>NC_141174.1:12297500-17297500 GCF_055505025.1 Bos grunniens
TTTTTTCCTCTCCTCCAGTTCTCACGCATAGTCAGGCGGGTTCATGCTCCAAACACAGACACACATATGTTCCATACCTACACACTGCCATGCAGAATGGACAACTATCAGATACCTGACAACCTCTCCTAACAATGCAGAGGTGATTAACTTCTCACCGCTGATAGCAGGCAGGATGCTGACATGGGCTGGGAGAGAACTTTCAAGCACACTTCAAACAACTCAATTAGATCAAGTGAAAAACCTCCAGAAGCATCTCAATGGATTACTGTACAATATATTTCCTCTTGTTACGATATTAAAAAAAAAAAAAAAATACACACACACGCGCACACACACACACACACACGGCTTCTTTCAGACCTGCAGCTGAAAGGTTGCTCCAGCCTTCCTCGCTACCTCCCTTTGAATTTAGTTTTCTTTCCTTTTTAACTGGCTGTAAACACATTTGCAAACTCTTCAGAGGAGAGCATATTTATGCGGGAGACCAGGCCCCTTCTCTCTCAGTTGGCCCCAGAAACTGTTCCAATTCACCGTGTATTTATACATTTGACGATCGCTCCGAGGCAAGAAAGAGGGTGAAGGGCAAGGACACTGGTTTCGGATAGGGAGATCACAGCAGAGAGAGCAAGCAGGAAATGAAAAGATGAGCAAACCTGCCATTGCCCTCTTTTACCGAGCTCCAGTGTGGTTAGTAGGCACATGTGTGGAAGACAGAGTGAATATATAGCTCCTAATTCAGCACTATGATTCAGCACTGTGTAAGAGGCAAGCAACGCTTCGTGCACTTGTAAGAAGGCAGGAGGAACCACCCTGTTTTACTAGGGGAAAAATAACGCCCCAAAATAGAGAGTAAGCATTTGGGTAGCTGGACAAAGGAACTCTGTGTGTGCGGTGCGGTTGGTAAGAGTGTGGGGAGCACCTCTCTTATTTCATTTTCAACCTGAACAATCCACATTTATGCTTTCTCCAGTCCATTTTTGCTTAATATGTGTGTGTTCATCGCTCAGTTGTGTCTGACTCATTGCGTCTCCGTGGACTGTAGCCTGCCAGGCTCCTTGGTCCATGGAATTCCCCAGGCAAGAATCTTGCAGTGGATTGCCATTTCCTTCTCCAGGGTATCGTCCCAATTTTTGCTTCATAACTTGGATAAAATGATCAATGTATATTAATAAAATAGCAGCAACAACACTCACTTGTTGAGTGTCTTCTGTATGTCTATCCTAGCAATTTCAGTTTATTATCCCATTTATAGTTTACAACAAAGTAGACACTACTCAGTTCAGTTCAGTTCATTCGCTCAGTCGTGTCCGACTCTTTGTGACCCCATGAATCGCAGCACGCCAGGCCTCCCTGTCCATCACCAACTCCCGGAGTTCACTCAAACTCATGTCCATCAAGTCGGTGATGCCATCCAGCCATCTCATCCTCTGTCGTCCCCTTCTCCTCCTGCCCCCAATCCCTCCCAGCGTCAAGGTCTTTTCCAATGAGTCAACTCTTCGCATGAGGTGGCCAAAGTATTGGAGCTCCCATTTTATACATCCAAGCCACTCAGCAAGGGCATGACAAAGTCACTGAAATTTGATCCCAGGGCTCAGATTTGTATCCACTGTGTACTAATTGATGATAAGCATCAGTGACCCAGCATTAAACATATGGTCACTTTTACGGCAGTCCTTTAGCTTTGCTTTTGGCTTTGTTTCTAAGAAACCAGTTCTTCCAATCTGAAGTTAGTAGCAGTGTATGTTAGGCTTGTTTGTATTTTGAAACATCAGGTGGCTGAGTTATGCACATCCCTAAACCTACGACATGGCTTTTATAGATGACTCCTCAGACACCGCTGTACTGAAGGGGCAACTAACCTGAGCTGGTACAATTTGAAACCGAGCAGGCCCTGTGGGGCTCCTGGGTAGGGAAGCTTTTCTGTGTCCCCCATTTCTTGTTTGTAGGAAACTAGTTTCAGCCTCCATGACTCTCCCTGAGTTCAAAGGGGCGGGTTCAAAGAGTTGCTAACCAGAGAAGCAGGGGTCTGGGGGATACAGAGACAAGGGAGGAGCAGTCAAGAAACAATTGTGCATCCTCAGGGCTCAGTCCTGGCTCCACCTCAAGAGACACACAGAACTGCATCTCTGTGCTCTTCTGCAGAACTAAAGCCCCTAACAAATGGAAGATGGTAACTACCTGAAGCGTTCTTCAATCCAGAGAGAAGGTCACAGTTTGATCAAACAGAACTCATCAGGAGACCGCCTGAGGCCAGATTAAAGGAGGGCAGGCCCTGCACACACCCTGATCCTTGTCAGCAATTCCACCCTCAAACCAACACTGTAAAACTCCTCACCATAGCCACAACGCCCCCAACCCTTCTGGGACACAATTCTGAGGGAATGAGCCTGCTAACTCACCTTTTGCCTGGTAAGGCAATAAAGCTATTCTTTTCTGCTTCACCCAAAACTCGGTCTCCAAGATTTGATTCAACACTGGTGCACGGAGGCCAAGTTTTTAGCATCAAATTTCACAAAGGAATGTTTTGGATATGGGGAATATATGACAGGAAATGAGCCATATTTTTGGAGTCTGTGGTTCTCCTATTGTATTCTTTTCCTGGAGTGGCTGTGAAACGCCTTTCAGCTTCTTCTTGCCTCTCCCATTACACTTTTCCCCAACAGCCCTCATAATTTTTAGAAATGAAATTTTATTATGTCACCCTCTATTTTAAAATCCTTCAGTGGCTCCTCATTGCACTGAAAATAAAATCCTAGTAGCAAAGTTCTCAGGAAAACAATGTCCCAGTTCCTCCACATTACAGTTTCTGTAAACTCCCTGATCTTCGAAAAGTTCTATGCACAACTTTTCTAACTCAAGTCCAACTTGTGGCAAGACGTGGAGTCTCATTTCTTTGGCAGACCTCGGCATAAACTGCTGAGAGTCACACGACAGATTTTATGTGAGGGAGAATAGACAGAAAATACAGGGACAGGTAGCTTTTGTTTCAGCCCTGCTAAAGGCAGGATAGCAGAGAATTCCATGTCAAGGAATCTTCCTCTTCTCTAAAGCAACAAAGAACTGTTTTAGAGGTTCTTAAAGAAGTCAAACAAATGACTCAAAAGTGAAGGATGAAGGGGGTGGGGAAGAAGATGCTTTTCAATCTGTGCAAAACCAAATGAAGGACAGCTGACAGCTGTCTTTTCTTCCTGCCAAGGACAAAACAAAAGAAATAAGGTTCAACCCTGTGAATAAGATAAGGAGAGTAAAATACAGTGGACTGCGTGACTGAAGATTCTCTAACTGGGACATCCCTGGTGGCCCAAGGGTTAAGAATCTGTGTGCCAATGTAGGGGACATGGGTTCAACCCCTGATATGGGAACACTGCCCGTGCTGTGGGCTCCCAGAATCCCAGAGAAATAGATTTCTTTTGTTTATAAGCCTATGATATTCTGTCATAGCAGTTTTGACTAAGACATCAAGAGATCCCAAAGACTGCTGGCAAACCACTAGAAGCTAGAAAGAGACAAGGAATGAACCCCCTACGGTTTTCAGAGGGAGTGTGGCCCTACTGACATCACGATTTTGGACTTCTAGCCCCCAGAAGTGTCAGATCAAAATTTCTGTTGTTCTAAGTCACCCATATTGTGGCACTTTGCCAAAGCAGTCCTAGGCAATTACAATTACTGAAGATCTCTTTCAATTCCAAATTTAGGGCCACATTACAAGAGACCGACTATGGCCCATCAGATTGAGAAAGATATGAATTCTCCCCGTATTCTGCTGTGTCAGTGAACTGGCATTTAAATCTCCAAGATCTATTCCATCTTCTGTATACTCCAGCCATGGTATTCCTTTCCTCTTATTGGCTTAAGGGTGAACATGTGACTTAACCCTGACCAAAAAGATGTCAGGGGAACTTAGGAGTGCTGATGGTGCTGGAAAAGGTTTTCTTGCACCTAAGCAGCTGAGTTTTTCCTTTAGATGTCATCATTCCTGGATCTGACATTTGGAAGAGCTGGCACCCCACTGCAGTACTCTTGCCTGGAAAATCCCATGGACGGAGGAGCCTGGTAGGCTGCAGTCCATGGGGTCTCTAAGAGTCGGACACGACTGAGCGACTTCACTTTCACTTTTCACTTTGATGCATTGGAGAAGGAAATGGCAATTCACTCCAGTATTCTTGCCTGGAGAATCCCAGGGATGGAGGAGCCTGGTGGGCTGCCATCTATGGGGTCACATAGAGTCAGACACGACTGAAGCGACTTAGCAGTAGCAGCAGCATAGATGTCTTGCATAGAGGATGGTCAGTCTAAGGACAAAGCTGACATACTGCAGATGACAGAGGGAAAGAACCTGGTCTATGAGAGCATCAGTGAGCCACAAAATCAACCAAATGCAGAG
Source organism: Bos grunniens (assembly GCF_055505025.1). Lineage (NCBI taxonomy): Eukaryota > Metazoa > Chordata > Mammalia > Artiodactyla > Bovidae > Bos > Bos grunniens. Next base: position 12,301,888 of record NC_141174.1, read on the forward strand.
CCCATTCCACTTTTGGACTTCTTGTTCCTTAATCTCTCCCTAGTTCTACATCATTTAGTTCACTACCCTTTTCTTAGATTCACATTTTTAGCCCTGTACTTAAGAGCTAACTAAAGATAGTTATGCCTTCCCACCAGTTTAGTTTTTTTCCTCGATATGTTTTATGTTTAACTTTTGCCTTAAACTGATCCTGACTAATAAATGTATCTTTTGAGAAATCCTGTTCAGAGACCCTCTCTCAGCAAGTTTTTCTAGTGGCTCCTAACAGAACTGACTTGGGTCAACCTGAGGCTGTCTGGACTATTCTGAAAACTCCAGAACAATAGGAGGAATCTCTTGGTTACCTCATCCATACATCCCACCCCATCCTGATTTTCTCCAACATCAGTTAGCCTTAATATAACATGCTCCATTATTAGTAAGAACCAAGGAGCTCATGAGAACCATGTAATTGTTCAATTTATCTACAGGTAAATGCAGGAAAAAAATCTGCAAAACCATCATAAGAACTATATTTCTGGGGAAAGTGATATACAAGGTACTTCACCATTCAATTGTTAGGAATTTACCGTCTTTCCTTCTCAGAAGCAAGCTTTGATATTGACCACAGGAACAGAAACTACTAAATAAGAATTTTCTTTTAATAAAATATTTATGCTTTGAGGCCTTTACCTGTGTCCATATTTGTGTGGCTCATATTACAATACCACATAGTCACAGGACAGGCTACCCCTTCTGATGAGATTTACACCACCATGCTCATAGGGGCACAGAGAGGTTTTATTCTTTGACTAAGAGTCAGTTATAGTTTTATTTAAGTCCTTTGCTCAGTAGTAATTTTTTAAAGAAATAAAATATTAAACACATTTATAGAATATTACTGCAATTTCTGAGCTCAGAAAAGCTTGGAGAATGTGACAAAGCACAAAGGGCAAAGCTTTCTGTGCAATTCTCCTCATTAACACTGTCAAATGTTACGCCCCACAGATGAGTTAGTTCTTCTATTGTAAAAAATTAATAAACAGAAACCTCAATTAAATAGAGTGGGGAGGCCAGAGGGGAAGCTCTCACACCCCGAGACAATCACAGAGCCCAAAAGGGAGAAGAAACACCTCTTCTTTCCTGGCAGAGACTGAGCCAATGAAAAGCCAAGGATCTATGTTTACTACAGCCCCTCAGCTCTCTTTTCCTCTTTATAAAAGTCTTCTCCTTCTCTTGCGGTTTGGGGACTTATATGTGCCTCAATCTGGTGACAGATTCCGAACTGCAGTTCTCTGATGATCCCGTTTTTTCTGGAGAAGTCTAGCAATTTATTTGTTTCAGATCAACATGATATATTCAGCACTCATTCTGGTGTTGTTGATTAGTAGCTGAGTCGTGTCTGACTTTTTGCGACCCCATGGACTGTAGACCACCATGTTCCTCTGTCCATGGAATTTGCCAGGCAAGAATACTAGAACAGGTTGCCACTTCCTTCTCCAGGGGATCTTCTGGACCCAGGGATCAAGGCCGCCTTTCCTGCATTGGCAGGTGGATTCTTTAGTACTGAGCCACCAAGGAAGCCTTGATGCCATGCTAACTTATTATTCTTCCCTTTGCCATATGAAATCAACTAGAGTCACAACATTGATGCTTTAAAAAGTCACTTCCTCTAAGTCAGAAACTTGTAAGTGGATGGGAAGGCCAAAAAAGGAAAAAAAAAAAAAAAAAGACTTAAAAAACAAAAAGAAACACTTAAAGGCTTTGACTGCTTCTCAGCTTTACTTTTATTGTCTTCTCCCCCAAAATGCAGTTTGGGGCTACTTAAAAATTTCTAGGTTTGGAAGTGGTGATTAACACAAAACTTTGCGGTGTGAAGTAGTGGGGGCTACTAAAACGTCTTTGACTCATATTTATGTTTCCTCACTGGAGGCAGAAATTTATCACAGTATTTTCTCTGACATTCACATCTAACAGTTGTTCACTATGCAAAGAAGCTTGGTGATCAACATCACAGCCACCCACCTGCTCATGTAGCATACAGGCATTTGGCTAAAAACAGGTGGAATAGGAAGACTCTCATTAATCTCAATTTATTAATCTATCCAGTAGGACTGGCAAAAAGGAATAAAACTCAAGCAACATGAATATTAGGAAGCAAGACTAGAGACAATAGACTAAAATAATTTATCTGTTTTAAGTAGCCAATGTAAAATTGACAGACTACATTTACTTTGGAAAATCCTTTCCCCAACAAGAATTATGGCTGTATAGACATAGCATGAAGTTTAACTAAACTAGAGTGTTTCTGCCGTGTTTCAGGACCCAAAGCAAGAAACTTAGCATCATTTTCTTGACTGTTATATACTTGTAGTTAAATGACTAGATATTCATAGAATGGTACAAAAGAGAAAAGAAGAAAAAGGTAATGCTCAGGGAGCATCATAGAGTCTTATCAAGTTGGAAAGGGCCATGGGGATAATTGAGAAAAGTGTTTCTCAAAGTGTGAAATGTGGACCCCTATTAGAATGACCTGGAGAGCTTTTTAAAAACATAAATCTTCAGAACCCATCCTAGACCTCTTAAAATGTTGAAGGGTAGAGCCTTACATCTCTCTCTCTCTTTTTTTTTTAACCTCACTCTCTTTTAGTTCAGTCTCTCAGTCGTGTCCAACTCTTTGTGACCCCATGAACCGCAGCACGCCAAGTTTCCCTGTCCATCATCAACTCCCGGAGTCCACCCAAACCCATGTCCATTGAGTCGGTGATGCCATCCAACCATCTCATCCTCTGTCATCCCCTTCTCCTCCTGCCCTCAATCTTTCCTAGAATCAGGGTCTTTTCAAATGAGTCAGCTCTTCGCATCAGGTGGCCAAAGTACTGGAGTTTCAGCTTCAACATCAGTCCTTCCAATGAACACCCAGGACTGATCTCCTTTAGGATGGACTGGTTGGATCTCCTTGCAGTTCAAGAGACTCTCAAGAGTCTTCCCCAATACCACAGTTCAAAAACATCAATTCTTTGGCACTCAGCTTTCTTTACAGTCCAACTCTCACATCCATACATGACCACTGGAAAAACCATAGCCTTGATTAGACGGACCTTTGTTGGCAAAGTAATGTCTCTGCTTTTTAATATGCTGTCTTGGTTGGTCATAACTTTCCTTCCAAGGAGTAAGCATCTTTTAATCACTCTCTCTGATACCATCAACTTTGTATTCATGTAAGGAATGAAAGGGCTTCCCTGGTGGCTCAATGGTAAAGAATCCATCAGCCAATGCAGGGGATGTAGGTTTGATCCCTGGGTTGGGAAGATTCCCTGGAGAAGAAAATGGAAACCCACTCCAGTATTCTTGCCTGGGAAATCCCACAGACAGAGGAGCCTGGTGGGCTATATATAGTCCATGGGGTCACAACAGCTGGAGACAACTTAAGGACTAACCAACAACAAGGCATGACACAGCACAGTTACTTGAGAAGTTATTTTGAAATACACATTTCCTTCTAACTCCTAAATCCAAACAAAATTCTAGAGTTGTTAGTGCAATTTTAGAAAAGCTTCCGAGGCAATTCTGCCTTCTTGGGAACCAGTGATCTCATCTAATGCCTTCAATTTACTGACAGGAAAATGAAGTCTAAGAAGCTGTGATCCATTGAAAGTCAAGCAGCACGTGCTACTGGCTGGGCCAGGACCCTAATCTGGGTCCCTGGACATGTGTCCCACTATAGAAGCCTCATGATATGTTTAACTTTTTTTTTTTTTTTAATTTTAGAAAATGTCAAATAAAATCATATAAAAAGCAAATAAAATCATATGATTAACCTCCACGCCCATCAGCCAGGTTCAACAGTGATTGGATTTATGGCTGACTTTGGCCCATGTCTATCCCCAATCACCTCCTCACCCTAGCCCCTGATTATTTTAAGGCAATTCCAGAATCATGTCTGTTATCTATAAATATTTGTCTGATTATATTATTACTCAATATAAGGAAGAACCCACAATAAAATATTGTTTAGTTTCTTGGCACTTCAGCACTTTTTAATCTAAAAAAACAATAACCATCAAATATCAAACTTGGGAAACCATTTATCTATTTGAGTTACAATATACTTCTCTCCCTTATCCTAGAATTAAGAGGTTTTTATAAAGCATACATTAGTTTGATTCTCTGACCAACTCCGAAGTGTTTGATTCCAGTGTAGAAGATATTGTAGCAATATAAACTGAAATATTGAGGCATTATGGGTCAGTATTCTTGCCTGGGAAATCCCATGGACAGAGGAACCTGGTGGGCTACAGTCCATGGGATCGTAAGAGTCGAACACAGCTTTGAGACTAAACAAATGGGTAATTTAGGGACAAATAAACTTAGAAATAAAAAACATCATCTAATGGGTCAGGTTAAGACCCTTCCTTTATAAACCAAGACATAAATAGATCAAAGCAATAAGTCAAGTAGTAACTAATCACTGAGCAGTTTTTTTGGGGGGTGGGGGTGGGGAATGGCCTTTTACTTTTATTTTAGAAGTGCTTTGACTGACATAGTAATATAAGATGGAAAGGTCTATAAACAAATCATGTCAGATCATATGTAAAATGTTTACTTATTGTGATAGGAGGGGGCAGAGGAATGGAGAGAAAGTGAGACAGAGAGAGAGACAAAGAGAGGGAGAGAGAGAAATTCATGCATACTTTACCATATTCAGTACAAGGAGGTACTTATCATTATGGCAAATTATACAGCACATGAATAAACTGAGGTAACCATAGGGCAATCATCTCTCAATTCAATTAACAAGAAGTGCAATATCTTGGAAAACTCCAAAAGATTTACACTGCTTTCTGTAACTGTTACCTAATGGTTGAAATATCCAGAAACCTTTCCCTGTTCTGAAAACTGCAGGGCTGTAATTCTAAAATGAAATAACTAATCTCACATATTGCTCAAACTGTCACAATATATTGGAAAGAGATAAACTAAATGGAGTAAAGTATAAAGACCACAATAACACATGAAGGTCCCCTCTTACAGATTTTAAGAAAAATAGTAGCTGACAAAAGTGAATGAGGACCTTGTTATGAGGAAAGCCGGTGAACTGGTGTTCTGCATAAACGTTACCGCAGTAAACTTACAATGGCTAAGAAATAGGAAACATATGTTACACGTATACCTACATACAAATATATGTGTATGTAAATGTATGTACATACTTTATATATATATATATGTAATATATATATTTTTTAATGTATGACGTCAGCGAAAATGTTGTCTGATCTATTTCTTAAAATTCTGAGAAGAAATTAGAATAATAGTGTATTCTATTAAATAATGTTTTTCCTATTGCTTTTAGAAAACATGCAGTTGATTCTCAATTTTGTTTTTGTTTTTTTGCTATTGTTGATGTTGCTTTTGGATTTAGCATGTGATTTAAAGGAATGTATCAGTGAATTTCTACATTTAAGAAACAAAGATACCAATTATTTCACACTGCTGCTGCTGCTGCTAAGTCGCTTCAGTCGTGTCCGACTCTGTGCGACCCCATAGATGGCAGCCCACCAGGCTCCCCCGTCTCTGGGATTCTCCAGGCAAGAACACTGGAGTGGGTTGCCATTTCCTTCTCCAATGCATGGAAGTGAAAAGTGAAAGTGAATTCGCTCAGTCCTGTCCGACTCTTAGCGACCCCATGGACTGCAGCCTTCCAGGCTCCTCCATCCATGGGATTTTCCAGGCAGGAGTACTGGAGTGGGGTGCCAACTACGCTAAGTTAAATCCCCTGGAAGAAAAATGATTTGTCTCTGGTCACAAAGCTAATTATTTGAAGAGCCTGGTGTTTTTATTTTGCTAGGGAGATATGCCAGTTGAACCATCCATCAAGTAGTAGTTGAGCGATAATATACTGAGTATGTAAGAGCTCAATAGAGTACAGGCTCCCTAACCTTGAGAGGGTTACAATCTAATTTGGGAGATAAGATACAGGAGCAAAAACTAATTTTTAAAATGATATTAAATAATGTAACATGCATTTATAATATTTTGGAGCTCTGATAAAGGAAAAAGCATTAGTCAGTACAGGTAAGGTGACATTTAAGTTTGGTTTCAACGGATGAAAACATGAGTTTTAGCCTCTGGGAATTTGCAATCTGGTGTTGGAAAGAAAGGAAGGTAAACATGGAAACAATGACCTATGTTAAAAAGCAGATGTAAGTTGTATAATGCAACTGAAAGCAAAGCATGAATACTTAATACGTATTAATGTGTTGTGTTAATAAGTCGTAACTGAGTAACTATCCTAACCTCCCAATTCTTCCTGCCCTTTCCTTCCAACTCCCACGACCACATATCCATTCTCTACATCTGCCTCTCTATTCTTGTCCTGGAAGTATGTTCGTCTGTACCATTTTCCCAGATTTCACACATATGCATTAATATACGATATTTGTTTTTCTCTTTATGACTTACTTCCAGCGGAAACTAACACAACATTGCCCAGCAATTATATTCCAATAAAAATTTAATAAATAAATACATATCATTAGTGAAGGTCAAGAATCAAAAGGGGTTTCATGGAGAATTTGCATTGAACCTTATTTTCGAAGAAAGTGGAATGCAGCAGAATACTTTCCAACAATAGCATGAATTGATTCAAGGAGATATAGAAAGAGGCGGGCCTGCTGGTTGAGACAAAGGGGAATGCTGGTGAGCACTGGGAAAGACAGGATTGGCAAACAGGCCGAGGTGCAGAGAGCTCGGCTTGCACGCTGAGAGCGGAGACGGCTGCAGGCCTCCAGGACTTCCCGAGGACACTGACAAGCTGTGACAGTGTTTCGGAAAGAAAACTCAGATGACAAGGGGGACTGGACCACTGGGCAGCCAGAAGCAGAGTGGCCAGTTAGGAGGCTGTGACTGTATTTCAGAAGAGAGGTTAGGGCCTAAAGTAGGACAGTGGCAAAATAAATACATGAGACAAGAGGGGGAATTATTGGGACTGTCAGTTGATGGAGCATGAAGAATAAGGGCAGAGTTGAAGATGATCCCATGGTTTCAGCTGAGGGGGCGAAACTCAGTGAAAGGAGAGTGATCTACTAACTCAGACAAGGAAAAGGGCCAGGGGTGGCTTTAGTGTAAGATACAAGACAGTTTTATTCAGTGCGTATGAGGGGGCAGCCGGCATCTTCCAGCTCTGTGAAGGAGGCAGTTGAGAGCTGAAACTCAAGCAGGAAGGCAGATTTTTAAAAATGGTGTCCATGTACACACCGCTATATTTAAAATGGATAACCAACAAGGACCTACTGTGTAGCACATGGAACTCTGCTCAAGGTTATGTGACAGCCTGGACGGGAGGGGAGTTTAGGGGAGAATGGATACATGTATATGTAGGGTTGAGCCCCTTGGCTGTTCCCCTGAAACTGTCACAACATTGTTACTCAGCTCTACTCCAGTATAAAATAGAAAAGCTTAAAAAATAAATAAATAAAACTACAACACCAACATAAAAAGGGTGTCCAGGCATTTACTCCAATTATATGAGGGTGAATAAGGAATCAGAATTGAGAGTATGTTATGTGTGAGGCACATTAAAGATGGAATTCTTTGAAACAGGTTTTATTTGGGGAATAGCGGTAAACAATAAAAGACACATACATTCCAAACGCCCTTTCTGGTAGCTAGCATGGCTCTTGCAACACATGCTGACCAGAACGGGCGAAATGACTCTCCCACAGGTGTACTTTGGATCTCATTCAATCACTGTCTTAACTTTCTCAGGCACCTCACTTTTGTACTTTTTTATGTTTTTTTTTCTTTTTTTGATGTAGACCATTTTTAAAGTCTTCCTTGATTTTAGAACAATACTGCTTCTGTTTTATGCTTTTTTTTTTTTTTTTTGGCTGCAAGGCATGTGGGGTCTTAGCTGCCTGACCAGGGATCAAACCCTCACCCCGCTGCATTGAAAGGTTAAGTGTTAACCCCTGGGCCAAGAGGGAGGTGGCCTCCCTGCCTTATCCTTATCTTTCAGATTTTGCATGTTCCTACTATTAGTGCCAGGTTATGACTTTGAACTCTTCCATTATGTCTCTCAGCCATAGAATACAGCTTTGAAAGATCAGCGTGCCTTTATTTCAACCCCAAACACAGGCAGTGGTGGCTTCAGAAATTCTAAATAAGAAGAGCTTAAGATCATCAGTTTACTTGGAAAGGGAGGTCAGGACACCTACTCCGAAACTTTGATTTTCATACTAAGATGTGCTTTTTACTTACATTGTATGCTGGACTGATAAAACTTCCTGAAAATACATTTACGATTTTTATACTTTTTCTTTTTTGGTAACTACTGCTGTTGCTATCATTCAAGGGGTCTGATGTATGAGTTTCCCATGGCCATTGTAACAGGTTAACACAACGGGTTGGTTTCAAACACAGACTTTTCTCTTGTGGTTCTGGAGGCTGGAAATCCAAAATAAGTAGGACTGAACTGTAATCGAGACGACAGCAGTGCTGCGTGCTCTCTGAGACCCTAGGGGAGAGCTTGTTCCTTGACTGGTCCAGTTTCCAGGGGCTGCCAGCATTCTCTGGCTTGTGGCTGCCTCACTCTACTCTCTGTCTCCATCTTTACACCACCTTTTCCTCTGTGCTTGCAGGCAATCTCTCTCTGCTTCTCTCTCATAAAGATACTTGTAATAATATTTATCCAGGATTATCTCCTTTGCTCATAGTCCATAACTTAATCATGCTTGCAGATACCCTTTTTCCATATACGGCAAAATGTATAGGCTCCAGGATTTTGGACCTGATATCTCTGGGGCACATTTTTCCATCTACCACAGGTGGAGAAGGGGATGATAGAGGATAAGATGGTTGGATGGCACCACAGACTCTATGGACATGGGTCTGAGCAAACTCCAGGAGACAGTGAAGGACAGGGATTTCTGGTGTGCTGCAGTCCAGGGGGTCGCAAAGAGCCAGAAACAACTTAGCAACTGAATGCTGATCAACAACATGCAGGTGAGCCAAAGCAATCTCTCAAGGTTCCCTGGGGTGACATTCCCAGAGTTATCCCTTGTAAGATCCTGAATGTCAAGGTAGTAGCTTAGATATGACTTTTAACCTAAAAAGGATCTGGCCTTTCACATCTAAATCTATCCATCTCAGTCGTCAAGACAGTGTTATCACATGATGAATTTCATATGAAGCCCACCATTTTTGGAAGCGATCTCAATTTTGTATTTAAGTATTAGAATATTTTCCTGAGAATACTGCACAATATGTGACATCTAGATTTAATTAATATGATGCCAAATCTAAGATCATCAATTCCCCCTGGTGACATTAAGATGAAATCAATGTTGTAGGCCACAAAATATGCAACCTGACAAAAATGACAGTAATTAGAAAATTGTTAAAATGAAACACATAAGTTCCATGCTGAGACATAATATATGTGGCAGAAATAGAGATTTATATAGTGGCATAACAGTTGCTGATAGCAATAAAATACTACTGTAGTCAATGTTTTTAATCACTTTACTGAAAAGGGGGTCAGTGGCATAGAAGATCTAAGAGTGGATAATTCAACATTTAATTTTATTAGGTACATCAAATTTTCCATTATTTTGTTGAAGTTACTTTAGAATAATATTGATATCACTGCACTTGTTAAACGTATTTTAAGTTATTGTTGTATAACTGCTGAGTGACTCAGGAAGCCATCAGACAGTCAACACTTCTCAAAACCCAGACCACAAAGTGGAGAACCCATGGGCCAATAATTGAGCTCTTCACACATTTTTAATGATGTTACTATACTTCTAAAGAGTGAACTTAAAAATACAATGTAAACCCTGTACTTGGTCTTTGAGAAAAGGAATAATATACACAAGTGCAAAACTTTTAAATAAGAACAGAAATTTGTAGCTTGGATGTTTTGAACATCTGGATGCTTGATGTACATCAAACAGCTGAAAGGATTAACTGAGACTTTTTGTTTGTGAATATGTTCATTTTGGAGTCATGTGGACACAACTAATGATTCATTTGAGAGGAACACATTAGCTATTCCAAGTTTATTAAGAAGCTATATCTTTCCTCTCACCCGTGGAGTCAGGCCCTGTTATTTTATAAGCCCTATTCAAACGCATCTGCAAACAGATCTCTATACACAGCTAGCATCAAGCATGCTGAATGCAAAGACTAATACATTCAGCAGAGGAAGTTCTCATTTATTTTGCTTATGTTTAAATCATGTTTGAGCATTGTCAAGCTCCCTGTAGATTTCTCCAAGTCTAATACAAATTAATAAAATGATACTGGACCAAGCCAGGAAAATCAAGACATTATTTTAAAATAACATTTCAAAATATGTAACCTCATTAGGGGGCTTCCCTGGTGGCTCAGTGGTAAAGAATTCGCCTGTGATACAGATGTCGATTCGATCCCTGGGTCCGGAAGATCCCACAGGGAAGGAAATCGCAATCCATTCCAGTACTCTCGCCGGGAAATCCTATGGATACAGGAGCCTGGCAGGCCATGCAAAGAGTCGCACATGACTTAGCGACTAAAGAACAACTAACCTCCTAAGTCATGTAGGTTAGGTGTGAATACTCACTGTCTTAAATATTTGTGGAAATTGTACTGGTGATATTTTGTTCAGAAGATACACTTATTGCTATTTTTATTATGGCCTTAAAATTAATTGCACTTGCTTCTAATTTTTAAGTGTGACTATTTGGAGATACAGGATGGTACTGAACTAGACTGTAGGCTGGGTGAAGAGGAGTGTTCATGGAACAATGGAATGAGGTAGATCCCCAGTAACTGGAATCCTGGTCACAAGAGAAAAGCAGAGATGTTCCCTTCCAGAGGAACATGTGGCTGAAGGACTGAGTTCCAGAAGTCCAAGAGCAACCAGCAGCAAGACTGAGCCAGAGTTCCTGCCTGCCCCAGAGCAAGGTGTACCCAAGCCGAGGGCATGGCTGGATCCATTGGTGGGTATCATCAGACTCTCAGAAGATACAGGGTAACAGGACAGGATGTCCTAGCAGCAACTAGCAATAACTCAAGAGTAATAGACTTTCCCTCAAACACTGTAATAGGTAAGAAAATGATGAAACTTCAGTACTGCAGTTCTTCCGGATCCTCACGTGAGAAGCATTTCAGACAATTTAAAATTTTATTCTTTCCCCCAGTCACTTTCTTCTGACTTACACCCAATTATATTTCTAAGGACAATAGTCACGTGTGAAGTTTGAAAGTTTACTTGCTTTTGAGTTCTGTGTACACAAAGTATGTCTGAGAAATACGAAAACCCCACTTTTTCCTGGTTCCATAACTCATAAAACAGCTGAACACAGCATTCTCCTAAGATTTTCCATCAGTGAGTTTAAACTAACGCCAAGACCAGGAAGTCTGAGGCTTTAAAGTCTTATTTCTCTACAGACATCTCTCTTCAACTGAGATTTCCTTCTAAAATGTTATAAATATAGTTATCTATCCCCGTTGCTATGGGAAAAATTATTCTTGTGTAATAATTGGCAACTGGTGTATCTGCACTGTAAAATAGCATACATAGTGATCAGTTTCACTTCTTTTTCCAAATCTGTATACAAAACCACAAAAACGGTAATAGATTTGACTTTTGCTTTTAAACCACAAGGTCTTGGACTTGAAGCATTTAAGATTAAAAAAAAATGCTATATAACAGAGTAGAAGGGAGGTTCAATATACCTTAATACACTACAGTCACAAGATACTCTACTATGAACAGAGGGTTCAATGACTGAAACTCAAGAATGGCTAGACAGTGATCCCTTTCTCAAGTATACTTTAAATTAAAATGAATCAATGTCACCAATTAGAATTTTCCAAACTTTAGCTATCACTTTGCTGCCATGCAGGGTTTATTCAGAACACTTTAACCAAAGCTTTAAAGCTTTGTGTCCAGCTTTCTCAAGAAGCCACTGGAGGTTTGGTTCAAGCATTTACTTAGAAAGGGATCAAAGGGTGAGTTTTCTTGTTCTCATAATCAGATTCAAGAAGAAGAGGCAATGGGGGAACTGGGAGATATTGGTAAGAGAATACACACTTTCAGTTATAAGATAAGTAAGTTCTGGGGATTTAACGAGCATTGGCAACCCACTCTAGTACTCTTGCCTGGAAAATTCCATGGACAGAGGAGCCTTGTAGGCTACAGTCCACGGGGTCGCAAAGAGTCGGACACGACTGAGTGGCTTCACTTCACTTCACTTCATGATGATCAAAGTTAATAATGTGGTATGATATACTTGAAAGTTGCCAAGATAGTTGATCTTAGATGTTCTGACTTCAAAACATAAATGATAATTATGTAAGCTGATGGAGGTGTTAGCTAATGCTAATGCCAGCCATTTTGCAATACATATGTATCCAATAAACACACTGTACACCTTAGACAACGTTATATGTTGATTATAGCTCAATGAAGCTGGGAACAAAACAGTTTTAAAAGGTATTCTGGAAAGAAAGCTGACTTGACAATCTGGAGACTGTGGGATTCTGGTCTCATTTTTGCCACTAATTTACTGGGTGATCTCAGAAATCATCTAACTATCCTGTGCATCTGGTTCGCTCATTTGTAGAAAACAGGAGCTAACATTTTGCTTAGAAAAGTAAAAACAATAATAACCAGATTATGCATGTTCATAGAGATATATCAAAATAAAGATTATGAGTGATTTTTGTTTTCTCATGCATGCTATTTCCAATACATAAATTTTTGAAAGCAATAACTGTATGAGATCTAGTTTATTTGTTTATTATACGGGTGAGGTGATTTCTCATTTCTCTTTTCAGGCTAGGATTCCAAGTCTCAAATATACAAAAATAATATGTATCACGTGAGACTGCCTGGACATCTGCCATCTAATTATCAGCCCAGCTGCCCTGTCTCCCAGCTTGCTATGACATCTGGATCATAAATGTCATGCCTATTCAGTTATTCAGCATGCCCTGCCACACCCCACACCCTGCCTTGGTCCCCAAATTAAAAATGGACACTTTCAAACAGAATTCCCATGTCTACACAGTATTGGAACCCCTTTGACCAAAAGCAGAAAAGAACAACTTTATAAAGGAATATCAGAGTGGTGGTGGGGCGGGCAAAGATATCAAGAGGAGAAATAAGTTTGCTCAGAAATGCACAGGGTTGGGGAAAGTATAGGTTATGATCTGGCTAAAAAAGGAAAAAATGTGTACCATACATTGAGAAAGGTATTTGATTTAAAAAAAATGGTACCATATGTGACTGCAAGCCAATAAATATTAAAGAAATGATCCAGAAAATGTCGTGGTGGCAGGATTATATTGAGGCTGATGGGCTGCCGTCTATGGGGTCGCACAGAGTCAGACAAGACTGAAGAGACTTGGCAGCAGCAGCAGCAGCAGCTGGTGGCTTAGATGGGAAAGCATCTGCCTGCAATGCAGAAGACCCAGGTTTGATCCCTGGTTTGGGAAGATCCCCTGGAGAAGGAAATGGTAACTCACTCCAGTACTCTTGCCTGGAAAATTCCATGGACAGAGAAGCCTGGTGGGCTATAGTCCATGGGGTTGCCAAGAGTTGGACACAACTGAGTGACTTCACTTTCACTTTCTTTCACAATCATGTTTATAGTATTAATCAATTGTGTAAGCATGGGGACCAGCTCCTGGCACTTTCTCATCGTAGGCAAGAAAAGGGGATGTCCTTGGTTTCTGTCATGGCAGGAACATGCCTATGCTGAAAATCACAGGGGGAAATATAGATTTGTAATTGTACCAAGTGTTAATTTTTCTTATTACAATATATAAGAAGGGTAGGAAAAACAAAAATTACTAACTTCATCATCATACTTGTGTGTATATTTCCCCCTGTGATTTTCAGCATAGTATGATGATGAAGTTAGTAATTTTTGTTTTTCCTACCCTTCTTATATATTGTAATAAGAAAAATTAACACTTGGTACAATTACAAATCTATTTTTACAGATTTTGTTTCTCCTCCAACTATTATTCCTTAAAAAAATTACCACAGTCCTAAAAAAATATTTTTAAAAAGCCAAACAAACAACAATCCAACAAACCAAACTTGGGCATCGTTTAATATATAGCCAGTTCATTGTGTTGAGATAGAAATCTGTGAATTCAGCAATTTCCTACAGTTTGAGAAACTGCCTGCTTTCACACCTCTGCTCATGTTGAGTTATAAAGAATTGTTGGAATCCTGCACAGAAATGGACCGACTTCATTATCACATATAGTAGAGGTTTTAGCTGCACATTTTCTCTTTGCCTGAAGGAAAAACGATACCCTTGATAACCAAAGAACATTATTAAAACCAGTTTCCCAAAGAGTTTAATGATAACTAAATTATTTCTCCTTAAGAAAACCAAATTGGGAATCCAGTTATGCATATTACATTTGACACAGTAAGATTTTTGTATTGCTGGCTGTTAAACTGCAGGAGGATTTTATTTTTTATTGCACAATTCATAGGATTAGCGGAGGGCTGGCATTTAAAACACATTTTGATTTTCAAATTAATTATCAAGGCTTTTATGAATACTGAGTCTGTCATTTCTATCTTCCCTTCACACTCCCTCCCCCAGGTTTTGCTGCTGCTCTGGCTGGAAGAGACATCTGGGCTTAATTATTCATTCACTGCATACTTTGCAGTTTGGTCACAGTAGTAGATTCATGAAAAAGATTTAATATTATCCAAGGTCAAGACCCTTTTATATAACACTTATTTAACAGCTGATCCTGCTGGTATTAATAATACTACCAAAATATGGACTTGAGTAGTTTCTTTTGAGCCTAAAGAGTCATGGCTCTTTTTATCATTTTCATCAAACCACATTAATAAAGTATAAATACTGATTAAGAATATATGGCTTAAAACCCCACCTCCAAATTTCACCAGCCATATGACCTGAGAGGAACTTCTTAAGCTTTTTGATTCCTCAGTCTTCTCATACATAAAATGGAGACAAAAGAACCTTATTCTTCAGGGTGTTGTGGGAATTAAATGAATTAATAAATGAAAAAGTATATTAAACAGTCCCTGGCTTATAAGTGCTTAACACGTGTAGCTATTATTACAGTGTCATTATGAATGAAATGCACAAAAGACCCAGTTTTAAATCTAGGCAAGTTCCGTGTTCTATTACCTTCAGATGATTTCAATTCCCACACTGTACCTTAATTTATCCCTTAATAAAATACATTGCAAATTAAATTTCCTCTTGCCTACCAGTCAAGGCTGGTCTCACATTAAGCAGATGAGCTCCAAGCCTGACTGGCACAGTTGAACCTCTTATGTGAAATAGCATTTCTTATTTTCCCCAGCTTCATATTCCTCCTCATCCATATACACAACTTATAATTTTATATTATTTTTTTTAATTTTTATTTTATTTTTAAACTTTACAATATTGTATTAGTTTTGCCCAACATCGAAATGAATCCGCCACAGGTATACCCGTGCTCCCCATCTTGAACCCTCCTTTCTCCTCCCTCCCCACACCCTCCCTCTGGGCTATCCCAGTGCACCAGCCCCAAGCATCCAGCATCGTGCATCGAACCTGGACTGGCGACTCGTCTCATACATGATATTACACATGTTTCAATGCCATTCTCCCAAATCTCCCCACCCTCTCCCTCTCCCACAGAGACCACAAGACTGATCTATACATCAGTGTCTCTTTTGCTGTCTCGTACACAACTTATAATTTTAAATCAAAAAAACTAAGTGACTACATTGAGTTTAGGCTAAACATTAAGACCTCATTGACTATAATGACCTTAGCTTGACTTACTTTATCAGACATATAGCTGGATCCCAAGAACATGGTATACAGGATCGATCCATTATGGTAAAAGTAGAGAGCCTCAGATAGGGTGAGTACAGCACAGTGTACCTTGTAGTCTCAGGGAAAAAAAAAAATCCAGCTTTCCAGGAGACTATGGCTAAACACAGAAATAAGAGACTCAAGGGTAAGATCAGGCACAAAAATATGACCAATTCATTTAATTTGTATTTTTATACCTCGAGGTGGAACTTACTGGGGGAGGCAGGGTTGAAGGAATAAAGGGGTTATATCCAACGAATGCCAAAGTGTGTCAAATACTGTAGAAAGGCCACAAAAGCAGGTATTTTAAAATCAGGGCTACAATAAATGAAATGACAGAGAGGATAAGCTAGATAATTGTAGTTTTTTAAAAAAGGAAAATCAGAGATAAGAGAAAATTCTAATTTAAAAAAGGGGAGGAGTTGAAAAAAATGGGTCATTTAGAGAGCTAAGAAGCTCATTGGGTAGAAATATTTAATGAGTTCGGGTCCATTTTCTTAGTTGTGTTTTGTGTTTAAATGGTAGCTTTTAATTGATGATAGTTTTAAAAAGGGCTTCCTTGGTGGCTCAATGATAAAGAATCCACCTGCCAATTCAGGAAACCTGAATGCCATCCCTGGGTCCAGAAGATCCCCTGGAGAAGGAAATGGCAAGTCACTCCAGTATTCTTGCCTGGGAAATCCCATGGACAGAGGAGTCTGGTGGGCTATGGTCCATGGGGTCACAAAAGAGTCAGGCACAACTTAGCCATGAAACAAGTTTTCAAAAAAGAGTAAGATATATCACCTGAAAGGAACAGATATTAAATTGGAAAAGACAACAATCAGTCCTAAATAGGATGTGTTTTAAAGAATACTTTGTTTTTCACCATTTTTGCATGATGCTTCTGTGATCTCTTTTATATTAAAAAAACCTACAGGAACAACTGAAACCAAACAAAATCTCTTCTCAGAATAAAGGCAGTTCTTTTAAACTTGAGCTCTCCATTTAACAATTTGCAAGATGTTTCCATTGATGCTAACAGGCGCTTTGGCATTGCTGTAATTTAGGAAACTTCTGGAGAAGCAAACCAGACAGAAGCAGAATGAGTGGCTGTGGTTTGCTCTGTTCATTCGATCTACCCTGCACTGTGGAGTCAAGAGCTCAGAAAACACCATTGTTTTTCTTTCCTTCAACCACAGAAACCACGGTCTGGCAACCCACACACACTGTTTTCCTATCACGGGAGATTTTCATTCAGTATGTTTCCCAGTCATGGATGTTTCCAAAGGGAACATCAACTCAGAATGATAAACTCTTGAGATCACTCTACTAATACCCCATCCCTACTGAAAATTACTATACAGTGGAGGAAACTGACTTTATAGAATGATGTGGTATCTTCCAAAGGCAGAAGAGTTATTATTATAATTTTTTTTTTATGAAAAGAGTTACTTCACTGACCTTGTCAAAGCTAAAGGGTAGGATGGTGGAAGACGATTGTTCACTTCAGTAAAGAATTCACAATAAGTTTCTCTTAAATATTTTTCTCATCTGGTGCATTCAAAGTTTCCACTTATTAAATTCTAACCTACAAGTAGCTCATTCAGGAACATTTCATTTTGGGAATTAGTTAATATCTAGAACTCATTTTCATTCATAAAATACCAACCATGTAACAGGATACAGGGGGGAAAAAAAAAAGTACTCACTGTATAAATCTTCCTTAATTATTACAATGAACCTCTTCCCATGATTCACCTTATAGAGGAAATCAAAATGCCAGATCTGATTCTCCAATGTGTCTTGATAAAACAATTCATTGAAATCACCATCGTGACCAGCTGAGCTAGTTCTCAAGGGTCTAGCAGGAACCCATTCTAACTGGAAGTCTCCATCAAGCACTTTGCATTCTTTTCCAAGTCACCGTGCACAGAGAAAATGAGGGAGGTGGAAGAGGCCTGCAGATTACCGGGGACTTGCCTGGGACTATAGTGATTTCAGGCCCCCTCCAACCACCTGGGGTGGTTAGACAGCATTTCAAAGGCACCATCTGGGAAGCTGGGGCCTAGATTTCCCAGGCCTTATCAAAAATACTCTCTCTTCAGTAGGAGAAACAGGAGAAAGCATTCACCATTACCATCAGACTCCACGATAAGTGCCATCTGGCTGCTTGCCAAGGTCCCTTAAAAACATCTGTATGCTTCCCAGGCCAGCAGCCCCCTTTCTACGAGGAAACATGCCTCCGTGGATCTCTCTGTGACAGAAGGTTTCCCTGGTCACCCACCAGCCACACCTTCCTTCTGCCTCCCGTGGATCGTGCCACTGTTTGGCTTGGCCCAGTCAGTGCATTTACAGCCTCAAAGGAAGGGGATCACAGCAGATTGACTCTTTCCACAAACTGCTTCTTAGAATCATGCTCTGCTCTCTTTTGAATTCCATGTAGGACAGCCACTGATGTTACCCCCCAAAAAGAAACTGGCTCAAAACAACCCCAGCCCCCACCCCCACCCACTCGAGTCCGTTAGTTACCATGCCTCTTTCAGGCAGAACCTAGGGAAGGAGGGGAGCCTTTGCTTTGTAAGGGGAACTGACCCTATGGGGGGGCCTTTGAGCAGGTAAGCCCTCCCCTGTATCCTCTGCTTTAGCTCCTCTCTGAACCTGGATAACAGTATCTGATGAGCATTTCCTGAGTTGTTTCTGTTGTTGTTCAGTCGCTCAGTCGTGTCCGACTCTTTGCAACCCCATGGACTGCAGCACACCAGGCCTCCCTGTCCATCACCAACTCCAGGAGCCTGCTCAAAGTCATGTCCATTGAGTCGATGATACCATCCATCCATCTCAACCTTTGTTGTCCCCTTCTCCTCCTGCCTTCGATCTTTCCCAGCATCAGGGTTTTTTCTAATGAGTCAGCTCTTTGCATCAGATGGATAAAGCATTGGAGCTTCAGCATCAGTCCTTCCAATGAATATTCAGGTTGTTTCACAGGTGCCAAAACTGCCACCACATGAAGATGTTAACTACTTGATGACCATGAGCACATGGTCCCCAAGCCTGCTGGAGATGTATTGGAGCCTGAGGATTGATAATGTTAACCCCTGTGACACCTCCCTGCACATGAACTGATCATGTACTCTGCAACTCTCTTCCCTCACCTGGCCTTAAAATGCTTTCCCGAAACCTATCAGGGAGCTTGACTGCTTTTGAGCACTAGCTTTCCAGGACTATCTATAATAGATGCTGCACTTTCCTTCACCACAACCCAATTGTCAGTAGATTGGCTTTACTGGGCACGAATGAGCAGACCCAGGTTTGGTTTGTTAACATTTGGCTGTTATTCTTAAATATATGTATATGTGTATATAATTAAATTTATTTATTTTAAACTGAAGCATAATTGCACTACAATATTGTGTTAGTTTCTGCCAAACATAAACACCTTTGGCTGTTACTGACTTAGGGAGTGAACCATAGAGGTTGCCTTTCTCAATTCCCTCATTTAAGAAGTGAGTTTCTGGAAACTTAGAGAAGCAAATAGGAACTTACCCAATATCTTTGTGACAAAGACTGCGTATTGTCCCTTTAAATGTCTAGGTTCCCTTGTTTGTTTTAGAAAAAGAACAGCTCAGCTGGTTTTAAGGTACATGGCTTTCCAGTTAGTGATGGTATTTTCTTGCCTTTTTGCTTTGCAAGCGGGTGTAGCCTTATGACATAGAGGCAAAGTGTTAAGTGCTACTTCTAGGTCTTACCCTTAAACACAAGGCATGGTTTTTCCCCTGTTTCTCTTCCCATTGACTGGAAAATAGGAAAGACTTGAACCCAGATATGGGAGCCTCCTGTTCCCATGAGTCCTAGACCACTCACCTAGGGAGTGTTACCTTCTTAAGCCACTTCGTATTGATGACGGTGGAAAGAAGGGCTCTTCCTTATAGAAGCTGAGCCTTCACAATACCTAAAGCAGTCAGCGAAATTCATCTCTTCTTGAGAGGAAGGTACAAGCATCACTGTAGCAGCTTTGGACATTCCATAAAGGTGACTAGCATTTAGAAATAATATACGACCCCAGGAGACAATGAACTACTCCAGCACGCATTCCCAGCACCTGGCACACAGTAGGTGCTCAATGAAAACGCTACAGTTTGGCACCAGGAGTTAAAACCACCACACCCCTTCTCCTTTCTCACTGTATCATCTACCTTCCCTGTCAATGCAGTGCTAATTTCTCAGGAGACAAATGAGGAACTTACTTCCCCAGTGAGAGATTAATTATTCCATGCCACTGCTACCTCCTGACCGTATCAGTCTGTGACAGCAAGCAAAGATAAATGGTGAGGCAACTATTTGAAAGGAAATCATTATGGCACCTCTCTGCTCCGTGTTATCACATTCATATCAGCATGGGAGATAACTTTGAAAGTGCTTGTACTGCACTGAGAAGCATCTGGCTGGGGCCTGCAAAGATGAAACAGTCCCTTCCTGCCTTCTTCAAAGCCTTCCTGGGGCAGTGTGCCTTTCAAAGGCACCCACAGCTTGTATGAAGGGCTACCCCAGAAGCGGTGGGTACCATTGACCTTCTTCTCATAAGAGAAAGCAATCAGGGAGGAGAGGGGCCGTTTCCTGGCAGGGGGGAGGTTTGGGTGGCTGCGAACATCGGGATTGGCCAGTGGACTGTGAGTTCCAGCCGGGTTCCACACGGGAAATATTGGAGCTGCCCATCACCCAGCTCACCGTTGGCTCCCCACAGGTGGGAAGGAGGAATCAGGGCCTCTACACGCCATCAACTAGGTGGTTGAAATTTCAAACAAAGACCCTGCTATTCCAATTAGTCATTTTTGCTTTTAACGTTCTACTAAATTAAAGGCACGGTAGAAACACGTACTCAGTTAACGTACTGTACGCAGGACTATGCTAGCTCTAACGTGCTTTATCCTAACACAGGCGTGAACTGTGTAGAACTTCACAGGAACACTCTCACTTTCCTTCAGGGAGAAGGTGACTCTCACTCGAGGCCAGCAATGTAAGACTCAATAGTCCCTTTTTCCTGCAAAGGGGGGAGCCTTGTAGAATATCAGCTGATTGGCACACATGTGAAATGACTCATTTTCCCCACCCAGGGCTCTGGGAATCCGAGCTTCAGATCAGGGGCTAAGAGAAGGGTTGCTCAAAACCTATCAGATCTGAATGAATTAAAAAAAAAAAAAAAGATACAGGATTTCTCTTGTAGCTGGTTCCCTCCAGGCCAAAGGAATGAGTATAATATTTGCACAGCAGGAGTCCTTTTTTTTTTTTTTCCCAACTGTCATAAAATAGCAACAAGAAAATAAGAGTCATTCACCACAGACGAAGTAAAACAAAAAGGAAAGAGAAATGAGATTTCTCAGCCTCAAAGGTTAGGCCCGCCAAAGTTTTTCTTATACCTAATCACCTGAAGGTATACATGGGGCTGCAACCTAAAACAAATAAGCCGTCTGGGCTGTGCTCCACTAAATTTATGTCATCCTGGGCCTGATGCAGGCTATCCTGGTACCCTGTGGTTACAGGCGCTGTCCTTTGCCCTTTACTGAAAAGTTGAAGTGACCTTGAGTGGCAACACACCGCTGGATAGGTCTCCAGGAAAGCATGTCTTTATTTCAGAAAATAGCGTCTGTATCCTTAACCTGATTAGTCAGCAAGGATTTTCTATATATACAATGTTCATGGTTCCTCTAAAACTTGCTGCCAATACACCCCTGGGCCAGTAAAACTGCAGTTAACCGGAAACCAACCAGTGAAAGTTTTAAATAAATGCGCTTTCTTATTATTATATGATTTCACTCAGATTTTAGTAGTCTAGGGTGTTTTTCAGTACCAACAACCAACTCTCCAATTCCTCAGGCACCAAAAGGGTGTCATACATTTCAATTCAATTCTGATTCTTACAACTCACAGTTAGCATCAAATTCTGTGAAAGACTCCGAGCTGAAACATGAGGGAAGGGGCCGGGCACAACCTTTAAAAGAATGACACCACCATGTAGAACCAACTGGGTCCAAGATGGCGGAAGATGCAACTCCCAGTTGACCTTGAGCCTCATTCTACGCTCACTGTGATACATTAGCTAAATGACATACCCAGCAGTGTCATGACAGTCCTGAGGCCAACCACGAAAGGCCAACAAGTGGGTGGTGGCCCCCTACCCCTTCTTCAGATAGAATAATCCTCTCACACATTAGCCTATGGAATTACCCAGCCATAAAAATAACCACCTCATATTTGAGGGTCTCTCATGATGGCCCGCACTCTGTGGAGCACGTTTCTTCCAGAGCCATTCTCATCTTTTGAGACGGATGGTATTTTTATCTGTGAAATGTGTATCACTCTAAATAAATCCATTTCTTATCACTTTGTCTCTCACTGAATTCTTTCTGTGATGAGACATCAAGAACCTGAGCTTTATTAAGTCCTGAGACCAGGTGTGTGATCTCAATTAAAATACTGTGGGTTCGAGTCCCCAGCTGAATTGTGTGGTTTCAGCTCCATAAGGCTGTCCTCAATTCAGATGTCAGTCATGAGGACTGAGCTCCTGGGTTACCCTATACTTCTGTACAACTTGGCTCCCAAGGTTTGATGATTTTCTTGAATGGCTCACAGAACTCAGACACTTGAATTATGTTCACCAGCTTAATATAAAGATACAAATGAAGAGCCACATGAAGAAGTGCCTAGGACAAGGTGGTAGGAGCTATCATTTCTGTGGAGTAAGGGTACACTTCCATCCTGGCATGTAGGTGCACCCTCCAGTTCAAAAGCTCTCTCAATCTCCTTGTTCAAGACATTTTGTAAAGCTCAATCTCCAAGCCCCCTCCTTTTCCTGGAGTTGAGAGGTGGAGTTGAGATCCCACTCTCTAATCACTTGATCTTTCTGGTTCCATGCTGAATCTACCATTCAAAGGGATCTATTCAAAGTCACTTCATTAGCATAAATGCAGGTGTGACTGAAAGGGGTTTACTAGAAACCACAGAAGATAATACACTCAGGGAATTCCAAAGGTTTGGGGAACTCTACCAGGAACTAGGGACAAAGACCAAATTATGCTTCAAAAAGAAAGTGGCAAATGCTAAGCTTATCAGAAATATATTTTAGGCAACAAATAACTGGAAATGCTGTAATATCAATAGAGATTTCACCTAATTTTCTTAAGCACTATGTGTTCATATGGCTAAATAATTTTATCAATAGCAAAATCATACTGAAATAGAGTAGGACCCTGTGGAGTCCTCCTGGGTACAAATCTTTTCTGTGTCCACCATTTCTTGTTTGTAGGAAATAGGATTCATTCAGCTTCCTTAACCTTCCCTGAGTTCCCAAGAGTAAATTCAAATCCCAAAGAAAGGCAATGCCAAAGAAGGTTCAAACTACTGCACAATTGCACTCATCTCACACACTAGCAAAATAATGCTCAAAATTCTCCAACCAAGGCTTCAACAGTATGTGAACTGAGAACTTCGAGATGTTCAAGCTGGATTTAGAAAAGGCAGAGGAACCAGAGATCAAATTGCCAACATCTGCTGGATCCTCGAAAAAGCAAAAGACTTCCAGAAAAACATCTGCTTCTGCTTCACTGACTATGCTGAAGCCTTTGACTGTGTGGATCACAACAAACTGTGGGAAATTCTTGAAGAGGTGGGAATGCCAGACCATCTTACTTGCCTCCTGAGAAATCTGTATGCAGGTCAAGAAGCAACAGTTAGAACTAGACGTGGAACAACGGACAGGTTCCAAATCAGAAAAGGAGTACATCAAGGCTGTATATCGTCACCTTGCTTATTTAACTTATATGCAGAGTATATCATGTGAAATGTTGGGCTGGATGAAGTACAAGTTGGAATCAAGATTGCTGGGAGAAATATCAATAATTTCAGATACCCTTATGGCAGAAAGTGAAGAGGAACTAAAGAGCCTCTTGATGAAAGTCAAAGAGGGGAGTGAAAAAGCTGGCTCAAAACTCAACATTCAAAAAATGAAGATCATGGCATCTGGTCCCATCACTTCATGGCAAATAGATGGGGAAACAATGGATACAGTGAGATACTTTATTTTCTTCGGCTCCAAAATCACTGCAGATGGTGACTGCAGCCTTGAAATTAAGAGTCTTGCTCCTTGGAAGCAAAACTATGACCAACGTAGACAGCATATTGAAAAGCAAAGACATTATTTTGCTAACAAAGTTCCATCTAGTCAAAGCTATGATTTTTCCAGCAGTCATGTATGGATGTGAGAGTTGGATCATAAAGAAAGCGGAATTCAAAGAATTGATGCTTTTGAACTGTAGTGCTGGAGAAGACTTTTGAGTGTCTCTTGGAAAGCAAGGAGATCCAACTAGTCCATCCTAAAGGAAATCATTCCTGAATATTCATTGCAAGGACTGATGCTGAAGCTGAAACTCCAGTACTTTGGCCACCTGATGGGAAGAACTGACTCATTAGAAAAGACCTTGATGCTGGGAAAGATTGAAGGCAGGAGGAGAGAGGAAGGATAGAGGATGACATGCAAGGGAGGGGATGCAGAAACTAAGGAGGAACAGTCAAGAAACAATGGTACTGCTGTGGGACAAGGTTTTGGTTCCTCCTCAAGAATATGCATAAGAACATCTTTGAGTTCTTCTGCAGGAACTAGGGTCCCCACCCACGTGTGTTAGTGGCTCAGCCCTGTCAGATGCTGTGACCCCTTGGACTGTAGCCTGCCAGGCTCCTCTGTCCATGGGATTTCCCAGGCCAGAATACTGGAGTGGGTTTCCAGTTCCTTCTCCAGAGGATCTTCCTGACTCAGGGATAGAACCCAGGTCTTCCACAGTGCAGGCAGATTTTTACCATCTGAGCCACCAGGAAAGCCCTCCTACCCAGGTGGAAGATGATAAATCCTGGCTGAGTACAAGATTCCTGGAGCACTGCCCCATTAGCTAACCACCAACCAATCAGAAGAAAGTCTGCACACAGTGGAAGGGAAGGAAGACTCTGACTCCCTCACCAAATGACTGTCCATTTAAAGACTTTGATGGCCAAGTGGAATCTTCAAAGTTGGCATTTGGAAATGAGTCTGCATCTCCCCAGGTTACCATCCTCCTGAATAAAGCAGCCTTTCTGTTCCCACCAGCACTTGTCCTTCAAGCATTAGCTTGAGTGGCAAGCAGCTAAACCTGAGCTTGGTAACAACACCAGCAACATTTATTGAACACCTCCAATTTACCAGACACCATGCTAGGTACTTTATGTAAATTATTTACAATTTTCTCCAAAACACTGCAAATGGAGAAAGAAGGTAATTCTGCCAAAGTCACGTGGATTCTCTTGATATTAGAAGCAGACATGGGTCTGCTTGACCTCAAGGCAGTCTCTTTCCCTTGTCATCTATCTCATGTTAATTATTTGAGAATCATGGTGATGAAGCTGTTACAGTGCATGAACTTATATCCTCAGAGAACAGTAACAACTCTATTTAATTTTCTGTGTTTCAAAGCTCAAGGAATTTTTCAACAAATGATTAAGCAAAAAGCATTCATCCCCCTGGACTTTCAACACATCATTTGA
Source organism: Bos grunniens (assembly GCF_055505025.1). NCBI lineage: Eukaryota > Metazoa > Chordata > Mammalia > Artiodactyla > Bovidae > Bos > Bos grunniens. The sequence goes on from NC_141174.1 coordinate 12,327,273, forward strand.
CTTATACTTTGCCTTCAGGAAGATCCCCTGGGGAAAGGAATGGCTCCCCACTCCAGTTTTCTTGCCTGGAGAATTCCATGGACAGAGGAGCCTCGAGGGCTATGGTCCAAAGAACTGGACATGACTGAGCAACTAACACTTTTACTTTTTACCTTTCTCATCTATAAACTGAGGAAATAATAGCACCATGCACACAAAGCTCTCAGCTTCGCACATAGCACCTGGTAAGCACTGTATTCAGGGAAGTGATAGTTATAACCAGTAGATAATTCAGATTAATAACCACAGAACTCTCCATTAGTACTGGGGAAATACTTGTGTAAAGTCAACTGAAACAGTACTCAATGCACTTTAGATTCAACATCAGATCAGATCAGATCAGTCGCTCAGTCGTGTCCGACTCTTTGCGACCCCGTGAATTGCAGCACGCCAGTGAATTAAGTTGTGGTCAGTGTGCAAAGAGTAGCGCATTAAATGTTTTTTTTTTTTTTCCCTGCTAAGTTAAATCATTACAATGGAATGAAGTTATGTGAAAGCAATTCTACAATCAAATATTGTATCCAGACAGATTTTATCAATCTCATGACTGAGAAAACAACACCATTACTAAAACTGAACCCCTGTGGGGCTCCTGGGCATGGGGACCTTTCTGGATCCCCTCTTTCTTGTCTGTAGGGAATAAGCTTCAGCCTCCAGGACCTTTCCTGAGTTCCAAAGGGTAGGTTCGAACAGCTGCTACTCAGATAAGGGAGGGCATGTCTCTGCATGCCCTGAAGCAATAGTTCAGCCTTGGGACAGGATGCTGGTCCCCCCTCAATGGACACACATACAATATCTTACATCCTTGAGCTCTTAAAACCCAAAGAAAAGGAAGATTGAACTATTTGATGAAGCATTCTTCAGGGAACATAAGGAGACCCCCTGAGGCCAGATTAAAGGCAGGCAGACCCTGTACTCATCCTGATTCTTATCAGCACCACTGCTATAAAACTTCTCATCACATCCTCCCGGGTTGGAATGTACAACTTTTCAGGGCACAAGCCTGCTGTGTTCCCCATTGCCTGGCAAAGGAATAAAGCTATTCTTCCTGATTTTACCCAAAATTCCATCTCAAAGATTTGATTGAGCACTGGTGCACAGAGGCTGAGCTTTCAGCATCAGTACTTGTAATGCAGCTGTCACTAAACTGCAGAAACTGAGTCAGACCAGGACATCTGAAAGCAAATCCTACATCTTAGTCTCTAAGTTCACATGAATGACTTTAATTAAAATTTGCTTTTTTTAAATAAACAAATTAGACAACAGGAACAGAAAAATCCAGCCTCGGTCTCTGGTTTCTATGTATTGATCTCTTCAGCAAAAAAATATTGCAGGTGTCTTTTCCTTGGAAAGACAGTAGGAATTTCCTCCAAAACGCATCTAAACTCTACTTCTGTAAGCTCCCTGGGATGCCTGTTTGTCACTGTGGGGAACATCTGACAGTTTCTTGAAGAGCCTCGAGGTAGAAATATGAATCAAGTTAGATTCCTGCCTTGGACTGATTCTCCTCAGGGCCATATCCATGTTCAAAAAGTGCACCCAGATGTTAGCAGACAACCGCGCTGTCATTTTTCCCCTTCCAGAATTTCTGTCCGGAAACACTGTAGAGTTATGACTGTATAAATACGCTGTGAATGAGATCCAGTAACAAAAACTGGTGGCGTTTATTCATTAGGTATACCAGGCCATTAGTGGAAACATAAGGCTCTTGACACTGCTTATTTCAACATTTCACTGAAAGATCACAAAATGTGTCTGAGATAGGGCATACTTTCTCTAACCTCTTTGGATGGAACAAGGGAATCAATGGGGGAATCTATATATAAGGCTACAACTGGACATGACCTAGTCCAACACAACCTCTACATGGGCAGTTTTGCCCAATGTCACTCAGCTTGTTAGTAGAGAGTAAGAAATGGAATTCAACTCTCCCCTTGCAATCCTAATCCTTCTGTAAAGCCACACTCCCCTGTGGTAGCCATTGGGACCTGGAGGTAAAGTAGAACAGTCAAGATGAACCTCAGAGAAAGAAGCAAATCACACATCACAGGTTTCCTTAAGAAACTCATAGAATTGTCTGTGTGTCTCAAATCCCATTTCTGCTAAACTGAATAAGTGAAAGTGAAATCGCTCAGTCGTGTCCCATTCTTTGCAACCCCATGGACTGTAGCCTATCAGGCTCTTCTGTCCATGGGATTTTCCAGGCAAGAATGCTGGAGTAGATTGCCATTTCCTTCTCTAGGGGATCTTCCCGACCCAGGAATTGAACCGCATTGCAGGCAGACACTTTACCATCTGAGCCACTGAATAAAGGGAGCATCAACGACTATTTTCAGAGCCTACTTGTCATTTTTGCCTTGTTTGGTAAAATGGAAATTTTCAGACATGTGTCAATCTAAAAGTCCTATAGGAGTTCTAAATTTCTTGGCCCACTTTTTATGTTTACCTATTTTTCAATACCAAAAATAGTTACTCTAAGAAACTATCCTGAAAAGACTTGAAAATCAGAGCGATCTCTCTGATCTTCCAAATATGTGAGCAGCTTCTACAATGGGCTTTGCTGGGCATGTTTGAAGGTATTGCAGTGAATGCAGATCATTGGGCTTCATGACCTCATCCCAGGCCCCCTACCTTTCTCCACTCTTCCACATACACCACCTATCTGCTTCCTTGCCTAGTCACTTCAAGACTCTGGTCAAATTCCCCCTTTTCCATTAAATCTTCTTGAAATCTTTCCAGTATCACTCACGGTGAGCTTACATCTGTGTTCGTTTCTTACTAAATTTTAAGCTTCTCCAGTAGACCATAAATCCCTTGAGGGCACCGACATGCCATTGTTTTCAGTTGCCACAGAGCTTTGTATATAACCAGAGTTCAAAAATAAATGTGGATAGTTTTTCTCCCTCACGCGTGGAGAACAGAAGTCATAGCTTATACTTTTGAAGTACCTCCCATAGCATTCCAGGCAGGATACTAAGGTTGTCTTGATTTACATATTTCAGAGTTGATGTACATTCTCGGATATGCAGGAGCATCTGTGGTCTCTGTTTGCAAACCACCAAGAGCACCTCCACATACTCGCCCTGACCCAATTGTGACAACCCAAAATGTTTGCAGACATTGCTAAAAGTCTTCCTGAGGTGGGGATGTGCGGGGGTCAGAAGTCATCCCTGGTTCAGACTCACAAAATATATTACATTTACAGCCATAATAGAGGTTCCAGATATAAAGAGTATATTGTAAACTTTCTGGATCTCTGTGACTTAGAGAGAAGTTATCAGTAAAAAACAGATAGCTAGTGGCTGCTGCTGCTGCTAAGTCGCTTCAGTTGTGTCCGACTCTTAGTGACCCCATGGACTGCAGCCTACCAGGCTCCTCCGTCCATGGGATTTTTCAGGCAAGAGGACTGGAGTGGGGTGCCATTGCCTTCTCTGATAGCTAGTGGGAACCTGCTATATTCCCACAGAGCTCAGTTCAGTTCTCCGTGGTAACCAAGATGGGTTGGAAGGGGTGGGGTGTGAGGAAGGTCTAAGAGAGAGGGGATATATGTATACAAATAGCTTATTTCACTTTGTTATAGAGCAGAAACTAAGACAACACATCCCCCAAATTAAAAAAAAAAAAAGTATGGTACAATCAAGACTCAAGTTCCTTCTCAACAGTGGGCCCTTCAGAGCCATCTTTTAAGCAGATGTTTTAGCTAGCCTGTCTCTGAGGCTGGAGTAAGCGCTGGGCCAAATGCGTGCAGGCGCTGCTTTGTAAACCTGAACAGGCTGAGACATCTGTAAGGAGGCGCATGACAAACAGATCGTTTTCTTGCAGCTCTTGCCCAAGGCCGCTATCTGACCAAGGAGAGAAAAGTGCTTTACTGAAAGAATTGTCCTTCTTCCCTGAGCCTGGGAGATCTAGCTTGAAGTACAATTTCATAGAAAATTGAACTCGAAGTCAAAAGAAAGCAAAAATGAGTCAGTCAATTAAAAGGCATCATCTGAGAAAGGAGAGGGTTTGGTTTGTGCTAAGTTTGGTGCTCCAGAGATCAGCATGGAGCCAGTCTCCACCATGTCAGCTTTACTAACTTAACGCTATCCTGTCAGCTTTACCAACTGGTACTTGTGCCTTGCATGGCAAGCTCCTGTGAGGGGAAAGGCAAGTTTGTCTCAGTCTCAGAGGTTCACTGGTGAACTAATAAAGAGAGGAAAATGAGTAAACACTTCCTGATGTTCAAGCTGGATTTAGAAAAGGCAGAGGAACCAGAGATCAAATTGCCAACATCTGCTGGATCATGGAAAAAGCAAGAGAGTTCCAGAAAAACATCTATTTCTGCTTTATTGACTATGCCAAAGCCTTTGACTGTGTGGATCACAATAAACTGTGGAAAATTCTTAAAGACATGGGAATACCAGACCACCTGACCTGCCTCTTGAGAAATCTATATGAAGGTCAGGAAGCAACAGTTAGAACTGGACATGGAACAACAGACTAGTTCCAAATAGGAAAAGGAGTACGTCAAGGCTATATATTGTCACCCTGCTTATTTAACTTATATGCAGAGTACATCATGAGAAACACTGGACTGGAAGAAACACAAGCTGGAATCAAGATTGTCGGGAGAAATATCAATAACCTCAGATATGCAGATGACACCACCCTTATGGCAGAAAGTGAAGAGGAACTAAAAAGCCTCTTGATGAAAGTGAAAGAGGAGAGTGAAAGAGTTGGCGTAAAGCTCAACATTCAGAAAATGAAGATCACGGCATCCGGTCCCATCACTTCATGGGAAATAGATGGGGAAACAGTAGAAACAGTGTCAGACTTTATTTTGGGGGGCTCCAAAATCACTGCAGATGGTGACTGCAGCCATGAAATTAAAAGACGCTTACTCCTTGGAAGAAAAGTTATGACCAAACTAGATAGCATATTCAAAAGCAGAGACATTACTTTGCCAACAAAGGTCCGTCTAGTCAAGGCTATGGTTTTTCCTGTGGTCATGTATGGATGTGAGAGTTGGACTGTGAAGAAAGCTGAGTGCCGAAGAATTGATGCTTTTGAACTGTGGTGTTGGAGAAGACTCTTAAGAGTCCCTTGGACTGCAAGGAGATCCAACCAGTCCATTCTGAAGGAGATCAGCCCTGAGATTTCTTTGGAAGGAATGATGCTAAAGCTGAAACTCCAGTACTTTGGCCACCTGATGCGAAGAGTTGACTCATTGGAAAAGACTCTGATGCTGGGAGGGATTGGGGGCAGGAGGAGAAGGGGACGACAGAGGATGAGATGGCTGGATGGCATCACTGACTTGATGGATGTGAGTTTGAGTGAACTCTGGGAGTTGGTGATGGACATGGAGGCCTGGCGTGCTGTGATTCATGGGGTCGCAAAGAGTCGGACATGACTGAGCGACTGAACTGAACTGAAACACTTCCTGAAAACGGTAGCAATTAATTCTAAAAATGGCAATTTATCACAGAGCTGCAAAGGGACACGGGGCCCCTGGGGTGTGCTTTCAGGTGGCTATTCATTGCTGCGTCTGAAATTTCATTTGTCTCCTTTACACAAACACCTTCACAAAAGGGTAAGAGTGGAGACTCGGCAAAGGGGAAAACAAAGGAAGAGGCGGAATGAGAGCACTGCCCGGGTTATTAATGGAGTGGACTCGAATTTCATGAATCTTAACATTCTGCTCTTGGAATGAGCGATTGATCATTTTAGATGCTACAATGCACCCAAGACTTAGGCCAAACACTATTTCAGGGCGGGTCTGAGGGGGTGTCTGGCCATGTGTCTTAAGATTAAACAGCTGGCAGTGGGCAAGTCCTGGAGAGGGAGAAGGCAAGCGTAAAGGGAACAGCATGTTTTTGGTTTCTTTCTCCCTCATCCCTCCTTATACTCCCATTTCAGCCACCCTGTCCCCATTTCCATCTCTTTCCTATCAGCCTCCCAGAATTCACAAAGCAGCCAGTTGTAAAAATGAAGATTTAGGTAGTATATTTTCAAGTCTCACCTCAACGCTAGTATATTGATATACTTCTCTCTGATACGTGCTCATACACACGCCAGGGCTTCTAGACTGCTGGTGATCCCTCTAGATTGCAGTTATCTTGCCAATGTGGTGGACATGGGTGGATGGCATAGTAAATAGAAAAGATTCTGAATAAAATTCGTTCGAAAGCATAATAGCCAGACACAGCCAAATGCGTTCCTTAATTTCAGTAATTCAAGAGAAGAGAAATGACCGTAAGTGAGGATCCTTCATATCCCAGGTTATTTTGCTACATCTGACCCACCTATCTGTCCATCCATATATCAATACATTTTTATTTTAAAAAATATCGAATGCCTGCCAAGTGGCAGGCGCTAATATAAGTGTCTGTCCAAACGAAGACTAAAATCTATTAAGAGAGGCAGATATGAAAAGACAATTACAATGTAATAGAATTAATACTACAATAATGATAAGCTCCATTACTATGGAAACACAAGAGAGAGGTACCTGGATTCCAGATAAGATATCCCCAAAGATGTAAAGTCTGAGCTGAGTGTTTTGGGAAGAACATGAGCTAGCCAGAAGAAAAAGATTGAGAGATTGAGTTCTCAACATAGAGACCAGCATGTTTATGGCTGAAAACAGGAAAGTTCATTTGCGAATTCATGCTGGCAAGCAAGTCAGCCTGGCTAGAGCACTATGGGAGAGGGGTGGTGTAAAATGAACTAGAAAGAAAGTAGATGCTTGCTTGAAGTATGCGATCCTAAGATGGGATTTTATCCTGAAGGCCTTGGGATCCTTTGGAGGTTTTAAGCTAGGAGATGGCGTAGGCAGATGTACACTGCAAAAAGTTACCCTGACACCACTGTGGAAACTTGTACCGATGGGCAAGACTGGTGTCCAGGAAAGCAGTTATGAAACTGCTAAAGTAAACAAGATAATGGCAGTGATGCTGGGGAGAAGAGGTGGGCTTATTTGCTGCTAAATAGGTAAAAGGAGATGTTAAGATGATTTGTGTAAACCACACATCAATCCTGTTGTGAAAGTAGTAGAGATAGTGTTAGTCACTCAGTTGTATCTGACTCCGCGACCCCATGGACTGTAGCCCACCGGGCTCCTCTGTCCAGGGGATTTTCCAGGCAAGAATACCGGAGTGGGTAGCCATTCCCTTCTCCAGGGGATCTTCCTGACCCAGGGATCGAACCCGCATCTCCTGTACTGTCTGAGCCACCAGGGAAGCCCTGTTAGGTCTTCCATAGGCCCATCCATAAAGTGGGATTAAATAACTTGCTTAAGGTTCTGCAGTAATAAACCAGTGGCGATGTCATAAAATCTTCACTGTCTAACTCCAGTGGCCTTTCTCTTCTTATTGGGCTGAGCACGATTATTTCTCAATGGAGTTCTTATAATGTGTTAAGTCCTAGGAATTAAAAAATGAGTAAGAAGCTTCCTGGCAACAAGTTGCTCAGAACGGAATAGACTATTAGCAACTTCACGTTACTCTATCCTGTATCCTTGTCTCTTGCTTTAACCCAAGCAGTAAGCTCCAGGATAGGTCTTTTATAATTCTCACCGTCAAGAAAAGAATCCAGATCCTGAGTTTACAGTTCTCCTTCCCTTGATTTCATTCCATTACCTAAGTAATTCCTTCCTCTCCTTGTGTCCAGCCATTTACAAATATCTGCAACTCATAATGTCATTTTCTCTGACTTGTCATTTAGCCAAACAATACAAATGTAGCTCCTTTAAACCTGCACAAGTTATTCCTTCACTTTCCTTAATCCTCTTGCCTCTGGCTGGTCTACTTCCAATCTGTCTACGTCTTGAAAGATCCTATGGAAGCAAAAGATACAGTGCTCTTATTAATAATTCTTCTTTTACATCATGCATTTTCACCATTTTCAAGCCCCTTTTTATTACTTGAGAAACTTTGCATGAAAATAACATTATATCTCTTGAGAAGCTTGTCTCCTCCAACTGTTCATTTCTCCAAGGAGACCCACACACCACCCACCTTTTCTATCCTAAAGAATAACGATGTCAAAAGAGAAGGAACAGTAACCATGATTAACATACTACTAGGCAGTCACGATCCGTTTCTGGAATTAGTTGAGTAGTAAGATATTTTGTTGTTCTTTTAAGGCTGCGGGAGGATGTACGAAGAATAAAAATAAAATTTATCTGCAAGATGTTTCTAAATGGAATGCATTTATGACATTCTTACAGGGCTTATTTGCAGCTCTTTAAAAATAATTGACTATCTAATTAGAGAGATAGATTACATCAGTATAGAACACACATACAGATAAATACTGCTTTTTTATAGCCTCCACTATCACAGATATAGAAACACACAGAGTAAAACTCATTCAATAGCTTAAATCTTGGGTTTTCTCTATCTACATACATCCAAAACAGAAGCTCAAACAAAAGCTCACAGCTTTTACCGTGTAAATATAATTCTCTCATTCTCTACAGACTGCAAGTTCCCATGGTATACACACACACACACACACACACACACACACACACACAGTGATCATCATTCTGAAGAATTTCTCTCTAGTTTGTTGAATGCTCTGATAACATTGAGAAAAATAAAATGGGTTTAATTTTCTTTATCTTCAGACAGTTTATTTATGACCCATTCATATCTGCTTGAAGTATATCAGTGGGAAGGAAGACTTGGAAATGGTCTAGGAACCTGATTGAGAAACCATTATGGATTTGCATGGCAGTACAGATGGGTCCTCCAGAGGCTCTGGTGTTAAACAGAGAGCCCGATACTGCTTGAAGAATGGCCAAGGTTCTTAAGTTCCATACCTCAGTCTACCTGTCTGAGAAATGGGAAGAGAGTATGCACAGAAGTTCATTGCACTTATGGTTCAGTTCAGTTCAGTTGCTCAGTCATGTCCAGTTCTTTGTGACCCCATGATCTGCAGCATGTCAGGCTTCCGTGTCCATCACCAACTCCCAGAGCTTACTCAAACTCACATCCATCGATTCAGTGATGCCATCCAACCATCTCATCCTCTATCGTCCCCTTCCCGCCTTCAATCATTCCCAGCATCAGGATCTTCTCCAGTGAGTCAGTTCTTCACATCAGATGGCCAAAGTATTGCAGTTTTAGCTTCAGCATCAGTCCTTCCAATGAATATTCAGGACTGATTTCCTTTAGAATTTATTGGTTTGATATCCTTGTAGCCCAAGGGACTCTCAAGAGTCTTCACCAACACCACAGTTCAAAAGCATCAATTCTTCAGTGCTCAGCTTTATGGTCCAACTCTCACATCCATATATGACTACTGGAAAAACCATAGCCTTGACTAGACAGACCTTTTGTTGGTAAAGTAATGCCTTTCCTTTTCAATATACTGTCCAGGTTTGTCAGAGCTTTTCTTCCAAGGAGCAAGCGTCTTTTAATTTTGTGGCTGTAGTCACCATCTTCAGTGATACTGGGGCCCAGGAAAATAAACTCTGTCACTGTTTCCATTGTTTCCCCATCTATTTGCCATGAAGTGATGGGACCAGATGCGACGATCATACCTTTTTGAATGTTGAGTTTTAAGCCAGCTTTTTCACTTTCCTCTTTGACTTTCATCAAGAGGCTCTTTAGTTTCTCTTCACTTTCTGCCATAAGGGTGGTGTCATCTAATGCACTGAGAGAAGGACATCAACCTGAGCTCAGCAGAGTGAGACAGGGTGGGAGAGCAGGGGTAACTCAGCAAGCAGGAAATATTGGAACTGTGTCGTTGAGCGACTGTTACTTTACTAAGCAGAGAGTGAGTAAAAGAACAAAACCAATAATAATAATAGTTAACATTTATTGAGTACTTAATTTTGAACTGTGGTGTTGGAGAAGACTCTTGAGAGTCCCTTGGACTGCAAGGAGATCCAACCAGTCCATCCTAAAGGAAATCAATCCTGAATATTCATTGGAAGGACTGATGCTGAAGCAGAAACTCCAATACTTCAGCCACCTGATACAAAGAACTGACTCATTGGAAAAGACCCTGATGCTGGGAAAGATTGAAGGCGGGAGGAGAAGGGGATGACAGAGGATGAGACGGTTGGATGGCATCACTGACTCAATGGACATGAGTTTGAGTAAGCTCCAGGAGTTGCTGATGGACAGGAAGATCTGGTGTGCTGCAATCCATGGGTTTGCAAAGAGTTGGACACGAGTAATCGACTGAACTGAACTGAGCTTACTTAACTATGCATCAGCTAGTTGCTTAGTCCTGTCCAACTCTTTGAGACCCCACTGTCTAACTGTTGAGACAGTCAACTTTGAGAGAGGATGATTTTAGCCTGCCAGTCTCCTCTTTCCATATACTTATACAGACAAAAGAGCACTGGTGTGGGTAGCCATTCTCTTCTAAAGGGGATCTTCCTGACCCAGGCATAGAACCTAGGAGTCCTGCATTGCAGGAGAGCCACCAGGAAACCCACTGTGTATCAGGCATGCAGTAGTCTAAAGATATGAAACCAATGAACTCATATTTTCTTCAGTAACTCTATGGAAATGCTGATATTTTAATTATCTATCCAAGATCCCATGTGCTGTAACTAAGACCCAGTGCAGCCAAAGAAACAAATAGTAATTTTTTTAAAAAAAGAAAGCAAGCACGGGGTGGGAACTTGTAGGGCCTTATAAGTGTGATTCCACATGAAGGGTGAGATCATAGCTGGAAATTGTTTAACAGTGATTTTTCTTTGTAATAAACATATAATTCTCTTCTAGAAAGGGAAATTGTTGAGACTTTAATACTGATGAAATTTAAGTATAAAGGAAAGAGAATGTCCTCATCTGGGGAGAGTAGGGAGCTGACGGCAACGGTAGGAACCTGTTTATTGTTTTGAGATGGAAAAGCCCTAGATATACTCATAAGCTGAAGGGATTATATTAATGGTACCACCAGAAAATGGAGGCAATGGATTATGTCAAAAAGCTTGGGAAGAGTCCGGGGTGGAAGGATCAGGAACACAAGATTTTGAACAGGGAGATGAAGGACTTCTAAGGTGAGCACTGATGCAAGTAAACCTAGAGGGGGAGGGATTTAAAGAAACTCATGATCAATGGATATTTCCTTCAAAGTAGCATTTGGAATTCAGTGGCGCAGAGGTCAGTAAGGGAACTGAGCAGGGAGGTTGAAAACATGCTAATCAACAGTTAGAGGCCAAGGGGGCTGCTGACCAGGAAAAGGAGAGCCTTCAAAGGCAGGTTAAAGGCACACTGAATGAGTGAGCTCACAGGCTGGGACCCTTGAAGGATGGCCCACTCTTTGGGATTCTGAGACACACCCTTCATTTTACAGACAAAAGGTTTGATGGTCTAAGAGGCTATGATTCATGGTAAGGAGAATTAGGATATTGTATCAATGAGCCATCATGAGAAAACAAAAACAAGATAAGAAAGAGTAGTATAGTAGCCTTGGCACCTCAAATTTGATCATGAACCATCATAATTTTTATACCAGAAAGTCCATGAAGCATTATTTATAGAAGCAGTGTCATTAAGAGACATTTACAATTTAAAGTACAAACATTTCACATACTCAGAATTAAACTGCATTGCTTTCTTCTGATTTGCTAAACAAAAGTTCAAAATGGGGCTTCCCTGGTGACTTAGATGGTAAAGAATCTGCCTGCAATGTGGGAGACCTGGGTTTGATCCCTGGGTCAGGAAGATCCTCTAGAAAAGGTAATGGCAACCTACTCCAATATTTTTGCCTGGAGGATTCCATGGACAGAGGAGCCTGGTGGGCTACAGTCCATGGGGTTGCAGAGAGTCGGACATGACTGAGCAACTAACACAACACCAAGTGCAAAATAATAAAATAAAAGCCTGGACTGTCCATCAAGCCTTTTTCTGATCTCTTTTCCTGAAGTTGTCTGGGTGATCTTATTACAAATGTAGTTTTAAGCACAGAAAACATTGAGATTTGAGTCTGGGAAAGAAGTTTGAAAGAACTAACATGTTGCTGAAGGGCCAATACTATTTTTAAGTTGGTTGGACCATGCTGCTGCTTTGTTAGTGATGGCACTGGGGACATTTCAGTAAAAAGGCAGAAAGATAAGTGTTTGCTTTGGAGTCATCACAGGAGTCAAAGCCACGTGTGCTTTTGAGGATGAAAACCTGGGGCCTTTCTGAGAAAGACTGGATAGCCAACAGATATCCTTTGCCAGTTCAAATACTTCTTCAAAGCCGTAGTCTTGTTACTAAGAGAAACCTCCACCGCCATCCAGTAGTTGGTGAAAACTACCCCTGGGGAAATAGACCATCACTTCACACCAAGAAGAAACATCTAAGAAAGCCTTGGATTTTGTATGATCTAAGTAACATTTAAATGCAACACAGTAAACTGAACACTCTGCACCATTAAAAAGGAAGAAATCATCTGGGTAAAAAACTAAAACATGCTAAGTTTGGAGGCAAAGACTGTGAACACTATTCATCCAGCTTTGGCTGGAGATGCCCGCTATTATTACTAATAATCAGAACAATGGTAGTAAATGAATTTAATCTGAAAGCAGGAGGCATAATTGACAGCGTAGGCATGATGTCTTATAATCATCCAAGCCTCAGCTATGCCTGGGCAGCAAGAGTGGGAAGAACTAGGGGAAATAATTACAATTAAGAAGAAATTGACATATGAATTGAATTGGGCACATTATCTTCAGCTTCTGGTTCAGAGTTTTTATTACAAAATTAAATAGAGAGGGTAATCAAACTGCAGGAAAACTTCCACTGAGCTTCACAGTTTTCACTAAAGAAAAAAAAAAAAAAACCACCAAGACAAAGCATAAGAAAGGAGGAAGAAGAATTGTGGGTGTGTGTTCGGTCACTAAGTCGTATCTGACTCTTTGTGACCCCCTTGGACTGTCCCCCGAGGTTCCTCTGTTTATGAGATTTTCCAGACAAGAATAGTGGAGTGGGGTGCCACTTCCTTCTCCAGGAGATCTTCCTGACTCAGGGATTGAAGCTGCATCTCCAGTATCTCCGGCACTGGCAGCTCAATTCTTTACCACTGAGCCACCTGGGAAGTCCCAGGAAGAAGAGTTAGATGTTTTCCAATTGCTAATTCCTGGTTACTAGTGTTCTATTAAAGAAACAAGGAGGTGACATACTGTAAAGTCTGGAAACCTAGATACACACACACACTAATTTTGTTGTTGTTGCTGCTGTGTTTTGGCTGCACTGTTTGGCTGGTGGATCTTAGTTCTCCAACCAGGGACTGAACCTGGGCCCTCAGCAGCGAGAGTGCAGAGTCCTAACCACCGGACCACCAGGGAAATCCCAACTAGACAGTTTCTTGACTTTACAATACATGAGGGTCTATGACATGACATCTGTGACACATGATCTGTTCAATGTGTATGGTCACTCTTTAGCAAATAGAGTTCAATGTATTCAGCATAACTGTGCTAAGCACAGCGTATTCATGCATTTGTATCAATTCTTACATATGCATCTGTGAGGCTTTGGCTTAAATTGTTTGTATCTCCGATTGTCACTGAGGAAACCATGGCACATCATGCGGGCAGGAATCTAGAGGGTTTCAAACAGGAGACCACAAAGCCCACTCAACATTCAATCCAGCTTTGCAAACTCATTCAAACCAGCCCCACATCACTCTGTCATAGTAACTGATGGTGCTTCATCCTGTTGGCTTCCTTAAGGGTGGCCTCCTGGTCAGTTAACATGGTCAGATCTGGTATGTTTCAAGACTTGAGAGCAAAACTGTAGACTAAAAACCTGAAACGTGACACGGCAGGCTCCCTACAGCAAGGTCTTAGCACAGGCTCTTCTCTTGGGTTATAATACTTCGCCTTGTTCTCTTCCCCTGCTTACCTAACTTATCCTGAACAGTGCAGCTCCCACACTGCACCCTCAAGAAACTCTTGCCACATCAGAACACTAGCTCAGATCCCTTCAGCTTTCTTAGCAGCTTGCGCTCCTTCACTGAATTCATCTTGTGATTAAATAGTTGCTTGTGAAATTAGTTTGTTTTATGCCTTCTTCCTGTTATGTAAGCTCCATGAAGACAGGTAGCATATATCTGTCTTATTCACCCTTCTGTCCCTCTGCAGATCCTTCCACACAGTAGGCAGTAGCTACTAACTGCTGAGCAATTAATCTTCCTCTTTTAATTCCCTCACACCATCTTGAATTCAAATTAAATGCTGGGGGGAAAAAAAAAAAAGACTACAAAGACCCCCCTTTGCAAATGCTGGCTCTGCCTTGCAAGCAAAACCTAAATTAAGGTTTGCCCGAATCTCCAGAGTCCTTTAAAGGAAAGATACTTTCACCTGAGTCTCTCTCTCCTCAGGGAGTTTTGGGGAAGGCTGGGAGAAGGCACTGAAGCCTTGTTCAATTGTCAAATCATTCCCTTGGCCTCATTTACTGAGCTCTTTAGGACACAACATGATTTTACACCGTCAGACATAACAAAGCCATCTCTGATATTTTCTAACATAATCGCCTTTCATTGTACATTGCAAAGGAAAATGTTTCTTGAATTTAAGAAGGATATTGAGATGGGAAAAATGTTTACAACAGAAGAAAGAGGAAAACTGTCTTATAAAAATACCTAAGAGGATGAGGAAAAAACCCAAAAGAATATAGTTTACTGAAAATGAAGGGGAGAGAGAGAGCACAAACCACCTTAATCCCCCTCCTATCAATGGCTTGAGTGGCCTTGTTTTATGTGATCTATATTTCCCTCTAGTTATTACTATGCATATTGCTGAGTACAACATAACAAAAATAAGTTGTCTAGACATTCATCCCAAATCCTCTAAATTAAAAAAAAAAAGCATGAATTACCCTGTAGCTATTGGAGTCAAAAGAACATTTTATAGGTGCTCTCTGTATGGCTGTATGGTGTTTTCAGTATGGCTTTGGGAGTAGATTTTGTTATTATCCTCCTCTTCAACTATTTTGATCTACTTCAGAGCCTGTAGCAATCTTTGTTTACTGGTTGGCAATGTTGATAGCAATGGGTCCCTATAGAAATAACCTTGGGAACATCCTCACCAAGTTCACTTAAATTTCCCCTGAAACCTCCGACTTGTGATTTGCTCACACTGGCCTCCAATCCTCTCTCCTCCAACAGATGGAATCTTTGGCTCATACTTAGTATAATTACTTGATCAAATCCTACCTCCAGTGTCTATATCCATATATGAAGAAAGTGAAGAGTTAGTTGCTCAGTCATGTCCGACTCTTTGTGACCCTGTCAGGCTCCTCTGTCCATAGAATTCTGTAGGCAAGAATATTGGAGTGGGTTGCCACTCCTTTCTCTAGGGGATCTTCCTGACCCAGGAATCGAACCCAGGTCTCCTGCAATGCAGGTAGATTCTTTACTATCTGACCCACCAGGGAATATCCAACATGAATTCACTGATTTTTTTTTTTTTTTATTTTTTGGTGGAGATTCATTTGTCCTCTTAGAATGTATTATTCCTCTTGAATTGCAAGGAATATGTGGAGTGATTCTTTTTCTACAGGATCTACATCAACTTCTACATGTAAAGGAAAGCTAATAAATACAGTGATAAAGCCGAAAGAAACTGAGAGCCAAGTGAATAGACTTTATCACCAAATACTGCATGATGGAACCCAGCGGCATGCAAACACATTGTCTGACGCTGCATAGCATAAAAATTCCAAAGTGACTATTCTAATCCTTGCTCATCTCAAAAATATAAGCAGCTGGTGTGAAGGAAGAGCCAGCTATGCTCATTTCTGAATGCAAAATATCCAAAGCACTTATATGTATTATTTAATTCCTATGCTCTCTGAGATGGCTAGAGAATATTATATGAGGGAAAGCAAAAAAAGAAAAAGAAAAGAAAACCCACAAAAATAGAGGACCCTAAGGAGAGCTTTGTCCCAGTATACAGAAGGAGTTGGTAGTATAATAATTCTTACAGGCATTTTGCATTGAGAGTAAATTTAGATATAATATATGCCTATTAAAATACCTATTAAAAATACAGCAGCTGCCCCTCCTAGCAGCTGAGGTAATGATGCCTCTGCCCTGTAGTAATGGGAGTTTGGGTGCTCTGTGAAGTTTTAAGTTACATAGATGCATTATTTAGATAAATTAAATGAAAGCATCAAATTAATATATGTTTATTGTTTATTTTATTTATTTTTTGGCTGTTCTGTCGGGCTTGTGGGCTCCTAGTTCCACAACCTGAGATCAAACCTGGGCACTGTCAGAGAAAGTGCCAATTCCTAACCACCAGACCGCCAGGAATTTCCAATGTTTATTGTTTACATTACAGAAGGTGGGCAAGTAATTTGCCCCCGGACAGATGGCTTTGATGGATGAAACCAGGTTGGCCCATCTCTAAAGTTCTATGCATTGTGTGGAACCAAAAAATTAGACAGTATCTGAGATTCTTTGAATATAAACATTCTATGAGGCTATAATCTCAAACTAATAAAATATTTGCAATAAATACTATAGACTGAGTCCTGGAGACAAAAATACATTCCAAACACAACAATTTTATTTTAACATGATTTATGATTGCCATCTTTGTTAGTCAAAAAGAGACGGTTCACATTTGAAGCTTGCTTTCCTCTTTTGAGTAGAAATTAAAGACATTATTCTTTAATTGTTATTCTTCAATTGAGTTGACCTGTAAACACAGACAGTTGCTGCCCCTGCAACTGTAATAGCAGAGCAGCGTGCTAGAGCTTCTGTAGAAAACGGACCCAAAAATGAGTCTGCTCAAATTTAGACCATATTTAAGAGTGCTCCCAGACTATGGGTTCATTTAAGGCAGAAATACAGTTACTTCGCTTTGCAGAGTCAGACACGACTAAGCGACTTTCGCTTTCATATTTACTTCATCCTTGGTTTCTCCAAAGCCTGGTACTCATAAGGTACCCCATATTTAGTAACAGAGTATATGCCCCAGAGAAGACAGACTTTTTGTCAGTTTTGTGTATTTCTATAACCGAAATGCCTAGAAAGGTGTGTGACCCATACTAGACACTCAGTTTACTAAAATATTTGTTAATTGAATACAAATCCAACTAAAAGTGAAGTCACATGTGGGTACCATAGTTAAATATTTTATGCCCTTATAAACTCAACTTTGGAAAGACAGCATTTTCTAAATCAGATGATAGTACTTTCTGTCTAGGTAAATGAATCTGCCATTTTATCAGTAGGCACATGTGTTCTAATAGTGCTTTTAATATGGTTCCATCTTTCCCAAAGGACCACTGCTATGTGGTCTTCCTAAATGACAGAGTCAGAAATTACTTAGCAATCATCCTTTCTTTGAATGAGAAACAGGAGAGAATCAGACACTGTGGCTTATATAATACATACATAGAGTTATTTTTTTTTAAGTAGCCTTTTCAGAAACTTGAAATCAACCAGGATAAGGACGCAATTATATTATGGGAGTTACAAAGCAATGAAATTATTCTGTCCAGTTTTTGCATAAGTGGTCAGGAATAACATTTGCATACGTTATATCATATTGATTCTTGCAGACAGAGACTCAATAAAGACAAAAGAACACATGCAGAAATAAAATGTCGGCGGGGTGGGGGGGAAGAACAGGAGACACAGATGGAGGCATCTATTATATTTGGCTTTAAAATGAAAACAACAAAAATAATAGAATCAGCAAACAAAACCAAAAATAAATGATGACCACCACCAAACCCCATCCAGGACAGTCCTCGTTAGTAAAAAGTGTCTATTGCTATCTTTGTCCTTGTTCATTTCTCCCTCGTGAAATCCTCTTTCAAATGTCATCCCCTCCCCCTTGCCAATAGATCAAGCATTCTCTAACAGGATAGATAGGGCAGTAAGGAGCTAATAATGATAATAATAATAATGAGAAATGGCCTCAGAGATATATTTCATGTGTCTTCCCCTCTCCTTGTCTTTCTTCGGTGGAATAGCTTCCCAACCAATGGGGCATTAATCATCAGAACAGCAGCTCGGAGATAAAGGCCGGGTGAAATTTCATTGTGCATTATAGTGTGAGTTGTGTGTGCATGAATACATGTCTCGCTCACTGTCTGGGAGGAGGACGTGAAGAGGCAGAGGAGAAGAATCTGTCATTTCATATATTTAGACCGCTCAGGATGGTCAGGACTGGCTTCCCATTGTTACTGTGGATTAAAATCATTCATGTCCTTCTGCTTTCATTGGAGGTCACCTCTCAGAAACAGGGATACACATTGTGACAAGTTAAATTCTACCTACTTTTTTTCGCATCTGCCTTGAGGGCATGTAGCAGAGGAAGGGCCAGGAGAGGGGGGTCAGTGGAACCAGGAGCAGGACTGTCTGATGGGATATAGTTTTCTTGGTGAATCCTCATCTGGGTGGTGTCTCTTGCCCTTACATAATGCTTCGGGTTAACAAGATTTCCTGTTTTGAACAGCCTTGAATTAAGTTTGGGGAGACTGTTTGGAGGAGATAGATAAACAGGTGCTACTACTATTCAACAAAGAACTATAAATACCTACGAGACCCCAGCTCCAGAAAGTGAGATCCACTAACTATGGCCTGACATCATTGGGAGCGAGCTAGCTTGATCCTGTTGTTGTTCAGTGGCTCAATCATGTCCAACTCTTTGCAATCCCATAGATGGTGGCACGCCAGGCTCCTCTGTCTTCCACTATCTCCTGGAGGTTGCTCAAATTCATGCCCTTTGAGTCAGGGATGCTATCTTAGCTTGATCTTAGCCCTGCCTAGAATGGACTCAGAAGCTGCTCGCTAATCACACCACCCAGGTGATCTGCATACATGTAAGTTTCAGAACATGTAAGTTTCACTGTTTTAGCTAATACATGTGAACACAGGTGAGCATCCTCTCTTCCCCTCTCTGTCACACACATGTATATAAAATGAGAGATAGAAGAGGCCACATTATATACATAAGTCAATCAAATTTCCACCAAGTAATTCTCTCAGTGACTGCTGGCCACCACAGATATGGTGTACATTTATTTCCCCAGACATCTCATCCCTGGATGATGAAAAAAAAACAAAAACAGGAGACCCTTAAATTCTCCGTTTAGCTAACAGAACTAGCTCTCTAGACAACCCAAGGCTTTAATTAGAAGGTTTCAAAAGGCAGGGTTGTCATAACAGCCTCAGTGTGTTTCTAATTTTTACAATCATTCAAACATACACCAGGAAGATATGAAAGCACATCCCATCCCTCCTACAGCCTTGTCAAAGGCAGAATGGAAATATCCATCTTGAAGTCTGGCTAGCAATGAGTGCTGCTTAAAGTCATTTCCCTGTCATCTATAAATAGAAAGAGATGCATTTTCAGAGAAAAAGAACATTCTTGGACCTTAGCTTAAACTGGAATCATTGATTCTTTTCCACAATTCAGGAGACATTTATTAAGTGCTTTATCTTCTACATAGAGGCAGTCATTGTGGAACTCCTTCTGAAAGCTTTCAGCAAAGGGGTGGAGTGGGGTACAAAAATAAATCATTATTTGCATTGTAATTTGAATTCGATTAAAGATATCCTATGCATTTCTCTCAACCTGAGCCATCCAATCCAGGAAATGGACAGATTGTTCTCACAGCAAAATGATTGCAGAGGATTTTTGCTTGCTCTCTGCTTTCTTCTCCTCAACTTTTCCTCCCCTCCACCCTCTAATTCATTTGTCCATCCATTCACTGTCACCGGATGCGCAAGGTGCCACGTTAGCTATTGTTAGGAAAGTGAAGATACTGGAGACAATGTGAATCTACCCTTATATTTGTTAGCTGAGGAGAGGGTGGAGCCCTAAGGAAGCTAACTGCCCTGTGATAGGCCAAATGGCTAATTAAAGAATAACACCCAAAAGTTGGATGCCAAAGAGACCTGGATTAGAATCCCATTTAAAATAACAACAACAAGGATCTGCTGAGTTGCACCAGCTGACGCTGTAGACTTGTGTTATTGTAACCTATCCATGAAGTTGATGTTATCATCTCCATATGTCAGTGGTAAAACTAAGCTTCAAGAAGCAACCTAGCCAAATTCCAAAGCTGATACATGAAAGCCCACCTTGAGTTATGGCTTTAACCATTTTATCTACAAATGAAGTCTCCTGATTCTTGTTTCCGAGCTCTCTTTCCTTCATATCAGCCTGCTTTCTCACAGCTGTCTCTGTCGACCTTGAACATCAATAACATTGCCCCCTGATCTGCTTCTTTCCTCTTGAAGATAAGCATTCATTCACTTAATGCAGTTTCCTTTCTTTCAACATTGATTGAGCCCCACTTTGTGTCTGGCACCGTGCCAGGGCATGAATGTTGAGTCAGGAGCTACATAGAGATTATTCCTTCTCTTGATCTAGTGACTTCTCATAGTATCTTCCAGAATCTTCTTTTCAAAGGATCACAAACTATGGAGCCACATAAATCATAGAGTCAAGACCAGGAATAAAGAGTTTCATAGAAATGGCAACCCTCTCCAGTATTCTTGCCTAGAGAATCCCACGGACAGAGGAGCCTGGCGGGGTTGTAAAGAGTCAGACACGACTGAGCAACTAACACTTTCACTTTCATAACATACTTAGCTGTTTGCTGTTGTTGTTAATTGCTCAGTTGAGTCCGACTCTTTGCAACCCCATGGACTGTAGTCTGCCATACTCTTCTGGCCATGGGATTTCTCAGGCAAGAATACTGGAGTGGGCAGCCATTCCCCTCTCCAGGGGATCTTCCCAACCCAGGGCTCAAACGCAGGTCTCCTGCACTGCAGGCAGATGCTTTCCTGCCTGAATCATCAACTTAGTTATTAGAGAAAAACAAAAAAAGTAACTTAAAGTGGGTAGAAGACTCCTACCCACATATGTACAACCAGGTAAATTAGCCATTGGTTAATTTTCTATCCATACCAATAGAACAGAGTAGAAGCAGCAGTCCATTAATACAGATTTTATTTGCTGATATATACAAAGGTAGGTTTTAGGAGAATTAAGAATTAAATAATTTGGGAAAGGAATATGGCAAACCAATTGGACAGGGAAAGTGGGTGCGATTACATTTTCAAAATTGCTTTGAAAACTGTAAGTGCTAGAAACCGCCTTTGCTATTAGGATGGCAAATAATTTCTAAGGAAAGGGAATTTAAGACCAGAAATCAACAAGAACAACCTCTCATACCAGATACAAGGAGACATCTCTGGACTCTTTTCTTAAGATTTCTTGATGGGCAAAAAATCTACACGTTAAATAGAGATAAGATCAGACTCAGCAACTGTACAAGGCAAGGAGTCCAGAGCAGCAAAACCACTGCTGAGGGCATTCCCTCTTGGTCCAGTAGTTAGGACTTCGTGCTTTCACCACAGAGGGCACCGGTTCCATCCCACAAACAAACAAACAAACCAGAGCTGAGTACCATTCCTACTGGTGAGCCTCATCAGAGAGCCAGAGCCTGGGCCTCTTGAGGCGGCGGAGGCGGGGATAGCGCTTGGAAGTGGGATTCAGTCGTGAGCATCATAAGACCTGTGTACTCCCTGAAAAGGTGCTAGTGGATTGCTGTCCATCCATTTGCCTCCAGCAATACTGACCGAGGCCTTACTCTGTGCCCTGATAGCACCTGAAACGAGTATCTTGCCATCCTAGAACACACATTTCACCACACGGAGATGACAAGCAAACGTGTGATATCATGTCAGGTAGAGATGACTGCTCTGAGAGGCCACGAAGCAGAAGGCAGCAGGGAGTGGAGCGCTATTTCACAGGGGATGGTCAAGGAGGGCGGCTGCAGAAGGTGCCATACGGGCAGAAGTCTGCACACAGTGAGGCAGTGAGGCATTCAATCACTGGGAAGAGCTGCACCAGGCAGAAGCAACTGCAAGGGGAACGCCGTGGGCGTGCTTGGTACATTTGAGCAGGGCTTGGTACATTCAAGCAAGACTGCCCCAGGCAGAAGAAACAGCAAGGGAAAAGCCACAGGCATGCTTGGTACATTCGAGCAGGGCTGGGACTAAGGAGGAGGCACTCACCTATTGTGCAACGTTTAAAGGAATGGCCTCAAATTCAATCATCAGAGATAAAGAATACTTTATTGCAATGTTTTGAAGTCAGCATCAATGCAAAAAAAAATTCTTGATCAGCAAAAAATCAACATGTTAAACAGAGACAAGATCAGACTCTGCAACTGCACGGCCCTCGCTTGTCTCTCCCTTCTCCTGGATCTAAGTTCAAGGAAGATCAAGACCTGTGTGCCTGGAGCAAGACGGTAGAAAACACCATCAGAGAGACAGAGAGAGAGAGAGACCAGGGAAGAGATCCATACTGCACACGGTAAAGATACAGGCTTTATACTTGGCCAAGAAGTCTGTTAGGTGATTGGACAATCACTAAGAGTTTTAGAAACATTTGGGGGACTTCCCTGGCGGTCCAGTGGCTAGTACTCCATGCTCCTAATGGAGGGGTCAGGGTTAGATCCTTGGTGGAGGAACTAGGTATCACATGCAGCAACTAAGAGTTCACATGCCTTAACTTAGAGTTCACATGCCTCAACTAAAGATCCCACATTGTGCAACTACAAAAAGAAAAAAGAAACATTTGAAGACCCCCACAGTGAGTAGCCAAGAGCTGCACCTCCCTCTCAGCTATTCAGATGGCTAAAAGTAAGATCCAGTGCTTTATTCACAGTTCTGGTCAGTGATTCTACCCTATAAATATTACATGCTAATTAGAAGGGCATCTCTACAACTTATCTGAGCATCTTGCAGAGTTCCTGCCTGTACATGATGAGGACCTTCTCAGAGATCCTTTCAGGGACTTTTTCAGCCTTGGGAAGTACTGATCTATTTGTACTGCTGACACCTAAATCTTTAAGAGAACCCATCAAGTTCCTTTTTTTTCCCCCATTAGAACCATGCAATTCCAGAGAGAAAATGTCACTGGAGGGTTCTACTAGGTAATGAGTAAATTAGAGTCCATTTCCTTCCCCCTCCTCCCCATTTGTTCTCCAAGAGGGGAAAAGAAAGTACCTGCATGAGGGTAAAGAGGAAACAGAAGGTATTTCTTGGCTGGCAGCTGAAGTCTAATTAGACAGACAAATCTTCATTGCCTCCCCCAGTTATGAGGCTTGGCAGGAAAGGAATGAGCCCTGGAGCCCTACCTTATGCAAGGCCGTTAATCAATATTAGTTGAGCCCTGATCCTAAAATAAACTTCCCCTGGAGGCTCTGTTGTCTTATGGCTAAAGCGAGGGATGGAAATCTGTGTGGACTCCTTGTCTCACTTCCATCAAGCTGATGGAAGCAGGGAAAAGGTAGAGGGGCCCAGAGGGGTAATTTGGGGGGGTAAGTATAACATAATTTACCTCCTATTAGAGCATGGTATTTGGAATAAGGTAGATGAATCTTGTATCCCAATCTAAGACAGTCTGATTATTCAAAGAACCTTCAGAAACCTGTTCCAGCCAGAATCTCAAAACCCTATGGATAACAACATACTGAAAATGAATGTGTCATTTATTTGTGGAACCATATGAAGTTGCTGATATTCGACCACTCTGCTTCTACAAAACTGGCAGCTTCACACGCTTCGTCCTAACAAAAAGCTTTGTATGTAATAACCATTCAACTAACTCCCATTCCATAAATTCCTTCTAATTGATGAGTTCAGGGATATGATTCAATCTGGAACCCTCAAAGGAAATCCTGGGTAATAATGGGTGTGTGTGGGTGTAGACAAAATTGTTTTTGTGCTTATCCAACCATACAAGGAGGCTAAGCTCTATGAGGATCTGTGAGTTCTGGGAGAGTCTCTTGGGTTGAAGTGGTTTTCTGAATGTCTAGCATTTAGTGAAAACTTATGGAATAGGGCATGGCCTAAGTTCTTTCCACATCTGGCTGTATGTATTACTCACAACAAGCCTATGGTATAGATGCTGTCGAGCCCATTTTATAGATAATTCAGTTCAGTTCAGTTCAGTCGCTCAGTCATGTCTGATTCTTTGCGACCCCATGAACAGCAGCACACCAGGTTTCCCTGTCCATCACCAACTCCCGGAGTCCACCCAAACTCATGTCCATTGAGTCGGTGATGCCATCCAACCGTCCCATCCTCTGCCGTCCCCTTCTCCTCCTGCCCTCAATCTTTCCCAGCATCAGGGTCTTTTCCAATGAGTCAGCTCTTTGCATCAGGTGATTATAGATAATAGAACGGAAGTTTAGACAGGTTAATCAACTCACCCACAGATACATAGCTAAAAAATTGGAAGAATGCAGGGTCCAACTAGAAATTCTGACTCTAATTGCTCTCTCTTCCCTTCAGCACACGGGCACTCCATCAGGAACAAGCAGTGAGAAGGATCAACTGGTTTTTTTTTTGTTTGTTTTTTTTGGCAGGTTAGCCTGCTGGTTTTTGGCCTGTTTTAACTTCTAATTTTATATTGGAGTATAGCCAATTAACAATGTTGTAAGTTTTAGGTGAACAGCAAAGTGACTCAGCCATACACATCCATGTAAAGGATCAACTTTTTAGTCACAAGTTTTGCTTTGTTTTGTTTCTTCATAAGTAGTATCAAGGCTGAAGGGTGCTTCTGACTGTCCCCAGTGTAAAAGCAGACCATGGGGAGGACTTTCCATGAAGGTATTGTTACAAAACCTGAAAAACCGTGGCTTCCTTCTGCAATTTTTGAAAGTGGTCCATGTATTTCCCACCAAACTTGTGAGTTAGAGATAAGAATGAAATCTCATAAAGCTTTTATATCTTTCATTTCTATTGTTTATTGGGAATAGTTCCAGTCCAGCCTGAGTGTTGTGATTTTCTGGTAATTTTCTGGTGTCGGGCAGCCCTGGCCAATGCCAAGGTGACTTTACCAATGCCCAATTCAGAAAAAGTGGGTCACGATCAGTCTCCTGCTAAAAGCTTATAAACGATTCCAAATGGTGATTTGCACGGAACACACTGAGTTCTTTCCTGACTAATAGCTTGGTCTAGAGCTCTAAGGGAAGAGAATACACCTTATTCTTGGAACTATTTTCCTCGTGGCCCTTTCCTCTCTTGCAGGAACGTTTTGGTCCTGGTGGCTGACAGTGATCCCTAAAAGACTTTTATTTCTCACTTTTACCTTCTGCCCTGATTGAAGATTCAGGAATGTGAATGTAGCCTGAACTGAACTTCTCCATTTTAGAAACTTTTCCATTTTAGTGACTATCACAATAGTCACTCCCCAGCACTGGGGTCAGATGTCAGGTAATGGACATGCCTGCATGATCTCGGTAGTGAAACCCACAGGGAACCTGATCCAGTTCTCCCCTCTAGGACCTCTTCTGTTTGAGGGAGTTTTAGGCCAAGACACTCAGAATCTGAGTCTCTGATCTCCCACCAATCCTCCTCTATACACTCTCTGTTCTAGTTGAACTTGGCTATCTCTCTAGGAATCATCATCTCTGACTTTGTCAATTTAGCTTTGTACATTCAACCAACCTGAGATTTGTTCCTTTCTCCATGTATCCAAGACTTGGAAAACTCTCTCCACGAGACCTAAGCCTCCATGAAAGGAGTCCTAGAGACATGGAGAGGGACATGTTCACAACTGAGTCCAGTTCATCCACTGAGGCTCCAGGTGCACGTGTGAAGCCAGAGCCTCCAGTCCAGAGTAGCCACTGAGTGACCTCAGCCAGTTCGATGTAAGGCAGAAGAATTGCTTTGCTATTTTCACAGTTGTTCAGTCACTAAGTCATGTCTGACTCTTTGCAACCTCATGGAGAGCTCACTAATCTCCTCTGTCCTTCACTGTCTCCTGGAGTTTGCTCAAATTCATGTCTATTGAGTCGGTGATGCTATCTAAACATCTCATCCTCTGCCTCCCCCTTCTCCTTTGGCTTTCAGTGTTCTGAGCCCTGCCCAAATTTCTGACCCATAAAACTATGAGATCTAATGACATCATTGTTTCAAGCTACTAAATGATGACAAGTTGTCTCCACAGCTAGGTAACCACAACATATGTGACCTCCCCAGCGTCACTTAGCTAATATGAAGAGGATACTAGATTCCACACTCAGGCAATCTGATTTCAAGTACATACATTTCATCAGTCTTACGGACGGAGGAGCCTGGTAGGCTGCAGTCCATGGGGTCGCTAAGAGTCAGACACAACAGAGCGACTTCACTTTCACTTTTCACTTTCATGCGTTGGAGAAGGAAATGGCAACCCACTCCAGTGCTCTTGCCTGGAAAACCCCATGGATGGAGGAGCCTGGTGGGCTGCAGTCCATGAGGTCGCTAAGAGTCGGACATGACTGAGCGACTTCACTTTCACTTTTCACTTTCCTGCATTGGAGAAGGAAATGGCAACCCACTCCAGTGTTCTTGCCTGGAGAATCCCAGGGACGGGGGAGCCTGATGGGCTGCCGTCTATGGGGTCGCACAGAGTCGGACACGACTGAAGCGACTTAGCAGCAGCAGCAGCATAGTTTTACCACTGGGGGTGGGGGGTAAATTAAATTGTCCAAAGCCCAGTGATCATCTTAGAGGGAAAATCTTCCATAAGCCATGCCACTTCTGATTGTTAAATGATAAAGTACATTATAAAGCCTATCTTGTTTTCAGATTTATTCAACAAATGTTTATTGAGCACCTACTAAGTGCCAGATCTTTATTTGAGAATTATCACCCATCCATTTGCTTTCTCAATGTATCCACCTCTTCTCTCAATCTTAACTTTCTTTTTCAATCAGGGGAGTAACCAGAGACATCCTTCTTAATGTAGGGTAAAGACTTAATGCTTGGCACCACAGCTGTGAGTAATTGCACATAGTCCATGTAATTCACAAGTATTTTGTAACACACTAGTGCATTAGAAAGATCAAAATGCTAATTATTTCCAGGAGGCTGGAGCATTAGAGGGCCATCAGTTCAGAAACTCTTTGTTCACCTTCACACATGGCTAAGAGCATCACTAAAAGCACTTTGCAGTTTTCCTTTGATCTGAAATCAACATTATCCAAGGTCTATTAGAAATGAACTGTTCAAATGATTTTTTTTTAACCTTACGCTTAAAGAAATAACTGGTGGATTTTTAAATAACCGGATATTTATACTTGTGAATGTACATGCTTATTTTGTTTCTCCTGGAAGAGTCAAATTTTAGGGCAACTCTAGCAATATTATCAAAGCCAAGGAGGACAGAACAGAGTCACTTGGAAATGGCTCTAAGATTTCACACATAGGTGAAAACGTGGATGATGAATCTATGGACATGAAATCCAGTCTTCCTCACCTCTTTTTTTTTCCTGCAGATTTCTTAGAGATCAAATTTTTTAAATCAAACTAATTTCTTTTTAATTGGAGGATGACTGCTTTACAATATTGTGTTGGTTTCTGCTATACATCAACCTCCATCCCACCTCCCACCCCATCTCACCCCTCTAGATTGTCAGGGAGCATTGGATTTGAGGTCCCTACATCATACAGCAAATCCCCCCGACTATCTATTTTACATTTGGTAATGTATGTTTCAATGCTACTCAGAGGTCAAATCTTTATGAATCCATTTCATCCAGGAAAATCAGCTGGCTCACACAGGGCACATTAGAACTTCAGAGAGTGACTTTCTTCACCCAAAGTCTTTACAGTCTGGAAACTGTCTAAAACCCTGGATAGAATCTAAGGGTTGTTGGGTCCACATGCCTAACACAAGCTTGATGTAATCTACAGAATGTACTTAAGGAGCAGACTTGGAGACAGGCAGGCTACTGAGTTTTATGTGTGCAGGTGTTCACTGTTGATAACCTTTTTTTTTTTTTAATTCACTAAACATTTTATTTTGTTTTGGAGTATAGCTGATTAACAATGTTGTGATGGTTTCAGGTGGACAGCAAAGAGACTCAGCCATACATATACATGGATCCATTCTCCCACAAAGTCCTTCCTATTCAGGATTCCACATAACACTGAGCAGAATTCCATGTGCTATACAGTAGGTCCTTGTTGGTTATCCATTTTAAATGGATAGCAGCGTCTACCTGTCCATCCTAAGTTTTTTCCAGAGTCCAAGGCAAAGTTCTTATGGCTGGTTGGCCGAACAAAAAGTGCAAAACCCTTGGCATAGTTACTTCCTTTAGCTAATCTTTACAAAGAATATGGGGCTTTTAAATCTCTCGTTCCAATCTATTCCAATTCTGCTCATCTGTTGGCTTTTCTCCAATAGCACTTTATGGTTTTATACACTCTTAAGAACAACAAGCATCAACAGGTTTATAACTCATTTTTATAGCCTTGTCTTTAGAAGCAAAAGGAAAGCCATGCAGATGTGATCCAATTATTACTGGACTAAAGGAACAGAGACACATCAGAAAGAAGCTGTCAGAGATGACCAGCTGTCCACAGCTGCTGTTCTCTAAAATGACAATAGGTCCAATGATGTCTAGAGTCAGAACTGCTTACAAGACTTTTGTACCTTCTAGCCTAAGCTTTCTTAGTTTGTACAAATACTTAATCTACTCCCATTTATGTATTTGCCCCTGGAGGGAAAGCCCAAAACTGATCATTATTATGGCTTGGTCCCTGAATCCCCATGTAACATTAAATCCTTCTGAGGTCAGTAAAAACATGGCCTCGAAAAAGACTACAGGACCATCCATCCCTGCGAAGAAAAAGCCATTTGCTCCTCTGCTTCCCACAGAGTTAGTGGAATGCATTCTGACAGAAGCAGAACCAGACCTGTGCAGACAGAACTATCCTTTCACCAACAATAAGCAGATCTGCTCTAGAGCTATAGAGAGTCATAATAGAAATATATATTGCCTTTTATCTTCTTTTCAGTGAGTAGAGTGAAGTGTCAGGAGTTATTGCTTTAATATCAGTGGAGAAGAAGCTATTTTTTTTGAGCATGTACATAGGTCTGAATGTAACAACATGTGCAACTCTAAGACTGTGAAATAACAGGCTTCTCAGTAGCCTTTCTAAAACACGTAACATTGTACTGATAGCATCATCTGCGAGTCAGCTTCTGACTGTTCCTGTGGAGTCATGTAAGGAGGTGTCTGGCTGTGTCTACTCAAAAACAAGGGAAAAGGAAGACAATTCTACCACTACCTAACTCACATAAAATTAATTCAGAAGAACAAGAACACATCAGAGATTTAATTGATTATTGACTTTAGGTTTACCAGTGCCCAGTGAAATCAATGGAAAGGTGATGTCAAAGACTTCATTGAATCCCTGGATAATGTCTTAAACCAAGAAAGGACAAGTACTGATCTACTGAATCTCCTACAGACACTAACCAGGCTAAGGGTCAATTCCCCATGAGCAATGCTGCTGCTGCTGCTGCTAAGTCGCTCCAGTCGTGTCTGACTCTGTGCGACCCCATAGACGGAAGCCCACCAGGCTCCCCCGTCCCTAGGATTCTCCAGGCAAGAATACTGGAGTGGGTTGCCATTTCCTTCTTCAGTGCGTGAAAATGAAAAGTGAAAGGGAAGTCGCTCAGTCTTGTCTGACTCTTAGTGACCCCATGGACTGCAGCCTACCAGACTCCGCCATCCATGGGATTTTCCAGGCAAGAGTACTGGAGTGGGGTGCAATCACCTTCTCCGCCATGAGCAATTGGAATGTATTATTTTTTTGCCAGAGCATTTAAGGCTAATAATTCAACTTTATACCCTCTAATATCTAGATTTATGAGAAGCCAAAGTGATCAGCAAAGCATTAAGCTTTAGCTTGGCTACAATTACTTTTAAGTGACAAAACCAAAACATTAACAAAAAGTAAGGACTCCCTACATAGTTAAACTCAGACCTTCAAATTTGCTAATATAATTAGGATTTTGGTCAATACAATGTAAAAGAAACAAAGTAGACCAAAAATAACAAGTGATTAATCAACACTTATAAAATACAAGTATTGCATTTTATAAAGATTGATGGAAACTTCAGCTTCATCTACCCTTGACTTAATGCTACTCCATGGCCTCAGAAATGAACAATTCATGTCCCAATAGTAAGCCATCAGGAGGATGCAAATAGAATTTAACTAGAATATAGTCTTTCCTGTGATAACAAATGTTCCTTTCCTCCTTATCTTTGTCTGCTGTTGAAAAGAAAGGTAATAAAATGAGAGGAGAGAGTATGTCACAGTGAAAATGTTCTCCATCTCTCACCTTGAATAACAGCTTTATCATTTCAGTGATGGATATAATAAGAATAATAACCCATGCGTGCACACCAGACATTCATAATTTCTTTATCAATTGCTTTGTCTTTCTCTACTCCTGGGTGTTACTACTATGAGCACCTGTAAGTGTCCTTCCTACAAACATAGTAATTCAGACACTTCAGCTACAAAGCACCCCTGACCATGATAGCAATGTCTCAAAGACAAAGATGCAGAGTCAAGGAAATGTTGGAAAGAGGCTTACCTGAATGCTGGCAGTAGAGCGATTCTTGCGGGTCGTGGTCGTAGCCATGGTAGTGGTGGTCTCCATGACGGTGGTAGACATTTCTGGTGGCATGGAGGTCGTCTGTGTTGTTCCCAAGATTGATGGGACTTCTCCCACCAGCCGCACACTTCCATTGATTTTAATATTGGGGTTGTTCTCAGCCGCCATGTTCAGTACTTTCAAACCATCATAATAGAGCCCAGAAAGCTGGCCTTGGAAGAGGCGTCCTTTGTCCTTTCCGCCAATAGCTATTTGCGCCTGGGTGTTGAAGATGGTTAACTGCCGGCCTAGTGGGTTGGGTGGAGGAAACATCATTATTCCCATACATTTTTCTCTGTTTGCCTTACCTGGTCTGAATGGACCAGACATCAAACCAGGCTTCCTTGAGCAACTGAAGGGGAGAAAATTAGATAGCAAAAATTCAGTATAGGTATTGGCAAGTAACAAAAATTCAATCTCGACATTGGCAAATAACATTTTCCTATGTTTATCTCTTCCACTGTCTAGCTGAATATCCTAGACAACCTGAATAATTGAATGTCTACTTCTTTATTGTGAAGCAGGAGAAATCTTGCTTCAATGACGAGTGGTACTGCAGTCTTCCAGGGTATACAGTTGTGGATGACAGAAA
The DNA here is from genome assembly GCF_055505025.1 of Bos grunniens. Lineage (NCBI taxonomy): Eukaryota > Metazoa > Chordata > Mammalia > Artiodactyla > Bovidae > Bos > Bos grunniens. Next base: position 12,358,322 of record NC_141174.1, read on the forward strand.
AAGAAAACAACCCAAATCAGGTAATTATAATAATAAATCATAAATACCTATTGTACTGACTTTTTTAACCTACAAAGTAACATATGTAACATAATGAAAATGATGAAGAATATATAGGGCAAATAAAAACTCAGTGGGGTAACTCAGAACACTGAATTAAAAAACTAGGTCTGATAATTAAATTAACTGAAATTAAATTAGATTTTAATTAAGAGACCTGGAGCTATTGTGTACTTATAAAAATAAACACCTCTAGGAAATAAAAGATTTCCTAGAAATTTTGCTAATGTATAATATTCTATCTGTACTTGCTATTTCATAAACTTCATGACAGATTATTTTCTGTCTTTATTCATTTGGGGAAGGGGAGAGACCATGGTCACACAATTAAATCTCTCTCAAAGGTATGGAAAATAAGTAGGCATTGATCATGTCAGCGATAAAGGGGGAAAGAAAAATGACATCATTCAAAATCAACGAATTTTAAAAGGAGGGATGCTGCTAAGTCACTTCAGTCGTGTCCGACTCTGTGCGACCCCACAGACAGCAGCCCACCAGGCTCTGCCGTCCCTGGGATTCTCCAGGCAAGAACACTGGAGTGGGTTGCCATTTCCTTCTCCAATGCATGAAAGTGAAAAGTGAAAATGAAGTCGCTCAATCGTGTCCGACCCTCAGCGACCCCATGGACTGCAGCCTTCCAGGCTCCTCCATCCATGGGATTTTCCAGGCAAGAGTACTGGAGTGGGGTGCCATTGCCTTCTCCAAAGGAGGGATAGGTGTTAATAAAAAAGGCAACACATAAAACACCTTAAATGATATACGGGCATGTTAACGGATTGAAGACACAGTAGCTCACCTTATTGCTAGTTCCTATTTGGGGGACCATTTATGCTCTGTGCACAGAAAACTATCAGAATGAAATCATGGCAGAACAGAGAATGGTATAAGTCAACTATGCCCCAACTATCCCTATTTTAAAAAGCTTTTCTTAAGCTTGAGATCTTTCACAGAAAGATCTAGCTTTTGAAGGACAAAGCCTTCTATTCTATTGTTTCTCCAGATTATTTGATTTTCCATATGGAGAAAGAGGGAAAAACTTTTTTTTAATGGAATTAAGTTTATCCTTTTTGAATTTTTCCTCCATTTTAGTTAGTGATCTAACAATGCTCCAGTCATCCTTAATCTTGCTGGAATTATTTTAGCTATTAATGACTGAAAACAATGTTCTATTATACTCAACTGTTTAATTGAAAGGAGTATGTTTTTTTAAAGACTGAGATCTTTGCTCTATGATCTCTAATATGAATAGAGACATACTGTGATATTTAGGCTTGTAACTTCTACAACTATTATTATATGGTGTTTAAAGTCTATATGTGCTGTGTGTGTGCTAAGTCGCTTCAATCACGTCCAACTCTTTGCAACCCTATGGACTGTAGCCCACCAGGCTCCTCTGTCCATGGGATTCTCCAGGCAAGAATACTGGAGTGGGTTGTTATTTCTTTCTCCAGGGTTCTTTCCAACCTAGGGATTGAACTCGTGTCTCTTATGTCTCCTGCATTGGCAGGCAGGTTCTTTACCACTAGCACCACCTGGGAAGCCCTTAAATCTATATAAAGATTAGTACCCTTGAATTTCTAGTATATAATCCCGTCTCAATTCTAGTGGAATCCCTTCTCAATGTATAAAAATGGGTGAAATGGAAGAGGTAGAAAAGGGAAAACACCTCTACTCAGTGGGAACTCTGTACAAGAGCCCAATCCACTCATCAGGCAACTCTTAAGGGCATATTAGTCAAGAATGGTTGATAAATAATACCCCTTTGGGAGCTTTAAACACTACACTATGGAGAATTGGCCAGATAATTTTGTTATAGTGAAAATAATGTCTATAAAAATACGTGGAGCATGGAAATGGAATCTGTTGGCTTTAAAAACAAAATTGCCCAGATCCTAAGGGACTAATCAAATAGATCTAATAGATTTCCATTTCTTTTCCCATCAATTCCTTCAGTGCCCTGTGCACACACATCGTTGCCTGTTCTTTGACCTCTCATTTTTCATATGAGATGCAGCAAAAAGTTCAATGCACAGTAATGCTGGGTAATGGCCTGGAGCTCATACCTCATTACTATTTAGTTTTTTGACAACAGCTTTTTTCCTGGGAGCCCTAAGCTTACTACTGAAAGAAATGCCATGATGGAAGGGGAGAATAAACATGCTCTCAGCTTTGCATAGGCATTTGGAATAGCTTAACATAATAAAAAGTTGCCTAATAGGAGAATTGTAGGGCTAAAGTTTAGTGTCTTGCACCAGATAGCCCCAATGCCATAATATCCCTTCCATTCACATAACTGTTGGCCAACCATAATATTTATTCATTGCCTTTTTTATGTATAGCCCAGCACTGAAGATCAGTTGATGCTTATTACTGACTACAGTAGATTTTGCATTTCTAATATTCCCAGAAGTACTCCACATCTATAATGGTCTTCATCTTATTTTCCCAGTGATGTTATTCCGCCTATGCTTACAAATGAAAGGAAGGTCAGAGAGAATTGAAATGCAAAGTTGAATTACACTGGCTAGAAATGATGGATCTCCTTTATTCCAGTTGCCACGGTTCACTCCAAAAAGTGGTCTCTGCTTGTTCAAGACAGACCCAAGTGTGGAGCAAGGCAAGACATTTCCTGGGCTACACAATTAAACCACAGCTTCATTTCTGGCTATTCCTGCTTTCACAGAGAGATCTGACTAATCATTTCTTGAGAACAAGACACTGGTGGGGTAAATTGGGAAGGAGTGTATATGTTTCAGGTATCCATCATGCCATAGGAAGTATTTGGGTCTTTGTTTATTTGTCTGTTTCATGGTTTATTTCTGACTGGATCTGCTTTTGTTATGTTCTAAACCCCTTTCCCGGCCCTCTGTACCTTAGATTAGGTGGTTAATAGTAATGCTGGCAGGCACTAAAGGAACTGTGGGATATTCAAGTCTTCTGCTATCTTTTCCTCTGATCAATTTCACTCTCTCAAGGAAGCAGGAGTAAGTGAGAAACAATCATCACGACCCTCTCCCTGCGAAGGACATAAGGGACCCACCGCAGAACATTTACCATCTGCCCAAGATTTCTCAAAATCAGTGCCAGGTCTCCTTATTGCCACTCATTATGATCAATCGTGTTTCTTTCTTTTTTATTTTTAATAAGGGATGACCACTATTCTATCTATATGACAATCTGATAATGGATTCCAATCTATCACCAATAATATAAAATCTGACTACAATACCAGTACAGGCTTTGTAGCAGGTTATTTGGTGTTTTGTTTTGGGTGCCCATCCTCTTGGAAGTCATTAAACGCTCCCTCATTTGGACACCAAGTTCACATACTGCTTAAATTAAATCTTTGCATGTTTCCAGTCAGTGTTGCACAAAGACTAATTAATTAAACCTCAGAACACCCTTGGGGAATAGGCAGTATTATTTCTCCTCTCCTCAGATGGGAAATCTGATATAAAGAGGTTAAGTGGATTGTCTAAGGTCAGAAAGTCAGTCAATAACAGACAGCGCCAGAAAACAGGCGAGGGAATGCTGTGACTCACATCTCTCCAATGACAGAAGCAACTGTTTCTGCCCAAGTGACAGAGCAGTCCAAGTCCTTACTAATGCCTCTGCCTAATCATCTTTCCAGATTCACCCTTTTCTAACTCCTTGTCCTTGCAAGGTCTTTGGTATACATTTTCTATTTCTATAAAGGGAAAGTTGGCTAGCCAGAGGAAGAGATAAAGCAATAGAATGAATAGATGTTACTTACCTAAATGAAACAAAAAAGTGATTTTGGCTAAAATAATGTAGAAGAGAGAACCCCCCAGTTTGCATAGAATTCTTTTCAATATTATTTGCATATATAAACATACATACTCAGTTAAGAAACAAATTCCTCCCTTCCTCCCATCCAAACCACCCCTACCCAGTCCCACCCATTCAACCTCTATTGTGTGTTTGGAAGCGTCCTTCTATATAAAAGCCAACTGATAACAATGCTATTGGAAGAACAACTAAAAGCCTACTAATAACTTTAAAATGATTAATACAAATGAAAATGCCTGGCATGCTATTGAACTTAGACTTCAAAAGGCAATGGAGTAAAATAAAATATTATTAACATAAAATTGAAAGAAACAAAAAATAAATTTTCTCAGGCACATGAGACTCAGACATGCATCTAAGTTGTCTTTTCCTTTTTAAGAAGTGAGGCAATCATCATTTCTAATGTTAAAGGGACTTTATGAGCTGGTGATTACTAAACAAAATTATTTGCTTTTTAGAGTTATTCTTAATTTATTTTTAATTAGACCACGTACGTTAAAAACAGGGCAAACAGTTAAGACTCAGTGAGGATTTTCCGTGTTTAAAGTTCTGAATGTTTTCACTCAGCTTGCAACTGCAGTAGTCCTTTGTCTTTTTTTTACGTTGCATATTAACATACCCCATTACTTTTTATAAATAACTCAATCAAATCTCTACATATTTTAAAAACTCACTTAAGATCTCCTTAAGAAAACAAACAAACAAACAAAAAACACCTCAAACTACAAGAGCAGCTACTGGCTCAGGAAAAAAAAAAAACAGCCACCAGCTTGTTCAAGTCAGAAGTCTTTCTTCATTGAAAGACAATAGTTTACCTCCCAATGAAGAGGAGCCACACAGAAAATTCTAACATCACATGTAACCGCTGCCCTCTTTCATTAACCAAGTGGTTGTTTTCTTTGGCAAATGAGAAACTGCTGTTTTGCCTTCCATTAACCTTTCATTTTCCAACTCCTTATACTTTTGTTGCATAAGTATCAAATACACAAGGGTACCACGCAACTGAAGTGTAGAATACGTTTATTTATTTATTTATTTTTAGTTTCCATCAGTAACTAGGATGCCATTAACCTCTTAGGAAATATCTTTGCCTCTGCAAGTTTAATTCTGAAGGCAAAATCCATCCTTCTCATTCTTTCCTTGTTTAAAAACAAATGTTAAAGAACATGGCTCCCCTTATAACATTTGTTTAAGCAGTTTAAATGACGAGTCAATCTATGATTTTTTGTTGTTGTTGTTGATGCTAACCATGCTACAGATAGTAAAGCCAAAACAGCCTCAAGATGTAAGTTTAATAAGTTCTTTTGAAATTTCTTTAGAAAGCTCTGGTATAAGAGGTAATTTAAAACAAATTAACAAATAATGTCATGCAGTGGTTAAATTGCCATAATACATTTCTTTTTTTTAGAGGTTCCTGGAATTCCTTGTTGGTGGTTGTCATGCTGATAGAAAACTAGATGTTAGTCCCTTTAACTGTATTTTAATGGCAATGTATTATAGCATGATTTATCAACATATGGCAGGTGGAAGCTGACACAAATTATAATGAAAATTAAAACAGTCATTTATGCAGCAGGCGATTATCATTTAAGGAACATTTATTTGCAGGCTTTAAAAATGAGGGTTTAGAGTCAAATGATTTTAAAATGAAAGTTTTAACGACAGTTACCTTTTTCCTGCAGCCACTCTTCTACGGGCCGGTTATATTTGAAGGGGATTTTCTGTTTTACCATTTGGAAGCGTTCATTATCAGTGTTGCCTTTAAAGTTTAAAAAACAGCTTAAAGAACAATCTGAAAAGTCAATAAGTCATTCAAAAACATCCTAGGTTTTTGGTGCGTTTTATGAAGTTTTTTAGAGATAGATAGCAATTTATCTTTAGTGGAGGTGGAGTCGAAGTCACTCTGCCCTTGGTTGACAGGTTTGAGGTCAGGTTATTCTTAGCTATGCCGTGCTCCATCAAGTTTTGGGAAAGTGGCTGGGGATGAGCATCCGTGAGAGGTGTGGCCATTTACAGAAAGGTTTACCCTCTCTCTTCTCCATCTCTCTCCAACCATACCTTGATTGGGTCAATGGAGGAACAAGGACCCCCTTGACTTGTGAGTATCAGGACCCTCGGTGTGTCAGTCACACATGTTCCACACTCGCTTTACTGTATCCCATCAGAATACAGTAAAGAACGGAGCCCTGCACTTCCTTATTCTCCTCTTAAGTGTTTGCAACTGCTCTACCTTGCCAAAGAAAACAATTTAAGCCTTGATGGCCAACAGAGACTTCTTATTCCATAAAGTGGGGCCCTAGCATCCCATTGCCTATGTAAAATAGGTAGAGTACCAACCACATGGAAATCTTTTCATCTCTATCCCTTGGTCCAGATCTGTTCCATATTTTAAAATCAGAGGAACTCCCAACTAAACATCTGTAAATAAAAGCAGCTATACATTTAGTGGTATAGCATTTCCAGGCCTTTGAGCATCTATATTTTATTAGTACCAATAGACACAGGTTTTATAAGTTTACCTAGTCTTGCTGTCTTCCTTACTAGGAGAGGTCCTTCCTGAATATGTCTCCATTCAAAAAGCCTGGTAGGGATACTTCTTCTAAGCATGAAATATCTAATTAATTTCAAGGCTCAAATATAATGCTTTTAACTGTGAGTATGCCCCCTTTCTTCCCTTTGTAAATGTTATTACCACCCCTGGATGGTTTGTCTAATTAGGACAGACTTGGAGAGTGGTGTTGTGAAGATATACCCCTAATGAATATGCTTCAAAACACAAAATAATGAAGCCATGCTTTGGGAACTCTACTGTCTTATCAACCAACCTCACGGAGATCAAACAGAAACTAGTGAACTTCTAAATTACTTCTGCCTCTTAGCCTTCTAGTATTGGAACTTCAGGAAGCCCAATCCAGATCACCAGTGTTAAAAATGAAATAAAAATCTCAAAACAGGTGGTTTGAAAGCAATTCATAAATAAGTATAAAAGCTAGAAAGAATATTAGAATGGCATGTAGCACCAGGTGGATAAAAGCTTGCCCCAGTATTTCCATGTCTGGGCCACCTGCATGTCGGAGTTTTTATTGGTGGAGAAGATTCTGCATGTGGTCAGACTAGTACCTGCCTTCTGTGAGAGGCAGAATGGGAGGGGTAGCAGTACTGGGTACATTTAAAAGATTTCCCATTCATTTCTCCTTTGAACAAATTAGTCTTAGGAGCTGACTCATTATTCTTACTCCCCAGGAGTAAAAACAAACAAAAAGCTCATCAAAGAGGAGACTGTGGATCTGTTTCCAGCTTACATCATGAGACCCTATCTGGTTGGCATCAAGCCTAATATATTAACATATCAAAGGACAACATGTAATGAACGGAAAGAACAACTAACAATTTTGGATTGCAGTATATAATTTAAAGTTTTCCTCCAAGTGTTATTTCTCACAGAAGAAAAAAAAAAAAGAGAGAGAGACAGCTAGGAGCCAAAATAGAAAAAGGTATCTTAATTTCTTGGTGTTTCAATAAGCCCACGGTTAAAAAAAAAAGGTAACTTTATGTTAACGTAAATAAATACCTATGAGACCATTATATGATCATCCTGGTAGATCTGATACACAGAAGTCTACTAATCCAAAATAAAGTTGGGCTAATTTTCACATGTCCTAATAGAAAAGGAAGATGCGCTTTTCTGAAAAGAACGTATGTCTCTGTAACTCTTAACTCTACCCTACAGGAGACAGCTACACAAGGGATATATATCATCCATCTTCACAAGCTTTGACCTCTCTCAAGTTTTAGTCACAACAACATACTGAGAAATGCCAAAAGGATTATGCCAGATTCACCTTGAATATATTCTATTACTTTGGGTTTTCTGTAACTGTCATTGGTGCAATATTAAGTGTAGCAATGACCTTTTCCCACTCTCTGTAGAATGGATTAGTGAAGTCAATAATGAAGAGAAAGCTAAATGTTCTTAGTACCATGCAAGGCAAAATATGAAGTACTGAATGTTCCAGACTGACAGCTCTATATGTACCAACTTAATTAAGAAGCTGCATTGACTTACTTCTTCCACAAACATAGGAATCTTGGTCCTTCTAAGTATCCCCCCTCCCATTCAATCTGTCAAGCATAAAGCTCCGTGGAAAATCATTTCAGGTATGGTACGGGCTAGACGACTAAGAAACAATGGGGGAGAATCAATAAGTGATGTGTTGGGAGGACAGCATAGCCACAATTCAACCATAGACCCTTCGGAAAGTGAAAGACAGAGAGTCATTCTTCTCCATCTCAGCTTTAAAGACATTTAGAAAAATGTTTTAAGTTTTCCATGCCAGACAGACAGCATCTGGCAGAGGGGATAGCGATCTTGTATACTGTTAAAAGTTGTGAAAGATGGAAGGTCATTTGGAAAACCAAATTGGTTTAAATTGCCACATTAACATTGTTCTTAGTCTCTTTTCATGTTCTTGTTGGTTTTTATTTTAATTTAGCTCAAACATTAGTGAGAAATGTTTTAAAAACATGTGCATGAGAATGAGTTCATTTGCCCCGAGCCCCATTTGTTTGAAGAGCAAACAACCTTCTAAATATCAGAATTCATACACAGGGACTACTCTGAAAGCTGAACAAACCTCATCAAATCCATTTACATTCATATCCAATCCTTAATGACATTTAGTTGTACATTTTATATAGCAACCAGTATGAACATTGAAACAAAGACTAAAATCGATACTTCAACAGACAGGGATGCTATCCTTAAGAAAGAATGGCCTTATGAATAGTAATGTCATAATGTCATTAAAAAGAGGCATATGTGCATTACTAATTAGATCCTAAAAATCTACTACAGTTCTCAGCCACACTGAGAAATTTACAAATTGCACAATGAAATCTTCAAATAGATAGTGCTTAAATTACTTACATGGATCTGACACTCACCTACATGGGACTGAATTTTAGAAAAAAAAGTTCTGATCATATTTCATTCTACTTAAAAAGTTAGAGGTATGTGTGTGTGTATGTGTGTGTGTGTATCACCATCCATTTTTTATACAGTTAGTTGCCTCTTGTCATTTGCTTCTATACTATTGACTCTATTATCAAATATTTCAGTTCCTGGAGACACATACAACCATGCACTGTTTAATTATAATATTGTGAAGACCAGAATGCTTTGAGGTAAAATTACTAAGGCCCAACTGGTTCATACACACAGCTACAACCTTTATGCAGAAACAGCTCACATTTGTGACATTTGGGTTAATCCATTTAGAAGGAAAGGAAGAGAGAACAGAGGAGGGAAAGATAAAGAAAGTAAGTTGACCCTTGACTAGTTTCCCAATACATTAAGTCCCTCTTTAGGTAATCTGGAAACTTGCCGATTGGCCCCAAAGCAGTAAAAATTCTTTCAGCTGAAGAACTTAAAGATAGAGCAAACTCTTGTATAGCACAAAAAATAACTGTCACACCATTTTACTCTGTTGGTCCAACCATAGATCCTATTCATTAGGAGTTATACTAATTTTCTTAAAATCGTCATCAGTAAAGTATAGGAGGTCACAACTTTGGGCTGGCTTTGAGTTTTAACTTCAGTAGCTGCTTAACCTTGAAGAAGTCACTTAGCCTCAGGTTCTCCACTTCCCAGTTCGCCAGAGGACTCAGTATAGGATATTAAGAGGCAGAGCATATACAGACCCTGAGATATGAAAAAAGAATCCAATGTATTCGAACTACTTAGTATTATTAATATGATTGAATTCGTTCCTACTAATCAAAAGGAAGCACATTAATTCCATGGCCTCCGATCAAAAGATGACTGTATTGTTACCTTTGGTTCCACAGAGTTCATCATTCAAACATTAACTGACCATAGAAAATGAAACAGCCTACATATCCCCTAAATCCCCTGGTTGTGGCTTTTTATATTTCTGCATCTTCTAAAATACACTCAGCTAACCCCATTTCCAAAACAAAGTGGGTTTCTAAAACCACGGAAAGTAAAAGAGCAATTCAGGCATTGACAAATGTGATTTCTGGGTCCAGCCACAGGTAATGATGATATACTGCTGCTAAGTTGAGGAAGAGTGGCTTAAAGGTTCTGGCAATTTGCACTGGGCTGGCAGAAAATGCTTTCTTGCAGGTAGACTATTAATACCATCTGAAATGTTGTCAAGCACATGGACATGCTAATAGGAATATCGTAGCAACATTCGTCTGTGCAAAATTAATGCCAGAGGTATTTTTTGCATTTTGTTTTGAGTCTTGGAATAAAGGAAGGGAAAGTTTTCTTTATTGCTTTGTTGACACTAAAAAATGAGACTGTGGGTCTAATGAACAGTCAGAGAATGATACTATGTATTAGAGCTAGAGGCAAAAGAAAATCGATGTGGGTAGGCTCAAGTAGTATAGGCCATTTCAGAGGTGCTTAGAATGTCTCTTTCCCCAAAGAACACTTTGTGAGTTTCAAGGCAAAGTCAGACACTAAAGACAAGGAACTGGGGAAACTCCTTGAGCCTCGCTCTGATTTTGTTCCTAGTCTTGACCCAGATGAACTCTCTTTAAGAGTCAGAAAAAGGGGGGTTGTGCTTCCCAAAGGGCATTTAGAATATTCAGCTATTTGTAAGTGATGGATAGACCTCAACAAAGAATTAATATCTTGTATTTATAAAGTGCTTTGTGAGCAAGGAGCTCAAAATGCACTTATAAGCATCATCTCATTAATCCTCACAACACACCTTTGGGGCTGAAGAAAAAAGAAGTATTTGTATGTTGTGAACCTCAATCCTTTAGTATGCCAAGGCAAAGAAATTAATCTCTTGGAGCATAAAACTGATCAGCTGGGGGAAGTAAATTAATATACTCAGAGCACAAGGGCATTATTAAGTAAGGGAGCTTTTCCAGACTCACTTAAGTGGCTCCAGGCGCCGGGAAGAACCACCTTTCTAAAGTGATGAGACATTTACTCTAAGAAAGCAGTGTGGGTCACCCAGGCATGCCCTGACTTGGCTGATGAAGCTCACTGCCTTGTATCTTCTGGATATGTTTGGAAATGGAAAATATATGTGGACTGACATATTATCAATTCTTTCCTATATCAAAGTCAATATTGATCCACCATTTCTAGGCTATAGGAGTTGAGTTATTTAAGCAAAGATGGCTCAAACACAAATGAAAAGAGCATTAGCTATGGAATCTTTCAGACTTTGGATGCAATCCTATCTCAGACATTTACCACTTCCACGAATTTGCACAATTTTCTTAATCTAGATGTCTCAGTTTCTTCATCTAGTCTCCAAAAGATATGCAGATGATAATACCTATATTACAAGATTTTGTGCAAATGAAATGTAACAATCCAGGCAAGAATGCTAGTGGGGAGTTGGAAGAGGCTGGGAAGGGGGTGAGTGTGTGATTCTCTTCATTCTCAGGGGATGGGGGGAGGGGCTATGCTAGAGATGTAACCCTGGGGCTCCAGGCCCACTTACCTAAATGACCACACCTCTGACCCTTAACCCTGGTGCTCCAGGCGCACTTACCTAAAGGACCACACCTCTGGCCTTTGCTTGATGTTTGTCAGCCTGGCTAAGGTGAGTATGTGTGCGGACACGTTAACACTGAATTTCTCCCAGATCTCCATCAAAGTGCTATTTCTATTGAAGTGCTATTATACTAAAAAACCTTTATCCTGATGCAATAATTAGAACATGTATCACAATTCCTATCCTTTCCCTGTATTTTGAAGTCTTAATTCTATTCTTCACTCTCTTCCAGAAGCTCTTTGACCTTGGACTTTTTATTTATCCTCACCTATTAAAGATACTATCAGTTCCAGAAAGATGAACGAAGTAAAGCCCAGGTGACCATGATATCTTTATTTGCTTTTGAAGTTTAAGAGACTGTTTCCAAATCATATTTACTGGAACTTTCTTCATGAGCATAGGTCTATCTAGAACTTATTCTTTATTTGAGATCTACCTTCAGAAATGACATGCCATAAATTAACAAAACAAAACTGACTATCAATTTGCTTTCCTTTCTCAAGGGGTGTCACTCTTTTTCCTGCTATAATTATTTCAAAATATGCCCTGAAGCTAGGCTGGTCAGTTTCGATCTGAATTTTGTCTATTCCTTTCTGGTAAACATGCTAAAAATATCTATGTCTTGGTGTGTCTTCAAGCCTTAGTTTCTTCATAAATAAAATGAGAATTATGATAATAACTGCAACATAGGATTGTTGCACGAATTAAAAGGGAAATGAGTGTCTGTAAAGCACTGAGCACAGCAGTAGAAAATAAGTGCTCAGTATATGACTTATCACCTTTGTTGATATTGTTACAACAGCACTTGATTGAGAAGGGTTACAGTTAAAAGAAGGCAAGCTTATGAAATTTACTTCACCATGCGATGGTTAGTGTCCAATCTTTGCCAATTTCCTTTTCGGCCTAAAACCTTAATGTTTGGTCTTCAAACTTTCAAGATTCCCCCAGATCCCCCTCTTATCACGTATTTCCTCCACTGTTGTGAAAGCCCCAGTGTGATCCTGGGGCTCACTCTTCACTGTGGTCTGTTCACTCCTGCAGGTCACCCCTCTGTGTGGTCTCCCTGTTTCTTTTCAGTCTTACTAATTCCTTTCTCATTGGCGGTCTTCCTTTCCACATGTCTCCAGTTTTCATTTTCTTTCATTCTTCTTCTGCAGAGGATATCAAACTCAATGTTTTTAAAGCCAGAAAGCTAGAATATTTGAGTTTGAAAAGTTCTGCTCATTCAAACATGCATGTGTGGGGTCACTACACAGCTTTGAGGACAGGAAGGAGGTTTGGAATTTCAATGGGCAACAAATAGGAACATTTTCATCCTCATGAATGGGAAAGTCACACCAATATCAACATTACTGATGCCATGATAAACTTATGCTACAGTTTTTATTTTTGCTTAGATCTTATGGAGTCTCTGCTCTTTATAAATTATAGATCTTCCAGACAAACTTTGAAGCTTATGCCTACAAATGAATATATTGTTCCCAAGGGGTCTAAAAATAACAATCAATGTCCCTTGTACTGGGCTTCCCAAGTGATGCTAGTCGTAAAGAACCTGCTTGCCAATGCAGGAGACAGAAGAGACGCAGGTTCTATCCCTGGGTTGGGAAGAGCCCCTGGAGGAGGGCATGTCAACACACTCCAGTATTCTTGCCTGGAGAATTCCATGGACAGAGGAGCCTGGTGGATCCATAGGATCAAAGAGTCAGACACAGCTAAAGTGACTTAGCAAGCATGCTCCCACGTACATCCCATGTATTGGGTTGGCCAAAAAGTTCATTTGGGATTTTCTGTAATATCTTACTGGGAAAAAAACCCAAACGGACTTTTTAGCCAACCCAATATTCACCCACCTTTGACCTGATGAATATGCTGTTTTTTTGACAGTTGTCTAGCTACAGTCCATGGGGTCACAAAGAGTCAGACATAACTGACAGACTAACAATTTAAACAGCATAACACAGCACAGCCACATATAAGGCTTATTTCCAGCTTAAGCCCAAGACAGTTTCCAATTAAATTACTTCCCAAAAAGTTTGTCCCATCTTGAATTCATGTAGTATATTTTCTGAACTTCAAAGCAGGACTTTAATTACACTAAGTGTATTCTTTTTTGTTTCATAACAGCATTCCAACCTGATAAGAAAATGTTCAACTCTAGGTTTGTTGTTTCCTGTAGGAGATATCTTTCTGAGTTTTGTGTCATTTTGCAAGTTTGATAAGCACATCTTTTGTGCATTCATTCCAGACTCTGAAAAACGCACAGAATAGGAGGATTATGTAATAACTTTAAGAGGTTTACACATTCTTTGAAACATCACTCTGTAACAGGCGGAACTCGATTCTCCAACTTCAGATATGGGCTGGACTTAGTAAGTCAACTGTAAAGAACAGGATATGGTGGAATTGACAATGTGTAACTCTTAGAGATTAGACAAGAAAAAGCGCTGTGGCTTTCTCTCCTTCTCTCATGTCCACTCTGGGGAAGCCACTCTTGCGTCATAAGGACACTTAAAACACCCACATGTCAAGGAACTGAGGCCACCAGATTCTCCAGGCCTGGATAAGTCTTCAGATGGCTACAGTCCTAGTCGATATCTTAACTTCAAGCCATCAGACACTTCAATACAGAACCACTCGACCAAATTGCTACCAAATTCTGACCTATAGAAATCATGAGATAAATAAATGTTAGTTGTTGGGTGCCACTAAGTTTGGGGGTAATTTGCTATACAGCAATGGATACAGAGTAACTAGAGAACTTCATCTGAGTGTTTCAGTTCAACCAGAGGCAGAGCTCCTTAAGAGGCTCTCATAACTTGCCTTATACTATAGTCTTTCCAAGGAAGTGAAGATACAATATATTTATAACATACTACTCATGTGACAACTTGCTAATGCTATCCAAAGGGAATTTAGACTATTTAGATACAAGACTTGTTTCAAAGAGCCCAGGCCATCACCAAAGTCTTTGTTAAACATGGTTAAATACATACTAACTTATCTGTCCAATAAAACACATGAGAATTTTTGCATATTAGTTTCAAAACACATTCTTTAGGGCAATGTAAAATTTAGGACACTTTCCCCAAACTAGTTTTCTATTCCAATTCCTGTGATTATTTCTGAGTGAACATTAAAGAGAGTTCAGATTTTTTAGGCATCCTGGGACGTTACTCATCTGAGACCCAGAGATCTGAGCTTCTTTGGGGAATCTATTACCATTTCCTCATCTTTGAGGAGGACTGCCTTTTCCTACTTGTTTGTATCAGCCTTCACAGTCTGAAGGAAATTCTTGCTGGAAAACTTGTTGAGGATGTATGGGGTGGAGGGTGAGTGTCCATATAAACACTGAGCTCCCTCTTAAGTAAATGTTTTTTGTATTTCATAATCATAAATCAGTTTCTAGGGGCAGAGGTCACTAGGAACTTATAGTTTTATATTTTGAGAGAAGTCTACTCTTTTAAGGTCGAGCGGACCTCAAAGATCAACCAAGAACTATGTTTCTCTGGGACTTCCCTGGGGGTTCAGTGGTTAGGACTCCATGCTTCCAAAGCTGTTAGATCCCTGATGGGGAAATTAAGATCCTACATTCCATGTGGTAAGGCCAACAACAAAGTGTTTTAAGAAGAGAAATTTGCAATTAAAAAGAAGAAATATGTTTCTCAAACTTTCACTCAGAACAACATTAGTAACAGGACTTCTAGAATAGGCAAGCATCAGAGAGTGTATATCTTAAAGACCATCCTTTCCCAACAAAGAAATTAATGAAAGAATTCTCTATACTCCGGCTTGTTTGGTTATGTGGCATTTCCAAGGCTTTTCAAAAAATGAACCAGTTGGTAGCTACGCATCATTTAGTGCAAGATTCAAAGGTCAGGTATACATGACTACAATGTGGTACAAGAATCAAAATTTTCCCAGTGAAGGGATAACCTCAGGGAACGTGGACCGTGTAGTATATCTCGAATTCATACAATGCCTCGTTAACTCTGCTTGGCAAATTAATTCAAATTGATTTGTTTGTGAGAACTGCAGCCTGGCTTCAAATCTGGCTACAAACAAAGGATAATGATAAACAACAATGTATTCAGCTAAGAGAAAATGTCTCGAGAAAAGTATAGATCAGCATGGGGGCTGTTTTTATAACATAACTGACTTTGTTAAAAATAGAAAAGAAATGAAAGGGAAGACATAGCCTAGACAGATAAAACACATTTTATAAATAACATTAATATATCATAAATACCCCCAAACAAAGACAAATAAAGTGTCTGAAAGCATCCGAGAGGAAAGGGAAAAAAGGGATTAGAAAATTTTCAAATGGACATTTAATCTTTTAAAACACAATTAACTCAATTTAAGGCAGAATACTCTGATGTAATAAGGGGGAAAGAAAGAAATCTGTGTGATATGGCAGGGAGAACTAAGATTAATTTCAAAATGTCATATCCTAAAGAAATCTTTTTTAAAAAAAAAGACAATTCCTGTTTTTGAAAAGTAACCATCAGTTGAAAGTCACCAGTTTCCAATCTCATTTTGAGGCCTTGATGGTTGAGAAGGAGGGAGTTTAAGAGGAAAAGAGATTGTAAAAATGAGAGTTATTGCAAGCTCTTTGTTGTTGTTCAGCCGCTAAGTTGTGTCCCACTCTTTGCGACTCCGCGGACTGCCGCATGCAAGTCGGAGGAGGGGTTCGAGCTCTCTGCTAAAAGTGAGTGAAGTCGCTCAGTCGTGTCCGACTTTGTGTGACTCCATGGACTGTAGCCTACCAGGCTCCTCTGTCCATGGGATTTTCCAAGCAAGAGTACCGGAATGGGTTGCCATTTCCTTCTCCAGGAGATCTTCCCAACCCAGGGAACGAACCCAGGTCTCCCACATTGTAGGCAGACACTTTACTGTCTGAGCCATCAGGGAAGCCCTGAGCTCTCTGCTAGTGTGTTAAAATTGCAAAATAGCTATAATCCCATTCCAATATCCAAGCCCTTCTGTAATAGGACTTTGTCACTGCTCCCATCGGAGGCTGAGTCTATTTTTCCACCCCTCGATTCTCAGTTGGCTCTGAGACTTGCATTGTTTGGCATAGGGCATATGAGTAAGTGTAATGCAAGCAGAAGTCTGAACAGCCTTGAATGTTAATGCTTGCCCTCTCACGCTGTTGAAGCCTGAGACTCCATATGAAGGAAGCTGGTCTGTGCTGTGCTATATCATCTCAGTCATGTCTGATTCTTTGAGACACCATGGACTTTAAGCCACCAGGCTCCTCTGTCCATGGGATTCTCCAGGCAAGAATACTGGAGTGGGTTGCCATGCCCTCCTCCAGGGATCTTCCTGACCCAGGGATCAAACCCATGTCTCTTATGTCTCCCACACTGGCAGGTGGATTCTTTACCACTAGCACCACCTGGGAAGCCTGAAGGCTGGTCTGGGTTCCTGGAAAATGAGGGACTACAAGAGAGAAACCCCAGCCACCCAAGCCTACTTTGCCAGCCCAAGCAGCTCAGTTGAGCCCATAGCTGTGTGAGTGAGGCTGTCAAGATCATCCAGCTCCATCCCAGCCAGCTTGAAACAGAAAAATCACCCATACAACCCACAGACACATGAGCCAATAAATAAAGCTTTGGAGTGGTTTGGTATGCAAACAGTAAGTGATAGAGCCAGGAAGTCCAGGAAATCCAGTAAGGATGGGGAAGCTGACACAGGGTAAACAAAGCTTCTTCCCGTATGTGGGTTTCCATAATGCCCAGCAGGAGAAGGGGAAGCACTCAGCTCCTGTCTGGGAAGTCAGTTTGGGTAGGAAAACCTTAGGACTCTTGGAATAGATAGACAGAGACTCAAGCCCCTGTTTCCTATTCTTGGCCTCTTCCTCATTCTCAAGGGTGCATTATCAAGTCTCTAGGAAGGGAGGCGATAATGCAGCTTCCAAGGGAGGGGAGGGAAAGGTTAAGGCAGAGGGAGTTGGGACAGGCAGGGTGGGAAAACTAGAGAATATGTATACTTCTCTGATATCCACTCATTTCTAGACTTAGACAAAGGGAAGGGAGGGAGGGTGGTGGGGAGTACTCTAAAGGTAAGAAGGAATAGAGCTAATAAGGGCCATCACTATTTAAATGATGGATGGACAGAAGTTTGGTAAGAAAAACAGGTTGGACTTACCGGTAAGATATCCCAGAATGCTAACCCCCGCTCCACTAAGGGATTTCTTACTTCTTCAATGGTTTCATGGGGAACCCTGGAGGACTGTCTTCTCTTTTCTGAGCAAACACTGCCTTCACTAACCCCAATCTTCTAAACCCAACCCACCCAAACCACATATAGTCCTGGAGGGCACAAATCATCACTGGTCATGAATCATCACTGGTCATGAATAGCTTTACTTAGGTTTAGAATAGAAAGATGTTTCCCATTATACATCCTACTAATACAAAATAAAAAAGCAAAATAGTGAATTAAAGACCAAAGCCAGACAAAATACATTTCTACCTTGCAACCTTGGCCTTTAAAATCAGGTACTGCATCTTCAGTCCCTTTTAAAGCTTGTGGATTACAAAAAGTAACCTTCATAAATTCATGGATGAGTTTAAAAGTCATTTTCTTACATCTTAACAGTCTGCATTAGAATAGTATTATTTTAGCATGTCAATGGCAGTTAGATTCAAGAGAAAAAGATTAAATGACCAAAATCTAAGGGGTTCGATAAAGAGAAAGGACAATTAATGTTGCTAAATGTTTTGTATATCACAGTCTGGGCTTCCCAGGTGGCTCAGTGGTAAAGAATTTCCTGCAAGTGAAGGAGACAAAGGAAACATGGGTTCTATCCCTCAGTTAGAAAGATCCCCTGGAGGGAGAAATGGCAACCCACCCTAGTATTCTTGCCTGAAAAATGCCAGGGACAGAGGAGCTGGTGGGCTACAGTCCATGGGGCTGCAAGAGCCAGATGTAACTGAGCGTACCTGACAATATCATAGTCTACGCCACATTCAAATATTAGTTCATTGTAAATGTGATAGCCAGAACAGCATGTTTTTAATTAGGGTTTTTAAAGTATTTTTAAGAAATCGGTCAATGATTATGTAAAATTATGGACATGTTTCAAATATTTACCTAGCACCTAGACTCCACTATCTTACACTGCATCTGTTCTTGTGGGCAGGTTTTGTTTTTGTTTTTGTTTTTTATTTTATTTTTTTAAATTTTATTTTATTTTTAAACTTTACAATATTGTATTGGTTTTGCCAAATATAGAAATGAATCTGCCACAGGTATACATGTGTTCCCCATCCTGAACCCTCCTCCCTCCTCCCTCCCCATACCATCCCTCTGGGTCATCCCAGTGCACCAGCCCCAAGCATCCAGTATTGTGCATCGAACCTGGACTGGCGACTCATTCCATATATGGTATTATACGTATTTCAATGCCATTCTCCCAAATCATCCCACCCTCTGCCTCACCCACAGAGTCCAAAAGACTGTTCTATACATCAGTGTCTCTTTGGCTGTCTCGCATACAGGGTTATTGTTACCATCTTTCTAAATTCCATATATATGTGTTAGTATACTGTATTGGTGTTTTTCTTTCTGGCTTACTTCACTCTGTATAATAGGCTCCAGTTTCATCCACCTCATTAGAACTGATTCAAATGTATTCTTTTTAATGGCTGAGTAATACTCCATTGTGTCTATGTACCACAGCTTTCTTATCCATTCATCTGTTGATGGACATCTAGGTTGCTTCCATGTCCTGGCTATTATAAACAGTGCTGTGATGAACATTGGGGTACACATGTCTCTTTCAATTCTGGTTTCCTCAGTATGTATGCCCAGCAGTGGGATTGCTGGATCATAAAGCAGTTCTATTTCCAGTTTTTTAAGGAATCTCCACACTGTTCTCCATAGTGGCTGTACTAGTTTGCATTCCCACCAACAGTGTAAGAGAGGCTTTGTTTTTTTTTCCCCTTTCCTTTAGTATGAAATGATAATTACCTTACTAAGGTATTTTTTTTAAAGCAATCTTTTTACACAGTCCTATTTTCACAGTCCCCTCCTCAACACACTACAACTCTCAACACTGGCACATCTTTAGTGTTCAAGAATATTCACAAAGTTGATGACTACTGCCAACCTTAAATAGAGACAGGTATCCTGACACCAACAAAGTAACTTATTAGCTTTGAAGGTTAAATGATTACTAAAGTTCTTATAATTTCTGAAAACCTATAAATGTGAGGCATATACATTAAATATTAATGACTCTTCCTTCTATTAGTCATTTAATACAAGACATTAAATACATGACAATAAATCTTGGCTATCTGAAGAATATGTCCAAAGATGTATAGGCTATTTTATATTTAAACATATTTATTTGTTTGGGGGCAAATGCAATATTTTTATATTTACTGGATGATGCTTGTGTGCATGTATCCTGTATAAAAAGAGAGATTTTATATCTCAAAGGAAAAAATGTCTTTGCATGTTCTACCTAGAACTTTGCATCTTTCAATAAGAAACAACTCCTAGATACCTGTAAGAAATAAATATCCACAATTTAAAGAATTATTCAGAATAATTTCAAATGATATTCATAATAATAATGAAATTAATCAAAATATAAAAATAAAAAATATTTTTATAAAAGTTAAGGAAGGGATATAACACAGACCTACTCTTTGGGGGAAGAAGCAAACTCTATCATCTGTAATATTTCAAATGATACTAGTTAAATTAGAGTCATCTATATTGCGTAGAAATTTCTAAAGCAACCAGAGAAATGGACCAGATGACCTCGGATTTTCACCATTCTAATTGCTAGACTCCTTTGAAACTTGCTCTTTCAGAAATCTACTTTTATCTTCAAAATAATGATCCAAGAGATTAAAAGAAGCCTTGAGTGACTCGATTAGCCTCCTCCAGTTCATGCAGTATCTACTGATACACCATTGCTGTCCTGTCAAAAAGCACTTAGAACATTAGTGAGTATAAGGTATAATTAGGATAGGAGATGAGACAGGTAGAGCATGCACTTCCCTTGGTTTGATCTTTTCATTTCTGACTTTCAGGGATGGTGGCTTATTTAAATCACATTGGAATCCTCACAAGTGCCTAGACTTCTGAACAGGCACTGAAATTCCCCATTTAACCACAACTCAAGGATGCTGTCCAAAGATTTATTTCATTTATTTTTTTTTTCTTTCAAAGATTTTACCTTTCAGTGTGACTCAGAAAGAACCTAGACACACTGAGTAGTAAAGATATATGCAGATTTCCTCCTTAGCCTATTGGACTAAAGTGAAGTTGCTCAGTCATGTCAACTCTTTGTGACCCTGTGGACTGTAGCCCACCAGGCTCCTCCATCCATGGGATTTTCCAGGCAAGAATACTGGAGTGGGTTGCCATTTCCTTCTCCAGGGGGTCTTCCCGACCCAGGAATCGAACCCTGCATTGTAGTCAGACGCTTTACTGTCTGAGCCACCAGGGAAGTAAGTTCTAATTGAATAATGGTCAATTCCTATTATTCAGTTCCTAGCACAGAGATTCAGAGAAGGCAATGGTACCCCACTCCAGTATTCTTGCCTGGAAAATCCCATGGATGGAGGAGCCTGGTCTTTTCCAAGAGTCAGCTCTTCACAGCAGGTGTCCAAAATATTGGAGCTTCAGCTTCAACATCAGTCCTTTCAGTGATTATTCAGGACTGATTTCCTTTAGCATTGACTGGTTGGATCTCCTTGCAGTCCAAGGGACTCTCAAGAGTCTTATCCAACACCACAGTTTAAAAGCATCAACTCTTAAGTGCTGAGATTTCTTTATAGTCCAACTCTCATATCCATATATGACTACTGGAAAAAAGCATAGCCTTGACTAGACGGACTTTGCCGGCAAAGTAATGTACATGACTATGGCTCAAACTCTTCGGTCCTCTAGTCAACACTTTGCTCTTCTAAGCGGATGCAGTGAGAGGAGTGACACAAATCAAGGCATCAAAACCAGAGTGAGAGGAACAAAGTACATTTACACTGGCTGTTCTACCTAACCAGGAGAAATGAAAGCAACTGTAACTTGGCAGGATGAGGCAGCTAGGTCACCATGCAGCCACAGAATGAGCTGGATTTAGTTCAGCTCATTAAAGTTCATTAATGTTTCAGCCTGTGTGTTTAGGGGTGGCATCTATACCTACTATCTCATTTCAATCAGGCGACCAGGAAGGTGGGCTTGGAACATGTGTTGCAGATGAATTACATGCAGCTTTTGAGGATGGACATGAGACAAGAGACCACTGTGGAGGTCTGGAAGCAGGGTTCCCCAGGACTGTGAGTCAGTATGTTGGCATGGCACCTTGCTCAGTTCAGCTGACTTATTTCAAGAACAGATCTATTAAGAGAATTTCAAAATTCCCTTTATGGACCTACTTGGAGCTCAAAATTCCCTGAGGCCATAGTGGGAGAAAGTCACAAAATGAAGCAAAAGTATTAGATTTCACTTGGTTTATCTCCTGTAGGAAAGCTCAATTGCTCCCTGAGAACAAGATATTCTTTTTTATATATTGCCTTCATTTTTACCTCTCCAGTAGGTCCAACCGCACCCTCACCACACAGAAAATTCAGTAAAAATATCCAGCTATTCATTTTGAAAGTCTAAAAGCATTTCAGTTCTATTTCAGTTTGTGCTTCACTTATATAAATTCCTATTTTATTTGAAACAGCATCTCACAACAGTTTTATATAGGTTTCAGAATGAGGTAATAAATATTTCTAAACCTTGGCTATCTGAAAAGACTTTAGCTTTACTTTGACTTTCCACTTATACTTAGTTTAGGTTTATACTTATTTCTTTTTTGAACTTCAGTAGATGCATAAATGTGCTCCTTCCTCCCTTTTTTCAGTTCGTCTATGTACGCCAGGAAATCTACCCTTTGAGACTCAGAGAGAATCATCTGACTAATGGGAAGATAATCTAATAAAATCAGATTTAATTGTTTCAACAAAGAAAAAATTTGCAGTAAAATCTTAGACGTTATTCATACTAAAACATTTGGTTTTTTTCTATTGCTTTTAAAATGGACTTTTTATGTATAAGTAATGCTTGTAAAGGATGCTTTTTGTGAATTTTTTGCTGTGTACATGCAGACAATAAAATCAGAAGTCATCTCCAATAACCTCAGTACAGGTCTGCAGTTTAACTTCTATTGAGCATGTATTACATAGCCACTTTGACTCAAAAATAAAAAGGGAGGAATTAGCAAAAAATTAGCAAAGTGATCAAATGATCACTTAGCTTGAGCTAGCAGGAGCCAGGTCTGGTGGTATATGCTTTCTATTCTGGTGGTGGGAACTCTGACTTTTTATCAATAACTTTATTGCAATCAATACTGAGGTCAGTAAAATGTGAAGGAAGCTATTTTGTATAAATAAAATCTGGTCTGTCTTAGACCGATTTCTTTTTTAATTTATTTTAAACTCGTCATGATTGTGTATATATACAAAAAAAAATGTGCAACCTTGTTCTTGTTCCTTTAACAAATAGGAAAATAGAGTCTAAAGTCTCAAAAACCCAACAGCAGGAAGTGGACTGAGTCACATCTCAAGAGAGTCCACCGTCTTCAAAGCAGATCAATGGCTGGAAACAACGCAGAATTTCAAACAAGAGCCCTCTTCGGCAGGTTAGGGACAGCCAATGACAAGAAAAGGGAGAGAATGTTCTCTGCGATGTAGAAAATGGACATACCAGGGAGCAGGCAGAAGAAAAGATAAATGCTAAGAAATCAGTAGCACCTTTATACTGAAGGGTTATGAACAATAGGGAGGGCAGCTAAAGCAGTGGCTGACCAAAAAAAAAAAAAAAAAAAAACCCCATGAATTGAAAAGTAAAGTATGCAACTTCTCTCAGGAGAGAGGGGGGAAAAGGGTATTTGGAGTTCCACAACTTACAGTTACTAAGTAGAAGTAACAGAACTAAGTAGCAGAATAGATAATTTCCTGCTTCCTGTTGGTTTTTTCAAGTCTTGCTCTGAGAAATGCAGAGCATAACATAAATAAAGGGAAACTGAATCTATGTCTTTGGTGTTCAGTTAGGAAATGGGTGTGTGACTGGGCTTTTGTTTGTTGCTGTTCAGTCGCTAAGTCATGTCTGACTCTTTGCGATGCCAAGGACTGCAACACGCCCGGTACCCTCGTCCTTCACTGTTTCCTAGAATTTGCTCAAATTCATGTCCATTGAATTGGTGATGATATCTAACCATCTCATCCTGTCGTCCCCTTCTCCTCCTGCCTTTAATCTTTCCCAGCATCATGGTCTTTTTCAAGGAGTCGGCTCTTCGCATCAGGGGCCAAAGCATTAGAGCTTCAGCTTCAGCACCACTCCTTCCAATAAATATCCAGGGTTGACTGGCTTGATCAACCCTGGATCAAACTTGACTGGTTGGATCTCCTTGCAGTCCAAGGGACAATCAAGAGGGTTTTGTTTAAGTACAGGTAAGTGAATCACTGTTCCAGAGATGCAGCCCTCCACTTCTTTATCCTGAATTAACCTCACCACTAGGTCTATGCTACTCTACATAGAAGTATTGTTTATTCTCTGTGTCTCTTGGGATCAAACTCACCTACTTAGAGATTATCTTTCTCCATTATTCCAAATAGAGATGACATAGCCCATATAATAAAGCTTATGGATCAGTAAAAACAGAGCTATAGTTTCAAAATATGCATAATCAAGACCAGGGTCTCCCAACTACAACAAAGTAGCAAATCTGACTCACCACAACTTGATTTAAATATCTTTTTATCAGAACACAGCCCTGCTCATTCATGTATTTGTGTATTACGCATTCATGTATTTATGTATTGTCTACTGTCGGTTTTTCACCATAACAGCAGAGTTAAATAGCTACAACAAAGAGCTTATGACCCCCAAAGACACTAACATTCATTATTTGGCCTTTTACAGAAAAAAGTTGCTCTAAATAAAGGTATCAGGTCTCCATCGTTGTTGTTCAGTTTCAAAGCCATGTCCAACTCTTTTCTGACCCCATGGACTCTAGCCCACCAGGCTCCTCTGGCCATAGGATTTCCCAGGCAAGAACACTAGAATGGGTGGCCCTTTCCTTCTCCAGGGGGTCTTTCGGACCCAGGGACCAAACTTGTGTCTCTACACTGGCAGGCAGATTCTTTATCACTGAGCCACCAGGGAAGTCCATCAGAGTCTCCATGCCCATATTCAAATAAAAGTTGGCCCTATCAACCACCAGCTGTATGATACTGGAGAGGATGTTCCTTAATCTCTCTGAGCCTCCGTTTCTTCATCTCTAAAATGGGAATAATAACAGAATCTCTTTCCAGGATGCTATAAGAAGGATTCAATGTGACAATCCAGGAAGCTGGCACAGAATAAGTACTACGTCAGTATTACCTATTATTAACTAATATCATTCCTCTAAAATCCTTTATGCAAGGATATTTTGTACTCTCCTCATTCCCTTCTCCAGGATACACAGCTCTGAAACACTGGTAGACATTTGGAATGAAGACTTCACCCTTGAACTCTGAGAAAACCACAGTTCTATGATGTGATTAAAATGAAGACAAATCAAGTTTAATTAAACATTGAGACTGGCAATTGTGCTTCGGCCAGAAGCACATTTCTAGTAAGTGTTTAATAATGTGATTACAGAGTGTACTGCATACACTGGGGTGTGAGAAACAATAGTGTATTTGCATGTGAATATACATCTGTCAGCCAAATGAATTCCAGCTCCACATATAGTGCAAACTGGAATGCTCCTGGGAAATAGATGGAAAAGTTGGGTAACAGAAAGGGATAGGAGTGTAGGAATGAACAAATTTGTGTAGAATCCCAGTGTTGACACTTCCCAGTCCTGTGACTGAAAGAAATGTGCTCAAACTCCCCACACCCTGGTTTATTCATCTGTAAAACAGGGAGATTCATATTTCTCTCTTGCAATCAATGGACAGATTACTCTAAGTGAAAACAATCTATGAATGTGGCCAGCCTATCAGTGGTCTCAGTTCGAAGGTGTAAGCTGTCAAGTCACAGTTTTATGCTTGTGTCTGTAGACACATGTCTGATAAGTGTTAGTCGCAAAGAGTCGGACACTACCGAGTGACTAACACGTATCAGATGCCTGTCTAGGTAGAGGGACAGAGTTCATTAGCGTTATCCTAGAGAGCCCAAGGTTACAACCTGAATTCCATCCCATACCCACCCTTGTATGGTCCGCAGGCTCCATCAGACACATTCATGTGCCACTGAATCCTGTTCTTGCCTGACTGATAGCACTCTGTTGCACTCTTTGGAACTGCAGGTGGAGTGTAGCACACAGAAGCATTAGGTTCGCCTTCTAAGAGTCACAGACGGAAGTTCCAGATCTTCATGGACTAACTTATGACCCAGGGAGTTAATGTCATAAACCTCCAAATTCCATTTGCAAAGTGATGATAAGAATAGCCTCTCCTTAGGGCGACTGTGAAGATTTAATCTAAGAACCATGTTTAGTGCCTGACACAATAACCACACAATCAAATTTAGGTTTAATATTACCTTGCTTCGGTACGTGCAATTCTCTTCTACTAGACTATGGAATCCTTGAGGGTCTGAGTTGGTTTTGTTCCCATTATACACCCATCATCTAGCATGGATTCATGTGTAAAGTAGACTTTGAATAAATATTTGTTGAACAGTGAATGAATGACTGCATAAAGAGATAACTCCACTCAAATCCACTCCACTGATGAGAAGGAGGATTAGCAATCTTTTTAATATAAAAGGCAACATAAGTTAATAAAAAGACTTTTGAAGTGCTTCTGCTATTTGAAAATGTGGTATAAAAATTTTTTCTGTTCCATCGTCCACTTACTTCCATCACTGGTTTTGATATAACCTTTCACCTTTGGCTTTAATTGTCATTTTCTAATTCTGCACCTGGTCCCTAAGTGTCCTTATGCAGCATTGCATATCCATCATTCGCATTTGGCAAACCCCTCCATCCAGGCCAACACAGTGTCAGGGACTTACTGTAAAGCTGTAAAAGTACCATGTGAAAAATTAATGCATCTCATGGAGCAAAGTGTGACTATCACTGGGAATCTAATCCAGTCCACGATAATTCCATGAACTGAAGATGAAAAGTCCCTTTTTGTCCTTGACTCATCTGTCCTTCCTTCTCTGACCCTCCTTTCCCCTTTCTTCAGGCTGCTGGGGTATTGACAGGGATTTAAGCGGAGTGGAAGGTCTTTATCTCTTTGAGATGAGCTGCAATATGATTACAATCGATTGAGTGATTTACAGTTTAGAGCGCCTTTCATTACCTCTGTGCTCTATAGAATTATAAACGACATCCTGTATGTGAATATATATTATTATTATTGGATATGTACTATCTTCCTCTGAGAAGCTAAGAATTCTTTTTTTAGGCTTTAAATAACTGCAGGGACCCTGTAAAACTTGTGCAAAGCTTAAATTGAGGAGACTGAAAATTGGAAAGTTTTCCTATAAATAAAGCTGTACACTTGGGTGAGTGTTAGGACGTTTGCTGCTAACATAACTCTGGGGCAGAGAGAAAATTGTGTTTTAGCTTAGGATAATAATTCTAGATTTTCATAATTAAAGACAAATTCTGCAGGCCATAATTTCATTTACTGCTGGAGCTTCTCTGTGACAATTGGACAAACAAAAACTTGTAATTCACTTGGCCCAGCTTTGGAATTACGCAATATTTGATGACTGTTTTAATTCAGAATAATTCTTGTTGTTATTAAGGCCTTGCATAGAGTAAGATGTTATCAGTATTTTTATGTCACACTATCTCAAATGAGCATAATTTGAAAATCACATTAAATTGTGACCATGCTCTAATTCTAAGCTTCAAAGGATCATTCCATGGATCTGGTTTAATAAAAATGTACTCATTATTCATAGAAATTAAGAAATCATTTTTCTTAGATCCCTACTTAAATAGTGCCTAGAAGTGACCCTCAAATTTCTTATTCTTATTTCATTAAGTTCCTGGACTACAATATGTATAATATTTAACTTATGGGTAAATAAACAATTTTCATGCACCTTTTAATTAGTAAAAATTCAGCTTCTTCAAATCCCAAGATAGTCTATTGAAGATTAGAAAAACATAAACCAGGACTTAAGACTAAGTGGACATCTCATAAAGTCCTGTAGAATTTTCCACGAAAATTATTCTTCTGCTCAACAAATGTCTAGACTCAAAGTACTGCCCTGTTCACAAATGAATTCTATTAAGTTACTATAATTGCTATCATGTTATATAATAGAATGTTTCATCATTACAACAAGCTCCTTTGTATGCTACTTATTTTATAAATAACCTTGAGTCATGTGTTAGCTTAATGTCTCAGAAGCATATGCCATGTGTCTCTGTGCCCATGTCACATGTGTCCATGGGTACCTCTCCCTCTACTGGAAATATTCTTCTCTTCCATAGGATGATTACATATATATGTATAATCATATGTAAATATATAATTTACATATGTCTATGTACACATCTTTGTCTTTTTTGTCTTCTGGGTGGTTATGTTTAATTTTAGCATTAGCCAGAGGCCCACAGTTTGCTTGAAACTCTTATCAGCTTCTAAGAGACATTTACAGGGAGAGAAAGGCTCTAGGTTTGATAGCGGTAATTGTATTTAACTTGTAAGATACAAGGCTATTTATCTTGTGGCTGGGAACTCACAGAAGAGAAAGGAGGTTTGCCTGATAAAACAAAAATTAAAGAAAAAAATACTAACCACTCTCTCACCGCTCTGTCTTTCTCCAAGCAAGACCATGAAACAGTAAAACAGACTTTCACCTAGTAAAGCTCTTCCCGTCTCCTTAGATATGTTGCCAGGAGGTAAAAGAGGAAGGTGAAAGGAAACAGCCTCCAAGTCCCCAAGGCCTGAGTGATGGTGAACAGGAAGGCAAGTGTCACAAATGCCCAGGGAAGTGCTGACTTCTAACTTGGCAGAAATTGAAAACTGAACTTGAGAGAAAGCTTCTAAATTGTCCAGACTTGGGATAAGTCGAGAATTTCTGGGGCTTCCCAGTGCCCCCGGAAGAAGCAGTGTGATGAAACCATACAGCTCTCAAGTAGGATGGTCTTGGATCATAATAACAGCTTGCTACATGAGCCAGCTAAGTACCTGAACTCTCAGAACTGTTCCTCTGAAAAATGGGGACAGAATGACCTTGACCTCAAGAGTTACATTAGGGCTAAGATACTGAACATGAAGTAGGGAGTGTGTGGTAAATGCTCAACCAAGAGCAACTATCACCATCTGGATAAGTTTGGCTTAGAGATGCTAGCATCTCCATTTACTCCATCTCTGGGACAACGACCCTATAAATTGGATGGAGCACATGTGTAGGACTTCCCTGTAGCTCAGACGGTAAAGAATCTGCCTGCAACACAGGAGACCCCAGGGGTTCGATCCCTGGGTTGGGAGGATCCCCTGGAGAAGGGAATGGCAACCCACTCCACTATTCTGGTCTGGAGAATCCCATGGATGGAGGAGCCTGGCAGGCTATATCCATGGGGTTGCAAAGAGTCAAACAAGACTGAGTGACTGACATTACTACTTTATATTATGCCAGTGACTGAGTAATGACAAAATGCATTAGATGCATTCAGGAGGTACAGGAAGGTAAATGTGCATTGTCTTATCAATGGTGTAAATGAAGATTTATATTATATAAAACAGAAAGAAGGAAATAAAAGAGTATATTCTAGTCCCACACTGTCCAATACCAGTCACCAGCATCAAAGTGTTAGCCTGAGACTTGAATGAAAAATGTGTTTGAAGTGAAGTGAAGTCGCTCAGTCATGTCCGACTCTTTGCGACCCCATGGACTGTAGCCTACTAGACTCCTCTGTTCATAGGATTTTCCAAGCAAGAATGCTGCTTCTTTCTCACTCTCATATATGTGTGTATGTGTGTGTGTCCCACATATATATATATATATGTGTGTGTGTGTGTCTACGCATATACACATATATGTATATATGTGTGTGTGTATATATATATATAATTAATTTTTTTTCACCAAAGACAAACCCTAGGAAGTTGAAAGACTCTTGTAAATAGAAACTCACCTACCTCTGAATCCTAATTCATTCCTGACAAATTGGAAAAAAAATATGGCAACTGGGTTGACATTTCCTTCTCCAGATCTTCCAGACCCAGGGATTGAACCTGGGTCTCCTGCATTGTAGACAGACGCTTTACCATCTGAGCCACCAGGGAGGTGGATTTAAAGGGATTTAAATCCCTAAGTGCTTAGGACAGAATAATTGCACAATAAAAATAACCCTTCAGGACCATACAAGTTACACTGCAAGCGTGGCTAGGTGTGGTTAGCGGCTGCCACATTGAACAGTACTGGCATGCACTCTGAATGAAGAAAAGAGATACTCCTAGCTTTCTAAACATCAGTGATTTTCAAACCTACCTGCACACAGAATCACCTCAGGAGCTACCTAAAATACTGATGCCTGGACCAGCGCTTCTCAAGTTTTACTGTGCGCAAGAGTCACCTGGGGACCTTGTCCAATTCAGATTCTGATTCAGTAGATTTAGGGCCCAAGAGTCTGCATTTTTAACAAGCTCTCAGGTGATACTGAAGTTGCTGATGCCTGGGCCACACCCCAGACCAGTTAAATTCGATCACCTGGGCCTGGGGCCTGGGCACCCAGAGAGTTTAAAAAATTCCCAAGAGAATCTCATTTGCAGCCAGGTTAAAGAATGCTGCTTCTCTCTCAGTCTCATATATGTGTGTATGTGTGTGTGTCCCATATAAATACATATGTGTGTGTGTGTGTATACGTATATACACATACATGTACATATGTGTGTGTGTGTGTATATATATATAATTAATTTTTTTTCACCAAAGACAAACCCTAGGAAGTTGAAAGTCTCTTGTAAATAGAAACTCACTTACCTCTGAATCATAATTCATTCCTGACAAATTGGAAAAAAAAAATGACTGTTTAGCTACAAAAGTATTTAGTATACACTGGTTTGATCAATTGATACATCTTGTGATCAAATGTTTGAAGAACTTATTAGCAAGGTGGTTTTAAAATATACTTAGCAATGTTCAAACACCTTTATTAAGTGAGTCTCTCTATTTGATGCTATAGCTCTACAGTCTGGAAACCATGCTCAAATATGGCTTTCCCTTTGGGTTGAGTTTATACTCCTTATTCCCTTTGCAGGACTTCACTATCTATGTTTTTTCTCCAGTTGAACTGAAAGTAACACTCGTCCTGAACGGATGAATGAGCAGGTAGATGGGGCTTGTTTTAATGTGCGCTTCAACTCTGGCAAGGCCTCAAATGTTTGCAGGCAAAGATGAAAGAAAAGGAAAGAAAACCTCCTGGCTAGGAATTAATGAAAACCCAAGGCCTGAGAAATTCCAGCATCGTGTCAAGCACACAGACTTGTTTTTAACCCTTCAAAGTCTCAATTATCTAGGATGAGAGGTGAACAACAAAAAACCTCTCTTATCCCCATGTATGCTGTCTAAACAATGAAGGGATAATAAGCATTTGAAATAAAATATGTTGAAGACTTTCTTTAACTCAGTTATTCTCAACTGGGGCAGCATATCCCCCAGGAGACATCTGATGTTCGTGGAGATGCTACTGGAATAAAGTGGGTGGAAATCAGGGGGTCCTGCTAAACACCCCACAATGCACAGGGCAGCCATCACAGCAAAGGATTATCCAGCCCTGAATCTCAACAGCACCAAAGCTGAGAAATCCTACTAACTAAACAAGCTCAGGCAAGGACTTCTATTTGAGAAATACCTTAATGAAAAAATAAAAATGAACATCTCATGAGTTAGTGTCTGTATCAGTAAAATGATGACTCGGAGAAAGAGGAAAATGAGAAAGAAATTTGAGGAAGTGCAATCTGAGAATGAGGACGGCAATCTTGGGTCTGCCCCTCAAGTTGTGTGTTACTGGGTAAGTTATTTTGACTTTCAGAGGCTCAACAATCTAACCTTAATATGAGTATGGTGGTAATAATACTAAACCCAGTTCCCTCATAGGAAGGGATCAGGAGTAAAGGCAGAGAGGCATAGGAAGGTGCTTAGAGCATCAGTAAGCACTACGTGTGTGCTAAGTCACTCAGTCGTGTTCGAGTCTTTGGGACCTCGCGGACTGCAGCCCACCAGGCTTCCCTGTCCATGGAATTTTCCAGGCAAGAACATTGGTGCTTAGCCCCTTCAGTCATGTCCGACTCTCTGTGACCCCATGGACCATGGCCGGCCAGGCTCCTCTGTCCATGGGATTCTCCAGGCAAGAACACTGGGGTGGGTCGCCATTTCCTACTCCAGGAAGCACGATAGCAGTAGTTTATCTATTCATTTAGCTTTTACTTACAATCCCTATTAAAAAAAGGTTCTGTGGGACTTGACGCATTCAAACATAAAGAAAGAGTTTTCTGATCCAGTGTCCTTGAAGGGGAACCACGTCTACATCTTTTTTCATGTTCTGAGTTGGATGGTCAGACAGGATTGGAGCATAGGTCATTGGTGGGCAGTCTACTGACTGAGGAAAGGGCATCGAATCAAGAGCACACCAATGAACTCGGTGTACACGTCAGCAGAGGAAGGACACTGAGACTCTACTCTTTTCAGCACCGCCTGCCATGGGAAGATGGGGAGGCTCACACACTGAAGCTGCTTATCCATCTTCATTTTCCAGGAAGCCTGGATCTAGAAAAGTCCCATCACTGAACCATGTTCCGGGTTCTGAAAGCCCTGATGACACCAGCTCCTGAATCCCAACAGCAACCCCTATTCACGGCAGAGAAAGGATCTTTAATAACCCCAGTCTGCTGAGCCTCCCAGGGGATCTAGAGAAGGCACTCAGTCGTGCCCGACTCTGCAACCCCATGCACTGTAGTCTGCCAGGCTCCTCCGTCCATGTGATTTTCCCAAGAGTACAAGAATGTGTTTCCATTTCTTTCTCCAGGGGATCTTCCCAACCCAGGGATCGAACCCAAGTCTCTTGCATTGCAGGCAGACCTTTTACCCTCTGAGCCACCAGGGCATCCAAATGCTATTTGAGCGTTGAATTTACAAAGGAGAGTAGTATCTATTAGAGAGTCAATCAACTTGTTCCTCACTGCCAAAATTACTTGTGGCTCCTGTAGAAAGTGAAAGTGAAGTCGCTCAGTTGTGTCTGACTCTTTGGGACCCCATGGACTGTAGCCCGCCAGTCTCCTCTGTCCATGGAATTCTCTAGGCAAGAATACTGGAGTGGGTTGCCATTCCCTTCTCCAGGGGATCTTCCCAACCCAGGGAGCGAACCCAGGTCTCCTGCACTGCAGGCAGACTACCATCTGAGCCACCAGGGAATCTGGAGCCTGGCTAAAATTAATTCCTCACGCTCGACTCGCCTTTCACTTTCCCTCCCTTGTCCCCTCCACCACATTGTGTCAAGACAGCAATTAGAGGCTTTATAAGGAACATCTGTCAGTGCCTGGGTGATAACTCTGGGCCGATTTTTCTTTTATTGCCCTCTCCTGTTCCTTAGCCTTTCTATTTTCAGGTTCAAAGAAAGAAGCTGCTTTTGAGTCAGATCTCCCAGAATTAAGAGATAGAAGATTCTGATGGCTACAGAACTATTTTCATTCTGGAGCCTTCCTGATTCACAAAAAGCCAGTGCTACCTGCCATGGGCCCAGCTGGTTTCTAAATCCTTCACAGTGGGATGTTTCAGTCGAGTCACACAAAATCCTATAAATGTCTGTGAGAAGGTTCTGGAGTTGACCCATTCATCCTGGTGTACAGGGACCTGCTGAGCAAAAAGAGTTTCCTGAGAGCACAGCCTCAGGGTGGGATGATGTCACTGAATATTCTGCAGGAGCACCTCTATATTTCTCTCCTGTTTAAATGGTAGCTTTAGACAAGTAGCACAACTTGACCCCTCTTGGTGGTTTCTAGACTTATCCCTAGCAGTAACAAGAAACAGGGTCACTTGTAGAGATGTGGATGGACCTAGAATCTGTCATACAAAGTGAAGTAAGTCAGAAACAGAAAAAAAAAAAATCATATATTAATGCACATATGTAGAATCTAGAAAAATGGTACAGATGAATCTATTTCCAGGACAGGAATGGAGGCACAGACATAGGGAATGGACATGTGGGCGTGGAAGGGGGAAAGAGGAGAGTGGGATGAATTGGGAGATTAGGACTGACGTATACACATGACCACTGTGAAATCGATTGCCAGTGGGAAGCTGCTATGAAGCACAGGAAGTTTGGCTTGGGGCTCTGTTTTGACCTAGAGGGGTGTGGTGGGGGAGGGTGGGAGGGAGATTCAAGAGGGAGGGGATATATGTAAACATACAACTGATTAACTCTGCTGTACAGCAGACACTAACACAACATTCTACAGCAATTATACTCCAATAAATAAATTTAAAAAAAGAAGAAGATGGCTTGGGGAATGGATGGCTATATCACTTTTGCAGAAACTATATCAAGATCTTGACCAGGTGGCTTTGTTCTTTGATACCTAGATACAGAGGGCATTTTGATCTTATGGTTGAAAAATAAACAAATATTGCCAGATTGCTCTAATGGAGCTTTAAATTTAGTAAAATGGATCCTTTCAGTAGCACAGGAAAACAAGAGGGAGAGAAAATAAGGTATCCAAAACTGAAAAGGTGAGACCCTCCTAGGAAGTCCTAGTCCAACTAGAAAGCTAACTTCCCAAAGCCATTTCCAATCTAGGTAACGGGGAAAAGTGACAGCTCCTTTAAATACTCAGTATTCTTCCAACTGCTTCAGGGAAGCACATTACCATTGTTGTTAGCAGGACAGCTTGGCCTCACTACAAATGTGTCTTCCTGCACGGCTAAGAGAACTTGTCTTTTTTAAAAGAGGATTTTCTACTCCAACCACCTTTGTGTGGTTACTGCATTGATCTTTGTAATATGATACTTTAAGAAAAGGAATAAATATAAGATGACACAAGAAAGATGCTCATTTCTCTCTATTCATTTTCAAAATCTCCTCCAATTTGCTATGGGATGAACATTAGAAATGGTGCTCAGCTTGGAATTGGAGAATCTGGTCTCAGTTCTGTCCCTCATTTAGTATTCTCTCATGACCTTAGAAAAAAACACAATATCTCCCCGGGTTTCATTTTAAATTTGAAATAGAGAATAAAGATGCCTACCCTGCCTAATTTACAGGCTACTGAATGAAGTGGTCTGTTTGAGTGAATATGTAATAGTAAGAAATGCTAGTCAAATGTTTGGTAATCCTCATAGCTAACATTCACTGAGTAATGACTTATCTGCCCCAGCATTATGTAGGATATTTTACACGTATATTCACATTAGCCCTGGAAAGTAAGTATTATCATCATCCCGTTTTATAGACTAGGAGACAGAGACTTGGGAGGATCACCATCTTGATTAAGGTTTGGGACTGGATCACCAAATAGGAGGAATGAGCCCTTATCTAGAGAACGAAGAAAGTGGGGAGAGTAACAGAGGAGAATGCGGGGAGAAAGAATCTGACGTATTTTTGAAAGCATTATAGAGCCCCTCAGAGAAAAAATCAGAACTGTTAGAAATTCTTACACGTATTTTACAGTTGTTATGTTTTGAATTAAATGTGGGGACATGTGACAAACATTTCAGTGCTTAGGGCATTTCAAGGTCTTAGCCTAGCAGGCCTTGGAATTACAGCTAACGGGACCAGGTCCCAGCTCCAGCCGGTTGACTCCAAAGCCCATACTTATGACTGCCATACTGTACCATGTCCTGCAATAATAACACATATTATTACTAAATAAGTTACCAACAGTTACCAGTCATAATGGTTTTCAGTGGGAAGCAATGCCATTAAAGAAAAGTTTATCCTGTTTTGAAAACATAGGAAGCAACCCATAATTTGGAACTAAAGATACAAAGAGAGAGGCACACAGCTAGGGTGACTGGTTTTCTTACATATATGTGGCTTTACAAATGGCCATTAAAGAGCCTGCTCACTGCTAGCAGCAAACTCGTGAATTCCGTTTTGGCTCAGGGCAAGTGTTAGCATCAGTTTAGAATCTTTGAAATTCCTAATAGAAACATAACAATCCCTACAGCAGCAGTGGCAGGGCCAATGATAATATGCACGGAGAGGGATTGATTTTTCCTATGAACAAATGAACAGTTTTTAAGATTTCAGGCTATTTTGATGGCTCCCACTCCTCAGCCTCTGGAGCTGAAGCAAGAAGCATTTAAAAATCAGATCTATTAGTGCCTGGTGAATATGGATGATGCTGAGAATTCACAGTAGCTGCTAACACCTCTGGCTTTCCTCAAAGGCTCAATGATAAACACAGAAGGTCATTTTTGTGCCTATAATAATCTGAGAAGTGCTAAGAGTATGTTGAGAGGCTCCCAGCAAAGACTGAGCTGGATACTGTATGGTCAGATGGATACTGAGATGGTGGATAAGTGAGTGGGTGGGCTTTGTGCTTCAGTACTTTGGGGGTCTTGTATGTTCATCTGTGAATGCTTCCATAATTCTTAATCCAGACATAGGAAGACTATGGCTGATAGAGGAAAACCCAGTAGCACAGTTATTTCTGATTGGCTTTTAAAGAAAAGCAATGCTGACTCAGGCATGAAAAAAATAATCCCAGCCTTCAGTAATGGGACATTCTTAGGCCACAAATAGGCAAATGTACTTTACACATTTCTCTCATGTGTGATGATTATTAGCTAGATGGTTCTTACACTTCTGGAAAGGTGCTTCTGGCTTCCTCACCCCTGGGCCCACCTCACTAAAAAGAAAGTGATAACAGTGAGAAAATCATGGGCCATTTTGGAGTGTAGGAGAGAAAGAGTTAGGCATCACATACACGCCCCCATTAATGACAAGTTCAATATTCTGAGCTATTCTCTTGTATCCACCAGGTGATAATGCAATGATGAAGCAACAGTCTTTAGCCAAAGAATTTTTCCTCCCATTCTGGGTGTTTGTATGATCAGCATTCAGGCTCTCAGGAGAAGTGAAAGATAAGAGGGAAAGCTAAGGGATTATTTGAACAGTCTTTCTACAGAAGGCAACAACCTTTCTTCCTACTGCCCTTGATTCAGCCATCTGGCCCTGGGAGTTTGCTGGTGAACTCCCCTTGACTATAAAATTTAAACAATTGATGAACCCCTCTCCCTGCTGTTAAAATGCCTGTTAGGATTGATCTCTGAAAATCGAGGTAGGCTAGCATAAGTGAGAGAGAGAGAAAAAAAAAGGGGGGGGCAAAGTCCACCAAATGAATGAAATCCCACCCTGAAATTTTTCTCTTCCTGTTACTCTGACTTGATGCTCCTCAAGTTTAGTAAATTTCCTTTTACAGTCTTTCTGCCATCTCCGGCCATCTGTATGTTCAACTACACCTGATCGAACGGTGCCACAACCATTAATCAATAATCACATTGATTATTCCAAGAGTATGGATACTTGCTTCTATTAGAGATGATAGCCCTTACCCCCATCACTCATCATTTGCAGTGCCCCAGCAAAGCCATAGTTACTGTATTTGGTATGAGCCAGTCAGGCACTATTAATCAGACAAAAGAAGTATTCAGTGCATAGTTGGGAAGTCTCCAGAAGCTCCTATCCTGAACCCAGTCCTAAAGAAATACTCAATAACTTAGCTTCTCATCAAAAAAAAAAAAATGATGTGTGCTTAATATTCAGTGTTTTCATGATCTGGTGACAGTCGTGAGAAAGTCACCAGTTGGAGGCAAAAACGGGAGAACGAGAGTCTGGTCATCAAGGGTCAAACGTACCTGTGGGATAGTGCTCGTTCACCGGCCAGTTATCCACCTGCAGTGTGGCATTGCCGCCATTCCTGGTGAAGCGCACCACGTGGTACTTGCCATCGTTTACCGGAGTCCTCTCCTCTTTGATGGAGATGTCAACTGTGCCAATATTGAAGACAACTCCGATCTTCCCCTGTTCCTACAATAAAGAGACACAAAAGGCAAGTCACCACCAACCGCAAGGCTTTCTCCCTTTCAAGTTGATCCGAAACTAACAATGAATCTGTAGGTACCTCAGAGAGAGCTGTCAGCTTGAAGTTAATAATAGTATCCTACATTTCTCCATGGGCTTTCATCCTGAACATAAAAGCCAAAGGTACAAAACCACCCAAATTGCTCTCAGAGGCTGCACTGCACAGGTTACATCATTTGACTGCCCTCAACAGATATCAAAGCCGGAACCACAGAACTACCGAACAAGTGAGGAAGGACACTGCAAGGTTCTGGGAGATGAATTAGGCCTCTTTTTGAGAAAAGGCTAATCAGACACTGAATTGTAGGTTCCCTCACAATTCAGATTTAGGATTAAAAGGGAAATACAAGGCTGCTTGCACTCTGGGGGACAATCAAGATCCAGAGGAGGTGTACACAGTGGTTAAGAGCCAATTCCATAGAAGGCGGCCCTGCAGGTTTACTCCTGGTGACATGTTCTGCAGGTTGAAAGAATTTGGAGAATATATCCTCAGGGGAGGCAGCTGGAACTGAGCTGGGGTTTCCCGAGTCAGATGCTGGCACTTTTCCTACGCTTGTAGCCCTATTCCTAAGATTAATCCAAAGAGGGACGTAATATTCACTGCTACAACTTTATGTCACACAGCAGAAGAGAACCTCTGCGGCCCTAACACAGACTTCTAGAAGGGAGAACACAATGAATTCCAGAAGGGTAACATTAGGGCAACGAAGGTGATGACTATGGTGGTGGTGGTGGTGACATTATCCAAACCCTGGGAAGTGCCTAGAAACACTGACATGTAAATAACAGTGCTATTAAAAGTCTTGCTCTTCTCCTCTAATAATTGGTTGTGACTAAGAGTTGGAATTACTATTCAGAAGATGACATAGCATCACTGATCAGATATAATCAGTCTCTTGCCACCTCTATGAATGTATCAGCATGCAGAGTGTCACAGAGAAGGCAATGGCATCCCACTCCAGTACTCTTGCCTGGCAAATCCCATGGATGGAGGAGCCTGGTGGGGTTGCTTAGCAGTCCATGGGGTCGCTAAGAGTCGGACACGACTGAGCAACTTCACTTTCACTTTTCACTTTCATGCATTGGAGAAGGAAATGGCAACCCACTCCAGTGTTCTTGCCCAGAGAATCCCAGGGACAGGGGAGCCTGGTGGGCTGCCGTCTATGGGGTCGCACAGGGTCAGACACGACTGAAGTGACTTAGCAGCAGCAGCAGCAGCAGCAGGGTGTCAGGAGACATCTTTCTCCATTTCTCTAGTTGTCTGGCTTATTGGTTAAACAGTTGGTTGGACTTTCAAAAATAATAAAATTTAGCTGCAATTCTGATGTTCTACAAGACCGAGTCACAATATTTGTTCCTATAGTCTCTGCTATGCTCTATTTCTTTATATTCAAGAAGGAGGAAGAGGAGGAATAAAGGATGGAGAAGAATATGGGAAAAGAAGTCCAGAATCCACATAAACCAAGACATAGGAGAGATTTCACTGAATGTTAAGTTTATTAATTTGGTTCATTCAATACGTAAATATACTGTTTATTAAGCACTCAATATACACAAAGTTGGGGCTTCCTCTGTGGCTCAGACAGTAAAGAATCTGCCTGCAATGCAGGAGACTTGGGTTCGATCTCAGGGTCAGGAAGATCCCCTGGAGAAAGGAATCACAACCCACTCCAGTATTCTTGTCTGGAGAATTTCAGGGTCAGAGGAGTCTGGAGGGCTACAGTTCATGGTTCAAGTTGCAAAGAGTCAGACATGACTGAGTGATTAAACGCACATGTGCGTGCGTGCGCACATACACACACACACACACACACACACACACACACTTGGAGTCAGTAAGAGTTCTGGTGAGATTTTAGGTACTGGTTTCCGTGTAGTTTGCCACACGTCACTTATTTTCCCAGAAGACAGGCTTTCCTCAACTAGTCAATTTTCCTTTAGTATGTGAACACATCTTGTGCCCAATAAAAGAATGAGTAAGGATGTCGGACTCTTAGTCTTTAAAAGCAGGAATCTAGACTGCTTTCAGCGTGCAGGGATACTTAGAAACATCACTGCTTCTTTGTACCCTGACAGTGCAGCACGTGATATAAAGCGATGTCTGCAATGTCCATGTTCTGTTCTCTGGGAGAAGTAATTCAGTTGCCTCCCCAAATGGATACTAAACATACTCATTTTCTTAAGTTTTTAAGAAACAAGATTGCTTCAGTCCCTGCGTATTGTGACAGTGTGGTCTCAGCTTTGCTTTGCTTTCCTATCTCTATCTCCGGCAATAAAAAAGTACCTACTATTAAAACATGACGCATGCGTAAATGAACCAGATGATGGCTTCCTTTGCATCTTTCATGCCCATAATTCATAGTATTATGATCCATTTTATTCTTTCTCCTTAATTCTCTGGGAATGTAGGCATGACAACATGACTTTTCTGCTTTTTCTTACTTAAAGAGTTGGCATGAACTTCTAAGGGTGTGTGCGTGTGTGTGTGTGTGTGTTGGTACCTAATCATCCCCAAGCCTAAACGAGCAAGGCTATAACAACCTGTGTCTTGCTAAGTCACTTCAGTTGTGTCTGTAGCCTGCCAGACTCCTCTGTTCATGGGATTCTCCAAGGCAAGATCCTGGAGTGGGTTGCCATTTCCTCCTCCATAACAGTAACCTTTTTAGCAGAACTGAAGGACTAGGCGAGTTAAGAAACCACGACTGCAGATACCATCACTCCACTGCCCACCCCATGTGGGCTGTGGATTGCACCACTGTTCTTCTATAAAAAACCACCGTATAAATCCTGGATGCGTGGAATGGACGGTTGGTGATTCAATTCACCTCAGAGTCACTAATTAATCAGGGATGGAGAACAGTTTTAGGGGGAGAGAGGAGACCTTGAAACCAGCCTTCTGCAGCTTTTCAGCAACAGCAGTGGCAAAGTACAGTTCTGGCTCACTGAGTGGTCTGATGGGCGAGATATGTTCACTTGGGCAGCTTTTCTGCAAGATCCGTAATAGATTCAGGCAAAAGAAAAGATTTAATCTCTGCCAGAATAAATATTTGGTCCTTATCTTAGGCACCACACGTTTGCCATTGCAATCACTGTTTTGGAGAGGTCTTCTTAATCCTGCTCGCACGCTGCCCCTGTCAGGGGAGACCCTCACCCACGTTTCATTGTGTTTCCTGCAGTGGTAAATGTGGCTGTGCTGGACCTCAGATGTGGTGTCTTCCCTCGCAGTAATAAGATTTCATTACTGCAACCCCCTCGTCATTTGTCTCGGGACCACAGTGACATTATAATCCGTGGCTAACTGCTTTGTCTCAGTTCATTACAGACTTGGTGGCAAATACTCATACAGTTGCCCAGGCTTGAATCCATCACGCTCAGCTGCCATGAAAATAAACTCTGCTGGCACAGGTGTCCAGAAAAGAGAAGATGTGAAGGATAAAAGACATTGGCTTTGGAGTCAACCCTGACTAATCTTGGGCAAGTCATTTAACTTTTCTGAACCCACGTCTTAATAAGATATTATGGGGACAGGGGACCAGTTTTATATACTTTGGAGGACTGTTATAAAATGATAATATGATAATCATGAATGTCATGAGAGTCACGATTTCATAACTGAAATGACATGATTAATATGATAATACTTCATAAATAATAAAATATTATACACACATACGAGATACATGAAAATAGGAGAATGAACCATCCAATCATTTGACCATTTAAAACAGTCTGTGATTACTAGAGAAACTAATTGGTTCAATATGATAAACATAGCTTTTAGCATCTCTTGGTTCATACAATACCACTGACTTTAAAAATATATGACCTTGGGCAGATTGTTTAACTTCTGATAGTTCTTCTGTAAAGGGACGAATGGAGGACTTTAGAAGAATACACCTGTGTGAAGCACATGGTATATGGCTGAGTATACACTGCTGCTGCTATGCTGCTAAGTCGCTTCTGTCATGTCCGACTCTGTGCGACAGCACAGATGTCCCATAGATGGCAGCCCACCAGGCTCCCCCATCCCTGGGATTCTCCAGGCAAGAACACTGGAGTGAGTTGCCATTTTCTTCTCCAATGCTTGAAAGCAAAAAGTGAAAGTGAAGTCGCTCAGTCTTGCCGACTCTTAGCAACCCCGTGGACTGCAGCCCACCAGGCTCCTCTGTCCATGGGATTTTCCAGGCAAGAGTACTGGAGTGGACTGCCATTGCCTTCTCCAGAGTATACACTGGGAGCTCCATAAATGTCAGTTGCTTTTTCTCTTTCTTTCCCCTCGTGAGTGTAGCTGAATGTAGAGGCATAAGCCTAGGACTGATTGGTCTGGCAACATTGTTATTAAGGAATATTGTAGAAATAAATGTACTATGCTGTGCTTAGTCGCTTCTGACTCTTTGTGATGCTATGGACTCTAGCCCACCACGTTCTTCTGTCCATGGGGATTCTTCAGGCAAGAATACTGGAGTGGGTTGCCATGCCCTCCTCCAGGGGATCTTCCCAACCTAGGGATCGAACCCAGGTCTCCCACATTGCAGGTGGATTCTTTACCATCTGAGCTATCAGTGAAGCCCAGAAATAAATGTAAATTTTAGCAAATAGAACACTAAAAAAACAAGATTTGCACAGTTGATTTTCTACCACAATTTGGTAGTGTCTCTCTCTACACATTCCTTGGTCCCTTTTATAAGCCTCTCCAAGATAAGCAAAGTGTAGCTGCAAAAAACAGCATGACTATAAATTTAAATAACTCCACGCCCTTCACCACTAAAGTTGCTACCAAGACAATCATTTCAATCTATGTTTCTCCTTGATATTAAATACAAAGACAAGTGGTAAATCAGAAGACATTACCAAAGAATCCTCAAGTGCATTCAGGAAAAAACTGAACAGTATAGAAAACAGCTGTCTTTAAACTGTCAGTAAGTCATTCTTCATTAGTAATGACTCTTTATGAGCCCACCTGGTTCCTCAAATTAGTCTAGCTCCAGCTTTCCGATCCCTCATCAACCAAATCACAGTTACTGCTATGGAGAAGACCCTAGAGATGCTACAATACTGGAGTCAGATTTCAGGAGCAGGAATGCACATGGGCAAGAAAAATCCTCAGGGTTAAAGGTCTCCTTGAAGGAGATCTCTTCATTCACTCCAGAGTGCCCCAGAGGAAGGCAGAATCCACCGGCTGCTATTTTGGAAAACTGCAGTTGAAAGAAACAGAACTGGGGCCCTCAAACATATGCCATGATGATATTGAGAGAGTGGTTCTCAATATCTCAACTTCTGGCTTCACGTGGAATTTGTGAGTTCAGTGTTAGGTGATCACACATGATAACAACACGTATGGGAGCCCTCTTGGGGTCAGACACTGGGGTTCACCATACTCCTTTCAGAATTCGGGTTATAGTTAATAAAGTGGTCCATGGCACTGTTTTACTACAGTGTAGTTCTCCTCCACCATGGGCTCATAGGAAGAGAAATTCTGGGTCCTCTCGTGGTAGTGGGGCCAATGGACCAGTGTTGGCCAATGAAATCAAGTGTTGGCCAATGAAATCAGGTGTTGGCCAATGAAATCAGGTGTTGGCCAATAAAATCAGGTGTTGGCCAATAAAATCAGGCGTTGGCCAATAAAACCCTGAGCCATCCATTTAATTGCTGATGTGAGACCTGCCAGAGTTCTCCCATTTGCTCCGAAGAAGGGCTTCCCAGGGGACTCAGAGTCTGCCTGTAATGCAGGAGACCTAGGTTCGATCCCTGGGTTGGGAAGATCCCCTGGAGAAGGGGATGGCTACCTACTCCAGTATTCTTGCCTGGAAAATTCCATGGAGAGAGGAGCCTGCTGGGCCAGACTATAGTCCATGAGTTGCAAAGACACGATTGAGTGACTAACACTTTGCCTGCACCCAGCAAATTCCTGGTAGTAGCTTCTTTGTCAGTCTGGGTCAGAACGAGGATGACAACAAGCCACAATGCAGCAGACATGGAACATTCGAGAAACAAAGCTTTGTTGCTGTACGCCAGCAAAAATTTGAAGCTGTTTGTTATGGCAACATAACCCAGGCTATCTGGATGATGAACTATGTGCTCAGCAAATAATTTTAATAGAATAATTTTCAAATTCTCACAATTACCCTCCAAAATTTATAGGTTAAAAAGATGAAGATTCAGAGATTTGAGAATTCACACAACTACTAAGAAACATATTTAATATTAGAATACAGCTCTTTCTAACTTTACAACCCATGGATTTTTCACCTTGTTATGTTTCCATTATATGTATTACACGTTGCAACTGAGTTATATATATACGACGGTACACACATTACGTATTTTACACTTTACATCTGTATAACCTGCCGATCTGTCTGCCTAAAGTACTTGCGTGCATTCCAAATGTAGGAATCCTAACAGGTGCTCAGTAAATGCTTGCTAAATTAATGGATGAGTGAATGAATAATGAATTAGAATGTGTGGTCACGATAGGAAAAAAAAAAATTGTGCTAATAAGCTTTTACACCATGGGAAGCTAACTAGGATTTTAACAGTATAGGATGAAGCAGAGAATTGGTTATCTATATTGAGAATTTTTATTTGCAGTACATCTTAGGCAAAACATATAGTCTCATTATGCTTTATATACACAATCTAAAAATATAAGAAGTGTTAGTCACTCTGTTGTATCCGACTCTTTGTGACCCCCATGGACTGTACCCCACCAGGCTCCTCTGTCCATGGAATTTTCCAGGCAAGAATACTGGAGTGAGTAGACATTCCCTTCTCCAGGGGATCTTCC
Source organism: Bos grunniens (assembly GCF_055505025.1). NCBI lineage: Eukaryota > Metazoa > Chordata > Mammalia > Artiodactyla > Bovidae > Bos > Bos grunniens. Next base: position 12,402,579 of record NC_141174.1, read on the forward strand.
CAACCCAGGGATCGAACCCAGGTCTCCCACATGGCAGGCAGATTCTTTATCATCTGAGCCACCAGGGAAATACAAAAGGATAAGGTACAATTTACTTGATTTGTCAGATAATTTCGACTGAGGGAGGTTTTTATTAAAGATCACTAGAATAAAACACCCTGCATTTAGTAGATCACTCATGGGTTCTTTTAGTCACTATTAATTATCTTTCAGTGAAGACTGTAAGTCCATCCTTCCAATGTTATAGTCTCCTTGTTCTAGACCCAGGATAACTGTGAGATAATAAGCCATTAGTGTGCACTTCTGGTGTACAAAGCCATGTGCTATGAAGGGATTCAAGATCAGGTCTCTCTCAGTAAGTCCAAGATGGAGAATAAACCTATCAGGAATCACTCAAAAGACAAGGTTCCAAGCTGTGCAGCTGGAGATGGTTTGAACTCCAATTAACATCCCATGACAATGACCCATTCTTCTTCCTTCGAGTTTACATGTGGCTATGTGGCAGGAAGGGCAGGGAGGGAAGAAGAGAAGGTGTGTTCTGGGTCCCGGAAGCCTTTATGATTTAGAAGCAGAAGACCCAAGCCCTGTCAAGGTTCTGCATCTTGTGGTCCAGCTGATCTGCAAGAGGTCTCAGCTGTCTCTATGAAAAATGAGAACAGTATTATACAGACAACAATAATACTAATGCCTGTGTTAGATGGCACTTAAGAGAAATGAATGAAACCTTGGCAGATTATAATGTGCTGCACAGAGGATGCTATAAGCATAATGTTAACAGTGGGGGTGTAGATGGCAATAATAGTAAAGAGAGTGAGGATAACTGGGTGAGAAACAGTATGACAGATGATGGGTGAGTCAGAGGCTTTGGACATGCCCTATAGGATAGTTCTCCGTGTATCTGAAATGACTGTCTTCTATTCGAGATCATCAACTCCAGCATCTGTACAGATTGTCCCTAGAAAATTCACGTTAAATGGCTTGGAAATAAATTCTATTTTCCTAAATCTGCACGAGTCGCTACGACCTTTGTACCCACCCGGGAAAATTGCATCCACCTTCTCCCCCGGCTACAGCTGTGCTTGCTCCTGTTGTTTTGCTGATGTCTTGTTGCATGAGGTCAATCAATTAAAGCGGATTAGATCCACAGACCAAAATACTAACAGAGGGCCAAGAGAGATAAGACTGATAAATAGCTCAAGACAGCTCCTTCTCTAACTCCCAGCAAATAAGGAAAAAAAAAAAAAAGAGAGAGAGAGAGAGACGGCAAGCATGGATGACAGCTCAGGACAAAAGAACTCTGACCTGAAGAGGGGAAATCAAGGAAGGACAAGGCAGTTGGTGCAAGTAAATAAGCTGTAAGTCAGATCCAGGGCTAGAACAGTCACCGGTCACACACCAGAATCCTGAGTCATCATGTCCTTCAAACCCACTCTGAACATGCACTGTGGATCCACAGACCCCCATGTCACACTGCCTGGTTTGGTAGTTAAGTCTGACTATCAAGCAAAAATTGAAGTTCATTTCCGCAGGAGCCTCCATGTTGCGCCAGGGCCTGGAGCAGTCTCCTGGCAGGATTCAGGTGACAGCTGGCAGGGCAGTGCTGACTGAAACCCAGTCCAGACTGAACATCTCCTATAAATGCCTTGTTTCTCCTCCAAATCTCTGCCACAGCTGTGAGGAACCACCCAACGGCCTTAATAAAGAGACCTTAAGCCCTGTGCTCACAGTAACAGCAAAATCCTCAAAATGAAGAAGAAGCATTTAAATCACCAAGAATGCTTCCAGAATATCTGACATCTTCCCTGCATACATACAAAGTGTGGTCCTGGGACCTGTAGCATCAGCATCACTTAGGAACTCATTAGAAATGCCAATTCTTGGATCTAAAACCAGACTGTGAAGTGGTAACTTCAGAGTGGGGGCCAGCAGTCTGCATCTTCACAGGCTCTGCAGGTGGTTCAGATACTAGCTCAGGTCTAGGGACTAATTCTTATATGAATGTCTTGGTTCCCCTAGGGCAGTGGTTTCAATTGGGGTAGAGTGGGTGATTTTTGTGCCCAGGGACATTTGGCAATGCCTGGAGATACTTCTGCTTGTCACAGCGGGAGGTGGGGTGCTAATGGAATCTCGGGGGTACAGGCCAGAAATGTTCAATATCCAGCAATGCACAACCAAGAAATGCCTGTCCTATACCACGAATCGTGTCACTGCTGGAAACTGCAGCGGGAAGTACAAAACTTCAGCCACACAACAAACATCCATGGAGCATGTTCTGCCTGACAGAAACCGATCTACAAGCCTTTAGATATGCATGATCAGATGGACTTCCCACAATACTCCTCCTATGAGGTGTGTGTGCATGCACATAACACAAACACACACAGCACACACATGTCCATGAGAGCATGCCTGTGTACGCACAGGTGAAGCTGTATTTATTTCGTATAAAACTGGCTGGCCTTCAGAGCACAGGATAAGCCATGAGCATGAGGGGTAATCTGAGTTACTCCTCCTCTATGCTCTATTCCAGTGCCCTTTTTATAGATGTAAATTTGGCAATGCGAGCTCACAGAGCCAGGGAGTGGCAGGCCTGGAACACACGTCCTGCGTTCTGTGTTCTCTGTCTGCTCTTGCAGACATGCATTGCTACTACCCCCCGGGAAAGCCTCTATTGCATCCCTGGGTACAATGGCATTAACTGATCATCCCAAATCCATTTTAGTTCCTTGACTCTTCACTACAGCCTAGGTCATTCTAGTCAGTTTCCATGAAGAGGTATAATCAGTTCTAAGTGGGCTTTAAAGGAAAAACTCTGTGTCCTAGAACTAGATATTCTAGCTCAAGGAGGAGCAGCAGCTCCCATAGAAAAGCAAGGCTGGTAAATAAATCACAACCTTTCAAGACCTATTTTGTGATGGTAAGGAAACCTTCATGGATTCTTCAAAGTGCTCTATCTGCCTATCTTTCAAGTGATAGACAGTTAACATTATGGCTTTGAGGAGAGTGGACCTAGGTGAATAATAAACCTCAACCAAGAATTATTGGTTTCATAAACAAAGGATTCTCAGTCATTTCCATAGATTAATTCCCAGGCTAAACCCTATACCTTTTTCTAGCTGAAGAGGAAAATAAAAAAATAGTATACACATTTCAGAACTGAGAGATTTATTACCTTTGGGATTATCAGAAAATACAATGTAGATGATTGCATTTTTTATGATGGCTTTGGAGACTGGGTATGTAGAAGATTCAGGAGGCAGAATGGTCTGAAGTAAAGACCAGCAACTATGGGCCAAATCTGGCTGTTGCCTGTTCATGTAAATAAAGTTTTATTGGGACACAGCCGTGCTCATTCGTTTCTCTGTGGTCTTTGGCTACTGTAGCAACGCAACAGCAGAGCTGAGCAGTTGCAACAGAAAAGTCTGCTGACCCTCATTGTGAAATCTGGCACAATGGACAGCTAGTTATGATTTTTTTTTTACTTTAGTTTTTGACTAATAGTTTAGGTTAACATGTTCAGAATAACTCAAACACTAGTGGGAGGGTCAAATGGGGAGCCTCCACTGGCTCAACTCAACTATTACTGACAAATAGAGCACATTTCTAATAAGATGAAAAATATAAAAATCCATCCAATTGAGGCATAAACTAATCTATTTCAGACCCATTAAGGGTAGTTTAGATTCTACAATCAATTCAACAACTGTTTGAAGGTAGGCAGCTGCGGATACAGAGAAATAAATTTGAGGCTGCTGGCAAAAGCTGATGGTGCCTAGAAGAGGCTGGTAATGGAGGAGATGGAGCAGAGTTGTAAAAGTTATTAAAATTATAATGATATGACATTTTCCTTCTGAAAATGTGTCTGGTTCTGTGGAGTGAATCATGTACATGCTAAAGGCTCGGGACTCTAAAAGCCAACACATATCACTCTGATGCCAGGACTTGAGTTGAATCCATTAGACGGAATGAAAGAAGAGAGTATCACTGCAGCCCAATGAATATCTCAGTCTCCAGGGCTCCCATGCATCTGCAAGACACCTGAGTCCCTTGAGTGATAAATGGTGATTCACGGAGCTCTCTCGGTTTACCTGCAAGGAGAATCGATGGTGTCATCATCTTGGAACGAACATACTGCAATAGAGACTCATTTTTCCTTTGCTAGTTATCGTAAACAAAATGGCCAGCAGACTCTAATATATCAGCGGGGGCTGTCTGCGCTCAGGGACAGTGGTGTGTGTGTGTCCTGGAGATAGTGTTACAGCTTGGTGTTTCATCCAAGTGATGGTTTATGATCCTCCTCTTTGTCAATGATCACCACTGTAACAGTCTCTTTGGGATCTTATCAGTATTTCTAATTCAAAAGGTTCATTCTGACCTACCCCCATTGGCCATAATAAAAGCAAGAGAGGGAAGAAAAAAAAAAAAAAAGGGAAATTTAAACAAGCTGGCACAAATAAGAAGGCAGGCTTTCTGGCCTCCAAGCTGGTTTCAAAGTCACTGTAGGGGAAAGTAATCCAGGTGTCCCAGCAAAAGTATGAAAAAAAGAACACTTTCCCTGGGGCCCGGGGGAGATGAGTGAAAGTCACCCAAATGTGAGACTTGAAAACGTGTCACAGGGAGATGACTCATGCCTTTGGAAAAGCATCCAACATAGCAGCATTGAGAATTATTTCAAAGCTGCATGATCCTTTGATAGAATAATTAGAAAGCACATCTCCTTATCTTAATTTACTTGAATTTAGTCTTGCTACCAAGCTGTAAAGTGAATACGTCTCACCCGAGTGGGAGAAATACCCCTGAGATACTAGGAAGTTGTTGTTCGTCTATGATCTGGCATGCACTGTGAGCCACCCGGGCGCTAACCACAGCTTCAAATACACAAATTATCCACGGAGTTTATAATAAATCCATGCACAATATGAAGAAGTATTTCTATTATGGCATTTAAAGGGCACAAACATTCCTTATTCTCTCCTTTATGAGTGTGCTACAATTTTATCCACTGATATAAAGATGCTAAATGTTTGCATCCAAAAGTCTAAGGAACACATTGCTAGGGAAATAGAGGTTGTATGTGTGTGCATGCCCACATAGTGTGTGCACATGTGTGTGTTGAAGCAAGACCTTAAAACTTAATGTAGCCCAAAGCTAGTTTCTCAGACCCTCTCCTTCATATTTTAAGTAAAGGGATGCTGATTCAGGAGAACCCAGGCCTCTCTGAGTACATCAAAAATCAGCTGTAGACAAGCTTTTATCATGCCCCTGGATGGCCCCTGAACAGTCAGGGCAATGCTTGGGACTTTACTTCCTAGCAGCCTTCTTAGGAATGCGAATCTATCACACATAAAACTCAGCACAAGCTATGGATTCACATGATCAGGCTGATCTACGGTCAACATGAGCTTCAGGGAATGAATGGCTTGATCATTCGGAATCACTTATCCAGTAACTCAGAGGCAGAACAGATCTCCTAGGCTGGCTCACACCAACACTGAATGAGGTATCCTTTCTGACATGGAGAAGAGACTTCCTTCTGCCAGAGAGTCCAGTTTTCCTAGCCAGTGGACAAAGACCTACAGGGATAAATAATATCCTGCATGCGTGCTGTCCCAGAGCCATCTTTAACTAGTCATCCCATAATCCCTCCAGTATCCACTCAACAACAGAGCTGAGTGTTTGCATTGATTCATTCCAACTTTTTCGTAATGGAACAGTTCTTTTTCCCGGTTACATCATGAGCATCATGAGGGTAGAAGATACATTTATGTCCTTCTCCATATAGACCAATAAATGTTCAGCTGAGCACCTAACACAGTGGTTAAAGCATCTTTGCATTTCTCAGCAAGTAACACTTGAGTGTAACATTTTCATCCATGGTCCATTTATTGCTTTGCAACTTTTGCTATGATTTTGCTTTGAGTGCTTTTGAAAATGTGACCCATGATGATGACTCAGGGGACCCTGGGCACTAACTTATTTCACACAGCCTACTAAAACAGTATCCAGGGTAATTGCCAACAAGCCTATGCAGCCCAAGGAGAACTTGCTCCATAGACTTGGAGGTGAGAGGTTTAGTAATCCATTACCACGGTCCTCAATCCACTTTGATTTTTTTAAAATTCAAATTAGATTCAAATAAAAGTCCTAGGGATGGAATGACTCCATACCATTACCAGTTCCTTGAACTATTTGATTCTCATAAACAACATCTTAACTGTTGAAACATCCAGGAGTCCAGACTTTCAGGAGACTCTCTCCATTTTCCTGCCTTCTCCTCTGCTCCTCAATGCAGTGACTGCTGGGCAGTGCCACAGCCAAGCTCTGCCCTTGGGAGCCTATTCCCTCATCACAGTTGCTAGGGCCACCTTTTAGTGAGCTGTACTATAATCTCCATCCACTGTCAATTTGCACTAGACTTACCAAATTGAGGATCTTTACACATAGTAACATTTTTTAAAATGCTACCTTTATTTCTCCAAGTAAATGTTGCCTAAGTCTGAGTCAACTCACAGAGGACTGGCAATCAAGTATCTACTGATTATACACTCTAGACAGGGCACTTTGTCAGACCCATCAGAAGCTAAAGAATAGATTTAGCATGATTCAGAGAATCCCATGGATGGAGGAGCCTGGCAGGCTGAAGTCCATGGGGTCGCTAAGAGTCAGACACGACTGAGTGACTTCACTTTCACTTTTCACTTTCGGGTCGCATAGAGTTGGACACGACTGAAGCGACTTAGCAGCAGCAGCAGCAGCCCTTAAGAGTGTAAACTCAGTACCATTTTTCTAGATTTCATACACATGTGTTAATATACAATATTTGTCTTTCTCTTTCTGACTTACTTCACTGTGCAATAGGCTCTAGGTCCATCCCCCTCATTAGGACTGACTCAAATGCATTCTTTCTTATAGCTAAGTAATATTTCATTGTGTGTATGTACCACAATTTCTGTATCCATTCATTTGTTGATAGACAGCTAGGTTGCTTCCATGTTCTAGCTGTTGTAAAAAGTGCTGCAATGAACAATGGTGTATAAGCATCTCTTGCGATTATGGTTTTCTCAGGGTACATGTGTGGTAGTAGATTATTGGGTCCTACAGTACTATTTACAGGGCGGCAGTGGAGACACGGACATAAAGAACAGGCTTGTGGACACAGTGCGGGAAGGGAGGGTGGGACGGAAACATACATGACCATACGTGAAATACATGGGCAGTGGGAATTTTCTGTGTGACACAGGGGGTCAACCCAGTGCTCTGAGACAACCTAGAGGGTAGGATGCAGTGGGAGATGGGAGGGAGGTTCAAGAGGGAGGGGACAAGGTATGCCTAGAGCTGATTCATGTCGATGTTTGGCAGAAACCATCACAGTAGTGAAAAGCAATCATCATCCAATAAAAATTTTTTAAATAAATAAAAACATCTAGAATCTTAAGAAGAGTGTAAACTCCACCATGATATTGTAAAAAGGCATTAGTGTGGGAATCAGTAGACATGGATCTCAGTTCTAGTTGTTTACTTAACGCAACTCATGGGACAGGTCACAAGTACTCTGGGTGTAGTTTCCTCGAGTGTAAGACAGGGTTGGCATCACTGAGCTCTCGGGCGGTGATGAAGGTAAAAAGAGAGAGAGATGTTTGTGATAGCCACTTGAAAATTATGGGGCACTGAAAACAAAAAGCGTCTCGTTACAAATCAGGTGGGGACAAATACAAAGGAAAAACAAGCACACGATTCTCTAAATTAAGACAGAAGGAATAAAAATAAACATCTCAAGTCAGTCCTTGACAAATTGCCCAGGTGACTGGCGGTAGAGGATTTACTGTGTGTCCTCAGGACAGAAAATGCCACCTTCTTTAGTAGGAGGTCAGGCCAATGATGGGGAAAATGTGGGGTTAGATCAGACATATTTAAGTAATAAAAATGAGGAAGGAGGAATGGCAGGAGTTTAGAAGGTTGATACTATTGGAATGAAAATGAAATTCAGTCTGAGATAAAGAAAAATAGGCAATACTAGGCAAAAAAAAAAAAAAAAACCCACTTGAGAATATCAACCAGCTAAAACTTCAGTAATGTTGCTGAGACACAAACCATTGCATGTTAAGATAGACTTCAGGGCTCAACATATCCAAGCAAAAAGAAAGCATGTTTAAGGTTCATAAGCATGCTAAATATTGGAGAATATTTTCTTTCTTGCCCAAAGGGCCCTCCCCAGACTCCCCAGCAAATGTTTCCTGGATAATGGCTCAATTACATTTCTGGAAAACTATAGACTCAAAATAAATCTAAATAAAATCCTTTATTCCCCAAGTGTGCCCTGCTGTTGATTCCCCAGCTTTCCGCTGCTAACATTTCTCTTCTGGCAGGAAAGTGTTAGCTGTTTAAAAGGACAGTGGTTTGCGCTGTGCTTAAACTCCACCTTGGCCCAGAGGCCCAGGGTCCATCGGAGCAGACACCAACCAAGTTATGCTAGAGCACCCATGTTTCAGCAGTCAGCAGTTATCTTACTGTTGCTAACTCGTCATATCTCTGTTCAGTGACACCTTTGAGTCATTTAAGGCAGTGATTAAGGTCAGAGGAAAGTAAAAACTTAGAAGGAGAGGGAAGGAAGTAATAGGGAGACAGACAAGGAATTAGATGAGTGTGACTAAAGCTATCTGCCAAGCCTTCTGAAAGAACAGAAAACTAGCTCCCTAAGCCCCCCCACATAGATGTATTTCTTGCCACTCTACTTTGTCCTGACTTCAAGAAACTTTCTGCAGGCAAATACCTGAGGTCAACACCTTAGAAAGCTAGCTACAAGGAGAAACACCTTCCTTAACAGACAGCAGGATGAATTTCTGATTCAGTTGCCAAAGGATGACTGCCAATAAGCCATTCCACCTGTGCTCACCAGACAACCAGGATCAGCCACAGAAACAAGCACACAGGGCACCTAAGACCAAGCATCCACGACACACAGGTCTCATCTCCTCTGGCGCAGGGCAGAAAGGGCCTGTGATCAGATGTCTACTCCCAGAGGGACGAATCAAACTCCAGTATTCTTGCCTAGATAATCCCGTGGACAGGGGAGCTTGGCGGGCTACAGTCCATGGGGCTGCAGAGAGTTGGACAAGGCTGTGAGTGCATGCACGTGTTGAACCTGGCAGGGTATACCTCTTGGAAGAGTAATGAAAGCTGTGTTCAGGTTTGATTTTTCTCCGTTGATTATTTTTCTCCAATAAAAGCTTATTAGTTGTGCTGTGTAAAACAGAAGTTACAAATAATCTATAAAGTAGACCAGGCCCTCAGATGTATACTATTATATTTTTAAATGGAGGTTCTCATAGTATCTTTTAAAATGTGCCTTAGTTTAAAAGTCAGAAGGTCTCTCATAAACAGATTACTACAATCTTTGAAAGCAACACTGGGATAATATTTCTAAAACATGATTAAAGGCCAGAACTGATTGCAGGAAGAAGACGTGCATGCTCAGTTGTGTCTGACTCTTTGCGACCCCATGGACTGTATCCTGCCAGGCTCCTTTGTCCATGGGATTCTTCGGACAAGAGTAATGAAGGGGCTTGCCATTTCTGTCTCCAGGGGATCTTCCCAACACAGGGATTGAACCCACATCTCCCTCAACTCCTGCATTGGCAGGCAGATTCTTTACTACTGAGCCACCTGGGAAGGCGGAGGAGAAGGGCACAAGTTGCCCAGTGAACAGTCTCTCCCACCCCCTCTTGACTATTAGATGAGAAGTCTGAGTGTAGCTTGCCATTTATCACTTGTTTTGCACTGTAAAGATGAAAGGGAATTATAGGGTTGCCCAAAAGATTCATTCAGGTTTTTCTATAAGATATCATCACATGACTAGCAATGTCTCTGAACCTCAACAAAAGACATATCAAGAACCATGGGATTCAAGAAAAATAAGAGCAAGTGCATTTTTTTTCTTATACCCTATTCCATTTTAATCACTTAAATTATCAGTCTGCCCTTTGTAAATGTTTCTGGTTTTTAAACACCTAATGTACCATAATAGTCATATTATTTTTAAAAATATATATATTTATTTATTTTTGGCTGTTCTGGATTGGGTCTTTGATGTGATGCGTGGGCTCTCTGTTGCTCCTTGCAGGCTTTCTCTAGTTGCAGTGAGCGGGGTGGGATCTACTCTCTATTTGCGGCATGTGGGCTTCTTTTGCTGCGGAGCACAGGCTCTAGAACATGCAGGCTTAGCTGCCTGTGGCATGTGGGATTTCCCGGATCAGGGATTGAACTGGTGTCCTCTGTATTGGCAGGCAGATTCTTAACCACTGGATCACCAGGGAAGTCCCACATACTTATGAGAAAGACAGGTTTGGCTTTGGATCTTAATTCTATCACTTACTTGACCAAATTGTTTAGATTTTCTAAGCTTCAATTTTCCCATCTTTAATGTTGAGAAAATATTACCTACCATAAAAGCTTGTTATGAGGATAAAACAATCTATGCAGGCAGCTAGCGCACAACAGAAGACACCCTAGGAATTGTTTTTTTTTTTTTCCTTCCCCTTTGAAGGGTTGGGATGAATTAAGCAGACTCGATCATAAAATCACACACACATATGAAGTGCCTGCCAAATTGTAATGACCCAACTGCTGCTTCAGAGAGATGGCTCAGCTCAAGGTTTTAATGCACTTTTCATGAACTGAAGCACAACAACAAAATCTATCACTGTTAAGCAGCCTCATAAGAAGATCCGATTTGAACAAAATAGACTTCCTTTTGAGCTCTGAAATATGGTAGCTACCTTCACCTTGACTTAGAGACACACCAGTAGGAAATGTACACTTAGCCAATGAACAGCAGGATTAATAAATGCCAGCAAAGATAATGATAATGAAATGCATTGGTGAAAGTTTCCTAAGAGCAGACCATCCAGTATAGAAAGGTACATATAAATTTTATGCAAACACACTTTTAGTTCTGTGAGTTCATATATCAGCATGACTACAACCATCGAGAAAAATTTAACGTAGGCCGCTGCTCTAGAACGACCATTTAATTTTGAGCAGACCATGATATTGAAAAAAAAATTAAGTTATATAACACACTTGCCAAATAAATAAAAAAATGTTCATTGCAATGTAACAGCTAGAAAAACAGAATCGCTACTCTACCATGTTGAGGATTAAGTGGGCAATAAATCATAGCCGTCTGCATTCTGAATTCCAAGCCAATTGAGGAATAGACCCAGCCTAAAGGACAGCCAACTTCATTGCTCGTAAAGCTGAATGTGGGAACTGGTCTGGGACGAGAGTCGGACCTGGCCTTACACCAGACTTCTACTCATATTCCTTGTCCCCTTCTCTTCTCCATTGTCTCCTGCAAAGATGAAACTGGCTTGGGCCTGTGTGCACTCAGCACAGGGATAAAAAAGCTCTCTGAACAGAAAGAAGGAAGGGGTCTCACCAGATATGTGCAGACCCTTCATCCAATCCCACCACTAAATAAGGAATTGAAGAGAAAGTACAAGAAGTGTCACCCCTAAGTTTTCTTTCCAGGATAGAGAATTGCTTCATAGTATACATGCACATGCGGAGAAGGCAGTGGCACCCCACTCCAGTACTCTTGCCTGGAAAATCCCATGGATGGAGGAGCCTGGTGGGCTGCAGTCTATGGGGTCCCTAAGAGTCGGACACGACTGAGCGACTTCTCTTTCACTTTTCACTTTCATGCATTGGAGAAAGAAATGGCAACCCACTCCAGTGTTCTTGCCTGGAAAATCCCAGGGACAGGGGAGCCTGGTGGGCTGCCGTCTATGGGGTCACACAGAGTCGGACATGACTGAAGTGACTTAGCAGCAGCAGCAGCAGCATACACGCACGTGGGGCTTCCCAGATGGCACTCTGCTACGGAACCCACCTGATAGGGATGAAATGCAGGAGATGCGAAAGACATGTTGATCCCTGGTGGGGAAGATCCCCTGGAGGAGGGCATGGCAACCCATTCCAGTATTCTTGCATGGAGAATCCCATGGACAGAGGAGCCTGGCAGCCTACAGCCCATAGGGTCGCACCAAGCTGGACACTACTGAAGCGACTTGGCACACCCACACGCAAATATCTACATAGATGGTGGAACTATCTCTTTTCTATTTTTGAAACTTTTCTTCAGGTACCCCTACCAATAAAGATTGACCCATAAGAGCAGCTTTTGTTGTTGTTTAGTCTCTAAGTTGTATCCAACTCTTAAATGACCCCAATGACTGTAGCCCACCAGGCTCCTCTGTCCATGGGATTTCCCAGGCAAGAATTCTGGAATGGGTTGTCATTTCTTTCTCAGGGAATCTATCTGACCCAGGGATTAAACCCATGTCTCCTGCATTGGCAGGCAGATTCTTTACCACAGAACCACCAAGGAAGCCCATAAGAGAAGCTGCTGCTAAGTCACTTCAGTCGTGTCCGACTTTCTATGTCCCCATGGACCGTAGCCCGCCAGGCTCCTCTGTCCATGGGATTCTCCAGGCAAGAATACTGGAGTGGGTTGCCATGCCCTCCTCCAGGGGACCTTCCTGACCCAGGGTTCGAACCCGCACCTCCTGCATTGGCAGGCGGTTCTTTACCACGAGCGCCACCTGGGAAGCCCCTATAAGAGAAGCTGGAGAGACAATATCCAGGCATCTAAAGAGGACTTGTTATCTGGAGGTTGGTATATGTTTAGAGGTTTGAAATGTTTACTTTATGATCAGGTGAAGCTGCCTTCAACTAACAAGTTACCACTAACTGTTGATAACCACCATTGCTTCTGTTGATTACTGAAATTCTTAGCAACGTGTAGCTGATGACTTAGACTTTTGGACGTTGCAGTGCCAGAAAAAATACCAGAAAGAGAAATGTTAAATATGACACATGGGGCTTCCCTGGTAGTCCAGTGGCTAAGACTCTGCACTCCCAATGCAGGGGGCCCGGGTCCAATCGCTGGTCAGGAAACTGGACCCTACGTGCTGCAAATAAGAGCCTGCATGCCTCAATGAAGACCCGAGTACCACAACTAAGAGCTGGCACAGCCAAGTAAATACATTTTTAATCAATAAGTAAACATGAATTATAAGCAAAGAAATTAGCAATCCTAATTGGTAAGGTTTTAGGAGGCCTGTGGAACTTTCTTTATATCACAAACTTCTGCCTCCATCCTAAGGGCCCAGAGCTTGGCTGTCATTTACATCACCAGCCAGGATTCCTTAGCACAGCCCAACTATGCTGTCAACCCACATCCCAAGGAATGCATATAATCACCATATTTACTGTGATGACCCAGGCAATAACGATACCCACCGCCTGTAAGAAACTAAAACGCACGTGTCATTTTGGAGATGCTACTTGCTCAGGCGGGGTTGCCTGTCAGCTGTCTCTGGCCGAGCGATACAACCTACAATTTAGTTAACAAACTGAGACATCATAGAAATCAGTGCTTTTAACAGGCTTCCTCAAATCACTTGGGTTTTTCCACCTGTCTTACATGTCACAAGTCTCTGGCAATGTGGCACGAGTGGGAGGAGGTTCCAGTGGAGTTGAAAAGAAGAGAAAAAAATGGGGGAAAAAAAAAAGGCAAAATAGTTGGCTGAATTCTAAAGTGGAATCTGCCCTAGAAGTAGAAAATCCAGAAAAAAACAAAACACATTTGTTGGCTCCAGTAGTTCTATTGTCGCCAGCTGGGCAAGTTTCAAACTCTTCAGCCTTAGCAGGGGCCAACCTTTATTCCCGGCCTTCTTACCAAACTTCCTCAACCTTTCACCCTGTCTGCATCCACTGATTAGTCTCATCATTCATTTAGCAAGTCTGCATTAAGAACCTAATATATAAAAGCTTTTGTTCTAGGTATTAATTCTAATGTGAACAGACCATTTCTACCACTCAAGTGCTCCTGTGCTGATGCTCAGGCCTGAGGATGGAATGGATGGTGGCAACTATCAAGAAGAACAGAGACTGGACTTGGGTTTATTTTAAAAAAGAAGAGAATACAGGGAACCCATCTTAGTATAAAGGCTTCCAGGAAGCCGCCTAGTAGATTGATCTGTTAATTTTCACAAGAGTTTTCACTGATCTTTATGATCTATTTAAAGACAATGAAAAATATGGAAGCAGTAGAAGTGGTTTTAGGTTAGAGAGATATAGGAAGGTTTTGCAATGGAAGAAGAGTTTAAATTCAGCCCCGAATGTGGACAGAATGGGGATGGTCCAGTTTAGATGAGTTCACATCAACAGAACTATAAAGATGCAAGATCTCTGAAACTGGGTTTGGAATCCAGGAAACCTGGCTTTAACCCTGGACTATTTCATGTGAATCAAGTCACATCAAATAAGTCTTGCAGTTTCTCTGAGTATTATCTTTCTTATCTTAAAAAAATGATAATAAAATAAAAGTACTTAGTCTGTGCTGTACACAGAGTAATTACAAAAGCTGAGATAATATATGTAAAAGTGCATGGAAAATTATAATGTGCAATACACATACGATCATTAGGTGCTCTGCATTAATTGTTCATTTGATTTTAAACGTAGATGGCTGCTTCTTCTTCTAGCTTTTACTTTGATAATTTTTAAAAGACTGCTTGCACCCTTTTAAAAACTTTCAATAGAAGCAGGAAATGCTTCGCTTCTTACTTATCTATTTCTTTTATCATAAAAAAATCAAAGTGTTCCTTGGAAATCATCTCATTAATCTCTTGGAGGGAGGTAAGATAGAGGACACATACTTTGCACGATTATAAATGAATCTCAGTTTTGCAAATGGAAAAGCCTGACTTTTGAGGCTTGCCTTAGCCACATAGAGAGTAAAAACAGCACCGAAAATGACCTGGCCATCTCTTTATCCAATTTTATGTTCTCCTCATTATTACATGCATCCCCAAATCTTATTCTCCCAGGAGACTTCCAAGGATAGATCTGGCTTATCAGTTCTGAAATAAGTAATACTTTACATAACTGTTTTTAGCCCCTGCTTTTTCATCTGAACAACAACCTTAAAAAAAACCTAGCAAACAGGATTTTGTAGCAGTGAAAAAGGAATAATACACATGTAATATTTATGAAAGAAACCTAGTCCAGGATCTGTAACACATCAAATGAAAAATAAAGGCTAGCTCCTTTTGTTTTACAGGAAGAAAACTTGGTTTACATAAATCTCATGAGTGTTGCCCTGACATGTATGGAGTTGAGTCTAACATTGAAAAGCACTTAGACTGATCATTAGTAATAAATCTCAGAACCAAGTTTCCACCAATCAATAAGCATCTGTTGTGTACACAGCACATACCAACACTTGTGCTAGATCCTAAAGACATAAAGATACACAGGACACAGTATAAGTTTTCCAAAAGTTTAACTGAGAAGCTGAGACAAGACACGGACAAAATAGCAGGTAAAAAATAGAAAGTGGTTAAAGGCAAAGACACAGACAAGCAAAATTCAACAGGTTTCATGGAAGAGGTGACTGATAGGTTGGGTTCATGAAAGATGGGTAGGATTTCAAAAAATGGAAACAGTGAAAATAATGTTGATGAAACTGCATTCTAAGCAATGAGACGAGCACAGTCCAAAGGAAAGATGAGGTCTAGTCAGTGGATGAATTTGGTGAGAGCACAGTGTATACAATAAAGAGAAATGACTTTGCTGGATACAAACGCAGGTTGAGGTTGAATCATGTTTGGCTTCGGAGGTTCTACTAATGAATAAAACTTGTCTTTAGTTGGGAACCCATTGAGTTGAATGACAGAAAATATTGTTTAAAAATATTTGAGCATGTTGTGAGCAGATGGAGAAGAAGCAGAGGAGGGGAAATGTAACAGATAACAGAGAAATGAGCTAACAGATGGCATGAGGTCCCAGAAGAGACCACAGGGCAGGAGGCCAGGGACACAGGTAGCTCAGCTACCTGTGAGGGGCACAAGGCATTCTTCCTGAGACAGAAAAGGAAGCCAGAATAGTAGCAGCTGCATTAGGATGTAGGGAGCCCACCCTCATTTGATGAAGACATATACTTTTAAAAGTACAATCATTTGTTAGAAACATTGCAGAGGGGATTTTTAAATTGAGTTGGGGTGGAACTGGGGCATTTATGTGTATGTACCTGTGTGTTAGTTGCCCAGTCATGTCCAACTCTTTGTGACCCATGGACTGTAGCCTGCCAGGCTCCTCTGTCCATGGAATTCTCCAGGCAAGAGTACATTGCCTTCCCTTCTCTAGGGGAACATCCCCACCCAGGGATAGAACCTGGGTCTCCACCACTGTAGGCAGATTCTATACTATCTGAGCCACTAGGGAAGCCCGGGACATTTATGGTCCCTTCCAAATCCGTGGCAGGGGATATACCAATTGAGGCATCATTTTCAAAATGGAGAAATAGTTCAGTTCATACAAATAATCAGTAAATCTACTCAGAAGAGGAATTATTAAATGGCAGGTGAAATTTACTAACAGAAGGATTTTGTTCCATTGGCAAAGAGTCTTTTTCTGTTTATTTAAAAAAAAAAAAGCCTACACCCAGCTTCGGATCCAAACATTTATTACCTTTTTGGCCTTTATGAGTACTTGACTTTGTGACTTCTGGGCTTTCGAAACTACAAGGAGATGCAATGAGCTATCACAGCTTCACCAAGAATAGTCACACCAAACTAATCTCATTTTCTTGAGAATACATTTACCAAGGGGGAAGGTCAGCAAGATGATGTGGGCAGAGTGTAAAAATCACAACAAAGAGTCAGACAAGGGCTTTAGTGATATCTCTGAGATCACAATGGAGAAAAATGGGGACCATTCACACATTACGAGGATTTATAGATGGCCCACTAAGCAGATGGCTGGATCTTGCAGGGCTGGCGGCAGGGCCAAGTTCTCAGCAACTCCCTGCTCAATATTTGTATCAGTGACTTGGATGAAGGAAAAAAAGCCAGGGTTAGAAATTCCCCTCTGTCTTACATATGGGAGGAATACCCTGAAATGTCAGAATGTAAATGTTATGGTTTTTCCAGTAGGCATGTATGGATGTGAGAGTTGGACTACAAAGAAAGCTGAGCACCGAAGAATTGATGCTTTTGAATTGTGGTGTTGGAGAAGACTCTTGGGAGTCCTTTGGACAGCAAAGAGATCCAACCAGTCCATCCAAATGGAAATCAGTCCTGAATATTCATTGGAAGGACTGATGCTGAAGCTGAAACTCCAATACTTTGGCCACCTGATGCGAAGAACTGACTCATTGGAAAAAAAACCCTGATGCTGGGAGAGATTAAAGGTAGGAGAAGAAGGGGATGACGGAGGGTGAGATGGTTGGATGGCATCACCGATTCAATGGGCGTGAGTTTGAGCAACCTCCAGGAGTTGCCGATGGACAGGGAGGCCTGGTGTGCTGGGGTTGCAGAGTTGGACACGACTGAGCTACTGAACTGAACTGAACTGAAATGCTATGGAAAAAAGAAGATATAACTCAATGAAATTTAGTTAAGATAGATAGTCACCTACATAAAGTAAACAATTAGATAAGTGCGGGATTAGGATAACTCAGTCAAAATAGAATTCCAGGAGAAGAGATAGTGGGGTTATATGACCAGGAGCTCAATAGGATTTAGAAATAGGGTAGAATCTCTACCAAAACTTTTATGTAAACTCTTGATGCTTGAATAGAAGAGTGTTGCTGTTGGAGACGGGAATGGTCTCCCTGTGTCCAGCAGAAGTCAGGCAAAGAGCAGAGCACACTGCTCTCTAATAAACACTCAGCTTCAATAAACTCATGCACAGGTTTTAATGATAGTCCACAGCAGCTTGGCAAGGATGGAAAAGCACTTTCATGTCACTTGAGGAATGATTATGGAAACTAGAAAAGCAAAAACTTTAAGAGGAATATATGCTAGCTGCCATCATAAAGAACTATTTCATGAAAAAAGAAGTACATACTCCCTGCATTCCTGACTACAGACTTCTGAGGAGCAGGAAGAATGTATGGGGGGTGGGGGTACAGATTTTGATTAAAAATAATGTTATTGCTTTTTTTAATACTGTGTGAATATTCCCACAATAAGGCAGGCTACCTCGGCAAATCGTGGGAGAACTACCAGAAGAAATCAAGCAGCCAATGAAAATGCATGTATCAGGACTGCTGTGGGAACAATCACTTAGGTGGGAGAGGGGTTAATCTAGATGACTTCTAATATCTATCTGGAGGAGTCTAAATTTTGTCATCAAGTATAACCGAGGAGGTGACTAGGTTTGTCCATGTGGTGATTTTGATTACTGTCCCATTTCTTCACTCCCTGGAATATTGTATAACTTTGCAGTGTCTTTCCACAGTAGGAAAACAGATTTCTTCCCATCTCATGACCATGGCTTTTCAACATGACCTGTCTGACCAACAGGATGGAAGTGGATGTGATGCCAACCGAGGCTTTAAACATGCTTCTAAAGCTTGGCTTGCCCTTTTGTGCTCTGGAACGCACCATGAAAAGAGGATGGCCCAGGAAGCCCCCGACCCTGCAGCGTGAGCCCCAGAATAAAGGATCATAGGGCAGACCTGAATCTAATTTCAGCCTGGAGCCAATCCTAGCTCAGCGGCAGCCCAAAGAAGCGTGACTATGCTGAGTCTGGCTGAGATAAGTCACGCTTCAGTCAACCTGCAAGACTGTGAACACAGAAATAAATATTTGGTATTCTAAGCCAATATATTATGATGTGGTTTATTATGCAGCATTATTAAGCAATGACTAATACACTCAGCTTCAGGAAGCAAAAGACTCAAAAACTTTCTATTACTGATTTCCAAGTTGTAACTCAAATGCAAGGAAACTGCCATACAACATTTTCACTCTACAGATGTAAATGTGTACCTGACTGACTCTGCTATACAGCGGAAACTAACATAGCTCTGTAAATCAACTGTACTCCAATCAAATTTTTTTAAAAGATAAGTTATGGTAAGTTGTATCCCTTTTTTGCATCTAATTTAAGTTTTTGAACTTATGAAATGTTGGTATTGCAATCCATTCTAAACAGCTACCGATAATACAGAAGGAAACTCAGCTCCATTGCTTAGTCCCTAACAGAATCACTTTCTTAAGTTGAAGTCAGTGGTAGCGTCTTCTGGATAAGTTATGAATTTAGAAGACTTTTTTTTTTACTAGTTGAGACCATTAGTCTGATTTGCTCTTGGTTACTCAGTGGTCAGAATTATCCCTGTTTCCTCTAAGTCAGGATGATATAATTTATACCTTGCCTCTCTTAAGAATGGATAGACCACGCCAAGTAGAATGTATATCACCAAGAAACTTTCCACGTTTGAACTAAAGCCAAACTTGAGCTTTAGGAGCGTGTATTTTTTTTTTCAGGAAATTCAATTTTTCAGCAAGGCTAAAACTTGTTCTGTTTACAGGAGTTAAAATATATGGAGATCCTTCAGGTACTACATTAAGGACTTCACAAAGATCCTATCGGTAATCAATATAAAAAGAGAAAGGCCAAATCGTAAAAACTTAAGCAAAAGGAGCACACACACATAGTTTGTCCATTCTAAGGCTCCCACACAGGCTTACTAACAATGATCTAGCAAAGGTGGGCATTAGGAATGGGGCGACTATTCATTGCTAGTTTGGGAAATGACTAACTCCCAATACAAGGCATCTCCTTTGCTTCACTCTAAAAGTATCAAAATCAAGAAATCAACTATGGTTCAATAAAAAAATTAAAATGTAAATATCATAGAATTGCTGAAAACAGCCATATTAAAAGCATCCTTTAATTCACTTAAAATCACAGGCTCTACAATGTTCTACAACAATTTGCAGAATGTTCCCTATCATTAGAAGTAAATGATTCCACCTCACAACTGGAAATACTAAAAGGAAAAAAACATCAGTTTACTACTTAAAAATTTAATCTGAGCTCTGCGGCTTATGTAAATTCATTCTGCATTTCTTCTTGCTCCATCTATTGGACAAACGATTGCTCTTTGATTTGTATTCCAAAGAACTGCCTTATAGGGACAGCAAAATGAACAGCATCGACAGTATCCCTCCATGGATAACTGTGCTGCTCCAGGTCCCACTGCTGCGTATACTAAATCCATTCCTTCAGAAGGCTCTGGAGCACCTGATTGACTCACCCTTCCCTAAGAGGGAGGAAGAGGGAGAAGAATTCATTATCTGAAGCGGAAGCCAAAAGGTAGCAGCCTCTGTTCAAGGTCATAACCCAAAGCCCAACACCTGGTTCTCTAGCTACAACCTTAGAAACCCATTAAAAGAAATCACGACTCCAGCTACCTCAGGTCACCTAAACTGTTCCTAGTGGGAAGCCTCTTTGCAATTTGATGCAAAAGGTTGGTTCTCAATTTCTCCCACAGCAGAAATAAGTTCCCACCACAGTCAGGATGCTTGTCCCCACCTATGTGTCCTGTCTTTGCACCCCTGACTTCACCCCTTTGCTGAATTTACCAATCATGGCAAGTCTTAATGACTATTAAACATTTTTAATTGCAGGCACACATTTAACTACTCCATTAAATAGCTAAAGCCACATCAGGACCAGCCACAGCTATTGAAAAAGACCTCTTTTCCCAAAAAAGTCATAATTGTTAACCTATCCAATGTCTCTTTAGGTTTCGTCTTGATGAAATATCTGTTGGTACTTAAAATGCATCTTTTGTTCATGGTTATTTCTTTGGATACAGTTATATATCTGAGTGTGGGGCACGTGGCGGCAGGGGAGAGTATGTAAATGGGGTCGTATGTGCGTGAAGGAGGCTCGTGACTCAGAACCGCGCCTCAGAGAGACGCAAGGCCAGGGAAGGGTGAGCTACCACCTTGCGTGTTCCTCCCCTGGCGATTCAGTTCTGTCCAAATAACTCTCGATTAAAGCACCACGCAGAGACATTTCACATTTCCTCCTTAAGATCATTCTGACAGCTCACCAGCTGTTCTCTGCTATTTTTTGCCATGATGGCATGGGTAAGCCACAGAGCCTTCTCGTTACTCTGCCAACAGCGATGCCGCCTGCTGTTCAGTGCTCAGAGTCTGTTCCTCAACCCAAGCTCTACCATCTTGTCCATTTCCCACTCACCTGACACAACAGAGATTTTGAGTTATTAATATGCAGTCCCTTGAGAAAAACTAGATGGTGGCAGCGGTGGTGGAGATCACTGCATGGAAAACACAGTCAGGCACAAAGTATGTTTTATGTAGTAATCATTAAAACCATATAAATGTCCATATATTGGAAATACCTATATCTTTAGCCATTTCCAATGCTTGAAAGGGTACCATAAAGCAGAAAGGATGTGGGCACTGAGTTAGACAGATCTAGATATTGAATTCCTATTCTCTTTTCTAACTAGATGCTTCTCTGAGCATCAGTTTGTCCATCTGTAAAATGGGATTTTCTGTCATATAAAGAAATCAAGAAACTTGAAGGAGACCACAAAACAACTAGAAAAAGAACCACAACTTAAATGTGAATTTCAGAAATCCTAGTTCAAGTTTTTTCCTCTCTTTAAAGGCCACCTCATCAAAGAAAGCAAAAAAACCAAAAAAAAGAGAGATTGAAGGAGCTTGGGGCTTGACTTACACCTAAGGTTAACAGCACAGAATCTATTTTTCAAGCTCATGGCGTGTCAGAGTCACTGACTAGAAAGAAGGAGGGCGACAGACACTGAGCCAGAGGCAAAGACGTTCATAATGCAAGAGATAGTGCTTGATACTAACACAGGAATGAAAAAGGAGTGTAGGTGTATGGATGCTTATAATGCAGAAATATATTTTCTATACCCTTCATCAGACCCTTAGAGCATCATAACTACAACAAAATAACCTTCACAACTTGGTTCTGGGATCAGGGGTTCCAACCAGACCGGAAACAGCTGATAAATCTCAGCCTTACTTTCTTGATCTCCTACTTCTTTGCTGCCAACCCCTGAGTCCTTTTCTCTGAAAACACTGAAGGCTTTCACCAGGAAGTACAGGTGTTAGGAGCAATCATACAGCCTGGGTTTCTATCTCGGTTCCTCCACTTGCAAGCTGTGTGATTTGGGGAAAGTTTTGTCATCGGCAAAATGGTAATGATAATAACGTTGGCGGGCCAGTGGTTAAGAATGCGCCTTGCAATGCAGGAGACCTGGATTTGATCCCTGGTCGAGGAACTAAGATCCCACATGCCACCGAGCTACTGAGCCTGCAGGCAGCATGAGAGAGAATGGAAGATCTTCAGTAAGATTCCCTCTCTGCTGCCCTGCTTGGTGACTGTGTGCTCAGCCTGTGCCCACCCTCGCTGCCCTGCCTCTCCTCTCGATCCCACTGCTCTGAATATGCCAAGGTTCAGGGGAAGCGAATGTGTCTTCCCGATGCCCTGGGGCTCCTATACCTAAGCTGTAGTAAGTTCAGGACACACAGATTCTAAAGTGAAGGACAACAGTCATAATCATGCCCGCCCTTTCTTAGCACTTAATCTGTGCGAGGCAATGTGCTAAGTCCTTTCAATACACATGAATCTGCTCTATGAGATAGATAATATCGTCATCACAATTTTCTCAGTGGGCGCTCCTTTCTCTTCCTTTGATCTTTTTAATATTCCTTGGCATATTTATTTGATTGTGTCAGGTCTTAGTTGGCACTTGGGGGGTCTTCACTGCATCGCGTGGGATCTTTTGCTGTGGCCCACGGACTCCCTAGTTACCTGCAGGCTCAGTAGCTCGGGGGCACATGGGATCTTAGTTCCTCCACCAGGGATCGAATCCGGGTCCTCTGCATTGCAAGGCAGATTCCTAATCACTGGGCCACCGATATTATTATTATCATTACCATGTTACAGATGATGAAACTTTCCTCCAGTCACACAACTTGCAAGGGGAGGAACCAAGATAGACACTCAGGCTGGTATGACTCTGCTCCTAACACCTGTACTATAGTGATGGGTACACCATCCACTGCATGTATTAAAAACCAGAAACTCCATGCTGTATCACTTAAAAGGGCATCAGCCAGCTAAATGGTCTGACTTCGGAGCAGTGTCCTGGTCATTTACCTGACAATAAATAGTTTAGTCCGGTCATTTATCCTTTCTGAGCTGTGAAATGAATAGAACAGACCAGAGGTCCTCAAATGCCTTTGCTCCACTGGCCACCTCTGCCCCTTTGATGGGGGCGTTGCTGCTCCAGGAGCCCCTCTGGCCCTTTCTGCATGGACGGTGAGAGGACACTGGGGAGGCAAGGCACCAGGTGTGCCACGCTCAGTGATATCTGCACAGTTAGTGCTTCCCTTAGGGAACACAAACTTTGATTTCTAGATCAAGGGCCACATCCGTGATGTTTCTGCTCTCAGGATATATAATCAAAAGATAATCTCAGAGAAGGCATTTGGGTCTCTGCCTTTTTGCTCTGGGTTAGGCACTTGAAAGGGGAAGGACTCAGGCTGCACTTTGTCAAAAGCCAGCCGCACGCTCTGCAGGACACCAGAGTGATCCCAGCTGAGGGGGAGCTGGAAGAGGCAGCAGAGTGCGACGCGCATCCCAGGGCCTCTGGTCAAAGAGATAAATCCCTGGCTGTCCCCCACACCTCAGCATGTGAGCAACGGCATGCTTAGTGACCATGGGCAGCAGCCCACAGAAATGTGAAGAAGGACAATTATGTGTAGGGTTAGGGGTTGAGTTGCATCCCCTCAAGAGATATGTTGAAGCCCTCATCCCTGACACCTGGGAATATGACTTTGTTTGGAAATAGAGTCTTTGCAGACATAATCAAGTTAAGATGAGGTCATAGGGTGCCCTCTAATCCAATAGATGAATCCATATAGGAAGAGGGAAAAGTCACGTGGCCAGAGAGACACACAAGTAGAATGCCATGTGATGAAAGAGGCAGAGATGAATGATGCAACTGCAAGCCAAGGAACACCCAGGACTGATGGCCATCACCAGAAGCTAGGACGGGGCCCGGGAGGCCTCTGTCCACAGCCTTCAGAAGGAGCACTACCTTGCCTTTTGCTTCTGGACTTCTAGACCCCAGAACTATGACACAATACCTTTTTGTTGTTTTAAGTCGTGATACTTTGTTATAGTATCTTGAGGAAACTAAGACACTTCGTAAGCCACGTCCCCACCCTTGGTTCCTGAATTATTATTTGGTCTTAAATTTCTCTTACTTTCCATGTCTGAGAATTCAGGTGAGAGTTGAACCCTGGTGCTCCGGCCATCAAAGCCTGATCAAGAAGTACAAAATGCGTCTTCTAACTCAGCTGGTGCTTTTTCTTGTTTGTTTTCTTTTTCAACTCGTATTTTCATCTTCTTTGGTTCAGTATAAAACTGGTGCTCTTCAGGTTGGATGGCGTAGTGATGTGTACGAACAATAAAGATGAGAGCATGTCCAGTGGAGGCAGACAGACCAGGAGAAACCTGGGACAAATCTAGCTCATTGGCAGGAGGAGCACAACCATTTGTGCTTCAGTTCCCTCGTTTGTAAAGTGGACACAATCAAACCATCTTCTCAGCATTTTGGTGAGTTTTAAAGTCCTTGCTTTGGAGAAACTGGCCTGCTTTCTCTTCAGGCATTCCATTTCCCCAAAGCAACATAGTATCAAAAGCCAAAAAGGGACTGCCTTCATCAAAAAAAGGTAATGCATTTTTCAGACATTATTTTCGCTTGGATCTAAACCAATCCTAGACCCCTTATGAGGCTTTGTCCACATGTAACCTGTCAAATATAAGACTGAAAAGAAAAAAAAAAAAAAAAGACTGAAAAGGTTGCAGGTACAAACTAATCTGTGTGTGTGTCTCATTTCCTGAGCACTAATACCTATCTTTCTCTGCTATTCAACCTCAATCATAGAAAACCTGAGACAGATAGGAGGATGTACTACGCAAAGCTGAGTTAGCCAGCAGGATCGCTAACGCTGCCCACCCTCTCTTCTCTCTCTAGATGAGAGTTGCATACATTTTACCTTGTGTCTTTCCCCAACCACAGCTGTTTCTGTAGAAAAATCTCTTTTTTGGGGGGGGGCACATACCCCACTGGAATAATGTTCTTTGATAAGGGCAATATGTAGTAAGGGAAGCCTAGGATCTTGTTTGTCTTTAATTTGGTTTGACCGTGTATGTGTGGCATATACTTAGCACATCAGAAGTAACACCAGAACGAGGACAAGGCGCTGAGAGGGTCACAGAGCGGAGCTGCTGGGGGCATATTCCATCCTGGAGTGGCCCAGTTTGGCCCAGGTGAATTCCTAGAGCTGGGTGGCCAAAATTAGATTAGCAAAGGTTAAAACCGCAGCTAGCTCAGTCACCCAAGAGTGGAAGAAAACTTCTGGTTCCATCTTCCCGTGGGGACAGGAGGGACACCCACTGGCAGAAAACAGCACAGGTCTGTCGCCGCCATCTTTTGCTGATGTTGCATTCATGACTGTTTCCAAAGACTGTCTCATTAAAAACATTCCTCCATGGCTTCCCAAACAAATCCTCTCGAAAGCTAGAGTCCAATAAGTAGAACAGAGGGGATAGGGCGTTTCCACATTCCCTGAAGGATCAGCTTGCTGTTGTTCAGTAGCTCAGTCGTGTCCGATTCTTAACTACCCCACGGACTGCCGCACACCATGCTTCCCCATCCTTCACCATCCTATATGAGTTCGCTCAAACTCATGTCCACTGAGTTGGTGATGCCATCCAACCCACCCATTCTCCGCCATCCGCTTCTCTTCCTGCCCTCAATCTTTCCCAGCATCAGGGTCTTTCCCAATGAGTCAGTTCTTCGCATCAGGTGGCCAAAGTGTTGGAGTTTCAGCTTCAGCATCAGTCCTTCCAATGAGTACTCAGGGTTGATTTCCTTTAGGATGGACTGGTTTGATCTCCTTGCTGTCCCAGGGACTCTCAAAAGTCTTCTCCAGCACCATAGTTTCAAAGGATCAATTCTTCGGCACTCAGCCTTCTTTATGGTCCAACTCTCGCATCCATACATGACTACTGGAAAAACCATAGCTTTGATTAGATGGACCTCTGTCAACAAAGTAATGTCTCTGTTTTATAATACACTGCCTAGGTTCATCACAGCTTTTATTCCAAGGAGCAAGCATCTTTTATTTTCAAAGCTGCAGTCACTGCCCTGAGTGATTTTGGAAGCCTGAGAAAATAGTCTGTCACTGTTTCCATTTTTCCCCCATCTGTTCACCATGAAGTGATGGGACCAGATGAAGTATCATGAAGTATCAGCTACTTTGTTAAATATTTATTGAGCACCTATATTAGGTGACACAATGAGCAGCTAGATGTCACAGAGAAGACATAAGTGAGGGAGACAGAGCCCCTGCTTCTCAGAGAGTAAGTGTGCCCACAGGAAGTGAGTAGCAAGAATTAATGAAGCATGCACAAAAATAACTGGAACCAAGGAGGAGTAATACGTCACCAGGAGGCCCACCTGAAGGCAAGGTTGTATTGGGTTCAGACTTATCAAGACACAGCTCAGAGAGGAAACTCTCTGAGGCTCAGTACTGCAGGCAACTAGAGGTGGGCCAAAATGACAAGAACCACCAAGATTCCAAAACCCAGTGCGGGCAAGGCCCCCCAGCCCCTGGAGAAATGTTTTCTGAAGGAGGTTCATTCTGCCCTGTGTGAGTCACATGTGACCAAACCTTAGAGATTTATTTCCAGTGCTGGAACGCTTGAACATGAGCAGGCTCAAAGCTGTCCTTTTGCTGGGCTGGAGGAACTCAAGAATATTTTTCTTCAGGGGTTTGCAGCACACGACTTTCCTAATAGAAAGCAGCAGCATTCACCAAGTCCACAATGGTGCCATTCGTCAAATTGCTATTCCAGTGAGTTAAATTATGCCCCCACGGACAGAAAAGTTAATCTTTCTCTGAAGAGCCCCATTTCCACCCAGGAAGAAGCTTATTTGCATGGCTGTGTTATTATGTTTCCACAGCAGCTAGGTTCATGGGTTAACCACATGGTGTGTTAACAACAATTTCTTTTCATCCTTTTAAAATTATTTTCATTTCATTAGCTACCCCTTGCTCTTTAATTATTCTCTGTTTAGGTTTTGTTGCTGCCATCATCAAATTTCTATCAGGGGAAAGGGCTGCTACCTCTAAGCCAGTATATTTACACTGCAAATGCACACATGCGCATGCACGCACACACAGAAACACACACACACACACACACACACACTTCTCTATGACCACACCCTGGAAAAGCTCAGCTGGATCATCCGATCTCTTTGTTCTTCTTCTTCCTCATTGAGGCCTTTGGATATCATCCTCCTCTGACCTTTCCACACGTTGCCAACCTGCTTACCTCCCACCAGCCAGCTCCATACAATGATTCCTCCTGGAATCTGAGACACCACAATCCCCACCTAGCTTGTGCCTTTAATTAAATTCTATTCCCCTACCACCCTTACTGAGATTCACAGATACCCGGAAAGGTTCAACATTAATTAACCAGGGCTCTGCAAAGTCTCCAGGCTGCAGTACGAGAAGAGGATGGGTGGCAGAATTGTGACATATCAGGATTTCTAACAGTTGTGCAGTGATCCTCTTAAGGGAGGTGCTTCAGGTCCAGCAGAAAGCCAGTCAGGTCTAAGGGAAGATGAGTATTATACATAACTATGACAACCCAGCTCTGTATTACACGTGTTTTTTAGAATTCGATTTCTTTGTCTTCTTCCCTTTGCTGGGAAATTGAGTATGGTGTCCTTTTCTCCCCCACTTCCTCCTTTCCTCTTCTAATCTGTCTCTGTCCTTCACACAGTAGAGGAAATCACGATGATGCTAAAAATAAATAAAACCTCCATTCCACCTTTGATCCCTCTGATCGTATTTCTCTGAGAGTAATATGTTAATTAGCCATCATTTTTAAATGCTTTGGATTTCTATAATTTCTTGTTAAATTTTAAAGTGGAAAAACTGTACTGGTGCATCAGAGAACAACTTCCCAATGGAAAAAAAGGGTTGAAAATGGATCCAATTCAAATAATCATAGAATTTCTAAGATAGAGAAGAATCTTAGTAGTTATCAAGCACAAAATGTATGCGATAAATAAATTCTTTCAATAACCCTGAAAAGTGTCTGTCCTTACTTTTTCTTCAATACCTCCAGAGATAGGAAACTCTCTCCTATGAAGAGCCCATTCGAGATCTAATTAGTTCTTAAGAATGCCAGAGCTTCTACCTACAGTGATTTTTGAGGTTGTGTAAAACAGAGCTTGATTTCAGCCATGAAATTAAAAGACACTTACTCCTTGGAAGGAAAGTTATGACTAACCTAGACAGCATATTAAAAAGCAGAGATATTACTTTGCCAACAAAGGTCCGTCTAGTCAAGGCTATGGTTTTTCTAGTGGTCATGTATGGATGTGAGAGTTGGACTGTGAAGAAAGCTGAGCGCCGAAGAATTGATGCTTTTGAACTGTGGTGTTGGAGAAGACTCTTGAGAATCCCTTGGACTGCAAGGAGATCCAACCAGTCCATCCTAAAGGAGATCAGTACTGTGTGTTCAATGGAAGGACTGATGCTGAAGCTGAAACTCCAGTACTTTGGCCACCTCACATGAAGAGTTGACTCATTGGAAAAGACCCTGATGCTGTGAGGGATTGGGGGCAGGAGGAGAAGGGGACGACACAGGATGAGATGGCTGGATGGCATCACTGACTCGATGGACATGAGTTTGAGTGAACTCCAGGAATTGGTGATGGACAGGGAGGCCTGGCGTGCTGTGATTCATGGGGTTGGAAAGAGTTGGAAATGACTGAGCGACTGAACTGAACTGAACTGAAAACAGAGCTAATGACCTTGTCCTGGTAAGTCTTCTTTCTTTGGGTTCAAACTCTGGACTTTTGACTTGACTCTTTTTTTAAACAGAAGCCATTGTCTTTTATTTTTATTTTTCCAGCTTTACTGAGGTCTACTTGATAAATAATAATTATATATACTTAAGACGGGCTTCCCAGGTGGCTCAGTGGTAAAGAAGGCACCTGCCAATGCAAGAGATGCGGGTTTGATCCCTGGGTCGGGAACATACCCTGGAGTAGGAAATGGCAACTCGTTCCAGTATTCTTGCCTGGAAAATTCCATGGACAGAGAAGCCTGTCAACTACAGTCCATGGGGTTGCAAAGAGCCAGACACAACTGAGCAAACAGTAGTAGTAGTATATTTAAGATACACAATGTGATGTTTTGATGTATCATGAAATGATTACCATAATCAAGCTAATTAATATATGTTATTTTTTTTTTTAATATATGTTATATAGTTACCTTTCTCTTCGGTGAGAGAACACTGTATTTTAAATCATTTTTTTTTCTCAAATTGGAGTTTGCAAGACACTTTTTGTTTTCTTTTAAGAAGAGCCTCTTTATTTTTCAAAATTAACAAGCATTGCTACAAATAAGAGGAGTGGTCAGAGAGAAGCCTGGTTGAAGGCACTTGTGGCAGTCTTGGATCTTTAAGCCTCAAGCAAACAGATCTGTAGACGTCATAGCTAATGATGAGCTAGCAACTCTGGCTCAGCATGGGATGAGCTCCAGCTCAGTATCAGAACCGGCAAGTTTAAGATTGACTTCATTCTTGCTCGTGTCCCTGGCCCTCAGAACCTGCTCTGTTACTACTAGCATGCTCAGCAGCAAGCCTGGCTTCACCAAGGTGTCCTTGAACTTCTGAAAGGGCTGTAGAACATAATTCTCTTCTTCACTTCCAGTACATGTCCTTACCTGGATAAGTTAGGCCTGGCCTGCAGAAGACCCAAGTCAAAACCCTCACCCTTTAAACCCCCCTGCAAAACCCAAATGGGAGAATCTTCAAGTTGGTTGAATACAGACATCATCTAGAGATACAGATTTTTCAAAGACTCACATAACTGACATATGAGAAAAGGAAATTCAGTTCAGTTCAGTTCAGTCGCTCAGTTGTGTCCCGACTCTTGGCCACCCCATGGACTGCAGCACGCCAGGCCTCCCTGTGCATTACCAACTCCCGGAGTTTGCTCAAACTCTTGTCCACTGAGTCAGTGATGCCATCCAACCATCTCATCCTCTGTTGTCCCCTTCTCCTCCCGCCTTCAATCTTTCCCAGCATCAGGGTCTTTTCAAATGAGTCAGTTCTTAGCATCAGGTGGCCAAAGGATTGGAGTTTCAGCTTCAGCATCAGTCCTTCCAATGCATTTTCAGGACTGATTTCCATTTGGATGGACTGGTTGGATCTCCTTGCAGTTCAAGGGACTCTCAAGAGTCTTCTCCAACACCACAATTCAAAAGCACACTTCTAAAAAGGTCACAGGAGGTGTATGAGGAAAGCATGGTTCTTAACTTGTACTGAGTCAAATTCACAGACTCAGAATTTGAGAGGCAAAAATCTCTCTGTCCCACAAGTGCGGTATTTAAAAAGAGAAGGAATCATGGATATTCAGTCCACAATTCTTGATTTATCATAAAAGAAAAAGATATTGCTTCAAATTTTTCCCAAAGATGAGATTCTTGACTATTTAAAATTTTAAAACCTCTAAACTGTCCTCTCATAAGGAAAAACATGCCTTCCTATATATATATAAAAAATGCCTACCAACTTTTTATTATTTTACAGTCCAAAGAAGTCTCAGTACATGCTTCCTTCTCTATTAACAGAGCTATTAAAAGGAAACATATTTTGTTCCTTCAAAGTTTTTTAATATAGTAAGGAGGAGGAAATGGCAAGGAACTGGTAACCCACTCCAGGATTCTTGCCTGAGAGATCTCTTGGACAGAGGAACCTGGTGGGCTACAGTCCATACAGTCGCAAGAGAGTCGGACATGACTCAGTGGCTAAACAACAAGGAAGGAGGACAAAATCCAATTCCTTAGATTTTAAAGAATCCTAAAATGGTTTTTTTTAATGCCACTGTTAAGACTACACAAACATAGCCACTACCTATGTTGAAAATTGTAACTCTATAAACCATCAAAAATGTAAGAAATATTCTTTCAGGCTACCATCCCTTGAGCACCTCCTACATGTCAGCACCCATCCTTGAGGCTTTGTAAATATCATTTAACTCTCTAACAACCTTTGTTAGTTACTATCACTCATCCTTTGAATATGCAGTGACTGAAGTTCAGTGAGGTTAATCACCATACGCAGTATCACAGAGCCAGTAAATGGTACAATCAGGAGGTCACCCAGTTGTACCTGATAGTCACTGAGTAAGTGACTGAACTGATACAGGGGTGGATGAATGGATGAATTCAATGCTATTTAATGACAGATAATACAAATCCAGAAATGCATTAAGTAATAATAATGACTAAGTAATCATTTTTCAACCTGCTCTCCGTTCCGAGATTGTATTTGTATCACCATCCAACTGGCCATAAACCCACATCAGGAAGAAGCTAAGAAAATCCATGAACTGCCATTTTGAAAACTGAAACACTTCTTACAGCTACATGCTTTCAGCTACCAAAGGGCATGCTTCCATTTGGGAACAGGATTCAGGAAATGTTGTCATTTTTCTTATTCGTCCCCAGGCTCTCTGATCAGAAGATTCACTTTGTTGTACAGCAGAAACTGTAAAACAATTGCTTACAACTTAAAACATTGTATAACAATTATACTCCCATACTAAAATGAAATAAAAGAAGAAAAAAAGCTACCAGTAAAAACTAGGTGGTCTGGTAATTGGCCAGTTCAACCCATTAATCTCATCTGCCTTCTACCACTTTGCATTATTCTCTTTTATCATTTATTAAATATGTAAAATAATAACCCTGAGACATGATTGGCGTAGAAATAGCCTATCTGAATAACCTGGAAACCTTGGAAGGAAGGGGTATTATCAGGGCTACTGGTGTTTAGAAGAAGTTTGGAGTTGTAAACACTCAATGTGAGTGACTAATTCATGAAGTAGCACTAAGGCCTAAATGGGAAGGAACGTGTCTGCCACAAATAAGCAATAATCCGTAAGAGCAAAGGTCACATGTCAATTCTGCTTGATGCTGCAATGTTTGCAACCTGCTTTTCTGCAAAGGAACATAGTTTCTGA
Source organism: Bos grunniens (assembly GCF_055505025.1). NCBI lineage: Eukaryota > Metazoa > Chordata > Mammalia > Artiodactyla > Bovidae > Bos > Bos grunniens. Next base: position 12,434,572 of record NC_141174.1, read on the forward strand.
GCTGAAAATGTGGGTTAATTGAGAGTTTTGCCATATTTCTGCCTTTTTTTTTTTTTTTAATCTTAGTGAAAGGGAGAAAACAAAACTACACTAAGAATTAGAAAGCTGAGCATGTAGGCTACATCACTGGGGACAAAACCAGGAAAATGACTACGGGAGCATGACCAATGAAGGAAGGAATATGGTTACGATCGGGTCCAAGGAGACATCTGCTGGGGTTCAGGCCCCAGCCTATGTTACAGATCTAGTTTAGGCAACAATAGTATTAGCATTTGTTGTTGTTCAGTCACTAAGTCGTGTCCAACTCTGTGACTCCATGGACTGCAGCATGTCAAGCTTCCCTGTCCTTCACTACCTCCCAGAGCTCGCACAAACTCATGTCCATTGAGTCGTGATGATATCTAATCATCTCATCCTCTGTCACCCCATTCTCCTCCTGCCCTCAATCTTTCCCAGCATCAGGGTCTTTTCAAATGAGTTGGCTCTTCGCATCAGGTGGCCAAAGTATTGGAGCTTCAGCTTCAGTATTAGCATTGCTGCCGCCAAGTCACGTCAGTCGTGTCCGACTCTGTGTGGCCCCATAGACGGCAGCCCACCAGGCCCCTGTCCCTGGGATTCTCCAGGCAAGAATTCTGGATGGGTTGCCATTTCCTTCTCCACAGTATTAGCATTAGGACCATCTTAAAGAACACTCCCAAAGGGAAAGTGTCTATCTGGAAACTATTTATGTGACAAATTATAAACCTGAAGTGATTATTTAATCACTCATATAATTTGTTCATTCATTATTCATTGCACTAATAAATGCAGACCATTGCGCTACATTACAGAGACACAAAAATGAAGTACAACCAACGTCTTGTCCTCTAAAAGTTTATATTGAGGACTTCCCTGGTGGATCAGTGGTTAAGACGTCACCTTCCAAAGCAGGGGTGTGGGTTCAACCCCTGGTCAGGGTGCTAAGACCCCACACACCTCGTGGTCAAAAAAATCAAAAGCATAACATAGAAGCAGTATTGTAACAAATTCAATAGAGACTTTAAAAATGGCCCACAGTAACATGTACATACTGCTATATTTACAATGGATAACTAATAAGGACCTATTGTATAGCACATGGAACTCTGCTCAATGTTATGTGGCAGCCTGGATGGGACTGGAGTTTCAGGGAGAATGGATACAAACATGTGTATGATTGAGCCTCTTCACTTTTCATCTGGAATTATCACAACATGGTTAATCAGTTAACCCTAACACAAAATAAAAAGCTTAAAGAAAATGGTCCGTATCAAGCAAATCTTTTAAAAAATGTATAATGGCCTGAGCCAAACCTGTAAACTCATAAGTTAAATAACTATTTCATCCCTACATACTACTTGTTTTATACTTGATTCTTCACATCAACTTTCTAATTACAATTTATTTAGTCTTCCCTGTAAGGCTATGGGATATGTATTAATATCACCCCTACTTTATAGATAAAGCAACTATGGTCAAAGAAGCTCATTTATCAGCCCAAACTATGGAGCAGGACAGGGGCAAAACTGGCATTTGAATTCAGGGCAAGGCTGTTACAGAGCCTGAGCTATTGAACTCTATGCACTAAAGGACACAGCTGTGTTGGTCATGGACACTGTGTCTCTAAAAAGGGATCAGCTGGACACAAGGAGGTGTGTTCAGACCCACCCCCAGGGCAAAGGAAACCCTGAGAAGTTTCCAAGAGGAGCTATCTAGGACGTGAAGACTTGACTGACTGAGAGAGCAGTTTATCCCACGTCTTTCTATCCCATTCAGGAAATGGAATATAAAGGGGAATTCAAAACTGGTGTACACAAGTGGTAAGACTAGGCATAGAAACATGTTCACCTGTCACCCTTTGGTCTTCCTGTGTACCTATAAAAGAAGAAGTCACACTGATGCTTTGAAGATAAAACTGATATTAGCCTTAGGGAGGAGGCATCTATTTATTTATTTATTTCGTTTTTAAGTAATTACTGGACTTGCCAGGGAAATGTCATATTTGGTATTTCAGTTGATTTTTTTGAACAATTTAATTTATTTATTTAGGCTGTGCTGTGTCTTTGTTGCATCACTTTTTTTTCTCTAGTTAGGGTGAGTGGGGGCTAGTTGTGGTGCATGGGCTTCTCATCAACGGGGCTTCTCTTGCTGTGAAACACAGGCTCTAGGGCGCACCAGCCCAGTAGCTGCAGATCCCAGCTCTAGTGCACAGGTGCAATAGTTGCGGTGCACGGGCTTAGCTGCTCCACAGCATGTGGGATCTTCCCGAATCAGGGTTCGAATCCACGTCTCCCTCATTGGTAGGCGTACTCTTTACCACTGAACCCCCAGGGTAGCACAGGAAGCCATACAGGAGATCCCAGTTTGATTCCTGGGTCAGGAAGATCTGCTGGAGAAGGGATAGGCTACCCACTCCAGTATTTTGGGGCTCCCCTTGTGGCTCAGCCGGTAAAGATCCACCTGCAATGTGGGAAACCTGGGTTCGATCCCTGGGTTGGGAAGATCCTCTGGAGGAGGGAAAGGCTGCCCACTCCCGTATTCTAGCCTGGAGAATTCCAGGGACTGTATAGTCCATGGGGTCATAAAGAGTCAGACATGACTGAGCGACTTTCACTTTCACTTTCATCAGTGGCTCAGCCATAGAAGTGAAATCTGCAATATGACTGCAAGGCACCCAGTGGGAGAGCAATCCCTGCCCGTGGGCTGCGGAGTTAAGCAAAGGCAAGCCTTATCTTCAGTAAAGGAACAGTGGTCACGGTGGGAGGGTAGGCATCGAGGTGAAAGCATCTCCAGGTAAGGCACAGACTTTCCCGTCAGAGCCTTCTGAGAGTATGGAGAAAGGACTTAAGAGAGTGGTGGACAAAGAATGAAAAACAAATAAGATCCATTAAACTGAAAAGATCCAGTGCTCATAATTTAACGAGAACATGGGAACTAGGGCCTCGAGGATGTCTCTCATGGCTTCAAGAATATTTTTTAAAAAAAAGCATTTTAGACGAAGCAAATGGAGAATTTCTTCCCATCCCCTGGAGGGAGTCAAAGACGCTAGAAAGAACAGCTAATGGGGGATACGCCAATAGGTCAGAATTAAATATTCTGAGTAAGACCTGTGGAAAAGAATGAATTGGCATCCCTTTGGAAACAAGCACTTGCATCTTCCTGGAAAATGTGTCAGGTTACAGTTACGCTGTTTTGCCTCTAATGGCTTCAGAGCAGAATTTAATATGAGGGCCAGAATACCATCCATACTCATCATCAACTGTATGGACTCATCAAACAGGGAGACACTGTGCTAGCTTGTCCTTTTTCTCTCAAAGTAAATAAACCAAGTTTCCACAGCTGTCAGGCCTTAAACTGAGTTAATGTGCTGAGTTGAATGAGATTGTAAAAACAGAAAATAAATCGGATAATTGACTAAATATAAATGGAATAAAGGCATTTCCATTCTAAAATGTGTTCGGAGAAAATGTAAAGTAAGATGAATTGCAGTAAAGGAGGGTGAACATGTGTCCATAGGCTGCTTTGTCCATCTGCTCAGACCTGCTGCTACAGCTGCAGAATGTCCACATGCAATATGGGGATGGTGAGCTAACGGCATTTCCTTGAGAAAGGGGGGAGTATTTTGGCTCAAGTACAGCAGAAACAAAAGCTATAAATAGTTTCACTGGTGACACCACAGAAGCTAAGAAAATAGTTCCTTAAGGGCCACCAGAATCTCTAGCTTCATAGTATTTGTCAGTATCACTTAATTGGAAATTATTGAATTTCCCCCAGAGTATTCAGAAATCTACTTCCCAGGTGACTCAGCGGTAAAGAATTTGCCTTCCACTGTAGGAGACTTGGGTTTGATCCTTGGGTCGGGAAGATCCCCTGGAGAAGGAAATGGCAACCCACTCCAGTATTCTTGCCTGGGAAATCCCATGGAAGGAGGGAGGAACCTGGTGGGCTACAGTCCATGGGGTCACAATAGAGTTGGATGTGCCTTAGTGACTGAGTAATAACAAATTCAGAAGTCTATTAATAATTCCATTATTCTTATATAAGAGGTTATATAGATAAGTATTATGGAATAATAGCAAACTAATTCATAGTAGACAGTTACACTTATTGAGCCCTCATTGGGGCTCGACACTACTAACTGCTTTGTGTATTCTAGTTCATTTAACTCCACAGTAACCCTATGATACAGGTACAGGAATTATGCACATTCTGAGGATGAGAACACTTAAGCTTACAGAGGTTTAAAAATGCCTAAAGTCATGCATTTAGCAAGTGAAAGAAAATTTTATATAAATCATCTATGAAGCTCTTTGCTAATATTTCTGATTTCTGGACGGGCTCTCCAGATTTTACTTGTTTCTGAGTCTAGAGGCAGTTTCTAGTGGCAAAATAATAATTTCTCTTGGATCCTTAATGGCTAAGTGCCTATGAGTCCGTTAGGGATGGTATAGCACAAATATAATCGATTCAGTAGTCTATGAATAATAGAAATTCATTTCTCACAGTTTTGAAGGCTAAGAAGTCCAAGATTAAATTGTAGGCAGAATTGGTGTCTGGTGAGTACATCATGAGAAACGCTGGGCCGGAGGAAGCACAAGCTGGAATCGAGATTGCTGGGAGAAATATCAATAACCTCAGATACGCAGGTGACACCACCCTTATGGCAGAAAGTGTAGAGGAACTAAACAGCCTCTTGATGAAAGTAAAACAGGAGAGTGAAAAAGTTGGCTTAAAGCTCAACATTCAGAAAATTAAGATCATGGCATCTGGTCCTATCACTTCATGGCAAATAGATGGGGAAACAGTGGAAACAGATAGACCTTATTTTTCTGGGCTCCAAAATCACTGCAGATGGTGATTGCAGCCATGAAATTAGGACGTTTACTCCTCGGAAGGAAAGTTATGACCAACCTAGAGTCGGACACGACTGAAGTGACTTAGCAGCAGCAGCAGACAGCATATTAAAAAGCAAAGACATTACTTTGCCAACAAAGGTCCATCTAGTCAAGGCTATGGTTTTTCCAGTGGTCATGTATGGATGTGAGAGTTGGACTATAAAGAAAGCTAAGCACCGAAGAATTGATGCTTTTGAACTGTGGTATTGGAGAAGACTCTTGAGAGTCCCTTGGACTCCAAGGAGATCCAACCAGTCCATCCTAAAAGAGATCAGTCCTGGATGTTCATTGGAAGGACTGATGCTAAAGCTGAAACTCCAATACTTTGGCCACCTGATGCAGAGAGCTGACTCATTGGAAAAGACCCTGATGCTGGGAGGGATTGAGGGCTGGAGGAGAAGGGGACGAGAGAGGATGAGATGGCTGGATGGCATCACCAACTCAATGGACACGGGTTTGGGTGAACTCCAGGAGTTGGTGATGCACAGGGAGGCCTGCGTGCTGCAGTTCATGGGGTTGCAAAGAGTCAGACACAACTGAGTGACTGAACTGAACTGAACTGAGGGCCTGTTTCCTAGATAGTATCTCTTTGGCTGGGACCTTGCCTGTCAGACAGGGCAAGGGACCTGTCTGAGACTTCTTTTGTAAGGTACTAATTCTAGTAAAGAGGGTTCTGTTCTCATGACCTAATCAAATCACCTCCCAAAGGTCCCACCTCCTAACGCCATTACATTGGGGGTGAAGATTTTGACATACGCATTTTGAGGTGGCATAAACATTTTGTCCCTCGCAATCAGAAATATTTGTTTGTGCAAACCTGCATCACACAACTCAGATAAAATACACTGTACCTTGCTCTAACTATGACCTTCACCATATGGACTCTGAGCTAAACCATAGTCCAAAGTTTGGTCATAATGCTCTAACATCACTCTGCAGTCCACGGGAGCCACCCAGGGACTTGGAGTAGAACTCCTCAGCGCTCATTCAGTGTCCTAGCCCAGTTCCTCTCAAACTACACACAGCTCCCCTAAAGTTCTTGTCAAAATGCAGATTCTGACTCAGGTCTGGAATAGGACCCAGGATTCAGGATTCTGCATTTGACCCACGTATCCAAGTGAGGCTCATGCTATTGGTTAGAGTATACTTTGAGTAGAGAGGTTTGAGAAAATCTGGATTCAGCCAAGGGGGGAATGACCCATTTCTTGAGGAGAAAACAGTAGCTCTAAGAAAGCTGTTGGATTTGGTCAAACTCTATTTTTGTCATGCTGTAAATAATCTACTATAAATAATTGATCAGTTTGCCTAATTTGTAAACTAGGTCTAAAGATCAACTGTTTTTCAAGCAACAAAAATGCCCACTGTTCAAAGTCATTCTGATTTATTCATGGTAGGGAGGGGAAACAAGAGGTTGGTGCATGGAGAAAAGGTTCAGGACACTGAATGTTGGTTCTCTCTCTGAAAAGTCTGAACCTCCAAGTTTGAGCCAAAGAACATAACCATTACACAGATTCAATACCCCATGAGCTGGCTTGGCAAATTTTCCAAGTCTAAGGGTAAAATTTAATATGTAAGGCTAATCCTATCATTTGAATCTGACAATGGATGGATAAAATATTCACTTTTCTCTCTTTGAGGCTCTTTCTGCTATGCATGCATCTTTCTCGTAGAACCAGTACTATAAAATAGCATTTACCTGCTTACATTTTTTACTTTTGTATTGATGCTGATCTCTTTGAAAGTATATCAAAGTATATCAAAGATATAAGAGATATATCTTAGCCAGATGTGTAACCAGAAAAACCCTCAGCATAGTTGGGTGCTGATTAGAAATTATAATACTTACAAGAGCGGATATTGTTGACTAAATGCTTTTCCTGTGGTTGACCTCATACAAATGTTTGATACACGTTTCGTCTAATCCTCAGAACTACCTGAAAGCTACTATCATTTTTGTTATGTGGGGGGTGAGGGTGGGGAACAAATCCTAACACTACTTGCTTTACCAATTGTTCTGTAGTGTTGAAATAGAGCTGGTCATGCCTTGGCTCCTGAAATGCTCCCTTTCCCCTAGGTTCTAATTTCTGGTCCTTTCCCTTCTTTAGTTACCTTGTCTTTTGCTCACTATGCCTTCACTTTCTCCTACCACCTCCTAAATACAGACTCCCTGCAAGGTTTGAGTGTTATCCTTTGATTCCTGTCCCCAGCTACATCTTATCCCCTTCAAATCTCATGCCTGCTCAGGAATGTATTTACTCCTATTTCCGGAAAATCCTCCAAAATTGCGTTCTTCATCTCTGTCTTGGTCTTGGACTCCAGTCCTTTCATGTCCAGCCGTGTTCCCTGTGCCTCTGTTTGACTGTTTCACGTACCGTCAGGCATCGGGAAAACGCTCATTCCCCTTTCCCCCAAAGCCAGTTCCCTCTAATGCTGTGATCTAGTTTTGGAAACGGCACCATGAATTTTCCCTTCACTTAGGTATGAATTCTCTCTTTCAAAGTCCAATCAGCCACCCTGTCAGTGGATTCTTCCTGTAAAATACTGTCATCTTTTTTGCACTCTAATGCTACCACAAGTCTTTAAAATACCACATCAGTAGTATCTAAAATTAGCTTTCCTTCCATTCCTTCTCTGTTCTCCTCTATCTTTGCACATGTCCTTAAAGATTTTCCTATGAATCTACTTCTCAGTTCAAAATACCTTTATGATTTCACAATGCCAAGAAACTAATCCTTGACATTCAAAATTCTCCAACAACCTAAATTGCTTTATGGTGTTCAACTTTTAAACTCAAACCTCTTCAGGAATTTCCAAAGCTTGCTGTATTAAAGCTTTCTTCCTAACTACCTCTATAAAACCATTATATCCCAGCCATACACACCATTCTTTGATCACTCCCTACACTTTGTGATTTCTTTCTTGTAATTCTATCCATAAATATTCATTGTGTGTGTGTGTGTGTGTGTGTGTGTGTGTGCGCCCAGTCGTGTCTGACTCTTTTGTGACCCCACGGACTGTAACCCGCCAAATTCCTCTACTGTGGAATTCTCCATGCAAGAATACTGGAGTGGGTTGCCATTTCCTTCTCCAGGGATCTTCCTGACCCAGGGATCAAACTCATGTATCTCCTGCACTGGCGGGCAGATTCTTTATCACTGCACCGCCTGGGAAGCCCATAAATATTTAGTTCTAACCACAAATACCACTATTTCCTCTAGACTTATCTAAATTCTACCCATTCTTCAAAACATAGCCAACGCAATGCTAACCTTGTAAATACTTCCAGGGTCAACTCCAGGCATTGTCCCTCATGAATTTTCAAGACAGTATTTCCTTTTTTTGGAAGTTCACATCTAAATCACCTGTGGAGCTTTTGTAAATATAAACAAATGGGCCCCATGTCAGAAGTGATAGAAAGAATTTCTGTCAGTCAGTCAGTCAGTTCAGTTGCTCAATCGTGTCTGACACTTTGCAACCCCATGAATCGCAGCACACCAGGCCTCCCTTGTCCATCACCAACTCCCGGAGATCACTCAGACTCATGTCCATCAAGTCAGTGATGCCATCCAGCCATGTCACCCTCTGTCGTCCCCTTCTCCTCCTGCCCCCAATCCCTCCCAGCATCAGAGTCTTTTCCAATGAGTCAGCTCTTCACATGAGGTGGCCAAAGGACTGGAGTTTCAGCTTCAGCATCATTCCTTCCAAAGAACACCCAGGACTGATCTCCTTTAGAATGGACTGGTTGGATCTCCTTGCAGTCCAAGGGACTCTCAAGAGTCTTCTCCAACACCACAGTTCAAAAGCATCAATTCTTCAGCGCTCAGCCTTCTTCACAGTCCAACTCTCACAGCCATACATGACCACTGGAAAAACCATAGCCTTGACTAGACGGACCTTTGTTGGCAAGCTGTAGACAACTTTTAAAAGCCTTGTAGATCATTTAACTAGACACTCATGATTAAGAAACACTTTCTAAAAATATATATGATGCTTGCTTCCTCCAGAGAAGGCAATGGCACCCCACTCCAGTACTCTTGCCTGGCAAATCCTATAGACAGAGGAGCCTGGCAGGCTGCAGTCCATGGGGTTGCTAAGAGTCGGACATGACTGAGTGACTTCACTTTCACTTTTCACTTTCATGCATTGGAGAAGGAAATCGCAACCAACTCCAGTGTTCTTGCCTTGAGAATCCCAGTGACAGGGGAGCCTGGTGGGCTGCCGTCAATGGGGTTGCACAGAGTCAGACATGACTGAAGTGACTTAGCAGCAGCAGCTTGCTTCCTCAGTAGCTTAGAATTTCTTGAGGTCAGGAATTATCGCTATATTTGATATTTCTTAAAAACCTACAAGAGTGTCCTAAATACAGAAGAAAAATATTTGTTGATTTGGTTCACTTTTATGAATATGATGTTCTTTGTAATACTGAGGAAAACATCATGTAGAAAGACACAAATCCTGTTACTACTTTAAGATGGTCTCCAAAGAAAGGACATATAATAAGGGACATGTTCAATATAAGTACAATTAATTTGTAGTTAATTATTTTGGGCGGTTTTGGATTTTAACATCAGAAGGAATCTTATGACCAGAAGTATCATAGGTAAATGAGAATATTATCTTATTACCCACAAAATTAATCTTCAAAAGTTCACCAGGGTTAAAAACAAGCTGTTAACATTAAAAGCCAACATTAACAGTAGAAATTAAAATCTTTGACCGGAATATTAAAATAACACGAATTTCGTTTTCTTTCTCTACCTGAACCAAGGAAGTGTAATATCCCCAGGAAATTATGTCTCTCTCGTGCTGCAGTTCTTCAGTTACGATATCTGAACTCAAATTTTAAAACGATAATAATGCAGTCTTAGAATTCTAGACACCCTGTTGATGTTATTTTTTGACTCTGTAGTTGCTAACGGATAGGTTGACTAACGTGACTGACCATCCCAATTCTTAGATTTACCTAATAGGTGTCTTCCTGCATAAATCCCTCAGTGACAACTGGTTTTAGTCATATTCCACTCAGAGAAAAATGCATCAGTAAGTGAAGGGGAAAATTATTGCTTTTAACATATTTTAAGTAAAAAACTGAGATTTGAATTTGGGTCTCTTTCTCTGCTGTTGGTAAGTTTTGAGCCTCCTCTCTATTAATATTTGTTATTAACAACAGAAGATATAATCTTTTAAATACATACTTTGAATGCTTCAAATTTGATATATTTCCTAATGGGCTTCCCCAGTGGCTCCATGGTAAATAATCCACCTGCAATTCTTTAGTTCCTTGCTTCTTATAAGTGGTTGATTAGGAATATTCAATGTAGACATTTTGGGTATGTCTATAAACAGTTCACACTATGGACTATTAGCCCTCTGTTTACCACTGGAAATAGAATCATTCGCATCTTTAAATATAATCAGATTAGAGAGCCAACTCCAGAAACCTCCAAACCAATGCAGAAAACTTGTCCTTAACAATTTGTTCCTCTAGAATCAACCTTGGTAGCAAAATCTGTATTAGTAAGGGTTCTGTAGACAAATCATATACAGATACACACACACTACTATTTTATTTATAAGAAACTGGCTCATGTGATCATGGAGGCTGAGAAGAGTCCTATGACCTGTCATCTGACAGCTGGTGACCCAGGAAAACCAGTATTGTAATTGAGTCCAAGTTCAAAGGTCTGAGAACCAGAAAAAGGTTCTTCCTCTGATAGTTTATCTATTCCAGATGGACTGGATGCTCACACCCACACTGGGCAAACTACTTTAAGACTACAATGTCTTAAAGATTACAAGATTAAAAGACTACAAGATTAAAATATTAATCTTACCAGAAAATACCATACAGACACACCTAGAAATAATGTTCAATCTGGGTACTCCGTGGCCAGTCAAGTTGACACCTAAAAGTCATCATAGTTAGGTTCATTTTTTAATCTCTCACTGTCTCAGTTTCCTCATTTATAAAGTGGATATAATATCTGAGAGGGTTGCTATGAAGATTATAATTTTAAATATACACAATGTGCTTCAAACTAGGACTAATGCAATTAAGCTCTCAATAAATACTAGCTATTGGTATTACTTTTTCTAAAATGCTCTTCTGCACCATGTCTGCCTAAAGAACTCCTATTCACCCTTCATCACCCAATTCAAGTGTTAATTTCTCTTTTAAGATTTTGGTGAATATCTCAGTCCTCTTCTGCAGCTGTATTACCTTCTGTTACGAAGATTCCTTGAAGATACACCTATGAGTATATATCAACAGTTCATTATAGTTATTTTCTTTATAGTTTTTTTCTTCCCTCTGACCCAATCTCTGAGCCTTTTGAGAATGGGCTAGTAGAAGCTCTCAATCAATGGCTATGGATTGCGTTATTCATGTGTCACTACGGTCAATCTCCTGTAGTCTTCAGGGACGACACCGTTGCAAGCCCTGGGGATCCTTTGTCACTGCACTCCTAATGGTTTAGCTTGGAGTGAGGGAGGCGCTGTGGAATTCAGACAGTCATCTTCCAAAAGGGAAGAACCAGTCTGGTTTTAACACACCCATTTCACTCTTGTAGAACCAACTGACACGTACCAATGCCTTCCTGGGCAACCGCTGCTTTGAAAAGGAACTGCTTTATCCAATACCAGCCTGAGAGAGCAGTTAGGAAAGAGTCATGTGAATAGATGGTAGGGATTCCGGTAATGAAATCCCACCAGTTTGTTATGAAAATCGAATACAATCTGCTTGCCGTGGGTATTTAATGAAACGTTTCACTGGGTACAGGAGAAGCAATTAGGCTGCTGAAAATTGCGTTTGCATTCCCTATAATTCAATACTGACCAGTGTTAGCAGCGGAAGATGTGACAGGACTGATAATTAATTTCACATGCAATCAGAGTCACACGAGGGGAGGGGAACACAAGGAGAGAGAAGCTGAGGGAAGGCGAGGGATCTGTGTGTATTCAGAGACAGATCAAGTGTTGCTTCCAAAGGTCTGAAAATGACTTCTGCAGAGCCAGCCTCTGGGAAGGAGAACAATCCAGCCAAAATCCAATATTGAGAACGAGTTTCCATGCCTCACATGGGGCGGCGGGGAGTGGGTAGTCACGAAGGCCAACCAAGACCATTTCTTCTCTTGGGTCTTCTCTTCCTTAAGCTAAAGACTAATTGCACCTTGCTTACATTTATAAATAAGTAAACAGTGAGCTTTGTGAAGGCCAGTAACATTCCTTGACACTTCTGTTCCCTTTGTGCTTCTCCTTGAAGGAAATTTTTATTTCAACTACTTCCTGTGTGTGTGTGTGTGTGTGTGTGTGGTGTGTTCTGTCTCAATAGAACCATCACAGAGGTAAACTGCCTCGAAGCATCTCTTATATGTTTGCTCGGTTCTCTATCAGATTTCAACTCTCACATTTTTGGAGGACTTGCTGCCTTCCAAAGTTGTTAAAAACAGCAGCAGATATCTTTGATGTACTCAGATAAGTGGGCACAAATTGCCATCAGAAAATAGAGCATGGACCTTTTGATATTTATATGTTTATATCTATCAGTGTATCTATTTATCACAGAGAAAGCCTTAAAGTGCCAACATTTGGCGGGAGTCGGGGGAAGTGATTTTAATGAAGTCTAGTGCTAGATAAACTATACTGTGGTATAACAGAAGCACCACCAGCTATGGGCTCCCCAGTAGATTTCAGCTCTGGGTTTAATATGTTTCCGGCTAGCCTGTAAGGAGAGACTGACATAGAATTATGTCTGATTCATCTCTGTATGCTCTAAATCTAGTTCTTGGTGGACAAAGGTGATCAACACATATTGACTGAAAAAAAGTAAGTATGTGTGAGTTAGTGAACCAGTCATTGGTTAGCCAGTTGGTGAGTTTCTTTTAGGATCTGGTAGAATTTCAGACCCTATGAGGTCTTACATTTATTTATTATAGAAATCTAATTGCTTTACAATACTGTGTTAGTTTCTGCTGTACAGCAAAGGGCATCAGCTATCTGTAAACATATATCCGCTCCATCTCAGGGCTCCCTCCTCCCCCAACCCCTCCAGGCCATCACAGCGCAGCGAGCTGAGCTTCCTGTGTTCCACAGCAGCTTCCCGCTAGTGGTTTATTTCACACATGGTAGTGTGCAAATCAGAGAAGGTAATGGCACCCCACTCCAGTACTCTTGCCTGGAAAATCCCATGAACAGAGGAGCCTGGTGGGCTGCAGTCCATGGGGTCGCTGAGTCGGACACGACTGGGTGACTTCACTTTCACTTCTCACTTTCATGCATTGGAGAAGGAAATGGCAACCCACTCCAGTGTTCTTGCCTGGAGAATCCCAGGGACATGGGAGCCTGGTGGGCTGCCGTCTGTGGGGTTGTACAGAGTTGGACACGACTGAAGCGACTTAGCAGCAGCAGCAGTGTGCAAATGTCAGTGATGCCCTCTCAATCATCCCAACCTACCGCTGCTCCTCGTGTCCACACGTCTATTCTCTGCGTCTGCGTCTTTATCCTTCAGATAAGGTTTTAAAAGATCTGTGGGCAATGTCTATTCAAGTGGTACAACGCGTGTCAATTACTTGTAACAAAGAAAACACAAGACTAAGGCCAATGTGTTATTCCTTTGCTACTTGGAGCTGGGAATGGTTTTGCTAAACACAGCTAAACAAGCACAGTCTCTAAGCGGCTGGCGATGTACTTTCTGAAGCCTCGAACATCCACAGCCATGAGAGGCAGCCTGGAGGTAAGATCTTTCCTGTTGGAAGCAGGACGACTGATTAGAAACTGACAAACTAACATACGCTGTAATTAGGAATTGTGCTCACTACAAATCACAGTGATACAAAATTAGTGGCATAAACACTACAAAGATTTACTCTCTGACATTTAAAAGTCCCACGTCAGGTAGTTTAAAGCTGATATAGAATTTTCCACAAAGTCATGTAAGACTCAGACATTTCTCTTTATCTCCTACCTTTGTGTTCCACCCCTAAAGTCACCTTATGATCCAGTATGGAGGCTGAAATTCCACTCATCATAGCCATGCCTGCTAAGTCATTTCAGTCATGTCTGACCCTTTGTGACCCTGTGAACTGTAGCCTGCCAGGCTCCTCTGTCCTTGGGATTTCCCAGGCAAGAATACTGGAGTGGATTGCCATTTCCTTCTCCAGGGGATCCTCCCGACCCAGGGATCGAACTCACGTCTCTCATATCTGCATTGGCAGGCGGGTTCTTTACCACTAGCGTCACCTGGGAGACCCATTATACCCAGGCAGCAAGAGAGGCAAGGGATGCCCTACCCACGTCAGATCCCTTTAAGCAAACGTTTTAAATGTACCACTGAACACGTCTGTAGACATGTCACTCATCAAACTTTAAGTCACATGCCTGTTTAATTGCTAGGAAGGTTGGGAAATGTTTTCTCATTCGGTTCGTGTTAAAGCTGGGGGCACTGTCATTGTATACTGAAAATCTGTTAATAAGAAAATGGGAAACAGGGTTTGGGGCGGGAAGTGACCGTTTCTTTCCCATGGTTACATAAAGCCTGTCCCAATTTTCCCATCGCTTTGAACCAGGAGTGCAAAAGGAAAACAAAAAAGGATCCAGAATCTTCAGGTGTCTCAGTCTTTATGATTTACAAGGCATTGGCATTAGCACTGATTCATTTGAGCTTCTGGAGACCTTTGTGGATTTATGCAGTCTTAAATAGCAGTGTCAAAGTTCAGTGCCTGTCTCCTTATTACCAAAGCATATATATATTTCTTTTTTCAAGCTCAGTATGTTAACAAGACCGAAAAATTCCCTAAGCACATCGATAATTAATGTCAGAGAAATTATAATACTATTCATTCACCACTTAGTATATTCCATGTATTATACTATGTTCCATGTATATTTTATTTTTACCTTCACTTATTTTCCATTTTGCAAATGAAGTAAGTGTAACCTTCCTAATGTCATACAGCTATTCCTGGAGCTAGAATTCCATTCAGGTGATATGACTGCACATTCTAAGTTTTAAACCACTGAGCAATCATGCCTCCTGAAAGATAAGGAATTTTCTCAGTGTGGACTGGAGCTAACTTGCAGTCTAGTCCTCCTCAACTGCCAATACTCTTGAATCACCATGCAAAGTTCATTCAGAATTGTGTGTGTGTTTAGTTGCTCAGTCATGTCTGACTCTTTACGACCCCATGGACTATAGCCTGCCAGGCTCTTCTGTCCACTCAAGATTTTCCACTCAAGAATACCAGAGAGGGTTGTCATTTCCTTGTTCAGGGGATCTTTCCAACCCAGGGATCCAATGTGCATCTCCTGCATTGGCAGGCAAATTCTTTACCACTGTGCCAGTTTTATGGTTTTAAATAAGTGCTTATTTCAGTTAGTTTTTCATAGTTTTAGATCATAAACAATTTGTATTTTGCCTTTCTCACTTCACATGCACCATATGCATTTTCTATAATATTTTATTTACTCTTTGTATAGAGCCTGTCCACGTGTTTGGATTGGTCATCTTCCTATGCTTTTTAAAAGAAATAAAACTATATTGTTATTACTAATTGAAACCTGCATCCAAAATTTGATCTTCTGAAAGTTGAGCCTTTCCATTGTAAAGTGGCCTGGTCTTCCCCAGGTACCAATCCGATAAACCAACAGCTGACTGAGCCCCTTAGAAAATTCCATAGTCTAACCAGGGTTGCCTCACATCCCACTGACAAACAGCTCTCTCCAAAGGGAAAGTGTTAGTCGCTCAGTTGTGTCGGACTCTTTTCAACCCCATGGACTGTAGCCCGCCAGGCTCCTCTGTCCACAGAATTCTCCAGGCAAGAATACTGGAGAGGTTTGCCATTCCCTTCTCCTGACCCAGGGATTGAACCCCGGTATTCTGCATTGCAGGCAGATTCTTTACCAACTGACCCACCTGGGAAGCCAAAGGGAAAAGTTACACCATTTTTAAGCATTGGCAGCTTTCAGTCCAGAACTCACAGAATAAAGAAGGAATGAGCATTGCACTTGTCATACAAGCTTTGAAAAATGAGTAAGCAACTCCATTAATAATGTTAGTATAAAGATGACCACTTCCTGCCCTCTTTTTCAGGAGGGTACATGGCAAGAGCTGTCATGCCTAGTAAGGAAGGACATACGTCTTTTGGGAAAGATGACATTTACTTGCTTTAGAAGTGGTTAACACTGCTAGGTCAACCAATGCAAATATTTGAAAGCATCCATAAACACAAAATCATGTGCAGTGTAGCAGGAATACCTAGAGCATCAGAAATGCTTCTTAATTTTATATGTAGATGAAGTAACATAAATTCAGTGCTCAGTGCTGTGACTAGTACAGGGCTTCTCTGGTGGCTCAGATGGTGAAAGAATCTGCTTGCAATGCAGGTAACTTGGGTTCAGTCCCCAGGTTGGGAAGATCCCCTGGAGAAGGGAGTGGCTACCCACTCCAGTGCTCTTGCCTGGAGAATTCCATGGACAGAGGAGCCTGGCAGACTACAGTCCATGGGGTCACAAAGAGCTGGACACAACTGAGTGACTAACACTTCAGTACACTCAGGGGATCAATAAATATTTCCCCTCCCATCTTCCTTTCCTCGTCCTGTTTGTACAAGAGTGTGTATGTGTCCACCCCGATCTCCTAAATTCTTCTGTCACCCCCACCCCCCACTTTCTAAACCCTTGGTATCCATACATTTGTTCTCTACGTCTGAGTCTCGACTTCTGCTTTGAAATAAGATCATCTATATCATTTTCATAGAAAGTTTTATTTCAAAGCTGCTCCGTATAGTAAGGTCCATGAAGTTATACAGCATGTTTGGATTACTCATTTTTGTAATGTTAGCAAAGTAGCTGGCATACAGCATATGTTCAATTAATATTCGATGACCTTATGAATCAATAAAATCAACGGAATCTACACTGTGAAGGAAAAAAAACCCTATACTATTTACACTATACAGTAATAATATAGGGGTCAATAAGGGATGCCCAGTAAATTATCAGTCTCTATTTCTTCCTCATTAAAGATCTAGTGATAATCCCTAAGTAGTGTTGCCAGAGTTGATTATTTCCCTTTATTTTTCAAGTTGAATATGGCAGAGGATTGCTGGGAGAAGTATCAATAACCTCAGATACACAGATGACACCATCCTTATGGCAGAAAGAAAAGTAGAACTAAGGAGCCTCTTGGTGAAAGTGAAAGAGGAGAGGGAAGAAGTTGGCTTAAAGCTCAACATTCAGAAAACTAAGATCATGTCATCTGGTCTCATCACTCCATGGCAAATAGATGGGGAAACAATGGAAACAGAGAGAGATTTTATTTTGGGGGGCTCAAAAATCACCACAGATGGTGACTGAAGCCATGACATTAAAAGACGCTTACTCCTTGGAAGAAAAGCTATGACCAACCGAGACAGCATATTAAAAAGCAGAGACATTACTTTGCCAACAAAGGTCCGTCTAGTCAAGGCTATGGTTTTTCCAGTAGTCATGTATGGATGTGAGAGCTGGACTATAAAGAAATCTGAGCACCAAAGAATTGATGCTTTTGAACTGTGGTGTTGGAAGAAGACTCTTGAGAGTCCCTTGGACTGCAAGAAGACCCAACCAGTCTATCCTAAAGGAAATCAGTTCTGAATATTCATTGGAAGGACTAATGCTGAAGCTGAAATTCCAATACTTTGGCCACCTGATATGAAGAACTGACTCACTGCAAAAGACCCTGATGCTGAGAAAAATTGAAGGCAGGAGGAGAAGGGGATGAGAGAGGATGAGATGGTTGGATGGCATCACTGACTCAATGGACATGAGTCTGAGTAAGCTCTGGGAGTTGGTGATGGACAGGGAAGCCTGGCATGCTGCAATCCACAGGGTCAAAAAGAGTTGGACACGACTGAGTGACTGAACTGAACTGATGGCAGAATTTATCTTCTTACTTCACAACGTATTATAAATATTAGCCTTTTCCTCTACAGGATCAAAGTGTATCTCCGAATAGACAGTAATCAATCTACCGACTGATTTCTTCCCCAAACTTCTGACAGCCTCTCTCTATGGCCTTAAAAGCCTGCCCTGAATCTGGGTTTTCTCTGAAGAAGTCTACACTCTGGTCTTGTGACTGTGGCAGGCAGACCTCAGTCTCTTTTGATGGAATGAGTCCCTCCCAGTTGGGAGTGTGGGCTGACAGTGGTTTTCCCATTGGCACATCCCTGGAATACCCATCATTAGCCTTTGGGCTCACTCTTTTGCATCCAGTATCTTGAGGTGGACACCCTCCCACACAAACTCACCACCCTGAATCATAGTGAAGGAGACCTAGGGATTGAATTTTATGACCAAACAGGTATATGAGAAGGCTCGGGGACTAGAACCTAGGTCTTCCAATTTGCAGTTCAATTTTCTTTTCATCACAACGTATTACCTCTCTTTCAGGAACTGAGTCAATAAAAACTATGTCTGTAGAGGAGGGGAGGATCACTGGGAGGTGGATTATACAGAAGAACATTTTCAAACATAAAGGTCCTAGAATTGGGTCTTGAAATAGCAGGTCCAAATTGGACATGGCAGATGAATAAACACCTTTTATCAACATGCCCCCTGGCATTCTTACGAAGAGTATATTTAAAAAGCACATGAAGGAAAAAATCAACCAATATAAAGAGGAGAGTTCCAGTTTACACATATTTGGAATCGTGTCCCATTCCTATTTGGCACTTTTATTCATTAACATATTGCCTCATGCAGAGGAAACAAGGTGCCCTAGGCTGGCTGGACACCAGTACAGCCGGGCAACATAGAAGTTAACCTAGCACCAGCAAAAATCCAAGGGTATCCGAGTCCAACCCTATCCACAGATCTCCAGCTGGAGGCATCCTTCTTACCTCCACTACAAGAAGGGGATACAATAGCTGCTCTAGAGAGCTCTAGTAGAAGTCTGTGCTTCAGTTTCCTTTTTGTTTGAAGTGAAAACATACAACAGAAATCAATGTCTTCCAACGCTGGTGAAATCAGATCACTATCTCCAATACCCTTGCTGGTTTCTGTAACTTGTACAACCTTTTCTATTCTCCACCACGCATATCACTAATTCAGGTCTAATCCTAAAATTTCACAGTATTATGTAAACATGAGGAAAGAAAAAACAGATTGCAATTTTACCCAGAGATAACCAAACTCTCTCAGAAAGATCCCCTGGAGAAGGGAATGGCAACCTACTCCAGTATTCTGCCTGGAGAATTCCATGAACAGAGGAGCCTGGGGGGCTACCGTGCGTGAGGTCACAAAGAGTCAGACATGACTGAGCCACTAACACTTTCAATTTCAACCAAATTCTCAGTGGCTTCTACATCATTATTCCTTCCAGAATAACTATATTGATTGTACAAAATTTTGAACCCTGCTGTCTCCAAAACCTGTATTATATCTGTAGTCATTTTATAGCAAATGCCAAGATAAAGTACAAGTACTGGGTTACAAAACGAAAAAAACAAAAAATCCAGATATGTTTATCAATGAAACCAAATATCGACAGCTTTAAAATATAATCGAAGTGATCCCATGATGGAAGAAATATTTACAAGCTCTTAGAGCCTGGTCTACAATGAAAAAAAAATGTGGATTAATATCTAAATATGTGGTTCAAACTGCTATTTTTCCTGTGGTCTTGTAAATGTTCATTCCCTCTGCCTGACTTAACTAAATTCTGTTTTTTCACCAGAAAATATGTGTTCCTGGGAAAAGCTTAAGCTACAGACAAATCTTGAGTTTCTCTCCTTCTCCACTAGGGAGGATGGTGGTTTCTTAAATTACACTTTGCCAATTGGTAGAATATTCCATCTGGAAGTGCACGATTTCTCCTAACTCTCTGGAATTGAAATTCCACACACTCCTGAATATTTAGTTTTTTCCAAGTGTTAGAGGACTGCTTTGGAGGCCAGGAGGACTGTTGTCTTTGTTACAATCCAAGTGTTTTTATTTTTTTGAAAAAAAAAATTATTCTCAGTTGACTAGTATAATAAACATTTTATATTAGTGGTTAGAAAAATAAAATTACATAACAAAATGTATATAAATTGCTTTATGAATTCTGTCCTCTCCATCACCTACATGGTTAAATGCGTTTGACTGCTAAGCCCACAAATGGATACACATTTTACTGTAACAGCACAAACACACATAAACATATACATACGTGCAAATAACCGTGTGCATACACCACACCCATAAACACACCCATGTATACCTTACACAAGGGCTTCCCTCACAGCTCAGTCAGTAAAGAATCTGCCTGCTATGCAGGAGACCTGGGTTCGATTCCTGGGTCGGGAAAATCCCCTGGAGAGGGAAATAGCAACCCACTCCAGTATTCTTGCCTGGAGAATCCCATGGATAGAGGAACCTGGCAGGCTACAGTCCATAGGGTCGTGAGAGTCGGACATGACTTAGCGACTAAGGAGAGAGATACGTTACACGAGTGTCGTGAACAATATTTACCCTTTTGTCTAAGCAAATTCAACACATTAGATTACATAGAGTAGCATGCCATCATATGCGTCTGTAAAATAACCACCTCTGTTAAAACCCTCTTCCTCTTTGTTTTTTCCTAATAACACTCGACAGAGGATGAGATGGCTGGATGGCATCACCAACTCAACGGACGTGAGTTTGAGTGAACTCCGGGAGTTGGTGATGGACAGGGAGGCCTGGTGTGCTGCAATTCATGGGGTCGCAAAGAGTCGGACAAGACTGAGCGACTGAGCGACTGAACTGAACTGAAAATGTGTCCAAATTGACAATTTACTCTGTGCCAATGAGTACCTAAAATACTGACACATATGTATTAGATTGTAACTATTTGTTTTTTATATTTATTTTCCCCATTCTACTAAGTTAGTTGAAAACCATGGACTCTGGATTAAACATGTTGGCATTCCTCATAATCAGAATATAATATGGCACAAAGTAGATGCTTAATAAATTCCTGTTAACAACTCATTCATTGAAAATTATAACAGTAAAATCAATGAAAATTTAAAAGTCCATGAGACGATTATTCTACTCTGTAAAAATAAAACTCATGAAGAGAATTATTAGAGAAAAACATAAAAATGACCCTATGAGATGGTCCATCCTAATTGAAATGAGTGAGCTGACTGCCACAGCCTCTGCATTTGCATATTCAGGCAATGCCAGCAGCTGCTGGTGATCACATACTAACAGAAATAACTGGTGTTGAAATCATCAGAAATGTTTGCATGGGCACATTAAATTTAGAATATCACCTGTAGACCCTGAACATCACAGCCACTTCTAACTGGTCTTTACTCTCAAACTTTTCCCTATCAGTTTTTAAGAAAGAATATATGTGTCCATGTATTATTTATTTCTTTAGTTTTTGGTCTCCATAGTAATTGAGGGTCCACTGGGGAAGAAGGGAGAAGACTGAAGAGGTGGAACGGCTGCACGTGTCACCATGAAGATTTATCCGGAGGTAACAAACAAGGCCATTTGTTAATTTCCCTCCTGAGTGGGTTCTGGAGGCTTTCCAATGCTCAAACAAAGAAAGCCTCATTAGCTAATTCCAGAGCAGAAAACTGCTCCTGAGCTACTGAGCGGCAGCCTTGAGTTCAGGCCCTTCTACTATGCAAATCGTGGTGACCCTCAATCATTCTGGTCCGACTAACCAACAAGAACTCAACAGTGTGCATCCTCCCGTATACCTTTTAATCCATTATTTTGTGCCAATACTCACTTGTCTCCTGCTCCTTCTTCTGGCCAATGGAGGACAGCAGCCTGGGTACACACAAGGTGTGGAACAAATGATGCTGCCCATCCAAGCATGTGATGTCGTGACAGCACACACAAGGACCACAGGACCAGGTAAAGCCAAATGAGCCCCAGGCAGGATCCTATCCAGACCCTGGGACTCCTTCTCCCAGCATGTGTGCTAAGTCACTCAGTCGTGTCCATCTTTTTGCAACCCTATGGATCATAGCCTGCCAGGCTCCTCTGTCCATGGGATTCTCCAGGCAAGAACACTGGAGTGGGTTGCCATTCCCTCCTTCAGGGAACCTTCCTGACCCAGGGATCGAACCCGCATCTCTTATGTTTCTTGCACTGGGAGGTGGGTTCTTTACCACTAGTGCCACCTGGGAAGCCCTTCCTTCTCCCAGACCACTTAATAACATGCAGGGTGTAGCCAAGAAAATGATAATCTTATCAATGTTTCTGGATGAAATGATAATTATTATTATTTGAAACAGTATTCTAAGCACTCATCCTGCCAGAGGCCCAGGCACAGCCTTAAAGACAGAGACCCCAGAGGTCTGTCAAGGCTCGTCTCAGCTGACAAAGAGAACATTGATTGAAAGCCCCCTGACTTTGGGCCATTCTTACCCACATTTCTCTGAAGTTAATGATACTTCAGAGGAGAGGCTGAATCCTCATCACACCATAACGGAAGACTGGCCGTGTAGCTTCACACTGACTAGAGATCAAATCATGTTTTTAAAGGATGAAACGAGAAAGAGCCTCAGCTCTGAGATACAAAAAGCAATGGAGGTGCTGGCTCCTCCCACTCCCCCTGGCCGCCGGAGTGTCCCGACAGTCTTGTAATGAAGCAGAGTTACCATTCTGTTTTCAAGAAAGTAAGGCTGGGAAACTTGTGAATAACAGATTAGAGAAGAGGCAGCTCAGAGGCAAAAATGATCAGTTAAGAAACTACTACAGAGTGAAGCAAGTTAGAAAGAGAAAAACAAATATCGTGCATTAATGCGTATGTGTAGAATCTAGAAAAATGGAACAGATGAACCTGTTTCCAGGGCAGGGATGGGGATGCAGACACAGAGCAGGGCCATGTGGACACAGAGGGTGAAGAGGCGAGTGGGATGAGCTGGGGGAGTTAAGGTTGACCGATGTACACGGCCATGTGTCAGAGAGTTAGTGGGAATCTGGGGTATAGCACAGGGGCTCAGCGTGGTGTCCTGTGATGACCTAGCGGGGTGGGTTGGTGCAGGTGGGAGGAAGGTGCAAGAGGGAGGGGATATATGCATACATAGAGCTGGTCCAGGCTGTTGTCGTGCAGAAACTATCACAGCACTGTAAAGCAATTATATTCCAATTGAAAAAAAGGTCTCACCTGGTAAAAAATAAAAATAAAAAATAAGAAAACATCCTTGTAAGACATGGAAAGGCTGAAAGAGTACTGAATTTTGGCTATATTTCAGATGTTGACTAAGTAGGGCTGGACTACTAGTTAGTTTGAAGGTAAGAGATGAGTCAGAGTTGATCTCGAGCCCCCAGTCTTTGTCCAGGGGAGGTAAGCAGCATATGGAATAAAGAATAGTGAGCAGACTTGAGCCACAATAAAATGCCAAAGGCAATTCCAGCAGAGACACCTGGCAGGTAGTTGAAAATACGGTTACAAGTTAGATTCGGGGATCATTCATAATAGCTGATGGCAAATGCATGAGAGCATCTATGGAAAAGCATATTTTAAAGGAACTTACAGAAAATGAGCTTATCTCTAGTTTTCAAATGTTTTCTAGTCTTAGAGGAATAATAGGCTTCATCTTTTCTGAAATGTGTGTTTAGGCAAAAATGGTGCTCTCTTTGGTAATAACAAAACTTTAATTTATTAAATTCCCATCTCACAGAGAAAGGAAACAAGTAACTACAAAACACAAGGATGCTCTGGTCCCACAAGTCCAGCACATTCATTACACGAGTGGAGGCAGTGTCAGGAGGGAGGCTGGAGTGGGCAGAAAGAACAGGAGAGGAGAGCCAAGAAAGGTTAGGGCTGTACACCACTGCAAAACTTGGGATTTAGAAGAGATGAGAGAGCATTCTTTAAATTAATTTATTTATTTTAGTTGGAGGCTAATTACTTTGCAATACTGTTGTGGTTTTTTTTTTTTTTTTTTTTTTTTTGCCATACATTAACATGAATCAGCCACAGGTATACATGAGTCCCCCATCCCGAACCCCCCTCCCACCAAAGACACAATAACCACAGCCAGCTACCTCAGGAGTTGCTCTCTCTTGGAACTATAAAACGGTTTTACTGCCTGCCCAATCTTGTTATGAGACAGCTCATTATGACACAATTTCATGTATGCAACACATAATAACTGCATGGTTGCTATGAAATTATTAGCCTGTAACTGGGCTATTAATCCTGTTCACACAATGCAATGATTATGAAGAAAGCATCGTATGCTTTCTTCTTTAAATGCAGAGGCAGTGCTCCTGCGGTAGGTAAGTAATATCTTGCCCCTAGATTTGTTTTATTTAACCCAATAAGTGTTTTAAATAAAATAAAATGTAAACATAAGGGATGGATTCAAAGACTAAGTACAAAGGTCTGGACTTCTGGCTTGTCTTGACAAAGACGAAAGCTTCATAGGAATAGTCCAGCATTCCTGTTCAATAATGATAAGTAGAAGCTAAGTAGTAGCTACCTCCTTGGTACTGGGTCCTCCTATATGCTCACTGCTGTCTCTCTGATAGGGAGGCCGAGAGTTAGTGCCAATCTTGCCTAACTATTGTTTTCCTGATCTCAGTCCTAAGTGGATAATTTCTTTTACATGGCCCCGTACAGGCATATGGACCTTCCCTGGTGGTTCAGCCAGCAAAGAACCTACCTGCAATGCAGGAGACCTGGGTTCAATCCCCGGGTTGGGAAAATCCCCTGAAGAAGGGAATAGCTACCCTCCTCAGTATTCTGGATTGGTGAATTCTATGCACTTTATGATGGGATTCCCTAGTAGCTCAGCTGGTAAAGAATCTGCCTGCAATGCAGGAGACCCCAGTTTGATTCCTGAGTCAGGAAGATCCACTAGAGAAAGGATAGGCTACCCACTCCAGTGTTCTTGGGCTTCCCTAGTGGCTCAGCTGTTGAAGACTCTGCCTGTAATGTGGGAGAGCTGGGTTTGATCCCTGGGCTGGGAAGATCCCCTGGAGAAGGGAACAGCTACCCACTCCAGTATTCTGGCCTGGAGAATTCCATGGACTATATAATGGGATCACAAAGCATCGGACATGACTGAGCAAATTTCACTCACAGGCATATGAGTTTTGTAGCCTCTGTTTTAATGAAGTGAACTGAAAGTGACTTCTAAGATGACTTTAGAATGATGATGAGTTGTCTAGATCTGTTCCTAGCTGTGAACCCCGAGCACTGGCTGTATCACATGCTCTAGCAAGCAGTATATAATCTGGTAAAAGAAGTGTCAGAATGAAGCTTATAGAAACGAGGGCTTGATCAGGACAGAAACTGGAGGAGTGTCGCACCTTGGGAATGAAGAGGGAGAGGGTTAAAAGCATGGCACCTCAGTCTACTTACCTTAAATGGGAAGAGTACGCAGGATCTGTTTTTTGGAAGAGGATCAGACTGCAGAGTAAAAAGCACAGGCATGGGACAGCTCGAGAATCCTTAGATGGAAGCTCAAGAAACAGCAACAAAGAACAGAACAACCCTCCCAGAGAGGGTTGATAAGTACAAGGAGGAACACACACCTTAATCCCATTTGCTGCAGTTGAGAAGAGCTCCCTATGTCAATGCCCTTCAGAGAGGACAGGTATCTGAGAAACCCTGTACAACCCAGAGACGAAAGTAGAAGAACTAGGTGGGCAACCTGACCATGCCACAGGGGTATTCACAGGGACTCTCTCTCTCTCACTCATGTTTCTAAAGCATTTAGTGTTTTCATCCCTTAATAAAAAAGTAGGAGTGGTGATTCCTCTCAAATGCCAATATGGGAATGTGTACAGCAAAGCTTGTACACCAACCTTAAGTCCTTCTAGACCTCTTAGTAATAGTCATGCTCTAATTAATACTGTCATCTCATCACTATATGCATTCATGTACACAGGTACCCAATGCACCTGTGGCAGAATGAAACAGGATATGAAAAAGCTACTCTCTTTAAATTTGAGATTACAGGCTATTTTAGGAAATCAGAAACTTACGGGTTTTCATTCTTTCCTTTATCCCTTCCTTTCCTCCACTTCCTGTTCTTCCTTCCTCTCTCTCTCTACCTGTATTTTCTCACTTTTGGTCACAAGACACTCCAGTTTCAGAATTAGCCACTTCTCCAAGGATTCCTAGCTCCATTTATTGTAGAATGCCATTAGACACATTGTGCTGGAAGAAGCACAAGCTGGAATCAAGATTGTCAGGAGAAATATAAATAACCTCAGATATGCAGATGACATCATCTTTATTGCAGAAACTGAAGAAGAACTAAAGAGCCTCTTGATGAAAGTGAAAGAGGAGAGTGAAAAAGTGGGCTTAAAGCTCAACATTCAGAAACACTAAGATCATAGCATCTGTTCTCATCATTTCATGGCAAATAGATGGGGAAACAATGGAAACAGTGACAGACATTATTTTTGGGGGCTCCAAAAATCACTGCAGATGGTGACTGCAGCCATGAAATTAAAAGATCCTTGCTTCTTGGAAGAAAAGCTATGATCAACCTAGACAGCATATTTAAGAGAGACATTATTTTGCCAACAAAGGTCCATTTAGTCAAAGCTGTGGTTTTTCCTATAGTCACATATGGATGTGAGAGTTGGACCATAAAGAAAGCTGAGTGCTGAAGAATTGAGGCTTTTGAACTGTGGTGTTGAAGACTCTTGAGAGTCCCTTGGACTGCAAGGAGATCCAACCAGTCCATCCTAAAGGAGATCAGATCTGAATATTCATTGGGAGGACTGATGCTGAAGCTGAAACTCCAACACTTTGGCCACCTGATGCGAAGAACTGACACTGGAAAAGACCCTGATGCTGGGAAAGACTGAAGGCAGGAGGAGAAGGGGACGATACAGGATGAGATGGTTGATTGGTATCACCAACTTGATGGACATGAGTTTGAATAAGCTTTGGGAGTTGGTGATGGACAGGGAAGCCTGGCGTGCTGCAGTCCATGGGGTCACAAAGAGCTGGACACGACTGAGCAACTGAACTGAATTGAACTGAACTAGATACCAAAACCTGGGTGCTAGTGTTCCTTGTGTGGTTTCAAGTCACCAAGAAAAATGGTTATCTCTAGCCTATGCTCTTCAATTTTTGAGTTTCCTCCTCCATCAGTGGATTTGCAGAGCCTACTTCTCAGCTTCCCTGATTTAACCCTGTTGGCCTCACATCACTCCCCTGCTGAATCACCTTATGTTACTTCCTTTCCCTTGCCACTTAACCAGGGCAGTGTCTCCAAGATTCTAGTGTTTGACCTTAAAATACTTGAGATTTTTATCTCCCTTTGAATTTTATCATTATCACTCCCGTTGTGATATTTTCTTACTGAGGCTCTGACCTCAACTTTTGTGCATGTGAAGTACTCATGTGCGTTTTATGTGTGCAAGAAAACAGTCTCTCTTCCATTCAGAGACTATTTTGAGGACCTCAGGAAATTTACTAGCCACACTGGAAAATCTCTAAGGAGCTCATAGTTTAAAAGGATATAAAAGAGAGAATAAGGTTCACAAAAGCAGGGAAGAACGTTAAAGAATGTGTGCCCCATA
Source organism: Bos grunniens (assembly GCF_055505025.1). Lineage (NCBI taxonomy): Eukaryota > Metazoa > Chordata > Mammalia > Artiodactyla > Bovidae > Bos > Bos grunniens. The sequence goes on from NC_141174.1 coordinate 12,462,000, forward strand.
AGTAGACACTGCAGCAGGGTGGAACGGTAAAAGACCAGGGATCTCAAGCCAGACCACCTGAATTAAAACCTCAAACCTCAGCTCAACCACTTTTTGGCCTTATATCTTTACAGAAGCCACTTAACTTCTGCGAGTTTCAGTTTCCATATCAATAAAATGGATCTATTAATAATAGTATGCACCACTACTCTTGCCTGGAAAATCCCATGGGCAGAGGAGCCTGGTAGGCTGCGGTCCATGGGGTCTCGAAGAGTCGGACATGACTGAGCGACTTCACTTTCACTTTTCACTTTCACGCATTGGAGAAGGAAACGGCAACCCACTCCAGTGTTCTTGCCTGGAGAATCCCAGGGACGGGGGAGCCTGGTGGGCTGCCGTCTATGGGGTCGCACAGAGTCGGACACGACTGAAGTGACTTAGCAGCAAAGCAACTGCTATTACTCTCAACAGAGTAAATATCATTCAAGTGTTCAGAACACTGTTTGGGACAGAGAAAGTTCTATATACGTCGGTTATTGTTGTAATGAACAGTAGAAGTTACACTGAAGACTTGAATCAACTAAATCTTGGCACAAAAGGCCAATCTGACCCATAGGGTAAGATTTTGTTTGCTCTGCTTTGGGTTAGGAGTGTGGTATTTATGATCTGTCTGGGGGAAAACAGAGAAGGATTAGGGTTACTGCTTTAAACAGAGGTTTGATGACAACAGAGGAAGTAGGACTAGGTACTATCAACTACAAATTGGCACTTATCTTTGGCACATTGAAGCCAGGAAGAGAAGGGGATGACCGAGAATGAGATGGTTGGATGACATCCAATTCAACGGACATGAATGTGAGCAAGCTCTAGGATGTGGTAAAGGACAGGGAAGCCTGGCGTGCTGCAGGCCATGGGGTCCCAAAGGTCAGACATGACTGAGAGACTAAACAACAATGGGCACTTGCCATACACCTCTACCGGTATTAAATCATGCGACGCTGCAGCTGCTGATTTTCAACACCTCCTGAAAGGAGCTCAGGGTGGAGAATAGAAATGAGATGCTCTGTGCTTTGGAAAAAACTGCAGAACGAATCTATAGATAGTCAGATATTTTCAGGAGCTGGTTTTATGAGCCCAATTTTTGGAATTCTTCATATCTAGAACATCCTTCATGGTGATAACTGCTCCTCATGATTAGTGGAAATCTCCAAAAAATATGTACTTGATTGCACGTACTCCTTCACCAAAATTACATATTCTGTGACCTGCACCCCTGCCTCTTTGGAGCAGTTTCTCAGAGCTATCTCCTGGGCTATAGTCCTCATTCTGCCCCAATTAAAACTGAACTTGCAATTCTCACATTGTGCATTTTTGAAGTCAACAGTACTTTAAAATTTTTCCTCACCAGAGAAGTCATCTTCACACTTCGAGGAATCACAATACACCTGGTCATCAAGGAGGATTAACTCAAGGTAGGAGAGGAGAGAACAGGGAAGTCATTTTCTCTCAGTGATTTCAAGTGTAAGGCCCACATGAGTGCTATTCTGGGATATGGAGGGGTGTTCTATAAATGATTCTACTGATGTTAGGAGCCTTTAGATAATTATGATAATACAGTAAAAAAAAAAAAAATTGGAGGTCAGGAAAAGTACCCCAAACTGGAAAATGAATAAACAACAATAAGGTAATACAAATGGGACCCTGAAAGCAGTCCCGGCTAGAATTAAGGCTTCACTTAAGTAACACTGCATTTTATATTTCCTGTGAGTCCCAAGTGATTTATACAATTACTAAGAAACCACCTAACCCTCTTTGTTTGGTACTGTGTGGGCTTAGTCACTCAGTTGTGTCTGACTCTTTGCAACCCATGGACTGTAGCCCACTAGGCTCCTCTGTCCACAGGATTCTCCAGGCAAGAATACTGGTACAGGTAGCCATTCCCTTCTCCAGGGTGGTCTTCTCAACCCAGGGATCACACCAGGTCTCCTGTGTTGCAGGCAGATAAGAAGGAATAAACAGAGAAATGGGTCCTTTGAGTAACATTTTCTCATGCAAACTAATGTAAATCACACATCTCTATGTTGAAAGTTTGTATGATTAAAAGTGTGTGCATTTCCAGAGCACAAAACAAATTTTACAACAGGTTAACTAGCACTGGGCTGATGTTGGTAAAGGACTTTTAGTACACTAGAGAAGCCTAGAAAACAATTTTCTTGCTAGGGAAAAATGTCCCCCAATATTGTGGCACATTGAGGAGTTGGTGGTGGCATTAAGCTCTTCCCCAGTTGATCAAGAATCTGCCTGCAATTCAGGAGACCTGGGTTCAATCCCTGGGTCAGGAAGATCCCTCGGAGAAGGAAATGGCAACTCACTCCAATATTTTCATCTGGAGGATCAAAAGGACAGAAGAGCCTGGCAAGCTACAGTCCATGGGGTTCTAAGAGTCAAACACGACTTAGCAACTAAACCACCACAAGGGCTTACTGCTAGCTTGAAGCAGTCTCGCTTCTCTTCATGAACAGAAACAATCTTGAATCTAAGAAATAATTTAATCCAAGTGGAAGAACTGAAAGGCCTCCCAGTGTATAGAAAGAGGGACTCAGTAGAGAAATGGGATCACCCCCTCACCAGTGAGGGGATCATTCTGGTAGACTGGTATGTATCTCAGACTCACTGCTATGTATATATCTCAACAGTCACAATTCCATTTGGTCACTAAGAAAAGATATGGAGTCTTGGTTCAGAGCACATTTGAGGGCCTGCTGTGTACTAGGTATTCCCTATTTCTGATGTCCAAAATTTCCCTATTAGGTATCATTTTTAGATGAAGTAAGCTAAAATTTAGAAAAGGGATATGGTTGGACCTAGAGATTACCATACAGAGTCAGAAAGAGAAAAGCAAAAACCGTATATTAAAGCATACACATGGAATCTGAAAGAATTGATATAGATGATCTTATTACTAAACATAAATAGAAACAGATGCAGAGAACAAATGCATGGACACCAAGGGGAAAAGGAAGGGATAGGATGAATTGGGAGACTGGGATTGACATATATACCCTATTGACCCTGAGTATAAAACAGATGACTCATGAGAGCCTACTGTGTGTCACGGGAAACTCTACTCAATGCTGTGTGGTGACCTAAATGGGAAGGAAATCCAAAAGAGAAGAGACACATGTATACGTATGGCTGATTCAGTCTGCTGCACAGCAGAAACTGATACAACATCGTAAAGCAAATATAAACGAAGCCGCTCAGTCGTGTCCGACTCTGTGCAACCCTGTGGACTGTAGCCTACCCACAAAAAAAAAAAAAAAAAGAACAAAACATTTCCCCAAATCATGCAGCAGGTAACTGAAAGGAAGAGGCTTCAGACACAACTATATCGTGCTGAGTATTTACTGCCTTTCTGAACCATCAGCGCATCTTTCCTCATAATGCATCCCTCATGTGTCCAAAAGGAAAAGTGAGGGGTGGGGCACCTTAAACCCACTGACACAAAGAATGTACTACAGAATGGAAGGAATAGGAGAAAACTTTGAAAAATAACATAATGGGCCTAAAGAAGGTTACGGAGCCCAAGTGGGGTCTATACATCGAGAGAGACCCTTTCTCTCATGGCAAAAACCATGGAAAAGACCTGCTGTCCTCACACTTGTATAACTAATCTTCAGCTTTGGATTAATATTTTGTTTATGAGACCACAGAAGAATAATTGCCACAAATTTCAGAATGTTCTAGATCAGCTCTGCTGAATAGAAATAAAGTAATTATAAATTTCCTGGAAGCCTTATTAAAAAACAGCATAGACAAGTATGTTAAATTAATTTTAATAATATATTTATGTAGCCCAATCTATTAAAACATTATTATTTCAACAACTAATTATTGTAAAATGTAAATGAGATACTTTGTATCTTTTTTTAATGCTAAGTCCTTGAAGTCTAGTATATATGTTACACTTAGGTTGCACATTCCCATTCAGATAAGTTTTCAAAGATTTAAGCAAAATACGGTTCTATCAGAATGATAAAGTTGTGTTTAATGGAAAATATTTTACACTGCTTCAGTTTTTAAATTTAAATTTATTATATTTAAATTTTAAAACTAATTTCCTCATTCACCCTAACCTTAATTTAATTACTCAATAGCCACATAGGTCTAGTGGCTTTTATATTGGAAAGCATAGTTTAGAGAAACCGTTAGTATAAGCTTTTTTTTCCCCCCATATTATATCTAAGACTTCCATAGTTTACAACTATGAAAATAAAAGATAAATCTCACGTATCCAATGCAGAAAGAATTGAAGGCATTTGCTGTAAATATTTCATACATCTTTCATCTCTTGGTGATGGTCTACAATAGGAATAAGACAAGACAGGTACTGCAAGCAGGTGGTCTGTTATTCCAACTTTATTTTCTTAGAGAACAGAAGTACAGCTGGTTGGATAGAAACAGGGTAGCAAGCTGGCTAATGTAAGATGTTCATACTTTCAATAACTCCTGCAACTGAATAATTTTGGAAGGTATTTTTAATACTGTTAGAGAATCAAGCACTAACAAACTACAAATTTTTAGTAAAAGTGTGCATAAAGTACGTTGAGTATGAAGCCAATAATTATTGAAAGTGCGGAACTAATTATACACAAGTAGTCTTGCAATTGTCTGATAGAAATAAAAAGAATAAAATCATCATGATGCCTTGAAAGGATAGGTCGAGAAGAAACCATCCTAGTTAAACAAACATAAACTTACACCTAAGGAGGCCCCAGGGCATTTAGGCCTACTCAGGGCTACTCCTGTTATCTGCTACGTAAACTCCCAACAGTGAGACTCAGAATTTTTCTTCCTTTCAGCCAGCTTTCTTAAGTTTATCTCCCACAGACTTTTGGGTCATCATCCTTAAAGACACAAATCCCTCTCTTCTTTCAGACAATTTCTTGAAGCCTCAGTGATGATGAGAAACTGATCTTTAGAGTATCAATTGCAAAACAAAACAAAGAACAAAAAACCTTTCATGCCATCATTCTCTAGGAGCTGGAATTTCTTCTTAGGTTTGAGTGGCATTTGCACTATTCTTGACTACAGCTTGATCTAGTACATGTGTGCATGCTCAGCTGTATCCAACTCTTTGTGACTGTAGCCTGCTAGGCTCTTAGATCCATGGAATTTTCCAGGCAAGAATACTGGAGTGGGTTGCCACTTCCTACCGCAGGGGATCTTCCCAACTCAGGGATCGAACCCGTGTCTCTTGCATCTCCTGTACTGGCAGGCAGATTCTTACCAACTGTGCCACCTGGGAAGCCCCCAACATATTCTAGAGACCATCCTAAAGTATGTAGAACCAAAAGGATATAATATGCATTCTAAATGATGTAGTATCTCTAGGTTGCAATTCATTTTTTCCTTGATCCTCAAATATCCAAAGTATCAACACACTGTAATTAGTGTCAGTGGCTCTCCACGGCAATGATTTTTATCAGACCAGGAGAAGGATGTGGAATTCAAACATAACTCCAGCCTGAATGATTCTGATAGCCTTTTCCCCACCTCTTCTATACTGAGAACCACTAAATCAGTGCATTTATATTCTGTAACAGCTAAATTACATATATTTACACATCATTTCCAAAGAAACTTTTACATTTAGGTGAATGTGTCACTTTTCAATCAAACTACTATGAACACACACCCTAATTTACCAAAAAGGTCAGTATTGGCTTTTGCATCATAAAAGAAAACCTCAAAGAGTTTCTCGAAGCAGCAAGTTGCTCTAAAACATTTGAATGGTTATTCAACTTAAAAAAAATGTTTAATACATAGCACCTTAGGAGGGCATCTGGTGGAAAGTTAAGTGCACCTGTACCAGTAAAATAATGATTCGTTCTAACTGAGGTTATTGGAGAAGGAAATGGCAACCTACTCCAGTACTCCTGCCTAGAGAATCCCCTGGAGAGAGGAGCCTGGTGGGCTACAGTCCATGGGGTTGCAAAGTCGGACACGACTGAGCAACCGACACACACACAACTGAGCTTGTGACCATTTTATTATTCAGGCCAGCAGAGCTGCCCCAACTGCCTGCAGTGCTGAAGGGACTACAGAGGGAATATCATATTGGGTAACATTTTATTTTCTAAAAACTGCAATGCCTCTTTGTTAAATTAAGGAGTCATCAAACTGAAAGTTATTACTTTTGCTACCATAATTAAATTTGTGTTTCATTCTGAAGTGGCACTGGATCAATGAAAAACAATATTTATATCTAATGGTGCTTTTTTGGCTTGTCTATTTTACCTTAAGTGGATTTTTAAAATGCTGCTATTTAACAAACACATATGCAAACACACACACACAAAATATTTTCTGAAATACCTTTATTATCCCACTTTATGAATACTAGAGTTTTATTGTCTTAATGAGATAAATTATTTTAATAGTAGCTTCTTCTCATTTACTGAATTGATACTAAAAGCAATCATTAACAGGGGGAGAAAGTTATCTTAAGATGAAGTCAAGAGTTTTTTCAAGGATTCTAGATGAAAGAGGGCTAAGATACAGACTAGCAGCCTAATAAATCTCATTGGACAAACACAAGGATATCATGACAGATGTAATGTCAAATGAGATGAAAATAAGCAACTAATATTTTTCACCTATAAAATGCCAGCAAATGAAAATATATGATAACTTATTTTTTAAATAAGATTCTACATGATATCAGATGTCATTATTTTTCATCAAACCCACAGTCAGAAACTTCTCTACTTTATCTGCTGTTCTTCTAGGCCTCCTTCTACTTTTTGCCTCATCCTCCTTTTTCCATTTAGAGAAAAAAACATTATTTGTTGACAGATGATAAGGTCTCTGCTTGACTTATACATCAAGTTAAATAGCTCCTTAGCATTTTAGCTAAACGATCTAATCTTAATCATACTGTCAGCATTTAAGATAGTGAAGGTCTTGGAAAATCACGTAACAAATTATTCATGATAGATCTACAAGGAAGATGAAAGTACGAGACTCATCTGTTAGATGATCTTATGCTAGAAGAAGGTGGAATTCATCAGTATTCAGGAGATGGAGTATGAACAAATACTAAAATAAAAAGTCCTTGTGACTTAGTCTGGGTTGAGGTCACAATTAGACTACATAAATTATTTAATTTATAAAAGAAAAATGAAATTTCACAGCAATAACTGGAGAAGATCAAAAATACTGTTTTATTTTGGTGGTAAAAACCCATCTCAGAGTTTCAAAAGTCACTGAAATATGTAGTTTCATCTTCATCATCTAGTAGGCAGCAAATCATAATGTCTAATTTCATAAGAAATCTGACTTGCTCAAAAATGTGAGGCTCTGTATGAATGTATATTAGTAAAAAGCTATCCAAAAATTAGAGGGCATTAAAACGTTCTGTTTCTTGTTAGGCATTTGGGGTACACAACTGTATGCATTTGTCAAAATTCATTTGATAGTACACTTAAGAGCTGAGCATTTCACTGTATGTAAGTTATACTTAAATAAACAAAATTTAAGACCAACCAAAGCAAACTATCACTTTAGCCAAACATCAAAATAAACCCCAATATAAGAATTTGGGTCTACCATTAAAAAGATTGTGAATCAACAAGGGCTCACTTGTATGGAAGAAAAGGGCAAAAATAAATTAGAGGATGCCCACCACAGAGAAATGGAAACCCTATTATTACCGAATCCTTAAAATACTAAGTTAGAAATTTAGGGAAATCATGCCAATAAAAATTTTAAAAACTAATTCATGTGAAATATACAAATCAAAGTGAATTTAAAGAAACATGTAAACTTTAGTTTCATCAAATATAGTTCATAAGCTAGTTTTAATGCTCAAATTTCGACTAATACATCACCTGTTTCAAAGTCTATTAAGGAGATTTATTTTTATAATTCTATAATTTTTTTTTAATTTAAGCTTTACTTAGTGTTTTTCTGGCAATCATGGTTCTGTGAAAATATCGGTTAAGGTGTGGACCAAAGCAGAACAAGAAATATTCTTTTATGCATATTTTATACAATTTTTAAAGTCCCAATAGGCTTATTGAAATGTAGCATTGTGGCTCAAATCATTGTAAAGATGTGATAATGGTGACTTCTAAATGTTGATTTCACTGAAGGCATGAAAACTGAAGAGTGAACTTTCATAGGAAAACAAAGAAAAAAACAAGAGAAATCCCTTTAAATTTCATATCATGTTACATGAATAGCATGTTCCATATCCAGAAGCATACATAGTATCTATTTTCATAAATAATTTTCAGTTAAATGTTGCCCCAAGCCATAGACACTGCTAATAAACGTATAGGAAAGCTCTCACTTGGCAATGCCAAGGCCCAGTGCTGTTAGTGCAAATATAATCTCACTGTTCTTTGTCCTCTACCAGCTACCACTGTGCCTGTTTGCTCTATTGATATTCACAGGAAATGTGTTTTATAATGAGAGAGAAGGAAAACTTTGTTGGAGCTAAGGCCCTGAGAGACCTTAGGAAGCTGGAGGAAAAAGTAGGGCTTAAGTGATGGGTTGTAGCCAAAAAGCTGAAAGAACAATTAAAATTTCAAAAGAAAAATTCAAAATTTGAGGCATAAGCACACCTTCTTTTCCTGGGTAACATCCCAGGGTATAAGGCTGGGGGAGAGGCCATGGATCTTCTTTCTATGGGAAGCTTGGCATTGCTCTGACAGCCAGGGGGCTGTTGAATTTGGGAAGTGATGAGGTCCTGCCCCAGTAGTCATGTATGGATGTGAGAGTTGGACTATAAAGAAAGCTGAGCACCGAAGAATTGATGTTTTTGAACTGTGGTGTTGGAGAAGACTCTGGAGAGTCCCTTGGACTCCAAGGAGATCCAACCAGTCCATCCTAAAGGAAATCAGTCCTGGGTGTTCATTGGAGGGACTGATGTTGAAGCTGAAACTCCAGTACTTAGGCCACCTCATGTGAAGAGTTGACTCACTGGAAAAGACCCTGATGCTGGGAAAGATTGAGGGCAGGAGGAGAAGGGGACGACAGAGGATGAGATGGCTGGATGGCATCACCGACTCAATGGATATGGGTTTGGGTAGACTCTCAGAGTTGGTGATGGACAGGGAGGCCTGGAGTGCTGTAATTCATGGGGTTGCAAAGAGTCGGACACAACTGAGCGACTGAACTGAACTGAGGTCCTGCCCCAGGCAAACAGGTGGCTCTCATGATAGATACTTTCATGGTGGGGCATATACAATTAGATTTTAAGGACAATGCTTCATGGATGACAGAGTGGTAGAGAAAGAAACAATGATTAATTTGGGTAATACATGATATCTGAAAATGATTGATCGATGTGTGGGTACATACAACACATGCCTGATGGATGTCCCAGAAATAACTGGCTAACATTTTCAGAGTGCTAATTTCTGACAGTCAACCCAGTATTGATTACTACCATCATAACCTTGACAATAGTTATAGACTGGTGGCGTCTATGGGAATTTGAGTTACTCGCTGATATTCTGTTTAATTGATTCTAGAAATCTTTTATTGTAGAAACAAGGCGGATATGCTAATAAAATATATATGACTTCATGTATAATGGAATCCACCACAGCAAAGCAAAAGTAGGCTTATCATGTTTTTTGTGGATAAAATCTATTACTCATATTTCTGCAACCATATTGGTGGATATTTTCTATTTCATGTTGCAGATCTGGTTTCCACTTCACAGACACTCAGTAGCATTTACTTAATTTTTATTACATCCTTATGCAATGGTACTATTGTTATTTTACAGTAAAGTTTAAGTCAGCTCAATTCTAGCATCAGAGACTCATTAAGAGTGAGCAATTTGGTGCTTAATGAGTTGTTAACCCTGAGTAAATATATTAAAATAATAGAGTGATAAATTTAAATTGAATTGCATCGGGCTTGCTTTTTGTTCAATAACGTCTTCTGCAGCAAGAGAAAGAGCCACTTAAAAAGCAATCTTTGATAAAATATATTCTGAATCACTTATACTTACTTCTCAGTTACTGTCTATCTCTTCCTTATTTGATTCTTTATCTTATCAAGACATTCTCTTTTAAATAGTCATTGCTATGAATATTTCCAATTTTATTTCTAAAAGGAACAATATAATTAACAATGAATAAGTCTCAGGCAAAAAATAAAAATGTCCCTGAGATAAGTCCACATATTAGAAAGATATTATTGGATAAGTAATTAAAATTCAAAGCACATTTGTCAACAGTGGGTTCATGGATAAACAAACGTGGAGACTCTCAGTTCATTTGTTATGCACTTAAACCATGGCCTATACGACAATTCTTAATCAACATCTCAGCTCTCTGTGGCTTGAATCAAAGCTGTCAATGTTAATGACACAAGTAAAATTCTATTACTCTAAGTCCCATAGAACCTCGGGAACAATTGAAGAGAGAGAGTTTAATCTGTCTCATGGCTCATCAACAAAAACATTTTAGTTCAAACAGCAGACATCTTCCCCACATCTCTGTAAGAAATCAATATGGACAGCTGGACTTAAAGCTCACAAGTGGAGTTGGAGGGATGAGTGATGGAGAAAATATCCTCTGACTCAAAAATGAAGCATATTTGAGTTAGGACCAACCGAGTAAGGACAAACATGTAATTCTAAAGCATTCATATGAGAGCCATTTACATAACCAAAACAATATTTTGATCTACGGTGTTACAATAGTCATATAAAACACAAATTCAGGAACAAAGCTACTTGTGAATGAGAGCCCCTTCTATACTAGAATGGGCAAAATGTAGAAATTGATTTCTTGACAGGTAACATCTCCCTGAAATGAATCTGAAATGACCTATAATCATATCTGAGCATGACGGTGAGGTTAGTCACCTAGCTAGATATATCACTTAATAATTTCTTACTCAAAGGGAAACGGGAATTCAAAGGTAAACAATTAACAAGCCTGAGAAGTCAAACACAATACAATCTGGAGAATTCAAACTCACACCACCTTTAAAGTGTCATATATCTACAAATGAAAACAGATGAACATGTAAAACTAAAGGCGTTTTCCTATTCAAGAACTAGGTCTTAGCATCAACAGCCTACTGAATCCTGGTCTCTAAGTTCTGCTGGTGTTTGGAAAGGCAGTATGTATGTATAACATATATGGAAGGAGGTATTTTACATATATACCTGTGATGTATCTTACAGTATCTAGAAATAAGATACAAAGTATTTGTAACTTGGGTCTTCCATTTACATATATAGATTTCTCTCTCTTGCTCTCTTTGACTCTTTCTTTAAAACCTATGCATGCATGGTTGAATGTGTATTTGAAAGCATACAAATTTACATATTTGTCTTAAATAAACTTGCCATCTAACTTTAACACATCGCTAGCCTGATTTTTAAACCATGCAATTAAAAGAGGTGTTGACAGCACTTGAAAGAAGCGTCCAGCAAAGATACATCATGGCAGTGATCCGAGGGCTTCCCTGACGTTAGCATGTGGTGGAAGAGACAAAGATCTGATCACAAAAGCTGCTACAGAAGCTTTCCAAGAAGTCAAGGAAAGAGATACTTAAAACAGTGACAAAACTGTCTTACAGAAAAATTTATCCTGCTTTATTTTATAAAAAGAGCAATAACTTAAGTTTGCATAACACCTTTCATTCAAAAGAAAGCATTTTACATGCAATGAAGCTGATTTTAAGATATAAAGCTCTGAAAATCTCCAATGAAATGCCACTATATTCTTTTGGAAGAATAGTGAAGGCTCTAAAAATGGCTCCCAAAGAAAAAGTCTGGTACAGCCATTCTGAGAGGAAAATGCAGAGAAGATTCAACTGCGGTAAGGTGTTAAAAGCACTAAAACAGCAATCAGGAGATGGTGAAGGACAGGGAAGCCTGGTGTGCTGCAGCCCATGGGGTCTCAAGGAGTTGGATGCGACCAAGTGACTGAACACCAAAAACATGGCTAAAGTTACTGATATGGCTAGGAGTTATTAGGAGAAGGCAATGGCACCCCACTCCAGTACTCTTGCCTGGAAAATCCCATGGATGGAGGAGCCTGGTAGGCTGTAGTCCATGGGGTCGCTAAGAGTCAGACACAACTGAGTGACTTCACTTTCACTTCTCACTTTCATGCATTGGAGAAGGAAATGGCAACCCACTCCAGTGTTCTTGCCTGGAGAATCCCAGGGACAGAGGAGCCTAGTGGGCTACCGTCTATGGGGTCACACAAAGACGGAAGCGACTTAGGAGCAGCAGCAGAGATGATAATAAAGTAATAGATTAATGCAGCCTGCAGCAAGTATTGTTAGGCTAATAATTTGTTTATGCCAATTAATTAGTGATAAAGAAACTAAAATATAGGAATGTACATGAATAGCTAGTGTTGGTACAGAAGAAAATAGGAATGAACCCAATTGTCACAAAAATCTTGGATGAAAAAGGATCTCAATAACACCTCCTCTCAAAAAACACAAAAAAGGAGTTGGTGATGGACAGGGAAGCCTGGTGTGCTGCAGTCCATGGAATCACAAAGAGTTCAGTGAGACTGAGCAACTGAACTGAACTAAACTGAGATTTGATTTTAATGTCCATGAATTTCAAGTGTCATGACAGTAAAATTTGCTGGCATTCTGCCAGCAACCTACAATCCAGGTGTGTTCTAGAAGCATCTTTCCACCATAGCCACAGGCCAAGAAGGCATGAGGAGGAGTAGTGTGAAAAGGAAGGGAGGAAAGCTAAGAAAGTGGGTGAAGCTTTAGGATTAAAAAAGAGAATCCCATGTTGGTGAGTGCTTTGCCTTAAAGATCCTTTCCTAGTCCACTCCTCTCCTCAATATTGGGCACTGCAAAGTAGACCAGTATGGGTTTCTTTCTTTTTTAATATTTATTTTTATTATTTATTCATTATTTGGCTGCACTGTGTGGCTTGCGGGATCTTAGCTCCCTGACCAGGGATCCAACTCTGGCCCCCTGAACTGAAAGCATGGAGCCCTAACCACTGGCCTGCCAGGGAAGTCCTGTTTTGTTTGTTTTTAAATAAGGCAATTGAGTTGCAATCAAGGCTCTACCACCAACTACTAGGATCTTCAATAATTTAACCTTATGGAGATCATCTGAATAGGCCCCCTCACTTTACAAATGAGGAAATGGAATCTGGAGAAGTCTTGCAGCCTAAGCCTGATAGCTCACTTGGTAAAGGGGCTTCCCTCAGAGCTCAGTTGGTAAAGAATCCGACTGCAATGTAAGACACCTGGATTCGATCCCTGGGTTGAGAAGATCTGCTGGAGAAGGGAAAGGCTACCCACTCCAGTACTCTGGCCTGGAGAATTCCACGGATTGTGTATAGTCCTTGGGGTCACAAAGAGCCGGACAGGACGGAATGCCTTTCACTTCCACTAAGCTTTAACATGCATATGGATAATGGCTTTTATTCATTAAGATTGTAAGGACAATGGGATGCTGTATCTGAAATGGCATGGCTTCTTTATCAAGAACATTTCTTTCCTCTTTAAAGTATTTTAATTGACTTTGAATGAATGCTAGTAGAAAGTATCTTTACAATCACCTGTGAAACATTAACTACTGCTGGAAACCGAGTCAAACCAGACTCATTACATGCTGCTGCTGCTAAGTCGTTTCAGTTGTGTCTGACTCTGTGCGACCCCACAGATGGCAGCCCACCAGGCTCCCCCGTCCCTGGGATTCTCCAGGCAAGAACACTGGAGTGGGTTGCCATTTCCTTCTCCAATGCATGAAAGTGAAAAGTGAAAGTGAAGTCACTCAGTCGTGTCTGACTGTTAGCGACCCCATGGACTGCAGCCCACCAGGCTCCTCCATCCACGGGATTTTCCAGGCAAAAGTACTGGAGTGGGGTGCCATTGCCTTCTCCGCATTACATGCTAGAGTCCATGAAATGACTAACTACATCATGTTTTTTCCACAGCCTACTTCCAATAAACCCCCTACCCACCATCTGACCATAAGCATCATCATACAATAACATTTGAAAACAAAACAAAGCAAAACTATTACTTAGAGTTTCAGATAAATCTTTATATTCCATGTTTCCTTATTCACTTTATCCAATGTTCTAATCAAGTAAAACTCAAGCTTATTACTCATGAAAAACATCAGCTTTCCTTATTTCTGTTCTTTTGCTGATTTCAAGTTATATTACATTTGCTCAAATACAGAATATAAAGCATGGCATGTCCTAGCTGGCAATGTACTTTAATTTGGATTCCTAATTATGATTGACTCTGTTACTAAGAATGCCAAGTGTTTGGCACATACATCTCCCAGGGCCTGGGGAAAAGAAAAATGAAAAGTCAATTTCTCTGTTGCTATGATTAGATAAGAGAGGCAGGCAGTTGTACTTATTTGAAGGAGCACCGTATGCTAAGCCACAAGCTTGGCCTTCACATGCTGTAAAACCAATGTGCATGCACAGCTAAGACACAGGGAAGTCAGTGGTGTGTGTACACTAATTAATAAGTCAGTAGCAGCTTGCTGTCCACTCGTAGCTCATCTTTAGGAGACTATTACGAAAAGGTATGCCAAGGTTCTTCACTATATCCAGGTTGTGTTTAGCAAGTGTCTTCCTAAAACCTTTTTAGTTTAGCTTCATAATTCCACTCAGTCCGTATGTACTTGATTAGCAAGAGTTCTCTTTTTTTTATTGAAAAGTTTCTTTAATTGAAATACAGTTGATTTACAATATTGTGTTATTTCAGATGTGCAAGCATAGTGATTCAGTATTTTTGCAAATCGTATTCCATTATAGGCTACTACTGGATACTGGGTACGAATCCTGATAGTACATAGTAAACCCTTGTTGCTTAAGAGCTGTTTAGTCTTTATCAAAGTTCTCACACAGATTCCACCCAGATCTTTTCAGGCTGGGTCACATTCTTTCAGAAAGGGTCATGCCCTTCCAGTTACTGCCTTGGCCATGAGTCCTCACATAGGTCTAGCAGACCAGGTGAGGATGAGGGTCCCTCTGGTTGTAGGTCTACCAGGTTCCTTCCTTGGACCAAACTCATCCTAGCGGCAAGGGTGAAATCATGAAACTCAAATTCAGTCAATATTTTCAAGTAGTTTTTAACACAAAAGCGCTGATTTCTCATGCTACCCATTGACAGGAGAGATGCAACACATTTATTAAGACATCAAAGCCCTTAGAGGGCTTCATGTCCTCTGACTCGAACACCTGAACGTTACTCTTAATTTGGAACAGAAAAGACCTTTGGTTGCTTCGCCTCTTTTATTTTCAAAGGCAGATGGAGCATCCTCAACCACCTGACTTCCGCTACTACTCAACATCTCTGCTTGTCTGGGATGATGCAGAAAGCAGATTTACATGCTCATCTGCAGCGTGTGGGTTCCCATGCAATCTCTCCTGTTCATTCACTGCTTTGCTCAAGTGGGGACTTGCCCATTCGTCCTACTGTGGATCACCTTAGGTGAGAATTTGAGCCAAGAGCTGTTGTAGGATCTTTTGCTGTTTCTCAAACAAGGTCGGTGACTTCAGCTAGTCAGCTGGGCCCCTAGAATGCTGAAGCTGTACTACTGCTTCTAGCTGGGTGGGAAAAACCATCTCTTCTCCAAATCTGTATGAAACGCTGCCCTCTAGGTCTCAGAGTTATAGTGTTGGTGGCCCAAGTCCCACACGGCTTTGAGTTAACTTGCTGCCGTCTCTCCTGTCTGCAGTCTCCGTTCCTTACCTCCACAGTCACTTCCTCTATCACCTTGGTGCTAATTTCCCTCTGGTCCTCCAGTTAAGAAACAAAATTCCACAACCATATGGACTCAGGCAAGTAATCACCCATCTGTGGGGAGTTTGTTTATTTTTTCTTGTTTGTTTTACTAGACTCACTAATCCAACCTCTGGGATACTCTTAGAACATTCCATCTGACTTTTGGATTGACACAATATCCCCTCTCTTCAAATGTACTTTTTTCCCAGTGGGCCCCAACCATGATTTTTATTCATTATACATTTCCACTTGGCTGAACCCTCTGGAACGGGGAGAGTTTACAACTGGAAAATGGCCTCAAACTGTCTGTAGAACTTGCTGTTTGTCAGTCAGGCCAAAAAAAAAAAATTAAACTGTCCAGGGGAAAAAATTACCTGGTGATGGTCAGAAACTCTATTTCAAAATCTATTTTCTTAAGTAATGGATTGCAAGTTTATGATGACTTCATGGGGTTGGAGCAGACATTGCTCATAGAATACAGTTCTCCAAAGATGTAATCAGCTTAATCTCTTCATCCAACCATCATTATCAGTGAAAAAAGAGCTGCTTCTCTCCAAGCATGAACAATCTGTAATGATTGGGAAGAGTGGCCTGCAGTGACCGCACAGTCATTCTGTGGAGTGGCTCAAGTGCAACCTTTAGTTTCTAGAAAACGAGGGAGAGGGGGAAAGAATGTACCCAAATAGTGGTGGTTTATTCCAGCAGGTGATGCTGTTTACTTAGAGGCTGACTTCTTCCATCAACCAAAATATACCTTTCTGAACCTTAAACATAAAAAATCATGGATGCTATAAAAAGTTATTAGAGTAGAGAGGACCATGCTCATTCCCAGATGGCTCAGGGGTAAAGAATCTGCCTGCAATGCAGGAGACTCAGGTTAGATCCCCTGAAGGAGGGAATGGCAATCCATCCAGTATTGAAGTGACTGAGCGTGCACGTGCTCGGGATTTAGAGGGAAATTACCCTCTCTGGGTTTGTTGTGTTGAGATCACTTTTTTTTTTGTTTTTTAGGTTGTATTACAGCTGCTTACGATGCAGTGTTAGTGTCTGCTAACACAGTGAATCAGCCATATGTACACGTGTATCCCCTCCTTCTTGTGTCTCTCTCCCACCCCACCCCCAGGCCTCCCCCCAGGTTATCACAAAGCACTGAGCTGAGCTCCTGGCATGATACAGGAACTTCCAACTAGCTATCTGTTTTACACATGGTAGAACATATGTCAGTGCTACCCTCCCAATTCATCCCACCCTTCCCTTCCCCCTCTGTGTCCACATGTCCCTTCTCTATTTCTGCCTGCAAATAGGTTTATCTGTACCCTTTTTCTAGATTCCATATATATTTGTGTTAATATATGACATTTGCTCTCTCTCTTTCTGACTTGCTTTACTCTGAATGACCGGCTCTAGGTCCATCCACATCACCACAAAAGACCTACTTTTGTTCCTTTTTATGGCTGAGTAATATTTCATTGTATAAACTTAAAACCTTTTATACAGCAAAGGAAACCATAAATGAGACTAAAAGAAAACCCTCCAAATGGGAGAAAATACTTGCAAAGGAAACAACTGACAAGGGATTAATCTCCAAAATATACAAACAGCTCATGCACCTCAACATCAAAAAACCAAACAACCCAATCAAAAAATGAGCAGAAGATATAATTAGACATTTCTCCAAAGAGATACCTCTTTAAATCAGAATATATGTGTTGCAGTTTTGCTTGACTTCTGTGTAGCAACTTGAAGGGCAATGAGGAAGCAAAATACTCTATAAATACTGTGGAATTTGCTCTTAGCATTTGCTATGAAAGGAAATATTCCTAAGACTATCCTGTCCTAACTTTTATTATTGTTTTTTGAGACAGACAAGTTCCACTAACAGGTGGTTGCATTTCTCAGGTCACTGGCAGATTCCCTGAAAATGTCATAGTGAAGTTATGCTGAATTGTTAAAATCATTAATGTCATACATAGTACTGCTGTCATTCATTCATTCACTCATTCATTCTTTTACTCATTTTCATTCCTTCAGCTAACAAATATCATTAATTTGTAACCAGTGCCAGGTATTATGGTGGGCACGACAATTATAAAAGTATCCATGAACTATGAAAAGAACCATGGAGAGTCAGACATGCAGCATTTTATAATATGGATCTATTAGTTATCAGCCTAGCAATATCGGGAAAATTATTTAGCTCCTCTTGCGCTTCTACTGGATAATATCATGCCTCCTCAAAGGGAGATCAAATGAGATTATTTGAGAAAAATCTTGCATAGGCAACAAAATACAATACAGGTTCAGGTTTAGTTATGTCCCTCTGATATGACAATTCTAAAGACCTTAAAACTAATTGATGAGGAAAAACACATACACAGATGAAGAGCTAACCGGACCTTTAGTAAGTGCTAAATGAAAAGCTCTGTCATTAGGTTTAAGAATTTAGAGTATGGGGAAAAAAAGTAATTTCCAACTGGGAGGAACAAGATTTGACTTTGGCTTTGAATTACAAGTCAGTGGGAGAACAAGGATATACCAAAGAAACAAACAAAAACACGAACAGAAACAAAGAAGTAATAACTCAAACACTCCATAGCAGTGGTTCCCAATCTTGTTGGCACTAGGAACTGGTTTCATGGAAGGTAACTTTTCCAAGGACGGAAGAGGAGAGGGATGGTTTAAGGATGATTCAAGAGCATTTCGTTTATTGTGCACTCGGGCTTCCCTGGTGGCTCAGCTGGTAAAGAATCTGCCTGCGATGCAGGAGACCTGGGTTCAGGCCCTGGGTTGGGAAGATTCCCTGGAGAAGGGAAAGCCTACCCACTCCAGTATTCTGGCCTGGGTTGCAAAGAGTCGGACACGACTGGGTGACTTTCATTTTCACTTCCACTTTATTTCTATTATGACATCAACTCCACCTCAGACCATCAGGCCATCAGACCATCCCAGAAGTTGAGGACCCCTGACTTACGGGTTTGAGCCATGCCTATGAGCCCCTTGGACCAGAACTCTTTTGAGCCAAGGACTGGAGGGAGTTAGGGTTGATATATGGGTTAGAAGAGCATCACAGGTTGTCTTCAAGACAGGTTAAAGACCTGGGATATTTTAAACAGGCCACTGAAACATGCTAAAGCCTTTTGAAGAGAAGGGATCAAAGGTGAGAATTATTAGATGAGTCTGGCAGGTTGTTCAGCGGAAGCCAGAGAGGAAGAGTAAAGGGAGGCAGAATCAGAGGGGAAGAAGTCTATCACAAAAGCCAAGATGGGAGGGACTGTATCTAAGGGTATTTCTTAATTTGGGAAATCAGGGATTTGTAAAGGCCAGGTGACTGGGCCAAGGTGAAGTTCACTTCGGTCACAGCACTGCCCCTAAAGCTGAGCTGATTCCTGTGCTCTACCACAGAGGAAGAAAACCATAGGGGAGTACCTTTCCCTGTAAAAGATGTCTTAACTAGCCTTGTGAATCAGTGTTTCACAAACCTGCAAATAAGATTTATTTTTAGTTATTCTCTGGGGGAAAAAATGTGGTCACACGCCCACATTTTTCTTTTCCGTACACCACTTACAATCTTCCCCACTTCCATTTCATTTCACTCCCCTTCTATCCATATCCTTCAATGATTGAGAGTGATTCCTCTTTTTTTTTTTTTTTCCACTTTGATCAGCATCAGGAGATCTTTTTTTTTTTAAGTCAAAACAGAATACATCCTGAGTTAAGTGAACTTCAAGAGACAAGCTTAGGGATGCTCTTCCCACACCCTGAAGAAACAGATAATGGACCAGCTATTTATAGTCATCTCCCCATTTCTAATAATCTTCCATTTAATTAGGGCTGTAAATAGCACCAGCAAACGCTCTGCAGCAGTGCCTGAGCAATCCTGGCCCCTCCTCAGAATATGCCCCACCCCAGGCAGTGGAAAGGATATCAGAGTGAGTTCCACAACTAACAAAGATGCTGAGTTATGGGAGAAAGACAGAGTCTTTTGTGCTATGGAGAAGAAATGACTGAGAATACAAAAAGATAGGCCTAATCCTTTCTGACCAATTTCTGTTTTCATTTTGCTTTCCCACCACAATTCTAAACAATGTCAGTGAAACAAAACTCTACAACTCTACTCACAAAAACAAACAAACAAAAAACCATAACATTTCTGTTGGTCAAAATTCCAAACAATTGTTTCAGACAGAGTTGAAATTTCTTGTTGTTGTACCGTGGAAACTAACAGAACATTGTAAAGCAACTATACCCTAATGAAAGAAAAAGACATAGTTGAGTTTAAAATTATATATGTAAGCTTCAAATCAACAAATTTGATTACTTATTATTTAATAACCACTGTATTCTACATAGAAGATAATTAGAGAATTCCCAAATACACAATCAGTCCCCAAAATCCAGGGACTCAGCTATATGCATTCACTTGGAAAATAAGTTTAAAATGTTCCAGAATCATGAGCATTTAATTTAGGTGCAATTTGTGTCTCCAATCCTGTGGTACATATTACCTTTTTGTTTAAACAATCCGTTTGAAATTATCAGTAAGAGCACAGTGATTATGAAGACAAAAGAAAGAGAATGTGAGTTATTCAACTCATTCATTCTATTCGACCACTTGGAATTTTCAACTGTGTTTTATTTGTGTCCACTTAGTGAAATGGAGAGAACTGTGCTGCGTAATTTTTTTTTTTGGGGGGGTATAAGTTCAAATTTGGGGCCTTATATAAAATAATGCAATTGAATCTGGATACTATTCTTAAAAGTGAAATGCATTCTACTTTAATGGTGAGTTGTTTTGAAAATAATGAACGAAAAATATCTAATGAGAGTTACTAAATTATTAAATGTTTATTAAGGAAAATGATTCGTCTCAGAGAGGAAGAAAGGAGAGAGATGTTCATAAATGATTCCACACTCCAGGGGTGCCTCTGACACACAGACACTAGGCTGAAACTGAATTAAGGGGATTTTTGTCCCTTGTAAACACACCCATCTTGACTAAAAAGTCCCAAAGCCTTTCCTCTTCCTTTGTCTCAAGGTATGGGAGCCGCCGTATCAGATTTCCTGTCTCTCTTATTTGATAATGAAGGGTTGGGTTGGACCTTTGGGGCATGAGGCAAAATGTTCAGCAAAGAAATAATTTTGCCCAAGGAAATCCCAGGGACAGAGGAGTCTGGAAGGCTACAGTCTGTAGCGTCACAAGAGTTGGACACGACTTGGAGACTAAACCACCACCACTGCCAAGGAGACTTCTGGCCTTTGCCCTCAGCTTCTAGGAGGTAATCCGTGTACCTTGGACCATCCTGTCTGATAGGAGCATTGTCTTTTATTTAGGGTAGGACTGGCATGCCAGAAGGTCCAACTCTGGGATCTATGATGGGACTGCAAGGCACGGCCACAATGTGACTTAAAGTGAGGACTCTGGGGGACTCACTATCAGCACTACCTCCTGAGAAGCTAAGAGCCTGAGGTCAGCCATGTGGGTAGAGAACACACACTTATGTGATAGAGCTCCTGTACGCTAGCTCCCAAACAAAACAAAACTCTGGACACCAAGGATGGGTAAGCTTCCCCGGAGAGCAATATTCAGGGCATTTGGTCACATATTAGTGAGTTAATGCTGCCTGTGATCCCACAGGGAGCGAGCAACTGGAGAGACTGCCTGTTTGGGTCCTGGCAGGCTGCTCCATTGGCTGATTTATTCTGTACCCTGTCCTGATAATAAACCACACAGAGGAGTATAATAGCTTTCAGTGAGTTCTGTGAGTTCTCCTACTAAACTATCAAACCTGAGGGTAGTTTTAGAAAACTCCTAAACTTGCAGGTGGTGTCAGAAGTGGGAGCAGTCTTACAGACTGTGCTCCCTCAAACTTTTCACAAGTGGATCATCCATCCTTCACCCAGAGTTGGTAAGGTAACAAAATGCACATCGTGATTGTGCTTGGCTGTCTGAAGTTAATGGACTCCAAGCAGAGAAACACGCTTCCAGGCAAGATGGCTGCCCTTCTATTATATACAGCATGTTATATATTATATTAGACATTAAATTAGGGGGGGACATTGCACAGTTCTGATGCACGAAGAGAAGCATTAATACTGGCCCTGGAACAATCAAAACCTCTAAGTACACATCATGCTGACACCAGAAGCATCCATTCATTCATTCACTCACTCATCCAATATGCATGTCCAGGACATCTACTTTGTACCAGTATTGCACCTGAAGACACACAGAGATAGCATGTTCTCCACTTGAGAAATTTATCATGTAACAAATCAGAAAGTTATGTACCCACACACATTATAAAAGTATGTAGAAATTGTGACAGTGCTTACCAAGTTCAGTGTATCTAAGTTTCTAAGGGGTTGAGTCACTGACTTCAAAGGAAGAGGGATGTTTGAGCTGAGTTTTAAATAATGAATAAGCAGAAGGGCAGAAAAAGGTAAACTCGTAGACAATGGTAGCAAAACAAAAAGCAGTTTAAAATGAGCAATAAGAGTACATTTGAAGGACTCAAAAGGCTATTAAAAAAATAAAAAAGCCTCCAAGTTGACTTTACTAGTTATACTGGAGACTGCTAATAGCTGACGGTAAACAATTGCTTCATTGCTAAAGAGAATAAAGCAAAAAGCAATTGCAATTGATTTTATTATGCGAAAAGGAATTTAGATGAGATATTTGAGAGAACCTTCTTACTGCTCAACTTGAGAAACAGAGATGACTCTAGAAATTTTAGACCATGGGTCGGTTGCTGTTCAGTCACTATGTGTGTCAGACTCTGCAACCCCACGGACTGCAGCACGCCAGGCTTCCCTGTCCTTCACTGTCTCTTGGAGTTTGCTCAGACTCATGTCCATTGAGGGAGTGACTTTCACAACTGAAAAGGTTTAGGATAATACAGGAGCTGGCACTGAGCTTCCTCTGATTTGGGGAGTCTGTAGAAAGTGGAAAAGGAGGAAAAACTAAAAAAAGACAAAGCAGGATCAAGACAGGAATTCTCTGGGATGAGTCAGAATCCAATCCATGGGGGGTCGCAGCAGGTGGCACACGGGAGCTTGATCAGATGGAAACTGACAGCTGGGCCAGAAGGCTGCCTTCTGTCCAACATGAGGACACAACCAGCTTCCCATTTGCCTCTCTCCTGGGTGGAGAATCCTTTTCCTCCATCCAATCGTTCTTTAATACAAGTAAACAAATCACTATTTAAATGTGGGGGTTTTCTTGCTTCCTTTTAGAGACTTGAATTTTGACATCTGTGGCCAAAATAGATGAACCTGCTCATATTATCACACTCAAAAGAAACTGCTATGTTGTCATGGCTGTTAATTTCCTTGCTATTCTGAGGTCTGTCTTTACTGAAGGCAAATAGAGGAAAGGGGAGGAATATTGAGGAGAGATTTTGACCTTTGTCTAGCTTTTCCCTAAACACATATTTGCACACAGTTGCCAGAGATGGGTGGAAGGGAGCATGTGTGAGTAACGTCCTTGGTACCTTGGGGACAATGCATTTTTAATTTATTTCTGCCTCTTTCCTTACCTAGATCAAATAAGTGGATAATGCCACAGAGAAAGGCGCTGTCCCAGCAGCCTGAAAGAGAAGCAATTACACATTCTTTTACTCTCCCCTTGAAATCAGCACAGATAAGAAAAAATACCATTTTGGCAGCACCTGCTGCTGCTGGTTTGGGAACTTTATTTTTTTTCTTTCTTTCTTCTTCCCAGAAAGCAAGCAAAATCTAAGTTAAAAAAAAAAAAAAAAAAAGCACAACTTGGCCAGCAGGTCAATTTTACAGCAGACTCTTGCAACAGAAGGGCTAGTGTCTGAATCATAGCTTCCCAGTTGGATTATAAATGCATGATTGATTGAAAATAAGGACAAATGCAGATAAAAAGGAAGACCATCCTCTTCCCTTTCTGCATGAAAACAACAGACACAAACCTCAGATATTCTATTTGGACACTTGGGCAACAATTTCACTGAGGGTTAGTGATTGAAATGACGAATTAAAAGCCATCAGTGACCTGGAAAGTGTTAGTCACTGAGTCGTGTCTGACTGTTTACAACCCCATGGACTGTGGCCCACCAGGTTCCTCTATCCGTGGAATTCTCCAGGCGAGAACACTGGAGTGAGTTGACATTTCCTTCTCCACATGACATGGAAGCGGGACTAAAATGACAGAAAAGTTTGCTTCAGAGAGAAAAAAACATAAGGAACGACTTCGTGAAAAGTTGAGTCCCAAGAAAAGCATGGAGCCTTTTTCCAATTATCTTTATCCTTAAAAAAAAAAAAAAAAAAATCCAGGTCATTTGAATTCAGCATTTTCCCCTTCTTATGCATTTCTCCCTTTAGTCTGCTGCTATTTCAGCTTCTTCTTTCTTTTGCTTTCCTCTGAATCAATCCTCTCCCCTGCTTCCACATTTCAGAATTTGCTTACACCTTGGATCCTTGTTTTCTTTACCGTGCTTCAATCTTCTACGGAGTTCTTGGATTCCACACCCCCAGAGGGTAGGCAGCAGGCCTATACAGTTTTCTGTTTCAACAGCAAGCTCAGTGCCATGCACAATTAGGTACTTAACTGCTTTGATGATGATTGTGATTGATGATGTTTTCCACATATACTAATTCCGGTGAGAAATACACCTCCCTTCTCAGATGAGTTGCATACAAATGACTACTCCGAAAACACGACTGCAACAAACAATTCTAGAAAATAAGGTCTTCAAATTTTTACTGGAGGGCACACACACACACAAAATCAATGGTGACACCACTTTTATAATCTTTTTAAAACAAAGATGTCATGTAAATGGGAGGTTGGGAGGAATCCAATGAGCAAGTTATAGAACTTACTTTTTTCTTAGGCATGTTGGCTCAATTATTTCATCTGTAAATTGAGGATAACAACGCTTTGCCTTGCAGTGGTTTAAAAATGTCTCTGCAAATTCTTTAAAATTCCTCCCTTCAAAGCGTAGAACCTTATATTCACTCCCCGCCACCCCCCCCCCCCACTGTGGGTCAGAGATAGTAAGTAGATATCAGCAAATGAGAATGCTGCTGTTTGTTTTCTCTGTCTCTGCCCCTCTCTCTGTCTTTCCCTCACTTTACCTATCCTGGGCAAAGCCAGTTGCCGTGTCTGAAACAGCCTTGTGGAGAGGTCTGTGAGAGGAGCCAAGGCCTCCTGCCAAGAGCCAGCACTGATTGATCAGCCACCAGCCGTGAGAATGGACTATCATGGAAGGGCAACGTCCAGCTCTGCTCAAGCCTTCAGACGACTACAGCCCTGGTGGCCACCAAGGACGATCTTGTGACACAGTCTGAGTCAGAACCGCTTAACTTAGTCACGCCTGAATTCCTGACCCACAGCCACCATGAAAGAGAATGTTTATTATTGTTTTAAGCCACTACATTTCTGGGTAATTCTTATACAAAATCACATTATTCATGGGGTTTCCCAGGTGGTGCTAGGGGGAGGGAATCTTTCCTGTTGCCCGCAGGAAACGTGGGTTCAGTCCCTGGCTTGGGAAGATCCCCTGGGGGAGGCAATGGCAACCCACTCCAGTGTTCTTGCCTGGAAAATCCCATGGACAGAGGAGCCTAGCAGGTTCTCCTGGGGTCCTGCCATGGGGTTGCAAAAAGTCGGATACAACTTAGTGACTGAACAACAACATTATTAACAGACTCTTTTTCTCATAATGTTGTCCAAAGATCTAATGAAATAATGTGTAAATCAGCTAGCACAGGATAGTAACTCAACACATCTGAGTTCTTTATTCCTATTTGACAGTGATCAAACATGACTATGACTGTACTCATTTCACAGAGACTCTTTAACCCTTCAGGTTTTCAAAGTAGATCCCTGCCAAAGGTAGAGGAAGAACAAGCCTAATGTCTATTTAACCTAAAGCCTGTCTCTCATTTATCCCATCTAGATACTTCATTAAGTTCTGAAGTCCACTCTAATGGCTTCTAATATTGCATTTAGAAAGAAGACAGCACTCCGTTAAAAAAAAAATCATGTATGATAAAATAGCATTGAGAAGCTGAGGATAGGGTTTACCTAATTGTCTCAGGCCCACCAATAAAAAATAAAACAGAAGGAAAGCAAGTCAGAGAGTGAAGACTCCAATAGTAATCATGAGTATTCTGACAATAATAAAATTTATTAGCAATGACAACAAAATGTGTCTAGCAGAATGCTAGAAGATTTATATGGAGTACCTCATCTAATTGTACCTAGTAGGACACAGGTAAGGGAAAAGGAAGTCACTCAGTCATGTCTGACTCTTCGCGACCCCATGGACTACCGCCCACCAGGTTCTTCCGTCCTTGAGAGTTTCCAGGCAAGAGTACTAGAGTGGGGTGCCATTGCCTTCTCTGATGCTTTTAATCTACCAGGTAAGTAAAATATGTTACTAAATTAACTGCACCATTTTATAACTTTTAAAACATGGTAATTAGAAAATTTTTGATTTCTTATTTCTATTGGACAGTGTTACTTTCTATAAAAGGTCTTAAAATAGATTTTTTATTGTCAAAGAAATATCTCATATTTTAGCTAACCATCAAACAGTTTTCTCTTGCCCCTTTCCCGCCCCTTTATGTAGGAAAGCATGAGGTTTTTGTGTTCCAACTCAGAGGAGTGGAGATGGAGCCTTACTCACAATGTCTTGGTTGCAAAAAGGGAAAATTGTGCATCTGTGGAGACCCAAGTTGGCTAGGGAACTCGCACTGAAGTCTTGACACACTGCTGCCCCTTCTGGGCCCAAGTTGTAAAGCGGAAGACTGAGCTAAATTGATCTCCAAATCATCCTGATCATGTCAACTGCATGTGTGCGTGCTCAGTCACTTCAGTCACGTCTGACTCATTGCAACCCTATGGACTGTGGCGCACCAGCCTCCTCTGTCCAATGGGATTCTCAAGGCAAGAATACTGGAGTGCGTTACTTACAAGGTAAGTACTTACTATGCCTGATACAGATGAGAAAACTGCAACTCAGAGAAACTTGATATATTTGTGAGGGTACATAGATAGTAAGTGGTGGAACTCAGGTGGCATGAATCCAAGTCTGCACTTTAATCAAAACCACCTTTCCTAAGAAATGGCAACCAACCTAACATCCACTTGGAAGAAAACTGTAAGACGTTTTTGTGCATATATCTCATCGTTGGCAGAATATATTCACATTCTGGACTACTTTTTTTTTGCTTTTGCTTATTTCTTTATGCTGCTTTCAATCTCTCCCTAATTCTAGCTGACACCAGAATAGCTTTTATTTTTATTTTCTTTGATATTATGTAAAAATGTGTGGCTGTGATAAGAAAAGGTCCTGGATTGGCCATCTACTTCAGGGTGAACTTACAATACAATGACACATTATTACTGCTGTGTGTTATTGCTGTTATTATTATTAATAATGTCTCCTATTATCACAGAGAAGATCCTAACAGAGATGGGACTTGATCTAAAACCACTTAATATTCTGTTCCATAACCTCAGCCTGGCCTCCAAGCTGGAGAGGGAATTGATAAAGGATTACGAAATCGGATAAGCAACTACATCATGGACATGGCAGCCCTCCAAGACAACTTCATTATCAACTATAAGCCTTATGAATGGCCAAATAACCACAAAAGCAGATGAGAGCACTGGAGTTGCCTTATGATCCTCTTAAGAAAGCAATGTACAAAACCCACAAAACAAAGGGAAGACATCCTTCCTAGTGCCTTCAAGGAAACTGATGGATGTACATGTTCTACAAATAGCAGCAGCTAAGGCTGGATACAGCTTTTCAAGTGCTGGCCCATGAGCAGTTAATTAAAGAATTCATTTCTGACTTTTACAAATTGAGAGTTCTATATAAAATTTCACATTTCTAGCTTTTTTTGTTTGAAAAATGGAAAACACAGACAAAACAGGTGCTGTCCATTTCTCCCCCATCTCTGTCAGTCTCTACTGCTCATCTCTCTATACCTCCTGCAGCCACACACGTGCCTGTGGACATATTCACTACAATTATTTTTGGTAATTAAATTAACTTCCAGGATTCAGACTTTAATAATGTCGTTTCTTCCCCAGAGGTCTGACCTACTGAGGAAATGATCCTATGGACTGTAGACCAAAAGACTGGAAATAAAGACCAAGACCCAGGGAGAGCCTTGCAGAAGCCCACTGATGCCTACGATTTGTTCCTATCACCACCCTGGGATGTCATTTCTGACTTTAATCATATATGGGCATGGTTTTTATTTTCTTTAATTTTCTAGTGTCCTTTGTGTTTAAATTGGGTGTTTAAAATGGCCCTGTTTCCAAGTGAGGATGTACTCTCCAACATCAATGCATTTTTACCTTGCTTATGGGAGTTTTGTTCATTTTCTTGGGTTGTAAAATAGTCCATTTTATTATAAAAATCTAGCCCAAGCTAATTTGTCAGTCTTCTCACAGTCACTAAGCCATACTGTAATTTACCTATGGTTTCAAATATATACTGTACTTATCCAATGGATGGTAACCTTCTGTGCCAGCACTTGGATAACCACTTAGGGAGGAATGAATACATTTGTATCAATGGTTCCTGGTGTGTTTAAATGTGAGTGGTTATGTACTAAATGATTGCATCCCCCTAAAATTTATCTGGTACTGGAGAAGACCCTTGAGAGTCGCTTGCACAGCAAGGAGATCCAACCAGTCCATCCTAAAGGAAATCAACCTTGAATATCCATTGGAAGGACTGATGCTGAAGCTCCGATACTCTGGCCACCTGCTATGAAGAGCTGACTCACTGGAAAAGATCCTGACGCTGGGAAAGACTGAAGGTAAAGGAGAAGGGTGCAGCAGAGGATGAGACTGTTGGATAGCACCACGGGCTCAATGGACACGAATCTGAGCAAACTGCGGGAGATAATGGAGGACACAGGAGCCTGGAGTACTGCAGTCCATGGCATTGCAAAGAGTCAGATACAACTGAGCAACTGAACAACAGCAACAAAAATTTATTTGTCGAAGCCGTAATTCCTCATGTGACTGTATTTGGAGACAGAGCTTCTAAGAAAGTAAGGTTAAATGAAGTCATAAAGGGTGGCTTGATCTGACAGAATTACAGATTTGTGCCCTCATAAGAGGAGACATCTGAGAGAAAAGGCTTGCTTTCTCTCTCCTGCGGAACCCTTCCCCAAGCATATATATATGCCAAGGAGAGGCCATGGAGAGACACAGACAAGGCAGCATTCTGTGAGCCAGGAAGCCAGCTCTTACCAGAAACTGAATTGGCCAGAACCTTCCTCTTGGACTTTCCAGACCCCAGAACTGTGAGGGATAAAAATCTGTGGGTTAAGCCACAGTAGCTGCAGTACTGTGACGGCCCCCGCCAGCCAAGACAGGACCCGGGGCCAAACTGGGTTCCAAGACCTCCACGGTCAGCCTCTGGGGGTCTGCTCTGGGCAGGCTGTGTGTCAAGAGGGGGCCTATGAAGAGAAACGTCTGTAAGAGAGGGCTGGCGGGGGTGCCAGAGGTGAAGAGGAAAAAGGGAAAGGGGTGTTTCTTCATTAGCCTCAACCATGTGCCCAGCTGTTGTCTGTGGAGAAGGATTTCGTCCCCATTTCTGTGGAGAACTCTGCTGGGCCTTAAGAGGTTAAACTGAATCTTGTCCCTGACGGTCTTCCAGTTTGGAGGGCTCAGAAAGCAACATTCTCATGGCAGAGATTCCTTGAGTGACAATTACATATTTGGTTGGATTGGGCAGGCAGCAGACATCAGCAAAGAGGCCAAGAAGGAAGACCTTATGAGAGGGCGGATTATGATCCCTGGAAAACTCAGAGGTCGCCTGGAGATGACTCTTGCGGGGGTGGGGAGAAGGTTGGAAGGGAACTTGAACTAGGGGCCAAGAACACAGGACTTTTGGTCTAAGGGCGCCAAGACAGCAAATGCTAAGGATTCAAATTTTATATCCGTAAGCCAGCATGGCCTGGGGACAGTGGTGGACACATCCACTCTTGCAATGCTCATAAAAGATTTTATTGTCATCGATGAAAATATGTTCTCAGGAGTCTCTGCTTCAGTTTCTCTGTCACACACACACACACACACACACACACACATGCACACTGGGCCCATCCAAAGCCCCTTAGTGTTTTAGTTTTTCTTTCCTAATCTTCCTCTCACTGTTTGGGAAATACACATCCTAGAAGGCATAGTGGAAAATGTGTACATTTCTAAATTTGGGTCAAGACTCACCCCCAGAGCTTGCCCAGTATTTTTAAGTGCAAGATCAGTATCAGCTATCCTGATTAGAATGAACGCAGAAAATGTGGGGACGCAATGCCTGTTTGTTCTTCCACTCACTAAAGAGGAAGGCTTTTTCTACTGGTTTTCTGCATTAGTGCAAGTAAACAATGAAATAAATAGATGGATTTTTTTTTCTCTCTTCTAAACTATTAAACTTATAGAAAGCAATAATATATTTCCAGTGTAGCAGCAGTAGGAATTGTGTGGCAGGAGGTGGGTATCAGTGTGTTACCAGGATAAAAAAAAAAAAAAAAAAGATAATATGCAAGTGAGACAAATAGCCACATAGAAACCAGCAGGAGTTTCTTCAGATCCTCAGTAATAAAATTTACTGAGTTCTAGGTGGGGGGTAGTTTGTGTTATTATTTTTTGTGTGTGTGTGGTCATTCTGACATCAAAATCTTCCCTGATATATCAAAAAGTCAGAACATCCTGAAAATATCCATTTTTTTTTCAAGCCTAAGAACCTTAATAACATGTTTAAAATGGATTTCATCAACATAGCAATTTTAGGTTCAAAGAATGCTCGGGGAATGTGCTACTGCAGGGCATGATTATCTTTTCCCAGCCTACCTAGCCAAATGGCCATTCCGAGCTCAATTATTAGCCATTGTTCTGTTACTATGATCCCTCACTTCCATGTCAATGCTGCTTGTGAGTAAATGGTGTTCTTAGACACAATAGTAGCAATTTGCTCCTTTTGATGGAACTGAAGTATGAAGAACAGCAGAAGAAGACAGCACAACTCATAAGATGAGTGACTTTGATCATTATCTGAGTCATGGATAGGACGTTTGAGTCACAGTATGGCAATATCACAGGAAGCAGTATTTGCTTCACTAAGAAAACCCACAGGAAGTGTCCTTCCACCTCTGGCTAAAACATGGTCAAAAAGAAAATATCAGGAATATTATATTTGAGTTTTTCAGACATTCTGGTGATTCAGGCAGAACATCTCTTTGAAGTGATGGTTTGATGAACCTCTTTAGAGTGAGTAAGACAGGTCAAAGTCTATGCTTGACATGTTTGGAATCTGTAATCCAGGGACTCAGGGATGTCTGTGTCTTGAAAGTTCTAAGCATTTTTGCTCACCGAGAAGGCTCAGTGCATACTGACTAGCAAGAAAGATGCTTCATTCATCTGAATGTTGCTAGGGTGTGAATATAATTCCACTTATTTCATGATGTGATTTTTACACACTGAGTGTACATTACAGATAAAACCTGATATCCCTCCATCTGAACTCCAAATAATACATCCCAAACAAGGGCTTACATCCCAACAGACTCAGGAATAATTGTGTACCTTCAGAGGGCCAGACACAATGTAAATGCCTGGATATCCTTTGGACCTGTATTCTGAAATGAATAAAATCTTTTTGACCCATCACTTCTTTCTGTATTCGTCAGTTCCAATTCATTGTGATCAAAAGAATCTCAAAAATAGAGATATTCCTGTTTTAGGTGGGCTCCAGAACATGATGAATCATTAGGTGTGTCTAGCTATGGGATAACTTTCATATATCTCTCCTCCACGTCATGATCGGAACTCTAGAATTGAGGACACTGAAAATCCTGGTCCGTCTGAAATCCATTTCTGCATTTTCACTATCTTGTGATGAGTACGACAGAGGCCACTGGTGTGTCTAGTGATTTCAGATCGTCAAACATGGATCCAGAAAGTCCCCATGCTAGATTTACAGAGCACATTCCAGCCTAAGTCATTAAAAGTAGCTAAAATTTTTAAAGATTTGTGTTTTCTTTTCTGTCTACATAGTTAGAATAATAATAGGATAATACAAGAATCAAAAACAAACAAAAAGAAAAGCATATTAAACATAGAAATAGAAATCAGTAGCTGTTCTAATGGTCACAAGTATATAATAGTTAAATATTGCTAAGTGAAGAAAAATCACATTCAGAAGCAAGAGTCAAGGGAATTAGGGAGACAGATTGTAATTAGCAATTACCAAAACTGGATCATGTCCAGGACATAAGGGCTAACATCACCTCTACCGTTCTAAGAGGTGCCCTGGGATTCTTAATAAACTAAAGTAGTTAGAAGCCCCTGCCCTATTTTATTTGCCATTAACATACAGAAGTCCAATCCTATCTTGTACCCAGAGGTCAGTTCTGTTCAGCATCAAGATTTTTTTGCATAAATACAAAATACGTTATTTTTCACTTTTTTTCAATGACTTCAAAGTCACTAATTTAAACATCGGTGTCAGTTAGAACACAACTTAACCTGAAATACATTTAAAGAAATTATGCCATTCAAGGGTCAAAAAAAAATCACTGTCAAATTAATAGCTTAAACAAAATTGATATCAGAGTACAACTTCTGATGCAACCTTACACTCACAAAGGAGTTGCAAAGGGAGTAAGAAAGGGCACGTTTCAGGGGATGTTCTAATTGCTAATTACATGGGAATTATTAGGAGATCCTTAAAGTAGGATCTCTACAAGCAATATTTTATTATAAGTTTACGTTACTTGAAAATAATAACCCTTTATGTCTTTAAAGATAATATACAATTATTATCAGTGCAAACATGTATTTTCCCCCAATTAAACTAATTTACTGGGTCTTTACTTTCCATGTATGATATTAGAAATATTAGAATGATGCAATGCTATCCAAGTCATCTGACATTGCTATAAAATCAAGTGTTGTGGCTAAGTGATTTTTACAGATAACAGAGTTATCAATATAACACTTGACTTTATATAGAGGGGGTAAAAATTAATAAATCAAAGTGTCAAGTATTTATTGAATACTTACCACATGAAGGGCACTGGGCTTGAGGCTGTGTTGAAAGTGGATGACATCATTTCATACTGAAAACAATTTAACCCTGGTGATATACGGCTGTGTACTTATGGTCCTATGACTCTGTAATGCCATCAAGCCCCTGAGTCTCCCAAGTTATAAAGGGTTTGTTGTTCCTGAAATGTGTGTTTCTCCATGGGGGCAAAAATCACAGCAAGATTTGGCTTGAACAGTTTATGTCAGTAGAAATTCTGGAGGACACTGCAGGGGTTGGACAAGCAGAGAATTCACTATTAGCTGAGAGCTAACTCAGGGTGACCAGTAAGAAGGGGTGGGGTAGGCTCCTCAAAGAGAAACTAAAGGCAATGAAATTCCCTTAATCCATCAGTTTCCTCCCTGTTCAGCATTAGACCAAAGGAAAAAAAGCAGTAGGTACTGGCTTTCTGCTCCCACCTTAAGTGAAATTAAGGAAATTTGCTCCATGGAGTTAATTATTGAAGTTAACTGGCAACTTACTGCCTTTGTTCTGGTAAGAGTAAGAACCTGCTAAAGACATGTTCCCAGGGGCTAATAGGAACAGAGGAATGTCAGCTCAGAAGCCACACAACTGGACATACAGACTCTCCCTAAACACCCTCAAATACTCTGAGTACATCTGAAACTGAAGTAGGGGAAAATAACACATGCTAAGCTTTGCTTAAAGTGATTAAGTTATATGTCTGTGCTTTAAAAGTTCCTGTGCTGTTTCCTTCTTTGCACTAAATATTTTTTCTTAACAAATATTAAAGACAGTAATTTGTGTTTACCAAGTAATTCACACTGAAATTTTTTAAGACTCTCATTTATGGAGAAAGCATAATTGGTCTGAAGGATTCCCTGGTGGCTCAGTGGTAAAGAATCCACCTGCCAATACAGGAGACATGGATTTGATCCCTGGGGGTCAGGAAGATCCCCTGGAGAAGGAAATGGCAACTCACTCCAGTACTCTTGTCTGGGAAATCCCATGGGCAGAGGAGCCTGGTGGGCTACAGTCCATGGGGTCACAAAAGTCAGACATGACTTGAGTAAACAACAATAATAATTGGCCAGCTCCTGTGCTATCCCTTTCTTTTCCATCCCCTCTCTAAAAACAGTCTAGGTGCTTAGCTTTATTCTTTGCACAGAGACACATCCGTTTCTCTCAAAGAATCTACCCAATTGCCTTTGAGGTAATATTGAGCCTTTGATCTTATAAAACCGAATCTAATGGGTACTTACAAACCTGCATTTTTCTGGCCATCAGTAATTTCCATAGCCCTACTGAAATCAGCAGGCAATTGTAACTCAGGGGGACAGAATATGAAGAGAATAAAACCCTGCCTACTGATGTCAACACCCAATTCTGAGTCAATAGACTCTGAGTATCTTTATCAGTGATGACTTATCAAACTTGAAAAAAATATAGAATCTCTTTAAAAGAAAAAGCCATCTGGGGGGAGCCACTGCCCCTCCCCCGATCACTCCAATTATTTTTATTTTAGCATTACATAAATATACACAAACAGGATTTCCCCGGTAGTCCAGTGGTTAAGAATCTGCCTGTCAATGCAGGGGACACAGGTTTCATCCCTGGCCTGAAAGATTCCATATGCTGCAGGGCAACTAAGTCCATGCACCACAGTTACTGAGTCTGTGCTCTGACAGCCCAAGTGCTGCAACAGCCGAAGCCCACACACCCTAGAGCTCCTGCTCTACAATAAGAGAAGCCACAGCAGTAAGAAAACCATGCGCTGCAGCTAGAGAGCAGCATCGGCTCACCACAACTAGAGAAAGGCCGTGTGCAGCAACGGAGGCCCAGCACAACCCCAAAATACAAATGAATGTATGATGAATTAAAATGTATGCCCATTTAAAATGTATAA
The DNA here is from genome assembly GCF_055505025.1 of Bos grunniens. Taxonomy (NCBI): domain Eukaryota; kingdom Metazoa; phylum Chordata; class Mammalia; order Artiodactyla; family Bovidae; genus Bos; species Bos grunniens. Next base: position 12,496,706 of record NC_141174.1, read on the forward strand.
ATATACATATATACAAACAAACATAGCTACAATCCACTTATGCTTATAGCCCTTATGAAAGCAAAACAGATTTAGATTTTCTTAAATTTACCAAGGCTTGCCTTGTGGCCCAGCATGTGGTCAATTTCAAAACAGATTTAGAGATTAAATACAAACAAATCCAGAAACGCTGTAAAATATCAATTAACAACTTAATTTAATGTGACAGCTGATGTTGCTTAAACAAAATTACCAGCCCCAGTCTACGGCCATACCATCCTGAATGTGTCCAATCTCATCTGATCTCGGAAGCTAAGCAGGGTCAGGTTGGTACCTGGATGGGAGACCATTCCCACAGTAGTAGTCCTGACCTGAACTAGTCAAGTCCAGGTACACTAGTCAAGAAGCCTGAGCTCTTCAACCTTCTGCAAGCAATGCTCACTATAATTCTAACCTCCCTCCAGTTTTCTCCAGTTTAAATAGTGTGAAAGTGAAACTGAAGTCGCTCAGTTGTGTCTGACTCTTTGTGACCCCATGGATGGTAGCCTACCAGATTCCGCCGTCCACGGGATTTTCCAGGCAAGAATACTGAAGTGGGCTGCCATTAAATAGTGTGAAGGCTTTGCTTATGAAAGCATTTCTGACGTCATTTTATCTTTTGCATGGTATAAACATATCACTCATGTTCTTGGTCTGCCTGTGTTCTTTTCACATTAGTTCTCCACAGTGAAGATAGGAAAGGTTTGGTCCCCACGTGGCATGAAAACAGCTCAGCACAGTCATTAAAATCCTGTGAAAGCACCTGAGTATTCAGTGGACACAGCCAGATCATTCAAAATATGCTTGTACTATTACAACTTTTTTAGCTGTCACTGACATCTTGCAGAGAACACTCAGACCCATCAGAATGCATTCTTGGAAACTCCTTCCTTGTATGAGCAATTTGTTTCTGTAGGTTGTACCCCAATAAGCTTAGTCATCTTAAAGTCTAAAAGGTGTGGGATGATGTTGGCAAGGATGGTGGTCATGATTCTTTCTTACTATATTTAGCAGTTTGTTAAAATCCTCAGCCAAAAAAAATCTCATTTGGGGCTTTCCATAACTAGATTTTTGACATTTCTGAAACTCCAACTGTGGTCATTAGATAAAGCAAGTTCTGCTAAAGATGCATGGCAGATTTAAATAATACCAATTACCATTACAGACCTTATTCAAGGGATGAGGTCTGAGACTCAAACTACCCTCTCTTTTCCTCGGTGGCTTCTTTTATTCTCAGTTCTCTTAAAAGTCAGTATACCCAGGGGCTTCCCAGGTGGCAGACTGGTAAAGAATCCACCTGCCAATGGAAGAGACGTAGGCAGCACAGGTTTGATCCCAGGGTAGGGACGATCCTCTGAAGGAGGAAATGGCAACCCACTCCAGTATTTCTGCTTGGAAAATTCCATGGAAGTGGAGCCTGATGGGCTACTGTCCAGGGGAGTCGCAAAGAGTTGTACATGACTGAGCATGTAATGTTGACATATCCTAAACCACTATGCAAAGACAAATAGTTAGAACCTAGGAATATCTCTTTTTAAAAGACTTTTTTTTCGATGTGGACCAGTTTTTAAAAGTCTTTATTGACTTTGTTACAATATTGCTTCTGTTTTATGCTTTGGTTTTGGGGGCACAAAGCATGTGAGATTTTAGCTCCTGACCAGAGATTAAACTCCTATCCCCTGCATTGGAATGAGAAATCTTAACCTAACCACTGGACTGCCAGAGAAATCCCAATCTTTTTTTTTTTTTTTTTAAGATTCTTGACATGTGTTATATTATGAAACCTATAAATACACTTACTGTGTATTTATAGTTACTTTACATGTTATTAAAAACTATGAAGTTCTGTCACTGTTTCTTAGCTCCATTATTCCTAACACCTGGCCATAATGTTCTTCCTTCCTCTGGGATGGGCCCTCTTGATCACTTATTCCAGAAGGATGGAGACCCACTGAGTAGCTAGGTCTATCTCAGCTGCCCCTTGGACTCATCTGGGTAGTGATTTGGACTCCCTACCCAGGGAAGTCAATAAGGCCTAGCTATTTTCAAGGGAGGCAGCTTCTGGGTCCCAGTCAGAATTATTTGAGGCCATTTTCTCTCACTGATAGAGAAGAGAGATCCACTTACAGTGGAAATGCTGTCAGCTTGCACCACTGAATTCAATTACCCATCTTCACAAGTGGCCACAGTGTGCCTTGCAGTTAGAAGAAGGGAACTGGGTTAAAAGTTTTCTTTTGCTTTCTCCTTTCCATCTTTTTTTTTAAGGAAAAAAAATTGTCAGTTATTAACTTGTTAGCCTTCATATTACTTGTAGGAAACTCATCTCCGATAGGAGGGGCATTTATTTAATGAGACCCTATTTCAACAGAGTACACTGTAATGGAAAATGAAATCCTACAGTTAACTAGTCAGATATTAAGACTGATCCCTGTCAACATTATGGTCACAGCCTCAAAGCGTAGACTGGGGTTTTCGGAAGTTAAACATGTTCCTTATTTACATAGCATCTTTATTACTGCTGTAAGCCCCTTGAGACTGATACCCACAACAGATCTTGATCCCTACGAGATCCAACAAAGGGTATCCTCTGCGAAATAAGCTGCTGGGCAGAGAGCAGGGATCAAGTGAAAGTGTGACTTGGGGTCGGCCTGAGTCAAATCTTAATTTTGACACATGACACTGAAAGAAGGCTGAAGAGTTGATGCTTTTGAACTGTGGTGCTGGAGAAGACTCTTGAAAGTCTGCAAGGAGATCCTTGCAGGACTTGGACTGCAAGGAGATCCAACCAATCAATTCTAGAGGAAATCAGTCCTGAATATTCATTGGAAGGACTGATCCTGAAGCTGAAGCTCCAATACTTTGGCCACCTGATGAAAAGAGCTGATTCACTGAAAAAGACCCTGATGCTGGGAAAGACTGAAGGTGGCAGGAGAAGGGGACAATGGAGGACAAGATATGGGATGGCATCACCAACTCAATGGACATGAGTTTGAGTAAGTTCTGGGAGACGGTAAAGGACAAGGAGGCCTGGTGTGCTGCAGTCCATGGGGTGGCAAAGAGTTGGACACGACGGAGCGACTGCAGAGCAACAGGTCAGGTAACTTTTATAGTCACGAAAATGTCTCTTGTCCTCAGTTTCCCACTCACAAAATAGGAATCATATACTAGATCCTCATTATAACATCATCCATTATAGATAAGAACTAGCATTAAAGTATGTGGTCTATTTTCAAAGAAGTTCAGTCCAGTCCAGTCGCTCAGTTGTGTCCGACTCTTTGTGACCCCATGGACTGCAGCACGCCAGGCCTCCCTGTCCTTCACCAACTCCCGGAGTTTACCCAAGCTCATGTCCATTGAGTCGGTGATTCCATCCAACCATCTCATCCTCTGTCATCCCCCTCTGTCTGTCTCCTCTTGCCTTCGATAAGGGCTTTGTAGTGAGCTATCCTTTCAGAGTGACTTTGCTTAAGTCCCTAATTACTCATCAAGAGTTAACAGTGAGTCAGGTTATTAGAGCAGGTTAAACAGGTTTCTTATGTTACATTCAGGGCCTCCAGATTGTGTATTACTCTGGATCAAAGTTTCTTCCATGCTTAGTTTACTGACATTCTTCACTGATGAACTGATTCTGATTGTCAGTCAAAAAGAAAAGTTTCCTTCAAAACTTAGTAGGAAAATAACCATTCAGTTCAGTTCAGTTCAGTCGCTCAGTCATGTCCAACTCTTTGCGACCCCAAGAATTGCAGCACACCAGGCTTCCCTGTCCATCACCAACTCCCAGAGTTCACTCAAATTCACATCCATCGAGTCGGTAATTCCATCCAGCCATCTCATCCTCTGTTGTCCCCTTCTCCTCCTGCCCCCAATCCCTCCCAGCATCAGGGTCTTTTCCAATGAATCAACTCTTTGCATGAGGTGGCCAAAGTACTGGAGTTTCAGCTTTAGCATCATTCTTTCCAAAGAAAACCCAGGACTGATATCCTTTAGAATGGACTGGTTGGATCTCCTTGCAGTCCAAGGGACTCTCAAGAGTCTTTTCCAACACCACACTTCAAAAGCATCAGTTCTTCAGTGTTCAGCTTTCTTCACAGTCCAACTCTCACATCCATACATGACTACTGGAAAAACCATAGCCTTGACTAGACGGACCTTTGTTGGCAAAGTAATGTCTCTGCTTTTTTTTTTTTTTTTTAATGTCTCTGCTTTTGAACATGGTATCTAGATTGGTCATAACTTTATTTCCAAGGAGTAAGCGTCTTTTAATTTCATGGCTGCAATCACCATCTGCAGTGATTTGGGAGCCCCCCAAAATAAAGTCTGACACTGTTTCCACTGTTTCCCCATCTATTTCCCATGAAGTGATGGGACCAGATGCCATGATCTTCGTTTTCTGAATGTTGAGCTTTAAGCCAACTTTTTTACTCTCCACTTTCACTTTCATCAAGAGGCCTTTACCCAACAATAAATATTTTTTTGTTTATACTGTTTTAGATTTGTACAGTCACAGAAATACAGAACAAGCAAGACAGAAATAACACTGACTTTTAACACAAAATATAGCTCTCCTAAACTCTGACTTCCAACCTGAAGGGACTGGAATGTTAAACCAAATTCAAAATGGTATGATCTTTACAAGGAAATTCGTGGAACTTCAAAGTACTTTATCACTGGCTATTAGACAGGAACTAATGAGAGTGTAGGTGGGGAACTGGCAAAGAGACAGAAGTTTGGCAGGGCCATCTGATGCCATTATTTGTGTTGATACACTGGTGGATCTGTGCACCAGGTTGTATCTTTCTGTATGATACCACAGACCACTAGCTCCTATGTGCCAACTGCCACTGAGACCAACAGTCCAAACATCCTCTCCATTTCAAATAATAACAGCCATGCTGCTTGACCTGACACACTGAATGCGGTAGAGGGACCACGAGGGAAGACATTGTGCTTATATTTAAGGAGAAACATCAGTAACCTCAGAGATGCAGATGACACCACCCTTATGGCAGAAAGTGAAGAGGAACTAAAAAGCCTCTTGATGAAAGTGAAAGAGGACAGTGAAAAAGTTGGCTTAAAGCTCAACATTCAGAAAACGAAGATCATGGCATCTGGTCCCATCACTTCATGGGAAATAGATGGGGAAACAGTGGAAACAGTGTCAGACTTTATTTTGGGGGCTCCCAAATCACTGCAGATGGTGACTGCAGCCATGAAATTAAAAGACGCTTACTCCTTGGAAGTAAAGTTATGACCAACCTAGATAACATATTCAAAAGCAGAGACATTACTTTGCCAACAAAGGTCCGTCTAGTCAAGGCTATAGTTTTTCTAGTAGTCATGTATGGATGTGAGAGTTGGACTGTGAAGAAAGCTGAGCACTGAAGAACTGATGTTTTTGAACTGTAGTGTTGGAGAAGACTCTTGAGAGTCCCTTGGACTGCAAGGAGATCCAAACTGTCCATTCTAAAAGAGATCAGTCCTGGGTGTTCTTTGGAAGGAATGATGCTAAAGCTGAAACTCCAGTACTTTGGCCACCTCATGCGAAGAGTTGACTCATTGGAAAAGACCCTGATGCTGTGAGGGATTGGGGGCAGGAGGAGAAGGGGACAACAAAGGATGAGATGGCTGGATGGCATCACTGACTTGGTGGACATGAGTTTGAGTGAACTCCTGGAGTTGGTGATGGACAGGGAGGCCTGGCATGCTGCGATTCATGGGGTTGCGAGGAGTCGGACATGACTGAGCAACTGAACTGAACTGAACTGAAGTGACGAATGATGTTCACACGCATCCCACTCCAAAGGTAGGGCCTGTGATGTGCAATTGTACCGCACCAACTCTGGTTGTTAGAGTCGTAGAATGGGAATCAGGACGCCTGGGTGTTGTGCCAAGCTCTGATACGGTGTATGACTCCAGGAAAGTCATTTAAGTCCCCTGCACTTTTAACTGGCATTTTGAAATGGGCATATTGCCTCCTGCTCGGCAGAGGAGAATCCTCTGTAAGATCTGACATTTATGTGATGCTTAAATATGCTTCAGACCAGTTTAATTCAAAAGTCCAAATTATAATGACAGATTTAGACTATTTTTGGAAAATAGGTAAATACCAGGAACTGTGTCATTAAACCTTTCCTAAAAGGTTTATGATAAGAAAGAATCCAGTTCATGCACAAGAATATTTCAGGGAGTATCATATGGGACAAGACTGTTAAATGAGGCGTTGTCTAGGACTGTAAACAGTATGAACAAAGTTCACACGAGCATTTGGTTCTGATTTCTAAGCTTCCTTACCCAGAAGCTAGGTTAGCTAGCTTCTTGAAGACACATTTCAGGTAGAATGAGAATGCTCCTCACAAAACTGAATTGTGCGAATTCCTCATTCTCAAGGGAATGGCCCTGCTACTTTCTACCTTACATTAAACCATGAAGAAATGCTGCTAGATAAATCAAAAATAGATGCCAATGTTGATAAAAACGGCCCAGTTGTGTGGATAGAGACACCTGCCAGTGAAATAACAGTAATATGTATAATTAAGGAGGAATTCCATCATATTTGATTCAAATTACAGAGTCTATCAATCGGAGTGAGAAAAAAAGGTATATATATACATATATATATATATTTATGTTTATATTATTTGGAATAGTATATATATATTTATATTATTTGGAAAATATATATATTATATTATTTGGAATAGTGCATTTATATATATATATATATATATATATATATATATATGTATTTTTTTTTCCCTCAGCTCCAAGAAAGAGCAAACATCAGTAAACCTGCAAAGATGGCAGATTTGTACAACTGCCAGCAGAAATCTTTTTTTAATTTGCCTTTTACTTCTTGTTCCATTCCTACAACATTACTGAACTATGTAGTCAACAACACAATATGGCTTTGCTGTCTATTCCAAGAAGAGTCAGATCCATATGTTCATCTTGTTCTGTCTCTGTCCCCGCAATATCTCTCCTTTATCTCACACCCTCATTTTCTTTTTGGTTTTATGGCACAGCATTACTAGTTTTATTCAACAGCTGGAGAAAGACAATTTGGTGACACTCATCTCTCATGGAGCCCAGGCTGACCTGCCTTTCTCCCTCCGCTCTCCCCAGTGAGGAGCAGTAATAAAAGCTCAACAGCTCTAAAAGCAATCGATTCAGAAACGATGTGGTGCAATTACCAGCCCGGATGGCAGCAAAGACTTCCAGTAAAATAAAAGAAAGACACATATAATCTCTGCAGTGGGACTGGCCTCCTTTGCACAAGCAGCCCTCTGGCCATAAAGAGGCAGCAGGCAGTGCCTTGTGTGATGGGGTGAGCCGCTGGACTGCAAGGACCCAGGGAGGAGAGGGAGGAGAGGGTCTCTCAAAGAGCCCAGGGGATTATGGACAGGCTGGTTATCCCAAGGTAACAGTTCCAACTACTCTCTACTGAACCTGAAACCTCTTGATACCTTTCTTGTCTTGCTCTCCATAAAGAGTTTACTGCTGTACAATCAGTTCAGTTCAGTTCAGTCACTCTGTCATGTCTGGCTCTTTGCAACACCATGGAACCAGAGCACACCAGGCCTCCCTGTCCATCACCAACTCCTGGAGTCCACCCAAACCCATGTCCATCGAGTCGGTGATGCCATCCAACCATCTCATCCTTTGTCATCCCCTTCTCCTCCCACCTTCAATCTTTCCCAGCATCAGGCTCTTTTCAAGGAGACCTTTTGAAGGAGGTCACCATTATCTTCATTACCTCCACCATAGTTTCAGTTCAGTTCAGTCGCTCAGTTGTGTCCCACTCTTTGCAACCCCATAAATTGCAGCACGCCAGGCTTCCCTGTCCATCACTAACTCCCGGAGTTCACTCAAACTCATGTCCATCGAGTTGGTGATGCCATCCAGCCATCTCATCCTCTGTCGTCCCCTTCTCCTCCTGCCCCCAATTCCTCCCAGGATTAGAGTCTTTTCCAGTGAGTCAACTCTTCGCATGAGGTGGCCAAAGTACTGGAGTTTCAGCTTTAGCATCATTCCTTCCAAAGAACATCCAGGGCTGATCTCCTTTAGAATGGACTGGTTGGATCTCCTTGCAGTCCAAGGGACTCTCAAGAGTCTTCTCCAACACCACAGTTCAAAAGCATCAATTCTTTGGCGCTCAGCTTTCTTCACAGTCCAACATAGTTTGGCCCCAGGTAAAAAGCAAGGAGGGAACACAGCCCCACCCATCAGAAGAAAACAGGATTTACTGAGCATGGCCCTGCCCATCAGAACAAGAACTAGCTTCCCCCTCTGTCAGTCTCTCCCATCAGGAAGCTTCCATAAGCCTCTTATCCTTCTCCATCAGAGGACAGACAAACTGAAAACCACCATCACAGAAAACTAACCAATCCGATCACATGGACCACAGCCTTGTCTAACTCAGGGAAACTATGAGCCATGCCATGTAGGGCCACCCAAGATGGGCTGTACAATACCTCTCTTGTTACTTTCTAACAGAAGACCCTCCTTTCCCCCACCCCCATGAAGTAAAGCTAGGAAAGCTGAATCATTAGAGCATCCATTCATTCTGGGCTTCCAAAGCCCTGAGAGTGGCCATAGCAATGTGTTCCTTGGGCCGTGTCTTTTCTGTAAAATTGGTAAACAAGATACTTTAGCTGTAGTAGCTGAAGACCCCAATACCCTTCATCTCTAGCCTCCTCTCCATCACACATCCCCTTATGTAGGGCTTAATGAAGGGCAGTCAATGTATTTGGGATCCAACTAATGGGAGGTGGATTGGGATACATTTAGTTCTTTGTTGGGATACCTTCATATAGTTCACAATATGTCTTTGCAGAATTAAGACTTTACTCACTTTCCAGGTATAGAAATGGCTTCCAGAAGTAGTCTGACCACCTCCATTTCTATATGACCTAGTCTTGACAGAATCTGCCCAAAGTTGAAATATTCCTTAAAAATTCACTTGACTTTACCAATATAACATTTCAAAAGCTACTACTAACAAAAAATACAACATTTGATCAACCAAGCCTCCCCTCCCCCCAAAAAAGACTGAATTACCCTTCTGTTTTATCTGTAGTAAACATTACAAAATTGTCATGAAAAGACATCCAAAGAGAACATAAATTACATTGTAGGGAAAACGTATCATGGAAGTGTGTCAAGCAATTATCTCAAAAAAGTAGATTATTGTATACATTTCTGTAATGTTTATGATATTTATCAGTTTTTTTAAATTTCTGAATGTTCATTATTTCTTTTCTCATGCTAAATTAATAGTCATTCATATCGAATTTTTCAATATTTTTCTTAAAGAAGTTACATACCACACGTACGCACACTGTATAAGCTTCAGGCCCCACAAAGCATGAACTTCCCAAGGGCCTCCTTGCTCCCAGTTCTGTCCTCAGAGAAATCCAGGTTACCCCTGAGGCAATACTCCTCTTTCTCCCTTCAGGAATGCTAACTGGCCTGGAAGTCTCCTGTATGAACATGCTGACCTAGTTTACACAGTGGCCTCCAAGCACAAGGCGGGTTTAGAGTAAAAGTCTATCCAGATATTGTTTCCACAGGAGCTTTATAAACTCTTCACAATACAAATACTTGATCTCAAAGGCAGCATCACCTAAAGAATGTCTAAGTTTGCTAATGATGTGGGATGCTGATTGCTTTTCACATGTAATAAATTCTATGATCCATTCGGTTTGGGAACAATCAGGTTTTGGGGGGAAGAGTGAGGAGGGGATTTTTTTACAGTAGGAATTTTCAGTTTTTAATATGTTAATTGGAATCATAGCTATCCAAAAGAACAGAGTATTCAGTATTCCCAACATTGATTTGAGCACGATTTTTACTTTTTATGGAAATAAGAATTTCTTGGGTGGATCATCTTATTGGAAAGAGAATAACAGAAATCTGGAAATCAGATTTGCTAGGTTTATAGCAAATATTAATTTTATGACCAATCTCAAGACCTCAAATAGATTTAGTATTTAGCATACATAATGAAGTTGCATGTGTCTATCTCCTCTGGATCATGAACCCATCTGAGGCAAAGCCATGGCTTCACTTTACTAAGTATGTATCTGTTGTTTATTATGCTAGCTATTAGGGATGTAAAGATGGCCCCATCTATTTCAGTCAAGTGAAGAAGGTAATAAGTAGAATAGAATATGGGACAGAATTCATGGAAAACCAAAATGGTAGCAAAACCATTGTGTTTGCAGAAAGAGATAAGGGAGAGTCAAGTCAAGCCACAGAGAGGAGATGGCACATGGGTTGGGCTTTAAATATAAAACCTGGGTAAGCTGTGTTGGTCAAGGGCGAATGGAGGTAGACAGATCCCAGCCATAGAGCAGAATGTGAACAGAAGAGCTTGATGGGATCAGAGGTGTTCTATTTACATGCATATACTATGACCCTAACAATAGAACTCAGACATAATAGATGCTCAAAATATTTGCTGGGAGACTTCATTGGTGGCCCAGTGGTTAAGAATCCAACTGTGACGTGGGTTCAATCCCTGCTTGTGGAACTAAGATTCCACATGCCTTGGAGCATCTAAGCCTTGGCTCTGCAATTACTGAGTCCATGAGCTCTGGAGCCCATGCGCCACAGCTAGAGAGTCTGCATGATGCAAGCTGTGTGCCACAGCTAAGACCTAATGCAGCTAAGTAAATAAATGAACATGTACTGAAATGAAATAATCTCATCTTTCTATTCCATTCAGTAACCATTTCCTTTACTCAGTTTCCCTTTTACCAAATGGTGATTGTGCTTGTCCCCACTTGACTCACAGAAAATCACACATATAAAATGCCACTTGGAAAATGAATGTATAAGGGAAATGGAAGATTCTGGTCATGCTCAAACATTTTAACAACTGGTGCATCACAGTGGCCCACACTCTCCCAACAACTTTCTGCAAAGGGTATGCATTTTGCTCTCCCCCTTGCTGTTGGGGAGCAGAATGGTTGTTTGTGGGACAGAACATGATAATGCCTCCCATCCGCCACACCCTGATGCTGGAGCAAGGGGGACGTCTGCGTTCAGTTCTGGGAGAATTTGTATTTCTCCTTGTGATCTTCACTGAAGTTGGCTGAAAGGTAGGGACACAGCCAAGGACAGCAGCAGCAAACAGGTGATACCTTCCTAACATTATACTGAAGGAAAGTGAAAGTGAAATTCGCTCAGTCGTATCCGACTCTTTGCGGCCCCATGGACTAGACAGCCCACGGAACTCTCCAGGCCAGAATACTGGAGTGGGTAGCCCTTCACTTCTCAAGGGGCTCTTTCCCACCCAGGTCTCCCACATTGTGGGTGGATTCTTTACAGCTGAAACACAAGGGAAGCCCAAGAATATTAGAGTGGGTAGCCTATCCCTTCTCCAGTGCATCTTCCTGACCCAGGAATCAAACTGGGGTCTCCTGCATTGCAGGTGGATTCTTTACCAATTGAGCTATCAGGTATTAGTAGACTAATTTGGCTGGAATATCATTGTAGAGATAAGCTGAGAAATTATGGTCCACAGACAAAGTGAGTTGGCAAGGTGAAAATGTGGAAGTAAAATGCAAATATGCACTCTCCAGCATCAGAGAAACAAGCATTTGGGTGTTTTTGTTTGTTTGTTTGTTTTATTTTTTAGCTGAAATAAAGACAAATGTAATTTAGGATTCTACAGTGCCTTAGTGCTACTCTACTGTGCTAGAAATGGCTGGCTGAAATGCCTGCTCCATTCTGTCAAACTGGCAAACTCCTAAACATCCTTCATCAACCAGTGGCAATCTTACTATTTCTGCAAAGCCCTCCTGAATCCAGCAAGCAGAGCAAGGGTATTGTTCTGCATACTCTCTTGGTTTTATATATATATATACATATACATACATACATATATATATATATATATACACACGCCTAACTCTTACACGTATATATGCATGCATGCTAAGTCACTTCAGTCGTGTCTGACTTTTTGCTACTCTATGGACTGTAGCCCACCAGGCTCCTCTGTCCATGGGATTCTCCAGGCAAGAATACTGGAGTGGGTTGTCATGCCCTTTTCCAGGGGATCTTCCCAGGGATGGAACCTGCATCTCTTATGCACTGACAGGCAGGTTCTTTACCATTAGCTCCACATGGAAAGTCCTATAGGTGTGTGTGTGTGTGTGTGTGTGTGTGTGTGTGTATGTGTATAATAGGTATATACCTATTATTCTGGAATGCATTGACTTTATGAGTTTATCAAAGCTTAGATTCTGAGACGTTAAGGTCAAACACTAGATCTTATCATCTCTGAATCTCTAGCAGCTTATACACTGCTTATCACCATTATAAACTCAGTTAAATGGTAGCATTATTATTATTACTTCACAGGGTAACACATAAAGTACATAAAAGAGCCAGCCAAATTTTTGACACTTTATCCAACTTTATCACAGTCTTATCCTTCCCAAAATGCCATCCCATCTAGATAATTTTATTTTCCTTGCTTTTGCTTTTAAGCAAACACATTATGTTCTTGACTAGAATACTCTCTTTTCTCTTTTCCATCCATTCAACTCTCAGCAATGGTTCAGGCCCAGCTCAGAAATCTCCTCCTCTGAGACAACCTATGGACTGGGAGAAAATATTTGCAAACCAAGTATCTGATAAGGGATTAATATCCAAAATATATAAAGAACTCATTTAACTCAATGGTAAAAAGAAAACACCCCAAAACAAATGAAAAACCCCAACTAATCCAATTAAAATATGGGAAGATGGACTGGATAGACATTTTTACCAAACAAGACACAAAAATGGCCAACAGATACAAGAAACAGTTGCCCAATGTCACTAATCATCAGGGAAACTTGAATCAAAACTGCAATGAGATAAATCTCATACCTGTTAGAATGGCTGTTATCAAAGAGATAACTACTAGTTAAAAAAAAGACAGAAGGGAACCCTTGTGTACTATCGGTGTAAGTGGAAACTGGTGTGGTTACTGTCTCCTCCCAGGCCAGTGGTGCCATGCCGGGGTGGTGTCTTGGGGCTGGTCCAGATGGAGGAAGATGGCCAAGTTGCAGAAGATCCCAGGACTGGTTTCCTAAGGTGGCCTGAGCCGGGGCTGCTGTGTGTATCCGTGAGGACCCTGCCACCAGCCCCAAGGACATCCTGCCCCTCTCTGCCACCATTCCTGGAATCCCAACCACGGGAGGGCTTGTCAACCTCGGGGTTTTTTTACCTCTAAAAACTTCAAAAAATAGAACTACCATATGATCCAGCATTCCCACTTCTGGGAAAATATACAAAGGAAATGAAATCAGGATTTTGAAGAGTATTTGTACTCTCATATTTATCGTACCATTATTCACAACAGCCAAGATACAGAAATAACCTATGTGCCCACCAAAGGATGGATGTATAAAGAGATGTGGTATTTTTATATACAATAACATATTATTCAGTTACGAGAAACAAGGGAATCTTGCCATTTGCGACAGCATGGAGGGAACTTGAGGGCATCGTGCTAAGTGAAATCAGTTAAACAGAGAAAGACAAATACTGTATGATCTCACGTACATGTGGAATCTAAAAAAGCTAAAGCCTTAGAAGCAAAGGGGGACCTCACGGGTGGAGCTAGTGGTAAATATCTGCCTAGCAATGCAGGAGACACAAGAGACTCAGATTTGATCCCTGGACCGGAAAGATCGCCTGGAGGAGGAAATGGCACCCCACTCCAGTGTCACTGCCTGGAAAAGTCCATGGGCAGAGGAGCCTGGCAAGCTACAGTCAATGGGGCCACAGAGAGTTGGACATGACTGAGAGACTGACCACACAGAATCAAAGAGTACAATCATGGTGACCAGGGGCTGGCATTGGAGTAAACGGGGACATACTGGTCAAAGTTATAAACCTTCAAGTTATAAAATGGATAAATTCGAGAGATAAATAAATCCTGGGAATCTAATGCACAGCACTGTGATTAAATGTATAACATTCAGAGAGCAGATCTTAAATGTTCTGACCACACACAAAAAAAGAAATGGTAATTATGTGATGCAATGGAGCTGTTAACTAAGGCTACAGTAACAACTTTGCAATACATACGGGTAGCAAATCAAACGCCCTGTATACCGTGAACATATGTGTTCATATGCCATATGTTATATGGCAATTATCTCTCTATGGAGTTGGATTAAAAAGAAAAAGGAGGGACTTCCCTGGTGGTGCAGTGGCTAAGACTCTGATCTCTCAGCGTTGGGGCCCTGGGTTTGATCCCTGGTTGGGGAACTGGATGCCACATGTCACAACTAAGACCCTGTGCAGCCAAATAAGTAAATAAAAATAAATATAAAAAGAAAAAGACGAATCACCACCTCTATGAAGACTTCCCTAGCTACTCCACACCTTAGGGAGGGTTTTCTCTACTGAACTCATGAAACGCTGTAAGGAGACTCATCTATTATCATTGTCAATAGAACCTGAATTTTTCTCCCCTGCCACCCCAACATTTCATAGTGCAGGGGTCCCCAACCCCTAGGCCACAACAGGTACCAGTCCACGGCCTGTTAGGATAGGGGCTGCATGGCAGGAGGTGAGGGGCAGGTGAGCCAGCCAGGAGTCATCTGTTACTCCCCATCTCTGTTAGTAGCATGACTGCCTGAGCCAGCCTCTCCTCTGCCTCCCCCGGCCATGGGAGAACTCTTTCACAAAACTGGTCCCTGACGCCAAAAAGGTTGGGCAGTGCTGAGAGAGTTTACACTAAACCAGATGAAGCGATAGTTATTCTCTCTCCATATGAACCAGGCAGCCCACCCAAACTACACTGGATACTGAGGCGCTGACCATCTCATTGTGCCTGCGTGCATTCTCAGTCATTTCAGTCATGTCTGACTCTTTGTGACCCTACGGACTGGAGCCTGGCAGGCACCTCTGTCCAGGCTATTCTCCAGGCTAGAATACTGGAGTGGGTTGCCATGCCCTCCTCCAGGGGATCTTCCCCAGCCAGGGATCAAACCCAGCTCTCCTGTGTTTTCTGCATCGCAGGCAGATTCTTCATTGCTGAGCCATCAGAGAAGCCCGACCACTTCATACCATTGCTCATAAGAATTAACAGCTTAAAAGTGGCTATGACTATGAAGACTGGGAGACAGAATTCTATTCTACCTGTGCTTTTGCCAATAAGGGCTCAAAAGAAATGCTACCAACTGTTTCTCTGCAATGCTTCAAGCCTAGCCAACCTCTAGAATTCTCCCAGGAGGCGATCTGAGCGCAGCAGACCCTGCGTGCCTGGCAGGCAAGGGACTGGTCCTTCTGGCTTCCTCCTGCCTTCCATCAGGATGGCGACCATCTGACAGTTCCCCTGTCCCAGATGCCTTTGAACCCATCATGACAGTAAAGACAAATGTAAATAAATAAAAGTGAGATTCATACTTTTTGCAGTCTCACCTTGAATTGCGGGAGGAAATCAATGCTTCAGTGTTTCCCAGAGTAGGAAAGAGGTTTGGGTTGGATTTTGTCATGTTTAACAAGGAACTGAAAGAAGCGTGATGCCTTTGGCAGGAATTAATAGAGCAGGTGTTGCGTTTCAGCTCCCCTGGTTTCCATTTTGCTGGTCTTCATGCTAACTGCAACACCTTCTCTCCCTGTGTTAAGCCTTCTCTACCTCAAGTGTCTGAGTAGCAATCTACATCTCATCAAATACCCCCTTACTGAGTACACCCCCCCCCCCCCGTTACTGAGCAGGCCTCTCTGTGGTTAAGCTGGAGTTTTCTTCCTCAATTATTTCCCCAGCTTTCAATATTTAGAATCAAAGCTTCTGCCAAAGAACCACACACACACACAAATCAACCTAGCAAACAAAAAGCACCAATACTTTACATCAGGATATAATAATTTGCATCAAAACGGACCTTTCCTAGGTTCCCTTTCCTCAAAACCCCTCTTTCAGCTACGAATATATAGATAATCCCATCAGAATAGATTAATCCAGTTAGAACTTCCCCCCAAAATGTGTTTACATCTCAGTGGAGAGGTTCCTGCTCATTCCTTCACAGGTATCTTTCATATATTGTGCTGAGTGTTAATAAAGACAACAATGAACAGAACACAGTGATACTGAAAGCATCTTTGATAGTTTTGTTCCAGTGGTTAGCCAAGGTGCAAGGCAGGGACTCCATGAGCGGACACTTTGTTGACACTTTGAAGTGGAATCTAAATGCTTCATCACAGCCCCATGCCTGGCTAAATTCTAAACTCAAGTGAAACATCTAGAGTGCTAGCATCTCTCTCCTGCACGTGTGCTAACTCTCCAACTTACCTAGATTTCCTAGGATCTGCTCAGAGGATAAGTGTGTGCCTGAAATTATCACGGATTGCAAGCAGGATGGGGGTGGGCAGTACAACATGGGACGCGGTGCCCTGAGTAACTATTTTACTGACAGCAGTTTAGAGTCTAAAACCAGTCATTCGTGGGCTTCCTGTTGACCAAACCCCCTGCCAGCTGTGAGCCTTTAGGCAAACGAGATGATCCAATCTCCTAATGATTCAATGAGTCTCTTTTTCTCTTGTCTTTCTGCAAGAGCTCTCAACACTGACCCACTCATATAGATCAAGTAAAGATTTTAACACATTATATTACAATTATATTCAATCTTCATGACACCTCTACTAGCTGCCATTGTTAACTTCATCACACGGAGACAAATGAAGCTCAGAGGTGTTAAGTAATTACCTAAATTCACATAGCTGATAAGTGGCAACCCTACACTCTTTCCGAATACTGGGCTGCTTCCCATGGTAACATGCACTAATCAAACTTGCACACTTTATGACGTAATAGTGAGAAGGATATTAAATATGATATGCAAAGTAGCTATATCGTACCTGTTCCATTTGTTGTTGCTTGGTTGCTCAGTCATGTCCAACTCTTTTGAGACCCCATGGACTGTACCCTGCCAGGTTCCTCTGTCCATGGGATTTCCCAGGCAAGAATACTGGAGTGGATTGCCATTTCCTTCTCCAGGGCATCTTCCCAACCCAGGGATCAAACCCATGTCTTCTGCACTGCATAGCAGGAGATATGCAATGATACCCATATATACAGATACCCAATAGAGGCTAGATGCTTTCACTTCCTTTTGCCTTACAGTCAGTACATGTTGCTCTTTTGATTCACTAGAGGAACAACTTTGATACAATAGCAACATGTATTGGGAAATAAAGGTACTGAAGCGGAGAAGGCAATGGCAACCCACTCCTTGCCTGGAAAATCCCTTGGACGGAGGAGCCTGGAAGGCTGCAGTCCATGGGGTCACTGAGGGTCGGACACGACTGAGCGACTTCACTTTCACTTTTCACTTTCATGCATTGGAGAAGGAAATGGCAACCCACTCCAGTGTTCTTGCCTGGAGAATCCCAGGGACGGCGGGGCCTGGTGGGCTGCCGTCTATGGGGTCGCACAGAGTCGGACATGACTGAAGCGACTTAGCAGCAGCAGCAAAGGTACTGAAGCATTCTCAGCCACAAAGTAAAAGAAAAAAAAAGTTCTACTGGTTTAGCTTTGTCATATGTAATGCCTCGCTGGAAGCAGGATAGGTAACAAACACCCTGTACAAGAAACCACAAGGCTTTCTGTCGAAGTAACTGGGACCATCTGAACAGATGGACAGAGAGCAGTGAAAACCAGGTGTGTCATCTGGGTGTTGCAGGAAAACAGACCGTGGTCTCCTGGTACTGTAGCTTCTTCTGAAATCAAATGCCAACAATGCTCTGGTGCATTTTTCATGAGCTGTGCACTCAGCCATGCTCAGAAACACTAGAAGTTTCCCCAGGGATATATTAGCAAACAACTCACCCCTCCCTGCACCTCCCAGGGCTTAGTAGTCCCCTCCCGCTTTGTGTGCTTCAGTTTCACTGAGAACAGCTTCTGCTCAAAAGCTGGTTGCTCCCCAAGTCCCACAGCTGGGCTGACACTGGGATGCTGGCTTCCCTGCCTGTCTCGGGGACAGGGCAGGACAGACAGCTCGCCAGCTCAGCTGCACCTCGGTCTCCTCTAGTACTCTTAGGGAAAGAAATGTCATCCTGATGTGCTGAGAAATAACCAATCAGACTTTTTAAAAGAAAGAAGGAAAAAGAGAAAAAAAGAAAAGACTTGGAGAAAGAGGGATAGAGCAATCACAGCCAGTGTTTCCTTAGAGCTGCATTTTCCACCAAATTCCATTAACACAAAATACTTCTGCTTCCTTTGGTCCCAGTGGGAGACCAAACCATCCCTGATCAGACAATCTGGATATGCTTTTCTTGCTATTTCCATGACTTTTTTTTTTTTTTTTTTGCTTGTTTCTCTTAAAACCCCTTTTTGTAAACAATCTCCTCTTATTCTCCTTCTCCCTCCCTCAAAGATGTTCAAACTTCTGAGCAGGAGGTTAGGAGCCAGGAAGTATGTAAGTGTGTGTGTGTGGAGGAGGGGCATGGAGGGGAGATAGCTGATTACCTAATATTTATTAAGCACCTAAGAAGTGCCATGCACTGTTGCTCTGAGAGCATTAGAAGGAAACTTCTTTTAACAATACCAGGAGGAAGCTATCATTCAGCCCATTTTACAGATGCAGAAGTTTCAGTAAGCAAGCAGCTTCTTCAAGGTCACCCAGCTAGTAAATGCCTGAGTGGGGGTTCTAACCCTCTTCTAACTAACCTTGTGTTAAGAAGCGCCTTTTCAGTTTCTAAACTGTACCTGCTCCTGGCTTGTGGGCAAGGGAAGGGCAAACCATGTGCAAGTTCACAGGCATCCGACCTGCAATTAGCAAAGATTAAAGACGGATAATACTGAAGCCAGGGAAGTCTCCCTATCACCCCCCTGATAAAAGTCACTTTATGCATGTAGTTATTCTGTGTGTTGATCACAGAGGTGTCTAATCTTAGGGCAGGGTGAGGTGATAAAGTCAGCGTAGAAGATCAGGTCAGGACTGTCTTAGAAACTCTCCTAAACTGGTCCTTTGGATGCATTGCAGTGCCATCGCTCAGTAAGCGTAATATTGGCACTTTGCTTTTGGAAGACATATCTCTGTCTCTTTGGTTGGGTTATTTTCTTGGGTTTCCATGCTGCATGAAAAATGTGTACTGTATCTTTAAGGACTAGACCCATACTGAAGAAAGAAAGATGCTCAGCCTTGAAAGACCTACAAGAATGAAGAAATTGAAGGGATAACAGATTGAAGCCTCACATTCACTCTGTCTCCCAGCATAAGCTCATTGAAGAAAAGTGTGTTTAGAAATGCCATATTATGTCAATTATTCTTGGGTGTTCACTCCCTGGCATGCCATCTGACAATCTCTCCTTCCCTCTACATTGTTGAGGTTGCATGCGTGCCATAGACTGCCAGGCTCCTCTGTCCATGAGATCCTCCAGGCAAGATTACTAAAGTGCATTGCTGTGCCCTCCTCCCAGGGTTCTTCACAACCCAGGGACTGAACCCAGATCTCCTGTGTTTCCTGCTCTGGCAGGAGGGTTCTCTATCACTAGCACCACTTGGGAAGCCCGTTGAGGTCACTTAAGTCAAACACATACATGCTGCAATCCCACTGCATTCACACAAGGAGAGCAGTCACAGGCAAAGCAAATCCAAACTCACAGGTCATCAAAGATTTTCCAATTAGCTCTGGAACACAAG
This sequence comes from Bos grunniens, assembly GCF_055505025.1. Taxonomy (NCBI): domain Eukaryota; kingdom Metazoa; phylum Chordata; class Mammalia; order Artiodactyla; family Bovidae; genus Bos; species Bos grunniens. Next base: position 12,516,376 of record NC_141174.1, read on the forward strand.
CCTTGCGTACATAATCTCTGTTTGAACACAGGTGCTTCTGGTGTTTGGGGAATTTATAAACCTTCCAAGAAATCAATGAACGCACACTGTGATTGCCAAAATGCCGTTCAGCTGGCCCCTTCTCACTGGTTCCCTCCTCCTTGCCTTCCCCTCTATGGTCACCATCACATCTGAGTTCTGAGCACCAGCGCGGTGTAGAAATGGCCTCTATCGGGACTTGCTGGTTCCCAAACTTCCTGAAGAGAAGGGACCTCACGAGGGAACCGTAGCTTCAAAGTCTTCTCTTTCATCTTATAAAGCACCTCAGATGACCAACCAGGAAACAAATGTCAACACAATTTGAAGCAAGATTTGGCTTGTGAATTAACTGCGTTTAGATTCTTGGACATTTATTCCATTTTGTTCAGTGTGTTTAATGTGTGTGGCGTGAGTAGGATTGCCACTTTGAAGGTAAGTTTCTGGAAGCCACATGCAATGTAGTCCCGTGATTTTGTATCGTGTCAAAGGCAGACCAATGTAGTAATACATTGCTGGTCACAGTGATGCCTTTCAGAAAAAGATTATGGTAGGATCTTATGCTACATCACGTAACTATAGTGCTGATACTTTTTAAAGAGCATCCAGCCTTCAGAAACAAAAGGTTATTGAATTTCTTATAACTCCAGAGCGAAAGTGTGTGCATGTTTCTGGGGGGCGGTGGTGATCACTGGCATAATGTTTTCTTTAGTCTTATACAGGCCTGGTCTACAGGGAGGACTCAGCTTACATTTGTTGAATGAATAAATGAGAGTAAGATCATCAAATGGGTAGTCAGTAAATGAGGGGATCAGTAAATCAGTATTTGATTTCCGGCATTACAGGAACTTTTTCTGGCTGTTTTATACCTCTGCGACATTCAAGCTTGACTGCCGGTGCATGGCCATTCCTTTGAGTTCTCTCATCTCTTTCTTTCTGGGTCGGTTCCTCTCCCCACAGCAGGAGCCAATGAGCTCCAGCCTTTTAGGAGTGGATAATAAACACAGCCTGTCCTGTTTAGGTTAGAGTTATCGATGGGAAATGACTTGATGAATAGTCCTTGCTTGACTGATAAACTTGTATATCAGGAAGTAAATCTAGTGGAAAAGGAAATCTATCCTCCACATGCACCAGCAAATGGGAGACTTATATTGACAGTAAGGATTCATCTTCTTAATTCTGAGTAGCTCTGAGGCTTCCTTCTTGGTACCCATCTTTCTGTTTTCCTGATATCCACAGCCCCAGCCTTCAAAGGATGGTATTACCTGTTTATTGATAAGGACAGCTGCACCGTTTTGCACTTACAAATCACTTTTTCATCTTTGAATTTCAAGCATCTCACATATGCTAACAAATAAGACAAACACCTTAGGGAAATGTTTTACACTAAATGCAATTCATTAAACAAAAACACAGAATTTGGTTTCTTGAACTGGTCTTACCCAACAGTTCTGAGATGGAACTCAGGATTTCAGGAAATAATAATACCATTGGTTATACTTCTACTATGATGCTAACACATTATTTCTATTTGATTTAAGGAAAACAGTCATATAAGTTTTTTTCTCCCTTTCAGAAGAAAGGAATCTATGTCTCAAAATTTTTTAACTAGCCAGAAGTTATTAGACAGCTAGAACATGCCAGCCTCATGCGAAGAGTTGACTCATTTAGAAAAGACTCTGACACTGGGAGGGACTGGGGGCAGGAGGAGAAGGGGACAACAGAGGATGAGATGGCTGGATGGCATCACCGACTCAATGGACGTGAGTCTGAGTGAACTCCGGGAGTTGGTCATGGACAGGGAGGCCTGGCGTGCTGTGACTCATGGGGTCGCAAAGAGTCGGACATGACTGAGCGACTGAACTGAGAACATGCCAGAGTAGGAATCAGGCTTGTCTGATTACAAAGCCCATGTCTCTTTTTATTGAATATTACACTGTCTGGGTTATAGAAAAGCCATTTATTAATGTGGATGAAGAGGTCATATATTGCATTTGAACACATTTTAATCAAATTGCCAGATTCCATTTCTCGATGTGAAAAAAAAGTACACACTCTCTCCAGACAGAGATACTGGGGACTGTGATGGGCAGAATAATGGCTGCCACAAGGATGCCCATGACCACATTCATAAGACTTGTGAATATGTTGCCTTCCATGGTATAGGGGAATTATGATTGCTAATCAGCTGACCTGAAACTATGGAGAGTAGCCTAGATTATCCATAAGAGCCCAGTGGAATTGCCAGGTAGCCCAGTGGAAAAGAGAGACAGAGGGGAGAACCAGCAAGAAGGCAGCATAAGAAACCCTCAGCCTGATGCTGCTGGCTTTGAAAACGGGGGGAGGGAACCATGAGCGAAGGAACACAGCTGGCCTCTAGAAGCAGGGAAAGACAAGGGAATGGATCCTTCTCTAGAACCTTCACAAAGGAACTTCCTCCATGACACCTTGATTTTTCCCAGACTTCTAGAAGCTGGATGTGAACCGTGAGGTAATAAATTATGCTATTTTAAGCCATGAAATTTGTGATAATGTATTGCAGTAGCAATAGAAAACTAATACAGGAATCAATGGGGCTTAAAAACACAAAGACAAACACACAAATGAGAAAAAAACAGACCCAAACCAAGCCAAACAAGCAAGGGTTACACACCTTGCCAAGGCTGTGCTGTCTTGATGGTCTACCCTGTAGTTCAGGGTTTTCCGGGACAGCAGAGATTGTGATCATCTTTAGACCTCAAACATGGGTTATCTGTAGCTTCATCCTCTCCCAAGGAAAACAGAGGTTCTCTGTAGCTCATGAGGTCATCCAGAGGGCTATATTCCAGAGACCATAAGGGAAGAACCAGGGGTCTACATGGTAGTTTTTGAGCGGGTGACCCAGGCTGTTTGCTTCTGGACACGATTGCTTTCAGTTCCTAGGTCTGCTAAAATTCACAGCTATTCCCTCATAGCTTGGTTGGTAAATCATCTGCCTGCAATGCAGGAGACCTGGGTTCGATTCCTAGGTCAGGAATATCTCCTGGAGAAGGAAATGGCAACCCATTCCAGGACTCTTGCCTGGAGAATCCCATGGGCAGAGGAGCCTGGCAGGCTACAGTCCACGGGATCCCAAGAGTTGGACACGACTTAGCGACTAAACCACCACCACCATCCTTGTAACTAGCGACTTAGAAGAACCATGTTTCAAGAGTGCCGTAACTTCCATAACTTCAGAATCTGGAAGGGCCAACATTTTTTTTTTTTTCATTTTGCCTGATATCCAATCTCTTCCAACAGAAATGACAGTCATATAGTAAATCCCATAGCCACATGCTGTTTTTCTATCCTCTCTGTGGACCATTATTAAGAAGCGTGTGTGTGTGCTAAGTCACTTCAGTCCTACCTGACTCTTAGTGACCCTAGGGACTGTAGCCCGCCAGGCTCCTCTGTTCATGGGGATTTTCCAGGCAAGAATACTAGAGTGGATAACCATGCCCTCTTCCAAGGGATCTTCCCAACCCAGGGATGGAGCCTACATGTCTTGTGTCTCCTGCACTGGCAGGAGGGTTCTTTACCACGAGTGCCACCTGGGAAGTCCATTATTAAGAAGAGATACTGTTAAAGAAGGAAATGGAATCATACTTTCTGAGAGCCCATTTGCATATTTGTTATTAATATCTTGGCTTATTTTTTCTAATTGTTCCATGTATGCTGGCTTCCCAGGTGGTGCTAGTGGTAAAGAATCTATCTGCCGATGCAGGAGACGCAAGAGATGTGGGTTTGATCCCAGGGTTGGGAAGTTCCCCTAGAAGAGGAAATAGCAACCCACTCCAATATTCCTGCCTGGAAAATTCCATGGACAGAGGAGTCTGCTGGGCTACAGTCCATGGGGCTGGAGTCAAACATGACCAGGAGATTGAGTGCACACACATCATGCAAGTGAACACTGTACTCTCAATGAATTCACAATTTTTTAGAGGCAAAGAGCTTGCGCTCTTTCTTCTTCATGTATCAATACTAGTACTGCATCAATTGTCTAGTGCTTGTCTGGTGACTTAATCCTGCCCCAGGGCACCATTACTAACTGTTCAGTTATGGAAACAGCACTGAAAGTTCAGCTGTACCCTTTAATTCAACCACCCTAGCTCCATGGGGATACACTGACATTTGAAAAGTATTTTCATTTTCCCTGCCTATCTTTTTTCATTTGCTCTCACTTCTCAGGATGAGATTAAAGGAGACCCTAAAACTTGAGTCCACATAGCTTCTGTTAAGTATTAGGAAGCAAACAAAGAAACATGCCCTTAGCTCAAGGTTACCAAATGGCAGCCTATTATAAGGCAAACTGTTTCACTTGGCTTGCCAAAGGCTTGAATTAGAGACCAATACTTAAAAGTCAGAGGATTTATCATATACACCAGACATTTGGCTTCTCTCAAAAAGTTGGCAACTTACAGACTCAAATTTTTGGGTGATCATAATTAGTGGGAGCTGAGTGGTCACTGTCCCCAATGTAGCCACCTTGCTGGCTTTCCTCAGGCACGTTACCTGTCTGGCCCCTCTACAAATGTGAGTTGGCAACCTGTCTTCAATGTGTTTAACCATCTCTGCATCAGCTCCAAGTTTTCAAGGTCTGAGGTGGCCTGTGCCAACCATGTCCTGCCAAACATAGCCAACCCTCGAGCTCATGCTGTCAGTCACAGCCAAGGCAAGCCCATCACCCTGAGACCCAAGGAGCACGCATGGCCCACCGGCATCTCCGCCAGGGAAACCTCGGGCCACAGAAGCTGTTAACACATCCATCTCTCTGTCAGGGATTAACAAGCTGATCTGGAAATGTAGGGACAGCGGGAAGCCTCATGAACCACTTCTACCCTTGGGTTCGATCCAAACAGAATGTCAAAAGGGAAACAGGCTTGGGATCTCAGAAGCTTCTGCGTGTAACTGGACTTCTGATCAGTTTAACAGGACGTTGAGCCATGTCATTGAAGGTGTCAAATCCCCATGTTGCCACTGATAAGTAATATAACAGATGAAGAGAGAGGAATAATTTCTTCTTGACCAGAACTGGCAATCAGTTGACACCTCAGAAGATGACAGCTGGCTTGCATTTATGATGGATATCCCAGTGCTTATATGTATGAATACTACCAGCCAAACTCACTGTGCTGAGCAACTTGCTTTGATAAGAGTTTATAAAGGCCAGCCTCCTGGGCTAATTATAAGTTAGAGGGGGAAAAAAATATGTCCTTTCAATGGAATGCCTCTGTTTTTCATTTCAGAGAGCCCCTTTTCTCGCTGAGATGTGGGGAAAGCCTCTTCTTTGCAGTTTGTCATTGTTAGGAGCACCAGCTATATAATATTGTACTCTTTTTTCTTTCCCTTGCTGGACTGAAAAAGGTACTTGCTTTTCATTTTCCCTCACGGAGAAGGCTGCTGCCTTGTTTTGTTGGCTATCCCTGCCCTTCTGTAGCCCTTTCCTATTTCTGCCCTCCTTTAAAAAGATAAATTTCTTAACTGAGAAGGCTGTATCTTCTGAATGGACCTTTGCCACAGGAGCCTTTGGGGTTCTTTCCCTTGTTTATTTTTCACCAAAGAGAGCTGTATATGACTCACTTATCATATTTAAATAGATAGAGCAGCCCAGGAGAGGAAGGGAGAGGCTTCAATAGGGGACTTTCAGCTCTTTCTTCTCGGGGATGTGGCTGGGTTTGGCTCTGCAGGGAAACTGAAGAAAATGCTATCACAACCGATAGATAAAAGAGCAAGCCAGGCAGAATACCTCTCACCTAGCTCCCCTTGTCTTTAAAATAGATGCTGTCCCACTGGTGGCTCCAAAATAAATTAAGTCTGAAGGATGCTCCCATAAGCAAGAGTTATGGGAGCTCTCTTCAGAAAATGCTGTGACTTCTATTGTAGCTTTTAAGGGACAGTCAGATGTTTTGTTTGATGTACTTCATTATGACTGCTGGAATTTTAGCCGTGATTGTTTTCCTAGTTTGGTATTGAGAAAGAAAAACAAAGTCACTCCCAACCTCTGGAACATGACCCTGACACTCACAGCTAGACCACACCATTCTCCTTCTGGACGTGAGCAACCTCACAGAACACAGATCTCAGACAGGGTCACTCGGAGACAGTGATAAAGTCAGGCAAAACAAAGCCACTTCTTCATTTTGCCTGTGCAAATGAAACAAAGTCACTACTTCATTCACAAAATGCCTAACATTTCCCTCTTCAGGCTGGTGACTGTTACTTCTTTACCAAGTATTGATACACTGTATCTATAGTCTTGATGGGTAAAGAATCTGCAACCAATGCAGGAGACTTGGGTTTGATTCCTGGGTCGGGAAGATCCCCTGGAGAAGAAAGTGGCAACGGAGTCCAGTATTCTTGCCTGAGGAAACCCCATGGATAGAGAAACCTGACGGGCTACAGTCCAAGGCGGCGGGGCGGGGGGGGGGGGGGGGGGGGGTGGCGGGCAAAGAATTGGACACCAAGGAGCAACCAACACTTTCACTTTCATCCATAGTCTAGTGGGTTTCCCCTACAGACAGGATGTGTTGATGGGCTCCCTTTTAGAATTGCCTTTGCTTTCAGTGTTTCATCTAGAGCAAATTTGGCTTTCTTAGACTCCCCTCCAAATCACCCACCCAAAGCCCAAATCTTACAATATTAACAGGTTCTTTCCAACGCCCTGCAGCTGACACACTATGGTTCCTCACAGTGTGTTCTCTGCAGCCAGTAACAAGCACAAAACAGTTAACCACAGGAGGGTTCCTGGTGGTTTCTTTGGCTGCAGGCATTAACAGTGTAATTAAGTATTTTCCAGAGACAGATGCCAGTTGCACTATTACAATTCCAGGGAACTCCTATTTCTTTCAAGATCAAGCCCACCCACCTTCGCAGGTACACAGAGGCTTGCAGGAGAGGGCCATAGTTCTTTCCTTCGCCGTCAGGTCACTGATTGATCTTTATTCCTTGTAGTGGGTTGAAGGGTGGCTCTCTGAAAGGTGTGCCAACCTGGAATGTGTGAGTGTGTGTGACCTTATTTGGAAAAAAATGGTCTTTGAGGAGATGGTTAAGTATCTTGAGATGAGAGCATCTGGATTATCTAAGTGGGTCCTAATTCAATGACAAGTATCCTTATAAGAAGAAAGAAGACACAGGCAGAAAAGGAGAAATCCCGAGGGGAGGATGATTTGAAAATGGAGGCAGAGACTGGAGTGATGTGTCTATTAACCTACAAGAGAAGGATAGAAAAGGATCTCTCTCAGAATCTCTAGAAGGAACCAACCGGCTGACACCTTGATTTCAGATAGATGACCTCTGGAATGGTGAGAAAATTAATTTCTTTCTTTTAAGCAACTAAGTTTACATTAATTTGTTACGACAGCCTTATGAAAGCAATAGACCCCTTCCCTAACTACACAGAACCACTCACGTCTGTCCGTGCTCATCGCTTGGCCTGGGATGGCCTTTCCCCTGTTTGTCATCTCCACTCCTGCTCATCTACAAAACTCAGTCCAAACACCATCTCTCCTAAAAGTCTTCATGGACCTCCTCCCTCAGTCTAATTGACATGAACTCTTTTGAGTTTCCATAACAGCCTGTGCTTTCCTCTGTCCTGGCTGTGCTGTAACCCTAATTTACCTGTTTGTCAACATACCTCGGCTGTGACACCTTGCAGGGAGGGTCCATGCCATTTAGCTCTAAGATTTACAGGCACGGTGTTCAGCACATAGAAAATGTGGGCCGAATGAATGAATGGATGGATGAACAACTCCTTTTGTTCAGAACTCTCTTTCTTGTTTCTTCACTCTTGAAAAAAAATCCTATTTATAATGTGTGTTTTTTTTTTTTTTCTAATCCACTTAAGGGTGTGGTCTACATCGGTGGAACCTAAGATTTTGCCAGGAGCCTGGGAAGACTTTATATTCATTAGAATAGTAATTGTCACAAATTAAAACATATAATCTTCAAATAAAGCACATGTGAGCCAAGCCAGGGGAGCTTCTTCGCATTTGCAGAGCTCCAGGGCCCCACGTGCAGTGGGTGGCCGTGTTGCACATATCCTCTTCTCTTTGCAACCCTACTGAGCTCCTGAGAGCACACTGCTTGCAACTGAACGTGTAATGTCCATCTTGGACGCATACGACATGCATCCCTAACTCAGCACAGAGGAACTACCTTACAAGTCTCTATGGCATCCTGGAAAGATCAGAAACCAGGCCAACCTGGTCTTGAACTCTTAGGTCTCACCACTCAGCGGCTGTTCAATTTGACCTCCAGGAATTTCAGTTTTCTCACGTGATATTGACGGGCTTCCCAGGTGGCGCTAGTGGTAAAGAACCCACCTGCCAATTCAGGAGGCTTAAGAGATGCAGGTTCAATCCCTGGGTCAGGAAGATCCCCTGGAGGTGGGCATAGCAACCCACTCAAGCATTCTTGCCTGGAGAATCCCATGGACAGAGGAGCCTGGTGGGCTGTGGTGCATAAGGTCACCAAGAATCAGATATGACTGAAGTGACTTAGCACGCTTGCACAGAGAATGTGCTTAATGCATGACAGGTGATAACACAATTTGTAACAAAATGGTATAATAACCACTACTGGAAATCCAAAACAAAAGTCCTCAAAATCAATTTGGAAGAGGAAAGGAACAAAAAAAAAAAAAACCTGAAAATAAAATGAGAAAAACTTCCCTCCATCCTCAGAGCATAAAGCATAAAGCCTCAACCTTTTACTCTGGAGGGTTCAGTAATGAATTTCTATTTTAATTGACGCTGCAACCGATTCAGTCTTTGCACTCCACTACACTCCCTCTCTTGGTGACGCTGTGTGAGAAGGAGCTTTTAAATCAGTCAGTGAGCATAATGAACTCCAATTTTCCTTCGACAAGGGCAAAATTACAAACGTGCTTTTCACTTCCAGACAATTAATTTGTTTACACGATTCCTTTGCTTTGTTTTATTTCATAATTCTTTCCTCTCCACTTGCCTAATCTCAAGGGTTTGTTATTAACTTTTTCAGGTGTTCCTCCAGGGTACAGCAGAGTACAATTTAAGGGGCATTCTTCCCTTTAATGAATTTCCTCTTGGGGAATGAAAGAATAAAACAGATATCAAAAATAGAGCTGGGAGATCACTTAGACAGTTTACACAGCCATCTCTATCTATTTATCTATCTATCTGTTCATTCTTCATTTAAACGTAAGATAACTTGCTGTGTGTGTGTGTGTGTGTGTGTGTGTGTGTGTGTGCTCAGCTGCTCATTCCTATTCAACTCTTTACCATCTCATGGACTGTAACCCACCAGGCTCCTCTGTCCATGGAATTATCCAGGCAAGAATACTGGAGTGGCTTGACATTTCCTCCTCCAGGGGATCTTCCGGACCCAGGTTCGAACTTGCATCTCCTCCATGTTCTGCCTATGTTGGCAAGCAGACTGTTTACCACTGCGCCTCGTGGGCAGTCCTTATCTGCCATAGTGCATCTCTAATATCAATGTCTAGAAAGGGATCCCGGAGAAGGCAATGGCACCCCACTCCAGTACTCTTGCCTGGAAACTCCCATGGCTGGAGGAGCCTGGTAGGCTGTAGTCCATAGGGTCGCTAAGAGTTGGACATGACTGAGCGACTTCACTTTCACTTTTCACTTTCATGCATTGGAGAAGGAAATGGCAACCCACTTCAGTGTTCTTGCCTGGAGAATCCCAGGGACAGAGGAGCCTGGTGGGCTGCCATCTATGGGGTTGCACAGAATCAGACACGACTGACGCGACTTGGCAGCAGCAGCAGCAGCAGAAAGGGATCTGTGCTTCCCCCAGGTTGTCTGACTATGGGAAGATCCATCATGTGGTTTGTTTAGCAACGTGAACATGCCCTGCAGGATCCTAGATTTTTCTTCTTTCTGGTGTTCCAGGACATTTCCTGATTCATTTCATGCAAATTGTGTTTTTGCCCAAATGATCATTGCTCTATTTCCATTATACAGTCATATCTCAGTATTTTCAACTGCTAACAAGCTACTCTTGGCAGGCAGGGTCTTTTCATAGCTTTCCTTTTTCATCTGTGTGTGTGTTTTCCAAACACTGCCATGCTTCTGATTGATCTGGGGCTCTCCATAAATCTGTTTTTAAACTCTGAATAGAATTCACGTAAGTTGCCCTAGGAGAGTTTCATTTTACAGAGTTAACATAAAAAGCCACGCGAAGTTCTGAGCTCAGTGTCATTCAAAGAGTTCAAACAGAGTGTAGAGGGGTTAGGTTTGCATGTGCATTTATTTGTTCTACAGGTACAGTGTCTAATAGAGAGGAGAACTATACCTATAAAACAAAGTGTTTGGCATTTTAGACATGAAACCCCTTTTAATTTATTAACTTATGATTATCAATTTTAGAGTCCTTGCACCCCAGGCCTCTTGTAACAAAGCAAAGGTAATTTTTTATACAGACAAAAATACCATATACTGTACCATATCACGTGCCAGCCCTGTTCACAAAAGGAGTAGCTGACCCAGGGATGCCACTCAACTTTCCTGCCAATGGCTTGAAAAGTGACTTGAATAAATGACTAGACTTCTCTAAGCTTCAAAGTTTTCATCCAGAGTGCGCTGCAGTACGCTAAAAGGATCTTGAAACTCTCTTCCAGCAACAACATGACACGTTGTAAGAGCCTTAACAATTTTCTCAGTAGAAGAGAGAAAAGCATGAGTCCCCAATCCCAGACTGTTACATTAGATGAAAACATGTATTCAAGGTAAGGAGGACACTTGCAAATTAAGTACATATATTAGATCTTAATTGCTACAAGTTGTTATCAATTACTATTAATTACTATGAAGCATTAAGCAAGCTGAGAATTTTTACTAGAGTTGTTGTTTTCTCATTTCTGGCTAATTAGAACATTATCTACTCTTTGGCCACTTTTAATGTGCAGCCATTATTATTCATAGAATGGACACATTATTTAACTGTTGGGAAGCATAATTATTATTGGTGCGTCACAGATGATTGGGGTGGTAAGGAAGTTTACAGGTTTTGAGCCTTCCAAAGAGGACCAATATGCCAAATTTTGGGGGATAGAACACAAGACGTGTTGGGTGCATTTTTACCTTTTTTCCGATGACAAAACACTCCTATATGAATATGGAGTCATCCGTCACAGAGGTGGTGGCACGGTAGATTATCTGTTTTAGGGGATAGCAGCATAACTTTCACTGTCAAACAGGAGATCTGAGCTGAACTAAGGTCAACTCTTAAAACTCAAATCACACCCCTTCTAAACAATTGTTGATCGTCAGAGCTGTTTCCTTTTGAAGTGACTTTTGGCGCTAGGATAGAGGATGACAATTTACACCAAATGAAACAAAACTCTTAGGCTGGGAACTTCACCTTCAGCCTGTTGAGAGGAGATAGCACAGCATCATCTTTTAGAGCCTGGGATTGGACTTCTTGGTCTTAATGTGAGCTCTGATGCTTGCTAGGTAGTGCTATGCAATCATGAGCAAGATTCATAAGTTATCTGCTTCTCAGTTTTGTTTGTTTGTTTTAATCTGTAAAAGAGGGATTGAAAACAATATTTAGCTCATTAGGGTTTCATGTTCTATGAGAAGTAAGGAAACTAATATATGTAAAACATAAAGATTCAGGAATGACATAAACATTTGATAAATATGAGACTATTAAAATCTAGTTTCTTATGATAAACAAAGATTGATTTTGTTGTTCGGTCACCAAGTTGTGTCCATCTCTTCACAACTCCACGGACTGCAGCACGCCAGGCTTCACTGTCACTCACCGTCTCCCAGAGTTTGCCCGAGTTCACGTCCATCAAGTTGGTGATGCCATCCAACCATCTCATCCTCTGTCACCCCCTTCTCCTTCTGCCTTCAATCTTTCCCAACATCAGGATCTTTTCCAATGAGTCAGCTCTTCGCATCAGGTGGCCAAAATATTGCAGCTTCAGCATCAGTCCTTCCAAAGAGCATTCAGGATTGAGTTCCTTTAAGACTGATTGGTTTGATCTCCTTGCTTTCCAAGGGAAAAAAAAGCTTGGGTGACCCTAATAGAGACACCCCAGGCTTCAGTAGGCTTTAGTTTCAGGTTTTCTCTTTTCAAGACAAAAATTCAGGAACAGAATGGGATGTTCTTATTAGGAAGATTTTAATGTTTGCCAGGAAACTCTCTCCCCTATGTACAGATGAGAGACCTCAAAAGAGGGCCTCTGGAAGTATACAGGAGTGCCTGTAGGTTTATTTATTTTTTCAACTGATATTTATTGCCAATTGTTGCAATAATTCTTTATTAATTTTTTTGAAAATAATATGCTTGGGAGAGGACTTAGGTGAGAATGGAGACTAAGAAAAGAAGACCTGGAGTATGGGAGTAATCATAGGGGTGTACCTGGATACCCAGACCCATGGTGCGTCTCTACATTTTTCACGTCTGTTACACACAGAAAATGATATTCACAGGGCATCCTGGAGTAACAGGCATGGCTGCTCATGGCTGGTGACGCTCTGTCTAGATGAACTGGCCTCCTAGCCCTGCAATCCACTGTAGGCTGAGGGGCCTGATGTCCCAGCAGCACACTGTGTCTCAAGCTGATGTGTACTGGCTGGGAAGCCTGGTTTCAGAGGTTTTCAAGAAGGGTCAGATCCCAAGAAAGAGAAGAACTTCAAGAATTTTCATTTTCCTCTCAGACTAGTGCAGCTGTTTTATAACTTGCGTGTGTGATCAGTCACTCAGTCATGTCTGACTTTGCGACGCTATGGGCTATAGCCTGCCAGGCTCTTCTGTCCACAGGATTTTCCAGGCAAGAATACTGGAGTAGTATTCCCTTCTCCAGGGGATCTTCCCAACCCATGTATCAAACCCCTGTCTCCTGTGACTCCTGTACTGGTAGGCGGATTCTTTACCACTGAGACACCTGGGAAGCCCTTTTTAACTTGCAGTTTCTAAATATTAAAATTAATGGTCTAGTTACATGATCAAATCTCAGGATCAATAAAAAAGAATCCTTCCTTGTAAGAGTCAGGATAGGCTATCTATGGTATATTAAGAAATTAAATATTTGTAGCTTAACATGCACACACACACACACACACACGTGTATTGCATGTTTATTTCCTGCTCATGTAAGTGCTAATATGGGTTGGTGGCCTGACTTCATCTTCATGCAAGACTCTCTAGGATACTAGACCTCTAAAGTTCAACCAAGAGGAGGCAGAGAAAGAGAGGAATGGAGGAAGGATGGATATGAGTCTAAATTGCCGCTTAGAAGTGACACACTTTGCTCCTGACCCAACTCCATTTACTCAAACCTTGCATCAGTGGAGGCCAGAGGATGCAGACCACCATGGGCATAACTGATGAGCACAACTTCTGTGCCCTTGATCAAAGTCCTGTTAAGTTGTAGATCATGTATTACTGCCTGATACCTTATAAACTTCTGTTGCTTTTTGCTCAGGTCTATCTCAAGCCAACAGAGACTTGACAGGACCCACAATGTACAAAATGTTATATTAATAGGATGAATGTCTAGCTGTTGTTGCTGCTAAGTCGCTTCAGTCATGTCTGACTCTGTGTGACCACATAGACAGCAGCCCACCAGGCTCCCCCCTCCCTGGGATTCTCCAGGCAAGAACACTGGAGTGGGTTGCCATTTCCTTCTCCAATGCATGAAAGTGAAAAGTGAAAAGTGAAAGTGAAGTCGCTCAGTCGTATCTGACTCTTGGTGACCCCATGGACTGCAGCCCACCAGGATCCTCTGTCCATGGGATTTTCCAGGCAAGAGTACTAGAGTGGGGTGCCATTGCCTTCTCCGGAATGTCTAGCTAATATTCTCAAAAAAGGTATTAGACTGGATAGCATGGTCTGAACCCATTTCACAGCTAGAGTGAAACATCTTTGGGGGTTTCACTGATCATATTAAAGATCACACGTTAGGTATACACAGCCCTATCATTTTCTTCATCTTTTATTCATACCACCTTTTCTCTGACTTTATTGTGTTTGTTAAACCTCAGTGTAGCATTTCTTGCACAGTCTCATCAGTATTTGTTTTTTCCCATAAGCAGCTTTATAAAATTAGCATTACTCTTAAAATATCTCACAACCCCTTCTCACCCTTTCCCTAGCTAGGTGTTAAGATGTGTAATGTCGTTTTGTTATTAACATGTCTATATCTCAATGGCTTTTCCGTCCTTCCTTATGCTGACAAATTAATTTTGCAAGGTGAATTTGGTGAAAGATGACCGAATGCTTTAACTGAAGCTCAAGTCCAAGACAACTAGCTCCATGTTCTCCATTGACTTTTGTGAATCAAGAATCTGGATTTAGAGATCACAAGGGGCACTCGTAGCCTTGGTTTCTACAAAACTCAAAAATCAGGCTGACAGCATAAAATTAGCTGAACAGATGCAATGGGACTTTTGCCACTTCAAAGGAGATGGAGGAGGCTGAGCACAGCTAATTAAGCCATGTATCGAAACACAATTGCAATAAATGGGACTAGAAGGTTGAATTCTTATCTATCTTTGCTTTCAATTACAAATGTTAGGACAGTACAACATTTCTACCAGGAGATAAGAGGAAATGAGACCCAGAAATAGAAACTTTAATGACGATACTTCATGGTTCTGTGTGATAAACCAACCAAATGTATGGGCCACTCATTTCAGAGGGCCAGTTTTGGTGTATGTTGTTTGTATATTTCCCATCAATTCCAAGAAAACAGGAGCACAACAGATGGTTCGATAATAGTGCTACATCTCAAAGTCCCATTTTCTCTTCTTTGGAACAAAAGTATTTTGTTCAAGGTAGAAAACTGCTGACACTGTACAAGAGGATGTGGCAATCTTAGTTTCCCTGCTTGGCTACATATTAGTTTGCTTGCTTTATTTCTTTTCTTTGAACACAGCCAAAATTCTGATAGTCTACTCAAAAAAAATAAATACAGAAAGAAGGAAGGATGGAAGGGAGGGAGAAATGCACTTCTTTTTCTTCAAGTCTAAATATGGAGAAGACAGAAGACAAGCGGAGAGCAGAAGCTGCATTTCCAGGCGGAAAAGGTTTAGAGAAGGAACATTTCACTCCCAGTCTTTGTGCAGTAGTCATTTGGAGAGAATGATGGCGCATCCTTTCCCGGGTTCCTGTGTGTTTATTCCTGAACATGCACTTACCCCTGAGGACACACATGTATGTACAGGGCTTCCCCAGGTGGTGCAGCGGTAAAGAATCTACCTGCCAATGCAAGACATGGAAGAGACCAAGGTTGATCTCTGGGTCAGGAAGATCCCCTGGTGTAGGTAATAGCAGCCCACTCTGGTACCTTTCAGAGAAGGCAATGGCACCCCACTCCAGCACTCTTGCCTGGAGAATCCCATGGACGGAGGAGCCTGGTGGGCTGCAGTCCATGGGGTCGCTAGGAGTCGGACACGACTAAGCGACTTCACTTTCACTTTTCCCTTTCATGCATTGGAGAAGGAGATGGAAACCCACTCCAGTGTTCTTGCCTGGAGAATCCCAGGGACAGGGGAGCCTGGTGGGCTGCCGTCTATGGGGTCGCACAGAGTCAGACACGACTGACGCGACTTAGCAGTAGCAGCAGTAGCTGGTACCCTTGCCTGGAAAATCCCAAGGACAGAGGAGCCTGGCAGACTACAGTCCAATGGTCACAAAGAGCAAAAACAATGAGCACATGACTGAACACATGCATATGCGCGCGTGCGCACACACACACACACACACACACACACAACTATACATCCAAGTCATTGTTGTTGTTTAGTCGCTAAGTCCTGTCTGACTCTTTTGCAACCCCATGGATGATAGCCCACCAGGTTCCTCTGTCCATAGAATTTCCCAAGTAAGAATACTAGACTAGGTTGCCATTTCCTTCTCCAGGGGATCTTCTCCACCCAGGGATCAAACCCACGTCTCCTTCATTGCAGGGGAATTCTTTATCACTGAGCCACCAGGGAAGCTCATATATCCTAGAATATATAATTAATTTTTAATTGCAATATAAACAAAATAATCTCATCTAATTTTTCATTCAAAATTGTTTCCTTTTATTTTTTGTTCTTTGTTTTGATCTAAACCCTCATTTTCAATTTGACTATGTGAATGATGCTGTTTCTCCTATGCCAGCCTCCTACTAACTGGACTAAAGTTCTCTGGGCAAAAAGATTATGGGGGGGGGACCCTGAGCAAATACTTGTGGGCTTTGGAATGTGAAACTATTTCTGCTTACAGTTATAGATGCTAATGAAATTAACTGAAGGACCTTCTAAACAAGCTACATTTTAAGATACAGTCAAGGTATTTTAAGGTATTTCCTCACCCTGCCACCATCCTGAACACAATGAAACAAACTATGAAACTACAATTTCAAAGCAGATTTAAACACTCTGAATTGAATATAGGTAATTTGAAACCAAACAAATAATTACTTGAAGTTCTGTTTGTTCAAACCATGATAATCAGCAAAGGTTGGCAGTTTTCAACTTTGCTTAGTGTGATTCTGGAAAATAGCAAATTAGCTTCATTTTTATTTGATTTGACTAAAGAATCAGAGGGATGAACTTTCTCTTTCTCACACACACACACACACACACACACACACACACACACACACTCTTCTTGTCAAAATTCCCTCTTTAGGCCCCAATTCTGCTTTATGTAATTTCCTATAAATATTTAGTGATTAACATTTCAGAGGGACAACCTCATTTTTCTAGTGAAGATTAATCAAATTTATATTTTTAGAGGGCTTTTTTCTTTTTTTGAGCTTTCACATTTAATTTTGCTTGAGAAACTGGAAAATTTAAAACAGGTGTTTTAATAGTCCATCAACTTGATAACTACTCAGTCAGCCATATTTTATTCTTTTTCACTTATGGGGGATAATCCTTTGATACAGGAGCTGTTATAGCCACTAAACATATAGCCCCCCATTCCCAACTTGCTGAAGAAAAAACTGAGGCTCATATACATTAAACAACATGTTCAGGATGTGGTCATTAATGAGAGGTAAAGCTGGCATTTAAACCAAGGTCCAGTAACACCAAATCACACTTTTTTTTCCCCACTATACCACACTCACTTATTAATGAAAGAGCTTATCATATGCAAATGTGAAGCTGAAGAAGGCAAAATTCTGCCTCCTTTTCCACCACACAAAGGCACATCATGTTTAAGAAAATGTATCTATAATATATATTGGTTTTCTTGTTTGCTACAACATTTTTCTAGACTTATTAAAAGTTTTAAGCACTATATATTCATTGCACAGATGTTACAAAATAATATGGAATCAAAATCACCTGTAATCCTGCCACTGACTGTTCATATTCGAACGTATAAATCCTTCCAATATTTTTTCAGCACAGATATACTCATATAGAGGTGTTACCAAATAGGATTTTTCATATATTAGTTTACTTTTTGCTCCATATTTTTATGAATAAGAGTCAATGTAATTAAATGTTAGCCTACAATATTATGAAATATTTTCTAAATTATTATATTGAAGTTCAGTTCAGTTCAGTCACTCAGTCCTGTCTGACTCTTTGTGACCCCATGAACCCCAGCACGCCAGGCCTCCCTGTCCATCACCAACTCCCGGAGTTCACCCAAACCCATGTCCATTGTGTTGGTGATACCATCCAGCCATCTCATCCTCTGTTGTCCCCTTCTCCTCCTGCCCTCAGTCTTTGCCAGGATCAGGGTCTTTTCAAATGAGTCAGCTCTTCGCATCAGGTGGCCAAAGTATTGGAGTTTCAGCTTCAGCATCAATCCCTCCAATGAACACCCAGGACTGATCTCCTTTAGGATAGACTGGCTGGATCTCCTTGGAGTCCAAGGGACTCTCAAGAGTCTTCTCCAACACCACAGTTCAAAAGCATCAATTCTTCGGCACTCAGCTTTCCTCACAGTCCAACTCTCACATCCATACATGACTACTGGAGAAACCATAGCCTTGACTAGACAGATCTTTGTTGGCAAAGTAATGTCTCTGCTTTTTAATATGCTATCTAGGCTGGTCATAACTTTCCTTCCAAGGAGTAAGCGTCTTTTAATTTCATGGCTGCAATCACCATCTGCAGTGATTTTGGAGCCCAGAGAAATAAAGTCTGCCACTGTTTCCACTGTTTCCCCATCTATTTGCCATGAAGTGATGGGACCAGATGCCATGCTCTTAGTTTTCTGAATGTTGATCTTTAAGCCAACTTTTTCACTGTCCTCTTTCACTTTCATCAAGAGGCTCTTTAGTTCTTCTTCACTTTCTGCCATAAAGTAGTACATGATGTATATTTATCATATTACAGAGTTCAGTTCACTACTCTATACCTCTAATACAAGGAGATGATGAGAATAACAGCCATTATCAAGTCAACATGAAAGAGATCTATGCTGATCAATTCTTTTTTTTTTAATATTTATTTGGCTGCATTGGGTCTTAGTTGCCTATGTGGAATCTTTAGTTGCAGCATGCCCACTCTTAGTTGGGCATGTGGGATCTAGTTCCCTGACTAGGGATCGAACCCAGGCCCCCTGCACTGGGAGCATAGAGTCTTAGTCACTGGAGCATCATGGAAGTCCCCATTAAATTTCAAATAAGAATGTTAAAGAGAAACTATAATAAGCACCCCTGTGACTAAATTTTTGCCTGCTTTCAGAATAATTTCCTTCGTATAAACATTCCAAAGTGGAATTGTTTGGTTAAATCCACAAATAGTTTAAATATTTGTGATATGTTTTTCCAAACTGCCTATCAAGGAAACTGCAACAGAACTCCAGCAGAAGCACATGGCGGAGAAGGTGATGGCATCCCACTCCAGTACTCTTGCCTGGAAAATCCCATGGACAGGGGAGCCTGAAAGGCTGCAGTCCATGGGGTCACTAGGAGCAGGACACAACTGAGCGACTTCACTTTCACTTTTCACTTTCATGCATTGGAGAAGGAAATGGCAACCCACTCCAGTGTTCTTGCCTGGAGAATCCCAGGGATGGGGGAGCCTGGTGGGCTGCCATCTATGGGGTCGCACAGAGTCGGACAGGACTAAAGTGACTTAGCAGTAGCAGCAGAAGCACTTGGAAGTAAGTCTTTCCCAAGATCAGTGTCAATGAATTTTATCTTTTCCTGTTACTACTAATACTGCTACTACCATCATTTTTGACTATTTTTAATATGATAGGCTACAGAAGCACTGAAATCTTCTATAACTTACCTTTATAACTGTATCATTTGCTTTTCCTACATACTAGTTCACAACAGCTTAATATCTTTGAGCCTTCTTGCCCTTGATGTTTTTCCCATGCTGTTCCTTCTACTTGAAAGACTACACTCTGGTCACAATCTCTTCATCTTTTTGAGACTCTGAAAGCCTTCTCTAACCATCATTCTTAATCAGAAAAGCACTTTATTCCCTCAAATCCTGAAGTCGTTATTCTTACTACTACTTGTTAAATAATAAACTGTGCACTTCCTTGTGGTACTTCTAGTTTTTATTTTGCTGTTTGAAACTGTTGCTTAATTTTGAATTAAACTTTCCTCATGTAGGGTTTTCTTTTGTATCTTGTGCTTTGCATAGCTAGCAGATAGACTGCTTGCATTTAGAATCCAAGTATCTACCATGTGTGTCTCTTTCCCAGCATTCTATGTTATACACTATTACATACATTTATTTCATTATGTATTACCTCTCTTCTCCATTAGATTCGAAACCCTAGGGCAGCTGGGTCTATGTCCGTGCACATTAAGTGTGCAGTGTTAGCTAATTTGGAGGAATAAGTAAATTCACCTTTAAAATGCTATTCCCTTCAATATTTCTAATGAATATATGATCAGGAGCAAACTTCTTAGGACTAGCTCAGGTCAGTTACAATAGGACAAAAATGTACAGTTTGATGAATCCATTTTTTTCCATCATGAACTGAATTAATGGACCTTATGGACCAATAGGACTAATAATGTTTTTTGCTCTTCTGTTTGTTTCAGTACAGCCTTTTTTTGCTATGGAGCAAAAGTATTAATAAATTCAACTTCAGAGCAAAAGTATTAATAAATTCAACTTCAGAGGTGTGATTCAAGCTTAGGCAAAAGAAGCTTCTGCAAACTATTGGGCTGGCCAATAAATTCATTTGGATTTTTACATAAGACGCAATGAAAACACTCAAATGAAACTTTTTGGCCAACCCAATATTTCCTTTGTTATCATTTCCTTGCTCACAGCAGCCAGATCTTCTGCCCCTTTCCAATCCATTCAGAGTATATTTAATTTAATTCCTTTTCTAATTTTGCATCATCTAGAACTTCCTTTTGAGCAACCTGCTCAGTAGACATGTAGAAATCTCCTAGTAAGCCTGCCAAAGATGATAATAATACACCATGTTCAGTCCGTTAACCCAGTACCTTTTTCCAGCATTGTGTTAACTCGAAACATTTATAATGCGCATAAGAGAGTGATTTAAGGCAACAAAATTTTGTGTTGATGATGGGAAGCTAGCAGCCCACACTACTCTTCCCCCCGCCCCCACTTCACACATCAAGCACAATGCCAAAAGGAAAAGCAGCATCACACACCGCAAGCAGAACACGTAAAGGCTGAGCTGGAAGAGCCCTGTAGTGATATGGAACGTGTATATTTCACTCTGAGTTGACTCTGGTTGCATTTATTTTATAGCCACCCACATTAAGAGGTTTGCAGCTATGAGGCCGGGGGGGGGGGTGGGGTGGGGGTGGTGGGGAATGTTTCAGTTTGAGGGAGACTGAAGTGAGGCTCATTTAATAACATGCTTATCTTACAAGTCTCTAATCATGGGTTGCAGATTTGGATGCCCTCCCAGGTGGGTAGGGAATAAGAAGTGGTACTTTTTGAGTGCTAAGCTAGAACTGGTACCAACAATTTCATTCAAATATAAAGAAAGGAAACATCTGTTAGATGGCCTTTTAAAAAATCTCTTGGAAAAAAAAAAAAAAATCCCTTGGAAACCCCAAGGTGATATCCAGAAGGCTTGTTTACAGTAGAACCTATTTTGACAATATTCTCATCAGAATTATTTTTTGTCGGTTATAATTATAAATGTGATCTTCTGATTCCTATGCTATCGACTAACATATTCATTGACCAGACTGTTTTAGGTACTGGGGAAATGTATGATGAAAGTGTAAAATGGAGCTTGTATGCCTCAAGGTATTCGCCTCCTAGGTCGAGGGGCAAACTCATGAAGTTTTCTGCTCTGACCTCTGGTTATTAGTTTAAGAGGCGTTTGCAGGAGACCAAGGCTGCATGGTGCTAGAGGAAAGGACTTAACGCTTTACTGGTTCGCTTAGAAATTTAGAGGAAAAGACAACTGAGAGGAGGTTGACCTCCTGCCCTTCAGTTACTTCTTCCATTGCAAACACAAAAGGTGTCTGTTGCCAAATTCCACTGGAAATATCCTGCTCTTTAATCCTTCTTAGATCTTGACCTTTGTTTGCTGAGGGCCTTTGGCAACACAGGCGAGATCGGAACTCTCATCTGCAAGACAGTTTTGTCAAGCACATTCTTATTACCAATTACTTAGCTATGTAGTTAAGTGGTGCCAGTTTTTATCCAGTCCCAGTATCAGCAATGCCAGAGAAAAAGAGAAGCTCCCAAAGCAACCAGCCCCCTTGAAACTTGACGGAACACAGATGCGACTGCAGCACTTGAGTTCAAAGAAAAAAACTATGTGGTGGAAGAGTCCTCCACGTCACAAAAAGAAGAAAGAAAGGAATAGTGAGATTCCAGAGCCTGGGAAATGACAGAGTAATCCAGCTATTAACCTGGTTTGGGTCTACAATAGATTCTTGTGATTTGCAAACTTGCCCAAAAGCCCCTATTTAGCTCCTAAATCCCAACTCTGCCTTTACACTTCATTAACTAAGTCAGGTTAAAGTATTTACCAAATCCTAGGGCGCTGAATTCCATTGATCATGTAATCTCTCTCTGTGTGTCCATCTTTAAATTTTGGCAACAATAAGGAAATTTCCGAAATGCCAGCTGATAGTAGGGCTGTCCATGTGTAACACCAGTTGTTAATTCCCCAAAGTTTTAAGAACTGAGAGCCATTTTTCCTTTAAAAGAAGTGGAAGGGAGAGATTGTGCTTATACAGTAATTAGAACAGATTTTTTTTTTCTTCCATCACCGTATTTTCAGGGAATTTGCTTGTTAGACAGCATGGTGGACAAAATCAATTAACATCTTCCAAACAAAGTGCGCCTTATCTATTTTGTGTGCAAACATGGCAAGAGTCAAGCTGAGACCCTATTAAAGCCTTGCTCCTTTAGGTAAGAGCTCTCAACACAAGAATGAAGAAACTACTGACTATTAGTCTGCAATATATTTTGTACTCACTGAGAATAGCTGTATTGAGAGGATTAAGACCTGTGGCTACCTGACAACTGCATTAAGAAAATGGAAGCAATCAGCAAAACACATCGCTTCACTGCAGAGTTTAACAAATGTGAATCCAGCAAGTCCTCACAGTGAACATGGTTTTCTTTCCTATCTCCAGTCTCCAGTGGAAATCCCACAATCCAGCTTCCTTTGTGCTCAGTCACTTCAGTCATGTCCGACTCTCTGTGACCCCATGGACCACGGCCCACCAGGCTCCTCTGTCCATGGGATTCTCCAGGCAAGAACACTGGAGTGGGTTGCCATTTCCTTCTCCAGCAATAAAGTATGAAGTGAGTGAAGGGAGTGAAGTGAAGTCGCTCAGTCGTGTCCTACTCTTTGTGACCCCATGGACTGTTGCCTACCAGGCTCCTCCGTCCATGGGATTTCCTTTAGAAGTAGCCAATAATGCTATTCAGATAGAAAAGAAAGAAAGCAACAAGGCAAGGAAGCAAGCAAGCACCGAAAATAGACTTGGTTGTCTGATAGGCACTGTTTCTATGATACAGTATAAATTTGCCTATAAAGACAATATATTTAGCGTATAGTTGACTGAAGACAGAATAGCAACAAGTGTACTTGAGATGGTAATTGAAAAATAACATTTGATTATAAAAAAAATGTGCTCTAGCTGAGAACAGCAAATGCTGGCAGCTGTAGCATGAGTGAAGGATTGCAGGTCTCCAAGAAGTAATCTAGAAACTAGTGAGAGAGCAGAAAGTCCCATGGAGCACCAGGAGAAGAAAACGTTTTAGAACTATAGTGAATATTGGTTGGATTCTTGACATTTTTGGAGGAAAGGGAATTTACAGATTACAGAGGTACAGGAATATATAGCTAAGGACTATAATGCATTTTTTCTTCTTTAGAAGAGCCACTATCCTTTTATGTTTAAAAAGGATGACTAAGATGTCCTTAATTCTTGCTAGTTCCTGCTCTAGGAAGATAGTTGGAATCACAGGCCTAGCATGAGAGAAATTCCATCATCATCACACAGACTGTTTACTTTCATATGTAAAGCTACCAGGCTGCTAGTGAGGCTGGCAGGGGTCAGGAGTGGGGCCATCAATATGACTGACCCGCATTTGTGAAAGATGGAATTTCTGGGTCTGCACTACAAGAACACAGGGCAGGACTCACAAGCTGCCTGGAAGGGAAAGCTCGTGGACTCCTCTTCATCCCTCCCTTAAAATGAACAGTTTTAGCCATATTTCTCTCCTGATTCACTGCACTCAATGGCTCTATTCTATACCCCTGGAAGAAATCCTGATGCCCCTGGCATACCAAGTCCTTGATGCTCTATCTCCTTCTAACTCTCCCTTGTCAACTTACATCTTTCTTTCCCTCTGCGTTATAGTTATGCTGAGCAACTGCCAATTCCGTAGAAGCTCCATACTCTTTTACACCTGCAATGCTTCTGCCTAGAACCATTTCCTCTATCTATATTTCCCCAATAACCATTTATAAAAGGTTGAACATAAACAATACCTCCTCAAGGTAAGCTACTTGAACGCACCAGCACTTTACTAGTCAATTTTCAGAAAGGTCTTCACAATAAAAACAACGTGTAAGACAACATTTTATACCCAGCCAAATTATACTCCAGTATAAAGTCAATGGGCAAACACTATTTAGCAGCAAAAACAGTGGAAAGCTTGAGGAAACCACTAGGAACAACTTGAGTTAACCAAGACATACATGATTGAAAAATTGACAGAGACTGAAGGTGAGAACAGACTTCTGTCCCTAATAAGAACTATATCTAATCTAATGGAGATATGAGATGAATCAGAATAAAAGCAAAATATGTCCTGACAATGCAGAAACAATATAACTAAAATAGTTAGGTGGGGGGGAAAAGATGGGAAGTAGAAAAAATTCTCTGATTTGTTGTTCAGTCACTAAGTCATGTCTGACTCTTTGAGACCCCATGGACTGCAGCATGCCAGGCTTCCCTATCCTTCATTATCTCCTGGAGTTTGCTCAAACTCATGTCCATTGAGTTTGTGATGCTACCATCCTCTGTCACCCGCTTCTGCCCCTGCCTTCAGTCTTTCCCAGGATCAGGGCCAGGAGGCAAAGCATAACATGTAAAGGTGTCTGTTCAGTTAATGGAAATATATGCACATTTCTTTCCATAATAAACACTAAGAAGGATTATGATCCACTGCTCATAGTAAGGACCTAATACATATTCATTAAAGTGCTATTTCCCAATATTAAAAAAAAAAATCCAAGAGAAGATTATATATTTGCAGGAACTGAGGTAAGCAGATAAGACTATTCATGGCCAGAGGCTTTCCAACTGCCTTGAGCTATATGGTACATGGATGAGAAGTTCTAGTTTAAAAATGTAGAGCACTAAACATTTTATATAATTCTATAGTGGTAAACATGACCACCAGGGAGAAAATATAAACACCTTTAAGTAGCACACAGACACACAAGTCAGACCACTTTTAAAACAAGTAAACAAACAAATCTATAAGAAAAAGAGAAATAGTATGAGATAAGGACCAAATATACCTGTCACATTATTAGATGTAGTCAACTTCCTTAATTTATCTATTAGAAGATAAAGACTTTCACATTAAATCACAAAGCAGAATCAACTCTATACTGTGAACAACTGACTTGCTTTAAAAAGTAACCAATTTTAAAGGATTAAAGATAAAAAGAATAGATCCAGGGATTCCAGGAGAATGCAAACCAAAAGAAATCAGTGATAGAAATCTGAAAAATCAGAGAAAGCAGTATTCAGGTTAAAGAAAAAAAATTAATTGTGTTAAGCATTTTAAAACAATAAAAATGCAGTTCACAAAGAGGACATCAGAATCACAACCATTTGTCAATAAATGACATAATCATAACATTCAGTAAACAAAAAAGTCAAGATTCATGAGGAGAAATATTAAGCAATGGATTTGCAACAGATCTGCCACCCCACTTATTCAATGACAGAGGAAGTAGTAAAAAATGTAACTGATACAAGTAACTTAATTAAGAGGCATATTAAGTAATCAATTTCAAGCTTTATGCTTTTAAAATAAATAATATACTTTTTTTTTCAAGAATCCATGTGACAATCCCGAATGTGATGACGTAGGATCAAAAAATAAAAATTCAATTTCTACTTTCCAAAAAAGAAAAAATAGCATAGTCCACATGTTCTGATCATAGTATAGTAACTAAATATTAGCAACAAGATCAAGAAAATACGTGAATTCTTTTTAAAATTTGAAACTCTTAACTCTTGGGACAAATGAAATACAAACCAAACTTACAGGTTGCCTAGAAAAACAATATAAAAGCACCACATACCATATTCAGTTCAGTCGCTCAGTCGTGTCCAACTCTTTGCGACCCCATGGACTGTAGCACGCCAGGCTTCCCTGTCTATCACCAATACTACCGGTCAAAGGTACCAGTAAAAGCAGTGCTCAAAAGAATGTCTATGGCCTTAAGCATTTTTACTAATAAGAGGAAAGAATAAAATTAAACCAATTCAAAATTTGACACTAAACTTACCAAAAGCCCACAGAATATATTTAAGAAAACTATAAAGGATCAATGTATAAAGATAAAAAAAAAATTATATTAACTTAAAAAATACAAAACTGATATTCTGTTGACCAAAAAGCTTGTTCGGGTATTTCTGTAACACCCAAACTTTTTTATCAACCCAATAAAATCACAATATCTAAAATCTATGTTCTGAAAAAAAAAAAAAAAGTAAAACTTTAGGTCCTCACATCATGAAAAAGAGGAAGAAAACTGCAGATACATAAAAGTTTAAAAATGATTAGTAGGAAATAATTCCAGAGTGAGAAAAAATACTTGTGGTTAACTCTGCAAATTCATTTGAAAACATGGGAAGAAAGATAATTTTTTTAATGTAATTGCCTAAAAATAATTCCAAAAAACTACAAAATCAAAACACACCCATTTCCACAGATGATATAGAGGAGAGCCACTCGTACCCCTTTCAGAAAAAGAAAGTAGAAGGCCCAAAAATTTCATAGAGAAATCATTCCACCCTTTTAAAGAACAGATAATTCCAATACTAAATAATTACTCAAGGGCATAGGAAAAGACAATAAATAAATAAAGTATTAGCAGGAAGAATCCAGTCCCATGTTTTCGAAAATACAACTAGTGGGACTTAATTTGAGAAACCAAAAACTGGATGGTTCAATGTTCGATAACTATAAGGATGGGTATATTTCCAAAAGTCAGCCTCATGATTATTAAGGAAACACCAGAATCACTTCTACTAAGGTCAGGAACAAAGCTAAGGAACCCTCACTATCATTATGATGTTGTTGTACTGGGCTATTTGCCAAAGGTATTAGAAACAGTAGAAACACAAAAACTAAAATGAGAGCGATAAAATTATTTGTAGATGATATGACCAAATACAGGGAGTTCTCAGAAGAAATGACGAAAACAATGACTATTCTCAATAAGATTCCATAAGGTGGAAGAATTTAAAATTAGGACACCTTAGTTTCATATATACAAACAGCTTATTCATTAGTAGATGCACATTTATAAATAGTTATGAAGACAAAAAGTTTTGGAGAAATAACCAAACAACAAAATGTGGCATTGATATAAAGAGCATAAAATAAAATTTAAACTAAAGACATATATCATGTCTTGAAAAGAAAGACTCATAAAGGCCATAAAGGTAACTGGTCTCTTTAATTTACAAATTAATATCGTCTTCTCAATAAAAACATACATTTTTATTTATGATATGTGTACATATTTTAGCTAGAGAAGCTGATTCTAAAATTTATAAAAAGTGAAAAAAAAAAAAAGTGAGAAAAGTCAGAAAAGTTCTGAAAGGAATAGCCATGAGGGAGAACAAGCTCTCTTAACGTTTTGAAATCAATTATTCAGGCTCAACAATTCTAAAATGTACATATATATACCGATCAATGCAGCAGGAAAAAAAAGTCTAAAAATAGACTCTCAAACATCTGGGAACTCAGAGCACCATAAAAGTGGCTTAAATGGGAAAGCATGGCTTATACAAATAATGTTATTGGGATAACTGGGTAACCATCCAGAAAAATATATACATTTAGATTAACACTTCACACTTCATAAAGGGATAAATTCCACATACTGTAATTTTTTTTTTTTTCCTTTTGGTTGTACCACACAGCTTGTGTGATCTTAGTTCCCTGACCAGGGACTGAACCACAGTCCTTGGCAGTAAGAGTGTGGAGTCCTAACCAGTGGACCCTCAGGGAATTTCCTAAAATTTTAACATAAAGAAATAAAAATACACTAGTTGCCAAAACAAAATAGGGGTGAATTACTTTAAAACCCCAGAATGTGAAAAGCCTCTTTTCTAAGATCTCAAATATAGATTCCATAAATGGAAAGTTTGATAATTTCACCTTATGAAAATTAAAAGCTCAGGAACAAAACTACAAGCAAAATCAAAAAGCAAATAAAAAATTGCATGAGGAAGAGATTGGCAATCCATATCACACACACAGTTAGTCTCTTTAGCAGAAATTAATTAGAAAAGAAAACCAGCAAACCAGTAACAAAAGTTGGCAAAACACATCAATAGACAAGTCATAGAAAAAATTTTATAAATAGCTCTTAAACATATAAAAAGATGTACAACCTCATTATAGGAAAAAGAAAATCAAAAGTGTACTGCATACCAGACTGGCAAATTTCCAAGCTTGACAAGCTGTTGGTAAGATGTGGGGAAACACTTCTTCCATTGCGAGTGGGCTGTGCATTTATACGATGCTTGTCAAGGGCACTGTGGCAGTATCTACTGAAGTTACAAAATGCACATTCCCCCTAACCTAGTAATTCTATTTTTGAGAATGTATCCTACAGATATACTCAAACACACATGCAAATAAGGCTCATATAAGGTTAATTACAATATTGTTTGTAATAGTAAACAGCAGAGTGATGGTTAAACACATATGAGGGGGTTGCCATGCCCTCCTCCAGGAGATCTTCCCAATCCAGGGATGGAACTTGCGTCCCTTAAGTCTCCTGCATTGGCAGGCGGGTTCTTTACCGCAAGCACCATCTGGGAAACCCCTGAAAACATATGATATGTTTATGCAATGAAATGGGATGTAGCTGTTTATAAAAAGAACGAGAAAGCTCTCAATGTACTAATATGAAAAGACAGCTGAGATACATTAAATGAGAAAAGCAAGATGCAGAATGATATATATAGTATGTGACTATTGGTTTAAAAGGAGGCTCAACAAGAATAAATTCTTGTTTGTATATGTATGAGAAACCTCTGGAAGCACATAAAACCAGTAACTGGTTGGTTTCCTGAGCAGACGAGGGACAAAAATAGAAGGGAGCGTTTCTTTTTTCTTCCTTTGCTTTTTTGCTTTTCCAACTGTGCTATCATCTATTGCAAAGTTTAAGGAACAAATTGAATTAAAAACTAGAACTCTTGCATTATGATACCTAAGGCAGCAGTTTGTAAGAGTGCAGCATTCCCCAAGACGGAACACACCTGCTCATCCAGTCCCTCACACCTTGCAGCTCTCTAACCCCGCCTGTAGTGGGGCAGGTGGGGGCAATTGGATTTTTAAATCATATTTACAAACCCTCATGTGACTAGAGAGCTCTTGAGTCTAGTATCGGCTTTCAATCTGCCCAGGGCAGTGATTGAGGTCGCCTGGAAAACAGGCAGCATTAACTCAGCTACAAGCTGGAGGCCCTCTGACCCCAGCGGCTTAAGAGCCATTCACTCTGACTCTGGTACCCCCGTGGCCTTTGCGCTGTTTGGGGCAGGCCAGCTGGCTCGGCCTCCTCAAGGAAATCCACCTTCATTTAGATGGAGTGCTAATGACTTAATTGATCTACAAAGACCTAAGCTTTGTAGTGCCCCAGAGGAAAAGCGCCAGTGCCCGGCTCACTGGAGTTCTGAGACGTCTGCAAATTCAAATAAGTCTCTCTTTCTCTCGGGGCAGGAGTTTAGCTTGAAAGGTCACAGTCTACAAGGCTCTTTCCTTGTTGGTCTTCCCTTTCTCTCAGCCAAGCTTTCCTTTGCCCAAAAGTGTGTTTCGAGTGTGTCACCCTTGATTTAAACACACAAATCCCCCAGAAGGGAAAGAAGCAGCCTCTCTAGACAGCAGCGAGGCTAACTCAACAAGGCTAGCCACATCCTGCCATAATCTCCCCCCCTCCCCACCGTAAGTCAATGCAGAATTGCTCACTTATCTGTCAAAGTGTCATTATCCATTAATGGAAAAATATCTTTTTTTTTTCCCCATATTTGGAACACTTCAAGGTATTCTGTCAGGGAAGCAGTTAGATTCTCATTGTATAGAGATTTAATCCTGTAAAATAGGACAAACAAGTCCAAAAGAAGGAGGAGAAGGACCGTGGAGGCCCCTGATATACTATCTTCCTTCAGTGAAAGCCTTGTTGCCCCACCTCCTGGGAATGTTGTCAGCAAGGGGTCTGTAGCCAAATTTCGGTGTCAATCCTTGTGAACTTTCTGGAGAGAAACAATCGTTTGATTTCTACCTACCTTGTCAGCCACTTCAAGGTTAGCCTCAGTTGCAGTGACACTTCTTGCCCAAGGCCTCCTCCCGGCACAGCCCACAAACCAAGTAACTAATTACTGGAGATGGACGAAAGTCCAGCCTTCTCAGCCCAACTTGGGACAATGCCAAAGGGCTTCTGTGGCTCCAGACTTGCACGTGAAGTCAGCTGAGGCTGCCGTTGTGCCTGAGGCAGTTCCCCTCCCTTTGCCCCATCCAGCTTCTGTCCTCTTCCTCCCACAGGTGTTCATCCCAAGGACACTCCTTAATAAACATCCTGCATGCGAAACTCAGCCTGGAAGTCTGGTTCCCAGGGAGCCCTCCCCGAAACAGGAGGACAGTACTTGCCAGGTGTTTCGCATCTATCTCTCTCAATCCTTAGAGCCCTCTGCCTGAGATGCTATCATCTCTTTCATTGCGAATGAGAAAACAAAGACCATTTAAACCTCCCTTAAGTCCACAATGAATCAACTGCAGAACTGAGATTTAGACCTGGAAATATGTGACTGAGAAGCACCTGCTTCTGCACTCCAACACACTGCCCCCTACACAGAATCAGTAAAAGAAAAGGCTTCCTGAAATGGAGCAGGACCCCGAGGGGCTCCTGAGGACAAAAGCCTTTCTGTGTCCCCTTCCCTGAGTTCCTAAGGGCAGGCTCAAACAGCTGCTAATCAGGTAAGAGTCCCTTGGACTGCAAGGAGATCCAACCAGTCCATCCTAAAGGAGATCAGTCCTGGGTGTTCATTGGTAGGACTGATGTTGAAGCTGAAACATCAATACTTTGGCCACCTGATGTGAAGAGCTGACTCATTAGAAAAGACCCTGAGGTTGGGAAAGACTGAAGTCAGGAGGAAAAGGGGATAACAGAGGACGAGATGGTTGAATGGCATCACCGACTCAATGGACATGAGTTTGGGTAAACTCCAGGAGTTGGTGATGGACAGGGAGGCCTGGCATGCTGCAGTTCATGGGGTTGCAAAGAGTCGGACACGACTGAGCAACTGAACTGAACTGAACTGAATCAGGTAAGGGAGGGCATGCTAAAACAAGGAAGGAGCAGTCGAGAAACAGCAGTGCAGCTTTGGGCCAGGGTCCTGGTAGAGAGATACACATAAATCTTCGAGCTCTTCAGCAGAATGAAAGCATTCCCCTGCCCCGCCCCACTCCACACCACATGGAAGATGTTTCAGAGAGAAGGTCACAGTTCAGTAGCCTCGAGAACCATAGACCATCAGACCATAGGTGCCAGAGGATCTCTAGATTGAAGGAACGCAGGCCCTGCACATACCATGCTCCTTATAAAGAAAGCCTGCTGCTGCTGCTGCTGCTAAGTCGCTTCAGTCATGTCTGACTCTGTGCGACCCCATAGACGGCAGCCCACCAGGCTCCCCCGCCCCTGGGATTCTCCAGGCAAGAACACTGGAGTGGGTTGCCATTTCCTTCTCCAATGCATGAAAGTGAAAAGTGAAAGTGAAGTCGCTCAGTCGTGTCCGACCCTCAGTGACCCCATGGACTGCAGCCTTCCAGGCTCCTCCGTCCATGGGATTTTCCAGGCAGGAGTACTGGAGTGGGGTGCCATTGCCTTCTCCTATAAAGCAAGCCTACCCCTTGACAATAAAACTCACAACCCTCCCTGGGCTGGGACACCCAGTATTGAGGGTCTTAGCCTGCTATGCCTTCCTCTCCTTTGCCTGGCAAAGCAAGAAAGCTACTCTTTTCAATTTCACCTATAACTCTTGCCTCTGAGGTTCAATTCAGCACTGGTGTACAGAGGCTAAATTTTGGCATCAATCCTTCTGAACTTTCTGGAGAGAAACAGTCATTTGACTTTTACCTACAAAATGAGACCTCTCTTCTTTTCTTCAGCAAGTAGCAGGAGGATCCATGTTACCTGAAGCTTTTACTAGGCTGAATCTCTTACAATTACTCCACTAGGTAAACCATGGTTCTCTCTTCAGCACCTGTGGTAAAACCATTTGACTTAAAGGTGTGATGTGGGTAGTGATTCCTAACATTTCACAATTAGAATTGACCGAACTGGGTATACTAACAGAAACATTCAAGGCATCTCCAACATAATGCATCTGTCTCTACAAAAGAAATAAGTTTAAGCCTCAAGACTTATAACTGCCAAAGAAACCAACGAAGGTGTTCTGCATACTTATTTTTTCCAAGGGACATCAGCTATAGCTCACAATCAGACAATAATGGGATGAGGGAAGCAGAAAGCAATAATGTTATTTTTGTAGCCCTGAGTCAAGCAAAATGACAAGCAGAAATCATTCTACTTTTAACCATGAGCTGATGGGACAGTGAAGTTCTAAAATCTTTTTGGGAGAATGAGCCACTACTCCACTTTAAAATGCTACTTGCTTTCTCCACTCACCCAAGGGTGGGACTGGATGAAATTGTTGGAGAAAGAGAACAAATAGTTGAAGATTTAAAGGAGAAATGTTAGTGAGGAGAAAAATATGGAAGAATAAAAAACATATGTGTGTGTATGTATTTACATACATGCATAAACATATATATTACATATATATTTTGTTGTTTAGTTGCTAACTCATATCTGACTCTTTTGCAACCCATGGATTATAGCCAAACAGGCTCCTCTGTACATGGGATTTCCCAGACAAGAATTCTAGAGTGGGTTGCTATTTCCTTCCCCAGGGGACCTTCCTGACCCAGGGATTGAACACACGTCTCCTTGGCAGGCAGATTCTTTACCACTGAGCTGCCAGAGAAGCCCATTTACATATATGTATACTGGGGTGCTCCTGGGGTTGGTGATGGATAGGGAAGCCTGGCATACTGCAGTCCACGGGGTTGCAAAGAGTTGGACACGACTGAGTGACTGAACTGAACTGATCCTGGGTAATGGAGGATGAGATGACTGGATAGCATTACTGACTCAATGGACATGAATTTGACCAAACTCCGGGAGATATTAAAGGACAGGGAAACCTGGTGTGCTGCAGTACAGGGGGTCACAGAGAGTCAGACACCACTTAGCGCCTGAACAACAACAGCACACACAAATGCGTTCATGTTTTTCTATCCACCTCTCCTTTAACCTTTCCTGATTTAGTCCTATGAAGTTTTGTAGAAACCAGTTTCATCATGTGATATACTGTATACTTGAGTGGTATTTTTACACATTAGTTTGCTCCATTTATCACTTCACAATTGTGTACAGTCCCTTGTCCCTTGGAATGTAAATATTAATTTACTGGCATACTGGTATTTTATATTACTGAACAGCATTAAATTTAGAAATGTCCCCAGGTGCTGCCAGCAGGACAGATTTCTCATAATCAAATGACTAAATGGGAGGTCAAATTATTTCATCGAATTTGCACCCACAGTCCTGTCGTTTGGTGGCAAGAATGTTACCAGCAGAGCCATTAGTGCCACAGTAACCCCTGTCTTTGCACATTTGCAAATTACAGATTCACATCCTCGCTCTGATTAGCTCCTGAAGTGCTGAACAAGAACTTGTAATTACGCACTGCAGTCCACTCTCCCGACAGACTGACATTACCATTTGTATCCAAGCCCATAGAGCTACAGAATGTAACAGTACTGTTGAATGAAATTAGTTCATTTGGATCCACTTGTATTAATGGAATGTGTCATTTATATTGCAGAATTGGTTTTGTCTTTTATTCAAGGCTGTGCTTAGCCTCCAGAGCTGGGGACAGATCATTCCCTCAGTGTACCAGACTGAACAATCGCTCTTCCTTGGAGCTCCTGGCAAAGGGTGGTTTAGTGGGCGGTGAAATGTCCTTTGAGTCAGAGAATCTGCTCCTGTCCTGAAAGCACCACCAGCTCTCTTGATAATATAAGACAGTACCTCTAATCAGACAAATAAACCAAAATGTCTGAAGAACCCACTGTATCATCCATCATTGCAAGAATCATGAAACAGATCATATCCCAGGGTAAGGATGAGTGAGTGAGTGAGTGAGTGAAGTTGCTCAGTCGTGTCCGACTCTTTGCGACCCCATGGACTATAGCCCACCAGGCTCCTCCATCCATGGAATTTTCTAGGCAAGAGTACTGGAGTGGGTTGCCATTTCCTTCTCCAGGGGATCTTCCCGACCAGGGGATCGAACCCCAGTCTCCCACATTGCAGGCAGACGCTTTACCGTCTGAGCCACCAGGGTAAGGATAATGGTTGCAAAAGATCACTTTCCAGCGTTTTGAAAACCTCTGGAAAAAGTATAGTTATGGATTACTAATGACTCACTGACTCTTCTTCTACATACGCTATTCTTAGGGGGTTATATCCCAGCTTACCTGGAGAGTCCAAGCCTGTTCAATTGATTTCACTTTTTCTCCTGTGCTATTTTGGCTTCATTCCACGTTAACAGTTTATTTGCAAGTTCTTATGTATCAGCATTCCTCTGCCTTTTGCTAGGACTCCAAGTGCTTCTTGACATTTTCTTAGATTACCACAGATTTACAGACTTCAACATCTACTCCTCTATCATTTTCGGTGGTGAAGGTGTTAGTCGCTTAATCGTGTCCAACTCTTTGCAATCTCATGGACTGTAGCCTGCCAGGCTCCTCTGACCTTGGAATTCTCCAGGCAAGAATACTGGATTGGGTAGCCATTCCCTTCTCCAGGTGATCTCCCCGACCCAGGAACTGAACCCAGGTCTCCCACAATGCAGGCAGATTCTTTACCGTCTGAGCCACCCGGGAAGCCCACAGAGCAGGTTGCATAGATGTAATTTCTAACCTGTGCAAGCTTCCATTCTATAGGAAACAAATGTGGAACTAACGGAGATACAGTGGTGGTGGGGAAGAACGGAGGAATTGGGGGTAATACATGAGCATCTAAACAAATGTTGTGTGCTCAGTTGCTCAGTTGTGTCCAGCTCCATGTGACCCCATGGACTGAAGCCCACCTGTCCATGAGATTTCCCAGGCAAGAAAACTGGTGTGGGTTGCCAATTCCTCCTCTAGGGCATCTTCCTGACCCAGGGATCGAACCCACATCTCCTGGCTCTCCTGCTTTGTCAGGCAGATCCTTTTACCACTGAGCCACCTGGGAAGCCCCAAGTAAACATTAAACATACCATTTAACACTGTATATGTATTAAAATGGGCTCTGCTGCAATCCCACTGTCATGTACTAGACTTACTTGTCCTATTTGCCAACCTTGAAATAAATAAACTTTACCATAAATAGCACTGTTTCTCTCTGGGATAAGTGCCCATTGCAAGAATTATGAAATTTTATTGTTTTTGAACGGAGGCTTAAACATCGACCCGTCACTTAAACTATTATATTCTGTTTCCATACTTGTACAACGATGATGGCAGACAATATTTTATAGAGGCTTATTCTACGCCAGGCACAGTGCTGTGAGTTTTATATGTATCATTTCCTCATAACAGTCATCTGGGGATACATCCTACAGTCATCTCCACTTTATAAGAAAACAGGGGCTTGGACACATTGGAAAGCTTTCCCCAAGGTAGGCCATAATTTCCCAAGCAGTCAGACTCGAGAGCCCGTACTCTTACCAACTGCTGATTTTGGTAGCTTATAAATTACAATTGAAACAACTATTTATTACAGAACTCTTCTTTGAGAGTCAGTCTCAAAACTTTCATAAAGTAAAAATGTTGGATTAATCATTATTTTTAAAGTTCTTTTATTTATTCATTTGATTGGAGTATAGTTGCTTTACAAGGTTGTTAGTTTCTAGTGTCCAGAAAAGTGAATCAGCTAGATGGATACAGACAGCCCCTTTTTTTGGATTTTCTTGCCATTGAGCTCACTGCGGGCCACTGAGTAGAGTTCCCTGTACTATACGGTAGGTTCTTGCTAGCTAACTATTTTATAGGTAGTCTCACTGGTGTATACATGTCAATCCCTTCCCTTTGAGCTTGGAAAGTTCATCCAGTTGAGGCAAGAGGTCTGAAATCAGGGGGAAACCAGGATTGGAGCAGGGCACAAGGCTCAATCCTTAAGCACAGGTCAGTTCATTATTAGGTTGATCGAGTAGGTTGAACTAGTAAACGGGGGAAAGTTTGCAAAGATTAAGGGAGCTCAGTGTTCACTGAGAAAGATGGGAGGTAGAGTTTGTCACTCATTAATAAAACAGTTACCTAGGATGGAGGAACGCTAGGCTGACCCGTTTCAAATAGCACTACACTTAACAGCAAAGAGTCCATTTCTGGTAACCTGAGATGGCGAGTGGTAAAAAATCATTTGGCGGGCCAATGCTTTTGCAGCTTTAAAGCACTTAGACCATGAGGAGAAACAGCTCAGAGACTCAAGTGAGCCTGGGAACTGATCCCACTCTTGTGCCCTTTGCTTGCTCACCCGGGTGCTCGGTGCAAGGGCCAGATCCTGACCTTCACAGGAGGAATGTCCTCAGGCCTCTGTTTGTCCTCTGTTTGTGTCTCTAGCAGCTGTTCTGTAATATTTTTCTTGGAGATGGGCTGGGGAGCTAAAGCTTCAGTACAAATTTCACATCACTTGTCTGCAAACTATTTCACTTGCTGTGTTTCAAATGGACCGGGTCAGACTACCAAGGAAGAAAAAGCAATCAGAAGATCCCTTGTGCAACAGAGCTGGGTTAGCCTTTTCTGTTGGCCTCTTTTTGTTTTTTTTCTTACTTCTTTCTTTTTAACAGGATAATTAAGAATCCTTCCAGAACCTGGAACCCAATACTCTTATCTGGTTAACATTCTTTTGTGATCAACTCAACACTGAGCAGATCAGATACTATTATGATAAGTCTTTTGCTCTACAGCTGGGGTCTCACCATGGAGCTAAGCATGTGACAGGAACACAGATGAGGCAGGGAGAGCAACCACCCTGCTGGAGCTGCGAGTTATTTTTAATTACTCTCAATCTCCTTCCCGATGCCAGGCAGTTTTATCATGTAGCTAAGCTGGAATGGTGCTTATTTGCCAAAAGGCCTCAGGGATATATTGGTAGGAAACTGCTAGAACAGGTCCCTCCGAAGATGCTTTAAGCAGAGTCAATGCATGAGAGAGACACACTGCTGGATATTTCGAAGATGCAAGTGTCTCTCAATCCTACCCTTCTATTTCGTTCCAGATCGTTACACTGATCCAAACAGTCATGTTGCTTATTTCACAGTCCCAACAGTGCTTCTCCTGGCCAGATCTGCTACCCTCTCTGGTCTTCAGGTTCTGGATTAGTGTGAAGAGCATGTGTAGTCCTATCTCTCAGGAGTGCTACAATGCATCAAGAAGAGGGGAGGGTTTCCTTCCAAGTCTTCCACACTGTGTTTGATTCCCTCTGATGTCCTCTCTACACAAGCTTTTCGTGAGGCCACTGACGTCCTGCTGTCCGCTACACTAGATCCCCAAATGTGTACATGTCTTCCTGATCTCTCTTCTAAGTGTGCGTTTCCAACAGCGTATGGTGTGTCTCCACTTCATTTTTCAGCCATTGCCTCAAATTAGACTAATCCCAATGATCCCTAAGTAGACCCCTTTTCTCAAGAGACCGTGTTGACAGTGTTATCACTTAACTTTGATTCTCTTAGGGTGAACCCCATGAAAACATCTTTGGGAAACAGAAAAGAAGTTCTTGGTTTACCATCGCGTTTACTATTGGCATGCATTTGGGCTTTTCCAATGCAACTGGATCTACAGTTCCCAGGTTTGTGTCATAGATTGGTGTTCCCTACATCTCTGAGCACTGTACACTCAGCAACAAGTAAAGGCTGGTTGAGATCTACAGCAGAACCCTGAACTGATGGCATAAAAGGGCCTTACCATAGATTTCTTCTTCTATCTTTTTGGAGGCTGTTATTTCTCTGGTTTGTTTTCTAAATGCTTCAGATCATTGACTGAATAGCACAAAGACTCAACATTTGTCTTTATTTTAGTTTTGTACTAGCTCTTCAGAGAAGGAACTCAGTTCTCTGAAAATTTACTCATGCAAACCATGAGTATTACATATATGGTAATATGTAACCATATTACATTCATAGCACTGAGTTGGAATAAAACTGCATTAAAAAATTGAATCCCCTTTGAGTAGAATGACAAATGATGTATTTCATGAAAAAAGTGCACTGCTATTTTATAAAGAAACTGATAGGATTCATCTCTAAAATGGTATTCCCAAGTGGCTACAGAACTATAGTCACAGCAATCATAGGGTGCTGTAAAGTATAAAGAAAATAATGACTTGAACAATAGCTCTCATTTATTGAAGGCATTCTAGGTGCAAGCCCAGTGTTACATATTTATGCATTATTTAACTAGCTCCTATCGGTAGCTATATGAATTAGGTATTATGAGTCCCACTTAAGAGATTAAGAAACTGGACTGCAAAGACCCACAGTGATCAGTTCAAGGTCATCCAGTTCATAAGAGACAGAGCCCAAAATATAGCCCAAGTCTGACTGAATTCAAAACAAGGGCTTTCAAATACTACCAAATTGTAACCCACTCCAGTACTCTTGCCTAGAAGATACCATGGACGGAGGAGCCTGCTGTCCATGGGGTCACAAAGAGTCGGACACAACTGAGCAACTTCATTTTAAAGAAACCATGATGGCAAAGGATTTGCTTTCTTACAATGGCAATGTATATAAAGAGGCCTCCTAGTCAGAATCAGGATAAATATGCATGTACCCATGCATTCCAACAGAACAGCACAAATCTTTCAAGAAACAGTGTGCATGCTCAGTCGTGTCCAACTCTTTGGTACGCTACGGACTGTAGCAGGCTCCTCTGTCCATGGGATTTTCCAGGCAAGAATACTGGAGCAGGTTGCCATTTCCTCCTCCAGGGGAATGTTCCCAACCCAGGGATCGAACCTGCGTCTCCTGTGTCTCCTGCATTGGCAGGCGGATTCTGAGCCACATGGGAAGCCCATAATTTTCTAGTCTCTGTACATCTATCTGCCTGATGTCTTGCCTTGTTCCTTAGGGAAAGGAGACCAGAGTGTAATAATCCCTTGGGAGTAGCTCTTTACCACCCATCCCCAAACGACTTAATTTACAAATATAGTGATGTGAAGTCCCCCAGGGCATGTTTTAGGCTTTGACTGAGACAAGTTCAGTTCAGGTAATTGAAAAATGGTGCACACCATGCAGTTAGACCCCACATGGTGATGCCTCTACAGCAGCTGGGAATCTTCATCTATTCCCCTCCCCTTGCTTCTCCTTCTTGTCTTCTCCCTGGTATTTCACTGAAGACAGAACAGGTGTTTACATTCAGAGAAACAGTTTGCCTCCATTTGCTACTCACAAACTTATTTATTTATTTGCTTTCAATTTACTTTTGCTTTTAAAATAATTTTAGGGCCTTCTCTGGTGGTCTAGTGGTTAAAACTTGGCCTTCCAATGCAGAGCATGCAGTTCAGTCCTTGGTCTGGAAGCTAAGATCCCACACGTCTTGTGGTCAAAAAAACCCCCAAAACATAAAACAGAAGCTATATGGTAAAAATTCAATAGAGACTTTAAACATGGTCCACAGTCAAAGAAATCTTAAAAAAAAAAATGGTAATTTTAGACACAAAGCATTACAAAATTGTACCATTCACCTATTTCACTAGTTTTAAAGTTATGCCAAATAGATAAGAATCATATGCACTTAAAGATAGATGGACTAATCTAGGAATGAATGCCTTAGAAAGAAAAGAAACAGGTTCTCCTAAAGTCTATTTTATTCTCACCCTATAGCTCAGTGTCATTTTTCCTTCCAGGTTAGCTTTGCTATTAAAAGTTCAGGACTGTAGGAATGATTATCCTCATATATTTTTAGCTGTTCACAGAGCCAGAAAATATCTTGAGAATTTGGTTTTCCTTTTTAGAAATGTGACCCTCTCTATTAGAGCCTTTATATGTTTTGGTTTGATGCCCTGAACCTTTACATCTGTGTGACTGTATCATCTTGGAAGAATGAACCACAGAAAGTCACTACTGGAGTTTCAAAGGTAGGGTGGGAACAGGCAGGAAAGAAGCTCTTTTCATAGCTGACATATAAATAAGCAGCCCAGATTCTCAGACCTTCTCCTTTCAGGAGATCCAGCTGGTAGATGATGAAGTTTGGAAATGGAAGAGTAACTGAAGCCCTCTCCAAAACAAATTAAACATGCAGACTGGAGTTTCATACAGCGAGTGACCCCTGAGACTTTTCCCCAAAAGGAACACTAAGGGCTATCTTAAAGGATAACTTGAACCAGAAAGGAAAGGGTCAAACAGGAAGACTAAGAGAAGGAAAAGAAAAAAAAAAAATGTCAATACCTTTCAATACCACCTGATTTGGATAGAAGAATAGAGAAAAAGAGGGTCAGAAGAGACAAAAATTCTACGTGACAGAAAGTTTCCAAATGCCATATAATGAGGGCCTTGCGGGTACTGACTTGTTACAAACAAGTCTTGGGAATAAGACTTGTTTGTAACAGGTTCAAGATGCTCTCAGCTTATTCTGAATCCAGTTCTAAAGATAGTCATGTGAATCAGGTTGATATTTGTGAAGCTTAGCAAGTAGAGCTCCTAAGCGCTTGTTCTGACAGCATTGTTACTAGCTCTTGGCCAATAAGAGCCACTTATCTCTTGAGATCTTTTACAACCCTCTGCAGTTTTGTGCGAAATGTATGTTCAGGTAAAGTGGTAGCTCACTGGCTAAGCAAGGAAGACCTCTATTTTTTCAGTCTCTTACTGTGGTGGATAGGTCCTGACAATTATGGTTGTAGACAGGCTTTCTCGTATTCGCTTCTTTTCTATAACCGTACTCCCTTGAGTGAAAATAGGAGTTGTAATTTGCTTATGGACAATATTGCAAAGGTGTTTGGATGATCTCACGGTGTATAGGACTTTATCTTGCCAGTAGTCTATTACCGGCTTGGAAGTCACCATGAATTCTTGGTTCTCTGAAGTAGGAAAATAACATCTGCCAACAATCTGAATGATCTTAGAAGCATTCCTTTCCCCAGTTGAGACTCCAGATGAGAAGTCAACCCTGACCAACATTTTGGTTACAGCCTCACAGAGGACTGAGCCAAACTGTGCCCAGACTCTTGGCAACAAAAACTGGGAGCTAATAAACATAGATTGTTTGAAGCTATTAAATGGATGGTAATTTGTTACATAGAAATAGAAAATTAATTACACATATCAAGTGCTAAATCTGCCCAGACCTCTATACTATATGCTGCAGGTATAGCAAAGTAATATGAAACATCTGCTCAGAGAATATTTATAATTTTTAAGAAAGACAGTGTATTAATAATAAATGACTTTGAAACTATGTCAAGTAAAAGCAATTATTTCTTCAGTACAACCATTTCCTTTTCTTCCTGGATACACCGTAGCCTATGCTTCCCATACTCCATGAAATTAGGTGGCCAAGGGGCAGAGCTTATCCAGTGGAATAGAGATAAAACCAATGTGGACTACTTTCTGGTCCTGCCCATAAAATTCTCCCATATGAAGGTATTCATGTTCTCTCCACTTCCAAAAGTGAAGGTGTTAGTGCTTCAGTCATGTCCAACTCTTTGTCATCCTATGGATTATAGCCCACCAGGCTCCTCTGTCTATGGGATTTCCCAAGCAAGAAACTGGAGTGGGTTGCCATTTCCTCCTCCAGGGGATCTTCCCGACCCAGGGATTGAACCCACATCTCTGTGTCTCCTGCACTGGCAGATGGGTGCTTTACCACTAGCACCCCCTGGATTTTAATTCAAAGCAGCCCTTGGAAGGGGCTTCCCTTGTGGCTCAGCTGGTAAAGAATCCGCCTGCAATGCAGGAGACCTGGGTTCAATCCCTGGGTTGGGAAGATCCACTGGAAAAGGGAAAGGCTACCCACTCCAGTATTCTGGCCTGGAGAATTCCATGGACCATCTCGTCCATGGGGTCGCAAAGAGTCAGATACGACTGAGTGACTTTCACTTTCACTTTCAGCCCTTGGAAGACTTGCTGGAGATGGCAGCATCTCTGTCATCATTCCTGCCTCTTGCCTACTGGTACCACATTGGATTCTATATATGAGTGAGATAATTTTTTTAAATGTTTGTGCAATTAACATTTTGGGGGTCTGTTTGTTATACCAAAAATAGTCTCTATTTGTCACACCTTCCTGTTAATGTGATTTGATATTTCAAAGTGAATTAAGTATTTTGAACATAAACAAATTAAAGTGATGATAATTTTATGTTATGCTTTTCAAACTCCAAAGATACAGATATGCCCTACAGGGAAACAGAGAGGGAAAAAATGGGTTATGTACCCTCTTGACAATTGCTGATTTGTAAACCAAATAAATCATCACTTTCAATTTGAAACACTTCCTATTTCATCATGAAACACCCTACATGTATAACAGTTTGTTTGTTTTTTTTTAACTCAATCTTCAGATACAAGAAGGTTAAATGATCTGTTGACACCAGCAAAAGGGCAAAATTAAGGTTGAAAATCCCTGTGCCCCAAATCCTACCAATAGTAATATAAAATAGCAAAATAATGACCCAGGGCTTAGATAAATCCTGGTAGACTTCTGGGGAGAGACAAGTTCATACCCTGGTTTGGAATAAATAAAATACTATGATTGGGTATATGTAAACTAAGGGCTTCTTTGGGCTGTAAAGGATTGGGAGCAGGTCATTCAGAGAACAGCAGACAATCTGGCTTGGATGGATGCTGCAGAGCACATTGAGGGATAAGAAGTGTTAAGATGAAATACATCAGTTGCTTGGAGTAGAATTTTGGTCTGTATCTAATAGGGAAGCCAATTCAGAATCCCTCTAGAGAGGTAAAGTAACAGAAATGTGCCTTGAAACAATTGATGTGGTGTGTGTGTGCTCAGTTGCTTAGTTTTGTCCGACCCTTTGCAATCCCATGGACTGTAGACGGGCAGGCTTGGCTGTCCATGAAATTTCCCAGACAAGAATACTGGAGTGGGTTGCCATTTCCTCCTCTAGGGGGTCTTCCCAACCCAGGAATTGAACCAGCATCTCCTGCATTGCAGGCATATTCTTTACCACCGTACCACCTGGGAAGCCCCCAGTGGATGTGGTACTTATGGTTTTTCCAGCAGTCATGTACAGATGTGAGAATTGGACCAGAAAGAAGGCTGAGCACCAAAGATTTGATGCTTTTGAACTGTGGTGTGGGAGGAGACTCTTGAGAGCCCCTTGGACTGCAAGGAGATCCAACCAGTCCACCCTAAAGGAAATCAGTCTTGAATATTCATTGGAAGGACTGATGCTGAAGCTGAAGCTCCAATAATTTGGCTGAGCCAACTCACTGGAAAAGACCCTGGTGCTGGGAAAGACGGAAAGCACAAGGGGACACTGAAGGCAGGAGGGGAAGTGGGTGACAGAGGATGTGATGGTTGGATGGCATCATTGATTTAATGGGCATGAGTTGAAGCCAACTCCAGGAGATGGTGAAGGACAGGGAAGCCGGCGTGCTTTAGTCCATAAAGTCACAGAGTTGGATGCGACTTAGCAACTGAGCAGCAACTTGGTAGAAGAGTGTATTATAGTAGGAACACACCGGAGACAGATCCACCAGGAGGCTACTGTAGATTCAAGAACTGAGATGAAAAGATTCCAGATTAGACTAATATCTATGGAAACAGTGATTTCATATTTATAAAAGGAATGGGAAAAAAAAAAACATGCTAGTGGAGAAGACTGCATAGGACAAAAAGTATTATTGCTATTATTATCCTCATTATTATTTATAGATTAAATAAAAAGTAGAGAAATGGGGGACAAAGGAGAAGAGAGGCTCCCTGGGAAGTTCCAGATACTGGGAAATAGGTAGATTGATGAATTCATCGCCTTTTTCAGTCAAAATGACTGAAGACCTATATCCTATATTTCAGTCAGTCTGTGTTGGTTGGCTGTTTAGTCACTGAGTCATGTCCAACTCTTTGTGACTCCATGGCTCCTCTGTCCATGGGATTTCCCAGGCAAGAATATTGGAGTGGGTTGCTGTTTCCTTCTCCAAGTAAGTCTGTAAAGTGAAAGTGAAAGTTGCTCAGTCATGTCCGACTCGTTGTAACCCCATGGCCTATGCTGTCCATGGAATTCTCCAGGCCAGAATACTGGAGTGGGCAGTGTTTCCCTTCTCCAGGGGATCTTCCCAACCCAGGGATCAAACCCAGGTCTCCTGCATTGCAGGAGGATTCTTTACCAACTGAGCTATCAGGGAAGCCCAAGTAAATCTGTAAGGCTCTGTGAATTCAACGAGGAATAAAACTTTGTTTACCCCTTGAAGATCTTCTAAATGAATGGGCTAGAGAGGCAGGAGGCTGTCACAGTGATAAAGTAAAG
The DNA here is from genome assembly GCF_055505025.1 of Bos grunniens. NCBI lineage: Eukaryota > Metazoa > Chordata > Mammalia > Artiodactyla > Bovidae > Bos > Bos grunniens. Next base: position 12,560,647 of record NC_141174.1, read on the forward strand.
TACCAGGGGAAAACAGAAGGCAGGACCCCTGACTTTGCCCACAGGAAGGCATATCAGAGCTAATGACATTTCTACTGGGGATAAAGGGACTGGTCTAAATTTTCCAGGTGAAGGATACAGGGAAGGGCATCTCTGGCCAAGGAACAGCATGTGCAGAGGCAGAGAAGTATGAAAGAGGTTAGTTGGGGGTTTCCCTGGTGGTCCAGTGGTTAGGAATGTGCCTTGCAAAGCAGGGGACACGGGTTTCATTCCCGGTTGGGGAACTAAGATCCCACGTGCCACAGAACAACTGAGCTCGTGTGCCACAACTACTGAGCCCGTGTACTCCAGAGTCCATGTGCTGCAACTACAGAAGCCAGCCCACCCTGGAGCACGTTCCCCAGAACCAGAGAGTCCTTGTGCCCTAATGATGAGATTCTGCATAACACAACGAAGATCCCACGTGCTGCAAGTTAGACCCGATGCAGTCAAATAAATTAACAAAGGAATACATAATTTTTTTTTTTTTTAAAGAGAGGTTAGATGGTTTGCCTGGTAATGAGCTCATTGTATGTGGAGGTTAAAATGGGCCAAGGAGAATACACAGAGAAGGGGCCAGATTGTTGGATTTGTTTCAAGAATCCCTGTAAATCCTGTTTATGTTGTGTTGATAAAGTTTTAGCATTTATTTCTAAGTGGTGCCATCTATGTCACAGGCACACTGGGGCATGTTACCTTCAGAAACCGACATCCCTACAATGTACTTCCAGAAACAAGATACATGAAACAAAAGTTAACCAAAGGGAAAAATTAAACTGGATGTAATCAAATATATCAGTCAATGCTAAAGGAAATCAAGCCTGAATATTCACTGGAAGGACTGGTGCTGGAGCTGAAGCTCCAATACTTTGGCCACTTGATGCCAAGAGCTGACTCGTTAGAAAAGACCCTGCGGCTGGGAAAGATTGAAGGCGGGAGGAGAAAGGGATGACAGAGGATGAGATGGTTGGATGGCATCACCAACTCGATGGACATGAGTTTGAGCAAGCTCCAGGAGTTGGTGATGGACAGGGAAGCCTGGTGTGCTGTGGTCCATGGGGTTACAAAGAGTGGGACATGACTGAGTGACTGAACTGAATCAAATATAGGAAAAAATCAGAGATAAACAACCATCAAATATTACAGAAGAAATATGTGCCCTATCAAGTGACAACCCAATCACTTAAACTCTGAGGAGCCGAGACTACAAATAAGAAAACTGAATTGTCTGGCCACCAGCACCCCCAAATGCCTTGTCACTTGACTGGGTGGGCTCTTTTATCATCACTGATGGAAAAAGAATGGGATAGCTCCATCTGCTTACTTCACTGCTCTTACCTGATTGATTCATATGCCAGATGCCAGTCAGTCTAAAATCTGGTGACAAATGAGGAGGAAGCATATGAGAGCTTACAGTGAAAGAAGCTAACCAAGGAAAGGTGAGAAGGATCATGCAATGTGTAGAGAACGTTTGAAAACCAAGATGGTGATTCTAATAGGGCAGGGGGACAACCATCTAGCCTATTTCTGGGTGAGATGACAGAGACCAAAATTAAGAAAAAGGAGGCAGACACATCCTCAGGTCTCTTTCAATTGAGTCTTGATCAAAACAGAGGAGAACTCAGACCAGCAGCACAGAATATGGAGAAAGCATATATTATTGTTGGATACTGATGGTTTAAAAAAACTGCTCCCAAGTGTCTCGTATTTTCCTACTTAAGGACAAAGGGTCTCTTTCTTAGAGCTTTAACCACTCTCAGATATCTAAGGAGAAGTACCAATGCCCCTCCAAATGCAGAATAGACCCAAAGAAGAGAAAAGATATTTCATTCTGAGCGTCTGTCCTCTTTCAGGACCTATGTGGAAAGTAGACGACAGCATGCATAATACTACTTTCTAAGCAGTGACGTCATCTTTCCATTTTGGGAGAAAATATTGCCTATTTCAGCTTGGCTTTTCAAAGAGAATTTTAAAAGATAGCCTGTCTCCAAATAACTTCTTTGTCCACTGTTCTCTCACAGTGTCTATTCCTTGAGTTGACCAAGCCACACTTGGAGTTGGCGAATGAATACCATTCACTGAATACACAAGAGTCAGTTCCTATGGGGGATGACAAAGAAAGACAAGCCCTTGCTTTCACACACCTCTTTTCTCAGAATCCACAAATATTAGAATCAAATATGTATTTGAAGCTGATCATCCAGTCCTGTGCCTTTATAACTTTAGAGAAGAAAAAAAAAAAAGTATCAGAATTGGTTTCTTTAAATTCTTAATGCAATTTCAATACATCAGCCAGATTGGAGCAGAAGAAGAAGAAGTCTGACCCCATCTCTGGTGAGTCCTCCCAGACATTTCCACTGAACTCAGTGTCTCAGAGAACAGCTTCAGAGACACTGATCTGGTCTAATATGCTTTTTAAAGAAGAAACTGAGGCTCAGAGAGGGGAAAGATTGTTTGCAGGAATCAGGAGATGGTGTCTCAGAGAGACTATTAGGCCTAGAATCAGATGCTTTAGTCCAAATTCTCCTTCTAATTAAACATTTGACTTTGACAAGTCTCTCAATGGCCCCTGTTTCTGTATTTTTATAGCTATCAGGTGGGAATGGATGACCCCCAATGGCCCTTCCATCTGTAATATTTTAGAAGTCTGTTACTTTTTCTCTTAACTTCTATTGAAGTGGATCTCACCATATGAAACTTTCAAATGCTTTAGAAGTAAGGCTGGCCGAGCTTAGTCGGTGAGGCAGTTTTGTTGACGAATGTCACGAGGCCCACGTACATCGTCAAAACATCGACAAAGAGGACTCCCTCCCGGTGGCCTCATTCATTCAGCCTAATAATAGAACAGAACGCCTTCATCACTGTCTCCTAGTAAAGGCAGTGGGCACTGGAGCATTCAGTGAGGGAGAGACTTTGGACATTTTAAGTTTAATCAAAGAAAAAGATCACCCCGATCAGGAAAGCATTAGATGTATATAAACAACCCACTATAAACACCATGTTTGGTTGATGATCTAATCACCTAGGCTGTTCTTAAATACACAGATCCTTAGGGCTGTTGAAACCTTTAATTCTATAGGCTTGGAGCATATTTTTATCAAGAGCTACAGTTCATTCTTATGATTAGACAAGTATGGGAAACACTGTGTTTGTAGAACCCTCTCCCCATCTTTCTACTTACATACAAGGAAAGACCAATATAAACCATGGATCAGTCATACTGCCAATCAAAGCTATAGCGATTGCCACCTGGTGCAAGAAAATGGCCAATGGGTTTATTTATTGTTAAAAGAAGTTCAGGGCTTCCCAGGGGGCGCAGTGGTAAAGACTGCACCTGTCAATGCAGGCGATGCAAGAGACGCCAGTTCGATATCTAGGTCGGGAAAAGCCCCTGGAGAAGGAACTGGCAACCTGTTCCAGTATTCTTGCCTCAAAAATTCCATGGACAGAAGTGCCTGGCGGACCATAGTCCATGAGGTCGCGTGACTTAGCGCACACAAGTGAGAAGTTCCCTTTGTAACTGAAGTTCACGTGTGGCATATTTAGTGCTAGGATGTGTGCATTTTTAATGTCTTCTCTGCCATTTGACCGCATATGATGGACCTCACTGCAACCAACAGAGGAGGAAGATTTAGAAGCAAACCCTGTGACAGGGAAATGGCCCAATTAACGCTGAGCCTTGAGGTTCTCCCCACAAAGCAGATACAGGCAGCATGCTAAGACGTGAAGGGAAGTGGGAGGCATGGGGAGAGTGTTGTTAGATGAGAAAGATGAAAGCAGAGTAATTATTCCAATCATCTATGGCGAGGCTGCAATAATGTTTCCTGTAATTGCTGAGTGATGCATGAACTCAATAATTTTAACTGGCCTTAAAAAAATTTTTTTTAGAATAGAAACTAATTTTCCTTTTAATCCCTTAGACTAGTGAAAAGTAGTCATCAGTCCCCCCTAACACAGTAGCCAGCCCAGCCTATTTAGCCCTCCCTCACTCAAGATAAAGAAGGCCATAGATTACCAGAGACCCACGTCCAGTTTAAATGATATTTGCTTTATTTGGATGAATGATCATTAGTCTCTATTGAGTCCTGCATTTTTATCCTCCAGATCTAATGTCAGTTAAAATTCAGATTTAGGAAAGCTGACCATAATAGAAATCCATTTCTGATAACTTGAAGATAAATGCTTATAAATTAACCTTCCAGTAAACAGATACAGGAGGACTTTTCTTCTCATTCTCAAAACAATGTGCACATAAGTCTGACACATAATTGCTACAAAAATTACTTTTTTGCGTTGCATTGATTCTTTCCTTGATTCTCCCTCCAGTACACACACACACACACACACACACACAGCTAAGAAACTGCCAGAATACCAGAACAGGAGGCCAGTAGTGAAAGTTCTCAATACAGTAAGTACCTAATAAGTGAAACATGATGAATGAATGAGCCAATGGAATTACCTTGTTCCTAGAAGCAAGTTTTATTTTGTTATTTGTGTCGAAGATTCAAGAAACTAATACAAAGGAAGATAGATAGTCAGAACTGCACCGGGCATCATCTCTAATCAGGCCACAGAAAATTCATTCTTTCAATCCTTTATTCCTTCACTCAAAGACAACTTATTGAGCATCTACTCTGATTTAGGCACTATTCTGGGTGCTGAGGTCAGAGCAGCGATTTAGACTGTCCCATTTCCTCTCTTCCTTTCAGAGCAAGGCTGATATTAAACATGTGAACACGTGACCTAGATAATTATAGACAATTATTGGAAATAACAAGGAGGAATGGGATAGAATGATGAGTGGGGAGGGAGAGGGGAGCTTTCTAAGTCAGGATGACCACAGAAGGTCAGTTTGAAGAGGTAACATCTGAGCAGTGAGTCAAGTGATGAGAAAGAACCAGGCTTGGTGCTAGGGAAGAAGTCTCAGGATAAGGGGGGAACCCCAATGCTAGGAAAAACCAGATATCTCTGATTAACATGCCTGAGTGTGGTCATTGCAGAGAGAAGTGGGAGAGGACGAGGTCTTAGGGATGTTCAGGGATCACATACTGTAGGATCTTCAAGTTCATAGTGATATGTTTACGGGTAGTATACAATAGTACAGTATAGAATTGTAGTACACAACACAAAGCCATGTGAGGAGTTTAATCAGGGGGAGAAACATCAACTGATTACATTTAAAATATCATTCTGGCTGCCCCGAGGAGAAAAGACTGGCAGAGGGTGAGGGTGTCAGACTAGAGTGAAAACAGATACAAGTACCTACAAAGATTCAGGTGAGGGATGGCTCAGGGGGTTACAGGGAGCTTCTGCTAAGAAGAAGCAGCGATGGTGAGCAGGGGTAGAAGTGGTCTGATGTGACATATATTTTGGAAGTAGATTCAATAGGATTTCTGATGAAATAGATATGGGCATTAAGAAAGGGAGGTAACGGATTTTAAGATTTTGGCTTTGAATGACTGGGTGGACATTGGATCTACTGAGATGGGGATCATTGTGTAAAGAGCAGGCTAAGAATCAAGAGGATGTTAACATCTCTGGAGGAAAGGAAGGCAGGATAAGAGGCTAGAGACTGCGGGAAGGTTGGCAGAAGAAAGGCTGCTAAAATAGAGTGGATTAGGGAAGTCTTTATGAATAAGGTAACATTTGGGCAGAAGTGGGAAAGGACTGAATGAAAGAGTCATAAGAGGGTACCTGGGAGGGAATGATCAGGTCAGTGTAATGAGGGCAAAGGCCCTGAGGAAGGGATGAGGTTGACCTGCTGGAAGAATGGCAGAGGCCATTATGACTGGAATAGAGTGAATGAGGGAGTTAGGATAATATTATTACGGCCTGACCTCATCACCTCCAGGAAAAATAGGCAAATATGGTTACTTATACCTCTTCTTGCCCTAAAACACTCCACTTAAAGTCAACTATATTGAAGCCCTTCTCTGGAATACCAAGATCAGACTGAAGGGCCAAAGTTCTGGAATCAGACCGTCTGAGTTTAAGCCCTGTTCTGGAGTTGGTGATGGACAGGGAGGCTTGGCGTGCTGCAGTCCATGGGGTCGCAAGGAGTAGGACATGACTGAGCGACTGAACTGAACTGAACTGCCACCCTCTGCACGCATGACCTTAGATCAATTCCTTAATCTTCCTCTTCCTTCCTTCTCACCTATGGTATAGTCTCTCCTTTAAGGGATAGTGGTGGTAAGTATTCAATAGGTAAAGGAATTAATATAGGCAGTGTAGAGAACTGTGTCTGGTGCCTAGCAAGGGCTCAATGAATATCAACTAACATCAGCTGCTATTATCGCTGCCACGTTAGTATCATTAAAATGCCCTCCTCCTCACTGGCCTATGACTCCTCAGGGGTTTCTCTACTTTGGGATCTCCAGGGTCTCACCCTGGGCCCGCTGTTGACTTAGTAACTTAAGAAATGTTCATTGTATCATTTGAATTCTACTTGGAGTCACACAGTCAAGCCAGTAAACAAATTTACTCACACACTTTTAGCCCCAAATTTAACTCATTTGAAAATCAACATTTGGATTAAGGAACACTGCTCATTAGGCCCATCAATCTAAACACAGTGTAATTAGCGCCAAGGCTGTTTTATCCAGTGTTCTGTAATTGGAGCTTCCTATTCACTAGCAGTCTCCCAAATTCCCACAATGATCACTGATGTTTGTAATGACAGGCCTGAGGCAGTGTACCATCCTTCCCAATAACCAAGAACAACTACTCTGCATTCTGCCTGGCTGAGGGCACTCCTCCGTTTCCTTGGTCTTCGAAAAATACATATCCTTGCATGTTATCCATTGGGAATCTCTTTCACCAGAGACCAGATTTCTTAGTCTACTGCACCCTTTGATCAGATCAGATTGCTGCTTACTGTGCTAGAAACTGGGTGACCAGGCTTCTTGCCTGTGTTCATGTGCGTGTGATACATAATTAGGTCATAATCTGGGTTTGATGAGGAATGATTGATTGTTTTCTCTCCTTTTTTTTCAGTAGAAAACTCGGTAAGTTAGTGTCTACCAGGAAAAAAAAAAAGCATTCCTTCCCCTCAGATTATTGGGTTTTGAGGGATGGTCCCAAGGTTAACAAAATCCTAGCACTGCTCAACATTTGCCCTCAAGTGTTTTAAATTTCAATGGACAGTTAATTCCTTTCATTTTCGTATTGGACTAATTGATGGATATGACGTCTTTTTAAAAAAAATTAATTATTTTCCTTTACAATATTGTACTGGTTTTGCCATACATTGACTTGAATCCGCCATGAGTGTACATGTGTTCCCCATCCTGAACCCTACTCCAATGTTCATCGCAGCACTGTTTATAATAGCCAGGACATGGAAGCAACCTAGATGTCCTTCAGCAGATGAATGGATAAGAAAACTGAGATGACGTCTTTTAAAGATAAAATGACTAATATCAACCCTGGCTACTGTGTTTACCACTTTTTCTGCACAATTTAGTTTGGGTAGGGATGGAATAACACGATCATTGTACAGGTCTTTAGAGATTATCTTAATGATCAAAAATACTGTTATCTAAACAGATACATTTGTGGAAAAACACTCGGAATGACAATCTGTGCAATTTAGGGCAATTTTCTTATCTAGTAGGTATTTCAGTTTTCTCATCTGTAGAAGAGTGTTAAAATAATCAGTCCCTCTTCACAGAGTTCTAAGGATTAAGTGTAAAATGCTTCAAACAATGTCTGGTAAATAATAACTATTCAACGAATGTCAGCTAGTCTTCATACAATTCGCCCCTCAATTTATGTACTTGATAGGTGTGCTGGGTCTTCTGAGGGTCCCTTATGTTTATTATTTAATTATAATTCTAGATAGGTAGAAGAGGTGGAACTTTAAAACACGCGCACACGCGCACACACACACACACACACAATTCCCCAGCTGCAGCTGCCTCTCGGAGAAGGCAATGACACCCCACTCCAGTTCTCTTGCCTGGAAAATCCCATGGATGGAGGAGCCTGGTAGGCTGTAGTCCATGGGGTTGCAAAGAGTCAGACACTACTGAGTGATTTCACTTTCACTTTTCACTTTCTTGCATTGGAGAAGGAAATGGCAACCCACTCCAATGTTCTTGCCTGGAGAATCCCAGGGACGGGAGAGCCTGGTGGCTGCCGTCTATGGGGTGGCACAGAGTCAGACACAACTGAAGTGACTTAGCAGCAGCAGCAGCTGCCTCTTGCACTGAAAGTTTTAATTCTGCCTCATCATCCTTGTTTGTGAGTAAGGGGTAAGTTAAGTGCCCATTCTATTCTTTTTCAACAGATTTCCCTTTGAGAGGGTGGTGGTGGACATTTTTTCTACAGCGGGAGAAATCTAAGTTATTTGGTAACAAAGCAGAAAATCAATGGCACCTCTGGCCTTGGCAGCCCCAATATGCTCCACACCCTCACCCTCAGTCCCCAAGAACCTCCTGAGTCACTGAGTCAGCATGCAGAGTCTCAGAGTCGAAGGCCTGAGGCGGCAGTATGCAAGGCATAGCTTCTTCTAAAAGTTCTTTTGTGACCGTAACTGAAATAAACAATGCCAACATGGAAAGAGGAGTTTAACATCTAACTTACCAAGTCCCCAAGCCCACCTTTTCCCCTTATCTCTGTCCTCTGTGACTATCAACAGAAGTGCCCAGAACATTTCCCAGTAAGGCTATAAAGGGGGTACTTAACTTGCTCAGTCGTGTCCAACTCTTTTCGACCCCATAGTAGCCCACCAGGCTCCTCCGTCCATGGAATTTTCCATTCAAGAGTACTGGAGTGGGTGGCCATTTCCTTCTCCAGGGATCTTCCTGATCCGGGGATTGAACCCGGGTCTCCCACATTACAGGCAGATGCTTTACCATCTGAGCCACCAGGGAAGCCCATAAAAGGGTAACGCCTGTACTCTGTTTTCTAGGTAGCTGTGTCTTCCACACCTGTACTGTCTGGCCCAGCAGATGGACAAATATAACTGAACAACCCAGTGTTTGGGACTAACAGTGCATTCCCATAAACCTGTCACCAGGAAGGGCTAATTCTGAATTCACACTGGATCTGCATCTGTGATTTTAACCCTTATATTCTGTGATTTTAACCCTTAAGCTTTTGGTGCTTAGTCGTTCAGTTGTGTCTGACTCTTGGCAACCCCATGGCCTGCAGCATGCCAGGCTTCTGTTCTTTACCAACTCCCAGAGCTTGTTCAAACATATCCATTTTTGTTTGGATATGGACATGATGCCATCCAAACATCACATCCTCTGTCATCCCCCTTTCCTCCTGCCTTCAATCTTTTCCAGCATCAAGGTCTTTTCCAGTGAGTTGGCACTTCACATCAGGTGGCCAAAGCACTGGAGCTTCAGCTTCAGCACCAGTCCTTCCAGTGAATATTCAGGGTTGATCTCCTTTAGGATTGACTGGTTTGATCTCCTGGCAGTCCAAGGGACTCTCAAGAGTCTTCTCCTACACCACAGTTCAAAAGCATCCATTCTTTGGCACTCAGCAAAACTCTGTTAGCTTTTGCCCTGCTTCATTTTGTACTCCAAGGCCAAACTTGTTACTCCAGATATCTCTTGACTTCCAACTTTTGCATTCCAATCCCCTATGATGAAAATGACATCTTTTTTTTGGTGTTAGCTATAGAAGACCTTGTAGGTCTTCATAGAACTGTTCAACTTCAGCTTCTTCGGCATTAGTGGTTGGGGCATAGTCTAGGATTACTGTGATATTGCATGGTTTGCCTTGGAAGTGAACTGAGATCATTCTGTCGTTTTTGAGACTGCACCCAAATACTGTAGTTTGGACTCTCTTGTTGACTATGATGGCTACTCCATTTCTTATGAGGAATTCTTACCCACAGTGGTAGATATAATGGTCTACTACTGTGTTCAAGATGGTCTGCCTCAGGGAGATAACCTGACCCCACCCACCTGTGAAGGCCTGTGACATTCTTGAATTTTTGGTGGGGCAAATAGTGCTGTGCCCAGCACCCCTCATCTGCTGCTTACTGACCCAGAAATGGCCCAGAAATTCACATTTAGCGAGGCCGGAGTCACAGATAGATGTGACATCTTTGTTTGTTGATTTGACAGGAGATATTCAATTTCCCGCTACCCATGAAATGAGTGTAAGGAAGTGAAACTAACATCCCCCTACCTGAGGTTTGCCATTCTAGGAGCATTTGCAGGAGTTAAATGGCTTTTTAGCTTTGATTTCTCACCCTCCGCTCCCATCTCTGATCCATAAAAGAACCTGGCATTCAGGCCCTGACAATAAGATTATTTGTGGCACTAGCCTGCCATCTTCTCAGTCAGTTGGCTCTCAGATAAAATCCCTTCCTTGCCTCAATACCTCATCTGGGATTTACTGGTCTAGCTTTCAGGGAACAGAGTGAGTTTGGACTCAGTAACAAACAGTAACAGGTTCTGCCACTGTCAAACCAGACTATGTGATGAGACCCATGTGGTTCTTCTCTTCTGACCTCAAACCCCCTCTTCCCACTGCCAAATACCAGCATATTATTATTGCTTGGGTTTGCATTTTATACTTCATAAGCCCTTTCTCATGCCTCAGCTCATCTGATTCTTAAAGTAACTCCTTGAAAAACAAAGAGCAGGTATAATGATCTCTGAATTACATAATACAAAGAACATTGCCATCTAGAAAGTACGGAGCCAAGATGTTAACTCAGGCATTCTGATGCAGAATCCAGGCATCACTCTACTTCCTTACATTGGTTTTCTTTACCCACTTTTTTTATGGTTTATAATAACTATAATAAAAGCTAATATATAGTACTTACCATGTGCCAATTAACTGTTCTAAGTGCCTTTTGAACATTTATTCATTTTAATCTACTATGATCCTCATTTTATAAATGCAAAGAATGAGGAAGAAACAGATTAAGTGACCTGTTTAATGTCATACAACTACAGTAAGGATTTAAATCCAAACAATCCAGCTCTAGGGTCTGTGTCCTCAACAACCATTCTGTACTAAGTCCTAATGATTAATGAGAACGTAGTCTGGTGGAACTAGAAGAGTGCTTTTGTAGTCTCTATGGATCAGATTGTGATACACACCTTCAACACGTGACTGTGTTAATACTTTTTACAGTCCTGTGCAAATGGTAAAATACTAAGTGCAGAAATTAGAATGAACAGCCAAGAAAGTAGCTAATGCCCAAGGTCAGTAGAGAAAAAAGGTAGGAAGGATGATATGAATCTAAAAAATACAGTTTTAGATAATTCTTTCAATTAAGAACTATTTGTGGACTGTCACAGACTGGAAGAAACTAAGGAGACCAGAAGAGTAAATGAAATCTGGTATCCTAGATTGGATCCTGGAACATAAAAAGAATATTAGTTGAAAAATCAGGAAAGCTGAGTACAGTCTGAAGTTAAAAGTATTGTACAAATGTTAATTTCTTCATTTCAATAAAGATTCTTTATGTTAACATTAGGGGAAGCTGGGAGAAGGAACTCTGTGTGAAATCTTTGTACCTTTTCTCTAAACCTAAAATTATTTAAAATGAAAAAGTCTTAAGAAATTATATGTAGGCGAAGTGTATTTTAGATTATATTTTAAATTGTCCCTCTCCAAAGTGGCAACTTCAATCCCTGATTTTGCTAAATATTTGACTCTTTTCTATGTACTTCTTTCAAAGATTAGTCTTTTGGTTTAAAGATCTCTGATGTTCTCTGACCTTCCTTCATGCAAGGTCTCTAGGAAAGAGGCTTTTAGAGGATGATCACGTTTGATGAAATTGAAACTCAATTCTCCCTTTGGTTGTCCTTTGTACATAACCCGTTTTCAAATTTTGAGGAGATTACTTGAAATTTTGACAGAATAGAAATAGTCTCTCAGAGTTCCTGACCCATAAATGTAACCATTTCTCAGATGAAACAGGAGGTGAATGATGATGGCCAAACCTAGTAGAGGAAGAGAGTGATTATTCATTTTTTTTTTTAATGTCAGGACACAGATTTCTTAATGCTGTAAAGAAAGGACTTAGTTTTGTTTTAACGATCTATATTTTTACATAAATCATTTCAGGCTCAAATCTCCAAACAAAACAAGTTGGAGAATTAGTGAGAAGCATCAAGAATACATTTGACACATACTTGTTAAGTTTGCCATTAGATTACACTTTCAGTCATTTATTCAAGAACATTTATTGAGAACCTACTGTATATACAAGGACGGATAGGAGCAGGACCCAGTCCTTAAGGAACATGAAATCCAGCAGAAGAAACTGGGTAGGAAAGCAAATTATGACACTTAGACACTGTCCCTCGCATGATTAGCTTTTGGAGTCGGTGATAGACAGGGAGGCCTGGCGTGTTGCAATTCATGGGGTTGCAAAGAGTTGGACATGACTGACCGACTAAACTGAACTGATAGAGCAGTAACTTTTTTAACTAATAAAGAGCAGTGACTCTTTTTTAACTAATAGAGATCTTGTGAAAAATTCTGTTCAAATACAATGTTAACACTCAAGTTATAATTTCAAGCTTTCTAATGATATATTCGGTCTAGCCAAATTCCGTTAGAGTTTCAAGAAATGAAGATCTGAGTTTATATCCTAAACCATTTTCCAATATATTATTGATGGACAGGGGAGCCACTTTTTAGAGTCCAGGAAGGCAAGATAGATCATGATTGGAGCCAAATCCACACTCTTATCCCTTGATGGAATGTATTTCAGGCTTCATTTGTAATCTGCTTTAGGACAACTTAAATTCATACTTTATTCCAAATATTTGACTCTTTTCTATCTGTACCATTCTGCTGGAAGAAATACCTCACTTGCTCAAATGTTTTCGGTTTCTTGCCTAATAGAAGATTTCAGCAGGCATCTCTCAAGGAGACATTGATTGTCACCACCATCAGTCTGTCCACTTCTGTAGGCGCTGTCCTGGGCTAAAACCATTCTGTAAAACCCTAAACCTATTCTGAACATACAGCTTTCAAGCTTTCAGATTCTATTCTCTTGCCTTGAACTGTCTGTTGTACTCATTAATTACTTTTTTGAGAAGGAAAAAAAAAAAAAAAAGAAATCTCTCTCAATTTCCCTAAAGCCCCAGATCTTTTTTTAGGATTCACCAAGAAAAGCAATTATCTTTTTTGTATAGTATTGATCTGTCTGGACATTGCCTCCCAGTGGATCATCCATTTGGTTCTGGAATTTAAAGATCCTCACAGTGCCAACCTCTGTGTTACCACCTGAACTGCTCCTCACCACTCCTCATCAGCTGGCGCTCATCATTGGTCAAGTTCATTACCAACAAGCTGTCTCACACTGGCATTTCACTTGGAAAGGAAAATACTTTGGTGTTCACGTAGTGTGTGTTTTTGACATCTCTTCACTTAGCACCATTTAAGACCCAAAACACTTACTAGTCAACATATCTTCAAAACTGAAGGTATACTCTTAGGGAGGAAATACCTGAGATTATTCAGTGATACCTGGTAGAATTTACAATGCCATAGTACTTTCCATGTATGATTGGTAAAAATGTGTTGGGAGTAGCTGACCGTAGAAAGCCAAACATAATCATGAGACGTTACATAATTCACTCCACCAATAAGATTCTTCGAAAGTTTCATTAGTAAATATATGATATTAGTAAATATATGATATTATGACATGATAATGATACATTATCATTAAAGGCTGACTATCTTACCAAATCACTTTGGAAAGAGAGTCAGCATTGGAGAATGAAGACCTATTGAAACATTCAAATTTTTATTGATTTACTGAAGCATAAAATTACATTTAGGGTGACTTTTCTAGTTGATTATTTTTCTCCATGCTAATGTTAACTCAACATAACATTAAACTGTAACTTTAATTGATTCTTTTAGAGTTTAGGTACAGAGGGATCTTGGGAACTAAAAATTCTGGATACTCTTTCTGAAGTTAGTTAGTACTTTGCTAGTAGCTCAGTCGGTAAAGAATCGGCCTGCAATGCAGGTTCGATCCCTGGGTTGGGAATTACCCTGGAGAAGGAAATGGCAACTCACTGCAATACTCTTGCCTGGAGAATTCCATGGACAGAGAAGCCAGGAGGGCTACAGTCCATGGGATCACAAAGAGCTGGACACAACTATGCGACTTTTTTCTTTCTTTTCCGAATTAGATAAGCCAGTTTAAGAAGAGCAGAAAAGTAGTGCCTTCCTATTGTGGGCTCTATAGCTCAGTAGGTCCAAGTTCCAGGAATTCATCTGCGAGAAGACAGGGAGATGCTCACTCATCATTGGCCTGGGTCACAGTTCTCATGGTCTCTAACTGCCAGTGTGTTATGTCTATCAGACAACTGATTGTGTCCAGACATAGAGACATCTGTAATCTCAAAATGATACTAAAGCAGTGATATTGAAGCTGAATGAGATTCTTCTTAGTGCTCAAATATACTCCCTAACTGAATGCACTGTTTACTTAAGATAAAGGAGATTATTCTGCCTCTATATTACCTATTTCGTGGAAAATTTTGCCACTTGTCTGTCCTGCTAATAATTAGCACTTGGAGATAGATTCATGCCCCTCCTCACATTTTTAAGGTTAGAAAGACCATATCTTAACAGTTTTATACAATGCTTCCTTGGCAAAATTTTGAGGGTGCTGGTAGCAGTAAGGAATTCTCAACATTTTGCCAAGGAAGCTCCAATGGTTTCCCCAAAGCCTTGTGCTTGCCTTTCTATTTTGTTAGTAATATAGGCTCTATTCAAGTTCATGAGTGGAAAAGCCAAGAAGACAACCTCTTGGTTTCAGGTTTTCTCCTTCCACTCTGGTGGCCGATACAACGGGAGTGCCCATAAATAGAAGATCGTGAAAGCTGAGTGATTCAAGGAACAGATTGTGGAGGCATCAGGGCATCCAGGAAGTCCAGGAAGGAGAAAGAACCTGGGCTTTGGCTCTAGGTGCCCCTGGATTTAACTCTAGTCTCAGCTGTTTGCAAGCTGCAGGAACCTTGGCAAGTCACTTAACCTCTCCGCATTTTGGATCCTCAACAGCAAAATGAGGATAACAGTTTCCACCTTTGAGCTCACTGAGGGGATTATGGGGAAAAACAAAATAAAAGCAAACCTATATGCTCATATACATATACACCCCTGCATTCAGTTGATGCTTTATAAATTGCAGGCATTTTTATAAGAAAATAGCTACTCTATTTTTTTTTTTTTTTCCTTCTCCTGTGAAGTATTTGTTTTGGGTTGTGCCTTCCTTGGGCTTTCTCATGAAAGGGAAATTATTAGATATTGGAAAGGGTGTCTAATTGCATCTTGCAAAGGGTCTTCTTCCTTCCCCAGGTTAACTCTTACCTACACTCCAGCTGGAGAGAATATTCATATTGATGATTATCTATGTTAATCACTTAAAATGGAATAAACAGGACATCTTAAAAGGGCGTTAGAAAAAGGGAACTCTAAGAGGGGGCCCTTCCCATTTGTTGGTGGCTTATCCTTTGAGGAAAATGAGCCATGTGCCTATGGTCGAGGGTTCAATTCCAATACAGACGCTAAATTACCTGGCCTTTGTGAAAGTCGCTCAGTTGTGTCCGACTCTTTGTGACCCCATGGACTACACAGTCCATGGAATTCTCTACGCCAGAATACTGGGGTGGGTAGCCTTTCCCTTCTCCAGGGGGTCTTCTCAATCCCAGAATCGAACTCAGGTTGATCTTTACCTTGCAGGTGGATTCTTTACCAACTGAGCTACCAGGGAAGCCAAAACTCACCCAGTGTCTTTTCCTTCTCAGCCAAGAGGGCTGTGGCTTGAGGCTCACCTGATTGGACTGATGAGCCACTGGCACCAAGTAAGGAGCCCAGGATATGCCTTAAACAGCTCTCCATCAGAGACCTGCTTCCTCTATGTAGTCCATAACGTAAGGCCACAAGCAGGGAGAAACGTGTCAATGGAGCAAGGTGAGGTATGAACAGCCCTGGAGCTTAAAACCACCCTCTGAAAAGAAGGCTTGTGCACACCTATAAAGAATATTATTCATCCTGGTACAACCAGATAGGCCAATACAACCCAGCTTCCAAAGGGGACAGTTGTACATAGCCACCCTGGAGATTGAATGCATTCTCTCCCATCATGTTGACTTTCCTGAAACCATGAGGAGCTTTTCTGTGTCAAGCATGATGTTGTGCACATTACATATGTGGTCACATGTAAATCTCATAACAAGTGTGCAAAGTATATGTTATAACATTAAAGTACAGGTAGGAGAAGTGATAGGTGACAACTTAGGACAATCCAGGAGGAAGCGATAAAGGGAGGCTCAAAACGTCAAGTCGTTCTGACTCTGAGATCAAGATATTGTTGGAAAGATGCTTTGTTGACTTCAACTGACAATGCCCAAAGAGGTCACTCCAAAGGTTTTGGACTTTCTTTGAGTCTCTCAATCTACCTTTGCCCCTGTTGCTTGCAGCAGATGACCTTAATTATCCTTTTTTTTTTTTTCACTAGGAAGCTTATGGATATCAGATGTGAATTTCCTTGACTCTCCTCATCTTCTCAGAGTTTGGGTGCAATTACTCGGGCCCTACGCACTTCTTTGCTCCACAGGAACACTGTTCAAAATTAAACTCTCTACATTGATTATTCTCCCACCCTTCCCAGGCTTCTCCTGCCCCAGGCTGATGAATTTTGTTCAACTCTTCTCCCATGCATTGGCAATCTCTGCCTTTGTGGTGCTCCCTTCCCTCTTTCTGAAAACATCTTCAGTTCACTTAAGTTCAGTCAGTTCCGTTGCTCAGTCATCTCTGACTCTTTGCCACCCCATGGACTGTGGCAGGCCAGGCCTCCCTGTCCATCACCAACTCCCGGAGTTTACTCAAACTCATGTTCACTGAGTTGGTGATGCCATCCAACCATCTCATCCTCTGTCATTCCCTTCTCCTCCTGTCTTCAATCTTTCCCAGCATCAGGGTCTTTTCCAATGAGTCAATTCTTCGCATCAGGTGGCCAAAGTATTGGAGCTTCAACTTCAACATCAGTCCTTCCAATGTATATCTAGGACTGATTTCCTTTAGAACTGAATGGTTTGATCTTCTTGTAGTCCAAGGGACTCTCAAGAGTCTTCTCCAACACCACAGTTCTAAAGCATCAATTCTTAGGCATTCAGTTTTCTTTATGTTTCAACTCTCACATACATACATGACTACTGGAAAAAACCACATCTTTGACTATATGAAACTTTGTCAGAAAAGTAATGTCTTTGCTTTTTAATATCCTGTCTATGCTGGTCATAGCTTTTCTTCCAAGGAGCAAGTGTCTTTGCATTTCATGGCTGCAATCAACCACCTGCAGTGATTTTGGAGCTCAAGAAAAATAAAGTCTCTCACTGTTTCTATTTTCCCCATGTGTTTGCCATGAAGTGATGGAACTGGATGCCATGATCTTAGTTTTCTGAATGTTGAGTTTTAAGCTAGCTTTTTCACTCATCTTTGACTTCTATATCAAGAGGCTCTTTAGTTCCTCTTCACTTTCTGCCATAAGGGTGGTGTCATCTACATATCTGAGGTTACTGGTATTTCTCCTGCCAATCTTGATTCCAGCTTGTGCTTCATCCAGCCCGGAATTTCACAAGCTGTACTCTGCATATAATTTAAATAAGCAGGGTGACAATATACTGCCTTGATATACTCCTTTCCCGATTTGGAACCAGTATATTGTTTCATGTCCTGTTCTAACTGTTGCTTCTTGGCAAGCATACAGATTTGTCAGGAGGCAGGTAAGGTGGTCTGGTATTCTCATCTCTTGAAGAATTTTCCAGTTTGTTGTGATCCACACAGTCAATGCTGGAGACCAGGGTTCGATCCCTGGGTCAGGAAGATCCTCTGGAGAAGGAAATGGCAACCCACTCCAGTACTTTTGCCTGGAAAGTCCCATGGATGGAGGAGCCTGGTAGGCTACAGTCTATGGGGTCGCAAAGAGTCGGACATGACTGAGTGACTTCACTTTCACTTTCTACACAGTCAAAGGCTTTGGCGTAGTCAGTAATCTTCCTTTTTCCATGATCCAACAGATGTTGGCAATTTGATCTCTGGTTCCTCTGCCTTTTCTAAAACCAGCTTGAACATCTGGAATTTCACGGTTGGTTCACATATTGCTGAAGCCTGGCTTGGAGAATTTTGAGCATTACTTTCCTAGCGTGTGAGATGAGTGCAATTGTGCGGTAGTTTGAGCATTCTTTGGCATTGCCTTTCTTTGGGATTGGAATGAAAACTGATCTTTTCCAGTCCTGTGGCCACTGCTGAGTTTTCCAAATTTGCTGGCATACTGAATGAGCACTTTGACAGCATTATCTTTTAGGATTTGAAATAGATCAATTGGAATTCCATCACCTCCACTAGCTTTGTTCATAGTGATGCTTCCTAAGGCCCACTTGATTTGCCTTCCAGGATGTCTGGCTCTAGGTGAGTGATCATACCATGGTGGTTATGTGGGTCATGAAGATCTTTTTTGTATAGTTCTTCTGTGTATTCTTGCCACCTTTACTTAATATCTCCTGCTTTTGTTGGGTCCATACCATTTCTGTCCTTTATTGAGCACATCTTTGCATGAAATATTCCCTTGGTATCTCGAATTTTCTTGAAGAGATTTCTATTATTTTCCATTCCATTGCTTTCCTCTATTTCTTTGCATTGATCACTGAGGAAAACTTTCTTATCTCTCCATTTTATGCTTCCTTTATCTCCAAAACACATACACACCCTTGGTCTTTGAGTTGTATCTCCTTGAGGTAAGCAGGGCAAGTATCATCCCCATTTTCTCATATCAACAAACTGATTATCATAAGATAAGTGGCTCTTCCTCAAGCCCCCGTGGCTCCCTGGCAGCAAAACTAGGCATAAAATTCAGGTCTTCTGCTCCTGGATCCTAATGTCATGCTATTCAGTACCGGTTGCCAATCAATGCCCATGGGTAACAAAGTGAGATGGCCTTTTATATGCAACGTCACTATAACAAATTCCACTTTTCTCTTGTCTCTGGAGCCTGGAGCCTGCTTCATACACAGAACAGAGTTGCCAACCCCCGGTGCCAGGGCCCTGCGTGTGACAAGTGATGCGTCTATAATTATCGCCTTGCCCAGACTGCATAACCTGTCCTCACAGGTGTGAAGGCCCATTAATAACCCTCCAGGGAAGGGCGGCGGCATCTCAGAGGCAGCCCTGCCACGTGACCTGCTCTCCCATACGGGGTTCCCCTAATCAGCACGCACACGGCCTCTAAAGTGTCACAACGCTCATTGTTTCTCAGCCTCCCACAATATACAACCAGAAAGCAAGCCCCCTTATCATTTAATAACACTCCCTGATACTGAAAGCGGGAGAAAATAGAAACACTCCAAGTGGGAGGAGAAAGCTTGCTTTGTGAAGAAGCGATTAAGGTTGTAACACTGGCTCTCACACAGCGGGAGACTTCAGACTGGTGATCTGATACCCCTTTAACCCTCAACCCTGCCTCTGCCCTTATCCTCAAGCCTTGCAGACTTCTGGGGGACAGCATCCCTTCCCCCCTACACAGACTGGAGGTGCCCTGATGATGAGAAGAAAAGGAAACTGTGGAGTCTGTGCCCCTGCTCTGCTAAAAGGGGTTTGAGTTATTGTTTTCACCTTGAAAGGAAATGCAGTTTGGTATAGAATGCCAGGTTGGGAGTCCGTCCTGGAATTCAGGATTGGCGTTGGCCATAAGCACACACATAAGCCTCACTGTACATGTCTGTGAAATGGGGAGAAAGATGCATGCTACAAAATGAAATGTAACAATATGGGGCAAGGTGCTTCATGTCTTTAGAAGGAATGGTTAACAAGATGATAACAATAACGACAGCTAACGCTGAAATGACCCTTATGATGGGGCCAGGCAACGTGCAGTGGCTTTACAGGTCTCACTTAAAATAATACTCACATCAGCCCATATGGAACTTTATCATCGTTTCAACAGATGAGGAAACAGACATAGTGAAGTTAGGTCACTTGCTTGAAGTCATAGAGCTATTAAGTGACACTGTTAAGTAACAGAGTTAGAATCTGGACTCAGTATGTCTGGCTCCTGAGTGTGCTCTTTTTAAAGGGGTCTGCTATGAAATTAAAAGCTTTGGCTTTCAAGTTAGAGAGAGAGACAGAAAGACAGAAAGCCTTTGAAGAGGCCTTAGTAGGAAGCAGGAGCGAGCAGAGGTCACTCAGGCAACAGTGCCTCCCCGTTAACTAAACCTATTGATTCACCCTTTCCTTCTCCATAGTCCTGGAGCTCAGTCCCCACTTTCCAAAACTCAAAAGAAAAGCTGGTCTTTCCCTTACACACTGAAATCTGGCAATTATGAGCCTTGCATTTTATGTCCAGCTTTCTCATTAAGCAGCTCTGTGACCAAAGGTAACTACGTCTCCAGATCTCCATCTGTTCATCTCCAAAATGTGGGTTTGCAATGACAGGTGCTCTGCAGCCCGTCACTGTTTGTTCTAGGCTTCCTACGGGGACCTGCTGGGAACCGCAGCTCACTCTGCAGCATGGAGAGCCCACCAGGGCTGTGGTCTCCAAAGTGTGATAAGCATCCTCGGGAGATGCCAGGTTTGGTTCACTAGGGTGATGGGGGAAACTACCGGAACATCTATATATCAAATCTTCATCTTTAAAAGATTCTGATATTTCTGCGTGTTTTGTAATAGAAACAACACCGTAGAACATGTGCACATTACATTAAATATAAACATACTTTTAAGTGGTGCACAGTTATTTTTTTGTCTAGTATGTGCCGCTGCTGCTGCTAAGTCGCTTCAGTAGTGTCCGACTCTGTGAGACCCCACAGACGGCAGACCACCAGGCTCCCCCATCCCATTCTCCAGGCAAGAACACTGGAGTGGGTTGCCATTTCCTTCTCCAATGCATGAAAGTGAAAAGTGAAAGTGAAGTCGCCCAGTCATGTCCGACTCAGCGATCCCATGGACTGCAGCCTACCAGGCTCTTCCATCCATGGGATTTTCCAGGCAAGAGTACTGGAGTGGGGTGCCATTGCCTTCTCCGTCTAGTATGTGAGACAACCAAAACTGTTTGGAGACCATGGTGAAAGTGAAAGTGAAGTTGCTCAGTCGTGTCTGACTCTTTGCGACCCCACGGACTGTAACCCACCAGGCTCCTCCATCCATGGGATTCTCCAGGCAAGAACACTGGAGTGGGTTGCCATTTCCTTCTCCAGGGGATCTTCCCGACCCAGGGATGGAACCCAGGTCTCATGTGTTGTAGGCAGACGCTTTACCGTCTGAGCCACCAGGGAATCTGCTTTTGCTCTTTGCAGCGCCCCCTGGAGGCTATACCCAATTTGCCACGTTGATGAAATGTTAACCAACGCTGGCAGAAGCGAACTAGAACTTAGAGCTAGTACCAAGGTGGTTCATGTTGCAATTTGATTTTTCTTCCTAAAATTAAATGTGTGATGCATTTCTTCAATTTAAACTGCAGAGACAGGAATTATAATATTCATAATCTTATTATTATAAATGATAATATTGGTTTTAAAGCTCTTGTATTAAGGGGGAAAAAAATCTTATTACACAACCATATTGAAGCCTGGATTTTTAAAGAATATCTTACTTTAAAGGACAGCTGCAAATATCTAATGGGAGCAAAGCATTTTCTCAAAGAAAGCTCATCATTTCCCCTTAAGCTTCTAGGATTATTCTAATAATAGGTTAAAATATATGGAAACACGTTGCCCTGATAGATTTCTCTACCATCTGGTCTATTTTTCTGAGTCACAAAATAAGTTCAATTTCGAAGCAATCCTCCCCCCATTTGATTTCTCTCCCCCAAATCAAATATTCACAGTAATAACCTGGGATATGACATGCTATTCTGACCTCTCTAGTTTGGGGAGAATATTGAAATATCATAGAAACTACAAAGATAGACTCCAAAAAAAAAGTAATGCTATAAAGGCTGGAAGATAAAACATATGAAGAGGAGTGGCGAGAGCTAAATTTATAAAGGCTGACAAAGCAATGACTCCAGGGGACAAGGTCACAGCCTATAAATACCTTGAAGGTAACAATGGAATTGAAGGGAAAGGATTATTCATAGTCGCAGAAGACGATATGGCTGGGAGCAATGGAAGAAAATGTTAGGTAAAACTGTCAGGAGCGAGGGAAAAAGTAGTTCTTGGCTGTGAGGAAGGGGACTGGAAAAGCAATCCAAGAAGAAGCATGCCAAGCATTTCGCTACAGACAGGCGAAGCCTCTGAGGAAGACGTGGGACTAACAAGTGTGCTCCTCAGTCAGAAGCCACCTCTTCTGTCAGATTTCAGAGCTCTCAGACATGCCCCCTGAAAGGCGGCCCCCTTCAGAGAAGGCAGCTCATCAAAGATCTGTGTGAAGACAGTTTGTGTGACGTGAATAGTCAAAATGAATAGCCTGACATGCTGATATTGTAAAATTATGAATTAAAACATAGGGAAATGTGCTATTTTCTGCATATTGTATATAATGTCACATCTTAGAAATAATGCACAACTTTGCCCAGGAAAATTAATAAACTCTTCATTGACAAATTACCATTCTGTGTTCAGTGCAAAGGTTCTTCAAACAGCACAAGTTAAGTTGAACCACTGGGTTAAAATCACTGAACGTGTTATGCTAAAGAACAGATTTAGACATGAACTATATGAATATATGGGAGCCCCGGATACTTTAGAGTAGGCAAACATGTACCCTCAGGACAGTAATGTAAAAGTCAACTTCAAAGCTCTTCTAAACTAAGTATTTTAAAAAGCTGTGCCTATGAAAACATTTGAGAGCACCATTTATACACAATACTCAGGCCAAGAGTGCTTCACCGTTAACTAAAAATCTAAAGGTATGACCCAAAACTGTTGATGGAACTTCTGTGTGAGGAGAGTTGCAAGATCAGGGGTCCACAGGAGTGGGGCGGGTCGGGGAATGGATGAGGAAGCTGAGTGATGCATGTGACAACAAGGCATGGAGATGGGGTGGCGGGAAATGTCAGAGAGCTGGCAACAGCTGCTTTGTCCCCGCTTGACCAGGCCACATGAGAACACTGGCCCCCTGCAGCTGAACCTTCTGAAGTTTTTTTTTTTTAAGAAACTGGAAATCCCAAATTGCCTGTGAATTATCTGAGAATTAAAACATATTTGTGTATTAGATGAGATCTAAGGGACACTAGCTGGGCACATTCTCTAAACCTCTCACACTGAACACAAAGGGAGACCCTGGTTTCTGAGATTAGGAACCAGGAACAGGAAGGAAGCTGGAACTAAGTGGCGGAAGCAGGCTGGTTTGCACAGGGCTGCCAAACACCGAGGAGATCAAAAGAAGAAAAAACTTCATTTTTGCTCTTCGGTCCGGTGAACCCAGGACGGAAGGAGGTACCAGAGCAACTGCAACAGCTCCATTTTAGATGCTCCAATGCAGCTGCCCTGCATACACTCAGGAATCTTGTGTGCTGACCTGGTTCCTGACCTCCTGCCTCGCTGGTGGTCATTGTGAATGGCAGAAAGTCCCTCTCAAAGGGAATCAAATCTTCAACTACCCTGAAGGCAGAAGCGGGTAGAACCATGGGTTCTTATGGACACCCACAGTGACTTCATAGGAGTTTGTTTCCAGAAGGTGCTGGGTGAAAAACAAGGCTATGTTTCCCAAACCTAGCAACTCGGAGTTCAAGGTTACAGGGTGACTCTAGGTGGCCAGCAGGTGAATTGGAGTTCACAGAACAGTATTGTTCTGTTTAGGTTTTAAAACACACACACACACATACACACACACACACACACACACACACACACTCACTTGTCCTACTGTGTGAAATGAAGTATTTTGTCTCAGTCCTTTGATTTTGGTTTCTGTAGCACTGAGATGTCACACAAAACCTGAATAGCTCATGTCACATACAACCACATGCACAGAATTTAGCCTTAGCTCTCCCTATTTGGCAACATCAATTATTCTCCTGGAGAGAGACACGAGAGCTTCACGCCACAAAGAGAAGTTTGGTCTTCCTTCCTGACTTGGGGTTTATACCCTAGGACAATCTCTGTTAATATACTACTTATACCAAACACTCACTTTTATTTTTTTCAACTAGAAGATAATTGCTTTACATTGTGTTGGTTTCTGCCATACAACCATGTGAATCAGCTGCTGCTGCTGCTGCTAAGTCGCTTCAGTCGTGTCTGACTCCGTGCGATCCCATAGATGGCAGCCCACCAGGCTCCCCCAATCCCTGGGATTCTCCAGGAAAGAACACTGGAGTGGGTTGCCATTTCCTTCTCCAATGCATGAAAGTGAAAAGTGAAAGTGAAGTCACTCAGTTGTGTCCGACTCTTAGCGACACCATGGACTGCAGCCTACCAGGCTCCTCCATCCATGGGATTTTCCAGGCAAGAGTACTGGAGTGGGGTGCCATTGCCTTCTCCAGTGAATCAGCTAGATGTACACATATATCCTCTCCCTCTTCAACCTTGCTTCTAACTCTGCCTGCCCCATCTCACCCATCTAGATTGTCACAGAGCATCAGGCTGAGGTCCTTGTGTTATATAGCAACTTCCCACTAGCTAGCTACTTTACACATGGTAATGTATATATTTCAATGCTACTCTCTCAATTTGACCCACCTTCTCCTTCCCACACTGTGTCCACAAGTCCTTTTTCTACATCTGTGTCTCCATTCCTGCTCTTCAAATAGGCTCATCAGTACCATTTTTATAGATTCCATATATATGTGCTAATATATCATATTTTTTCTCTTTCTGACTTACTTCACTCTGTATAGTAAACTCTAGGCTAATCCACCACAGTTCAATTGACTCAAATTTATTTCTTTTTATGGACAAGTAATTGATGCTTTTTAACTGTGGTGTTGGAGAAGACTCTTAAGAGTCCCTTGGACTGCAAGGAGATCCAACCAGTCCATTCTGAAAGAGATCAGCCCTGGGATTTCTTTGGAAGGAATGATGCTGAAGCTGAAACTCCAGTACTTTGGCCACCTCATGCGAAGAGTTGATTCATTGGAAAAGACTCTGATGCTGGGAGGGATTGAGGGCAGGAGGAGAAGGGGACGACAGAGGATGAGATGGCTGGATGGCATCACTGACTCAATGGACATGAGTTTGAGTAAACTCCAGGAGTTGGTGATGGACAGGGAGGCCTGGCATGCTGCAATTCATGGGGTCGCAAAGAGTCGGAGACGACTGAGCGACTGAACTGAACTGAAATATTCCATTGTGTATATGTACCACAGTTTCTTTATCCATTCATCAATTTCAGATGGATCAAATTTAACTGTTCTTTGAAGAATCCTTGTAAAACAATGTTTGTTGAAACTGGCAAAGATTTAGCTCAAATAAAAGATGAAGAGTTAAAGAAAGAAAAAAAAAAGACTTCTATGGTTTTCTCCAGAGCTGACTTACTGTGTCTGCATTTCAGTCCAATGTTTGCATGTGTTTAACGCACACACACAGCTTGAAGGAGGAAGCGCACTCTGTGTTTTGCAGTGTTTGGGTGGGAATCAAAGGGAAACATGTGGTTCCGTTCTGTTCCCTGGAGCATTCAGTTAAGGGAAATGAAAAATCTCATTTGTGCTGATATTGTCAACAGGGGGTGATCTTGCAAATGCCTGGGGTGGGGGAGGGGAAGCTTTGGGTCAAAGTGCAGACCTCACAGTCCATAGACTTGGACAGAGGTGTGGTCAGGCTCTGGGGAGGGTGGGTTTTCCTTTGGTTGAGACTGGTTTTCGACTTTCTTTTTTTCCTCAGTTAGTGCTATATGGATACCGCTAGCATTCTGCTGTCTATGAAATTTGGGTGGATGTTCTAAAGGTATCCTGCACCATTATAATACAAAACGATAGGAACAATCACAATCATTTCAAAGAATAAGGAACAGAAACTGGGGGTGAAGATGGTATTCTTTTTGTTTCCTTTTTGTACTGAAAACAAACTAGAGTGGCCTTTGTGGTGGTCACAGTAGAGCCCCCAGCTGGTAGGAGGGTCCTTTGCTCTGTTTTGATTGTAAGAGTAAGGGAGGTTCATCTGAAGATTTGGAAAATAGAGAAAAGTATAAAGACGGAAAGAAAAGTTTGGAGGGATTTGCCAGTCTGTTAATATCGGGGTGGCCAAAAAGTTTGTTTGGGTTTTTCTGTAACATCCTGAATGAACTTTTTGGCCAACCCAGTACTTTCTCAATTAAATATGGATGACCTCAGGCTTTCACAAAGCTCTGTAGAACTTAGGCTCTGACTGTACCCACTGAGGACTGCTCCACCAGAAGGTAAGCTCCACCAGGCCAGGGGGTTTGACTATGTGGTTTCACTCTTGTATTCCTAGTACCTAGAACTTACCTGGCATGTAGTGGGAGGTGGTCAAAGTCAATAAATAAATAAATAAACTGTTATTCACTAGTTTGCTAATTTTCACCTGTCTGGTTAATTTTAACTTAAAAATTCTCTCACGTGCTTCTCATCTAAAGCTAAGTTTGTTGTGTCATACGTCTCACTACATGCCCCCGTATACCTTCCCAACCAAACCTCTGGGAGATTTTTGTCTTTTTTTTTAATAGTTGTGCTTTGTGGATAGTCCAAGACCCTCCCCCATTGTGTACTGTGTTCTGGGAAACACGTCATCCCAAACTCATTTTCTTCTTTCAAGCTTCAGTGTTGCATTAAACTTAACTGTTTAGACATGCAACAAAACCCACTCTTAGCATCGCTGATCTAAGTAGCAAACACAAAAGCCTGACGACCTCAGGGATTAGGCATCAAGTTAGGTGCAAATTGAAGGGAATCTGTTCCTACTTCAAGAAATATGATTTCCAGGGAAAACGTCTACCTTTCAAGTTTTTAACTACACTCTACCACTAGACATTAGAAACTAAAAGACCAGTGGGTGACAGCCCGAGGTCGCTGCAAAGACATTCACATTTGGTTTTAAATTAGAAATACATACAATTAAACACTGACTGTAGAGAGACTATATGTGTTTCTATATTAGTTGATATCATTTACAGTTTTCACATAAGAATATTTGAAGACTTAGTTAATAGGGTATTTATCACATATTGAAACACATGAAGGCATTTATCCAATAATCTCTGTTCAGACAGACTACATTTGAGAGAATTTTTGTTAAAATTTAACAACAAAAGTCACTTTTGAATCTCATGGTCCACCATATTGCATGCAAAACCTCAGATTGGTTTCCAAGCCCATTTTGCATAGGGGTATTAAAGAAAGCAGTTTGGGGATAAGTAGGTACCTTATGTTGCTGAGATGAAAAAAAAAATACTGGGAAGCAATAAAATGCAATGTAAAATGAAGAATTTCTTTAAATTAAAAAATAAAGTGACTTAGTTCCAATTAGGTATTCTGCTTCAGGCAGAACACTGTGCTCCATCCCTCCATTTCTGGTTACCATTGTTGACTGTGTGGATTGAAAAAAACAATCACAGGTAAATCCTGCCAAATTTACCGCATCTAACCTCAGTACAGAATCGGTAATTTTTGAAAGCGCTATGCATGACGTCAGAATAGAACATACCAACATTTACTCTTCTTTCCTTCCCCTAACGCTGCAGACAATGGTTATTTAATCCTCTGAGCCTTAGTTTCTTAATCTCTAAAACGGAAGTAATCTCACCAACTTGACAGTGTTGTGAGAAGTAAATGAGATATACAAAGTGCCAGGCACACTGTCTGGACAATAAATAAAACAGCAAACACAGAAGGGATTACGAAACCATGCATGTCATCTGGTCAGAACATTAGTTTGCAGGTGCAGAAAGTCAACTGGTGGAGTTCATTTCCAACAGGGTTTAGTGAACCTAAGTACTGCTGCTTGCATTTTTAAAAGGGCTGGATAATTTTATGTATCGCTAGCCACCCAAGCTAAGATAACAATCAGGGTAATTAGATTCCATGTTTCACTGCACATGGCGATCACCAGGATCAGGGGATTTCTTATTTAGGGAACTGTAGCATGACCTTACACCCCACTCCAGTACTCTTGCCTGGAAAATCCCATGGACGGAGGAGCCTGGTGGGCTGCAGTCCATGGGGTCACAAAGAGTCGGACATGACTGAGCGACTTCACTTTCACTTTTCACTTTCATGCACTGAAGGAAATGGCAACCCACTCCAGTGTTCTTGCCTGGAGAATCCCAGGGACAGGGGAGCCTGGTGGGCTGCCGTCTATGGGGTCGCACAGAGTTGGACACGACTGAAGTGACTTAGCAGCAGCAGCAGCAGCATGACCTTAAATCCAAACAGCGTCCCCTAAAGTGATGTTACAAGGGATGAGAGACAGGTTTGAGAGATGCACACTCTCTGAGGAGGACAGGAGGTCGTGGGATCTGGGAGGGGGTCAATCCCCATTTTGACTCTGACCCCCATCTGCCTGGTTGCTAACTTTCCTATTGAAAACTACAACCATAATCATTTTAGCACCTTTTAGGTTTCATGCAGTTTTCCAACCACAAACTCTTAGGCATCAGAGCTCAAGTGGGTGGTGTGTGTGTTTAGTCACTAAGTTGTGTCCCACTCTCTGTGACCCCATGGACTGTAGCCCTACAGTCCATGGGATTTCCCAGGAAAGAATAGTGGAGTGGGTTGCCATTTCCTTCTCCAGGGGGTCTTCCCAACCAAGAGATGGAACCCATGTATACTGCATTGCAGGCAAATCCTTTACTGCTGAGCCACTGGAGAAGCCCCAAGCAGGTGGTATGCATAACAATATTACTATGAAAATGATCTTATTTAATTGTGTAAGTCTTTCAATGGTAACCGGGCACACTCACAAGCATTCTCTCAATCAACCTCGTCTACCATTCCGAGGCGGGCACCATCTATATCTCTACCAGCTCCTGGAGATGTCTGCTAGTTGGTGACACACTAACAAGCATTCTGTCAATCAAGCTCGTCTACCATTCCGAGGCGGGCACCATCTATATCTCTTCCACCTCCTGGAGATGTCTGCTAGTTGGTGACAGAGCGAGGACCAGACTCTGTCCTCTGGCTCTGAGTCGGTCATGCTTATGACAACTACCCGGAGAAGAGACACGAAATGACTGATGAGAGGGCCAGAGTGACAAACGTTAAATGCTGCAAAAAATAAAAATAAAGACGAAGAAGATGTCTCCACAAAGTGATGTCAAATGACAGAGGTTTGACTAAATATGTAGGGAAAAAGAAAAAGAATTCTAGAACTCTTTGGCTTTGAAAACCTCTTCCAAGCTTTTTGACTTCTGTAAACCTCACTGCCTAGGTCTTCCCTGAACCCCTAGCCTCTTCTTTCTTAGCTTCCTTCCTTCTCCTTCTTCCTCTTGTAAAGGTGGGTATCTATTTCCCAAGTCCCCACTCACTTATCTTCTTAGAGACCTTAGCAGTCCTCAGAGTCTCCACCGTCACTGCCAGACCGAGAACCCGCAAGTCCCTCTTTCGGGGTCCTCTCCCTCATCTGAGTTTATCACATGCTTCCTATTGGGAAGCTCTGCAGATGGACTCCTGGATGCCTTATACTTGCAAAACCAAAGTCAAACTATGATTTTATCCTAAAATCTATTGTTTAATATGTCCCCCTCTTTTATTGCTATTGAAATCACAACCTTCCCAGTACAGAGATGCCTTACTTCTTGCTCTGTTTTTTTTTTTCATCCAACCAGCTAGTGATACCCATTGATTCTATCTAGGAAATGTTCTTTTGTTTCATCCTCATTCTCTTCATATGATCATCATCATACAATAAATCCTTTAAAACTTTTTCCTAGACCACTTCAATAATCTCTAGCTATTGATTTTCCTAAAACCCACTGAAAAATATTATTTCAACAGAGCCAGAATAACCTTCCCAAAAATTAAGCCTTGGGGGTTTTGTCTTCTACTCAAAAACTTTCAAAAGGGCTTCTCACTGCTTTCAGAACCAATCTGTCCATATGGCATTCAAGTTCTCCCCATTATAGGTTCTCCCCACTACAGGCCTAAAACACCTGGAAAGAAAAAAATAATAATAAACTTAAAATATTTCTTTAATTTGTTTAGCATCTACTATGGGCCAGAAAAGACTCATGAAACATTTTTACACATTATTATAAATCTTTACACAGATTTGCCATGTAGCATTATTATTTTATGTGTATGTGTGTTAAGTCACATCTGATTCTTTGCGATCCTATGGACTGTAGCCCGCCAGGCTCTTCTGTCCATGGGATTCTCCAGGCAAGAATACTAGAGTGGGTTGCCATGCCCTCCAGAGATGTCAAAAAATTCACCCAAGGACATAGAGCTGGTTGGACGCAAAGCTATATTTTTGAATCATAGACCACTTGCCTCTAAAACTTGGGATCTTTCTGCCATTCCACAGTCTGCCCATTGCCTCAAGTCATTTATTGTGGACAGACTGTATACCTAATTTGAGAATACAGCTTGCATTCTCTTCCTTTGAGGTTACACTCATGCTAGTATCTTCATTTGGCATGTTCCCTCTCCAGATTCCACCAGCCAAAATCTGACCCACCCTGTCCACGCACATTTCTTCAGTGTCTAGAACCAGTAGTATCCTTACCTTCCTTGGTATACTGCCCATCTTCCCTTAAAACAGAGCTGTGTATACAGTCTTTATTTCCAACCAACTCCAAATAAATTTATCTCCACCAACTCCAAATAAATCAGCATTTCGTAAATACGTGTTGAATTAAAATGATCACCGCTACACTTTCTACTCTGAAACTTTCATTAGGGGTGTAATAGTAATTAAGAATCAGAACTGGATCTGAATGCCTGCTCAGCTGTTTATTAGCAGTGCTAATCCTCAGAAAATTCTCTAGCTTCATTAAACATTAGTTGCCTCATTTATGAAGTGAGGATATTAATAGTGACTATCTCACTGAGTAGTTGTGAGCTCATAATAAAGTAAACAAAGTCTGTGCACAGTGTCTAGTACCTGGCACTTAGTATTTGCGGCGAGTGACGGCAATGGCAGTCATGTAAGATGAACTTTGAAGATACGGTCCAAAATAAATGTAGGAAATAATCATCTATGCCATTAAATTACCTGTCATCTTATAGACAATGCAGTAGAAAAATAAACTGAATTAAAAGAGGTTAACTAAGGAGTCAAGAATAGAATAGGAAACATTTTAATTGCCGGTCATCTCCTCTCGTCCGAGTATGAACTGACTTTGGGATGAAGGTTAGTTTGGCCAATCAGCAGGGCTTATCTAAATGTCTTTAAGTGATTCTAGGTTCCAAAGGTGTCATCTCAGGCTGAGAAATGACAGGTCTGGCTGTCAGTACCATCTTTGAGGCTAATACAGCTGTACAGTTCCCTCTGCCATCTATCAGGGAAACACTAACAAGATGAAACAGCCCCAGTGACAGCATCAGGATCTGAGCACATGATGCTATGGGGTGGGTGGCTAATGAATTCCCCAATCAATATGCTGAGCTCCGTGCCTTCTGAATGCAGCCAGGGAGCTAAAATCCATCATCTATAGCTTCAGGGTGTCAGTGAGTTATTTCTTGCCCTGGTGCACTGAACAATATTCCAGAAGTAATGACCAGTAACAGTGTAAGCGGTGGGTCAATGAGATAATTCATCTAAATGATGGTGTTAAGGTAGGGTTGTCATTAAGTCATATGAGCCCCAGCACTCACTGGATGGTGCCTAGGGTTTGCTTGCTTGCTGCACTTGGCATTCATCTGTCAGAAAAGCCTCTGCTATTCAGAACTTGTTCAGTATTTGATAAGTGCAATAATCTAGGATATATGCCACCAGGTTGGCTTTAAATCAGCAATATTTTGATGCTTCCTTAGAATTTTATATTAGTTAAGTTGGACTCTCAAAGGTCTGGTTAAAAGTCTATCTATTGGTTAGGAAATTACATTGTTTTCTGAGTTTAAAAAAACGTTAATTGAATAAAAAATTACCAAAGCTATCCATGATTGAAAATGCACTATATGCCAGGAGCTATATAGTAAGAGTTGTATTTACGTTATCTCCTAAATGTGTAGAAAACCCAATTTCTCATATTTTAATTACCATGTTCTTTCAAGTCCATTAGCTCTATGTGAGCCAAGGTTGATCACAGAATTCCCAAAACATAGCAATTAGCATGGCACATAAAAGACACTCAATTCACATATAAAGAGTGTCGCTCGGGAGCTAAACCGTCTTCACTCTGACTTTCCTAAATGTATACTATATATATGCATTGATGGTTCTGAAACAGGACCGCCACCAGTTAACAGTCAAAGTGTCAGTGGTGTCAGTGATAAATGAGAAAGATATGGTCATTTGGCCTCGCTTCTCATAACTGTCTCCCAGCTATAAAATATTCTCCACATGCATTGTCAACTCAATTTTTCCAGCTATATTACTATACATTTCATCTGCACACTAAATTTATCATTCATTTTTCTTTTATGTTTGAGGACTCAAAAATCTTTGAAATGCTTTTATCTGTATATGTGCCTTTATGTTTCCAGTTTCCTTGACAGCAGCAGCTACTCTGCTCAATCTGGCTGGACCCACACTGGGATGTTCTTTCCAGCCATGACCCTTTCTGGGCCCTCTTGATGCCCAAGAATAGGGCCAAGCCCTCTAGGTCTTTATCTGATGCCCATGGTGGGTCTCAAACCACTTTCACACCATCCTCGTCTAGGAAGATTTGGCTCCCTTGATGGTCCTGCTTGTCATTACTGTCTCCTCCTTCTCCTTCTCCCTCCTTCCCTGCTCCTCCCCACCCACCCATGGGACCATGACCACCACCCCCTCTTCCATCTCCTTCTTTTTGCAAAATGAGCTGTGCTTCATACAACTGAAGAAGGAACTTTAGGGCAGGATGGACTATGATTTCACAGGTGAGTATAGAGCCCTTTGGAACATTAAGGACAGTGGAGACACAGTGCATCGCCTCGTGACACTGTAGGGACATCATGACCTACAATGAGACACTGAGGATGCTGCAGGGGTCTACGCAGTCTATTGACTCAATCAGGACTCGCTCAGCCGGAACTGGGTTCTTCACTGCATGCTAACAGGACCCTCCAAAAGTCTCAACTGTAGATGTGATTAATTCAAAAATTTGCTTTTGATCAGATAAAATAGGAATTTGCTTGCAGAAACTGTCTCAGGCAACTTCAAAAACACTTAAAATGAAAGTCTGCTTTTCATGATAAAACATTTCCTTTCACTATTTTTTTTTCCTCCAATGAAGTCATCACCTGCTAGATATTTCATCAAGAAAACTATCCTTCTTTTTTCACGCAGTCCTTAGCCAATAACAACTTCTGAAAGCTTTATTTTGTCTGAGCCCCAGGAAAACCTATGAGGTCATCTTTTTTGGTGCCCATTTTAAAGAAGAGAAAGGAGAGGCTCAAAGCAGTGGAGCGACTTGCTGAAAGCCAAGTAGCTCACTGGATATGGACAGAAATGAGACTCAAATCCAAGTCTTCCAACCACAAATTAAGCACATTTTTCTACTATGGCATTCTGCCTTTCAACACCATGCGTGGAATCAAAATCAACAGATTTAGATCAAAATATCTTGGGAATAGCAAAGATCTGAGAAAACACACACGACTTGCATGCAGGTGCTGCCTCTGGTTCAGCTTACATAAGCGGTCACTCCGTCAAAACCCCCCACCACTCCCTTCTCCCACCTTCTCCTCCAACTCTGCCGGGATGGAACAGCTAAGCTGGGAGCTGCAGAGAGGGTCCCCAGCAGGCCCTCTCCACAGAAGTGGCTAATGATCTGGAAAAGCTCCTAAGCCTAGAAAACCCGAAGAGGCCTTTTTCAACATGAACAAATAGCAGCTAAAGGAAAAACAGAGCCAGCCTGCAGTGCGCAGCACTCTGTGGGAAGCGAAATTGCATCTGGTGGATACTTTTGTTGTTTCCCTGTTCTTTTTCTCTTGACTTCTGTTACCAGTCTTGAACGCCAACACTTCTCTGGACTCCTCTGCAGATTCCCCCACATGCCATGCCTGAACCCAATCCAGTTCTACCACTGGCCAAATCCAGAGATGAACGTAAGCTAGCAGCCACCTAACTTCACTGAGGACCAACCCAGAGGTTGATGGTTTACTGCGAGTATCTCACACACAGACAGCCAAGTGAAACATCCGAGCCAGCAATTTATAGATGCGATAGATGTGAGCAACAGACCATTTATCATAATTCAGCTCTGCTCCCATTTTTTCTCCAGGAGTCTCTTCAAGTGCTATAAATTATGGAAAAACAATACTATACAAGCCAAACTTAATAAATATCTGATTTCCCAAACTTGACAATGAGAGAATACCATCAGTCTTTTTTTTTTTTTTTGGCAGGGGTGTTGGAAAGAGAACACTATGCCCTTATGAAAAGGGGGTCGATGTGAACAATAACCCTTTCTCTACTCCTTCATTTTATGTAAGTGTCTACATTGTAAGTCAGGAAGGAAACAGTCGGGGAAGGTTATAGATTCTTGTCAAACAAAACAGGTGCCCTGACACATAAATTTTCAGTGTTCCTGAAAGGCTCATAATTAAAAAATGAATCCAAGAGGATTTACTGTGAATTACACACAGAGAGAAGAAAATTAATAGGATGCCTTTTTTACACCCTGCATTAACTACATAAAGAGAAGCTGACTGTTGCCCAATTCTCCCCATCCTTCTATTTTGCAGGTGGTGAAAGGAGACTTTCAGGAGTTTCATGATAGCAATGGCAAGCACCTCATGGTAATCCTTTCTCTGGTCATATTCAGTCTTGTCCCTATTGTATAAAGAAGATGACTGCAACATGACACAGCTCCAAACACACAGGGTCAATAGGCAGATGTCATTCACAATGGATAGCTTCTCTCCAAATACTGAGCAGATTAATTTCTCAACAATAGATTTCAAAGGAGGGAACTTATATTTGACGTAATGATTTGTAAAAATCCCTCTGCTCTACGAGACCCTCCCTCCATAGAATTTGATTTCATGAGCGCACACTTCAGCAAAGACTTTTTTACCTTTGTTAAGATACATCTCATCTATGATTTCATTAATATCATAATTAATAATTGACACAGAAAGCAGCACATCACAGACGTGTGAACCAAGAACGAAGAAATGCAAGCTAATTTGAAGCAAACAGTCTAAATTATTTTGATCTGTTGGCCTTCTCTGATTTTTTTTTAATGATCTAATTCTTGTCTTGTTCAACAAGCCTATTTAATTACCATGAGACCCAGGTGAGTGGGAAGATGTTTGGTTTAAAAGAAATCAGCCCAACAAGGAAGAGCCCCTGTTCTTTCGGCAAGAACAACAGATAACGTGAGCAAAGTGTAAAATAGGGAAAAGTGTGCGTACAGCGCCTCCCCAGGCCTGTGCGGGTGTCCCTTTCTTTGTACCAATTCTTTTTACCCCGGGGCACCAAAGCCTTCATTCTGACCAAGCTCTCTCCATGAATCCCTGCCACTCCCCCAAATGTCCCCAAATTAGTCATGCTGATTTATTTCTCCTTCTTGCTCTTATGAGTTTGAGTAAACTCCGGGAGTTGGTGATGGACAAGGAGGCCTGGTGTGCTGCAGTCCATGAAGTCGCAAAGAGTGGGACACGACTGAGCGACTGAACTGACTAAAACTTGCTCTCAAACCCTGTCAGAGCGGTTGACTTCAACCTGGTGGGGGAAGGAACTTACAAAGACTGACTAAACTAGTCAGTGACTCAAGGGCCTCCAGGGGAATATGAGCTGAAAAAGATACCTGCTTTCCCCAAAGGGCTTTTTAGGTATGGTGACTTTAGGATAGCAAAGGAAGAGATATGGGAGACTTCAAGCGTGTTAAGAAGGACCATGAAGCCTAGAGGAAGTAGAATAAATGGGCAGCTCACTTCAATCCTAACAGCCCTGCTTCCACACAGGTGGCAGACAAGGCTGGTGGAAGCCCACCCTTCCACTTGCTTTATTTGCCTTCTATTCTCCCAAATCTTCCCAATGCAAAGCTTGCATGGAGAGAGTAGGACTCAGCTGGCATGCAGGATGACGTTCTCTGCATTCCTGCTCTGGGGTCTTGACAACAGGCAAGTCTTGTTTTAGAGAGTGGTTGCTCATCCTGGGGTCAGACTCCCCAGTGTTCTTGGGAGAGAATTTTCTCTTCCCTCAGGTAGGTTAAGTTGGGGGTAAAAAGGGCTTCTTCGAAACACCGTGTTACCACTGCTCAAAAAGTCAGGAATTCCTAGGAACTGCCTTTCACAGCAGTTTACGAAACACAAATTCTCAATCTCTCCGTTCATGTCTCTCTTTCTCTCTCTTGCATGTGTATGTGGGTGCACACACATGCTAATTTCAGAGTTTATACTTTTTTTCTGAGCAATGTATTAGCTTGACAACCACTCAGGAGTAGCAGCAAGGCACTTCTGGTTGTTTCCACAATTAACACCCACACTCGAAGAATGCAGCTCTGCCCACAGATGACCCTGGCCAGAGCCCATCTCTGGGCAAATGTGTCCTCTCTTGCTCACGCCCACTTGATTGTGTTTTTCCTCGCCCCTGGGATTCACCCTGCCTTCACGTCCTCTTCACACCTGTCATTGCTTTCACTGGTTCTCTTCTCCAAGGGGCACTGCAAGGCGGAATGAAATCTTTTGCTTCCCCTCCAACCCTTTCCGCTCTTAGTAATGGCCCTTACATTCCTTTCTTT
Organism: Bos grunniens; assembly: GCF_055505025.1. Classification (NCBI taxonomy): domain Eukaryota; kingdom Metazoa; phylum Chordata; class Mammalia; order Artiodactyla; family Bovidae; genus Bos; species Bos grunniens. Next base: position 12,597,343 of record NC_141174.1, read on the forward strand.
CTGAGTAATTTTCTCTAGTACAAGGAAACAGACTGTGTTTAATAAACAAATCCATGTTTGACAGATAGTGAAAACCACATAGAATTATCTAGTAGGCATCTGTGGCTTCATTTTCCTAATGCAGCTATGTCAGTGTCCAAAGCAAGAGGCTGGATTTTGTCAAGTTCTTTGACCTTCTCTCCACTATAGTAAGGAACCTTCCCTTTCCTCTGCCTACTCTGACATCAGATTTTAATCACATGTTCTTTATATCTCTCTGAGGACGTTTGCCCAGTCTAGGGCAGTGGTCACCAACGTACAATCTGCAGCCTGTTCTTATAGGCACATTTTTATTGGAGTACCATCACATACACTTTCTGTCTCTGGCAGACACCAGAGATATTGCACCAGTGAATAAAAGATGATTTGAAATGACTACACCAATGAAGGGGTCCCATGCTCCAGAAGGCCAGAGATATGTCAGGTCCATTCTAGAATGGTGTGGCTTCTTCACATCATAGGGTCTCTTTTTCTTTTCTTGAAAAATGCCAGATGGCATTTCCTAACCCAACCTCTGAAGGAGAATCTGTTGGAATTTCCCAGAATGTTTAAGCAACGAGAACATCATGGGAATAAGTTCACAATGCCCAAGGGAGCTCTACACATTCTGATGTAAAATTTCTTGTACGTTTGCTTTTAAAAAAGAGTCAAAATGGAATGCTTTGGTTCTCCCTAGAAGTTCCCAGGATCCTCATATCCGTTTTATAAAAACGCTGCCAATTCCAAGTAAACTACCAGAAAATAAGAAAATGTTTCTCCTGAAAGTGGAACTGCTTTACAAAACACAAATGGGAAGAAATGGATAAACCCGTAGCACATTATTGGACTCGAAAAGGATGCACATGGCTGTGCCAAATCATATTTTTCTTAGTAAGTCACACTGAATAAAAAAAAGAAGATAAATCACTGTGAAAATGCAAGTGAACTGGTAATAATAGCCCAGTTATAGCTGCCATGAAATAGTCATTAAGTTATATGCAGCATAAATCTCACAGTTTTGTAAATTATGGTGGTTCTTAGAGGCCAAATAAAGATAAACTGTACTAACTATGGCTGTGTTTCTCTGTGCTCCTTGGTGTGGCTTTTTAAAAGGCTTGAGCTCAGGCTCAGAGTACCATATGGTCTCTGAAGCATCTGAGGAAGTGCTAAAGGTTCACGGCTCTCTTCAAGACCCCTCTTCTGCATTTTGAAGCCGATTGTTTCTAACCAGTGCTTCTCTGCCTTTTGGTTTGTTCTGGCTCACCCTGAGATCAGATAGGCTTCCAGCTCAAGCCTTTTCCTTCCAGCTCAAGCCTTTTCCTTCCAGCTGCTTTTCTTTCCAAGGGCTGCTGAAAGAGCAGGTGCTGGAGAGGGGCAGTTTCCAGGGCTGAGCTTGCTGTACGGTTCTAGCCAGCCACCACCACCCCAGAGCCCAGCAATGAAATCTCACCCCACGTGCCTCAGTAGATATGCGCGTTAGCAAAACTCACATTCAAAGATTACCAAGAAACGTCCCTTTTCCTCCTTTTTGGAGGTTGGTGATAATCCCCAGTTGCCTTTTCTTCTTAACTGCTTTATCCCCCCTGCTATTTAAACTGAATTCTTATTGCTCCAAATTAAATCCATTCTTTCTAGCCTTGTCATTGCTAACTAATGAGAGCAATTCCTCTCTTTGCTCTTGGTGGCTGCACTTTGGGTACTTATGGATGAGAATCATATCCTTCTCTAGCCTACTTTCCTAACTGCAGACTCACAGGTGATAAAATGGGTTAATTGTTGCTATAAAAATATTTTCTATCCTCATAATGAAGTAATTTTTTCCTCCAAATCATTTTAATTTCTTTGAATTGCACTGGGTTCTTAATGATCTGCAGTGAGTGAGGGTGCAGTCTTATTGGGTTTACATATACAAGCAAACCGTCGGATACATACGACGCACGCATACACCAACTCCTGGCCATTGCATTGCTTCTGTTTGCCCCATCCACTGTGGCCTCAGTTTTTACCATCTGTTCTTCACATCTCAACAAGAAAGCCTGCGGGCTTGGGCAGCGGTTGCCCAAGCATAGCCTGCAGTCTGTTTTTATAAATATACTTTTATGGCAATATAATCACGCACATTTCTTTAATGATGGATTGGCCGTGGCTGCTTTCACATTAACAATGGCAGAGTTGAGTAGCTATGTCAGAGACTGCATGACCCAAAAAGCCCCAAATATTCTATTTGGCCCTTCACAGAGCAGTCCCCAACCTTTTTGGCACCAGGGACCAGTTTTGTGGAAGACAATTTCTCCATGGAGTGGGGTGGGGGTGGTTTCAGGGTGATTCAAAGGCACTACATTCGTTGTGCACTTTATTTCTGACCTAATACTGCTGCTTATCTGCGGGAGGTACCAGTCCCTGGCGCGGAGGTTGGGGACCCCTTCTTTGGAGACAACCTTGGCTGACTGCCAAACGGAGGAGATCACTGACACTCAAGATGGCCTTGCCACTTGCACCAGGCTGATGAACTGTACCTGGTCAGTCTCTTATTCCACCTAAGTGGAATAGGGGTTAGGGTTAGGGTTAGTGAAGTCAGTCATGTCCGACTCTTTGCGACCCCATGGACTGTGGCCCACCAGGCTTCTCCATCCATTGAATTTACCAGGCAAGAGGACTGCAGTGGGTTGCCATTTCCTTCTCCAATTTGCACCTAAGTGGTCTGCTAAATGTCTCACGGCCAAGCCACACAGTAGGGGAGGGAGTCTGGACAGGACGCGTTTTATTTTCTATTCCCGAGGCACCCTCTGGGCATCACGTTCACATCCAAGGGGGGAAAATGAGGCTTAACACACAGCACCCCTTAGGTGTGGCTCCAGCACAGAGGAAAGGATATAAACGCGTGCTCTGGTGTCGCGTCAGCCTAGAATGTTCCACGGCAGTTATCTGGCTCACTCACTCAGACCAGCAGGAAGACAAGAGAATCCGGGCCCCAGCCGGGTACTCACGATGTGAAGCTGGAGGAAGTCGCCGAGACCCGGGGCGCTGTCGATGCGCACCAGGATGCCGTCCTTCACGGTTGTGCTGAAGCCCACGGCCAGGCGGTCGGAGCGTGTGCTGGGCCTGTCGTTGGCCGGCCAGGTGTACAGGATGAGGCCTCCGCTCTTCCCGAAGATGTACGTGGCGCCAGCTGCGAAAGCAAGGAGAGAAGGAGCATGAGGACCCTGCAGGGCTCCTCGCCAGCTGCGGTTACCCTGCCGAGACTCTGCACAGGGAGCCGTGGAGCACGACGGCTTTCACGTGCCCAGATGCAGAGACCAAGAGGGATGCAATGCAGGGGCTCAGAAGACGCTGTCACCCCAAATTAAAGAGGCAGGCGAAATGAGTTATCACAAAGCAGATGCTGGCGAGAGATGGTCCTCGCGTCTCCAGGTCCTGCTGAACAAGGGGAGAGGTCGGATAGCACGCCATGTCTGAGAGCTCTCCTACCTTGGGAGAGCTATTTCATCTTCCATCTCAGCCAGGACAGCACAAGAAAGGAATCTTCAGCCACCCTCTCAGAAAAGAAAGCCTGAGAAAACCGAGTTACGTGACAACGCGTTTGTCTATTTTACTCTTATGTTGCCATATAAAAAGGTGATAAATATTAATTGCAGAGGCCTTTAAAAAATTAACTCTATATTTTCCCCCCTGCTGTGACAGAATACCAGTAAACCAGATGTTTCTGACTCCTTTCCAAACTAAATTTCGAAAAGAAGATACAGGAGACACGGGAAAAAAAAACATCAGTTGAATGAATTTTGATCATGACAAGCAGCATTCACCATGACTAGTGGATTCAGTGGTGTTTTTAATGTTTACTTGTGTTTTAGCTTTTATAATTTATAAACCCAAGGGTCAGTAAGACTATATTAATTTAAAAATAGGAAAAAAGAGGAAGAAAAGTAGGGAAAATACATCTCATACATTTCAAAGGTCTACTTTTAAAAACAAGTTTTAAAATCTGCATTTGGGAAAAAGTATGCAGATTTGGTAGCCAAAACAGCTATATCATTGTAGTTTTCACGGCTATATGTATGTTACCCATAGTGAGTAATTCCATATGTCATTCATCTCAAAGTTCAGAGGACATTTGGCACCAGATTTTCTTGTGAGTTTCCCATTGATCATAGTCCAATCCTTGAAACTGTTTTAAAGCAACATGAGACAAGCATTCCTATATCTCTCGAATTTTCTAAAAATCCCCAGCATGGGTCTACATTTAGTTTACACAGAATATTGGGTTGAATTATGTTGTTTGAAGAAGAAATGAGTTATGCAGCCTGTTCAGAAATAACAGAGTAAGCTGCTATGAGGCTAGAGTTAGGAGTATATTTCATATCTTATCCCTTTCTAAAGCTTTAAGCCACATTGTATTCTGAGGCATATAGAATTTAATTTGTCCTCTTTGAAAGGTCACTATTCTAGTTGTTCCAGTATGCTCAGTTTGGGTATTACATGTAGCATAACATTATTTTCCTTTTATGAATTTCTCAGTTCTTAGGGGATGGGGTCTGAAAAAGCCCTCCACATTCATCTGGAGATTTGAGGATTGTGGTATGGAAAGTTTATGTTTAATTCTACACGCACAACAATGTTTGCTCCTTATTATCCACAAACGCCCTCAAAGCCTCTTAAAATTAGAAACATGGATGTAATGATTTACCCTTAATATCTCTCCATCTGTGAAACACTTAAATAATTTCCTTTCTGTAGATGATTACAAATATCACCACCGTTCCCTTTATTCTTTATTTGGAAAACTGAAGGTCACTCAGGAATTATTGTATAGAATCACCAAAAATGCAAATTAGCCTGTGACATTTTTGTGACCATTTATAAAATCTTACCCTATTCAGTCCTAAATATATAGTGGATTCTGCTACAGGAATAAATGCATAGTCTATCAGGAAATAAGTTTGTCACTACAAAAAGAAGAAGTAAAAAACTGATAACAGCAGCAACATATACATGGTACATTACAATCTGCAAAAGATTTTTCAAATTCATTAGCTGGATCTTCACAACAATAGTCCTATGGAATAGTTCATTGATTAACATTGTTTGGAAGTATAGACCCAAAGATCAGACTTAAATAATTGACACCCTCTTTAAGTCTACACTTGGACTCTACCGCTTCCCAAATCCTAGCTTTACCAAATACCAATCATAGCTTAATATCATTCTATAATAAACTATACCAAGGATATAAAGTTGACTGTACTTCATTTTTTCCACATCTTCTCATTAGAATGAAGCAGAATAAAAAAAGAAAAAAAGCCATAGTACACAAATCTAACATTTTTTCAAAAGTTAGTCTGGCTTTCTGACGATATATATAACTTTAGAAACTTTCTACACTGCTTATATTTTCAACCACTGTCCTATTCAGTAATTCTCAATATATAGAATACAAAGAGGAAGAGTATTTTAAAAGATAAAAACACAACTTCTTATATATAGTGGCTAGAAGGTCACCATGACTACACTTTTTAAAATAAAGAATGACATTATACAATGACAATATTAGGATAAGTAGATATAATGTATTATTTCAGTTATTTTTATTGCTTCTGTTGTTCTGAATTTAGGATGTTACTATGTTAGATAATTCTAACTTTATAGGTGAAAAGGGCATAAAAGGTACAAAGTCCTTGAGCACATGCGTGCATGCTCAGTTGTGTCCAGCTCTGTGTGACCCTATGAACTGTCCATAAATATCCATACAGTCCATAAATATCAATAACCTCAGATATGGAGATGACACCACCCTTATGGTAGACAGCAAATAGGAACTAAAGAGCCTATTGATGAAAGTCAAAGAGGAGAGTGAAAAAGCTGGCTTAAAACTCAACATTCAAAACACTAAGATCATGGCATCCAGTCCCATCACTTCATGGCAAATAGATGGAGAAACAATGGAAACGGTGACAGACTTTATTCTCTTGGGCTCCAAAATCACTGCAAATGGTGACTGCAGCCATGAAATTAAAAGATCCTTGCTCCTTGGAAGGAAAGCTATGACCAACCTAGACAGCATATTAAAAAGCAGAGACAGTATTTTGCCAGCAAAGATCCATGTAGTCAAAGCTATGGTTTTTTCCAGTAGTCATGTATGGATGTGAGAGCTGGACCATAAAGAACATCGAGCACTGAAGAATTGATGCTTTTGAACTGTGGTGTTGGAGAAGACTCTTGAGAGTCCCTGGGACTGCAAAGAGATCAAACCAGTCAATCCTAAAGGAAATCAACCCTGAATATTCATTGGGAATACTGATGTTGAAGCTGAAGCTCCGATACTTTGGCCACCTGATGTGAAGAACTGACTCATTTGAAAAGACCCTGATGCTGGGAAAGATTGAAGGCTGGAGGAGAAGGGGATGATGGAGGTTGAGATGGTTGGATGGCATCACCGACTCAATGGACATGAGTTTGAGCAAGCTCCGGGAGTTGGTGATGGACAGGGAAGCCTGGCGTGCTACAGTCCATGGGGTCGCAGAGTTGGACACAACTGAGTGACTGAACTGACTGACTGAGGCTCCTCTGTCCATAGGGCTTTTCAGTCAAGAATACTGGAGTGGGCTGACATTTTCTCCTCCAGGAGACCTTCCCAACCCAGGGATCAAACCCATGTCTCTTGTGTCTCTTACATTGGCGGGCAGATTCATTACCACTGAGTCATTGATCCTTAACATATGGCTTATTTTACTATGTAGAAATAAATATTAAAATGTATTCTTGTGCTGAATTTGCTAGTAAGGGTGACTAAAAACCCTGGATGCTCCCATGGTCCAATGTTGGCTTTAAAGGAAGTTAATTAATAGTTACAACCCTCTACTCTGGTAACCTATTATTATTATCATTTTTTATTCTTTAGTTAGCTTTGTTATCTTGCATGGTTTTTAAGGCAAATAGATGCTTTCTGGTCACTTTCATATAAACATACCTTAGAGTCCCAGGGGGGACATAGAATTATTTTGTTTTACATTTTCAAATTTAAAGGTTCATTTTGTTATTTTTAAATGTGGATTACAGATCACGTTACAAAAACTTTGGGGGAACATCCCAGGAACTATAAGAAGCCTCCTTAATCCATTAAAGATTTTCACTTCTAAGCCATGCATTCCACATCACGTGCCTTCCACCCCAAGAAGGAGTCTAGCATTTCTGATTGCTGGTTTCTCACTGTGCTCAGTATGCTTATGCTAAGATCATACTACAGTTATCAACAATCAGTTTAGTTCAGTTCAGTCCCTCAGTTGTGTCCGACTCTTTGCAACCCCATGAATCACAGCACGCCAGGCCTCCTTGTCCATCACCAACTCCCAGAGTTCACTCAGACTCATGTCCATCGAGTCGGTAATGCCATCCAGCCATTTCATCCTTTGTTGTCCCCTTCTCCTCCTGTCCCCAATTCCTCCCAGCAGCAGAGTCTTTTCCAATGAGTCAACTCTTTGCATGAGGTGGCCAAAGTACTGGAGTTTCAGCTTTAGCATCATTCCTGCCAAAGAAATCCCAGGGCTGCAGGACCATGTAAATTCTCTGCTTGCTAACAAAAGTGATTAATTCAACTGAGGGGGAAAAAAATGCTGTGGTAGCATTTTGGCCAAGTTGGCAAGCAGCTGAAGTTGCTTTACTGAGTTCTAACCAACACACTGTTTCAGTAATGGAATCTCCATTCTGTGACCATTAGCTATGATTAGGTACAGACACTACCTCTTCAAATAGTCAACAAGCATTACATGTTACTTAACCCCCAACTTCTTTCTTCCGAAGAGTACCCACAATGGGTCTGGCTCATAGTTTTCATAACTGGCTAGCTCTTTATTGGGATGGAGCTGATGGTGATTTTGGCAGCTACATATCCATACAGCATATTACTCATTTAGGGGATTACCAACAGGAATAGGATCAAGGTCCGATTTAAGACTGACACTAGAAATGATAATATATACACGCCTAGAAAATCCCATGGGCAGAGGAGCCTGGTGAGCTACAGTCCATGGGGTCACAAGAGTTGGACCCAACTTAGTGACTAAACCACCACACACATGTGTATACATTTGCATGTATGTGTGTGTAGGTATGTGTACAAAGAAGGGAGGTTTTAGTTAGAAAATACAATAGACTATCTGGAATTTATTATATTTCCCCATCAAATAATTAAAGATACAGGGACTCCAGAAAAGCATTTATATATTATACCAGTTATATATTTATGTTTAAAAACAACAAACTCACTGTTTCTGAAATAATTTTCAATTGGTGTTAAAATGGAACAAGTTTGGAAGCATCTCCAAAGGGAGAGACCTGAGAGAGTTGCATTTAAAGAGAACTTACAAAGAACTATACTCTATATTTAATAATAACTTATGTGGGAAAAGAATTTGAAAAAGTACATACACACACACACACACACTCACATATATGGGGCTTCCCCAGTGGCTCAACAGTAAAGAATCCACCTGCAATGCAGGAGACCTGGGTTTGATCCCTGGACTGGGAAGATCCCCTGAAGAAGGGCATGGCAACCCACTACAGTATTCTTGCCTGGGTAAATTCCATGGACAGAGGAGCCTGAGGGCTATAGTTCATAGGGTCGCAAAGAGTTAGACAGGACTGAAGCAACCAAGTATGAGCATATACAGATATATGTAACCGAGTCACTTTGCTGTACACCTGCAATTAAGGCAACATTGCAAATCAACTATGCTTCAATCAACATAAATTAAAATTAAAAAGAGAACTAGATAATTTACTGGTGGAAAAGTGAAGCAGGTAGAATAATAAATTAAATAATAATATAATTCTTAGCATGGAAACCGCCTGGTGGGTATACTGGGATAAGAAACAAGATGTCAGTCTCCTTGCCTGGGACTCTGAACGCTGCCTGAGAACTCAGTCTAAAATAGAATGGCACTGAGGTATGTCTACCTTCCTTTATTATATCAGGTTCCTATTCCTTATTTCTGTTTCATTACTCTTTCATCAACCTTATTCACATTTGTATTCTTTATTGTGAATTGGTAAATCCTTTTGGAAATAGGCTATCAGTGACACAAAATATATTATGCCAGTAGATGTTGTTATTGCTATTAACTTAAAATTACCTTTAATTCATATCAATTATCACACAGATAATAAAACTAAAATGGAAAGGCATTGAAAATGACAAATATCTCTTTGAGGCAATGAAGACTCAAGGATCTCATAATGACTGATGACCTGCAAAGCAAAGTTTCTCAGTTTCTTTTACATATTTAGTTTGTTCCATGGTTCCTCTTATGTATACTCCTGGCTCTTTAGGGGGTGTTCATAATAATAGGTCCTTATAAGTCCATAACTTCAAATGGTGTTCAAAATGCTTTCTTTGGGAGTATCTTATTTGATGTCTCTTTCTCCAGTACCCGCTGAAGTGCTAACGGTAAATATTTTTATTACTGCTTTAATAGAAGGGTAAACAAAGGCTCAAAGAGATTAAATGACTTGATGTGGTGTCACGCTGGGACTGAGACAGAGCCAGATCCTCCCTATCTTGATTCTGCCCTGTCTCCCCTCCACAGGCCATCTTGCTCACCCAGGGGACGTAACGTCTGTAAAGAAATTCCTGGAGGCCAAGAGCTCCAGGAGGAGAAGGGGAGGGTAAATAACAGATGAAAAAAGTATGAAAAACAAAATCTCGGCATTACAGAAGGGGCCACACGGGAATACAAGGTAAGGGATATAGATTTTAGAAATAGCCCTGCAATGTATTTATTTCATAGATGGTTTATTATATCTATTTTGTGTACTCTGAAATTTTTGAAATAAACACCTAAATCGGCGATGAAGTCACCTTAAATAAAGCAAACCTGAAGGAACTGAACATTAAGAGAGAAATTGCATCTGTTTTAAAGAACATACTTCATCTTTGGCAAAGAAATGATCAGATTTACTGCTCAGCTAACTGAGGAACTGACAATACCGCCTGAGTCAAGTATACCATCAGGGAGATCCAAGCCCCATTTTGCTCGGCCACACAAGGGCCCTCTCCATATGGGGCTGTTTATTTCTCTTTCTTAAAGAATGAGTAAAACCAACGGGCATGGAGAACACAGGGGCAACATTTCAGAGCATATCCCTCAATTAGAGATAAAGTATACTCTGCTCTCATGGGAAATAGATGGGGAAACAGGGGAAACAGTGTCAGACTTTATTTTTCTGGGCTCCAAAATCACTGCAGATGGTGACTGCAGCCATGAAATTAAAAGACGCTTACTCCTCGGAAGGAAAGTTATGACCAACCTAGATAGCATATTCAAAAGCAGAGACATTACTTTGCCAACAAAGGTTCGTCTAGTCAAGGCTGTGATTTTTCCTGTGGTCATGTATGGATGTGAGAGTTGGACTGTGAAGAAGGCTGAGCGCCAAAGAATTGATGCTTTTGAACTGTGGTGTTGGAGAAGACTCTTGAGAGTCCCTTGGACTGCAAGGAGATCCAACCAGTCCATTCTGAAGGAGATCAGCCCTGGGATTTCTTTGGCAGGAATGATGCTAAAGCTGAAACTCCAGTACTTTGGCCACCTCATGCAAAGAGTTGACTCATTGGAAAAGACTCTGATGCTGGGAGGGATTGGGGGCAGGAGGAGAAGGGGACGACAGAGGATGAGATGGCTGGATGGCATCACTGACTCAGTGGACATGAGTCTCAGTGAACTCCGGGAGTTGGTGATGGACAGGGAAGCCTGGCGTGCTGCGATTCATGGGTCGCAAAGAGTCGGACACGACTGAGTGACTGATCTGATCTGATCTGATCTGATACTCTGCTCTATACGTTGAAATTGATCTAAAACTAAAGCTTCCAGGGATGCACTTAAATTTCCTTTTGCTTAAAAGTATTCCCGTAAGTTCATTGTTCTTTCTTGGGGGCAATTCTTTCTTTCACAAACCTTTGGTAGTGTTTTACGATGTTATTTATGATGCTCATGTTAATCCTAATACTAATAATTATACTCACTGTAGGGATGAGTCATTTCTCACGCATTATAGTCTGCAGTACAACAGTTCAGATTCCTGTACTTTTCCCTTTAGGAACCGCTGCTGTATTGGTTTGTCAGGGCCGCCCTGACAGTGGCTGTGGCCTTGCCCCTCACTGTGCCATCCTGTGGTCTGCACTCTTTACTCAGTGTCCTGCTTTCTTCTTTATAAGATACCCGCCCACCCTAATGACCTCAGTTTAACTGAATTACCTCTTTAGAGACTCTGTCTCCAATTACAGTTAAATTCTGAGGGGTTATGACTGGGGGGGTTACGACTTAAATACATAACTTTTGAGGGGACATAACTCAGCTCATAAGGGTCATTATTCCAGTTTTAAAGATGAGAAACGCTATATAAAGAATGAGGTTAAAAAAAATCTTGCCCAAAATCTAAAGAAATCAGGAATTTAATCCAGATCTATCTAACTTAACGAATATATCTCCCTTAAATTTACCTATGTAACTGCATGGGGATAGAGATAATGAGAGAGAGAAGAAAGACAATGTTTGCTAACATGTAGCAAAAAATAAACAGCAAGCAAGACAGAAATTCAATTCCCACAGGATGGAAATGACAGTAGAGGGCTGACTGTTCTGGTCATTTTATCTGAGTTACATAACAATGGTAATATGAAGTTGTTCTCTATCAAGTATATAAAAAGGTCAGACAATAACCTACTCCTGATGAATTACACACCATCCTCATAAAACTCTAAATTATGAAGGGTGGACTCTATAATGAGCCTTATTTCAGAAATTAACTACAGCCAACTTAATTTAACTTTATAACCAAGCTAGTATCTCATATAGCAAAACAAAATAAGTACTAGGAAATTGCACAGCATTTAGGTTTAAGAAAATAAATATTGTTTTATTGCTAAACAAAAAGAAAACCCAGAATCCTCTGTACCATGAGCTCCTGAAGGACAGGGTTGTTTAATTTTTCTCTCTATCAACACTGAATGCTCAGGAAATAAATGGTGCTGAGTTAATCAATAAAACTTGGCTCACCTATACTTTCCTATCTTCACACTGTCATTCAGGCATCTGCCCATGAATCCATCTCAGCTTTTTGTCACTTCATCTCAGTGTAGAAATATTTTATAAATACTCATCAATTAGGGTTCACAACATCCCCTACGATGGAATAGCTTCCAATTTATAAAAGAAATCTAACTGTGAAGACATTTAAATGATTTTTCTTTGGTGAATTTTTGGCAGGCTCTGATAGGGAAATCACGCCCACTTTTAGTCATTCTGATTTACGTTACCCTTCAATTCCTAAATTACCCTGAAAACTGTTTTCAGTACATATATTTCATATATATACTTATATATGTATATATATAGAAATACTTCTTAGATTTAACAAGAGTACACCCTAGAAAAGCAAAGTAACATATCTAAGAACAGCAATGCTATCATTCTATTTTATAGAGCATTAACTAAGTACAAAGATTTTATATACATTTGTCCTTAGGCAAAATATAAATGAATGAAAAGAAAAATAAAAATGATCATTTTATAATAACTCATCAGCCTTTTCCATAGCAGTTTTTTGGAAACTCATTCCTTCTGATGACATCTCATGGGATGTAGTTAGAATAAAAGGGGAGTTCGGAGTGCATTTATCTGCCTCCTTTTCCTTCTTTTGTTCCACAGCTTTGAATGTTCTCTAATAAGAACAGCCAAGGGATTCTAAGTACTGAATATTCTGTGAGAAAGAAATACAGATGAAGAGTAATTGTTTGTTTCCAGTGCTTTGATTTAAATTCTTGATTATGTACTTCGTACTTTCAAGGGGTCAGGGACTATAAACAGATGACTTCAGAGTATTTATAGTTCTAATTCATAAAACATTGTTTTCTCAAAAAAGTTGGCTAATGTTTTTAAAAGTAATGACTGAAGTATCCATGAGATATATCTCTTAATCACAGAACTGATGTCAGAGTTAGGCAAAAGAAAGAAATTTCAGTTATTAAAATCCCTTCTCTATATCTATCATGATCACTTAAGATCATGTATCTATCATGATCACTTAAGATTGTGCCTAGGTGCCCAATGATTAAGAAAGTGATGATACCATCCCTGCCCACATATGGTAACCATCTAAAAGTAAAGGGATTCACCAACATTATTGTACCTGTAGGAAACTTTCATTTTTCTTTATGCCTAGCACATCTTCCTCATTTATCTTAAAAATTAAGCCCTTCCATGTGGACATAACTATTTTCTCCCATACCAATCATATGATTTGAATGGTAAGTGTCAAGCCCTTAACAGGTTCTGCCTTTTAGATACAGCTGATTAGCTAAGGTATGGTAAATTAACACGAATTAGACCAATCAGAGAATATCACTGCATTTTTTTTTTTGGAACCTGGATCCAGAGGAGCACCCTTCAGTCCCTCCTTGATGATAAAGTTATGCCATAAGAAGCACACAGCTGCCATGGCCCCATTTTCTACAATGGGAAAGAGGTTGTGAGAAAAGAAACACTGGCTCAAAAAGTGAAGGCAATTGTTGAGTTGGGAATTAGACAAAGAAAGAAAGTCTTATTGTTTGAGCACTTGATTTTGATGGTCCATATTGTGAAGCTGTGCCTTGGTATTTCTTATATGAAACTCTCAGCTGCTAGCTTCTTGAGTCTAAGCGAGTTCAAACTTGGTGGCTCAGTTGGTAAAGAATCTGCCTGAAATGCAGTAGACCTCCTGTAATGTAGAAGACCCGGGTTCAGTCCCTAGGTTGGGAATATCCCGTGGAGAAGGAAATGGCAACCCACTCCAGTATTCTTGCCTAGGAAATCCCGTGGACAGAGGAGCCTGGCAGATTACAGCCTTTGGGGTCGAAAAGAGTCAGATAGTACTTAGCAACTGAACCACAAACCACAGTTCAAATTTTGCTTCTTTTACAACTAGAAAAGTCCTGGATAGTAAAGAACTTTTGGTAACTATCTCAGTACCAGGAACATGTAGGGGCACAATAAAAGACTTATAAATGAATTGGCAAAGAACGGTCAAGATGAGAAGCTGATACATTACCAAGGAATCTAAATATCATCTATCAAAGGAGCCCATTCAGTAACTCACATACATTTTAAGTTGGAACACTTGTAAAACTGATCATATTCTTGTTGACAAAGAAATCCTTAATGATTTCCATAATTAGGTTGTATAACTCAAAAACTCCAATGAATAGAATATTAGAATATTAATAAAAGAGACTGCTTTATATCAAGTCCTATAAGCTACAAATAAAGCTTTACTCAGAAGAAAATGTCTTAGATAATAATAAAGGAAATGAACAGAAATTAACTGAACTTTTAACTTAAGGCACTATTACAAAACCAAATAAAACTAATAGCTCAGATGTGATGATTAATAAAAGTTGAAATTTGCCCAATGTATTTCGAAAATAACAGTTAAAAAGCCCAAAGCTTGCACTTTAAAATGTCAGAGAAAGTGTATAAGCCTCTGAAACACCATAAATAAGAAAAACTCAAAGAAAAAAAGATAGAATAGCATAAATTATAAAGGGAATATAATCATAGCTCTAGAAAATGTTAAAAATATAAAAGACCATTTTGAACAACTTTAGAGAAAGATTTGAAAACCACAGGAAATTAATCATTTCTAGGAAAAATAATTTTCCAAAGAGTTCTAAGAAAAATTAGAAACACTCAATACACTAAATGACCACAGAAACCTTTGGAAACGTGATTCCAGTCCTAGTATTTAAAAGGTGCAGGTCTGGATGGTTTTATAGGTAAGTTTTATCTAACTTTCAAAGAAAAGCTAATCCCCAAATTACTGAAATGATACCAGATCACAAGCAAAGTTAAATATCTCCCTCAATCAATTCACAAACAACAAAATCTTAATATTGACATCTGCTAAATATACAGCATAAAAACAGAACAAAACATTTTAGACTAATTTCACTTATGAATATCGATTAAAATTTTTTCTGAATAAACTTCAATGGTGAATTGAGAATAATATACCATTCAAAGAATATGAGAAATAATGTACTTTAACAAAAAGATATCTATCAGCAAAATTCATTACATCATCCTATTAAAGTAGAATTATAATCTTATCCCTGATTTTCAAAAAGGCCTGAAAAACTTCATGAGTCATTTCTTCAAAAAGTCTAATTAAAATAGGGATTGCAAAAGGTGTTCTAAATATTATAGAGATGATGGCTGAAACTCCAATACTTTGGCCACCTGATGCAAAGAACTGCCTCATTGGAAATAACCCTGATACTGAGAAATACTGAAGGCAGGAGGAGAAGGGGACGACAGAGGATGAGCTGGTTGGATGGCATCACTGACGTGATGAACATGAGTTTGAGTAGGCTCTGGGAGTTTGTGATGAACAGGGAAGCCTCGTGTGCTGCAGTCCATGGGGTTGCAAAGAGATAGACACGACTGAGTGACCAAACTGAAACTAATGAAAAACAGACTGTAACATCATACTAAATAGTAAAATTACATAGTTTTCTCCATTAAAATCAGGAAGATAGTGATGTTTATTATCACAACAAAAATGTATAAGTTCTCACTAAATAAAGTTGTAAAATACCAGGAAATAATGCAATAATTTTTAAAAGATATGATTTAATATATTCCAAATAATGCTTAGAAGATATCAAACCAGTCAATTCTAAAGGAAATCAACCCTGAATATTCATTGGAAGGGCTGATGCTGAAGCTGAAACTCCAATACTTTGGCCACTTAATGCAAAGAGCCGACTCAGTGGAGAAGACCCTGATGCTGGGAAAGATTGAAAGCAGGAGGAGAAGGGGATGACAGAGGATGAGATGATTGGATGGCATCACCAACTCAATGGGCATGAGTCTGAGCAAACTCTGGGAGATGGTGAAAGACAGGGAAGCCTGGTGTGCTGCAATCCATGGGGTCACAAAGAGTCAGACATGACTGACTGAACAACAAAAATAATACTTCTAAAAACTTAAAAATTATGAGATCAATTGATAAGTTTACCCAACACAAATAAATATATAAATATCAATAGCTTGCTACCCTTGCAAAGATGATTAAGTTATTTTTGACAAGGGTGCAAAGATCACTCAAAGAGAAATGACAATCTTTTATTAAATGATGCTGGGAAAACTAAATATCCAAATGCAAAAAAAGAAGTGGGTGTTTACTTTATACCATGTACAAAAGTTAATTCAAATCGAATCAAAGACCTAACAGTAAGAGCTAAAACTCTAAAATTCCTATAATAAAACACTAAGGGAAAAACCCACAACCTTGAATTTAGAAAGGAGTTTTTGGGTAGAACACCAAAAGAAAAAAAAAAAATAGGTAAGTTAGACTTCAAAATTTTAAATGTTAAAGGACACTGTCAACAGATTGAAAAGGTAGTCCACAAAATGGGAGTAAATATTTGCAAAACATATATCTGATATGGGATTAATGTCCAAAATATATAAAGCATTCCTACAACTCAACAACAAATAGCCCAGTTAAAATATGGGCAAAGGGCTTGAAGAGCGGTTCCCTCTGCTCTCATTAGCCTGTTTTCCAGACCTATCTTTGCTGTCCTCAGCTCTTTAGCCCATATCCCCTGCTAAAGAGAAGATCCTCTTTCTGTTTCCAAACTACACTGTGCTCTTCCACAGTTTTGCTTGTGGCCTCCAAGTAGAATGACCTTTCCCCCATTTAAAATGAGAGAAATAGTTCTGCAGCCCAAGACTCAGTTCAAGACTTTTTCTTCTTCGACATATTCTCATTTTATTTTTATTTGATAGTATTTTTTCCAGTTTTATTGAGATACAGTTGACATACAATATTATATTAATTTCGGGTGTACAACTTGATGATCTCACTAATGCGTGGAATCCGAAATAAAACAAAAACCAGATACACCCAAGGTAAATACTTTAGCCTGTCTACTAACATACTGGCTTGTTGACTAAGGTGTTTACCTTATCCGGTTTTCTCTTTTTTAGTAACAGAAATACTTCAAGAATTATACCTACAATAAAGTACTTTCCACCGAACATTTGGTTTTCATTTTCTGAAACACTTTTACTTAGTGAATATGTTAAAGTCACTCTAACACAGAATATTTTTTTAAGAAAGGTTTTAGATCTTTAATTTTCTTTAATCTCTAAGAATTGTAGTGTTTAGAAAGTCTGAAGTGATTGTTTTGGTCAGTGGGGAAGCATGCTCTAATGTGTGACTGAGGAAAATAACTGGCTGCCGCGTGGAAGATGGAAAGAGACAAAAGCGTGTGCACGAGGATCTAGGAGGCACCGCCACGTGCAGGATGCAGAGGCGCCACGTGCAGGACCCAGAGACGCAGCGTGGGGGAGAAGCAAGAGGGCACGCTGAAGACACTAAGAACAAAGGACGTGGTGAGCCACGTGGCACTGGGGGAAGAAAGGAAGGCGTGGGGGCTGATTCAGAGTTTTCAAATTTTGGCAAATGAAATTATAGGAAAAAAATAATAAAAGGAAGCACAATTTTAGCACATTAAAGTGGTAAGCTTAATTTGGGGGTGACTAAGTCTTTAGTATTGGTTTAATGGTTCTGTTGGAACTCCACTCCTATAAAGGATCAGTGCCTTAATTTTAGGCCCCAAGTGAGACTGTCCTATTGTGTCATCATAAAATGCACCCAGACACTGTTTAACAATCTCCTAAGTACATATAGGGAAACAGTGTCAGACTTTATTTTTGGGGGCTCCAAAATCACTGCAGATGGTGATTGCAGCCATGAAATTAAAAAACGCTTACTCCCTGGAAGGAAAGTTATGACCAACCATTACTTTGCCAACAAAGGTCCATCTAGTCAAGGCTATGATTTTTCCAGTGGTCATGTATAGATGTGAGAGTTGGACTATAAAGAAAGCTGAGTGCAGAAGAATTGATGCTTTTGAACTTGTGATATTGGAGAAGACTCTTGAGAGTCCCTTGGACTGCAAGGAGATCCAACCAGTCCATCCTAAAGGAGATCAGTCCTGGGTGTTCATTGGAAGAAATAATGCTAAAGCTGAAACTCCAATAATTTGGCCACCTGATGCGAAGACCTGACTCATTGGAAAAGACCCTGATGCTGGGAGGGATTGGGGGCAGGAGGAGAAGGGGACGACAGAGGATGAGATGGCTGGATGCATCACCGACTCGATGGACATGAGTTTGGGTAAACTTCTGGAACTGGTGATGGACAGGGAGGCCTGGCGTGCTGCAAATCATGGGGTCACAAAGAGTCAGATATGACTAAGCGACTGAACTGAACTGAAGTACATATTATTTGGCATTTGTAAGGCCTGAAAGATTATGCAAATTGATTTGATACATGATACCACTGAACATGGACTTCCCTTATAGCTCAGTTGGTAAAGATCTGCCTGCAATACAGGAGACACTGGTTTAATTCCTGGGTCGGGAAGATTCCCTGGAGAAGGAAATAGCAGCCCACTCCAATATTCTTGCCTGGAGAACCCCATGGACAGAGGAGCCTGTTGGGCTATAGTCAATGGGGTCACAAGAGTCGTTCATGACTTAGCCACTAAACCATCTTTAAACCACTACCTTGAACATATGACTATTTGCCTTTCTCTCTGGTTTCCATCTATAGGAAAACATAGTTTGCATACAGTTGTAATCATAGTGCTTACATAATTTGTATCTTTTTTTCTATTATAATACATGAACTGCTGTCTATATTACTATGCTTTTCAGTTAAATGGTTGCATAATATTCCAGGAGGTGATGGGATATAACTTAGCATTCCTTTCCTGTTGAGCTCTTAGGCTTTTAATTTATCTGTTGGTGTAACTGGGCAGGGGGGACCATATAATTTGATATAATAATTGACTCTGCTTCTCCAAGTATATAAGCTCCTAACCTTTAGTATACTTTATCCTCTTCAAAGCCTCAACTTAGACTTCTGTTTTTCTCCCTTCATTACTTTCAGCAAGACAATTGCCCTTTGCACCTATTCAATGGCTCTCATTTCTCCTGCCAAATTAAATACATTTAAAACATTTTCTCCCTTTAAGTCTCTCTTTAACATCTCCCCATTCTTTGGAAGTGTGCCTATTCCCCAGGTCCTCATGATAAAAACAATGTTTGCATATATTCTTTGCTCTGGATCTCATGGGAGGTGGCTTCATTATTCCTACTTTAAAAATTTGCCCTTTAGTCATCATGCCCTGGAGTGAAGCACCTTCCACACCTGTTCTGGCCTTATGCTTTTATTCACAAAGCCAGGCATCAAGTCTATAGAAACTAATTTCCCAGGCCCTCTTCTTAGTTCTAATATGATAACTTTAGCATTGATTCAACAGTGCAGATATGACATTCTGCAAATAAACAGCAGTCACTTCCATCAAAGCTTGAAGATTTGTTATGATGGATATATTCAGACATACCAGTCTCTTTTTAGAAAATGCAATTTTATGGAAAAATACAAGATAATTGGTCTTTAGCTCTTGCAATAAACTTAGATAGCCCCTGCCATATTTAAATTAATACAGTGCTTCTCCCTGTTAGATCAAGTCTCCTGATTAAGTCAATCATGTGAAAAGATTCAGGCATTGCTCATGCGCACTCAGATTTTTTCTTTTCAGTGTGGGTATTTTTGTGAATGATGTGATACTTGCCCATCTACTAAGTAAAGGAAATTGAAAGTTCTTTATTCACCCATATATCCTGTCTGTCCTTATCTTTCAGCCTCAGCCTTTGCCTCACGTTGTGTCACATAGGTGGTAGGTTTTATTAGGCACTGGAAGATTCTCCAAAGCAATGACCTAGTATTTACAGCCTCCATGTGAACACTGGGTCTGCTGTCCAGAGATCACATGCACATCACTCTCGAGGATTTATTCCCTTCCTCATTGTCCCCATTTCCTCTGACTTTAGCTGCCACGGTACAGATCAAGAAACTCAGAGAACAGCTTTGCTTCTTTTAATCTCTCTTAAACCAGCAGCACGAACGAATCAGACTCACATGGCTGGAGCAGCAGAATGTAAAGTGCCAAGGCTGGCATTTCAATCAGCCCTCCCACTTCCAGAGGAAGCCTGGATAACGAGGAGTGAAGAGGCTCCTTTCCATGAACAAATTAAAAGCTCAAAGGGTCTACCTTCATTGAAGCAATTCCTGACCTAGCGGCAGGACTGGTATGATTTCTTAAGCAAGATGGAAAACACTTTCTTTGAAGGGGGCCCTCTGACTGGTCACAGCCACTGATGATCCAATTTGCCTAATTAACCCATTCAATTCCATCCCTATGTGTGTCCAAAGTTTTACTTTAAAGTGAACTTTCTTCTTAAAAGTCATAAACTCTGGGGAGAAGCCCACAGACAACAGACAAAGACACTTTGGGTTTACTATGTGGAAGTCACAGTCAGAGATCACGCTACTATTTTCTGAACGATTCCTATTCCACAGTCAAAGACAGCAAGAGTGAGCTAGCACCCGTGTGATGCCAGAGTTTGTTGCCCAGCAGGGGTCAGAGATGTGCATGGACATGATCAGATGATGAGTTCCTTGCAGGCAGTGGTGATGTCATGTGCTTCTTTGCATCCTCATGATGGCCGAGTCCCAGGCTGGGCACATAAAATCACATGGTATAACAGTTGGAAGGGGAATTTGAAAGGTACCAGTTGATGTCTTGACTTACAGATGCAAACACTGAGGCCCAAAGAGGTTATAGAATTGGTCTAAGGTCTCTCTAGTCAAGGCTATGGCTTTTCCAGTGGTCATGTATGGATGTGAGAGTTGGACTATAAAGAAAGCTGAGCACAGAAGAATTGATGCTTTTGAACTGTGGTGTTGGAGCAGACTCTTGAGAGTCCCTTGGACTGAAAGGAGATCCAGTTCTGGATGTTCATTGGAAGGACTGATGTTGAAGCTGAAACTCCAATACTTTGGCCACCTGATGCAAACAGCTGACTCATTTAAAAGACTCCGATGCTGGGAAAGATTGAGGGCAGGAGGAGAAGGGGATGACAGAGGATGAGATGGTTGGATGGCATCACCGACTCGATGGACATGGGTTTGGGTGAACTCCAGGAGTTGGTGATGGACAGGGAGGCCTGGCGTGCTGCGGTTCATGGGGTTGCAAAGAGTCGGACACGACTGAGCGACTGAACTGAACTGAACTGATGAGTGGCAGCGCCCAATTAGAACTCTGTGGGGAGCGAGCTCCGCCCATGGCAAAGGTCATGAGGAAGGAGGCTTGACATACGCAAAGGCGGGATCAAGCCTCAGGAGTCTCCCTGGAAATTCTCGAGCAATCTACCCCCAAAACCAGAGTCTGCCTACTTTCTGCTTTGTGCTTTCACCTACACCTCTGACTTTACGGGGGGCTGTCCCCCACTACCTCTCTCTGAAAAAAGAGTTAGCTTACAGCTCCAGTTAATAATTCCTGGGTGTGACAGTGTTTTAACCTACAAACTCCTTTGGAAATCCTCTAGCCTACCTGAATAGGTTTTTCCGGCCACATGTGATTGTTCAGAGCCTCCCAACTGTGAGAGGCAGGAGATGTTCTAAACTGTCTAAACACAGATTATTTTGAGTAGTTAAAAGATTGATTAGAAATTGTATTGGTGAAGGGATTTTCACTTGTTGGGCCAATGTTTGCTGCTAAGTCTCCATATCCCTTACCTGCTGTGTCCCTGGCAGTGTATTGATTAATATAATTGGTGTAAGTAGTAGCTTAAATGTTTGTAACCTGGGACCCTTGAGTTAATTCTTTTTCTTGTTATAGCCCACCACACCTTTGTGCTGTAGGAATGCAACTTTATCTAATGCTTTTGGAGGGTGGCTCCTGACCAATCACCTTTAGAGAAAAATAAGTTTTCTGAAGAAAAGGTCTTAAAATGTTAACAGGCCTCCGGGCCAGAAGATGATGCAAATCACCTAAGCTTTTGCATATGATAAGTTTGCAGGAAGAAAGCCTGGCTTGCTGCCTGACTCTACCCCTTCCCCCATTATCCTCTATGCATAACTTAAGGTATAAAAACTACTTTGGAAAATAAAGTGCAGGCCTTGTTCACCGAAACTTGGTCTCACCATGTCGTTCTTTCTCTTACCTTCTGGCTGAATTATTTAGCCTCTTTTCTGCACTAAATTTCCTCACTGAGCTATCCTTATTTCAGCCTCTTTTCTCCACTGAATTTCCTCACTGAGCTATCCTCATTTTATTACTCTTTATATCCTTAATTAACATTTAATTAAGCAATTGTTTCCTGATCTTCGCCTACGCCGTCTCTCCTTCGAATACCCTGGATCAGCCGGGGCTGGTCCCCGGCAGAACTCCTTTCTCCTGGGATGGACGTGTGGACACACTGGGGGAAGTGGAGGTGGGATGCACTGGGAGGTTAGCATTGATGTATATACCCTGACCATGTGTAGAATACACAGCTAGTGGGAACCTGCTATAGAGCTCAGAGAACTCAGTTTAGTGCTCTGTGATGACCTAGATGAGTGGGGTGGGGTGGTAATGGAGAGGCACACAGTGGAGGGGATATGTCTACATAGAGCTCATTCACTTTGTTGTGCAGCAGAAATTAACACAACAGTGTAAAGTAATTATACTCCAATCAAAAAAAAAAAAAAACCCCTCCCCTCTCCTGATTCCAGTCCAGGACACTTCTTAACATCTTTCTGATGTCTCTAAAGCAGGTACTTAAGAAAAATGTGCTTATTGATAAACTTTAATTTACACTCCATCACATAAGATACTGTTTGAATAGTAAGAATCACTATGGAGCAGGATTAACATATGTTTGTGCTTGAGAGAAAGAGAGAAAGCTTATTTGTCACCTATGTGTATATGCGACTAGATGTGTATATGTGACTAGATGTGTATATGCGACTAGATGTGTATATGTGACCTATATGTGTATACGTGACCTATGTGTATATGTGTATGTGACTAGAAATGAGTGCAGAGATAAGACAGATGTAAGGTCACATATACTATGCTACATTAGCATTTACTCTTCATGCATATGCTTCACAGGGTACACAGTGATCTGAAACCTCATTTTTGAATACATAAAATAACAAGGCTTGTATAAAGGAGCCCTTTTTCTGATTCATAATTCTTTGTCCACAAGGAAGTGAAGGCAAGTGAAGAGATGTGAAAATATGTGAAAGCGTTAGAGTTCAATCACTGAAGAAGCTAAGCTCAAACTAGAGTTTCTCTAGCTCAAACTAGAGTTTCTCTGCTCCCTGGAAAAGGATCCACTTGGAGCTTGACGGCATCTTTGCCAGTCCTAAGGTCTCTGTTATAAGGGACGAACTAGTCCACAGTTCAGTCTCACCAGGTGTAACGCTGACAACGCACAAAGCACCTTCAACCCAACGTCAGAGACCCTGAGAGGCAAGAAATGAGAGGGCCTGGCAGGGGTATGCTACAATCTCAGTGGGATCTCTTTCAAAGCACGCTGCAGCAGGAAAGACACGTATAATGGCTATTTAATCATCTTCACTATGAAGTACCAATTCTTTAGACTCTTATGACATTCATGAATGATGCAGGAGGCGGACATGATGAATACAGAGCAATTCCCCGCGACAGATACTTCCAGGGAATTTATGCCCCTCCCCCCAGGACAAAAGGGCTCCTGGGCTCAGTTATCATTTGTTCTGAGAGAGAATTTACAGTCTCACTAGCAACTCCTTTTACCCTACTCAATAAAGCGCTTATTTTGATATACTGACTGCGATTGTTCGAGAACAACTGTATCCTTGGAAATTCATGTGCAGTGAGCAGACTGGTTAGGCTCACTTTCCTTCACTTCGTGCACTTCTGTTATTTTTTCATGTTCTAAAATTTAGAGGGCTTGGATCCAGGTCTTCAAATCACATGTTCACCTTTCTGGTTATACACACACACACACACACACACACACACACACACACACATGCATATGTGTGTGTGTGTGTGTATTAAGAAAATGTGTGTGTATTCACACACCAACACACACATATGCAACTCTTTAACATCTAAAAGCTCAAATGCTGTTTGGGTTCACCTGTGAGTCAGGTAATTCTTTGGCGTGTGGCTATAATATATAGCACATATGCTGCTGCTGCTAAATCACTTCAGTCATGTCCGACTCTGTGTGATCCCATAGATGGCAGCCCACCAGGCTCCCCCGTCCCTGGGATTCTCCAGGCAAGAACACTGGAGTGGGTTGCCATTTCCTTCTCCAATGGATGAAAGAGAAAAGTGAAAGTGAAGTCGCTCGGTCATGTCCGACCCTCAGTGACCCCATGGACTGCAGCCTTCCAGGCTCCTCCATCCATGGGATTTTCCAGGCAAGAGTACTGGAATGGGGTGCCATTGCCTTCTCCGTATGCACTATTAAATATGTAATAAAAATCTCAGCCTGTATTTTCTGCCCAAAAGTAATCTGCATGTAAATAGCAAATTAGTTGATACACTCACCAATATTTATTAAGCTCCTATTATATGCTAGGTACCTTTCTGAGTGCTGGAAAAATAGCAGTGAATATACTTGCCTTAGTAGAGATGCTCTGCTTATAATGATGGCAGGTTAAAACACACACACAATAGATCTATAATACAATGTCTGGGAGTTCTAAGTGCTAATGAAGCATGACAAGAGGATAGGCTTGGGATGGTGCCTATGTTAGATGGACAGAGCGGATCCCTCTGAGATGAAGGCAATAGGGGCCTGAGAACAAGAAAAGTGTCACCATATCCCTATAAAGGAAAGAAGGTTCAAAACAGGGGGAACAAGGACAAGGGATAAAATTAGAAATGTGTTGGATTTGCTTAAGATGAGGCCAGGGAACTAGTATGGCTGGAATGGAGACATGAGGGACACAGTGAGAGAAAAATGTATTTGGAGAAATAGAGACCAAATTGTAGAGGGGCTCACAAGAAGTTGCATGGCAAATAGATAGGAAAACAGTGGAAACAGTGACAGACTTTATTTTGGGGGGCTCCAAAATCACTGCAGATGGTGACTGCAGCCATGAAATTAAAAGACTCTTACTCCTTGGAAGAAAGTTATGACCAACCTAGACAGCATATTAAGAAGCAGAGACATTACTTTGCCAACAAATGTCCATCTAGTCAAGGCTATGGTTTTTCCAGTAGTCATGTAAGGATGTGAGAGTTGGACTATAAAGAAAGCTGAGCACCAAAGAATTGATGCTTTTGAACTGTGGTGTTGGAGAAGACTCTAGAGAGTCCCTTGGACTGCAAGGAGATCCAGCTAGTCCATCCTAAAGGAGATCAGTCCTGAATGTTCATTGGAAGGACTGGTATTGAAGTTGAAACTCCAATACTTTGGCCACCTGATGTGAAGAGCTGACTCATTGGAAAAAACCCTTATGCTGGGAAACATTGAGGGCAGGGGGAGAAGGGGACGACAGATGATGAGATGGTTGGATGGCATCACCAACTCAATGGACATGAGTTTGGGTAGGCTTAAGGAATTGGTGATGGACAGGGAGGCCTGGCGTGCTGTGGTTCATGGGGTCGCAAAGAGTCAGACATGACTGAACAACTGAATTGAACTGAATCACAGGAAGTATCTCCTATGAGAGACAATCTTATCTGATACTACTCTAAGAAGATTGTACAGCTTTCCAAGTAGCTCTGTTGATAACATTTTAAGTAGGATAATGAAAATCAGGGGCTTTCCTGGTGTCTCAGATGGATAAATAATCTGCCTGTAATGCAGGAGACCTGGGTTCGATCCCTGCATCGGGAAGATCTGGAGAAGGGGATGGCTACCCACTCCACTATTCTTGCCTGGAGAATTCCATGGACCTGATGGGCAATAGTCAGTGAGGATGAGATAGTTGGATAGCATCCCTGACTCAGGGGACATAAGTTTGAGCAGACTCCAGGAGATAGTGAAGGACAGGGAAGCCTGGTGCCCTGCAGCTCATGAGGTCAGAAAGACATGACTTAGCAACTGAACAACAACAAAAACAACAACAAATCAGAAATCAGACTTAAAAGGAAAGTAACCAAGTATGAAAGAGAAGACCTCAAAGTGCTGTCGTATAAAGAACAACTAAATGAACTCAGGATATTAAATCTTTGGGAGCTGGACAGGGTGGCCATCTTCAAATCTGTAGGATGCCATATAGAAGAAGGACCGTGGTCCTTTGGAAAATCGAACCAAGAATGATGGTGAAAATACCTGGGTTCAAGATCCCAGGTCATAATGAGTATAAGCATTTTCTTGAGCTATCCCAAATGGACACTGCAAAAATATGATTCAAATTTCACCCCCAGATATGTGTCAGCAGCGGCTAAATAGTCACTTTTCAGAAAGCCTATAGGTCCTTTCCAGGTGGTTATAGAAGGGAACTATCAAAGAAAGGAAAAATCTATTTAAACAGAAATGCTGGCTCTGGGAGAACAAATACATTCATCTAAATTAATCACCATCTTCTTCTTCATTAAAAAAAAAAAAAGTCATATTCCTTTGCAGCAAAATTGCTGCTACCTCTTCATTGAGAAAAATCAGTAGCCATTTTGGGAACCAGGAAAAATTTTCCCTGAGAATACTTTAACACATTTGGCAGAAATATCCTTAAGGGCTATATTCTCAAGGATATTTTTGGTCTAGAGTCCATCTTCTAGGAAAATCCTACTAACAAAAATCATCCATTTAAAAATATTCCTTCAATCACTGAAATAGACAAACACAATTCCTTTCCTTTTACCATGAATCCCAGAAGTGGTGGGAAGGAGGCAGGCTAAAAATGTTTCTTTTGCACTCTGGTGGACAAGCAGAACCATTTCCTCACTATTAATTTTCCACAATGGCTAAGATTGTCTCTCTCACTGGAACTTAATCCTGATGCAGCAGATAAGACCCAGGGTTAGACTTAACAGGCAGGGAAAGCCAGGGCTAAGACATCTTTGTTTAAAAGAATCTTCAGAAAGATCTTGGTATTGCCTCATTGTTTCTTGACAGTAAAAGAATTTACTATGAAGAAGTTGACTTTTAGAGTATTTTAAATTAGAGAAAGGTAGAGAAAAATATTTACTTAGTATTTTGGAATAAGGAAAGAAAAGGAAAAAGAAGTCAAGGGAAGAGAAGGGCAGGAAAAGGAAGAAAGAAGGGAGGGAGAGAGGGAGGAAGGGAAGAAAGGAAGGAGAGAGGAAGAAAAGAAGAAAGAAATAGTAAGGGAAGGAAGGAGGGAAGATGAGTGGGTGCCTTGCAAGAACTACAAAATAATCCCTCTGCCATAGTCTGCCTGAAATATATCAGAGTTACTGTTGTCTTTCCAGGATAAGTTTCTGTATTTACATGGTTAAAGAAAAGGAGCAAAAATAATGGCAGGGATGGATAAATAGAACAAATGTGGAAGTTTTGGAAAATGAGAGTCTCTAGAAAAGAAAGCATAAGAGTAATTTAATTACTGTTTGAGGAGATAAAGAGTTTTCTTGAAACAAGGCTTTCACAAAATGGATGTGGGGACTTCCCCTGGTAGTCCTGTGACCAAGATCCTGTGCTCTCAAGGTAGGGGGCCTGGGTTTGATTGCTGGTCAGGAACTTAGATCCCACATGCTACAACTAAGAGTTTGTGTGTTGCAACTAAGATACAACACAGCCAAATAAATTTTTTAAAAAAATATCTGTGTACTACATATAGAGATAACAGGATAGAAAGCCATGGATGGAAATAAAAACGGGTAAAATAAGGAAGACATTTTTGACCCATCAAGGGGGTCACAAAGAGTCGGACACGACTGAGCGACTAATCTGATCTGATCTGATATATATATTCACATCAACAATAACAAGAAAAACTCATAGTTACTGAAGGAGCCGCAGAGGTCTCCAACCCAGCAAAATTTCTACTATTCCTCCCTATCTTTCATCATATAAAACCCTTGTATTTTATTCATGGTCCTTATTAGTTTTTGTCTGTTTCTCCCAAAGCTCAAAAAAGGCAGAAACTTGTCTTTTCTTCCTAAAACTCTAGAACATTTCAAAGCACATAGTTAACTTTCTTTAATAATGCTGAATCAACAAATAGAGCTTTAAGATTTCTAGTTCCTAATAATAGGGACATCATTGGGATTATGCACCATTGGGCATTGGCCTTCAGTCTCTACCCCTCGTGGCTCAGCTGGTAAAGAATCTGCCTGCGGTGTGAGAGACCTGCGTCTGATACCTGGAATGGCAAGATCCCCTAGAGAAGGGAACGGCTACCCACTCCAGTATCCTGGCCTGGAGAATTCCACGGACCGTATAGTCTGTGGAGTTGCAAAGAGTCGGACACGACTCAGCAATTTCATGAGCATACTCTACCATTAAAATTCTTATATAGATTCCAATTGCCTTAGAATAAAATCAAACTCTTAAAATGGTTCCAAAGGCCCTCCATGATCTGTCTTTTGCCATTTCTCCTACTTCACCCGGGATCATATTCCCTTTTACATACCCCATACACTGGGGTTTATTCTAGTTTTCCTTCCAAAAGGCAAATGGCATCATGGCTTTTTGCATCAAAAGGCAAAGAGGCACAGGAGACTTCTTCATGTGCTTTCTCCTCTTTCCCCAGATCTGCATTGGGTGGCTCCTTCTCTTTCATGTCAAGGGTAGCCTCTTGAGAGACACTTTTTTGACCTTACAGCAAAAGGTAACAACAAAAGAGTACATTTTCAAGAAAACCTGGGACCTTCCTGGTGATCCAGTGGCTAAGACTTCTCCTTCCAATATAGATGGTGTATTCATGATATGGGAGTTACATAAGATCCCCCCATGTCTCAAGGCCAAAAACCCGGAAACATAAAACAGAAACAGTATTGTTACAGATTCAATAAAGACTTAAAAAATGGTCAACATCAAAAAAGTAAAATCTTAAAAAAAAAAAAAAGAACCTATTCTTAAAAAATAAGATGGTAATTTCAAAAAAAAAAAAATCCTATTAAACTATCACTTAATCACTGCCATATATCCATGCCACTTCTATTAAATCCAGAACACATAATGTCATGCTTATTTTCACAATCCCCATGATATGTGGAGAAGACAATGGCACCCCACTCCAGTACTTTTGCCTAGAAAATCCCATGGACAGAGGAGCCTGGTAGGCTGCAGTCCATGGGGTCGCGGAGAGTTGGACACAACTGAGCGACTTCACTTTCACTTTTCACTTTCATGCATTGGAGAAGGAAATGGCAACCCACTCCAGTGTTCTTGCCTGGAGAATCCCAGGGACAAGGAAGCCTGGTGGGCTGCCGTCTATGGGGTCGCACAGAGTCAGACATGACTGAAGCGACTTAGCAGTAGCAGTAGCCATCATACGTAAATCTTTATTTGATCCATTTTTTAAATGGAAAGAATGATAGTGACTTCTCTTCACTTTGTATTATATGTTACTAGAATAATCCATTAATATACACAAATTCATACATAAAATAGCACATGGAAATCTGCTGTGGGATACAGGGAGCTTAACCCAGTGCTCTGAGACACCTGGTAGGGTGGTTTGGGAGGGAGATGGGAAGGGGGTTCGGGAGGGAGGGGACATACGTATATCTGTGGCTGATTGATGTGGATGTATGGCAGAAACCAGCACAATATTGTAAAGCAATTATCCTTCAATAAAAAAATAAAAAAATATGGTGATCAACAAATAGAAAGAGATGGCTCAGTTTTTTTGGTTAACTGCACGTTTGTGCTCCTTCAAAGTGAAAAGGAATTAAATGTGTGTAGTGTTAAATAAAAATAAAATAAATACAAAAAGTCATATTGAACTCATCCAAAGGGAGGTACACCGCAGATCCAAAGCAGTGGAATGACCATTGTTAGTCTGTGGCTCCTGTAACAGAAGTTTTTATCAGTTTATTCTTCACCCAATGGAGTGCCAATAGTGAGCCACTCAAAAGGAAAGGGAGAGACATTTCTTTCTGGATAGGACTCTTTAGGGCAACCCAGTCCATCCTAAAGGAAATCAGTCCTGAATGTTCATTGGAAGGACTGATGTTGAAGCTGAAGCTCCAATACTTTGGCCACCTGATGCAAAGAACTGACTCATTGGAAAAGGCCCTGATCCTGGGAAAGACTGAAGGTGGGAGGAGAAGGGGATGACAGAGGATGAGATGGTTGGATGGCATCACCAACTCGATGGACACGAATTTGAGCAGACTCTGGGAGCTGGTGATGGACAGGGAGGCCTGGCGTGCTGCAGTCCATGGCGTCACAAAGAGTCAGACATGACTGAGTGACTGAACTGAACTTTAGGGCAACACTGTCTCCCAAGGTGTGACAGCAGAAAGTCAAATCCAAAGGCACTGACACTCTCAATTCACAAAGTGGTTCACACAGGTATTTTTCAGGAGTTGGATGAATAAACTCTGAAAATCCTTTTCTTCCTTTTCCGTGCTGTATGTAAATGCAGTCTATTGATTCAGGTTCCACTATTTCACAGCATTTGCATGCTCCAGTAACACAGAGGATTCATTTCCATCTCTCCCTCTCAAGGAGCTGAGGTTGCTCTCAACACAACCCCAAGTGAACAACTCCTTCCATCTCCTCCTCCTCTTTCCTTTTAGTCCTGGTATCCTGACAGTTGGATAATGGGGTTAACAAAATGACTCTCACATAAAACACTCTATTTTCATTTATGTTAATCTTTTTCACTTCTCCAATATCAATGGGGAAACAGTCTAAGGAATTAATTTCCTGGTCTGAGACAGGATGAACTAGGATGAGTGAAGGGTAGTTAGCCCAAATGTTTACTTCATAATGAGAAGTAGTTGACGTTGACAATTGAAAATTGCTAGGAATTTTTTAAGGATAATGGTTCAAAATTTTTCTTGCCCTGATAGATTCCTCCATCAGTATACCATGAGGAAATTATTTTTTTTCAATTAAACAATTTAAAGTGCCTTATAACTTTGGAAAGTGAGCCTATTCAAATAGAAAGACTTCTAGACTCCAAGTGTTTTAGTTCTGGACTGTAACACTGGTTAATTTCTTTAATTTCTCATTGAGGCTACTCTTGCCATTCCTGCTCATTCCCTAAGATGCAGATAAGATCATCTTCTCTGTAAAGTTCTTTTCATCCATTCAGTCATCCATTTGGTTCAGTTCAGTTGCTCAGTTGTGTCCTACTCTGTGACCCCATGGACTGCAGTGCACCAGTCCTCCCTGTCCATTACCAACTCCTGAAGCTTGCTCCAACTCATGTCCATCATGTCAGTGATGCCATCCAACCATCTCATCCTCTGTTGACCTCTTCTCCTCCAGCCTTCAATCTTTCCCAGCATCGGGATCTTTTCCAATGAGTTGGTTCTTCACATCAGGTGGCCAAAGTATTGGAGTTTCAGCTTCAGCATCAGTCCTTCCATTTGGTTAACACTGGTTAATTATAGTTAATTACAATTAAAAGTCATTTTTTCAACACATATATATTTAGATCTACTATTGATCAAATTTAAAATAGGTACTGAGGACATAGAAAAAACAGGAAAAAAAAAAAAAAGCCTCTCCAGCCACCAGTTGTGCATGATTTTATCCTTCTTCTGGTGTATAAAAGGAGCTCAATTAATATTATGAAGGGGCTTTTCATAATTTACACACTTGCATCATGAAGGAATGAAAGCATATGATCTGAGAGTCTCTACTGTTCTGGTGTCATAAGAGAGACAGTCAATGGTTCTACATCAACTGCAGTTGTACCAGAGGTAACACTGACTAGTTGATAAGCTCAGGCTGCAATGAACTGACTTTCCCCAAGCTGTCTCTGAACTCTTTGAAGTGGAAATTATGCATACAACACCAGAGGAGCCTGGCAAGTCACAGATGCTGCTTTTGGCTTCACCTGCTCACTTCTCTCCCCACTGGGACGATTGCCATAAGCACTAAACTTTACTGGGAAGTGCAGGACAGGCATTCAGCCCTTTCAGGGCAAGTCTGCAGAAACTGATCACACGGAGCAGCTGAAGGTCTAGGACACCTCTGCTCACTTGCAATAATCAAACAAGAGATGCAATGATGAAACAAAATGTACCTCTGTGTTTACAAGACACTGAAATAACTGGACCAAAAAAAGAAGAAGGAAAGAAATCAGCAAATCAGGCTTTGTGTGTAGATCCAACATTAGTGTCTTTTTTTTTTTTTTCCTGCAGTTGATGTTTGGTAGAAAATCTCAAATGCCCAATTTTTGTGAATAAAATTACAAAATTAATTAAGATTTAATCCCCATTTCTTCCTACCTATAACATCTGGTGAGTACCCTCTCCAATTGCCATCCTTGCCCTGTCCCTGCTCTGTTGCAGCAACCCTAGTTTCTCTGAATAATCAAGGTTACAGCAAAACTCTATTTTTTTTCCCCCTAGACTTAGGGTCAAGAAGAGCCCAGAATAGCCAGGTGATAGATTCAGCACTCTGCATGGTAGTATCATGAGTCCTGGTGGAAGCACTTTTTTCTGATAAATCATGTCCACAAACTCATGAACATTGCTTAAGGAATCTTAGCTTCATTTTGTGTATCCCAATTAAAGCAACCTTTATTCCATTTTCCTAAGACCCTGTTCATGATGTCCAGGGTACAGGCTGTTAAGAAGATTAGAGGGGACCATCTATGCAAACAGCCTAATGATTAGATCCTCATGAGTGCTCCTTAAGTGATAGCTATTTTGATTAGCATTAGCATTCTTGCTGCTGCCCTTTTCTTGTTCTTAGTTGTTATACAGGGATTCTTTAAATTGGTGGAAAAACTAATTAATGGAGTATTTACAAATCACTGTCTTCCTCACTGCAATGCCCTTGACCACAAGCTTTCTATGGCCAAAGCCCTGACACTGGTTACATTCATCCAAAATGAGCAGAGGAAAGTATTAGAGAGAAAATGAGAGAGAAATAACAGCAAATAGACTAATAGCACAGGGGCTATTAAAACATGTATCCTGGATTTGGAAGAGAAGGAGGCCACATTTCCTTAAACATTGCATCTATCTCAAGTACTATAACAGGTCATTTCAAATTTTGACTTAGCTGAAGATTTCCATATGCCCTTCTACAATATTCACAGTCTCCATCTATAGGGTTTCCTTTGATGCCCTTCTAAGATTTCCCAGTAGCCCAGGGATATCCTTTCAGCATTTCATCTGGACAGCTGTTCATTTCCCTCAGTATTTTTGGAACTGGACACAGAAGCCCAGGACAAGAACCTATTACAGAGAGATCCATTTTTCTTTTTTTCTCAGGTATAGGGGTTTCTATAAAAGGGCTTTGCTCTTTACTCAGTACTTTCCCCCATGCCCTCCCCACTCCACCGAGGTTACCTAAAAGGTGATTTTACTAACAAGGAAAATTTTGAAACTGATAGTCCATAACAACATTAATTCAGTGCTGATCATACTGTTGATTATTTTCAGAACAGAACTGTCCTTGCCACACTGGTCATTATCAGATCTGTTGCGTTAACCTAAGCATTTCTTCCACTTCAGTTCACTTCTTTTATGCTACTTGATCCTGTAGCAAGGTCACCATACACTAAATTTGTCTCCTGGATAGCATATGGATCCAGCAACACATTACCCCAGAGCCCCATATAACTATTAATAAAGAATTAGAGCCATTTAAGCCAGCACACCATATGGTACCTAATTTATTCAATAAATATATTACTGTAAATACTCATAATTAGTACTCCTACTAATCATACTGGTTTATAGAAAAGAAAAATCTTTGAAAGCAGTCATTTTTAAAATCGGGATCTTTGTTTTGAAGCATATTTTCCCTTTGTTACAGTTAAACTATAATAAATGCTTATTAAGAATCTTTTGTGTACTGGTTATTGGGTTAAATTCTGGGGTTATATAGATTTATAAAATCTGAATGCCACTGCTTAAAAAAAATCATCTAGGGGCAACTTGAATCATTGGGCTATTGTAATACAGCAAATATAAAAATATAAGTGGATATGGGTAGTGCACTGTGGTAGAAAATCACTGTTTCATTTGTACTACTAATACTGATTTAAACAGACAACAACGATAAAAAAACAACTAGCAATTTAGAAGCACACGTATTTGCCAGGTATGCCTTTTACATATCTTCTTATCCAATCTTTACAAAAACAGTAACACTATTAGGCAGATATCATCATCTCTATTTTCAGATGAGGAAACTGAGGCATAGAAAGTAAATGGCTTTCACAAAGTCATTCAAAAAGGGGCGAACCTAGAATTGCATAAAAATTCTGCCTAAACTTAATCCTCAGGCTATTAATTATCACACCAAACTGCTTCCTTGTGTCAATTTCATCTTGCTAACCACACTGTAAACTTCAAAAAAAGCAAAGCCTTAAACCATCCACTTTTCTCAATGACCATTATTCCTCCGCTAGTCTGGTACCCAAATAATATTTTTGATAGCTCTGTTTTGAGCAGTAAATGCACAGCTCATTTCTCTAAGGAACAGTGAACTTTTCAGTGCTCAATTCTTGCTTTGTACAATTTATATGGGTTTCTTTTCATACCTTATGAAAATGGAATATATCACTCTTGAACCAGTAGGCTTACAAAGAACAGAATAGACTTGAAAGAATATGGTATATTGGTATAATCAATGGTATATTGGTTACAGAGTGATACCTATTCACACATATATTGTTAAGTGGCTTATCATATCTAAACCTGTTTTAAGAGAAGTAAGACAAAGTAGGAAAAAAACAGAAATGAAAAGAACTTTTAACTTCTGGCATGACTGGATAGAATGAGAAAATAATTTTCTGAGATATAAAGTTGACTTAGAGACTTTCAACTTCTTTACTGAGTTGTTTTTTTTTTTTTCTTTAAATAAAACATACAAATGAATACCTGGCTGGCAGAGTCTCTAGAGACTATATGCTAGAAAGCTAAACATAGGTTTTTGGTTTTGATTTTCTGAGAGTTATACTTAGCTCAATACAAACAAACAAAAAAAAGGCTTAATGTCTGGTTCTGAAGCAATGTCACTGGGATGCAGTTCATCAGATCTGTAAGTGTGCTGCTGCTGCTAAGTCGCATCAGTCGTGTCGGACTCTGTGCGACCCCATAGACGGTAGCCCACCAGGCTCCCCCATCCCTGGGATTCTCCAGGCAAGAACACTATAGTGGGTTGCCATTTCCTTCTCCAATGCATGAAAGTGAAGAGTGAAAGTGAAGTCCCTCAGCCGTGTCCGACTCTTAGCGACCCCATGGACTGCAGCCTACCAGGCTCCTCCGCCCATGGGATTTTCCAAGCAAGAGTACTGGAGTGGGGTGCCATTGCCTTCTCCAGATCTGTAAGTGTAGGGCACCACAATTGGCCATTTGGAAATGAATGACTCTATCCTCCATTTTTAATGCCCAGGGCAACTAAGTATATATATGTATATAACTTTTATTAAATGTATATTCAATTAGTGATATTTAATTTCTACTTGAAACCTATAATCTAATGATTTGTGAACAGAGTGGTCATATAATTGCTGATAAGTATACTTTGTAAGTACAATATCAGCTCAACCATTCCCACACACGCGCATACGCACGCACACCCACGCCCACATGCTTTCTATATACAATAGACTGTATAAAAACTCTTGTTTGTGGATGGCATAAGGGTACTGCATTTCTTAGCAGCTTGTAGAATCAAATCTGAGGATTCACAAAAGGAACCAGAATGCATCTTGCAGAGAAAATAACAGCATGAAAGTGAGTTGGGAAATGCCATTCTATTTATTTCAATACCTTGTTTCAACATATTGAACACGACTCATGCCAAACATCAAGGTAGAAATTGTGTGCATAGACCTACTCTACAATAGATATCAAATTGCAAAAAACTGCACTTCCAGGGTGACCAGCTGGGCACTAGTGAAATACGGCATCAGGTTTCCACTTTGAGGCTCAATTACATCCATCTTCATTACCTTACTCATGTTGGTTCTCGCTACACATACATAGTTGGCACAAAGTCTTTTCCAGAAATGCTTTTTCAGGTACTCTTGGCTCAAATTCCAGTTTTCATTTCACATTCCATTGAGATTTAATTAGAAATACATTTTTTAAATAGTTTTCTGAAGTAAAAACTAGAAGATACCGGCAGAAAACTCAGCTCTCCCTTGTTATTGCTCTACCTAGTTGGTTGGTTGTGAAACTCCTAGGAACAGTAACAGATGTTTTAAAATGTTTACTTGAAAAACCTAGTCCACACTGTTCTTAGGGAGACAAACATCAGTGACAGAAAATCCATATTAATACCGAGAGTTTTTGCTAGTTATTTCTTTGAATGGGACAGCTTCAGAAGCCATCATTATTAAGCACAACTCAGTAGGTAAAGCACATTCTTTGTCTCTTTACTTCAACCTGAATGGCCCTCACAAACCCAAGTCAAATGTTTACTAATGAACTCAAAAAAGGGAGGAAGATAGATAGACGGAATCAATTTGAGTCCAAAGAAGAAAGAGATCTTGAGACAATGATTCATATGTAAATAACTTACTAAGAGACACTGGGTCTTCCCTAGTTGCCCAGTGGTTAAGAAAAGTCCTCCTTGCAAAGGGGGTGTGGGTTCATTCCCTGGTTGGGGACCTAAGACCCCAGTGTACCTCTGAGCAACTAAGTCTGGTGGCCTCAACTACTGAGCCCTCGCACCATGACTAAAGAGTATGCTGAAATGAAAGATCCCTAGAGCCGCAGCTAAGACCCAGTGCAGCCCAATGTGTGAGGTGCTAAGTCACTTCAGTCGTGTCCAACTCTCTGTGACTCCATGGACTGTACCCTGCCAGGCTCTTCTGTCCATGGTATTCACCAGGCAAGAATACTGGAGTGGGCTGCCAGTTCTTTCTCCAGTGCAGCCCAATAAATAAAAATAAACAAGAATGCACTCCCACAGGAACCAGTAAGATATGAGGGGAAGCAGGGCAGGAAAGAGGAAGTCAAACAGTCACAGAGGTAGCTGCAGAGTCATTCTGCAAGAGAAATCTGGCATGTATAATGCAACTGAGTGGCTTTCCGAGGAAAGAAATAGATGGAGGATCATCTTCCTAAAAGGAAAAAAAAAAAAAAAAAAACATACTGGTTATTACCAGAGGAAGCATGCTGAAGCTGAAGGATCCACAAAAATCCAAAGGGATTGATAGATATTTAATCAAAACATGGTCGATAAATGATTAAACCCCAAACCTCATTTTCCACATGAGAACAGTATGATTCAATAAAGTCAAATGACCTCCCCAAGACCCCACAGATTACACATGGCAGACTGGGCGAGGACCCAGCTCTCTGAACTTCCAGGTCAAGGGACTTCCTCTTTCCCTTGGCTGTCAGCAAAAGCTACGTGTGCTCAAATCCGCCCTGAAGTCTACAGAGACTCCCTACTTCAGGATTCTGTGAGTGGAGTAGCAGCCGTTCAGAGTCCAGTTTTGTTCTCTGAAGTGAGTCTTCTGACACATTTTTTCCAGTAACCATGTCTTTCCTTTCCTCTGGTCCTAGGGACGGTTGGGGTGGGAACAACATGAGGCTGTGTCAGGCCGCCATGTCTGCGTTGGTTGTCTGAGAAGACACTGCAGGGGAGGTGATGCAAATTCAGTTTTGAGAGTCTGCATGTTTAAAACTAGAGGCTTAATGGGTTCTCAGAAAAAGCTTTATTTTAGAAACCATGTTTCAGAATTAACAAGTGAATGCTCAGTATTCCTAAAAGAGCCTGGGGAAATTCTGTGAGAGCTATTCATCAGAGTGAAAATTCAGTGTCTGAAGCTGGGACAAAAGATACATCTTGAAGTGTCACAATCCATCTAGAAGATCGTTCCAGACCGGGAGAACCACATGCTCGGAAGCACTGAGGTGGAAAACCCCGCGGTGAATGGGAAGAACCTCTAACCTACTCAGAACTGTTAGAGCAAGAAAAGCAAAGGACACGGCGTGGAGACATGAGTGAGGGCGGGATGAAGAGCTAAGAGAGAAAGCCGACAGGTAGGCTGGAGACGGATTCCGAAGGGCTTGGCCTACTTTACTAACAAACAACGTAGATTCTGTCTTAATGGTGAGGAGGAATACTGAAAGGTTTTACAAACAGGGAGACACAATCAGGGCTGCTCCTTAGCAAGTTTAGTTGGGCAACTGTGTATAAGATGCACAAAGAAGGTGCAAGAAAGACGCCAGGGGATTAGTTAAAAGGTATTACAGTAACTCCTGGGAGGTGGATAAAAGATCAGGCTGATGCCATTTCTGAAGGGGAAGCAGAGAATACATTTTACAGGAGTTAGTCAGTAGAATAGAGAGAACTTAATCCAATCAGTGCTTAACAGCAAAGGTTAGAGTGGTACCTGCCATCCTCACTGTTGTGAAACAGTACATTGTAACCAAATTAAACTGGCTTCCAATTCTCTTTGCTCTAAAATGTCACTCGTCAAAGAAAACCGTATATGTGCCTTTTCTTAGGAGACGGAGACCGCTTGAAAAGATCTCGGCTATTCAAGTTGTGGGGCTCTGTAAGACGGGGGAGAAGAGGGGAGGAAAAAGAAATCACTCCCCAAATAGAAACAAACTGGGGATGTGCAGCTAGAAGAAGAGTCTGACGTATTTACAAACAGCTCAGGAGTGTTCATGATTAGAACACAGATCCTTGGACCACCATACTGTAAGGCCAGAATTCTCTTGCTCTTTTCAGGATGGCACTGTGTACTGCTGAAGTGAGACTGGGATGCATTCAAAGAGCAGGAAGAAAAAGTGTCTTACCAACGAGAGAGAGAGAGAGACGAAAAGGAGAGAGGGGGATAGAGAGAGGAGAACTTTCAAAGAAAACAGCAAAGACAAAAAGAAGTATTTTTTATCCATGTCAAACACAGTCACAGAAATGGCCTTTTATTATAAAAGCCCTTTCACACCATATGTGCTTATAATCTCAATACTTTGACCTGGTTACAGGCCCCTTTTGGAGCAGTTGCCTGCAATAGAAAAGCAGCACTCCTCTGAGTGATGTCATAGGTCACTTTGGACACACAGAGGTAGTGGTCAGAGGTCATTCTGAGCATCAAGCAGAAAAATCCACAGCCTACTGCCACCATCAAGGACAGTCTCTCTTCCTTTTTAATAGGATAATTAAATATATATTTATATATATTTATCTCTCAGCCTCATATACGGCTCAGTTATTAAGAGAAATAAGAAATATTCACTGATAGGGCTAATATAAAAAGAAGGAATCTTTTATTTGAAGGTTAAGAGGTTATTTGAATGTATCTTTAATGCCTGATCTCTTGACTTTTCAAGTGAGATTCTGTCCCAAACACCGGTCATGTCCCAATCCACCAGCCACACAGAAAAAAAGTTTTTTTTTTTCCCTTCCTAGCAATCTTGGGCTGCTGCAAACTTTCTCCACTTATCTCGTCACAAGCTTAAATTAAGGCAATTGCTTTTTTGGGAGCAAATTTCCTCCTCCCTTCCTTCTGCCCCGACTTTGATTCACCTGTCGATTGACATTCTTGCTTCATTACTTGCTGACAGCTTCAAATGCAAACCTGGTCCCTCAGCAAATTAGGTCTAATCATTTCCTTCCTTAACATTATCACTTCAGTGGACTGTCAGGGGCATTAAACAGACTGTGGAAGATCAGAAGCCTGTCGTGGCTCTGAGCTCCATCATTTTTGGCCTTGAACCAGACAGAGTTGTACTGGGTGTGCTCCTGGATTCCTCCTTCAAGATTATGTAGCCCTTTCCCCAGCTGATGAGAGTTCATAGTTGAGTCCCTATGGAGACTGTCCTCAGTCCTATAAAGGACTGGGTGGCTAGATGAGGATGCAGGATGGAGAGATTCAGCTCCCTCTGCTCAACTTAGGACATCTGACAAGGACCAACCTACTTCCAGAGTTAGCTGTGGTACTTGTTTAGTCGCTAAGTCCTCTTTTGCAACCCCGTGGACTGTAGCCCATCAGGCTCCTCTGTTCATGGGATTTCCCAGGCAAGGATATTGCAGTGGGTGGCCATTCTCCAAGGGATCTTCCTGACCCAGGGATCGAACCCACATCTCCTGAATTGGCAGGGGATTCTTTCCCACTGAGCCACCAGGGAAGTCCCAGCTGTGGGACTGCCAAGGCTTTATTTGTACCCGCATCTCAGTCCAAATTATCTGTCTCCCCACACCTGCTTCCCCCACTCGCATTCAGGAATTATTTCACAGCATGCTCCCCAACAAACCTTCTGCACACAGTCTTCAACTCACAGTGAGTTTCTGGGAAACTGGACCCAAGGCAGCGGCAAAAAGCTCTGCCATTTCCTGCTCAGTGATTCATCTGCATGTTGTTTCTTGCGAAGAGATTATACTATTATACCTGCATCACTGACATGACTTTTTATTTGTTAGATGGATCGTTCATCTTGAAATGCTGAACAGGGTCTCCGGCCATGGGCCCTTCTGCTTCCCTGGCTCACTCCCTGAGGCCCGGTCATTAGTCACCAGATGACAGGTGCTCATTAAGAGATGGAAGCCGAGCAGCCAGTTGTAAGGGGATTTACATTTTTATTAAACTTGTTTGACTTAAGTTTGATTTTTTTTTTTTTAATAGACTTGGTCTCATTTTTCCAAATTGTGCACCTGTGCTCATGGCCACCACTGGGCAGAATCCCATCCTTTATTTTCTTATCTAGAACCAAGTGGGACACATGGAGAGCCTGGATGGCCAGTGCCAGGAATTTCACAGTATCATATGCCACTTGTTTTGTTGCAGAAAATGTTATTTTTTCTAGGTACTACTGACTACAAATCTGGCTAGTAATTGAGTCATGTTTGATAATACTTATCCTCCAGGGTGCATACATATGAATTGGAAAACTGTAAAATGCAGATTTCTGCATGTAAATCCTCAGATCCTGTTTCCATAGGTCTGGGGTCAGGATGAGACATTTGGAATTTCCTCAAGAACTCCAAGGGCTTCCCTCATAGCTCAGTTGGTAAAGAATCTGCTTGCAATGCAGGTGACCTAGGTTTGATTCCTAGGTAGGGAAGATCCCCTGGAGAAGAGAATGGCCACACACTCCAGTGCTCTTGCCTGGAGAACTCCATGGACAGAGGAGCCTAGTGGGTGTCCATGGGGTCACAAGCATTGGACAAGGCTGACTGACTAACATTTCATTTTTCAACTCTATAATGGTCAGTTTCTTTACTGAAAAAAATCCAGAAATCTAAAATTTCCTTACAAGGAAAGTTGGAAATTCCACAATACCAACATTCTTCCCTTTGACTTTGTTTCCTCTGAATTATGAAGGACAACAGATCCAACCCCTTCATTTACTGCACTATAAATTTGGAACATAGTGCTGCATTGTGGAGATTGCATTCTTCGGTGCCAGGGGAATAGTCAACAGTTACAAGAATATATGCCTCTAAATTAAGATAAAAGCGAATGGCTGAAGCAGAATTATTCAGGCATCCATGAAACGTGTCTTCTGGCAGTCCTCTCAGCTTCAGCTCA
This sequence comes from Bos grunniens, assembly GCF_055505025.1. NCBI lineage: Eukaryota > Metazoa > Chordata > Mammalia > Artiodactyla > Bovidae > Bos > Bos grunniens. The sequence continues at coordinate 12,638,842 of NC_141174.1, forward strand.
CCACTGCTTTTCAGTATCTTATAGTTTGAAAACCCAGTCACCAGGATTGCATGCATCTGCCTCTCAGTAAAATGTGCTAAACATGAAGGATTCAGAAACACACTGGACAAAGCAGACTGACATTCAAAACCGTGACAGAAGGACCTGATGATCTTTAAATGTGTGGGCTTGAATTTCACAGTAGAGAGTTTTCCATCTCATCATGCAAACCTTGCTTCTGAGAACAGACAAGCAAATCTTCCAACACCCTTTAGAATATTAATAATATTAACCTGAACTATTAAATAATGTGTGTCACTGGAAAGTGAGGTGGAAGAGAGGAAATGTCCTTTTACATTAGTCTTTTAGATTTGGGATTTTCTTGGGGTTCAGTTCAGTTCAGAGTCTTTTAGATTTGAGATTTTCTGAGGATTAGCACATGCTAAATTTCTCCAGTTGTGTCCAATTCTTTGTGACCCTGGAGATGGTATAGCCCACCAGGTTCCTCTGTTCATGGAGATTCTCCAGGCAAGAATATTAGAGTGAGTTGCCATTTCCTACTCTAGGGGATCCTCCCAACCTAGGGATTGAACCCGAGTCTCTTATGTCTCCTGCACTGGCAGGGAGGTTCTTCAGTGGCTCAGATGGTAAAGAATCTGCCTGCAATTCAGAAGACTCAGGTTCGATCCCTGGGTTGGGAAGATCCCCTGGAGAAAGGAATGACTGTCCACTCCAGTATTCTTGCCTGGGGAGTCCATGGACAGATGAGCCTGGTGAGCTACAGCCCACAGGGTCACAAAGAGTCCCACAGGACTCAATGACTAACACCAGGATAAGTACGAAAACACAATTTAACACAACGACTGATGAAATCTAATCCATAACACAAGATGGGATTAAGCACAGACACTCCTAATCAACTGAGACACAATAGATAGCATTTTACATTGTGATGAAGATATGAGCATAGCAGAGAGAGGCACTGGTTTCTCCTAGAGCTGGGGCCAAGAGCCATGAGAACATCTTCACAGAAGAGAAGACATTTGGATCGAGCCTGGGTCTCCTGAATGGCAGGCAGATTTTTTTACCATCTGAGCCACCAGGGAAATCCCTGGATCAGTGGCAGTGGCTGGTAAAAGATTAAATAGGAATATATATGTAAAATAAAAAGACTCAGAGCAAAAGTAGAGAATATACAATGCAATTTCAGGATACTATGATCCAAAATGATTAAATGAATTAAAGACATATCTTCAGAAATGGTAGGTGCTATCTGCAAAACTAAAGTTGATAGCGATTAGAAATTATATCAATAATAAAGGGTCCCATTGCTCAGGGAATAGTCAGTCTCATAATCACTGAGAACCATTGGTGGCTTACTTGCCTGGGAATGATATGATCAGACCTCTTTCATCAATGGTAACATCAGCTTCATGCAAAGAACAGATTGGGAGTAGGGAGGAGAGAACAGATACCATTAAGAAGGCACTGTCAGGACATAAGCTAAGCTAAGTCACTTCAGTCATGTCGGACTCTGTGCGACCCCATAGAGGGCAGCCCACCAGGCTCCCCCGACCCTGGGATTCTCCAGGCAAGAACACTGGAGTGGGTTGCCATTTCCTTCTCCAATGCAGGAAAGTGAAAAGTGAAAGTGAAGTCGCTCAGTCATGTCCGACTCTTAGCGACTCCATGGACCCCATGGCTTAACCAGGCTCCTCCGCCCATGGGATTTTCCAGGCAAGAGAACTGGAGTGGGGTGCCATTTGGAAGAAACCTTTGACAGATGAATGGATAAAGAAGATGTGGTACATATATACAATGGAATATTGCTCAGCCATGGAAAGGAATGAGGCTCAGTCATGTGTAGACATGGATGGACCTAGATACTGTGATACAGAGTGAAGTAAGTCGGAAAGAGAAAAATAAATGTCAAATATTAATGTTTGTATGTGGAACATAGAAAAATGGTACAGATGAACCTACTTGCAGAGCAGGAATAGAGAAGCAGACCTAGAGAATAGATATGTGGACACGAGGCGGGGGTCAGGTGGGGGTGGGATGAACTGGGAAGTTGGGATTGACATATGTACGCTGCTGCTGCTGCTGCTAAGTCACTTCAGTCATGTCCGACTCTGTGCGACCCCACAGACGGCAGCCCGCCAGGCTCCCCGGTCCCTGGGATTCTCCAGGCAAGAACACTGGAGTGGGTTGCCATTTCCTTCTCCAATGCATGAAGATGAAAAGTGAAAGTGCAGTGGCTCAGTCGTGTCCGACTCTTAGCGACCCCATGGACTGCAGCCCACCAGGCTCCTCCATCCATGGGATTTTCCAGGCAAGAGTTCTGGAGTGGGGTGTCACTGCCTTCTCCGCATATGTATGCTACCATTTATAAAATAGACAGCTAGTGGGAAGCTGCTATATACCAAAGGGAACCCAGCTCGGTGCTCAGTGGTGACCTAGATGAGCTGGATTGGGGGTGCTGGTGGGAGAAAGACCCATAGAGGGAGGGGATATATGTATACATATAGCAGATTCACTTCATTGTACCATAGAAACCAATATAACATTGTAAAGCAACTATATCCTTTTTTTTTTTTTTTTTAAGAAACCACTGACAGGTAAATGTTGATGAAGTCTGTCAGTAGATCAATGTAGACAAATTAAGTGGGAGAATAAGATAGACACATTTCTGATGCAGAATCAACATAATTTAGAAATCAATTAGAAGTCTATTAACAGAAACCAAAACTGTATAGCTTTTTAAAATTCATTCTTCGCTTTTTCTTTTCATTTAGCATCGCTGGTTTATTTTAACCTTCTTAACAATTAAAACCTTCAGATCTTGTTTCACAAAGTTCTGTCAAGTCAGATCTCCTACACCCAGTATCTTTTCAATTTTATTTTGATGGCTTTTATTGCTTTATCTAGGTTGTCAATATCAGTTTTAATCTGGATCTATCATGTATTGTTATTGGAGAGATTTTTAATTTTTATTGTTATATGATGCTGGTTAAATGCAGAACAGTTGTATTTATATAGTCTTTTAAATGGTTCCATTTAGGGTCAACATAGAGCCAATGATCAATATTCTCTCTATATTATGTTATACATTTTTAATTTTAATGAACACCAACTATAGAATCATAAGAAAAATCTATGGAACATCATAGAGGCCAGGTCTTTGCTGAAGAATAGTTCTATAACCAATTTTCTGACAAAGGACTATATATATTTGCAAATTAACATTGGAAGGCTAGAATCAGGCATTCTCTTCTTAGACTGCTGCTCTTAAGCAAATATTTACCAACTGGTACCTCACTTCCTTTATTTTTGGGGGTTCCAAAATCACTGCACATGGTGACTGCAGCCATGAAATTAAAAGACACTTGATCCTTGGAAGAAAAGCTATGACCCACCTAGACAGCATACTAAAAAGCAGAGACATTACTTTGCCAACAAAGGTCCATCTAGTCAATGGTATAGTTTTTCCAGTAGTCATGTATGGATGTGAGAGTTGGACTATAAAGAAAGCTGAGCACTGAAGAATTCATGCTTTTGAACTGTGGTATTGGAGAAGACTCTTGAGAGTCCCTTGGACTGCAAGGAGATCAAACCAGTCATTATAGTCTTAATTTCTAATATCAAGATTTTAAAACTCTCTCCAAGGATACCGAGCACAAGACATTTTTTTTTTGTATGTGGCATTGGAGTTCTTGGATCAAGAACTATCTGTTCTTTAAGGAAAGACACTCAGTTCTTTCACTGTAAGTAAGGTAAGTATTTTCTGGTTATTTCTTCAAGAGAGGATGATGGATCTGCACTGATCAACCTGTAAGTCAATGACTAGAAGCTGTCGTGAAGAGGCCCGTGCATCTGCATACAGCCCAGAGTTTTATCTATGACTCTTATAATATCAACCTCGCGCCCAGGAATTTCTGGAGTAGTATATATTGAACTACTCAGTTTAGTAACAATAAAGATTTATAAAAATGTATTACGTGCCAGGGACTATGGTGGGTAGTTTCTATTTTATCTTTACATAGTTTCTTTGAAGAAATCCTGTTACTCAAATTTTATAGATTAGGAAACTAATACTTTAAAAAGTTAAATAATTTGTCCAAGATCACTGAGCAAAGGATTCAGAGAAAAATCTCATTTCAGAGGCAACACCTAAGTCATGACTCCATCCTGTTGCTTCGTCAGATATTATGAGGCAGACAAGGGAGCCCTACTGTTAAGTAGAAAAAAGAGATTTTCTTACCAACCAACCGAGGGATCAAACCCATGAGGGATAGACCTGCACTATCCTTAAATAAAATTCTCCAAAAAACAAAAAACCCGGCATCTGGCATTTCAGATCACTAAAAGAGCTCATCTGTATTTGCCTAACTTTAAAGGAGAAAAAGAATCAAATTCTGTGATTTCATGTCACCCCTAATTAGGTTGCATATAGTATTTAAAATACTTGCCAGAGGGAGTACAATTGGTGGGGACTCCGCAATGCACAGCCCTAATTTAATTTAATACCAGGAACATCTTCCTAGAGATCACTAAAACCCACTTTTCTCATAAGACTTTAATAGTCCAACCATCTATAAAAAGTAAAATTAATTGACAAAGAGAATGTTCTTCATTTAAAGTGTTCTCTTCAAGAACACATCTGCCCACTCCCATTACCCCCTCCTTGTTAATTCCCTCTGCATTTCTTTTAATACAGAATTTTATAGATCTGTTTCAAACTCAGAACTAAGAAGATTTTCAGGTATTGAATTCATACTAAGGAAATCTATCTTGTGATTCTAATCCTCAGTCTTGCTTACTTCCTGTTTCCCATATTTTCTGCCACTGAGAGAAAAGGAACAGCAAGCTTCTAACTCTTGTGTCCAAGTTGATTTTGTGTGCATATTGAAAAGAGAAAAAAAAATCTGAGTTACCCAAATAAGGGTTAGAAGTAGAATTCTGCAAAATGGTAGATGACTTTACATTTTCTGTCTGACTTTTAAAGGAGCTTGCTCAAATATTCAAAAACTGGGTTGATTATTTGAAATCAGACTTTAATCAAGGTTACATGTGGAAGCAAAAGAGAAGTGGCAAAGACATATTCCCATCACAAGCTGTGAAAGAAATGCCCCATAACCAGAGTCAGGTACTCCTAGTATACTTTTAAAGGACATCTATCATAATACTTATTACACTGATAAGTATTTACACAGACATCCATCACACCAACACACACACACACACACACACACACACACAGGCATAGGATCCTTGAATAGAGAGCCTCATCTCACTTTTCTTTCCAGCTCCAGCACTCAGCACAATGGCTGGCTCCTTGGAGAAGCTCAGAAATTCCCTGAATAGACTGGCTGCTTTGAAACTGCAACAATTTTTGCTGTTGCTATTTAATCACATGATACATATGTATGTTTCAAGAATACCAAGTTAGGTTTGCTTTACCTGTTTGTTTCTCCTCTAAGGAGACTGAGACACAATGGGCAGAGTGAAACTTCAAACAGAAATTTCTGGAGACTTCCTGGGTTCGATCTTTGATCAGGGAACTAGACTCCATACATGAAACTATGCCACATGCCACAACTAAAGATTCCATGTGACCCAACTAAGATCTGCTGCTGCTGCTAAGTCGCTTCAGTCGTGTCCGACTCTGTGCGACCCCATAGACGGCAGCCCACCAGGCTCCCCTGTCCCTGGGATTCTCCAGGCAAGAACACTGGAGTGGCTTGCCATGTTCTTCTCCAATGCAGGAAAGTGAAAGTGAAAGTGAAGTCGCTCAGTCGTGTCCAACTCTAGTGACCCCATGGACTGCAGCCTCCCAGGCTCCTCTGTCCATGGGATTTTCCAGGCAAGAGTACTGGAGTGGGGTGCTATCGCCTTCTGGCACAGGCAAATAAAGACACGCTTTTTTAATCTTAAAAAAAAAAAGAAACTGCCAATGAGGTTCATCTTATATAAAGGACAGACCGCATGAGAAAAGTTTTTTTTTTTTTTCAATCCCAGTGAACTATTTTGATATTTCCCTTTGAAACATTCCACTGGCTGGCTGGAGTTTCTGCTTTTCATCTAGTATCCTGGAGATCCACACAGATTTTCACAGTTTTCTGAGATTTTTCTCAGCCCTTGTTTTGGCAAAGGTTGTTTGCATTTCCCCTCCAGTCAAAGGAAACACATCTCTTAAAAAGCAGGTCAGTGGGATTGCCAGTGTATGCCTCTATATGACATAATTCCTAGTTCTTGCCATTTTTGTCAAATCTTTTATGGAAGGGGGAAAAATAATCAAATGAGAGCAGAAAACACCAAACTACACAATTCAGAATCAATTAAAATGTTCCATGTCACCTTAACCATTGTGGGGGAAATTCAAAAGAACAAAAACAGAAGCAGGCAAAAGAGTAAACCATCTAGGGAAGAATCCTTACTACCAGCTGGTGATTCGAACCAAACAACACAAAATAGAACAAAGATTTTTTATAGCACTTCTCTGGGTAGGAAAGTTACACCAATATCTTATCCATGTCTTGCCTTTTATCTCTTTGGCCTCCAGCAACTCCAAACAGCAGCAAACTCCCCACCCCAACAGCCACCAATCCTATCCTCAACCCCGACATATTAGTCACTCAGATTCCTTTGGAAATTTATTAACAATGACATTTGGAAAGCACAAAGCCATTTCTACTCAATTAAATAAACACACTATGTTAACCTTCAGTACAAGAAGTGGCCGTTCATTTTTATCGGTGGCTGTAAACAGACTCTGAGCTTCACGAAGCCAAGATCAATAGAGCGTTGGCAAACAATAATAATCTCATGCACACTCTATCGACAGCTGCTCAGAAAATATAGTTTGATTCTTCTGGGCCCGATGATTGGGCCCTTGGCCAGCCTCTTGCCTTTCTCTGAACGAATGTCAAAATGTCAAGAAAAGGCTTCTATGGGAGTGAAATCTATTGCAGCTTCCTGAGGAACCTAATCGGCCAAGCTCTGCTATCCGGCCATGCAGGCCAATGGAAGGGACGCCAAATCTCCAGTGAGAGGGCTGCTAGACACGTGATGGTGGAGCCATATGGCTGTGCGGATGTCACAGGGGGGTTGTCATCGCTACTGTCAACTGTGTCTACTGCAATCATCGTGCTCATTTTAGTGATGGAATGGGAACAAGGATGCATATATAACAGACGATGGTTATTTCTGTCTCTCCGGCCAGGTAGAGATGGGATTCCACAGTGGAAAGACAGTGGAAAGAGCTGGTATTCCAAACAGACTGCCCCTCTGTATCTGCTCTTCATCTAACCTTCCTATGTGAGTGTGTTCTCTTCTACCCTTCCCTCCCTCTCCCCCAACCCTTCACTCTCCTTTCTGCCTCATCTTTTCATTCTTCCTCCACAGAGCACAGAAATTACTGCAAAGACACATGCAGCCTAGGAATGATGAAAGGGCTCTAGAGTTTGAATAGAGAGAGCAGTGGTCCCCAATCTTCTTGGCACCAGGGACTAGTTCCAGGGAAGACGATTTTTCCATGGATTGGGAGGCATGACGATTTGGGGATGACTCAAGTACATTACATTCACTGTGCACTTTATTTCTATTATTATTACACTGTGGTACATGATGAAAAAAATTATACAGCTCACCACAATGTAGGATCAGTGGGAACCTGAGCTTGTTTTCCTGAGCTCAGGGGGTAATCTGAGCAATGGGGAGTGGCTGTAAATACAGATGAAGCTTCGCTTGCTCACCCACCGCTCACCTGCTGCTGTGTGATCTGATTCCTAATAGGCCATAGACTGGTACCAGCCCATGACTGGGGTGTGATGGATCCCTGGTCTAGAGACAGCCTTGCCTCTAACTTGCCGCGTGACCCTAGACTTTCATGTGCCTATCTTAGAGCCTACATATTCTGATCTCTACAATGGATTGAGGTGTGATCCATATGATCTCAAAATCTTCTTTCTGTTTGAAAATTAAATTGGAGTGTAGGTACAGAAGACCTAGATTTGTGTCATAGCTCATCTGTTTGCTAGTTGGATGGTTTTCTATTTACTTTTCTGATCTCTAGTCTCCTCATTTGTAAAAAGCGAGGATAATAATCGAGTTCATAGATTTATTAAGACAATTAAAAGAGGTAATGTAAAAGGACTAAAGTTCTTTAGAAAGAAGAGTTGATTTTTACGATGAATCGAAGACTGACAGAAAGATATACGTGGAAGAGATTATCAACATAGACACACCCCAGGCAATCACTGCAGGGCTCTGACTCAGAAACTGGAAATTTTCCAAGAACCTAACCTGTCTCCTAATAGCTAAAATATACACAAATAAGGGGTTTGAGGTCACTTGTAAAATAAAATATTACAAACTAGTTTTATTGAATAATTTTCATATATCAGGCATTGAGCCAGCACTTTGTATAATTTAGTTTTCTGAATGCTCTCAGCAACCATAAAAAGTAGGTTAAAAATTTGGTTCTACTTTACAGAAATCAATCATAGAGGGGTTTTAAAAAAAAAATCCCCAAATTCCAGCAAATTGGACTCGTACCCAAGTCAATGTGATAAGTGTCTGTGAGCTTAACCATTAAGCTATGCAGCCTCCATCATTTACAGTCTCATATAAGACTTGGGATTTTTAAAAACCATACTGCATTTTCCCATGTAAGCTGTATCCTTATAAATAAACAACAGTTCGTCACTTTCTAGCAATCAGTCATTCAGCTCTTAAAGCTTAATTATTCCCATGATTATATTCATCAAGAAACAAATTTTAAAAAGAAAAATAATCTAAAGCCAGGGACTCTGCTTCTGACAGTTGCCTATGTGCCTCTTTTCAAAAACAAATTGCCACCTAAGTAATCACAAAAATAATGGGGGACTTGTATTTTGGCATACCCATTTGTTGACAGAGATGCTGCAAGAATAATCTGGACCATGAATTCAAAGATGTTACCTAAGGCTCCAAGAACGTGATAAGAATTTAGTGATTAAGATCTTAGCTCAAGAATTAGAGAAACCTAGGTTCAATTCTCAATTTTCCTTTTAATAGTTTTGGACCTTATACAAATTATATAAAACTCTATGAGGGATAAAATAATAGACCAATATTTCAGAATATTAAAATGAGCTTTAAATAAAGATATATGTGAAGTATTAGCTTTCTTAGCACAACGTCTGGCACATAATAGATGCTTCGTAAATTTTATCCATTATTTTTATTATCTTTATATATTATTTTTGCCCTGCTTATTTAATTTATATGCAGAGTACATCATGTGAAATGCTGGACTGGATGAAGCACAAGCTGAAATCAAGATTGTTGGGAGAAATATCAATAACCTCAGATATGCAGAAGACACCACCCTTATGGCAGAAAGCAAAAAACTAAAGAGCTTCTTGATGAAAGAGAAAGAGGAGAGTGAAAACTTGGCTTAAAACTCAACATTCAGAAAACTAAGACCATGGCATCTGGTCCCATCACTTATGGCAAATAGATGGGAAACAGTGGAAACAAGATGTATATCCACTTGAAAGTGTTAGTCACTCAGTCATGTCTGACCGTTTGTGACCCAGTGGACTGTAGCCCACCAGGCTCCTCTGTCCATGGAATTTTCCAGGCAAAAATACTGGAGTGGGTGGCCATTCCCTTCTCCATGGTATCTTCCCAACCCAGAGATCAAACTTTGCTCTCCTACACTGGAAGCAGATTCTTTACTATCTGAGCCACCAGGGAAGCGTTGTATCCACCTACTGCTAAGTCGCTTCAGTCATGTCCGACTCTGTGCGACCCCATAGACGGCAGCCCACCAGGCCTCCCCGTCCCCGGGATTCTCCAGGCAAGAACACTGGAGTGGCTTGCCATTTCCTTCTCCAATGCATGAAAGTGAAAAGTGAAAGTGAAGTCGCTCAGTTGTGTCTGACTCTTTGCGACCCCATGGACTGCAGCCTACCAGGCTCCTCTGTCCATGGGATTTTCTAGGCAAAAGTACTGGAGTGGGGTGCCATTGCCTTCTCCGTATCCACCTACATGTAGTCTTTAAGCCATGACTTTGAGATATTAATATCTGTTTTAATGAGCATTTTCTTTAGTTTGAATATAAATTAATGTGCATTATTCAGTGATCTTCCATAACCCCATATGATCATCTCTGTATGTGTGGGAGTGTGTTTCAAATATTAATAAGTATTAAGACTTATTCTGTTTCTTTGAACATGTGGATAATTCCAATTGAGTTTTTTAATAACATAACTTTCACTCTAATGAATTCATCTTCCTTGTATAGATATAGCAATTTTGAGAGGAGTCCAATTGTGACTCAGTAGAATCAACCATTAAAACAAATTGTTTCCTATAGCCTTCCCTTCAGAAGTCAAGCAATGAAAAGGTTTTTTTGGGTTAAGCTTTAGTTAGTTTCATTCCAACTTTAATTACATTGAAAGAAGATGTTTCAGAGCCAGCAGGAAGGCAATTTGTTTGTGTTTTCTCTGAGCAAGTATTCTGTCCACCCAGAGTATTGGTCTGTCTACACCATGTTTACCACACACTAACCACCTCCTATGAAGGCAATTTATTGTGAGATGCAATCTACCAGAAAAGCAGTTGTGCTCAACGGGCATGATCATAAGGCAATGAAAACAGGTGTTCCTACCCTGTTATTCACTATACAAGGATTTGAGATGGAAAAGTGGATAGAGTTTCTAATGCAATCCCCCTTTAAGATTCACAATTAGTAACTTAACCATTTAACGAGTGGCCCTAGGCATTACTAATCTTCTCATTATTTGAAATTTTCCTTTTTGGGGATGCAGTCTCATTAAGGGATTGTTAATTAGTCCCAAGTATCATGATGGCAAAGCAGTGCTCACAGGTACTCCCAATAGATTGGGATAAAGTGGTGAGTGTGATGGGAAACAAAAAAAAGGGGCACATATGGGCTTTCCAGATGGCTCAGTTGTAAAGATTACACCTGCCAATGCAGGAGATGCAGATTGAAACCCTGGGTCAGAAAGATCTGCTGGGGAAGGAAATGGCAACCCACTCCAGTATCTTTCCTGGAAAATCTCATGGACAGAGGAGCCTGATGGGCTACAGTTCACAGGGTCACAGAGAGTCAGACATGACTGAGTGTGATAAGCACACAAGAATCAGAGAAAAACCAGATGTCAAAAAGGAAAGAAAAGAGACTATTTTTACTTCTATGGCAAATTCCTTACACACTGTCTCACCAACAAGTCCCATCTCCTAGCCTAAGACAGGCTGTTTGCTGCACTTGGCAGAGCATTACATTGGATGAAGGACATCTTATCCCTCATTATGACCAAGAAGCCACACCACAAGTCTTCAAGGAAGCCCAGATAACTTTAGTGTTCTTTAAAGAGTTAGAATTAACTGACAGAAGGAACTCATGTGAAGGTCCTTTTCCATGCCATCCTGTTTGCAAAAGGAAAGCTAAAACACTTTTTAAGAATTAGAATATGTAACTAAAATATTGTAACTTTGTCTTAGTCCATTTGGGGATTCCACAACAACAAAAAAATAACATACTTGGGACTTCCCTGGTATTCCAGGGGTTAAGAATCCACCTGCCAATGCAGGGAACATGGATTTGATTCCTCATCCAGGAAGATCCCACATGCCGTGGAGCAACCAACCCTGGGTGCCCCAACTACTGAACAGCTACTGGGCGCTCTAGAGCCTGTGCTCTGCAACAAGGGAAGCCGCCGCAGTGAGAAGCTTAATCTCTGCAGTGAAGAGTAGCCCACAGTCTCCACAACTACAGAAAGCCCACGTGCAGCAACAAAGACCCAGCACAGCCATAAATCAATTAGCTAATTTTTAAAAATAACATATACTACGTGGCTTAAGCAACAAACTTATCTTTCACAGATCTGAAGGCTGGAAAGTACAAGATTGAGACACCAACGGATTTAGTGTCCATAAGAGTTGGTTTCCTGGGTCATAGATGGCCATCTTCTAGCTGTGTCCTCACATGGCAGAAGGTGGGAAGGAACTCTTTAGAGCCTCTTTTGTAAGGGCATTAATCCCATTCATGAGGGCTCTACTCTCATGATCCAATTACCTCTCAAAGGCTCCAATACCTAATGCTATCACCTTAGGGGTTAGATTTCAACATATGAGTTTGAGCGGACACAAACATTCAATCCGTAAAACAGTTTACACTCAATCTAGAAAGTCATCCCTCTGGCTTTCTTACTCAGGTTTGGATAACTTTCTCTAATTTTAAAGTTTAATCTTTTGAACCAAAATCTCCTCTGAGAATTTGTTAATCTATTCCCACCATAGATGAGATCCTTATTTGGTTCTAAAGCACTGATGTGAATGAGGAATCTCCCTCAATCCCCTTTAAATTATCTTTAGCCTTCTAACTCTTAAAAGGATGTTTTTTAAAAAGACAGATGAAATGAAAAGCAAGTCAAGATAGTGACCATAAAAATGCTGCTGCTGCTGCTGCTGCTGCTAAGTCACTTCAGTCGTGTCTGACTCTGTGTGACCCCATAGACGGCAGCCCCCTGGCTCCCCCGTCCCTGGGATTCTCCAGGCAAGAACATTGGAGTGGGTTGCCATTTCCCTCTCCAATGCATGAAAGTGAAAAGTGAAAGTGAAGTCGCTCAGTCGTGTCTGACTCTTAGCAACCCCATGGACTGCAGCCCACCAGGCTCCTCCATCCATGGGATTTTCCAGGCAAGAGTACTGGAGTGGGGTGCCATCGCCTTCTCCGATAAAAATGCTATGATTAATCAAATTAAGAGAAGCAGATGGAATGGTTTTATTTATTTATTTTTTGCCACACCATGAAGTATATAGAATCTTAGTTCCCTGACCAGGAATGGAACCCGTGCGCCCTGCAGTGGAAGCTCAGATTCTTAACCACTGGGCCGCCAGGCAAGTCCTTGGATTGTCTCTATTAAAACATCATGAAAACTGCAAACTCTCTGCATATATAACTGTAACAACGATAGCAAGATCAACACAAAGAGGCATATGAGGTCTACATGGTGAAGTCTGCTGACAAAGCAGTAATATCCAGGAAACATGACTAATGCAGGGCTGTTCTAGAAACTTAGCTGAATATGATGACTATCCTTCTCATTCATTCAAGCCACCTAAACTCACACAGAGGATAAACTCTATTTTAAAACCATAGGCCCAAAGATAATATTTTTCTCTTTAATGCTTTGGAAGATGTAGAGAAATTAAAGGTGAGAGGGGCCAATTAAGCCTTGTATGCCATACTGTACCTGCCTCATCCTCATAACACAAAAGTACTATAAGCACAACATAGCCTCAGGAGGCTTTGTTAGGCAATTTTAAAATCGAATATGAAAAGCTAACAGATGTCTCCTAATATGGAGGTAGGCCTGCCTTTTATAGCCTACAGAAATAGAACTAGATCCTAGAGGCCTCCGCTCACTTCAGCTCCTTCGACCTTAGGAATCACTGGTGCCCCATATTCTCAGAATCAATTTGGGTCCTGTGCACACTGCCAGGGCTGTTTGCCATCTGGCATCTTTGTGGTGGAAATAAGCATAATTATAAAAATCCAAGAAATATGAAACTTTTAAGCCTAAGTGAAACACAGATAGTTTGGTCAACCCCCCACACTTTATAGATGTGAAAGCTGAGGTCCAGAGTAGAAAGTTTGCCATCAATTACATGCATAGCAGAACTCCAAATTTGTAGACCAAAGATTTTCCCACTGCAGTACATTAAAAGCATTTAATGCAGTAAGACCTAAAAAGTGAGCTAGTCTGAGATGAATTGAAGCATATGCTTTTAGCACCTGAACTGAGAGTAAAATTACTCGGTTCATACTAAAATCATTTAAAAATATCATGTGTGCCTCCTTTCCAAAACAGTATAATTTATGATTTCCCTAAAGACTTAAAAAATCTCACCGCATATGAAAGTGTAAGAAAAGCCTAAAGCCTACAAGAGTTAAGTGCATGGAGACTGCAGTGATTGTTTGGTTTTTATTTTCTTCTGTGTAGATGGTCTGATCCCAGCACAGAGTAGGTGCTCAGTTAATATTTACTCAATGAACTAATATTTCCTTTCTCTTCTACAGAGTCTCACTAGTTTCTCTCTCTCTCTCTTTTTTTTTTTTTTTGCTGATTCTAGTCAACTACCAATCCCTAATTTAAATCTATTCTGTTTTGCCTAGAACAAGACAATGAGATGTTCATTCTTTTATTGGCAAGTGTAAGGTAGAAGTAAATAAGTTCTCAATGGATATCTTGAGCTTTTTGTGTTGAGATCAACCCATGACAACCTGTGCTTACATTTTGTATCATCTTCTGCCACTGTCTTTTTCTTTTAATGCATTTTTATTGGAGTATAGTTGCTTTGTGATGCTGTGTTAATTTTCAGTGTACAGCAAAATGGATTAGCCATACATACACATATCCCCTCTCCGTTTTGGCCTTCCTTCCCATTCATGTCACCACAGTGCCTTAAGTAGAGTTCCCTGTGCTGTGCACTTGGGAGATTGGGATCCACCCATATACACTACTGGTACTGTGTATGAAACATAGAAAGAACATATTGCATAGCTCCTGTGTCTTTTTTGCTTGCATTTCAGTCTTTACAGCAGACACCTAATGAGGACTGCAGAGGCCACAGAGTCAAATCTTGCATTCATTGTGGCAACGCCCTTTCCAATCTTCAAGGGACGTGCAATCACTTGGCCCTTCTCCATGTGTTTTTCTTCCTAGAGCAGTGAAGAGAACGAATTCAAGAGCTGGGCAGCCTGGGCCCTAAGCTCAGCTCTGCCATATCTAAATTACATTTTCTTGGAAATTTATTGAAATTCTGTGCTTCAGCTTCTTCATCCGTAAAATGGGAGGGATAATAATTCTACGTACTCACATGGATATTATGAGGATAAAAAAAGAGCATAGAGTCCTTAAAACAGTAACTGGAATACCTTAAGAGCTATTGTAGTCTCAATTACTCCTATTACTACAACTGCTTTCCCTAATAATAGAGAGCTTGCTCCCTCCTCAAGAAGTTTATTCTAATGATTAAGACACTCCCAAATGGAAACTCATTTCTGTTATGGAGACCAAACAGAGCTTTCCATAATTCCTATCTGTTGGTCCTGGTGCTGCCTTTTAGTATTAGGTTGATTAACAAGAGCCTCTTTTCTACCTAACATTCAAATGGTTGATGACAACCATCATAGCCCTACTTAAGCTTTTCTTTTACAGGCAGAGTATTTCTCCAACTTTCTTTAATTCCTTTTTTTTTCTTTCTTTGTTTTTTTTTTTTTTTTGACTGCCACCACTCTCACCGTTCTTTCCTGTGAATAATCATAGCTCCCAGTTATGAGCCAGGCACTGTACTAAAGCCTTTACTTGCACGATGTGACTTAATCCTTAGCTCACACCAAGTGGAAGGCCTCCATTCCCATTTACTACTGAGGTCACAGACTCCTTCAAGAACTCCCAGTGGTAGAGCCGGGGTTGATACCCAGCATAGTGTACCACCAAGGACATGCCTAATTTGTCAACATTCTCTTAAAATGTGGCATTAGAAGGCACACAGGACATAGGCAACTTTAAAAGAATTTTTCTAAGATTTTACATTGTTAACACAGAGCCATATATTTGAGTGAGGTCTCTTTCACTCAGAATTAAGGCAATGACATTTTAAAAATCTAAGGTCAGGATTTTATATAATCCTTCTATAATTTATACATTTCATTTTAAGATCATTCTCCCTTCTTGTTGAGATTCTTTTGAATCTTAAGTCTGGTATTGACCAAAGGAGCTATTGTACCAGCTGTTTACCTTGACCATGTATCTTCAAGAGAATTATAAATGGAGAGGGGCAAAGGCCCAAGACACACAACTAAAGACTCTTTTCCAAGATATTAATAAAGATTTCAGACTGTCTTGTACTGTACTGATACTTCAAATATATTCATTTAATCCTCACAAATTAATCCTGTACATTCTTTTTTATGATTTTTTAAAAACTTTTATTTTTTGGTCACACCATGCAGCATGCAGAATCTTAGTTTCCTAACCAAGAATTGACCCCATGTGCCCTGCCGTGGAAGTTCTGAGTCTTAACAGCTGGACCAGCAGGGAAATCCCAACCCTGTGTATTCTTATATCTACTTTACAGATAACACAGTAGCCCAGAAAGCTAAATACCTTACCCACAGAATGGGTAGACTAGAATTTTAATCTGAGTGTATTCATCTTCAAAGCTTCCCACAATGCCATTCTATCCCACATTATATAAAGGCAAAGAAATCAGATTTCTACTGTGCCCACCCTACTGGTGACAGTCTGCTGAAATACTTTACACTTCCATCTTCTTATCCACAGTTCATACCTGTGGACTGAGAGGCCTACCTGCCCTGAGGCAGTGTGAAATAGGCCAGGTATAAATCGTCAGCAACTGATCTCACAGTGGCAGATCCTGGGTCACTTGACCTCAGTTTGATGTCACATGCTGTTTACCCTCTTAACTTTGCAGGTCAAGAAGCAACAGTTAGAACTGGACATGGAACAACACACTAGTTCCACATTGGGAAAGGAGTATGTTAAGGCTGTATCTTGTCACCTTGCTTATTTAACTTATATGCAAAGTACATCATGAGAAACGCTGGGCTGGATGAAGCACAAGCTAGAATCAAGATTGCCAGGAGAAATATCAATAACCTCAGATACGCAGATGACACCACCCTTATGGCCAGAAAGCAAAGAAGAACTAAAGAGCCTCTTGATGAAAGTGAAAGACAAGAGTGAAAAAGTTGGCTTAAAACTCAACATTCAAAAACCTAAGACCATGGCATCTGGTCCCATCACTTCATGGCAAACAGATGGGGAAACAGTGACAGACTTTATTTTTGGGGGCTCCAAAATCACTGCAGATGGTGACTGCAGCCATGAAATTTAATAGACGCTTGCTCCTTGGAAGAAAAGTTATGACCAACCTAGACAGCATATTAAAAAGCAGAGACATTACTTTGCTGACAAAGGTCCGTCTAGTCAAAGCTATGGTTTTTCCAGTAGTCATATATGGATGTGAGAGTTGGACTATAAAGAAAGCTGAGCACCGAAGAATTGATGCTTTTGAACTGAGTGTTGGAGAAGACTTCTGAGAGTCCCTTGGACTGCAAGGAGATCCAACCAGTCAATCCTAAAGGAAATCAGTCCTGAATATTCATTGGAAGGACTGATGCTGAAGCTGAAACTCCAATACTTTGACCACTTGATGTGAAGAACTGACTCATTGGAAAAGACCCTGATGCTGGGAAAGATTGAAAGCGGGAGGAGAAGGGGACAACAGAGGATGAGATGGTTGGATGGCATCACCGACTCGATGGACATGAGTTTGAGCAAGGTCTGGGAGTTGGTGATGGAAGGGAGGCCTGGTGTTTTGCAGTCCATGGAGTTGCAGAGTCGGACACAACTGAGTGACTGAACTGAACTTCGGACTCTGCATTTACAAGGACTTGAAGTTCAGTCTTGAGCGTGGTTGGCCATTTTGTTTCTACTCTCACCATGGTACTTTTGTAATGGCTGTTGAACTATTGTCTTAAGAGCACAGGCTTCTGATTGCACTTTCAGAAGAGCTGGTTTCTGTTAGTTCATTCTCATTGACCTCTATGCTCAAGGGCAGGTTTTGGTGCAGATGCTTCACCAACTAAATCATCTGGAGATAAATCTCAGTTGATGTGGTGTTTTACCAGACTAATGTCCACATCAATCCCAGCTCTATTCTCTTATCTAAGGAGTACTTCCTTTGGTGAGTGTGGATGGTTATTTATTGCTCATAGTTTTAGCCCCTCAAATTACTTAACCCTTCACAAGAATAAAACCACCTCTGATGGTTGTGTAACAGCTGCCTCATACACCAAGCCAACATGTCCAGGTCAAACTGTTTCAGCTGTTTCATATCTAATCTAAAATTACAAAGAACACTCAAGGAATGTGAAAGGTAATTGTAGACCTATAATTAGCTGGAAATGCTGAGGTCAGCACTTCTCTACTGCAAGACAGTGCTCGACAGTCTAACAACTATAACAGTCAGTACATTGGTTGTACATCCCAGGATATTATTGCATTGCATGCATACGTCAGAGATGTACAAATATAAACTAAATGAAGGTTTTTAGGGTTTCTTTTAAGTCTTGATTTAGCTTATGGTTTACCTCTTTTTATTAGTAAAACAGTTATAAACATGTTTTGTTTACATTCTTCTTCTTTCCCTCTGCTACTTCTTCCTTTCCTTCATTTACCTTCTCAAATGGCAACCCACTCCAGTATTCTTGCCTGGAAAATCCCATGGATGGGGGAGCCTGGTGGACTACAGTCCATGGGGTCACAAAGAGTCAGACATGACTGAGCAACTAACACACACACCTCTATTAGACATACTGAATCTACTTGTATTAGTACAATCTCTACACTGATAGAAACTAGAAATAAACTCACACACAAAAAATGGGGTTGGCAATCAAAAAATCCTACATATCTCTTCAGAGAACCAAAAGCATGCATTTTCAAGTTTGGGGATTCAATTTTCCAATCCCTACTGCATGAAACAAGGAAAATGTGATGGAAAAATAAGATACTGTACTTCCCTGGTTTGAGATATCTTTTTTTTATCTTCATTCAAGTTATTCAGGCTTCATTAATGAAAATTAAAAGGACAATTAACAAAAGCAATAATATCTTAGCAGTGTTCTGCCCTAGGACATCACCGTTGGGAGAGGATCCCCCACTAGATTGGCTCCACTGGAAAATAAATGAAGCTGTAAAGCAGAAAGATTCAGGAGGCAGCTACAGCAAGAAGAGTAGAGCAGGAACAACGGGAGCAACAGTGGTGCTTTGAGTCCAGGGCTAAACGTTGGGCCGGCCAAAAAGTTTGTGCAGGTTTTTCCGTAAGATGTTATGGAAAAACCCAAACAAACTTTTTGGCCAACTCAATGCTCCAGCGTTTCAATGAGCCTTTCACCTCTGCCACAATCAGGTTATTAAAACAAGAAGTCACTGGAGAAAGGAGAGAACATCTCTTGAGAATACAATGAAGCAAATAAAATAGACATGTGTCAGATTAATAAATGTCTAGATCTATAATAAAACAGCAGTAATTATTTATTCTATTTAAGATAACTACTGATAATCGAGTCCTTCTCATGTGCTAAGACTAGACTAAGGGCTTTCCTTGAATATCCTACCTATTCCCAGGCTTATGGACTAGGTAATGATCATCCCCATTATATACATAAGGAAGCCAAGATACAGAGATGCTAAGAAACTTATCCCAGGAGATGCATCTAGTAAATGGAATTGCCAAAAGTAGATCCTGGACTTTTCTCCCTCCAAGGCCACATTTGTGAGTTCTACTCTTCCTGCCTCCCACTGCAGAATGAGCTGAAAATATTAAGCCACTATGCTGAGATGTCCAAAGTGTCCTCAATATTTTTTTTCTAATTTGTTGTTTTCTTTTAAAAATGATAACACATATTTTGCACGACCATCTTCGAAGTGTGTCCTGCCATATAACTGCCAACCAAGGGCTGTCATGTAATGTTATCCTTTGTGTTTATGCTTGTAATTACACTGACAATAAGAATTACTACTTTAATTGATGAATTTACATGGAAGAAAGGTAGGCTAAATGGACAAGTATTGAATGGGTTTGTGGAAGGAGAAGACCAAATGGCACACTGGGGTGGAGATGAAGGTTTTATAGAGATTCAAACAGAGAAAAAGGGTAAGGAAAATGAGATATCACAAGTCACACAGCAGTACAGATGTACCAAATTCCAAAGAGTCTACACAATAGCAATCATGCTATATTCATATTGCAAGCAGAGATTTATTATCAGGAAAATGTTATCTGCCATATTAAATTAATGTTTTTAATTTCAATTGTATGGTTTACATTTCATTTGTACATTTCCAATGATTTTCCAGTCTTAGAGGAACTAGAAACTTCCAGCAGTTGTGCTTGATCTTCTGTTTGTATATATTTAGGAAACATTATAATAAATATTTTGAGTCAATCATCAGGATTCATAATTATATGTATGCATCCTTAAAAAGGGTCCTCACTTTACTCACATATGAAATAAACTGCCTCAAGAATGGACAGGATGGTGAAAAGCTGATCAACAACATTCAACAATCTTTGTTGGCCTTGAAGCAAGAGGTGGTAGCCAGGGGGATAAAAAAATAAATAAATAAATAAGAAATGATGCTGAGAACCCTTGCAACATATACCCTTTTCATATATCACATACATCAGAATTGCCTCTGGATCATTCAGAAATACAGATACTTGAATTTTACTTCAGATTTAATTTTTCAGTCTTAAGGACCATGCCTACTTACCTTCTAAGTTTCACAATGTTTCAATATGCCCCCCTCTTTTACCCAACTAATCATATCAAGCCAATGGACTAAGAAATGTAGAAATTTCTTAGAACAGTGCTCTCAGATGTTAGTATGCGCACGGATCCACAGATCTGTTAAATGCAGGTTCTGATTCATTATGTCTGGGGTCAGCCCTCTGGTTCTCTGTTTCTAACACATGCCCAGGTGTCCCATGAACCACATTTTGAGTGGCCACATCTCAGGAGACAGGGTGGTGGCCACTTCAGAGTAGACAGAAAGTGGACAAACCAGTTAAAACATAAGCCCACAGTTGTGTATCTTGAGTGTGATGTTTACATGAATGTATATATGTGACAACATGTCAAAGGATGATACACATAGGTGCATGCACACACGTGTCCATGCACACACGAGTAAAATAAGAAAATAATCTCAAAGTCTTTCTTTACTGACAGATGTTTTACAGTTTCTTTGCTGAGGGAGAAAGGGAAGTTGGACTTTTATACAAATATTCAGAATTTAAAGTTATAAAACAAATCGCACATTTGGGGCTACAAGACCTAAGATCTAAAAGAAAACAGGAAAGACATGTAGGTAAACTGAAAAGCAGGGCATTCCTTTTGAAACACAGTCAAACTTTAGGAAATTTTAAGAAAAGGAAGTGGGTTCCTGTCAGAAAATATTAAGGTGAAGAACATTAAGAGCCCAGATGGCATAATGCTATCATGATGAAGTCATCAAGCTGTAGGAGCTGACCTGCTCTACCCTCTACTACCCCGCCTAACATATGGTCATATTCTGCATTTCTTACTCAAACTTCAATCCTTTAACCTCCAAGGACAGCACGGCCAAGAAAAGAAATAAGCAGGACCCTTGCCGCCCACAGCATGGTGAGCAGAAAATCTGGATTTTCTACCAAAGGCTATTTCAAATGTGTTACCTTCCTGCTGGAAATAATCTTTTGGTATGTGACACATATGTCAGTTCAGCATGCACACTCTACCCTAAAGAACAGGGAGGTGACAATTTTTTTAGAAGCCCAAATTGTAATATCTTAGGCTTTACAGTCTATAAGGCATCTGTACTCAACTCTGGCACTGTAGTGTGATATAGGCCATAGATAGTCTGTAAAGAAATCTGCATGGTTTTATCAAAAACTTTATAAAACAGTGAGTGGAGGGTTCAGGATGGGGAACACGTGTATACTTGTGGTGGATTCATTTTGATATTTGGCAAAACTAATACAATTATGTAAAGTTTAAAAATAAAATAAAATAAAAACTTTATTTATAAGAACAGAGAGTCAACCCTTACTCAAGCTGTCTCACATAGCTCTCTAGAGGAAGTACAATTAGATTATGTATTTCACGTGTTGGTCTGGAAAATCTAAATGGCATCCCTAAAACATAGAGCATGGTGGAGACAGAAGTGGGAGAGGCCTTCTAGCAGAAGGGATAAAAGACAGGTCTTGAGAACAGCATCTCACTATCACCCTCACTTCCTTCCTTAAATATCTTGTGGCTGTTGAAAAGACAGAGGGAGAAAGGGTACGTGGCAATAGTAGGTGCTATTAGGTGACATGGTGCCTCTACTTGAGAACCGCATGGCTGTTGGGTCAGCTTGCATGTTGTGTGATAAACCCTACTCTCATGATGTGAGTCCAAGACCAGAAACCCCAATACTGGCACCATCAACCCTATACGTTCCAAAAGGGTCATTGAGTTTATCCGTACAACTCATTTCTTTACTGATAAGATCTAGAAAAAAGGAAATTTGTAAGTAAATTCCCTGAAGCCAACTAGACCAGATCTGTTGTACCTCCTCTACAGACGTATCTCTATCCTTGCGGAAAGAGGAATAGGCTATTAGATAGCAGGCAAGCTTCTGCAGTAGAATATAACCTGAACTTGGATCTTGTTTTGGGGCCTCTGAGTCCAGACATCTCAGGGTCTCATTGTAGCTGAAGCTGCTGCTGCTAAGTCACTTCAGTAGTGTCCAACTCTGTGCGACCCCATAGATGGCAGCCCACCAGGCTCCTCTGTCCCTGGGATTCTCCAGGCAAGAATACTGGAGTGGGTTGCCAATTCCTTCTCCAATGCATGCATGCATGCTAAGTCGCTTCAGTTGTATCTGACTCTGTGCGACCCCCATGGACAGCAGCCCACCAGGCTCCTCTGTCCACGGGATTCTCTCCTACCATATATATTATAGCAGCATTACCTATGCCAGGCAGCAGACAATCTAAAACTGTGATGGCAGCAACTATGAGAAAAGTCATGTCATCCCACATCTGATAAAGACAATAACCAAAGAGTCTGAATGGGAGGGAGGAGGAGCATTTCTAAGACCAGGTGATTTCCTTCTGCAGCCTCCAATCATGGGAGGCATCCATCATCCAACAGGGAAAATCACTTGCCATATTTCCAGGGATGTGACTTCCAGCGATTCCTAAGCAGTTACAAAGATTTTATCATGTGGTTGTTTTTCATCATTCAATCGTTGAGTTGTGTCCAACTCTTTGTGACCCTATGGACTACAGCATGCCAGGCTTCCATGTCCTTTACCATCTTCTGGAGCTTGCTCAAACTCATGTCCGTTGAATCAGTGATGCCATTTATCATATGGAAAACAAGCCAAAGAGAGACTAGTGGAAAGTAGTTATGGTGGAAGTGATACGATAAACAAATCTACCCAATAGCAGACACACACACACACACACACACACACATTATAATGACTACTTTGTCAAATAGGAAGAACTGAAGCATTATGGTCAAGGGCAGTCAAGTGAATTTGATAACTTACAAAATGACCAGATTACTTTAAAAAATCTCCTAACACTTGATTTACTTGGCCCTACCACTGCTTAAAGACACACTTTCAACCAGAGTTCATTTGGTTTGAATAGTCAGCTTACTGTGCATTCTGTTGGTACAAACCTCCTCTTACTTTAGGCTTCCCTGGTAGCTCAGATGGTAAAGCGTCTATCTACAATTTGGGAGATCTGGGTTCGATCCCTGGGTCAGGAAGATCTCCTGGAGAAGGAAACAGCAACCCATTCCAGTATTCATGCCTGGAAAATCCCATGGACCAAGGAGCCTGGTAGGCTACAGTCCATGGGGTCGCAAAGAGTTGGACATGACTGAGTGACTTCACTTTCACTTTCTTTCTTCTTACTTTAATTAATGGCAATGGCCTTTGCAGAAGAAACATGGTTCTAGCTTTTCTATTCACTTTCACTCTCAAAAATCACATTTTCCCTTCTATCTCAGAACCTTTTTCTGAAGCCTATGGCAGACACAGTTTCTTTGACCACGGTACTCTACTCTACTACGCACAGACATGGCCTCAAATATTTCACAGTTTGGCAAAGGGTTCCCACAAATCGCTAAGTATTGGTGAGCGAAACCTGCTTATTACCTAAGATCTAGTATCTTCCTTTCAAGCCCTTTATCTTCTGGTGAAGAAATTTTAGGAACATATAAAGGTGATGATTTTTCTAAGGCCAAGCAGATAGAAAGCATCAGACCTACAACTAGACACGTGGTGCCCTGATTTTCAATCCAGCAGTCTTTACATTTCACACTTTTTCTGCTTCTGTGAAAACCAGGCTCCTCCAGGACTTACAGATTAATCATTTCACCACCAAGAAAATCTCCATATTATCTGGCTTCTCCTTATAATGGCAGCAGAATGTTTACGCCACAGACAAAATGAATCACATGCTCTCTGATATCACCATGGCACCTGGTTCATTCTTCTTATACACTCTTCACAACACATGCAAAATAACCAGTTTATCTGTTGCCCCACAACAGACCAGGAACTTCCTAAGGCCTGGACTGTGTCTTACTCACATTTTTATCTCCAGCATCTAGTACACGGTTTGGAGCACATTTGGTACTGCCCAACCAGTCCATTCTGAAGGAGATCAGCCCTGGGATTTCTTAGGACTGATGCTAAAGCTGAAACTCCAGTACTTTGGCCACCTCATGCAAAGAGTTGACTCATTGGAAAAGACTCTGATGCTGGGAGGGATTGGGGGCAGGAGGAGAAGGGGACGACAGAGGATGAGATGGCTGGATGGCATCACTGACTCGATGGACATGAGTCTGAGTGAACTCCGGGAGTTGGTGATGGACAGGGAGGCCTGGCGTGCTGCGATTCATGGGGTTGCAAAGAGTCGGACACAACTGAGCGACTGAACTGAACTGAACTGAACTGAACAATTACTAATTTGTTGAGTGGATTTGTGGACAAATGAACAAATGCGTGAAAAGCAGTAGAACAAACTAGAAAAGAGCACTAGACTTAGAACCAACTGTCTGGATTCTAATTCTTCCCCCACTATCCACTAGTTAATTGACTTGGCGTGACTAAGTGAATGAGTACATGAATGACAACTTGAATAGCATATCTATCCTAATGAATCAAGCTGTTTGTGAATCAAGTATTTTGATTCTTACCTGAGATGAAGGTAAAAGAGGAGAGTGAAAAAGTTGGCTTAAAACTCAACATTCAGAAAATGAAGATCATGGCATCTGGTCCCATCACTTCATGGGAAACAGATGGGGAAACAGTGGAAACAGTGTCAGACTTTATTTTTTGGGGCTCCAAAATCACTGCAGATGGTGACTGCAGCCATGAAATTAAGACGCTTACTCCTTGGAAGAAAAGTTATGACCAACCTAGGTAGCATATTGAAAAGCAGAGACATTACTTTGCCAACAAAGGTCCGTCTAGTCAAGGCTATGGTTTTTCCAGTGGTCATGTATGGATGTGAGAGTTGGACTGTGAAGAAAGCTGAGTGCCAAAGAATTGATGCTTTTGAACTGTGGTGTTGGAGAAGACTCTTGAGAGTCCCTTGGACTGCAAGGAGATCCAACCAGTCCATTCTGAAGGAGATCAGCCCTGGGATTTCTTTGGAAGGAATGATGCTAAAGCTGAAACTCCAGTACTTTGGCCACCTCATGGGAAGAGTTGACTCATTGGAAAAGACTCTGATGCTGGGAGGGATTGGGGGCAGGAGGAGAAGGAGACGACAGAGGATGAGATGGCTGGATGGCATCACTGACTCGATGGACGTGAGTCTGAGTGAACTCCGGGAGTTGGTGATGGACAGGGAGGCCTGGTGTGCTGCAATTCATGGGGTCGCAAAGAGTCGGACACAACTGAGCGACTGAACTGAACTGAACTGAACTGAGATATAAGGACCATTTGCCCTCCATTTTACAAATGACAAAGGTGAAGATCAGAGGTTAGGAACTGTGTCCAAAGCTCTGTGTTGCGTTGTGTTCTGTGTTGTGTCCAACACAGCAAGTAATTCTAGAATCCAAACTAGAAGCCTATGATTTTAGGTATTACCTGATACTTTCCCTCTGAATATTTTTTACCATTCCTAGAAGAAACCAAGCTTTAAGATTTCTAGTAGCTCTGGGGGGGAAAAAAAAAAAAAAAACCTATTGGGATGGTTTATTGACTAGATTAATCAACTGACTACATTTTAAACAAAAATACTAAAGAAGCCCCTACATATTGATGCATAAATGAGACATGATGATACATACATGATACATAAAAGATTGAGTTCGTCATGTAATTTGGTGAACTTTGATGTGAAAAAGAACAATACATTAATGTTAAAAAGAAAGCAATATTAGGAGGCTGGAGGGTCCAATTAATGAGAAGATAAAATAAATGAACATGTATGGTTGATTTAGGCCAAGTGTGTATGTGTATGTGTGTGTGTGTAGTTCAAATAAGCATTATATTTTATCCTAATAAGGAATAATTATGAAAATTATTTTGGACATTCAATATTGAAAGTACCCTTTCCTTAACCATTTTCATTGTAGCAACAGAATAAAGAGTCAATGAGAGCAGAAATGCTAAAAAAAAAAAAACACTCAGAGAAATCTAAAGAGAGCATGAAAATGGCTATTTTGTAGGATTAAAACCCATGACTCATATACAGGTAATCTATCCCTCTTCACCTAAAGACAGAATTTTAAAAATGGGGAAAGGCAGAAGCCCTATGGTTACAACTAATTTTAAAAAAAGGATAGAAAATGTCCATGATTAACACAAGACCCTTCTGACTTCAAAATGCTAAAAGCCAGCAAAGCAGCAAAAAGACCATAATACCAAATGTGGAGTTGAAGCTGGAGAACTAACTCATTATAAAGGTCTGGGGAATGGGAAAGGGGGTTGGGATGGATATACTCCAGTTCACAGCATTAATGCTGTCATACCAGTCTTTACACAATTTAGAGTTTGCATGTTTTACTTCAAATTTACTCCGGGCAAATAGAGAGGAGCTTTTGAAGATATGTGCGTGTGTGGGTGTGTGTGTGTTTGTGTATGTGTGTGTGTGTGTGTGTGTATATATATATATATATATATATATATTTAAATATATATATAGTCTGTTGCCCTGAGCTCTTCCTGATATGTTAATTGGAAAATGTGTTACCTTCACTTAGCAAGTATTTACATATTAATTAACTTTGAGAAGACTGCAAACAGTTTACTCAAGTGAAGGTGTTAACAATCTATACTCCTACTCGGATTCATAAGAAAAGGGGGCACCTGTGTACACATGATATTATCTAATTACTTGGCTGGAAAGGTGTACAGAATTTGCAATCCAGACACAGATTTCTGGCAACTCAGTGAGAGTTAGGGGTGTTTTTTAATAAAATGGCAAAATGGTGGATTTATTTTAATTTAATAATGTCATGGGGTTTCCCAGGGGGTGCAGTGGTGAAGAATCCACCTGCCAATGCAGAAAATGCAAGAGAATGCAGGTTTGATCCCTGGGTCAGAAAGATCCCTTGGAGAAGGAAATGGCAGCTCACTTGAGTGTTATCTGGAAAATTCCCTGGGTAGAGGAGCCTGGCGGGCTACAGTCCATGGGGCTGCAAAGAGTCATACACAATTGAGCACACACATTCTTAATCATACAACATCATCATGAGGCACAGACACATATAAGATCAAAGGAAGCTTTCATCAAGAGTGTAGCTAATGGGAAAGACAATAAGTCCTAGTAACGGAACAAATTATGAAAAAGGGAGTGGGGGATGAGCAGATATCAAGATGGACAATGAAGAGGAGGCAGACACATGACAGACATGCTCTTGAGAGGACAGAAAGGCTAGGGAGATGGAGGAGGATGTCAGAGAAACGAGGCATGGGATAAGAAGGAAAATAGGTTTCTATGTCTGTGTTCAGAGTGCCTTTAAGGCAAACATTTTCTCCTGTCTTTGATGAACCTACTAGTCTAAATTAATTTTAAGAATATGTAACTGAGTGACTGCAGGTGATTTAGGTTAAGTTTGAATAAAGAATACAGGATAATAATCCAAAATATTATACATCACTTCCTGTTTTCAAATGTGTTCACCCGGCTATAAACTTACAGGGCAGCAAAAATATTAAATAAATCACAAGAAGTTAGGAATTAGGCAAACCGTGTTATTATCAGAACTAACCAGAGTGATGTCATCCTTCAAGTTATGTAAGAATTCAGCTGGTTTTGCTGCATCCTAGAAAACTTAGGTTGGACTCTGAAGCATCCAATGTGACTGAATAAGGGTCATTATTGTAAAAGTGGATGAGTGTGGCAGTGAGCAACAAGAGAGAAATTAGCACTGCTCCTCTGAACATGTTAGACTGCATCACGTCCACAGAGTAACAGCGTTCAGCGCAGCTCAGCCAACGTTCCGTAGGCACGCCCTGTGTGCCAGGCACGTATTCCTTACTGGACCCACAATATTACAGTCCCAGACCCAGGAGTCGCCACACAGGGTCTCTGGAAAGATGCTGAGGAAGAGATGATACATTCTTACATGATACCTCATACATTCTTGACGACCTAAAGAGCCTGAGGCCTGGCTTAATTTCAGCTCACCAGTGGCAAATCTTGAATTCTATTTCTAGTTCATGTAAAAGAAGATAAGAACTCTCTGAATATGATTTCCTTCCAACGTATGACAGGAACATGGATAAAAGTGTGTACGCCTACAATAATAATAATAATAACAGAGACTAACACTGACATTCTACACACTGGTGGCTCAGACAGTCAAGAATCTGCCTGCAATGCGGGAGATCCCTGGGTTGGGAAGGGAATGGCAACCCACTTCAGGGTTCTTGCCTAGAGAATTCCATGGACAGAAGAGCCTGGTGAGCTGCAGCCCATGGAGTTGCAAAGAGTCGGACACAACTGAGCAAATAACACACACGCAGAGACGCTGGAGCAGGGCACCGCTCCCGGGGAGGCACGCATTTCCATTTTCTAGGCGCTCTCTGGGGCACAGAGAAGTTGAACAACTTGCCCAAGGCCTGGCTACAAAGTGACAGCACTGGGATTGGAACTCCCTCAGTTAGTTCTGTGCTTTTATTATTAGTTTTAAAGACATCACTCATCACTGCTTCCACCATTACTGTGTCTTTTCTGCAAACCAATGAAAACTGTATAAGGACAGAGGAAGCAGAACAAGGGGTTATTGTTTTTAAAGGAGGGGGTAGAGAGAGTAAATCACACATAATACTCACATAATATCTACTAATACCTAATACTGACATTTATTAACTGTCCTGAAAGATTAAGAAACCAGATATGAACTTGAAAGCAAAGAAATGTGAAAAGTGGGAGATAGAAAGTCAAATAGTCAAATGTGCAAGTAAAAAAAAAAAAAATAATGAAAGCTCTCTTTTGAGATTGAAGTATCTCCCTACAAATTTGCTCAGTACCTCCTGCGAGGAAACAATGGATTTCAGGCAGAAATTATGAAATCCCAGAGTGGGTCATTATTAGAATAGAGACAGCTGTGATATAGCATCCTCGATCGTCTACATTCAAGGCTCAAACTCAGGGGGAATATAAAGGCCCCTTTGTTAAAATAAAGCAATCATTTCTACCTTCATTAAAGAAAATATCATGGCATTAATCTATGGCAAAGTCCCATATGCCATAGCTATACCAGTGAATCTTGCTTTGGGGAGCTGTTATCAATAGCAAATACTTATAAATAAAGCATAAATAATGCTTTAATAACATATGGCTTCACTGCATATGTTTACTTTGCTACCAAAATCCTTGCACTACCTCATCAAAACTGCTAAGAATCCTCTATAATAATTCCTTCCTAAACAACAACTTTAGGATAAATAAGTGAATAACATGAAAATGCACAGATATGAACAATTATTTATATGTATTCTAAATATCTCCCAGGCTGTGTATTTAAAATAGAAAGAAAAAAATGTCTGACTCTTATGATCTTGAGTATAACATTGACATAAACTATGGAAATGTGGGTTCTATAAACTCATAAGCTTATAATGTCATGTAGGGCTACTTTGGCAACTGTGGATATAGGAAAATAGAGACAGGGTTACATGAATACTTATCTTCATTTTCAAAACATTCTGTACCTTCTTTTGTATATTTAACATATTTGTTAACTAATTATTCATGACGGTTTAGTGCCTGTCTAACCCCACTTGGCAAGGATTGCATTGATCATACTCATGAGTATCTTTCCAGCTTTTATGAAATTTTAGTAGCTATTCAATAGATGCTTGTTGAATGGCTGATCGAATAAATGATGAATACTAAATACATTATAACGGTGTCCTACCTCTCCTAGACTGGGCTCCAGATTGAGAAACAAGGTTCTGAATCAGAGACTGAGAGATCCAGAGCTTTTACTAAGAATTGTAAGAAGGTGGGACTTCCCTGGAGGTCCAGTGGTTAAGACTTCACCTTCCAATGCAGGGGGTGAGGGTTCAATTCCTGGCTGGGAAGCTAAGATTCTTCATGTCCCATGGCCAAATAACCCAAAACATGAAACCGAAGCAATATTGTAATGAATGCAATATAGACTTTAAAAATGGTCTACAAAAACAAACAAACAAAAAAGAGTTACAAGAAGGCAAAGGATTCCACACAAAATACGAATAGTGAAGAAGACTTTTCAGCATTGCATACCCTAATGCTTGGGAGCAGATGGGTAACTAAGGCCTGAGGAAAGGTTGAGACTATTGCATATTAGGGATTTACTCTCTCCTCTATGGGGCTTAAGATACTTATTTTAAAAAGAAAACACTTTGCTGGTCAAACAAAACACATTTATGGGCTGAATTTGGCCAAGCTGTTTGCAATTTCTTAGAATTCCCTTGCTTGGTACGCTTTAGCTCTGGGCAACTTCTAACTTATTCTCCTTTACTTTCCCTTTCCCATTATCCTTAATTCCTTTCTAGATCCCCTTAGAATCGAAGAGAAATGATTTTTGAGCCTTATCTACTGAATAGCAATTTGTACCCCCGAGAGGGCCCCTCCCAGGTCTCTGGGACCTGGTCTGTGTCGTACTTTACACAAAGGTAAACCTGAATTATGCTGAACTTGCATTGCTGGATTTTTCTTGAGTGTCTCTTTTCTAAATTAATTTTGATCGGAGTATAGTTGTTTTATAATGTTGTGTTGGTTTCCACTGCAGAGCAAAATGAATCAGCCGTACATATACATGTATTCCCCTCCTTTTGGACTTCTTTCCCATTAGGTCACCTCAGAGCATTAAATCGAGCTCCCTGTGCTATCCAGTGCCTTCTCCTAAGTTATCCATTTTGTGCATAGCATCAATAGTGTACGTGCGTCAATCCCAGTCTCCCAATCCCTCCCACACACCCCTCCCCCCTGGGTATCCATACGTTTGTTCTATCAATGCTGTGTGAATTCGTAGCCACTTGTCTAATGACTTTGGAATTTGGCCTTGTTCCTCTGTGTCTTTAAATCGGCCACTTACCAAAGTGAAACCTGCCTAGATGTCCTTCTTTCCATAATAAAGAGACGCATTTGGCCAATTGGGCATACCCTGTGTCCAGATGGAATACTGTTTCGTTCAATCAGAAATTTAGAATGTAGAATGTTCTTATGAAGTTAATGTGATATTTCTAAGTTACTTTGAATTATTTCTGTCATAGATATTAAGATATTTGAGTCATTGGGAGTCAGGAAATCCAAGATTCTTTTTTCTCAATAATAAACCTCATTGATTGGATTCCCCCTTTCTCTTCTCCCTTTCTGGTGGATTCCAATGAGATTAAGTATATATCCTTCTCCCAGCTTTGGTGCCTGAAAGTGATGACTTTTTTATATACAGAGAGCTCTGGGTATATTCTGGAATCTCTTCTGGGTTCAGAGACTAGTATCTAAAACAATCTTAGCATAATAAGAAGGAGGCGGAAGAGATGCTACTGACCAGGATTCTTGCTTTGTTCCCTCCTCTGACCATCTATTCCTTCCTCTCACTCTCTAAATACATACAGAGTCAGTCTTGAGAACAATAAACTTTGTAATGAAGCGCTGACAGCACATCCCCATTTAAGCTAACAGCCTTACTATGCGCTCTACCCCTGAGCAGGCTGTTTTAATTAGGAAGACGGATTTGGGAGTTTATATGTTCTGTTGTGCTATAATTTCTGCCTTTACAGTAATTTTCTCCTGCTTTTCACACTATAATGTGCCATAAATCCTAGTTAGACTGTTTCACTGGCCTGTTGCTAGTCAGAGTCAATATTTCAGGCCTTTTGTTGCCATGGCAACCTTCTGCGGTACTCCTGTTCACTGGAATGTGATACAGTCTCCTGGGGAAATTGCTATGGACTTGATTATCACATGGACTCAGGCCCCCTGATGCACCAATTCTGCCCCATCTCTCTCTACCTCCCACCGACTGCTCCCAGCTCCCACTTTGTGTGTGTACACGTGCGGGCACACACACAAGCACATGCATATAGATTTTCCAGGGCAGATACAAGAGCAAAGAAAGCAAACAAACTAACGGAAGTAGCAGCCTTTCTTTCATCCCTCATGAAAGAGGAAGCTTAGAAAGTCGGTAAACTTAGACAGTTTTAAAGCTTAAACAAACCATGCACGCATCTCATAGCTTTGCTGTATCTTCACCCTTTGTTCTTGCCTCGTATTTTCTTTCTCGTGCTTCGTTGCCATAAGCCCTTCATACATTTTAAAATCTCAGTACATTTCTTTCAAAATTTAATCATGCTGTGAGCTCCTAGCTTAAATCCATTGCCCCCTACCTTTCATTAGAGATACTCAAAACCTACTTGTCTTTCATTTCCAGTAGTTTTTTTTTTTTTTTTCTAATTTCTCTTTACCTTTACCTTCTATTCTTACAGCTTTCCTTACTCTTGAGAATCCTTTGGACTGCAAGGAGATCCAACCAGTCCATCCTAAAGGAGATCAGTCCTGAATGTTCACTGGAAGGACTGATGCTGAAGCTGAAACTCCAATTCTTTGGCCACCTGATGTGAAGAGCTGACTCATTTGAAAAGACCCTGATGCTGGGAAAGATTGAAGGCGGGAGGAGAAGGGGACAACAGATGATGGGATGGTTGGATGACATCACTGACTCTATGAACGTGAGTTTGAGTAAACTCCGGGAGTTGGTGATGGACAGGGAGGCCTGGCGTGCTGCAGTCCAGGGGGTCACAAAGAGTCAGACACAAGTGAGCGACTGAACTGAACTGAGTAGGGGGAAGCATATAACTAGTAACCAGTAGCTATGCACACACCGTACAACATCTCTGTGGCTCATTTTCTTAAGTCTAGAAACAACAGTACCCATTCCAAAAGGTCTCTGTATAGCCGCAGTCAAATGAAAATGATAGTTATGAAGAAATATTGAAAAGCAGTACCTAGAGACCAGATGCAAACTGGATGCACTGTGGCTAATTTATACTAATAAGTATAATTAAAACCATGAAGTCCTATTCTTTAGCTGCAACTCTCCACAAAAGTTTTAAGAGCCCAGTTGCGCAGTCTAGTTATCTGAGTGAGGATCTGAATAAAATTGAGGAGATGACAGAAAAGGAGGATTTTTGTGTCCATTTTCTATTTTCTACCTATCTACACTTTCCTCCAGCCACAGTACACCCAGTTTGCACCTGGTCTTGCCTTTGGGCCACAAGGAAGTCTTTCTAGCATGTGGTAGATACACTGAATTTCACACATGTTGTACCCAGGACAATTTTCAGAGCTGCCCTCACCATTTCCCACATGCAGGGATCAAAGTTATAGCGGAACAGAGCCTGGCATACAAAGCAGCAAGTTCTATCCCATAGCTTTAGATGATTATGCATGGAAAGTGAGATGATTACCCAGGCAGGAAGCCCTGAGCCCATTTTTCCATGCAAACTGGAGAACATGGCTCATGATGTACTTTATTGCACTGCACCCCAGTTACAACAGCTGCTTTTGAGACAGAGGCAGAATGAACAAGACATGTGAATTACTAAATGAGATGACAGGGGTGAAAGGGTTCAAAAACGCTTGTTCCACTGGGTCTCCTGCTCTCTTCCAGTCCTCTCTTCTTTTTCTACCACTGAACTGCCTCATTTCACTATTCCCAAGGCTTGCGTTCCTTTCGACCTTCAGTCTTCGGAGATGCCATTTATCATATGACAATTTCACTTGTCTGCTGGAGAGGCACGTCCTCATCACTGGCCTGGGAGTAAGGAGGCCTGAGCTCGTGTCCACTCACATATCTTCTAATCACTGACTATGACCGGATAATTCATTTCACATTTTCAAGGTCCTGAGGCTCCTCATTTCTAAATTGGAGAAAGTGAAATTCGCTCAGTCATGGCTGACTCTTTGTGACCCCACGGACTGTACAGTCCATGGAATTCTCCAAGCCAGGATACTGGAGTGGGTAGCTTTTTCCTCCTCCAGCAGATCTTCCCAATCCAGGGATCAAACCTAGGTCTCCTGCATTGCAGGCAGATTCTTTATCAGCTGAGTCACAAGGGAAGCCCCTAACTACATTGGAGAAAAGTGGGATAAACAACATAGCCTCCAATGTGTCTCCTGATTCTTCCTGTCAGTGGTTTTACAACTCCAATATTATGGAGCCTGGTCTCTATTCCCCAAACACATAAAATAAAGCATCTAACATAATTTACTTTTTTTCTAATAGCTAAATCCTCCCACAATCCCCAAAGCAGGTGAGGGATCCAAATTAGTGATCCTTAGTACCTACTATATTTTTCTCTCACATTATAAACATTTATTTAATTTGGTATTTATATAACTAGCAATTATTAAATTTAATTAATGCATTGAATTAATTGCTGGCTATTCTTCTGTACAGGAAGCTTTATGTGGCTCTGACTATCTTGTCCATAACTGCATCATCAATGCCTAGCAGAGCACGTGACACACAGCGGCATTCAGTAGGGGACTATTATACGAGTGAGTGCGTGAATAAATGAATGAGTGAACAAAAAGACCATTTAAGTTCACTCCGAAAATCTTTTAGTTTGACTTCTAAGTTTAAAACAGAGGCAAACAGCTAATAAATACATTTTTGAAAAGTGAATAAGGCATTTCTGCCAAAAGCTTTCATCTGACCAATTAAGGAGGGTGAGGGGACTTCCTTTCTGGGCCTGGGATAAGATAGTATGCACAGTTAAGACCCAAAATATGATTAACTTTACTTTTGCTCATTCGTACCATTAAATATAACCTCTCTTTAAGTTAGTACTGTCTGATAGATGATATGCATTTTTTGACCCCAATTTTGTGCTTTTTACAGCTGTAAAATAAATTGTTGCTTATCTCTTAGGAGTTAGATTCTTCTCATGAATATGCGTGTGCTTTGCACATTGTTGAGTTTAAAAATCACCTAGCAAAGTGCTTGCTGTAGAGTTGGTATTTTTAACTGTTGACTAAGTGAGAAATACATGAATGAAAAAAAATTTTTAATGGTGTGATTATCACAAGAGTAATAATATTTATAGTTTCCCCCTCAATCCCATCAAGAAAACAAAAATCATCTGTACTTATCCACAAATATACAGAATGGTCTCTTTTAAGCGGGGCAGTATGGAGGAAAACTCGCCCTGGTTTTGAGATCCAGGGTGCTGGTAGGACCCTCTTGAACAAGCCGGCACCTCTCTGAAGAGAGCTGGAAGATCAGCACCTCCCGGGAAGCACTGTTGTAAGGGCCACATGAGAAAGCAGTGGGATGAACCACCTCTGTGGGCTGTGAAGCATTGCAGGAAAGTCCATCATTAACAAGGGAGCGGATGCCATTCTTTTCCAAGAAAGGAAGATTTCCTGGGAGAAATTGTAGTTTATCTCAAAGTCAGTGCTTCTCAAAGTACAGCGCACGGCAGAACAGTCCGGAAGGTTTGTTAAGACAAATCGGTCCTCCTCCTCCCCACTCACTGCCAAATTTCAGTCAGTAACTCTGGAGGATGAGAGAATTTGCATTTCTAACAAGTTCCCTGGTGATGTCGATGCTAATGCTGTCTGTCCAGAGATGACACGGTGACTACCACTGTACTAAGAATGCAGACAGACTGCTCCCAGGGACTAGGGGACGGACATAAATCTACAGCTCAGGCCAGGGGGAGACAAGAAGGAGCCATGAGGCTCGCGAGAACCTGGAGAGTGCCTGTCCTCCTTAGAGTCGTTCGAACCCCAGATTTATTTTAGAACACTGGACTGAACAAAACAGGTCTACAGGTAGGATCTGGCCTTGCAAGAGCCGCTTCTTAAATCATGGAGTAAGACTGCAAAGAGGTTACACAAGACACTGGTGCCTGGATACCTACTGGCGCTGCCTGTGAATTCCTGCATCTGATGCCTGAGAATTGCTAGCTGCTGCTGTTGCTAAGTCGCTTCAGTCGTGTCCGACTCTGTGCGACCCCATAGACGGCAGCCCACCAGGCTCCCCTGTCCCTGGGATCCTCCAGGCAAGAACATTGGAGTGGGTTGCCATTGCCTTCTCCAGTGCATGAAAGTGAAAAGTGAAAGTGAAGTCGCTCAGTCGTGTCAGACTCTTAGCGACCCCATGGACTGCAGCTTACCAGGCTCCTTCATCCATGGGATTTTCCAGGCAAGAGTACTGGAATGGGGTGCCATTGCCTTCTCCAAGAATTGCTAGCAGGACATCACAAACACTGCAACCTATACAATCCAATGGGTGATTGAGAGTTTCATGTTTACCCTGAAATTGTGTTCAGTAACAATCTCTATCCTGTTCATAAACGAGACACACAAGAAGACAAGGAGAATATAGGAATGCGGTTACATAAACAGAAGTAAGTTCAAAATAGGAACTTCAATTGTCAAAGGGCCTGGAGGCTCAATGAAAATAATACACTCTGATATTTCTGTGGTTTTCTTCTCCCTGAGAGATACCAAATGAGAATGAATGGACCTGGCAAGCTGAGATACACACCCAGAATGGCCAGTGTCCCAGTTTCAAAGAAGGTCATGACAAATGTGTTGACTGAGGTCTAAATCTAAACTTGACTGAGGTGCAAGCTGTGCTTTTTCTACAAGAAATGTGTAAGTGCAGACTGAAGAACAGACTTTGGGGATTTTGGGTTGAATTCCAGCTCCTAACTTATCTCCTGTAAGTTACTTAAACTTTCTGAACTAGTTTCTCATAGATAAAATGGAAAGAATATTCACTACAAAGGCTATTGGAAGGATAAGATTCAAAGGAAAAAAAGGGCCTAGGACAGGACTTGGCACATAGCAGACTGTAATCTAAAATGCTATTTTGGATACCATAGTTCTAAGAAAATATAGCAGTGGTCAGACCCGCACCCATGTAGCCATTCTAGAATCTCTACATGGACACTGTCCCTCGTTCTCTGAACAACCATGACATACCATGTGTGAACCTCATAAAGTAAGCCCCCTAAAGATAAGATCTTTAATGGATATACTGGGCTTAATAGTATCTCCCTAAAACCCATGTCCAACTGGGATCTCAGAATGCAACCTTATTTGCAAACAAGGTCTTTGCAGATGTAGTTAGGATGAAGTCATATTGGATTATTGTGGGCCCCAAATACAGTGACTGGCCTTCCTATAGGGTTTTGTAAGCACACACACACATACACACACGTGCACACACACACAAAGCAGGACATGTGATGACACAGGCATAGACTGGAGTGACGCATTTGCAAGCCAAGGAACACAAGCAATGCCAGTAGCCACCAGAAACTAGGAAGAGGCAAGGAGGGATTCTCCTCTACAGGTTTCAGAGAGATGGTGACCTTGCCATTACTTCGAATTTTGGACATCTGTTTTAATTTGCTACCCTGGCCCTAGAAAGCTAATATAAGTGGTCATATATGATAAAGGTATCTGCATCTGTCATAGCACTGAATACAATACTTTCAAAGAATAGATGCTTAATACGTATTTGTTTCATGAATCATTGCTTGGCTTTTTAGTTCTGGAGCTGAAACTGATCTACACTATTTTCTCATCTACAAGCTGGTCCCTTGCTCCCTCACATGTCCTCTGTGGACCTCTGGAAGCCGAACCACACTCCTTGCTCTCTTGTACGCTCATGTGAGGCTCAGGGGTGAATATGTAGTCACTTCCCAAAATGATCACTGACTCCATTATATTCATTCCATGAAAGATGTTACAATACTTTGGACATTTTTGCTTGCTTTTTTTTTTTTCCTTTTTTTTTGTTACTTCCAGGTAGGACAAAGGTACCTACCTTGAGTAAGGGTTTATGTATAACGTGACCATTCCTGGGGAACTGTGGAGAAGCCAATGTCATCAATGAAAGTGTGCATGTATGCTCAGTCACTCAGTTGTGCCCGATTCTTTGTGACCCCATGGACTGTAGCCCACAGGGCTTCTCTGTCTGTGGAATTTCCCAGGCAAGAATACTGCAGTGAGTTGCCTTTCCCTTCTCCTGGGGATCTTCCAAACCCAGGGATAGAACCCACATCTCCTGCATCGCCTTCATTGGCAGGCACATTCTTTGCTGTGGAGCCACTTAGGAAGCCCACACAATGAAAATGTATTGAGATTATTTTTCAGCAGCAAAACAAGTTGTCTTTGGGAGCCATGTAGAGGACTGGGGAGCTCAGATTTCCATGAGAAGGAATATTATAAGGGTGACATATTAGTAGCTAAGAGTCAAGGTTTTTGCTTGGGCTAAAACTAGACAAGTTAATGAGATCAATCCTTGGAGCTGCAAAGACCCAGCATGTGGACCACACACTTGAATATTGAGAAATTATTAGAGTGTGAGATTGGGAAATGCACAGCTGCTTCTACTGACTTGGAAGAAGCCAGATGCTTCCAGAATTCTGAGGAGGCTTGGCTCTTTAGAGGCCTGTTCTAAGGAAATGTGTCAAAGCTATCTTCTTTGAGCATTGCTGAAACCTCAGCTTTCTGTCCAGACTGGACCAGCTTAAAAGTCTCCCATCATGTTTCTCTTCTACTTATTTCTCAGCAATTAAAAAGGACAAAATAATGCCATTTGCAGCAACATGGAAGGATCTGGAGATTATGAAACTACGTAAGTCAGACAGAAAAAGACAAATATCATATGATATCACTTGTATGTGTAATCTAAAAGAAAATGATACAAATGAACTTATTTACAAAACAGGAACAGATTCACAGACTTAGGGAACAAACCTATGGTTACCAGAGGGGAAAGGCGTGGGGAGGGAAAGCCTGGGAGTTTGGGACTGACATGTACATGCTGCTATATCTGAAATAGATAACCAACAAGGACCCACTATATAGTACAGGGAACTCTAATCAATTTCTGTAATAACCTAAATGGAGAAATAATTCAAAAAACAGATACATATGTATGTATCTATTGAAACACTTTGC
Organism: Bos grunniens; assembly: GCF_055505025.1. Taxonomy (NCBI): domain Eukaryota; kingdom Metazoa; phylum Chordata; class Mammalia; order Artiodactyla; family Bovidae; genus Bos; species Bos grunniens. The sequence goes on from NC_141174.1 coordinate 12,677,911, forward strand.
TGTACACCTGAAACTAACACTGTTTATCATCTATACTCCAATATAAAATAATTTTTTTAAGTAGCAGAATTATTTAAATGGATGGAAATTGGGAACAGGCAGAAAGTCAAGAGTTTTGCTAGAAACATGATTTCCAAGCCTCTAGGAACCTCAAATGATTTTTACATTTTCTGTTGTAGCTTTTCCATTGGCAGAAGCTTTTTCATTGCATCTTTTCCATCTTCTATATGCTTACCTCTCTGAGATATGTGAAGAATAAGTGAGTTAGTGTGTCTGGGGCTCAGTGATCGTGAGATAAAAAGTACAATTCGAGTTCAAAGGGTTTCATTTTTTAAAAACTATTCATTCAGATCCTTCTCTATAGATTTGTTGCTCAGTTAAAGTATCTTACAGCAACTTCCCAACATGGCATTCTAAGAGGGTCCTAGTACTATGTGAGTGATTTAAATGAGGAAGAGGGGGCTGGTTAGTTTGGAGCTTGGCCTTGGAAATTGCACAAGACACAAACAATTGTACAGAAGCACACACATAACACTGCTTGAGGCATGGTTTCCTATCCAGAAACTACACTTGTATCCATTCATGTAAAATTGGGAGGGGGGAAAGAAAGATATGAGTCCAGTTCACAGAGTGCTCTAAAATTGGAGCTTCCCATCAATTTAATTTCACTGTTTGGATCCCTGATGAAAGCTGATGGATGTGGTTAGCGCAAAGGAAGAAAGGGAAGTGTCACAGATGAGCCCAGGGTTCTTATTGAAGACTGAATGTGTAAACTGAAATCTGACTGGTAAATCAGATGGCTGACCTACTAGTCAAGTACAGAATCTCATTATGCAAGAGACGTTGGAGATGTTGTCTTAATACTTCATTGGGATTCAATGGAAATTCACAATTTGATTGACCATGCTGTCAGCTGGTGAGTTTCAGCTACGAATTTTCTGCCTGTTGTCAATGTGCTTTCCTAGAAGATATGAAAGGCCAGACCCTGATCACTCATAGACTGCCAGTGTGGCCATAGGGCCTCTGTCCACGCTCTTCCCATCACCTCTTCATTCCATGCCAGGAAGGCACAGTAACATCTAGGTCAATTTCATGGTTTCCGAGGCTTGAGGTCTTATTCTTTCCCCAAACTAAGGAAGACCATTGTTTTGTGATTATACTCAGGTACTAAACATGCCTTAAGATTTCTGCTTTTTAATTTTGGAGGCTATTTTTCAGGCTTATATCTACATCACCTGTGATGTAGATACCAAATCACAAAGTTCAGGAGAAACAGAGATGCAAAACTCCATTGACTGACGGAGCAATGTGTAGGTCTCAAAGGGTTTCTAGTTCATTTGCTCATTCACATGTTCATTCATTCATTAACAAACTTTTACTGAGCACCCACAAAAATGATTAACATATGTTGTTACCAATAAACTTATAGTTTAAAAGAAGAAATAATTGACACAGGATTATAGGCAAGATAAGTATAGACAGAAGTCAGTGTGAGGGCGTAAAGGAGGCAATGGTCCATTCAGGTTCTGGGATGAGTTCTGGGAGGGGCTTTGTGAGCTTTATACTTAATGACAAGGTACCACTTAGCTCAAGAACTACATATGTTCAAGAGGAGAAAAAAAGTGAAGAGGGAAAGAGAAATCCCTCTCTTTGAATTCACCTATTTTAAATTATGTTCTGTCCCTAGAGAACCTTTCTATTATATTTCTGAGACAACTGCCTCTGGCCTTCCTAATACCTCCCTCCCCAAGGAGATCAGCTGTCTCTTCCCTTTATATTACACTAGGGGTCAGAAAACGAATCTCTCTTTCATTCCTTGAAGGTGGATTTTCTTTCTTCAGTGGGAAAATGAGGTTTAATAAATAGTGCATTGACTAACGGACAGTAACATGAAAGTAGGTCTCTCCAAGATTTCCTCTATTAGGCCAGATACGTAGGAGTTTCAAAACAGGCAGAGTTAAAAGATGCCCTTTTCTGACATGAATTATTACTATTGATGATTTGTTTGTGTAAAATGAAGTAAAAGGATTCACACAGGATGGGCTCACCAGGTTCAACATAAACAAGCACACTCCTGGGAGGAGTCTCCTAGACTCTACAGATGCTTATTGTATGGACGCCCTTCCTTCCTCTCTTATCTTTGTCTGTGCCCAGGCTTCATGAGAGGTTCTCAAGCAAAGCAGATTGATTATTTCACGGAGCCTTCTGAAAACACAGATGCTGGGGTCACTCTGGACTTAGTGAATCACGGTCAGGGCTGGTGAGACTCAGGTCATTAAAAAGCTCTGTAAGTGATTCTGATCATCAATTAGAGATGAGAGTACATCTGTCCTACCCAAATTTCAGAGTCTGTGAGGCACATGTTTTTATATATAAATGCATATCACACCAATAATGTGCAAATATACCTTTCAGATACATTTGCAATTTCATGTATAAATATATCAGAAAATATACATATGGATCTATAATTATGCAAATATTATCCATATTGTGTTCCACATATTAATATACGCAACATTATAGAGCTTTATCTCATTTAAGTTGATATCCATATAAAGATTATTAGTGTATTTTAAAATCACGGATTCTGTCAGAAGAACTGTTATAGAAAAATAAAATCAATTTTCTATAAAATATGTCAATATATATGCACATATACATGGTAAATAAATGTAGCACGTATATATGTATATATATATGAGTTTATATATATGCAAATAAATACAATTCTTCAAAATTGTCCTAGCCGTCATTTTTCTCAGTAATGTTTTATTGCTAAGAACAAGAAAACCCTTGTACAGATCTGGTTTCTGAACCACTAATAAAATTTGTTTTACTGTTTTATATTCACATCCTGAATTTCATTAAATGTGCACACACACAAATACACACACACCAGCTTTCCTTAGAATTATCTGTAAATGGTTTTTGATGGTTTATCAATCTCAGAAACATCCATGAAAGGATACAGTTTTGCTTTCACAGAATTAAGTCGAGAGAAAGTACCAATGCTTCTGGAATCACATCCTTTGTATACGAAACAAGGCAGTAGTTTTATAAGTTTTCAGGTTCACAACCCTCTGCTAATAGTTAGATGAAAATCATAAATATTCCCAAATGATGTGTGGGACTCTGTAGGTCAGGTCCTGGAGCGTAGGGTTTGAATTCTTGCAGAAAGATATCTATCTCTGCAGAGGGTACCTGTGCAGAGGTCTCCCTGTGCTTTCCCACAGCAATTAGCAAGATGCTCTGCTCAGAGATGCTATTAACTGGCTCCTTCTGTTGCGTATTGAATGGTGAATATTATGAGATGAGATGGTGGCTAAAGCTAAAGTCTATAATAAACACTAAATAACAGGAACAAGTGAATTTATTGCCCCGGTTAAAATGGCTAGACACAGAGGCATCGGGAAGAATGTGGGCTCTTGAGCCAGACAGCACAGCATTTACATCTCATCCCAGCCATTTACCAAGTAAGTGACCTTGATGGAGCAAGTCAGTTATCACCACGGATTCTCAGAATCCTCATAAATAAAGGAGGAATAATACAAATGGATAGATTTTGTACTAAACAGTAAATGCACAGTGAGTTAAAAAAAACCCGCCTGCCTGGTAAAATCTCCTGGGACGCTTTTACACCTGATCTTAGCCAAACGGTTAAGAAGGGATCCTGGGGAGCTTTTAAAAATACCGGTATTTATATTATATTTACACAAGTTGACGTTTAAGAAATGCTGATGCCAAGTCCCCTTCATGGCTTTAGAGATTATGATTTAATTAGCCTGGTGTGGGTCCTGGCTATCAGGGTTTTAAAATGCTTCCTAGGTGAGATTGATAGGCAACCCAGGTTAAGAACCACTGAGATAACTAATGTAGGTAAATACCATCTCAATGCTTTATTATTAATAGGCCTTCAACAAATATTACCTTGAGGCTGCCTGGGTGAAAACCCTATTCTGGGTTTTACCAGACTGTGACTTGCAGCAGGTTCTTTCAATTATCAGCACTTCGATATCTGTATCTGGAAAGCTAAGGTAATAAGTAAGTGTGTCTACTTATTAATCTGTTGTGAGAAATAAAAGATATTTCACACATATTTCATAACATGGTGGCAGATGAAATTGGATTGTGGCTGTTATTTTTATTATTATCATCATCACCTCCACCTCCTTCTGACCCCAGAACTAATCTCAGTATTTTGTGGGCTCTTTACACATCTTAATTGAATAAGGCATTAATAATAATGTAAATGATGATGCCTTTCAATGCAATATGGAAAAGCATTTCAATATCTTTTTTCTTTAGATTTTCCTATGTGCCTCAAAATAAAAATTTCTCCTAATACTGCTATTTGTTCTTACAAAATATTTTTATCCAAACTGTACCATGATAACATGAAGTAACTAATTTCATCAACTAACTTTTAAGTCAAAATTTCTGATGACTAACAAACTCTGGAAAATTCTTAAAGAGATGGGAATACCAGATCACCTAAACTGCCTCTTGAGAAATCTGTATGCAGGTCAGGAAGCAACAGTTAGAACTGGACATGGAACAACAGACTGGTTCCAAATAGGGAAAGGAATACATCAGGGCTGTATATTGTCACCCTGCTTATTTAACTTATATTCAGAGTACGTTATGCTAAATGCTGGGCTGGAAGAAGCACAGGCTGGACTCAAGATTGCCGGGAGAAATATGAATAACCTCAGATATGCAGATGACACCACCCTTATGGCAGAAAGCAAAGAAGAACCAAAGAGCCTTTTGATGAAAGTGAAAGAGGAGAGTGAAAAAGTTGGCTTAAAGCTCAACATTCAGAAAACTAAGATCATGGCATCTGGTCCCATCACTTCATGGCAAATAGATGGGGAAACAGTGGAAACAGTGTCAGATTTTATTTTTTTGGGATCCAAAATCACTGCAGATGGTGACTGCAGCCATGAAATTAAAAGACGCTTGCTCCTTAGAAGAAAAGTTATGACCAACCTAGACAGCATATTAAAAAGCAGAGACATTACTTTGCCAGCATAAGTCCATCTAGTTAAAGCTATGGTTTTTCCAGTAGTAATGTATGGATGTGAGAGTTGGACTATAAAGAAAGCTGAGCACCGAAGAATTGATGCTTTTGAACTGTGGTGTTGGAGAAGACTCTTGAGAGTCCCTTGGACTGCAAGGAGATCCAACCAGTCCATCCTAAAGGAAATCAGTCCTGAAAATGCATTGGAAGGACTGATGTTGAAGCTGAAACTCCAATACTTTGGCCACATGATGCAAAGAACTGATTGATTGGAAAAGACCCTGATGCTGGGAAATATTGAAGGTGGGAGGAGAAGGGGATGACAGAGGATGAGATGGTTGGATGGCATCACTGACTCAATGGGCATGAGTTTGAGTGAACTCCGGGAGTTGGTGATGGACAGGGAGGCCTGTTTTGCCGCAGTCCATGGGGTCACAAAGAGTCGGACGTGACTGAGAGACTTAACTGAACTGAACTGATCCTAGTCATAATTACTATACAAAAATCGCAACATAAATATTATACAAAAATAGCAAAAACCAGTCAATGAATGTTTTAACAAATTCCAGTAATATCACTGTATCTAGGTCAACTTTGTTTGCTGATTTTTAGACAATAAATATCCTAAATTTTAACTCTTGCTTTAATCAATATGTGCTTTTTAATGTCCTTTTCCTCTTAATTGCCTACTAAATTTGTTCTTCTTGGTAACAGACTTTTTAAAGAGCAGTCAATCTCACTGAATCCATTACACACATAAAACCTTTATTTAGAAGAGAGTGTATTTCATCTCTCCCATTTCTTTATCCTACACTTCTATGAAAGACTTTCTATTTTGCTGCCCTATTTCTTCCTGTAAATGGTAACTGGAATATTCTGCTTTGCTTTCTTGCCCTCCTCTTCTTTTCTGGGGCACAGCCTTCTTTATATGTGTTCTCTGCTCTCTGTGTTATTCTGTTTCACAGTATGGTAATTTGCTCTGCGGTAATTACGTGCATTTGGATACACCAGCATCGTGTGAGCAAGCCTCTATTCTTATGCTACCTAGAATAACAATTATGAGTCAGGTTCCTTATTACCTAGAATAAAAAGATTACTTGCTGAGTATTGAAGAAAACCCCTCTTCCCTAGGAGGCAATATAGGACATATGTTTTTAAACTCTTTCTTCTGGGGAAAAAAAAAAGCCAGCATCCACTTTTTCCTAAAACCAGAATGCTGAGGTAGACAGATGTATTATGATATGCTTTGTTGAAAAGGGGACCCAGCATTTGCAATCACTTTGTAGAAACCAATGCAATTTCATGGCAAATTATTAGACATGACCGATGGGGTAATGGAGAAGGTGTGAATCTATGTAATTCTCATCAATTTTTTCTAGAGCCAAGTCCTAATGGCTTCTTCTAAAAAAAAAGAAAATCTGAGACTACCTACATTCCGGCAGTTGGGTAGTTGAACATTCAATTAGAGATTGTTTGACTGCCATCCCAATCCCTTCCAAGTTACACAGTACATATTTTGGTTTTATGATTCTCTTGACATCCCTGAAAGACACTATCTATTTCTATATTGTGTTAGATAATAATACTATTTGGAGAATATTTTATGGTTTTTTGAGTGCTTTCAAAAACATGATTTTATATGAACTTCACATCTATGCCAATTTGAAGCTGTATGAAAATCTTTAATTTTATTTCAAAGATAAGGCAAATGGAGGCCCAAAAGGTCTAGATGACTTGCCCAGAGTCCCCCACAGTATAGGACAGTGCAGGGACTACAGTCTTACTGATGGGTTCTGTGTGGAATTCTTTTTACTTCAAAAAGCTTCCTCTCCAAATGGATTCTATTCAACCTGTAGAATGCATCTGATGGACCTGTTCTAGGCTTCATTATGGAATAAGATAGTAAAATCTTCTAATCACTGCTTATTTTCTTTTGAGCGTAGGCCACCCTGGTCAGGTCGCGCTAGTGGTAAAGAACCCATCTGCCAATGTAAGTGACGTAAGAGACCCAGATTCAATTCCTGGGTGGGGAAGATCCCCTGGAGGAGGGCACAGCAATCCACTCCAGTATTCTTTCCTGGAGAATCCCATGGACAAAGGAGCCTGGGGGACTACAGTCCAGAGGGTCACAAAGAGTCAGACACGATTGAAGTGAATTAGCAATCAGCATGCACCCTGGTCAGCAAGGTGATCAAAATAATCAATCCTAAAGAAAATCAACCCTGAATATCCATCAGGAGGACTGATGCTAAAGCTCCAATACTTTGGCCACCTGATATGAAGAGCCAGCTCATTGGAAAAGACTCCGATGCTGGGAAAGATTGAGGGTAGGAGGAGAAGTGGGTGACAGAAGATGAGATGGTTGGATGACATCCCTGACAATGAACATGAGTTTGAGCAAACTCATGGGAGTTAGTGAGTTTAAAAGGGAAATAGCGAAGGATAGGGAAGCCTGGCATGCTGGAGTCCATGGGGTTGCAAAGAGTCAGACATGACTTAGTGACTGAACAACCACCCCAGTGTATTATACTTACTCATATAATTATAGGGTGATTAAAAATAAATTCTTACAAACATACTGACTTAATAAATACTACATAATATCCCTCAAAGTTGTCATTGTCTCAAATATAATCATTACCTTGATTTGAAGATTTATTTTAGCGGCATTCCAGTATTTTGTAGAAGGGTCAGTTGCTTATAAACTTTACTTGTATTATTTTATTTAGTCATCCTAACAATCCTATGAAGTTGCACTGTGAATAGCCTCACTTTATAGGTAAGAAAGTGGACTCAGTAAGATTAAATAATTTGCTAAAGAAACACCAATACAGTATACTAACGCATATATATGGAATTTAGAAAGATGGTAACAATAACCCTGTATACGAGACAGCAAAAGAGACACTGATGCATAGAACAGTCTTTTGGACTCTGTGGGAGAGGGAGAGGGTGGGATGATTTGGAAGAATGGCATTGAAATACATATAATATCATATATGGAACGAGTTGCCAGTCCAGGTTCGATGCACGATACTGGATGCTTGGGGCTGGTGCACTGGGACGACCCAGAAGGATGGTATGGGGAGGGAGGAGGGAGCAGGGTTCAGGACGGGGAACACGTGTATACCTGTGGCGGATTCATTTCGATACTAGGCAAAACCAATACAATATTGTAAAGTTTAAAAATAAAATAAAATTTAAAAAAAAGATTATATTTTGTTTAGGTGAGATTTAAACCCAAGGGTGTCAGGTTGTGAAATCTATTAAAAAAAAAACCTCTGAGATCCTATATATCTTCACAATTACAAATTGTAGCCAGGGGAAAAATGTCTGTAGTCTAACCTAAAACAGCTGGCCCCTTCCTTTTTTGCACCAGGTATCGGTTTTGTGGAAGACAATTTTCCTATGGACTACGGATTGGGGGTGGGGGGATAGTTTCGGGATGAGTCAAAGGCATTACGTTTATTGCGCACTTTCTTTCTAATCTAATGCCACTACTGCTCTGATAGAGGAGACTGGTATGTGGCCCAGAGGTTGGGGACTCCTGGTCTAAAAAATGTAGCATCACATTGAAAAGCAAGGACCAAACTCCAGCTTAACATACCAGTAAGGTGCAAATATCTTTCCATCTTTGCTGGGGTAACATGGCTGACTAGGTATGGGTAGTTCCTCACTCTCAAACCAAATTCAACTTCTTTTCTTGGTGTGGTTTCTCATTCAAAAGGATAGAGCTAAATCTTCCATCCAAAGGCATCAGGGAGTTGAACTTCACTTTGTACATGATTAAGAAAGCTTGTTCTCAAGCTTCAGTAAATGCGAAGAGTCTCCTCTTCCATGATCCCACTACACCTTAGGCAGAACTCAGGACAGGAAGACGCATAATGTAGTGTGGGCTTTGTTCAAATACCCACCTGCTCTTCCCTGTTTTTCCTCCCTCAACTCCAATACCCACACAGTGGCCTGAAAGCTTCTGGGCAGATCATTAATCTTTTCCTGTTTTAACATCCCTTTTGACAACCTCTTAATAAAATATGGCAAGTGGCTATATGAACTGAACCAAATGGAAATAAGAGGTGGGGGAGAAAAAGTGCCTAGCAACCCCTAGTTTGCAAAAATCTCTAAGAAGCATTTGCCAGAATCACTACTTCAGGTAAAAGATGTCAAGCTTGATTTTGGAGCTAAGAGGATGGCCAAGATAATGAAGTTAAAAAAAAAAAAACAAACTGGCCCAATTTGAACAGCAATGAGGATAAATTCTCCAAGTGCCAATTTAAAACTATACATTATAAAGTAAAGGGAGGGGAATACTCCTATCCAAGTATCATAATATTAATGAAAAGTCTGGGGAGGTTATGAATACTAAGAGGAAGCAAATGTATAAACAATTAAATTTATCTAGATGGGTTTCACTGGGTAAAAAACAGGAAGCATGCATTCGAAGCAGCTTCGTTCTGAGACGATGAGCATGGAATCTATCCAGGCAGTAGTTGAGGGGTGACTGGCTGCAGCACCCTTCTTTCTGTGGTTTCTTGCTCAGATGGTCCCTGCAGGAACTTTCTGAAATCATGCTCAAACCAGAATCGAAGAGCTGTGTGTTTTGGGCACTTGCACTGCTGAACAATACAGACACATTTGCATTTTTGGCTACAGAGCAAACAAAAAGAAAAGATACAGCATTTCTTGGAATTTACAAGCTGTGGGGAAAAAAAGTTGCCAATTTTGTTCCTTACATGAAAAGGAATGAATGAAAGGCTTTTTGGAGACAAATATTGAGCTTGCCTCCTTGGGACTCACGATGGATTCATAGCCCAATTACTTCTTTTGTTCAAGAGAGAGGAGGCTGAGTGGGTTCTGAAAATTTGCATGTCCATTTCATCAAAAAGAGGACAGATAAAAACGGGAAGCTTAATGTTCAGAGTAAATGAAAGGCATGAGAGGGTTGGATATTAAGCAACCATAGGCTAACTTTGGTGGTGCCAGTCTATATTATATATCATTTAATATATTGTATATTACATATGTTCCTTACGTCCTGTGTAGGTTCATACTGGCATGTCTATGCTGTCTGGCCTGCTGAGGTCCCAGTTAGAAGTGAGTGGCTGGGAATGGGTGTTACTTACAATAGAAATGAAAATATAAGAGACTAGTGCCAAAATCTATAGAACTTACTTAGTTCAAATTTATCAAAAATTTCCCAGAAATACCCAATATCATCACCACCCACCTAAGCTCATTCCTTCACACATACATACCTCTCACTCCCTCCTCACTTGTCTCCCTAGGAGTGATATACTAGAATGAACCCTGTTTTGGGAGTTCAAATTCTGACTTTACTATTTTCTTATACATAGGGAATAGCTAAGTCACTTCAGTCGTGTCCGACTCTGTGCAACCCCATAGACGGCAGCCCACCAGGCTCCCCCGTCCCTGGGATTCTCCAGGCAAGAACACTGGAGTGGGTTGCCATTTCCTTCTCCAATGCATGAAAGTGAAAAGTGAAAGTGAAGTCGCTCAGTCGTGTCTGACTCTTAGCGACCCCATGGACTGCAGCCCACCAGGCTCCTCCATCCATGGGATTTTCCAGGCAAGAGTACTGGAGTGGGGTGCTATTGCCTTCTCCTACATAGGGGATAGGAAAAGTCAGTTACAAAGTTAGAACCTCAGTTCCTCACTTGTAAAGCAGAACTATTGACGCTGATTTTATTTTTATTTTTTTAAGGTAGCTCAGACAGTAAAGAATCCACCTGCAATGCAGGAGATTTGGGGTTTGATCCCTGGGTCAGGAAGATCCCCTGGAGAAGGAAATGGCAACCCACTCCGGTATTCTTGTCTGGAGAATCCCATGGACAGAGGAGACTGGAGGGCTATGGTTCATAGGGTGACAAAGAATCAGACATTACTGAAGCAACTAAATATGCACACAAGACACATATATGATTTTAAAATATTCAACAGTATAAAACCATATGCAGGGAAAAACAAGTTTACCCCTACCTCTGTCTTCCCAGGCAGTTTCATTCTATCTTTTTTACAGAAGCAATAACACCTACCTTTACCTCATATAACCTTTAAAAGATATATAAGATAATAATAGTAGGCAACACTTCCTTAGCATGTACTATGTACCGAGATGTTCCGTGCGATTCTCTCATTTAATTCTCATAATATTTCAGTGAAATAACTTTTCTTACCCTATTTTGCAGAGGAGGAAACTTAGAGAAGTCACACTTTAAAATGTAGTGAAGCCAAGATTATAATCCATTAATCTTGCCTGAACACTGCTGAATAAATACTAGACACCTATTTCAGAATACAAAAGCTTATTAATACATATTAAGAGGATAATTTAGAAGGTTTCCAAAGGATAAAATTTGAGACTAAAAATTGTTTGATACATGGAAGTGAAATGTAAACACCAAATCATCATGGACAGCTTACCAGTTGCCAATTTCCGATCTAATTCTTTTATAATTCTCTTAACGTCTCATGTAATGATACATTATTCACTGATGGCATTATAGGCTGTAATAAGAACCTGGAAGATTATTTTACACCTGCTGTTTTGTAACTACTTGTTGATCTAGATGTTGTGGAATTATCTTACAAAAACTAACAGGACAAAAATTTGGGGGCACTTAAATAAAGAATTTCTTTTTGACTTAGGATGATGAATTACACATAGATTCCAGGGTTAAAAGAAGGGAAAAAAAATCCCATTTTTCACGGGTACTGACAGGGCAACCAGGTTCCTTCTTCAGAGAAAAAGAAGCTAAAAGGCAAAGTCAGTGAGGCAGCGGAGTCAACATTCTACAGGTAAAGGGCAAAGGCTTGGAAGTGCTAGTCATTCTGATGACAATAGAATTTAAGAACTTTTGGAGATCATAGAGTTCAGTGTTTCACAAAGACTTTCAAAGCGCACTGGCCTTTTGAGATATTATATCCCAAAGACATTTCATGTTCAAGTAAGCTTACACAATACCACATATTGCCCAGTTTGGAAATACAGAGAACACATTATCATACTAAGAATCCTTGCGGGTCTCCACTGTAAGAAATAAACAAACAAGGATCATTTAGCTTTTTTTATCCGGAACTTTTTCAAACTGATTCCAATAAGAAACATCTTTTATTTGAAATACCTACATCTAACAGAGTCTTGGGGGACACTTTGGAAACACTGATGTCATTCAGAATCTAGAACTGGCACCTCCATACACACAGGGCCCCATCATCCTGACTTCTGCTGTGTCCAACATGGTATGTCCCCTCCACCCCACCCTCCCCACCTAAAGAGCAAATAGCCTAAAGAAGCTGCCATGACAAATATCACATGATCACATATTAGGCTGGAATTAATACCCAGGTCTCCTGACTCCTGGGCTTCCCTTGTGGCTCAGCTGGTAAAGAATTGCCTGCAATGTGGGAGACCTGGGTTCGATCCCTGGGTAGGGAAGATCCCCTGGAGAAGGAAAAGGCAACACACTCCAGTATTCTTGCCTGGAGAATTCCATGGACTGTATAGCCCATGGGGTCACAAAGAGTTGGACACAATTGAGCGACTTTCAATTTGACTTTCACCTGACTTCTAACCAATGCAATAGTATTTCCCCTCAGGATGCCCTTCTGAAGAGTTCAGCCTTGTCTTTGTTGGAAAGCACATTCTGAAGTGCTTAGAATGTCCTACTTCAACATCCATTCAGAATCCCCTGATGGGAATATCATTTTTCTTTTTAGCTCTGCAGAATTCCCACTTATATATCTGCCTTATTCCCAGGAAATTCACTTTGTAGACATCACGTTTCCACTTGTCCACTAAGAAAAATAATCAGATGTGGATAAGAGTGGAAAGCCAGGATTGAAAGAAAAAAAGTTTTTTTATTGGCAAAAACTAGAAACCCTATTTTATGAAAAGGAGATATAGAATGAAGTGGGGGTTGGGAGGGGGGAAGTGACTAGGCTGTTAATTAAAGTCTCCCCACTTTGCTTCATCACATGAGTCTCTTGTTACCACGAGTTCTGAATCTATCCCACTTGACGATGGGATAAAAATGGTTACGGTCAGAGCTGACATCAATGACATTTTAAAGAATGACAGTCCTCTACCATGAAGCTATAGTCCTGCCATCACAAACTTTGAAATGCTGTCAGAGGCCTTCCAGCACCACAGGAGAGGCCTTTAAGATGCAGGCCAGGTTTTCCACTTGCAGGAAGTAGGCAGAACCAGCCCCATGCACCTGCCACGTTCCCGAGGAAGCAGCTGTCTTCCAGACCCAGGCAGGACCCCAGGAGTCCAGACCTTACAAAAGCGTTCAGCCTCAGTACCCACCTGCCACAAAAGTGTTTCTCACTGCACCTTAACTGAAGGCTCACACTGTTGTCCATCCTAGCTTCCACCACTTCATTCAGTGCTATCACACAATGATCACCTTATGCCTTAGGATTCACCAAAATCATTCTAGATTTTGAAGTGCACTCAGCTCAGAAATGACTTTAAGAAGAGAAATTGCTCTCAAATAGGTTAAGATTTTTTGTCCTGAAAAACACTTTCTAGCTTTTAGGAAAAATTTGAAAGAAGTAGGTCCATTTTACTAGGAGGCCTGCAGTTGAATAGACAGTAGCCGAATATAGAGAAAATGGGGAGGGAAAAAAAAAAAAAAGGCATCTATAACCTACAAAGAACTAAACAGAAAAGTAATATACATTCTGAATTACTTCATTGGTCCTTGCAATCAAGTCCAAAACGAAAGAACGCAAATAGCAAAGCAGGAGCCTGAAAAGTGATTTAAGCTTGGCCTCTCAAGGTTGGTTCGTTATTCGTTTGTTTACTCTTTCATTTGGTGGTACTTCATGATGTCTATGGGCTCACACAGAGTTAGACTCCAATAATCAAGAGATGCAAGCCTTAATATTATTCATTCATTCAACAATATAAAAAAAATAATAATTGTTAAATGCTTACTACATACATTAACCTGTGCTAGATACTGGAAATAGAGATGAATCAGACATGGCCCCCACGTTGCTAAATTCCACAGTTTAAAGATGAAACTGATGCTAGAGTTGGACTATAAAGAAAGCTGAGCACCGAAGAACTGTGGTGTTGAAGTAGCTTGTGAACTGTGGTGTTGGAGTAGACTCTTGAGAGTCCCTTGGACAGCAAAGAGATCTAACCAGTCCATCCTAAAGGAAATCAGTCCTGAATATTCATTGGAAGAACTGATGCTGAAGCTGAAACTCCAATACCTTGGGCCACCTGATGCGAAGAACTGACTCACTGGAAAAGACCCTGATGCTGGGAAATATTGAAGGCAGGAAGAGAAGGGGACGACAGAGGAAGAGATGGCTGGATGGCATCACTGACTTGATGGACATGAGTTTGAGTAAACTCCGGGAGTTGGTGATGGACAGGGAGGCCTGGCGTGCTACAGGCCATGGGGTCATAAAGAGTCGGACATGACTGAGCGACTGAACTGAACTAATGTGTAAATATATAATGACAGGAGACCATAATAATAGAGCTCTATATAAAGTGCTATTGGAACACTTCTCTGTACTTCCAGCCTTTCTGTCTGCACTATATTTATTTTCAAAACTTACATTTTCTTCTGTGTACCCAGGGATGATGCGCTGACATCTGAACAAGAAAGCCAATGACAGATGCCCCTTTGCTGATGCTTAGTTCTAATCAGGCACCCAGCAGGACGGATCAGGTGGTGATCGTCCCCAAGGAGTGGTTTGGGATGTGACCAGACCTCAGGGTCTCTCATCCTGCACCTTAGCCAGCATCAGGGTAAGTGTGAGGAGACAGAAAATTGTGTGTCCAGTGTGCCAGAGTCATCCGCATTTTCTCAGAACCTTTGCTCGCCACCAGCTGTTTCGGGTGAACCAAGGGAAAAACAAGATCTTTTCACGTCAAATGAAAGAAATTGGTGAGGAAGGCACGGAAGATAACCACAGAGTAAGAGGGTCATCTGCTTTGGTCTGAGCAACGGGAAGCACAATTGGACATTAGAAGACGTATTTAGCCTAAATGCGTGCCAAGTATTTAACTGCTTCTGATCGTTACTGGGCTTTGTATATAAGTGTTCCAAATAACTCCTACCACTCACCCAGTCAAGGACATCTTTTGAGAGTATAATTAACAGGTCATCCTATCAATGTCACATTTCAGACTGTATAGCTAACATCACAGACTAAACCCTTTCTTCATAACTTCCCACTTCTGGTGACTCATCTTTGCTTCACAGAATCCGTTCTCTCATCCAGTCATTAATTTAAGCAGATACTTACCAAACACCAATATGAAACCACAGAGTGACGACTGTACAACCGCAACATATTTCTTTTGATACACAAACCTGAACAATGAACATCTCAAAATCAAAGCCACTCCATACCCCCTGCCTCATCAGTCCCTCAAACTGAAAAGACAAATTATCACAGCATGTATATTGGCATTTCAGAAGTTTTAGCAGCTCCAGTCATTATTACCAGGATTGTATTTTCTCATTTATTCCCCATGCAATTGCGTGGATGATGAAAACCTAAACCGAAGGTGCCTGCATGCAGGTTCAGTCGTGTCTGACTCTTTGTGACCCCATAGACTGTAGCTGGCCAGGCTCCTCTGTCCATGGGATTCTCCAAGCAAGAATACTGGAGTGGGTTGCAGTTTCCTCCTCCAGGGGATCTTCCTGACCCAGGGATTGACCTGCAGCTCCTGTGTCTCCTGCTTTGGCAGGTGGGTTCTTAACCACTCCCCTACCTGAGAAGCCTAAGCTGAAGGTAGTCTATGAAAACTTTTTGATGAGAAACCCCAACATGAGAGTATTAAGCTGGGAAAATCATAGTAGTACATGAAGCTTCATTTTCTTCCCAAACATTCTTATTGCTTCTCAAATAAATGGCATGCTTCTGGAAGCCAGGATCTGACAGTGCTTATCATTGTGTTGGGCACAAAGCAAATGCCTAATAAACACTTGTCAGTCAGTGGATAGAATGTTCAAGTTATTTTTCACTAGGCAATTTTATATCATAAAAAGAAACTTGATGGCTCAGGATGGAGATGTAAAGTAACTGGAACTAAAAGGTAGAGCCTGAATAGCTCTACTCTATAATACAAGACCAATATCCCAGATTAACAGGACTGCAAGGCATCAGTATCTTTGCTTGCTGGCTGTAAATCTGGACCGGCAACAGTGCACTCAGAATGAAACACTTCAGATCCATTCAACCACCTATATTCATAATATTCACATATATAGCAAATAGGAAACATAATAGAAGTTTGAGAGTGCCTAGAAAAAAAAGATGCATTTTACCTAATGCATAGGCCATATTAACCAGATTCTTAAAACAGGTTCTGATATTTTAAGTGCAATAGTTTTAAAAGCAGAATTAAAAAGGAGCCTGCCTTTGTACTGATGTCCCTAGATTACAACCTCATCAGTGACATCATCTACCTCAGGAACAAGTTCGCTTCAAAAGGAGCTCTTTGAATTCATATAATGAGTTCAGAGCTTGCTTCCCATTTCTTTCCCTCCTGTGCTTCTTAGAGAATCATAGATGCAGTCAGCTTCATAGGCAATTAATTGGAGGTTGAGGATCTGAAGGGAGAAATAGACTAGATATTTCCATGTGAATGAATCCAATTGTACCAATGAAATATTCTTTCTTTGATATTAACGTGATATAGACTGGGAAGGCAAAGGGTCAAAAGGAAGTTACAATTTGTAGAGAAATTGTTTTAGGAAAGACATATACATTTATTTTTAAAATATTCCATCTTTTGCGTACATTTCTACATTTTGATTACACATTTTCCTTCATTTAATTGATTGAAGCAATGACTTAATTGGGAATTAGAAGCACTTCTAAGAAGGCCTTTTTCTCATCAGATCACATTTCACATATTAACCAACATGTATGGATTTTTTTAAAAATTCCTTTTAGTTTTTACATATTGATGAGAAATAATGGCATACAAACCATTTATTAAACTGAATTTTATGCCTCAGGAAGAAGATTGCTGAGGGATTTGAATTTAGTGGTAATGTGGGGCAGTGTGAAAGCTAATCCAATCTTAATATTTAGGCAGTATTTCTCTCCAGGGCAAGCTATTCATCTGGAGAACAACACAGTCACCCTAAAGAGAGAGAGGAGCTGGGAGGCACTGCTTCCACGCCCACTGATGTATATCAAGCGCATGTCCCACTGCAGAAATAGACACATCTTCCTCAGGAGGCACTTGGCTTTTTAACTCTTAGATCTCAAGCAAGAAACCAAGGACACTCATGAGACATGAGGACAGCACTAGACGGGTGCCAAAGGGTCTAGGCTTGTGATCCCCATCCTTCTTTTCACTGGGGAGTCAAGACAGTGTACTCACACAAAGACCATTTGCCCTGAAATGTTTCTATTAATATTTTAAAAAAGAGAGAGGGGAGGGGGAAGGAGAGTTCTGTGTTTAAGGGAACAGAAAAAAATAAACTTTGAACGTACTGTATAGTAGCAAGAACACTTTAATCTCTTTTCCTCTTGATTAGCTGAGTGCAGCCAAACGCTTTAACTCTCTGGACCACCATCTCCTTGATGGTAAAAAATCTCCTTGAAGGTAAAATGAGCTGTGTAGGTATCTGACAACACTGCTTTTGTTATATATCCCAATGCCTAGCACTAATAAGCAGTCAATAAATACTTGAAAAATGAATGATCCGGATCTTTGGGAGGCTTCTAAGATTTTTATAAAACACCTTGAATACTACAAGTATGGCATTATGAAACTATTTCTAGCATAATTTAAACAAGAAAAGTCACCTTTTCATAGCATGGCATTGCTTTCAATTGAAATCAAACATATTCAAATGCCTTCTGAGCTAAGTTAGTCTGTAGACTTATAGGTTGCTGAGTTAATCAGCTATGAATAGGTAGAATGATAGATCAAATGATAAATACACCATGAAGAAAATTTTCCTGTTATCAAATTTCTGAAACATGATGTGTTTTATTCTACAGATTCCAAGCAACTCTTGTCCTCAATAGGCTGAGAGAGATGAATCAATTTGAAAAAAAAATCTAAAGATAAGCTCATAGGACCACTGATGTATTCATTACCTTCACTTTGCTAGAACCCAGTGCTACCAAAAGTACATCTTAGAGAATAAACACTGCTTTTCGAGTGTATCCTAGCAGGAACAATATAAAACTAATTTAGGACCAACCGTGTAATTATGTGCATTTATTCCAAGCTTCCATTACCAGAGATAACAAGATGAATAGTAAAATGTGAACTTTAACAATATTGTAATTATAGCTACTGGACCATACATTATTGAAAGAATTGTGCAAAATCCAAATGCAAAAAATCAACTTGATATATAAACAGAAATGAAACAATAAAATAATCAAGTGATGAAGAAGAAATGGAGAAAGCCAAATCTCTTTCCGGCACCTCTTACTGTCAGGCTTTCATTTCTTTAGCAAATAGTGTATTTTTTATCATTTTGCCACACTTTACAATTACATATTGTTCAGTAGCTATAACCAGCTCGGTCAAATATTCTGGGATTGCCTTTCGGCTTTTCATTGTCCCCCCTCCCTTTTTCCCTTCTAGAACATAATTGGAATTGATAGAGTGTTTTCCACAAGTATTTTGTGTAATGAAGGCAATAATATATACTCCACTGGTATTTCTTGAACTATAAGAATTTACATCTTTGCTTCAAATATGCGAGTCTTGGCAATAACAACTATATTTAGGACAGTCTAGGTATTTCTCTGTATGTGAATGAACATGCTGATTCAGAATTCAATAAGAGCAGCTCATTCATCAGTAAATGGTTTGAGATTTGCTGAATGCAATTTGGGGTGCTGATGAGAGGTATCAGATTCATAGAATTAGACAAGGAAGGTAGTTTACTCATTCAAACCAGAGAAAACTCAAGGTCTCATTTTATGTTTCTCAGGGGTAGTGTCTTAATGGATATTATGAAGAGATTTGTTTTTAGAACTAGGTCACAGTTAACACTCAATTTTATCTGCTGATAAGCAGTGATATGCATGATTAAAAAATGGTTAAAAAAAAAGCAGGCTATGTTTTATTTGAAATTCATATGTAGAGTTTCCTAGTCAGGGGGAATGGAGGAGAAAAATGGAGATTTCAGGATGTTTATTTTCCTAATAATATATGATTTCAGTTCAGTTCAGTTCAGTCGCTCAGCCGTGTCCGACTCTTTGTGACCCCATGAATTGCAACACACCAGGCCTCCCTGTCCATCACCGGCTCCTGGAGTTCACTCAAACTCATGTGCATCGAGTGGGTGATGCCATCCAGCCATCTCTTCCTCTGTTGTCCCCTTCTCCTCCTGCCCCCAATCCCTCCCAGCATCCGAGTCTTTTCCAATGAGTCAACTCTTCGCATGAGGTGGCCAAAATATTGGAGTTTCAGCTTTAGCATCAGTCCTTCCAATGAACACCCAGGACTGATCTCCTTTAGAATGGACTGGTTGGATCTCCTTGCAGTCCAAGGGACTCTTAAGAGTCTTTTCCAACACTACGGTTCATTTATGCTTATATTAAAGTCATTCACATACTCAAGTACACCTTTGTTAACAAAAAGCATACATAGATGATAGCATAGAATTAAAAATATCATACTCTATCCTTTAGAGAAGGGAACAGCTACCCACTCCAGTATTCTTGCCTGGAGAGTTCCATGGACAGAGAAGCCTGGCAGGCTACAGTTCATAGGGTCGCAAAGAGCTGCACATGACTGAGTGACTTTCACTTTCACATTCATGATCAATAAAATGAACAATTAAGAGATAAGCATATTCACTCTTTTAACAAAGAGTCCGTGGCAGAAAAAGTCTAAAGCAGATGTAAGCTCCATCTCTATGTGGTTTTAATTTGCCTACACTTTTCCTTTGAGAGATTACTGTGAGATATAATAAATTAAGAAGATACATGCATCTCTTTGGGGAAAAAGCTCTTGCAAGATAGAATCTGACCTTGGAAATTATTTTCATTCTATCAGAGAGAAAAGACAAAAAAGAAAGGTATTATAGAGAGGGATAAGCTGGTGAGGGGAAAATTGTAAGGGAGACCTTGCATATAAAAATTTATAATTCAAATCAATCTTTCAGAAATCTTTAAAGGGCTTTCAGAATGCGTTTTTGAAATATAAAGGCTCCCACTTCAATATAGTGTTTCAGTCTCAAGCAGTTCATTTTTTTCCCTTTACAACTCATGAGCTGGTGCGCTCTCTCTGTATATGTATCGTAAGTACATATATGTAGGCTTGATTAAATGTACATATGGAGATATAAATTTACTGTAAACACTGCTAAAATGGTCATGTATATTAGCATATGAATTGCTCTGCAAAAGAGGGAAACTAAAAGTCAGTTTAAAAGACATTTAATGATTTATTCTAAAGTCATTTTAGTTGGCTTTTACTTATTTTATTCTAAAGTGCTTCACTTATAAACCTTTCATTCAAAGTTAAATGGCTGTTGTATCTTTTAAATGGAAGTGAACATATAGCTATGATAAACATAAGACTGTTATGTGTGCATGCTTGTGTGTTTTTCCCAAAAATGAATGGGCCATGTCATTACTATGATAGCACATACACTCTTCCCCATATAATGACTACTTCCACTGCTTTCTAATGATCCATGCCAATCACTGATAGATCTTATGACATCCAGAGTGAATGCACAGTGCCAGGGAGGTGAGAAGGTCTATTTTGTGACTTTGACCCATTAAATATCAAACCTGATAGAATCACGTCTGTGAATTTCCCTCCAGATTAAATACAGGAAAGACTTAAATCCCATTCTTTTACTGTCTCTCAAGAAAAAAAAACACACACACAAAACACTTATTTAGATTAGATCAGATATAAGTTTGATTGCTTAAATTAGTGATAGGTACTAACTGTTTCTGTACACATATCCATTCCTACAGACCCACCTAAAAGAAAAAAAAAAAGTCCTATGTCTTCCAGAAGGGAAGTGGAGAAATCACGTGAACTGTCACTGTGGGCTTTCATTCTTCACTTTTAAATGCATGTTGTATTTAAGCAATTGGTTCCTTATAAACATCTGACTCCATGGCTGCTCAGCACTGGAGCGGCAGCTGTGCGGTGCTGGAGTGACTTTGAGGAGATGCCCCATGTACAAGGGCAAAGGAGAAGCCCCAGCAAGATGGTAGGAAGGGCGAAATCACATTTAGAATCAAACCCCATACCTGCCAGAGACGCTCACAGGGCTCAACCATACCTTGTGTGCACCAGACCCAGAGACCCCACAGAGACTGAGACAGAGCTGTGTTTGAGAGTCTCCTGCCAGAACCCAGGAGAAAGGAGCAGTGACCCCACAAGAGACTGACCCAGACTTGCTGTGAGTGTTCAGGAGTCTCCGGTGGAGGCGTGGGTCAGTGGTGGCCTGCTGGAGGGTTGGGGGCACTGAGCGCAGCAGTGCCTCATGGGACCTTCTGAAGGAGGTGGCCATTATCTCCATTACCTCCACAATAGTTCCCTCCACCACAGTGGAAACAGTGTCAGACTTTATTTTTTTGAGCTCCAAAATCACTGCAGATGGTGATTGCAGCCATGAAATTAAAAGATGCTTACTCCTTGGAAGGAAAGTTATGACCAACCTAGATAGCATATTCAAAAGCAGAGACATTACTTTGCCAACAAATGTCCGTCTAGTCAAGGCTATGGTTTTTCCAGCGGTCATGTATGGATGTGAGAGTTGGACTGTGAAAAAAGCTGAGCGCCGAAGAATTGCTGCTTTTGAACTGTGGTGTTGGAGAAGACTCTTGAGAGTCCCTTGGACTGCAAGGAGATCCAATCAGTCCATTCTGAAGGAGATCAGCCCTGGGATTTCTTTGGAAGGACTGATGCTAAAGCTGTAACTCCAATACTTTAGCCACCTCATGCAAAGAGTTGACTCACTGGAAAAACCCTGATGCTGGGAGGGATTGGGGCAGGAGGAGAAGGGGACGACAGAGGATGAGATGGCTGGATGGCATTGCTGACTCGATGGATGTGAGTCTGAGTGAACTCTGGGAGTTGGTGATGGACAGGGAGGCCTGGCGTGCTGCGATTCATGGGGTCACAAATAGTCGGACACGACTGAGTGAATGAGCTGAACTGAACCGAACCACCATAGTTTGGCCTCAGATCAAACAACAGGGAGGGAACACAGCCTGGACCATCAATAGAAAATTGGATTAAAGATTTACTGAGCATGGCCCTGCCAATCAGAAGACCCAGTTTCCCCCTCAGTCAGTCTCTCCCATCAGGAAGCTTCCATAAGCCTCTTATCCTTCTCCAACAGAGGGCAGACAGACTGAAAATCACAATCACAGAGAACTGACCAATGTGATCACGTGGACCACAGCCCTGTCTAACTCAATGAAACTATGAGCCATGCCATGTAGGGTCAACCCAGACGGATGGGTCATGGTGGAGAGTTCTGACAAAACGTGGTCCACTGGAGAAGGGAATGGAAAACCATTTCAGTATTCTTGCCTTGAGAACCCCATGAACAGTATGAAAATGCAAAAAGATAGGATACTTAAAGAGGAACTCCCAGGTTGGTAGCTGCCCAATATGCTACTGGAGATCAGTGGAGAAGTAGCTCCAGAAAGAATGAACAGATGGAGCCAAAGCAACAACAACACCTAGTTGTGGATGTGTGGTGATGGAAGTAAAGTCCAATGCTATAAAGAGCAATATTCCGTAGTAACCTGGAATGTTAGGTCCATGAATCAAGGTAAATTGGAAGTGGTCAAACAGGAGATGGCAAGAGTGAACATTGACATTTTAGGAATCAGTGAACTAAAATGGACTGGAATGGGTGAATTTAACTCAGCTGACCATTATATCTACTACTATGGGCAAGAATCCCTTAGAAAAAATGGAGTAGCCATCATAGTCAACAAAAGAGTCTGAAATGCAGTACTTGGATGCAACCTGAAAAATGACAGAACGATCTCTGTTCGTTTCCAAGCAAACCATTCAATATCACAGTAATCCAAGTCTATGCCCCAACCAGTGAAGAACTTCTATGCTGAAGAAGCTGAAGTTGAACAGTTCTATGAAGACCTACAAGACCTTCTAGAATTAACACCCAAAAAAGATGTCCTTTTCATTATAGGGGACAGGAATGCAAAAGTAGGAAGTCAAGAAACACCTGGAATAACAGGCAAATTTGGCCTTGGAATATGGAATGAAGCAGGGCAAAGGCTAAGAGTTCTGCCAAGAGAACGCACTGGTCATAGCAAACACCCTTTTCCAACAACACAAGAGAAGACTCTACACATGGACACCATCAGATGGTCAATATAGAAATCAGATTGATTATATTCTTTGCAGCCAAAGATGGAGAAGCTCTATATAGTCAGCAAAAACAAGACTGGGATCTGACTGTGGCTCATATCATGAACTCCTTATTGACAAATTCACATTTAAAATGAAGAAAGTAGAAAGAACCACTAGACATTTCAGATATGACCTGAATCAAATCCCTTATGATTATACAGTAGAAATGACATATAGCTTCACGGGATTAGATCTGATAGACAGAGTGCCTGATGAACTATGGATGGATGTTTGTGACACTGTACAGGAGACAGGGATCAAGACCATCCCCAAGAAAAAGAAATGCAAAAAGGGAAAATGGTTGTCTGAGGAGGCCTTACAAATAGCTGTGAAAAGAGAAGTAAAAGGCAAAGGAGAAAAGGAAAGATATACCCATCTGAATGCAGACTTCCAAAGAATAGCAAGAAGAGATAAGAAAGCCTTCCTCAGTAATCAGTGCAAAGAAATAGAGGAAAACAATAGAATGGGAAAGACTAGAGATCTCTTCAAAAAATTAGAGATACCAAGGGAACATGTCATGAAAAGATGGGCTCAATAAAGGACAGAAATGGTATGGACCTATCAGAAGCAGAAGATATTAAGAAGAGGTGTCAAGAATACACAGAAGAACTGTACAAAAAAGATCTTCACAACCAAGATAATCACGATGGTGTGATCACTGACGTAGAGCCACACATCCTGGAATGTGAAGTCAAGTGGGCCTTAGGAAGCATCACTATGAACAAAGCTAGTGGAGGTGGTGGAATTCCAGTTGAGCTATTTCAAATCCTGAAAGATGATGCTGTGAAAGTGCTGCACTCAATAGGCCAGCAAATTTGGAAAACAGCAGTGGCCACAGGACTGGAAAAGGGCAGTTTTCATTCCAATCCCAAGAAAGGCAATGCCAAAGAATGCTCAAACTACAACACAATTGCATTCATCTCACACGCTAGCAAAGTAATGCTCAAAATTCTCCAAGTCAGGCTTCAACAGTACGTGAACTATGAATTTCCAGATGTTGAAGCTGGATTTAGAAAAGGCAGAGGAACAAGAGATCAAATTGCCAATATCTGTTGGATCATAGAAAAAGCAAGAGTCTTCCAGGAAAATATCTACTTCTGCTGTTGACTACATCAAAGCCTTTAACTGTGTGGATCACAACAAACTGTGGCAAATTCTGAAAGAGATGGGAATACCAGACTACCTGACGTGCTTCTTGAGAAACCTGTATTCAGGTCAAGAAGCAACAGTTAGAACTGGACATGGAACAACAGACTGGTTCCAAATAGGGAAGGGAGTACATCAAGGCTGTGTATTGTCACCCTGCTTATTTAACCTATATGCAGAGTACGTTATGAGAAATGCTGGACTGGATGAAGCACAAGCCGGAATCAAGATTGCCAGGAGAAATATCAATAACCTCAGATATGCAGATGACACCACATTTATGGCAGAAAGCAAAGAAGAACTAAAGAGCCTCTTGATGAAAAGAAAGAGGAGAGTGAAAAAGTTGGCTTAAAACTCAACATTCAGAAAACTAAGATCATGGCATCCAGTCCCATCAGTTCATGGCAAATAGATGGGGAAACAATGGAAACAGTGACAAACTTTATTTTGGGGGGCTCCAAAGTCACTGCAGATGGTGACTGCAGCCATGAAATTAAAAGAAGCTTGCTCCTTGGAAGATAAGTTATGACCAACCTAGACAGCATATTATAAAGCAGAGACATTACTTTGCCAACAAATGTCCATCTAGTCAAAGTTATGGTTTTTCCAGTAGTCGTGTATGGATGTGAGTGTTGGACTATAAAGAAAGCTGAGCACTGGAGAATTGATGCTTTTGAACTGTGGTGTTGGAGAAGACTCTTGAGAGTCCTTTGGACAGCAAGGAGATACAATCAGTCCATCCTGAAGGAAATCAGTCCTGAATATTCACTGGAAGGACTGATGTTGAAATTGAAACTACAGTACTTTGGCCACCTGATATGAAGAGCTGATTCATTTTAAAAGACCCTGATGCTGGGAAAAACTGAAGGCAGGAAGAGAAGTGGACGACAGAGGATGAGATGGTTGGATGGCATCACCGACACAATGGACATTAGTTTGAGTAAACTCCGGGAGTTGGTGATGGACAGGGAGGCCTGGTGTGCTGCAGTCCATGTGGTCTCAGTCAGACACGACTGAGCAACTGACCTGAATTGAACTGAAACATCTGACTAAAAAGTAGGGGGAAAGATATAGACAATGTTAGCTCCATAAGTGGATGGATTATGTAGCCACCAATTGTGCATTTTGGAAACTAATAGTAAAGTACACCTCATCTACCATATTCTTTTCCTACAGCTTGATGATAATCTGGAGCAGTTAGAAAAACATGTGTTTAATGATGCCATTTCCCACATGATGTGAGAGAAATAACACTATGCCTCATTGGCTAAAACAATCTCTACTACACATACACCTTTGCGGAATTCTCAGAATGTCAGGTTTTTGGTCTAGAAGATAAAGCAACAGGATTAATCACAGTGCAGGTAAAGTATCTGGTGTAGGGCTTAGAGCATATTAGGCTTTCAATAAAATTAGTCGTTCTTATTATAAATAACTTATACACTTGTCTGTGAATTTATTTAATTCATTTCCTGGGATATACTTTTGACTAGAAGGAGGGAAAACATTTGCAAGGAAAGGATTCACTGGAGATTCTAAGGGAAGTTAAAAGGCAGCCTCAAGTGCTAATCCAAAGTGGTGAAAACCATGGATTTTGCAATCAAACAACCCAGCATAATTTCCTGGACTAGTTATTTTACCTAAGCCTCAGTTTTTTCTCGTATAAAACAGTGATTATAACAGTCACCTCATTTTAAAGGACTAAGGGCAATAATGTGTATATTGAGTTACCAGAAGTAACAGTAAATCGGAGCAAGGTTTCCTCATCAATTAGTAGGGAAAGAAGTCAGGCCAAGTTTAAGGGAAGCCAGTAAAGACGGATTTCTCTTACTCCACAATGTTTGTCTTGTCTGTGTGATTAATACAGAGTTTACATAATTTAACTTAATTTGCATAATTAACCAAACAGTGCAGGAAGGTCAACAGTACCAAAAACTTTCTGGATGGAAATCAACACAACAGCTCATATGGAAAGTGTTGAAAGTTAAATGTGTGTGTGGGCTGGGCACAGGCAACCATTATCTGCCTGTGAGTCAGCAATACAGCATCACAACTTCTTAACTGACAGTTACTGGTACACATTAACAGCCATGCTCTATGGCTTGAAGATGACTCATGTTCTGGCTGAAGTGCTTTCGTCTGGCTCAAGCCTCTACATTTTTCAAAAGCCTGAAAAAATTAAACTGGACACAGAGACTACTGAGCAAACTTATTAAAGTGAGAGGATCATAAATAATTGGAAAAGAGAAAAATGGTGGGCAACATCTATGATTTTACGACGACCTCATATTAAAAGGATGCTGGCTGCACTGCTAATGCTACCACGAGCAGCAAAAGAACAAATGAGCCCAAGCTGTTGCACAACTTAAGAGAGATATAAGGGGAAAAAATCTAGTATAGT
Source organism: Bos grunniens (assembly GCF_055505025.1). Lineage (NCBI taxonomy): Eukaryota > Metazoa > Chordata > Mammalia > Artiodactyla > Bovidae > Bos > Bos grunniens. The sequence continues at coordinate 12,704,875 of NC_141174.1, forward strand.
CAAAGTTTTAAACCTTGCATAGATTTAGAATAGAGGTTGAAGGCGAGCAGGGAGATGACCTCACAAAGTTCTATCATTCTATATAAAATCCTTTTAACCCAACCTTGTGACATTTTACACTAATATAATAGTGTATTAGATTAACACAGTAATATAATAGCATATTATATTAATCTTGACCATCCAAGTGTAAAAATCTGAAAGAACACATAAATTAAGTGAGTTGACAGAGGCAAATATTGAGTTATTGATTCAGTGACCAAGCCAGAAACTGAACTTTCATATCTTAACTGAGGACTATCTTCATCCACTGACTTCCCTTGACAATCTGCAAAAAGAATCCTACTCCAACTCCAGTTAAATATTCTTACAAGCTTTTTATTCACCTTTTCACTGATACTATTTCTCAGTATCTCACTCTCATTTCACCCACTGGGTCAAGAAAACTTGGCCTTTCATGAATGTGTTTCAAGAAATTCTTCTTTTTCAAGTACAATATTCCAGGTGGCACTCAAAGATTTGTAACACCTCATGGATGTTTTATGGACTTTGCCAAGTTTTTCAAAATATTGAAGTCACTACCAATCATCTTTCTTACAAAGCTATGCAGTTAATAACTGTCATCCTTCTTAATATAGATGCCAAAACACAATGGGCTGAAGAATCTATCAAATGCTCTAATTCTAAAGCTACTATTTTTTTTTCCTATAAACGAAATTCTTTTTAATTGGTCCTTTCTTCCAGGTTTGTTCTCTGTTATCCAACTTGCTTATACCCTCAGCTTATTTCTGCACGAGTATAGCATCACACTACCTCATTATTACTATGTGAAAGTAAAAGTGAAGTTGCTCAGTCGTGTCCAGCTCTTTGCAACCCCATGGACTGTAGCCTACCAGGCTTCTCTGTCCATAGAATTTTCCAGCCAAGAATACTGGAGTGGGTTGCCATTTCCTTCTCCAGGAAATCTTTCCAACCCAGGGATTGAACCTGGGTCTCCCGCATTGTAGGCAGACACTTTACCATCTGAGCCACCAGGAAAGTCCCATTATTACCATAGCTCTTTTGAAATACCATTTTTTAAATGACTTTCTTTGTGCATCTTTTTGCTTCTTTACCTCATTATTATCTGTTATTCTAACTCCATATTATCCAACACTGGTATTTATTTTTCAAATATTTTGGTCTGAGGATGACTGTCCAAAAATAATCTGCTGGCAGAAAATTTGACTGAGTTGGATAGTCTTTGATATAATTAGTTTTATTTAATTCTGGAAACAAAATCCATAAAAATTTAATCTGAACAAATTCACGAACAGATGATGTGGATTAAATGAAATGAATATCCAGAATGTTCACATAATAACATTTGTTTTAAATCAAGTTTACCTGTCTCCAACCCAAACTCTCATGGAGACTGATGACTAGGAGGGAAATTAAAATATTTGGGCTGCTTTCATTTTCCTTTATGTTCATATCTTCTGAATGAGATCCAAATGGGCAGGGAATTGTTAAAAACACAGCTCAGAAGACAGCCCTGGTGGAGAGTCCATAGATTAACTCATTACCCAGTTCTATATCAATCAAGAATTGCAATGATGCTATGCAGAGTATTGACTCAGTGGGAGCCAAGAACACTGAACTCAGAGAGGCATGCTTGGTCAAAATAATAGCACTTACAAGAAGAAATTAAAGTCTCTTTAAGTAAAAATTAGGAAGGCAAGTTTTCTTTTTAATATACTGTGCTTATTAAAATATAATTCATATATATTTATGGCCTCAACACCTAACACTAACTCTGGAAAAGAGTAGGTGCTTAATAAATGGTTGTTAAATTCATCTAAATTCATTTAAGGGATGAAGGAGCCATGGACCCATAAATCAGTCTGTTCCAATTCTCTTAATTTCTTATAATCAACTCTAGTATGGAGTCAATAAATTTATAACACGAGATAATTAAAAACAGAACATGTCCCCTTGTTCTGGTCCCTACAGAAACCCTACTCCTAACCTGTCCCTTTATTGCCAACATCTGTATCTTCTTAAGCACAAGACTAGAGCTAATAATGTTTCAAATGATGATGGAAATTTAGGGGAGCCCTGATTTTTTTTTCACTATAGCATATCCAACAGAGGTGTCTATGCTGTGCTAAGTCGCTTTAGCTGTGTCCGACTCTTTTCGACCCTATGGACTGTAGCCTGCCAGGCTCCTCTGTCCATATAAGTCTCCATGCAAGAATACTGGAGTGGGTTGCCACACCCTCTTCCAGGGGATCTTTCCAATCCAGGGATCGAATCCACGTCTCCTGCTTGCAATGCAGGCAGATTCTTTACTGCTGAGCCATAGCCAACAGAGGTGTCAGGAACTTCAAAGTCAACCTGAGAACTTGCTCCAGAACATAGAGCTGCAAATACTAGAAGAAGTGGAAGTCCCCTTCCTGATTTTCCTTTCTATAGTGGGATTTAAGCCATTAAATGTAACATCAAGCTAAGCTTTCTCAGATCTTGGGCCTGCCACTTGCTAATTAAATGATCTTGGTGAGATTATTACATTTATCCAATTCCTAGTTTCTTCATCTGTAAATGAGGAATATAGCCTATATGCTAGATTATGTATAAGGAATAAATAAAACAAGTGTACAAATTAAGTTCTTGGAATCATGCCTAACATGAATTAAATACACAATCAACATCAGCTCTTATTCTTTCCTCCTTCCCCAGATTTTCCATCCCCCAGTGTGATAAAACAGAATAGGGAAGTAAACCAGGAACTGGGAAATCTGAGCTCTTGATCTATGTCCTGGGCAAGTTTTCTACAATATCTTCCTTCTCTTCCATGTGTAAATAGACAGACAAACAGATACAATTTTAAGAAATTAGGAGTTAATACAAGGTAAGGGACAAGAACATGCTCCATAGGCTTAAACCCACGGTGCATTCAAGCCCTCCAACTATCCAACAGAGCGCCTAGTCAGCAGCCACCCAGGGCCAGTGAGCAGATGCAATATGGTAAGAAGCCTGGAGAACTGAGTGTCAAGTCTTACCTGAAATTCATTATTCAGAATTTAAGTTTACAAAACTGATCATAGATGTAAGCTGTTGGAAAGCTGCTAATCTTTTAACATTTTTAATGTTGCTACCTGCAAATTTAAAAATTAAACATGTGGCTCTCATCAAATCTCTACTGGAATGCCTGCCAGCAGACAGATGTACATATTCATCCCCCATGTTGTCCTTTTACTGGATACATGCCTTCTTCTCTGAACTGAGAATAACGCTGTCAAAAACCCTAGTTCTTTGGACTTCTTGGTGGAACTATATATTGTAATAAATGATGAATGAAGAGCAAAAGGATAATGTAAATGATGTAATGTTTACATAATGCAATGTAATAATATGTAATGAGAGGAGATGTCAATGATTAGTGACTTGGAAAGGAAAGAAGGCAAAGAAAGAGGGTTGCCATTTCCTTCTCCAATGCATGAAAGGAAAAGGGAAATTGAAGTCGCTCAGTCGTGTCCAACTCTTCGTGACCCCACAGACTGCAGCCCACCAGGCTCTTCCGTCCATGGGATTTCCAGGCAAGAGTAGTGGAGTGGATTGCCATTGCCTTCTCCGAAGAAAGAGGAGAGGGGTCTAAATAAGAGATAAACACACAGCTAGTACGTTACCAGTGCTCTGATTCTCAACCTAAGAATCCCAGGAATAAACTCCACTGGGGTTGATCACGGTGCCCTGTGTCTTTTACATTTAGTCTGAAGGGCCTGAAGGGAAGGACCTTGTCTAATTGATTCTGAATCATTTTTGTAAGACCAAACAGCAGTACACTAAAACAATTTTTATCCTAATAATTAGAAAAGTGATCTAGTTTTAATCTCTTTCATGAAAATATGAATTTCAACATAAAATATGTGTATAAAGTTTGGAGGCACTTTGAAAAAAAACTTCATATAAATTCAAATTATAAGTGCTTTTTGGCCAAAACAGAATATCTAGTCAAGATGTTTTAGTAGATAAAACTCTTATATGGCAAGAAAGCAAGAAGCAGATACAAAGAAGATAAACAAAACTTGTCTTCTTTAATGACTCAGCAGATAAACATGTTTGGCGGTAAGGAGTAAAAAAATGAAACATCAGCATCTTTGAACAGCAAGCTCTTTTCTGTGTGTACTCTCCCATTAGCTGGACCGAGTAGAAATGCTGTACTTTTCCCTACTCCCTGCGCTCCGTTCTTCATCTGCAGTGGTTTCACTGCCAGAAACGAATTCACCAAAGAAAGCACCAAGAAATCAGTGTCCTGTTCCACAGAACTCATGGTTCCCTACTGCCCCATTCAACCACAATCACAGGAAAGAAGCCACAAATTGAACCCCACCCACTAAAATGCAATATTCCAATCTTTGCCTTTCATATTATAATTATTTAGCTAACATGTTAGGAAGAGAAACCCAAAGAGTATCTGACAGATAGGAGGTAGGCTGTTTTAGACTTTACTTAAATAAAATGTCTAATATTGAAGGTCAATGGAAAAGACAATCACTTCCCAGGAACCGTGATTATAAGAGTGCTGGGGTTTGAAAATTCTGAATGGTAGTTAGGGGCACCTGTATTCAAACATGTAGGGAAAGGGACTCAACTAATTTACCTAATCAAGTTGTATTTTCAATAGCAAAAGGACCTCTATTGAACACTTCCATGTAGTCCTGGAAGGAGAAACAAATTTAAAATACCTTCATTCTAATCAAATGTTCAACTTGTAATATTAATGTATATAAAAGAGATATGTTTTTGAGAACTCTCTTTGCATTTACTTTCTCTGAATATTTCATTTTTAAATGTCATTGAAAATAGAATACCATTACATATTTGCAAAGAGACTATTATTTGCCCTCTATTTAGTTTCATTCATATAAATGAAACTAAATAGAGGGAAAATTTGTTGCATTTTATTTCCTAAACTTAAGTGATTGACTTTGTGCTTTCATATCCTTGTATTTTAGAATCCTCCCTTATAAAGAGCAAAACATAAAATTATTTGCCCTTAAGTTATGATTGAGTTAAACTGATTTCCAGGCACATGGGAAATACTCTATGCCTGGAATCAAATTAAGAAAAAAAAAAAAAACTTTCAGGAATATTCGTAAGTAATCACATTTTTTATGCAGGGTGGACACCAGGTTTCTACTTCTAACCCCTCTCAGAACCTAGTCATGCATACATGGTAAGTTGCTTCAGTCATGTCTGACTCTTTGAGACCCCATGGGCCATAGCTCACCAGGCTCCTCTGTCCATGGGATTTTCCCAGCAAGAATACTGGTGTGGGTTGCCATGCCCACCTCTAGGGGATCTTCCAGACCCAGGGATCGAACCAGCATCTCTTATGTCTCTTGCATTGACAGATGGGTTCTTTACCACTGGTGCCACCTGGGAAGCCCAATTACCACCAATATTCCAATGGTGTGATCACAAGCAGTGAAACCAATCAAGGACAGAGAGGAAAATGCTTTGGGCACTTTAGAGTTTTAGGCAGAATTATGGCAAACAGCAAAAAAGAGCAAGAAATTCAGAGGAATATAGTGGATTGAAGTTATAAATGATAGAGTGTGGTAAGAAAATGAGAAGAAATAAGAAGAGGAAGAAAGAATGATTGCCACAGAGGTGCGGCCACAGCAAGAAATCCAAGACACCCATCACTGGGTCCACACACACCTCCTGCTGACGCTGTTCTACAGCGTTACACTCCAAGCCCTCATTACTCTCTTCATCTGCTAAAGAGTAAGTGTCAAAATGATAGATGTGAGCTCACTGTATCAACATTTCCCTATAGCCACGAAGCCCATTATCAATCAAGATAAAGCTGTGCCAGGATACAGTTCTTATCAGAAGACGGGCAAGGAGGAGTTCAAAATGGTGTTAGATTTATCAGAATTTCATTGTCACAAGCTCCCTAAAGCAATTGAAAAGCACTGATATTCTATGCAGGAGCTGGAATCCAAATATCATTCTTCCAATCTGTTTGGAATTTTCTCTTGTTTAAAGAAGCAGGAGGAGGAAGTGTAGATATCACTTAAGACAGTGGCTAATGAGAAGAAGCTCTTTTAAGCATTCTGAGCAGTTGCTGAGTGCATGGCTGTTATTTTGGTTGGACCACTGCCCCGACAAGGGAGCATAATACTAATTATAGATATCAGACTGGAAGGCGAATGATGAGGGATAATATGTAGAGACATTTTAATGTTGGGATCAATTGAACTGGGACATAGCTTCTGACAGATATTTCAATCTAAATGAGTCAGACTGCTTTAGGAAATACTAAAAAAGACTACTGTAAAATACGATAAAAAAAATTACCCATTTTCTGTTTAGGGGCAGTTATTTAGCAAATTTTTTACATATTGTCTATGTCTAGTCAATTTTTTTTTCTCCAAATTTTAGTATTCAGGTTATATATATTTACTGTTCCCCAATCTTTTAATATTTTCTTTATAAGTCATTAGTATGATTGGCAGTCAAATAAAAATGACAATTGTATGTGGTTATGGAGATCAACCAGGACTGTTTTAAATAGGTTAAGATGGAGGGATGAATGACCTCAAACAGAAATATATAGACTATTAAAATGTGTTTTTTCATGTAATTAAATTTCTGTTAAAGTAGAATTAATAGTATAAAAAATACACTCTTTGCCTTAAGGATCTTAGCAGCTATGAAATCACTGGAAGTTTAAAAAATTAAATCAGCACAAGAAAGTAAAGCCTTAGAAATCAGTCTCACTGTCTACTGTCTTCAGCCCTATTATTCCATTTCCTGGCTTCTTAGAATCTTGATGCTGACAATCCGAGTGAACACATATCGTTCCCTTGTATTTGTTCATTGCTCTCAAAGTCATCAGTTGACACTTAACATTTTGCTGTGTTAAATATCTCATGTTTGGTGTTATAAACAGGTGTCTTCCAATTTATCCTGTTTGATACAGTACTGGATAAGCTTCTTTTATTATTATTATAATAATAATTATCATTATTATTTATTTATGGGTAGGAGGCAGAAGAAGGGAGGGGGCATTCTATTTACAGCAAGCAAGACAGGCATCTGAAACTCTGCTTCTTACAAAGCTTGGGGGATTGGAAAAGGAAAGCTGGAAGGAAAAAAATGGGTTGTAGCTAGCTTATCAATGCCCCTGTAACCAGCACCATCTCTCACAGTTTATTAAATACATGCATGTGTTATGCTTTAACTTAGAGGTGAAGACACAGTAAATGGCTCCTTTCCCAGAACCCTGTTAACATTTTCAGGCCACTGATGATTTCATTTAGCATATTACCTCTTCAAAGTGATATCTCTGTAATCAAATTACCCTCCAGAAGGGAACTATGTACTGCTCTTCACAGTACGATCGATTAGAGTTATCAGCTTTAATCATATGTATACAGGTGATTCCTCTTCCTCATTCATATTTAAAGGACTACGCTTCTGCATGATATTCTTTCCTATGTCCTACCATCATGTAAATACCTGTAATAATCACTATCATTTATTGAGCAACAACCAGGGCTCAGATTGTTCATGAATTATCTTAATCTTTATAACTGCTTTGTAATATAAGTTTTGTCCACATTTTATGGACGGGAATGCTGAGATTCAAAGAGATCAATTTGCCAAGGTCACACCATTTGATAAGAGTACAGATGAATGAATGTTATTGTTCAGTCACTAAGTCATGTCTGACTATTTTTTTTTTAATTTGATAAAACAGTAACTTTTTTGCTCAAATCAAGGAATCATAGGATGTAATCAGCCTAGCAAGAAAACATAAGAAAATCCAAATTTATGTATATATCTAGACCTCAACAGGCAGCTGATCATACACTATACCATGATGCTAATCACTCAAGCAAATAACTACTCTAAAATACAATGCACGTACTTTCCCATGATCTCTACACAGAAGGAAACCACACACAAAATAGCTCTGTAGGGAATCACTCTTACAATCCAGTTACTTAAAAACTGGCAAAAACAGTCACCCTTACCCTGACTCTGAAGGTAACATTCAGAGTTGAAAAACTGAAAAATACTTGATCTCTTTACAAAGCAACGAAAATTAAAGAGAACAGATATATGTATTTGAAAAGTTGTGCCTGTACTACCTGAAACAAAAATACCCAGTAAATGAAAATAGGCAGTTGGCATTTTCAATTATGGAAACTAATACAAATGTTCTCCCACTGAGGCTAACACGATTATGAAAAGAATTATGTTCTAAACATATTGTAGCTATTTAACTTGAGGCCACAAATCAAGGTAGTATATTCAGTACGCATTAGTGTGTTACAGCCACTGTGACTGCAGCCTTCTCTCATCTCCCATTAACTTCTGCATCAAAATGACATTTTTCCTTTGGCCTATTTGAAAATAGCAATATAACTTTTTCTCTTTTAAGTCACATCCTAAGGATGTAAGAATAAGGACAGGGTGATCGTGATTCGCCTTCCCACAGATTCATGGCAGGAGAGGCTGGTCAGATGGACAGTTCAGAAAAGAGAAGGATGACAGGCTTGTGAGAGGGGGATCATTAAAATAATCCTAGAAAAAAGAAAAAACAGAATAAACATCATTTATCTGACACCAAAATCTCCCAAAAGACACTGCCACATCTTTTAGCAGAGGTTCTTCTAACAGTCTTTGGTTCTTTGTTCCCAGCCTAATTTGAACATTTAGGGCTAACACTTCCCATTATTTTTCTTTAATGTGAAGGAAATGCTGAGGCTTGACTTGCAGAAGATGAAAAGTACCAGGGCTCAACTCCTGGGGCCTTTACTCATTTTAAGAATAACCGATGTACCGCATGAAGTTGATGCCCAAATAACTATCACACCGTACCCTGTATATCTGAGACCCGAGCAAACACTTCCAAACCAAGGCACAAAGTGGCTTCAAAATCCATGACTCCGTGTCACTAACCTCCAGCCTCCCTTAGTGCGGCAGAAACGTTCCCATGGAAGCTGAGCAAAGGAGGGGGGGACAAGGAAAAGAGGACAAAAGAGAAAATACCACTAACATAGCAAACAAACTAAACAGAGAAATCCTAACACAGAGGATCCCAAGTTAAACACACGCCACGTGTGAATTTTATCGATGAGATTCACAAGTATGGTGACGCATCGGGTTGAAATGTTCATTCAAACTCTCTAGCATCCTTGTTGTTGCTGTTCAGTCACTAAGCGGTCTTTTGTGTCCCATGGACTGTAACCCACCAGGCTCCTCTGTCTATGAGATTTTCCAGGCAAGAATGCTAGAGTAGGTTTGTCATTTCCTTCTCCAGGGGGATCTTCCCAACCCAGGGATCGATCCTACATCTCCTGCATTGGCAGGCAGATTCTTCACCCCTGAGTCGCCAGGGAAGACCCAAGTATCCTTTAACAGACTCCTTTTTAGGGAAAGAAACTGCTATCACTTCCTTTTTTCTTCACCCCTGAAAAGGAAGGAAGTGCAATTCTTAGGAATATCAAGCTGAAGAAACTGGAGTTAATTCAATAGCATTAGGGGAAAATGCCCTTGAGCTGAAAGCCTAGAAGTTCTCAATGGTTTGATGACATGGCCTTCTTGAAGAAGTCCTGAGGTGGGCCAGCTAGGAGTCAACAGCAAGGACTCAAAGAAGAGACCAGTGGATTGAATAGGTTTTAGAACCACTATAAGGAGACAGAGAGGGTACCATTCTAACAGATATCCTCCCCTCATCCCTTCAAGAGCCATTTGCTTACTCATCCACACATCAGTTTCCAAAGGACTATTGGAACAGTATGTGTGACTTTAAAAGTTCACATCAGGTCAACAGGAGAGATACATATCTCTTTCATCATTGCTTCCATATTTCATGCTAATGAGTACTACCAAAATTAGGGTGACTGATCCTCCCATTTTTCCTAGGAGTAGGAGGTGCACCAGGACAGCTGACCAGGGACAAGGAACTTTCAGTGCTAAAACTGTGACAGTCCTAGGAAAATTGGGATGATTGGTCACCCTAAGATTGACCGAACCGAACCCAATTCAAATGGCGTTCGTGGATGTCTGTTTGCTTTTTTTTTTTTTTAATTTATTGGCATATAGTTGATTTACAATCTTGTGTTTGTTTCAGGTGTACAGCAAAATGGATCAGTTACATATGTATGTATATCTACTCTCTGTTTTTTTTTTTTGAGATTCTTTTTCCATATAGGCCATTACAGAGTACTGAGCAGAGTTCCCTGTATTATACATCGGGTTCCTATTAGTTATCTTAGTTGTTAGTATGTATATGTTAGCTCGTCTCCTGACTTCTCCTCCTCCCCCTTATTCCCTCATAGCCATAAGTCTGTTTTATACCTCCATGACTCTACTTCTGTTTTGTAAAGGAAATCATAAACAAAACAAAAAGATAACCCTCAGAATGGGAGAAAATATTTACAAATGAAGCAACTGACAAGGGACTGATCTCCAAAATATACAAATAGTTCATGTAATATTAAAAAAAAAATTAATCCAACCAAAGCTGAGTAGAAGATCTAAGTAGACATTTCTCCAAAGAAGACATACAGATGGCCAAGAGGCACATGAAAAGATATTCAACACCAACATTACTTATTATTAGAGAAATGCAAATCAAAACCACAACATGAGGTATCAGGTCACACCAATCAGAATGACCATCACCAAAAAATGTACAAACAACAAATGCTGGAGACGGTGTGGAGAAAAGGGAACCCCCAACACTGTTGGTGGCAGTGTAAATTGGTTCAGCCACTATGGAGAACGTTTTGCACGTTCCTTAAAAATCTAAAAATAGAGCTACCATATGAGCCAGGAGTCCTACTCCTGTATGTATGCCCCAAGAAAACCATAAGTTAAAAATGTACCCACAGCCCAATGTTCACTACAACACTATTTATGATAGCCAGGACATGGAAGCAACCTAAATGTCCATCAATAGAGGAATGGATAAAGCAGTTGTGGTATACACATGAAAGGAAGTATTACTCAGCCATTAAAAAGAACAAAATAATGCCATTTGCTTTCCTTTGTAAGGGAATGGAATTAACCTTTTCCTTAAAGGTTTTTAGAAGAACTTTACAACAGTTCACAAATATCCTTGAAATATAAAAACATCTATAAATTTTAGTTACTGTTTTAAGTAACTAAATTGAAGCTTATGAAACATAATGGAAGATGATAATAAGGAGTACAGATTAGAATATTTTTTTGTTGAGAAGTTGTTCATATTATTTAATAGAAACATTGATAATGTTACCTTCACGAGGTTCTGCAAAAGTCAAAGATATTAACATTCACTCTTCACATTTCAGACTTTACCCAAAAGCTCAGGTCTACAACTATTTCAGAATCAGTTACATTAAATATCACAGCCATATACGATTAGGAATGAATGCCTTTTATGATGTCTTTCCACACATTTGTTTACTGATGTGAACACATCCCCAGGAGCTTTGGATGAATTGGGGAAGTGGGGGATAAAGACCACCACAACATGTAAAGATTATAATTCAACAACAGGAAACTGCATTATGCCTAAAATAAAAACAGAGGTGTTAATGGATGTTTTCCCTATCAATATTGTTTCACCTCCTACAATTATTTTTAAGTGAAGTGAGATTGTAAATGGATTTTAAGCAAAACACCCTTTGAATACCATTTCTTGTGGTTTTGTGTTTTTGTTTTGGGCCACACTGCTTAGCATGTGGGGTCTTAGTTCCCTGATCAGGGATGGAACCTCCACCCGCTTCGATGGAAGCACAGAGTCTTAATCACTGGGCCACCAAGGAAGTCCCTTGAACACGATTTCAAAGGCGTGGGCACACAGCATCAAGGTATGACGCCGAAGGCTGAACTAGGGAGCTGGGGAGAATTCCAGGAAAAGCAAGAACTTTAGAACAACACAGCTGGCAGCAAAAAAACAAAACCAGGAACAGTCAGGCTCTCCGGGTTCCCATAACGAAGGACTATGCCTGTGTGAGGGCTTCCCTGGTGGCTCAGCTGGTAAAGAATCGCCTGCAATGCAGGAGACCTGGGTTCAATCCCTGGGTTGGGAAGATCCCCTGGCAAAGGGAACGGCTACCCACTCCAGTATTCTTGCCTGGAGAACTCCATGGACAAAGGAGCCTGGTGGGCTACAGTCCATGGGGCCACAAAGAGGCAACTAACACACTATGCCTGTGTGAATAACATGCCCCACACAGACTCCAAACAAAAACTGGCCAGAGGAAGTAAATTTTCAGGCGACCTCCTCCTTGAAAGGGTAGGCAGTAGCAAAGAAGGCTGGTTTTAATCAGGTCACCTGGTTCTATGTTAGAATAATTTAATAATAAAAGAGATAAGAGCTCACCTTATTTAGGCTTTTAACAGACTAACTGTTCATTGTCAAACTATGCTATGGAAAAAAAGCAGGACAGTATACAACTAATAAGGAGAAGAATACTACTAAAACACATCACAAATAGTAATCATTTAGTTTTATTTTCCCCTGTTATCCTTGAGACTCTATGTTATGTAACATTTACAACAATAAAAAAAAATCATAGCATACATAAAGGAAAAGACTTTGATTTATATTACTTTACATTTGTCCTTTACTCAGATGTGCATGAGAGATTTTAGCCACTGTGTAAATTTCTTTCTATGGTCAAGAGAAGTAGAAAAAAATATGAGCTGAATCATCTGAGTATTTGATGAACAGAACAGAAAAGCCTAGTCAAGAAAGTAGGATAGAAAGGCAAAATACCAGAGAACTGATAGGTAGAGTCATAATATCATATATGTACAAGTCCAGTATTTATGGAGTGTTTACTTTTATTTGGAACTATGATAAAGGCTTTAAGAATAGTCATAAGAAAAGAATAATGGTTGATTACTAAGTGCTAGAGAGATCAACTGGCCCACTCTGCCCAGAACTGAGGGTTTTTCAGGATGCAGAACTTTAAGGGCTAAAACCTGGACAGTCTTAGAGGGAAGCTGCTAGGATTAAATCAGGTAACCCACACACACAAAATGCTCAGCACCGTGCACGGTACAGAGAGAGTGCTCGTTTGTCCCAGTCTGGCTGAGAATGCCCTGGTTTTAGCACCGAAAACCCAACCACCCAGGGAACGGAGTCTCTATGGGCATTAACTCATCTAACATTCACAGCAGGCCTGGAAGGTAGAAACGGGCACTAACATTGCTCCTCATATTACAGATGGCACAAGAGAGGTCTAGATATTGTCAGTAACAGCTCATGGTTGCACAGATCTTGGCTGAACAGGGACTGGGGGTGAATAGCTTAACTCCCACCAAGCCTGCAGAGCTCCTCACGGCCTTGTATTGCCTTCCAGTTAAGTCTGGGAGCACTTGCTAGTGTCAGGAGAAAGGGAACCAGGGGGAGAAGGCGGCGACACCACCAAGCAAGCATACAGGTATCTTTGCAATCATTAGATGGTAGGTTGATATCAATAGATAATACCAGTGAAAGGTAAGGAACTCAACTGTGGAATCTGAAGAGGCCTTAGCTTGTTGAGGGCATCAATGCCATGAGTAGTTTAGGAAGAGTTTTGAGCTGTCACGTTACTCTCCTCCTGGGTTTACCTTCTATCTACTCTGACTAGGGTCTTAACTAGTTATATCTAGTCATAGGGCAATGTGGCTTGCAGTGGAAAAGAAGGTAATGGATGGAACTGGGAAATGCAAAGGAAGAGAGGGAGAGATGAAGGAAGGCAAGAAAGAGGAAGGCAGAGTAGGATGGAGGAAGAGAATAAGAAACAAGTCTAGGAGTGGGGGGAGAAGTCACATTTTACTTACAAATATTGCACCGCAGATAGATTCCTTATAGTTAATTATTGATGGTTTATTCATAATCAGTACCAGAACCCAGCCAATCTAGAATAAAAGTTTCCTTAATCAAAACTTTGTCACTCTCCTTTGGCAAATAATCTGATTTAAATTTCTAAGGTTGGATTCATTAAAAAAAAAAAAAAAACCCATAAAAATATGCATCTATGCCTATTGACCTGACTCTGCAGGTTTGATCATTGCAAACCAACAACCATCATCCATATATTGGCAAGATCTGTACTTGGGAAGTATAATCTGAGTATCAACCTATGTCTTTCACATGACCCACTTGTCAGCACCCACCACAATATCATATACAATTAAGACACTCAGAAGCATGTTCTTTAGAGACACAGCACAATTTGCTGGTACATTATTTCTAAACAAGTAAATGAAGACATGTTGATCAGGAAACTAAAATGATATGGTATAATAATTATAGAGATTTCCCAGCAGTGTTTTAACAATGCAGGTGTTTTCTTTATCAGCTGTGTTTGAGGAATAAGAAGAATAATATAATTAGGAAGGAATGCTACCAGTTCCTGAGTGCCTTCCACTGAACACACAGTGGAAGAAGCAGTGCCTGGAATGTGTGTGTGTGTGTTCACACATGTGTATGTGAGCAGGAAAGGAGTATTGTTACACAAACGGCTGGATAAAGGATTAGAAAGAATCCTCTTTCTGCTGTGACCCAGAAACTTCTCAGGCTTTATGGACTGAAAAGTTTTGAAAACACCCATCTATTTTTTAATATGTTTTTTTGGCAACGCATTTCTAATGTTTTAGGAAAATAATACTTATTGGATATTAATGGTCTAATCCCTTTTATTTAATACATTTTTAGTCTTATTAATACTGCATATTTTTAAAACGCAATGTTTACCAGTGGATGTGAAATTTTTAAAATGTTCTATTTTATATAGTGTATTTCCTTAAAGAAACCTCATCACAAGTCATTTCATGGAAAGAGGCTTCTATTATTTATGTTGCATCTCATTAACGTTTTACTTCCATCTTTTAAATTTCCTTCTGAGATGAAACATTTGACTTTTATGAGGGCACTAAAAGAACAAGAATGGGCCACTTTCATTTGGGGTCTGAAAACACCATAATCTTGTAATTTATTCAAGCTGAATGTTGACAAAAGCTGTTTTAACTGTTTATAGAAATGATCAGAAAGCCGGCACATCCTGAAAAGTCTCTTTAAAATGTGTCAGCTTTGCCCACTGTCTTATCGAGTTGATGACCAAATTCACTCCCTAATTACAAACTTGTGCTCTTCACAACATGAGGAATGGAGGATTCTGAGAAGCAAATCAATCACGTAAAGGTTACTCTGAGCAAAAGTAATGAAAATGACTGGATACCCCAGATCATTAGATGAAATGGTGAGCAAGAGGACTGTTTGCTGATATCCAAGTGTTAATCACAAGTACGTGTAGTAATTAGATTAGGAAACGTACACAAGCCTTTGACTGTGTGGATCACAATAAACTATGGGAAATTCATCAAGAGATGGGAGTACCAGACCACCTGACCTGCCTCTTGAGAAATCTGTATGTAGGTCAGGAAGCAACAGTTAGAACTGGACATGGAGTAACAGACTGGTTCCAAATAGGAAAAGGAGTACGTCAAGGCTGAATATTGTCACCCTGCTTATTTAACTTCTATGCAGAGTACATCATGAGAAATGCTGGACTAGAAGAAACACAAGCTGGAATCAAGATTGCCGGGAGAAATATCAATAACCTCAGATATGCAGATGACACCACCCTTATGGCAGAAAGTGAAGAGGAACTAAAAAGCCTCTTGATGAAAGTGAAAGTGGAGAGTGAAAAAGTTGGCTTAAAGCTCAATATTCAGAAAATGAAGATCATGGCATCTGGTCCCATCACTTCATGGGAAATAGATGGGGAAAGAGTGGAAACAGTGTCAGACTTTATTTTTTTGAGCTCCAAAGTCACTGCAGATGGTGATTGCAGCCATGAAATTAAAAGACATTTACTCCTTGGAAGGAAAGTTATGTCTAACCTAGATAGCATATTGAAAAGCAGAGACATTACTTTGCCAACAAAAGTCCATCTAGTCAAGGCTATGGTTTTTCCTGCGGTCACGTATGGATGTGAGAGTTGGACTGTGAAGAAGGCTGAGCACCAAAGAACTGATGCTTTTGAAGTGTGGTGTTGGAGAAGACTCTTGAGAGTCCCTTGGACTGCAAGGAGATCCAACCAGTCCATTCTAAACGAAATCAGTCCTGGGAATCCTTTGGAAGGAATGATGCTAAAGCTGAAACTCCAGTACTTTGGCCACCTCATGCGAAGAGTTGACTCACTGGAAAAGACTCTGATGCTGGGAGGGATTGGGGGCAGGAGGAGAAGGGGATGACAGAGGATGAGATGGCTGGATGGCATCACTGACTCGATGGATGTGAGTCTGAGTGAACTCTGGGAGTTGGTGATGGACAGGGAGGCCTGGTGTGCTGCGATTCATGGGGTCGTAAAGAGTCAGACACGACTGAGCGACTGAACTGAACTGAACACAAGCATATAGTGACATATCTGGCCAATAGTTGGGATCTGATAAATGGTTGTTGTTGTTTTGCTAAATCGTGTCTGACTCTGCGAACTTATGGACTGCAGCATGCCAGGCCTCCCTTCTCATCACCAACTCTAGGAGTTTATTCAAATTCATGTCCATTGAGTCAGTGATGCCATCCAACCATCTCATCCTCTGTCGTCCCCTTCTCCTCCTGCCTTCAAACTTTCCCAGCATCAGGGTCTTTTCTAAGACCCTTCACCTGACCTTACTCTTTGCATCAGGTGGCCAAAGTATTGGAGCTTCAGCATCAGTCCTTCCAATGAATATTCAGGGTAAATGGTAGCTTGCATCACTATGTTTACTAATCACAGCAATATTTCATGTTTTGTTGGCTAGCACAGTGGGGCTCAAGTACTAAGATGAGTTAAAATATTGCTTCTCATTTTTTATTTACAAGACATGATGCAACTTATTTAAAGCCTTCCTTCCTAAACTACAAAAGCAAAACAAAAAATAATAACAAAAAAGTCTGTCTGATCGGATTGTTCTGAATATAAAGCTATTAAGTGAAGACAGGGAAGGAGTAAGAAAAAGAGGTAGAGAGAGAGAGACCAAAACATCCCTTCCCATTAATAATACTTGATAAACGTCCACTATACCTAAAATAGAAGGAAACAAAGAACAGAATTTTCAATATTCATGACTTGTTTTTTCTATTGGAATGAAGCAAAAAACAAAAAATAACTTGAGAGCTATCAATTATTCCAAGTAATAAGCCTATATTAAAAACTGACCAAAAACATTTACCCTTTGAGGAACTCTTTTTCCAAAAAACAAACACACACACAGAAAAACAAAAACAAACAAACAAACTTTTCTTTTAGATTGGTTATCAGGGGAGGAGATTTTTAGAACTTATTTTTTTAAATTAATTAAATCAGTATTGAGATATTTATGTGAGCATAAATACTATATAACCTTCCCTGGAGGAGGAGTGGTAACCCATTCCCGTATTCTTGTCTGGCGATTCCATGGACAGAGTAGCCTGGCAGGCTATAGTCCATAGGGTCACAAAGAGGTGGCCATGACTGAAGCGACTTAGCCTAGTACCGCAGCATTATATAACCTAGTCACAAAAATGGGCTTCCCCGTGGCTCAGCAAGTGGAGTCTGCCTGCAATGCAGGAGAGACAAGAGATGTGGGTTTGATTCCTGGGTGGGGAAGATCCCCTGGAGAAAGAAATGGCAAACCACTCCAGTATTCTTCCCTGGAGAATCCCATGGATAGGGGAGTGTGGCAGGCTACCGTCCAAAAGGTTGAAAAGAGTCTGACAACTGAGTGACTAAGGGCACTCATGTGTGGGCACACACACACATACACACACACACACTAGAAATAACTACCTTTTATTTACCACTTACCATAAATCAACACTGTTAAATGCTTTACATACTTTCTCTCAATTATTTATCATAATGATCTTTTTAAGGCAGGTAATGCTATCCCCATTTCATAGATAGGGGAAAAAAAAAAAAAAGGTTATTGATAATGCTGGAAGGTGAGTAAATACTCTGGTCCAAGAGGTGGTATAGATAGTATTATGTAGGTTAAAGATACAGACTCTAGAATCAAACTGAGTTCAAATCTTGATCCTCTGATCTTGAGCAAGTTGCATACTCTTCTCTTTGGTCTTAGTTATGCTGTCTGTAAAATGGGGAAAAAAATAGTGCCCACCCCTCAGGACTGTTTTTAAGTTTAAATTCAATTCCATGCAAAGCACTTGGAAGAGTTCATGGTACATAGTCAATCCTTGGTACATCTCAGCTGTCGTTATTGGTCTAGTTCTGAAATCTTTTCTTCTTTTTAAGTTTTTCTCCAAAGGACAAATTGCCAGGCCATTGTATAGCTAAGTAAAGGAACTAGGATTCCTTTAACAACATGAGCTTCAAGAATCCATATAATGCATCCACCCACTTTATCTCAGTTGATCCTAATTCTGCCCAAGGCTGTGCAACTATTAAGAGAAAAAAAAAGCTAGATGCTAGCCCTGGCACTGCAGGCTCAAGATGCTATGATCTTTCTTCTAATAAAAGAAAGAATTCTGGGATTTATTCTTTGGCTCGGTGCAGTAACATAACACAAAATAACTGGATGAAGGAGTGTAACTTTTAGTTACACATCCAGATGTCTCAGCCAGTGTGAGAACAAACATCTGGCTGATGAACTGGATATTGCATTTTTTTTTTCCACCATGACATTGGGCAATGTGTCAAATATGATTGATGTAAAACAGAAGAAAGGAAAGCATACAGAAGGAGCTGTTAAAAAGAAAAATACTCTACTAAATAAAAGATGGCATGGACTTTGCTATCATCACCTGCACCAGCAATTTATTTGTAACCAACATCAATAGCCCTATTGGGGAATACAATCTCCCTTAACTTGTTCTACCATGCTGACACCTCTAACTCAGAAATGTAATTTAAAATAAAGATTCATGGAGCTAATATCCTTCTTGTTTCAGAGTATTAAAGTGTCTATTGTTCTCACAGCTTGGAGGGGGGTAAAAGGCCCATGCATAAATGAGCACATGGATGACAAACTGCTGGATATAAATATTGCCCAGCTTTTAGTGAGATACCAATGCCTGTAGAATACAAAGCTAAAATATACACTCTGAATAAAATGCCTTATGATATAAAAGCTGTCATGAAGGGTGCTTTTGCTATAACCCTAGACGTATGGTGATTTTCCTGGGGAGATAATAATAGAACTGATCACACCAACGATTATCATGTTATTATAGCTAGAGCTGGTGAGCACTTTCTTGCCCTGTTCCAGGTATATTCCTGCTGCTGCTGCTGCTAAGTCGCTTCAGTCGTGTTTGACTCTGTGCAACCCCATAGACAGCAGCCCATCAGGCTCCCCCGTCCCTGGGATTCTCCAGGCAAGAACACCGGAGTGGGTTGCCATTTCCTTCTCCAATGCAAGAAAGTGAAAAGTGAAAGTGCAGTCGCTCAGTCGTGTCCGACACTCAGCGACTCCATGGACTGCAGCCTACCAGGCTCCTCCATCCATGGGATTTTCCAGGCAGGAGTACTGGAGTGGGGTGCCACTGAGAGTAGTTAATCCTTCCCTGACATTTAGAGATGATAAAACCAAGCCTTATGAGGTCATGATTTGTCTAAGATCATACATTTTGCCAGAATGAGACTCGGGGAGTCCCTTCATGAGTATCATTTCTTTCTACCAACACATTATTTCATAGTTGTCCAGTGAAATGCAAATGTCTTTCCCCAAGTGAAGAGATCCACTATAACTCATTGTTATATTGCCAACCAGTAGTTAGTCAGACAGACCGGAATTTGGTGGAGAAGTCTGATGACTGAGAGGTTGTTAGGGAAGGCACCAGGGGCAATGTCTTGAGAATATCAGCCTGTTAGTCAGCTTTGGGTTGGAGTCTTGGCTCCAGCATTTATTGCTATATAACACTGGGTGAGTAACTTAACCTCCTTGCCTCAGTTTCTTCTTCTGTAAACTGAAAACAATATCATTAATGTCAAAGAGCTGATGTGAGTATAGGCTGCACACAACTTAGAAAGAGTTGCATGCAGCATATGGTGACTTTTAAGTGCTCAATGAATGCTAACCCTCATCACTGCTTATGGGGAGAAAGGCACAGGGGGAGTTCTGGGCAACCAGAGGACTTCAAGAAAGATCTAAGATTGATGAGATTCACAGTACCAAAGAAAGGTGCCTCTGATCTGTCACCATGTGATTCAAGGTTAGCCCTGATTATAAACTCTATTACTATACTCCTTATCAATAATGGACCAATTTAAAATTCAGAGGAACCAAGGAAATGGGTTTCAATTGTGATTACCAAAAAACAAAAACAAAACACACACCCTTTCCACCAGCAGGCATCAGAGACTGGTCTGTGCTATGCCCCACAGGTACACAAGCTGACGTATGGAAAGTAGGCAGTGTATGGACTTCAACATAAAATGACAAGCCTGATGGATCACCTCTGGTCCAGATGCAAGCTAGTCTGGGATAAATCTCTATGGTAGATTTCTTTTGCCATTTTATAATTCAAACACCAGAGTCCCACAGTACAACAGATGCTATTTGACTGAATTCCCCATAAATTGTGGTTCCTCACCCTAGGGTTACTTAATATTCAGAATCAGGTTTATCAAGGTTTGTGCCTTGGTCTCATCACTCCAAAAAAAGAAGGGTTCCTTTTTAAAAGATATATATGGAAATCAATTCTGCCA
The DNA here is from genome assembly GCF_055505025.1 of Bos grunniens. Taxonomy (NCBI): domain Eukaryota; kingdom Metazoa; phylum Chordata; class Mammalia; order Artiodactyla; family Bovidae; genus Bos; species Bos grunniens. The sequence continues at coordinate 12,725,550 of NC_141174.1, forward strand.
ATCAGCATGCACTTGAATCTTTGATTATAAAATGCTTTGATATAACTCTGCTTGGTTTCTAAATTTCTTTGGATTCTAGCTTCCAAAGTTCAGTGAAAACAGTTAACACAACTCCTGTAAATTTTAGTATCCTGGTGTTCGGGGAAGCTTCCACATCATTGAATGTGAAATATTAGTCATAATTTATGGGCTATATGAGTTTCCTAGGGCTGTCATCACACAGTAACAGAAAATCAGTGCCTGAAACAACAGAAACATATTGTCTTACAGTTCTAGAGGCCAGAAGTCCCAAAACAAGGGGTTGAGAGGGTTGATTTCTTCTGAGGTCTATGTTCTGAGATAGAACAAAGTCTATGGACTGAGGTTCATGGCATTGTACAGGAGACAGGGATCAAGACCATCCCCATGGGAAAGAAAGGCAAAAAAGCAAAATGGCTGTCTGGGGAGGCCTTACAAATAGCTGTGAAAAGAAGAGAAGTGAAAAGCAAAGGAGAAAAGGAAAGATATAAGCACCTGAATGCAGAGTTCCAAAGAATAGCAAGAAGAGATAAGAAAGCCTTCCTCAGTAATCAGTGCAAACAAATAGAGGAAAACAACAGAATGGGAAAGACTAGAGATCTCTTCAAGAAAATTAGAGATACCAAAGGAACATTTCATGCAAAGATGGGCTCAATAAAGGACAGAAATGGTATGGACCTAACAGAAGCAGAAGATATTAAGAAGAGGTGGCAAGAATACACAGAAGAACTGTACAAAAGAGATCTTCATGACCCAGATAATCACGATGGTGTGATCATTGACCTAGAGCCAGACATCCTGGAATGTGAAGTCAAGTGGGCCTTAGGAAGCATCACTATGAACAAAGCTAGTGGAGGTGATAGAATTCCAGTTGAGCTATTTCAAATCCTGAAAGATGATGCTGTGAAAGTGCTGCACTCAATATGCCAGCAAATTTGGAAAACTCAGCAGTGGCCACACGACTAGAAAAGGTCAGTTTTCATTCCAATCCCAAAGAAAGGCAATGCCAAAGAATGCTCAAACTACCGCACAATTGCACTGATCTCACACTCTAGTAAAGTAATGCTCAAAATTCTCCAAGCCAGGCTTCAGCAATATGTGAACCGTGAACTTCCAGATGTTCAAGCTGGTTTTAGAAAAGGCAGAGGAACCAGAGATCAAATTGCCAACATCTGCTGGATCATGGAAAAAGCAAGAGAGTTCCAGAGAAACATCTATTTCTGCTTTATTGACTATGCTAAAGCCTTTGACTGTGTGGATCACAATAAATTGTGGAAAATTCTGAAAGACATGAGAATACCAGACCACCTGACCTGCCTCTTGAGAAATTTGTATGTAGGTCAGGAAGCAACAGTTAGAACTGGACATGGAACAACAGACTGGTTCCAAATAGGAAAAGGAGTATGTCAAGGCTGAATATTGTCACCCTGCTTATTTAACTTACATGCAGAGTACATCATGAGAAACGCTGGGCTGGAAGAAGCACAAGCTGGAATCAAGATTGCCGGGAGAAATATCAATAACCTCAGATATGCAGATGACACCACCCTTATGGCAGAAAGTGAAGAGGAACTAAAAAGCCTCTTGATGAAAGTGAAAGTGGAGAGTGAAAAAGTTGGCTTAAAGCTCAACATTCAGAAAACGAAGATCATGGCATCGGGTCCCATCACTTCATGGGAAATAGATGGGGAAACAGTGTCAGACTTTATTTTTTTGGGCTCCAAAGTCACTGCAGATGGTGATTGCAGCCATGAAATTAAAAGACACTTACTCCTTGGAAGGAAAGTTATGACCAACCTAGATAGCATATTAAAAAGCAGAGACATTATTTTGCCAACAAAGGTCCGTCCTGTCAAGCCTATGGTTTTTCCTGTGGTCATGTATGGATGTGAGAGTTGGACTGTGAAGAAAGCTGAGCACCAAAGAATTGATGCTTGTGAACTGTGGTGTTGGAGAAGACTCTTGAGAGTCCCTTGGACTGCAAGGAGATCCAACCAGCCATTCTGAAGGAAATCAGCCATGGCATTTCTTTGGGAAGAATGATGCTAAAGCTGAAACTCCAGTACTTTGGCCACCTGATGTGAAGAGTTGAATCATTGGAAAAGACTCTGATGCTGGGAGGGATTAGGGGTAGGAGGAGAAGGGGACGACAGAGGATGAGATGGCTGGATGGCATCACTGACTCAATGGACATGAGTCTGAGTGAACTCTGGGAGATGGTGATGGACAGGGAAGCCTGGTGTGCTGTGATTCATGGGGTCGCAAAGAGTCACACATGACTAAGCGACTGAACTGAACTGAGGTCTATGTGCGCCGGGCATCTCTCCTTGGTTTGTAGATGGCTGTCATCTTCCTTGCCTCTATGCACATCTGTCTTTCCTCTATGCACAGTGCAGTTCAGTTGCTCAGACTCTAAGTTCTAAAAGTAGACTGTAAATAATGTGGTTGTTGTTCAGTCGATCAGTCATGTCCAACTCTGTGACCCCATGGACTGTAGCACACCAGGCTTCCCTGTCCTTCAACATCTCCCACAGCCTGCTCAAACTCATGTCCATTGTGTCGGTGATGCCATCCAACCATCTCATCCTCTGTCGTCCCCTTCTCCTCCCATCTTCAATCTTTCCCAGCATCAGGGTCTTTTCCAATGAGTCAGTTCTTCGCATCAGATGGCCAAAGTATTGGAGCTTCAGCTTCAACATCAGTAATTCCAATGAATATTCAGGACTGTTTTCCTTTAGGATGGACTGGTTGGATCTCCTTGCTGTCCAAGGGACTCTCAAGAGTCTCCTCCAACACCACAGTTCAAAAGCATCAATTCTTCAGCGCTCAGCTTTCTTTATGGTCCAACTCTCACATCCATACTTGACTACTGGAAAAACCATAGCTTCAACTAGACAGACCTTTGTCGTCAAAGTAATGTCTCTGTTTTTTAATATGCTGTCTAGGTTTGTCATAGCTTTCCTTCCAAGGAGCACATCTGTATTCAAATTTCTTCTTATAAGGACAGCAGTCCTACCGGATGCGGTTCTACCCTAATGACCTCATTTTAACTTGATTATCTCTATAAAGACCTTACTTTCAAATAAGGTCACATTATGAATGACTAGAATAGGACTTCATCATATGAATTTTGCTGGGGTGAGGGACATGATTCAACCTACAACAAGAACCTTCAGAATAAGAAACTGAAAAGTATGTGTTTTCCTTTCTTTCTACTTCATTTTTTCTCCCTAAAGTCCAGCCTACCTTCTGGAAACAGGTCCATTTTTAACCACTCCAGTGGTTTCACTATGTGGTATTCATTGAAATTCTGTCTATAATAATGTGGGTTATTTTTTTATGATTCAGGGGCCTCACTTTTACATACTTTTGAAAACTTGATCCTTCTATCATGTTCTGTCTGATATAGGTACCTCTAAACTATTGGGGAAATTGCAGCACAGAATTTAAATCCTGGCACAAGGTAAGTGTTAAAAAGTGTGTTAAGAAAATTTACCTGTGTGCTATGCTCTCAGAAATCCATAAAGCAATTTAGTTCCTTCACTTTTCATGGCAATCTATGCTAATTTAGATAATGATAACTAATGATTTGCCGCATCAAAAGATGAAAATTAATCCATAAACATTGACCCTATTGATCAACCATCTTCAATTAAATTAAAAGCAGCATTAATCAACTCCATCAGGGTAGCAGTAGGAGAAAGAACACTTTTTCCTAAGGTTGTTTGATAAGGGAATGGAGAAATCACCTTTTGAAATGTGATGTAAAATATAGTGGACTTGGGCACAAAAAACCTATAGTAATTGATAATACAGAAGTCTAAGCAATTTAATGCATTTCCTTGGCACAAACCTGAAAATTACAATCGTTTCCCAGTGCTACAATAATCCTGGCACATCTCCATACTGAGGTAATTGCCCTACTCTTAAGTGATAAATTAAGAAGATTAACTATTGAGCTAACTACCAAAAATGTACCCAATTTAAGAAATTCCAGCTCTTTGTTAGCAATTCTTTATCCAAATTAAAATAAATACCTATCTGCGCTTTAACTGGTAATAAAACATTAGGGGAAACTAAAGAATTCAACATTTGTCACAGAGTTGAATAAGAGTCAGCTAATGATTATGAAGCCAAGACAGCATTTTCTTGTGGATGGGTGATTCCAATATACTAGAATGAACTTGCAGCTCTGTTGACAATGATGGAAATACTGCAATGAATCCCCTCTCAGCAGGATGCTGGCATTTGAAGGATTAATGGAACAAGGAATCACAAAGGTTATGTAAAGCTTAAAAAGGCCAGGAAGGAGAAAAATCTAATTAGAAAATTATATAGAAAGGTTTAATTCAAGTTATATGCTCAGAAATGGACTAGGACCTGGATGAGTCAAATTTCATCGTCATTTCACTCCCAAAAGTTATTTGTGAATGGTCTTAAAGGGCTCAAGAATGCCTTTGACATACTTCTAAACCTTCCTGGAGTGGATGTGATATTTTTAGCAGGTATGAATCAAGACTTGCAACCCTTTGTTCACCATCTCTTCCTATCAGCATTTCTGTGTCAACATCAAGGAGGTTTCAAGTGCTACTGAAAAGGGAAATGTTGCCTCATTCTAAAAACCGTTCCAGATAATTGCTGAAAACCCAAGGAAAGTGACACTGAATAATCACTTTATCATGCAGCTTAATGAGGTCTCTTCTGAAACTCGATCAAATTAATACTTTGTTAAGACATGAAGTACTATTTCTTTTTCTCTTCTATTTAATTTTTAAAACTTCTCCAAATTAATTTTTAAAAAAAGACTCAGAAACTTAAAAATATTTGCAAATGGTTTGGAGTTCTTTTTTAATTCCAAAGAAATGTATCTTTATTTTTCTGATCAGAGTATAGGTAAAGGTTGTGGAAAAAATCATGGACATCATCACCTTCTCTCTCAGAATCTATTAAAATGTTATTTAACCTCAAGATGCTTATTCCAACTGGTGCCACTCCTCAAAATAGTGACTAAATAATCCAGGTCTGAATGCATTCACATTTGTCTAAAGTCCTGTGGTATTTTCAGTACGCATAATTACTGTCATGTTATTGAGACTCTATTGTATATGAGGTTTAATATTAAAACATTGGGGGTTGGGTGATAGGCAAGTCATACAGAAATACAGAGGTCATAGTGTGGACTTGCCACTGATGCTGGGGAAGAGAGATGAGATCCACAGAAATGAGTTGAATAGGATAGTTTTAGACAGGGTAGTCAAGCAAAACTTCGCCGAGGTGACACGGAAGTGCAATCTGAATGGCGAGAAGGAACTATCCACCCAAACATATAGGAAAAGCACATTTCACACAGAAACAACAGCAAGTTCTATGTCACCTTTGAAGAACAGGAAGGTTAATGTGGTCAGAGGGTAGTGATTCCAAGGAGCAGAGTGGGAGTGCATGCGGTCTGAGATTTGGGCTTCTCACAGACCATGTAAAGACTTCCAAGCAGCAAGAAAGGGATTTGGATTTTTCCTTTAAGTGCGTTTGGGAACACTGGACGTTTGTGGGGGCGGGGGAGGGGCAGTCAAGGAAGGGTCGTGTGACGTGCTTACGTTTTAAGGATAATTTTGGCTGTGTTTCTGTATGAAGAATAAATTGATGTGAGCCAAGGAACGGAAGCAGGGAGATCAGTCGGGGGTATAGTTGTTGTCGAGGTAAGAAATAATACTGGCTTACAGGGGTTGATGAGACAGAATCAGTGAGTTGTCAAACTTTAGACTTCTTTTGAAGGCAGAACAGATGAATCTTGCTGATGGATAATATTAAAAATCTAATTCCTATTAGTCTTGTCTTTTTTCAAAACCTTAGCATAACTGCTCTGAGCAAAGGAGTGATGTCACATGTTTCTTATTACACAACCTGCTGCTAAGGACAGAGTTGATATGGAAAAAATACCAACATTCCCCCTAATTTTCCTAAGGCTAGTAATTTAAGCACTGTGTACTCCCTTACGTCGAAGTGGGGTGTGTGCGTGTGTGTGTGTGTTACATTCACTTCAGTCAAGTCCAACTCTTTACGACCCTGTGGACCATAGCCCACCAGGTTCCTCTGTCCAGGGGATTCTCCAGGCAAGAATACTGGAGTGTGCAGCCATGCACTCCTCCAGGGGATCTTCCTGACGGTAAGGATTGAAACAGCGTCTCTTAAAGTCTCCTGCCTTGGCAGGTGGGTTCTTTACCACTAGCGCCACCTGGAAAGCCCATCAAAGTGGGGTATATTTCTGTATCTACTGTTTGAATATTTCCTAGAAATATTTGAAACATGAAAGGGAGGTTAATCTCTACCAAGCAAATCACACAAATTTGCTTTTAATGTTCAGACTTTTTCCTTTCTTTAAATGCCACTGACAACACCAGGCAAAGATTTCACCAGTAATATTTTGGGTAGTCTGAAGCTGCAAATACTCATGAAACAGGGTAATTTAATAAAAACAGCAAAAATGCAATTAAAATGGAAATATTTTCTTGTCTTTTTGGTGAGTAGAGGATTTTTTCTTAATTGTGAAAGCCTACTGGATGAAACCCAATGAGATCTACTGTATAGAGATTATATTCAGAATAAGATATAATCAAATGACTTATTTCCTCTGTAATATATGTCTCCATGACATTTCCCTCTGAGCTGTAAAAGTCTTAGCCTGGGCTGAGTTCTGGAACTAAGGTGACTTACATGTTCTATAAGTTCCTTTCAACTATTTTGTCAAAGATTTCCCTGATACACTTGTGTCACAAAACGTTCTATTCTCTAACTTTGATTAAGGGGGATATTTCAGTTTCAAATGAAAACCTTCCCAGAGGCTTTTGAATCATAGCTTACTTTCCAATCTGAATATATTTCTCATTTTTACCCTATCTAAAGAAGTTGATTAATCTGGCAACAGAAAAGTCAATGAATGACTGTTTTCACTAGCTTTAGATTTGTTTTCATGGCATAGAGTTCAATGTAAGACTCAAATAACTATAAGAAAAAATTTAATCTATTATTTTAGTTGTTTCACATAAACAATTCATGATAATTTTTTTAATTATGGGAATTGAATAGTGTTGGGAAAGGCTCTACTTTTCCTATACAACAATAGGCAAAAGGGGTTTGGCAGAAACAGGCATTGAGCACATAAATATAAGGGTCATATTCACCACACAGAAGTCCAAAGACTCACTGAAGGAAGAGTAAGTCTGGCTTTTCTACCACTTATCTCAGCTAGGTACTCTTTCTATTAACCAGGAATCCTGCATAATAACATCAGCAGTGCCACAACCGCAGAGATTTCATTTATGGGCTTTTGATTTCAGAGCCTACATCTGGAGAACAGAGATAACAAATACCTACCTCATGGTGCTGACATAAGGTCTTGAAAGTATTGTGAATGAACCACCAAATAGAGCAGGCTCTCAGGGAAAGCTGGGCTAATGGACATTTAATCTCCCTGATTTCCATCTGGGGTCCATGAGGGTGGAGGGAAGCTTCCCTAGCTCCAGGGACACAGCACACGCTTCAACTAGCTCAGCAATACCACTGGCCGAAGTGATACTGTCAGGACATCCTCTGAGATATCTAAAACATCTAAAAATGTTTTCCTGAGATAGATGGGACAAAGAGTGTCTTTTGTCTCCAACTTGAAACAAAGGAGAAAGCAGATAGCTCTAGAGTTGCCAACCACGATCTGAAAACCATGTGAGCATCTAGCCTTAATATAAAGTCAGTATCTGAAAAGGCAGAGAAGAAAGAGAGAAAGAAATAACTCCTTGAGTGACCTTTTGGTATCCTTGATCAAGACTCACCTGAAGTGAGTGATATCAATGGTCTTTTCTGTTGCAAGTGTCAGCGACTGGGTTTTATTGACTAGGACAATTTCAATCAGATTTGCTGTGGTTTTTAAAACTGCTGGAAAATGTGCTCAGGGCATGAAACTGCTCCCCACTTACACCAGGACCACCATCTCCAGATAACCATTGATTTGATTCCTGGGCCAGAGGCAAAGTTTCTCTTTAGCTTGAGTAAGAATATGTGCTAGCTCTAAACCTGGAGTCTTTTGGACTCTAGGTTCTAAATCTAGGCTGTAAATAATGTGGCTGTTGTTCAGCTGCTCAGTCATGTCCAACTCTTTGCGACCCCATGGACTGTAGCACACCAGGCTTCCCTGTCCATCACCAACTCCCAGAGCTTGCTCAAACTCATGTCCATCAAGTCGGTGATGCCATCCAAACATCTCAACTTCTGTCATCCCCTTCTCCTCCTGCCTTCAATCTTTCCCAGCATCAGGGTCTTCTCCAATGAGTCAACTCTTTGCATCAGGTAGCCAAAGTATTGGAACTTCAGCCTCAGCATGAGTCCCTCCAATGAATATTCAGGACTGATTTCTCTTAGGATTGACTGGTTGGATCTCCTTGCAGTCCAAGGGACTCTCAAGAGTCTTCTCCAACACCACAGTGCAAAAACATCAATTCTTCAGTGCTCAGCCATCTTTATGGTCCAATTTTCACATCCATTCATGACTACTGGAAAAACCATAGCTTTGACTAGATGGACTTTTGCTGGCAAAGTAATGTCTCTGCTTTTTATATGCTGTGTAGGTTTGTCAGCTTGTCTTCCAAGAGCAAGCGTCTTTTTATTTCATGGGTGCAGTCACCATCCAAAGTGATGTTGGAGCCCAAGAAAATAAAATCTGTCACTGCTTCCGCTTTTCCCTCATTTATTTGCCATGAATTGATGGGACTGGATGCCATGATCTTAGTTTTCTGAATGTTGAGTTTTAAGCCAGCTTTTTCACTCTCCTCTTTCACCTTGAGCAAGAGGCTCTTTAGTTCCTCTTTGCTTTCTGCCATAAGGGATAATAAATAATGCGGAGCCTCATTAAATACTGGTGTCTGCGTTTTCATTGTCATTCTCATCAACAGCCTTGTATCTTATTTCTGAGCTTAGCTACACCTTACGCTTTGTTACAGCATCGTCCTTTTTGGTTTGTTTTGTTTTAACCCTAGGGGTCTGCTGGGATCTGCCACACAGGCTGACAATGCTTAATAATACTTCTTAGATAAGACTGACTGCACAGGAATCCCTCAGTGTGTTAGAGCAGATAACTGACCCCACTCCCACACATTCCTGTAGACCTGCAGCCATCAGAGTGGTTATAACCAATTATGAAACCCTTCTCTCCTGGCAACAACTAACCTCCTCCTCTGAATTTGAACTGCAAATGGTTTTAGATGTTTGCCAGTTCAACTTCCCTCTGTTTAAGAACTTCACGTAAAACAGTGCCCCGCAAGCTTTAACACACATACAAATCCCCCACAGAGCTTGCCAAACTGCAAATTCTGACTCAGTGGCTCTGAAGTGGAGCCCGAGATGTTGCATTTCTCCCAGGTTCCCACACACTCTGAGTAGTAGGATTTGCAGTATGAGGTATTACAGTCTGCCTTCCCCTCACTGATGCTCATTAAGAACTTGGACTTCCTGTTACAGTTGGTGGAGATGTCCCTGGGTGCTACTTGAGCAGTGGATAGCCCCAAGCCTTATCTGTAAATGCTAAGACTATAGTTACAGTACAAAGCTGCAATGCAGGCAACCCCGGCTCAATTCCTAAATTGAGAAAATCCCCTGGAGAAGGGGTAGGCTACTCACTCCAGTATTCTTGGGCTTCCCTGGCGGCTCGGATAGTAAAAAAATCCACCTGTGGGAGACCTGGTTTCAATTCCTTGGTTGGGGAGATCCCCTGGAGGCGGGCATGGCAACCCACTCCAGTATTCTTGCCTGGAGAATCCACACGGACAGAGGAGCCTGGCAGGCTACAGTCCATGGGGTCGCAAAGAGTTGGACACAACTGAGCGACTAAGCACAGCACAGCACAGGCATGCGTCCATAATGACCAGTCCTAAAGGGCCTAGGAGCCAACAACTGTATGTAGGAGGCAACAGATTCAGAAAAGAGGCCCTCCCGGCTGAATAACAGCCAGGGTCCAAAGACCTCGCAGTCCCTTGCCCAGAGATCTACACTGTAATCCAAAAAATCATGTCCCATTAACCCTCTTAAATTACATTAGCAGAATTCTCATTTTCATCTATCTTCTCTGCGTTCATTATATTTTACTTTTATACAATACAACTTCGAAATTTCTGAGTTCTAAGAATATAAAATGCTAAAAGCTACAGGCTTATTTACTAACTGATGAGGACATAGAGAGGGCTAAGGCAACTGCCAGCATATAAGAATTATAGTTGATTAGAGAATAAAGAACATTTCACTAAGGACTATACTTTTAGAAATTAAATAATGTCAAACACCCTATTTTATGTAGCATCTTTCTGTTTTCTCAAAACACTTTATTAACTGGCCTAACCTTCATTTCCATAACACCTGAGTGAGGTTAGAACCTACTACCACGTGTTGTCAAATATTACAAATCTAATTTTGTCTTTAAAAACACACACAGTACTCTCTTATTAGGGATGAAAAGAGGCACTCTATGTTTTTCCCTTAGCCCTCACCTCCAAAAAAATGCCTGTGTCTACCTGTCTGTCTTTTTCTCTCTCACACTCACACACATATTCAAAGGTAAACCAGGAGACTGGAATATGTCAAACCTGATCCATTTCATACTACAGCTGTGATTCACAGTCAAAATAACACACGGAGTACAACCCAGCTATACTGTGAAAATAACTTCTCTCAAAACAGGCTCTACGAAAACATTTCAGAGAGAATTTCACATACCTCCTTCAAACAGCTGTTTTCAATGGTTTCATAGGACAGGTTATACATAAAAAGGAATGACAATATCATTTAATAACACTACTAATTATATATACTGTACATATATCATCACATTTAATCTGCACAATTTTTTCCAGATGACACTAGAGATTAAAAAAATTTAAAAATGACAGCTTCCTTCAAAGTCACAGCGTTATCTAAGAGGCAGTGCTGAGAATTGAATGCAGGTCTGACTGATTCACACTCTGAGTTCTCCAAAGCTTCGCCTATATAACCACTAGATCAGTGCTTCTCAAATTTCAAATTTTCAACGTGCAAATGGATCACCCAGGGAGTTTGTTAAGAAGAAGATTCTGATTCAGAATATCTGATGAGGAGTCTGAGAGTGTGCATTTCTAACAAGCTTCCAAGCAATGCTGATATTGGTGGTCCAGAGACCATATTTTGAATAGCAAGACTCTCTGACAGTGTTTCTTAAAGTGTGGTCCCTGGGCTGACAGAATCAGCATCACCTGGGACTTTGTCAGAGGTGTAAATTCTCAGGCCCCGCTGAGGCTTACTACAGAGCAGGATCCCAGCAGTCTGTGACTTAATAAGCCCCTAGCCGACCCTGATGGTTTGAGAACCAAATGATGAATATGAACATTTCCACAGATGTAAGCAATCTAACTCTATCCAGTCTGGCCGGATTTGTGGCTGAGTAGACATGATTCCTTCTTGTTTTTCTAGGTCACACTTTCTGATTTACCTGAAACTTTTCACCACAGCGTTGGTTTAAAAGTAGCCTGGCCAGGGAAGAGCTCTGATTGTGAAGGTGGCCTTGGTCCATCGCATCACAGTGGGACCTCAGTACAGTCTGCAGCGTGTGAGCCCCCACAGAGGTCATGGCGGGGACGCAGACACTCACCTCATCTAAACTGGGTGGGGATCTTTCTCAAAGCAGTCTTTCCACCGTGTGCCCAAACCATTTTTCCCTATTTCACTATGCTTTGCAAAACAAAGACTTAATCTCACATTCTCATTCTAAACAGTGACTAAGAAGTAAGCGTGTTTCCTTAATTTGAGAAGAAACATGTCAAATAATTAACAATCACGAAAAGATAGTTATCTTAGATCTCCAGGTGGGATAAGCAGAGGAAAATTATAGTGCTTGGAAGACTCAGATAAGTGGAAACGAGAGATTTTAATTGGATTAACTTAAATGAAAATAAACAATCTTCAGCCAACACATTTGTAATAATAGTGATAATATAATTGTGCCTGCTGCATGCTAAGTCACTTCTGTCATGTTCAACTCTTTGCGACCTTATGGACTGTAGCCCGCCAGGCTCCTCTGTTCATGGGATTCTCCAGGCAAGAATACTGGAGTGGGTTGCCATGGTCTCCTCCAGGGGATCTTCCTGATGCAGGGATTGAACTCATGTCTCCTGTGTCTCCTGCATTGCATCTTTACGTCCCTATGAGAACTTGTTAATTCCACCCTAGCCATTCCTCAAAATTTCCCGACTCCTATATATGAAAATCAGTTAGAGGCTAATTGATCTTATAGTAAAGCATTGTTGCCACTCTCCACAGCCAGGTAACAGGACTTCCTTGGAGAATCGAAGTTGGGATGGAAGAAAGAAGTTTCTTTGATCTTGTACTTACAAGGGCTAAGTTACAAACTCAAACATCGAAAGAGATGAGCAGATCTCAGAGAGTCTTATAAACCACATGCTATTCTATGACGTAATCAGAAGGCAGGAGAAATTTAAGAGGAGCACTTAAATATCTAGCTTGTAAAATTAAAGACACTGAAAGAAACAGTAATTGAGTTTGGAAAACTTGAACTCAAGAGCCCATCTCTTCCCAATTGAGTGTTATATCTGTTCTCTCGCAGGGGTCCCCAGCCTCTGGGCCACTGACCAGTACCTTCTGTCAGATCAGCAGTGACATTAGGTTAGAAAGAAAGTGAAAGTCGCTCAGTCATGTCAGACTCTGTGACCCCATAGACTTAGTCCATGGAATTCTCCAGGCTAGAATACTGGAGTGGGTAGCTTTTCCCTTGTCCAGGTGATCTTCCCAACACAGATTCTTTACCAGCTGGGCTACCAGGGAAGCCCAAGAACACTGGAGTAGGTAGCCTATCCCTTCTCCAGCAGATCTTCCTGACCCAGGAATTGAACCGGGTTCTCCTACATCTCAGGTGGATTCTTTACCAACTGAGCTATGACAAAGAGCATAATAAATATAATGTGAATGAATCATCCCAAAGCCATTCCCCTCCCTCGGTCCATGGAAAAATTGTCTTCCATGAAACCGACCCCAGGGGCCAAAAAGCTTGGGGAGCACTGTTCTGTGGGATCACACCTGGTCCTCTAGCCATCCCTGAGCATCCTGAGATGCAGAGTTAGTAGGTATCTGGCGGGGACAGAGCAGCACAGAGATCTCCATGTTGCTCCAGATTCCGAAGAGATCAACCCTATAAAGCTTTGAGGAAAAGAAATCGCCTCTTCTACAATTTTCAGGCACACACATCAGTTCATTGTAACAGATGCACTCTCTGGAAACAATGAGACGCACAATCAAAATAGAAGGCCAACCGAAGCAGATTGTACCGCACAGAACAAAGCCATATATCTGCATTCTCTCCCTGAAGTCGTCATTAGAGTGACGAGCCCTTGCATCTGCGAGGGACTTCCATTTGGGCTTGCTTAGTTACCAGGCTACATTCACTTCAAGCTATCCAATTGGTTCCAACAACTTTAATGATTCTAACAAAGATGAAGATATTAAACATAGCTCATTATTAGTCAGAAGTCTGCCATGTTCCCTGCTGTATAATTAACTCCTTTCATTCAACATATTTAAAATAGCATCAATGAGGAATATTTAATTACCTCCTTCCAGAAGAAGGTCCTGACTCAGATTCAGTAGCCAGTTTCACAATGCAGTCCAATATAAATTGCTCTTAAAATAATGTTTCTGCTAACTATAGGGGCAGCTTAAGCCCAAGAAATTTAAATCTGAGGAAGAGAAATTTTATGACAGAACTGAAAGAAACACATTTTCTTTAGTCTGCCATTGTCTTTTTATTTTTCTATAAAATAGGTGAAGTGTTATTACTGGTAGTATGTTTTCCCAAGGAATTTAAAATATGCGGCCCATGAAACAAGAAATGAAACCGTAGTGATAGGGAGAAAGTGATGGATAAATAATTTGTGATCAAGATGTATCAAATCTATAGGGAAATATATAAGATACAGGTTTCTGCACCAGTTTGATCTTGACATTGCTCATAATCCGGCCACTATGCTGTGAGAACATGGGGATGGAAATCACAGGAGTGACAACTAAGATAACGCTTCAGTTATGCCTCCAAGGCAGAAAGGGACAGAGTGAAGGTGATGCAATTAGGCTCCCTTGTTTGCAGTGCATGCCATCTTATTCAGTGAATATGGCACCTGCTGTATACAGCCTTATACTGTTTATTCCTGTAGCCTTTGGGGAAACATTGCTGAAGCCTAAATCCGAAAAGAAATGATGGCTAGTCTAAACGAAGATGTCGACAGACCATACCATTTGTTTGCCATTCTAAATGCAAGGACATTTTGTGATTATTTCCTCCAAAGGACAGAATCACTTATAACTCTTTTTTCTCCTTATCATCACCATTATCATCACGGTCACCCAACCTGTACAGAGTTCTAACCACGGGCATCCCAATATACTTGATATTGTAGTGGAGAGTTGGCTGAGGTCACCCTGTGTCCTAATTTTCTCGGGGCATTTATATCTTCTTCTCATTGTCTATAGACTTATACAACTATTGAACAGGTGACTTATTTCTTCTTCCCTAAGGGATAGCACATGAGCTGACACCCTTGAGACTTCAGATTTGCAAGAATGGGGGAGAAATCATCAGAGTTCATGCATTCTAGCAGCTGTAGGCTGGAAAAGTTATAGTTTCCTAATTCCTAGACTCTGCACCCGCCCCCCACCCCCCACCAAAGATTCCTTGAATTATTTTTAGAAACCTTTTCCTCCAGACTTTGCTTTGGTTCTCTAAACTACCCAAAAGCCTTTCTATAAATTTCTAACTTACTAAAGGCAGTCTAATCCAGTTTCTGTTGCTTACAACCAAAGAGCCTTAACTGATGCAGATCTGAGACGTATTAGGTGGCCTAAAGAAGCTGATGACTCCATTGGCTGGAATTGACAAATGCAAAGAAAGTATGAACAGCATTATAAGGCAGCTAATGCTAAGTGACAGATACCTGGGGACAGGCTGGGAATGTAAGACAATGATCACAGGCAGCATAAAGGGGCTTCCTGAACATTTTAGGACTGGTCTTCACTAAACGCAGAAGAGCATCTTGGGGACGGAGGGGGATAGAATCAAATAGTGGAGATAAACATTGGCTTGGCCAAAAAGTCCATTTATTTTTTTTTTTCTGTAGCATCTTAATATCTCCTTCAGTCCTTAATGTTGCCTACCATAATTTATGAGTTAAATAATTTATATTTCGTTTTAGCTTCAGATGGAGAATCAAATATATATACATATATAAATATATATATATATCCACACACACACATACACACACACATACACACACATATATTCCCTCTTTTCTAGGACATCTCTCCCTTTATAGGAAGGAATACAAAATATGGCATACACTTTCTCTCAAGATGCCTGTTTTTAAAAGAGGGATGGGATTGCCAAGAAATGAAGTAGGGAGAAAAAGCATAGGGCAAACATAACTTCAGCATTCTCTGCTGCACCTACTGCAAAGAAAAAAAAAAGTCAACTATCATGTTATTCAACTCCAAAATTACTTCCTTTAATGAGAGGGAGACAAAAAGAGAAATAAAACACTCGCCCAGTGCAAATGGATCCACAAGCTCACACACATGCTGCCGTGCCAATAAATCCCTTTTCTTTGTAATAAAAGCCCTTTAGATTTTAACACAAGAGTATATCCCCTGTCGCTGCAATCAACATTTTGACAGAGCAACAACACATTTCTCTGTAGCGATTACAGGAGCACTCAGGTTCCACTGGTTACCTTTTTGCCTCCCAGCTCGGGAAGGACAGGGAAGGGAAGCCCTGGGCAACCTGGAAGCTGCATAACACAACATTGACCCTTCCTTAATTACAGTCTAGTAGGCAGGGCTGGTAGCATTTACAGCTCTTCCTACTTACAGTGGGGTTAAGTCCCAATAAATCCATTGTAAGTTGAAAATATCCTGAATTGCAAATACATTTGTGCTCAGTCGCTCAGGGGTGTCAGACTCTTTTTGACCCCATGGACTGCAGCCCACCAGGCTCCTCTGTCCATGGCATTTTTCAAGCAAGAATACTGGAGCAGGTTGCCATTTCCTACTCCAGGAGATCTTCCCAACCCAGGGATCGAACCTGCGTCTCTTGCGGCTGCTGCACTGGCAGGCAGATTCTTTACCACTGTGCCACCTGGGAAGCCCCCATACTACACTTCCTAGCCAAAAGGCTGAGAAGCGAAATGCATTTAGTACACCAAACCTACTGAGCATCACAGTTTAGCCCAGTCTCCCTTTAACATTCCCAGAACACTTAGATTAGCCTACAGGTGGGCAAGTCATCAGACACAAAGCCTGCTGTGTAATAAAGTGTTGAATTTCTCATGTAACAGACTGACTACTGGACTGAAAGGGAGAAACAGAACAGTGGTGTAGGCCCATTATATTTTTATATGGTTGGAAGCAGATCGGTTGTTGACCATTGTGATCATGTGGCTGACTGAGAGCTACTGCTGCTTCTGCCCAGCATCAGGAGAGAGGATCACACTGTGTATCCCTAGCTTGGAAAAAGGTCAAAATTCAAAGTATGGTTCCTACCGCATGCATATTGTTATCACACCACCTTAAAGTCAAAAACTCCTAACTGAACCGATGTTAAGTTGGGGACCATCTGCCTCGCTAGGGCCACACAGTCTTTTCTCCAATCAAATGCCTAACACACAAACAGATGTGAATTGAGACGGCTCTTCTTTCAATATTTTACATCAGTTTATAAAAATAAAGTTAATATTATTATTTTATGTATCAGTTTCAAAGGAAGTACTCACTACTAGTTCCAAATCACGGCTTCAGACTCTGCAAATTTATGAAGCAAACACTGGAAGAAACAGAGAACATCAAAACGATGTTCTAATCCTTGATTATTCACCACGCTAAAATGATAACTTTTGCTGGATTCTGATTGTAGCGTCCTCAGTGTGGCCTTTCTTCCACTCTGTCACTTTACAGGATACTTGGCACTTAGCTACCAGGATGATTTGTTTTAAGCTATGTAAATACGATTATGTGAAACCCAGAGACCTTTCATGCACAATTTGGCTGTCGGGATCTCTCAGGTCTCATTTTATCCCCTGTCCTTCTGACTCACTGTATTATAGTCGCCAGCCTCCTTCCTGTTCCTCATATAAGCCAACTGCATTCCTGTTTCAGGGTGATCACACCTGCTATCCCTTCACCTGGAATGTTCTTTCTGTATATGCTTCTGGCTTGTCATCTCACCTCATTCGGTCATCTGTTTCAATATCACTTCCAAAGAGAAGTCTTCTCTGACCATCGCATCCAAAGCAGTATCCCCTCATCTCTATTTTTCTTCATAGCTCTCATCACCACTTGAAAGCATACACTAATTCCCTCTTGGGTTTAACATCAGCATCCCTGACTAGACTGCCCTTTCGTTAAGGCAAAGGCTTTGTGTCATTTCCTGTCCCATCCCCTAGGCTGTACACACTTCCTAGGACATAGCAGGCATTCAGTTAAAAAAAAAAAAAAATCTATGAGTGAATGATGGTACTATTTTATAATAACATGTTACTTTCAAGTTTACTTTTTAAATTTATTTAGTACCTAAAACAATCCTGGAAGCATAACCTCTCAGGACTCAAGATGGGCACACAGCGTGATTATGGGCACACACATTTGGTTAAAAAAGAGAGAATGTGATACAGCAAGTCAAAGAGATTAATTCAGATCCTCACAGCTGTTAAATTTCCCTGCCAGCATTTGAACTTGAGGATATCTGAAAGTGCCTGAAAGCATCAGGATGTTAGGTCCAGCTAAGACTGGGATTTCTCCCCAGGAGTCATAGCGGATGTTTCTCTAACAATTTCAGCATCAGGAGTGGACAGAGGAGAAAGCTGGAAAAGACCAGAGAGCCTCATTTGTCAGAAAAAGGCATATCTCCTCTGCCCCCTCATTGGTTCCCCCTTCTTCATTCCATACCAGGCCATAAACTAGGGCCTGAGGACTCATTATCCCAGCCTTCTGAGGCCTCCCTCCAATGATGGGGAGAAGGGCTCCACCCACTACATCATCTTAATCAGCAACTTAGAAAACAGTGTCACATAAAAACAGCAGCAGACCTGAAAAAGTGCAGTAATTGCAACAGCGCTGCTAACTAACCATCCGGGCTCCACTTTTGCATAATTAAGGTGGTTTACGACAGGCATCTGTGGCATTTAAAACACGAAGAGGGAAAGCAGCAGAACGTACCACACCAGGAGCCCTATAGTCACTGAACAGAGAGGAGGCGAGGAACAAGGCGGAATCCAGAGAAAACAGTCTCTCTCTCTCTCTTTTTTTTTTTTGCTAGAGTCTCTTTTTCCCCCACTGTCTTTTTTTATTCTTTCCCCTACTGCAAAAAAAATGAGTAGCCAAGGGGATAATTTAGCAACCAAGCTTTTGCAAAGGTAGCTGCTGTGTGCCTAAATTACCAGAGAAATGCTTTCAATTGCTCCCCTTTAGAATGAAAGCACTGTGTGGTATTTTCCCAGGAATGGAGCTTTGCACACAGCAGGGGGTGCCAGGGAGTGCTGGGAAAGGAGGATGGGGATGCGAGAAAGATGGCTAGAAAGGATAAAACTCTACTTTATCTACTTTGAGATATGCAACATTAGAGAACAGAAAAAGGGCGGGTCATTCTATACCTAAGGAAGGCACCCCACTCAGTAGCTCTCAAGAAAGTCTGGCAAAACAAATCACTCTTCCAGTCAACAAACACTGAGTGGGCCCCTACTTTTGCCAGACACTGAGCTGGATGTTGTGAACATGGAAACAAATGAAGAAATCAACTCTGTGCTCAAAATGGACCCAGAGTCTATGAAGGAAGAAGTGAAGTGAAGTGAAGTGAAAGTCACTCAGTCGTGTCCGACTCTTTGCGACCCCATGAACGTATAGTCCATGGAATTCTCCAGGCCAGAATACCGGAATGGGTGGCCTTTCCCTTCTCCAGGGGATCTTCCCAACCCAGGGATCGAACCCCGGTCTCCCGCATTGCAGGCGGATTCTTTACGAGCTGAGCCACCAGGGAAGCCCATCTATGAAGGGAGGAAGCCCAAATAATTAGAAGCCAGTGTGGATTAGTAATGATGGTGAATACCAAACAGTGAGAAAAAGCAGAGGAAGGAATTCTTGAGTTTGTTTAGAGAAAGTTTCCTCAAATAGAGGACGCATTCAAGGAATGTTTCTGAATGAGACAATCAATAAACCAATAGATCGATCGACTCATTTTTAAGGGAGGAACCACAGGATCCTGGTTGTCAAGGGGCAGAAGTTCACAAGAGACTCAGACAGGAAACAGTATATACAAAGATGTGTAAGCCTGACCTAAAGGGGCATGTTAAGGGGCCAGGAAGAGCTGGGTGCGAACTCTTCCCGGATGCAGACTGTGAGTGGTAGGAAACGAGGCTGGTAAATCAAAGTCCATGTCAGCTTCTAAGTAGAAATCTGGTCTGACCAAGGCTACAAAGGAAAGGAAAATCAAACGCAAGCAAACCAGTTAGAACCTTTCCATTACAGCAGAGGCAAAAGAGGCCATAAGCCCAGGAGTTAAGGTCTCCTTCAGCAATGCAACTCTGGGATCTGGTGATTCTTGTATCCTGAACATGGGCCACCCATGCGGAGCAAACATCGTTGAAAGCAGCCATGCAGGTAACAACACTGAAACCATGTGTCACTATAAAATGCACATGTGCTGTCCCATGTAACCAGCACATCTCCTTTTCTGGGGAGGGAAAGGAGGCTGAGCATCTGTTTGAATCAAATGCTGTAAAAAAATCTCAACAATGACAGGAGCAAAACAGTTAAACTGTGCAGTACTTTCACATACACACACACAGAAAAAGCCTTAAAAAAACCGAAGAAAACCTTCTCGGTGGTTTTTATACCTTGGAAAAAGGGACACAAATTCTTTGATATGCCTCAATAGAGAACAAGACAAAAGACCAGTACTTTGATACTGTAAAAATTATTCTTGCAAAATGCACGGAAATCATAGTTTTTAGCACCTCCTCCTAAATCATAAGGGAGGCGGAGAATTAAAGGTGATGGCCCTGAAAATCACCATGGGTTTTCCAGCTTCCGATCCAGGGCTGCCTATATAAAGAAAGCGTTGATACCATTCCTGAAGTCAAAATTTGGAGAGCACTGCTTATAACAGTGAGATGATAGAAAGTTGAAAAGAGATCTTTCAAGTTTGGCAGATCCGCTTTGCTACAGAGCTCCTCAGTCTAACAACAGCCAAACGAGGGCCTCTGAATCCCAGCAGTTCCCTCCTGTTCTATAGGTAAATTCCAGCCAGGCAGGGGCCAGACGGTCCTTTTGTTCTAGGCAAGTCTGTGGAGAGGTCAGGAAGACAAACAACCCACATACTCTGTGCATAAGTGTGGGGCCATGGTTCCATGTATTTTCAATGCATATTTATAGGCCAGGATGATACAGAGAAATCTCATTTCCATGCCCTCATATAGACAAAATATTTGCTAATATGCAGCTTATTCCAGCGCATTCTAAGCTTCCACAGGAAACACACTATCCAGCTTTCAATATCCGTGACATTCACAGTATCTACAATACCTCAGTATTCGTGATGCCACACTCCTCATCCCTACAATGCATCTTTAAAAAGAACAATCAGCCAGCCACACCAGTTAGGGTAGAACTGAGCATCTGTTTTTGGGAAAAGACCAAAACCCCGACTTGTTTAGCCCAAAGTGAAATCTAATTCTCTGAAGGAATCATCACTTGAACCACTGAATTGTTTCTGCATGTGATTTGTCTGAAGATGAAAGGGGATGTACACAATGATGTGATGTATTTCACATTCACTCTAACTTAGTGACCAAGCACGGGTTTCTTAATCTTTCTGGGAAAGATCACACAGGAAGGTAAAACATCAGTTTAATTGGAAAAACAGAAAGCACCACATCAGGGTACCTAAGTTGCTGACAAGCGTGTGTGCATATTGTATCTTTGTTTGCTCTTGCACACGCTTGTCTCGTTAGACTTTGTTTTTAAAAACACACACTCAAGGACAAAATTATTATTAAGGATTTCAAGATGGGGACAGGAGAATATTAATCCAAGTACAGATTATGTAACACCCTGTTGCAGTAGTTTAGGTAACAATGGCCCCTAAAAGCAGGGAGCTTCCCTGGTGGCTCAGCGGTAAAAATTCCGCTTGCCAATGAAGGGGACACAGGTTCTATCCCTGATCTGAGAAAATTTCCCTGGAGAAGGAAATGGCAACCCAGTATTCTTGCTTGGGAAATTTCATGGACAGAGGAGGCTGGTGGGCTACAGTCTATGGGGTCACAAAGAGCTGGACATGACTTCGTGACTGAACGCATAAGAACAGGATTCCGGTAGGCAGACCTGTGATGCACAATGCAAGTTCAAGGAGACTTAGATGGACTGCAAAGTAAGAGTGTAACACCCACCACTGACAGTCCTCAGAGGCCACATTTTCACTGGGAAACAAAACTTGATTCAAACATACTAAAAAAAAAAAAAAAAAAAAAACTAGCATTCTAAAACATACAAATTACCAAGGAATCCTGTCGTAATCTTTCTGACTCACACCACTTCCAGGAATTTGCCAAGCACCAAACACGACAATGATGACAGAGAGGGAAAGGGAAAGATAAACAACCCATTGTTTCTTTTCTTTTCAGTCCTTTCTTATGGAGTGAAAGTCACTCTGGTGTCTGACTCTTTGCAACCCCATGGACTGCAGCCCGCCAGGCTCCTTGTCCTTGGGATTCTCCAGGCAAAAACATCGGAATGGGTGGCCATTCCCTTTCTCCTGGGGATCTTCCAGACCCAGGAACTGAACCTGGTTCTCCTGCATTGCACGCAGATTCTTTACCATCTGAGACACCAGGGAAGCCTAACTAGCAAGTCAAAGGCAGGGAATATTCATAGCATGTGTGCATCAAGAGGTGAGATAAAAACAGTTGAGTCAGCCTGTGCTGGGTTTCCACTTTTCTGGTAAGAACAAGATAAGTATTCACTGCATGAGCTATGAAATGGGAAATGTTTCCTACTTCGGTAATTCTGCATGAAGTAAAAGTTCTTATGCTTGCATTTAAAACTGGCATTGTACAATATAAAGATGGATGGCAACATTCATGTTAATAATTTAAAATTTTAAATTGCCTTTACTTAGAATGGCATTAAATAGCAGGTGTAAAAGAGTGTGACAAGTTGAAAGAGTGAAACCATGGAAGGAGGGAAAATGCTTTATGTTTTAGTATTTAATGGTACTTTGTTGTTGCTTTTTATATAAGGAACCACATTTGCATTTTGCACAGTGTCTGCAAATTAAGTAAGCGGCCCTTAAAAAACCTAAAATATTTAGTCTCTTTCTGGAAAATATCTTGCCGTTGGTCCTAGTATGATTACCCATACAGCAGGCATTCCCACCTCATTTCTGCCCCTGAGAACATACCTTTTCTTCAAGTCCCCACCCAAACATTAGTGCTTCTCAAACTCTTACTATGTTCACCACTGGTACTAAAGTAACTCCTCTTAAAAGTTGTAGCTGTGCATTTCATGTGAGAATCAAGCAGGTTCATCTTTGCAGTAGCCACTGTTGTTTCTAACTGGAACAAAGACAGTTTTAATCATCTTTTCTGATTATTTCTCCCACTAACGTGTAAGCCATTCAAGAAAAACAACCACAAATAAGGGAAAGATATGATAAGAGAAACAAACCATGTCACTGTTTTTAGAAAAAAATAAATAAATAAAGCCATTGTAAGTAAAAGCTTTTCTTATCTGGGCATCCATTAACTCATCATTTGGGAAACCATGGTGCTATGCTACAGTCTGTGGCATCCAAATAAATTAATCAGAAGGCCTCTGCTCTCAAGAGTACATAATCTAATAAGGACCACAAACATGTTCACACAATAATATAGCCTAATACACTATAATAATAATAATGGTAATACCCTCTATTATTATAGTAATACAGAATATAATGATGATAATAATAATAATACCTGGGATTAATACAAAAGAGGTACAGGATAAAATGCTGTGGGAATTAATGGTTTCAACTGGGACAGAGTAGAGAAGACTTCATGAGACGAGGATGATATTGGAACTGAACTGAGAGGCAAGGTGGAATCTGGATCTTAGATGGGCAAAGAGCAGCACAGGTGGAGGGAACTGGACAAGCAGAGGCCTGGGAGTGTGGATGTGCGTGCTGGTGTGGAAAAGTACTCATCAAAGTGGGTACTTCCCCTGGTGATCGCCAGCCACTGCTGCGGGGGTCTTCAAGATGAAAATACCCAATGGCCATATATGTAATACCCTACGAGGGAAGATCCTATGGCTCCAACTCTCATCTCTCCATTCCTGATCCTCAAATCAAGAATCTATATGGTGTTACAAGAAAAAGATAAAAACCTACTTATGAGTCTACACCAAGGAGCTTCTAGCAGAGGAATAGGTTCTTCCAAATTACAGCGCTACTGAAGAAGTTGCAAACGCAGTGACATATACTCTGAAACAGAAGGAGCCCTTGGGGTGACATCAAGGAAAAGACTATTTATCATAGCTTATAATGCCTACTCCCCCTTGAGCTGTCACTCTACGTTACAGGGTGTAGGAGAAAAAAAGAGGAAGGGAGATAAAGAGGGAGGGAAGGAGGGAATGAAGGAAAGGGAAGAGAAGTGAAAGAGAGAGGGAGGAATAGAAGGGAAGGAGAGGGGGAAAAGGAAGAGAGAAGGAGGATGAAGGGAAGAAAAGAAGGAAGGGAGGGAAGGAGAAAGGAGGAGAAAAGGAGGGAAAACAAGGGCAAAACTGCTTCTGATCATCCATCTCTAGAGACTGAACACTCTGGGGGACTTTCTGAAAACGGGGTCCCGTGTTTTCATGATGATGAAGAATGGTGGAGATAAGAGAGTGTGGCCTCATGAGAGCCTACAATCAGAGAGAGGATCTGGCTAGATCTCATGCTTAAAGTGCTACACCCAGGCAGGACATTGAAAACGATTCTTTTTCCTTTCTTCCCCAAATCTCTGCCCATGGACGAAACTGAGAAGACACACAAGCAGGTAACATGTGCCATCTGGCAGAGTCCTAGAACCTGGCTTCTGACATTGCCTTCGCTGCTTTATCTCAAGGCAAACATGGCTCTTTTATACTCATTTCAAAGAGGAGTTTCTGGGCACTCGGAGTAAGGAGGGGAATGAAAGAGACAGAAATGGACCAAGGTCAGAGGCCCCCAATATTGCTTTTGTTTTATTCCAAATGTTCCTTCTGGAGAAAATACAACAGATTTTCTGTTTCTGAAATCTGAAAGAATAAGCAGGCTGTAAGACGAAAGACGCTGTTGCAGAGCATGAGAGGTAAGCCCTTGGAGTCAGATGACTCCGAACTGAGACTCACACAAGCTACCGATTCTTCTAGCCCTCAGTTTCCTTACTGTATAATTGGGATAATAGTACCTCCCCTCATAACAAGGTCCTGGGGGTTAAACAACAGTATATAGAATCACAATCCAGCCCGGTGCCAGACACATCATTGGCACCCAGTAAGCAGTACTGTTAATGTGATTTAGGGATATGGACCAGGGACTCATTTCTGCACTGGGGTCTTTGAGGAGGAAAAGGATGAGATGTGCACCCTGTGGCCTCTGCTCCCCATCTGAAATACATTACCATCACTTCCAAGTCTTAAATTATGTAAAACGCATCCCTGTGGAACAAGTACTAAGCAAATGGTAATGATGTCACTTTGGCAAAGAATGTAAATATCAGTGCGAATGGACAGCCCTTGGAGAGGCAGCAGCTTTTAGCTCATCACTGACGCAGTCCTCTCCAGAAGATTTAGACATCAAAACCACAATGGCAGAGGGCACACACCGGCCTCTGCCATTCCGGCAAGGGGAGCTCTGTTCCCTTTCAGAATAATGTATCTCAAAGAGAAGCTGTATTTCACGAGCACACTGTCCTCTCACAGACAAGCAAGTGCTGTGCACACAGGCAAGTCAGCGTGTGAAGGCAACACACACGCAAGCTGCCACATGGGAGGGGCAGGCAGCTTGCAGCCCTGCGTGCCCACTCTCAGCAGCACCCTCGGAGGAGGGCTTGACGGCCGCAGCCTCGACAGGAAGAGAGGGAGACCTTCTTGAATAGGCACATGTTCACCTAGGGCAACAGTTCTTACCCTGTCTGCTTACGGAGAGCTGTACAAAGCAAGACGAATAGACAGGAGAGCACTAAATGGCAGTGGGGATCCACGAGTAATTTCAACACTTGAGTCTTTACTTTCCTGTTCAAAGACAATTACAGACACCTGTCCACCACGGTTTGCTGTGACTTTTAGAATCTACCACGATTACTCCCAGATCCCAAAGAGTAAGCAACAAAGTGATCCTCCAGCAAGAGCAAACTGGGTTGTAGAAGTGGGAGGCACCAACACACGAGGCAAGTGTGAGCCCCCCTGTAACCTTGCCAACACCAGCATGGCACAGTGCTTTCTCTTCGCTACCTGGCCACAGTGTCCTAGATCAACTCTTTCATCATCATGGGCATCAGAACTCCAGGGCCAGGAAATCACAACTCTCTAAGAGGCCAAGCAAATGCCACATGTTAAAGGAGAGTCAAAAGCAATGCAGTAGATTATTCTAATGTTGTTTTTCCAAAGCCACAGAAAAAAAAAAATGCTTAAAAAAAAAAAAGAGGGGCAAAGAGCAGGACCAGGGAATGGGGCATAGATGAGAGAAATCAAAAGTCAGAGATAAGTGTATACAGACCAACACAGACCTTCTGTTTCCATGAATAATTCAGGACTTACACTGAACTGACATATCTAGACAAAGAGGGAAACTGGAGTTTTTAAAGAACAGGACCTTTGGAAACTCCTGGGAAATGCGTGGGGGCTGTTTTATGCTTTCATCATATACATACACAAATGGACATGTACCTGTAATATATAGCACACATGCTGCTGCTGCTAAGTCTCGTCAGTTGTGTCTGACTCTGTGCGACCCCAGAGATGGCAGCCCACCAGGCTCCCCCGTCCCTGGGATTCTCCAGGCAAGAACACTGGAGTGAGTTGCCATTGCCTTCTCCAGTGGATGAAAGTGAAAAGTGAAAGTGAAGTCGCTCAGTGGTGTCCGACTCTCAGCGACCCCATGGACTGCAGCCTACCAGGCTCCTCCATCCATGGGATTTTCCAGGCAAGAGTACTGGAGTGGGGTGCCATTGCCTTCTCCAATAGCACATATGAGATACACATTTATACATACTGAAAAGACTGATTATGTTCCAAGGATAAAGCTATTAGATACTAGGAAATTCTGCTCAGAAATCCATAGACATTCTCTTTTTCAGAGAAGATGACTTGAAAGTTTTCAGACTTCACTCTTTCTATCCCAACTCAAACCCAATGGCTCACCACTCCAAATATGGCTAACCAAACCTACCTATCCAAATATCTCCAGTTCTTTCTCCCACCCAATGTTCTGACATACTCTCATTAATAATCTCCAAACCTGGTATGCTTCTTAGAATTTTCTCTGTACCCATCCCTATGAAGCCAAAAAAAAAAAAAAAAAAAATCATAAACCTCTTTATTTGATCCACAAATTTATGGTATATTATTGAATATAGCCAGAGCCTGAATACCAGTACTATTTATCTAACTGAACTGATTATTTTCTCTTTCTGCAAAGCTGTCTATTCTTCTAATTAATGTGGAGTTATTTAGGAAAGAGTGCTTGCCTCCCTGAAATTGAGTGTGTAAGTCTGTGTGTGCATATATGTGTGTATTTAATTCAGTATCTTTTATCTATTTTTCAAAAGAAGATTAAATCTTTCCATCTCTCTAGATTTTATCAAATCTATAACCCTGGCAGCATCATTCCTTTTTCTAGCCTGCTCTTCTTACAGTCTTGATTCCATCTCCTTTAACTCAATAACATAACACAATCCCTGGTTAAGCTTCTTCTGGGGGGAAAAAAAAGCAAAAAAAACAAAAAAAACAATGCAAGTAAGGACCTGCACAATTAAGCTCAGATTTGTCTTTCTCTATCTCTCTGTTGTTTTTTTTTTTTCCTTTTTTGAAAAAAATAGTTCCATAGCTATCAAACAATTCAAGATTCTTGGGACTGAACAAATGTTTTATAACTAATCAGCAATATAAATAATGTAGATATATTACCATTGATGTATTCGCATACAAAGAAAACATCTCCATAAGCATGTACTTTTGAAGGTAGTGGGGCATCACATTATTAGAATTATCGTATACAAAATATTAATAACAACATTGTGTAAAGTGTGAGTTACTCAGTTGGGCCTGACTCTTTGCGACCCCATGGACTATAGCCCGCCAGGCTCCTCTGTCCATGGAATTCTTCAGGCAAGAATACTGGAGTGGGTTGCCATGCCTTCCTCCAGGGGATCTTCCTGACCCAGGAATCAAACCCGGGTATCCTGCATTGCAGGCAGATTCTGGGAAGCCCAATAACAATGTTACCTGTCAAGAACAGTGCCACATAGGTCTAGACTAATATCCCACGCCCCATTAGCTCTGTCTTAGTTCAAACTGTTAGAAAGAGTTTCTATTGAACAATAGTTGGCCTTTCTACTTCTAAGCATGGATTCCATTAAGGCAATATTCTATTAAAGCACAACTAATCCCTCCTTTAAAAATATGATTTAGCATACCTATTGCAACAAAGTACCCCCAACCCATCCCATCATTATTGCAGTCAGTCTACACACAAGCCTTCTAAACCCTTTAACTATCATCTTCATGTTATAGGTTCAACACCCATCTCTTCAGGTTTTTTTTTTTTTTTTTTCCAAAATGCTTTCTAGTGTGTGAATGAAATGAGGTGTATAAATATAATACCCTTTATCTGACCAGCACCATGCACAAAAGAATCAATTATGGGGCATGGTTATTTTAGCAGCTGATCATCCATACTGAGTTTGTGGTCAGCTAAAATCTTCTAGCTTGCTTTGCAGGAATTTCTGTCAAAATAGATCTTCCAAAACAAACTGTGTTTATTCATTTGTTTATTTTAGTGGAAGAGGATAGATTCTAGAATGAGAAAGAATTAAACTCGATTGTACAATATTTTCAAGCCACAGGAACTTAAGAAATCAATTTATTTAATTTTCAGTTTTCTCATCTGGAAACAAATAATTCCATATCATAGTTTCTCTCAAGGAATTCAGAGACACAAAATGCCAGGCATAGAGTAGGTGTTCAAGGAATGTTGGTTTCCTGTTTATTTCACTTTTAGATTATAAAAAAAAAAAAGTTTGGATCTGGTATTTGTGCCATCTGTAGACTGGTTAAGCATGTTTAGAACCTTCCTGTTTTAAGCCCATTAGAGAATGGGCTAGCACCATGGACAGCATTCAGGGTATCTAATCAAAATATTGCCAAAGCTAGTGAAGGGATTTAAAAGGTTCCATAAACAAAACGTCAATTTGTGAGTTCATTTCATAACTAAATAATCAACATAAATAACTACCTAGAATATGAGAAGGGCTTCCCAGGTGGCACTAGTGGTAAAGAAAACGCCTGCCACTGTAGGAGACATAAGAGATGTGGGTTCGATCCCTGGGTTGGGAAGATCCCCTGGAGGAAGGCGTGGCAACCCACCCCAGTATTCTTGTCTGGAGAATCCCATGGAATGAGGAGCCTGGTGAGCTATGGTCCATAGGGTCGCAAAGAGTCAGACATGACTGAAGCGACTTGTCATGCACACACACAGAATATGAGAAAGATGATGTCACATAACATTGCTTAAAGTCACATATCATACACACATGAATTACGATTACATCTTGATTCACTAAACAATTATTCTACAATTATTCCTACAAATTACCTTCCATATGTTTACCATATATATGTATATATGGATGTGTATTAAAAGTCTTTGAGACATTCTAGGCCATTTCCCAAATACCTAATAAAATAATTCAACTGAAGTTGAATATATAAATAGAATGAAATCATTGTCCCAGAGTTCTTAATGTAGTAAAGAGTGTCCTTACCTTCAGAAATCTTCTCACTGAAATCCAAGTTCTTTAGAAAAAAAAATATATATGTCTTCAAATCATAAATAACATCACACAATAAGAGTTACAACAACTGGCAGAAACATGATTTCTACTTAGAGCTAGTTTTGAAAACTAACAACTTATTTTTTACCTTCCTGAAAATAATGTATAAAATGGTATCTAACTGGACAATAGCTATATATAAACAATGCTCTGGATAGTAATGTAAGGAATGACAAAGCTCAAAAAATTGGACTTTTTTTCTATATGAAGGGGAATAAAATAGACATGAGCATATGGAAAGTTGCTCTGGCATAAAGAATATCATCAACTGGGATGAAATCACAAAACCATCCCAATACCATAGTTGGATACAAAAGTATAAAACATGCATTCATTCAACAAACATTTATAAATACCAACTGAGCACCAGGCACTGTGATAGATACTGGAATTCAAAAGTCAATAAAGAAGTCATTCCTGACTTTAAGGACCCAGAAGAGTGAATGGTATTTAAAAAAATAAAATCCTCCCTGAGGGTTCCACTGTCAAGATTTACCCACATGTGCCACATTATGTTGATCTTCCCAGACACAGCCTAAAAACTACAAGTCAGACACTCCTGAGCTGTCAATTATGCTTTGGGTTGTGCAGGGAGAATTTAGAATGTTTATAACAGCTGCATAGACTTATGGACATCATTTCACCTCTCCGGATCTTGGTTTCATTAACAATGCAGAGGCTGTAACCGTAACGCGTGAGACCCTGGCCAGCTCTAACATTTCGAGAGCAAACTACTATGTTAAAAAAATGTGGACATTCATTCAATGTGTAGAATGCCCACTGTTTATTTAGTCTCCCGATAGACTGAGCGACTGAACTGACTAGCCTTCCTCATAAACAAGAGTGTGTTGTGTATTTACCCATGGGTATTTACATGCTTAACAATCAGTAATTTATGCTTTAATAAATAGCATTTCATAGATAAACTGAACATGTGAGATTGGAAAATTGTGATAATTAATTAGACATCTTGTGTTTAACTGCATTTTTTATGTATTTGCCAAAGACTTAAATTTCAAATTTTAATCTGAATAGTTTGTTAGTGATTTCTTTCATTTTTTCAGTATGGCTGCAGCTTTATATTACTCCCTAACACCAGCAGGAATATATCATCCTGAAAAATAAATAAATGGCCACATTTTATACAAACTTAGAAAAGGTACATATTTTGCAAGTTAAAAGAAGAGTACTTCAACGCATGAACACTTCAGGAATATTCTAGCCAAACAGAATCCTGCCAGATTAGTAAGAAAATTAGTTGATAAATAAGGACACTCATTAACAGAGTTGGTCTTTAAGAGAGAATGCCTTTCATGCACAGGTAAGGATACTTACTACTAACTCTCAATTGCAATGAGGTCTACAAAGATTCATATGTGATTTGAGCCACAATTATAAGCCTCAGCCTATCTAAAAGCAGCACAGATGAAATTATAACTCTGATAATGTTATCAGAGACTGTCCTAGGAATGGCTACATATCACAGGTAGAATGGATGAGAAGAGCACATATCATGTCTTTGCAGTCTGTCTTACTTACTGAAACACAGCTTTTTTTTTTTAACCCATCCTATTACTCCAAGTATCCACATCTCATAAAACATCAGGTCTACTTCCACTCAGCAGTTTTTACTGCTGTTAAAATGCTAATTGTTAATTTATTTATCTGTCCAAAAGCTCTCCCAGAGACTGAGTTTTTCTTCATTGAATCAACTTGTCCTGGGGATACAGCTAAACCTGCCTTTGATCAGTGTTTAATCCTTCTAGATGTTCAGGGGTCTGTAGTTTAGTGTCTATGAGAAAGTAATTAGGAAGGATGGAAAAAGGCAGAATTATAGCTCCTGCTAGCATGAGAAGTGAAATCAGAATTCTCTGCCCTCTCTTCTGTCTTCACAGACAAGGGATCACGCTACAGAATGTAAAAATCAGAAGAGTGGTGATCGCTTTAATTAAACAAAGAGGTGTGGATTGAGACTGAATAGATTTTACCATACTATGACAGAGAAGCTTTCAGAAGCAGAACTCTACTGTGGAGGAAAAATAAGGAAAATACACTCTTCTGCCCTTAAACAGTTACAGGCAGCCTTGTTCTAATATACATTCTTCAATAACTATAAGGAAATAATACCTGGAAACCAAATAATTATATGACTAGGCAGAAAATAAAATGGGCAGAGAGAAAGAAATAAAATATCATTTTCAGTGATTAGGAGATAAACCACAAGGAAGGGAGGGTAAAATGCTAACATAAGTGGAAAAAAATGAGGCAAGACATTAAGAAAGAAAAATCTAATATGAATATCAGAAAAAGTTCCATGGCGGAGAATCACAGAAACACGCAAAATACTGATAGAAATCCAAAGATGCACAATGATTGTACAAAACTGAACCCAAAGAATGTTCCATAGAAATAAATGAAGCAGAGGAGCCCAAACTCATCTCTAGTTCTAATTTTCTGGATGTACCTAATGGGATGTGCCTAGTAAGCACAGTATTACTCAGCAATATTGAAACAATATTGGCAACAGCTCAAGAATGGCTGAAAGTGACAATTAGTCTTATTCAGTTCCAGAATCTTGGTGACAATGTTAGAAGGGAAAGAAATGTTTCAGTGGCATTTCAGTGATCACACACTACCATTCCCCTCCTCTGATGGACAAAGTGATCATCCAGGCATTGGACATAAGAGAAAGCACGCCATAGATCCATTTCATGCTGTTTCTGTAATGGGACGTGCATTCAGATCGCCCCTCCTTTTCTAACTTCTCCCCTACATCTGCTCATCTCCAGCGCCTGCCTTCATCTTTTCTTGCTCTGAGGTCTTCTGCACTTGTAATCTGGTGCTTTCGCTTCTTGAAAGAAGACAATTTTCAAACCATGGGTGGATTTAGAAGCCTCCTTTTTCTTTGTGTTGATAATCTCATTGCCTGCCCAATGTAACTGGGGCTGTCATAATCCTCCACAGAGATTTTTTTTTCTGAAACTACAATGTCCTTAATATCTCATGCTATCACATTGGCTTAGAAACATTTTTTGTTCATGTTTCTCCAACCAACATTAGTAAAAGTTCTTGAGTACTCACCCCCGACACATGTATATTTATTCATAATATGCCGAAGAATTGATGCTTTTGAACTGTGGTGTTGGAGAAGACTCTTGAGAGTCCCTTGGACTGCAAGGAGATCCACCCAGTCCATTCTAAAGGAGATCAGCCCTGGGTGTTCTTTAGAAGGAATGATGCTAAAGCTGAAACTCCAGTACTTTGGCCACCTCATGCAAAGAGTTGACTCATTGGAAAAGACTCTGATGCTGGGAGGGATTGGGGGCGGGAGGAGAAGGGGACGACAGAGGATGAGATGGCTGGATGGCATCACTGACTCGATGGACGTGAGTCTGAGTGAACTCTGGGAGTTGGTGATGGACAGGGAGGCCTGACGTGCTGCAATTCATGGGGTCGCAGAGTCAGACGTGACTGAACTACTGAACTGAACTGATGCAAACATGTACTACGATACTCGTCCATTAAATATATTTAAAACATACTATAACAGAAATTTAAAATATAGGATAAAAGTAAACATAAATAGATTTTTAAAGCTTTCATTATATCCCATAATATACGTACCTCTCTTTGGATCAGTTGCTCTACACACTGAATTCCCGTCAGCTTAACAGAATGACATAATTCTTTCTTTCTTGTTATGGGTAGATAGAATTGTTTCTTCCCCAAAAAGATATGTTCAAATCTTAATCTAGTGTTTCAGAATGTGACTTTATTTGGAAATATGGTAACTGCAGATGCTATCAGTTAAGATGAAGTCATACTGAAATAGGATGGGCCCATGATCCAATACAATCAATGTCTTCATAAGGAGAACACAAGACATTTAGACACACAAAAGGAAAATGTCAAGTGGCAACAAAAATTGAAGTGCCATATCTGTAAGCCAAGGAATGCCAAGGATTATTAGCCAAACACCAGAAGCTGGGATGAGGCAAAGACGGAACATCCCCTGAGCCTTGAGAGGGAACACAGTTGCCGACACGCTGATTTTGAGCTTTCCGCCTCCAGAGTGATGACAATAAATTTCAATTGTTTTAGGCCACCTAGCTTGTGGTACTGATACTCTGTTATGGCATTTCTAGGAAATGGTTATACTTCTTGATACAGAAAAACTTCCTGATTCCATCCAATAAATGAATATTAAGAAAACATCACCCAAGTTTGTAACTCCCTATTTCTATAATTCAATAACTGAAGAAAGACAGAGATTGACAGAGGGAAAGAGAGATATTATGTGATGATCAGCACAACAAAATAAAGTTATCTGTGGACTCCTGGGTGGACTCTGCATCCATATAGCTTCACCAAGTATGAACCTGTTAAAATACTTTCGTAAGTAGATGACAAAGAGCTGCTGTTTCAAACAAACTCCTACCACTGATCAGTTCAGTTCAGTTCAGTCGCTCAGTCATCTCTGACTCTTTGCAACCCCATTAATCACAGCACGTCAGGCGTCCCTGTCCATCACCAACTCCTGGAGTTCATTTAAACTCATGTCCATTGAGTCGGTGATGCCATCCAGCCATCTCATCCTCTGTCGTCCCCGTTTCCTCCTGCCCTCAATCCCTCCCAGCATCAGAGTCTTTTCCAATGAGTCAACTCTTTGCATGAGGTGGCCAAAGTACTGGAGTTTCAGCTTTAGCATCATTCCTTCCAAAGAAATCCCAGGGCTGATCTCCTTTAGAATGGACTGTTTGGACCACTGATCAGTCTAGCCTTTTTCCCGCCTTTTTCCCTCCATCCACAATTTAGCAACTACAGGGTCAGTTGATGCCCATCTCAGCCAGAGACCCCCAAACAGAGTCAGTTTTGCTTGGCTGAACTTCCTAGTGGCTGTTTAATATTTTAATATTACCCAGACCAATCCAACTAACAGAGATCTAGTTTCTTACTTGGCAAAAAAAAAAAAAAAAAAAAGAAAGAAAAAGAAAATCTCCAGAGCTAACACCCATGAGGGGGATAATAATGTAATATCTGTTCAATCCATATTTTTCCCTTTTGCATCTCTACCCAGTGTTCATGTTGAGTCAAGGACAAGATGCATTTGCTTGATATTGGAGGCAAGGGATGCTTGCAAGGTAATCCTGTGATGTAATTAATATAACATTTTCCCAGAGGTCTCAGTCTCGTTCCTGTCTTTAGGAATAAACAGAATGGAAGATATAAAGAAATAAGAACCATAATTTCCACTTTGCTGTGGTCTGAAAGTGGGTATCCTCCCCAAATTTCTGTGATGAAATCCGAATGTCCGGTATGCTGGCATTAGGGGATAGGACCTTTTGGAGGTCATGAGAGTGAAGCCCTGGTAAATGGGATCAGTGCTCTTACAAAGAAGCCCCCTCACCTCATTCATCACATGAGGACACAGCAAGAAGGCACCATCCACGGACCAGAAAGCAGGTCCTTATCCAACACTGAATCTGCCAGCAGTGTCATCCTGTACATTTCAGTCTCCAGACACGTGAGAAATAAATTTCTGCTGTTTATAAGCTACCCATCTACAGTATTTTCTTACAGCAGCCACAACAGGCTAAGACACACCTGATGTGAGAGTTGCTCTCCTTAGCACTGAAGTTAGATTTATGCCTTAGAAAGCAATGGATTCAGCCTAATTAATTTTGATGTCTATGATTTCAGAGTGCTATTTGCATGTGATATCATCTGGAAACGTATTTCTTATTTAACCATCTCCCCCAAGGGCTGTATCTTGTTCTTCTTACTTTCTAGTAACAAATAACAGCTCGTATGAAGAAATAAAACTTTGTGTAGCATTGAAATGTACTAAATAAATTGTTTTCAAAGGCATAACTTCCTTCTATTTCAGCTCGTTATGGATGGGCTAACACAATGGACAGAGCTAACAAGAATATATTCGTGTTTGACTCCATATACTCTTTTCTACATTACAGGATAATAAGGCCAGTAATATGATTAACCTGGTTAGTAATGAAAACTGTATAACTTTTACCTATTTTGGAGAAAAATCTGGTAATATCTCCAGTAATACTACCCTCCACTTTATACTTTGGTATACTTTCATTGTTGAATTTTGTCCAATTATTAGTATCTTTGTTTATAGCCTATTGTATTTTGATTTATTTCTCACTTTACATCTGGTGACCTTTGGAAGGGGTAGTGATTTCCCTTTCTTTGCCCTCATACCACACTTCCGGAAAGGCTTCTTTAATCTTCTAAACAGTTTCTCCACAGAGACCCCTTTTCTTTTTGCGAACAGAACGGAACATTGCTCCTACATTTAAAATAATATATAGTATACTTTGCACACTTCAGAACTTGAAAGGAATTATTCCCAAACACCTATCAAAGTGTGCTTGAGGAAAAGACTAATAACCATGTTGCTGTGAGGTGTTGTAAGCTTTCCCTATTTTTACCAGGCATATTTTAATCCTTAATGCACTGAATGGTGCCATTACAATAATTCTGGCTATTTCCCATCATGTTTAGACAACTGGAATCCACAGCACATTATGCGATAAGAGGAGTGCAAAGAGGGAAATTAGTCCATTAAGATTACCTGGGAATTCCAACACAGCCCATGGGCTGCCAGGTTTCAAAGGGTAACTGAGCTGTGGTGCGTGCGTGGACAGTGCGTGAGTGCATGCTCAGTCACTCAGTCACCTCTGACTCTTTGTGACCCCATGGACTGTAGCTCACCAGGCTCCTCTATCCATGGGATTCTCTGGGCAAGAATACTGGAGTGGGTTGCCATTTCCTCCTCCAGGAGATCCTCCCAACCCAGAGATCAAACCTGGGTCTCCTGCACTGGCAGGTGAATTCTTTACCGCTGATCCACCTGAGAAGACCCTGGATACAGCACAGGCATGTAAGAAGCAGGCATCTTGGCAAAAGATTAGAACACTTGCCTTGTGTTGAAGAGGAGAAAGCTCTGGTAATTGCACACAGTCAGTGCATAACCTTAATAATTTTTCTTTGTCTCCTGCTCATTTGTTTCTTTCCTATAAGACAATCTTTTGATTTTGTTTTTAGTTAGCTTCCCCCGGTCCTTAGACCATCTTACAAGGAATCAAATCTTTCTGGAACATTTGCAGTGCATCCAAAATAAAGGATAAGAGAGATTTGCAGACCCTATCCTCAAAATTATTAAAAAAAAAAAACACCTCTTATTAGCACTCAGTATCTGCTCAAAAAGTTGTTTATACAAATGTGTACAGCAGTAGCCATAGCTTTTTTAGGGGAACACCATACATGAGTCTAAAAGTTTCTAGAGAAGTCATTAGAAGCCCTAAGGATCAGTCTTAACTACAAAGACTTTAGGGTATAGCATCCCAAGTCCTTCAAATGTAATGGACAGCTGGATGGGCACGCATCCAACTGTTAAGGTTGGCTACATCATATCCTTGGGTATATGAGGTAACGAGAGGGTAAGACAGAAAAATGAAATGCTACCATCCCCCATCAAGCCTTCAGATGACTGCAGTCCTGGCCAGTGTCTTGTGTACAACATCATGAGACATCCTGAGCCAAAACAGCTCAACTAAGCCGCTCTTGGATTCCTAACCCACAGCAATGGAATGAGACAATAAATGTTTACTGTTTCAGGCTTTTAAGTTTGGAGGTAAGTTGTTACAAAGCAGTAGACAGCTATTACACCCGATAAAAGCAGAATGAGCCCAAGGATTCTAAAGGGATAAGCCTAAAACATAATCAAAGAGCTGAAAAGCCATCTGAAAGTGGTGGAGTAGGGTAGTTAAATTCACATGCTCTGAGGCAGAGACTTACAGATTCAATTCCCAGCTCTGTCCTTTTACTGATATGAGATCTGGGGGCAACTTCATATTTTTGAGACTCAGTTTCCTTATGAGAAAGGGATAATAACAATACCTGTGCATCAGGAACAACACACAAGATCATTTCTAAGCCCAGGGACATCATAAGTATTTGATAAATAATGGCTTTCATCATTAGAAAAGTAAAAGAACTCTAAAAGCCAAATCAAGGTTATTTATCCAACTCAACTACTTTCTGGAAGTCGAAGACTGGCCCCCCACCTATCCCTTCCCAAGTGACCCTTCTTAAGGAGACAGCTCTTAATAAGGGTCAGTGAAAAAAGGCTCACCCTCTCTGGAGACTAAAAAGGCTGTCAAGTTTAATGAAGCCAATAATGGGGAAAACCGGAACCTGTTCATCAACCACCGTAGCCAGTGTGGTGCTGTGGTCTAGCTCTTCCCAAACCCTTGGTCCCGAAGTGTTAATGGAAGGCGCAGAGAGGAGTCAAACAAGATGCTATCTCGCAGACCTGATGAGACTGCAATTTGCAGACAACTGGGGCTTATCTCTGATGATGAACTAGGTGTCAGGGCTGAGAGGAAAGCGAGAAAGCAGCCCCCTGGAGACCTTGGAGAGCTGGCCGCAGGGGATGTGAAAGACACCCTCTAAGTTCTGGGCAGATTAAATGAGTTTTCCAGATAAGATCACGGTGCTAAAGAAAAGCCATTAAAAACAGCCAAGCAAACAAATAACCTTGTATTAAAAACGTACATATAAGTGTGTGTATACATATACATATACATATATGTCTGAATCTCTGCCAAAGCATCTATCATTGCCTTTAAAGATTCTTTATAGGTGAGTATATTAATGGGGGAAGAACTACATAAAAGCAGCATTTGTCTTTAAATATAAAAATTCAGAGCACTGTTGACTGCTATGAAACAGGTGTCCAATGTCAAGAGTAAAGGGCATGGAAAGGGTGTGATAATAAAGAATAAAAAGGAAGGGGGTGTCAAACGAGAAAGTTTCAACAAGGATGACTGTGTTGACCTCAGAGGGAATATCCAGTCTAGAGTGTCTTGTTTTTCACAACCTACCTATGGGCCCAAGACAACAGAATCAATGGATGCCAAATACTCTAGAAGAGATTTCCACTAGCAAAGCATCCCAGCTCTTAGAGATGCTCTGCAGCCATAAAAAAATCTCTAGAGGAGCAGAGAACAATTTAGGCTTAATACACAGAGGTCATTTGCAGGACAGAATTACATAATACAATTTTGCACAGCCTGGTGGTTATTTCACATCAGAATTTGCCACTTTTTTAGGCTAAAAAAATAAAAGGATATTGATTTTGAAATTTCCATAGATTTAGAGGGCTTCCCAGGTGGCGCTAGTGGTAAGGAATCTGCCTGCCAACGCAGGAGATGCAAAAGACGTGGGTTAGATACCTGGGTTGGGAAGATCCCCTGGAGGAGGAAATGGCAACCCGCTCCACTATTCTTGCCTGAAAAATTCCATGGACAGAGGAGCCTGGTGAGCCACAGTCCATGGGGCTGAAGAGCAGGACACGACTAAGCAACTGACCACACACACACACCCACATACACACACAAGATTTAGAAGACTATCTCAGTTGAACTGACCAAAAATTTCAATAACATTCCATTTTGACCCTATGTTCTTCCTCAAGATGGCATCTTATCTGAACCGAGATCCATCTTAGAGGTCCTTGAATGTAACTTCCCTCACTCGCGGGCAATGAAAAAGCTGGAGGCGAGTGAGGTGAAGCCACTGGGTTTCATGGGGTTACAAGCGAGTTTATTAATCTATCTTTTATAACCAGTGGGATCTTTAAAATAATCAGGTAAATGTGAGGAAACTGTTAGGTGAGATGGGATAACAGAAATGGTGGGGGGGGGGAGATTTTTAAAGCCAGACAAAAAACACCTCATCACTGATGTTCGAGCCCTCATTCTGCCCCTAGTACACTGCTTTGACAAAGTCATTTACTTTCTAGGACCCTCAGGTCCTTATCTCCAAAATGTGACTCTGGCCTAGATAACCCTAAGAGTCCTCCCATCTGTAAAATGTCAGGAGACAAGTGCTTGCTCGCCTCACTTAACTTGCTGTTTGTCAACAAGTTTCAAAATGTACCTTGGTTATAGAACCCCCAAGAGCTAGAAAAATGTCTTTGAGAACCAAGTAGCTAGGATTTTGAAAACATATGGTGAAAAAAAAAAATAAAGTTTGTATGGTCCTTTGCATAGCAGTTTGGGTAGTTATTCTTCACGAGGAATTACAACAACAAAAATAACAACAATGGCATTTATTTAAGCCCTTACAAAGGCCAGGCTTAAAAGCACTTTGCATATAGTAGCTCTTAAGTCCTCACTATCCATGGTGTAAAAATAT
Organism: Bos grunniens; assembly: GCF_055505025.1. Taxonomy (NCBI): domain Eukaryota; kingdom Metazoa; phylum Chordata; class Mammalia; order Artiodactyla; family Bovidae; genus Bos; species Bos grunniens. The sequence continues at coordinate 12,764,963 of NC_141174.1, forward strand.
ATTATCCCCATTTTACAGGTGAGACAACAGGCACAGAGACTGTAAGGAACTTGCCCAAAGTTACACAGCGGACAAGTGGCAGAACCATCTGACATTTGCCTCCAAAACCCAAGAAGCACTGCAGTGCTCCCAGCAGGTGTGGGAAGGATGAGTAGGGTCTGTGGCATGTTCCTGTGGGTGTTTGTCTGTGAAGCAAAAGATGCTTCAGGACAGGAGCCTCATGCACCCATCTGCCTTTAGCATGAGAGAAGGCCTCAAAGTGTTAAATAACTGTTGAATGAATGGTGTTAACAGGTTACTTTTCACAGTTGCTCACCAATAGAGTGAAGTGAAAGTGTCAATCACTCAGTCACATCCAACTCTTTGCAACCCGATGGACTGTAGCCTTCCAGGCTCCCCTGTCCGTGAGATTCTCCAGGCAAGAATCCTGGAGTGGGCTGTCATTTCCTTCTCCAGGGGATCTTCCTGACCTAGGGATGTAACCTGGGTCTCCTGAATTGCAGGAAAATTCTTCTGCTATCTGAGCCACCAGGAACTCACCAACATAACCGGGTCCAAAAAGGTGATGGGCAAAGATGAAAGGCTCTCCTCGGATAGCAAGCACTTAGACTAAGTGGCTCTTTTCTTTACAGGTCGAAACACAAAGCTGGGGCAGACTGGCAAATGTGTATTCAAGAAACTGACACTCATCATGCCGCTGAATGAACTGGCCCCTAATGGGACCAGGAGACGTGCAACTCTCCTCTCTAGGCGTTTGAAATCTAGGCTGTTGATATCCCACAGCCCCTGTTTCTACCACTAAGTACAGACTATGCCATGCTCCTTCCATTGTACTGCAGTCCTCAGCTGGTGAGGCTCCCCTGCCTATGTAGTTTTTGAGCCAGTGTTTTAAAAGGGATTACCTGAGATGATAATTGTCTAAATACTTTGTAAGGCCTAAAGCATGAAGCAAACATAAAGAGATGATGGTGCTGTTGTTGCCGCTGATGCTACCACTGCTGTGGTTACCACCACCACCACTAAGTACTTCGTATGATTACTCCTCCTCCTCCTCCTAAGTCGCTTCAGTCATGTCCGACTCTGTGCAACCCCATAGACAGCAGCCCACCAGGCTCCCCCATCCCTGGGATTCTCCAGGCAAGAACACTGGAGTGGGTTGCCATTTCCTTTTCCAATGCATGAAAATGAAAAGTCAAAATGAAGTCGCTCAGTCATGTCCCACTCTTAGCAACCCCATGGACTGCAGCCTACTAGGCTCCTCCATCCATGGGATTTTCCAGGCAAGAGTACTGGAGTGGGGTGCCACTGCCTTCTCCATGAATGATTACTACTGAAGCATAAATCCCACAGTGTCGAGACTGACGTTTCCCCTGGACAGCCTCACCTTGAACAGTTTATAGAAGGGGCTGGCGAGCCAAACCCAGCCCTCCCTGTGTTTGTAAATAAAGCTGCACTGAATGCGTCATGCCCATTCATTTACATCCAGTCTGGGGCTGCTTTCCAACTATAAGGACAGAACTGAAGAGTGGTAACAGATCCCTCACATCTCATAAGCCAGTAATATTTACTGTCTGACCTTTTACAGGAAAGCTTTGCCAACCCCTGGCCTAAGTTGATCATGCCTGAGTAACCTTTACCTTATGCTTTAGTATGACACCTCAAAACCAGAAATGATTCCATGAGAAGTGTGCAGTGTTGTAGAGGATAAAGGGCACGAGGCAGAAGGAAGACACTTCCATCCTGCCATTAGCTTGAACACTGCCGTTGTGTCCAGTGGACTCTCCAGACCTCCTCTTTGGTACAAGGGAGCAACACTGGCTGGAGAATACTTTAGAGCAGAATACTAGGTGATCCAGCAAGTCCCTTCTGGTTCCAATAATCTCCATGATCTTTACTTTCTTTCTAATAACACTATTAGATGAGATAGCCAGAACGTTGGCCTTATGTCAGCTGAAAAGACTTTTCAAAGACGATCTACATAAGGGCTGAACTAAAAAGTCCTTCACGAATCATTACACCATTCATATAAGGCATCTCCTATTGCCCCAGGCTTGAACAGACTGAGTAGTACAGTGAGAGGGTTCGGGCTTTGGAGCTGTGGATCCCTGCACCACCACTTTACAAGCTGTGTGTCCTTGGGCACATTACTTAACCTCCCTGGTCTTCAGTTTCCTAAGGATGATGATATCTATCTTCAAAAGATTCTTTTAGGGATCACAGACACTGAAATATACATGAAGCATGTGAATGTGGCATATGACAAGGGCTGGATATACAGTAATTGCTCCCATCATTACTACAACCCACGGGATGTGAGAGGTTGGACTCAAATACAAAGGAATCTCAGAAGGAGAGAGACACGCATGGCAGGCTGCCATTTGAAACGCTGGATTGTCAGAAAAACAAGGATATGTTTTGTTGCTTCCGTTCAGTAAACACTTTTGCAGGAAAAGAGCTCAGATCTAGAAAGCTGGGGAACTGAATATTGATCCTCTCATTTCCAGAATCCCCTTATTAGAACTGGATCCTCTCGCCTACTTCTCACTTCTCACTGCATCTCACCTCCCCTCCTCCAACCTTCAGTCCCCAATTCCATCCCTCCTACATACACATGCAGCCAAGTCCGAGACTGTGAATGAGGAGTTACACAGCTTTTCCCCACGTGTGTGCGTGCACACACACACACGGGGGATTGATCCCATATTGTCTTCCAAAAGTCTGAATGATTTGCTGGAACCCTGCCCGGGAGAATCAGTTGCTGTCTGTCACATGCAAGGGATGATGTGTAAAGGTTGGATTTGTAGCTAATAGAAAAATCTATTTCTTTCAGTTTCACTTCTGTCACACAATGACCACTGGGTTCCCTCCAGGAGCTTCCTCCTCCTTCGGCAATAACCACCCAGATGACAGAGCTCAAGCAGCAATATGAGCTGCCGAGGTTGAGCGCTGCCCTGTTAGTTTTACGACTACTGGTTCAGAATGGCCTTGCAGTGTCCACAGTCCGCCTTAATGAAGATGGGTCAGGCAGCTGCCAGTGGAATCAGATTTCTCCTCTTTCTTCCTTTTCATCTGGAAGTCCATCAAACTTTCATCTTCACAGCAGAATGGCTGTGGGACTGACACTTGGCCACAGTCAATCCCCACAGATGATTGACAATCACGGTTGTTTCTGGGAAAGTGAGCTGAGAATTTGCTTTGCTGCAAAATGGCAGGAAGAAAAGGAGGGGGCTGCTTTTCTGCCCTTTTTCTCCAAGCAATAACATGCAACAAAACTATATAGCACATTTAACGTAATATAAAAGAAATGGAAATCCTCTGGAAAGCCAGAAGTATCATATATGGAAGCCGCTCTTGTAATTATGTCCTTAGGTGTAGTAATAGCAGTTTCTTTGTTAGACCAGAGGCAAGAGAAGATTTCCTAGATAAAACAGGGCAGATGTGTGGCCCCACTCTCAGCTAAGACCTAATCTTTATAAGCTTTATAAGACCTGTTCTTTATAATCCTTGCTCTGCCAAAGTTCGAATCTGCATATTTCTGTTAAGATCTGGCTCTCAGCTGAGTTGTGATTTTGTGGTAGATAGCAAATAGGGCAAGAATTCTCCCATCCCCACATGCCCACACTTCTGCCATGGGACTTGGCTACTTCTCAAGTTGGAGGTGGACTCTAGCTCCTCAACCAGTTGAATCTGGCTCTGAGAACTGCTTTAACCGATTGAATGCCATAAAAGCATTATTGTGTGACGTCCAAGTTCTTAAAAGTTTCTTGTTCCTGTGGTTATCATTGTCTTAAAATGCAGCCCTGAGACCACTGTGTGAAGAAGCTTGGGCTAGCCAAGTAGAGGGTGAGAGGCAGCATGGATCTGAGATGGCCACAGCACCTGCGGTTCCCCCAAACTAGCAGCCAGAACCAACTACCAGACATGTCAATGAGACCATCAGAGACCATCAACCCCCATCCCTCTGTCAGACAGCTACAGCCACAAGAGGGACACCACGTGAGGCCTTCAGGACTACCCAGCTAGATTCGACTTTTAATTGCCGACCCACAGAATCACCAGCAAACGCATGGCTGGTTTAAGCATAGTCGTTTTAAAAGTCTCCAAGTAGTATGTTATAGCAGAAGTTCTACCAGAAACATGCTTCACCCACAGAGTCTTCTTTGAAGGCTAGTAGAAAGCACCTTGTGTAATGAGTGGAACAAATCCAAAGCCTTGCTCCAGCACTTGCTAACTCTTGACCTTGAACGGGTTCACTTAACTGTTGAGTCTCGGGTCTATCCTTGAGTGCCTTCAAGGATAAAACGTTGATAGTTTAAACTGCTAAGCGGATCATTTGAGGTAAGACATGTAAGCACACTTAAACAGAGGCCTAGGCACACACTCTTTTGACGTTCGTAACTTCCTACCTCATTATAGTTATTTGAGTAAATAAATGCTGCTAGAAGTTCACTGATCTTTGTATCACTCATAACATACAGCCCAGGTCTCATACATGGTTGATAGCCAATGCACGCACATTGACTCAGTACTCGGATAGCCCCTAAGATACAGCTTGGCTTCAGCTGCCATATTTTCTGGGAATTCTGCAAGTGATGATAAGAACAGAATTGTGGGGAAACAGATTGTACTAACCTTGGTTAAGTCCCTGTACTTCTTGGATCCTCCATTTAAACATCTTTATCTTTTAAAAGGATAAAACTGACTATGATCTCCAAGATTCCTTGCAGCTCTAAAATCCATTTATCATACTCGGAACACTGGTTAGCATTTACTGACCATTTAATGTGCCAGATTCCGTGCTCAGTTCTTTGGGTAGTTAGAAAATGTTAATCACAACAACCTTAAGTCTTAAGTCTAGGGCAAATTCATCCTGCCTGTGGTAGAGTTGAGTAGTTATGGTAGAAGCAGAGACAGTATATCCCCAAAACACAAAGATGTTTACTCTCTGGCCCCTTTCAGGAAAAGTTTGATGATCTCTGGTCTAGCATAATGGGCTTCCCAAGTGGATTAGTGGAAAGAATCTGCCTGCCAATGCAGGAGATGAAGAAGAGACAGGCTCAATACTTGGGTCAGGAGGATCCTCTGCAGGAGGAAACTACAACTCACTATAGTATTCTTGCCTACAAAATCCCAAGGACAGAGGAGCCAGGCTGGCTACAGTCCATAGGGTTGCAAAGACTCAGACACAACTGAGCATGAATGCACACACGGCCTAGAATAATCTGCTGAGAGAGTGATCAGTCACACCCAGTGTGATCAGTGACACTCAGAGTCTATGTTCCTTCCACCAGGCTCTGTGCTGCCCATTTATTATCTCACTCATTTAATCACTCACTCATCACACCTGATCTTTCAAACAGCAGCTCACAGGCAAGGATATGCCGGGGAAAAATGTTCAAGACCTCTGCAAGAGCAGCTGAGGAAATGTCAACCGTCGTCTCTGCGTGTGCATCTAGTTAAGAAAACGCCCATCTGGCCTCCCATAGCTAGAGGCCATGGAGTCACTTGCCCCACTAATTGAAAAATAAAGGGTGAAAAGATTTGCTTTCAACACAAACTTGAATGACTAAAATTACATCTTCATTATCTGAAGTGAGAGCTTGTGACTTGTCAACCTCCACCTGTTCTGGCAATGGGAAGAAACACCACAGAAATTTGCCTCTGGCTGGTCATCTCTTGACTGGCTAGCTACAACCCATTTTTAGAAAACCTGATGATTATAAAAATCTACCTGTTAATACAAATGCACCAGAGGTTTGTCACACATAATACAAAATTACCTGGTGCTTCAGGAACAAAGCGTTCAGCACAGAGAAATATGGAAGTTAAGTAAAAATCTATTACAAATGCACAGAAATTAATGCAAATATCTCTGAGCTGATCAGCAACACTGACTTGGGAAAAGTCATGCATTTCCAAAGAGGAGTGATCATTAAATGGCCGTATTTGCAGAAACAAGTCACTTCTACAAAGAGGAATGACATAGAACATAGAACAATACTTTGAAAGTTGTGAAGCAGTTTGTAAATGAGAGGGATTATACTTATTTCTACCTTTTGTATTGTTTTTGATTCTGACTACTAGTAACCTGAAACGATTCTTTCCCCACTCAAGCTGTGGGTTGTTACATAGTCACACCTGTGCAAATTCTGATTCCTACTTGGAAATATTCCTCCTTTCAATGTTTCTATCCTGTGTGTGTGTGTTAGTCCCTCAGTCATGTCTGACTCTTTGCGACCCCATGGACTGTAGCCCACCAGGCTCCTTTGTCCATAGGATTTTCCAGGCAGGAATACTGGAGTGGGTTGCCATTTCCTTCTCCAGGGGATCTTCCCGACCCAGGGATCAAACCTAGATTTCCTGCATGGCAGGCGGATTCTTTACTGTCTGCGCCACCAGGGAAGCCCTTGTCTCTATCCTCAGGTCAGTTTAGTCACTCAGTTCTGTGTGACTTTCTGCGACCCCATGGACTGCAGCACGCCAAGCTTCCCTGTCCATCACCAACTCCCATAGCTTGCTCAAACTTATGTCCATCGAGTCGGTGATGCCATCCAACCATCTCCTCTTCAGTCATCCCCTTCTCTTCCTGCCTTCAATCTTTCTCAGCATCAGAATCTTTTTCAGTGAGTCAGTTCTTCACATCAGGTGGCCAAAATACTGGAGTTCAGCTTTGGCATCAGTCCTTCCAGGGAATATTCAGGACTGATTTCCTTTAGGATTGACTGGTTTGATCTCCTTGTGGTCCAAGGGACTCTCAAGAGTCTTCTCCAACACCACAGTTCAAAAGCATCAATTATTCAGTGCTCAACTTTATCTCTATCCTGGTGGTGGTGGTGGTTTAGTCGATAAGTCAGGTCCGACTCTTGTGACCCCATGGACTGTAGCCCACCAGGCTCCTCTGTCCATGGGATTCTCCAGGCAAGAATACTGGAAGGGGTTGCCATTTCCTTCTCCATATCTCTATCCTACCTGGATCCTTATTACCTTTATTTTGATGATGGCAACAGTGTGCTAATTAGTCCTTCCAAATTCAGTCTCTTGTCATACCAATTTATCCTACATGGCACTACCAGAGTAAACTAATTTTATTTTTAAGCTAATCATTTATTCATCAAGTGTGCATGATCATCTGTTGGTTACACTCCCAGCCATTGTTCTTGGAGCAAAAACAGATGTGATTTCTGACTAAGGCTGGCAGATTAACAAACCATGGGATACCCATTTAAATTTGGGTTACAGAAAAATAACCAAAAATATGTAGTATAAATATGTCCTAAATATTGCATGGGACATACTGATACTTCAAAATTTTAAAAAGATGGTCATTTATGTAAATATCAAGTTTAATTGGGCATCTTGCATTTTGTTTTTTAATCTCATGACCCTATCTGACCCCAGTGGAATGCTCAATCCATCTGGGGAAATAGCTATTGATCAAATAATCTTACAACTAAATGAGAAGCAGCAACAAGAGGAGAGTTCCAGAAGGTTATGAGAACCTTTATTTGGGGAATTTGAATTTCCCAAGGAAGTGGAATTAGGCCAAGATTTAATGAAGTTTGTGTTAGGAAATATAGTCAGAGATAAGCAGGGTGAAGGCTAGGGGTTAGTTTTTGTTCTAGTTACAGAGGGAATGGTGTGATCTGATTGGACTTCACCCTGTAGGCTGGGGGAAGCTTATGGGAGAATGGTGTGATCAGACTGGTACATGAGATGGATGGGGTATGGATAGAAGGGACGACCAGAGGATTAGTAAGGTCTGATATTTTCTTGGGTTCCAAAATCACTGTGGACAGTGACTGCACCCATGAAATTAAAATTAAAAGATGCTTGTTCCTTGACAAACCTAGACAATATATTAAAAAGGAGAGACTTGACATTGCCTACAAAGGTCTGTATAGTCAGAGCTATGGTTTTTTCCAGTAGTCATGTACAGATGTGAGAGTTGGATAATAAAAATGGCTGAGCACCAAAGAAATGATGCCTACAAATTGTGGTGCTGGAGAAGATTCTTGAGAGTCCCTTGGACAGCATGGAGATTCAACCAGTCCATTCTAAAGGAAATCAACCCTGAATATTCAGTGGAAAGACTGATGCTGAAGCTGAAGCTCCAATACTCTGGCTACCTGATGCCAAGAACTGACTCACTGGAAAAGATCCTGATGCTGGAAAAGATTGAAGGCAGGAGGAGAAGGGGATGACAGAGGGTGAGATGGTTGGATGGCATCACCGACTCAATGGACATGAGTTTGAGTAAGCTCCGGGAGCTGGTGATAGACAGGGAGGCCTGGTGTGCTGCAGTCCATGGGGTCGCAAAGAGTTGGACACGACTGAGCGACTGAACAATGAAAAAGGTCCGTAAACGAGGTTGCTGCAACTATCCGGGTGACATGGTTGAAATTGCTGTGAGGATGGAAAGGATAGATCTCCATACTTTAAAAAGAGTTTGTAACCACACTGTAAGCCTTTGAGTGTAGGATCCACGTTTCAATTGTCCACTATAAAGCATAGCCCAGGTTCTTGCCTTGCTCATTATAAGTATTTAATGAGTGCCAAGTTCAGCGAAGGTGCATCACAATTCCCTAACTATGCTTCTGCAAGTGCTCTTTTCTTTGCTGTTCTCCTCTATCTTTTTACCAGAAATTCCCCACAAGATACTCAGTCATGCAAAGCAGGGCAGTGGACAGAAACTGGGTGTCAGTTTCTGCCCTGTCACTGAATACTTGAAAGACTTCAGCCAAGACATTTACACTCCTTTAGTCCTGATTACATCAGCTTAAAAAAAAAAAAGGTGGGGGGAGGGGGGGGACAAATAGCAATTCTACTACTTGTCCTCCTGCTGCATAGAGCTGTGGCAAGGATCAAAATAGATCTTGCATTTTCTCTGCGACAATGTAAAACATTCTATAAAAATCAAGTAACTTTACAAAAATATACCAAAACTATGTCAACCACAAGGCAGAACTGGCCAAAATGTTGAATACTGATTTCTTGTGCACTCTCTAAAATGGAATGAATTGAAAACATATCACCCTTTTGTACATAATACATAATTACCTGCTACACAGTACAAAATTTACTACATCATTGATTTAAAATGCATATTGAACACTTAATGTGTGCAAAAAAAACCAAAATTGTACTGGCCAGCCAGGGGAACTGAAGCCCAAACAATCACAGGAAAACAAATTGTCCTGCTCCTGAGAGTCATCCTTCTAAATGACATTTGGATACCTCCTTTTCTGGGCCGATTGTACATTTTTCTTCTCAAGGCAAGCCATCTTGAGTCAAGAGCTCCTTGGGTAGTTAATGGTGTCTTGTGATGAGCCTTAAAACTCTCCTCTCATTTTACTCTTGATTAAAAAGAAAGGAAGCTCAAGATCTAAGCCCTTGCCTGATTTATACTTCAATTTAATTTCTCCCTTTCTCTTTTTCTCTTTCCTTTCACTGGATGAAACCTTCCATGTAATTAGGCTTGAAAGCTCTCATCAAACCATTTGATTGAACTGTGGCACACTGAGTTTCCCTTCCAGGCTGCCGGGGCAGAGAGAGAGTGGGGACCCAGATAGGGACCGGTGGCTGGGACGGACTAAGGACCGGGCTCTGTGATGATGGCGAGGAAGGAAACTCACGCGAGTGTCTGGAGTAACCTGGCTCTCAGGATCTTGGATCCTTCCTTGCTGATGTATTCCCTCAGCTGTACCAGAGACCATCTCAATCTCCTTACTCACGGCAAAACACGGGACACCTGGAAAGCTTTGGGCTCTAACACTACCTGTGGTGTAGCTCAGAGAGGACTAGTGTTTCCGTTTTAACTTGCCTCTAATCTGAAAAGTGTGATTTGGGAAGCCAGGCTGTCCAAGTTTCTCTGTATGAGAAACAATTTGATTGGAAAAGGTTGCTACAGACCTCTTCCTACTCCGTCGTTTGATAATTTCACACATGCAAAACAGCTTTTAAGGCCAATGAAGAGCTTTCATCAGAATACTCCTTTAGGAGCATTGCCCCAGGGCCTGAAGAACATAGTGTTCAGGTGGTAGCTCTGTTTCTAAGTGGCTGAGTGCCTTGTGCAGGGAAATAAAGGATCGCTATCTCAACACTATCTCAAAAGAGTGTTCTTTATGATAGCTGGTCTGAAAGTGAAAGTTGCTCAGTCGTGTCCAGCTGTTTGCGACTCCACAGATGTATAGTCCATGGGATTCTCCAGGCCAGAATACTGGAGTGGGTAGCCTTTCCCTTCTGCAGGGGATCTTCCCAACCCAGGGATCGAATCCAGGTGTCCCGCATTGCAGGCAGATTCTTTACCAGCTAAGCCACAAGGGAAGCCCAATAGCTAGGCTAATAGATTCAAAATAACTGACAGATGATTGGGATGGCAGTACATGCACATACAATGAGTCCCTGGCCTCTAAAACCCAATAAATAAATCACTTGAAAGACAGGGACTGGCTATGGAGGGCCAGGTCTCCAGGTTTCCATTCCTATCTCACACTAACACCATCCTTTCCTTAAATCATAACCAACATGTTAACATGAGCTCTGTGATGCAACACACTGGTAAATGACATCCGAGCTATAAGGGAGAGATACTGAAACATGTCTATGTCTACCATGTGCAGCAGGCCCAGGCCTCATGTCTGTTCTGTACGTTCCAGGTCAGGTACTAAGTAGGTTGCTCTCAAGGCCTTTATGCTACATCACACTTTTCAGTTCACACATTCACCCACATGTGTATGTACACATACACATCACTCAGTCTGAAAACCACTGACACTCTTGAAATAGTCACTTCATTAGTTTATCCTCATAATTCACACACTTCTGCCATATGTATGTAGGTCCAGGAATAAAAGTACATTCAAAGGTGATCTAATAAGAGTAAAGAGGTATCTTAGAAATCATCAAGATTGTGCCTGTTAGTCCTGACAGAAAGATGAATACCAAACTTGTCAAGATAAAGATGGCAGGTTACTTCAAGATTAATCACAATTCTCCCCTTTTGCAGGCAAGAACTAAAACCAGGAAGGTTGGTGGTCTGCTTAAAATTATAACTTGAGGGAAAACCTTTGTGATGGAAACTAAACTTCCTGATAAATGACTTTCTTACAGTGAATAAAAAATGAGGTGGGTGAATCACAAATGGCTCTATTATCAATAGAAGTGTCCCTCACTCTCAGGCCCTTAATTGAATATGTAACCATTCCCTGCTAGCTGACTGTGGAACTTATCTGAATTTCCAAAGGCTGCTTCAGAAAGCACACATAATTTTCTATAATACAATAGGACTTGTGAACACAGGGATGTGTTCTGATCGGGTGTTCTCAATACCAGGGAACAGGTTGTATGTTTGCGAAGATTACTTGACCTAAAAGTTCAACATAGTTAGTCCTCTCCTCCTTGTCTGTGGGTCTCTTATCCACAGATTCAAAGAACATTGGATTGAAAATATTTGGGAAAAAAGTTCCAGAAAATTCAAAAAAGCCAAACTTGAATTTTCTGCGCAAAGGCAAAATTTGTATAGTATTTACATTGTATATACAACTATTTGCATAGCATTTACATTGCATTATATCCCTGGAGAGGGAAGTGGCAACTCACTCCAGTATTCTTGCCTGAGAAATCGCATGGACAGAGGAGTCTGGTAGGCTACAGTCCACAGGGTTGCAAACAGCTGGACCCGACTTAGCGACCAAACAACAACAAAAACAACACATTGTATTCGGTGTTATGAGTAACCTTGGGGATGATTGAAATGATACAGGAGAATGTGTATGGGTTAAGGTAATATGCAAAAACTGCACTGTTTTATTGAAAGGACTTGAGTATCTGCAGACATTCATACCTCATGGGTGTCTTGGAACCAATCCCCATGGATATTGAGAGGAACTGTAGATTAAAGGGGTTAACTGCTAAGTGAGTGGAAAAACTTGAGGTAAATTGCTTAATTCTCTGAGACTCAATTTCTTTTCCTATAAATTCATAGTAGTAATGGGCATCCCTGGTAGCTCAGACAATAAGGAATCCACCTGCAATGCAGGAGTGAAAGTGCAAGTCGCTCAGTCGTGTCCAACTCTTTGCAACCTCGAGGACTGTAGCCTACCAGGCTCCTCCCTCCATGGGATTCTCCAGGCAAGAGTACTGGAGTGGGGTGCCATTTCCTTCTCCAGGGGACCTTCCCGACCCAGGGATCGAACCCAGGTCTCCCGCATTCCAGGCAGACGCTTTAACCTCTGAGCCACCAGGGAACCCAGGTTCAATTCTTGGGTCAGGAAGATCCCCTAGAGAAGGAAATGGCAACCCACTCCAGTATTCTAGCCTGGAGAATCCCATGGACAGAAGAATCTGGTGGGCTACAGTCCATGGGGTCACAAAGAGTCAGACGTGACTGAGTATTTTGTGCGTGTAATTTTAATAATGGTACCTACCATGAAGGATGTTGGTAAAGATTAAATGAATAAAGCTAAAGCATTTAGTTTAGTACCTGACTGTAATTTACAAGAAGCCCATACTTGGTCATTCAGATGACCAAAATACACTTCTCATATGTATTCATTCTTCATCCACACTTCTGGGATCACAGCTTTCAAAACCCCCAGAATTTTTGGTAAGCACCTTAGGAGCTGGGGTTAGGGGGAAGTGAGTAGGGCCAACCTGGTAATTAGAGGGTTGAAACTTTCAGTCCCACCCCCAACCTCCTAGAGGGGCTAGAGGTTGAATCAATCACAAATGGCCAATGTTTTAATCAATTATGCTAATGTAATGAAGTCTCCAAAAGACTGCTAAAGGAGTGGGTCCAGATGGGGAATACATGGAGAATTGGGGAGAGGGGCTTACCTGGAAAGGGCGTACCTTGCAGAGAATTAGATGTTCTAAGACCTTCAGGAGAGGGTCAGGTACATTCAAAGATTTGGGAAAAAAAGTGAATAATAATAATAATTAAAAATAAAGTAAATACAACTGCCATTTTTCTAAAAGCACAAAGATATCTCCTTTCTTGGGTTTATTTTTTCTAAGATTGAATTGACAGAAGTGAACACCCAAAGATGTCCATCAGAGTTCATGTCAAGAGATACACAATAATTGGTTCAAGGAAAAGATAAACAATAAAACCTTGACTATCTAAGTCACTCACAGGACCCTCCTCCCACCTAAACTATTCAGAAGGCCAAATTTTCCCAAGAGCTGAGATTTAACCCTTTAATCATCTTTTCAAACTTTTAAAAAATCAGAATGCTGCTAAAATTGACCAGAAGAATCCAGGAGAGTCTTGCTTTATCTATGAGCTAGTTGTTCAGTCCCTTGGACTGCAAGGAGATCCAACCAGTCCATCCTAAAGGAAATCAGTCCCGAATATTCATTGGAAGGACTGATGCTGAAGCTGAAACTCCAATACTTTGGCCACCTGATGCAAAGAACTGACTCATTTGAAAAGACCCTGATGCTAGGAAAGATTGATGGCAGGAGGAGAAGGGGACGACAGAGGATGAGATGGTTGGATGGCATCACCAACTCAGTGGACATGAGTTTGAGTAAACTCCGGGAGTTGGTGATGGACAGGGAGGCCTGGCGTACTGCAGTCCACGGGGTTGCAAAGAGTCGGGCACGACTGAGCGACTGAACTGAACTGAGCTGAGTTGTTCACAAGGGCCTTTCAGCCTTTATTAAAACCAGGGCTTCAAAGCAATGGGCTTTATTCTATTAGTTATCACTTACAAAGAAGCCCCAAAGACGTTGCCACCTATCCCTACTTGCTCATGATAAGTCTAGGACTTGAGACCTGGAATTAAGTGGATAATGGAAACACACTGAAATTGCTGACCTTTTGTCTACAGCCACTGAAGCAAGGCCAAGCCTGGGGAAGACTAGTTTCTCCTTGCTAGTCATTGCCCCTACTGCAAAGACAAGTATCTCCCCACGTCCACATTCCCGAAGCTGACAGACACACCAGTGCACTTTGGCAAGTCTTGCGTGCTCCTCATAAAAGGAGTTCTTTGTATGGCAACTGCAAATTTTAAAAAGGGCTCATTTCACCTGGGTGTCATGGGCTGATTATTCCTTCCTCCTTGTTTGAGCTCTGCAGACAGCCAGATCCTGCCTAGCTCCTCCTCCTTCCCTTCTTTGACAACATCAAATGCCAAAGGTGCAAAGCAAATAAATGTTAAGTAAAACACCAACACTGGTTCAGTTTAATGCTCTGCTCTGTCAACTCGCTCCACTGCCTAGCAACCGTGGTGGCTCACCCCAAGTTCATTTTCATTTTAATGTGCTCCACACAGAAAAGCCACCTAAATAGATACCCCCAGTTCTGAAGCATATAATCTCTAAACTACAGGAACGGGCGGATCATTTCCATTAGTTTCTTCTGTAGCGAAAACCACAATTTGCACCCAAAGTGTGTAATTATATTCAAATTCTGAAAGACTGCCTCGGAAACAGTTGAAATTCATAGTTTGGGGGAAAGACACTCAGGAGTAGATACCATTATGGTTTAATGTGGGAAGGGGGAGTGACAGGAATATTCCAAAACAGTAAAAAGAATTAAAAAAAAAGGGGGGGGGTGAGGACAGTATCTGAGAAAAGGTGGCTTTCAGGATTCTGGAGGTTTTATGTTCAGAGCTACTCAACCGTGAGTGACCAAGGGGAGGGAACCAGGACAAAGAAGGTGTCCCTGAGCAATACCTGAGTTGTGGCTTCAGATGGAAAACAGGCACAGGTGAGTACACAGGCCATTTCCCACCTGCTTTCAGGACATGAGACCCAACCAGGAGAGGACATGTCTCCTGGCATGGGAACCAGCCTGAATCTGAGCCCTTTCTCACACTAAGGTCTCCCATACAGAACACCTGTCAGCTACAAATTGACACTTGCCATTGAGACTTGCCATCTACCTCCACAAAGATTAAATCATGAGCTGCTACAGCTGCTGATTTCAACACTCTCTGAAAGGATTTCAGGGTGGGGAGCAGCAGTGAGGCATTCTGTGCTCAGAGGAGCCTGGCGGAACAGGTCTTCAGATAGTCTGACATTCTCAGGAGCCGGTGTTACGAGTCCAGTGCTTCTATCTCCTCCCATCTAGAAAAGCATGGTGACACGTGCTTCTTGTGACTAGCAGTCATTTTCATGAGACTGGCAGAAACTTTCTGGAAAAATATGTACTTGATCGCCTGTATTCTCCCTTTACCAAAATCACACACACACTGACCATTCCCCCAGAGTTTCTCAGAAATATCTGAGATGCTGATTCCAGGGCTGTACTCCTCATTTTGCATGCCATGCCAAGTCGCTTCAGTCCTGTCTGACTCTCTGCAACCCTATGACTTTAGTCCACCAGATTCCTCTGTCCATGGGATTCTCCAGGCAAGAAAACTGGGGTGAGTTGCTATGCCTTCCTCCAGGGGATCCTCCTGACCCAGGGCTCCTGCCTGCCAATGCAGGAGTTGTCAGAGACTTGGATTTGATCCCTGGGATGGAAAGATACCCTAGAGAGGGGCATGGCAACCCACTCCAGTATTCTTGCTTGGATAATCCCATGGACAGAGGAGCCTGGCAGGCTATGGTCCACGGGATCACAAAGAGTCAGACACAACTAAAGTGACTTAGCACACATACTCCTCGTTTTGACCCCAAATAAAACTTAACTCACAACTCTCACACTGTACATATTGTTTTAAGTCAACATACCCAAGAATCACACCTCTTAAAAGAATATATAGGAAACATTAATTTTTACAAAGGCCAGAAAAATCCAATGCTGTCAGAATCCATTCCTACAGGACTTCATCTGGTTAAGGAGAAGAGGGCAGCAGAGGATAAGATGATTGGATGGCATCATTGACTCAATGGACATAAATTTGAGCAAACTCTGGGAGATAGTGGAGGAGATGGAAGCCTGGCATGCTGCAGCCCATGGGGTCACAAAGAGTTGGACATGAGTTGGTGACTGAACAACAAGGGACATCAATCTGAAGCAAAGCATCTTGGGGAGATGAGAAGTCAGCCTGTATGTTGTAGAGTAAAAGACAGGTGATGGATGTCACATCATATTGCCCAGGTTCCCACATGATTCTGATACTGACTGATGCCCTTGGCTAAGACCCCACTTTGGCAATATGGGACATCAGGTGATCAGATAATCCCTAAGCTCGCTGCATTTGTTGTCTACTTCTTGAGATGATGGGCTTCCTAGGAGAGCAAAAAGGTCAAGAGCTCTGTAGTCAGAACCAGCTCTGAAGCCTGGATCTATCCCCAGCCTACTTTGGTCCTACTTAAGCTCTCGGAGTCTCATCATTTTTATTTATGAAATGGGAGTAACCTTATTAGGGTCAAGGATTGTGAGGATTAAATGAAACCACATACATAAGGCATTGGAAGAGAGCCTGGCACACAAGAGGTGTGCATGAGATGCTGGCGTGTGATCCGAGCAACTCTTTCTCAAAACTTTAAGTAGAAATAAACCACCTGTTCTTTATAAACTCGGTTGTCATTCTGCCCCCTGCCCTGATAACGGTTAAACACAGCAGAGCATTTTAAACACAACGCAGAGCTCCTTTCTAGTACTGAAAAGGTATGTTTAAATGAAAGTGGCATTCTTTCTGTCTCAGCATGACTCTTTACTGAAGTTGGATCACGGGCTTTATAACATCACAGCGAGCCCCCCTTGTACATTATGCTGCTTCTATCAGAGGGGAAAAGAGAAAACCCGGCTGCAGCTTTGGCATAAGATAGTATCAGAGTCAAGACAACAGAGCTATAAAATACTGGCAGACCTACGGAACTTAGACAGGTTGAAGATACACAGTGGGGTCTTTAAAGATGTACAGATTGGAGAATCATGCCATCCTAGTGCTGAGATCCATTTGGGGAGATCATTTCACTCAACCCTAGTATCGCACAAATGAGGGAAAAATGAAAAGGACAATTTTCCTCAGCTACAGTATTAAGACTCAAACACACTACATGCAACACAGAAAACTATGGGTAAGAGAAAGGAGAATACAGCTTAGAAAATCAACATGTCTAAATGTCTAAGTGATAACAAATTAATACATTTTTAAAAAAATGCCATATCCAGAGTCACAGAGTCAGGGAGAAAGCAAGGAGTAAAATCTATGATCAGCACAATATCCCTTCCATAAGAATTCTGGTTCCAAATTTGGGATCTATAGTCCACTCTAAGGACTCCACCATAAAAATACACTCTCAACTTCTCTATGACCTTTGAGTCCTGGTAAGGAAATGTTTCAGAAATGACATTAGAAGAAGTTTTCCACTTCCAGATCTGAAAATAGTTGTTTAAAAAGACCTGTTTTTTTCCCCTCATATAAGCTAGATTAAACACTCTAGTTTTTGATGGATATGGAGCAGTATATAGTGGTATTTAAATTCTGCACAAGTTTGCTAGAGAAGAAGGTCCAGTTCTAAATTTCCAAAATGGTCTCAGAATATTTCCTGGAGGCCTCTCCCCTTGTGCTTCACTGAGCTTCTAAACCATTTGCTATAATTTGTTATTCTAGGCTAAAATTCGCCAGCATAGATTTATACCTAAGAAGACAGTTACCAAGAGGAGCAAGATGACCCCACGTGCTATCTTCTTTTAGTGCCATAAACAAGGAAGTACATGGTAAGATTTTTCTCCTATTTCCCTTTCCTTGCCTTGGAGGCAGAAAGTGTTGCTACAGATAAGAAATGAAGAAAGCCAGTACTTACATGTTGTTAACTTCAATCTACCAACCTGCAAATAGTCAACACTGAAGCTGGATTTTATGCAAAGAATTGAAAGAGTATTATCATTAATCTATTCCCATAACAAGTTTCATCTGTACACAGAAATTAAGGAAAGCACAACTTGTTTAATTTTTCATACGATTCTGTGATACGTGTATGGTAAGTATTATTAACGCTATTCCCAGTTAAAAGATGAAAATACTTAGTCTTAATCAAGTCAACTGACTTATCGAAGGCTCCTAAGCGACAGGCAAAGACTGAGACCTATTTCCTCCAACTCTAATCTTGTAGTGACTGTTCCCAAACCCACCTAACAGTACCCTGCACCTCAGAAGTGCATCATCATCTACCTGTCAACCTTATTAGCACATGTTCTCAAAATCATTTTTCAGAAATACATGAATACAAAAAGAAAATTCATTCCCTTTCCCCAAAGAGGTGAATATGTTGCTTTGGATTTATATCAGCAAGGGCATAATAACTGCAACATATTTTCTCAATTGTCTCCCATGAAATATACAGTTTCCTTCATGTGAATTTAAAATACAGTTTCATGAAAGAAATTCAATGCAAAAACACCGAAATTGACATAGTTTTAAATGGACATACTTTTTTCCAAATATTCATAAAAGTATTCATACTTATTAAATTCATTTCTTCTTCACTGAAGGGTGAGGTGTGCAAACAGTTGGCAATATGTGTCTTGAGAGAGGAAAAGAGTGAGTCACCGTAGCTGATTAAAGGGAGTCCCTGGAAGAGAAGGGGTGTCAGGCCTGGATGGCAGCTGGTCTCAGCAGAGAGCCCTGGAGGGTGGGCACTGAAGTCTGTCTACAGAGCATGTGTCTGGAGTCAGGCAGGATCAGCCAGTGTGCACAATCAAGGTGGAGGCTCCGTCACACGAAACAAAGAGAAAAGCAAACACAAGTTTCACTAAAGTCACTGGTGTTGCTGTCTCCATACATGTAAGTAGGATTCTTCCCAAGGAGGTTCCATCTTATCAGTTTTGTAAATCGCTACCATTGTCATCGAAGGTTTACTTTTCCCATTGTAAAAGTCTGACTTCCCCGGAGATGCTCTGCACAGTACATGTTTACTTTACAATAACTGGATCCTGGGGGTGGGGAAGGAGGAGTACTATGAGCTGACCTGTATGCCCCACAACATTCATATGTTGAAGCCTAGACCTCCAGGACTTCAGATCATGACTATATTTGGAGGAAGGGCCTTTAAAGGGGTACATGCATACATGCATGCACTCTTGGTCATGTCTGACTCTTCACGACCCCATGGACTGTAGCCCACCCGGATCCTCTGTCCATGGGATTCTGCAGGCAAGAATACTGGACTGGGTTTCCACTTTCTTCTCCAGGGGATCTTTCCCACCCAGGGATTGAACCTTTGTCTCTTGAGTCTCCTGCAATGGCAGGAGACTTCTTTACTGCTGAACCACCTGGGAAGCTCATTTAAAGGGGGTGATTAACTTAAAATGGGGCTCTGAGTGAAACTTAATCCACTCTGACCAGTATCCTTATCAGCAGAGGAAATTCGGACACACAAGGAAACATCAGAGATGAGTGAACACGGAGGACAGACTCCAGAGGGGACTCAGCAAGAAGGCGGCCGTCTGCAAGCCAAGGAGAGAGGCCTCAGAAATCAAGTCTGCCAAAACCAAAAGGTTGGACTTCCAGCCTCCAGATCTGTGAGAAAATACATTTCTGTTGTTTAAGCTACCCAGTCTATGATTTTTTTTTTTTATGGCAGCCCTAACAAAATAATATAAGAAAGGAAGTATGATTACGTTCAAGTTTTATCTTAAGAAATTTGCCTCTCTCCCTGATTACACAGGGTTCTAGTGAAAAAAGCTTTCTGAGGTCTGATCAATTCACTCATTAAAATGTAAAGCACAATATGTTATGTCTTCCAGACAACAAAACAATAAAGATCTTACTACTGAATTTCAGCCATCAGCCAGTTCGGTAAAGGGTTTATTTTTCCTGAAAAGGAAGTGTTCCAATTTCCTCTTCTCTTTTCCTTAGGATATGGCAGCCCTCACCTCCATCGCCCACTCCGACAAAGATTTATATTAAAAGTCCTAAAGAAATATACACTAGGATAGTATAATCCTCCTACACTGGCCTTTCAAGAACAATTTAATCTCCAGAGCAACCACTTGCCAGCAAACTTTAGAGACACCAAAGCATCTAGAGAAGAGAGAGAAAGAGAAGCCAATTTAATTAATTCATCACTAAGGCCAAAGACATATAAATCTTACCATTTTATCTGTCAACCAACACTCTGAATTATTCAGCAATCTGAATCCCAAGAAGGGAGGGAGAAAGAAAATGGTTAGAAAGCAGCTGGCTGAGCAATAGAAAGTGCTAAACAGATCAGAGCAAAACAAGCCCCAAGTCTGGAAAAACTTCAGAGATGGAACTGTGTGACAATGAATGAGAAGCATCATTTCCTACAAGAAAGACTCCTGGCTAATGGATCACAAGGGAGACTACTACCACCACCTTTGCTAAGATGATTCAAAGAGGACTTACCTACACACACAGACACACACACAGAGACACACACACAGACAGACACACACAGACAGAGACACACAGACACAGAGACACACACACAGAAACACACAGACACACAGACACACACACAGACAGACATACACACAGAGACACACACACAGACAGACAGACACACAGACAGAGACACACAGACACAGAGACACACACACAGAAACACAGAGACACAGAGACACACACACAGACACAGACACACACACAGAGACACACACACAAAGACACACACAGACATACACACACACAGAGACACACAGACACACACACACACACAGAGGTTTCTGGTCAAGAGGCTTTCTTCTAATACCTTGCGGTGTATTTTTTTCTTTTACAAAAAAACTGAGTTTTATGCCCCCAAATGCCTAAAGAGCCAGAAAGCTCTGCTATTTTGTGGAAAGCAAAGTAGAAGTCACATATTAAGTACACCTAGGCTCCTAAGAGCACACTTTTTTTAAACTGTAAGTACTGAGACACTTTTAAGTGGAGGCGCATTGGACTTCTTAAAGGTGGGAGAGAGGGAAAAGACACATAAAACTATACGTCCCATGCACGCTCAGTCACTAGGTCATATCCGACTCTTTGCAGCCTCATGGAAGCCAGCCTGCCTGGGTCCTCTGTCCATGGGATTTTCCAGGCAAGAATACCGAAGTGAATGGCCATTTCCTTCTCCAGTTATATGTCCCACAGCACTAAATTACCTAGGAGCTTCAACAAGCATGACATAGAAGTGTGAAAATAAAGATGAGAAAGAAAAATACCTGAAGGGATATTTTGAATAACAGAACACTGTAAATTTGCATTTCACAAGGGATGTGTAGATTTCATACTAGTTAATTTGGTTGGGTATCTGGATCCTTGTCCCATCCCTCCTATTTTTGAAATTTATACAAGAATTTATCTTTCACAGATGATCCAAATACTTCTGAAATTATTCCATGCTGAACAATACAATGCCATATTTAGTTTTCTATCCTTAGCAGGTTACACACAGCCTAGCACATAGTAAATACCCAATAAATGTTAGTTCAGTAGAAGACAGCACGTAAGGAAGCAACAAGCCTCAGAGAAGGGACTGAGTAATGGGTGAAAGCTTACTAGACTCCAAGTGAGAAGAGAGTTCATTCTATTCAGAGACACAATTTTCACCTAAAACTATTTTGCATACTCCAGCAGGGGTGAGCTTAGTCTTCCCAGCTTACAAAGGAGCTCAGCCCACTCTAGGCTGCCCTGGGATCAAGATTTTAGGCAAAATCTATACATAGTAAATTTTTTAAAGAACAGAATCAAGCCTGGGTAGACGATCAGCTGTTTGGAGGATTTCTCTTTCTTCCATCTGTTTTTGTGTGAGTTTCACTATAGGATAGGAGGTTTTAGACAAAGGGGGTGCTCATTAACAGGGCAGATCTGAGGATCTCCAGCTTCTCAGGAAATGGACAAAGGGAACAAGGGTAGAATAAAAAAAAAAAAAAAAAGAAAGAAAAAAAACATCTCCTTGAGTCCAGAGACCATAATTGGACTCAAGGTCCTAGTATTCATTTATACCAGAATGAAGGACATTTACTTCCTCACAGACAGTAGAAACGGCTGCTTTTAACTCTGGAATCAGGTTGGAGGAAACTGTGAGTAACAACCATTAGCCTCCTACCACCTCCATCCAAAACATTTTTGAAAACAACTGCTGATAGCTAAGGCTTTGTCTTGGATGAGGGGAAAGCAAGGGTACTCCAAGTAAGAATGAGGGACATTAAGGAAGCACTGAGGGGTCTTCTGGTCCTTTCAGGCAGAAGAGGGCACAGCTTAGACATGGGATTGAAGCCAGAGTTTGGGGTGTCTTGTTGCTTACTGCTTCTCTTCATTTCAAGTCCCAAAATATGAATTAAACATGCAAGGAGCCTGCCTAATATAGATGCATCCAGTCTTCAAGCCCAGATCAATGGGATGGGACTTCAGGATTGAAAGGAGATATATAAAGAGTTGATTTTGTGAGCTTCCTTGTCTTCAGTCATGCTAGATTCTTCAGTTCACTGCATTCCACAGCTCTGATGGGAACTGAGGACCTTTTCTAGGATCTCTACTCATTTACTTACTTGGTTCTCCTTTTTCTGTGGCGCCGAATCTTATCAGATGTAGGTTAATGAGAAAGTAGACTGGGAACCAGTTAAGAAGATTTAGAGTGTCCTGAGCAACCAATCAGGGAAGAAATAAAGTAAATAGAGAAGAGTTGTGCTTAACCTGTGCTGGGCTCAACTCCTCTAGGCCCCTCAGCTGACTGAGAGAGGAAGGGGGACAGAGCCAAGGGGACAGGAAGAGATTGACAGATTTAAGAATCCCAGGGAAGTACTGCACATTCCCTCACTTAATTACTTGCTGCTTTTAACTGTTTATATCCCGAACAGAAAGCATAGAGACCCTGCTAGCCTATATAACCTCTAACAAATGCATATCTTCATCTCCCTGCTGATAATTTACACTAATTAGCAAAATTTAGCTAATTATCGCTGAGCATTTCTGTGTTTAATTATGGCTATTAGTAATAGTCTGTCTGGCTTCCTCCATCTCCCACCCCTCTCTTTTCCTTTCTCACCCTTTACAATCCCACCCCCCACTGTCAGTCCCTCTCCTCCTTAGAAACTGAATTTTTATTTCCATGAAATTGCTTTTGCCTTTTTGGTGGCTGTGGCTCTTTCCTCTCCTATGTTTTTTTTTTTTTTTCTTTTCTGAAAGCCTACACCAAAACCCAGCAGGAATTACAGAGAAAACAGCAACCAGATCAAGATCAAGCATTCCCTCCTCCCCACCACCTCCTCTCCACCAACCAGGACAAGCTCTGAGCCGCTTGACGACTCCATCAAATAAAATGTAAAGAAAGAATCAGAGCGAGAGGACGTGCTGGCATTTTCTCCATGTGCTTCCACTTAACACTGCAGCCAGCACTGCACAGAGCAGGAACCCAGGGCCTGGAGGCGGTGGGAAGAACGGACGTTCCCAGTGGGGTCTGGATGTGACAGGTCTTCAAAATACACGCTAGGGCAGGGGACCTCCAGGGCGGTTCGCTCTCGCTGCTCCCCAAAGGGCTGCTCCTGCAGGTGGGCTCTGTGATCCCTGGTCTCCTCGCCGTCAGAGTGGAGTGCATAGTAAACAAATAACGAAGCTCTCATCTTCAGAACAGTTTACTACAGCAAGCGCCACCCTCCGCGGCAGACATCACCCTCTCTCTTCAGAGGTAGCCTGCTCAAAGCTGAGTTGTCATTTTAAGAGCCAGAGATCTCCTCTTTCACTCGCTATGCAAGGAGGGTCGTTTAGAGCAAAACACATCACACTTGCATGGTGTGAACAAGCCCACCCATGCTACCCTTAGTGGAAACAAATTCCCATCAGAGGGAGATTGAAGTGGCAACAGTTTACACTTGGGTAAATTATAAATGGACTTTGCCTTATCTTATGCATTGCCTCCTCCTAGGTAGTTAGCAATATTAGGGGTATAATTTTCATCATAGCTGCTCTCTCCATCTGACATGTGGACAAACTTAAAGCTGTGCACATGAACAGTTTAATAACCACTGGTTATTAAAAAAAATATTTTCTGCCTCTCTACACTCAGCTACTTTCCCCCACTCCCCAACCTTAACCACTTTATAGCAGTTCAATCAACTTCAGGCTGAAGACATAAGGATTCCTGCTGCCTGCTATTTTCCCAGGACTAGCTCTCCAACAAGATCAGAGAGAAGAAGGGTAAAAACAAGGTGAATGAATGGATTCTCAAAAGTGCAGCACTAGGGACTTATCTGATAAGTTGCCTGCCATCTGTTGGGTGAAGGAAGCAGAGGGTTCCAAA
The DNA here is from genome assembly GCF_055505025.1 of Bos grunniens. NCBI lineage: Eukaryota > Metazoa > Chordata > Mammalia > Artiodactyla > Bovidae > Bos > Bos grunniens. The sequence continues at coordinate 12,789,107 of NC_141174.1, forward strand.
GAGGAGAATACCAGTGCTTGTGCAGCCCTGAATAAGCAAGCCAGCCCAGGTGGGGAGGACCCATTAGAGAAAATGGGAACGGGGCAGAAAACACCAGCTTATAGGGGAAATTGGGCATTTTCTTCCCTCATGCACATGCGATGCTTTTCATGATTTTCAATCCATTTTTTTTATATTCTTTTCCCACCCTTAACATTACCTGAAAGGCGAGTGGGTTACAGAATTGCTATGCCCCATTAAAAGGATAAAGAGCAGAGAGACCCACCGTGCCCTCCTCGAAGGGAAACAGGGGAGCGATAGATAGAAATAGGCACTGAGTGATGCTTGCTGCCATGGAAATGGTGCTCGTGCTGAGAGTGAGACCCCGGCGAGGAGGAGGAGGAGGCTACATTAGAGGAACTCCACACAGAGCTGACGATACATCCCCAGAAAAGGGACCAGATCCCAAGCGTCCAGGCCGGCCGGCGAGGAGGGCTCCGTCTCGCGTGGATTCTCAGGTGCATGGTCAACGCACAGGACCACCACGGATGGGCAGTTTGAATTCCAGCCAGTGAGGAATAATTAAGTTCATGATGCCCAGGGGCCCATCATAGCAGGAGGAATACTCGCCCGGATTTTGGAAAACAGGGAAGGAATAAGCGTTTTCAAGACAGATGATGGGGGGGGGGGAAACTACTTAAAAGAAAAAAACAAACATATAAGGCAAAAGCTCCCCTTTCTTGGAGCTGAAATTTACGATGCCAAAATACACCCAGGTATAGCAACCCTCCTAGGGAGCCCCGGAATGCCACACATGTCAGGGGAGGCCCTTCGCAGCTCCTCCTGGTCTCCGCGGGGCACCTCGGGTCGGATGACTTAACTGCACACTCCGGGAAGCCACACGGAGGGAAGGTGGAAATGAAGGAAGAAGAGGAGACGGCAGGAGACCCAAGTAGGTTCAGCTTAGTTTATCCCAACATCCGAGCAGTTTGAACATTTTTTTCCCCCAACTTGGCGAGCGATGCAATGCAGAACTCCCAGGAAAAGGAGGGCTGCAGATGCTGAGAGTTCTTCGCGGGGTCCTCGGAGACTCGGTGGAAGGGCTCCGGGAGGCGGAGGCTGTGAACCCTGCGAGTTCTGGAAGAGCGCCACGGAGCAGCCGCCTGCGGGCCGGGTGTCTCAACTGGATGAAAAGGCAACAGCCGCCGGAGGAAGATAGGAACAAGAACGACCGGAGAGAGAGAGAAGAGGAGGAGGAGGAGGAACCCAGCGCGGAGCGTCCACCCAAACCGACGTGGCCCGGGCGCAGAGAGGCGGGGCGGGAGAGCCGCGAAGGCGCCCGAGGAGGTGCCCGGCGGGCGGCCGAGTTGGCCGGGAGGCGGGCGGGCGCCTGCAAAGCGCGCGGAACCGGGAGGCACAGGTGAAGCGAAGCGAGGAGTTGGGGCGCCAGATTCACGAATGGGCAAGTCGTATGCAAATAGCGCACTCCCGAGAGCAAATCAGGGCAGCCCGAGCGCTCGGCCGAGGGACTGGCTGGCTCGGAGGGAGGAGGGGCCCGAGCGCCCCGGAATCCCGGCCCTCCCCATTCAAGTGCACGCTGGTCTACCCCCCGCGCGAGCTACGCGCGCGCACCAACACCCTGCCTGCTGACGCTCGGCTCCCTACCGGAGGAGTGAGCACAAGCGTGTGTGTGTGTGTGTGTGTGTGTGTGTGCGCGCCCTGCGCCTTTTGATCGCCGGATCCCTGCTCCTCTCCCAGGCATATTAAGCCAAACTCCGGCAATTGGAAAGGAAACAAACAAACAAACAAACAAAAAACTGCAGGCGGCAGCGAAGGCTGAAGTCGCCCCAGATAGAAATAAAAATCAACCCCTTGAGTCAGCAGGAGCGCCGGAGCGGCTTGCACGCGGTAGTGCCCGAGCGCGGGCGCGCTCCCCCTGGCCTGGTGGTCAGCATCGCGGGGCCACTCTCCGGGGGCGTGCCTCTTTGGGGGCGAAGGGGATACGAGCCCAACCGAGGGGCGAATGGCGGCAGCGCGTCCTGGTTCTCGAAGGTGAAGGCGGCGAGATGGACCCCAGGAGGGTGAGAGGTTTGATGCGCTCCCCCGGGGGAGGCCCTTGGAGAAGGTAGCTCCCACCCCTGGTGGGCAGGATGTTCTGGGAATTCAGGACCCAGGGGTTGGCTGGTCCAAGAACTTCAGAAGAGGTGAGGGCTGAGTCGGCTGGCGAAAGAGTGGCTGGTCTGGCCTGCCCTGGCCTTAGAGGCACGCGGCCCCCGGAGAGTAGAGCCTCCGGGCCTCCAGGATTCTGGGCACGAAAAAGAGAGTACGGCTTTTACATCCAGGCTGAACCTGCAGGGGACAGCGGAGAGGCAGGAAGAAGCTTGGCGGGCCCGCAGTGGCCATCTGTTACTCCAGGAGGAAGCAGACCAGAGCTCGGCCAGCAAACGGTGATGTTCTGGACGAGGCAGCCTCCATCCCACCCCTCACCCCCCAACTTCTCACTACGCTGTTGAGCCAACAGTGTGATACAGAAACCCGACAGCCTCCTGGACTCCCGGGTCTTGCTGTTGCTGCCTCTGACTCCCTCCTTTCCACTCCCCTTAGTTATAAAAGCACAGTATATTTGGGGGTGGGGCGGGGATGGAGAAGTAAGGAAATAATACTTGCTGGTTAAATCACATCATATATACTACAGGACACTTGCTGGTTAAATCATGTCTATATGTCTTCAGTTCTGTTCAGTCGCTCAGTCGTGTCTGACTCTTTGCCACCCCGAGGACTGCAGCACGCCAGGCCTCACTGGTCCATCACCAACTCCTGGAGCTTGCTCAAACTCATGTCCATCGAGTCGGTGATGCCATCCAACCATCTCATCCTCTGTCGTCCCCTTCTCCTCCTGCCTTCAATCTTTCCCAGCATCAGGGTCTTTTCCAGTGAGTCAGTTCTTCACATCAGGGGGCCAAAGTACTGGAGCTTCAGCTTCAGCATCAGTCCTTCCAATGAAATTCAGGACTCATTTCCTTTAGGATGGACTGGTTGGATCTCCTTGCAGTTCAAGGGACTCTCAAGAGTCTTCTCCAACACCACAGTTCAAAAGCATCAATTCTTCAACGCTTGATTATATATATTTATATACAGGCTTCCCAGGTGGCGCTAGTATTAAAGAACCTACCTGTGAATGCAGGAGACATAAGTTGAGTGAGTTTGATCCCTGGGTCAGGAAGATTCCCTGAAGGAGGGCATGGCAACCCACTCCAGTATTCTTGCCTGAAGAATTCCATGGACAGAGGAGCCTGGCAGGTTATATAGTCTATGCAGTCACAAAGAGTTGGACACGACTGAAGCGCCTGAGTATGCATATATATATGTGTGTGTGTGTGTGTATGTTTGTGTATATATATATATAGATAGATAGCGAGAGAGACATGCGCGCACACACACACACACACACTCAGCACTTAGGCAGCATTTCTTTTTTAAAAAGAAGTTTATAGCACCTATCATACTCCTGCTCTCAAGAGACATCTCAGGCCTCCTGACTGAGAATAAGAGATTAAGACAGTCCTATTCATTCTTGGGGCACCTTGAAGAGATGTTGAATAAGTTAGCATTATCTGTCTCTAACATAAAGATATCAAAGCTAGAAATGATTTGCCTTCAAGGTCAAGTATCAAGTCCCTTTGAGACTTTATGATGGTGACTTGGTGCTCTGGTTAGGAAATTGGTGTTCTCCTGAAGATCCCTGCTGCCTGGAGTAAATGGTGCACAGTCATCCCAGCTGCTCTGGCTCTTGGCTGTAAGGGTGATTCAAGATCCACAGCCTCCGATGGGATGGCCCTCATTTGTGATTTTACATGCCTTTGGGTTGTGGCCCATCAACATAATGTTTTAAACTAGCAACGTGTACTCAACAATAGCACAATAAGAGAGAGGGGTGATTGATGGAGACCTGATTTACACCCTGATTAAGACCTGATTTCTTTCTCTGTAAAATGGGAATAGTTCCTCCTCCCCTTATAAGGTTCTTGGGAATATTAAATGAGATAATGCATATACAGCATGTGGCATAGCAGTAAAGAGTGGTAGTAATTTTTGTTTAATAGAAAAATAAGCTAAAACTCCAAAAAGTTTAAGTACATGTTTAGGGTCTCAGGCAACTATTACGACAAAAGTGAAAAAAAATACATATTAATATCCTAGGCATCCTCCATTAACGCAGATGATAATTCCCATTCAATCCAACCACTCCTTGATGTCCTCCTCCAGATGGAATCTCACGGCGCTTTGGATTTAGTCTCTGTATCATGGCCTTAAAGAGACCTAGATGACCTGGCTTATACCTAGTTCTCCAACTCCATCTTCTTCCAGATGACCTCTTACTCTCTACCCCGCCGTCTCCTGGAGCTGCTTTTTGCTCTTGAGTGTGCAAAGCTCCTTCCCAACTCAAGGCCTTTAAACATGCTGGGCCCTCTTCTCTGGAACACTCTTCCCTAAGATTTTCATCTGATTTTCATTGCAGATGTGACCTCCTCAGAAGCCCTCTCTGACCCTCATCTAAAGTAAGCTACAACCACCCCAAAAGGTACTTTAACCCATGACCATGTTCTGTTTTCTTCAAAGCACTCCACTTTCTGAAATTATTTTATTTATATTTGTTCATGGTCTGTCTCTTTAAAAAGCCTGGCAGTTCCCTGGATGTTGAACCTTTGCCTTGGTCTCCCCTATATTTTCTGTGTGCGCAAGAGTGCATAGCACAGAGTAGAAGCTCAGTAAACCTTTGCTGAATTAATGCATCCAAGGGATCAATTTCCAACCTCATGTGGTGTGGTTTAGTGGCTAAGTTGTGTCTGACTCTTGCAACCCCATGGCCTTGTAGCCCACTAGGCTTCTCTGTCCATGGGATTTCCCAGGCAAGAATACTGGAGTGGGTTGCCGTTCCCTTCTCCACGGGATTGAACTAATTAGGGATTCCCTAATCCAGAGATTGAACTCATGTCTCCTGGGTCACAGTGGGATTCTTTACCAGCTGAGACACCAGGGAAGCCCTTCCAACCTTATATGCATGTATTTTTATATACCATTTATTCCACTGACATACTTATCTGGCTCTAGTGACACTGACCCCCAGAGACACATATTTGCAGAGATCATGAGTTGACTACCTATCCACTTAATGCTTTTCTTCTTTTCTGAATTGGCATTGAGTATTGGAGACTGTATTTTTTTCCCTTAATCCCAAGGAAGGATGGGAAGTTTAGATGGACCTTCCAATTAATTCTCTGCTAGGCAACAAAGTGAAAAATAAATCCTTAATGCAGTACAAAACCTGGAAATGCCACTGGTGCATAACAGCTGGAACTATTCATTTGACTTGTCATACTTATCATTTATTTATTTACTTTTCACAAAATGTCAAAAGAAGTATCTGTGAATTCTGGTAAGGCTGATTCCACTTGGGGACCGAGTAGAACACAGAGAAGATCTATCAGAGGCCAAATGCAAGACTGGTTTATTGTTCTTCTTTCTCTTTCAAGTGGCAATCCACAATTATCCTGATAAAAAGCAATGTCCTCCTCCAATTTAACACATTGTTGAAAATTTTTTTTCATTTCCTTTCTCTCCTTCTTCTCTCTTCCTCTAGTTAACACATTCCTACTTAGACGCCTTTTCTAATTCACGTCATTCTCAGGTCTATTAGAATTTACACGGAGAGTGCATGTTCAGTCACTCAGTCGTGTCCGACTCTTTGCGATCCCATGGGCTGTAGCCCACCATGGTTCAGTGGTTCCCCTGTCCATGGAATTTTCCAGGCAAGAATACTAGACTGGGTTGCCACTTCCTTATCCAGAGGATCTTCCTGACCCAGGGATCGAACCTGCGTCTCCTGCATTGGTAGGTGGATTCTTTACCAACGGCGCCACCTGGGAAGCCCCGGGTTTATATTAGGCTGATCTATTAAGTTGGTTGCTGTTGTTTAGATTTTCAGCTCCAGGGACAACCCCTAGATACTGCCTGCATCTGCAGTTCTGGTTAAAGGGATTTGTCTTCACCTGGACCACCACAAAAGACTCCCCTCTTTCCCTCTGAGTTATCTTTTCTAGTGGGTCCTTTGAGTGAGAACACTTAGGAATGAAGCATGCAGCTACATGAAGATGAGAGTCTGTTTTTAAGATAGAGAGAGAGAGAAATAGATTTAGAAACGTTATGCTCACCACAGATTTAAAGTTGAAAAGTATAAATAATTTCACAGGAACAACCACGCTTAGCTCCACTTGGATAAACCGCCATGGCATCCTAACCAGACTTTTTGGAACCTTAAGTTTCTGAATGAAATGCAGCTTTTTTTTTTTTTTTTTTAAAAAGGCCTGTGGCTGGATTTGCCTGGGTTAATATCTCAGTTTCTCTATTATTTCAGGCTGCAGAATTTAGCACTATAGATTTCTCCCCCCCCCCCATTTTAATCTCCCCCTTCCTCTCCTCCCCGCCTCCAAAAAAAGACTGTCCCAAGATAATATGCGAGAATCCTGATCCATCTGACACTCTTTGTCTTGCTTTGGTGTGTGCATGCGTACCTGTGCAGTCTTTCGGTCATGTCTGACTCTTTGTGACCCCATGGACTGCAGCGCACCAGGCTCCTCTGTCCATGGATTTCCCAGGCAAGAATACTGGAGTAGGGTGCCATTTCCTCCTCCAGGGGATCTTCCCGACCCAGGGATCGAACCTGCGTCTCCTGCATTGGCAGGCAAGTTCTTTTACCACTGAGCCACCTGGTGGAAACCTCAGCTATGCAGTACTCTGGGGAATTTTCTGGCTCCTAAAATACATCCCACGAAAGTACTTAATGGTGTCAGGTGCCAGGAATCTAACGCACTGCTGCCCTGTCAGTCTCTCACAAGACATTCTCTCTGCACCTGCACACGCCTTTTCTCGCTTTGCAGAGCCTCCAGCTTTCCACTTTGCTGCTGGCGAGAGACGCCCATCCAGTTGTTGGCTGCAGGTCCAGCTGATCTGACGGCACAGACACAGAAAGCAGTGGGGCAGTCTGTTTCTCTGTGAGCCCTAAACTCTGGCAAGGACCCTTTTTCTCCCCAAATATACAGAGTAGAAATCCTTACATTTCTCTTGAAACACAGTTCCAAATAGTAAGTTTAGGGAAGAGGGAAAAACAAAAACTAAACTCTCATAACGTGAAATGAAATCCAAGTCCTGAAAAAATACAGGTGACTGTTAACATGGCTATAAATATAGCCAAGGGTTCCATAAAACAGTCGAACTTTGCTTTATTATATGTCAGTGGGTTTATTTATAGCCACATAATTCATCCTTCTGCTCATTTATTTAAGAAAGCCATCCTGCAAAAAAGCAGGTTTTGATTATATTTTATATTTGGGAGTATAAAAGAGAAGCTTTATTCGTTTAAGTATCATTCCTACATGTATTTTGATTTAAAGAAAAACAAAGACAACGGCATCCTTGTATAATTTTATCATTTAGAGAATATGTTGCTTCTGTTCCTTTAATTTATCCTTCACACAAACATCCATAGTTGTTCTCTTGTCCTCCTTGTGGCTGAAATTGGGATATCAGGAGTCTGGATGTAGAGAAAAATCTCTCTAGGAAATTTTCCAAATCTGTTGATCAATGGCTCTGGGTTATCTGTTTTGTTGGAATTTTACACATTTCTTTAAAGAAAAGAAAATACATATATAAAATGTTCCTATATAAACCTTAGCCAGCTTCCTAGGAAATCCAAGTGAAATTATTTTCTCATAGAAACAACCTTCCTTTTAATCGAGGACGGGATTCAGTTAGTTAGTCATAAAGAAATCGGGGCATTTAAACTCCCGTTAGTCTTCTCTAAACTTACATCGGCTATCAGAGATCATGTACATCTTAATCCAGTTTTAATGATTCAAACAAAGTGAATGATTGTTATATAATAACAGAAGTAATAACACCATTTGTATGTTTATAGGGAAATTATCAAATCAAATATTTAGAAGACACTTTGAGAGTGTGCATACTGATTTTGATCAGGGGCTCTGGTGCCTTAACTGCCTAGGTTCAACGTCTTGATTTTGCTTTCTAGCTGTTGTGAAAAATGTTGGCAAGGTCCTTAGCCCTTCTTTATCACAGCTTCTCCCTCTGTGAAATGGGAATAATCATGTTATCTAACAAAAAGCCTTGCTGTGAGGATTTAGAAAGGTATTACATGTAAAGTGTGTATAAACAATGCCTGGCACTGTGTGTATAAACAGTAAAGGGTCAATAAATGTGAGTATGAAAATAATTGTCTTTTTCTCCAGCTGACTCCTTGAAATACATCTCTGCAGATGGTTTTTTTCTTTTCATTGACAAATCTCAAGAGGACTTAGCAAACAAAAAGTTCCCCTTGCAACTCCCAAACGTAGAATGGAAAGTCACTCCCCTGTGTTACCTGACTCACTGGATTCTTTTTGCCCATATATTTTGCAGAATGGGGAGCAGCTTAATCATACTCTTCTCACAAACATCTTTCAACTCCAAAACAATAAAGCTCACCATGGCCCCAGAATCAGATAATATGGAGTGCCAGAACCCAGCCCCATTTCATCAGTAATCATTTTCCAACATAACGGTGGAACTCACACAGCTTCAGTCTACTTTGGGATATGGAAGGTCTCTCGGGCTACTTTTCTGTCTCATCTCTTAATTTTCTCACCTTCTTTTCTCAAATAAACAATAAGTTTCAATTATTTAGCCTTCTTGCTAAAAAGCATGGCTTCTAAATCCTTTAATAATTTCCATTGGATTTACCTGGCATTTTACCATAATTCAGTATTTTTTTAAAATTACTAAGAATGTACCTCTGAAGTAGGTTCTACTTAGTATTTTGTTGTATTCTTGTGCTTAGATGCTCAGTCGTGTCCAACTCACTGTGACCCCATGGACAGTAGCCCACCAGGCTCCTCTGTCCATGGGATTTTTTTCAGCCAAGAATACTAGACTGAGTTGCTATTTCCTCCTCCAGAGGATCATGGCGGCCCAGGGATTGAATTCATGTCTCCTGTGTCTCCTGCATTGGCAGGCAGAGAATGAGATGGTTGGATGGCATCATCGACTCGATGGACGTGGGTTTGGGTGGACTCCAGGAGTTGATGATGGACAGGGAGGCCTGGCGTGCTGCGGTTCATGGGGTCGCAAAGAGTCAGACTGAGGGACTGAACTGACTGAACTATTCTTCTGTATTGTTTGTTTATGCCTTTATTCTAGCACTTAGCATATTGTATATGGGAAGCTGAACATAGAGATGGGACTGATGGTTTGTTTTGTTTTTGATGGCTTTTTCCCTTGCTAGATTATAAGCTTCTTAAGGTTTTAATCTTCTCTTTTCCATCCCAGGCCCCTGAACTCCATCTGGTTCCTTGCACATAGTTACAGTATACCTCATGTTCATGAAATACATGCACTCAAATAATTGGAGTCAGCTTCAACATCATTCCTTCCAATGAACACCCAGGGCTGATCTCCTTTTGAATGGACTGGTTGGATCTCCTTGCAGTCCAAGGGACTCTCAAGAGTCTTCTCCAACACCACAGTTCAAAAGCATCAATTCTTCGGCGCTCAGCTTTACAGTCCAACTCTCACATTCATACATGACCACTGGAAAAACCATAGCCTTGACTAGACGGACCTTTGTTGGCAAAGTAATATCTCTGCTTTTCAATATGCTGTCTAGGTTGGTCATAACTTTCCTTCCAAGGAGTAAGCATCTTTTAATTTCATGGCTGCAATCACCATCTCCAGTGATTCTGGAGCCCCCAAAAATGAAGTCAGCCACTGTTTCCACTGTTTCCCCATCTATTTGCCATGAACTGATGGGACCGGATGCCATGATCTTCGTTTTCTGAATGTTGAGCTTTAAGCCAACTTTTTCACTCTCCTCTTTCACTTTCATCAAGAGGCTTTTTAGTTCCTCTTCACTTTCTGCCATAAGGGTGGTATCATCTGCATATCTGAGGTTATTGATATTTCTCCTGGCAATCTTGATTCCAGCTTATGTTTCTTCCAGCCCAGCATTTCTCATGATGTACTCTGCATAGAAGTTAAATAAGCAGGGTGACAATATATAGCCTTCACGTACTCCTTTTCCTATTTGGAACCAGTCTATTGTTCCGTGAATAGAGAATGGAGTTAATCCGCTGTGGGGGGAAACGGGACTCTGAGGAGGGCTTCATATACAAGGTGACAGGTGCCCCTAGTGTCAAAGGACTAGAGTTCAAATCCTGATCCACTCACTGTGACCTCAAAGCAGTTATTTTAAACTCACTGAGCCTATTTCCTAAATAGTATAAACATGAATACATCAAAACTCAGGATTGTTTTAAGGGGTAAAGGAGAAGATATATTTGAAAGGAACACTGTAAATGCTTAGGTTAACTATTACCATGAACCATGGTATCGTGGTACCATGAGGATGGTGAGGCCTTGAATGATTTCAAATAGGCAGAGAAGCAGAAATGTCAATGTAAGGAGATGAGTAGTGTTGGGTTGAATCAACGACAGAGGGCTTCCTGGAGGGGGCAAGTTTTAAGCTTAGCTTTCTCTTGTCAGTTAGATTGCTAAATCTTGAAAATCTCAGAAAGGTGTCAGCTGTTTACTTCAAACAAACAAAAAACAGGTCATGGGAAAAGGGAAGGGAAGAGGAAAGGAGAGGAGAGGAGGAGAAACTTACATATTGGAAACCATGTTTTTCATCTCAAATGACTGGTCTGGGTTATTCAGAGTTGTCAAATAAATACCATATAAATAAAAAGTTACATTGCAGCACAGCCAGGAGTTTTCCTTTGTTCAATTTCTCTGGCACACTCACTTTTCAGATACTAAAATACTCATTTGGATCCAATTCATAAGACTATCATTTAGTCCTAGGAACACTATAGTTTAAGTATCCATCTTATACAAGCATCTGTCTCACAATTCCATGAAGAGTATATCTTCTAAGACAGAGGGACAGAGATATAAAATAACTGGCCATTTTCTTTTTGATATCATGCAGTCTTAAATCCAGTTAACAGAGAAGTCTTGGCGGGGGTAGAGATGAGATGAATGTTCTCCAAACAGAAGGTACAAAAGTGTTATCTAAGCAGTTCCAAAAATGTTTGCAAGATGAGTAATAAGGGCATTTCTCTGTGGTACTGAGGATTTAGCACTTTCCAAAACTGATGGTGAGGACAGGGGAATACTGAGATGTAAGTTTGTGTCATAGCAAGAGAAATAGACTGCTCTTAAAATAGATGAAACAACATTTAAGATAACACTATTTTGGCACTGATGATATCTATGTCTTCAAAATCTACCATTTCCAATATGAACAAGCAGAATTCGTTGTTCTTTCCTATCCTCTGTTAACATTTGTCACGTTCTCTTATCATCAGTTGGGTTTAAATCTGGATCCCTTACACAATTTATAGAGGAATCATGTAGGGAACGGGGGCCTGGTCTGAGGGTCAAACAGCTTAAGTTCTAGGGCCAGATAGCTTATGTTCAAATCCTTGCTCCTTTATTTAATAGCTGTGTGACCTTGGGTAAGTTGCCTAGCCTTTGAAAACCTGTTTTCTCATCAGTAAAATGGAGACTGTAGTATTCCCTCTCTCAAACTTAGCACAATACCAGAACAGTAAAAGACATTCAATGGATGTTTGTGAAATAGTATTGACATACATTTAACTACTGTAGGAGAGAAAATCTCATAGGTAGATAGATAGATATAAACAGACACATATATAGGGTATGCATATATATGTGAGTGTATACATATATATGTATATATACATACACATATATACGCATGTATACATACATATATGCAAAAGTGTATACATTTATATACACACACACATATACATATATCTCCCCCCCAAAAAATATATCCACAAAATATGCAAGCATCTCATTATAAGGGAGAACTTTTCAACATCTGGAACTATTACAAATTGGAAGGAATATCTTGCAAGATAGCAGGCTCTCTATCACAGGAATGGGACAATTTTAGGGACACTAAAGTTGCTGTCTTGCAGTAAATGAGTGGATGGAATATATAACCTCTAAATTTCTTTTCAAATTTATATATAATACCAATTAAAATTTCTTTTAAAATTTCAATTTGCCCTTAACCTCTGCATTTACTTAAATGTAATCTCTTGGCTTTATTTTGAGGTTCAAACCTGATCCCTTCATCCTACAAAAATCATAGCACAGGATTGTTTCTTAAAACCTCACACAACGAGATGAGAACTTTGAGACTTCTGTAAAATCAATCTAGTATTGTTGCGCTAAACCTTCATTTTTCATTACTGCATGCAGTGCAAGTTGTCTTTAGACAAATTAACAATTTTATGTTTCTATTTTAAACGTCAAAGATTATTGTGTTTCCCCCCCCCGCCCCACTAGCAACACCTACACAGCTGCTGTTCCTGTGATCAAAAGGGATATTTTTCATTGGTGAAAAGCTCATTGCTATGGGAAGAGTATGCTGACTTGCTTGCCCTATCGTCCTTTATCTCCCAGCAGGGAATCCTGGTGGACTGAACATAAATAAAACTGAATTCCCCTAAATAAAGACATGTGTCTTGAAAACCCTGAACAAAAAGCAAAAATACACATCTCTCTCCCTCTCTAACCAAGACAAGGTCATTATTCCTCAGTAACTGGTTTGGATAAGAAAGAGATAGTTAAGTATTCAGAAGACACTTAAGAAAGTTAGGGAAACTGAGATATCGAGACAGAAAATGACTTAATATCACACACCATTTCAGTGTCAGAAGAAGCTGAAACATTTCTCTAGAATATTACTCTAGAGTATAGCATGCATGGCTCCTATAGCAACATCAACATAAAATAAGATTATAAGAAGAATAATTATCCAGTAAGAAGATTATCCACTGTGAGAGGGTTAACAGACACTGGACTGGAAGAGTAAGAAATCTAAGAATGTGAGATAACAGAACAGTCTGAAAGAAATTGCCCCCAAATGGTTGAAATGACTAAATAAAGAAATTGCAGAAACCATAGGTGAGAAAAAAAAATAATGTGATAATGAACATACTTAATAAAGAGCTAAAGTCATTTGGAAATGCAACGCAGCCAGTGAATTTTTTTCAAGAAGTCAATGGATAGATTATGTAAATGCAGCTGAAGAGAAAATTAATGAACTGGAGGAAAGAACTAAAGAAACTTTCAGAATATAGCACAGAGAGAAAAAGATTTACACAATACAAGAGAGAGTAAGAACCATGAAAAATCAAATGAAAATTTCAACATACAACTATTAAGATTTCTAGAAAAGAAGGAAAGGGTAATAATAAAAAAAGATAATGATTTGTTTTATAGTTAAGTAATACAGATTATTTTTTTTGAGCTTTACTTATCTTTATATTTTGGGGGGGAGGGGATGGTTATAGTTGCTTTATAATGCTGTGTTAGTTTCTGCAGCATAATGAAGTGAATCAGCTTCACGTATGCATACCTCCCCTCCCTTGCTGACCTCCCTCCCACCCCACCCCCATCTGACCCATCTAAGTCATCACGGAGCACTGAGGTGAACTCCCTGTAGGTTCTTCTGCTGCTGCTGCTAAGTTGCTTCAGTCATGTCCGACTCTCTGCGACCCCATAGATGGCAGCCCACCAGGCTCCCCCGTCCCTGGGATTCTCCAGGCAAGAACACTGGAGTGGGTTGCCATTGCCTTCTCTAATGTATGAAAGTGAAAAGTGAAAGTGAAGTCGCTCAGTCATGTCTGACTCCTAGCGACCCCATGGACTGCAGCCCACCAGGCTCCTCGGTCCATGGGATTTTCCAGGCAAGAGTGCTGGAGTGGGGTGCTATTGCCTTCTCCAGGTTCTTCTACTAAAGGATCCTAAAGTAGGAAAAGAGAGTGTGAGTGCCCATCATCACACTTTGGTTCGTCATAATGAAACTCTAAACACTAAAATTAAAGATAAAAATCTTAAAATCAACAGGTTACTTTTAAGTAAAACTTACAAGATGATGAATTATAATAGCTTTGTGTTGAAAGAAAGTTTCCATTCAATCTAGATTTATTTAATTAGGCAAGTCAAATTTTTAAGAGTGGAGGCAAACCTAACACGTTTTCAGGTGAAAGAAGTTTGAGAAAGCTTACCATTCACAGACTATCACTGGCATAATCGCGAAAGGTTGTACTTCAGTATAAAGAAAACAACCCCAGAGAAAAGGAGTGGCATTCAAAAGGAAATGATGGGTGAAAGGAACCGGCATGATAGCCCTAAATCTAAGTAAACATTGTATCACTACCACTACCACCACTAGCAAATACTTGTTTGTGGTGGCTTCAAAATGAGAATAATAACCAATATTTCCTTAATGCATGTAAGTTAGGTATTATTATTGTCCCTATTAAGAATCTGCCGGCAATGCAAGAGACCTGGGTCTTGATCCCTGAGTCGGGAAGATCCCCTGGAGAAGGGAATGGCAACCCACTCCAGTTTTCTTGCCTGGAGAATCCTGTGGACAGAGGAGCCTGGCAGGCTATGGTCCATGGGATCGCAAAGAGTCAGACACGACTGAGCTATTAACACTTCTTCCTGTCTTAACTGGGGAAAGGAGGTCCACTTTGTCACTTTCCATAGATGGTAGATGGCAGAACCAGGATCTGAACCCACATCATCTATTTACGGAATCTATGGTCTGAATGAATTTACTGTTCTACTGCTGAATGCCATAAAGTGATATATGCAACTTCCAGCTCACATCTTCAGAGAATGACACATGTTTTCTACTTCTTTGTCCCTTTTCTGGAAGGTGGATGTGGAGATGAACCAATTTCAACCAAGTGAATGAGGACATTATATCTGCTTCCTTTTGGTTGACATTTGCCAGATATATTAATTAGGACATTGATTTGGCTGTTTTTTAATTGAGACTACATAACTGTGTTTTAAAAAGACAGACAGTTCCTTTCTCTCACACACTAGTAAGTGGCCTAAGGCAGTATGACCTAGAAACAAGAAAAAAGTAACCTGTGGTTGTGTATGGCCTGTGATTGTTGCTGTTGTTTAGGTGCTAAGTCATGTCTGACTCTTTCAGACCCCCATGGACGGTAGCCCACCAGGTCCCTCTGTCCATGGGATTTCCCAGGCAAGAATACTGGAGTGGGTTGCCATTTCCTTCTCCTGGGGATCTTCCTGACCCACGGATCAAACCTGCCTTTCCTACATTGGCAGAACGATTCTTTACCACTGAGCCACCTGGCAAGTGTTACTGTGTAGGACCTAGAGAAATTATCATACCCTCAAGTCAATAGTCTAACAAATATACTTGGCAAATGTTAATCAAGAGAAAACAGATTCAGAAATATAATTGTTGGACAAAACAGATGTTATCACCAAAAATGTTATCGTGGCGTCTTAAGAAAAACCATTAACCGAGGGAATATAACAGTTCTGAAGCTGTGTACACCTAATAACATAACCTAAAATAAATATAAAGCACATATTGATAGACTGGAAAAAATGACAAATCCATGATCAAAATCCCCACTAAAATGTATATTCCATGGGGGTAGATGTTTTTGTTCCTTTGATCACTGTTAATTTCCAGGAATTATAACAATGCTTAAGCCATGTTAAGAGCTTAATAACTATTTATTGAATAGATGACCTATATTCTTCTTGTTAAAACTTACAGAATAAGCTGGAGAAAAAAACAGGCTATTAGTCTTTTAAAAAGCATAATTAACAGATCAGAATTAATGGACATACATGCAATCTTGGACAGAACAATCACACACACACACACACACACACACACATACACACACACACCATTTCACAGGGCTTTCCAGGTGGTACTAGTGGTAAAGAATCTGCCTGATAATGCAGGAGACATAAGATACAAGGGCTCGATCCCTGGGTCATTCTCTGGAGGAGGGCATGGCAACCCACTCCAGTATTCTTGCCTGGAGAATACCATGGACAGAGAAGCCTGGCAGGCTACAGTCCACAGGATTACAAAGAGTTGGATACAACTGAAGTGACTTAGCATGCACCCTCACCCTTTTAAAAACTTATGAAACATAATGCAAAAAGGAGTCATGTACTAGAATAAGCAAATAATGAAGAATAAATAATTTCACTCCATATGTTTTGCCCACAATACAATGTGTCTACATCAGTTACAAAAATCTGTAACATTTGTGACTGAATGAAGTATATAATCTCTCATTTTATCAATAAAATGAAATAAAATTAGATAAATAAAAACGATAATTTAAAGGAGATAAATTCATGTGTGTTTAAAAAATATTGTATGTTCTTAATTACCACTTTCTGTATATAATGGAGTATTAGAAGGATTCTTTCAGAAAGTGACCTGAGATCAAACTGTTTTATATTTCATATAAATAACTTTTTATTACATATATTAGAATTAAATGATAGTCAAAGTATTTTCATTATATATTGACTCTTATAATACCTATGCAATTGATACTTTACAAACTAAACAATATTTTGTGTTCACTATCTGAAAATAGAAAGGTCACAGGGATTGCATTAAATTAGTTGCTAATCTATATTTCATATTCAGATAACTTGTAGCTGTTCATAAAATTACTGGAGTCTTAGGAAATGCAAGTAAATAAATTACTGCCTATATTTCTGTCACAAATGGCAGCCAAGCTCTTTATCTCTGAATTTGCTCCCTTCTCTTTGTAGGTCAAAAGGAGTCCCCAGAACACTAACAGCAATCTTGTTA
The DNA here is from genome assembly GCF_055505025.1 of Bos grunniens. NCBI lineage: Eukaryota > Metazoa > Chordata > Mammalia > Artiodactyla > Bovidae > Bos > Bos grunniens. The sequence continues at coordinate 12,805,857 of NC_141174.1, forward strand.
CTACTTCATGAATACAGATGATGTTCATTTCCTGAGATTGCCAATCTTTACTCCAAAACCCTAGATCCTGACAAAATCAATTACACTTTCAAAATGTATTACTCAATCTGGAGACTATACACCAGGAGAATGCATCTGACACTCACTGATGTTTGATCCTCTCTAAGTTAAAATCCTGGAAACAATATTCCAAAAGAGATCTTTGCTATGAGTAATATCATCATTAACAGTGAGGTACATGGAGCTTATTTTGAAGCTATAAAAGAGGATGACAAAAAGCATATATATATGGAAACTTGGAGCCAGAGAAAATCAGATGGCTTTTAACAAGCTATAGCAGAAGAAAGACCACATTTTTGTCCCCTTAAACCAAGTTTTAATGAAGAAGAGACTCTGTTATATATGATTTCCAGTGGTTTAATATGGTGGATTGAGAGACTCATTGTCATGCCCTTGAGAAATGAAAATAACTGGGTCTTAATTTTTTGCTCTAACATTAATTGCCAGACATCAAGCCACTCAACAATGGGCTATCTCATATAGACTATCTGTTTTCTAAAATTTAAATCTGCATAAGAGACTCTGAGGCCAACAAGTACACAATGTTGGAATAATAATATCTACTGTTTCTCTCTCCTGCTGTGCCTCTCTCCTGCCTGGTGTGGCCAACCATTCACTCGTTAATTTCAAGCAGATGAACGCAGAAGACAAAATGTTTGCTGGGGATTCTCTAGCAATCAGGAAGAGAATCCACAGGGGAGGGGTGGTGTGAGAGGAGACGTCTTCAGTGACATCCCTTTCAGCCCAATTCAAGGAGAGAGTGAGCCACTTCAACCAAGGGAGTGCGTCTGTGTGGGCGTAAAGATCACAGCAGGAGGCATCGTGCTTGATCGTTGCCATTTCCTGAAATCGTGTACCTTGTCGGGGTAGAGAAGAGGAACACAGAAAGGTGGGTGCATCCAAAAGGAGAAAGATGTAGGGACAGGGCGCTACTGGGCGGCACGGCATACTCTTGGAGGGCCTGTAACGTCACTCACAGGCCTGAGTCACTGCTAAACACATTAAACAGCCAGAGAGTCACGGTGAAGCTTTAGGAATAACAACAGCCAGCACATTCTTTAAACCTCCTCTCTCTGGACACCTCTTATTTAGTTCGTGCATGGGCTAGGGGAGGTAGGGGTGGGTGTACGACGGTTGTTGGCTTTGGGAGTTACTCAGCCGGATGGTGGTTACTAATTATGACACTAAGGGAGCAATAATAAATTTTGAAAGACTACAAGGAACTCTCGGCCTTTTCTCCTCAGCCCCCACCTACAGTTGAAAGGAAAATCAGGACTAGCAGAAATAGAAACCCTCCTAGCTGCCCCACCCCCAGGTACCAGATGTGGAAGACACTTCCAGTTGCTTTTGTTTACATCACAGGAGGGTGATTACATGCATGGCCCAAAGGAAAACAAACACTGAAAATATTTATGGGTTATTATAATTTCTTCTCCCCAAACTCATTCCTTTCCCCAGTACATATAACCCTTGACCAGGGCTCTTGATGACCAGTTCCAAATGAAGTTAATTTATTTCTACACCACCAAGTTTTTAAATAGCTTTTTTTTTGTTTAGGTTTGGTTTCATTTGGTTTTACTATTCAAAACAAAGGAAAACAAACAAAAAAACCTCTGTGAAAGTGTTCCCTTTAATAAGAACAGCAGGATAAAGATTTAAATAATCAATTATAAATCCCTGCTTCAGAAAGCAGCATAGTTATTCTAATTTTTGATAGGCCTATTTAAAAGATGAGGGGATTTAAAAGATGCTTTGATTCATCTAGTTGTTAACCTTTCTCTCTGGAATGCCTTGACCAACTTGGGGTTTATTATAAACTGAATTGTGTTTCTATAAAATTCATATGTTGAAACTCTAACCCCTAAATGTGGCTGTTTTTGGAGAAAGGATACTTATAATTAAATGATGCCATAAGGGTGGGATCCTATGTAATAAGTTTGGTGTCCTTGGAAGAAGCAGCATCACCAGGAGTGTGCAGCTATGGAGAAAAGAGCCGTGTGAAGACAAGAGAGAAAGTGGCCATCTGCAAGTCAAGGAGAGAAGCCTCAGGAGAGACATCAGCACTGGCACCTGGATCCTGGACTTCCAGCACTACGAGGAAGTACACTTCTGTTGTTTAAGCCACCTAGTCTGCTGTATTTTATTTCAAAGCTTGAGCTAACGCAAGGTTTTTGAAAATAATAATGTCACTGTGAAATGAGGGACATTCAGATCCTTAAAAAGAGAATGAGATGGTTGGACGGCATCACTGAATCAATGGACATGAGTTTGAGCAAACTCCAGGAGACTGTGAAGGACAGGGAAGCCTGGTGTGCTGCAGTCCATGGGATTGCAAAGAGTTGGACACCACTTGGCAATTGAACAACAACAAGACCCATAAAGACTCTTAGAGTTCACTTGGCCCAAGAGTTCTTAGCCTGGAGTTTAAGGAATTGCTATAAAGAGGGCCACCTCTTTGCCCACCTCTGAAGGGGTGTCATTAGTCTATATGAACTGTGCCCTTTGGAACTGTACAATTCTAAAGTACATATTATGTATTGCATAATATCTATGGCTGAATATGATGGCCTTGAAAATGGTCAGTAAAACTCCTTCCTGAAACTAAATTCAATTTAGTCTGGTTGTGTATTTTTTCTTTCTCCTGGAAAGAAAGTGCAAAGACTTCTTCAGATTTTTAAAGAAGTTCATGACCTCCAAATTATTTAAGAACCACTGATTACTTCAAATTCCTCATTTTACAGATGAGTATATGGAGTTGTAGAAAGAGAAAGTGCTCAAAGATGCATGAAAACATGAGTAAAAGTAAAATCCATATCTCCTACCTCCTAATTAAATTGTTAACATGATCCTGCTTATCTCTGATTATTAGTGAATAAGATACACACACACACATACACACACACTTTATACGAAAATATGCTTTCATAGAAGTTGAACATGTTACCTGAACTGAGGGCAAAAGAGACCTTCTGAAGCATAATGATGCTAAGTAATGCTCAACATTTAGCATGTTCATTTAGATAGTAGGCTTGGTAATTTTTTTAAACTTATGCCAATACTCACCTACCATGTTATAGAGACATGATATTGTATGATCGACAACATGAAGGCTTCTGTATACGTGGCTAATAAGAGCACTCCATCAAAGAATGATGTGTAAGGCTCCAAATGATGGCTTCTAAGTTGCTCTGAATTTTAATATAAAGACTTTGTGTCCTTCTACTTGGCAATGGTCAAGAGACAGTGAATGATTAGAATTCCATTTCGCTGAGTAGGTCATTATTAAGACTGGAATCAAGCATGGAGGCCAGAGAGAGAGTGTGTGGGCACACACACACACACACATACACACACATACATTTACAGCATGCAAGCCTCTAACCGCCAGCTGCAGAGATCTCGCAGCTGGAATTCCAGCAGTGGTCACAGTGTGTGTGCGCTGCCTGTCTGCTCCGTCGCTTCAGTCACGGGCAGCTCTTTTGCAACTGCATGGACTGTAGCCCACCAGGCTCCTCTGTCCAGGGGATTATCCCAGCCAGAATACTGGAGTGGGTTGCATTGTCCTTTTCCAGGGAGAAGTCACAGAGGCAGGCCCTAACAGCTGACAGAAGAGTGGAGGCTGAGAGCCAGCCACCTCCTCCCTCACCTTGTACCTATCAACCGGGAACCATCCACTCTCCCCAGGCCTCTGTGAAGGTCGACAGCCACCTGCCTTTTCTGAAATGCGGAGCTGGCTCTGCTTTGAAGGGTCTCTTCTGAGTACAGCACTTGTAGTCAGGATGACTGCCTCTCTGTGGCATCTGTTTTCCTCCCTAATTCCCGATGCAGAAATGAGCATTTCAGTTTGCCAATAGAAGCCTTACACTTTTGAAAAAAAAAAAAAAAACCTGCAAAGATTCTTCTTCTACTCCTTCTTTTCTCCCTTGTCTCAGAATTCAGTGATCAGCGAGCACCCATAGCCTTGGCCTCTGTAACGATGGTTAGATAGCATCACTGACTCAATGGACATGAGTTTGGGTAAACTCTGGGAGTTGGTGATAGACAGGGAGGCCTGGTGTACTGCGGTTCATGGGGTCACAAAGAGTCGGACACAACTGAGCAACTGAACTGTAACAAAGGGGATTTATATGCATGGAGAGACATTGGAGAACCAGGCACTTCACTTGTGCTTTTAGAGGAAGTGGTGGGCAGGAGGGCCCAAGGAAACAGGGGCTTGTAATTACTTCACAAAATACAGACTGAGCCAGTCTTTCTTACAACCAATTTCTTTTCTTTTGTGGCCACACTGAGTGGCATGTGGAATCTTAGTTCCCCAGCCAGGGATGGAACCCATGCACCCTGCCTTGGAAACATGGAGTCTTAACCACTAGACCACCAAGGTAGTCCCTGTCTTACAACCAATTTCATGCAACGTGTGAACCAGCATTCCAGGTCCTCCCCATTGGCTCAAAATCGTCTTCTCCCATGTTCCCCTGTGCCGACGTCTGAGATACCCTAAGACATAATCTGCATTCCAAAGCCATGTTTTTCTTTCCCTTCCCCCACCTGATCTGGATCTGAGACTGCCACCATGAGCTGGGTGGCTTTTGGGCCAGAGGACAGGCAGGGATTGGGGAAATCTCCTCGACCACTAGCCCTACCTTCTAGCTTCTCAAAGCCCAGGTTCTCTCCCCAGTGCCCTCTCCAATCCTCACTCCTTCTTGCCTACTATGCTACTACTTGCCTGCAGGGCTGGAGTTTCTTTGGGGAACAAGGAGGGGTACATGGTACTGAAGAGGGAAATCCACTCTAGAAGGTAAAACCATGCCTTCTGCTGTGCTGTGCTTAGTCACTCAGTCATGTCCAATTCTTTATGATCCAAAGGACGGTAGCCTGCCAGGCTCCTCTCTCCATGGGGATTCTCCAGGCAGGAATACTGGAGTGGGTTGTCATGCCCACCTCCAGGGGATCTTCCCCACCCAGGGATTGAACCTAGGTCTCCTGCATTGTGGGCAGATGCCCAAGATTAGTAGAGTGGGTAGCCCATCCTTTCTCCAGGGGATATTCCTGACCCAGAAATCGAACCGGGGTCTCCTGCATGGCAGGCAGGTTGTTGACCAGCTGAGCCACTAGAGAAGCCCATCCCTTCTAACCCTGGACACTCTCCAGGCCTCTCCTCCTGGTTGCCCACCCCTCCCCTGTAGTGCCCACCTCTGGACTTGGATCTCACCCACCCTCTTCCTGGGTGAGACCAGGGAAGTGAGATCCTCAGACCTACCCCCAAATGCTTCCTCTTCTATCCAATGTTTCCTAATCTTTCCATCAGAATAAAGCTCTCCTTCCTGCGTTCTAACTGAATTTCAGGTCTGGGACAGAAGAGGTCCTCAGCACGAATGCTAACCCACATATATGCATGTCTGTCTCCTCCCCTCACAGATGGACAGGACAGTGGAAACAGTGTCACTCAACTCTGCTCACTTTTCTGGCACTCAGAGGATTGGGTGCTGAACAAAACGTGTGGAATTCCACTGAACTAGTCTCCATTAACCACACAAGCGCCACTCCTTCAACTTCCACCCCGTCCCTCCATCTCCCCATCCCCCTGCTGTGATCCGTCCCCTCAGACAGACCTAACTCCCCGCTTCACTCCATCCCAGAGAATCCAGAGCAGCACCTCACCCCAACTTTCCCAGCTGCAGCCTCTGTCTGTCTGTCCTGGAGTTCCCTCTTCAATGCCACCTTGACACAGACACAAGAGCTACCCTTCCTGGAATATGCGGAGACAGAAAGTACACGGTTGGGTAGCCCAGACCTTGTTATCAAATCTGCAGCCATAATAAATACGTCACGAGCACCCCGAACTAGAATTCCAAATACACAGCCCTTCTGACAACACTTCTTAGGTTGCCAGGTACCTGGCAATAGTCGTAATGCTGGACTAGGATATGGGGAATGTTCTGGGTTAGTAGGTGCTCGATTTCTGGAAATAGAATCCATTGTATCCCTGGGAAAAACATCATCTGAGTTCTGAGAATTCAAGGAACTTCTGGAATACAGAACATTTTTGGAAACTGAGGCTCGCCTGCTCTTCTGTTGGGCCGTAGGTGGCAACTGGGGCGGTGGTATGACTGTGATATGGGCTTTCTATTTTTGCAACGTGGCAAGGATGCTGAAGAATTCAGCCCCCAGACTGAGAACTGCAGAATAGCACCCGGTACTAAATCATGCAGAGACAATACACACCTATGTTGTGGGTGGTTGTGGGGGTGGGGTGAGGGACTTGTCAAAAGGACTCTTCGACGCGTGTTTCTCTGTTCGCTGCTTTAGCCTAGTTCTCTGGGCCCTAAGTGGAGGAGAGTTTCCTTATCCATTTCATTTTTTTAATTAATCACTTTATTTTTAATGCTCTTTTAAGACAGATCATCCTTCCTATCTGATGGGACCCTAAAATTTTTCTTTCATTTTCCACTCTTACAATATTATTTAATTTTAGTTAGACCCCTAAAAAACAGAATGTACAGAGCTATGGATCCTCTTTAAATACATAGTACATGTATACTTGTATGTGAGAAACACGACTGGGTATCATTTTAAGGTAATAATAAGGTATTACCTTATTAATAAGGTAAATACACACACACACACACACACATATATATATACATTTATCACAAATATTAGAAAAATGTGAAATAGAAACTATATTTGCAAGGTTTGAGTAAATTTCAGGGCAACCCATAATCAGTGTCATTCCACAGTTCAAATTCATCAGCAATTGCCCTCTGGTAGTGGAAAATTCTGAAAGAGATGGGAGTGCCAGAGCACTTGACTTGCCTCTTGAGAAACTTGTATGCAGGTCAGGAAGCAACAGTCAGAACTGTACATGGAAAAACAGACTGGTTCCAAATAGGAAAAGGAGTACGTCAAGGCTATATATTGTCACCCTGCTTATTTAACTTCTATGCAGAGTACATCATGAGAAATGCTGGGCTGGAAGAAGCACAAGCTGGAATCAAGATTGCCAGGAGAAATAGCAATAACCTCAGATATGCAGATGACACCACCCTTATGGCAGAAAGTGAAGAACTAAAGAGCCTCTTGATGAAAGTGAAAGAGGAGAGTGAAAAAGTTAGCTTAAAGCTCAACATTCAGAAAACTAAGATCGTGGCATCCAGTCCCACCACTTCATGGGAAATAGATGGGGAAACAGTGGAAACAGTGTCAGACTTCATTTTGGGGGGCTCCAAAATCACTGCAGATGGTGATTGCAGCCAGAAAATTTAAAGATGCTTACTCCTTGGAAGGAAAGTTATGACCAACCTAGACAGCATATTAAAAAGCGAGACATTACTTTGTCAACAAAGGTCTGTCTAGTCAAGGCTATGGTTTTTCTAGTAGTCATGTATGGATGTGAGTGTTGGACTATAAAGAAAGCTGAGCACCGAAGAATGGATGCTTTTGAACTGCGGTGTTGGAGAAGACTCTTGAGAGTCCCTTGGACTGCAAGGAGATCTAACCAGTCCATCCTAAAGGAGATCAGTCCTTGCGTTCATTGGAAGGACTGATGTTGAAACTGAAACTCCAATACTTTGGCCACCTGTTGTGAAGAGCTGACTCATTGGAACAGAGCCTGATGCTGGGAAAGATTGAGGGCAGGAGGAGAAGGGGATGACAGAGGTTGAGATGGTTGGATAGCATCACCGACTCAATGGACATGGGTTTGGGTGGACTCCAGGAGTTGGTGATGGACAGGGAGGCCTGGCGTGCTGTGGTTCATGGGGTCACAAAGAGTAGGACACGACTGAGCAACTCAACTGAACTGAACAGTTGATTAAATGCCATTCTTCACACCATGGTCAGGGAAAGACAAGGGTGGGTAAGAATGAATAGGAGAAGAAAACAGACTTTCTTACCAAATTCTAACCTTTCTGCGGAATACGCTGACAATAGCACCCCACTCCATCCAAAAGACCCCAGAATATCAGTCTCAGGCTCATTCAATATTATGACTCCAAGTTGAAGTGGAAAAAAAAATTATATATACATAGGAAAAACTGAACCATTACTATTGATGTGAGAAAAAAGAATGCTGATCTCTGCAGAGAAAGGGTCTTAGGGAAACAGGAGAGAAGCTGCAAGGGCGGACAGCAGATCAGCCATCCTCTGAAAGACAGCAGCTTTCTGTGTGACAATGTGGCTCTGAAGGGAGGAAGACAGGCTGGAGTAGAGCTTGGAAGAAAAACCAACACCTCTTCTCCTATCACTGGAAACAGCAGATAAGGAAGGCCCTTCCTTTTGACACACAGTGTTTTTGTTTAACTTCATCCACAAAAGATCAGTCTCTCCGGCCCACCAAGGGGCTAACTAAAGACAGGACAGTGGGACCATGCACAAGCTGTCACACAGGGACTCCACAGATTGTGCTTCTCCTCTGTTTGGTTGCTTCTTATCTCTTTCTGCAAATGGGTCAACCTGGGATCCCTGCAGAAGAATCCAGAAAACAAAAGGCAAGGGAGAAAAAAAAAAGCAAAACCCTTGGCCATTGTCTCTCTCCAAGTCAATTTGTTTGAAGGACATCTGATCCCCCTGTGCTTGATATGACCAAAAGATACCTCCATTTTGCTCCTCAGAAGAGAGAGATATGAGAGTTGAAGAAAAATACCAAATATTCTTTGCTAGAAATGCTACCTTTACTCAATGACACATCTACCTTTTCTCAGACTACCTGTTTATTTGGGTGTGTGATTCATGCAAGGTAGTAAGTAGGGTGATTTGCGTGAATGTCATCTCCAAAGAGAAAGGAAGGACTCATTAAGTAAATTTGCCACCGACAATAAGCCAAGAGCTGAAGCGAGCTTATTTTATTTCCACACAAAACCAGAAGATCTAACCCTCAGACAAATGATAAAACTCAATATCTACAGGAGTTCCAGAAGATGAAAGAACAGAGCTCAGATCTGAATTAAGAAAAAAAAATCGTCTGAATTCATAGAAACTGAAGAACAAATTGTTGTTTTTCTTTTTTTTTTAAATTATAACCTTCTGCAGAAAGTTTTAAGCATGAATGTGGTAAGGCAACACCACAAGAGCGTGTGGAGGGGAGCAGGCATTTTCTATAGTAAAGATTAAAACACCAATGCTACACATTCTGAAAACAAGAAACAAAACTGATCATATTTCTTCACTCTAATCATTACTATCAATATCTTACATAGGTCAACTTACTTTCTCTAATAAAGTCCTTAACCACTGGGATTCAGAATATTATAGAAGAAAACAGTCTCATGCTGCCTGTTTTCAGGCTGTTTGCTTTAGGTAAAACCATAGGAAAAGTTTAAAATTGAATTTGAAGAATCCTTCATTTCATTGTACAATTTCTTTGCCTATAAGTCAATTTCTCCAGGATAATAAAATAATTTTTATGGGTGGGAGGTGTTTCCCGATGTTCCTCTTGCTTCATACTTAAAAATCAGATGTTACTTGAACTAAGTTTAATATGATGGCCTTCTGGAGTTATTTATTCAGTCATTTCTTCTCCTGCCTAACTTTTTTATTTCCCAAATACACAAACACATTCTCTCACGCACTTGCCGTGAATAGAAGTTTCTTGAAGGTAGGTCCGCACCTCCAGTACCAGCCATCACTACCATCACCACCTCCAGGGCTGAGAAAGACAGTTGCGGACCACAGAACTGCCGTCACGTGCCTCTTTAAATAGCTGACATCTGGAGGAACTATCTGATACTTGTTACTTACACTCCACTCAGCATGAACGGAGGTTGGCAGGGAATTTAACAGCGTGTCTTATTTTTAAAAGATCTCACACCTCCCTCTCGCCCTCCCTGCCTTCGGAGAGAGGTTGAAGGGATGTGCTCCTATATTCTGCTGCCTGAGCCTACCACCTTCCTCCCAGACATGCAGATGCTTTGATCTAAAGCCAAGGTGGGCCACCCAAATTAAATTCCAAGCAGACAGCTGCCAAAACCTCTTCGTTTTAGCAATAAACTAAGATGTGAACTTCATAACCCTAAAGTCAATCAGGCAACCTCAGTGGTTCTCTCTCTCTCTCTCTCTCTCTCTCTCTCTCTCTCTCTCTCTCTCTCTCTCTCTCTCACACACACACACACACACACACACACACAGGAGCTTTAAACATTTTTTGATAAAAGTCCACCCATTTTTTTGCTGCAACTCTTCCAAGGGAAGACTATTCGCAGCTTAAGAGAATTAAGTGCTAGGGGGCGCGCTACCACCGGAAATGGCGCTGGGGACTTTGTTCGGAGCTGGCAGCCCGGGGAGTTCGGTGTAACTGCTAACAGTCTCCTAAGTGTTATCACAGAAAGTGGTGGTACCCACTCTTGACTCATGGAAACAGTCGTTGCTATTAGGAATAGTGCTGATAAGACAACTCCGAGAGTTTGAGCACTTTGACCTTGCCTTGGAACAACCCCCAGTGTTTTATAAAGTCAAAATTATTTGACCTTATTCTATAAGATCAAATCCTATCATTTTTCCTAACATTCCTTCAGGTAGAAGAACTGTGCTGAGAAGTGTGTGTGAGAGAGACAGACACAGATCACACAGAAAGACAGGGAGAAACAGAGATGGATGGGATACACAGGGAAAAAAATGCATTTAATATATGTATAAACTAAGTATTCCGCCTCAAGCACTCTTGAGATAAGGCTTTTTGTCCTTCCCTTTTCCAAGAAGGAGGATGGGGTTATTATATACTCTCTAGTTTCATGGCCCTTAGGTTCTCCAGGGCAAATATTCAATCCTAGATTCCACAAAAGCTCACAATTAGGGAAATCTGATATTCTCTGTTTGAAATACGAGGAATAGAGGATACCGATCTAAGATAACAGTGCCAATCAGTTTCTCAAGTAGAGATCTGAAACCCATTGTCTGAAGAAGAAAATGTGCCCAGCTATTATCATCCCATTGGTCTCCAGCCACCAGCTATACTGTGTAACAGCTGCAGAATCTAAGATCCTTGCCATTACAACACGGTATTGAAAATTACACTTAAGTATTTGCAGATAAGCAATGGATAGTAATAACAGATGCAGGTTCGATCCCTAGGTTGGGAAGGTCCCCTGGAGGAGGACATGGCAACCCACTCCAGTATTATTGCCTGGAGAATCCCATGGACAGAGGAGCCTGGTGGGATACAGTTCACAGGGTCGCAAAGAGTCCGACACGTCTGAAACAACTTAGCACACACGCATACATGCAATGGATAGTAAGAATAATAATAATTTATTTTTTAAATTACATGCTAGCTACTGATAAGTGTTCTAACTTAGGTGATTTCATTTAACCCTGACAACAACTTACAACAGCTACAATTACCCCTATTTTACAAAGGAGAAAACTGTGGCTTAGAAAGGCGAGGTAACTTGGCTACTGTCACACAGGGATTAAAAGGCCTCTGCTCTGGACATCACATTCTTCATTTTTACTGTGTGCTGTGCTGTGCTTAGTTGCTGAGTCGTGTTCGACTCTTTGCGACCCCATGAAGTGCAGCCCACCAGTATCCTTTATCCATGGGGATTCTCCAGGCAATAATACTGGAGTGGGTTGCCATGCCCTCCTCCAGGGAACCCTCCTCTAATCTCTCTTTTAATCACTACCTGTAACACACCTGGCATGGTCAGTGATCTGAATGTATCAGCTATCATTAGCTGGGATTCCCTGCTGCCAGGATGATCAGGCTTGTGGAGAAGGTCCAGAGTACATCTTGAATGCTAGAAAAAAAAAAAAAATATTTCCAGCATTATGGAGGCAAGGAACAGAATTGAACCAGATGGTCTGGGTCACTTCCTGACTTTGGGATCATTTCTATGCAATGAGTTTAGGAGGACTGAGGAAGAGTTCCATTTCACCATAGTGTTAGGGAATCCTGGAAGGCTTCTTGAAAGGAGAAATAATTGAGTTGTATCTTTAAATGGTCTGTCGTCAAAGGAGAATGCCATTCCTTTGCAATTAGATGATCTTAAATCGATATTGCCCTTGTGAGGCTTTTGAAAGCAGAGGTAAAAACTGCCAAATAAAAGCAGGTAAAACATGAATGATGTGAAAAAGTGAATGCTGCTGCTGCTGCTGCTGCTAAGTCGCTTCAGTCGTGTCCGACTCTGTGCGACCCCAGAGACAGCAGCCCACCAGGCTCCCCCGTCCCTGGGATTCTCCAGGCAAGAACACTGGAGTGGGTTGCCATTTCCTTCTCCAATGCATGAAAGTGAAAAGTGAAAGTGAAGTTGCTCAGTCGTGTCCAACTCCTAGCGACCCTATGGACTGCAGCCCACCAGGCTCCTCCATTCATGGGATTTTCCAGGCAAGAGTACTGGAGTGGGGTGCCATTGCCTTCTCCGAAAAAGTGAATGAAGAGGAATCAAGGAGACATCTGTTAGACAACAAAGAAGAAAAGTCCCTCCCAAAGCACTAGCAAGTTTTTCACTGGGGTTTCCCTCTGAAGCCTGCAGGGCAAGATGATTTTTTATTTTGCTTCTTCACGTCATTTCTTTCTTTTCCTTTCAGCCGATTGCAGCTAAAGTGGTCTGAGGTCAGCATGGTAATGAACCCTCCCTGGAAGGCAACAGTTCCTTGATCCTAGGCAGCCTCCTCCCTTTCCTGCCTGCGTGCTTGTCACCTGTCCAGCACCACTCCAACAAAATTGATTAAAGCTCCTGTAAAGGAAACAAAGAAACACACTTAACGTCTCCCTTCTCTTCCCCTGGAGCCTGCAAGGCACAGTGAGGAGGTGAAATATCCCTATTCAACGTCTAAAATCATCTTTGAAGAGTCACCAAGGAGCCTCATTAAGTAACAGTCTTTACAAATGGGCTGATTTTCTTCATTGCTTGAGACCAATTGCTCTTTTGGCTGTTGTTAACAGATAACAGATTGCTGAAAGTGAGTTTCTGACACACAGTCCTCAGCATCAGCTAGGACTGACAACAGACTGGAGGGGCTGGTGCCCGGCGTGCCTTCTTGCATGGGCTGATATGCTGGCCTCTTCTCCAACGAGGACATGGACACTTTTGGAAAGACCATCAGGTTGTACCCAGGGTGCTATGGGAGACAGACATGACTCTCAGTCTTTCCCCTTCTTGCCAATAGGCAGAGGGGAGGCCAAGAATAAAATAATTTAGATCAGGGGTCCTCAACCTCCAGGATCTACTGTCTGATGACCTAAGGTGGAGCTGATGTAATAATAATACAAATAAAGTGCATAATATTCGTAATGTCCTTGAATCATCCTGAAACTTTCTCCCTGCCCTGGTCCATAGAAAAATCATCTTCCATGAAACTGGTCCCTGGTGCCAAAAAGGCTGGGGCCCACTGAATTTTAAACCACAGAATAGAAATGTGGAATGGATTCATTTGTGCGACAATTTTTTTTTTTTACATGACCTTATGCTGACCAAGTAAGAGCAAGCGCATGGGCTTGCCATGAAGTTAGCAATGAACCCACTTAGAGGAACCCCCTAACTTGTTCCAATATATTTTGAACACACATTTTCTTGATTAGCAGGAAGTCTAGTCTTGCCCCTGGTTCCTATGCCCATGCCACTTATTTTCTGTAGAAATTTCTAGGTGGGAGAAGAGTTTACATCTATCAGATTTTCAGCCTCATGTGCTAAAGGCCATGTGTGTCCTTGAATGTGTCCTTGATAGCCTTTACTCTGGTTCCAGTGGAGCTGCCAACCACGTGAGATGACTGCCTTCTAGGGCCCTTGTCTGTCTGCAGCCAGTGGTAGAATAGCGTCCTCTTTTTTTTTTTTTGGCCACACCACACAACACGTGGGATCTTAAATCCCCCGCCAGGGATCGAACCTGCGTTCCCAGCAGTGGAAGCACTGAGTCTTAACTCAGTCTTACATCTTCCTCTTGTCAGGATGTAGCACTTTTGGCGGCCTCTCGCATGGAACAACAGAGAAGCCCCGAGTGACACTCTCTCCTTTGCAAACTCCCTCTTTCCCAAAACCCACAGACGATGCAGGGAAAGAAGATCTAAGGATGTATATTTAGCATCAGTTCAAACTTGACCTGGAGCTACTTCCTTTTCTCAACACCCTAGTCATGCTATTTAGTCTAGCTGATGGGTGAGTGTCCCTTAGGACCCCGACTTTTCTCCTTTTGGTCTGAGTTCCTTGGGGGCCTTCCACTCTTCAGACGAATGGTTACGTGACTAAACCCCATGGGTTCCATGTAAATCAGTGGATGGGGCTGGGCAACTCTTGTGGTGCATTCTGAACATTTTCTCAATAAAAAGTTCTCCGAATGTATTCCAAGTGGGAGGCTCATTTTCCTATGAGCCAGTAGTACAATCTTACTTCTGACTTCACCAGCTCCTAATCCTCTTCTGTGTTTGTCACTGGTCTGGAGGTCTCACTCACTTCTTTCAGAATTACTTTTGAACTATCTGACTTTTCAAATTCCCTCTGAAACTCTTTCAACTTTCTCTTAGATCTGAAACAATTCCAAAGGTGATATTCGTGGCCACCCACCAATCTCCATCCCCTGACCCCGTGTCCCCCTTCACACACATACACATATCCTGTTTCTATTCATCTGCCACTCTCGTAGACAGTGAAGGACAGGGAAGCTAGGTGTGCTGCAGTCCATGGGGTGGCAAGGAGTCAGACAGGACACAGCAACTGAATGACAGCCGCTTTCTTAACATCTAATCTCCTTCACACTGACCTTAAGGGAAACCATACATGTGAAAAGGAGATTCTACTGTGGCTTAAATAACTGGTGTGATGGGAGGAAACAAGACATCAACCACAAGATCTTACAGAAATTCAAAAAAAAAAAAAAAAGGATTCTTGTTTTCTATATAAATATCTCCAGTAATTAAAAAAGGACAATGACAGAAATAGATAGGGTGAAAAACAAATGAAAAGTAAATAGATTTCACTTCTAAGCCTGATAAGTGAGAAGGGTTTCCTCCTGAGGAAGATGCTCTATTAAGATTGTGGATGATAAACTCAATTTCTGGCTTTTATGCATTAGTGTTATGCCAATCACCTTGACATCCAGATGCATCCCGTTCAGAGAGGTGGAGTTGGAGGCATCTGATTTACCTTCCCTAGTGAGCAAGACCTTTGGTTAATACAATAGGACATGTAATTTCAGGCGAAATACAAGCTCTTATTTTGTTGGAAGGGATTGGTTACTATTATAAATTCTACATAAGGGTATTCTCAGACAGGGAAAAAATGAGGGCAATGGTTCAATGAACCTGACAATTTCTCCTTGAACTTTTCTTCGGTTCGTCTTCTATCACCTACAGCTTAAAAATGTGCCCCCACCAAGACTCTATCCTTAGTAATATTGTTCCATATTCTGTCCCTTAATGATCTCATGTGAACCAACCCATGAATTCAGCTACTGCCTCTCAGCAGAGGATCTCTGTGCTTGTGTGTTTGTGCTAAGTTACTTCAGTTGTGTCCGATTCTTTGTGACCCGCCAGGCTCCTCTGTCCACGGGATTCTCCAGGCAAGAATACTGGAGTGGGTCGCCATGACCTTCTCCAGGGGATCTTCCCTACCCAGGGATCGAACTGGCATCTCTTACATCTCCTGCATTGGCTGGTGGGTTCTTTACCACTAGTGCTACCTGGGAAACCCATCTATACTTTCTAATTCCATCCAAAACCTGAGCTATAACCAACTCTTTCTACAGATGACTGAAACTCACCATTTTCATTACTTCCCATGTCCCTCACATTACCCCAAACACACTATGAGGTCCATACCTTAATTAATGACATTATTTTTCCATCTACTCTGGCTCAAAACTTTAAAGTCATTCCTTGGTAGCCTCATTCGCAGATCCTGGTTCAGTCTCTCAATACCTCTTTGTCTGAACAAATATAACAGCATACCAATGCAGCTATTAGCTGCCAACATTTTTTTTTTTTTTTTTTGAACAGGGCCTGCTATACAGTTTCCCCAGAGAAATCTTCCTAAGGCACAGCTCACATAATTTCAGCTCTCTGGACAAAATCTTCTGGTGGTTACTTACTGTACACATATGAAAAGTTCCAACTCTATTATGGTCCTCAAAGACCTCTGAGTTACGCAGGATGGCTGGACTCTGCATGAGGGCCTGGAAAGGATGCTGCTGGAATGGGAGAGAGATAGCAGACCATGATGAACCTTGTGAGTGATAAAGTGTCTGTATTTCAACCTGCAGTCACTGAAGAGTCACAAGAAGGGTTTTACGTGAGGGCAGATATTGATCATACGTGGACTTCAGAAAGTTTTCTCTGGGGCTGGGCTATGTCATAAACATGAAGAATATCACAGGCTCTAAGGGGGCAGGGTTGGTGACAGGTGGTGAAACGTGAACTTAGAACGTTTTTCATAAAGGCCAATAAACACACACACACACACAACTTAAGGCACTGTAATACAGAATAACAGGTAGAAAAATCCCCAAGTTTTTTCAGAGTTGAGGACATAAGCCTGGAGAGCAATATAAGTGCATGTTAAAATAGAAAAGAAGCTTATTTACATAAGCAAAACTTCAGAGAAAAATATGCATAGATGAAAAAGGAGTTGAAAATGGGTTCAGGGGTAAAGAATAAGGCAACTCTCTAGCTCTTGGCTATTTCTATTTTAAAATAAGACTGGGAAAGTTAGAAGGGAAAAATATTTATTTTTGAAATTGAAAAAATAGGGTGATCGTTTTCTGTTGAATCGGATATGCGAGTGTGTGTTGGGGGGACTTGCTGATTTCTTTGCAGGGAAAAAAAAACGCTTCTGTGGAAGGTTTTGTAGATGAAAGGATTTGATTAATTTTAAGAAAGTGGACTTGAGAAATGGGGACACAGATTGTTCTATTACGGCCTGTTAGTAGGGCAATAGAGATTTTGCATTTTTTTTCTTAACCTCTTCTTGATTTAGGGAAATTTAATGCTGGAAGTGCCGAAGAATTGATGCTTTTGAACCATGGTGTTGGAGAAGACTCTTGAGAGTCCCTTGGACTGCAAGGAGGTCCAACCAGTCCATCCTAAAGGAGATCAGTCCTGGGTGTTCACTGGAAGGACTGATGCTAAAGCTGAAACTCCAATACTTTGGCCACCTCATGCGAAGAGTTGACTCATTGGAATAGATCCTGATGATGGGAGTGATTGGGGGCAAGAAGAGAAGGGGACAAAAGTGGATGAGATGGCTGGGTGGCATCACCGACTCTATGGACATGAGTTTGAGTAAACTCTGGGAGTTCGTGATGGACAGGGAGGCCTGGCGTGCTGCATTTCATGGGGTCACAAAGAGTTGGACACAACTGAGTGATTGAACTGAACTGAACAGAATGCTGGGAAGTGTGAAATAAGACCGCAGGACTTAGAAGCAGAATTTTTCTTATGGTCCAGAAGCTGTAAGTCTTTTACAATTTGTCTTCCATTGGGAGTAAAGATATTTAAGTAGCAGAGGATGGGAAAGGTTTAAAGCAGAAAGTGTGGAAGAGTTGGAAAAGAGAGACTATAATTAAATAGCAGCATGTAACACGTGGGGTTTCCTGGTGGCTCAGTGGTAAAGAATCCGCCTGCCAGTGCAGAAGATGCAAGTTCGATCCCTGGATTGGAAGATCCCCTGGAGGAGGAAATGGCAACCCACTCCAGTATTCTGGCCTGGAGAATCCCATGGACAAAGAAGCCTGGTGGGCTACAGTCCATAGGGTTGCAAGAGTCAGACATGACTGAGCAACTGAGCACAAAGCCGAAGACAAGGCTGTTTGACAGGTGGGTGTCCCAGGCATAGAGTGTAAGAGTCTCAGAGTTGATGTCACAACCACTGGTATAAAACACTCTCATGAGGGTATTTCATTTGGCTCCTTGAAAAAAAAATTCCCTAAGTGAAAGAAAACATGTGGGAAATTCTGGAACTGAGAATAGGCCAATCAGGCTGGATTAGAAATCTGAGCTTCCCAGGCCAAAATCATCCTTGGCTAGGCCAAACTGTTTTAGCCTAAATAGGAATGGAAGAAATTCAACTCACTCTGCAATGTTGGCTATTGCAACAAGCCCACTTTCTTAAAACTGATCAAACCCTTTCATCTGCAGAACCTTCCATAGTAGGTCTTCCCAGCCAGGGGAAGATGCTACTTTGTGGAAAGCCTCCCTTAGAGTATCAGTTCCTCCTGCTGGAAAAGGGGATGAGGGAAATAGATTAAAATTCACACACTATAATGTGTGAACATGTTCGTTTGTTTGTCTTTGGTGAAATGCTTTCAGAGGCAGAGCTGTGAGTTTGCAATAGGAGCTGCAACTTGATGAAAATTCTGGCTGTAACTTAAGTTGACTTGCTACTCTTGTAATGTTTGCTAGTTTACCACCCTGTGGAGCTTCTGACACTTTATCAAGCACATTACTATATTCTTTTTTCCTTCATTCTCTCCTTACTTTTTTTTTTTTTCTGTTAAAAATACATGTGCTTTTATATGATGGACTCTATCCAGAGATGAAAAACCAAGGACTCTGATTTTCTCAAAGACTAGCAGAGGAGGTAGAAATTGAAATGAACAATGATAATTGGAGGATGGAATCTGGGACACAAAATGTGCTAGGAATGCTTATAACAAAAACAGAACTTGTCATCAGGAACAATTAATATTAGATTCTATTATTAAGAGTCTGTCATGTGCCCAGTGATTTCTGAGCATCTTTCAATCATCTTTCAATGATTTCTATCATATGCATTGTGGGGAGTATGTAATAGAAATCATCCCATTTAGTCAAATACATAAGTTGAGTTCAGTTCAGTTCAGTTGCTCAGTCATGTCTGACTCTTTGTGACCCCATGGACTGCAGCACACCAGGCCTCCCTGTCCATCACCAACCCCCGGAGTTTACTCAAACTCTTGTCCATTGAGTCGGTGATGCCATCCAACCATCTCATCCTCTGTCGTCCCCTTCTCCTCCCACCTTTAATCTTTCCCAGCATCAGGGTCTTTTCCAATGAGTCAGTTCTTCGCATCAGGTGGCCAAAGTAGTGGAGTTTCAGCTTCAGTCCTTCCAATGAATATTCAGGACTGATTTCCTTTAGGACGGACTGATTGGATCTCCTTGCAGTCCAAGGCACTCTCAAGAGTCTTTTCCAACACCACAGTTCAAAAGCATCAATTAGAAGTAAGAGATGGGTTTTATTATTTATTGCCCTATTGATAAGGAAAGTGAAGTTTAGAAAAGACAGACAGCTTGGCCAAGCTCACCCCCAAACCTTGTGCTCCAGGTTTCTTTTTCTCTCCCTTTTTTCCACAGTCTCTCTCCCTATCTCTCAATCCCAAGGACTCAGTGATACAGAGCATGCAAATCGTGTTGCACAGTGTATGGCAACCCCATAACTTCTCAATAAATGGTGGCTGTTCTTTCTTGGGCACATCAGGAAAGGCTTTGCTGGGGAGATGGTGCTTGAACTAGAAACTGAAAGATACTCAGGTCAAGTAACAGTGACATTTCTCATTTCATTTAATATTTATGAGGAACCCTGTGAGATGGGTGTCATTAACCTCACTTTTCAAACTAGGAAAACAAAGCTCAGCAAGTTTAAATAACTGGCCCAGGGCCCAAAAAGCTGGCAAGCTGGAGATCAGAGATGGGGACTCAAGTGTCCTAATTCAAAGGAAACCTCATCCCACTATTATATCTCTGCCTTGATGGCTTTTAGACCCAATGGTTGAAACCCCTAATCCTTTAGTGAAAGCAGAGTGAAACACAAGATAGATACCAGCTTCCCGTTAATCCTTATCCCCTGGAGTATAAGATTTCCCTTGGAGAGTCAAAAGATACATACAAATGAGTAAAAATCATTGCCTACTCAGTAATGCTTCCAATATGTGCATACATGTTCTCAAGTAACTGAAATAATTATATGAAATAAAGGAAAAGGAAAGAAACCCAGTGCAAAGAGTGTGTTTACAGGAAGGTCTTCTTAATGAGCTCTCTACTTAGTACATTTTGTTGTCTGTAAAGGAAAGGTGTGAACAGAGCCAGTGTGGCTCTGCTAAGAATTACTCCAACTTGCTCCCATCAATTACACTGAATTTTTTGACAAACCTCTACAGCTCATGGGAAATTTCCAGATAGGATGCTAATAAATCTACCTAACCTTGTCACCCCCCCCAATATGCCAAATTTTCAGCATTCAAGATAAATAGCATGCATGCATTATGAGACTGAACTTGACTTCCCAGAATTTCCATAAGGCTCTGGTAGGTTAATGAGAGAAAATGTTATTTTGTCTCCAGGATATAAAAGAAAACGCTTGTCTTAAGAAAAGCACCACACTGGCAGGCAAAGTAATTTTGCTGCTGGGCTCCTTTGAGATGCCAAGGGCCATGGGGTGGAGAGGGTTCTGGCTGTGGTCATGTGTTATCTGCCCAATATAAAGCCACACTGGAGAAGTGTGCAGTGTCTAATACAGAACACTGCATACACATATGCAGGATGCCTAGACCTTGGGGCTGACCTGCTAATAGCAAAGCTGATTATCTGCAGGTTTTCTACCTAAACCATTAACTTCCATTTCAGAAAGGAAACTCATAAAAGTAAAACCAAACTTATTGCCTGAGGGCAAGAATGATTATTGATTCTAAGAAGAACTAGCTTTCCTTGAAGATATTCCAAGGTGACGTGCCAAAGTTAATGGTAGCATGGCATCTTTGTGAAGAGCTGAGTTCTGAAGCCAGAGAACATGTGTTCAAGCCTCTGCCTTGCTATCTGCAAAGATTATAAAAAGTGATGATAGTACACATTCCATTGTGGTGTTTCCAAGAAAGGATTGATTTTGACAATGCACAGAAAGCACTTAGCATTCAGTTCAACACACAGTATACCCTCAAATCAAAGATACATTTTGTGTAGATCATGCTCTTAGTTCATACTCTGCCCCAGGATCACATCCTCCAGGAACCCCCACCTCTCAAATCCAGCTGAACCAGTTAGTCACTTGCTTTACTCATGTTCCGCTTACACCTCTATCACCACACTTGGCGTGATATATTACAGACTGTGTCATTGTTTTTGCTTCCCCCACTAGATTCTAAAATGCTTCAGGGTAAAGAATCTGAACTTTTATATTGTATTCCATTGTATTTATCTCCCAGATCTATACAATTTCTAGTATATGGGAGGTTATCAAAAGTGTTTGCTAAATTAATGTATAAATGCACTGTCTCATTTTGTCACCTGAAACATAGAAAAGACTAATGTCTCAACTTCTAAGTTGAAAGGGCAGCTAAACAAATTGGCTGAGCATGAAAGAACTGATGCTTTCAAACTGTGGTGCTGGAGAAGATTCTAACAGTCCCCTTGGATAGCAAGGAGAACAAACCAGTCCATCCCAAAGGAGATCAGTCCTGAATATTCATTGGAAGGACTGATGCTGAAGCTGAAGCTCCAATACTTTGGCCACCTGATGCAAAGAGCTGACTCACTGGAAAAGATCCTGATGCTGAGAAAGATAGAAAACAGGAGGAGAAGGGGATGACAGAAAATGAGACGGTTGGATGGCATCACCACCTAATGGACATGAGTTTGAGCAAACTCAGGAAGCTAGTAAAGGACAGGGAAGTTGTGCTTCAGTTCATGGGGTCACAGCAAGTCGGAGATGACTTGGCAATTGAACTACAATGTCAACTAAAATTCTTCTTTTTTTTCCTTAATAAATTATGGGAGCAAAGAACTCTCAAATTCCTATACATTAATGGTACAATTCTCAAGTGTGGATATGAGGATATCCATTGTAAAAGCCATTATAAGATAGTTTCCACTATTATGGTCCCAGCTGAGAAAGAACATAGTAAATTAACCACAAATTACATCTTAGAAGAGTCTTCCTTCCAGACCAAGGCTGCAAAAGGATTTGGATACTTTGGTTGCATAAGTCTCTGCTAGACTTGCCTGATGAAACCAAAGGAGGCAATGCCCTCAGATATTCTGCCTCATTAGAAGACCAGAAGAGGAAAAACAGAGAACTAAGAGAAAATTACATTAGAATTGCAACTGGAATTAGAACTGCCAGTGTTCCTGCTGATTGGCATGGCATATTTCTTTAGCCAGTCCTCTAGGATCTGGGCTTTACTTCTTGAGGACATAGAATTTCAATCAGTTAAAAGCCTAAACTTTGTGGTCAGAGAGACCTGGGCTTGAATCAATGGTTGTGTTACTTTGGACCAGTTATATGACTCTTACGGACTGGGTTTTTCTCATTGGTAATAGATTATAGTCGGCTACCTAATTCTTAGGGTTGTTGCAAGGATTTAGTTTTGAAACGTGAATGTAAAGCATGAAAGTTGTGGTCACAAGAAATCACCAAGAAATGCTACTTTTTGTTGTTTTCTTGACTACAACCTTTTTATCATCCACCTTGCACATGCTTCTCTTTCTGATAAGACCATGATCCACATTAACTCACTCTGGAGGGAAAACATGGCCTGATGTTTGTCTTCTGTGATTTTTACCAGGCTCTTCCTAATGTCTGTCCCATCTGAGAAAGCTTCTCCAAATATGCCCATGTGACACCACCAAGCATATCAATACTAGCCTGATAAAAAGTGATTTTTTTTACTCTAAGTTCGCTGGGATTTGTGTCATTTCTCAAGTAAATTTAAATGTGGTTTAAACAATAGACTGTATTTTGTAAAGATAAATATATAGACAGAAAGACACACACACACACACACACTTTTCAATTTTATTGCATGGATCCAGTGGGGAGAAACAAGATTTCACTTTCAGATTCTCCACCTGCATGGCAGGGGTGTAATGAAAATGCCTGTCAGGGAAAGTAATGTGTTCAATATTGCACCAGTATTAAACATCAGCAGAGACTTCTGTGCATTGCAAATAATTCCATCACCTGCCCATACGACATTGCTCTGTGTTTTATCTGTGGTAGGATAATATCAATATGTCAAGCATGAGGAAAAGGATGTCTTATGAGATTGATGTAAGGAAGAGCAATGACAAGCACACAAAAGGGCAGCCAAAGGCGCCAAAAAACTTGTCAGAGGAAAAGGCCATGATCTCTCACGGATGTACTTTGAGTTTATTTTTTTCTTGCCCAGGTCCAGAGACCATAGAGGCTGCCTGCAGCCTTGATCAAGGATGTTAAAGAAAATAAAACAATACTGAGTTTAGCAAAAAGCCTTTCAGCGACCACTGAATGTCTAGGAGGGGAATAATAGGCCAAGGCAGTTAGGGAGCCTATGGAAAACAAACCCCAGAATGTACCAGGATGTCCCAGTGAGCGATTCTCAACAGATGCTGGTTTTCAAAATACCACCGAGAGAAACTTCTTTGGGACCTAGAGCATGACAACTGAGAAGAGGGTAAATTTTTCTATAGAGAAGAAATTTGCATACGGAAAAGAAGAAACGTGATTGTCAACCTAGATGGATACCATTCTTACAGAGACAAAATTGAAAAAGAAAATCCGAAAAAAATAAAAAAAAAAAAAAGAAAATCCGGAGGTAGTTTTAATTCCTATTCTTACTGTCCCAATTTTAGCTTTTGTTACCTCTTCTTGTTGTATTATTTAGTATTCCTTTTTACATCCTGGGTACTTAAAATCAAATTGACAGCTTTATATTCCCAGTGCTTACCCCATACCTTCTCACCTCTGAATGCCTACTACGTTTTTAAAGACCTTTCTTGGGTCTCTTCACCTACATAAATATTTCTTAACCTTCAAGGGCCATATCAAAAAGAATTTCATCCAAGAAGCCTTCTCTGATTAAAGATTCCTTGCCTCTGAAAAATTCCATGACTGACATCTCACTGATTGTTTTTAATTTTTTATTATAATTGCTTAGATAAAGGTACTGGGAAGCACACTCCTTGAGGATAGGATCCACACTCTTGGCCATGGGTCAGAATGTACGATTGGCACAACGCGGCCCTCAGTTAATACATTAAAACATTTACTGAGTGATTTATACACATGTTATATGTATATAATATGAATATATATATATGCATGTATGTATGTATATCCCCAATAGTGTCTTGCACAAGTGATATGAAAAAGTGAAAGTCAGTCAGTCATGTCCGACTCTTTGCCACCCCACGGACTATACAGCCCATGGAATTCTCCAGGCCATAGCCTTTCTCTTCTCCAGGGAAATCTTTCCAACCCAGGGATCGAACCCAGCTCTCCCACATTGCAGGCGGGTTCTTTACCAGCTGAGCCAAAAGGGAAGCCCAAGAATACTGGGCTGTCTAGTCAAATCTAGTTTTTCCAGTAGTCATGTACGGATGTGAAAGTTGGGCCATAAAGAAAGCTGAGCACCAAAGAATGGATGCTTTTGAACTGTGGTGTTGGAGAAGACTCTTCAGAGTCCCTTGGACTGCAAGGAGATCCAACCAGTCAATCCTAAAGGAAATCAGTCCTGAATATTCATTGGAAGGACTGATGCTGAAACTCCACTACTTTGACCACCTGATATGAAAAACTGACTCATTTGAAAAGACCCTGATGCTGGGAAAGATTGAAGGCAGGAGAAGGGGACGACAGAGGGTGAGATGGTTGGATGGCATCACCAACTCAATGGACCTGAGTTTGAGCAAACTCCAGGAGTTGGTTATGGACAGGAATGCCTGGTGTGCTGCAATCCATGGGGTTGCAGAGTCGACTGAGCAACTGAACTGAACTGAAGAATACCAGAATGGGTAGCCTATCTCTTCTCCAGCGGATCTGCTTGACACAGGAATCCAACTGGGATCTCCTGCATTGCAGCCGGATTCTTTCCCAACTGAATTATCAGAGAAGTCTGATAGTGATACAGTGGGTGCTCAATAAATCATTGATGGAATAAACAGAAGAAGTTAAGGAAGGCCCTGAAATGCTGGGAATACGTTAAAAGAACCATGGAAGAAAGGAGGATGAAGAGAAGAGAAATTTCCAATAGCGCAGTAAAATAATTTCTGTTTTTTTCCTTTGGAAAATAGAATAAAAGTTTAAATGACCATGAGTATTCTCCTGAATGATATACTGTTATAATTCTCTCTTTTCATTCAAGATCTCTGAAACAGAGAAACAGGGTAGGTGATGGACCACATTTCCAAAAGCTGTTTCCAAAATGTACTTTTCCCTAATCTGGTTAGCTGCATTTGTGTGGTATCTTACAAAAGGAGTGGCTTGAAAACTGGAAATAGAACTGCCATATGACCCAGCAATCCCACTGCTGGGCATACACACCAAGGAAACCAGAATTGAAAGAGATACCTGTACCCCAATGTTCATCTCAGCACTGTTTACAATAGCCAGGACATGGAAGCAACCTAGATGTCCATCAGCAGATGAATGGATAAGAAAGCTGTGGTTCATATACACAAAGGAATATTACTCAGCCATTAAAAAGAATGCATCTGAATGAGTTCTAATGAGGTGGATGACACTGGAGCCTATCATACAGAGTGAAGTAAGCCAGAAAGAAAAACACCAATATAGTATACTAACACATATATATGGAATTTAGAAAGATGATAATGATGACCCTATATGCGAGACAGCAAGAGATACAGATGTAAAGAACAGTCTTTCGGACTCTGTGGGAGAAGGCAAGGATGGGATGATTTGAGAGGGTAGCGTTGAAACATGTATATTATCATATGTTAAGCGGATCGCCAGTCCAGGTTCAATGCATGATACAGGGTGCTCAAGGCTGGTGCACTGGGATGACCCTGAGGGATGGGGTGGGGAGGGAGGTGGGAGGGGGGTTTCCAAATGGGGAACATATGTACACCTATGGCTGATTCATGTCAATGTATGGCAAAAACCACTACAATATTATAAAGTAATTAGCCTCCAATTAAAATAAATTAATTTTTAAAAAATAATTAAAAAAAAAAACAAAACAAAAGGAGTGGCTTGGCATCCAATAGGGACTGGATTGTGTACAGCATATTGCTTGGAGAAGCAAATACTTTATAGTGACTTTGAGCAGGGGCCCAAATAATATAGAGAAATTCTAGTTTAAACATTTTTTCTCTGAGACTGCTGCTGAGGGCTACCAAAAAAAAAAGTCACCAAATTCTCCCAATTACAAGTTAAGTATTTGAAATGCAACAACAGTGATCTTTTCACTCAGTGTTTGGAAAGACTGTCTGGAAACCATCTGTACCGGAAGCTCTCGGGGCACTTGTTTAAAAATGCAGATTCCTGGCCTCTTTCCAGACCTACTGATTACTTAGATTGCTATATTTTTGTAAGGAAGAGAATAAGATACATTAATATTTACTAGCATCTATCATTTATTTAATTATATATACACGTGGCTCAGTGGTAAAGAATCCACTTGCCAATGCAGAAGACACAGGTTCGATCCCTGGGTCAGGAAGATCCCCTGGAGAAGAAAATGGCAACCCCTCCAGTATTCTTGCTTAGGAAATTCCTTGGACAGAGGAATCTGGTGGGCTACAGTCCCTGGGTTCACAAAAGAGTTGGGCATGACTTAGCAACTAAACAACAAACAGCAACGTATATTTGCATACACACATACACACACACACACACACACACACAGATATATATATATATAAAATAAGTACTTATATTATCATAGTTCTTGGCCCTGAAACATAAGAGACTTTCAATTACAGATACTTATTAGATTTAATCTGTTTTTTTCAAGTTTACCTTCTTTGCTGGCCCACAGGCTCATACATGATCTTTTACTCCACCAATGCCTCATTTCCTGGATGGGAGAATATGTTAATATGCAAATATGAATGAATAAATGAACTATTAGATGTATAAATAAATTAGTGATTAATATATTTGGTATATAACTCATCAAAGTATTTATACTCTCAGTAGGTCCACATCCAGAACTGCTTATATAATTCACAACACTCAGTAAAATGAACATGTGCAAAAATGAAAACTATTTAAAAATTATTGAAACTTTCCAGATGGTGACAGCAGAGCATTAAAAAAAGCTCAGAGCTCTATGCAACTGTGGAGGCTGCATAGCCAGGAATCTGACCTTGTTTACAACATAGACAGTGTTGTTCTCTGTGGCATGAATGAATGAAGGGAAGGCCCAGTGTAGCTTTTCATCTCCAGGTCAGGAGAGGTGGAAGGGAGTCGCCCACCCCTGCAGCCATCACTCTCCTACCACTTATGGGCTCTCAGATTTTCCCCATTCCCCTTTGGTCATATTCATTTGCATTTTTCCAGATTGTGTGGCATTTAAATCCACATACTTTCCACTTTCTAATATCATGCTCTCACCATCCCTGTTACCTTCAACCATCAATTTATAACTTGTAATCTCACTACAGCCCAGCTCTTAAGCCCTTACAGTATTCTAAACAGAATGTGAACAAGCCTCAATCTTTTTGCAAAATCAGTGGCCACCTCTTCTCCAATCAACTCATTGCTATTCTTCTTCCCTCTTCTGCATTCCTGGGCTGCAAGGAAATACTGAGATACAAGTTCATTTTTAATTAATTTTTCAAGCCTCCTCCCAAGTTTAACAGAACATTACAAGTAAAAAAAAATAAAATAACAACTCCAACACGACCCAGTATAATTGTGACACGGCACAGTATAATTAGGGAAGAACAATTTTTTTTTTAATATATGTACATGTTTGCAAGCAGTGAATACTTTTATCAGAAATAAATGAGTGGGGAGGATTTCAGTTCATGTCGTTTTATGCTATACAAATCTAACACACTTTAATAACAAGCAACCTCCAGGCAATGAGGTAAGTATAATTTCTGCACCAAGGGGAATAATTAATATACAGTTTAATGCTCTTATGAATGTTTATGGAAAAAACAGCATTTTCATATATTTAAATTTTTTCTCCTAAGCTTAGATATTGAGAGTTTGTGTATTAAAGAAAACTTAAAGTAACAGCAACAAACACCAATGAATTATGAATAATATTTCATATCTCACAATCATATGTATGAATCACATGCATCACATATATATACACAAGCATACTATGTAGATATTTATATATCTAATGGCTTCCCTGGTGGCTCAGACCATAAAGCGTCTGCTTGCAATGCTGGAGACCCAGATTTGATCCCTGGGTTGGGAAGATCCCCTGGAGAAGGAAATGGCAAACCCACTCCAGTACTCTTGCCTGGAAAATCCCACGGACAGAGGAGCCTGGTAGGCTACCGTCCACGGAGTTGCAAAGAGTCGGGCACGACTGAGCGACTTTACTTACTTACTTACTTAATGTCTAGAAATAAATCGTGGAATGTTTTCTTGGATGAATTTGTGGAAATGTGGTGAGTACAGGCATATACATGTGATATCTGAATTTCAAACTAATTTGGAAAGTTGATATCTCAGGTTTATAGAAAGTGAAAGTGAAGTCACTCAGTCCTGTCCGACTCTTTGCGACCCCACAGACTGACTTACTCTACCAAGCTCCTATGTCCATGGGATTTTCCAGGCAAGGATACTGGAGTGGGTTGCCATTTCCTTCTCCAGGGGATCTTCCCGACCCAGGGATTGAACCCAGGCCTCCCGCTTTGTAGGCAGACGCTTTACCGTCTGAGCCACACAGCTTCAGCCAGCTTTTCTTTCCCAATTTTTCTCATGGTATTGTGAGGGGATATCAATAAAATGCAATTATTCTCTTGCTGGGCCATATATGCAGTAAATTTCCAGATAAAAAAATCCTATAACCATTGGAAATTTCAGAGGGTACATTATTGTAGAAGAGCTGGTGTTTGAGGATTTCAAATAGTACTTAAATATGGTAAATCTCTACAGAATAGAAAAGAATGAATAGAATCCGATGACTAAACTCCAGCTGATCTTTGGTCATTCTTTGTCTTACCAAAGGGTGTTTTATTTATTATGGGAAAATAGTGATTAGGACTATTATGCTTACTCACAGCCATTCATCACAGCTTTACACGTCCACATCTAATCGCTTTGCCCCATAATTATTTTCCAGTAAGGTTTGAGTAAATCAACCCTGGACTAAAGATCCACTACGTGTATTTACTCATCTCTTGATCCAAGAAGTGCTTTCTACCCCTCCCCCACACCCAACAATTATTTTTCCTCAAATGGATTTTTCATCAAAACACAAGTATTATTGACAGCATCTTGGCTACACAGAGTGAAAAAAGTGAAGCAGACGTGAAAACAACAGAATAAAATTAGAACTGGTTAGTGAATAGGATCGTGGACATTTATGAAAGTATTGGTGGGAAATAGAAATGAGGACACTTTCTTTTAACTCACTGAAGAGGTTACTCAAAGGTCAGAATTCTGTTCACGTTTAATGCCCACATCATTCACTTTCAGGTGGCGGGAAGTAAGAGTCATTTTAATTATATAGTAAAAATCAGGGAGGTTATTTGTTGGCCTAAATCTCACAGCAAGTCATCATAAATAAAGGTTTTTTGACTGTTTTATCCAGTTAATTTTCTCTTATTATTCTCCTCTATGGTCACATATTGGTTACTCAGAACTAGTTTTTTTCCCTTTCTTATATGAATATAGGTATGCTATCTTTCATGTGGCATAAGAAATGTCCTGAAAAGTTGAATATAAATTGAGCTCTTATAAATCAAATGCTGAAGAGCAGAAATGCTGGAATGGGAGACAGGGTAGGAGTGGGAATTATAAGTTTAAACCTTTAAAAACATGTTTATTATCTTTTCAAAAGTGATTAATGCTTTAAATAACACCAAAAATATTATTTTAACGCACTTGAGAAACTCATATTAAAAGGAACTCTGCATAAAACACTGAAATGACTTATTAATGTAAATAAGTACTCCATTACTTAGCTGGATTCCCCTGATTTAGTTTACACATTTTTTTTTCTTGTATAGAATTTCCCAAATTGTGTTCCCAGGAGCTGAATATTAATAACTGTTAAATCAATGAACATTATACCAGTGACTGGTCAAATGAATTTGAGAAACCTTGTGTTAAATAAAATGTAAAATATATTTATATTGCAAGACTTCTTAAAACCTTTAATTTGCTAATATGCACTGTGACTACCTAAGGGCAGGAACAAAATAAAAAAACTGCCCAATGTATTTTTACCATTGAGTATCTCCCCTCTTTTAATTCCCAAGGACTATACCATAGGCCTTTTTTTGTTTTCTGGTTTTTTTTTTTTTTTTCCATGCTGCCTGGCTTGTGGGCTCCTAGTTCCCCAATCAGGGAAAGAACCCAGACTCCCAGCAGTGAAATCACCATAGTCCTAACCACTGCACCACCAGGAATTCCCAGGACTGTTTTTTAAGAGAATGTATGTTTGGAAACAACAGTCTAACGATAGTTTCCTTTAAGTAGAACCACCAATATATCAGTTGGTATCCGATGTTGGGCTGAAGCATGGCCCCAAGAGAACATGATTTTGTTGATTTCTTATATATCCATTATGGAGCAAATTGAAAAAGTTCCTGTTCACTTCCAGAGGTGAAAGTGCTATCCTCTTTGTAACCAAAACAACATTGCTCACAATACATGTTGAAATATTCCACAAATCCTTTCTCAAAATTATGTTGACCCTTCCTTCATGTCTGGCCTTTCATTAAGCCAAACAGCAACAGGTTTAGACACTGTCATGGTTTGATCCAGGAGAATGTTTTTTTTTTTTTTTTTTTAATGAAATCAAACTTAAATAAGGATATTCAGTTTAAAAGGGTCTCTTAATTGTCATTCTCTATCATTTTTTGAGGATCAACATGGGACTTGTCTCTAGAGTGTGTCTGCAGAATTTTGTCAAATTTAAGTTTAATCATCTTTTGTAAAGAATCTATCACACACACACACACACACACACACACACACACACACACACTGAAGTTATGCTATGACAGATATCTCTTGACGACTCCTGTTTTTGAAAGAACCAAAGTTTTCCCCTAAGTAGAGCATGATCAAATCTCCCTAAATCTCACCCGAACTAACTAGAATTAGCTAGTTAGTCAGGTGAACTAACTAACTAGTTAGATCGTCAGGTGAACATGGGCTCAAATTCAGATTCTAACACCACATTCTCCTGCTTTGTGATTGTAACCAAATTTACTTAAGCTTTTTGAACCTCAGTTTTCACTTCACAGCATGTAAATGAGTTTTAATGCTTTTTCCCTTTACAATTACTTTCCTATGTGTTCATCTTCTCTCTGAGACCAACAGAGTAGCTAATTTTTAAAATGTCTAGTATTTTTCAAATGCCTACTATAAGCCTATAATGGACTAAGGGCCTATGAAATAGACTAGATGTACATTTGTCAAAGCCTAGGTGACCTGGGGACCTGTCTGTTAAGAGATGGACAATGGATGAAGAAGGATCTTGTTAGTACATTTAGAAGAGCTTCCCAGCTCTCTCCCACTGGACCCTCAGCCCTATTTATCATTTTATGTCCAGCACTTTGCATACTGCCGACTCTCAGCTTGTGCTTATTGAAGGAACACATGTGGAGAGTAAGCTGGGGATGAGAAAGTTCCACCTATAATAATGGTGTTAGAAGTCAAATCCCTAGTGAGATTTCAAAGCAATAAGGATCGTCAGGGTGCTATGAAAACTTGGTGCTATAAGCACATACTGGGTAGTAAGATTGACTGACCTGTTGTGTTTTTTTTTTGGAGAAATTTAACAGAATTTATTTGACAGAATATTCATGAGGATTAATGAGCTCATTTTGGGAAGGTACTTTGAGATCCCTGGAGGAAACATAAAAAGATTTTAAGTAGTTTATCTTTAATGAATCACTATCTCAGTTATCTAAATAGAACTCTGTCTCAAATGTTACAGTATTTATTTTGCTGCACATTGAATACTTATCCATGTATGACAACCATTATACATAACACATTATATCATAGATTCCGATTTTCTATTCCATGCATATTGTTCAGTCGCTAAGTCATGTCTGACTCTTTGTGACCCTGTGGACTGCAGCATGCCAGGCTCCTTTGTCCTCCACTATCTCCCAAAGTTTGCTCAAATTCATGTTCACTAAATTGGTGATGCTATCTAACCATCTCATTGCTACCCCCTTCTCCTTTTGCTTTCAATCTTTCTCAGCATCAGGGTCTTTGCCAATGCGTCAACTCTCACTGCATAATGAAGTTCTATAAGAAAGTTCTAGGATTGCAGAAAGTTGCATCCTGCTCTTGGCTTGTGTATCTGCAGGATGCTAATGGTGAAAATTTCTTCCTGATCATCACAGGTAATCAGTTAATTCCGTGAAGCATGAGATCTGATTACCTTTATCTGTACTTCACACCCATGCAGTGTATTGGATCTGTCATCCTAACTGAAAGAAATTCTAAGGTGGCTCCTGCGATTTTAAGAATTTCTCCCACTAGAAAGCAGGTGTCACTGAAAGTGAGCAACCTGTAAGGAAACTATTAAGAAGAGATGCATGCACTCTCAGTTATTAATAATATTGAGATGTTCAGTAGCCAAGAAGCATGAAGTATTTTCCCACAGCATTAAAGAGGGAAAAATCATCTGTTTGAAACTGTGCAATTGATACAGATTTTCAAAATTTTAAGAACAAAGTCCTCTTTTTAGTACCATTTCAAGAGTAGATACCTAGATATCAACTCACTCATCTAACATTTTGTTCCTCAGTCAGAAACTTAAAATATTTCTCAAAAGGAGGACCAGGTTAAAGAAATGGAAGTGGACACAGAGGACGGGTAGAAGTGGAAAGGAGTAGCAATTCCAGGTTCCATACGACATAAAAAGATGACCAATTCACTCTTCAGAGCTATAGTCAGGTGAACACAAGCTCAAATCCAGATTCTAACACCAGACCCTCCTGCCACATGATCTGAGTCAAATTCTATTAAGCTTTTTGAGCCTCAGTTGTTTTTGTGTTTTTTCTTTTTTTTTTTTTTGAGCCTCAGTTTTAACTTAATAGCATATGCGTATGTGCGTGCTAAGTTAATTCGGTTGTGTTCAACTCTTTGTGACCCTAAGGACTGTATCTTGCCAGGCCCCACTGTCCATGGGATTCTCTGGGCAAGAATACTGGAGTGGGCTGCCATTTCCTTCTCCATTCATAGCATATAAATTAGTTTTAATATTTCTTCCCTTTCCAATTACTTCCCCAGGTGATTGTCTTCTTCTCTGAGACCAATAAAGTAGCTAATTGATTTTTTTTTTAATGCCTAGTAATGTCTTGTTTTCTTTTTCATGTAGCTCCTGGAATCTCAACTTTCTTCAATCAGTCCCTCAAATCTCAGCCTACCACAACAAGTTTATCATTTTCTTCCTAGCGGAACAGTGATTTTAGTGGCCTCCATTTTAAAGCACTTTTCATAAAACAAAAGTCTACTAGCTTATGCTTTAAATACGGGTTCCTCTGTTCAAATAAAGACAGGCTTCAAAGATAAGCTAAACTGTTCCAAGTCATTGACAAAGCTTAGAAGCTCTTCTTCTCTTTGGTGGGCTGGCAGAGAAGTCAGAGCACCCTGGCTGCTCAATCACTCAATGCCTCTGCCTCATTGCTGAGACCTGAACTGCGAGGCAGTCTTGGTTCTGGGTCTGAGGGAGGCACCGCTCGAGAAAGAGATCGGCACTGCCACCTCCATCTGGCCCACAGGTGAGCACCACACCATCCTCCTGGAACAATGGCATATTTCATGAAAGTGAAAGTCGCTCAGCCGTGTCCGACTCTTTATAACCCCATGGACTATACAGTCCATGGAATTCTCCAGACCAGAATACTGGAGTGGGTAGCCTTTCCCTTCTCCAGGGGATCTTCCCAACCCAGAGATCAAACACAGGTCTCCTGCATTGCAGGCAGATTCTTTACCAGCTGAGCTACCAGGGAAGCCCAAGAATACTGGAGTGGGTAGCCTATCCCTTCTCCAGGGGATCTTCCCAACACAGGAATTGAACCAGGGTCTCCTGCATTGCAGGGAGATTCTTTACCAAC
Source organism: Bos grunniens (assembly GCF_055505025.1). Taxonomy (NCBI): domain Eukaryota; kingdom Metazoa; phylum Chordata; class Mammalia; order Artiodactyla; family Bovidae; genus Bos; species Bos grunniens. The sequence continues at coordinate 12,839,809 of NC_141174.1, forward strand.
TGAGCTATCAGGGAAGGACTTTATTAAATAGGGGTAGAGTGGGGAGACAGAGAGGCTATTGGTTTTCCTCAATGACCAGCTTAACCATTTCTATTACCTATCGTTATGACACTAACAAGCACCCATGTTGGCTTTGACTGAAATCTAGAAGAAACAAATGCTACCTCAGCTTTTTATATTTTTGGAACTAACTGTATTAAGGGGATAAATGGCAACTGGTCTATTCATATCCCTAAGAACATTTTAAAGAGTTCGCTTTAGCCTCAGGATAAAACCTTACCACATCTTTTCCCAGTGAAATAAGGATGGGAAAAGCGGAGTCTAGAATCCAGAGAATTTAATTATTTGCTCTTGCTTTTGAATATCCTGTTTTGAAACAAAGACTTGTGTACCCGAGGAATGAGAAAGGTCTTACATATCATTAGTCTGGAATCCTAAGATAGTCCAGAAGAGTTTAAAATACAAATCAGACTCCTTGAATAAGCATACCTTACCCTACAATGGCTCATGATTGTGTATAAAGCACTCTCAATACTTTTTGGATGGTAAGGAAAGGATATAAGGCAGGCCAACTACTCACCCCAGTTTACAAATGAATAAAATGAGGCTCAGAAATATTAAGTGGCAGTAGGTAGTCACATCACTAGCCTGTGTCTTAGCCCCTTGGAGAACTCAGTCTCTGGTTCACAGGTGAGGGTCTTCTGTCGAGTTCAGTGCCCTGCCTAGGCCAGTCAGGGGGGAAGTGGGCAGCAGAAGAGAGGACCACAGAGATGCTGGCCTGATGAAATGAATTATTTAGGACAATAATTCACCAAATAAGAAAACCTCCCTCATGGATCCCCAAGGCCAGTGAACTTTCAATGAAATGGGCTTCTGGGCTATAGCTGCTCCCAGAGAGGATTTAAAATATAAACAAGATCAGACAGCAATAACCAAGGTTGATGGTTTCAACCTGTGCTTTCTGTGGTTCATTCACCAGGGTGGAAGATAAATTTATGTCCCACTAACTCCTGCAGGGAACATAAAGATCATGGATTCCAACCTCTCCCAAATCTTCATTCAGTGGAGACAAGGCGCTGTGCTAGAACTCTTGGCCAGGCAACCCTTGTGGCTTTAAAGAGACAGGCAGGGCCCACTGGGGTAGCTCAGCCTCCAACAAGGGCAGGCAAGTGTCTCCAGTTTGGTTCTATGAAGTAGTCACACCCACACCAAGCTTCCCTCTTATATCAGTCTTGTCTCTCCAAAACGGTTGCGCAAGAAATACGCCCTGGATTCCCTTTGGGAAACAAAAAAAAAAAAAGAGGAAATATTTCCAGGGTATTGTGTGGGTTCCCCAGAGCGTTTTCCTTTTCCAGACGCCAGTTTGAAAGGCTCAGGCGCAAGTCCAGATAGGAAGTGCAGCAGATTGCTTCAGAGTTAGTCTCTCATCAAGGCTCACCTCTGGGTATGTAATCAGCCTTTTTACTCACCTAACAGGATCATTCTCTAATAAGGTGTTCGTTCAAAGAGCTTTCCCCATTGGGTCTGTCCGTCTGCGAGCTTCCGGGAGTATTGATAGGAAGAATGCGCATGCTGAATATTCACTCACTGCAAACAAGATCCCCCTCCCTACCGGGTCTTTAGTGATTCTGAAGGCGGCGGGGCTGCCTTAGATCTGGAAGCACAGGCTAGTCACTGGCAGCGCAAAGGAGAGAAAGATGGACAGCTGGCGGATTATATCCAAGTGGGCTGCTGCCGGCTGGGAGAGCAGTCCGGACTTCCTGGGGTAATCCATCTTCCTGACACATCCCCTTCCCGGGAGTTAGTTTTCTCCAACATACTTTCTGCCCCTGACAAACAGGACGGATCTGTCTTTACTCCTTCCTTCCTCTGACAAGCTGCAAGTCACCCCTAGTCTGACTTCAGCACTCGCCTTCTCTCATGAAATGGCTAGCTATCTACCACCCAGTTTATTGATGATTATCAGAGAACCCAAGGAGTGTGGTGATTGAAGAAAAGCCTCTGGCTAGAGGTGCCCCTCCTACCCCACTTTAAATCAAATACGGGAAATTACTAAGATAAGTATCAAAACACAATGGAATCATTATACTGGTGAAGCATCACCAATCGTGTCAAATTTTATTCCAATTAAAGTGATTTTAAAGGCACAGAAATCTTATGAACTATGCTTAATGGAGATTAAAAATACTATCTTAGGTGACATCTTAAAGAAGATGGAGAAATATTCCATATTTAAGATGTTTATTCAAGCAACCATGATGTCATCGATAAGAAGGGAAATAAAGACTATGATGCAAGTTAGATTAACCTAGATCCTAGTCTTGGCCATACTGCTAAATATTTGTGACTTTAAATCTTGAATATCTCAGGGGCTCAGTTTGCTAATCTATAAAAGGGGGTTGTAAGAGCTGGTCTCTTTGCTCCATCTGAGGGTTGAGACTCCATCTGGAATCTTATTTCAAAAGTGATGTGAATGAAGAATGTGTCATGTCTGCCCACCTCTAAAAAAATTAAAAGGTGAATTTAGCCCATGGGTAATCCAGAAAGAAATGTGGCATGTTTACATTTCCAAATGTCTATCTGATTTTTGATAGGAAGAACTTTCAAAGCTTCCCAGACTCAAAACCTGATTGTAAATCTCCTCTCTTTGGAGACCGCAGGCAGGCACCAGGTGCAATCAGTCAGCTAAAGCTAATATATTTTGCTAATAAGCCCAAGGCACTAAACACTCTTTCTCCATATATGTAAAGCAAAAGACTGAAGCTATCTCAGATGTCTCTTTAATTCTCTTTACCTACTAACTGCTTCTTCTAAAACTCTGGCACAATTCCACGTCCTCTGATATGGGATGAGAAGTTATTTCTGGTGAAGCAGTTAGGCATGAAACATTCATCTTTGTCAAGTGCCTGATAGGCACTAGAACACCAAATACTTTGCTGCTTAGCCGCATCTAAATTGAATGCAAGTTTTTGTATTTAACTGAGTTTCTCAAAATGATTATTTTTAATCATTTTAACTGATTTTAAACAACCAACTACTTAATATTCTCAAAAAGTCTTCTAAGGGTTCATCTCTCCCCTCTCACTTCTATGAATTCAAATGCAAGAAGTTTTCTCAGTGAAACTTATACCACTGAGCCCCTATAGGGAGATGCTCTGCTAACACTTTAGGGAAAGCTTTTGCTCTTTCTCAAGAATTGCAAAAGGTCTGGGAGGTCACCAATGTCAACTGCATTGAGGAAATCCTCACCTAACAGGCAAATTAATATGAAGAATGGAACCTCAGGGCAGGCAAGTTACCTAAATCTATAAGACTTTCTCAAATATGTAGTTTCTTCTTCCTTTAATGTGAGTAACCTGTTTGCCTTGACCTACTTAAATCATTATTTGAAAAATGGCCTTTCTACTGCTTTGGGGAAAGATGTCATTGGTGTGTGTTTAACTGTCACATTTCAGGCCAGGACTGGTCTTACTGTTAGGGAGATTAAGTGAAGAGGCCTAGAAAGGAAACATGGGAGAGGCACTGGGAAGGGTCCCTAATAAACATTATCTTTAGTGGCCTGAATAGGACAGCTGCAATTCCACCAACAGAAATTTACATGAATCATGAGGAAACCCTAGACAACTAGCAGATATATACAGAGCTAACACATTTTACTCTTTGGTGGCATTTTCTTAATTAAACTCTTCCCAAGTAGAGTCATTCAAAAGCTGAGCCACAAGCCAATGAGACTTAGGATATGGAATTGGAATGACAGAAAGGGTAACAAACATGTATAGATGTCAAGGAAATGGGAAGAGAAATCTACATTGTGAAAGGTTAACTGTGAAGGGGAAGGGAAGATTTAAGAGAAACAAGTTTGTACTAAGGCAATGCACCCACCAAGGACCCTGAATATCTGAATCCCTGGTGTGTTTCCAGTGCTTAGAACAATTCCTACTGGGTTGGTCGAAAAGTTCATACAGTCTTATGAAAACACCCAAATGAACGTTGTAGCCAACCCAATACATAACAGGTATTTCATAATAATGATTTCATGAATGAATGAACTGTCTTCAAAGACATTTTAAAAATACATTTTGGAAGTGTTTCATTTTTAAATGAGAGAAGAGAAGGAATGCCAAAATCTGATTGAAATCTGCATAAGAAAACAAGAAGTATGTGTCCACATAGAGCTGAAACTGAAATGAGAGTCAAAGATTGTTATTGGTAATATGACTTTTAGGTTGTTTAAAAGGGGTAGGAACATAGAAGGTGACAGATAAATGGTGTAATAAATTGGGATGAAATATTCCAATGTAACTATATAAAATTAAGTAAGAAAAATTGAAAGTAAAAAATAAGCTTCCTTGGGTTGGGATATATTGAGTTTGGAGGAGTAATCAAAGAGAAACAAGAGGGACTTACACATAATATGGTCAAAGTTAAGGCCAAAAAAGAGGCTAAACACAGGACACAAACAATCCTACATATTTCCTCCATGGACTGTCTATAAAATAATCTGTGGACTGATAAGAAACAAGCTTGATCAAAGATATGTCTGATGTTCTTAATAGTCAAATATTTTCCATTAAGTAGATTCAATTTTTAAATTTCAAATCAGCCAGGTGAGAAAAGGATAGACTTCTGAAAATACTGCACAGATCATATGCAGCTTGACTTTCTCTTCCTTGCATATTATGGACATGTGCTATGTTTTGATAAAGCTCTGTTTCTTCCTCACAGTTTCGCTGCTCCTTCGACTCAGTCCTACTGGGAAGTCATGCAGGTCAGCCACAGATAACCTGCAGTGGAACAATGGTGCCCCAAAGATGTCTGTATCTAATCCGCAGAAGCTGCGAACACATAGGGTTAGATGTCAAAAGCGAATTAAGGTTGCAGATGGAATTGAGTTTGCTGATCAGCTGACCTGAACAGAGATTATCCTGGATTATCTGAAGTGATCCATCTAGTCACACGAATCTTTGAAAAAAAAAAAAAAAATTGACAAGGAAGCAGAACGGGTCAGAAAGATTTGATGGGAGAAGGACCTGACCAACTGTAGTTGGCTTTGAAGATGGAAGAAAGGGTCCAGGAGCCAAAGAATGCAGTAGCCTCTAGAAGCTGGCGATGACCCTCAGTTTACAGCTGGCCAAAAATCAGGGCTCTCTAGCCTGCAGCTGCAAGACACTGCATTCTGTCAATAATGCAAGTGAACAGGAAACAGATTTGCCCCAGAAAGGAATGCACATAGATTTTAATCCAATGCAACCCATACCAGACTTCCACCATCGAACTGCACAGTAATAGGCTTGTCTTAAGTCATGAAATCTGTGGTGATTTGTTACTGCAAAAAAACAGGAAACTAAAACATAACACAACCGCTTCCAAAATAATCCCTGGGAATGGAGACTTATCAGGATTTTTATCAAGAAAGATGAAGTAGGTGGAAGAGTCTGGAATAATGCTGTGTTCAATGTACACGAGGTTCTCTTGTACATTTGGTGTCCAGCAAGGTGACCTGGGGGATGAGAGAGAGAAACTGGCAGATACACTGGCGTCTGGGACAGCTGAGTGCCAAGGACTCCTGTGCTGACTATCACGCATTAGCCTCCCTGGCTCTTGGCTCCCTGCTTACATATCTGGCTTCCAACAGCTAGTTATGGCCATTCCAACTTGGTGGCCTCTATGGAAGCCCCTTGCTGACCAACTAGGCTCCACAGCCTCCTTGATTCCTGTATTTAGTTTGCTGGGCTACCATAAAAAAGTACCACACACTGGGTGACTTAAAAAAGAGATTACTTTTCTCCCAGTCCTGGAGGCTAGCAGTCTGAAATCAAGGCGTCAGCAAAAGCCAGCTGCTTTCTCTCAGCTTCGTGGTTTCCAGCAATCCTTGCTGTTGCTTGGCCGGTCCTCCATCTCACCAATCTATGCCTTCATCCACACGGCCGTTTTCCCTCTGCATGTGTATCTGTATGCATGTTTCTTTTCCTCTTATTATAAAGATCCCAGTTATGTTGGATTAATGGGTTTACCAGGTAGCTCAGTGGTAAAGAATCCACCCAATGAAGGAGAGGTGGGGGGTGGGGGTGGGGTTCAATCCCTTGGTTAGGAAGATCCCCTGGAGAAGGAAGTGGCCATCCACTCCAGTATTCTTGCCTGGGAAATCCCATGGACAGAGGAGCCTGGCGGGCCACAGTCCATGGGGTCGCAAGAGCTGACCATGACTGAAAAACAACAAGTGTTGGATTAAGAGCTCACTCTATTCCAACGTGACCTCATCTTAATTAGTTATATCTGAAGCAATCCTATTTCCAACTAAGCTCACCTTCTGAAGTTCTGGGAAGAATGCACATTTTGGGGGGACATTTTGAGGGGACACACATTTCAACCGAGGATAACTCCTATTCTGAATAAGTTATGGCAGCTTCCTGAACTCAAGTGAATGAGTTTCTCAGCACTTGACAGGTGCTGCCCTGCCATTCAAGTGCTAAGAATATGTTGAGTTTTGTTTATGAGAAACTAAATTGAACCAATAATGACTTTCTTGCATTCTAATTTACTATTAAACTTATAAATGACTTTATATATCCCCAAGTGATTCACCCTATTATCTCATCTGTGTCTTATGTTGACAATGGTAATAAAGACCTCATTATCCTCATTTTGTAGTGAGATAAACAGAAACATACCGAAAGAGACTACATTATTCAAAATTGTACAGTTAGTTAAGAACCAGGTCAGGCTGAAGACTAGACTTCCTGATCTCTGGCCCCAATCTCTGGGTCTTCTTTTTATAATCAAAGAAGAAAAAAATCACCCTTGTGTCTACAACTGTCCAAGACAGAATGTTCCTAAGAAATTCAAAGAACACAGTGATGATCTATAGAATCTGATCACTGCCACACAGTACCTACACATCCTCTCTAAGCTACTCTATTGCAAATGTCCTCTCTAAGCCATCCTATTGCAAATGAGTCCTTTTTCCTTTTATTCCCCTCCAGAACAGAATCAGATGTAAAGTAAAATATAAATTGAGAACCAAGAATAGCAAAACCGTTCTTCCTGCTCTGTCCACATATAGAACATATTTGAGCCTAAAAAAAGTCATATGAGGTAATTTGTAACTAAAAACATAGTTTCTAAAAGAAAAATCACCAGTCATATGAAAAGTTCCAACTTGTGTATGTTTGCCACAGTTCTGCGAGGAAATCCCTTTTGTGTCCTAATAGTGTCTTGATTTATTATCATCATGCACAGTGATGATACTCTGTGACTGACAGCAAATACTGAATAACGTATGAACTGTGGATTTGATTCTTGAAAGGAACAGGACAAAATCCAGAGCACCAGTAACACCAAAGGCTGACAAGATATGGAGTAACAGCCAACTCTCGACAATAGAACTTTCATTTTTCGCTGGTGGGAATGCAAAGTGATAGAGCCCCTTCGGATAACAGTTTGGCAGTTTCTTACAAAGCTTGTGCCATGCAAGGCCAAAACTGCACTCCTTAATATTTACCCAGCTGAAAACAAAAAGCTGCATACAGATGTTCATGGCATCTTTATTCATAACTGCCACAACTTGGAAGCAACCAGGATGCTCTTCAGGATGCAAAGAGATATATAGGCTAGGGTACATCCAGAAAGTGGAATAGTATTCAGCACTCAACAAACAAAAAAGCTATCAAACCATGAAAAGACACAAGAAGCCAATCTGAATATACCTGAAGCAATCTGAAGCCAATCATAAATACTTTATGATTCTAACTATATGACCTTCTGGAAAAGGCAAAAGTGTGGAGATGGTAAAAAGATTGGTGGTTTCCAGGAGAAGTGGGGGGGGTGGGGTGGGGAGGAAGAGGGGAAACACCTAGGACTTTTAGGGCAGTAAAGTACTCTATAGGATACGATGGTATAATGATTGGATACATTCCATTATACATTTGTCAAAACCCATGGAATGTACAACGCCAAGAGTGAACCCGAGTGTCAACCGCGGACCTTAGGTGATAACGGTGTGTCAATATAGGTTCGTCAATCGTGAGAAATGTATCATTCTGGTGGGGGATGGTGACAGTGACAGTGCAGGGGATAAACGGGAATTCTGCATTTTCTGCTCAATTTTGCTATGAACCTAAAACTGCTTTTAAGACTAAAACCATTGAAAAGGAGAAAAAACCCAATGGACAAAACATTATCATCTCTACCTCGGAAGCCTCTCTTCAAGTCTTCCAAATGTCAAAGGATAATTTCACTGATGTAGGCAGAATCCTTAAACTGGAAAGCATATCTTAATCTCAGTTTGCAGGCCTGAAACTAAGAAATACAGATGGCAAGCTGTCTTTCAATAGAAAATGAAAAGTCGAGATATTTAGGTTGAGAACTGTAACCTACATTTCAATGCAGACCCTTTGCCTTAATTGTAAACTAGCCTTCCATTACATGACCTGTCAAACAGCTTCTTACAAGTATCCTGATAAGACACGACAGTAAGGATTTGCATTGGTCTTAAGACCACTGCGCTCAAATCTGACATTATGAAAGGTAATATTAATCCTGCTTTTACCCACTTGTCCGTATTTTGATGGGAAAATAATACTGCCTGTTTAGGATCATGAAACTAATTTAGGTCAAGTGGTACATAACGTAATATGATCGTAGAACCACACTGTTCAAAGATTAAAAACTGTGTTGGGATGCTAAAATATAATTATTTGACCAGCAGATGTGAAAGTAGAAATAAGAAGCCGTTATTTGCACTCACCCTTAGTTAAGCCATGGCACTAAATTAAATATTCTCCCTCTATAGAGATCTTAAGCAAACCAGGCTCTCTCAGCATCATAGCATGCTCGAGGGAAAGATTTTAAACACAATACATATATTTTGGAAAAACCTCTTTCCTTTCTTATTAAATCTTTCTCCAAAAGTAATGCTAATGACAGAACAAGATCTTGCCTTAAGGTTTTAGTACTAATGATAATAAAACACAGATAATAGCTAACATCGAGTGCCCACAATGTAAAGCTAAGTGTTTCACTTCCATTTATGTACATCTTTTAAATGATTTCTATTTTAGGGCAGATTTAAGTTCACAGTAAAACTGAATCCCCCTTTTCCTTTTTTTTTTCCATTTCTCCAGGCGCCAGCCTAAAACAAGATGCCATAACATCTCACTAGGACAATTATAATAGCCTCCTAACTGGCCTTCCTACTTCCCTCTTGCCTTTCCATACATAAAAATAATTTACTTCCTTGCTTAAAATTCTACAAATGTTCACCATCAGACTTACAAGGGAGCCAAATTCTTTCCCCCACTATCCCCACCCAGCTTACATAACCAAGCCACCGCCTAGCCGACTTCCTCTCTCACTCTGCCCATTGCTGACCTCATGCCAGCTCACTAGTTTTCTTGGTTCTTAAACGAGCTCAGCTTAATTTTGCATAAGGCTTTTTCACTAACAATTCTTCTTAGATATGCTTTTCTGGTCCTTAGAGAGCTATCCTTTATCCTTTGGGGTTTGAACTTTTCCTGTTCACACAACCTAAAGTATGTCCTAATCATACTCTTTTGCTTCATCCTGTTTTATCCTAGCTTCTATCAGAAACTGTCTTCTTTTGAACTTACTTACTGCCTTTTGCCCTCAAGAGAATACAATGTGGGGCTGTCCTTCTCCTCACCATAAACTCTTTGTAGACAACAGGTTCTGGGAATAGTATTGTGGTCGGTCAAGGTTTGCTGAATGAAAAAAAAAAAAAAAGAAAATGAATGATCTTAATTGCTACAGCCATCTCAGAAAACAGATATTCCATCTTCTCCCAATTTATGGAGTCACAGTGAGCTAAAAAGATGGCTGAGCCAGGATTCAAACCCAAATCTATGTAAACTCATGGTGAATCTACAAGGCCGAGTAGATTACACAGTCGAGTAACTATGAATTACATAGTAGAGTGACCTCACAATCAAGAAAATGTGCTTGTAAGAACAGTTCAAATGCTTTCAGAGCAAGTTATAGAATATCCCAACAGCTGGCTAAAAAAAATAATAGGAAACATCATCCCACTCTGGGGTTGATCTTTCAGTGGTTCAATGATAACATCAATGAAACAAGTTTTTTCCCACTTTTTGCTTTAGATATTGGCATGTGGGCTTTGTCCAAATGTCTGCACGTCAGATATGAAACCAATAGTGTCTACTGTGGAATAATCTGAAGAAGAGTAAAGGGGCAAATGAGTGTCTGCTTAGATTAGTGTCTTATTGATAAGAATTCACTAAGGCAACTAGGCGTTAGGATTAAAGGTTTTCCTCTTCTATACATTTACAGAGGGCTCATTAGAACAATGCTTCTCAAGACTGGCTACACATGAAAATCTCCTCGGGAGCTTTTAAATTCTGATGTCTGGTTCACACCTCAGAGGGGCTAAATCAGTGTTTCTTGGTGCCAGAGACTTTTTGTTTTTAACTCTGTAGATGATTCTTCCGAGCAATAAGCATTGAGAATTTCTAGAACTTCATTGGTGCATGATACTCTGCCCTAAGTATTTCTCTTTCTTAATTACTCATTAATTTCTCTTCTTGCATGTCCTCATTTATTTTCTTATTTTCATTCTCTGGTGTTTTTTCCTGTAATATTTACTAAATCATGGTTATTGTTAATTGAGCTATATGAATGAAGACAGTAATGTTGATTAGTTTCCACATATTATCTTTAGAGCATTCTTATAAAGAGGAAGAAAGGCAACATTTCAGATACAGAGCACATTCAAGTGATCCATCTTGTATTAGTATGGCAATGTGCCTGATACACTTCTTCAACAAATATTATAAAAATATATCACACTTTTTCGAAACAATCAAATAATGTCTGTGGAGAACTGTATTTTTCCAAAGACAGCCATAGAAACATCTCTCATCCAACCTGCTCCTTTGCAATGTGGCCTTGCCTCTCCCTAATCAAAAAGGGGATCTGATTTTCTCTCCTCTTTAATCTGATTGGCCGGGTGACTCACTTGTAACCAGTGGAATGTGGTGGGAGTGTCCCTGTGTGCTGAGGCTAGACAAGGCTATTTCCACGTGGTTTCTGAGAGTGTTCCCTCTCCAGAAGCTCCCTCTTAGGACAGTCTCTGTCTCAGAAAACCAGACTGTGAATTAGAAGCACAAGCTGCACAGATATGCCAAGAAGATGGTCCCATCTCAGCTCAGCCTCCAAATCCCCCCAGTTCAGGCTCCGGGCATACGAATAAAGGAGTCTCCAGGTAATTCCAGGTCCTAGCCATGAAGATCACTCGGAGCTTTCCAAGTCTTCCCAGTTGAGATTCTGGGTATTAGGGAACAGAGACCAGCCACCCCTGGAATGCTCTGTCTTATTTCTGCCCCTCAGAATCCATGACATCAGGAAATGCTTGTACTTCGCCTCTGGATTTGCAGCTGTTTGTTACACAGCACAGATAACCAGAATAATCTCAGGAGAGCCACACCAGGGAAAGCACAAAGAAAACACCTATCTCTGTAAGTTTCGTTTGATACTGTTTCTGTTTTCCAACTTCATAAAATCTTCTAACAGGTACTTCTAAAATTTTTACCAGTCTGACTACTGTATAGGCACATATAAAACCCACGACTCTGTTTCCCACTTCTATTATTTCAAAGAGCTATTGATTTTATGTACCAATTTAACAAATATTATGAGGTATTATATGTATGTAAATAGTGTTAAGATGGACCACCAATATGTAGAAATCTAGAGCTCTAGGGAAGGTCAAGATACAATAACTACAAATGGAACATTCTTTAGAAAAGAAGGATCTTAACGCAGGCTGTGTCTTCATACCCACTCTGTTGAGTGACCAGCACTCCCTGTGCTCGTCTCAGGGCCATCGAGTGGTATTAGTCTCAAAAGGAATGAAAACAACACCCACCATTCAAAAGGAAGGTTTTCCCTAACTGTACTGGAACTTGAGCTCACAACATATCCCTGGAACTCTTCTCATTGGTGTCCTTTTTCTCATGAATTTGGAGAAAGTATGAAAGGGAGAAAGTAAAAGCAAACAGGCCAAGTAAAAGACTGCATGTCAATGGAAGTCTAAGAGAGAAAAAAAAAAAGAGAGAACATTTATAAAGAGAAAGAAAGAAAGAACTTGTAGCTGAAAATACCGCCATGTTATCAATCCCTGATAAAGACTCTCTGGTCTTCTCACAAAAGTACCGTCAAAGATGAGAAAACTCACACTCACAGAGCACCACGAGCACAGGAACCGACGGCCCACTGCCAGAACCGGAAGGACACTGTATTCAAATGGATCTGGGCCAGGGTCCAGGACAAACTCAAGCAAACCTTGATTTGCAGCGCATCCCTTAATTCTGCCTTCTGAATTGAGGAAGGAAGCTAGGAAGACAATTCAAACGCCCTTCATGTCTGGCTTCTAACTCAGAGAAGAATACATGTTTGGCTTCTAACTCCTGGCTCTTTATCACCCAGAAAATAGGACTGTCTTCTTTCACTGGCCTGTGGGAGCCCTTCTGGTGACCTCCAAACTCACAGCCATCTCCTTTCCACATGTTGCTATGAGACACCAATACTCAGAACACAGAAGGACAATAAACTCATTTATTTTATCATCAGAATTTTTTTCTTTAACTAAGAGCCTCATGAAAAATGGATATTGAGATGGACCTCCATGTAGGATATATGTGGTCATGACTATACCAAGTTTAACAATAAAGCTTTTTCATTTCAGCATGATGTTTTACGAAATTAGTCGACTTGGAAGGGAATAGAAACATGTCATTATGATTGATCTCTTAAAACCAATGAGCATAATTTTCTAAGAATGGAAATGATATGTGGTTATGTGAGCAGTTTACATTATGGCAGTCACAAAGGCCGTGTCTCCTAGAATCAGTGCTGACTTGCTAAGGGTGAGCTGTGGCCGGAGTTTGAGGCCCATCAGGACAGATCTTGAGCTCTGTGACATGGGTTCTAAAATGTGCTACCTACCACGGTACGAATCTCCTTGTAAGTGCTTCTTTTTGCTTTACTGTTTTTTTAAAGTAATTTGTGATATGGTGTATTGAGAATGCTACATTTGTATACCTGTGCCAGATTCATGTTGATGTATGGCAAAACCAATACAATATTGTAAAGTAATTAACCTCCAATTAAAATAAATACATTTATATTTTTAAAAAATTACTAAATAAAATGACACTAAAATTTGAAAAAAAAATTTAAAAATTGCCTTGTAGTTTTACTGTGTTACAATTGATTCCATAAATTATGTTGACTCCATGGCATACCAAAGTGAAAATGATCATAATGAAAGAAAAATAGGGACTTCATTGGTGGGTCCATATTCCCAATGCAGGGCCTGGGTTCAATCTCTGGTCAGGGAACTAGATCCCATAGTTCAGTTCAGTCATGTCCTACTCTTTGTGACCCCGTGAATCGCAGCATGCCAGGCTCCCTGACCATTACCAACTCCCAGAGTTTACTCAAACTCACGTCCATCGAGTCAATGATGCCATCCAACCGTCTCATCCTCTGTCGTCCCCTTCTCCTCCTGCCTTCAGTCTTACCCAACATCAGGGTCTTTTCAAATGAGTCAGTTCTTTGTATCAGGTGGCCAAAGTACTGAAACTTCAGCTTCAGCATCAGTCCTTCCAGTGAATATTCAGGACTGATTTCCTTTAGGATGGAATGGTTTGATCTCCTTTCAGTCCAAGGGACTCTCAAGAGTCTTCTCCAACACCATAGTTTAAAAGCATCAATTCTTTGGCGCTCAGCTTTCTTTATGGCCCAACTCTCACATCCATACGTGACCAGTGGAAAAAACATAGCTTTGACTAGACAGATCTTTGTCAGCAAAGTAATGCCTCTGCTTTTTAATATGCTACCTAGGTTTGTCATAGCATTTCTTCCAAGGGGCAAGAATCTTTCAATTTCATGGCTGTAGTCACCATCAGCAGTGATTTTGGAACCCCAAAAATAAAGTCTTTCATTGTTTCTATTTTTTCCCCATCCATTTGCTATGAAGTGATGGGACCAGATGCCATGATCTTCGTTTTTTGAATGTTGAGTTTTAAGTCAGCTTTTTCACTCCCTTCTTTCACTTTTATCAAGAGGCTCTTTAATTCCTCTTCACTTTCTGTCATAAGGGTGGTGTCATCTGCATATCTGAGGTTATTGATATTTCTCCTGGCAATCTTGATTCCAGCTTGTGTTTCACCCAGCCCAGCATTTCACATGATGTACTCTGCACATAAGTTAAATAAGCAGGGTGACTATATACAGCCTTGACGTACTCTTCCGGATTTGGAACCAGTCTGTTGTTCCATGTACAGTTTTAACTATTGCTTCTTGACCTGCATACAGATTTCTCAGGAGGCAGGTAAGGTGGTTGGTATTCCTATCTCTTTAAGGATTTTCCATAGTTTGTAGTGATTCACACAATCAAAGGCTTTGGCATAGTCAATAAAGGAGAAGTAGATGTTTTTATAGACCTCTTTTGTTTTTTTGGTGATCCAGCAGATGTTGGCAATTTGTTCTTTGATTCCTCTGCCTTTTCTAAATCCAGCTTGAACATCTGAAAGTTCTCAGTTCATGTACTGTTGAAGCCTGGCTTGGAGAATTTTGAGCATTACTTTGCTAGCATGTGAAATGAATGCAATTGTGCAATAGTTTGAACATTCTTTGGCATTTCCTTTTTTTGGGATTGGAATGAAAACTGACCTTCCCCACTCTTGTGGCCACTGCTGAGTTTTCCAAATTTGTTGGCATACTGCATACAGTACTAGATCCCCTGAGCTCCAACTAAGACCCAGGCAGCCAAGTAAAGAAATAAAAATAATTTTTTTTTTCAAGAAGACCTTTAAAATGTGCACAAAGACATATCTGTGATATGTTTATTTTTCACATGATTTCTTGAGATCTAGTAAACAAAACCCACGGATTACTTGCATACAGCATGATTAACACACCAATCCAACTACCGAGGAAAGTACATCTAACACTTTGTTATCATTCTTCTTTTGGGGGTGTACTCACGACTTTAAAAGTAATAGGAGAAAGCAGGAAGCGGGAACAAAGACAGGGTACCTCTTGAGAGGATGTTCCTGCAGAATCTTTTTAGAACCTCAGCTTCTGGGAGTTACGATAAAAATACACTTGTAATCTGGAAAACTATCCATAAGAAAATTTCACTCAAACTAAGAAGTCAGTTTAACCAAGTAACAACCTAAGTCTGTAAACTAAATCTTAAAAGTAAAATGAAAATGATCGAGTCCATTGTCACCCAAAATGTATCTAAGAAAACATTAGTCCCTAAGCCACTACTAAAAGGGGGCTTCCCAGGTGGTATTAGTGGTAAAGAACCCGCCTACCAAAGCAGGAGACATAAGAGACATGGATTCAATGCCTGGGTCAGGCAGATTCCCTGGAAGAGAGGGTGGCGACCCACTCCAGTATTCTTCAGTATTCTTGCCAGGAGAATCCCATGGACAGAGAAGTCTGGGAGGGGGTAAGGCCATAGTTCATAGGGTCGCAAAGAGTTGGACTTGACTGAAGAGACCTAGAATGCACGCACACACTACTAATAAATAAATAAAATTCAAAGGTGAATTTTTTTTAAAGCTCTGAGGAAGCCTGTAATAAAAGACGTACTTAATATTGTTTCATCTAGCATTTCTCACACTTATTTGAGCACAAACCCATGTGTGCATATGTGTGTGTTTGTGGGTCTTCCTCTGAGGAAGATATCGAGGTGGGGGGAGACAAGTAAGCTATCCATTGTATCCACAGAGTAAGAAAGAGCTGGTCTCACTTATAACAAGAGGTGCAAAGCACAGACCTAGTTTCCTGTAAGGACTTCCCAGGAGCAGATGGGAACTGGGTGGAAGAGACAGTAGTTGGGATGTTTTGAAATCCTTCTCATCTCAGTTTTGTAACACCCTCATCCATCTTCTGCGTCCCTTTTCCCTCAAGCAAGTTAATAGATTAACCTTAGAACACAGAGTATCAGAGGCCAAAACTCTGCACCTGAGAAAACAGTGTAGCTTCACACGTACAGAGGAATAAATCATTTCACAGTCTCTCTCCAGTGAAGCCCAGAAAGAAAAAGCATGAACAGGGGGATTTGGCCTGTAGACGATTATTACCCATAACAGGTGGTGGAAACGCCAATGGTAAAAGCTGCATTTTGGCAACTAAAACTGCAACCCAAACATAATGATGTTCACAGGGGCTCTGTCTGTTTTTCTGGCTGCTATGATGCTATAGTAACATCTGAACAGTGCCAGACAAATTACTGTAATTGTTTCCTTTGCTACAGATTCCTGGACAGGTACAGGAAGTATCCTTTCAAGCGAAGACTGAAGAAGGAAAAAAAAAGAACGAAGAAAAAAGAAAAAAAATTACCAGAAACCACGACTAAAAGAAACCAAAAATTGTTTCAACATCCAGCCTCAAGTGCTCTACTTCCTTAATGATCAGAGTCACACCAGGGAAAATTACATTATTAGTATAATAACAGAGGAAAAGGCAACTTAGCTGCACATCCTTAAAAGTTGTTTATCTAGTTTAGAATTACACTGATAGAGTTTATAAAAAAGCCTATGTTTTCAGGATTTGGATTGGCTTTGAAAGTGATCAAGGCAAGGATTCAGAAGGACTCCTCCAGAGTAGCCTCAGAATTGATAATGCTGGACTAAGACTCAATGAAAGAAGAGTATGGGTGTGACACAGCATAATGTTTAAGACGACAGGTTTTAAAGTCAGATGGAACTGCAGTCAAATCTGAACCCTACCACTTAAGTACAATAGCTCTTAAGGTTAAATAGCACCTTGAGCAAAGCACTCCATCTTCAGGGTCTCCAGTTTCCTCACTGGCAATGTGGAATAATAATACACACATACCTCAACATATTGCCAGATTTGAAAAGCCTAAGTCAGATAAAGCGTTAAATTTGGTGCCTGGTACACAGTAGACATGTCAAATAACCATATCTACACTTATTGTCATCATTATCTTAGAGTGAGAACAAGTTAGTCGTCCTTTTCCTTAATTCCAGACAAGGATATACATATATGCACATGTGCTAAGTTGCTTCACTTGTGTCTGACTCTTTGTGACCCTATGGGCTGTAGTCTGCCAGGCTCCTTTGTCCATGGGATTCTCCCGTCCATGGGAATACTGGAGTGGGTTGCCATTCCCTCCTCCAGGGGACCTTCCTGACCAGGGATCGAGCCCACAGCTCTTATGTCTCCTATATTTGCATGTGGGTTCTTTACCACCAGTGCCACCTGGGAAGCCCAAGAACATATATATATATATCCCTTCCTAATAAAAAACAATTTATCCTTAAAAACTAGGGATAAAACAACCATATGACCCAATAATCCCACTACCAAGCATATACCTTCAGGAACCCACAATTGAAAAAGACACTTGCACCCCAGTGTTCAGCACTATTTACAATACCTAGACATGGAAGCGACCTAGATGTCCACGGACCAATGCATGGATAAAGAAGTTGTGGTATGTGTACACAATAGAACATTACTCGGCCATAAAAGGGAACACATTTGACACCGTTCTAACAGGGTGGATGAGCCCAGAGCCTATCACACAGAGTGAAGTAAGTCAGACAGACAAATGTCGTGTATTAACACACGTGTATGGACTGAGCCAGACGGCAGCAATGAGCCTATCTGGAGGGCGGCAGTGGAGATGCAGGAACAGAGAACAGGCTTGTGGACACAAGAGACGAAGGAGAAGGTGGGACGGATTGAGAGAGTAGCACTGAAACATATACATTACCGTGTGTAGAATAGGTAGCCAGTGGAAATTAACTGCCTGGCACAAGGAGGTCAAAACTGGCACTCTGTGATAACCTAGAGGGCTGGGATGGGGTGGGAGGAAGGCAGGGCACAGGGAAGGGACGTGTGTATATCCATGGCTGATTCATGTTGATACATGCTAGAAACCAACACAATACTGCAAAGCACTTATCCTCCAATTAAAAGTAAATAAATTAAAAAAACAATTTAACACTGAGAACTTGCAATGTTCCAGTCATTCCTCTAAGCTCATTTTGTGTATTAGCTCACATATGGGGAAAGTACTCTTCACAACCCTATTTTAAAGATGAGGAAACTGAGAGGCAAAAAGAGGCTAAGTGGCTTGCTCCAGGGCAATAATTGTGACTAGTGGGTCCAGGACACCCATTTGGGCTACGTTGTTCTGAAACCCAGATGCTTTATCTTTAGGTATAGGGAAATGAAGTGATTTACCCAAAGAAATGAAAATATAGTTATTGTCATAAGGGAGACTAGAGACCACACTTCCTGCTTGTTTTACTAGAAGAGTCTGAGAGATGGGGCAGCGGCGATAAGGTCAGGTGAAGAACAGTTCAAAGAGCCCTGTGTTCCAGCATGCCAGATAGAGCTTACATGTCTCCAAGGAATACCGTGATCCTACCAAGGAAACAGAACTAAGAGCTCCCACAGGATCAGTCTGGCTCTATTGCCTTATCCTAGCTAACCGCATAATCCAAAGCAAATGAACTGAGAAGTTACAGTGGAAGTGACTTTGATCCCATCATCTTTTCTGGGCAAACAGCAAATACGCAGAAGTCAGGATCGCTTATTATAGCCTAAGATCTCTACATGTAATCCAGACAGTACTCTTGGGAGACTGGGCTTTCTAGAGAGGCAGTGATGTGAGTAAGCATTCTTCTCCCCAATAAGACAAGTGGCACCTCAAAAAATTCAAGCCAGTTAAATCCCTACTGAAGAAATTTCTACTTCCTGCACTCAGCAGTTCAATTTAGACACAAGTAAGAGAGCCAGTCATACAAATTCTCAGTGCTCAGAGGAAGTACCCAGAACACATAATAGGTCCCACTGGGTTTCTTGATTGGTAGGACAGAGTTTGGTGAACTTGTTCACATATACAATACTCTTTTGAAGGCTTCCTATGCATCAGTCATTGGGTCAGTGTTGGGGATTCCATGGAAAACCACACAGATGCCACACCTGTCCTGGTAAAATAAGCATATTCTCTGAGTTAAGGTACATGGTAAGTTGTTAACTTAAGAGTGCAAGGTACTTGCACTAAAATAGTATCTCACATGTGCATGCTTGTATGCTAAGTCATTTCAGTCGTGTCCGACTACATGATTCCAGGGACTGTAGCCCACCAGGCTCCACTGTCCGTGGGATTCTCCAGGCAAGAATACTGGAGTGGGTTGTCATGCCCTCCTCCAGGGGATCTTCCCAATCCAGGGATCCAACCTGTGTCTCCTGTGGCTCCTGCATTGCAGGTAGATTCCTTACCACTGAACCACCAGGGAAGCCCCACTAGTGAAGTCCCTGAATATCTCCCAGGACACTCATTTTTTGGACAAAATAATCATAAGAGGATTTGACAATAGGATCTCTAATAGTTCAGCCAAGGCTTTATCCATGGAAGACAGGGATTGAGGGAATTGATGAAGATAGCTATCCGAAGGCCACAGTGCCTAAAGCAGCATAGACAATAATACAGCCAAACTCATCTATAACTATAGCCGAATATCATTAAACGGCAACTTCAAGAATAAAGCCAAGGGGAAATTAACCTACATTTGTAACCAAAGGGCCAATGTTATTGATGCTTTAATAATTAGTCCCTTCCTGCTTATCTTCATCCACAAGGCTGAGTATCTTAGACAGGGTCATAAAGGATACTCTGCCCTTTGTACACACTTTGTCTCTTTAGAGTGTTGTACTGCAGCCTAACAGCTGTGAATGAATGGTGAATGGTGAACGTAGGGATTTAATAGGACCAGCATTCATTCATTCAGTCACTGATCCATCATCTCTGGGTGTCTTCCATGTTTCAAGCGCTGTTTCATGGCCCTGGAGATAAAATGACGAGTATAGGAAAGGTCTCTTGACTCCTGGAAGCTTATGTTGTGATGAGGAGAGAGGCAATAAACAAAGAGAATGTGATAAGCGCTATAAAAATGTGAAGACAGAAGAATGGGTTAGAAAGTGACCAGCAGGTTGGGGAGATGATCTGGGACAGGGTGATAGGAAAAGATCCTCTCTGATGGTGACGTTTAAAGTGAAACCTGAATGGTCTAAATGATGACAAGGAATGAGCATCTCACATACCGAGAGTTTTGCTTATGGATCAGAGAATTTATACACTTTATGTGACTTTCGGGAGAAATTCCTTAGTACTTATATGGCAGTGTATTTGAGACAGATCGAGACACACCCTTCATTCCCTCTTCTGAGAGAACTGAACATTCTGGTTCTTGATAAAGACTGCTAGCTAGACATCTTAAAAAGAACTCAGAATCTGTTCATTCCCAATTCATTTCTTTAAACTTAATAAAAATCTTCCTGTGTTGTCGATGGAAACAGAAATTGGTGCAACATTACTGGCAGGACGTCTGATAAAACTGTGCTGCAGACTTTAATATACGCATGCTTTTATACTGGCAAGTCTACTGAAAATGTATTATTATAAAGATATACTTATAAATATTATATATAGTTTTATGGCACTAATGGTAAAGAACCCACCTGCCAATGCAGGAGATGTAAAGAGACATGAGTTCGATCCTTGGGTCAGGAAGATCCCCCCTGGAAGAGGGCATAGCAACCCATTCCAGTATTCTTACCTAAAGAATCCCTTGGACAGAGGAGCCTGGTGGGCTACAGTCCATAGGGTCATAAGTAGTCAGACATGACTGAAGCGACTTGGCATGTATGCATGCAATTACAAATATCTTACATAGTTTAGCTATAGATATTATTGCTGCAACATTGTTTATAATGGCATGAATTGGAAAATAATAATGCCCCCCAAAATTGAATTAATCAAGGTAAATTGTATTCCTTTATATAATGAAATAAAAGTGAAACACTTGAAAAACAGTGATCACACTCAGTAAGAGCTCATTGACTCTCAGTTACTGTGAACATCATGCTTACTCAGCCAGTCATAGAAAACTAAATTTTCAACAAATATTAATTGATATAGAAAGATGTTTGGGGGATGTGGAGATGAAAAAATATATATATTCTTGGTTAAAAAAAGATCCTTGGTAAAGACTTCAAAGTTCTCAGTGTGAGATCTTAAGTTGAACTCTTTGGACCATCAAGAAATAAAAAATTAGGACACTGATATTCTTGGCTCAGCTCTAGGATAAAAAATGAACCATCACGGCAGAGTCTTAGGGATGAATTCTGATTCTTTAATTTGACCTCATATGCCCATTTCTGTAAGTCCAGGAACTGTCCTGTGCAGGATTCGGTAACCCCACCCAATTTGTCACCATAAGATGCACCAGAAAGTTACTTTTGCTGCCACAACTGCTTAAATTCTGTTTGAGGCGTGGGTTCCAACTCTTACAGAGTTCTTCAGTCTAATTAATTCGAATTGTACTCTTTGTGAGGGACTCAAAATGTAGTTTCCCTTTCCATAAAAATGATGATTTGTTTCCTCCCAAATGTGGAGTTATTACCCTTGCTGCCTTTTCTTTATGCCCTTTGGGAAAGTTACTCAGCTTCCAAGTTTCCTTGTCTGTAAAACAGTTAAGAGAATGAAATGTGTTAATGTATATCCTAAACCTTTAAATCTGCTTCTTAATTATTCATGATCAATTATCTCAATTATTTAGACAAATCTCAATTGAATTACCATTTTGGAGGACTCTCTTGGCTTTCTTCGTTCAAGATCTCTCCCATTTTTTTGTCCCTTCTCTTAAAACAATGTCAAAATACATACCTATCAAAAAACCCAGAGCTTCTAAGCACAACTTGCAAAGCCTTTCCTCTATGCATGTTCAACCATCCCCTGAGACCTAGGTGCATTCTAAGTAGGATCTTCAGTGGCAGGTTGGGGCAGGAAGAGCTGCCCAACAGATAAAGGCAGGGAGTTGAGAGGGGGAACGTGTATGATGCTTTCCATTTTGGCACTGGCTCAACCTCAGAGTGGTCTCCTTCCCAGTGCTCCCAGCTTAGCTCCATCTCCTTACCTGCCCCAGCTCTGAACCTGCTGCAAAGACTCTGTCTTTAAAGCAACTGTTATTCTGATGTATAAATATGATGCCTTAAGAGAAGCAGTCTCTCTTTTGAAATGCCTCCACTTCTTTAGTTTTTCTCTTTCTTTGTGGTTGTTTTGTTTAGTCACCAAGTTATGGCCAACTCTTTGCAATCCCAGGGACTGTAGCCCACCAGGCTCCACTGTCCATGGAATTCTCCAGGCGAGAATAGTGGAGCGGGTTGTCATTTCCTTCTCCAGGGATCTTCCTGACCCAGGGATTGAACCCAGGTCTCCTGCATTGGCAGGCAGATTCTTTACCATCTGAGCCACCCGGGAAGCCCTTTCTTTTGTCCTGTCACACCTGAGATGTTTACTCATCTGCACTTTTTTTCCCCCCTACAAGCTAAAGCTAGTGTTTCTCAGAGAGAAGTCTGTGGCCTGGCCACAACAAAGTCACTGAGGGGAGGGAGGCTGAAATTTCTGTGCTCCACACCTGACCTAAAAAATGAATCTCCTGCTCAGGAATTTGCATTTATAAAGGAACCCCAGGTGACCCTAATGCACATGAAATCCTGAGAACCATAATCCAAGGAGTGACAGGCAGTGATGGACACGGGGCAGTGTTTGTGAGCAATGTTCCATTGATACAACGGTAGCTGAAAATACCTTCAAAACTCAAAGGGGTTTGAGAGTTTGCCGCAAAGGCCAGAGGGGCAGGAAGTAGCTCTGAAGTACTGGGAGATATTCCTACTGGAGTGGGAAAGTCTATAGATAGGCTAGCATCTGTAAGTTAAGCTGGCAGAGAGGAGGGCTTAGTGTTTTTCCTTCCTTCCTCCTTCCTTCCCTCTCACTCGCTCTTCCTTCCATACCTTGCTTCCTTTTTTTCTTTTTAACTTCATACAAAAAATGTGAATCAATTTAATGGTAGTAATGAACACTGAGATTTTTACATTAATCTCCTGGTCACATACAGTGTGTTCTCCCTTTCTAATTAGGTAATCAAGTTATTAATTATGCCTAATAGTTGTATGTTTGCCTATTAAAATTAATTGAAAACCAAATGTTTTCCATTGATAAAAGAAAGAAATCCATACCTATAGCCCAGAAAGCATTAGTGTGGTGTTCATGATAATGACTTAGAAGAAATGGGGCTGGAGAGGCAGAGTTGTCAGAGCAGAGGGTGCTAAGTTATATTCTAGAGCATGGACAATTTTCCAGGCTAGCCTTTGAATATTTGCACATTTCAGCTCTACCCCAGGAGGTTAGTATTGGTTATGTCTTTAGTAGTCATTTACAACCAGGGAGAGAAGGGCCCTTGGCACTGCCACACAGTCGGCAATTGGCCAAGGCAGACCCTGAACCCACGTGGTCTGGTTCCAGAGTCCACTCTCTTAGCTCTATGACTCAGTGATTACCTCCTCCAAAGAAAGCTTCTCACCTAGAACATGGGGATGTATTACCTGCCTCAAAAGGCTGCTATGAGGATTAATACATGGAAATCCTTTCATAGAGTATCTGTGATACCGGTGCCATGTATGTATCTAGTATCAGTCATTAGTATTAGTAATTATCAATGGTCAATATAATTAGGGCTGGAACTATGTGCTCATGCCTGCATGCATGCTAAGTCAGTTCAGTCGTGTCTGATTCTTTGAGACCCTATGGACTGTAGCCTACCAGGCTCCTCTGTACACAGGATCCTCCAGGCAAGAATACTGGAGTGGGTTGCCACACCCGCCTCCAGGGGATCTTCCTGATCCAGTGATTGAACCTGCATCTCTTACATCTCTTGCAGTGACAGGAGAGTTCTTTACCACTAGCATCACCTGGGAAGCCCCAGTGTAACCACAATAACATATAATAATAATTACAATGATTATTAATTGATAGTCACATTTTACTGGACAGTAATATAACAAAAACATAGGCAGAATAACAAATATCTTTAATGAGGGCTGAGTGGAACATCTTTTAAAATGTGTTCTTCCAATGCCCTGTATCAGAAGCATCTGGGATGCTTGTCAAAAAAAACAAAAAAACAAAAAAAAAAAAAAAGAGAGAGAGAGAGAGGGATCCCAAGAGCCCCAACCAAAACCCACTATGATGAGATCCCCAAATCTGTATATTTAGCAAAGGTCCTAAGCACTTCTGAACACTAATGTTTGTGATTCCTTGACAGAAAGATGATATTAAAACATGAGAGAAGAGAAAAAAGTCAGCTGTCAGACAACCTACATATTTCTCTGCATGTAAGAGTTAAATAGCTCAAAGGCATGTACAGCTAGTCCTTCCAGGAAGTGGTATTTCTGATTTCTGTCATAAAGCTAAATGATTTTTGACTTGATAAAGTTTGCACTTACAATGTAATTAAATAATTTCCATACCATTGTGCTCTATTAGGATTGGATTAATCCAAGCAATAAAAATAGAATAATAATGATGATGGATGATGGTGGATAAAGATGGGGGATGATGATAATTATAAAGTGCTTGATGTTTTACATCAAAATTATACGGTCCTATTTTCATTAACTTTATGCTAAACCATGGAGACAAGAGTGATTTGCAAACTTTTTAAGCAGCAATTCAGGAGTAATTTTAAATGACTTGTCATCTTTATGGTGCCCTCTTGTATCGCTCTACCCATCTTTTCTAGTATCTCTGTGGTAGGGGCTTTTAACTCTAGAATTATAAGTTTTAGGTCTATGTTAAAATACCTCAACATTAATAAGCATTGAAAAGTAAAAACTGATAAATAGATCAAACAAGACGCTCCAAAAGCAGAGCCACTATAAAATTAGGTTCCCAACCTACAGGGTATTCCATGTTCAAGTATTACAAAATATTTCAGGAAAAGTTATTACTAATGAGAATTACAATATCCTAATTTCTTGTCCAGTTCCACCTAGTTATTACCACTTCTCCACGTCAACCATCAAATGTCAAGGAAGAAAATATTTCCAGTCTTTGAACCATAAAAGCAACCATCGCTCTCAGAATCTATAATGCCCAAACATTTAGCAAAGAGAAAATAAAATTGTAATGGACAGGAATTAGAGCAAACTCCAGGAGACAGTGGAGGACAGAGGAGCCTGGTGTGCTGCAGTCCAAGGGGTGCAAAGAGTTGGACACGACTTAGCGACTGCACAACAAAAGAAAATAGTTGGTGATGATGTTTAGAGAAAAGAATTTGATTTCTCCTGCCAAGGAACTGCCAGAAGGAAGCAACCGGCAGATAAATATGACACTGCACATGCATCTGTACCTAGCCGCCTCTGTCATGCTTTGAGGACTGTCCAAAATGCAGCGCTTTCGAAGACGACAGAGAGAAAGGAAACTGGATGCATGCCCTTCATTTCCTTCCCTGCGCATAAATACCTCCACCTGTGCCAGGAGACGAAAACAGGAGGACGTGCGAGGAGGGAACCTCTTCACTATCTACCGAGCAGCTGCTCGGTTTCACTGACAGCTGCTGGAGGTAGCCCACAAGAAAAGCGCCTGCAACTCTGTAATTGATGATGACTTAAAGTATGAAAATGAGCACATTCAGACATTTCACAAGGAAAGAATGAATAGTCAATACTAGCAAAGTCCATTTTTCTTATGCCAAGATTTTGATGGTGGTTTCTCTGGGTAAGCAAATGTTTCTTTTTATATCGAACTCTTAGCTCAATACTACATATTGACAAAGCATGAATACTTTGTGTTCATTTTCCTAAATGAACCTTGGAATTACTTACAAAATCCTTCACTTTCCTTGGTAGCTGTTGCCACATAAAGCATCTATTGGAAGAGGAAGGTCCAAAGAGAGGGTGAGACAGAGTAAAGAAAGAAAACAAAACAAATATAGAAAGAATAATCAGAGCAGGAAAAAGAACTTTCACAATTAGACATGTAACTAAAATCATTGCCTCTTGTTTTCAGGCAATATTCAGTACCTAATGGGAGTTCCTTGGAAGAGATTTTATTTTCTGCGTATCTTATACTTTATTATTAATGCTGCAAATCTTATTTGTGCCTGAGAATGGGAATGAGTATGGGGCACACAGTGGCATACAAAAGGCTGGCCTTGGCTCCCAAAAGCCATTTTTAGTTCAGTCGTTCAGTCATGTCCGACACCATGGACTGCGGCATGCCAGGCTTCCCTTGCCATCACCAACTCCCAGAGCTTGCTCAAACTCATGTCCATGGAGTCAGTGATGCCATACAACCATCTCATCCTCTGTTGTCCCCTTCTCCTCCAGCCTTCAATCTTTCCCAGCATCAGGGTCTTTTCCAATGAGTCAGTTCCTCGCATGAGGTGGCCAAAGTATTGGAGTTTCAAATTCAGTATCAGTCCTTCCAATGAATGAATATTCAGGACTGATTTCCTTTAGGATGGACTGGTTGGATCTCCTTGCAGTCCAAGGGACTCTCAAGAGTCTTCTCCAACACCACAGTTTAAAAGCATCAATTCTTCGGTGCTCAGCTTTCTTTATAGTCCAACTCTCACATTCATACATGACCACTGGAAAAACCATAGCTTTGACTAGATGGACCTTTGTTGGCAAAGTAAAGTCTCTGCTTTTTAGTATGCTGTCTAGGTTGGTCATAGCTTTTCTTTCAAGGAGCAGGTGTCTTTTAATTTCATGGCTGCAGTCACAATCTGCAATGGTTTTGGAGCCCCCCTGCCCCCACCAGAATAAGCTCGCTCACTGTTCCCACTGTTTCCCCGTCTATTTGCCAGCTCTGTGTGCAGTGTAATACACCACATTGTTAGCTTGGAAGCAGCTTTGGTGACAGTACTTTTACCACAGAAACCGGAAATGTTACCAACCAGAGCTCTGTTTCCCTTCCCACACCCCCGCCCCAGAAAGTTGATTGCTAAATAAATATCTACCAGAGTCCACCAGCCACATGAAGTCTTGACAAGTATCTGTAATTGTAAGTAAACACGTTCTCTGTGCTACACATGTTCCCTGCGTATAATATTTACAAGTATCCTTAAGAAGGGCCAGGATATCTGTTTTTATTTCTGCTAGACAAGGAGAATGAAAACTCAGAGATTAAGTAATCCACCAGTATCTCAAAGCTTTAATTAAGACATACTTTGAATCCAAAATACACCTTCATATCCTATATAATTCTGTCTTCCAAGATTAATGGGTTATGAGATCCTGGAGAAAAATGCTGTCAAAGGAAAGCTTGATATACATGCCAATAGAAAACACTGATATTAAGGTGGAAGGACGCAGGCTCGGTGTTTGAGGAGTCCTGGGGGTGTCTAGGGGCCCGATGCAAGGCTCCATGCTCTCTGTCGCCCTCTGTTCACCTGAACCTCAAAGGAAGATACAAGGGCATGCTCACCAAGTCCCTGGATGCTGCCGAGCCTGCAAGGACATATCATCTCACTTGTGTATTACGTAGATTTGTCCGAACAGTCCAGTCTCCTTTCTGGAGTCAGGAAAATTTAACAAAGTGAAATGAATAAAGGAAAGGTCATATGCATCATGTGAAAGAGAGAACGGTATGACTCCTGAAGAGAGAAGAGTTTGGGAGGAGATTGAAGGCTGTCTTTCGCCTCTGAAGAAGAAATTCTCCCATCTCTGCAGAAGAGACTCTTTCATCCAGGGAGTGGAATTTAACTAACAAAGGAGAGCTATAGGAAGGAAGATTCCATTTCAACAGGAAGAGGCATTTTCTAGTACAAAGTAGTGTACTAGTCATCTCTCAGTTTATTCAAGGAGAATTTAAAAGTCATCTCTCATGAAGTAATGATTAAATATGCAGGATTTGAAGCCAAGATCCAGGTTCAAATCTGAGCTCCATGGCTTCCTAGCTATATGATCCTAGGCAAGTCTCAGTGGTTTCCTCATCTGCAAAATGAGGATAATAGCACCTAATTCAATGGGTTGTTATCAGAATTAAAAGAAATAATGTAAGTAATTATATAGAAAGTGTTATAACAGTGCCTAGTACAAGGTCAGGCTTATGGAAACATTCACTGCCACTTTGGGATCTAGAGGGTTCCTTCCTTGAGATAAATCAGAAGTTACATCAATCTTAGTAGTCTGATTTTGTGTTTACTTAACTTCCCCTAGAACAAAAATATTTGTTGACAAATTGAGACTCTTAGTCCTTAATAATATTTATTAAGACTGCCATGGAAAATGACAGCATAAATTCTAGAGGAAGTGGAGGCAACACTTATTAAAAGAGTTTTAATAACTTCTAAGTGTTTCTGAATATATTTTTTAAATATATATTTTATTTCCTAGTAGCTCAAATGGTAAAGAATCCACCTTCAATGCAGGAGACCCAGGTTCAATCCCTGGGTTGGGAAGATCCTCTGGAGAATGAAATTGCAACCCACTCCACTATTCTTACCTGGGAACTCCCATGGACAGAGGATCCCAGTCCACGGGGTTGCAAAGATTCGAACACAACTGAGCAACTAACACAGACATCATGTCCCTAAGAAACAGACCAACAAATTAGCCTTGACATTTAACATCCTTCTAAAAATGATGTTCCTGACTTTGTATATTAGTACCTTTTTCACCCTTACTTTCATTCAAATGGGAAGTAAGTTGATATACTGCTACCTGTGGGAATAGGGGTTATAGTTACATTTCTTTTTATCTGACCACAAATTTTATTTTTTGAAAGATTTCCTATGTAACCATTAGTTTTGATAAGTGCTCTCAGGCTAAAAAAGATGCATAGAGTTATTCTCAAAAGGAATCATCATTATTTAGTTCTTGAATTTTTACCAATAGGCAAACTTGACTCCACTATGGTTCTCAGTCTGAGCCATTGTCCAAGGAAGAAATGTCCATAAAGAAAGGATAATTAGCATTGAACAAAGCTAGTAGAGGTGATGGAATTCCAGTTGAGCTATTTCAAATCCTGGAATCAAGATGATGCTGTGAAAGTGCTGTACTCAATATGCCAGCAAATTTGGAAAACTCAGCAGTGGACACAGGACTGGAAAAGGTCAGTTTTCATTCCAATCCCAAAGAAAGGCAATGCCAAAGAATGCTCAAACTACCACACAATTGCACTCATCTCACACACTAATAAAGTAATGCTCAAAATTCTCCAAGCCAGGCTTCAGCAATACATGAACCATGAACTTCCTGATGTTTAAGCTGGTTTTAGAAAAGGCAGAGGAACTAGAGATCAAATGGCCAACATCCACTGGATCATCAAAAAACAAGAGAGTTCCAGAAAAACATCTATTTCTGCTTTATTGACTATGCCAAAGCCTTTGACTGTGTGGATCACAATAAACTGTGGAAAATTCTGAAAGAGATGGGAATACCAGACCATCTGATCTGCCTCTTGAGAAACCTATATGCAGGTCAGGAAGCAACAGTTAGAACTGGACATGGAACAATAGACTGTTTCCAAATAGGAAAAGGAGTACATCAAGTCAAGGCTGTATGTTGTCATCCAGCTTATTTAACTTATTTGCAGAGTACATCATGAGAAACGCTGGGCTGGAAGAAGCACAAGCTGGAATCAAGATTGCCAGGAGAAATATCAATAATCTCAGATATGCAGATGACACCACCCTTATGGCAGAAAGTGAAAAGGAACTAAAAAGCCTCTTGATGAAGGTGAAAGAGGAGAGTGAAAAAGTTGGCTTAAAGCTCAACATTCAGAAAACGAAGATCATGGCATCTGGTCCAATCACTTCATGGGAAATAGATGGGGAAACGGTGGAAACAGTGTTAGACTTTATTTTTTGGGGCTCCAAAATCACTGCAGATGGTGACTGTAGCCATGAAATTAAAAGATGCTTACTCCTTGGAAGGAAAGTTATGACCAACCTAGATAGCATATTCAAAAGCAGAGACATTACTTTGCCAACCAAGGTCCGTCTAGTCAAGGCTATGGTTTTTCCAGTGGTCATGTATGGATGTGAAAGTTGGACTGTGAAGAAAGCTGAGTGCCGAAGAATTGATGCTTTTGAACTGTGGTGTTGGAGAAGACTCTTGAGAGTCCCTTGGACTGCAAGGAGATCCAACCATTCTAAAGGAGATTGGTCCTGGGTGTTCTTTGGAAGGACTGATGCTAAAGCTGAAACTCCAATACTTTGGCCACATGATGCGAAGAGCTGACTCATTGGAAAAGACTCTGATGCTGGGATGGATTGGGAGCAGGAGAAGAAGGGGATAAAAGAGGATGAGATGGCTGGATGGCATCATCAACTCGATGGACATGAGTTTGGGTGAACTCCAGGAGTTGGTGATGGACAGGGAGGCCTGGCGTGCTGCTATTCATGGGGTCACAAGGAGTCGGACACAACTGAGCGACTGAACTGAACTGAGCATTACTTAGCCTGAAGAACAGAAGGCTAAAGAGGGAAAAAAAAATCTTGTGCAATACCTATTTCAAAAATACAAAGATTATTATTTGAGAGATAGTTACTGTATGTTCTTCATGTCCCCTGAGGATAAACAAGAAAGTCAGAAAAAAAAAAAAAAATACAGCTTAAATGAGAGCAATAGGGATTTTGGATAATCTTTTTAAAAAGAACTCCTGGGTAAAGAGTGCCATTGAGTATCAGAAGAGGTTAGCAAGAGACAGTGCAAAATCTTTTCCTCTAGGAGTGTTAGTTGTGTTACACTGTTTTCCAATTTGTTTCACCACTTGCTTTACTATTTGTATTAATAAAGAAGGACAAGAAAAAGCTAACCCTTTCCTTCCCAGGGATGTTAATCCACAGACAAACATAGGATCACTACTAAAGACCTGTTAGTCGCTTTCTGTTCTTCATCCCAGGTGATCCACATTTTCCTTCCCTCATATAATATGGAGCTGGACTTAAGCGATCCCCCCTGGTTCTGAAACTCTCATTATTCCATCCACTGCCTGGGTGCTCCTGTTCTTCTAGCCGCTCCTCCTTTCTCCAGTGGTTCCTCACACGTCTAATAGACACTCATCATGGGTAGGCTAAACCCTCTGAACACCTCTTCTGTGAAAATGTCATCCATTTTCATGGATTCAACTATCATCTTTAGGTGGATAACTCAGGTGGCCAGGTTATCTTTATACTATCTCTCAAACTGTAGTTCAGGATTTCCTTACTGATTAGTGAGTATTCTCATTTGGCTATTGCATAGTCACACGGTCATCAAAACCTCCAAACTTTCACAAAGGCACCTCATTTCCCTGACTTTTTAAACATTTCTCACCAATGCCTCCTTCAGTCACTCTATGTGCTAACCTTCAAAATGTGTCTCTTTTTCTCCGTCTCTGATGCAGGCACCTCCCACCTATCTTCTCCCACCTCCAATCAGTGTCCCGGCCTCTCAATTCCTGTTCTCTTACATTGCTCTCAACTTTCTTTTCCATAGTTACTATCCGTAATTCTCAAGCACATACTGATTAGACTATAGGTTCTCTACTTTGACATTCAGGGCCCCTCAAAAGCTGACTTCAAGTCACTTTCCCACATTTATCAACAATTCAAAATCCTTCTACGAGAGCCAAACTTATCCAGAGCTGCCACTGACCCTTTGCTCATCAGACCCAGCCATGGTATGTCTGTCTGAATCTCATTCATGCCTGCTTAGTCTCTTTAGCTGTGTTTGATTCTTTGCAACCCCATGGACTGTAGCCCACCAGGCTCCTCTGTCCATGGGATTCTCCAGGGAAGAATACTGCAGTGGGTTGCCATTGCCTTCTCCAGGGGATCTTCCTGACCCAAGGATTGAACCTGCATCGGCAGACAGGTTCTTTACCAGCAGTGCTACCTGGGAAGCCTGTGCGGTGTTGTCCAAAATCCAGCTTAAGGCCTACCTACCTTGGATCACCCAGTAAACAGCATTTACCTCTTCATCTACACTTCTCTCTTTAATAGTTCATTTGCTCTTAATACCTGTGGTCTTAAACTGTTAATTTTTTTCTCATATATCTTTTCCAACTCATAACTTTTTCAACTTTCAATGCATTGCAAACAATTTGAAAGCATAAACTCTTATATGACTTTGTATTCCTTGTCTTAAATAGATGTGAATGAATATTGATTAAACTGATTTTGCTCATCCTTGATTCCAAGTGTTGCTTCTATTTCTGCTTCACCAGGAGAACTATAAATAAGGCCTTCCACATTTACTTTAGTATTTCTCATAAAACTAGTAGCTTTTAATCCATCATTTCACTCTAAGGTCTATTTAATCCTTCATATGAAAACAGGAAAGAGCAGGAGGGAGAGAATAAGTTAGAGGGAAAAGAGGAAGAAGTGGAAAGGAAAGACGGCAAGTGAGGAAAGATAAAAATAAGAAGAGAAAGAAAGCCCCGTGGTTTTGCTTCCTCCAAGTTTGACAACTCAGAAATTATTTGTGAACCTTCTTACAGTTCAATCACCATTTTGGTGAATCAGTCAGGAGGATTATAACTCACATGAATTACTGTCAGGAGACTATTTCTCAGTTTCAAGTTATGTAAGTAAAACAACTAACAGCTTCACTTCTCCTACTATGAAGCAAGTTCTTGGCCATCCAACTTATCTTGTTGTTGTTATTCAAGCACTAAGTTATCTCTGACTCTCTGCGACCCCATGAACTGCAACACTCCAAGCTTCCCTGCCTTTCACTATCTCTCCAAGTTTGCTCAAACTCAAGTCCATAGAGTGGGAGATGTATTCCAACCATCTCATCCTCTGCTGTCCCCTTCTCCTCTTGGCCTCAATCTTTCCCAGCATCAAGGTCTTTAGCAGTGAGTCATCTCTTTGCATCAGGTGGCCAAAGTATTGGAGCTTCAGCAACAGTCCTTCCAATGAATATTCAGGGTTGATTTCCTTTAGGATTGATGGGTTTGATCTCCTTGAAGTCCAAAGGATTCTCAAGAGTCTTCTCCAGCACCACAGTTTGAAAGCATCCATTCTTTGGTTCTGTCTTTCTTATGGTCCAACTCTAACATCAGTAAATTAGTTCAGTTCAGTCACTCAGTGTGTCTGACTCTTTGAGACCCCATGGACTGCAGCATACTAGGCTGCCCTATCCATCACTAACTCCCAGGGCTTGCTCAAACTCATGTCCATCAAGTTGATGAAGCCATCCACCAATCTCATCCTCTTTTATTCCCTTCTCCTCCTGCCTTCAATCTCTCCCAGCATCAGGGTCTTTTCCAATGGGTTAGTTCTTTGCTAAAGTATTGGTGGCCAAAGTATTGGAGCTTAAGCTTCAGCATCAGTCCTTCCAGAGAATATTCAGGATGGATTTCCTTTAGGATTGACTGGTTTGATCTCTCTGCTGTCCAAGGGACTCTCAAGAGTCTTCTCCAACACCACATTTCAAAAGCATCAATTCTTTGGCACTCAGCTTTCTTTACGGTCCAACTCTCACATCCATACATGACTACTGGAAAAACCATAGCTTGACTATATGACCTTTGTCGGCAAAGTGACATCTCTGCTTTTAAATATGCTGTCTAGGTTGGTCATAGCTTTTCTTCCAAGGAATAAGCATCTTTTAAATTCATGGCTGCAATTCTCATTCCCAGTGATTTTGGAGCACCCCACCCCCCCCCCTCCCCCCCGCCCAAATGAAATCTGGAAAACTATTTCCAATTTTCCCCCATCTATTTATCATGAAATGATGGGACTGGATGCCATAATCTTCATGTTTTGAATGCTGAGTCTTACCTACTGGAATGGAATTATTGCCAGTCAGTTTCTGGGTATCACAGCTGAATTTCCTTCTTTTAATTCTAGGAATATTGCCTCTTTGGCTATCTTAGTGTTTTCTGTCATTAAGATTATTTTTTTCCCTTTAGCATTAAGTCAAAGTTAATGCCTAGCCTTCTGCTGTGGCACTGTTGTTGAGTGGAGCAAATTATATCATTCTCACTAATCCATCAAATCCAAATACTAAAAATGAATTCCCCCTGGTGGCATAAACAAACCAGCCTTTAAAATGCAGAATATCATAGCAGATTGTCCTTGGCTGCTCACTATACTGTATGTTCTGACACTTGTTGGAGTATTTACAGTGCTTCTGCTAAAAAAAGAATTGATCAAGGGAAAACAGCCAAGTTCAGAGTGTTTTAAATCTACATTACATACTGTCAAAATAACTTTTAAATATATGTGAAAGTGAATATTTGCAATTCAAAACAAGAACACAAAAGGGAGAAATAGAAAATGCTTCTACTTCATATAAATTATATTAGAAAGAAGTTACTTGGATCATCCATTTTCTAGCAGACTCATGGAGAAATGGATGGCAGTGTAACAGCATCCTCCTCCCAGATATTGCCCATATAATGGAAAACAATAATCTCTAGAAAGAAAGATTAAAGATTAAGTACAAACAGCTGAACAGAAGATAATTCAGAGTATGATGACATATGGCCTTCTGATAGTATAACCATCATTTTGATATAGGAACTCGAGAATCAGATAAGTGTTTATTAAGCCCCTAGAATGCAACTGGCACTGTATCTGGTTCTTGGGAAACACAGAAGAGGCACAAGATTTGGTGCCTCTGTCAAAGGAGTAAGTAATCTAGTGCGGGGTATAAGAGCAATGTGAAAAGCACAATGTTAAATGTAAGCCTTTTGCATCGACTAGAAGAGGAACACCAAATTCAGAGAAGGGACAGAGAGCTGAATAATGGAATAGTCCATGTGGCTTCTTAAAGGAGTCAGGGAGAAAATGGGAATGAGATGGGAGCCTCAGGAATTAATACATTTTGACTCAGTGGTTGGAAGTGGTGAGGAGACAGTCTCAATAGGCATCTTCATGACAGCAACACTATTGATCAATGGGGAGCAGTTGAGGAGGCCACCTCAACTGGGGAGGAGGCTGTGTCTGTGCAGTAGAGAACACTCAATGTTGATAAGCCAATTTTAGATGGTCTTATAAATAGAAACTTGAAATACAGCATTGCATGTGGTTAGGACACCAATGGGATGCCTGGCTTGGATCTGTGACTGTGGAGCCAAGGACAACAAAAGGAATGAATAACCAAAGTTCATTTGAGCATTCTTTGTGGTTTCCAATAAATCATGGAACAAGGAAAAAAGAGAAACTATAAACATAGCAAGGATATAGAAAAAAGCAAGAGAAGCTCTGAACAAATTTTTCAAAGATTTGAACCCCATCAAGAATCAGGTTCAAGTGACTAAATTGATTGATTTACTAAGACCCTTGTTATGTGTAAGCAATGGTTGAGAACAATCCCTTGTTCACCTACTCACAGAAAAATTAAGGAATTCAAATAATGTCATTAATGGGGCGTGTCTATTTTGTCCTTTGTCCACTCTTTTATTTTCTAGATGGTTCCCTCAGCTGAGGCAACCACCTTACCAAACATAATCACACCTACTGACTAGAAAGTTCCTTCCCCAGGAATTTAGATTGGGATTTGAAGATGTTAATTTGGCTGTTCCCTTAACCTAACACCATATTAAAAAGCAGAGGCATTACTTTGCTGACAAAGGTCCATATAGTCAAAGTTATTGTCTTTCCAGTAGTCATGGATGGATGTGAGAGTTGGACTATAAAGAAAGCTGAGTGCCTAAGAATTGATGCTTTTGAACTGTGGCATTGGAGAAGACTCTTGAGAGTCCCTTGGACTGCAAGAAGATCCAACCAGTCCATCCTAAAGGAGATCAGTCCTGAATATTCATTGGAAGGACTGATGCTGAAGCTGAAACTCCAATACTTTGGCCACCTGATACGAAGAACTGACTCATTTGAAAAGACCCTGATGCTGGGAAAGATTGAAAGCGGGAGGAGAAGAGAATGGCAGAGGACAAGATGGTTGGTTGAGTTTGAGTCAAACACCGACTCAATGGACAGGAGTTTGAGCAAGCTCTGGGAGTTGGTGAAGGACCGGGAAGCCCAGGGTGCTGCAGTCCATGGGGTCACAAAGAGTTGGACATGACTGAGTGACTGAACAAACAAATTAAATGAGGGTGAGGCACACATGAAAATGAGAATTGTCATCTTAGTTATCTGGCCCAGGAAACAGCACAGACTAATCTGCAAGAATATGCCCCAGCCAGGTGGCTAGACTCAGAAAAAGGATGAGAGATGTATAGTGAGAGCTGACTCACTCCAGCCAAGTAAAGCCCATAGCACTGAATCTCATCTGACCTCCAGGACCATGAACAAGTCCAGCTGAGAGTAGCAGACTTATTCAGCCAATCTCAAGCTTCATTGTTGACCCTCAACCAAATAAATAAATGTTTGGTGACAAAAACACTTACTCTCCTGTGCTGCTGAGATTTCATGGTTGTTACGCAGTTAGCTGACTAAATTAATGACATTCCTAACCTAATTTGAGCTTCTCAATATACCTCTGTATTCTTATAATACATTTCCTTTTTTGAATAAGTCAGTTCAAGCAAGCAAGCAAGATCTAATATACTAAAACACACTAGAAAGGAAAAAAAAATGCCACAACACACTGAGGTCAATATTCTATACACTTATTAAGGTGGAGGTTCCTGTACAAAACAGAGAGACAGATGATCCAAGCCGATCATCACAGATGATCCAAGCCTGCCTAAATCTGCTAACTGTCCCTTCCCTTCACTAAACCATTCTACATCTACCCTACTCCCAGGCTGTGCAGTGCTTCTTTCTCAGAACTTATTTTCTCCACTAATCTATTCCATCTCCCATGCTTTCAGGGCTCCTGCTATGAGTTAGTGGTCTCCATAGTACATGGATCTGTTAATGAAATTTGTAAGAGGGTATGATCGATTAGGTCATACTCTATCATCTTTTATACCTAGAATCACTTCTGTTTCATGAGACCCATGGAGAGGTAACATCTTTATCCAAAGGCATGAATTTCTAAAAGCAGAATTTCCAGCCCTGCAATGGGTGGAGAAGTTTTCTCCCCAGTCTCCTCAATTACATAAGAGTACGGACTGAGTCTAACGATTTCCAGAGACATAAACCAATCATACTGCCAACTACAGACCGGCACTTGCCAAGAGCATTGCCAGTGACTGAACACCAAGGGCATTTGCCATCTGCCTTGGCAGAGATTGAACCCTGTGCCACTGCAACTGTTGACCTTCAACACCCACTGAGGGAGTTCACAGTGGAGTGAGGCACTCTGTGCTTCAGGGAATCTGGTGGAACAGGTCTTTAGATAGATATTTTCAGGAACTGATTTCATGATCATAATCCTTGCATCTCTTCATATCTAGAAAAGCACTGAATCCCTTCATGATGACATCAGCTCCTCGTGACTTTTCTAAAACGAGTACTTGATGGCATTGAATTCCTCCTTCACCCTCATTGAACTTTTATATATTGACTCCTCACTGAACTCTTCATTGAACTCCTCACTGAATTCATATATTGACCTTCCCCCACTGCCTCGTTGGAGCAGTCTCTTAGAATTGTTGGGAGTGTGTGTAATTTCCTGGGTTCTGTCTCACCACAATAAAAACTTGAAACAGCTGACCAGTGTCACACACAGTTATGGCTCAGAGTTTTATTTGGTAAACAAAGGATAGTACACCCTTGAGGCATGAGGGCAAGCCAACCCCAAAGGAGACGCCTCAACCCATCTGAGATCCCTATTTGTGTAAGTTCTGTCTCCTCCCCGCAAGCCTGTCTTATGCAAATTAGGGCTAGCCAGAAAGGGAACACATATTTGTTTCCCCTGAGGTTCCCACTCAGGTCTGAAGATTTTTCCTTTGTGCCTTTTTCCTTGGCTTTTCCCTTTCTTTGTCTGTCTTTTAGTCACCACCATTTAGACACCTTTTTCCTATTCTAACTACATAACAGAACTAACTCAGGTGCTGTCTCTCAGGCTGCAGTCCCCATTTTACGCCACCAAAACCTTAATACACAGCTCTCAAGTTGCGCATCTGTTTTAATCAACAATACTTCAGTTCAATCACTCAGTCATGTCCGAATCTTTATGACCCCATGGACTGCAGCACACCAGGCTGCCCTGACCATCACCAACTCTGGAGCTTTCCCAAACTCATGTCCATCGAGTCAGTGATGCCATCCAACCATCTCATCCTCTGCCATCCCCTTCTCCTCCTGCCTTCAATCTTTCCCAGCATCAGGGTCTTTTCAAATGAGTCAGCTCTTCGCATCAGGTGGCCAAACTATTGGAGTTTCAGCTTCAGGATTACTCCTTCCAATGAATATTCAGGACTGATTTCCTTTAGGATTGACTCGTTTGATCTTCTTGCAGTCCAAGGGACTCTCAAGAGTCTTCTCCAACACCGCAGTTCAAAAGCATCAATTATTTGGTGCTCAGCTTTCTTTAAGTCCAACTCTCACATCCATACATGACTGCTGGAAAAACCATAGCTTCAACTATATGGACCTTTGTCAGCAAAGTAATGTCTCGGCTTTTTAAAAAGCTGTCTAGTTTGCATTCCCACCAAAAATGACCCAGCAATCCCACTGCTGGGCATACACGCCAAGGAAACCAGAATTGAAAGAGACACGTGTACCCCAATGTTCATTGCAGAACTGTTTATAATAGCCAGGACATGGAAGCAACCTAGATGTCCATCAGCAGATGAATGGATAAGAAAGCTGTGGTACATATACACAATGGAGTATTACTCAGCCATTAAGAAGAATACATTTGAATCAGTTCTAATGAGGTGGAGGAAACTGGAGCCTATTATACAGAGTGAAGTAAGCCAGAAAGAAAAACACCAATACAGTATACTAACGCATATATATGGAATTTAGAAAAACGGTTAATGATAACCCTGTATGTGAGACAGCAAAAGAGACACAGATGTATAGAACAGTCTTTTGGACTCTGTGGGAGAGGGAAAGGGTTGGATGAATTCGGAGAATGGCATTGAAACATGTATATTATCATATGTGAAATGAATCACCAGTCCAGGTTCGATGCATGATACAGGATGCTTGGGGCTGGTGCACTGGGATGACCCAGAGGGGTGGGATGGGGAGGGAGGTGGGAGGGGGGTTCAGGATGTTCACGTGTACACCCGTGGCAGATTCATGTTGATGTATGGCAAATCCAATACAATGTTGTAAAGTAATTAGCCTCCAATTAAAATAAATAAATTTATATTTAAAAAAAAGAAAAAATAATAAAAAGCTGTCTAGGTTGATCATAGCTTTTCTTCCAAGGAGCAAGTGTGTTAATTTCATGGCTGCAGTCACTATCTTCAGTGATTTTGGAGCCTCCAAAAATAAAGTCTCTCACTGTATCCATTGTTTCCCCATCTATTTGTCATGAAGTGATGGGACTGGATGCCATGATCTTAGTTTTCTGAATGTTGAGCTGTAAGCCAAAATTTTCACTCTCCTCTTTCATTTTCATCAAGAGACTCTTTAGTTCTTCTTTGCTTTCTACCATAAGGATGGTGTCATCTGCATTCTGAGGTTATTGATATTTCTCCCAGCAATCTTGATTCCAGCTTGTGCTTCTTCCAACCCAGCATTTCTCATGATGTGTTCTGCATATTAAGTTAAATAATCAGGGTGACAATATACAGCCTTGACGTACTCCTTTTCCAATTTGGAACCAGTCTGTTGTTCCAAGTCCAATTCTAACTGTTGCTTCCTGACTTGCATATAGACTTCTCAGAAGGCAGGTCAGGTTGTCTGGTATTTCCATTTCTTTAAGGATTTTCCACAGTCTATTGTGATCCACACAGTCAAAGACTTTGACAAAGTCAATAAAGCAGAAGTAGATGTTTTTATGTAACTCTCTTGACTTTTCAATGATCCAGTGGATGTTGGCCATTTGATCTCTGGTTCCTCTGCCTTTTCTAAAATCAGATTTAACATCTGGAAGTTTATGGTTCACATACTGTTGAAGCCTGCCTTGGACAATTTTGAGCACTATTTTGCTAGCATGTGAGATGAGTGCAAATGTCCATTATTTTGAACACTCTTTGGTAATGCCTTTCTTTGGGATTGGAATGAAAATTGACCTTTTCCAGTCCTGTGGCCACTGCTGTTCTCCAGATTTGCAGGCATATTGAGTGCTGCTCTTTCACAGCATCATCTTTTAGGATTTGAAATAGCTCAACTGGAATTCCATCACCTCCACTAACTTTGTTCGTAGTGATGCTTCCTAAGGCCCACTTGACTTCACATTCCAGGATGTCTGGCTCTAGGTGAGTGATCACACTATCGTGATTATCTTGGTTGTGAAGATCTTTTTTGTATAGTTCTCTTGTGTATTTTTGCCTCCTCTTCTTAATATCTTCTGCTTCTGTTAGGTCCATACCATTTCTGTCTTTTATTGTGCCCATCTTTGCATGACATGTTCCCTTGATATCTCTCATTTTCTTGAACAGATCTCTAGTCCTTCCCATTCTATTGTTTTCCTCTATTTCTTTGCACTGATCACTGAGGAAGGCTTTCTTATCTCTCTTTGCTATTCTTTGGAACTGTGCATTCAGATGGGTATATCTTTCTTTTTCTCCTTTGCCTTTAGCTTCTTTTCTTTTCTCGGCTATTTGTAAGGCCTCATTAGACAAACATTTTGCCTTTTTGCATTTCTTTTTCTTGGGGATGGTCTTGATCATTGCCTCCTGTACAATGTCATGAACCTCCATCCACTGTTTTTCAGGTACTCTGTCTATCAAATCTAATCCCTTCAATCTATTTGTCACTTCCATTGTATAATTGCAAGGGATTTCATTTAGGTCATACCTGAATGGTCTAGTGGTTTTCCCCACTTTCTTAAAGTTAAGTCTGAATTTGGCAATAAGAAGTTCATGATCTGAGCTACAGTCAGCTCCTGGTCTTGTTTTTGCTGACTGTATAGAGCTTCTCTATCTTTGGCTGCAAAAAAATATAATCAGTCTGATTTCAGTATTGACCAACTGGTGATGTCCATGTGTAGAGTTGTCTCTTGTGTTGTTGGAGTTTGCTATGATCAGTGTGTTCTCTTGGCAAAACTCTGTTAGCCTTTGCCTTGCCTCATTTTGTACTCCAAGGCCAAATTTTCCCTGTTACCTCAAGTATCTCGTGACTTCCTACTTTTGCATTCCAGTCCCCTGTAATGAAAAGGACATCTTTTGGGGCTATTAGTTCTAGAAGGTCCTGTAGGTCTTCACAGAACCATTGAACTTATGCTTCTTCGGCATTACTGGTTGGGGCATAGACTAGGATTACTGTGATATTGAATGGTTTGCCTTGGAAATGAACAGAGGCCATTGTGTCATTTTTGAGATTGCACCAAGTACTGCATTTTGGACTCTTTTGTTGACTATGAGGTCAGGAGGATTGTTTACCAAGTGAGCCACAAAGGAAGCCCAATACAATAAATGGGAAACGTCATTATTTTTTTTTTTTAACAGAGCTTGTTTGCTTTTGTTTCCTGTGGACACGGGAAAAACAAAACTAGAGAAACAGTAGATGGTACGAATGTGTCTACAAGGGTTCCTGTGGGTTGGTAAGTGAGAGGAGGCCTGGTGTCCAAACCTCGGGAAAGACTCGAGACTCAACCCTTTCTAGTACTGTTGCAAAGCTGTTCCTCCCTGGGTTTCTCATGGTATTAAAACCTAGGGCATTAGAAGAAGTGCAAGGAAAGGATGAGAAGTTTATTCTTTGTTTCTGCTTTTCCAAAGGCCTGCTGACCTGGAGAGATGGACAGTCACCAGTGACAAGGATCAGGAAGTCTACCCCTTGATGCCTGGGCTCTGGGAGTCATATTTGTCATTCCCAGCGCTTTCCTCTCAGGGGTATCTTGTTTTCACTGGGCCTGGCTTCAGTGCTCTGAGGACAGGGAGCCAGGCTCATAGCAGAAGAGACATCATTCTTCATCACCCAGGCAGGAAAGAGAAGGGTAAAAGAGGATGGAGAAGGTGCCATCCATGACTGTTGATTAATTACCAGTCTTGACAGTGACAGGAATGTGAAAAAACAGAGCAGAAAGGTAAAAAAAAAAAAAAAAAAGCAACTTTATAGCCTCCTACACAGAAAATAACTGTATCTTAAATTAGAAAAATCAGTTAATCACATCAAATGTATTATAGTCAGAATCTGAGAATCTGGAAACTATAAATAAACAAATACGTCTCAAGGCTTGCATTTTCTGGGGGGTCCTGCACATCCAGGAGACCTGAAGGTAGGGGGCAACGATCTCTGAAAACCAACTCCAGGTTTCCGTACCTGAGTTTATTTCCTCTGCCACCTGTGTGCCTTGCTTTTCAGTGTTGACAAAAAAGGCAACAGCCGTCAATAAGCAGAGACACCGAGGCCGCTCAGATCTTACTGCCTAACCCCTCCTGGAAGCAAGCCATCAGAATCCCTGGTTTCTTTGCTGGTAATCCTCGAAAGCAGGGGTCCCCAACCTCCAAGATGTAATGCCTGATGACCTGTGGTGCAGCTGATATAATAATCATGGAAATAAAGTGCACAAAAAATGTAGTGTGCTCAAATCATCCCAAAACAATCTCCCCATGCCCAGTATGTGGGGAAATTGCCTTCCATGAAACAAGCCCCTGGTGCCAAAAAGGTTGGGGCCCACTGCTATAAAGGATTCTTATTCCTTACTTTTCTTCCAGTGTCAACTGGCCTCCACACTACCCAGGGGGGAAGAAATGCCCCCCAACTACCTTCCGGTGTGCTAGAAATTCCCAGAAGTAGAACTGTTCCTTTAGGTCAGAGAATTCCATTTCTGGGAGGACTCAGTGAAATGCCAGATCTGTTCATTAGAAGTCCCCGAAACAAACTGTCAGCTTGACAATGTAACCCAAGGCTAGGAAGTTCCTAGTCGTTTCTGGGAACAGAGGGAAGGAAAAGGTTCTGGGTTTTTCTTTTATTTGTTGTTTTGTTTTTTCTTTTATCTGTTGTTTTGTTTTTTCTTTTCTTCTGCACGTCAAAGGAAATCAGTTGAAATAATCTAAGCCATCACTGGAAACAAAGCGAAGATTAGAGGAACTCAGAGAAAATACAATATCAGGATCTAAGTCAAGTGGAAATCCTGGTTACTCAAGGATCCTGGAAACCTCTCCTAAAAATTTGTTTTACCATGGAAATATTGTTGAAATAAAACACATCCTCTTAAAATTGTGTTAATGTCTTAGAACAATAAATTATGTCATTGTATAAGTGAAGAAATTTAAAACACTTCCGATTTAAAATTTTTATGTAGTTATTCTTGATAATACATTATGGGGTTGTCTTGTTTGGATTGCATTAATTATATCTGCATTATGAAAAATCTTGTCCTAGAACTAACTGACATCATCAGATAATGTTCTATGGAGCAGTGTTGCTCAGAAGTAAAAAATACGTTCCATTTATTGTAGGAATTCTAAGGTACTCTCATCCAGTGAAAAACATAATAGAAAACTTTTTATTCATTTAAGACTCTCCTCCAATGTATTTTCCCATCCATATTATTTTTTTCTTTTTTATACTAATATCTTCAAGAAGCTTCCATATAACTGTGATTGAACCAAGTATTTAAACAGATCCCCCCCACCTCCACCACCACCAATTACTTTGGCCACTTGGAACTT
Organism: Bos grunniens; assembly: GCF_055505025.1. Lineage (NCBI taxonomy): Eukaryota > Metazoa > Chordata > Mammalia > Artiodactyla > Bovidae > Bos > Bos grunniens. Next base: position 12,883,268 of record NC_141174.1, read on the forward strand.
CAATTTCATTTGAGAAGAGTCTTCTCAATGGTTAAAAACAATATTCAGAATAAACATTGCTAAAAATTTGCAAAATTAAACTGTAACTTATGCTTACAGTACTTAGAACAATGATTTACACAAAGATGAATGCAAAAGCAAAATAATCTAAATTTAAATAAATGAGATTCCAAGACACTCATGCTTGTTCCTATTTTTCCCTCTCTCTCTTTTAACCATACCCCTTGTTCTGTGACACTGCTAATACACTACTAAAGGCTGAAATAAATCTCTCTTACCAATCTCTCACCTATGCAATTTAAAACCAGAGACAGATCCAAAGGGTGAAATCCATCTCTCTTTCCCCTTTAGTGTTCTCTTTAATTTACGTTCCTTTAAACATCACTATTCTTATTCAGAGACTACAGCATATTTATATTATCACCACTCCTCCCAGAAGTTCAACTCTTTTCACATATATCTTTCTATTCTTTTCAAAATCCTTCTATGACAAAGCCAAGGAGTAGGTTTATTGTTTGGCTGATTCTCTAGTAGAACGATCACCAGATCTTTTTACATCCTGCTTCTCTGAGCATATCAACCCCATTCTTCCCAGAGACACACTCAGCACATAGTTGGTGCTCAACCACATTTGTCAGACTCTCAGAGTTGGAAGGGATCTTTGGGAACATCTAAATAGTGATTCTGAGAGCCAAAGAAATGAAGTCACTTGTCTGTCTTCCAGTATTCTTTTGCTATACTGGTTTAAACTGTGTTGGTTTGGTAACTATTGTAAATCGGGGGTATTGCCTATTAACAATGTCATGGTCATTTCAGTGAAGTGACTCAGCCATACATATACATGTATCCATTCTCCTCCAAACCCTTCTCCCACCCAGGCTGGTACATAACATTGAACACACATTCGTGTGCCATACAATAGGTCCTTGTTGCTGGTTCATTTTAAATATATTAAGTGCTTTAATCTTGACAACTGTATCTAAAATGCATACTATTATCATCCTCAGATTATCATATTTTATAGACCAAGAATCACAGACCTAGAGAGGCGTAGTAACATGGTTCAGTGGCCCGACTAATGAATGGAAGGACCAAGATTCCAGTTCCATTCTAACTGCAGCACTCCCTACTAACTATATCTTGTGTTATAAAGTAGACAGTGACCAGGAGCTAGTGATTATTGCCTGCTCCACGATCTCCTTTGTTTCTGTAACTGCCTAAGCATTCCTATGTGAGATCCTTCACTTTTCTGTTAAATGGTAAGACAGACTAACACACTGCCATTGGAGTACTCATATGCATTGAAAGCATTTAATAAAGTGGAAAGCTCAGAACTTTAAATTGAGAGAAATTAGCAGGCAAATCCATATTCTGTCAATTATCTGCTAAGTGGTTTCAGGCAAACTTGACTTCTTGAATCTCAGTAGGCTGTTCCAAGAGTAGTTAGCTACAAGGCTTCAAAATCTTACGTCAAATGCCTGGCAAATAGGATGCTGTCAATGAACAGCATCTGTTATCACTGTTGCTAAATGGAAAGTTCTTATATTTGTCCGTCTCTGCCATGATGTTACAAACTTTGGGCACTTTCTATTTTCTGTCAGTGGACACATTGTGCCAAGATTCTGTAGTAAGTGGACACATGGTGATTCAGTAAGTCAGAACCTGGATAGATCCCCTGGCATCCTGGTTTTATGACTTCTACGGCAATGGGCAGAAGTTTTCAGGCACTTTGATCCACCACCATCAAAAGGCTGCCTTCCTGAAGAGTAGTCATCAGACCCAGTGGTTGTACTAGGAGTCTTTCCCTGTCATGACTCACTGATCTGCCCTGATTTGGCTACCAGGTGTGTCTTTGCATTTCAGTTTTCTCTCCCTACTCTCCTAATTTATTTGCTCCGGTGTCTGGCCTGTGTTCTGAACTCAGTTTCATTTCTGAAATACTGGAGTGATGACTTCTCCATAGTTCACATGTCTCACTGCTGTGTGTACCAGTCTCCTTAGAATTCTGCTCTGGTTGACCCTGACAGGCCTTCACTCAAAGACCACAGGAGAGTATCTCCTGCTTGGGAGCTCTCTGCTGGTCTCTGTTGGCTTCCAGTCGCTACACCCAAAGCACACAGTGACCCTGATTCACTGGAGATGGGACTCTCCACGGGACAGTCAAGCATGTATACGTCTGATCCATGCTGAATCTTTGTTCCTACCATGCTTTAGATTATGCGCAGTTATAAGGGTAAACCCTGAAACCAGGAAGACTCTTGCTAGGGCTTAATAAGTTCATAATGTCAGTGTGAGTTCATTTTCAACAGTTTCTAAGAGACTTAGTACAATAGAAGGTTAAGCCAGGAAATGGAGTTGCAGGTGTAGAAAACAAATCCATGGTTAAAAAAGGGGTAAAGTGTGGAAGGTATAAATTGAGAGACTAGGATTGACATATACACACTACTCTATATGAAACAGATAACTAATAAGGACCTACTGCATAGCACAGGGACTCTACTCAATACTCTGTAATCAACTCTATGGGAAAAGAATCTGAAAAAGAATGAATATATGTATAACTGATTGACTTTGCTACCCAGCAGAAACTAACACAACACTGTAAACCAACTACATGTCAATAAAAATTGAAAAGTAAATAAGAATCAGAACAGGTTCTGAATAAACCAGGTCGAGGTTCCCTTTTGTCATCCCTGTATCTCCACCAGCATATTCAGGACTCCAGGGGACCTCTAAAGTAATTTCCTTTCTCAGAGATTCTCTGCATTAGGACAAGAATGGCTGTGACCTCTTTGGATCTAAACTTTGGAGAAGTGAAAGGAATCAAAGAGTATCAGAGTTTGAACTTTCACCTTCAGAGCACATCAGGACCAGAAATCAGTGCCAGCAGAATCTTGAATTCCAGAAAACAGAACAACTAAAGGTCCATTAGAAAATGACCACTGGTTAATACTGCATTTTGCAAAGAGTGGGCCTTTAAAATAAAGAATTTTTTTATGTATAAATTAGACTTGAATCCAATTCACTTTTTCAGTAAGAATTATTTAATATTTATAATGCACCATGAGCACTGGGGAGATCAAGGGTATGGAAGGGAGACAGAGAAAAAGAAAGGAATTATGTCAGTTCAGTAGGGAAAAGCTGATATTTTACTGACTGTCAAGCACAGCATGATGACAATAAAGGAAATTTTCAGTAAGGATTATAGACCTGTTCAATGGAATCTGAAAATGCTTCCATGACAAGCACACAAGCAAGCCTCATTTTATCACTCTTCACTTTATCGCACTTGGCAGACATTGTGCTTTTTACAAATTGAAGGTTTGTGGCAACCCTGCGTCGAGCACATCTATCCACCATGTTTCCAATAGCATTTTCTCACTTCATGTCTCTGTGTCACATTTTGGTAACTCTTGCAGTATTTCAATTTTTTAAAAAATATCATTATATTCGTTGTGGTGATCTGTGATCAGTGATTTTTTTTTATGTTACTATTGTATTGTTTTGAAGTATCCATATAAGATGATGAACTTAATTGATAAATGTTGTGTGTGTTCTGACTGCTCCACCAAATGACCATTCCTCCATCTCTCTCTCCCCGCATAGGCCTCCCTATTCCCTGAAACACAACAATATTGAACCTTATTGAGCCAGTTAATAACCTTACAAGGGCCTCTAAGTGTTCAAGTGAAAGGAAAAGTCACATGTCTCTCACTTAAAATCAAAGGTTAGAAATGATTCAGTTGAACAAGGAAGGCATGGCAAAAGCCAAAACAGGATGAAAGCTAGGCCTCTTGCACCAAATAGTTATCCAAATGGTGAGGGCAAAGGAAAACTTCTTGAAGGAAATTAACAGTGCTACTCCAGTGGACACAAGAATGATAAGGAAGCTAAGCAGACTTATTGCTGACTTGGAGGAAGTTTCAGTGGTCTGGTTAGAAGATCAAGTCAGCACAGCCTTCCTGTAAGCCACAAATCTAATTCAGAGCAAGGCCCTAACCCCCTTAATTCTATGAAGGCAAAGAGGGATGAGGAAGCAACTGAAGAAGAGTTTGAAGTTAGCTGAGGTTGTTGGTACATGAGGATTAAGGAAAGAAGCTGTCTTCACTACAGGAAGACCATGCAAAGTGAAGCAGCAAGTACTGATGTAGAAGCTACAGTAAATTACCCAGATTACCTAATACAATCAGTGAAGGTGGTTGCCCTAAGCCATAGATTGTCAATAGACAAACAGCCTCACAGTGGAAGAACATGCCATCTAGGACTTTCATAGTTAGAGAGGAAAAGTCAATGACTGGCTTCAAAGGACAGACTGATGCTCTTGTTAGGGGATCATGCAGCTGGTGACTTTAAACAGAAGCCAGTGCTCATTTAGCATTCTGAAAATGTTGGGACCCTTAAGAATTATGTTACATCTACTCTGCCTATACTTTATAAGTGGGAAAGCAAAGCCTGGATGACAGCACATCTGTTTACAGCACAGTTTACTGAATACTTTAAACCACTGTTGAGACTTACTGCTCAGAAAAAAAAATCTCTTTCACTATATTACTGCTCATTAACAATGCACCTGCTTACCCACGAGCTCAGATGGAGATGTACAACAAGATTAATGTTTTCATGCCTGCCGACACAACATCCACTCTGTAGCCCATAGATCAAGGAGTAATGTTTGACTTCCAAGTTTTACTATTTAAAAAATACATTCTACAAGACTACAGCTGCTGTAGATAGCGATTCCTCTGATGGGTCAGGGCAAAGAAAGTTGAAAAACTTATGGAAACCATTCACCATTCTAGATGTCATCCATTAAGGACATTTGGGATTCATGGGAAGAGGTCAAGGTATCAACATTAACAAGAGTTGGAAGAATGTGATTCCAACCCTCATGGATGACTTTGAGAGGTACGAGGAGGAAGCACATGCAGATGTGGTGAAAATGGCAAGGGAACTAGAATTAGAAGTGGCACCTGAAGATGTGACTGAATTGCTGCAATCTCATAATAAACCTTCCATAGAGTTATTTCTCATGCATGGACAAAGAAAGTGGTTTCTGGAGATGGAATCTACTCCTGGTGACGATGCTATGAAAACAGTTGAAATTTAGAAAACCAAGGATTTAGAATGTTACACCAACTTAGTTGATAAAGCAGTGGCAGGGCTTGAGAGTGCCGACTCCAACTTTGAAGGAGGTTCTGTGGGTAAAATGCTATCAGACAGCATCACATACTATAGGGAAGTCATTCATGGAAGAAGAGTCAATCAGTGCAGCACAGTTCAGTGTCGTCTTATTTTAAGACATGGCCACAGCCACCCAGCCTTCAGCAACCACCATCCTGATCAGTCAGCCATGACACTGAGGCAAGACTCTCTACAGGCTTCCCAGATGGCTCAGCGGTAAAGAATCCACGTGCCAATGCAGGGTACACAGTTTCGATCCCTGGGTTGGGAAGATCCCCTGGAGCAGGAAATGGCCACCCACTCCAGTATTCTTGCCTGGGAAATCCCATGGACAGAGGAGTCTGGTGGGCTACAGTCCATGGGGTTGCAAAGAGTTGGAAATGACTGAGCAACTAAACAACACAGACTCTCCACAGGCAGTAAGTTTACAATTCACGAAAATCTCAGATGTTAGCATATTTTAGCAACAATTACTTTTTAATTAAGGTATAGATATTGTTTCTGAGACACAATGCTACTGTATTTTTAATAGACTATACTTAATAGTCAATTATACTTAATAGACTATGTATAAAAATAACTTTTACATGCACTGGAAAATGAAAAAAAGTGTGACTTGCTTTATTGAAATACTTGTTTTATCACAGTAGTCTGGAACAGAATCTGCAATATCTCTGAGGTATGCCTGCATTCCTTTCTTCTTTTTGACGCAATCTCTGATCCATAAAGACTGCTGGCAATATCCATCATTGAAAATTATAGGGAAATCTGAGAAAATGAGTAGGTAAAACATTATTTCCCTTCAGGGGATTTTTCAAGGAATGTCCAATATCACCCAACTCCAAAATGCAATGTGTTTCCTATTCAGAACTCATACCCAAGTGTAATGTAAATTCCTACCCCTGCTATAAATACTGTCTTCAGGGAAATCTTTCTCAAGGAAGACAAAAATCACAGTATAATACACTTGAAAAGATGCAACAAACCTGTCACCCTTTGACGAATCGATAAATATGTTTTTATTGTTACCGTGAAATAGGTTACATATGTATACAGTTGTATGACTCTTTTTTTATGCAAGAAATAATGTGGGATTGCATTCGGTATGGAGTGACTTAGTTTTCACTGTTCTACATCACTGTCAAAAGTTCCATTCACAGGTCCCCACTGCATACATCTTTCTAGAAAGGAGCTAGGGGTGGGTACAGGGCAGGGTTGGGGGTAGTCTTTGCTACAGATGTAAAAGCCATACTCCTTGCTAGATGACTTGAACTTTGCTTTGGAAATTTTCCATCTCTCAGTCTCAGATTCCTGGGAATGTTGCTTGGTTATTCCTCCTTTGTCTCTTTCTTTCTCTCCTTCTCCTCCCTCTTTTCATTGTGCAGCCCAAGAAAAACCACATGACCTCCCAACAAGGACCAAAGGGAAAACATCTAAACACTTACCAAAGCCGGCTGAAAGAGAATGATCAATTAGCTATTCAACGTGCGATGGATTTAAGAGTGGCTGGGGCTCCCCATGGGGAGTTTAAAATCATTTGACTCAATAGTCTTGGTGGGTTCGCTCTGGAGAAGCAACTGTCTTTTCACAGAGATTCAGTAACCATGTGTGCATGGATATCCTGTGAAAATGACACCTTCCTATGAAGGCTATGTCCCCAAAAGATGTTCACTAGAAATATCTCCGTACAGTCTAAGGAAAGGAATCTTATGTTGTACAGGCTAAAGGGCAAGCAGTAATACGAAGCTGCTTTTAAAAACCCTACTTTTTCACATATCTCTAATTTAGATAATTAATACCAGGATGTCTGAAATAGGGGACTTGAAAATACTTCTTAAAGGTAGGCTATGTAGTTTGGAAAGAAACATCACCGTAACCATCACCACCACCAATTGTACAATATTTACTTTGAATGCATCACCCAAAGTACTGGAATTAATAAATTCATGCAACTTTCTTGCTTTATTTAACACCCCTTATTAGTGACTCAAAGCATTTACTTTGTAATGTTGAATGAAGGTGTAAGAGAAATATATAATTATTTCTGTGGGTGGCTCAGGGGTAAATAATCTACCTGCCAATGTAAGGAGCCACAGGAAACACGGGTTCAATCCCTGGGTTGGGAAGATCCCCAGAAGGAACTGACAACCCACTCCAGTATTCTTGCTTGAAAAATCCCATGGACAGAGAAGCCTGGTGGGTTACAGTCCATAAGGGTCGAAAAGAGTCAGACGCGACTGAGTGACTGAGCACACAAGAGAGAAACTCCAGCTGACCTCTTAGGGTGAAAACCTTATGCCCAACAAAGGCAAACAAAACCTACCAAGACACAAAATCCTGGATTACAAAACTAGGCATTCATTCATTCATGCGCACAAGTTGCTTCAGTCGTGTCTGACTCTTGCTATGGATTGTAGCCTGCCAGACTCTTCTGTTCATGGGATTTTCTGGGCAAGAATACTGGAGTGGGTTGCCATGTCCTCCTCCAGAAGAACTTCCTACCCAGGTATTGAACCTCTGTTCTTATGTCTCCTGCCTTGGTAGGCCGGTCCTTTACCACTAGCGTCACTTGGGAAACCCTGTATGCTCAACAAATATTTCCTGTTCAGTTCAGTTCAGTCACTCAGTCGTGTCTGACTCTTTGCAACCCCATAGACTACAGTATGCCAGGCTTCACTGTCCTTCACCAACTCCCAGAGCTTACTCAAACTCATGTCCATCGAATCAGTGATGCCATCCAGCCATCTCATCCTCTGTCGTCCCCTTCTCCTCCTGCCTTCAATCTTTCCCAGCATCAGGGTCTTTTCCAATGAGTCAGTTCTTCGCATCAGGTGGCCAAAGTATTGGAGCTTCAGCTTCAGCATCAGTCCTTCCAATGAATATTCAGGACTGATATCCTTTAGGATGGACTGGTTGGATCTCCTTGCAGTCCAAGGGACTCTCAAGTCTTCTCCAACACCACAGTTCAAAAGCATTAATTCTTCGGTGCTCAGCTTTCTTTATAGTCCAACTCTCACATCCATACGTGACTACTGGAAAAACCATAGCTTTGACTAGATGGACCTTTGCCAGCGAAGTAATGTCTGTTTTTTCATATGCTGTCTAGGTTGATATTTCCCAAGTTCCTGCTTTAAGTGAAGTACCACACCACAGTAAGAGATATGGAGAGTGGTGTATACACAGGGCATGATCTTTCAAGAAACAAACGCTTTAGTAACACCCACTGAGATGATTCTCAGCCCCACTCAGGAAGGGTTCATTGTTGAAAATAGCAGAAGGATCTTGTTGTAATAACATATCACCTATAAAAATCTAGTATGATCCCGGAAAAGAGCATATGCCTTTTCCCCCCATGCCTACACACTCTTTAGAATGATTAATCCCTGAAAACTGCATCATCTGTTAATAGGGTAAATCTTTACAGTGTGTATTGAATTATTCTAGGGGGTACTATTACATCTATTCAAAACCCAAGAGAAAGGGTCATTTAATCTGATTTAGCTCCAGATGCCTCTTCTATAAACTGTATACAGTAATACTTTTTACCTCACTAAGAAGTGAAATAATGAAATTTAAACCACTTAGTCCAATTTCTGAAAATAAACTTTGGTTCTTATGAATAATAAAAATAATAATATAGTGTCTTGCCACCTGTGAAAACTGCTAAGTTATTCTGAAACTTACCTACCAGCTTCAGGCAATCTTTTTTTTTTTTTTTCTTTTATGGCTTAACTGCTCAGCATGCAGGATCTTAGGTCTCTGACCAGGGATTGAACCAGCACCCCACCACAACCCCCCGGGCCCCCCTACAATAGAAGCAAGAAGTCTTAATGGCTGGACCACCCACGAAGTCCCTGCCTGCCTGCTTTAAGGATGTGTTCCAAATCCGCTTATGGTGCATACATTTAGAAACAAGTGAAAAGAAATTGTTTACATGCTTGTGAACTTTGTTGCTCTGGCCAGCATGCCAGGTGAATGAAACTCATGGCCTTAAGTCTACTACCAAGGCAGAAAAATGGTGAGAAGGAAACTCAATAGGAAGAAATCTGTCCAAATGTTTATCTCCCTTCATTTAGATCCATAAAACATATAGATCAAATGCTCAGAGCTATTAGGAGCAGAGGAGAATGCCAGAATCGATGCTGCAACGCATTTTGTGCTTACCCCGAATTAATGCTTCTAGATCAGCGTTGTTCCTGATTTAACTTCTTGTTAATGGTCTTAAACGTTTGATCTATATCTTTTGCCAGCTCAGATACAGAAAACTCCACATCATGGATTCCCCATAGAGTCATGAGGAAAGGAATCTGCAATACCAACAGAGATGGCTAGAAACTATACCAGGTTTGAGTGACACTTCCTTTCCTGCAAAGTAGTCATTACAGAGAAACTTGATGCTCTTATATCATAAAATATAACTACCATCAAAGGGAAAGCTTTCACTACTCACCAATAATTAAAATCAAAGTTCTTTTTAAAGAGTAGAAAAGTCTCAGGGAGTTGATTCCCTTTCCTGTTCTCTGCTTTTAGGACAATTTCAATAAATAACTTTTGAAACATCAAAAGATCTAGCAACAACTTTGGGATCTTCAGAAATATGTCTTATCATGACTGGACCACTGCTTTCCAAACTGAATTCACTGGAGATGTTAGTAGGTGCATTGAAAAGAAAGCTAGTCTGATAAAACAATTTAAATTTTAGAAACATACCCATGAGCTATAATGGATATGCACAATTCATATCTATACATTAAATGTCTAAGTTTCAGAGTAAAGCAAAATTTTTAAATGTGTACATCACCCTATTTTATGTAAGGATTTTTTTCAGATTAACACCTTTGGCATCCTGGTATAATTATTTATTGGTAAGTTTATCAATTTCATGTTAAACTACAGAAACAAAATGAAGTAAAATAAAATAGTTAATATGTACTAAGTACTTGTAATATGCCAGTCAGATATTATTCTAAATACTTTGCATGTATAATTTTATCCTCGTAGAAACTCTGTGATGTATTTACTGTTGTTACAGAGGAACCACGAGGTTAAACTTTTCAGGGTAGACTGATAGTAAACAGTAAGGCCAGGTTCAACCCAGGCAGTCTGGCTGCAAATCATCTCAAACCTGCATACAGGCAGAAAACTCAAGGTGATTTTAGAAAAATGACAGATAATGAAAATGCTTTTTTTCCATCTAGAAAGCAGAATGCTAAAAAGAAAGAATAATATTCTCATATGTAAAATAGGCTTCAAATAAAAAAGTAAATTAACAGGAAACACTGCCCAAGAATAAAATTGCTGAAGTAGTAGAGAAAGTAGAGGTTGAATTTGCATAAATATTTTTTTTTCTCTGAATTATTTAAAATACAAATCTTTCACCATGTTTACCTCTTAGGACAGTCTTTATTAAAAGCAATTGGATTAATAATCCCTAGACCCTCATGAACATGCAAGCATGCCTGATTTCATATGAAGTGGGTAGAAAACACTTAGTGAGTCTGGGGTGACTTCATTTCATTATAAGTGGGCCAGTCCACAGCAAATTTCCTGGGTATTAATATTTCCACCTGAGAAATGAGTCTATTAGGACTATGAGGAAAATGAAGCTTCAGGAGCACAAATAATAATAATCACCTCTTAAGATGATAAAACTCTATAAACAAGTTGCTATGTGAGCTGCACCTCTGCAAAATATCCTGAGATGATGGCTTCCCAGGCAGCGTTTGTAGTAAAGAATCTGCCTGCAGTTCAGGAGACCTGGGTTCGATCCCTGGGTCAGGAAAATCCCCTGGAGAAGGGAATGGCAGCCCACTCCAATATTCTTGCCTGGAGAATCCCATGGACAGAGGAGCCTGGCAGGCTGCAGTCCATGGTGTCTCAAAGGGTCGGACACGACTGAACACAACACAGCCCTATTCGGGTGAAATGACCAAGTCATGGACAAAATTACAGCACCATTTTATTGACACAAATATAGAAACTTGAGAAGCCAAAATATGTGTTCAGCATCCTTAACTATGTATATCATCTTGCTATACACAATGAAAAATTTGCCAATGAAGCACTGTCCCTAATAGGGAAAAAATGTTATGGTACTACAACTATTTTTCTAGATTCCATATATATGCCTTAATAAGTGATTTTTTTTTTCTAACTTACTTCACTCTGGATGGCAGACTCTAGGTTCATCTACATCATTACAAATGCCCTAACTCTGTTCCTTTTTATGGCTGAGTAATATTCCATTGAATATATGCAACACATCTTCTTATGCATTCATCTGTCAATGAATATTTAAGTTGCTTCCATGTCCTGGTTATTGTAAATAGTGTGGCACAGGGAGCTCAGCTCAGTGTTTTCCAGCACCTAGAGGACTGGTCTGGGAAGGAGGGGAAGGAAACTCAAGGGGTGGCAATATATGCATACTTATAGCTGATTCATGCTGCTGGTCAGCAGAAACTAACACAACATTGCAAAGCAACTATACTTCAGTTAAAAAACTAAACGCCCCCCTGCCCCAAATGGTATAGTATGAACAGTGATGTCCCAAGTACCACATTTTCTTTGATAGTTACCCTCAGTCATTCATCCCTATACCCTTTGCTCTTGTTTTAGCCATTAGCGAGATTTAAGTCCTACATGATTCAGATCATCTCCTTCACTGTCCACCAGAGAACTCAGCACGTACAGGAGAAGGTTTTTATGTCTATGATGGCCCAGGAACATGTGAAGGCACTGGTTTTAGGAATACGTCTGTTTCCAATAAAGACAACACTGCTGCTAAGTCGCTTCAGTTGTGTCCGACTCTGTGCGACCCCATAGACGGCAGCCCACCGGGCTCCCCCGTCCCTGGGATTCTCCAGGCAAGAACACTGGAGTGGGTTGCCATTTCCTTCTCCAATGCATGAAAGTGAAAAATGAAAGTGAAGTCGCTCAGTCGTGTCCGACTCTTAGCGACCCCATGGACTGCAGCCCACCATGCTCCTCCGTCCATGGGATTTTCCAGGCAAGAGTACTGGAGTGGGGTGCCATCGCCTTCTAGTGCAGTGCTAAAGGTCGAAACAACATGGGTATCCCAGATCATATTCTCTGATAAGGTAACAGACATCTAAATCCAGAATCCATATCTGCCAAATGCGATCTTGAAATCTTTCTCCTTGTTTTTTTTTTTTTTCCACAGATAAGCATAAATCATTGTTTCTTGCTTTTTCCTTTCCTTTTTTGTCTTTTTATTACAAAATTAAAACTTATTGCCCTGTATCCCAAAACATTACAGATTTCACATCCTGTTTGGGCTAATTATATCATCCAGTCTGCCAAAATGGTTTCATCAATGAGCTTGCATTGCAAGAACCCTCCTAATCAATTCTTTGACACTTAATTAAGGACTGTCTGTCTTTAAGGATTTGGAGCCTAAAACAGGGAGGGGCTTCTGCATGCAAGGTAGATTGTCAGAGCTCCTTGCAAACAGAAGCCCATCTCTCTCATCATTTGTGATTCCCTGGCTTCTTTGATATTGCTTTGAACTTTGGGACTCTCTCTAGTCCCCAGTCCTCAGTTGTTTTTTTTCTTGGTTACTATCATCTTGGACTAGGGATGCATAGCATTTTACATGTTGCTATGGAATTCACATAGGGTTTGGACCCCTTTTAAACCACCTTACAATTAAATGAAAACATATTAGAAAGAAAGCCCATACAGGATAAAAAGAGCCCCTGGTAGTACGTGAGGATCAGGCAAGGATGGGACAGAAGATACGGTTGGGCAAATTCTAGGACAAATCTTACTAAAACTCATGGAAAAAAATTATAGTAGAGTGCACCCTCTATTTTAAGCATATTGATGAGTTTTTGCTAACAATTTCAATTATTTAAGCCCACGTGAATCAAATATATGGATCTTGAAGTTTATTCAAATCTAAGAAGATTAGAATTAAGGATATGAAAAATGAAAGTGTGCTCAGAGCAAAATAATCTTAAAAATACATGTTTAACAAACCTAACATATGGCAGAATTGAAATGCAGATTTTTTATAGTATTTAGTCTGATTATATAGCAATACTTCTCTTGTTCTAATATGTCTCAGATTTCTCTTTATGCTTTTATTTGTAGTGAATGTTTTCCAGTCACTTATTTGTTAACAGTTGATTTAATCAATAGTAGATTTCAATGATGAGTAAATTTATTTGACAACAATAATTTTGTAATAAATTTTCAGAGATTTCTTGTAGACTCTATTTCTCATCATAACTGAACTTAAATAATGTATTGTGTAAATAATTGCCTAATGTGTGAGTCTACTAGGATGTAAGCTCTGTGAGGTAGGGACAGTATCCATCTTTTATTTATTTTTTGATTGGAGGATACTTGTTTTACTTGTGTTGGCCTCTGCCATACATCAGCATGAACCAACCACAGGGATACATATGTCCCTTCCCTCCTGAACCCCCCTCCCCTCTCCCCCCTCATCTCACCCTCTAGGTTGTCTCAGAGCACTGGGTTGAGCACCCTATGTCACATAGCAAATTCCCACTGGCTGTCTATTTCACATACAGTAATGTATGTTTCCGTACTGTTCTCTCAATTCATTCTACCCTCACCTCCCCACACTGAGCCAACAAGTCTGTTCTCTTATGTCTCCATCTCCATTGCTGCCCTGCAAATAGGGTCATTATTACCATCTTTCTAGATTCCATATGCATGCATTAATATATGATATTTGTCTTTCTCTTTCTGACTTACTTCACTCTGTATAATAGGCTCTAGGTTCACCTACCTCAAAGACTGACTTGAATATGTCCTTTTTTTAGAGCTGAGTAATATTCCATTGTATATATGTATCACAATTTCTGTATCCATTCCTGTGTTAGTGGATATCTAGGTGGCTTTTATGTTCTAGCTATTGTAAAAAGTGCTGCAATGAACATTGGGGTACATGAGTCTCTTTCAATTATGGTTTTCTCAGGGTATATACCTAGTAGTGGGATGATTGAATCATATGGTAGTTCTACTTCTAGGTTTTTAAGGAATCTCCATATTTTTCTCCATAGTGGCTGTATCAATTTGACGGTGTCCATTGTATTCCATACTTTGTTTAGCACTTAGGTTATTTTTACCTTCATGTATCAAATATACTCAAATAATTATTAATAAGGGAATAAATAAATACTGTATTGATCACTTTACGAATATCATAAATATTTGGAAGACCCTGATTATAAATAGGGGCAACAGCAAAGACTGAAAACATCAATAGAAGCACTGTCTCTTGGACCACAACTAAACCAATCCCCAAATTTCTCCATTTTCATAGAAGAGAGGGCCATCTAAATTTTAGGTCATATTATTCTTCCTAAAAGCTGAACTGTGGAATCCATGATTAAGATATTTCTCAAATAAAATATCTACCCACTGTGTATACCCTCAGTTCAGTTAGATTCAGTTCAGTCTCTCAGTCATGTCCGACCCTTTGTGACCGCATGGACTACAACATGCCAGGCTTCTCTGTCCATCGCGACACCCGGAGCTTCCTCAAACTCATGTCCATTGAGTTAGCCATGCCATCCAACCATCTCATCCTCCGTTGTCCCCTTCTCTTCCTACCTTCAATCTTTCCCAGCATCAGGGTCTTTTCCAACAAGTCACTTCTTTGCATCAGGTGGCCAGGGTACTGCAGTTTCAGCTTCAGCCTGAGTCCTTCCAATGAATATTCAGAACTGATTTCCTTTAAGATTGACTGGTTTGATCTCCTTGCAGTCCAATGGACTCTCAAGAGTCTTCTCCAACACCACAGTTCAAAAGCATCACTTCTTTGGTGCTCAGGTTTCCTTATAGTCCAACTCTCACATCCATACATGACTACTGAGAAAATCATAGCTCTGACTAGAAGGACCTTTTATGGCAAAGGAATGTCTCTGCTTTTTAATATGCTGTCTATAGGTCATAGCTTTTCTTCCAAGGAGGAAGCTTCTTTTAATTTCATTGCTGCAGTCACCATCTATAGTGATTTTGGAGCCCCCCAAAATAAAGTCTCTTACTGTGTCCATTGTTCCCCTATCTATTTGCCATGAAGTGATGGGACCTGATGCCATGATCTTAGTTTTTAGAAAGCTGAGTTTTAAGCCAGCTTTTTCACTCTTCTCTTTCCCTTTCATCAAGAGGTTCTTTAGTTCTTCGCTTTCTGCCATAAGGGTAGTGTCAACTGTGTATGTGAGGTTACTGATATTTCTCCTGGCAATTTTGATGCAGCTTCTGCATCATCCAGCCTGGCACTTCACATGATGTGCTCTACATATAAGTTCAATAAACAGGGTGAAAATATACAGCCCTGATGTACTCCTTTCCCAGTTTGGAACCAGTCTGTTGTTTCATGTCCGATACTAACCTTGCTTCGTGACCTGCATACAGATTTCTCAGGAAGAAAATGGGGTCATCTGGTATTCTCATTTCTTAAGAATATTCCACAGTCTGTTGTGATCCACACAATCAAAGGCTTTGGCATCGTCAATAAAGCAGAAGTAGGTTTTTTTTTTTTATGGAACTCTCTTGCTTTTTCAATGATCCAACAGATGTTGACCATTTGATCTCTGGTTCCTCTGCCTTTTCTAAATCCAGCTTGAACATCTGGAAGTTCACAGTCCATGTACTGTTGAAGCCTGGCTTGGAGAATTTTTAGCACTATTTTGCTAGCATGTGAGATGAGTGCAATTGTCCAATAGTTTGAACATTCTTTGGCATTGCCTTTCTTTGTGATTGGAATTAAAGCTGATCTTTTCCAGTCCTGTGGCCACTGCTGAGTTTTCCAAATTTGCTGGCATATTGAGTGCAGCACTTTCACAGCATCATCTTTTAGGATTTGACATAGCTCAACTGGAATTCCATCAACTCCACTAGCTTTGTTCCGTAGTGATGCATCCTAAGGTCAACTTGACTTCACATTCCAGGATGTCTGGCTCTAGGTGAGTGATCACACCATCACGGTTATCTGAGTCATTAAGATTTTTTTTGGGGGGGGGGAGTATAGTTCTTCTGTATTCTTGTCACCTCTCCTTAATATCTTCTGCTTCTGTTAGGTCCATACCATTTCTGTCCTTTATTGTGCCCATCTTTGCATGAAATATTCCCTTAGTATCTCTAATTTTCTTGAAGAAATCTCTAGTCCTTCCCATTCTATTGTTTTCCTCTATTTCTTTGCATTGATCGCTGAGGAGGGCTTTCTTATCTCTCTTTGCTATTCTTTGGAACTCTACATTCAGATAGGTATATCTTTTTCTCCTTTGCCTTTAGCTCCTCTTCTTTTCTCAGCTATTTATAAGGCCTCCTCAGACAACCATTTTGCCTTTTTGCAATTATTTTCTTGGGGACAGTCTTGATCATGGTCTCCTGTACAATGTCACAAACCTCTGTCCATAGTTCTTTATGCACTCTGTCTCTCAGATCTAATCCTTTAGATCTATTTGTCATTTCCACTGTATAACCATAAGGGATTTGATTTAGGTCATACCCAAATGGTCTAGTGGTTTTCCCTTCTCTCTTCAATTTAAGTCTGAAATTGGCAATGAGGAGTTCATGATCTGAGCCACAGTCAGCTTCTGGTCTTGTTTTTTCTGACTGTATAGAGCTTCTCCATCTTTGGCTGCAAAGAATATAATCAATCTGCTTTTAGTGTTGAACATCTGCTGATGTCCATGTGTAGAGTTGTCTCTTGTGTTGTTGGAAGAGGGTATTTCCTATGATCAGTGTGTTCTCTTGGCAAAACTCTGTTAGCCTTTGCCATGCTTCATTCTGTACTCCAAGGCCAAATTTGCCTGTTACTCCAGGTATCTCTTGACTTTCTACTTTTGCATTCCAATCCCCTATGATGAAAAGGACATCTTCTTTGGGTGTTAGTTCTAGAAGGTCTTGTAGGTCTTCACAGAACCATTCAACTTCAGCTTATTCAGCATTACTGGTTGGGGCACAGACTCGGATTACTGCAGTATTGAATGGTTTGCCTTGGAAATGGACAGAGATCATTCTGTCAGTTTTGAGACTACACCTAAGTATTGCATTTCAGACTCTTGTTG
This sequence comes from Bos grunniens, assembly GCF_055505025.1. Taxonomy (NCBI): domain Eukaryota; kingdom Metazoa; phylum Chordata; class Mammalia; order Artiodactyla; family Bovidae; genus Bos; species Bos grunniens. The sequence continues at coordinate 12,900,514 of NC_141174.1, forward strand.
ACTATGAGAGCTACTCCATCTCTTCTGAGGGATTCCTGCCCACAGTAGTAGATACAATCGTCTTCTGAGTTAAATCCACCCATTCTAGTCCATTTTAGTTCACTGATTCCTAAAATGTTGATGCTCACTCTTGCCATCTCCTGTTTGGCCACTTCCAATTTGCCTCGATTCATGCACCTAACATTCCAGATTCCTATGCAATCTTGTTCTTTATAGCATCGGACTTTATTTCCATCGCTAGACACATCTACACCTGGGCATTGTTTCTCTTTGGTTCCGTCTCTTCTTTCTTTCTGGAGTTATTTCTCTACTCTTCTCCAGTAGCATATTGGGCACCTATCAACCTGGAAAGTTCATCTTTTAGTGTCCTATCTTTTTGCCTTTTCATACTGTTCTCAGGGTTCTCAAGGCAGGAATACTTGAGAATACGTGAGGGTGTGTACCCTAATTAATGTAAATGCACATTTTCTGGGATTACTTCATAAAAAATAAGCCTCGTTTCATAGTAACCTCTTTAAGGGGGAAAACAAATATTTCTTATTCTATTGGTTAAATCTTAACCCACTGTTGTAAGCATTCCTCTATCCTAAACACCTGTTACATCCTCTATGATCCAAGAAAGCAAAATCCTGTGCTGGGAAAAGGGAAATCATCTGACCTCATTCAGAGAAGGCTTAGACTGAGGAAAATGAAGTAGGAGTCATCTAAGCATGAGTTTTAGTTTTCAAATAGGAAGTAGGAAAAATAAAATAAGAAAAGGATTATTATGATGAAGATATTGGCTTAGGGAAAGAATATATCCCTGGTGGCTCAGTTGGTGAAGAATCCATCTGCAATGTGGAAGACCTGGGTTCAATCCCTGGGTTGGGAAGCTCTCCTGGAGAAGGGAACAGCTACCCACTCCAGTATCCTGGCCTGGAGAATTCCATGGACTACACAGTCCATGGGGCCGCAAAGAGTCGGACGTGACTGAGTGACTTTCACTTTCACTTATATTAGAGAAAGGCCAAAAGGTCAAAGTGGAATCTAGGGTTTGCCCCATTCTTCCGCTGACGTGTTTATTCATTTTAGACCAAGTTCCTACTCTTATAGTTTGGATCATCATGCCTATCCTTTTAGTTACCATCTTTCTTTCATTTTGATTGCTGTTTGCTTTGTTTTCCATATTAGATTGTTACCCCTTTTTGGAAAGTCTGCTGACAAAGAAGCTCTTTGTCCCTGACTACATCTCACAGTGTTTCTCTCTCTGCTACATGAGCACTGTGGACTGTTTGAGTGTAGCTTACAATTATGGTACCGCATACACATCATTGGACTGAAGGCACAGTAGAAGAGGCACTGGCATAGAACTGGGGTCTATGCAACTTAAAGTTTATCAACAGTGTATATTTGTCAATTAAAAGCTTCCACTGTGCCTTATGATCCTAATTTTAAAATATCTTATGCTATCTGCTGTGAGTTTGGGGGAACCAATGAAACTCAGCAAGTGTATCCATTAAAGATTGGACTATGTAAGATATACCATGCAGGGAAGACTGTTAAGATGAGAGGCTTCCAGAAATGATAGATGGCCATTAATGAAAAATGCAAAAGCATAAGAGCTAATTCAATTTTTATTTGGCAAAATAAAATTGTTTCATTTCTGGTGCTCATGAAAATGCGGGAAGACATACTGTTAAAAACCTTGATATTTACCTTGACAAAAATGCTCAAGTTTTTCCCATTTGCACTTATTTGTGTGGTCGGGGGGAAAAAATGGGGAGAGAGCCCATTTATTTCTTCCTAGAGACTACGATTTCAAATTTCAATTAAAATGAAATGAGCGGCACGATTATCACTACAGAGCAGGCTGTAGGTAGCAGCAATGGGCCTCCTTTCATTGCTATGGCAACCGTGCTGCATTGTCACGGCTACCTTGGCGCTACATGTAATTGTCAGTGTGTGAGCTAAACTGATAATACACAATCAATACCCCATAAGCTGAAAACACATTCTGAGTCTGAAAGAAAACCTAGAGCAAGCGAGGTGATTTATTATTATTTTTATACACGTGGTCTGAGACTGACACACGTATTGCAGCAATCTATAAGTTTTGCTAGAAGGGGAAGGAAAACAAACCTGAATGGCACTCTCTGGACTAAATACCACCCACAGTCAGGGAGGATGAGCCTTAAATGGTCAGGGGCCCTGATGGAGCAGGAAACAGCACAGAATGCAATGTGGATGGGGCTTCTGAAAACAACCAGCTCCCCTTCTGAAGGGAATCACCCCTGCAGAGCTTAGAATAAAATATAGAGTGCAGAGTTTGCGGGAACAGAGTATGTGTGCACAGTGTTCCCTGGGTGTCCTCCTCACCACTGCCAAGCTGCCAGTTATATTTTGCAGCGACCAAATAAAAGTGCCTCATGCAGACACCAATTTCAGCCAAGGATACAAGAAAAGCAATCATCAAGAGGACCAGACTCTTCCATGTTTTCCACCCAGTCCTGCCCTTCTTTTCAAATCCTTAAACTGGTTGTTGCCCACCTTTAGTGTGTGTGAGAACTACCTGCAGGGCTTGAGAAAATTCAAATGGCTAAGGTGCCTCCCTCAGAATTCTCACGCAGTAGGTCTGAGGTGGGTTCTGAGAAGTTGCTAACACTGTTCGTTCCCAGGCCACACTTTGAGAACCACTGCCTGAAACTTATCTCAGCAGGGGTTTCACTGTTTGTAAATAATCATAATAATCTCTATTCTAGTAGAGTCACAATGCAACTAAAATATGTATGTTTTGGAAGGAAGAAGCATTAAGAAGGTTGCATTAACACTGAATAAACTTGACTCAAGAAAAAAAATTAGATAGGACTTTTATTTATTTGTTTGTTTTCTTGTCTTTTGTACTTGTCTTACTTAGGACCTTGAGATAGATTGACCATCGCTGAAGATACTTAAGGAAGAAGAACACCAGGTATGCCAGAATATATGAAATCATAGGAAATCTGTGAAGTCAGAGAGAAATACATCTTTTAGACATGAAGACTAGCTTGAGACGTGAGGAGTACAACCTTTGGGTGAAAGAAGACAAGAAGTGCCCCCCACCACCCAGATGGGTTTCTTGACCCATTGACCCTTACCTCCAGCCTCATTTTGGGAGTAGTGGCTCAGACAAAGCCTTCCTTTTAGTAAAGAGTAAGTGGAACAAAGCCAGAAGACTGGCGTTGGGAGGGTCCTTCAAAGAGGAAAAAGGTGAGTGGTAGGAAATGTTTGATGTGGTTTGGACCTAGGCAGAGATTCATGATTTGGCAGAAAGCTGCTGACTTAATGACCTTCACAGCACAGAATAAAGTCACTTTATCTCTTGTTTTCCAATGTGTGGTATGGTCAGAACATGTATGTTTTGGACAAGTACTGATAAAATACATGCCCTGAAATGTATACATACTCTTAAGGAATGATGGTGTTTTACTGTTCTTCCTGATGCTTACTGTTCTCCAAAGGACAGGATCTGACAGCATCTATTTAAATCAGGTTTCATTTATTCAGAGTATGCTCAGTCTGATACATGGTGAAAAACCAGGGGTGTGTTTCAAGTAATAGCTGTAAATTAGTGACAAAATCTACAGCTCAGTCAAGAGGCCACATAATTTTATGAAAGTAAATGCTGTTTTTCCATTCCTTTAAAATAATGTCTGTCCCATGTTGCCATGGAAAATGTAAGGCAGTTAACATTAATGTGAATTTAGTGGAATTTCAACTTTCACGATTGTAGGTTAATAAAATGGTATTTTAAAATATCATCCAATTTTTGATAAAGAAAAGAGGAACTCACTGAGACACTTAAGGTTCACAAAATGAGCCCAGCATTAACCAGAGATAATCATTATAGTAGATTTTCTTTTCTTTAATCTTACCTAAGTATGGTAACAGAATAATGTTTCCCAAATTGTGGTTCCTAGACCAGCGGCTCAGTTTTACCTGGGAACGTCATAGATGCACAGTTCTCCTCCCTGCTCACAGACCCACTTTATCAGGAACCCTGGGAGTGGGACCCAGCAATGTGGGTTGCACAAAGCCCAAGAGACGATCCTGATGTACCCAAGCTTCAGAAGCACATGCACAGAGTGCTCCTTTCTTTATCCCTGATCTCAGGTAGGGGCCTGGTATGACACACTCTACAGAGCACGGCCAAACAGTCATTTTTCAGTTTCTGGAAATAATGGGCTATTAAAAAAAAAATCACTCATAAAAATAAGGATCTCTACCATCCTTTATGACATTTTTTATTATGATTTCCCCTCTGTTCACACTCAATTCAATCTTGATATGCATAAAAAATCAACGATAACAATGTTAATAAACCCATTTGCCACAAATTTGAAAGCAAACAACTGACTATACTATTTTTCTCTCATTTTTGTCATTACAATTTAGCAGTTGAGATCTGCTGCCTCTTCCCAGAGTTTACCCACCCCTCAAATGCCTGAAGATTACTTTTTAAATGTAAATGCATCAGGAGGAAAAGACACCTGCGAGAGTTTCTTTCCTCCAGTGAAACAATTTACTCTTAGATTAAGTTTAAATAATCCCTCAGAAACCCTAGATTGCAGCATTAGGTACTTGGCTGTTTTAGAAGGTATTTTTTTCCCCCACATTCATTAAAATTAATTTGTGCATTTTATGACACGAAAACTTATCAAAGCATCTTAACTGTGAAGCTAACCAAATAAATATCCCCAGCATTCCCCACACTTAAAGAGATTATTTATTTTCTCTGAGGGCTGATAAAAGTTCTGATGGCACATTTTCTAATTTTAAAACCATTTTCATTTCACACTTCTGAAAATCTTGAAGTCAGGAGTGAGCTGGTGGGTCTGTTTGAAGTGTGATTCACACTTTATGTTCTCTCCCCCCAACAGCTCATGCATATTTATAACGCCAACCAGACTTCAGGTTTTAAACATGCCAAAGAAAGGGACTATTTTAGAGAATAATAAATAAGTGTGCTGTAGTTATGTAGCACTTTCTGTCCAAAATATCCACTCTTTTTACAAATTTGAACTCACAATTTTTAAAGATAAATAATAGAGAAGTCCTCCTCACCTTCATCTTATTCTACAAAAGGCTTCATTAAAAATAATATATTTTTTTCTCTACAGCACCTTCAACAGTAACTTTCCACTTTCCTTTTTCTAGGTTTATAATATTCACTATTTTACTTAATAACCACCAACTTACTAATCATTCATTCACTATTTCACTTAATAATCATTCATTCATTCATCAGGCAGTCAATCCATCCATCTCCCCACCCAACAAGTAATCCACCAGTCAGTCAACAAATACCATTACAAGGATGCTATGATAAAGTCAAGGATAGGCTACAGAGATACAAGCAGAGAATCCCTGCTAGTTAATAACAGATTAACTTTCTCAGCTGAGAGTACATAAATTATCTGAGATTACATGATAGGTATATAAGTTATTATATCAATATGAAAAGTCCCAAAAATGATAAATGGATGAAGTAATAAAGAAGGAAATACTTAACTTATTCCAGATATGGTTTTAAATGGCATCATGAAGGCAGTGGTGTTTTAATTTTATGTAAAAGGATAAAATGGAATTCACTAGGTGCAGTTCAGTTGCTCAGTCGTGTCCGACTCTTTGCAACCCCATGAACTGTAGCACTCCAGGCCTCCCTGTCCATCACCAACTCCCAGAGTTCACCCAAACCCATGTCCAATGAGTCGGTGATGCCATCCAACCATCTCATCCTCTGTCATCCCCTTCTCCTCCCGCCCTCAATTTTCCCCAGCATCAGGGTCTTTTCAAATGAGTCAGCTCTTCGCATCAGGTGGCCAAAGTATTGGAGTTTCAGCTTCAAAATCAGTTCTACCAATGAACACCCAGGACTGATCTCCTTTAGGGTTAGGTTATGGGGCACAATAAGCAACTCAGTCCAAAGAAGTAACATGAGAGAAGTTTCCAAGGCACGGAGAGGCGTAGCCTCTTGAGGCTGAGGGATCACCAGCTTAACACCATGGGCCAGGAGCTTCCTATGGGAGTGTGCTTTATTTCAAGGCATTCGAATTCAATTCATTTAAAACATCAAGCAGGTTCAGGAAAGCACGCTCTCAGGTTCAGATTCAGTGCCTCTTACTGATTCCTAAAGCTAACTGGAAAGTGTGAGAAAAAATTCAAAGCGTCATAGGATCGGATTTGCATTTAGCTGTGTGGCAGACAGATATTAGAGGAGAGAGGCAGAGAGCAAACGTACTGGTTAAGAACAACTGTGGGACTTCCCTGGTGGTCCAGTGGCTAAGACTCTGTGCGACCAATGCAGGGAGTCAGGGCTCGATCCCCGGACAGGGGACTAGATCCCACATACTGCAGCTAAAGATCCCAAGTGCCAAAACTAAGACCCAGTGCAACCAAATCAAAACAAAACAAACCAAAATAGAACAGCTGTAACAACCCGGTTCCTGTTAATACTTTCATTCACTCATTTGGCCAACTGATATTACTAAGTTCTTAAGATACACAAAACCCCACCAAGCTAAGCTCAGAATCAGATCATGGAATTATCTTAACAGAAAGTCCACTGGGTTGCTTTCTGTCGGTTGTTTTTGTTTGCATCTCCCTTTAGTAGGTAAACTTCTTACAGGCAGCAGCAACACCTCTTTTAAATGCACTCATGCGCTTGCCTAGAGCGCTACTACAGGGCTCTGTGCACCCTCTGTGCGGGCCACAAATGTGTGCTGATGACATTCAGTTTCACGACTGCAACACTGTTTTGTAACTTAGCCAGGAAACAGAAGTACTGTGATTCAAACAACACGCCATCCCACTTCCTCACTGCCAGCAACACAGCCCAGAAGCCAAAGCTCTGGGCTTGGGAGTGAGCTGGCTGGGGAAATTCTGGGACTCCATGGCAAGCACTGCTAACTTTGTCCTACTCGGAAGCGGCCTACACTTTTCAAGTACGCAAGTCATGCATCAGAGTAAAGAGGCATTATGTAGTCCTCTCAGCTTCCCCCGGTAAGGGGCTGGACTTGTTTTCTTAAGCGAGAAAATATATGAACGTGCTGCTTTTAAAAACAACATAGGTTTTTAAAATAGTTTTTATTTATTTTTTTAATTTATTTAATTGGAGGCTAATTACTTTACAATATTGTAGTGGTTCGGCCATACATGGACACGAAAATTTACTGGATACCTGCCAGGTGGCACAGTGGTAAAGAAACACATACCGATGCAAGAGACTCAAGACACATGGATTTGATTCCCTGGGTCAGGAAGATTCCCTGGAGGAGAAAATGGAAAACTGCTCCAGTATGCTTGCCCGGAAAGTTCCATGGACAGACGAGTCTGGTGGGTTATAGTCCATGGGGTGGCAAAGAGTTGGACTCGTTATTAGCAAGGAGAACTCTATAAAACTTACTGCTGCTGCTGCTAAGTCGCTTCAGTCGTGTCCGACTCTGTGCAACCCCATAGACGGCAGCCCACCAGGCTCCCCCATCCCTGGGATTCTCCAGGCAAGAACACTGGAGTGGGCTGCCATTGCCTTCTCCATAAAACTTACTATTCGTGTTTATATTAAATAGAATATAAAGCACATACAGTAAATTCTCTATAAGTTTATAAAGTTTCCTCTTAAAAGAATGGGTGATAACATCTCATCAGAAACAGTTCCAAGTGAAACCTTAATCTTCTGTTCTTTATCCTACACTGGCCCTGTTGTACCCAGTTTATTTGCTGTGATTTCTTGATCTTGTTTCAGCTCTTTAAAAAAGAAAAAAAAAAAAAAAAAAACAACCCTAAATTCTAAGTTATTTTATTTATATACATATCTAAAGTTTGATTTATTTCCCTCTTTCACATTCCAAATTTCCCTACAGCTTCTCTTCTTCTCTCCATCTCTTGACAACCCAGATTAACAACTTGTTTTATTCTTTTCTCTCCCTATTATCTTATTTCCTCACTTAACAATAGATTGTGGAAATTCCTCTAAGAAATGTGGTTTAGATCAAGATAGATCAGGTTCATTCTTCTAAGGACTGTGGAACAATCTCTAAAAGAAATCTATTATAATACACTCGACAACTCCATTTTCCTATTTATAAATATTTTTCCTTTTTTAACCACTGTAGATAGTCACAAAAAACTCTTACATGTATGTACTAGAATACTGATACTTTTATTTCTATGAGATAGACTCTCATAGTTAGGATTCCTGAGGCAAAGGGTATACGTATCTTAATTTTAACAGAAACTGCCATGCAGAAGTTAATCTTTATTTAAAGAAAAAAAAAGCTATAATAATTTAAATTTTTTCTGTATTTTAAATAGCAGTAGGAGTTGGCACACTTTAAAATTTGTACTAATCTGATGAATATAAAGTGATATCTCATTGTTACCTAAATTTGCAATTCTTTGATCACACAGGAGATCACACGTTTTTTCGTAGGTTTAAAGGCCATCAGAATGCTCCCTTTTGTAAAGTGCTTATTCATATTCATCACCCATTTGTCTCCGAGGTTCTTTTCTTCAGTTATCAAATTGCAAAACTTCTATGTATAATCTGCTATTGTTTGTGGGAGGCACTGCTGGCCACCTATCCGGAATTATTATTGCCCTTCTCCCCATAAAAGAACTCTAATATTAATGTTGAAATACACCCAGATTAAAGAAACAAAACAAACAAACAAACAAAACCAAATTGCTTGAACCAATCTCACGTAGCAGTTGGGACAGACACAGTTATGGTGAAAGAAAAACAAGCTGACATCACAAGGTGACACTGCTGACAATTTCTTCTGAAAACTGAAAACTTGGCTGGTATATACTTTTTGCTTTCACCCTTCCAACTTTTTCCTTCCTAGAATTTGGGTCAAATACTAAATGTTCAACAGCCTTTTAGAGAACACAAAGAGACAAACATAAGGATGAACGTCCATGGTTAGGACAGCTGCTTAGGGATTATTGCATAGGGCTGTTGTATGAGCTCTGAATGGCTCACCTTTTGACTTCTTATGTAAAAAACAACAACAACAACAAAATTCAGACACCTAACTTGTTAAAGCATGGTTATTTATGCTCTCAGTTACAACTGTTTATAATCCTTATGGACTTATTTCATTACAGCTTTTCCCAAATATATCATTTATATACTAAAAGTATTAATGAAATCTTTTACTCTAAGTTTTTACTTAAAATTCTTATATATTGACTATTTTCTTTTTATATTATAGCATCTGGGATTCCTGTTTTGGTTAGAAATGTTCCAACCAATCATTCGTACAGATAGTATACACGTTCTTCCAATATGTTTGGTACTTAAAAAAAAAAAAAAAACAACTTTAAGGCTTTAATTCATTAGGAGTTTATTTTGTTTATGAAGTGAGACAGATACCCATATGGATTTTTTTCCATATGGATAGTGGGCTGTCCTTCTACCATTTGTCAAACACTTTGGATCTAGCCACTGAATTGTGATAACAGCTTGGTAAGCAATTAAATTGCCATGTACGCTGGGGACTTTTTTTGGCTACTCTTCACTTTCTATAATCTACTTGCCGATTTCTATGCCAGAACTACATTTTTTTTTACTACAATGGTTTATATACTGGACTTATAAAGTATAGCCCTCCCTCAAAATCTTTTCTTAGATTTCTTTTTGGCTATTCTCAGATATAAATGCTTTCATATGAACTTTAAGATCACTCTGGGTCATCAAAAAGCCACCAGCAGGAGATTTGATTTGGAATTGTAGTGGGTGATCACTGATACTAAATCATCCCACCGAGGTCATAGCCTTTTCTTTGGCCAAATGCTGCTTGCTCGTTTCTATAGTCTAAAAAATATATGTGTTTTTTTTTTTCACATTCTGTTAAATATATCTCTAGATATTTTTGACTTTGGTTATCTTTTGTGAGATGTCTATATCTAGTTGTCCCAGGCAAAAAAACAAATACATATCTTTCTTTTCCTCTTTCCCTTCTACAGGAATTTTCTTCTACAAAAATAATTATTCTTCTCTAAGAATAATTAACCCAGATGTTAAAGGTGAGAAGATAACTTAAAATATGCCCCCATTAGTAAGAGTTCTTTCCTACTCTCACCGTATCAGAAGGGAAAGTACAAGGGAAAGAGGAAAAAAAAAATCCTTTCTTTTTTCTTTCTCCTGCCCTTCCTTTCTTTCTTTTGGAGATATTCAATATTTTTAAAAGTAAATACAATACAAGAACAACAACAAAAAGATGAATTAGAACAAATATAATGCAAGAAAGATAAATTTATCTATTTTTACTTATATTTTGAGCATTGTTGTTTTCCTCTCCATTCTACAAATAAGGGCAACTGAAGCTCAAAGTTAGGGGTCTGGTATAACAGTCAGGATTCAAACTCAGGACTATATGTTTCCAGAGTTGTCGCCCTTTTCCTACCATGATATTGCTTCTCTATAGCAATTTCCCACAGATATTGTTTCATTTATACTTGCTTTTTACATAGATGTACAAAGACTAATTAATTCAGATATTAAAGGTGGGAAGATAACTTAAAATATGCCCCCATCTGTAAAAGAGTTCTTTCCTACTCTCACTGTATCATATCTAGATTGTGTCCTTTTATTTGTAGGATTGTTGCAAGAAAAAGATTTTTTTCCTGGCTTTAGATGTACCTGGATATTACATTGACCTTTCTTTTATTCCTGTAAGTTACAGTTGCACATTGCAGAACCCATTAGATTTCACCACAACTGGGATTATTTTTCCAGTGGGACAAAAAAAAAAAAAAAAAAAACCTAAATGAGCAAAAAACTATTTTCTCCAAAGAACAGGAACTTAAAACTCAGATGCAGGGCCATCTCTCTTGATTATAATTTTGTTTCCATACATTTTCAACAACAGCCAAAAAGAGATACAAAAGCAAAACTATCTGATACATCTGCACCCATATAAACATCATCCTCACTCTTCTGATCAGGCATGCATCAAAAAGCCTTGTCTACATTTAAATGTAAGATGAATGATCACTTTGAGCTTTCCCTCGGGTTCTATAGGATGATATCATTATGCATGATAGTGAACTAGTTACAGAACTGAGTGTCACCGAAGTATAGGTGGGATCTTTCAGTGACTTTGCTTTTGTTAAGTGCAAGGGAATGTAACTGAAAGGGACCGAATAAAGGGACAAAGTAGCTGATTAAATAGTTAATGCCACCAAGGGGACAATACGTTGAAAAAATATGTGAGGTCCCTCCAAGTTAATGATTATTCAAGAAAGCAGCTTTGCTTAACCACAAAACCAAGCAGTCTTGCTTAGCAACAAGATTATGCAACAGGAGCATGAGAGGTGCCCTGAAACTGTGGCATAAGGCAGCGGGGCATGAACCCCACAATCTGCCAGTGAGTTCAGTGTGTTAAGATACGCTCTCTGCACACATCAGTTCAGTTCAGTTGCTCAGTCGTGTCTGACTCTTTGCGACCCCATGGACTGCAGCACATCAGACCTCCCTGTCCATCACCAACTCCCGGAGCTTACTCAAACTCATGTCCGTTGAGTTGGTGATGCCATCCAACCATCTCATCCTCTGTCGTCCCTTCCTCCTCCTGTCCTCAATCTTTCCTAGCATCAGGGTCTTTTCAAATGAGTCAGTTCTTCACATCAGGTGGCCAAAGTATTGGAGTTTCAGCTTCAGCATCAGTCCTTCCAATGAATATTCAGGACTGATTTCCTTTAGGATGGACTGGTGATCTCCTTGTAGTTCAAGGGACTCTCAAGAGTCTTCTTCAACATCACAGTTCAAAAGCACACATAAAACACACACACACATACATACACACACACACAAATTTCTGGACCTAGCTTGACCATGTAGAGACAAAAAAACTTCCCTGCCCAACCTGGAGGAGGAAATGATGATGGAAGCATGACATCTACCAAAGAATGGCAAAGAAAGTCTTCTCCTCACTCCCCACTTTTCCTTTGATGAAAAACTGTAGTCCACTAAGTTTTTGGGTGTGGCACCCTTTTGTCTGTCTGCTTGTAGGCTTCACAGGCCGCCGATTTGAATAAACCACTTTTTATCCATCACTTTGCCACTCGCTGAATTCTTTCAGCATTGAGACATAAAGGACTGGACCTCTTTGGAGCCCCCTGAAATGATACCTAACGGTTTCATACCTAGACTCCAGTGACAGGTAAGGGAGAAGCCTAGTCATTGCTGGGCACTCATTCAACTACTTTCTATAAGTACTACTATCATAACTCCTTGTGACTTTACTTCGAAATCCAATTTTCCTCTGTTCCAAAAGAAAGAACATTTTGGGTATACCACTTTCAAGGAGAGGAGAAGAACAAATGTACTCAAGTTCTTCCCTCTACCTGCCCCTTCTTCAGTGGACAGCAAAATAAAGAGTATGTGTAAAGGCTTAATTAAGGTCAGGATTAAAACACAGATCCTGCTTCTGTGCCTGGGGGAAGTCAGTGCATGTTTTTTGAAGTTTAATTTCAAGAGCAGAGTAGAACCTTGTAGAGTTCTTCCTACTAATTGGGCCCTACTTGAGGAGTCCATATGTTTAAACATCTCCTGTAAGGGTTATTTGTATTCCCCCTCCTCCTCAGAAATATATATTAAAGGAAAAATAAATCTCTCCTTGGAATATTATTGTTTTGAGATGTTCCAGTACTTGATTTGTGACAGCAGATACAAGGAGTCACCAACTGATATCCCAAACTCAAGCCACTGGGTTGATTCAGACATTAAGAAAGCATAATCTTCTCTTGAAATTCTAACTATCTCAAATTTCTGTATCACAAAGAACACACATTCTTTTCAGATATTTGGTATGACTAAAACAGCTATTAATAGATTCTGGAAATGTAGAAAGAAATGTGGAGAGACGGAAAAATCTACAAGGGAAAAAGCAGGGTAATTCTAAATGTACTTCTTGCTGAACCTTGTACTGCGTGTGTGCACGCGCACGTGCGCACACACACACACACACACACAATCAGGTAGTGGATTCTCTGCATAACTTTCCCATGCTATTTGGTGATGAAGAGTGATTTTTCACCTCAGTCTATCCTTTAAGAATCAATTCAAATTTCAACACCTCCACAAATATCTGTCTACCCAGCCTCCAGAGATCTTTGTTTTCCTCATACCTACAGGGCCTGTTGGACTTCCCTGGTGGCTCAGATGGTAAAGAATACTCCTGCAATCCTGGAGACCTGGGTTTGATTCCTAGGTTGGGAATGGCTACTTACTCCAATATTCTGGCCTGGAGAATTCCATGGACAGAGGAGCCTGGCAGGTTACAGTCCATGGAGCCGCAAAGAATCAGACCTGATTGAGTGACTTTCACTTTCAAACTTTCATGGGACCTATTGTGAATAACATCCATCTGACATAAATGAAAATGGCTACTTTACTAGGAGTTCTAAAATAATAAGGAAACTAAAAGACCAACCCCAATCCCTCATTTTGCATATTAAAAACTTGTTAGATATGTTAAATAATCTGTCTAAGACACATTGAGAACTTTAACTGGGTATCTCTTCCCCCCAACTATATTGCAGACTCACAGAATACAGAATAAAAGTATTTTTTCTTCAGTTATTTTTTTAAAAATTATTTACTTTTAATTGAAGGATAATGACAATACTGTGCTGGTTTCTGCCATTCATCAACATGGATCAGCCATAGGTGTACATATGTCCCCTCCCTCTTGAGCATCTCTCCGACATCCCTCCCCATCCCACCCCTCTAGGTTGTCACAGAGCCCCGGTTTGAGTTCCCTGAATCATGCAGCCAATTTCCACTGGCTATCTATTTACATATGTTAGTGTATATGTTTCCATGCTACTCTATCCCAGAATGAGAGTCTTATACTCCATATATTCCATCGACCCTTGCTGGTCCTATTCCAGTCACTTTCTCATAATAGATGTTCAATAAATATGTGTTGATTGAAGGTTTAACATTAATCTTGAAGCAAATTTAATTTAATCTGGTGCAACCAAAAAATATCTCTTGAATATGTAATATAAAAAGTATGGTTAAGTGAAGAATTCTACTGTTCTCAGAGAGCTTGAAATCTTGCCTAAAAGATATGATGTTCCAGCTATGTCTACCTCGGCTAGAGTCATGGATGTCTTATATACATTTAGGACTGGTCTCTACTGGATGGTAAGCCAATTCTAACCAAGGAAGGGTGTATCCTTAAATCACAATCTCATGGGTTGATGGGTGTGCAATGGCTGTGTTCGGAACACTTGACGGGTCTGCAGTTACTACACTTTGGAACACATTGGCCGCCTCTCACTGGTGTATTTTCCCTATCTCTATTTACTTTCCTTCTGGGACTGTGGCCTTCCATGACATCCACAGTTATTAGATGAAACCCTAAAAAAAAAATATTTTCAATCTCCACCACTTCAAAGTATGCTTACAAAGGATGCTTCAAAGTGTGCTCAATCAGTGAGCCAGGCACTTTACGTAGATTACTTTATGCAACAGTCACAGTAAACCTGAGATGTCAGGATGCATATATTTATTTTATTGATGAAAAAATGGAATCGCAGATGACTATAGCACCTTTCTCAAGGTCCTACACTGTACTAAATAGCAGAGGCAAGAATGAAATACAGGGATGTGCCACTATGCTGTGCTGAGCTTAGTCACTCAGTCATGTCCAGTTCTTTATGATCCAAAGATGGTAGGCCGTCAGGCTCCTCTGTCCATGGGGATCTTCCAGGCAAGAATCCTGGAGTGGGTTGTCATGCCCTCCTCCAGGAGATCTTCCCAAACCAGGGATCAAACCCAGGTCTCCCGTATTGCAGGCGGGTTCTTTACCATCTGAGCTACCAGGGAAGCCCAAGAATACTGGAGTGGGTAGCTATCCCTTCTCCAGGGGATCCTCCCAACCAAGGACTCAAACTGGGATCTCCTGCATTGCAAGTGGATTCTTTACCAGCTGAGTGACCAGGGAAGCCCGAAATACAGGGATACCTGGCTTCAAAGATTCTCCCTCTTCTTCTTTTTTTTTATTTTTTAAGTCCATTCCAAATACTCTTCATAAGAAAAGTTACAAAAAGCCAGTCAATGCCAATTTTATTAATCCTCAGGTCTCAGCATTAAAAATAGAGAATTTTCTTAAAATTTGGGTCAATATAAATTTTAACTTCTCTAGAATAGAAAAACTCAACTTAATAAAACCAAAAAAAAAAGCTTCTTACAAGATAAGATGACATTCTGTCTCAATTTCTCAATTATTGTATTCACAACACCAACACCAATATTTCTGATTAATTTCCATTTTCTATAGACAAACTTTTGTATGACTCACAATAAAATCTTTGGGAAATCTGCCCATTGTAAACAATGTAGCAATAAGAGTGAAGAGGAAAGAGGAAACAAATTAGGATGGATGTGTGACCCTCAAGCTGAGAATGAACCTGCTTGATGAAAGACTATTTGTAATACCTTTTAACTCCATAGAGTTCTAGGCAGTTCCTGTCAACCCGCCACACCCCCCAACTACAAGGGAAATGGGGAAATGCTTTCAGAACAACCCAGGATCAGTGGCATAGCCCTTGGATTCTTTCCAGATGTACATGACTTAGAAAGGACTACTGTAATATAATAATTCAGGGGGGCAGGGGGGAAGGACAGAAGTAAACCAGTACTGGTATTAAAGGCAGCTGCAAAAGAAGCTGTAGAAGGGCATGCATTTTTAATACTGCAGCACACAGAACATTCTCTGCCTGATCCCCAATAGTATTGTGATGGCCATTTGTAAATCATTTTTAATTGTCTTATTAAGCAGCTTAGAGTACAGCAATCAAAAGCTTGTGGCGTTGTGAGACCTGGCACAGCCATCGGGCACGGATCAGTGGTCAGGATAATGGAAGACGCAGGATTATATAACCAGTTATGGTCAGCAGGGAAGGCGATTTGGAGAGAAAGCAGTACATGGTTGATTTTGAAGAGATGCTAATCTCAGACAATATGAAACCCGACATTATGGTTCCGGGGAATGGAGACCCCTCTCCACACATGCACACACATCAGCCATGTGCAGTTTGATGACTGCATTGGGAGACTCTAACTGTCAAAAACAGTGATCTCTTTTCAAGGAGAAATTCCTCATGCCGTGCCCTAATTCATGACATAAAGGCTATTTGCAAAATAGGCCCCAAAGATTGGAATTTTTTTGGAGGAGATTCCCAGAAACTAAATCAGGAAGTTGTCTTTTGCTTTAATGAGAACATATCAACACAACATTGCTGAGAGTGAGATCTTCGAGTCAAGATTCCATGAAGACAATTTTCTGAGATGAGTGTGTCATGTCACAACTTTGTGACTCACAGTTATGACATCTGTAGACTTAAAATAGATAAAAGATCAGTTCTCATTCCTCTAAAGACTTAATTGTCCTACACTGCCCTAAAGCATCCCAAGGAAAAGACACAAACTCCTTAATTAATTATTATGTCACTTTAGGCACTAGCAAGAGCCAACAGTTGTGGTCAACAGATGAGGAGCGGAGCAAACACGGGATGAGTTCCTAGCTGAGGGATCCAATGAAATAAGTTATTCTTCACAAACTATCTCTTACTAGACAATAACCACTGTCAACTCAGCCAATAAAAGTTTGGCCAAAAATGAGGAATGGGAAAAGAAAGAACTTACAGAATTAATGGCAATGCATTTGTAAATGCATATTAAGAGAATTCTATTTTAATGCAACATTAGTGGGGAAAAATTGTCTAGTTCCCTGGATTTATAGTTCCCCAGTTATATGCTGCAACATAAATAATGTATAGCTTTCATTTTTTTTTCTTGATTTTCTAGTCATAGGCAAAAATATTTTAAGTCTGTTTCCATATGCATCTGGTCTTATCCAGACAAAGAAAGCATAAAAACTTCAGTAAAGACACTGTTGGTCAAATGTTGCAATAGTCTTAGAAATCTTATGATTACATACTATGTGTTTTCCTGAACAACAACTCTATTTATTTTAGCTTGAGATTTTGAAATAAGTCTAATTAGAGATATAGCATAAATAATCTAATTTTGAGAAATATGCTTGGATAAGGGATGGAGAATGGGAAGAACTTCCCACATGGGTATTCTTTCTCATTTTCATAAGTGATAACTTCTTTCCCCCTGATATTCCTCTTTAGGTTTAACCATAGGTGTAGCAATTCAGAAGCAGTTTGGTAAAATATCCCTGAAGTTTCTCCATGGAAATTATAATGATTTCACAAGTGGCCTTATTCCCAAACATCTCTCAAAGTGATTATGTTAAATAAAGTAAAATTAAAATGATTTAGCCACACCAATAAACAAAACTGATTAAACATCCACCTTTCCAATGAAAGTGGAGAAAACAAAGAAGGACATACATAAGTCACTTATTTTACTGTTAGGATTTGTTCAGTCCTTGCTGGAGAATCCAGGGGGATCTTAGGTCGTTGGCTACAGACTAGATAAAGTCCTTATCCTTGGTCTTGGTTTATCAGAGACGTGTACCTACACTAAAGGATCGAAAGTTGTGTTTCATTGGCAGACATATATAGTTGAGAGATGTGTCCTAGAAGTGATGAGTGACATATGTAAAGAGAGATGCAAGACACTATACAGGGAACCTGCTCATAAGATGAAACTAAACTGGTAAGTAAAGAGCTGGGAGGGTCAGGACAAGGCTGAAATGTGTAGGTTCAAGGTGAGTATTTCATGTAGTACTGACTGAATGGATCTAGTATGGCTTAAAAGCTTAAAAAAAGTCACACAGTACTGGACAGGGATAACAGTGATGTTGCTGCTGTTGTTGCTTTTGTTATTTTACATAATAACTATTTTTAGACAAAATCTACTCTTAAAAAGAAGAGGAAAGGGGCATGGTTTATCCTCGTTCTGCCATTTTCTTCAGTTCATTAAATGAAAGAAATTGATTTGGCAGAGCTAATTTTGTAATTAAATAGCTTATCATGGTTTTCTACAGTGAGTTAAGTAAACAGGCAGTAATTCAGTTACAATATTTACATAGCTCATGCCAGGGGATGTCTGCTCACTAAACTATGGGGAGATGAGAAAGAGGTCATATAAAATGGGGATAAAGAGAGTGTATCAAGGGCAAGAAGGAATTCAGATGTGACAGGCCGTTACTGTATTTCTTATGTTGGCACCAGGTCAGGAAGTTAGCTATTTGCATCTCTTTTGAGGGAGAGAACACTGTGGCCATTGGCTTCATTAGACTGTGACTCCCATGAACGCTGATTCATCTCCCTTGAGAAAGAAGGTTAGTAATCTACCTGAGACCAAAAGATGCCAAGTTTTCCATTCTCATAAAAGGAATTATTTTCCTTATGATCCCAAAGAGTTCCCAGGAAATTACAATTCATCTACATTTGGAGAGAAGCACAGAAACTGCTTCATGAAAGAGGGATATGATGAAGAAGTAAGGATGGTAGTTGAGAAGACAGTTGAAAGTCTACCAAGTCTCAGTGGAGGCAGACAAGAATTGCTCAAAGGATATCCTCTCAAAGTCCTAATAAGTTTATTTGAGGAAAAAAAATTGTCAAAAATAACTAGGTCCACCATTGATCAGGACCTCTCTTTGAAATGTCCTCTCAAAGATGAAACTCATAAAGATACATATCCCTGATTTATCAAGTTTGAATATTGACTTAAGAGTCAATATTCAAAGAGAGTCAGACAGAGACCAGCAGACAGATGAAGAAAGGAAGAAAGGAAGAGAGAAAGGAAGACAGTGGGAAAGGATGGGAGGGGTAGAAGGGAGAGCGAAAAGAAGGGAGAAAGGGAAGGGAGGTGAGGTAAGGAGAGAAGGGGAGAGAAAAGAATAGGCAAGGAGCCACAGTCTCGGTACCTCAGCACCTGGCTTTGTCTTTTGATTTGGTAATTGAAGTAATGATCAAGCCCAAAACTGCTTGCCTTAAAAGGAGAGGCAAACTCATCACCTCAGATAATGCAGTTGCATTGGGTACGATTATTCAAAACTATCTTTGACAATTACTGCCTCGAGATAAACCACAGGGCTCAAATTGTACAGCTGAACCTGAAACTTAGATGTTCCTGGACTTTGAACTATAGGCTACTCTTTACCAACTGTCTCTACTCTTATTTTGCTAAATCCCATGGGATCCCATTATCCCAGTGCCTTTATTACTATATTAGTTCAGTGCCATTATTTCAGGACAGGTCAAGGGATTCCAGTCATTTTCCTTTGCATCCTGTGTCCATTCTCATCAAGGCTCAAGTCATTCAGTACCATGGACAGCTCTTTGACTCACAACGTAGAGATGGGCTATCAACCTGAGGCTTAGCTCTGCCACCTTAAATCACACATGGAATGTATCCCAGAACACAGCAAATACTGGTCTTTGTTCAACTGAGAGGATTTCAGCAGTGAGTTAATGGTATCATCTACATCCTTGTGATTTTAAAGATATTTCAAAATACAAACTGCACATTCTTTACCACACATACAGCTACATTTGTCTTTTCAATCTTTCTAAATGGGATACTACTAAAATCAATTCAAATTATCACTATGTGTCAAAGATATGCCCATCAGGATATTTCTGCCTTGTGAGCTACATTGGAAAATGCTGATGGAAGCAACTGGATGTCAAAAGTCTCTTATGTTCAGCACAAATTCTTTGAAATTCTAGACTGTATAAATTTCTGGACGCTGGGCATACATAAATTCTTCCCTGTGTCAGTATTTTATAAATATTTCCTGAAAATCTGTTATGTTATGCTTACAGCTGCATAAGAATATGTCCAAAGAAAATAAAGTTTTAGGAATTGCTCCATGTATCCCTTTTTATGTTCTCGTTTCCAAAGTAAATTATGATGCTGTTAATCTCTAGTTATAGAAATCCAAGTAAATGCATTGTACAAAGAGGAGAAACAACAATCTTACATTGAGTAAGCTTTTCAAGTTGTATGGCTTAAAATTAAAGGTTAGGATGGTCTCCTTATCCACAGACATAACTGATACCCCTTGTATCACTACTTAGTCTCCCTCCCGAGAGACCAACCACAAAGTGTTACTGAGAAAACCCATATACTGGCTATTTGGAGACAAAAGGAAGGAAGTAATTCTCTCTGATTTAAAAAATGGTCATGACCTTTTCCAAAGCTCTTCCACACCACTGCCTACTCGGTTCCGCCTTCTCTTCTTGTGTTGCCCAGCCTACCACCCTGTGCCATCTGCCAGTTTCTGCCTATAACACGTGAAGCCTCCAAAGTATCTGAGTATCATTTTAGATCCTGTTTTTCAGGTTAAAAGCAGTAAATTGCAGATGGCAAGTTTTTTTTTTTTTTCTCCCTTGATATTACTGAAAGCTGGGGTAATTTTGTCATGAGTCACATTAAAAAAAGAACAAGTGATGTTATCCAGCACCTACTCAACATGAATATGTGCAAAGAACAGCTAACTACCCAGTCATCCATTGAGCAAGGAGAGAAGGCTTTTGCTTTGCTTTAAGGTGACAGATTTTGGAGTGAGAGAGTGTGTGTAGTTCAGTGTGCCCTGTAAGCACTATCAGAAACTATGTGTGAAAATGTGAGTGAAAAAAACGACAGAATTGGTGGAGTACCTCCAGCGTGCTGACTTATACCAGGCCCTATGTAGAACCGACTCATTAAAAAAGCTGGGGAGGGGAGATCCAAGTCAAAGGAAAGGCTTGAGGTCAATATGGCAAAACATTTTTACTCAGGGTCTAAGATTAAGAATTTATTTAAGAAGTTTTTTTTTTTTTTTTTTTTTTTTTACCCTTATATAT
This sequence comes from Bos grunniens, assembly GCF_055505025.1. Classification (NCBI taxonomy): domain Eukaryota; kingdom Metazoa; phylum Chordata; class Mammalia; order Artiodactyla; family Bovidae; genus Bos; species Bos grunniens. Next base: position 12,921,316 of record NC_141174.1, read on the forward strand.
GTTTATTTCAAAGTTCTGGGCTTAAAAAGTCCAGCTTTGACTTAACTGCTTAATTTTAAGAAGACTTGAACTGTTTCACTGTTTGAAATGAAACCAATTTCACAAGCACCCTCAAAGGAATACTACTGCACCAGAAGTTAAAGTTGACAAAGAAAAGCGTTGGGTAATGCTGGAGCCCAAGAAAGGAAGCTGTTGCCTCAACCTCTTTTAACCAGCGATGGGAATTTACTCCAAGTCATTTCACTCCACTGAGTCTCAACAGGTTCTAAAGAGGTCCGTGCTGACAGCACTTAGGATTCCTGGGAGCATTATAGCCTATAATCTATCTCTTTTTAAGGGATTTTATTTTGAAGCCTCCAGTAGATGACATCTGAAAGTTTCTGCAGTCTTGAACTCTACAATTCACTTAAAATAACCCATGCATGAGTCCATACTATGTCCACATTCTCCACGATAAATTTTAGAGCATAGCATAAGACATGCATGCAGATGAATACACCTATTTAATTATGCTGCTATCTATCCTCAAAGCGGGGCACTGAGGAATCTTAAATCAACACATCTAAGACACAGACACAAGTAACAGTAGAAAAGAAAGGTACTTATGAAGTAGGTAGGTGAAACAAGGAAATTTCATTAATAATAACATTAAACCTTATGTTCCAGTGAATTTTGTGTGCTTGTTTGAGTTGTAGCAGTAAAAGCCTTAATCAGTTTCATTCATCATGAAAACAGACAGGTGTTTGTGAGGTTCTCAAAATAATTTATACCTTAAATTTATCCCACCATAACTAATACATTAAGATCACTATTAAATATGCAAAAGCAGTGCCTTAAAGCAAATATATCAAAGGATCAATTAGTATTAACTTCTGTGTTTTAGAAAGGTGCAGGGTACCTTATCAGTGCCTCTCCTAAATGACTTGAACATTTTTCTTTGAATACTGGTTTTGATCATAGGGAAGTATAATGGAATATTTCTGAGAGAGAATAAATCTAGAGGAGAGTCTCCAGGCATAAAAAGGAGGAATAAACTAACAGGATCTGAGTAAGAGTAGAGTAAGAAGCGGACAATAGTAGACATGATGGAAACAGAAACAAAAAGTGTTATCTTTTCAATGCAACCAAAGGCACAGCTTACAAAAGAAGACCTGCTTCCAAGGGTGAGTCTTTACATAATTGCTACACTCTTCTGAAACTTAGCCTTAGCATAGCAACTGTTCAGGAAAATATTATGAATATAGGCAATTTCCAAGTGACAGTGAGAGAAAAGCTGTGCTTGTTAGGTTCCATCGCAAACACCCTCTCCTATAAAATCTTTCTCAAGTTTTTGTTCTAAGTCCTTCACTGTATTTTCACTTTCCTCTGCTCCATCATCTTTTCCAACAAAGGACACCAGGCTGTTTTACTGATCCAACAGGTAAGAATTAGAAATGGTGCTGCTGATGTGAATTTTGAGTCAATGATCCATCAAATGATGACACTTATGTCTTGGGGCTCCCAAAGGCTTCAGTAGAGTTTGCCCAGTTGTGACAGGGCAACTCTTACAATCTAAATGAGGAATCTCTGAGTATCATATCTTCTGATTCATGTCACTACATCATATAGCAAGATGAGGATCTGTTCTTTTCTCTAATTAAACAAAACAAGTGAAGCATAATACCAGCTTATGCTGGTGAAAAAAAGATGCCCCTGGAATCCTGGAAACCTCAGATTAGCCAAAAAGCAATCAGTGTTGTCCATTCCTTTTCTGATTTTCACAGTGATCCCAGGCCCATTCAGGCTGATAAGGCTTTCATTCACTTCCAAAAGTCACAGTGCTTGATCAGTACCTTCAGAACTATCCTTCTTTGGGAAGACAATCTGCTAGAAATTTAGTTTCACTAACTGAAATCAAAGTAAAAACATTTAGATACACATGTTATAATGCCATCTTTTTTTTTTTTTTTTAACCTCCACTGCTATGCCTTGAAAATCAAGCTAGATTTTATTATGACCTAAAGAGTTCTAAGCTGTCCTCTTTCTAAGCAGAGAGAGGAGCTTCAATAAAGGTAGATGTGACGACAATAAAACCACCACAGCAACAATAACAGATATCAATTAACAGCAAAATGAGCAGAGAAGTACCACAAGCTTAGGTAATCCCTAGCCACAGTTCTTCATCAGGATGAATTTTGCAAAGTCCTCTGTTTTTATTTGGCTGTTCTGGGTCTTTGTTGAGGTGCTCAGGGCTCTAGAGTGCCCAGCCTCTCTAGCTGTGGCACAGGCTTAGTTGCCCCGTAGCATATGGGGTCTAAGTTCCCTGACCAGGAATCGAAACCATGTCCCCTGCATTGGAAGGCAGATTCTTAACCACTGGACCACTAGGGAAGCTCCTGATAACCATTTTGATTGTCATAGTTAAGGGGTAGGGCTGGCGTCTAGTAGGCAAAGCCTAGGAATACTGCTAGACACCTTACAATGTACAAGGCAGTCATTTCCAGTAAAGAATGATCTGGCCTACCATATCGACAGTACCAAGGTTGATAAACCCTGCCATAAAGGACATGGAAATAGGAATGAAGTAATGATAAAAGGGCATGGAGTGAAATAGTGGCGGGAGCCACTGCTGGCAATTTAAAATAAAATCCTCTCCACTTGGATTCTGCAGACTTCTGGAATTTTTACTCTTCCCTGGCTCTATGAATGCCCTCAGAAACTTCCTCTTAAATTCATCTTCCAAGTTTTGTTAATAAAATAACATCGTAATAAGGAATTTAAGTAAAGCAATATGAAGGAAAGAAGGGAGGGAAGGAGGGAGGGGACAAAATGGAAGACAGAGAGGGAGGTTGGACATTCATTTGAAAATGAACTAAAACAAGAAAGATAAGCAAAATGTATTTTGTTATTCTTGGATATTTGCTTATTTACTTTACATCCTGAACCTAAATCCAAATTGCAAAGTTCATTCTTTCAAAGATACAGAAACTTCAGAATGTCAATTTCAGTGAGGTAGATGGTTAACATACTTAAGAAAAAGTAATAATAATTAACAACATTCAGAAAACTAAGATCATGGAATCCTGTCCCATCACTTCATGGGAAATAGATGGGGAAACAGTGGAAACAGTGTCAGACTTTATTTTTTTGGGCTCCAAAATCACTGCAGATGGTGATTTCAGCCATGAAATTAAAAGACACTTACTCCTTGGAAGGAAAGTTATGACCAACCTAGATAGCATATTCAAAAGCAGAGACATTACTTTGCCAACAAAGGTCCATCTAGTCAAGGCTATGGTTTTTCCTGTGGTCATGTATGGATGTGAGAGTTGGATGGTGAAGAAAGCTGAGCGCTGAAGAATTGATGCTTTTGAACTGTGGTGTTGGAGAGGACTCTTGAGAGTCCCTTGGACTGCAAGGAGATCCAACCAGTCCATCCTAAAGGAGATCAGTCCTGGGTGTTCTTTGGAAGGAATGATGCTAAAGCTGAAACTCCAGTACTTTGGCCACCTCATGCGAAGGGCTGACTCATTGGAAAAGACTCTGATGCTGGGAGGGATTGGGAGCAGAAGGAGAAGGGGACGACAGAGGATGAGATGGCTGGATGGCATCACTGACTCGATGGATGTGAGTCTGAGTGAACTCCAGGAGTTGGTAATGGACAGGGAGGCCTGGCACGCTGCGATTCATGGGGTCACAAAGAGTCGGACATGACTGAGCAACTGAACTGAACTGAACTGATGGCCTCTTACTATACTTAGCCATCTTTTTTTTTTTTTTTCTTATAAGTAAGATTATTTCAGGAGGAGTTAAGATTGCAGGCTCCAGAATCAGTCTGAGTTATCTGATCTGTTAGCTCTGTGATCATGTCAAACTAATAAAAATAAAGCCTATTTTTCACATCTGCAAAATGGGTTCTTTAATAGTGTTTAATGTCTCAGCCTGTAAAGAATCTGCCTGTAATGCAGGAGACCCAGGTTCAATCCCTGGGTTGGGAAGATCCCCTGGAGATCCAATGGATGGCAATCCACTCCAGTATTCTTGCCTGGAAAATTCCATGGAGAGAGGAACCTGGCGGGCTACAGTCCAGGGAGGTCGCAAAGGGTTGAACGAACAAAGGATTGAACGAAAGCTGAGCAACTAACCCTAGTACTTGAAGAGCTGTTGTGAGGACCGAATCAGAATACCATGCAAAGCACTTCCACTGGTATTTGAATACATAATCATTTAGTAGTTTACTGATGTGGTGGTTATTTATGATATACAGTGAAGACTTTGGATTAAAGAAATAAAGTCCTTCTTTCCTTTAATTAAGAAATGAGGTAAAGAATAGAGTTTTTAATGAAGTTCAAAAGATGTAACTCCCCAGCAATTTATGTCACAGTACTGAAAATATCCATAAAGACAAAATCTCCATATATCATCAGAATATATGATTATACTATGTTTGTGACTGTGTTTAATGTTAAATGATTGAAGTCATAATAAAGAAAATACTAAAACATAATGCAAAAGTATTAACTTTTAAATTTTCCTTTGATCCTTATTTCCTCATAGAGAAAATTGGTACTTACAGACTTCCTTTCTTTTTTTTTTTTTTTTTTCTTTTGGGCAAGCAGAGTAGACCTTGGTTTTGGCTGGCTACAATATATTGCTAATATATAATACTTTTTTTTTCTTATTGCTCTTATATTTACCATTATCTTTTATCTATGGGAAGTGATATTGACCTTCCCTGTATCTTATGGTTATATATTTTCCTTTTAAAATAAATGTATTTCTTTCTAAGTAAAAGCAATCAACTTAAAGAAGACAAATAATGGCACAAGTCATAAGTGGGCATGACAAAAATGGTGAAGGTGGTGTTAGGATACTGGAGTGGGCAGCCTCTCCCTTCTCCAGGGGATCTTCCCGACCCGGGGATCGAACCCAGGCCTCCCACACTGCAGGCAGACTCTTTACCAGCTGAGCCACAGGGAAGCACTCAGGTGACACGGGCACAGCAAACACGGCATAAACCTTCCTCGTGGCTCATCTCTGAACGAGTACTCAAATCACGCAGCTCCATGGGGTTTCAGAGAGTCTACACTTTGTCTATCATTTTGTTTAATATTTTACCAAAGGATACAAGAAAGATCCATAATATTCAAGAGCTAAATATGTCTGGAAGTTTCGAAGTGTCCTGTGACGGGTGTTCCATGCTAACACACATGGTTTCCAATTTCTTTTCTCTAGTTTTAGGTGGACATTCACCAAAGAGGAAGCAGGGGGCAAGAGTGAGGAAAGGACACTCCATGTGACACCAATTTTCTATGATGAGGAGGAAAATGTCCAGAATCTGACAATGAATAGGATGCTACAACCTCCTGAATGAAAGGTAACCTGTGAGGTGGCCTCTTGATCTTTGTAAAGTCACAAGAAACCACAGGGGAATATAAAAAGAGAATGAGAACGTGTCCAGAAATTTAACATTCCACAGATTTTAGGCTGGTCTGCCGACCAATGGGTGAAGATTCAGTTTAATTAGATGAAAGTCAAGAAGCTTTACTTGCAGATACTAGATGTTGGGTTTGATCACATTTCAATACCATAAAAATAATAATCATAACACTACTAATGAATTTAATGAGGATACATTCTATTATGTCATATTTGGTGAACTTTATTTTTTATTTTATTTTATTTTTTTATTTTGTGAACTTTATAGTCCTTTTCCTGGATTACCTCTTTGGGTCGTCGGAAGATCTCATGATGTAGGCAGAGCAGGTAGCAGGACAATTTTACAGATGAAAAAACTGCCGTCCAGAGAGGTTAAATGGGGTCCAGAAAGGCCAAGCCACAGATCAAAATTCCTACAGGGGCCTGGCAGGTATCACAAATGTGGGAGTAAGCTTGCCGTAAGAAAACACAGAGCGATGTGGCCTCAGGCAAAACCTGAGCGCCTATGACCCACCAGAAACGTGACATAATTTCACATGTTTAAAAAGAAAAATGTTACCAAACAGCACAGATTTTGCAGGGCAGATTTTAATCTTGGGAAAGCAAGTTATTCCTTCTGGTAGTCAGTAGAGTTAGGGCTGGTCTCCTGACTTGGTCAGTTCACTTGAATACTTATTGAAAATTTCCTATTCCATGACATCAGCCCCCTAATCATTTACATCCTAGTTGGGCACTGGCAGTAAGACCATCAGGTGGTTATGCAGGTCACGCTGGCATCCATTAGCAGAGCCATTCACACCCCAAATCCAGTGAAATGAGTCGTACTATACACTGTCTGGAAACCAGCCTGGTGTATAAGAAAACAGGATAATCATGTGAGGTAAGAGGCACAAGAGAGTACTAAGTGCTACAGGCATGAAAGGGGCAAGACTTAACAGTTCAGTGGTGAACGCCATGCCATGGGCACAGTGGCCAACCCTGCCTGACCACAGTCCACTTCACAGAGTCCCAGGCAAGGCAAGCAGGGTCATTCAGATGTCCTTTGTGAGTCTGCTGAAAGTGAAAAAGTGAAGTCACTCGATCGTGTCCGACTCTGCAACCCCATTGACTACAGCCTCCATCCATGGAATTTTCCAGGCAAGGATACTGGAGTGGGTTGCCATTTCCTTCTCCAGGGGATATTCCTGACCCAGAGATTGAACCCAGGTCTCCTGTACTGCAGGTAGACTCTTTACCATCTGAGCCACCAGGGAAGCCCTGCAAATCTGCTACTCCTTCCAAATCTGGATTCTTGGCCTCACACTGACTTAGCCTTCCATCTTCTTCTCTTCAGGGTTTCCACCAGGCCTGGGCCTCTGCATTTCACATAGAAGATAAAATAAAACCTGCCTTGAGAAGAATGGAGTGAAGGGAAAAATCTCTTGACAAGTCACAATAAGTAGTTTATTATGATAGCCCGAAGAAGGACAAGTGAAGAAGAGATCCACCAAAGACAACATGTTAGAGGCTTTCTTTCATTGCAAGTTCCTCTAAAACATCAGCACAACCCAAGGATCAATGGTGAGCTAACCAGATGTTTAGCGTTTCCTCGTAAAATTTCAGTAAAAGTTACCGATAAACTTCAGTTGAAAGTGCCAAGACAGGGCTCTCTCATCTTTAGAAGCATTCATAATCATATTTCTAATTTTTTCACATTCTTCTTTTCTTTTAAATAAAGGAAGAAAAATCTAACTAGAACTTTGAAAATCATTTCATGAAGATGGAGAAATGTTTTGAAAATGGTTGCAGGTAAATAGCTTTAGAGAGAAAAGCCGAGGTCAGGATAAGACAAGCCAACATGTAGTTGTTAGGCTGTGTGTCGTCAGGATAATCAGTTAAGAAGATAAACTTTTCTAGCAAATCAAAATATGTCCCAGTTAGTTCAGCCACTCAGTCATGTTTGACTCTTTGTGACCCCGTGGACTGAAGCACGCCAAGCTTCCCTGTCCATCGCCAACTTCAAGAGTTTACTCAAACTCATGTCCATTGAGTTGGTGATGCCAAACAACCATCTCATCCTCTGTTGTCCCCTTCTCCTCCTGCCCTCAATCTTTCCCAGCATCAGGGTCTTTTCAAATGAGTCCCCTCTTCGCATCAGGTGGCAAAAGGATTGGAGATTCTGCTTCAACATCAGTCCTTTAAATGAACACTCAGGACTGATCTCCCTTAGGATGGACTGGTTGGCTCTCCTTGCAGTCCAAGAGACTCTCAAGAGTCTTCTCCAATGCCACAGTTCAAAAGTATCAATTCTATGGTGCTCAGCTTTCTTCACAGTCCAACTCTCACATCCATACATGACTACTGGAAAAACCACAGCTTTGACTAGATGGACCTTTGTTGGCAAAGTAATATCTCTGCTTTTTAATATGCTATCTAGGTTAGTCATTAGCTTTCCTTCCAAGGAGCAAGTGTCTTTTAATTTCATGGCTGCAATCACCATCTGTAGTGATTTCAGAGCCCCCTAAAATAAATTCTGTCACTGTTTCCATTGCTTCCCCATCTATTTGCCATGAAGTGGTGGGACCGGATGCCATGATCTTAGTTTTTTGAATGTTGAGTTTTAAGCCAGCTTTTTCACACTCCTCTTTCACTTTCATCAAGAGGCTCTTTAGTTCCTCTTCAGTTTTCTCCATAAGAGTGGTGTTACCTGCATATCTGAGGTTATTGATATTTCCAGGAAAATTTGCCCCGGAAACTCATTTTCTACCTCCACATTATCCTTGCCAAATCAGAAAAGGTTGTATTAAATGGTAATCAGCTAGCTTCCTCAATCTCATGGCTTTGTGAACTCTAGGTTTTTAGGTATGAGATGCTCAGGAAATGATCTAAGAGCAGTCAAGAGTAAAATGTAAGCCCACAGGTGTCATTTCAGGGTCTTCTATCTCTCCCCAATGCATGACCCTGATATTGCATTTCTTATGCAAAATTTCCTCTTTCCTGTGGTGTGCTTTGTCATGTCTGACCCTTGCGACCCCATGGACTGTACCCCATCAGGCTCCTCTGCCCATGGAGATTCTCCAGGCAAGAACACTGGAGGGGGTTGCCATGCCCTCCTCCAGGGGATCTTTCCAACCCAGAGATTGAACCCCAGTCTCCTGCATTGCAGGTGGATTCTTTACCAGCTGAGCTACCAGGGAAGCCCAAAAAGCTGGCTTGTCAGGAGTGGGATTCGAACCCATGCCTACAGGGGAGACTGCGACCTGAATGCAGCACCTAGACCAACAGGCCTCTTTCCTACATGTACACAAAATTACATGTGCATCGGTATTTGTGTGTGTGTGTGTGTGTGTGTGTATGTATTGGGGGCAGGGGGAAGTTTAGAAATTCCAAGCTGATTCCAAACAAACACACTGATAAAAGTTCACGGTATTTCCATTTGGTTACCAAATGCAGAGTGTGAGATTCAGAGAAGGAATTTGAACTACAAATAAGAAAAGAATGTGATCCAAGACAGTTGTTACTGGTCTCCAGCCAGCTGACTACAAATAAACTTCAAAAACATTCTATCCCCATCCTTTCAGTACTTTAGCACAATAAATGATCATCTAGTCGAAGAAGGGAAAAAGAGCACAGTGTCTGTAGAAAATACCTGTTCAAAACAGCAGGTCACTCAGAGCTGAAAATAGACCCAAATACACACTACGGAAAAATAAAAGTGGTTAGAGAAAAAACAATAGGGATGAAATAAGTCTAATTATTAGCAACGTTGTTTTGAGAGGATAGTAGTTACTTTCTTTCCTTTTAGTTTTCTCTATTACTCATTTAAAAATATATATAATGAGTGTGCTTCTTTTCTAGTATGAAAACATAAAGTAATATTTTTGAAAGAAAAATAAAGCACATTGGCTTCCAAAAGACACCAATTAGAAACATAACATGGCATAAATTCATTGAGAGCATCGGTGACGCGAGTGGTAAAGAACCTGCCTCCCAAGTTTCATTCTTCAGAATGCCGTTTCAAGAGTTGGACCTGACCTTGATTAATACTGAACTGGTTTCCACTCCTGAATAATAGGGCTCAGGAATAAAATTAAGCAATTACCATCAGGAGTCTCTGTGAGCAAGCCAGAACCCATGGTTTGTGATGCAGATACTCCATAGTCATTTCAACGTACAGAAGGACAAGGTTTAGAATGATTCACAGTAGGCCTGCTTGTCTGCATCTCATGTGAGAACAATTATGTTTAATGAAAGCAATGTGTTATTTTAGGGCACCTCCCGCACCCACAAGAGAAATTCTAGAAATAAATAGCCACCCATGACCTAATCCATTCTCTTCCCCAAAATAAATCAGAATCCTAAGAAAGCTGGTACTTACTCACATCTACCTTTTCTTTCTGTTAGTCATCATGCTAAGACTTTTTAAAAGATTCCCTTTTTACCCTTATCCAAGATAGTGACACCAACAAATGGCTATGGAAAGGTGCTACCAGACCACAGGTGGGTGCACACTGGGCTTGAGGTTCGGGACTCTGGAAATACCCTGACCTCTCTGAGCTCCAACGTGTCTCCTTAGGCAGTGTTCTGCCAATTCTTGATGAGCTCCCAAGGTTTTTGTAAGAATCGCAGGAAGTAATACAGAGATACTTGTGAAATTACAGTGCATTATTATAAAACATATATGTGAGGCTTTCATCTGCTAATGTGGCAAGGTCAGGGAAAATACGGAACAGGATGTGGGGATTGAGAACAGTGGATTTGGAGCTTCTCGTGTTTTACTTGTAAGGTACCAACTTCTGCACTTCATATAGTGAAGCAAAGGTGGCATCTGGACAGCAAAGGCGACTTCCTCCCTGGTCACATCAAAAAAGTCATCTCTGCTACCTGTCTCCTGAAGATGGACAGGGAAAAGCATCTAACACAAAACAACATACGTCTCTGCATCTGAAGTCTTCTGCGTCACTTTGCAGCAACCGTCCCTCTTAATTCTGTTTGAAAAGGCATTTATTAACCAAGTGATAAAAGAGAGAAGATTCAGAGCAGTAAGTCTTCACAACAAACCAGGTTCACAACGTATAGAAGTGTCTTTCCTCCTGTCTAGAACTGAGCAAAATTACATTAGGGTGCTACAGAAACAGGCTTTTCCAAGTTCTTTTCCCAGAGTCAATCCCCACAACCTTTACAACTCCGCTTCCGAACCCCTGCAATGATGGAATGCAGTCAGTTGACTATTAAGATATCCTTCATCTGTTAACAGAAAAGCTGCTAAATTGCAACTCTGAGCAAATTTATATGGAAATCACCAAGGAAACTCAACACACAAGGAGGGAATTACCACGGCGAGCCGCATGAGCGTCTAACTTCTGGTCCCCATGGAGCGGCTGACCTCGGGGCACAATCATCGGTGCCCGGATGAGGAAAATCAGCCAGGGCTCCCCTTGGCTACTCCCACCTCTCACACCCATTTGGACTTAATTTCCATCTGGCTTGCTAACCCACTGGTCCTTTCGGAGCTGTCACTCCCTCAGACCCCCTCACATGGCTTTTCGCAGCTCCCTCTCCTGCACAATGGAAGGGAGTCTGGTCTTAATTAGTTTCACACCCACCCCCAAAGGTTAATTGCTCAGTTGTCTCTGCTCCCCTCTATCTCCAAAACTGCTGCTCACTGGTGTTCGACTCAGAGCAGTGTTCAGTGAAGTATGTGAGGAACAAACATCCCGCAGAGTTCCTAAGAGCTGGGGCTGCCTCTCTTCCTGTCTCTATAAATGCCCTTCCTCTTTCCTGGCATCCAGATGAGCGATCTGGGTTCAGACGGGCTGTTCTTCCCTGAAGCATGGTCCCTGCTTTGCTGTCCTGAACTTCTCCGTCCTTCCAGGAGGAGACTGCAGCCTCCGTCTACCTGGGCTGAGGGCTCCACTCAGGGTTTTGGGGTAGCACACTCACTTCTCCAGACTCTTTGAAGCCTGCTCTTCAAAGACTTTCAGACCTCATGGTTGTCACTGTCCTCAAAGTCTACCGCTGCCAACTCCACACTCCAGGAGAGTCAAATCCTTTCCTTCTCCTATGATCAGGTCAGATATCATAACTCTATGCAAAATGAAAATAAAATAAAAAGTGAATGTCCATGCCATTCCCGTGTCTCTGGATTTGTCAGTTTGTTCCCCAAGACTGGATCACCGGCTCCTTCTCCCCTCCCTAGACCAGAGTCCAGGTCCTTCTTCAAGAACCATGTCAGCCTGCCCTCCTGTATCAGTGTTGTCTTGCCATCTATACTCTGACCCCACAAGGGAGACCCAGGCTCTGTGATTTTGTAATCTTCTGTAGTGGTTAAGAATACATGCTCTGGAGTTCAACAGCCTGGGTTCAAGTCTTGAATCTACCACTTATAAACTGTGAGATGGCAGTTGAGTTACTTGAGTTTTCTGAGTCACAGTTTCTACACCAGCAAAAAGTGGGTTATGAGGATTAAAAAAAAAATAATGCATGTAAGATAAGTACCATAATAAAACTCAATAAATGTTAAACACTGTAGCTGTTACTTTGTATCACTCATGTGCCTAGTTTAATGAAGGACACACACTGGAAATTAAATATCTGTTGTTTGATTCAAACTTTCTCTCTCTCTCTCTCTCTCTTTTACACACACACACACACACACACACACACACACAAGCAAGGACTAATTCTCAGAAAAGACCTGATAATTTCCCAACCCTCTTCAATCCAAAAGAACTCCTCTACAAAAAGTACTGCAGAGAATGCTGCTGAGATCTCCATAAGTAACCTAAATAGAAATCTTGTGACAATAGAAAAGTATTCTAGAAATGTGAGACCCCTACATGCGATAACCACCCGTTAGTTGTACCTGGTAGTCCCGCCCCACGTGGGAGCTGCAAGATGCATGTGAGATGTAAGAGGCAGCTTCCTGTGGAAAGCAAGCACATTTTTCATGAAGAGCTGAATTGGAACCGTGCCTCCAGTGTTTACTAGTTGTGTGAATTCGCACCAGTTAAGTAACTAAACTGTGTCTCAATGTCCTAATCAGTAACATTTGGGAACAACCTCACTAGTTTATTGAGATAACTAGCACCATGTAGGTATAAATAAATCTTGGCTGGCTTTTCCTCACCCTCCTAGCACACAATTTCAGGAGAAAGTTTGGTACCACAAAACAGAATGGCACTCATGATTTTTAACTGAGACTTGCCTTTTACAGTAGAAGAGAATTGTGAATAGCTTTAACAAGTATCCTAGAACAACTGCAAAGGTAAAGACACTAGATTTTCCTCATGAGGAAGATCTACCTGGCTTTTTCTAGAATCATTTAATGGTAGTTTACTTGCCTAGTCATATCCAACTCTTTGCAACCCCCTGGACTGTAGCCCGCCAGGCTCCTCTGTCCATGGAGATTTCCCAGGCAAGAATACTAGAGTGGGTTGCCATTTCCTGTCCAGGAGATCTTCCCCATACAAGGATTGAACCTGCCTCTCCTGTGTTGCAGGTGGTCTCTTGCATCGTAGGCAGATTCTTTATGAACTGAGCCACCAGGAAAGTCCCCGAATCATTTGATGCTGGTTATAAAGACAATTTAGCATGTAAATGTATCCCTGTAGGATCTGAAATGGCCCATTAAAAACTTCACATACTACGTGGGGATCACAGCATTCATAACATGCTGTCATCTGGGGGGTAAAAAAGAGCATCGTTACTGTTTCATCTACTCTCAGTATCGACACTGGACAAGGGACTGTACAACTAAAGGGGATGTGAATTTTGGTCTCGGATGCTGAAGTTGGGCCTGCGACCTTCCAATAAAAAGTTTCACAATAAAAGGAGACAAAAAGAGGTTATTTTTAAATGACACAAGGGAAATTTTGAAAAGAGATCTGAAGATTCAAAACTGCAGTTATATGCTTTACCCAAATAACCACATATGAATCAAGACTAAGATTAACGTGCAGGGTTGCCTTATGTATCTCAATGGCTGTACTAAGTAGTCACGAAATACTCAAGAGAACTCTAGAATCATGCCCCCTTGATGAGCAGACAGGGCTTTCAATTTTAAATGATTCATCTGAAACGAGTCTCCCACACAGGAAATTGCATGAGACTTAATTCATTTACCTAAAAAGGACAAAGGATTGACTCAAGCCAAGGAAAATTCAAACATCAATTCTCTAGGCTTTATGGCAGAAATGTCTAATAACCTGATTTTGAGATTCTAAGTCCATTAACTCTTGCTATGATTTTCGAAAGAAATGAAGAAAGAAAAAGAGAAAGACAGAGGAGAAAGAGAGAGGGAAGGAAAGAAGGAAGGAAGGAAAAAAGAGGATTGAGGAAGGGAGGCAGCAGGGAAAGGGAGCAAGACATGAAGGAAGTAGAATGAGATGGAGAGGAGGGAGAAGAAAGAGAACAGAAGACCAAGGAGGCAACACATTCCTAGATCAGGAGAAAAAAGGAGCCATTAGATCAAAAAGGATCAAGAAACGCCATGCTTCCAAGACTGCTCAAAAGGAGACTTTTTCAGAAAAAAAACGTTACTAGCTTTGTACCTTTTTTTTTTTTTAAAGTCAAGCCTTTATATATTTTTTATTAACAAAGTTTCCAGCCAGAGGGGTAATAATCTGTGCACAAAAAAATGGGACCTACAGTATTGTTTATGCAAATTTCTGACTTCACATCAATGACAACAGTGGTTACCTCCACTAGTTGAAACCCAAGCAAGTTCACATTAACAATTACTTTAGTTGGGGTACATGGTGAATCATAAGGACATTTGTGAAATTAGCACCTAAATCTTCAAAAATGTTTAATTACTCCTTTTATTTATTTATTTATTTTTTGCTTTTTTATTTTATTTTATTTTTGTGTGTGTGTATTTTTTTTAAATTTTATTCTATTTTTAAACTTTACAATATTGTATTAGTTTTGCCAAATATCGAAATGAATCTGCCACAGGTATACCCGCTTTCCCCATCCTGAACCCTCCTCCCTCCTCCCTCCCCTACCCTCCCTCTGGGTCGTCCCAGTGCACCAGCCCCAAGCATCCAGTACCGTGCATCGAACCTGGACTGGCGACTCGTTTCATACATGATATTATACATGTTTCAATGCTATTCTCCCAAATCTCCCCACCTTCTCCCTCTCCCACAGAGTCCATAAGACTGATCTATACATCGGTGTCTCTTTTGCTGTCTCGTACACAGGGTTATTGTTACCATCTTTCTAAATTCCATGAGTGAAGTAAGCCAGAAAGAAAAACACCAATACAGTATACTAGCTTTGTACCTTAACATCTTTCCTGGCCAGGGCTCCACCAGTATGCTCAGGCACTGTCATCTTGCAGAGCAAAAACTACCCAGTTAGCAGGGTTGGCGGTTCAGAGTGGCAAGGGAGATGGAAAATATACCGCAAACATCTTACTTTTGAGAAGACCTGTGGCATTTTTAGGGTGACATCAGGAAACAGTCCAGGAGCGCCCTCACTTACGGATGTTTGCCACTTGTTCACTCCTCTCCCAGGAGGCACATGTCTGATCTCATTGCTAGGGATGAACCTACCTTCCATCGGAGTGCGGTTACACTAAAAACCTTTAACAAGAGAGCTTTGGCTCTTCTGGGAGTTGGAGGTTGATAAATGTGTGAACTAGAGGTGATGGGAATCTGTGTTAAAATGGAAAGGTCATGCTCAGCCTAGGATCATTTAATGTATGTCAAACATATAGTTTCAGGGCTAGATTTTGCCCCTAGAGATGCTAGTCTGCAATTTCTGTAAAATGAACTCAACTTTTATCAACTGAAAGGATGAGTCATATAGGCATCTTTCAGGCTCCTAAAGAATGAGGGAATGTTTTCTATCACCAGCAACAGCATCAGATAGCTATTATTCCACCGTCTCCCTTCACTCCACCCTTAGGAGTTCAAATTCATTTCCTTTTTTAAATTATTATTTTTTTACTTTTATTTTTAATGGGAGGATAATTGCTTTACTATGCTGTGTCGGTTCCTGCCATCCACCAATGTGAATTGGTCGTAAGTATACATATGCCCCTTCCTACTGAACCTCCCTCCACTCCATACCCCATCCCTCCCCTCCAGGTCGTCACAGAGCACTGAGTTGAGCTCCCTGTGTTATATAGCAACTTGCCATTGGCTATCTATTTTACACATGGTAATGGATATGTTTCAGTGCCTCTCTCTCAATTTGTCCCACCCTCTCCTTCCCCAGTGTGTCCACAAATCTGTTCTTTACGTGTGCATCACTGTCCCTGCCCTGTATATAGGTTCTTCAGTAACATTTTTCTAGAGTCCACATATATGCATTAATACACAATATTTGCTTTTCTGTAAATTAATTTTCTTTCAACACAGAAAACAAACAAACAAACAAAAAAAACTTGTGATATTTAAAACCTTCATAGGAAAATTTGAAAATATCTGCTCACCCCATCTGGAGGAATATACACCTCAAGAGGAACACAACTGCATACAGAGGTATCTGCATGACTTTTCTGACTCCTATATCTGGTTAATACAAATAATCACATAGGGAGAAAAAATACAACTCTTTGAAAGGTAATGAAAACCCACTGTATCAAATGCCTCTAAAGTTAAAGGAAATCTCCCTGTAAAAAGGGAGCAAAGTCACCATAACTCCTCTAGGCTTCTAGATCTTAAAGCAATCAGCCAGCTAATATTTATTCCACAATATAGACAAAAGTCTCCCTCCTGTCAGGGGAAGAGAATGAATTGTTTTCCCATAATGGTGTTTTCTTTTCAATCAATTTCCCTTCAAGCTTGATTTAAGCAGGTACCGTGTCAGAACCTCAGCCTGGTGGATGAAATCTGGGACAGTTTCCCATCAAAGGTGAAAATTATGAGAGGCAAACCTGTGGAGTTCAATCTCGATGCTGCAATACACCCCCCTCCTCCTTCTCACTCACTCACTCTCCTTTTCTTCTTGTCAACTAGAAGTGTTTGCAGCACTGGAAAAAGCTCATAGGAGCCAAAATGAAAAAGGCTGAGATAAACCCAAGAATTGGAATAGAGACGAGAACATCCTCCAGGTACTTTTCCTCGTTGTCCTAAGTACATTCAACCTCAGTCCAATTCATCAACCATGTGTCGAGTTCTACGCGGTGTCAGGCACCAGTGGGCTGGGTATTTGATAGATGAATGACATGGTTTTGGCTGTCTTTGCCCTCAAGGGGTTTGCAGTCTAGGTAAACTACTAAAATGCAGTGTTAAAGGCTATTATAACTACTTTTATGTGAAAATACAATAAGTGTTCCTGTAACAAATATGGCAAATGAATAGATGGCATTCTTCTAATTAAATCTAATCTGTATTTTTTCAAAAGGAGCTTATTAAGTGCTATCCTAGCTATGGCAACAGTTATCCACACATGTGTCTAAGCCAGTCTTCTCCATTTCTCTTATTCTATATATTTCATCAGGTGCTAAGCTCTGTTGAATACATCCATGCCATTCTTTCTGACATCCATTCCCTCTCCCTGGCCCCCATGGCCACTCCCTGCATCTCAATCCTCCTCCTGTCACTCCTGAAATTAAGCAATGGCTGACTGCAGTTTGAACCCTGGCTGTTCTTGCATCACACTGACACCAGAGTGATCTTTCTAAACCACAAATCTGGCCATGGTACTCTTCTTCCTAAAAACATCCACTGCAGCTCACATGCTACCAAGTCATCTTCAAACTCCTTAGCCGAGGGCACAGGGCGTTTCACAGCCAGACAACGGCCACTTCCGCCACCAACACAGTTTGACCACCTTGGCTCGTCCATTGTTTCTTGTTCCTTAGTGCTTTTGCTGAAATGGTATCCTCTTATCTGTATTAACTGCCTAGCCACCGTTTATACTGAATTCAAATGGCACCTCCGCCCCCTCCACAGGCGTGTTCCTTGAAATCCCAGGAAGAACTCCTTTGCTTCTCCATGTGTACTCACATAGGACTTTATATGTACCTTATCATATGTTACGATATTCTTAACAGATACTGATGTTGGCTGAAAATTAAAGCAAGGGAGATTGATTTATGAAAAACTAATAAAATTGTGCTTAATGGACCATCCTAAACATATACAGCCATTTGAGACCACCAATAGAGGCTATTTAGAATTACACTTTGGCTGTCACTTCAGAGAAAATCAGTTTTAAAATATTAAGTAAATGCCTTCTTTTTAAGACAAGGCATGAGTTCAAAATCAGGGAGAAGATACAAGAGAGATCTGATGTTTTATTTTTTTAAGAACATTTCAAACGAAAAAAAGAGTCACTTAAAAGTTTGGTATAGAAGAGTAAGCACTGGCCTAAAATATTGGAGTTCTTAGTTCAAGTACCTATAATACTGCTCACTAATCCTGAGACCAGAGACAAGTCAGATAACCTCCTAACCTCTATTAGTCTGTTTTCTTTTAATAAAACGGGGATTAAATTATTTGCCCTAAAAGCATCAAGGGGATGTATAAAGGATCAAAGTGTAATAACGATAGTAGCTTACATTTATTGAATACTCACAAGGAGTCAGACACAATGCTAACTGCATTCCACAAATAATCCCATTTATTAGTGCCAAGAGCAAGTCAGGCAACAGTAAGATGGGAACAAGGGGACGCTTATTGACAGAAGAGGAGGATAGAAAAGCAAAGGCTCTTGGGAAAAGAAGGTATAATCTATTTCCAAATCAGCACAGACAGCTTGACTATTAGACACTCCAATGGCTGCAGGGCTGTACCACTGGGGTGAGCTCTGTTGCCGTATTACATATCATTCAGCACTCCACGCTCAGAAAACTGACCTCCACAGAAGGCATCAGTAAAGTTGAAAGATATGCCTGTCACATTTGATAAAAGGGAAATCTGCTGCATTTTACACAATTTGTTAATTTTTTCCTACTAATGCTTCTCTTATTTATATTTTAAGCATAAAAACATAAACAATATACACATATTATATACAAAATATATATATCTGTGTATTTCTCTCTCTCTAGGTCTGTCAGTACATATTTTCATTCAGGACACACAAGGAGGACAAGTTAAGGTCCTTTAAAAATAGTTCTATTAATATTTACTAAAACTAGCTGTCCAAGGTAGAGTGGAAGGAGAGGAAGGGTCAACATCAACTTTTCCTATATTTCTACTCTGTAGATCTATCTCTTTCCTGTAGCAGTTTTCTTTCGATAGGTGACTTGTGCTCACTCTGCTTTTTTGACAACAAACCAGTACTGAAGATCATTTAACTTCACAGACACACACTCAGATGTGATAATAACAATTGCAACATGGCATCCTTATGGTGAAATGGAATTATTATCCACTTAATCCTCAGAAGTGATAATGAGAATGATCCAGCATTAAGAATGTCCCTAGTGGCTGCAACTGTTCTCACCTCATTAGAGGACATCCTAGATGGGAAGAGAGGCAAATAGGATATGGCACCACTTGCTCACAAAAGGCAAGGAAAAGGTCAAGCTTTCTAAATCTCTCAAACCCACTATACCTGTCCAAACATATGTATGCAAGGAGAAGGTATAAAACTCAGACTAGCTCAAATCAAGGTTTTCCGGTTCATGTAAGCACCATACGTCCAAACCAAGCATCTATCATTAATTTCTTAGTTCTGTTAGATACAGTCTGCACAAAAATTATTTTCCCGTGACATTTTCATGGCCTGTTTTCCCTGCCTCCAACCCAGGTGTGAAGAGATAGAAACTAATAGATAATGAAACAAATGGGTTTTGTTTGAACGACAAACAATTTTACTGTCTTTTTAAAGATGACAACAGATACAGCTTCCAAATACGAACAAAAGAGTTTGCCTTTTCCCACATCTGTGTTTCTATTGCCAATTGTGAATATATGCATATGGAATTTGCACAAGCCATTTTTCTAGGAAAATCTTTGACTGTGCAACACTGATAGTATTTAATTTTAAGCTAGACTTAGATGCAGATTTATGACCTGAAGTCATGGTAATGATTTTTTTTAAATTTTTATTTTGAAGGCTAATCAGATATTTATTTAAAAAAATAATAATAAACTTGGGATATTTAAGGGGCTTCCCTAGTGGCTTAGTTGATAAAGAATCTGCCTGCAATGCCAGAGATCCTGTGTTTGATTCCTGGATTGGGAAGATCTTTGGAGAAGGGAATGACAACCCACTCCAGTTTTGTGCCTGGGGAATCCCATGGACAGAGGAGCCTGGCAGGCTACAGTTCTTGCAGCGCCAAAAGTCTGAGACAACTTAGCAACTAAACCACTACCACCACCACCACCACTAGAAATTCTTTGAAATTCAATCATCAATTAAAAACTTTTAAAAATACTGTGAAGATAGTAGGTTTTGAAACAAAAGTAGAATTCATATAGCTAAAAGGGGGCTCAAATGACCTATTGGTAGTACCAGAGATTTTCTATATATTCATTTATACGTGTGAACTTACAGAACAGGTATAACACTGGAACCTTATTTTTTTTATATTCAGCATGACATGAGAAGAAAATTTCATTTATAAATTTAATTGGTTTATAGAAGTGAATCTATAAAACCAATGCCTAGAATATGGATGTATTATTTACAAGGATTTTTCTTCCTTTCCTCACAACAGAATACATTAATTGGGTCACATGGCAGGACACAGGCATACAGACAGGCCCATATGTCCAGGTCTCTGCTGGCTTACTAACCAAAAGAACCCCTAAAGCATTCTGACATAAGACAGAGAAAGTGAACGTGAAAGTCGCTCAGTCTTGTCTGACTCTTTGCAACCTCGCGGACTATACAGTCCATGGAATTCTCCAGGCCAGAATACTGGAGTGGGTAGCTTTTCATTCCCCAGGGGATCTTCTCAACCCAGGGATCGAACCGGGGTCTCCTGCATTGCAGGCGGATTCTTTACCAACTGAGCTAAGAAAGTACTTCTTCAAAAAGCCAAATGAAACTAAGTTGTTTGTTTATGAAAGTCATTAGCTGACACCACCCATGGAGATCTGTGGTTACACATTCACCACTCAAACTACGTCCATATGGAAAGGTTACTGGACAGATATTTTAGAATTCTTTAGTGTTTTCACTTTAATTATGTCATTTCTCATTCGAAGGTGCAACTTAGAAAACAATCACAGAGCCATCAGCCCTGAAAGTTGGAAAGAAATAAGAAATCGCAGAGTTATAAATGACTTCAAGAAGGACACTACCTGTGAAGTATCCATTAAGTCACCCCTCACTATCCCTTGCCCTCTCCTATGGAAATTCACTCCCTATGTAGCTGATCTTATCTTTTTCCGCTTTGGGGCCAGTTCAATGGCTTTGTTCATTCTCATCAACTCTGTACACTATTTTATGAAGAAAAAAAAAAAAAAGGTTGTGTTTTGAGCTTGAGTTGCAGTTTTGGAATATCACTTTTGTTTCTTATTTCAAACCACAGTCATGTATCTAGGACTATTCTTGTTCTGATGGTTCAGTAAAGTTCTAATGTTAATCACTACCTCCTGCCTTCTTAAGTTCCCTAGTGATTTTAACATGGTATGCAGTCATTCACTTTCTGTCCAACAATGATAATTTACAACTTTGATGGGGTCTTGGTTCTATAAATCTCAACTAGCCAATGACCTTCTGATTTAGCCTACAAAGTCTCACATTTTTGCCAAGAACCATTCTACTTCAGAGCATCTTATGTTTTCAATAACCCTAGTAACTTTGGGAATATGAGTTATGACCCTTAAAAAACAATGCAATATGTCCCAGCTTTATTCTTTTCCTTTATTCTTTTATCCAGATACATTTTTATTTAAAAGAATATCTCTAAAAGAATAATCAATATTTTCCAGATTTTTAAGTGTTTAGCAAAGAACTTAGCTTCTGAGAAATGTTACCTCACTGCTTTCCATCCAATGATCCAAAGGATGTTTTCCTGGCACAAAACACGCCAGGGAGAGAGACTGGCCTCCAATGAGAGCAAAATGCCAAAGTGACTTTCCAAGGGAATAATTTTCATGGTCCCTTTTTGAACTAATCCTTTCAGGGACTTCAGGTATTACCTTCTCCTGGCCTATACCATGGTTCCAGAGGGAAGATATTTAGATGAAAAAAGGGAAAGCAGGCTATGACACCCCAGGCAAAACCATTGAGCCTGGCTTTCTTTGTCTAAGAAATGAGTAGTAAGTATCTTGCAAGGTCTTTGCAGAGGGACAGGAGAAAATAAATGTGAAAGCATTATTATAAAATGGTAAAGTACCATAGATATCTGAATTATTTTCTTAGAGCCAGTTTGTATAACCCCAAATTTCTGTTATTACTCGCTCTTCACAAGTGGCTGAAATTTAACGTTAGTTGGAGTGCTCTGTATGAGTGTTCACAAGTCTAACACTTGTGTAATGTCTCGGGTTTTCAGGTGGAGTGGATATGTGTAGGGGTGGCGTGCATCACTTTTCATAACTGATTCACACCAAAATGCTAGCTTTCAAGAGGCAGAGCGATGTATGTAGGCAGTTGTTGTTTCCACAGTACACAGTTACTTGGATGACAAGCAAGCATTCTGCAGGAACAGAACACTCTCCCGTCACCTTCCTCCAGATGAAGGCCAGAATATTCCAGAAATAACAGATGGAGACAAGCTGGGACCTAATTGAAGATCTACCTATTGAGAGTAGCAAACGCCTGAGAGCTCCAAGGTCAGACTTTCCTCGCCAACCAGGCAGCATGCAGAACCCGGGACATACAGAGCAAAAGAGACTTACTTCTCACTGGGTGGGGAGAATCTTTTCCACCTACATGACCCCAAGGGGTAAAGGGTTTATGATGAGGAATATAAGCAGGTTAAGGAGTATGATGAGAACACGGCCCTGCCAAAGTGTCCCAGCATGTAATTCTTCTGTGGTTATCGGATGGCTCCTGAGATTTCTGAGATTTTTTTTCTATATCCTAATTCCTGGTATTTCACAAC
Organism: Bos grunniens; assembly: GCF_055505025.1. Taxonomy (NCBI): domain Eukaryota; kingdom Metazoa; phylum Chordata; class Mammalia; order Artiodactyla; family Bovidae; genus Bos; species Bos grunniens. The sequence continues at coordinate 12,943,676 of NC_141174.1, forward strand.
AGTATTAGTGCTCAGACTCTGGGAGCAGGACTCTATAGATCTTTTGAACACTTTGGTTTGTGTTTTACAGTCTTCATTTTTGCCTTTCTATCCTAAGAATTTCTTTTTACTTACCCTGAATACTTTAACATCCTAGGATTTTGTCAATCAACTCCAATAAAGCTGGAAATAAACTTCTTGTTTGTAATCTGGCTAAGTAAGCATGGACAGCCCCTGGAGAAGACAGTGCAGTCAGAACTCTGTTGAGGGTTCCCCATGCAGGGATTCAAACAACCATGGATCACTACTGATAGTATGTATAAAATATAGATACTATGCATAAAATAGATAACTAATGAGAATCTACTGTAGGCCACAGGGATCTCTACTCAGAGCTCTGCGGTAACCTAAACAGGAAAGAAATCCCGAAGAGAGGAGATATATGCAGGCATATAATTGATGTAGTTTGCTGCACAGTAGTAATGAACACATCACTGTAAAGCAACTGTACTCCAATAAAAATTAATTAAAAAAAAAAAACCATGGATCAAAAGTATTCTTTTAATTCCAGGAAGTTCCTAAAAGTAAAACTTCAGTTGCACCAGCAAGTATCTACACAGCATTTCTATTGAATTAGGTATTAGAACTAGAGATGATTTAAAGTATACGGGCAGATGTGCATAGGTTATACACAAATATTACATCACCTTTTATAAGGGCTTGAGCATCTGCAGATTTTGGTATCCCCTGAGGTCCTGGCCACCTGATGAGAAGAACTGGCTCATTGGAAAAGACCCTGCTGCTGGGAAAGATTGAAGGCAGGAGGAGAAGGGGACAGCAGAGGATGAGATGGTTGGATGGCATCACCAACTCAATGGACTTGAGTTTGAGTAAACTCCGGGAGTTGGTGCTGGACAGGGGAGCCTGGCGTGCTGCAGTCCATGGGGTTGCAAAGAGTCAGACACGACTAAGTGACTGAACTGAACTGAGGTCCTGCAACCACATCTCCACAGATAAGGAGGGGCGGCTGTATTAAATCTACAGTTTGTATTTACAAAGCTTATTTTCTCTTTTCACCTGCTCTTACCAAGCACTCTGTGAAGTTGTAAGTATCTTGGCCGCATGGTGAAAGGAGCAAGCCTAGACTCAGCAACTATAACAGCTGTGAAGGTAATAGATTTATCTGTGATTCACTAAGTCCCATTTTCCAAATCCTATTATCTCTTAATCCATTCAGTTTCTCCTAATGGGTTTCCCCTTCCAATGTGCAAACTACCACAGGAATCTGAGGAGTCCGGAAGAACAACTCCATCGCTTATTCATTTTGAGTCCTTACAGAGTTGGTCATTAAAGAGAGAGAGAGAAAAAAAAAAAAAAGAAAGAAAAACACAAAATACCACAGTCTGCTTCTAGTGTAGCAGCAACATGTCTGCAGAGGACACTTTAGGTGTGGACTGACGACCTTGATCCATGTCTGGACCTATCTGGTTGAAGGTTTATGGGAAAGGCAAGAACAGTGTGTTCCAAACAGTATGAATACATGTGTCCAGGGACTGTGGAGTGAATTGCACCTTTAGGGAGTATCACAGACCAATGAAATAACCTCGCACACCATCCTTCAGTGATTTTATATGGGATATTACTAATTCCCAGAATTTATGCCTCTGGAAACTCAGCTCATTGGCTTGGAAACAAAGACTTTTATCCTGCCCTGTGGCTATAAATTCAACTCCAGACAGGACTTGGTGAATGTATCCTTGGAGGAAAAAAAGGCAAAGACAAACAGATAGCTCCTGATAAAGGGAGTAAAAGAAGAGGATGAGGAGAAGTAGCAGTAGGTACGTAGTCATTGCGGTGGTGCTGCTGCTGTGTAATTACAATGCGGCAGGACAGTACCGCCGGGTGGAAATAGCTCTAACTCCGAATACAGCTCCGGTTTCCTATCAAGACTCCGTCGACAATGACTTGTGTGATCTTGGAGAGCTGGCTTGACTTCACTGAATCTCTGTTTTCTCATCTCGAAAATATTTCATAGAAACTAAATAATTGATGTAGGTCACCTGTACAATTAAAGTATCTCTCAAAGGATCAGTTCAGTTGTTCAGTCGTGTCGGACTCTTTGCGACCCCATGAACTAACTGCAGCACGCCAAGCCTTCCTGTCCATCACCAACTCCCGAAGCCTACTCAAACTCATGTCCATGGAGTCAGTGATGCCATCCAGCTATCTCATCCTCTGTCGCCCCCTTCTCCTCCTGCTTTCAATCCTTCCCAGCATCAGGGTCTTTTCCAATGAGTTGGTCTTTGCCTCAGGTGGTCAAAGTACTGGAGTTTCAGCTTGGAGACCTAATGTTTATTTAGATCTTTGCTCCCTGAATTTAACAACCACTTACTTGGCTTATAAATCAAATGCAGAGTCACCAACTGTCTTCTTAATATTAAAAGAAAAAGGTTTCTTTGGGACTTGCAGTTGCTAAAACTCTGAGCTCCCAATGTACGGGGCCCAGGTTTGATGTCTGGTCAGCGAACTAGATCCCACGTGCTGCAACTAAAACATCCCACGTGACAGTGAAACCGAAAGATCCTGTGTGCTTCACTAAGGCTTGGAGAAGCCAAATAAATAAGTAAATTATTTTTTTTAAGTTCTTTTTTATAGGAGGAAAGGGGATAATGTGGATTGCCAGAAAACACATCTCTTAGTCCTCTGTGTTACTCTTATTTTCAGAGATCTGGACATTCACATCAAAGTAAGCCTGAAAGTTACCTTAGAAATTTACTTTAGCAAGCCCCTAAGTGAACAAGGATAATAATACCAGTTGTCATTTATATTCTGCTGTCTTTCTTAATTTGTATGACTTTTTATCTTTCAAATCTCCCTGGAGGAAATCAGTAGGATTTATCAAACTAATTACTATTCTCATCATATATATATATAGAGAGAGAGAGAGACAGACAGACAGACAGACAGACAGACAGAGATAAAGAGAGAAACCAGGGGAAGGAGGGATTTTGTGACATTTCCAAAGTCAAAAAAGTACTAGAGGTAAGACTAAAAGTCACATTTCTTTTTCCTAAGTTGTTTATGTTTTCATAGGGCTACATACATACACTATACCACACAGTGAAAAAAGTCAATCTTTGGATAACCGTGATCAGGAGCAAATCTGTTCTAAACTCGCCCAGAACTGAAACGTCTTCCCCGAGATGTGCCTCATTCCATATCATGCACTGCTCATATCCATTCTATCTTGTCTCAGTCGCTGACACATATGCAAGATGAAGTGAATTATCAGTGGCGTTTTAGCCTGAGCAGCAGAAACTATCCACTAGGCGTTTGAAGGAAACATGTTAAAACCAGTCCTAACCCTGGGCAGCAGGGCAAGACAGGGATTCCACCAACGAAGTGAAATAGATAAAGCACCAAATCTATCACATACACAAAATATCTGCGGTGGTTATCAGCAGTCCAAGAGAAGCTACAACAGAGGACGAGTCTGAGGAACAGAGAAAGCCAGAGTTTGTTCTCATTTCTGCTAATGGGTAACTTGAAGCAAAGACAACAAGCCTCCCTGAAACCCAGTTTAATCATCTCTAAAATGATGATGATGAGATGATTCCTTTATATCTCCTTCAAAAAGATCATTTGAAAATGGGGGAAAATTATAAATTGCCTGGAATTTTCTACACACAAGCAGCACAGAATTCAAGCTACTGCTCCCTCTCTAAAGCCTCAAAGCAGCTGCAATTTCTCTGCGGGAATGAGGAGGAAGGTATTATGTAACACTGCATCTGCCCTGATGGTCCATTTCTAAAAAGAGCTCCACTGAAGGACCTAGCTAGCCTCCTTCCAAACACTGGCAGGGCTTTGTTCTTCCTTTTAACTGAAATTAAATTGCTGCCTGAAGAACAGAGGATATATTTAGAAGACAGATTCTTCCCATTTTTTTTATCTGCTTTAAAATTTTCTAATTGAGACTCATATTCCATAAAATTACGTAGCAGTATAAAGAATTGGGGAAAGAGGCAGGAATAATTTTTTTTAAAGTCTTTCTGACCTTTTCCCCATTTTCTCATCATAACAAATACATAGCCTACCTTTTAGGTTTCCTGACAGTACGCACTCACCATTCCATTCAGATATTCTCTTTCAAATCCTCCACGGCTAACACTCACAGTCAATTCATTAAATCCTTTTTAATGTCAAAAATATGCAACACAACTGAATTTATGTCCAAATTTCCAGTAAAGACTTCCATTTTCTATTTCTTTACTCCTGAAAAGTATGATACCTATCATACCAGGATATGATAGTACATGCTTTCACTGAGGATGTGGATAAAAAATATGGATATGACCGGTGTCATACATATTTTTATTCTTTCAGTAAATACCTTCTTTGGAAAACCTCTGATATATTTGGAAAGTCTCAAACCAATCTTATAACAAGGCTTTGGGGAAATTATAGATATAGATATAGATATAGATATAGTCCCTATCTTCAAGGAGTTAACGAGTAGTGATGAGAGTTAGACAAATACAAAAGTTCCTTTTCTTGTAAACTTTCATGGAAAAGAATAAAGTCTGGTCAATGTGGTCTGCAACCATCACAGGGTATTAAACATAGTCCCCAGTCTTGGCCGGGCTCAAGTCAGTCTGGTCTGAGCTTATAAACCAACACCAACATCTAGAGGGGCCAGGCAGTAATGAAACAAGAGCTAAGACAGAGATAAGTCAAGAGGAAGAGACAGTATCAATGAGAAACACACAATTTATGCCACGGCCTAAGAAGACAGACTTGGTTTCAGCGATGAATTGGTGTCATGCTGTAAAGAACAATATTACATTGGAATCTGGATTGTTAGGTCCATGAATCAAGGTAAATGGCAGGAGATGGAAAGAGTGAACATCAACATCTTAGGAATCATTGAACTAAAAATGGGTGGGAATGGGCAAATTTAATTCAGATGACAATTATATTTACTAATGTGGGCAAGAATCCCTTAAAAGAAATGAAGTAGCCCTCACAGTCAATAAAAGAGTCCAAAATGCAATACTTGGGTGCAATCTCAAAAACAACAGCATGATCTTGGTTTGTTTCCAAGGCAAACCATTTAACATCACAGAAATCCAAGTCTTTGCCCGAACCACTAATGCCGAAGAAGCTGAAGTTGAATGGTTCTATGAAAGCCTACAAGACCTTCTAGAACTAACACCAAAAAAAAAAAATATATATATATATATATATGTCCTTTTCATCATAGAAGATTGGAATGCAAACGTAGGAAATCAAGAGATACCTGGAGTAACAGGCAAGTTTGGCCTTGGGGCTCAAAATGAAGCAGGGCAAAGGCTAACAGAGTTTTGCCAAGAGAATGCATTGGTCATGGCAAACACCCTCTTCCAACAACACACGAGAAGACTCTACATACAGACATCACCAAATGGTCAATACTAAAATCAGGCTGATTATTTTCTGCAGCCAAAGGTGGAGAAGCTCTACACAGTCAGAAAAACAAGACATGGAGCTGACTGTGGCTCAAATCATGAGCTCCTTTATGCAAAATCCAGGCTCACATTGAAGAAAGTAGCAAAAACTAATAAGCTATTCACCTACGATCTAAATCAAATACCTTATGATTATACAGTGGAAGTGACAAATAGATTTAAGGGATTAGATCTGATAGACAGAGTGTCTGAAGAACTATGGACGGAGGTTCATAACATTGTATAGGAGGTGGTGACCAAAACAATCCTAAAGAAAAGAAATGCAAAAAGGCAAAGTGGTCGTCTGAAGAGGCTAGACAAATAGGTGAGAAAAGAAGAGAAACTAAAGGCAAAGGAGAAAAGGAAAGATATATCCATCTGAATGCAGAGTTCCAAAGAATAGCAAGGAGAGATAAGAAAGCCTTCTTAACTGAACAATGCAAAGAAATTGAGGAAAACAATACATTGGGAAAGACTAGATACCTCTTCAAGAAAACTGAAGACAGTAAGGGAACCTTTCATGCAAGGATGGGCATGATAAAGGATAGAAATGGTGAGGATCTAACAGAAGCAGAAGAGATTAAGAACAGAAGCAAGAATACACAGAAGAACTGTACAAAAGGTTTTAATTACCTGGATAACCATGATGGTGGTCACTCACCTAGAGCCAGACATCCTGGAGTGTGAAGTCAAGTGGGCCTTAGGAAGGATTACTACAAACAAAGCTAGTGGAAGTGACAGAATTCCAGCTGACCTATTTAAAATCCTAAATGATGATGCTGTTAAAGTGCAGCACTCAGTACATCAGCACACTTGGAAAACTCTGCTGTGGCCACAGGACCAGTAAAGGTCAGTTTTCATTCCAATCCCAAAGAAAGGCAATGCTAAGGAATGTTCAAACTACCGTACAATTGTGCCCATTTCACAAGCTAGCAAGGTCATGCTAAAAAATCCTTCAAGCTAGGCTTCAGCAGATTGTGAACTGAGAACTCCAGGTGTACAAGTCGGATGTAGAAAAGGCAGAAGAACCATAGGTCAAATTGCCAAAATTTGTTGGATCACAGAGAAAGCAAGTGAATTCTAGAAAAACAAAACTTATGCGTCATTAACTTTGACTGTGTGGATCACAACAAGCTGGAAAATTCTTAACCAGATGGGAATCCCAGACCACCTTACCTGTCTCCTGGAAACCTACCTGCAGGTCAAGAAGCAACAGTTAGAACCAGACATAGAATAATGGACTGGTTCAAAATCGGGAAAGCAGTATGTCAGGGCTGTATATTGTCACCCTGCTTATGTAACTTACATGCAGAGCACATCATGTGAAATGCTGGTCTGGGTGAATCACAAGCTGGAATCAAGATTGCTGTGAGAAATATCAACAACCTCAGATATGCAGATACCACTCTAATGGTAGAAAGCAAAGAAGAATGAAAGAGCCTCTTGATGAAGGTGAAAGTGTAGAGTAAAAAAGCTAGCTTAAAACTCAACATTCAAAAAACTAAGATCATGGCATCTGTTCCCATCTCTTTACTGCAAATATAAAGGGAGAAATTGGAAACCATGACAGATTTTATTTTCTTGGGCTTCAAAATCACTGCAGATAATGACTGTAGCCATGAAATTAAAAGACACTTGCTCCTTGGAAGGAAAGCTATGACAAACCTAGACAGCATATTAAAAAGCATGACTTTGCTGACAAAGGTCTGTAGAGCCAAAGCTATGGTTTTCCCAGTAATCATTATAGATGTGAAAGTTGGACCCTAAAGAAGGCCGAACACTGAAGAATTGATGCTTTCAGACTGTGATGCTAGAGAAGACTCTTGAGAGTCTTCTGGACAGCAAAGATATCAATCCAGTCCATCTTAAAGGAAATCGACCCTGAATACTCATTGGAAGAACTGATGCTGAAACTGAAGCTCCAATACTTTGGTCACCTGATGTGAAGAGCTGACTCACTGTGAAAAGATTCTGATGCTGGGAAAGACTGAAGGCAGGAGAAGGGGAAAGCAGAAGATGAGATGATTGGATGGCATCACTGACTCAGTAGACATGAGTTTGAGCAAACTCTGGGAGAGAGTGAAGGATAGGGAAGCCTGGTGTGCTGCAGTCCATGGGGTTGCAAAGAGCTGGATACAACATGGCAATGAACAACAGCAATGAATTGGTGTTAGTCAATACATATGGCAATGCACTCCAGTATTCTTGCCTGGCGAATTCCATGGACAGAGGAGCCTGATGGGCTACAGTCCAGGGGGTCGCAAAGAGTCAGACACGACTGAGCACCTAACATATACACATAAATACATTTAATTAAAAAAAGACAATCATCAAGATGTTTAACATGAAACTTTTAATCAAACTGTCAATATGATGGACACTGAGATGTACTGCCCAGATCTCTGTGCAACTAAGGCCACGTTGTCCAACTTGCTGGGAGTGCTATCTACAGAGGGCCTTGAGTGTCAGCCCCTTCAGGGTTAGCCTCAGGTACAGAGAGCGCCTATCCCAGATCATGCCCTTCCCAGGATGAATCAGTGACTTACTGATGCACAAGTATAAAGGCCTGGCCATCAATAACAGGATAATCTGAAAGCCAGTTCAGCTCCAGAGCTCCTCATGGGGGGGAGGGATGAGGCTATTGCTGTGTGTGCATCACCGCTCAGCAGCTCTGACTGCAAAATTCTACTTCTGTCCCCTCCCATCCACAGCTGGCAGCCCCCCAGGGATCTTCTATAAACCCTGTGGCACACTAAACTCCAGCTCAGACTCTGCCCTGGGGAACCCAACCTCTGATTCTTAGCAACTGCTGGTTTCTTGTTTTGTTTTGAGTATTACTAACATGATAGATATCAAACAAAACCAACTTAAAGTACCTGGCCTAACATAATAAAGAGCATAGGCTAGAGTCATCTGATAGAAATACAACGCAAAGCAAATACATACTTTTTAATATTCTAGTAGCCACATTAAACAGTAATAAGAAAAATTAGAAAAATAAATTTAATAGTATATCTTATTTAACCCCAATGTCAAAATACTATCATTTTAAGATATAATAAAAAATTTTAAATATTGAGATATTTTGCATTCTACTTTTAATATTAAGTCTTCAAATTCCAATGTATATTTTATGCTTACAGCACATCTCATTTCAGAAACAATTTTTAGTAAAAATATATGATCTGCATAGGAATTCCATAAAATTTACTACTGTAAAAGCAGATTCACATGCCCAAGTTTTCTATACATACTTAAACACTTTCTAATGACTGAACTGAACACTGGTTTTTATAGTCAAATTTAATCAATTAAAATTAGACTGCATGAAAAATCCAGTTCTTCAGTTACAGGAACCACATTTCAAGTACTTAGCAGCCATTGTGGCTAGTGGCTTTTATGCAGTGTAGATACAGGCTGTGTGCCTTTTTTTTTCTTTAAGTACTTGAATGGATATTTTGAATGCTATGACATCCAATCAATGCAAAAGTAGTGAATAAAATAATTGAAAGAAGGGTTATGTTAACAATAAAAACAAAAGTACAACACATGTTTTTAAAGAAAGTGGTTACACAAGTATATGAAATTGTTCATTTGACAATAAGAAAAAATCTGAATGACAAAGTATAAATCAAGCAGTGCATTAAAGTGCTGTCTGGCAGTTGCCAACCTTCAGTAAGAGATAGACAAGCGGAAATTGAAAAATTATCGATTCATATGACTAGATTAACATCATATAGCATGCTACTATACTGAGGTTAATTCAGGAGATGGCTAAGAATAAAGAACATAAAAGTCAAGCATAGGAAAAGGGACGCTGGTGAAGATCTGGTTGCAAGATGTGGCAGAGTCCATAGTCAAGCAGTTTACGCAATGAGTCCAAGTTTAACCATATGGGGATCATGCAGCATCAATCTGCTAGTGAAGTGGTGAGGGCAGGAACTGGAGATGCTAAGAAGACGCCTATCTGTTCACAAAAATCACGAAAGAGGGGAATGACCACTACAAAAGATGTTTGATAAAGGAAAAAAATATGGTCTATTTTCTATCAGTCCATCTGAAAAGCACATATTTGAATATCTACAATATCACTAAAGTGCTGGGTTTTCCCTGGTGACTCAGACAGTAAAGAATCAACCTGCAGTGCAGGAGACCCAGCTTCGATCCCTGGATCAGCAAGATTCCCTGGAGAAGGAAAAGGCAACCCACACCAGTATTCTTGCCTAGAGAATTCCATGGACAGAGGAGACCCAGGTTCGATCCCTGGGTCAGCAAGATTCCCTGGAGAAGGAAATGGCAACCCACACCAATATTCTTGCCTAGAGAATTCCATGGACAGAGGAGCCTGGTGGGCTATGGATCTGGACTCTTTTGAGTACTTGGGATTGCAAAGAGTTGGACATGACTGAGTGACTAACACTTTCACTTTCACTGTCCTCAATTTGCTTACATCCTAGTTGGAAAAGTATACAATTAATTCACTGGTAAATAAGCAAGACAATTTTTTATACTGATAAGTGCTGAGGTAATGAGGTAAAAACAATATGATAAAGCATGACCAGAGTCTATGAGTCACTTTAGCTATGGTGACCAGGAAAGGCCTTTCTAAGAAGGCTACATTGAGATGAGATGAGATCTACAAGAGGAAAAAGGCAGCCAGAGGAAGATATGGGGAAGAGTGTGCCAAGTAAGGCTTTGACTGTAATAGATTAAGTACTTAGTCTTAATATACAGTTTTAAATTGTCCTTGTACATGTATGCTTTAGCCCGAATTGCAATGTTTTCTTGAACAAAATCATTGCAGTCACTTTTTAGGCATTGCATATAACTCATATTCCTGTGGGGGTGTACTAAGCAGGAAAAGGACAGCCATCTCATGTATCTCACTAAAAACTTTAGGGAATGATTGCTTAAAATTTTCCCAAACGTACAAACTTATAGACTGACTCAGTGACTGATTCTCTGAAGTCTTTACCTACTTCCAGAGCCATGATCCAAGTATTATTTGTATTTCTCCTTGGAAATTTCCCTTCCAGCAGAACAAATGGCAAGATGATCAAATATGCCTTAAGAGTTTCTGTTTTACGGGTGTCCCACTATTAGGCCAGTATGATTATTAGCAGCATCCTCTTTTACCCCTTATGGTGTCCTAGTTTGGAGATAAACTGTGTATGGTCACTCTAAATGCTACCCCCGTGATTATACTGGGAGGCCAGAGGTTAGCTCTCTCCTTGCATCCTTTGGCACATAAGCACGCATGGGAGTATCCTGCACCCCTATGTGCTCCTAGCCAGTTTCCATTTGCCAGAGGTTAAAGATAAATAATGACAACAATAAGCAAACAGTGTGATTTATACTAAGCACTACTACTTGCCCTAACGCAGGATAACGTATTGTCTCCGAGCAACCTCATCTTTGTTTGCCTGCCTCCTGACCTTCTCAGCAAAGAAAGCTTCTTGATTTGATAATGTCTGATAGCAGGCACTGAAGACTCCTGGGTTTGTTGATTCTACATCTACCTCTTCATTTCATTTAGCTTGGTTTTATTTATTTATTTATTTTTTGTTCCTCAACTAAGAGAGCCAGCATGACCCTTTGAGCCTTGTGTTTAGAGCTGAAGCAATCAACACTGGTTTCAAGTACCATGGGAAAGCCCCAGACCTACATTAGAGCTGCAAACAGGACTTCGGATTGGAGCCAGATGCTAACGTGTTCAGGAGAAAAGATGTGTTGCTCACACAGCTGTGTGACATAGGGGTGGGGCAAGTGGGATAGAGAGCTGTCCCATTATTCGGATTAGATCCTTAAGACACAATTTAGAAATAGTGAAAAACCGAGAGAGAAATTAGCAGAGGGAACTAAGGATGAGAAAAATAAATCTTTCAAAAAAGAAAAGAAGAAGAAAAAGAATTTGCTGGCTGGAATGCACTTTTCTCCATCCACAATTTTGCTTCCTTGGTCTGTTCTGTTTGCTCATTCCTTATACACCTTCTTTAAACAGAATCACCACTGAAACACCTTCCCTGACTTATACCCCAGCCTCCAAGGCAGAACTGTGTAGCCCTGCCCACTTCTACAGTCCCAAGGACATTCTGTTAGAGATTACACGAAACATTTTCAATGTTGTATTTATCCATCGGTCTCTCTCTCTAGATTGCAAGGTCCTTGAGAGGAGATGGTTTCTTACCCATCACAATCGTCTCAGCCTAGAACTCGTATCCAGCAGCCACTCAATAACTGTCCTCTGAATTTAACTGAAACCCACAAATAACGATGCATTTTAGGTCCTTCCGTTGAGGGAGGGAGGGAATGAATAACTGGGCGAACTGTAGCACTATCATATGGTTGTTTTATTACCCAGCTATTTCCTAGCAGACAGACCAGCTCTAAACTCTACATGAGAGATTCAATTTAGAAGAAACAATGGAAAATTGGAAAACCCATCTTGACAGTAAACATTGAGATGAATAATGAAGAAAGAAGCGGACTTTTCTTTTCTAGGCGCACACACGCACGTGCACAATTAGGCATACGGAATCATTTAGCCGCAGCCCCACGTGAAGGGAGAGGAGCCACCAGAGGGCTTTTCCCATGACGAGTCCACCCTCTCATCGGCATCCTAAATAAAGGTGAATTATTGCACTCATTATTTCTGAACTTGGTGGGGCGATGACAGAAGCTGAAGATAAACTGAAAACTACTTTACTCCCTCCTCTGCTGTGAACTTTGTCACTGAAATTGTATTTTCATTCCTTCCGTGAAATTAGGCTATACTTATTCCTGGCTTTCAAAGAGAAACTGGAGAAAAATAGGTATTTTCATACTATAGAGCTGCCTTTTGAATGAGGTGTGGGGGGGAGCAGTTTAAATAGATTTCAGAAGTCTAAGAATTTCACAGGCAAGAAACTTGAAGAAGTAAAGTGATTTGACCCCAATGACATAAAATCTGGTGTGGTGTCTGGGACACAATAGGCCATGGCAAAAATAAATAAATAAATAAACTTGGCAAAAATTAATGAATACTAATGAATAAATGAATGGCCAAACCATGGCTAGAAACGTCAGGACCATGAGTTAAACTGCACATTCCAAATAAAGCTATTTCTGCTCTACACGCTCATACTAACACTGGGTCTGTTTTGTTTTGTTTTCCCCCTTGGCTGTGCCTTGCAACTTGCAAGGATCTTAGTTCCCCAACCGGGGACTGAACCCAGGGCCACGGCAGTGAAAGCTACGAGTCCGAACCACTGGACCTCCAGGGAATTCCCTGAGTCTACTATCTTAACAAGATACTGATCTTTGTTGAATTTACAAAGAACATTAAAATCTCTCTTCAAAAGCTATTCTCAATTGTTTTCCTTCTCTAATCCCATTTAGTATCTGGAAATAGGGGACCATCATAGCCCAATTCCCGTGGGGGAAAGTCTCCCAGTATCTGTATATTATTAACTGTGCCTCCTTCCTCTCCAAGTCCTCCAAAATCAGAACATGCCTCTGGCCAGTTTCTTTCAGCCAAGCTGCCCTCAGGCTGCGGTGATGCGTAGGGTTTTCCTCAAAATGTCAGAGAGCTCCAGTCAACCCCTATCTGCTTCTCATTACTCTGTTTCCTCTGCCAGTACCCCCGAACCCTTGGGAAATCTTTTTTGATAACAACCAGATTGAAATTTCATTTTTGCTTCTGTGCATGACCACCTGCACATACCTGTCAGCTATGATGGGTCAAACTTTTCACCAGAACCCAGAATACACTACGATACAAAAAGCCGCATTGGAAAAAATGGGCCAAGAGAGATAAAATGAATAGTATTTGTCTTAAAACACACTAATCTAGGTGTTAAAAGGCACCAACTTTGTGGTATGGTGTGCTGAAGCTACAAAGCAAAAAATACTAAACTCACACGTATACACAGCCTTATTTTGCATAGTTCTGACATGTGTAGATTTCATTTACCATGATTGAATTAATAACTTCAGAGAAGGAAATGGCAACCCACTCCAGTATTCTTGCCTGGAGAATCCCAGAGACAGAGGTGACTGGTGGGCTGCCGTCTATAGGGTAGCACAGAGCTGGACACGACTGAAGCGACTTAGCAGCAGCAGCAGCAATAAATAACTTCAACATCTTGATAAAAGTTTAATTTTCAGCTACAGGCATAGGTGGGAGACACTGAAGGTCCAATACCAGACTGGAACAATAAAGGAATATTGCATTACAGTGGGTCACATTAATTTTTGGTTTTCCAGTGTACATAAAAGTTATGTTGACACTATAGTAGAGCAATAGCATCACATCTAAAGGAACTGTACTTACCTAAATTAAAAAATAATGTATTGCTAAAAAATGCTAAACATAATCTGACAACACAGGGTTGCCACAAACTCAATTTATAAGAAGCACAGTTATCTGGAAAGCATTACAGAGAGAAGTGCAATAAAACAAGGTGTGTCTGAACTACAGGATACTAACCGTGGCTACCCACAGGAGTGTAAACGTCACTGCCAGCTTTTCAGTTCACAATCGCTACATGAATCACAGACATACATTACGATCCATGACCAATCATGTAAGTTCTTTCAAAGTCTGACAGTGAATGTTCGCAAGATGTCTATTATTCAGTTTATGCACAGACAGCAAGACAGGTAAGGTATCACCTCCTTTCTCTCAGCCATGCACCCACGTGACATTCTGTCATAAAACTGGATAGTCAAAGCAGAGAACTGGCCATCAGAGAAAACAAGGAAGAGGCTGAAAATCAAATTTAAGTTGAATGTAAATGAAATTATGGAAGAAGTAGCCAACCATGTGAAAATGTTGCAACTGCCACTCACGAGAGGTTTCAAAGTCTGCATGCAGCCAGAAAGATCTCCCTAAAATCTAGGGGTGATCCTTCCCTCTTAAGTGAGTACTTACAGCTCTATCCCTTACATCACCAAAGAGGTGCATGGTTTACTGTTGATTTATGTCACCCCAAAGGGCTCATGATCCCATGCTTTTATGACAGAGGTATTAATGTGGCCGAAGAAGGCCTGAGAACAGACTCCCTGTTGTCTTGAAAAGACACTCTGAATACAGTCCTGTTCCTCACTTTTGGATTCACTGCTCTCACAATGACGACTCTAAAGCAGTTAAAAGCATCACTTGGTACAGCAATCGTGAGAAAGCTTTTCTTCGTGACATTGTTCTGAAAGATCTATGAGCCCGTATTCCCCTGGAATTGCATCTCCTTTTTGCTGCATCCCACCTATAAGGCTCGCAGAAGAGAGGTCATGAATAGAACGCAAGTGACAAGTCTTTTGCTGTTAATTTCCGCCCGCCCCTGCCCTCCACCCAGAGAGCAATGCAGGGAAGCAGAAGTGATACAATAAGGTTATCTAGAATTTTCCTCCTTCTAAAGGGAATGCATGGACACAAAAAGCAAAATATCACCTAGTTATAAAGAGTAAGCAACTTCTGAGATTTCATGAATATGCTGTGTATACAAGATTTAGTGTGCTTGATGAAAAATACATAGAGCTATTTCTGGCTGGAAATTTTTCTTTAGCTATTTAGAAAAAAAAATATTTTTGCATTCTCATTACAAAATAAAATGTGCTTAAAAAACAAAAGTTGGATAACAGAAAAAATGTAAAAGCATGAGAAGGGGACAACAGAGGATGAGATGGTTGGATGGCATCACTGACTCAATGGACGTGAGTCTGAGTGAACTCCGGGAGCTGGTGATGGACAGGGAGGCCTGGCGTGCTGCAATCCATGGGGTCACAAAAAGTCAGACAAGACTGAGCGACTGAACTGAACTGAACTAAAAGCATGATGAATAGGATAAATCAACTTTAGAGACGACCCTTTCAGGCTTTTCTGTCTTAAATTTTATTTTATTTATTTATTTATTTTTACTTACTTATTGGCTGCAACAGGTCTTAGTTGCGGCATGTGGGATCTAGTTCCCTGACCTGGGATCAAACCCAGGCCCCCTGCATGAGTCTTAGCCACTGGGCTATTGGGGAAGTCCCTAGGCTTTTCCTCAGGGGCATGCATAGATACATAGTGAATACAGCCTTGCACTCTACTTGTTTTTTACCAGACTCTGTTACGAATGTTCCCTGATATTTATAGCGTACTGATCATCTAGATGAAAACTGTGACTGGAAATCAGTAACCAGTTGGAGAGAAATTACAGAAAATTATGCCCTTCTCAAGGAAAAAAATCAGTATGAACTTATGACTTCAGCAAGAAATACATTTTTTTCAGCTTTGCCATTACTTCAAGTACTAAGAACCAGGGCTCGTGCCCACCATCCACGCTCGCATAGGCAAGATTCTTTGCAGTCTTGCTGATTTCATGTCTTGGGACCGGAATTAATCTCCGTGAGTCTAGAACTACTCCTGCAGCCACAACACAAGTCTATGCACAAAAATATCAAAGGAAATACTGAAAGGACAAAGAGTCCACTTAAAGGAGACCCTACTAACCAGTCGGTGATAATTTGAACGCTAAATAATAACCACAAAACTACTCATAATTTTTGTTGTTGATTGAAACAAGCCAAGTCCATGAAAGTTCGCAGTGATGTTTAAAAAAGTTTTCTATAAATAATATGACGGGTAGTTTTAATATACAAGGAGTATGAACATAATAACAATAAAATATATTTAATTATTATTGATTTCAATAAGTAAAAGAGTACTAAAAAATATGTGCAACTACCTTTTACTTTACCTTTTACTTAGGTGCCTGTCTTTAGAGTATTGGTGTGGCCATGTTGCTACTGGATAAGTAGAGAATACGAACAGAAGTAACAGGAAATAAATCAAACAGTCTTGAAGAACAAAGGAGGAGCCTTTCCACGAACTGATAAGCCTGGTCAGCTCTGGGCTTCACATCTAACAAACCCAGAGAAAATGATTCACCAGAGCTTTCTAGGATGACACACTAATCTTATAAACTGAGGAGAAATAACTATTCACATTCACCCTCATCTCCTGGGAAATGAAACTGCCAGATGGTCCTTGGCTCTTTTAAAAGTTGCTCACAAGTGGTCGCGTGGTGGTAAAGAATCCACCTGCCGGTGCAGGAGACTTGAGATGCAGCTTCCAGCCCTGGGTCAGGCAGATCCCCTGGACAAGGAAATGGCAACCCACTCCAGTATTCTTACCTGGGAAATTCCATGGACAGAGGAGCCTGGCAAATCCCATGGATGGAGGAGCCTGGTGGGCTGCAGACCATGGGGTCATGAAGAGTCGGACACGACTGAGCGACTTCACTTTCACTTTTCCCTTTCATGCATTGGAGAAAGAAATGGAAACCCACTCCAGTGTTCTTGCCTGGAGAATCCCAGGGATGGGGGAGCCTGGTGGGCTGCCGTCCATGGGGTCGCACAGAGTTGGACACGACTGAAGCGACTTAGCATAGCATAGCGTATATATATTATTTGGGGGGCAGGATAGCAAGTTGCAAGAAAAATATTAGACTTTTGTAAAAGCAGTTATATCTTGAGACAATAAATCTAATTAATGGTTAAAGAAATAAGCTCAGCCAACTGACCAGCAGCTGAGATTCGATTCACCTTGAGAAGAAACTACTATGTAATATATTAGCTGGATATTAATCTCTAATCCTCCTGGAAAACATAAAAATGAGTCCAGAAATAATGATAAATGAGTCAAACTTTACTGATATAGATTTAAGTTTAAAAGTTTAAGTGTAAAAGGTATTTTAAGGTATTTAAAATGTTCTTAAAAATCAATACAAAATATGGAATTAAAATTTAAGAGTAATTGGTGGCTTAGTTGGTAAGGAATCCACCTGCAATGCAGGAGACCCAGGTTCCATTCTTGGGTTGAGAAATTCACCTAGAGAAGGAAATGGCAACCTACTTCAGTATTCTTACCTAGGAAATCCCACAGACAGAGGAGCCTGGCAGGCTACAGTTCACGGGGTGGCAAGTGTCGGACATGACTTGGTGACTAAACCACCATCGCAAGCACCTTATAGGGCTTCCCACCTGGGTCAGTGGTAAAAGAAGCCACCTGCCAGTGCAGGAGACGCAGGAGACACCGGTTCAGTCCCTGGGTCGGGAAGCGGGAAGACCCCTGGAAGAGGGCACGGCAACCCACTCCAGTATTCTTGCCTGGAAAAATCCCATGGACAGAGGAGCCTGGCGGACTACAGTCCATAGGGTCGCAAAGAGTCGGTCGTGAGTGAGAAACTGAGTGCACACACACACACACAATCATCTTATAAAGAAAATTTAGTTTTTAAAAGTTTGCATTTTAGATGCATAATTTAAATAAATGGAGCATCAAACAAAGCACAGAGAGTAATGACTGCTCTTAACCCACAAAGGCCATTTAGATACCAAGACATCCACCAACACAGTGTCTCCATTTTGTCATCTTCCTAAGCACTGCATTTTTTAAGATGGCTTTAAATCTTCCAGGACTAAAATAAACAAAACCCCTTTAAGGAAACTTACCCTATGGATAGGGCTGTGGGTATAATGAGGTGGTAATTTGGGTTGTGAGAAGAGTTTATAACATTATGCAAACTTTTTGCCTCTCTTCATTAAGGAAAATGAAACATCTATACTTTAATCAAATGTGCCCATTATAACAGGCCAGGTTATGCTGCTGTAACAAAAAAGCCCCAAACCTCAATGGCTTAACATAAAGATAAAATGGTCTATTTTTGTCTACTGTGGGTGGACTGGAGGTTTTGCTGTTAAGTTGTCAGAGTGCTTACTCCAGGAGCCAGGCAAACGTAAGGGGTACTATCTGAAGATCACTAATAGGCCTGGAGAGCAACTAACTTTCACTTTCCACAGGCTTGGAGAAGGAGAAAGAGTTGTAGAGGGTATCACACTTTTGGTGTTTAGTCACTAAGTCGTGTCCATTTCTTTTGCGACCCCATGGATTGTAGTCTGCCAGGCTCCTCTCTCCATGGGATTTTTCCAGGCAAGAATACTGGAGTGGGTTGCCATTTCCTCCTCCAGGGTATCTTCCTGTCCCAGGGATTGAGCCCACATCTCCTGCATTGGCAGGTGGATTCTTTACCACTGAGCCAGCTGGGAAGCCCTCAGTTCAGTTCAGTCGCTCAGTCGTGTCCGACTCTTTGGACCCCATGGACTGCAGCACACCAGGCCTCCCTGTCCATCAGCAACTCCCAGAGCCTACTCAAACTCATGTCCATCACGTTGCCCAAATGGAAAGCCAGAAATATATGATGAACTTTGTGTTGTGCTAGAATTTTCATGAGCAAAATAAGGCTATAAAGCTACCTGTGTTCTCTGAAAAACAAACAAAAAAAAGTGACCCACCAAATTCTGAGATAGGGACTTGGAATGACTATGCCCCCCAGCCAATGTCTGAGGGTGATTTGTGGTCCCTGCTGGAAGGGAATTCACCATTTCTCTGCTGAATTTCCAGGGTCTCATCACCAGTCAGCCCCATCTTCTTTCACTAATACACGTGCCCTGCATCTTTGAATTGGTTTTGCATCTTTGCTCAGGTTTGAAGAAAAACCTCTCCTTATTCACTGCGGTCACAGCCGCTACATCCTGACTCCACCACATAATACCTGTCCCTCTCTGAGCACAGAGGCAGGCGGTCATATCATTTCCTCTCTAGGCACAACCCAGACCCTGGTGGGATCACTTCTCTGTTAGCTCCAGCAATGGCTCTTTTTTTTTTTTTTCTTTATTTTCCTTTTCTTAAGGGCTCACCTTGAGAAGAACCATCTCTTTCAATCTATCTGATGCTGACAGGTTAATAGCTAGAATATGACAAATGCCTAAAAAGACAGAAGTGCTGTCTAAGACCTGAAACACGCTTTTTGTTGTTGTTGTTTGTTCTTTTGCCACCAGCCCTTCCTCTCTCCCATCTAACAGCTACCTCTGCTTCTTACATTTGTTGGTGTCACTTTAAAAATGATCTTATAAATGTGTTGCTGCATACACTTTTGGAGGGTATATCTCAAAAAAAGAAACTCCATGATTTCAGGAAATGTAATAAAATCCTTTAGGGACAAAGTAATGGTGATATTTTTTTTTAAAGAATCTAGAACCTAGACCATGGGTTCACATGCCCATGGGTCTTTCTAATATCTTAGTGGTGAAATATAAATATGTTCTGATGGCTAATATCACTACTATTTTTTACAGTTATTAATACATTAAAAGGAAAGATATCCCATATCCATCTGTAGTGACCTTACTTCCATCTAAGTCCTTTCCTCCATGCAGACATTCACAGGCAGCAACAACAAAACATATAATATACACATATTATGAAAAATGTATATATCTTATGAAACGTGGAATAGTCGAGAGATACGTAGGGCAAAGTAGAGAATTCATAAGAAATTTATAAATGAGACATGAATACATACACAATATATGCAATGTTTCATATAAGAAATACATGAATACACAGTATATGAATGAAGGGGGAACATCAATGGATGAATAAAAAAGATGTGGTACATATATACAATGGAGTATCATTCCACCAGCAGAAAGAAGGATTTCCTATCATTTGTAACAACAGGGATAGACCCCGAGAACATTATGCCAAGCAAGATAAATCAAAGACAAGTACTATATGATATCACTTATACATGGAATCTAAAAAAGTAAAACCTGTGAAAAATGAAATAAAATAGTAGTTACCCAGTGATGGTACAGGGAGGGATAAGAGTGATGTTATTTAAGGATACAAACTTGTAACGAGTAATACATAAGTCCTAGAGACCTAAAGTGCATTATAATAACTATAGGTAATAATACTGCACTATAATTATGTAAAGGAGAAGGCAATGGCACCCCACTCCAGTACTCTTGCCTGGAAAATCCCATGGATGGAGGAGCCTGGTAGGCTGCAGTCCATGGGGCCACTAAGAGTCGGACACGACTGAGCGACTTCACTTTCACTTTTCCCTTTCATGCATTGGAGAGGGAAATGGCACCCCACTCCAGTGTTCTTGCCTGGAGAATCCCAGGGACGGGGGAGCCTGGTGGGCTGCTGTCTGTGGGGTCACACAGAGTCAGACACGACTGAAGTGACGCAGTTAGCATAATTATGTAAGATGATAAATACAGCTACAATGACAACTGTATTAAGACATGTAAATGCATCAGAGTAACATATTATACACCTGAAGCTTACACAATGTCACACATCGAATTCACTCAATCATTTCTGTTTTAAAGCAAACTTTTAGAAAACATGTTGCTGCTTGCGGGCATCCCAGGCGGTGCTAGTGGTAAAGAACCCACTGTCGATGCAGGAGACATAAGAGACGTGGGTTTGATCCCTGGGTCAGGAAGATTCTATGAAGAAGGAAATGGCAACCCATTCCAGTATTCTTGCCTGGAAAATCCCGTGGACAGAGGAGCCTGGCGGGCTACAGTTCATGGAGTCACAAAGAGTCGGACACGACTGAAGCAATTTAGCACGTGGCTATTTTCTGACTAATATAAGTAATGTTCTAATATAGGAATCTTGTTTGCCTTATTGCTTAATATATCTACAGTGCTTGGTGCAAGCATGCATGCTCAGTCCCTTCAGTCAGATCTGACTGTGCGACCCCATGGACTGTCGCCTGGCAGGCTCCTCTGTCTATGGGATTCTCTAAGCAAGAATACTGGAGTGGGTTGCCACACCCTCCAACAGGAGATCTCCTCAACCTAGGGACCGAACCCATGTCTCCTGCATTGCAGGCAAATTCTTTACCCATTGAGCCACCTGGGAAGCCCCTTATATGTAAATATAGCAAACAATATTTTTAGACTGAATGAATACGAGAATCTCCAGTAGATAAATGTATATGAATTATTACTGAAACCAAGTTGTTCATTTTTTCCAGTAAAGACTAACACTAAGTGTGGTGGGATGGGAATTGCAGAAATCTTTGGGAAGACCTGGATAAGAAAGAGAAAGGCAAGCTGAGGATGATAAGACCATCATTTTTCCATCCTGGTAGATCCTTTGCTGTTTCTTAACAAAATAGTATGTATACAAAGGGATGCTAGTGTGCAAATGAAGTGTCCCCAAAGTTATGTAATTATTGCATTTGAAGTTATTGAGTTTCTGATATCTCTGACCTGACTTTCACTTAAAGACTCTTCACATACCAGAGAAGCATCGATAAGGGAGACAGAAGTAGGAGTTACTCCATCAACATCAGTGATCAAAATAGTATCCATCCAAAATGAGGCAGGTTTTTTTTTTTTTTTTAAATGAGGCAGCCCCTCTGGAACTGGGGCCAAGCCTCATACGCTCCCACTCAGAGGAATCCTGAACATGCAGACAGTAACTAAGCCAGAACTTTACAACTGTGGTACATGTAATGGGGTCAACCTGGCAGAACAAAATGCTACAGTAATCTTGCATCCATTACAGCCTAGAAATGGAAGCTATGTATGAAAGGGGAAGGGCAATTAGGAGAGAGTGAGAGGTCTGCAGGTGTCTCTGTAATAAACTCCCACAAAGAAATGCTTTCTTCTGTGTCTTCTATTAGCCAGCTGCACTGCTTTTCTCACTAATGGGGAACCTTCTCCACCATCCCCTGGAGGTACAAAGGTTGAATTGCATGGCTAGTTCTTTGCACCCAGGTCTTAGATCCTCAGGAGGATGGGTCTGGCTTTTCACAAAGACCAGGTTCGGAGAGTCATGTTCTGCAGCAATTGAAATGTGTGCTATTAGAGGAGCATCAGTTTGGTTGCTAGGCAGCCACCCATCTTCAAATCCTAATTCTACTAGTTATGATATAGGTGACTTTGAGTATGTTCCTTATCCTTTTAAACCCTTGGTTTCCATGGGATCATAAAAGGTACAATAACAGAATCTACCAATAGGCTTACTCTACATAAGATGGAATGCAAGGTACTTATTCTGGTGCTTAGAAAGTGCTTAAAGATAGTGGTTATTATTAGTACTATTGCTAAATGTTCTCTGGGGCAGGAGGTGAATTTACCCTTGCTAAGAGTCACCGAGAAGTAGAGGGGACTAGAAAATGAGACCCAAAGTGTCAAGGAGAGTCAGTCTTAGGAAACCATGCTCATGAAAGCCAAACCAAAGCACTCAAGAAGAGAATGATCAAGACACGGCTTTGCAACTTTAATCCCCAGATGAACAGCATGAACGTCAGCGGGGAACTTGTAGGAAATGCAAATTCTCAGGCCCAGAGCCTCCTGAGCACAGAGCCCAGGAATCTGTTTTCACAAGCCCTCCAGGGATTCTCATACACGGTAACATTTAAGAACTGATCAAGAGTAGCAAAAGTTTCACAGAAGTCAAAAGAGATGAATTTAGGAAAAGTTCAACTAATGTGATCATTGGAAATATTATTGGATTGTAGCATTTGGGGGACCACTTTTAGTAGTGTTATAAGAGAAAAAAAGGCAAATCGGGATGTGTTCCAGAAAGTGGGCTGTGAAGAGGTGGAGAAAGACACTGAAAACTACTTTTCTAAGTTAGTCGTGATGTGAAGACAGAAAATAAAGTCATTTAAACCTTTGCATTGTCAAGAGACATTCTGTTCGCCTCTAGAATACAGGAGACGATCAATTCCACGCTCAGTGAAGATTTAGAGACAAGATACAGAGGCTAAAGAGGATAATTAGCTGACTGAAGAATTCTGTTTTGCTGGGCAACTGGCCACTATTTACTTACTCTGTACAATGAGTTCCCCCAAGTTAAACTAACCTACCATACTACTTGGAGGAAGTCCCGGTGGTGCTAGTGGTAAATAATTCATCTGCTAATGCAGGAGACATAAGAGACACAGATTTGATTCCCTGGGTCAGGAAGATCCCTTGCAGTAGGAAATGGCAACCCATTCCAGTATTCTTGCCTGGAAAATTCCACGGACAGAAGAGCTTGGAAGGTTATAGTTAATGGGGTCGCAAAGAGTCGGATACGACCGACCACACATACACACCATACTACTTATGGATTTGGAACAAAGAATAAATCTTTTTGTAAGAGTACAGAACTCCCTTCTGGTCAATAAGGGCCATGGCGATCATTCTAAACCAGGCATGTTTTCTTCCTTCCCCTAACTTACAGGTTACATTTGGCAAAGCCTTGATTTTCATAAGTGGAGGGAGACGCTACTGGCATCTCGTGGGCACAAGCCTCCTACAATGCACAGGACAGCCCCTCACAGCAAATAATTATTTGACCCAAAATGTCAAGGGGGCTGAAGTTGAGAAACCCTAGTCTACCGGGAAAAATTTGTTTTATGGTTATACTGCATGAACTGTATGTAATGAAATCCTGCCTCTCTAGGTAGGAAATTTGCATCTCAATGCCAACTCTTGCCTTATCTTTTTCATCACTGCTATTCTACTACATAGAGGAGCTCACTCACTCTGGCTGTAAATCCTATGACATTTCAGCTCAAGAAATTTACTTTTAACTTTATCACTGTGTACCGTGGTCTATCTTTGTTCCTATGCTAACAGTGTGTGCAAGGCTACACACAGTTGCTGATATTTTATTCACTTGGGGCCAACGGGATATCTTTATTCAGAAAGTAAACTTTAAAGCATCCAGAGACTAGCCCAGCTTTCTCTACGGTACTGCAGTTTACATTGTTTAAACTCTAAAATCTCAGACACGTGCAGACAACTCTTCTGAAAGTGCTTATTTCACTTTTTTTATGTACACATAGTCTGTTGAATAAGTCAACAAAGATGCCACTTCTTTATATTAATTCCACGTCCCAGTCTATTCATCCAAAGTTTCAAGAAGCCAGACAGAACAGAGAACTCTGCCAAAAATTACAGAAGGAAGGAACAGACAACGTTCTGTTTGTTTGAAAGATCCATGGTTCATAATACTGCTGCCAGCCAGGCTTCCAGGCTGAAGAACCAGTGAATGCAGAATGGCACCCTTCTCCCAGCAGTCCACACCTACATGCTGGAATTCTTACAACTGCAAGGTGATGAGGAAGATAAGAGACAGAGAGTCGGGACTGGGAAGAAGCAAGGCCTGCTGCTCCAGAAAGAACCACTAGTTTTGCAAAGAGTTACTTTTTCAACATCTCCTCTTAGAACATTTAAGATTAATGGTTGCGCGTAGGAAGAAAGAATCTGTTGATATTTTAGTCATTTTATGTACTCAGCGTATTTTTTAAAAATAAAATGATAAAACACCATAATTAAATGATTACTCAGAAGTGGACTATATTAAGTTCTGTGGGTATTGCTGAAAATGGACTGTAACTTCTTAGGGATTCTGGTTTTGAAAGTTCTGAGCAGAGAACTTAGTCATGCACACACTGGACTACTTTTCTGTTATGGGAAAAAGGTTGCTGAGAACACTGTAGGTAGATGAGCTTGTATCCGTTCCCGTCACAAAATCGTTCTTTTTTTTTTTCCCCCAAATTGCAGTATAATTGCTTTACAAGGTTGTGTTAGTTTCTGCTGCACGGCAAAGTGAGTCAGCTGTATGTATACACATGTCCCCCCCGTTTGGACCTCCCTCCTACCACCCCTCATCCCAGCCCTCTATGTCATCAGAGAGCACCGAGCTGACCTCCCCATGCTTTATAGCAGGTTCCTACTAGCTAGCTATTTCACACAAGGCAGCGTAGACACATCAGTCTCAACCTTGTAACTTGTCTCATCCTCCACGTACCCCTCTCCTGCCGTCCACATGTTCTCTGCGTCCACATCTCTGAGTCATTCTAACGGCTGCCCATTTATTTTCTCACCCAAACTCTTTTTTTTCTAATGTTTGCTTAAGACCTCGATTACGTAATAAATTACACAGTTAAGTCCTAATATCTTAACATTTGTTAATGCAATTTTAAGCAGTGAGGGTAAGTCTAGAACTCAGAGCTGTGAGAAGCTGGTACTGGCCACCATCCGGGGGCAGGCAAAGAGGTACAAGCGGAAGAGAGCCAGTGGCGAAGCTTCACTGGACAGTGAACACCTGAGATTTCAACCGAGATGGTCTTATGATGTCAAGGACAGTTAGGAGGTAGCCGAATTCTGCTTAGTCCTTCAGAGGCAGCTGCTTGCAGTCACATCAGTCATCTCTTGCCTCGAACCCACCCTTGTCTCACTGCACTGCTCCAAAGTTGATGGTTCTCATCTGTTCACATCCCAACTTCCTTTCTTCCTCCTCCATTCTCAATTCTACATTCACATTTTTAGATAATTTCTGATCTATGGAAGAGTTGTAAAACTAGTTCAGAATTTTTTTTTTTTGTTTTACTTTTTTGTAAGTACTAGTAATACAGGTCAATGCTTGTTTTCAAGGTCAAGTCAATTGTTATATGATCAACTGATTTTGTAAACACACCTGATAATCCCCTTAAACCCTCTTTACAAGAAACTGAGGCTAGGTGGCTTAAAAATATTGGATGCAGTTGCTAAAATGGTCACCTGAAAAATACATAACATGGGAAAGAGAGAGAAAGCAACACAGATCTCAAAGAGAGAAAGATCCCTTTCTGTCTAAAGAAATTCTTAACAAATCAAGGGGGAGCTCTAAAGTCAGTGAGATCTTAGCACACATAGAGCAAGGAGTTGCCAAATCCCCACAAACTTAGGCAAAATCTATTTAAATGGTCATCTATTTTATGCATGACATTAAAAAGAGGGCTGTGTTTAACATTTTTGATCCTGGCTTTGTCCTTGCCAAGTTTCAAACCTTTCTGCTTCGGCTAAAGACATCCCCTTTATTTCCCCCCAAATTTGAAGAAAATTACTCTTGGAGCTTTGTTTATAGAATATACATAAAGGAATACATCAGAAAGAGACATAATTATCTAGTTATTGTAAGTTTCATGAATGAATCATCATCTCTGGATAAACTGATGAGGTCGATTTTCTGAAGCTATAAAATTCACTGCAATCCCAAATGCCATTTAAAAGAGTCAAAGGACAGACACTCTACAAGGATCGGGAGAATTGTACAATAGAATATACAACAGAAAGAGACTGAGAAATAAGCCACCAAGAGGGAAAAGTCAATTAAAGTCAGTGTAACACTCACTGAGCATCTCTTATATAATGGAGTATGTTTTGGGGCATTGAAACACCATGCTAAGCCTGAAGAGAAACTGTCATCTCATCCATCCAAGCCGGTAGTTTATTTTGCTAAATGATTACAGCGGAAATAAATTTGCCCCAATCACACCAATTTCAAAAACTTAGAGATTTTGAGTTTTTATTTACCTTAAAAATGATGCCACCACCTGAGTTCTCCCCAAATCTCTTCCCAGTTTTATCCCAGCCGGAGAGAGAAAACTGAAGAATTTAATTCTCCCACTTTTCCTCCTTCTGTCCTCCACTGCAAATTACCTCTCTTTCCTCAAAGTACAAAATAAAAGGCTTTCTTTTCCTCCTCTAAATGAGTTTGGAGTCTGTGGGCATTATTGTGCAGTATTAAGCTAGAAGCAGAGAACTGATTCATTTTGGGGACAAAGGTATCCCTCTCAATGCTATTCAAAAAAATACGTGTGCTACAGTGTGATTATGATGGGTGTGGGTAGTTTAAGACTTCCGTTTATTAGTGTTGATTTCAAGATTCAGGCTGACATTCTTAACATTTGGAACTATAAGGCAACTAGGCCCTTCATAGTTTCTCTGTAATCTTTCAGCCTGATGTCCTACACATCTGGCATGCAAAGAGTTGACTCATTGGAAAAGACTCTGATGCTGGGAGGGATTGGGGGCAGGAGGAGAAGGGAACGACAGAGGATGAGATGGCTGGATGGCATCACTGACTCGATGGATGTGAGTCTGAGTGAACTCCGGGAGTTGGTGATGGACAGGGAGGCCTGGCGTGCTGTGATTCATGGGGTCGCAAAGAGTCAGACACGACTGAGTGACTAATCTGATCTGATGGGGTGCTTAACTGTATCTGTCGGGTAGCAAAATGAAAGACAAGCAAAAATGAATATAGTCTTCTACTTCCCCCAAATATTTGCTGGTGATGAATGCATAACTTTTCATTCTAGGCAAAAGAGAATGTGTCTGCCTGTAACTCCATGAATATTCACACAAAGCACTATGCCTGAAAATGGTTTGGAAAGAACTATTAGAGTTTTCTGAAGATCAACCATAAAATACCTTAAATTGCCGCCTAACCCAAGGGCAGGGCAAAGGTTAATAGAGTTTTGCCAAGAGAACGCACTGGTCATAGCAAACACCCTCTTCTGAAAACATCAGAGAAGACTCTACACATGGACATCATGAGATGGCCAACACTGAAATCAGATTGGTTATATTCTTTGCAGCCAAAGATGGAGAAGCTCAATACAGTCAGCAAAAACAAGACCGGGAGCTGACTGTTGCTCAGAACATGAACTCCTTACTGCCAAATTCAGACTTAAATTGAAGAAAATAGGGAAAGCCAACAGACCATTCAGGTATGACCTAAATCAAATCCCTTGCAATTATACAGTGGAAGTGAGAAGTAGACTTAAGGGACTAGATCAGATAGACAGAGTGCCGGAAGAACTACGGATGGATGTTTGTGACACTGTACAGGAGACAGGGATCAAGACCATCCCCAAGAAAAAGAAGCCCAAAAACAAAACAGCTGTCTGAGGAGGCCTTAAAAATAGCTGTGAAAAGAAAAGAAGCAAAAAGCAAAGGAGAAAAGGAAAGATATACCCATTTAAATGCAGAGTTCCAAAGAATAGCAAAGAGAGATAAGAAAGCCTTCCTCCGTGATCAATGCAAAGAAAGAGAGGAAAACAATAGAATGGGAAAGACTAGAGATCTTTTCAAGAAAATCAGAGATACCAAGGGAACATTTCATGCAAAAATGGGCTCAATAAAGGACAGAAAAGGTATGGACCTAACACAAGCACTAGATATTAAGAAGAGGTGGCAAGAATACACAGAAGAACTGTACAAAAAAGATCTTCACGACTCAGATAACCACGATGGTGTGATCACTCACCTAGAGCCAGACATCCTGGAATGTGAAGTCAAGTGGGCCTTAGGGAGCATCACTATGAACAGAGCTAGTGGAGGTGATGGAATTCCAGCTGAGCTATTTCAGATCCTGAAAGATGATGCTGTGAAAGTGCATGAGATGGTTGGATGGCATCACTGACTCAATGGGCATGAGTCTAAGTAGAGTCCGGAAGTTGGCGATTGACAGGGAGGCCTGGCATGCTGTGGTCCATACGGTCACGAGGAGTCGGACATGATTGAGCGACTGAACTGAACAGAACTGAACCCAAGGGCATCCACTTTGATAAGCTCACAGTGGCATCCTTTCCTCACACACTACCACACAGGCACGCCACACACCACTTCCAATACACAGGCACACAATTCACTGCTGTTTCCACACTTACAGATTCTTCCAACTCACATCTCGTTCCAAAGATGGCCTTCAACCACTCTGAAAATTAATGACTGTATTGTCTGTGATATAGGGAGAAGATATTATCCATATCTCATTATTTCCTCTGGCACATTCACGTTGGTCCTGATCAAAATGAAATATATTTGGCTTTAGGTGAGACTTCATATTTTTTAATTTGAATTAGATAACCCAAGTCAAATAAAATATAAGTACTAATCTAATAAAATATATTTCTGTTTCCACCCCAGCCTTCCCCTTCTCAGTAAATACCACCATAGTCTACTCAGCCTCTTGAGTCCAAAAGAGTAGGCAATCCCAATTTCTCCCTTGTCATTAATCCCCCTCCTACTTCCATATCCATGAGCCATCAGCAAATTTTGTTATCACTGTTCCTGAAATATACTTCCAACACATCCACTCTTTCTCCACACTTCCCACTAAAAGCCTCCTGAGTAATGTTCCTCTTCCTCTCTGCCCCCTTCTCCTACAATCCATTCCCCATAAAGCAGCAAGAGTGACCTTTCAAAATATACATCAGATGATGTCATTCTCTCAAGCAAAGCCCACCAATGTTCTCTGTTGCTTTTAGAATTACGTCTTCATCGCATCCCACGGCCGTCAGTGCTGTTCGGAATCTGGCTGGCTACCTCGTCAAGTTTGATTTTACTCTTCTGCCCACCAGTCCCTTCCTCTTTCCCAGGCATGAACTCCCCTCAAAGCCCACACACTGAGCACATGTCTTGCCACTCTCAGCCTTCATGTCTCAATTTTGATGCCCCTGCTGCTGCTGCTGCTGCTAAGTCGCTTCAGTCGTGTCCAACTCTGTGCGACCCCATAGACGGCAGCCTAACCTACATATTCTTCCTCCAAGCCAGTTATCACCTATCACATTATTTTCTTTGCATATCTGTTTACTTATTTTTAGACTCCACCCCAAGAATTTAGGTTCCATGACATCAGGAAGTCTGTTGGTTGTTCACCTGTATCCCTAATGCCTAGTACAGTGCCTGTCCCCAGATAAGGCCCTCAATAAAACACTGGTAAAGGAAAAATTTGAGTTCAAAGGATGAATGAATTCCTCCTCTTGTCTTGTTGGCCTTGGGAATCACTTTCGTGTTGGCTTTAGAAAGTAGAGGTACTCTTCTCTGCTCCTTAAGGTATTTAGTACCCTCGTCAATAAAATAAGATAGTTGTATTAAATGAACTTTACAATGTCTATTAGCTGAGGAGAGTTGTTAATTCATGTTAGGAGAATAATATTAATATAAGCTATTAGCAGCAGAGTCACTCACGGAATGCAAAGGTCATCAGTCTCTTTTTTATTCATTAGCTATTATGCTTATATTTCATTTCCTTTTTCTGTACAGGGAAACAATCTCTATACATAGGTATCTCTCTCTCTCTCTCTATTTATTTAAGCTAGCTATTTTTATCCCTATCTACCTATGCATTTGTAGTTTTTTATAACAAGATAAATAATTAAGTCAGACTTCAACATTCACTTTTATTTGGAAAGAGACAGAAAAATATACTGTATTAACTAATTATATTCACTAATAAGAAATCACTCCTATATACCTTCTCTTGAGCCCCTGTATATTGTGCATAAAGTGATTCTAAATTTATTGAATTTTATCAGCCTTTCAATAGTCCTTATTTTAAAAACTGCTCTTTAAGTTAAATTATTATACATGATCAATTATGCTAAGTTTCATAAGATATTCTCACATTTAATGGAAATTTTCCAACACATTAAATACTTCAAAGTTTCTTTGTTTAAATTATTGGATGTTCTCAAAGGTGTGTAGGGTGAAGAAATCATATGGCAAGATTAAATGAAAATGTCCTTTTTTATTAGCTTGATTTTCCCCTTCCAGCCCATGTTTTGGGGTATGTTTTGCTTTTTTCTCATGTTAACTTTTCCTAGTCTTAAAAGGCAATCTTCTAACTAATATCTTCCTATAGGAATTAAAGAAGAGAAAACACATTTGAAGAACCTGGGCTTTGGTATAAGCAGTTCTTCTGGCTTATTCTCTTTCATTTCATTAAAAGGAATATTCCCAAGATAAAATCTATGCTCACCAAACAGGTTTCAACTCCTGAGTTAGGTTTCAACACAGTTCATCTCTCCTCACTCTACTACAAACAGCTGTCCAGGGCAAATGTATTAGAAGATTATGAACTATGACATCATATCATTCTCTGATGCCCATATGGAGATGACAGACCTTAAGTTTACTAACCTTGAGGACACAGGTAAAGAAAGGCCAAGGTGCCATATTGAGGGGAAAGAAAAGAAATTGGAGGTCAGAAAATCGAGAGCCTAATTCAAAATGATTAAAACTATAGGAAGAGCTGTCTGTCTCTGGATATTTATTTAAAAGTACCTACTATGTGTTTAAAGTACCTACTATGTATTTAAAAGCAGAGACATTACTTTGCCGACAAAAGTCTGTCTAGTCAAAGCTATGGTTTTTCCAGTAGTCATGTATGGATGTGAGAGTTGGACTATAAAGAAAGCTGAGTGCTGAAGAATCAGTGCTTTTGGAGAAGACTCTTGAGAGTCCCTTGGACTACAAGGAGATCCAACTAGTTCATCCTAAAGAAAATCAGTCCTGGAAGGACTGATGCTGAAGCTGAAACTCCAATACTTTGGCCAACTGATGCAAAGAACTGACTCACTGGAAAAGACTCTGATGCTAGGAAAGATTGAAGGAAGGAGGAGAAGGGGACGATAGAGGATGAGATGGTTGGATGACATCACTGACTTGATGGACATGAGTTTGAGGAAGCTCTAGGAGTTGGTGAGAGACAGGGAAGCCTAGTGAGCTGCAGTCCATGGGGTCACAAAGGGTTGGAGGTGACTGAGCAACTGAACTGAACTGAACTATGTGTTAATTATTGGTATATAGTGGTGATCAAGACAGAACTATACCTGTTTCAGGAGGCTTAAAATTCAGTAGGCTAGAAAGAGAAAAAGCAGGAAAAATAATCATATATAATAGGAGAAAAAAACAAAGCAAAACACTGGAGCAAAGAGATGCACGCACATGTTATAATCAAGAGGAAAGGGTTTATTTTAAATCCCTTATCCTCTTCATTGTGGATTTCCTCCTGATCTTTGACTTTTTTTTTTTGTTGGTGCCTGTTATAATTGGGAACTTATGTTCCTCTATTGTTTCTCCAATGCAGCTTTTTCTGTTAACTCCTTAAATAGTTTTAGCCTTTTGGCAATCTTTTCTTTCTTAGTTAATTTTTCTCCATTGAGAGAAAGCTCTGTTTGCCAGCTTTGCCTGAGATTAAGAATTTGGTAGCAGAGGGAGGCCTGGGGAAGTATTTGGGAAAGAAGATGGAAGCTAAAGAAACCCACTCTCAAACAACTTTCTCAATAGTGTGGCCTTCAGAGAAGCCAGGAGAATGGAATGAATGATCGCTCTGAAACTGCACAAGAGAACTATATTCATGTGTGAAAGTTGAAGTGTCAGTTACTCAGTCACATTCAACTCTTTTGCCACCCCATGGACTGTAGCTGCCAGGCTCCTCTGTTTAGGCAAGAATACTGGAGTGGGTTGCCATTCCCTTCCCCAGGGGATCTTCCCAACCCAGAGATCGAACCTGGGTCTCCTGCATTACAGGCAGATTATTTACCTCTGAGCTTTTTAAAGTATAAATACATGGCCATTCTCATTTCAACAGCACATATTGCTTTCATACACTATTTTTTTAAACACAGATACCAGATAGAAAATTTAAAAATTACAAAAAGTCATTTGAAAAATCCTATTCTCCTGTTTAGAAAGCTCTCTATAGGATATTTTTATGGGCAGGTAGACAGCCCATCTGTGACTAAACAAGTTCTTTCTTTGGCTGGAGATGATTTGTAAAGAGAATATTTGTACATAAGACATTAA
This sequence comes from Bos grunniens, assembly GCF_055505025.1. NCBI lineage: Eukaryota > Metazoa > Chordata > Mammalia > Artiodactyla > Bovidae > Bos > Bos grunniens. The sequence goes on from NC_141174.1 coordinate 12,976,384, forward strand.
AATGATATTTATCAATGAAAGTGATGTTGTGGATCTGACTGCAGATTATTTTTTGTGATGATGGCATGTCTGTGCCATGATCAAGTCACTTTTTTTAATCCAGTTTTCCTTATAATTAAAAGCGTATACTTGAGAAGTGGCTGCCTAGGATTAAATAAGAGGGCCCCATGATCACAAGAAAAACCATACTATTTAAGTAAGTATTAAACCACTATTTTGGCATTAATGTGTTATGACCAAATAAGCAAATGGATCTAGCCATGAAATACCATGAAAACTGAGGAAGTATTCCATGCAGTAAATGAGTGCTGGCAAAATAAAATCTTAATAAAAGGATATCTCATTTCACTAAAACATGGCTTTGAAATGCTAGATGAAGCAATGGCTAAAGGGTTACCAAAGAAAAAAAAATAAAACCCTATCACAAGATTAAGGATTTTACAAAACTCAGAAAAAAATTAGGATGCGATAACTAGGAGGAAGGTAAAGTTCCTTTAAGTGATAAATAGGCAAGTGATGATAAATTGAATGTCCTGTTTATGCCAACAGTAAAAGGGAAAAAACATCATCTAATGAGAAGGCTTAATGAGAAGTTGATTACTGCAACACGGTGCCAACTAATGAGATAGTTCAGACACGGACAGAAAAGGACGGCCTCGTTTTCCTCCTGTATATTCCATACATTGTGACCCAGAGCACATGTGGTAAACTGCATCTTCTTGGATGACAAGAAGTTTTCAAGAAAAGCTTCAAAGCTTACCAGAGCAGTGATTCTCATCAGAGAAGAGATTACGTGGGTTGGAGGTTCACTGTGGAGTGGGGAGGATCCTCCAAGTCATGTCTCTTTTCCCCAGAGTGCACATTCACTCTCTACATCTCATTAACACTCACACCTTCATTTGTCCATCCGTCCATCCATCATTCATCCATCCATCCTCAGTGTGCACCCGTAGTCTATAAATTAAATTACCCATTCATGCTAGAAACTATGCTTAGAGGCTACAGAAATATGTAGATCACTGCTTCTAATATGGAACTCCCATTCTAACAGGAAAACATTAGAGCATGAATTACTCAATACAACTCAGTAAGTGCTATGGCATTAAAAAAAAAGAAGGAAACCCTGTTTTAGTATGAGGTCATGGATAAACTGTGGTGTTGGATAAGACTCTTGAGAGTCCCTTGGACTGCAAGAATATCAAACCAGTCAATCCTAAAGGAAATCAGTCCTGAATATTCTTTGGGAAAACTGATGCTGAAGCTAAAGCTCCAATGCTTTGGCCACCTGATGTGAAGAGCCAACTCATTAGAAAAGACCCTGATGCTGGGAAAGACTGAAGGCAGGAGGAGAAGGGGACGACAGAGGACGAGATGGTGGGATGGCATCACTGACTCAGTGGACATGAGTTTGAGCAGGCTCTGGGAGATGGTGAAGGACAGGGAGGCCTGGTGTGCTGCAGTCCATGGGGTCCCAAAGAGTGGGACATGACTGAGCAACTGAACAAAACAGCAACATGGATAAAAAGATGTTTTAGCTGAGTGTGTGTGGAGTGAGTGGGAACTGACTAGGTGAAAGGTCTGCGTGTGTTTGTGAGCATACCTGTGCATATGTGCACATTGTATATGTGCATGGAGGGAGCATCTGTGTTCACAGTGCATACACATGACTCTATGGGCATGTACACATACGTGTGTGTGTGCGTACTATGAGGATACGTATGCATGTGTTCACATGTTTGCATGCGCATGCCGGTGCACGCATATGCTGTGCGCAGGAGAGCATGTGTTGAGGGGGTGCTTCCTGAGGTGGAAAGGGGTCTCACCTATGTCTCTGAGAGCTGAAATCCAGAACCTGAGCCTGACTGAGAACGTACCTCAGGACGAGCCTGGAGACAGGCTGAGCCAGTTCACAGTGCCTGGCCAGTCATGCTAAGGTTGCAGGTCTTTCTCTAAGAGCACCACATGATTGCTGAAGTGACTTAGGCAGTGGGAGTGACAGAAATGAGATTTACATTTCAAGAAAGGTCACTCTGGCTCGACCACCCTGTTGATGAATCACAAGTGGATCTCTGGTCCTGACTTCCCATCCGAACTTCAGACCAAAATTTAAAATTGGCTGTTGGACATCTTCCACCAGGCACTTGAAATTCAAAGCAGCTAAAAACAAAATCAGTATTTCTTTGAAGAATATCTTGTTCCTCTCTCTAATTCACCTTGAAGAACGGCACCATCCTCAAACCATGATTCAAAGCAAGGGCTTTAGAGTCAATACTCTCCTTTTTCATTCCTTCCAACCATCAATTGATAAACTGATCATTGGGCAAATTAGTCCCCTTTTTCCCTCTTTTCAGTCTCACACCATCTCCTTCCTGGATTGCCGTGGCCACACTGCCTCTGGTCTCTAAAGTCCAATGAATCTTCCACCCAGGCTATATAATTGCCACTCTTCCTCAAGGGCTTCCAGACATTCTCCACCTCTCTCTGCAGCACAGTGTAGTGAGAAGAACGGGGTCTGGGGATTTAGGCCTGGCTTGAACTCTAGCCTCCATCACCTACCATCTGACTGTGTCGAACAAGTTACCTACATCTCTTAATTTTCAGGTTCATCCATTAAGTAATGCCAGTAGTCACCTCTCAGAGTTGATAACCTATTGAAAACAACTGGTACAGGACCTAGCCCGTAGGAAGCACTCCATAATATTTTACAGTCTGGCCTTCAGCCACCTTTTCCTCATCTGCTACCACTCTTTCACCCACCCTATGATCTAATTGTGCCTACTAATTCCCTCTTTTCAAAATTATCATATAATTTCCCATAGTACTTCCACATCCTAGAAGGTCCTTTTTTAATCTGCCTGACAAAATCCTGCTCATTCTTGAAGAAACAGCTCAGAAACAGTCTCTAGGTAAGGACTTTTATGATGATCGAGCAGTCCTTACACAAACCGCACCTCTTCTCAGCTTCTTGAATAGCTTCTCATACTTGCTTTATAAATGCCTACACACCTCTTTGTGTCCCTCTGGATTGCTGGCTCACTGAAGACTAGGACTCTCTCCTCACTGCCTGGCACATGGGCGGTACTCAGAAAACATCTGTGCGGAAAAAAAACTGACAAGTCAAAGTTGTAAGAGACACTCTTTGGGAAGAGGATGCCAGAGGGAACAGTCAAGAGAGCTGCAGGTTTGACCTTGGCAACTATTAACAACCTCTCGCTTCTTGTATTTTTCCCCCACAAAACCTGCCTCCTGAAAATTTATGTGTACCAGAGTAAAATTATCAACAAAGTGACTAAATTTTCCTACCATTTTCTTTATCCTCTGCAACCCCAGGAAAAGTGAGCACATTGTGGTTCCGAATGCTCAGTGGAGAGGGATTATACTCAGTGACCCCAGGGAGGGGGAGACACAGAGGAAAGAACTTGGTGAGCAACACAGGATCTGTATCAGGGAAGGGAGAGAAGGGGACTGCATTATGTCCCCAAGGTTGCCATGACAAACTGGGTAGCTTAAACTAACAAAAGTTTATTTTTTGACTATTCTGGAGACCTGAAGTCTAAAATCCAAACATAAGCAGGGACGAGCTCTCCCGGAAAGCTCTAGGGTGGACTGTGCCCCAGGCTTCTCTCCTGGTCCTGGGGATGCTAGCAACCCTCGCCGCTCTTTGGCTTGCAGACACATCACGGCCGTCTCCGCCTTGGCTGTCACAGTGCTTTTCCTCCGTGTGCTGTGTCTTCTCAGGGCAGTCACTTCTCTGTGTGTCTGCCTGTGTCTCTTGTCCTGTTTTATAAGAGCATCAGCCCTATTGGACTGGGGACCTGCTCTCCTCCAGGACGCTCTCCTCAACTTACATCTTAATCACAGCTGTAAAAATCTTATTTCTAAATAAGATTATATTTACGTATGTGTGCATGCTAAGTTGCTTCAGTCGTGTTCAACTCTTTGCGACCCCATGGACTGTAGCCCACCAGGCTCCGCTGTCCATGGGCTTCTCTGGGCCTGAAATGTTGTGCTTGTAAAAGGCTCCCGGATGATGTCATGGAAGATGCTTGAATAGCGAGGATCTAGAATATCAGCAGAGAAGGTGATGGCACCCACTCCAATACTCTTGCCTGGGAAATCCCATGGACGGACGAGCCTGGTAGGCTGCAGTCCATGGGGTCGCTAAGAGTCGGACACGACTGAGCAACTTCACTTTCACTTTTCACTTTCATGCATTGGAGAAGGCAATGGCACCCCACTCCAGTACTTTTGCCTGGAAAATCCCATGGATGGAGGAGCCTGGTGGGCTGCAGTCCATGGGGTCGCTAAGAGTCAGACACGACTGAGTGACTTCACTTTCACTTTTCACTTTCATGCATTGGAGAAGGCAATGGCAACCCACTCCAGTGTTCTTGCCTGGAGAATCCCAGGGACAGGGGAGCCTGGTGGGCTGCCGTCCATGGGGTCGCACAGAGTCGGACACGACTGAAGCGACTTAGCAGCAGCAGCAGCAGAATACTCAGAGGGATATGATAAATGTGCACACTATTTAGTTGTAGATAAGAATTAATCATTTGGAGATTTTAATGTCTTTTTCAACCAAATTCTGTTTCTAGCAGAGTGTCACAAATATGCTGTAAAATTCCTGTCGAGGTATTTCTGTTAAAATGCCTAGGGCAGGGACTCTCAACCCTGACAGAATGTTAGAATCATCTGAAGAGTTTAAAAATACACAATCGAACTTTACCGTGGTTCAGGGATTAGGAATCTGCCTGACGATACAGGGGACATGGATGATGCAGGGGACACGGACAATGCGGGGGGCATGGGTTCAATCCCTGCTCCCGGAGGATTCTACATGCTATGCGGCAGCAAAGCCCAAGCGCTGCAACTATGGGTTCTAGAACCCGTGCTTCCCAACGAGAGAAGACAGTGAAGTGAGAAGCCAGAGCGCTGCAACAAAGACCCAGCAAAGCCAAAATTAAATCAATTAAATTCAACAAAAAGCATTAAAAATACACAATTATCAGGGGTTCTGACTTAACTCATCTGGGCATCCATGTATTTGGGGGGTGGTGGATTTCTCTATTTAGTTCTATGCAGTTTTATACATGTAGACTGCATAGAACTAAATTAAATAATCACCATTTGATCCAGCAATTTACTTCTGGGTATTTATCTGCAATAAAAACATTAACTCAAAAAAAAAAAAAAAAAGCTGGAGGGGGTTGCCATTCCCTCCTCCAGGGGATCTTCCTGACCCAGGGATCAAACCCACGTCTCTGCATTGGCAGATGGTTCTTTACCACTAGTGCCGTGTGGGTCAAGACTTCAACATATCTTTTGGGGACTCAAGTCAACCCATGACCAGGATATCAAGGGAGGAAAAACCAGCACTCAGCTTCTGCAAAAGACAAGGATAGCTGTTTACCAGAAGCTGGCGGATGGCTGGCGGGAGCACTACTGACCGCATACCACTAAACACAAGGGGAATGACAGTGTTTGAGACGAAACACGCCCTGAAGCGTCCAGAGCCAAAAGGAATGAAAATAAAGATGACCCCACAGCAAACTAAAAACTATTCTCCAAGTTCTTCCGTCACCACTTGCTAGAGAATCATGTACAACTCTTTTATCCAAAAAGCAAATCTTTGAATTTCCTGCCAGTCCAGAAGGTGGGGATGATTGAAGGTTGGATCAGGAAAATAAAGAGAAGGGTAATTATATAAATAGGGTGGCTAAATGTCAGTCTCGTTCCCCAAGTGTGACAGCATGATACCATCACTACAAGGAGTGAAGCTACTGAAGACAATTGCCTCTGAATCCCTCCCCTGCTTTGTAGGCAGCTGCTGGTGGGCTGCTGGCTGTATGTCAAGAGCAAGGTGGAGGAGACAGCCAGTTCTTCCAGAACAAGGCTCTAGAGAGTTGACTCTGTAATCCTCTGAATAGTGTGTTCTCTGTGTATGTTCTTATCTGTGCTGTGCTTAGTCATTTAGTTGTGTCCAACTCTTTGTGACCCGATGGACTATATAGCCCGCCAGGCTCCTCTGTCCAGGGGGGATTCTCCAGGCAAGAACACTGGAGTGGGTTGCCATGCTCTCTCCTCCAGGGGATCTTCCCAACCCAGGGATCAAGTCCAGGCCTTCTACATTGCAGGTGGATTCTTTCCATCTGAGCCACCAGGGAAGCCCAAGAACACTGGAGTGGGTAGCCTATCCCTTCTCCAGGGGATCTTCCCAACCCAGGAATCAAACTGGGGTCTCCTACATGGCAGGCAGATTCTTTACCAGCTGAGCTACCAGGGAAGCCCATGTTCTTATCTACCCCTCAGGAAGTAAAAGTAAAGATTAAAGAGACATGCACTTCTCTGGTCCCTGATTAAGAATCCTCCTTGTAAGGCAGAGGGTATCAGTTCGACCCCTGGTTTGGGAAGAGCCCACATGCCTCAGGGCAACTAAGCCTGTGTGCCACAACAGTTGAAGTCGCAGCTCTCTAGAGCCCATGTTCTGCAACAAGAGACGCCGCCACAGTGAGAAGTCCTCACACTACAACTACAGGGTAGCCCCTGCTCGCCTCAACTGGAGAAGCAATGGAGACCCAGCACAGCCTTAAATACACACACGCACACACACATACACATACCTGACGCGAAGAACTGACTCATTGGAAAAGACCTTGATGTTGGGAAAGATTGAAGGCAGGAGAAGAAGGGGACGACAGAGGATGAGATGGCTGGACGGCATCACCGACGCAATGGAAATGAGTTTGAATAAGCTCCAGGAGTTGGTGATGGACAGGGAGGCCTGGCGTGCTGCAGCCCATGGGGTTGCAAAGAGTCTGACATGACTGAACCAAACTGAAATTATATATATATTTTTTAATTTCAAAAAAGATCAAAGAGATAACTAATTATGGGCTGCTGGGAAATTTTAGCAGCAGAGCTGATGTTTCAATATTCATTCACATGCATCCACCAGAGCCACCTATTTCATCCAGTTTTGGATGAAACAGAACACTCCCTGGAAACAACAAACCACTGGGAGGTCATGAGCCTGGATACTGGAACATGAGACGATTTCACAGTGACCCCTGATTGTACCCAAAGGTGAGGGGTTTCTTGTCCCCACTTAAGGGTGCTGAGTTCTGTGACAGGGTGTTTCATGCCTTGTTTGCCATCTAAATGACAACACTGCCATCAAGGCCCAGGGGTGACTTATTCTTCTTGGTAGCCCAGACTGAACGTAACTCATGGATTAGCAGTTTCGCAGACCAAGAAATAGCCCCTTTCCAAAGCAGGACAAGTTTGTTCAGAAATATGAGGTTTCTGTTAAACCCTTGATAGAAAGCTGATATTTTTAACCTATTCATTTCTAAGATCCAAGATCTAATCACATAAACCAGAAATCAAAGCAGCATCTTCGTAGCGATCATACTTTCTGAGATTACTGAATAAAGGGCACGGGACCAATAAGAAAAAGCAAGAAACTAGATCGTCTTCTTAAGAAACGTGAAAGACTGAAGTTTACAAATGTAGGGGAGTCTTTTTACTATTCATAACATTTTATGTTAGTATTTAGCTGAAATGGAGTGGAACAGGGGGTGATTTGGGGCTTTCAAAATAATTCCTCTCACTTTTTCAATAGCAACACTCAGTTTTGAAAATACCTTCCCAAGATGTATGTTTAGGCTTCCTCTTGCCCCTCTCCTTCTTTCAGATACACTCAGACTATCAGCGGTACTCCCTGAAACAGATTCAGTGGCCTGTTTCAATGAAAAGGCCCTCCTTTCTGGATATTGATGGGCAGAGAACATTCTGTGAGCACAGCAGCAAAATGCAAAGCTAAACAACACATGGGAAAGAAAGAACTGGAATATTTTCTTGGAGGGCAGATGACTGGTGTCCCCCTTCCCTTAGAAAGATCATTCATATGTTTCATTCAAGCTTGAACACATTTTGTCTGTAGGAGATTAGCCTTCTTCTGTTTCAGTTATTCCCTCATACAAAGCTGTTTTCCAAGCTTCTATCAGCAGCCAAGACCGAAAAGATCCTCAGTAACAGCTAAGCCTTGGCAGGTTAGGAGAAATTAGAGGAACACTTGGCACCAACACAAGATAAAATAAAAGATAAACATTTATAGTTTTCCAATATGAAATATTTTGATTTTGTACATGCTAATATTTTTTTTTCCAAACTCATCCCAGAATATTTACAAGTTCTGAGGGGTAAAAACAGTATCTTCTATAATAGTCTTTCTAATGTCTCATAAGATTTAGGATTTAAGTAAAATTAAACATGAACTTTGCATATAAATTTGGACTTTACCATGATCTTAAATAAATGTAGCATTTTCTCCACTTAAGGAAACTTTTTTAAAAAATAAACTTTTGCTTTTTCCCTCACATTAAAAATAAAAAAGACTCCCTCATATAGACCTGGCTTGGGCATACATTTTATTTTGCCTAGGATGATTTTACCTGTTGACATGGTAGGATTATTTATAGCATCCCTGTTGACGCTCAAAATCATCCTGATTTAAATCATAAATTATACTTTCAGCCTACTTATAGGGGACCTTTTTAGGTAGCCATTTGTTTATGTTTCCCCCCAAGACCCCATGCGTTCTCTCATGCCTTTCCCTTTGTATGCAGTGTGAGAATCCAGATCCAGGATGAAATCTAAAAAGAAATAATAGTTACTCGGACTTCCCTGACGGTTCAGTGGTTAAGAAGCTGACTCCCAATGTAGGGGACTCAGGTTCGATCCCCGGTCCGGAAAGATTCCACATGCTGGGGGAAACTCGGCTGGGGGTTGAGTGGGAAGGCTTCTGGAAAGTGTTTTCCTCCTTGGGAAGTAGTGGGGCAATGAAGCTCGGGTACCGTGACTATTGAGGCCACGCCGTGGAGCCTGCGCACCACAGCAAGAGGAGCCGCCACAGCGAGAAGCCCCCACGCTGCAACTAGCAGCCCCTACTTGTTGCAGCAACAAAGACCCAGTCCAGCCAGAAGTAAATAAACAAAATTTTAAAAAATAACAGTTACTTGAAAATATCTCAGACAAGATAGAAGATTCTGCTTAGACCCTTGTACGTGACATGCAAAATACCAAGAAACCCATCCATGACTCCTCCCATGGCAAACACTACTGTGTGGTCACCTCCTTCACATCGGTTCTCTACCTTAATGGATTTTGATTTGGCTCCGAAATTGGGAAATCTTGGTCTGCTGTGCTAGTGGTTGATTTAGGAGTGACCATAGGTTTTGACCAATCAGACACAAGGGAAATCTCTACTGGGGGTTGGGTGGGGAGGTTTTTGGAAAACGTTTTCCTCCCTGAAAAAAGAGTGGGATGCATGAGAAAAATCCATTTCCCTTTTAACCTTGAATGCCAAATTGTGACGTATTTGGAGCCGCAATGGTCATCCTGTTTGACAACCGATCAGGGCTCCCAGTGACTTGCTGTCAAAAGGACTCTGACGGGCTTCCTATTCTAGGTACCCCTGCAGCATCCAGAAATCTCAACAGGGAGCACCTCTCTGAGCTCTGCTGCTCCACAGCTTGGTGATCAAGTGCATTAGAGCGACATCCTCAAGGTGAGTTATATGAAAGCAACTTAAATTAGAGAAAGGATCTAAATTAGCCAGACTTGGCAACATCACAGGAGAAGTGTGGTGGGGTGAGAATGTGTGAGAAGACAGGCCGCACACCCAGAATCAGAGCGATGCCATGAGCTTCTTCCCTAGGAAACTACCCAACGAGGACTCGCCCTATGGCCAAGAGATGATGCATATATCTACTAATTAGAGAAGAAAATGCAATGAGGCTACAAGCAGGATGGAACTGCAAAGTAAACAGCTTTTAAGGCATATGCAGTAATGCGTGTACTTTCTAGTGGGGGCAGGGTAAACATTGAAAATGGGGGGGCGGGGGTATGGGTTCATTAAACAAATAAGTTTGTTTGTTCTTACATAGTAAATCAGAGATCAACTCAGCCAGGGTGCACCCAGAGCAGGATGGCTGAGATGCTTTAATCCAGTAATAGTAGAGCATTTCACATCCCAGATAAAGTCAGCCTCTTGGGCTGTCCTCTTTCCAGGTGACTCTGCCAAGGGCCCATTTAGATGGCCACGTGGTTTAGATGGCCTGGAGGAGTTCTCCAAAGGTACCAGGCACTAAGGAGCACTTGGTGGAGAGATCCCTTTCGGAGAGGCTGCTGCAGGAGAGTAGTATGACCCCAAACAACCTGCAGAGCCCTTGTTGAGAACACATATGCGTCTCCTTTATTTGATCTTCAGGGCCGGCTTTGCAGCCAACTACCAGGACCTCGTGTAGCTTTTCTGACATGGGGCCCAGGCTGCAAGACCCCTGTGTATTAGCACTGTGGTATTTACTGCACTGAGGAGCAGGGGGACACTGCATTAACGTGAAAAATATGCACACGATTCCCTTTCTACAGTGAGAAGGGATTTACTGAAATAAAGGATAAGGGGGTAATTTATTCCTCACATTATCCACTGAATGCAAATGTGACAAATAAAAGGAAGGACAGAAGTACTCAGGCCACAAATTCTAGTCAGGGAGTGAGTTCTAGCTCATTCAGTTCACCCACAAATTACTCATTCAATAATGTGTTTCCCTCTTCCTTCTGGACTCATCAATTCAGCCAACAGAGTCAGAAACCCTTTCCCAAAGCTCTAAGCAAATTCACTCCCTAATTTTCACCCGATGATGCTTCAGGATGCACACCAGGATACTCAGTTGGCATGCCTACCTTTGGAAAGCAGGAGGAAATGGCTTTTTCTCTTCTCACCCAGCTACACAGAGCCAGGGCTTCTTTCGATATCGGCAGCACAACTCCCAGGGTTACAGAGAATGTGGCAACATTGTGGCACAAGGATAATTCTGCTTCTGATGCTTCTCTTCTTCTGTCTCCTTTGCTCTCCAACCTTAGGCTACCCCTTGTTTCAGCAAGACTTTGATCTCGGATTAACCCATCTCAAGTGCCAGCCAATGTTGACTTCAGGGACTCACCAGGAGGATTTGAAGCTGGGAAGAAAAGTCTAGCTAAAAAACTCTAAAGGGCCGAGGAAGGAGTCTATACTGAAGAAATTCCAAGCACCATAGCAAAGCGTAGAAAAGATCATTTTGACCAGAGAGGCAACTTGACTGAACACTTACAGGCTGCTTTAAGGTTGAGCCTAGCATCACTGTATACCAAAATCATTTCAAAAGCTCAATTTCTCAGAAGCACGCTGACTTACTATGGAACTCGATTTCTCCGTGGCATAACAGGGTCAACATAGGAGATCAAGACTTACCTGGAGAGGATTTAAATATGCCAGGTGTGGAAAGCCAAATGGAACAGTGTGGAACAGGCTCAAGAACAAAAGGGGCAGATTCACAGAGAAAACTGGGGAGAACCAAACAGACAAGGTGTGTGATACGGTGCTTATATTTTTCACATAATATCTCAGTTTTGGGGCTACCCTGATGACTGAGCAGTAAAGAATCTGCTTGCAATGCAGAAGATACAGGAGACAAGGGTTTCATCCCTGGGTCAGGAAGATCCCCTGGAGGAGAAAATGGCAACCCATTCCAATATTCTTGCCTGAAAAATCCCATGGACAGAAGAGCCTGGCAGGCTACAGTCCAAAGGGTTACAGAGTCAGACACGACTGAGCAACTGAGCAAACACATCTCAGCTTTTACAGGAAGCACTGCATGATTCTACAGGGAAGGAAATATGACTCAGAGACGTTAACAAGTATCTGAAGTCACATAGTTAGTAGTGGTGGAACACAAGTAAGAGATAAAAGGAAAATAATTTCCTGTAAGCTAATTGACACAATCTATGATTGTTCTTTCCTGCCAGCACATTGAAGCATGGATTTTTCCAGAGAGAGGAGGAGAACTTAAGAAAAAAACAGAGAGACAGAAAATCAATCAACCAACTGGGAATACCACAACGGAGAAAGTTGGCAAGAAAATGTGAAAAAATTTCTAGAATCTAGACTGCAGAAGGTAATAGCTTTTGCTTGTCCAGATGTATATGAATTCTTACAACAAAATTTTCATATATAGGTTTCCAAGAATTGTTTACACATTCCAAAGTAACCATCAGTAGGAGATAAGGAAATAATTTTCCTAGGATATTAGAGAGAAAGTAATAAAATATCACCCCACTAAAGGCAAAAATTACTCCTTGAAAACCAGAGGGTAGATGAAAAAATAATGAAAATAAAACTTTGCAGAAGTTTCCCATGGAGTTGTATAGATAATCAAGGATGAAAACCATACTGAGACTATCAACATAGACATGCATGTTTCCTCAAATCTGACCAGTATTTCTTAGAAATTCCTGGTAATATCTCTCCCCTATAATGCATATGATTGACTGCTTTATCTTCAATGCCTAAAGCATTGCCTAGTATAAAGTAAGTATTCAGTAAATATGACATGCATACATAAATGAATGAAACTCCTTGATAAATCACCAGTCTGTCTTGCAAGGGTTACAAATGTTTAGCATCTGAAAAAGTTTAGCTTATTGCTGATGACAGATTTGAATTTATAGGGACAAAGAATCATAGCTAACTTAGACCTAAGTCTATAACTGTATTTTACAAAACGTGAAGGAAAGAAATACACTGTAGAGTCAAGTGCTAAATAAGAATAATAATTTATAATCGCTTGCGGTGGCAGGCAGTTACATTGGTAAAAGCTGACTATAGATACCCAGGCCTCTACCACCACCATTAGAGAGGAAATTAAGCAGGAGTAAAGTGCTGTCACAGCAGAAGACCACAAGAGCACAGCCTCATTAGCATAAAGCACGGCAGCCAGGAATTATGACTGTTTCTAATCTCTGAATGCTCAGGAGTTCGGTTACATTCAACAAAATGACCTGTCTATTTTGAGGCATTGGTATTTCTTCCCATTTTATTATACACACACACACACTCCACCATCTTTTTGAAGCCAAAATGTATGGGTCAGAGTTTTTTTAAAAAAAAAACAAAAACTCATTTTTAACTGTCCATGATCCTCACTTATGCCTTAACTCCAGCCCAGTACTTTTCCCCTTGATATTCAACGGCCAGAGTTATGCTGGAGTCTAAGAGAAAGCTGATGATCATGGCATGTGCTTCTACAGCTTTCTAATGGGCATTAACTGTCATTTAAAAAAACTCAGAATTCTCTTAAAACATTAACAGATATGTGTTCCTTCGAGGGTGGAGGATGCATATATACTGGAAAGATTGTTTTGTCCAAAGACCCTAATTCCTTAGAACTGTAATTATGAACTGGATGGAGTCCGAGTTGTATCAAATCTGCAAAGACAATAAAATGTTTGCAGAATAAAGGGACTGTCTGCTGAAGAATTGGTGTGTATTTCATTGTGACACAATCCTACCCACTTTCTGCAATCCACTTACCTTTACAAAGAATTTTTAAAACTGTACACACACAGCCCTTCTGTCCACATCTTTCTCGTTTAATAAAGATGGATGCTTAAGCTTTGGAGTCCTTGCCTTTGGGGTGACTGGCACTAAGAATAAAGGAAGCAAAAACAGAAGAGATGGGTGAAAGCAAAGTCCAGTCTTTGGGAGCAAGGACAAATTAGTGGGCAATTTAGAGCTTAGCTATACCCCACTGCTCAGAACACTGTCAGTCTCCCCTTCTTACCACTCCCCTCTGGCAGAGACCAGACACTCCAAGCCTGGGCTACGGAGCTATTCTTCCTTACCCACTGCCTGACCTTGCTCCACTGTCCACCCCTCATGCTCAGCTCTGAGGGACAAAACAAGATGAGGTCAACTAAGCCAGACTCGGGGGCTCCTGCCAGTTACATATTTGGGCTGAGTTACCCTGATTCTGTCCCATCACAATCTCTATTTTACCCCCTTCCCCTTTCTTTGAGTAGGGGGCAGGAAAAAACATAGAAAAAAAAAAATCAATCAGAATGATGTATGACTCGTCAGTTCTGAAGTAAAGCCCAGTCGTGTAGAAAATAGACCAGGCATTGTAGTCTGAGTCCAAAAGATAGGGTGAGCAAGCTCCAGCCTTGGGTGCAATTATCTCTTGAAAACAAAACGAAATAAAAAATGCGCTCATATATATATATACACCCTCAGAGACAGATATTTATCTAACCTCCGTGTCACACACATTCGACTTTGCAATGTCAGAGCTAACTGTTCTGCACGTGGTTTATGCAGTTTCTCAACCTGTACTTCTGCAACTGCACAGACTTGCTCTCAGGATGCAAGAAATGCCTCCCCAAACTCAGCACACTTCTCCAGTGCCACCGCCTCTGCTCCAGTTAAAGCCACCATCACCTCCTATTCCAACATCCACAATAGCATCCTACTGGTCACCTTGCCCCATTTCATCTGCCTCCCACCTTACACAGCTTATAAATCACACCTTGATGCCTCTTAAAATTCTCCAGGTGTTCCCCATGACTCTCGGAATAAGGGGTCAAACTCCTTCTGTTGCTGTTGCTTTTCAGTCACAAAGTCCTGTCCAACTCTTTGCAACCTCATGGACTGCAGCACACTAGACTTCCCTGTCTATCACCATCTCCCTGAGTTTGCAAAACTCATGTCCACTGAGTCAGTGATGCCATCCAACGACCTCATCCTCTGTCACCCGCTTCTCCTTTTGCCTTCAATCTTTCCCAGAATCAGGGTCTTGTCCAATGAGTCGGCTCTTTGCATCAGAGGCCCAAAATATTGGAGCTTCACCTTCAGCATCAGTCCTTCCAAAGGTAGGAGGCCTTTAAGGTCAAAGGTCAAAGAGACCCACCCTGCTTCCGTGCCCCGGGCATCACTTGCCCCAACCTGCCAGCCCATTAGGCACTCTTGGACCTTCAACTTGAGGCCTCCTCTCTTTCCAACACCTCTTTTCTTCTCAGCTCTCTTTACCTAGCTAAGTTATCATCATCCCCGGTACTCGGATTAGATTTCCTGTCCAGGAAGCCTCTCCTTACACCCTCAAGTATGCCAGAAACTTCTCTGCTCCGCATCGGTCAATGCACAGCTCAGGCTTTCCTGTAACTATCTGGGTCCTCGTTTGTGTCCCTGCCTGATCTGTAACGTCCTTCGGCCGTCAGTGTCTGTGTCTGTTTCAGGTTTCTATCTCTAGCCCTGTGCTTGGTATCGCTACCATATGGTCACGTGAGTACGAATGAATAAGCACATGAATGAGTGAAGCCAGAGGATGGCCTCTAGTCGTCTAAAAGCACATCACCATCAGACTTCCCTGGTGGTCCAGTGATGAAGAATCCGCCTTGCCCATCGACAGATGAATGGATAAAGAAGCTGTGGTACATATACACAATGGAATATTACTCGGCAACACATTTGATTCAGTTCTAATGAGGCGGATGAACCTAGAACCTATTATACAGAGTGAAGTGAGTCCGCAAGAGAAATACCATATTCTAACACATCTATACGGAATCTAGAAAAATGGAACTGAAGAATTTACTTATAGGGCAATAGCAGAGAAACAGACATAGAGAATAGACTTATGGACTTATGGGGAGAGGGGAGGAAAGGGTGAGATGAAAGAGTCACATGGAAACTTACATTATCACGTGTAAAATAGATAGCCAATGGGAATTTGTTGTATGGCTCAGGAAACTCAAACAGGGGCTCTGTATCAACCTAGAGGGGTTGAAGGGGAAGGGAGATGGGAGGGAGGGTCAAAAGGGAGGGGATATATGTATACCTATGGTTGATTCATGTTGAGGTTTGACAGAAAAGAGCAAAATTCTGTAAAGCAATTATCCTTCAATAAAAATAAATAAAAATGAAACAAAAAAAAGAATCCACCTTGCAATGCAGAAGACATCCATTCCACCTATCCTGGGTCCAGGAAGATCCCAAACGCCACAGGGCAACTGAAGCCCATGAGCCACAGCAGCCGAGCCCACCACGTCCTAGGGCCTGTACTCCATGATAAGAGGAGCCACTGTTCACCACGGCTAGGGAAAGCCCATGTGCAGTGATGAAGACCCAGTGCAGCCAAAAATAAATAATACATAATTTTTTTTAAGATTAGCATTTTTAAAAAATAAAATAAATTAAAAGAAAAAATAAAGGCACACTATTCCTTCAAGCCCAGGCCCTGTGAGCCCAGTGCAAGCACAGCGAGACGTCTCAGAAAAGGGTGGGGATCAATGGGACAAGGTCCTTGGGGGAAAGTGTTTCCTTTCTGCTTTTAAAACTGAGAAGAAGGGAGCCCCAAGGGTCTGTCACTGCCAGGGGTCTTCACGAACAATGCAGTAGGCTGGGAGCTACTGCACTCACTCCTTCAGAGGGCTCCTCCATTCACCAAGCGGAGCCAGCTTGCAGCAGTCGCAGAAACGGGCTGGCTCAATTCAGCCACAGCCCGTTCACTCCAGCCTGAGGCCACACATCCAGGCGGCAGCTCCAGCAAACTGTCACCTCTTATTGCACTTTAACTTTTGAAAGAATTACATACTTCTACATGTACCAACAGGGCACGGTATCCAGGAGAGATACATTTATCGTATGACTCTGTATGGGCTTCCCTGGTGACCCAGGGAGTAAAGTGTCTGCCTGCAATGCAGGAGACCTGGGTTCGATCCCTGGGTCCAGAAGATCCCCTGGAGAAGGAAATGGCAACCCACACTCTGAGTACTCTGGCCTGGAAGGGTCCTCGGACGAAGAAGCCTGGTAGGCTACAGTCCGTGGGATGGCAAAGAGCTGCACACGACTGAGCAACTTCACTTCTGTATGAAGACGGAACGATCTTGTGGGACAGGTATGTATGTGCACACGTACTCATGTTTCTATTGGTAAAGGCAGAGCAACAGGTTTGGATGGCTGCACCTTGAAATGTCAACCGTGATTTCCACTTGAGAGAAGAGGAGGGTTGGGGATGGTCAGAGCGGACTTTGATTTTTCCTGATATTCTCCAGGATATTTTGAAATCTTTTCCATAGTGTGTGATAACCATGCAGTTAAAAATACAAGCAAAGGAGAGAAAATAACGTGGAGTTTCTGACCTGCTCTGCAGGGATGGTCCTAATTAAACTGAGATCCAATTTGAAATGAATTCCCTATAAATTAGGCTTGGTGGCAGCAACTGGAGCACAACCATAAGCCTTCTGCAACTTTCAAGTCTGATGGAGAATTATCTAATACAAATATCATTGCCCGTGTGCTAAGTCGCTTTAGTCATATCTGACTCTTTGCGATCCTACAGACTGTAGCCCGCCAGGCTCCTCTGCCCCTGGAGTTTTCCAGGCAAGCACACTGGAGTGGGTTGCCATTTCCTACTCCAGATAACCTTATGAAAGAAACAAAAATGTAATAAAAATAAAGCTGATTTATTATTCTTTTCATTCTCTTTTTAAAAATAAGTAGTTTTTCAGGTTATCAGAGGAAGCCGTGGTCAATTCTCACAGTTTTGACTTAGTTCCATTTTAAGTGAACAAAGAAGTCCAACTGAAAACATAAACATAACAAAAAGGGGCCCATTAGAAAAGATTAACTTGGAGTGTTTTTTTTTCCCCCCCAAAGCCCTGGAGGAACACACTGCCCCCTCCTTAATCATTCACCTTTGTTCCCCTTTGGGAAGTGGTGCCACCTCACTTCAGAAAGTGTGACTGCAAAGGTATGGGAAGCAGCCGGCTCTCCAAGTCTCCTGGGGCACTAACTAGGTCTTTAAGATCACACATCACCTGAATATAACTGCTTTGACACCATCACCCACTGGCTCAAACAATCACCCTTATAGTAATACCCTGGGCACGCAGAGTGCTCCTGATTATATAAGCTGCAAGCAGGAACACCTGGGACAAAGTGCCCTGTGGGGAACCTCTAAGATAAGCTACTTGATTTCTTAATCCTTCTGTCCTTCTGTCAGCTCAGCTGGAAAGCAGGAATCGGGAGGGGGCGTGGAAAACCTCCTGAGGAATCAGAGGTTGAATGTGAGCCAGATGCAACTTACATTTCTGTTACAAAACGCTACTATTATTACTCCTCTGTGCTTTTCACATAGAGTTGAAAAAGAACATGGAATGTGAAGGAATGTGGATGGAGCTTCCGATCACCTACTGTACCAGTGCAAACTTCTCATCCTGACATCCAATGACATTTATCGTAGCCTTAGCGTTCTACGGCATTTTCCACAAAGTTTTTGAAAAAACAATTTACTATACACCGGGCAATTAAAGATGCTTTCATAAATGTACATCCAAACACAAAAATGACACTAATTGAGACAGAATTTTGTCAGGGGTGAAGGAAGGAGAGCTCTTCTTTCATTCTGTTTGTTTTGGCTCACCTTCCTTACTAGGATGGGAGGCTGTTTCCACCAAAATGTCATCTGGGACAAACCTGAGTAAGGCAGGAACCACCTTCTAGGGGTCTCAGGTGGTTCTTTGTGACATGGCTTGTGTTCTCAGGGATTTCTGTTTTGTTTTTTTTTCTTCATGTCGTTTATTTTTAAATCTTGGGGTTTATGTCCTTGCTAAAACTCCCAGGCTTTGAGTGCTGGGAAATTACCAGTCCATTTCTAAATACCATGTATGTCTGGGCAGTGCTACAGGCTTGATTCTTTAAGCTTCATATTCTGCCATTCCCTACTAGGTGTCCGGAGAAGGCAGTGGCACCCCACTCCAGTACTCTTGCCTGGAAAATCCCATGGACGGAGGAGCCTGGTGGGCTGTAGTCCATGGGGTCATGACTGAGCGACTTCACTTTCACTTTTCACTTTCCTGCACTGGAGAAGGAAATGGCAACCCACTCCAGTGTTCTTGCCTGGAGAATCCCAGGGACGGGGGAGCCTGGTGGGCTGCCGTCTATGGGGTCACACAAAGTCAGACACGACAGAAATGACTTAGCAGCAGCAGCTACTAGATGTCACGCAATGTTGTGGACAGTCTACTTCCTAAAGAGGCTAAAGAATTTGGACTTTCCTCTGTTGACAAGAGGTGGAGGATTTCTGAACAGCAGATTGAATAAAAAGAAGAGGTGATGGAAAGTGAGTGGGCATTAAGGGGAGGCATAAGATGTGAGACCATGGCAATCTGAGAAGCTGGCAGGGAGAATAGAACCGCAAGGAAAGACACATAGGGGAAGATGGCCAGGGTGCATGAGATCCCAGGTATCTGGTAAGTCCATTAAGGGGAGTGACAGGCCGATGAGGAAGATGAGACAAGACAAAGACATCACCCAGAATCTGGATGCAATTGGAAGCCTGGGATTCCTTGGAGGGAATCTAAGGGTTCTAACCTAAGGGCTGCTGCCTGCAGTGGCCAGGGCTATCGTCTTCTCTAAAAGGGCAGGCAAGGATTTGCAGTGCCTGAGTACTCTCATTTCATGCTAGGCATCCAAGAGATGCATATGCTGAAATCCTAACAGTCACTATTTTACAGTAACTGGGAAGCAATTAGAAGTCTAAAAATAGCCTTTCTGCATAAGAGGATGAGTATTATTCTACCCAATCTATAACCGGGAGAGAATTAACCCCTGAGCCAACATTTCTTGATGTTTAAAAGAGAAAGTGCTTCTGAAGCTAGAGTGTAACCAGTCCTCCACAAAACTGGTACCTTAGCTACATATTCTTTGAGATATCAAAGGGAAGGTGGCTTCATCATCACAGTAATCCAAAGTGTGTTATTTCAGAAGCTTGACTCAAGGCAGTACTCAGATATGATTTTGTGATTATTTCAAAAACATAAAATATACTGCAAAATTCCCACTTGACTTATGCTTCAAATTGAGAAATGAGAAATCACAATCTTAATTCAGGTCAATTAAGTGTTCTTGAAACAGGCCAAGAGGTACGAGAAGGTTGAGAGATTCCCTTCAGGGAGTCCTCTGTGATCCTTTCAAGCCCCCTAAGTGGTGCCAAAATGCACAGGAGAGATCTTGACTGCTCTCTGCACGAGTCTGAAGGTGTGAATGAGAAAGTCTGTAGTCGTCATATCCATGGGGGAAAAAAATCTGAGTTTAGTAACGTCTTGCCATGCACATGAGTTATTTTTTGAAAAGGTTTCTAAGCTTGTCAAAATATTCTGAGGTGCAAGTTTAGTGTTTCTTAGAAAAAAAAAAAGAAAAGACAGAAAGCAAAAGGCAAGCTCTATAACTATGTTTGGTCTTTTTCATTCATGTATGAAATATCTGTCAGTTGAAGAAGAGACACAGAATTCCTTATCTACAGGGAATTGCACTCACATGCTTGTGCTTAGGATGCTGTTCTCATCTAAAGGCCTTTATTCCTCCTCTCTAATTATCTGATTACTTCTCACTGGTGGAAGCTCAAAGCAATAACCTTCTTACCAAAGCAACTTCCTTCTTTGTTGCCAACAGACTTTGTCGGAAATTAAAAACAGTTATTTTTACTACACATATTTAGTATTAAAGTTGTTAACATATTGTTAAGTGTTCAGATCATAGTTTTCCTATGAGTTTATTAACAATACCTTGAGGTCAGGTGTACCTACCTCAACATGTCCCCCACATGGCTTTGCATGTGGCAATTGCTCAGCTGAGCTTCCACTGACTGATTCTCTTAGAGGAAGAACAGATAAGGGGGATTATAAAAGATGTCTGAATTCTTATGCCTCTGTCTGCCATAAATACCACACCCCACTTCCCTTGCCAGATCCTGATAGAGATACTCAAGCCGTAAAACCACGGTATTTTTGTTTTACAGTGTTGTTGTCATCATATGATCATCAATATTCTGCTGTGCAGAATATCCTCGCTTTCTAAGTTTCACTGAAATATCCTATGCCTGGGATAATAGTCACACAGATTAGAAGAGATCCATCTTACAACTGAACAGCTGCACCATGATTTAAGCTGCCTTATTTCTAAATACCCAGCCTTTATTGACAAGGCATATTTTTAACATGACATACAAAAATGACCTAATAAGACAAAGAGAAATTGAAGAAAAAGAAAGCCAATATAGTAAAAAATAAAAAGTTGTTTGCATTTAAATGATGAACTTATCCTCTTTCTTGTACGGACTGAGTAATTCTCACTTAACCTTTCCCTTCCGCAGGCACTGCATCTGAAGAACCATTAAGAGACTTTTTGACTTAAGTCCATCACAAGGAAAATTCAAGAAATTTGTTTTCTTCAAAGAGTATAACTGCTTACAGTATAATGGAATATTCAAGAATATACTGTACAGATTTTATTTTCTTGGCTCCAAAATCATTCTGTGGATGGTAACTGCATCCATGAAATTAAAAGATGCTTGTTCCTTGGAAGGAAAGCTACAACAAACCTAGACAATGAATTAAAAAGCAGAAATGATATTTTGCTGACAAAGGTCTGTATAGTCAAAACTATGGTTTTTCCAGTAGTAACGTACGAATGTGAGAGTTGGACCATAAAGAAGGCATAGTGCCTAAGAATTAACGCTTTCAATTTGTGATGCTGGAAAGACTCTTGAGAGTCCCTTGGACGGCAAGGAGATCGAATCAATCAACCTTAAAGGAAGTCAACCCTCAGTACTCACTGGAAGGACTGATGCTGAAGCTCCAACATTTTGGCCCCCTGATGTGTAGAGCCGACTCACTGGAAAAGACCTTGATGCTGGGAAAGACTGAAGGTAAAAGGAGAAGGGGGCAGCAGAGGATGAGATGGTTAGATAACATCATGGACTCAATGGACATGAATCTGAGCATGCTCCAGGAGACAGTGAAGGACAGGGGAGCCTGGCATGCTACAGTCCATGGGGTTACAAAGAGTTGGGCGTGACTCAGCAGATGAACAGCAGCAACAATAGTGTACACATATACATGAATATATTAAAGCTTCAGGGAAAGGGGGAGGATCTTAAAAGCATTCAAGCCTCTGTTCTCTCCTGTCATTCTTTATCCCAACAGAATCTGGGGTGAAGTTGCTAACTGGGGGAGGCTGAGGCAGAGCATAGTCAATATCACCGCCTTTAGCAGGAGGCAGTAGAGGGCTCCTGTCTCACCCAGGCTTTCAAGTCACCTTACTTGACGCTGCTCTTTGGGGAGAAGGGTAAGATGGTGAGCAGAGTGAGGATGGATCAAGCAATTTTTCTTATGAAGTGGAAGCCAAGATACTTCAAAGTTCAGATGAAAGTGAAAGTCACTCAGTCATGTCCGGCACTTTGCAACCCCATGGACTATACAGTCCATGGAATTCTCCAGACCAGAATACTGGAGTGGGTAGTTGGTCCCTTCTCCAGGGGATCTTCCCAACCCAGGGATTGAACCCAGGTCTCCTGATTGCAGGTGGATTCTTTACCAGCTGAGCCCCACGGTGATCCCTAAAGTTCAGATAGTGAAAGAGATTTATCTGAAATATTGAAACAGACTGACAGAGGTTTATAAGGATCTAGCTAATCCTCTCCTCTCTGACCTATAAGATGCTATTACTCAAAGGAAATCAACCCTGAATGTTCATTGGAAGGACTGATGCTAAAGCTGAAACTCCAATGCTTTGGCCACCTGATGTGAAGAACTAACTCATTGGAAAAGACCCTGATGCTGGGAAAGATTGAAGGCAAGAGGAGAAGAGTGTGGTAGAGGATGAGATGGTTAGATGGCATCATGAACTCAATGGACATGAATCTGAGCAAACTCTGGGAGATAGTGAAGGACAGGGGAGCCTGGCGTGCTGCAGTCCATGGGGTCACAAAGAGACACAACTGAGCGACTGAAGAACAACAAAGGAGAGCGCTACTGCTTCTCCAGAGGAAATTCACCAACTCACTCAAGTGCATTTGGCCTTGGGTGATTGCAGATTATTCTGAGATGATTTGAATCCTGCTGTTGCTGTAACTGGGGAATGGTTAACTGTGATTCCTCAGACACTCAGGTGACTCAGCACCTCAAGTTCTTCCCAGATGCAACTGAAAGCATCTTCTTATCTTCTGTCCAGGAAAGTTCTCAAACACAGTTTTGTTTTTTTTTTAGTTAAGGTGGCAATGGTTGCCTGATATTTTTGTCCAAGTAGTAATGCATAGGTTTCCTTAAAAGAATGTAGTCGAGATGCGGCCATCAGTTTTGATGGGGTTAAGTGGGACTGAAGTGGGCTGTGAAAACATGTAGGGGTCTATGTTTGCCTCTTACTCTTCCACCAGAACACGCTCCTCCCCATTCTCCACCAAGAATTCTGCATTCTTCATCTCTTTCAAGGTCAACCTTGACCTTGACCTTGAAAGAGCAGTGAAGCCTTCCCTGCCTGTAGCTGGCGTAACTGGTTCTGTGTTCATATAGACATTAGACTTGCCAAGCTGTTATTATAAATGTGTTCCTCCTCCTCCAGAGGATTAGTTTTTCCAGGGAAGTTGTATAAACTCTTCCTCATCAGAAGTCTTATAGCCAATTTATGTAATTAAGATCCAGCTCTTTGCCTGGTTTCCATTCAAATCTTCATGAGACTTTTTTCATTAGAAATACAAGAAACACGTTTGACTATATCTTAATAAATACCTGTTCATTTCCAAGGAGATCACCTAACCTTGTGTAGAGCTATGGATAGACTGTTAAACTTTTCATACAGGAGGCCAAACTTGTTTCAACATTCTAATTTTACTGTTAAAATTCAACTATTTTGGAAAAATAAATGAAAGAAATATTGAATATAAATTACCACTGTGGTCCTTCAAAGTGGTGGAAAAACTTTCAAGTTATACACATTTCATTAAGGCTGACGTTATAACTCAAGAATGTGTGATGATTCAGCAATGTCCAACAGATCAAGTGCTAAGTGGGCCACTGGGCCACAGAATTTCCAGGTTCTCTATGCAAACGTCCATCTGCAGTGCCCACCCTCAATTTAAAATGGGGCAAGTGATTGAAAGGTAGGTGTTAATGTCACTCACTTCATCTTTCCAGACATAGAGTTCTCAGCAGAGAGGGAAAGTAAAACCTACATCTCCAGCATTACACAGAGAGCATAAGATCCTAAGTCATGTGAAAGGGCGATGTCCTAGTGGAGAGGAAAGTAAGCTAGGAATGGGAGGGTTCAGGCCACCTTCCCGCCTCCACCCCTGACCAGATGTATAACCTTAAAAAAGCAACTTTGCCTCAGAAACACTCAGGAGTCACCTACTCTGTGTAACAGAGGACACAGGCTAAGTGGCCTGCGAGATTTCATCCAGTCTAAGACGTTATGATTTCATATGGGTTCTTTTGACTTTTCATTGCAGCTTACAAATCTGCAGACCCCATATCATATCCTATCTCCCATAAACTTAACACAAACTCTCTGCCCCCAATATCACACTATCAAAAGTGTGCAGTATAAGAACCATGAGAAGTGACTTTTTAAAAAAGAGAAAGAAAATCATCATGGAAAAATTTTGAGACTCCGCCGCTCTCATCATCACTCAGTGATCTTAATTATGCATCAATCAACCCCAGCTCAACTGGGAGATGAGAAAATGGGACTTTTTTTTTCTTTTTTTTTGCTGATCTCAAAGGACAGGCTTAAGAGGCAAGATCATCAGAATCATTACAGCTGAACAGGTAGTTTTATCCACCCAGAGGGAAACCATTCAAAATTTCTAATCACTTTTCACTCATCATGTTCAGAGGTTTCCAGAAAACTGTCTTATTTATTTAAATCATCTTGTATTCAGGGCTTCCCTGGTGGCTCAGTGGGAGAGAGTTTTGCCTGACAATGCAGGAGACACGGGCTCGATCCCTGATCCGGAACCACCCCACTTGCCTCAGAGCAACTAAGCCTGCAGATCACAACTACTGAGCCTAAACTCTAGAGCCTGGAACCCACAACTTCTGAGCCCACGTACTGCAGCTAATGAAGCCTGTGGACCCTAAAGCCCATGCCCTTCACCAACAGAAGCCACCGTAATGAGAAGCTTGGATACTGCGACCGGAGATTAGCCCCTGCTCTCTGCAACTAGAGAAAGTTTGAGTGCAGCAGTGAAGACCCAGTAGAGCCAAAACTAAAAATAAACTTTAAACAAATATTTTTAAAAATAAGAAAAAAGGAATGAAATCATCTTGTATTCAAATTCTTTTTCTCCGTCTACTCCCTCTAGCTCGCCTCACCGCTCCCTCTTTTTCTGTGCCTTCTTGCACTTGGGTAGGACTGTCATGGCACATAAAACCAATCTATAAGCCCAAGCCATTACTTTACTTGGTAGAAGCTGGAAATGAATATTTTTGATTTACATCTAGTAGCTGGATTTTATTTTCCCTTTTGAGGAGGACCATTTTCCTATGAACCATAAACATGGGTTACTTGAATATCCCCTCAGATAAAACACTTTAAAGTGTTAAAAGTAAAATGGGTACATTCAAACTTCTCTATTTTATTATGAGTTCACCAGAACATTACAATATAATACAAATAGCTTTAAGGTGAATTTTAATACCAAGTCATTCATTTCATAAATTATTTTTATCTTGGTTGACACTGATGGCCCCAAAAGACAGTACTTAATATTTCAAGACTGGAGACAACAAATTTCATCCACCAATCATGTAGCAGGAGGTAATCATACATGAGAAGTAACCATATAAATGTGTTTAAACACTTGGAAACTCCCCCAAACCCCTAATACAACTCCTAATTTTTCTTGTTTAAGCGAGTTATTTAAAAAAAATACACTTCAAATATGTTTAGGATTCCATCCCAGCAAATGAATAGCAGCCCATAAAAGAGTAAAACTAGGCAGGAACCCAGGCATAATCCCAAAGGCAGGATGCAAATAAAATGTCTCGTCAGCTCTTAAGCCTTAATGCATTTTACCTTAAACATTTACATTAACAGATGGTCCCCAGCAGTGCCATAAACTTACTTCTGAGTTCATTTCCATGTCACTCTCAACCCCATTTATCACTACCCATGCAGTAGAAAGTGCCACAAGGGGTTTAAATCAGAACAGTAAGGAGCAGGGACAAACTCTGAAGCAATTGGTGTCACCTACAAATATGCGCTTGACCTTTGTTAAAAAAAAAAAATCAGTAGGAGAATTGATGACTGATGCAGGGAGAAAGACGAAGATAAGAACTAACCAAAGTCACCACATTGGACCCACTGGAAGGAAGATGCAACAGAGACATATACCTTTCACCCGGAATCCTTAAAAGCCTTCTGTTTTCCTGATTTTCCCAACAGTATGAAGCCATAGGCAATGAAATAGCCATGAGTGATTACAGATGTCAGGGAAGAAAGAAGTTTAAGAACTAGATGTAAAGATCATAGTTTCATTTTGTGTGCAAAATGATGATACTTCTTTTCTGTGTCTCATTAATTAGGCTTAATAGTTGACAATATTGTCAAACCACATCATTTCTGTTTGACATCTGCCAACGTAAAGAGGACAACCTTTTACCAAAATGTTTACAGTTTATTTTTAAAATCATCATAAAATGAGGTTTTCCTTTGGTGAAGAGTTTCATGAATTTTAACATATGTATTGGTCCATGTAATCACTACCATAATTAGAATAAAGAATATTTCCATCAGTCCCTGAAACTCTCCCAATCTATCCTTTAAGAGTCATTATCAGTTCAGTTCAGTTCAGTCACTCAGTAGTGTCCGACTCTTTGCCACCCCATGGACTGCAGCATGCCAGGCCTCCCTATCCATCACCAATGCCCAGAGCTTACTCCAAATCATGTCCATCGAGTTGGAGATGCCATCCAGCCATCTAATCCTCTGTCGTCCCCTTCTCCTCCTGCTGTCAATCTTTCCCAGCATCAGGGTCTTTTCAAATGAGTCAGTTCTTCACATCACATGGTCAACGTATTGGAGTTTCACCTTCAGCATCAGTCATTCCAATGAATGTTCAGGAATGATTTCCTTTAGGATGCACTGGTTGGATCTCCTTGCAATCCAAGGGACTCTCAAGAGTCTTCTCCAACATCACAGTTGAAAAGCATCTATTCTTTGGCGCTCAGCTTTCTTTATAGTCCAACTCTCACATTCATACATGACCACTGGAAAAACCATAGCCTTGACTAGACGGACTTTTGTTGACAAAGTAATATCTCTGTTTTTTAATATGCGTTCTAGGTTGGTCATAACTTTCCTTCCAAGGAGTAAGTGTCTTTGAATTTCATGGCTTCAATCACAATCTGCAGTGATTTTGGAGCCCCAAAAAATAAAGTCTGCCAACATTTGCACTGTTTCCCCATCTATTTGCCATGAAGTGATGGGACCGGATGTCATGATCTTAGTTTTCTGAAGGTTGAGATTTAAGCCGACTTTTTCACTCACCTTTTTCACTTTCATTAATAGTCATTATTCAGTTCGGTTCAGTCGCTCAGTCATGTCCGACTCTTTACGACCCCATGATTCACAGCACGCCAGGCCTCTCTGTCCATCACAAACTCCTGGAGTTCATGTCCATCGAGTTGGTGATGCCATCCAGCCATCTCATCCTGTGTCGTCCCCTTCTCCTCCTGCTCCCAATCCCTCCCAGCATCAGGGTCTTTTCCAATGAGTCAACTCTTTGCATGAGGTGGCCAAAGTACTGGAGTTTCAGCTTTAGCATCAGTCCTTCCAATGAACACCCAGGACTGATCTTCTTTAGGATGGACAGGTTGGATCTCCTTGCAGTCCAAGGGACTCTCAAGAGTATTCTCCAACACCACAGTTCAAAAGCATCAATTCTTCAGTGTTCAGCTTTCTTCACAGTCCAACTCTCACATCCGTATATGTCCACTGGAAAAACCATAGCCTTGACTAGATGGACCTTTGTTGGCAAAGTAATGCCTCTGCTTTTGAATATGCTATCTAAGTTGGTCATAACTTTCCTTCCAAGGAGTAAGCGTCTTTTAATTTCATGGCTTCAATCATCATCTGCAGTGATTTTGGAGCCCAAAAAAATAAAGTCTGCCAACATTTGCACTGTTTCCCCATCTATTTGCCATGAAGTGATGGGACCAGATGCCATGATCTTAGTTTTCTGAATGTTGAGCTTTAAGCCAACTTTTTCACTCTCCTCTTTCATTTTCATCAAGAGGCTTTTTAGTTCCTCTTCACTTTCTGCCATAAGGGTGGTATCATCTGCATATCTGAGGTTATTGATATTTCTCTCAGCAATCTTGATTCCAGCTTGTGCTTCTTCCAGCCCAGCGTTTCTCATGATGTACTCTGCATAGAAGTTAAATAAGCAGGGTGACAATATACAGCCTTGACGTACCCCTTTTCCTATTTGGAACAGCCTGTTGTTCCCTGTCCAGTTCTAACTGTTGTTTCCTGACCTGCATATAGGTTTCTCAAGAGGCAGGTCAGGTGGTCTGTTATTCCCATCTCTTTCAGAATTTTCCACAGTTTATTGTGATCCACACAGTCAAAGGCTTTGGCATAGTCAATAAAGCAGAAATAGATGTTTTTCTGGAACTCTCTTGCTTTTATTATACTTTACATCAAATAAAACTTGGCTCTGACAATTGTAAATCCCCATACTAAGATTTTTTAAAACAGTTTTATATCAAGCCTGTAACGAATTTTCCTATATGTTCCTATACTTTTACTATTTTTGCCTTCAAGATTCTAGAAATTTTTCAGCCACCAGATATTCTACGAGGATTTTGAAGAAATATCCCTTTAGAGCAGATGTCATGTTATTATTATTTTTTTTTACATAGGGAAAAACAACATCATGAAGAACAAAACTTTTTTTTTTTTTTACACATCGTACACACATACACACATCAATTGATGATTAAAAAGGAAAAACGAGACAAAATCAGTTCACTATTTCAAGTACATAGTGGAAGCTTAGCAGAATGCCTGGAACACTGCGTGAGCTCAGTACAATTTCCATTCATCCTCTGCTTTGCTTCCAAGGCTCTATTTTCAATCCAGTGTTTTTACATGACCTTTGTTTTTGAGAAAGCCCAAGAGCCATTGTTTCCCCTTGTGTGGTTCCCATCCAGATTTATAGATCAGAGTTTCAGACTAATAGCTGTAGTGAAATCAGCTAAGTCTTCTTCAATCTGCCAATACTCCTGACAGAGTGACTGGCAATGGAATTGTTATTTTTTTGGGAGATCCATGTTGCTGTAGGAATAAAACTTCTGTGTCTCAGGAGCGCCAAGCTTAGACTGAGTAAAACATCTCGCACAGTGCCACTGATGGGAAATAAATGGGGATTTGTCATCTTTTGTTTGGAGATGCTGCTGTGAAGCATGTCAACATCCATTTAAAAATGAAGAAGGCAGAAAAAAATGTTCCATCAATGTCCTCCTGCCCTACCATGCTATGAATGCTAAATAGCAACTGCGGAGTATAAGAATCCTCATATATGAGGGCGGTCCCCACCACCCTCCCCAGCCCCCAAACAAAATTTCATGTATTTAGGGCTGTGAATACACAACAGAATCCATGCTAAAGTATATCTGGCCCTTATTTGGCCCTTCTGTAAAAATTACTCAGCTGAATCTGAATTCCTAAATCAATTTTCCAAAAGTATAAATTTCCATTAGGCTTTATATGGCCTATATATTCTACTTGTTCAGCTTGAACTTCTTTTCAATTAGTGTGCATTCGTCAGAATTCCAGTTTCTTCCTGATGCAAAAGGCATGGTGAGATAGAAAGAGGACTTATTTGGGAGTCAGGAGCTTTGAACCCTAAGTACGGTTCCACCTATGCTCCTATGTCAGGCCATTTAAATTCTCCTGGCCTTAGTGTTCATGCATAAAAATAGAGACTCAGATCAGAGAGCTTCATTCAGCTCATTCATTCATTCAGGACTAAATCCATTTAGCCCTAATTTTGATGATGCCTTCACCATGAGTCTGACGCTTGCAACCATTTTATGTCCTCTTCTAAGGCAGAAGTATAAAGCCAGTGCCTCACACAGTACTTAGATGTGATAAGGTATGAATAAAAGATTTCCGGTGCTGTGTCGAATCAACTTTATTAGACACCTAAATTTTAATGGGCCTTAAGCTAGCAGAAGACAGCTTCTTGAAATGTGAGGTATGCGTGTATATTATATCTGTGTGTATGCATATGTATGCATGGATATTTATGCATGTTTTCTATGACATATGGATATGTTTATGGGTATATGTATATTTATGTATATGTGTATGCATAAATATGTGTGAATATATATACTAAATTATTTATATTTCCTCTTGAGCATCAAATCC
Organism: Bos grunniens; assembly: GCF_055505025.1. Classification (NCBI taxonomy): domain Eukaryota; kingdom Metazoa; phylum Chordata; class Mammalia; order Artiodactyla; family Bovidae; genus Bos; species Bos grunniens. Next base: position 13,006,472 of record NC_141174.1, read on the forward strand.
AAATTCAGGGTATTATTTTGATCCATCAGCAGTGATGGTAGAAGTTTTACTCTCACATCTTTTCAGACACTTTTTCCTATCTGTAATACCATCCATATCAACAACCTATGGGACAAGCTATCATATCTGACAGTAACCATGAAAAGCCTGCTTTTGTGATAACCTGGGCTATTTCAGGACATTCTCAGTTTGCAATAAGGAAAACACATATCTTCTTCCTTACTTTACCTGCAACATCTATTTTCTTTATGAGATGGACAGCCTGCACAGAATCATGTATTTTTGCTCAGCTTCTATTAATTAGCATAATGCCTAGCACAGAATATGGAAATATTCTAAACATTAACCATCCGGGATCACAAGTCAGTCATTTTGTTTTTAAATCCTGTACTTCCACTTGCTAACTATAGGACCTGTAAGCCTCAGTTTTACCATAGGAAAAAAAAAAAAAAATGGGAGTGATAAAGAAACCAACTTTACTAATTGTTCTAAAGTGTTAATGAGATAACAAATACAAAGCACGCAGCATAATACTTTGTATTCATAAAATGTTAAAAGAACAGCTGACCCTTCTCTAGCTTAGGAAATGGAGAAGGGAAGCAGAGATTTACAAAGCACACAAAAACAAGAGTTGCTGGCAGAGGGATAGAAGAGAAACCACCAAATTACAGGATGAGTATTTCCTTTCGGCCAAAAGACAACTGTGTTTGGGTCACTAGTCTTAACTAATCAGGAAGGTCCAGCTGCAGTTGGGGGGATTCCTGGAAGAGAGTAAGAAAAGGCCGTGACAAGCGCATAGAACATAAGCAGGACAGGCGTTTGGGAAGGCTCTGTTTTGGGAATGTGAAATCCAAAAATTGTCACAGGCTTTCTTCTGTTCATTGAGAAAGCTCTTGTTGAATATGGGACTTGAGAAGAAAGCAGAGGAATGTATCTTGAAAGGCATGGCAGAGGAGGAAACATCTACATGAAATATTTGGAGGGCTTCCCTGGTGGCTCAGATGGTAAAGAATCCACCTGGAATACAGGAGATGTAAGCTCGATCCCGGGGTCAGGAAGAGCCCCTGGAGAAGGGAATGGCTACCCACTCCAGTATTCTCGCCTGGAGAATTTCATGGACAGAGGAGCCTGGCAGGCGACAGTCCATGGGGGGTCACAAAGAATCGGACACAACTGAAGCGACTAACACTTTTCACCTTTCAAAAGGATGGGAGCTGGGAAAACAGATGAGAAAGGGGTATAAATGTCCCCACAAATGGGGGAAAACTAGTGCAGGAATCAGAAACTGCTCGAATGTGGATATAAACAGATTCCCTTTAGCCACCCATCCTAAAATGATTAGACTTTAGCCGTACTGAGCACACTGCTAATACTTTGATAAGGGTCCCAAATCAAAACTCCTCAGAGAGGTTCCATCTATTTTTTGACATACAAAAAGCTGCACATAACTAATATATACAACCTAATGAGTTTGAAGATAAGTATGCACCTGTGAAACCATCTATCTTAAAACAATATATTCCATTTGGCTACTGTAGCTCATAGAAAATAGTTTACCTACATCTGTCGCATTCATTAAAGCCACTTTTCAAATCCTTTATATATCTGTTCCTTCTTCATGTTTATGTTTAGGCCAAAGAGCATAAATGACTTTGTTCCTGAGTGGTTGAGTCAAGGACATTCAGGGGTTTAATTTCAGATTTGAAAGGGTCTAGTTTCAGATTTCCAAACAAACCAAACCACAACCTCACATGACTTCTGGAATCCTCCAGCTGTCAATCCAGAAGTGTCAAGTATGAGCTGATTAGGAAGACGTGCCCTTTTTGCTTCTGGTGGCTTCCTCAGACCAAATGGCACAGTGATCATAACATACAAACAGCTCTCAGTTTAGCGAACGATGATCCAGTTTGACTTTCTCTTTCTCCCTCACCTGTAGCTTTCAATCTCTTCACCTGCCTACTGGAACTTATTCCAAAGAGTGAGAAAGCCAGAAACATTACAGTTCATGTGTTATTCTTTTCAGATATCTCTGGGAAAGATTTTAAGGTGTAGGATGTTGAAACAAGCAGTTGCATCGGGACTTAAAAACATATATATTTGGTCCTTCTCAACACAGGTTTAAATGCATGGACCCACTTTTTCAATAGTAAATATTATAGTACTACATGACTTGCGTGCTAAGTCGCCTCAGTCGTGTCTGGCTCTGCAACTCCTCTGTCCATGGGATTCTTCAGGCAAGAATACTGGAGTGGAGTGGGTTCAGGGGATCTTCCCAACCCAGGGATGGGACCTGAATCTCTTATGTCTCCTTCACTGGCAGGCAGGTTCTTTACCACTAGCACCACCCGGGAAGCCTGATTCTATGACATGAAGGTGGTTGAAACCGCAGATGCAAAGCACAGATATAAAGGAAGGGCAGGCACAGAGTCAGTCAGGTCAGTCGCTCAGTCGTGTCCGACTTTTTGCAACCCCATGAACCGCAGCACGCCAGGCCTCCCTGTCCATCACCAGCTCCCGGAGTACACCCAAACTCACGTCCATTGAGTTGGTGATGCCATCTAACCCTCTCATCCTCTGTTGTCCCCTTCTCCTCCTGTCTTCAATCTTTCCCAACCTCAGGGTCTTTTCAAATGAGTCAGCTCTTCGCATTAGGTGGCCAAAATATTGGCGTTTCAGAGAGCCAACTATAAATTATATGCAGATTTTTTTTCGACTGCAGGAAGACTCAGCACCCCTAACCTTTGTGCTGTTCAGGGGTCAACAGTTTTTGAAAGTTTAAATTATCCATAATATCTTTGATCTCACTCAAAGACTGGTTCAAGTTTTAACCTTAATATAACAATGTACAACATCAAATAATATACTGTTGGTTTGTCTAAATACCTTTTTCTTCACAGAGAAACAATTATTTCAGTAACATATAATCTTTCCAGTTGTTACTTTGCAGTGGAGAAAAGGATTGCTTTAAAGGTATTAACGGTTGTATTACTATGAAATGGATTTCAAATCAGTCTGCAATTTAATAGCAGATTGATGTGTTTCCCCAGATTTCAAGATTTCCCTTATCACTTAGCTTTGCATTGGTAACATTCACCTGGTAATTTAGCTAAAGGGTCTTTCTATAGCTGAAGACATCCCTGACAAGCAAGGGACCGTGGAACTGTGCACAGACACCAAGAGTCAGAGCAGAGCTGGATGCGAATTCATCTTCAGCAGTACAGCTGCATCCGTAAGATGCAGAGGAACACAGGCTTGCTTCTGTCACTAAAAGCAGCAGCGTTGATTCAAGGACAACACGAGTCACAACACTAATTATAAAGACTGGTGACAGAAAAGAAGCGAGGTGTTCTCTTTTATATGTAGGGGTCTCCCAGTACCCCTACATAAGAATAAGGCACTAATAAGATGTTAGAGCTTGAAAGGAGTTCATAGATCGTCATCCAGCATGACTCCCACCTTTACATATACTGGAAGTGAGCCCCAAAGAGAAGAAGTCATTTGCTTAACCTGTAGTATTGCCGCAAAAAGAACTCAAATTCTTGTAAGTATTCCCAGAAACGGTCGTTCATCTCTTAGAAATATATGTGTAGGTGTAAATAAAATTATATCCAAGGGGGTTTTTAATCTGACAAAACTCTATATTACAGAGCAGGAACAAGCAAGAGCGAAGTTGTTAATACACTCAATGAATAGAGGAATACCTTATTTTACCACCTCTTGTTTTCCTGTTTAGAAAATGTATATATTGAAACAAGCTTCATCTTATTTAAGTCTCCTCCTGCATGGATCAGTTAAAATAAAATGGTGTAGGCATCATGTTTCATAGGGTTCTGGAAGGTATACAGAGCAAGCTTAGGTAGATTTTTATGACATAAGGCCACTGGGTAATGTTTATAGTGGAAATAGGCCTCTGCCACTCATTTCCAATGAAGCAGTGAAAAACCAGGATATCTACCTCCCACCGGTCAGCACACTTGCGCTTTGCTCTATCCTGGAAGCTACTTAGAACACTGGAGTAGCTTTAGTGGTCAGAAGTCTAACAAAAAGATCTTTATGGCTGAAAGAACTCAATGACCTCTAAGGTTTGATCCAACCCTGAGATTCTAATTGTAGCAATAGACACCCTGGGCATATTTCAAGTGTCATTTTGAACAAAGCACATCAGAAGGGAAAAAATCTTTTAGATTCATTATCTTGTCATTCCAACCAATATAAAAGCCAGCTTCATTATCTAAAAGCTTTACTGGAGTGTCTACATAGGTCTATATACATTTCTAAGTACCTCCCTGAAGTAATCATCCTTGTCTATAATACAAGTCAAACACACCCTATATAGGTTTCCCTGATCAAACAGGCAACAAGCTCTCTGACATATATTTTCACCCTCTTGTCTGACTATAATGAAATGGAAGCAGAACCCCGCCATAGAGTACAGCATTACATCACAGACTGAACTGTGTGATTGCCATAGTTTATGCCTTGTGAAGTAGTTGCATGTAATTTGTCTCGCACCATATCACCAATTATAAGGGGCTGATCTGCATTAGATCTGATAGGTCTAGTTCTATGGGGCATTTCATTTCAGTTATAGTTTAATTTTCAATTTTATACCTGGGCCATTGTTATCTCTCCTTATAATCACCCTAAAGGTCAGGAGCCACGTGGAATGTGAAGTGATTTTTGTACTTACCCATGTGGAAGTAGAAATCTAATAAATACCTTTGATAATGGGATTGACAAGGATGCTAATTTCTCATCTTCTGTAGGAGAAATCAAGGTTTTAACTATAGCAGAATTCAGAAGGTATAGTCAAAATTCGTCTTCCAGATTCACAAAGGGCACTGTGAGACCATCGACCCAGAGCTTCAGGCCATGTGGCTAAGATCACACACAGTGTGCTCTGTCTTCCAGCGACTGAACTTCCAGGTGAGACCAGATTAGACAGAGAAGGTCGGAGGAAATTTAATTCTTATCATCTACTGTGGAAGACTGGCAACAGCAATCCCTGCACGAAAGAAGAGGCTCCTAATTATGATTAAAAGGATAATTCAGGCAAGGTGACTCTAGATCAGCTTCAGTTAGTCCTTATTTTTGAATTTCATATTTAAATCCATTCCCTTGACAGCAACTGAAGAAGTGAAACACAGGAAGAAAATTGTCTATAAAGGATAGCATCAAACACTAATCTCCATGTAACGGAGACTCTACAGAATTTCAAAGGCATGTTGGTACTTGAGTGACTGCTATGCACCAGGCAATGTAGGGGGTGATGGGACACAGGATACAATGATGCTCTATTCGGAGGCAGTTCCTGTGGTATATGACTCCTCAGTAAGCCCTGCAGTGCAGGCTTGCTCATATCCATTTCACGCTATTTACGCCTGCTGAAGGCGGTGTGCAACATGGATGCCAGTCATTCCCATTCCTAGTAGCCATGCCCGTATGTCACCATTGGTGCCTGCTCACTCAGTCACGTCCAACTCTTTGCAACCACATGGACTGTAGCCTGCCAGGCTCCTCTGTCAATGGAATTCTCCAGACAAGAATACTGGAGTTGGTAGCCATTCCCCTATCCAGGGGATCTTTCCAACCCAGGGATTGAACCTCTGGACTGGTAGGTGGATTCTTTACTTCTGAGCAACCTGAGAAGCCTCTCCCCTTAAGTATGCACTGGACGCATCACATCTAAGAGATGGATGGAATATAGCAGGAGTGATGGAATCACTTTCAAAGTCAGATTGAAAAAGACAGTGGCTTCTAGCTTGGTTATGCCATCTCTCTCTCCCATTTTCACTGACTGAAGATAACCACCATCCTGTAAGCTATTGTACAGAGAGGTCCACATGCCAAGGAGCTGATGTCTTTGGCCAGCAGTCAGCACGGATCTAGGGCCTACCAACTGCCATAGAAAGGAGCTTAGAGGAAGATCCCTCCTAAGTTGAACCTTGAGAATGAAGCTCTGGCTGGCACCTTGACTGCTGCCTTTGAAGCACACTGAGCAAGTCACCCAGCTATGCCACACCTGGATTTCTGTGCCACTGAAACTGTGATGCATTCTTATTTACTGAAGGATCTCAGTTTTAGAGTAATTTGTTTAGCAGCAATAGATAACCCACAAAACATTATTTCCTCCTTGCTAGTCACCATTATCTAAGAAGTAACCACAAGAAAGAAGAGTAATCAAACATTCAGAATCAAGAATCAAGTGAGGGACCAGGCAACTGCAACACTGCCAACACCTCTCCTCTGGAGGCTGCTCTTCTTCCCTAAGACAAGAGTACACCCTGAGGGCTTCTCTCACCACAGAGCTGCAGGATGCCCTTGGCTAGCGCAGCAGTACAGGTAGGAGGACCCTGCAGACCACGCCTTCATATGCATTGAAAATGTGTGAAAGTCACTCAGTCGTATCCGACTCTCTGTGACCCCAAGAACTATACAGTCCATGGAATTCTCCAGGACTCGGCTAGCTGTTCCCTTCTCCAGGGGATCTTCCCAACCCAGGGATCGAACCCAGGTTTCCCTCATTGCAGGCAGATTCTTTACCAGCTGAGCCACCAGGGAAGCCCCTCGTATCAATTATGTCTCAGCTAACACTTCTACAGCTCAGTTTGGCAAAGAGCCAGTGGCATCTGACCTCCTTTACATTTCCACCATAAATTAATTAATGCCTGGGGAAGACATCTAACTTCTTTCCCTCTTGTGCCCCTGCCCCCACCCCCACTGCCATACGCACTGAAGGCCAGGGACGGCTCTTTGTAAAACTACCTGAAATACACTTAATCTTAGCCAAAAGGCTAAGAAGCACTTTAAAGACAAACAAAAATAGACCAAAGCAAAAAACCACCTGAAGTAAATGCTACTGCCCTAGTACTCTTTGCAAGCAAGCAAATCTGGATGGAATGTAATCAAACAGAGTGCGTTTGGCATCAATTTATGTTTGAGCATTGCAGGAAGATAAGTGAAAAATACGCTTTGGCTGCGAGTTAGACAGAAAGGAGGACTTAATTAAAGTTCTGAAATGTATACCATCGGAATCAATTAACAATCATCAAGGAATCATAAAAGAGAGGACAGTACTAAAACTAGCTGGCAAAGTCAGAGTTTTCAGTGGAGAGAAGGAATCCCATCCACACTTTCTGAACCAGTCGAATGGTAAGAGGCAATTATTTTATATCCTCTAAGTAATTACTCATTATCAGTGGCCTGCTGCCCTCAAGAAGCTTATGGTCTCACTGGGAAATCATGACATGTAAACCATGATCATAAATATGAAAAAAAAATAACATTGTGTGCATCAAAACACAGGCTCTAGTCAGGATTTGATCACTTTGAAGTTCCTCAACTGGAAATCAAGCCTGAATATTCATTGGAAAGAGTGATGCTGAAGCTGAAGCTCCAATACTTTGGCCACCTGATGCGAAGAGCTGACTCCTTAGAAAAGACCCTGATGCTGGGAAAGACTGAGGCAGGAGGAGTTAGGGACGACAGAGGATGAGATGGTTGGATGGCATCATTGACTCAATGGACATGAATTTGAGCAAACCCTGGGAGACTGTGAAGGACATGGGAGACTGTGAAGGACTCAGAAGCCTGGTGTGCTGCAGTCCATGGGGTTGCGAAGAACTGGACATGACTAAGCAACTGAACAAGGAACAACAACCCCCATCTATCAGTGCACGTGGACATTTATATCATCTATCTTCAACAAAAAAATAATTTTACTCTGAAAAATCTGGTGGTCAACTGAAATGGAGCAATTTATAGGTGGGGCTTTCTCTTTTCATGCATGCTCACTTGTGTCTGACTCTTTGTGACCTCATGGACTGTAGCCATCCAGGCTCCTCTGTCCATGGATTTTTCCAGGCAAGAAAACTGGAGTGGGTTGCCACTTCCTATTCTAGGGGATCTTCCCAACCTAAGGATCGCACCTGCATCTCCTGCAAAACCTGAATCAAAGGGTAAAAAATAAAATGCATAAAGATCACACAAATTAAGAGATTCTAAACTCTGAAAATATATTTGGCTTTCAATTTCCTCTACCATAAAAATAGTGGCGGCAGCAGCTTACAAAAGCAAAAATAAAAGTAGGTATGTTGAGGGATTTCCCTTGTGGTCCAGTGGCTAAGATTTCGCCTTCCAAGGCAGGGAGTGTGGGTTGGATCTCTGGTCAAGGAACTAAGAGCCCACATGCCTCAGGGCCAAAAAAAACCAAACAGCATCAAACAGAAGCAATGCTGTAACAAATGTAATAAAGACTTTAAAATTTAATAAAGACTTTAAAAATAGCCCACATCAAAAAAAACAAAAAACAAAATAGGTATAGTGAGGTAGGAAGAAACCCCCCACCCCCCCTTAAATGGTTTTGCAAATTTGAGTCACATGATCCAATGGCAGAGGCTGAAGTGTGTCCAAGGAGGACTTGATCTTATCCTGGCCCCTCCGGCCCAAGCAGAAATCAATGCAGGCTTTTCTGCCACCTGCTTGTTTTGTCTGCACTCAAGCAAAACGAGGGGCTTATCTCCTTCACAGATCAGCATATGAGATACGCCTCAGATATGTCTGCCTGTCAGGCTCATAAACACAACAAGGCACGCCGGCAGCAATGGAAGGAGAGCCCGGCTCCGGTTCACGGATTACAGACGGCAACATCCATCAGCGTAAAAACAAACAGCTCCAAACCGCTGTCCTTGGAACATGGCCTAAGAGTGTGGAGGGATGTGAGAAAGAAAGATAAAAGCTCCCAAGGTTTGCTAAGGGTGTCTCTCACCGCCTTACACTTTCGCAAGGAGAAGTGTCCAAACATATTCAAGTGGGCTAGTAGGTAAATGAGAAGCCTCCTTCTTGACTGATATGGGGGATTCTGAAATACTTCTTATATTCCCAAGAATTGATATAGGCTGTGGGTGTCTAGGTCCTGATACTCATGTTGTAGGACAGCCAACCTCTGGATCAGGGATGTCTGTCAAAACTATTTAACTCAGCACAGTTCTCTCTGAAATTAATTCAGTAACTTGACCAAATATAAACATCATAACACTTCACATGTATATACCAAACTCATTATAAGTACATTATCACTTGGATAATTATGATTATCCTTTGAAATACGTTGGATAAATAATATTTATATTTTACAAAGGAGAAAACAGCTCCAAAAAAAGTTTAAATGTGCAAGATCACATAGTTATTTAGTAGAAAAATGGAATGCACATGTGTCCTCTTCCCCACTCTAATTTATTGATTTATTTAGTCACCAGTATTTATCACAGTCCATATGGAAGGTAATAAGCTAGCTAATGCAAGCGATGTAAGTAATCCACTAAGCCTTATTTTATATAACAAAACTCACATAATGTGCCAAGGTATTTTTCTAATCACTTTACCTAGATTAACTCATTTAATCTTCCTAACAAGCCTCCTGTGAAGCGGCTACTGAGGCACAGAGAGGTTAAACAACTTGCCCACAGCCACACAGCAAGTACATGGCAGAGCTGCAGGGTGAAGACAAGCAGTTGGGCTGTAGAAAATCTTCTTTAACCACTTTACTGTGCTAAACTACTAAGACTGGCCTTTGATAGGACCAGAGGGAATGAGTGTCAATAGCAACTGTGGGGACAGGAAGGAATGGAATGGAAATAGAGTCCTTCAATACATGCCGGCTTAGCTTTTAAAGAAAGATTGGTGATAGTTGCAACAGGAAGGGACTAAGAAGCAAAGCCTTCCCTTAGTACTGTCTGTAGTGCAAAGAGTTTTCCAGGTTCTTTAAGGACCTAAGCCACCAAACATAGAGGTCTGGTAACCTCTATCACAGCGATTAACTAGGACTCCCATTTCATCGTTGATCTAATTCATGCCCAGCGGGAGGAAAATGCTGATTTAATCTGCAATTCTCTTACATAGTCCAGTGAGATGTCTGTAAGAATAAAGGCTAATTTGTCTCTAAGATATATATCTGCAGCAGGTGCCTATGGAAGATAGTTAAAGGCATGTCAGTATTCTCTTTGCACTCTGAAATCTATCTGCAGAATTAATATTCAGGATCTCTAAAGTTGTTTCTGTGGTCCATAGTATCGCTAAAAGAGGGGCGTGGAAATATGCTGGTTTCCTCAACACAGAGGACTTCCCTGGTGGCCCAGCGGTAAAGAGGCTGCCTGCCAGTGCAGGGACGTGGGTTCAATCCCTGGTCCTAGAAGATGCCACATGCCATGGGGTAACAGCCTGTGTGCCACAACTAATGAGCCCACGTGGCCTGGAGTCCATGCTCTGCAATGAGAGAAGTCACCGCAATGCGAAGCCCACACCCTACAATTAGAGAGAAGCCCCTGTTTGCCACAAAAGAAAGCCCGTGCACAGCAGTGAAGACCCAGCAGAGTCAAAAACAATCAAATACCTACATAAAAATTAAAAGAAAGAAAGAAAGCCACATACAGATGGCTCATCGTGGGATGTCAACAGGGACTGACCACACTGGAACAAAAGGGGAGGGAGAAGAGATGGAGAGACAAGAGTAAAAGGAACAATCATTTTAGTTAATAAATTGTATCACCAGAATGAACACTGTGACCCAGCAACAACAATATGAGTATCTGGCATTCCTTGAGAGTAACTGTTTGCTCATGCTTTATCATATGCGGTTCTCACAACCTTGTTAGAAAATTAGCCTAATTATCAGTTAGGTCAGACTGGTTGACACATTCAAAGGTTGCAAATAATTTTGTGTTAGAAGAGAGGCTTGTTTCTGTATTTTCAAACCACAGCTGCACTCTTTCCATTACACTACATTATGAAATTACTTTTATATTCCAGCCCAAACCACTCAGTGTTTACTTGGACTTGGAGATTTTTGATGTGCCCGATGATTTTTTTTATGAAAAAAAAAACAAAACCAGTATCTCTAGTCAGTGCCATCTACTCCCCAGTCACATCCTGGTAAGTGTTAGCAAAGATCAGGACACCACTGATGACCACCTTAACAAGAGTGCAAATGCAAGCTGCCAAGTGTCTTCCTCAATAGGGTCTTTGGGTAGCCTATTTACACTGGCTTGTAGAAGCATATAGTGGTAGCTATATTACAGATATTTACCAGTTTCATAGACATTCATAAAAGTCAGAGAAACATTTTTCTCCTACTATCCTGCATTGGGTCTGACTCTTAAAAGAAAAATCAGGAACCACCAATCACTCAAGAATGGCAATAACTCTTCTCCCATACAATTTGTTAAGGGTGCCTATTGGATGAATGATAATCAAGCCCCTTGCCAAGATCTTTTGAAATCAGAGAAATCATAAGGTAGTTCTTTATTATCTATGTATCTATCTATCCATTCATATACTCACCCATCCATCATCCACTCAGCCTTCCAAATTTTATTTCACTGTTAATTCAGTGGTAGGGGGCCAACTGCTAATGACAATACATGGGAAAAAAAGAAATGCTTTTTATTTATTTGACGTTTTTAAATTTTATTTCTCCTACTGAATTGAAAAAGTGTTGAACCAGAACAGTGTTAAAATTCAATATCGAAAATAAGGCATCTGAGAAGCCACCAAAGAAACATACTCAGAGAAATTTGATGGGGTTTTCAAAGACTCGACTTTTCAAAGATTCTCAAGTCCTTTCAGAAAAGAATTAAGAAGCCATAGAACTTAAAATAGATCAGCTTAGAATATTAATGTACAAAGAATTTAACACTGATTGTTCTAGGGCAAGAGGGTTTCCTATACACGGGCCTAATGCAACGCTGTTAAACCATCAAACTGAGTTTCACCCTATGTTTCTACTGTGTCCCTGAGACTTCCTGACACATCTATACACCTTCAAGAAAGATACTGAAGACCTTTGTAAATGATTATGATTTATTTTTTCCAGGACAGAACCTAAATATTCTACAGTAAATGCACATGTGGAAAAAGCTATGATAATTGCTATTATTAGGACAATTTGTTTAAAATTGGATCGGTTTTGTGATTGTTATTTTCCATTCGAGGCTTGGTAAACTTATTTCACCTAACAGAAAACAGAAAGACAAAAAAAGAGGGGAAAGGGTCTTCAGGTATGGAATAACAGCAAGGAAAAGCAAATATTTAAATTCCAACTGTTTGATTACATGCAAATATTTATAAAAGGGAAAATAAAAAAAACCACACATACACAAGGGGAGAACAATGTGTAAACAGGTTACTAAGAAGCCCTAACTGTGGCGGGAGTGCTGTCCAAAGTTTTCCAAAAGCTATTGAACAGCCTTTCATTACTCAGGGCTATCAAACATCATACAGCCATGACGTTTGCTTTTACACGTTAAGCTGACATGGAATGGCGACTTGTGTTGAGAGTATTCCTAAATTTGATATTTCCTTTTTTCTCCCTTCCTCTTCAAAGAGTACAGAGGAATACTACCCCTTCCTTTTACCATACAATCTGAGGATCAACGTTTCAGATTAGAATCACAGAGACTTGTCTTTGTTTTACTGTCACTGGCGTTATGGAAACTGACAGACAAATTGCCAATTTACAGGATGCCTGGTGTCACTCAGAACAACACGGGAGGTTTGTACACAACGCAGTGGCCACCTAGAGGGTCATCACAAGCTTCCGAACTTGTCACAGTGATTTTCCAAATGAATGAAATCCAACACACGCAAAACACTCTGTCTAGAGCAAAGGCAAAGAGGCAGAGCTGCAAGGAAACACACAGAAAAAAGAAGTTGACGATCACATCCCGCTTATCCTCAATAGCTCTCTTATAAATTGTCATATTGTTTTCTCTTGTCAAAGCACTTCCATCCATGACAATTCCAAACACAGGCATAGAAGAGGTCCTGAGGTTACACGTCCTGCAGTAATTGTCTAGAATTATAAATCTATCACATTCTTCAGGCTGGAAGCAAAATGCCCTCCTACTTGTAATATTATGATGCATTTTTAAAAAATGACCATAATGTGCAGCAATTTAATCACCAGGATCCAGATACTGGAACTTTCTGTGTCACTTTCACAGAAAGTTCCTAGAAGATTCAATTCCCACAGGATAAACACTAAAAAGTAACAGAGTCAAAACTTTAAAATTTATCAGAAAAGCAGTCTCTTCTCTGACCATTCTTTGTAAAGTTTTAACTTCTCAGACTCTATCCCTTTTCCCTGTTTTATTTCTCTCTGTAGAATTTAACACTATGTAATAAGTGATAGGTTATAGTCATAATAGTCAAAGGTCCATCTAGTCAAAGCTATGTTTTTTTCCAATAGTCATGTATGGATGTGAGAGTTGGACCATAAAGAAGGCTGAGCATCAAAGAATTGATGCTTTTGAACTGTGGTGTTGGAGAAGACTCTTGAGAGTCCCTTGGACTGCAAGGAGATCAAACCAGTCCATTCTAAAGGAGATCAGTCCTGGGTGATCATTGGAAGGACTGATACTGAAGCTGAAACGCCAATACTTTGGCCACCTGATGTAAAGAACTAACTCACTGGAAAAGATTCTGATGCTAGGGAAGATTGAAGGCAAGAGGAGAAGGGGGTGACAGAGGATGAGATGAATACAGAGTATCACTGACTCAGTGGACATGGATTTGAGTAAATTCTGGGAGATGGTAAAGGACAGAGGAGCCTACATGCTGTAGTGCATGGGGTCACAAAGAGTCGGGCGTGACTTAGCGACTGAACAGAAATAACAAATACGTTGTATAACTTATGATTTTGTTAACCACTCCCAATCTTCACTCAAAGAGAAAATTCCACAAAGATAGGGAATTATATCCATCTTGTTCAGCTCAGCCAATAGTTACAGAATTAATTAATGACTGTCTTCACCATACAACTAACTGTGGGCTTACAGAGCTAAACTAATTTGGACAAAGGGAGAAGACAGAGACAGAGAAGAGAGATGAAGAAGACATAATTAAAGCAGTGATAGAGAAGAGTTGGTCAGGCACACAAACTGTACATGGATTTCCCATCCTTGTCTGACATTTTCCTCTTCTGTTTTCTTGATACCATTTCTTCTCACAGCCTTAACACTTTCATTTTTAGCCAACAGCCCCAGTAAAAGGAGTTCTGTGCCCTTCGGGAAAATTTGATCTATGCTTGGCTTCCCTGGTGGGCTCAGATGGTAAAGAATCTTCCTGTAATGTGGAAGACCCAGGTTCAATCCCTGGGTTGGGGAGATCCCCTGGAGAAGGGAATGGCTACCTACTTCAGTACCCTGCCTGAAGGATTCCATGAAGAGAAGAGCCTGGTGGGCTACAGTCCTTGAGTCTCAAAGAGTAGGACACGATTGAGCAACTAACACTTTCAATTTAAGAAATACATTCAATTTGGTCTATTCATTCTCCCTTTATTGGTGGGAACCACAAAACAGAAAATTATGCCATGTTAGAGTCCTTAAAATATAACACAGTAACTCTCCTGCTATTATTAAAATGCTAAGCAATCAATGTAAAGGCTTTAAGAACCTACACCCCATAGGTTGTTCCTCCTGTGTCTTCTTCCCAGCCCTTTTTCTGGAAACTCCCATCAACTTGAATAGCAAACTGAGAATCCAGCTGAAAAATAGACAATGCTGAATAATTCTTCATTGGAGTATGTGTATTTGGATATACTCTCACTGTGCATGTGTGTTCTGAATATTATTAAACTACATATTTATTGGTATGCACCATTCTTTCTTCTTTGTCATTTCATTTTAAACGACCCAACAACTATAACACAAATAAAACAAACACACGGAATAAAACATCTGGTCCCCCCAGGAAATTAAATGCTAAATTACTATGTTAATTCAACCAAGAAGTAGAGACTTTAAATGTGAAGAAGTCAACAAAAATCAAATTTATGCTCCCCACTGTCCCCATAACAGCTAGGCTGCACATGCACATTTTATTAAGACATAAATATAAGGTAGCAGACATAATTGAGACTTAAACAAGCAACTTAGAAAGCAGTACTGTCTCTGACTCAGCATGCGACTATGACCAAATGCTATCAATGTCGAGAGTTTCATTTTTTTCTTCTCCTCAATTTTTCTTTTTCAGGAAGATATTAAACTCAGAAATTGTAGCAGTTAGAAACCGTTTTGTCCAACAGGTATATAGTTAAAGTATCTTTGTAACAAGATCATTTCCTATGTGATTAAATTAAATGGACATTCTAAAATATGTGTGCTTTGAACAATGAAAAACCTGCATTAGAAAGTAAAAGAAAAGAACTAGGGGTAAATGAGAAATCACACATAACTTTGAGGAATCTATAGATAGTTATTCCAAGTATCTGTTTCCCTTTGGGTTTTTTAAAGAAAAGTATGGTGCCCAGAGAGGATAAGGACTTTGAGATGGGCTGGACTGTATCTGAGTGGCTTTCGATCCTTCAATAAGTTCACAGCCTCATGTCTATTCTTCCACCATCATTTCTCTATATTTCAGTCTACTTTGAACAGAGCTAGAATTATCTTCTGCAAGAAATATTTTTGTCACTCCATGCTACTGATTGAACTGTGCCCCTCCAAAATTCATATGTGGAAGTCCTAAGCCCCAGTACCTAAGGACATGACCTTATTTGTGGTTAGAATAGCATCACTGACTCAGTAGACATGAATTTGAGCAAATTCCAGGAGATAGTGAATGACAGAGGAGCCTGGCGTGCTGCAGTCCATGGGGTCACAAAGAGCTGGACGTGACTTAGTAACTCAGTTCAGTCACTCAGTCGTGTCCGACTCTTTGTGACCCCAAGGACTGCAGCACGCCAGGCTTCCCTGGCCATCACCAGCTTCCAGAGCTTGCTCAAACTCATGTCCATTGAGTCAGTGATGCCATCCAACCATCTCATCCTCTGTCATCCCCTTCTCCTCCTGCCTTCAATCTTTCCCAGCAGTAGAGTCTTTTCCAATGAGTCAGTTCTTCTTCACATCAGGTGGACAAAGTGTTGGAGTTCAGCTTCAGCATCAGTCCTTCCAATGAATATTCAAGACTGATTTCCTTTAGGATGGACTGGTTGGATCTCCTTGCTGTCCAAGGGACTCTCAAGAGTCTTCTCCAACACCACAGTTCAAAAGCATCAATTCTTCGGTGCTCAGCTTTCTTTATAGTCCAACTCTCAAATCCGTACATGACTACTGGAGAAACCATAGGTTTGACTACACAGACTTTGGTGGCAAAGTAATTAATGTCTCTGCTTTTTAACATGCTATCTAGGTTGGTCATAACTTTCCTTCCAAGGAGCAAGAGAAAACAACAATCCACTTATAACATCCCTTGGCTCTTAGTAAAAATTCAAATTCTCTGGTCTAGACTATAGAGTCTCTATATCTGCACCATTTAATTTCTATATGAGACCCTACCCCTTAAGTTCTAGCAACTTTGACTTTCCACAGTCTATCCCATGTCCTTACAAAACTCAGTACCTATGCATATAACATTGTTCTTTGTGCCCCATTCCTTTCCTGACCTGGCACAATCTTACCCATCTCTTAGGATTCACATCAATTGACACCCATTAACAGAACATCAAGCCTATCAGGAACTTAGCCATCAAAAATACAAAGTTGAAAGAAAGAAGCATGATGCAGAAGGAGGCAAACATCACTCTACTGTGTAAGTCAACCGGATAAACTATGTAAAATGTCATATGCTGAGTTTTCTCTAGATATGTGTATGTGCACAGAAGTGCATATTTTAAAAATCACAAGTAACCACACTGAGATAGTTAATTGTATGTTCAACTTGGTTGGGTTACGAGTAGCTCATTATTTGTTTGAACAGTATTCCAGGTGTGTCTGTGAGGATGCTTCTACATGAGAAGAACATTTGAATTGGTAGACTGAATAAAGCAGGTTGCCCTCCCCAATGACAATGGGCCTTCTCCAATCAGGCGAGGGCCTAAATGGAACAAGAGCCTGAGCAAGAAAGAATTTACTATCTCTACCTGACAGTCCTGGGAGCTTCTCAGGTGGTGCTAGTGGTAAAGAATCCGCCTGCCAATGCAGGAGACAAGAGATTTGGATTTGATCCTTGGTTGAGAAGATTCCCTGGAGGAGGGCATAGCAACTCACTTCAGTATTCTTGCCTGGAGAATCCCATGGGCAGAGGAGCCTGGAGGGCTAGAGTCCATAGGTTCCCCAAGAGTTGGATATAGCTGAAGTGATTTAGAATGCATGAATGCACACGACAGTCTTGAGCAAGGGCCATTGATCTCTTCCTGCCTTCAGACCCAGACTGGAACTTACACCTTCAGCTTTGCTGTTTCTCAGGACTTCAGATTTCAGATCTTGAGACTGCTCAGACTCCATAATCACACAAGATAATTTCTTATAATAAATTCCAAGTTACAGATCTATATATGTAGATTTAAAGACATATCTCCTATATGTTCTGTCTCTCTCGAGAACCTTGACCAACATATACACCAAACTCAAAAGACTGATTTCTCTGAGAAATTTGGGAGGATAGGATCTAGCTGAGGGCAAAGTATAAGAGGAGAGTTTAACTTCATATTTTTTTTAAGAGCAGAAAAATATATCTATATGCTGCTTTTATAATTTATGAAAGACTGAGGAAAGGATGACACAGTATTAATACTGCTTGATTCTGGATAACGGGAACATATTAATGCATATAAAAACTACTACCCTGCTTGTACTTTAGTGATTTTTCTTTTTAATGTTTTTTTAAACTGGAATAATAAGTCCAGTCCTTGAAGATAAAGGAATAAAAAATGTTTGGTGTGTTTTTAAAAAAAAAAATAGACCCCAAAGGGAGTCACTCATGCTAAGCCCCATGTCAGCAGAGACTTACATTAATTACAGTTTCGGTTCTCCCAGAGATGGAGTCTTGAAACAGTCAATCAGGAATCACCAGATCAGCATTAGTTACGATGGACATGAGTTTGAGTAAACTCCCGGAGTTGGTGGTGGACAGGGAGGCCTGGCGTGCTGCAGTCCATGGGGTGGCAAAGAGTCAGACATGACTGAGTGACTGAACTGAACTGCCTGAACTGCCTGATAGACCTTGCAACCCCTAAAGGAAAGTAACTCTGTAATAACCAACCTGCTTTTTCGTCTAGAATAACTTTCTATTTCCTGCTCCTTTGTGCCTATTAGCTTTTCATTTTGTATAGATCCTCGGATCTCCTTTGTATCCACGAGATTGGATGCTACCCAATTTGAGTTGATTTGTGTTCAAAAACACTCTTAAAAACTTTAATATGCCTAAATTCACCTTTCAACATTAGGAAGCCAGCTGAAGACCGAGGAACACCTTGAGGAATTTGAAACATGGTACCCTTTTAAACCTGGTTTTTATAAAGAATTTACTTTTACTTCCTGGCTGGCATTGTGGTGCTGCTTTGAAAGAAACTGTCATGTAGAAAAGAGAAACCCTGGATTGAACTCACAGCCATACCACTATCTCCACATTTTATAGAGAGAGAACCTGGGGGCTCTCTCCCAGATGAAAAACAACAAGGATCATAAGACATTAAATCACTTAAGATGCTTCATAAGCCCATATAAACACTAACAAGCTACCTTTTAATTCTTTAGGAATTCATCTTGTCTTCCTCTAGTTTTATATAAATAATCAGAATATTTACAGAGTCATGTATATATCTTCACACACAAACACAGGCTTTTCTGCATATATTTGATTCAAAAAACAAGGAAATATAAATATACTGGCCAAGGTAAATAAAAGGAACATACATATTTTGAAGAGTGGATTTAAGTGAAAAAAATTCAGTAATACTATCCCTTATCCATTTACTCCTTTTTTAAAGAAATGTTGAACTGTTTTATTTGACTCTTTAATGGTCCCTCTATCTTGAGCAAACACAAATATAATAGGTTGGAAAACCCTAAAACAGTTTCTTGCTCTTGACTTTTTCTCTTCCCATCAGCTTGTATTCAAAGATGGAACAGCCTTGTTGGTGACACATCGCTTTGTCACCTTGGAAATGCTTGTGGTGATGTGGCACAAACAAGATTCCCATCATGAACTGCAGGAAGTAAGTTTTGTTAATATTAAAAGGTAGAAAAATTGTCAATTCATTGTTTGCCTAACCTTACCTTTAAAGGATAACTGCATTTGGACTCCTCTCCTTTCAAGAATGTGTAAATTTCTCAACAAAAGAATTCAGTGTTTGGAAGCTGGGAGTTTAATTTGACATTCAAACCAGAATCTATTCAACAGAAACAAAATCAAATGCAAATACACACCCTTCCTTGAATATGCCAACAGTTTGCTTCCCCACTTACCACAAAATAAAAAGATAAAGCTGTGTTAAAATTCACCTAAACTGTCACCAAATCCTCCCCTCTTTTCTCATAATACACACTATACAAATTACTGCCTTTAAGGGAGTAATTCCAGGTTGTTCACCTCAGAATTATTGCTGCCAATTGCTATTATGGTAAAACCAATTTTCCCTGCAAGAATTCACAAAACGGGTTTTTTGTTGTTTTGTTTTGTGTTTTATATTTGTCTCTTGCACAGGAAAAGAGACTGAATAGAAACATAGAAATAAAACAGAAGAGCATTACAAAACCTTTGATTACTCTAATTACACCTAAAAGGAAAACAAGACCCCTCTCTTGGTACCAGAGGTATAAATAATTAATGGAAAGAAAGGAAGATAGAAAAGCTGCAAACCACTGAGAGCTGATCTGCAGGGCCACCAGACAAAGGTGTTGGGCTCTGAAAAAGTTACTCCTTATTTCATTTTCTCCCCCTTGCCTTAAGACCAAAACTTCTCTCCCTTTCGCCCCCGGTTTTATAATTCATTGTGGAGTTGTTTTCAAATGTATTAATACCCTTCGGGGGGGCCTGTGTCAGTAAGAAAGACATTCCTGGAAACTTTGTCATTGTGCTTTATTTGGAAAAAAAAAAGAGTGAATTGTGGATGTTTAGCCTTCTTAAGGGCAGTCACAGAGAAAACTGGAGCTTTGTAAACGTTTTAATTGCAATTTCCCATTGAATTGAACCCATTGAGCATAATGAAAGAAAGAAAGGGTGTAGGTGTGGAGGGAGGGACAAGCATGAATAGGGAATTGGCAGGAGACTTCAGCCTTGCCCCTGCAGGAACCAGCGGCTTGCTGCTCCAAGCAATGAAAATCCTCGCAGGGAATTAATTCCAGGGATCAAAAGCCTGCCTGGTTTTTCCAGGTAATGGGGAAGCACTGTTGCTGATGGGACCCCTTGAAGACACCAAGTAGCCAGCGGCTAAATCAGGCAATTTAAAAATTATGGGCATTTTGCTAAATAAATGAGCATGCTTCAGTGGTGACAAAGAGGATTTCCAAACAGCTCCCTACTTGTTTATTTGCTTGTGTGTTTCACCTCAGGACAGAGAACGTTGGGCGAGCAGAGCTGGGGTCTCTGGCTGAGGTGTGATAGATTAGCCCGAGAAAACTGAAACAACAGCTATTACTCTCCGGCCCACTCTGGCATCCGGCCGGCTGTGCTGGTCCATGGTGGCGGGAAGGGGAAATGGGATGGGGAGGGCATGCGTCATCCTTCTCTTAAGGCGACAGGGTGAGTTGAGACAAGGACATGCACAACTCATGTATAACCCAGTGTGGTTAGCCAAGAGAAAAAAAAAAGGGCTAATTCTTGATGACACAGGTCTTGCATGGAGGGTAGATGTCCTCAAGAGAGAAGGCTGGGCCCACGTGCAGGGGCCCGATCCTTCAGATGACCTCGCCTCTGCACAGCTGCCCACTGCAGCTCAAGCAAGAACCAAACTCCTGAGCAGGCTCCCCCGGGCAAGTCTTACCTTGAACCTTTCTCCCTGGACTCCAGCCATGTCGGCTTCATCTCACTACCTCATCATACTCCCTCACGCTATGAGTGCTTTGCACACCCTGTTCCCTACGGCTGTGAGGCTCTTTCCTCTCTCTCCTGGTCAACTCTACCCATCCTTCATATCATTGTCCACAGCCACTTCCTCAGACAATTGCCTCCTGACCGTCTTGATTCCATCGCATCTCAGCAGCACCAAGTTCTATCACTGTGGGGTCTTCATCACTGCTGCAACTGTACCTCTGCTTGTGAGGGTATCTGATTAATGCACATCTCTCCCTTGATGATACATGCCCTGCATGAACAAACACAGTGTCTCTCTTTATGCACTGTGGTGTCCCCAGAGCTTAGCATATAGGAGATGCGTAATGGGTTTTTATTGAGTAAATAAATTAAAGAGTGCCTCTTGGTTGGAGACCACTTCTAATTTTCTGGTTTCTGAACAAAAGAGAGTGCAGCTGTACATGTAGGCCATCGAATCGACGTTTGATTGTCTATCGCAAATTATCATGACCCTATGGTGGACACTGGTATAGAGAGACCAAAAGGGCCAGAGCACGTCACACAGTATCGCGGGTAATCATTGACAGACAGCAAGCTCAGACTCTCCTCCAGGTCCTCTGTGAGAGGGGGCAGCCGTGGTCTCTGCCCATCACCTAGTAGAAGAGTCAAAGCCTCTCCTATGTGAAGTTATAACACAGCATACCCATAGCGATATATGCATAAGGTACCAGGGAAGTCAGAGGGGAAGGAAAAAGAGGAAATTTCACCCTAGTACAAATCTGAGAGAGATCTCATAATCCTATAGGAAACTGAGGTACAGAGAGGATTAAGGAAATTAGCCTCACAAAATGAACATGTTGTTGAGTGAGAATTCAAAATTGGGTTTCTCAGATTCTCAAAACCAAATCCTTTCCATCACAGCAGTGGGGCTCCTTTTGGGGGTAGGATTTCCCTAGCATTTGACATTGGAAAGAACCTAAAGTTTTTGGCTATAGGTACAAAGTGAAAGAAGTCCCTTTACCATTCACAAACCACTGGAACAGAGATGGGCGAGGGCAACTGTCATCCTGACATGCGGCTGATTTACACACATACTGAATGAACATATAACACAGGGCACTGTTTGTACTAAGCCAGAGCTGGAGACAAAGAAGACACAACATTTATCCTCAAGAACTGTTCAGGTAGAGATAGCTCAGAGAAAGAAGCTTAAATGCCATGCAATCAAAGTTCCTACAGACAGTCCGTGCTGTTTGAATTTCTTGCTTCTGTTTCAAGGCTATTTTTGCTCTTGAGATCCCCCTAAAGATTCTCTCCTCCAGCAGAACTTGTGTGGGACTTTGATCAACCTCAGAAGTACACCAGGAGGCACTAAAGCCCTGGCCGGCATTCAAACCCTCTGGTTCGATAGAGTCTGTGCATATTTCAAATTTGTTGCTTAGTGCTTTCAGCTGCCTCCACAGCAAGGGAGCTGGTCCCCAGGGCAAAATCTGCAGGGTCGTTGAAGAAATAACCCATGTTTGACCTCTGTGTTTCCTAAAACTGAAAGCCAATGCCAGAGGCAAGCGAAGTCAGGGTACTGGCACTTGTACAGAAATTGGGAAGTACACAGAAGAGCCGTCCAAGTCAAGATGTAGGATTTGGAACAGGAAAGCACCTGGTATTGAATCTCCCTGTCTGTTCATTTCAAGTCCACTAGGCTAATCGCTCCATTCTTTTAATTCCCCCTTCTCTTCACATTACCTACCATCCAGGAGAAGTTATGAGAATTAACAAGAATAAAACAAAAGGAAGCCTGCCTTGTGACTTGAGTCAGAAAGCCCGAAAAGCCAACTTGAGACTACAGTTCCTTGTAGCTGCACTGAAATGAAAATAAGTAACTCGAGACCAGATCTGGATCCACACAGAATGAGAACAAGTGTCTACCAAGAGGTTTTGGCTTGTGCAGGACCTAAGGACAGCCTTCCTGTCATAGAACAATGGCCCTCATTGGCTTGATCCACTAGGGATATGATGAAGGAAAGGAAGATGAAATTACCAAAGGAGAGGAGTACAAATGAGAAATATCATCTACTTTATGATTTTTCTTGAGGCCATTCCAGAGAGGTAAACCCAGGACACTAGCATTTCCAGGACTTTTCTGTACTTACTATGACAATTACGACAACAGCACAGGAACTGGCTGCGCTTTCTATAGTAAGAGAATAAAATATAGATGCTGAAGCTGAAATTCCAATACTTTGGCCTCCTGATGCGAAGAACTGACTCATTGGAAAACACCCTGATGCTGGGAAAGATTGAAGGCAGGAGGAGAAGGAGACAAGAGAGGATGAGATGGTTGGATGGCATCAGTGACTCTAAAGACGTGAGTTTGAGCAAGCTTCAGGAGTTGGTGATGGACAGGGAAGCCTGGCGTGCTGCAGTCCTTGGGGTTGCAAAGAGTCAGACATGACTGAGTGACTGAACTGAACTGAATAATAAAAGAATCTTGGAATAAGAAGGAACCTCAGCGGTCACTCAGATCCAAGTCTCACCTAGCACAGGAGTCGCTCATTCCAATATCCAAAGCAAAATAGTCATCCTAGGACCTCTCTCTTTTCTCTCATCAAATGCATTTTCACCTGACTCCTCTTACTTCCCCCACAGCCTGTCTTGCATTGGCCATTTATCTATCTGCCCACCCACTTATCACCCCTTTGACCCTTTGATCTTCTGCTGAATCTCACTGATCATCCTCCAATGCTGGAACAAACTAATGCCTCCTTTCTTCACTTCCTGGGGTCTGTTGGAGAAATGTTCACAGCTGTGCTGATCATTACTACTTAATGGCTTCCAGCCTTGATTTGAACCTTAACAATCCTTTTATTTACCCCTGTTAAATTTCCTACAGCAGCTGTTCTAAATGTGTGTTGTTGTGGTTTGTTTGTTTGTTTTTTTTTTTTTGTAGCCCGTCTCTCTCTACAAACCCTTTCCCTCATATTCTATTTCAGAGGAAATGTGGAGTCATCAGGCATCAGCTCCCTCAATTTTCCTCTCTGCTACCTCCACAGATTCATATTTTTACCTGTGTGAAAGGAGGACAATTCTCAATTGCTCCGATTCTGATCTTTCCATTTTATGCCTCATTCCATACCTTGCTTCATCAATGATCACTCTCCTCATCTCAATATATTATCAATTCTACTCCATTAAAAAAAAAAGTACAACCTCTCTCTAACCTTGCTTCATCCTTGGAACACGACTGCTTCTCTCCTCCCCATGTGTTGCCAAACTTACTGAAGGAGCAGTCTGCATTTGCTCTGCACAGGGATCTCGCTCACGGCCCAGGGCACAGCAACCTGGAATCTTGACAGCTCTTCGGCCTACTCCGAGGTCATCAGAAGCCTCTACCTTTTAGAACCAATGGCCTCGCCAATTTTCATTTGCATAATGTGTCAAAATGGACCTTTCTTCTTAAAGCTCTCTCCCTTCTTGGTTTTGGTGACACTCCTCTCGGCTCATCCTAAAATTTACCTTTTTCTGGTCCTCCTCCTCACTCATCCCTAATGTTGTTATTTAGGATACCATCTTTGATCCCTGTCCTCTTTCAATGACTCCTAAACCATTTTGTTTTCAGTCCCATCTTGGGTGCAAGGACACCAAGCGGCACATCTGAGGTATTAAACTCACATCAATTACAACACAAGTATGACGACAAGAAAAGCAATGTTTCCTGAGGTCTGAAAACACAGCCGCAGTCATCACCTTATATACATGGCTGTTCTTTGTAAACAACCAAATCTTCACTGGGCTCCAGTTAATATTACATTCTTCTCTCTTATTGTCTTTTGCACCTTGTTTGATAATGTACTGCTTCACCTCCTTAGACATAACCACAGGAGCATGAATCCTCAGGTATAAAAGAAGAAAGGCTGTACGTTAAGGAAGATGTGATTTATTCATTAGAGAAGGATTATCAGTGTATATAGACCAGTGCTCAACTCCTGTGCGAAGATTTGTATTCATAGCTTCAACAATCACCTTAAAGCATACAAGGCAAAATCTGATAGTCTTTGGAACATAATTAAATCAAATGTAGACTACATGGGAAAATTTTTAACTGAAAAAGTAACCAATATCCATATGCTTGTCTTCATTTAGAAAGCATCTCCATACTGGCAATACAGGCTAATCTTCCTACGTTGTAACATTTCATTAGAGCTGAGAAGCATCAGTGCCTTTTGGGAACGTCATTTACTTTCTGATTTGCCACAGTCCCCACTCCTCCTTATTGTCTTATGCCTTTTGGGAACGTCATTTACTTTCTGATTTGCCACAGTCCCCACTCCTCCTTATTGTCTTATGCCTTGTCTACTTACCTTATTTATAGTATCTGCCTATCTTTTGAGGACTTTTGCTTTGATGATCCTTGCTTGTCCTGAAAACTCTGCAATACATTCCCCCATCCCTGACTATTTTCTAAGCTCTAGATTCATATTTCCAAACACTTCCTGGACAATTCCATGCAGCTGTCCTTCAAGTACCATAAAAATTTTCCCTCTAATCAACTCCTCTGCCAGCTTCCATCATTTTGGCTAATACCTCCACTCGACCCTGGACAGAATGAATTTCCATAGTTCTTTGTTCACATCAATAATATGTATTTCACTGACTTTAATTAGCCGTTAGTTATCTCAGGATCTCAGTCTCCCTAAGGGTGGGCTCAGTGTCTTGTGCATCGTTACTCAATCTATAGCATGTATAAAGCATTTAAAAATATGTCTCAAATTAAAATGCTCAGACACATTCAATGATGGATGGTAAACAAAGGCTTTCAATTTTTGGACCACCCTATTGTATTGAAGTTAAAATATATTTCTCCCATGAATCCTTACTATGCCCTCTATAAATAAACAGAATAATCTCCATCTTCCACCAGACAGCCCTCCCAATACTTTTTAAACTGTTAGCAAGGGTCCCCATAGACCCTTGCTCCAGGTGTCTGCCTGATTAAAATCTTTTATACCTGTGCTGTTTTATCTACTGCCACTGTCATGACATTAAGTTAGGACCACCATCATTTCTCACCTGGATTGCTGCAAAAAAAACCCTCCAACTTCTCTCCATAAATCTACACTTTCTCCTACAATGAAGTCAAATGAACTCATACTACTCCTCTGTTCTAAATGCTTCCCTTCTACAGAGCCCTCAGATAAGATACAGGACCCATCAGGATCCACTCTCTGCTCAGCTCTGTAGCTGTGTATCTCTGCACTCCCTGGGGCACTATGCTCCAATCACCCTAGATGGCCCAAGGCCCCCAAGTTTGCCTTCTCTGACTTCTCATACAAGTGCCCCCAATGCCAGCCTACTTCTCACTCACCAAAATCTCTTTACTCAGGACACCGTTCATTTCCTGGGCTAGCTATGATGGTTCTTCCATCTATTCCCATAGCGTCTTTTTTTTTCTCCTACAGAAGAAAGAATGTTAACATCAAAATACTGCTCAAGCTCCCCTTAATGTGATTTTTCAGGCCTGTTATATTGTCTGTGAGAAACATATATAGATATGATTAAATCATCTTGGATGTTTTCCCTCGACCATTTTTTGCCAATGTTTCCCTTAAAACGTGTTAGTCAGATCTTAGCCCAATCCCCCCACATGGTTAGACTTCTGTGGGGTACAATGAAGAAACTACATCACTTGCTTCAATTGCTAGCAGGTTGGTTTTAGCTTTAATTTTTTATTTGTACAGTAGGAACAGTATACCTTCCTTTAAAGCTTTGAAGACTGAGGACTAAATAAGGCAATGAATATAGCAATGGGCCCAATCCCGGCAAACAGGAGGTGCTCAGAGAATAACAACTATTATTTTAATGGAGTACAGCATTACCACATTCTACCTGTGAAAGGTTGTTGTTGAATCACGCGAAGACACAGGGATTCTTGGCCCCGGGAGGAGAAGAATTCAATCTGGGGCCAGAGACGAGGCTTGATCGCTCAGAGCTTTGGTGTAATAAAGTTTTATTAAAGTGTAAAGGAGATAGACAAAGCTTCTGACATAGGCATCAGAAGGGGGCAGAAAGAATACCCGCTTGCTAGTGTTAACAATGAAGTTATATACTCTCCAGTGAATCCAAAGAATGTCTGGAGGTTGTAAAGACCTCCCATAATTTACATTTTAAAGTAACCGAATTAGCCAGAAGGTTTAATCCAGAGACTGTCCTCAGGCAGGATACATCCTTGTAAAGACCAGGTCTACTCCCATAATTTACATTTTAAAATGACAGAATTAGCCAGAAGGTTTAATCCAGAGACTGTCCTCAGGCAGGATACATTATTGTTACATAATCCTAAGGAATGTAGAGAAGGGAAAAAAGTTTGTCCTTTCTTCCTCCTTGAGAATTCCAGACCCCTCTCTCCTTGGGGACCCCTAGACTCCTTATCAACCTGCCTAGGAAATGACTCTCACCTGTCTTGGAACCCTATAAATAGTAGTCTTCTTGTGCATAAGAAAGAAAGGGAAAGGATCGCAAAGTTCTGTTTTGGTGAAATGAAAACGCAGGGGCACTTAACACCTCAGCTTCCTCTCTGTGTCCTGCAGGAGCAGAAACAGAAGGGGTTGGAGAAGTCAGTCACGGGGGTGGTGAGGGTCGTGGAATTCCCCATACCAGAGCAACACGGTACATCTGGAGGGCTGCTAGACACCGCAGCTCGTGAGCCACCGCTGTATTGACATAAAACATCTACTTCAATGGAAACCTGCAGCTCACGGAATGTAATCAAAACAACATCTGTTTACATTTCCAGCAACTACTATATTTTGTCCTCTACTTCAATAGCCTCCAGCAGATGGGAGACTGCTTCAAAAAGGGCCCACTCTTGTTTTTGTACCACCGCAGACGGCTGCAATCAGATATCCATGGATAAGGCAATTAAGCAGAAGACACCATTAATACAAAGTTTCAGGGTGTCTAAAAGAAAATGTGTAAGTAGCACTGGCCCTACTTCCAAGTGTTCAGACAAAAATTTCATGCTTCACACCCAAAATCTCCAGCTCATCCTTCCTAGACTCAGTCCAGACCTCATGAGTCTCAGCATTTCCAGTGGGATATTCTGACCAGAAAGCCTGCTGAAGCAGGGCTCCTTGCAGAGGGGGAAGCTGCAAATAGGAAACACTGGTGCGAAAAGCTTCTGTTTAAGTCAGAAATCCTCTCGTAGGGAAGGGAAGCTCTCAAGTGCAATGAAGTCAGACATGGCCATCAAGGAAACTCTGTACCCACAGAGCACACACAAAGCTTTGCTCTTCATCCAAGGCCATGCCTCCTTCATCTCTTGCCTGCACCACTGCAAGAGCCATGGACCCTGACATTCTGATAGCAAGAGTGTTTTTGTTTTTTTTTTTAATCAACTGAATTAGGTAACTTCTTTAAAATATTCCAATGACTCTACACTCCAAACTTGGCCCGTAAGACCCTGCAGTTCTGATACTGCCCCCACACCATCCCAACCTCACACGTATCCCCAGTTCTACCATAAGCTTTTCAGCCTACAGGCCTTTCCCTTTGAACTGTCCAAGCTCCGTATCTCTCTTCTTGTTCCCAAACTTGTTCTCCTCAGGACCCTCAGGCATGCTGCTTCCCCCACTGGGAACACTGTTAGGTTCCTGCTTTACTCCAAGCACAGCACACACACGCACACAGTTCAGTTCAGTTCAGTCACTCAGTCGTGCCTGACTCTTTGCAACCCCATGAACCACAGCAAACCAGGCCTCCCTGTCCATCACCAACTCCCAGAGTTTACTCTAACTCATGGCCATCAAGTCGGTGATGCCATCCAACCATCTCATCCTCTGTCATCCTCTTCTCCTCCTGCCCTCAATCTTTCCCAGCCTCAGGGTCTTTTCCAATGAGTCAGCTCTTCACATCAGGTGGCCAAAGTATTAGAGTTTCAGCTTCAACATCGGTCCTTCCAGTGAACACTCAGGAATGATCTCCTTTAGGATGGACTGGTTGGATCTCCTTGCAGTCCAAGGGACTCTCAAGAGTCTTCTCCAACACCACAGTTCAAAAGCATCAATTCTTCAGTGCTCAGCTTTCTTTATAGTCCAACCCTCACATCCATACATTACCCCTGGAAAAACCATAGCCTTGACTAGATGGACCTTTGTTGACAAAGTAATGTCTCTGCTTTTTAATATGCTATCTAGGTTGGTCATAAGTCTCCTTCCAAGGAGTAAGCGTCTTTTAATTTCATGGCTGCTGTCACCATCTGCAGTGATTTTGGAGCCCAAAAAATAAAGTCTGACACTGTTTCCACTGTTTCCCCATCTATTTCCCATGAAGTGATTGGACCAGATGCCATGATCTTAGTTTTCTGAATGTTGAGCCTTAAGCTAACTTTTTCACTCTCCTCTTTCACCTTCATCAAGAGGCTCTTTAGTTCTTCTTCCCTTTCTGCCATAAGGGTGGTATCATCTGCATATCTGAGGTTATTGATATTTCTCCCAGCAATCTTGATTCCAGCTTGTGCTTCCTCCAGCCCAGAGTTTCTCATGATGTACTCTGCATATAAGTTAAATAAGCAGGGTGACAATATACAGCCTTGACATACTCCTTTTCCTATTTGGAAGCAGTCTGTTGTTCCATGTCCAGTTCTAACTGTTGCTTCCTGATCTGCGTACAAGTTTCTCAAGAGGCCGGTCAGGTGGTTTGGTATTTCCATCTCTTCAAGAATTTTCCACAGTTTATTGTGATCCACACAGTCAAAGGCTTTGGCATAGTCATTAAAGCAGAAATAGATGTTTTTCTGGAACTCTCTTGCTTTTTCCATGATCCAGTGGATATTGATCTCTGGTTCCTCTGCTTTTTCTAAAACCAGCTTGAACATCTGGAAGTTCATGGTTCACGTATTGCAGAAGCATGGCTTGGAGAATTTTAAGCATTACTTTAATAGCGTGTGAGATGAGTGCAATTATGTGGTAGTTTGAGCATTATTTGGCATTGCCTTTCATTGGGATTGGAATGAAAACACCTTTTCCAGTCCTGTGGCCACTGCTGAGTTTTCCAAAATTGCTGGCATATTGAGTGCAGCACTTTCACAGCATCATCTTTCAAGATTTGAAATAGCTCAACTGGAATTCCATCACCTCCACTAGCTTTGCTCGTAGTGATGCTTCCTAAGGCCCACTTGACTTCATATTCCAGGATGTCTTGCTCTAGGTGAGTGATCACACCATTGTGATTATCTGGATCGTGATAATCTTTTTTGTACAGTTCTTCTGTGTATTCTTGCCACCTCTTCTTAATATCTTCTGCTTCTGTTAGGTCCATACCATTTCCATCCTTTATTGAGCCCATCTTTGCATGAAATGTTCCCTTGGTATCTCTAATTTTCTTGAAGAGATCACACTAATCACATAAAATCACACACGCACTAATCACATAAAAACCATACACACACACGCACACTCACTTCACCTGCAAGACTCTCATCTTTTCAGTTTCAGCTTTAATGACCTTACTTTTGAGAGTTACCTCCTGACCATCCAGTACAAAGTAGTGAACCCTTATTATTCAATGCATCATGGCTAAAACCATGAACCCCAAAGGCAGACTGCCCAAGTTCAAGTCCTGCCTCTGTGACTTGCCAACTTTGTGACCTTGGTCTCAATACCCAAAGCCCCTGGTCCCTCAGTCTTCTCTTCTCAAAAAGGAGATCATAGTAGCATATGTCTTTATAGGCTGGTTGGAAGAGCAAAACAAGTTAATATATAGAAAGTCTTAAAAGTACAGCTGGCATGTATCAATTGCTCAGTAGATGCTAACTCTTATTCTCAGTGACTCTTATTCTTACTTTCAATTTCATATCCACAGTGAGATGCAGCCCACCATGTAAGAGCAGCATCCTTTTTTCCTGTTCATTCAGAGATCCCCAGCAATCAGTACAGGAAAAGGCACATGGTGACAACATGGCTAGTTTTGAATGAGTGGATACATTTAATTAAAGTTGATAAGTAAAACATGGGGAGAAAAAGAATCTTAGCCTCTTCTGAAAAAAATACTATATATCACATCCTCCTCTCTATTTTTTTCACTACCTGGTACTCAAAGTCCAACTGCTTCTGGGTATCCCTGTTAGGCAACCACATTGGTGCATTCTCAAGAAATGACATCAGGGCAGGGAAGCCAATACAAGGAAGGAAGCCCAGAAAACACCGCAGACATAGGCTCCAAACAGGCAACATCTGATCCCAATGGGGAGGCAAGGTGATTTGTATCTTACTTAACAAATTTTTGCATCTTGATTGGAGAATGAAAGACATTCATTTGGGATAATTACTCATAAGGTAATAGTCTAAGAGACAAAACTAAAATAAAACTATGGCAGAATAGCCCTTTGGTGTCTAAAACCTAGGAAAGCCATGTGCCATCTGGAAGTGAAAAAAGAACCCTACAAAGAGAAACACTCATCTCTAACCCTGGGAACACAGAGGTCCAGGCTAAGTTTTCTGTCTCAGCCTATTAGGACACAAACCTGTGCGGAGTGCAGCCCACCCCTCTCGACAAGTCAAAAATCATTCTGGTAACTACAAGAGTTCAAGGACTTTGTGAATGAGAACTCCCAAATCTCAGGTGTTCTGGAAATTTGGTAGTCCAAAAAACAAAAAACGAAACAAAAAAAAACAGCCTTATTTCGTTTTAACAACATAAACTCTGAGTTTTTAGCCCAAGGCTTATCTGAGTTTTAGCCTAGAAATCATTTCCTCTTCCTCCCAAGGGACTAGATTCCCTAGACACACTTGCCATAATTTTGAAGGTTTCCCCCATGGCTCAGTCGTAAAGAATCTGCCTGCAATGCAGGAGACTCAGGAGATGTGAGTTCAATCCCTAGGTCGGGAAGATCCCCTGGAGAAGGAAATGGAAACCCACTCCAGTATTCTTGCCTAAAAAATCCCATGGACAGAGGACCGTGGCAGGCTACAGTCCATGAGGTCACAAAGAGTCAGACAGGACTAAGCATGCACGCACGCATAAAAAATGTAGAGAATTCACTTTGGATGAGGCCAATCCAAGTTCTTCAAAATGCCTTAGAGCCACCATTAGGACTTATTCTCAATCTACCCACCCCAGGGACAGGAATATGGCAGCCACTTCTATCTCTTCTATCTACTTAAATCAACTTTCTTCAAAGAAAAAAAAGTGTGTTCCTCAGAAACAAAATCCCCACACTCTCTTACAAAGCATTAAAAATTAAATAGCTTAAAAATTGTGACTCAACACAAATCAAAACCAAAAGAATTTTAGAGAAAGAACCTCTTTTTTTTTTTTTTTTTTAACTCTAATCATAAGGTACCAATGTGATTGCTGAGTCTGCTGGCCTGATGCAAACATTTCCATCCAAGCTAGAGGAAGTGTAAGAGACAAGTCTTAGGTCAAATTCAAAATCAGTCCTCCAGCTCAGCTTCACTTTTGAAACAAGCAATTCCCCTCATCCCCTGCCTTCCATATGTTGACACCTCCTCTGGCAGGGCACTGCAATCCCTCCCAATGCTGCCCTTTCTTGAGAATTACTGACTTAAACCACGAAATATGTCAGGTCACACTGACCAGGAGGACCTTGGAGAAAATCCAGTTCTTTCTTGTTTTTTTTCTTTTTTTTCCAGTTCTTTCTAAAACTGGTTTGGTGCCAGATTCATAAAATTGAAGGCAGTCTCTATCAAACCAGAGACTTTCCGGCTCAGAAAGAGCTAAGTATAAGTGTTCCTCCAGCAAAATTTTATTTAGTGCATTCTCTGTTTAGTACCTCTTCTATTAGAACCAGACTGAACAAATGCCCTTTTATTTCAGCTTCTCTGCAGTCCTCCAGTCGGGGGACAGCCTCCGGAACCAGTCTATCGGGGTTCACACTCTTCCCAGCTGTGTGGCCACAGGCACGTTCCTTTAACACTGCACGACCGGTTCCTTCATGTGCAATGGAGGGATGCAAAAAATTCGCACTTGCTCATGAACTTGTGAAAAGTCAAATGAAATAAACCACTTCGCACGGAGGCAACTGTCTGTCTAGTATCAGCGGAGATCACCCCCATTCATCGGTCACTCACAGGTTTACTTCATTGAGATTTTCGTTCTTTTTCCAGAGGCAATACATCCTCCCTGCCTCCTCTCCTGCAGACAGGAAGCAGGGCAGAGAGGTGTGGCACCCCCAGGCTGGCTCTCTCATTTGCAAACTGCATGGGGGGCAGGTCTGTAGCTCCCCTATGCTTCTGCAACTGTAAAGTGAGGGGTCACAATAGTAACCCCCATAGTATAGCAACACAGCAGGATATCGTGACCATTAAATGAACTCTTGCATGTAAAACATCCCAAAGAGTCCTGGACAAGGAGAATGCTTACTCCCCAACTGTCAGTTACTATCGGACCCCTTGCATTGTGAGAGGATGTTTGCATTATTGATTTAATACCCCATGCCCAAAGGAAGCAATGCATTTAAATGCTTCTTCAAGGCTGTAACTCAAAATGTAGGAGAGTCCAAGGCATAATTTCATTTTTTCTTTTTCAAATTTCATAATTTCATTTCCCTCACATGAGGAATCTCTCATGTAATCTGGAACCCATGAAGACTGCAGCGGCCATGGCTCAGTGCTGGCAGTCAGCAGATCTCAGAGCGAACGAGCTATGTGACCTTGGGCTTCACTGATCTGGGTTTCAATTAAGTCAACAATAAAATGATTGAGTTGCAACCCAGCCCTGAAATTCCATGAATGAAGGCAAGAATATTTTGAATAGATATCCTTATGGATATCCTATTTCAAGATGAATAGCCATATGTACTGCTTATCAGATCCCTGTCCAGTCCAGGGCCATTTCTTCTCTCTCCTTGTCCCTGCTCTTAGCAGATCCATGTGCCAAGGGCAGCATGGTACATTCTGTAAGTGTGGACTGGGGTTTGATCTCTGTTTCAACCACTGTGCTGCTCTCAGCCTGGTGGAAGAACGGTGGGGGCGGGGGCGGGGTGGGGTGTGCATCAATTCTTGCTTCAAGTGCTTGCACTGACATTGATTTGAAGCGCGACTACACGAAGATTATTTTAATTGGTGCCATCACCTCTCTTTTTTCACAGGACATTACCATTTTATGATGATGTTAATGAATTAGCGTTTGTAATGTGCATGCAAAAATCTGAATGAAGAGTCCAAACGAAGTGGAAAGGGTCATCAATTCTATTCTACAACAGATAATCCAGGGCAAGACAGGGACAGGAAGGCCAAAGTGCAGAGGCCCAGAAATGAAGGGCAGTTGTAAAAGATTCCCCCTAGAGAAGCTTCACAAAAGAATAATTTATCTAGAGGGGAAGGTACAAGGTTTTAAGAGATGCACATAATTAATCAAAGGTGTTTTGTTTACTGTTAAGCTATTCCTATTGAGGCAGGCTGGAACCTGGGACCCCAGACCCTTTGCTGCAGAGCTGCAAAGCCTGCACCTGGACACATCTCTCCTAGAGCAACAAAATACAAAGAAACTATATGAGATTTAAAATAACTGTATGCGTGCCCGGTTAGGGCAAATTCTGGGCAAAAAGAACAAAAACCCCATCTGTCACTTCTCACTTCTGAAGTTGTTATTGCTGTTCAGTCACTTTAGTCATGTATGACTCTTTGCCACCCTATGGACTTCAGCACGCCAGGCCTCCCGGTCCCTCACCATCTCTCGGAGTTTGCCCAAGTTCATGTCCATCCAGTGATGTCATCCAACCATCTCATCCTCTGCTACCCTCTTCCCCTTTGCCTTCAATCTTTCCCAGCACCAGGGTCTTTTCCAATGACCAACACTTGTGAAGAACTGGGAGCAAAAACAGACTGTTGGGAGTACTGTGCATGCCTCATGCACCGAACACAATCAAAGGCCTGGACAAAACACCTAAGTCGCGCCTCCAGCCCAACCCCTGGAGACCCCTACCCTCAATCCATATAAGGAACCATCTTGCCTCCACCTTAGAGAGTGCTGTCGCCCCGCCCCCCACCCCCACCCCTGCTGCAGCAGGAGCCTCGATAATGCCCTGCCTGAATTTCTTGTCTGGTCTCTAGTGAATTTTTACTGATTGGAGAAGGCCAAGAGCCCTGGTCAGTATCACTCTTTCTCTATTTTCTAGATGATGGTCAACTGCTGAACAGAAATTCAGATGGTGGGAAAGAATACAACAAATAATCTGGGCTCAGGATAACACACATGATTTCAAGTATATCACTGGGTGAATTTTAACAACTCAAAACTCTATGAAACCAACACTCTCATCAGGATACGCACATTTCTGCCATCCCAGAAAGCTCTCTCGTGTCCCTTCTGGCAATCCCCACCACTCAGAGTTGACCAGTGTTACGCTTTCGAATGCAGATTAGTTTTGCCTCTTCTTGAACTTCACTTAAGTGGAATTACATAATCTGGACACGTTTGCGGCTTTTCTTTCCATATAATATTTCTGAGACATCTATATCTTGTATTTATCTGTAGCTCATTCTATCAATTATTAGTATTCTATCATACAAACATGCCATATTTTGTTTATTCACTCTCTTGCTGGTAGGCACCTGTCCCATTTCCAGACTACTATAAAGCTATTATTAATGCTTTTTTACACAAGTATTTTTGTGACTATGTATCTTCATCTCTTTTGGATAAAGAAACTTGCTGGGTCTTACTATAGATAGACTATGCTTGGTTTTATTAGAAACTGTCACACAACTTTCCGAAGGTGGTCATGCCATTTTTCCTCCCTACCTACTCTGTATGAGAATTCTTGTGCTCTCATTCTCACCAACATGTGGTGTCACCAGCATATTTAATTTTAATCATTTTCATGAGTATAAAAGGACACCTTATTGTGATTTTAATTTTCCTGATTACTCAAGATGCAGGGCATCCTTTCATAGGCCTAGTGGCCATTTGTGTACCTTCTTTTGGGCTTCCCAGGTGGGGCTAGTAGTAAAGAACCTGCCTGCCCAAGCAGGAGACATAAGATATGCAGGTTTGATCCCTGGGTCAGGAAGATCCCCTGGAGGAGGGCAGGGTAACCCACTCCAGCAGTCTTGCCTGGAGAATCTCCATGGACAGAGGAGCCTGGAGGGCTACAGTCCATAGGGTCACACAGAGTGAGACACGACTGAAGCAACTTATTACACATGCATGTACTTTCTTTTATGATATATCTATTCAATTCTGTTGCCCACTTTTCACTGTCTTTTTATTAGTGATCTGCAGGAGATCTTTATATATTCTGAAAACAGACTTTTTTTAGATATATATCTAGAAAATATTCTCTCCCAGACTGCAGGTCACACTTTAATTTTAAGAATATTTTTTGAAGAGCAGAAAATTTTAATTTTGATCAACACCAATATATTACTTCATGCTTTTGTAGTCTCTCCAAGAAATTGCTGTCTACCTTAAGGTCACAAAGATGTTTCCCTACATTTTCTTCTTTAGATTTTTAGCTATGCATTTAGGTTTATGATCCATGCCAAAGTAATTCTTCTCAAGATTACAACTCAAAACATTTAACTCTTGCCAGGTCTGAACTGCTCCAAAGTGGTCCAGGAGAATAACATTTAGATATGGAACAATGGACTGGTTCATAATTGGGGAAGGAGTATGTCAAGGCTGTATACTGTCACCCTGCTAATTTAACTTATATGCAGAGTACCTCATGTGAAATGCCATGCTGGATGAAGCACAAGCTGGAATCAAGATTGCCGGGAGAAATATCAATAACCTCAGACATGCAGGTGTCATCATTTCACTTCTTGATGAAAGTGAAAGAGGAGAGTGAAAAAGTTGGCTTAAAGCTCAACATTCAGAAAACTAAGATCATGGCATCCGGTCCCATCACTTCATGGTAAATAGATGGGGAAACAGTGTCAGACTTTATTTTTGGGGGTTCCAAAATCACTGCAGTTGGTGATTGCAGCCAGAAATTAAAATACACTTGCTCCTTGGAAAAAAAGCTATGACCAACCTAGACAGCATGTTAAAAAGCAGAGACATTACTTTGCCGACAAAGGTCCATATAATCAAAACTATGGCTTTTCCAGTAGCCATGTATGGATGTAAGAGTTGGACAATAAAAAAGACTGAGTGCTGAAGAACTGATGCCTTCAAACTATGGTGCTAGAAAAGACTCTTGAGAGTCCCTTGGACTGCAAGGAGACCAAATGAGTCAATCCTAAAGGAAATCAACCCTGAATATTCACTGGAAGGACTGATGCTGAAGCTGAAACTTCAAAACTTGGCCACCTGATGTGAAGAGCTCACTCGTTGGGATAGACCCTGATGCTGGAAAAGATTGGAGGCTGGAGGAGAAGGGGACGACAGAGATTGAGATGGTTGGATGGCATCACATGGTGATGGACAGGGAAGCCTGGCATGCTACAGTTGATGGGGTGGCAAAGAGTTGGACATGACTGAGGGATTCAACAACAAATTTCCCCAAGATAGAAGTAGGCAGTGGTTGATTTTTGTTGTTGTTTGGTTGTTTTGTTTTGTTTGGGTTTGTTTGTTTTGGTGGTCGGCAGAGGGGGTAGTTACTGTCTGATGTTAGTTGCCTACGTACAACCAGAAGAAATAAAATCTGTATCACAATGTCAGGAATACTTACTATGTGCCAGAAACTCTTCTACCTGTTTCTCATGTAGTAACTTATTTAATATTCAAAATCCAGGAAAATGAGATCTAGATAAAGTAAACATATGAGTGCCATGCAGTAGCTGAGTCAGGTTCCAACCCAAAACAAGTGGACTCAGAGCCCTCAGATGCGGTCTACCATGGACCACATAACTCTGTCCATTGAATATAAATGACATGCTTCAAGTAGGATGGCATTAAAGTTTATTGAGCGACTACTGTGCCAGATATTATGTTAGGCTTTTCTATTTCAGCTCATATAATAGTCAAAAATACCCACTTAAGCCCCTATTATCAGGTTTTCACAGAGGAGGAAATGTAGGCTCAGATTTAAGTGGCTAGAGTCAGGCTGCGCAATCACCGGCGACTCTGAGAATTTAGCCCAGGTTATCAGACTCAGACCCCATGCTTGTTCCACTAAGAGACTCTGTCTCCATAGAACCAAGTCACATGTCATTGGAAAAAAAGCATGTAGGAAAGGGTTTGATAGAGAAGGTAAATTTGAGTCAGGTCTATAGTATGTTTCTGGAGAAGGCAATGACAACCCACTCCAGTACTCTCGCCTGGAGAATCCCATGGATGGAGGAGCCTGGTGGGCTACAGTCCATGGGGTCGTGAAGAGTCGGACACGACTGAGCAACTTCACTTTCACTTTTCACTTTCATGCACTGGGGAAGGAAATGGCAACCCACTCCAGTGTTCTTGCCTGGAGAATCCCAGGGACGGGGGAGCCCGGTGGGCTGCCGTCTATGGGGTCGCACAGAGTCGGACACGACTGAAACGACTTAGCAGCAGCAGCAGCAGCAGCAAAGTGTGTTTCACTTAAGCAAACAGAGCAGCAGAGTGTTTCCTGTCTTGGAGAAAGTCTTAAGAGTAAATGTTTGAGCCATAAGCACACTCTTTGCTCATATCAGCATGCAGGCCTTACTTAGAGAAAAAATGGCCCCCATAAGTGTTTGGTGCTCAGCTGCTCAGTCGTGTTTTTTTTTTTTTCCCCAGAACTCTCATTTTTCCATTCAAATCTTATCTTGAACAACAAACATAACTTGTTTTCCTTAAAGTGATGGGCTCACTTTCTTAAGAAATTCTCAAGAAAACATTTTTATAGCCAATTTCCATGTCTGAACAACCAGAGTTTACATTTCTTGGAAAAGAAGCATAACTAGTTCAACTTGCAGTCAAACACTCACACGAGCTTTATTCCTCAAGCACGTCTGAATGTTTGTGAACCCTCTGGACTATAGCCTGCCAGGGACTGTAGCCTCCCCATGGGACTTCCCAGGCAAGAATATTGGAGTGCTTCGTGGGTTGCCATTTCCTTCTCCAGGGAATCTTCCCAACTCAGGAAACAAACCCACATCTCCTGCATTGCAGGTGGACTCTTTACCCATTGAGCGATCAGGGAAGCCCTATCCAAACCTCACACACATGGACAAATTATCAGACCATCTGCTTCTCTTACTTCTTCTACTCACTGTTCTTTCGTAGGGACCATGATAGACCCCAAATGTGTCCCTCGAACTCAAAGCACAGACTACAGTTAATCCTGTCAGATCTGGAAAAGAAAGTTTCTGTAAACTGTAGAGAGATGCAACATAAGCTGTGTTTTGCTGTTACCTAAACCTACACCGATGGGTGGAAGCAGATTTTGACAGACCACCAGCATTCTGTTACACTTGGA
Organism: Bos grunniens; assembly: GCF_055505025.1. NCBI lineage: Eukaryota > Metazoa > Chordata > Mammalia > Artiodactyla > Bovidae > Bos > Bos grunniens. The sequence goes on from NC_141174.1 coordinate 13,045,593, forward strand.
GTTGAACCACAAAAGAATGAGCTGTTCTCTGCAGCACTGGCTTGAGATCCCTCAGGTGCAGCAGTGGTCTGCAAAGAACCTGGAAGGCCATTTACCAGGAGACTTTTTAAAAATCATATGGGGGGAAGAAGACCAAACCCACTAATAACTATATGCCTAGAGTTCTTCAAGTTTCTGATGATATTTCATAAACATAAAGTAAGGGGTTTTTTGCCCCAAACCAACTGGGGAGATGACTATTGCTTCCTGTAAAAGCTAGCAAGTGCCATTCTGAAAGAAATAATTCTGATCTGGGAGAAAAAGAAAGCTGTGAAACACACTAGGATCTCACCACTCAAAATGTGTTAAGAGATGAACAGTGTCAGCCTCACCTGGGTTGGGGGAGGCGGGGGTGGGGTGGGGGGGGGTGGGGCGGGCGGCAGGCTGTAAAATGCAGATTCCCATGCCCCACCCAGACTAGCTGGATCAGAAACTGAACAAGATCACCCTGGTGAGTCCCACACACGTTCCCTGAGAGGTAACTAGAGGAGGAAGAAGGAATCTGTGAAAGGTGGGTGCTTATCCCCCAAATGTTTCCTGTAGGAGTGCTGTTCCAGGTGGTACCTTTGTCGAGCTCTGAGCATCAGTAGTGGAGTGGCCTCTGCCATTTCACACGAATCCCCTAAAGCGCCTCTATGGGTCTGTGAGCTGGTGAGGTCTCTCGGTGTGAGCTTACTTGGTAAGTGTCAGGCCACATCATGGAGAGGGCATCCTCGGGGACACTCTGCCCCACATGGCTCGGGGAAGCCCTGCCTTGGGGCTCTGGGTCACCTGTACTCACGGCAGCTCCCTCTCCGAGGGCGTGATTCATGAGAGGAGTGGGATGCAGGCTTATTCTTTACGGTCCCATCAAGCTGTCGTACCTCCAGCAAACAGGAAGCTGCAGTGCCTGGGATTAGGGCTGGCCTTCTCTGTTTACGGCCTGTTCCCGGTCATAAATTTGGAGCCAGAGGGCAGAGTGATTGCAGGTTGTTCTGGGGCTGGAAGCGGGGCAGGAGGAGGTGACAGAGGAGGGATGTGGGCAATGCCATGAAAAGCTAATGCAGAGCTGGTGCTCCCTCAAGGTCACTTTGCTTCTGCAGCAAAAAGAAAAAAAAAAAAAGAATTTTCCCATTTCCTACATCTCTGCACCATTATAGACACAGATTTGATAAAGTTCTGACCGAAAGAAAGCTGCTGGGTTTTTCTTTTCTGGTTTCTTTTTTAAAATGTCATGGTGTTTATGAGGAGGCTTAACCAATGAAGCATAAAATCAAAAGTCACTATAGGAGTTTTCTCATTGGTTCAAGGGCTGCAAATCAAGGAGATGATTTGCTCTCCATCTGATGATGGTTTCAGAAGGAAAGAATAGGAAGGGAAAGACAGTGAGAGCAGGGAACAGTGAGAGCAAAACCAGAAAAAAAGAAACTAGAAGAGCTAATCAGAGTGTCCAGAATTTGTCTAAATATAGTGTGTAGTTAATCAGACTGTGTGTGTGCGCGTGTGTTTACATTTGTGAATCTATTCTCTGAGATTAAAAAATGTGGAAAGTATTTTGTAAAGAAAAAAAATGAAAAAACAAACATTGGCTTACTAACAACAAGCTGACTAATTCTTCCAAAATTTCATTAGTGACGGTAGTAATTCCAGGAAGCATAAAGCACTCAACTTGTGCCGGGAGCCGTGTCCCATGGTTTCACCATGTTGTCTCATTTAATCACCACCACAACACGATGAAAAAGGTACAGTCGTCATCCCCCTCATCTCACAGATGCAGGAAGGGAGACTTAGAACTGTGAAGTCACGCAGCCAAGGTCACAGAGCTAGCTGGTAGCAAATCATTAACTCAAACTCAGGGGATTCTGGCTCAAAATATGTGAATGTAACTACTGCCTTCATCAACATCCTATTTCACATTTGGGGACAATCAGCCGCTAAAGATTAAAACGCAATATGTTTTCTCAAAAAGAATCAGAGATTTATGTTGGAAGTCTGTCTTAAAAGAAGGCCTCGCATTACTGAGCATAATTAGGAAGAAGAAAAAAAAGAAGAAACAGTGGCCTTATTTCAACTTATTTCAAAGGAGACAAAATCTAAGGCAGTGGTTTTCAGTCAGGAGCGATTATGCCCCCCAGGGGACAACTAGCAATGTCTGAGATATTTTGTGTTGTCACAACTCGGGGAGGGTACTACTGGCATCTAGCGGGTAGAGTGCAGAGGATGCTAAAAATCCTACAAGGCCCAAGACAGCCCCACAACAAAGAATCATCCAGTCCAAAACGTCAGGAGCGCCAAGATGGAGGCCTCCTATAGTGATGCTGTAAGCAGAAAAGATCTTTCAGGCAGTAGCTTGAAATTTCTCTCAGTGGAAATGAATGGGCTCTCAGCCTCACACTGCCATGCTGTCGGAGGCAGAAAAGACCTTTTGACTACGCTTTACAGAACTGGGATCTGCAGGTGAGGCAGCCAGCACATCGTCACAAAGAGCCACGGCAGGCTCTGTCGCCTGAGTGAGAGAGCAGCCGTCCATCCCCGGCGGCAGCCTCAGGAGAGACCTGCCTGCCCGTGACCAACACAGCAGGGGCTGTCCCAGCCCACAGCTCCCCAGGCGGCAGGACCGAGTGAACTTCATCAAGTCTCCTGCCATATCTCCAAGCCCTGGTACCTCTGAGAAATAAAGGATTTGGGAAAATTGGATACGTGTGCAATTTCAAATCCTGCATGTTTCTCCAGCAGGAATCCTTGCCAGGTGGCATACCACAGAGGGTCACAGTGCAAACTGGCTTCGTTCAGTCAAGCAAATAGTCACCCACTAAAATCCGTGATCCTAATACATCTTAACCCACACCCTTCCAGACTCCTTGGCTCACGCTACAGTCTTGCTTTGTTCTCAACTCTACAGGCTACTCCCAGTATCTAAGGTGGATATTTGTCAAGGATTCTAGGCCAGCAGTGTTGAGGGGAGCAAATCGATGAACCGTAAAGATGTCGGTGAAAACAGAACCCAGGGAGCAAGAGATTTTAGGTGCTTATTAACCAATTCATTTGGTAGGGCTTGTGACAGAATCTAATATTTTTGTTTCTGATAATTCCCACCATTTCATTTTCTTTAATTCCTATTTCATTGTCTGGCTGCCTGATTTAACACAGGATTATTCGGAAAAATAAATTCTTGATTAACTTTTTTTAGGAGGTAGAAAGAAAGTGAAATAGCATTTGTTTATGCCACACGCTCTGCAGCTTTATCGGGCCGCTCACTGAGTGGAAATAAAAGATTTCTGACTATGGCCAGCCATTCTACCGCAGTGATAATTAAACAAACTCTCACCAAAGGGAAAAAAAAAAAATCCCTTAGCTGCATTTTGAATCCTCTCCCCTGTACTAGTTGTTCCCTTTCCAAGACAACAGGACAGACCATACCAATCTAAGAGAATCTGCAATAACCCAGATGGCAGAACTTTACTGTTCAAGTGAGCAGTTTCAGCTACTCCCAGAACAAAGGCACACTTACCATAGCTTTTCTAATTCCCAAGCAACATTAAGGACAAAAAGAAAGAAAAGGGTACTTTCTCCAAAGATAATCTATATTCCAAAATTATCCCTTAGTAAAACTTATTTTATATACACATAAAATAAGTGTTACATTTTAACACATTATATATACACACTTTTTTAAAAATTAGAAAATACGGTATGAATTTGGGGTCAGAATGAAATTTAAATCTAGTTCTACCACTCAGGACTTTTCTGACCCTGAGTAAATTATTTAGTCTTAGTCTCACTTTTCGCATCTCTAATACAGGGATAATAGGGAAACTATGGATTACGTACTCATCCAGTAAGAGTGACTGTGAGGGGGACAAGACTCTGGAATTTTGACTGTAAGGGCCCAGGCTCAGCTGCCAAGTTTACTGCTGCATGGAGAACGAGCCATCGATCTGCTAAGCCTCCCAGTTTTGCAGGTATTCTTACAGAAAATGGGAATCCAGCGGGATTCAGGGAATTTCAGGGAATTAATTCCCTGAAATTCAGGGAATCGTCTGCTTGTGAGGAAGTCTGACAGGCCCCCAAACAACTGCTCACTTTTCAAAGAGGCAGCTGCACAGTGAAGAGGTGAGGAAGGTTTTGTTAGAAAAAAATGAGAAGGCTCCCTTCCCTTTGGCAAAGATTTCCCTCCTCTGGTCTCCTCTTGCGAAGTTGATCTGTTTCACCACTTAGCTTTTCTTCTGTGTTCTTTCTTCTGTTTTCACATCCAGGCTTCCTTTTAATGTTTTCCTAGCTGTTCCTTATTTGTCTAAGCTTACCGGCTTTCCATGCTTCTTTTTAAGGATGCACTTGCTAAGTCACACCACAATTCAACATGATAAACCTCAGAACATTAGGAGATCTGGCCAATCCCAGAATCATTGTTTAGTTTGTATACATCTTTGTATTGAAATTAAGACTTGAGCTAGCACCTCTGCATTTGTGAACATGATTTAGAGGCTGCTCCTCTTTTCATATTACCTTCATTATCATACAGCACATGGCACCTTCCTGGGCAAGCCTAACGCTCTAGAGAGAAGTGATCTTTACTTTCTTTATCGAAACCCTTAAGAAGAAGCAGCTAAGTTTGCATTAAGGTATTTTTTATAAAAACAATCATTTTAAGGACAAGAATACAGAAACACTATAAATTGATTTTTAGAGACCCCAGAACCAAGGGTAGGAGAAGGCAATGGCAACCCACTCCAGTACTCTTGCCTGGAAAATCCCATGCACAGAGGAGCCTGGTAGGCTGCAGTTCATGGGGTTGCTAAGAGTCAGACACAACTGAACAACTTCACTTTTACTTTTCACTTTAATGCATTGGAGAAGGAAATGGCAACCTACTCCAGTGTTCTTGCCTGGAGAATCCCAGGGATGGGGGAGCTTGGTGGGCTGCCATCTCTGGGGTCGCACAGAGTCGGACACGACTGAAGCAAGTTAGCAGCAGCAGCAGCAGCAGAACCCAAGGTTATAATGAGATGAAAACCTAGCTCCCCAAATCCCAGGTCCAACCCTTTATGAAAAAGCAACATTTACTCACAGTATAGTCCCTTCTCTGCAAGTGTGATTATCCATTCTTATGATGGCATTATAATAGAGCTGCTCCTTGACTTGAAATAACGCTTTTCTAAATGTAGCTGGTCACCAGTACTCAGTGAGAATCTCCATGGATGAAAGTACCAGCTAAAAATGAGATTCTTTTGTTTCATTAAAAATTCTGAACCATAGATTATGATCCCCACTTGGCAAGCAAAAAAAAAAGCAGATTCAAAGAGAAAAGGTAACAGGCATGAGCCTGAAATTTCAAGGGCTCTCAAAAAATGGTCACTAAACAAAGGGTCCAAAATTAACAGCTATAGAGCAAAAGTCAGGATCAAAACTCAGGTCTTCTGTTACATTAATGTTTAGCCCACACAGTTTTATCTGTGTGAGCTTGTTTAGGCTGCTCCAAGAATGCCTTCCCCGCTATCTTTGCAAGCTTTGTATACTGAAACTCCACTCATCCACCAGATTTAGTTCATGTATTCCTCCCAGAACATCCTAATATTCCCCTACTATCCATTCACCCTTCTTCACCCACTCTGTAGTGGGTAGTCACAGCAGCCTGTGATCTCTGTACTCACAGCAGCCTGCTCAAATCCTTGTTAGAATATCCAACAAACCTTCCCTGGGATTATAACTGCTTGCTTATATTTCTGTCTCTCCCAGAACATTTACTCACACAGGTAGTCACTGGTTTTATGAAACCATTATTGTGGCTTACTCTGTGTCTGGCCCTGAAAGTAGAAGCTAAATAAGTTAGGCAGGATTCTTGCTCTCATGGAGTTTACATGGGGAGCAGAGGTGAGACAGGCAAAAATAATAACAAAAGGTGATCACTTCTGTAAACGAAATCATCAGGGTAGGGAGATGGAGAATAACTGGGAAGGCCACTTGAGATGAACAGGACACCCCCTAGGGAGTGACATATGGTTTGAGGCTGAAGAAGGGGAACAAAAGGCTATGAGAAGATCATGGAAAAGGCACTACAGGCAGGGACCTGAGTGAGTCCGGTCTAGTGAAATAGATCAGAATGCCTGGAGATTTCAGAGTGAAAATGCCAAGACCTGAGCTTGGAAGAGAGCTGGACAGACTATGTGCATCTCCTGCCTGAAGCAATGGTGTGGTGCAGAAGACATGTTTTGTACTTACACACCACTGGAGCCAAAAACTGTCTTGTCCCTTACAAACTGTGTGACCTTGGACAAATCTCTTAATCTCTCTGATTCTTAATGTCCTCATATGAAGAAACTGGAGATGAAGAAAGAAATCAGTAAAAATGCACTGAATAGGAACGGTCTTGATCTAGTCCTGAGTTGTAAAACTGAGGAAGAATGAGACTCATAAACCAGCTTTGGGTTCTGCTAATTCTTGAGAGTCCCTTCGACACCAAGGAGACAAACCAGTCAATCCTAAAGGAAGTCAACCCTGAATATTCACTGGATAAGGACTGATGCTGAAGCTGACGCTCCAGTACTTTGGCCACCAATTCTTTAGAAAAGACCCTGAAGCTGGGAAAGATTGAAGACAAAAGGAGAAGGGGGCAGCAGAAGATGAGATGGTTAGATGGCATCACCAACTCAATGGACATGAGTTAGAGCAAGCTCCGGAAGACAGTGAAGGACAGAGAAGCCTGGTGTGCTTCAGCTCCTGGGGTCACAAACAGATGGGCACGACTTAGCAACTAAACGACAACAGTGTAGATAAAGGGAAATTATCTAAAATGAGGTTTAAGCAAATGGATTTTTCTCAGTAGGTAGGTCACCTGCAGTCAGTTGAAACTGAAGGACAGGCAAGCGGATACCGGCATGGTTTACCTAAGGCTCAACTCTAACACAGAGGCACCTCGATCTTCCACGGAGATGGCTTGAAGGCTTGCAAGCGCACCGGGGCCTCTGCTCAGAATGGCGAGTGGCGTTTGCACTGTCACTCTGCACCGCATTGACAAATGAGCAGGACACTCTCAAGTGCTGACTCTGTTTTTCCAGTTTCTAAAACTAGAACCTATTTGACAATATGTTTCATTCTTTCCTACACCCAATTACTACCCTCCTCACACCCACTAGAGCTGATACTGCGGGTCCTCAGCCACTTGCTGAAATGAAGAAATCTCACTTCATGCCAAAAAAGATGGAAACTGTGTCCCAAGATCAAGATTGAATCAGGAAAGGGAACATGGTGCAGCCAGAGATCTCCTTTGCCTATGGCTCTGCTGACCAGCAGGAATCAAGGAAGCCTCTCCTAGGAATTCATCTTGAAATGAGTAGAGCTCCCTGCTGGGGCTTCCCTGGTGACTCAGACAGTAAAGAACTGCCTGAAATGCAGGAGCCTTGGGTTCGATCCCTGAGTCAGGAAGATCCCCTGGAGGAGGGAATGGCTACACACTCCGGTATTCTTGCCTGGAGAATTCCATGAACAGAGGAGCCTGGCGCCTACTGTCCATGGGGTCACAAAGAGTCAGACATGACTGAGGGACTAACACTCTCACTTTCAGGGCTCCCTGCTACAAAGGAGAAAAAAAAATGTAAAGCACAAAGAAATAACTGGGATTTTGTAACACTTTTGGAAGATGAACCCAATCACTCCTGCCCCCAAATAAAATGAAACCATAATCAATCAATAATAATTACCTGGAGATAAGAACAGTTAAAAACAAAAAAAAGCATGGAAGGAAACTTGGAAATGTAAAGTCCATTTTAAATGATAAACAAAAAATCTGCTAAGAAATGTTGGTCCTACAAAGAGAATCTAAATTTATTATTTTTAACTGAGTAGCCACACTCAAAACAAAAAGTAACACTATTTTTCTTCATAATTGAAAAAGTAACCCATTTATTTTGTCTTCGGTTTAGTGGCCTCACTCAACTGCACTTTCACACAAAGCAGAAGTCCTCCCACCACTGTGTTATTAAATGTAAGCCTTACTGAATTGTACCAGCAGGGTATAACTGTTTATCAGTTCTCTGTCTTTTCATTACATATTTTTATGGCTGCAGGTCTCTATTTCTTGACTCTGCAGTGTGGAGAAAGAAATAATATTCTCACCAGTTTTTCCCAGATAAATACTCTATAAATCGCAAGCAATGTTTCTGGTATTCAATAGAGATTCAATATATTAAGACTGAAAAACAGGACTAGATTTTTACATGGTGGTATTTACTGACAATAATTATATGGATGTATAAACAGCCATACACATCCCCTTCATAAAGCTCCTTAATTAACTTGTCCAGGATCTGGAGTCCCGACAGTCTACGAAGTCAGCAGGATCATTAAACCCAATCATATTTTCAGTCTAACCTGATATTTCACTGGAGCCATTCAAATCAATTTACCCAACAGAGACATTTGTCCCTGGCCTGTCACCAAAGACCGTACCCAGCGTCCTACACTTCTTTATCTTTTGGCAGGGCCATCATAAGCGAGTGACACGGAGGGTGATGTATGGGAACTCAAAGAAGTCATAAATCCCGCAGCCCTTCACCTCCCTTCAGGAGGACTGAATTTACGCCCACTGGCCTTGGCTACGGCTCTCAGCTGAGCTCTGAGAAAGTCAACTGAAAATGACACACTCTTTTAGGAGTGAATCTCCCCTCAATGTGGCACCAGGGAGAAGCAAACCGCAGAAGACCAGGGAGAATAGGGAGCCGCCCGGACACTCTGCTCTGTATCAAGGTAGAGGGCACTCACCTCCTTCCCCTCTGGAATTAAAACACTCTCATAGAACAATGCTCCCCGCCTTGTATCACCCCAATTCTAAAATGACCGGAAATCCTGCATTGTAGTTTGTGTTCTAATTGGTATGAGTGGCATAGAATTAAGAAGGGAGGGAGTGGAAACGAGAGAAGGTGTGGCTAACAGAGACCACAGAGCAAAGATTTGCCTAAGGAACTCGGAAACCAGCAGCTTTAGTGCTCTGTAAATAGCTGAAATACTGTAGGTCCTTCTGTAGCTGCGAGAGCTTCCTGCTGTGTATGCATTTGTGTGTACATGCACACGTGCTTTTTATCATGGCTTTAGTTAAAAACAAAGCATTCAGATTGGGAGATCTGTCAAGCCCCCAAAGCCCCACTCTTTAGATGCAACTAACCCAAGAGTTCATGGAATCTGTTGGGAAAAGGATTTTATCACAAGCTACATCTGTTTCTGGATGAGGAAGCTATACCACTCCCTGCCTCCTTCCTCATCTAAAAAGAAAAATGCTATTTTCAACCCAAGTAAATAACAACCAATGTGATGTCACCTAATAAGAAATTTAAAAGAAAAAAGAAATTTAAAATTTAAAGTAAATCAAAGGTACTGAAAGTCAGAAAAATGGATTAAAATAGTTGCCAGTAATCATTTGAGGTACTTTTATATGTCTTTATCCCTCTAAAACAAATAGAAATTTTGTCATTCATAACGTATATTAAAATTAACACAAGTAATTCTACTTGTCCCCCTCTTCCCTTCCACTCATTTTGATAGTCAACAACAACATAAAATCAGCAAACCACTATGTCTTCTCCATACAGCTCAACATCAACCCTTCTTAGCATATATCTTGAATAGTGCAGTTAACTTTAATGTCTCCAAGAAAACTAAGTCACTTTGGGACCATCATTATCATAAACCACAACCTGCTGCGAGTTTATATATTCTCAGCTGCACCTTGTTGTAACTTCCTTTAAAATAACAAACAAAATCATGTATTGAACTTGCACTGGTCATCTATTTCACATATGATAATGTACATGTTTCAATGCTATTCTCTCAAATCATCCCACCCTCGTCTTCACCCACTGAGTCCAAAAGTCTGTGTGTCCTTTGCTGCCCTGCATATAGAATAGGACTATAAAGAGAACTGAGCACCAAAGAATTGATGCCTTTCAAGTGTGGTGTTGGAGAAGACTCTTGAGAGTCCCTTGGACTGCAAGGAGATCCAACCAGTCCATCCTAAAGGACATCAATCCTCAGTGTTCATTGCAAGAACTGATGCTGAAGCTGAAACTGACGCAAAGAACTGACTCACTGGAAAAGACCCTGATGCTGGGAAAGACTGAAGGCAGGAGAAAGGGACCACAGAGGATGAGATGGTCGGATGGCATCACCGACTTGATGGACATGAGTTTGAGTAAACTCCAGGAGTTAGCAATGGACAGGCAGGCCTGGCATACTGCAGTCCATGAGGTCGCACAGAGTCAGACACAACTGAGCAACTGAACTGAACTAATGTAAAATCGTCAGTACCATCTTTCTCTGTCTCTCTCTCTCTCTATGTATATATATATACAATATTTACCACATGTAAAATAGATGACCAGTGCAAGTTCAATGCATAAAGCAGGGTACCCAAAGTCAGTGCTCTGGGACAACCCAGAGGGATAGAGTGGGGAGGGAGGCGGGAGGGGGTTCAGGATTTGGGGGGACACATGCATACCTGTGGCAGACTGATGTTGATGTATGGCAGAACACATCACCATATTATAAAGTAATTATCCTTCAGTTAAAATAATTTTCAAAAATAAAATAATCACAAAAAGAAAAAAAGACTCAACTTTTTTGAGTTTTTAGAAACCAGGACTCAACAAAACAATGACAAAGTAGTTTGAGCCCTGGTTTCCATCCAATCCTGTAACTTTCCATTTTTGCTGTTGCTTTGCTTCTGTCATTGTATTTATCGATTATTATCCAAGGTACAGAACTAAGGATAAGTAGAGAATACATCTTCTCATGTCCTTTCTCTACCACACTCCTGCTAATATTGTAAAAATATCTGGCATGTCATTTTAGTTGGGGAAATTTTTTGTCTTGGGTTCAGAAAAAATATCAGAAAGTGATCATATTAAATTTAAGACAATTATTCCCAGTGTTTAAATAAGGAACACCATTTGGTGATTTAGAGTTTTGTTATAAGTTGGAGGTGGGAGATGTATCTTGTTGAATACTATATAAGCAACTTACTGATTTCTGAAATCAGTAACTCTGCAAGTATATCCTTCTTGTCCAAAAGCAGCTTACAGTGCTGAGCAAAATGCAACTGTCCTTCAACAGGAAAAGAATATCATGTAAAAAAACTTTGCAATGCTTTTCATATTTCAAGAAGAAATGATAATATTGAAATAAACAATATCCCAGAAAGACAGAATTTCAGGCTAATAAGGATAGTGACCAGATACTAAAATTCCACTATCAGAGTAAAAATAAGCATGCACACACACTTAATATTTCTTTACAAAATAGCAGAGAAATTATTAGTTCTATACCCCCTCAAAAAAATCTAAAAGTACAAATGTTACTTGAAATTAAAAGTAGCAAAACTTAGACATGTAACTGGAGAGATAAAATAGTATAGCAAGTCTTCCTACTCCTCAGTATAGAAAATGGAAATCACGTAACTTAGATTGAACTGGATTTGGAATCGAGAACTCTTGACCATAAATGCCACTTGACAGAGAAAGGGGATACGATATAGCTAATGACTGAAACACTTTAAATTTCTGGGGTTAAGATGCTCCATAAGTGTAAAGTATATTTTACTAAAAAAAATCTATGATTTCCATGAATATGTACATGTAGGCGATGGACAGAAATAGGACCTGTTCTTTTCACATGAATGACTGTCAAAGGAGAATATCAGATCCATTTTCATGAAAAGGCCAAATATGGCATGTTTTATGTAATGAAAAGAATACATCAAAATCCTTGTGAAAGTGAAAAATGAGACAAGACTAGAGAGTAAGACCTATTAAAAGGACAGGAGTCATTTCAAATAACTTATCTTAGTAGCTTCATAACTACCATACATGAATAAAACTTTGATTTTACCCATTTTCTGTCAAATGTATCTCATCTGTTAACATTTTGCAATGTACTTTTGATAGACTGAACTTAAATTTGTTAACATTTTTTAAAAGGTTTACATTTATAGAAGGAAAAGGAGCTTTTCTTAAAAGTATACAAACCTAACTAACGATGATAGGCTTTGTGAATTTCCCACATTTATTTTCGTGTGCTATGTAAACTTGAGGTGGATTCTTAGACATGACATGATTATAATCTTGCTCCCACAGCATCAGAAAAAAGTTAACTTCATAAATGAATGCCCTATTTGCTTTCCATAGCATGTGCTTATAACGTGGACTCACTTACGAGTTTAGCATTAGGATTCTTAATATTTAACTATTGTCAGAATCAAAGTGAATGCTTTTTAAAATTCCTATTTTATGCAATCTCAGAAGTTCCCCTTACTTTTAACAATCAAGTTCAGTGTTTAATAAATCTGAAATTAAGTGATTTAAATGTACTTCTAAACCCTACAGAACAGCAAACCAAACTAGGCTACTTACAAAAATATTATACATGTAACAAGACTACCATTTCACCAAATTTGCATATATGCATCATAATACCTTATTTTTCATAGCACTTTATATTTCACACTTGATTTTCTCTTTCCCGCATACTCCTCTCTACCCCTCTTACAGAGGAAGAGCAGATGGCGCCAATCCCCTTTTCATAGATGATTATGGTGAAGCTCAGACATGCTCAATTTTCTTCTCACAAAATATCTAAGTCCTTATAACTTTCAACATGCATATCATATCAGTCAGTTCAGTCGCTCAGTCATGTCTGACTTTTTGTGACCCCATGGACTGCAGCATGCCAGGCTTCCCTGTCCATCACCAACTCCTGGAGTTTACTCAAACTCATGTCCATTGAGTCAGTGATGCCATCCAACCATCTCATCCTCTGTCGTCCCTTTCTTTTCCCACCTTCAATCTTTCCCAGCATCAGGGTCTTTTCAAATGAATTAGCTCTTTGCATCACGTGGCCAAAGTATTGGAGTTTCAGCTTCAACATCAGTCCTTCTAGTGTATTCAGGGTTGATCGCCCTTAAGATTGACAGGTATGATCTCCTTGCAGTCCAAGGGACTTTCAGGAATGTTCTTCAGCACCATAGTCTGAAGACATCAATTATTCGGTATTCTGCCTTCTTTATGATCCAGCTCTCACAACTGTACATGACCACTGGGAAGACTGTAGCCTTAGCTATACGGACCTTTGTTGGCAGAGTAATGTCTCTGCTTTTCAACACACTGTTTGGGTTTGTCTGATATCACAGCTGTATCGGTCACTACTTCCACATTTCGTCTTCTATTTGCCATGCAGTAATGGGGCTGGATGCCATGATCTTTTTTTTTTACTATTTAGTCTTAAGCCAGCTCTTTCATCCTCCTCCTTCACCCTCACCAAGAGGCTCTTTAGTTCCTCTTTGCTTTCTGCCATTAGAGTGGTATCATCCACATATCTGAGGTTATTGATGTTTCTCCTGCCTATCTTGATTCCAGTTTGTAACTCATCCAGCCGGGCATTTCTCATGCTGTGCTCAGCATACAGGTTAAACAAACAGGGTGACAGCAGACAGCCCTGCAATTAGATCTGTGCTAATCCATAGTGCAAGGCTTCAGGAGAGACCTAGCCCCAATTCCCTGTACATGACCAAGTACTCATCATTTCAAACTTACCTATAAGCCTCTGGAGGATACCAGTGCTCCACAGAGACACCTGCCTACTCCTAATCACATATGCCTTGAACACTCAGATATTTGGTAATTAACCTTCATCCTTTTTCTAGGTTCTCACTCTAGGTTTGCTCATTCAGTGGAGGCAGGGCATTCCGGAGCCCCTCCAATGAGCTAAGCACTGTGTCGGGGCTAGAGCTGCAAGACGAACAATGCAGGGTTTCTGCCCTCAAGGTATGTGTGTTGTGGGTATAAGAACAGAGATACAGGAAGATACAAGGTATAATATATTATGACATGGGTAAACTCATGGTTCAGATGGCCAAGCGTTTGCCTACAATGTGGGAGACCCAGGTTCGATTCCTGAGTTGGGAAGATCCTCTGGAGAAGGGAATGGCAACCCACTCCAGTACTCTGGCCTGGAAAATCCCATAGATGGAGGAGCCTGGTAGGCTACAGTCCATAGGGTTGCAAAGAGTCTGACACAACTGAGTGACTAAAAAAAAAAAAAAATTCAGCACATAAGAAGCGTGTGCATCCTGCAGGGCAGGAAAGTAGTCAAAATGATTCCCAGCAGAGTCCAAAGTCTGAGACCTGAAGGTCAAGCAAGAGTTAGCTGGGTGAAGGGGACAGATGGAAAGCGTGCTAGGGTCCAGGAACTCAAAACCACCAGGTAGAGAAGGAAAGAGGGGCACTGTCAGGGGCTGAGTCTATATGCGTGGCAACAATAAGAACAGTTAGCATGTGTTGAAGGCTACTGTTTTCGCTACAGATCACTTCCCTGGCACTAACTAGTTTTCATGAACAGTGATCCTGCAAAGTGGGTAATATTATTATTCCCATTTCACAGATGAAGTAACTGAGCTCTGGAGAGGTAAAGGAACTTGCTCAGGGGCACACGGATAGATAAGAAGGGAAGGACAAAAACCTCTAATGTCATGGATCAGAGCACGGATTTTATCCTGAAAGAAGTCAGGAGCCGCTGACTAGTTTTCAGAGCGATCAATGCTCACCAAATATCATGACAAGTTGGCTGTAGTATGTAGAAGGCACTTAAATGAAGGGAGAGTGAAGGCATGGAAACCAGTCACGGTGCCACCCAGTCCTGGTGACTGTGTAGACAGACGTAAGAAATATCAAGTGGAACTGACAGAGAGACTTGCAGACGTCACCTTCCTCTCTTGGGCATCCTCAAGTTAGAGCATGGTCTCACGCACTCACGTATTTTTGGCCACCTTGGTTTATGGTGGAAACATTACTAGCCAAGGCAGTGATGTTTGACAATAAATAGCTGAGAGCTCTGTCAGAGTGATCCCTCCTCCTCAACCCCAGCACAACGACCATGGACATAACTGCTCAATAATTTCAGGAAGCAAAGCATTTGGTGGAACTAAACTTATGTGCTAGAAATTTTAGGAAACTTCAAGATCTTGGATATTTGTGTGATTTCTAAGAGAAAACAAATGGCTCAAGAAAAATACCAAACACCTTCCAAATATCATTGCCTATAGTAGACTTTTTGGAGAAGGCCATGGCACCCCACTCCAGTACTCTTGCCTGGGAAATCCCATGGACGGAGGAGCCTGGTAGGCTGCAGTCCATGGGGCTGCAAAGAGTCGGACACGACTGAGCGACTTCACTTTCACTTTTCACTTTCATGCATTGGAGAAGGAAATGACAACCCACTCCAGTGTTCTTGCCTGAAGAATCACAGGGACGGGAGCCTGGTGGGCCGCTGTCTATGGGGTCACACACAGTCGGACACGACTGACGTGACTTGGCAGCAGCAGCAGCATAGTAGACTTTTTAATGATGTAGTATTGTATCACTGAATTTATTGAGGTCCAGACAGTGTACTGAAGAAATGTATCCTAAACTAGAAAGAAAAGAAACGTCTCCTTCCCTTGTTAGGTTTCGGTTGCCTCTGTCAAATCCAAATTTCTATCTTGACTTTCTCGGCGGGTTGAGGGTGGAGGGTTGTTTAAAGTTTCAGAAACCTTAACAACCCTCTTCACACAGTCCTGCCATTCTGCTCTCAGCAGCCGTCACTTTTCCTTGTGCCACAATTAAACAAACAACACGAACAATAAAAGTACTGAGAGATATAACTTGATTCATTTACATATGGTCCAATTAAGCTGCATGTTTTTAACATGTTTCTACTATAAAATAAATTTTTCCTGAGTTTACAATTTCTTCTTGCTTTGGTGAACCAAATGATTACACATTTTAATTGATTAACTCTTGATACTGGCTTTGATTTTGGATACACAGTATAAACAATCATTAAAGGAGGATTAATTTGGCTACACCAGATGGATTCCAATCTGTTTTGCAAGTTTATTACGATTCTCATTTTCTCACAAAAATGAGAAAATTGAATAGCTTTCACCATCTTTGTGAACCCCACGGGTCTCTCATACTTGGTTTGGACATTCCTTAGGAACCAAGCAAAAAGGTAGTACTTTGCAAATAGCCAAATCCTATTCTTAAAATTTTTTATTCCCAAACTTTGCCTAAAGCAACTTCCACATCTCTACAAATCATTGACTTCATCTAGCATTATAAAAAGAGTTAATCTCAAGAATGAATTACCTATTAGTTTTCTAAGATAATTGCTTATGAACTCATATCATTTAAAATGATTTTTGTGAAAGGTTAAATATTTAAACTTTGCTGGATTTAATATTCTAAATGTATAATTTGCAAAAATTCAATTCTATAAAATAAAACAAAGAGTTGCTTCTGAGCACTTAACTGAAAAATCCATTCCATATCCATTCCCTGAAGCTTATTGTTCAATAGAAGTATAAGGTTTCTAGAAAGAACATGCCTAAAGAACTTCCTACTCAGAGAAAGAGACCTTGATAGGAGCTTGGTACAGATGGATCATTTCCAAAGAAAGGCAGAAATGAAAAAGAGGATGATAAAAAAAAAAAAAAAGACAGTCACAAGTGGAAATACCATGTAAACATACCAACATCCTCCAGAAGTGTGAGGGGGTCATGAGAAATAGTTGGAGAGATACAAAAAGAGAAAAGGAGAAGGAGACAAACAGTCATTGAAAAAACTCAAGGAAGAATCCAGAAACACAGTCATTAAAAGAATGATACAGACTTGGGAGATAAATACCTAATGGCTAAGCCCTAAAATGAAATAGAGATCTGGGTAGAAAGTCAGATATTGATACAGGCAGGAAAAGGCTCCACACCAAAAAGGGATCGAGAAGCCATAAAGAGAGATACAAAAAGCAATACAAAAGGAAAGGAAAAATAAAAAGTGAGAAACTCCACGGTGGAAAGTTAAAAATAACAGAGGTAAATGAGGTATAGACAAAAAGCCCCTTACTTCTGCAGTTGAGGTACTGGACATCAATAAGTGTCCTTTGAAAGTAAAAAAAAAAAAAAACTGCAAAAATTCTTAATAAGAATTGGATTGGGACGAGACACTTGGAAATGTCAAGAGATATCTTTTATTGTGACAACTAGTGTGTGTTTGGGGAGCAGCGAGGTTAACTAGAGGCATCTAGTGGGCAGAGGCCAAGAAATGGCCAAATACCCTACAGTGTGCACCACAGTCCTCCACCAAACAAAGAACGATTCACAAAACCAGCCCTGTTTGGATTTTCTTTTGTCATTGGCGAAGTGGAAGGCCAGACCAGAACAATCGTTTCCAACCGTTCTGAGTTTGGACAGAGGAGCCTGGAGGGCTACCGTCCGTGGGTCACAAAAAGGAGGGCACGACTGAGTGACTAATATGTTCACTTTCTGAGTTCAAGGGTTCCTTTTAAGTTTTAAAACAGAAAGGACACCACTACTTGAAAGCAATCATACTTTTAGCATTTTTTCTTGCTTTAGTTCAGTTGTTAAATCATGTCCAACTCTTTGTGACCTCATGGACTGCAGTGTGCCAGGCCTCACTGTCCTTCACTATCTCCCAGAGTTTGCTCAAACTCATGTCCACTGAGCCAGTGATGCCATCCAACCATCTCATCCTCTGTCGTCCCTTTCTCCTCCTGCCTTCCATCTTTCCCAGCATCAGAGTCTTTTCCAGTGAGCCGGCTCTTTGCATCAGGCGGCCAAAGTATTAGAGTTTCAGCTTCAGCATCACTCCTCTCAATAAATATTCAGAGTTGATTTCCTTCAGGATTGACTGGTTTGATCTCCTTGCAGTCCACGGGACTCTCAAGAGTCTTCATTTGAGACAATACAGACCTCTAACATTTAGTGAGATTCAATTACATATTTTATTCATTATCTTTTGCAGTTATTTTAGTTTTCCAATAATATATATTCACACAAAGCAGACTACTTATTATAAATACGGTGCACAGGCAATATGTGGATTACATATGGATTTATAGGTCACTTACAATAATCCTGAGATCCCCGACCCTTTAACTCAAATGGAACTACACTTAAGATGATTTCATCAATGTCTCTTTTCAAAATGGACTACGTGGTGAGGGCAGGGGGAGCAAGCAGGCAATGGAAACCTTCAGGGCCATTCGTGTCACCGAGGTGGGGATCAAGCTCAGAAAGAAACAGAACTGAAGAATTGAACAACTGCTTGCTTTAAAGACAGCAAGTGCTATGCAGCTCCAGCAAAGCATACCCTTCATGGGAAGACTTATTCTTACTCCAAACCTTTCCATTTCTCCGAAGAATTCAGACTTCTGGGTTTTTCAGCACTGGCTCAAAGATTTAAAATCCGTCGTTGTTACTGTTGTTCAGCCACTCAGTCATGTCCGACTCTGTGACCCCATGGACTACAGCACCCCAGGCTTCTCTGTTCTCCACTGTCTCCCGGAGCTTGCTCAAATCCATTTACAAAAGGTTTAAAATACTGTGAGCCAAAACAGCATTTCTGTAGACTGAATTTGGTCCACAAAAGGGCCATTTGGTGATATCTGGGTAATTACAATTTATAATTTAGCACGACTGCCTCAAACCCTAAAGAGACAAGCCATGAAATAACAACGATCAAGCATGGAACTTAAAAGACAACATTTTTTTAAATATCAGGGCACATAAACTCTATTTTTCTCACCCCTCACATCTGATCTATAGTCAAGTTCTATAGTCAAGCACATCTTCTTTCAAAATATATCCCAAATCCAAGAAAACCATCTTAGTCCAAGTCAACAGCATTTCGACCCTGGCTATTCTATTACCCTTCAAATTTGTCTCCCAAATTTACCTGCCCCACCAACTGCTACACAGCAGCCAGAGCCATACTTTAAGATAAATACTACATTAATGTATTGCCTTTTTTGAAACATTCTAATAACTTACTCTCCTGAAAGTTCTGCACTGCCCAGCTCCCACACACTCCATCTTCATC
Organism: Bos grunniens; assembly: GCF_055505025.1. Lineage (NCBI taxonomy): Eukaryota > Metazoa > Chordata > Mammalia > Artiodactyla > Bovidae > Bos > Bos grunniens. Next base: position 13,064,525 of record NC_141174.1, read on the forward strand.
TCCTGTCTTCCCATTTGCTTCCTTCTCTCCAGACACACTAATCTCCTTGACATCCCTCTAACACATCACTCTGACCTCAGGGCCTTTGCACGGGCACCTTGCTTCAGACTGAATGCCCCCCCCCCCCAGATATCTACACAGGTTGATCATTTCTTTTGTTTTGCCCTTTACTCAAAGCCACCTCCTAAAAGATGCCTGCTTAAGCATCTTATCTAAAATATACATGTGCTTCCTCCTATCCTATCACTCTGTAACCCTGTACCATGAGTCAGTTACCTTTACACCGACTATCGTGAGTTTATATTATTTGATACAGTATCATAAATACTGTTTGTTCTTTCCTACTTACATGAAGCTCCCCAAGGGCAGATATTTTTGTCTACTTATGCACCCCATGTACCTGGAACTGGCACAACATAGATGCTCCCTCAGCATTTGTTAGCAAGTGAATGAATGCATGAACGTAAAACCTCTGACAAAGCAAAGGGTAAAGACACGTTACAATGGTGACGCGTTTGCAAATACTGTCTGACAGCCTGCTTATATTACCATTATTATTATTAAAAGTAAGAAAATGCATGCAAGATGTGTGCAATAGCTACAGATTAACTGTAGGCTCCTTGTGACTCCTGGGACAAGTTAGACATCACAAGTTCATTCAACTCAAATATATCAGATATAGATTAATGTGCTAGATCCTTCATCCCTTCTTCTCTTGTCCCCTGGTCCTTCCTTCTTCCACTTTTTTGCTTGCTTCCCTGCTCGCCTGCTGTTTTGTCTTCTCGCCTTCTTTCCACCACATGTATTCTTCTTTCTTCCTCTGCCATCTTCCCGTAGGGACCTCCCAGCTTGGCTGAGCATCACTCCATGCTCACCCCTCATGCTGTCTCTCTGGGGAGATGGCTGCACCTGCCTGGACTGGACCCAGAGTTTTGTTTGAGTGGATGAGGCAGTGAGAAAAGATGGAGAGAACTAGACTCCTTTACAGTTCCTTCCATCTATGGCACAAAACTGTGGATCAACGGGCTAATTGAAAAGTCTTCTCCATGCACTTTTCATCCCCCTGAAACTCCCACCAGTGACTCCCCGCTGCCAGTCAACACCTCAGTCAACCATGACTCTCTTCCACTGCAGAAACCTGGAAATCATTTACATCTGTACGTGTGTTCCCTCTCATCTGTCATTTCCCAAACACCAGTCATTTATACTGCAGTAAACAGTACATTAGCCACCAGACAGTTCCTAATCTGTCATCCCTTTTGTTAGATCCACTCTATCTGTTCAACAGAGGAGCTGCTTAAAGAGACTTCCCCTTGCTAATGAAGAGTCAGACTTCTAACCTTGTTCACCGTTTGTTCTTGGGTGGGGTGGGTGGAGGATGCTAAAAGCCACAAGATGACCTCCTTGCTCTTTGTGATTTCCCTTTTCAGACTCCAATTTAAGATGTTTAAGGAATATCGAGCGAAAGCTCTCAAATGAAATAGACCATTTGGCCATGCAATGGGAGAACTAATCATTTGATTTCAGCATCTTATTCTACAGGCCTAACTCTGCCAGAACATGAAAGGAGTAATGAACAGGAAGAGAGATGGGGTCATCGTGTTTTCCAATGGCCAAAGTAGTGAATTAGACATCAGGATTCTGGCCCTGTTTCTGCCATTAATCTTGAATAAATTTGAACATTCCTGGGGCTCAGTATTTTTCATGATGGTGATAGTAATACTAATAATATACTTTATGGTAAAAATTTTACACACATGATCTCAAATGTTCTTCATAACAATTCTATGATATAGATCATAATTATTGTCCCCATGATATAAATTAGAAAAATAACTCTTAGAGAAGCGACTTGCCCAAGGTCACACAGCTTTTAAGTTGTAAGGCAAAAACTTAAGTTCAGTTCTACCCAACTCCAAAGACAAGATCTAAATCAACTTCTTAATATCTGAAAGGAGAGAGGTAGAGGGCTGGTGGATCCATATCTTCTTTGGGATATGATAAAAGTTTTGCTTTCCATTCCTTAGAATAAATACAGCACATGCAAAGAAATGGCACATACAACTTCAAAGAGACCACAGACTCTGGACATAACAACAATGTCCTTTCCAGGGTTTAAGTTCTACGACCCTGTGATTCTCACGCTTGACTCCCTGGCTACGTAGTCAAGCTCATGATTGACCCTTAACTAAAGAGGACATGATATCCTAGAAACCTTGATGCATACAGCACTATATATGCCATGGTCATATTTCAGGCAAGTGACAGCTAACTGCTATCACACAGCAATAACTTTCAATTCATATTAACCTGCACTAGCATTATAACCAGCAACTGGAGGTAACAGATTCTTTATTCTTGATCCAATTCTGCATCCCTGAGCCATCCAGTCCTCCAGCTGTTCCCTTTTCTGTTTTGCTTTGTTTCATAAAGACAGTCATTTAACTTCCCGTCATCTTCAGCTCCTAATTGCCACAACCAGATGGAATAACTCACTGCTGGGTGAAACTGAGACTATTTCATCCTGTGACATTGACCAAGAGAGTCCACATCCCCACAGGAGAATTCTGATTGAATCAGTTGGTTACCATGCCCCCCAACATCTGGCAGGTTCTGCTTTTCCTTTGATCAAAATTAAAAAAAAAAAATTCTATGGATTTTCAATGCATTTGAGATAGATATGATAGATAATTTAAAATGCATACATACAGGTTGTTATACTATAAAGTTTTATTAAGTTTTTGTTGTTGTTGTTTTTCCCTAAGAACTTTAATAAATTACACGGTGAATTTCCTTCTGCTTTTTGAGTGGAGGGGACGCAAAGGGAGTTAAGAACACGCTCTGCCATATATATATATGGCACACACACAAACACACTTTTTTTCTGGGATCACGTGTGATTTTTGCACATGCACCGCCTTCACAATCTTGCTAATTGGATATCACTCTGCCCTTCCCTCCCACCAAGTGTCACTTCTCAGAAGCAGGGTTCCTGTGTGTGATTTCAGGTGATGGGACTGTATAGCTGACGGGCCCACAAACTGTTGATCTTCATTAAACACCTGAGACTTGTGAGTTATTGTCACATAGCTCAGTATCCACAGGTCAACAGCCTTACAAAAATCCAGAGGTTCCCTTTCTTATCTGAATGATAAGATACACGAATCTCAAACACTTCCGTACGTCTGTTAGTGGGCCACTACTTTTCCCTACTGAGGAAAGTTTATGGGGACTAGCTGGCAGGAGACTCTTTCTTCCTTGATTCCATTCTTGATTTTATTTACTATCTCTGGGACTCTTCACTACACCAGCCAGGGCCTCAAATTGGAAGAGACAAAAGACACAGGCATTTACTTGGCATCTGCCATGTGGGCTTTACCTCTTTTAGTCCTTGCAATATCTCAAAGAAGCAAGTGTTACTGTCAATCCAATTGTTCAGATGAGGAACCCATTATAGAAAGATAAATAACTTAAGGCCATATGACCACCAGGCCATTTAATTGATAACAAGCTAATCTATCTGTTCCCATTGTTTTAGCTGCAATGTTCTCCCATTAAAAGAGAAGCATTGAAAGTGATTAATTATGCATTTAGCTTTGTTGGGTCTGATACTACAGGCTAGTTCACTTAAGACCAATTGTTGACCACATTTTTCTAGTCTTGCCTCCCCTAGGAACTTTGAAGTCCCAAACTCAATTTTACAGCTTCCCTTGCAGCTAGAGATGGCATGTCACATAATCTTAACCTTGCTGACCAATGAGGTATACCTGGCTTTCTGCTGTTCCATTCCTCCTGCCTGAAGGTACAGTACTTATATTATGATTAAAGGCAATAAACCAACATACAGAAGATGTTGAACCAGAGAGAACATGGGTCCCAGATGGCATAAGTGAGTGGCTGTACCACCCTGGACTTCACACTTTCTGGATGTTTTGTTACTTAAGACCATCAAGCTCTACCGGTTAAGACAATGTCAGTTGTGTTTCTGTGAGTTGAAGCTGAATAATACAAATCAATAAAGAAAATACTTTATCTGCAATAAGGGGCATCTGATGTAAGATGAGCAGTTTCTACTGAAGGTGTATTTAAAATAGGACCATTTTATAGACCTTTGAAGTTTAGAGAAACCGTTCAAGAAGGAAGAGATCAATATGGCTAGAAAAGGGAGGATGCATTTCATGAATGAGACAGAAATTGATCTGGGTCTTTTAGAGAATATAAAAAAGGAGGCTGCCCTTTGAGTGGGGCAAGCAGTGTGAGTAAGGTTATCAAGGGAAGAATGTATCTGGCAAATTCCAGGGATCTCATGAACTCAGTCACATGGCTGAAATCAGGTTGGTTACAATAAGATGGAATAATAAGCAAGTTCAAATGATAATATAAACCAAGGAAGTACTTATAGTTATAGATGGCAGACAAATGATTAAAAGATGTACACAAGAAAAATAAAAGCACCAATAAGAAAATGGGCAAAGAAGGAAGTGAGAGCACTATGTAATTTAGCCATCAATCAGATGCTGCTTTCCTTTTAACTTCCCCCCAGTCTATTTTTAGTATGTTTCAGTGTTCTGCAAAATTTTCTTTGATAATTCAAGATGCCTCTGATTTTTAAATATACACACAAGAGATATTCTTTTCTAAGCCAATAAAAATGTTTTCATGGAACAAAGTGAGAAAAATAAGGTGGAGTCGTTATGCAGTACTGTGCAGCCAGCATTCAGAACGTGCCTATTATTACACTGAGAACAGTGGAGAGCCCCAAACAATGGTAAGACGGTAGCAACGTGGCGAAGTGGTACTTAAGGTAGCAGATCAGACAACAGCGCACAAAATTGGTTGGTGTGGCAAACGATTGGAGGCTGAAAGGCAGCAAAATACAATAGTCTAGATATAAAAGGATAAAGGCTCTGTGGGGAGAAAGGAGCAGGGCTGCAAGCAAATGGATAGAGTATAAAGAACCTTCTAGGAAGGATTCCACAGGACTTGAGGAGGAAGGAACAGGAAGACTAGAGAATGATGGTGAAGTCTCAAGGGGAGGAGAATGGTGGATGTTTTGAGAGCTAATTGACAGGGAGAGTGAGCACAGCACTGACTTTGTAGGCAATCAGACCCAGGGCCCACCCAAGCTGCCCATTTATACGACGGGGCTCTCTGTGCCCCTGAGTCTCAGTCTCTTTGATCTGTACAGAGAACTAGGTTCTATGGATAACTGTGTTAGACATGACATATTTAACAGCTGTTTAGTAGATACTTCATCATCATTGGACTTCCCTGGTGGCTCAGACGGTAAAGCGTTTGTCTACAATGTGGGAGACCTGGGTTGGGAAGATCCCCTGGAGAAGGAAATGGCAATTCACTCCAGTACTATTGCCTGGAAAATCCTATGGACAGAGGAGCCTGGTAGGCTACAGTCCATGGGGTCGCAAAGAGTCGGACACGACTGAGCGACTTCACTTTCACTTCCATCATCATCATTATTAGCAGGTGGAGAAAGTAGATGAGTTATTTTGTATGTAAGAGAAGAACTTCACTCATGAGTATGATTTTCAGGATTTTTAAGAAACTGACAGGATAACAATATCAGGACTTCAAATCCTGTAGGGACAGCTTTGGGGACAGTTCTAGAATGATGCAGATTACAGCGTTACACCTACGTCTGAAAAGGCATCCTTACCATGACTCTTTCTACAGATTAGTGAGCACCAACGCCCCCGTGGCAAAATGGTACTCTTAACTGCCAAGTGCTCCAAGGGTCTCGGCTGCCCAGAAAACTTACCCTTTTTATTTTCACCCCACTGCAATACCTAATTGGGATGTTTCTCACTGCGTGTGTGTGTGTGTGTGTGTGCATGCACACTGTGGCATGGTAAGTGGTGTGGCATGACACCATCACAGGGAGCAATCACTCGTTCACTGTGACCTCTGAGGTTCACGTCATTCATTCTGAAACCTGAATTTGAGGCACTTGTGTTTCAGAAGACAGAGAAGAGAAGGGGAGGGGAAGAGGGGCATTGAGAAAGGAAGGGAGTGGATTGGAGAGGTCGAAAGGAGAGTAGTGGAAGGGAAAAAAAAAATCAAGGCACAGGGGTGGGGGGAGGGAAGGAAGATGTTTCCCAGTGACTTGCCTAGATGGTAGCAGCCCTCTGGTATGAGAATTCCCCTTCAGTCATTTCCTTGCACTGCCAATGGAGAGGAAGCTCACTTTTTTTTTTTTTTTCTTCTTGCACACCAGTAATGTACTAGACACTGTGATATATATTTACCTCCTCCAGGTCATTTAACATTACTTGTGCACACTGAATGATTCCTAGTAGGTGCTCAAGTTAAAATAAAATGAAGATATACCACCTGAAGTATGAGCTGTCTTCCCTGCCTGGAAGGCCTTTCTTATAACCACAGGTGTCTCTCACTTCATCTCGACTCAAATGGCTCTTCCAGGAGAAGACCTCCCCGACCACCACCCATCCCATTCTTTCTCTCCTTACTCAGTTTCTTTATCTTTAGAATGCTTTTTTGTTTTTCATACCTGGTGTATGTTTGTTTGTTTATTGTCTCTCTCTCACTCAGTGAGAGTTTCAGGAGCTCAGGGCTTGGTCTGGTGTATGCTCCCCATCTCCCCAATATTCTGATTACTGGGCACAGAATAAGTTTCTAAACTCCTACTTAAAGAAATATACCTAACTCCCAAAGATACTAAGAATCTGTCCTCAACTTTTGGAAAACGACATTTCCCAAACAGTTCCCATCCCTAGGATCAGACGGTGTCACCCAGGAAACCAAGAAATGGCCAGAGGTCATTCCTGGGGGTCCACGCTGACTGCATCAGAGCTTCCTGCGGCCCTGCATCCACTGGAGTGCTGAGCAAAGTGGTGGTGGGGACCACACACCAGCTTTCATTCTGCCCTATGGGCCCCTAAGCAACAGGGGTCCCACTCTTTTCCCTTTCCTTTCCTAGACTTCATGCAATTGGCATTTTCTCCAAAAGCCCGTATCCTCGGCTTGATAACAAATAACCGATTACCTAATCTGAGGTAATATAGACTCTGATCAAGGCTAATGAAGACACGGGGGCCGAAACCCGGTTTGCTGCGCACGGCACCATTAGGGAAGATTAATCACCTTCTAACCAGCACTTCTGTGTTCTGGCTCCAAGCAGCCGGAGAGAGGCATCCATCACCTCATCCAAGCAACACCAAATGTGGCCACAGCCCATCCATCAGGGAGGCAGTGACCAACTGCACAGGGCGGGGGAGGAGGGTGGCAAGCAAACCGCAAGAGTGTCCAGATGAATATGGAGACAAGCATCCCCACGGCGCTGCAGAGCAGTACAGAGTGCGGAGAAAGTTACGGAATGACAGCTCCCGCAGTCAGGTGTGTGGTTCCAGGAACATGGCAGAGGCTACCTGGCTTCTGACCTTTTAGCAACCATACCCTGGAGTTGTTCTACTTAGAAATAAATTCTTAGAAGGCAGAAGCTGTGTTTCTTCCAGTTGCATGTTTCAGAAATGACAGCACCCAACACACATAAGTGACCAGTAAGTGAAGAATCGGGGCACACTTATTAAATTCCTGTGTGTACAGAGTACACTGTACTCACTCGTGTTCTTTGGTTTTGATCCCCTTCTTCCAAAAGCTTGCAGGAAACCTGAACAGGAACTGCAATGAGGTGTCTAGGTCCCTCCTTCTAAATCCCCATGAAAATGTATTACATGATTCTTTACCCAGAATATGTAGGACTTGACCTATTCTGGGTTCACAGTTATTTCTGGAGTTCAGATTCCTTAAATCCCAAAAAGCACCTTAAAAGAAAAAATTAAACCCCCAAAACTCTACATAACATATACCTTTGCACAGCTGCAGTTCAATGTCCTGAACACCTATTGTCTGCCAAACACACCAAGAATCAAGAACAGCCGTGGGTCACTCCCCATCACTGGGATTACTGCATCCTTACCTCCTTGCCCCGCATCTTCAATCAACTAGCCCTACATCCCCTACAGCACAAACTGGGCAATCACTGAAGATGACATCATTGCCATCTTATACATTCTTTACAAATATTCAAACAAATGGGCCATGGTGTTTAAAACAAAGACCTTAAAAAGAGTTCTACTATGTGATGGTTCCTGGGTTTAGGCACAGGAACAAAGCCAGTTTTCTAGTTATTCACATAGCCTTGCATTTCTGAATTAAGAAATCATTGTCTGCACCACCTCTTAGGGTGCTTATCACATCCAATCTGGCATTAGAGCCAATTACGCACTCCCATCCTCTCCACTAGATTGTAAACTCTTGAAGCACGGGCTGAATCACGCTCATCCATAGATCCCCTGAAGTGCCTGGTGCTTTCCAAGTGAATAGAGGCACTTAATAAACATCAGTAGAATTGAATTTTTTTTTTCAAGAGACCATACATCAAAAGAAGTAAAATGAAATTAATTCAATTGAAGCTTATTAAAATGCACTTTCTCCTCTCCTTCCACTGCACAGGATATTCAAGCCAGCATGAGAGCATCTTCAGGATCCAAACTAAAGACTGGTATTGTTCTTCAAGTCCTTTTGCTGTAACTAGGTGACAGGGTGATGGTTAGGGCCAAGAAGACTTGCATTTGCAATCAAAAAATGTCCCATAAGAAGGCGGGTGAGGCTGAGCAAATGCTTCAGTATCACAGAACCTCAGTTTCCTCCCACGTCAGCTCACAGTGTGACTGCAGGGACTGTAAATGGGATCACATATATACCAAGGGTCCAGTGTAGTTCTGGATCACAATCAGCATACGTTTTTCTATAAGAGTTACCAGACACAATTTATAGCTAGAATTAAGCTCCAAGGTGGTATGAGGTGAGGTGAGGTATTAAGTCTCTCAGACATGTCCGACTCTGTGACACCATGGACTATAGTCCACCAGGCTCCTCTGTCCATGGAATTCTCCAGGCAAGAATACTGGAGTGGGTTGCCATTTCCTTCTCCAGGGGATCTTCCCGACCCAGGGATCGAACCCCGGTCTTCTGTACTGCAGGCAGATTCTTTACTGCTGAGCCAGCAGGGGAGCCTGAATCTAAACTTTATACTATTTAAATAGCACAACATAAGATCACATACCTAAAAACTCAATATTTTTAAAAAAGACTCTAAGACTCCAGAATTTAAAGAGTATTTACTATTATATTCAATTGGTTATGAACTGACAGGGATGTAGAGAGGTGTGTGTGTGTGTGTGTGTGTGTGTGTAGGAAGGCTTTTTTAAGCAGAGTTTGGTTCAATGACATGTTTATACAGAAAACCCTGCCATTTGGAAAATGTAGTTAGAGGTTGTTTCCATGGTCATGTCCTTGCATACTAAAAGGATTAAATGGCTTACTTTAACCCAATATCAAAAATAAAAGCCAAATAAATAAAACAAAATTTTAAAAACTGTTCTTCAATGTTTCCTGATGAATGTCCTACTTCTGCACTTGACCTAACTCAGACCTGCCCCTTTCTACTCAGGTTCACCACCTACCGCCCTCAGTGTGTTTCCTTAGGAAGCTTGCAGCTACCGCTGGCTTTACCCACATTCAACCCTCCTCCCTTTGCTCCGCACGGAGCACTGCTCCTCTGACCAAATCGATCCCACTGCAGGGGGCCTGGTTTCAAACCGGTCAGGGATCTAGATCCCACAAACCACAACTAAAGATCCCACACGTGGCAATGAAGATCTCAGGGGCTGCAACTAAGATTTGGCACAGCCAAATAAACAAATATAAATAAATGCTAAAAAAGAAGCTAGTGATCTTTCTACAATGTTGAAAAAACTGACAAGCATTACCACTTTTATAAGCAGGATAAAAAGCAATGAAGACAAATAATGAAAAAGTATGATATTTAGAAAAAGGGGTTAGATTACAGCAGTTGGTTATCAAAGTGTGGTGTCAGGCCAGCAGCATCTGCTTCACCTGAAATTGATTAGAAAGGGAAACTCTTTAACCCTACCCAGAACCTGCTGTTGTTCAGTCCCTCGCCTCCTCCAAAACTATGCTCCATCAGACATCGTCTCACTCCTAAATTTTCAGCTATCTCCTTCCTCGCTGCCAGGCTCATAACAGATTGTTTCAGGTTAAACTGCAGCCTCCCCTTTGACCTATCTCACCCTCTGGCCACCGCGCAGTCTGGTCTTCCCTCACTGCTCGACCTCAGGACACCCCCTTCATTCCTCACCCTCCTCTTCCCACCATTCACCATCCCTGTTCCTACCCTCCAATTAAAGTGAGCTCCCGCCTGCCACACCCAGGAGGCATTCTCAGCAGTTGCCTTCCTAGACCTCTCAGGAGGACAGGATTCTGATGGTTAGGATTTGACACTAAGGATTACTTCCTTCTTTGTAAAACTCTGCTGACCTCCGTTTCACTGAGATGCTCTTTCAAATCTTCCTTCCCTGAATTCATCAAGGGCACTGCTTCCTCTCAAGCACAAGCCAGGGACTCTCCTTCAGTTTCATCCAAACTGTAATCAAATGTCCCTTCCTCACAGAGGAGCTTCTCAGGGACCCCAGTGGTAAAGAATCCGCCTGACAATGCAGGAGACACAAGAGATGTGGATTCAGTTCCTGGGACAGGACAATCCCCTGGAGGAGGGCAAGGCAACCCCCTCCAGTATTCTTGCCTGGAGAATCCCATGGATAGAAGAGCCTGGAGGGCTACAGTCCATAGGGTCACAAAAGAGTCGGAAGTCTTCCAAAACCACATTATCGCTTTTGCTTTGTCTTCTGAGCACTAATCATTATCTTCATCTTACAATACATACTTATTTACAAATTTTCTAAAAGTTAGACATTTGTGACTGAAAAAGACGTGCAATCCTTAAACTTACCCTATAGAGTGAAGTAACATATGTGCAGATAATAAGAGCACTTGGCTTTTACTGAGCCCTTGACAAGTTCCAGGTGTCAGAACAGGCATCTGGTACCTAGGTCCTCATCGCACGCTCTAGGCCAGATGTCCTACTGCAGAAGTTTACTATCAGTGAGAAGGAACTCAGGGTCAAGGAAGGTAACTGACCACCACTGCATGGCAAAGGTAGGACTTGAGCCAGAGCACTCTCTTCAAAATGCTTATCTCGATATTATTGACTCTAGATGAACGACAGCAGCAGTTTGTTCTAATAGATCAGAGAAGCAAAATATTTTTTCCAGCTCTGGTAGATAAAGAAAGCCTTTACTGAGTGAGGAGTTAAAAAATTAAGCTCGTCTTGAAAGACGAACAGGATTTTAGTAAGTGGAGGAAAGATGGGGAGACAGATGTTTGATCAGCAGCTATAATTCCTGAGAGCCAGGGCAGGAGTGCTCAGTGACCTGGAAGCACCTGGACATTTTAATCACCCTTGAGCTAGAGAAAGATAATTTTTATTCTGAACCACATGATTTATCCTTCTGGAGGCAAATAGTGAGACACTAATAAACTCCATGAACAACACAATGAACAGGCTTATTGGACTACATTTAAAAGTCTAAGTCAGGGAAGAGAAAAATCTAAGTCAGTATCAGAGAGATCAGGATGAATATATGTAGTACATATTAATCTGTTGATTCACTTATTCACTCTGCACTTATTTATCAGGATCATACCCTCTATAAAGAATAGCGAGAAAAAAAAAATAGTGAGAGATAGGACTACGAATAAAAAGCTGTCCAAAGGGAGCCCAAAATCCTACAAGAATTAAAATGAGTAAAGGGCCGATAGTATAAAATGATCATAATGATAGAATTATTATCAGAGAATTGAAGCAGTCTAGGATCTCAGAAATTGAAGAGATCGTTTCTTTTGATATACAAAGAAGGAGTAAGAGAAGTGGGTGGGATCAGAGAAAAAAATGTTTCTCCCATAAGGGCTTCTTTGTTTTTTTTTTTTTCTTATTGCTCTATTTTTCTTTTAACTTTCTATTATATTAACAAACCCTTTTATTATAAGAAGTGCCCAAAGGATTCCCTTTGATTGTTAAGGACTCTTGTTTTCTTGATTCTTTATCACAGAAGACGATTTGCTGTGTGTATCCTGGCAAGCTGGGCTTCCCAAGTGGTGCTAGTGGTAAAGAACCTGCCTGCCAATGCAGGAGGTGTAGAAGAGGCTGGTTGATCCCTAGATTAGGAAGATCCCCTGGAGGAGGGGATGGAAACCCACTCCAGTATTCTTGCCTGGAGAACCCCAAGGACAGAGGAGCTAGGAGGGCTACAGTTCATGGATTTGCAGAGAGTCAGATATGACTAAAGCACCTTAGCACGCACATGGTGGCAAGCTAGCTTCACCGGATACTGAGAGCAGATGTCCACAGACCAGCTTCCAGGGGCTTCTGTGGAGAGAAGTTCCAGTCCCTTTCATCCTTTTCCTGCTGCCCATCATTTAATACCCAAAGCCACAGCCCCCTGTTAACAGAGAATCCTGCACACAAACTGTTTCCCTCAACACACATGTGGCATAGAACATGTAGGTTACACCAACTGCCGTGACAATTTTCTTCAGTAACCTTCGGAGTATTACGGCTGACCCTAGTCCTATATGTCACCTGAACATTTCTGGTCAGAATGACTCTTCCCATCTCCCCTCCAAGCCACCTGGATAATTTCCCTAACTCCAACACCTTTCAGCAGGACTGGTGGAATCTGAGCCCCACAGTAGAATCTAGCATACCTACAAGTAGGTAACTCAGGAAAGACTGCTGCTGATGCTCCAATACTTAGGCCACCTGATACGAAGAGCAAACTCGTCGGAAAAGACCGCAATGCTGGGGAAGACTGAAGGCAAGAGGAGAAGGGGCGGCAGAGGAGGAGATGCTTAGATAGCATGACCGACTCAACAGACATGAAGTTGAGCTAACTCTGGGAGATAGCAGAGGATAGAGCAGTCTGGCGTGCTGCAGTCCATGAGGTCGCAGAGTCAGATGCCACTTAGCAAACGAACAACTTAGGAAGGGGGGAGGTTGGGGAATGAGAGGGTACAAAGGACGAGCTTCATCATAGATGAGTTTCTCTAAGTGGATGAGGCTGCTGTATATTGAGTTGTGGCCACACAGCAGGATGACAGGGCCAGATGCATATCAAGGCTGGAGAACTAAAGAAGTTCTGGTCAAAGCATGGATGTGGTCCATGGGGTGGTCCACACCAGGGAGACAGTGATCATCGGATCCACCCCCGGATGTACTCCATTTATGGAGTCAGCTACTTCTGACTCTGTTCCCAGCAGAGCTTGACCCTAACCTTGAGAGTCAGGCACAGAAAGTGACAGAGACAGTGGTCAGCCACCTCCTTTCACGAATACGTGAGGGGCACCAAGCTAAGGGCCAGACGTATCGTAAGAAGTGAGACAGATGCAACGTCTGTCATGGAGGTCACTGTCGGCCCAAGAGTCTTTTCTCCATTCTTCATGTGCAGCTCCGGAGTGAATCTGATGCCTCTTCTGTCATTTGCTCTGTATGTTTGCTCTCTGTACAGCCCAGCTTACTGCATGTGCACCATCCTCCTTGTCCTTACAGACGTGGGAGTCTGGGCAGGAGCAGGGAGGGCTTGGTGGGGGGGCAGGGGGCAGGGGGAGAACCCTTCTTTATTACAGAAAGGTGAAATCATTTGCTCAGGGTCATTCAATCAGACAACGCTAAACAAACAAAACAAATCCTCAAATTCCCCAGATTAGGTTAGCCCCTTCCACTGTTCACATCTACAGAAACTTGACTCTGCTTTCTGGAGCCTCCGATGCTCTTGGAACTGTTTGTGGAAGGCCTGTGATCTCGTCAATTTCAGGCACTACCAGAGCTGACATCATACCTATTGTGCTCACCGTGGTGGCCCCTGCATATGTGTGCTCCTGGCGTAAAGTAGGTGGACAAGAGTATTTGTTGAATTTATTGTAAATTTGCAGGCACTCCTACTAGCTATTATAAAGGAATTTCCCAAACTTAAAAAACATTTCCCTCACACAAGATGCTTGAGCCTGGACATCCCGTATCGCAACCAAAAGGGCCTGGCACCCAAGGCAGATTTTAGAGAGATGGGGGTCTAAACCAAAACAAAAATATATATGAGCCAGAAGTGCAGATACAGTGGGTGTGTGATCTTGATAGGAACCAGGGTGGACTAGGAGGTCTTGGGTGTGTAGTACTAACACAAAGATTGCCTCCCCAGTACACAAAGATGTTTCCACTCAATTGCCATCGCTTCATAACAAGCTCCCTCGACTTGTGGCTGCTGTGTTAGCCAGACTTCTACATCCAGAGAGAGCAAATAAAGGGCACCAGGGGACACGGGTGAGGTGAGATGGAGAAAGGCATTTGCTTTGAAAATCACTAGCAGTCAGAGATGACCACCTTTTCTCCTGTGGTCCCAGACACTGAGAAAAGAGGTGATGATACCCTTTAAGAGGAAGGGGTAGACAGCAATGAGATGCGGAGGACAGAGCAACCATTCCCACTAGAGATCCAGAAATCCTGAGCTTTGGAGAGGATTTACATCCTGCCCAGAGAAGCCAAGAGAACCAGAACAAGATGGCTGTCTGCTGCAGGATGCAGCAGGTCCTTGTGTGGGACCACTGTGCTTAAACGTGTTTCTGCAGCAGGCAGGGCAAGGCCAGGCCTCACTCCTTTGGACGGAATGCAGAACCTCTCCTCTGGGTCATGAGTCCAAGTGCCAATCATCTTGGGATGAGCTAGACTTTGAGACTGAAATTAAAGACAGAGGAGGTAAGCCTTAGAACAAAAACGAGGGACATTCTTCTCTGGCCTCTCTTTGCTTTGGACTCAGAATTCTAGGCATGCTTAAGGATCTTAAGGCAAAGGCAGCCTCGGGAAATCCTGAGGGACCCTGTGAGGATGGGCGTGGCCTGTGGTCCCTCTCTGAGCACCCCCAGCTAGCAGCCGTGTGCCTCCCCACCCACGATTCCAAATCCATCGGGAGCATCGTAACTTCTGCAGCCATCTCAGCTGTGGATACAGAATCGAGGAAAGGGGCCATTCATTGCCCACACCCAGGTTGTTGCTGGTAGGATGGTAGCAATGGAGAAAGGGATTCTCAGGGGCAAAGGGAGGTCCACAGCCCTTGGCCATGGGGAGGGTTTCACTTCTCAGCTCACAACAGTGAATGATGGTGCCAACATCACTAATTCCGACCAACTGGGCTTTCATACCCAGTCATGGAGAAAAACCTGTGATTCAGTGAAGCATGAATAGTTTACATGTTGTAAATTTCATGAGAGCAAAGAATTTTTTTTGGTCTGGTTTCCTATTTTATCTCTAGTGCCAAGTACAGTACCTGCTACACAAGAGGAATTTTAATACTAGTGGATGAGCAAACTGATCACTGAATCTTACATTTTGCTTTGTATACCAATAAAATATTTATGAACGAATGCATTAAAATGAATACCCATTTAGAGACACAGAAGTCATGTGAGGTGGTTGCTTAGAGATTTTTTTATTTACCTATTTGGAAACATTGGTAAATTCTCTAACTACTAAACTAGTTTGGGGCAAACAGAGTTAATGAAGATCGTGACCTAGTATTTTATAGTCAGCAAGGTGGTTGGCAAAATCTAACATGAATAGAAATGCATTCAGCATTTCAGGAACAAAAGCTTCTTTAGAAGAAGTTAATAATCCCTTTGAGAGCACTGCCCACCCACAGGAAGTGGAGTGGGCGGTTACTGGGACTGTGTTTTTGTTTTAGTGGGTACTGAATACCAACATGTTATAAGTAACTTGGGTACACATAGAATTAGGCAAAAACCGGTCTGCTGTAAATCCTGTCACTCCAACAAAGCAAAGAGAACCAGCTCATAGATACATCAAGAATGCAAGAACAAATTCACCATCGTTACGATCCAAGGAGTTTTTGGTAAGCTAGCATCTTACTCATGCAATATGGAGATTTTTTTTTAACCTCCTCTAAAATAATATTTTAATTTGGGAAGAATTCACAAGCGTTGGTGGGCTTTAAAACAATTTAGGAACCCTCACTGACCTGCTGGAAATTTGATTATACACATTCTTATTGTGCATGCTCAGTCATGTCTGATTCTGTGACCCCACAGACTATAGCCAACCAGGCTCCTCTGTCCATGAGATTTGTCCATGAGATTTGCCCAATACTGGAATGGGTTGCCATTTCCTTCTCCAGGGATCTTCTTCACCTAGGGATCAAACCTGTGTCTCCTGCATTGCAGGCAGATTTACCACTGAACCATCAAAGAAGCCACATATTCTTATTAGATGAATTTAATACAGGCAAAGCTGAAAATTTCCTGAACTAAATATTTGCCACTGTAGCCACTCCATCCCCCTACCCCACCATACACACACATACAGACTGTATTTCCCCACCACCTTTAAATACAGGAAGACAGGCAGAGAATGTTGGACCACAGTTGGTGTCAAAACCATCCCTATGAATTTCTGCTTGAAAATGCTGAGGAAACATGCTTACCAGAGGGTAAATGAGTATGATGATAGTTAAACTGCAACAAGACTGCTCTGTCTACAGTTTGAAGAAAAAAAAATGTTGAAAATAGCAAGCAGTCTTTAAATAATTAAACCAGGAGCTCATCCACTCTTGTATAATCAATTCTTCAGTAGCTTGGAAAGCTGGAGAGTCAGGATCTAAATCCCCATGAAGTAAAGACCATGATGGTTGGTCCGTCTGCACAGTCTCTGAATTTGGGTGGTCCCCTGGAGCTCCTCACCTGCTCTCTGGGATCCCCTTCTCTAAACCATGGATGAATGACCCACCCTTCTTACAGGGTTATGTGGGGAACACAGCATCTTCAAAAGCCCTCTGATAGCTTTCAGAAAAACAGCTCACACTCAGCTTAGCACTCAAAATCTCCCCAATTCTGGCTCCACCTGTGTCCTTGGTGACATCACTGTGCTCAAGGCTACAAACTCATCATTCCCCTCACTCACTGAGGGTCTCAAGCTTCTTTACATTCTCCTCCCTCTGCCCGCCTCTCTCCTTTCTTCTCCTGCTAATCTAGCCATCCTTGCAGACTCGGCTTGCCTGGGTTCTGTTGGTCAGGCCATCTCCATTACACAGCCCTTCAGCATTCTCCCCGGTCACCAGACTTCCTACCTTGTGCAGAAGGCCACCAGTCACTGCACACACAACAGTTCAGCTGTCTCTTTACCTTTCTCACTAGACTTGAGGCTCCTTAAGGGACTGAGCACAATTTCAGTATCCTCAGTACCTAGCACCTTGATTGGTATAATAGTAGACATTCGGAAGTGAGTAGATAGATAAGTGATGTCCATAGCCAAACCTTTTAAGGAAACTTTCTGATTCACAAACTATTATCTTACACTCTGGTCTTTTCCTGGAAAATTACTCCCTGACAGAAGGAAAGACAAGTTAACAAATAAAGTCCTTGCATGGGATGGAAATGGGTGAATTCAGGGTATTTAGGTCAAATG
The DNA here is from genome assembly GCF_055505025.1 of Bos grunniens. NCBI lineage: Eukaryota > Metazoa > Chordata > Mammalia > Artiodactyla > Bovidae > Bos > Bos grunniens. The sequence continues at coordinate 13,081,947 of NC_141174.1, forward strand.
ATGGATTGATTTTGCTGGATTTGGATTAATGCTATTTTCCCATTCCACTGCTTCCTTCCCACCCCACTCCTCTTTGATGTCAATCTGTTTTACTCATTGTCCACTCCCTTTTTCGTCTCCACTAACATTAAAATGTAAAGAAGAAAATCAAATATAGGGTGTGTGTGGGTCCCAGAACAACATCAGGAGTCAGTTTACTTTCCACAGGTACACACAGATGGCAAACTTGGTTGAGCACAGTTTCAGCCACTTATATGACTTGCTTTGTAGGAAGAAAGACTCATTGCAAATATAGCCGCTTGAGATAATATGCTGATGAGATAACTGAGCTAGTTCCAACTATTGATGCTCCTTCCCAAAATGCATGAATGCAATTTATAAAACAAAACAAAACAAAAAACTTGAAAAAGCAGTATCTAAAATTTTCCAGTGGGTTTAATTATCTTGGTTATAAACAGATATAATGATGGAGAAAACCCAAATGGAACAAACCTAACTGGCACAATCCCCTTAATCAGCCTTGTGTTGGGCTATTTTCCTGGACCAACAAACATCTAGGAGGGGAAAAAAAAAAGGAAAGGAAAAATAAAGCAAAGAAAGCCAAGCTCATTACATTTGACCCACAGGACTAAAGCACCACCTAGTGGGAAAAATGAAAAACAACTGCTCTTGCACTGGCTCTCCTTTTTAAACTCAACAAATGTTTTCTTGGATCACCAGTCTTTCAGTGTCTAGTGAATTTACAAATTCTTCCCTTTTGATTTTATGCTAAAAATTAATTGCAGACTTGTAAAGACAGAACAAACAACAACTTCTTTTATTATCCCTCAAACCTGTTAACACAAACACTCGGGGCCCGACGTAAATAGAGATGTGTGGGCTGCACACCATCTGGGTGTGATGTGTTTGCCAAGTATCCTCTTATAGCAACTAGCTAGCATCCCCACAGTCAGAGTACCTGGCCATCTATATCTTCTCTGGACTTTGTCTGGGGTCCCTCTCTGGGAAGGTGGTGAGACCAAAGTTCTGTTCTGTACCTCAGCATGTGGAAAAACAATATGGTATAGACATTAAGAGCATGGGCTCCTAAGAGACAAACCTGGATTTGATTCACAACCTTCTACTTTCTAGCTCTGTGGCTTACGGACCAGACATCTCAATTCTTGTATCTCAGTTTTCATCATTGTTATAAATGGAGCAATAAATAACGCCTACTTGCTGGGGAAATAATATCTAACTGAGAGACTGTTATAAAAATAAACTATGAGAACATAACCTAGCACTCCACAAAGATTTTTGAAAAGTTTTATCATTCTACTTATTAGCTTATTCTAATTTCAACTTAAATGTTTCAATGATACGAAACAAAATTCATGGAGTGGAATTGCACTAAGATGAAATAGTAGCCTCTTTTTGGACTACACAATTTTTTATAATAACTTTCATAAAGAAAGAAAGCTGACCATGAAAGAATTGATGCTTTTGAACTGTGGCGTTGGAGAAGACTCTTGGAGAGTCCCTTGGACTTGCAAGGAGACCAAACGAGTCAATCCTAAAGAAAATCAGTCCTGAATATTCATTGGAAGGACTGATGCTGAAGCTCAAATACTTTGGCCACCTGATGCGAAGAACTGACTCATTGGAAAAGACCCTGATGTTGGGAAAGATCGAAGGCAGGAGAGAAGGGGATGACAGAGGAAATGGTTGGATGGCATCACCAACTCAACGGACATGAGTTTGAGTAACCTCCAGGAGTTGGTGATGGACAGGGAGGCCTGGCATGCTGCAGTCCATGGGGTCACAAAGAGTCAGACACGACTGAGCGACTGAACTGAACTGAATATATGTCAACAAACAACTTTTAGGATTTTGTTATCAATCTAGGCATGAATTATACACCAATGAGTACTAGATAAGCTCCTGCAGAAGTCATGTGTGATACAGAGATATGACTCAAATGCTGGTTGGTTTCTTGATTGCTTTTATGGCACAAAAATCACTCAGAACCAAGCAAGAGAGGACAAAAGTATTCCAAAGTCATCATGCACAAATTCACAGCCAACATGCTCCCTAAATTTTATTTTCCCTAATTGAATTTAGCAATTTCCTTGAATCAAACATTCTACTGCAACATAGGCTAAAAATAAAACATATAAATGGATCAAGCTAAATGAAGGATAGAAAAAACTGATATTATAAATCCTGAAGGCCCATTCGTGTTTTTCAATTTGTTGAATACTGAGAATCGTTGGTTTTTTGTTTTCTGTTTTTCCCCCAATAATATGCTTGCATCAGGGCCTTTAAGGAATCTGTACATTTGATCTGGAGGGGAAAGGAATCATTTCTCACATTCCTCAAAAGAAAAGGTGACAACCCAAGAATGTATTGTTAGCTCATCTTATTTGTTGGCTTTTTCATTCTTTTGCAAAAGAAGCCTTCACTGAATTGCAAGGCAAAAGAGAGTGAACCAACCACAGGCATTTATAACAAAGAGACAGATGGTTGAACTGGTCACCTGTCGCAGAAATTATTCATGGAGAGGAAAAAGAGCAGCAGAGAACAAATAATTCCTATGTGTGTGTATGTTTTCTAATAACCTCAAACTACTCTTTCTGTTTCAAACATGAATCTTAATCAGAGTAGTGAAAAAAAAAAGAAAAAAAAAGCTGGAGGGGAAAGGCCATAATTGCTACTACCATCCTCACTGGAGATGGATGATATGAAATCCTCCCATTTGATCATGATGGATGGTCGCTCCTCCCTCCTCGGGAAAATGAGTCACCTCCCCCACAAAGCACCTCCCTCTGGCCTCCTTGAGGAGAAGGAGGGCTCGCTCCTGTCCAAACCTGACAACTGGATTTAATGGTGTGTGGAAGGAAGGTGCCCCTGGGGTGCAGCATCACATTGACTCAGAAGCAGTAAGTGAATTCAGCTTGGTCCCTGTACTTCCAGTAAAAACAACCCCTCTCTCTCTCTCTCTCTCTCTCTCTCTCTCTATATATATATATATATACACACACACACACACACACACACATACATCCTTTTTCAATATTCCTTTGGGTATATTTCAATCCAGATCTGCATGTAAGATTACCATTTCTTTTTTATGGGATTTTTTTTTTTTTTTTCTGTCCAGGTAGCTCTCAAAACCAGTATCACTAAGAATGGTGTCATTTTCAGATACTGATGGTTTCCCCCTTAGTCTCATGAGGAACAAGTGTGAAGCAATACTTGATGAGCACTTAAAACATTCATACTTAACAAGGTCTTAAGTATGTATAGAGAAAAGAGCTTTCCCAGAGATAAGCAGGTAGGAACAATGAGGGAATAGAAGAGACCCAAACAGCTTAAGACTGTAACAATTAGGTCCTCAAATCTCTTTCTAGCAAACATCATTCTCATGCCACCCAATTTGAAGAGCAATAGGAAGATGTTCAGATTCAATGCAGACATCAGAATCTAAACCCCAGGAGTTTCCTTTTGAACATCATTTGGGGGCAGGGGATGCAGAAAAGCCTAAATTAGTAAACTCACAGTAATTGTGATTTTTTTTTTAATACAATGAGTTTATAATTCTTAAATCAGGAGGTAGGTGCATGAGCATTTGTTATTTTGATGCTTTTGAACTGTGGTGTTGGAGAAGACTCTTGAGAGTCCCTTGGACTGCAAGGAGATCCAACCAGTCCATTCTGAAGGAGATCAGCCCTGGGATTTCTTTGGAAGGAATGATGCTAAAGCTGAAACTCCAGTACTTTGGCCACCTCATGCGAAGAGTTGACTCATTGGAAAAGACTAATGCTGGGAGGGATTGGGGGCAGGAGGAGAAGGGGACGACAGAGGATGAGATGGCTGGATGGCATGACTGACTCGATGGAAGTGAGTCTCAGTGAACTCCGGGAGTTGGTGATGGACAGGGAGGCCCGCATGCTGCAATTCATGGGGTCGCAAAGAGTCGGATACGACTGAGCGACTGATCTGATACTTTACACACATTAACATATTATAAATATCATTTGCATGTGCTCAACAGTTAAGAAAAACATGACAAGTATTTTAAAAAGAAATAAAAAAGTAAACTACAGTCTTTAGCAATTTGGTAAAAAGCTAACATTTTTAAATAAGGATGGTGGGTACAAGGGTGTTGAATATTTTCTGTTTTTTCCATATGCTTGAAATTTTTTATAATTTTAAAATTAAATTCGGCTTAAAAAAAAAATCACACACTGCTGCTTTTCACCTAAATTAGTTTTAGGTGAGAAGATGTAACAGTGTTGATTCTTTTAGGAATGAGTTTCTAATTCTCAAAGGGAGACAGTTTCCATCTTGAGCTCCTGAAATACTGAATAACCCTTTCTTCTGTGGATATCTAAACAATTTACAAAACAGTGGTAGGATTTTTTTCTCAAAAAGTAAAATAAAATCACAGAGAATATGAGCAACCTTGGGTTGTCCTGATTTAGTTACTTGTCAGAACCTAAACTTTCTAAGCCAAAGAACCAGAAAATCACAGGATTAAGACAGAGGCAAATAATAGCTGACCTTGGACCACCTCCTCAGGGGTGGTAATATGACCATGGTTTAGCAGTTTCTCCCACCTAATCCTATCATCAACACAATTGTTTTGTTTTGTATTGTCCTTAAAAAAGAAAAAAAAAAAAGCTTCTTTTTGAGAGACAATCTCAGGCGTGTAATGTTGCTGAATTTTACCCAACATTTACCTTGGAGGTTTCTTTTCAACACTATCTGGTTCAAAATTGGGAAAGGAGTACCTCAAGGCTGTATATTATCACTCTGCTTATTTAATTTAAATGCAGAGTGCATCATTCGAAATGCTGGCTGGGTGGATCACAAGCTGGAATCCAGAATGCCAGGAGAAATATCAACAACCTCAGATATGCAGATGACACCACTCTAATGGCAGAAATCAAAGGGGAATTAAAGAGCCTCTTGATGAAAGTGCAAGAGGACAGTGAAAATGCTGGTATAAAACTCAACATTATGATAATCTCAACAGATGCAGAGAAAGCCTTGGACAAAATTCAACATCCATTTATGATAAAAACCATCCAGAAAGCAGAATGGAAGGAACATACCTCAACATAATAAAAGCTATATATGACAAACCCACAGCAAACCTTATCCTCAATGGTGAATAATTGAAAGCATTTCCCCTCAATTCAGGAACAAGACAAGGGTGCCTGCTCTTACCACTACTACTCAACACGGTTTTGGAAGTTTTGCCCACAGCAATCAGAGCAGAAAAAGAAATAAAAGGAATACAGATTGGAAAAAAAGAAGTAAAACTCTCACTGTTTGCAGATGACATGATCCTCTACATAGAAAACCCTAAAGACTCCACCAGAAAATTACTAGAGCTAATTAATGAATATAGTAAAGTTGTAGGATATAAAATCAACACACAGAAATCCCTTGCATTCCTATGCACTAACAACGAGAAAACAAGAAATTAAGGAAACAATTCCATTCACCATTGCAACAAAAAGAATACAATACTTAGGAATATATCTACCTAAAGAAACAAAAGACCTACATATAGAAAACTATAAAACACTGGTGGAAAGAAATCAAAGAGAACACAAATAGATGGAGATATATACTGTGTTCATGGATCAGAAGAATCAATATAGTGAAAATGAGTATACTACTCAAAGCAATCTATAGATTCAATGCAATCCCTATCAAGCTACCAATGGTATTTTTCACAGAACTAGATCAAATAATTTCACAATTTGTATGGAAATACAAAAAACCTCGAATAGCCAAAGCAATCTTGAGAAAGAAGAATGGAACTGGAGGAATCAACCTGCCTAACTTCAGGCTCTACTACAAAGCCACAGTCATCAAGACAGTATATGGTACTGGCACAAAGACAGAAATATAGATCAATGGAACAAAGTAGAAATCCCAGAGATAAATCCACACACCTATGGTCACCTTAGCTTCAACAAAGGAGGGAAGAATATACAATGGAGAAAAGACAATCTCTTTAACAAGTGGTGCTGGGAAAACTGGTCAACGGCTTGTAAAAAATGAAACTAGAACACTTTCTAACACCATACACAAAAATAAACTCTAAATGGATTAAAGATCTAAACGTAAGACCAGAAACTATAAAACTCCTAGAGGAAGACAGGCAAACACTCTTCAACATAAATCACAGCAGGATCCTCTATGACCCACCTCCCAGAATACTGGAAATAAAAGCAGAAATAAACAAATGGGACCTAATTAAAAGCTTTTGCACAACAAAGAAAACTATAAGCAAGGTGAAAAGACAGCCTTCAGAATGGGAGAAAAAAATAGCAAATAAAGCAACTGACAAAGAATTAACCTCAAAAATATACAAGCAACTCCTGCAGCTCAATTCCAAAAAAAATAAATGACCCAATCAAAAAATGGGCCAAAGAACTAAATAGACATTTCTCCAAAGAAGACATACAGATGGCTAACAAACACATGAAAAGCTGCTCAACACCACTCATTAGAGAAATGCAAATCAAAACCACAATGAGGTACCATTTCACACCAGTCAGAATGGCTGCTATCCAAAAGTCTACAAGCAATAAATGCTGGAGAGGGTGTGGAGAAAAGGGAACCCTCTTACACTGTTGGTGGGAATGCAAACTAGTACAGCCACTATGGAGAAAAGTGTGGAGATTCCTTAAAAAACTGGAAATAGAACTGCCATATGACCCAGAAATCCCACTGCTGGGCATACACACTGAGGAAACCAGAATTGAAAGAAACACATGTACCCCAATATTCATCGCAGCACTGTTTCTAATAGCCAGGACATGGCAGCAACCTAGATGTCCATCAGCAGATGAATGGATAAGAAAGCTGTGGTACATATACACAATGGAATATTACTCAGCCATTAAAAAGAATACATTTGAATCTGTTCTAATGAGGTGGATGAAACTGGAGCCTATTATACAGAGTGAAGTAAGCAAGAAAGAAAAACACCAATACAGTATACTAATGCATATACATGGAATTTAGAAAGGTAACAATAACCTAGATAGCAAATTCAAAAGCAGAGACGTTATTTTGCAAAGAAAGGTCCATCTAGTCAAGGCTATGGTTTTTCCAGTAGTCACGTATGGATGTGAGAGTTGGACTTGAAGAAAGCTGAGTGCCGAAGAAATGATGCTTTTGAACTGTGGTGTTGGAGAAGACTCTTGAGAGTCCCTTGGACTGCAAGGAGATCCAACCAGTCCATTCTAAAGGAGATCAGCCCTGGGTGTTCTTTGGAAGGAATGATGCTAAAGCTGAAACTCCAGTACTTTGGCCACCTCATGTGAAGAGCTGACTCATTGGAAAAGACTCTGATGCTGGGAGGGATTGGGGGCAGGAGGAGAAGGGGACGACAGAGGATGAGATGGCTGGATGGCATCACGACTCAATGGACGTGAGTTTGAGTGAACTCCGGGAGTTGGTGATGGACAGGGAGGCCTGGTGTGCTGCAATTCATGGGGTCACAAAGAGTTGGACACGACTGAGCAACTGAACTGAACTGAACTGAATGATAACCCTGTATGCAAGACAGCAAAAGAGACACAGATGTATAGACCAGTCTTTTGGACTCTGGGAGAGGGTGAGGGTGGGATGGTTTGGGAGAATGGCATTGAAACATGTATATTATCATATGTGAAATGAACTGCCAGTCCAGGTTCGATGCATGTTACAGGGTGCTCGGGGCTGGTGCATTGGGATGACCCAGAGGGATGGGATGGGGAGGGAGATGGGAGGGTGGTTCAGGATGGGGAACACATGTACACTCATGGGAGATTCATGTCAATGTATGGCAAAACCAATACAATATTGTAAAGCTAAAAAAAAAAAAGAAACAAAGATCATGACATCTGGTCCCATCATTTCATGGCAAATAGATGGGGAAACAATGGAAACACTGACAGGCTTTCTTTTCTTGGGCTCCAAAATCACTCCAGAAGGTAATTGTACCCATGAAATTGAAAGCTTGCTCTTTGGAAGGAAAGTTATGATTAATCTAGACAGAGTATTAAAAAGCAGAGACATCACTCTGCTGACAAAGGTCCATATAGTCAGAGTTATTGTTCTTCCAGTAGTCATGTGCGGATGTGAGAGCTGGACCATAAAGAAGACTGAGAATTGAAGAACTGATCCTTTTGAACTGTGGTGCTGGAGAAGACTCTTGAGAGTCCCTTGGACTGCAAGGAGATCCAACCAGTCATTCCCAAAGGAAATCAACCCTGAATATTCACTGGAAGGACTGATGCTGAAGCTGAAGCTCCAATACTTTGGTCACCTGATGTGAAGAGTTGACTCACTGGAAAAGACCCTGATGCTGGGAAAGGCTAAAGGTGGGAGGAGAAGAGGGCAGCATAGGATGAGATGGTTGGATAACATCATCAACTCAGTGGACATGAGTTTGAGCATGTCTAACTAACTCCTGGAGATAGTGAAGAACAGGGAAGCCTGGCATGCCACAGTCCATGGGGTCTAAAGAGTCAGACAGGACTTAGCAACTGAAGAACAACAACAGTTGATAGAAAAGACAATCAACTGGCAACAGTAAATGAAGCAAAGATGTAGTGAAGACATGGAGCTCCATGTTTCACTGTGCACAGCCTGAACAAAACTGTTAGAATTTGCATTCTAACATATGCATTACAGATGCCTTGATCACTCTCACACCAAATGGTGTCCCCCCACAAAACACAGGAAAACCTAAATATTTGATGTACCTCATTCCTTTGCTACAAGAAATTTTTTTTAACCAGAATTCTGTTAAGATTTTTTTTTTTAAGTATCAAAAGATTTTCCTGTAGCATAGGAGGTTTCTCAACCTTCTAAATGTTCAGACTGTATCTTTTAAACAGGAAAGTCTGCACACATTTCAATCTGAGGCAGGAAATGAGTTTTGAAAGCTTCAAGCATTTTAGTTTAGCAACAGGGAGCTTGGGGAGGATGCTGAGGGAGGAAGAGTCAGAGGCCTCTGGTATCTCTATTAGCAAGAAGCCTGGAGCCTGGGCAGGCATAGAACTCAGCTGACCGCAATTCCGCCTGTATCAGGGGGAAAATGAACTTGGAATGAACTTGGTCCCAGCCATTCACAGCCCAGTGTACTAAAATTATAGTTTAATCAGAGAGGCCATAACAGTTCATTCCATTAGAAATCATACAACAAATATGATCTAACAGTTTTTAAACCAATGTATCTCTGAAATACAATACTATTCACTGTTTGAGTGACAGAGAAAGAGGTTTTAATACAAGAAGTGGATTCTTCTTAAAAAAAGAAAAATCTTTAGCTGCAAATATAAAAACAAAGTTAAAGTCAAAAGGAAAAGTAATTAAAGCTTGTAAGATTGCAAATCAGTCCTTGTAAGATTACAAATCAGTCCTGAATATTCACTGGAAGGACGGATGCTGAAGCTGAAACTCCGATACTTTGGCCACCTGATGCGAAGAACTGACTCGTGTGAAAAGACCTTGATGTTGGGAAAGATTGAAGGCAGAGGAGAAGGGGACGACAGAGGCTGAGATGGTTGGATGCCATCACCAACTCAATGGACATGAGTTCGAGCAAGCTCCAGGAGTTGGTGATGGACAGGGAAGCCTGGTGCGCTGCAGTCCATGGGGTCACAAAGAGTCAGACATGACTGAGCAACTGAACTGAACTGAAGATTACAAATGGAGTCAATTTCTTAAATCCTTGCCATTTCACTAGTTCTTTGAATATTACAGTTAGTTGTTTCTGTCTCTATGTAGCTTGTATTCCATTTTTCAGTTGTGGTTAACCCTAAAATTCTCACTGCCAGCACTAGCTCATGCCATTTCGCCATGTACCCCAGCTATTATAAGAACATCCTAAGAAGCTCCAATACTTTGGCCACCTGATGCAAAGAGCCACCTCGTTGGAAAAGACCCTGATGCTGGGAAAGATTGAAAGCAGGAGGAGAAGAGGGCAGAGGAGGATGAGATGGTTGGATGGCATCACTGACTCAATGGACAAGAATCTGAGTAAACTCCGAGAGATAGTGAAGGTCAGGGAAGCCTGGCACACTGCAGTCCATGGGGTCGTAACGAGTCAGACAGGACTTAGCGACTGAACAACAACAAATGGCTTTCTTGTTTTCACTAGTTAGTCCGACAATTTTTCATCAAATCTCCACTGCGTATCATACTCTACTCGAAGGTCTGATTACTGCCTTCTCTCAACTCACCCCCCAACACTCTGCGAGGGGGCTCTTTCTGAGACATTCTTTGCCCATATCACATATGAGCTCAAAAACGTCTACTGTTCCTCTTCCTCCAAAATCTCCTGCCTCTGGGAGCTCATAATCTGACTTCATCCAGGCTGCCTCCTGCCATCCTTCACCCTCCCTTTACTCCAATCAGACTTTTTACTCCCCTAAAGTCCCTGACTTTTCCCACCCCTACCCCTGCTCACCTTGTTCTTTCTATGTAACACTGAGCCTGACCAGAACTGGGCCTATATTCTGATGAAAGAGAAATATATACATGGGACTCTGTGGGAAAAAAAAAAAGTTACATCCAGATACACTAGTTATGCAGGCCCCCTTGAAATGGGTCTAGTTTTCTGAGAAGCTTAGGGAAGAAAAGAAGAGAGGAGACAAAATATGAAATCCTCTACAAGAATAAAATGATTTTCTTTCAAGTAACAGAGAGTAACTTAGCATGTATATTAAGTTGCTTTTACTCTTTGGGATACAATATAATAATTTCTGCAGCAGGGTCATATACTTGCCTCTTTAAGAGCATAGAGTTTCTTCTATCATTTCCCTTTCTTTACATCATGGACATCTATTACCTCTGCCTTTTACTCCCCAGCTCCTTCCCTTCAGTCCAGTCAGTGTATGTAAATGAGAATGAAAACTCCTGGGACATGTTATTACACAAAACACCATTTAGAAAATACTGACTTAGGATCGCTGGCTCGAGAACCAACAGTCAGGAGTCCTGGTTCTTATGCTCTACCACTCATTAGCCATGTAACCTTGGAAAGCAAGTACTTTCTTTTGAATCTTATTTAATACATACATAAAACAATAAATAAATGAGCTATTTATTTACAAATGAACAATAAATCATTTATCCACAAATAATAATATGTCTTATAAATTAATAGTTTTGTGCCTTGCATGGCCCATGACAGTAGCCTAATCCACATTCCATACTTTCAAAGTAAGCTGCTGGTTATCACTGCTACCTGTAATTGGTAGCCAGTGTTTCCTACACTTATCAAAAATTTACTGAACATCTATAAACTGTCATGTTCCTCAAAAATACTGAGAATAGAAAGATAAATAAGGCATTGTACCTGTTCTATAGAGTTGACAGTTTACTAGTGAGCCAGAATAGTTAACAAACACTTGTGTGATAGGCACTATAATGGAGAAATATTTAGTGCAATGAAAGAGTGAGGAAACGTCTTTTTTTCCCACTGGCTGACACTGTGCTAAGCAATGTAAATGGAAAGATAATCACATAGTCTGGATCCAAATTAGAAAAAAAAAAAAATATATATATATATATACACACACACACACATACAAACACATACGTAAGCATGTCGCATAAACATGGAAATTGTGCACAAATATTCATTCACTACAAGGCCCCATTCAACATATACAGGTGAGTAAAGTAAGGAAGATGAGTCAAATCGATAAAGAGAGCTTGGACACATTTGGAGGGGAGTCTTCCCACCGGTGCTCAGGTTTATGAAAGTGAGTTCTAGAAAATCTGAAACAGAAAATAATGTTTAAACAAAACTCCAGGAAAGTCTTCACTGCCATGCAATAGAGATGTGAGGTGTTTAAACATAACAACAAAGCTTATGAAGAAATAAGAAGACTTACAAACAGCTCCTAATAGGTGAATGCTAACTAGCACAGTAGAGAACAGGATATCACTGGAGAGACAACAGAGTGGTCAGAATTGAGAGTCCCAGCTTGGGTGGCCACAAAGAGGAACACGCTGAAGTCATCACTAAGAGTAAGAGGCTACGGATTCACAGTGCAGTCACTGCCAGGTGCCTGACTTTCCCTAATTCACGAGGCAGCAGCCAAGAAACCAAGTAGAGGGGTTTACTTGAAATTTGGGTGGTGTGGCTAGTTCACAAGGCAAGGGCTCTGGAGTATTGGTGGGGATGTCACTCAAATCAGCGACCAGGAACTGCAGGTGGTGTACAAAGGCAAGAGAAACTTTGACCCTGTGGAGGGCAGAAGGTCGAGTCAGGAGAGAAGTGAAAATGTAGGAAGGGGTAACAGCAAGAGAAATTCTCTTTGCTAGGTAGCCAGACGTTTGAGGAAGTCAGGTTATTAGGAAAATCACAACATGAAAATTGAAGTCACCCAGGTTAATGCAAAGGATGCAGGAAGATGAAGGCTATGAGCAAGGAGCTTGGTTCAGATCATTCTTCACATCTCAAAGGTCAGAAGTTTATGATGAGGATGGGAGAAAATGGCATTAAAGACATGTGGACCTTAAAGAAAGAGACATCATGGAATGATAATGATGAACTGTGCCCCGACTCCAGGAATAAAAGGACTGAAGAAAATAGTCTCCATCTAGGGAGACTTCACGGGATGTTACAACAATGTAGTATATCCAGATTTTAGCTAAGGCATAGATGTTGAGATGGTAAGAGACTTTGTTCACATTAGGAAAATACATGTGAAACAGCGGTGTGCCCAGGTGGTGGCAATTACTTAATCATCTGTGGTCTACTACTTACTTGGCATCACATAGTTGTCATTAGAAATAAACACTACTTACATAAACACATTTCTATAATGCAAAGGCTGAGAAGTAAATAAATCACCTTTTCCTCTAATGACTGAATATAAAGAGAAAAATCATTTCCATGTGAGTATACTTTGAAAATAATTTAAATCTCCATCAAATTAACCAAATTATTTTTCTTTTTTAAATTTAAATTTATATATTTTTAATTGGAAGATAATTGCTTTATATAACTGTGTCAGTTTCTGCCATATATCAGCATGAATCAGCCATGGGTATACACATGTCCCCTCCCTCTCGAACCTCCCTCCCACCTCCCACCCCATCCCACCCCTCTAGGTTGTCACAGAGCACCGGATTTCCTTTGAACATGTGCGTTTTATTAATCTGAATCATGTTCTCAAGAACAACTAGAATCTGAAGTGCAAATTCTCCACATAATTATCCTCATTACTGCCAGTCCTTAAGATGACTGAAATTTATCTTTTGGATTCCCTCTCCACCAATCTTCCTCCCAGACACTGAGCAGTCACACTTATCTATTTCCTTTCCTCAAATACTACCAGCTTCGTAGGTTCCAAAGAGCTAACGGCACTGCAACATGATCAAAATCACCATGATTAAGATTTTGGTCTAATCTCCTAATGTTCACAGCTGAGTCCATTATGAAGGACCCCTGGGTAACTGGATAAATATAATAATGTTCCTTAGACATGGCTTCTCATTCAGTTAAACTCCAGTGGAGATCAATATGCAGCCATCTTCCCACTGCTGCTGCTGCTGCTAAGTCACTTCAGTCATGTCTGACTCTGTGCAACCCCGTAGACGGCTGCCCACCAGGCCCTGCCGCCCCTGGGATTCTCCAGGCAAGAACACTGGAATGGGTTGCCATTTCCTCCTCCAATGCATGAAAGTGAAAAGTGAAAGTGAAGTCGCTCAGTCATGTCCGACTTGTAGCGACCCCATGGACTGCAGCCCACCAGGCTCCTCCGTCCATGGGATTTTCCAGGCAAGAGTACTGGAGTGGGGTGCCACTGCCTTCTCTGACGGCAGGCAGTAATTAGCACATTAAGCCACTGAGATGGTAACCTGGGACTCTATAGTTCTCTGGGTCTTTTTCTATCCAGAGTGAAGATGGAATGAGAGATCGGCTATAGTTCTTCTACAACCTGGGCCTCGTGTTCAGAGTTAAAGCAGATCACTGCCAAATTTGGCCTGGCCTGATCTTAGAGCCTCAGGCTCAAAGAGTTTTGAATTGGGGAGAGATAACGACAGAGTCATCTACTGTAAATAGTCCATCATGAATGCTAAAATTAGGTTATACTTTATGACTGTAGGTGAGGGGATTTAAAAATGAGTTTATTTCTGCAAAGTTAAGATTATGTATTGAGATTCTGATAATGATAGAGGCTGCAAAGATTGTGGTTTGGTTCCCTCAGTCCTTTAAATGACAAGACACAAAGATTTGCCCTGGCTAGTAATTCTTCGTATTCCAGGAAGGAAACAAAAGTAGGACATGAGAGTACTGAAGGTCACAGAATCCTCCAGCATGCTCTTGGAAGCCTGTGCAAATATTGCATTTAAAAGCTGGGATACTTACAGGAAGGAGAGTAGGTCCTCTGAAACTTCCTTAGGTTTTTGGTCGAATTTTACAGCCCCCAAATCAGGAATATGTTCAAATTTTAAATTAGAACATCACTGCTATTTGGATAATTTTATCCCAGTAACCCTTCCACCTACATCCGCTCAACACACAGTCACATCTACTCAAGAGGAAACTATAATCACCACCATAAGCAATTGGTTCTCTGGAGAAGAGAATGAACACACAACAAAAGTGGCCCTTAATCTACTCACAATTTTACTTGTTTTATTCCCTGGTGGCATTTTGCTCCAATGGAAGTTCCACATTTTTAATTTAAGCTGCAATCCTGAACTTTTCAAAGACTATTTTTTTTAAATCCAACACTCTGCCCTACATCTATTATTTCTAACTCTATAAGCAAAAGTGGGACTTTTGCAAGGTACATATTGTGAGGCTGTGTCACACTCATTTCCAAAGGCCACCCAGTTAGGAAGGAGAATAACAGGATTTGAACCCACCACTCTCTCTCAGGTCCACGTTAATCTCCTTTACCTGCTGAGTACTGCTGTCTCTCAGTTCTGAACATAAATGCAGTGGGATTTGGGGAGAAGTGATCAATATGGACTAACGTGGCTAGAGAAACGTGACCAGGGCTTGGTACTAAAAACTGTACAGGATTTGAAAATCCAGGTCAAGAGGAGGGAAGTTTCTCAGTAGGGAGGAAGGGCATAATGACCTTAGAATATGCTATGACAGGAAGGACACCGACCTTATTGGAGGGCACAGTAAGCCAAGAATATGTAAGAAACAGGATCAAGAGACAAATGTTGAAAAGCAGATAAATGAAGACCTTGAAAACCAAGTGTGGCATTTTTAACTACAACAAGAGGGGGCCATCGAAATTTCATGAGCAGAGGAATGATAAGACAAAGACAGTGTTCTGGGAAGATAAATCTGGAACTGGTACACAGGGTAGATTTCAGAAATAAAAGCAGGGAGGCTAGCAAGGCAGAGCTCAAAACCTGCCATGGGAAGCAGCCAGAGAACTGGCCTTAACACACTCTGTGTTCCCCAGGTGATGCTCAGTACTATGGCTTCCCAAGAATTCCAGTGGAACATTCCTCCCTGCCTTGCTCTGCTCTGCAGAATCTGCCACCAAAGCATTCCACGTGACAAGCAAGGCGGCTTTAGGAAATGCAGCCACAGCCCAACATTACCTAGGAAACCAAATATGACTAAATGCAAAGTGTTACCCCACGCTGGGAAATAGCTGTGAGATCTGGTTAGAGCCGTGTTTATTGTTCATTAAACTTTATATAATAGGAAAATAGGCTAAATGAATCCAAATGCAAATTAAAGTAAGTTCGATGTTGGAAAGACATGGGATGTGTTGGGGTGACTGGAATAACGCCTTTAATAACATTGAGGGTGTGTGTGGCTAAACCCGCTTGTTCCAATTCGTTCTTTTCCATGTGTTCTGTCCTCGTGATTTTTTCATGAGTCAGGGACAACAGGCATGTGTGACGATAGGTGTGTTGAACCGCAGGCCCCTTACCAAAGGCATCCTAATCGCAGGTCCCTGATGTGAGTCTTAACTAGATGATACACTTGACGCCAGCATGAGGGGAGCCCCCTGGGAGTTTCAGGTAGGGAGAGGAGCTGGAAAGATGGCTCTCAAGGAAAAATAAATCCCAGGGGAGGTTGCCCTCCCCAAATAATTTTTCAGAGATAAAATCATACCCCACATATTGAGTATTCAGTTCAGATAAAAGGGACTTTCTGCCAAATATCCTGAAGAGCGGACAGATTCCTGATCTGCGACCCCCTAAGCCTCAGAAACAAAGTTATTTGGATGGAAAAAAATATTTCAGAACCACTGGAAACAAACAAGAAACTTAAAAGAAATTTGTATTTATTCATAATGTATATATATGCACAGGTACCTATTTGTATTTATATAAACACAGATTGATGGAGGAGCCTGGTAGGCTGCAGTCCATGGGGTCGCTAAGAGTCGGACACGACTGGGCGACTTTCCTTTCACTTTTCACTTTCATGCATTGGAGGAGGAAATGGCAACCCACTCCAGGGTTCTTGCCTGGAGAATCCCAGGGACAGTGGGGCCTGGTGGGCTGCCGTCTATGGGGTCGCACAGAGTCGGACACGACGGAAGCGACTTAGGAGCAGCAGCAGCAGCAAACAGATTTGGTTTTACTCATATAAACATATCTGGGTAAAATTGCAGCTTTACATGTAGTTGAGGACTGATTAGAAAAAGCATCCATTGAACTGACTAGGAAATAATGCCCATAGCCACATACTGTTGGTATCCATCAACGCTCCCAAGAGTGGTTACAAACAGTTTACTAAGATTGGATGAATTCTCCCACAGAGATATAGAACTCTTGAAACCCGTGGTGTAAAAAAATCAAGAAACCTTTGTGTTTTGCATTTTCAGTACATGGTGCATTTACATTTTCCAATCATATATTATGCACTAGTTTAGGTCACCTAAAACTCAGCAGAAATTGACGAATGATATTAAAGCAGAAGAGTTCTGTCTCACTAGACCTCTAGAGGACTAGAGTGTTACAAGAAATCTCATCATGTGAAATAAACCATGACATCTCTCTAGAAGCAAATGCCACAGAAAAAAAAACTGGGACCCGGGAGGCTCCTTCCCCATACTTATGATAAGGGCTCTTTCCTTCAAACTGCAATCCACTGCAAAACTATTCTACTTCTAGGTAGATTCAACTAAGTATAACAGTTTAGAAACTGCAAGGCTTTCTACTGAGAAGGGACAAGGTCAAGAGAGAAAAGAAATAAACACATCTTGACATTTTCATTTTTCATCCAAAGAAGAAAACTGCATATTGGGATGCTAATTATAATTCCTGAATGCCTAAAAGCATTCCTTCTGGCAAGAGAACACCTAGCCCTGGTAGAAATGCTATTCGTCTCATGAAAAGAATGCTAGGACCTTTGCACAACTCAGACTCTGAAAATAGGCAAGGCTCAGTTGTTCACTCAGCAAATATTGCCTGAACATCTAGTATGTGCTGGACACCATGGATAGCCTGAAACAAGGTCATATAATTGGTAACATTATGCATGTTTTTTTCTTATACTTTTATGCATTTTCCAGATTTTCATTAGTGAGCTTGTATAATCTTATAAAAAAAAATGTTAAAACTAAAAAGCATCAACCATGCAACGTCCCCTCTTGTTTATATTTTTGGAGATTTGCATCAAAGATAAGTGCACAAAACCATCTACAAAAGCATCTAACGACCAAAACAAGGAGCGCCAACAGTCAGAACAGTCCCCAGCACAGAAATACTTCCACTTCCCTGAAGACTCCAAAATTTTTGTTTGAAAACACTTCTTAATTTCATTTGACCAAGAGATATGGATCAGGCGGCAAAGATCCATAGGACAAAGGTAGGTGAGAAAACAAATGACAATCCTAGGTGAGGAAAATAAGAACAGCTGGCTGCAAGAGCCAAATCAATTCCTGTACCCACTGAGCTTAATCAAGTGCTACCAGGGAGACTGCAGGGGAAAAGCGATGGGGACCCTGTAAATGAAACTCAGATGAAGAACTGCTCGATGGAGACACATTTGCAGATGTGCAACTAGCTTGGCACAGTTTCTTTTGCCAGGGAAGACTGTTTGACTGCAGAGGGCCTGTAACTGGTGTTGCAGGATAGTCCCATATACCAAATAAATAAATGTCCTAGAATATTCTAGGCTACCAGGGCTGTCCCAGAGCTAATGCAAAGCCTTACATCATCCCTAGAGGTTGCAGTTTAAATCACAGCACACTGCATGTCAGGTCAACATCCTTCCCTCTCCGCTTGCCCCAGTGTCCAAGTGCAGAGACGAAGTCAAGGAAAGAGAAAACAAGCAGACACCTACTTCCATCCTCAACAGGGTAACAGTAATTGGATCTGAAACGAATGATCTGAAACAACCAAGACAAGGACAAGGGATGTTAAACTACGGAAGGCACTGGACATCAGGCAAAGGACAGTGATTCCTGAAAGGGGGAAGACAAACAAGGTGAGCCGCCAGTACTCACTTTATGGCCTTAGGAGGACGTTTTGCACCATGGTGCAAGGCGAGAAGGAGAAGACGATGGCACCCCACTCCTGTACTCTTGCCTGGAAAATCCCACGGACGGAGGAGCCTGGTGGGCTGCAGTCCATGGGGTCGCAAAGAGTCGGATACGACTGAGAGACTTCCCTTTCACTTTTCACTTTCATGCATTGGAGAAGGAAATGGCAACCGAATCCAGTGTTCTTGCCTGAAGAATCCCAGCGACGGGGGAGCCTGGTGGGCTGCCATCTATCGGGTTGCACAGAGTCGGACACGACTGAAGCGACTTAGCATCAGTAGCAGCAGCAGGGTGAGAACCCTAAGTGCAGTCCTGAAGACTCCTTCAGGTGAGGAGATGGAGCTGAGAGTCAGGAGAGAGCCAGGCAACCAGAAGGCACAGGGACATGTGTGCCCCTTAAACACATTCCATGGAGCTAGAGAAAGCAGACATAGATGATCCCATACTGGGCGATCCCATTTACACATACCCAAGACAAGTGAAAGTAGAGAGTGAAAAAGTTGGCTTAAAGCTCAACATTCAGAAAATGAAGATCATGGCATCTGGTCCCATCACTTCATGGGAAATAGATGGGGAAACAGTGGAAACAGTGTCAGACTTTATTTTTTTGGGCTCCAAAATCACTGCAGATGGTGACTGCAGCCATGAAATTAAAAGACACTTACTCCTTGGAAGGAAAGTTATGACCAACCTAGATAGCATATTCAAAAGCAGAGACATTACTTTGCCAACAAAGGTCCATCTAGTCAAGGCTATGGTTTTTCCAGTGGTCATGTATGGATGTGAGAGTTGGACTGTGAAGAAGGCTGAGCGCCGAAGAATTGATGCTTTTGAACTGTGGTGTTGGAGAAGACTCGTGAGAGTCCCTTGGACTGCAAGGAGATCCAACCAGTCCATTCTGAAGAAGATCAGACCTGGGATTTCTTTGGAAGGAATGATGCTAAAGCTGAAACTCCAATACTTTGGCCACCTCATACGAAGAGTTGACTCATTGGAAAAGTCTCTGATGCTGGGAGGGATTGGGGACAGGAGGAGAAGGGGATGACAGAGGATGAGATGGCTGGATGGCATCACTGACTCGATGGACGTGAGTCTCAGTGAACTCCGGGAGTTGGTGATGGACAGGGAGGCCTGGCGTGCTGGGATTCATGGGGTTGCAAAGAGTCGGACACGACTGAGCAACTGAACTGTACTAAACTGAAGAACAGACAAAACTCATGGACGCTGATAAAAATCCAAGCTGTAGTGACCTCGCAGAGGAGGAGAATGAATGACTGACAGAGGCACGAGGGATCCCTCTGGGAAGATGAAACCGTCCTTTATCTTAACCAGAATGCTGGTTATATGGTTATAAATGTTTATAATAATGCACTTAAGATCTGTGCATTTTGCTGAATGTGAATTGTATACCCCAAAATGTCCCCTCTAAAAAAAATGTTAACAGGAAAAAATAAGGGAAGGAAACCAAATTATATTTACTAGCTCTATTTTACAAGAAAAGATAAAGTCATTTGCATTTCTTTTGCCTCTGCATGTAAATGCTAATAAATGGAAATGTAGGAAATTATAAGTCTATATTGAAAAATACATTAAAATTGTATCTGAATATGACTAACAAGATAATATAAAATTACACTCTCTGGACCAATAGGCTCTCAGCGGATTACTGCCGTCACCATCAATAAGTAACTAGCCCAGCACACCAGAAATAAATGGATCATAATTAAACATAAGCAATAAAAATGGCCTACAAATACAGCATGCTGAAGACGGCTGAAATGAAATTAGTGAGGCCAAAGATTGTTACAACTCATAACAATTCCTGACCAGCAACAGATCCCTGAATTCTGGAGCCCATTTCTCCTTGAACCACAGGTCCAAGTATCAACTGGAATTTGTAGAAACAAATGTTACCCAGCTTTGTTTCTACGGATGGTTGTGCAAAACAAAAGCTGTAAGCAGTCCTGGCTCTTGTTGAATCTATCTGACACCATGTATTAATACCAGCAGTACAGTAGATTTTAGGCACAAAACAGTCACTTCCTGATATCAGGGGTGTTTATAAGCAAGAGTGATTCCCATGATTCCCACAAGCTAGCCACAAGCTGCATCTACAAAACTGTTCCCAAGAGTACCAGTACCATCCTCCTCACTCGAAGATGACTTTGGGTTTCACTGCATCCCCTGGCCTTCTTTCAGCAACACTGAATATCTGTGGCCCAGGAATAAAACACAGAGGCAAAGGAGAACTATTAATAAATGGGAGCATCACTTTCAGTGCTGCTCACTGGTGAATGCTTCTTTTGTATCTGCCTTCCCCCTGGATCTTGCTGATCATGGTGCCAGGCTGCTTCTCCCAGCTTTCCTGCCTTCTCTGGACTCAGTCTCTGCCTGCCTAAACCTGCCAAGCCTGTCTCAGCTTCCTCATCTGTGAAACAGGGATCAGAAGAACATCTACTTTCTCATGCTGTGTAGATGACAAAAATGACATAAATTCAGCACTGTGACTGGCACACAGTGTAAGCACTTAAAAATAAAAGTAATGATATAAGGACAATATTCAAGGTAAATAGGATTTGTAATTTAACAGAACATAAAAAGAAAAATTATCCAAAACTTAGAAAAAAAGACTAAGAGAGACGTGTCCTTAAAATGCCTTATAGGGCTTTCAGTAAAGAATCCATCTGCAATGCAGAAGACCACCTACAATGAAGGAAACCCAGGTTCGATCCCTGGGTCAGGAAGATCTCCTGGAGGAGGAAAAGGCAACCCACCTAGTATTCTTGCCTGGAGAATCCCATGCGCAGAGGAACCTGGCAGGCTATAGCCCATGGGGTCCTAAGAGTCGGACATGACTTAGCGACTAAACCACCACCACAGGGATGTTGTTTAACATACCCACACAAGAAATACTTAGTTTTATGGGAAAATGTATCCTTGTTTGAAATAGATATTTACTATTAATTGAAGCCCAGAGTCTATGAGATGATAATTAACCTGTAGATTTCTATTCAGCAGAGATCAACTGTTCAACAGAACGTGGTGGTGGTGGTGGTTTAGCCGCCAAGTTATGTCTGACTCTTGTGGCCCCGCGAACTGTAGCCAGCCAGGCTCCTCTGTCCGTGGGATTTCCTAGGCAAAAATATTGGAGTGGGCTGCTGTTTCCTTCTCCAGGGATCTTCCTGACCCAGGGGTCAGTCCAGAATCTCCAGGCAGATTCTTTATCATCTGAGCCAACAGGGAAATCCTGTTCAGAAGAATAAATAACATCAAAAGTTAAGAGCCTTATACCCTGTGAGACATTCACCAGTTTTATACTGAACCTAAATTTGTATTTTAATATTCTTTTTAATGCCTATAAATATCCAGTTCTTCAAATAATCTTTTGTGATCTTGTTGCTTACATTTAACCATATTGTTGCTTCCCTCATTGAGGAGTTAAATAAATTTGGGCACACATTCATTCTATATTTACATGAGTTATGTTTTAACTTTATGAAAACTACATTTGTATGAGTCATGTTTTTAACTTTCTGAAAACTAGACTGAAGAGTAGCTAATAGTTCTGTAGGGACTATTACATGCCATGTCCTGAACTTCACAATTATGAATTCAACTTATCATTACAACACTCTAATAAGGTAGAACGTAAAAATATCTACATTCTAGAGACACAAAGGAATTAATTAAGTAGCACCAAGGTAACACAGCCATTAAACAACACAGTCCAGATTTGAATAGATGCCATCCACTCCACGTCAGCTGTCTCATCCACTCTGCTATAGGACATAAACTAAAACTGTAATAAAGTAAAAAGAAATGGAAATCAGAAGGTGGTCAACAGAGAATGAAAATATAAATATCAGAGGCTACAGGGGATATTCTAAGTCTAAATCTTTAATACCTAAAGATCTTCTAACTTCATGGCCTCATCTGAGTATTAGAAACAACTAAAGTGTTCTAAATTTCAGAATAGGATAAAATTAATAACCAGGAACACAGAGCTTATCTTTTCCAAGTCTATGTGCTGAGCTGTGCTCTACTGCTCAGTCGTGTCCAACTCTTTGCGACCCCATGGACTGCAGCCCACCAGGCTCCTCTGTTCATGAGGATTCTCCAGGCAGGGATACTGGAGTGGGTTGCTATGCCCTCCTCTGGGGGGCTCGAACCCAGGTCTCCCACATTGCAGGTGGATTTTTTCCGTCTGAGCTGAAGCCCTTTCCAAGTCTATGCCATGCTATGCTAAGTCACTTCAGTCGTGTCTGGCTCTGTGCGACTCCAGAGATGGCAGCCCACCAGGCTTCCCTGTCCCTGGGACTCTCCAGGCAAGAACACTGGAGTGGGTTGCCATTTCCTTCTCCAATGCATGAAAGTGAAAAGTGAAAGTGAAGTCGCTCAGTCGTGTCCAACTCTTAGCAACCCCATGGACTGCAGCCTACCAGGCCCCTCCGTCCATGGGATTTTCCAGGCAAGAGTACTGGAGTGGGATGCCATTGCCTTCTCCGTTCCAAGTCTATATTCTTATATAATTCAGTTGTCTGAGAAGACTTGCGCAGCTGAAATTTTAAGTCCTCTAGTCTAGCAACTAGTGCTGATGCTCTCTGTGCTTATTTCTAATAAGGACTAAGTAGCAGCAAATCTAATGATAATGTGACTTTTCATGTCAAACAAACCTGGGTTCAAGTGCTGACTCAGCCAGTTCCTGTGTGACTGCAGTTTTCCCATTGTAGAAATCAGGACCAGAGAAGAAGAGTATTTCTTCAGGAATTTGGAGTGACTAGGGCTTCCCTGGTGGCTCAGACAGTAAAGAATCTGCCTGCAGTGCGGGAGCTCCGGGCTTGAACCCTGGTTTGGAAAGACCCCCTGGAGAAGGTTATGGCTACCCAGTCCAGTACTCTTGCCTGGGATATGCCATGGACAGAGGAGCCTGGCGGGCTACAGTCCATGGGGTCACAAAGAGCCAGACACGACTGAGCGACTAACACACTTGGGATGACCAAAGGGATGACATCTTTAAAGGTCACAGCAGAACGTCAGGAACGAAACAAAGAATTGACAAGTAACAAATACTATTAGATATATTAAAACCTATTACTGCTCCTGTTTACTAAGTACTGATCACACTCCTTGTGCTGTAACAAAAGAAGCTAAGTGACTAATTCAATTTCATCATGATAGAGTTAGAATTGGCATTTAAAGCAATTTGATTCTAAAGCTGATTAACCTAATAACTATGCTATGAAGTTTTTTATAATGCAATGTTATATACATTACAAATCAACCTTTTAAAAATATGGTTTATTATAATTAAATTTCCAAGATCAAGGTCTACCAATGGTTCAGTGAAATATGATGTGGACCCTATTAGGGTTATTTATACCCAGGACTCAGCAAGAGATTCAACACACCAGGGGCTTCTTTTCCAATGACCTGGGCACCATCACACACATTCTACTAAAGGAAATTAGGAAATCTAACTGTTTTTATACTTTGAAAATGCATGTTGTGCAATAAGAGCACAAACTTTAACCTGAGTGTAAGTTTAGCCACACAAATGCTTAGAATAAAGACAGGAAAGAAATCTGGCAATCACAACAGCATTTTCTATAGAGGTAATAGAGGGAGCTGAATCCACATAATATCCGAATACTGTCTTCTGACCTGGTGCCAGAATAGACAGGAATTGAAGGAGAAATTCTCCGAGAGAAAATGACTGTCTCAGAATGGGAGCCCTGAGATCTGTGGCAGGAGTGACAGCCAGCTGAAGACCCCAAGGAGAATCAGTCACTCTCTTATTCACTCAGCACATGCCGACTCTTTACTCAGCACACGCTGACTGCTACAGGCTCTGTGCTGTCCCACAGGGAGACAGAGGGTAGGAGCCAGCCTATCTCAGAGAGCTCACCCCACCCAGACACCCACCCTTTAGAACTACACTCTGAAGGCTTAACCACCAAAGGGAAGGTCCAGGTTCCTTGGAGTCCACTGAAGAAGGGCCAGCCAGGCCCCATCCCTGACCCAAGAGGCTTCCAGAACTTCCTCCAGCTCAAGGAGGGTGTCCTTCCCACACAGCTCCAGCCTTCTCCCAACCAAAGGTCGGGGCTTTGAAAGTCCCCCGTGCTCTGATGGGGACAGGTGTGGGCACACGGGTTTACTCACAGGTAGAATACGTGCGCAAGAGGAGGCCCATGTATTTGCAAAAGGTTAGGGGAGAAAAAAACATGGGAGGAAATAGCCAGAACATTAACAGTGACTGTACTTTATTTCTCTGTGCTTGGTGGAATGAGGCCTTACCTACCCAACCCTAGTTCATGTCATATTTGCTTAGGAAGCACTTGCATATTTTCCAAGACTCATTTGTCAATGAAAACTTTTCTAAAGGCAGTAGCTCTCCGAGATGGAGTCTCAGCCCCAGGGAGGGTTGATCCCCTTCCACTTTATGACTTCTATTTACCGTTCATATTTCTATTCAAGCACTTTCATACGTATCTTCCCCCACTAGACTGTAATGTCTTTAAGAACAGGATGGATGTTATTCATGATCCTATCTGCAAATTAGAAATGTCCGGTGAGTGAATAAATGAATAAATGATAAAGTGTGTTCTAAGCAGAAGATAGAGGCCTTGACTGAGAACTTCTCAAATATGGCCTATTTGCTGGACAGGCAAAGCCTGAAAACAGAGGCAAGGAGCAAACACATCACCAAAATCATGGACATATTGTAGTATGATATCCGTGGAAATTAGTGCTATACATACAACATAGGCTGGTAACACAATGCCAGGGTACCTATATGAACTCAAGAGACAGAACTAACACACACACGTCTGTCCCCTTGTTTGTGCACTAAATTATGTGTATATTATTCATTTTTTGGAAGCCTGAATGGGAAATGTGTTTTTAACAGATGTAGTCAATACACCCACCTACATTAAAAAATAAATAAACCCACACAATAAATAAAAAGGCCAATCGATAGCCAACAGTGCTGCTCAACAGCCACTCCAGCAGAAAACTGTCTGAAAAGGTGCCTCACACACCACTGTCTGCACGATCCATAGCTGCTTGCTATTGATTTGTTGCAAGCAAAGGACATCTGTTATCACACGCCCGTGTGAACCCACCATTTCTCCAAGTAGCTCTCAGTCTACCTTGAGCAACATCGTACACGTAGCTGGCTGAAGGTGGGCTGAGAACCCATGTTCATTCCTTTCTCTTCACCCCCACAAAACCATTATAAACACTCAATTTATAAATCCAAGAACTTGACGTGGGGACTCACGTGACACAGACGGCCCCGTGTTCACTTCTCCGGGGCACAGACGCAACTGCGAGATTCCAAAATCGCAGACAATGCTAAAGAGTTGTCATGAACAGGCCTAAAAGTAACGAGGCGGTGAGGATAGATGTGAGGTGTTCAACATTGGTGTTTTCAACAAGCCCTCCCCAATGATCACTTTTTTGCACACGTGTGGGAATGCACGAGTGGGCTGGGTTTTGTGTGACACTGTGTGGCATCGTGAAGGAGAGAGGAACCCAACAACAGGCTGCCAGTGGAAGCGGCATTGCCACTCCACACGGGAAAGGGGTTTTGGATTCTCCTGATGGTGCAAGGGCTGCAGGATACTAGAACTGCCCTGATTCTCAGCCCTGATTGAAAAATACCAATAAGAACCCAATATCCAAAAGGAATCTCCTTACCAGGACCTGTAAAAGGTTCCTATCTTTTGTTGTTTTTAAAATGTAGCCCCTACAACGCGTCATCAAGTTGGATGCAGCTGGTGCTCACTCTCAGGGCAATCAGCCCCCTCGGCTTTGAATGTTTCCGAATGGAAGACTTTCTTTGGAGCATGTTACTTGTGTGTCCTTCCAAAGATCTTACTGGGTCTTACAGGAACTCAAAATTGCATCTGGGATGAGTGTGCCTGCTGTAGTTTCAGAACAGCCTGAAACATCACCTAACAAAACTATGATTTTACCATTATGTGAAATGGCGGATGCCTTAAAACTAGATAAGACAATTAATAAATCAATTACACTTGCGTCTCCAATCAGACGATTTCTATTTTTACTCTGTGGAGTTGGTGATGGACACGGAAGCCTGGTGTGCTGCAGTCCATGGGGTCACAAAGAGTCAGACACGACAGAGTGACTGAACTGAACTGAACTGACCAGCCTCAGAGAACACATGCCGTTCTTTGACAACCACTTATATCAGTTTTACAGCTATCTTTATAAGGATGAACCAGAAATTTACCCCATGGCCTCCATCAATCCACATTGCTCTCACAAAGAATGAGAGAATAAAGTTAAAACCATCCAGGCTTGGTCTATTCATACTAAAGGAGGCACAGTTTTTAAATGTAAATTCTACTCATGGAGGCCATTTCTATATGACAGCACCTTGAAACTGTCAAGCAAATGTCAAATTGAGCAAACAGGCAAGAAATAACAAAAGTTACAAGTGATAGAACCAATGCTAGAAGAAGTGAGTGAGACTCTAAATGCAAACATGATGTAATCAACTTTTCTACATATGATGAGCTGAGCATCTTACTTCGGAAAATATCTTAGCCTAGTCATTTCCCTATTGAACAAGTTTCGATTCTTGGATTTGCAATAACTAATTGAGATGTTTTCATTTCTATCTGCTATCCTGAGAAACCACTCATGGAAACTTATTCAAACATCTCCCCTGTGAAATGAAACTATCTCCTGCAATACCAACAAACAAGAAATGTCACAGCGACCAGCGATTCCTGGCCTCCAAATGTGAATGAGGGCTCCCAAAGCCACAATCCAGCGGATGCTACCACCTCCCAACGGTGGTTGCTGAGGAGCCAGGGGAATGCAAGCACCAAGGTGAACAAGGAAAGAGGATTGACCCAAGATAGCTGAGCTCCATAGGGAAGAAATGGATTCAGTGAGCTCAGAGGCTTGCATGTCCCCATACAGAGAACGCCAAGTTCCTTAACTTAATACTTGACCTTTGATGACAACGCCCCACTTCCCCTTCTGGTTCCTTGGACCAGTTTTCTCTGAGCTACTGACATGCTGTGTCTGGTCCACTCTCCAAGAGGAGAACAGGCAAGAAGACTCTTTCAAGGATTTGGGCTCAGAAGTCTTTAACAATCAAAAATTCCACTGCATTGTTTACAGGATAAAATTCAAAATACATTACCCTCAGCCTGGATGTCTTAAAACATTTTTGGAGGATGAGGATCTACTGCCACAAAAGAAACACTGACCTTTCCCAGGACTGGTTCTGGTACTTCACGACACATTGACAAATTGCTCAGGTCAGATAATGCAATAGTCCTCATCCCAGACTGAGGTACAATCTGTTCTCGACAAAGTCAAAAACAATCATAGAAAACTGGAAAGGATCCTGGTTGATTTTTAGCAGCAAACCATGCCTGGTGCAGGTGGCAGAAAGGAACATGTCAGCAAGAGAAAAATGCATACATACCTTCTGAAGACTGTGTCTATTCACCGCCGTTAGAGAACTTACCTTTCACCCTTTCCTGTGTGCAGTCTCTTCCTGATCACGTTCTACCGGAAGTGATATGTATGTATGTGTAATATGGAATAAACTTGTGAGGATAAAGAAGCATTATGCTACCACTTAGGAAAAAAGTCTCCCATGCAGACAAATTGGAGGAAAAAGAGCATACAGCACAATTGCTCAGGGACCCTGGATGGGTCTATCGCTGCCTGTTTCAGAGTGGAACAGTATTTCCAAATCATAAACATGGAAATAGGACTTTTAATAACACCAAATAATTGGAGAGCCATCTAATGCCAAAATTTTCTGCAAAGAATGTGTTCTTTGAAGTATAAATACAGAGGCAAACGCTTACATCTAGATCAACGAGTTTCAAAAAATTTTCTCTCTACATATCCAGATTCCCCACTTATTTTTCCTTAGTGTGTCTTAAGTGACTGACAGAATACACAGACAAAAAAAAACAGCTACTAAAAAAAAAATGGAAACCAGGACGAGAGATTACTACAGACTTGATCAAAGTTGAGACGTGAGGAATCCAGGAAAACCAAACAGACACACTAGAGACAGCATTGTAATTGGCACCCACTCCCACCTGCACAAACTGTAATACAACTTTAGTATTTGTTCATATCGCATTATGCATCTTTTTTACCAAACCAATTAATGGCACCTATGAGTTCAGATTATAAAAATAAACTCCTACCATGAAGGCTGCCTTTAGAAAAGCAGAAGGTCAGCAGGACCTAGTAAGTCAGGGCTTTTCAACAAATCTCTTTGCAATAGATATGCAGAAATTTCCAGTGTTTGCTCATCAGTGGCCACATTGGAAGGAAGCAGAGATACCTGTTACAGATTCCCACAGAACGTAAGTATGAATATTTCCACCACAAGCTCTAGAATTGCCTTTATGAAATCAGTCTTCTCCTAGAATGAAAACAGCTGATGCACCCGAAGCTTCACTAGTGGACAAAAATAGCAAGTGGCTGTCTTCCAATATGAAGCGAATACACAGATACATACATATAAACATACTGGCAAAATAGAAATGCATATATAAACAGAATGACTATGCACATATAAACTAAACAGATATCAATACATTTATCCAGAAGGAATCTCTGCCTACATTTGAAAGACCCTTCAGAATGTGTTAAACATTTCTAGTTAGAAAAAAATAATAAACTCTTAATGTCTTCATCATTTGGAAGGCCTAAGAAATTCCCTAAACTCAGACTTTCTGAGAAAATAGCTGTATTCCTTAATATCCTCTACGTTATGTTAGTGAGAGAGTCTCAAAACTGTTACCCAGATGATTTAATTAATGGAAAACTGAACTCCTTAGAACAAAAATATTGTCTTAATTGTTTTGTCAAAGGTAATCTAAAGAAAAATAGGGAGGACGTATGGATAAACATCTGGTATGGTTGAACAAGAAATGTCTCTGCTCTTCCACAAGAAAATTAGCTTTCTATTTTCCAAGTTTCTGGATGAGCAAACTGCTTATGAATTGTTCAGAAGAGTCATTCTTTTACCTAATGTTCCTTAAGGTTTCTCCAAACCTCTGAACTCTTTGAAAATATCCCAATATGAAAAAGCTGTACTCACGATCATTGCACTGGTTTCCAGAATAGGAGGTCATGGAACAGTCGCAGGTGAAGCCTTCCCACTGCTGCATACAGACCCCCTGGTTGGCGCATGAATCCTCCTGGCAGGTGGTACTTGGTCCTAGTAATTCATAAGAAGAGCAAGGAAGAAGAAAAAAGGAGAGAGAGAGAGAGAGGTGTTCAAACTAATCAGATTCAAAGCCATCACCTGAATTTACTCTTCCCAAGCCCCAAAACATTCAAAGACACCACCGCCAAGAATATCAGTTCTATATCATGCAAGAAAAAAGTCACTGTATATTTACAAAAGACGACAAACACACACTTAGCCACAAAGTATCAACAGTGACACACGGAAGGGAGAGGGCTGAACACACTGTTCTCTTTCTGGCAGACTCTGCAAAAGAGCTTCGTCTCTACCATTCAACTAGAAAGATACCTCATTCGGAGCAGGGTCTTTCTAAATGGAGAATGCTAAAGCAGAAAGATGCACTCCCATGATCCTTGTGAATTAAGGCATGAAAGTTCTTTACAGCCTACCCCGTGACGCTAGGAAGATGTTTGATGAGAACGAAGAGAAGGAGGAGGATACAGCAGCCAACATACATCGATGTTTTGGGGGTTATAAGCACTAGATGATGAGCACTTTGTCTACATTATCTCACAAAGCTTGCCAGTGACCCTAAAAATGTAAGTAATGGTGATTACCTCCATACCACAGATTTAAAAAACTAAGCTCATGAAGTAAAAGAGTTTACCCAAGGTCACACATTTGATTATTAAAGGATCCTGATGTTCAATTTAGGGAAATTAACTCTGAGACTAACTACCTCATAGGTTCTTAAAGCATAGTTTCAGACCAGCTTCTCCTAGGAAGTTGATGGGCTGTGCTTAGTCACTCAGTCACCTCTGACTCTTTGCAACCCCATGGACTGTTTGGAGGAATGCAAATTATTCGGCCCCAGCCCTGATCTACTGAATTAGAAATAGCATGGAGGGAGTGGCAGAAAACTGTGTTTGCACAAGCTTCTAGGATTTGGGGGTGCAAAGCTCTTTAAGAGAAGGGAATGGCAACCCACTCCAGTATCATAGCCTGGAGAATTCTATGGACAGAGGGGCCTGGCAGGCTACAGTGTATGGGGTCAAAAAGAGTCAGACACGACTCAGTGACAAACACTTTCAGTTTCTTTCAACAGGAAATACCTTACTATTCAGGATATCCATGAGTTTTCCAGAAAGTCACAAGGGAGGTGAGCCCACTGACTCATCAAATGTATTAGTCAGGATCTGATGCAAAAATCCACTTGACCCAGTAAAAATATATCCACTGCGGTAAATGCATATTCACAATTCCCAGGCACAGAATGTTGAAATGTAAACATATCAGGTCCAAGGATGCATGTTCAAAAGAGATGCATGACTACAGAGGGTTTGTCTTCTGGGTGGCAAGACTTTTTGTATTTATCCATGAAGAATGGACGCAGTACAGACCGTCGCTCCTAACACAAAGCTATTAAGATATGACATAAGAAAGTTCAAGACAATTACTAGCACTGGGGGTTCTGCAGCTCCTAAATGCCATGTAGTTCCCCCATGTGGAGATGAAAGGAGGCTCATGGTCATGTTCTCAGCGGGTCTTCAACTTGAGCATTGTGTAGGACAAGGCCTATTAACAATAGTAAATCAGGACGGCTTCTTTCAAAGGATAAAAGCTTCTGAGAAGTCCACGGGGCTCCCTGACCAAACAGCTCTCACCAGACAATGGGCTAGTAATTCAATTGTGCTCAAGAATCAGAAACACATGGAAGGCTTTGCCTTGAAAGACAGCAGACCAGCAAAAACTTCAGGGAAACAATAATCCTTTGCAGGTTCATTGAATCTGAAGACAAAAGTTTTCCCATGCCTCTCTCTTTCCCTTTAGCCAAATTTTAGTCATTTTCCAAGGATCAGCTAAAATGACTCTGGGATACTGAATATTCCCCAGTAACTTTAGACAACAATTCTCCCATTTCTTAGTGGCCACAGCACATATCACATACATCACTACCGTTTATATATGACAATATTTAACATTTTATTGCACATGGCGCTGTACTCACTTACGCAATCCTCTAACTCTTTCACATTTTTTACTAGTTGTCCCCAAAGATGGAATGCTACCTACAGTTAGAAAGCGCGTTCTATGCTTTTGGTTATGTCCTTGCTGCACCAAGTGTGGTGCCCGATGCAGAGAATATGTTTCAGTAAATGTGGAACTGATCTGATCCATACTTCCAAAACTGGAGTGTGGGGAAATGCAGCTCTGCAAAGGGAGAAAAAAGTTCCCTTTGTCAAAGGTTGGTCAGGAATTCCATACAGAGGGAATTACAGGCCATTTCCAAATCGCACAAGAATGTGCTCTGCATTCATTAGGTGAAAGTGAAAGTCGCTCAGTTGTGTCCAACTTTTTGCAACCTCTTGGACTATAGTCTGTGGAATTCTCCAGGCCAGAATACTGGAGTGGGTAGCCTTTCCCTTCTGCTGGGGATCTTCCCAACCCAGGAATCGAA
Organism: Bos grunniens; assembly: GCF_055505025.1. Lineage (NCBI taxonomy): Eukaryota > Metazoa > Chordata > Mammalia > Artiodactyla > Bovidae > Bos > Bos grunniens. The sequence continues at coordinate 13,114,093 of NC_141174.1, forward strand.
CCAGGGTCTCCTGCATTGCAGGTGGATTCTTTACCAGCTGATGCATTAAGGGGCAAGTGCTACATTAAGGGGCAAGTGCTATTCAGAATCAGATAATCCTCAAAGACTGACTGCATGGTAATCCTCTCAAGAACCAGGGAGGTTTCAGGGTTTCAGGAAGGACCAGAAGGATCCGCAATGATTTGTTCATCCTAGTCTGAGTCCTACTTTCTTTCCTGGGTGAGATCCCAGGGTCCCCCGCCTCCTCCTCCAGCCTCATTTCCTACTGTTCGTTCACCTGCACACACCAAGCTCTCTTCCTTCTGATTTCTCACCACACAATGATGCTCAGAGTCTGGGCACCTAGTCAGTGGCCCCTGCATGCCCTGGGGGCTTGTGAGAAATGAATGTTTTCAGACCCCACCCAGACCTATTGCCTGGAGGCAGGGCTCAGGAATCAGAGGCAAGACTAGTCCTTTGGGTCATTCTGAGGTTGCTCAGTTTTAGGACCACACAGTACCCCCACCCCCAACCTGAACATTTCAAGACCACCCCTGCCTTCAAGTCTGCCGCTGTTGCTCAACCCACAGACTGAAATGTCCTTCCTACAGAACTTCAGATAACTGACTCATTTCCTTCTTTAAGTTGCAGCTCAAAATGGGCTTTCTTCAGACTCTCCTATTTGAGGAAGTCCCCATCAAGATTTCATTTACTTTCCAGCCTGTTTCCCTCTTTATTTAATTCACAACAACATCATGGACAGTAATAAATTATTTATTACATTCTTTCATGTCTATTTCATCCTGGTGGAATATGAGTCCCTTGAAGGCAGACACCTTGCTTGTCTTGCTCACTTTTTATTTCTCTAATTTCTGATAAAGTCTTTGGCATAAAATAAGGGCTCAAAAATATTATTGAAAGAAAGAAAGAACAAGAGAATCAAAAAATAAAGGGTTAAAATTCTTTCATGACTTAAAGAAAACCTGTGGTTTTCCTAACTAATAATTTATCCACCAAACTTAACAATAACAACTCATATAAGCAATTTTCTATTTGGAACCAAATGTTTTGGGGGTAGTGGTGGTGGCGGTGGTGGTATTTAATTGACCACATTTCCTCCTCTAATTTAACTATTAGACTCATTCAATCTCAGGAGATGTTGGGACAGACTCTTGGGTTGCCAGTGCCCACGAAAAGCATGCGGTAACTGTGCTGAATGAGTGTGAGCTGAGACTAGACTGAAAAATACTTTCTGAATAGCAATATAAGCTCCTTTCTTTATTTCAAACTTGTTATGTACATCCTTTCCTGAATAGACTGTATCTTATATGTGTATCTGTTTTCCATATTCTCACAGTGTCTTCCAAATTGAGAGACAGAAAGAGAGAGAAGAAAGAAAGAAGGGAAGAAAGAAAGAAACATTGGAGAAATAGATAAAGGAAAAGAAAAAACTTTAACAATGCTTCCAATTGCACACCCACTGAAATAATTCAATCTTATGCAAATCAAAGGATATAACAATAACAAAGTAGGGCAATTACCCAGCACTTATCTACGTAGAATGGTTCACGTATTTATTCTTTGTAAACACAGGATAAAGCAATTATAAGTATTAAAGAATCAGAAAGAAAAAAAAAAAAAAAACAGGAATGATCTTCTCATGGAAGACACCCAGAACTTCAAAAATAAAAGAATTCTTTGACCGTTGATCAAATTGGAAGGCAAGGATTTCAGAAAAGTGAATTAAGTCATAGATCAGTTACGTGTGTTTTGTTTTGTTTTGATTTGTGCTGGGTCCCACAGGGAATAAGAAGCAGGATGAGGTCTCAAACCTAGGTGTGCAAACACCACAACTGACCTCTATGGACATCAATAAACTTGTGTGTGTGTGGGTGTGTGTGGGTGTGTGTTGCTATTAGATTAACAAGAGTAACTTAAGGTACTTTTAACCTAAAACCAGAGAAAGATAACTTTTTAAATGTAAGAATGTGGCTGTTTTAACAACAAAAATTTTCAAATCCTATTTCAATTCAAAATCCAGTTAAAAATAAACAGGACAATCTAGCTTTGTCTAAGTACACGGACAAACATCTGTATCAAATGCATATAATAATAAAGATAATAGATCTTCCTAAAGACAATAATCCTACCTAAAACATTCTTCCAAATAAACCTAAAATTTAAGATACAGTAGGATAATATAAACTTTTGGAATTATATATTTAGAAAGTTTTTCAATTATTATTAACAATAACTTCAAATTGCGCTAAGGCTGCAGGGAACCCCTGCATAGGGATGGTGCATTTAATATGTAATCAATGCTCACTAAAATAGTCACATATTCTTTTGAGAAAAGATAGTGACTTTTCTTTGTGTAGTAGGGAAAGTGACAAGGCGACAGAGAGATGCATGAAAAGACTAAACAAGTTGTCAATGATGTTAGTAGGTACTCCGGTTTTAACTCCCATCTTGGTTTTTAGTTTATGGAGAAGCATCACATTATGTCTTTGTTCTTTATTTTTTTCAGGTGAAAACTCTGATGGCTGCCACAAATTTCTCATCATTCTGCTTGAACCTGGGATTTTCTTTTTAAGAACTGTCCCAGACAGTCATTTCATGCCTGTTATTGCTAAAATCTACCTCTGCTGTAAATGCAAACTTACTCAGTCACCTCCTCTTCACGGTCCAGAAAATCAAAAGTTGACAGACTGCCTTTTATTACTTGCAGGTCCTTGAGACAGAACTGCTGTTGGAAGCACAGGACACTCGTATTTGGAGTGAATTTCTGTTATTGCCGAGGAGGACTTAACCAAATCTATGCCTCAAACATTCCGATTTAAAACAGGTAAATAACCAGCACTAGCTGGTCCTGGCCATAATGGAAAGGTGGGCTTGGTGATGATACATCTGGTCTGATTCCCAATATGCATTTATTCTAAAGGGCTAAGGCTGGTAGCCCACTAGTGGGCACCTGGAGCAGTTGGTTTAACAAGATTCATCATCTTTAATCACACAGCATAAGGCATCTGCACAGTGGGATTACAACCTCAATGTGAAGCATCACAAGAGTAAAACACTGTGCCAATCAAAGGATTTGCTGGCTCATATAAAGCACTGACATGGGAAGGAACCACAGGGAGCTGCCATGGGCTGCCTACAATGATATCATCCAGCTCCAATTTTATTTCCTACTTCTGTAAGTTCATAAACCTTTCCAATTTACAGTTTTAATTTGCTTCACAGAGGAAGGCTGACCAAGCAGTAATTGAGTGGGAAGAAAAACAAAAAGAAAGAACAAAGAAAAGGAAGATGAAGACATGTAGATTTAACAAGGCCAGGAATCAAAGGCCACTGGAGATACAGAATTCATGAGGGCATCTTGGTTCCAACCAATTGCATACTTGTGCGTATGTGTGTGTGTGTGTGTGTGTGTATGAAAGACTCTTACCAGCTTCCTGATCAATCTACAGCCTCTACTGCTAAGTAAAAGAACCAGAAGTGTCAAGGCTTCCTGAGAAGTATTCTTGACATTCAGTTCAGTTCAGTCCAAAAGTCATGTCCGACTCTTTGCAACCCTGTGGACCGCAGTAAGCCATGGCTTTCCTGTCCATCACTAAGTTCTGAAACTTGCTCAAACTCATATCCACCAAGTCGGTGAAGCCGTCCAACCATCTCATCCTCTGTCTTCCCCTTCTCCTCCTGCCTTCAATCTTTCCCAACATCAGGGTCTTTTCAAATGAGTCAGTTCTTTGCATCAGGTGGCCAAAGCACTGAAGCTTCAGCTTCAGCATCTGTCCTTCCAATGAATATTCAGGACTGATCTCCTTTAGGATGGACTGGTTTAATCTTCTTAGAATCCAAGGGACTAAGAGTCTTCTCTAACACCACAGTTCAAAAGCATCAATTCATTGGCACTCAGCTTTCTCTATGGTCAAACTCTCACATCCATACATGACTACTGGAAAAATCATAGCTTTAACTAGACAGCCCTTAGTCGGCAAAGTAATGTCTCTGCTTTGTAATATGCTGTCTAGATTGGTCATAGCTTTTCTTCCAAGGAGCAAACATCTTTGCATTTCATGGCTGCAGTCACCGTCTGCAGTGATTTTGAAGTCCAAGAAAATAAAGTCTGTCACTGTTTCCATTGTTACTGCATCTATTTGCCATGAAGTGATGGGACCAGATGACATAATCTTTGTTTTTTGAATGTTGAGTTTTAAGCTAACTTTTTCACTCTCTCCTTCCACTTTAATCAAGAGGCTCTGTAGTTCCTCTTCACTTTCTGCCATATGAGTGGTGTCATCTGCATATCTGAGGTTATTGATATTTCACCTGGCAATCTTCATTCCAGATCGTGCTTCATCCCGCCTGGCTTTTCGCATGGTGTACTCTGCATATAAGTTAAATAAGCAAGATGACAATATGCAGCCTTGACATACTCCTTTCCCCTCTGGAACCAGTCAGTTGTTCCATGGCTGGTTCTAATTGTTGCTTCTTGACCTGCATACAGATTTCTCAGGAGGCAGCTAAGGTGGTCTGGCATTCCAATCTCCTTAAGAATTTTCCATAATTTGTTGTGATCCACACACAGACTTTAGTGTAGTCAATGAAGCAGAAGTAGATGTTTTTCTGGCATTCTCTTCCTTTTTTCTATGAACCAAGGGATGTTGGCAGTTTGATCTCTGGTTCCTCTGCCTTTTCTAAATCCAGCTTGAACATCTGGAAGTTCTTGACTCATGTACTGTTTCAACAGCCTAGTTTGGAGAATTTTGAGCATTACTTTGCTAGCATGTGCAATGAGTGCGATTGTGTGGTAGTTTGAACATTCTTTGGCATTGCCTTTCTTTGGGATTGGGATAAAAACTAAACTTTTCTGGTCCTCTGACCACTCGTGCGTTTCCAAATTTGCTGGCATATTGAATGCAGCACTTGCACAGCACCAGCTTTTAGGATTTGAAATAGCTCAACTGGAATTCCATCACCTCCACTAGCTTTGTTCATAGTGATGCTTCATAAAGCCCACCTGACTTTGCATTCCAGGATGTCTGGCTCTAGGTGAGTGATCACACCATCATGGTTATCTGGGCCATTAAGATTATTTTTTTGTATAGTTCTTCTGTGCATTCTTGTCACCTCTCAATATCTTCTGCTTCTGTTAGGTCCATATCATTTCTGTCATTTACTGAGCCCATCTTTGCATGAAATGTTCCCTTGGTATCTCTAATTTTCTTGAGGAGATCTCTAGTCTTTCCCATTCTATTGTTTTCCTCTATTTCTTTGCACTGATCACTTAGGCTTTCTTATCTCTCCTTGCTATTTTTTGGAACTCTGCATTGAGATAGGTATATCTTTCCTTTTCTCCCTTGCCTTTCACTTCTCTTCTTTTCTCAGCTTTTTGAAAGGCCTTATCAGACAACCAATTTACCTTTTTGCATTTCTTTTTCTTGGGGATGTTTTTGATCACCACCTTCTGGGCAATAATGACCTTCCATTCACAGTTCATCAGGCACTCTGTATATCAGATCTAGTCCCTTGAATCTATTTGTCACTTCCACTGTATAATTGCAAGGGATTTGATTTAGATCATACCTGACCTAATGGTTTTCCCTAGTGTTTTTCCCTACTTTCTTCAATTTAAGTCAGAATTGGGCAATAAGGAGTTCATGATCTGAGCCAGGTCAACTCCTGGTCTTGTTTTTACTGACTGTATAGAGCTTCTCCATCTTTGGCTGCAAAGAATATAATCAATCTGATTTTGATATTGACCATCTGGTGATGTCTATGTGTAGAGTCATCTCTTGTGTTGTTGGAAGAGGGTGATTTTTATGACCAGTGTGTTCTCTTGGCAAATCCCTGGTAGTCTTTGTCCTGCTTTATTTTGTACTCCAGGGCCAACTTTGCCTGTTGCTTCAGGTATCTCTTAACTTCCTACTTTTGCATTCCAGTCCCCTGTGATAAAAAGGACATCCTTTTTTGTGTTAGCTCTAGGTCTTGTAAGTCATCACAGAGCCATTCAACTTCCTCTTCGTTGGCATTAGTGGTTGGGGCACAGATTTGGATTACTGTGATATTGAATATTTTGCCTTGGAAATGAACAGAGATCATTCTGTCATTTTGAGATTGTACCCAAGTACTGCATTTCAGACTCTTTTGTTGACTATGAAGGCTACTCCATTTCTTCTAAGGGATTCTTGCCCACAGTAGTATATATAATGGTCATCTGAGTTAAATTCACCCATTCCAGTCCATTTTAGTTCACTGATTCCTAAAATGTCAGTGTTCACTCTTGCATCTCCTGTTTGAGCACTTCCAATTTACTTTGATTCTTGGACCTAACATTCCGAATTCCTATGCAATATTGTTTTTTACAGCACCAGACTTTACTTGCATCACCAGTCACATCCACCACTGGGCATTGTTTTTGCTTTGGCACAGCCTCTTCACTCTTTCTGAAGCTATTTCTCTACTCTCCTCCAATAGCATGTTGGGCACCTCGCAACCTGGAGAGTTCATCTTTCAGTGTACTATCTTTTTGCCTTCGCATACTGTTCATGGGGTTCTCAAGGCAAGAATACTGAAATGGTTTGCCATTCCCTTCTCCAGTGGACCACATTTTGTCAGAACCGTCCTCCATCATGACGTTAGGGATAAGGTTATCCTTACTGAGCTGCATGTGTGTCTAGGTCCCTGCAGCAAGGATGCTGCCGTAGCTCTCAAAGTACATCTATGTTTACAGTATTGTGTCCTCTTGGCTTTCCCAAAGAGAGTCATTTACAGACAATATACCATTCATCCCTTTTAAATGGCAGCAACCAAGCTCATTTCTATTTAAAGTAAGAAAGCTACGATCCTTAAATGTGTCAAGCATCCCTCTTCATAAAGAAACAGCTGAGAGTGAACACTCTGGTTCCCATTTCACAGAAGATTAAGCAAAACCAGAGAAGAGGGTCCTAAATGTTATTATCAAATTTCATTGCAGAAAGACCTAAGAGTAACTGTGTTCCCAAGATCTTCTTACATTTTTGTCTTGAAGGCTGGACCTATGCCTTAGCTTATGATCAGAAGGGTCCCATCAAGCATGCTCAGGCTCCTTCTCCTCAATCAAGGGTTCAAAACAGTCCATTGGTTAGGACAATGAGTGAAAAACACTAAGGATAAAATCGAGCATTTGGGGGGACACTGGGGCAGTTCAGTAGCACCCTTGTTCTCCTCAATAACTTTTACCCTCTCATCACACATTGAGTATAAATTAGCCAAGATGGACATGAAAATTGGTGGAAACTAAGATGCCCTAATGAGTTCTTTATTTCCAATGGCCTTTGGTTCTCTGCACTGTTAAATATTCAATGACTAGAACTATAAGAAAAAGAAAACCTGATATGTAACATTTCTGTAAGCTGATTTTTATAGCATAAAATACTTTCTCTATAGCCAATCTCAAGGTATTCATAATACGTCTTACATGATATGGATCAGCTGGGAAAATTCCTGAAAATTCCTGTGCTGATGCCAGCTCTAGCACAGTACTTCCCTTGATGGCCAATAAACAACACAGAGTAGTTATACTTGGTGAGAAAAGCGATTTACCCATAGGACGCTTCCAGACAATGGAGAGGTCACGGGAATGGGGTGTGTGTAAAGGTGAGAGAATGATATATCATAAAACCAAGAATGCTTGCTCAACCCATCCTATTTTCAGAGGCTGTCTGGGTAATAAAGGTCAAATGATTAGATCAGATCACCCCTTCTTTTTTAACAACCATGAACAGGTCCTCAAAAGTCAACGTTGCCTCAGAAAATACAAACTGGGGCCTCATTTTTCTGCCTTTCCTTCTTTTCTCAGCACTGATCGAGCAACTTGTTGGAGTAGTAGAGGGTAGTTTTTAAGAAAGAGAGAGAGAAGGGATTTCAAAGGTCGGCTCAATGACAGAGAAGACTAGTTTCAATTGCTTTAATGAACACTGTACCAGTATCATCCGGAACTTAGTGACCTAGTACTGCCATGAAAACCATCAACCATAAATTCAGCTGGATGACCCTCTTGGATACTCTCCGGTCATCTCTGTTCTGTTTCTGCTTTGGAAATATGCAAATCTGGATTCACACCCCCATAGCATAGTATGGGAAAGGCCATAAGCTTCAAAATCCAGCTTTATGACTTACTAGTAATGTGAAATTGAGCCAGCTACCTCAATTCTCTGAGCCCCCGTCTCCCCATTTGTATAAAAGAGATAGAAATTGTTTCTATGGTGTAAGGTGTTAATAACTAGAACTATAAGAAAAAAAAAAAAAGAAAACCCGATCTGTAACATTTCTGTAAGGTGTAAGGATTCTGTACATGGTGTAAGGATTGAATTCGGCAACATATGCAAAGCCTATAAAGTCATCCTTGACCTGGGAATAAAAACATCTACTATGCAAGGTCATTATCATTGTAGAGACACAGTATAGAAAGTCCTTAGCATGTGCCTGCACAAAGGAGACCCTCAGTAAAGGGTATTATCAATTCCATTGAAAAGAAAATTAAGTTCTCTCTACCCGTTTTAGTTGGGTAAATCAGTCAGGAGTGCAGAAATGAGACACACTGAGGCAGCAAGTCACAGTTACAGTTCTTTCGTGAAAAACCTCTGTCATGCAATGTTGAGAGACAAGACAGAAACCACTGTGGGAAGTTCCATGTAATTCCTATCTCTCTTATTATTGCCCATAATGCAAACCATTTTTGAGGACCTGATTTCTATTAGGTCAAACACTGAATCACATAAAATACAATCAAGAAAGGAATACAGCTCTTAGCTTTGAAGAAAATGAAGTGAAGAACTATATTTCTTGTGGTAAGGAAAGCTGGAGGATTACTCACTAAAAGTATTTGGCTGATGGCAACTCTTATAGAATGACCCGAAGGCATGTTTAGGTTTTCAAGGTATCCAAACCAAAAACATTTATTGACCGACTCAAGACACGCAGCACTTGGAACCAAATCTGATCAATCCTTGGCCCCTCCTACCCACCTGTCCATCATCTAAGCAGAGGGATAATTTGCATTCCATAAAAGAAGCTATTCATCTCCAGAAATAGAAGTTGCTAAGAGGACAATGTGATAGAAAGTGGGGAGAGGATATTCTGATTAATCACCTAACCCAATAAAGAGCTATTCCTTTATTTCTGGTGATTATGACTCATCTGCCTCACTCCCAACAGACCAAACTTAATACTGCTTTTATAGTTGAGCAGCTTCTTTCTATGGATAAGCTTTTAGGAATCTTTTCCGCTCTAGGAATACCCCTCTTACAAATAAAAAGGAATCAGAAAATTACCCCTGAAAAGCCCATAGACATTGTTATTCTATTCAAAGGACCTTGAAGTTCAAGGGACTGTAATTCTCCGAGAGGCAGCACCTCACAGGGGTCTCAAGGGAACTCTTACTCCCTCTTAAACTGGAGGGGTGCAAAGTCTGATCTGAACCCGGGCCATCAATCAAGTTCCTCCTTGACACTTTCGGTCATGATGTGCAAATGCATCTGCTGTGAAACACAGCAACACTGTGGGGTGGGAAGGAAATACACAGGAGAGAAAGTTCCTTTTCTTCCTCATTCGTCAAAGGTTAAATCCCAGAAAGACACATACTTGTCTTCTTAGCCCACACCAGTACCAAGTGTCAGTTTCACAGCTCTTCCCTCTGTCTTGGAAGATGCTACTTCCCTCTGAACCACTCTCTGCTTCTACTTCCTGTCTTCCTCATCCATCTTGCACCTGGGTGTCAGAGTGAACTTGAAAAGATGAAAATCTGACCAGAGTCTCTGTCCTCCTTAAAGCACCCCCAGAGTAAAGACCAATGACTTCCACAAAAGGTCTGATGTCACCTGTCTCCATCCAACTGGGCCCACTTCATCCACAGTCACATCCCCACATGCCCATTATTTCAGCCAAACGGAGCTTCTGGTAGGTGCTCAAACTGGCCAAGCTCTTTGAGCTTCCACCTCTCATCTACCTAAAACATGTCCTACTTCAGACTCAGTTCCAAGTCTGCCTAGAAAATCTCTCCTGAGCACCCACCATCACCCCAGGCAGCACAGCAGCCCTTCTCCCAGACCACACAGCCAGCTCCATGGTCACTCTAGCGTAGGGGTTTTCACTCTGCAGTGTGGCTATTGGCTGATCTCCTACAGGTCTCTTTGTTGTGGAGAAGAATGAATGAAATGAATGAATAAACGAACAAATAAACACATATTTTAAAAAACACCCCAACAACACAAGGACAAGAGGATTCAAGCTGCTGACTTGTCACACTTGTGCCACTTCCTAGATCCACCATTATATTTCCTTCTGAATATGATTTGCCTTTACTTTTTAGACTCATTTTTAGCCTCCTTTCCTTGTCAAATGGTTTTACTGTCCTTCACAATTAGGGTAGTTAGTACTATCTGTGTCCACAGGCTGTAGCTGAAAAGGCGAGTATGAGTAACGGCCCATACCCCAATGTCAGGAAAACAGAAAGGACAGGCATTTGCATTCTAAAAGGTCTTTTGCCATAATATCCAGAAAGAGTAATACGACTCAAAATAATTACAAAGAATAACAGTCTCCTGCCACAAAGAGACTGGTGAGTCATCGCAAGAATGGAAGAGAATTTGGTCAATGGAGTAGCAACATCAAAACCATACTGATGACTATGGAGTAGCAACATAGAAACCATACTGATGACTAGACTGCTTCTACAGATGAGCATTTTAGGACACTCTAAACTACTATGTCCCCAGATACATATCTACACTTTGGTCAACAATTTATTGTACGGCATAGACATGAACTATGAGTCCTATAAACCATTTCTCCTTTGAATGGGAACCTTCAGATCATTTTGCTACATATGAAGTCCCCTTGTAAATTTCTGGGAATTCCAAATCCAGAGTTCTTACCATGAAAAACCATAAAGTCTAGGGGCAGATGCAGCTGTCTAGTTTTATCTAAAAGTATCTGGTCACAAGAAGCTCTGACAACCTTGAATCGTCTCTTTTCTAGATCAAATCCCGCTCTCTTTTATCTCCCATTCATTTACAGAGTAACATGGAGTAGACCTAGTTAGAAAACTGAATAGAATGTCTAAAAACAACAGCCTTTCGTATCATTGAAAGGGCCATATATATATGAAATGGAAAGCTATTGTACAGCTACCTAGGACTTCAAAGTACTAACCCAGTGCATGCTCTTTTCGTCAATTTTATGACATATTAGCATATTGCTGAATCTGCTAAGCTGAGATGAAGAAGAAAGAGTGAGAGTAAAATGGCTAAGAGAGACTTCTGCTAGTTGATATCCACCCAAGAGACAGACACTTGTGCTGGTTACTGACATGACATTTAACAACTCATTGCAAAGTAAATGATCTTTTAGGTGAAAAGTAATTTTTTTTTTTTTTTTGCCACACTTTGCTGCTGTGCGTAGGCTTTCTCTAGTTGTGGCCAGCTACTATGGTGCATGGGCTTCGTATTGACTTAGCTTTTCCTTTTGTGGAGCACAGGTTATACGGCACAGCCTTCAGCAGTTGTGGCCCTTGGGCTCAGTAACTGCCGCTCAGAGGCTCTAGAGCACTGACTCAGTAGCTGTGGCACATGGTCCTGGTTGCTCCCCAGCACGTGGGATTTTCCTGGGCCAGGGCTTGAACCCGTGTCTCCTGCACTGGCAGATGAATTCTTAACCACTAGACCACCAGGGAAGCCCCAAAAGTATTATGTTAAAGCTAACTCCATCTACCTAATTTTAACAACTGGTGCTGATTGTGAATTCACAGAAGCCATCCCAGGCTCAATTGCCCCACCCATCTTCACTCTCAGCTGAAAGACGGCTAAAAGGCTGGGTCTTGCCTGGCTCTTCCGCTTCAAAGTTCTGACACGACAGGACAGGTGAACCATTACAGACTTTGAAAGGTGCCTCTTTGAATGGTAGGAGAAGCAGTTTCTGCAGTAGATATTCACTGATATCTAACATGCAGACATTATCAAAGGGATTCAGGATAAAATCGATACATCGATAGACCTCTTCCTCCCCAAGAGTACTTTTTTCCTGTGAAATCACAAAACAGGAAATTAAAGTGCTCCATCAAAATCCCCAATTGGGGACACAAATCTCTAGAATGTTTTAATAACATTAATATATCCCGAATGCCTAAAAGATGTCTTTAAAATGAGTTAAGAGAACAAGGCATTCTCTTTCATAAGTTCCAAACACTCAAAACTCCTGCTCTGAGAAATGACCTCCCTGACCCAGAAAATAATAAATTAAGAACACAAATGGGCTTTTATTTTCTTTTTCCAAGTGCTGTCTTCTGTCTGGAATGAGTAAATTAAAAGGAGCCTACCTGCTCCATGACAACTACTTGGAGAGGCACTTCCAGAAATGGATTAATACGTCTGTGGGTCATCACCACATAGGGTGCTGTCAAACCTCTTTGATCACCTCCAAATGGAAGCATATTCCCATCCCCAAGCCTCCTCGCCCATGCAGTTCTTTTTCATGCAGTGATCCGGGTTCTCTGCCACTGTCTGTAAAGAACACAGGGTTCAGCCCCCTCCCCACGACCACCGCTGTCCAAGAGGTGTGACAGCTTGAAGGCCTCTAGAGAAAAGATCTCAAGGGTGACAGAGGACTTCTTTCAGTCCAAAGTGGTAATGGGAACAAGAACCTTCTCTACCTTGCAGGTCAGCTTTGGTCAACGCAACTTTGTTAGCGAAAGAACAGAAGAGGTGAAAACAATAACCAGAGGTTAGTAAGAGGTGGAGTAAACGAGGGGTCACATTACAGAAATGAACACACAATCGGCATAACCAACATCACTCGGACAGACACTTGAGATGCTCCACAGGTTTCTCCAGAGACAGCACAGACAGGGAATGCACAGACCAGGGGTGGAGCAGGCCTCGGTCATCAGAGCCACGACAGCAGAGCGGGGGCGGGGGAAACGCCGGACGGGACAGGGCACAAGCAGCGGCACAGGAGCCTTCCCACAACCACACAGCAACCCCAAGGCAGATGGCCCAGAGAAACGACTGCCCATCGGTCAGGATGAACATCAAGAAAGAGGCACAGGACGTGGCCAGACTGAAAGACACGTGTGCACAACCAAACGGAGCCCACAAAAATAATTCTGCACATGGAGGAGTTGAGCATGGAAGAGCTGCCGGGGAGCGTCCCTTGTAAACTCCTGAAAATGCCACCAAGGAAACTGGCACCAGAAGTGGGCATTGCTAGGGAAGTGATCTGGGGACACCTAACCATCTCAACTGGCTTAATTTATAAAAAATGGAGCCAAACCCAAATGGCGGTGGGCAAAATGGCACCCAACCCAATGCCCTTTTTATTTATTTATGCCAGTCTCCAAATGAAGCACATGCTTTCTCTCAGATGTTTACCACCTGCAAGTGTGGGGTCGAATTTCTAGCCAATACATGCCTTGGTTTCTGCAGCAAAGCTGGCCTCAAGATAGAGATATTTACCAGCCAAGTATTGAATCAGACAATATCAAAAATCCCTAGCCCAAACTGAGAGGCTGCAGGTCACAGTTAGATGTTGGCTAAGCTGTTCAGAAATCACACTCAACTTTTAAATTATGCACTCTGCATATATTAAAAACATAAAATAAAAATCTAATTCAGGATTTGTTTTTCTCTCTTATTATAAACAATTGAGTGCCAAAGAGTAGTGGATTGATGAATCTTTAAAGTAATTTTGGACTCTTTTGGGCTAGATATGATAGGGAAAGTAATACAACTACTACTTAGGGATCTTGAAGGGTCATTACAAATGACTTTGACAAGAACACACAATATACCCTAGCCTGTGTATCCCAGCTATGTAAGAATAAAACACACCCACCATCTTGGCGAGATTCAGGTTTTAGTTCCTCAGTAATGAATCCTTATCCCCTACCTGTTTCCTGTTCTAGGCATAGAAATGACACATCAAGAAATGTGTTCTGTTTCCTGTGACTGCCTAGTTGTCAAAGGCCTTCTTGAGGGTCCCATACTATGTACAGAGATTCAGGGTGAGGATGGTTCTTTTTCTGGAGTCTTTCCAAGGTTTTGTGCCCCTCATTTCACTCCCCATTATCTTCCACAGTGTTCTAAAAAGCGCCTGGGATCTCTTACAAGGTCTTATTCACAATAGTGCAAACTTCCGATGACAGTAATTTATGCCTTAACCCACTTTTTGGCCATTTTTCCTGGCCCCTTACGCTAATTATCTCAGTCATCTGTGTACAATAAACAAGGGCTTTCTTCCCTGAGCGCTCATCCTCCACTTCCCGCCACCCAGTGGGGCACTCATAATGCACCATGAGTAACCATCATAATTATCTCCATGGCAATAGAGTGCAGTGTTATTAGGCCCATAGGACTTGCCATAGATGTGGGTGATAGAGCCATCAAGCCACAGTGTTCAGCTTTGAACAATCACCCATACGCAGAGGAAGGTCAGAACCCATCATCATGCTTGTGATGAGTCATGCCAAACTGCACCTCGAGCTGTAGGTAGGGTCAGGAGCATTTTCTCCCATCAGATGGGCAATTTCTTTTCCCTAATGTTCCCATGACTTCCCCTAAAGCTCTCTTACATGGGGTCCATTCCACCTTTGCACTATATATTTTTATCCACTTTTATAAAGGTTGGTTTAGACTTTCTTTTAATCCAGTGCTACAACTTTACCTCCTCATACCCCAATTTTTATACTCTATAGAACCATGCCTCCAATACAGTAGCCATAGATGCAAATGGCTATTGGGTACCTTAAAGGTATGTGGTCTGCACTGAGTACAAAATACACATTTGATTTTGAAGGTTCAATATGAAACTTAAAATGTCTTACTAAAAATGTTAAATCGATTATATGTTGAAAAGATAATATTTTGGATATTCTTGGATAAGTTAAACTATAAAATTAAACTTCACCTGTTACTTTTAATCTCTTCTAAATGTAACTACCAGGAAATTTAAAATTACATATGTGACACATTATATTTCTATCAGCCAATGTTGCTATGGAGCTAAATGGATGATTTCTGTTAACCTCTAAATCTGCAGAACTGATGGCATGATAAACATATTTAACATTTGAAGAGTGTTTTGTGCCTCTGAACATGTAATTTTATATTATGATTTGACTGGATATGATTAATCATTCCAGAAAAACTGGAATTCCTGTCATTCCAAAGTCCTAAACTAAGATACTCAATTCCCAAAGAGGGCATCTAGTTCAGGATTTCCCTTAATACCCAAAGGAACTAAGAGCAGGCAAATAGGACAAAAACTCTTGAGTGAAATTAGGCATTTTCAGGAGAAGAAGGCAAAGTGGCTACTTTAAATGGTTGGTGATACCCAACTTCCTGTCTGCCCATACACACACACTGTATTTGGCCAACAGAATTTAAGAAATATTTCTGGCTAAAAGACAACTGGAAGGGTTATAGGGACAATAAGCCTTATCACTAGGCAAAATGGCAATGAGAAGCTGACTCTCAGGTGAAGGGAAACGATTTCCATGCCACAGATCAGTCTGGGAAGTTGATCAGGAACTTCTTATTAAAGGTGCTTCTAGACGGCAAGTGAAGGATTGAAGCTGATGAAAAACAGGAGTAATAAATGAAGCTGAACAGTTAGGAGATGAACGAACAGGTTTGATGTGGTAAATTAATGAGGGATATAAGAAAACACAATATATGGCACAAAAGACCATGTCGCTCAACCAGACAAAAGAACACAAGGGCCCTGGTGACTGGTCGGATCATCCTCTTGGACTCTTAAGTTAGATTTGAGTCACCTTTTCAACCTACGCAAGGAGGCTGGGGAAGGCTGAGAATGTCTGCTATCCCCTGCTGGTTAAAATGAGATGGGTTTTATTGCCAAGAACTGATTGGACTCAAAAGACCTATAAAATTCTGTTAATATCTCAAGAGACAGTGTATTACCTACAGAAATAGGCTGAGCATGGTTTGTTGTGCCGCATGGGTGGGCATGCAATGCTATTATATGTCTCAGATGAGATAAAATTCGTAAATGATAATCCTACCACTTATTGAGTACCTACTATGTATGTACCAGGCATTCTACATTTAACTCTGACTTACATATATTACCTTCCAAGACACGTTTTATTGTCCCATTCTACAGATGAGGAGACATAGTTCGGAAAGGTTAATTAACGTGCCACAAGCCACACAGCTGACAAGAACTACTACTTGGACCTAAATCCAGATCTTTACAACATCAAAGCCCATGCTGTTCCACTCCACCACACTGAGAAACTGCCTAAGGATGCCTGACACCTAGTAAGTACTCAATAACTGTTCCTTCCCTTCCCCCATGGAGGCATTCTGACACCATTTTCCTACCTCCCGCTCAGTCTGCATTAAATAATGCAGCCACTGTTGGTGACATACGTTTTATTCACGGTGATACCCATACAGAAGTCCCCGGTTTGTGACTCCTCATGTACTCAGATATCAAGTAAAAGTCCCTGATACCTTTTCAGCCATGCAGGAAGCAAAGACACGAGTCAGGAGAAGCCTGATGTCTGTGCCAGGAACGGTCCTCTATGGCAAGGTGACACTGAGCAGACATGTGCCAACATGCATTCCCGGAGCCTGAGGCACATGTCTTGACACACTCAGCCAGAGACAAGAGGACACCGATGGTGACACAGGGTCAGACGGGGAAGGGGATGGAAGGTAAACCGAGGAAAGAGCACTGGCAGAGGCAGCAAAGAGGCTTGCAACAAGGCTGCAGCTTAAAAAGACAGAGGTGGTACCTTCACAGCCCCGCTCGATCTGCCCACTGCGATGGAGGGCATCGTTGATGAGGTCTGGCAGGCGCCCATTCAAGTCCACTGATGCCAGGCAGCCCTGGAAGCCATCCCGGGAGGCCACGAGCTTTGGGAGGTTGCTGTACATGCCTTGGGCCAGACCTGCCATGTAGAGGTCACCTGGAAAGGAAAACGGGTAGGAAAAGCAAATGGGTAAAGGGAGCCGTGTCAACGAAAGCCAAGCCCACTCGCCGTTACCCAGGTAACGGTAACACAGCTGGCGGAAACAGCATCCACAAAATTATTGACAGGGTTTCCACACTGTATAAAAAAGAAACTTAACATTTCTTAAGTGTCATTCATTTTATACACATCATCTCACAAATTGTAATCACCATATCCATTCCACGAGGTAGCTATTGTTTCCATTTTATGATGAAGTAAAGATTAACAACATTTTCAACAAAACAACCATTTACTGAGTCCTTTTTATGTGCTTGTTATGAATAATATGCTGAGAATTTTATAGACATTATTTCATCAAAACTCCTAACAGCCCATAAATGTAGTAACAATTATTATCCTCATTTTGAAAAAATAAAGTGTATAGAAGCTGAAAAAAAGGCTAAAAAATTTTACTGAAGTCACACAGGCAGTAAATGATTTAGCTGAGATTCCAAAACCTATGTGCCTTCCTCTGCATTATGACCTCTCCACGTTTTGTAATTCATCACTCAGTTCCCACACACCCAAGGTTTACAGGGAAAACAGAGCATTCCTAAGGAGTGGGCAAAGTAAAAACTGAATAAACTGCATTCTGGTATAATTCAGTGTAGTTAAAACAGGATATATATAATGTATCAAAACTGCACGGTGCTCCTAAATTGCAGTTTACTGCCGGGAACAGCCTTTCCACTGAAAGCTCTAAGGAGGATAAACGTCTTTACAAGCTTTACCTTTCAAATCCAGATTCTTGGCGCCATTGATAACTTGAGTGACCACCTTCGTGTCCACTTTCAGGCTGTGGGTGTTACTGTTGTCCCGGGTGATGACGACGTTGTGCCACTGGTTATCATTCAGGGGGCGGTCACTATTGCCTTTGATCACATTGGGGCCATTTCCGAGGTCAAACACATAGTGTATGTACCTGGGGGAGATCACAAGCACCCAATGACTTGAGATTGCCTGGAGTAGTTTAATGCAGTTTAATGGTAACGTGTACCTAACTGACACGGGGGGCTTCAAACGCCCCAAGAGAGACTGGCATCATGCAAGGAAAACTAAAGCTTGATTTAAGAATAAAGAATGTGTGCCAAGTCACTTCAGCAGTGCCTGACTCTCTGCGACTCTAAGGACTGTAGCCCGCCAGGCTCCTCTGTCCATGGGCTTCTCCAGGCAAGAATACTGGAGTGGGTTGCCATGCCCTT
This sequence comes from Bos grunniens, assembly GCF_055505025.1. Classification (NCBI taxonomy): domain Eukaryota; kingdom Metazoa; phylum Chordata; class Mammalia; order Artiodactyla; family Bovidae; genus Bos; species Bos grunniens. The sequence goes on from NC_141174.1 coordinate 13,132,291, forward strand.
CTCCAGGGGATCTTAAAGAATAGTCAGATCATATTCCATCAGACTGCATTTTAGTTCTAACTCATTAAATCTATTTAACACTACCAAGTAAAAACCCCGAGTCGCAAAGCACAGCGGCTGGTACACTGCGAAACACTAGGGGGCGACATTGAAATTCACAGTCATTTATGGATCTGTGTTTTGGGTTTTGGTCTCTTTTTTTGCTCTTGTTTTAACTACATCCTAACACTCAGTAGTAAAATATCCTGGACCAAGAACAGCTTTATAAAATTTGCATATATGGGATAACGGTAGTACTGAAAATATCTATATTTCACTTCTTCCCATGAATTTGGTGGCACAGATTTTACTGCCCCACAGACTATATCCCTGTTTTGCAAAAATAATTCCTTTTTTTCCCATAGGTTTAAAGGACTACATTTCATAATAAAAAGCTTGAGAGTACTGAGTTAGCAGAGGATCTTTCAATAAACTCATGAATTTCTCTCCCTTCCTGCCTTAATCATTACACAGACATTTTTAATCAATGGGGGTGACAGCATGTATCAGGAATAGAAAGTAGAATGGACGGTCTTTTCATATCCATAGTTTCTGCAGGGCTGGTGTTAAGATACCTAGGCGCTGTCATCCACTTACCCCTTGACTAGTTCAACGGCAATGAAGTCGTTGCCATCACCGCTGTTGAAGAGGATGAAGCCGTCAGCGGAGGTGGTCTTGAACTGAAAGAAGAGGTGCATGGAGGTGTAGGCCTGGAGGGTGGCCAGGCTCAGGTAGCTGCTCTTGGTCTTGAAGGTGACAGGGTCGGCGATGATGTTCCTCAGTCCAAAGCGAGCCTTCAGTTCACAGTAGTCGATGTCTCCGTTTTTGCACAAGTCAATGTAGAGCAGCCCATTGAACATAAGGCTCTGCAAGTGGCCAATGAAACTGGAGGGGACCACGGAGATGTAACGTTTCTCAGTCATGATACCAGTTTCGATGTTGTGGAATTCCAAGCGGGTGTGGTCTCCCACCATCGTACCTGTGAAAAAATCACAAGATGAGATGCAAACGGGAAAAGTGACCCTGTTTTGTCAATAGCATCCTTACGATACTGTGTAGATCTAATTCATCTCTACACAAACATTCAGTTCCAGAAAACAAAATACTCAGTATAGCAGATATCTGACTTGGCTGCAGTGGGCGAGCTGATTACTGGGCCAGTCCAAGTTTTATGCCCTGCACTCCATGCCCTCCTGCAGCTGCACAGAAAGTACCATCTATAGAGGAAGATATGAGATCATGGACAACTCAAGTTAAAGGATGAATCTACTCATTTGCTCCATTCAGGAAAACAATGGAGCACAAAAACATACTGTAAGAAGAAAAGGTTTTATTTACCCTAACCCTTGTAAAGATAAAATAAGCAAGCCTTAGTCATTCATTACCAAATATTTCTTGGTATCCTAATTCATCACCCAGTGCTTGGGGAAAAGTTTCTATTGTAGAACATATTAATTTTATCTGACTAGCAACTGTCGCTTTTTCTGATAATTACATATAATTTTCCTTTGGGAAGCTACCTTCCCCACTCCACCCTTAAACCACTGGGGCTGGATGAAGGTGACCCCATCACAGCTCCTGAAATAATCAAATTACCCAGTCTGAACCACTCAAGGTATTCTATCCCCCTAGACATAGAGTGTGGTCAATGGACTAACAAATTGGTCTTCTAAAGCATGCATCTCAATCACACAGTTCACTGAGCCCACCCTTAGAGTTTATTATTCAAAACTCTGGAGTACAGCCCGAGAATCTGCATTCCTAACAAGTTTCAAGGTGCTGATTCTGTGATCAGTCTAGGGACTACACTTAGAACACTGAATTAGCAGCAACCCAACTCACCCCCATGTTTTTGCTGGAACACTTAGGAAAGAGAGATTCTTGGCAAACAAGGCTTGCTGAAGGGGAAAGAAGAAAAGCCAGGGCTGCTGGAGGCCGCGATAACTGGGGGGAGAGGGCCTCCCTGGTGAGAGAGCCGACCCAGACGATATCACGAAATGGAGAGAGATGGTTTCTGCAGGGTGATGTCTTTTTAGGACCTGGATCTAGTCAACCAAACCTGGGCTTTTAAAAGCTATATGGCCATAGATTGCCCTTTATGCTTAAAACATTTGAGTTGGGTGTCTTACATGTGCAACTAAAGACTCTCCAGCTGATACAAATAATCTCTTAGCCCTCTCATTACCTGGTTTACCCAGAAAGAGTGAGTGGCTGGGGCAAGGGCAGTAAGGAGGGCTTGAAATAAATACAAAGAGACAGCACATTTTAGTAACAAAATCAAGGAAAACAGCATTAATGTGGTCAAACTAGAAGGTGGCTCTCTCAACATTTATTTGGGTAAATCATATCAAAATTTAACAAACTGAAAGCCAGATTTATAGTATTCCATCTTAAAAATGTGGGACTAACAGCAGTATAGATTGTTACCTTAGTGGGTTTTTCTTTTTTCTTTTTTTTGCTGGGACCATCTACCTGCCTTATGTTACACTTAGGAAAAGTATTACGTTTGGTTTATTTTGTAACTTCAAGTATTATTGCCTTAATGTCTCTTAACCCTGTTACACACTGCTTGTAGACATGTTAATATAGTAATACATTTTATGATAAATTGAGTTTAAGGACTACTCTTTTTTGCTAATGTTTTATCATGTATGCATTATTTTGTATATGTACAGGGCAAGTAGGTATATAATTTGATAAAGTTGCAGTTATAAAATATTATTAACAGAAGATGTAAGAAATTTCTGCATGGTCTAAATCTTTGTGTACCTTATTTGTAAATTATTTGCCCTGAAGTTTTAGAAAATAGTTTCTGATTTTTAAAATTGCTGGATTCATACAGCCAGCTTTACCAGTTATCAGAGATCAAAGATTGTAAAAATAATACATTTTGTAAATTGTAAGCAAAAAGTAATTTTTATATTATATACTGTCTAATTGTCCATCCTAATTGTCTTTGTTTTCATCTAGTCATGGAGATTCAGTAAGTGCCTTGGAACAATATTGAATTCTCTTAGCTTGTGTGTGTTACTTTAATATTTGAACTCAACTGGGATTAGAAGACTATCAAACTATATGTATGTTTCAGGATATTTGACATGCCATTAAAAAAAAAACAAAAATAAAATAAAATTTAACAAACCAAGTTGTAATACCTCAGAGGCAGAAGGAAGGGAAAGGGAATTCCCTCTTCCTTCTTTCTCCTGTTATGACCTTCCACTTTGAAGAAATTTCACTAGCAAGACATACTAGTATCTCTTTATTCCCTCTTTTATAGCTTTCCAGAAAAAAAGAGTGACAAAATCTGAAATATAAGGACCATCTGCAAAGAGAAACCATATGTCCATAGCTCAGCCCCTGGCATGTGCTTTATGGGAACACGCTGCCTTGGGAAACATCAGTTTATGTCACTCATTCATCTGCTGCATGGCTGTTAGAGGAGCAGACGTGCTTCAGGGGAGATTCCCACTCCAGTCCTGAATCAGCGTGCTAGAGGGCAATTCTAATTCTGAAATCCAGTACATGTAAACCACATATCTCAACATCAGTGCTCTCACTAATAAAAATCAAAGTTCATTTCTGCCAGACTAGCATTTGTTTTTCTCAATTGGTGTAGAACTCAGGTGGCAAAGATAAAAGCAGGGGAGGGGATCATATTTTCTTGGGTCCTTAAACTTCAATATCTGGGACCTTCAACCAGATCACACCTTTGGATGCTCAATATTAATTTCATCTCTTTGGGAGCATCCTCAGACCTAGTTGAAAGAATTGTTCATAAGCGCAAAAATCAAATTTACATTTTATGAGCTCCTGTGTGGTGTTTTGACAACTAGTGACAAATTGTTCTCCTTATATAAGCAAAAATAAAATGATGATGTTGGTTAACTTAACTATAAAATTGTGATAGGACAAAAATCAAAATGCAACATAAGCCTGCTAACAATTGAATAACTAGAAGAAGGAATTACTGGATAAAATGCTTTAGTACTGAAAACTGGACTGGTCATGAAAATGCAACTAGCATAATCTAAATTCACATGATATAAAACTATGAAGTGATGAAATAAATACCCAATGTCAGTGTGGCCACAGCTGTTCACACCAGGGCTAGAGGCGGGGAGCTGGGGCTGGATGGTGATGCGGAAGGGAAACCATAGCCAATCTCGATGAGGGCCCGGGAAATGAACAGTGATGATGCTAGTCCTCATGCTCATTCTTAGAGTAAAACTTTAGAACAAGAAACATCAGTGATGAGAACTAAGAAGAGATAAAGGGATGATCCCTAGTGAAGACTGGAGTTCTGAAAGGAATCTGAAGAGACGATGACAAGGTCAACTCGGAGTTTTTAGAGAAGTATGGATAAATCGCAGCTCATGGGGTTACAAAGAGTCGGACACGACTGAGTGACTGAACTGAACTGATGGATAAATCAGCCTATAGAACTGAGGGGTTAGGAAATTCTACTCTCCAAAACATGAATATCATAAAGCAGGAAAATCATACAGTGTTGCCTGAGAGAGACCGAAGGAAGGTTTGCATAAGTAAGAAAGTGTTTGTTGCTCAGTCGTGTCTGACTCTTTCAGACGCCATGGACTATAGCCCACCAGGCTCCTCTGTCCATGGAATTCTCCAAGCAGGAATGCTACAGTGAGCAGCCATTCCCTTAAACAGAGGGATCTTCCTGACCCAGGGATTGAACCCAAGTCTTCTACATTGCAGGCAGATTCTTTTCCATCTGAGCCACCAGAGAAACCCTGTAAGTAAGGAAAAGGAGGCTAACTTTGAGAGCTTAGGCCAGGGATACAAACAGATTTAAAGTTTAGGATAACTCAGAGAGCTTCAGCTAGAAGTTGGTGGGGTTAGGAGAGACAAGGGAGTGAAGAAGGTGACATGGGACCAAATTAGAAAATCTGCTGCTGTATTTAAAATGAATAACCAACAGCAACCTAGTATATAACACAGGGAGCTGCGCTCAATACTAGGTAACTAACTGGAAAAAGAATTTGAAGAAGAACAGATACATGTGGAGGTATAATTGAATCACTTTGTTATACACATGAAACGAACACATTTTTAATAAACTATATTCCAATAAAAAAAAAGTTTTTAAAAATTGAACTGGCTTTACCATGTGCTAAAAGAACTCACTTGGCCACAGATGGATATTCAAAAAAAAAAAAAAAAGAGTGTATGCTGCTGCACCTGGAAAAAGCATTGAGGATATAGCTTAAGTTTGAAACTTGGCCAAACTAAGCAAATAAATGCTTTATAAAAAATCTGTGTATCAGTTCAGTTCACTTACTCAGTAGCGTCTGACTCTTTGCAACCCCATGGACTGCAGCACGCCAGGCTTCCCTGTCCATCACCAACTCCCAGAACTTACCCAAACTCATGTCCATTGAGTCAGTGATGCCATCCAACCATCTCACCCTCTGTCGTCCCCTTCTCCTCCTGCCTTCACTCTTTCCCAGCATCAGGGTCTTTTCCAGTGAGTCAGTTCTTTGCATCAGGTGGCCAAAGTATTGGAGCTTCAGCATCAGTCCTTCCATCACCTAATCAATACTAATAGCTAGGAAACTTTTCACTCATCTCTTTTGAATGCTGCCTGCAAACTGAAACTCCCTCACTTAAGGTGAGAATACATGCATACTTCACACCAGCTGCTTTCAAATTTCAGAGGAAAGAGGAGTAACTTGGGAGAAAAAAAAAAATAGGGAAAAAGCAAGACTACTGAAGAATCCCTATATGCCAGGCACTCTGTAACCACCATCAAATGCCACAATCACACAAAAAAAGCTATAGATAGGCATTGCTATATTGCTTCAGAGGTGAGGACATTGTGCTTAGCGTTCTAGAGGGAGTTTATCACAGGTCATATAGGTGGTAAATGGTAGACCCCCCAAACTGAACACAGCTGTGTATCATGCTTCCCAAAGCCCATATCTTCTCTTGTACAGATACACTGTTTCTGGAGAAAACACTTGACTCATTCCTCACATCAATGTCCAAGAAAAGTTGTAGATGGAATTTAACTGGTAAAATTTCCACACAGAAGTTGCTGCGATGAATTCACACTCCTTTCCAGGGGCCGAAAATTGTAACGTCATCCATCTAACTCACAAGACTCTTGAGAGTCTCTTGGACTGCAATGAGATCCAACCAGTCCATCCTAAAGGAAATCAATCCTGAATACTCATTGGAAGGACTGATGCTGAGGCTGAAACTCCCAATACTTTGGCCACCTGATGCGAAGAACTGACTCATTGGAAAAGAGTGGGGAAAACAGAGGCAGGAGAAGGGGACGACAGTAGATGAGATGGCTGGATGGCATCACCAACTCAAGGACATGAGTTTGGGTAAGCTCTGGGAATTGGCGATGGACAGGAGGCCTGGCATGCTGTGGTCTATAGGGTTGCAAGGAGTCGGACAGGACTGAGCAGCTGAACTGAACTGAGCTCAATGTATTCCTTACCTTTCCCAGGATAGGCATGCTTCCCTGGCTCCTGTTCACGTACTCACTGCCATAGTTCACCATTGGCCAGCGAGCAGTTTACAGACCAGCCCTCAGAGTACAGGAGTTTGTTGAGAGCATAAACCTACTGAAAATTTTAGCCAAGTTCAAGCTGTAACTTTCCATAAGTGGATGAACATGTAAGCTCTGAGGCTTGACTGCCTGGGTTACATAACTTTCCTGTGGCTCAGTTTCCCTGTGAAATCAGCATGAAGTTATCAGGAAGAAATGTATCAGTACGTATAAAGGACAGAACACAGTCCGTTAGCTATGAACTAATTACGCATCTTTCCTTTTTCCCTTTTCTCTGACGTCTACTAAGAATTTCCTGGAGACCTCACTTATTGCTTTCTCTCTTTTACCAGAACACAAGCTCTTTGTAAGTAGGGGCCACTCCTTGCCTCTTCCGTGTGCCCCACACTGGCAGAGGGGCTGGAACACAGCAAGCACGCCTCACGTCTGGGGAAGGAGGGTGCATGTGAGATATCTGCTTTAGAGTCAGCCTTAAGAGTTGGCCAACACTGACAGCAAAGAAATAATGGGAGAGGCTTGACCACCTACGCCCACAGATGGGGAGAGAGAAGTTAAGAAAACAAAGGCTTATAAAGCTTAGTAAAGAATGCACATTTTGCCCACAATCCTCCAGCTCTACCACTCTCACATCCTTTTCTCCATGTTATATCAACATTTTTCAAGAGTATATGCTGTGAAATGCTTTCAGTTCAGTTCAGTTGCTCAGTCATGTCTGACTCTTTGTGACCCCATGGACTGCAGCACGCCAATCTTCCCTGTCCATCACCAACTCCCAAACTCATGTCCATTGAGTTGGTGATGCCAACCAACCATCTCATCCTCTGCTGTCCCCTTCTTCTCCTGCCTTCAATCTTTCCCAGCATCAGCGTCTTTTCAAATGAGTCAGTTCTTCACGTCAAGTGGCCAAAGTATTGGAGTTTCAGCTTCAGCGTCAGTCCTTCCAATGAACACCCAGGACTGATCTCCTTTAGAATGGACTGGTTGGATCTCCTTGCAGTCCAAGGGACTCTCAAGAGTCTTCTCCAACACCACAGTTCTAAAGCATCAATTCTTCGGTGCTCAGCTTTCTTTATAGTCCAACTCTCACATCCATACATGACCAGTGGAAAAACCATAGCCTTGACTAGACAGACCTTTGTTGGCAAAGTAACGTCTCTGCTTTTTAATATGCTGTCTAGGTTGGTCATAACTTTCCTTCCAAGGAGTAAGCGTCTTTTAATTTCATGGCTGCAGTCACCATCTGCAGTGATTTTGGAGCCCACCCCAAAAAAAGTCTGTCACTGTTTCCACTGTTTCCCCATCTATTTGCCATGAAGTGATGGGACCAGATGCCATGATCTTAGTTTTCTGAATGTTGAATTTGAAGCCAACTTTTTCACTCTCCTCTTTCGCTTTCATCAAGAGGCTCTTTAGTTCTTCTTTGCTTTCTTGCACTCATCTCACAAGCTAGTAAAGCAAAATGCTTTAGAAATTTTAAAAAGTTCTGGTACCGAATAAGTTGGGCAAACACTGCGTATGCAATTTTTGATGATAAGCAAAGGATATTAGCATATTAAAGGCTCCTAACAGGTCTTTCAATAAAGAATTCTACTGCATTTTGTTTAACCTATTGTATCCAAATTGATCTCAACATTTCTTTTATTAACATGAAAAATTTTTCTTGGAAAATGATGCTCTACAGCTTGGTATGGTATGTGCTATATACAGGGTGAGGGAAGGAAAGGAAAAAGCTAACGTGGACCAGAGGAGTAAAATTAAAAAAGAAAAGAAAAGGTGAAATTCTATACCAGAAAGAAGCTCCAGGTGGAGTGGGCAGTTCCTGAAGCATTGGGTCCCCATGCTGAGGAGCATAACTCATGTGATGTATTCTGTAATTATTTTCTAAATATTTTTAAAAATATTTATTTTTATTTGGCCTCACTAGATCTTAGTTTGGGCATGTGGGATCTAGTTCCCTGACCAGGGATTGAACCCAGGCCCTCGGCATCAGGAGCACAGAGTCTTAGCTGCTGGACCACCAGGGAAGTCCCTAATTTATTCTTAATAATAGAAATCCGGCCCAGCCAATCAATCAATCAATCCTGATTAACTGTCAACTGAACTTAGTATTTTTCCAGGAACACATTATATTACAATAAATTAAAACCACCAGGCTAAGAACTATTTCTTTCCTAGCTTCTGACTTCTTATGAGTCTGACCTATTCTTTGCATCCATTTCTACAAACTAGCTGAAAGTCTGACATCCTGGGGGACCTTAAACAGCATGAAAGGCATTTCTAAATAAATCAGTAAGACACTACTTAATAACCTGAAGACCGTGTGGTATTTTAGTTTCATTGCCTGATTTTATGACTTCTGTGAGCTAAAATTAAAATTCCCAAACCCCTTATCACTGTAAGGAGCAACCCAAGGCTGCAGCTCATAAGCAAAATAGCCTTTTCTTCTCCAAAATTTCTTTATCCACATGGCTCCTTTTTTTTCCCATCAGGAGCAAAGTAGGGGGTATGTTGGGGTTCATTAATTTCTAATATCAAATTACTGAATGACTTGGGCATCCATGGTTTAATCCTGCAGTTTAATTATTAGTGGTTAAGAGAGAGCACAATTTATAATTACCTTTATTCTAAAATTTCTATAAAAGAATAATGACTGAGGGAGACAATATACATTACTATATTCTCAGTCCTGCAGTTCTTAGATTTCAGGGTATATAATTTCCCCATGGAAATACATGGAACGCACTGTCTGCAGAGAGGGGTGAGGTCGCCATCTAGTGGCTATTGAACAAATAGCCACAGTGGCTATTTGAATAAAAACACGCTGCAAAGAGCACTGTTGGCTTTACTGGGCTGAACCCAGAGAAGTCAGCGAGGGACTAGGGGTGTATCACAGCTCTCTTTGAGGGCTGCTTTCTGCACTCCCTCATGGGGAGTTGTTGAATAATTAATTCAGGTTGGCTATGGGTTCTAAAGCTTACGAGCATTTTACATCTCTTTGATATATTCATTACATAAAGCTCAGTTACCCTTCAGGCATATAGAACAGTAACTTCACCCCCAATACTCAGTTACGTCTCTGTACAATTGGAGGGTAACGGCTTATTGCTGCGTTCTGTTTCTCTTCCCAGAGGGAAGGAAGGAGATGGGTACCACTGTCTACCTTCTGAAATGTATTCCTCACCTCACCCCAATCCATTCCACTATACTGCACCTATGGTGTAAGACAAATCATTTTATTAGGATGAACTGTGACGTCTAACAAGCAGTTTGATTGGGTCAAATCACACAGACATGAATTTAGAGTTTAATCTTACACGTGCCTCTAAATTCATGCTCACCTTACGTAAAATGACAAGAAGAACACTCGACTTGCGAGGCAATGGTGTACTTTAGAAGATTAAAGGAGCTGATGTGTGTAAAACAGCTAAGCCAGCGTCTAATGCCAGCTGGGTACTAGATATATGTGGATCTTCTGCCTGTACCCAGGCTCTCATTCCTGACTCTCACACACACGGCTCACCACAAGGCCCAACTCCATAAGCATAGACTCTCAGGCTTATAATTATAAAACTAAATTACAGAACCAAACATGGCAGAAACTTAATACTGCAGACAGCCTTAGCAATAGTAGAATTTCAAGTTAAAATGAGGAAATAAGGAAAGGGAGGTTTAGCATTATTTCTATCCCAAAGGTATAAGGCATTTTAGTGACAGTGACTATTAAACCAAAGGATCCTGACTCGAATTTGACTGTCATATTCATAAAAGACATTGCAAATATGGCTTAGGCCCCTGACTTCAACTCGCAGGCCCAGATATGATAAGTGACTTTCACAAAATCCTGCAGAGAATCAGCATTAGGGCCCAGGTCTCCTGACACCAACAGCGCTCCACATAACACCCCATTCTGCCTGACATTTTCCTTTCCCACATGGACAAGAAGGTATGCACTGCTCTGGAATACTGGAGAGTATAAATTTTAAAATGCCTCATGTAAGATGCGAGGAGATCCAACCAGTCCATTCTAAAGGAGATCAGTCCTGAGTGTTCTTTGGAAGGACTTCCGATGCTAAAGCTGAAACTCCGATACTTTGGCCATCTCATGTGAAGAGTTGACTCATTGGAAAAGATCCTGATGCTGGGAGGGATTGGGGGCAGGAGGAGAAAGGGATGACAGAGGATGAGATGGCTGGATGGTATCACCGACTCCATGGACATGAGTTTGGGTGAACTCCAGGAGCTGGTGATGGACAGGGAGGCCTGGCGTGCTGTGATTCATGGGGTCGCAAAGAGTTGGACTGAGCGACTGAACTGAACTGAACTGAAGATGCATTAAAGACGCCTTCTCTCTTCTGTCCTAGATCTTACTCAATGATCCATCAAATTCTGCCCAAAGATCTACCACTCCAGATTTCTCCAGCTCAAATTGATACTTTTCTCTCCAGATTGAAAATTATAATCTTGCTCACCCAAATTATCATCTCATTATATATTCCCTGACTTATTTTCAAATTCCCAAGTCTTATCTAATACACAAAATTGATTCACTGTTGAAGGAAACAGGTAATCTTGTGTGCTTCCTTTATAACTTCCACAATCCTTAGCATATTCCTGACATATACCAGGCTATCAAGAAATGCTTCCTGCTCGAGTGAGGCTCTGAATATTCGTTTATGTATGTAAAGATTCATTCACTTATTCCTTGCCCTCCTAGAATGTAAATTCCACCAGACCCAGGACTTGCCTAATTGCCCACCACATTCCCAGCACCATCTAAAGCAGGACTTGGGACACAGTAGGCAGTCAATTAATAATGACTAAATAAATCATTAAATAAATGAATAATTATTCAGCACCTTCTAAGTGTCACGTACTGCTTTTGATACTTACTTGTACCTATAAAGTTTTGAATTTCTTGTTTACCCATCTCCCTCTACTAGAGAGTGACTCATTCAGAAGGGAAGGGACTAGCACTTGGGATGACTGAAGTGGGTTTTGAGTAACTGAACAATAGAAGGATCTCGAGAACTCTGTGTCCTTTCTCCAGACACACGCTCCATGCCTAAGGAGAGAGCCCCATCAATATGTAACCACAGTAGTGGAGACATTCGGCAATACAGATCAGTGAAAAGGGATTCTGAAAATATAGAGGCAGATGTTCTTAGTCTTACCTGAGCTTGTCAATAGAGAACAAGACATGTGACTTCTGTTTAGCAAAATACAAGATTTTCAAAACAAAAAACCCTTTGCTCACTGAATGACCGAGAGGAGTCCGAGAGAAGAGAGAGACAAAGTTCCGCAGAGCTTACTCACCCTCGGCTACATCGTCGTCCACGGTTAACTTAAGGCTTTTTCCTCTCCGCACCACCCGGACGGTGTGCCATTCATTGTCGTTGAGCTTCTGCCCCGCGTACAGGGTCTCTGGGCCTTTGCCTAAGGGCAGTGGTAAGTGCCAAAGTTAGGATCAGTCTTAAAAGTAGTGTTCATGGCATCAGAGTTGTCAGAGCCACACTGGTGCATATGACCCAGCAATGCTCAGGCAGTCAACCCCCTCCAGAGCCCATGTGAGTCTCAGGGACACTCTGCAGAAGTCCCCAATGCAAAATTTCAACTGAATCATAATGGACAGTAACAAATAAGTATCCTCTTTTATCTGTAGGTACAAGACATTTTAAATGGCAATGCAATATTTACAGGAAATAGTAGTCAGCTGTCATTCTGTTTCCCAAAGTCTTAGACTTCAGGTGAATTTCTTGAAGACACAGGAAATTCATTATACATTCTTTTAGAACCATTTGATCACTCAGGCATAATACACCAGTCTGGCTTTCAGAGTTGGATGAGAAAAGAGCTCTACAATCTATGTTTTTAATTTGACATTTCCATTAACCCATGGTCTTACCAGAATTCAGTGACCATATGAATCGCAATGGTAATCATTACAATAATAATAATGTCAAGGTCTAAACTCCATTATAAATAATGCTCCTGAAGGGAATACAATGGACCTCAGACTTATTCACTGTTCATCATCTTCCAAAAAGATACAAAGACCTAAAAAATGAAATAATGCAAATTCCAAAACTGAACTTGTTTAGGTGAAAAGAATATTCAGTAAAATGTGCCACTAAATAAAGGAACAAACCAAACTATCCCAGAGGATTCATAATCAAGACGCTCAAGATGACGTTCAAGTGAATCCTTGGAAGAATCAGGTATTGTGATAAATTATGGTATTTAGGGGCAGGAGTTGGCAAGACAAATATTGAGGCATCAAAACAGATGAAGGGGAGAAGAATATCATGTTTCATTCACTACAGAATTGAGATGTAAGTTGAAAAGGCAAAGAAGATTGCATAGAACCAGAACTCTTTAGAAAAAGTTTGCTCTCTCTACATACATAGCTGATCCCTTGCAGAAAGATGCTGCTTCAATCTTCCTACATTAGTCTTAGTATATGGAAAGTCTTATTTCTGGAAATAACTGGTAAAAAAATAAGAGATGAAACATCTAACTGGGCAACACACGGATTGGCATCTATGGATAGTAGGCATTTGGAATATTTCAGAAGACCACACACTCCGCTCCAGCATATAGGAGCACAGGGCCAGGCACACAGTAGGAGCTTTAATGAGTGCTTGTTGAATAACTGATGTCTACCTAGATCATTATTTCTTCGGAAACAATCAAAATAAGGTCAGTATACTCTTATCTAAGTAATTACGAAACTTATTATATAACTTTCATTAGCTAGTCTTCCCACTCCTCTACCTCCAAGACTGAAGATACTCTGTTGTTTAGGGGAGAAAAGAAAACAGAGTATCACTTGAGTAGAGCTCTTTTAGGATAGGTAATTTTAAATTAGACCCTTTAATGTTGAGTAATTAGCATTTCCATTAAGTTCTGGTTATTAAGAGTTATGATAGTAGTTGCAGTTTGTTGAAATTTCTTTCTTGAAAAGCAAACAGGCTCTCAAAGTGCAAAGGTTTCTTTTAATCACAAGGTCTTCAGCCGGTAATTTGTGTTTTTTTCAGAAGGTACCTATACTACAAGGGCAATCCATATTTATAAAAATTCTGAGAATTCAGTGAAGAAACTTAGAATGGACCACATACACCCAGAATTCAGTGATGCTGCCATGAGACCTGTGAATCTTGAGGGAAAAAAAATAATTCTATAACAAACAATTTAATACTCAATCTTAGCCTCCATTAAGTATGCCTGTCTTTGATATTATCTAAAATCTATACACTGTAACAGGCTTTTTCCTACATTTTAGCTGGTTAGGTAGCACTGTTCGTGATCTCATCAAGTACAGGTCTAGGAGTGATACGTGTCTGCCCCATGCCCTGCAGTTTAATTATACTTGATATCTCCAACCCCCCTAATCCTCACTGCTCTAAGAGTGGGGGAAAAAAATTGACGCTCATCTCCTTAAAATGGCAGAGAAACAAGTACTGTTTGATATTTATTTTTCAAGCAATAAATAGAGAAATCTCAGTAGGCTTCTGGAAAATGCTTGGCCTCCCAAAGTGGAGAGTCAACAGCGTTTATCTTTAATCAAGCCAAAAAGGTCAATTTGTCCTACTAGAAGGAAAGTGAGGTTTAAACTCAGCTGGAAATGTTCACAAATAGAGGGGAAGAGCACGCCTAACTGGTAGCCTAAGCATAAAAATGGATTGATAAGTAATGCAAGAAGCAGACACCAGCTGAAAATCGAAACAGACCAAGGGACAGGTTTCAGTAATAAGAGGAGTTAGTCTGGGACAACTTCTTTGGCAGATTCAAGCGCAAAGTGTCAGTAAAACAACAAATGGAAAGAGCTCTTTACTGTTAAGTAAACGATGGTCCAGATAAGGAAGAAATCATTGTTTAAGCTGAGCTTTAAAACGTAACTTGTGAGAATGTAAAAAAAAAAAAAAATATATATATATATATATAAATCAAAGCTATTGATTTTCCAGCACTGTCCTTTTCTTTTTAGTAATTTGGAGAAGTATGATCTGCAGTTGGGTACATGTTACATGCATCTCCTTTTTTTCTTATAGTTTACGTAATAAATATTGATCACAAAGCAATCTTTTGAGGCCCTTTAGACTGCTGAGATCATCAATGTTTTATCTAAATACAGGAAACTAACAAGTTGTCTGACACCCCTTAGCTGAATTTTCCAGGTAATGACACCCATGACTGGAGTAAAGATGCAAAACGAAGATGGAGATGGTGGGGCTGTAGCAGTCAGCGAAGTGGAGCACTGAATCCGTTTGTTATTGCAGAACAGAGAGCTTTCCATGAATCCTTTGAGTAATGCCATACCAATGCCCGTTCAGTACAAACTCACTGCAAACTCAGGTAGCATCCTCTCTTGTAGTTAAGGCTGGTCTCACAGAAGATTCTCTGATGAGCAGGGGACAGAGAATGAAAATTGTGGATGAAGGACACAAACTAGACTGTTTTCTCGACCTATCCTATAGTAACCTCAAGGAGGCCGGAGCTAAGAATAAAATGAGAGTGAAAATTAGGAGAAAAGTACCCTTTGGGAGAGAAATCATTGCTGATGGCTTGAAAGAAGATGACCCTCAGATATTAGCAGAATGTTCCTTCTATTGGAAGATAGGAATGGAAGTGTGTGGGGGAAATCTACATGTGAGCATTACTAAAGGCACACTTCTTCACAAAGTGGACTGTGGATTTTAATTACTTTGAATCTATTTAGTTGTGTGTTGTTGTTGTTTTTAACAGACCATTCACATTACATGAATTTGTTATTCCCCCCAGGAGCAATATAACCAGAAAAACTACAAAATATCCAAATATTTTGTATTTCAATAATTTGTCGATATACTTCTAAGACCTGTCCAAACCAACTAAACCAGACGGTTTTGCTCATATGCAGGGAGTAGAAATTCCTTCCATGTTCCACAAAGTGCTATTTCTGAAAGTGGGTGGGTAGCGTTTAGGAACTTTTTGTGGGGATAGGAGGGCAGGGATTAAGAGGGACGAACACCTGCACCACACGCACTGAACATCTTACTATTTGTGCAGGAAGGGAAAAGGAACGCCAACCTGATTTCTCTCGGAACTTGCTTCACATGAATCAGGACTCTTACAATGAGTAAAAAAAGATGAAATTCACTCCTTTAGAAAGGTATAGTGAAATGCATGTGATTATACATCTAAATGATATGACAAATACACAAAATGGACTCTATTAGGCTTAATGAACACCAAAAAATATTTAAAGACCAAAAACTTACCTTATTTCCTCTGGCACCTTAGGTTGGGCTAGCTGAGCTATGACACACACTTTACTAAGCCTGGAGAACCATATATTTTACGAATCTTCCTCTCCAGAGAGGAGAGATTCAGCAAGTAAAAGCAGGGGTGAGGAAGAAAAGGGAGGAACTAAAGAATAAGGAGGGTGACAGGGAAGCAGGGAAAACAAGTATTTTATTCATCCCCCCCCCCCTCCAATTTTCCGGTTCTGCTTCTTTCCTTTGGGCTAACAACCCAACAGAGTGTAAGAGGTGTTTTGTTTTGAAAAAAAAAAAAATTTTTTTTAAATCAAAAGAATTCATTTTTGGGGGAAAAAGCTTAAATCATATTTACTTATAGAGCCAGTCTGGTGAAACATTTCAAAACATTTCATCCTCACCAGAATCCTCAGGACTCAGGAAGAACTGCCGTACTTCCTGCAACAGATCTGAAAAGCACAAAGGAGGCCTTCCGGAAGCCTGGTATTAGGAGGTCTTCCCATGAGTATGCGAGAAAGACAAGCCACCAAGTCATCCAGGGTGAGTCCATGGTCACTCCTGGAGGCCAGACTCTAGTCAAAACCCAGCACTGATACTTATGGGGCTTGAATAGTTCCATGGACAGTGTAGCTTGGCAGGCTACAGTCCTGGGGATCACAAAGAGGCAGACATGACTGAGCGCACGTGCACACGCATGTGCCCATCCACACACGCACGCACACATATACCCCATCAGACCCACCACGTGCAGCATGCCCATCTCTGGGCTGCCATTCCTTTCCTGTGCTCACCCTCTGCTCTGCTCTTCCAGGTGCTGACAGCGTCCTGCTAGTGACCCCTGACCACACATCGGAGAGTCTATCCACATACTTAACAAACGGTCATGGGTTTTCCAGTTGGTACTAGTGGTAAAGAACCAGCCTGACAATGCAGGTGGATGTAAGAGACAGGGGTTTGATCCCTGGGTGGGGAAGATCCCCTGGAGGAGGGCATGGAAACCCACTCCAGTGCTCTTGCCTGGAGAATCCCAAGGACAGAGGAGCCTGGCGGGCTACAGCCCGCAGGGTCACACAGAGTCGGACACGACTGAGACAGCTTAGCACACAGGCAGTGGAGCATCAGCCTGGCACAGGCACCATCCCGGGTGTGCAGGATGTGGAAATGAACAAGACAGGCCGGGCCCTCAGCCTTTATAGAGCTCACAGGCGACTTTGGGGTGGGAGATGATGAAGGGTGAAACTAAAATGAAAGAACATGAGAAGCTTCAGACGGGGCTGAGTTCTACGAAGGCAGCAGAACAGGGTAATACGACGAGACTAATTGGGGTGGGGAGTGGGAATAGAGGATGGGCTACAGCGCAGAATGTTCCGGAAAGTCTTCTCGGAGGTGACGACTCTATTCAGGCCCTGTACCAGGTTGGACGGAGAGCTGTTTAGTGAGACGGTACACTGGAGAAGGAGCCAAGCATGCAAACGCATGAGACGATGGGGACAGCCAGAGGAGAAGCCCAAAATGAGGCTGGCATGTTGGAGGAACAGAAAAAAGCCCATGATGTCTGGAGCTTGCGCCCAAGGGCGAGTGTGTCGCAGGAGAGAAGGCTGCAGTACAGACAGAATCCAGATCACAATCTCTAGAACCTAAAAGTTCTAGAAAGTGTTAGTCACTCAGTCGAGCCCAACTCTTTTCAACCCTATGGACTGCAGCCTGCCAGGCTCTTCTACTCATGGGATTCTCCAGGCAAGAACACTGGATTGGGTAACCATTTCCTTCTCCAGGGGATCTTTCTGATCCAGGGATGAAAACTCCAGTCTCCTGCATTGCAGGCAGATTCTTTACCATCTGAGTCACCAGGGAAGCCCCTATGGAATATGAATGCTGCTCTACATGTTGCTTTAAATCCTCTCCTTCCCTTGGGAAGTTTTCAACAAGGGAACGAGACTGGATTTAAGTTTTAAAACTCACTGCAGATGCTATGGATGCACTGGTCCAGAAGAGATCAACAGCGGGACAAGGAGAGGTACTAAAGAGCTTTGCCTTTAAGGCAAAAAAAATGAAAATGCCTTGGACCAGGGGGCCGCCGGTAGAAACAGAAGTGGTGAGGTTAGGATATACTTTTAGAAGTGGGGTCAACAGTACTTGGAGATTGGTTTGGGAGGTGAACTGGAAGCAGGAGGGAGAAAGAGAAGCATCAGGATGACTCCCAGATTTGGGCTGAGAGCCTGGGGGATGGAAGAGAGAGACTCCAGGAAAAGTTAAGACACGACTGATCCTATTAGCCAAGGGAGCGTGCCTCTGCTATTTGTGTCTTTTCTCCCTAACATCAGTCACACTTGGTACCATCTCCTGGAAGCCTCCTGGGGATAAGTGTGGCTGAGTTCACTGCTTGCGTGACTGTCTTAGCACAGGGCTAATTTGCACCTTAAGCCACCACTGCTACTAATGGCGCAAAGTCGCTGAGTTTCTGTTGGCTTTCTTTCCAGTCTCTGCCTCTGTCTGTCTCTCCCCTCTTCCTCCCTCCCTTCCTTTCTTCCCCCTTCCCTGGCCCCTGCCTCTCTCCCTCCGTTCCTTCCTTTTTAAATTTTTTTCCCAGCATGGTTTCAGGTACACGCTCCAGCCCACCCTTAGGAATTGAACAAGGAGTGGCCCTAACACGACAAAGCAAACACTGGCAACTCATTCAATAGGATCTTTATGCATGGTGATCACAGCGTAAAATGGACACGTTCATCCTCCCCAGGAGAACAGAGCAGGACAGTTTTGAAATGGAATGAATCCAGGGCAGATAAATGAACAAAGGACTCCACAAAGGATGAGAAAAAAATTCTCGCTCACAATTTCCTGGCAAATCTCTCCTATAAGTCATAAATTTACAGCCCTGCTTAGGAGGGGTGAGCAGAGGACAATCTCAGGATTTCTCATGATAATCTCTCTCCATGAAGCCACTTTTCAAGAGATGAGGGCAATCTGCGCAGGGATAGACAGAACGATGTTTTTGCAGATACTGATTCTACTCTTGTTTTTTTTAAAAAAGAGCTTTCTAAAATACACTAGTATTTTTCCTACCACTGTCAGGACATAACTAATACAAATTAGTCTTCCTTTGATTATTTAAAATGCTATTCCAGGACTTCCCTGGAGTTCCAGGGGTTAAGACTCTGCCTTCCAGTATATGGGAGGCGGGTTTGATCCCTGGTCTGGGAGCACCCCTTGCATCCCATATGCCTTAGAGCCCAAAATCCAAACATAAAACAGGAGCGATATTGTAACAAATTCAATAAAGGCTTTAAAAAATGTTATGCTTTAGGATCTCGCTATGCAATCTTGCTGTTTAGCACTGAAGACACAGATTTGGAAGCTGACAGAGACTCAGCTAAAGAGACTTTAAGCAGGTTATACATTAGAATATGCTCTCCTAACATCCTTCTAATACATTTCCAACTAGTGTTTACTTGTAAACTGACCGTTTTGTGTTGAAAAAAAACCAGAATTTTAAACTGTCCAATTATGAACTGAAAGGTCTCATTCATTACTAATAATTAATATTGTGCTCGAAACAGGGGTTAAGAAAGCCAGAAGACACCTTTCACTAGTCTTCTTTCATATACACTCATGACTGGTCTACCTCCATGCATCACTTCTCAGCCTTCTCCGGCCGTTCCAGCTGGAAGTGGTCACCTCTTCACTAATTCATCAGTACTTTTATACTGTCAGGCATCACTCTCTTCCTTGCATTACAGGTTTTTTTGTTGTTTTTTTTTAAAATTCTTAGTGCCTCCACTTTTATGCCCTTTAAGAAAGAACATGCTACCTTGGTAATCCCTAGCAATGAGGCAGAGTGTCTTATACCAAGAAGGTACTCAACGTAATAGAAAAAAAAAAAAAAAAAACCTCAAGCAGCAAGTGAATAAACAGAATTGAAGAAATTAAATAACAAATTAGTAGATAGACTGAGGAAAGGAGAAGAAATGATAGGTGAGGTAAAGAGAGTTACAAGCAGTATTTTAGCAACAGAATGAATTGAACCAATCCAGGATGATACTCAATATGGTAATAAATATATATAATTGAATTAAGAAGTAAATACACAGAAGCAGAAGAACAAATAAATGAGAGTAAATTTGTTGAAGATGGAGGAAGAAATGGAAGGAGAGCAGAGATACCTGAACGTTGCCTTTTGGCAGCTGAGTGAATTAGACACATTTGAAACTAAATGACACCAGGCAACAGACATAAATCAAAACACTACCTATGTATTCATGCTGCTGCTGTTAAGTCACTTCAGTCGTATCCAACTCTGTGCAAGCCCCTAGATGGCTGCCCACCAGGCTCCCCCGTCCCTGGGATTCTCCAGGCAAAAACACTGGGGTGGGTTGCCATTTCCTTCTCCAATGCATGAAAGTGAAAAGTGAAAGGGAAGTCGCTCAGTTGAGTCCAACTCTTCGCAACCCCATGGACTGCAGCCTACCAGGCTCCTCCATCCATGGGATTTTCCAGGCAAGAGTACTGGAGTGGGGTGCCATTGCCTTCTCCATATGTATTCATATAGGCACAGTAAAGATATATACAAAACATACATATATTTTTTCCCAGCCAAAAGAAAATGTATCCTTCTGGGAAACTCAAACTGGAATGAAGGAAGTACCAAGTACATTGCACACATGATCTTATTTAGGTTCGTATTATGAGGCTGATACAGTTTACCCAATTTTACAAACAAAGAAGTAGAGCAAAGCATCACAAGGTCAAGGTCACACAGCTAGGGACTCAACCCCCAGTCAGTCCACCTGCAAAATCTCTGCTTCTCGTGGCTGCATCAGGGTCACGCCCCTAGACAGTCCAGGTGAATGAGGAGGAGTGAGTCCAGGTGAGTCCAGGTAAAGAACACGGAGGAAATGGGGAACACTGCTTAATTCGAAACAGAAAATCTAATCTGAGGGGGGGGGGTCGATGAAAAGTAGCACCTGATTTCACTTCACCTTTTCAATTCCCGAGACTAGGATCCAGACCTAGCACCTGCTGCTGCTGCTAAGTCGCTTCAGTTGTGTCC
The DNA here is from genome assembly GCF_055505025.1 of Bos grunniens. Lineage (NCBI taxonomy): Eukaryota > Metazoa > Chordata > Mammalia > Artiodactyla > Bovidae > Bos > Bos grunniens. Next base: position 13,153,175 of record NC_141174.1, read on the forward strand.
GACTCTGTGTGACCCCATAGACGGCAGCCCACCAGGCTCCCCTGTCCACAGGATTCTCCAGGCAAGAACACTGTGGTGGGTTGACATTTCCTTCTCCAATGCATGCATGCATGCTAAGTCACTTCAGTCATGTCCGACTCTGTGCAGCCCTATGGACAGCAGCCCACCAGGCTCCTCTGTCCATGGGATTCTCCAGGCAAGAATACTGGGGTGGGTTGCCATTTCCTTTTCCTAGTCCCAGCACTTAGGACTTATTAATAAAGCCAGAAGAAGGTAAAAGCTAATCTTGGAAATGCACGTGAAGGGTAAACACACCCCCACATGCTGGTGCCCCAGTAGGTGACACTTTCAAGGCCCCACATCATGTCCACTCAGCCAAGCTCAGATCTCAGCCACAGGGCAGCGAGCAGTTACTGTGACACACCACCTCCCACCCAGTCTGACTGTTCCCACCTCGAGCAGAGCCAGCTCCCGGGCCTTCTCCTTGTCTGCACACAAGAGGTACAAATGGGGTGGGGGCTGGCCCACAGGGGCAGGGACGGAGCTGAAGGACAAATGTCCTGACCTCCCGTCCATGGGACAGACAGCTCTCGGAGGTGCGTGTCACGGCACCTTCCATCTGCCCCACTTGCATCTGGCTCAGGGCGGAATCCTTGACTGTGGATGCTCACTTCAGTCTGTCTGCTTCCCGCTCCTTCTCTCTGCTCCTGCATTCCTACCTATGGGATCTCTGCCAAGCAAAGCGCCTGACCCAAGTCTTTGTCTCAGCCTCTGTGCTCCCAAGAGGATGAAGATTGTGATGAAACAGGTGGCACGTGCTCCCTTCCTCCCTAGTCACTTACACGGAACAACCACCCTGTGAGATGGGTTGTACCACTTGTCTGATGAGATCCAGAGAGGTTACATGACTTTCCCGAGGTCACAAGGCTGTTATATCATGGCAGGAAATCAAGAGTCCAGGCTTCTGACTCCACAGAGAGTGCTCTTCTTATTGACCTCTAGCTGCCTGAAGTCTATGAAGTCCACGGAGGACTGGGGACCGTGGTCTGAAATCAGCACTAAGGGCACACGAGGGGGCTGCGGCCGTGAATTAGCAGTTTGAGATGGGGAGAAAGTGGCCCAGGTCTTTTAGAACAACCACTGCACTGTCGACCCCGGGGACCCACGAGGACCATGAGGACCGTGGAGGGCTGCTGAGAAAGTGCCATCACCATCATTTTAATTTTTTTAATGTAAGATCTATTATTATTTATTTATTCTCTGTATATTCTTTTTTTCTGGGCCATGCCACACAGCATGTGGGATCTCAGTTCTCTGGCCCGGGATCAAACCTGTGCCCCCTGCATTGGAAGCACAGAGTCTGCACCACAGGACCGCCAGGGAAGCTCAACCACCATTTTTAATTAATTTAGGTCGATTCAAGACCAAAGTTAAGAGATATGGTCTCCATACCCAAAGTCCCTTCAGGCTCTATGTTTTTAATAATTACCACATCCAAGGTGGGGGCCTTTATTTTAAATATAAAGATATAGTTACTGGCTTTAAAAAAAAAAGAATACCCCAAACAAAGAGTTCTGTGAAATGGCATTTCCATATCAATACCCATGTCTGCAGCACCTCCTTCCCAAAACAGAATGTACTAAATCTATGGTAAGAACAGGAAAGGAATGGCATTTCTAGCCTGTCTTCTTGGGATGGTAATCACAAGGTCTGTTGGCTTATGAGATTGACGACATTAGCTGATCACCCACCTCGGACACAGGCAGTTGCCACACAGAAGGATGCTGTCACCTGAGTGGACCCTCTTATCCCATTAACGTCTGGTTTGTGCACCCGGGGGATCCGGGAGACTGGATTAGCAGAACCATCACTCTATTCTGGTCTTAGTTCACTGAGACGAGGATCCTTCTCCATACTAAACTAATGTGCATGTCAGTTTGAAAACCTGAGACATTATAGCTCCCCATCTCACCAGAAATATCATCTCTCTATGGTCCTTACCAAAATAAAACTTGCAAGGCAAGCACATAGAGGAAAAACATTAAAACCAGAGCATTAACACAAATAGATCAAGTATTTTCATTCAAATGCATTTGTCTCCCTTAAGTAATATAAATGCAACAGGCTCCTTGTGCAGCGAAGCGTGGCCTTGGGTAAGCCATGCAAAGAAGCTTCTCTAGCAACCAGGACTCCTTTCCTTGTGCTGTCTTCATACCTCTGTGCAACGCTTTGGGTGGGTACAGTATGGAAGTTAACCTCAGACTGCTCAGTGCTTTATCCATGTACTCTGAATTCCTGACTCGATTTGGAAAAGGAAACTGTTCCTAATGAAGAGGACAAAACCACCATCCCACCTCCACACTGTATAAAGGAAGATCAGTTTAATGGAGAGGTTCACTTCATGCTGTAACAGCACTGTGGAAGTTTCTGGAGGTACAAAGACAAACCAGACATGCTTACTGTAAGCCAGCAGTTCCCAGGCTGCTGGAAGAGTTGAACAAATAAAAACCAAATGTGTGGCAGCACTGGGTATAGATGTTTTCCCTGGGTACCCTGGAGATGGGGATCTTAAAAGAAATCAGAGTCATCAACTATCCTTTTCTCTTCATATTTATTTTTCACACAGGACCATATAGTGCATACGTTTCCCTGGTAGCTCAGACAGTAAAGAATGGGCCTGCAATGAGGGAGACCTGGGTTTGATCCCTGGGTTGGGAAGATCCTCTATAGGAGGACATGGCAGCCCACTCCTGTATTCTTGCCTTGAGAGTCCCATGGACAGAGGAGCCTGGGGCGCTACAGTCCACGGGGTCACAGAGTCGGACACGACTGAATGACTAAGCACAGCGCATGCAGTTCATATAAAGCAGAGACCAAGGCCTTCATTTCTATATTGTTGTCAACTCCCAACAGTACTGTCCTTGGCAAGTACAGTGGATTTTCAAAGTTGAAGGGTGAATGAAAACATTTCTTCTTCTTTTTATACTCCTATTAGACTCTATTAAAAATAGCTAACACATATATTTTACTTACCAGACACTAGTCCCTGGACACCATTCTAAGTGTTTCACTAACTAATAGATTAATCCCATAAAGTTATAGAAGTTGATTGTATTGTTGACAGTATGTGCTGCCCCTTCCTACCAACCTTTTCCTAAATGAATCTGTCCTCTCTGGAGGATTGCATTTCCTATCCTGTTAAGTCACACATTTTGTGTGGCTTGCTTCATAACCGAAGAAAGGTGAGCAGAAGTGTCTCAGGCCACTTAGAAGGTTTAAGAGCCATCACGTCACATCCAGCTCTCTTTTCCCCTTGCCGCAATCTTCGAGGTGACATATTAGGGCCTCTTCTTCAGCCCGGGTCCAGAAGTGAAGAGAACACACAGCTGGGCTGCAGCAGAACCACGATGGGCAGAACCAAGAAGATATGGGCAGGCACTTCTGACTGCAGTGCAACTGAGCAGAGCTGAGCTGCCAATGTCCACACTTGAACTTGAGGAAACCGAGGCAGAAAAACGTTCAGTCAATTCTCTAGGGCCATGTAAGTAATCATTGCTGGGATCTGAAACTGGCAACCTGGTTCCAATTGGCCCTTAAAGACTATGCTGTATAGCCGCTCTTAGCCAAGGGATGGACTCGACGGACATGAGTTTGAGTGAACTCCAGGAGTTGGTGATGGACAGGGAGACCTGGCATGCTGCAATTCATGGGGTTGCAAAATGTCGGACATGACTGAGCGACTGAACTGAACTGAACTGGACTAAGGATGGCTAAGGACGAACGCTCGGAGAGCATCACTGACTCAATGGACACGAGCAAACTCTGGGAGTTAGTGAAGGACAGGGAAGCCTGGCGTGCTGCAGTCCATGGGGCCGCAGAGTCGGACACAACTGAGCAAAAACAACAAGGATGAATCCCCACAGTGAAATATTCTGCACATGCCCTCAAGGGAAAAAATGCATAACTACTAAATCAATGGAAACACTTTTCATTTCTGGGTGGAGAGAAGATGAAGAAAGGCAGAGGAAAAAAAACAGAAGGCAAAATAAAACAGGAGAAAAGAGACACACACAGAGAAAATGACAGGGGAAAGCAAGAGATTAAGAGGAATCTCAATGTTTGTCAAATTGCTCAGAGGCAAATCTCTCTTCTGGAAAAAAAATAATAAAACTCTTAAGATTTTTAATCTCTAAAATGCTGCCGGAACAAAGAACAAATCAAAATGTTTAGAAGTATGCATTTTGGAAATTATCTGGGTTTCCTTCCCACTTTACTAAAATATACTCCTCAGTTCGTATAGGCTGACAGGAAGCACATCTCACCCAGCGGGCTGCCATTTACATGCATGGAACGGTATTATCATTTTTCAGATTTTTCAGAGCTGTTAGGAAGTAATCTAGGCTGGTAGATCTCACATTTTACACTTGATAAGAAGCATCTGTGGATAACATTAAGAATTCAGATTCTGGGACTCCAGACATGTGGTCTTTTGCCAACCTTGACTTCTCAACTCTCGTTTTCCTATTTCATTTTTCCCAGGTTTTCTCCTAGACACACTCTATTTTCCCAACCCTCTCTTTCCTCCAGGAAAGAGAAATGACCTCTTAAGGTTCTGCAGGCCATTAAGCCGGCAGTCATCTTGGAGTTTTCTTTATCCACACCTCCTGCACCCAAACCACAGCCCGGCCAGGCAGTTCGACCTGCCGTGTACTGCCTGAGTCTGTTCTCTCTGTGTGAGCACAACTCTAGCAATACCTGTCTATCAACCACACAGTGGTCAGAACTACTATCCTTCAACAGAAATGTCCTCATGACAATTCCCACTTAAACTCTCCAAAGGGCACTAAATGTCTAGGTACAATGAAAGCATCCAGAGTCCTTGGGGATCTGGCCCCAGCATAAATTTTTATAACCTCACTTCTCCTACCAAATATAGCACTGCAACTGCACCAGCTTGCTCCCAGTTATTTCATCATAGCTTAACCCTGCGTGCTCTCAGAATCTAATTCAAATATTGCCACGTTGAAACTCTCCACACCAATTCCTTAAACTCCCTAGAACTCTATTTTTGTCTACTGTATAGTAGAGAACAAGAACAGGAACTACTTCTCAAGGTTTTCTGAGCGTGAATCAAGATACTGTGTGTAAAATTTCATAGTGACAAGCGGCTACTACATGCTAAGGGAATATTACCAATTATAGTGATGGTTTAAGTATCTTTCTCGCTACCATGTATATGATTAGGAAACCCGCATTCAAGGCCTGAAATAGAAGCCCACAGCAAAGTGATACTTGAACAGTTTTGTATGATGGGAGACATCCTTAATGCAACACCATCACATCACAAAATCAACTTGAAACTTGACATCTGCACGCAAAGTGATAGTTTTCACGAACGTTTCTGCTCTCCCTTCCTCTCCTCTCCCCTCTTCCTCTTCCCCAACTTTCCTTCTTCCCTCTCCACTATTGGTTGAAGAAGAAACAAGGAGGTAGAACCAAAAATATCTGCTGTTTACAGGCTACCTAGTACGGACCAAGGGCTTTCCTGGTGGCTCAGAGGTGAAGAATCTGCCTGCCAATGCAGGAGACATGGGCTTGATCCCTGGGTCAAGAAGAGTCCCAGGAGAAGAAAATGGCAACCCACTCCAGTATTTGTGCCTGGGAAATCCCATGGACAGAGGAGCCTGGCGGGCTACAGTTTATGGGGTCACAAAGAGTGGGACATGCCTGAGCCACTAAAAACAAAAACAGGAGATGGACCAAGCACCGGTTTTCTACATCCCACTTACTCTCATGAGCAAAGCTGTCTAATACTGTATGAAGTTTTGAATTCCTCTTATTTTACAGGGGAAAAATTGAGGCTCAGAGAGCTTAAGCAACATGGATAAGACCATTTAGATTGAAGTAGCAGAAACCAGATTCAATCCTCTATCCCTGTGACTCCAACAGCAGCGCTTTCTTCATATACCTCAACCTTCCCACGAGCCAAATATCTTCATTAGACAACATATTAGCATTTGAGATCAACTTCAGTGGCTGTTAAAATCATATTGCTTATGGCTCATCACACTATCTACTCAGATAACCTTTCAACCCAGCATGGGTCCCTTGGAGCCAGAACACAACCTCATAGCTCCCTCTACTATTCTCTAACCCCAAAGCAAGCTCAGATTTTCTAAGACTCTAAACAGTGCTGTCTTTCCACACTCCTTTTGCTAATAGTGGGTCTTTTAGAATGTAGAGCACTAAAATGGAGTCCTCGCCCATTCCAGAGGGTAATTCATCCCAGAGATGGCATAGGATGAATAGGGTGAAGGGCTGCGGGACAGCAGGAGGGATGATGGAACAAGAAATAACTGTTATACTTTGCATTGGGCTTAATACATAATTGTCTTATACTTAACTTACACCATAACAGGATAGTTAACCGTTACAGTTTGTGTTGGGATTGAGAAGGAAGAACTGTGAAGTAAGCACTCTGACCCCACTTTATAGATGATGGAATTAACACATAGGGATACTAGGTTATCCTGTCCAAGGGCAAACTGTTAGTACGTAGATCCAAAGCCAAGTCTCTCTGAGCGTCAAGCCTTCAGCCTTATATTAAACTGCCTTCTGGATGGATGTTCAACGCATGAGTGTGCAGGCAGGACCAGGTGAAGGCACCGGTGCTGCCCCCGCAGTGGGGAGCAGGAGTGGAGGTGGGGGAACGCACCCTGGCAGGGGAACCAGAGATGAGCAGGAGTGGAGGTGGGGGAACGCACCCTGGCAGGGGAACCAGAGATGAGCAGGAGTGGAGGTGGGGGAATGCACCCTGGCAGGGGAACCAGAGGTGAGCAGGAGTGGAGGTGGGGGAATGCACCCTGGCAGGGGAACCAGAGATGAGCAGGAGTGGAGGTGGGGGAATGCACCCTGGCAGGGGAACCAGAGGTGAGCAGGAGTGGAGGTGGGGGAATGCACCCTGGCAGGGGAACCAGAGATGCTTCTCTGAACTGATTCTCAGGCTGGGTGAGAATGAGGGTGGGTGTGTGAGGCAGCAGAAAAGTCCTCAGGAGCAGTATGGATGAGATAAGATAAAACTCCTGTGGACTCTGGATCATGCTTCTGGGGGAGGGACATGTGCTTATTTGGGGTACTTGATTATTCAGTGAATTTACATGGACCAGGACTTGCTTTGTGGGAATTCAAGGGTACCCCAGCTGGAGTTGAGGTGGGTCATCCCGGGACTCAATAACCTATTTCCCATTGATTTTGAGGTCATGGTGGCTGCACACTTCATGTGGCCAGAGACTGTGCCAATCTTTTTTTAAGTTCTCATCTAAGGCTGAGACATAGTCATGACTGAAAATGCACTGATATGAATGCACACAAACGCAGTTTATGGACACCGAAATTCAAACAGTGCATGAACCACCACGCTCTAACATGGAAACGGGGGGCACAGTAGTTAGGTGCTTATTACATCTAATTATCCTGTTTGAAGTTACTCACGCTCCATCTGCCTCAAATCTTTGTTGTGATTCATACAACGTTGTCATTTAATCCAGTTCCCTTGGGATCAATGGAAAAAGAAGTTCTAATATAATCTCACACGCAGTACATGCCCAATAGATTAGTGCTACTTGCTATTATTACTCATTTATAAAGCATATTTAAGTGATTTTTAAAAATCAAGTAGTAGGAATAAATAGTACTTTGTATAAAACATTCAAAGGAAAAAAATGAAGGGAAAGAAAGTCCCATAAGGACTGAATTTTAAAGTGAAAAGTGTAAAAATCCTGCTTACTCCAAGAACAAATATCCCCCCAATGGTAGCACAGTAGCATTCATTTATTTGTTATTAAATATTCATTAACTCAATAACTCAGAAAACACTGCTCATTTATAACATGTGGGGCTTTGGCTAGTGACTGAGGATAATAGGAGAAATTTATTAAAATCCCTGAATAAAAGCTGTTCAGAGTCTAATGTAGGAAAGAATAGCATAAAAAATGCAATAGTGTTTTAAGTGCTCTAAAGCTAGCATGTGCTTCTTATACTTGACCTTAGGAGCGCAGTGAGAGGGAGGAGGTATTTGTGCATGTGTGTGTGTGTGTGCACATGTGTTTGCCTTTTGGCCTGCATTTTGGATTAAAATGATAGTGGTGTTCAAGTAAGACTTCCTAGAAAAAGCCATGCTTACACTTCTGAAAGGATTAACAGGAACTCGTGCTCCAGGTAGATCATAGAACATTCTGGCCATAATGCAGACGAGTGAGAGGTGTGCAAGTTCAGGGAATACGTGTTGCTCTATGTGACAGGAAAGTGGAGGGCGCTGGTGAGGAGCACTGGGAGATGAGACTGAAAGAGTACCAGACTGGATCATATAACATACGGAATACAGTGCTATTTTGCATCTTCTTTTCTAGACCAAAAAAGAGTTCTTGAAATATCTTAAATAGGCTGTAGTGTGTGAATGCTGTAATATTTAGGATTACTCATGGGTTGGAAAGATCCCCTGGAGAAGGGAAAGGCTACGCACTCCAATATTCTGGCCTGGAGAATCCCATGGACTGTATAGTCCATGGGGTCGCAAAGAGTCGGACACGACTGAGCGACTTTCACTTGCACATTTTCCTATGGATTACGATAAAGGCAAATGGGCTGAATAAAACTCATACAATGGGTTAAGTGTAGAGAGCAAATGGAAACCTCTGACCCCTGTCAAACATACAGAACCTAAAGAGAGCATGTGCATGTGTTAGGTGCTCAGTCGTGTCCAAGTCTTTGTGACCCTATGGACTGTAGCCCGCCAGGCTCCTCTGTCCATGGGATTCTCCAGGCAAGAATACTGGAGTGGGTTGCCATGCCCTTCTCCAGGACTCAGGAATTGAACCCTGGTCTCCTGCACTGCAGGCAGATTCTTTACTGTCTGAGCCACCAGGGAAGCCCAACAAGAGCATATGTATTTTAAATAAAGATAAAAAGACTGGACTAAACAGAGAGGTACATGTCATAGAAAGGAATGCGAGGACCAGTAAACCAAATACATTTATAAAGCTTAGACCAAGCCTGATTGACAGTTTTCATCCCTAAATTTATCAGCTCATCAGTGACACTCATTATGACCCCATATTTTCTCTGCTTGAGACACACAGATAAAACCTGTATGCGGTTACTAGGCTAATGGGTGAGCTACAGCTGTGGCCAGATCTATTTGCTCTTGTATCTCCATCCCAGCTCTCCAGTAGGACAACTGTGTGATGTCCTCAGCTGCCTTCCAGCTGCTGTAACCCCCCTATTAACCTCAAGTCTGGTCCTTGTAACCAGTCATCACCAGGAAAGGATGATACGGCAGACAGCGAACTATATGAACACTGTGACCAAGGATCTGGGCATAGCAGTCTTATCATCTCACTTATTATCCTAAGTGTAATCATCTGCCTGATTTCTTTCCCCTTCCTTCTGTGTACTTTAAGTGATTTAATGAACGACATAATTATACATCTTAATTTGGTCTATGAGCATTCTGCTCCATGACCTTTAGGGCAGCCCGCTTGAGTATACTGGGAGTGATTCCCACATAGGGAATGATACGATTAGACAATAGTTTTAGAAAAATTGCTATGGCCCTTCAAGTGTAAAGTTTAAAAGGGGAGCAAGGCTGGAGGCAAAGACCAATTCCTGAATCCCTTTTCCAGCCAATGAAATGCAACTCAGATTTCACAAAGGAAAGGTTAGACAGGAAATAAAAGCTCTAGTCTCACACAAGAGAAAATGTCCCAAAGACCACAATTCTTTATTGTTAAACCAAAATAAACTCAATTCCTAAAAATACCACAAAGTCCATGCAAAAACCACTTAGGAGGGAAGAAAAAAAAAAAAAAAAACTAATGTCAAATAAAAGCTGAGATTCCTCCACATCCAACCAAGAGGGTCCACCCTTCCTGTACACCGATGGTGTCAGGACAGCTTGCAGAGTTAATGGCCCATGGCAATTACAACACAGTTCTATAACCTCTCCTGAAGGCTGCCAAGATACCCCAAAGAAACTGAAAATGGCACGCTAAAAACACCAGGGTGAGGAAATGGTCGAATGATAATCCAAATGCCGCACAATGAGTAGTGAATGGGGCGGCGGGAGGGCATGAAAGAACACTGGGTTTCAAACTAGCCAGGCTTGGCTTCAAATTCCTGCTTGGAAAGTACTAGCTGTGGGACCTTGGGCACACACCTAAACGTCTCTGAGCAAACTTTCAACGTCTCAGAGTTGCAAACTGGTATGAACCACTGCTTTCATCTAGGAGCTACGCTAAGAGATACGTGAGATAAATAACAAATGTGTCCAGCTTGTCTAAATGTGACTGTCATTCTCTTATTTCTCCAGTCTCTGTTTTATCCCAACACTAAAAATGTTTTCCTTTAAGCATCCTCATGCCATTGGTATGTTACTAAGGAAATTCCCTAGAGATAAGCAAAGCCAGCATTGGGGTCATTTAGATTTAAGCAGTTGAGCTTTAGAGAAACTCCAGCAAACTCTCCTCTCCAGGGAACATTGTTCAGCCACGAACCTTGGGGTGCTTTAAGAAGCTTACAAATTCCTCTCAGAGTGAATTCAACTTTAAGACCACTGTGTGAAGCCAGTGTCATTTACAAGGGCCTAAGAGATGGAAAATTTCCCAGTGATATCTTCTGTTCTAAAGTCTCTCACAGTCTCATAAAACATGCTTCTATTTCTAATTTTCTCCTGGCATTTCTATTCTAAAATTACAATTTTTCAACCTAACTAAAAACATCCTATTATTGTTAGATGTGGAAAAGGAGAAGATGAATTTGCGAGGCTAATGATATGATATGCACTTCAGATGGGTAATTTAGCCAAACAAAGAAACTGAGCAGCCCGTGCTCTGCTTCTATAAAGGAATATTGTATCAGATGAGCCCCTGCAGTTTCAAAGAAGGATGAAACACACAGGAAAGAAGCAAGCTTAACAGGCAAGGCATCACCTACAACAAAGGAAGGGGAGACACGTACCACTAACGTACTACCTGAGTAAGCACAGGTACCCCCAAAATACCTGTGCAACGAACCCGTAAAATGGAAATGAGAAAACTCTAGAAATTCAGAAGGTGACTTGAAGATGATCGAGTCCAGTCCTGTTTTATCTTTGACTAAGGTTAAAAGGCAGGAAAAGGTTAAGTGACGTGACCAAATTCCTAGAACTAGTAACAGAGTGGGAGTCTGGGACTCTGGGAAATCACTCCAGTGGCCTCTCTATTATGACATGAGTAATGGTCTTCCCTTTTAATTGGCCTGGTGTGCTGGAGGCCATGGGGTTGCAAAGAGTCAGATATGACTGAGCGACTGAACTGAACTGAACTGAATGGTCTTCCCTTGGTGGCTCAGTAGCAAAGACTCTGCCTGCAATGCAGGAGACGTGGGTTTGATCACTGGGTTGGGAAGATCCCTTGGAGAAGGAAACGTCAACCCCCTCCAGTATTCTCGCCTGGAGATTTCCATAGACATTGGAGCCTGGAGGGCTACGATCCATGGGGTCGCAAAAAAGTTGGACACAACTGAGCAACTAGACAACTCTTCAGAGTAACCGAGGCTGAGACAATGGGAACACCTGTTGGGAATGCAACCAATGTTTTCTTTTAAAGTGAGGTACAATTAAGAAATAATAAATCACACATATCTAAGATGATCAATTTGACAACTTTTGACATACGAATAGATGAATGAAATCATTACTCAATCAAGATAAGGACAATATCCTTCACCCCCAAAAGTTTCCTTGCATCAATTTATAATCCCTTTTCTCATGCCTCTCTCTAGGTAATCAAAGATCTACTTTGTCACTACAGGTTCATTTGCACTTTCTAGATTTATATAAGTGAAACTGTACAATACGCACTCCTTTTGTCTGACATCTTTAATCATGAGCACCGTTCATTCATTTGTTCTAATAAACATTCTATGAAAAGCGATGGTGGGAATACTTGGCCTGCAGGTTGTAGGTTGTCAGCAGCTGCTCTAGTTGTAGACCCCACATGCTTATTTCTGTGCTACCCCCCATCCACCAGAGGGTACTGGAGGGTGAATATGACTGACTGTGGCAGGACAGGCAAAGCGGGGAGGGCATTTGTGTTTGTGCGCACTGGGGAGCAGATGGAATGTGAGCTATGCAGTGAGAGAGGAGGTAGGAAAGACAGTAGATTGTGGCTAATGCTAAGGATAATCACAACGGTGTGGTCACTCACCTAGAGCCAGACATCCTGGAATGTGAAGTCAAGTGGGCCTTAGAAAGCATCACTACAAACAAAGCTAGTGGAGGTGATGGAATTCCAGTTGAGCTATTCCAAATCCTGAAAGATGATGCTGTGAAAGTGCTACACTCAATATGCCAGCAAATTTGGAAAACTCAGCAATTGCCACAGGACTGGAAAAGGTCAGTTTTCATTGCAATCCCAAAGAAAGGCAATGCCAAAGAATGCTCAAACTACTGCACAATTGCACTCATCTCACACGCTAGTAAAGTAATGCTCAAAATTCTCCAAGCCAGGCTTCAGTAATACGTGAACTGTGAACTTCCAGATGTTCAAGCTGGTTTTAGAAAAGGCAGAAGAACCAGAGATCAAATTGCCAACATCCACTGGATCATCGAAAAAGCAAGAGAGTTCCAGAGAAACATCTATTTCTGCTTTATTGACTATGCCAAAGCCTTGGACTGTGTGGATCACAATAAACTGTGGAAAATTCTGAAAGGGATGGGAATACCAGACCACCTGAACTGCCTCTTGAGAAACCTATATGCAGGTCAGGAAGCAACAATTAGAACTGGACATGGAACAACAGACTGGTTCCAAATAGGAAGAGGAGTACGTCAAGGCTGTATATTGTCACCCTGCTTATTTAACTTCTATGCAGAGTACGTCATGAGAAACGCTGGGCTGGAAGAAGCCCAAGCTGGAATCAAGATTGCCGAGAGAAATATCAATAACTTCAGATATACAGATGACACCACCCTTATGGCAGAAAGTGAAGAGGAACTAAAGAGCCTCTTAATGAAAGTGAAAGAAGAGAGTGGAAAAGTTGGCTTAAAACTCAACATTCAGAAAATGAAGATCATGGCATCTGGTCCCATCACTTCATGGGAAATAGATGGAGAAACAGTGGAAACAGTGTCAGACTTTATTTCTTTGGGCTCCAAAATCACTGCAGATGGTGACTGCAGCCATGAAATTAAAAGACACTTACTCCTTGGAAAGAAAGTTATGACCAACCTAGATAGCATATTCAAAAGCAGAGACATTACTTTGCCAACAAAGGTCTATCTAATCAAGGCTATGGTTTTTCCAGTAGTCATGTATGGATGTTAGAGTTGGACTGTGAAGAAAGCTGAGCGCTGAAGAATTGATGTTTTTAAAGTGTGGTTTTGGAGAAGACTCTTGAGAGTCCCTTGGACTGCAAGGAGATCCAACCAGTCCATTCTGAAGGAGATCAGCCCTGGGTGTTCTTTGGAAGGAATGATGCTAAAGCTGAAGCTCCAATACTTTGGCCACCTCATGCGAAGAGTTGACTCCTTGGAAAAGACCCTGGTGCTGGGAGGGATTGGGGGTAGGAGGAGAAGAGGACAACAGAGGATGAGATGGCTGGATGGCATCACTGACTTGATGGATGTGAGTTTGAGTGAACTCTGGGAGTTGGTGACGGACAGGGAGGCATGGTGTGCTGCAATTCATGGGGTTGCAAAGAATCGGACATGACTGAGCAACTGAACTGAACTGAATGCTAAGGAACTGGATGTTCTGTTAATAATTGAAGAATTATCGAAGAATAATTGAAGAACTGAAAAACAATGTTTAAGAAAGCATGAGGTGGGGCAGTTAGATGAGACAAAGACCAGAACAGATAGACTACAGACAGACCACTGAATTTAGGAAAGAGGTAAATAACCCTGAATTTAAAATACTCTATAGTAGAGAAAGAGAACAGATTTGTGGACACAGTGCGGGGAGGAAAGGAAGGGACGAAGTGTAAGAGTAACACTGAAACACACACTACACATCACCATATGGAAAACGGACAGCCGATGGGAACTTACTGCATGAGGCAGGGAGCTCAACCCCAGTGCTCCGGGACAACCTAGAGGGGTGGGAGGTGGGAGGGAGGTTCAAGAGGGAGGGGACATCTGTATGCCTATGGCTGGTTCACATTCATGTGTGGCAGAAACCAACACAATATTGTAGAGCAATTATCCTCCAATTAAAAATAAAGTTAAAAAAAATACTCTCTAGCAGAGAGAAAATAAATGAAGGATGTGAACAGGAGAGGGAGCCAGATGATCAGCTGGGTGACAGGACTGAGAACAGCAGGGGGAGAAGCAGGATTCTTAACACCTCATATCTCTAGCCTGCTTAACTTGGGTCTTGCCACTTATTTTAGATGAAACAAAGAGAGATCTGCATTTGGAAGAAACACTGGTAAATTCTATTTTGAATGTCCTGCATTTGTGGGATATACAGGTGGGAAAAACTAGAAGGTAATCAGAAACGTGGACCTAGAATGCAAGACTCAGATGGAAAAGATTAGGGCTTACATACTCAAATACATATACCCACAGCCCTTCGAGTGTAGAGAATGGGTTTTCATTAATCACTGTCACCTACAGCTTGCTAAAACCACCCAGTGACATCATGAGCTGTGCCTAATGATGTCATAGGAGCTCTGGATGGTGCTTCCATATTCTCATCGGAGGCCCCACTCCAGAAACTGATAAGCACTGCGTCTCCAAACTACAGTGACTGACTTGCCCTTGCCGGGGGCCTGGAAGCCATCTGCTTCGGCACAGGAAGTACACGGGAGTGAGTCAATATTTAAAGATAGTGCCTTTCCCTTCTTAAACCAGCAGCCTTAGATCTCCACCACCAGGGAGACCTACCGGGGGTTGACGGGCTCAGAGTGAAGGCATCTCTAGAGAAGATGGAGATGCTATGGCTTGTGAATCTACTTGGGAGCATCCTCTCCAGAAAATAACGCTCTGCTGGGCCAAAGGGGGACCTAAAACGTCTTAGAGCATCAGGTGTGCAAGAGCACTCGCTGGGTTCTCATCGCACGTGTCCCCTTCTCGTCAGGCGCCGGCATCTGCCTGAGCTAGAAATAGACTGCAGATTGACAATAAATTTAGCAAGGTCCCGATTCAAAGCAGCAGTGCAGGGGCTTGCTTTGTTTTGTTTCTGGTTCTCTGGTGCCCCCCTGCGTTCTCTTCTCAGATAACACTTGATTTACAAGATCCACAACACTCGATTTGAAGTAAGCTCAAGTAACAGTGAAGGCAGCAGAAGGGGGAGACAGAGGATGAGATGGTTGGACGGCATCGTCAATCAATGGACATGAGTTTGCGCAAACCCCGGGAGCCAGTGAAGGACAGGGGAGCCTGGCAGGCTGCAGTCCGTGGGGTCACAAAGAGTCAGACACGACTTAGCACCAGAACAACAAGGATCAGTGATTCTTTCTTTGAAAGCATAAAAAGACCACATGACTTTATACTACAGGCTTCAGTTTGTTTCAACAAATATGTTTCCATGTAAAAACTGTTTTAAAGAAG
The DNA here is from genome assembly GCF_055505025.1 of Bos grunniens. Taxonomy (NCBI): domain Eukaryota; kingdom Metazoa; phylum Chordata; class Mammalia; order Artiodactyla; family Bovidae; genus Bos; species Bos grunniens. The sequence continues at coordinate 13,168,764 of NC_141174.1, forward strand.
TAGAAGACAATCTCTAATGTTTGACAAACTGACTGCCATAAAGTAGAAGCTCAAAAAATATTTGTCAAATGAGTGAAGGTCCATTAATTGTTGGTGTTTTTTAGCTAAGTCATGTCCAACTCTTTGGCCATCCCATGGACCATAGCCCACCAGGCTCCTCTGTCCATGGGATTTCCCAGGCAAGAGTACTGGAGTGGGTTTCCATTTCCTTCTTCGGGTGATCTTTCAAACCCAGGGATCGAACCTGTGTCTCGGCATTGGTAGGTGGATTCTTTACCACTGAGCCACCGGGGAGGTCCATTAGCTATAGAGTTAAGTAAGGAAGTCTGTTAAGCCTTTTTGGTATATTACAGCAAATTTATAGAGAATTGCTGAATTGATACCTTTAGCTTGGATTATATTTGTACCTACTTTATAAACTACAACAACTATAAAACGAGTCCACCATTTATTCTTTCAGGCATTCCTTCAATCAGATATATATTGACTTTGGACTGTGAACTGCTCTCTGTTCTAAGTGCCAGGAAGTCAAAAAGGAAGACCTTGTTCCTGCCCTCAGGAAACACACAGTCTAGTGGTAAAGACGGAAAAGTAACCCCACCACTTCAGCACAAGTAAAACCCACTATGATAGAGAAATGCTTCGGCTATCTAAGATCACAGGGGAGGGACAAGTCACTGGATCACAAATATTTTATGCTTCATGGTGCAAACTCTGGAGCTGCCTGTGGGCTAACTTTCCAGCCCGTGTCTAGATTTTGAATCCCTACAGGCTGAGTTGGTATCTCATATTTGTACAAATCAGCAACTCCAAGAATTCTGATTAGCACATAGAAGATAGGCTACCATGTGTAAAACAGATTGTTAGTGGGAAACCGGCTGTAAAGCACAGGAAGTGCTTCATCAGTGCTACTGATGACCTAGAGGAGTGGGGTGGGGGTGGGGTAGGAGGGAGGTCCAAGACGGAGGGAATATATGTATACATGTAGTTGATTCACTTCATTGCACAGCAGAAAGTAACACAACATTGCAAAGCAGTTATACTCCAATAAAAAAAAAGAAGACACCCAGGATTTTTAATTGATTCACTAAACTCTTCTTATATTAGTTTCTACCTCATTTGACAATAAGAAAATATGAAGCGTATGTCAAAAAATATTCCTTCACTGCCTACTGCCTGGGAAGGTAGAGCTCAACGTTGAGAATTATGAGTATATACTCCTTGCTGGCCTCTCCCGGTCACAACTCAGTTGGTAAGTTCAAGCACTACTTTCCACTTCTGTTCCCTCCTTTTTCCTATTCTCAAAGGCCCTCCTGCTCTGGCTGCCCTACATCTACATTACCAGAGCATTCTTTTTGCAGGAATTGTATCATCGAGTGATCTTGCAATATTTTATCCTTCGTAATCAGACTCCAATTCCATACCTACTACTTCAATAAAGCCACTGTTTCATCTCACCCTTCAAAACTCTTCTAGATCAAACAGAAAAATCAGACCACTTTTCAACACGGCCTGGGGCTAAAATCTCAGGCACTAAACTGACATGGTCTTTAGACTGGAGACCTGCCTTACTTTCCTTCTCTAGGACTTGTCTCTGAAAAAAAAACATGAGTTCAAAAACCTCACCGAATTCAACTAGAATCATCTTCTGACTGCAAACTCCTCCACCAGCCAGAACCACAGAGCCTGACTTCTTTTATTTCTATCCAGTCCCCAAGCTCACAACTCTCCATTCGAGCCAAATGGTTTTCTTGGCTTCCTGGTTTGCAACTTTCTTCTACTTCCAAGAATTTGCTTATGAACTTTACAGTTCTTGATACAGTCTTCCATCACCTAACTGTAGCATTACCTTCTTCTCCTCCTTGGACACTGCAGCCCAACACCAGCTCCTATGGGACATTTTCACCTAAACAGCACTTCTCTAGAGTGAAGAAAATGGTTTTCTTCATGCTCAGCAGTGAACCTGTGTTCAAGTTTCACTTCTGCCCCTTTAGGTAATGCACTTAACACTAAATATCTCATTCTCAGTGTCCCGTCTGTGAAATGCGACTATCCATACCTACAACATGAACACTTTCAGTAAGCATTTAATAAATGATGGTTTCTTGTCTGCACTTCCTCTCTGATTAACCCCATTCACTCTCTTATCTAGTATCACAACATCCTATAATTATTGCAAGTAAATTGATTATATCCCATTTAAAAAAAATATGTTTTCTTTTTTTTAAATTGGAGTATAATTGCTTTACAATGCTGTGTCAGTTTCTACGGTACCATGAAGTGAATCAGCTATATGTGTATATATATCCCCTCCTTCTTGGTCCTCCCTCCCACCTCCACCCCCATCCTACACCACTAGGAAATCACAGAGCACCAAGCTGAGCTCCCTGTGCTATGCAACAGTTTCCCACTCAGTTCAGTTCAGTCGCTCAGTCGTGTCTGATTCTTTACAACTCCATGCAGTGCAGCTCACCAGGCTTCCCTGTGCATCACCAACTCCCGGCGTTTACTCAAACTCATGTCCATTGAGTTGGTGATGCCATCCAACCATCTCCTCCTCTGTCGTCCCGTTATCCTCCTACTTTCGGTCCTTTCCAGCATCAAGGTCTTTTCCAATGAGTCAGTTCTTCACATCAGGTTGCCAACGTACTGGAGTTTCAGCTTCAGCATCAGTCTTTCCAATGAATATTTAGGACTGATTTCCTTTAGGATGGACTGGTGGGATCTCCTTGCAGCCCAAGGGACTCTCAAGAGTCTTCTCCAACACCACAGTTCAAAAACGTCAGTTCTTCAGTTCTCAGCTTTCTTTAGAGTCCAATTCTCACATCCATACATGACCACTGGAAAAACTATAGCTTTGACTAGATGGACCTCTGTCGGCAAAGAAATGTCTTTGCTTTTTACTATGCTGTCTAGGTTGGTCACAGCTTTTCTTCCAAGGAGTAAGCATCTTTTAATTTCATGGCTGCTGTCACCATCTGCAGTGACTCTGGAGCCCCCCAAAATAAAGTCTTTGTTTCCACTGTCTCCTCACCTATTTGCCATGAAGCGATGGGACCGGATGCCATGATCTTAGTTTTCTGAATGTTGAGCTTTAAGCCAACTTTTCCACTCTTGTCTTTCATTTTCATTAACAGACTCTTTAGTTCCTCTTCACTTTCTGCCATAAGGGTGGTGTCACCTGCATATCTGAGGTTATTGATATTTCTCCCGGCAATCTTGATTCCAGTTTGTGCTTCATCCAGCCCAGCGTTTCACAGTTTCCCACTAGCCATCTATTTTACATAAGGTAGTACATATATGTCAATCTAATCTCCCAATCCACCCCCATATTCCCCTTCCCCTGCTTGGTCCACATGTCGTTCTCTATGTCTGCATCTCTGTTTCTGCCTTGGAAATAGGTCCATCTGCACCATATTTCTAGATTTCACATATATGTGTTAATATATAATATTTGTTTTTCTCCTTCTGTCTTAGTTCACTCTGTATGATAGGCTCTAGATCCATCCATATCTATCTTTTATTCCATCTTCTAAGAGCGGAGACCATTACTTACTTCTGGCAGGAAGCTATTTCATATTTTAGACCCCAGATGCTATTGATTCTTTATATCACTACCCCCGTCAATCAGCCTGCTCCCCAAATCCTGCTTTAAAACCCCTAGGTCTTGACTTTTTTTAAATAAAAACCTCATTAGTTCTATATCCAAATAACCTGATAAATCCCAAGGGTTGGTTAATTCTGCCTCACAGTGGAAGTCACCTAAGAGGGGGGAAAAAAAAGATAATTTCAAGTTGTAAATCAATGAGATAATAATTTTCTTAGTCACCATCTGTATATTACATCCCCAGGACTTATTTATAACTGGAAGCTTATACCTTGTGACCACCTTCAAATGATTTTATATTTTATATATTAATCATGTTTTTACATGATTAATATATAAATTTTATTACCATCTGCATATTTATATATATATATATATGAAACTGGGATAATCATACTTATGTAATTTAGAAAGAGAAAAAGGGATGAGTCATCTGGATGACCTGCTATTTACAACAGTAATAAAAGAGAAATCTGTTTTCCTAAGCAAGATACAGTACCCTTGCCTGGAGAATCCCAGGGACGGGGCAGCCTGGTGGGCTGCATCTAGGGGGTCGCACAGAGTCAGACACTACTGAAGTGACTTAGCAGCAGCAGCAGCAAGCAAGATCAAGAGCATAAAATGAAGGAATTGTGATCAGAAATATTGTGCCTTTCTACCCATCACCACTAGCGCCAAGCACAATGGAAAGAGCGCTGGAGAGGGAAACCTTGGGTTCAAATGCAGCAGCATGGCCTTAGTTAACCTGCACTTGTTCTTCGAGCTTCAGTTCCTCATCTGCAGGCTGTTTCCCTTGCACAGTAAAGTATATTAAAGGTCTCCTTCCTTCCTTCTTCCCTGTCTTAGCCTAAATAAACTCTTTTCCCTTCTCACTACAGCCATGGCACTCTGTGTTGTAGTTTATCTGCTTATGTGTCTATCTCCCTGACTGGACTTGAAACCAGGAACCAGGTCACATTTGTCTTAATCACAGGGTAGCAAACAGAATGCCTGGGACATAAGAGGCACTCAGCAGAAGGTGGTTAAAACACCCCTTGTTAACAGACCATGTTACACTTAGGTAGAGGCGCTGCTGACTGAATTTTTCAACATTTTAGCAAAGCTCTGGAAAGCACCTCTCTCTCTGGTGTGCTGTGGACATGGATTTCATTGTCAGTTCCTTTCACTTGCGTCTCATGAGGCTTTCACTCAGCGACACCGGACTGGTCCCTGAATCTCAGGAAGCCTGGCCTTTCACCCTACTGGCTTGGTCCTTTTTTAAAGTCTGCACATCTCCTTCTCCAGCATGAGTCTATAACTCATCAGACAGCAGGAACTAGGAGAACTTTCAAGCTCCAGAAGTTTGCACAGATGTGAGAAATCTTCCAGAAGTTGTTAAGACTTGTAGTTGTCTACAGCTATTCACTCCATCTATTTAGAGATGATGGGAAGTAAACCAACATCAATAATAATAATAAGGCTAATTTTATTGAAAACTTATAATGTCATACTAAGCACTTGAAAGGAATTATGTCAGTAAAGTTTCACAGAAGCTTGACTTAGTTATTATCTCTATACCCTTTCTAGAGATGAGAGGATTGAAATAACAAGATGTCTAATTTCCTTAAAACTGAAAGAGGGGCAGAACTGGCCACAAGGCAGGCCTGCTCTAAAATCTATAGTTGTCTTCACCTGGGGTTCCACCTAAAAGCAGATCTGGGGGTCTTACTAAAAGTAGACCCTAACACAGGATTTGGGTCCAGATAGTTTATTTGGAAGGGGAGTGGGGGAAGCAGGGAAGGGAAAGAATCAGGTTAATAGCTGACTTAATTTCTATTAAGCCCAATAGAAGCGTTATGGATTACCTAATCTTTTAGGCTTCCCGTGTAGCACAGTGGTAAAGACTTCACCTGCCAACACAGGAGATGTGGGTTCAATCCATGGGTCAGGAAGATTCCATGGAGTAGGAAATGGCAACCCACTCCAGTATTCTTGTCTGGAAAATTCCATGGAGAGAGGAGCCTGGCGGGCTACAGTCCATAGGGTCACAAAGATTCAGATGTGACTGAGCACACACACAATCTTCCTTCGAACTATACTGTGCCCTTTCTCCAAAGAAACCTGGTTTCCTCGGGCAAATTCTTACAGACATGACTACTGTATTGGAAAGCTTTAGAAGAGAGCTTTCAAACCTCTGAATCATAAAGTTATGTTGTCTTTAAAGTTCTTTCCTCCCAGCATTAGCTAACTGGTTAGCTAACTACCTGTGCTACTTGATTTTTTTTTTCTTTTTATTATCAGCGCCACTGCTTTAATTTAACCTTAATCACATGGTCCCCATAGTTCTCTTTATTTTCACCTCCTTCCATATTCCTGTCCCTTGTCTCCATTATCAGTCTGCCCCAGATATGGACAATTCATCACCGTCCCTTCAACCCAGTGTCTAACTTGTTATTTCCTCACTCAAAGACTGTCAGTGGATCCTACAGGTAATAAATCTTTTCAGAAGAACATGCAGGGTATGAAAGCTACCTTCTTTGCCATTCTCACCTTACATCTCTTCTTTAAACACAGACTGTGTCAACCGTGTGATTTGTATTTGCATAGGTTGGTGTTATTTGCAATTTCCCAACCACAGCTATGATTTCTACCTTTGTACTTCTGCTGATCATGTTCCCACTCTCTAGAGTCTAGACTGCTTTCCTCCACCAAATTAAGGCTGACTTCTCTTTGCTATCCGTGGGGAAAGGGTGGAAACTGACCTTAGCCCTGTGCACTGTGCTGTAGCGATCAAGTGTCTCTCAGGGTCTGTTTTCTGCACAATCAACGATAATCAATCAACCAATACCACCCCCATCTCCTCTCCCTCTTTTTCTCCCCCTTTTTTTCCAGTGTATAATACTGAGGCTCAGAGGTTAGTATATTTATCAATTGCAGCCCAGGCCACCCGGATGGTAAAACCTAATGTGTGATTTGAGCTGGAATTCTCTCCAGAATCTAAAAACCTTGAACTTCTCACCATCTACTTCACGACTCAGTTGGCGATTTCTTTAATTTTGTCCCCAGTCCACAAAGAGAGATATTTGGCTGTTTACTATTTCCCACCCAAGTCCCAAGGCACTTGATTGATATATCTCTTTTAGAACATTTGACACTGAAGAAACTCTTGTGGACCTAGAGATTGACTGAATTCATATTTTTGTTTTCTAGACATGAGCCCAGACTCTTCCAGCTACTCAAGAGAGGGTTCAGCACAGGGAATAAAGCACAGGTTCAGTTAGATGGTTTACATTCAACTCCTATTGTTTGGGTCTGCAAACTTGGTTCTTCGGAAATATTAAGCATCTATTTCCCAGTCATGAAGGAAGGATGAAATGAGATGACACAGTTCTGCACATATATTAACATTAACTCCTGGCGTTAACTGAGTACTTTCTGTGTGCTAAGCAGTCCTGCCTATGAACTTCCTATGAGATCAGTCCTTTCATGATCCTGATCTTGCAGGTGAGGAAATTGAGGCATGGAGAGCTTAAATAACCTACATGAGACCATTTAATTTATAAGCAGCAGAGGCTGAGATCGAATCCAGAGATTCTTAGCACTATACTCAGTCATAGTGGGTGCTGTGCAGGACGATATCTGGGGCAGGGGCCAGGGTTCTTCCGTCCATGGTTGGCATGACCTTCACAGCGCTCCACTCAGCTGGTGCTCATCACGGTCACTGCCTCTCACATTGCAGGAAGGACATCCAGCCAATCATGCGCTTGGGAATTGTCCTCCCGACAATGTCAGCCTGGGCCAGCCATACTTTCTCCAAGTCATGGATTGGCCTGGAGCATGGTGGGGTCTCAGTGACTCTGGTCCTGAATGCCAGGGACCGCATGGACAGGGAGAAGCAGTTATAGACGCAGCTGGAATGTAGATGCCACAAGGAAAGAGACTAAGTCTAGGAGATTAGTGTTCAAGGGAATACTTACAAAGTCAGAACTCAGAAAATACACTTTCAACAGTTACAAGTGATGACCCAATAGAGAGATACCCAATATGGACTCAGAAAAAGCTGGGTTCAAATTTCTGCTTTTCTACCTACTAACTCTGTGATCTCGAGAAAGTCACTTAACCCTTCCAAGCCTCAGTTTCTTCAACTATAGAGGGAAATTCTAACAATTATAATAACTGAAATTTTTAACATGCATTTAACACCCCCTGTGTAAATAAAACAGGCATAATATGATTTATGTTTACAAAATAAAATGATCCAATTAACCTCCCACCAAACAGTGACTATTATCTTCTTCGGATAGATAAAGAAATGGAGTATATATCACTTCCTCAAGGCCACACAGCTAGTAAATTAAGGAGCTTGTGTTAGTAATAGTGGTGAAAGTGAAAGTGTTAGTCGCTCAGTTGTGTCCAGCTCTTTGCACCCCTATGGACTGTAGCCCTCCAGGCTCCTCTGTCCAAAGAATTCTCCAGGCAAACATACTGGAGTGGGTAACCATTCCTTTCTCCAGGGGATCTTCCCAACCCAGGGATTGAACCCAGGTCTCCTGCATTCCAGGCAGACTCTTTACCATCTGAGCCACCAGGGAGGCCTGTAACAGTGGTATGGACTTCAATCTTTGGAGGCCTTTACCAAGGACCGGCCTCATACTTAGCATACACAGAAGGTTCAAGACGGAAGCTGTGAGCCATCCAACTGGTACATCCTGCTTCAGTGAGGATATCTGAGTCCTGACGTCAATTTAAGGTTGTCTCTCAGGATTTTGCCAAGTCCCTTTCCCACTATTACTAGCATGTTCTTTTCAGAGAAAGTGACCTGTGTTCACTTGGGTAGGGTTTGGCAAAAGTGGTGCTCTAAAACAGAAGTAAAAGAGCCAAACCATTATATTTAACTACTATGTTTTCACATTGCTTTATTTTCCCAGTGCTGCACATGTATAAACCATGTTTCTGTGTGTATCTGGGCAGGGGGTAGAGTTTCAATCATTCTCCAGCAGTTAAGTACCTACAGGGCTAAAGTTGAGTTTTGTTTCCTTCCTACAGTAGTGTGTGTTCAAGGGCTACACAAGAAATGTTCTCAATGGTCCAATGCATCAATGCATCTCTGGGCACACACCCTCTCACTAGAAGCTACTAGAGAAACTGACTTCATGTCAGATTTCCTTCTTTTAAACTCTATTAGTACCTTAATACGGAGAAGGCGATGGCACCCCACTCCAGTACTCTTGCCTGGAAAATCCTATGGACAGAGGAGCCTGGTAGTCTGCAGACCATGGGGTCACAAAGAGTCAGACACGACTGAAGCAATTTAGCAGCAGTACCTTAATAACTGATTTATTTCTAGAAAGACTTTCCCATCTTGTGGGGGTGTTATCAGACTTTGCTGGAAACTTTGCGCATTTAAAAGACAACCTAAGAGATCCAGAAACAACCCAGACCCACCAATAAACACATATGAGCCAACTGACTGTAAACACACTTATCTCTCCACCAAAATCTGAAGGTAAATGCCCAGTCTTGTTTGCTGATGGCTGCTATTCGAATTAAAAAAAGATGAGGCTTGGCCAATGCTTCATTTTTGTGAATGCCTCAGGCTCAGCTCTGCAACTTTTTAAGCAAGGAGCTTCTGCTTCTCTGCAATAAGTCACAAGAAAAATCAGAAACATGTTCCTCAAACCTCAAGGGCAAGTCAGCAAGACTGCTGCACTCACCTGACAAGAAAAGCTGGGTCTCCACGGAGCAAGAAATTTACCTCGAAAACTGGGCACCAGAAGCACCACAGAATCCCAAAGGTAGTACGAGCGGAAAATCACAAAAGGACATGGTTTCAGTTTACCAGAGACTGAGAGAAAATGCTAGAATTTTCTGAAAGTCACTATGAACATGAATGTAAAAAAAATCACATACATACTCACAATTCAGCCTTGACTATAGATGGGAAATAATATGCATTGTACTTTATTATAGTCATTGTATATTCATTTAATTGTGAAAATACATACTTATTAGTACAAAGCTAATTCAAAAATAATTTTTGTGAAATATTTCTTTTGTCCTGCTAGCATCCATTTTCAAAATTAAAGATACTTTAAAATATCTAATAACCTTTATTGAGAATTTTAGCATTGAGGAGACAAATTAACAGTGAGTTCCATAGGGGCATTCCTGTTGGCTCAGAGGTAAAGAATCTGCCTGCAATGCAGGAAGACAGGGGTTCGATCCCTGGGTCGGGAAGATCCCTTGGAGAAGGAAATAGCAACCCTCTCCAGTATTCTTGCCTGGGAAATCCCATGAACAGAGAAGCCTGGAAGGCTACAGTCCCTGCGGTTGCAAAGAGTCAGACACAACTTAGCAACTAAACACTAACAAGAAGTGCTGATCTGGTAACTCAAATAGGAAAACACTTTCTTACCAGGAATCTCCTCTGTGGAAAATTTTGTCAACTCCTCAATTCATAAGAAACCCTCATATTTCTGAGATTCAGTTTAGTTTAAGCTCTAGGACCTAGGAAATCACGTTTGGCTTGTATATCAGCTGCATCTAATTTGAACAAGTACTATTTCACCTACAGACACTGCATCAAATTCAATTCTCAGCCTGAAAAATGTTTAAGTCCAAACCTTTGATTCCATAGAATGGAATATGTTACTGTTTTACCTTTTTTGGAAATCTAATAAAATTAATAGGCTGAAATTTTTATACCAGAATTTTATACTTCTTTATTATCAAGAAGAAGAAGAAATAAACATGTGAACACACTTGGGTTCATGGGGAATATTATTTCTGCTCTGACAAGGGGCCATGAAGGAAGCCAGCACAGTAAGGGTTAAATCCTTGGGCTCTGTAGTCAGACAGGCCTGGCTCAAATCCTAGTGTCTGTAGTCTCTGTGTGAGCTTGGGGGTGTCTCTAACGCTCTCTTTAGTGTTTTGAAATAAGGCTGATAACATTTTAATCTACAGGAGTGTTTGGGGTTATATAAGATTTGCGTGTAGATTGCTTAGCTTAAAAACTAGCACATAGTAAGCCCATGGTAACTGTCAGCTCTCAGACCCATATGTATTAAAGATTTTAATAAACTATGTGAAAATAATACCTTAGAATATCCTTGCTGAAGTATGGGACAATTAGATAGATTATAACGGGTGAAAGAGAAGGAACGGGATAAGGTATCAATGTCAGCCTGACTCAAAGATTACAGTAGTGTTTCCATCTGAGGCACCGCCCACATGAGACTGCAAAGAGCACTGAGCAACACAGAGCTTCTAATACCCTTATCACAGTATCTGGTACATAATAAATGCTCAACAGACATTACCTACTATCGGCTGCATTCACAAATCAAATACCTAAAGTTAGGAAACATGGCAGAGCAAGAACTCCACCAAAGATCTCGGATGTTCTGCCACTGCTTGGAGTTTATTTCCTCTTCTCTTCTCATTTGTGGGGCAGGAGTATTGAATAACCAATGCAACCTTTAAGAAGCTGTTTATTATATTCAAAATAGCACATCAAAGTCTTTCTCTCCAGGTGAAATCTTAGCCTCCAGGGGATGCCACTAAAAGGTTAAAACCATGAAAATCATTCACAAGCTTTAAAAGAAGATCAGAATGGAATGTGCTAACATCCCCTGTCATTTTTATGCTGATACTTGTAGTGTATCAAATGTATTCAAATTTAAAAACAGCTCTTCAGAAAACAGACTGCCATATTGGACATCAAGAACAGGAAATCTAAAAATGGATTCTGTCTCTTTTTGTTTTCTTTCTGTTGCTCGTCTGAGAACAGAGATGTATAACCAAAAAAATATCTAACAGGATGCTAAGTGAAAACTTCTCTGGTATCTGAGGATTACACTCAGACAGTGCCACCGATATGCGTGCATGCTCAGTTGTGCCTGCCAGGCTCCTCTGACCAGGGAATTTTCCAGGTAAGAATACTGGAGTAGGTCATCATTTCCTACTCCAGAAGATTGTCCCAAGCCAGGGATCAAACCCACATCTCTTGCAACTCCTGCATTGGTAGGTGGATTCTTTACCACTGCACCATCTGAAAAGCCCAAGAACCACCAATAAACTGCTAAAATTGGAGATGTACACCTCCCATAACCAGGTTTTACTGGAAGGTGACAGAGTCTATCCAACTATTATAAAATACCAGACTGGAGAAGCATGGAAGGAAACTGGATTTTTATGGGGAACGTGGCTTTCATGAAGAGAGTTCTTTTCCTTCATTTTCCCAATTAACACTTGGCTTGAGTAAGGAGCAGTGGTAGTCTCCAATTCCAGTCACTCATGGAGCAATCATCTTTGCCCCATCCCCTGACAAAACACTTCACTGGGTCCCGAAACCGTACCCATTGCTACCCCTGGAGTAGTCATCAGTTCAGTTCAGTTGCTCAGTCATGTCTGATTCTTTGTGACCCCATGGACTGCAGCATGCCAGGCCTCCCTGTCCATCACCAACTCCCGGAGTTTACTCAAACTCATGACCACTGCGTCAGTGATACCATCCAACCATTTCATCCTCTGTCACCCCCTTCTCCTCCTGCCTTCAATCTTTCCCAGCATCAGGGTCTTTTCCAATGAGTCAGTTCTTCACATCAGGTGGCCAAAGTATTGGAGTTTCAGCTTCAGCATCAGTCCTTCCAATGAATATGCAGGATTGATTTCCTTTAGGATGGACTGGTTGGATCTCCTTGCAGTCCAAGGGCCTCTCAAGAGTCTTCTCCAACACCACAGTTCCAAAGCATCAATTCTTCGGGCTCAGCTTTCTTTATAGTCCAACTCTCTCATCCTCACATGACTACTGGAAAAACCATAGCTTTGACTAGACGGACCTTTGTTGGCAAAGTAGTCTCTGCTTTTTAATATGCTGTCTAGGATATGGAATAGCCATAATAGGAGGCTTCTTAAAGAGCTCAGCATTTGTTTCCTGGAATATGGAGTGAAATGTAAAATTTATGATTGAAGCTTACTTCCAGTCTAGAAATTTTAAAAGATTTGAGGTAGCCATAGTAAATTGTGCCAGTGGAGCTTGGAGAGGCCAAGCCTGAAGTCTAAAGGATGAGGCATACCCATTCCAATTCCTCAGGGACTTTGAGGGTCCCAGAGAGACCCTCAATAATTCCTATATTTCTACTCTAAGGAGTGGGAAGACGAGAGGAGAAAAATGCCCTTGAGAGTCACTAGGTCAAGCAACCAGGTACGCCCAACCAGGAGAAGGTGCTGGCGGGCTTGTAGCAGGGCTCAGGGTCAACAAGATTGACCCTTCTCAGGGGTTCTGCAGAAGAAGAGGGGTCAAGACCAACCTGACTCTGTAAAAACACACATACCACCGAGGCAGAGATCACCACAGTCACAGTGTATGGAGCAGGTTCGAGCTGAGTAAGACGAGGCGTCTTTCGTAAGCAGTATGAAACCTATGAAGATTGTGTACAGAGACCTCTTTGAGTTTAAGGCACTGCATACATGAGGAGTTTGATTTTGAAATCGAGTCATCTCTAAGTCACAAGTCTAATTTATGAGAGGTAAAGGGGGCTTTACATCAGGAAAGACATGGACACAGATGGTACTGGACTAAATTTTAACAGATGAAGTGAGTGAGAAATTGGGGAAACTACTCAAGATGGAGCTTAAGTAATATAAGTGGATACTGGACACGGTATGGTTGAAAGAGACTCCTGTGAAAAAGACAGAAGAAAATCATAACATGTATATTCCTCAAAGAGCTGAGACTCTATAATAAATTCATTACCCAAAGGAAAAAAAAAAATCCCTTATATGTGTCTATGAGGATTTTCACCACAGAGTAAAGTGACTAGATTTAAACTCTTATTCCAGTATTAGTTAAAAGCCAACACATTCGGCTTAAAAATGCTTTTTAAAGTCACACAATCACACCTGAGAGAGCCAGCGCGGCCCAGCTCGGCCCATCTTGTGCGGAAGTCAACACTGACCTCACCCTTCCATAACCTGGGCAACTCTACGCGCTTCTCCCTGTTTCGCTGCCTACAGGATGAGAGCGCCAATCAGTGAAAGCCTACAGGAAGAGGGGCTGTGGACAGTGTTGGCAAAACTCCCATTTATGTGAAAGATGGCAGAGAACATGATTATTAACTGAAGATGCCAGCTGAATTGTAACAGAATATATTCAAAGCTGCTTACAGCAGCTGCGTCTAAATTGGTTGAAGGCCCGTGAACAGCGTGAACTTGATCTGAAGCATAGCCATCCAATGGACTATGTTTGCTTCTTTTTTTTTTTTTTTTTGGTTTTGTGATCTTGGCCTCAAAAATGGAGGCAATATTTGAAAAATTATAACTCAACATAGATTGTATGTTGTATGTGACATAGATTGTAAACCTACTTATATTCTGGAAAATTCAAAAGGTTTGAACCAGAGATTGGAGCACCTTATTTTACTCACAAGCTTGACTCAATTAGAGTCAACCTCATTATGACCACTGATATTTTTATAAGAGGGAAGTGAAGTGAAGTGAAAGTCACTCAGTCATGTCCAACTCTTTGTGACCCCATGGACTGTACAGTCCATGGAATTCTCCAGGCCAGAATACTGGAGTAGGTAGCCTTCCCCTTCGCCAAAGGATCTTCCCAACTCAGGGATCAAACCCAGGTCTCCCACATTGAAGGTGGATTCTTTACCAGCTGAGCCACAACAGAAGTTCAAGAATACTGGAGTGGGTAGCCTAGCCCTTCTTCAGGGGATCTTCCTGACCCAGGAATTGAACTGGGGTCTCCTGCATTGCAGGTGGATTCTTTACCAACTGATCTATGAGGGAAGCGTTCACTCAAAAGGTGTAAAAAAGCCTGAAAAGGCAGTGAAATAGCCTATATGCACACATCCTTCTCGAGTGAAAAGGAAACCTCCGTGTTTTTACATGTGTGGTTATAGGGGAAAATTAACTGTGAGTAGATCAATTTCAGTAAAACAATCAGGGTCACAACTTTAGCAGAACTAAATAAGTAACTTCCTATTTTGAGATGAGATGAACCAGGACAAAAGAAACAGGATGTGAACATTCTGAAAAGCATGTCTTATCTGGGAATTTTTTTTTGAGTGGGTCTCACAGGAAGTTTTTTAGACATCTGTAAGAATTCATACTGCAAATCTCCTAAACTCAAAATTCAAAGAAATGGGACTTCCCTGGCCGGCCAGTGGTTAAGACTTCACCTTTCAATGCAGGAGGTATAGGTTCAATCCCCGGTGGGTAGCAAAGACCCCAAAGCCTTGTGGCCAAAAAAAAAAAAAAGGCAGTAATAGTGTAACAAATTCAATAAAGACTCTAAAAATGGTCCACATCAAAAACAATCATAAGAAATCCAAAGAAAGAAATGTAAGCAATCTAACATAGCTCTACATATAACTAGCTTATACGCAATAATCTATTAGTTCATATTTTTAAAGAACGTATGCATTCATGTGCTCGTTCATCCATGTGTGCATTTGCCCATGCATGTGTTATTCTGTGTGAACCATGTAACGTAGATTACACCCTGGGATAGCAGTTCAAAGCATCGTCTCTATTTGCCTACACTTTCCTGGCCTCTCCATCTGGCGTGTGTCTGTGCTTTGATAAGAGAAATGTGCCAACCTTAGACCACATCTAACAGATGGGATTAAAAGTGATTCAGGTCATAAGAAATTCAGCGTGAGCCTCTCCAGTTTTCATCACCATCCCACAGCCAGCATTTCCTCCCTGCTCCCAGCTTACTCCTTACTCACATATGGAGGTAATTGCTTCTGAGAATAGAGGTCATGTTTTATTTATCTGTTGTCAACTTTCACTAACGCTTCTCTAGGCTGATCTCCTCTTCCATGAGTTTGCCTGACTTGAAGTCCAGGAGGACAGAAACTGCCTACTCCATTCATCATGGTATCCCCAGTGTACCCAGCTTGGCATGTAGGTGTTTGTGCTACAAACAAACAAACAAAATAGATATATGGTCTTTCACCCAGGTGCCCAGCATAGAATACTCAAAACCTTCAGAATTTATTGTTTGTTTTGTATGCTAATGAAATGATCCATGGGGGTGGGGCTAGAGAGCTTCAGGATGGAGGCTGGTTGCCAGAAAATTGTTAGATTACAAGGTTAGAATTCTCAGTTCTACCTCCAACCTTCAGACTGGAAAGACAGGCTAGAGATTGAGTTCCATCACCAATGGCCAATAATTCAATAGATCATGTCAACATATGTTATGCTATGCTATGCTAAGTCACTTCAGTCATGTCCGACTCTGTGTGACCCCATAGACGGCAGCCCACCAGGCTCCCCCGTCTCTGGGATTCTCCAGGCAAGAACACTGGAGTGGGTTGCCATTTCCTTCACTTTCACTTTCAATGCATGAAAGTGAAAAGTGAAAGTGAAGTCGCTCAGTCGTGTCTGACTGTTAGCGACCCCATGGACCACAGCCCACAAGGCTCCTCCGTCCATGGGATTTTCCAGGCATGTCAACATAAGGGTACCCCAATAAACCCCCAAATGATAGGAGCATCTGGGTGGGAGACCACTGCAACTTGCAAGGAGGATGCCCTGCCCAGAGAGAGAACAGAAGCTCTGCACCCTCCCCCCAAATCCTTGCCCTCTGCATCCCTTCCATGTAGCTGTCCCTGAATCAAATCCTTTAAAATAAACCAAAAACCACCAAGTGAAGTATCTGTTTGGAGTTCTAGCAAATTACTGAACCAAAGCAGGAGGATCATGGGATCCTCCAATATGAAGCTGACTAGGCAGACGCATGAGTAGTCCAGATACCCCGTTAGGCAGCTGCTGTCTAAAGGCAGGGGTGAGGTTGTCTTGAGGGACTGAGCCCTTGACCTATGGGGTCTGCACCCATTTCAGGTACTGTCAGAATTGAATAAAATTATTGGACAACCAGGTGGTGCTGAAGAATTGGAAAACTGGCCGTCATCAGAAAAAAAAAAAAAAAAATACAATGATGATCAATATTTACTTGTTGAACAAATGACTGCCTCAGTAAGTAAAATCGAATCTATGCCCTTTTAGAAATAAAACTGCAGTTTCAAGTTAAGAATAATGGAGCAAGAATCTATTTTTTCTTGTATGCCTTGACACTCTGCTGTGTTTTTTCCTGTTCATAGTGGGCCCTCAGTGCTGAGTGAAAAAAGACATTCTAAAGAAGGAAAAAGTAAATGCCTGTTTCTTGTAAAGAAGGTGATTCTAGGAATGACTAGGGCTGTCTATCTCGTTATCCTACTGCTCTCTGTGGCAGGTATCAGTGTTTGCAACCAAATGTGTCTAGTACCTTTGAGCATGTGATGAGATTGCACTCTCACTTCCTTGATCCGGGTACAGTTGTGTGACTTGCTTTGGTCCCAAGAGCTACATCACCTCCGAGCAGAAGTGTTAGGGAACAATGCATGACTCACCACTCTTTCCCTTTGTCACGGCGGTCAGTCATGTTCTAGATGGTGCTCCCCTGTCAGCCTTGGTCCCGAAGTAAAGACGTGGGACAGTTCTCTGCACTGCAGGGGTGGGGATGCAACATGAATGAGAAATACACTTTGTGGTTTTAAGACTTGCTGGTTGTCTGTGATTAAGGAAGATCTTAGCCCATCCTGATACAGAACATTTCCCACTTCTGCACGCCCTCATTTAAAAAGTTGAACGCTATACTGCCAATCACTGAACACTGACATTTTCAGAGAATGGCAGGCATTCAAGTTGAGTAAATTAAATGATGAATATGGAACACTTAGCATATTGTGATTAAAATATAAGTGCTTAACAAAATAAACTATTATCATCATTACTATTAACAGAGTTAAAATTGAAAACTCCAAATTTAACTTATGTAATACACATGAATAACAGTTTGATTTTTTAAAATACTCTAATGAGCAATACAGGCATAAGGTCAGATAAGTTATATTTTCTTTTCCCACATAGATGTTTGACATGTGTTCACATATATGACCCTGAACAAGTCACTAACCTCCCTAACATTTGTTTGCTCATCTGTCAAACATGAAATCATATATTAGAAAAAAACCCACGTGAAAATCAAATGACACGCAGAAGCAGTAAACACGGAAGCATTAGCTTATCGTGATGAGAACAGAAGAAAAGGAGGGTTGTCGTTTATGATTTCCATCTAGCAAAATTCACAGGAATTATCTTATCCCACCTCAGTTTAAATGCCCATTTGATATTTTAAAACATTTTTTTTCACCTAAAATCTAATTCTTTTCACTTGTCTAATCTGATAACATCAACTTATCTCCTTCCTTGGAAAATAGACATTAAAATTAATTGCCAATACTAAGGTAGAGTGACATAAGATAAGTTAGTATTTTGGTGCCATACTTCAACAATTGTATTCCAAAATGTCTGTGCTGTTATGAACTGAAAAAACATTACCCAGCTTCCAGGAAGTTGGCCAATGATCAGTAATACACAGAAGCATGTGCATTAGCACTGGGTGGACCTTTAGAGGTCATCTATTTCAATTCCCTTTAGACATAAAAAAAATAAATAAATAATGGAGTGTTCTTTGACTTTTCACTTTCATGCATTGGAGAAGGAAATGGCAACCCACTCCAGTGTTCTTGCCTGGAGAATCCCAGGGACGGGGGAGCCTGGTGGGCTGCCATCTATGGGGTCACACAGAGTCAGACACAACTGAAGTGACTTAGCAGCATCAGCAGCAGCAATTGCTGTGTTTTATTTGATGTGAAACAAGAGCATTTCTCATATAATAGATGCTGAGGAAGACTACATTTTTAAATTCAATAGAAGTCTTCCAAATTATATCTGGAATTAACATGTTTCCCCTTAATGGATATTACGTGAATGCTGTGCTGCGCTTAGTCACTCAGTTGTGGCCAACTCTTGGCTCATGTCCCAAATGTTTAGATTCATCATTTCTCCTATAAACCTAAACTTGTCCAAAATCTCTGCTAATCACTCTCCGTGAGACAGCCCTGAAGCAGGGGGTGCTAGTGACTCCAGAGCCAGGAAGACCCAGTGCAATCCCTGGACTAGGGCTGGGCCAGTTCACCAGTTGGCCTCTGTAAATGGTCTGCGAACTAGATGTATCCCTTAGACTGGAAACAAGAACTCAGGAGGAGGAGGCATGGAGAGCCGCATCTTGTACCAAGTGCGAATACTTAGTTGAGGACTCTTCAGAGACAAGAGAAAGAAGACATACTCCCAAGCCAGCAGCCACCTTGATTATCATAATTCCTTCCAATATACCTAACCCTTCCTCCAAAACCAGCCCTTTAATCTTTTCCTCATGGCATTAACTCACACACTTCTGTTCAGGTTTTTTCCCTCTGTTCCCTGTACCCCACCACTAGCATCTATCCCAAAGCCTCCTACTCCACCTCCTACTCCATGAAATCTTGTTTGTAAAGTTTTGATATCTGTTGGTAAGATCATATCATACAGTGAATTCAAAAGAAAATTATAGCTGATAAATTGCCTGCTCTATATTATCTACCATGTCATCTTTTCAAACTATCTATTTAACCTTCAATTTATCATTTTTTATTGCTCAAAAGTGTGTGAAAGCCACTCAATCATGTCTGACTCTTTGTGACCCCATACTGTAGCCTGCCAGGCTCCTCTGCCCATGGAATTCTCCAGGCCAGAATACAGGAATGGGTAGCCATTCCCTTCTCCAGGGGAACTTCCCAACCCAGGGATTGAACCCATGGTCTCTCGCATTGCAGGCAGATTCTTTACCATCTGAGCTGCTCACAACTTATGCTTTAGGTTTTTAATTCCCTTTTGCCTTCTCAAAAGCCAACCCATTCAGAATTACAGCTTTTCTGATCGTAGCTGAACAGTCAGACCTTTCTCTTTTGCTTTTGTGCACTACTAAAGCATGCTTCCTTCTTCCTTCTTCAGTCCTGTTTCACCATCAGTTTTCCAAACACACCATCTTTTTCAGTGCACATATCTATCACCAACCATACTGTCGGAAGCCAGACTCTAGAAGGACCTCCTCTACTTCATCTAGATTCCACTTCTATTCAAACAGAGAGTGTATAACTCCATGTGACCTGGAACTTCAGGACACAAAGGCTGAACATGGAATGGCTTAGGGATGACACAGGAGGCAGAGCCAGAGCAAAGGAAACGTGAGGATGTACTCTTGGTGAAGGAGTCTTAGGTAGTAAAGGGGCAACCCACACATCAAGTTCAAAAGGGTCAACACAAGTGAACTGAAACAGACTGAGACCCTGAGTAGAAAGAGGAACCAAGAGAAGGGAAAGAGCACGAATCAGCTCAACTCTGAGAGAAGAAACGTGTTTATGGCATGTGTATGCGCATTAGTTCATTAACAGACTTCAGTCATAATAGTCTTTGTTTTCCCTAAACTGGTTCAGCCATCTTCAAGTTTAAGGCACAGATGTCAATATTTCCTTCACTATAAGCCAAGATGTCATGGTTACTGTTCTCCAAGATCTCTGATCTGTTCTTCCACCTCCCAACCCATACTCACGTTCATCAAAAGTTTGTTTAGAACAGCAGTTTTTCCCTCAGTACTTCGTGATTCATGGAATGACTGGAACATAGCTTTCAAGATTCTTTTGAGAAATTAAGCAAATTGTCTGGTTAATTTATATACACACACACACATATATATATATAGTAAAATAGATATAGATACGTGTGTGTGTGTGTATATATACTCACATGTGCTGTGCTGTGCTAAGTTGCTTCAGTCCTGTCCGACTGTTTGCAATCCTATGGACTGTAGCCCACCAGGCTCCTCTGTCCATGGGATTCTCTAGGCAAGAATACTAGAGTGGGTTGCCATTTCCTTCTCCAGAGGATCTTCCCGACCCAGGGATCAAACCCGAGTCTCTCATGTCTCCTGCATTGGCAGGCAGATTCTTTACCAGTAGCGCCACCTGGGAAGCCTTATATACACACATATACTTGGTAGAATCATATATTAGAAAATTTTCAGACGGTTTAAGATGACCATGACTTTTACGCTCTGCTCTTGGACCAACTGTGTAACAGACATTAGGAAATTATCTCACATAAATATCACCCCACCAAGTTGGGTGTGATGCTCCCGTGTCTGTGATTTATCACTCCAGTACCTGGATCTGGACAAGCAGGTGACTTGCCTCCATGACTTGCCTTCCTTCTTCTTTCTGTTTTATCGATCACTCATGAACTCATTGTTGGGTATTCCTACTTTTACACTCTGCTCTTGGACCAACTGTGTAACAGACATTAGGAAATTATCTCACGTAAATATCACCCCACCAAGTTGGGTGTGATGCTCCCGTGTCTGTGATTTATCACTCCAGTACCTGGATCTGGACAAGCAGGTGACTTGCCTCCATGACTTGCCTTCCTTCTTCTTTCTGTTTTATCGATCATTCATGAACTCATTGTTGGGTATTCCTAGATCTTACTACTCCAGACCTTGGCACCACCAGGAACTCCCATACATCTTATTTAGACAACCTTTCAAGATTGTGTGTTTTGTTATGCAGATTCTTGATGTCTATATTTGAATAATGTCTTAAGAGATTTTAATATTACTCTCTACACAAAGCTTCTATTTTACACCATGACTGCTATACTAACTGAAAATTGAGATGTTAACTGTTTTGATCCATCTTCCCTTTACTTTTTATTCATTTATTTTGGGCCATGCTGTGTGGCATGCAGGATCCTAGTTCCACAACCAGGGCTTGAACCCATTCCCCATGCAATGGGAGTGCAGAGTCTTAACCGGATTGCCAGGGAACTCTCCCATCTTCCCTTTAAAACTGAGTTGAAACGCCATTTATTCAGTTGATAGAATTTCCCTTCATCTCTTTTCAGACTTATTAAGGTGTTATGAGCTGAGTTATTTCTCTTTGAAAAATTCACATGTTGAAGTCCTAACCCTCAATATCATAGAATGTGACCATATTTGGAGATAAAGTTCTTTAAAGAGGCAATTCAGTTAAAATCAGGTCATTAGGGCAGGGCATAGTACAACATGATCAATGTCCTCAAAAGAAGAGGAAATCTGGACCCACACATGCATACGGGAGAAGACAATAACAGTAAGAAGAGACAATCACGGAGAAGCCAAGGAGAGAGGTCTGGAACAAAGTCTTCCCTCTGGTGCTCGGAACAAACCATCCCCGCCAACACTTTGCTCTCAGATTTCTAGCCTCCAGCGCTCTGACAAAATAAATTTCTGTTGCTTAAGCCACCCGGGCTGTGGTGCTTTATAACAGCAGCTCTAGTAAAAACTAAAGACGGGGACACTTAAGGTCCAAAATTTCTCACCATACCTACATGCATGGCCCGATGTGAACTAGCCTCTCCCTACATCTCGGATCTTGTCACCTCCCCAGTTCCCCTGATGGTTCATTGTCCAGCCAGAAAGCTTTCCTCTCCCAGGCCATGTTGACTCCCAGGACAGGACTTTTGCAGTTTTCTCTGCCTACAGCATGCTGGCCGTGTATCTCCCTAGGGATGGCTCCTTGTCATTCAGATCTTAGCTCAAATACCCTTCTCAGAAAAGCCTTCCTTGACTTTCCATGTAAAAGCAGTTATCTCCTCTACCAACCTATCAAAACTGTCTACTTTCCTGGTTTACTTTCACTGTAACAGTTTTTTTTTTTTTCTAAACCAGAGAACTTAGCTTGCACCATCATCAATACGTATAATCATGAACCACTTTGTGCAGAAAAATAGATCTCATTCCAGTGACCATATGCCTGGGTTTGCCAGCACAGTCCTAATTTATACCTATTTCAGTGTAATTATTAAAAGCTGTCCCTCTCACTGTCAAAACTGTCCTGATTTGGAAACCCCCCCAAAATGATAAAAATACATCCTGAAAGTCATCAAAAGGTTTGAGCTGTTTTCTACACTAGATGACATAGTTTGGCTCTTGAGTTCTGTGCATCTCTGCTTTCAAACACTAAATAAGCCCCGTGGTTTCACCCTCTGTTCCCCTGCACGTGAAGTTTCTTCTGCCTGGAATCCTCTTCCTTCGTACCCAGAACCCTCAAATGCGAGTGCTCCTCCTCACCCTTCAGGACACTGCACAGGGGGAAACTCTTTGGTTCAGTTCAGTGGGAATTAGGCAACTTCCATGGTGGCTCAGATGGTAAAGTGTCTGCCTACAATGCGGGAGACCTGGGTTCAATCCCTGGATTGGGAAGATCCTCTGGAGAAGGGAATGGCAACCCACTCCAAGACTCTTGCTTGGAGAATCCCATGCATGGAGGAGCATGGTAGGCTATAGTCCATGCGGTTGCAGAGAGTCAGACACAACTGAGTGACTTCACTCACTCACTCACTCCCGTGTATCACACTACAGTGTAATTTCCTTATTTCTATATACTTCCCTTTGGATTATAGGCTTCCCTTGAGAATGATTTTGTTTCACTCATGTTTATATCTCCAGTATCTAGAAAATTTCTAACATAGTGGACATTCGATGATGCCCAATTAATGGTACTAAATGGACCCCTGAGTGCTCTCTAACTCTTATAAAGTCGTGTTGTTTTTCTGCTTCATGTACAGTAGGCTTTGAGGAAAGGTGGAGGAAAAGGGAGCTCAGACATTCATATGGTTATCAGTTCAGTTCAGTCTCTCAGTCATGTCCGACTCTGTGACCCCATGGACTGCAACACGCCAGGCTTCCCTGTCCATTACCACCTCCTGGAGTTTGGTCAAACTCACGACCCTCAAGTCAGTGATGCCATCCAACCATCTCATCTTCTGTCATCCCCTTCTCCTCCTGCCTTCAATCATACGGTTATAAAATAGATAAGAAGTATTTTATAAACCATCCAGAACTCTACGTACCTGAAACGCAAATTGAAAACTCTATCCTTGAAATTTCCTGCTATTTTCATTCTGACATCTTTAATTTACATTTTCATATCCAATTGGCAGTAGAAAAACACTTGCTTTGTCTCAAAATCATCTTTTACACGCTGCTCTTGGACAAACATCTCTTTCCCGTATTTCCTCTTCCATTATGACATCGTCACCTGTTTACTCTCTCAGATCATTCTGACATCTTTTTTTCCTTTTGTCTATACTAACACTCTATTCACTAAATTATTCCATTCGTTTATCAAATGGAACAAGGCAAGAAACCCACTTGAGCAAATTATCCCTCATCCAATCTTTATTTCTCCCCTCGCTTGTGACAACCACTTCCGAATGACATCCCTGCACCTACCCTTCCCCTCTTCATTCTATTTTCCACAGAGCAGCTAGTGTGACCCTTTCAAAACCGAAGTCAGAACACGCTCCCCTTCTGCACAGCCTTCCCTCATGGTGGGAGCCAAACTCTCAACTACAGCTGCAAGATCATTCATGACCTGGTTTTCAGCTACATTTCTGACTACATCTTGCTCACTTAGCTTTAGCTACACTGGTCCCTTGGTCATTTGTCAAACCTGCGACGCCCCTGGTTAAGTAACATCACACCTGCTACTTTCTCTGGAATATTCTTCTCCAAGACAGCCATATCACAATGCCTTCCTGTCTCTGCTCAAATGTCACCTTCTCAGAGAGGTGTTCTTTGACCTCATTCTTTGGAAGAGTAAACCTTTACCTCCCCCGCCACCCGCCTCTTGCACCCTATTCTTCTTTGTTCTTTTATCTCCAAAGAGTTTATCACCATGTGTCTTACAATCTTATTTTCTTCTGTATTGGTTTATTGTTTGTTATTGTTCAGTTACTAAGACCTGTCCAACTCTTTGCAACCCCACGGACTGCAGCATACCAATCTCCTCTGTCCTCCACTATGTCTAAGAGTTTGCTCAAATTCATGTCCATTGAGTAGGTGATGCTATCTAACTACCTCATCCTCTGTCATCCCCTTCTCCTCCTGCCTTCAATTTTTCCCAGCATAAGGGTCTTTTCCAATAAGTCAGCTCTTTGCATTAGGTGGCCAAAGTATTGGAGATTCAGCAGCAGTCCTTCCAATCAATATTTGGGGCTGATTTCCTTTAGGATTCATTGGTTTGATCTCCTTGCTATCCAAGGGACTCTTAACAGTCTTCTCCAGCACCACAGTTCAAAAGCATCAATTCTTTGGCACTCAGCCCTCATTGTCTATAATCTTCACTAAAGTATAAGTTCCAAGAGGGAGGGTTTGGTTATTGTTGTTCATTGTTTTATTCAAAGCTCTTTAGACAATGCTTGGCACGTATTTGGAGCTCAAAATATATTGACTGAATTGATGGATGCAGTTCCTTCCTTTTTAATTTCCTTCCTCAATCTATACCTGCAAAGTAGCTGGGTTAATAAGTGGGTAGTTAAGAAACCTGAGTAGGAAAAGGAAGGTGAACAGCAACCACTGCTGGGAACCACAGCAACTGAAGAAGGCCAGTTTTGGTTGCAGGAATCCCCCCCCAAAATATTCCAGAGTTTCTGCCTTGGGTTGGGTCAGTACACAAAGCATTCAGAGAGTCCAGCACAGAACTTGTAACAACACTGGAACTGGGCAATTTAGGTACTGTCTGCAGAACTTACTTTTGCCCCCTTATTTATTAGGGAGTCACTGAACACGAAAAAGCTAGATAGCGCTGAGACTTCTATAACAATGGTTTCAAACTTGTGCTACAGGGTCATAGAGAGGTGATCCTGGGACGGGCAAGTCTAGGAAAAGCTCAAGGATACAGAGCTCCCACCCCCAAATGAGGGCAATTCAGATTTTTATCTGTGTCCTGCTTATCATAGTACACCATGCTGCTGAACATTAAAGTCTGTAAAGATGAGAACAGGCCACTTGTGATTAGAAGGCTGTTACTATCTTGGAGGCAACTGTTTCCATAATATAAAGATGCTGTTTCCATAATATAGAGATGCTGTTTCCATAATATAGAGATGTTGTTTCCATAATATAGAGATGCTGTATTGAGCTGGACTGTCATTTACATGCTTACTTTCTAATCTGCAACTGTCTTATCAAAATTGCAACTAAATTGGTGTCTTGTTTAACATCTGCCTTCCCCACTAGGATGTACACTCTATTGAGGGAGGGACCACATCTGTCTTATTTAATGCTACAACCCAGTATTCTAAAGGCATAATAGGTGCTCAGTTAACATTTGTTGAAAGAATGACTAAAGGAATAAGGGATGAATATCTAAACAGCAGAGACAATAGGTATAGCTAATATCTCTCTTACATATAGATATGAAAAGGGAGTTTTAATTACAAAACTTGCTCAGATATTTAATTTCCAGAAAAGACTATTATTTTCTACATTTTCTCATCCGTTTCCTAAAATATATGAATCCAGCAGTAAACCACCTAGAACACTTTTTAAACACTCTGCAAATAATCCTATTTTGAATTGCCTTCCGCCCAAATTTATTCAAAATCTCAGGCAGACAAGTGTAAATGGAGAACTGTTGGAAGAAGACATAGCCTTCTAAGTTCTGAATATCTTTTGACTACGGGTTTTCCATTCCTTCTAGATTTGCTTTCCTTGAACAATGCCTCAGTATCATACTCTCAGCTTTTGCGAAAGGACAAGACAAGGAGGAGCCATGTGAACCTAAACAGCTCATGGTATTCGTGTGGCGGAAGTCTTCGTTCATCAGGAAAGGCTCAGGTAGAAATGTATTACCAAGCTGTGAAACAGGAAAGTTGTGTTTTCCTTAGATATCTGGCATGAAACTTCCTTACTGACAATAAGAACTGACCATGTTTCCTTTTATTAACTGGCTATCAGAAAACTTTAAAAACAGAAAGTGGAGGTTCAACCAAGACAACTATCTGTAGTTCCTTTACATTGAATATTTACACACCTCTCAGACCACCCTTTACCCCAGAGTCCAGTGTTTTACTCTTATTTTTTGCTGACCTGGCTTTTTATTCCTGTCATTACTTTACAATATATTATTATAGCAAGGTACTGAAAAATCCTCTGGGAAATATAATGTGAACATGCAGAAGAGAATATGCTTTTCAAACTATGGCAAAATAGGCTTGATAAACTATTTCTGCTGGAAATACTAATTAGCATGTCATAGAAATGCCATGCAGTATATCTTTCCTTTTATTAATAATTTACTTCTTTCTCATAGTAACGTCATCATCTGTTTAGCCTTATGGATACTGAGCTGATTGACAACTTGACCAAAATGTACTGAACTATTGGCTCAGTATTAAGCAGGATGAAAGGTAGGGAGTGTCACAGAGGCTTAGTGTTGCCTTATGCATCTTATCATTAGTTGAACATAGATACAGGTCTCCCCTGTTTTGTGAAAGTTCAGTCTATGTCACTTTACTTTTAAAAAAAGATCTATATTAGTACCTGTTTTCACTAACTAGAAGAAATCCAAAAATGGTTTAGGTTTTATGAAAATAGGAGAAAAGCGAAAATAGCATTGAGCATTCGTTTTGCTATTATAGAGGCAGCACACACAGTGAATGGCTGAGCCCACATGGTACCACCAAGCTCCTTCCCCCAGAATAACACTTAGCATCTCAGCATCAAGAGGCCACAGCTCTGAACTGTGTCTCTGAGCATCTGTGCCTTATCTCCATTTATTTTGTACAACTGTTAGCGAGATGCACCCTAAGGTAACCGCTTCTTCACTTCACACCATTTCAGCTTATGCATGATTTCATAGAAATGCCCCACTTTGGGCTAGTGGGGAGAACCTGTACAGATGAAACATGTATTAAATTTGCAAATAATACAAAACTCAGAAGAAGGTTACTTTTAACACTGGTGAATATGTAGCTTATAAAGTCGGACTACCTGGTTCATTTCCATTCTATGACCTACTAGCTGTGAGACTCTGGCAAGTTACTGGCCCTCACTGTGCCTTGACATTCCCATTTTTTAAATGGGAATAAAATGATATTTGCATCATAGGGTTAAGTATTAAATTAAATACTATGTCAAGATTTATGAGTGTTTTTTATACAGTAAGCAGTCAACACAGTCATGATGTTATTTTTGCCATAAAATTATCATAGTTGCTAAGAAGTCCAGCAATAAATTCAAAACACCATCGGATTACTGGAACTCTGGAAAGAAACAAGTCATATTTATTAAGGATAAACACAGGTTTGGGATTCAGGTTTTCAAAATGCATTATGTGGGATGGAGGAGTTCTATCTTAGGAAAAAAAAATAACTGACATCTGAAGAGTATCTGGAAGTTTTCCTAGACCCCAAAATCTTACACAGCAAAGTTTGGCTATGTGTTTAGAATGTGCAGGACATGATTCTAGGGACTCTGAACATCAATCAGTAAATGAGACAAAAGAGATTTACAGCCTCATGTATCCCAGTGGAGACAAAATGAGCTAATAATCAAGCTGATTAATGAAGAAGTGTCAGAGAGAGAGGCGATCAGAGAAGAAAGTGGGCTTGTGCACAGGGATAGACAGCGATCAGTGCAAGTACACTTTTTGAAACAGCAGTCATGGTTGGGGGGTGGGGGCAGTCTTTGAGAAATGATAGTCAAGCTGCGAAAAGGTGAGATGGAGCCAGCCCTAAGACTGTCCTGGAAAGAATGTTCTAGATTAGGAAAGCCACAGGTTTACAGACCTGGAAGTGACAACAGTCATAATCGGGTTGTTAAAACAGCACCAAAAGTTAGGTGACAATGATGGCAGAAAAGATTCATAACAGAGGACTCCCTGTCGGCCAAGGATGCGATGTTCCTCATAACACTACCAGGTAGGTACCACCGACTGATACCCGCACTTGAGAGGGGAAACCTACATGCAGGGAGGGTTGTCCAGTGTCTCACAGCCAGAAGGAGGTGGAACCAGAGCATGAGTGCACTCAGCTAGGCTCTGGTTGCTGGGTTCCTCCTACCCCATTCAGAATGGAAGTAAAGCCCACAGCACAGTGAGGAAAGGCCGGAGAGACCCTCTCCTACGGCAGGGACAGTTTATTTTGGATGGCATATTTTAAAGAAACTAAATATACAGAAAATGGAATAGGAATGGTCAAGAGTAGGAAAACTATCTCACCAGAAATGACTAAAACTGAATGTGGCCAGCAACATGAAAAGAGAAGGCAAGGGGAAGGTGGGCTGGCTTTCTTCAGGTGTCTGATAAAATTTGTATAGATGAATAAATGATAGGTAAGTGGGAATAGGGAAGGAGGGGTGTGCAAACATATCTTTATATAATTCTAAAAGAAAAAAAAATATGATCAACAGAAGGACAATAAGTGACGGAAGATTCTGGCAAAGATGGGTCAGGGCAGGAGTCTCAGCAATCCAGAAATCTGAGCTACCAAACTATGGAAGAAGCTTCTGGTGAGACTGCAAGGTCCTCATAGCCTGTAAATATACATATTAACTAAGAAAACAAGACTCATTTTTTAAGGGCTTGCAAAAGGGACTTCTGCAAAGTTAGAGCGCTGGACTTCTGCAAAGTTGGAGCACTTGACTAGAAATCAAGTTCCTCTTACAACTCTACATTCCTTGCTTTCTATAATGGAAGCCATAAAAGAACACATTGGATTTCGTTGGAAATGGTATTAGTAAGAGTGTTAAGCCATAGAGGGTATTAAAAAAGAAATGCTCATAATTGTTTGTATTACATTTTTCCTTGCCAAAATATGTATTTCTAATATATATATGTGGCTAAAATTCTTAAGACATGTGTTAAATGCCCTCTGTGTTGAATAAACTAATTGGAATGCAATCTTTAAATAGTGACATGTTGAAGTCTATACAGCGTGGGAAACACATACACAGGTTGGAAAGCACATGCACAAAATCTATTCTAGAAAACACAGCCTAGGAAAATTCTGCTTACGATCACATAGTTCAAAGTTGACACACTACTCAGTTTTTCCTTAAATCTCTGAGTAGCTCAGGAACTGTAGTGTGATGGAGACAGAAGAGTCCAACGTGTTCCCTGGTGACAGCCTGGCCATGTTGAAGAAATACGACCCCCAGCCCTCCATGGCTTGATGGAGGGTTCACAAGGCTATGGAGCAATGTTAACTTCATAGTGATAAGAAAACAAGATCCAAAATCAGATTCAGTTGGCCTTCTGTATCTGCAGGCTGCGCATCCACAGACTGAATCAATTATGGATCCAAAATATTTGAAAAAAAATTTCAGAAAGTTCCAAAAAGCCAAACTTTAATTTGCTGTGAACCATCAACTATTTACATAGGATCTGCATTGTATTCACAGCTATCCACGTAGCATTTACATGGTATTAGGTATTATAGCTCATCTAGAGAGGATTTAAAGTATAGAGGAATGTGTGTAGGTTACATGGGGATGTGAGCATCCGTGGATTTTGGTATTCACAGGGGGTCCTAGAACCAATCTTCCACAGATACGATGGGATGCCTGTAGTATCCCATGTAGTATCCCATACGATGGGATACTGCTGCATGTAGTCCAATTTCAACAATAAAGATGAGCAGGAAAAAGACAAAGGAGATGTCTAACTGTTATCACTGTTCGTGTGTTGAGAGTATGACCGATTTCTTCTTTTTACTTTTAGGGGAGATACAAGCTTTTGTCTGCCTGGTACCACCTTTCCTGTTTCTACCAGATACAACTCCCTGACTGTGAAGAGGACTGTAACCCAGGCCAAGACAATCAATGAACCCTGGCCACAAGTATTGTTCCAGGAATAAACGCTTGTCCCAGACCAAGGTTATCAAAGTCCTTCGTTATTTGTTTTTAAGTGAATTTAGCAGGAAATGTTTTTCCTTTCTCTCCAGTAGTACGTTTCTAAGTTTGTAAGCCTGTATCTGCCAAGGCCATGGCTCCAGCCTTGTGGGGACAGTATTTCTGAAAGAAAGAAACCAAACTGCAAAGAGAAAAGAAGAGGGGACAAGAGGGCCAGAGAAAATGAATGACTGGGTTCTGAGTGATTAAACTTTCTGAATCTAGGCACTGAGGCCAGGGCAATTCCTACCCTTTCTGTAGTTAAGGCCATGGATTTGCATGGGGTCAGGGGGATAACATGGAGGAGCCTGGTGGGCTGCAGTCCATGGGGTCGCTAAGAGTTGGACACGACTGAGCGACTTCACTTTCACTTTTCACTTTCATGCATTGGAGAAGGAAATGGCAACTCACTCCAGTGTTCTTGCCTGGAGAATCCCAGGGACGGGGGAGCCTGGTGGGCTGCCATCTATGGGGTCGCACAGAGTCGGACACGACTGAAGCGACTGGGCAGCAGCAGCAGCAGGGGGATAAGAGGCATTGGAGACAATTATTTCCCTAAAGAAACTCTGTTTGAGGGAAAAGTGAATCATGTCTGTTTGCACCAACTGAATATCATAGAAAGGTAAAGAATTAATAATAGTAATGAGTAAGGGGATTCAGAGAAAGGTCTGATTATTACTAGGATCAAGGAAAGTGAGTTGGTGGCACAGGTGATAAGTAAGTGGTACAGGAAGGGGTTTCGACATCAGGGAAACTTTGGGGAAGAACATTCTGGGTGCAAGACACAACGGAAGCAAGCAGTAGAGATGGGAGAACACAGGGAGAGTTAGTCGGTGTCCGGTTTGGCTGGTGTGCAGGGCACAGTGTGAAAAGTAATCCTGGGAAATAAACTGGAAAATTTGACCAGGGCCAAAATGTGAACAGCCTTCAGTGAGTGTGAATTTGGTTTACTGAAGTTACAATCATTCAGATTATGTAACAGATCTCCCTGCCCCAGTGTTACTATCATTGAAGTTTTATCTTCTAATAATAAATAGAACTGTGCCATAATCAAGTTCAACAAATCAGTCAAATTAACGAAACAATCTGATTTTTATGACTTAATTGTCTATCAATGACAGAGATAACTGTTTTTAAACGATTATCTCTTTTAAACTGACAATAATTGTTTTTAATTTTATCTAACCATTCCCCTAATAAAAATAAGAAAGAAAAGACAGTGAAGTTGCTCAGTCATGTCCAACTCTTTGCGACCCCATAGACTGTAGCCTACCAGGCTCCTCCGTCCATGGGATTTTCCAGGCAAAAATGCTGGAGTGGGGTGCCATTCCCTTCTCCAGGAGATCACCCCCACCCAGGGTTTGAACCTGGGTCTCCTGAATTGTAGGCAGATGCTTTACCATCTGAGCTACCAGGGAAATCCTAAAAAATATATGAATGATCCTATTTTTCCCATTGCCCTTCATATTTTCAATTTCCTCTTTCACCAAACATTTGCTTTAAAAAAAAAAAATGTTGGCTTAAGTAACAATTACAAAAATCCCCCAATGCAATGATTTTTAATATAACACATAAACTCTATCAACTTTAGTTTCACTATTTCTAAGTATTCTCCATAAAAAATTATTTCCAGATTATGGATTATCTTTCAGATGGGGAGAATATTAATAGGCTTTGTAGACGAATGACACATTAAGTCATTTTTTTTTACCATTTTATAGATGATTAACTCTCAAAATGATTTCATTTTACTGAGATCACACAGTTAAGATTTTAATTCAACAAACTATGATATCAGGCACTGGGAAAGAAAATGAAAAATTAGTAAGTTTTCCTTTGGAACAAAATAAGGCTGTCCAGTTGGAATGATGCAATACAAATGCATAAACAATTTAATATTCAAAGGAAGAATATAGCCAACATAAGTGGTATGGAAAAGAGGAAGAATTAAAGGCAATGTAAATGATCATATCAGGTCTTAAGGGTAGGCGGTGGACAATTAGGGCACATCCATCTGGAGACCACAGTATGGACAGAGGAAGGACCGTGGGGTGCTCAAGAAAAGGTTGGGTGGCAATTCAGAGGAGGACGACAGAGCTGGGAAGACAGAGGTGGGTCAGATCCTGAGGGATCTTCGATGCTAGATCCATTCTGCACAGTATCAGTGACAGGAGATGATACTAAAGGACGTGGGGCCAAAGAGTTAGTCTAGAGAAGCTAACCTGATGACAGTGCAAGATAATCTAGAAAGAGAAAAAGAATGCAGTCAGCGAGATCAGCTGGGAGACTACTACACGAATGTCACAAGACACGGAGACGCCCGAGGTCAGGGCTGTGCTGAGTGTGCTTAGTCGCTCAGCCGTGTCCGACTCTTTGCAGCCCCACGGACCGTAGCCCGCCAGGCTCCTCTGTCCATGGAATTCTCCAGGCAAGAACACTGGAGTGGGTTGCCATGCCCTCCTCCAGGGGATCGTTCCAATTCAGGGATCAAACCCAGGTCTCCTGCATTGCAGACAGATTCTTTACCAGCTGAGCCACCAGGGAAGCCCCTAGGTCAGGGCTAGGGTGGGGCAAATAGAAACTGAAAACCAGCTTAGAAAATGGTCATCAGTATTCAGTTACCATTTGGAGAGGACGCAGTGATGGGGAAAGTGGAAAGAAGAGTACAAAAGAGAAGGGGAAATGAACCCAAGTTCCCAGTCTGGCCAAGGGGAAATGGAGCTTCCGATACAAAGGATGAAACTGCCAAGGGAGAAGTAAGGAGTGGCAGGCACTCTGAATTCACAGATCCTGGGTTGGAACTGAGGGCAAAATCATTCAAATCAAAGTGACCTCCTGAGAGCTGCAAGTAAGAAGGTTCTACTGAGAGGTCAGGAGTCCATTCATAAACTTTTGGGAACCATCTCTACAGATGATTTCTGGAAATTATCTCTACAGCCTGTAAACTCAGTTGCCGTGAATTCCTACCTGCTTTGTTCCTATTAAACAGGCTTTCTCAACCTGAGGACTATTTGCATCTCATGATGTGATGTGTGTGTGTGCTTAGTCATGTCCGATGCTTTGTGACCTTATGGACTATAACCCGCCAGGCTCCTCTGTCCATGAAATTTTACAGGCAAGAATACTGGAGTGAGTTGCCATTTCCTTCTCCAGAGGATCTTCTGACCCAGGGATCAAACCCGTGTCTCCTGTCCTGGCAGGCAGATGATCTACCACTGCACCACCAGGGAAGCCCCATCTCAGGCTGGATAATTCTTTGCTGTGATGACTATCCTATACATTCGAGATGTTTAGCAGCATCTCTGGCCTCTACCACTAGATGCCAGTAACACCCCATCCCTTAGCTGTAACAATCAAACACCAATATCCCCTGAGACGCAAAGTCACCCACGGTTGAGAACCACTGTCCTAAGAAGAGACCAGCCTTTATAAGCAGAGTGTCTGAGTCCCAGTCTGCCTTTTACTATTCAAATGATCTTGAATTTATCACTTAATCTCTGAGGCACAGTTTTATCTGCAAATAAGCATACGTAATTCTTGTCCCTATATCATATGGTGGGCGGTAAAGGGTAAACTGTGATGATGCAGATAAAGTGCCTGGAATCAAGCAAGTATACAAGAAATGGGACCTATTACTGTGCTGTAATAGGCACAGGCATCACCTAGACTTTGTCCCTGAGGTCATTCCCCATTCACTGAGGCGTGCAGAGAAGCCCAATAACTGTTGACAAGGCAAGAAATGCATGTTTTTCTTTAAATAGCACTTCATTCAAGGCTTAATATAAAGTTGAGCCAGTTGACAAATGGTGCCTATCATGACATGTTGTTTTAAACATCAGTCACACATCCCCAGGGTCCTACAGGTCACAACGTTCTTCACTAATGTCAGTAATACCAATTCTTCTCTAAAAGAAAGACTGAAGTATATAAAGACTTAAAAGGCATAATAAAAAGTCACTTTTTAGGTGAGTTAGAAATTTCAGCGGGCTTCCCCGGTGGCTCAGTGGTAAAGAATCCGCCAGCCAATGCAGGAGACACAGGTTTGATCCCTGAGTCGGGAAGATTCCCTGGAGGAGGATGTAGCAACCCACTCCAGTATTCTTGCCTGGAGAATCCTATGGACAGAGGAGCCTGACAGGCCACAGTCCATGGGGTCACAAAGAGCCAAACATGACTTAGCGACTAAACAACAACAGAAATTTCAGCATCACCTGAAAAAGATTTTAATCTTCATGTTAGTTCAACATTTCAGGAATTGGGAAAGATGCCGTTTGATACACATTTCTTAGGCCCCCATGCTAGAGTTTGACAAGAAAGATAAGACCTCATGGTTTCTGTTCTCAAAACGTAGGTCTAGAGAGGAGAAAGGGAATGGCTAGTACAAAATAAGAACTCAGTATAAGACAGTGCTGTGGAAAATGAGCAGAGAGTAGTTTCAGCCTTGCCAGAGAAATCAAGGACAACCTCACAGAGTGAGAGGCAGGAGAGCTGAGGCTTGAAGTCTGAGCATGAGTTCACAGGAGGGTAAGAATCAGCGCCCAGGATCCAGACGGATGAAGTACACAGAACACACAGTCACAGCTGTGAGAGGCATTGATCCGTTCAGTGAATTGCAATGGTTTGTGTTTTTGGAGCATAAAATTCAAGGTGGGCAGTTGTAAGGTTGAATCTGGACTCAGGCAGGCAAATGTTAGACAGTAAAGCGCCTTGCACATCAAGTAAAAACAGTAAATTTCATTCTATAGTCCACAGGAAACCATGAAAGAATTTGGAGGTCATTGTCTAGGTATTATGATTAAGAAAGAATGCTTTAGAATAAAACATTGATTTGCTTTGTTTCGGCATTCGAACCTCTCCTTCTCCACTTCTGCCTCCTCCCTTTTCTGTTTCTCCTTTTTCTTTACTCCTACTATTTTAAATGCCTCTAAGAAAACATTGAATGGAATTTTTAAATAGTCTATTTTATTTTGTATATCTTTTTTTTTCCTTTTTTTATTTTTTATTTTTAAACTTTACAATATTGTATTGGTTTTGTCAAATAACTATGTCTATTATACTTATCACTGCATCACAGATAATTCAAAATTAGGTAAACATAGAAAACATATAAATACATATGAGATACATATAAGAATTGGCCAAACACATTCTAGGTGAAAACATAAATTGGCAATAAGGTCTTAATGTCAAATAAGAGTATTTTTTTCACTGAGTAATGGCTGCACAAAGTGAGACATGTTTAGATGTCGCCACTAGAGGGAGCCAGAGTGTGAGGTTCTAAACAAGGCCTCCTTGCTAGCACACCTGTGAACCAGGAAATAGAATTCTTTGCAAATCCCTTTGTCTGCTTGTCTATTTTGATCAAAATCCTTCAGTCTTGCAGAAATAATTTAGCTGATGCCAGAGTCTATTTAACACACCAAAAGGTGGATCATTACTGATGCCCGGTTTTCATGCTGGAATCAAACTCTCAGTCCCTATTTCCAGCCTCTTTATATCTGAGACATCCTTCAAATAGGCCTTGAGTAAGATGGATCGCTGGCTCAGACTCAAGTGTCACCTCCATCCTGCATATCTGAGGGGAGGACGGGGAAAGGAGAAGAAGAAGATGAAGTTAACAAACTAGGGAGAGGAAAATTCTTAGCTCAGACTTTTAATATTGGTGAGGAACCCACACATTAGCTAGAGGTAAGAAAGTGTTACCGAGTCCAAGCTTGCTCTGCAAGCCATGGAGGGACGAGGTGTCAAGACAAGGAATATGACTTAATTCAAAAAGCTGGGTGACACAGAAGATGGCAGATTAATGTCTCAAAATAACCATCTTGCCCGGGTTGGATGCCAGGTTCTTTGACGGATTGGAGATGCGGGAGGTGAGGAAACAAAGTAAAAGACCATTTAATTCTTGCAAATATCTCCTAGAATGGCAAGCCTCAGGCAGGGGGATGTGTTTCTTTTTCTTACAGTTATTAACAGGTGAGAGGATCAGATTATCTCCCTGTGAGCCTAACAAAGGCACTTTAGTTTAAGGGTCAGGCAAAGGGGGCAGGGTTCTCTAAGGCAGGCCATTATGTGTGACTATTCCCTGGTGGCTCAGAGGGTAAAGCGTCTGCCCCAAAATGCGGAAGACCCGGGTTCGATCCCTGGGTCGGGAAGATCCCCTGGAGAAGGACATGGCAACCCCACTCCAGTATTCCTGCCTGGAGAATCACATGGATGGAGGAGCCTGGTGGGTTATATATATAGTCCATGGGGTCACAGAGAGTCGGACACGACTGAGTGATATATATATATGATAACAAAGGGCTTCCTTGATAGCTCAGTGGGTAAAGAATCCACCTGCAATGTAGGAGACCCCATTTTGATTCCTGGGTCAGGAAGATCCTCTGGAGAAGGCATAGGCTACCCACTCCAGTATTCTTGGGCTTCCCTTGTGACTCAGCTGGTAAAGAATCCACCTGCAGTGCAGGAGACGTGGTCCGATCCCTGGGTTGGGAAGATCCCCTGGAGAAGGGAAAGGCTACCCACTCTAGTATTCTGGCCTAGAGAATTTCATAGACTGTATAATACAGTTCCTGGGCTCACAAAGAGTCAGACAC
The DNA here is from genome assembly GCF_055505025.1 of Bos grunniens. Lineage (NCBI taxonomy): Eukaryota > Metazoa > Chordata > Mammalia > Artiodactyla > Bovidae > Bos > Bos grunniens. The sequence continues at coordinate 13,205,596 of NC_141174.1, forward strand.
GACTGAGCAACTTTCACTTTCATGATAACAAAAGTGGCCAAAGACACACATCTAGCATGGAGGAGTCAAAATTTACCCCTGGTTTCCTCCAGGTTACAGAAGCAGAATGGCTACCCACTCCAGTATTCTGGCCTGGAAAATTCCATGGACTGTATAGTCCATGGGGTGCAAAGAGTCTGACACAACTGACCGACTTTCACACTCACAAGCTGCACTTAACTTTGCGTACATACTAAGTCACTAAAGTCCTGTCTGACTCTTTGCAACCCCATGGACCGTACCCTGCCAGGCTCCTTTGTCCATGGGATTCTTCAGGCAAGAATACTAGAGTAGGTTGCCATGCCCTCCTCCAAGAGATCTTTCCAATCCAGGGATTGAACCCTGGGTCTCTTTCATCTCCTGCATTGGCAGGCAGGTTCTTTACCACTAGCGCCACCTGGAAAGCCCATGGTGGGGGTGGGGACTGTATCATCAACTCTCAAAATAATTACATTTTACACAGATCCCACAGTTAGACTCTCATTTCATAAACTATATCATCAAGCCTGGGAAAGAGAACAGAAAATTCATAGGCTGTCTCTTAAAAACACAAACTGTTTAGTTGGTAGGATAAAATACAGACATGCAAAATATTTGAATAGAAATACAAAGAAATAGCTGTGGGTTAGGGCCATGGTACACGGCATAAAAAAAGAAGAATAAAGGAATGTATCAATAAAGCTGCAAGGTTGGGTCCATAAACATGGACGCTGTGCAGAACGAAATGGAGAGAAAATTAGACACAAATTCTTCCCTGGAAGGATACCCAGGCTTGAGAGTTGGCCTTGATTGAGAAAGAGATTACTTTTTAAAGTATTATTAGCAGATGGAAACAAATATCATAAGTCATTCTTTTAGAGGTGGATCTGGGAGGTGGGTGAGAGAATGGATAGAATATTAATTGCAAGATGCAATGTGACCATGCATGGGGGAAAGAACCGGGGGTTCAGACCTGACCTGCTGGAAATTTCCACCCAGCCCACAATGCCTCTGGGACCTTAGGCAAGTCATGGGATCTCCTTGGTCTTATGCATCTGTAAAATGGGATTTTTCAAATCTACCTAGTAAATTTGCTTTGAGGAACAGTGTAGCAAGAACAGGCACCAAGAAATGGTACAGTTTAAATAACGGATCACAGTGATGCCAACAGTAAACGTCTTCATCCCTCCACTTCCGAGACTTTCTCCCTTCTTCCTGGGTCAATCCAAACGTGGGGATGCGCTAATTTTATTCTTGGGTTTCAGGAACTGTTTCTTTAAAGTAAAGAACATTCATAAAGTAATATCTATGAAAACATAGATACTATTGTTTCATTTTTTGCAGAGTAATGAAGTTCTTAATGATATTACAAGGATTTACCTACATCCCAGGGCTTTGCTGATAGATACCCTGCAGAAGAAAGAGCGTGAGATTTCCAGGCAAAGTTCATCTTTGGTGATCCCCAACTCTGCACCAAACATGTAATAATGATAGTTATAAAAAAGAGAAAAAGAAAGAAATGAAAGTGCATGCCATCTTCAATAAAAAGATGGAGACTTCATGAATGGGAAAGAGGACAGAAATCCAAAGTGAAAGGTGGGCCTGAGTCATGAGCCCACTGGACTCAGAAGCAGGCAAAGGTCTCAGGAAGTTAAATTCCTCAGGCTTCTAACCCAGGCTCTTTGGTTCCTGAGATCTTAGCCACAAGCCAAGGACCTGCTTGAAGCCTCAGTCTCCTCATCTGCAAAAATGGAAATGATACAAGGACTCACTCCTTGGTTGTTGCGATGAAAATGAAGAAATGTCAGACCACATAGAGAACTAAGCTGGGATGCTGGCATAGAAGAAATGTTCCAAAATATTCATGGTGGTCTTTTCAATTGTTTTTAGATGGAAGAAGACAAAGTACTTCACCAGTTAAATTGAAGGAAATCAAAGTGAAAATAGATAATGACAATTACAGAGAAGAGAATGTTTCCAGGTTGATTTCCTAGAGTTCCTTAAAGGCAGGAGGAAAAGGAGATGACAGGTCTGAACTCAAGGGAAGTACGGACAAAGTTCACCCCTTCTCATTCGAAGGAATGACATCACTTCTTTAAAAACAAAAAGGAAGATTAAAGGTCAACACATCAAAATCAAGGTAGAGAAGAACTTGATGTATTTTCTTTTCAAAATAAAACTTTGTGCATCAGTACTTTTACAGGGACATCTCAGAGGTTTTTGCTTTAGATTCGCAAAACTGATTATGCTGAGCAATAAGCATTTATATGAGATGCAAAATGGTACTGCATCAGCTAAAATGTCCTCTTTGTTCTCATAAATGTGAACATGTTTAAGCAATCCTGTAAAGACTGAAGATTACCTTAAAACGATGGGCATCCATAAACCATAATAACCCTTCAAGCTCCCAAATCCAGTGTGTCAAATACTAAAAGAGACTGCAAATCCCCATAAGAAAAATGTAACCTGGGCTGGTGGGGCCGAGATCAACCCTGGAGCCCACACCAGCAAATTTACACATTCTGGTGAATTTCTACTGCATGCCACGTGGCAGATGTCACACTTCCCATCTGGTAAACGTGCTACAGGTGAGTAAAATCTTCCCAGGTGAAACCACCTAAAGCCTAAGGAAGAGCCGATCCTGATGCTGGGGCTGGGCATCACCGGGGGCCCAGGCTCAGCGTCCGATGTATTTCTTCATTTCTCAGGGAGTTCACGCCATTGTGCCATATTCTCCTTTTCCCCTTATTCTGCCCTCTCTTCTTGCTTTTTCTCCCTTCCCTGGTTCCTCAGAACAAAGGGTAAAAGAAGTGGCTGCTAAGGGGTCATTGTTGGCCCATCCCTGCATCTCCAAAGCAGCTTCATCCCATCTCACTTTTGAAGTTGTATTTCCTCGAGGAAAAGATCTCACCGCCTTTCCTCCGGCTCCCAGCAGAGAGATGCTGCTCATTCAGAGGACCTGCGCTCTCACACAAAGCCAGGCTTTGGGCTGGTCCCTCCCTCTGACCCTGTGACTCCCTCTCCAAGAAGTGTGCTGGAATATCAGAGCAGGAGGAGCATTTGGAGAACTTACTGTAGTTTTTTAAAAGTCGTTTTCAAACATTGCAAGATACCTCACAACTTTTCTCAATATTTTAATTGAGAACACCTACACTCAACTAAGCTGTTCCCCTGAAAGCCTACGGTAAATGAGCAGGCAAAGGCACTGAAGCTGTTACATAATTATCAATCATTCTAATTATTTTCAATCAGAACAATAGGCTTACAAGAACAGGTGGGCAAAATGAGTCATTGGTTAGAAAGATAATAGCGATGGAATATGGAAAAAACCAAAGAGGGCAAAAATGTGACTCCTCCGAATATAACCTACAGTGAGATATATCCATGTATGGATGTGAGAGTTGGACTGTGAAGAAAGCTGAGCGCCTAAGAATTGATGCTTTTGAACTGTGGCGCTTGAGAAGACTCTTGAGAGTCCCTTGGACTGCAAGGAGATCCAACCAGTCCATCTTAAAGGAAACCAATCCTGAATATTCATTAGGACTGATGTTGAAGCTGAAGCTCCAATACTTTGGCCACCTAATGTGAAGAGCTGACTAGTTGGAAAAGACCCTGATGCTGGGAAAGATTGAAGGCGGGAGGAGAAGGGGACGACAGAGGATGAGATGGTTGGATGGCATCACCGACTCTACGGACATGAGTTTGAGTAAGCTCCAGGAGTGCATTATGGACAGGGAGGCCTGTCATGCTGCAGCCCATGGGGTCGCAAAGAGTCGGACACGACTGAAATGAACTGAACTGAAGATATATCAGCCAGATCTACACACACACGTGTGTGACACACCAAATGTGCTTTGGATAGCACCCTTTGAAGATGATTATGCATCTCTGCTTAATGTGAAGAGTTCCTGCCACCTTTCCTTTCTGGTCCTTACTCCTGGACGATAAAGTGGAGATACATGTAATAGATGTCCAACATCGTTCATGCCTTCACTGTCCCTGGAGAGTTCTCGCCACGGCTGCAAGTTCCCTGGGAAGTTTAGCCATGTTCCTATCATTCTTCAAAGGCCTCATTTAAAGACTAGATGTTTTTTAATGCACTTATATAGATGCCTAAATATTTTTCTGAATTCTCTCAACTGAAAGTCTCTAGTTCTGTACAAGAAGCATTGATGAGCTTGAGAGTGCTCTAGAAGTTTAACTTTTAAGTACTTGATAAATATGTCACCACTTTTTTTTTTACTGTGCTATGCTGATGCCCTTATGAAATTTTGTAATTATTCCAGCTATAAATACTATACTTATTACAAAGGAGGGGGGGGGGAGGACAGGTGCTCATTCTCCGCCCTTGTACACCTCAGAGAGGCACCTTGATCCCACTGCTGCATTAAATAAAGTCAGAATATAGTCTCTGCCACTGAAAATTGACAAAGCCGTATTACATGAGCTAAATGCTATGACTTTTATGTGAGTTAACCATGCAGAAATTATTTTTAAAAGGTCACTAACTAATAAAGTACAAGCCATCCACTGAGAGCCAAAGAAGTTGCTGATGATGAAACAAAACCAAACAAGGAATTTGCATATGTCAAATAACCTTGGATTAATTGGGACTTCCTCCTTCCACCCCCATCTACAGTTGGTAAATAAATTGAAAAGTGTACAGAAGGAAGCTTTGAGTACATTACTTGAGAGAAACATGTCGTCTTTGCGGACTAGGTGTTAGCTAGGACAGAGAGAAGGTGGCAAGTTAATATAAGCAGGGGAAGGCCTGCCTTGAATGTTTGAGAGGTGTCATGGCCAAGGTCCATCAAGACTGTAGCCTTGCTCTCCGTGAGTTACTTCTGGTGACAAACTTGCCCAGGTATTTTCCGGTATCTTTCCCCAGAAAAACAGAAGGTGGTCCAAAAGGAACACCGTCCTCTAACTACTCTCACACCGGCCTTCGTCCAGAAAACAGCGAAAGTGAAAGTGGCTCAGTCGTGTCCGACTCTTTGTGACCCCAAGGACCGTACAGTCCATGGAATTCTCCGGGCCAGAATACTGGAGTGGGTAGCATTTCCCTTCTCCAGGGGATCTTCCCAACCCAGGAATCGAATCCAGGTCTTCTGCATTGCAGGTGGATTCTTTACCAGCTGAGCCACAAGGGAAGCCTGAAAAAAGCAAAACCTCCTCCTGTTACCATGATATCTTAACAGGAAAATATATACACTCCTTCATTCATTCAAATATTGTATTGGCCAAAAAGTTCATTGGGTTTTCCACAAGATTGTATGGAAACATCAGAATGGATTTTTGACCAACCCAATATTTAAGCCTCTAAGTGGAAAACTGCTACTCTAAGAAGCATCTAAGATTTCACCACCATCCTTTGGGTTGCCTATCCTGGCACAGAACGCTGTACTTTATGGAAGTGAATCAGGGATCATCCAGATTTCCATAAAGGGCCACTGGCAAATATTTCAGCTTTGTGGCCAGACAGTCTCTATCACAACCATTCAATGCCACCATTAATGCATGAATGCAGCTACAGACAATACAGAGATGCGGGAATGAGTATGGTCATGTTCAAATAAAACTTTACCCACAGAAACAGACAGTGGGTTGGATCTGGTCTGTGGGCCATAGTCTGTCAACCTCTGTTCGAAATCATTCATGACTCCCCACTGCTTACCAAGTCAAATCCTATGTCACCTCTCCTTCCCAGCCTACCTTTCCAGACTACAACCTACCATTACTCAGAATCACCAGTCCCTCCAGCCATGAGGTAGGAACCCTGGACTCTTCCTTCTCCATGTCCTTTACTCTGCTAGAATCTCTTTGCTCTTCTCTACTTATCAATATCCTCAGTTCTTCATACTTCCTCCAGGGGGCTTCTGTAGATTTTAGAAACATATATATTTACAAATAATACACACACACACACATACACACATTCTGTCTATCTCTTCCTCACTCAGTTTTTAACCTCTAGAAGCTAGTAATCACACCCCATTCACCTTTGTTAAATGCAGAGCATCCAACATAGAAACTCAAGTACAGGTGTTGAGTTCAGAACACGTGAGGGTCACCTTGCTTAAATTATCAGAATAATAAAATGTTGTAATCATTAATCATCCTATTTATCTGATTCTGTCTTTATTATTGTTGCTGTGAGTATCATTTTACTGAATGGAAGAGAGAAGCATATCATACTGAAACAAACATATGTTTGATATTGCTGCTGCTGCTAAGTCGCTTTAGTCGTGTCCGACTCTGTGCGACCCCATAGACGGCCTCCCACCGGGCTCCCCCGTCCCTGGGATTTTCCAGGCAAGAACACTGGAGTGGGTTGGGCTTCGCTAGTGGACAGCAAATGTCCTTTTTCAAAAAAGATTTATCTATTGATTTGGCTGTGCCGCGTTTTAGTTGTGACATCCAGGATCATTTAGTTGTGGCATTCAAACTCTCAGTGGGGGCATGTGGGACCTAGTTCTCCAACCAGGAGCTGAATTCGGACCCCTGCATTGGGAGCGTGGAGTCTTAGCACTGGACCACCAGGGAAGTCCCCCACATGCCCTTTTGAGACCTTGTGTAATTTTACATAATTAACAAAGACATTAGTAAACAGGGCCATCCATTCAGCTATAGTCTAAATGCCTACTCAAAGGACAAAAAAGAAATCTAATATCTGGATCACTTAAAAACTAGACTGGGTATACGACTTTTAAAGTCCTGGACTAAGTAAATTCATACCCCTAAGAAGTCCAAAACCGTGGAAACAAGGATCCTGGAGTGTTAGATGAAATGTGCTTCAAAAGACTCAACAATTTCGCCACGAATTCTTGCAATTCCATTAGAAATGTGGGAGGGATAGATGGAATGGTCCCAGGAAAGCCTAAAATAAAAGGGCCTTTCCACAGATGAGGTCAATGAAATCCGGATTCTGGCCTTTGAGACTCAATCGCTGCCCAGCTTTAACACCGTGAATCACAGCTATGTCACACAGTGGGTTTTCACCTTGTTAAATCAACAGCAGACCCAGCATGGACTCCCTCACCACCGGCACAATGGATACACAAAGAGATTAGTCTTTAGACAGAGAACAAGCTGCTGAACCAAAGACCAACTACAGATTGGTGCAATAAAAGAGAGAGGAAATTTTTTTTTTTTTTCAGAGTAATAAACCGATTCATCCACCTGCTCTTGCAAAGCGGAGGATCAATTATGCCAACAAAAGAAGACACAATGAGGACTGTAAAGAGAAAGCCAGTGAATGAATGAGCTCATCCAGGGTGTGGATGGATTGAAATATACAGGCTGACCCGGGGAAGGAGAAAGATGAAGTAAGTGGATAAGGAAGAAAAGGAAGGTGGGTGGCCAAGCAGGTGCCCACAATACCGGACAAATAGAAGTAATCAGGAATAGGGACAGAATTATTTCCCTTCCAGAGAACTCTCTTGTGATGCTGGTTGAGATGCTGGAATTAGTATCGGAAGAGGCCACCTGCACCACTTCAGAGCACAGTCACCCCTCTGATTGCCAAATAACAAAGGAAGCACAAGCAAGCAGCAACATTTTCCTTTGTCTTTATGCAGCTTCCTAAAGCCCAGCTGAATTCAAAAGCAGCTGTGTGACTCTCCACAAGCAAAGAGAGCACGTGTAAGCATGTGGGGATGCACACGCATGCACACACACTCGACATGGGCATTGCTGAGTTATTCAAATTAAGTTGCATATGTCAAAGTAGTCAAGAAAGAACAAAGACTGTCATGGCTCCAGCCAGGATGTGTAAATAAGTCTTAATGTGTAAATGTTCTTAATGGGGAAAAAAGGATTGATTTAAGACCGCTGAAGTTCTACCAACTCAGTACATCTGTTGAATTACATTCACTGGGTATGGAAAGGAGCTTTGGTCACATTTCAGTTCCCACTCAGAAACCATCAATCCTTCAATGAGTCCCATTACTTTCAGAATAATGTCTAAACACATGCAAGTCATTCAAATGCTTAGAGTTCAAATGCTGCAACTAAATGATCCTGCATGTCATAAAACCCAGCACAGCCAAATACATACATATTTTTTAAAAAAAGGATATTTGTTGTCCACTAGAGATGTTTCCCTGTTAGCTCAGATGGTAAAGAATCGCCTGCAATGTGGGAGACCTGGGTTCAATCCCTGGGTTGGGAAGATCCCCTGGAGGAGGGCATGGCAGCCCACTCCAGTATTCTTGCCTGGAGAATCCCCATGGACAGAGGAGCCTGGTGGGCTACAGTCCATGGGGTCGCAAAGAGTTGGACATGACTGAGTGACTAAGCACAGCACTGAGAAGTCAAACGTACTTTTGTTTCAGTACAATATGCTTTTCTCTTCCACTCAGCGAAGTAATGCTAATATGACAGAGCCTGTCACTGCCTGATTTCAATCCAGGTTTTCAGCCACAGGTAGCCTACAACTCTGACCGAAACAAGCACATTTTGACTCCTGCTCTTCTCTTTGACTTTATTCCCTTTCTTACCCATTTCTATCAGCCAAAATCTACTTGTCTTCCATGGCTCTGGTCAAATACCACCTCCTTCGAGTCCTTGCAAACGTTCCTAGTGGAACGTGATCTCTAGCGTCCTTTAGCACAGTCGCGCTTTCCTGCGCCCAATGGTTCTGACACCTTCATGTGCATCAGACTCCTTCAGAAGGTTCTAGAAACAATCTCTATCTCTGCTGGACCCCCATCTGCAGCACTCTGATTCAGGAGGTCTATGATGGGGTGAAAATGTGCATGTCTAAGAAGCCCCCACCCCACTCGATGCAAATGCTGTTGGGCCAGAGACCACACTTTGGGAATAACAATGAGTATCTCACCTTCCCTCAAAAAGCTCCTGGGGAGCAGAAAATAAACCTGTTATTCCTACCACTCTTCATCCCAGGTTTACATTCAGTAAGTACGCAACAAATATTTGTCAAATTAAATGTACATGTTCATGTTGCTTCATATATGTTTGTGTATATACATTCATATTCATTCAACAAATATTTATTGCAGACATATACATTTGAAATATGCATCTATATGGTGAGAATATTTAAAGTACAAGCAGGTTTCTTAATCATCTCACATTTGGCAAACTAAAGGGAAGTATGAATATGCTATGATCTGTCTTGCAAATGTGTTCCGCAGAAGAGTCCCATTAAAATTCAATATGAATCTCTGTTTGAAGAGTGTCCATCTGTGTTCATTTGTGGCAAATGTAATGAATCTCTCATTCTGCCTGCATATTCCGTTAACCCCTGCCATCTAGTGCCTCAGCTTCAAGACAAGGAAGTGTGGGATACTCATTTCTCATTCTATGGATTCCAGGCAACTCCCTGAGATCACTGCAGATGTGACTCTTATTCCAGATAACTTAATAATTCTGAAGCAGACCATGTCTACCCACCAACAGTACATACAAGCACAGATGCTAAAGTCATCTTGAAAGTGAAAGTGTTAGTTGCTCAGTCGTGTCCAACTCTTCTGCAACCCATGGACTGCAACCCACCAGGCTCCTCTGTCCATGGATTTCTCCAGGCAAGAACACTGGCGTGGGTTGCCATTTCCTTCTCCAAAGTCATCCTGCCTGGGCTCAAATCCTGGCTCTGCACATGTCTAGAGTCTGAACTTGCACAAATTGCTTAACAGCTCTAAACTTCGATTATCTCATTAGTGAAATAAATATGGACAATAACCTTATAGTTACTATTTTCTGATTGTTATGAAGAGAGAGGAGGAAGTATTAATACTTGGGCAACATTTACTCTGGCACACCATTGGAGCTGTTGTATGAATATAAATCCAGCCTCCCCCCAGGTTCCCACTGCCCTGTATCTTCTGAGGCCCCAAATCTTATTTCACCCAATTGTCATACAGAGTCATCATCAACTAAGCCAGTCAAAACGGATAAATGTAAATGTTAATATTTTAAGCTTTCACAGGTACTTAATAATTACCTGCACTGCTCATTGATGTTAGTGCCTTATGTTCATTCAGCTCTTTTGAGAACTGAAAGGACATAGTGGCCACATTTTGACTGGGAAGTACAGAGCTGCTTCTGTGGCTTCCATTATTGACTAACTGATATCACCACTCAAATCCCATAGCCAGCACCAGCAACCAACATCCATTCTGATCCCAAACTCCCTAACCCATGAAACTAAAATTATGGGTGCCTACAGATCATTTTTGGAGAAGGAAATGGCAACCCACTCCAGTGTTCTTGCCTGGAGAATCCCAGGGACGGTGGAGCCTGGTGGGCTGCCGTCTGTGGAGTCACACAGAGTTGGACACGACTGAAGTGACTTAGCAGCAGCAGCAAAGATCACTTTGGAGAAGGAAATGACAACCCACTCCAGTATTCTTGCCTGGAGAATCTCATGGACAGAGGAGCCTGGAGGGCTACAGTCCAAGGGGTCGCAAAGAGTCGGACACGACCGAAGCGACTTAGCACATACACACACACAAAGATCATTTTGGGGCTTCCCGTGTGGCCCAGTGGTAAAGAATTCACCTGGCAATGCAGAAGACACTGGTTTGATCCCTGGATCAGGAATATCCCCTGGAGAAGGAAATGACAACCCACTCCAATATTCTTGCCTGGAGAATTCCATGGACAGAGGAGGCTGGTGGGCTACAGTCCCTGGGTGGCAAAGAATCGGTCATGACCTAGTGACTGAGCACGCATGCATGCAAAGATCATTTTGGCTTTTCAGCTTATGAGACTAGATATCACTTCATCCAGATTTCTTATGAGACTAGATATCACTTCATCCAGATTTCTTTCTCTGTCTAATATTATTGGTGGATCTACAGGTGTGGGCCTGCCATTCTGTAAGGTTTCAACAGCGTTAGAACAGTGACCACGTGAATTTCGTCAGGTTTACCCACATACATCACCTGATAAGTTCACAAGAAACATAAAAATGCGGAGGTCGTTTCTGTTTGTGATTTTACGTATCCTGCAGCTTGATGTGGGCAGGGGACTGCATTTCTCCTGTCTGAAGAACACTGTTCTGTGAGAAATTGGCAACTGTTTCTTGAGACGGAAATTTAAAATTAAATTTTAATATAGGATGTTGCCATAAAATTAAAATTATAGGAAATAATCTGTGTTTAATAATCATCTTATTATTGCAATATAACTGATGCATAGCAGGCAATGGTATTTTCATAATCCAATGCTTCTGGACTGATTGTACATAAACACTATCCTTCCAGTAAGAAGAGCACTTTGGGGATTTCCCTGGTGGTCCAGCAGTTAAGAATCCACCTTCCAATGCTGGGGACATGGGTTCGATCCCTGGCCGGGGAACTAAGATCCCACATGGCACGGGGTAACTAAACTCATGAGCTACAATGAAGACCCAGCAGAGCCAAAAAAAAAAGTTAATTTACTTAAAAATAAATAAGTTATCATAAAAAGAAGTGAACCTTGGCTATCTCGTGTCATTTTATAGGTTGTGTAAATTATCCTGTTTCATTTTGTATTAGACTCCTGCTGCTGCTGCTGCTGCTGCTGCTGCTAAGTCGCTTCAGTCGTGTCCGACTCTGTGCGACCCCACAGACGGCAGCCCACCAGGCTCCCCGGTCCCTGGGATTCTCCAGGCAAGAACACTGGAGCGGGTTGCCATTTCCTTCTCCAATGCATGAAAGTGAAAAGTGAAAGTGAAGTCGCTTCAGTCGTGTCCGACTCTGTGCGACCCCACAGACTGCAGCCCACAAGGCTCCCCCGTCCCTGGGATTCTCAGGCAAGAACACTGGAGCGGGTTGCCATTTCCTTCTCCAATGCATGAAAGTGAAAAGTGAAAGTGAAGTCGATCAGTCGTGTCTGACTCCTAGCGACCCCATGGACTGCAGCCCACCAGGCTCCTCCATCCATGGGATTTTCCAGGCAAGAGTACTGGAGTGAGTTGCCATTAGACTCCTAGGGCAGCTGTAATAAATGACCAAGAATTTGCTGGCTTAAAATGATAGGATCTTACTCTCTCATAGTTCTGGAGTCCAGGAGTCTGAAATCCAGAAGTCAACAGGCCAGCACTCCTCTGAATGACAGGAGATAATCCATTCCTAGCCTTTTTCAACTTCTGGTGTCTGTCATCATTTCTTACAGTGTATCATTTAATCTCTGCCTCTCTTTAATCTCTTCATATGGCTTCCACGTGTCTCTATGTCTTATATAAGGAAGGACACTCTCCACTGGATTTAGGGCCCACCTAGATAATCCACCCTGGAGAAGGAAATGGCAACCCATTCCAGTATTCTTGCCTGGAAAATCCCATGGATAGAGGAGCCTGATGGGCTATCATCCATGGGATCGCAAAGAGTCAGACACAACTGAGAGACTAATGCTAGATAATCCAGGTTGATCTCAAGAGGCTTCATTTAATTACACCTGCAAAGGCTCTTCTTTCAAATAAATCACACCCATGGGTTCTAGGGGACCTATCTCTTGAGCAATGGCCACCATCCACCCCGTACACTTGTTGTACAGAGAGTATGTATTTCATTTCTCTGCAGCAGCTTCCCTGAGGCAGGAGATCTGTTTTCTGTATCCGTGATTCCACCAGGCTCAGTAGTCAGAGTACCTGCTCATATGAGATGCTCGTTTAAGGTGTGTTGAGTGGATGAATGAATATCATCACAACTCCTACACCATACCAGAAAAATACTGGGGAAATATTCTCAAGTGGAGGCATACCAGTCCAAAACCCATCAAAAGGGCTAGCCACAGTTCACGTCAGGAGCCCAGATGCAGCTGGTGAAGTAAAGCAATAGAGTAGAAAAAATGATAATAAGATCATGATCCCAGATTCAAACCACACACCAAGCACAACACTTGTCAGAAAGCAAATGGCTCTCTGCAGCTCAATGGGCACTTACAGAAAGAAGGCTCAACAGAGGGAAGCACATTCAGACACTTCCCCAATGAAAAGACGGATAAGAAAACTTTTAACAGATTTACAGAAAGTTAATCATATTTATCCTTCCCCTTTGAACAAGATCTTTTGCTTGTCAGATTAAACATCACAAAAAATGAAACCAGTTACATGAAAATCGGATTCTAAAACTGAAAGAATAGGCCAGTCTTCCTGCATCTCAAATATGATTTAGATCATGAAAACTAACATTTTAATCATACTTCACAGTGGGTAAGGTATTTTCATGTGATTCCATCTGACATAAGCAATAGCCTCCTGAAATCAGGTATCTCCCCTGTCATATAAGAAAACACATGTTGAGAAATGCAGAGACTTGTTCAAGGTGATGTGAGTGACAACAGGTAGACACCTAATGAATGTTGTTTTTATGGTTCCATATCTGGTATATGCGTGTGTGTGTGTGTGTGTGAGTGAGTGTACAAGAATAAGTCTCCTCTCCACTCAACTGCAACCTCCCTTGGTGATTCTGCCACAGTGATTCTACCAGGCACTTTCTTATGTCTGGTTGTATAATTACATTACAAAATATTTTTAAAATCTGACTCATAGAGATTTAACTTTCTTCCCAAGTCTGCCTGAGAATAATCTTGGAAAACCTTTATGGATTCCAATAAAGAGCAAAATGAAGAAAATTAAACCCTGGTGTGGGAAGGAGTGGGGATTAGGAAGAAAAAGTAACACACCACTTAGAATTTGTCTGTTCCTTCATAGAAGAGGAAAACTCACTTTTCCTGCAAACAGGAAAAGCACTGTTCTAAAAATGGGTCATTTTGAATTTCACTAAATCAAAATACTACTTAGCATGTTGTTAACAAGCTGTTTTGTAATGTTTCCATGTTGGTACTAACCGTACTGACCAATTGTACGTTCCCAAAGGGCAGAAATTATGTCTTACCAGAGTAAACAGTCAACGTTCACATTTCTCCCAGCTTACCCTCACATGCTGGACACTCAAAATTCAGGAACTGGCCACCAATTTAGAAAGAGAAGAGATGCTCTTGATTGTTAGGAGTCCCCAGGAAATCTCCTTTTGGGGACATGGGCTCCATGACATCTGCCATGGCAGGGTGCATCATGGTCCCCTTTCCCCTTAAAATAATCAAAGCCTGAACTAGGACACTGAAAGGGGACTGTACTGTAGTAGCTGGAATTTAGGCATAAATGGCATTTCTGAAGTGTCAGTACGTAACTGGCTTTTAAAGGACTGCAGGCTACTTAGCCCTGGTCGGTCTGCTCCTGAGTGCCAAGAAATAGGAACCAGGGCCATAAGCATCTGACTTCATGAATAAGGAGACCTAAAGTCCCCCCAGGAAGCCAGAGGCAGTGAGAGGTGCCTCCAGTCCCAGAGGCTGCCGGTACACAGCCTGAGACCCTGGGCAGAGCCCTCAGCCACCGGAGCGGGATCCTGTCCCTGGGTCCCTCAGGACACAAAGACAGGGAGCAACCCTGCTTCTGTCACCAGCTTCTCCCTCCCCTCAGCTTGAATCGGCAAGAAGCTGGGAACCCACCTCCCCTCTCTGTTCATATAAACCCTTTCTTCTGACGAGGCTCCACAGAGGCCAGGAGTTTGCTATAAATCTTGTTTGCCAAAAACATTATTCATATTCTTTGAGTCTGTATAATTTCTGTGAATGCCCACTCATTTATGGGGTGGGGGTGGGAATCTATTCCTTACCATATCTGTGAAATCAGAAAATTAGCCTTTAATCAAACAAGTGTATCTTTGCATGTTCAGGAAGAGTACATAGTGCTTAATCTTCTTGAGGTTATAGGCCTTGAAAATTTTATACCCTATGGACCTAATTTTCATAATAATAACACACTGTCCTAAATTTAAGAGGTCCCTGGAATTCTTGTAGCACCTTCAGAAACACCCTGGGGTTTTAGAACTCTGGGCAAAAAATGCAAGAGTCTATACACTTGTGTTTTAGTCCTTATCTTACATTTTGAAAAAGTTACTCTAATGTCTGTATAAATCTCTCTTTCTAGAAAAAGAGGACAAAATTATCTTTCACCCTTAATATCTTAAACAAATGATCATCAGCCAGAGTGCTTGAGTGTCCTGGCTTGGGGTCAGGCTGATATTTGGACTCTAGCTCTGTTCCTTTCTAAGATGAATGACTACAGACAATTTGCCTAATCTATTTGAACATGACTTTCCAAATCTCTAAATATGTACAGTGAGACGTATCAGTAAAAGAAATAATATCTATAATGTGATTGATGCAATGCCAAACCACAATTGCTAATGCTGATTAAATGGCTGGTGCCGTCATCACCTTCACCATCAAAAAGAACAGAGTTGGGATGCAGGTAGTTCTGAAGCATATTCAATTCCAAAAAGACACCAAGAGCCATATAGGGAAACTTGAAAATCTATGAAAAACAAACCAGTCTAGACAATCCCCACCTCTACAATCTCCAGTTTACCATAATACAGACCTTAGGTTATATTACCATTTCCAACAAACCATGAGAGAGCTTTCACTATGACATGGGAAGGGTCTCACCTACACAGGATTCCACAGTCTGGGCCCTGAGGGTGGCATTCTGCTACGATGGAGGTCTCACTGCTGCTACTGCTACTGCTAAGTCACTTCAGTCGTGTCCGACTCTGTGCGACCCCATAGACAGCAGCCCACCAGGCTCCCCCGTCCCTGGGATTCTTCAGGCAAGAACACTGGAGTGAGTTGCCATTGCCTTCTCCCGGATGTCTCACTAGCACAAGTTAAAGATGTGGCTGAGGGTAAATTTTGTGGAATGGCATATATATACTTGACACATGAATTCAAGAGGATACTGTAGTCCTTCATAAGACCAGTAAACATTTTCATGAAATCAACAATTTGGAAATGTTTACTAAAACTTTAATGTCCTCTTCTTTATTCTTGTTTTAATACAGCTTTTCCCCAAGATGAAATTTGTCTTTGATTCCCTATCACTCATCACAGTGCCTAGTAGAATATAAAGCCTCTGAAACTCTGAGATCAGAGAGAAAGAAAGAGAGAGAAAAAGGAAAGAAGGAAAGGAGAACTAAAGGAAGAATGAGGCAAGAAGATTGGGAGCACATGTTCATTTGTTCACTCAAGTAATGCTTGTTGAATATCTGATACATGCTAAGCTTTGAGTCAAGCACCTTAGGGACAATGATAGGTGAAATAGGGTTCTTATTCTGAACAAGCACACACAATTTAGTGTTTGTTCTTTCTTTCTTTCTTTTTAATAAAGGAAGAGGAGGGTGAAAAACGGGACCAAGTCTATTGCCATAGCTCTACTATAATAAGGGTACGTGTGCTGGCATGCTGAGTCCCTTCAGTCGTGTACAACTCTGTGCGACGCTATGAATGCAGCCTGTTAGGCTCTCTGTCCATGGGATTCTCCAGGAAAGAATCCTGGAGTGGATTGCCATGCCCTCCCCCAAGGGATCTTCCTGACCCAGGGATCGAACCTGCATCTCTTATATCTCCCACATTTGCAGGCAGGTGAGGGCTTCCCTGGTGGCTGAGCTGGTAAAGAATCTGCGTGCAATACGGGAGACCTGTGTTTGATCCTTGGGTTGGGAAGATCCCTTAGAAAGGGAACGGCTGCCCACTCCAGTATTCTGGAGAATTCCATGAACCGTGTAGTCCATGGGGTCACTACTGACACGACTGAGTAGTCGTATCACTTCTTTACCACTAGCACCACCTGGGAAGCCCATAATAAGGGTTTGGCACAGATCATCCCTGTCTACCAAATACCTGGGCCCCTGCCACAGGCATTGAGCTGTTTCACCAACCAACGCCGGTCAGAGACTACATTTCCCAGCTTCTTCTGCAACTACGGGAGACCTTGTGACTAGCTTCTGGCCAATGAAATGTGACCGGAAGTGACGTTTGCCACTTCCCGGCCCTTGCGACACCTAGAACCACCTTGGTAGCCCTATATGGGCTGCAGGGCAGGGCCTCTGACTGCTTGGGTCCTGTGTGACTGTGTGGAACAGAATCTCACTTCCCTTCGCTGATGGTAATTGCTTGTTCTACACATCAATGAGCAAAACTAATACTAAAACAAAAAGCTTTTTTTGGCTACTGTGCTGAGATTTGGGGGTTGTTCATGTAGTTACAGAGAAAGCAATGGCACCCCACTCTAGTTCTCTTGCCTGGAAAATCCCATGGATGGCAAAGCCTGGTAGGCTGCAGTCCATGGGGTCGCTAAGAGTTGGAAGCAACTGAGCGACTTCAGTTTCACTTTTCACTTTCATGCATTGGAGAAGGAAATGGCAACCCACTCCAGTGTTCTTGCCTGGAGAATCCCAGGGACGGGGGAGCCTGGTGGGCTGCCGTCTCTGGGGTCGCACAGAGTCGGACACGACTGAAGCGACTTAGCAGCAGCATATAGTTAATGTTTACTCTAGCTAACACACGTTAAAAATCTAAATTTAATTTTCAGGTAGCTTGAGATGTATCTTACGTGTATTGATAATAAAATCAAACTGACATATATCTTATGTGTATGGATAATAAGCTGTCAAGAGACCCTGCTTTTGAACTAGAATTATGCCCCATCAGCACAGCAGTGCTCTTTAGCGCATTCTGATCTGCTGCTCTATCAAACTGCCAATGATGTCATAGAAATCTGGAGACAGAGTGGTGGATGGTTACTGCAACACATGCAGAAGAGTCAAAATCAATGTCATTGCTTTGCTAATAATTATTTTAACGGTAGAATAAAGCAATCATTATGTATTACATGCAATTTGTTTAGTGGGTAAAATAATTTCCAAACACCTTGAGCTTAGTCTCATTTACAGATTTAAATCAAAGACTTTTTCATCAACACCTCTTTTGCAGAACATGAAACTCTCCTTTTCTATTTTTTGTGCCTTTGTCTTATTAATAACATTACTGATAATTTCTCCTAAAAATAATACCCACATCTGATGAATGCTTTCTATGAGTCAAAGCCTGGTTATGTACTTTTCACACATGAATTTTATATTTATCTAATTTACATATGCTCAACTTGTCACATGTCAACCCTCTAAGACAGATATATTATCATTCTATCTTACAAATATGAAAATTAGTGTTACTAAAAGTCAAATAACCTGACCAAGTTCACATACTTACTAAGTGGAAGAACTGAAATTTGAACTAGGGTTTCCTGATACTAAAGCCCAAGGCAGTTTCATTGTGTCAGGTAAATCTTAACTGAAGATGAATTTTAAATGAAAATAATATTAAGCTTACAGCATCATGTTAGGTCAGGGGTATAACAATAGCATCCGATATTTACTGAATGTTTGCTTTGTGTCAGATACTCTCCTAAACACTACGGGTTAATTTATAAATCTTCACAACTCTAAGAAATAAGCACTAAGATTGTCTCTTTCACACAGATAAGAAAACTGAGGCACAGAGTTTCAGTGACTTGTCCAAGATCACACAGCTAGTTGGTGGGTGAACCAGAATTCAGATATAGGCTTCCTGGTTTCAAAATCTGTTTCCTTAACCACTCCACTAACTGCAGTAAGGTATGCAAATATGTCTTTAATTAAAGATAACACTTAAACTTGTTTCTATTTCAGAATGATGCTGGGTGTGGTCAGAATTATTGTCATCGCTATGCAATCAAATTTTAAGAGAATCCCTGAATCTAGAATAGGAAAATATTGTACAAAAAATGAAAGTTGGATAAGTATTAATAAATTGTCTTAACAAGAAATCAAATACAGAGCAACCCCAACAGGACTAGAAACATGAGCAGCAGTGGAAATGTCTGATTTTGGTCTCAGGTAGGGAGTTGCAAGGGTCACCAGGAACTCAGAGGGGCAGAAGTGTGAAAAAAGCTCACAGGTCATATATCCACCGGATATTCTGCTCTCAGTAGTTCCTACCTACCTACACTCTTTTCTTTCATCTATATTTCATATCCCAGGAACAAAACTCACTTTATTTTTTTTTAAATATACAAAATTGCCTGATCATTAAGTGTTTTCTGATTACATCAGGCAGAGAATCAAAGAAAGCACAGGTAGGTATCACAGGTGACATGTAACAGAAAGATCTGTGCTAGGATTCAAAAAGGACTTTAAGAGCAATTAGAAAGCATTAGAATGCCATTCTTAAAATAACAATGTCATGACTAAATGGACTGAAGAAACAGTAAGTCCAGTCCTTATTTTAAAGGATGGATTGACATTATAGAAATAAATAGATGAAGCGAGTAAGATTTAATCATGGAACTATTCATCTGAATGACTCAACAATACTTGACCATTCCTAATGCAGCCTTTTTACAGAAGGAGTACAAGAGTCCAACCTCTGCAACTACTTAGGGGTGTACCATATACTTACCAGGTATTATAGGAAATCCTTCCTCCAGAGAGCTTTATCACTCAAGAAATTTAGCCAAAGTAAATTCAGCCAAAGCTGAATTAAGATGGACGGACCTGGAATCCACAAACCCGGACAACTGCACTTTTTGAGAGTGTGATCTTAGGCAGGACACTTAATCGCTCTAATTCTCAGTTTAAAGAAATGTGAAGTGAGTGGGACCCTAGTAAATGCAGAAACCACGTGGTCCAATCTCTAAGTTGTCTCCTTCCAAAGTGCAGTCCAATAGCCAACAGAAATCTTAAAAGTAATTACACTTCTCCCTTAAGCTTCTTGAAAGCTATTAAAGGTAATCCAATACAGGTAAACTCTTTTCCCACCCTTCCTTTACTTCCCTCACAATCTTAAACTGCTACGGTGGTTTTTTTTTTAGCTCTTCACACTGCTGAAAAGCTCCCTGACACACACACTCTCACTCAGTATTCAGATTAACTTCGTCTCTTTTCCAGCAAGAAAGAATCCTTCCTCTTTAGAAAAACGAGAGGGAACTGAGCTGATGAGCTGGAATAAGAAAGGTGTCTGTGAACACACACATTTGTTTGTTTGCTATATCATGTGAGAATAATGATGCTCGTCTTAAGGGTTTTAGGAATATTAAACAGATAATATCTATAAACTTTCCAGAACGCAGTGAGAGCTTTTTCATGAGTACACGCACTATAGCCATAATGCATATACATTCCCCACTACACACAGAGTGTACGTGATATTTTGTTTGGTCCTTTGGATCATTCTCCACCCGAACTCTGCCCTTTGGGAAGCTCATCTTTCTGGGTTGCACCAAGTGGGAGGCATTGGCAGGAAGCTGGGGGAGTGAGTCATGGGATCAATATCCCTGGTTCCTCCTCAGTCAGTCCTCAGAGGTTGGCAGCAGCTGGATTTCTTCACTGAAGAGTGCAGACCCTCCCCTAGTTGCAGTCACACCTCTCTCTCTCTCTTGGTTCCAGTAACTGTCCACCCACCCCTCCCAGGCCTGTCAGTGATAACAGTTATACGGGTGCTTTTCCACAACCCCACTAGCATCTCTGACCACAGACTTGTCCTGCCCTGTTCAGTTCAGTCGCTCAGTCGTGTCCGACTCTTTGCGACTCCCTGCACTGCAGCACGCCAGGCTTCCCTGTCCATCACCAACTTGCGGAGTTGTAAATAGGTCAACTGTCACTGTAAATAGGTCAACTGTCGTCATACTACTCACTTGAGTGGCACCAGTCGTCCCAGCAGGATCCTGACTGATAGACAAGGGAAACCAGCTGGGGTGTTTTCTACCCTTAAACTCCTCCATCTGAGGTGGAGAAGTGGCACAGAGGCACTCGATGCTTCATTTGCTTTGCTCAGAAGCCCCCACAGCTATAGGGAAGCAGAACCTAGAGTTGGTGGGGGGGGGGGCGGGGCGTGTGTGTGTGTGGGAGGGTGGTAGGCGAGTGGGATGAAGGATGAAGAAGCAGCAAGGAGACTTAAGCTACCCTGAGAAGACCCCTTCCTCATCTTCAAAATGTGACATTCCACAGGCTTCCGTGGGAATGAAAGGTTTCCTTTCACTCAGATTACCTACCGGACAATACAATAACTGAAAAATTCATCTTGCATCCTATTGGGTGGACCCATGTCAGTGTAGAATTGCTTTTACTTCTTCAATTAAAGCATATGTCCAGGAGTTTCACTAAATAATTCTGTCTTGTTATATGGAAATACTCTGTAAAGGTTACTTGTGTTCTCTGGACTTTTTAATAAGTGAAGAAAAGTAAGTTTAAGGTGATGGTGGCCTCATAGAATGAGTTTGGAAGTTTACCTTCCTCTGCAATTTTCTGGAGGAGTTTGAGCAGGATAGGTGTTAGCTCTTCTCTAAATTTTTGGTAGAATTCAGCTGTGAAGCCGTCTGGACCTGGGCTTTTGTTTGCTGGAAGATTTTTGATTACAGTTTCAATTTCCGTGCTTGTGATGGGTCTGTTAAGGTTTTCTATTTCTTCCTGGTCGAGTTTTGGAAAGTTGTACTTTTCTAAGAATTTGTCCATTTCTTCCTCGTTGTCCATTTTATTGGCATATAATTGTTGATAATAGTCTCTTATGATCCTTTGTATTTCTGTGT
Source organism: Bos grunniens (assembly GCF_055505025.1). Taxonomy (NCBI): domain Eukaryota; kingdom Metazoa; phylum Chordata; class Mammalia; order Artiodactyla; family Bovidae; genus Bos; species Bos grunniens. The sequence continues at coordinate 13,227,026 of NC_141174.1, forward strand.
TGTCTGTTGTGATCTCTCCATTTTCGTTTCTAATTTTATTGATTTGATTTTTCTCCCTTTGTTTCTTGATGAGTCTGGCTAATGGTTTATCAATTTTATTTATCCTTTCAAAGAACCAGCTTTTGGCTTTGTTGATTTTTGTTATAGTCTCTTTTGTTTCTTTTGCATTTATTTCTGCTCTAATTTTTAAGATTTCTTTCCTTCTACTAACCCTGGGGTTCTTCATTTCTTCCTTTGGCCACCATCACCCTAATACCAAAACCTGACAGAGATCCCACAAAAAAAGAAAACTACAGGCCAATATCACTGATGAATATAGATGCAAAAATCCTAAACAAAATTCTAGCAATCAGAATCCAACAACACATTAAAAAGATCATACACCATGACCAAGTGGGCTTTATCCCAGGGATGCAAGGATTCTTCAATATCCGCAAATCAATCAATGTAATACACCACATTAACAAATTGAAAAACAAAAACCATATGATTATCTCAATAGATGCAGAGAAAGCCTTTGACAAAATTCAACACCCATTTATGATAAAAACTCTCCAGAAAGCAGGAATAGAAGGAACATACCTCAACATAATAAAAGCTATATATGACAAACCCACAGCAAACATTATCCTCAATGGTGAAAAATTGAAAGCTTTTCCTCTAAAGTCAGGAACAAGACAAGGGTGCCCACTTTCACCATTACTATTCAACATAGTTTTGGAAGTTTTGGCCACAGCAATCAGAGCAGAAAAAGAAATAAAAGGAATCCAAATTGGAAAAGAAGAAGTAAAACTCTCACTATTTGCAGATGACATGATCCTCTACATAGAAAACCCTAAAGATTCCACCAGAAAATTACTAGAATTAATCAATGATTATAGTAAAGTTGCAGGATATAAAATCAACACACAGAAATCCCTTGCATTCCTATACACTAATAATGAGAAAACAGAAAGAGAAATTAAGGAAACAATTCCATTCACCATTGCAACGAAAAGAATAAAATACTTAGGAATATATCTACCTAAAGAAACTAAAGACCTATATATAGAAAACTATAAAACACTGGTGAAAGAAATCAAAGAGGACACTAATAGGTGGAGAAATATACCATGTTCATGGATTGGAAGAATCAATATAGTGAAAATGAGTATACTACCCAAAGCAATTTATAGATTCAATGCAATCCCTATCAAGCTACCAACAGTATTCTTCACAGAGCTAGAACAAATAATTTCACAATTTGTATGGAAATACAAAAAACCTCGAATAGCCAAAGCGATCTTGAGAAAGAAAAATGGAACTGGAGGAATCAACCTACCTGACTTCAGGCTCTACTACAAAGCCACAGTTATCAAGACAGTATGGTACTGGCACAAAGACAGAAATATAGATCAATGGAACAAAATAGAAAGCCCAGAGATAAATCCACGCACATATGGACACCTTATCTTTGACAAAGGAGGCAAGAATATACAATGGATTAAAGACAATCTCTTTAACAAGTGGTGCTGGGAAATCTGGTTAACCACTTGTAAAAGAATGAAACTAGAACACTTTCTAACACCATATACAAAAATAAACTCAAAATGGGTTAAAGATCTCAACGTAAGACCAGAAACTATAAAACTCCTAGAGGAGAACATAGGCAAAACACTCTCTGACATACATCACAGCAGGATCCTCTATGACCCACCTCCCAGAATATTGGAAATAAAAGCAAAAATAAACAAATGGGACCTAATTAAACTTAAAAGCTTCTGCACATCAAAGGAAACTATTAGCAAGGTGAAAAGACAGCCTTCAGAATGGGAGAAAATAATAGCAAATGAAGCAACCGACAAACAACTAATCTCAAAAATATACAAGCAACTCCTACAGCTCAACTCCAGAAAAATAAATGACCCAATCAAAAAATGGGCCAAAGATCTAAATAGACATTTCTCCAAAGAAGACATACAGATGGCTAACAAACACATGAAAAGATGCTCAACATCACTCATTATCAGAGAAATGCAAATCAAAACCACTATGAGATACCATTTCACACCAGTCAGAATGGCTGCGATCCAAAAGTCTACAAATAATAAATGCTGGAGAGGGTGTGGAGAAAAGGGAACCCTCTTACACTGTTGGTGGGAATGCAAACTAGTACAGCCACTATGGAGAACAGTGTGGAGATTCCTTAAAAAACTGGAAATAGAACTGCCTTATGATCCAGCAATTCCACTGCTGGGCATACACACTGAGGAAACCAGAAGGGAAAGAGACACATGTACCCCAATGTTCATCGCAGCACTGTTTATAATAGCCAGGACATGGAAGCAACCTAGGTGTCCATCAGCAGATGAATGGATAAGAAAGCTGTGGTACATATACACAATGGAGTATTACTCAGCCATTAAAAAGAACACATTTGAATCAGTTCTAATGAGGTGGATGAAACTGGAGCCTATTATACAGAGTGAAGTAAGCCAGAAGGAAGAACACCAATACAGTATACTAACGCATATATATGGAATTTAGAAAGATGGTAACGATAACCCTGTATACGAGACAGCAAAAGAGACACTGATGTATAGAACAGTCTTATGCACTCTGTGGGAGAGGGAGAGGGTGGGAAGATTTGGGAGAATGGCATTGAAACATGTGAAATGTCATGTATGAAACGAGATGCCAGTCCAGGTTCAATGCACGATGCTGGATGCTTGGGGCTGGTGCACTGGGACGACCCAGAGGGATGGTATGGGGAGGGAGGAGGGAGGAGGGTTCAGGATGGGGAACACATGAGAAATAAAGGAATAGAGAAAAAAAAAATAAAACAAGAAGCAGATTCATGCTGACGTATGGCAAAGGCCAACACCATATCGTGAAGCAATTATCCTCCAATAAAAAATAAATACTTTTTTTAAAAAGAAAAGAATCCTGTGCAAACTAAAATAAATAAATTTTTTAAAAATCAGCAAATGATCCTCTTGCTCCCATAAAAGATGGCAAACAGGAAAAAATAAAAAGGAGCTCTGCCCAGGAAAGAGGGATTCTCCCTCTGCTCCGCCACTCATCTTTGTCATCTCAAGCCAGTCATCCACCCTTCTAAGCTTCTGTTTTCTTGTCTATAAAAAGAGAAAAGCAGAATACTGGCACTGGTCATTTCCTTACAGCCTTAACATTCAAGATTCTGTGCAGTAACAAATGACTTAACAACTACCACCATTTTAACAGCACACAAGTATCGCAGCCAGAGGGTTAGCAGACTCTGTGGCTGACCATAGCCAAACTTAGACGCTAATGTGGGGTTCTTTTTACAGTTAGTTTTGGAATACATGCAAAAACCGAAAAGGAAGTTGGATTCGAATCCCATGTCCATCCAGCAATCATTTTCCCAGGGCTAAAGAAAAAAAAAAAAGAAAAGTAAGTTTAAGTAATATAGCGATGGTTTTCAAAACTCATTATCAAGGAAAGTAGATCAATGTACTTCTGTATATTTATTTTTAACTGAATAGGACATGCCCAATTACTTGTGATTATGAAAAACAATTCAAAGCAAATTTCACCCAGCAGCTATAGTTTTTTAACCAGAAAAAAATGATTTGCCTGACCTATTCTCAGTAGCCAAATTTAATCTTACTAATGAACAGTGACCAAATTGTTGGAATTAATAATGGATAGAAAAAGTAGCTTGTAATGCTTTATTGACCTCTTTTAACACAGAAAGGTCTAAATGTTTAGTCTGCCAAAGCAAGTTTTGATATTATTCCCCTCTTACTTCTTTTTATCTATAAGCTGCAAGCTGTCTGCGATGCAACTATTTATTTTTGTTGAATTGAATTCCTACTACCCACCACCACAGTACCTGGCACCTAGAACACGCTCGACATATGTTTATTGATTTAATAACAGGATGAATGGATAAAAGATGAGTTAATTTCTAATGAATTTCAAATCCTACAGGATTTGGGCACCTTGTTGAAGAGATAAAATTGTAATTAAGTCTTTATTTGCTTTTACTATTTCTTCCTAACTTACAGAACTTAGTATTGCATATGAGTTCACCAAAGCTTGTTTACTCTAATCAAATATTTGTTGAGCACTTACTATAAGGAAATGTGACGCACTACGGGGACCATGAGGGCAGTTAGATATGGGTGCTTTCTTCTGAAGACGTACTAGCAGGAATAAAAGGATACAAATGCCTGCTCTACGAAGCAGTCTTTCTTGAATATTAAGGGAGATCAGCTGACATGGAGTGGGTGGGCACAGAAGGAGTGCTGACATCTGGAGGTTGGGGAGCTCAGGAAAGGCTTCAGAGGAGAGGTGGCTTCCATCCTGGATCTTAAAAGAGTCACTGGATGTGGACCTTCAGAGAATATCAATAACTGATACTAACTCGACACCACGCGGTCTGCAAATGAGCACACTCACTAGATACCTTCATCGGATCCTCACAGCCTCCCAGTGGAATGGGTGACAGTGACAGGTTAGTCCCTCAGTCGTGTCCGACTCTTTGCAACCCCACAGACTGCAGCCCACCAGGCTCCTCTGTCCATGCAATTCTCCTGGCAAGAATACTGGAGGGGGTGCCATTCCCTTCTCCAGGGGATCTTCCTGACCCAGGGATCGGGTCCCGTGAACTGTAAGCAGATTCTTTACCGTCTGAGCCCTTAGAGACCATCAAATGACTTAAAAGACATAAGTTTAAGAGACGTGTTTGTTCAGTCAGAAAGTGATTGAATGAATGAATCTCATCTTCCTGAAAGTTCTAGAATAGATGGCACAAATTGTACTTGTGGAAACTTTGGATTTTAACCAAGTGTTCTGAATCCCAAGTAACAGATCTTTCAACTACATTGCATTGCCCTTTTGGGGAGGATCTTGAGGTAGAAATATCCACAAATTACATAGTACGCCAGTGAGAAAACAAATGATTTACTGAGGTTTCAGTGCAGCAGCAGTGAAAGTATGGTTTCTTACAATATAGCTCCCCTGGAGGGGCTGACAACAATAATAATAGCTAACATTTATTGAGTGCTTTTTATGTGGAATGCATTATTCAAAATCTTACATGCATGCTCTTATTTGCTCTCATTTAATACTCACAACACCATGTGGTAGGTGCCATTATAAACCTATTGGTACAAATGAGAAACACGATGCTCAGAATAATTAATCACTTAGGCAGAGTCACACATTTGATAAATCACTGCACCATTATTATTATTAACGGCCCTTTGGAAATGCAACCAAACCTTTAATTAAGAAGACAAACAATTCACTTCTACTTTGTAATAAATTCTACCTGTGAAGAAATGTTCCCTGGTATCTGAGCCGTTAGTCAGACTGCTGGGTCTAAATGTTCATCCACAAATTAGTTGCATCTTCATCAAATTTGTTCTGCCAGATATACAAAATATCTAAGTCTGCTGTCAGTCTTATTAGGGGATTTCAGTTACCAATGAGACTGACAAATAAATCTGCAGATATACAAACTTCTAATGATTCACTGGAAAACGAAGTCCACTTTTTCTTTTTTATGCAATAGCTCCTTGGGGCTAGCTTACCTCTCCTTTGTATTGAGTCTGACATGCACACTTTCAAATTAGGTCGCTGGCACAAAGTCTCCAAATTCTCCCCCTCTTTGCCTTTCAAAGCTTCACCCCTTAATAAAACCAAAGACACCAAACACTTTGGTTTTGTTTTTGTTTCAAAAGATCCTTTATTTTTGTCATTTGCCATTTGAGCCTTTTAACAAAGCCAGGCTTTACGGCTTTCATCTGATTTGGGTCAGAATCAGCCCTGCAGAAGTCATTCATTTTTAAGCTGAAGGAAAATTAACTTAGAAGCAAAGAGTACTGGAGTGTCACTAACCAGAAATGAGACCCGAGAGCAGCCCCCCACCTTCACCTTTCTACCTCAGTTTCCTTGTCTGTAAAGTAAGGGAGAAGGCAATGGTACCCCACTCCAGTACTCTTGCCTGGAAAATCCCATGGATGGAGGAGCCTGGTAGGCTGCAGTCCATGGGGTTGCAAAGAGTTGGACTCGACTGAGCGACTTTCCTTTCACTTTTCACTTTCATGCATTGGAGAAGGAAATGGCAACCCACTCCAGTGTTCTTGCCTGGAGAATCCCAGGGACGGAGGAGCCTGGTGGGCTGCTGTCTACGGGGTCGCACAGAGTCTGATATGACTGATGGGACTTAGCAGCAGCAGCAGCAAAGTAATGGAAAGGGAGGAACTGCTCTCCACTGTTCTTTACAATGTGAGATTCTATCCTTGTAATGCACACAAAGCTTTATGCCTCTGTTCATGTATTCACTCTTTCTTTCTACCAATACTTATTTGTAGATGCATATTTCTACCAATACTCACTGTGCTTGCAATGTCACAAAAAGTAGAGGTAAATTCTTTAAACACATTATCTTTTCACAAATACAACGGGGTTTCAAGAGCATTTTTAGGAAAAATCTCACACTATTGAGAATAAAGCACATTTTTACATTTCTTCTTTAGCTCTTTTATTGGGAAATGTTTTAAAATGGGCTGAGGAATGATATTCAAATGGAAAACCCAAGGCCTTTAAAATCCTTTTTACAGATGCTCAAACTAGAGTCTCACATATTCTTCCATTTCTCATCTTACAGTCTAAGGAAAAACAAAAACAAACAAATAAAAAACTTGACTTCCAAAGTACATCTTTAATAATAACAGTGCACACTTAAAGTTTAAGAACTATAGAATATTTTTAAAGTTGATGTAGACTATATCTCAGAGGCCACTTTATACCATATTCAAGAAACTACCATGCTGTTATTTTTGTCTTCAGAGCAAGCTGCTACTTTAGCAATTAGCAGTCCATAAAAATGTGGGCAATTGGCTTCCTCTAGACTAATTAGCAAGTTTGCTATGTTGCTGTCCCAGCTGGTCATGCTATGTCTTTTAACTTAGCTCAGGCCTAGTTGGTTTTGCCAGTTCTAGAACCTTTTAAAGTTTGTCGTAATAACAGATATCTCAATTGGCTTAAACTCTTCAGCAAAACAATGTTATCTGAACTGGGTCAGGATTCTCAGCTCCTATCTCCTGTTCTCAACAAAAGCTCAGGCAACTCCCTACTCTGTGCAAACCTCCTCCAACTGTGTTCACCCTGTCCCTCTACCCCAATGCTCAAGTCTCTGTTTTCTGAAGTCTATCCCACAGTGTGGTTGGCAGATTCTCACTCTTGACCTCTGCAGCCAGGTGGACCAACCATCAAGCGTGTAGCTTCTCCAGAAGTTGACTCTTCTTGCTTTATTCCCTTGCAATGTTTCACTCATCAGAGCCTTCTGGCATTTCTCCTCCAACATGCCCAGCCTCTTGATTCAGAACCCTAGACTTGACCCAGGATTTGTGTCAGAACACGTTCCCTGACAGCAAATGGATAACTGGAGATTTAAGCGTGGATGTGAGCAATGGCACAGAGCAAACAGGAAAAACAAAAACAAGGATGTTGTCCAGGGTCAAGGCAGGCAAACTGCTAAGTGAACAGATCAGACTCAAAAGTAGATGTGATCTGGTGAGGGGAGGTCGAATTGCAGTGTTGGAGAAGACTCTGCAGTGTCCCTTGCACTTCAAGGAGATCAAACCAGTCAATCCTGAAGGAAATCAACCCTGAATTCACTGAAAAGACTGATGCTGAAGCTCCAATACTCTAGATACCAGATGCAAAGAGTTGACTCACTGGCAAAGACCCTGATGCTGGGAAAGACTGAGGGCAAGAGGAGAAGGGGGTGACAGAAGATGAGATGGTTGGATGGCATCACCGACTCAATGGACATGAGTTTGACCAATGTCCAGAAGATAGTGAGGGACAGGCAAGCCTGGCGTGCTGCAGTCCATGGGGTCTCGACGAGTAGGGCACAACTTAGCAGCTGAACAATGAACAGCAGCAAAGATGGAAAGTTATGGTAGATCATCAGTAAAGGTTAGTGGGAAGTAATTTAGTGGTGGGAGGAGGGGGAGGAAGGAAGTAGTGGTAAATGGAAGACATTTAGTGCCTGAGGCACATGATGATAAAGATAATAATTATAATAAATAATAATAATAAAAATGACAGTCAAGCGGCTCAAAGGAAGAAGCCAAGAGTAAATAAAGAGACATTTACTATATAGAACCCTGGAAAGACATCAGGGTTGTCTGAATTGGAGGCATCAATTTCTAAAAGCGGGGGTGAGGGGCAGGGCTAAAAACAGGAGAAGTAGTTGAAAGTTGTATGAGGATTAAATGGATCCATAGATATCCTCTCCACTGTGGCAAGGAAATCCAGACACCCAGAAAAAGTGAATGAGGAGAGCTTTGGATCTGGGGACCCAGGTTCAGGCCCTTCCAGGTGTGTGAAGTCAGAATAAAAACAGGAGTTGGTGGTGTTTAGTCGCTCAGTCATGCCTGACTCTGCAAAAATAAAAGGGCTACATGTAAATCTACCCACTGACCTGAGACCAGTCCACATACCCTGAGCCCTCTCCTCCTCAGTTCTCAAGGTACTGCCACCCACCTACATACAGAAAACATTCATATACAGAGAAACTGACTTAGACTCAAGAAACCGAATTACTGGAGAAGCTAAAGGGCTTGAGAGAAAAGATACAGAGATAAGAGTTATCTTTAAGGGGCAGCTCTTTGACAAAGAGGCTAGCCCCTCAGCTATTTATACTCTAGTGAACTTTACCAACTGATCTAAAAAAAACAGACTGCCCATAATTACAGCTTCTAATTGGCTTGTTAGAATTTTATTATTAGGGGAGAATAAATAGCCACCATTCACCCGACATTGGAAGATAGCCTCTAACAGAAACATGAAACCCAGAGATGAAGATAGAGAGTGGGGAAAAAAGAATTCAAAAAGACAGTGCAGGGAATAGAAAAACAATTTTTAAAGCTTCATCCTTAATAATGTTCACAGATAACTTACATCTACTAAAAACCACAAACTGAATGCTATTAAAAGGAAAAATAATGAACCACGAAGCTCTTAGAAAATAAAAAACATAAATATTTATGTATATTTGCTAGCAGAGATCTACTAAACAGAAGGATTGGAAGATAAAGTCAAGGATATTTAGAAAAAAATGCTAGTTGTCTAAAATGAGCATTCGTGTATAAAATGTAAATAAGCCAAAACAAAAAAATAATGCATGTAATTCAGAAATATGGATGTAAAACCAGAAGGAAAAAACTCAAAGTATTAGATGCAATATCTTTTGATTGATGTGTGGAAGAATTAGGTCAATAGTTTTCTCTCACTATTTTCATTATAAGCTTTACAGGAACACTTTTTATATATTTATGTGATAATCTGTTAAAACATGAAAATTTAGCTTAAAAAAAGACAGTAGAAATTTAGTGGAGCCCAGCAATATGCAACCTGGGTGAGACAGTCAACAGATTGCAGGCAAATGGAAGTAGCTATTGTAGAGGCTGGTGACACCATGATGTAACAAGAAATATATATTTGATCTTTGTGCCAAATTGCTGGTACAGGGCTTCTGAAACTCTTATAATTTCCTGAGTAATGGGGTAAGAGGAGCAGCTTTCGTTATTCCTAACAAACCTTTTCAACTATGCTTGAGTTTACGCTAATGAAGTGACTCGGAGGATGGGGGCTGGCTGCCACGTGGAGCCCTATATGATCAGAGAGTTGGAACTTTCAGCCCCACTCCCATACCTCTAGGGAGGGGACTAGGGTGGACACTGAATTAACTGACGGCCAGTGAATTAATCAATCATGCCTAAGTACAGAACCTCCATAAAAACCCTAAACAGTGGGGTTTAGAGAGCATCCGGGTGGTGAACACACCAAGGTGTTGAGAGGGTGGTACACTTGGAGAGAGAGTGGAATTTCTACACCCCTCCCCTATATTTTGCCCTATGTCTCTCTTCATCTGTATCCTTTATTACACCCTTCCTAATTAACCAATAAGTATAAATATAATAACCTGGTTCTGTGAGCCATCATAGCAAATTACCAATCTGAGGAGAGGACCGTTGAACTCCTGATTTACGTAGCGCCAGATGGTCAGAAGTGCAGATGACAACTTGGGACCTGTAGCTAGCATCTGAAGTAGGGGGCACTCGTGTGTGGTGGGGCCCTTAGCCTGCGGGGTCTGCATTAACTCCAGGAAGTTGTTTCAGAAGTGAGTGATATTGTTGTTGTTTAGTCACTATGTTGTGTCCGACTCTTTTGCAACTCCGTGGACTGAAGCCCGCCAGGCTCCTCTGTCCATGGGATTTCCCAGGCAAGAATACTGGAGTGGATGGCCACTTCCTTCTCCAGGGGATCTTCCTGACCCAGGGATTGAATCTATGAGTCCTGAGTTGACAGGCAGAGTCTTTACCACTAAGCCACCTGAGAAGCCCCAAGTTAAACTGTAGGACACCCAGTTGAGGTCCACCAAGATCTAAAAAATTGCTTAGTGTGGGGAGAAAAACCAACATATCTGGTGACAGAAGTACTGTAGAGTAGAGGAAATGCTTTTCTTTTTCAGACCTAACAATGGAAAAGTTAGTAGAGGAGTATATCATAGGATTAAGATCAGTGGAGGAGTGTATCAGATTAAGTAGAACTGAATGTCCATGAAACCAAGCCGATATTTCTAACAAAGAAGAAGACTGGACTTCCAATTACCAAAATTCTTCAGTTCTATTTGGGTAAATCTTATAGACTTAGATGCTTCTATAATATTCAAAGGGCATAAATCAATCCACACAAATTTTATTGTTTTACTGAATTCAATGATAGTGCAAATTTTAAAACCAACTCGTCACACCTCAGGCAAAAATTCAAATCTCTGAACTAAAGGCTTATGTTAAGCAAAGGAGATTTCCATGGGGCATAAGAAAGACAAATATAATATTTTGAAGACAAAACATAAAAAGGAAAGCTGTGGATTTTACATCATGTGATTATTTAAGAAAAGATATCATGTGGTCTGCTATATTAATTTTTCCCATCTAAAGGTTGACAAAAGATGAATGAGGTATTTTCAGCAATATTAACTTATGGATCACAAGGGATGTGCAGAGTTTATTTAGAGGATGTAGAGAGAAAAACAAAAGATACTTTCACTTGTCTGTATCTTCCTTCCTTATTTAATTGCATTATACACACAGACAGGCTAGATTTAAAACAGTCTGAGCTGTCAGATAATAGATCTAAATTAGAATTCAGAGCTGCAAGTTGGGTCACTGTCCTTTCAAACTGCTGCCAACCTCCTGGATTCAGATAACTTTAGAAAACATAATTCTGTCTAGGTCACCAGCTATTTAAAAATAAAACATTCCTCCCTAAAGGAGGAAAGCCAAGTCATTGCAAACTGGTATTTATATAGCAGAGTTCTACTGGTGAGCCATTCTAGATCCTTTCTGGAACAAGAAGAGTGAACGAGAAGGCAAAGATGAGAAGAAACACAAGAGTTTGAGCTTCACTGTCTACACCAAAAATAGTTACTGCCTCGGTGTCATTCAGGAATACACAAGACCAACTCCATTTTGGTCACCCAGGGGTTCTAGTTAGAGGCATTGGCTTTGACTATTTCCTCACTCACAGCCATCAAATCCTGTCGAGTCTTAATCCTTCCCCGCTTTCCATCTGCCTGCTGGGTATTTCCTATCGTCCAAGTTCACAGCCATCTTCCTCGTCTAATTCTGCCAAGTCTTTCTTAATCCTAGTACTAAAGGATCCTCTTTCTTAACCCCATGCAGATTCACCACGTGATAAAGTATACAGTTCTTAAAGGCCACATAAGGCATTCTCTGACATAGTCTTTACCTTTCCGTCTAGTTACACATTCCTCCACTTACCCTCATAAATCTACCTTTCAAGTCATTCTAAACTAACTACCCGTGAGATGGGCCCTAAGATAAGCTCCTCCCACTGAGTTCTGGAAGAACCTGAACTTACTTCTAGACACAGAATATGCCAAGGATTATCATTCTTATGATTCTTGTTGTTGTTATTCTTTAGTCATAGTCCGATTCTTTTGTGACCCCACGGACTGTAGCCCACCAGGCTCGTACGTCCATAGGATTTTCCAGGCAAGAATACTAGACTGGGCTGCCATTTTCCTCCCGAGGGGATCTTCTCAACCCAGGGATCAAATCTGCATCCCCTGCTCGGCAGGTGGATTCTTTACCACTGAGTCACCTGGGAACCTGGTTCCTATGATTGTATTAAGGTGTATGGCAAAGGCAAAAGAATTTTGCAGATATAATTAAAATCCCTCATTAAAGACTGAGTTAATAAAGAAAGAATATCATGTATAAGCCCAACCCCTAGCCAGGCTACCCCTTTAAAGACAGCCTAAGCCTTGCCTGGAGGCAGAGGCTTGAAGCAATAGGGACACTCTTCACCACTGGTCTTAAAGAAGTAAGCAGCATGGTTTCTGCAGCTGCCAACCATCCAGGAAGGAATAAATTCTGCCAACAATCCAAGGAAGCTTTAAAGCAGATGTTATCTCATCAACCTCCAGATGAGAATTCAGTCCAATGAACAAGTTGACTTCAGCCTTAAAATCAAGGTGAGACTGTGAGCTGAAAATCTAGCCAAGTCCACATGCACTTGTGATCTATAGAAACCATGAGATAAAGGAATGCTATTTTAAGTCGCTAAATTCATGTTAATTTGTTGCTCAGCAACAGAAAATGATTATGCTGTGCCATTTGATTATATACCACCTTGTCATTTCTACAGTTGTCCTAGCAACTACCTACTTACCCATCCATGCTATTCTTATGATGGAGACCAACCAACATTTGTTGAGCAACTATTATGTGCCAAGGATTATGCTTAACAGGAGACACGAAGATGAGTGAGATATGGTACACACAGGTGCTCTAAAAACAGAACTGCAACTGATCCAGTGGAGGTTCGAGATGAGAGAATGGCACCATTTTACTAGATTAGGGTCACTGAATGACAGACATACGGAACTCCCCCAGCTGGGAAAGAATACGAAAAGGTATTACACAAAGAGGAACCAGCATGAAGGCTTGAAATGGAGTGTAATGTGCTTGAAAGGACAAACAATTTTGTAGCATAAACATATCATGAGCACGTCAACCACGAATGGGCACTTGCCAGGTACCTCTATGAGGATTAAATCATGTGCTGCTACAGCTGCTGACCTTCAACATCCCCCTGAAGGAGTTCAGGGTGGAGGGCAGAAATGAGGCATTCTGTGCTCCTGGGAAACTGGCAGGATAGGTCTTCACATAGATATTCTCTGCAGCTGATTTTTTGAGCTCAATTCTCCTATCTCCTCATACCTAGAAAAACACTAAAATCCCTCCTTGTGATGACTGCTTCTCGTGACTAGCAGAAGCTTCATGAGACCAGCAGGAACTTTCTACAAAAAAATACGTGCTTGATTGCACATACTCCCCCTTTCCAGAATCACGTATATACTGTCCTTCTCCCTCACCTCTTTGGAGCAGTTTCTCCGCGCTGAGTTACTGTCTCCCAGGCTGCAGTCCTCATCTTGCCCCTCAAAACACTTAATCACAACTCTCACGTTGTGCATTATTTTAAAGTTGACAAAAGGTAGGGAGAGGCCAGAACACAGAGAACCATCAGCTTAGACATTATCCTATAGCCAGCAAGAAACCCTTGCAGCATTTCAAGCAAGGGGATATGGTGCTAAGCTTTGAGGTTTTAAATAGTTTGGATGATGGTTTTATGCCTGGATATGGGAATACCAAATAAGCCAACCGATTTTAAATCAAAATGCTAAACATTTCATGTAGCTCAGTGATGGATAAAGAAAAGGATATGGAGTTGAGAACCGACTAGAGGCAAAATTGGCAATCATTAATTGAATATTTGCAGGGTAAGGGAAAGAGAGTGTCAGGGGTAATTCCAAGGTTTCTGGCTTTGCTTGGTTTGGTATTCAAATGTTCCTTTCATACTTTCCCCTCCCACCATCATTTTTCTCACCCAATCCCAAGACATTTTTTCCCCTCTATCCTAGGCATTATCATTGTCCCTTACCCAAACCATTTCTTTAAACGTGTATTTCACTGTATTACAATGGTTTACTTCTCCACGTATCTTCCCCAAAGAGCCCAATTTATTACATGTCAAGCAGGACCTGAAGGACATCTGTAACTTTAAATTTTGGACTCTGAGTGTCCTAAACTCAAGCTATTCAACAGAATGCCGTTACGACATTAATATTTAGAGAAACTGTTACTAGTTTGATGGTGTCCAACTCTTTGGGACCCCATGGACTGTAGCCGGCCAGGTTCCTCTGTCAGCGGAATTCTCCAAGCAAGAATACTGGAGTGGTATTCCCTTCTCCAGGGGATCTTCCCGACCCAAGGATCAAACCTGTGTCTCCTCCATTGCAGGCGGATTTCATTCACTTGCAAAGCTTTGAAATGTGATGTCTTTGAGGGAAACTAAATACTAATCTCCTCTAGTTCTGCATTTTAAAACAGGGTTTGGCTTTACTGTCACTAATTTTTTTTTTTTTTTAATGTTTGCCTGTGAACAGAGTTTTAAAGATAGGATCAAATAGGCCAGCAACATTGTTTTTAGGTCAACCAAGACTGAAAAGTTCTTTCTTTAGACCACAGAAGGCCACACAATGAATTAAAAGAAAAGGAGCTGCCAACTAAAAATTAGTGTTCCCCATGTGCCTTTGCAAAGATTAAGTCACTAGGCACCAAAGCCACTGATCTTCAACACACCCTGAAAAGAATTCAGTGTAGAGATCAGGAATGAGGCACTCTGTGCTCTGGGAAAAAACTGGCAGAACAGGCCTTCATGTGGTGAAATATTTTCAGGAGGAGATTTGATGAGCCCAAGTTCTTGTCTCTCCTCCTATCTAAAAAGCACTGAAGCCATCAGTGAGGTCTACTCCTCTGGACTAGCAGCAAGCCTCTGCCAAAATGCATGCTCACCCGCAGGTGCCGCCCTCACTAAAATCACCTGCAGTACTGACCTCCCCTACCTCTGGAGCAGATCCTCAGAGCCATCTGAGATGCTGTCTCTGGGCCACGATCCTCATTCTGCACCAAATAAAACTTAATTCATAACTCTCACATTGTGCTTTTTTCTTCTTCTTCTTTTCAGTTGACAGAACTAATATTTACCAAGCTACCACTAAGTGTCAGATGCTATGTTGGGATTGAAACTTGTCTTAAACTGCCTGGGGATTGTAGAAACAGTTTTGCCTAGCACTAAAAATTAAGCCAGGGCTGTGACCCGTTTAATCAATAAGAATCTCTGTCCCTGGGTCAGGAAGATCCCCTGGAGAAGGAAATGGCAACCCACTCCAGCAATCTTGCCTGGGAAATCCCATGGACAGAGGAGCCTGGAGGGCTACAGGCCATGGGGTTGCAAAAGAGTCGGAGAAGACTGAGCAGCTAAACAACAAAACAACATACAAAATAGATATTTTTTAAAAAGAGAAAATCAAAATAATGATAATTTGTAATTATAACATAAAATAAATTTTCCACAGAGGCAAAAAAATATATTACACTTGGATCCAAGAAACTGGGGTTCCCATGCTGGTTTTTTTCTGACAGTCTATGGGACTTGAAGAAGTACCTCAACTGTATCATGCTTTTCTTACTCATAAAACAAGTACTAAAAAGTCTAACTCACTCTAACAGTTACTATGATATTAACCATAAACTACACATAAAAGCATTTGGAAAGGTAAGCAGAATAGATACATGCAAAGTGATAGCATTTTTATTTATTTCTTTGTTGTACTCCTGCATCTAGGAATTCAGGATCTCTAGAATGTGGTTTAATAATATCTTTGATCATATAAAGATAACCAATCCTGTGGGTATTGGAAGCTATGATAGGCTAATCAATCAGCAGGAACACTATTTCATTAAGTAGCATTCCTTATGAGCCTCTCTGTACTACTTTGCAGTCTAATCAAGAAAATGAATGCAGACTTCCTATTTTCCCCACCAAGTGCTAAAAATGCTAAACTGTGTTCATTCATCATAAAATTACAATATGGCCCTGTCATTACTGGGTTAAAGATAGCTTGTGTCACTGCTTCCAGATTTAATCAGACTTACTAATAATCATTCCTCAGCTCAAGGGTAATGATACATACTCCACACAAAATAATGCTGAATTTTCATTAATGCCTCAGGGATCAAATGATTATAGCTATCACTATTCTAATTTAGTATAATCAACATTAAATTATTGAGGGTTTGTTGGCACTTTTTCAGTGTGGAGATAAAAAATGATCTTATTTTTCCTTTTCTTTCCCCAGAACACCTTCATCTTAGAGCAGTAGTACCCTAGGCACACAAGCACAGCATGATCTCAAATTTAAAGCCGGCACAGACTACAGAATTCTTAGAACACTGGCCATTGAAGCATTTGTATAACCAGAGTCCCTGAAAGTCATTATTCATTTGAAAAACAGACCTGATAAGTTCCAAGTTTTGGTAATCTGGCAATAAATCTAGTGATAAATTAGTTGTCATTTGTCTTTTTCTTTCTTGATTCTGAAACTGCATTAAAAAGCAAGGGTCATTATGGAAGCAGCATCTGTAACCTCTCTGATAATGTAAAGCTAATGTTCTAGTTTAGGGGCTCTGAAATTTCCCCACGGCCTAAATTGTGCTAATCTGACATCTCTCATTGATCGAATAAATGTTAGTTTGGGCTGTAAAATAAAAGCTCTGTATATCGACTGCCTATCTCTTGTTAAAAACTGACATCTACAGCAGTCCCTGGAAAAGCATAGTCCCTTCTGTTTAATTCCAGAAAAACCTAATTTTAGAGGTATCCAGTTTAATTTATTTTAAATTAGAACTACTTTACTATAGACAATGCTAGGAAAGGCAATGATTTTGAGAAAGTCATGCAGCATAAATCTAGTCTTTTTAATTTTCCAATAGAAGTTTTGATAGATACTTAAATTTAAAAGGTACTTTTATTAGCTATATTTACACTTCTATAGGCTGTACTCTTTAAGAATGACCCGTTTAATAGATTCTTTGGTTCATTTCTACATTCATAGCCAGTGTCACATTGTCACATTTGATCCATCAGTATTCCTTATCTCTTAAACTTTTCAAAGTTTAGTGACTTTCAATCACATTGAACCTTCTTACTTTTACAACTTCACTATCAATCATTATTTTACTCATTATGTCAATTTTACATTATCTGCCTACTGAATTTTAACCATCATGTTAAGAGAAATGGTAATGTAATATATTCTAAATGTCACTATGATAACATGGGCAAAAGTCAATTGTAATCAACTGGCTGCTGTGAGATAAGAATGGTTGTTTATGAATGAGTAACCACTACCCTCTCTGTCTTTCTTCACAGCTCACAACTTGAGACATTAAATGGGTGCCAGGTATGATACTGCTACCAACTTACTCTCAACAGATGTCAAATACGCATAGTGAATAGAGTACTTTTAATTTTCTATGCAGTTTAAGATCGGGCAAAGCACAAAAGGTTAAGCTTAATAATTTATGGTAGTGATGGTGATAACTCACTTTTATGGAATGATTACTAGATGCCAATTTCTTACTACACTTTAAGTATACACTATCTCATATAATGCTAGTAGCAATCTAGAGTGTGAGGATGTTCTATCATGTCCAGTTTACACGAGAAAAAACATAGATTCATAAGTTGGATATTTATGCAAGATCATACAGCTGAGAATTTTTAGATCTAAGATAACAACCTAGACCGTTTCATCAAAATACCTCGATTATTAACTAATTCATGGGGTCACAAGAGTCGGACACAAGTTAGTGACTAAACCACTATTAGTCATGTTATTCTTCTTAAATTACAATGAATGAAACTTTAGAATGATGTTTAGGTGGCATATGGTACAAAATTATTGTCCTAATTATTGACTGACAACACCAACCCTGACTCTCTGACTAAATGTGTTTTGAATTTTCCAGTTAGCAAGGAAGAGATCCTTCCTAAAAGAATCTAGAGGTATCTAGTAAGAACTGGTCTGCATTTGTTTTCATGAGAACAATTAAATTACCAAGTGCAAAGGTAATACATTCACAGGAAACTACTTATGTTTATATTTGTTCTATTTGTCAATTATTAAGCCTGAGCCATCACAAAATTGTTTTACAACCCACTTCTTTTTAGCAAGGTCCTACATTTAAAATAAATATTTCACCAGTTAAAATATCCTTACTCATTACATTTATAATAATGATGATAATGATGAGGAGGAAAAGGAGAAAGAGGAGGAGGAAGGAGGAGAAGGGAGGAAGAGGAGATGAACAGGGGGAAGAGGAAGAAGAGGAAAGAGGAAAAAGATCACGCTTATATTTTCAAATAATTTTATGGATTATTGGAAAATTATTTCAAGGTTATTTTTAGAGTACCTATAAGGCTATTTTTAGAGTACCTATATTTTTTATGGACATATACAAAATTTTTCAATACTTCATAACTGAAGATAAAATCAGTGATCATGTTCTTTCAGCAAATAGAACAGTGAGCCAAGATACTTGTGTGGGAGGCTCTATGTGCAAAATTTAATTGGAGTCTGATTAAACATGAATTGGAAAATGCCGTAGATTAGAAGGCGAGACAAGCAGGAGTCAGGGCAATAATCTGGCACATGATTGCTAGGATCACATAAAGAGTAATCAGGACAGGTAGCCTGGATAGGCAAAAGGTACAAAATAGTACTTCAAGTACAAAGACGAAGGATGCTGATGCTCCAGTATATGTTCAGCACCTTGGATAGCTCTTTGGGAGCCGAACAGATAACGTTTTAAGAGTAGAATTCTAACCTTGAAACCGCAGAATCAAGGGGCTTATAATAAGTAGGTAATCTATTTAAAACCAGGAGTAATTCATATAAATTCAGGAAATCTATTTATTTCCTTGTCAGACTGAAAGATGCTGCCAATCTGCCTGACTTGGAGACCCCTGGGGATGCGCATGGTTTTAACAGAGCTGGGGAGTCAAGTAAAAGACTTCATTATCTGGCCTCTTGAGCACTAGTTTAGCTCAGGTCTGGGGCCCTCTATGCAAATCACAAGTACATTATTATCCAGAGAGATGCATTAGTAGTGATATTAATTTAAAATTATAAACTCCTCCATGATAACAGAAATCACAGAAAGCCTTAATCCAGTTTTATAAGTACATTATCAGAAGGTATTTTAGACTCAAAAAGTACTTTTTAATCTTCTACACAACAGCTGTGGTGACCTTTATTGATCAATTTCACTCTCCTCTAAAGTTCCTTTTGCTATTTTTCATATTTTTAAAATTGAGAAAATGTATTTCCCAGTAAATATCTTAGGATCCTGTTTTATATTTATTTTCATAACTTCAGGATCTTATTCATTTTTCCTTACCCAGAACCAAAGACTTGACTTGCCATATAGTAGGACCCTGGTAAATGCTTGATGAATGAAGAAATGAATGGGTGGCCATTCTATATAACTAGTAAATATTATAAAGGCACATTGGCACATTATAAAATGCAGATTAGAGATATAATCAAATAAACCATGTGACAAAGTTAATTGGCATGTCTTTGTTGACCAATTAGCCATTAATCCAAATTCTAAAATCATAAAGAATCCCCAAGGGGTATATTGCTGGCACAGAATATTTTACTGATTTTAAGCTAAATTCACTTCTCTCCTAAAGCTATGCGGGCAAGTACACAACTATCAACACTAATAAATACTTGTCTGCAAATATCCACGCTCTCAACGTCTCTGGTCAATCTGCTCTTCAGATGTGCCAAACTTATTCATACTTTACTGAGTGTACTCTTGATGTGTGTGCATTGGCTCTGAATGATCTTGTTATAGATGTTCTCATCCCTGACTTTTCTGCAAATGGGTGGGAACTACTGACAAGAAAATATCTGATAATACACACAACACACACATATAATGATTACCTAGAATCTCACCAATGCAGAAAATGTTAATGGTGGTAATGTTCTGACCAGTTCCCTTTCTTTTATGAAAAGACATGCATTATAATTGTCATAACCCAAAATGACAGTTCTAAGAAATCAGTGTGCAGTTGGCAGATAGTAGCTCCAATCTCTAAAACTTATTCCAACATGGTACCGAAAGGCTGTAATTGGAAAACTATCTGCTTGCCTCAGCTAGCAAATACATGGCAATTAGTACATGGGGGATTGACTTTTCCTAGGGTTAAGAGTTATAGAAGATGAAGGCAGTTTAGGGTAGAAGTTAAGCATGAATTTGACTCCTGAATTCTCCATTTAAGAGCAGGGGACACTGGGCAAGTTGATTTCTTTAGGCCTCATTCCTCATGTATATAATGAGGGATGGTAATAATACCTGCAAAATAGCTAATACATAGTTATAATGAGAATTAAATGTAACAATGCATGTAAAACACTCATTGTAATACTTTGCATATGAAACATTTACACATAAAGCACCTTAGACATAAAACAACAAATGTTAAATGCTTTACTAACAGTATTATTTCAGCTCTGAGATGTTCATCCCAGGACTAGTAACAGCATAGGACTCCTCAACATCCAACTGGGTCAGACAGTCAAAGAGAAAGCAATTAAGTGCACACAGTTTTTCCCTACCACAGGTTCTGAGTTTTAGGATCTTAAACTTAGTATATGATCTTCAGCAGTTTCTGCTCCTCACAGAAGCAAGACACTTAGAGGAAAAACAATAAACGGGTGACTGATGATGGAGGCAAGGATAAGAATGAGGGAAGGAAATGTGTCTGAAATGACCCTGTGTCTTTACTCCTTCCATGCTCTTTACAGATGAAAATGTGAAAAAAGGAAGACATTCTATACTCCTTGTCAAGAAAATACAACAGTAAACATTTGGGTTTACCGTTTACCACTATTGGGGTTCTTAAGCTACTCTTGCACTTTGGGAGATGATACATGTATGGTAGGATCACAGTCCCTAAATAAGCTTTTTATTTTGCTGAAGGCTAAATCCTAATACCTGCATCAGCAAAGAAAGTGGTAAACAGCAAAGCGGGCTTTCCTGATGGCTCAGCGGTGAAGAAAACACCTTCCAAGGCAGGAGATGTGGGTCCCATCCCTGGGTCGGGAAGATCCCCTGGAGAAGGAAATGGCAACCCACTCCAGTATTCTCGCCTGGAAAATCCCATGGACGGAGGAGCCTGGTGGGCTACAGCCCGTGGGGTCTCAAAGAGTCAGACACGACTTAGTGACTAAACAGCAAACAGTGAAGTATTATGAAGTGTAGGAGGTGGTCTGGTGAGAGGTATTTCATTCTCTTCTTTCTGTTGTCAACTCAACCTGGCTACAGCAGCTCAAGCACACGGGTCTTCTCTCAGGAAAATGCAGGTAAACAGGGGGCTCCCCGTGCTTCAGCAGCACAGAACATGTGAAGAGCCACATTGCAGATGGGAGTAAGAGGTGGCTTAATGTTGTTTTCAGCTTGTGGGTTTTCTCATTATTCCAGACTTACAGAATCCAAATTTGATCCTATGGATCATCCATGTCTACGGAAAATGGAGGAAAATACATAGATTTCTAAAAAAGAACCAAAGGCACAAATCACTGAATACCTGGAATTCCAACCTCTGAAGACTTTACTTAATAGAGAGAAAACAAGCTCACATATTTGACTTGTAACTTTCCCCTGGGAACAAACACTTCTAATGTGCTAGCCAAGGAGTACTGTGGAGAAAAATAAAGGCTCAATCAGAAGTGAACAAAAACTGTCTTCCAGAGACCTGACTTAATCAAGAGCTTAAACATGTCTAAAACCACAGCTAAAACACAAAGACCCAATGTCAGGGTCAGGGAGGGTAAATTCCTAAGTAGCTAAGGAACTGATAAGCCCCGCCCCCACCACCACTAAGTTGATAGTACCCTTTGTTAATCAGCTTCACTCAAGTCCTGTTGGTCTCAAGATTGTAAATAGCCAAAGGGCAACACTGAGACCCTACTCCCCGGACAATCTTCACCCCTGCCTCTCTTTTCAGAAGAGGAGGGACTCAATTCCTCTGCCAAAGGTGGAGTGTGATTCTAACATCTACTTACCAGGCTGAAAACCTACATATACACATGCCTTCCTACCTACCTACCACTTCGTCCCGCACCAACCCCCCTACCACCCACCCCCCCCCAAAAAAAACACCCACAAACAAAAACCCACCTCTTCGTTTTCTCCCCCAACCAACAGAAATATTCCAATGTCATAACAGGTCCACAGGACAAGCTGAAGACCATCTCTACGGTTAAAATCCCCCAGATGTCCAGAGTCAGAGGGCACCCCATCAGGGACACCTGTGCTCTCATCACTTTGCACAGGATTTCCCAGCACTACTGGCCTGCCAGTTGCTTCCTGCAGGTGAATTCCCTACCTACCTTATACAGAAAGGAAGGTTGACCCATGCAACACACTCTCTACCACCAGAAGACCTCTAGCAAGCCAATTTTCCAGTTTATTTTCAGACACATTCTTTCTTAAGCTTATCTCCTTTTTACAACATCCCACCTCCCATCCACAGAAGTCCCAATCATCCAAAAGAAAAGGCTGAGTAGAAGAAACTAATTCTGAATCTTGGGTAAGAGAATAACCTAAGAGTTGGCTTCTCCTGGCTCAGCATTCAGTAACCCCCTCTATACTTCCCCCTTGCATCCTCCACCTTTCTGTTCAGTCACTCAGTCATGTCTGACTGCTTGAGACCCCGTGGGCTGCTGCACACCAGGCTTCCCTGTCCTTCACCATCTCCCCTGAGCTTGCTCAAACTCATGTCCATCGAGTCAGTGATGCCATCCAGCCATCTCATCCTCTGTCATCCCCTTCTCCTCCTGCCGTCAATCTTTCCCAGCATCAGGGTCTTTTCCAATGAGTCAGTTCTTCACATCAGATGGCCAAAGTACTGGAGCTTCAGCATCAGTCCTTCCAATGAATATTCAGGACTGATTTCCTTAGGACAGACTGGTTTTATCTCCTTGCAGTCCAAGGGACTCTCAAGAGTCTTCTCCAACACCACAGTTCAAAGGCATCAATTCTTCAGTGCTCAGCCTTCTTTATGGCCCAACTCCCACATCTATGCATGACTACTGGAAAAACCATAGAAGTGAAAGTGAAGTTGCTCAGTCGTGTCCGACTCTTTGCGACCGCATGGACTGTAGCCTACCAGGCTCCTCTGTCCATGGGATTTTCCAGGCAATAGTACTGAAGTGGATTGCCATTTCCTTCTCCAGGGGATGTTCCCGACCCAGGGATCGAACCCAGGTCTCCCACATTATAGACAGACGCTTTACCATCTGAGCCACCAGGGAAAAAACATAGCTTTGACTATACAGACCTTTGTCGGCAAAGTGATGTCTCTGCTTTTTCACACACTGACTAGGTTTGTCAGAGCTCCATCCACCTTTCTGAAATTTCTACCTTATGCTGATACCTGGGCATGTTCCTTGTGTCTTCCCCCATGACCAATGACACATGTCACGTTGCAGTCACTCTTTTCACGCACACATGGAATCTTGCTCTTTGGAGATTTTAAGACAGTATCTCTGTTGGAAATAGTGCTTCCCCATTCATATCCCTCTGACTGCCCTATCCCAACAATCTAAATTATTATTCCTTCTCTCCTCATACTGCCTGAATTATTTTTGTGTATGCCTGGTGCCAGTGGTAAAGAATCCACCTGCCAATGAAGGAGACACAAGAGACTGGGGTTCAGTTTGTAGGTCAGGAAGATCCCTAGAGGAGGAAATGACAACCCATTCCACTATTCTTGCCTGCAGAATCCCATGGACAGAGGAGCCTGGCAGGCCATGGTCCATGGGGTCGCAAAAGACTCAGACACAACTGAGTGACTAAATCACGATATACCCCAAGATGTTTTGCACAGAGTAGGTGCTCATTTGTGGGCAAGAGCTACACACACAGACTCAGTGAGTTGTTAATTACACCTTTAAGATTTCAGAGAACTTAGATTTTCTTCAAGTAATTACAAGTATGAACTAGTCAGATTTCTAAAAATTCTAATCACTGTAGAGCCTCATTCAAGGCTCTACAGCTTCCACATTTCTAATGGATTATGAACTTTAGCCCTAAAACTGTCTGAATAATTACCATCAGCATTGCTACATGCATTTTTTTGGCTCATTCTATGTTCATTTTATAATGTGAATGTTAATAAAGAGGAGGAATCTACATATTCAGAAGTCTACAAAGTGAGAAAAGGCTTGGCAAAGACAACAAATATGCTTAACCTATTCCTTTGAAGATAAGCAATTCATGTTACCATAATTCTATGTAGGAGCACAAGTCTTGCCTAAACAGCTTAACACCTAATGTATGACATGGAGACATATTTTATTCCAGAACATATGTAGACATGGGTCTGGAAAAGAAATATGCATAGCACAAGGAGAGTTGAGTATCACCTTTGGAGATAATATTAGTTATCCATGAGACACTGTGCAGTGAAAAATGACTACCAGAATTCCTTAAGTCTACAGATAGACATAAGCCATCTTGTTACTATAGTGAACTTCATCCTCTGGAAAAACTTCAGAGAAGACAGCTTTCAAGATGGTCAAAGAGACACAAGGCAAGCACAGGCATCAGGGGTCTTCCTTTGGTGTGGACCATTAAGGGTCTATAAAACAACTGATATTTCAAGTACTCAAAACATGCATCATAAATTCACTTGAGGTTTAAGAATTTAGATTAACTGATGGAAATTTACAGTTACTTCAAAAGTGGTTATTAATTTTAGAAGTTATATTTTGGCTGTATCCTCTAAATTCTTGAGATCAACACTATTAAAAAAATATATATATATACACATATATATATATATGTATATATATATGCCCTCAGTCTTGTCACCAGCATAAGGAGAAACATGCTGAACCAAAATGGTATACAATCCAACTTTCTACAAGGGAAAAATGATTTTGCAACTGTGAAAAACCTAGGGAAGGTGTGAAGGTACAACATGGTTGGAGAGGTTTATAGAACAGTCCTAAGCTATGGATCAGGGCTGGCATAGCATCATGAGTGGGACTATGAAGAGACTTAGGGTTGAAACACTCTGACCCTTTTATTATACCAAAAAGGAAACAAGACTCAGGGAGATGGTTAAGAAGCCGGACCAAGGTCATAGAGATACTTACTACTGAGTCATGACTAGAAACACCATCTCTGGCCTCTTCCCTTTTTACAGGACAATCTTTGGACCCAGTCCATAGAAAGATTAGAGGTAAAATACTGTGACTATAAAGTTCTGAGAGAGTCAATTCCTAGGCAGGTTGATAAGAAATCCGGGGTCCCCGAGGAGAAGATAGGGGTCTGGAATTCTCAAGGCGGAGGAAGGGACAAACTTTTTTCCCTACATTCCTTAGGCTTAGTTTCACTAAATGTTTTTTTTTTTTCTTTTTTCTTCTTTAAGCCAAATTGATGATTATAACAAAACAACAGAGCTTAAAATCTGCACTAAGGATTATATAACAATGATGTATCCCACCTAAGGACAGTTTCTCCTTCCTGAAAAGAAAGTGAAAGTGAAGTCACTCAGTCGTCCTGGACTCTTTGCGACCCCGTGGACTGTAGCCCACCAGGCTCCTCCGTCCATGGGATTTTCTAGGCAAGAGTACTGGAGTGGGTTGCCATTGCCTTCTCCAAACTTTCTGACTAATTTTAAGATAACCTCCTATTACCTTAAAATGTATATTATGGGAGTAGGTCTAGTAAGACCTTTACAACCTTGAGACATTCTTTTGATTTATTTTAATAACCAATTAAAAAAGGATATAGCTCCCTTGCTCACACTAGAGACAGGGGCATGCTCCACTCCCCCCTTCTGATGTCCGTGTCAGAAGCTTTATCTGCCCCTTCTTATACTTTAATAAAACTCTGCTACTCAAAAGCTCTGGAGTGATCAAACCTGGTCCGAAGCTAAATCTTCTTCAGAGATCACGAATCCAACATCGTTCACTGTAAGCTATCAGTTTCATGGCATTTCAATAACAAGATCTCCTTGGAAGGCCTGTAAGAAATACCTGTGTATTCCAGGAATATATGTAATAGTCAATGAATCTCCAGTGTAGCAATACTCCAAACTTAAATGTGGATTGTTGCTAAATTTGAAAAACAGTTCCTGATATGCTGCATTCAAATGATTTTTGACAGCAACATTAATTGTCTCTGGGATCTTAGAATTTGGTAGAAAACTGGCTTTGTTTTGTGCTAAAACTGTTTCTTTTCATGATTTCAATTTCTAGCAGTAAATGCTGGTTCACAGACACATCAGGAAAACACAGGAACAACACACACTAAAGGCTTTGGGATGACTTTTTTTTTTTTTTACTCTAAAACTGAAAATTTTCTGACACATTCCTATAACTCATACTTTTACCAGAAGAGATTAACAAATCTCTGAAAGATAACTTTCAACAGGTAGGTTTTTGTCTCCTTTGTTTTACTTATCTTACCAAAATAATAATATCATAAGCATCTGTCTCCACAGAACTTTAAATTATCTGGTAGAAAAACATAAAGATCATTGTAACCTGAGACACTATAAACCAGGTAAAGATAGGAACAGTGTGCTGTGTTTAGCTGCTCAGTCGTGTCCGACTCTTTGGGACCCCATGGATGGTAGCCCGCCAGCCTCCTCTGTCCATGGGGATTCTCCAGGCAAGAATACTTGAGCAGGTTGCCATGCCCTCCTCCAGGGGATCTTCCCAGCCCAGGGGTGGAACCCAGGTCTACAGCATTGCAGGTGGATTCTTTACCATCTGAGCCATGTGGGAAGCCCAATGTAAAGATAGGAACTGCAGTTATATACTTTATTGTATTTTTCATTCTATCAATCTTGCCGCTGCTGCTAAGTCACTTCAGTCGTGTCCGACTCTGTGTGACCCCATAGACGGCAGCCCACCAGGCTCCCCCGTCCCTGGGATTCTCCAGGCAAGAACACTGGAGTGGGTTGCCATTTCCTTCTCCAATGCATGAAAGTGAAAAGTGAAAGTGAAGTCGTTCAGTTGTGTCCAACTCTTAGCGACCCCATGGACTGCAGCCCACCAGGCTCCTCCATCTATGGGATTTTCCAGGCAGTAGTACTGGAGTGGGGTGCCATCGCCTTCTCCACTATCAATTCTAATGCTCAGTAAAAAAAAAAAACAAGTTTTGGAGGAAAGCAAGAAAATGAACTCTAAATACTTATGGGAAGGATTGATGCTGAAATTCCAACACTTTGGCTACCTGATGCAAACAGCTAACTCATTGGAAAAGATCCTAACACTGGGAATGATTAAAGGCAAAAGGAGATGCAGAGGATGAGATGGTTAGATAGCATCACCGACTCAATGGACATGAACTTGGGCAAACTCTGGGAGATAGTAAGGGACAGGAAGGCCTGGAGTGCTGCAGTCCATGGGGTCACAAAGAGTTGGACATGACTAAGTGACTGAACGACAAGATATTTCGAGCCAGGAAACTTTTAGTTTAATTCTTGGCTCTGCCACTGATTAGTTGTACAAGTTAAATATTCTGTTCAAGAGCTACAAGTCTCAATGACTTCATCTGAAAAGACTATGAAGATTGCGTATCTCACAGGACAGTTGAGAAGATTAAATGAGCTAATGTATATCATCAAATAAGCAAGCAAAATACTTTAAGACTATAACACTGTAGGTGCTCAAAAAATGTGAATTTAGTCATTGCTGGCATTCCAAACATAACTGTTAGACTGAAATGGACGGAAATCACCTCCCATTGAAATGTGTCCCATTATGGTGGAGGAAGACATCAGGTGCTTGTGTTGACTGATATGCTGCAGAGAATCCTGTGAAAGGAAGCAAAAAGCAAAGCTAGGAGAGGGAGCTGAAGTCACTTGTGGAGACTAACTACAGTAGAAAGTGGCTGCTAGCCAGGGACCACAGAGGAATGACTAACTCAGGGGAAGCAAAGCACGTTTGACAAGGAGGAAGCATGTGTTGTGGAAACCTGGGACAGGATGAGCACCACTAAAAATCAGAAAGACCAAATTTGGGTGATGACAGCTGCCAAGGACATATGACAACTTGGAAACAGCAACAGAACATGTAATCAGAGGATGCTTGACCTTGGCTAACTGGATTATTCCAACAGGTATAATTAAAGGCTGCCATATGGACTGCGGAGTAGGTAGTTACAAATATGACCGCAATTTCGGAGGCATCAAAAGGAGTCCACTGCCAAGTAAATACCTCTCACCCAGGCTGAAATTATACTCTTAGATGACATCTCTGCTATAGTGCCTTGAATATTAATAATGCATGTTTTATTACGAAATAGTTTATCAAATCATTTTCCTAGATCAGACTCTTACTTTTATGCGGGAGAATGGGGAATAAAGGAAGACCTTGGGTACTAGGGACACAAGAGGGGAGAGAAGTCGGTGGCGGGGGGGTGACAAATGAGGGAAATAGATGTGGACCTCAGAGTCTTCAGGCTGGAACCATAAATGGCTTGGCTCATTAGTAGGACTTTCCTTAGGAAGCATAGTACTGCCAAGTTTGAGAGTCTGTCCTCAAACATCGACCAAGAGTAGCTGTGCATTAAATGTAAAGTTACACATATTTTACAATATATATACTTTTAAAATAATGATTGCCAAAATTGGAAACATTTGTTGACAATCTGTCCTATACCAAATGTGTTACATCCTAGCTCATTTATTCTTCACTAAAGCCCTATGGCAATGGCACCCCACTCCAGTACTCTTGCCTGGAAAATCCCATGGATGGAGGAGTCTGGTGGGCTGCTGTCTATGGGGTCGCGAAGAGTCAGACATGACTGAGCAACTTCACTTTCACTTTTCACTTTCATGCACTGGAAAAGGAAATGGCAACCCACTCCAGTGTTCTTGCCTGGAGAATCCCAGGGAGGGGGGACCCTGGTGGGCTGCTGTCTATGGGGTCGCACAGAGTCAGACACGACTGGAGCGATTTAGCAGCAGCAGCAGCAGAGCCCTGTGAGGGGCTTCCCTATCACAGCTCAGTTGGTAAAGAATCTGCCTGCAATGCAGGAGACCCAGGTTCAATTCCTGGGTCAGAAAGATCCGCTGGAGAAGGAATAGGCTACCCATTCCGGTATTCTCGGGCTTCTTTTGTGGCTCAGCTGGTAAAGAATCTGCCTGCAATGCGGGAGACCTGGGTTTGATCCTTGGGTTGGGAAGATCCCCTGGAGAAGGGAAAGGCTACCCACTCCATTATTCTGACCTGGAGAATTCCATGGACTGTATAGTCCATAGGGTCGCAAAAAGTCAGACACGACTGAGCTACTTTCACTTTCAGAGCCCTATGAGGTAGATCTGTTATCCTTCCTATAAGAAACCCTGGGGGATGGATTTGCTAATTTGTCTGTTAAATGATAGAGTCAGGACTCTAGTCAGATATTATGGCAAAGGGGAGAAAATGGAGACATACATGAACTTGAGATCCATCTCTATACAATGTCATAGGCAACAGAATGAGCAGGTAGGTTCTTACTGAGCTGAGAATTTCTCTTCTAGAATGATGACAGCAACAGAAGTGCTTGCAGACACCTGACTTACAACCAGGAGTTTCACACCCAAAAGAAACCTATCGACTTGGCTACTTTGGCCCACGCTGTTGTAACAGTGAGCTAATTTATAGCCATTGTTAATTATAAAACCATTGCATGTTAAATAACAATACCATAGCAACAGAGATGAACCAACAGAGATGAACCATGCCATACCAGGAAGAAATAGAGTCATGCAGTCAACTCCAGGCTTTCACTCTCAGAACACAGGCATGTTAACAATGATGGATGTGTAAGCAAAGAGGTATAAATCTGGAGGCAGAGACTCTTGAACATCAACTAGCAGGAATTGAGATGATCAAGTGCTCTGCTTCGCCAGATACCATTTCACATATTCACTAAAATAGTCCATCACCCGCTCTGTGGCAATGAAGTTGTTTAAGTTCCTATGCCTGCCCTGCCTTTTTTCAGTTGCACTCAGCTGGAAAAATAATTTAATTTCAAGGTACTAAATAGGAATCTATTCTTCTGTATCTTCCTACAAAATAAAGACAGGCATTATGGTATATTCCTGTATCTATTTTTAAATGCCATCCCCAAACTCCTTTTTCTGAGCAACACAATTCTTGCTACTTTCCAGCAGCAAAAATGACTTTGCTAGGAATATCTCTACACCAAAATCATAAAAATTTAAAATAAAGTTATGCCTCAAACTTCCTGTTGACACTAATCCCATAGAGGTCTTCTAAGAATCATTCTGAATTTGGATTCTGCTCAGGGTAAGGTTTGTTATCCATTTTCATTGTTTCCTCCCATTTGAAGAGATGCTGCATATAAACAACATTCCTGGCAGGCCCCCAGAGAAAGAGCTGGGGCTTCAGTCTGCCTAATTCTGAAGTGTAATATCAACAAGCCTACTTAGCTGTGAGATCTGAGCTTCACCCTATAACACCGTCTTCATGGGTATGGACTCAAGCACTGACATATAAAGATTGGACTGGCTTGTAAGAGCCAAATGTGTAAATCTCTGCCCAGTTTCAAACTCAGTGACATCTTATTGGCAGCTTGAAGCTGACCACGGGGAGAGAACTTCACCCCAGAAATCTATAAACACTAAAAGTCAGACCCTCCCCTACAAATGTTAAACATTTACTAGTATACCACTGAATGAAAACATTATATATATATATATTTTTTTTTTGTTTGTTTCCTGGTTCCTCAACCAGGGATCAAGGTCTTGTCCTCTGCAGTGGGAGCACAGTGTCTTAAACCACTAGACCACCAGGGAAGTCCTGGAAAACACATTTAATCGTTTAATCTTTACCTATCTAACCCCTGTGCTCATCTCAACTGATAATGAACTCAGTAGGCGGTACTATCTACTGCCCTGTCCCCATCTCCAGCAGTCTCCCGAGGACTGTCTACTTCCTTTTTCTACTAATCATCAGGAAAAAAAAGTTTGTTTTTTTCTTAAAGGGTATCTGTCTAGTTCTATATGTATCAGCTCAAAAAGAGACTAAACACAAAACCTTGAAGAATGGCCAAATTGTAAAGCATTAAAACATACAACCACTTAATAATTTTTAGAAACGGTTCATGAAACTCGTGTCCTTGAAATATGTAATACAAGAGAAAAATGCTAGTTTTCTTAACTTTCTCATTCTTGCCTATAACATTTTATGTGACTTTATACTTTAATGCGTAGCCTCCTTTTTTTTTTTTTTTTATAAAAGCTTTATTCACCCCTGAACAATCTGAAGCTGCAATTTTAGCAGACTTGACACAGCGGTGGTGGTATTTCAGTCACAAGATCTAAATTACAGAGTACCTGCTCGGCCTGTAATGCTCAAGGCTTTCCTACTCGGCTTCCTACAGGGCTGTAACCCAAAGTTCCCATCACCTTATTTACAAAATAATAATAATAATATTTTAATTAAAATACCTGCATAGAAACACCCACTGGTGTTAATCATCATATAGTTCTAAGGCACTGAAAGCAAAGCTTGACCAAAATACAGATAGTTATCTTACTTCTTACCATTCTTCTGTTAAGCTTTTGTTAAAAGAAGGCATCAAATGTTAACCTGTATGCAAACGCACTATGGTTAATTTGACCAGCTGGGGCCTAACGTGAAGTCACTATTAACTCCATCACACACCGTATCCTGAAGAGAAGACTGAACAGGTAGACTCAGTGTTTACCCTAGCTCTGTCTGAGAAACCATCGAACCGCCGGGAAGTTCCTATCGTGCCAGGCTGGCTCCCTCATCTATATCACTATTCCGTGAGGTTTCTGGGCTCTGCCTGCTCCAGCATCCCAGGTGCCCTCTCTGCAGGGTCTCAGCGGTGGCCTGCCACCTCTGTCTCAGCTCCAGGCATGTTAACATAACCTGCCATGCGTTGTGTGAGTTAATTAAAGGGAACTGATTGCATTTCGCCTTTTAAAACTTTCGGAACTCCACGTTCTGCCTCCCATCTCCACATGCGGTACATTAAAAAAAAGTGCCAAGCTAGGGTACAAGGCATGATTGCGCCTGTTCTCCCTAAATCTTCGCTGTCAACATTTCTTCCCCACCCTTCACGTCTCAGATAATTAGAAGGTGGTGAATTCTGCTTCGCCTCCAAAGTCTCCCCTTTCAAACGCGGGATGGGATCTTTGTTCAGTTTCCTTACAGCCACTTTGCAGAGCTGACATACGGGCTCCAGACCCTCTGCCTCTCTCCCCCCCATCCCCCAGCCCCCCATTCCACTTGATGAGCTGGAGAGGAACAGCTTGAGATAGTTGCTTCAATTATAGGCTGCATTAATTAAACTGGTGGTATTTTTTACATAGAACAGAACATCATGAACCAAATTTAAACATGGTTTTTTAAACATAAAATGTAAACCGGTGTCTTTACTATCCACACCTCTGAGTTAGGTTTTCTGTGGGTCCTCAGGGGCTTTCTAGAATCATCAGATCTCTAGGTTGGAGGGCCCTTTAGTGCCCCCTGGTCCAGTTAGCTGTCTGACCCATAAATCTCCACGATGCCTCTGCCAATGGGTCCTACCGCTTCTGCATGTGCCCACCCAGCAGCTGGAAACTTAACACCAGAGGGAGGCAGACTGCTCTGGGACAACTGACTTTCCTAGTTCTCAACTTCTACGTCTCAGACCTTCCAGCGTTTGTGTATCTCTGAGTCTAAAATATATATATATTTTATATATATATATAAAATATATATATATATTCTATTTCCATCCCAGTTTAACAGATTGGGGAAATGGGGACAGACAAGTAACTCACCTAAGGACTCACATAAGTGTCAGACTTAGGATCTGAACCAAGACCCATCCCTTAAGTCCTGAGGTTATATTGTCTCTATCTTCATAATGAGTACTGAAAATGTGCCCCTGATTCAATTTATTCAGTTCAGTTGCTCAGTCGTGTCCGACTCCTTGAGACCCCATGGACTGCAGCATGCCAAGCTCCCCTGTCCATCACCATCTCCCAGAGCTTGCTCAAATTCATGTCCATTGAATCGGTAATGCCATCCAATGATCTCCTCCTCTGTCGTCCCCTTCTCCTCCCACCTTCAATCTTTCCCAGTATCAGGGTCTTTTCCAATGAGTTGGATCTTCGCATCAGGTGGCCAAAGTATTGGAGTTTCAGCTTCAGCATCAGTCCTTCCACTGAATATTCAGTTTATTAAACCACTCTAAATATGTACATAACTCATTTCTTATTCACCAAGTTTTCTGCGTATCATTATTTACTGCTAACTCTCCCACTCTTGCTCTCCACTTTACTGACTTCAAAAACAAACCCACTCCAGCTCCCTCAGCCTCTATAATGAGAATGCTCACCTCCATTCTCCTTGTTTATTCCAATCTTTCCCACCCTTCGAGGCCTGGCTTAATTTTACCACCTGCAAGGACTCCTCCCAGCCACTCAATTCAACAATTCTTCTGCCAACAGAAACAAATGGCTTACTCACTCTTGCTAAGTAATTATCCTTAATATCTGTGTCCTCAGTTTGTAATCTCACATACAACATAAGCAAAAGTTTACTTTTCACTAGTGCCCACTGGCCCCATAGTAGGAGTTTAATAAACATGTGAACAATGTCAGAATATGACCCCTAATACCTTATGGACTCTTTTTTTTTTTCTTGAAAATGCTTTGTTGTGACAGATTCATCAATAACCTCATTTCTACTCTGAAATAAATAAATAATTCTGAAACTCACTCAACTAATATTGACATCTTCTCTGCCTGATAGCGGGGCCTGGAAGGTATCTTTGGCTTAGCAGATGCATTTCTGCATGCTGACCACCAGAGGGCTCACTTTCCTTTCTTTTCAAGGCTCTCCAGCCCCTGACCCAGAGCCTTCAGAAATCTGAAAATCTACTTTTGCAAAAACGCCTTGGTGACACTCTGTCACCCAACCATCCATGCCACAACACAAGGACCCCAACGTTATTCTAGTCTCTGGAAAGGAGAGGATCCTTGAACACCATCCCACTCAATAGATGGGAATCTGGGGACAAGAAAGGATGGGAAGAGGGGGGATGGGACACCTGCAATGCACCCCAAAGCCCACCCTTCACCCTCCACACTGAGTGCGACATCTTCATCAGCAGCAGGGCTGAGCATGGCCAAGCCTGTAGACGCCTCTCCTCAATTTCTAGGCAGGTCAGTTTCTTAGCCAGAAAGGCTGGGGGAGGAATTCTATTAATATCCATTATTCACTGCAATGCCCCAAATATCTTGAGAACCAGATTTCCTTTCCCACGTGAAGACGGCCTACCATAGTTCTTTTCTAAATTCTCTGACAATTTTACAAGCGGGGTGGCGAGTGGCCTTTCTTTCTTTGAAAAAGTGTGTATAAGTGTACCTATTCATAGAACTCCTCCAGAGCTGACACCTGGTTCTCCAAAAGTGGAGCTTCCCTCTAACCACATTCTACTGACATTTATAGACTATGATTATTTTTGATAGTGGGAAGCAAAGCGGGGAGGGTGAGCAGAATTGTAAAGCACACGCTTTCATCCAACATTCCCCCACAGCAAAGCGAATTGTTATTTTCGGGCTAGATGCACAGTACCCAAATGTAGACTATTTCTCCTCTTTTCCTGGGAAGAGATGGCTTTGCTTTCCCCTGGTGGACACATCACACCTGCTCCTCCAAGCTCTTCAGTTCACTAGGCAGCCGGCTTCTCCCAGGCCCGCGGACGCTCACGTCCCACAGCCACGCAAAGCTAATGGTTCTCTGAGAAATGACAAAGTGCTTTTTGAACAGTACACAGGCCTGCTCTCAAGTGCTGGGGAACGGCCATCAAACTCTGGGCAAGATGCAATTCAAGTCAAACCTGACATGTTGAAAGTGAATGACTTTATTATGCTTCATGGTTTATAATTCAGTCATAAGCCATGGCAGGTTGGGCACATCTTTTTCAGACAGTTAAGAATTAGGAGGACTCGAGGCTGTCAGCTTTACCAGATGGTCATTAACTGGAAATGTGTTGTTTAAGCAAGATACACTCAAGGCGGGTGGGAAAGGCTCACAGAGTTTCATTTGCCAGGAACTTCTTCATACCTACCTCTCAGGCAGAGGTGAGAGCTGCAGAGAAGGAAGGTGTGCTTCGGAAAAAGGTCGTCTTACCTCTTTTCCAGCTGCCCTCAGCAAG
Organism: Bos grunniens; assembly: GCF_055505025.1. Lineage (NCBI taxonomy): Eukaryota > Metazoa > Chordata > Mammalia > Artiodactyla > Bovidae > Bos > Bos grunniens. The sequence goes on from NC_141174.1 coordinate 13,262,227, forward strand.
GATGAGGCGACAACCTGTATGCTGTGCGGATTCAACTCACAGCACCAGAAATAAAGTAACTGCGTCAACAGCACATAAACCCGTCTCCACATGCAATCGTCTTCACAACATGCTATGACCTTGAGACCAAAATGGTGAGAAGAAGCTGGACACAGATTTCACTGGGGCAAAGCCGAAAAGAGTGGGGATTAAGGAAGGACAAAAAACCAGTGGAGAGAGGGTGAAGCTGGGGGGTGGGGTGGGGGGGCTGGTGAGCAGCAAAGCAGACCGCAGAGGCCTAAGGGCAGCAAAGGAGTTTTTGAAAATTAACTGATGGCATTCTCTCTCCTTCCACTGACCGTAAGTGGTTTCACTGTAACAGTTTGAAGGAATTCTGTCCAGCACCTGAGATTCCCTCAGAACTGTTGAGAATCTTAACACTTGTGCTTAAGAACACATCAGGGAACCCGGGGTAGGAGACAGATAAGACAAATGAACTCATGGAAGGATTGCATCTTAAAACCACCTGTTTATGAGCAAAACTCAGTCATAAAAGCCGCTGTAAGCAGAAAGCACAGAAACATTATTTTGTCCTCTTGACATCCCTAATAGCCTTTAAACCCCATCAGAGCAGCAAAGATTGTAAAGAACTGATGCTAACTGTCATAATTAACCACATGCACATCTCCACTACATGCGCAGCTTTGCAACTGGCGTACCCGATCAGGTACAAAAGAAAACAGAGCTTCTGAAATCTCAGGAGATGGAGGAAATGACTCATCCAATCCCTCTCATTCTCAATTACTGTGGGTGGAGGCAAGGTAATTCTTCAGCCATTTCAAACATGGAAAACACTCATCGAGAGAACACAACCGGAATCTAATGTGATATCAGCTTTATTTATTTATTTATTTTTTTTGCCATTTTACATGTGATTGGGAATAGGGGCTGTAAAAAAGTGGAAATAACACACAGATAAGATGTTTATGAGCACTGAAGCAGATGTTCTCGGAGTCATTTCTTGGAAGATATGAAATGGTTTTATGAAGAAAAGCAATCATGTCTTAAAGAAACAAACTTACCTGGAAACTCTGAAGATCTCCAAAGAGTCAGTTGAGTAAAAGCAAAAATCTCAGTTACTTGCACACATGCACAAACACACATATGTAACATTCTCACGCTCTCCTGGAAAATCTAAACTTAGTATCGTCACTGCTTTTATTTTTTCTAACAACCCAAAGTAATCCAGAAAACAAAGATATGAAATAACCTTTTTTTCCGTCTAGATTGGAAGAAGGAGATAAATAAGATAATGAAAGAATTTAGCTACAGAGTAGGAGATTTTAATTTAGGAGCTAAATTCAGAAGATTGTAAGTTCATGGGATTTTAGAGCTGGAAAGCATCTGGCTCATTATTTTGCCTCCTGCCTATTTCAATGGTCACACACACACACACATCAACTTGATTATAGTTCACTAAATCGGACATTATTCATATTCAAAGTCAACAGTCTTTCCACAGGCCAGAAGGAGGTGCAGTAGCTAGGAGGGGCAAGGTATGTGAGTAGGGTAAAGAGAGAATGAGACCAGAAGATTCTGAAAAAGTGGAATGGCAGGAATTAAGTTACTAAAAATAAGAATTTACAGAGGAACACATTAAGAGGTCAAATTCTGAAGCATGCTCTGATTTCAATTATGCCCTTCCGATCTATGGAAGCTGGCACAACTTATTCAGTTGTCTCCCAATTCAGAGACACAGAGCTACTCCAAATCACAAGCAGCTCAACAAAATCACATCAGATATTACTACAAAACTCAGATATTATATTTTAGTCATGTTTTGATGAGCGTTTTTACTTCTAGAAGTAGAAATTATAGCTTGAGAAAGAGCCTAGAATATGAATCGATAAGCACATACCTCAAATAAGAATTCTGTAAAGTGTGGATGACAAATTCTATGCTGCCCTTATGCTCAGCCAAAGAAGATTGTTTGAAAAGATTTTTTTATTTTTTTCAGGCCCGTGATGCTGAGACACCACTGGTTTGTTACTCCAACTATCACTCATTATTATTTAAAGAGTTTGACATCACATCATAACACATTACAAAGCATGCTAGTGGATAGGAAGCTGCAGAAAACAGAAAGAAAGAAATTACTATTAAATGAGGCATGGCCAACACAGAATGGTTATCTGAATATAAAACCCGTTTGTGGGTGCTTTATGCATAATGGTGAACTAAATATAAAACCTTTTTTTTTTCTGGTTGCTCAATAACATTTTCTCAACCAAATCATAAAACTTTAACAAATCCTTAACCAAACAGAGGTCAGTCTTACCTTTTTCTTTAAAGTAAAACAGTTTAGAATCTGTTCTACCATCTAAGCACCTGGGACTAAGGCAATACATTGTCCAGAGAACTGAGTTAGAAACATCATCTACACTCTATCTCTTTTATTTCTCATTAAAACTCTGTAAACTGGGCATTGATAGTCTCATTTTATAGATGTGAAACCAGAGTTTCAGACAGATGTGATAACTTGCCTAACTGTAGATAATCAAAGCACAAGTTCCTAAGCCTAGGTATGGGGGATTGAATGACAGACAGCCCCTCCAAAAGGACATGCCATGTTCTAATCCCTACAACCTGTGGTCACTACCTTCTTTATATGGCAAAAGAGTGAATATTACTGCATATGGCAGAAGATGTGACTGAGCGGAGGAGCTTGTCCTGGATTGGTCAGGGAGGCTCTAAATGTAATCACAAGTATCATCATAACTAAGATGCAAAGAGGAGCAGAAAAGACCCTGCAAAGATGGAGGCAAAGAGTAGATGGACGCAGCCACAAACCCAGGGGTGCAGACAGCCGGCAGCCACAGAGGCTGGGAGAGACAAGAGTGGGGGCCCACTGAGAGCCTCTGCAGGGACCATGGCCTCCAGGAAGCACCTTGACTTCAGACTCCTGGCCCCCAGAACTGTGAGCTATATACATATATAGACACATACATATATACATACATATATATATACACACATACGTACATATATATGTATGTATGTGTGTATATATATAGCTGTAAGCCAACCAGTTGGTGGCAAGTTGCATGACAACTACAGGAAACAAGAGGTCTTCTTGTATCCCCTCTGCAACCCCACTCAAGTTCCCTGACGTCAAACTGCCAGAGTGAAGAACACGGTACTCTAGGCTCTCCCCAGGTCAGCACCAGACTAGGGATCAGCCATAACAGATTTGAAACTGAGGTTCTTAGACTAGTGTTTAGACTAATTGTTTAGACTAAACAATTAGCCTTCTTCATATTTGAGTCAAACCGCTTCAATTAGTACAAAGAAAACACAAGAGCACAAGTTCACGATTTCATGGATGTGTTTCTCCTGAGGCTCAAGAAGAGGTAGAAGAAAATGAAACATTCCCTCACTTGCTGTCCTCAGTGAGTCAACTTTGATACTGAAGAGCCCATTCGACCACAGATCCTTTCACATGCTTAGTATTAAATGTGTAGAAATGAGGATAGATTTGGTCTAAAAGATTTTAACATTCTGTCTATCCCTAAAAGTCTCTATAATTATCTTACTGTTTCTCAATAAATATTTGATGAATGAATAAAGGAATCAATCAATGAATGAAAATATTGCTATGCATAGAGCCAAAATAATCAAGCCCCATTGTGTCTCAATAACAAATATTTAAGCCAAAAAGAATGAATGTCTTACAAAAATATCACTCTCTGGGGAAATAACCTGAACAGATTATAAAAGATTAGATTAAAGGGAATAAATAACTCTATGACAATAATAGAACTTAGATCCCTGGGATAAATTCATATAGAGAGAACATGAAATTTTAGGTATAAGGCAGTATAAGAAAGAACTTGAAAAGTGAAATCTGAAGGAAAATTTTGACTCCCAAGACAAAGATTAAAGACATCATTATTGAACTTTCTCTGTGTCAGGCAGTATTCTAAGTACTTTGCAGCACGAAATTAATACTCATGGCAAGTCTGAGGTAGGGCACACCATTATCCACATCCTATAGCTGAGAAAACAGTTTACAAAAAATTTATTAAAATCACACAGTCAGTAAACCATGAGGTAACTAAAAGGCAGAATGGCTATCTGTCAAAACATTGGTGAAAGAGATAGGTCAGAGTAGTTGAAGAAGAACCTGAATTCTTAACATGAAATCCATCAATTCATTAACTTATTCTTTTATTTTTAAGATATACGTGCCAGGCAATTTGCTAGACAATGGAGATATAATGGAAAAGAAAGTAATGAACTAACAAAATGTTCTAAAACAAAAGGGAGATAATTCACAAATAGGAGAAAAGTAAAAGAGAATCGCTAAAAGTGATTTTGGGGAACATGCTTATAAAGCGAATTTGAAAAAAGTGGCTAAGTTTTCTAAGAATTTTTCAATGACAAGGCTTCCCTAACACTGTCTTAATGAGTATGATCACAGGATGTTCGAAACCTTAATAATCCTATAAGAGCTAGAAAAACGTGAAAGTGCCCGTGAAGGCAATTCTCAAGGAGCTTGAAGAACTCATGGAAAGGAAAAATGATCTTGCCAACCATAAAAACAGAAAACTAAGCAGAAAATGGCTGAGAATAGTTTTAAAAAAGAAAAATAATCCATTTGGTCCTAAAGACCAACACAGGCAGAGCAAAGCAGAGACACATTTAAGCAATTCTAAGTGACCAGGTCAGAAATCACTGGACTCTGTTCTTTCAAGCACTATGTAACGTAAGTCAATAGACTTCAATTACCTGATAGGAATCTTGGAGAAGTGCTCAGACTCTTAAATTAGGAGGAAGTGGGTTTGAAACGTAGCTCTGCTAAAGACTAGTTGTGTAACCTTAGGCAAGTTACTTAAAGACTCTCAGTTTTAATTTTAGCATGTGGAAAGCAGAGATAATAATAAAACCCACCTCAGAGGTTGGTAAAGAATTAAATGGAATAATCTATGTGAATTGTTTAACAAAGATGTTGGTACATAGTAAGTGTTCCATTATGGATAAGCAGTTGTGTTATTATCATTTCATTGGTTTACTGATCAATTACTGTGGCTAGAATAATTATTAGATTTGACCAGAAGCTTCTCATTGTTTCATCAACATGCTGGTTTTCCTCCTAAAGGAGGATTGCTGTTTCTTGCTCCCATGGAGTTACTCATCACCACATACTTGCCTGAGCTAAAGGAATATACGTGGAAATAAGGTCTCACTTCGGGACAGAAACATTTCAAGGCCAGTCACAATATCCCTTATTTCTCTGTTCAGGGGAACCAGCAACATTGTAAATGGTTAAGAACCCATGAGCCTAGTTCCCTGAATGGTGATGACACAAGGAAGTGGCCCCTGGCATTCCGTGATGGATATAAAATGTGGCGTGAGAAGCAAGCTCCACACATTAAGCTACCAGGTATGGAGTTTGTTTCCACAGCACAAACTACCTTATCCTGAGTAATAGAAGAGCAACCCAGAATTGTGTGACCTTCAATTTATAAGTAATATAAATACCTGAAGTCCATTTATATACTGATCCAATATTTTACAATCTCTTGTTTTGGTTCCTGATACCTTCATGGCTCTTTTCAAATGTTTATAAATAAAGGCTGTCTCATAGATTGAAATTTTCTCAGGACAGAGGCTATGAATTTGTAATTCTCTTTACAGCAGCAATACTAAACAGCATCTGCCATTTAATAAATGCCTCTTTGACAATGGCAATGACAGCAATGCTCATAAAGCTGTCTTCATGATAATCCCTTAATGTCTGTCTCCACTGACTGTTTCACTACTCAACAACTCTCTTAGAAAAAAGCTGCGATGACGCATGAGCGCGGCAGCTGTGACGGCGCATGAGTGTAGCCGAGAGGAGCTACCCCACATCCAAGGTAAGGAGCAGCAGCTGAGCTTTGCTGGAGCTGCCGTGAAGAGACCCCAAGACCAAGGTAAGAGATACCCAAGTAAGACAGTAGGTGTTTCTAGAGGGCATCAGAAGGCAGACAGATTGAAACCAAATCACAGAAAACTAGTCAATCTGATCACATGGACCACAGTCTTCTCTAACTCAACAAAACTGAGCCATGCCATGTGGGGCCACCCAAGATGGTGGAGTCATGGTGGAGAGGTCTGACAGAATGTGGTTCACTGGAGAAGGGAATGGCAAACCACTTTAGTATTCTTGCCTTGAGAAACCCATGAACAGTATGAAAAGGCAAAAAGATAGGATACTGAAAAATGAACTCCCCAGGTCGGTAGGTAGCCCAATATGCTACTGGAGATCGGTGGAGAAATAACTCCAGAAAGAATGAAGGGATGGAGCCAAAGCAAAAACAACACCCAGTTGTGGATGGGACTGGTTACAGAAGCAAGATTCGATGTTGTAAAGAGCAATGTTGCATAGGAACCTGGAATGTTAGGTCCATGAATCAAGGCAAATTGGAAGTGGTCAAACAGGAGATGGCAAGAGTGAACATCGACATTCTAGGACTCAGCGAACTAAGATAGACTGGAATGGGTGAATTTAACTTAGATGACAATTATATCTACTACTGTGGAAGGGGATTCCCTTAGAAGAAATGGAGTAGCCGTCATAGTCAACAAAAGAGTCCAAAATGTAGTACTTGGATGCAATCTCAAAAACGACAGAATGATCTCTTTGTTTCCAAGGCAAATCATTCAATATCACAGTAATCCAAGTCTATGCCCTGACGAGTAATGCTGAAGAAGCTGAAGTTGAACAGTTCTATGAAGACCTACAAGACCTTCTAGAACTAACACCCAAAAAAGATGTCCTTTTCATTATAGGGGACTGGAATGCAAAAGTAGGAAGTCAAGAAACACCTAGGGTAACAGGCAAATTTGGCCTTGGAGTACAGAATGAAGCAGGGCAAAGGCTAATAGAGTTCTGCCAAGAGAACGCACTGGTCATAGCAAATACCCTCTTCCAACAACACAAGAGAAGACTCTACACATGGACATCACCAGATGGTCAACACCGAAATCATATTGATTATATTATTTGCAGCTGAAGATGGAGAAGCTCTGTACAGTCAGCGAAAACAAGACGGGGAACTGGCTGTGGCTCAGATCATGAACTCCTTATTGCCAAATTCAGACTTAAATTGAAGAAAGTGGGGAAAACCACTAGACCATTCAGGTATGACCTAAATCAAATCCCTTATGACTATACAGTGGAAGTGAGAAATAGATTTAAGGGACTAGAGCTGATAGACAGAGTGCCTGATGAACTATGGACAGAGGTTCGTGACATTATACAGGAGACAGGGATCAAGACCATCCCCATGGAAAAGAAATGCAAAAAAGCAAAATGGCTCCCTGAGAAGGCCTTACAAATGGCTGTAAAAAGAAGAGAAGCGAAAAGAAAAGGAGAAAAAGAAAGATATATCCATTTGAATGCAGAGTTCCAAAGAATAGCAAGGAGATAAGAAAGCCTTCCTCAGCGATCAATGCAAAGAAAAACAGGAAAACAATAAAATGGGAAAGACTAGAGATCTCTTCAAGAAAATCAGAGATACCAAGGGAACATTTCATGCAAAGACAGGCTCAATAAAGGACAGAAATTATAGGGACCTAACAGAAGCAGAAGATATTAAGAAGAGGTGGCAAGAATACACAGAAGAACTGCACAAAAAAGATCTTCACGACCCAGATAATCACGAAGGTGTTACACTAACGTAGAGCTGGACATCCTGGAATGTGAAGTAAGGTGGGCCTTAGGAAATATCACTATGAACAAAGCTAGTGGAGGTGATGGAATTCCAGTTGAGCTATTTCAAACCCAGAAGAAGATGCTGTGAAAGTGCTGCACTCACTATGTCAGCAAATTTGGAAAACTCAGCAGTGGCCACAGGACTGGAAAAGGTCAGTTTTCATTCCAATCGCAAAGAAAGGCAATACCAAAGAATGCTCAAACTACCACACAATTGCACTCATCTCACACGCTAGTAAAGTGATGTTTAAAATTCTCCAAGCCAGGCTTCAGCAATATGTCAACCGCGAACTTGCAGATGTTCAAGCTGGTTTTAGAAAAGGCAGAAGAACCAGAGATCAAATTGCCAACATCCGCTGGATCATGGAAAAAGCAAGAGAGTTCCAGAAAAACATCTATTTCTGCTTTATTAACTAAGCCAAAGCCTTTGCCTGTGTGGATCACAATAAACTGGAAAACTCTGAAAGAGATAGGAATACCAAACCACCTGACCTTCCTCTTGAGAAACCTATATGCAGGTCAGGAAGCAACAGTTAGAACTGGACATGGAACAACAGACTGGTTCCAAATAGGAAAAGGAGTATGTCAAGGCTGTATATTGTCACCCTGCTTATTTAACTTCTATGCAGAGTACATCATGAGAAACGCTGGGCTCGAGGAAGCACAGGCTGGAAGCAAGATTGCTGGGAGAAATATCAATAACCTCAGATATGCGGATGACACTACCCTTATGGCAGAAAGTGAAGAAGAACCAAAGAGCCTCTTGATGAAAGTGAAAGAGGAGAGTGAAAAAGTTGGCTTAAAGCTCAACATTCAGAAAACTAAGATCATGGAATCCGGTCCCATCACTTTATGGCAAATAGATGGGGAAACAGTGGAAACAGTGGCTGACTTTATTTTTCTGGGCTCCAAAATCACTGTGGATGTTGACTGCAGCCATGAAATTAAAAGACACTTGCTCCTTGGAATGAAAGTTATGACCAAATTAGACAGCATGTTAAAAAGCAGAGACCTACTTTGCCAAAAAAGGTCTATCTAGTCAAGGCTATGGTTTTTCCAGTGGTCATGTATGGGTGTGAGATTTGGACTATAAAGAAATAGTTTGAGATCTTCCCAACCCAGGGATTGAAGCCGGGTCTCCCATATGGTAGGCATTGTAGACAGACGCTTTACCGTCTGAGCCACCAGGGAAGATCACTATAAAGAAAGCTAAGTGCCAAAGAATTGATGCTTCTGAACTGTGCTGTTGGAGAAGACTCTTGAGAGTCCCTTGGACTGCAAGGAGATCCAACCAGTCCATTCTAAAGGAGATCAGTCCTGGGTGTTCATTGGAGGGACTGATGTTGAAGCTGAAACTCCAACACTTTGGCCACCTGATGAGGAGAGCTGACTCATTTGAAAAGACCCTGATGCTGGCAAAGATTGAGGGCAGGAGCAGAAGGGGACGACAGAGGATGAGATGGCTGGATGGCATCACCGACTCGATGGACGTGGGTTTGAGTGACCTCCGGAAGTTGGTGATGGACAGGGAGGCCTGGTGTGCTGCGGTTCATGGGGTCGCAAAGAGCTGGACACAACTGAGTGACTGAACTGAACTGAACTAATGTATTTTTAAAACATGTGTTGCTGATGAAGGGATGCAGGTAGGCACATTGCCCTCTGTTTTCAACCTATTCTAAGAGAAAGACACATCTGTAAAGCTGATATTCCCAAGCCTTGCATTAATGTTTCAGAAAAAGAAACAAAAGTGTTCATGTTCTATAAAGGAAACATAAAAACAATTAGCCTTTATACAAGTTTTCCTTATGGGAGCACTGACTCATAAGAATACTTAAAGACTATCTGTACCTTTCACAGGAGCAGGAGCTGGCTGAGGAGCATCTATGCATGTGGGTATACGGCTCCCTCTTCATTTTGCAGAACCCTCCAATGTCATAAGACATGTTATATGTCTTGCTTCATCTGGGCAAACCAATGGCCAGAGGGACAAGGGTGGTCAGCCTGTCTTGGGCTCAAAATGTGCTCAAAAATGAACAGAGATAAACTTGTGAATTAAAGAACTACTTAGCACTAAATAAACTGGAGCCACAAGTTTAAGAATGTGAGCTTTGGAAGGAGGCAGATCCTAGATTTAAGTTCATTTTCTGCCATTTACCAAGTGTGTGTTGTTGGCCAAGTCAATCTTGATGTGTCTCAAATTCCTCATCTATAAAATGGAAAGAATGGTAGTGGCCTCTGTTATTTTAAGTAAAATAATGGATGCAACAGCACTGGCCGAAGTCCTAGTTGACACAAGGCACTATATAAACAATAGCTATATAGAAAATATTAATACTATAATTTAATAGGTATTTAATAAATAATTTAATATGTATGAATTCAATTTCATATTATAAATATAGTTATCGGGAATATCAATACATCCAACATTCTCCTAGACAATAAAGAGGTCTATAAGAATTCCTGTTACAAGAATGAAGCAATATTTTTAAATAAGGCTGTTAGACTATAAAAATTCTTTTAATTAATCTTATAATGATCTATAAGCATTGCATGGTTTAAGATAGACTTTACAAAGAACATCTAATATAGAGAGATAGTTTAATGACTTTTTTAATGGAACAAAATTTTCTAGAGGAATAGACATTTAAAGACTTCATTCTTGGTTATAAAACCTCTGTTCTAATCCTAGATAATAAAGGTTTATGGGGAAAAAAGAAAAGAGCTGTGCATGTCCTATTTTATTCTCCTTAGTAATCACTATGTATCTGATCCCAAATATCAAATGTCTAATATATATCACTAAGTCTTGTCAAGACCTAACATTATTCTATATCTAGTACAGCTCAACAAAAACTCCACTGAGGCTTCCTTGAACTTCTAATACAGATATCTTGCCTTAAATTGCAAGAAATCTACTTGAAAACGCTGACTAACCTGAGTCTAAAGTTTGAAAAAAATAAGATTTTACATCTGTGCCAATATCTGTTTTCTGGAATAGCATCCTGGGACATAACAGCATGCCTAAGTGGGTCTTCACTAAAGATATAAACTCAGATAATGAATGGAATTCAATACAAGATTAAGTGAAGCACGAACTCATGGAAGAGAAAAGCTAAAGCGTGAGACCAGAGAAACAGACAGGATGACTTCCCTCTCCAGCTCTAGAGAGATCAGGACAGGAGCCAGGGGCCAAAATTCCCCAGTAGGAACTTATCAAAGGATGCTCACTCTTTCTAAGGGAATCAGAGAAGGGTACCACTATATGAGAATATTCCCCGGTCGACTTAACAAGAAAAGAATCTCAAGGAGGGGGAAAAAAAATCACCAAAATAAATAAACAAAGGAGTGGGGCTAAGCATTTTCAGATTTCCTTCCATAAATGAGCTTGACAACTGCCAGGAGCGCTCAAAAGGCCCAAGTTACTCACAGCTGTAGCTCACAGTAAATCCCCAAATCAATAAAAATTTTAAAACCAACAAAGAGGGCCTTCGACATGAAGTTCCTTTTCATTTTAATCAGAACTTGGCTGCTATTCCTAACTCCAAATTTGCTTCTGGATTGAAATAAAGGGAGACCTTAGAAATAAGGATAGAAAGGCTACGATTCTGAACAAACTGTGGTCAATCAGGCATCCTAAGTGGGAGTCCATGGGGTGCATTCACAGTTCGCCTTTGCACTCAAGGCATAGCCTCTCACACCTTTTCAACCAACCCCAAGCAAAGTTCCTTAGGTGCGGATGGGGTGGACAGTAGGTGGCGATATAGGTTAAGTGAACTTGAACACGGACCTCACAGAATCCCAGCACACTGGCGGGGAGGCCGCAGGTCTCCCGGTCACTCTAAGGTTCAACACAACTTTCAGCTGCACATAAGAAGCCAAGGTGGCCCTGACCTGGGTTTCAAGGAGGACTTCAGCCCCACACCTCCTCCATCATAATCTACATTCTCCCAGCTTTTTATTTTTAATATTTATTTGGCTATTGCAAGTCTTAGGGCACGTGGGGTCTTCAGCTACAGCATGAGAGATCTAGGTCCGGTGATTGAGAGCGTGGAGTCTTAGCCAGGGAAGTCCCTCTATCTCCGTTCTGCCCATGCTAAAAGCCTTTCTACTAGTGGAAACTGTCCTGTTCATACCTTAACATGGATTATACATAAGAAGGCAGTGATTTTTGCAACAAATTAAAGCAAACTACATGTCATGAAATAAACTAATACTGGAGCCCTTTAAACGATCACGGAAAACACAGATGATTTTAATTTATTTTCCCCTAAATGTCCTCTCAAGAGCTCCAAATCATAACCCTCACCTGTGAAAAACATTCTATGGAAATTCAGACTAGAATCTACATCAGAATTACTGAGCATGCTTATTAAAATGTAGATTCTCGGTCCCAGCTTGACCTAGTAAATCAGATGTTCAGAGCCTAAAGCAGAGGAGACACACATTTTTACCAGACCCTCACTTAGGCAAGAAAATTGCTCTTCATATCTTATACCTCGCTGAATAGCCTACCAAAAAGTAGGCAAAAGCCTTTTTGAATAACAATATTTATCTTCAGGGCAGCAGCAGAAGCTGGAATTTCTAAGCGGCAAGCTGTTTTCTGCCCCCATCCCCACCACATCGTGACAGATAATAGAATAAATAACATACTCTTTGCTTTTATTTTATGTCTTGCCTGTTTCCTGAGACTCTGTGGTCTGGAAAATTTAAACATCTTCACTTCTTCCAGTGTATACAATTTCTAATACTTACAGATTTTGGATGAAGTAAACAAATTTTACAAAAGATCTTCCAAGCTGGTTTAGGGCGTGCTGTGTGTCAGAGCAAGACTGCAGGATGGCAAATTATAGGGTTACCGGCACAGTTCTCAGGGGAGAACTTGGACTCGAAAAAAAAAAATAAAGAACACTAGAATTCAAAGTATAGTGGCTGGAGGAAGACGATTACAAAATTCTGAAAGCCCGTGCAAGGTCATTTCATTCTGAGAAGGGGTCATATTGCCCGATCAGATCAAGGTGAGACACACTAGCATTTCTACATGCCACAGGCTTGGCATATTCGAGGGGCATAGCCCTTTATAAAAGTCGCCCCTATTTTTACTACATTGTTAGATCCCATAGCTGTGCCCAGGTGTCTTGGTGTAAAGGAAGATTCTAGATAAGACTCAAGTGTTAAAAGGTTGAGAGCTTGGTGTAGCTGAATCTCCCAAGAGAAAATGCAATAGAGAACAAAGTCTATCTACACAGTAAACTGTAGCAAGAACAATGAAATAACAGGTATACAGTGGGCATGTAACCACTTCTCATAACTCATCTCTCCGTCTCATTAAAAAAAGATTGAGGGGTGGATGCCAACTGCCCAGATTATAGTTTAAAAAGAACACAGATGCCTCACACCTGGGGCGTTCTCACAGGCTATACCAAACCCCATCTCTCAGTGGGGGAGCCTGTCCTACACCCCCAACCTATGACTTCCTCCTTCCCCAAAGGTGTGGAGAGCCTGCTGCTGCCACCGCCAGCTCCCACCATCTGCAGGCACAGCTGGTGGGACACATTTCAGCAGGGAAGCTCAGCGAAGAGCGTAAATCCCATAGGGGCGGGTGGCTGTGAGCGGAGCCACCATCAGCTTGCCTGAGCTGTTTCTGGAACCATCTTAACTGATGGTCCTCTGGGCAACTCTACTCCTGCTTTCCCTTTTCCAGCCCTCCTCTCTCTCTCTTCTTCCCAACTGGAGACGCCCAGGACTTCCTGATCAAGACTATGATACAGAGCAGACAAGCTGAAGGAAACCGGCGAACAACCGACAGGAGCAGATAGATGCAGGGGCGATACCCAATACAGAGCACATGATTGAGGGTGGGGCGTGTGTACATGGATACCCTGTGTAAGAATTCAGCTTCACAGATGGGCTGGAGGTGGATGACAGGAGGCGAGCTGGGGAGAGGAGGCTGCAAAACAAGAAACTCTCAAGGAGTATTGTCTCTCTCTCCCCACCCCGCCAACCTCCCCTGCATGGGGTTCTTGATTTAGCAGGGCAGGGTAAAGAGTTTAATGAGCAACTTGCCCCCTTGATGGCCCAAAGCTTGCTGTTTTCTATACTTAGTACGTGCTGCTGAACATAAGAGTGGCTAGACAGCTGAGAGCAAGGAAGAGAAGATTCAGCAACAACGGAGCTTCCGCAGATCCCAGCCCTTGCACCCGAGGACTCAGAGGCGAAGCCCCGCTCCTCCTGGTGGAATGAGCAGACAGGAGCCTCCTCTCCACGACCTGGTCACAGGGGCTGAAGATCAACACGGCAAGGGACACACAGACCCGGCATTGAAGGGCAAGCTGACCTCCAGATCGCAGGAGCAGACACTAACACCCCTGTTAAAATTTCCGGAAATAACAGAAACTTTGGATTTCATGTTTACATCCTGGTTTTCCCCTTTATCCTTGCCTACACTCTTTCTTTTCAGTCTCTTAACACCAAGTGAAAGTGAATGTCGCTCAGTCCTGTCCGACTCTTTGTGACCCAGCATCTGTACAGTCCATGGAATTCTCCAGGCCAGAATACTGAAGTGGGTAGCCTTTCCCTTCTCCAGGGGATCTTCCTAACCCAGGGAGCAAACCCAGGTCTCCCGTATTGCAGGCAGATTCCTTACCAGTTGAGCCACAAAGGAAGCCCAAGAACACTGGAGTGGGTGACCTGTCTCTTCTCCAGCGGATTTGCCAGACCCAGGAATTTGCCAGAACCGGGGTCTCCTGCATTGCAGGGGGATTCTTTACCAGCTGAGCTACCAGGGAAAGAGCAAGTAAAACAGTACAGCATGCCAGGAAGGAGGGTTGAAGGCAGGGGCACCTGGGTTTGAGGTCCAGGTGAGCAATTCAACCGCTCCCTCTTCCCTCTATGCCTACATCCCCTGGAACAAACCTCTTCAGGGAACACTGGAAATATGTAAACTGAATCAAATCACTCATATCCTTAAACATCCCCAAAGCTTCCTGTGCCCCTCAGAATAAGATCCAAACTCCTTCCCCTGACCTGCACGACCTCTGCCTGGCTCAGGTCTCTCACCACCTGCCCTCACTTGTTCATGCTTCAGCCTCTTAGGCTTTCTTTCTATCCTGCAAAAACACCTACTGAGTTCCACATTCACAGGACTCCTGGCCGGACCCTTCTCCCTAGAAGCCCACAAGGCAGCCTCCTGCTCTGCTTTCAGGTCAGTGTGTCTGCTGCGGAGGCCTTCTTGACTACCCTCCTCTCCCAACTCATGGGGAAATCTGATGCCTAGCCCTACTTTCTTCAAGACATATCCCCCAGGAAAGTCATGCTGCTTGCTTGGGCTTCCCTGGTGGCTCAGCTGGTAAAGAATCTATCTGCCTGCAATACAGGAGATGCCAGTTCGATTCCTGGGTCGGGAAGATCCACTGGAGAAGGAATAGGCTACCCACTCCAGTATTCGTGGGCTTCTCTGGTGGCTCAGCTGGTAAAGAATTTGCCTGCAATGCGGGAGACCCAGGTTTGATCCCTGGGTTGGGAAGATCCCCTGGAGAAGGGAAAGGCTACCTCCTCCAGGATTCTGGCCTGGAGAATTCTATGGACTGTATAGTCCATGGGGTCGCCAGGAGTCAGACACGACTGAGTGACTTTGACTTCACTTCACTTGTTGACATACTAATTACTTGCTTCCCTTCACTAAAATATAAACTGTCCAGTTCAGAGCTACATTATCAGCACTTAGAAATATAGGCACTCAATAAATATTGGATGAATATTACTTAACAGACGTGTTTCCTCACCTCATAGAGGAGTAATACCACCTCTTTGGCAGCGTTAAGAGAAGAAAACAAGCAAAGTGTTGGCTGCGGTGTCTAAAACACAGTAAGCCTTTAATGTTTGGATTTTTTCAGATTTTTATTTCTTCATTGATCTCTTGGTTATTTAGTAGCATCTTGTTTGACCTCCATGTATTTGTGTATTTTTACATCTTTTTTTCCTGTAACTGACTTCTATTCTCATAGCATTGTGGTCAGAAAAGATGCTTGATATGATTTCAATTGTCTTAAATTTACCAAGGCTTGATTTGTAACCCAAGACATGATTTATCCTAGAGAATATTCCATGTGCACTTGAGAAGAAAGAGTATTCTGCTGCTTTTAGGTGAAATGTCCTATAAATATCAATAAATCTGTCTGCTCTAATGTGTCATTTAGGGCTTGTGTTTCCTTCTTAATTTTCTGTCTGGATGATCTGTCCATTGTTGTAAGTGGGGTATTAGTCTCCCACTTCTCAGATTTTGAAGGCCACTTCCTACCACCTGAAATAGTCTTCTTTTACCCTGATAACTCAAAATCTTTCAATCCGTTTCAAAAGCTGACTCCAAGTATGTCTATAAATTTTCCTGACCCAAGATTCCTCCTCTTGATCAAGCTGCTCTGATATTTTCTTATTAAAATACTCTAAGAGAAGCAGCAAGTGAAAATAATTGTTTGAAATTCTTCAATTACGTATGGGAACAAAGCCAACTGTCCAGGCCAAGTAAAGGCCATCCGAAGGGTAGATGATCCATCTAGAAGTGGTGCTAGGAAACCAAGCAAACAATTATTCCTCCAAGACCTGAATTCTTGGAGGCTTCCTGACATTTATAAGCTAGCAAGACTGGAGTTCCAAGACTTACTGAACGAGGAGGTCACTCAAAAGCATGAGGTCTTAGGCAAAAATGAAAAGATAACAAGGAGAACTGTAAGATTTATAGTATACTAATCACAGAATTCGGAGAAGGCAAGGGTAACCCACTCCAGTACTCTTGCCTGGAAAACCCTATGGTCGGAGGAGCCTGGTAGGCTGCAGTCCATGGGGTTGTGAAGAGTCAGACACGACTGAGTGACTTCACTTTCACTTTTCACTTTCATGCACTGGAGAAGGAAATGGCAACCCACTCCAGTGTTCTTGCCTGGAGAATCCCAGGGATGCGGGAGCCTGGTGGGCTGCCATCTATGGGGTCGCAGAGAGTCAGACATGACTGATGCGACTTAGCAGCAGCAGCAGCAACAATCACAGAATTGGTGGAAGAGTATTAAACCCTCTTAGTCACCAAACAATAGGAGGGCAGGGCAGCAGAGAAATGAGCAGAGACACAGACATTTCTAGCTCAGCAGCTCCTCTGCAGCATGAAGGTTGGGGACAGGGGCTCTGGTGGTGGATAAGCCTCACAGAAGCTCATCTCCAACTCCTTGGTTACCAACTTTCAGCGGCAAAACTTTAACCTCTTCGTGTATGAAACTAAACTGAAAGTTCCCCGTGAGATGGAGTTCCAGCTGGAGATGACTCTACAGCTCTTGTATCCTACACGGTGCCTGGTGCAGATCCAACAAAATCAACACTTTCTAATGGACAGGTGGGCTCCTTTTTCCAAAGTTCTATCTAACAAGATTGGTCCTCTAAAGGACTAAAACCTCTGAGTCATGGGGCTACTAATAAGAACACTCAGTTTTCTCTGATCCCAGCATTTGACATCACATAAATTGAAACCACATTGGAGAACTGGTTAGTTTTCAAAAGTTGGGGGAAGTGTCCAAGGAGATGCCTTTTGTTACAGGACTGCCTGTCTTTGGTGTAGGTGCTATCATATGTCCATCAATCCTCTGCCCGCCTCTCCTGTTCCTCTGGGAAGAAGGCTGGTTCTGCCCACTGTTGGATATCAAGGCAGAAAGGACTTGTCCCAAACAATGGCAAAAGGAGAACAGGGATTAAGCTACGGCCTGTTTCCTGCTTAGCCTAGTTGCAAATTCCCATGCCATGTACTATGTTATAATCAGCTGTTAGTTTAATTATGAAATACCTGAACGCTGCATAATTACAGCTGTTTTTCATGAGCGACTGCCTCCTTATAAAGTAAAACATCAGCTAAGTAGTAACACCTGGAACCTGGAAGGGTTGTCTATTCACAGCAAGAACCACACAACAGAACATCTGATTGCGTCAAAGCCTTGTGTCAACTTCCTAAATAAGCCTTCATTAGTTCTCTGAGAGGTATATACAACTGAAAACTTGATAATGGTTTTTGATCCAGGACACAAAGCTAAGTATCCTTTGAGTTAGGAACAATTTTCTAATGCACACACATACACACATATTTCTCAAAGGAATTTCTCATTTCAAGGCCGAGGTAAGTGAAAAGTTATTTCGTAGTTGTTATTCAGTTGCTAAGCCACGTCCGACTCTTTGTGACCCCATGGACTACAGCATGCCAGGCTTCCCTATGAGCCATGCTGTGCAGGCCACCCACGATGGATGGGTCATGGGGGAGAGACCTCCACTGGAGAAGGGAAACACAAACCACTTCAGTGTTCTTGCCTTGAGAACCCCATAAACAGTATGAAAAGCGGTCCTGCAGAAAAACAATTCCATGCAGTTCTGAACAAAGGCAAAGAATGAAACACAACAATTTTACCTACATAAGTGACAGTTTCACTATTTGTGAAACAATAACATGTAGAATGTGAATGATACTTATTTTTTGCGCACGATTACTAAAGCATAAGAAAAAGAGATCTGTGAAGATGCTAGCATCCCAAATCACATGACTTCAGGACATGTGGTGAATATGCTGATATTCACCCATGAAAACTCTGCTAAAACTGCAAATAACTGAAAATGTTAGTGTCCTGTCCATTTGCAATGAGAACTGAGGCTTGCTTTACCTGCTTTCCAATAATTTCTTGGTATATATCGAAAAGCAGAAGTCTAAGCCTTATTAACAGCTTTAGCGACAAAAGTAAGTCACCTACCCTGGCAAATGGTTTAGAGGAAAAATAATTGTTTTTACTTTTTTTTTTTTTTCTATAGAAAGTTATCAGGCCACTTGGTAAAGTTATCAGCCTATTCGAGTTCAATGTCATGTATATTTTTCAGTTTTCATTACATTAAAGTTCACAAACCAAGAATTATTCTTCAATATGTGATTTCTGGTTGTAAGAATAGGTGAAATGCTTTAAATATTTGCTAAGCATTTGATGATATTCAATAAAACCCCATAGATGACTGAAGTAGCATTATTTCATTGTTGTCAGATGAATGAAGTTGAATGTGCTATATAAATGGAAACTCTGATGGATATGGTGCTAGATGTGATTATAATCTGTATTTCAAAATGTTCCCTTTATAACAGTTGCTGCTGCCAACTCCCAAGGAAGAGATTCGGGAGGCTTAAAGGAATACATTATATCCTCATAGAAAAAGGAAAAAATTAAATGGAACCTCCAAATACTATTTTATGGCTAAATAATTTTTTAAATATTTTGTCTAATTCTAGTTATACATGTGAAACACCAGGAAAAGTGAATATATTAATTCTGATCTAAATTATTTTTTTTAATCCTTACAATATCTTGTGCTAAGACAAAGTAGAAAAAAACACTTTTGTTACAAAATATAATCTCTTACCTTCATTCTCCTCACCAATTTGGAAATCCTATACTATGTTAGTGGAGATACTGCATTTAGACTTCTACCTTCAATAAAACTCATTAATTCAGAATCAAACACAAATTTAGAATTTGCAACAGAATCTAGGTTAATATGTTCCTTTATAGAATCCAAAAAAGAAAAAAAGCTATGTGAAGCCAATTAAGATATCAGACCAATTTTGCTGAGCCTATTTGTCTTCTTACAAAGTAAAATAATTATAAACATGCTAAGTAACTTGGAAGAAATATTTTAATCAACTGAAATGGCAGTAATAAGTCAGGCTTATATACTCCCTCATGCAAAGAGTTGACTCATTGGAAAAGACTCTGATGCTGGGAGGGATTGGGGGCAGGAGGAGAAGGGGACAACAGAGGATGAGATGGCTGGATGGCATCACTGACTTGATGGACCTGAGTCTGAGTGAACTCCAGGAGCTGGTGATGGACAGGGAGGCCTGGCGTGCTGCAATTCATGGGGTCGCAAAGAGTCAGACACGACTGAGTGACTGAACTGAACTGAATATACTCCCTAAAATCATTTGTTAGGATGAAAGTATACAACACACACACATATACACATACACACACACACCTTCATTTAGTTAAAACATGTTTTTGAAAGGAACTGTATTTCTTTTAAAAAATCCATGACATACTCTTTCATTAATTCAGAATGGCTTCTCCCCCTGGCTGTCTGAAATTGTAATAGGTTACTGCTCATAGTGTTTTAGCCTTCTAATAATTCTTATCAGAACACAGAACTCTTTAGCATTCATCTGAAGCATTGTTATCAAACACCATTGCCTGGAAAACTAACTTGTCTTTCAAGGCAAGACACTCTAATTAACTTCCCTGAGCTTGCCTTAATTCTTTTGGAACCATTTCCCCAAATTCCACTTGATTGTGGCAAAGGACTTGATTTTGAGTCAAACTAACTCAAGGCATTTTATTTAGATAACAAGCAATTCTCCCTAGATAAGCATTTTACAGT
This sequence comes from Bos grunniens, assembly GCF_055505025.1. Lineage (NCBI taxonomy): Eukaryota > Metazoa > Chordata > Mammalia > Artiodactyla > Bovidae > Bos > Bos grunniens. Next base: position 13,282,409 of record NC_141174.1, read on the forward strand.
CCCAAACAATAATGGATTAAAAATATTTTTCCCAAAGTATCATAAAATGACTATATAGCACAAGAACAGATGCAGTATTTTCTGTGAAACAAACTGATTTGATTATTTTAGGGTATGATGAGATTTTTTACAGGCCACAGAATCCAACCAACTAGCAAGTCTGGAGCATTTATGCACTGAAACCCCCAACTGTTGAGCTGTTTTACCCAATCACCCAAACATCATCAACTACTGAGAAACTGTCAATATTGCCCAAATGATTAGACCTATGAAACATGCATGGCTTTCTTGACTCCACAAGTCTTACCTCTAATATCCTGGTTTCACCATTTCTTTAAATATGGTTCAAATGTCAATCTAACTATTTCTCAACTGGATCACTGGCTTTCTTCTAATAACTGTGGGTTTGAATTTTTAAAAATTATACTTTGATAATAAACACTTAATCTATATACCTATGATTCTGCCTCCCCCAAGGAAATAAATAATAATAAGGCAAAAAATGACTGTGAATTACAAGGTGAGTTCTTTAACTTGCAAAATTGTGACTATAGGTCTGTCTAAGGAAGATAGTTAAAGATAGAGACAGAGTCCTTTACCCACTGCTACAATTTAACCACAGAGATGTCTTCCTGATCCTCAAACACACCAAATATTTTCCTTTCATAAGCCCTTAACCTTTGTGAATACCTCTGCACAGAAGGTTCTTTCCCTAAACTTTCCCAAGACTGGATCCTTCTCATAATTCAAGTTCAAATATCATTTCCTCAGAAAGGCTTCCAGGACAGTCCTACCTAAAGGTGCCCTTCCTCCCACCTCTAGGCTTATACTTTACCCTATATACTTTATTTATTGCATTTTGCATTATCTGAACTAATTTAGATATATACATATTCACAAACAACTCAAACAGAATGCAAACCTCATGACATAAGGGCATTGGTCTTGTTTAGCATTGCATCACCAGAATCTAGAATAAAAATAGATTTAAACAGATAGCTTTTCGAACTTCCATTTGCCCTGCCATTTGAAATCTCAGATAGTTTCGTCTACTTCCCAAATATGGTTTCTCCAAGTGTTCCTCTCTTTTAGTCCTAGTCCAGGGATTGGCAAACGATGACCCTTGGTTCAAATCTGGTCTGCTGCCTCTTTTATCAATAGTAATTAACATTTTGCTGAAACTCAGCCTTGCCTGTTACTTTGTGTGTTGTCTAGGGAAGCTTTTGTACTACACTGGCAAAACAGAGTTGTGACAGAATTGAGTTATTGTGACAGAGACTACTAGGTTCACAAGCCTAAAATATTCACTATTTGGCCATTTATAGAAAAAGTGAGCCAATCTGTCCCTCGGTTGGGAAGATCCCCTGGAGAAGGAAATAGAAACCCACTCCAGTATTCTTGCCTGGAGAACCCCATGGACAGAGGAGCCTGCCAGCCCCCCAGTCCATGGGGTCACAAGAGTTGGACATGACTTAGTGACTACACCACCTGTACTTGGATCAATAATAACTGAACTATAAATTAAGTGGTCATTTAGAACAGAAAGCAAGACCAACATATAATCACATAAAAAAGTGATGAAATCCTCACCAATAAACACTTGCTACATGTAGGTAATTGTGACATAAACCATCAGTCTGGATACAGAGGGTCCAAGTAAACCAGACGTCTGAACAAAACAATCTGAGCAGAAGGATATTACTACTCCCAGCACAGTGAATGTGTGCCTTCAAAGGCAGTGACAATAATCTCAGACACAACTAAGTATGTTGTGACATGGAACAGAAGATGCTGCTCCTCCATGAATACAAATGTTACAGGAAACCCAGCTTCCACCCCTGAAGGGATGCTGTCTTTTCCCCCGACATCATTTTGAGTAAGAGGTGGCCACGAGGCTGAGATAGCCGAATAGCTCAGGATGTCAGCTCCCACCACCAAGCGCCTAACAACAGGGAAGACGGGGGCGAGGCAAGCTAACGGCTGCTCAGTGGAAGCCAACATAGATTATTCTTTTCAGAAAGACACTGAAAAATAGTATGGCTTGGTGGCCCTCAGGGACGGCTGTCATTATAACCACAGCAAGTGTTTCACTTTCATTAACTTGCAACCAATTTTCTCTGCTCTGTTCCACAGATTCTGTGGTATTTGTTGGAAAGGACAGAGCTTTTCCTTTAAACTATTCTGATTGGACCTGATAGCTTTCTCATCATCCATTCCCACTGAAGGGGATTTACTTGATTGATCTTAAATTAGGTAAAGGTGAACAGAGAATAACAAATTTAAAACCAAGGCACCGGGAGCATGGTTCTAAAGATGGTAAATAGTCAATTACTCCTAGAACAGTTCTCTTTTCTCCTTCTCATTTAGTCCAAGGGATTTCCACAACAATGGTGCACTGAAATAATGTCCAAATTCTGTTTGCTAGTTCCTGATGATGCACCAGAGCCACGAAATGGTAATTTAGGCTTTTAAAGGCTGACTTTCAATAAATACTAATAATAATAAAGTAAATAAATAAAGGTAGTTTGATCTTCCCTTCACAACTGGGCACCAGTAGAAGATAATCCTTAGTAAAAGGAAGTGACGACATCGTAGTGTGGGCATGTGTGGCCACCAATCAAGGCCAGTCGGGGGGAACTGATTTTTACTAACATAATTATGCCCAAGACTCTTTAAACACTGACACTGAAAAATAAAGCATGGTTCCATTAGCCAGGAAACAGTGATGGACAGTTGTATGCCATTGTGCAAACGTCTCTAGGAAGGATAGTTAATATGATTCATGATTTGTCTTTGGCCATGAGCAAAGCCAGCCAGGAGCAATTAGGATTTACAAGATGTGGTGTTAAAAGTCTGCCAAAATTCAGAACAAGCCAAGTTGTCCATAATAGGTATACCATGTTTTAGTAATTATATAGTGGACAGTTATGCCAAGAAAACAAAGCTTCTTTCTGATTAATTGAAGTTTTCTCAGCTGTAAAATTCCAATAATAACTTTATCTATTTCCAGGGCCAGCTTAACAAGTAGGCAACCAGTACAGTCACACAGAGCTATGCATTTCGGGCTCAGTGCTTTTTAGTTGCCATCTTAAAATTCCTAACAATGTTATCTTAGAATTTATGCTTGATAAGTGACATTCAAAGGGAACATAATCTTCAGCCCCTATGGTGCTCTTCACACCTCCCTTTTCTGCCTTAACCCAGCAAACAGCCGCTGCTGTTTTCTGCCCAACACCATGTAGAGCCATGCGGTGGAGTCTTGGGTGCCTGTGAGGGTCTGCACTCGCCCTATAGGTATCCTCCTGCTTCAGGGAGCACATCAGATGGCAAATTAAAAGAGGAGAAAGAAAAACACCATGACAGGTGGAGAGAAAGAGACTGTGAAAGAAAAAGGAAAGCTTCTTTCTTGCTTTTTGAATAAGGGGTTCGCATTTTCATTCTGCACTAGGCTCCACAAATTATATACATGGTCCTGCCAACTGCATGTAATTACGGTGGGATTACGGGATATAATGTACGTACAACTGAAAATATTACTTGGCCCAAAATAAATGCCCATTAAATACTGGCCCATTTGTGTTGTTTTTGCTTCTTCTGCATGTATTTCTTCATGGGCAAACATAAACGCATGGCATCTGTAGCACTCAACTTTATCAGGGCCAGCTTAATCCCTTTGGCATTAAACTGAACCCTCGGTCCCTGTGACTTTGGTAGAGGAGGATCCTTACACCTGACCTTACTGGGAGTGAGACAAAAAGCCCTGAATTCATTTCACAGAAGATTCTACACCAGCTGCTCCATTAAAGCTATTGTGAGCACACTCAGCTTCTTCAAACACTGATTCCTGTCCTCCTGTGAGATATTTTACAAAAGGTGCAATTTCCTTTGAAAAATCTCAAAGGTTAGGCAATTACCCAGGAGGCCTGGGGTTCCTGATGTTTCCATTGTTGTAAGTCCAAATGATCAACGAGCAATCCAGGCTGTGAGACGTGAGGGCCATGGCAGTGACTGTGGGTTTCGGTGCCTATTTCCATGCTGGAATGGAAATCACGTGGCTGGGAGCAAGGCAGTTATTTTCATCTTCATCAGACAATTCTATAGTTATTACTACTCATAATGACGGCTTGAAGAAACGGCCTCAGGGAGATGGCTAATGAGACACAGAGCAGGTGGAACCGAACCTGAAAGCTCCTTTCTCTCCATCTGGAGATGCTGCCGCTCACGCTGCTGTTGCTTGTTTTGTTTACCTGTTGTGAGTAATCTTCCTCCTTCTCTTCAGGATCAGTCTGAAGTTTAAAGAGGCCAATAAAAATAATACAGGACATATATTTCTATCCAGAGTGGGTAAGACATAGAATCTACTCAGTTTGACGTGTACAGAACAATACTGCCCAAAAGTAACTTGTGCTTTTGATGTTTCTTTGAACAATCATGTAGGCAAAAGAAGAGTCATATCACTTTGAAATCACATTTCCTCATGTTAAATGTTAGCCTTCTAACATAGTAATATTAGTAAGGATTTCTCTTTAAGACTTGGGCAAAGACCCTATATCATGGTAACCCCTTGATAATCGAATGGGATCTGCTGCTACTTCCCTCTTTGTAAATGTGGGACAATTTTCCTCTTATTAAGAAATATGTATTCATCTATGGAGATTTCTCTTGTCATCCCAAGTTTCAAGTCATTAGGTTTATAATTATGAATTCAATAAATGTGCATTAATGCCAACCATATGTCTAGCACTGTGCTAGACAGTAAGAATACAATGCCGAAGAGGACATTTTCCTAAACTGTGAGGAATCCAGAGATTGGTTTGAGAGATGCACATGTAAGCAAATAAAGCGACACAAATGTTATGAGACTTCTGAAAGATGTGCATTCAGGGTGCTCTGGAACTTCAGAGATGAAGAAACCTAGACATGCCTAGGGAAGGGAAGGCTTCTTGAGCCGTCATGACCCTTGAGCCGTCATGAAGGATGAGAAGCAGTTGGTGATGGTGAAACAGAGAGAAATGGTACACAGTGCATAAGGCAAAGCACAGATGCAGAAAGAGGAGTATCAGAGAGCTTGGGGAATTCAGGGTCGCATAATCTGTTTGCTGAGACTACAGCACTAGGGTCTAATAGAAAGAGACAAAAGGCAGGGAATACCAATTAACACTGTACTTAAGACAGTGTCATCATTGTATCTTTGATAGATGTATTGTTGGCATTAATGTACATTTACTGAATTAATTATAATCCTAATGATGTGAAACTAAGCACAGAGGATGGCTCAGCAATTAGCAGTTATGGCATTCCAACACTACCTTCTGCTTAGTCATCCCATTGTCTGTGATAATTCCTAATTCATCCTCTAGGCATCCCTAACTGCCAACTACATTTCAGTCATAGAATTAAGCAATATGCCTATAAAGCTGAGCGGAGGAAGGCTAACTCTGGAAAGGTCAAGGTTACAGAAAGGCACGCTAAAGAAACAGGACTTACTAGTGACTGGATGCAGCATCTTTCATGGGAACCACTAGCTCTTGTCCTGGAGTGCTAGCTGAATTCATTCGAGCATCTGAGCAGAAGCAATATGTGCTGTGGTGAGGAGCACAGCTTTAGGGTCAGGTATACAGAATGTGGGGCTTTCCTGGTGGCTCAGATGGTAAAGAACCTGCCTGCAATTCGGGAGACCTGGGTTCGATCCCTGGGTTGGGAAAATACCCTGGAGAAGGGAATGGTAACCCATTTCAGTATTCTTCCTTGGAGAATTCCATGAACAGAGGAGCCTGGTGGGCTAATGTTCATGGGCTCACAAAGAGTCAGAAAGACTGAATGACTATGCACAGCATATACTGAATGTGAGACCGGGCAAAGCATTTCATATGATTAAGTCTCATTTCTAAAATGAGGATTATAACACCTTGTAAGACTATGGTGAACATTAAACAAGATGATGCAAACAAAGTGCTCATCTTGGTGCCTGGCATGCAGAAAACACTCACTCTTGGCTATAATTTTTACTGTAACTAGTAACCATCTGTGAAGTCAATCACATTATATAACAATAGCAAAAGATTTTTAACTTTGTATTACAAATTCTCTTGTATACAGACTTACCAGCATCCATTATTTGCTATAAAAAAAAAAAAAAGAGGAATAGGGTTCAGTGAAGATCTGTAGAGGGGAAATAATGGATTTGGTCTTAGTGTTTAATTTTCACGCCTTTGACATGTCAGTCATGAGAGTCTCATTCTTCCAGGTATGTAGGTGTGTGGAAAAATCAGTCATAAATATCTGGGCATTTACCTAGTCAATAGGGTAACATAACAACTAGCGTTTCTAACAAGTTTTTTTTTTTTTTTTTAATTGGATCCTTTATCAAAAAGGGAGCTTGCTTATAAATCACCATCAGTGAATCGGGTAAACATTCCAACTACTGACAGGTATACAGGGTGACTTTAATTTCAACTGGGCTTCCCTGGTGGCTCAGCTGGTAAAGAATCTGCCTGCAATGTGGGAGACCTGGGTTCAAACCCTGGGTTGGGAAGATCCCCTGGAGAAGGGAAAGGCTTACCCACTCCATTATTGTGGCCTGGAGAATTCTATGGACTGTGTAGTCCATAGAGTCGCAAAGAGTTGGGAAGATCCCCTGGAGAAGGCAATGGCAACCTACTCCAGTACTCTTGTCTGGAAAATTCCATGGATGGAGGAGCCTGGTGGGCTACAGTCCATGGGATCGCAGAGAGTCGAACACAACTGAGCGACTTCACTGGTTCACTGGTTACTTTCAACCATCAATTTCTTCTCACGAGGAGACGACAAGCCTTCTCAGGCCATCCCCTGGTCCAGTGGCCTCACCATATTGTCTTTATCCATCTTCCACTGGGTTCTCTTTTTCTTCGTGAGATTGGAAAGATACAGACGTTTTCTGTGGCAATAAAACACACTCCTCTCACACTGCTGCTGCTGCTGCTGCTGCTAAGTCGCATCAGTCGTGTCCGACTCTGTGCGACCCCATAGACGGCAGCCCTCCAGGCTCCCCCATCCCTGGGATTCTCCAGGCAAGAACACTGGAGTGGGTTGCCATTTCCTTCTCCAATGCATGAAAGTGAAAAGTGAAAAGTGAAAATGAAGTCGCTCAGTCGTGTCCGACCCTTAGCAACCCCATGGATTGCAGCCTACCAGACTCCTCCGTCCATAGGATTTTCCAGTCAAGAGTACTGGAGTGGGGTGCCATTGCCTTCTCCCCTCTCACGCTATGCCATTGCAAAGACGCGCATGTCCTTTCTCTCGGTCTTTGCCTGTCTTGTACACCTTTGTCATCATCGTTTACTGCTCGGCTCCCATGCTGCCTTCTCTCTGCTGCTCTCACCACCCTACTCCTGAGGGCATCCTCCTTTTGGTCAGCAGGATAGTTCCTTCTCCTAGGGTTCTGAGACGGGAAGGAAGGAAAAGGCCTTCCTGATAGACTGTCAGGAAAACCATTCAAAGGAAACAACAGACTTTCCTCTCTCCATCTTGAGCATTCTGAATTTTCATTTTCTCAAGAATAGAGGCATAGCCCGCTATGCTTATTGCTTTAGATTTCATCCTGCCCACACCTCTGGGTGACACTGACTTCATTTCTGTCATCTCAACTCCAGAACTAAATTTCAGTCTATTCATAAGGCTGCTCACCCCACAAGCAGGAGTTTAGGCCATAATATCCTTCCTAATTTGGTACCTTTTAGTGCCCTCCCCCTTTTAAGATAACTCTGAAGAAAATAATGTTTGTGTCATCATTCTGTTCAGTCACTCAGTTGTGTCCGACTCTTTGCGACCCCATGGACTACAGCACGCCAGGCTTCCCTGTCTATCACTAACTCCCGGAGCTTGCTCAAACTCATGTCCGTCAAGCTGGCAATGCCATCCAAACATGTCATCCTCTGTCGTCCCCGTCTTCTCCTGTGTCATCATTAAAAGACTACAATTTGGGTGACCAACAGTGTTCATTTGATTAAGAATCAGGAAATTAAATTTTTTGAAGATTCATGCCTGCCACTAATCACCCTGAGGCTTTGGGCAATGCATGTCCTTTCCACAAGCCTTGGCTTCCCCATTTGTGATATGTGAATATTTTAACTGAGCTTCCCAGTTGGTGCAATGGTAAAAAAAACCTGCCTGCCAAAGCAGGAGATGCGGACTTAATCCCTGGGCCAGGAAGATCTCCTAGGGTAGGGAATGGCAACAAACTCCAGTATTCTTGCCTGGGAAACCTAAGGACAGAAGGAGCCTGGTGGGCTACAGTCCATGGGGTTGCAAAAGAGTGAGACACGGCTGAGTGATTCACACACACACATACATACACACACACACACCCACCCAACAGGCCTCTTTGGAGGACCCTGAACTCATACCCATTAGAAGGCTTTGCTTCAGTGGATATGATCTCTATTAACATTTGTCTCTCTTTTAGGACATATGCTTTTTAACATTTTTCTATTGCATCATCATTCAGGAAGATATAGATTATTATAACTAGGTACTATATATAGTGAAATATATATATATATACACATTGTGAAAAAAAGAACCATTATTTTGAACAGAATACTGCAATGAACCACTGCTGAATGAAATCTATGAGAAGCTCATCTGCATTTCAAAGATACATATGTCCGAGCTTCAGTGGATCTATGAGAATCAGAAAATGGGAGGAAAGTGGGGACGTGCCTAGACTATGAGGATCCCTACTGTATGTCCCTTGGAAATCCATAGTATAAATCCCTAAAACTGACATCAACACATGGAACCCAGCTAACTCCCAGTAAATGCTCATTAAATAAACGAATGAAGAGTGACAACATATGATATTTACTGATACACATTTATCCTCCTTCATGAAATGCTGACTCCAACCACAACCCAGCCAAATAGAATTTCATGGAGACCTTCATTCTCTCTGCAATTCCTTGCTTTACAGAGAAATATTTATTCTTTCAGATTATTAGGGAAAAAAGAACAAATTCACTCTTCAGTTAACTTTCTTCCCTTTAGGATGACAACAAAACAAAAAGTTGTAATGTGTTTTTGGGGCCTGCGTCTCTGTATCAATTCCTAAGAGTATCTGTATAAATGGTAAATTAAGGGAAAGGAGTGGGTACAATTCATTACCTCAGTGACTTAGTATTGTTTGAGTACACGATATCCAAGGTAGTTTTAGGTCATGCAAATCCTACAGTGGCCAGATATCAGCATAAAAAGTTCAGGTTGTGCTGACGTAAGGAATCACTACAGGTATGTATGGATCTCTGGGCCTCCCAGCTGGTGCTCGTATTAAAGAACCCACCTGCCAAAGCAGAAGATGTAAGAGACTCGGGTTCGATCCCTGGGTCGGGAAGATCCCCTGCAGGAGGACATGGCAACCCACTCCCGTATTCTTGCCTGCAGAATCCCATGGACGGAGTAGCCTGGCAGGCTACGGTCCACAGGAACGCAGAGTCGGACACAACTGAGGAGATTTCGAACAGCACATGTATATATCTCCAAGCTATGTACACTAACTTAATACAGTTTAATGGCTTGAACTGTGATTGGGAAACAGTTCTAATTTACATATGGCTGCTCTTGCCTGACAGTTCACAACAGATCATTCCTAAACTGGCATCTTGTTTGCTTATTTTTAGAATGTTACAATAGAGCTTTTACCCCTTTATATTTTTGTTTAATTTTTAAAATATTAACTTGTTTATTTGGCTACGCTGGGCCTTTAGTCGCAGCATGCAGGATCTTTAGCTGTGGCATGCAGACCCCTAGTTGCAGCACGTGGGATCTAGTTCTCAGACCAGGGATTGAATTCAGGCCCTCCCGCATTGGGAGCAAGGAGCCACTGGGCCACCAGGGAAGTCCCTTACCCCTTTATTTATCAACCTTTCCTAGAATTTAATAACTATCAACTTGGCTTATACCTATATACTTTGTGAGGTCATGTGTTTTTAACTCCTTTGCTTTTTCCATCTCCTTTGCTATTTCCTCTGTACCTTTCTTTGATGAGACAAAACACTCTCTTTTTGAGAAAACACTTACCTATAATTTAATGCCTCAATTTCAATCTGTCTGCTCTTTAATTGGGTGCTTGATCCCAATCCCTTTATCTTTTTAAAAGCCAGATGAATCACAAAGGTTAAAATACTTTCTTAAGTGGACTTTTCCATACCAGGAACTCACTGTAGGTAAGAGAAACAAACCAAAAGGTGACGATTTGCATACTAGAGTGCAGGGATCAGCCTGAAATCACAGAAAAGGAGCCTGAGCTAAAGAAGAAGCTTCTCTGTGTGTCTCCCTTAACCTGTTCTCAAAGGAAGCTGGGATGGATGGCACTGTAATCCTAACTGCTAAATGATCATTAAGTTTCTACTTCTCAAGGCATCATGCATGGATCTGATCAGGCACGAACCATCAGCCTTTGTATGGTATATGTGTAATTTCAATTACCCAAAGGTCCACATGTGAATCTCTTAACAAAACAAAAAAAGGATGTATGCCATGCTTCAGCAAACTGGTTGAAACCAAAATACAAGACCTCAGAAGAAGAAGATGACTCTCTTCACCTTTTTGGGAACTGGCTCTCCTTTCCCTTAATAGTCTGAATGAACCTGATGACTTTTAAAACCATGATACAGGAAAATGTGCCAAGGAAGCCCAGCAGACAGTAATGTTCTTAGCCAGAAGTCTGGATCCTTGCTGCAAAAAGTCTTACTTCCCTGACTCTATTTTATTTTAGTTCCTGTTTAGATTATACAAATTGATATTAGAAGATATTAAAGTCACAAATATGATATCATTGAATCATATCTGTGCACTTAAAAAGATAATATTTTCATTGTAGAACACTATTAAGCTTTTATTAAAATAGCATCATAAACCCCAAAACAAACACAGAGGAACTCATGAAGCCAAAATATTTTCATTAGTTCTGGATTAACATCAAGTATTTCTTTATCATTATGCACTGTGGGGGTGGGGAACCCAATATGATGGTCTCATCAACAATATTAGTAATGTTACTCATGCAGAATCCAATTCAACTCTGATGAACTTGAGTTTATTATTTCCCTGAGCAATAGACTAAAGGAAGTAGGATATTCATTTCACAGGCATTTATTAAGCTGCCAAGAATGGTTTCAAGAATATATTCAGGGATTCCCAGGTAGCTCAGTGGTAAAGAGTCCACCGGCCAATGCAGGAGACATAAGTTCCATCCCTGGACTGGGAAGACCCCACATGCCGTGGAACAACTAAGCCCGTGCACCTCAACTATTGAGCCTGAGCTCTAGAGCCTGGGAACTGCAACTATTGAGCCTACACGCCGCAGCTCCTGAAGCCTGCATGCCCTAAAGCCTGTGCTCCACACAGGAGAAGCCACCGCAACGAGAAGCCAAGGCACCACAGCCAAGAGCAGCCCCTGGTCTCCGCAACTAGAGAAAAGCCAGCCCAGCAACAAACAACCGGCATCAGTTCAGTTCAGTTCAGTCGCTCAGTCATGTCCGACTCTTTGCGACCCCATGAATCGCAGCACGCCAGGCTTCCCTGTCCATCACCAACTCCCGGAGTTCACTCAAACTCACGTCCATTGAGTCGGTGATGCCATACAGCCATCTCATCCTCTGTTGTCCCCTTCTCCTCCTGCCCTCAATCTTTGCCAGCATCAGGGTCTTTTCCAATGAGTCAACTCTCCGCATGAGGTGGCCAAAGTATTTGGAGTTTCAGCTTTAGTATCAGTCCCTCCAGTGAACACCCAGGACTGATCTCCTTTAGAATGGACGGGTTGGATCTCCTTGCAGTCCAAGGGACTCTCAAGAGTATTCTCCAACACCACAATTCAAAAGCATCAATTCTTCGGTGCTCAGCCTTCTTCACAGTCCAACTCTCACATCCGTACATGACCACTGGTAAAACCATAGCCTTGACTAGACAGACCTTTGTTGGCAAAGTAATGTCTCTGCTTTTTAATGTGCTATCTAGGTTGGTCATAACTTTCCTTCCAAGGAGTAAGCATCTTTTAATTTCATGGCTGCAGTCACCATCTGCAGTGACTTTGGAGCCCCAAAAAATAAAGTCTGACACTGTTTCCCCATCTATTTCCCATGAAGTGCTGGGAGAAGATGCCATGATCTTAGTTTTCTGAATGTTGAGCTTTAAGCCAACTTTTTCACTCTTCTCTTTCACTTTCATCAAACCGGCATAGACACAAATAAATACATAAAATTATTTATATATATATAATTACAAATATATATATATATATAAAAGAACACATATATATCTATTCTTAAACAAAAACAGTTCTCAACAGATCATCTTTTCTATTAGGCAGCAGAAACTAACACAACATTGCAAAGCAATTATACACCCATAATAAAATTTAAAAGGATAAAAAATAAAGTAGAAGATGGCTTGGATAAAATAGAATATCTTCAAGAAAAAAGGTCACCTTTTATTACAGGAGTATATGCTGACAGGATTAGTCATCCTCATCAACACCAGACATTAGTTCTGGGCTTGCTCAAAGACGTAGGCACGGTAATCATGCCCGTTTTACAAATGAGGGAACTGAGGGTTAAAGTCAGTTGTCCACAGGCACATAGTTCATTAGCAGTATAGAATGAAAAGGTTGAGCCCAGGCTATTTAGCTCCAGAGTCCTTCTTGCTCTTTGTAATGGTACTTAAATGCCTCTCTTTGCTGGGATTCCAACATAGACAAGCAGAAGTACAAGAAGATAATAACACAAAACAACTGTAACATACTACCACTTTTCTACAACATCCCTTTTACTAGGGAAAAAAAAAAGATTAGCAAATTATCAAATGCTGCTGCAGCAGATTTCCATTAAAATATTTCTGGTATAAATGGTCACCAAGACTTTGAATGCCATTTGTCCGTGCAGGTATCTGAAGAAGTGAAAGAATGGAAGGTAAAGGTCTGTGAGTGGGTCACTGCTTGAATATGTGACAGCCACATTGTAAAAAAGTAGTTGGAGAAAATGAACAAGAAATTTGATAATATGAAGTATTTGGCAAGGGTGATATAAATCTGGACAACCTCTTGGGAATGCAATTTGGCAATATCTATCAATATTTTTGTTATGTACTTACCTGTTGACCTAGTAACTTTACCTTTAGGGATTTAACTAACAGATGTTGCCGTACATGAACTCAAAGACTGGTGAACAAGAGCGTGTATTTTCTCACTTTTAGTAGTGAAAAATCCGAGAAAAAATCTGAACATTTAACAGTAAGGTACTGATTTAATCAAATATAATACTTCCATAAAATGTGACATTATGTGACTATTGAAAAGAATAAAGTAGGTCTTTACATTCCTATTATAGGGAATAGTCCCTAAGACATTTTGTGGGGGAAAAAAGGCAAGATTCAGAAAAATGTGTTACCATTGTGCTAAGCAGAAGGAAGACAAAGAGGAGGGGAGAATGTGGTAATAACTGTGGTAATTACTATGGAGAACATGATAATAACATTTCACACTCATATCGATTGCCTCTGAAACAATGTTAAAGTACTGATACTTTAGCTTGCGCCTGGAAACTGGGGGACTAAAATTAGGGATACAACGGAGAATTTTTGCAACATTGCCTTTTGTTCCCTCTACAATGTTTAAACTATTTTAAAATAAATGCAGTCTGAATATTTATTAAGCGTTTCCTATTAAATATTTAGGAAGCAGCCTATGAGCATACTCAAATCCGCCTACTATTGATACTGTTAATAAACTTACATATGAGGTGTTTCGTATGTCACAAGAAACATAAAACCTTCCAAAGAGAAACAAAAGTATGTGTTATCTTTTAAAACTCAGGTTTTGATGAATGCTGAAGTACAGCACAACCATTTATTATAGAAATAGAAAGTCTCTGGTGTGATGCCGGTAGTTTGGTAGATAATAACACATTACTGTACATAAGATTCTGCTTTGTGATTTTTCTGTCTCCACTAAAACTCTACTGGGAAAAGCGGTATGGTCAGGCTCACAGCAGAGGTGATCCAAACCTTGGAATGGATACCAAAAAGACCACAATTTCCCTCTGAGAAAACTTTTAAGAGTGAAGAGGTTAGCCTTCCTGGTGGACGCGAGAGAAGTATTTCTGAGTTGAAGGGATGAGCTGAGCAAGTCAGCTCTGGGATTTCTTGATAAACCAGGCCTAAAGATGATGCAATTTATTCTAGTACCTAGGCAGGGAAGACAGAGAAAAAGAGAAGAAAACCAGAAGTCAAGTGTAATAAACTGGAGTTCACCAAGCCATGCCTAAATGAAGCAAAGCCACCCACACCTTGTTGACTTTGCCAAAACACTGGCATTGAGTCTGCTTGGAAACTCAAGGCCAAGAAGCAAGGGCGGAAAACAAAGAACAGGTGCTAGGCGAGCAGGTGCAAGAGAAGGAATATTTAGTATTGATAAATACTAGTAGTTTTCAGAGATATGATTTGGAGAGACCATATCCTTGTGATGTTATTTTCTTTCAGATCTTACATTATTGTGCGTCTCTGTGATTCAAAGACAACAGACTCAGTCTGTGGGACGTGGACAAGATTATAAAAGACACAAATGACTACATGCGGTGCTTCAGTGATTTCAGGTCAGTATATTTTTGCGTGACATTGTTTCTTTTCTCCTCTATGTCGAAGAAGAAAAAATTAACCTTGTCATAGATAAATCAGTTAAGTCTTCAAGTTGAAAGCAACTTAGGGGGAGGTCTACATATACCTAAATAATCAGGCATATGCATGGAATTCACAATTTTCATGTGAGATATGCCCCCCCTTTTCAGAAAGAATGAAAAAGTGATCACAGAAGAATTAGCCTTTGAGAGAGAAAGATTGGAAAAAAAAAAAAAAAAGGAGGGGGAATTGGTATTCATTAATTTGTGTTCACTATATTATTTCATGCTGGACTTCCCAAATGTCGTTAGTCATAAAGAACCTGCCTGCCAAGGCAGGAGATGTAAGAGATGTGGATTTAGTCCCTGGGTTGGGAAGGTCCCCTGGAGGAGGGCATGGCAACCCACTCCAGAATCCTTGCCCGGAGAATCCCACGGACAGAGGAGCCTGGCGGGCTACAGCCCATGGAGTCGCAAAGAGTCAGACATGACTGAAGCGACTTAGCACAACACACATATTCATTCTTGCTACACTCATATTTAATCCATATGAAGTCACTGCATTCATTCAGACAACACAGGACTTACAAGGGATGGGATGAAGGAGGCGTTAGGAACCTGGAGGCCAGAGTCCCAATCAGACGAGGTGAAAGGCCACAAACCATTTTCCAGACTTTCATCCAAGCAAACACCCATGAAATCAACAAGAAGCTCATACCTGTTTGCAGAACCACGTGCCTCCTAGGTACAGCCAGCCTCATGGAACTGGAACCATAGGGGATGGTGACTTCCTCCAGAAATTCCCAGAAAGCAGCCCTGTTTTCTTTAGCTGCGCTCCAGGGCACCCTGGAGTTCAACCCACCATGATGACTGCCAACTCTGTTGCTCTTTGGCAATTTTAAAGTCAATTCTAGACTGGAAATTTCTTTACTACTTAATTTTAAATATCCCTGTCAGATGAATCTATCAAACCCAGCAATGTCCCCAGTTCAACCAAAGACTCTGATTGGCATGCTCTCTAACAAATGTCTAATGATGGCAGCTGGAGAAGAATTCATGGTGTGGTATTCTTGCAGGACTGGGAAAGCAGGGCTAGTAAGATTTGGAATGAGTAATGCTATCATAGGTATTACGGGGAAAGACAAAGTACTGGAAAAGAGAAGGTAAGAAAGGGAGAAAGGCAGAGAACCTGATTGTTTCTGCCACTTGGAAACCCTCATCAGGGAGCTGGGTCAGTTACTGACAGAAGCGCCCCGCACCAAAGCTGAAAGGAAAAGGCTTTGGAGACCACCGCCTTCTTTCATGTTCAGTGGCTTTCTCTTCACATTGGAAGACGGTCCTTCTTTTTCATGCTCTCTCTCTCTGTTAAAAAGACAGTCACACAAACCCTTGGAGGTAGCCATTCTCCAGAACAAACAATATTTTGAGGCAGATTAAAAAAAAGAAAAACTGCTAATGTCATTCAGTATTTTACCTGATTTCTTTACAAGACAGGGATTCTAAAAAGAAATACGGGAAGAGCTTATGAACTTGTATTTAAACTTAGTTAAAGTTTGATTTACTGTGTCACTTCAAGAGAGAAAAAAAAATTTGTTTAGAAACTTGAGCCATTACCCCTTAAGACTGCTATTGAAATGGCAGCTGGATCTCAGGGGTAAGAATCTCCTTCTCACACTCAGCTGGAAATCAATCTTATTTCTTGTACTGTTACAGTGAAAAACTGTGTAAGAGACAGGATCCGCACACCTATTACAGAAACAGCTTGACATTCTGTAACAGGCTGAACTATGAATTTTGATATCATGTGATTAAAAAGAGGGGTTTAGAAGTTCTAGTCCCCTTTGTCTCTTTTACCTCAGCATTTAGCTGTGTAATCTTCTCAAACTTTTCCACTCAAGTGCCAATAAAGCTGGGAATGGAATAGAGAAGATACACAATAAAATAAAATACACAATAAAAATTATATGTCTTTGAATTCTTATTCTTTTTCTTAAAACATAAAAGAAGATTTACATATTAAATAAGGTTCATGCTTATTTTCATTCTTCTGCATTGTTTCACTTTGCTTTCAAGTATTTATTCCAAATCAACAATTAAAATTAACTTCAAGAAAATGAATCACATTTACGTTATAACTCTACATTATCCTGGGTACATATCTACCCATCTTAGTAGTAAAGATCTTTAGATTAGTTTGAAGAACTTGTGTGTGTGTGTCTCTGTGTGTGTGTCTGTGTGTGTTTCTCTTCAGCCTGGATGCCAGGAGCAAGCACTATGTGTTCTTTCTTCCATGCTTTCAACAAAAGTAACCTCCTTAGTATGTTACAGATTTATCATGAGAATTCAAAATCAAATTTTCAAAATCCAGTCTTGGCTCTTTACCTAAATATTGATTTAAACCAGTCTTACTGTTTCTATTCTGTGATCAAAGTTGGAAACACATCTTTCCCTGCATTTCCTCTCAATGCTGGTGTTAGTGGCTCTGAATAGAAAATCGTTTGTCTGGCTTAGGAAATCTGCTGACATCTGTAGAATAATCATCATCTTCCCAGGAGAAAGAACCCAGGAACTTGTCTTGTGATGACTCTCCATGGCCGAACAGATGGAATATATGGAGTTAAATGTAAGATAAAGTTTGACTAGAACACAAAAAGCCAGCCCTGATATCCTGATCAAATAGCTCCCTCGGTTCTCTGCTCTGCAAATAAGTCCCTGCAGCCAGAAGATGCCAGCTTCAACTTTGGATGAGGTTTTTTACCTTCATGCTCAACTTTCATTTTAGTTCCTTCTGGAAACTAATGCAAAATGAAAAGACAAAACTTTTCATAGATACACTGTATTTAGTCCAAACACAAATGACTACATGCTATATGATTCAACTTATATAAAATGTCCAGGAAAGACAGAATTACAGAGCCAAAAGCAGACCAACAGCTGTGTTGGACTATGGGAATGCACAAGGATTAACTGCAAAAGGACATAAGAGAAATTTGGGGAGTGCTGGAAATGTTCTAAAGATGTGACTATGGTGATATTTGGACAATCCTAGAAATTAAAAAAAAAAAATCGCTGAATTGCAGGCTTACAATGGATGAATTTTGAGGTATAGAAATTATATCTCAATAAAGCTACTTAAAGAGAAAATGCCAGTCTTTGGAGAAAACGGATGTTTCAATTAGATTTGTAATGATCTAAATATCAGGAGAAATTTCTGGCTAATTAGAAATGTTTAAACACAGCAAAATAGGATATTGCTTAAATTAACTGACAGTGATGCCAAGACAAGCAGAAAGCACTCTACTTTAAGAAGTTGTTGTTTATATCGATTTTTTATTTTTACATTTCTTTTTGTTATTCATTTGTATGGAACATTTACCTCTAAGAAATGGATTTGGGCTTTATTAGTTGGTCATCTTAATAGTGTATCTCCCAAGAAAGAAGGTTAAGCCAGCTAACACCTTTAAAATTTTTTAAAGGATGAGATAAACAAGTCAATGAAATGTAAACGATTACTTCCTTTTTTTGAGTTTGTTCCTACAGCAACAAACTAGCAAGGAAAGAAGCAAAAAATGAGGACATAATACTGAGAATTATATGTGCTAGATGCTTCATTGAGTTGGTGACGTCGGGTCGGCATCACTGACTCCATGGACATGAGTTTGAGCAAGCTCCAGGGGTTCGTGACAGACAGCGAAGCTTGGTGTGCTCTAGTCCATGGGGTCACAAAGAGTTGAACACGACTGAGCGACTGAACTGAGATGCTTCATCAATCCAACTTTGTCTTCCTGCTTCACACAGAGACTGTATTTAGCAACTTCCTTTGAGTTTAAGATGGAGCTACATCTCACAAAATATAAACAGAAGGGATGTACGGCATTTTTAGGCAAAGCAATAAAACATGCTGCGTAACCACCCAAGCTCTCTCTCTCTCTTCCCTGTGGGAACAACTGGAAGTAAAGAAATAACTCCAAGGTGGCTGAACCCAAGTCATGAAAGAATCTTAGATGCCTGAATTATTTCTTTGAAGAGAATTGACCAGGAGAGCTGCTCAACTGGTATGAGACTGACCGAACAAGAATGAAATCTTTCTGTTGAGCCACTGAAGTGTTGGGACTGCCTGTTGTAGCTAATCGCCCTAACCGATTACCCAAGTTGCTTAATTATTACTTAACTGCCTTGCCTATATGACATGCTGTAGGACTCAAAAGTATGTTTCTTCCTTTCTTTCTTTTATCAACTGGTCCTATCTTTCCTTCACATCCATCTTTCCTCTTTCTCCTTCTATTCTCCTACTTCATGACTCAAGTTAATGTGCATTTCTCTGACAAAGGAAGAAATGTGTGAGTAGTATTCAGCGTGCCCCTCATTAAGATCCTTCTTCAAGAGGTGGAATGTTTAAATAGGATAAGGTAAAAATAATAATCTGCCATTCTTTATTCAGAAGAACTAGAATGCATCTCAAGTCTTTGGTTAAAATGAACGTGTCTCAAGTCTTTGGTTAATATGTTGCATTATTACCAAGAGCAATGCTGTGCCCGCCCTCCTACAAAAAAACAAAACAAAACAGAAAGTTCAACCGTATAGCAATAAATGCCAAGAAAGAAATGTCAGAGTTGGCAGCCACCTTGTGGGTCATGAAACCTGCTTTCATTTTCTGAAGTTTTCGGTAGTGGAGAAGTGCATTATGGTTGCTCTAACACTTTTTTGTCCAGCCCTGAGAGTTATTTTCCCAAAACAACAGATTACCATTTCAATTCATTTTCAAGCTATTTCATTAGCCAGGTGCCCTTTCCTCCTTTTCTGCATATAGAACCAATGCAAGGAAAGAAGAAAGGACCTGCCTTGATCTAGAAACCACATCTTGGGCCACACTCAGCCCAAATCATCACCCCAGCCCTTCAGCTTGTCAACCCCAGTTCCCCCCAACTCCATCGTCAAAAAAATAAAATACTTCAAATGAAAAACAGCTCATAAAACAGTAAATAAAATAAAGTCAGTTTTCTTTTTTAAAGAACAAAATGAAACTTGAGGGAAAACTTACTGGAGTTACAGTTTATCCTGATACAGTCTAGATGGGGAAAAATAAATGAAAGATGAAATTGCATCCTTCAAGGTAACAGCTGCAGACATCCAAAACAATCAGTCCACCCTTCCGGGGACAGACACACGCAAGAAATGTGGCCATTTTATATATATATATATATATACAGTAGGCACAAGTTCAAGGGTGGGTGTATATGTACAGTATATTGTTTTGTAAAGTTGGATACATATATATATACACACACACACATATATATACACATATGTATAGAGATATATACTGGTATACATATATATCCACAATAGACACCAAGTATGCTGCTTTTTTTTTTCCTTCAAAAATCCAGTTCATTATTATTAAAGTATTTCAAACCCAGACTTTGAAATATTAATTTTGTTAAACTTGGAAAATACTGCAAAAATTTCCCCACCAAATGCAGCTTATATTTTGTTTCCCTCTATAATTTGTTTTTCTTGAAAATGCTCTTTAAAAGTAGCAAAAATACAATTTTTGTTTTAATATTCCAAAGATAATATCACCAGTCTGACATAGTATATCATTTTTTCAAATTTTGTTTCTCAGGGCAGTATTTAACCCTTTCCCTTTTTCTAAAACCAAACTCCCTCCGCCCTCTTTAAGTCAGGCCCCAAATGCGATAGAAATTCACATAGGCAGACTTGCCTTTGTCTTCAGAGGTAAGAAAAGGGTTAACACCACCTGGTCATTTCCTGTCATAAAATGGCCACTTGCAAACAGCTAACCGCACAAACACCCATCCCAGATTTTAGAGAGGCGGGGCCGGGTGCTGGGTCCAAGGAGTTGTATGACGTTAGCCCAATTGACTAGGGTCTCTGCTGCGGTTTCAAAGGCCCCCAGACCAACCCCTCATGGAGCCCATCTCCGTCTTCCTGCCTGAATGCTCAGACTGAATCAAGCGCCCACAGCATTCGAGGAGAAGGCGAGTTGGGTGCATGGGGAGGTGGTCCTGGGCACCTTTGACATCCGACCTATCCCATCCTGTGACCCTGCATCTTGAAGAGAAAAGTCCATTTTAAAAAAAAGGGGGGGCATGGAATAGAGGGAATAAAAAGATGGCTATTTTTTCCAGTTCTGGTCACCAGAAAAGGTATTTTGGGTCAGAGATCAGAGCATCTATCCTTTTATTAGCATCTGTTTGGCGCCATGGACACGTGGCCCAGAGGTCAAGCACAGAGTTAACGGGCAGGTGATGGGGCAGAAAGGTCAGAGACGTGTCTCAGGCGCATTGTTAGCAGGCTGCCCACCTGAACCTAAGTTTTTTTTTTTTTTTATTATGATCAGAATTCACATAAGAATGTGTTTAAAGTCAGATATTAAAAGGTAAAAGGAAAATGATCAAGGAAAGAGAGAAAATTACAGGAAAAAAAAAATACAGCTAGAAACTGTGCTCTTCTTCTAGCTAAAGTTAACCCAGTAGTTTTGGAGGGTTTATGGAAAGATAATGCCACCTTTTAAATGTCCCAAAGTAAATCACTTTAAGCAAGTCAGTGTGAAAGAAATGAGTGGCGAGTGACGGGGCAGAATAAAACTATGTGAATCCAGACAGGAGCAATTTATAACACCCAAGCATTCTGAGGAAGGTGGGGGCGGGAAGCTAATTTGTTCCCCAGAACATCTCTTGAGAAAAATCTGGGTTTGGTTTCATGCGGTTAGGTTTGTCATGTGTCGTCAACCGCAACAGAAAAGTGGGAGCAAACAGCCCTGGAGCATCTGGTACGATCGCCGGACAGAGGAGGCCATGCCCCTGGTGGGGACGGGGAGGGGAGGGCTGGGGGAGGGGAGAAGCA
Organism: Bos grunniens; assembly: GCF_055505025.1. Taxonomy (NCBI): domain Eukaryota; kingdom Metazoa; phylum Chordata; class Mammalia; order Artiodactyla; family Bovidae; genus Bos; species Bos grunniens. The sequence continues at coordinate 13,303,921 of NC_141174.1, forward strand.
AGGTCTCAGCTGCTGGAGAAATGCCCTTCCCTCGTGGATGCAAGAAGGAGGGGAAGCAGGTGTGCAGGCACGCTTCAGAGAAGGAAAGGGAAAGAGGGAACCTAAAGCAAGAAACCCAAGAACTTTAAACGAGAAGTGGCTTTCTGCTTGGGTTTCTGTGAGGCTGAGGCTCTCGTCTCTGTCAAGGATCTGATCTAGGCAGAGGTGCTGGGTCGGGCTCGTCTTTCTGGGTTCATCCACATGGTCCCATGAACTGAATGGTGTCTTTAAGTCAACATGAGGACTTGGAGCTTTCAAGACAGCAAACAGCTGGGTATGTTCAGTTGAGAAGTAGAGAATGATTTTGTTACCTTACTTGAAACACATACTTGGGAAGAAAAATCTACCCCAGGCCCTTGTTCATAGGGTATGAGAGAGTGGTCTTGCTAGTGAGGATGTACTTTTTAATGAGAAACGAATCAGAAGAACTGTCCTGGCAAGGCAATCTCCTTTAGAGCTCCAGTAACAGCTGAAGTTCTCTCTCTGCCTGAGCCTTGGCATGTATTTGAGGGATATGGATGTGTGTGTATGATGTTCATTCTTTTGTGTGTGTGTGTGTTGTTTGTTTCATTTTAGTTAAAAGGAGAAATGTTATTTTCTATATTGATGAGCTTTGGTTTGAGCAAGGAAGAGATGAACGTTCCTAGGAGCTGTGGGTCTTCAATGATGGATACAGTCGACAGGAGTACTTTCTCTGCCTGAGTAACAGAGAACCCATGATGACTGAGTAGTTCAGAAACATGGGTAGTCGCACCACTGTGACCTACTTTCTCTGCTTCCAAAGAGAGAGAGCATCTGGAGACCCTGAATGCAATTAACCAAGCTGCAAGACACTGCCTACAAGCCTCCGTCACTGAGGAAGGGTGGCCTGCATCTTGCTGAGGGTTCTACAGGCCCGTGAACGAGGCTGCACCAACCTGATGGACTTGTTGGCTCCACTCACACCAGCACTACGGCAAAAGATGCCTTCTGCGCATGTGTAAAAGGTGACGGTCATGAAAGCAGCCAGAGTCGTTAAGTCCGTCACATCACTGATCCACAGGATTGATCTTTGGAGGTAATGGATAACCCAGGATGATCCAGTAGTTTAGAAACATGGGTAGTCCCACCTCTGAGACCTACTTTCTTTGTTTCGTGTCTATCAAGCAATCATAAAAACAGGTAACTGATTTATCTCACAAACTTACTGTGGGATTAAAATAAGGGTTTTTTTTTAATATTTAAAAATACTATAATATTAAAATTGTGATTATAGCTTTTAATAGTAACAGATCAAAATATGATTGGTCAATAGTCAACCTCACAGCTTTAAAAACATGCTATGCTTAGCTGGACACTGTCCATGCCTGCTATTGCCACAGCTGCCATCTTCAGGAAGAAAGACCCTTGGAAAAGCCTAGTCTCCTTGACGTTTAGAAGACATACTACAGCAGAAAAATACAGACATGTATATCATGGGCTTATATGTGTGAACAATTTGAAATAAACAGGAGTATCATTAGCGCCTGTGTTAGAAAAGAGACATTACTTAAATGGAGGGAGGGATCATCTAAAATTAGTGATGGGGATTTTGTACATAAATGAACACGCTGCTTGGAGATGTTTACTACTATAATCAAAAAAGGGTACGATGAATTCATGACTGGGAGAAAGAAAGCATTTATGAAGGGGTACACCCTGGGCAGGGAGGGCAACAGAACCTTCAAACAAAGCATGAGTATGGAGTGTGTACATACATTTCAAGGAATTTAAGTTCAGTTTCCAGTTATGGTTGAAAGAAAGCTATGTAATTGAAACCAGTAATTGTGGTGAACCATACCCTTCAGAGAAAAGTCACCATTGTTTCTAAAGAAGCACGGAGCTCTTCAGGGTAGACTCGCTCTGTTTTGCCTATGATGCCTCGGTCTAGAAGGAGGTACATTGATCACATGCAGAAAGGAGCCAGGAGGCTAGAGCAGAGTCTTTTAAAAATTCACATTGCCCGGATTTTCATGAGAGTTTAAAATGGAAAAATAATGCTTCTAGGAATACATCTGGAATCTATGACTCTGTGTGTGTGTGTGTGTGTGTGAAAGGGAGAGAGAGAGAAACTGTTCATCTTTCTGAATCATCCCCTTTTATCTCCCTCCACTTCCATTTTTCCTTTTAAGATGTGAGACCTGTCACAGTTGGCCTTCTAATCTTACAAAACAAAATCTAAAATGGAAAAAAAAAAGTTATCTGCTTAAAGCCAATGTGCATTTCCCTAGAACCCCAAAGGGCTGAGTATTTCTTATGTCTCTGGCTCTCTCTTACCTTAAAATAGATGGTTAAAAATGGACAATAAATCCTCTTTTCTGGGAGCTAAGTAGGAGGTCATATTTGTTTTCATCTGGGTTCGGGGAGGGGTTGTTCTTGGTTTTAATCTTTTCTGCTGTTTTTCAGAGAAGCTGACAGCCGGCTCCTGGTGGTTGGTTTCAGGTATGCAGTCCGGTTGGGTGGTTTCAGGTGGGGAGCACGGTGCAGGGAGGGGAAGGGGGAGGGGACAGGGGGATGCCAGCCCCTGTAGGCTGCTCAGTACACTCTGTTCGCAAGGCTGTTTGCTATGCGGGCCGCAGGCTTTGGGCCTTTGAAGGGTTGAATACCATCTTTTGATTTACCATGGCTGATGGTGGGGAGGACTGGAAACTCAAGAACACTCACAAAGATCCAGCAAAAGAAAAAAAAAAAAAAAAACCAAACACACACGTACACAAAAGAAAAACCAAGAGACGCACTGACAACAGAAATCCAATGTGGTTGGAAAAGAAAAAGGGCATAGTATTGTAAAAGCTGCAAACTGGAAAAAAAAGGAGACACAACTAAACAAGCCACTGCTCAAAACAGTCTTCTGTGTCCTAGAGCATTTGAGGATTGTAGTACAGGCACTTTTCAAGTGTAACCAGTTGACCTGACAGCAGATAAGAGTGGTATGGATTTTCCACCTTCCCAGCAGGCCATCTAGGATTCTGGACCATGTTGTATCTGCTACATGTGTCCACCATGTCATCCCCACGCCTCTGACAAGCCATCCTACTGACATCTTTGGGAAGGAGCTGTGTATCTAAACATATTCTACATCCTTAAACTATTCATAGGCTTAGAAAGTTTGAACTCAGCTGTGACAACACAGGCATTGACTTTCTATTGAGTAGAATCAACAGAAACACAGATTGCTTTTTTTTTTTTTTCTTGCAAAAACCAAGAGGTCCCCACTTTCCAAAGTGTATTGATTAGAATTCAGTCAAGGTCAGTAGCCCAAAAGAATGTGAGGCCATAAAAAGAGAAATTTCCAAAGTATTACTATAAGTAATTACAGTAGAAGAAGAGGTCCTTTCTCAATAAAATTACAATTTGAAATCGCCAATTTTTCAACATGAAGGAAAACTGGATATGTATTATATGAGAACAGAGTAACTGTTAGCAGTGTGACTTAATCATTTTTATAAAAAGGGCTGCTGAATGAGGGTAGGAATGTCAGGAAAGAAGAAGGAGATACGTATCAGGAGACACACTGTCCTTCAATGTGTCAGACTCTAAACTCAGAGAATTTTCCTGCAGTGGGATCACGGAAACAACGCGCCTGGTCCTCCCTACTAGGAGAAAGTATAAGCAGATAGTAGTGTTGTCAAGGCCACTAGAATTTCCCATGCGATTGGTCCTTGTGGAGCTTCAAACTGCATTCCCCATCCCACTTATGTGGCTCTGTTCCCTCCAATACCACCCTCCCATTTTGCTTCTATCTCCTGCCCTGGCCCTGCTCTCTAACTTTGACTGTTTTGAGTGGTGACCAAGGAGTTGGACTTAATGAGAATGGGATTGATCAAAAGATGGACCAAAGTAGCGTGTTTCACACAAAGCTAAACGATTCCAAAAAACCAAGAAAGGAAACTTAGAAAACGAATCTTCTAGTAAAGAAATACCACCACTGTCAGAAACCAGAAATTGACATCAAAAACCTCATGCAGAAACAAGGAGAAGGTGTTTGTTGCTGTTGGGTTTTATCCTCAGTCTATTAAACAAGAGGTGAGCAGCTAACTTTCAAGAAACAAACGAAGAATTCAATCAAACCAATGAAAATCGGAAAAGAAAGGGAAGACAAGCCCAAACGGAGTGGCAGAGGGTACTTCATACGATACCTAAGTTAACCATGAGCTTGACACGCCCCCCATCGAGCTCCAAACGCAGGGTGTCGGCAGAGTCCCTGGAGGTGGTGGCCACCAGCAGCCCGTAAGCTCGCTGGGACATGAAGCGGAAGGACACATCCTCTGCCTCGGTGTGCATGACCATGGGCATGATGATCTTCATGTACATGCTGCCGTCGTAGCTCAGGATGGACGCCTCTGCAGAGAAGAAAGGAAGAGATGGTTAGGAGGAAGCATTTCAGCATTTGCCTTCACTTCCAGGGTAAGCAGGATAGTATGGAGATGCACCAACTTTGTAGACAGGTAGCTTGTGTTTGGGAGCTTCCCTGGTAGGTCAGTTGGTAAAGAATCCACCTGCATTGCAGGAGACCCCAGTTCAATCCCTGGGTTGGGAAGATCTCCTGGAGAAGGAAATCGCAACCCACTCCAGTATCCTTGCCTGGAAAATCCCATGGACAGAGGAGCCTGGCAGGCTGCAGTCCATAGGTCACAAAGAGGTGGGCACGACTGAGGAACTAACATGGGCTTGCATTTGCTCAATCTCCATTGCCACTTTTAGGCTAGATGCAGGCCCCTTAAATGCTGAGGGTCTATTTCCTCTTTTGCAAAGGACATCTGGTAGCCTTGGTCCCTGCTCTACCATGCTCACCGACTCGCCAATGGCATCAAATGAAGTAATGGATGTGAAGTCATTCTGCAGAAGTGAAAATATCCTCACAGATGGTAGTAATTGTAATTCTGGGCTTCCCTGGTGGCCCAGATGGTAAAGCATCTGCCCATAATGTGGGAGACCCGGGTTCGATCCCTGGGTTGGGGAGATCCCCTGAAGAAGGAAATGGCAACATACTCCAGTACTCTTGCCTAGAAAATCCTATGGACAGAGGAGCCTGGCAGGGCTACAGTCCATGGGGTCGCAAAGAGTCAGACACGACTGAGCGACTTCACTTTCTTTCTTACACTGTAGATATGACAAAGCCAAAGACACTAAACAAAGCCTGAGTCCTGTGAGCACTTCATGAAGAACCTGAGAGTAGGCGCAGTTTATAAGCACCGTAGCAAATACATACATACTTGCCAAGTGCTGCTGGGAAGAGAACAGCAGCATAGCCAGGCCTCAGAGCATCCCTAGTGGCCAGGCCTTGTGAGAGTCTGCTTGGCCCATTCAAAGAAGACTGATAAGAGCCAGGGCTAGAACAACAAAAGCTAAGGACAGCTTTGAAAACCAGCCATTTTATTTTTATTCCAGTAGTACCTTTATAAGAAAAGGAGCAGCTCACCTTTTTGCCAATCCAAACAACACTTTGGTTATGAGCCCTCCAGCCCCTCCAATATGTTAGCTCACTTAATGCCACAAGGTGGGTCTATTATTCCTACTTTCAAACAGAAAACCACAGCTCATGGTGGGGGATGGGTATTATCATCCCAAAGTCACATAGTCTGGATTTTAATCCAGTATATCCAATAGCAAGTCCAGGGCCTGTTCTGTAGCATCAAGTCATTTAAAATGTGAATTTGTTGAATCATTCATTGAGCAAATATGTTTACAGAACACAGGACAAGAGCATCACTCACTTTCCCATGAAGCCAGTCATCACTGAGCTCCGTTCCTGGCATTGAAGCAGTCCTTATTAAATATTTGCTGTTGCTAAATATTTGCTGCTGCTGCTGCTGCTGCTGCTAAGTCGCTTCAGTCATGTCCAACTCTGTGCGACCCCACAGATGGCAGCCCACCAGGCTCCGCCATCCCTGGGATTCTCCAGGCAAGAACACTGGAGTGGGTTGCCATTTCCTTCTCCAATGCATGAAAGTGAAAGTGAAGTCAATCAGTAAGTGTCCGACTCTTCATGACCCCATGGACTGCAGCCTACCAGGCTCCTCTGTCCATGGGATTTTCCAGGCGAGAGTACTGGAGCGGGTTGCCAATATTTGCTACTTTCCTATATACACTGTCCCCTTGAGAAGGAACTGGTAACCCACTCCAGTATTCTTGCCTGGAAAAATCCCATGAGCAGAGGAGTTTGGCAGCCTACAGTCCTCGGGGTCGCAAAAGAGTCAGACACGACTGAGCACATGTGCACTATGGAGGGTACAAAAGGCGAAGCAAACAAGATCCCTGTCTTGAAGGCAGAAACAGTGCACACAAATAACCGAACTAGAATTTAAAAATGGCTAAATGGTGCAGCAAAGGTGCATCAGTAAAGCCAGGCACATTCAGAAGACAGAGGCTACAGCACGCAGGTGAGTGGAGTACATGGGGTAGTCTGAAACTGGTCTTGGTAGATGGGTGGAGTTTTTAATGAAAAGTGATGCCATCAGATTTGATAGGTAGACAAAACAGTGTCTCCATATATAAAAAAGAAAGAAATAGGGGAATGTTCAGATAATAGCAAACTTCACCAGAAGCATCAAGCATATTTTGAGAATAGTTACACAAAGGTGCTTTGACATTACAATGAAATCAACAGATTCGGGTAGATACTGAGAAGTAAATGAATGATTAACAAAGAGATAAACATCTTCTGTCTTCCTGTATAAAAGGAACAGGAACAGATTGGAGAGACGAGGCAGACCACACGGAAGGTTCTCAAAATAGTCTGTGTCATCATCATACCCCCAACCTTACTTTCACAACACACAAGGTGCATGAAAAACAGTATAAATACACCTGTCATCCCTGGGAATCGACCATCACCCAGTAAAATCCGTGACATGCTAATAGCTGTATATTGCAATTTGCAAACTCTAAGGGTCACAAATAAAGGTGGGACAGTAACAGACACCATCAAACTGAAAACATATTTTGAAGATCTGCTCTTAGATGCGAAGGATAATCTAAATTTAACACACACTCTAGACGCAAAAGAAACTTCTATCTCCTGAAAGAGCAGAATCAAAAGATCAATAATGATTACTAAAATTTACTGAGCACTTAAACCATTTACTTGCGCTTTCTAAGACTTTACATGCATTAAGATTCATTCAATCCTCACAAGCACATCATGAAGAAGACACTATTATTATAGTTTACAGATACCAGGTCGCACATCTAACAAACGGCAAAGCTAGAAGTTAAATGCAGGCAGTCTGATCCTCATAGCTGTATACTTGATGATTCTGCCACATTTCGAGAGTTATACCAGAATCACACCCATGTTTCTTAGCACCCAAAGTACATCTATAATGCTTCATGGCAGAGTGTGGTATGCTTGTGTATTTGTGCATATATGTACATGTGTGCACAGACACATAAATGCCATTATTCAAAGTTGTATTTTATGACCATATAGAATTACATAAACAGAAATTTCTGTTTGTTTTTAAAGAAGTTCACTGAAACCTAGTATATTTTGTTATCACACAGTGCAGCATGTGGAATCTTAATTCCCCACCAGAGATCAAACCCGTGCCCCCTGTGGCGGAACTGCAGAGCCTTAAGCCCTGGACTGCCAGGGAAGTCCAATGATACAAATTTCTAAATGATATCTTGTTATACATTACTATGCACAATGCTCTGCGTGGCTTTATGATTATGCTGCTGCTGCTAAGTCACTTCAGTCATGTCCAACTCTGTGTGACCCCATAGACGGCAGCCCACCAGGCTCCCCCGTTCCTGGGATTCTCCAGGCAAGACCACTGGAGTGGGTTGCCATTTCCTTCTCCAATGCATCAAAGTGAAAAGGGAAAGTGAAGTTGCTCAGTCGTGCGTGCTTCTTCACGACACCACAGATTGCAGCCCACCAGGCTCCTCCACCCATGGGATCCTCCAGGCAAGAGTACTGGACTGGGGTGCCATTGCCTTGAACACCATTAATTACTACTATGACTTTCTACTATAAATACCTACACTCAAGCACACTCCTTTTCAAGAGATGCGAAGGCATTTGGTGAGCCATGAAATGGTTGTTTGGATGCATTCAACTTAAGTAATTCCAAAATTAATGGCCAACTTGATCCCTCTAGATATATGCAGTGAGAGAATATGCATCTTTATGTCAATATTGGTAGTGTCAGAGAATAAACATAAGGTGAGTGTGTAGTTAAGCATCCAGTGGTACAAAATGAAGTATGGATCTCAGCGCATACCTTTGCGTGTATCTTGGTGAGTGTGTTCTATTAGTAACATAGTATTTTTCAGGGGAAGGTGATGAAGCAGAAAATTTAATATAGAAATCAGCTGAAAATAAATTTGCTTCAGAATTCATATTAACTTGCTCAAAATATTTCAAATAAAAGGGGTACATGAATGGAATACTAATTTGAGGGAAAATGAGTCTAAAGAAAGAACGCTATTTGATCTAAAGTCTATCAGCTTACTGAGTATTGAAAGACTTCATCATGAAATGCTGAGATAACAATACTTATACAGTTCTATTTTTTTCCTCTTTTCTGCTTTTATAACTTCCCTTTGTTTTAAGTGAATATTTAACATATTATGTTAATTTCTTTGATGATTCTTAACTATATAATTGGGCTTCCCAGTTGGCTCAGTGGTAAAGATTCTGTCTACCAATTCAGGAGATGTGGGTTTGATCCCTGGGTCAGGAAGATCTCCTGGAGAAGGAAATGTCAACCCACTCCAGTATGCTGGTCTGGGAAACCCAATGAACAGAAGAGCCGGGTGGGCTACAGTCTATGGGGTTGCAAAAGAGTTAGACTTGACTTAGTGTCAGACTTAACTAAGTCAGATTTAGCAGCAACAATTATATAATTAACTAATTAAAAGCTTCTTTCCTAGTGGTTGGTCTAGGGCTTACAACATAAATCTTAGTTTATGAGAATCTACTTCCCATTTATATGAACTTAATTCCAGAAAGACATAGAAATTTTACTCTTACATGCTCTCATCTATTCCTCCCTTCTGTGTTATTATTGTTATTCATGTGATGTCTATATGTGTTTCAAACTCAAAAATACATTGTTATACTTATTGCTTTATAAAAACTTCTGTCTTTTTACGAAGTGAAGCAATGAGTTCTCAGATATATTTATAGAGATTTTTAAAGTTAAGCTTATTTACCATCTCTGTCTCTCTTTCTTCTTGTGGATTCAGATGACACCATCTGGTGTCATTCCCTTTCTCCAGTATAGCTTCATTCATTTTTGTTTTATTGTCAAATATATTACAATTCTATATGTGATAGACCCAATAACACAATGTTATAGATTATTTTATGTAACTGCCTTTTAAATCAGTTAAAAGAAGAAAGAAAAAGATATGCTTAATTATACTTTTCATCACTACCAACACAGTTACCTTTATTGGAACTCTGTGTTTTTTTTTTTTTTTTTTCCATGAAGATTCAAATTACTGTCTGCTGCCACTTTTTTTCAGTTTATAGAACTTCTTTTAGTACCTCTTATATGGCAAGTATACTAGCAATGAAGTCTCTGTTTTTTGTTTACCTGGATACTTCTTTATTTCACTTTCACTTTGGAAAGACAGACTTTTTTTTTTTGACTATAGAATTCTTGGTTGTTGATATATGTCTTTCAGCACTTTTAATGTCAACTCACTGTCTTTGGGCTCCATTGCTTCTGAACAGACAACAGCTGTCATTCTTACTGTGATCCCTTGTATATGATGACTTGCTGTTTCATGATTTTCTTTTTGGGTTTCAACATTTCTATCATCATGAGTATGGATGTGAATGAATTTCTTTGCATTGATCCTATTTGAAGCTCACTAATGTATAAATAAAAAGAAAGTAGGGAAAACCACTAGACTATTAAGGTATGACCTAAATCAAATCCCTTATGATTATACAGTGGAAGTGAGAAATAGATTTAAGGGAATAGATCTGATAGATAGAGTGCCTGATGAACTATGGACGGAGGTTCATGACATTGTACAGGAGACAGGGATCAAGAGCATCCCCAAGAAAAAGAAATGCAAAAAAGCAAAATGGCTGTCTGGGGAGGCCTTACAAATAGCTGTGAAAAGAAGAGAAGTGAAAAGCAAAGGAGAAAAGGAAAGATACTCCCATTTGAAAGTAGAGTTCCAAAGAATAGCAAGGAGGGATAAGAAAACCTTCCTCAGTGATCAATGCAAAGAAATAGAGGAAAACAACAAAATAGGAAAGACTAGAGATCTCTTCAAAAAAATTAGAGATACCAAGGAAACATTTCATGAAAAGATGGGCTCGATAAAGGTCAGAATTGGTATGGACCTAACAGAAGCAGAAGATATTAAGAAGAGGTGGCAAGAATACACAGAAGAACTATACAAAAAAGATCTTCATGACCCAGATAATCATGATGGTGTGATCACTCACCTAGAGCCAGACATCCTGAAATGTAAAGTCAAGTGGGCCTTAGAAAGCATCACTACAAACAAAACTAGTGGAGGTGATGGAATCACAGTTGAGCTATTTCAAATCCTGAAAGATGATGCTGTGAAAGTACTACACTCAATATGCCAGCAAATGTGGAAAACTCAGCAGTGCCCACAGGAAAAGGTCAGTTTTCATTTCAATCCCAAAGAAAGGCAATGCCAAAGAATGCTCAAAATACCACACAATTGCACTCATCTCACAAGCTAGTAAAGTAATGCTCAAAATTCTCCAAGCCAGACTTCAGCAATACATGAACCATGAACTTCCAGATTTTCAAGCTGATTTTAGAAAAGGCAGAAGAACCAGAGATCAAATTGCTGACATCCACTGGATCATCAAAAAAGCAAGAGAGTTCCAGAAAAACATCTATTTCTGCTTTATTGACTATACCAAAGCCTTGGACTGTGTGGATCACAATCAACTGTGGAAAATTCTGAAAGAGATGGGAATACCAGACCACCTGACCTGCCTCTTGAGAAACCTATATGCAGGTCAGAAAGCAACAGTTAGAACTGGACACGGAACAACAGACTGGTTCGAAATAGGAAAAGGAGTATATCAAGGCTGTATATTATCTCCCTGCTTATTTAACTTATATGCAGAGTACATCATGAGAAACCCTGGGCTGGATGAAGCACAAGCTGGAATCAAGATTGCCAGGAGAAATATCAATAACCTCAGATATGCAGATGACACCACCCTTATGGCAGAAAGAGGAACTAAAAAGCCTCTTGATGAAAGTGAAAGTGGAGAGTGAAAAAGTTGGCTTAAAGCTCAACATTCAGAAAACTAAAATCGTGCCTCTGGTCTCATCACTTCATGGCAAATAGATTGGGAAATAGTGGAAACAGTGTCAGATTTTATTTCTTTGGGCTTCAAAACCACTGCAGATGGTGACTTCAGCCACGAAATTAAAAGACACTTACTCCTTGGAAGGAAAGTTATGACCAAACTAGGCAGCATATTAAAAAGCAAAGACATTACTTTGCCAACAAAGGTCTGTCTAATCAAGGCTATGGTTTTTCCAGTGGTCATGTATGGATGTGAGTGTTGGACTGTGAAGAAGGCTGAGTGCCAAAGAATTGATGCTTTTCAACTGTGGCGCTAGAGAAGACTCTTGAGAGTCCCTTGGACTGCAAGGAGATCCAACCAATCCATCCTAAAGGAGATAAGTTCTGGGTGTTCATTGGAAGGACTGGTGTTGAAGCTGAAACTCCAAATACTTTGGCCACCTCATGTGAAGAGCTGACTCAATGGAAAAGACTCTGATGCTGGGAAGGATTGGCGGCAGGAGAAGGGGACGACAAAGGATGAGATGGTTGGATGGCATCACTGACTCAATGGACGTGAGTTTGGGTAAACTCCGGAGTTGGTGATGGACAGGCAAGCCTGGTGGGCTGCGGATCATGGGGTCGCAAAGAGTTGGACATGACTGAGAGACTGAACTGAACTGAATGTGTAAATTAATGTTTTTCCTCAAATTTGGGAAATTTTCAATCATCAATCCTCTAGATATCTTTTCTGTCTTATCTCCCTCTCACTTTTCCATGACTGCCATCATAGATATGTTGGTACACTTAATGATGTCCCATATTTATCTGATGCTCTTTTTCTTCAATTATTTTTCTTTCCTCTATTTAGACTTTATAATCTCTATTGAGTTATCTTCAACTTTGCAGATTCTTTAGTTAAGTTTGCTAACTCAAACTTACTGTTGAGCCCCTTAGTGAATTTTTCATTTGGATTACTGTACTTCTAGATAGTTAGAAAATACATGTAGATAGGGAGGGAGGGAGAGAAACAATCTCCAAACGAGGGAAATTTTGGAGTTGGAAAATATATAAATAAATACACATATAATTTTAATCTCTGTATTAACATTATCTATTTAATAAATCACTGTCATCTTAAATCTTGCACAGGCTCCCTTAATTCCCCAAATTCCCCTTGAACATATTTATAATAGCTTTGGTGTAGTTTGTCTGCTAAGCACAACATCTGAGCGGTTTCTATTGCCTGTATGTATCCCTGTATATGGCTCACACTTTCCCTTTCCTTTGTATGTTTCACGATTTTCTGTTGAAAACTGGACATTTTACATCACAGACTGTAGCCAGTGTGGACACTACTGCCCCCTCCTTGACTACCACCAGGGTTACTTCCTTCTCTTCGTCCATTAGTTTGTTTGTTCAATGACATGTGTGTGTTAGTTGCTCAGCCCCCACGCACTGCAGCCCTCCAGGCTCCTCTGTCCGTGGGATTTTCTGGGCAAGAATACTGGAGTGGGTTGCTATTTCCATTTCCAGGGAAATCTTCCCAACCCAGGGACTGAACCCAGGTCTCCTGCATTGCAGGAAGATTCTCTACCATCTGAGCCACTGGCTAAACTAATTCTGTGACATATTTTCTCAGCGGTGTGAAGGTTCTGATGTCCTTGTTCAGATATTTTTTTTTCCCCTTTTTTATTTTTTAGCCTGTCTTCCTAGGTGTTTTTCTTGGGTCAGTGTAAGTCACTTACTGCTCAACTATTATACCTAAGCCCCCCTGGTCAGTTTTTTTTTTTTATCCATTGTCTGTCAGATTTGTGTGACTTGGAGGCTGATTTCACAGTTCAGGAAGTTTAAGACTTTGTCTCATGTTCAGCCGGGGACTAGCACTTGGAAGCTGCCCCTCCTGTCAGTCTTGGGAACATGCACATTCCTCCGGCTAACCCCACCAAGGATAAATGTGGTTTTACCTTTAAGCCTAGTTCCCAAAGATTTTCCCCTGATGATAAACGTAGCTTATCATTCAGCCAGTTGAGAAGCTGTACTTAAGCCCCTTGAGCCAGTAGGCTCTTCCCCTTACTGATGGAGGTATATGTACTTTAGGAATACTTTCAAGTCCTTCCCATCTCCTCCTCTAATTAATCTGAGTGTTGCAAATATGCATAACCATCTAGACCCTCATGGCTTTCTCCACCTCTGATTCTTTTCACTAAACGTCTGGGTGGTCTGCCTTTTCACTCATTGCTACTAGTGTCATAAATCTATCTGTCCTTTCAGAATTGCTAGTGACCAAGATCACCACTATTTTCAAAAGTCCTTTACCCATGAACTTTTCTAAGCCTTGTTCTAAAGAGTCAGGTGAATAACATAATCAATACACATCTCAGTGTTAAATGCACTATATCTGATTTTCTTAGGTGCCATCATGCTATTTTTGAACTTTAGAGTTAGTTCTTTATATTAAGAACAAAATTTTGGTTTGAGATTTAGGTAATCTCTTTGTTGAAGTACCCTGTTTTTCTATTTCAGAGATTGAATTATCTTGTCTGTCCTCCATATCTCTTAGTTTTTTTTATGATGGATTTAATCTCTTTGACTTTTCATCAGCACTCACTGTGATGATCTGAGGCTTTTCCTTCTGTCAATACATCAATATTTAGCCATGTATCCTCTGCCCTCATGTTGTTACTAATTATTTCAATTAAGTTATGTGATCACATTTGGCTCTCAGATATGCCACATACAATCCCCTTTTCCATTCACTCTGTTTTGTACATTTTCTTCAAATTCTTAAGCTGTTGTTTGTTACCCATTCATGTCTGACTCTTCATGACCCCGTGGACTGCAGCACACCAAGCTTCACTCTCCCTCACCATCTCCCAAAGTTTGCCCAAGTTCATGTCCATTGCATCGGTGATGCCATAGAGCTATCTCATCCTCTGATACCCTCCTCTCCTTCTTCCCTCAATCTTTCCCAGCATCAGGGACTTTTCCAATGAGTTGGCTGTTTGCATCAGATGGCCAAAATATTTCAGTTTCAGCTTCAGCATCAGCCCTTACAACTGAGCATTCAGGGTTGATTTCCCACAAGATTGACTGGTTTGATCTCCTTGCCATCCAAGGGACTCTCAGGAGTCTTCTCCAGTACTACACATCAAAGGCATTTCAATTTTTAGGCACTCCACCTTCTTTACGGTCCAACTCTCATAACTGTACATATAGCCTTGATTATACAGACCTTTGTCAGCAGAGTAATGTCTCTGCTTTTCAACACACTGTCTAGGTTTATCATAGCTTTCCTGCCAAGAAGCAAATGCCTTCTGATTTCATGGCTGCAGTCACCACCCACAGTGGTTTTGGAGCCCAAGAAAAGGACATCTGTCACTACTTCCACATTTCCCCTCTCTGTTTGCCATGAAGTAGTGGGGCCAGATGCCATGATCTTACTTTTTTTAATATTTAGTTTTAAGCCAGCCCTTTCACTCTCCTCCTTCACCCTCCTCAAGAGGCTCTTTAGTTCCTCTTCGCTTTCTGCCTTTAGAGTGGTAGCACCCACATATATGAGGTTGTTGCTGTTTCTCCCACCTGTCTTGATTCCAGCTTGTAACTCATCCAGCCTGGCATTTCTCACCATGTGCTCAGCATATAGATTAAACAAACAGGGTGAAAGCAGACAGCCCTGTCATACTTCTTTCTCAATCTTGAACCAATCAGTTGTTCCATACAAGGTTCTAACTGTTGCTTCTTGACCCACATACAGGTTTCTCAGGAAACAGGTAAGATGGTCTGGTATTCCCATCTCTTTAAGAGTTTTCCAGTTTATTAAGATTCATATAGTCAAAGGCTTTGGCGTAGTCAATGAAACAGAGGTAGATGTTTTTCCTGGAATTTCCTAGCTTTCTCTGTGATCCAGATAATGTTGGCACTTTGATCTCTGGTTCATCTTCTTTTTCTAAACCCAGCTTGGACATCTGGAAGTTCTTGGTTCGCATAATACTGAAACCTAGCATGCAAGACTTTAAGCATGACCTTACTAGCATGGGAGATGAATTCTTACAGGATTAATTAAGTTGTCTGACAATATTCTGCAGTGCAAATGAGCTACAGAGTATACAGCCTGTGAGAAATTTTTCTGCCCATGGGTTTGTTTTCTTCTAGATCAAATTCCTTCAGTTTTCTAAGCTATATCTATGTTTAAAAATCATATTTGCTGCTGTTTTGTATTTGCACTGTCTTATCATTGTCTTTCTTGCTCACACTCAGGTGGCTCTGTCCAGAGTTTCTGGTTGTTCAGAGATAGTTTCAGTAACTTAGTGCTTCTCAAAATCAAATACAATTTAATGGCTTCATAATTTTAGTTCTATGTACTTTTTTTTCCCCCTGTAGGTTGAGAGATGGCAATGTGGAAGGAAGTGGATGGGAGAAATGGAAGGCTCAGTCAAGACTGTGTGTAACCATCATTTAGCTTGCAGGGCTGTGTGTCATTTCTGAGGTTAATGTCCTGTACCACCTACTTGAAGAGCACCTCCCAAGGCCGTGGTGGTGGGTGGTTGGGGGATGACACATTTCGACTTCTGATCCCTTTAGCCCTGGTGACTTCTCTCTTGATCCTCAGTCCTACTTTCTGTTTCGGCTACATGCATTTGCCTCCCACAGCCATTCCCATTATTCTTTAAAGGCAGGACCAGATAAGAACATCTGCTCAGTCTACTTCCTTCCCCCTAAAGGCATTTTAGAAAGACATCTCAACTATTTTATTTTTTATGATCTAAACAGTACTACACCTGAGGGCCATAAGCAGGGTTTGCAGCCTTATCATGGTTGACCATTTCTCTTGACTTGGCTTCAGAATCATTTCTCTTGCTCCTATTGTTTGAGATCTATGACACGGAGTTGAGCTTCTTTCGTTACTTGGAGCTAATGATGATTTGGCTAGTATACTCATTCCTGTTTAACTTGAAAGAGGGAGTTTATGGCAGGCAGCTTTCCCCTACCATCCTCCTAGAGCTTTTTCAAAATCAAATCATTACATCTAACACCAAAGAAACGATATGAAATAATCGAAGCAGCATTCTTTAGTATTATTATAGTATATATTGTTTTGATGTGATGAGGTCTTAAGAGGCAAAGTGAAGACTATAGGGAAAATAAACTGTAGGAAGTGAATAGTACAGAAGACCTTCTTGCTTACACATACTAGGAAGTGACACCACTTACATTTCCTATAGTCTTAAAGGAGAAAGCCAGACCGGTAGGCACAGATAGGGAAGAGATAAAACAAAAGTACTAGACAATACAATTGATGTGAGGCCACAGACAGATACAAGGGGCCCCTTGACATCAATACAGTCCTATAAATAATTAGCAAAATGTGCTTTCATGCAGTCGACTTCCCAGGTCTCACTTTGCACTTAGCATATCAAGCAGACTTCCTAGTACTACCCAGTGGCCCTTAAGCTGTCTACTGTAGAAAGAAAGTATGTTCATGGTCAGCCTTGTAAGCGAAGCACCAATAAACCATCACCTTCCCCACCAGGTTCTCTTTTCATACCTTCAAGACCTCCTCCTGCTCACTCCTGCAGCGAATGGCCTCATACACTCCCCAAGTATGTTTTATTCTAACAAAGCTTCCAAAATACACAGATTGCTTCCTCTCTAACCAAACTGGGCTGATCTTAAAAAGTGTGCAAATGTATGCGGGAATGCCTGCCAGGTTCTAATTCTGTATTTTGCAGCAGCAGGAGCAACACAAATCTCTAGCTCTGAGCAGACCCAACAATAGCCAATAGTTCCAGGGAACCATAACTGTTACGAGGTGATCTCCTCCCTCTGGTGGACAAGGCTGAGAAGAACTAAGTTTTCACATTCTCGACATCATGCTGCCATTATAGATAGTCCAATGGCCTTCCCATCCCCAAACAATTAAAGCACCCTAAAGCCATGACAGAAAATGTGATGGAGGTTTTCTACTTTAAGAAAAGCAAGCAGGTATATCTACATATTTTAGTATTCAAAAATAAAAAAAAAGAAATCCTGGTTTGTAGGATGCATAATTTCAAGAAAATGTTCCTTTGCTCAGAGAATTCATGTAGCTTTATCTTAAAATTTCCCACTGAATTCAAAATGTGACTTAATTTATAAAAATTTAACATAACACAAATCTTCAAAAGAACTATAGCCACTGCTTGCAGTAATATTCGCTCATTCATTCAATGACTAATATCTAACGTGTGCCAGATAGTGTGCTAAAATGGGGGTGACAGGATCACAAATAACGTGAGTTACAGACACAAACAGGTAAACTGTCACACTACAGAATGGAGAAACCTCATGTTCACAGCAGCACTGTTCACAACAGCCCAGACGCAGGAGCCACCTAGATATCCATCAGTGATGAATGGATAAAGAAGATGTGGTACATACGCACAATGGAATATTACTCAGCCATAAAAAGGAACCGAACTGGGCAATCTGCAGAGACGCAGATGGACTTAGAGACTGCCATACAGAGTGCAGTAAGACAGAAAGGGAAAAAACAAATGTCTTATACTAATGCATACATGTGGAATTTGGAAAAAAATTCTACAGATGATCTTATTTGCAACGCAGAAACAGAGATACAGATACAGAGAATAAATATATGGATACCAAGGGGTAAAGGGGAGGTAGTGGGAGGAACTGGGAGACTAGGATTGATTCATATGCACTATTGATACTGCATATAAAACAGATAACTAATGAGAACATTCTGGTTAGCACAGGTAACACTCTCTCTCTCTCTCTCTCTCTATATATATATATATATATATGGCCGATCCATCCTGTTGAGCAGTCAAAACCAACAAAACATTGTAAAGTGACTATACTCCAAATCAACACAACATAGTAAAGCAATTATTCTCCAATTAAAACATAAATCATTTCTTTTAGAGATTTACATTTTAAGATAAAGATAAAAAATTAATTTGAAACAAAAAAAATAATGAACAAAGTGTTGTGGGAATTTAGCCCTTGTGTCTATAGCTTTACCTAGCATCATTAGGGAGGGAGTATATCACTTAGGTTTCAAGAATGAGAAAGAGTGAACCACAAAGGGAGGAATTAAAAGGCATTCCAGCTGAGGGAACATACATACAGGTGCAAAGCAGATAAAGGCATGTAATGAAATCATATTAAACACACTGCTTGACATAGCATCTGTTAAATGGTAATTATAATGCAGCAAACTCAAGAATCAGGAGGAACTCAACATGTCTCAAGTAGAACAGGATTTCTCAACAGTGATAATACTGAACCAGATGTTGTGGAAGTTGGCCTGTGCATTGGAGGATGCTTAGCAGTGGCCCTGGCCTGCACCCACTAGATGCCGGCAGCAGTCTGCTTAGTCAAGTCAAACCAAAGTATTTCCAGACATTGCCAAAAGCCTCTTGGAGGAAAAATCGGCACCTGCCCCGGCCCCCACCCAGTGAGAACCACATTGATTCCATATGGGCTAGAGGATATGGATTGGAATGGTAAAGTTAAGACTGAAGGGAGATAGAGAGGGTCTATCCTAGCAGAGCAAATAACCACACTTACGAAGCTCGGATGTTAGTCAACAGAGATGACTTTTAAGATAGGAAGCGATCTGATAGGACTTGCTTTTTAGGCTAACTGTGGTGATGCAGGGAAGGCAGGATGGTGTGGTGAGAGACTAGATGCAACCTTACTTAATTTTCCTCCAGATACCACTGCCATTGCTTTATTTTGCGAGCATATTATGAAATTTCAAAACACGGTATTTATAAATGATGGTGGTATGTTTCTCAGAATTGATCTGACTCTGAGTCAATTCAACAAAGCTCTATTGTGCAGGACTATAATTGCACATACATAATTATACCTATGGGCTTCCCCAGTAGCTCAGTGGTAAAGAATCCGCCTGCCAATAAATGCAGGAGACTCGGGTTCCATCCCTAGGTTGGGAAGGTCCCCTGGAGAAGGGAATGGCATCCCACTCCAGGATGCTTGTCTGGGAAATCCCATGGACAGCAGAGCCTGGTGGGCTACAGTCCATGGGGTCACAAAAGAGTCGGACACCACTTAGTGATGAAACAACAGCAATTACACCTATTCAAAATCATTTTTCAGTGGGCTGTCACTATGAGCATGTAAGCCTGGAGTTAGAAAACCTGGGTAGAATCCTAGATCTGAAAGTTACTTTTTTTATTTTTTGTCTGTGCTGGCATGTGAGATAATCTTAGGTCCCTGACCAAGGATCAAATCCAGGCCCCCTTGCTTTAGAAGCACAGAGTCTTAACCACTGGACCACCAGCGAAGTCCTAGATCTGCAAGTTATTTCACAGTGAAACATTTTTGAGCTTCAGTTTCCACATCTGTAACATGTATAATAACAAACTGAATCAGCCAGGATACTAAGAGGAAACAGATGCCCCACTCAAATTAGGTCATTTGATGAAGGTTTAATAAAGGTATGAAGGTTTTATTAAGGTAGAGACAGGGAAGAATGAACCCTCCAGAGGTAATATGGTATTCAGGGTTATTAAAAGCAAACCCCAATTACTATTTTGACTACCCTAAGGCCTGACAGAGCAAGGGGAAAGTCAGTTGCCAGAATCCTGATGCAGGAGGGGTAGAAGGAAAGAACAAGGGTGCACTGAGTGCCTCACAAGACAGTGGGCTTACATCAAGGGGCACAGCAGTGGGTGATCGTGTCAGAGGGGCAGAGATAAGAAAGTAACTATTTGGATCTCATTCTCATCATTTCTCCTCATCTTTACTGCCTGCTTTCCATTGGGCAAACTCAACCAGAATAGATGGTTAAGAGAGGCTGTTAATGTCGTCCCTATAGGGTACCTTCCAGGGTACAAAGCCCAGTGGGAAAGTATGGTGGAGATGGGAGAATGGATCCAGGGTTTCAAAGAAAAGCTACTCATCTCAAAGGGGTGGCCACTACCAATTGATCCAGACATCTGATATCAACAGGTCCTCAATGAATGTTACATGCATATGTGCATGCACATGTGTTTTAATTTCCCTAAAGTCTAGAGATGACCCATTGCTCTCACATGTGCATACTTCCATATCAGAGGCAGCGCTAACCAGCAGAAAGAGCCTAGGGGTCCAGAAGCCAACATTCCATCCCAGCTCCACGTCTCATGGGCATGCAGCCTTAGGAAAGTCACACATTCTCAGACTTCCCTTTTCCTTTATGTAAATCTTCAAGCATTTCCAAAAATCATATAAGAAAATACATTTGAAAGAGCTCCATGAAGTGTAGTTCAGTTCAGTCACTCAGTCATGTCCAACTCTTTGTGACCCCAAGCACGCAAGGCTTCCCTTGTAAGTAAAGAGCTAAATATAGTGCTTTACTAATCTTTCTCTTTATTACACAGTCTACTTTGGCTAAATACAGAAATAAGGTAGACATTCTGCCTTCCTTTGATCTCAGATTCCCTATACAATGGGTCTACTTTCTTTTTAATATATGTTATTTATTGGCTATGCTGGGTCTTCATTGATGCACACAGGCTTTCTCTAGTTGCGTCGAGCGGGGACTGTTCTTTGTTGCGATGTTCAGGACTCTCGTTGCAGTGACTTCTCTTGTTTCAGAGCATGGGCTGTAGGCATGCAGGCCTCAGCAGCTGCAGCTCACAGACTAGTGGGCTCAGTAGTTGCAGCACATGGGCTTCCACAGCATGTGGGATCTTCCCAGCCTAGGAATTGAACTGGTGTCCCCTGTATGGCAAGGCAGATTTTTAACTAACGGGACCATCAGGGAAGCCCAGGTCCACTTTCATAATAATGGTAGAGACTGCATTCAAGAACCCCCGAGTCTTATTAGTTACTGTAGATAATAAGCATGGTTCATAACAGTCATAGGCAGACTATGTTCAGTGATTGAACCTGACATCCAGCTATGCTTTCCATCCTGAAAATCAGACAGCTCTATTTCTGTAGATTTTCATCTTTGCCCAAAGCTTGTAGCCTCCCTCTGTCATATTCTTCCTGTTAGTATTCCAGAGAATACATCTGCTCTCTCGTTATCACTAGTGATATTTGGTTACTAAAAATCTGAATAAAAAAATTTCACCTGTGATCCATCAGTGGGGATGACTGATTTGCAGGCATGGGATGGATCTGTATACTTATCATGTTTAGTTTATCTAGAACAATGTTAGACAACAGTGTTGAACAGACACAGTTAAGTGATTAACGGCCAACTGCATGCATGTCCTTGCTGTGTTTCTCAGGCTAGCTTTGGTGTTTTCATTTCCAATTAACTGGGTTGAAGCTGCAGAGAACTGTTCCGCTCACAGGTCTGCTCACTGGAATGTGACTGCTCCATTACTGCCTAAAGTCAGACCAGAGGAACCAGTTTTTCAGGGCAGCAAAAGAGAAGACACTTTCTACCTGTCAACTGTTCCTCAATGAACCAACTCAACAAACATCAGTTATGTATGGAAATTTGTAAGTTGATACTGAGACACTATTTCAACAAGAACCAAAGTCAAATTGGCTAGGACTATAAAATACATCTCAAAGAGTCAAACCAGTGAAATTTTCAGAAGTCTAATTAACTGATTAAAGTAGAGTCAGTCTCTTGTGATTTTATCAGAAAAAAAGAGCACAGAAGTTATAAGATTATTCCTTTGAATTGCACAAAATTTAGAGTCAGAAACTTAAATTTACCTGCATTCAAATCTTAATTTCAAAACTGAGGAAACTGAAGCAATATTGAAAAGCTTTGCCTTTTTTTCTTAAAAAGCTCATTCATAACCTTATTTTTTTTCCCTGTTTGGGACTCTATTTCCAAAATGAGGCTGTACAAAATTAGCAATGATCTGAAAGAGTTGAATCAATAGACACACGTGTGTGTGTGTGTGTGTGTGTGTGTGTGTATTTAAATACTTGATCTGTTGAAGCACCTGGTTGACAGTACTGTTGACAACTATATATGATACGCATATATCATATGTATATAGTGGTGCATGCTTAGTCTCTCAGTCGTGTCAGACTCTTTGCAACCCCAAGCACTGTCGCCAGGGTCCTCTGTCAATGGGATTCTCCAGGCAAGGAGAGTGGAGTGGGTAGCCATTTCCTTTCCCAAGCAATCTTCCCAACCCAGGGATCGAACCCAGGTCTCCTGTATTGCAGGTGGATTCTTTACTGTCTGAGCCACCAAGGAAGTCCTATGTATACAGGATATATATATATATATGACATATATGACATACATACAAGCTATTATACTTCCAACACTACTTAAGCAGAGTTATCTACATAATGGAAATACAAAAGAACTGTGCAATGATGACACCCAGTTTACAATGATGACGTGTGCATGCTAACTTGCTCAGCTGTGTCTGATTATTTGTGACCCGATGGACTATAGCCCACCAGGCTTCTCTGTCCATGGGAGTCTCCAGGCAAGAATACTGGAGTGGGTTGCCACGCGTGCCTCCAGGGGCTCTTCCTGACCCAGTGCTGGAGCCTGCGTCTACGGCCCCGTGCACTGGCAGGCAGGTTCTTTACCACTAGCACCACCTGGCAAGCCCAAGTCACGATGAAGATGAGTTAAAAGATATTTTTTCTAATGGATGTAACTAAGAGAGCTAACAGAGGGCCATCTCACAGCCCCACATCCGTGTACAGTAGAATACAGAGCACTAGTTTATTCCAAGGTTAATAAACTACCCTTAGAATTAAGTTCCACATAGTTTTACAAAACTTAGAATGCTGTTACAGCAAATGTTAACATACATAATGTTACATAATGTCTAAGGTTGACACATCGCTCCATTGACACCTCTGCCAATTCTTGCTCAGTAGAACATGCTCTTCTACATCATCTGTGGTATTCATTTCGAGATCACTACAGCATGTTTTTAAGTCAATAGTTGTGCTTATTTATTTTTAACACATAGTATTTTAGTGCCTATTATGTTTTCCAGCATTGTTCTAGACTGGGGATCTAGAAATGGACAAATTTCCCTTCTGTACAGCTTTAACATTAGCTATAGTCTCCTGAGGGCAATGGCTGAATAGAAGAAAACCTGTTGGCCCAGTGATATAAATGTCAAGTAGCTACTGTCACATACTAGGGAGAAAAAAAAAATCTATAGGAAGATAATCATTTGACTATGTTCATGGCTGGCATCACTCTGATTAGTCTATTCTCAAGCCTTCTATTAATATCATTTTATAAGAATTTTGGAAGAATAATCTCAGATAATTTTTATCAAGGGAAAAGCCACAGCTATGGAATACCTAACGAGTATGTCTCAATTCCTTTGTCACAAAAGATGAAGGTGCATGCTAGGGTTACTACTTCCTAAGGTAAGAGGCTATCACTGTGGCTGTTGAGCAAAGACTGATGTTACGCCTAGTTTGCCAAATTTTCTAAAGAAGTTGTAACTGTCTGACAGATGACTAGGATGCATCATGAACAGGCAGCTGCTGCAGTAACTATGGAGAACACAGCTATGATTAAGCTATAAAGACTTTTTCTTGTCAGGCCCCCAATCCCCTATAAACAGAAAGCTGTTTTACAGGGCTGGCAAACTGTACTGTAAATTATATTACCAGCCCACAGCTCATGAGTTTATAAGTCTACAGGGAACAAGTTATCTGGCTCCGCCACCATGCTTAGCTTGCCAAAATTGCATGTGAGGCACACTAGTCTGAGAGACATTGCTAAAACTTAAAAACGAGTCGGCCAAGAATAGCACTGGAGCAGAAGAAAGTTACATGGTACATGACATTAATGTGTCCCTAAAGGTTTCCTCCTGGAACTTCTTTATGACTCAGTGACACTATCTTGCAGTCCCTGAGTCAACACTTAATTATACTGTAAAAACCACTAGACTTCAATCTCCAGTAAAAATAAAAGGTCCCTCATCTTATTATACCACCCTGGAAATGTTTCTTATTTCTTGTTTATTTCTCTATCAGAAGGTATCTCTGTTTTCAGGGTTCCTTTTCTCTTTTATCCTTTTATTCTCCTGATAGTTGAGTGAGTGTCATTTTTCAAAAAACAAATCAAACCATGCCACTTTCAAGTCAAATGCTTTCAATGGCATCACAATATCTACTGATTACCATTGGATTCTAAGTCTTTGATGACCTGGCCCCAGTCATATCTCCAACAGAGTCGCCTGTCCTTCTGCACCCCTTTAATTTTCCCGTAAAAACACTAGGGGCTTGTAGAATATGCTCCATACCTGTGAGTCTCTTCTTGCCACTCCCTTCATATGGAATGTTCTATGATTCCTAACTAACTGATTTAGTTCAGTTCAATTGCTCAGTCCCATCCGATTCTTTGCAACCCCACAGACTGCAGCACTCCAGGCTTCCCTGTCCATCACCAACTCCTGGAACTTGCTAAAACACATGTCCTTTGAGTCAGTGGTGCCATCCAACCATCTCATTCTGTGTCATCCCCTTCTCCTCCTGCCTTCAGTCTTTCCCAGCATCAGTGTCTTTTCCAATGAGTCAGCTCTTCACATCAGGTGGCCAAAGTACTGGAGCTTCAGTTTCAGCATCGGTCCTTCCAATGAATATTCAGGACTGATTTCCTTTAGGATTGACTGTTTGGATCTCCTTGTAGTCCAAAGGACTCTCAAGAGTCATCTCCAACACCACAGTTCAAAAGCATCAGTTTTTTGGTACTCAGCTTTCTTTATGGTCCAACTCTCACATCCATACATGACTACTGGAAAAACCATAGCTTTGTCAACAGACCTTTGTCAGGAAAGTAATGTCCCTGCTTTTTAAAATGCTGTCTAGGTTGGTCATAGCTCTTTTTCCAAGGGGCAAACATCTTAATTTCATGGCCATGGTTATATCTGCAGTGATTTTGAAGCCCCAAAAAATAAAGTTTGTCACTGCTTCCATTGTTTCCCCATCTATTTGCCATGAAGTGATGCAACCGGATGCCATGATCTTAGTTTTTTGAATGTTGAGTTTTAAGCCAGCTTTTTCACTCTCCTCTTTCACTTTTTTCAAGAGGCTCTTCAGTTCCTCTTCACTTTCTGTCATAAAGGTGGTGTCGTGGGCTTCCCTTGTGGCTCAGCTGGTAAAGAACCCACCTGCAATGTGGGAGACCTGGGTCCAACCCCTGGGTTGGGAAGATCCCCTGGAGAAGTGAAAGGCTACCTACTCCATTATTCTGGCCTGGAGAATTCCATGGACTGTATAGTCCATGGGGTCACAAAGAGTTGGACACGATTGAGTGACTTTCACTTACTTACTTGCTTATCTGCATATCTGATGTTATTGATATTTCTCTTGGAAATCTTGATTCCAGCTTGTACTGCATGCATATAAGTTAAATAAGCAGGGTGACAATACACAACCTTGATGTACTCCTTTCCCAATTTGGAACCAGTCCATTTTTTCCTGTCTGGTTCTAACTGTTGCTTCTTGTCCTGCATACAGATTCTTCAGGAGGCAGGTCAGGTGGTCTGGTATTCCCATCTCTTTCAGAATTTTCCAGTTTGTTGGGATCTACACAGTCAAAAGCTTTAGCGTAGTCAATGAAGCAGAAACATGTCTTTCTGGAATTCTCTTGATTTTCTATTATCCAGCGGATGTTGGTAATTTGATCTCCGGTTCTTCTGCCTTTTCTAAATCCAGCTTGAACATCTGGAAATTCTCGGTTCACATACTGCTGAAGTCTAGCTTGGATAATTTTGAGCATTATTTGCTAGCATGTGAAATGAATGCAATTTTGCAGCGCTTTGAACATTCTTTGGCATTGCCTTTCTTTGGGATTAGAATGAAAACTGACCTTTTCCAGTCCTGTGGCCACTGCTTAGTTTTCCAAATTTGCTGGCATATTGAGGGCAGCACTTTCACAGCATCATCTTTTACCATTTGAAACAGCTCAACTGCAATTACATCACCTCTACTAGCTTCGTTCATAGTGATGTTTCCTAAGGCCTACTTGACTTTGCATTCAAGGATGTCTGGCTCGAGGTAAGTGATCACACCATCATAGTTAGTCCTGGCTTATCAACCAAGAGTAAGAAAACTCACTGACTCTACTATCAAAAGTAAGCAAGTCTCCTTTTCCATGTCTACTTCCTTAGTTCAAGCCTCCATTCTCTCTCTGCTAGCCAGACTTCTAATTTTTCCCCCACTTCCGTTCTTTGCTCTCAATAATCTATGCTCCACTTGGCAGTCAAAGAAATCACTTCCTTCCCCTGCTATCCCTTCCCATGCCTCCCTAATGCACTTAGAATACATTTGTACTCCCTGCTTGACTCAAAGTCCTACATGACTTGTTTCTTCTCTATCAGGTGACCATATGTCTAGGTTTAGCCCAGACAGTTCCATTTTATTTCTATGGTCCTGGTGTGATTATCAGTGAAACCACCATTTACTCAAAGGTCTGCCAGGTTGGACTTAAAGTCAACTGCTCAGTCTACTTCTGCAGCTCAACTTCCACTGTTATCCTCTTGTCCATTACAGCCCAGCACACTGTCCTCTCTTTGTCTTGATAAATAGGACACAGCAATTTGTTCTTGTGCTCAAGAATCCAGCCAACCTGTACTTCAGCATAGAACTACCTGCTCCTTAAATTTTTTGCACAGCTAGCTCCTTCTCATTCATACCTTGGCCTTAACAGCCTAACTAGCTGCTGGTCAGAAAGATATTTCCCCGTCATCCTATCTAACTCCTCATTTCTCCACGTGTATTCTATCATATTAGCTCATTTATTTTTTAATCCCAGCACTGAAAATATCAGTTTTTTGTTCATGTGTTTATCTGACACCTCCTTCTATAAAACAAGCTCCATGAAAGTGGTACTGTTTTTGTGTTTATTACCAAGTAACTACTTTCTAGATGAGTGGCTGGCCCAGAATAGGTTCTCAGTGAAACAGATAGTTAACACACACACACACCCCTCAAGCATCCCCTTCTCTATGCAGTCTATCCTGGCTTCCTGCACTCCCACTCCAGTGGAGATCAACCACGCCTCCATGGCCCCTTTCTGCAGTGTACACACATATTATGGGCAGTTCCTGCAAGACTATTTTTGTGTGCCTTTTATTTTAGTTTACCTGTTAGCTTCTCTCATCACGGGGTAAGCAAATCTGAAGGCAAATATACTTCCTGTCCATTTTTCTGTTTCTGTTCCTGTTGTTTTTTCAAATATTTTACTTCAAACTTAAATACTTATAGAAAAGTTGCAAAAATTACACCAAGCATTCTCTTATACCTCTCACCCTACTTCCCCTAATGCTAATACCTTACATAGCCATTGTTTGAGTATAAATAATAGGAAATTAACATTGATACAATACTTTAAGTAAACTTCAGATCTTTTTCAATTTTATGACTTTTTCCACAAATGTTCTTTTTCTATTTCAGGATCTTATATGCATTAGTTGTTATTTCTCCTTAGTATTCTCCACTATATACTAATCCCTACATCTTTCCTGTTTTTCATGTCCTTTTAAAGAGTACCAGTCAGATATTTTATCAAATGTCTTCAATTTGGGTTTGTCCACCCTTATGGCAGAAAGTCAAGAGGAACTCAAAAGCCTCTTGATGAAAGTGAAAGAGGAGAGTGAAAAATCTGGCTTAAAGCTCAACATTCAGAAAACTAAGATCATGGCATTTGGTCCCATCCCTTCATGGGAAATAGATGGGGAAACAGTGGAAACAGTGTCAGACTTTATTTCTTTGGGCTCCAAAATCACTGCAGATGGTGATTGCAGCCATGAAATTAAAAGATGCTTACTCCTTGGAAGGAAAGTTATGACTAACCTAGATGGCATATTCAAAAGCAGAGACATTACTTTGCCAACAAAGGTCCATCTAGTCAAGGCTATGGTTTTTCCAGTGGTCATGTATGGATGTGAGTTGGACTATGAAGAAAGCTGAGCGCCGAAGAATTGATGCTTTTGAACTGTGGTGTTGGAGAAGACTCTTGAGAGTCCCTTGGCCTGCAAGGAGATCCAACCAGTCCATTCTAAAAGAGATCAGTCCTGGGTGTTCTTCGGAAGGAATGATGCTGAAGCTGAAACTCCAGTACTTTGGCCACCTCGTGCGAAGAGTTGACTCATTAGAAAAGACTCTGATGCAGGCAGGGACTGGGGGCAGGAGGAGAAGGGGACGACAGAGGATGAGATGGCTGGATGGCATCACAGACTCGATGGATGAGAGTTTGAGTGAACTCCGGGTGTTGGTGATGGACAGGGAGGCCTGGCGTGCTGCAATTCATGGGGTCGCAAAGAGTTGGACACGACTGAGCGACTGAACTGAACTGAACGTTTGCTCATGATTGGTGTGAGGTTATGCATTTTGGAAAGACTATCATGAAATTGACATTGTGTCCTTCTCAGTGCATTATATCAAGGGGTTCATGATGTTGACATGTTTTTTGACTGGTGATGTTTTCTTGGTTATTTGGTTAAGTTGGTATCTCCCAGGTCTTTTTAGTAAAAAGAACAGTTATATACCTGCCTTTTCCTTCATACTTGAGAAATATCTCATGGAAGATACTTTGAGCCTAGGCAAATGCTGATTCTTCTCAAATTTTCACCCACTAATTTTAGCATCCATTGATGGATATTTTTGTGTGTGTGTGTGTGGTATGTAACTAGAAATAGTTTATTTTTTTTTAATTATTTAAGTGGAGGCTAACCACTTTACAATAGTGTAGTGGTTCCTGCCATATATTGACATGAATCAGCCATGGGTGTACATGTGTCCCCCATCCTGAACCCCCTTCCCACCTCCCTCCCCATCCCATCCCTCTGGGTCATCCCAGTGCACCAGCCCTGAGCACCCGGTCTCATGCATCAAACCTGGACTGGCGATTTGTTTCACATATGGTAATATACATGTTTCAATGCTATTCTCTCAAATCATCCCATCCTCACCTTCTCCCACAGAGTCCAAAAGACTGTTCTATTTATCTGTGTCTCTTTTGCTGTTTTGCATATAAGGTCATCATTACTGATGGATTTTATCTGCAACATTCATTACTGCAGTATCTGCCTAATGGTGATCCTCTCTTGCCCACTCTCCTTCTACATTTATTAATTGGAATTCTATTGTATTCTTATTCATTTTGAATTTCCCTGCTAGTGCCTGTTGTCACATTTCCGACATGCACGTGCGTCTATCAGTACAGATTATAGCAGCATAATTATGCTCTGTATACAAGACCTGACATGAGCTAGCATGGCAACTCAACAAGTTAATCTCTCTGAGCCTCAGTTTCCTCAATAATGAAATAGGATGATTAGTACATGGCTCATTAGGCTGTTGGGAACACAGTCAATTCATTCCTAGTCAATTCCATCATCCATTGAGGCATTTATACGACAAACAAGAGAGGCCACTCTGATTTTAAGTCTTGACTAGCCCAGTCCTAGGTGTGTGTTAAGCATAGCAAGGCTCCAAAGTTGTTTTCTAAGTTATGATTAAGAATTGTATAATTTCCTTGCCAAGTCTGGATTCTTACAGATTTCAGGTGGACACTCACATCCCACTCCTCACCAATGCAGTTTTTTTTCAGTTTCCACTGACATGATAAAAATCAAAGGGACGTGCCCCCACCCACACCAGGTATGCAATTTTAGTAACGAGTTTTCTGCAAACATGTCAAAATCCTAGGAGGAAAGCTCAATTAAAACACAAGTACAATCTTTAATGAAAGGTAAATGTTAAAAGCTCTTAAAGGAGGGCTTCCCTCTCTCTCAACCACTCTCTTTAGGTCCCAGTCTATGGAGGAGCTGGATTGCCATCACGTGAGCCAGAGGAAATATTTGAAGATGGAGAAAACTGTAGCTGGTAAATGTTATTGCTAGCTCCGTGAGGTGAGGCCTGCAAGGCTAATACCGCTCTTCTGGAGCTTGGCAGGCCCCTGAGGGAGCACAGACACTCAGGCGAACTGATCACGCGAGCCCAGTCCAAATGTCACCCTAACATTTGCGGAGCTGCATGAACTGCTTAAGGAGGGGGTTCCAATGAGAAGGTCAAGGATGGAAAAGCTGTTTGGGGAGCTGAAGGATGTATCTGGGAAGGTGTAACCATTTTGTGGAGTATTCTTTTCCCTTCACATGAGCAGGTTTTGCTTTATTCTGGTTTATATTACCCTGCAGGGTATTTCAGGCTAGCAGCCACTCATATAGACAGATAATCCTTCAGGAGGGCGAACGCCAATTCTCTAGTCTGATTTTAGAGGGGAAGGAGAGAATACAGAATCTTCTGAACTCTATTATCAAACAGCATTTATTTTATTTTAATTTGTATCCTTTTAGTCCTCGGTTGGTTTTGCATGTCTGGAGTTGGCCCTTGCCATTTCAGAATTTAACATTCACAATTTGACATTTTCTCAAAGAGTCTGAATAGTTATGCTTTTCGGTCATATAGAATTTTAATCAGTCCCATTGACAGCAGGAAATGCAGGAACTTAATGAATAAACCTGATCACTCAGCATCCATGGGCTCAGTGGCGCTAAGTGGTCTTTATTTAATTTTGAAATGTTTCATTCAAACAAATAGAAATAATAATAAATATCCATGTACCTAAATTTAGTTTTTACCCCCCTAATATTCTACTGTATTTGTTTCAGATTCTTTTTGAAGAAATAAAATATTACAAACACAGGTAAGACCCCTTATAGCAGTCCCATTTCCCTCTCTTACCAGAAGTAGCATTTGTCCTGGGAAGTTCATCATATCCAGGCTTGTTTTAATTTGTTATGTATGTGGATCTTTACATAGGACTTCCCAGGTGGCTCAGTGGTAAAGAATCTGCCTGCCAGTGCAGGAGACACAGGTTTGATCCCTGGGTCAGGAAGATTCCCTGGAGGAGGGCATGGCAACCCACTCCAGTAGTCTTGCCTGGAGAATCCCACGGACAGAGGAGCCTGGAAGACTACAGTCCATGGGGTCGCAAAGAGTCAGACATGACCGAGCGCACACATACATCTTTACGTAAAGTATTTTGGATTATAGAACATGTTTATAAATTTTATATAAAGGTATCATTCTGTTACCTCTGAACTGTGTGCTCAGTTGAGTCTGATTCTTTGTAGCCCTATGGACTATAACCCATTAGGCTTCTCTGTCCAGGGGATTTTTCAGGCAAGAATACTGGAGTAGGTTGCCATTTCCTCCTCCAAGGGATCTTTCCAACCCAGATATTGAAACTTCAACTCCTGTGTCTCCTGCATTGCAGGCAGAGTCTTTACTGTTGAGCCATTGAGGAAGTCCCTGATTGTATAACTTGCTGTTTTCAGTTGATGCTATGACTTTGAGGATCAGCAATGTTGCGTGCAGCTCTAGTTTGTTTTGTTCCACTGCTGAATGGGATTCAATTGTACTGAGATCTACTATTCATTTATGTTCTCTCACATTGATTTAGATTGCTTTTTTTTTTTTTTTTACATTGCAAGCAATGTTCCAATGTACGTTCTCGTAACTACCTAAAGAAAGAAAGAAAGAAAGTGAAGTCGCTCAGTCGTGTCCAACTCTTTGTGACCCCATGGGCACCAGGCTCCTTTGTCCATGGGATTTTCTAGACAAGAGTACTGGAGTGGGTTGCCATTTCCTTCTCCAGGGAATCTTCCCCACCCAGGGATTGAACCCAGGTCTCCCGCATTGTAGACAGATGCTTTACCATCTGAGCCACCAGGGAAGTCCAACTATCTAAGCATGCACTTATTTGAAAGTCTCTCTAAAGCATTTATGTAGATGTACACTAATTAAGTCAAACGTCTTGCTTAATTTCAATGCTAAACTGCACTCCACAGTGGTTGCCTATTTCTCACTCCCACTGTTTAGGATATGAAGATTCTCAATGCTCCTCCTCTTTGCCAACCTTTAATATTAGAATTATTAATTTTTGCTAATCTGCCATATTCAATGGACATGGGTTTGGGTGGACTCTGAAAGTTAGTGATGGACAGGGAGGCCTGGTATGCTGTGGTTCGTAGGGTCACAAAGAGTCATACACGACTGAGCGACTGAACTGAACTGAGTCTGCCATATGATTCAGCAATCCCATTCCTGGGCATATATCCAGAGAAATCCATACTTTGAAAAGATGAAGGCACCCCAATGTTCACTGCAGCACTATTTACAATAACCAGGACATGAAAGCAATCTAAATGTCCATCAACAGAGGAATGAATAAAGAAGTTGTGCTATATGTGTACACATGGTTGCTGTTGTTTAGTCGCTAAGTTCTGTCCGACTCTTTGCAACTCCATGGCCTATACAGCCTGCTGGGCTCCTCTGTCCATGGGATTTCCTAGGCAAGAAGACTGGAGTGGGTTACATTTCCTTGTCTAATACATATACATATACAATGGAATATTACTCAATCTTAAACAAGAATGAAATAATGCCATTTGCAGCAACATGGATAGACCCAGAGATTGTCATCCTGAGTGAAGTCAGTCAAATAGAGAAAAATATGATTTCACTTGTGAAATCTAAAAACAGGGTCTAAATGAACTTACCTATAAAATAGAAAACAGTTACAGATGTAGAAAATAAACATATGGTGACCAGCGGGTAATATAGGGAGGGATCAACTGGGATATTGGGATTGACATATACGCAACTACTACTTACAAAAGAGCTAGCTGGTAAGAATCTAATGAGTAGCACAGGGAACTCTGCTCACTACTCTGTAATGGCCCACAGGGGAAAAGAATTTTAAAAAGAGCGGATACATGTATATGTATAACTGATTTACTTGGCTGTACACCCGAAACCCATTTTAAATCAATTATATGCCAATAAAATGTTTTTGCTAATCTGGTGGTTTGCAGTGATATCACAATATTATTCACATTCTCAAGCTTAGTAGCATAACTGGACATCCCTTTATAGATTTACCATCTATTTTGGTTCAGCATCTGTGATTTGCTTTACTTATATCCCTTATCGGTGTTTCTGTTGGGTTCCTTTTCTTTTGATGACTTGTAGAGGTTCATTATAGAACTTATAATACCAATCCTTTGTATATTACCACATGTGCTGTCCTAAGTCACTTGAGTCATGTCCAATTCTTTGTGACCTTACAGATTGTTGCCCTCCAAGCTCCTCTGTCCATAAGGATTCTCCAGATAGGAATACAGAAGTGGGTTGCCATACCCTCCTCCAGAGGATGTTACTGACCCATGGATCAAACCGACATTCTTCCGCCTCCTGCACTGGCAGCCCAGCTCTTTACAACGAGCACCAGCTGGGAAGCCCATATTACAGTATATACACTGCCAACAGTTTCTCCCAGTCACTCCTTTTTAATTTTTTATCATGTTTTTCCTTGAACATAAGATTTACATTAAACTGCAGTGAAATTTATGAATATTTTCTTTATGGTCTATGCTTTGTTTCTGCTCTTTTCAAAGAAATCTTTTCCACACATAGATCATAAAGCTATTCACCTGTATTTTCTTCTAAAAATGCTAAAGCTTTGCATTCTAAATTTAACTTTTGGGTACTTAATTTATTTTCATGTAAAGATGAAGACTGATTTTATTTTTTTCCATATAGGTAACCAGTTATCTCAGTGCCATGTCTGACTAGCTTGTCCACTGACCACTGATTTGTACCATCAGTCTGGTCATGTATGAATTTCCTATATTTCATGAGACAGTTACTGAGCTCTATTCTTTCCCACATGTCTATATGCCTATGTCCCACTCACATAATTATTACAGTTATAAATTATGTCTTGATATCTGGTAGGGCAAGCCTTTTCTATTATTTATTTCTACTTGTTCCCCCAGAAATATCTTGCCTATTTGGACACCTAGCATGTACACATGAGTTTTATGAGATCATCTGTGTCAAGTTACATAAAAAATTGTTGGAATTCCCTGGTGGTCCAGTGGTTAAGAATTTGCCTGCCAAAGCAGAGGACACGGGCTCGATCCCTGGTCCAGGAAGACTCCATATGCCACAACTAAGCCTGTCTGCCATAACTCCTGAGCCTGCACCCTAAAATCCTGTGTTCCACAGGAAGCCACAGCAATGAGAAGAAGCTCGTGCACCACAACTAGAGTATCTCCCACTTGCCGCAGCTAAAGAAAGCCTGTGCACAGTAACTAAGACACAGAACAGCTAAAAAAAAATAATTTTGAAAATTTGTTGGAATTTTGGGTAAAGTTGTATTGCATACATTCATGATCAGGTGTGTCCAACTCTTTGCAACCCCATGGACGATAGCCCGCTAGGCTACTCTGTCCTTGGAATTCTCCAGGCAAGAGTACTGGAGTAGGTAGCCATTCCCTTCTCCAGGGGATCTTCCCAACCCAGGGATCAAACCCAGGTCTCCGACATTGCAGGCAGATTCTTTAAAGCCAGAAGAATACTGGAATGGGTTGCCATATCCTACTCCAGGGGATCTTCCCAACCCAGGTATCAAATACATGTCTCCTGAGTCTCCTGCAATGGCAGGTGGATTTTCACCATTGCACCACCTGGGGAGCCCAGTTGTATTAGATTTATGGAATAATTTAGGGAGAATTGGCATCTTTATATTATTGAGTATACTCATGAAATGATATCGATGATTTTTTTCAGAACTTTATTATCTTCAATGATATTCTGTCAATTGATATCAATTGATATCTTCAAATGATATTTGTCAATTTTTTCATAAAGGTCATGGTTCTTTTTAGATTGATTCATAGTGTCTTTATATTTTTGTAGCTATTGCATACAAAATTTCTGTTCTACATTGTAATTTGTAATTATAACTGATAGAAAAGCTAATTGGGTTCTTATGTTTATCTTCTAATCAGCAAACTTACTGAAATCACTTTTAGTTCTAATAGTTTACCTATGGACCGTCATGGGCTTTTCACCAATTAGGAAATTTCAGTATATTCCTCACCAATCTTTATGCATCTGATTTTCTTTTCTTATTTTATTGGTTTCTCTATTTCAACAATAACTAGGAATGATAATGAGCATCCTTGCTTTTTGTCTAACCTGAATAAATATGATATTTGCTGTAGGTTCTTGATAACTTCCTACTATGAAGATTAAAAGTTCTAATCTAAGCTTATTTTATTTTAAATAATAAATATATAGACTATCAAATATTTCTGTGACTATTTTTCCTCCTTTATCTTTAATATAATTATCAGTATTTTATATTAAATTTAATTAATTTATTTATGTTATATCATCTTTACATTGCTAAAGAAGTCTCTCCTTGTTTATGATGTATTTCTTTAAATATGAAATTATATTTGCTGGCTTTTTTATTTGGAAATTGTGTGGAGACGGGAATGGCAACCCACTCCAGTATTCTTGCCTAGAGAACCCCATGGACAGAGGAGCATGGTGGGCTACATTCCATGGGGTCACAAGGAGTCAGACATGACTGAGCAACCAAGCATACTTAGAAATTGTATTAAAAGCATATATTTCATGCACATAGTTGTGCTTTGGAATGGAAGATTATTATAATGATATAAAACTGAGCCTGCGTTGGTTTCCATTCATGCTGATTCAGTTTCTGATTTACATCAAAGTCTTTAGGATAGGAAATAAAGACCTCTACAAAGGTCTAATGTATAGACTTCAGTTGTAATGGGTTTAATATTTAAAACAAATATATGCAGGCACAAAATACGTGTGAAGAAACAATGTGTAGAACGCATAAAGAAATTCATGTTTAAATTAAATAAGAAGAGAAAAGAAACAAGAAAGGAAAGAAGGCAGAAGGTCTCATGGCAAAATTGCAAAAAGTGCTGATACTTTGCAGTAAAGTAGTTAGTTAAGAGTAAACAGATGAAAAACACTGAAGGAATTTGCTTCTGTAAAACTTATCTTATTTCAGACTAACTTCAGATTGCTCCAATATTTTTCTGACCCTTCAGAAATAGAGCATTTGTTTATTTGACCAATGATTAAGTCCTGATCACAAATAACTTTTTGAGGGAAATAGTGTTTGTCTGATGTCTTTCTGTAACTTCAGACTAAAGGAGGTTCTATGGTTCTCAGCCTATGGGCCATTGCTTCTGAAAAGCCTTTAGCTTTAAAAGCAGTCTCAGTGTATTAGGTTTTTGCAATACTGAGAATGTATGAGGGATAAACCACTCTCAAAAATAGTTGAGATATAGCCCGTAAAGTAGACCAAATGTCTTTCTTCTATTGACTCACACATAAACTCTTCAATTATCGAGATAAAAGGCATGACACTTTGAGGTACTGAGCTTTGTTTTAATATGACCATGCTGCTGCTGCTGCTGCTGCTAAGTCACTTCAGTCGTGTCCTACTCTGTGAGACCTCATAGACAACAGCCCACCAGGCTCCCCCGTCCCTGGGATTCTCCAGGCAAGAACACTGGAGTGGGTTGCCATTTCCTGCTCCAGTGCATGAAAGTGAAAAGTGAAAGTGAAGTCACTCAGTCGTGTCTGACTCTTAGCAACCCCATGGACTGCAGCCTACCAGGCTCCTCCATCCATGGGATTTGTCAGGCAAGAGTACTGGAGTGGGGTGCCATTGCCTTCCCCGTAATATGACCATACTTAACCCCAATTTAATTATTTTAGTATGTCTTTGTAAAGTCCCTTTCAAGCTAAAAGTTCCCTTTCTCCTTCCGAAGGCATAACCTGATTTTAATATTTTTTTTTACCTTTTTATTCTACACTGGAGTACAGTCAATTCAATCAATGTTGTGATAATTTCAGGTGGACAGAAAAGGAATTCAACCATACATATACATATATTCATTCTCCCCCAAACTCCCCTCCCATCCAGGCTGCCACATAACATTGAGCAGAGTTCCCTGTGCTATACAATGGGTTCTTGTGGTTACCCATTTTAAATACAGCAGTGTGTACATGTCCATCCTCAACTCCCTAACCATCCCTTCCCTCCACTCTCCCCTCCTGGTACCATCTGCTTTTCTGATAAAAGAGCATCCAGAAGAACAGGTTGTCATCATTTGACCAGTTGAGGCTCTTTAGACAGACACAGTGGTTATTTCACTATGTAATTGAGGCAGTATAGTTCACAGTCCAAGAATGGAGATTCTAGACAGAGAAATGAGTCTAAATCTCAATACTGCTCTTATT
Organism: Bos grunniens; assembly: GCF_055505025.1. Taxonomy (NCBI): domain Eukaryota; kingdom Metazoa; phylum Chordata; class Mammalia; order Artiodactyla; family Bovidae; genus Bos; species Bos grunniens. The sequence continues at coordinate 13,341,292 of NC_141174.1, forward strand.
AGCTTTGTGACATTCAAAAAGTTACTTAACCCTCTAAGTCTCAGTTCCCTCATTAGTAAAACAGATATGAGTAATACCTACTTTGTATGGCTTTTATGAAGATAGAATATGATAAAGTTTGTTATATATGTTGCATGGTATATGGCACACAACCAATAAATATTAGCCATTATTATAATGCAAATCAACTTCTCTGTCAAATTAAACCTATAGAAAAATCAAGATGGACCCATTGCATGGAAGTGAAGACCAAAAAATCACTAAGCATGTGGCTAATATTACTTACATTTGGAGCCCCAAGGAAACGGTAAACATTTAAAAATCGTATTGAAAGCCTCTACATATCAAACCTCCACTCTTTGTTCTGTGCCATGTTGCTATATTAGCTGCTTTTTATGCTGAAATAGTACTCTTGCCTAGAAAATCCCATGGACAGAGGAGTCTGGTAGGCTGCAGTCCACAGGGTCGCTAAGAGTCCGACACAACTGAGCGACTTTACTTTCACTTTTCATGCACTGGAGAAGGAAATGGCAACCCACTCCAGTGTTCTTGCCTGGAGAATCGCAGAGATGAAGGAGGCTGGTGGGCTGCCGTCTATGGGGTCGCACAGAGTCGGACACGACTGAAGCAACTTAGCAGCAGCAGCAGCATGCTGAAATAAGAACGTGGTCCTTGAATAACTGGAATGAAGTGCAGTCTCTATACAGACCAAGGTGTGGAGAGAGAGGCAGGAACCAGGAATGACGGATATTCTGGATAATAAAGACAGGGAATTTTATTCCAGGTACAACAAGAAACCACAGGAAGGGTTTCTTGAAACCACTGGAGGGTCCCATTTAGGAGCAAAGGGACAGGATCTGATTTATACATGTACATGGATGACCTCTCTTGCGTTGTCAACTTTCTCATTGGTGAAAAGAAAGCCTTAAACTAGAACAGTGGTTCTTATAGTTCCTAAATCAGCAACATCAGCCTCACCTGGAAACATGTTAGAATGCATATTCTCAGGCCTCACCCAAATCAGAAGCTTTGAGGGGGAATCCAGCAAGCTGTGTTTGGCTAAGTTCTTTAGGCAAATTCATACACAGAAGTTTGAGAACCACACTTGATCAAGCTCAGATATTTTTTTCAGCTCCAAAGCTCAGTGTTCCTAATACAGTTAAGTCCTTCACAATGCAGGTCATGAACTGCCTAACCATCTAGGCAAACAAGACTAACCATCTAGCTCTTCAACAACAACTTTTTGTTTTACAGAAGAGCATTCAAAGAAAAATAAATAACTACATAATGCACAGATATCATGTCAGTACATGTTTTATATCCTGAGGCAAGTTGGTAATAAGATGAAAATGGATTAAATATAATGCCACACTGATCTAGAATTTTTTTTTCTCATAACTATTGGAATGAATTTCCTTAAAACCTATACCCACTATGTGATTATCTGGTTGGGTTTACATAAAATTGTAAGACCATTAGAAAGATTATATCTTTCTCTGTGCTATATAAGCATCTATACAAAAAAGATATTTAATCAGAAGCAGAATAGAGTGATGAAAGGGAATTCTGATTTCAGTACTGGTCTGAGAATCAGAATTAAAATGTGGAAGGTCTGGCAGATAACTGGTGCACTCAAAAAAAACTGGCATTATATTTACATGTGCTTGAAGAACTATTCATAAAACAAAGGCACATGACTAAGTTCCATAAAAAAATGTTCAGGCTACACTTTACCAGAATCTGCAATCTTAGATGTAAGTACCTTACTAGCTGAAATGGACTATTGGATTATATACATATTGGTTGTAAATTAATCCCCAGAAATTAACACAATCTAATAACTCGCCAACAGAATCATTTTAAAATAAAGACACCAAATATGATCTTGTTTAACAAATCTAGGAATACCAAAGTTAAAGGAGCATGTCTTCACATTTTAAAAATATATTCTATTTTTTACCAGCAAAAATCTTTCCTCTGCATCATAGATACTTATTCACCCAGTAGAATATTCCAGGCTATTCTGTCCTACAATGATATATCATTCCTCTAAACCACAATACCAACTTGGAAATTATTTCTATACTACTATGGGATAGCTCTTATCCTACTAACTTGTAAGGATACTTAAGTATTTTATGAGTCTAAAACTTGCACATATACAGACAGTACACTCCTAAAGAGATTTTGAAGCTCTTCAGTAAGTACTATGACTTTTGCTTCTGTGTATTTCATAGCAGAACTGAGCATAGTACATACACATTAGGTTAGAATAAAAATACTGATGAAAAATCATGTTATTTGGGACATACATGGGGTGAAAATACATACATTCAGGAAAGGAACAAATGAATCTACTGCTAATATTAAAAGCACACACTGTAGTAGCTAAGAGCATAGATGGCAGAATTAGACATAGATAGTTCTTTGGAAGGAATGATGCTAAAGCTGAAACTCCAGTACTTTGGCCACCTCATGCGAAGAGTTGACTCATTGGAAAAGACTCCGATGCTGGGAGGGATTGGGGGCAGGAGGAGAAGGGGACGACAGAGGATGAGATGGCTGGATGGCATCACCAACTTGATGGACGTGAGTTTGAGTGAACTCCAGGAGTTGGTGATGGACAGGGAGGCCTGGCATGCTGTGATACATGGGGTCGCAAAGAGTTGGACACAACTGAGCGACTGAACTGAACTGAACTGAGTTGGAATTTAAGCCTAGCCACTCATGAGTTACTTTTTTTTTTTTTTGACTTTGGTTCCTTAACTATGAAGCAGAGACAACAGTATCCATCTCAAAAAGTTGTAAATATTGACCAGAAAATGTACTTGTTGCTTAATACTTAGAGATCAATAAGTGATAGCTATTGATAATGATAATTAGAGCAAAGGATCTGTTTAAGATATATTTTGATATTTGAGTCACACAACTTGAAAAGAACTATGATATCCCTCAAACTCTCAAACTATTCTTTGTTCAGACGTAGACACGAGCTGAATGAACTATAACTCATTTGTGGTTGCTATTGTTCAGTCGCTAAGTCAAGTCTGACTCTTTGTGACTCCATGGACTGCAGCACACCAAGCTTCCCTGTCCTTCATACTTTCCTGTAGTTTGCTCAAACTCATGTCCATTGAATCAGTGATACCATCCAAACATCTCATCCTCTGTCGTCCCCTTCTCCTCCTGCCTTCAATCTTTCCCAGCATCAGGATCTTTCCAAAGAATTGGCTCTTTGCATCAGGTAACCAAAGCATTGGAGCTTCAGCTTCAGGATCAAGCCTTCCAATGAGTATTCAGGGTTGATTTCCTTTAAGATTGACTACTTTGATCTACTTGTTGTCCAAGAGACTCTGAAGAGTCTTCTCCAGCACCATAGTTCAAAAGCATCAATTCTTCAGCGCTCAGCCATCACTACGGTCCAACTTTCACATCCATACATGACTACGGGAAAAAACATAGCTTTGACTCTATGGACCTTTGTCAGCAAAGGGATGTCGCTGCTTTTTAATATGCTATCTAGGTTTGTTTTGACTCTTTTTTCCAAGGAGCAAGCGTTTTTTAGTTCCATGGCTACAGTCACCATCTGCAGTGATTTTGGAGCTGAAAAAAATAAAGCCTGTCACAGTTTCCATTGTTTCCCCATCTATTTACCAGCATGAGACCAGATGCTATGATCTTAGTATTTTGAATGTAGAGTTTAAACCAGCTTTTTCACTCTCCTCTTTCACCTTCCTCAAGAAGCTCTTTAGTTCTTCTTCCTTTCTGCCATAAGGGTGGTGTCATCTGCATATCTGAGGCTTATGATATTTCTCCCACAATCTTGATCCCAGTTTGAGCTTCACCCAGCCTGGAATTTCACATGATGTACTCTGCATATAAGTTAAATAAGCAGGGTGACAATATACAGCCTTGATGTACTCTTTTCCCAGTGTGGCTGCTGCTGCTGCTAAGTCGCTTCAATTGTGTCCAACTCTGTGCAACCCCACAGAAGGCAGCCCACCAGGATCCCACATCCCTGAGATTCTCCAGGCAAGAACACTGGAGTGGGTTGCCATTTCCTTCTCCAATGCATGAAAGTGAAAAGTGAAAGTGAAGTCGCACAGTCATGTCTGACTCTTCGCGACCCCACGGACTGCAGCCTACCAGGCTCAGACATCCATGGGATTTTCCAGGCAAGAGTACTGGAGTGGGTTGCCATTGCCTTCTCTGTTCCCAATTTGGAACCAGTCCCAATTTGACTGGTTCTAACTGTTGCTTTTTGACCTGCACACAGATTTCTCAGGAGGCAGGTAAGTTGGTCTCGTATTCCCATCTCCATAAGAATTTTCCACAGTTTGTTATGATCCACACAAAAGTTTTTGTATAGGCAGTGAAGCAAAAGTATATGTTTTCCTAGAATTCCTGTGCTTTTTCTATGATCCAGTGGATGTTGGCAATTTGATCTCTGGTTCCTCTGCCTTTTCTAAATCCAGTTTAAACATCTGGAAGTTCTTGGTTCACACACTATTGAAGCCTAGCTTGAAGGATTTTGAGCATTACTGTGGTAGTACATGAAATGTGTGGTAGTACATGAAATGTGTGCTATTGTGCGGTAGTTTGAACATTTTTCAGCATTGTCTTTCTTTGGGATTGGAATGAAAACTGACCTTTTCCAGTTCTGTGGCCACTGCTGAGTTTTCCAAATTTGCTGGCATATTGAGGGCAGCACTTTAACAGCACCATATTTTAGGATTTGAAATAGTTCAGCTGGAATTATATCACCTGCACTAGCTTTGTTCATTGGGTATTAGAACCTTATGATTTACTAGTAACACATGTTGGAATATTATGCATTTAAAATCATTTTAAAGAATGCTTAAGAACATGAGGAAAGATGCTTAAAATTAAGTGGAAAAGATAAAGTAATATGTAATATGATTCAGTTGTTAGAAATGATTAAATTTTATTTACTTCATTTATATGTGACAGATTTACTGAGCATGGCCCTGCCCATCAGAACAAGACCCAGTTTCCTCCTCCATCAGTCTCTTCCATTAGGAAGCTTCTATAAACCTTTTATCATTCTCCATCAAAGGGCAGATAGACTGAAAAACACAATCACAGAAAACTAACCAGACTGATCACATGGACCACAGCCTTATCTAACTCAGTGAAACTATGATCCATGCCAAGTAGGGCCACCAAAGACAGACAGGTCATGGTGGAGAGTTCTGACAAAATGTGGTCCACTGGAGAAGGGAATGGCAAACCACTCCAGTATTTGTGCCTTGAGAACCCAGTGAAAAGTATGAAAAGGCAAAAAGATAGGACACTGAAAAGATGAACTCCCCAGGTCAGTAGGTGCCCAATATTCTACTGGAGATCAGTGGAGAAGTAACTCCAGAAAGAATGAAGGGATGGAGCCAAAGCAAAAACAACACCCAGTTGTGGATGGGACTGCTGATGGAAGTAGTCAGATGCTGTAAAGAGCAATATTGCATAGGAACCTGGAATGTTAGGTCTATGAATCCAGACAAATAGGAAGTGGTCGAACAGGAGATAACAAGAGTGAACATCAACATTTTAGGAATCAGTGAACTAAAATGGACTGGAATGGGTGAATTTAACTCAGATGACCATTATATCTACTCCTGTGGGCAAGAGTCCCTTAGAAGAAATGGAGTAGCCTTCATAGTCAAGAAAAGAGTCCGAAATGCAGTACTTGGATGCAATCTCAAAAATTACAAAATGATCTATATCCGTTTCCAAGGCAAACCATTCAATATTACAGTAATCCAAGTCTATACCCCAACCAGTAATACTAAAGAAGCTGAAGTTGAATGGTTCTACGAAGACCTACAAGACCTTCTAGAACACCCCCCAAAAATGTCCTTTTCATTATAGGTGACTGGAATGCAAAAATAGGAAGTCAAGAAATACCTGGAGTAACAGGCGACAGTGGCTGTGGAGTACAGAATGAAGCAGGGTAAAGGCTAATAGAGTTTTGCCAAGAGAACACACTGGCCATAACAAACACCCTCTTCCAACAACATAAGAGAAGATTCTACACAGGACATCACCAGATGGTCAATACCAAAATTAGACTGATTATATTCTTTGCAGCCAAAGATGGAGAAGCTCTATATAGTCAGGAAAACAAGACTGGGGGCTGACTGTGGCTCAGATCATGAACTCCTTATTGCCAAATTCAGACTTAAATTGAAGAAAGTGGGGAAACCACTAGACCATTCAGGTATAACCTAAATCAAATCCCTTGCAATTATACAGTGGAAGTGAAAAATAGATTCAAGGGATTAGATCTGACAGACTGCCTGAAGAACTATGGATGGAGGTTCATGACATAGTACAGGAGGCATGGATCAAGACCATTCCCAATAAAAAGAAATGCAAAAAGGCAAAATGGTTGTCAGAGGAGGCCTTACAAACAGCTATGAAAAGAAGAGAAGTGAAAGGAAAAAGAGAAAAGGAAAAATATACCTATTTGAATGCAGAGTTCAAAGAACAGCAAGGAGAGATAAGAAAGCCTTCCTCAGTGATCTATGCAAAGAAATAGAGGGGGGGGAAAGAGGCTGGGAAAGACTAGAGATCTCAAGAAAATGAGAGATACCAAGGGAACATTCATGCAAAGATGGGCACAATAAAGGACAGAAATGGTATGGACTGAACAGAAGAAGAAGATATCAAGAGGTGGCAAGAATATACAGAACTATACAAAAAAGATCTTCGTGATGCAGATAATCACGATGGTGTGATCACTCACCTAGAGCCAGACATCCTAGAATGCAAACTCAAGTGGGCCTTAGGAAGCATCACTATGAACAAAGCTAATGGAGGTGATGGAATTCCAGTTGAACTATTTCAAATCCTAAAAGATAATGTCGTGAAAGTGGTGCACTCAATATGTCAGCAAATTTGGAAAACTCAGCAGTGGCCACAGGACTGGAAAAGGTCAGTTTTCATTCCAATCCCAAAGAATGTTCAAACTACCATATAATTGCACTCATCTCACATGCTACCAAAGTAATGCTTAAAATTCTCCAAGCCAGGCTTCAACAGTATGTGAACCATAAACTCCCATATGTTCAAGCTGGATTTACAAAAGGCAGAGGAACCAGAGATCAAATTGCCAAGATCTGCTGGATCATCAAAAAAGCAAGAAAAACATCTACTTCTGCTTTATTGACTATGCCAAAGCTTTTGACTGTGTTGATCACAACAAACTGTGGGAAATTCTGAAAGAGATGGGAATACCAGACCACCTGACCTGCCTCCTGAGAAATCTGTATGCAGGTCAGGAAGCAACAGTTAGAACTAGTCATGAAACAACAGACTGGTTCCAAATTGGGAAAGGAGTACATCAAAGCTATATATTGTCACCTTCCTTATTTAACTTATATGCAGAGTACATCATGAGAAATGCTGGGCTGGATGAAACACAAGCTGGAATCAAGATTGCCAGGAGAAATATCAATAACCTCAGATATGCAGATAACACCACCCTTATGGCAGAAAGTGAAGGAGAACTAAAGAGCCTCTTGTTGAAAGTGAAAGAGGAGAGTGAAAAAGTTGGCTTAAAATTCAACACTCTCTCCCAAGGGAATTCAGGTCCTGATCCTTTCTCACAAATTATCTCTAAACCAGCAAGGTTAGGTTCCAGTCCTGGTATTTAACCACTATAATGCTGTGTGACATACTGAATCTTCTGAACCTAGTATCTGGCATAGCTAATTTCACATTTCTGAGAAACACCACAAAAATTAAGTAACAACAGACATAAAACATGCAAATAAGAAATTAAGAAATAACAGTGCATGGATTATTAAAATTAACTGAAGAAAACCAACCTAAAACAAATAAACGTGTTTTGGTTTTTCAGGCTGGTGAAGACGTCAATGTTGGGGAAGGATGTTGAGTGGTAATTACTGCCTAGTGACAGCATAGGAGCCGGAAGACTGTGGTACACAACTTAATTTGTGGTTCTTGACTGAAGCTGCTAAACCTAAAATAAAAATGTAAAAAGAAAAGAAAAAGCCAAGTAAGGTCTGTAACCAAGGGGGAGGGAGGGAACTGGATTCTGTGTTTGTTACTTTAGCCTGCTGTCAGGGATCTGCCCATCCCCAAATAATCACCAAGTTCTGGCAGGAAGGCAGCCCCCAGCAGCAGGGGAGTGCCTGGCTGACACTGCATAGGGTCTCTTCCCTCTGCTCCTGGGGAGGAAGGACAGAGAAGGAGGGGAGAAGAAGTCTTATCCCTGTGCCGGGGTCCAGCCCCGGTGGAGTCAGGGGTTTCGAAGGGGAGATCAGGAAACAACAGCTTATTTAAATGCTAATTAAAGATATATAGAGTGGTTAAATAAGGATAGCTCAGTGAGAAAATGTAGTGGAGAAAAGAGGCTGAATAATTCAGCCAGAAGGTGAGAGAAAGAACAACATGGGGAGACTAAGCTTCGGTGAACAAGGCCTGCACTTTATTTTCCAAAGTAGTCTTTATACCTTAAGTTATGCATAGAGGATAATGGGGAAAGGGGTAGCGTCATGCAGTAAGCCAGGCTTTCTTCCTGCAAACTTATCATATGCAAAAGTTTAGGTGATTTGCATCATCTTCTGGCCTGGAGGCCTGTTAACATTTTAAGACCCTTTCTTCAGAAAACTTATTTTTCTCTAAAGGTGGTTAGTCAGGCGCCACCCTCCAAAAGCATTAGATAAAGTTGCATTCCTACAGGGCAAAGGTGTGGTGGGCTATAACAAGAAAAAGAATTAACTCAAGGGTCCAAGGTTACAAACATTAAAGCTACTACTTACACCAATTATATTAATCAATACACTGCCAGGGACACAGCAGGTAAGGGATATGGAAACTTAGCAGCAAACATTGGCCCAACAAGTGAAAAACCCTTCACCAATACAATTTCTAATCAATCTTTTAACTGCTCAAAGGAATCTGTATTCAGACAGTTTAGAACATCTCATGCCTCTCACGGTTGTGAACTAAAACACTCTTGTCAAGCCCAGGAACTTTAACTGGAGCTGTAATTTAACTCTTTTTCAGAGAGGGGTGGTGGGGGACAGTCCCCGTAAAGTCAGAGGTGTAGGTGAGAGCACAAAGCAGTAAAGTAGGCAGACTCTGGTTTTGGGGGTAGATGCTCGATAATTTCCAGGGGGACTCCTGAGGCTCGATCCCGCCTTTGTGTATGCCGAGCCTCCTTCCTCATGACCTTTGCCACGGGCGGAGTTCCTCGTGCTGGCTCCTGGCACCCCTGCAACACTCAAATGGCCTTGACCCACAGAGTCTCCACCGTGACCCACAGAGCCTCCACCGTGACCCACAGAGCCTCCACCATGACCCACAGAGTCTCCATGGTGACCAACAGAATTTCCATCGTGACCCACACAGTCTCCATCGTGACCTACAGAGTCTCCACCTTGACCCACAGAATCTCCCACCGACAGTCCCAGGAGCTAGAGGAACAATTCAGGTTGAGAGCTTTTGTTACTGGATGGCAACAAGTGAAGAGGGGAAAAGTGCCCATGTAGAGGACCTGAGTTTGTGGAAGAGCTTTGCCCTTTATTGCATTACCCTGGGTAACTGCACTCAAGTGCAAACAAGCTTGCTTTACTGAGATCATGATTATGCAATACTTCACAGCGTTCCTCTGCTCAGTGGTTATTATGGGCCAATCAGGCCTCTACACGCAGGAGAAACAAGGACAAAACATGACCAAAAATGAGTTACAGAAGTAAAACAGGAGACTGTAGAATTGAAAAACATGGTGAACGTTTACAGGAAAAAAGAATCTCCCTGAATGTTTAGGAGGTTTTCTTTCACACTTCATCTTTAAAATAGTATTTGTTTTCTTTTTTAAATTTAAGTACCACAAGAGAGACTTTCCTGGTCATCCAGTGGTTGAGAATCTTGCGATGTAAGGGACATGGGTTAGATCCCTGGTCGGGGAACTAAGATCCCACATGCCAGGGGGCCACTAAACCCGCATGCCTTCTGAGCTTGTCCACTGTAAGAAAGACCCATAACTCAATGAAGATCACACATGTGCAACTAAGACCCGATGAAGCCAAATCAGTAAATAAACTAATATTAAAAACAGGAGTTCATTACCCACCCCTCTAATATCACTAAAACTTCACAGCTCAACATATATCCACCCACCAGCAACATCAGCATCCCTGGGGAGCCCGTTAGGAATACAGAACCTCAGGCCTCACGCCAGACCTCCTGAATCAGTATCTGCATTTCCACAAGATGCCCACATGCCTGGTGTGCAGAATCAAGTCTAAGGAGCAGTGACCTAAATCTGATCCCTTACTTCTCAAGTGTCACCTGGATTGGCCCTTGCTCTTGCTTTTCACTGCCATTACTCTAGTTCAGATCCTATCACAAGACAATTTTTTTCAAAAGTCACATCTGATTTATTTATGGACTCCTTCTTACACTCATTTATTTGTCAAATATTTACTGGTGCGTACTTAGTTCTAGGCCAGTTTGAGTGCTCCAAAGAAAACATTTTCACTTGGAAGACAGACAGAGAGCAGGGATAAGTAAAGGGGAAAGTACGGATGGTTTATGGGGAACAAACAGCGGTTCCATTTTGCTGGAATATCTATGATGAGTAACGGAAAGAGGATGAGAAACTGAAAGACCAGGATCAACATCCCACAACGGCCCCTTGTCAACAGTGCCCTTCCCAAACTCTGGTCAGTGATACAGCACTGGCACACATTTATCTATCTATATGGTGGTTTAGTCACTAAGCTGTGTCCGACTCTTGTGACTGCATAGACTATAGCCTGCCAGGCTCTTCTGTCCATGGATTCTCCAGGCAAGAACACTGGAGTGGGTTGCTATTTCCTTCTCTAGGGGATATTCCCCACCCAGGGATTGAACTCCGGTCTCCTGCATTGCAGGCAGATTCTTTGAGCTATGAGAGAAGCCCAAATCCAGACACATCCTGAATTCTTATTTACTTTAGCTTTTTCTGTGAACTGCCTCACTTCTTTTTACTCCACATATTTGTATTTGCAAAGAACTTTATACTAGTACTAAAAATGGAAAATGAGTTATCATTTGCCTATAGAAGTTAGCCATAAAAATAAAATGGAAATAAAATAATGTTAGTAACAGCTCTAAAAACTGAGCCTGAGGCTTAATATCTTTTTTTGCAAATAAAGAAAATTAGTAAGAGATAGGGTGTGTTAAAGACAAACTAAAACAGTTTGATATAATCAAATGGAACACACATTTCCTATTCCACTCAAGCCATTGTGTGTGCACTCCCATTGCCCCTGCAGGCTGCTCTCAAGCCTTGGAATCCATCCTGATGCCAACTGTCGATTTCTCCAGAGCAAGCCAAGTGCCTTCAAGTTCTGCCACTCTCCCCTCCTCAGTTCTAAGCACTGTCACGCGCTTTGATCTCTTCTCTCTCTGTACTTTGAAGAGGCCATCAAAGTATGCAACCCAGCAGTGAATGTTCACTCATCACGTGGTGTGTTGGTCCTACCCCTAAAACTTGGCGCTGAGCTCTCATAAGAGAAGGACGGGCCCCTATTCAGAGAGAGGTAAATTTATGCGGATGATGGTTAGACTTGTACCCCTTGGGGAGCCACCTAGAATCCATCTGAGGTGTCAGGAGCCATTGAAAAGCTTAGACATCGACCCTTCAAATTGCAGCACTAAATCTTCCTACCAAGCTTCCCAATAGCTGTCTTGCAGAAGCTTTTGAGAGACGGCTTTTCACTCCAGAGACCACAATCAAGCCCATTAGGCCTGGGGTTGCCCAGTCTTGCTCCATGATGCCACCTCTGAATGAGTTCAGCTCAATTAGCAACCATGCTTTCCTTAAGTGGTGCAAACCATTTACGAAGCCCAGTCCCATGGGAGGGTTCTGTAAATGGTCATCCCTGAGACTGCACTGTTCTGATTGCTACTGCCCTTCTAAAGCACTGCCTCCAATGACTAAAGTCACTGCACTTTTTAGAGTGGATTTACCAGGATTCAGAATAGCTCCCTTCAGCACCTCGCTCCCCAAAGGTGTACACTCAACAGACATCTCCCTCCATCTCTCTGTCTCACTTGTCCTCACCTTACTTTGCTCCTTCTCTCCAAATCTTGCCAATTTCCTTTTTTTAAAAATATAGTAGAAAATAAACTGAACTTGGAGTGAAAAAGCCTCAAATAGTCTTTATCTGGCCACTAATTTTCCTTTTGATTTGTACATTTATTTTTTTATTTAAAAATTACTGATCAACAACTAAATGTCATACACTAAAGAAAAATCACTTTGAGTCTCTTAATTTCTTATTCTTTATCTAGAAAACAAACAATGTAAAAGTCTCTAAGGCATTTTGTTTTTACTCTCAAATTATCTTATCTACTGGAGTCATTTGGCCATTATTTCCCTTGTCAGCAAATTCGCCAATTTTTATAAACAAGAATGGAGAAGCAAGAGCCATCTTTGTACATCTTTGTTCCAAGACACATTTCATCTAAAGTGCACGGATATTATTGCTATCTTCAAAAGTCTCCCTATACACAGGCATTAGTCCCAAGATGATACGGAGAGAACTCACTCTGAGAACACATACAGCTAAGTGCATAGCACCAAAGTGCTGGTTTCCCCAAGCCCAACCACAAGCTATGCTGTGCAGTTAACAGTGCGTGCTCTCAGTTCAGCTCAGTCACTCAGTCATGTCCGACTCTTTGTGACCCCATGAACCGCAGCACTCCAGGCCTCCCTGTCCATCACCAACTCCCGGAGTCCACCCAAACCCATGTCATTGAGTCAGTGATGCCATCCAACCATCTCATCCTCTGTTGTCCCTTCTCCTCCTGCCCTCAAACTTTCCCAGCATCAGGGTCTTTTCCAATGATTCAGCTCTTCGCATTAGGTGGCCAAAGTACTGGAGTTTCAGCTTCAACATCAGTCCTTCCAATGAACACCCAGGGCTGATTTTCTTTAGAATGGACTGCTTGGATCTCCTTGCAGTCCAAGGGACTCTCAAGAGTCTTCTCCAATACCATAGTTCAAAAGCATCAATTCTTCGGTGCTCAGCTTTCTTTACAGTCCAACTCTCACATTCATACATGACTACTGGAAAAACCATAGCCTTGACTAGACGGACCTCTGTTGGCAAAGTAATATCTCTGCTTTTTAATATGCTGTCTAGGTTGGTCATAACTTTCCTTCCAAGGAGTAAGCGTCTTTTAATTTCATGGCTGCAGTCACCATCTGCAGTGATTTTGGAGCCCAGCACACTGTGTGTGCTCTGGGACCAGCCAAAATGGGGTTCAGTTCCTGGTCTGTAATGATTAATTTTGTGTGAACTTTTGATTGGGCTTAGGAATCCCCGAACAGCTGGTAAAACATCATTTCAGGGTGTGTCTGAGACAGGGTTTCTAGAAGAGGTTAGTATTTGAACTGGTGAACCAAATAAAGTAGATGAACCTCCCCAAGATGGGTGGGTCTCATTCCACCCACTGAGGGCCCAAACATAACAAAAAGGCAGAGCGGGGCAATTTGCTCTCTCTGCCTGAACTGGTGCATCCATCCTCTCCTGCCCTTGGACATCAGCTCTCTGTTTCTCTGACCTTTTGGTCTCAGACTGAATTACACTGCCAGCTTTCCAGTTCTCTGACATGCAGACGGTAAATCATGACACTTCTTGGACTCCACAGTCATAGTATGAGCCAATTCCTAAAATAAATCTCTCTGGGTGTATGTGTTTATATATGTGTGTATCTCTCCTATGGGTTCTGCTTTTCTGGAGAACCGTAATACATACACCCAACACTTATGAGGGTTGTGCAACCCTGAATTCATTTCTTACTGTTTTAAGTCACAGTTTAGTTATCAGAAAAAATGGGGATATCAACACAATCCAAATCACAGTGTTGCCTTAAGAGTTAACATCTTAATACTAAAGCCCACTATCCAGTGGTGTTAATCCATCCTATTATCACACCTGTACACATATAGATCCCTTAGCAACACAGATACACACGTGGACCTGGAGACACCCTGCCTGCTCATCACCTAGCAATAAAAACAGGAAAATCTCATGAAGTTCATTTTCTTTTTCTGAAACAATGAAGACCTACAGTCCAAAACCTGTGATTCCGTATTCTGGACACTAATCAGCATGTCCTTAGGTTTTATTTGTTGTTGTTGTTATTGTTGTTTTTAAATCTCTGAGCATCTGCTAACACTGTTTCTGCCCCCAAATTGCCACTGCCCTCCCACGATCACCTTCTCAGTAGCTTGGTCATCTCCCTATTCTAGATCTCCACCTAACTTCCTCTGTGTTGTACTCATTCTGTTCTGCCTTTGGGTGTAATCATGCGTGTCCTTCTCACTGCTTTCTGAAGTTCTCTGGAGTTATGCCTTGAGTTCAGTATAATGCATGGAGGTGAACTCTACTAAAGTGAGTAGACTAGACCTAAAAGCAACTGGAGCATTCTGATTATAGCCTCTATCTTCAAAGTGCTTCTCCCTAGAGAGAATGACTAAGTTTCAATCACAGGGTAGCTCAGAAGAAGAGAAGCCAATTAGTGATTGCTGTGGGTTTAACTATCTTTTAAAAATATATGTTCAAGTCCAAATTCCCAGTACCTACAAATGTGACTTTACTTGGAGATGAGTTCTTTATAGATGTAAGTTAAAGTTAAGTTAACCTCAAGTTAACTTAAGTTATACTGGATACTGTTCGGCCCTAAAGCGGGAATCTTGACACAGGATAGCCACACACAGAGGAAGACAGCTCTATGATGATGGAGGCAGAAACTGGAGTGAAGCCTCTACCAGCCAAGAAATGCCAAGGATTCCTGGAAACTAGCAGATGCTAGGAAGGAGCAAGAAAGGATACTCTTCTAGATCTTCCAAGACAGTATGGCCCTGCCAGTGCCAGGAGTGGCTTACTTCTAGCCTCCAGAACTGGGAGATAATTGACTTCTGTTGTTTTAAGTCACCCACTTTATTAACTTTAAATATTGTATTACAACTGCCATATGTAACTGGTAGGTAGTCACTCAGACATGTCTGACTCTTTGTGATGCTATGGACTATAGCCTGCCAGGCTCCTCTGGAGTTCTCCAGGCAAGAATTCTGGATTGGGTTGCCATTTCCTTCTCCAGAGGATCTTCCCGACCCAGGGATCAAACCCAGGTCTCCCTCATGGCAGGCAGATTCTTTACCACCTGAGCCACCAACATTTACCATATCCCACATGCTCAAAAGACAATATCCTCCTTGAAGTGTATTTTCTAAAGTTACCTCAGTATTACATCATTATATTTTTTGAGATGACATGAAACATCTAACAGTTCATCTCTTATTCATAGTTAGATCCTGAGAAACATTCCACCACTCTTACCCTTGAAATTATATAAAATAAGTTCATAAATATTTATTTACAAACCCTTTATACATTCTGTTCCATAGAATAGACTGTAGAGTCACTATCCATAGTCTCCAGGGTTAAAATAAGGCTATAGATTTAACAGCACTGGTTGGGAAGCTTTCTGACCATTTACATTCCCCTGATTCAAATGATTATAGACAAATACTGTCATTTCAGTGCCAAACCCTGTTCCTGAAATATGTAAATGTTAATTACATGCTTACTAAGTACCTGCAGTGTGTCAGCTCTTTAAAGGTAGAAAATATATTCCAGCTTGGTTGCTCTCCATAATGACCTATTTACATATGTTTCTATGTACTTATATCTAAATAGATCTATATATATTTCTTCTATTTTTGCCAGTAAAATAACATTTTCTTCTTTCTTATTCTGTAGAGATCCCTTATGCAACTATAAGAATAAGGTCTTGCTAAAATTGCACTTACTATATAATGCTTTCCACTGATAATCCATGACTAAGGTTCTCTATTAAAATAAATGAGCCTTAGATCAATAGTATGGCTCTGCCATCGTATAAGAACTTTTTCTTGTACAGAGAATTTTGTTTTTCTCTAACTTAAATTGAGCCCAAGGACAGGTACAGGATGGGTGCTCTTTTATCTCTTATAAGGCTTAAAATATAATGAAACTAATGGTATTCCTAGTAATTCACTCATACAATCATGAAAGCAAGATAAGGAAACTCTCAGCACAAGGAGATGCACACAAAGAAAAGCAAATACTGCCAGAGGAATAAACTTATTTACAGATACATTTTTCCTTCCCAAGGGACTCAAACTCATATACTTTCTTAACTATTGTGTTAACAATTTCTCTAGTTACACAACCTATACTTTTTTTCCACCTTTGCAAGCATAATTGTGTTCTATTGCATTGTCGTCTAGTTAGTTTTAAGGTTTTTCTCTGATGTTTCCTGTTAGGGAACAGAGTAAAAGACACACTTTATATGTGGAAATTTCTGTTAGTTCCACATGAATTATCGTTGTCCTTACTAAATGTGTGTTAAGGACTGTAGGCGCCAGGCTGATATCACTTCCCTTTATATGATGCTGGGCAAACCCATGTCCCTAGCTCATCAGGATGTACAGTCTAGTTCAAGGTGGCAAATGTGTTTCATAACATCTCCCAACACTGATCAAACTGTAGTTTCTCTCTTCTGCACTGTCCTTCAAAGAATGTTGAGACTGAGTCTGGAGTCTCAGGAAACAAAAACGCTGCATCAGCTATCTTTTTCTACACTGGGGAGGAATGCGAAAACAGCTCTCACGTTCCCAAGTGTCTGCCAATTCTGAGTTCTTTGGGAAGATGAAACAAATTTCACTGAAACAATTAGCAACCAACACAGACACAGACAGGATGCACTGTGGCTTGCTGGACTTTGCAAGTATGATGGGCAGGTCCTGCGGTGACCCTCAATGCTCCTCCTCGCCTCCAGATGGTCACAGCTTTGTGTAATTTCCTCTCTTTGCATGTGACTTGCTTCTCAACAACAAATTACAGCAAAGGTGATGAGGCCTAACTCATGTGATTATGTTAATAAATACATAAAAACTGGGCTTTCTTTACTGGGCTTCAAAACAGCAGGTTGGTTTGGAACTGTGAACCACCTATGGAAAGTTCCACATGTCAAGGGACTGTAATGTTCCACATGTCAAGGGACTCAGTCGTGTCCGACTTTTCGTGACCTGATGGACTGTATAGTCCATGGAATTCTCCGGGCCAGAATACTAGAGTGGGTAGCCTTTCCTTCTCCAGGGGATCTTCCCAACCCAGGGATAGAACCCAGGTCTCCTGCATTGCAGGCAGATTCTTTACCAGCTGAGCCACAAGGGAAGCCCAGGGGACTGTGGGCAACCTCTAAAAACCTCACTCCTAAAACCGCAAGGAACGGAGTACTGGCAACAACCACGTGAGTTCAGGGGATGATTCCAAGTCTCACATGAGATCACAGCCCTCGCTG
Organism: Bos grunniens; assembly: GCF_055505025.1. Classification (NCBI taxonomy): domain Eukaryota; kingdom Metazoa; phylum Chordata; class Mammalia; order Artiodactyla; family Bovidae; genus Bos; species Bos grunniens. The sequence continues at coordinate 13,358,683 of NC_141174.1, forward strand.
ACACCTTGACTGAGCCTTGTGAGCACTTAAAGCAGTTGGGTTCCAACCAACCCGTGACTGGACTTAAGGCCTCCAGACACTGTGAGGTGATAAACCTGTGTTGGGTTAAGCAGTTAGGTCCATGGTAATTAGTTATGCAACAAGGGAGCTAATAAGAGAGTTGCTAGGAAATTATGTTGGAAGATAAGTACAATTTGAGTGTGGAGGATCTTTTCTTAGACAGCCATCATGGCAGCCCAAGGAGGAACGACAGATGAGGAGAGTTGGGAAGACAGCACTCACAAATCCTGCCCAAGATAAGAAGGGAAGGAGTGACAAGCTGGGTTTCAAACTCAACTAGGTCTACCTGACTGCAAAGCCCATGTTCTTTCTAAGACTCTACATGCTGCTGACCTGAAATCACAAAACTGTGTTGGATAATGAGCTCCCTTTATTGGGGCCCTGGCCCCTCTCGTGTGACTGCTCCTCTACATTTCAGAACCTACAGAGACAAGGCATTGAAGCCAAAGAAGAAGACAGTGAGAGGGATGTGGGAGTTCAAGAGCTGGTTCATCACATGGAACTAAATTTGATTCAGAAATCGGCAGTCAACTCTGGAGACCCCTATCTTTCAGACCTAGGCCTCAAGGTAGAAATTGTCCATAAGGGTGATGGCAATGGATAGGGTAAGACACTTGGAAGGTTTTTTTTTTTTTTTTTTAAGTAAATTTTTTTGCAATGTAATTGGTTAGGTAGACTACTGTAAATATTTTGCTTTTGCAAATTAAATTATAGGTGTATAAGCTACATAAATGATTTTGCTTATGCAGCTCAATACACTTTTTCCCTTCCCATCGCTGGTTTTTGCTCTTATTCTGGTTTAACAGAAGCTGTTCTGTTAAGTAAAGACAACTAGAGGTCCTAGAGCAACAGATATTTGTCAAAGAACATTACTAATGACAAAATCCTTTATATTAAGATGGTATCTTTAGCTGGGGAAGAACATCTCAAACCCAAAACTGAGTTACCTCTCACTGGAAGTTCCTCTGGCACTAAACCAAACCAAGCACTGTTTCATGGACTGGGTCCTGAGTCTCTGTGTAAATACTACCTCCTTCAGCTAGAGGTATTTCAGGCAGCGTCATGGCTCCCAGGCAATAGTTCAGTTCAGTTCAGTTCAGTCACTCACTTGTGTCTGACTCTTTCCGACCCCATGAATTGTAGCATGCCAGGCCTCCCTGTCCATCACCAACTCCCAGAGTTCACTCAAACTCGCGTCCGTCGAGTCAGTGATGCCATCTAGCCATCTCATCCTCTGTCGTCCCCTTTTCCTCCTGCCCCCAATCCCTACCAGCATCAGAGTCTTTTCCAATGAGTCAACACTTCCCATGAGGTGGCCAAAGTACTGGAATTTCAGCTTTAGCATCATTCCTTCCAAAGAACACCCAGGACAGATCTCCTTTAGAATGGGCTGCTTGGATATCCTTGCAGTCCATGGGACTTGCAAGAGTCTTGTCCAGCACCACAGTTCAAAAGCACCAATTCTTCGGCACTCAGCTTTCTTCACAGTTCAACTCTCACATCCATATATGACCACTGGAAAAACCATAGCCTTGACCAGACAGACCCTTGTTGGCAAAAGTAATGTCTCTGCTTTTGAATATGCTATCTAGGTTGGTCATAACTTTCCTTCCAAGGAGTAAGCATCTTTTAATTTCATGGCTGCAGTCACCATCTGCAGTGATTTTGGAGCCCCCAAAAATAAAGTCTGCCACTGTTTCCCCATCTATTTGCCATGAAGTGATGGGACCAGATGCCATGGTCTAAGTTTTCTGAATGTTGAGCTTTACACCAACTTTTTCAGTCTCCTCTTTCACTTTCATAGTTACAGACTGTTAAAGTTTTTTTTTTTAATAAAAATTATTCATGATTTAATTTCATTTTTTCAGGCTGTTAAACTTATTTTCATCATAATCACTGAGACATTCAGAGAACACTTCAACTACTGATACAGCCTAGTAGGTAAGAGGTCTCAGCAGGCTACAGATATGCAGACCAAAACAAAGAAAAGTCAGGTGAGCTTGTGCAAAGAATCAATGAGTGGAGTAAAGGCAATAGCTTTCAATATTTATTCATCCAGTAAACATTTATTGAAAACACTTTTGTCAATAAATGCACTTTACTAGTGAGTAGCAGTACAAAGCAGAGAAGGCAATGGCACCCCACTCCAATACTCTTGCCTGGAAAATCCTAAGGATGGAGGAGCCTGGTGGGCTGTCTATGGGGTCGCACAGAGTCAGACACGACTGAGTGACTTCACTTTCAATTTTCACTTTCCACTTTCGTGCACTGGAGAAGGAAATGGCAACCCACTCCAGTGTTCTTGCCTGGAGAATCCCAGGGATGGAGGAGCCTGGTGGGCTGTCTATGGGGTCGCACAGAGTCGGACACCTCTGAAGCAACTTAGCAGCAGCAGCAGTACAAAGATGAGGAAACCACTGTTCCCCATCCCACGCTGACTCTGGTAGGGGAAATCGACTTGTCAGGGAATCACTGTAACACATGGAGTCCATTTAAGGACTAATGTGGGAGCTATGGTCTTCCCCGCTAGCTCAGCGGTAAAGAATCCGCCTGCAATGCAGGAGACCTGGGTTCGATCCCTGGATTGGAAACATCCCCTGGAGGAGGGCATGGCAACCCACTCCACTATTCTTGACTGGAAAATCCCACAGACAGTGGAGTCTGACGGGCTATAATCCATGGGGTCACAAAGAGTCAGACACAACTTAAGTGACTGAGCATGCACACATGCATGCAGGAACTATGAAGTATGCCTGAGGAAGACCATTTCCAAGAGGAGCAGTTATTTGGCTCTTTATGGCTGATTAAATGTATGCTAGGCAAACAGAAGGGGGAGAGTAATCAGGAAGAAGGTACAGTGTACCACCCTTTCTTTCCCAGTGGAGGTGACCTTAGCATGAATTCAGTTCCCTCTCTCTAGCTGGACAGCCAGGTGAGCAGCCAACTGAAGGCTGAATAATCTTCCACCCAGTCCCTTCAGTCAGTCAGTTTAGTTGCTCAGTCATGTCCAACTCTTTCTGACCTCATGGACTGCCACACGCCAGGCTTCCCTCACCAACTCCCAGAGTTTACTCAAACTCATGTCCATTGAGTCAGTGATGTCATCCAACCATCTCATGTTCTGTCATCCCCTTCTCCTCCAGCCTTCAATCTTTCCCAGCATCAGGGTCTTTTCCAATGAGTCAGTTCTTTGCATCAGGTGGCCAAAGTATTGGAGTTTCAGCTTCAGCATCAGACCTTCCAATCAATATTCAGGACTGATTTTCTTTAGGATGGACTGGTTTGATCTTCTTGTAGTCCAAGGGACTCTCAAGAGTCTTCTCCAACACCACACTTCAAAAGCATCAATTCTTTGGCGCTCAGCTTTCTTCATAGTCCAACTCTCACATCCATACATGACTACTGGAAAAATCATAGCTTTGACTAGATTTACCTTTGCTGGTAAAGTAATGTCTCTGCTTTTTAGTATGCTGTCCAGGTGGATCATAGCTTTTCTTCCAAGGAGCACGTGTCTTTTAATTTCATGGCTGCAGTCACCATCTGAAGTGATTTTGTAGCCCCTCCCTGCCCCCCCCAAAAAAAGTCTCTCAGTGTCTCCACTGTTTCCCCATCTATTTGCCATGAAGTGATGGGACCAGATGCCAGGTAGCAAAAACACATTTTGTGTTTCAGTAGCAAAACACATTTTGTCTTACTCCTAGTTTGGGAGTCATGACGGGATTATACAGGTACCTCCCGGGTGTTGACTGTTCAGCCCTTTGTTAGAGAGGGGCAGACTGGTACAATCACCTGGATGCCAGTCAGTCAATCAAGGGACCATGGAAGGCAGCTGGCTGAATGAGGTCTTATGGTGTGCTCCTCAGGAAAGCTTTTGGGAGCCTGATCTAATTCACCACCTCTTCTGAGTATTTTCTCACAATTTTCTATGCTCAGGAAATGACAACGTCCTCCTCTGTAAGTTGCTTCTCAGCACTCATTCTAAACTTTTCCCCAAGCCAGCAGTCACTTTGGCAAAGCGGGAGAAAAATTCCTCACATTCTTACAGCATGTCTTAGGCTTAGCACTTGTTATTCTTTATGGAGCCAGAGCAAATCAATTGCATACAGCTAAACAATAAAAGATAAATGAAGAAAAAAGTGAAAAGTTGCCGTTGTTTCCCATATGTTGTTTTGAAATCTGATAGGCAGCTTCATGCTCAGAGGACTATGAGCTCAGAGGACATTTCAGCTGGGACACAGGAAGCCTGGTGGTGTCAGGAAGGCAGTAAGCCCTCCTGAAAGGAGTTGTTGGCCTCCCTGGAAGGTACCTTCTGCTCAGCAGTTACTCCAGACCCTGGTCAGCTCTCTTCTTTAACAATTTGGATCCTTACTTCTAACAACACCAGGAAATACATAATTTTCTTATAGAATATCTAATTTCTGTTGTTTTTGATGTTTTTGCTTCCCTCCTTCTGCTCATTAATTTGCAAATTATATGCACAATCCATATCTTAACTGTGAATATGAGTGATCATTAGGAGCACCCAGGAGTCTCACAGATCCCCTGGGAGCTCTAATTTTCCCATGCACTGATTGTATGATCTTGGGCAAGCTCTACAGTAGGGCATGGGTCCTCAACCTCCAGGACCTAATGCCTGGTGACCTGAGGTGGAGTTGATGTAATAATAATAGAAACAAAGCACAAAAATAAATGCAATACACTTGAATCCTTCCAAAACCATCCCAACGTTCTCCTGCTCCATGGAAAAGTTGTCTTCCATGAAACCAGTCCCCGGTGCCAAAAAGGTTGGGGACTGCTGCAGTAGTAAACTTTAGATGGATCTAATGCCCATTCCCCACAGGAATGCTCCTGGGGAACTGACATCTGGTGTCACAGTCAACTCTGAGAAACGTTCTGGAGTTGCTTGACACTCATTACTCGAGGCTGGTGAACAGGCCAGCCAGGAGATCGACAGAATTTATTTCAAGAACAGGGAGACGTAGAGGCAGAAGTGCCTGGAAATGAACCCCCACCTGGAGAACTGTAAGGCAGCGTCTTGTACCCAGCAGAATCCTTGTCTCAGACAGGTGATGCGTCCACAGCTGCCTGCCCCATGGGGCGCACTGGGAGACCTGAGAATCCACACCTCTCTCTTGGAGCTGCTGCTTTAAGAGCTGTCCACTATACCACTTCTGTGTGCTGCTGCGTCCTTTGTTATTAAAGACACTTAATATCCTCGACTGAGCCTACTGGCATCTTTCCATCAATCATGTCACTATCCCATTGTGACAGCCATACACTTTCTAAGCTTAAATTTTCTTTCCTGCAAAACAAGGATAATATCCCCATGTACTCATGTATTATTTTTTACCCATGTACTTACTGAGAAGAGTAAGAGAGACAATTCCTATAGAGTCCTCAGCACAGTTCTAGGCACTTAGCTATAATTATAAATAGAAGTATGACTATATTATGTATCATATATTATGGCCTTCCCTGGTGACTCAGATGGTAAACAATCTGCCTGCAATGCAGGAGACCCAAATTCGGGAAGATCCCCTGGAGAAGGAAATGGCAACCCACTCCAGTATTCTTACCTGGAGAATTATAAGAATGGACAGTGGAGCCTGGTGGGTTACAGTCCATGGGGTCACAAAGAGTTGGACATGACTAAGTGACTAACACACACAGATCATATATTATGTAAGTGTATAACTACATATTTATATGCAAAAATAAATTATAATTCTATGTATAAGTACATAAATAAATAACATTTTTCTTTTTTGCTGAGAATCTACCAATATGCCAAGATCAAGATTGTGGGGAGAAATATCAACAACCTCAGATATGCAGATGATACCACTCTAAAGGCAGAAAGTGAAGAGGTGCTAAAGAACCTCTTGATGAAGGTGAAAGAAGAGAGTGAAAAAACTGGCTAAAACTCAGCATTAAAAAAACTAAGATCATGGCATCCAGTCCCATCACTTCATGGCAAATGGGGAAAAAGTGAAACAGGGACAATTTTCTTGGGCTCCAAAGTCAATGTGGACAGTGATCGCAGCCATGAAATTAAAAGATGCTTGCTGCTTGGAAGGAAAGCTGTGACAAATCTACACAGCATGTTAAAAAGCAAAGATATCATTTTGCCAACAAAAGTCTGTATAGTCAAAGCTATTGTTTTTCCAGTAGTCATGTATGGATGTGAGAGTTGGACCATAAAGAAGGGTGAACACTGAAGAATTGATGCTTTTGAATTGTGGTGCTGGAGAAGACTCCTGAGAGTCCACTGGACTGTCAATCCTAAAGAAAATCAGCCCTGAATATTCATTGAGAAGACTGATGCTGAAGGTCCAATACTTTGGCCACCTGCTGCAAAGAGCCAATTCATTGGAAAACACACTGACACTGGGAAAAATTGAGAGCAGGAAGAGAAAGGGGCGACAGAGGATGAGATTCCCGGATGGCATCACTGAGTCAATACACATGAGTTTGAGCAAACTCCGGAAGATAGTGAAGGACAGGGAAGCCTGGCATGCTGCAGTCCATGGGGTTGCAAAGAGTTAGACATGACTGAGCGACTGGACAACAATAACAACAAATACATCGCACACTGTATGTGTATTATCCCAAATGTTTACAGCAATACTTCAAGGTATGTAATCATTACTTCCTTTGAAGATTTGGGGAAGTGAAGCCTCAGAAAGGCATGTAATTATTTCAAGATCACCCAGTTAGTAAGTCATAAACCAAGATCTGACTGCTTTTGTTCTATTATATCTATTTTCTTTACAATTAAAACCCAAAGAATATTGCTCCTAAACATGTGCTAAGGTTCCTGTTTATGTAGTGGGTTAGCAGCAAAGGGATCAGTGTTGTCTTTAATCTGCATTTTTCTGTATATTTTGTTTTCATAAATTTCAAGACTGCTTGCAATGACACCACATTTCCTTCTACCCTTAAACCAACACATGCGGACACTCCTGTTTTACCAACTTTCACTCCACTTAACCACAGCTTATTTAGAAAATGAATCATTAGGAAGCAAAATATTAGACAGTGTAGCAAGCTCTTAGACAGTCATCAAAACATCAGTTCAGGTGTTACTGTTTTTATAAAGCCTCCTGTGCTTGACCTGACAATGTGGCCCTCTTCTGAACAACCATAACACTGGTGCGAGACTATGTTAGCTTTAGCAATAATTAGTATAGCTAGAATTTACTGAACACTGACTACATAGTCAGGCAATATTCGAAGTGTTCTCCATGCCTTATCCCATCTAACCATTACCCTAACAGATAAACAGTATCATTTCCTTCATTTTTCATCTAAGGAAACTGGACTGATATTGATTAGGTGTCTGTTTCCCTGTCCCTTGGACAATGAGTTCTTAACTTTCTTAAGACACAGAGACTGTGTCTTACTCATCTCTCTTTTCATCCAATAGCCACTTGTTGACATCTCCGATGGCCTAGGTTGTAGACATTACCACACTTATAATTACAAAAAATATGTGGTTTGTATTAGTGTAGGCTCCATCATTCAAGTGAGGAAGCTGAGGCTCAAAAAGATGAGGTTAACTTTCTCAGAGGCAGAGTCAGTTGGCCTATGCCTGTCCACTCCCTTATCCAACTCTGTCCCTCATGTTGGATATTTTTATTCCTAAATTGGAATGTTTTCCAATTTTAAAGACTGCAAGAATAAAATGAATGAATAGTACATTTTGCAGTAGGTGGCAGGCTCAGGGAGATATGTTAATATACTAGAAGTTAGGAGCCATCAACCCATCACGACTTCCTGAGAAGCAAGGCTTGGTCCATCACAGACAATGATGCTTTTATAGGAAACAAACCTTTGAGAACCACTATTTATCAATAGTTCAGTGGTTAAGAAAACGGTCTTTGGAGAAAGATAGATCTGGCTTTGACTCCCTGCTCCTACTTTCTCTATGTGTGACTGAAGGCTAGGCATATAACCCATCTGAACTTCAATTTCCTCATATGAAAATGAAGATAACAACCCCCCAATTTGATGTGAATTTTTATGAGGGTTCCAATGGAATAATGTACACAAACATATCTGAATAAACTCTACAAGCCATTACATCCTTGTTATTTCATTTCTCTCCCAGGGTTTATATCAAACGCTGTCCAAAAAATACCCATGGGCCCTTGTGTCTCACATGCTTACACACAGATATTCCTGAGAGTAGTTTCTATGAAGGGCAATTTTTCCTTAATCCTGGGTAATTCTTCAAATGAGGTCCCATTGTGTATTTTTCACCAGCCACAGACTTTCATTAACAAAATGATTATTTTTTTTCTCAAACTGCTAGGTTTCATTCACAATTTGATCACCCTGATAAGAGTTTACAGATGGGAAAACACAACAGAATAAAGGTCCAACCTCAGTATTGTTCAGAACTGATATGGTCTCCTCTGGCTGAGCTGGGAAATAAAAGCAGGATGAGTGAAAATGTCATTGAGTTAAACAAGCCAAATATCTTCAGAGAGATTGATTGACCGCACAATCCCCCTGGAAACCAAAGCCACCCATGCATTCACAAAGCCGCCTTCTTTCATGGACAATCCCCCTGTTCTGTTTCGTTTTTAATGGATTTTAACTTCTACACTCTCAGCCTATTGGTAACCCAAGAATCATTTCTCTTGACTTTAATATCAGCAAGAATTCAAATACTAGCTGGATTAATTTCCATTTTCTCAGACAGAGGACTTTTCTTAGGATACCCAGGACTTAAGAAGAAATACACCTCGTAAACAGTCAGGAGGGAGAAGAATGATATGTTGAAGGATTTGGGTTCATTTTTGTCCTTTCCTGCGGTTGAATTCTCAGGGAAGATTCTCTTTGATTATTAACATTCCCCTAGTTCCAGATACGGCATTCTAGGGTAATGTCATAATGAAATGCATTGAAATACCTTCAATTTACATGAAACAGAAAGTTGCTCGGAAAATTCCAAATATATTATTAAAGTGATCTAAACTGCTCTGGTTTGGTTATTAGAACTTTGAAAAGCAAAGGAAATAGAGGTCAACGAGTAACACCTTGTTGAAACAGACATTCACCTCCTCTTTTCCAGGCCAGGATGCCTCCCACTTCCTCATGCTGATATTCTCCTCAGAAAATTCTAACCCTTTCCACCTCCACAAGCACGTCATTCCTTTAGTCTTGACTTGCTAGTCAAAGAGCTTCTGAGAAAAAATTTGCGGATAGATTTTTTTTATTTAGACTGCATTTCACCATTAGGTAGTCACACAATATTCACCAGATGAAATTGTACAATATACGAGAGACAATATGTGCAAGCCTGCACAGGGACAGAGCGATGACCTTGATAACAAGCAAACCAAGCAAAGCCCAAATGCCTTAGGCTGGCTTCAGTTGGCCTTGTCATTTGCATGGTCAATCCCTGCCCTACATAGAAACCTATTTATCACTACACATCATGGGTATTTCCTCCTCTGCGTCATTGCTTTTGCTCTCCCCTCTAACTGGAATGCCTTTCATCCCTTATTTAACCAAAGGAAAAAGGTACTCATTCATTCACTATATATTATGCACCTACTATGTGCCAGGCCAGTCCTGTGGCCACAGTGGCAATAGCAGTCTGCAGGGCCGCTGTGAGCTGCTAAGGACTCCACAGTCCACAGGACTGTAAAAGGTCAGTTTTCATTCCAATCCCAAAGAAAGACAAAGCCAAAGAAAGTTCAAACTACAGCACAACTGCACTCATTTCACATACTAGCAAGGTAATACTCAAAATCCTTCAAGCTAGGCTTCAATAGTATATGAACTGAGAACTTTCATATGTTCAAGCTGGATTTAGAAAAAGCAGAGGAACCAGAGATCAAATGCCAACATCTACTGGATCATATAAAAAGCAAGAAAATTCCAGAAAAATACATCTACTTCTGCTTTATTGACTACACCAAAGCCTTTAACTGTCTGAATCATAACAAACTGTGGAAAATTCTGAAAGAGATGGGAATACCAGACCACCTTACCTGCCTCCTGAGAAGCCTGTATGCAAGACAAGAAGAAACAGTTAGAGCCATACATGGAACAACAGACTGATTCGAAATTGGGAAAGGAGTACATCAAGGTTGTATATTGTCACCTTGTTTATTTAACTTATATGTAGAATACATCATGCGAAATGCCAGGCTGGATGAATCACAGACTGGAATCAAGACTGCTGGGAGAAATATCAATAACTTCAGATATGCAGATGAGGCAGAAAGTGAAAAAGAACTAAAGGGGCTCTTGATGAGGGTAAAAGAGGACAGTAAAGAAGCTAGCTTAAAACTCCACATTCAAAAAACTAAGATCATGGCATCTGGTCCCATCATTACATGGCAAATAGATGGGAAAACAATGGAAAGAGTGACAGATTTTATTTTCTTGAACTCTAAAATCACTGCAGACAGTGACTGCAGCTGTGAAATTAAAAGATGTTTGGCCTTGGAAGAAAAGCTATTTCAACTCTAGACAGCATATTGAAAAGCAGAGAAATTCCTTTGCCAACAAGGGTCCATCTAGCCAAAGCTATGTTTTTTTCCAGTAGTCATGTACAGATGTGAGAGTTAGACCATAAAGAAAGCTAAGCATTGAAGAATTGATGCTTTTGAACTTTGATGTTGGAGAAGACTCTGGAGGGTCCCTTGGATTCCAAGAAGATCAAACCAGTCAACCCTAAAGGAAATCACCAGCAAATATTCATCAGAAGGACTGACACTAAAGCTGAAACTCCAATACTTTGGACACCTGATGTGAAGAACGGACTCACTGGAAAAGACTCTGATGCTGAGAAAGATTGAAGGCAAGAGGAGAAGGGGATGACAGAGGATGAGATGGTTGGATGGCATCACCAATTCAATGGACATGAGTTTGAGTAAACTCTGGGAGATGGTGAAGGACGGGGAAGCCTGGTGTGCTACAGTCCATGGGTCGCAAAGAGTCAGACACGGCTGAGCGACTGAACAATAACAACTCTGTGCCACACACTAAGGATACACCAGTAATTAGGTAATTCTGCTCACTTACAAAAGGACAGGCTCCAGATCCACACCACCTGGGTGGGAATTCTGGCCTTGATTTCAGTGGACTCTGGGATCTTTTGCAAGCTTCCTCATCTTTTTATGCTTTAGTTTCTCCTCTGTGAAGTGGGGATTCTATGGTAAGCATCTTCCAGAAACGCCATGGGTTGTAAGTGACTTAACAGCCGCCGTGGGCAAGAGCTGACAGCCAGTAAGCACTCAATAATTAAACTACTATCATAATTAACTGCTCATCCAGGTCCTAACTTTCCTTCCAAGACTGAGCTGAACTTCTGCTCCTCTGTGAAGATCTTCCTTGACTACTTCCACCCAGGTATTTGTATGCTCCTTCCTTTCAACAAACATTTACTTCCTGGATGGAAAATAGGATTTATCTTCTATGTCAACCCTGATCAATAAATGACAGTTGCCTAGAGTCAGGCTTAAGAAACAATGAGAGGTCAATTCAAGAATCTTTGGCAGGGGGGTGGGGAGGGGTGGGCGGTGGATTGCATGTGAAGATTGATGAGTGATGTGCGATATGAATTAGGAAAAGCAGCATGTCAGTGAGCATCTATGTATTTGCTAAACCAAAATCATGTTCTCCTCTGCTTCCTATAAGCTTAGGGTTATATTTGGCTAAGTTATGTAACTTACCTGAGTTCCAGTTTCCTCATTTGTAAATAATACTTTTAAGAGTAGTATCTTCCAGGTTTATTGGGAATACCAAATATTACCTATAAAAAGACCTAGTTAGAAACTGGCTCGCAATAAGAATTTATTTAATGGCTTTAATATTATTAAATTATTAAATATTATATTAATAATATTAAATTATTAATATCATTAGCTGCTGCTGCTGCTAAGTCGCTTCAGTCATGTCCAACTCTGTGCAACCCCACAGATGGCAGCCCACCAGGTTCCCCCATCCCTGGGATTCTCCAGGCAAGAACACTGGAGTGAGTTGTCATTTCCTTCTCCAATGCATGAAAGTGAAAAGTGAAAGTGAAGTCGCCCAGTCATGTCCGACTCTTAGCGACCCCATGGACTGTAGCCCACCAGGCTCCTCCGTCCATGGGATTTTCCAGGCAAGAGTACTGGAGTGGGGTGCCATATCACCAATTGGTAATAATACCAACTGGGCACTGATTTACATATGCCTGACAGTGTGCGAAGGTGGAATGCATGACCCCTGTCTCCCCAGGTAATAACTGTCATGTGGGCAGCAACCCACTGACCCTCCAGTGTTGGACACTGCCACCCCGACTTTACAGAAGCAGGCCCTCACAGTGCACCTGTGGTGCAGGTGAAGCTGACCAACACCAGGAGTTTCTCCTACATCAGGAAATTCAAAACTGGAGGGTGGGGCGAGAAATGAACTGCTGGGAGGTTCCTCTTTCCTGAGCCGGCGTTGCTGCTTTGCTGGTACACAGACAGCAAAGTGAAAGAAACCACAACTGCACATTAGATGGGTTTCTCCTCAAGGGAAAGTCCAGGGCTATCCCTCCTTGTGAAGGACGCTGCTCAGGCCACAGGTCAACTAAGTGAAGTCTCTGCACCTCACGGCTACAGGCTTTATGCTAAGTATGCTGAAACAAGGCAAAAAGGGATGGAGTGATAAAGTGAGCCCTGGAGGCATAAGGTAGGAGAGCCTTGGAGCATTCTCAGACAAGGACACATTTAACAGTGCAGCACAGTGAAGAGACCCTTTGAGGCACTGAAAGGAAAATAAAGGGATGGAGCTGCCCCAAGGTGGAACTTCCAGAGCAGAGCTACTGAAATGCGTAAGACCCTGTCCGGAACTGCCCTCCGCAGGCATGCCAAAGGTGGAGAGGAGGCGGAGATACTTATGCAATCCCCAGGAGAGAATAAGGCACACACCATTTTCCCAAGGAAGGCCTTGTCTATCATCGATAAAGAATCAGCTTTCAGGCTGTTGAAGGTGCAAGTCTGGGAAGTACCACTCTCGTCTGTCATTAGACAGCTGCGCCATGGCTGGACGGTCTTCCAATACCTCTCCCACATTTCCAGAGCACAGTAACGAGAGCACTTTCGAGGCACTACTTCATTTTAAATTTACTGTTTAAGGGCTGCCCTGGTGGTCCAGTGGTTAAGAATCAGCCTACGGATGCAGGAAACATGGGTTCAATGTCTGGTCCAGGAAGATCCCACATACTGCTGGGCACCTAAGCCCATGCACCACAATTACTGAGCCCGCATACCCTAGAGCCTGCGCTCCACAAAAGAGGCCACCTCAGCGAGAAGCCCACGCGCTGCAGTTAGAGTAGCTCCTGCTCCACGCAACTAGATAAAGCCCGTGTGCAGCAGCAAAGAGCCAGAACAATCATAAATAAATATTTTTTTTTTAATTCACTACGCACAGTAGTCTCAGCATCCACACAAGCAAAATGGTATGTTCATTATACAGACCAAAAGCCCAAGCCTCAGATGGACTCACTGCCCCTAGATTACACAGAGTGGCAAAGAGGTGTCAGGGTCATGAAGTCAAGCCTTAGTGTTGCTTCCCAAGACCACGATCACTTTGCTCAACCCTGACCTACAAAAGGCCAGTTCATTCCCCAATGGTCAGTCAATTCTTCACACATCTTCTAAGACCCTGGGGGAGAGGGAACAAGAATAGGGTGATATGATATCCCACAAATATCACAGGAATTTTCACTTAAGTTCCTACTAAAACCCCAGTGCAAGTGTTAGTCACGCAGTCATGTTTGACTCTTCACAGCCCCATGGACTGTATCCCCCCAGGCTCCTCCTCTGTCCATGGAATTCTCCAGGCAAGAATACTGGAGTGCATGGTCATTCCTTTCTCCAGGGGATCTTCCCTACCCAGGGATTGAACCCAGGTTTCCTGCATTGCAGACAGATTCTTTCCTGTGTGAGCCACCAGGGAAGCCCAGAATCCTAGTACTTTTATTTAAACATAAACATTTTATTTTGGAATAATTTTAGACCTATAAAACAAACTGCAAATCTAGTGCAGCCAGTTCTCCTGGTTTTGCCTAACGTTCACGTCTTTGTCAAAACGGAGATACTAACATTGGCCCGTTACCACAAACCAAACTTCAGGCTTTATTCAGATTTCGGCAGTTTTCCACTAATGGCCTCCTTCTGTTCCAGGATCCACCCTAGGACACCGCAGAGCGTTGAAAGCTCCACTACATGGACCACGTTATTTAGCGATTGTCCTCTGTGCCTTCTTTGTGCCACTGAGAGGCTCACTGCTTTGAAGACAAACCCCATGCCTCTCGCGGTGCCTAGTTCTGCCCAGAACGCTGGAGGTGCGTGATGTCTGTGAATGACTTTAGCTACACAAAACCCCAATTTAATCATCATTATGAAAATCTGAGCCATCAACCTTAAAATCTAGGTGAGTATATATATATTTTTAAAAGGTAGAGTGGCAGCATGTTCAAAAACATAGCAACACCTTTGGCTGACACAGCAAAACTAATTTCCAAATGCAGAGTAAATACAAAATATAACAGACATCAGCTGGAAAGAGAAAACAGTCCGTTAAACACTAAACTGCATCAGCTTTCCGTTCCACCAAATCTGACAACCCACCAAATGAAAAATTAAGGAAGAAAAACAGGCGTTGTAAGAACGTAGAAGAAATGTAAATAAGATTTTAATCAGTCTATCTTACAGACCAGAGCTGGTGGCACACGGTTAAACAGTCTCATCCTGGAGCTGGGATCTATTTATAGCTCTGAATTGTGCAAATTCCCCAGTTCCTCAACTCCATGAGTCCATACCAGCTGCCAAGTACAGCTGTTTTATTTTTTTTTCCCTTAAACAAAGGCAATTTTTTAAAATGGGAGCAAGGGAGAAATGGCATAAATGATTTAGACCAGCAAGTACAACCAAACTCTCATTCTATGTCCAATCAGTTTGAAGTGTTAAATGAGGAAATTGTTTCCCTTGGATATTATATTTCCCACCCAAAATGCATAAATATTGTCCAGGGTATCCAACGGCATACAGCAAATAATTCAACGAGAAACAGAATATTTCTAACATCTTTTTATTTGCTAAAATCAGCCTTGTGAGAAATTTCTCTCATCATTTCCATGTCCAAAAACATCATGCAAATCCATAAGGTAAACTACATTTTTTAATTGAAAATATTTTGTCCTCTGCTTATCATTCTCTAGAGCACTGGCTCAAATGGTAGAGAAACTGCCTGCCATGCAGGAGACCCAGGTTCGATCCCTGGGTTGGGAAGTTCCCCTGGAGAAGGGAATGGCTACCCACTTCTGTATCTTTGCCGGCAGAATTCCATGGATAGAGGAGGTCAGAAACAGACACAACTGAGCAACCAACATTTTCACTTTTTTCAGAGCACAACACTACCTACCAGTTTAATATAAAAATATGCATGCAGAGCATATATAAACACAATAGACAGGTAGACACACGGACAACAGAGGCTCTTTTAGCACAGCACTCTATTGGGTAACCCCAAGAGCACCAAGTACAGTGAAGTCAAACACTTGAGTAAGGAAGGAAGAAAGCACGTTCATTTCAGTCTGGGCACCGTCATCTCTTCCTTACTGTATCCCTTAAATATCAATGGAATCTGCTTGAAGTTTTGTACCTAAAGCTGCCACATCTTTGATATTTCTTCCAAAGGGAAAACTTGCAAATTCACTGGACAAGTCTAGCAGCCACTAGAATTGCAAAGCTTCAGTTTTTATCTGTAAAGTTGAAAATACCACCACTTTTAAATGTTAGTACAAAAATCAAATGTGGTCCTTCATTTACCCACTAAACAACTCTTAACTCAATAGCTAATAGGGGCCATACAGAAAGTGAAGAAAAACAATAACAACTCAAGTTCTAGTCTGATGGAGCCTATGAGGCTCCCCATAAAGACAATGATTAAAAAAGGACACCGAAACACTGCTTCCAGAATCATCCAGACACTTAGAGAAACGTGGACTGGTGGGCCCCATCCTCAGAGCCTCTGGGGGTTGGTGGGAGAATCTGCACTTCTAACAAGTTCCCAGATGGTGACGCTGCCGCTGATGTGAAGATGGTATTTTGAGAACTGCTGTACTAGTGGATATGAGACGGCGATTTCCCTAAGTGTTGCAATGCAGAGGGACGCGGGATTAACAGAAATGGTAACAGGGGGCGTTTGATCTAGTTAGGGAAGGGCCTCTGAACTGAGATCTAAGTTGGTGTCAGAGAAAATACACGACAATGAAAAGAGTGAAGAAGACAATTCTAGGCACCAGGAGTAGCCTGTGCAAAGGCCCTGAGGGCAAAGGACCAGGGGAAGAACCATGGACTGAAAAAAAGGAGGTCTGTATGGCCCAGAGAGGAAAGAGTGGGAGGCGTGCCCAGGATCAGGGCTGAAGAGAGAAACAGGGGCTATTGGGTGCAGGGCCTCAGAGGCCCACTGCAGGGACATCTTACTCTGAGAGCCTTGGGAAGCCCAGGAAGGCTGTTGGTGCGCTGTGCAGTGACAATGAGATCACTCAATCCTGAGACATTTTCCTGACTTCCTCCGGGGATCACTGCCCACCGTCAGTACTCAACGTCTCTCATTTCGACCTCAGCTCTGCCATTACAGCTTGGGTGGGTCACACATTCTTCTAAGCATCAGTTTCCTCACCTGGAAAATGCTGGCAACTCCTTTCTAGTAAGTTTTGTGTGAGTGACTGAATTAAAGTCCGACACTTAGACCCATGTCGGGCACAGAGTAAACATTCAGATGTTAGCTGCCATGATCACCATTCCTCATGAGGACACCTCCTCCCAAATGTTACATCCACAGGACAGGAGAAAATACAGTTCACTTTCTTAAAAGCCCTTGCAGGTAACTTATCTCACTGCAAAGGTGACAGCAGCTTAAACCACAAAGGAAGAGGAGAGTCTCTAAACAGCCCTAAACCCAAGCAGCTTCAGCATCCACGAAATTAAGAACTTAATGGCAGAAATCGATATCGTTCCCCACCCCGCCCTCAAATACAAGTTCCAGAGATACTGAATTTTTATTTGTTCTGTTTTGCTCACTGCCACACCTAGAAGAGTGTCTCTAATTCATCTCTTATCTGCTGAGTGAGAATGAGAACCCTTCAGTGTTGCTACAGTCAATCGCAGGCAGTTCATTCCATCACCATCACGAAAACTCACGGCTCTGTTTCTCCTCCATTTCCCTCCCATCACTTAAGGAGTGAGGAATGTGTGAGCATGCTGCTTGTGAATTGATGGCTGGGGTCACTGTACCTAACAGCACAATCAGTGGGACACTGTCTCCCTGAAAGCTACAGTGACCACACCACTCCCTGTAGCCCAGGAGGCCTGGGTGCCTCGAATGCTGAGTTGATGGCCAACCTGGGGACTATACTCAGGACATTCTCTCACTGGCTCCCCTCCTGCTCAAAATTCTGTTCCAACCCCCTCAACAACTTCCCAGCATGCTCAGAATAAAGCTGTAAATGACCAAGCTTACAAACCCCTGTACCAAGTGACCTGGCCCACCCCTCCAGTCTTTTCTCACCTTCCCCTGATGGGCTCCACATTCCAGCCAACCTCAGCTGGCCCTGAATACGGGCTCCTCCAAGTCTCTGGGCCTCTGTCCGCTGCCTCCTCTGCCTGGTACACCCTTCTGACCCCTACCCTTGTCCATCTACCAAGTCTCAGCTTAACACCTCTTTTTCTTAGAAGTGAGCTCAGTGTTTAAGAATCCCCCCAGAGCCCAGAACAGGGATACTTATTCAGTATACATTTTCCCCGTAAATTCCTTAAGAGGGGTACCAGGTTTGCTCGGGGCTCTAAATAAATATTCCTCCAATGACATTATTATTCTTTCACAAGGCCAAGACACATGCATACATGCGCACACACACACACAGTTCCTAAGGAATGTCATGAATACCTACTCTTTATTTGTCATTAGTGATTTCAGTTTCTACAGAGACGAGTTCTTTCTACAGAGTAGCTCATGATTTTCCTAACACCTGGGATTCTCCTAATTTAAGTCCCAGGTGACTTAAACAACAAACATTTATTTTTCATAGTTCCAAAGACTGAAAGTCCCAAATCAAGGTGCCAACAGATTCAGTGTCTGCTGAGAGCCTGCTTCTGTAGACAGCTGTCTTCTGACTGTGTTCTCACAGGGCAAAGGGGCAAGGGAGCTCTCTAGTACCTTTTCTGGAAGGACACTAATCCCATTCAAGTCATGACTGGCTTCTCCCTCATGACCCGGTCACCTCCCAAAGCCTCAACGTCCTAGTACTGCGGGTTAGGATTTCACCTCTGAGTTTTGGAGGGACACAAACATGTATCCCATAACACCCATCTATTTATTTCCTGCCCACTGCTTCCCAAACAGTGTTTATGAATCACCTGGAAATCTTATCAAACTACAAAACACAACCAAATAGGCCTTATGTGGGGCCCAGAGTCTGCATTTCTGACCAGTTCCCAGGTGCTGCAGTGGCTCAGGGGGCCGTGCTTTTAGACAAGGTCCTCATCCATGGAGAAGCTTCCACAGCACCCTCCTCACCCACTTCCATTCCCCCAGGGCAGGCGCACACTCCCCAGAAACAGCCAGGGGTAGAGGAAGAGAGAAGATCCCTTAAATAGAGGAGAGGGGTGGCAGGACCATCCAGGACTTCATGAGACACTCACAGCCACTCCACCAACTCTCAGAAGCTTAATGTGGCCTAATAACTGTGATTTTTAGATTAGTACTGGTTGTAAAAACAGAGCAACAGGAGACACAGTCTACATGAATGAAGAGGGTGAAGAAGGAGGTGGCACCAGGAGGCACACAGAGGGAAAAACAGGAGCTAAGCAGGAGCCAGACTCACACTCTGAGCTAGTCTACCCCCAAACGTGCATCACCACACTGAGGGAAACTTACAATTAATTAGCTGAAAGGGAATTTATCTGCAGGTGAAAAATCTGTCCTATTTCCTTTGCTCTGAACACCAGGGATGCCCTGGAGAGTAGCTGACTTCCCTTTAACACCTAAACCCATCAAATTAACTCAAGCTTCCGCTAAATTCCTGTCTGCAGGGTGTTCTGGGTCACAGAGACCACAGTGTAGACATTAACTGTGAAACTGTGAAGAATGTATTACCAAAAAAAAAGGCAAAAGCAGAACTAGAATTATACACAAAGCTGAGGATTTCTGTTTTTTTTTAAGAGGCTTCGGAGAGCCTAATAGCTTTCGTTCTCTCCCCTATGCTAAGCTGCAGAACAGAACAGTGTGCCCCTCCTTGGTAGGAACTGTCACTCTGAGTCTCAGTTTAAAATATACTCAACATAGTGAAGCTGTCATGGTAGGATTCTGGAAGACTGCTCCTCCGGGGTTCTTGAGTAATGAGCTATCAAAAAAAAAATTAGAGGGTCAGCGCTGGTTACTTGAGCTCTGGGAACTCTGGTCCTCAGAGAGAGAGGAAGCAACCTACGCTTTTAATGTCCCTGGCCTTTATCAACATGGAGAGACATGAAAATACAATGAGGCAACTGAAAAAGTTGCTTTTTGGATTGTGCCTACACAAGCGCCTTAATGATTAAGGCCAGCATGCCTGGCCAGGTGCTAACAGCGGAGATGGAGAGTCTGGGATGGGGCCTGTGTTCTTTCTTGGTAGAGATCAGAAGGGGAAGAGAACAGGGGAACATTTTCTTCTTCTTTGTCTAGCTCCGCTGGGTATCTCAAGGCCTAGTTTTAATATAGGTTCCTCAATCGCTTTACCACTGTAGTTTTAATGACATGGAGTCAGCATATTACCCTCTAAAAATATGGAGAGAACACACCCACCAGACTTTATTCCAACATCTCACTGTGGCTGCCTTTCTTCCAGCATCACACCAGGCATTAAGCATAGCAAGGTCACCTGCACTTCTATATTTGCAACCTCCTCCTCTAAACTTGAGATTCGTGATGTTGGCCCTTCTTGGCATAAGGAAAGGTTGGCTAATTCATGCACCCAGGATGCATCAGCTGTATCTACTCTGCAAATGTTTGGAGCTAAAGGTGTCATTCTGCAAGAAAGAAACTTGGTGGGTCTCTTAAAAGGCATGCCATATCACAACACAGAGACCCTGGGGCTAGCGGACAAGACTGAGGGAGTGATGCGCAGAGTACGTATGCACATAGATGGACGCCAGAGAGGAAAGCTTAGAAAAACAGGGGATAAAACCCACCTTCATCAAAAACTGATCCAACCTGAAACATAGATTTGTAAACACTCCTCAGATCAACTGATTGGTGACCGCCAGGTAGAGAAGGAAGCATTAACTGAAGCTGGATTCACGAAGCCTTCCATGACATTCCAGACAAAGAATTCCTCTGATCCATCTACAAAGGGGCTGTTCTCAAAAACCAAGGACCGGGCAGGGCTTTTGGAGGTGGAAGTAGTGAGAGGTCAGTACTTCAACCTAACTTAAGTGCAGAGAAGATGACAAGGGGAGTTCATACCTACAGAAGATTTTCTTGGTGAGACAGGATAGGAGAATCCTAGAAACAGCACTGGCACAACAGTGATGGGGAAATGAAGGTACAGGAGCGGGGTGCCATGCAGCTGTGTTTCTGGTAAACTCTGCACCAGCTCCCAAGCCCAAAGGAACAGAAAGTTGGGGAAGAAAGGAAACCCAGAAAGATGGAACCCCAGAGGGCTGGGGCTTGCATGGTTTTTCCTCCTTCCTACTCCTACATCTGCTTGGAAACCATCTCACATTCCAATCAGAACTGAGAGGTATACACACTAGGATTCAAAGTGAACCAACGAAATAAAAGCAGTCCAATGAACTAAACTAATGGCTCCGATTTTCCCAGACCATCAGCTTCAGATTTGTGATTTGTTAAAACAGCACCTCTTACTTTTTCCTATTTCTTGAACTACAGCAAACTACACCTCACACACGCAAACCAAACTAACAAGCTGTCTCAACAAATCAGCTGAGGGGTCGATTTGTTTTACCAAATCAGGACTTCACTGAAAATGTAATCAAGAGAAACCAGAGACCTTGGATGAAGGGCACTGAAGGTGAAATAAGCATAAAAGCTTTTCTTAATAATAGCGCCAAGCACTCTAGGTATTGTTTGGGGACAAATGACAAGTTCTGATTGGCTGCTTAGATTGGATTTCTTCCTCGTTTGTCAACTTGGAATCAATAGCTTCTGTGCATTTCTAGAGCCATCTCTTTACCACAGGGCCCACGTACATCCATCAGGAGGTCCGCGGCAGAGCCAGGAAGGAGTCGCTGCTCAGCCCACCTGACAATGTAATTGGTTCACTTCCCCTGGGAAATTATTTTCCTCCCCATCTCTAGGTTTCTAAGAGAAATCAACAGAATGTGGCCTGACTCTCTCACTTGGGTTTTGTGAGCAAAGAGCAACCACTTCTAGCGGAGAGAAGACATTTCTGAGCTGGGCGGCTATGCCTTGCACGCTGCCCTTTACGTGAGCAGAATTAGAATCTGTGGTTCCAGGAAGTTCTGCCCACCTGCTTCCGGCCTTTGGTTCTACTGTGGTGTCTGATATTCCCAGCACAGTTGCTACCTCAGAAGAGTGGGCCAAGGCTACCATTAGTTACTAGTTACAGCCGCTCCAGCCACAGCATCTGCGTGTTCACATTTTAGCTCAATCCTGCCTTGTCCCCAAGGATAGGAAGAAATGTGGCTCCCTTTCTGGCCCTCATCTCCTATCGCTGCGGCATCAGCATGGTATCCCACTTCAACCCCTGCTTTTCCAATCCATTTACTTGTATCTAGCTCTCCTACCTCTATCTGAGACGAAGCTGGTTTCTTAACCGTGTTTCTCGTCTTTCTCTGCTTGCCGCCCTTACTGGGACACTGCACCAAGGATAGTCATTTTAAAGTTCAGTTCAGTTCAGTGGCTCAGTCGTGTCCAACTCTTTGTGACTCCATGGAATGCAGCACATAAGGCCTCCCTGTCCATCACCAACTCCCAGAGTTTACTCAAACTCATGTCCATTGAGTTGGTGATGCCATCCAACCATCTCATCCTCTGTCATCCCCTTCTCCTTCTGCCCTCAATCTTTCCCAGCATCAGGGTCTTCTACAATGAATCAGTTCTTCACCTCAGGTAGCCAAAGTATTGTAGTTTCAGCTTCAACATCAGTCCTTCCAATGAACACTCAGGACTGATCTATTTTAGGATGGACTGGTTGGATCTCCTTGCAGTCCAAGGGACTCTCAAGAGTCTACTCCAACACCACACTTCAAAAGCATCAATTCTTCAGTGCTCAGCTTTCTTTATAGTCCAACTCTCACATTCATACATGACTACTGGAAAAACCACAGCCTTGGCTAGATGGACCTTTGTTGGCAAAGTAATGTCTCTGCTTTATAATATGCTGTCTAGGTTGGTCACAACTTTCCTTCCAAGAAGCAAGTGTCTTTTAATTTCATGGCTGCAGTCACCATCTGCAGTGATTTTGGAGCCCCCCAAAATAAAGAATGACACTGTTTCCATTGTTCCCCCATCTATTTGCCATGAAGTGATGGGACCAGATGCCATGATCTTAGTTTTCTGAATGTTGAGCTTTAAGCCAACTTTTGCACTCTCCTCTTTCACTTTCATCAAGAAGCTCTTTAGTTCTTCTTCACTTTCTGCCATAAGGGTGGTGTCACCTGCATATCTGAGGTTATTGATATTTCTCCCAGCAATCTTGATTCCAGCTTGTGCTTCATCCAGCCCAGTGTTTCTCATGATGTACTCTGCATAAATCTGAACTTTTCATTTAAACCTTTCAGTGTTTTGTATTGTCTTTAGGATGAAAAGCCCCAAATTCCTCTCAGACTCTTGTCCACCTTTCCTACCTTATCCCTGTGTCTGTCTCCCTCCCTTGACCTCAATCCTCAGGTCATACTTTTTTCTATTTTCCAAATGTGCTATGCCCTTTCTTGGCTTTGGGTTGGTGACCATTTTATTCTCTTTGCTCTGAATACTCCCCTCTCCTCTAGCTCCTTCCCACAGCTGTTACTAGCCTTCACACCTCACTTTATACCCAGGTAGATCTGCTCTGACCCCCACATTCCACCTTTGGTAATACCATCACAATTGTTAAGAAAAGGACTATGTCTTATTCAGTTATATAATATAACCCCTGAATGGGCCACAGCATCTCCAGCCCAGAGTAAGTGCTCAACAAACATTTGTTATATGAAATTAAATTGTAAAGAGTGAGAGGGAAAGATAAGATGTACAATACCCCCTCATTTGTGTCTTCCCAGAGTGGGCTTTATCAATCATTTCCCTGCTACCAGAAGCTTTCTTACTGTGAAAAATGAAAGTGTTTACATAAGTACATGTATAGTAGAAAAGTGCCTGACTCTGAAGCAGACTGGGAGAAAGTCCCCCAACATACAGGACAAGGTACAAGGAGAAGAGACCGGGATGTATCAGGAGGGAAACTAAAGGAGGCAGGAGAGCTCTTCAAGCAGAAGGGGAAACAGTCTGCAAGCTGGGAGAGGGTCACAGTGTGAGACTGTTTCAGGAGATGACTGGGAAAGATGACAGTTATCATGCAGAAAGTCAAAGAGCCCTCAAAACTATAATTAAGCCCAGATGTAAGGCCCATTCTCACTAGAACTCATGATAAAAGAACTTGAAAGTTCAGAGACTGGAAGGAGAGAAGCAGGGTCTCTGGTTTGAGTTTAAGGAGGAATCTTATAAAAAGAAAATCTACTCCAAGAACAAGAGAAACTCATGCACTGGGTTCTATCACCACCATATATAAAATTGGGCTCAGCAAAATCAGGTTGAATCTTGATCTTCTCTCTTACTACATACAGTCATGTGGCCTCATCAGATCACTGAAGCTCAATGCACCTTGGTTTCCTTGGTGAGGAAACAGGAAGGGCAAAGGAACTATAATAACAATTATTGGATACCTCACTTGCATATGTTATTTCACTTCATCTACCTTAAAAGTAGATTTACGATACTCACATCAGAGATGAGAAAAGTGAGGCTTGTGGGGGGAGGAGGGAGGGTTAAGAAACTGACGTTTAAATAAGGGTTTGAGCTCATTTGTTGATCTCTGAAGTTCACCCACAACACGGGCCCAAGAGGCCATGGTGGGGGAGTGTGGAACACCGGATTCTCAACCCCTAGTCCTAGCTCTGCCATTTATGAGTTTTGGTGTCTTGACAACTCACTGAACATCATTCCTGGCACTGGCTTTCCTCTTCTCTACAATGGGAATGCCCACACCTACCCTGCCTGCCCACATATACTCCTTATAAGCAGAGACACAACCAGATTTTAACATTCAGGGACTACGACATGAGTGAAGGTCAGGATTTATCTACTTTGCAAGTGAATCTAGGTCTGGATTCTTCAATTATAGTCTTAACAGCAGCATTAGTAGGAAGATGCTTTGAGCAGGCATTCCTATTGGAAAATATGCTCCCTCATTTCCCTTCCTCACTAAGCTCTGGAGAATAAAGAGGGTATGAGGAGCAAAAGTGATGGGCTTGTGCAAGTACGCTGCACAAGTATAATAAAAGTAAGCACACCCATGAGCGGTCAAGCAGCTCTATACTGTAGACTTCCCTATTTAGTTCATGTTTCCTATTTTCCTTAAATTGAAAGGACTCCTTCCATTGTCTTTTAGATACGGTCATCAGGTACAAATACTTAGGGTGTGACATATTTCCTGTCTTCAAAGATTCCCACTTTGACAAATCGTTTCCCAGAGTGGACTGGTAAAGTCAATCAACGGTGCAATCTTGCTAAAGTTAATAAAGTCATGAGGTTTTGTCCCCAGAGTAGCTCCATTGTAAGAACTTGTCCTGCTAAAGGTCAACACACACAGAGCTACACGCTCCAGGCAAAGAGCATGCCTTTGTGAGATTTGTAAAGGTTTCTGCGTGTTCTCACTTAGAGCAACCCAACATGATCTGATGGGTGTCCTGGGAATCCTGTGGCACAGAGACGGTGCCATCAACCTAAGTCATTTCTGACCCCATTAGAAACCAACCTTCAGAAATGTGGGCAAAAAGCAGCTTACAGCTTAGAAGATACCAGCAGCCTTTTAATCTAATGAGCCTTGGGCACCGTTTCATTTTCTCTAGCATGTACTGGCCTATGGTTTGAGCTGTCAGAATCAGAGCCTATCAATACCTTTCCTTTTCCACAATGCACTTAATCCGTTTTCATAAATCAGTATCTGAGTTTAAGTAGGAATAAACTAACATTGATTGAGTTCCTACAAAATATATTAAACCCTGGAGTAGGAAATGGCAACCCACTCCAGTATTCTTGTCTGGAAAACCCCATGGACAGAGAAGCCCTACAGTCCATGGGGTCACATAGAGTCGGACAAAACTGAGTACACACACACACACACACACACACTAAGGCAGTTAAATCAATCTTTACAGAGAAGTTGAGGAAATCCTAGAACTATGATCTGAACCCAGGTCCAACTGACTCAATAACTTCTGCTAATTTCACTCTAACATAAACATTCTTGGAAAACAAGTATGTTTTCATCTAAACAAAACAAAATCAATTGCTGAGAAGAGCTCCTAAGTGCCCCTGTTACTCTGGATGAGAATAAAGCATATCATTTGAAAAAAACACTGTGCCTGGCCCCAAACCCTGTAGAGTCCTATAAAACAGGTGGGGGGGCGGTAAAAGCAGAGGGCTCCTGATAAACATGGACACATAGATAAAACGGAAATAAGATTCTTCATGAAAAAACCAACTATAAATTAACGCACAAAGACTCAATGCAGAGACAGACCAAGTAGATCAAAGAAACAGAATGATTCCCAGTCTAATAGACTCAATGATAATATTATGGAGCTTATTAATGTATCCACAGAAATGATGCGTCAATCAGAAAGGGAGGTAGTCAGTAGTGGAAGATGGAGTGGGTGGAGGGAGAGTCAGCAAAGTCAGCTCTGATGGACTTTCTCTCCTCGCAGGAGACAGCATCTTGATGAGCAGAATGAGTATTCTGGCACTATTGACAAAGTGCAGAAAGACAGCAGCGATAAGCTATTTTAGCAGAAGAAAGCTGCTCAAGAAGACCTAAACTCCTTTTCTGAATTCCAAGTTCACCAAGCAAATTTGTGATTAAAATTTAGCTTCTCGACAGAAAAAGAAAGTACAATTAAAGTATAAGTCATGCCAACAGGTGCGCTTAGGTCTATCTGAGATTCTATTTCTCATTATACTTTAGTAAAAGTACATTATAGTTTTCTACATCAGTCTCTTGGAGCTTGACTAATGTGAGTCAACGGCTTGGAAGTGAAGTCTCTCTTGTTGATGTACTAACCAAGACTGTTAATCAGAACAGTTGTTTGGACTTTGCAAGGCTGCTGACCGGGCCAAAGCCACAAGGCAGGCATCATGATAAGGCATCCTATGGACATCCTATATCTCCCAGGTGGCCCTTTAACTCAATGCCTCTCATATTCCATTCAGTCTGCAGGCCTCTGTGCAGTTGTAGCACAGAAGAGAGGGAACTTACCTCAGTGCAGTAATATGGAAAATGCACAGGAGGTTACATTAAGAGATTGGAGTTCATTAAGTGACAGGTTTGCCAATTCACTGTGTGACATTAGAAAAGTCTTATCTCCTCAAGCCTAAAACCCCACATCTGTAAAACAGGCAGTATAATGTTGCCAAAATAAAGTTGTTCAAATTTTGGTCCTTTCAAAAAAAAAAAAATACCTGCCATATAAAAATGTATGAAGATAGACAATTGAAACTCTCTTTTTCTCCAGGACAAACCCACAAAACTCTCTCTCAGGACCACAGGATGCCAGTCTGGTGTTTGCCATCTGCCAGCAGAGCGACCTTGACCAAGCTGAGAAACTCTGGGGGTATCTATTACTTTGCCTGTAAAAGAAAATATTACATCTTACATAAGAAGGCTCTGCCAACTCTGAGGTGTTGAATCTAACGTAATCAGGATTTCATTGTCCAGAATGAACTGTGCTTGTCTAATGCTCAGATCACAGCCAACAGCTTTCTCTCTGCTTTGCCTGAACTCAGCAATGCTAATGCTAAGTCCACTCCCCTGATGGCTCAGCTGGTAAAGAATCTGCCTGCAATGCAGGAGACACAGGAGACATGGGTTCAATCCCTGGGTCAAGAAGATTCCCTGGAGAAGGAAATGGCAACCCACTCTAGTATTCTTACCTAGAAAATCCCATGGACAAAGGAGCCTCGTGGACTACCGTCCATGGGGTCATGTTGAACACGACTGAGCAAGTAACACTAAGTCACTTCAGTCGTGTCTGACTCTTTACGACCCTATGGATTGTAGCCCGCCAGGCTCCTCTATCGATAAGATTTTCCAGGCAAGAATCCAGTCAAGCTCTCTTCAAACCATATTCTGTATGATTCTCAGAGCAACTGTAACATAATTTAAGTCTGACCATGTTACATATTTTCTAAGAAGGCTTACATTGAAGAGCCTTTCACTGCCTTCAAAATAAAAATAAATATGTTCTGCTTGTCTCATAAAGCTTCCTCCCGCCACAATCTGGCTTTTGCCTTCTTTCTCCTATCTCTCCCCCATACATACTTAGTGATTTATTCTTATGAAATGATATTCTGCTACAGATGGTCCCCAGATATCTGGTGTTGAGGCCTTGATATGTGCAGAGAATTCTCTTTTGAGTTGACTGTGAAATATCTAGTTAGAAATGTCAGGTAAGCAGGCAGACCTGTGTGTCTGAGGCTCATGGGAAATTTCAGCTACAGAAATAAACTCTGAAGTCAGCTGAATAGACAAAAGTTAACCCCATGATGCGAGTGGAGGTGATCACCCAGGAAGCTATGCAGAGAGCAAACAGTGACAGGCTGATGGCAGAATGTTGGTTAAACAAATACCAACATTTAAAGACTTCACACATTTTAGCCCAATTCGTGAAACATTCTACAGGGTGAACACCGGACAGGGCAGAAAGGCTGGAAAGATCATCTTTCCATGTCGGTAATGACTGTACACAGAAGAGATAACCCATTTTTCAGAAAAAGAAATTAAGACTTTAAGAAGCTGTAATCATTTGAGAAAGGTGGTCAGGCTGGTAAATGACGAAGCTGGGGCTTATATCCAAACATTTTTTTTTTCTTTTTAACATAAGCTCATCATCTTAAAATTACACTCTCCTGAATAAGCCTGATGACAAAACACCTGTCATCTCTTGCAGGCAATGCTAGAAGCAATAAATTAAATAAAGCTCAATGTAAATAAAGAAGTGATTATGATTGATAATAAAAGGACTATTACACTTTAATTAATGAATCAGTTGGATTTCCCAAGTGACACTAGTAATAAAGAATCCACCTGCCTTTGCAGGAAATGTAAGAGATCCAAGTTCAATCCCTGGGTCAGAAGATTCTCTAGAGAAGGCAATGGCAACCTACTCCAGTATTCTTGCCTGGAGAATCCCATGGACAGAGGAGCTTGATGGGCTACAGTCCATAGGGTCACGAAGAGTCGGACACAATTGAAGCGACTTAGCATACACACGCAATGAATTGGTTAATGGTGGTTCCTTAAGTTTAGTTAACTAAATGGTTTATTTGCAAGAAGTAAAATATTAAGGAGTCAGAGCTAAAAGAAGAGTGCGTCATCCCAGAGTCTGTGGGCAAGCAGTTCCCATGGTAATTAAGCATAGAGTAAAGCTTAAAATTTCATTTGCGTATAAACTTTCATTACCTGTAAAATGAAATAAGTGTAGTATTACATAGTTAAAGGCAAGCCTTCATTATAAAAGTCATAATTCCACTTTTGAGGGACATCAGAAATTTGCAATGAACCTGTCAGCCATACCCTAGCCAGAATTCCTCTTCCACCAGACAGAAAGCCTGGTCAAATCTGTAATAATCACTGTGTCACCCAGCACATACCTTTGGCTAATGGAAACACCTTCAAATTTAATGTTGCTTAACTAATGTTTAACTAAAACAAGCTCTTTATGCAGTTTACATGCAGCAGGTGATATGGCTTATTCCCCTTCTTATTTATAGTCATCAAGTTTTCTAGCTCTGAAGTCATTTCTAATTGAATTTGCTCATTATTATCATTTAGTGTCTAATGCAAGCTCTTGGGGACAAATACTGAAACTGTCAGAATGTAACGTGCAGCATTTTGTTGGACTGTGGCGTGACTACCTTCTGCCACGTTCAGAGCCAAGTCCTGGAGAAAGCTCATGGGCTTGGGATGGCTGCCCGCCAACGTGCGTGTGTGTGTGTGTGTGTGTGTGTGTGTGGTCTTGGTCTCTCCAAAAATGTTCTTCCCCCAGACACTCCTGCACCATTCTATTGCTAGATGAAGACTTAGAAGTAAATAAGAGCCAGATGCCATCGTTCCTAAAAAAAAAAAAGATAATTCTCACAGGGAAAAATTAACACGAGAAAACAAAAAACAATTAGCCTCTTTGACAACCTGGTGTGTTGAAAGGAGGCCACAGCACATACATCCAGGGGCGTCCTGTGTTTCTGTAGAGATCAACGTAAGATGTGAGATGTACAAAGTAAGATGTAACAACACTTACATCACTTCCTTGAAATCCTGGTCAGCTTCTCACCCTCTGCCCTGCCTTCCAAAACAAATTAAGTACTGATGCTTCTCCACTGAGGAAAAGGGTTCATTCCCTTCCATCACATTTTGCCACTTACTGTTAAAGAGTAGAGAGGGCAGAGGAACAAGGCCTCTAGAACTTGAGAAGGGAATTCTGCCCTAGAACTCTTCAGTATGGATGGAAAATAAGGATTCCCAGATTTCTAAGCTGAAAACACTGCATCTCCTTCCTCCTGCTGTGAAATCCACAGCAGCCACTGCCAATTGCTAAGTGTAGCCTGGTTATCCTGGTGGGGGACACAGATTCCCAGTGCTTTTCTATACAAGCAAATGCTTTGTCACTACCTGTTAGGAGAAAAGAATGAAGAACTGTCCATGTTCTGAAGCCCCAAGACATGGAGTGATGTTCATTCAAGCAAATGGGGTCAGTTTAACCAGTGAGAGATGATCCATTCAAACACAGCCACAAAAATCAGATGGTTTCCTCTGGAAAAGCAAGCTTAAAGAAGCTTCCAAATCTAGAATTGCAATTCAGAGGCCAAGGCAGGGCTCTGAGGATTCCAAACTGCAATGGTATGTCAGAAAGCACACATGAGCTTCTTCTGGACATTAAAAATACCTGCATTAACAAACACCCCTTCCAACATCTACCCTCAAATTCAGAGACTCCAGGCCACCAAAGTTAGGCAAAAGGAGGACCTCAGAAAAGAAGGGTGGCAGAAGTCATCCAAGAGCCATCACCTCACTTCTTTCCTGACAACAGAACCCTGGTTTGTTCAGGCAGGGGCGGAGGACCCTTGTTCTCAGAGAAAGTAGGCCCCTACTTCCACATCCCCATGAGAAGATGAAGCATGGTTGGTTTAAACCAGGCAGAGTAATTGCATCCCCTCCTCCAATTATTGGTCTTGGGATGAGCAGGTGGGCTCATCAGATATGAGAGGTTTGCCATGAAGGACCACTAATGCCTCACTCAGAGAAGGCTCTTTGTCCTCCTTCCTTCCTCCAGCCTGGAATGAGGGTGTGATGCCTGGATGTGCAGGAGCCATAGTGAGACCATGAGGCAACAAACCTGAGGATAAAAGTCAACATATAATGGAATGGACTGAAAACAATGTATTTCCTAATGGCTTTGTCAGACTGTGGGAGCATCCCTGGACCGCCGAGCTTGGAATTCATGGATACGTAAGAAAAAAGCATCCTTATTTGTCCAAATCACCATTTTTCTACCACTTTTACCTGGAGGCATTTCTAAATTTATACAGGAGGAAAGCAGAAAGAAGCAAAGGTCCTGGCAGAAGGAAAATGATGAAAAAGGACAATGCCTGCCTCCTGTGTTAAGCTAGATGGGAATGGAAGAAGTGAGGATCTAACGGAGAATTCCTGACTGAGAACAGGATCTGGGGAGGAGAGTGGAGGCTTGGTGTCTGCAAGCAGACTCCAGGAGAGGAATGGACAGGATGTAGTAAGCGCGTCGTGGTGCTACTGCAACTGCACGTCTTTTAACTTCTAATCTGTATTCGCAGTTGGCAGGGCTTTCGCTCTGTGGCTGCACGCTTTCGCTTCTTCCGTGGGACCATTAGCCCCATGAGCATGGCACAGTCCACGCTGATTCCACCCAGCACGTTGCTTTACTCAGAGCTCCTTCATCCGTCTGCCTTCTCATTATTCTCCTGATACAATGCCTGGGTGTTTCTGGCTCTGACTTAAAAGCCCACCTATGATGTTAAAATGAAAAATAAAACCACAAAATACATAAAACAAAAATCAAAGAAGGAGAAAGCCATAAGGAAGAAGAGAAGAGGAGGCAAAGGGTGTTTCTTTTGGCCCCTGTCTTCCAGCCACTCTCTGCATGCAATGTGGGAAACCCGGGTTCGATCCCTGGGTCAGGAAGAACCCCAGAGAAGTGAATGGCAACCCGCTTCAGGATTCTTGCCTGGAGAATCCCATGGACAGAGGAACCTGGCGGGCTGCAGTCCATGGGGTTGGAAGAGTTGGACACGACTTGGCAACGAAGCCACCACCGCCATCATGTAAGCAACATCAATTGTCATGTGGCTCCTTACTGCTGTTATTGTGGTGGTGGAGACAGAAGACAGACAGTTCCTTCCTGAATCCGCAATCCTTAAAAATCAAGAAGCCCATTTGGTGCTTGAAGGCGACGCAGAAGCATGGCTTTTCCTGGCCCCTTTAGTCTCCCTTGTGAGAGACGGTACCTCCCACCCTCCTCAGTGACAGACCTATCAGAGCAATCCTCAGAGATGCGGGATTAGGGGGATGGCCCAACGCAGGGGGTACTGCGACACTCAGGTCACTGTAACAAAGGGACTCGTCCCCTCCTTTCCCAGCAGACTGCCTACCAGCCCTAGAGAAGCCTCTAACGACTTAACTGCTGGATAATAGCGCCCCTCCGCAGGGGACATGGGCTGCTCCAGAATGGAAAGAGTTTCAGTGATTAAACGCACAGCTGTCGTTAATAGCTAAGACTGGATTTCTGAAAATAATTTGAAAATGTTCCTAACCTTATGCCCTTTTCTACCGTATCCTGGTCAGTCCTTTCCCTCTCTCTCCTGGGGGTCGAGATGGGTGGATGTTGGGAGCAAAGCTCTCCCAGGATGCGGCTACAGCTCCAAGCCTCAAGACTACCTACAGTCTGAATGTGGGCACTCACCATCTGCAAAGAACACAGGCTGGGTCAGCTCGACAGGAGGCCCACAATGGGCCAGGCAGATTTTTTAGGGATCATCCCAGGGGTGTAGGCAAAGGTACAGACTAGCGCCATCAACAATGTCCTACAGTGCCCTTGAGAAATGCACTGGCACCCTGGGTACCAATGGGACAATTCAGCTCCCAGATCCCAAACCATGCCAGCAGATCTTTAGGAACTAAAAGATGAGACCACTTCCTATTTATTTATCTTAAACCTTTGTAGAACAAATTGGGGGTTAAGTGTGTAGAAGGGTAGGTGGAGACAGGAATAAAAGAAACATTCATCTTCATTTCCCTAGGGACTAACTAGGTAATACCACAGATGCTCAATGCATTAAGGGATGAAGCGAAGTAGGGAGAGGGAAGCGGGCAAGGGAAGGAAGGGAAAACCTACCAACTGGTATATTGCACCAAAAAGCAAATTAGCTCAACTGTGCCTACAGTCTCCACAGGCACCACGACCGACCCCCTGCTACACCACACTCAGCAACCCCCAGGCACTTTCCCATCCCCTTTCTGTTTTACTTTTCTCCAGAGCACTTAACTGACAAAAACATACACATATTTTAATGTGTTCTGCTTCAAATTTAACTAGATTGCCCTGGGGGCAAGAGATTTATCAGATTTTTTTTCTCTGTGTCCTTAGAAGGATACCTAGAACATACTATGCACTTAATAAGTGAATAAAAAAGATAATTCTGTAAAGCACTGTGCACAATGCCTGACACATATTACAAGCCCAAAAAAACGACGGCTAACATTACCACACCCCATCGAGTTCTTGCAACAATCGAGTGAGGCGACTGTATTATCTGACTCTACAAATGAAACAAATAAGGCTCAGAGAACATAAATAACTTGACCTAGGTGACAACAGCTGGCGAATGGCAGACATAGGTTTCCAACCAGGTTCTGCCTGCCTCCAAAGTCTGCAGTCTACTTGCCACATCGTATCAGTCTATCATGCCAAAGTCATACCTGCCTTTCAGGTCCATCCTGAATTCCAGGACAGTCAAGCTAAGCACAGAACAGAACATGATGACAGGAACTAAAAACTCGAGTAAGCAAATTTCAAAGTGAGGTCATGGATCCTTCAGATTAAGATATGTGTGTATGTAGTAAATATCTGTGGATATAGCAGTGTAGCAGATGCGGAAGGCAGAAAGCACTTCAGTTTACTCCCTGGGAGGAATCTGCAATGCTCCACTGACGTGAAGTGAAGCAGGCCCATAAAGAAGGATCATTCCCAGATTGGGTGTTGGAAGTTTGGGGTCCAGTTCACAGCCTTTCTACCATCTAGCTGTGATGCCTTGGGTAAGTCAGTTTCCCTCTCTAGACTATGGTTTCTCTTCTGAAAAAGAGGCAGACAGGAAGACTGCTAATCCAATCCTCCCCATTCTAACACACTTACTTCTTTGGGTGTTATGAGGGTAAATGAACTCAGGGCTATGAAAAGCCAACCCCTAACATAAAATGAACACATGACTCTCCCCTAGAGAGGGGCGAAAGGATTCACTGACCCACTGAGCAGCTTCAGCCTCTCCCATATGCCCCTCACTGGCTCTTGGGTCATGGTGGCACTCTCGAGCCAAGCCTTCACAATTGCCATTCCTTATACTCTGCTTTGTCTTGACCAAAATTAATCACTCCTATAGGTCTCTGACCTGGAATTCTGCTTGTCTCCAAGCCTGACTACAGACACCAAAAGTGGAACATAGCCCCTTGTCAGCTTCTCCTGGGAATTAGCCAAGTATAGTGAGACCTTGTTGCTCTCAGACCCAATGGTTATTTCCCACTGCTTGTCCAACATCCCCTCCAAAGACTGTGCTTATTCCTGCTTGTCTTTTTTACCCTAGAAAAGAAAACCTCTTATTTTGTTTTATTTGATTTTCCAATGCTTTCAGACCTTACTGCCATAGCATTCTCCCTATTGAAGAGTGCATTCCCGTCCCTTGCAATAATCCTTTTGAACAAGTCTCTCCTTACTAAGCCTTATTTTTTTTTTTTTTGACATCTCA
This sequence comes from Bos grunniens, assembly GCF_055505025.1. Taxonomy (NCBI): domain Eukaryota; kingdom Metazoa; phylum Chordata; class Mammalia; order Artiodactyla; family Bovidae; genus Bos; species Bos grunniens. The sequence goes on from NC_141174.1 coordinate 13,393,060, forward strand.
ACTGCTATGAATATACAACTTTCTAAATATATCTCAAATTCCCTCACTTCCCTTCACATTCACAGCCACTGCCCTAGGCCAAATTTAGTCCACCATTGACTCTTTCCTGGAGAATGAAAATTTTAGCATCGATTCTTATTCCCCTCCAATCCATTCTCCATCCCACAGCCAAAGTGATCTTTATAAGTCATGGTCACGTTACTTCTCTGCTTACCACTGTTCAACAATTTGCCTTTAGGATAAAGTTTAAATCAGTAGTAGTAGCAGTGTTATACCAGGCTTCCCTGGTAGCTCAGCTGGTAAAGAATCTGCCTGCAAGGCAGGAGACCTCGGTTTGATTCCTGGGTTGGGAAGATTCCCTGCAGAAGGGATAGGCTACCCACTCCAGTATTCTTGGTCTTCCCTAATGGCTATTGGTAAAGAATCCGCCAGCAATGTGGGAGACCTGGGTTCAATCCCTGGGTTGGGAAGATTCCCTGGAGGAAGGCATGGCAACCCACTCTGTGGGGTCCATGGGGTCACAAACAGTCAGACACAACTGAGTGACTGGGCACAGGACAGCAAGTTAGTCACTCAGTCACGTCCAACTCTTTGCAACCCCTGGACTGACTGTACAGACCAGGCTCCTCTGTCCATAGAATTCTCCAGGAAAGAATACTTGAGTGGGTTGCCATTTCCTCCTCCAGAGGATCTTCCTGACCCAGGGATCGAACCCAGGTCTCCTGTATTGCAGGCAGATTCTTTACCATCTGAGCCACCAGGGAAGCATAGGACAATACTGCTGACTTCCCCTCCAGACTCTCCCTCTCTGCACTCCAGCCCCATCAACCCAGCTTCTGTTCCATAAACTCTAATTTGACATTCTCCTTTTCAGCCCTTAGGCTAGCAACAACCTTCTGCCTGGAAGACTACATCTACCCCTGCCTAGCTGCTTCTTGCTTATCTTTCAAATACCAGCTCAAGCATCACGACTTCAGGAAAATATTTCTGCTCCCCACCCCCAACGAGGACAGGCTTTTCACACCTCTCAAGTTTAAGAAAGTTTGAAATTCTAGGTTTAGTTGATGATTATTTGATGTCTCTGTCTCCAGAACATAAGTTCTATGATGCCAAGAATGGGTCAATTTTTGCCTACCACTGTCCTACTCAGAGGCTGTCAGATTCTCTCTGGCATATTATAGGCACTAAGCAATATATGAATGAATATCATTTTAAATGACAGTATCAAGAACAGTATAACATGCAAGAGCTCTCTTTATATATCAGGATACAATCTTGAAATGGTGCATCTTTGGAATAAATGACTTTTCCCAGTTTTACTGAGATATACATGATATATAACACTATAGGAATATAAACATAACGAATTTAATTACACGCATTGTGAAATGATCACAGTAAGTTAACATACATCATGTTATATAGATACCCTCCCCAAAAAGAAAAAGTGTTTTTTCCCTTGTTATGAGAAATCTTAAGATCTACTGCCCTCATTTTCAAATATACCATACAGAAGTATTAACTACTGTTGTTGTTGTTCAGTCTCCAAGTCGTGTCCAACTCTTTGTGACCCCATGGACTGCAGCACGCCAGGCTTCTCTGTCCATCACTGTCTCCCTAACTATCTCAAACTCATGCCCACTGAATGATACCATACAGCCATCTCATCCTCTGTCACCCCTTTCTGCTCCTGCCTTCAATCTTTCCCAGCATCAGGGTCTTTTCAAATGAGTCAGTTCTTCGCATCAGGTGGCCAAAGTATTGGAGCTTCAGCTTCAGCATCAGTCCTTCCAATGAATATGCAGGACTGATTTCCTTTAGGATGGACTGGTTGGATCTCCTTGTAGTCCAAGGGACTCTGAAGAGTCTTCTCCAACACCACAGTTCAAAAGCATCAATTCTTTAGCACTCAGCCTTCTTTACGGTCCATCTCTCACATCTAGACATGACTACTGGAAAAACCATAGCTCTGATGTATTAAATATAGTCATATTAAAATAACTTTATTTTGATTCTGCATCTGTGACTATTTTATCAGCCAAGAAATAACATATAAATGAACTAGTAACCTGGAAAGGGTGTGTGTGTGCTTCACTGATCTTTACAGATGTAGATGTGTATTATTTGAGTCTCTTTTAATATTTTACACTAATACCCTGATCCTAACCTAGCATAAGTCTTTCTGCCACCTTAGAGAAAAGTCTTACCATACTCACTGATTCTGGGAGTAGAGAAATTGGAATTCTGTTCTGACTCAGATCTAGGCTCATTCTCTTCCCCTCTCCACCTCCAATCCATCCTAAATAAGATCTTAAATAAGATCATTCTTAAATAAGATCTTAAATAAGACCATTCATGCAACAGTAAAAATGAGATCTTGGTTGTATGTGCTTTATGTCTGATCTGTCTTCCTGGAAGCCGTCACCTATTATCGTGGCGACCTTGAGCTTCCTGAAGACTGGAGACATCTTTTACCCTCTGCATCCTTTGTTCTTAACCTAGCGGCTGTCATGTGATAGGGTCTCAATCAATATTTGCTGAATGACAGTAAACCACAGTGGTAATAGATGGTTTTCTGCTAACGTTCTATGGCACTAGCCTTAACCACACAATATCCCTTCCACTCCCCTTCACCCAAATCAATATCTCCTTTCCTTCACACGCACATGTCCTGATGTCATATAGCTGACTTAGGGCAACGAGCTCCTGATGAAATTCTGGCTAGGAAATTTTCTCTTTGGAGAGAAAACAAGTTATTAAGCCTCATCAATTTAATGAGTCTCTTTGTTACCACTGACCATCTAGTTCTTCTAGCACTGACTGATGCCTTGACACTGTCAAATTTTGCTTATATAATCCTGCTCCTTCTTTAGAAAATTATATTTGAAATAAGAACCTAAACTAGGTTTTATACAGGCACTTTTTGGTTTTAAGCATGAAATATAAGCCTAGAGCAAGACAGTGTGCACAGGAGGAAGAATATATGGATAAAAAAAAGATCCATCAAGTCTTTTAATGGAAAGATTGAGGGTACCTGTGCCTTGAATCTACCATTATCAACAAGCGTGTGTTGAGCACACACTACACACCAGGCCCTGAGCAGTGGAGAAGGCATGGTCTGGCCTTCCCAGAGCATGTTATCTAATGTGCAAAATGGAGTATGTATTTCAAGAAATACATACCAACTAAAAGCAGAAAGTCAGATACAAAAGAAACAAAATTAAGAGGTCCATCAGGAGAGAACCAGGATACCAAGCATTAAGAGCAGAGCAGTACCAGAAACAGCAGCCTGAATACCAGAACCCTAAGCAGCACACATTCAGAGCCCTGACGAAACCTCAAGCATGAAAAGAATTCTAGATATAAAAAAGGAAACCGGCACAGATCACAAGAGCATAAATTCAGTGATTCTGAATTTTAAAAACTAAAAACAAAAATGAGATTTTATCATTTCTTACTATTCCTAGAGAGCCCACACCCCGGAGCACCTTACCCTGTCCTGGCCTCCATCATGTTTTGTAGAACCACATTCAAAGTGAAAAGTGAAAGTGTTAGTCGCTCAGTCATGTCTGACTCTTTGCAACCCCATGGACTGTAGCCTGCCAGGCTCCTGTGTCCATGGAATTCTACAGGCAAGAATATTGGACTGGGTAATTATTCCCTTCTCCAGGGGATCTTCCTGACCCAGGGATCAAAACCAGGTCTCCTGCATTGCAAGCATATTCTTTACCATCTGAGTCACCAGGGAAGTTAAGAACCACCCTTAAAGCAGATACCAAATCTTACTGCCTCACCTGTAAGGCTAAAGCTGATGGTTTTCCTGAACTGACCTTGCTAGGTCTCAGGCTTCTTCTCCTTAAGCCCATCTGCAATAATGGTCATAAATATTATCCCGCCAAGAATATATTCCCTGGGTAGCTTCTGGTCCAAGGACAATGTGGAGACCATGGAGCAGACTCAAATTTAATTTCAAAACCTGTAGCTGTGTCCAGTCATTTCACAGCTCAGAGGAGAGCCACCCCAACCTAGCTACAGATCCATAATTATAAAATTTAAATGCTGTTTGTTGTAAGCCACTACATTCTGGACTGACTTGTTAACAAGACCTGGCAAATATAGCTACTGTAAAGTCATCCAAAAAAACATCATATTTTTAAGATTTTTTAAATAATTTGAGACAGAAGTTATAACACTAAATTGAAATTACGATATAATTTTTAAATTACGATATAATTGAATTTATGAATACTAACTGAAAAACTGAGGATAGAAAATTACTTTTAAAATGACATTAAGGGAAATCCCTGGCAGTCCACTGGTTAAGGCTTTGCTTCTCTCACTGCCAAGGACCCAGGCTTTAATCCTCAGTCTGGGAACTAAGATTTCACAAGTCACATGGCAAAAAAAAATTAAAATTAAAATTAATTAAATAAAATGATGTTAAAATATATTTTATATACATTTCCCAAAGGAATAAAATAAAGTATACCAATCTGTTAACAATGACCATTTTTACTTGGTATAGCTATGCTTGATTTTACTTTTTATTATCTGTCATGGAAATAGGTACTCGATATTATCCAGGTAAAAAATTGAACAAGTAAACTTCCATATATTCATGTTTTCTACAGTGACTGTATATAACTTTTGTAATCATAAAAGTGTTTAGTTTTTAAAAATGGAGATCCACCACCTAGCATATTGGTGATAATCCAGTGGGGACAATTCTTTATGAGGCTTCTTCCCAACAGTGGTAAATGCTCCTGACGGAACTACGACCTAGAGATGGTTTACTGATCAGCATTTTATAAAGACAGAATAAGAGTTCTACCAAAGTCAAGGTTCACTTTATCAACTGTCCCAGCAGAGCCCCCAGAACACTTCTCTATGAAAAGAAACGGGACAGGTCAAGCAAGTCACACAGAGGGGACAAAGGACGAGCGTTCTGAAGGGACTGAGGGCCAGGAAAGCAGGAGGTGAAAGAAAGGTGAGCACAGAGCGAGAGAATTGAGGGAACAAGGAAGAAAGGGGGAGAGAAAACTTACGAAGAAACCACTCTGATCAGCCTCCCATGAGGACATGTTACTTCACCATCACACCACTGCCAATCTCCATTTATAGACAGTCCCAGGGGGCAAAGCCACCATGAGGCAGAAAGGACCTCTCCTGCAGCAGCTAAGTCAGATCCTCAAGTAGGGACTGATATCTCAGTGCACTGCTCTGCATTCCCCATGAACATCTTAGCCATTTGGTTTTGCAGAGTCATGGTTCCCTCTTGCCAAGACCCCTGCTCATTATCACAGTTCAAAAGGAGAAGCCTTTCAGGCTAGACAACATGCTTGCAGAGGCTCTGGGTGATGGTTCTTCCCTTCTGCCTCTGGCACCTGCCTCTAGGCAGCCCCTAGGAGCCAGTCCACGTTTTATGGCAGCTCCCATGCCAATCATTCTGAATAAACAAGGGTCAATTTCATCCCTCTGGGAGGGAACTGTCTATTAAAAGGTAGACATGATTGCTGCCCTTCCCCAGTGGCTCAGCAGTTAAAGAATCTACCTGCAATGCAGATGTGGGTTTGATCCCTGAGTTAAGAAGATCCCCTGGAGGAGCGCATGGCTACCCATGCCAGTACTCTTGCCTGGAGAATGTCATGGACTGAGAAGCCTGGTGGGTTACAGTCCATAGAACCACCAAGAGTCAGACAAGACTGAAGTGACTGAGCATGCACACATTGCTGTATCAAGCCTACAAGATGGATAGACAAGGGAAGAAAGGACTGTGAGACTGATTCCGGAAGAAATGAAGAAGAGAGATAAAGGAGAATAGAAGGGTAAGGGCGACAGAGGAGGGCAAGGGACAAGAGAGTGGGAGGGAGCAAAAGGACATCACCCATCAGCAGCTCTTCTCACCAAGACAGCGGCAAGGTCAGCACCCTGTTTGAGATGGCAGAAGTGCCTGCCCAGGCCTGCTTCTCCTTCCGTCTGAGCTTCATTCTTTCCACGCCCATCAGTCCACTTTAAGCCAACACTGACTCTTGCCTCTCTACAGATAATACAAGCTTGTAGGGGGAAGACACTAGGGCCCAGTCTAAGGGAGCTGCTAGATGATTCTCCTCCAGGCGTATCTCCACCTCCGCCCACCAGAAAATCCCAACCTGTGTGCATCTGAGGGTAGAGGGGAGGGACATTTAGGCCCCAAGTTTCTCAACGTTTGTCAGATAGTAAGCCAGAATTCTAGGCTCCATAGAATAACAGGGTTAGACCCACTCATTTATGTGTTTATTCAGCCTTTCCTCTTCTTTCTTCCACAGTCACAGCCTGAGCTTCTTTTCTCTCCTTGGCAGTGGGATACTCAATACATGCGTGATGGCAGGGGGCAGATAAAGAAAACAAAATACAGCAAGGTCCAGGTTTATGACTGAAGAGTGAAGGGTGTCTGTACATGTGTGTGTATGCGTGGGTATGAATGTAGGTGTGAATTTGGGTACATGGTGGCCCTGGATTTACTGTCATATGGCAAAGTCTATCTCACTGGTCCTAAGTGTAAAGACTTTGTGTTTTTTGGACCAGAGGAACTTAAAGAGTTCCTCTCCTTTACTTAGGAATCAAGAATGTAGGCAAGAGCACATGGAAGATGCTGATGACTCTTCTAAATTCTGAATTTTACCTCAAACGCACAGCTTCCATCTCTGCTTATTCCTTAGATTCACCTCCAGAATGTCCTGAAGTAGAGAACAGACAGGGCTGGAAGATAAACAAGGATCTCTCCATTTCCTACAGCTCTATCCCTTCCTGGGATCCCAGACCCCACCTCCAAGACCTCCTATTTTAAGGAATGGAAAAGTAGAATAGAAAATCTGATACAATGGGTTTTAAAAGTACTACCTCCACTACTCACTAATTTTGTGACTACAACAAGTTATTTAATCTATGTGAGCCTTAGTTTCATCATCTAAAAATATGAGTTCAGTTTAGTCGCTCAGTCATGTCCAACTTTTTGCGACCCCATGGACTGCAGCATGCCAGGCCTCCCTGTCCATCGCCAACTCCTGGAGTTTACACAAACTCCTGTCCATTGAGTCAGTGATGCCACAAACTTCATAAACCACAAACTTCATAAACTTATTCTAAAATGTAAATGAGAATACTCCTCCTCCAGGTATTAAACACTTAGAAAGTTACAGGTGTTGTGCTAAATTTTTTACATAATCATGTTCTTAAAGCCTCACAAAAACCTCAAAGAGGTTTGTTTTACAGATCAGAAAGCAGAGATTCAAAGAGGTTAAAAACACAGCAAAGGTCATATAAAAATCACTGATGGAATTGGGATTTCTATCAGCTCTGTTGGACATCAAAGCCTCTGCACCTTAAGCATCAAGTTATACCTGGTGTATAATAGATACTCAATAAATGTGAATTACCTTTTTATACCCCCTTATGTCAGTGTCAGCACATGTCAGTGAGTTTGATAGTCTTGGCACAACCCTACACCCTACACTTCTCCAAATATGTCTTTCAGTAGTCTCCCCATTCTTGGAGATGACCAGGAATCTGAATATTTAGAGCATTTCTTTAAACATTGCTTTTTAAACAGATGTGTTGATAATGTATGGTTTGGGTAATGAGATTTTCCAGGTCATAAGTTGCTAATTGTGAGTTAATTATCTAGCCTATTTGCAATAAATAAAGGGACTAGTACATGCACACACACACACACACAAAATCACAAAGGACCTACTGAGCTCATGCAAAAAGATTCTCAGTTGCGTTGCACAAGGATCCAGCTGTCAGACCACCCCAAAGGCACAAAGCTAGAGTATCTCCTGACACTGCTTTAGGACAGAGCACTCTGGTCCAGGATTCAAAATATTGAGTTATGAGTCCATCATGACTACTTGTGTGACTTTGAACCATTTAGACACACAACCATATAAACTTAAGTTTTTCCTTTTAAATTATCAGCACAAGAATATATAACTTGTATGTTTCTGACCAACTCTAGCATCCAATGATTCTATATCAGCTGATATTTGGCAAAACTATGGTTTTCCTGTCAAGTGATGCCCTGAGATGGTCCTAATGCCAAAGATAAATGCAGCCTTGCTTTTGAAATAATTGATTTAACCACACTCAATCTGGGACTGTTTTCAGTGATAAGATTAAGAAGTAAATGTGATGCTGCCTATTGTGGGCTTAAGATATTTTTTATCAGGATATGAAACTGCCATCAGTCCTCAGAAATATATCAGCAAATCCCACTGGCCTCACAAATTCATATTCCATATGAGGTCACAATGTTCAATAATCATATGGGTTACTACATTAGTAACAAATGCTTGCTGCTTAAAGGGACACCTTTACAAGGAACACCACAAATGTCTCTGGTCCTGGAAGTCATCTTTGCACTCACAGCCCCTCCTCACCTTCCTCCATTCCCTTCAATGACCTCTAGATTATGGAGGAACTCAACATTTAGGTTCTCAACATTTAAGAACTCAACATTTTTGGAACTCACAACATTTTAGATATCAGTGAACTAAAATGGAAGGGAATGAGCAAATTTAATTCAGATTACCATATATACTACTGTGGACAAGAATCCCTCAGAAGAAATGGAGTAGCCCTCAGAGTCAACAAAAGAGTCCAAAATGCAGTACTTGGGTCCAATCTCAAAAATGACAGAATGCTCTCAGTTGGTTTCCAAGGCAAACCACTCAACATCACAGTAATTCAAGTCAATGCCCCAACCACTAATGCCAAAGAAATTGAAGTTGAATGGTTCTATGGATACCTATAAGACCTTCTAGAACTAACACCAAAAACAGATGTTGTTTTCATCATGGGGGATTGGAATTCAAAAGCAGGAAGTCAAGAAATACCCAGAGTAACAGGCAAGTTTGGCCTTGGAGTACAAAATGAAGTGGGGCAAAGGCTAACAGAGTTTTCCCAAGAGAACGAACTGGTCATAGCAAACACCCTCTTCTATCAACACAAGACGACTCTACACATAGACATTACCAGATGGTCAATACCCAAATCAGATTGATTATGTTCTTTGCAGCCCAAGATGGACAAGCTCTATACAGTCAGCAAAAACAAGACCTGGAGCTGACTGTAGCTCAGATCATGAGCTCCTTATTGCAAAATTCAAGCTTAAAATGAAGACAGAAGGGAAAATCACTAGACCATTCAAGGATGACCTAAATCAAATCCCTTATGATTTTACAGTGGAGGTGACGAAAAGCTTCAAGGGATCAGATCTGATAGAGTGCCTGGAGAACTATGGACAGAGGTTTTATGAAATGGTACAGGAGGCAGTGACTAAAAGCATCCCCAAGAAAAAGAAATGCAAGAAGGCAAAGTGGTTGTCTGAGAGAGCCTTACAAAACCCAGCAGATGAAGACTAGTTCAAGAAACGAACAATGTTTATCCTGAGAATGACTCACCACATTTCACTGGGAAACTGACAGTCCTCTTTAGCTATCTAAAGGTCTACTATAGAAGAGGGTTTAGGTTTTGTACCTCTATATAACCCAGGTGTTCATGGCACAGTAAGTACCAAGTAAATATTAACTGAGAGATTAAATCTTGTATAGTTCCCAAAGCCAGAACCAAGATCAAAAGAAAGGTATTAGAAGAATAGAGAATTCAATTTATGGTAAAAGGGGGATTTTTAGAATAAAGGCACATCAGACAGTAAAGAATCTGCCTGCAATTCAGAAGACACGGGTTCAATCCCTGGGTGGGGAAGATCCCCTGGAGAAGGGAATGGCTACCCACTCCAGTATTCTTGGTTGGAGAATTCCATGGACAGAGGAGCCTGGTGAGCTACAGTCCATGGGGTCACAAAGAGTCAGACGTGACTGAACGACTAACACTTTTAATTTTATTGCATTTTGTTTTATTATGCTTAGCAGATATTGAATGTTTTACAAATCAAAGATCTGTGGTAACCTTGTGTCAAGTAAGTCTATTAACACCGCTTTTTCCAACAGGATTTGCTTACTCCATGTCTCTGTGTCACATTTTGCAGTATTTCAAAACTTCCACCAGCAAAAAGATGACAATTCACCAAAGGCTCAGATGACGGTTAACATTTTTTAGCAATAAAGTATTTTTAAATTACATCCCACAGACAGAGGAGCCAGAGAGGCTACAGTCCCCAAGGTCTCAAAGAGTCGGACATGACTTAGCAACCACACAGCACCGTATGCATTTTTTAGACTTAACACTATTGCACACCTAAGAGACCACAGAACAGAAACGTAGCTTTCATATGCACTGGAAAAAGGTCACAGGACTCAATGTACTGTGATAGTCACTATATTGAGGCGATCTGGAACCAAACCTACAGTATCTTCAAAACTGAATACATCTGCTTCTTGAAAAGTGAGCTTCCTTATCATGGGGAGCAGTAGAGTATACTGATCACAAAAGAGTAGGCCCTGGAGTGGAAGGTCTAGAAGAACTAGGTGACCTTGGGCAAGTTATTTAAGCTATCCGTGACCCCCATTCCTCAGATGTAAATTGAGAATGAAATAGTATGTATCGCATACAACTTTGCAGTGGTTAAATAAGCTATCCACTGCTATGCACAGAGCACAGCATATGGAGACAGGAGATGTTTCCATACAGTCCACATAACAGAGATTTTGTCAAGGGTATTTATGCATCAGATGTTGGATTAGATTCAAAAATCTCAGAGGTCTTTTCTAACTAAATATGAATCTATAAGTTCTGATAACAGAATCAACCCCACCATCATCCCAATAAATGTCTTTACCACCTGTACAGCTGGAAGAGATACACAGAAGAATTATACACAGAAGAACTATATTAAAAAGGTCTTAATGACCCACATAACCACATGGTGTGATCACTCACCTAGAGCCAGACACCCTGGAATGTGAAGTCAAGAGGACCTTAGGAAGCATCACTATGATCAAAGCTAGTGGAGGTGATGGAATTCCAGCTGAGCTATTTCAAATCCTTAAAGAGGATGCTGTGAAACTGCTGCACTCAATATGCCAGCAAATTTGGAAAACTCAGCAGTGGCCACAGGACTGGAAAAGGCCAGTTTTCATTCCGATCCCAAAGGAGGGCAATGCCAAAGAATGTTCAAACTACCGGACAATCATACTCATTTCATATACTGGCAAGGTAATGCTCAAAATCCTTCAAGCTAGGCTTCAGCAGTATGTGAACTAAGAACTTCCAGATGTACAAGATGGATTTACAAAAGGCAGAGGAACCAGGGATCAAATTGCCAACATTTGCTGGATCATAGAAAAAGCAAGAAAATTCCAGAAAAACATCTACTTCTGCTTCATTGATTATGCTAAAGCCTTTGACTGTGTGGATCACAACAAACTATGGAAAATTCTTAAAGAGATGGGAATACCAGATCACCTTACCTTTCTTCTGAGAAACCTGTATGCAGGTTAAGAAGCAACAGTTAGAACCAGACTTGGAACAACAGACTGGTTCAAAATGAGGAAAGGAGTACATCAAGGCTGTATACTGTCACCCTGCTTATTTAACTTATATGCAGAGTATATCATGTAAAATGCCAAGCTGAATGAATCACAAGCTGGAATCAAGACTGCCAGGAGAAACATCAACAACCTTAGACATGCAGATTATACCATTCTAATGGCAGAAAGGGGCTTCCTTGGTGGCTTAGATGGTAAAGCATCTGCCTGCAAAGTGGGAGACCTGGGTTCGATTCCTGGCTTGGGAAGATCCCCTGGGGAAGGAAATGGCAATCCACTCCAGCACTCTTGTCTGGAAAATCCCATGGACAGAGGAGCCTGATAGGCTACAGTCCATGGGGTCGCAAAGAGTAGGACACGACTGAGTGACTTCATTTTCACTTTCACTGGCAGAAAACAAAGTGGACTAAAGAGCCTTTTGGTAAGGGTAAAAGAGGAGAGTGAAAAGGCTGGCTTAAAACTCAACATTCAGAAAACTAAGATCATGGCATCTGGTCCCATCACTTCAAGGCAAAAGAAGGCGTAAAAGTAGAAACAGTGATTTTATTTTCTTGGGCTCAAAAATCACTGTGGATGGTGACTGCAGTCATCCAATTAAAAGACACTTGTTCCTCAAAAGGAAAGCTATGACAAATCTAGGCACCATATTAAAAAGCAGAGACACCCTTTTGCGGATAAAAGTTCATATAGTCAAGGCTATGATTTTTTTCCACATGGATGTGAGAGTCGGACAATAAAGAAGGCTGAGTGCTGAAGAATTGATGCCTTTGAACTGTGGTGTTGGGGAAGACTCTTTGACAGTCCCCTGGACTGCAGGGAGATCAAACCAGTCCATCCTAAAGGAAATCAACCTTGACTATTCATTTGAAGGACTATTGCTGAAGCTGAAGCTCCAATACTTTGGCCACCTGATGTGAAGAGCTGACTCCCTGGAAAAGACCCTGATGCTGGGAAAGAAAGAGGGCAGGAGAAGAAGGTGGCAACAGAGGATGAGATGGCTGGATGGCATCACTGCCTCCATGGACATGAGTCTGAGCAAACTCTGGGAGACAGAGAAGGGCAGGGAAGCCTCGTGTGCTGCAGTCCATGGGGTCACAACGAGTCAGACACAACTTAGCAGCTAAAGAACAAGAAAACCTGTACAGACACATGACTTTTGCTCATCCATCCTTTCTCTTTCCACCTCTACTCTCAACATAGACTTGACTGTGGATTTCCACAAGAGGCTTCATATTACAGTAGCTGGAGAAACTGAGTTGCTTGTGAAATACGTTTCATGAAAGCCTGAGAAATGAGACAAGGGGAGCAGAGACAGTCAGCTGGAGATGAGGTGGCTGTCAGCAACAGCCTGCCACTACATGTGGTAAGACTAAGAGTGAGCCACTATCACATTTAAAATGGGTAACCAACAAGGACCTCCTGTACAGCACATGGAACTCTACTCAAGGTTATGTGGCAGCCTAAATGGGAGGGGAGCCTGGGGAAAAGAGGATACATGTGTATGTACGGCTGAGGCCCTTTGCTGTTCACCTGAAATTATCACAGAATGGTTTGTTCATCGGCTATACCCTAAAACAAAATAAAAAGTTTTTTTTTTTTTTTTTTAAATGAGTGAGCCACTATTTTCAGATCCAGAAAGGAAGACTTCAGGAGTAGGGAGAATTCAACTAAGCAAATATCAGAGCAGTTATCTTTCCTTTACCATGTTGCTGATGGAGATAAAAAATGTGCTAGCGTTAGCTGGTGTCAGTCTGAGACCCTCGGAGGCCATATGAAAACAATATTCAAATACCACTGGGCCCCAGCAGGAAGCTCCAGACAAGGGGCTGGCAGAGAAGATTGAAATCTGAAAGGCACAGGGCTTTCTTTCCCTGGAGGAAAAAAAGAGAGGGGGCATGCTAATCCCACAGATTTCATGAGGTTTCTGATTTACTAGTCTCTCAGATGGCTCTGTGGGGGTTTGTCATTTTGATGAGAAAGCCTTGTTGTAAAGGTTAAACATGCTAAGCAGCATGAAGTGATCTCTAAGAAAGATTATATCTTCTTGCCAGGGAGACAGCTGCCCAATAGCCCACAGAAGGGGGCCTTTAAAGAGCTGCACACCCAGGGTTTTGGCCCCAAGTCCCAGTTGCACTTGTCACTTCAAAACTCTCACTGTTGAGCTGGATTTATTTGTCGTATGGGGTAATGTGGATTGGTTGATGAAAGAAGAGAAATGTACATGCCTTTTCTCTCCATATTTCTTTCCTCCAAATCAATTGCCAACATTCTAAATAAATTTAGCAACAGGAATAAGACTGGAGACTAACCGAATGTTCGTGTTACAATGCATCATTCTATTGCTTAGTAATCCATGGGGACATTAGAGGGAAAATACATATTTTTTTTTTTTCATTCTTGAATCGCTGAATTCTAGATTCAGAAATGGACACACTGGCTTATGATCTCTGAGTACAACATACACTTTGACTCTATAATAGAGGCTCCCCCAAAGCTAATGAAACCGCCGTTGATAATTCTCAGGGGTAAATATGGGAACTGAGGCACAGAGAGAAAATAAATTACACATGTTCAGAGTGGAACCAGTATATGTAGGTGATTCCTAACTATATCCCCTTCATTGCTACCTCACTCTTCCCCACTCGTCCTAAGTCCCTCCAACTCACTTGAGATGGTTGAGTAGCTCAGGGAAAACAAAACAAAACAGGCTTCTAAGACCAAACCTTTGTTCTTATCCAGTCTTGGTCACTCTTTAGCTGTGTATGATTGGTTAGGGTTAGGGTTAGGGTTAGTCCTATCAACACTGTCCCTTAAATATCTATTGGATGTATCCCCAAAATTCAACCTCCACTCTCCTATTACAGTTCAGACTCTTATTTCCCACCCTGAACTAATATAAATGCAAAAGTGAAAGTGAAGTCACTCAGTCGTGTCCGACTCTTGCGAGCCCATGGACTGTAGCCTACCAGGATCCTCAGTCCATGGACTTTTCCAGGCAAGAGTACTGGAGTGGGGTGTCATTGCCTTCTCCAGGGGTTCTTCCCAACCCAGGGATTGAACCCAGGTCTCCCGCATTGCAGGCAGACATTTTACCATCTGAGCCACCAAGGAAGCCCAATATAAATGCAAACTGAACTATTTTATACTGGTCTGTTGGCCTACTATCTCCCACATTTCATTCATCACTTGCCAGAGGGATCTGACTTTGTTGTTTAGTTGCTAAGTTGTGTCCAACTCTTTTGTGACCTGGTGGACTGCAGCCTGCCAGGCTCCTGTGTCCATGCAATTTCACAGGCAAGAATACTGGAATGGGTTGCCATTTTCTTCTCCAGGTCTTAGTTATCTGATTGCTAAAAATGGCATGCCCACTATAATGTAAGGTCCAAATTTGTGAGAACAAAACAAGCTACTTTACAACTGGTCTTGCCACTCCTTCAGCCACACCTTCTAAAACATCCCCTCAAATCCCTTCTCTTCACTCCCTAAGTCTTAGATTTCATCCATGAGGAAAATGTACTGTTTCCAGAAGTCATCCCTACATATATGTTCCTTCTGCCTAGAATACTTACCCTGCCTAATCTTCCTAGGAGATTCCTGCTACACCACCAAGCCTCAGCACAAGTGTCGCCCAATCTCTAACACTGTGCATAATATTTCTCCTTGCATTATTGATATGTTTATGAAAAATATATTACGATCAATTCTCATATCTCTAGTGATCCATGAAGTCACTGGCATACTGTACTCAATGGATGCCTCTGAATGAATGACTTGGGGCCTTCCTTATTTTCTTCATTGAGAAAATGAGGTTGAGATTATGCAGCTTGCAGAATGGATGTGAGGGTTAAATGGCCCAGTATATATTAAGAATACAGAGCAGGCATATATTAATAATCTCTCTCAATAAGGTTAATTTTCCTTTCCTTTTATCAGACTGGAGCAAGGAAGGATTCATCTATCTGTGAAAAGACACATGAAACCAGAGATGCTAAAAAGAAAAAAAAAAAAAGAAAAGTCTATGACAGTCCCCTTGTGTTGTATTTTGAAGCACCTGTTTCTCATAATTTTGTGACATCTCAATTTATTGCTTCCATAATGGGCAGATGTCTTCTGGCAGTTAAGCAGCTTTTAGCAAAGGCAGTAATAAAGGTATGAAGTGGCAATGTAAGTGACCGCCGTGTATATCTCTGCATCTGACAGAATCCCAGCCAACAGCAGATGTGTCACACTGCTGAGCAGCTATGACACGCGGCCTCAAAGTACTGACCCACACATTCTCAGGCTGCACACAGGCCTAGCTGTAGATTTTCTGAAGATCTCCAGAGTCCCCAGCCTGTCCTTCTGAGACTCCAGGAGTTTCAAGCTTCTAAAACAGCTAGAACTTTCTTTACTTGCTGTCTTCTTTAGAGTAACAGAAAAATCCATGATCAGGGGTATCTCAGATCCCAACCTGATAGAATAACACGTAAGGGTTCATGGACTCTGGGACAATTTCCTGGGATCATACAACGCTGCGCCTGTGGAAAGGGAAACTCGGAGAACAGGAAGAGAAACAAGAAGAGGCTGAATCTGAGCAGTGCTATCATCGCCACTCCAAAAATAGTCAGAAGACCTAAGACATATCTCCAAAGAAGACATACAGATGGCCAGGAAGCACATGAAATGATGTGCAATACTGCTAATTCTTTGTTGTTGTTCAGTCGCTAAATCATATGCTAATTATTAGAGAAATGCAAATCAAAACTACAATGAGGTATCACCTCACACAGTTAGAATGGCCAACAAAAAGTCTGCAAACAATAAAGGCTGGAGAGGGTGTGGAGAAAAGGGAACCCTCCTACACTGCTGGTGGGAATGTAAATTGGTACAGCTATTCTGGAGAATAGTATGGAGGGGCCTTCAGAAACTAATAGAGCTTCCATATGATCTAGCAATCCCATTCTCAGGGATATACCTGGAAAAAAACATGGTTCAAAAGGATATACGCACCACAGTGTTCACTACATCACTATTTACAGTACCCAAGACAATGCAAGCAACCTACTAGGTTTGTTAAAAAGTAACTGTGGTTTCAGCTTCTGGTTCAAGATGGTGGAGTAAAAGGACATGCACTCATCTCCTCCTGTGAGAGCACCGAAACTGCAACTAGCTGTTGAACAACCATTGACGGGAGGATACTGGAATCCACCAAAATAAGATACCCCATGTCCAAAGGCAAGGAAGAAGCTTCAGTGAGATGGTAGGAGGGGTGCAATTATGACAAAATCAAACCCCATACCCACTGCACAGGTGACCCACACACTGGAGAACAGAAATACCAAAGAAGTTCCAGCATTGTTGTGAAGGTTCTGAACTCCACATCAGGCTTCCCAGCCTGGGGATCTGACAGAGGGACTGGGGATCAACAGAGAATCTGACCTTGAGGGCCAGGGGGATTTGATTACAGGACTCCCAGAGGACTGGGAGAAACAGAGACTCCAGACTTGGAGTGGATAAACAAAATTTTGCTCTCATCATGACCCAGAGGAGAGGAGCAGTGACCCCACAGGAGACTGAATCAAAATCACCTGCTAGTGTTGGAGGGCCTTCTGTGGCGGTGTGGGCCAGCAGGGGCTCACCACAGGGACAGGAGCACTGGAACGTTCCCCTTGGCACAAGCCCTCTTGGAGTTCACCATCAACCCTACTATAGGGCCCCAGGGATGGGTATCCTCAGGCCAAACAACTACCATGGAGGCAGTACAACCCCACCCACCAGCAGATAATTGGATTAAAGCTTTACTGAGCAAGGCCCTGCCCACCAGAGCAAGACCCAGTTTTTTCCAGTCCTTCCCATCAAGAAGTTTACACAAGGCTTTTAGCTTCATCCATCAGAGGGCAAAACAAGAAGAAGCATTCTCACAGTGGCTAAAACAAAAATCATATTACAGAAAGTTAATCATGATGAAAAAGTAGAAAGTTATGTCCCAGATGAAAGGACAAGATAAAAACTCCAGAAAAACACCTACATGAAGTGGAGATAGGCAACCTTCCAGAAAAAGAATTCAGAATAATGATAGTGAAGATGATCCAGAAGCTGGGAAAAAGAATGGAGGCAAAGATTGGGAAGGTGCAAGAAATGTTTACCTAAAACCTAGAAGAACTAAAGAACAAACAAACAGAGATGAATAATACACTATCAGGAATCAACAGCAGAATAACTGAGGCAGAAGAACAGATAAATGATCTGGAGGACAGAATGGTGGAAATCACTGTTGCAGAACCGAATATAGGAAAAGAATGAAAAGAAATAAAGACAGCCTAAGAGACCTTTGGGACAACATTAAATGCACCAACATTCACATTAGAGGGATCCCAGAAGGAAAAGAGAGAGAGAAGGGACCTGAAAAAATATGTGAAGAGATAATAGCTGACAGCTTCCCAGTGATGGGAAAGGAAATAGTCAACCAAGTCCAGGAATCACAGAAAGTTCCAAGCAGGAGGAACCCAAGGAGGAACACACCAAGACACATAGTAATCAAACTGACAAAAATTAAAGACAGAGATAAAATATTAAAAGCAACAGAGAAAAATGACAAATAACATACAAGGGAACTCCCATCAGGTTATCAGCTGATTTCTCAACAGAAATTCTACAAACCAGAAGGGAATGGCATGATATATTTAAAGTGATGGAAGGGAAGAACCTACAACCAAGAACACTGTACCCAGCAAGACTCTCCTTCAGATCTGATGGAGAAATCAAAAGTTTTTCAGACAAGCAAAAGTTAAGAGAATTCAGCACCACCAAACCAGTTTTACAACAAATGCTAAAAGGAATTTCTCTAGGCAGGAAATACAAGAGAAGGAAAAGACCTACAGAAAGTAAACCCAAAACAATTAAGAAAACGGTAATAGGATCATACATATTGATAATTACTTTAAATGTAAATGGATTAAATGCACCAACCAAAAGACAAAGACTGGCTGGTGGATGAAAACATGTGCATGTATGCATTTCCATTTACCACATCATTCTGTTGACCTCCCCAAATTGTATGCAATTATTTTATATTGTTAAGTTAATTGTGTTTCCATTATGGCTTGCAATTGTAATTATCTTTTATTTTTGTCTGGTTATTGACTGCAAACTAATAAACATCTTTTATTCTTGTGATTAAGTAACTATTACTCACTTAATACTATTGTATCATGATTGGTCTACAGAAAAACAACAGAACTCTATATCACCAAAACTAGGATCTAATAGAAAAACCTGTAATCACTTTTTAAAATTCAGAAGCATATCAGAATTATCTTGAAATTTTTTGTAAAATACAAATGCTCGAGGGAGGTTCAAGAGGAAGGGGGAAAATGTATACCTATGGCTAATTCATGTTGATGTTTGGCAGAAACCAACAAAATTCTGTAAAGCAAATATCCTTCAGCTAAAAAAATAAATAAAATTCTCCCAATAATGAGAAAATAAAACAACAAATGCTTACGTATTGCTTTTTTTTCTCCAGAGCTCGAGATATGTTTCTAATGAGCAGTCATGTTTAAAACAAGTGGACTATATGATTATCTTTTACTTTTATTACCTGGTATGTTTCATCTTTTCTATTTTATATGCAGTGCTTCTATTTCATTTAGTTTATGTTCTCCAATTTCTCCATTTTTTGTTTTTTTAATGTACTTTCTCAAGCCTTTATCAAGTGTAGTAGAAAAGCTTTAATATACATATATAAATATGTCTTAGAAAACATTAATTTTTGCTTAACTAAAAACAATTGACATTTTGATTCTACTTGTTTGATTTAGCATAAATAGAATGCTAGATTTCTAATTAAAAAATAGATATGCAACAAGCAACAAAGTTTTACTACATAGGGAACTATAGTCAATATCTTGTAATCATCTATGACGGAAATAATTTCAAAATTAATATATGTGTATTTGTATAACTGAATAAGCTTGCTGTGCACCTGAAACATTGTAAGTCAACTATACTTCAATAAAATATATATGTTTTAGAAAAAACGAATTCAGAGTGTGAATTTTAAATCATTATACTAAGCTCAGACACATCTTTATTAATCAAAGTAGGCACTATTACAATCAATACATTCTGGCCAATGAGAAATAAGTTGGTTTATTCCTGTAGCATAAAAATCCATGCTTCAGGATTTTATGAACTCTTAGAAAGCATTTTCTGCCTCCTGCTGGTTATGGAAGCATTTTCCCTGCAAAAAGTTGTTGAGATGCTGGAAGAAGTGGTAGTCAGTTGGCGAAAGGTCAGGTAAACATAGAGGATGAGGCAAAATTTTGTAGCCCCATTTGTTCAACATTCGAAGCATTGGTTGAGCGATGTGCACTTGGGCACTGTCATGGAGAACTGGGCCCTTTCTGGTGGGCTGACCAATGCTGGCTGTAGGCACTGCAGTTTTTGGTGCATCTCATACATACTTCTCAGATGTAACAGTTTTATTAGGACTCAGAAAAGTGTAGTGGATCAGACTGCTGGTAGACTACCAAACAGCGACCATGACCTTTTTTGGGTGCAAGTTTGGCTTTAGGAAGTGCTTTGGAGCTTCTTCTTGGTCTAGCCACTGATAGGTCATTTCAGGTGATGTATAAAATCCACTTTTTGTTGAAACCTGATCAAAAAATGGTTCATTGTTGTGTAGAATAAGAGAGGATGACACTTCAAAATAGCAATTTTTTAATTTGTGGTCAGTTCATGATGCAACCACTTATCGAGCTTTTTCACCTTTCCAATCTGTTTCAAATGCTAAATGACCACAGAATGGTAGACACTGAATTCTTCAGCAATTTATCATGTAGTTATAAAAGGATCAGCTTCAATGATCCTCTTAACTAGTCATTGTCAACTTCTGATGGCTGGCCACTGTGCTCCTCAACTTCAAGGCTCTCATCTCCTTTGCAAAACTTCTTGAACCACCACTGCGCTGCACGCCTGTTAGCAGTTCCTGGACCAAGAGTGTTGTTGATGTTGCAAGTTGTTTCTGCTGCTTTATGACCCAATTTGAACCCAAGTAAAAAAACTGCTCAAATTTGCTTTTTGCCTAACATCATTTCCCTAATCTAAAATAAATATAAACAGCAAGTAATGAGTCATTAGTAAAAGAATGTAAAGGAAGAAATGCACATTAAAATGATGTATAACATAACCACATTTATTAAAGAGTATTCCAATATAAAAGAGCAAAGTTCAACAATGCAAAACCATATTTACTTTTTCACCAACTTAAATAAATGTCCATTCACAGATGAATGGATAAAGAAGATCTGGTACATGTACACGATGGAATATTACTCAGCCACTTTTGCAAAAACTTGGATGGACCTGGAGATTATCATACTAAGTGAAGTTAGTGCAACAAAGACAAATATCATATGATATAGTTTATCTGCAAAATATTTAACACAATGATATAAATGAACACATTTACAAAACAGAAACAGACTCACAGACTTAGAGAAGGAAGTTACTGTTACCAGGGGTGAAGTGTGTGGGACGGGCAGGGATAGATTGGGACTTTGGGATGAATATGTATTCATTGCTATATTTAAAACAGACCAACCAACAAGGACCTACCATATAGCACAGGGAACTCTGCTCAATACTCTGTAATAAGCTAAATGGGAAAAGAATTTGAAAAAGAATAGATACATGTAGGTGTATACCTGAATTGCTTTGCTATGCACACCTGAAAGTAATACAACATTGTTAATCAACTGTACTCTTAATATAAAATAAAAAATATAAAAAGCATCAATGGATTAAAAAATGGGGGGCCATGTTGGTTGATGAATTATATTTTGCATGGGGGCCTCCTTTCTCTAATACTTGTATTTACTCACTGAAAGGGGGTAAAAAATGAACTAGAAAAGAGACAGCCTTTTAGTGATCTTAAGAAATCTAAGAGTCTATTCATTAATCCATCAATTAAAACTTTTAAGTTATAGACCTGAAGTATCCCCAGTATACCAAGGTACTTGTTTTCTTAGATGAATGAATCAGAGAGGTGACAACTTCATTGCAGTGCTGATATAACTAAACCTAGCCTCCTAACCCAGAAAGTACTGCAGACTGCAAGGAACAAGGACTAGCATCCCTGCTCTGCCCTTCATTCACCTTTACCCCTCTACTCAGGATAAGGGAAGACATTGCCAAGCTGATGACATTTGAGAATCACAGAGTTTTATAATTGAATGGGCCCTGGGAGAGCATGAAACACAATTGCCTCATTTTATTTTTTCAGAACAAGGAAGCCAGAGGATCCAAGTAAGAATCTCAAAGTCACAGATCTAAATAAAGGGCCTAGGTGTTCCTAGGGAAATAGGGCAGGGCCTCAATGGTACTGAAACAAGGGAAAGCAACAAACATGTTTATATTTGACCTTGGAGGCCAGGTTTTCTTCTGTTCCCACGTCAGTGAGTCAGTCTCAGCAGACCCCAATAGATCCAGAGCTGTTTTTAAAGTACTATATCATGTTGGACCTATTTTGCTTTCTAATTGTTATCTCATTCTTTCCTATGATTATTCCTGGATCACTGCCCTTGGTAGATTGATAACAATTTGCAGATTACTCCTCCAACCCCTCCATTAGACTGTAAGCTCATGAAGGTCTTTTACAAACTTTTATCCTCACAACTTAACTCACTAAGCCTGGTGGAGACAAAAGGTATGGAATCACCATGTGAAAGTGAAGTGAAAGTGAAAGTCGCTCAGTTGTGTCCAACTCTTTGCAACCCCATGGACTACACAGTCCACAGAATTCTCCAGGCCAGAATACTGGAGTGGATAGTATTTCCCTTCTCCAGGGGATCTTCCCAACTCAGGGATCAAGCCCAGGTCTCCCACACTGCAGGTGGATTATTTACCAGCTGAGCCACAAGGGAAGCCCAGGAATATTGGAGTGGGTAGCCTATCCCTTCTCCAGCAGACCTGCCCGGCCCAGGAATCAAACCGGGGTCTCCTGCATTGCAGGCAGATTCTTTACCAACTGAGCTGTCAGGAAGTCCTAACTACATGGATGTTGTAGTTCATTCCAAAGAAGTATCACAGCTACGTTTCCTATAACTTGAGGGACCAAAAGCCACTGGAACTAAAGCTACTTAAGAATGTGTTGAATATTTAAACATTTTAACAATCTCACTTCAATACTCTAAAGAAGGCACAAAATTAATTTGCGTTTTTCAAAACATATGACATGCTATCCAGTTTTCCAAAGAAGATATCAGTGTAGGTTGACTTAAGATTATGGTGGTAGAGAGGGAGAGGAGTGGACGGATGTAGGATGGGTTTAGATGAGGAGATGAAAGGAACTTGCTGAGTCTGAATGAGATGGGAGAAGACAAAACCAAGGGAAAGGCCAAGGACAGTGGTGATGCCATTTACTGAGAAGGGAAAAACTACAAGGAAAAACAAGCAGTCTAAGTTAGGGAGGAGGAACTTAAGATTTCTATTTTTCAATGTTATGATTAAGATAGCTATCAGATATCCCAATGAAAACATCAAGGAGACAACTGGACATAGAAATCTGCAGTTCCAGAGAGAGTTCTAGGCTAGAGAACTTATTTGGGAATTACCAACATGTAGGTAACCATAGCAACAGATGAGGATACAAAGGGCAATGTGCAGATCAGGAGACCCAGGATAGGGAACTGGGACCCTCCCTCCAGTATTTAATAACCTCGTGGTATGTGTGTGACACAGTGCTGGAAACCGTGGCAAACAAAAATGCCCAATGCACTGTTTTTCCTTCAATGACCTTATAATACATCCTCTTTCACGTGTAAGAAAAGGAAAGCCTACTCAACGTAATGGAAAGTACAGAGAGTTAGGAGTCAGGAACCATGAACTTTAACCATTCTACAGCTGTCCCAAGTTAAAATGACTAACTTCTCAGGGTTTCCAATTCCTCACTCACAGAAATAAGGATTAGCTGACTCTGCCAGCTCTACTATTTCCCAATGTCCTAATTTCCATGTGGCATCCAAGTGACACACTCCAGGTCCCTCGAAAGGCAGGGTACCACTCATTGCTGCTCCAGAAGCGCACAGAAGCCATCAGAGGGGATGGCTGAAAGCGAAGTTCCCAAACAGCTGCTGCCTGCAAGCTTTTCCTGTTGGAACAGGGTCATCTGAGAGAACTCAAAATATCTGCATTCTTGGTTTTCAACTGGAGTTTATGTCAGATCACTGGAATCCCAGGGACCAGTGAGAAGAGCAGATTTACCCTCTCTATCACATTTTCTTGATTCTACAAATTAATATTCTCAAAGGCATCCAATTTCCATGACCCTAGGAGATATTTTATCAGATAGAAGTAGTCCAGGTGGGTGGCCTTATGGGTCAGGATACCCCAGGCTTAACCATGAAAGGGCACCAAGAAAGCGGTTCAGTAAGATCCCATACCTACACAGTAGGTGATCGTTTATATTTAGTCAAGGTGACTGCCCACCTGGACAGAGCTGACTGGTAGAACAGACAGATGAACTAAACTGGGCCAATCAGGTTCTTTTTGAAAAATGACAATTTGCATGAAAAACTCCAGATACTGTAGGTCAAGAGAGATGCATCACTTCAACTGCAGCGCCTTGGGCTCCCCCGAGCCACTCTGCTTCTTTTTCAAGACATAGGTTGTGAGATCATCATTTGATTAATAACTCTCTAGGTAATCATGTATAACAAACCTAGACAGCATATTAAAAAGCAAAAGCATTACTTTTCCAACAAAGGCCCATATAGTCAAAGCTACGGTTTTTCTAGTAGTCATGTATGGATGTCAGAGTTGGACAATAAAGAAGGCTGAGCACTGAAGAACTGATGTTTTTGAATGGTGGTGTTGGGGAAGACTCTTGAGAGTCCCTTGGACTGCAAAGAGATCCAACCAGTCTATCCTAAAGGAAATCAGTCCTGAATATTTCTGGGAAGGACTGATGCTGAAGCTCCAATACTCTGGCCACCTGATGCAAAGAGCTGACTCATTAGAAAAGACCCTGATGCTGGGAAAAATTGAAGGCAGGAGGAGAAGGGGACAATAGAGGAAGAGATGGTTGGATAGCATCACTGGTTCAATGGACATGAGTCTGAGCAAGCTCCAGGAGTTGGTGATGGACAGGGAGCCTGATGTGCTGCAGTCCATGGGGTCACAGAGTTGGACACGACTGAGCGACTAAACAACAAATCATGTGGTAAGTCTCATTCCTTGACTCTGTTAGCCACTGTCAGTTCTGAAGCTTGCAACCAAGAGAACCTTATCTAGTAAGTATCAGTCTCCCCATTTTAAGATTAGGAAACAGACTTGGAAAAAATAAGAAATATGTTGTATCAGTTGAGTTGAGTCGCTCAGTCATGTCCAACTCTTTGTGACCCCGTGAATCGCAGCACGCCAGGCCTCCCTGTCGATCACCAACTCCCAGAGTTCACTCAGACTCACATCCAATGAGTCAGTGATGCCATCCAGCCATCTTATCCTCTGTCGTCCCCTTCTCCTCCTGCCCCCAATCCCTCCCAGCATCAGAGTCTTTTCCAATGAGTCAACTCTTCGCGTGAGGTGGCCAAAGTGTGACTTTAGGAAGCAAGTCCATTTGATCCTAAAATCCATGCCATTAACCACTAGGTCATTCCAAGTCTAAGTACTGGAGTGCAGGTTATTTTTGTCATAGAAATGAGCTTGTGCTGAGTCCTGTTTTATTTCTTGCTAAATAAATGATGGCATGCATTCAGAAAAAGCCATCTAGGGAAGAGGTTGGAATCTGCAGCAGCCTCAAACTGAAGTTTGATGGTCCACAAATAAACCCACAACCTTGCCTGTGGACACTTGGTCCCCACTAATTAAACTACAGTCTGGCTACACTGACAAGGAGAAGATGCCTATGTTGTCCCACGTCAACTGATCATCCTACAATAGATAAGACAGAATGTTTCCTCTGTACAGTAGGACTTTTAAAATGGCAAGCAGTCTTCCAGCAGATGCGCTTCAATCAAATAGGCATTATATAGCTACAGCAGGATTTAGCTTTTTAGGTCATGGACAGGTTTCCCACAACACTATGATTAACAAAGAACGAACCAGAACAGCCACAGTTGAACAACTGGGATGGATCAATCTATCTACATCTCCTTAGAATAGTATCAGATCATGGCGGGAAAAAAAAAAAATCTAAATGCAATATGAAGCCAATTGTTATATGTCAAAATTTAGAGTTGCTAATCCTCATATGTAGTAGAAGTACTCTTTCGAGGGTATAAGCAAGAGTCATCCATTTTTACTACCAGAGGAAGATACTCATGCAAATGAACTTTAGTCTTATGGGCTTCCCTAGTGACTCATATGGTAAAGAATCTGCCTGCAATGCAGGAGACCCAGGATGGATCTCCTGGAGACTGTGGGAAGATCCCCTCAAGAAAGGAATGGCTGCCCACTCCAGTATTCCTGTCTGAAGAATTCCATGGACAGAGGAGCCTGGCGGGTTACAGTCCATGGGGTCACAAAGAGTTGGACAGGATGGTGTGACTAACACGTCCATGTACTCATACAGTTCCTGGTTCCCTTGTTCTATTCCCTTCTCTCTGGTTGACAACTTTAACCTTGGAGTTGTATCCAAGACGGGTGTGCTTGCTCACTTTGCTTGGGTTCCTGGCCATTTGGCGTCTTCCCAGAGCCATCCTTAACTCTGCTTTTTCTCTGAATACTGGTTTTCAGCATCTTGCCTATGCTTTCTACATTTTATATAGACAAGTGGCTCTTTCAACCACCATTTCTGTCGTGTGGCCCACAGCACCAAGGGACTGACACTACTATGAAGCCCAAATATAGAAGAGTTGGGGTTAGATGGGACACACTGCCTTACGGATTGTCTTCGTCGTCTCAATTTTGGTACAAATGATTTTCAGGCTTAGTACTGCTTCTAGAAAAAAAAATTAGAGAACTGTAAATTGAATGAACACACTGATGGTGTTATGGTGGGTAGGGCAGCACTCCTTGCCAAAGAGGATGACGGTCTTGCATAAGGAATGTTAACACTCACCCTTAACCACTCTTCAGAAGTGCCTGTAACAGATCTTGAGGGTCAGAGACAGAGAGAGGCCATAGTTTTGTTATTAAGAGGAGATTAAAAAAATCCAAGTAACCTCAGATCCCCCTTCCCCAACCACTCACC
The DNA here is from genome assembly GCF_055505025.1 of Bos grunniens. Taxonomy (NCBI): domain Eukaryota; kingdom Metazoa; phylum Chordata; class Mammalia; order Artiodactyla; family Bovidae; genus Bos; species Bos grunniens. The sequence goes on from NC_141174.1 coordinate 13,419,718, forward strand.
CATATAGGTGTGGCCTCTCCCATCTGTCTGCCCTCCTGATCCCCTAAGACATCAGGCCTGATATCTGTCACACATTAGCACACTCCCCATCTTTCACTCTCCCCAAAGACTATACACCCCATGCTCAAAATCAGGGGCTATGTCAGTTTCTTTTTCCCCTTCATTCCCAGCCTCTAACACAGTGCCTGGAACGAATTCGGGTTTCAACAGATGTCTGCCACATGTATGAAAAAATGAACAAAAGAGACTCAAAAGCATCCCTGCTGATGAATCAGTTTCAATAAAGAAAAACAATGTCACAGGGAAACTATTTTCTTTGCCAGCAAAGTAGAGTCCCATCATTTTTACACTCCACTGACTCATTCTGAACACGGTGTCGGGAACAATACAGGACCAGAAAACAATTAGCCGGGGAACAAAACAATCAGTGGACCCGTCTGGGGTTTGAGCGACGTATAGATCAAATGTCTTTAATTTGCTAGCGCCTTCTCATTTGGCCACAATGGATGATTTTTGGCTGCACTGTACCAGGAATAATTATCCCTCATATATCCCCAATCAGCTGCCATTTAATGACTAGTCGAAAGTGACAACATAAAAGGTGCAATGACTTTCACTGTATTTGGCAAACCTTGGACCAACCTCCACTGATTTGCCCATGGAAAGGTGATCCCGGGGACACCTTGCACAGCTGTCTTCAGTAATCACAAGGCCCTTTAGTTGGAAAGAGAGGTCTGATGGGACATCTTACACTTAAGGTAGATGTCTTACACTACCTTCCTTGATGGTGGACCATCCACAATATCCTGACTTCTATCCAAATGGTCTCATGTATTACAGTGGTCAAATCACCTTTCTGTCTCCCCAAACCAGCAACTGAGATCGTCTACCCAAAAAGAGAGATTTGGAAAGCATTCAGGAGCTCGACAGACTGGCCAGCCAAATGAGGCCCACTTCTGTTCCAGATGGCCACCTCCTCATCTCAGCTCATGTTCTGCAGTCGCTGCTCTGAAAATTCACTGAATCTGAATTTAACTTCCATGAGCCCCAAGAAAGCTCCTTTTCCTTTATTCCAATATCCTGTGTCCTCTTTTTTGGTCCAGCGGTAGTGAAGGTTTGCAGTTCTCTTGAAACGCACTTTAGCTAGCTATATGGTTGACCTCAAAAAATGAGTCCTTGAAAACCCTTGCCTGATTACCCAAGCCTGTTCCAGGATCCCTTCTCATCACCAGACTTCTGAAACTTGAACAAGTCTGGCCACTGGTACACTTAATAGATGAGGCCCTGTTTGTCTCTAATCAGGAAAGTCTTCTTTGAATTTCCATGTTCTCCTAGTAGTCCAGCCCATGCTGCTGTTCTGCATCATCTATACAAGAAGCAAACATCTATGCTTCCTGTATAGATGTCTCAACTCCTCAGCTAAGTAAATGATATTATGTCTACTCTGGACACAGTATTCTCGAAGCTCTAGAGAGCTACGCTGTCGGCAAAAATTTGTTAACTGTCTAAAGTATCCTTTCATATAAAATCATGGTAGACAATTCATAGACAGTCAACTGAATTGTGTGTCCTTGGCATGTAAAACAACTAACCAAGCTGCAATCTGGACATGGCTTATAGACTGGCATCTCTGTACCTTGATGTTATCTCTTTGCTTACTTTTATCTCTGCCTTTTACCCAAACTGTAAATTCAGTGCAAATGTAAGAAGTTAAAGTGGTAGACGGTCTCTTCTAAAGGATCAGCCCCCACTCTTTGTTCCCCAACATTTCAGCCACCTCTCACACCCTTCCCCCCACCGGCACTCCCCACTCCATTTAGTTATGGACTTTGTTTGGTTCCTCAACTGTGCCATGGTCTCTTACCTCTTGGCACACAACGTCCTTCCAATCTAAGACACACGGTTTTCTCCCACCTTGTTGCCAAGCTAGCTACTACTCATATTTCAAGTCTCAACCTACACATTTCTTTCTTGCGGGAGCTTTCTATGAATCTCTATAGTATGTTCGATCTCCTGGAAAAGGAATCCCAAGCTTTTCTGTACTTTCCCATTAATGATGTCGATGACAATCATTACAACCATAACAATCACTGACATTGACTATACACTTTCCATAGTGCAGGAATCTATTGACTCATTTAACCATGATTAATAGTAGGTAGGCGTCTTCCCTTGTGGCTCAGCTGGTAAAGAATGCGCCTGCAATGCTGGAGACCTGGGTTTGATCCCTGGGTTGGGAAGATCCCCTGGAGAAGGGAAGGGGCAACCCACTCCAGTATTCTGGCCTGAAGAATTCACGGACTGTATAGTTTATGGGGTCACAAGGAGTCAGACATGACTGAGCAACTTTTACTTCACTTCACTTAGCAGGTAAAGAAAGTGAAAGTGAAAGTCACTCAGTCGTGTCCTACTCTTTGAGACTCCATGGACTATACAGTCCATGGAATTCTCCAGGCCAGAATACTGGAGGAGGTATCCTTTCCCTTCTCTAGGAGATCTTCCCAACCCTGGGGTCAAACCCAGGTCTCCCACATTGCAGGTGGATTCTTTACCAGTTGAGCCACAAGGAAAGCCCAAGAATACTGGAGTGGGTAGCCTATCCATTCTTCAGTGGATCTTCCCGACCCAGGAATCGAACTGGGGGTCTCTGGCATTGCAGGTGGATTCTTTAGCAACTGAGCTATGAGGGAAGGAACCTGGTTATCTCCATTTTAAAGAAGAGGAAATCAAGTCTCAAAGATATAATCTTGAATTCATATCACTCTACAAAGGCCACATTTCTCATCCAGTCTTGCCCCAGAATTCAAGTTCTTAACCAACACACCATTGCCTCATAAAACTCAACATGTAAGTGATTATTTAACAGCTAACTATTCCACTAGGCAGCAAGTCACAAAGAACAGGGCTGGGGCTATTTTATTCTACAGTGTATTTCTAAAGCTTAATCTGAGAGCTAGCTCAGAGAAAGCACCCAAAAAGCAGGAACAAATGAAACAGCCTGTTGGTGAGCCCACCCAGAATCCCCAAAGAAAAAGTACTGGCCTTCTCAAAGAGACGATGTCAAACACTCCATCAAAAAAGCATCATGACCTAGCTCCAATTTATGCTAGTTTCCCTCTCTACGATCCAATCCTAGCTAAATCGAAACAAACATCCAGACCTAGAAAGGGTGTCATCTGGAAAGCAGTGAACCCAAAAAAATTCTCCCCCAGAAGCACGCAAGCACAGGGAGGGCCAAAGGAAGTGTCCGCGATAGCAAAGGGAGCCCAGGCACGTCTCCCCCACTCTCACCCAGCGCATCACCACACCACTCACCCCGCTCGCAGGTCCGTCCCCAGTAGCCAGTGCCCGTGCAGTCGCAGATGAAGCGGTTCCAGCCGTCCTTGCACACGGCGTTGTTCTTGCAGGGGTAGCTGTCACACTGCTTGGCGCTCATCCGCGAGCAGGAGGACTTGACGCCCGCAGCGTTCTGCATCTCCGCCAGCTGCCGGATGTTCTTGCTGCGCCCGTCGATGAACAGGTCGCGGATGCAGCCCACGTAGCCGTAGTTGAGCATGGCGGTCCAGAGCTCGGTGGGGAGGATGAGGCCAGCGCGGTTCTCCGGCAGCCCGCCCAGGTACATGTCCCCCTCCAGGTCGAGGATCTCGCTCTCCCCGCTGGCGGTGAACGGCGTGCGCCTGCTGTTCACTGATATGGTACCTGGGATGGGAGGATGGAGACAAAGAATGAGCTCATGGCCCTCCTGGCATCCCAGGTGAGCCTCCCAGTTGATGAACTGAATGAAAGGAACCTAGTGGGTGAGGTGGGAGACCAGCGTGGCCCGGCCAGGAGAGAACCTTGTGAGCGGGGAATGAAAGGCCACAAAATGGTAAAAAAGGACAACGCAGGCCATTTGGTTCTGGTCCCTGCAGCTAAGACAGCCAAGCCCAGAGCAAGACCCAGGAAAATCCCAGTGGCCAGTGCTGAAAATACTTTTTTTTTCTACCTAAAAGTCTTGGCTGAAAGGTTGCATGCCATATAGGCTGATAGCAGCACCATCCCTTCCCGTGTTTAAATCCTAGCTCTGCCACCTACCAGCTAGACAACCCTGAAGATGTGACTTCACTTTTCTGGTCCTCAATTTCCTCATCTGTAAAATGGGAAAGGAACTGTCCCACCTCACAGGTTGGCATGATGGCTGCGTGCATGCATACTAAGTCGCTTCAGTCGCATCCAACTTTGCAACCCTTTGGACTGCAGGCAGATGAGCTGATATATGTAAGGCGCTTTTTACTCTGTACCTAGGACAGAGTCTATAAGTCCCGCCTGAGTCTTCACCTCTGGCTCACCATTGCCAGAAGGGTGGAACCTGCTCTTCTGTCTCACTCTCCTCTCTCTCCATGAGCTGATATCCTCTGTACTTGTCTTAGGTACCCGTCCAGCCAGTATGTATTTTCAACACTCATTGCTTTTGATAAATTTTAACTGGAACATGTTTCTTCATTTGTTCACTTAACAACTATGTATTGGAACCTGTTCTATCTCTAGTATAGTTCTAGGCACAGACACGAATTTGACAGCCATGCCCCTGCTCTCATGAAGCTGATGTTCCAGAGCAGAGGAAGAGAAAATAAATAAATCACTAAATAAATAAAAGAGACGGACAAGTGGCAAGTGGGAGGAAGGCAGTTAAATGGGTGCAGCAGCCCCAGCAGACGGGTTCTACTTTCAAGTGGACGGTTGGTAAAGGCTTCTCTAAGCAGGTGACAGGTAAGCTGAAACCAGAATGCTGAGAAGGATCCAGGCATGTCAAGTCCAGGGGGAAGAGGAATGTATCTGGCACCGGGAATGGCACTTACAAAGGGCCTTGGGTAGGCAGGAGTGTGGCTAGAGTCAAAGTTGCCAGAGGAAGTCAACAAGAGGTGAGATCAGAGCTGGACTGGGCACACGAGATCACAGATGGAACCCCGAGCCTGACCTGGGAACTTGGGAACCAGGTTTCCAGTCTTAAATGGCTTTCTAACCCTGCACCAGTCCCTGAACCCAGTTACAGATCAATTTCCTAACTGAAAAATCAAACTGATATCTGAACGTCATGCCAAAACTTTCAAAAATTTAGTCTTCTCGAAGTCCTTTATTAGTACCAGGATAACAGGGCCATCCATCAGCCAGCTTTCCCTCATCTGAGTCTCAGTTCCCTCGGCTATGACAGAGGACAGCATGCAGGGCCTTGGAGATCAGATGAGATCAAGAAAGTGAAGCACACTCAAAATCACAAAGCACACCCAGCGGTGGAAGGCAGGAAGAGCAGAGGGGCCACTGGGGCGCTCAGTTAGGCCCGCTCCCCCAGCTCTCCCCTGCAAATTTTCTCCTGGAAAAACCAGCTTTGCCTTTTCACTTTTAAATCTTTTTTAAAAAAACCCTACATAACAGTAAAACTGTCCCGGCCACCATTTTTAGTACTTTCTGTGCTTTTCTGGACTCAAGCTTCAGAATAATCTTGTGGCTGACGTTCGTATTTCCCCTATTTTACAAATGAGGAAAGGGACTCAAGCCTCAACATCCTCTCTCTTGCACAGTCTGCTTTCTTTACCCACCACATTCCACTGAAATAATCTGATCACCAACTAACAGCAAGGAGCTTCTATTGCCAAGTGAAGAACAGCACCCGGAACCGATTTAAACAGTGGAGCCTTAAGCAATCCGTCCTGAGCAAAATCCTCCTCTAAGTGTGTGACCACAAATGTTTTGAGAGTCAGTCCTCCAGTTGGGGAGTGAAAATAAAAGGTTCCCAAAGATCACCTCTCAGTCATATTCTTCAGGATGAGCAGCAGGCACCACAATTAGATACTCTTAACTTTTTATAAGGATTCCCAGAAGGCTCAGTGGTAAAGAATCTGCCAGCCAATGCAGGAGACACAAGAGATGCGGGTTCGATCCCTGGGTCAGAAATATCCTCTGGAGTAGGAAATGGCAACCCACTTCAGTATTCTTGCCTAAAGAATCCCATGGACAGAAGACCCTGGCAGGCCAAAGTCCACAGGGTCACAGAAAAGTCAGAGAAGACTTAAGGGATGAAACAACAACAACGAAATGTTTTTATAACTATTTGTTTTAATATAGATCTGTTCAAACTACTGCATAATTGCACTCATCTCACATGCTAGCAAAGTAATGCTCAAAATTCTCCAAGCCAGTCTTCTTCAAGTGAACCAAGAACTTCCAGATGTTCAAGCTGGATTTAGAAAAAGCAGAGGAACCAGAGATCAAATTGCCAACATCCGTTGGATCATCAAAAAGCAAGAGAGCTCCAGAAAAACATCTATTTCTGCTTTATTGACTATGCCAAAGCTTTTGATGGTGTGGATCACAACAAACTGTGGGAAATTCTGAAAGAGATGGGAATACCAGACCACCTGACCTGCCTCTTGAGAGATCTGCATGCAATTCAAAAAGCAACAGATAGAACTGGACAGGGAACAATAGACTGGTTCCAAATAGGAAAAGGAGTACGTCAAGGCTGTATATTCTCACCCTGCTTATTTAACTTATATGCAGAGTACATCATGAGAAACGCTGGGCTGGAGGAAGCACAAGCTGGAATCAAGATTGCTGGGAGAAATATCAACAACCTCAGATATGCAGATGACACCATCCTTATGGCAGAAAGTGAATAAGAACTAAAGAGCCTCTTGGTGAAAATGAAAGAGGAGAGTGAAAAAGTTGGCTTAAAGCTCAACACTCAGGAAACTAAGATCATGGCATCTGGTCCCATCACTTCATGACAAATAGATGGGGAAACAATGGAAACAGTGAGAAAATTTATTTTGGGGGGCTCCAAAATCACTGCAGATGGTGACTGCAGCCATGAAACTAAAAGACCCTTGCTCCTTGGAATGAAAATTATAACCAACCTAGACAGCATATTAAAAAGCAGAGACAGTACTTTGCCAACAAAGTTTTGTCCAGTCAAAGCTACAGTTTTTCCAGCAGTCATATATGGATATGAGAATTGGACCATAAAGAAAGTTGAGCACCGAAGAATTAATGCTTTTGAACTGTGGTGTTGGAGAAGACTCTTAGTCCCTTGGACTGCAAGGAGATCAAACCAGTCAATCCTAAAGGAAATCAACCTGAAATATTCATTGGAAATACTGATGTTAAAGCTTCAATATGCTGACCACCTGATGCAAAGAACTGACTCATTGGAAAAGACCTTGATGCTGGGAAAGATTGAAGGCAGGAGGAGAAGGGGATGGCAGAGGATGAGATGGTTGGATGGCATCACTGACTCAATGGACATGAGTTTGAGTAAGCTCCAGGAATTGGTGATGGACAGGGAAGCCTGACATGCTGCAATCCATGGGGTTGCAAAGAGTTGAACATGACTGAGCAACTAAACTGAACTGATAAGAACAACATACTGGAAAATACTCTCAGGAAGAAATGAAGTTCTTCATTTCTTAAAAAAGCCGTCTCTGAAATTTCTTCAAATCTAAACTTGTTTAAAGAACAATAGACCCAAGTGTAAATATTCAGAAAGTGCTCCCCAGGAAATGCATTAAGAGCCTTTTTTTTCCTTTTCAATTGTAGTATTTCCCATCTCTACAGCATGTAAAGGACAGGAGTGTCTCTGATACTGTATTTCTTCCAAGGTACGTTGTTTAAAAAATGAGTTTCTATCAGGTTTAAATATTTTTAAATAATCTATTGAGAAGAACATATTGTAAAACAAAAAAAATCTAAAAAGCAATATGGCAATTTGTGTTCTTACTGAAATAATTTGATTATAAAAAATTACTTATGAGAGCTAAATTACACTGTATAAATGTCACTTTTAAAACTTGTAAGTTTGACATAACATCTAAGACCCATTTTTGTGTCTCTAAGACTAATTATTTTGTGTCCCTTTTGAATTTTTAAACTTCTAATTAACAGTGATTATGAAAGCATTTCTGAATAAAAATATACATTTAAAAACATATTAAAATGTTGTTATGCTGCTTATATATAAAAATTATTTTTTTGTTGTTTAGTTGCTAAGTCATGTCCGACTCCTTGCAACCCCATGGACAGCAGCATGCCAGGCTTCCCTGTCCTTCACTATATCCCAGAGTTTGCTCAAGCTCGTGTCCGTTGAGTTGGTGATTCCATGCAACCATCTCATCCTCTATCACCACCTTGCTTACTCAGTAAATTTTTATAGGGTTTAATCAAATTTAAGTGTGTATTGTATTCAGTAGCTAAGTCATGTCCACTCTTTGCCACCCCATGGACTACAGCACACCAGGCTTCCTGTTCTTCACTATCTCCTGGAGTTTGCTCAAATTCATGTCCATTGAGTCGGTGATGCCATCCAACCATCTCATCTTCTGTTGCCACCTTGTTTACTCAGTAAATTTTTATAGGTCTTGATCAGATTTATCAGTATGTCAAAGTATTAACCAATGCCATAGCATCCAAGTATAAAATTAAAGTGTTTTGTAATCAAAACTTGTTTGTCAAAAATGGGTCTGATGGTTCTAACCAGACAAAATAACAACCTACTTGAAAAAGCAATTAGTGTTGAGAATAAACAGAAACAGATACGGGGCAATTTTACATGTTCTAGCCTGCCTGTGACTCAGATAGGTGACATTTAAGCTGTGCCAAGGTCTAGGTTAGTCAATCATGAAAGCCATCAACCATGACCAGTCCAAAGACCCAATGTGCATGGTCTTAAAAACTCTGTGGGAGAGGGAGAGGGTGGGATGATTTGGGAGAATGGCATTGAAACATGTATACTATCACATATGAAACGAACCACCAGTCCAAGTTCGAAGCATGATACTGAATGCTTAGGGCTGGTGCACTGGGATGACCCAGAGGGATGGTACGGGGAGGGAGGAGGGAGGGGGGTTCAGGATGGGGAACACATGTACACCTGTAGTGGATTCCTGTTGATGTATGGCAAAACCAATTCAATATTGTAAAGTAATTAGCCTCCAATTAAAATAAATAAATTTATATAAAAAAAAAAAACTAGCAGGAGTGTTTCCTTTATAATTCTCAGATAGCTTTCTCGCTCCACCCCGGCCGACATATTTACGGATAAACTTTGAAAGATTTGGCCTCAGAAGAAATTAAGTTTGTGTGCTTTCTGCTTAAAAAGAACAAAATGCTTATTCTTGCCCAACAAGCACGTTTCATTTGAAGTCTCTTGGTTCTGATCAAATTTCAGGCAATCAATAAGGCAGCCTGCTGGGCAATAAACCATCCAGATCTGCAATCTGCCACCCGTCTGCCCTTTGCACAGAACCTAAGCGGCTCCTCCTAAAGGCAACACTGCTCGTCTCCGCCATCCCTCCAGCTCTGGGAGGATGCGGAAGAGCCATCCGCGCATGCCCAGCCATCCCTGGCTACAGCGGGGAACCTACTGCTTTCTATTGTTGGCCAAATGTACCCAGAAAAGAAATGTCCAAAAGGAAGGCATTTTTGTGTTCATCAGGAGAGTAAAACCTTCAAAATATGGCAAACAGGGCTGAGACATTTCTTGAGTATGATACTACCTAAATGGAGAATCCGGAAATAAATGTGAAATTCAAATGCTCTAATTATTACTCAGGGTGAAATGTCCTTTCTGATGGCACAGGATGTGACCTTCAACGCCACATGTCCACAGAAAGCAGGCAGACTGTTCAGGCATTGCAAAGCCTCAGCTTCTCTATTTGTGTTTCCCCACTCCCATCCTTTGTTACTATTCCAGGGTGGCTATGTACTGCCTGGGGCTAGCTTGTTTGATCCATGGCTGCAGAAACAAAGCCATTTGAAGCAAATGCAGAAGGTTATGAAGAGGAAGGGAGAGTTAGTGAGGTCTGAGCAAACAGTGAAATATATAGGCTTTCACACCAAAGGAAGGCTTTACATTGAACGTGACTTCAGGAAAAATCAATTTGTCTTTTCCTTTCTTGTCATAATTTCCCCTGCAATATGACTCCTGACAATTATTGAAGGGTGCATCGTTGCATAAACCCTTGCACAGTGCGGCTTATTCTCCAAGAGTAATCACATAGTGTAGCATCTGTGATGTCACAATTGGTTTCTATGGTGATAAGAAAAAGGAGACTAAGAAGAGAAGGGAAAAAAAACACATCACACCAGTGACATGACAGTCACTTTGGTAGCAGTGCGAATGCTCCTTGTAAAACCATCCTCAGTCCCAGGGTCTCAGAGCTATCACTGAAGCCATTGTGCAGTGAGTGACAAGGGAGATGAGGAGAGGGATGTCAGCCTTTGATAAGACAGGTGTCTTGTTCGGTAACATCATCTTACAACAAGCATTAAGGAGAATAGCAGAAGAATCAGCAAGTGCAAACATTAAAAAAAAAAAAAAAACCTATAAGGAAAGGGAAGTTTGCATATACCCTGCCTCTTCCTACCTGATCTGCCGTCTCGCTGAATATCCACGTGGTACCATTCCCCATCATTGGCTTTCTTCTGCGTGGCTTTCACTTTAATGGTGCCTGAGCCCATGTCAAGCAGCAGGTACAGGTTGCCATCGAGGAGTTCCACAGCAAAGAAGTCCACCTTGGTGTTCTTCTGGCTCCGGGCATCCTTTCTCTCTTGGGGCTTGCCGTGAGTGAAGAGGATCAGGCCGTTGGGCTCAGTGGTGCGAAAGTCAAAGGAGATAGAGCCCATGCGTTTGGTATTCCACTTGGGCAAGCTGATGTAAGCCTCTGGGGTCTCAAAGTTGATGGGGTCCAGTGTGGCCACATTCTCACACTTGAATACTACCTCACCATAGATCTTCATCTTGGTGTCCCCAATCCTGGCCAAGCGAGACAGCTCCAGACGGATGTCATTATTCTTATAAACAACCTGTCAAAAGTCAAACAAGTGCCATATGAATCAATCTTGCAAGCTGCAACCATCCATCGCTCACTGGGAACTCAGGAAAAAGGCCCGAGAAGAAGCTTCAGGACACAAGAGTCTGAAATAATATGAGAAACATGAGCCACAGCACTTGAAAAGCAGCTGCACAAACCTCTGAGGTGCACACAAGCCCTGAAGAAGCCCCTGTGTCTCCACTGTGTTCCTTTGGTCTGTTTCCTTCTGGCTGATTTTTTGCAGCATCAGAAAGTTACACAATGCAAGCAGAAATCAAGAGACTGAGTTGCGCAGACACAAATATTTCCAGAGATATTTACTGAAGTGTCCTCAGTAAAAGGCCAGGAACAACCTAAATGCCCATCAGTGACAGACTGGCACACCCTTATACCGGAATATGAGGCAGCCCTCAAAAACAAAGTAGCGCTCCCAGTTTTGACGTGGATTTTCTGAGTAATATTGTTAAGTGAATCAGCAAGGAACAGAACCATGTGCATTATGCTATCATTATGCAAAGTGGGTGTGTGTGTTAGGAAGTGTGCATTTTATGTATATACGTTTGCAAATGCATTAAACATTTTTGGAAGGAAACACATAAGAGACTATAAAATGGTCACTAGGGAGAGGATTTGTAGAATTAATATTCAGGAGTGGAGAGAGACTTACTTTTCACTATATCTTGCTGTACGGTTGGTTGTTTTTTTTAAGATGACTGAGTGTTAAGCATTGGGAGGGAAGACCTATATTTTTCTCCACATTGCATGTATCCTCTATACACATAAAGTAAGAGAATGAAACACCCTAAAACATTTTTAAAAAAATTATGACTTTCTAAACCTCATATAACCTATGTAAGAGTAGGGATTAATCTTGTTCCAAAACTAGAATTTTAAAGAGGTTTTGTTGCTGTTAAAACTGAATTTTGGGGTACTCTTTCTACCCCCTTCTGATGCCTATGTCAGAAGCTTTCTCTATCTCCTTTATACTTTAATAAAACTTTATTACACACACACACACACAAAAAAAACTGAATTTTGATGCAGCGCCCTCAGATAGGTCTTGGTCCTTTGATCTCTAGGCAATGTCACATCCATACCGAAACAATAAACAGGGGGAAACAGAGGGCAAAGGGGCTAGCATCTGAGTACTGATTATGTAGACCGCTTTGCTATGTCCTTCATATTGTCTTATTCAAATTCTAAATCAGGACCTCGATTTAGGTTCCAATCCCACATCCACTACTTCCAAGCTGTGTGAACTTCAAAGTTATTTAACGTCCTCCGGTTTGCTTCCTCCTTTGACAATGGGAATATAGGAACAGACTCTTTCTTAAGGATGGACTGAGTTACTATATGGGAAGCACTTAGAATGTTCACAGAGTATGGGGACAAACATCTCAGCTCTTTTGAGGGTGACTGTTAACTCACTTGGTCCTTTCTGCAGCCCTGAGAAAGTTGTCTTATCTCCATTTTCAGTAAAATAACAAGACTTAAGTGCTAAACTCTTACACCTCATCTCAGTGATAAAAAGTTAATTGAGTGAGTCATTCCAGTATATATCATTTAATCCCAAACATCTACCTGTAGAATTGCTTCTCTTCTCTCTCCCAACATGAGGAGAAAATCAAGCAAAGATGTATGCCTTTTCATATTGATTAACAACAAAGAATTGAAAAGGCCTACCATATAGCCTTCGTCATGGGTGAAATCATAGTCACACTGAGAACAGTCACAATACTGATATTTACTGAGCACCTCCTACCAGGCACTGTACTCAGGATCTGAAGTCTAGCACCCCATCAGATCCTGACAACACCCACTTGACGTGTCTACCATCGTTCTCCCATTTTACAGATGCAGAAACAGACATGGACAGTAGTTAAGGAGCCAGCCCACGGTCACACAGCCAGTTAAGTGCCCGAATAGGACTTGAACCCAGGGAGTTAGCTCCAGAGTCCATGTGGTTCGACACCTACGGACATTCAGCACAGGGTTATACTTCCAGCACCCATGAGCTCATCTTCAATAACACACTGGAAATCATGTATGTTCAACTTCCCAGTTCAAAAGCTAAATTTCTTAATTCTAGTGGACTGACCATGTGCAAAAGGAAAAAAAGAAAAAACAAAACTGCAAGATTCTTAGGCAATCACTCAAGTGAGTGAGAAAAGAAATGAAAAATGTTTAATGGCTAGCAGCTTTTCCTTTCTAATCCCCATGCAACAACCTGTGAGAGCTCTCTGTCATAACCTAACTGCAGCTTTCTTTGCATTTGAGCTAAACACCTATGACCAGAGCTCTTGTAAAGGTTAATTATTAACGTAGAACAATAGGGGATCCCACAGGGACAGACTGAGGCTCGGCTCCATTGAACAATAAATGGAAAAAGAACTCAAATATCTCTACAGGAGGCAGATGGATAAAAAGAAAAGGGCCTTTTAAAAGAATGCAGCATCCTATGAAGAGGAACTCTTCTGTGAGAAGGGTACAGAACCACGACTGGGACAGACAGTGAATAACTAGAATGCAGATTTCTGGAGACACAGACAAGAGAATCCCAGCTGGGAACTGGCAAGACAAAGACTTCTCTCAAAAGCTCTTTGAAAATGAGCTCTCTAGCTACTCCATGGCCCTGAAATTACTTGTCTATTTACTTGCAATTTCCACACCTTTCCCACTGACAGCTGAGTAACCTCTCTGAGTCCCATTGTATTTATTTCCAAAGGCAGGAGACTCAATAGCTGTTCCAGAACTGTTCCTCTTTCCCTCCAGCCCCAGAGCAATTATCAAGATTAAATGGGATATTATACCTGGTAGAATGTAGAGAATCCTAAATAGTACGTAAGCCTAGGAACACAATAGTACACCATGTTTTCCAGCAGTACTGGGGTACTATTGAAAACTGGCAGGGGCCTGAACTGATGTTCTTCTGAGGATCTCCTACCAATAAGAAAGGGACAGGAGAGCACCTTGTAGCCCAGTGATATTCAATTAAGAAGCTCCATGGTTGGCATCTTCACCTCCCTACCCAAACCCCTGCCAACCTGCCCACTGCAAGACCATGGCATGGCCATGCAAAAGTGTAGCAGCACCTTGGGGAGGGCATGATGGCAAGAAACCCCAGTGGACTCCCTTACAAGGCAAAGTAGTATCTAGTATAGTTGCTGTTGTTCAGTCACTAAGTAGTGTCTGACTCTCTGTGACCCCATGGACTGCAGCACACCAGACTTCCCTGTCCTCCACTATCGCCGGATGTTTGCTCAGGTTCTACTGAATCAGTGACACTATCCAACCATCTCATCCTCTGCCGCCCCGTTCTTCCCCTGCCTTCAACGTTTCCCAGCACCAGGGTCTTTTCCAATGAGTTGGCTCTTCGCATCAGGTGGCCAAAGTATTAGAGCTTGAGCTTTAGCATCACTCCTTCCAATGAATAATCAGGACTGATTTCCTTTAGCATTGACTGATTTCATCTCCTTGCTGTCCAAGGGACTCTAAAGAGTCTTCTCCAGCCAATTCGAAAGCATTAATTTGGTATAGTATTTTCTGTAAATTCATACTTTCATCTAAATGGAAAGCCCTGATGACCAAACTAGGAAAAGATGTGGCAGTGAGCACCTTGGTTGACAACTAGCCTCAAGGAGCAATGAGAGACAAAGCGGAAACAGCTCCTAATGGGAGATGTCACACAGCCTGGGGTGACAGAGGCAGAGTGCCAAAGAGTGACAACTCCAACCTCGGGCTTATAAAAGCTGCTGTTTGGACTTGCAGCTTGTCCAGCTGTCAAGTCCTAAGGATCGCTCAAACCAGCCCCTCGCCTACTCCAGCAGTGCCAGACTCTGTCCACCACCATTTCTCCTCCGGATTTCTGCAACGGCCTTCTAACAGAACCCCCTGATCCTTCCCCTCATGTTCTCCATAGTTCCACAGTGAATTTTCCAAAACCATTAAATCTGATCAGGCATTCCCTTGCTTAATAACCCTCAACATAGACAAGGATGATCTGTCCGTGTCTCTCTCCCCACTTGTTTCCCTTTCTTTCCCCCATCCTTTCATTCTCTAATCCAGACGACTTAAAGCTCTTTGATTCTTTTAATGATCCTCTTCTCTCCCCTGTGTCTGTCTGTCTGTCTGTCTCTCTGTCTGTGTGTTAGTCTCTCAGTAGCATCTGACTCTTTGCAACCCCATGGACTGTAGCCCTCCAGGCTCCTCTGTTCCTGGGATTCTCCAGGCAAGAATACTGGAGTGGGTTGCCATTCTCTTCTCCAGGGGATCTTCAGAATCCAGGGATCCAACCCAGATCTCCTGCATTGCAGGTGGATTCTTAACCATCTGAGCCATTTGTTCCCTGTTAAACACTTTTCTTGCTCTGATCTACATCCAGTACACACTCCTTGTCCTTCTGGTCTCAGTTTAGATGCTACTTTCTTGAGGAATCCTTTCTGACAAAATGGCCCCCATAATTCTGACAATTTTGTGGATGTTTTCCTTCTGCACACTATCTTTTATTCTTTGACCATGTGTAAGTATGTTTGTACAAATTTGAATCCTTTTAAAAGTGTTTTGATTATGAATTATCAAATAAGATGTGCTTAGGACTTTTATCCTTATGTATCAGAGGGTAGACAGAATGAGAACCATAATCACAGAAAACTAACCAAACTGATTACACATGGACCACAGCCTTGTCTAACTCAATGAAACTATGAGCCATGCCATGTGGGGCCACCCAAGATGGATGGGTCATGGTGGAGAGTTCTGACAAAACATGGTTCCCTGGAGAAGGGATTAGCAAACCACTTCAGTAATCTTGCCTTTAAAACCCCATGAACAATATGAAAAGGCAAAAAGATAGGATACTGAAAGAAGAACTCCCCCGGTCGGTAGGTGCCGAATATGCTACAGGAGATCAATGGAGAAATAACTCCAGAAAGAATGGAGAGACAGAGCCAAAGCAAAAACAATGCCCAGTTGTGGGTGTGACTGATGATGGAAGTAAAGTCTGATGCTGTAAAGAACAGTATTACGTAGGAACCTGGAATGTTAGGTCTATGAATCAAGGTAAATGAGAAGTAGTCAAATAGGAGATGGCAAGAGTGAACATTGACATTTCAGAAATTAGTGAATTAAAACAGACTGGAATGGGTGAATTTAATTCAGGTGACAATTATATCTACTACTGTGGGCAATAATCCTATAGAAAATATGGAGTAGCCATCATAGCAAACAAAAGAGTCAAAAATGCAGTATTTGGGGGCAATCTCAAAAATGACAGAATGATCTCTGTTCGTTTCCAAGGCAAACCATTCAACATCATAGTTATCCAAGTCTGTGCCCCAACCACTAATATCAAAGAAGCTGAAGTTGAACGGTTTTATGATGACCTACCAGACCCTCTAGAACTAACGTCAAAAAGATGTCTTTTTAATCATACAGGACTGGAATGCAACAGAAAGAAGTCTAAAGGTACTTGGGGTAATAGGCAAGTTTAGCCTTTGAGTACAAAATAAAGCAGGACAAAGACTAACAGAGTTTTGCCAAGAGAATACACTGGTCATAGTAAACAATTCCTTCCAACAACACAAGAGACAACTCTACATATGGACATCACCAGATGGTCAACACCAAAATTAGATTGATTATGTTCTTTGCAGCCAAAGATGGAGAAGCTCTATACATTCGGCAAAACCAAGACTGGGAGCTGACTGTGGTTCACATCATGAACTCCTTATTGCCAAATTCAGACTTGACTTGAGGAAAGTAGGGAAAACCACTAGACCATTCAGGTATGACCTAAATCAAATTCCTTACGATTATATAGTAGAAGTGACAAACAGATTCAAGGGATTAGATCTGATAGACAGAGAGCCTGAAGAACTATGGATGGAGGTTCATGATATTGTACAAGAGGCAGTGATCAAAACCATCCCCAAGAAAAAAAAAATGCAAAAGGCAAAATGGCTGTCTGAGGAGGCCTGACAAATAGCTGTGAAAAGAAGAGAAGTGAAAAGCAAAGGAGAAAAGGAAAGATACACCCATTTGAATGCAGAGTTCCAAAGAATAGCAGGGAGAGATAAGAAAGACTTCCTCCGTGATCAATGCAAAGAAATAGAGGAAAACAATAGGATAAGAAAGACTAGAGATCTCTTCAAGAAAATTAGAGATGCCAAGGGAACATTTCATGCAAAGATGGGCTCGATAAAGGACAGAAATGGTATGAACCTAACAGAAGCAGAAGATATTGAGAAGAGGTGGCAAGAACACAAAGAAGAACTGTACAAAAAAGATCTTCATGACCCACATAACCACACGGTGTGATCACTCACCTAGAACCATTCTAGAATGCAAAATCAAGTGGGCCTTAGGAAGCATCACTATGAACAAAGCTAGTGGAGGTGATGGAATTCCAGTTGAACTATTTCAAATCCTAAAAGATGATGCTGTGAAAGTGCTGCACTCAATATGCCAGCAAATTTGGAAAGCTCAGCAGTGGCCACAGGACTGGAAAAGGTCAGTTTTCATTCCAATCCCAAAGAAAAGGCAATGCCAAAGAATGCTCAAACTACTACACAACTGCACTCATCTCACAGGCTAGTGAAGTAATGCTCAACATTCTTCAAGTGAGGCTTCAACAGTATGTGAACTAAGAATTTCCAGATGGTCAAGCTGGATGTATAAGAGGCAGAGGAACCGGAGATCAAATTGCCAACATCCATTGGATCATAGAAAAAGCAAGAGAATTCTAGAAAAACAGAAAAACATCTATTTCTGCTTCATTGACTATTCCAAAGCCTTTGTGTGGATTACAACAATATGTGGAAAATTCTTAAAGAGAAGGAAATACCATACCACCTCACCTGCCTCCTGAGAAACCTGCATGCAGGTCAAGAAGCAACAGTTAGAACCAGACATGGAACAACAGGCTGGTTCCAAATTGGGAAAGAAGTATGTCAAGGCTATATACTGTCACCCTGCTTATTTAACTTATATGTAGTGTATATCATGCAAAATTCTGGGCTGGATGAAACACAAGCTGGAATCAAGATTGCCGGGGAAAATGTCAGTAACCTCAGATATGCAGACGACACTATCCTTATGGCATAAAGTGAAGAGGAACTAAAGAGCCTCTTGATGAAAGTGAAAGAGGAGAGTGAAGAAGCTGGCTTAAAACTCAATATTCAAAAAAGTAAGATCATGGCATCCGGTCCCATCACTCCATGGCAAATAGATGGGGAAACAAAGGAAACAGTGAGAGACTTTATATTCTTCGGCTCCAAAATCACTGCAGATGCTGACTGCAGCCATGAAATTAAGACACCCAATCCTTGGAAGAAAAGTTATGACCAACCTAGACAGCATATTAAAAAGCAGAGACATTACTTTGCCAACAAAGGTCCATCTAGTCAAAGCTATGGTTTTTCCAGTAGTCATGTATGGATGTGAGAGTTGGTCCATAAAGCTGAGCGCTGAAGAACTGATGCTTTTGAACTGAGGTGTTGGAGAAGACTCTTGAGGATCCCTTGGACTGCAAGGAGATCCAACCATTAAACCTAAGGGAAATCAGTACTGAATATTTATTGGAAGAACTGATGCTGAAGCTGAAGCTCCAATACTTTGGCCATCTGATGAGAAGAACTGATTCACTGGAAAAGATCTTGATGTTAGTAAAGACTGAGGGCAGTAGGAGAAGGCAACAACAGAAGATGAGATGGTTGGATGGCATCACTGACTCAATGGATATGAGTCTGAGCAGGTTCCATGAGTTGCTGATGGACAGGGAAGCCTGGCATGCTGCAGTCCATGCGATCACAAAGAGTTGGACCCAACTGAGTGACCGAACTAAACTCAACTGAACTGGACTTGCAGCGCATGCTTAGAAGGTCAGATAGTAAAACAGTTGTATACAGAATCTCAGGGCTAAGACACTGTCTCAGAACACCACCTCTTGTCTTAATCTTAATGTCCCTAATCTTTGATACAGAGGCACACAGGAACAATACCAGGAGTAAGGCAAGCTATGAGCAGGAGCAATACAGTAAAAACAGTCACCACCTACCAAGAGCCTATTATGTGCCAGACACTTTAAAAATGCTAATGTGCACCTCCCACATTAAGGAAGTGAAACAGGTAACATTAGCCTCACTTTGCAGAAATGAGGTTCAGAGAGGATAGGCACTTGTCTAAGATCACACAGTCCCTTAAGGGCATAACCAGGACTTGAACCCAGATCTCTCTGACTGTACTGGGGCAAGGTCATGTTCCAGGGCTGGCCATTCCTAAGCTCTCTAGTAGTGCAGGCTTACCCATAAAGTAGAAACTCCTTAAATCAGGCACAAAAAAACACACCCAGCTCCATCCAGACTTATTAAGCCCTTCCTACCTGGGCTGCCCTCTCTAATGGATCCCTACCCTTCCCTTCCCCACTTTGAGGCACTTGGAGGCTTCAGTGTGAACTCTGGTGTCAGAGCTTCTGCATACTTGCTCATCACGTAGGTTTCCCAGCCTACAGTGCCTTCCTCTCCTCTCCAACCTCTAAATGATGATTCATCCCTCCCAGGATCTACCCCCAAACCCACTCCAGGCCCTCCTGGACTACTCTGGTTCTTGCTGATACCCACCATTTGCTTGGAAGCCTTTCATTGCCTACCTATGACGGAGCTGTCTGCCTGCCTGCCCAGACCATTGGCCTTGATTGGGAAAGAAACCGCTGTTCTTTTAATATTCGTTTATTTTTGGCTGTGCCAGGTCTTCATCACAACATGTGGGCTTTCTCTAGTTGTGGCGAGTGGGGGCTACTCTCTAGTTGCGGGATGCGTGTGTCTCATTGTGGTGGCTTCTCTTGCTGTGGAGCACAGGCTGGGTACACAGGCTTCAGTAGCTGTGGTGCGCGGGCTTAGCTGTTCCACAGCATGTAGGATCTTCCTGAACCAGGGATCGAACCCATGTCCCCTGCACTGGCACACAGATTCAAAACCACTGGACCACCTGGGAAGCCCCAGGAGAGGTTATTCTAATCTATATGCTGTGCTTTTTAAACTCTTCCTTGATGCTCAAGGAATATGGCAAGCCCAGGAGTGTGAATCTAAGGGGTAGCAGTTCATGGGAGTATTTAGAAGGTCAGATAGTAAAATGGTTTTGGACAGAAGCACAGAGTTAAAATACTCTCTGAGAACAACCGACTCATTTGAAAAGACCCTGATGCTGGGAAAGATTGAGGGCAGGAGGAGAAGGGGACAACAGAGGATGAGATGGTTGGATGGCATCACCGACTCAATGGACATGGGTTTGGGTAGACTTCGGCAGTTGGTGATGGACAGGGAGGCCTGGTGTGCTGCGGTTCATGCAGTCGCAAAGAGTCGGACACAACTGAGTGACTGAAATGAACTGAACTGAGAACACCACCTCTTGTATGTCTCCCCAATCTTTGATACAGAGGAACACAGGAACAATACCAGGAGTAAGACAAGCTATGATAGCAAGAACAATACAATAAAGAGAGTCACCACCTATCAAGAACGCATGGGAGTATTTTCCTCTCTCTTCCATCTTATCCCAGGACACTCTGGACGCTGTTTTCAGCTTTCTGGGAATATACATCCACATATTCTGTGATAAATGCCACATCCCTGGACTCTCCAGCAAGGGACCCAGAAGGAATCTGGGAGTGTGGGTTTGTTCCCCGCAGTTCCAAGATGGCCTTGTGGTTCTGTTTCTCCTGTCCAGGAAGAGCAGATTTACCACACAGCCTTTCTTTTCTCTTGTTTTTGAAGTGTCTGTAATCCTCTATGTGTCTACATATAGGGCAATCTCAATTAAAAAAAAAAAAACAGATCGTCTTATAGGACTGTGACTCACAGGCCTGTGACTTGATGACGGAGCATCACTGTTCTGACCCAGGTCAGTGGACGGTGTCTGAAGTCAGGACTCTGGGGGACATCCTCTGGAGTATGTGGGCCAGACGAAACAGAGTGGTGAAAAGCCAATGTCAGGGGGCCTTGGGGTGGAACAGCATTGACAACAAATCCCAGTAAAGCCTTTTGACTTTATACCTGTGTGCAGAGCAGTTTACATATGACCAGCAATGGACAAAGATTTATTCCCTACCCCAACATAATCCTTTGACAATAGATAATAACGAAATGAGCTTTTTCTCTTCGGCTTTCAGGATTGTGCAGTTTCTAGATAAACCTGGGGGTAATCTTGTTATTGTGTGACATTTCTACTCTGCGTAAATAAATAAGAAGCCCTGGGAAAGCACCTTGCGTCTGGGGCAGTCACAGACTCACATATCCTACTTTCTCTATATTACTTCCCCCTCCACCCTTCAGGCAACTGATGACTCTGGTCGGTGGTGATTTTCTTTCCTAGGGAGCGTCTACTCAACTCATCTGTCACTCAAAACATTCAACCTTGTTACCTTTCAGTAAGCACGGGTCTTACTGTTTTGAGTAAACCTCAAATATCTTATCAGCAAAACATATGCATTACAGCTTTAAAAATCTGAACCAGCACCTAGTTGTAGCGGTGCTTAATAAATGCTCATATCTTCATTAAATCCGATGTTGGACTCAGTTGGCAGCACAAGGCAGAGGTCAAGGTCACGGACGTCCCGCCTCAGTAAGTACAGTCTGAGTCCAGCTCCTCCCCTGCCGGCTGTGTGACCTTGGACAATGGTTAACGTTCTTCACGTCGAAGACTTACAGGTAACGCGTCTCCTTTCACAGGGCCGTAAGAGGCCTGTGAGGTAATGTGTCATAGCTACAAAATGCTTTAGCAGTTTCTGATGCTTCTCTTCATTTTGTTATTTTCTGTGAGAAGCCATAACTAGATCAACAGAGAGGAGAGCCTGACATGGAGTCATTAGAAAGGGAAGATTCCACTACAATATTGTAAAGTAATTAGCCTCCAATTAAAATAAATACATTACTTAAAAAAAAAAAAAAAAGGGAAGATTCCCTGTGAGGGTAAGTTCTAAGCCACGTGTCTGCTCAAGAGTCTAACGACAGACTCTGGATTTAACAAATTCTGAAGGTAGAATAAAAAATTACAAATTACAAAATCGGGACTTCCCTGGTGGCCCAGTGGTTAGGAATCTGCCTTACAATGCAGGTCTCCGGTCAGGGAAGTAAGATCCCACAAGCCTTGGGATGACGAAGCCCCTGGGCGGCAAGTACTAAAGCTCGTGTGCAGAGAGTCCACGCACAGCTAAAACCTGATGCAGCAAATTAGGAAAAATAAATAAATAGTTGCCTAGTGTGGCATTTATAAGATATGAAAACGCCTAGTGGTATCTATTTTTTGTCTTTCTCACACACCAGGCCCTTGTACAGATTTAGGATTCATGATCCTTAACATCATTTTCTGCCGCAGTGTACCACTGACCAAATTCCAACAGTGAACTTCTAGCACAAATGGGGCAGCAGATGGTCCTCTTAGCTTCCAAAGCCAGAGAAGCTGATATTTGGCATGGCCAAGGCCACATCTGCACCCCTGGTCTGGCTAACAGGGGTCAGCAGACTCACTCGCCTGCTGAGTTGCAGCTGACACCCAGGCTGAGGCCCTGAGCCCCCGCCACTGCATACCACGGACATCATTTCCAGGTTGCTGTTCTGCTCACAGCGCTCAGGGTCTGCCAAAGATAAAAACCGAGCCCCAGAAATAGAAAATGGGAATGGAGTTTCAGAATCACAGGCAAGAGCCAAGAAATATGAGAGTCCTGAGACTCAAAGTAAAGGCCGGAAAGACTCCAGATAAAGTTGAAACCTGTAGGAGAAATACTGGCGATTAACTAACTTGAGGTTTGACAGAAACAACAAAATTCTGTAAAGTAATTATCCTTCAATTAAAAATTAAATACCTTTAAAAAAAATTTTTAAAAGGTTGGGTGAACATACTGTCACAGGGAACTCTCCTTAATGCACGGTGGTGACCTAAATGGGAAGAAAATCCAGAAGGGAGGAAATATATGTATATGTATGGCTGATTCATTCATTCACTTGTTGTGTTAGTACAGAAGAAACTAACAACGTGTAAAGCAACTATACTCCATTAGAGATGAATTAAAAAAAATAAAAATTAAAAAGGCTTGGTGATCCAACACTCTGTGGGTCAAACAATACATATCTGAAAGCTGGATCTCAAAGACTACCAGTTTATAATCCCTGGTCCATGGTTCCAAGCTGAGCACCAAAGAATGGATGCTTTTGAACTGTGGTGTTGGAGAAGACTCTTGAGAGTCCCTTGAACTGCAAGATCCAACCAGTCCATCCTAAAGGAAATCAGTCCTGAATATTCACTGGAAGAACTGATGCTGAAGCTGAAACTCCAATACTCTGGCCACCTGATACAAAGAACTGACTCATTAGAAAAGACCCTGATGCTGGGAAAGATTGAAGGCAGGGGGAGAGGGGGACGACAGAGGATGAGATGGCTAGATGGCATTACCAACTCAATGGACATGAGTTTGAGTAAACTCTGGGAGTGGGTGATGGACAGGGAGGCCTGGCGTGCTGCAGTCCATGGGGTTGCAAAAAGTCGGACACGACTGAGCAACTGAACTGAAGGTTCCATTTGCAAGAGACTGACAGGAAAAAATAAAAGGGACAGAAAGCAAGCTGGAGTCACAGGAAGAATCCAGACAAACTTCAGTACTTAAATTGAACCAGCAAAGTCCTCAGACCCTTCCTCATTTAAAAAAAAAAAAAAAAAAAGCCCGACGCAGAGAGAGGAACACACGAGCAAGCACTGTGCAGCAACCAGTTAGTCTGACCTTATAAACCCAGGGCCATGGGCACCAGCTCCAGAGCCGCACGAATGATGCAAGTCCTCACCACTTAGCCTGAAGACTTAGGCAAGCATTTATTCCCTTGACTGATTCCTTAAGAGAAAGCAATGACCATGTAAGTCTGTGGTCAACTGCAGACATAAACTGTAAGTTTAAGACTTCCAATCTCTGGCATAGTGAAGGTCTCAATTTTATTCTTCAGGAAGGAGAACTTTCTTAGGCTCTACAACATGCAGATTTCAATAGTTGCACAGGCTTGGTTGCCCCGTGGCGTGTGGAATCATCCCAGACTAGGGATCAAACCTGTGTCCCTGCATTAACAGGCAGATTCTTAACTACTGGACCACCAGGAAGTCTTAGGACTTTTATTCAGCTAAAAGGTTGACTAGGCACATATGTCTATGTGTCCCATAGAAAAGATTTTCAGCCAACCAAATCTGTGGGGTATTTAGGATACCATAAAAGTCCAGTCTATCACAAGAGGTAAGATGTGCCAACTCAGGCTTTATCATTCTTCCAGAGCCTTCTAAGATTTTACTAAATTAATGAACCAAGAACGTGGCATAGACAAACCATAAACTTGGCATAACGAGAACCAGGCAAAGAAATAAGAAGTGAATATCCATATATGGGCCATAGTTCTCCAAGACAGGCCTTATCAGTGAATAGCGAAAAGGTTTCTAGATAATTTAGAAAAGTTTTCGAGATGACCCTTTAAGCCACAACTGGACAGAAAACTCTCCCATCTCTTAGCACCATGTTGGCAAATACACGTTTCTCTTCTTCCTTTCTGGAAGATGGCATTGCTAACTAGTCTAATTCTATTCTACTCCCTTTCTCATTGAACCCAAATGAAGCCTCAGAATTCAAGGCAGTGCTCTGTGAAGTTATCACCAAAGAGCTGAAACTTGAGGTGAACCTACCTATGCTCTGGTTACTTTCTAACATGAAAGCCAACATAACGTAAATGAAGATTAAGCCAACTTAAAGTAAGCTTCCCTGGTGGCTCAGATGGTAAAGAATATGCCTGCAATACAGGAGACCTGGTTCAATTCCTGGGTTGGGAAGATCCCCAGAGAAGGGAACAGCAACCCACGCCATTATTCTTGCCTGGAAAATCCCAGGGACAGAGGAGCCTGGCGGCCTACAGTCCATGGGGTCGCAAAGAGTTGGACATGACTGAGCGACTAACACTGACTAACGCAAATTAAGAATATTGGAAACAAAAGAAAATCCATGTAAATATGTTAACTAACTTAAGCTCTAGACCATGGAAGACAAAGGTAACATGAAGTACAATCTGATATGCAAGGCTTAGAAATCTTGGAGGATGCTTTATATGAGATTCCTGTCGCTCCAGCTAATGTGTGTGCCAGGGTCTGTAATCAGAAACTTGGCCCAGACTGTATTTCTCTTCCCCCTGCTTTTTAGGAATGACATAATAAACAGGCTGTGCATTTCTGATGGGGCAACTAATGGATCCCCAGTGTCTGGCACACAGTTGAGGCTCGACAAATTTAATACACTCTTAATTCTTGTTCTGATATTTTCTTAAGTACTACACAGATCTACCCCCATGAATGCCTATGTTTCTTTCTGTCTTAGAATATTTGATGAGGGCACCCACGTGACTACAGTGAAAGTTACATGTCTCAAAGAGGGGAACTAAAATCAGATGAGTAGGTGGTACTTCATTATGAAAAGCTCTAAAAATACAGTCATTATGCAGTTGGGGGAAAAGGAACCATTAGGGTAGAAAGGAAGCCTTTAGCAGTTTGATTAGAAAGGTGACAAAATTTAAAATGTGCCTTCCTGAATCACTAGGAATCTACTGTTATTTCTATTCCAAGGACTAGAAATAACTCTGATCATCTTACTGTTTTCTCTGGGGATAAAATGTCCTTTCCTGCTTGAAACTCTTCAATGGTTCTTCTGTACCAACTTCAGAATCGAATGCAGACTTCTAAGCATTAAAGTCTTCCTGATCTAGTCCATCTTCATCATCACCAACCTTGCCAAAGTTCTGTGGTTCTTCCAATAAACCATCCCTGGCATAAGCCTCACCTAGATTCTCCATCTGAATAACTACTGCTCACATGAGAGGCACAGTTAGAGTATCACCTACTTCGGAAGCCTTTCCCAACATTCTTGCCCATTCCACTTCCACCCACAGCTGATTCCCTTCCCTCTGCTCCCATAGCTCCATCTTCTGCTATTATAGAATTTATCATGCTGTGCTGTAACTGTCTGTCTATCCCCAGTAGACTGGGAGTTTCTCAAGTGGAAGACCTGGTGTTTTTCCTGTGTTTCCCAAGGTCTGTTCCAGTGCCTGGCACAAAGTCAGTATATATATTTTAGGAGGATGGGGAAGAATGGAGAGAAAGAAGGGCAAGGAAAATCATAGTCTATATCCCAATGCCTCTAAGTCAAAGAGGACTGTAAGGCAAAAAGAAGCCTCTACATTCATTCTGCTTGACAATAAGTGAGGAGACAAGAATATAGAAAACTGAAGAATCACACAGTTAAAAGCATCTGGTGGAACCACTGAATAGTTAGTTGCTTTCCCTATTGTGTATGCTTGGGAAATATGCTTATATTTTAAGCTATAAATATGGAAAGTTCCGCACCCTCGAATGGCAGCTGTCATTAGTTTGTGCGTCTTGGCAGAACACTAAGAGAAGCAGCAGCAAAAAGCCCAACTGCAAATTCTAGCAAGATGCTCTAGGAGATTGCCTGATGAAGCTCAGCACCAGAACTGCCTCTCACTCTGCAGCCTGCTAAGAGATGACTGCTCACCTCTACGACCATGGAGCCTGGACTGTCAGAGAGAACAGATTTTGAAACAATACCTCAGAGCCCTTATCCCCTGCACTCAGAGACAAAAAAAAAAAAAAAAAGGAACAAGAATGAATCCCCAACAGTGAAGCCTTCGACCATGGCTAGCAACTTCTGGCTGCTACCAACTATCCTGCAAAAATATAGATTGCAAGAGGAATGCCAAATAGCTTTTGAAGAAAGATTTTATGAAAGGCCCAAAGGCAGAACTACTATAAAGGACTCAGTGAAACAGAACCTTGAAGAAGTCTAACACGGTTGGCTGGCAACAATAGCAGCATATCAGGAAAGCCATGAATTCCACGCAGCCCAGAAAAATGGCAGCAGTGGGTTCAGACTGTGATAGTGTGTGTGATAGTGTGTCGGATAGTGACACACAATTCCAAGAGATGCTGATCAACACACAAGCTCCAGGAGGACCAAGATGGCAAGTTTACACAGGGGCTTTGCAGCCCATTCATTTGTATAAAGTACATATGGGCTTTATATAAGAGATGCATGGCTTCCTGATGGTCCCCCACCTTTCTAAAAAGGGGCTCTGTTGTCAGAAGCAATTATCAGCTGTTTCTTGCCTGGCCTGCTAAGCAGCTCTGCTACTAGTCTAATAAAGGCTCTAATCAGATGGCCTTTCAAAGTGGTCCAGAGGAGCCCCTCTGCAATCAGCAGAAGGGGTGAGGAGAGTATAAGAAGAATATGCCAGGTTGGCAGGTGCCTGATAACAGAACCATTTCTAACCTTGTGCAAACGGCAGCAAATAAGAATTGAATTCAAACTGACAGTAATATAGACAGAAATGCCAGAACTCAAGTTGATTTCTTTTCTAAACAGGTGTCTGTACCTTTTGTTAACGTCAAAATACAGAGTTGTGGAAAAAATGAGGCCAACCTCCTTTGGAGGGCACCCTTTCAAGGTGATGGCCCTTAGTCCCAGGATTTACACCTGGCACTTTACCTTTAGTACATCTGCAGAGACCCACACAACCACTAGATGTCCCTTACGCCACATAAAACCAACCTGAAATGAATTTCACTACCAGCCACACAAATCACATTTAAAGAAAGCTTTTCTAAGTCTTGGATCTTAGGTATCAACTATAATTCCTATCACTACTTACTCCTCCTTATTTATATTTTGTCCATTTCTATGCATTTCAATAGTCTTGAGAGTCCCTTGGACTGCAAGGAGATCCAACCAGTCCATTCTGAAGGAGATCAGCCCTGGATTTCTTTGGAAGGAATGATACTAAAGCTGAAACTCCAGTCCTTTGGCCACCTCATGCGAAGAGTTGACTCACTGGAAAAGACTCTGATGCTGGGAGGGATTGGGGCAGGAGGAGAAAGGGATGACAGAGGATGAGATGGCTGGATGGCATCACTGACTCAATGGACGTGAGTGTGAGTGAACTCTGGGAGTTGGTGATGGACAGGGAGGCCTGGCGTGCTGCGATTCATGGGGTCGCAAAGAGTCGGACACGACTGAGCGACTGAACTGAACTGAATAGAGAACTATTATGAATTAAAATTCTTTTAGAGGAAAAAATAATAGAGAAATAGGCAGAAGGAATATTTCAGGAAAGGACTGCTGCTGCTGCTAAGTCGCTTTAGTCGTGTCCAATTCTGTGTGACCCCATAGACAGCAGCCCACCAGGCTCCCCCATCCCTGGGATTCTCCAGGCAAGAACACTGGAGTGGGTTGCCATTTCCTTCTCCAATGCATGAAAATGAAAAGTGAAAGTGAAGTCGCTCAGTCGTGTCCGACTCTCAGGGACCCCACAGACTGCAGCTCACCAGGATCCTCCATCCATGGGATTTTCCAGGCAAGAGTACTGCAGGAAAGGAATATAGGGTGCCTAAAGGACTCAAAGTTCATTATCACTTTTAGGAATCAAATAAGCTTCAATATACATGGAGTAACCCACAAGCTCAGCTTAAATTCAGTTACCGTACATTAGGATCTTAGATTCAATGAAACTAGGTATGGCAAATAATTTTAATTTCACATGTCAAGCTTGATCAATTAAGAGAGGCTGCCTAGGACACAAAATGGGAAAGATTATTGGGCTGTGACCCACAGACAATGCCTGATAGGCTTGTGAAAATGGGGAATGGTGACTCCCATGATGCTGCACTTGCAGAACCTGAATTAACCCCCTAGCTCGAAGCCTCCCAGACTCAGAATGACCATGGGCCAGGACAACAGGATGATGGCAGTAGTAGAAGTACTAAACATAGCCACAGCTGACCTTAACGGAAGGCCTTTCGTGGGACACGTTTTGTTCTCAGTATTATACACAAAATAATTTAATCCTCATATGGCAAATATCCAAACCAAGACACAACACTACTTTTGAGAGTAAAAGAGGGCAATAATTCACCCGGACAACAGGTAACCCAGGACATCCCAAGTCTACCTGCGGTGCATGGCTGCCCTGGTGGAGCCTCGTGACAACCTGAGGAATGAGAGGTAGCATAACTAGGGTTCAGGACTGCAAGCCTTGAAGCCGCCCAGCTTCCTGACCGAAGACAGAGCCCAGAGAAAGCTACAGAAAGACCACTTCACTGTGCGGAGGATCTTACACACCTGCAGCAAAAGGTCCTGGAGCAACATCCCACTGTGCACGGCAGACAGCAGGCGGGACATGGCCGCCACCTTCCCTATTCAGGGGAGGAGGAGGCTGGGGAATTCACACCAGGCTGGCTCACCAGTTACCAGGGAAACCAGGGCTGGGGCAGGGGACGCAGCTCCTGATTAAGCCCGATAATTAAGAGGATGGGATAGCCGTGTGAGCGAAGCAGGGGCTGGTCGAGCCGAAGATATATAAGGAGCAAGAAAGCAACCATCTTGAGTTGCCTGACCACACATTCCACCCCTACATACCCTGCAGGACCCTTATAATCTTGGTCACCCCTCTTCTGCAGTACCCCTGGGGTCAGGCATGATGAGGCACACTGTAACCGAAGACCACAAATGCAAGACAATAACAGCAGCTAAAGAGGAAGCCAGGTACTTATTTGGCCAATTTTTCATGCAAGTCCAGAAGAGGAAAACAACGGCATCTCACTGCAGACCCAGCCATCAGACTCACTTCACAGTGGGGCCACCACTGTCACCCAGTCTGCAAACAGATAACCTCGGCTCAGACTAGGGGTGAAATGGAAGTTTAGCAGGCAAATGGAAATTAACGGTGTTTCACAGGCACAAAGCAGGGAAGATTATGATCATTAAGCAAAATACAAGCCACGGCAGCACTCTGAGATCACACCACCCCTCCCTGAGGTCTCTGTCCTGGCCGGCACCCTCAGTCCCCACAGCTGATGCCAAGTACTGGAGAGGCGGATTAACAGCAGAGCCCAGGGTTAACATGATGGTGCCTCCCTCCAGTAGAGGGCCCGGACTAATCATCTTAATGGTCTTAAGTGGGGCAGGTAGAAGACAGGTGAAGTCTAAATTCTCTTCTACTCCTGTTCCCCACGAGGTGCAAACCCAAACCACCGGGGATGTATCCTCCCGCCCCATGGCTTTTTATAATGTGATCCCCCTGTGTGGGTCTTATGGCCAGGGCAAACCTGAGCCACTGTCCTGACCGATCGTGGGCAGGGGTCCCTCAGTGGTTAGCGGTTGACCCCAGCTGGTTAACATGCCACAGGCACCGGGATGACTGCTCCTGGGATGTTCAGTTACAGCAGCAGGGCTCCAGTCAGCCCCCTGGCCCTCGTGTTGACAGAGCGGGTTTCCCTCTCAACTGTTAAGGTAGTTTGATCATCCTTTCAATTAGCCAGAGATCAGTGGGGCTGTGGACAGGTGAAAATGCCAGCATATATCATTTTTATCAGCCCATTCCTGAACTTCGTGGCTGGTAAAGTGGATTCCTGGGTCACTATCCAATGTCCATTGGTGATGGGGGGGTCCTTATATCATACACAGCTGTTCCAGACACTGAATAGTGATTTTTCTGCATTACTGGATGACCCAGGTAGACCATTAGTAAGGTCTTCCACCTGCTGTAATGCTCTGTAAATGCACGGGGCTGGTGTCTGTCACACTGTATGGCAGTTCTGCCCACATGCATAGCTGCCCCAGAGGCCCAAGGACACTCTTACTACTTTGCTGTTGCCACAGGCCCCAAGCAAGCCCTTCTGGGTAACTGGCCACATCCAACTCACAAGTCTGTCCCCCTCAGTTAATATCCCTAAAGCCTGTGTCCATAACTATTGAGGGGTCAGATAATACCTAAGTGTTGGACAGATAACCTCAGTCCTTGAGATTCTGTCTGTGTTCACCAGCTTCCCCCGTGCAGTCAGATGAGCCAGAAGCTTGGGGCTGCTACTTCTCAACGGGAAAGAGACTCTGAGGTTCAACAAGACGCCACCAATATAAAAGAAGAGAAAGATATCTCCCGTGTTGGTCAGCTGCCACAGGGCCCCACAGGCTGGTGGACGGCCACCTCGGGATTACCCCTGCCATTTCCCAGTCCCGTCCTTATCTCTTGACAATGCAACATTCACAGGCATTCCCTCAGCCTCCTGAAGCGCTCTTCACTTGTTGGGTGGCACCCCACAGGCCATCAAGCCTTGCAGCTGCCCAGCCTGGGGACCAAAGAAAGAGCCCAAGACAGTGACAGAGACACCAAGGGTTTATTGGACAGGGCTGGGTCTTACCTGTGCACAGAAAAGTTCAGGGAGTGACACACTCACCGTGTGCAGAAGACAGAACACGGCAGCCACCTTCCCTACTCAGGGGAGGAGGGGGCTGCCATTTATAGGGGGAACTGACATCAGGTTGGCTCATTAGAGTTACCAGGGAAACCAGCCGCTGGGGCAGGGGCTAAACCTGCAGGCAGTTACAGATTAAGCCCTATCATTAAGAGGACTGGAGATTTCTGTGAGTGAAACAGGGCCGGGTCAAGCAGGAGATGTGCAGAGTGCAAGAGAATGGCCATTTTGAGTGGCCTGACCATACATAGAGTTAAGAGACATTTGCTGAAGTCAATCTATGTGGGTTCAAACATTTGCTTTGCACTTGTCCTTGCATAACCTGGACAGGTTATTGCACCTCTGTGTACCTCAGCTTCCTCATCTTTGAATTGGGATGATGATAATAATAGTATGATTATCTTGTAGGATTGTTGTGAAAAATAGAAGATTATTAAGTACATGTAGGGGCTTTAGACTAGCTCTTGGTAATATAAGTGTTGGCTACTATTATCTTCAGTTTACAGAAGAGAAAAGGAGAATCAGAGATTTTAACATCTAAGGTCACAGAGCTATTACTAGAACCAGAATCAAATGCAAGCCTGGCTTGAGAACCTATGCTCAGTAACTGACTACCCTGCCTCTACACAACAGAACAAAACAATGTTTCCCTAAGATCTCTCCTGTAATCCAGCTTCTCCAAGGAGCTGGACCACAAGAGAATCGCTAGAAATGGGAGGCTCTCCTGCCTGAGGTTTAGGTTAGCAGGTTATGGTCAAGTAGGTGCATTGAATGAAGCATGCTCAAGGCTCCTGTCAGAGCCCTGTGGAAGATTTCTCCTGGGGGCCATGCTCTCCCCCGGCTATATGTGAGAGGAGGAAAGGAAGTGTGCAGGAGCCAGGTGAGTCTGCTTCCAAAACTCAACTGCTGCTGCTGCTGCTGCTAAGTCGCTTCAGTCGTATCCAACTCTGTGTGACCCCATAGACGGCAGCCCACCAGACTCCCCCGTCTAATTCAAAACTTAGTGAAGACCCCGTTCTGACTGTGTATGAGAGCCCATTCCAGAGCTCCTCTCTCTTGACCAGGCCTGAATTCCCCTCCCAGTGACCACCTACATCCCCTGTGACCTTCCTCATGAGAAAGATGGCAAAAGCGATTGCTGGACACTGAAGAGCGAGTGCCAGGCTAGCCCCAGAACTAGACCATGATCCATGCAAAACGGGGCTAGGTCATAGGACCTGGCCACCACGTTGACCTGCCCAGGCCTCCAGCCAGCTCTTTGAGTTCTTACTCAGCTCCTCAGTAAGTATTGTTTATTTTCATAATGAAAATAAGGAACGTTACCCTAGCTACCTGTCCAGTGACGTCAGACTGACCTAAATTAGCCCCTTCCTGACAGTATTCCCTGGCTTCCTTCATGTGGGCCCTCAGTTTCAAAGCTGTTTACTCATGAGGGATGTCTGTAAGCAAACCAAGATCCTGGAAGAATAAGCACTTGGAGTTTGCAAAGGGGAAAAAAGTCTGTCTCTGTAGAAGGCTGAAATTTTTTTCTCCAAGATAATGGGCCTTATTTGCTAAAAACCTATAAAATACTACTTTATTGGAAAAGTCAAAGTAAAGATGCTCAGTCATGTCCGATTCTTTGCGACCCCATGGACTGTAGCCTGCACCAGGCTTCTCCATCCATGGGATTTTCCAGACAAGAGTACCAGAGTGGGTTCCCATTTCCTTCCTTTCCCTTATTGGAAGAGGGTCTTTGCAAATGTGATTAAGGCTGTTGACATGAGATGATTCTGTACTATCTTGGTTGGCCCTAAATACAATTGCCTGCATCCTAATAATAAGAAGAGGGAGATTAGACATACAGAGAGAAGACAATGTAAAGGTGACGGCAAGGCTGGAGACATGCAGCCACAGGTCAAGGATTATCAGCAGCAAGAGAAACTGAAAGAGGAGCCGGTTCTGCCCAGCAGCTTCTGGGGTGCAGTCATGGGAGGGGATTGCTGACCTCTTGAATTCTGCCCAGTGAAACTAATTTTTGAACTTCTGACCTCCAAAACTATATGAGATTAAACTGCTGCTGCTGTTTTAAGCCACTGGTTCAGGATCCTTTTTTACAGTAGCCAAAGGAAACATACACACTCTCTCTTCTCATTCCCCAGCCCCTGTTAGAGTCTGAATTGCAATTCTCCCCCCAGGGCAAGGTCTACCTGCTTTGATGCTTGCCATACACAGATTCCTCAGATTTGCTTTTGTTTTGGATTTTTTTTTTAATTTCAGCATAATTGCTTAACAATATTGTGTTGGTTTCTGCCATACAACAATTCAAATCAGCCATGAGTCAATATATTCCACCTCCCTCTGAAGCCTCCTTGCCAATGTCTCTGTCTATCCCACACCTCTAAGTGGTCCCAGAGCACTGGGCTGGACTCTCTGTGTTATACAGCAGCTTCTCACTAGCTAGCTATTTTACACATCAGTTCAGTTCAGTTCATTTCAGTCGCTCAGTCGTGTCCGACTCTTTGCAACTCCATGGATTGCAGTATGCCAGGCTTCCCTTTCCATCACCAGCTCCCAGAGCTGGCTCAAATTCATGTCCATCGAGTCAGTGATGCCATCCAACCATCTCTTCCTCTGTCATCCCCTTTTCCTCCTGCCTTCAATCTTTCCTAACATCAAGGTCTTTTCCAACGAGTCAGCTCTTTGCATCAGGTGACCCAAGTATCGGAGCTTCAGCATCAGCCCTTCCAATGAACATTCAGGACTGATCTCCTTTAGGATGGACTGGTTGGATCTCCTTGCAGTCCAAGGGACTCTCAAGAGTCTTCTGCACACTGCAGTTCAGAAGCATCAGTTCTTTGGTGGTGAATGTATGTCAGTCCAACTCTCGTGATTCTCCCACCCTCTCCTTTCCCCGCTGTGCCCACAGGACCGTCCTCGACGTCTGCATCTCTATTCTTGCTCTGGAAAGAGGCTCACCGGTACCATCTTTCTACATTCCATACACACACACATATATATATGTATTAACATACAATATTTTTTTTCTCTTTCTGACTTACTTTGTGTAACAGGTTTGACAAGGAAGAATCAAATAAGAATGGAAAGCTGTGCAGACCTATCAACACGAGTACTCAGATCCTAGGATGCACTGTCTCTGAAGTTTAAATGACCAGCTGTACTTAGCCATCAGGTGTTTGATCCCACAGTTCAATCAAGTATGTGCTTATATGATAAGAGAGGATGCTTGATTCTCATAAGCCACCAAAGCCAGAGTTCAAAGCAAAAAAATGAAACACAAGAATTAAAGCATGGATTATGTGCGATTCATTGTGCTAGAAGCT
Source organism: Bos grunniens (assembly GCF_055505025.1). NCBI lineage: Eukaryota > Metazoa > Chordata > Mammalia > Artiodactyla > Bovidae > Bos > Bos grunniens. The sequence goes on from NC_141174.1 coordinate 13,454,213, forward strand.
ATCTTATTTTTACAACACAATCTCTTTCCTGAAGAATTCACCATGTTTGGGGGAAAACAGGCTTGCATATTGTTATTCATTCACTGAGCATTTATTGAGCAACTGCTATAAAGGACCATGCTGGGAAATGTGGAGTGTCTGAAGAAGAACGAGACATTGACTCGACCCTCAAAGATTTCACTCTATTAAAGGAAACAGATACACACACATTTACTCAGTTAGCCACATGCTCATTATCTATTCATTCAGTGTCATGCTCCATGGAAACACAAGGATGAAGGAGATACAGCAAAGAAGTCCTCTGTTAGAAGGAGAGATGGAAAAGTTAGCCATGTGCATGACAAAGGGTTTTTTAAAAAGTATTCCTATTGTACGTTAGTCATTCAGGTGTGTCTGACTCTTTGTGACCCCACGGACTGTAGCCCACAAGGATCGTCTGTCCATGGGATCCTTCAGGCAAGAATACTGGAGTGGGTTGCCGTTCCCTTCTCCAGAGGATCTTCCTGACCCAGGGATCAAACCCAGGTCCTCTGCACTGCGGGCAGATTCTTTACCATCTGAGCCACCTGGGAAGTCTTAAAAGTATTCCTACTCACCATAAAGTAAGGATGAGCCCTAATTCAACCTGTGAGTAGGAGGAAGGGTCAGTCTAAGGTGAAGCTTGATGTATGACTTACATCAGCCAGAAGAAAGAGGAAAGTCAGAGAAGCAACATGGAGAAAGAGAGACAAGACTGAAAAATCTTGGTGTATTCACAGAAGGGAGAGTGATCAGTATGGCTGAATTACACAGAGTTGTGGGAGGGGTGGAGGTAGAGAAGAACTGTGAAAGACCCCAGAAAACCCTGCAAAGTTTTGAACTTGGTCCTAAAGGCAGTGGGGAATCACTCAGGTGGGAGAGTGATGAGATCAGATTGGCATTACATAAAAGATTACTCTGATGGCCACAGGAATTAATTAAAAAGCAGAAAAACAATTTGAAAATCTACAGCAGCATGACATATATAAGATCAGGAGTATAAAAAGTACAATGAATATAATGATTATGGCTTGGTGATGATGTATGTGTCAGGGAAGAGAATTGCATCAAGAAAATGAAAAAGAGATAATCAAGCTGATAAAATAAGTTCATGCCAAATCACAGTCTTAAAAACCAGGTTAAGCACTGAGGATCCACAGCAGGAAAGGCATAATCAAAAACAAGTTTTGTGAGGATCAACATGGCAATTGTGTGCAGCATATTAAAAAAAAAAAAAGTCCAAATAATAGAAAGTAATGTCCAGGTTTAGGGAGGTAAAGACAAAAATAGGAGGGAAAGATTCTAGAAAATTTTCAAAAATAAAGCTCAGAGGGCTTGATGACTTGTTGGAAGACAGGGGAAGGCTTTACTGGACTGTTCTGTTAAGGCATCCAGTTGTATCCATCTAATACTGATAATGAAGGATATATACTAGGTGCCAAGCATGGTGATAAATGCTTTATATTTAGAACTCCCTGTAATAATCACACCAGTTCTATGGGGTAACATCACCATCTCACTTTATGGATGAGAAAACTGAGACTTGGAGAGTTAAATGACTCACCCAGGCTCTCAAACCTTTCAAGTGGCAAAGCTAGGATTTGAACTCAAGTCCATCTGACTCCCAAATGAATTCAAAAAACCATTAAGCTCCATGGTTGACTCCTATATTCCAATTACTTTGGAAGAAACAGTTTAGAAACATCCTTTATTCAACCACAATGCCATTACTATTTATCAGAAAATTATCCCCATCTTGGGACTCCTCTGATCATACACAAAACCTCAACAAAGACTGGTCTGTTGCTGCATTCTTAAATCGGTGTATCACTCCATTACCAATGCCCCTTGAAATCCAAATCAGTAGCTGGAAAGCTTAGTACCATCTAATCAGGATAAACTAGAATGGTCAAAGAAACAAAAAACAGGCAAGGATCCTAGGGAATACATGGTATTTGGGGGACTTTCCTACTACCAAAGGTCTAATAGATATCCTGAAAGAAGCTAAGACTTTGGAAAAAAGCCTACCCACTTTTACCTTTAACTCTTTAGTCTTTAGAGTTCATTTTTGGACTAGCATGAAAGTAACTATTATCAGGTGTTTCTTTAAAAGTTTCCTAAGGGCATCCTGCAGAGAAGGCAATGGCACCCCACTCCAGGACTCTTGCCTGGAAACTCCCATGGACAGAGGAGCCTGGTAGGCTGCAATCCATGGGGTCGCGAAGAGTCGGACACGACTGAGCGACTTCACTTTTACTTTTCACTTTCATGCATTGGAGAAGGAAATGGCAACCCACTCCAGTGTTCTTGCCTGGAGAATCCCAGGGTCAGCGGAGCCTGGTGGGCTGCCGTCTATGGGGTCACACAGAGTCAGACACGACTGAAGTGACTTAGCATTAGCAAGGGCATCCTGGCACTAAAAAAGGATGTTTCTACCTGTAAACAAAGCAGATAACACAAAATTACGGTTGCAGAATTTACCAAAGACCTTTCCTGGAACTTCCATAGCACTGACCATTTTCCCATTTCTAATAGACCATGCCCTTGTCTACATTTTCTTTCATCCCAAAGGTAGAAAATGTTTATTTTCCTGCCTGACATAATTTTTTATTAAATAATATTTATTGTGGTTCTGATTATGACAATGAAATATTAGAAGCAAATATGTGACAATATAAGACTGGTTTAAAATCTTCATACAAATATATTATGAAATATTATAAGCCATTAAAGTATTTTAAATATATATGCATTAACATAAAAGCTATTTATGATTCTTGGAGTGAAAATAGAATGTAGAAAAAATACGATGAAGTCTATGAGCTAAATACTGTTTAAAACATTAATTTAGATATTTGTATTTATATGTATAGTTGTTGCTGTTCAGTTGCTGAGTCATGTCAGACTCTTTGCAACTCCATGGACTGCAGCATGCCAGGCCTCCCTACCTTCACCATCCCCCGAAGCCTGCTCAAACTCATGTCCATTGAGTCAGTGATGCCATCCAACCATCTTGTCCTCTGTCGTCCCCTCCTCCTCCTGTCTTCAAACTTTTCCAGCATCAGGGTCTTTTCAAATGAGTCAGCTCTTTGCATCAGGTGGCCAAAGAACTGAAGCATCAGCTTCAGTGTCAGTCCTTCCAGTGAACACTCAGAACTGATCTCCTTTAGGATGGACTGGTTGGATCTCCTTGCAGTCCAAGGGACTCTCAAGAGGCTTCTCCAACACCTCAGTTCAAAAGCATCAATTCTTTGGCACTTAGCCTTCTTTATGGCCCAACTCTCACATGCATATATGACTACTGGAAAAACCATAGCTTTGACTAGATGGACCTTTGTCAGCGAAGTAATGTCTCTGCTTTTTAATATGCTGTCTGGGTTTATCATAGCTTTCCTTCCAAGGAGCAAGCGTCTTTTAATTTCATGGCTGCAGTCACCATCTGCAGTGATTTTGGAGCCCACGAATATAAAGTCAGCCACTGTTTCCATTGTTTCCCCATCTATTTGCCATGCAGTGATGGGATTAGATGCCATGACTTTCATTTTCTGAATGTTGAGTTTTAAGGCAGCTTTTTCACTTTCCTCCTTCACTTTCATCAAGAGGCTCTTTAGTTCCTCTTCACTTTCTGGCAACAAGGGTGGTATCATCTGCATATCTGAGGTTATTGATATTTCTCCTGGCAATCTTGATTCCAGCTTGTACTTCATCCAGCTTAGCCTTCTGCATGATGTACCTGCATATAAGTTAAATAAGCAGGGTGACAATATACAGCCTTGACATAGTACTTTTCCTATTTGGAACCAGTCTGTTCCATGTCCAGTTGCTAACTGTTGCTTCTTGACCTGCATACAGGTTTCTCAAGAGGCAGGTCAGGTGGTCTGGTATTCCCATCTCTTTCAGAATTTTTCACAGTTTATTGTGATTCACACAGTCAAGGGCTTTAGCCTAGTCAATGAAGCAGAAGTAGGTGTTTATCTGGAATTCTCTTGCTTTTTCTATGATCCAATGGATGTTGGCAATTTGATCTCTGGTTCCTCTGCCTTTTCAAACACCAGCTTGAACATCTGGAATTTCTTGATTCACATACTATTGTAGCCCCACTTGGAGAATTTTAAGCATTACTTTACTAGCGTGTGAGATGAGTGTTAGAACTGGACATGGAACAACAGACTGGTTCCAAATAGGAAAAGGAGTACGTCCAAGGCTGTATGCTGTCACCCTGCTTATTTAACTTATATGCAGAGTACATCATGAGAAATGCTGGGCTGGAAGAAGCATAAGCTGGAATCAAGATTGCCAGGAGGAATATCAATAACCTCAGATATGCAGATGACACCACCCTTATGGCAGAAAGTGAAGAGGAACTCAAAAGCCTCTTGATGAAAGTGAAAGAGGAGAGTGAAAAAGTTGGCTTAAAGCTCAACATTCACAAAACGAAGATCATGGCATCTGGTCCCATCACTTCATGGGAAATAGATGAGGAAACAGTGGAAACAGTGTCAGATTTTATTTTTCTGGGATCCAAAATCACTGCAGATGGTGACTGCAGCCTTGAAATTAAAAGATGCTTACTCCTTGGAATAAAAGTTATGACCAACCTAGATAGCATATTCAAAAGCAAAGACATTACCTTGCCAACAAAGGTCCATCTAGTTAAGGCTATGGGTTTTCCAGTGGTCATGTATGGATGTGAGAATTGGACTGTGAAGAAAGCTGAGTGCCAAAGATGATGCTTTTGAACTGTGGTGTTGGAGAAGCCTCTTGAGAGTCTCTTGGACTGCAAGGAGATCCAACCAGTCCATTCTGAAGGAAATCAGCCTGGGTGTTCTTTGGAAGGAATGTTGCTAAAGCTGAAACTCCAGTACTTTGGCCACCTCATGCGAAGAGTTGACTCATTGGAAAAGACTCTGATGCTGGGAAGGATTGGGGGCAGGAGGAAAAGGGGACGACAGAGGATGAGATGGCTGGATGGCATCACCGACTCGATGGACCTGAGTTTGAGTGAACTCTGGGAGTTGGTGATGGACAGGGAGGCCTGGGGTGCTACAATTCATGGGGTCACAAAGAGTCAGACACGACTGAGTGACTGAACTGAACTGAGATGAATGTAATTGCATGATAGTTTGAACATTTTTTTGGCATTGCCTTTCTTTGGGTTTGGAATGAAAACTGACCTTTTCCAGTCCTGTGGCCACTGCTGAGTTTTCCAAATTTGCCAGAATACAGATTGCAGCACTTTCACAGCATCATCTTTTAGGATTAGAAATAGCTCATCTGGAATTTCATCACTTCTACTAGCTTTGTTCATAGTGATGCTTCCTAAGGCCCACTTGACTTCACAATCCAGGATATCTGGCTGTAGGTGAGTGATCACACCATCGTGGTCATCTGAGTCATTAAGATCTTTTTTGTATAGTTCTTCTATACATTCTATATGCATAGTAGACATCTGGAACTTTACAGCAGTTAATGTTAAAATATTAACTGACTATTGCTAGGTGCTAGAAATGTTTTATTATGAAATATTGCAAACACACAAATTTATAGAAAATAAAATAACAAAAACTTCTGTACTTAACATTTCTGCCTGACATAATTTTGACCAACTAATGTCTTCTGTATTTATGACAATCCAAGGATTGATAAAGACATGAGAATGGCATCTTTCTCCCTGGTCTCCTTATGGGATGACCTGAAGAAAATGCTGATGCCATGGACTATTGCACCAAAAAGACTGTTTGGATCTATCTAGGGCTCTCTTACTCTTGTTCCAACTATGAAGGTACAGAAAAGGTGAAATGTCAACAGAAAACTAGAATGCCCCTAGATCCAGCACAAAGAAAAGGCAAGACACCAACTTGAATTCTATCAGAAAACCAAAACCTACTGCTAAACACCTTACAGTGAGCATAGAAAGTCACAAGTGGCAGCTGAATAAGTCAAGACACTTAGTTTTTATCTCTGGTTTGTACCACTATCCACTTGACTGTATGGCTAGAGGACACAGTTCCAAGAAAAATCAATCACAGGTATTTCATTTAATCATGGATGAAAGAAGAGAGAATCTTTGCCACCTTGTCGTTGCAGCATTCAAAATACTATGCTTTAACTTAATGGCTTCCTAAGAGAAATCATTTTTAACTTATTATTAAATTATTCTTAATGAAAAAAAGCAAGATTACTAATGTCCAATTAACTAAATTTAAATAGGCTCAGAACAGTCAGTATCTGTGAAATAGCTATTTCTTGTCTATAACTTTCTCTTCAAAATTCTCTTTTCCAGGGTTTCCTGACTGCACACTTTCCAAGTAACTCTTTGATGACTCACTTTCTTCCTGTCATCATCATCTTTTCCAAATTCCTTAAAAAGAGGCTTTCCCTTAAGCATCTGACGAGGCTCTCTTCCCCTTTTTTCATGACTCTATCTCAGCTGGTAATATCCTCCACTCACACATATTTATCCCTAGACCAAACACTTTCCAAAGCCCCACAACCCTAAATGAATTGTCCACTGAAACATTCACCTAAAATTAAAATTCTCTGAAGAACTTTAGAATCAACCTGCTTAAAAACAAACTCACAGATTCCTCATCTCAGGTCCCCTACATCTGCTAATAGTCACCCCAAGTTCAAATTTTTGAAGATATATCTGATCCTCCCCTCCTCACGGTCCCTAGCATCAATTTGTTACCAAGCCCATTTGGTTCCATATCCGACAAGTTTTTCATATTCATTTTCTCTACTCCATTCCACTGGTCCTGTTCAGGCCCCCGTTTTCTTTAATCATCCAGTAAACAACCATAGAGAACTTACTAAATGTTAGGCTTTAAGCAGGGTCCCTGACTTTAAGGAACTTTTTACTAGAAGTGTTACACGTGTAAACATATATATGTGCAGCTATGTTAGAAGAGGAATATGTATGGATGCACTAGATTCTTAAGGCTGGATGGTCAATTCAGCTCTGGAGAAATGGAGCCTGGGTTAAATCTCAGATGGACTTGTATGATACAGATTCCTAATGAGCCCCGATCCCGACTCCAGTGTCTCCTCCTTCAATCTATTCTTCATACTGCTGTCCTACACTTGGCTGTGATCCACAGCATGACAATAATCTACAAGAGAATGAACAGCTGAACCAAGACAGTGGCAAGAGGTAAGATAGACATGAGTCTAGTCAACATGGCTTAGGGACAGAAGACTCTTGAAGGAGTGTTTAAGGAAAGGGAAAACAATAATGACTTTCAGGTCTCTGGCTTGGCTAATTTAGGTAGATATCAAGTCAATGATAGAACAAATTCAACAGGAGGAGTAAGAAGTTCTGGGGAGGAAGGAAGGAGGAATGGAAAAAGAAAGAGGGAGGGAGGAGATGGTTAGACCAAGAAACCCCACAAACCACCAGAACTGAAAATGAACCAAACTATACTCCAGAGAAGGCATGTTTTAAAGCCACATTATCCCTAGCTTGAAGAAAAAGATAAGTCACTTTGACTCCATTTGATATTAAGATAGGTAGTCAGCACTTTGCTCTGCAATTACATTCCAGCACTATTACATATGATTCTCATAGCATACTCCAGGAGACAGTGAAGGACAGGGAAGTCTACTGTGCTGCAGTTCATGGGGCCGCAAAGAGTTGGGCATGACTAAGTGACTGAATGACAACAACCTGAGCATGTGAAAAAACTTCTCCCAAGTAATCTAGCAACACCATAAGCTTGAGGCCTTAATTTCCTGTCCTCCTGTCTGAGCACTTCTTTTCTTTCCTGATTTTCTGTTATTTCTCCTAGGAAACTGAACTGAAAGAACTTAGGACAGGAATCAAGCTCACCTTTGAAATAAGCACTCAATAAGTACTCAACATATAATCAAGAGTGCTGTCAATATACCCTGCCATTCTAAAATGCATGCCTCTCAGTAGTTCTAGCCCAATTATTAAAATACCAAAATAATTACTTTAATGAGGTTTTAATGGTGATGATAATTATTTTGATAATGATGATAGTGACAAGTGATGATGGTGAAGATGGAAGAGAAAGAGGAAAAGAAAAGACAGTGATGAGTATGGTACTAACAATATATTTTAAATCAACTTCATTAGAGAAATGTCAGGACAATGAGAGGAAACAACAGCAGAAAGAACAGCATCAATCCCATGTATTTGATACACACACAAAAAACATTAACCTAAGTGTTCCACAGTTCTTCGTTCAGTCACTAAGTCATATCCTACTATTTGTGACCCCATGGGCTGTAGCCCCTCCAGGCTTCCCTATCCATGGGATTTCCCAGGCAAGAATACTGGAGTGGATTGTCATTTCCATCTCCAGGGCATCTTCCCCGACCAGGGATCAAACCCACGTCTCCTGCATTGGAGGCAGATTCTTTACCACTGAGCCACCAGGGAAGCCCTCCACAGTTCTTAGTGATATATTTAACCAACTGTAATAGTGTCTACAGAGAATTTGGCAACAAGGTATAAAGTGTGGACTATATATTTATGAGACCATGCAACTTGAAGAAAAACCACTTGAAAAGGTATTGAAACTCTCTTTCTTTGATTTCTATGACACATAATCTAGTCAACCTATTTTCTCCCATTTCGTACTAGCTACTGCTTCTTCTCCTAATTTTATTAATGCGTGTTCCCTAAGGCACAACCTTCATCTCCCCACTCTTTATTCTCTACACATTTTCTATCACAACTCATCTACATTCCCAGTTTTACTTCTTCCCTAGACAGAGGGCTTCTAAATATTTATGCCATATTCATGGCAGCTGATTCCTCTCTCTGTTCAGATTCGCATCTCCAACTAATATCTGAGGATTTTTCATCCAGCTGCCTTTCTTTTAGGTCAAAGCATTTCAAGAGACAAAATCACCCTCTTGTCTACACATCTCCTCCCCCTTCTCACCCCTTCTCTTCTTGATGCCCTGTCCCTCCTCACTATAGACCCTGTGTAACTTCTCTGATTAAAGAAAACTCTTCCAAAAGCTGTCTGTTCCTACTTTCATCAATTCCACACTTACTAGTCTCTCCTCAATCCACTTCAAATTAGTCTCTTGCCCATGGCACACCCCAGGAGTGGGCAATACCTTGCCAGAACCAATGATTCACTCTCACGCCCCTTGACCTCTCAGCGTTTTTCTTGCAAGATATGCGTCGCAAGTTCTTTTAAGATTCCCATACTCTCTTGTGTCTCTGTCTACCTAAATAATCTCTGTTTCTTTTGTTGGCTACTCCTCTGTAAGACTTCTATCTGCTGAGAGCCCCAGAGTTCTGCTTCTGGCCCTCTTTTTGATTCCAACTACAATCTGTGAGTCTTATTATTTTCAATATTATAATTATGTGGTTGATGCTCAGTTACATCTCTAGCCACAGCATTCCTCTGGTCAACAGACTCACATTTCCCACTGTCTTCTTGACATCTCCACTGAACAGGCTTTTAAATTAAACATGGCTAAAAGAGAAATATTGATTTCACCTTTCCCAAGCTCACTCTTCTAAGCATCCCCACTTAGACAATGTTATTAACAGTTATCCTAGCCTGGACGATATCATGGAGTCACAGTGCTGCCATCTGAGCAATTCTGACTCTTTACCTCCCTCGAGTGAGATAGGATTGTATGTTTTGGCCTCCTTGTGGTAGGTGGAGCTGTGTGATTACTTCTGACCAATTCCTTTCGAGCAGAAGTGATGTGTCATTTCAGGCCAAACATATCATTGTTCCAAGTTTGAAATCCTCTAAATTTCTCTTTTCCCTTTTCAGTGTCAACCACCAATGTTCCCACGAGTGGTGACCCTGTCATCCCATGTTCCAAAGTGAGAATAATAATAAAAATACCAAGGCCTCCAGCCAACACACAAAGGATATAGTGTTGGTGAACAGTTGTAAGCCTCTGGTATTCTGGAGTATTTTGTTGCCATATCACAACTTAGCTTATCCTAATAAATACATCCTCAATTACTCACCTCTCATACCCAATACCCAATCCATCAATAAATCCTATTGACTCCATCTCCAAAGGACACCCCTCATCAATCCACTTCTTACCATCTCATTGTTAACGATTCTTGTTCACAGGGCTCTATTTTCTTGCCGGCCTGGTAACAGCAGCCACCTGACCATCTTCTGTCTCTATTAGTGCATACTATGATCCATTCCCATAAACCAGTCAGAGGGATGCTTCTAAACTCAGATCAATCACTTCCCTGCTAAAAAGTGCCCAGTGGTTCTTCATTGTAATTAGAATGAAATCCAAATCCCTTATCATGGCTTAAAGGTTCCACACAATTTGGTCTATACTGTGTTCTCTTGTATATCCCTTGAATCCAACAATCACTTCCTTTTAGGTCTGTGCAATTACTGATCCTCTGACTTCCTGTCGAGCAACATCAGCTCACTACCAACCCAACTCTCTAAAATGGTACTCCGTCATCTTGCACTCCCTCACCATGCTATATTTTGTTTCCTCTCCTCAAAGCATTTGTATCACCATACATAATACTTTAGGTTTCTTTTCTTACTCCTTGTTTCCAGCTACCATAACATAAGCTATATGAAAACAGGGACTTTTGTTGTTGCTGCTGCTCACAGCTGTAGGTCTAGCCTTAGCCGGAAGTAGTAGGTAGTAAGCTGAAAGTGCATGAGGGCAATTCTGTAAGCCTTCCTCATATTTCTAGCTCGTCAAGCATCAAGGGTTCTGCTGAACCTTCAGAGTTCTTTGTGGTGGTCAAATCTTTTAACTTTGACGATCCTTTGACACTCCCATGGACTGTCGCCCACCAGGCTCCCCTGTCCATGGAATTCTCCAGGCAAGAGTGCTGGAGTGGGTTGCCATTTCCTTCTCCAGGGGATCTTCCTGACCCAGGGATCAAACCCAGGTCTCCTGAACTGCAGGCGGATTCTTTACCATCTGAGCTACTAGGGAAGCCCATAGGTCATACATATACATATTATGCTTACCTATACAAAAGTACATATTAAACACACAATATACACAAAGAAAAGTAGATGGGTGCACACCCATGCACACATACATATATACACACGCTGTGCTGTGCTTAGTTGCTCAGTCGTGTCCAACTGTTGGCAGCCCCATGGACTGTAGCCTGTCAGACTCCTCTGTCCATGGGGATTCTCCAGGCAAGAATACTAGAGTGGGTTACCATGCCCTCCTCCAGGGGATCTTCCCAACCCAGGGATCAAACCCAGGTCTCATGCATTGCAGGCAGATTCTTTACCATCTGAGCCACCAGGGAAGCAAAAGGATACTGGAGTGGGTAGCCTACCCCTGCTCCAGGGGATCTTCCTGACCTAGGAATTGAACCAGGGTCTCCTGCATTGCAAGTGGAGTCTTTACCAGCTGAGCTACCAGAGACGCCCATATATACACATATGTTTAATCTAACAGCTAACCAGGTATTACCAAATTTTTTAATATGAGAGAGGCTCTTTTGGCCAGCAAAAGCACTCGCCTAAAGCAAACCCTGCTTTCAATCATTGTAAATGATTAAATGGCATTTCCAATTGTGACTGAGATGTTATCTCGGCAGAAGCTAAGAGTTCCTGACAAGTTCTGACTAAATCTTCTGTTCCCATTAAGAACTGTTATTGTCATTCCAGAGAAACAGTCCACTAGGGAATATTTGCTTCTGCTGGTGCCAAGAGGATATATTCATCACTCATCTATCCATCCCTATTAGGTAAACATATGTGGAAGACATTGTAAGAGAAGGAAAATAAATTACTGACTCAAAAAATATTTATTGAGTGAATATTGGTATGCACAGGCATGGTCCTGAAGTAAACAAAATAAAATCTTACCCACATGGACCTTATGATCTAAGTGCGTGGAGCAAATAAATACGTAAACATACAGTATATTATATGGTGATAAGCAAGCTAAAAGAGAATGCATATGCTAGGATGGGATGCAGGGTTTCTACTACTTATTCAGGATAGCCAGGAAAGGCCTCTAAAATCCTGTGATATTTCAGCAAGGACTTGAAAATGTTGGGCTCAGGCCCTAATTCTCATTTAAGGAAAGAAAATTCCAGGCAGACAGACAGTAGCTCTTTAAGTTCTGAGCAGTCAAGTAAATGACATTCAAAAATCATCAAGGAGGCTGGTGTGGCTGGATCAGGGGGAACAGTGAGGGGTAAACTGGAGACGAGGGCAGAGGGATGGTGAGGGCAGAGCCTGCAGGGTCTCACAGGCCTCCCAAGAACCTGAGCCCAGCTGCTGAGCAAGACGGAAAGCATTCAGAGGGTTCTGAGCAGAGATGGGTGTGTTCCTTTAATGTTTTAGGAGGAAAATTCTGGATGCTAGGGAGCAAGAATAGACTTGGGGAAAGGGGAAAACCAGAAGAGAAAACAGAAGTGGGAAGAGCATTTAGAAGGCTGACGCAGGAATCTCGTGAGAAAAGAGGGTGGCTTGGACCAGCATGTCCCCCTTTATACCCTGTCTGACGCCCAGATTGGTTTACTGGCCCCTTTGCTATGATCCTGAAACCCTGAAGGAGTGTCTCATTAAAGCACTTATCAAACTGCACGACAAGCATTTATTTATTTTTCAGTTTCCTTGACCAGCATTAGATCTCTTCAATAAGACATCGTCACTGCATTTGTACCTTTGTCACCACACGCTGCCTACAAAAAAGTGAATCAATGAACCTAAAACAGTTAAAGCATAATACAAGTCAATTTACTTATTAGCACAAGTAAACAGTAACTCACTCAAATTCAGGTGCCCATACTCAGGAGGAAATGAGAGGAGGTGAGAGAATTGTCTATTTACCACCTGATGTTTGGCCTCATTCCAACTAGCTGGCTTTTGTATCTTCTGGCAAGAGTTGCCTTAACAGAAATGCACAGAGACGTCAGGATCCTAAGTCTTGGTTTTCAAACTTTCAAGGGTCCTGGACTTCAGGGGGTGATTTTAAAGCCTTGTTAAGGGTAAAGTTAACTAAAAGCATTTTTTTCTACCCACTGCATCAATTTTAGAATGTAATCTCCACATAAACTGTGATTCTTCTGTGCCACGCCCCTCTGGAGACCTCCATCACTCCACACAGCCATAGCCTATTTTTGAAACATGCCCAAGGCCCAAAGGGGGCTTCCCTAGTGGCTCAGACAGTAAAGAATCGGCCTGCAATGCAGGAGACCTTGGTGTGATCCCTGGATAGGAAAGATCCCCTAGAGAAGGGAATGGCTACCCACTCCAGTATTCTTACCTGGAGAATCCCCATGGACAGAGGAGCCTGGCGGGCTAAATCCATGGGGTCACAAAGAGTTGGACATGACTGAAGTGACTTAGCACGTACGCATGGTATTGGTTTCAATGTGGAAAAGTGTCTTGCAGGACACCTCAAAGCTAGAAGCAAAGCTGCCTGTCCAGCACATAGATGCTGATTCCCCTCTAGATGAAGTGGCTTTGATATGTCTCATTTGGGTAAAGAGCCAAGGGATTCCAGTATTTAAAAACATTCTTTTAAACAGACATGCATAGACTATTGGTACCAATTCTTTTAGAATGTGACAGAAGTCCCAAGCATACAAGGCAGACCTGTGTGTTCCAGAAACTTTGAAGGACTCAACCCCAAATGAACAGTATCTCCTGCTGCTGCTTGCTGCTATAAAGGACTCTGGGTGTCAAGCAAAACTGTATTAGGAGACATTACACCTGTTTCTGTCTTCTGTGGTCACCATGTCTGGGATAATTTTGGGTTGGTCAAAAGGCTCATTCAGGTTTTTTATAACATCCATGGAAAAAGCCCAAGCAAACTTTTTGGGCAACCCAACACGTTTATTCCTAAATAAGTGAGAAATTAAATGAAATGTGTGTTTATGGTCTCTTCCTGCCAAATCCATAGACCATTTGGAATAGAGTATAGTTTAGGGTGCATTTCCTCAGAATGTGGACTATCTGGGTCAAAAGGTGGACTGGCCACTGTGATCCTTGGGGTGGGCCCTCTTAAAGCCAGGGAGTTCACTTAATGACATCTACAAAGGTGAGAGACCACGATAGGCAAGAGTTACATAAAAGGAGTCATTTATGCAAATTGATAAAAACCAAACCACTCTACTTTGTGTTGCTAAAAGTCAAAGATTTAATTAAAATGAGACAGAAGACTCTGCATTCACATATATTCTGGGAAGGAAGCAGTCTGTGGGAAATGGGAAGTCAAATTCCAAACTCAAAATTCACTGGCAAAACCAGCTCAAGCTGGTAGTATTTCAAATGCAGTCCAATCCAAAATTCTGTGTTATACTTTCTGCTCAAGAACCCGTCATCTCTTTATGTTTTGCCATTAATTTATGACACTCTACAAACAGGATCCAACCTGTATCTTCAGCCTAATCTCCTACCCTTTTCCCCAGACATATTGAATTTTGTAGGCACACTCAAACACTTGTTAATTGAGAATAACATAAATCTTTATACTTACATATGTTTGGTTTAGACTGTTCCTTTAATGGAACATTCTTTCCCTATCTCTTCCATCTATTTCTGCAAAATAATCATGGCCAATTTTCAAATTTGTTTCAGGCCTTCTCAAGCAAAACACATTGTTTATCTCTTGGGTGACACATTTTTAATTTAGTTAAAGCATACATTTGGAAAAGTACACAAATCAAGAGCTCTAACATAACATTCAGAGTGATCACCTATATGTACTCAACGTCGAGACCAAGAAATATAAAAACACCAACATGACAGAAGCCTCCCTCCTGCCCCCCACTCGCCGCATTCTTCTTCAAAGAGAACTAACTGATTTATGACACCATAGAATAGTTTATCCTGTTAAAAACTTTATGTAAGGGAGAATTATAACTTGTATCCTTCTCATCTGACTTACTTTACTCAATATTCTGTTTATAAGATGTATCTATTTGTTGTAGATACATCAACAATGTATTCATCAAATGTATTCCATCTTGTGAATATAGCACAGTCTACTGAGTCCACTGTCCATGGCCATGTAGGTTATTTCCAGCTTGGGGTTATTTTAAACCATGTGTTTATCAATATTTTTGTGTAGAGACTATGATGTAATATGTCTGCATTTCCGTTGGCATATACTCAGGAATGGAATATTGTCAAGGCTCCTTCTTATTGATAAATCTGGACTCAATTTCTGTCTACCAGCTCCATGAAACTGAAGGTTCCTACTGAAGGTCCTGCTCACATTCTCAGCCTCTGGGATGCCACTTTCTGCCTGGCTTCTTAGGGAATGTCTAGAGGGGAAAATACATGCTTTTTGGCGAGACTTCTTGCCTCATCTTTCTGTGCTTTTCTCCTCTTTTTACAGGACCTTGGCCCTTTGAGCCCTCTCTCTCTTGGTAGATCTCTGATGTCTACAGATTGATCATTTTCAGGCTTTGTCTGGCTTTTCTAGCTGCTATTAGCGACAGGGTCACTTTGATACGAGCTTATCCACCAGAAACAGAAATCTTACCTAGTATTTTAAACATCTTTCCCATTTGGCATCTTTTATTCTTCATCATAATTACTACAATTATTTCCAACATGTTTGCCAATATTTCTTATTTGGGCCCCTTGAAGGAAGGAACAATTTTATATTAATTCTGTATCCCTTTGTCTAGTAAAACTAAACCAGAGAAAGACACAGTCAGAATATCACTAAGGAAAAAATGTCTTTTTAGCTTTTTAATGCTAAATGAAGATAAATTAATTTTTTCTTACAAAAATTACACACTTTATCACACTTTTCAGCCTTTGCTTCTACTCCTTTCTATGCACTTGCGTATTAAAAATGGTCACTTCATTCTATGGTTTCTTTCTGTATGTCTCTCTCTCCATCTTCCTCTTTTTTACCATTGACTAAAAAAACACATTTATAATAAAAATTCATACTGCAGTCAAAATACTTAAAACCTAATAGAAGAACACATACACAAGTAGTCTTAAGTCACATATTACACATCCTTTATGTTACTTTTCAAGTTAAATGTTAAAGCCATAGAGATCAAAGATCCTTCCACTTGGCTATGGAATTCTGTACCCTTAAAAACCACATTTATAAAAAGATGATGGAAGCTAGACCTCAGATCTCAAAAAGGTATGGGATATCTTCTCTCTGATCATCATTCTATCATCAACACTTAGCCCAGTGCCTGACATATACGAACAGAGAAGCATTTAGTAGTTACTTGATAAATTAATCAAGGAATACTCAGTTTACTCAAGCCCAATAATTCAGTGATCTTAAACTTTCCATCCTCGTCAAACTGCTTTCAGTTGTCTATGAGAACATTCTTGCTCCTGGGAAGAAAAGCTATGACAAACCTAGACAGCATATTAAAAAGCAGAGCCATTACTTTGCCAACAAAGGTCCATCTAGCCAAAGCTATGGTTTTTGCAGTAGTCATGTATGGATGTAAGAGTTGGACCATAAACAAGTCTGAATGCCAAAGAATTGATGCTTTTGAACTGTGGTGTCAGAGAAGACTCTGGAGAGTCCCTTGGACTGCAAGGAGATCCAACCAGTCCATTCTAAAGGAAATCAGTCCTGAATAGTCATTGGAAGGACTGATGCTGAAGCTGAAGCTCCAATACTTTGGCCATCTGATGCGAAGAAATGATTCATTAGAAAAGACCCTGATGCTGGGAAAGATTGAAGGTGGTAGAAGGGGATGATAGAGGATGAGATGGTTGGATGGCATCACCGATTCAATGGACATGAGTTTGAGCAAGCTCTGGGAGATAGTGAAGGACAAGGAAGCCTGGCGTGCTGCAGTCCATGGGGTCACAAAGAGTCAGACACGACTGAGTGACAGAACTGAACTGATAAGAACACTGTAGCATCAAATTTCACTTCCTATTAACAAAAAAATTGAAGCAAAACTGACACCGTTCTTGGTAGAAAAATCTCAGCACCATGATCCTAAAAGATTAGATAGCTTTCTATACATTGGTATGCTACTAAAATTAACTTTATCAAATTGAAATTAATAATTGAGAGAGGGAATCTGCTTTTCACACATCTGAGTCTTTAAGCTAAACTACATGATGAAGTTTTGTTTTGTTTCTTTGTCACATAACAGCCAAAATAAATATTTTGCTTTAACTTTTGTAGAAAATGCAAGAAAAAGACACATGAAGGGGGCCACAGTAATAGTAATGGCAGATGAGGGCAACTACGTAGTCCACTCTAAGACACAAATTTATGACTTTCCATGGAAGGAATTGTTGGGAACCATAGTTCCAAGAGACTCAAATGCTGCTCACACATTTTAAACTCAACTCTAGGGAGAACCCAAGAATTTCCTAACTACCCATCAACACCCCAGAAAAGGAAATCCTAAAGTGGGAAAGAATGAACATATTTGGGGAATAATATTTTCCATGAAAACATCCTTTTTTTTTTTTTTAACAGTTTTGATGCCTTCATTTTTGGTTGCTCAGTAATAATTATCTGCTTTGGAGATTTTGTTGTGTTTTACTTTATCTTTATTTTTTTTTAATGAAGTATAGTTGCTTTACATTGTCTCAGGTATAGAGCAAAGTGATTTAGTTTTTTTTTTTTTACATATGTATATATTTTTTCTTTTTTCAGATTCTTTTCCATTACAATTTATTACAAGATATTAAATATAGTTCCCTGTGCTATACAGTGGCTCTCTGTTGTTAATCTATTTTATATAATGTAGTGTGTATCTTGGGCTTCCCAGGTGGCACGAAGGATAAAAAACTCACCTGCCAATGCAGGAGACATAAGAGATGCAGGCTCGACCCCTGGATGAGGAAGAGAAGGAAATGGCAAAAACACTCGGAGAATTCTATGGACAGAGGCGCCTGGGTGGCTACAGTCCATGGGGTAGCAAAGAGTTGGACACGACTGAGTGACTAACACTTTCACTTTTCAGAAGAACTACATCATTTTCAAGCAAAAAGACAACAAGTTTCTTCTGATAAAGAGACGGGCTCCAAACTAAGAACTGAATGGGAAGCTTCATACTGGGGCTTCGCAGAGTAAGAAGGAAACAGGAAGCACAGAGTTTATTTCCCCTTAAAGTCTGTGGATTCTCAGTAGGAGTGAGGAACTTAAAATGAGAGAAAGCTGTTGGTACATATTTTATATGGTATTTTATAGGGTAAATCTTGTTTAACCTCTATTGAGTTGGTTTATACTATATGACTTACAGTCAATGCCAAATATTGTCAAGGATCAAGGAGACATTTACCTGCTGCTAGTGGGAGTGCAAATTTGCATACTAATTTGGAGAGCAATTTGGCAATATCTGGTAAACTTACAGATATACCCATAGACAACTTCACTTCTGGCAGAAACATGAATAAAAACACATGCAGGGCATTCACTCTAGCCTTAACTGAAATGCTGAAAACTGGAAACAACTTAAATATTGAGCCACACTAGAAAATGGCATGAAATAAGCAAAACAAAGTATGTTCCGACCGTGGGACGCTAAACAGAAGTTAACATGTATAATTGAAGTCTACCATCTTCTATCTTTAAGGGAATCTTCTAAGATAAATCTTAAAAATGTTATATTGAATAAAACAGCAAGTTGTACAAAGATATGTATAGTAAGACATCATTTGTATAAATTTTAAACACGCAGATTACAGAAAATTTGCTTAAGGATATAAACATGTACAGTAAAATGGTAAAACATGAACTAGAAAGCAACATAGCAATACAAAGAAAATTGTTCCCTGTGAAACCAGAATCCTTTGTAACTCTACCACCAACATGTCTGAGCTGGCATAAGGATAAAATTTATTTCATCCTACAGTTTCACTAGGGATAGCTCAGAGCTTCTCTTCTCACCCCTTCTCCAAGCTCTGAAATGGCTGAGGGCAAAATTCATTCATCAGTGACCCAGTACCTACTTAAGAAGGACTGAAAGCTTTTGGACAGGCATGTGTGTGCTTAGTCATCAAGTCGTGTCCTACTCTTTGGCAACCCCATGGACTGTAGCTCGCCAGGCTCCTCTGTCCCTGGGATTTCCCAGGCAAGAATACCAGAGTGGGTTGTCATTTCCCACTCAGGGAATCTTCCCGACCCAGGGCTTGAACCTGCATCTCCTGCTTCTTCTGCATTAGCAGGTGGATTCTTTACCACTGTGCCACCCAGGAAGCCCTTTTAGAGGGATAAAGCTTTAATAAATGGAAATAAAGTGGGTCAGCTACTCTCCTGGATCTCTGCACAAAGCTTTCCTCCTGAGTCTCTTTTCTAAATAATGGGCTCTCAGGAGAACCACCTCTTGTGTCTTTCTTTTATATGAGAATTAGATTCCTTTCATTGTGTTATTTCTTATGTCTCATGCATTGGTTGCTATAAAATGATTTGGGGCTGATTCTCATTTGGGAGACCCCTCCTGCCTCCAATGTTTAGAAGGCTAAACAGTCAAGAAGGTGAGGTTCAAGGAAAAGGTCCCTCAATTCTGCCTCTCACCTAGACTTTAAGACAGTTTGTAGGACAAAGATACCAGATAGGGTGTCTGGTACCTCAAAGCTGCATTTGGTCTAACATTTTCTGAACAAGTGAGTAAGTGCTTCTCCTGGGCCCGGCCCCAGCTTCTTGGCTGCCTCTCTAACTGTTCAGCACTCCACTGAGTACTTGCTGTGTGGAAAACACACCGCTGCTCCATGTTCCTTCTCTGCCTCAGTAATTCACAGATTACATCTTACAGCGAAAACAGTTTGTACTGTCCTTAAATGAGAAAGCCATGCTACTCTTTTGTAATGTAGAATTATGAGGATGGAAGGGTGCTTTCTATGGATGCTTCTAACAACTAAGACCATGAATTCAGGATAGGGCTGAAAAGGACAACAGATTTCCTGATTCAAGCAAAATATTTTAATGTGACCTGAAAGACATAAAAGTCACTGGTATAAAGCTGACAAGTCACCTGGAGCCTCCACAACCTCCTTTTGCTGATAACCTATAAATACCAGGCTGTTTTCACCCGGGGGACCAATTAAAGAACTTCCACCCACCACACTCACTGCTAATGGATGAGTACTGAAACCACAACTCCTTTGGCCAGCCGCACAAACACTCTCAGTGTGGTAAGAAATCTTGTTCCCCACCCAAACTACCTGGACACAAGCCCTAGGCACGAAAGGCTCTAGTTTCCTTTCTGGGCACTAATGATTCATTTAAGAGACCTCTGAAATAAAGATTTTCCTGTCCCTGAGATGCTGAGAGCCTCTTCTTCTTAATAATGGATTTCAATAGGCCAGAGGTAGGGGATATTAGCCAGGGTTCCAGGGCTTCACAAAGGGCCCCTATTGTTTGCAGAAATATCAATCAGTGCCCAAAAATGTATTAGAAGTCCCTAAACACCAACCTCGTTTTAATAGCAAATAGATTTGAATGTGGCTTTGACTATGTCAGACCAGCTCCTGCCTGGTTTCAACCTCAAGTCAGCAGAGTGGAACTTCAGAGACCCACGGGGCCCCAAGTGACCTTCTCTCCTGAGTCTGTCCTGAGGGACAGGAGGCTTAATAGCCACCACCGTCCCAGCTTCGAGTAAGGGTGTGGGATTAGATCTGTAAACCCAGGGGCACTGTGGAGCTTGGGCTCCCAGTGGCCACTGTGTGACACTCACCTTGTTCTATTGCAGACCTGCCTTATCTTGACTATGTTGCCTTGAGCTCCATTCCTCTTGAAATATCAGAGACGGCTGTGAAGCTTAGTGTGCTGAGTCTGGCCTTCTCCGCTTTGAGTCCCAGGCCTTTCCAGGTGCAACGGGCTGAATGTTTGTGTCCACCCAACTCAGAGTCATATGATGAAGCCCTAATCCCCAGAGTGATAATGTTAGTGGTGGGCCTTTGAAAGGTAATGAGGTCGTGATGGTAGAGCCCTTACGATGGGATTAGTGTCCTCATAAGAAGATACACAAGACAGATGATCTATCTCTCTACCACGTGAGAGCATAGCAAGAAGATGGCCATTGACAAACCAGGAAATCATTAGACAAATCTGTGGCAACCTTGATCCAGATTCCCCAGCCTCCAGGACTGGGAGAAGCAGTCTGTAGCTTAAGCCACCCGGTCTGTGGCATTTGTTACAGAAATCTAGGCTGATGGAAGAACTGATGCTGAAGCTGAAACTCCAATACTTTGGCCACCTGATGTGAAGAAGTGACTCATTGGAAAAGACCCTGATCTGGGAAAGATTGAAGGCGGGAGAAGGAGACAACAGATGATGAGATGGTTGGATGGCATCACCGACTCGAGAACATGAGTTTGAGTAAGCTCCAAGAGTTGGTGATAGACAGGGAAGCCTGGCATGCTGCAGTCCACAGGGGTCTCAAAGAGTCAGACATGACTGAGTGGCTTGACTGAACTGACCTGAAAGCTGATGGAAACACCTAGGAATCTCGAATTTTTATCTGAGGACCCACACCCAAATTGGGCAGGTCTCTTGAAAGCATAACACATCTCTATCTGATTCCCACCATCCCAAATGTCCCAGGTCATCTGGTGAAGGACACCCTTTGGCATCACGAGTGGCTTGGGCCACCTGGCTGCCCTGAAAAATTAAACAAAATCAAAGCAAAACAAAAACAGCCAACAGCCTCTGCAGCACAATTAGCTCCACTAGCCTTTGTGAGATATTCCAAAGAGCAAGTCCCACCCACCCAGTCATGGTTCACTCACCCCACTCCCAGGGTCCTTCGTCACTGCCAATCCCAGCCCGGCTACTACATAGGTCTTCTCATTTATGACAGGCGACTTAGATTTCAGGTCACAGGATTTAACCTGCAGTAAATCCCCATTTGCATAAGGATAATGGGCATTCTACTACACTTCACACCAATAAGCCCTAATGTGGTAATTAACCACTGAGCACATTTACTGATAAGCTGTTCATTAGAGAAAAACCTGACAACTACCAGTGTTATCAGACTCCACAATTTTCAAATCTCTTTCAGAAAGGCTTTTTTGCCTATAGGGACTAAAAGCTAGCAAAAATCACAGTGCAGTCACTCTCAGTGCTATTTTGTGAAACAGCCAATGTGATTAACCCTTAGAGGTGAGAATGAAAAGTCTTACGGATTTCATTAGATTTTTTAAATAAAATGTTACCTTAACCTTTGGAGAAGGGAAAGGCTACCCACTCCAGTATTCTGCCCTGGAGAATTCCATGGACTATATAGTCCCTAGGGTCTCAAAGAGTCGGACATGACTGAGCGACTTTCACTTTTACCTTAACTTTAAATTTCTTTCATAAGAAACTGCTATGGTGGAATTACTGGGCCTTTATTTTTTATCTGTCCCTCTTAAGCTAGAACTGGTTCATTCATTCTATAGATTCTGAGGCTTCCCAGAATCATCCTGCTAATGTAGGAGAAACAAGAGACGCTGGTTCAATCCCAGGGTCTGGAAGACCCCCAAGAGTAAGAAATGGCAACTGACTTCAATATTCTTGCCTGGAAAGTCGCATGGACAGAGAAGTCTGATGAGTTACAGTCCACGGGGTGAGCTACAGTCCATGGGGTGGCAAAGAGTGGGAGACAACTGACAGCACAATTCATACAGAAAGCACATTCTTATGAACCAGTGCCGTTATAAAAGAGGAAAGAACCCAGTGGGTGTGGTCAGCTCCCACTTGATAATGAATCCAACACTTAGCCTTCTCTTCTACAAAGACATTTTCACTCCCAGTCCTCTACAGATGGAGTTCTCACAATTCACTTTCTCTTGATCTTTAAGCTCTTTGTCATTAGCACAATTATTTGGAGAGCGTCCACAAAGCACTCGGTCCAACCTGCCTCTGAGGCACTAATCCAATGGCCAAAGGTCATCAATGCACTTAATGCATGGTAGCCATGGCGCCCTGGCCCAGGGGAACACACAGGTAAGACACAGTCTGTCCTCGAGGAGCCAAGGTAGCTTGGATCACCCCTTGGTTCTCTATCACTGTAGTTTTTCTGTTAGAAAAGTACTTTAGTTAACTCAATTCTCTCCAGAGAAGAACATCACACAAGCTGGTAAACGGAGATGATTTACCTTCCAGTATTCCAGTACATTCTAGCCTCTCCCTTCCTGAAAATACACAGAGCTTGCACCACTGATTCTACATGTGATAACAGCATTTCATTACATTTCTTCTCGATTAGAATTCAAGTGCTTTTGTGTATGTAAATCTTATCCCATCAACTACACATTTAGTTGCTGTAAATTCTTTGTGCAATAAACATACAAAACAGATAAGATGGCAAGCTGTTTGACAGCAAAAATTCTGTCACATCACTGTTAATAAAAATGCATGGCATTCAATGAAAGACTTAAAGTGAATTGAACTCAACTAAACTGACACTGTGCTCTACGTAATTTTTGATGTCTTAAAATTTCACATCCATGACGTTGGTGTCCTATTTGCTAATCACATAATAATATCCCCGAAGTTTTGCTGTTCTACAATTGTGGCTTTTAAATTTTATTATAGCACATAGATATTGAGTCCCTCAAGCCCACAACTTCAGTAAAATCTAATGGTAGATCTAATCAATTAGGGGGATTATATTTTGTAACTACAAAATCTAAATTGTTGAAAGATTTCATAAAATGCATTTTTTAAAAAATGTATCGCAACTCAAAATAAGCCCACAAAGTATTTCTCCATGAGATTTCTTGCACATACTTTACTTAATGAATACTTAAGAAAAGTTTGGAATTCTCTCCTGGAATATTGCTTCAACATTTATGTTTTTTATATCTTTAGCTTCTCCACTTGTACTGGTTTTTTTGCCTTTGAATTTCAAAACGATTAAGTATTACTGATTCAAAACCAAAATAAAATTACCCTTGAACTCTGAATTCTCAGCTACAATGGCCCTTTCAGTTCTAAATGTCCCTTTCGGTTCTCAACTTCCCAGTGCTCGCTTTGGCACTAAGTCCTGGAAACTTTCTTCTTATTGCCATACGTGATATCACTTTCTCAGATTCTTCTCCTACCTCCCTGATTTTTCCTTTAAATCCACTTTTTTTTTTAAATACTAATGACCCTCAGGATTCTTTCATATTTTTAATCCATTGTTCTATTTGACGTGCTTTCTTACCTGAGTTCATCAATTTTAAATAATGTTACACTTATAGCTCCAACTATCTGAACTTAACTGTGAACTCCAGAGAATACAAATATCTCCAACACGTTCAACATTAAACTTACCATTTTCCCCATTAAGCTTACCTCTCCCCCAGTACTTCTATATTCTATTAATCTCACCAAACCAGAAACTTGTGACCTCTCTCTATTCTGACTCTTAAGGTTCAATCAATTTGAGAAGTCTTACTTATCGCTTCCGTGATGCTTTTCTCATTCTTAGTTTTATCCAAGTGTTGAATAAAATCCTAGCTCCAGAACATACTCACGTCTTCAACCTAATCTTATCACCCCAGCCACAATGAGCTCTGTTTCTCGATGAATCAACACATGTGAAATACTAAGAGTTCCTGGCACACAGTAACACCTACTATGTGTGAGCTGCTAGTATTGCTATTCCTGCCTCTCCTACTTCCTTTATTCTTATTAATAGTTTCCCACACTCGCCACACTATTCCACGTTTCACATTTTTATGCCTTTGCTGATGCTATTCCCTCTTCTGGGGCTTCCCTGTTGGCTCAGATGGTAAAAAATCTGCCTGCAATGCAGGAGACCTGGGTTCGATCAGGAAGATATCCCAGAGAAGGGAATGGCAGCCCACTCCAGTATTCTTGCTTGGAGAATCCCATGGACAGAGGAGCCTGGTGGGCTACAGTAAATGGGGTTGCAAAGCGTTGGACGTGAATGAGTGACTAACATTTTCAATTTCCCACTTCCACTCAAGAAAACAAACAAACAAAAAATTTTGTTATAGTCTTTCTCCTTCAAGAAACCATCTCTAATATCTCAGGTTAGGCAAACTGCCCATATTTTTAGCTTTACTATAAACCTGTGAAAACTTGCACCACACAGCTTAATATATTATAATTACATGGTTTTGTTTACCATGTCACCTAGAGCAGGGGACAATAAACTACTGTCCTAGGGCAAAATCCAACCCACTCTCTACTTTCTTATGTAAAGAAAGTTTATTGGAATACGGTCTTACCCATTCGTTTACCTATTATTTGTAGCTATCCTGGTACAAAGGCAGAATTCAGTAGCTGTGACAGAGACCCCTGGGCCACAAAACCATATCTTTACTACCTACTTACTACTTATTATCTGGTCCAGAGTCTCCATGTTAGCACTATTGAGGCTCTGGGTTGGACACTTCTTTGCCATAGAAGGACTGTCCTCTGTGTGGCAGGATGGGTAACGTAAGTCTTGGCCTCCACCTATTAAATGCCAGTAGCATTCCAACTCTATCACTTCACTACCCCTTTGCTTCACTCCATCTATTCCCTCACTCTTACCAACCCCAAGTGTCTCCAGACACTGCCAAATGTTCCCTGTGGTCAAAACTGCCACCAATGGAGAACCATTGACCTGGCCCTCTGCAGAAAAGGCTGCCAACCTCTGAACTCAAAGATCTCCCAAGGAAGGATGTGTGCCCAGTTCACTTTGTCCAGACACTATGCCTGGAACATAACAGAGGCTCATCTAATCAGTCCTTTAATGGTAACTGAGGGATTGTAAGACATTTTAAAGCAATTAATAATTTATATGAATTTTAGACTTGAAAGGGACTTTAGTGAGCATCAAGCTAATATCTGATGTTGTAAGTTTTATTTCCTTTAACATTTTAAACATCAACTTCCAGAACTGTTTCGTTAAAACTGTCTATGAATTAAAAAGCACGCTAATACCATCACAATATCATTTGATTACCAGCAATTCAAAAAATGTGAAATCACTGAATTCATATACCATACATGTGCATACGTTTTATTGAATGAAAGTTGCTTTTTGCACTACCTATAGAGAAGAAATTATTATCTTCATTTTGCAGATGGGATCATTTTAATTGGAATCAAACTGTGGTATGGAGAAAAAGCAACTTCCTTACAGTCAATCAAGAAATCCATTCAAGGGATATATATTACTTCCTACTCTCTTTAATGAATAAACCTACAGTATAAACTTTACTGCTGAAACTACAAAAACCTCTCTGTCTCAAATGAATTATATGTCTGCCAGAAAAGTTAACAAATGCAGGGCATTTTAAGGACCAAATACATGGCAATAATAGCCAATATTTACTGAGCACTTATGATGTACTGGTATTGTATCACTTCATTTGATTCTCATAAAAATTCTATGAGGTAGGTACTATTAAAAAATCCATTTTATGTCCATCATTAAATAGTCTACAAATAACAAATGCTGAGAGGATGTGAGAAAAAAAGTGAACACTCCTACACTCTTGGTGGGAATTTAAATTGGTGCAACTACTAATACTAAACAGTAAGAAGGTTCCTTAAAAAACTAAAAATACATCTACCATATGATCCAGCAATCCCACTCCTGGGCATAAAACTGGAGAAAAACGTAATTCAAAAAGATACACACCCTCCATTGTTCGTAGCAGCATGACTCACGATACCCAAAAGATGGAATCAACACCAATGCCCACTGATAGATGAATAGAGAAAGAAGGTATGGTATACATACAAAATGGAACACTACTCAGCCATAAAAATAATGAAATAAGGCCATTTATACCAATATGGCTGGACCTAGAGGTTATCATAGTAAGGGAAGTAAGTCAGAAAGAGAAAGACAAACACCATGTTATCACTTATATATGGAATCTAAAACACGACACAAATGACCTTATTTACAAAACAGAAAAGAGACTCATAGACACAGAAAACAAACCTATGGTTACCAAAGGAGAAAGAGGGCATGGGAGGGATAAATTAGGACTTTGGGTTTAGCAGATACAAACTACAGCATATAAAAGAGATAAACAACAAGGTCCTACTGTATAGCACAAGGAACCGTATTCATTAACCTATAATATACCATAACGGAAAAGAATATATTATATATATATATATATATACGTATATACATATAACTGAATCATTTTGCTGTACACCAGAAACTAACACAACATGGCAAATCAATTATATGTCAATTAAAAAGCATATAGATGGAGAAACTGAGTCGCAGAGAAGCTAACTGACTTGTCCAAGGACACGTAGATACTGAGTGGCAGAACAGAAATTTAAAGCCTGGAAGTGTGCCTCCAAAGTCTGAGCTCTCACATGCCATACCATATATACATATGCAGATGGCATATACATATCATATACACACGCGGAGAATTCAGAAGTGAGAAATAACACTGCTGACCAAGGTGACTGGTCAAGCAGGCAACCATGAATTGAGTCCTGGAAGAATGCATAAGAGTCAGATGGCAGAGATAAAAGGTGAAATCCTTGACTAGGAGATCCAAATATAGAAGTTTTAGAAGCAAGAACTCAAAATATATATTCTGAATAACATGTACTAGTCACTCTGGTTTGGCAGGGAGAGGAGGTATGAAGCAGAGGTAAGAAAGTTGAAGCCAGACTACAGAAGGCTGTGAGCGGGCAGCTGGAGAACACGGGCTCTCAGTGGGCAGTGGATGTTGCTGATGTGCAGCAGAGAAGACACGGTGGGGCAGGATGCGGGCTATTAGAAACCGGCAGAGAGACCAGAGGTGGGAAGACTCCTTATGACACCATGACAATGGGCAAGGGCAGGGGGAAAGGAGGGAGCCAACCACCCAGAAAGGAAAGAAGTGAATGAGAAATAGCACACGGGGAGTGTCAGTGGGATTTCTGGCTGATGCCATGAGAGCAGAGAGAAGAAGGGGAGTGGGAAGGAAAGATCAGGATTCACCCAGATGTTTCCAATTTGAGTGAAGGGCTGTTGCTTCCCTGGTGGCTTAGATGGTAAAGCATCTGCCTGCAATGCAGGAGACCCGGGTTCAATCCCTACGTCAGGAAGATCCCCTGGAGAAGGAAATGGAAATCCATTCAAGTACCCTTGCTTGGAAAATCCCATGGATGGAGGAGCCTGGTAGGCCATAGTGCATGGGGTCGCAAAGAGTCAGACACAACTGAGCAACTTCACTCTGATGACAGTAGTGTCAGCTATTCTAAACCTACTGGATTATATATAACCATGCATTCTTCTCACACTTAATACACTGTGACCTGCCTCTAGTGTAGTGAGGACATGGGTCATCCATGTGAGTTTTCTCATCAGTTCACTTCAGTCACGTCCGACTCTTTGTGACCCCATGGACTATAGCACACCAGGCTTCCCTGTCCATCACCAACTCCCGGACCCTGCTCATTCATGTCCATTGAGTCAGTGACGCCATCCAACCATCTCATCCTCTGTCGTCCCCTTCTCCTCCTGCCTTCAATCTTTCCCAGCAACAGGGTCTTTTCAAATGAGCCAGTTCTTCATATCAGGTAGCCAAAGTACTGGAGTTTCAGCTTCAGCATCAGTCTTTCCAATGAATATTCAGGACTGATTTCCTTTAGAATGGACTGGTTGGATCTCCGTGCAGTCCAAGGGACTCTCAAGAGTCTTCTCCAACACCACAGTTCAAAAGCATCAATTCTTTGCACTCAGCTTTCTTTATAATCCAAATCTCACATGCCTACGTGACTACTGGAAAAACCATAGCTTTGACTAGATGGACCTTTGTTGGTAAAGTAATGTTTCTGCTTTTTAACTTGCTGTATAGGTTGGTCATAACTTTTCTTCCAAGGAGCAAGTGTCTTTTAATTTCATGGATGCAGTCACCATCTGCAGTGATTTTGGAGCCCCCCAAAATAAAATCTTTCATGGTTTCCATTCTTTCCCCATCTATTTGCATGAAGGGATGGGACTGGATGCCATGATCTTCATTTTTGAATGTTGAGTTTTAAGCCAACTCTCCTCTTTCACTTTTATCAAGAGGCTCTTTAGTTCTTCACTTTTTGCCAACAAGGGTGGTGTCACCTGCATATCTGAGGTTACTGATATTTCTCCTGGCAATCTTGATTCCAGCTTGTGCTTCATCCAGCCTGGCATTTCACATGATGTACTCTGCATAGAAGTTAAATAAGCAGGGTGACAGTATACAGCCTTGATGTATACCTTTCCCTATTTGGAACCAGTCCATTTTTCCATGTCCAGTTCTAACTGTTGCTTCTTGACCAGCACACAAATTTCTCAGGAGGCAAGTCAGGTGGGCTGGAATTCCCATCTCTTTCAGAATTTTCCAGTTTGTTGTGATCCACACAGTCAAAGGCTTTGGCATAGTCAATAAAACAGAAGTAGATGTTTTTCTGGAACTCTCTTGCTTTTTTGATGATCCAGTGGATGTTTGCAATTTGATTTCTGGTCCCTCTGCCTTTTCTAAATCCAGCTTGAACGCCTAGAGGTTCATAGTTCACGTACTGTTGAAGCCTGGCTTAGATAATTTTGAGCATTACTTTGCTAGCGTGTGAGATGAGTGCAATTGTGTGGTAGTTCGAACATTGTTTGACATTGCCTTTGAGATTGGAATGAAAACTGACCTTTTCCAGTCCTGTGGCCACTGCTGAGTTTTCCAAACTTGCTGGCATATTGAGTGCAGCACTTTTACAGCATCCTCTTTCAGGATTTGGAATAGCTCAACAGGAATTCTATCACCTCCACTAGCTTTGTTCATAGTGATGCTTTCTAAGGCCCACTTGACTTCCCATTCCAGGATGTCTGGCTCTAGGTCAGTGATCACACCATCGTGATTATCTGGGTCGTGAAAATCTTTTTTGTACAGTTCTTATGTGTATTCTTGCCATCTCTTCTTAATATCTTCTGCTTCTGTTAGGTCCATACCATTTCTGTACTTTATTGAGCCCATCTCTGAATGAAATATTCCCTTGGAATCTCTCATTTTCTTGAAGAGATCTCTAGTCTTTCCCATTCTACTGTTTCCCTCTATTTCTTTGCACTGATCAGTGAGGAAGGCTTTCTTATCTCTCCTTGCTACTCTTTGGAACTCTGCGTTCAAGTGGGTATATCTTTCCTTTTTTCCTTTGCCTTTAGCTTCTCTCTTTTCTCAACTATTTGTAAGGCCTCTTCAGACAACCATTTTGCCTTTTTGTACTTCTTTTTCTCAGGGATCATCTTGATCCCTGCCTCCTGTACGATGTCACAAACCTCTGTCCATAGTTCTTCAGACACTCTGTCTATCAGATCTAATCCCTTGAATCTATTTGTCACTTCCACTGTATAATTGTAAGGGATTTGGATTTAGGTCATACCTGAATGGTCTAGTGGTTTTCCCTCCTTTCTTCAATTTAAGTCTGAATTTGGCAATAAGGAGCTCAGGATCTGAGACACAATCATCAGTCCTTTCTCAAATCTCAAAGCCATTCTATGTTTTTTCTCCTTACCTACAATCTCTGGGAAAGAAATATGCTTTCTCTGAGTTTAAGAAGGTACAAGTAAAGGCAAGGGTTTCATGCAAGGATAGGCTAGAGTAGCACATGTTTGTAGCCTGCAAAGGAAAAACAAATAGACGGGCAAAGGTCAAAGGAACAAGAGAAAGGGGGAATAACAGCAAATGCCAGGCGGTGACAGGAGAGGAGACATTCTGCACAGGTGAGCTCAGAAACCTGGAGAGACACCCTGCTTTCCTGAATAAAGGGAGACAGAAAGTCAACCTAGACAGGAGACAAACAGCAAACGAAGACCCCAAGGTGCAGGTAAGCTTGATCTGTTGATATTGCCTGGCTTAGACCTTTGAAGAGAAGCCTGATGTCTAATCACAAACACTTTGTCCTCTCCCCACCTCTCTCTGAGACACAGTCACAGTGGTTGCCTTATTACTTCTCTTTTTTAATTGAAGTGTATTTTATTTACAAAACTATTCTAGCTTCAAGTATAGAGCATAGTGATTCAGTATTTATACAGATTACACACTCCACTGAAAGTCATTAAAAGAGAATGGCTACAACCCTCCCTGCACGGTACAATATATCCTTATTTCTTATCTACTTTATACATTGTGGTTTGTATCTCTTAAGCAATATTCCTAACTTGCCCCAACCCTTCTCCGCTGCCCTCTGGTAACCGCTAGTTTGCTTTCTGTATCAGTATCCCTGCCATGCCTGCAACACACAGCCCTTCACTTCCCTGGAGTCCTTTTCATTCTCACAGCTTCCTTAGACTGAAAGAGCCTCTCGAAGATCTTTGTGTGGCTCTTTCCTGCATCCTCGGTCCCAGCTTAATTGTCACCTCCTCAGGGAGTCCTTCACTAACCACTCAGTCTAAAAACAGAGACCCGATCTCCTTGCCACTCATGAAGACCCCGAGGTGGAGGTAAGCTTGATATGTTGATACTGTCTAGCTTGGACCTTTGAAGAGAAGCCTGATGTCCAATCACATTCTCTTTTACTTACTTCATACCACATATCATTATTTTAAAGTATCTTAATTAGCTCAGGGATCTCATACAGGGTCTCATTTACCACAAACTCCAACACTTAGAGCGCTCCATGAGTATTTACTGCAGTCACGAAGAAGTGAGTGAATGATACACTGTTGAGAAAATGGATATAGCAGACATTGCAAATGTAAAGCAATAGTGTTATTACTAATATTCACAAATATCTATTTTTTGAAGAATATTTTCCAGATACGCATGTGCCAGGACCTATGTCTAATGCTACAGTGAGTACTCAATCTGTAGAAATCCTAGTCCTTGCCTTCCAGAAGCTCATACTATTGGGGAAACTTACAAGCAGAGGATCATTAAAATACAATACAATGTAGTATAAAGTATAATAGCACTTAGAACACAATGCAATTAAGAACTGAGCATCATAGATCATACAGTAAAGTGTTCCTAGCTTAAGCAAGACAAAGCCACAGATAATTCTGCTCAAGTGTTTCGGACAAGTGTAGTGCTTCAGTGTACGGCATGCACTTGTAGAGGGTATAGAGTAACCATAAGGTAGAGAAGGTGGAACACATATGCAATTTTCCTAAGAAGTTTTTGCTTGTAACAGGGAATGAGCTAAGGTACAGGTTCAGCAGGAGACAGGATCAAGAAAATGATTTTGAGCATATCTCTAGTTGAGGGAATAGAAAAGAGGTGTAGAGAAGAGCTAAGGTAACCAAAAGGGAGAGATTCCCTAAAAGGGCTAAATCTCAAAAGAGGCAGAAGAGAACAGCAGTTACACTCAGAGAAAAGGAGAGCTCATCCTATAAGACAGGAGAAGAGAAGGTAGGGATGACTATCTTTCCCGTGAAGCGAAGTGAAAGTCGTTCAGTCATGTCCAACCCTTTGTGACCCTATGGACTGTACAGTCCATGGAATTCTCCAGGCCAGAATACTGGAGTGGGTAGTGTTTCCCTTCTCCATGGGATCTTCCCAACTCAGGGATAGAACCCAGGTCTCCCGCATTGCAGGCGGATTCTTTACCAACTGAGCCACTATCTTTGAAGGTAAATCTACAAGTGGAGAGAGAGGAACTGACCAAGCAAAAGTGAAAGCAGTCCCATTTTCTCCCCAGTGTATGAGATGGACCATCTGCGGGTACTGGCTGTGAGGGAGAAGCTGGAGGAGGGGGAAGATGGAGAATTTTATTGGTCAATAATTGGCGTGCATCCCGCTGCATCGCCACTGATGTGCCAAGTAGAAAATATGTCCCACTACCTCTCTTGAAATTTATGCAGAAAATAGTCGTGGCATTCTGTCCATATGGGGGATTGGAACACGAGGTTACAAAAGCACGTAATGTTAATGTCAGAGTCATTTCAGCGTTTGCAAAGCAATTTTAAAAAGCATTAGCTAATTAATAAGCTCAATGATGACTTTATCCCTGTAGGTGTATGTGTACAAAGACTACTTTTTCTGTCTCCTCTGAGGCATTTGAAGACACAAGAGATTTTGTCTCTGTGGGAATGTTGTGGTAGATTACATTTGCTGTAAATAAGTGACATTTTTAGAAAGCAATGAGTTCCACTGAATTTATCCTGAAGAGGGGGAAAAAAAAAAAAGATGGCAAAACTAAATGAGAGATGCCCAGAATCAGCCTGAAAATTCATTATAAGCCTAAAAAGCTCCTCATTCTGGCTTTCTGAGGGCATTGGAAGCAAATAAGTCCAACTTCACAGAACATATTAGGAAGGAATAAAAGGACAGACGCACTCCCATCTCAAGACAAAGGTGTTCCGTCGCTTGGCGTTTATGCCAAGAGGAGCCACTTCCCACTCATGTCCCATAATGAAAATCATTCCTCCATTAACAGGTTAAGCGATATCAATTTGTCCAGTCAGAGTTGGAAATCAAGCAAAAACTGCCTTCTGCTCAGAACAATCAGTGGCAAGGTAAAAGAAATAGGCAATTGTGTCCAGTCTCCCAGCAAGACGTTTTTGCCAAATTACATGACCTCTCTCTCCTCTGAAGTGAAGCCTCTAAAGAGAAGTGAGAGGCCATTCCCTAGAGTGGGGTGAGCCGCAGAATTACCAACCTTTTCCTGAAAAGCCTTTTCTTTTCCTTCTTCACCAAGTCTCTCGACTGAGTTGGTAGAGACGAGAAAGTAGGAGTCCAGAAAGCAACAGTGTTTAGATCTCAGCTCCAAGCCTTGCTAAAGGAGGGACCCTGGACCAAGCACCCATTATCTTTCCAATCAAATTAGCAATGAGAACAGAATCCACCTCAGAAGTTTGTTGTGAGGATTAAATTAGGAAATATATACAAAGCACTTAACCACAAAGACCCATACTTCACAGGCATTCACATTGTTAAGTGCTCAGTAACTGTTTTTCTTTATTGTTATTATGATTATAATTGCTGTGGTTATAATGGTTATGGAGATGATGCCCAGGAAGGTCTGAGGAAAGAGAAATAATTGTAAGTGACTAATAAGTGATGACAGTGGCTGGGAACCTCAAATCCTGCCACAAGGGCAACCCTGAGTCTCTGTGGGACACGTGTAGTCAACTGCTTTGGAGATTAATCAGGAAAGTCTTCAGTCAATCTGGTCTAATTAGTCTCATTCTTTTCAGAAGGCTCACTTTCTATAGAGCTATAGGATCTTATGTGAGTTTGGGGGATTTTTTAAATATTTTTCAGTAATTGCATTACTGAGGTATGATTGATATTTAATGCTGTATAAGCTTAAAATGTACAATATAATAATTTGATACACATATTGTCATACTGAGTTGAAGAAAGTCAGACATAAAAGGACAAATATCACATGACATCATTTATATGTGGAATCTAAAAATAATAGTAAAAAGGAACCTATTTATAAAACAGAAAGAGTCACAGATGTAGAAACTAAACTCATAGGTACCAAGGGGGAAAGTGTCTGACTCTGTGATGCCATGGACTATACAGCCCATAGAATTCTCCAGGCCAGAGTATTTCCCTTCTCCAGGGGATCTTCCCAACCCAGGGATCGAACGCAGGTCTCCTGCATTGCAGGTTGGATTCTTTACCAGCTGAGCCACAAGGGGAGCCCACCAAGGGGGGAAATGGGGGATAAATTGGAGTACTGGAATTGACATATAAACACTACTACATATAAAACAGATAAGTAATAAGAACCTACTGTATAGCACAGGGAACTCTACACAATACTCAATACAGGTCATCACAGTGGCCTAAAGGGAACAGAATCTAAAAATTAGTGGCTATATATATGTATGTATATAGAATCTTATGTTTAGAAGGAAGCTAGAAAAATCAAGACTGGCTATTCATTTGGTGCTTTGCTTGGATGCCTTGAGTAAGAGAGAAAACATTATTTTAAAAGTAGCTTTGACTAGCTCTCATTGAAATGATTGCCTTGTATTTAGTACCAGCTTCCACTCACTTGCCCTAATGCTTCTGCCTAAGGATATATGAACCACATTTAAATCCACATCCATAAGACAGTCCTTCGAGTATGAAGACAGCTCTCAACCCATGGGCTCAGGCATCCTTCCCTCAGGTTAAGTGTTTCTGGATCCATCAGTCAACTCGTTTTGATGTCAGACTCTTGAGTACACTGTTATCTTTTTCATAGCTCAGCTGTAAACACGCTCTAATCTGTCAATTAGTCAGCTAAACATTTAAGTGCTTATCATCTGGAACTGCAGAAAAGTATTCCCAGTAACCACATTGTCACACAATGTTGATCACAATGATGCTGATAAATGCAACTTACCCAACATTCTCTGTATGCCAGGCATGGTGCTAAGGATTTTACGATTATCATCTCAGTCGATACTTACAAGAACCCTATCAAGTAGGTATATTCTCCCCACTCAAAAAATAAGTAAAGTGCAAAGAGGGTTAAGGAACTTGCCCAGCATGCCACAGCTAGTGGGATCAGAACTCTAGCTACAGACTCTACTCTCTCAGCCAATCAATTATACTATAGAGCCGTAATCTCTTTTGTTTTCACACTTTTATTAATTCAGACTCAGAACACATAGGCAAATAACTTCTATCCTTCTCAGCTCCGTGCCACTGGCACGGTTGATGAGCATTCTCTCCTACCTTCCCTCAAGCTCCTAATATAAATGCTGAGTAAGACAAAGCACTGGGCATTCACCAGAAACCTCCATGTAAGACCCGTTCATCAGGATTCAGTTGTTTATTTAAAGAGTTACTCCTTTACTGAATAGCTCTTATATCCAATCCCTTTTCCCCATCTTGTTGATGAGGATATCACAAAGTGTATTGTCAAATGCCTTGCTGATATTTAGTAAAGCTAGGTCCACAGTACTTTTCTGAGCTTTAAGGATAGCAACAATTTTGAATAATGTTTGTGAGTTTAGTTTTCTAGGTTTGTTTTTAGTGAATTACTACAGTTCTCTTTTTTTCTTCTGTGGGCTCATATCTTCTGTTCATTATGAAATTCAAAATCTTCCTCAGATACCACCGAAGCTCATAAGCCCATAGCATGCAGGATCTACACTTTTTCCGTCTTTCGTCATTAGGAACCTCCTCCATTCTCTACAGTTTCTCAAAAACTATCAACTGGATTTCAAAAATCTTACTTTCAAATTCTCTCTGTATCATTCATCTAAGTCAAGAAATTTAAAGTAATGCACGGCAATTAGGTGCTACTTAACAAGCTCTGATATTAAATTTCTTAACTTAATCTTCTCCTGGCCAAAGACCTATTTTCTTATCAGAGAAGACAGGGGTAAAATAGCAATAAGGAATTCTTTCACATAACTTAGAGGTCTGTTGCAAATGATAGAAAATCGAGCTCAGGCTGGTTTAGACAAAAGAAGGAATGTGTTCAACCATGGCTGGAAAGTCAGGGATGGTCTAGGTGGAACAATGTTTTATCCAGGGCCTCAAAAGTGACACCAGAACCTAGTTTCTCCCCATCTTTTAGCTCTGCTTTGCTCCATTCTAGCTTCATTTTTAGTCCCAATGGGGTGGCAAGATGGTGGCCAGAAGCTCAAATCCTATACCATCCCAAGTTGCAGCTCAAAAGGAGAAGTACTTCCCTACAAGATACAAAGTCCTGAAACTGAATATCTGTCCCTGATACAAACTGGGTTAGGTGTCCAGCAATGAACAAAATAAGCACAGCCAGAGGAATGGAAGTTCCTGATGGACTGGGAGCTCACAGGCTCACCAAGGGAGCCAGGAAGGAATCAATGACATTAAATCACTGGACTGAACATAAGGGAGAATGAAAATCAAGAAAACGGTCATTGAAATGAGGGAAAGTGAGTATCAGGTCTCTTAAAAAAATGTTTTTCCTATCTTAGTTCTCCACCAATAGCCCATCAATTATAAGGAGCAAACCACCCTTTAACATTTTCTTCCAGCATTAACTGAAGAGCCTCTCCCTGTTTGTGACAGCGCTGCAGTACTGAGTATAGGAAGGCTCACCCTCTGGATACTCTTTCTCAGCCTCTCACTGCTTTCTTACAGCCACCCTGGGCTAAGTGCTCACACCTTGCTCCTCTGTGACATAAGCCCCATATTCATCATGAATCCTCAGTAGCTCAGGGTTTCAACTCCTCCTCTGTGACACTGAATGCCATTCTCTCCCCTGCCCGTTTCAGCTTCTGGTAATCCAGAAATTAATCTCTTTTCAGTGAATGTGAAAGTCACTCAGTTGTGTCCAACTCTTTGCGACTACATGGACTATACCATCCATGGAATTCTCCAGGCCAGAAAGTGGGTAGCCTTTCCCTTCTCCAGGGGATCTTCCCAATCCAGGGATTGAACCCCAGTTTCCTGCATTGCAGGCAGATTCTTTACCAGCTGAGGCACCAGGGAAGCCCAAGAACACTGGAGTGGGTAGCCTATCCCTTCTCCAGAGGATCTTCCCAACCCAGGAATCAAATTGGGGTCTCCTGCATTGCAGGCAGATTCTTTACCAACTGGGCTATCAGGGAAGCCCTAATTCAAGAAGATCCAATTAATTCTCTTTTTTAAAAAACGCTTTCATTCTTTTTTCTCAATGTATTTATTGATTATTTTGGCTGCACTTGGTCTTCCTTGGTGGGCACAGCTTCCTCTAGTTGCTGCGAGAGGGGGCTGCTCTTCCTTGCGGTGTGTGGGCTCGGGTGTGAGCTCAGTCCGTGTGGCTCACGGGCGTAGTTGCCCGCAGCACGTGAGATCTGCCCGGACCAGGAATCAAATCCACGTCCGCTGCATTGGCAGGCGGCTTCTTAGCCACTGGACCACCAGGGAAGTCCAAAACTTTCATTCTTAAACTGGATCACATGACATTGTCAATGTTTGACTTTTTAACCCAGGAAAATGGCAATTTCTATGGTCAACACAATAGACAGCTTCTGAGACACAGTTTCTCTTTTGTGTCTTCTGCTGCTGCTTTCTTCCCGTTTCCCAGATTCTGATTCATGTCTCTAATTCTTTCTACCTTGTTGGAATCTTGTTCCTCTCTGTCTCCTTTTTGTTATCGGCCCTTCCATTCTGCCAAAGCCTTCTTTCCTCCAAACCCATACCCTGATTTTCTGCATATCTTCCGAACAGGAGAGAAATAAATTATGTGTTGCTATCCAATTTGTCTTTCTACGTTAGAAGGGCTCCTTGGTAGGGTATGTTTGGTGTGACAGTGATAACAATCCTCATTTGACAGATCAAGACATGGGTGTCCACAGAGGAGTTATCAGTACCAGAAATGGACCTGGTGGCCAGGTTCTAATTCAGATGCTCTTTTTATTAAAGTAATTGGACTCTCGCATCTTCTGCTATCTTTATTATTATTATTAGTTGCAGAAACAGCAAAGAGCAGCAAGTGATTCCTTAAACAGATCAGTTTGGTTTCATTTAATAACATAAACAGTTACATTGGCATTTGCACAGTGCTCTACAGTCTACTAAGCACTTCCACTTTTTACCACATTTGCCCCCCCCGACCCCCCCCACCCCCCGCCATATGAACTCCGGGAGTTGGTGATGGACAGGGAGGCCTGGCGTGCTATGATTCATGGGGTCGCCAAGAGTCGGACACGACTGAGCGACTGATCTGATCTGATATAAAAATGCCTGAATTATTATTATCTGACAAAAAGCTGAGTCTGGGAGCAGTCGAGTAGCATGCTGAGAGTCTTGCAGCTGGTAAGGAACAAGTCTAGGCAAGACTCAAAACCTGGATTTGTGCTTCCTAAAGCCAACCCTCCTCCCATTTTCCAACCTCTTCTGACCCTAGGGAAAAGGGAAGTTTTAGGTCCAATGCCATGGCCTAAATTTACCTGGTTATGGACAGAATGGTTTAGCATCACCGGAGAAATCATGAAGGATACCAAAACAAAAGATTGAGAAGCATAAGGTCAAGGAAAATGAGAATGGGGTAGGGGGAAAAGGTATAGGAAGTAAAAAGAGGACAATACAAAAGAGAAACCAGAAGAAAAATTGTGATCAAATAATAGATAGCAGCAAAAGACAGTGAGACTAGATAAAATAAGTATTTTTTTTTTCAAAAGCAACAACAAACACATTATCCCAAAGCCCGCAGGTGCTAGCAATTCAAATAAACGTATAGCAATTAACAGAATTAACACCGCCTTAAATAGCTTGGCTCACCAGATGTGGACTCCTATCAGGGTTCTATAAAATGTAAAGTTATTACAGATTAAACCATTAATCATCTGTTCAGAGACTATCTCTGGCTGCAAAATCCCATTCAGTTTTAAATGGCTAATAATCACAAAGGGATGTGGAATGTAATATGCGCAATGATGGTCTACCCAATCCTTTTTCCTTTAAATATGTGTTAACTTCCCCCCGTTCTCCTGCTTTCCTTCCTCCCCACTAGAGATGCCATCAGAAAGGAGAAGTGAGCTAGACTGGCTAATCTTAGAGGGTTCGGCAGTGCATGAGCTTCCCCTTGGGCAAATGAGGGGCAAATGGAGAAGCAATATACCAGTGCAGAGGTAACAGCTTGAGGATGGGGTAGAAAGGACCGGATCCCACAACACAGGAGGAAACTCTGATGGGCCTGAGTTGGCCCCCTGGTCCTGATGATAGAGACGCTGACCCTGAAACTCAGCACTGAACTTAGCTTTCCTCTCCTGCACCGTGCTTCATCCTACAAGAGCTCAGGAATGCCAAGGACAGAGGAAAGGATAAACATATGTCCTGACAGGGAAGATCACTGGAAAATGAAATGGGAGTCAGAAGGAAGCACTTTTCTGCAGAAACCTGACGATCCAGAGACTCACTCTCCTCGCCCAGGGCTAAAGCCAACGGACTAGCCTTCTGACTGCTCCTCAGCACCCTGGGACAGAAAGATAAAACAAGTAGAAGCAGCAGAAGGACTAACCAGTTGTCAGGGAATTTAAAGCCTGATGGACAACCGGTTAATCCATGTCATTCTATTGCTTCAGATCCTTCCATGGCTCCCCATTACCCAAAGTCCAAGGGTAGAGCATGACTTAGCCCCTAACTAACTCTGCTGATACTTCGTCAAAACTCCAGATCTTGTGTTTTGTTCCCGGACATTGGCAAACCGTCTGCAAGTTCTTTGCCCAGACACCACGATCTGCTGTCTCTTGGCCCTTGCTCATGTTGCCCTGTCACCCCAGAGCATCACTTTTTCCCTGTTCATTTCTGTTTGTCTTCTTCTTGGGCATCATTGCCTCCAGAGTTTTCCTGAACCCTGTGATATTCTAAGTTCTTCTCAGCAGCCCCACTGCACCTGGGAATGCCTCTTTTTGTGCATTAAATGCTTTTTCTTGAAAATATATCTGTGTGTCCCCCACTAACTGTGAGGTCCCCTGAGGTAAGGATTCTGATGCATCTTTGTATCTTAGCATATCCTTGGCATATTGTAGGTTTTTAGCATATACCTGTGGATCCAAATTTCAGATTTTAGAGCTCCATGAGGTCTGCTCATTAATTAATTATTCATTCCAGATATGCTTATTGAAGGCATTATTTTAAGCCAAGAACTCTTCTAGGTGTTTCGTGAAACACCTGTGAACAGATGTGGCCTCTGTCCTCATGGAGCTCACATTTTAATAGAAGGGAGATTGATAGGTGTCAAAGAAATTTCCAAAGGCAACAGACTAGGTAAAGACTGAGTGTGGGTGAGATGGACGATCCCTATTTCAGTGAAAATAAGAGAATTTTAGTAAGGCGAACCTCAGAATAAAGTTGTTCTCCCCCCAAACAGTGACTTGGTAATATGGGAAATGCAGACACTGCATGTGATAATGAATATTCACTTATGCTTACATTTATAGTCACAAACTGTTTTATAAGAATCATTACATAATCCTTAATCACAATTATTGTAGCAAAACTTCATTGTATATTTATGTATGGTTCCACTTGTACGTACATTATTCCATTCGTTCTTAAGAACACAACAGACGTCTTATTATCTCCATGTTATGGGTTAGGAGACTGAGGCTCAATTAAGATCAGTGGCTTACTCCAGGCCATACAGGAAGTAAGAAAGCTGGAATTCCTAACCAGGTTTTCTGATTTTTAAACTTGGCATTCTTTTCATTTATACTATGATGGCTCCTCAAAGTCTTTTCAATCCTGTTCTTCCCAGAAGGGGTGCCAACATATTTCTTTTAGCCATGCTGGGCCTTTTTATGTAACATCTCTCTCATATCAGATAGCTGGCAAGTTCCTGAAAGATTCAACTATTGCCATGCCAGGATGTTCTTTAATGATTCCAAGAAAGTCACATAGGCAAGTGTGCCTAAGAGCATTTATCTAGAGGTTTTTGTTTTTTTTCTTCACTTACAAACATGAGATTTCATTTAGCAAATATTTATTGAGAGCCCACTAGGTGCTAAGAACCATTCTAGGAGCTGTGGACACAGCAAGAACAAAAGACAGACAGACACATTAAAACACAAAAACATGAAGAGGAACAAGTATGGATTTTGTGATGTTTAAGTGGATACAAACCTTGAATTGATAACTAGGGCGTGCAAAGTAGAACACAATAATTGGATCATGTCATGCTTTTACACTGGTATCAAATTAGGAGCTGTGCACACAGGTGAAATCCACAGATGCTTTGACCCAAGTGTGGAGCCAGAACTTAACTTTGAGTAAAGTAACTGTAGTTCCAAAGATAAAAACAACTTTGTGCTACAAACTATCAATGGTCCAAAATATAAATCCATAATGTCTTCCCCAGGTCCCCATTTTGAAACAAACAAAAACACATAAAAGCACCCAGCTCCTAGAACCACAAATGGCCAGAGATGACAGGAAGGGGAAGAAAGAGAGAGAGAAGGGAAGAAGAAGTTGGAAAATAACTGCAGACTGTCCTAAAGGGAAATGGTTGAAGTGGGTAAGTGGGATTTATCAAGGAGCAAAGTCCCAACAGAGCTGGGAGCTTTTATTGTTTACTAAACTGTCAAGAAGAAATGCCAAGAACAAGAATTTACTACATTTGCCCACAGAAAAGTGAATTTCAATGATTAAATGGAAAGAAATAATATGCTAGGATTTCATGAGACTCAAAGTTATCTGTTTAAAACATTCAGACAAATGAGAAAGCCTCCCAAGTCCCTTAGAAAGACTATCTCATATATGTAAAGGAGAGATGGGCCAAAAATTTAGGTTAAGTTCTAGTTTTGCTTACCATTTCCTTAACTGTTTTAGAATTCCGTCTGACATGATCTGGCTTTAAGTTCTGTTTAGCTACTAGCTAAGATGTGTATATTTTTATTTACACATAAATAAAAGATGTTATTTTTATTTCTGTCATTGACACTGCTTTTCAGAACTATCTTTAATTTTTAAGCTATTATGTGCTACTTTTCACAGACTTTTGAAGCTGTCTGCTCTCTACATGGAGAGAGTGGTATGTGTGTGTGTAAATTTTATTTACTTTAGGCTCTCCATGGATAAAACCATCGGAGATATCTTCATACTTTTATGAGTCTTGTTTCAAAATATTCAGGGGCATCCTTCTTGACTGATAGATTTGCAGTTGGGAAATTGTCTCCTTGTCTCAAAAAGCATAATTGTGTTCTGGGGTGGGGGGGGGCGGCAGTGGAGGGGGTTGATGATTCCTAGAGGCCACCCCCCAGATGCTGTCCTGGAGAGACTCCAGGTGGTTCAGGGCTGTTTCACTACATAAACGGATGCGCTCTGCACAGTGTTCAATGCCTCATTCATTCCTGAGCCACCAGCGAGGAAACAGAACACGGCCATCTATTTCTGATGAGAGGGCAATTCCAATGGAGTGTGATTTAACAGTGTTTAAGACTCCTTCAAGGTTCATTAGTCACTGAGAAGTTTATACCTTTATCCTCCTCAAATGGGAGTAAATCCCAGGGAAGAAGCGAGCTATGTCTACCGCAACCACATCAGGAATGACCTGTGTGGTCCCCGTGGTCAGCAGAAGGCTAGGTCATACCCAGCAGAGAGGAAAACATACTATGAGTTCTCTCCTGTCATTTCTCCTTCAGACCAAGAACAATACAAAGCTGTACCTGGATTTTCCCCTCTTTGGCACGTCTCTGTCTTACCCCTTCCTCTCAATGTACACATGGTTTATTGCAGCAAGGCCCAGCTCAAACACCATTTCTTCTCCAACACTGACTCCCACCTAAAATGTATCACTTCCTCTGCTCAGTTAGAGCATTTCATCTGTGGCACTGCACACACAGTGTCCTGAACTGTAACTGTTCCCTGAGAAGTTTCATCTCTCTTCCCATATTATAAATTCCTCAAATATGCAGATCATGGTTTACAAAAGCCTTTATATTTAGTTATAGCCAAAAAAAAAAAAAAAAAAGGTACCCAATGATTATTTGATAAGTTCATCCATTTAATGCGTACTTACTATGCACTTGCTCTATGCCGCACATGACAGATGCAACTCCCCTCTAACACGGCTCACAGCTGAGGGGCATGAGCGAGTCCATGCATGATGCTATCTCATATGTGACTGATATGCAACCAATTTCAAGTAACCAGAATAAGAATGAAACATGTGCTCCGAGAGGAGACTCATAACATGTCACAAGGGATCTTTATTTACAAGAAAGAACACTGTTAGCGTCTCAAGGAATTTCCCCAGGGGAATGGTATAGCTATCTTAGGCAATCAAGCTTAGCTTAGATTAAACAAAAGAAAAGGCAGTGCCCTGTGCTGATGACACTGTTTGCTGAAAGAATCCAGCAAATCAAGTCTGATTTCTTTTGCCTCAACAATTGACCTTAGAGATTGAACTTACACTTGACTCAAGCTCCCTTGCTCTCAGACAGAGGTCTCAACATATCAGCTACAATAGTAATAAATGAGTAATGGCAAAACCCCACTGCTTTCTCATAGCTGCTACTAGCTCTCCAGGAGGAAAAAAAAAAAGAAAAACCAGTTTTCTGGGCCTTAATATTACATTCCAAGAATTTTTCTTGATCTCAATAATGAGACTCTTGGGAACACCAAGTTCAGCAAAGGTAAAGTAATACGTATGTTATGTTTTAGACAAGACACACAGCTGCAAATGGAGCCACTTTTGGCTAAGGCTTCCTGACTTGCCGAGTCGAAAGTACAAAATCAAACTTTATACAGGTCTATATCCTCGTGACTTCAAAGTCCTTTCATCTGAGTTGTTTAATTTCATTTATAAAACACAGCTACCTGTGGGGATCAGGTGATTCATTAGTTAGATGAGCATACAGAATCACAGGGTATTTAAGTGGCAAACCCATGGTCCTGTAACCGGGCCAAGCTGGGATCAAAACCCGGGGCCTCCACTTCCAAGTCCAGAGTCTTTTCTGCTACAACTTTTGACCTCATAGATCAGACGACAGAGTCAGTCACTGAACTGGAAATTTCACTTGTGCTTAGACAGTCAGCGTATTAAACGGAATGGGTGAACTCACCTCTTTAAGGCAGCCCATGAAGTTGTTGCTGACGGGGGAGCCTGGCAAGTCAGCGGTACTTGGGCTTCCTCCCACGTAGAAGAAGTCATCTGAGCCCAGCATGGTGTAGTCCTCTTGAGTGTAGCCTGTCGTGGTAAGGATCCCATCCACAGAGATGGTCACCTGGTGGAGGGACACAGGGACAAAAGAAATCCCAACAATGACCTTAAGGTCCTGTCAAAATCCGGGGGCTTGCCCTACCTGTGGCATCACTTTCTTAAGATTTGGGTGAGGTATTATTTCTAATTTTGGTTTGATTTTGATATGTGCAGCCAAGTTCCATTTTCTGGTCTGCCTCCCTGTGGCCCAAGCCTCCAATGTTCGCCTGCAGACCCCCGGGAGAGTTTCTCAGAACTACCAAGCTGAGCGGCTCGCTCTACCCAATGCCCTCTTCAGTCAGGCTAGAAAATGGAACTATCCTCAGACGACACCACTTGTCTCGGTTCATTGGTAAAATGATGGCTTATTTTTGAACGATTGTAATTTACAGTGGTCGTGAGAAACAGCAAAGGAGACATTAGACGATGGGGTTTGTTAGGGGGTTGGTCTTTGGTTGTTGATGGTTTTTGTTTCTTTTTTTCTTTTCTTTTTCTTTTTTTTTTTTTTAATT
Organism: Bos grunniens; assembly: GCF_055505025.1. Classification (NCBI taxonomy): domain Eukaryota; kingdom Metazoa; phylum Chordata; class Mammalia; order Artiodactyla; family Bovidae; genus Bos; species Bos grunniens. The sequence continues at coordinate 13,499,143 of NC_141174.1, forward strand.
TGTTTCCTTTCCGGCTCACACCACACTGACAAACATGCATTCAGGGAGGGAAGGAAAAGGGTCTTGAGTTTGATGAGTCATGGGTGATACATGCTGTGGACTACCCAGGACATCAACCCCTGTCCTCCCTTGACTGCCATCACCACCACCCAGGGAAGAAATGACCCAAACCAAAAAGGCAATGCTAACAAAAAGAAAGGAATGATGAGGCATGAGAGCCAAAATAATAATAATAATGCCCACCAGAAAGAAATAGCACCCATACACCCAACATCCATGAAAGGAGCAGAGGGTGCAGAGAAAAGATGAGGCCCCAGAGCATGCACGCACCTTACGCTGACACACCCATGCGGAACTTATCTGGAGCCAAGAGAGAAGGCAGAAGAACAGAAGGGAGGGACGTGGGACCGGGTGCAGAGAATGAAAGAAAAGAACCAAAATCCACTTCACACCTACATGCGCTAAATCAACTGAAAAATAAGATGGAAGTGAGGAAAGAAAACACACTCAACACCAAAGGGTCATCTTTCCCCTACCTGCCACCTCCCCTACTAACACAAAAAAGAAAAGAAAAAGTCCAAACCCAACCCCAAAATATATGAAGGATGAGAGGAGAACGAAGAAGGGTGGAGACAAAAAAAAAAAAAAGAGAGAGAGAGAGAAAAGAAAGTGGTGTAGGCTTGATGACTGGTAGGTTGTTAGTAGCGAGGAGGAAAATGAGGAGACAGGTTCTGATGCTAATGGGGGATTCACAAGACAGGAACATGCCATGCAGAGTTTGGATGGAGAACACAATTGGCGGAGCTCCCTTTGGCCGAGGCGGGAAGTAAGGAGCAAGAAGGGAAAGGAAGAACACAGGAAGCAGAGTACTTTCCTCCCCAGATCACCTGTGGCCGCCACGGCCACACAAAAGGGAATGAAAAAGGGGGGATTCAGGAGTTTGGGGGTTGGTGGGGGAGGAAGAAAGTTGGAAGAGTGAGGGGGTAGGAAGACACGGAGAGAAGAAAGTCCTCAATAGAAATCTCAGTTGTCCCTAGTCTGTAACTTGGAAGTTGCAAAATAAGAAAACAAAATGAATTTAGCTACACAAAGAATATTTATTTAAAAAAAATTTTTTTTTAGGAAAAAAAAAAAAAAATAGTGGAGAAAAGGAAACTGTCCCAACCAAAGTCATCCAAATGTTGTCAGGACAGATGCATCCCCTTCCATTTTCTTTTTAAAGAAAAAGAAAGGCTTGTATTTCATTCAACACCAACAACAAAAAATTTAAAAAAGAAACAAGTCTAAAGAGGATAAAAGGGGGGTTTGGGGAGGAAAAGGGGGGCAACACACGGCAAACCCAAAAAAAGAGACAATAAGAATGATATCTACCAGACAATGTAGTTTGTTTACCATAGCGTGTCCGATGCCTGAGTGCTTTGCGGAAAAGGGGGAAGAAAGGAAATTAAAAAATTGTGAACAGAACGATTGTTAATTAAAAAAACTAAAAACAAAGATGAGTCGTTAGGGTGTTAGTACATTAGTCGGTTAGTAAAATGACACATCGCATGAATGATCTTGGGTTAGTTTTTCAAAAAAAAGGCACCCGACACAGAAAAAGAGAGTGAGGGAAGACAATGAGACCAGGACTCTATGGAAAACCTTGGCGCCAGGCTCGCAGCCAGGAAAGGAGCTGCAGCCCACCTTGTCGTCCGTAACTCCCGCTTCTCCCAAACACCACCAGACGGGACCTCACCCAGGTCGGAAGTAGCATCATACTTACTTTCCAAGGGCTCTTCTGAATGAACACTGCCCCCAAGCCCTTCCCACCCTCAGCACATATACAATCCACCTCTCCTGAAAGAAAAGACCCCCAAAGTTTATCATTGAACTTCGGTAAATCGATAAATAGAGCTGAAATACCCGTACTTTGGGGACTTTTTATTTTTCACATCTGACTCTGACTACATGCGTGGACGATCATGACCTTCTCCTAGAACAAAAAGAGCTTAGAATGTTTCCTGTTCACATCGGGCAGATGAAGGCCATATAATGTAGCTCACTCTGCATTTCCAGAGGTAATTTAAAGATCCACAACTGCCTTGACTTGGGGTGCCTTTGTGAGGCAGGAGGGGAACTTTCTTCTCTTTCCTGCCTTCTTGGGTTACAGGAACTGTGTCGTTAGAATGTGCCAAAATAGTTCGAGTCTTCGTCATTATCCAATGATGCCATTATTTGGTTTACTCTGCTGGAATGCCTGCTGTTGGCATCGTGCTCCCCTCATTCCTCGTTAGGAATGTCTTTTAAGCTTTGAAGCAATTCCTTGCATGGGTAGCAGAGAGGACTGGCAGGTCAAAAGTGATTACAGAAGCCCCACGATTCGTCTCTTCTTCACAGCTTTCAAATGTTAAATTAGTGGGCTGGAGGTAGATAAAGACGGGCAACCCAGTTTTATGCTTGTGGTTTGATTAAAGTGTCATATCGAGGTCAAGCAAGTCCTGGGATGGTCATGACCTTGGGCTCAAGGTCATGGACCAAAAACCAAAGCAAAAAAAACCCCCACAAAAACTCCTTACTACCTTGGTGCTAATCCTGGTGATGGTTTGGAACAAATAATCCACATTCTCTCCATTACTCAGAACCCTCAATCAAGTGTCTGAACTTGCCCTGTGCACTAAGTCGCTTTAGTTGTATCCAACTCTTTGCGACCCTAGGGACTGTAGCCCACCAGGCTCCTCTGTCCATGGGGTTCTCCAGGCAAGAATGCTGGAGTGGGTTGCCATTTCGTCCTCCAGGGGATCTTTCCAGGGATCAAATCTCCATCCCTTATGTCTCCTGTATTGGTTGTCGGATTACCACTAGGGGCCACCTGGGAAGCCCAAATTTGGCCCTACTTAACCTAAAAGCTACTGAACAAACCAACACTTTCACTGACTTTAGCCCCAAAGCAGAACCATGAGTAGATGACCAAGAAGGAAGAAAGGGGAAAAGCTCTGCTCCGTTTGGTAAGGAAATTCCAATAAAATTTCCTCAGGTCAATCTTTACCACAGAAGCCATTCACCCTTACAAAAAACGCAGACATGGCTGCCATCAGCCTATCAAATATTCATGAAGTGATTAAGTTTAATTGAAATAGACGAGGGCTTCCCACTCCTTCAAACGTATCCTAGGGAACTCAAAAAGTTGTTATAAGTGTATTTTATGGGAAAAATAATCATCTGAGATGACTCAGGGTTGAAAAGATTCTCTTTGCAAAGTCAACTCTGCTTTTCTGAGGTATTTCCTCTTTAAATAAATTGCATTTGGATGCAAAATTCAGTCCAAATTTCAACGAGGTCTGAATTTAGGTGCACTTTCTCAAAAAGATTCATACTCCCTCTGCCAAGAAATGCCCCCAACACCCTCGGGCCTCACTAGCCTTGTCTTGAGAGCTCTTCTTAGCCGCATCCTTAGGCACAGACAGAGGCAGTCACCTTCGGACAGAACGCTCAGCCTGTAAATCATGTGTGTGTCCCAGCGAGTCTAGCACCCAGACCACAGATGAGCTCATAACCCTCCTGGAACATAAGGTGCTCTGCATATTTACCACACATGGCTGGGGAGGGTTGTAATCAACATCTCGCAAATGGAAATTGGTGTGGGAAGGTTAAATGGCTTGTCCAAGGGCACAGAGTGGAGCTGGGGCTCAGAACTCGGAAGAGAAACCCTCCAGCGTGGCTTTCCTCTGCTTATTGAGACTCAAACAGCACAACCCGTATTTGAATCACAGTCTGGTCTGTCCCCATTTCAGTGTAAAGGACTGAATTAGGGCTCAACTCTATCTGAGAGAAGTGTTTTTAGTAGAAATCAAAGTGAGCCTTTTCTGGCTATTTGAAATCATTCTAGAATGGCAAGGAAGCATGTGGGGTGGGAGAGAGATATAGAAGCAGAGCAGCTGGTGAGAACACAACCAGATTCTGTTCCCCAGGACAGGAAAATCTCCCCCTCCACTGACTGATGCCAGAAGGGTGTTACTGTGTACCAGCCAGTGGAAACCAACAAAAGGTCATATTTTACTTTTTGGTCTAGACTCTGCAACTCAAACATTTCAAGCCCTTATATGTTAGCGAATGGACATTTCACTTGGGCTCTCTTGGCAGCTGAGAGGGTCTCTCCTATAAGTGCAGGTGAGGAATGATGAGAGAAAATGTCAGCAATAGAATTCTTTGGCCTTGCAGGAGAAATATAAAATGGTAATTCAAAAATGTTCGATCTATGTGTATTAGGATGTCTGGGGACTCTAACTCTTACAATTTGGCAACTGCACCATAGATATAATAAAATAGCCAACCTGGGGCTTCCTTGACATGCTTAAGTGTAGAAATGGGTGTTTTGAAAATTGTGTGTTTCTGCTGTGGGTGGGCCTTCTCCATTTATTTAGCATTATGAAGGAGTTACACTTTTATCAAACAGAAAACATATGCAAATACCTGTCACTTCTTATGCCTTCATGTTTACAGAAGGCATTAAATCAATCATACTGCAGAAGAAAATTTGATAAGCACCTTCTTGAAATTTACATAATGCTTTCTGATTAATAAAGGATGAAGGCTGTCCAACTGGGTTTAATGACAAATTCACAAGAAGAAAAAACAAATGAAAACAGAAGCTGGAAAAGGCAGTCTCAGGACAGACCTTGACTTTTACAGGAAGTGATTTTAATCTTTTCCTGATGTGGGCTGCTGAAATATTATTATTGTTGCTGTTGTTTGATTATTATTAGTTATGAACAGAAAGCAACCTCACTTGGCTAAGGTTTTCTGAGAGTGTTGTCACCTGACGGAGTCGCCTGCATAGCATCAGCAAGCGATGGGAGTTCTCAAGCACGTACAGAACCAGGAAAGGCTGCTCCAAAGTTGACTTTTTAATGTGGGTCCTTCCACTTTCCAGGCCTCCTAGTCAACTGAAGAGTCTCGGAGGTAGAGACAGGGGCAATAACGTAGCAGCAAGGAACAGAGAAACAAAGGAATTCAGAAAGATTCCAGCTAATTCACTCCAAGGCTAGAGGTTAACACAACAACCAAAAGAATAAAATAAAAGAATAAAAAAATCAGTGAGGGGCTGGTAAATCAAAAGGAAGAGAAAAAGAAAGACTTTCTCTGGAAGAAATTAAAATCATGGCATCAGGGCAATGGCTAACTTACTTAAAAAACAAAACATACGTTCAAAGGAGGAAAATCTACCAAGCTATAGAAATAAAATGCTGTCCCTAACTGAATTTAACAATAATACAAGGTACAAATGTAATCAAGAAGATAATAAAAAAAAGAAAGCAGAATAAAGAAGTATTTATAACTTTTATTATCTATACAACTGAATTTTTTTCTTAAATAACAAGCACACATGGAGAATTGAAGTAAGAGGAGAAACATATTTTAATCATTATCCTTGTGAAATTGTAAAGGCTGGGAGAAAGCTTGACAAATGCTCACCCATATGGTACCTCTACCCTTCTGCGTGTAACCTAGCCCATCACCTACTTCACACCCCCTCCCCAGCCCCCTAAGAGGAGCCTCCAGGCGCTCTCTGCCCTCAGCCATTACCTGCCGGAGGTTGCGCGTCACTTTGACATCGTGCCAGGCGTTGTCATTGAATTTTCCATTCACTGGCTCCACAATGGCCTCGAAGGCCCCGGACCCCAGGTTAATGACCAAGGAGACCGCACCATCCTTCAGAGCCAGGTTGACATAGTCAGCCGACTTGCCCGTGTGCAGGATAAGGCCATTCCGCTGCCAGGTCTTAAAGGACAGGGTGATTTCATCACTGCTGCTCTGGATCGGGTTCTGAGACAGGTCGTAGCACAGGTACTCTGAGCCTCGGAAAGTGGCCACATTCTCCTCTCGAGCTGCAGGGAAAGAAAAGGGGAGAGCGGTCAACACTTGACTGGCAGGAGCCAAGTCAAATACCAAGGAGAACACACACAACTACAGGGCACTGGCCCTGCCAGGGGCCTGATGCCAGCACCACACTCCGTGCACCTCTTCCACAGGCTTGTATCTAAGGGCCAGGGAAACTAGCTGAGAAGCTGTGTGTTCACACAAGGGCAGAAGACTGAAACGATGATGCAGGAAGTCTTGCTGCCTTGCCTTCAAATTTTCCCAGAGAAAAACCTAAAGGGAAAATTCATGCAAAACAGTAGAGTGAGGCTTTTGTTGCTTTTGCATCAATATCGGCTTTTAAATGCCTGTAAAAGGGCTGGTTTAGAATGGATAATTAACTGTTCTGACAGAGCGTCCTTTAGCTCCAGGTACCTTTTATTGACCAATAAATAAAAATCAATTACCCTGAAAGATTTGGCTCTAATTTCTATCCATCGGTAACATGGCTAAGTTTGGTTTCCATGGTACAGTCCTGCGCCCAGTGGAACAGGACTGGGTTTCTAAAAAGGAGGTTGAACTTAAGGAAATGACTGAGCAGATGAGGAAAAGGGAACAGAATGGAATTTGATAATATGCTTTGATATCACACTAGACAGCAATGCCTCCCTTTTATCCCAAGGGACCACTCCCTGAAGGTCTTTGAGATGGCCTGAGCAGACCGTCCTATGCAACAGCTCTCCACAGGACCAGGGGTCCACAGAGCCAACATGGTACCCCACGGGGACCCAGACTCTCTTTCAAGACCATATTCTAGACCCTGGGGGACTATAATTTGCTACCCAAAGAGCCCCAGGTGTGTTCCCAGGGCTTGTGCAGGCCTCTTCTCTGGATCAATTTTCTGAAGGCAAATCATGCTTGTCAGTGGACTAGCCCTGGGGACTATTTGTACAGGTCTACACAGACCTTGGCCATGTGGGTGGAGGAACCCATGTGCATTTGTACCAGACCCCGTGATAAGCGATGGAGCTGAGGAGGGATAAAGGCCACAGAGCCAACCAGAGGGGCTAGCTCTGCCTATGCTGATATTCCCCAAAGCAGAACTCCCAGGAATCTGGAAATGCTACATGAGAACCTGACTTAACCGAGTAGTTTAGACAATCTATTTTTAAGGCAAGAGGATAGAAAGTATTTGACTTAATTATTTGTTGATTTATAACTTAGACACTCTGCATGCACACTCCCATCTGTCCTCTTGTCAGGCAACCCCACTTAGAGTAGATGGCTTGCCTGGTGGCCCAGTGGTAAAGCATCTGCCTACCAAGGCAAGAGACTAGAGTTCGATCTCTGGGTGGGGAAGATCCCCTGGAGAAGGTAATGGCCACCTGCTTCAGGATTCTTGCCTGGGAAATCCCATGGACAGAGGACCCTGGTAGGCTACAGTTCATGGGCTCGCAAAGTGTGGGATACGACTTAGCCACTATACAACAACTTCGTATCAGGGTTGGTCAAAAGTACCTCTCGATAAAAGGAAATGAGCGATAAAACAATTTAGAGATGCAGTTTCCCTTTAAAGAGGGGTGGGGTGGGGTGGGGCTACAAAATAAAGTTGAGGAAATTCTATTTTTCCTTCTAGACCTAACCAAAGCCAATCCACCTTAACTCAAATCCTTATCAACCATCATAGCCTTTGGTAAGCTCCTTAAGGAAAATCAAATAAATATTTTCTTATCATGAGATAATCATCACTCTCATAATGTGAAGAGATGACCACCCAATATATAGTATTAAGTTCATCATAGCATCACCATATCATTAAAACGTAAACCTCAACATCACAGTCCAAAGAATGAAAAAAGAGATAAAGTATGTCCTGTATCTTCCAGAGGGCCTCAGGGACATGTATACACCCGCACATGTCTGTTTGCACACACACTGCTATAAGCAAAAGGGACTCGTCCCCCCTCTAAGTGACCACGGTGTTGCTTACACAGGTAAGTAGTGAGTACTCCTCAGCACGTACCATGCCAGATGTATTTTACCAAAATGAGTCCCCCCAGAATCAGAGTAGATATTTGGCACTACATCTTTGAAACAGGTCCATCCATCCAATCCCCTAGTGCCCTACTTTAATTAGCTCTCTTCCCATTTCTGCAGAAATAGTTTTGTCAGAATTCAACTGGACAAGCTCTTTTGTACAGTAGACCGGAGGTGACCCTGATTTACAGCAGAAGATGGCAAACCCAATGCAGTTATCACCGCTAAGTTCTCTTCCTAACAACACGGATGTGCGTACAACCAGCTACTATGCCTGTCCTTGGCGCCCAACATGGTGTAGTAGTGGGTGTCTTCCATAAACATTTTAGTTACACCTTGTGTGCCCAGTGAACCGAGACAGACGAGCAAGGAAAGGAGGGCTTCTAAAGAGAAGCTTCAATTAATCATCGAGTACCCTTCAAAGGGGAAAGGCCTGACACAGAACAGCAAGGCCCCAGGATATTATTTAATATACTATGTGGCGCTTAATATTTTTCACATAATTAGACCAAGGAGTCTGTCAAAATAATAAATTTTAGAGCTATAAAGGATTTTAGAGATTGCCTGACTTAAAACATTCTTTTTTCATTAAGGTAGAAACTGATGACCAGGAATAAGTGAGTTGCCCAAGACGAGACAGTTTGTCCTACTCTGGGCTTCTGCTGCCTCTAAACTTTTCTCCAAATACCAGTTTCCTTTCGCCCTTCATTCTGGATATACCACCTGCCCTTATTTTGCTGCTTAAAGGGAAGGAATGGTTCCACTGAGCCATGTGTTGATTTACAAACCATCCCAAATTTTGAATAAACTAAGCCAGAGGCCTATTCCTCCTACCCCCATGTAAATCACACTTCCTCACCAAAAGAAATATTTCTCTTTTCCTCCTGGAATCAGTGTATTTAAAACTAAAGAGCTGATTTTATGTAGAAGGCCACAGGAGAAAAATGACATCATTAAGAGGCCATCACAGTAAATAAATCAGAAATAAAACCAATGAGAGAAAAAACTATGCAAACCACACACATATTTATGCTAATACCCATGCAAATTCATCAATGAAGATTTTATGCATCCTTGAGAGTATATTACTTCGCAAATATCTGCTCAGTGGTAAAGAACCTGCCAAGTAAGAGAGGTGGGTTCAATCCCTGGGTCAGGAAGATCCCCTGGAGAAGGAAATGGCAACTCACTCCGGTGTTCTTGCTTGGGAAATCCCATGGACAGAGGAGCCTGGTGGGCTAGAGACCATGAGGGGCCAGAAAGAGTTGGACAGGACTTAGCTACTAAACAACAACAATGAAAACTGCTGCAACCGTTCACAACCCTCTAACTCTCTTCATTCAATGATGAATTTCCCCAGTTTAACCCTTTCTCTGGGCTGGAGAAGGCAGTGTCACCCCAGATGTCGTGTATCTCCTTCACGTGTCAGTGAAGAGTAGACCACTGAAAGCTACTCCCTGAATCGTACTCTAGATAAGCAAAATCATATCATTTTTAATTCATAGGCTCCTTTCCCCTTTATCGTCACAGGAAGGAGAGGCATAGGCAGTGCATGACCCAGTCTTTAAAAGAGAAAACAAGGGGCTTGCCAGGAGAAAGCCTGAGGACCTGGAAGAAATTGTTCCTTTGTATACTTTCACAACTGACATTTTTCTCCTAGGAGCCTGAACTGTCTAAATTTCCTTCCAGTGGCTAAAGCTCAAGCACTTTCTTATCACCTTGAAAACCATACTAAGTTGATAGTGAATATAACTAAAGGTTGCAAAGCCAAATACTGACAAACACGTTCCTAAGCCAGTTCAATTCTCCAAACTCGCCATTAGAAAGATTTAATACCGCCCCCAAATCTGCTTTCTATAGCGAGTGTCTACACCGAGGAGGAGGCTGAAGAGACAATGCAGTCACCTTGTACGTATTTAGGCTAAATAGGTAGAGAAAATGAATGCAGGGATTATGTAACACGGCATACAATGGCTTAGCGTAAAGCTACAGCTTGGCAAGAGGGCAGGTGCTGAAATGGCTAATGGACTGTGTAGATTCATTTAGATTATATCACTCCAAAGTTGACAATCAATTGCATAAGTGTTAAAATAAAAATGTGACTCTCACTGCGTGAAAAGCAGAGCTCAACCCTGTATGACAACAAATCGTTTGCCCATTACTTGAAAGTGTCCAATTGATTAAACACTAGATGCAATCAAGATAAGTATAACTCGAGGTTTTGAATCAGTTCGTATAGACATATAAAGCACTGATCTTTCAAATGACTTATTAATCCAAGGACTGATCTATACACAGCATTAATAGGCATTTACTCAGCTCTGTTTTCCTCTCTCTCCCCCCCAAAAAAATCCAACTACTGACTTATATATCAATAACTATTTCTCTGAGAAATTCCAAAATAGATTAAAATAGTCTTTTTTTTTTTTTTTTTTTTTTTTTTTACTGTGGAACTTAAGAAGTATAAAGAAATACATATCTCTGTTGAATTGGGCCTGTGGTTACTGATAGCTTGATGTCTTAGGCTGTGAGATTAAGAAATAGGAACTTTATTCTAAAGGTCGGGAGGAACCAATGCCTAACTTTACTGAGAGGATGGAAGGTCTGATTAGCATTTTTTAAATATAAGATTATGCAATCCAGCTTCTGTTGGGTTGAGAGTGAACTGGAAAGAAATAAGAGCTGAAGGCAGAGGGCCCAGTGAAAATAAGAAAACACATTTGAACTACTCTTCCAGGGGGTGCCTGAAACTACTTCAACCCAAATGTTGATACAGCCTAGTGGGGTTTGCATTTCACTGGATAAGAACGGAAGCAAAAGTTCCTAGAAGAGACAGCCTAAGGACTTGAGAAACAGAGATTCTAAAAACCTGGAGACCATAGGAAGAAGCCAAAGTTTGGCTACTTTAGATCCAAATGCAGCCATGGAAAGCCAAGGGCCAGAGGTTAAAATTTGAGGACAAGGACACAGCACTAGGCAAGAAAGGGCTCAGGTGAGAACGGGTCAGGAATGGGGAAAGTGAAAACTGAAAGTTTGTCGCTCAGCCGTGTTCGATTCTTTGCGAGCCCATGGACTGTAGCCCACCAGGCTCCTGTGTCCATGGAACTCTCCAGGCAAGAGTGCTGGAGTGGGGTGCCGTTCCCTTCTCCAGCGGATCTTCCTGACCCAGGGATCAAACTCAGGTCTCCTGCATTGCAGGTGGATTATTTATTAACTGAGCCACCAGGGAAACCCAGGAATGGGTAAAGGGGGATTCTAGTCACCATTTTAAAAAATATTACATATTTCCAAATGCTTTCTTAATCATCCTTTGTATTCCTTCCACAGTCTGTGAGGTTGCTTGGCTATGATTACACCAACGCGAGGAAGAGGGACACACGGTTTCCATAGGTTATCCAAGGCCTTTGGAAGCATTTAGAGCAGTTCCCAAACCTCAGAACTCCAATTCTCATTCCATCACTTTTGCCACATAGCCCACCACCACCCTCGCCAGGAATTCAAATTCCCAGAGGAGAAGGTGCCTGACCCTGTATCTGATGTCTTGAAACTGCATGAAGTCCCTTCTGTCAAAAGGAAAAACCACTGACAATGAATGACAGGTGAGCACCCACTCAGGCGGCAGGAGCCCAAGCAGGGGATCCGGGAACGGGGCCAGCTTAACTCAAAGTCCCCTGTAGGAGCAGGTTGGAAAAAGCCAGACCGAGATCACACTCTTCACCCTCATCAGAGAAAGAGCCTTAGAAATGGAATGTTTAGATACCACTTAGGAGAGCCTGTTAGAATGCCAACCCCTGTGGGGCAGCTGTAACTACTGGGCCTGAGCAGAACACCTGCTAGTTCCAGAAAAGGAAGCAGGAGCCAGCTTTCTGAGGACAGATTCCAGAGACACAGGCAAAACTGTTCTCCCCTTTTACCACACCCCAGTGTTCACCAGGAAGGGCTTCCCTGGTGGCTCGGAGGGTAAAGCATCTGCCTGCAGTGCAGGAGACCAGGGTTCAATCCCTGGGTCAGGAAGATCCCCTGGAGAAGGAAATGGCAACCCACTCCAGTATTCTTGCCTGGAAAATCCCACAGACAGAGAAGCCTGGCAGGGCTACAGTCCATGCGGTCCCAAAGAGTTGGACACAACTGAGCGACTTGACTGTCACTTTTCAGTGTTCACTGAAGCACTGTTTACAATAGTCAAGACAAGGATGCAACCCAGGTGTCCACTGACAGAGGAACAGGTGAAGATGTGGTACATATATATGCAATGGAATATTATGCAGCTATTAAAAAAGAATAAAATAATGTCATTTGCAGAAACACGGGTGGACCTAGAGAGTGTCATACTGAGTGAAATAAGTCAGATGGAGGAGAAGAAATATTGTATGGCATCCCTTATATGTGGAATCTAAAATGAAATTATACAAAGGAACTTACTAAACAGAAACAGACTCACAATGATCGCTTGGGGGTGGGGGAAGGATGGGGAAAATGGATAGTCAGGGAGTTTGGGATGGACAGGTACACACTGCTTTATTTTAATATGGATACCCAACAAGGTCCTACTGTACGGCCATGGAACTCTGCTCAGTGGTATGTGGTAGCCTGGATGGCAGGAGGGGAGTTTGGGGGGAAGAATGGATACAGATATATGTATGTCTGAGTCCCTTTGCTGTTCAGCTGAAACTATTGCAACATTATTTATCAGTTGTACCCCAAAATAAAATGTTTTTCAAAAAAAAAAAACAAAACACTGCTCTCATCTTTGAATTCTTCATTCTTCAATAGGCCTCCGCAGCAGCATGGTACTTTATTCTGCACTGATGCAAAGATAACCCCAGCTGGCAATCCTGGCCTGGCCCACCCTGGAGCTAATGAGCCACAGAACACAATATGAGCTACTGCTGCCCTCCCTGGCAGACAAAGGGAGGTGGTCCTGAGGCTGACATGCTGACTCTGTTCCTCTGATCCACAGATTCAGCAGGGTTTTGTCCTTCCTCCATGGGTGCAGTTGCAATGAGAGGTTTCAGGGTCTTATTTTGGAAACTAACACATCACCCAATTCTACCCAAGGGAAGAAGCCCTGAGGAGGATGGGAGACGCACGAGCCCAAGTCAGGGGGTTACAGAAAGCAGAAATAAACTTCTTGAGAAGGCCACGATTCCACAACCGTTCTACTCGTTACTATAGGGGCTGCATCTCCACTCCATCTGAAAGTCACCCTGAGGGAAAACGCCCGTCTGAGTCATTTGCTGGCAAAGGAATAAGTTAAGGTGGATGGGTGTGAGTCTGTTCACACACAATTCTGTTTTCCATGCAACCTGCTAAGCATCCAACATACAGAACAACTTCCACCCCTAAAGGCTTCTTACAAGCTATGTGTAGATACCCAAGTTAGCGGTTGGGCTATGAGAGGACCATATCTGCAAAAAATGAGGGAAAAGCAGAAATCTTCTTCCCAAAAGAATGGCCTAGAAAATCATGCTGTACTGAAATCACTAGAAAGCTAACAGCATCCTGAAGACCGCATGGCTCTCAATTGTATTATAATAAAAGTTAAATTTCTGTTTATTCATTCAAGGAATAAGTATTTCCAGGTACCTATTATGCATCAGATGAGGTACCATGTGAGTAGGAATAATTCACCTCCATTTTACTGAAGAAGAGAAATTATAAAGCTGAAGAAACTAGAATGCCAGACCTGCCATGGACTCACATTACCCAGGGCACCCTCCTGTAACTCACAGTGCAGGGGAACCGTGGACTTGATAACATGGAATTTAAAAATAAGGCTTTGAAATGGACAGACCTGGGTTTTATAGCCAACGCTGGAATTTACCTAACTCTGTGGAACTTCAGCTTACTACTTAACTTCTCTAATTCCTACTTTCCTAGTCTACAGAATGAGAAAAACCACAGTACATATTTCACAGATTCACTGCGAGACATGAATCAGATAAAGTTCCTGGCCCAGGTCCCACACTAGATACATTAGCTATCGCTGTTGTTGTTGATAATGCACATATAAAAAAGTGATTACAAGTGTCGTAAACGTTTAAGAGGTGATACGGGTCTTGACGTATGAGTAAGAGTTCACCATACAAAAGAAGGGATGACGTTCTACTTAAAAGAAACAATGCATTCACTGGTAGGATCATTAGAAAAGCATGGGGTGCCCAGGGGATGGTGAGAAATTCAGTGTGGGTAGAGTAGCAGGTGCATGAGGCTCAAGCTGCAGGCAGGAGCCTTATGAGTCATATTCCTGGGGCACGGGGATGGAGAACCTGCAGAGGAGAGCTTCAGCTCGTGAGTGCATTGCATCAACAGGTCCAGTGGATGGACTAAGGCCTAGAGAGGTAAAGAGGAATCCTGGAGACACCGCCAAGAGAGAATGAGATGACTGAGGGGCCCTGGCCTGAAGCAATTGTGTTGCATCTCCCTGCTGGCCGCCCACTGATAATAATTTATGTGATATGTTGTGCCTTATATTTCCCATAACCACCAGATCTACATGAGTTAAACTGTATCTACACTTCTTTCACTTCCTGCTTCTCAATTTTATTTGTGGGTCAGACCATCATTGAACACAACAACACACTCTCTCTTATAGAGGGAACTCCATTTTCCTGTCCCATGACTTCAGAAGGGACTCTCCAGAAGGCAGTCATTTGGAATAACACATGGACCTTCTCTCCTTTACCCATTCAAATCCTCCAGGGAGAGAAGTCAATCGTCTGCTCGATCTGAAGCCCATAGATCCATATTTCTTAATTTGGTGGTCACTATTTCCATATGACTTCTCTCTCTCTCCTTCAGCTCTGCCCCTCCTAAGATAATTATGCATTCTCCTCTAGGCTCCCCCACACAGTGAAATCCATCAAGGCAGACTCTGCCCCTACATGAGAACGCCTGGGGTTTTCTAAGTCTTCAACCTATGGCTGAACGATTGAGTTTAATTCAGGGGGAAAATTACCAGGAGGCCCAGTAGGACTGCAGATCAAAGCCACATTCCCTAACCCAGCTCTTCCAGCACTGGAACTGATGTCTGGATCCTTGACCTGACTGCCAGCATCCCTCTTGTGTCTGTTCCTCAATTAACTCAGGACACTATGGTTGCCGGTTGTCAACCTCAGATAACCAGCACCTGGACTGCTTTCACAGTCCGATTTCGAAGATAACAGACATCCCTGGAACTGCATCAGGGCAGTGATGAGTAAATACAATGATTATATCAATAATACTAAAGCCAGCTCTGTGCCACTGTGTTACTCAGATGCATTTCTTGAACTTACACCGAGGATATGGGTGAATAGAATGGTAAAAATTTAACCAGGGTCACAAACTTGAAGACAAATTTTAGATTGAGTTTTGATGTTTTTGAATAAAAAAATACAGAAAGTACACACACCCACAGACCTACATAAGCATTCATCCTTGGCCCAGCCCTCGAAGAATAATCTTCATGCTTATTTTTTTTAACTAGCATCTTTTATCAAAGTTCCACAACAACTAACGCAATTGTACAGAGTACCTAACATCTCATTGTGAGACTATATTCTACAGAGTTGATGAGGACAAAGAAAATTACTAGGGACACAGAGGAGGAGAGAAGAGGATGGAAGACTGTAATTTTGATAAAAACAAAATTAATAACAATGAAATGCATCCAGAATTATCCTAGAACAAGAAGCAGATCATCTAAAATGACTTTTTTTAAACAATGGTACTAACCCTAATTGCTAACTAAATTAAATACTCACTGTATTCACACATAATGTTCAGGAAGGAATATAAATGTCACAAAAGTTCACAGAATTTGGGAAAATTCAAACAGACATTAAGATATGTAGAAGCAATACGTGGGTTTTTAAGTTCACATGGAATTTTAAAATACTTTTGTAAAATTTCTCTTTTCATTCAAGATGAAAACAAGTAAAAAGTCCTCCATAATAAATCATCACTGTAGCATCAGAAGAAACCTTGGAAGATGATCTAATCTATTTCCTAGCTTAATAAGTCTACATCTAAATCATCTTGTTGGTGAATTTTTCCACCTTTAAATATCAAAAAAAAATAAATAAACCCCAAAAAAACCAAGATGATTTGGTGTTATGTGAAATTTCCTACAGACATTTCAGGAGCTCAAATGGTTCCTAGTCCAAAATGACTCCAGGATACTGAGAGACTGCCAAGCTTCATTTGGGTGATCAACAGGGAAGAATTAATCAATACAAGGTATTAAAGACTTTTACCAAATATTTCCTTCATTCAGCCCAGGATAAACAGAAAATAATGAGTATAAACTGTGTGTAGCCAATAAATGTTTACTTCCACTGATTTATGCACACATACGCACACATAATAATCACTAATCATTATATATTACAGCACTATTCATATGCAACAAAAATAGGAAAAATCTACCCATCAATTTCACATAGCGTTTATTTCTGGGGAGGGAGAGCAGAAAGGGAAACAGGGAGATATTCAACAGGATTGTCTTTATGAAAGGACATAAAGCAAAAATGGCAAAACATTAAGATTTGTTCCATATGGGCGATAACTAAGCCAATGTTTATAATATCCTCTACTACAGGGTCTGTTCTCTTTTATGTTTGAAATATAAGCATTCATTTTTTAAAAGTTAAATCCCTGCAGATGATTCTGATAAAATACCTAAATCACCAGATAAATCTTGAACAATCCTTTGGCTATTTACAGGTAGATGTCAACTCCTCCACAGTATCTTTCTGAGTGGCAGATATTCATAGCTTTTCAAAATCTCCCATGTACCCCAAAATGTGTTAAATGAAGACTGAATTGAAGTGAAGTTGAACTGATCACAGTAATGCTAAAGTAACTGGTTCTTTTCCTGCCTTGCCCACTCCTGAAGACCCACTGCAAAGTGCCCCAACATCCCAGGGTTCAGCCTGGCTTCTTAGGAGGAAAGAGGGGAAAAACTGATGGAAGTGAGGGGAGAAGAAGACACCTGTGTTTACCGCCATGTGACGGCCCCGCAGCCAATGCTGGGGGTAGAGAAAGCCGGCTGGGGTCTGGGGGACAAGTCTCTGCACAGGCCTCCCAACGACAGAATAAAATCACTCTAGTTCTTTAAGAAAATCCCCACTGAGAAACCTGAATCCTTGCCCACCCCTTTGGCCTTCCAGGGCAGCAGGCAGCCCAGCCCTCCTTTGTTAGCACTGGGGGCGCTAGCCTGCAAGTCTAGACAGAATGGCTGGTTAAAAGGCCCTGGAGTCAATGCCTGCACAAGATCAATAAGGCTTTTTATGGCACAATGAAAACTTTCTATTTTGTTAAATGTGGCTAATCTACCATTTCTGCAGTACCCTTAAAGCTTTCAGTGCTGAGCACTCGAGCCAAGGTGATTAAAACCCTGTTCAGAGACACAAACTGCGGAAATATGCCAATGGAGAGGTGTAAATCCTGGAGACACGGGCTGTATCTTCTTTTATGATGAAGTGTGCATTTCCTTTTCCTCCTGTAGAAATAACGGTGCCAGTAGGGATGGGGTCTGATCCTGACAAAAATGAAAATTGTCCCATGCCAGGACTCTCAGGAAGGGACAGATGATGCTCAGGGTCCAGTGTAACTGAACAAAAGGGTTTAGTTTTTAGTGAACCTGAAGGTGGATGAGGATGGGGTATGCTGAAAGGGGGTGGAGAGGGAAAGTTCTCTAAAATGCAGGCAGACTTACAAATCAGCTACTTAATTCAGGAAACCTAAATAAAGGAGAAAATCTTCAGTGACTGCAAATTCAATTATAAATTGAACTAAATAGAACTCAAATAAAGTGCTTATTTCATTTGCATCATTTCTTCACCTCAGATTATTAGTAGAGCTTTTTTAACAGGTATAATTTTTTTTGCCATCGTGTAAAAAGGACAGGTATTAATATTTATTGAATTTGTATTATGGTCCAGGCTTTAACACAGAGAGAGTCTAAATAAACTAACACTACACATAGTATCTGACAAGAATTGACCAAGACTTTTTTGGTGATTGGAGCTACAAGAATTCAAAACACTAACCACCAGAACCAAAGTATTACTAACAGAAATAACATTTCTGTGTGTTCATATGTCATCTGGAAGGAGAGCCTTTTCATTGGAATACTTGGTATGTTTCTTATCTAACTCTCATAGAAGCCCTATGAAATAAAGTTTGATTAGCCCCATTTCACAGATGATAAAACTGAGATTCACAAGGGGTGAAATACATGTGCAACACTATAGCTAGTACAAAGCAGATTCAAAATACACGCCAAGGTCAACCTCTAAGCACTGTATGCTTTCCTTTAGATCATGCTGTCTCCTGCTGAGGGTTGGGTATATTTTGCAAAGGCCTCTGTCAACAGTATTCCTGTGGGACATGAACTATTAATTTAAATCCATGTGCATGTGTGTGCGTGCACATGCGCACGTGTGCACACACACACTTGCACATTCTGTCACATATTCCAAGCCACTTTCACATATATTATCTAATTTGGTAAAGCATCCTTCTGCAGCTTTTATAGTAACCTCTATCTGTTCAACAAGGGTAGATTTTCAACATTTAGATGTATTAACCACATACCCTGGGATATGTGATCATTATGAATACACATGAATACAGATCATTAGAATGATAGAGAAAATTGTAAGAATTCTCTAAATTTGAAACACTGCAAATACATAAATGCTAAAAAAAAAGCCCTTAATTATGAAAGCATAAAAAGGAAATCCCCTTCTGATGCACTGAATCTAAAATGGCAACCCTCCTTCTAAGTCAGATTATTCATAAACCATTTACAGATGCTGTATCACTTCAGCAAGCTCACTGAAGCTCCAGGGCCAAACAGCTGGACTCTGACTCTGGAGGGTACAGTCAGAAGTGTGCTCAAGTTTCCCAGAGAGGGAAAAATTATTTGACTTGTTATTAGAAAGGGCACACAAAATTGAGATTATAAGACTCTGAAAGAGATGCTTGAATTGGTTTAGTTTTCTTGTGTAGCCATTTATGATGGATATTTACAGTTCCCATGATGTGGATAAAAGGGCTTCCCAGGTGGCTCAGCAGTAAACAATCTGTCTGCAATGCAGGAGATGCAGGTTTGATCCCTGGGATGGGAAGATCCCCAAGAGATGGAAATGGCAACCCACCCCAGTATTCTTGCCTGGCAAACCCCACAGACAGAGGAGCCTGGCGGGCTATAACCCATGGGTCCTCAAAGAGTCAGACATGACTTAGTAACTAAGAAACATGATGTCAATAAAACCAAAATGGTAATCCTCTTCAGACATTAATTAATGGGTAAGATTTGTCAATGGCATCTTTTGTCCATGGGTTGTGATACAATCAGGAATGATGTAGATATCCAACTATGATATGAAGAGGCTACACAGGCTATCCCAGACATATCTGCATACTATCCCCAGTTGATCAAGGCTTCTGACCACAATTTTTCAGTGAATGAATCAGAACAATGGAAAGTGAGGAAACTTAAGACATACAGAAACACCATCCAAGACTCAAAAAAACCACAAAAAACCAAGTAGAACCGCTGGCTCATTCCTGCCAGACATGGTGACACCCATACACAGCTATCAGCAAAGATGAATCTGGATATGGTGGCAATTGAAGGCTGAGAGGAAGCTGATTGAATCTCATTCTGTGATTTAAAGGACCAGATATGTGGTCTTCTCTCTCTTCAGGAGTGATCCTCTCATGACAGATGGACTACATCAACTAAAATCAACACGGGACTAAGGCAGACAGCAAAACGTCATTATCACAATTTAAATTACCATCAAAATATCCTGCAGTCCACAGATTCGTAATTAACCATGGGTTCCCAAGCAATGGGGGCCTCTGGACCACTCCTCAATGACACTGGCTGCTGCTACTGCTAAGTCACTTCAGTCGTGTCCAACTCTGTGTGACCCCAGAGACGGCAGCCTACCAGGCTCCCCCGTCCCTGGGATTCCCCAGGCAAGAACACTGGAGTGGGTTGCCATTGCCTTCTCCAGTGCATGAACGTGAAAAGTGAAAGTGAAGTCGCTCGGTCGTGTCCGACTCTTAGCGACCCCATGGACTGCAGCCTACCAGGCTCCTCCGTCCATGGGATTTTCCAGGCAAGAATACCTGAGTGGGGTGCGACCGCCTTCTCCGCAATGACACTGGACCACTTTACAAAAGAGCAGTAGTGCCCCACTGTCAAATGAAATAGAAAAGCATGATGGCATCAAAGACAGGAGAAGGAAAGAACCTATAACTCAACTGCTCCTCTACGATGTACCTGGAATAGTGAAAGTCCCTTTGCAAATATTGTTTTTATAATCCTACGATGCCTTAGAGAGTAGGCATTATCACTGCATAAATACAAGAAGATGTACATAGGCCCTGAGTTGAACGTGATGGTGATAATGATAATGATGAAGACAACTACCATTTTTGAAGCTTACTGTGTTTCAGGGGCTTTAGCTCTGGTTTAACTGTTATGCACATGACATTTAATACAATCTTCACAATAATCTATTCAGGTACTATTATTTGCAGTTTTCAAAGGCGGGACTGAGGTTCACAGACTCAAGGCTATCCAAGTAGAATAACAATAATTGACAAGAAAGGCATTTAGAATGAAGGTAGACTTGGGGCTAACTTCAGTCTCATCGCTTCCTCTACTGCAACAAGAGTTAGGTTTTGTACAGTATGGCAGTTTCTCAAAAAATTAAAAACAGAACTACCATGACTCCGTGATTCCTCTCCTGCATACATATCCAAAAAACCTAAAAACACTAATACAAAAAGATACATGAACCCGAAAGTTCATAGCAGCATTATTTACAACTGCCAAAATATGGAATGCTGTGTGTGTGTGCATACATATGCACACACACAAATATGGAGAAGGAAACGCAACCCACTCCAGTGTTCTTGTCTGGAGAATCCCATGGACAGAGGAACCTGGTGGGCTAGTCCATGGGGTCGCACAGAGTCAGACATGATTGAAGGGACTTAGAAATACTTACATTGCTAAGTGTGTATATATATTCACACACACATATATTTATATACACACATAAATATTGCTCAGTCATAAAAAAAGGAATGAAATTTTCCCATCTGCAACAACACGGACGGACTTAGAGGGCATTATGCTAAAGGAAAATAAATCGGACAAATTGTAAGGCATCGCTTATTCGTATAATCTAAAAAATACAACAAATTAGTGAATATAGGAACTTCCCTGGTGGTTCAGTGGCTAAGATTCTGCACTCCCAGTGTAAGGGTCCTGGATTTGATCCCTACTAGATCTCACATCGGAGAAGGCGATGGCACCCCACTCCAGTACTCTTGCCTGGAAAATCCCATGGGCGGAGGAGCCTGGTGGGCTGCAGTCCATGGGGTCGCTAGAGTCAGACACAACTGAGCGACTTCACTTTCACTTTTCACTTTCATGCATTGGAGAAGGAAATGGCAACCCACTCCAGTGTTCTTGCCTGGAGAATCCCAGGGACGGGGGAGCCTAGTGGGCTGCCGTCTCTGGGGTCGCACAGAGTCGGACACGACTGAAGCGACTTAGCAGCAGCAGCAGCAGATCTCACATACCACAGCTAGACATACCACATGCGGTAATGAAGATCAAAGATTTGAGTATCCCAACTAAGACCCAGCGGAGCCAAATGATAAATAAATCTTTTTTAAAAAGAAGCTGACTCACAGATGTACAGGACAAACGAGTGGTTACCAGTGGGGAGAGGGAACTAAAGACGGACAATTTTGGGGTGAGGGGTAAGGGATACAAACAATTATGTATAAAATAAGCTACAAGGATATATTATACAGAACAGGGAACACAGCCAATATTTTACAATAACTAAGTGGAGCATAACCTTTAAGAATTATAAATCACTATACTGTATGCCCATAATGGATGTAATACTATATACCAACTATACTTCAATAAAAAAAAAGTCAGGTTTTATATAAAAGTCCTTCTCTTGAGATCAGGAGTAGCCAGTTTGGATAGGAACCCTCTTTGATGACTCTCTCAAGCTAGCTAAGTTTTATTCATCTCCTGCTGGTTTCTATGGCAAGACAGCAGACCTACCAATATAACCAGATTACACACCTTTCACATTTGGCATTATCTACCCAAATGTATCCAATCATTGATGCTGTTGTTTAGTCTCTTAGGCAGGTCTGACTCTCTGGGACCCCATGGACTGTAGCCGGCCAGACTCCTCTGTCCGTGGGATTCTCCAGGCAAGAATACTAGACTGCATTGCCATTTCCTACTCCAGGGGATTTTCCCGACCCAATGATCAAACATGGTCTCCTGCATTGCAGACAGATGGATTCTTTACCACTGAGCCACCTGAGAAGCCTCTTGTAATCATTACTGACAGTCAAAGAAAGAGAGTTGACAATGTGTTACCTGAAGCCTGTAAATCACTCACTTGATCACTTAGACATCCATTCAGATACCACATTTTGAGAGCACTAGTCATGTGGGAGGTTAAGAGTGAAAACAGAAGAGCCCTATCACATTTCTAGGGGAGGCTAAAGTGGAGAGTATCCTCAAACTGGGTCATCCTGAACTGTGACCAGGTTTTGAAAAAACACAGAGAATTATTGCAACCTGATGATATTACTATTCATATAATTTATTCTCTTTTTTTCCATTGCAGAAGATGTGTACCATTTCCTTAAATGCTCACCATGAATATCCTAATGGACAGGCTACACGGACGAATCCCAAGAACCATGATTTAGGGTTTACCTCAAGGCGCTGAGGGAAAAAGGAATTAACATGTTTTCATATCCATGTCCAGTGAAGGATATGCGTCTCACTGATGCCTTGCAGGTAGAGTTGGTAAAGTGAAATTTAGCCATTAGTGATGGAAGGTACTTTGAAAATCATTTTCTACTTCTTTATACAAGCCTAGCACAGCTCAGCATTTGTCCAAATGAATTAGCAGTTGAGGCAAGACCAAAACCCAGGCTTTCTGGTTTTTATGTAAGTGAGTTAGTTGCAAAATAACAACGGGGTGGACACGTGAACCCAGTAACTGAAGGGCCAACTCCAGAAGTTTGATCTCCAAGATGCTGGATGCCTAGTTCTTACTTGAGTTCTTTCTCCAAGGCCTCCTGCACATGTGGCACATCCAGATACACATTACATTCATGTCCCAGAGTCCCCAAGGCTGGCACTGGGCAACGCCTTTCCCTGGAAAAGGGCTCTGGGTAAGCAGGGCTCTGGGTAAGCAGCGCTCTGCCCAGAGCTCACATGGCTAAGCCACGCCCTCGATGTGGGTTACCTCTGCTACTCTGAGCTTCCTTTTCTTTTCCCCCTGCATCAGTGGAGACTCTAGGACTTCAGGGAGGGAACACTGCTGAATGACTTCCCTGCAATCTCCTGAAAGCCTTATCAGCCGTGTTCAGCCCCTCTTCTGACAGCTGACCTTTCCCATTGCGCTCAAGTCCAGGGAAAAACAAAAGCACCAAAACAATTAAAAGCGGCGAAAGAGAATGAAGGAGGGGCAAAGACACTCTAGCCTGATGCAGAGCAGCAACACATAACTTTCTTTAAAAGAAAAAACAGAGGGGAAACAAAAGATAAGTCAACACAGTGAGGAGGGGCAAGCATGAGAAGACTGGATTCTCTTTATTGCTTATCCTGATGGCTGCAGAAGTCATGAAAAGGCTGTTAATAAATCTGAGAACCATGCTGGTGAAGGAAAATGAAAAGGACAAGAAAGAAAGCAGCAATGGCATGCAATAGCTGGTGACATATAAAAAGGCTCTCCGCTCCCTGCATCCCTGACAAGCATGCCAAGTGGCCCAGGAACTCCCTGAATGCAAAGCTCCTTGTCTCAATAACACAGATGAGCCTACCACCTGTCAACAGCCTCAAATCCATCCTTCAAGGCCCTCCGAAGACCCCAAGAACACACGCCTTGTGTCACTCCCACCTGGAAAACAGCATCTCTTCCCCATCTCATGTGAAATGCACTGGTAACTTTTATCTGACACTGACTTAGACCACATCTGGGGAGATGAATATATACATCCAACCACTTCCCCAGTGGCTCAGACGGTAAAGAATCTGCGTACCATGCAGGAGACCCAGGTTTATTCCCTGGGTCAGGAAGATCTCCCGGAGAAAAGACTGGCAACCCACTCCAGTATTCTTGCCTGGAGAATTCCATGGACAGAGAATCCTGGCAGGCCACACAGTCCACGCGATGGCAAAGAGTCAGACATTACTGAGCAACCTTCACTTTCACAGAGAGGTCAGAACAAACAAACATGTCTAAAGACAAAAGAGAATTCTTTTTTCTAAGTTTTACATTGATTTTGAAGGGGGAAAAATAATGCTACACCCCTTCACCTCTGGACAGTTTAGGGAGCACCCATGATGACAGTTTTCTGCAGATCTCTGAGAGATGGATTTCATTTCTCTGTCCAATTGAATATGCCATGAACCATGCTGACAGGATGCTTTTTCAGACACAGGTGGGTCTCAATACCACCCTGCTCCACCCCGCCCTGGTTACAGAAGTGAAGTAAAGCTCCTTCTAACAAGCTACACAAAGGAAGGTGAAGTTGAGTATTGCTGGAGGTCAAGGTCTACATGGACCCTCTGGTGCAGTAGCTCCGAGTGGTTTGTCCCCTTACGTTGATTTGTTAGCTTTTCACTATTTAATAATAATGGCAGTAACTGGCTCTGGAGATCTGACCACGCACTGAGCACTGTACTCAGCTCCTTGACTGGTCCTAGGCAACTCCGAGAGGCAAGGATGGTCATCATGGTCTGTGTTCTCCAGACATGAGAATGGAGGCTCTGTAATCTGTCCCTGGTGGCTCAGCTGGTAAGAGGCAGCATCAAGGCTCACACCCAGGTTTGGCTGACCCAAATTCACTTTTCACCACAGCCCTGTATTGCCTCATCAGGCAACCTCAAACCTCACACACACGTGGAGTGAGATCAATCACTGATCTCTCCTCTGAAGCCTCAAAGCCCACTTCGGTCTGCCAAGGATTCAGGCTGAAGGAAGTTCTAAAACTGTGGCTGATGGCCAAGAGTCATTTCTGCCTCACTTCCCGGTGGGGGGCAGGGATAACCTGTGTCCTGCGGGTCTGGAGGTAAGAAATGCTCCCTTTCAGCTCCTGCATGCAGGGCCTTCTCTGCCAGAGTCCTTCCCAGATGCAGGCAAGCTAGGCTAATTTCAAAACAAGCTTGCCTCCCTGCAAAGTGCACAGAGGTTGCCAGTGACCTTCTCTTGGCATTGGATATTTGGCATCCTTGGTCTTCCATCGATCAAAGGGTAAATTTTTTTTAAAAAAATCAAATAACAAACAAGAACACAACCCTAACCTTCCTTGACAAAGCACAGTGCATCTCACTTATATTAATACCCTTTGTGGGCACCAAAGATTACGCACATGATTAGTCACTCAGTCATGTCCAATTCTTTGTGACCCCATGGACTGTAGCCTGCCAGGCTCCTCTGTCCATTAGATTTCCCAGTTAAGAATCCTGAAGTGAGTTGCCATTTCCTCCTCCAGAGGATCTCCCCAGTGCAGGGATGGAACCTTTGTCTCCTGCATCACAGGCAGATTCTTTACCGCAGAGCTATCAGGGAAGCCACATCAAAGATTATATTAAGCACACATAGTTATTCCCCTATGTGAGAACTGCATTTCTTTAAGGGGCATTGCTCAACCCAATGGAATCAACCCATAACTGTAATATTTCAGGGATTAGAAAGGCTATTTCTTTGGTTGGGGGAACTCCACGGAGTCCCTCATATCCCATCTCCTAGCAACTGCCAGTTCTGACTGTGCCTATTGCTTGTCCCGCCTTCATATGAGTGGAGGAAGCATTTTGACTACTAGCTACGTATGTAAAACAAACAAGTCTGCAGGTATCAGCTCTCAGCTACAGGCCAGAGAAAATCTACACTGGGCTGAAAGCCAAGGAGAAGACACAATAATCAAAGGATTCATTAAACGGCCACTGGGTGTCCAGCCCTACAGCCATGAACCTCCTTTCCAATCAGGTCCTTGTTATTTCCCTGGCTGCACGGGAGGGGCATGTGTGCTAGCGTAGAGAATGCAATCCACTACAGCCAGTCCTTTATACGCTCTGCCTAAAGAGAGGGGCACTAAGATACATCAGCACACAAGTCAACTGACAATTTGAGAGTTTCACGTGTTGCTGGACAAAAAGAATCTCCCACACTTTAGAGGCAGCCAAAGCCCTTTCTTAAGTAAATGGCCACCTATTTTAAAGCAGCACTTCCTCTGGCCTGGGAAGTCGTATGGACAGAGGAGCCTGGTGGGCTACAGTCGATGGGGTTGCAAAAGAGTCGGACACGACCTAGTGACCAAACAGCAACAATGCTCACTGTTAATAGCCTATGAAAAATTACACGTTAAATCTTAAAACAAGTCGTATCAGTCACTTCAAAGAACCTTATTGCAAGAGGACAGCAATTTCTAAGACAAAGCTTCTGCCTTGCAAGGTTTAAGAAATGAAAATATGTAAAGGTCAAGAAATACACAATCCCGAACATTTCTCCCACAAATTATGTTAGCTCATGGTCTTGCTGGAAGAGAAGCACTTGCTAATAACCCGAGTACCTTCCCTACTCTGCTCAAATCACCCTCCACTCACTGGGGGGAGGGGGAGTGGTGTGAGGGGTATCTTTGTACCACATTAAGAAGCAGTGGTCTAGGATGACCCTGAGGGATGGGATGGGCAGGGAGGTGGGAGGGGGGTTCAGGATGGGGGACACATGTACACCCATGGCTGATTCATGTCAATGTATGGCAAAAACCACTACAATATTGTAAAATAATTAGCCTCCAGTAAAAATAAATAAATTAATTAAACCAAAAAAAAAAAGAAGCAGTGCTGATTGTAAGCCCTATTAGAGTATGAAAATCAACAGAAGACTATTCAGTTTTCCTAGGATTTTTTTCCCCCAAAACTCAAGATTACTTTCAGGGGCCAAAGGGAAGAGAGAAAAATCCTCTAAGGGATTCCCAGGCCCCAAATTCCCGAGCACGTTCTCTGGCCATAGTGAAAAGGTTCGGCAGGACCAGAAGACGACTCAGCTGAATTTTACATGATCACAAAACCATCACAGAACAAAAGGCCTGCAGCAAGTGAATGAGATGTACCAGAGCATCCTTGCAATACTTCTGCCATCACCATTTTCCAACATGTCTCTTTACTGTCCTAAGTCACACATGGGTTTTGTCTCGGGTGACAACTGTGGGCAGTGGATGGTGTCTCAAAGGTTGTTCACCCCCCGGAGGGCGGGAGGTAGAATTTCCAAGTAATCACTAATTCAGAGGATCACAAGGCACTGACCCAGCTCCATTCCATTTCACCTTTTAACTTTAAATTGCAAAATGACATTTTATTGCCACCCAGAAAAGTCTCCTCTCAGAGCACCAATGCTTTAGAACTAATAGGCTGTAAGTATACCCTCTGTACTTAAATCTGTAAGAGTCTACCACCCACCTATTGCCAACCTGTCATAAGTGTCCAAATGTCCAAATTCATTTCAGAGATCAGTCCACCTTGCTCCAAAGTGCAGCTTTTAAAAAGCTATCCCAAATAATAGATGCAAGCAAGTAACTACATCAACCAAAACAGGGCACTGAGGTAGAAAATTCAAGCAAGGACAATGGTACTTAACATACAACTTAACAGAACAAAAGTCTCACTAATTCATCCTAATTGGAAGAAAGGTCAATACGACAATTTTTAAAAATTAACAAATGCACTTTGAAAGAAATGCTGATTTTATTATCTCTAAGGATATAAAGGAAAAAAGATCTCTGCTATATGTGTGTGGAAATCTTGCAGCAAACTTAAAAATGAATTTTCTTTCGTAATCAGCGCACTTGTTACTTGAATATAAATAACTGCCCTGAATACTGGGGATAGGTACTAATTCACTGACTTGACCCCATAAAACAGAATGGCCATTTTCTCACGTGGTTTTATAAATCCTCCCCAATCTACAATGTTCAAAGGTAAATTTCAGATTAACATGACTAAATTAGGAAACTATATACTTAGTGAAGTCAACATTTAAGGGATTTTATTAAGGAGGAGAAAATACTAAGTGTCTTATTTCTTCATGAAAATAGAAAAAAATCTATTTTTCTGAAAAACAGAAAAAATTTTTTCTAGGTGCTTCACATAACTGGGGGACAATGCAAGAGCAGATAGGGCTCCAAAAATATCTCCTCATGCTCTGAATGTTGCTGGTTCTTTGCCATTCTAGTTCTGGAACTAGACGGCACGTGGCTCCGATTCAATCTTCACCCGAGTCCATGCTCTTCCTTACTCTGACAGCTGATAACGCAGAGGAATTAAATATTCCTTTAAAATGCTGGCAGGTGCTTCTGAAGTTGAAAGATTAGAATTTCCAGAATCACAATCCCTCCCAAACTAACAGGAACCCTTACCTTGTTTGATATCTTGTGGGGAGTTGCGGGTCTCTTACACTGACCCTCATGGTTACCTGATGTGAACTGGGGAGGTTATTTAAACTCACTAAGCCTCCTTTTCCCCATCTATAAAATGGGTATAAGAATAATAACAGCCAGTCTCACCTGAGGCTGCAGTGAGATATAAATGAACACATGGAAAGCATTTACAACGGAGCCTGGCATATACTAAGCACTTGACAAATCACCATCCTTGTCTTACTTGGCTTTCAACGTCATTTCCAGCACCATAAACTTAGTATGGTCCTCTCATCTTCCTCCACATTCTGATGCCCAGACACCAGAAACCACCACCACCATCCACTCCAGGAAAAGGTGTGCCTGCTTTTTCAGTGATTGCCCCTTCTGCCATACGTGCTGTTCTGATGCAGCAGCACCCACCGAAACCCACATGCACCTTTGCTGGAGAAGTATTCATTTTCTAGCTGCTCTATATTGATGTGTTTACTGTGAACAAAGATACGAGAGGGAGGGGGAATAAATCAGAAGCAGTTCAAGCGGGTTATTTTTCTAGCCATCTAACATGTTATCTGCATGCAGCAAAGGACTGTGTTATCCAAATATTATGCAAAGGGCCAGGGCAACACCTCAGTAAACATTCTATCTGTGTGTGTCTGAAATGATAAAAAGTGTCTCAAAGTTGGAACAATTTCAAATGCACTTGGTGTCTTACTCCTTTCATCAGATCCTACCATCAGTATGCCAACTTGCTAATTGATTCCCAAGGGAAGAAATTAAGGCCCGCCCCCCATACACACACACACACACACACACCTGGAAGGTATACACACACACACACACACACGCACACACACACCTGGAAGGTATCTCCTAGCCCTGTTTCGCCTAGTAGGCAGGTCTCTTAGTCACTGTGAGCTGCTGTAACAAAATCCTACAGACTGAGTAGCGTAAACAACAAACATGTGTTTCTCTCTGTCCTGCAGCTAAGAAGTCCAAGATCAAGGTGCTGGCGGATTACCAGGTGCCTGGTAAGATCCTGGTTTGCTGATGGTAGTCTTCTTCCTGAATCCTCACTTGAGACAGAGAGAAATGACCATGCTCTCGTCTCTCTTCCTCTTTTTTTTAATGTAAGTTTTATCGATTTCTTTATCAGTAGTATTTTTGGCTTGGTGGCTCAGATGGTCAAGAATCTGCCTGCAATGCGGGAGACCTGGGTTCGAAACCCTGGGTTGGGAAGATCCCCTGGAGAAGGGAACAGCTCCCCATTCCAGTATTCTGGCCTGGAGAATTCCATGGACAAAGGAGACCAGCAGGCTACAGTCCCTGGGGTCTCAAAGAGTGGGACAGGACACGACTGAGTGACTTTCCCTTTTTGGCTGTGCCTGTCGTCATCACTGTGTGATGGCTTTCTTCATTTGCAGTGAGTGAGCGCCACTCTCTTGTTGCAGTGTGTGGGCTCCTCACTGCTGTGGCTTCTCTTGTTGCAGAGCATGGACTCAAGGGTTGCATGAGCTTCAGCAGTTTTGGCCCAAGGGCTTAGTTGCCTCGTGGCCTATGGGATCTTCCCAGAACAGGGATTGAACCCATGTTCCTGGCACCGGCAGGTGGATTCTTAACCACTGGACCACCGTGAAAGTCCCTCTCTTCCTTTTCTTTTAAGGTACTAATCCCATCTCGAGGACTCTGCCCTTATAATCCTATCTAAACCTGATGCCTCTCTAAGACTTCCTTTCCAAATCCAGGCATATTGGGCATTAGGGCTTCGACATATGGATTCGAGGGGTTGGGGGTAGGACAAACATTCACTCCATAGCAGGGAGAGTAAATGGAAAATTCAAAATATAATTTTAGAAGCAAGGTTATCCACGTGAAAAGCGACAGTGTGACAAGAGGGCATGGCTCCTCCACCTTTTCCCAACGTTCAGTGGCTTTTGGTCTCAGTCACATCCTGTGACTCTCCCTGAGGTAGCGGAGATGCCCTGAAGAAAATGAAAGCCGCACGTGAAGGCTTCTGGCTTCTGGATAATGCTCCTCCCTCCCAGATGGAATTCCTCAAGGAGATGATCTTGGTTGCAAACAGTAACGGGTCCAAAGGTCACTTATATAAGGTTCCAAAATTGACTGGCTACCCCATTAGGGAGTCACACATAAAAGTCACAGAAATAATCAGAGGGCAGACATAGAAGTGAAACTCCCAAAGCTCTAATAATGCTCTTTCCCCGTTTAATCCCTACCGAAGTCCCCTTCTATTTGAAGAGAGAAATTGTTTTTTTATTCTTCGCCACCAAAGCACTAAAAAAAAAAAAAAAATGTTACTATTGATGCCTGCAATTAACAGGGTTACCTTGAAGAAACACGTTTAATTTCTGTGATCCTCAGTTTTCTTAGTCATACAAAGAAGAGAGCATTACATCTTGATTGTTTGAGGATAAAAAGAGATGATGAACAGCAGACAGAACAAGGAGGAAGCTCACTAAGGTGACTTCTTCTGGGAGAACCTTCTCTCCAGGCTATTTCCGAGGCCCTGATACTCACTCGGAGCGTGCACTTCCAGAGTCAGCACTCAGAGAGCAGACAGGCTTCCAGAGGGATGGGGGCTATGGTGGACTCAATCCCAAAGCTGGCCTGCTGCTGCTACTGCCCTTCGGCTGACTTCCCAGCACGTCCAGGCCCGAGTTCTGCACTCACCTTCTTAGTGATCATACCTGGTGGCTCAGACGTGCGCCAGATTCAGGAAAAGAATCTGTCTGCAGTGCAGGAGCGGAGAAGGCAATGGCACCCCACTCCAGTACTCTTGCCTGGAAAATCCCATGGACGGAGGAATCTGGTAGACTGCAGTCCATGGGGTCACTGAGGGTCGTACACGACTGAGCGACTTCACTTTCACTTTTTACTTTCATGCATTGGAGAAGGAAATGGCAACCCACTCCAGTGTTCTTGCCTGGAGAAACCCAGGGACGGGTGAGCCTGGTGGGCTGCCGTCTATGGGGTCGCACAGAGTCGCACACGACTGAAGTGACTTAGCAGCAGCACTAGCAGCAGTGCAGGAGACCCAAGTTTGATCCGTGGGTCAGGCAGATCCCCTGGAGAAAGGAATGGCAACCCACTCCAGTATTCTTGCCTGGAAAATCCCATGGACAGAGGAGCCTGGCAGGCTACAGTCCATGGTGTGGCAAAGAGTCAGACATGACTGAGTGATGAACATTTTCACTTTCTTAGTAATGCTGGTGTGGGTGTGCCACAGGACACAATTCTCACTGCCAAAGACCCAGAGGAAAGAGATGCATCAAATACCATAGCACACCGTAGCCCAAGGCTTTGCTTCTCACTTGTTTGGGGTCTGAGATGTTTTGCTTTTGCCAAAGCAAAAGTATACATGCAAGTAAGACGTGGCTGACGTTTAGCTCGTGTGTCATCGGCTGAAGCTGCCCCGGAACACTTGTTAATGTGGAGCGGAAGGGAAGTTGACAGAGCGCAGGGGAGGGCATGTTCCTCATCTCTTTACTATACTTAGTTTTCCAGATGGATATTTTTCGTACTTACTGTATCACGTAGAAACCAATTTTATTTGCTGATTCTGGGATTCCCTCCATCTTGC
This sequence comes from Bos grunniens, assembly GCF_055505025.1. Taxonomy (NCBI): domain Eukaryota; kingdom Metazoa; phylum Chordata; class Mammalia; order Artiodactyla; family Bovidae; genus Bos; species Bos grunniens. The sequence continues at coordinate 13,531,097 of NC_141174.1, forward strand.
ATATATTAATTCTACACATTGAATACTTGTTAAATAAATGAGTGAATTATGACATGGACAAAATAAAGGACATGTGTTAACTCCTGGCATGGTTGCATAAAGAAGCTTGCATGCATTGAGTGTGTCTGGCTTAGGTTTCTTGGCTTCTGATTCATGTGTTCACAAAATCCTGTACCTGAACTAGGTATGAGCTTAGCCAGACACATCTTAACCCTGACACAAGGACCATATAACTTTTGGGGTGCTGTCAAATGATGGGCAGAGAAGGATGATAGATATCTACATAGATAAAATATATAAACACATATATACACTTATATGTACATACATACATATATATATATATACACCTTGTTTTTCTCACGGATTCTTAACACTTGAGAAGACAGAGATCTCTCAGTCTGCTATCTCACATTACAGACTGAGCCTCAGAAGGTCAAAGGTCTGATCAAGATCAAGAAGTAGAATGAAAGCAAGAACCCAAATCCTCTTCCTGCCTACCGGTCTCCCCACCCCACTACCAGAGGATGGCTGAACAAGGGGAAGGGGAGAAGAAGTGTCAAACAGGTCAAGAAGCATCTTCTCTCCTCATAAGGAGATTCATCCCGGAATCTGCAGTAGTGCTGCCTGGGAGAGAAGGATAAGCCCGTCCTGCAGGACAGAGTCACTTCCTGCCGAGTCATTCCCCAGACACAGAACACCCTGCTCCGAGCCCCGGCCCCAAGAACCGATGACATCACAATTGGATGGCGAAACTCACACACGAGCCAGAGTCCTTGGGGCCTCTCTGGCCCGAGCAGCAGCCCGGGAGGGCCATGGAGGGTGACGTGTATTCTTCGCTGCTCTTAGCAGCTCCGCTCATTTAGTAGCCACTCAATGGGGACCGGCTGTCAGCAATTTCCTTCCTCCAACAGCTGGGAGATGGTTTTCTGCAGTTAGCTGCCATTTGTTTCAATTATGTGTATTAATCATAGCCTTCGCCCTGATGGTATTCTTCAGGAAAAGAAAAACACCGGGGCTTTTGTTTTATAACCAAGCTGCTTCCTCACTCAGAACAGACTTCAGCAGTGGCGAGAGAAAGGGACGATGACTGGTCAGAGGCTCTTTGGTTCAAGGGCAGCAGTGTGTGCAGGTGGCGGGGGGAAGGGGCGGTTATCCAGCCACTAAAGCAGGGAGGAGGGTAGTGCAACTTGAGGGCTGGGACATTCTAACACCATCTGCACAAAGCAAGCCGGGCCATGGTCTGCCATGATGCATGCTTACCACTTGCTCTTTCAATACACAATGGTTCATGTATTCAGATGTGCATTAAGCTCCCACTATGTGCCCAGCTACAGGCTCCGCCAGAAACCCTCGGTCATGTTTTCAGCAAGAACGAAACCAGAGGGAATCAGGAATTATTTCAGAGGCAGAGCGGCACCATCTCACACCACTGTTGCCCATCTGCGCCTTCTCAGGTCCATCATCCCCTCCCTACTTAACAAATATGTCTAGTGGTCTGGCTCTGAGGCAGGCAGTGAGCTATGGGCTGAACAGTCACTGGTAAACCAAGTTTCCCTGGACCTGGTCCTCAGCAACCTTGCAGCCAGGTGAGGGAAAGTGAAGTCACTCAATCGTGTCCGACTTTTGCAACCCCATGGACTGTAGACTATGAGGCTCCTCCGTCCATGCAATTTTCCAGGCAAGAGTACTGGAGTGGGTTGCCATTTCCTTCTGCAGGGGATCTTCCTGACCCAGGGATCAAACCCGGGTCTCCCACATTGCAGACAGACGCTTTACCATCTGAACCACCAGGGAAGCAGCCTTGTCCTCAGCAACCTTGCAGTCAGGTGAGGGAAACCACGCTCAAACAGAGAGGCCCACAGGCGGACATAACCGTGAATGATGTCCAGCTCGACAAGATCAGGCTGGGGCATGAACAAAGAGAAAGTGAGCGGGGCTGTTTGAGACTGAAGCTGCAGGGATGCCCTCTTGAGGAAGCAGAATTAAAAGCGGAGTCCACAAATGACCACAAGTTAGCCATGGGGAGGATGGGGAAAGACTCGCGAGGGCAGAAGAGAACCTGATGAGCCTGAAATCTAATGGCACCGACGGATCAGAGTGAATGGAGAACAGCATGGGATGAGGCTGCAGAGGCGGTCAAGTGCTAGAGCATGGTGGGCTCTGCAAACCATGTCACAAAGTTTGGACTTCATTCTAAAAAAAAATAAATAGGAACCATGAAAGGCTTTTAAACTTACAGTGATATGGTATGATTTGTACTTAAAAAAGTCACTCTGACATTTTTGTAAACAATCAACTGGAGGGGCTAATCATGAAGCAAGGAGACTGTTGCTAGGCTTCCACGAATGCCCAGGTGACAAGACGATGGTGACAGAGAAGTGGACAGTGACAATGAAGAAGGACACGTGTGGGTGGGTCTGAGTTTGCATTGAGGGATAAAATCAGCATCTGTTCCATCTCTTTGCGCCCTTTATTGTCCTTCCTCTTAACAAAGGATCTAAGAGTAGCTGCCTTGTCAATCCTATAGGATTATGGTGGGGACCCAATGAGATACATGCGTAATGTTTTACAGGTGAGGTATGGTTATCCTTGTGGTGCTGTGACCACCATGATATTATTTACTTCCAGCTGGTTCAAAATTTCAACTCATGAGAGAAAACCAGCCTAACCTAAGCAGGGCAGTGGGAGAAGTGTCCGTATTTATTGTGTGATCTGTCTCTGAACCTCATGCAAGTGGGTACAGGGGTGTCCAAGGGCACACCTACGCTCTGCTCTCCCTGGATCCACACCCCTCAATGGAATAAACTGGGCACTGAAGGAGGTTCAGACATGCTGCAAGGCCCCTAGAGTTCCATTAGCTGTGGAGCCCCCATTTAGACTATTATTACAAATTGTGCCCTAAACAGCCTCATACGGGCCCACAAGAGTTCCTTCAGTATCCAGCTCACTATTAGAGAGAGCCTTGGGCAAAACTGACCCATAAAATTGCCATTTAGCACGACCTTATAGTCTTTAATAATTCCCAGAAATAAAACAATGCCTCAAGAGAACAACAAAGTCTGAGTGTTAAATCCGTTTTCCGTGGGGTAAGAGAGTTGTGTCTGTATACAAGGCAAAACCTCACTTGGTGGATTCTGTGGATGATAGATTAAACCTTTAAAAGCCCAAAGATTTCAAATGTTTGATATTTTTAAAGACATATTGTTAAAACATATTGTATGCTTTCCCTGTGTTAGAAAATAGAGTGTATTGGACATAATTTGCTTAATTGAAAAAAACTGTTGTTAGAGTATCATTGTGTTTCTGCAGCTATCCTTCTAGACTTCACTGAATAAATCATCTATCTTCTCATATGTAAAACAGGCTCTTTAATGAGATCATGGATTTGCAAAGTCTTTGTGGTGAGGAACCAAATTTGTTTTTGTTTGCTTGTCCTTAATTTCCAATCAATCCAGACCAGGACATGGGAACACAAAAAACTAGCAGCTCATGCCACGTGGGACTCACCAAATGAGTTTGAAAACACTGACTGGTTGATACCCTGTTCAACAAAATCAGTCCACTGACCTGGATATGCCCCAACACGGAGCAACTATCAAAGTGTCTCAACGGTTCCTCTCAGCTTCCATATTTTATTCTCGTAGATGAGTAATAAAGAGCCACGGACAGCACGGATCTGTAGGAAACACCTTGAGTAGCCCAGAGTTGAATGATGTCTAAGATCCATTCAAACCAAAGAGTCTAGGATTTTAGGATCTTGATGAACATCAGTTATTTCACTGATGCTTTAATGAAGCTTCTAAGAAATGTTGATTTCCCTAAGAAATGTTGATTTCTGAGTGTGCTTCTCTGGTTTAAGAATACAGTTGATTTTCCTGTTCTCTAGATGCTCTTGCTTAAGGCCAATAGACCTGGTCCCCTGGGCCAGCATCCTAAATCCTGAATCTATTAGGATTTCCTTCCATGGCCTCCCCCAGGGCACTTTCGTCCCTGCTGTTGCTCCACTAGCTCACAGCAGGTTTGACTTCTTCCAACATTCTCCACTAACTCTATTTGCTGTCCCAGTCCAGCTCTTGGCTCTTCTGCGTGATATAAAAACTAAGTCCTAATACATTTGAGTCAGTCCTAATGAGGTGGATAAACCTAGAGCCTGTTATACAGAGTGAAGCAAGTCAGAAAGAGAAAAACAAACATGATATATTAATGCATATACGTGTAATTTAGAAAGATGGTACTGATGAGACTATCTGCAGGACAGCAGTGGAGATATAGACATAGAGAACAGACTGTGGACACTGTGGGGGAAGGAGACAGCGGGATGAATTGAGAGAGTAGCGTGGAAACATACATTACCGTATGTAAAACAGACAGTCAGTGGGAATTTGCTGTATGACGCAGGGAGCTCAAATCAGATGCTCTCTGACAACCTAGAGGGGTGTGATGGGATGGGAGGTGGGAGGGAGGTTTAAAAGAGAGGGGACATATCCTTGATGTCTGGCACAAATCAACACGATATTGTAAAGTACTTATCTGCCAATTAAAATTTAAAAAACAAAAACAAAAAAACTAAGTCCAAATTCTCTGGCTAACTCCAGGTCTTTCCTATGGAAAGAAAGCACACGGACCATGAGATAACTCTCCCTCTGGTTTAACGACTGTGTCCCCTTATCTCTTGCTAACTTTAGATTCATGATTGTCTTGAAGTTCCAAATTTCAATAGCTAGATAAGAGGTTTATTATTCTCACATTTCTTTGAATAATGAACAAAAAAATCAGATAATGGAGCAATTTCTGAACACTCTTCTAAATGTTAAAATCTAATTTTAAAATTTATTAAAGTGATAAAACATTTACAAATATTTCTCAATCCCCAAGGCACTCATCTTACGAACCAGCCATGTTTGCTTTTTAAAAAGAAATTGCAATGACTGGAATAGTATGAACACTGAATAAATGTTTTCTATTGTTAGATTATACCACCCTTAGATGAAGGATGGCAGTAAATCCATTTAACAACTTCAAACAGTCAAGCAAATTAAAGGGGGCAGAGAGACAAGACAGCAAGGGGGTTGGTTAGCAAAGCAGGTCTTCAGCCACAGCATTGCTCTACATGCAGGGAGGACCTGGCCTGAGAGGCTGCAGAAGTGGAAAAACCTCTGGCTCCTGTCGGTTCTAACAGTCCACGATTGCATGATACGACAGGAAGGTTCTATCCACAGGTTCTATCTCTAAGGAACTATCCACAGAAAGATAACTACACAGGCCCTGAAACCAAGCAGCAGCAACCCAGGACTGTCATAATTTTAGCAGCCTGGTTTCCTTAGCTTCCTCACCACCTAGAAAGCATTTTGCCAGAGGCCTATTTGAGTTTCCATAGCTAAAAATGGGTATGCCTGCCAGAGAAGAGAAACTGCAGGAAGAGATTCGGGGTGCAGGAATTTTTTTAAAAGCAAAAAAAAAAGAAAAATCATAGAATAGAAACAATACACAACAGCAACCGTTGAGTCACAGATAAGTTGAAAAATCCAAAACCTCCAGAGCATAACTTTTCCAAAGCTACAGACCAGGCAAGCAGCACAGCAAAGACATCGGTATGGCCAAAGCTGTGGGAGGAGCCACTACCCTGTATCACCTTGTCCATGCAAAGTTTTGCATCCGTTTTTAAGGAGTTTAGACATCCTAGGTTAAAAACCTCTGCTGTGAAATACAAGCATTGCTCTCTATCAGCACAAAGCACTCTTTCCTAGGATTCAAAAGCCACTATATTATTTACAGTATACCTCCTCTAGATGCCCATAGACATTTTATGTTATTCAGTTCTCAGTCACAATTACAATAAAAACATAATTGGAATATCCATTTATATTTTATTTGTAAACCTTTCAAGACCAAATGAACGCAGGAACTTGATCCCAGATCTCTCTACACTTTGAAGTCCACTAAATAATGTTCAAGACAAGATGGACGCTGTATGCAGATGTAAGAAAGAAATCTTAAGCAATGGCAACAGCTTAGAGGAGGATTCCAAGCCCATCAGCCATGCCCCTTGTTTCTCAATGTACCATGTGGTCTTCTGGCAAAAGGGCAAGCTGACACCCCCAAAATGCCCCTACTTTCAACTCAAAGAGGTCACTGTGTCCCTTCTGTGTGCCAAGATTACATGATTACATAATGATGCAATGATAGGTAATGAGCAGATAGAGGTACACTGGATTTTAAAAAATCAAAACAAAAACAAACATGATCCACATTTATTACAACTCAAGGCCAACTGGCAGGCAGGCAAGATCTGCAAGAGGCTTTTAAAGTAAAGATCTAAAGACCGTCCTTCTACATTCCAATGCCTGGGGGACTTGTTCTGGGACTGAGGATTATTTAGTTAGAAACAAAACCCCGATAACGTGAGAAGGGATTGGTAACTCTAAAGTTTCCAGTTAGTAAACAGGAAAGAATCCTCTTTAGGGTCCAAGCAATCTGGGTTGAAGTGAAGGTTCTGACATTTACCTTGCTTATCCGACCTCGTGCAAATCATTCAACTTCTCTGAGCCCTTTTTAAAAAAAATCTGGAAAATAAATATCAGCACCCAAGTCCTATTCATCTCACACGGCTGACTCATCATCCAAATGAAAAAAGAACAGGTATTTGAAAATGCTTTGTAACTTATAAGTCATTATGCAAATAATTGATCTGACTATTGTATACTATGCTTTCATATACACTCATAAGTGATTCAAAGCGGGAAGAAAAGAGGGAGGGACGATGGAAAGAAGAAGTACAAAAAGAGAAGCTACAGAAGAGAGGACTGGGAAAGAACTGAAGGAGAGAGAGAAAAAAAAACTCTGCCATGGGAAAGGAGGAATAAAAAGAAAGGAAGGGAAGTCACGAGAAATCTGTGCCGGTACAGTAACAAATAAATCCCCCAGCACGACAGCCTTCTGCTGAAGCATTTCATTTTCCCACAACATAATGGTGTGTTATTGCCCATTATCTGTTCTGTCAGTGCCAGAGTCGATACTAAATGAGGGGCAGCTGCATGTAGCTGCCATTTTTTCAGCTGTCTTCACGTTGCCATGGAGACCCGGTTGTTTCTCGGTGAACCTGCCAGGGAAGCCAGGGGGAGGCAGGTGGAGGGGAAGCAAGTGCTGCTGGGGGATGGGGTGTCAGGGGCAGAGAGAGGCGGGCGGGGGCAGGGGCTGGGACGAAGGAAGGCCAGCGCAGGGCTGGCCTGCGCCTGACGCGTCAGCCGTTTTCGAAAACGCCATCTATATTGCTGAGGCGATCCCCTGGAGAAGGAAATGGCTCCCCACGCCAGTGCTCTGGCCTGGAGATTCCATGGACTACACAGTCCATGGGGTCCCAGAGAGTTGGACGGAACTGAGTGACTTTCACTTCACCAGGCCGCAGACCCTCTGCCCGGGGCCTCCAGGCTGTACAGGGGCTCGGCAGACATCCTGAGCTCATCACAGATCCCTCCTCTCATCACAGGCTCCATCCTCTTCTCCCCCCACCCACCACTTCACCTGCTCCCTGGTGCCCGCCTTCTTAAGAGAACAGTTTTCGACCCCTGAATGGTCGCCATTCAGAAGAGAAAAGCCAGTTTCACATAAGACATTCAGACCTGGGCGCTGCAGAATCTGTATTATTTTCTTCAAGAACTTTTTTTTTTTTTTTCCACAGAATGATGGATTTGTAAATTTCTGTAGGACTTTAGAAATCACCGTGACTGTTCACCCAAGAGGGGCAACAGCTCTTGTGCCCTTGGAAGAACAGGAACCTGGTTGGCCAGATCTTCAATCCAGGCATCTCTATTTTTGAGTAAAATCTCCAATTGTTAAATGTTGGCTCAACTTTAAAAAATATATATTTCTGCGTGCTAGATACATGGACTGTCAATTTGCAATTGAATGTGATTTTTAAATGAGGCTTAAAAAGGCTAAGAAACTAGATCCACCTCTCTGTCTTCCCAAATATAACTTGCACTTCCATAATTTGTCTCCCTCCTTCCTCTCACCTTTCTTTCTTTCCCTCTCTCCCCATTACACAGTGGAAGGTAAACAGGGCTGTGAATTTATTAATGCTGCGGTCCCCATCCAGCAACAGCCCCCAAATATGCTGATGGCTGCCTGCCTCCATATGCTCAGTCCTCGTCCTGGAATTCCTCTCCCTCCTGCCCTGTCCCTCTGTGCTCGCCTCATCCTTCACAACACAGTTCAAGCCCCATCTCCTCCAGGCCGCCTTTGTGAAGTCGGGTCTAAGTCAGATGCGTCTTCTCCAAGTGTTCCTGGTCCCCGATACCTTTATGGTAGTATTGTCATATCATGCTGTGGTGTTCTTTGAGGTCAGGGACCATGCCTGGGCCACTCACCTCTATATCACAGCACACTGTCAGTTGTCTTAACTGATTACTGATTGAATGAGCTACCCATCTCAGTTGACAAACAAATAAGGTTATCTTCTAAATCTGTTCTGACTTCCTTCCCAGACATCAATACAACTAACTGATCAGTGACAAAGGAATCAATAAGAAGAGTTTCCTTGCCCACACGACACCTCACACCTGACTTCCTAAAACAGTGCTTCCCTGTCAATCACCATGTCCCAACTAGCGAGAATTCAGAGCAGTATGTACATGAGTATGCACATAAATACATGCATACATATATAAGTGGATCTATTTGTTTAAAAACAGGAAAGAGAAATGTCTGAATACGCAGACACATCTGGGATATATTGGTTCCACACAGTGGCTTTGGATGGCCACACTGGTAGCACATCTCTTTGGGCTGAAGGTGGGTTCTAGGTCAGGATGTCCATAATACAAGTAGATGGGGAGTTTTGACATCTCAGACCGACATCAAGGACTCCAGTGTGACTCCCATCTGAAACGTACACAGAACCACTAGCATCTCCAACAACATTCTACAACTTTTGTTTCTTGTCTCTGGTGCCTTTTATGCCTCAACATTTTTCTCTTAGCAAAGGGCCATTTCCCCTCCTGTCTCTATTTTCATTTCAAAGGCTTAAAAGCAAAATCTTCCCACATTACTTACATAGTAACCAACTTCAAGCTTCCCCTAATACCCATGTTCATACTAGCTTCAGAGTGCCCAGAAAACACTTGGGACTATTGGCAAGCCAGCTCTTTAGCATCTTACAAGTGTTAGCCCAAAGATGTCCCCTCATAGAAGAGGGGCTATGGATACTTGAGGGCATGAATAAGGATCGACTGCCATGTCCTTCTGGTGGCTCAGATGGTAAAGCGTCTGCCTACAATGTGAGAGACCTGGGTTCAGTCCCTGGGTTGGGAGGATCTCCTGGAGAAGGAAATGGCAACCCCTCCAGTATTCTTGCCTGGAGGAGCCTGGTAGGCTACAGTCCATGGGGTTGCAAAGACTGAGCGACTTCACTTTCCTTTGCCATGTCCTTAAATAAACACACAGTCACAGAAACCTCAACACAAACCAACGCTTGAACTGGAGAAGAGCATCATAGCATGCCTGGATCCACCATTACTTACCAGGATGGAACTATCCAATTTATCTCAAAGTACATTTGATAGGAACAGATTTGATGGGAAGGCGCTCCATGATCAGGTCACTAAGAAAGGGCTCTACAGGCTTGGATCCTCAGCCTCTAGCACAATCCACATAGGAAAGTGGAAAATAACAAAACTGACCTAAAGAGGCAATTAGGAGGACTTGCAGACTCCTCGTGGCTGCAGGAGGATGATGGGGACTGAGTGAAAGGAAGTAAGCTCCCCATCTCAGGACAGTGGGCCAGAGCTCAGGTTTGCCTAAAGAGGCAGTTGTCCTGAGTGCTTAGACTTTGGTCCCTTGGGATTAACAAAAGGAGCCAGTTCAAAAAGAAAAAAAAAAAAAAAAAAGACAGGCAAGGAGGATAGGGTGCTAGCCACGGAAGCTTAACAGGAGAATTCCTATTTTAAGAATCATCTCTGAAGCCTCAAACTACTGATCTTCTTGTAATAAAATTATGCCACTGCAGTGAATGCTTTGCACGAGTAGAGACATCACTGGGCACCCTGAGGTGCGGGGAAAGCAGTGCTCCCCACAAGCTGAGAGGGAGCTCTACCTACACACCTCAGAAACCTATCAAAGCCTCCTCACAAAAGCTTATGACAGTCTGAGACCCAGCAGACCACGTGACTACGATCGTAAAAATTCTAGCCACGCCAACCAGAATCTCACAGAACCCATCCTCGGACGATGGGAAGCAGGAAATGATGAGAATTACCTAAAGCCATGGAGCCTTAAGGAAAATGCCTCCTCCTCAATACACAAAGAACCGCAGCGTTAGTCTCCCACTCACATACACACATCACTGGAAAACAGTCACTGTAATTTTTATTCCCCAACAAGAGCTTACCCCATTTGTGGAAAAGGACATGTTTTGCAACCGAGAGCGTACAATGGCTGTCAACACGCTGTTGTTGTTTCGTCGCTCAGTCGTGTCCAACTCTTTTGTGACCCCACGGACTGAAGCCCTCCAGGCTCGTCTGTCCATGGGATTCTCCAGGCAAGAATACTGGAGTGGGCTGCCATTTCCTCCTCCAGGGGACCTTCCTGACCCAGGGATCAAACCCGCATCTCTTGCGTTGGCAGGCAGGTTCTTTACCACTGAGCCACCAGGGAAGCCCCTTGTAAACACATGGTCAGGAGCTAGATAAGAAATGACCCCTAGTTGACTGTCTCCTCTGAAAGTAAGCCTCAGCTTCACTGAGAACTGGAACATTAAATTGCTAATATGCTTGAGCTTAGAGAAGATTTATTGAGCACCCAGGACATCTCATTAGACTACTGGAATACAGACTGGAACAAGCCATGGCCGTACCCTTCTGGGGCTCGTAGTTAGCAGCCTCATGGGAGAGACAGTAAGTATTCATTTAAATATAATGTCATCTGAGAATACAGAGCCGGCAAACACAGCAAGGCTAAGGAGGAGGGTCAAGACAGACGGGGTGGTAAAACAGCTGAGCTAGTCTGGAAGAGCGGTAAAAATTGGCTAGTGAGGAAAGAAATAGAATCTCCAGGCAAGGGAAAACAGCATGATCAAAGAAAACTTAGGTTGGTATTTCTTAACTAAAAATGTCAGATGAGGGTATGGCCTTGTCATAAGACCACAAAGGAATCAGAGGGGAAAATAATTCCAAAGATATGCATTGGAGACAGCTTGTATTTAAAGTGCAAATCTATTTTTTAGGTGTTAATGCAGAAAGCCCTAGAAAAAAGTGGTTATTGCCGTAAGGGGAAAAGACATCCCTTTGATTTTTCTAGTTTAAAGAAACTCATCTTTTCTTCTAGTCTTATACCCGTGTCCCTCTTCCTGCTTGATCATTTTTTTTTTTCATCCTCCACCTCCTCCTCGCATTTTTGTGCTGCTTAAAATAGTCACCATCTATCTTTCTTCACACATTTTGTCATTCCACTAATCCTGAGGAATTAAAAGCATGCAGACGCACACACACACACACACACACACACACACACCTGCAGTCACATGAAGATTCCATATGCCGACCTGCATGATAATTTTGTTATTTTTAAAAAGCTGATGGCAGCACCTTCATTTAATAGTCAGTCCAGTATTTACATGTAGACGTTTTGTACACCAATGAAAACTGACGTTTTCCCACCTTGTTAAATACGATTTACTATTACACCACTTAACACGTGTGAAATCTGACTCTTCTGTTTATTTTTTAAAAAGAAATCCCAACAAATGTAGGTGTTTAAACATGGCACTTCTAGCTTGTGCTTGTAAAGGCTGTGAAACGAGTAAAGATTTTATAGAAAAATACCCAGAGACGGCGTCTCCCGTATTTTTCACTATTGTGTATAATAAAGCTCCTTGCCTGGTAGCATTTTTATATGACATTATATTCCAAGATCTGACAGGGTTAGTTTTGATCTGACCTGAATGTCAAATTAGAGGCCAGAGACCCAATACATATTATTCACTTGGATTATTTTTTCCCCTCTGGATTTCTTTTAAACATTCCAATGGCATCACTCAAACAGAATTTCTCTCTCCTTTTATAGAGCACAGCCATCTATTTCTAGCAGAATCTGTGTGCGAGATTCCAGCTTTTTCCTCAGAGCTCCAAGGAAGTGCTATAACTTACACAATTAGATATCAAGATACTAATGATTCCTTGTTCTTGGAGAGTAAGGACAGTGGCACTGAATGTGACTCTTCTCATCAAAATACAGCAGAGTTTCTCTTGAGCCTCAGGGGAGATTATGACTTAAAAGAAGCAGAGACAACTCCGAGTCAACTTGTGGGGTGGAAGGTGAGGAGGGAGAAGAAAGAAAATCAAAATCCTTTGCCTGATACTGTGTCTTTATGATTTTAGGGAAAGGTTCTGAGAAAAGCCTTTGATTGTGAATTTCCTAAGCTCAGGACCATGTGGTTTCAGAATCTGATCTTGAGTCTCTTTTGAGATGAGAGTCTTGAGAGGTAGGACTTGGTATTCAAGCCTCTGGTCTGTCATAACATCCAGGATGTAAGGATGGTACTAAAAATAGGGCTGAGGGCTGACTTTTAACGTGGATATTGTTATTCTAAACTGGGCTAGTGAAGGGTTCTTATAAGTGTCTGAGGCTGACCAGCCTAAGGGTAAAGGGGCTTCTTTTGATACTCCCATTGGAGATGGCCAGTCGCAGGCCTCTGAATGGCACTCGAGATGCTGTGACTCTTTGCCCAATTAATGCCTTATCTCCTCTAGACACAAACTCCTCTCCAATAAAATCAACAGAACAAAGAATCGCTCAAATCCTTTTTAGGGATGACAAGCAGCTGTGTTAAAAGCAAGCAAGTTTTCACTTTTTTGCCTTCATGATCAAAAGGAGAACGGATCTCAAAAATGCTAAAGAGGATGTTGCCTCGATTTAAAACGAAATTTCCTATTACATAGTTGATATGCAGCTGAGACCTTTGATTAGGGGTTCCCTTCTCACACTCTTCTTGGGGTTATCCCTCTGTCCCATCAACTTACAAGCACGAAGGATTATCCCGGGAACCCTCCTTCCTCTCTACACAAAACAAATGAAGAAATGATATTTGCAAGTTCACCACGGAACAAAAGGAAAGAAATTCATAGCAAAGGCAGAAGAAGACAAAGTATAAAGTCTGGGACCAAATTCTCATTTTCATCACCATGGCTGACACCACCAACAGCATTTCCTATGACTGCATGCAGTCTGTGAAGGTCACTCTTTTTAGCTCATGGGGTTAGTCTAGGAGCTTCTGACCCTTGCGGTTGGCCATCCAAAGTCAAAAAGGTCCCAGGAGACAGGGAGAGGTCTTGTCCTGGTGATGTTGATTGGAATTAATCACAGCCCACAGTCACAAAGAGGCAGGCAGTAAAATGAACATGTGTAAGGCCACAGCGGCTATTATCATAATTCCTAATTATGACTGTTTAGAGGTCTCCCAAGGAATATAATTAAGTTTAACATGCCAAGCGATAAAGCAAAAAATATTAATCCATCTTCTGTCCTCCCTTACCACCCGCCAATAACTCCTCTCGCTTCCTAAATTATCGGTAAGATCCTCCACCCTGGCTCTGTTTTTCTCACAAGTGGCACTGTCAAAGGGAATTTATTCTTCAGAGGACAAGACAGTTGGCTGGGAACTCCCACAGCTGCTGCAGGAAGCCCAGGATTTCAGTTAAAGTGCTCTCGATTGCAGACCTTAAGACTAAAAAAAAAAGAAAAGAAAGAAAGAAAATATGATGGATAAAGAAATGAGGATCCTTGTGAAGTAGGTAGTCAGGCGCTTTAATGTCATAAGAACAAACAGGGCTAAAGGAAAGCAATAAGGGGCAATGGAGAAAACTTCTGGGCATCCTGGGGACAGGCAAAGGGCATGCTACTTCTAACAATTTTATTTGGAATTTCTGGTGTACGTGTGTGTGTGTGTGCATGTGTGTGTGTGTTTAAGTCTACTGCCCACTACCCCTCAAAAGAGGGGGCAAAAAACTGCAAATGAATGGTTAAATTGGAATTGGAAGACTCCAGGGTGACAACTTGCTGCCTTCTCACCCCAGGCTGAGTAACAGAACAGGCCTGTAGGCTCTGACGCCCCTTGACCCTAACTCCCGACCTGAGGCCATGGATGAAGGGAGGTGGTCATCTGACTCCTTCTGCAGCTAAGGTCATTCTGAAAGAGTTTCTCCCCTTTGAGCACCACAGTGGGTTTATGACTTGACCAGAGTTATCTTTACTCAAAGGACTCCAAAGGCACCAGGCTGGTTCAGAATGGCACTCAATGCTCCTAGCTGTAGCCAGAGGTTCAGGGTGATGAGAGATCAGAGTAAGGGGTTGACTCCATCTGGGTCTAAACCTTCCCCCCAGACACACACAGATGGGACCACGACTTACAGACCAGAAAACGATCTTCCTAAAACTGGAGACCCCTTAGAGCTCCTGTGGTTCCTCCTCAGCTCACTACTCTCTCAACAAAAGCTGTACTGACCCACAATGATACATCAGACATGAAGAATTAGAACAATTGCACAGTTCACTTTTCTTTCCCATGTCAACCCTGCTCACTCAGATCAGTCCCTGCCACCAGCAAAGAGGAAAGAACCAGGTGACCTGAATAGAAGGCCAAGCAAGAAGAGAGGAGAGCAGGCCTGATAAAACCACGAGGCTCTAAAACCTAAGGCACAACCTTCTCTGTGGGAGAAGGACTCTTTGCTTGCTTTTGGAGGTAGATTTCTTTGGAATTAAAAAAAGTAGCTGATATGAAAAGCAAACCTGATTTTTTCTTTCCTGCGAGAAGCCTCTATATCCCATATGTATTCAACAAGAAAATTGTTTTCTGAAGGTGAAGCACCAAGAATGATTTCTATAGAATTAATCACTGTGAGCGTTTGAAAGGAGGCTGACAGGAGACCTTGAGATTCCTCATGAGCTGTGCAGGTCGGCAGCTCATCTCAGATGACTTCATTGTGATTCACGCAGAACAGCAGCTCTTAAAGCTGAGTTCACCTATGAACACCATCCTGAGCTAGGGCAAGGGAACTCCCAAGTAACTGCTACCATTTTCCCAAACTTCTCAATGACCAGATTTTCTGAGATAGGATCTTAGTCTTCAAGGAGAAACCCAAGGAGGGGAGAATTCAGCCAAGCTTGTTAGGAACCCAGATGGGAAGGAGCACAAGTGTAATAAACCTTTTCAGCATGGGGCAGTCCATAGGACCCCAAAGAGTCAGACATGACTGAGAGACTGAGCACACAGTTTAAAAGAAATCCATGAATCTACACCTGTTGGTGGAAGGGGCCAAGATGGAAGAAGATGAGGGCGCCAAAAGGATCAAAGTATCAATACTCTTCAGGTTATAGACAGACAAAAGACTTTCATGAAGGACTACCTTCATTAGCTCATTAGCTGACCATAATAGGAAATTACTATGAAGAAGCTCTGTATTTTATTCACAAAGTTACCGTAGGACCAAAAATAATGGCCCTGGGCGTTGTTTGAGAGCCTCAGGAAGTGTGTTATCTCACAGATGGATTTCTTTTCAACTGCGTGCCCAGTCACTCGGTCGTGTTCGACTCTTTGCAGCCCCATGGACTGTAGCCTGCCAGGCTCTTCTGCCCATGGTATCTTCCAGGCAAGAATACTGGAGTTGGGTGCCATTTCCTAATCCAGGGGATCTTTCCCACCCAGGGATTGAACACGCATGTCTTGTATCTTCTGCATGGTCAGGTGGATTCTTTACCACTAGCACCGCCTGGGAAGCCCCTTTTAAAGTAGGAACCCACTAAAAGGTGTTTGCTGGCCTTTCCTGTACTCATTCATGATACTGGAAGAGTGTGTTTGAAGACTTTGTGTGAGAATCCAGACTCTATTAAAATAACATTTTGTTTACAAACTGTATCCAGATTTTCTTTTAGAGACAAACCTTACACCGCTCCCGGACACAGGCAGGCAAATGTCAGAGGACAAATAAAGCTGATGAAACCCTGAATGAGGGCAGTGTAGAGTCAGCCTACAAAAATACTTGAGCGGGTAGAATTCCAAGACTGGGTGGCAAATTAGAGGTAACAGGCAGCGGGGTAGATGGGATGAGCAAGGGAAGAAGTGTAGGTAATGATCAGGTGAGAGTCAATGAAGTCTTTCATTCTCTCCATTCAGTTCTACTCTTTTACTGAGAAACAGAGACACAACTTTTGTGGAGCAGAGAATGAGTTTAGATTTAGATGTGTTATTTGAGGTACTTGTGGGGCAAATCAGTTGAAATGTTTAATAGGAAGCTGTTCTGAAGCCCAGGAGAAGGAGATAAGGGCTAGGAATTTGAAGCTGAGGCTCATCAGCATCGAGAGGATGCTTGAACTTGTCCAGAACGAGGATTACAGGAGAAGGAAAGGGGAGCCAAGGGAAGAACCTTCAGGAGCACCAGCATTTCATAAGCAGCCAAAAGGAGTGAAGCTCTAACAGGGGATAAAAGAAGCGGAGGGCAATCAGACAGCCCAGAAGCCAAAGGCAGAGGAAGCAGATCCCCCTGTAAAGCTGCTCAGCACTGTCATCAGGTATGAACACGGAGGCCAGTGTTACCTGGAGGAGAGGAAGGGAGGCCCGAAAGCACAAGTGATCACATTCTCGACTTTGTCACAACGTGTGTGACCGGGAAGGTCGTGAGTGAAATATAAATATCTTGAAGCTGGGGCACTTTTTGGCACCAGCTGGTAGGAGCCACCCGCTCTCCAAGTGCTGCTGTATGACAAGATCGGGAGCATGAAAGCTGGGTAAGAAGTGGGCAAATTCTAGTGGTTCCCATGCACGCAGGACCATGATCAATGCAGGAAAAACTGAGCAATAAGCAAGTTTTTTCTTTAAGACCAACCCCCATACACTCCTCCTATGTGCTCTCCCTCTCTTGTCCCTAAAGTACCCATCACTGAATCTAGTTAAAGGTGTTACTTCAGCCATCTGTGAGCTGAGAAGGGAGAGCATGATATGCAGTGGAGAGCTTCCAGAAGTCCCATAAGTCACCTCCTGCCATCCACTGCCTGGCCCAGCCTGCAGTTGGCAGCACAATCTTCCCACCACCACCCATCAAGCCTCCCCACATGGGGTCCCATCCCCCCCTGCCCATTCCATCTCTATTTCGCCATCATCTAACCTTGTCCCAGCAAACACCTGAGAATCACCACAGTTCTCCCTGGTGTGTTAGCTTACAAGGGCTTTCCAAAGTTGAAGAGATGTTTGCATAGAGTGAAAATGGAGTGATCTGGTTAAAAACTAATATCATGAACAGATAAAGAAGATGCGGTACCTATACACAATGGAATACTACTCAGCCATAAAAAAGAAGGCAATGAGGCCATTTGCATGAACATGGAGGGATCTAGAGATTATCACCAGAAGTGTAAGTCAGGAGAAAGACAAATCCTGTATGATATCACTTGCAAGCGACATCTAAAACATGACACAAATGATCTTAGCAACGAAGCAGAAACAGAGTCACAGACATAGAGAAAAGACTTGCTGCAGCAGGAGAGAGGGGGAGGGAGGGATGGACTGGGACTCGGGGATTCGCAGGTGCAAACTAGTATGTGTTGGACAAACAATAAGGTCCCACTGTATGGCGCAGGGAACTAGATTCAATTCTCCGTGATAAACCATAATAGAATAAGAATATGTGAAAGAATACGTTTATGGATAACTGAATCACTTTGCTGTACAGCAGAAATTAACACAGCATTGTAAACCAACTATACTTCAGTAAAATAAGTTCTAAAAAATCCTAATCTCAGGCTGTAAAAACAAGTCAGCAGGGCTGAGTGAATGACTGAATTGGAGGTTGGTGCTGTTTGGGGTGGCAATGGGGGCTGGAAAAATGTGGATAAAAGGAATAGCCGATGGTGATTCTAAAGCTTGTAAGACACAAAGTGTGCAGGCAAGGAGCACAGGCTCCAGTGTAAAATGCATCCTTGTAGGTAAAGTGTCCTTAGAAGGTACCTTAACTGTGCAATGGAAAGAGTAGGGAATGAAAACTAAGATTGAATTTCTATTATAAAGTAATAAAGGTAATCCAAGCTCCTCATTTACAAAGGAAGAATTGCAACATGCTCTGAAAGAGGATCATTTGAACACTCAATAGCTTTACCAGTATAAACTACACTCCAAAGTTCATCGATGGAAAGCCACCACCGTGCTTTCATAGAACTCTTATTCAACACTATGAAATGTCTTATTTCTACCCATTCCCTTTCCCTGGCTTATACTGTTGAGAGGGAAGTCAAAGAGGAGTTTTGCTAGGTCCTTGGGCATTCCTTCCCAAAGGATAGGGGTGCTGGCATACCAAATGTCACCTTGACCATGCCCTGTGGACTTTTGGACTCTCCTGGGAGTAGAGGTCATATTGCATATCTATTCACCCCGCTATACTCTTTGGCCTCTCCATAAATCAATCCTCTTATTTAATTGCCTATTGCCAAGCACAAAAGTCAGAGTAAGGAAACCCTACTGAGAACCCTCTACCTAAGCCCCAGGTCAACAAGATGCATATGACCTTCAGCAATTCATTTCTTTCTTTCCTTTTTTTGCAATTAGTGTCTAGGGTTCTAGCCTTCTTGGAATAATCTCCACCTAGACCCACCTTCAATTTTACCTGAAAAAGCATTTAAAATCTGAACCATGATAATATATTCTGCAAAGACCCTGAATGCCCCCAATAACAAGTGCCCCCAGACTGCCTTCCTCCCTTGCAATCCTTAGCCAATTACTAAGATGCTGGCTCCTTCTGCTCTCACTGCATAGAACCCTCTTTTCAAAGCCAAATGTTAAAAAGCCTCATCCATATTAACCAGCTCCCCTTGGGAAGTGTTAATTGGAAAACCACATAATGATATCCGTTTGCTGGAGACAACATCTAACCGAGGCAGAAGTGACACAAGCAAATGTGTGACTGTTAAGAGAAGATTCCAGGTGCCTTAGCTACACCCCAAACACCGACACCTGACCTCAGAAGAAGCCGGCACACTGCAGCTCTGCAGCTGACTCTGGGCAAACCAAAGACCTTTCTGTGCAACCAATCTCGCCTGCAGAAATAGGAGGGGTGGTATGCCCTCTGCATCATCTCAAGTCAGGAGGGGTGCTGAAAGGGCTCCCTGAGCTCCCCTGTGATGCTCTGTGTTCCCGGGGTGGTGGGCGGGGGGGCTCTGTGAACCCTGGCTCAAGCTCAGGTGCATCACCAAGCCAACAGAAATCTAACTGTGGGTTAGGAGCTGTGCACTCAGCTCTGCTCCAGCCACTAGAGGGCAAGTGCTCTCCAGGGGCTCTGGTTCCATCACCTGAAAGAGGAGTCAGTTGTATACAGATACACTGCGATGTGCCTAAAATTGAAGGCTACGGTAATTATCCATGAAAACGTGGAATTCAAGGTCTGCTACTCTGTATGGTTGTCCAGCCTCTACTTTATCTTGTCAACCTGTCTATGCAAGTTGGCTCACAGCTATAAGCCAGTGACCCTTGGAGCTCTGCCTCTCCAACGGTGAGTGTTAAGGTCCTACTCCTAATTCCATGGAAGTCAACATCAGTAACCCACTGTCAGAGTCTTTCTGGGATGACAGTAATCTGCCAAGAAGGATCAGCCATGGCCTCTTGACTCATGGACCCTGTTGCCCCTCCTTGTCTCAGCAACCCCTTGGACTACAGGCACCCTTTGGATCCCCCTGAATCACAGCCACCCTGTACATACCCTTGGCCATGAATGCTCCTTGCGTCTCCCTGAATCATGGGTACACCTTCTATTCTCTAGAAAGGACTCAGACTGATGAGAAAATACTGACTTGGGTTGAAAGATGGTGGCAATGAAGGAGAGGCTTCCCTAAGCAAAATGAAGAAAAGTCAATCTGTAATCTTAGAGTAAGGAAGTCCCCTGGATATTTAATCCCAATCTCCCTCTTAATGACTTCCCTGGTGGTTCAGACGGTAAAGCGTCTGCCTACAATGTGGGAGACCTGGGTTTGATCCCTGGGTCGGAAGATCCCCTGGAGAAGGTAGAGGCAACCCACTCCAGTACTCCTGCCTGGAAAATCCCATGGATAGAGGAGCCTGGTAGGCTATAGTCCATGGGGTCGCAAAGAGCCAGACACGACTGAACAACTTCACTTTCTTTCTTTCCCTCTTAACAGGCAGAGGAACTAAGGTCCGAAGAGTTTTCATGGCTTGCCCAGGGCCAACCTCCTTAATGACAAAGGCTGGCCTTCTCCTACCCCTGGTCCCTGACATATTCTTTCCCCTGCCCCAGGGAGCCTCTGAAGTGTTCTTGGTAAGATAAAAGACAAGGAATTCATCAAGTCCTATGCTGCTGCTGCTAAGTCACTTCAGTCGTGTCCGACTCTGCACGACCCCATAGACGGCAGCCCACCAGGCTCCCCCTTCCCTGGGATTCTCCAGGCAAGAACACTGGAGTGGGTTGCCATTGCCTTCTCCAATGCATGAAAGTGAAAAGTGAAAGTGAAGTCTCTCAGTCGTGTCCGACCCTCAGCGACCCCGTGGACTGCAGCCCACCAGGCTCCTCCGTCCATGGGATTTTCTAGGCAAAAGTACCGGAGTGGGGTACCATTGCCTTCTCCGCAAGTCCTATGCAACCAGATTCAGATGCCCAAAAAGAAACAGCAAAGGGTTTTAGGGTCATGAGAATGATGTCAACAAGTGACATCCCAAGGAAGGTGTGTGGTTATAGCCAGTTTAATTTAGATACTCAGGCAAAGCAGCCTTTATTTAGGCTCAAACCATGGAGTTAGGGAAAGTACAAAAACTTCCTCAGTTTTTGAAATCACACAGTATATTTTAGGGTAAATTTAAGACTATAACTTCTCTATTTTATCTTTAATTACAGGGAAGAGTTACACGCTCTTAAAGGAATTTCAGATACAGTGAACAGGTCAAAGGGAGATTTTTCTATAGGGGACTCATCTACATACTTCTGAAGTCAGACCACTAAGTTAACTTTTTTTTCTGCCCTTCTCTGTGAGACTGATCCCATACAGGTTACAGCATCCCAGACTGCCTCAGCTGCTCCCAGTCTTCTTTAGCAACATGCTGGCTGCCTCAGAGAGGTCCAGAGGCTGCCCTCCTATCTTCTATGCCTTTCAGGGTGAAAGAGAAACAAGAGGGTCTTCCCAAGATATTCTGCTTGTTGATCTGAAATCCTAGGACTTGCCCAGCCTCCTCTGCATTGGCCAGTATCAAACACGACCAGAAATTTCTGCAGCTCCCTCCTTGCTATGTGATCTTCGTAGCCATTACAGGAGCTGTTTTCTCTTCATTTCCATTAATTAATTATTCTGTTTTGACTGTGCCCTCAGAGCTCTGACAGGGGTGGGAAGAGGGCAACAACTATTAATAAAGTCATTATATTACATCTAGAGGTAATCGTGATGCAAGAAAGCGAACAAAGGACATCTGAGTAACTGAATAAGAGACCACATGTCTCCCCACCTCACTGTAAAAATTCCCAGGTGTCTCACTGGCTCTTTTCCTGCGAGCCATCTCTTCAGGCCCCTGACAGCTCTCTCTCCGGCTCTTTTGGAATATAACATACAGAACTCTAATGGTTCCACAGATCGGTGTTGTCAGAGGCAGAATAATGATGGTTTCATTTGACTAGTGGTGTAAGGATTAGTAATAACACACGTATATAGTACTTTCAAGAACACACTTTCACATCTGTTGTCTTGCAGAATTCTCACGACAAACCTGAAGGGTAGCTGGAGGAGGTCTCGTCACCTCCGCTTCACAGGTGGCAAAACCACAGTAGAGGCAGTTAACTGATGCCTTCCCTCAACCACAGGCTTGTTGCAGCACTGCCCCGGGGCCGCTCACCCTGAGACCTAGCTCTTTCTCTAAGTAAAGTCGCTCAGTCGTGTCCAACTCTTTGCGATCCCCATGGACTATAGCCCGCCAGGCTCCTCCATGCATGGGATTTTCCAGGCAAGAATACTAGAGTGGGTTGCCATCTCCTTCTCCAGGGGATCTTCCCAACCCAGTGATCGAACCCGGGTCTCCTGTACTGCAGGCACATGCTTTACTATCTGAGCCACCAGGGAAGCCCAAACAACAGCTTACACAGCAAGGAGAGCTGGGGGGAAACACCATCCCACTGGAACCCCAGATAACCATTTGGATGTTAGTTCAGTATCTGGAAATACTGTGTGGCAGTAACCCCTAGGGCAGAGATACTGATATAAGTAAGAGGGAGGAAGGAAAGAGCAGTTTGCCCAGTAAGATCTCACTCAGGGCTTCTCAGCCTCGGTGCTATGAACATTTGGGTCCAGCAGTTCTTTGTTGTGGGGCTGTCCTGTTCATCACGAGATTCGAGCAGCACCTCTGGTTGCTGCCCACTAGGTGTCAGTAGCACTCCCTCTCCGCCTCCCGGTGTGACAAGGAAAACTATCCCCAGATATTACTGCCAGTCATCCCCTCGGGGTGCAAAATTCCTCTTGGCTGAATCCATGATATTATGATATATATAGCTTCTCTCTCAATCTTTCTGTCTCCTTCTCTCCCCACCCCTACTCCTGCCCTAGGAGGTATTTCCTGGGCTATTCATCCCCAGCCAAGATGGCCAAAAGTCCATACTTAAGAGTTTGAAGCTTACTTCTATCTCTTCTTCAGTGACTCATCTTGGGGAGTTCTCTTATCTCTTAGAGCCTCAGATTCCTCGCTTGTCAAATGTAAATTATACCACCTACGTTCTACGACTTTCATGAGGAAGCCTGGTGTGCTGCAGTCTATGGGGTCACAGAGTCAGACACGACTGAGCGACTGAACTAAATGAGATGATGTATATACAGGCTGAGCATGAGGTCTGAATCAAACCAAGCATCCAATAATATATAGCCAGTATTATTTTGGAGGAAAGAAAGGATTTGGACTGGATGATACATAACTGAGGATGACCCCTTCAGGTAGAGTTTGCTCCAGCTGCCCCCTCCTACAAGGCACTGTCCCAGAAGAATTACTGTGCATGCAGGAGAAGAGCAGTGACTTCACTGTGAGTACAAAGGACTCAGTAGCCCATTAACAGGCTCTGCCTCTCCTTGGGTGACCCAGCAGAAGTTGTCATTAATGGCGAGAACGTTTATCCTTGGATATGCATCTCTGTGACCTGCCCGAAGTCTGAATTCTGATTACTTGCTGTGGCCTACAAGATCCGGCCACTGCCCTTTTTACCACCCTTACCCACATACCACTTTCCCCTTCATCTGCTCATCTTTCTGTTCCTGAATCTCCAAGCTGGCCCTGGCTTGGTGTTGGTCTCACAGTTAGAGCCTCCTGCTTGGAATACTCTGCTTCTAGAATGCTCTCTCTCTCTGTGGCTTCACTGAGCTCTTGGCTTAAATGTCACTTCTTTACAGAGTTCACCCCTGACCTCCAAGTAGCCTTATTCTAGCTACCTTCAGTCTCCTTACCCTCCCTCACTTTCGTCTCAACTCTCTTGCTTTTTTTGTCTGCATCTCCCCTCACAATGTTAGTTTCAAGAGACCAAGGGCTTTCCTTTGTCCACCATCATAGCCTAAACACTTAGAACTGTGTCAGGCCCAGGGCAAATAGTCTAGAATATTTTTTGGATAAATAGTTAAACGGCCTCCTCAAGGGCAAGTCCCACATCCCTTTAGCTCCCAGAACACCTGACACTGGTTGACAGGAGATGCTCAGGGACTAGTCAATCGCCCTGCAGTATTTACTGAGCACCAACTGTGATCTCTGGAAGCTGCTAAATCTCGGAAAACTTTTCCTGAGAGGCCAGCTCTGTCCTTGAAGAGGAAAGAAAAAAAAAAAGGATGGAAAGCATAGCCCACAGTGTCCTCTGGAATTCCTCAATCCTTCATGGCTAAATCTGGCGCTGACACTTAGCATTAGGAAGTGGGCTGGAATGGGGATTTCGGGTGTGGACTCCTGGCCCAATTATGTACCCACATGAGTACGCAGGAAGGACCTAAGGGACGTCCGCATCATCCAAGGAGTTACACTGTCGGTTGCCCTGGAAACCAGCCAGGTTCTCAGCAGCCGTCCTGATTGCCACTCACCATGACCTGTGCGGGCAGCCCAGTCCGGCCCCGTCACACACCCTTGCTAGGAGGTCCCCGTTTAAGAGCAGAGGTCGGAACTGCAGTGTGTTCAGGGGCAGGGAACCGTCATGACCTCACAGATGCTGCCTCTGGTCTCTGGCGCACAGACCCTGCCCTGTGAGCCAGCGAGGGCCCCTGAGGTCTGCAGAACCCCTCGGAGACCTGGTCCTTCAGACAGGGCCAGCGGCCAACTGGGCTGGTCGGGGAGCAGGCATGCCCTGGACACCGGGGCTGCCGTTTCCACATTTAGACTGCATCGCATTACCTCACCGCCAGCCAATCGGTGCCTCCTGGGGCTCAGCACACGTCCTCCCCTTGGCCACAGACATCGCCTCATGTCCCTGTCCACTCCTGGAGCGTGCAGCGCCCAGGGCCGGCTGAGGGGGGGAGCTGGGGTGGGGTGTGTGGGGGGAGTCAGGGGGCAGAAGGAGAGAGGAGGCCACCAGAGCCACTGGGTACCCGCAGCCCCACTGGGTACCCGCAGCCCCAAGCCCAGGGCCCTCCTCCACCATGCATGCCACGTGAGCACCACAGAGTGCAGCAGCTGACAGGCCCGGGCCCCTCTCAGTTGGGAGGCAAGTGGCAGGAGGGTAGGACAGGGTGAGGAGAGCCTTCAGCCTACTCACAAGAAGCTGAGCTCTAAGCCACCGTCAAGAGGATGGGTGAGGTCAGTGGTCTGCAAACCCCTTTAAGCCAGGCCCCTGCCAGCTATGCCCAGGGTGAGGATGACTGTTTGCCCACTTCCTAACCCAAGCCCCAGCTCACCTGTGTCCAGGACCAAATTTCAGCCCCTGGCATCTCCAGTGACCAAACAGAGGAGCAGAGACTAATATTTTAGGAAATCAGAGGGTCCCTTACAACCAAGACGGACCCAAGTTGTTGAAGTTAGAGGCTTGGATCTTGGGATTTGAATGAGCAAGGGGACTTGGAGCTGGCTGACTGGTGGGTTCCCATGTACCCAGCCCATGCTCAGGGGAGCTGGCTCCCAGGGGACAGGGACAAGAGAGAGACTGGGGCAGGCGGGCTTGCAGTGAAGCTGTACCACCCACTGCTGGGCTGCACACACCCCCCACCCACTCCACCCCGTGGCCTCCTGGAAGGTCTGCAAGCTCATTCTAGAGGGAGATGGTCAGAGAAGGGCATTTTATCTTCATGCTGTCTCACTTCAAAGGTTTTTTCCTCTAGATAGAAGCAGAGATGTTAACATATCTTTAAGTAAAGAAAAGAGGGAAGTGTAGGGGACAGGATGGGAAGCCAGGATAAATCTTTACAAAGTGTTCAATATTTTACACAAATACAGCTCTTCAGCAGCAACCACATTTCCATGGATGTGCCACTTGTGAGCACGGTTAATAGCTCTGCACACACCGAGGACGGAAGTGTGGCCGGGAACACAGGAGATACTAATGAGAAGCAAAATCAGACGACTCAAGAAAACCGCCATTCAACCAATCCAAATCTCTGTGCGCACACAAGGGGCAGGGGTCACTTCCTGCCCCTGTGGTCTTCCTCCCCACTTGCAAACCAAGAGGGCATCTCCAGTTAGACTTACTGTAGGGACTCTATCAGCGTCTCCCTCGGGAGAGGGATCCACGTTCCAGACCATCTTGCCAGTTATCCAGCCCCCAGGTGTCACATCCCATGCCCAGAAGGGAGGTATCACAAGTACAGATGACAGTCAAACAATGGGTCTGCCACACACGGAGCAGACTGCACCATTCCTAAAGCAATGGGCTGCACTTGGAGTGCTCATGAGGACTTCCCTGGTGGTCCAGTGGTGAAGAGCCTGCCTGTCAATGCAGGGGTCCCAGGTTCGATCTCTGGGATGGGAAGATTCCACGTGCCACGGAGCAACTCAGCCTATGCACCACAGCTGCTAAGCCTGTGCTCCAGAACCACTGCGCCCACGTGCCACAACCACTGAAGCCTGCCAGCCTAGAGCCTGTGCTCCTCAACAAGAGAAGCCACCACAATGAGAAGCCCATGCAACGCAACGAAGAGTAGCCCCCACTCGCCGCAACCAGAGAAAGCCCACACACAACAACGAAGACCCCAGCACAAGCAGACATGAAGGGCTAACGACATGTTATGGAGGCAAAGAGGCAGCAGCCTGAGAGGATCCACGGGAAATTGATCCTGATGTCATGCTTAGACAGTAGGGTTATTCTCTCACCTCCCAGCCCTCAGTTGAAAAATCTGGGTAGGAAGACATATTTTGCTTTAATACAACCACCATGACAGTTGGAAAGTGATTCTTCAAGGTGGAAGCAGGCCAGAAAGGAACAAAAGCCACCCCACGTCAGAAGACACACGATAATGTCTCCTCAAGTCGCCGCCCCATTCGCAGAGTAACTGATGAGGGACCCCTCCAGCATCAGGCCAAAGTCCCAACAACCACTTGTGAAAGATGAAGTGGGCCCTGAAAAAGGGTTAATAAGAAATCACTTGCCATCAGCTCCCTAAAAAGCAATAAGAACAAAAAAACAGGTGGAGTTAGGAGAAAGGCTTCAGTCCCACTTTGCAAAGCCGATTTATTTTCAGTCATTTTTTATTTCATTTATTACCTAAAGGGTAATGCACACATTTTCAAGACCTGGCTAAAAAAAGAAACCTATTGCATAACTGTAATAGGCCTGGGAGCTATTGTTGCCATGAACAAACTGGACATCTCATCTCAGAGAAAGGGATTCAGAGGTCTGAGGCCTAGGTATTCTTTCAAGGTGTCCAATGAGCCAGCTGCTGCTGCTGCTGCTGCTGCTGCTGCTGCTGCTGCTGCTAAGTCACTTCAGTCGTGTCCGACTCTGTGCGACCCCATAGATGGCAGCCCACCAGGCTCCCCCGTCCCTGGGATTCTCCAGGCAAGAACACTGGAGTGGGTTGCCATTTCCTTCTCCAATGCATGAAAGAGAAAAGTGAAAGTGAAGTCGCTCAGTCGTGTCTGACTCTTAGCGACCCCATGGACTGCAGCCTACCAGGCTCCTCCGTCCATGGATTTTCCAGGCAAGGGTACTGGAATGGGGTGCCATTGCCTTCTCCGAATGAGCCAGCTGCCCAGGCAGAAAGGACAGGAGACTCCTACAGGTCACAGATTGAATCTAAATGAGTGATACATGGGGAGGGGAAGTCACCTGTGAACCGAGGATGGATGTGGGACAGGAGTCACTCAACTGTAGTCTCTGGTTCTCTTTTCCTTCAAGAGAACAATAGAATCTGGTATCCACTCAGAGGCACTGACCAGACAGTGACCAAACCACCCACACAGAGGGTGAAGGAACCATGTAAATTTCCAGGCTGCAAGACCAATGGACACAACCTCCAGGCTACTTTAAGGAAGAATAAGGCAGAGGTTTCCATTCTCCCTGGGGATTCTCAGGTGGTTCACTGGTAAAGAATCTGCCTGCCAAGGCAGGAGACACAGGAGGCACGAGCTCGATCCCTGGATCAGGAAGATCCCCAGGAAGAGGAAATGGCAACCCATGGGAAAATTCCATGGACAGAGGAGCCTGGCGGGCTACAGTTCATGAGGTTGCAAAAGAGCTAGACATGACTGAGCACGCATGCACACTTCCTTCTCTCAAGCACTAAGACAGAAACACTGAACTGAAGAACTGGAGAAGGCTAGTCTATTTCCCTCCTTCGGTACCATTGAGGAAACTGGGTCTCAGGGAGTTCACGACTTGTCCAGGGCCACACACGGGGCTGAAATTAAGATCTACTGCTTCTTCATCCAATGGCCACTATGCCCGTGGCCACTCAAAACACTGTCCACAGATCAGTAGCATCAACAGCACCTGGAAGTTAGTTAGAAACAAGCCCTGAGCCCACCCAAACCTTGTGAATCAGAATTCACTGTTCCCAAGACCCCCCCAGCTGAAAAATACACACATTAGAGTTTGAGAAGCATCATCCTACCCAGCCCTGACTCTGTGCGAAGACGGGGCAACTGCTCAGCAGGGACTCTGTTCACCATGGCAACTGACCAACTCAACTCCCACTGGCCCTCCTGCTCTGCACTGGTCTTTGAAATGTTTTTATGCAGACACAGCTCACCACCTCTGAAAACAGACCTCTTCCTGGCAATAAGTAGATTCCCTAGTATCAATAGCACTAAGGTATCAGCTAATTAAAGCCAGAGTTCTGTCCATATCATGGTCCCCTCACATTGCCTTCTAATATAAACAGCATTTTACTTCTCTGATAACAGTCACTATCCACCATTTTGTTCCATCTCCTCTTAATTTATTGCAATTCATTATCCTAAGAAGAAATAGGCTCAATCCCCCATCCCCAAACCCCAGCAAGCTTTCTCTTTCTGCTCTTAAATGTACAGGATGTTCACTCTCAATGAAGAAGACATTTAACTTCCCTTTAGGGTTGGTCCAGCTTTTGGTCTCAAGTCTCCACTGTTTGGGAAAGGAAATGTTTCTATATCCATAATGCCTTAAAAAGGTACTTGTTGGAACATTCATTCATTACATAAGAGGTTGGTCTGCTCCACATTCCCTCGACACGTATGCTAAGGCCAGGGAGCAAGAAAGGACTGAGTCCACCTCCTCCATCTCAGGTGAGAGGAGTGGGACGCTGTGGTCTTTGCGGTCAGGGGCCAGAAGTAAGAGTGATACTTCCACAGGCCACATACCTGGGAGCAGTTCTTGAAAAGAAATGGCCTGTTTCCACATCAAAAAGAGCATGAGGCAATATTAATTAACAAGGCCTCCTAGCCCTGGCATGGGACTCTTCACAGCCTTGGTCCTAAGCCACTTGCGTGACTCCTCATCCTTTGATTTCCAACCCTGACTGTACCCTTGCCTTTGACATCTTTCCTCCTCTGGACAAGAAGTCCAGGCTTTTAAGGGCACTCAATTCCTCCCTCTTGCTCTGCTGTCTTTGGCTGCCCCCAAACAACTTCCTGAAGCGTCCAGCCCAGCCCCAAGGACACAGTTCCTCAGCCTAGCCAGGGTAGCCATCCTACTGCTCCAGGTGCCTCTGGCTCAAGACCAGAACTAGTATATTTGCTTATTAGAAGACTGGTGTGAGTTGTAGTAATTGCTCTGTCATGTCCTTGTCTTTGGGACCCCACAGACTGTAGCCCAGCGGGTTTCTCTGTCCATGGAATTCTCCAGGCAAGAATACTGGAGTGGGTAGCCTTCCCCTTCTCCAGGGGAATCTTCCCATCCCAGGGGTCAAACCTGGGTCTCCTGCATTGCAGGTGGATTCTTTACAGTCTGAGCCACCGGGGAAGCCCAGAGCAGAACTAGTATAAAGACCTTGCACCACTCTCAAGATGTCGAGAGACACATCCCTCATACATTTACTAACCGGGCAACAGACGATAAGTGCCAAAGGGAATCTCATGTGATAAGTGCTGGCAGAGGCCAGAGCTGAGAGGGTCTTGAAGACTGAAGGATTTGCTGATGCCACTAAGGTCAGACTTACATGAGGCTTTAAAGAGAGGGTAGGGCTAGGACTGGCAGAAAAGAGAGGTGGACTGGGTTCACTCTTTCAGAAGTTTCCTGCAGAGGCTGGAAGCCTTCTTGGCTGTCTTCAGCGACAGTAGCTGTCAACATTCTCTACCGGGAGAGGAAGACACATAAATGGACTGAATAGAAGGGAACCAGCTATTCAGGAAAGCGGGTGTCCCTCTGCATCTCAGAGGTGGGGGCTTCTTGGGCCCCTGGATCTATTCACTGCTGAGGTCCAGAGTGGCCTTAATCAGTGGAAGGCATGCCCCGTCGGATAATCTTGGCTGGCAGGCCTGCATTGAAAGACCCCCTCCAGTCCCTTCCAAGAACCTGCAGGTGCCAAGCAGGCACATTGTCTAAACCCTCAGCACGTCCCACATCTCAGAATGCACCAGATTTCAAAGCAGTGAGCACAGCTGAAACACCGCCATCCACATACACTGTGCATTCCACAGTCCGGGTTTTTTTTTGTGGAACTATCATGATTGCTGTATTTCCTGCCAACATTTTCTACAGTGAGTATGAGCTCCCACTCTGTGACTTTATTTTACGTCTCTATTGATTGGGTATACTCTGAAATAGGATAGAAAAACAGAGCAAGGTCCCAAAGCCTCTGGGCCAAGGCAGCTGGACACTGGGGCACAGGAAACTGAAGAAGTGCCCTTAAGGCCTCCACGCGGCCCAAATATCCTAGGTGCAGCTTGGCCACCACGCAGATCAGGTGTATGTGGTGTTACATTCCCACTTACACTATTTACTAGGATTCCTGCTACACTGCTCCAAGGGGGGAGGATTATTATCATTATTATTATCATCTGCATTTATAATGCTGTAGCTCCAGGCTCAGAGATGCCAAGTGATTTGCCTGATTCCATCCAGTCACTTAGTGGTAGAACCAAACCTAGAATGCAGATGTTTTTTCACATGTCAGCCCTGGGCACTCTCTCCCAGGCTGACTTGGAAACCCAAAGAAAGTAAAATACAAGAAAAAAGGAGAAAGGAAGAGGGGGTACCTCACATTTAATACTCCCTTTCAAGACTTCCCTGGTGGCTCAAATGGTAAAGTGTCTGTCTACAATGCGGGAGACCCAGGTTCAATCCCTGGGTGGGGAAGATCCCCTGGAGAAGGAAATGGCAATCCACTCCAGTATTATTGCCTGGAAAATCCCATGGACGGAGGAGCCTGGTAGACTACAGTCCATGGGGTTGCAAAGAGTTGGACATGACTGAGCGACTTCACTTTTCATTCCAAAGAGCAATAATTTAGATGTGAATGAATGATACATTATGAATTACATCTTCTAGGAAAATACATCAATAATGAAGAAAGACACAAGAGAAAGTATAACATTGGGGATAAATGTTCAGAAGAAGGATGGGGTGGTGAGTATTGTACAACAACTTTTGTCATTCAAAACACCAATCATTGAGAAAGTATCAGAAATAAACAGCAAGGCAGGCAAGAATCCAGATTCTACCTTAGAGAATTCAGGTACAGAAGCTTATATTTGAAAAATCATCCCCTCAGATTCTCATTTGGTTATTTACTCTTATTTTTTACTCATTTATTCTTGCTTTGCACACCCTATTAACCATCTTGATTATTTCAGTTCCTGTAAAAAATCAATTTAAAAATAAAATTAGAAAGTGACAGGGCTCCTACTAGTTTACTTATGGTAGGAACAGCTGATATGCAGACAATGAAGAAGAAAGCCACATACAACTGAAAAAAAAAAATTAAACTAAAAAAACCAGTAAAGAATACACAAACACAGACATATGATACTAAAAGCCCTATACCCAACACAGCAATAATTACACTCATGATTACACCCTGAGTCTTTAAGGAAAAGCTAAACCATGATTGGTATCCTATAACAATTTTAAGAAAATGAGAAAGCATTCATTTTGGAAAGATAATTGGCAGATTAGCTCAGAGTAAAAATGGTCTGAGGTGTATAAAGGGATAAAATCTGAAAAATTCTCTTGGCAAGAACATCTGTCTCAAAATGGGGATCTTTTAGCAGCATCTTTAGAGGAGTGGTTCTCAAACTTTAGCGTGATGAGAATCACCTGGAGGGCTTGGTGAGCTCAGTGGTTGCTCATCTCATTTAACCTTTACCACAATCCTGTGCCATTATCATTCCCATTTTCCACAGGGGGTGCACCACATTTCAGAGAGGCTAACTAACCTGTCCAAGGTCATACACCAGAAGCTGCTGATTCCATGGCTTGGGCTGGTGCCTCTAACAAGTTTCCAGGTGATACTGATGGTCCACAGATCACTTGAAGAAGTACTGCTTTAGAGACTAACCAGGGAATATAGCCATAACAGAAAGAAGAGGACCTATAACAGACACAAGAACAAGTGAATGGGAAAGGCCAGATTCTCCTTCAGGAGCTGCCCAAAGGACAGCCACTTCTGTGTGCTCCTGAGAGTCTGGACCCAGAGGGGGCCAGTGGTGAAGCTGGGGTGCTGAATGCCAAACCAGAACATGATGCAAGGTAATTCTTTCCTGACCCAAGCCTTGGAGCCAGGGTCTTTAGAAAAGCCCCAGTGGGTCTCAAACCCATTAATCCTAAAGGAAATCAACCCTGAATATTCATTGGAAGGACTGATGCTGAAGCTAAAGTTCTAATATTTTGGCCACCTGATGTGAAGAGCCAACTCACTGAAGAAGACCCTGATGCTGGTGAAGATTGAAGGCAAAAGGAGAAGTGGGTGGCAGAGGGTGAGACCGTTGGATGGCATCACCGACTTAATGGACATAAATTTGAGTAAACCCCAGTACAGTGGAGGACAGAGGAGCCTGGCACACTGTAGTCCATGGGGTTGCAAAGAGTTGGACATGACTGAGCAACTGAATAACAACAACAGGTCTCACTCCCTCTTCAAGCTTCTCATCCAAGGCTCTTCCTGGGAGAAAATGTCCCAGGCATGGATGGGATATCTAGGCCCTTCTCCAGCATTAGGGGTATGTGGTTTAATTGCCCAGGCGAGAGCTGCCAACCCGTGTTGTCAGGGACATAGCCCCCCGGGAGCCTATCAAATCCTGAAACACAGAATGTGTTGTCACTGGTCAGTAACACACATGAAACCGGATTTGCTCAAAAGCTTTCAGTAAAGACTGCTTGTCAAGGATGGAAGGTAAATGCAGAGCCTGGAGCAGGGCTGGCCCAACTTCCTCTGACTTTTTCAGGGCCTGAGCACAGGTCACACGGCTTACTCCAGCGGGCTGGGGACAGTCACCACCCTAGCCCAGACCCGAGGCCACGGACCGCAGACTAAGCAAAGGAAAATGGGTGCTGTAAGATAGTTACTTACATATGAGCACTTACTGTCGGTCAGGCACAGCTGAGGGTTTTACCTCTATCATCCTGTTTCATCTTCACAATAACTCTGCATGACTGCCGTCCGCACAGGTAAAGTAACTTGCCCAGGTCACACATTCCCAAAGCCTTACCCCACCTGGTCTATGCTGCAGAGCTCCTGCGGCCCCTTCCTCCTGCCTGGCTATTCATTCCGAGTCTCCTTTGCTGGGCCCCCATCCTCTCCCTGATTTCTAACCCAGGTTGAACAAACCTGCCTGTATAAAGACAGTAAATTCTCTTGGCTTGGTGGGCTGTAAGCCTTTGTCACAACTATTCAACTCCACCACTGTAGCTCAAAAGCACCCATAAGACAAAGACAGGCAAAGAGCTGTGTTCCAATAAAACTTTATTTACTCAAAGCAAAAACAATCCAGCTGCTGTCTACCATCTCCTCCTCTAAACAACAAGTCCCCAAGCCTGCCTCTGGATCAGCCTTTCAACCTCTTAATTATCCACAGTCAAGTCTGTGTCCCCATTAAATTTCAGGCCCCTAAGTGGCATGTTTATGCTAATGACTCCCAAATTCTGAACTCCAGACTTCTCCCTGAATTCATTAACTTTTGTATCCAACCACCTATTTCATTTTTCCCCTTGGGTGTCTCAGACTGAAACTCAACAAGTCCACAACTGAATCCCTAATTTCCACCCTCCTCCCAAATCTGCCTCTCTCTCTGCTCTTCCCATCTCAGTGAGTAATAATTCATCCCTCCAGGGGCTCAGGCCAAATATTTAATACCTTGAGGCTTTTGGTATCAACTTTGCCCCTCTCGCAATAAATCCTACCAGGCTTACCTTCCAATCAGACCTCTTCTTTCACCTCTTTCACCACTAATACCATAGTTCAGGCCACAATCATTACTGACCTATGTATTCTCAACATACAGAGAGCCCACATACATGAAACCTCATCTGCTTCTCTGAGAAGGATGGTGGTTCAGTGATTAGGAGGGGGCTCTGGAGCCAGATGGCATGGATTTGAACCATGACTT
This sequence comes from Bos grunniens, assembly GCF_055505025.1. Classification (NCBI taxonomy): domain Eukaryota; kingdom Metazoa; phylum Chordata; class Mammalia; order Artiodactyla; family Bovidae; genus Bos; species Bos grunniens. The sequence goes on from NC_141174.1 coordinate 13,565,034, forward strand.
TATTAATATAGAAATCCCATGGACAGAGGAGCCTGGTAGGCTGCAATCCATGGGGTCGCTAAGAGTCGGACACGACTGAGCGACTTCACTTTCATTTTTCACTTTGATGCATTGGAGAAGGAAATGGCAACCCACTCCAGTGTTCTTGCCTGGAGAATCCCAGAGACAGGGGAGCCTGGTGGGCTGCCATCTATGGGGTCGCACAGAGTCGGACACAACTGAAGTGACTTAGCAGCAGCAGCAGAGAGACCTGAGACAGCTCACTTCACCCTTCTGGGGCTCAGTTTCCTCAATAAGGAGATTGAAATGTTACTGGCTTCAACGGGGTCACTGAATTGCCTGAGTAAATATATGAAAGTTTCCAGAACAGTGCCTGGCACATGAGAAATTGTCAATCAATGATAACTGCATATATGGACACATACTGCTGATTCACTTCATTGTACAGCAGAAGCTAACACAATATTGTAAAGCAACTATACCCCAATTAAAAAAAAAAAGGAAAAACTGGTAACTGTATTATTTCAGGCAAACAGTGTGCTATGCTTGAAAGGGTCCATGGTCCACTTGCTGCAATCTCCCAGCCCAAGAGGAGTCCAAGCCCACAGTGTGGGAAACTCTGCCCTACAGCACTGACTCTCAGCAAGCAAGGCGAGAACGGCAGTCAGGGGCAGCTTTGAAAGCGCCGTGGGAGATGCCATCATTCACCACCAGCATCTTGGTCCAGGAGAGTTTTCAAAGTACTGTGTTCACTCACTACAGATACACTCGGAACCAACTCTATTTCATTCCGAGAGTCTGTAAGCTGAGCTCATTAAGAACCACTTCTATTACACCAAGACAACGGCACCTGTACTCTGAGTGTTCTTAGAAATAGATTAGAAAGAGATTGCCTGTTTGTAAAAGAGGTTACCTGCTTGTAACCAATAAAAACTTCACTAGTACATTTAATAAATTCAGAGTTTAAGATTCCACTTCAGGGGGAACTGGAATACTTGAGGGTATTGGGATTTTTCATTATAAATAATGTTTCATTATTAATATGTGATCACTATTAAAAGGAAATGTAAAAAGAAAATAATTATAGCCTTCCCTCCTCCATCCCACAACACTATTAAAATTTTGGTGAGCTTCAAGAGGAGTAAATCTTAACTCCATATTCTGCCTTGTCATGTTTCTGAGAACACCAGAGCTCTGGATCGATAAGGGAACTGACCTCCCAAGCTTTGGTCTCCCTGGTGACCCTGGGTGGGCCCCAGAGACAACAGGAAGGGAAAGGAGTTTCCCTGTGCAGATGCTTGTATCCCTGAGGCCCCATTCAGAACCACAGGGTTCCTTGCAGGAGGGTAAACAGTGGGATTTACACATTCCCAGCCTATTGCACATGTGAAGGCAAAGCGGGGTGGTATGCATATATGCAGACACATCTGTGTATACCTGGACAATTTCTAGAAGGAACTACATGAAATTGATGATGGTTGCTACCTCCACAGAAGAGAACTGAGTGTCTGGGGTATATGAAATTTTCTTTGCATTGCATTTACTTTTAAAAATTTATATAACAAATATTTATATAGCACTTCCTAGATCATCTGTTAATAATAATGCATACCTATGTATTATTCTCTGGATAATAAGCATCTAAATAAGCATCTGGATAATAAGCACCAGATACTGCCTGGTGATAAGACAGAGAATCAGCATAGGTGCTTCTCACACATCAAAGCAGTAATAAGAAGGGGGCTGCGATGTGCGATTGGGCACACCATAAAACTACAGATGTGCTTTAAAATGCAGCGTGAGCTGACCAGCAGCTGCTCAAGGCCTCCCAAGTTTCCTAAACCGCAGATCTCCAAAATCCTAAAGATCCGGAAATCTTGAAGCGTCTCACTCCAGCCCTACAGATGGGAGCAGCGACAGGGTCATCCACAAACACCCTGAACTATGCCTCGCTGCCAGGGAGCCACCTGTTTCCTTAACTCCAGCCTTACAGAAAACAGACCTAAGAACATTCAGCAGGATGCTGTGGCAATTAATAAGCACTTGAAGGAAGACAGATACTGGATCAAAGGAAAATACAAAAGGACCGTCATGAAGAGATACGGATGCTGAGCCCTTTGGAGCCCCTACCAGAGTTGGTCCTAGGATGGGCTGAGTTCAAGTGTGAGCAAAGTATAAATTGCAACAGGTATGTACACATGTCAAGGTAACTCCTGCTCTTTCTCTTCAGCTCCACCTGCTCTGGAGTAACTGGGCTCCCAGTAAGCCATCATGTGGGGGTACAGGGCTAGCCAGTTGTACCATCTCAGAGCCCACATGTGCACAGTGAAATCAGTACAACATCAGAGAGCAGAGGAAGAAACGTTTTTTTAAAAAAAGGTCCCTGTCCCCAGAGAATAAAACAAATGCTCAAGCAAGAAAAGTATTAAAGAATATTAAAAGACAAAAGAGTATTTTTATAAACCTGTAGAGGAGAAGTTAAGAGCCTATGAGACTGAAATTATTATTCCAATATTACCATAGTTTTTCATAAGAAGAAACAGGCATACAGAGGTGAAATAAGAAGCTGGGGATTGACTTGGAAGAACTTGTTGACAAATGCCCACCGTTATCATTCAAATTCCTTCTCATGTCCCATGCTAGTGATTTTCCAGCCAGAGCTACAAGTTATAGTGCAAGCAAGACTTGAGCAAAACAATTTAGGTGAGCTTTCGTGCGCCTCACTTGGCCTCATTAGCAGGATCCTCTAGAGGATTGAGATAATGGAGCACAGACACTGGGGGCCACCGTGCTGACCTTGAGCAAGGTGACGAGGTGCCCACGGCTGGTTCCCTCCTCTCACTGGCCTGTGCCCGAGCTTGTTTCCTTGCCCTTTGCCCCATCATTTCCTGTTTTACTCCATCCCTCCCCATGCATGTCTTAATCACACACTGATGAGCACACAGGTGGATCTCACTGTGGTCTTAAACACTTTCTAACAGTTCAATCTGAGTTTGAACCCAGACTGGAAACGAAGCTACTGACTTCCTTAGCAGGAGAAAGTGGAGATGTTCTTCACCCTAAGGGACATATTAACTGAACCAGTTTTATCAAAATCTATTCAGTTCTAGCAGCGTGCTTGTTTGGCTCTAACTGAGCATTTTCCAACCAGAAGCAGCCAACTGTGTGAGGGTACCTCCAAGATACTCTTAAGTAAAGCACATTAGTAGCTGGAGCCCAGGAGCAGGTGTGGGGGTACATGTGGGGTTGGGGGGGCTAACAGTGACAGGGGTATGATGCTTGAGTCCTAGCACAAACAAGCAGGGGTCACTGCAGTCCATCCAGGCACAGAATAACTAGACCCACACTGACTGGCTGAAGCCTGCGTCTGAATCCTGTAACAGGCTTGCAAAAACTCAGCTTCCAGGGCAGTCTTTCTCTGCAAGTCAACTGGCACAAAGAAAAACAAACCCCACGGAAGCACTAGGAAAGAGAACCTATAGAGGCTTGGATTCTTCCTCCTGCTGCTTGGTGAAGGCGCCTCAGATCCCATTCTCTTTGTCCCCACTGGTTGGTGTCCATTTCTGAGTATGTGCACCCTCTGTGATCTAAGAAGCCTTACAGAAAGCTCTAAGTGGGTAAAAGGTGTTAATTCAGCAACAGTAACATGTTTCCAAGCCCCAAATGCCTCAATTTAATACCTGGCTTTGACTCAAACAATACATTCAAAATACCAACATCTCCTGGGTGTTCTCCAGGTCAAGAGCTCTTCAAAGTATGTCTCTCTCTTCATCACTACAGTAATACTGGAGCCAATCCTTACTCTCCAGAGGAATAAAGCTTTCTTTTTCTTTTTGGATATCATAGAGCTTGGATAAAAGGGAAATAAGACAAAGGGCAAGCAGAAAACAAATCAAAGATTCATTTCCAAGCAGACTAACCCACCATTTCCATGGAAAGAAGTACGTGCCCTGGTCTCCTAACTAACCTCCAGGTCTTCAGAATCGCCCTAGTGAATGTAAGCTCCAGGGGAAAAAAAAAACAACCCTGTATCACAGTCACCCACCTCAGTTGGTTCACAGCAAGAAATTTAATCAATCTAACCAAGTGAGATGTCCCTTGAAAGCTTATCTGATTCTACTCTAAATCTGAAAAGCTTACCTTTTGTATATACTAAATAATTAATATAGCTGCATACCTCCGATAAATTATGTGTTCAGAATTCAAGATACATCTGCTTGGGAACCTTAATGTGATTTAACAGATAAAATCCACTATTTACCTGAATCACCTGTCAAATTTTGAAGCCAGGATAATTTATGCACCCAGACATTTGTCTATGCACACAACATTCACATAGCTGGTTTAGATGACTCAATCCCTTAAAAATATTCTTAATTTCCCTATGAACCCACAGAAAGCAAAGCACTCTTGCAAAACCAAACCAAACCAAACCAAACCACCAATGCTGCTTGGAAACAAACAATCAAACAAAAAGACAGCTGGGCCCCAGAGTTCGTGTTGTGGTGTCATCTCGAGGGAGCATTAAACCAGGAATCAGCAGAACTGGGCTGCAGTCAGTTTGCTATTATTTACCTGTAGGATAGGAGGCAAGTCATTTAACTCCTGTGACTTTCAGTTGCTGTACACATGTTAGGTTGTTGTTTTTTTTTTTTTAATTCACCATAATTCCTCTACATGCAGATACACTAAAATATTAACAGTGTTTTCTCCAGGCAAGTTTTTATCTGCATCCATGTCCTTATCCACACACATACCCATATAAATAGCTATCTTCTTGGAACAATATTGTATAAAAAAAAAACAAGACTGAATTCTTAGCTTTTTTCTGGCCCCCCAAAATTGGGAGATTCTGGGAATAAAGAGAACTAACAATTACCCTGCTGCTGGTGTAGGTGGCAGAGACATGCAGTAGATGCCTGCTGACTCAGAACGGCTGGAAAAGCGCTCTTTCGGATCACTGAACATTCCAGAGAGCTGAGATGTGGTCAGCACATGTACAAGGTAACGTGGGCAGCAGACAGGATGAAAGGGAAGTGTGGAGCAGAGCCTGGGGCAGCTCTGGAGCCACTCTGCAGGGAAAGAGTCAGCCCAAAGAGAAAAATGCACAGGACAGGGAGGGAGGTCAATCGAAACAGCCAAGATGGAGAGTCACAAATCACGCCCAGAGGCAGCAAGAGTCAAGAGAACTGGAAAACCGAGAAGTCTCGTACAGTTAGTAGAGCTGGTTCAGGCTTTCCAGAGAGCAATTTGGAAGTATCTATCACAAGCTTTAAAAATAAGGATGCCTTGTGACCCCGTAGGGGAAATTGCAAATTTGGCCCCTATTTTTCACCCCTTCCTCAATGCACACCTTGGCTGTATAATTCTGCAGTCCCCTTCAACTGTTCAGTCCCCTTCAACTGTTTTGCCCCTTGATGCTGGGCTCAGTCATATAACTTACTTTGTGATGTTCATAAATGTGATCTAAGCAGAAACTTGAAAAGCATGTGGAAGAACAAGCTTGCTATGTCTCTGCCAATGACATGAGAACACATCCGGGCCAGCCTGCCAGAGAATGGGAAGCAATGGAATAGAGTCAAGTTCCCCCAGGCACTGGGTCCCGGACAGCCTCGATCAGCCAACAGCCAGCCAACTGACACTCAGGTAAGAGAGCCACCCAGCCAAGATCAGCAGAGCCAGCTAGCGGACCCCTAGTTGATCCCAGTCTTGTGAATAATGCTCATCATTTGTGCCACAGAAGCCCTGCTTTGCAGCATTACTCTAGCAATAGATAACTAATACTTCCATCAGCTCCACATCTAAAAATCTGTCCAAAATAAACATATACACTCATACGTATGTACAAAGACCTGGCTACATATATGCTCATCATAACACTGTTTATACTATCAAAAATATAGAAACTATTCACATGACAATTAAAAGGACTAGTTAATCATATCATGCTACATTTGTATAATGCAATACCACCCAGTCACGCTGCAGAAAAGCAGTTCCTAAGATGAAAAAGAATATTTACTCTGCACTAAGTCAATCATCAAGCTGTATAGAATGATGTTGTATCTGTAAATATATATGATTATGAAAAAAAAAAAAGGCTGAAGCATAAACACCAAAATATTAGTATTTTGTCTGGGTGGTGTGCTTATGGGAGATTTTTAGATTTCTGATTTAGCTGATATGCCTTTTCTACAGAAAACATGTGTACTTTTGAAATACTTTTAAAAGTACTGAAAATTAAGAAGCAAGACCTCAGCAGACAAGGCCACTGGTATTGTTCCTGGAAATGTGAGTGAGGAATGGAGATGATAAATCTGGACCGATACCAATCAGGAGCCAAGGCCACCGAGATGGGAGGGCACCAGAAGAGAGAAAAGCTAGCAGGAAAGGTCTGAACAGGGCAAGAGCTGCTCTTTCACCTGACTCTCTCCATTTCCTCCTTTTTAAATCTGGAATGGGAAGGAAAAGGACAGCTGCATTATTAATGCATTAATTATGATAATATTCTGTGCGCGACTAATACATGTCAAACCATCCTCATACCAAATTGAAAACTGACATTTTTACTTCATGAATATTGCTCCGTCAGTGACATTTATTGTACGTTCCCAATCTTGCAACAGTGAATGTCAGGTCAACTATCAAGCATTTGCTTTCCTTCCATTTTATTTCCTATTTTAAAGCAGTAAGCTGTCACTGTTAATTGGGATGCAAAGTCAGATTACACTCAGAGAATCTGAGGCCACTGGCTGCCTGAACATCTTTCTTTGGTCCCTGGAAAACAATACTACATCAGGGCTGCCCATCTATCCTTGCCCTCTTCTTTATCTTGCTTAAATTTTAAATCATCACCACCACCCTGGATTGCCCTGTCTCTACTTTCTGTTTCATTTTTCTTCAGAACACTCACCATCACCCAGAATATGGTATATTCACCTACTTGTTGACTGCCTATCACTCCCTATTAAGGGTAGGAATTTCTGTTTTGTTGTTGTTCAGTCGCTCAGTCGTGTCTGACTCTTTGCAACCACATGGCTGCAGCACGCCAGGCTTCCCTGTCCTTCACCCTCTCCCGGAGCTTGTTCAAACTCAAGTCCATTGAGTCGGTGATGCCAGCCAACCATCTTGGCTTTTTCTTTTATCTACTGCTATATTACCAACACCTAGAATAATCTTTCATATAATAGTGAAAGTCACTCAATCTTGTCCAACTCTTTGAGACCCCATAGACTGTAAAGTCCATGGAATTATCCAGGCCAGAATACTGTAGTGGGCAGCCTTGCCCTTCTCCAGGGGATCTCCCCAACCCAGGGATTGAACCCAGGTCTTCCACATTGCAGGTGGATTCTTTACCAGCTGAGCCACAAGACAGACCCAAGAATACTGAAGCGGGTAGCCTATCCCTTCTCCAGCAATCTTCACAACCCAGGAATCGAGCCAGAGTCTCCTGCATTACAGGTGGATTCTTTACCAACTAAGCTGTGTTCAGTAAATGCTGAATGCAAGAATCACTTCGCATAAATGGACTTCTCAGAATCCTCAGAGGTGAACTGTTCCAGCCAGTTTACCACATTTAAACCATACAATTTTCTGAATCCCAAGTTCTTAGTGACCTACAGAATGACTCATTACAAAACAGACTTTTCAAAAAGCTGCATCATTCAAGCACTCATTTTTCATCTCCAGTTTCATATTTACTCTTGAAAACCCTCAGCTGCACTCCCCGCCCCGCCATGTGTCTATTGTATTGCTATCATAATCACTCATTGGTCACCAATTCTCAGACGCCACGTTTCCTGGAAATTTTCACCAGCCTCCATCTACATAGTTCCTAAAAATGATGATCAACAAGCATTTATTCATAACTCACACTGTGTTCATCACATCACACATCATGAGGGAGGAACAAAGGAGGAACAACATAGGCTCAGATGGCAGATACGAAAATGATAGAAAAGAAAAACTCTGAATGTGATGTCATCTGCAATTGCGGCTGTAACTTCAAACTTGCTATGCCACAAAATGAACTTCCTATATATCTGCCAAACTTCTTTCCTAGCATTTTCCTGTGCAAATGGCATGTGGCTAGTAATATTAACTGATAAAAGCATGTCATTATTATTTAATAAGTGACACTTTATAGATGGTTACATTGATTATAACCCCAGCAATCACACAAAAAGAGAACTCAAGATTTTTCACCAGTAAGGAAATCAAAAGCTTTTATATTTTGTATGATTAAGAAATAAAGACAATGTGTGTATATCCATGTATGTAAAGGTTCAATGAATTCAATGGATAAACTGCAACAGTTCCTAAGCCCCTAGGGCTGAAGGAATTGAGAAGCAAACAGGAAGGGAGAAGCACCAGGATGGGCCACGAGATGCCTAGCACTGTGCCAGAACTTACTGAAGACACAGAAAAAGCAGACATTCCCTGCTGTCCCTTCCCCAGGTCTGGGAAGCCACATGACATCATTTCTATTATTTCAATAAAGAGTATTCTTCCTCTCAAAGACAGATCAGATTTTCTAAAAATGAATCTATCAGTTCAGTTCAGTCACTCAGTCATGTTCAATTCTTTGTAACCCCATGGACTGCAGCACACCAGGCTTCCCTGTTCTTCACCAATTTCCAGAGCTTACTCAAACTCACGTCCATTGAGTCAGTGATGCCATCCAACCATCTCATCCTCTGTCTTCCCCTTTTCCTCCCGGCTTCAATCTTTCCCAGCATGAGGGTCTTTTCCAATGAGTCCGTTCTTCATATCAGGTGGCCAAAGGATTGGAGTTTCAGTTTTAGCATTAGTCCGTCCAGGAATATTCAGGACTGATCTCCTTTAGGATGGACTGGTTGGATCTCCTTGCAATCCAAGGGACTCTCAAGAGTCTTCTCCAGCACCACAGTTCAAAATCATCAATCTTTGGCGCTCAGATTTCTATAGTTGTTTATTATAAAGAACCTCCCTTTATACTAAAAAAATATCTTTCCTACATTTTGGAGCTAAAATGTCCCTTTCTTTTACGACACAGTGGCAATAATAGCTGATAAAACTTTTTTAAAAAAGGATCCTTAGTTTGACAATACTATGTTGGTCATCATGACTATATATTTTTTTAAGAGTTGTTTTGATGTTGGCCATTTTTAAAGTCTTTATTGACTCTGTGACAATATTGCTTCTGTTTTATGTCTTGGTTTTTTGGCCACGAGGCACGTGGGATCTTCGCTTACCAAGCAGGGATCCAACCTGCACCCCCTGCACTGGAAGGTGAAGTCTTAACCACTGAACCAGCAGAGAAGTTCCAGTTTTACAATGTGATTTTGAAACTCAAAAGTCAGACCATCACCACTCTCGGCTTCCTTCCACCGCCAACAGTGGCATCATGGCCGTAGGGAAAGGCTGATGTATCCTCTGTCTCAGGATATATGGCTATGGATGTACCTGTCGCCAAGTCCTGATATATTACATCATTACACAGAGAGGCAGAAATTAATATCAGCTAAAGAGCAAACAGGCCTTCAGGGAGATTCAAAGTCTCCACGATCTGAAATAACTGTGTGAAGCTCCTGGACTGGTCTGATCCAAGGGGAGGTTTGGTTTCAGATCTAGATGCAGAGGACAGCCCATCGGGACACTAGGAACCGAACACACCAGAGACGTCCCCGAGTAGTCAGCCCGGGCCGGGGCCTATCGACACATTAAAGGGGAGCAGCCTCTCTAGACAAGGCTCCCTGGTGGCCATGAGAAGCCAGGCAGCTGTCAGACGAGTGTCACTTGGACACACAAACGAGCAAGTGCAAGAGAAGAGGGGAGCGGGGTGAGCCTGGAACCGAGAAGGCAGAACGAGAGAAGCGACAGAGGCAAGCAGCGTGGTCAGGCAGCCTAGCATCGTGCCCGGAGAAACACCAGAGGTGAACTGCAATGCCTTTCTCCACCCAGCTTGGTTCATGTTGTACACACCAGCACTGACACTTGAACGAAAAGCCCCAGAGAGGCAGGCAGGAGCTAGGTACATCAAGAGCCAGCCCCTGGAGCTACCATCGACACTTCCAAAGAGCAGAGAGGCAGTGGTGGCAGCTTCTCAATGCACTCACATGGCGAGGAGGGAGTGCACAGCTCTGGCAGGGCACATATCCATTTAATGGTGGAACATCTGACTGTGAACCCTTCAACACATAGAGGGGCGGTAACTCAGGGAGGTGACTTGTAAGTGAGAGGCAAGAAGAGAGAAGGTTTATAAAAGCACCAAGGACCCGCCAGGTGTATACAGACCCCAAGAGCAGTCTGTATAAAGTTCTAGTACAGACTCCACTCGGGGTTCATCTGGGCCCTCAGAGAAACCTCAAGACCAACACGTGCCTGCTCTCCGTGTTGTACAATCGTGTCTGTTTGTGTAAGGTCATGTGATTTTACTTCTATACACCCACCCATTTTCAACATCAAAATCAAAAGAAATGGTATCTGGTAAATAACTGTTGATGTCTAACATCCAGTAAATGCTCGATATTTGTTGAACTGAAAAGATTTGATATGGAGATGACCACAGCTGAGCAGTATTCCAAACACAACCCTGTTCAATAACCTTTTATCTCATTTTCTCACTCACTTGGAGGTATCTATCTTGACAACAAAATGACTACTTATCCCTAAAAGGCAACTAATGCTGCACACAAAACCGAAAATTCATTTTTATCTTTTGAGTTTGAAGATAAAATCAGGCCTCCAATCATCAGATTTGGTCAAATTTGCGTCTTAAATGTTTCTTTCTCTCTCTCCTCTCATCTCCATCCTCACTTTCTCAGGTGACTGCCTCCTCATTGTCTCCTCACCTGGTCACGTGTCCTCCAATCCATGTTCCAGATGGTGGTCAGTTATTTTTAAAATGACTTGTGATATGACACTTTACTGCTCTAAAAACTGTCACTGGCTCAGCATCCTTTACTAGGTGAAGTGGAAACGGACTTGATGAAGGAACTTGAGAACCATACACGGAAGATGACCAGAGGTGCCAGGATGCTGCTCCAGCAGCAAGGGTAATGTCCTGGGAACAGCCTGATGGGGTCCCAGTTACCACTCGACCACTGCCATGGGCCACTGCCCCCGTCCCTGGGCATCACCAGAATGAGTTCTTCTTCCCACCCACTAAGCCTGGCTTGCAGGGTTCTCTTGAAGCCAGGGAAAGCAAAACTAGCCTTTGGGGGCTTCAGGAGCAGAATAAGGGGCCCATCTGCCTTTCAGCAAACTGCTCAAGCCTAGAAAGGGAGCTCAGCTACTAGGCAGCCTCAAAAAAAAAAAAAAAAAATCACAAGTGCACACATTCATCAAATCCTAAGCTCCTCTTTGCCAACCTCTGTCTGTGGACGCGGTAGGCACAACAAGGATGAACTCTCATGCAACTCTGTTCCATCAGCACAGCTCTTGGCCACACACAGAGGGATGAAGACCCCCCCGACTCTCTCTGCCAGGGCTCTGGAAGACGGAAGACTGGCCAGACGCTGCTGGAGGACTGCCTGGCCACCCAGAGTTGCATAACAGACTTCAATTTAGTACTAGAACCTAGAACCCGAATTAACCTGACAGGATTTCCTGTACTTCCTAGCTGAGCTTCACACTGAACCATAAAAAGCTCTAAAGCTTGAAAAAATAAATAAAACTACAAATGGTTAGAATGGCTGCAAGAAAAACCATGCCGCCTGGTACAGCATCCAGTCTGCGCCAGGAATTCTACACACTGTAGGTAACATTTAAGGCTAACAAACACTGTCACGGACTAAATGTTTGTAGCCCTCCAAAATTCCCATTTTTGAAATCCCAAACCACAACATGATAAAAGCAGGAGGTGGTACCCTTGGAAGGTAATGAAGTCATGATAGTGAGCCCTCAGGAACGGGGTTAGTGCCTTCATAAAAAACACAAGAGGAGTTGGTTTTTCTCTCCGCCATGTGAGGATACCTAACCTGCAAGCACCTTGATGTGGAACTTCCCAGACTCCAGACACACGAGAAACAACCGTTTACTGTCTAAGTCAGTGAGTCAATGGTACAGTCTGGATGAACTAAGACAAACCTTTGAACACGGGTACTATGCCCACTGTCAGAGGAGGAGCTGGAGCCTGGACCCCAGTCCTCCAGGCCAGTGCGACCAAAAGTGTGGTCCTTGGACACCAGCATCTCCAGAGAAACTATTAGAAGTACAAGATCACTGACTCCACCTCAGACCAGCTGAATCAGAATCTCAGAGGGAGGGGAGAAGCAACGTGTAGTTAAACCAGCTGTGCCTGTGCTTCTGACTTCCACTAAAGCATGAGACCCACACCTCAAACAGCAGTGTTTGCAGAAGCGTGGCACGATTTCCCTTGAGGGTATGACACATTTGCCACATGGATGAACTTTTTAAAAAGGTAACTGCGACGTATCCATTTTAATATGGATTGGTTAAAAAAAAAAAAGAACAAAACAGCCCACACATTAAACCCCTGATTTCACAGACATATTGCTTAAGGAGATGTCAAATCTCCTTAAGGCAAATAAGAGCATCAGTATACAGAAAACCAATACAGTTGCAGAAAGTTACGGTAAGATCAGTGAACCTGATAAATAAACAACTACAGTCTAGGATACACTTCATAGCTCCAGTCCCAGCTGTAAACTAGCACTGAGAACAGGACCCACTACCCTTTCGAAAATCTCTTCTATGTAATGCCCAAACTTAACTTTGGAACCTTTGTCCACGGCTTTCAACCCAAATTAAAATTAAGAGAGAGGAGTTTGTGGTTCTATTTCATCTGATAGGGTAAGAGCCTAAAAACCCTGAAAGACACAGCGAGCAGGAATGACTCTACAAGAGTGGACAGGGGCTCAGAGTTGGGAAGCTGCAGGAAACGAAGCCTGCCATCTACCCCGATTACCGGTCCCAGTCTCACCGGCCACCCATCTCTGGACACTGTTGGCAAAAGGACCTGCAGGCTGGCAAGGTTGAAAAACGAAGGGGCAGTCAGAGCTGACATCATCATTTTTTCTCTACTACGACTAATAATGCTTACTTACTATTATTATTATTCATAATAAAGCCATTTAAACCCCACTCAATAAGAGGTTTAACAAGCCCATTAAGAACAGGAAAGCTATTTCCTGCCTGGCACTGCTTACGCACATCACTAGGAGACACTTGCTGGCAGGGGAGCCCCATTAACTCTAACCAGGAGTCTTGGCAGCAGCTCATGGAAGGAAAAATAAATCCCTCAAGTAGAATTACTGTGCGGTCAGTGAGGTCATAGCTCCTGTCTGGCAGCGCTGTACTCTAGTTTGAAGTCCCAGTGATGCACCAGGCTCACTCTATAGTTATGCTGGAGACAGGAATCCTCCTGGCTCTATACCTTCTGAAGCCAACTGGCCACAGCCTGACAGCAAAGCCCACTCTGGGGACAGCCCGAGAAATGACAAAGGCCATTCATCACCACCTCTCCTGTGCACTCTTTCCCCACTATGGATTGCGTTTTCTACTTCCATCTGGTTCTTCCTACTCTTTTTCTGCTTCTTCGACACTCAGAACCCCTACTCTCTGAGGGATCCTTGTGAGCCAAGAAGCCACCTCTAGACCCCTCCTTCTGCAGCCCCCTGAAGACCACTTTCCTCCGTCACCTTCCTTGAAGAAAGGATCGGGTCTAGCTAATTCAGTAACCAAAGTGACTGACAGTGTTCAGGGGCTACCCATAGTGGGAAACCCAAGATCACAAGGTCTGACTCAAGAAGAAGCCAGGAAACACCATTCCCAGGAATGCACCTTTCGAACAGAGAACTCAAAGGACACAAAGCAATGAATCCCTGAGAGTTGCATTCCAAAGCCCAGTACGCAGCTGAGACTCCTCGGGAAACATTTTGGTGCAACGACCTTTTTGACTGGTTCTGCCCTCCCCTCAAGGCTAATCACACAGTAACCGCAGACTGGACTTGGTCCGCCTGGAGACTGGTTTTCCTGGTCCAGCTCAGCACTTCCCACCCCAGTGACGCTTTCTCCCCAGCAGAGGGCAGCAGCTGTCAGAGGCTGGAGAGACTGGGTGTGCAGCCATCTCAGAAGCAGGTCGGCTAAAAAATGGGAAGAAACAGAAGCAGGGGAGGAGGCAGGCTGGGGGCGGGGAGGAAGCACGGAGCGCCAGCCACCCCATCACGCCGCCGTCCGCTCGCATTTCTGGCGGAGTCTGGTTTTCCAGCCAGTGCTCCCCACAACCCAGTGCTTTCTGGCGAGTCTGTCTCACCCCGAAAGGCTGGTTTGGAAGATTCTGGGTTATTAATCTGGCCAGCTAGCACCAGCACGCTTAAACCTCTTAGCTTTCCCTTACTCAGCTGCTGATGCCACATGGAAAACACGAAGAAAAAAGAGAGGAGAAAAAAAAAAGTCCAACTATGTTTGAGTCAGAGATGGTTCTGCTTTCACAGCAGATATTTTCTACATTGGATTCCTTTTGTGGCAGCGACATTTACATGAAAATGGGGTCTAGGATGGTAGGCTCCTGGCATCTAAAGTCACTGTTGCCCCTCCTGTCACTGTTCCTGTCCTTACGAGGCTGCCCCCAGAGCCAGCAGCCGTGTGAGATCTAGCAGGGGCGTCTGGCTTTCAGAGCATCCTTTGGGAGGAACCAGGCTGAGCACACGCTCCCAGGGTTACTTTGGAGAGATAAGTATGATTAGGAAGTTAAATGCAACAGATTAGCCAAGAAACTTTGCCAACAAAGGTCCTTTGCCTTTGTTACTTTGCCGACAAAAGTCCGTCTAGTCAAAGCTATGGTTTTTCCAGTAGTCACGTATGGATGTGAGAGTTGGACTATAAAGAAAGCTGAGTGCAAAGAATTGATGCTTTTGAACTGTGGTGTTGGAGAAGATTCTTGAAAGTCCCTTGGACTGCAAGGAGATCCAACCAGTCCATCCTAAAGGAGATCAGTCCTGGGTGTTCATTGGTAGGACTGATTTGGAAGCTGCAACTCCAATACTTTGGCTACCTGATGTGAAGAGCTGACTCATTGGAAAAGAACCTGATGCTGGGAAAGATTGAAGGCAGGAGGAGAAGACAGAGGATGAGGTGGTTGGATGGCATCACCGACTCAATGGACATGAGTTTGAGTAAGCTCCAGGAGTTGGTGATGGACAGGAAGGCCTGGCATGCTGCAGTCCACAGGGTTGCAGAGTCAGATATGACTGAGCGACTGAACTGAACTGAAACCAAGAAACTGAAAACTCTTCACAGAGGCAGAACTTTCAGTGAATGGAACAAAATCAGTGTTCTGAAATGTGTAAAGGGTAGACTCTGCTGAAACCCAAAGTGTTCCAGGCACACTCAAGTCAAATGTTGCCACACACTCAGCCTCCCAGCTTACCTGGTCAACCTGTGGCTGCTAAACTTTTACAAGTAACTCCGGGACTGCAGTCCTTTTTCTAGCTGTCGCTATCTGTGAATTGGTGTTCAGGCCCTATGGAACGCCAAATCCCTCAGTCAGTCTACTATTGTGCAAGGAGACCCGATGCAGAACTGCCTACAGAGTAAGCCCCAGTGAATGTGAGCTGAAAGTTAGAGGACCTCGCACACTACGAAAACTCTTCACCTAAACAATTAGCTTCAGGAATCGAACTGGGGCAAGAGTATTTACCTCTGAGAAATCCAAGTAGTAGACCTATATGTACAGGGAAACATTCAAATGAAAGGTCTTGTTTAGGCACGTTTATGATTTCCAAGCTGAACAGACTGGCATCAAAAGGCAGGCTTCTTAGAACCTTGGCTTTCATTTACTCCTTGATTTGTCCATGTAGGGGCTTCCCTAGCAGCTCAGCTGGTAAAGAATCCACCTATAATGCAGGAAACCCTGGTTCAATTCCTGGGTCAGGAAGATCCTCTGGAGAAGGGATAAGCTACGCACTTCAGTATTCTTGGGGCTTCCCTGGTGGCTCAGCTGGTAAAGAATCCACCTACAGTGCAAGAGACCTGGGTTTGATCCCTGGGCTGGGAAGATCCCCTAGAGAAGGAAACTGCTACCCACTGCAGTATTTTGGCCTGAAGAATTCCATGGACTGAATATGTATAGTTCATGGGCTCACAAAGAGTCGGACATGACTGAGCACATTTCACTTTCACTTTGTCCATTTAGTCAAACAATATTAACCAAAACCTTCTTTTAAATTAAAAAAAAAAAATCTTTTGGCCACACTGAGTGGCATGTGAGATCTTACTTCTCCAGCCAGAGATCAAACCAGACCTGGACCACCGGGAAAGTCCCCTGAATACCTTCTATGCACAAAGGACTATCCTGGACTCTGAACGGATATAAAATAAGCACAGGGTAAAGTTATCCCTGGGTTTCCCAGGTGGCTCAGTGGTAAAGAACCCGCCTGCCAATGCAGGAGATGTGGCTTTGAGCCCTCTCTTATGAAGATCCCCTGGAAAAGGAAATGGCAACTGACTCCAGTATTCTTGCCTGGGAAATCCCATGGACAGAGGAGCCTGGTGGGCTACAGTCCATGCGGTCTCAAAAAGTCTGACATGACTTAGCCGTTAAACAGCAACAAACTGATCCCTGCCTGTCCTGCCTGCTGCCTGCTAAGTCATTTCAGTCAGCTCTGACTCTGCAACCCTATGGACTGTAGCCTGCCAGGCTCTTCAGTCCATGGGATTCTCCAGGCAAGAATACTGGAGTGGGTTGCTATTTCCTCCTCCAGGGGCTCTTCCCAACCCAGGGATCAAACCTGCATCTCCTACAGCTCCTGCATCGCAAGCGAATTCTTTACTGCTGACCTACTAGGGAAGCCCATCCCTGCCTGTAAGGCACTTATAATTGAATTGGGTAGACAAAACAAAGACATTCAAAAGAGCATAAAACAGTACATGCCAAGTACCAAATGAGCAGTGACAATAAAGAACACTTTAAAATCTTGGAAGAGGTGGGTGGGAAGCCCCAAATCCTAACGGAGGTCAGAGAAGGCCTAATGGAAGAAGTTGACCTACTTTGTTCTCATAAGTGTGGGCAGGAATCAGATGTATAGAGAAGAGATCTAGTAGAAGGATTCCCAAAGTGGGGGAGAACAATGACCAAGAACCCCCACTACCACCACGCGCCCAGCACTGTGTTAGACCTGTAGGAGTTCTGCATGGAGGAATGTGCAAAACCTGCCAAGGGGGCAATGAAAACATCAACCCAGAGCGCTGAAGAATTGATGCTTTTAAACTGCGGTGTTGGAGAAGACTCTTCAGAGTCCCTTGGACTGCAAGGAGATCCAACCAGTCCATCCTAAAAGAAATCAGTCCTGAAGATTCATTGGAAGGACTGATGCTGAAGCTGACACTCCAATACTCTGGCCACCTGATGCAAAGAACTGACTCATTTGAAAAGACCCTCATGCTGGGAAAGATTGAAAGCAGGAGGAGAAGGGGACAACATAGGATGAGATGCTTGGATGGCATCACCGACTCAATGGACATGAGTTTGAGTAAGCTCTGGGAATTGGTGATGGACAGGGGGGCCTGGAATGCTGCAGTCCATGGGGTTGCCAAGAGTCGGACACGACTAAGCGACTGAACTGAAGAGGTGGGCTGAGAAATGCAGACCGGATTGAAGGATCTTCAATACCAGGTCAAGGAACTGACGCTGGATTCTAAGCAGCAGAAACATACAATGCATACGTTTCCCAACTATTTGCTTCCTGGAGGTGGGGTTTATGGTGTTCCATTGAGAGTTGAAAATGCCTGTAAATAAGGAGTAGGTAATAGAGCCTGGAAAATTACTAAAGAAACAGGATTCTAATTTTCTGTTAATGTTCCTCAAAACAAGGAAGGAACAGGTAGTGGGTGAACCAGAAGTCCAGCTATCTCTTGAAGCAAGGGCTTCGAGGAGACATTCGTGAACCTCCCGGGAAGACAAGGTGGGAAGCTGCTCTTCCAGACCCAAACTTGCCAAACCTCACACTGAGGCAGGCATAGGAGGAGGGGAACAAGAGAGGGTGGAGACCAAAGATGTTCAGTTAGCCAGTTACAAGCATCAAACCCAGAATTCACCTCTTCTCTCCATTATTATTGTGTTTCATTGTTACTATAAGGAAAAAACTGCTATTCACAGGCCTACCCGCCTCTGCCCTAAGTATTTAAAATGCTGCTGTAACAGTAAATATCCCCTCCAGCGTATTTGTCCTGGAAGAAAAGAGTATGATTTGGAATACCTAATTGAAATGTGCTACAAGAGATAAGGCAGCGCAGAGACTGACATTTAAAGGTAGGAGACACCACGGAAGACATGAAATATTACTGTTGCTGCCTCAAAGGCAAAAGCCACTTTCATGGGATGGAAACATCCTCCGGCTCTGTCTCCCTGCTCCTGGATCCCCCAGGGCCCTGCTCCCTAGACCCCCTGCCACAGGATTCGAAACCATCTCTGCTTTGCTTCTAGAATCCCACCCCGCTGCCACTGGGAATCCTGAGGGGCAGACTGAAAAAGAAAACCATTCTAGTTCTCTTTTGCTCTTACATAGCCATCTCAAAATCCTAGGTCTTGTTTCCTGATAAGGCTTGTTTCCTGATACATGCAAATGGATAGGCAAGACCACAAAAAAAAAAAAAAAAAGGAAAGGAAAAGATCTGTCAACGCATCTCAACAGGTCTCATTAAAACTCTGCTTTATGCCACTGTGCAAGAAACATGGTAAGAGACTAAAGGTTATCTGAGCTTAATGACCAGCAAGCCCTGTCCACTGCTAATTGGATATTGTTACTTCCCAAACGATGAATCTAGACACAGGCTAATTCACCACTCATTCTCTTCACCTAAGACTCCAAATAAGACAGTTTGCCAACCAACAGTTAGACCCAGTACAATTCCTATTAGCCAAATGTTCATCAAAGCTGCTTCCAACATGTCTCTGCACACTTAAGTAGCTGGTCTCCAAGGATGGGCTCCCAATGAACCATGGCTTACAGTATTTAAGTCTGTATAGTCCTCTGGCCTTGAATATGAGCTGGCCCTGGGACTTGCTTTTGATCAACAGGACAAAGTGAGGTCCTAAGAAGTCTTATAGTCTCCATCTGGCTTTATGAGAATGTGTGTTCTTAGGGTACCCACCCTCAGAACCCTGCCACCCTTCTTTGAGAAGCCTAGATCACCTGGAGAGGTCACACGGTCATGCGTAGGTTCTCCCCAGCTGGGTTCTCTCATCAACCTCTAGCCACGAATGTGAATAAATACTTCTGAAGTTGCAGCTGATTGAGACACCAGAAGACTGCACCCTGGTTCATATCGCAGAGCAGAAAAAACCCTCAACGGGTCACAGTCAAGCCACAGGTCTGTGATGCAGAATAGAAAGTCTGCTGTTTTAATCCACGAAGTTTTAGAGCAGTTTGTTTTGTCACAATAATCTGAACAGAAATGATTTAAGAGTAGGGTGCTGCCAAAACAAAAATCTAAAACATTTCGCATTAGCCTTGGAACCAGGCAAGAAGCAGAGTGAAGGGCCTCCGTAAGTATAGGAAGAAACGTGTTACTAGAGGCTAGAGGAAAGAGGACAAGCCTTATGAAGTGGCAGGAAGTTTAGCCAAACTGTCATCTGCAGTAACATGAACATTGAAAAAATACTGTCCGAACCAGTGGAACTGGCTAAGGAACTTTCCACACAGATTATCAAAAGTGCTAGCTAAGTTTCTTTTATTTCTTATTGACAAAGTACACACAGAAATGAGCTAAGGAAAGAACTGTTAAAATTTCAAACATAATTTAGAGGAAATATAGAGGAGTCAGGACTTAAAAGTGTTTGAAAATAGAAGAATTTTTCATCCCCAGTCTTTCCAACCAGCAAATGTTTCTAAAAATAGAGATAGGCTCATAGTATAGATCAAATTCAGGACCTTTCTATAAAATGTAGCCTTAAGATTACATTTTGATCAAAGGTACAACCTAAGACATTTTGTTTACACCTAAGAAAGAATAAGGTGATGCCTTACAGAATCTCTTAACTAAAAAAATGACTTCTTAGAACCATAAGGTTCTATCTTCTAACACTCTTCAGACAAAATTACTTTTAAGAACCTTAGAGTTTGCCTCTGGTAACAAATTCTATTCTGGTTACGTATTACTTCATAAGAAACTATATCAAAATGTAATGGCTCAAAACAATGTAGCATTTCTCATGGCCCTATGTGTTGGCTCGAATCAGCTGGGTGATTTAGTTTTGAGCTCTCCCATGTGGCTCCAAGTCACTGCAGCTGGAGCTGGTGCAGGACGAAGCCTCCACCGAGCAGGCATCCAAGACAGCCTCCTCACTCACGCACCTGGTGTCTCCTTGGCCTCTCTCTCTCCAGTTTGCATTTCATTCTCCAAGGCCTCGCTGCCAAACTTGAGCTTCTCTTGGCAGTTATGCTTCTTCGCTGGCTTCCAAGTGAGAACCTAGAAGCCACCAGGCCAGGGAATGGCTAATCCCAGCACCGTAGCAGCATTAAACCACCATGTGCTACTGATCAAAGCCATGATATGGTCTTTCCAGATTCAAGAAGATGGGGAGAGAGGCTCTACCTCCTGAAATCAGTGAGACAGCGTCAAAGACACAGCACAAGAGGAGTGTATGGGACAGGAAATATTACTGTAAACATCTTTGAAAAAATACAATCTACCACAACCTACTACTTAAGAAAAAAAAAAAACAACTCATATCCCTCCTTGAGTTAGAAAACATATATGATGCTTATAATCAGCCCAAGGTATAATATAATGGTCAGAAAGACCAACAAAAATGTTAACTGCCAAAATACAAATCCAAAACAAGGCAAACCAACAGGTCTTCTGGCTTCTGCACTGATGAAATCACATATGGAAGGAAAAGTATGTTCATGGCTAAGTACTAAGTTTACAAAGGGCCACTGAAAAAACCTAGGGCATGTTCTAGGGAGAGTGATCAGTGTTATCAAGAACTGAAAATTATGTCATTCTAGAAGTGTGTGTTGCAAAAGCAACAATACTCTACTAGAAGATTCATGGACAGGATCTCATCTGAGCTCCTCACATGTTCCCTTCTGTGTCCCCTAGGAGACTCACATCACACATAGATATATGGTTTGAACTCACTGGCCTAGGTCCCCTCTAAGATACTTACATTCTAAGTCTCTGGTTCTCTTCTCTGCAAGGGAATGTATTTGATCCTTACTGCATAAAATTTTCCAGCATCTAACAAAGCTGTCCCCATTTTCCCATGGTGGGGAACATTAAAAATATTCTTTATGATTTCCAGTCCTTTTTTCTCTCTGGAAAGACAGATTTACACTTCTCCAGCACCTTGTAATTAAGCAGGGTCATGTGACCTGCTTTGGCCAACGAAAGCATTTGAGAACTAGTGCAAATATTCCTTGTTCTCTTCCCCTTCTAAAGCCTCCTGTGGAATGGCCCCACCAAAAAAAAAAAAAAGGAGCTTTCCAATCAATGATGAACAGAGCCTCATTGTTACCAGTATTCAATATGTAATATGAATGAGAGGTAAACCTAGGCTCTTTTAAGATATCAAGATTTGGGGGCTAATTTGTCACTGCAGCAGAATCAAGTCTATGCTGACTAATAGAATCACCATCTTGGGAAAAAGCATCATCCTGAAAGTGTAACTCAGAAATGTGTTTAATTTTTTAGGGACTCAGCTCTCTAATGGAAGTCCTGAAACCTAAATGCAACTATATTTCAGAGTAGTTTCTGAAGTGATTAGACGCAATTGGCAAGAATCAAGAGTTACCCCTGAAAGCCAGAAGTTGGAAGGAGCTTTCTCCAGGAGCTTACCCAGCGTTCTCCTTTCCCCAAAAATTCCAGTATAAGGGTCTCCACGCTTACCTGCACTCCAGGAGCTTATGTATAAAGAGAAGTTCAAGGTGAAGAAGACAAACTCGACACCGGAGCCCAGACTTCAGCTGCTGAATGATTCAACAGAAGCGGCCACACTGACCCAGCCTGCTCTTAATAACTCCCACAGCATGTGCTTAGCCCAGACGCCTCTGAGCTTGTGAAGGGTCAGCATCTTAGAAAAGCCAGTGAGTACCCAACCCTGAGGGAGAGGTTACACTGTCTATATCTTCGCCAAGAGTTTAATTAGAAAATGCTGCTGTTTGTTAAATAAACATTCATGCATTATGAAACACACCATCCACTCTGCACAGCAAGGTTGGGACCTGAGTCCCTGATTGGGCAAAAAGGATCTTCCATCTCTGGGAACTTCCCTCCTCAAGCCCAGCCAGAGGTCACCAGAAAGGACAATGAGTCAACAGCCTGGCCTATTGTTCAGCTGTCAGTTAGGGGAAAACACCCTGCAGGAGCCGTAGTCTGGCTTTACCAGAGCAGTTTCATAGATGAGGTACCTCTGGTTCAAGTATGGGGGAAAACAGTCCATGAAAGGAAAGACAGACTGAATCGCCATTTTCTAGAGCAGAGTAAGATTACCTGTGGCTTTCTAGCCTAGCTCCACCCCACCCTTCCCCAGCCTCTTATTGGCAGGCAATACTTTCAGAAACTCAGATAATTCATTTCCAAAAAACAGTTCCTGAGGGTCTTGCTCTGAAGCATTGCAGGACATGCGAAAGTGAGGAAGAAAGTTCACAGCCCATAAGGTGGTCACAAATAGCTACTGTAGGAAGCAACTGCAATATTCTCTGTTTCAAGAAACACATAAACCAGTTGCTGGGGGGAGGGGGTCGGGGCTGGAGGAGATGTATTTGAGCAAAGGCTTGGGCTCCCCTGCTCCTTATTCAACCACATCCCACCAAGGCTCTCCAAGATGCCTCCAGACCCTGCTCAAGTTCTCCAAACTTGTAGAAGGCTTTACTTGGGTAAGTAAAACTCTCGCAGCATCATCTATTACAAAAGTGGATAATGTACTACCCCGACAAGCCCATCCACTGGCTCGGGTACCACATTCTGCGGGAGAAAACCTGCAATGCCCAGAGTGGGTAAGGAAGCCCTGAGACGGGCAGAAGGCTAACCTGCGGGTTTGCCACAAGCCGCCCTCTCCCGGCACGTGGGTGCCCCAACTGGCTAGCAAGATCTGGACCCTGATGGACAAGGCCTTAGGGAAGCCGGCTGTGAGGCTGGGGTGAGCACGAGCCTCGGGAGGAGCCTCAGGACCTCCAGCCTCTCCCCAGGGGGAGGCCCACCTGCGTGGGCATCTTTGGGAGCCTTCACGTGGTGCCCCGGGCTCCACCCTCTTCGGCTTCCTCCGATGCATCTGGGGCAGCGCTTCTTGTGCACCCTAAGTGCCAAGCACCCAGAAGGCAGGCCTTCAGCATCGCTCTGGGAACCCCAGCCTGATGGAAGGTCCCGATACACCAGGGACCTTCGGGGCCCTAGGGGCCCTCCATCTCAGCTCCTTCTACAGCCCCATGTCAGGAACCCCTGGAAGTATCGCGCCTCTCCGTCCACAGACTCCCCCGTGGGGGTCATTCTGAGCGAGATCCTCCTGAAAAGGCTGACTACACCGAGACCTTCTGAGGGTGCCCTTGGATGCCCCTTAAGCCCGAGAGACCGGCGAGGTTATGGCTGCTGCTCCCAGAGGGCCAGGCGTGGCTGCCCCTACCCTGGCCGAAGCAGTGCCCTGAGGCTTGGGGTGCCCTCTGGCCTGAAACCCCAGGGGCTCGTGCTGTGCCCCCCTCCACTGGTTCTGAGACCCACCCCAGTGGCTGGAACCCGGGCCCCCAGCTGCCTGGAGCCGACTGTTCTAGACTAGCCTTTTCCTCAGTACCCGCTGCCTCTGCCGCCAACACAGAAAAGCATCCATCACTTTCTGTGCTGTGTTTTTTATTCTTGATACAATTGAATTTTTCACCTTAAGTCCACATGTATATGTCTTTAAGAGCCTGACCTGTAATAAAGGATTAATGAAGAAGAAAAGTGAATGTTGCTCAGCCCTGTCCAACTCTTGGAGACCCCATGGACTATTTAGTCCAGGGAGTTCTCCAGGTCAGAATACTGGAGTGGGTAGCTTTTTCCCTTCTCCTGGGGATCTTCCCAACCCAGGAATCGAATGCAGTCTCCTACATTGCAGGCAGATTCTTTACCAACTGAGCTATCAGGGAAGCCCTTGGACTGCATGGAGATCCAACCAGACCATCCTAAAGGAAATCAGTCCTGAATATTCATTGGAAGGACTGATGCTGAAGCTGAAACTCCAAAACTTTGGCCACCTGATGCAAAGAACTGACTCCTTAGAAAAGACCCTGATGCTGGAAAAGATTGAAGGCAGGAAGAGAAGGGGATGACAGAGGATGAGATGGTTGGATGGCATCACCGACTCAATGGACATGAGTTTGAGTAAGTTCCGGGAGTTGGTGATGGACAGGAAAGCCTGGTGTTCTGCAGTCCATAGGGTCACAAAAAGTCAGACACAACTGAGCGAC
The DNA here is from genome assembly GCF_055505025.1 of Bos grunniens. Taxonomy (NCBI): domain Eukaryota; kingdom Metazoa; phylum Chordata; class Mammalia; order Artiodactyla; family Bovidae; genus Bos; species Bos grunniens. Next base: position 13,589,420 of record NC_141174.1, read on the forward strand.
TGAACTAAAGAAGAAAAGAAAAAGATGGATAATGCCAACTATTGTCAAGGTTGTGGCAGTGTGGAACTTTTCTTTAGGCAGAGCTGGTGGGCGTTAAAATTGGTATAGCCTTTCTGGAAAGCAATATGGAAGCCTCATGGGTAGGTCCTCTAACCCAGCAACACCACTCCTGGGAATAAAACCTCAAGAAGCTCTCACTGGGCTCCCCAGGTGGCGCTAGTGGTAAAGAATCTGCCTGTCAATTCAGGAGACATAAGAGGTGGGGATTGGATCCCTGGATAGGGAAGATCCCCTGAAGGAGGGCAAGGCAACCCACCCCGGTATTCTTGCCTGGAGAATCCCATGGACAGAGGAGCCTAGCAGGCTACAGTCTACTGCAGAGAGTCGGTCACGACTGAAGTGATTCAGCACTCAGTCTCTCACTGGGCACCCTGTAAGGAACAGCTGGTAAAAGCAGAGTTGAACAGTGAGAAGACAGTGGATACATATAGGGGGACGCTGTGCTGCTACCGGGAAAGGAGAAACTAAATGTAAAACATGGCAACGTGAGAAGATCTTAAATATATAGTTTTGAATGAAAACAAAATACATCAAATAACAAGCACGTCAAGTTCAGTTGATGAGCGCATCAAGAGGTAGAACCAATTGCTATTAACATAAATTTAAAACATATAACAACAAAATCACATGACATATCTTACAGAGACAGAAGCTTATTTAAGTATATAGGTTCGATCCCTGGGTGGGGAAGATCCCCTGGAGAAGGGAAAGGCTACCCACTCCAGTATTCTGGCAAAGAGAATTTCATGGACTGTATAGTCTATGCGGTCACAGAGTCGGACACAACTGAGTGACTCTCACTTCACTTCACACATATTTAAAAACTACACACACACATGCGCACATGCTTTAATTCTCTGCTGTATCTAACAGAGAATAGAAAGTCTGATTAAAGATGAAGGAGAAAAATAAAACCAGGGAAGCCTCGCAGTGCTGGTGACTGTGTATTATATACTCACTTTCTTTACCAGAGGTCAAAAGGAGAAAAAATATTTTGCTTGACTTGGGCAAACTATGAGATTTGTGTCTGAACTAAATTTGTACATGGTGTGGTGTAGTGGTTTAAGAGATCAGGCAGTGATGGCAGAGAGACCTGCTTTTGAATTAAAGCCCTATCGCTTATTAACCGTGTCTGCAAGGATTAAGAGGAGATAATGTATGTAAAGCACTTATCACAGTGCCTGCTGCAAAGCAAGCAATAAGTAAACGGTAGCTATTCATAATAGGTAATGTAATTTATCATTATTTTTTTCTATCTCCCTTCTACTTTAGTGCACATACCTTGAAACATTTTACATGGTAAGAAAATCATCATAAGCTTCTTATTGGCTTATGGTTTATACCCTCCCTACATCCAAGAGATTTGGAGGAATTATATATGATTAATCAATAAGAAAAACAGAATGACGGGGATAAAAACAGAGCAGATGTCCTCTAAAAGCAGCCGGAAAAGTAAATATCAGCAAGTACCTGCACTGAGCTGGTGACTGTACCTTGGCACAGAATTGGGCCCAAGAGCCATGGAAGCCAAGGTAGAAAGGGAACGGTATGGGCTTTGTAGTCTTCATTTAATATCAAGTGAAACTGACAAAAGCCTTTGCAGAAAGACTCTGCCTATATATTCTATCACTTGGGTTTTCACATGAGGACTATTGGATAACATGCAATGTAACACCTGCAACAGGTATGCCAAAGACACAGAAAGTTCCACCTGAGCAGGTGACTTCATGCATTGAAGGCTGAGCCATAAACTGTTCAGGAAGGGGGAAGGAGAGATGCTAAAACCCTATGCTTGGGTCTCTTGCTTTCTGAGAGTCTAACTAAATCCAGGGAAAGAATGTGATGACTCTGGAAGAACAGTTGTTGAACATGACCATTAAGACCATCCTTCCCATATAGTATAAGAGTCAAGTTCCCAGGCTCCGGAGCCAAACCACCTGGTTCAAATCCTGCTCTGCCACTTACTAGCTCTGTGATCTTGGGGAACTTACTTGGCCTCTCTGTGCCTCAGTTTTTCCATCTGTAAAACGGGGGTGACAGGTGCCTAAATCATAGCCTAGCTGTGAAAGTTAAACGAGTCTTCTTAAGCCACTTAGAACAGGGCAGGGCACATGGCAAGCTCTACATGAGCTATATGGGCACATGCTAAGTAAATGAACAAATAAATGTCAGATGCGGTAGGCAAGCCTGGGAAAGGTGCTGAATTGCAGTCCATTCTGACTGAATTACCTAACAAGTACCTGGAGCACAGATACTCTTTGATGCTTTAAGTACCAGCCGAGAGGGAGGCAAAGGGGTCTCCCGTGAACAGAGAGACGCTGAGCCTGTATCCTCACACATATAAAATATGCCCCTTTTACCAGACACTGGAGAGAGATGGAACAATCACCGCAACCATGGTGATCCTATAACCAGCATAACTGAAGGCTACGTGGTGCCAGGACTTTGCTGCTTTTCAGGTCTCTTCCTGGAAACAAGGCAGGCACTACCATTATCCCTACTCTACCAATGAGAATGCTAAAGCTCAGAGGGGTTAGATGACTCCTTCAAGGCCCCACAGCCTAGAACGTGTCTGTCACTTTGGCTCAAAACAAGTCCTGTGCTCTTTCCGCTAAATTATACCGCCCCTTTCTTATCCAGGCACACAGGGGTGGGGGTGCAAGAGGAAAATTAAAATGGGAGATCGCCCTGATGCCTTTTCTTGCTATCATCTACTGACGAGAAGCTCAATCACCATAATTCTACTCCTTAGGGTCTTTGAAAATGAAGATCAGGCATTTGTTAGCACAGAGGAGGTTAAAGTTGATTTATCCCTTTCTGTTCCTAGTGCAACTGAGATGATGAATGATATTAATATGCCAGGCGCACTCCCATGGCAAAGACTCTCCAGAGAGCACAATCAGAATGCGGGTGGGTGGAAGTGATGCTGTTTCAGCAGTAACCCCGAATCTGATCTAATTTAAATTTCTCGTTAATCTTTGGAAAAATTTAAGAACATGAACTAGTATTTACTAACATTTGACACATGATTGATTATGACACACCAACATGTTCCAGCACCAAGACTGATACCTGCTAGTTTAAGAAACACCAGGGAAGCTCACACCCATGTTCCCATTTCCTTTAGAACCCAAACAGAGTGCCTTATATGAAACCTTGTAAGATTTCGTTGAGTTTTCAAGAATTTTGGAGTTTCAAGATGAAAAATGGAAAGGCCATCATGCTATCGTTTGTTAGCAAATTAAAGAATAATTTCCAGTTTAACCAGCCTCTTGGCATGTATCACAGAATAGATGTATGGATTAGTGGTGGCAGAAAGCCTAGGCAGGTGTGGGAAAACCATCACTTCCTCTGCATTCTCCTTGGGAAATGGCCTCTACCCACCTAATCAGCAAGAGTCTGGGCTGGAAGGGAGTTTTTAGCCAATGAGTGCAGGGCAGGTCCATGTGGACACACACATAGGAACTTTCCCCTTGGAAAGAGCTCTTGAGTTCACATCCAGGTTCCCAGTCTCTCATGTCAACATCAAAATTTCACATCTTTCCATAACAGCCAATTGCATTATTCATTTCGTTAAAGACAACCTCCAAATCTGAAACAACAAAAGAATAGTTAAAGACATAACTTCTTCTGCTTTCTTATAAGACACAGGTCTGTTTTCCTTGCATGACACTGAAAAGAATATTCTTCTTTCTCCAGGATCAACAACATTCCATCATTGGCCCTTAGTGATACTTCATTTTGAGTTTCTAGTTTAGCTACATAATATGTACCTAAGATGTACACGTAACAGGAGATAAAGTTCAGCCAGATAAAGTGATCTTCCCAAGATCACAAAGGATGGTGACTATCCAAGTCAAGGGTTCTTTCCTCCGAGCCATACATCCTTGGAACAGGGCAGCTCTGTGCCACTTCCCACCTCCTCTGCACCCTGCTGCGCTAGTGACAGAGGATGAAGGATGCTAAGGGACAGTATGAGCATGTCTGCATGGCAAAGCAAAAAACATAAATAAATAAACTGGAACCAGAAGTCCTGGGCTCTCGGGCCAACTGTCCCTTCTTATTTGTAAACCTTGGGAACATCACCAATCCCAACTTTCCAGCTTATAAAAGAATGATCTTAAAAACTCTGCCTTGCCCAGTGCATAGGGATATTGCTACAATATAAAGAATTTTTTTTAAGCTAATCTTTCCAGTGCTATTTATTTTGTGCTCGGTATGTACCAGGCACAGCACTGGCCACTTTATCTTCTTGTTAACCCTCACAAGAGTCCTTTGTGATGGATGCCATTAGGGCCCTCATTTTACATATGAGGAAAAAGAGACACAGACATGATAGGTGATTGCCCAAGACCACTCAGACTGGGGAGTGGCAGAGTGAAGGGATAAGCCCCCATCAGCTCCAGAGCCTGTGCTCTTGACTGCTCTATGCTGTATATATATTAATAAAAGGCTGCCTAAAGAATTTTAAAGAAACATGTGTGGCTTCAGTTGATGACTGGAAGGTGAGATCCAGAGACTTTAAGTCCCCCCAGTAAAGAAGCTAGGTTGTTCCAAGTCTGAAAAATACTGGAAGATAATCCCCCAGACTCCTCCTTCGGCTGATGTCAGAAAACTGGCCCACAAAGGCTAAAATGCCAGCATCCAGCTCCCCTCTGTTCAAGTTCCAGGTGCTCAGAGCATCCTGAAGGTGAAAAAGGTTCACAGTCAAAGATGATGCTGGGGACCTGGAATCACATGCTAGCAGCCAGAGTTGCTGCTGCTCCCAAGGGTGGCCACCTTGAAGGATTCAAAAGTGTGGGAGCTTCTGTTTGACAGAGTGTGTAGAAGTCGGGAGAACTTTCCTTTTTTTCATTTCCTTGGAAGGCCAGATCGCAGAGCCTCTGTCCTCCCAGAGCCCCAGCCTGTTTCGGGCCCTGCCTTTCTGCGGGTGGGCTAGGGAAGCAGCAGCCAGCCAGTGGAGTCAAGAGGAACAGAAGCCAGCAGACGGCGCCTGCCCCTGCTCGCCCACGGTCACCACACATCCAGCAGCACCTCGGTGGGTCGTGACTGCCAAGCTGAGTCAGCTCAACATGTCCACCCTTCTTTCCTTGTGAGCAGCTTGGTCGCCCTCCTAACAGGCCTTTCATTAATTAGGAGGATGCGTCAACATGCCAACAAAATTAGCAGTTTCAATATCTCCCTAAAGTCTGAGGGTTGCAAAGAAAACGAAGGCTTGGTCACTCCCTGTTATTTTTACTCTCTGCTACCCCCCTGACTTTTGGGCAAGCTGTTCCCATCCAAGAGCACCCTTCATCTAGGTCCACACAGTCTCCTCTGTCTTTCTGGTTCTTTTTTTAAAAAAATGTAACGCACGTCTTTTCCCTTCTCTTTTGAAACCTGATAAATCCCAAGGAAGTTGCATTCACCCACACTTTCCTGACCTTATCACCTGCTAGAAACAGTTGATAAGCTGGTCGCTGTGGGCCCAGCTAATTTGGGGGTCTTATTTGGACCATGAGTTTAAGGATAAAATTAAATGGGTGATGAAGAAAGAAAAGGAGTGAAATTTAGATAAATTATCCAGGGCAGGGGGAGGTGGGGAAGGGTAGAGAGACTGGATTTGTGACAGAGCCGCTCAACTCCCTGGATGTACCAAAAATGGAACTTCTTACCGTGAACTCACAAATGTTCTTCCTCCTTGAAAAAAGAAGCACCATTGTCAAGCCTCCCATGGATGAATAACCTCTTGGATTCTTGCTGACAGAAGCCTGAGAGGGGAGAGGTACCTAGGACTGAGCCCCCCAGTAGGAGAAGCAAAGCTTCTGGAGCTAAGGTTTGGGAGCAAATACAATCTGGGGACCTCTGAGAAGAGCGGGCCTGGAAACCTGTGGGGACTGCAGAGGGGCTCACCAGCCAGGGCTCTGGTGTTTGGAGAAGTAGGTGAGAAGGAACCCGAGACCGTCACAGCTTCACACTCTGTATAACTGGGGCTCCACACTGGCTACTAGCTCTTCCATATCAGCTGCTCAATATACTGTGGTTGAAATGAATCCAAGACCCCTCAATACTTACCTGGGATCTGCAACCATAGACAAAGGATGGGATAAATAATTCAGACATAAATAGTAGCCGCCACCGCTCCCCTTCCCCACAAAAAGCCTCTGCCTACAGACATTTTACAGTCTTTGTGGTTAAGAATAATAATAGTGTTTACTTCATAGGGTGGCTGTGGAAATTAATTCCAATGGTCCTGAGAAAGTGAATTCACAATAAATGTTGTATATGGTTATTCTTCCCTGCTAGTGTCCGGGACTTCCTGATCAAGTCTGGAGGCAGGCATGTGGGGTTGAGTAGAAACAAGGATGCTGGCTAGCACTTCTGCCTTTCGACATGTGCTCCAAGGCCCAGGAATGGTTAGGCTCCCCTTCCCTCAATCATCACTCTGTGTGTTTAGAGAGGAAGTCAGGATTCTGTACTGTTTCCCAGAGGAAGGAAGAAAAGAAACAATCATTAACACCTACTGTGTGCTCACCAATCTGCCAATCGCTGCTTGCTCTTTAGGGAAGGTATAATTTCCCACATGTAACACATCTAACAGAGGATCAGCAAGTTCTAATAGCTCAGCCAAGATGAGCTGATGAGTAAGTGGTGAAATTAGGACTGATATCCAAGTTTGCCTGAATTAAAAAATATATATAGTCTGGGGCAGCCCGCATGAATATTACTCCAAGGCCCAACGCTGACCTTCTAATCCAGTATCCCTAGGTGCAGAGCCTGGCCTTTTAAATGGTGCCCAGGGTATCATCACCAACTAGCTGGGTCTGGGAACCTCTGAGACGCTTGAGCTCCAAGGGCATTTCCAGCCCTAGAATTCTATAATGAGAAGAAAATGTCACTCTCTTAGCAGCTGGTCTGATTTTTTTCCCCACTTAGGGACAGACTTGCCTTTGTTAAAACAAAAAGATGCTTCGATGAGCCTGCTTACAGAAAAGAAAGAAGCGAAAGCAGCTCCGGGGAGGGATGGAAGGAGATAGAGGAGGGAAGAGAGAATTGGGAGAGACTGAAGGGGAGAGGAAAGATAGCAGACTACGAAAGAGGGGAAGAAGGTAGGGGGCAGGGAGAGGGGAAGGAGGCTTGTAAAGGGAATATGGAAGAGGGAGGGAGAGTGTGAAATTTCTTGCAGAAACCAATAAGAAGCCAAGTTCTGCATTTGGATTGGAAAGGGGGCAAAAGCAAGAAAGCATACACAGGTATAAGGGGGAGAAAATAAACTGGGAGGGAGTTTTAATTTCATAGGTTCATTCATTCATAAACAGGAATAAAACCAATTTTGATCCTTCAGCTAAAACCAAGAGAGGCTTAGACTAGCCCTTCCCTGGTGTCACTGGGCCCTCCATTTGTCTCTGTTGGTCTATAACGTGGAAAAGAGCCTCATTAACTGAGTGCGATGTGATGTACATGTTTGTGCTCTCATATAAATTCTCATCTCTCTTTAACCATCTTAGGAGGTAGGTTCTATCTGGTCTGTACTACACAGATAGAGAAATGGAGGCACACAGAGGTTGACAGTTTACACAAGGTCATTGACACCTTGATTAGTGTCAAGACCAGAGTGTGAGCCCATCCATTCAGACCCTGCAACTCTCACACCCCACCACTGACTCCAAGAGGCTTTATACCTTTCATCTCATTTGCTTCTTATAACAAAGGGACAGTGTAGATAAGATACATAATGCCCTCCTCATTATACAAAGGAGGACACTGAAGCCCAGAGAGGTCACGTGAACTGCGTAAGGTCACATGGTTGGTACATGAATGGAAGTTAGACTTGAACCCCAGATCTCCAAATCCTGATGTCCTATGCTACCCCAGTCTCATTCCCAAGTCATGCTAAGCTCTCTTAGGTGTCTCAGACAGAGCTTGCCGTCCCTTCCATAGAGCAATCTGAAGCTTACTAGTAAATGCCTGCTCACCCCAAAATATCTTCCAACTGCTGGTTACCTGGTCTGGCATACTTAAAAAGCACACACACACACACACAAATGATTCCTCTGGTTTTCTTTTAAAATACAATTGCCATCTAAAGAGTAGAAGACCTCTCTGAACATCCTTAATAACTGTGTGTGTGTGTGACTTTAGTAGGTAGCCTCCTTTGGGGCATCACATCTCAGCTGCATCACAGACGCACAAAAGGCTAACTGTCAGGGAGAAACCAAGAGAAACAGAAGGTCACGGAGGAAGAAGCTTGCAGGAACAATTCGGTCATCACCTTTAGGAGTCCTCTTTAGTAACTTAAAGGATTCTTAGAAGTTCCTATTGTATTTGTCCAACAGGGAGAAATGAGGGTGATATGGTCAAGGCAATGGGAGCAGCTTGATGTTCAAATAAGACCAAAATAACAGATGAGAGAAGGGAATGGGGCCCAGGATGCAAGGAAGAAATGTATTATAGTCTAAAAGTTGACCAAGCATCCACACAGTAACCCCATTCACAGATGAGGGCTAGAAGGCTAGTGGAATCAGAAAAGCTAAAATTAGACAGCAAATTATAAAAAGATGTGACCAGCATCACTGCTATCAAAGCACTGCATTCATACGTTATTTTGTTAATTTAGAAAATACTCCCTGGGGTTACAGTGGACCCCACTGAAGACTCACAGGGGTCACCCACTGTTCTAGGGCACACTGGTAAGGCACTGATGGTCAGTGGAGGCAACAGACACATGAACAGATAATCATATGAATCGATGTGGGAAGCTGGTGGCAGTTTTCAGGGGAGACATCTAATGTAGACTTGGAGTGTGGGCTCAGGACAGGTTTCCCAGGGGAGAAGACACCTGATCTTAAAAAATAAGAGTGAGAAAGTGAACAGAGAGAGAAGAAGAAGGGCAGTCTGGAGAAAGGGAACACCAACAGCAAAGGCATAAAGGTGAGAACTCAACACAGTTTTGTTTGGAGAACAAAGACCTACTTACTAGGTGAAGAAGACAGAGGATGAAACTTGATAGCTTGGACCTGGCTTCTCTGAATGAAAAAAATAAAATGCACTCAGCTTACAAAAAAAAAGAAAAAACCCTGACCTTCAAATCTTTCACCTTAAGGAACCACCCTTGTTCCACTGGGGAAAGTCTAGTGGAGCTTGTCCTCAGTGTCTTTTACTTCCCTAACTGAGGAACAGGAAATGATCCAAGCTACGGCGATCAGATACTCCCTCTCTAGAATTTCAATCTGGAGAACTACAAATTGTTAATTATTGATAGAATAGAAAAAGCTATTGATATTACTTAGTTTATAACCATCCAGCTTACAAGTTAACTATAGTACTTAAGTTTCTTAGTATATAATCACAGTATCAGCAAAAAGAGATAATCTTAACTCTTCTATTTTTATATCAGTTATTTTATTTTCCTGTTTTATTACCTTGGAGATTCCAGCAAATATAATGGTTATTATTGTTAACATGGGCATCCATGAATTCTTCTTAATTTTAATTGAAATGATTTCCATATTTGTCAGATTTGCTGTTGTTTTAGTCAATCTCCATGTAGCTAAGCAATCATGTCTTATATACCTTTTACCTAGATTTTACTATGAATGGCTGCTGAAATATATTAAATGCCATTTCAGCCTGTATTGATATGATCATTTTTTCTCTTTTAACTAGTTAATGGAAAAGATTATCTTGATAGTTCGCTTCATATTGACTGTATATAAAATAAAGATACAAAATCAATACCTTTTGTCTACCTCAGTAATAGTCACAAAAAATAGAAATGAGAAAAGTATTTTATTTGCAATATCAATAAAACCTTCAAAATATTTATCAATAAATTTAATTTAAAATGCAGAGGGCAAAACAAAGAAAAATACAAAATCTTATTGGAAAATGTAAACTAATATCTAAATGAAGATAAAACATATCATTTTTTTTAATTGAAGGATAATTGCTTTACAGAATCTTGTTGTTTTCTGTCAAACTTCAACATGAATCAGCCATAGGTATACATATATCCCCAGCCTTTTGAACCTCCCTCCCATCTCCCTCCCCATCCCACCCCTCTAGGTTGATACAGAGCCCCTGTTTGAGTTTCCTGAGCCATACAGCAAATTCCCGTTGGCTATCCATTTCATACATGATAATGTAAGTTTCCATGTTACTCTTTCCATACATCTCACCCTCTCCTCCTCTCTCCCCATAAGTCCATAAGTCTATTCTCTATGTCTATTTCTCCACTGTTGCCCTTAAACCAAATTCTTCAATGCCATTTTTCTAGATTCTGTATATATGGTTAGAATATGATATTTATTTCTCTCTTTCTGACTTACTTCACTCTGTATAATAGGTTCTAGGTTCATCCACCTCATTAGAACTGACTCATATATGTTCCATTTTATGGATGAGTAATATTCCATTGTGTATATGTACTACAACTTTATCCACTCATCTGTCGATGGGCATCTAGGTTGCTTCCATGCTCTATCTATTGTATATAGTGCTGCGATGAACAATGGTATACATGTGTCTGTTTCAATTTTGGGTTCCTCAGGGTATATGCCTAGGAGTGGGATTGCTGGGTCATACGGTGGTTTTATTCCTAGTTTTTTAAGGAATCTCCACACCATCTTCCATAGCAGCTGTATCAATTTACATTCCCAACAACAGTGCGAGAGCATTCCTTTTTCTCTACACCCTCTCCAGTATTTATTGTTTGTAGACTTTTTGATGATGGCCATTCTAACTGGTGTAAGGTGATATCTCATTATAGTTTTGATTTCCATTTCTCTAATAATGAGTGATGTTGAGCATTTTTTCATGGGTTTGTTAGCCACCTGTATGTCTTCTTTGGAGAAATGTCTGTTTAGGCCTTTTTCCCACTTTTTGATTAGGTTGTTTGTTTTTCTGGTATTGAGTTGGATAAGCTGCTTGTATATTTTGGAAATTAATCCTTTGTCAGTTGTTTCATTTGCTATTATTTTCTCCCATTCTGAGGGTTGTCTTTTCACCTTCCTTATAGTTTACTTTGCTGTGCAAAAGCTTGTAAATTTAATCAGCTCCCACTTGTTTATTTTGTTTTTATTTCCATTACTCTAGGAGTTGATTCATAGAGGATATTGCTTTGATTTATGTCATCAAGTGTTCCACCTATGTTTTCCTCTAAGACTTTCACAGTTTCTGGTCTTACATTTAGATCTGTGTATGGTGTTAGGAAACGTTCTAATTTCATTCTTTTACATGTAGCTGTCCAGTTTTCCCAGCGCCATTTACTGAAGAGGCTGTCTTTGCCCCATTGTATATTCTTGCCTCCTTTGTCAGAAATAAAGTACCCAAATGTGCATGGGTTTATTTATGGGCTTTCTATCTTGCTCCATTGGTCTATATTTCTGTTTTTGTGCCAGTACCATACTGTCTTGATGACTATAGCCTTGTAGTATAATCTGAAGTCAGGAAGGTTGATTCCTCCAGGTCCATTCTTCCTTTTTAAGACTGCTTTAGCTACTTAGGATCTTTTGTGTTTCCATATGAATTGTGAAATTTTTGTTCTAGTGCTGTGAAAAATGTCATAGGTAATTTGATAGGGATCGCACTGAATCTGTAGATTGCATTTGGTAGTATAGTTATTTTCACAATATTGATTCTTCCTACCCAGGAACATGGAATATCTCTCCATCTGTTTATGTCATCTTCAATTTCTTTCATTAGAGCCTTAAAATTTTCTGTGCACAGTTCTTTTGTCTCCTTAGGTAAGTTTATTCCTAGATATTTAATTTTTTTTGTTGTAATGGTGAAAGGGATTGACTCCTTAATTTCTCTTTCTGATTTTTCATTGTTAGTATATAGAAATGCAAGTGATTTCTGTGTATTGATTTTGTATCCTGCAACTTTACTAAATTCACTGATTAGCTCTAGTAATTTTCTGATACTATTTTTAGGGTTTTCTATGTACAATATCATGTCATCTGCAAACAATGAGAGCTTTACTTCTTTTCTGATCTGGACTCCTTTTATTTCTTTTCTTTCTCTGACTGCTGTAGCTAGGAATTCTAGAACTATGCTGAATAACAGTGGTGAAAGTGGACACTTTTGTCTTGTTCCTGATCTTAGGGGGAATGCTTTCTGTTTTTCACCATTGAGAATAATGTTTGCTGTAGGCTTAACATATATGGCCTTTACTATGTTGAGGTAGGTTCCTTCTATGCCCATTTTTTGATGAATTTTAATCATAAATGGGTGCTGGGTTTTGAAAAATGCGTTTCCTGCATCTATTGAGATCATATGGTTTTTATCTTTCAATTTCTTAATATGGTGTATCACATTGATTTGCATATATTGAATAATCCTTGCATCCCTGGAATAAACCCAACTTGATCGTGGTGTATAAACTTTTTGATGTGTTGCTTAATTCTGTTTATTAAAATTTTGTTGAGAATTTTTGCATCTATGTTTGTCAGTGATATTGGCCTGTAGTTTTGTTTTTTTGTGTTGTCTTTGTCTGGTTTTGGTATCACGGTGATGGTGGCCTCACAGAATGAGTTTGGAAGTGTTCTTTTGTCTGCCTATCCTTTGACAGATACACCTTTGAAAGAGTGTTAGGATAGGCATTAGCTCTTCTCCAAATGTTTGATAGAATTCTCCTGTGAAGCCATCTGGTCCTGGGCTTTTGTCTTCAGGGAGATTTTTGATCACAGCTTCAATTTCAGTGCATGTAATTGGGTTGTTCATAATTTCTATTTTTTTCTGGTTCAGTTTTGGAAGATTGAACTTTTCTAAGAATCTGTCCATTTCTTCCAGGTTACCCATTTTATTGCCATATAGTTGTTCATAATAGTCTCTTATAATCCTTTGTATTTCTGCACTTTCTGTTGTAACCTCTCCTATTTCATTTCTAATTTTGTTGATTTGATTCTTCTTTTTTCTTGATGAGTCTGACTAAAGGCCTGTCAATTTTGCTTATTGTCTCAAAGAACCAGCTTTTAGTTTTATTAATCTTTACTATTGTTTCTTTCATTTCTTTTTCATTTACTTCTGCTCGGATTTTTATCCTTTACTTCTTTCAACTAATTTTCAGATTTTTTTGTTCTCCTTTGTCTAGTTTTTTTAGGTGTAAAGTTAGGTTGTCTATTCAATTTTTTTTCTTGTTTCTTGAGGTAAGAGGGTATTGCTATAAACTTCCCTCTTAGAACTGCTTTTCCTGCATCCCATAGGTTTTGAGTTGTTGTGTTTTCATTGTCATTTATTTCTAGAAAGTTTTTTGATTTCCCCTTTGATTTCTTCAGTAACCTGTTGGTTATTTAGAAACGTGTCATTTAATCTCCATGTGTCTGTGTTTCTTACAGTTTTTTTCTTGTAATTGATATCTAGTCTCATAGTGTTGCGGTCAGAGAAGATGCTACAATATTGTAAAGTAATTAGCTACCAATTAAAATAAATAAACTTATATTAAAAATGATGCTTGATATGATTTCAATTTTCTTAAATTTCCTGAGGTTTGATTTGTGACCCAAGATGTGGTCTATCCTGGAGAATGTTCCATGTGCACTTGGGAAGAAGGTGTATTCTTCTGCATTTGGATGGAACATCCTGAAGATATCAATGAGATCCATCTCATCTAATGTATCATTTAAGACTCGTGTTTCCTTAGCAATTTTCTGTTTTGATGATCGGCCCATTGGTGTGAGTGGGGTGTTAAAGTCTCCTACTGTTATTGTGTTTCTGTCAGTTTCTCCTTTTCTGTCTGTTAGTGCTGGTCTCATGTGTTGAGGTGCTCCCATGTTGGGTGCATAGATATTTACAACTGTTATGTCTTCCTCTTGGATTGCTCCCATAATCATTATGTAGTGTCCTTCCTTATACCTTGTAATCTTTTTTATTTTAAGGTCAAAATTGTCTTATATGAGGATTGCTACTCCAGCTTTTCTTTGCTTCCCATTTGCATGGAATATATTTTTACATCCTCTCACTTTCAGTCTATATGTGTCTTTAGGTCTGAAGTGGGTTTCTTGTAGACAGCATATATATGGGTCTTGTTTTTGTATCCATTCATCCAGTCTGTGTCTTTTGGTTGGAGCATTTAATCCATTTGTATTTAAAGTAATTATTGATATATATGTTCCTATTGTCATTTTCCTAATTGTTTGTGGTTGATTTTACAGATCTTTTTTCTTCTCTTATATTTCTTGACTATATAAGGGTAAGTCCCTTTAACATTTGTTGTAAATCTGATTTGGTGGTACTGAATTCTATTAACTTTTGTTTGTTTGAAAAGCTTTTTATTTCTCCATCAATTTTGAATGAGATCCTTGCCGGGAACAGTAATCTTGGTTGTAGATTTTTCCCTTTCAGTACTTTAAATATATTCTGCCATTCCCTTCTGGCCTTCAGTTTCTGCTGAAAGATCAGCTGTTAAGTGTATGGGGTTTCCCTTGTATGTTGCTTGTTGCTTCTCCCTCACTATTTTTAATAATCTTTGTTTGTGTTTAGTATTTGTTAGTTTGATTAGTATGTGTCTTGGTGTGTTTCACCTTGGGTTTATCCTGTATGGGACTCTTTGTGCCTCTTGAACTTGACTATTTCCTTTTCCATGCTGGGGAAATTTTCAACTATAATCGCTTCAAAAATCTTCTCATACCCTATCTTTTTCCCTTCTTCTTCTGGGACCCCTATAATTCAAATGTTGGTGCATTTGATATTTTCCCAGAGGTCTCTGAGACAATCCTCAGTTTTTTTCATTATTTTTAATCTGTTCTGCTCTTCATAATTTATTTCCACCATTTTATCTTTCAGCTCACTGATTGGTTCTTCTGCTTCAGATATTCTGCTATTGATTCCTTCTAGAGTATTTTTAATTTCAGTAATTGTGTTGCTTGTTTCTGTATGTTTATTCTTTAATTCTTCTAGGTCTTTGTTAATTGATTCTTGAGTTTTTCCATTTTGTTTTCAAGGTTTTTGGTCATCTTTACTATCATTATTCTGAATTCCTTTTCAGATAGTTTGCCTATTTCTTCTTGATTTATTTGGATTTCTGTGTTTCTAGTTTGCTCCTTCATTTGTGCAGTATTTCTCTGACTTTTTTATTCCCCCACTTATTGTGGGAAAGTTGAATTCTTTCCTTGAAGAAGGTTGAATTCTTTCTTCCTTTTGGTTTCTTCCCTCCTAATGTTGGTACGGTGGTTTGTGTAAGCTTTGTATACGGTGAGATTTGTGCTGAGTTTTTGTTTGTTTGTTTCTCCTCTGATAGGCAAGGCTGAGTGAGGCTGTAATCCTGTCTGCTGATGATTGGGTTTGTATTTTTCTTCTGTTTGTTGTTTAGATGAGGCATCCTGCACAGGGTGTTACTGGTGGCTGGGTCTTGTATTCAAGTGGTTTCCTCTGTGTGAGTGCTCACTATTTGATACTCCCTAGAGTTAGTTCTTTGGTAGTCTAGGGTCTTGGAGTCAGTGCTCCCACTCCAGAGGCTCAGGGCTTGATCTCTGGTTAGGAACAAAGATTCCACAAGTGGTTTGTTATGGTATTAAGTGAGATTAAAACAAATATACAAAAATGAGAAACCAATGATGAACCCCAGACAACTGGTAGTTACAAAATCAGGCAAGTAATAATTAAAATAATGGACTACACACATATACTTATACACCCGTACAGAAGATTGACCCGGCAAAAAAGGAAAACAAAAATTACATTTTGATATTTGGCAAAACTAATACAATTATGTAAAGTTTAAAAATAAAATAAAATTAAAAAAAAAGAAGAAAATAAATAAATGCTGACTATTGATGGCATTTGCCACTAAAAAATTACATTTACCAGTGAAGAAGAAAAGAAAGCATACCATGTTTTAAATGGGAATAGTTAACATAAGCATGCCAGTTGTCCCCAAATTAATATTTAATGCAATATAATTTTAATAAGACTCCCATCAGATATTTTAAGTGACTAAAATGAACATAACTTCAGGAAGAATGAATGCCTGAAAACAGTCAATAAATTAATGAAAAAAATCACTGAAGGGAGGCTTGGAATATAAGATAATAATTATAAAACTACTATAATCAAATCAATAAGGAATTATTATAGGAATAGATGAATAGATCAGGGAACAGAACAGAGAATCTACAAAAAGACTTTGCTATATATTAGAATTTAGTAAATGACAAAATAAGTCATGAATTAAGTGTTAGGGAATAAATTATTTAACAAATGGTACTGGTTCACTGGTTAGCCAAGCAAGAAGCACTATAGTAAGAGTGTGGACATCAGTGCCACAGTCCCTGGATTTAAATCCCAGTCTCACCACTTTATCTACAAGGTAACTTTCAGGGCTTTCCAGGTGGCTCAGTGATAAAGAATCCACCTGCCGATGCAGGAGACACAGGTTCAACCCCTGGGTCTGGAAAATCCCCTCGAGAAGGAAATGGCAACCCTTTCCAGTATTCTTACTTGATAAATTCCATGGACAGAGGAGCCTGGCAGGCTACAATCCATGGGGTCACAAAAGAGTTGGACAAGACTCAGCAACCCAACAACAACAACAGCCAAACCTTTAAACGAGTTACTAGGCCTCTCTGTGCCTCATTTTCCTCATCTGGAAAACTGGGTATAAATAAGAAACTCTGAATTGTGACAAGCGTGGCTTAAAATAGGTAACACGTGTAAAGTACTCATGTAACAATGTAGCACATAGTAAACTCTCATAGGAATAAAATTAATGTGAAACTCCACCTTACACTAAGCACAGAAATAAATTTCCTGGTAGAATTAAGATTTAATTGTAAAAAGTAAAGCCAAATTAAAAAAAAAAATTCTTTACAATCTTAAAGGCAAATCACATGCTTTAGAGATAGAGATGGGAGAAACATTCTCTCCCAAGACTGGAGACCCAGAAGCTATAAAATTCTAAAAGGCAGACATTTAGCTACATAAAAAAGCAACTCATTTGATGGTAAAATATACCCTAAACAAAATGAATAAGTAACAGACTTTGGAGAGACAAGAGAAAAGCCAAACATCTCCACTGAAGAAATGAGCAGAAGTCATGAATAGTCCTGTCACAGACATGCTCAGCTAAATGGCCTACAAACACAAGCAAACATGTGCAGATCCACTAAGAGTCTGAGAAATACGATTACAATGACAATGAGCTGGCGCTTGATACTCCTCAGACGGGCATAGTTAAAAACAGCAATGGCTCCCACTGTTCTCAGGGACGAGTTTAAAGGGTGCACCATACCCTGCTTGAGGTAGCAACCCGTGACTGTCACATTTTTGCCGTTTTGGAAAGCATCCATTCAGATTTCAAGAACACATCCCCTTCTATTCATCAAGCGCCAGTGCAAATGTACTGGGGCCTACTGCAACACTGTCCAGGGTACATGCCAGAGGGAAGGCTGGACAGGAACCTACAGTCAGTAGGAGAATGCCACATATGTAATAGAGCCCACAACGGGACATTATGCACCCACTGAAGGGAGCCAATCAGAGCTCTGTTTTTTGACAGAAGGATTTCAGGGAGGCAAAGCTGAGCAAGAAAATAATGTTTAAAGAGAAGCACAGGATGGATTCCAGAGAGTAATGTTCTCAAGGGAAAGAGAAAGAAGAGATTGCAGAGTGGCACAGAGGCACTTTCTAAAGCACCTGTAATTTTCTGTCTCTTAATCTAAGGGGACAGGTGCACCATGAGTGTTTGCTTTACTATTCTTCAAACCTTTTAAATACATCTTAAACCTCCTCTACATTTATTCTATAGTTCACAATAAAATTTTCTCTAGAAAGGAAATCAGGATACCAAATTAGCAGGTAATACCCCATTTTATAAAGCACTGACCTGAAAAACATGTATAGATGTCTATATGGATAAATTACATGAGTATAGAGGAAAATATGGCAGGTATATAAAAGGTTATTAATATAAACTATCTTGGAGGGAAATTAGGGGACCAGTATAGGCAATAAGGAGAAGAGAGGGAAATCACACAAAAATGGAAAGGAAAACTGCACTTATAAAAATATTAATTAAGTCATCATGTTTATACATTTATGTAAAACTGTGTATGTTTATGCATAGGTAATTAAGAACTAGGATTTGGAAGAGAAAGTAAAAGGAAGAGAGGAAAGGAGGGTGCAAGAAAGGAAGAAAACAGTTGAAGTTCACTTCCACCTAGTCTCTAGCCTCCTAGAATATCCGTCGTTGCACTGAGTTCACTTGCTTGCAGCCAAAGGGTCTTAACATGAAGGCAGGAATATTTCATAGACTTATTCTCAGAGACCTCCTCCCTGCGCATGTTTTCTTTTGATTTCAGGGTATCTATTAGCAGTGCAGCCTATTGTTTCTGTGCATCCTGGTTCTTCCAGACTCCATCTTCCTTCTAAATTTCACAAGGGAAGAACCAATTCATCAGTATCACCAGGGTTAAATTACATCTGCAGCAATGCCAATAAATCATCATCTAAAAACTATTATTAAGGGACAAAACAGTAGAAGTTAGTTTTTAAAATCAACTGGGCTCCTGTGCAGCCTATGAAAGTGCAACAGCAAATGCATGCTTGGCTGCCAACCTGGGACCCCAACGCCGACACTCAGCTGCCCCGCAGTCTCTCGGTGACCTCTTCCCAGGTCATCTCTCCGCTGCCACCTCTGCCCATGCTGCAGCTCAAACCACCTGCAAACCCAAGTGCCTTGTGGGGAAGATCTGTCAGGTCATACACGTGTATCCTCTCAATCAGATGGTGAAACTATAGCGCCCCTTCAGCATATCGTTCCCTAAGCTACTTATTGGCTGATGTGTTGCCAGGGAGCCGAATGATGTCTCAGAAAACTCGGGAAAGAAGGAATAGATTCCATGACGTTTTCACTATGGGACCCTAGTCAGTTCTCATCGATAGCCCCTGTGAGTCCTAATTCTCTTGTCTGGAAGAAAAACCAGGAATTCCACTAGACACTCTATATAACCAGAGGACTATTTGAGAATCAAATAAAAGAGCCTGTAGGGAATGCACTTTTCCCAACGATCAAGTTGAATTATCTACCCCATTTCCTTATCCTTAAGATCCCTATGTGCCAACAATGTGAAGATGATCATGGTCTCAGTCTGGGGAGGTGCTTGGGGTGTATCAGGCACCTCTGACCCTGCCTCCGGTCCTCTCTGCCTGCCATGACACTCCAGTGACCCTCCTGCAAACAGCTGTGCTTAGGGATCTCACCTCCGCTTCACAACATCCTCTCTCCCTCACTTGGTGCCCTGGGGCTTCTCTGCCACCAGCACAGTAACCTGCAGGGCCTGGGAGCAAACCACGGTGTATGAGAAAATGAGTGTCCCTCGAGGCAACTGACGACTTCCAGGTCCCACAGGTGGGACAGGCTCCAGGTCTGAGCCCAGGTGGGGCGCCAGAGGGCACAATTGATGTGATCAGTGCTCAAACACATCCCTTTGGGTTATCCTTAGCAATATAATTTTAATATTTTGAGAATCCCTATTACCAAGCTCATGACTTCTTCCCCAGAAAAATAATTCACTAAAAGCACAAAGTTTTTGATACAAACACCAGGAGGTCGGCTCGTGGACCCTGTGCAACCCATTCATGACATCAGGTCACAAAAGCATTATCCCAACTGGCTAAATTTAGAGAGATTATAGGAAATGGAAATCCAGGCAGGTTGTCTCCACCCTTTCCAGGTTTATCTGGTCCTCAGCAAATCACAGACAGATCACCTTACCTCAGGGCATCCAGTTTTAGAGAATCCCTAACTCGAAGGACACTGAAGTTTGTGTGCCCCTGAGGATAGCATGGCCCTCAAAATCTCATATAAATCCAGACCTCCCCAGAACAACCTCAAGCCCCACGTTTAGCACTGGAATCCATGTGATGATCCTCTTTAGCTCACTCCTATCCTAAAACTGCAACATCCTTCTGATTGTTGGTGTTCAGTTGCTTGGTCATATCCAACTCTTTGAGACCCTATGGACTGCAGCACGCCAGGCTTCCCTGTCCTTTACTATCTCCTAGACCTTGCTCATATTGATTGATTCAGTGATGCCATCCAACCATCTCATCCTCTGTCACCCTCTTCTCCTCTTGCCCTCAATTTTTCCTAGAATCAGAGTCCTTTCCAATGAGCTGGCTCTTCGCATCAGGTGGCCAAAGTATTGGAGCTTCAGCTTAGCATTAGTTCTTCCAATGAATATTCAGGACTGATTTCCCTTAGGTTGGACTGGTTGGATCTCCTTGCAGTCCAAGGGACTCTGAAGAGTCTTCTCCACACCACAGTTCGAAAGCATCAATACTTCAGCTCTCAGTCTTCCTTGTGGTCCACCTCTCACATCCGTACATGACTACTGGAAAAACCACAGCTTTGACTACACCTTTGTCAGCAAAGTGATGTCTCTGCTTCTTCGTATGCCATCTAGGTTTGTCATAGCTTTTCTTCCAAGGAGCAAGTGTCTTTTACTTTAATCCTTCTGATAAAGAAGGTCAAATAAAATTCTCATATCCCCTACAAACCTAAGCACATTGACAGGGATCATTATAGGAAAGATTTAATAAGCCCCATTTTTATTCCAAACTACATGTTAAGCCTTGGATCTGATGAAGCTAGTTCTGTTCTAACCAGCTGCCTACAGTAATAATCCAGGTATCAAGATCTAGGTACAATAATTCTCCATAAGCATCACTTATGCTGGCTTATTGGCTGTGTGTCTTAGCTTGAGTTTCTTCAGAAGTAAAGTTTGAGAGCAGAGTTGAAATGCAAACCACTTACTTGTAAGATGCTGTGGGATGTGACGTAAGGAGAAGCCAGCAGCCACTACAGGGTATATTATCAATCCAGCTACCACGAGGGGCAAAGGGAACTTAAACTCACAGAGGAAAGTCTAAGTGAATGAAAAATGCTGCCAGCTATTGATTGAGGGATGCTGAGGAAGGGGGCCGTTAATTCCTCTTGCCAACAGCACAGGATGCACAGAGGGTACACGAAGGACATTAAGCAGAGAAGTACATGTGCCGCTAGAAGTTGGGCTGTTGGGCACCAAGCTGGTAAGAATAAGGGGACATGGAGAGACTGACAGCATCCACTATACCATAAAATACTCTCAGGTATCCAACTTTGCTCTGAAAATTGGGAATCGAGAGTCTGATGGGAACATTAAGCAGAACAGGACGTGTGGATGCATGCCGCAGAAAGTCATCTGAGAATGACACAAATCAGAGCCAAGTGCCATTCAGCATCAGTAGCATATCACCACAGTTAGCATTTAGTTAGCTCCTTCCAGCAAAAAGGTAACAGCACTTACCAACTAGGCACTTACATACATACTGACTTATTTAATCCTCAGAACTGACCTATAAATAGGCATTCACATTCCTTTTTATACATCTAGAGAGAGACCGTTTTGGAAAATGAAGGCCCTCAAAGTTCAAATCGCTTTATTCAACATGATACAGCTAGAAAAAAAAAATGAACAAAGGCTTCAACTGTCTACCCTCTTTCAACTACATCATATTAACCTTTGGATGTCTTAGTGGCTTCCTCCCCTCCTTTTCCTCATAGAAAATATTTACCACACCCTGACTATATAGCAGGTGCTACAGTAAACCCCGGGACATTAACTTCATAGAAATCCCATGACACATGCACCCTCAGTAACCCCTTTGTACTGCTGGAATAACTAGATCTTAGAAAACCAACTTCCTCAGATCACAGACTAGTCAAGTCACAAAGCTGGGGCCAGAATCCAGGTCTTTCTAACACCAGATCTCCAGCTCTTGATCCTTACACTATTTTGTGTTCAATTTAAAAGTCACACAGTTATGAATGAATGAGTGCCTGCTGCTGAGTGTCTGTTGAAATCAACCTGCCATATACTCCAGAGTAAAACTAAGCCCCACATTCAACAGATGCTTTCCCTTCCACTTCCCACCCTCCCTCCAGGATTCCACCCAGTTAACACGAGGGCAGCAAAGGCTCAGATACCCTCACATTTGGCAGAAGCAAGGCACCTCAGCAGTCTCTCCAACTTGAGGGGAAATTGTCTCTTCTCAATTACAAGACAAGACAAACATTTCAAGGAACTGGCTCTCATTTTCTTGCATTATTGCTCTAATTTGCTCATTATACACAATTATTAAATGTGCTTTATTACAATCGATGGTCTTTATAACAAAGGAACAATCAAGCCTGCCCTTGTTTGCATTTGTTTGTGTACATACATGTAGGGGGAAGGGGCGAAACTAATTTTTAAAGTACAACTATTGTTAATGTAAATAAAAACAACTATTATCACTAAAAGTACATATAATTGCCTGCTACAAAACATACTACACAAATACAGGCTGGAGCACACCTATTTCTGGTGAAAAGCAAATATTTAAAAAGAGGAGAATCCAGGGGTCCTAGTGAGAAATAAAAACACTACCCTTTATAAAGCAAAGTGTGATCTAGGAATACTGAACATGACTGTGGCATAGTGACCATCTCAGAATTCTATATGAGAACCTGGTCTAGAGCTTTACATTTTAAAGAGAAAGCAAGAAAATAAACGGGCTTATGCCTTGACAATGATTCAAAACAGGATCTAGAAATTAAGCTTATTTCAATGAGAATGACTGCATTTATCTAGCTCTTATGCACTGTCTTTGCTCCCTACTACCTTACAGAGTACTCTTTATGGATCGGGCAGCCACTCAAATGCACATTACATTCTTACCTCACTTTCTGAATGTGATTATGACCTCCTCTAAAATCTTACTTTAGAAAACTTACATTTGCATAAAATTCAGTATGGCCTTCACAGATCCAGTGACAATCTGTGATTAAGATTTTCTTCCAGCTAACAGGATTTATCTACAGTCATTATTGTCAGTGAACATTTCTTCCTGTTTATCTCAGTTTTGCTAGCAAATACCACCATATGCTTAAAAGTCTCCAAGAGGAATCCAAGTTATTTGAAAGAGAGAAGATCAACTTCATGTTACCTCCTTGTCTCCCTGTGGTGGAGAAAAGGCAACAGTCTCTAGAAGTCATCTGACTAACATCAGTATCTCCAAAATCACTGCAGATGGTGACTGCAGCCATGAAATTAAAAGATGCTTACTCCGTGGGGGAAAACCTAAGACCAACCTAAACAGCATATTAAAAAGCAGAGACATTGCTTTGCCAACAAAGGTCCATCTAGTCAAGGCTATGATTTTTCCAGTAGTCACGTATGGATGTGAGAGTTGGACTATAAAGAAAGCTGACCACAGAAGAAATGATGCTTTTGAACTGTGGTGTTGGAGAAGACTCTTGAGACTCCCCTGGACTGCAAAGAGATCTAACCAGTCCATCCTAAAGGAAATCAGTCCTGAATATTCATTGGAAGGACTGACGTTGAAGCTGAAGCTCCAATACTTTGGCCATCTCATGTGAAGAACTGACTCATTGGAAAAGACTCTGATGCTGGGAAAGATTGAAGAAGGGAGGAGAAGGGGATGACAGAGGATGAGATGGCTGGATGGCATCACCGACTCAATGGACATGAGTTTGAGTAAACTCCGGGAGTTGGTGATGGACGGGGAGGCCCGGTATGCTGCAGCCCATGGGATCGCAAAGAGTTGGACATGACTGAGCAACTGAACTGAACTGAGTATCTCCACAACAGTGACAAATAGGCTACAGAAACAATTTCCAAAAGTTTTCAATGCATGGCCCCACAAATTCCCCCTTACTCTATGGGGAAAAGGCTGGCTTTTTTTTTTTTTTTTTTTTTTCAAACTGCTCTAAATTCTGCATAAATGTGTTAAACTTAACATTGATTCAGCACCTTCTGTGTGTCAAGAACTCTGCTCAGTGCTATAGATGCAAATGATATGTTGAGGAAGTATGGAGACAGATTGAGGAAAGCAAATATAGGAAAAGAAAACCATAATTCACTATACTGAGTACAATAGTAGCCCATATGCACAACATTTTACACCAAAAGAAAGCAGGGCAACTAACCCAGTGTGGTAAGGGATGGATGGAGAGAGTGGGAGAAACACCCAGGAGGCTTGCTGGAGAGATGATGCCTGGGCTGATTCTTCAAGGATGAGTGTGAATTAACTAAGCAAATAGGGAAAGGCTAATATTAACAGAAGGGAAAGCCCAAGTAAACCACAGATTCAACAAAGGTTCGTCTAGTCAAAGCTATGGTTTTTCCTGTGGCCATGTGAGAGTTGGACTGTGAAGAAGGCTGAGTGCCGAAGAATTGATGCTTTTGAACTGCGGTGTTGGAGAAGACTCTTGAGAGTCCCTTGGACTGCAAGGAGAGCCAACCAATCCATTCTGAAGGAGATCAGCCCTGGGATTTCTTTGGAAGGAATGATGCTAAAGCTGAAACTCCAGTACCTTGGCCACCTCATGCGAAGAGTTGACTCACTGGAAAAGACTCTGATGCTGCGAGGGATTGGGGGCGAGAGGAGAAGGGGACGACAGAGGATGAGATGGCTGGATGGCATCACTGACTCGATGGACGTGAGTCTCAGTGAACTCCGGAGTTGGTGATAGACAGGGAGGCCTGGCGTGCTGCGATTCATGCGGTTGCAAAGAGTCGGACGCAACTGAGCGACTGATCTGATCTGATCTGATCTGATTTTAAATAAGGGGAACAATCAATGACTGGGTGTTGCTGGAGGGTAAAGAGTAAGGTAGACTTGGTGGGCACGAAGACTGGAAAACTGGCAGTCATACTGTGGAAAGCCTTGTACAGATAATGTAACATTATCCTATAGCAACAGGGAGGTAATAAGGGTTTTAATCAGATTAGCTTTCCATTTTACATGGTGAATGTGGACGGATTTCCTCTTGCGATATGGGAGGAGGGGCTTGAATAGATGAGGTCTGGAGGAGGGGCTGTTAGGAGGTGGAGGATGTAGTGGAACAGCAGACTACAGAGATCTGAACAATGGTGGTGGGGGCAGGAATACCAAGGGCAAGGTGACAGTGAGAGCTGTCAAGACAGAAACAAATAAATATTAATTGAACTTGGTTGACTGTAGAAGATGTGAAAAGAGGCAGGGTGAAACTTCTGGGTTAGCTAGCTAAATGACAGTGTTGCCACATTCAGAAATGGCAAATACTGACATTTGCTATTTGGCAAATGGCAAGCTTGGTGAGAAGACAAATCATTGGCCTAAGAAGGATTCATTGGAGCCAAAAAAAAAAAAAAGATAATTCAGATTTCAGTGAGTTGAATAATTAATGGTGATTTGGGTTAAAAAAAATAAAGAAAAAAATAGGAAGGGAGAATGGAAGAAGAAAGCAAAAAGATTAAAGATGGGAGCTAAACGGATGAGATATTAAGAGAGGGATATCTGATAAGTGGGGTCATTGGAAAGGCTACTCTGAGAGCATGAAGCCAAGTAGAAAGGGAAAGGCTGAGGTTTTATCCAGTGGGTGGAGGGGATGGGGTGTTTGGAGAAAAATCCTGGAAGACAGAAGGGACTGGTCTTACACCAGAGAAGGAACCTCTAAGCCCAAAGAAAAGAAAATAGAATAAATTAGAAAGAAAGTTTATCACTAAGAGACGGCTAAAGAATTGAAGGAGATACCATAAAATAGCATCAATTTCCCCCATGATGTAGAGGAACCCCCAATGAAATTGAGGGTTGAATTAGAGAAATAGGAGACTGGTGATATTTTGGAATCATCATTGAAGGAGATGAAGTGGGGAGACCACCACAAACGAGTAGAGTTGACTGAAAATGCTGACATCCCTGCTGAGGTTGAAGATAACCCTTATCATCTCATGGGGTTACAACGAAGGTTTGAAGTAACTGGCTATGTGTAAAAGCCTGAGAATGATTTTTAATAATCTGAGAATGATTATTAATATAAAAGCTCTTCCATGTTCATAAGGTTCTCCTGTTCTCATGGTAATCCCATGCCTTTCTCCATGGCTATGCTGGCCATCCTCTGAGCCCAGACATGACCAATATTTGCTATCATAGTTAACTAGGAACAATGGAGGATGGACAGCATCCTAGGATGAGCTGAGGTTGTTAATATATAATGACATGTATTTAGGCTACCCCTAGTCAAGGGGGCTTCCCAGGTGGCTCAGTGGTAAAGAATCTACCTGCCATGTGCAGGAGACATAGAAGATGAGTGTTTGATCCCTGGGTTGGGAAGATCTTCTGGAGGAGGAAAGGGCAACCCACTCCAGTATTCTTGCCTGGAGAATCCCCATGGACAGAGGAGCCTAGTGGGCTACAGTCCATCGGGTCGCAAAGAGTCAGACACAACTGAAGCGACTTAGCATGCACACAAAGTCAAGGGAGAGCCCTTCGTTTTAATACCCTCAGCTAATATGAGTGAGACCATTTCCACATCTATAAAACTTTCTCCCCAGAAGATTCACCTTCTTGAAAAGAAGCATAAAATATATTGTGTTCCAAAGTGTCCATGGTATTCCTAATGATGGGAAATCAGTAAACATCAGAGAAGGAGTCTGCATGGCTTTGAATATAGCTAATAAGAAGACAAAAAGGAGTCTTTAGGAAAGGCAGAGGTGGGGAGGGTGTATCTCCTTTTCCCTAAAAAGGATTTAATAGGATCTAAGAGTTAGTCAATCTGGCTTTGGGATTTTACAACCAAATACAATAAAACTTGAAAGTCTGAGAAGGATTTATTCTCACAAATGTGTATATTTCATCAGCTGAGCCTTGGCAGACTTTACTTGTTTTGCTAATTCTGCTCTGGCAACAGGATGACCACAGGTCAAAACCTAAAGCCAATACTCTATGAACAAACGTGTCAGCTTCCTACATACACTTGGTCACTTGGATGAGGGCCAGGCCTAGCACAGGAGACACCTCAGCCATCAGCAGGACACCCACCACTGTTGGCTGCCCTGGAGCATCAAACTCAGAAGATAGCAATTTCCATAGCAACCCCTCTCCATCCTCCAGGAACCTGAAAACCAACCTGTAGAAGCATAAGTGCCTTGACAGCTGGAAAATGCAAGCCTGCCAAGGGAAAAGAGGAATAAAAAGGCTCTAAGTGAATTTTCTTCTGCTAAAAGGGGGTAATTTCCACCACAGTCACTGAGATCCCTGTCCCAGGTCTTCAGTATTTCTTCATTCTGATGTTCAGCACGTTACAGATAAAAGGAAACATGCCTCTAACCACGGCGCTGAAAACCTCCAAATGCGCCCAGGGCACATCAGCAAATGCTGGGCCTTTTTAAAAAGGCAGGATCCACTATCCTGATAAGTGGAGTACATGGCTATTTACCAGTCCACATGCAAAGTGTCAGAGATTTTTAAAATTTCTTTCATCTCCTTGATTACCCATGCTGCAGTTTTGTTATGAAATGTATTGCTTTTTGGTCATTTTGAAAATTCCTATGTGAGTTTTAAGAGATACCCAATTTGGAGTGAATTGAATTGCGCTGCTGTAATTATTTATTCACTGGGTAAGTATTGTTGGCCTTCTACTTGTGCAGCAGAGAACCATGCCGGATGCTGAGTATTCAGTGCAGAGCAAAGCAAAGACTCTGCCTACGTGATTCTCTTACCCGATTTAGATGCACGTTGTCCTCAATAAAAGTCACCCCATAAAAAGGCTTCCCTGGGTGTCCCTGGTGGCTCAGATGGTAAATAATCTGCCTGCCATGCAGGAAACCTGGGTTCAATCCCTGGGTTGGAAAGATCCCCTAGAGAAAGAAATGGCAATCCACTCCAATATTCTTGCCTGGAAAATCCCATAGAAAGAGGAGCCTGACAGGCTACAGTCCATGGGGTCACAAAGAGTCAGACACGACTGAGCGACTAACACTTTTCATTTCACTTTCAAGAAAAAGCAATGTGGTTGCAAGATGACTTGTTGATGAGCGATGTGATGGCCCAGCATGGGAGGCTAGAAATGCCTTCATGGGGACAGTAATTGGGAAATAGCCAATGTCTTGAGCAGGAGAGTCAACTCAAGGGCTAGCAGATGCTGTAATCCAGAATCCAGGGCTATAGTAGCAGATAAGTGAGGGAAGGATAGAGAACTCAGGAAGCAGTTTCTGCTGATTAGAGCTGCAAAGATAAAACAAAGAAGAACCAGGATGAGGGAATTTCTGTGGGGAGGGAGAGGAGGATGCTACCCAACTGGGGTTCAAGTTACTTCAAAAAAATAATTTTAACCTAAAACTGAAGGGGTGCCCAAGACCCAGAAAGAAAGCAAGACACTGCTTCTCTCAGGGATGAACAGAATTGGAGAACTCATTTCTACTTGTCACACTGGTCTCTCTCCCCAGTTTGTTACAGTCTTCACAACTTACAGACACCAAGGCATTGGCATTCGCCACTCTATTTTATGTCCTTTTCTAGGAACCAGAGCAACACCTCACTTTCTACACCGTCAAGTAGTTCTTTATACCTAATCTAAATGCTACCTGTTGCAACTTGATGGGTCAGAGGAGGGCGTGGTACTAAACAGACATGTGCAGCTCAAGGCCTCTACACTTTCTGCCCTGGCACATTTAGTCAGGCTTTATGACGAGCTCACACCCTCCTGACGCTCATCTGCTGTGTCAGTTCCACTTGGTGTGACAGGAAAAGCACTGAACTGCGACTCAACAGACCTGAGTCATTGCTACCAGCTTTGTGACTTTGGACCTCAGTTTCTCTGTGTGGAAAATGAAGGGGTATGACTAGTAGCCTACCGAGCAGTGGGCCTGCTCTACAGGGCTCAGACTAGGAAAATGAAGGGGTATGACTAGTAGCCTACCGAGCAGTGGGCCTGCTCTACAGGGCTCAGACTAGGGTAAATCAAGTCCCTCAACTCAGCTCATGCACAAAATGCAAGGGGGTGCCCCAAACACCTCCAGATAAAAATTATTTTAATGCAACACTGAAGAAAGTACATGGATGCAAAAGTCCATGACGAATAAAATCAAAACTTTAAATAAAGACAGGATGCAACTCTGAACTTGCATGATGCTCCCTCACATCACCTCATCCTACAAGGTTGGTCCTGTAAGAGAGGACCGCCTGCCTATGGGATTCTGTGATTCTCATGAATTCAATTCACACTAATCCCATGAGCAATTTTCTTGACTACCTTTATCCCAAATCTATCAAAAGTTTAATGAAGGAGCTATTTCCACCATTTCTTACACTAGGAACTCTACTTGAAGGTCAAACATGCCTGATTCTCTCACATACTGACTCCACCCTTACCCGTAAAATGGGGATTATGTCAACCTCCCTTCAGGGAGTTGCTGGGAGGATCATAAGAAAGAACAAGCCACGAAAGAGTTCATATTTTGGCAATGACCTAGAAAAGTTGGGTGATTGTCTACAGATTGTCTAAAGATGATTGAGACTGTGGAAACATAAAATAATACAATCCCCCTCCTAGGAAAGCAACACAAGACGAGCATTCCACTGAATGGAAATGTGGTATCGCCTCCATTGAGGAAGGCAAAAAAAGCAAGCATTCCCTTTGTCTCTGGGCCAGCAGCGAGGCAAACCAAAATAAGAGAGAGAGACGAAGTGTGATAAGATGAAAAGCTCTCAGTTCATTTAAATTTGAGTTGTCTTTCTGCCATTAACTCCCTCAAACTCACAGAAGAATTTTAAAACGATAATTTGTAACTGGGAATACTTTGAAAAGCAAAGAAGCTATAAAAGAAAGTGAATTGAGTTTAATATTTATACAGGACAGTTCTAATTAAATTAATGCACTCACAGATATGCTAAACAGCAGACAGTTGTCTGATTTTCTTATTATCCTTCTCCTACCAATTAATGCATATTTTAAAAAAAAAATTTAAATTCTCCTTGATCTAATTTTATTTCACAGAGAAGGAAGAAAATTAGCAAATGACAATCTTTTTAAAGAAGAGAATAAATATTGGACAGCATGTCTTCCAGATAAGAAAGATTTAGTCCTGTAGTCAGTGACAAATAATAAATCAGCCATCAACATGGTGGCTGTTAGGCCTAACAGCTGTATTAGTTCATCACTGACAGAATACTTTCATGCCTGATATCTTATTTAATTCCCCTGTCCCCTCCCCTACTAACCAATTCAAGTATTATTAATCCCATTTTTCAGATCAGGAAAACTGGAGCTTAGAACATTCAATGAGGCTCAACTCTGGAAGATGATGCAGAAAGGAAGGTACAGAGAGAAGTAAAGGGATGGATTCAGTGTATTGACATTATCCTTGGTGACTTTTGGAAGTTTGCCAATAAAACTGCAACATAAGTAGACTCTGGAATTCACATGTACTCTCAAACAAGCAGTTCTTGTTCAGTCCTAGAAGATCCCTTGGATTCTATTTCTCATGACCACCTCACTACCTCCATGCACAGCCTTCCGTTTGGTCCTTACTGAGATGAAATGGCTTCATACAGCCAGGACATAAAACAGAAAGCCGCCTTGGTGGGTAATTCTAGATTATATCAGTAAAAAGCAGTCACCTGAGTTGGATATTCAGGAAGATCAGGAAACATGAAACCCTTTCCTTCTACAGATTCCATTCAGAGCTGCCTTATCCCACTTAGCTCAACTCAGTTTGCCCTTCTGTAAAAACGAAAAAATCGTAGCTCCTGTCTACTTTTTAAAATTACTGAAAGTATTAAATAAGAGACTAATGCATAAAAAGCGCCCTCCCCAGTGTAGGGCTCATAGTAAGCATTCAGTAAGTGTTAATTACTATTATTGGATAAGGCAGCAATGTTCCAGTTTTATTGATAAGAAAATGAAGATCCACAGAAATCAAGACCCCAAGGTCACAACCTGAATGAGATAAGCTTGTAAAGCAGCTCAGGGCTTAGGATACAGTGAACCTCAAAGTTAATAATAAGGGAGGGGGGAGGGGCAGAGATCACACTGGAATCCAGTTCTCGTGACTCCAAACCCTGTATCCGCAGAAAGGTTTGTATTGTGTTGACGTGAGAAAGCCAAGCCTCCTGGCTATTGTGCTATCTGTGCAGGTTTGAAGTCTGAGGCCCAGGGGTCTCTTCCAAGTCAGGAGAGGGATCGCAGTACGTGTTCAGACAGACAGTTGATGTCACCCTGCATGGCAGATGTCTGCAATGTCCTGGCATGCCTTCTGATCAGATCAGCCTATTTTTCTGTTGTTGAGCTGTGACATCCCATAAGATATTCCTCCTCTGCAAACTCATCTCTGGGATGCAGCTGTTCAGAGTTTGCAACTAAGCAATTTAATGGCAATCTAGGCTTCCCATGGCTTCTGTCTAACCACACTATCTTTTTGTTTCACTAGCTGCACAATTGTGTGGCCTGAGCTCTACGAACCAGATGCAGAAAGCCATGAAGGAAGTACTTTACTAGCCCTCTTTCAGGGCCCATTTCAGGAATGCATCTGGAGAATTTATCACCTAATCCTACTTAAAACAATGAAGAACTAAGGACCTAGAGAAATGTATAAATCAAGGTCACGCTGCTAATAAGTGCCCAAACCTGGAGAACTCACTACACCACCACTGTCTTGATGTCCATTGGTTGCAACTTAATCTCTCCCAAAGTATTAATTGATAATTACAGAGTAAGCTGATAAACGGATTAAGGTTAGACCTCCCACAGGAGTATTTTAATTTAGAGAGATTTGAATTCCCGACCAATTGGATGAAGTAATTACTGTATTCTGTAAGCAGAGGTTCTGAAGTACTGGGACAAGTGGCCACACCTTTTTAGCCCTGAGGTCATTCTCTAGCAGAACACAGTTGAGCTGGGTCTATAAGAAGAAAAAGCAGACTTTATCCATGGTAAATGAAGGATGAG
The DNA here is from genome assembly GCF_055505025.1 of Bos grunniens. Lineage (NCBI taxonomy): Eukaryota > Metazoa > Chordata > Mammalia > Artiodactyla > Bovidae > Bos > Bos grunniens. Next base: position 13,621,209 of record NC_141174.1, read on the forward strand.
TCTCATCATGTTCTCATTTCCTTGATGACACAAACAAAAGCAAAGTCAAGCTTATTAAAGAACTTTTAATGGCACTAATTACTGTTGTCAGCACCTAATCATGTAGGCTAATATGTTTGCAAGGTTTCCTTTACCCTCCCTCCACCCTTTGATTCAGCCCAGAACCCCCTGACCCATACCAACAGTGTACAAACTAGGAGTCAGCTTGCAGACAAAGGACAAAGACTGTCCAGGTCTCTCCCTACCAAATTTTGAAAGCTGGAAACATTGCTCCCAGACTTTTCACATAACTCCAAACTATACAGAGGGCTCTCAATTTCTAAGCATCCCCCAGAACTCAAATTTGTATAAAAATAGAGGAACAGTGTTGATTTTTCCATGTAATATTGGGAGGGTCTCAGAAATAGGAGGAAGCTAGCAAACCTTAGGAAAGATTGTCACAGAAGTAGATCAGATAAAACGCTGATAGAACACACACAGATAAGAGGATTATGCCAAGCAGATTAGCTACCGGGAGAATGCAGAAAGGGGAAAAAATAAAGACACTTATTGGAATTATCATTTCCTCTTCAGACAAACTCACATTCAGGCTCCCAGACCCTCTCTCTGTTTCCTTTCATGACTCTTAACCCCTTTCTCTGCTCCTGCAAATCTTGATTCATTTTGATGCCATTTTCAGCCACTTTACCTAGGTCCAGAGGACGTTCAAGTAATGGATCTTACTGAGAGAAACAGAAACATCCCAGGCATGGACACCTTGGCATCAGGAGTCAAATAAAACAGAACAAAGAACCAAGAAGAAGCTAAGAAAGCATGTCTGTGACTGAACCTGTTCTCTACCTGGGCCTCAGTGGTGAAACAGGAGGGAAGGGGCAAGGGTACCCCCTTTAAAAGAGCGACATATGCACTAGTGGTAAAGAATCCTCCTGTCAACGCACGACACATAAGAGATGTGGGTTCGATTCCTGGGTCGGGAAGATCTCTTGGTGGCGGGCATGGCAACCCAATCCAGGACTCTTGCCTGGAGAACCCCATGATCAGAGGAGCCTGGCAGGCTACAGTCCATAGCACTGCAAAGAGTCAGACATGACTGAAGCGACTTAGCACACAGCTGGAGGACACAGCATAAACCGATTGGAACCAAATAGATCCGGGAGGGCAGATAGCTGACTTCCACTAGAAATCTACATCCCTTTCCCAAAATAGCTGGAATACTCCTCCCACTCATTAGCCTATGAAATTAACCATCCCTATAAAAACTTGGCCACCTGATGTGAAGAACTAACTCATTTGAAAAGACCCTGATGCTGGAAAAGATTGAGGGCAGGAGGAGACGGGAACGACAGAGGATGAGATGGCTGGATGGCATCACCGACTCAATAGACATGAGTTTGAGTAAATTCCAGGAGTTGGTGATGGACAGGGAGGCCTGGCATGCTGTAGTCCATGGGGTTGTAAAGAGTCAGACACAACTGAGCAACTGAACTGATATTGTAAAGTTCAAAAAGAAAAGAAAAGAAAAAAGAAAAAAAAAAAAAAAAACTTCTAGGAGACGGAGCCTGGCAAGCTTCAGTCCACTGTGTCACAAACAGTCAAACACAACTGAAGCCACTTAGCACATAAAAGCTGACAACGCAGTACCCTGGGGCCACTCTCACTCTCTGAGATGGCTCACACTCTAACTGTGGAGTGTGTTTCTCTCTAAATAAATCCACTTCTTATCTATCACTTTGTGTCTCACTGAATTCTTTCTGCAATGAAACATCAAGAACCTGAGCTTAAGTCCTGAAACCAAGTGTGTGATATCAGTTAAAAGACTGTACATTTAAAAAAAAAAAAAGATGATAGGTCACGTAAGTCCCAATCTGAATCACGTGGTTTCTGTAGCGGCACAAAACAGCAACATCAGCAACAGTAAGTAGGGGACTGGAACCTGACTTGCTCTGCAATGCCAGGGTTTTGTGTGAGATATGAGATACAGCGTTTGAAAGTGAGGTTTACTGAACCAAAGAATTTATTGTTGACAGAGGTTGCAAATACATTTTTCTAACATGTTTGAATATAGGTTAGATTTGTATATGGTTCATGAGGTTTCAGAGTGATGTTTTTTATTAAATAACCTGAAGGCAAAAGATAAAGGAATCCCCAAGGGCTAGTCTGTGGACTGGCATAAGAATCACCTGAGAAAGCTGTACAAATATGTATTCATATACCCTACCCTCCTACCAAAACAGATTTTGATTCAGTAGGCCTTGGGTGGAACTCAGTAACCAGTGTTTTTTAATAAGCTCTCCAGGCATTCTGTCATGCAGCTAAGCTTGAGAATTACTGGGTTAGAAAGATGATCTCAAATAGTCCCTCAGGACCTTGGCTCTGGTTCAGTGATTACATTAATAGACACACACATCCTGAAGCATGACTTCCTGAAAACACACATGTGTGGTTCTCCTCCTCAGTAGATCACTGTGACACTGCATAGAGGTTTTTCCCACGGTGGTATATCCCTGGAGAGCAGAGCCACATCTAGCTGGAAATATAAACACATTCGGTAAAGACAAAGAAGCAAAATGCGAGAAGACAGTGCAGTGACTCACAGAATGCCGACCAGTTCTCAAGCCCTGTGTTTGCAGCACATTTAATGTCAGAAATCACGTAGGAAGTGTACTGCTAGCCATACATGATGATGGTGATGATGATGTTGAGAATAAAGTACCAAAATCTGTGAATGATGTACTTCTTTTTCTCAATCTGATTCCCTGGATTGAAAAGGACCTTGATTGGGCCATGCTTTCTAGTGGAAGCATGCACTGAAATTGAAAGCTCACTCATTTGTGTGTGGCTCTCTTCCTGGCTATGCAGGAAGCTGACCCACATTTAGAGTCTTGATTGAAGTCTGATTTACTGATCACCTTTTATATTTCATACTAACCACTACTGGGCACTGTGGTCTTAACACTGGCTAGAGTTAATATTTGAATTAGAGGGTGGAGGTTTGAACCGAAAACCTATGCTCCAAACAAGTTTATTAGAAAGCTGTTGGGAGTTTTGAACATACATACAACTGATAATAAGTCAGCACCTCATTTCTCATTTGGCATTATTCCCTGAATTTACAGCAGCCTCTGGGACCTCACAGGGAAGAGAGATGTCTCAATCAAGGCCAATCCAGGCATTCCCCCAAGCATTACACAGAGCCTAAAGCACTAAACATATTTGCTGGGCAACCAATTTATCCTTGAGAGCAATTCAAAGATAATCTGGGAAACAAGGGCAGGTGCCAAAGTTTTCACAAAGTTTTGATCAGATTTATGGAATGTAATCAGTGCTATCTCACTGACTATAGATATATATCAGCCACTCACACAAATTAAGAATCATTGCCAGATTTTTATGTATTTAAAAATTAATTTGGTTGCAAATAACATAAACCAAGATAAAAGAAAAACACTACAGTTTTACATCCTTTTAAAGAATTTAAAAATTGGGGTTCAGGAGTGGCTTGACCCAGGATCTTCAAGAGTATCAATAGGGCTTGACTCTCTTTTTCTTCGTTATAACTCAGACAAACTCTTTTATTTCAAATTAATGAGAATGAATCCTCCTAGTAGTCTCAGCCTTGCAGCCTACATGCCTAACAACTCCAGTGGAAAGAGAGCATCTTCCCTGATGACTCCAGCAGAAAGGTAAAGTCAGCTTGGAAAACATGAAATCTCAATAGCTGTGGACAGAACAGGCTACACTGACTGATCAGGCCCAAACTATGTGCCCAGCCTTATAACTTGAAGTGAATTGGGGTAGAAGGAGTTCCCACCTCCATCAGAAAAATGTAGTTTTTAATACTCATTGGGAAAACAAATTCCATTGCCCAAAGAAAGGGCAAAGATGCTAGTTAGGTAACACAAAGATGTCTACTGCTAAAATAATACTAGGAATTATTCTTATTATAGTCAACTTATTTCTGATAATAGATTAATGGAAAAGTCTAAGAGAAAACAGTGTGTCCACCCTTCTACCTCAAAGAAAGACGAATCTGTCAACAAATATCTATTGAGCTTCATAGTAAAATATGAAGAATCTGGAATTTAGAGTCAGATATGCTGCTGCTGCTGCTAAGTCACTTCAGTAGTGTCCGACTCTGTGTGACCCCAGAGACGGCAGCCCACCAGGCTCCCCTGTCCCTGGGATTCTCCAGGCAAGAACACTGGAGTGGGTTGCCATTTCCTTCTGCAATGCATGAAAGTGAAGAGTGAAAGTGAAGTCGTTCAGTCATGTCCGACTCTTAGCGACCCCATGGACTGCAGCCCACCAGGCTCCTCCATCCATGGGATTTTCCAGGCAAGAGTACTGCAGTGGGTTGCCATTACCTGGATTTAAATCCTGACTGATCTATCATGGTTATGTAACATTGGTGAAGTTACTTAGCCTCTTTTCAGTTTTCTTGTTTGCAAAATAAATGCAGAGATAACCTATTTTATAGAATTGGTGGTTACATGAGATATGGTATATAAAAAAAGTATAGTACATCATTCACAGGGGATTCCTTATAAATATTAATCCTCTGACTTGAATATACTTTCCCTCTACCATTACAGCCTCTTTCTTGTGGTAAGATGATATCTAAATCATACCAAGCAGATAAGAAAAACCCTACCTTGAAAACCCTATGATACAGGAAATAAACAACAGGGATATCTTATTGAAGTTTGACTTACATCAGCCCCCTGCATCTCTTATCTGTTCCTCCTTGCTCACGTATCAGTGAGACTAAAAACTAGCGGACCGCTATCCTCTTTCACAAGAAGTCTTCAAACAATAAAAGTCAACAATTAAACGTCACCATTCTCTTCTACTGGTCCCCAAGTTTTCTTCTGTGTATCTTCAAAAAAATGTACGTTCCATCCTTTCTACTTCATCACGATATACACATAAGCTCCACTCAAAGAGACAGCCTCCTGTCCAGCTATATCATTATATCTTACACTGTTTACCACGCACTGTAATTAAAGCTTTTATCAGATTTTATTAAAATATATGACCCATTTCCCCAAGAATACTCTGGGAGTGTTTGCCCCACCCGAAAACCTACATCCATCCCCCAGAATAATTAATACAAGAGCCTATAAAGTGTTGCTTAGTTCCTATTACTGATGGTTAAACAGTTATTGGAAAAGTCAACCCTGGGCTATAGGTAGGACATTTCTCTTCCTGCATAGCATTGGCTAATTAGTTCTCTTTGTATATGACTTTCAAGAAGAGTCAATCTTTCTTCTTTATTTACTGCTGTTGACTAATATCTAAATGGCCCGCATTAAAGTGATAGATGCCTTTTCTTTCTTTTTTTTTTTAAGATGTGCCCTTTGGAGAACAACAGCTGCCAAACTGACCTAAACATCAAAAGAAACGTGCTGAAGGGAGTGAGAGAGTGCTATTTTCTAACTGATTTCTGCTTTTCAAGTGGACAGGTCTGAATGCCATAAAGGGGCAGAGAGAAAAGATGCTGGAGAGAACTGGGGGGAAAGGGGTGGAGGGAGGAAAGAGAGAAAGAAAACAGGTGCAGAAGGGAGTATGCAGTGGGTCTCCCCTAAATTACTGCCTCTGGACCCCAATCACACTGATTGATATACATCTGCCACTGATAGGAAAATGAGACTCTTGTTCCCTCCAGCCTTGTTTAGCCTCCAAATGACAAAGTAAAACAATGTCATTCAGAAGCTATAAATCTGGCTGGGGAGAGAGCCCCACTGACAACTTCCATGCAGAGCTATTTAGAAAGGGAAACAGATTAACTTCTCAGCACCATCGCTGAAACGCCTGTCTCCCCAACCTGCTGTGGTCCTCTTACCCCCGAACCTTCACTGTGGTGACGGGCAGCGTACCGTCTCCCCCCTCTTCAAGGGCACCAGTTGGACAACCATCCAACCTATCCCGTAACCATTCCCAGCCTCATCATTTTCAAACTGATTTCAAAAACAAGGGCTATCTGAGTCTCAGCATAAATTTGTGAGTAGCCCAGAAGTAATATGTCTGTCTTTTACAAATAAGGATGTTGAGGCTTCGACACAAGCTAAATGACTTTACCCGGCTTGTAAGTGGTAAAATCCAGATTTGAACTTGCGCCACGTCTTCTGCATCTTCACGCATGCAGCTCCTTTGATACAAGGGCCTCTCCTTCTCCTGGCTCACTAGGAATCTCCTAGTGAATCTCCTTCTTCAGGGCCTTGAACACACGTCATCTTCTCTGTGCATCTTTCCAACCAGCCTACACAGTTGCCATCTCCTTAAGCAATTCACACATGACTTGATATTTCTCACTCTGCATTATAATTGTTTTTAACCTTTACAAATAGAATAAGGTAAATGCAACGAGGAGAATAGTGATTTGTTATTCTGTTTTTCTAGTGTCAGGCACATTATATATGCTCAATTAATGTGTGCTGTGTAAATGAGCTAATGAATAAAATGGTCTTAAATTACACATAATGAAAAACCACTTCAACAAAATGCTTCCTAAGTAATCATACAGAGAATGAAGGTAGCCATGGGATGGAACACAATGAACCATTTTCTTGTGAAGACACCATGATGATCTCAGTAGGCTGGCAGAGATGGGGACTTCAGTCATACACTCATGGTTATCAGAGCCCTAGTTTTCCTGAGTCTGGGTGGTGGATAAAGGACACCCCTTGGTTTGCCAAGATGGTTTTTAACAAAGGTATATATTTCATAAATGGCTCCAAAATTATCCTCCTAGGTTCTTTGCTACTATTAATACTCAATATAATTGTGAGGTTTTTCTATATTCAAGATTTTGTTTTTTTGTCTACTCTGCTGCATAGTCAAGTTGCATGGAGAACTGTTGAACCACTCTCTGACATGCTTCAGTAAATTATATACCAGAGCCAAGCTCTGTGTAGGGTAGAGGGAAGCTGGCTGGCTGACTCCTTGGAGAAGAATGACAGTTATGGGTTATGACTCTTTTTCCCATGACTAGGCTCCTGGTGAAAAATACATCACAGAGAGAAAAATCAGTGATCTAAAGGGAACCCATCACAGGCCGGTCGTACCTCCTGTAATGCTCCAGAATGGATTGTTTTTCTTTCTGAGGTGTGCTTTAGTAAATAAAACAAGAATTACTCCCACCAACTTCAGGATGTATGCACCTGTGAACCAATCAGGACAGGGACTGATACCTGATCACTTTCTAGGAGAGGAAGAGACAATGCCCTTCAAAAAACCCGGCTCCTGGGTGAAATTTTGCTCAGTTCAAAACAGCCTGACTTCTGGTTGAAATTTGGCTCCTGGTAAAGCTTGCTCCCATATGCATCAAGGATAAAAAACAAATAAGGGCTATCATGCCTATCCCTGGTTACATCCTAAATCAAACCCCCCTATTTCTGCTGGACCTCTTGACGGCTCAGAGTCCAGAGAACCACTTCTCATTGGGTCTCAAGTCACCTTTGCTTTACTGCTGTTGTTGTTCAGTCACTCAGTCATGTCTGACTCGTTATGACTCCATGGGCTGCACAAGCCAGGCTTCCCTGCCCGTACCATCTCCCAGAGTTGGCTCAAACTCATGCCCATTGAGTCAATGATGCCATCCAACCATGTTCCTCACTTTTTCTCTTTTACTTCACACATAAAACAAAAGTCAGAGAAAGCACCCCCTCTAAGCAACCCTGGAACTCCAGACTGAGATCACCATCTGGAGAGGAATTCAGGTAACAAAGAATGTCCCTGCCATTTTTCCAGGTGGACGAAACTCCACATAAACTGCCATTTCCTCAGACGCTCAGTCTCTTTCCTGTCCTCCTTTTGCTTCACTTCAGCATCACATTGGGATACTCGGTATAAAGGCCTCGTGAGGAGACACCGTGTTTTAGATCTTTTTTTCCACACTCCATAGACTAATCTTCTAGATGACCTGGTTTCCAATAACTTAACAAAAGTATATTTCTCTGTTTGCAACTCCAGCTCAGATATTGATCAAAGACATCATCCCAGAGGGCCCATTTGTCTAGCCAGAAAGTTTAAGCATGGAAAGTTGGGTCTCTGGTTTCTGCAGTGAGAACATATGTGGAATGACAACTTTACAGGTTTTGGACAAGTTTTTTTTGACAGTCTAAACTGACAGCGAACATCTTGTATTTCCCTCTGCTGACTTAACAGAAAATGAACTGTTAGAGGTGAAAGTTTGATTTTGGATAACTGAATAGCCCAACTGATTGTCCCAGGCATTTTTCTTCATTGCTTGCTTTTTTAGAGTAATTGAACTGAAGGTCCAAACACCTGCTAGAGCTGTAAGTTTTAACAATGAATTACCGAACATTCAGTTTTCACCTATCTCTAAAGAGGAAGAGCAGCCTGTCTGGCAGCTGACCAACTAGTTTCTGAACTCGACTAATGCAATGGAGAGAAACAGGTGAACAAAATGTGAATCAAAGATAACATATGAGTTTTTCATTAACAAGTGTAGGGAGTCAGTTTCCATGACAAAAATGATGACAGGGAAAACAGATATACTCAAAATTCCATCTCTGTGCCTGTGCTTTAACACAGTGGGGTAGCTCAGCAGACAGGTCTCTCTTACCAAATTCGAGTCACCCACATGTACTAGGCAAAGGCACAGTTAGGACAGAATCTATTAATGTGATGTCCCAGTAGGAGCCTGGTCACCACCACTCAAAACCAAGCGTCACATACATCAACATATTAAATAACCTAATAACCCTTCTCACTTTAATTCATGAAGCCACTGCCCACACCTCAGTAAACACACACCAACTTAAACATTTCTACAATATCCACATTCATTCACCCCAAGAGAAAGAAACCTGAAATTGCATTCAAATAAAACAAAACTGGACATGGCCTGAAAACCTGGAAACGTGAAATAATTTCTCACTTGCTGCCTTAAGCTTGATACCACTAAAGCCCAGATCATAAGCCTCTCTGTACTCCACAGCATAGAACTGTAAACAAAAAGGTGGATTAGCCATCATCTAGTCCAAAGCCCTCATTTTTCAGACTAAAGAAACTGAGGCCTCAATAATGCCAATTTCTTGTGTGAAACATGGTCTGGCAAGCAGGTCTCCTGATTCCCAATTTACTGTTATTATGTATAAAGCTAGTGATAAGATTTTTGTGTTCTCCTCTGCTAATTTCTCTCTTTACAATCCACTGACTATAGTTATTTCCTGAATTTCAACTTAGTGTTTTCCAATACTCTACTTTTACCCACCCAGAGAACCCGACTGCTTGTTTGGTTCTCAGGGTCACATGACACAGGCCCTCCCCCGACCTTCTACACCAGCTCCAATCAGTGTTCTCTCCGGGGACACAGATCCTGAATCTACACTCTACCTGTAGCTGCTGGCCTTGTACTTCCCTTTGACACCCAAGCAACAGGTTGAAACCCTCTGTCACCCATCGCTGTTTACCAACACTGTCGCTATCTCTGAAACCATCTCAGATTTTCTAGGCTTCAGGATTGACCATCTGACTTTTATATCTAACTTTTTTATCTATATCTTTTATATCAGAGCTTTTCTCAGAGAGCATCATGACCAGCATTTGTCATTCATAGACTTTATAGCCAGTCTCCCCTCTGCAGCTCTGCCCAATCTCATTCCTTCTCCTCTGTTTCACAGACTTAAACAGGATAAAGGGAAACAAGTGACTGGCATGTAGTAGACACGGGAGAAGGCAATGGCAATGCACTCCAGTACTCTTGCCTGGAAAATCCCAGGGACGGGGGAGCCTGGTGGGCTGCCGTCTATGGGGTCGCACAGAGTCGGACACGACTGAAGCGACTTAGCAGCAGCAGCAGCAGACACCAGATAAATGTTAGTTGACTGTGAATTTAGTCACACTCTGATTATCTTCAAATACCTGGGCACTATAGTTTGACTTCTTGATATTTTTAACTTAATGGTAAAAACTAAAAAGGTAATTTCTTTTTTAAGCTTTTGCTTAATATTTTATATTAAAAAAACTAAAAGGTAATTTCTTGTTTAAACTTTTATTTAATATATTATAGTTGATTTACAATGTTGTGTTAGTTTCGGATGTACAGAAAAACGATTCATTTATAAATAAACATATATCCATTATTTTTCAGATTCTTTTCTCATATGGGTTATTACAGACTACTGAGTAGAGTTCCCTGTGCTATACAGTAGAACCTTGATGATAACCTACGTTATAAATGGTAGTGTGTATTTATTCATCCTAAACTCCTAATCCTAAAGAAGGCTGAGCACTGAAGAATTGATGTTTTTGGATTGTGGTGCTGGAGAAGACTCTTGAACATCCCTTGGAGTGCAAGGAGATCAAACCTGTCAATCCTAAAGAAAATCAAACCTGAATATTCACTGGAAGGACTGAAGCTGATGCTCCAATACTTTGGCTACCTGATGCGAAGAGATGACTCATTATAAAAGACCCTGATGCTGGGAAAGATTGAAGGCAGCAGGAAAAGAGGGAGGCAGAGGATGAGATGGTTAGATAGCATCACCAAATCAATGGACATGAATTTGAGCAAACTCAAAGAGATAGTGAAGGATAGGGAAGCCTGGCATGCTGCAGTTCATGGGCCAGCAAAGAGTCAGACAGGAATTAGCAACTGAACATCAACACCAAAATAATTTCCACAATATTTTGGTTTAAAAAAGTGAAAGTGTTAGTCGCTTAGTAATGTCTGACTCTTGTGAATTCACGGACTGTAGTCCGCCAGGCTCCTCTGTCCATGGGATTTCCCAGGCAAGAATACTGGAGTGGGTTGCCATTTCCTTCTCCAAGGGATATTTCCAACCCAGGAATCGAACCTGGATCTCCTGCATTGCAGGCAGATTCTTTACTGTCTGAGCCACCAGGGAAGACCCAAGAACAAGCTAAATGATAATTCTGCCGACAGTGGCAAACACTACAGTGAGCGCTACCATAGAGCGAGCCCTCACTAAGTGCCAGGCACTGCGCCAAGCCTTTTAACATGCAATTTCTCATGAATCCTCATGAGCAGTTGACGACTCGGGTACTATTATTCCCCATTTTACGAGTGAGAAAATGAAGACTCAAGGAGTTTAAGGAATTCATCCAATTTGGATGTTGGAACCTTTGTTCTTGACTACAATGCCTCACTATGATGTTCTGTTTTAGGACTTTAAAGATATAAAGTCTGTCTGCATCGTGTATCTTTTCCTCTTCTATTCCTTATAATCACGCACTACCTTTTTCATCACTCTCACATTTTCTGTAAGCTCAAGAGCCTCCTTTTCTGAATTCTGTCTTGTAAGACTTTCATCCTCTCTCAGCCTTGGTGGCAGCTCTCCACCCAGCTCTCACCCATCTGAGCCTGAAGCCAGTCTTTTTCCTCTGTAGGATCTGTATTCTCCTATTACTGAAATCCTCTACTTTTTCATACAGAACATATAAGGTAACATCTATTTTTTAAAGAAAAAGAATTGGGCATGTAGAACTATGTTTAGAATGTAATTATTTAAACTGATTTCCACCAGGTCCCTCCTCAGGCAGAAGGGGCTCCCTGGGGAGTCTTTCCAGCTCAGGATCAGCTGCCTTGTTCCCTGGCTTTGAGAGCTGGATCTCTGTGATCTGCAGAAAATGAACAAGCCAAACCTTAACTTGTTGGCTCCTGCCATAGCTAGCACAAGCAATTTCCACAAACTGGCAAGGGAGACTCACTAAAGATCACAGGGACCTCACTGTTGGAACAGTACCCCCTGGGCTCCAGTTGGCCGCCACATCAAGGATAATCATCCCTCCAGCCCCAGCACACTCCTGCAGGATCACTCCCTTTACATCGCTCCTTCTCTATCACATCCGCAGAGTGATCTGCCTGCTTATTAAACAAAAGTCCACCTTTTGGCTTTTCCCGCTAATGAAGTGCTTCTCAACCTTGGCTACCCATTAGAATCACTTGAAGGACTGTGGCCTGGACCTCACCTCAGAGATTCTGATTCAATTGATCAACAGTAGGACCAGACCTGAGCATACCATCCAAGCAGCCTACAGTTACCCGACCTCCCATCCCATTTCTATGTGCTTTTCCTTGACCCGACCAAGCTCATCCCCACCTTAGAACCTTCATGCTAGCTATTCCTTTTGCCAGGAATAGTCATCTCCCAAATCTTTCACACAAATGCTCCCTCCCCTCGTTCAACTCTCAATTTAAACGTCGCCTACTCCAAGTGACCATCTCTGACCTCTCTCTCTAAAATGGTGTTTAATCCTTCCAATTAGGCTCTATCACATTCCCTTGCTTTAGTTTTCCCAAGCACTTTGGCTATCTGACATTACTATATGTATTAATCTTATTTTTGTTTGTTCCACACTTAGGATATAATCAGCATGGAGGGAAGAACCTTTCCTGTACTGTTCATTGCTGAATTTGGGGAGTTGAAACATGCCTAGAATTTGTTGAGCATGTACTCAACAAATATCTGCTGGATGAGTAGGCATGCACATCCAACAAACACACATCCAGTAACTGGCATGCAGAAACCATTCTGGGCAAAATTATTTCCAGTGTCCTCTCAAAATTATTTCTTAGAGCAAAAGGGCTACTTTCTTGTACTCACTATCTGTTGTCGTTCCGTCACTAAGTCATGTCCAACTCTTTGCGACCCCATGAACTGCAGCATACCAGGCTTCCCTGTCCTTCACTATCTCCTAGAGTTTGCTCAAACTCATGTCCATAGAACTGGTGATGCCATCCAACCATCTCATTCTCTGTCTATCTGTAGATACTATCTGTGGGAAACGATCATCCCACCAAAACCTCTTTGAGCATTTACACCACTGCTCTTTCGGTTATGGCATCTTCCACTTCTTTGTTACCAACATAACCCAGCTCAAATCTCATACTCTCTATGAAGTCTTCCCTGACCCCTCAGCCCAAAGTGACTTTTCTTTTCTCTAGTCTCCTTTAGCAATAATAACTTAAATGTTAGTTAATGATATGCTACTCTATGACATCTCTTCTATTGATGCCTTGGAACTGTTGGCTAAAGAGACCTTGAACTCCTAGAGACCCTGGACACTTGGTTACTAAAGCCACCCTCTGGTTTTCTCTAGCCCTGCAAATCATAAACAAATATCAAGGTGAGCAGAGAAAACATGGGTATCAAATGCACTGAGAAATAACGCTCAGTTTAGAGCAGAGATGCACATGAGGGGCACATGCCTAGATTTGAGTAAGAATTTACCCACAGATGGAAGGAAAACTGACCCAGGACAACACATGCCTTAAGGAAGACTAGAAAGTAACACTATGAAAGCCAGGCTTGTGGAAATAGACTAGATATGAGAGACAGAGGCAAGTTAATTAATAGCTAACTCAGTAGCAGTAGGGTTAGAGACATTAATGTCAGGGAATGGGAGTAAATGCACTATAAGGATCTTTTTTTAAAAAAAAATTTAATTGGAAGATAATGATCTTAAACCAACATTTATATCGATAATCTTGAACACAAGTTGTTGGGAGAGTTTGGTCTATCAGCCCATTAGCTGATGGTGGATTCCATCACATTTGATTCCAAATTATTTTCTTAAAATTATACATAAGTAGTAAGTTTTAAAAGTTATTGCACTCTCAGTAACTCAGTTGTTACTTAACTCCCCAAGTATTTACTATTTCTCTCTCAAGTAGACTGCATATTCCATGGATCCCATAGAACTTTCATACTAAATGAGGTTTCTAGGTAAACCCTTTCCAAACTATTTTACCATACAAATGTGGGCTAGGATTTGAATGGGGAAATGAGTTCAATTTTTCACTATCTCCTCATCCACCCTTCCTCTCTAGGCCTTCTACCTCCATTTGCGATCTTTTCTCTGTTAGACTACTGGACAAGATGAAAAGGAAGAAGATAAAGGAAATCAGATAATAACAATAATGGCAAACACTTAATAAGTACCAACTGTGTGCCACCCTCCTTACAAATATCATTTTGATCCTCATAATGAAGGCTTCCAGAAGCTGTATAACATCACACGGAGCTAATGAGTGTGGTGGAGGCAGCCTGGGAACCTGGACAGTCTGACTCCGAAGCAGGGTGCTCTGTGAACCGCCAGGCTGCCTGCCTTGTCAGATTCACAGGCTCTGACAGTCCTGTCCCCAGACCCAGAGATCCACATGGCGGAGGGAGATGAAAAGAAAGACGGTCTCTCTGGAACTTCCTGGTGAGCCAGTGGTGAAGAATCCTTCGACCTCTGGTGCAGGAAGATCCCACACGCCACAGGGTAACTGAGCCCGTGCGCTGCAACTGCTGTGCCGAGGCTCTAGGGCCCACAAGCCGCAGCTACCGAGCCTGTGCGCTGCAAGTACTGAAGCCCAGGCACCGAGAGCTTGTGCCCCACAACAAGAGGAGCCACCGCTGTGAGAGGCCTCTGCACCACAACCAGAGATGAGCCCCCTGCCTGCTGCAACTAGAGACCCAGTGCATCAAAGACCCAGCGCAGCCAAAAATAAATAAATGTTTTTTTTGTTTTTTTTTGTTTTTTTTTAAAGAGGGTCTTACTGACTAATTCTCTGGGATGAGGCACACTGGAACAAAGAGAATTGGGGTAGCCTGCTCTACTTTTCGTTCCTTTTTTTTCTGGCTTCCCTGGTTTTACAGCCTCCCTTGAAGTTAGATGGGACCATGTGACAAACCCTATAGGGCAGAAGGTGAAAATGTATCAATAACACTCTCAAAGATAGATGCCCTGACTTCCTTCTCAGTAAGAAGAAAGAAAAATCTCTTATTCTCGGAGATCATGGCTTAAAACCCGTCCTACCTTGTGGTACTTGTCTGTAGGTCCCTAGTTTTATTTCTCAGAGTTGCAGAGGAACTTGGGCAGAAATAGGTTTATCAGACTACCTCCCGGGAGGATAATACAGCTGTCCTGTTCCCTTTTCCCTGTCCCCCTGTGGCAAACAGATAAACTAAAAGGAGCTGTCTAGGCACTTGGCCCAAGGAACCTGCCTGAGAAGTTGTTACACACCAATTACTACCTCAGGGTTCTTTGTACAAAATAAAGGTAAATCAGTGTAGCAGACACTGACGTGCCAGACACTGACCAGCTGCTTTGAGCCTCATTCCTTTTCTTCTGGCTTCCCTGGTTTTACAGTCTCCCTTGAAGTTAGATGGGACCAGGTGACAGTGAAACAAGGAGTATCAGTTCTAGATCTGGCCCATATGAACCTCTAAAATGTGATTCCTTTCAGTTCAGTTCAGTTGTTCAGTTGTGTCTAACTCTGCAACCTCCCCATGGACTGCAGCACACCAGGCCTCCCTGTCCATCAGTAACTCCAGAGTTTACTCAAATTCATGTCCATTGAGTTGGTGATGCCATCCAACCATCCCATTCTCTGTCATCTCCTTCTTCTTCTGCCTTCAATCTATCCCAGCATCAGGGTCTTTTCCAGTGAGTCAGTTCTTCATATCAGGTGGCCAAAGTTTTGGAGCTTCAGCTTCAGCATCAGTCCTTCCAGTGAACATTCAGGACTGATTTCCTTTAGGATGGACTGGTTTGATCTCCTTGCAGTCCAAGGGACTCTCAAGAGTCTTCTCCAACACCACTCTGGGCTTCACTCTAATTTCAAGGAATCTGAGAATGCCGAGGAGTACTCACTACTAAATTTGGTATTGGCTCTGAGATGCTTCCAAAAAATCTTTTGAAGGAGTCCCTGTTGGGAAATTGAACATATTCACATATCTCTGAAATATGCTTCAAGTTTATCATTTTGTGAAATTCTGATATTTTTGCTATCAGAATTCTATCTGGACCACAGAAAGCAAATTACTTCTGTGTAAAATAATCAGCCTGTCTGAAACTGAGACATGACTTACAGTTTGAGCCAAGCCCTGTTCCTCACTAGATCTGGGTAATTTATTATTTATTTTTGTTTAATCCCTGGCCTTGAAGTGTTGGTCTCACTTCTTTCCAGGGTTGCTGTAAGTCTTGCTGACTAAGTTTCAGGTATAATTCCTGGAGATTCTCAGCTAGGAGAGGCTGCAAAGGGCCAGCTTCTCTAAGTAACAGTGTCCCATTGTTTGCATTGACTTTTTTCCACCTCGATAATAACTTCCAATCTGATGTGACAGCTGGTAAGCACTACTTTTTTGCCTTTCCCTATGGTTATGTGTGATTGGTTGCTTTAGAAAAAAATTGTATTTCTTGAATGTCTTAGGATCTCATAAATTATAGAAGTACTTTCCTTCTGGCTAGAAAAGAGCAATAAAGCATGTCCCTGACTTGTAGCTCCCTCTACACTCCAGTATCTTCTTATTTCCAATGTCTCCTACGCTGATGTCACTGAAAGGTTTATTGCCTCACGTGTCAGAGAGCTAAGAAAAACATCTAACTACAGGGCCAACACTTACTCATGCTCTTCCCAGAATTCAGTGTATGAACAGACTGGGCATGCCTTAAGCCATTGGCTCATAACCTTTGTGTCATGACTCAGTGGTATGTCTTGATCAGTTTCCTCATCTGCCATCTCTTAGAGAGCATGTAAAAAATTATTCAAAGATATCTGCTTGTATTAGCTAGGTTAATGCTAGTTGATTAGCAGATGAAGTTTAAAATCTCAGTGGCTTAACAAAATAGATGTGAATTTTCCACTTATAAATGCACGTGAAGCCCAGCTGTAGGTAGGCAGTGGAAGAACCAGACCCAAGGAGGCTTGGCCATCTTCAACCAGTGGCTTCAAAGGAAGCGCTCAGGGTGGACACTTATCCACAGATGAAGAAATAAGGAACTTTTTGTAGTTTAATTTGTTTGCTTGTTTTTGTTTTGCAAAAAAGTTACAGTAAGCAGGTGAGATGGAGCTTCAGAAGAAATTATGCTTATGGCTCAGATGGTAAAGTGTCTGCCTGCAGTGTGGGAGACCCAGGTTCGATCCCTGGGTTGGGATAACCCCCTGGAGAAGGAAATGGCAACCCACTCCAGTACTCTTGCCTGGAAAACTCCATAGACTGAGGAGCCTGGTGGGCTACAGTCCATGGGCTCCATTGGACACGACTGAGAGACTTCATTTTCACATGGTGGAAAAAAGAGCTTAAAAAGGTGGACGCTTTCCTTTTATTCTATTTATCCTTCATCACTTAGAATCACAGAGTATTAGACTTGAAAAGTGTCTATAAATCAACTTGCTTGCCTTCCTACTCCTAGGAGATCTATTTCTAGAACTCGGGACTTTCAGCTCCAAGGTGAGCTAATGTGCTTCCTTCACGTAGAACACACACCTGTAAGACTGCCCTGGGATTTGTCACTCGTGTGTGCTCAGGTCTTTGCACCTGGACACTCAGTCGTGTCCAGGTGTTTGCAACCCCATGGACTTTAGCCCACCAGGCTCCTCTGTCCATGGGGTTTCCCAGGTAAGGATACTGGAGTGGGTGGCCATTTCCTACTCCAGGGGATCTTCCCAGCCTCTGCTGGGTGTAAATCCTGGTTGCACCACTTGGGAGCTGAGCTAGTTACACTCTCTGCAAAAGGATAATTTTAATAATCTGTTCACTGGGTGGTTGTGAGAATTAAATGCACAATGTCCGACACATGCTGAGAAAGATTGAAGGCAGGAGGAGAAGGGGATAACAGAGGACTAGATGGTTGGATGACACCATCAACTCAATGGACATGAGTATGAGCAAGCTTTGGGAGATGGTGAAAGACAGGGAAGCCTGATGTGCTGCAGTCCATGGGGTCACAAAGAGTCAGACACAACTGAGGGACTTAACAACAAAGTTCCAGAGGATTAAAACTGAGTGACCAGTCTTGGTGATGTTATATAATAATGAAAACAACAACAACAATCTTTATCATCATGGCTTCCACATATTGAGCACTTTCTACCTACCAGAGTCATGTTTTAATGGACTTCACACACATTGATGTACTCGTTTCTTACAATAAGCTCATTATAAAAATACTATCATTATTTCCATTTTATAGATGAGGAAGTTGAGGTATGGGGAACTAAATAACTCTCCTAAAGTCACATAGCCAGTGAGTGAGCAGAGCCAAGATTCAAACCCAAGCTCTCTATCTCTAAAGCCACCCCTACAACCTTACAACTATTATGTTACTAATACTAATGGTTGCAAAGCAAACAAACAAAATACTGTTGGAATAATCATCTCGTGTTCTAGCTGTCTTGAATATTCAGAAAATAGAGAAGCATTTTTACCACCCCCTACCCCCATACCAAAAAGATACGAGATCATCCTGTTCTGAGCCTCAGATCCTTTACTTTCCAGATCATGAACAACTTCTGTGACTTAGGGCACAGAGTCAAAATGAGCAGGAACCCAGAAGTCAACTTCCCTCATACAAAAATCTGTCTGTGAGTCTGGACTGAAGGAGTGCTGGGGCTAAAGGAAGTAGAGAGCCCAACCAGAAGGGGTGAGCTTTTCTGAGTTAGAAAAGGGATAAGGGATTACTGAGTTTCTAAGAAAGACAGAGTTCCAGGTCCCCTTTGAAGTAATGGCCAAGATGAAAGGGATTCCCGCTGGTTCCTATACAACCAACACTAAACCCTGCAGAAGAGTAGAAAGTGTTTCTCTGGCCAAGTTGGTGGTCAGTAGAGGGCCATTGTGAGGACCCTCTCTGTGACCAGCAGGCCTATGACCTGCACAGATAATGAAGGACCAAACTGGAGAGCTGCGCCACGTGGCAGATAGAGAAATAATCACAGCAGGGTCCCCTGGGAAGGATGCAACCCTCCACTCCTATCTTCCTAACCTCATGAGAGTGTCACTTAAAATTTTTGAAGAACCCTAGGAAATGCGTTTCCTCAAACAGAATGCAATAGATTTTTTTATACAGCTTTCCACCAGATGAGAGCTCAGAACTAAAGTTAATTTGATTTAGAGGAATTAAAATAATATGGCCTGTGCTTGAGTGTTATACAGTAATATTACCCACCTACAACACTTACAGTACTGCATACAAATATTGCCCATGATATATGGATCAATCTGACAATTTCAATGGTTGATTAGATCCTTAAAACAAACTTTTCTTGATTGTGATAAAATATACAAAACATAGGATTTAACGTTTTAAGTGTACATTTCACTGCCGGTAGGTATATTCACATTGACCTGCAAGCTCAAAATCAATTGGCTTAAAGAATTCACCCTGGTGGTGAAGAAGAAAACGTTTAAGGGCCTTTTGATACATTTAGGGCAGTCAGCTAGAATGGCCATATTTTTTAAACATTTTAGATAAAAAGGAAATGCAATGTGGCCTTTAGAAAGTTCAACAAAAGGCTTAATATTTACTTTAGCAGGCATCGTAGTATCAATAGCTCATATCTTGAATTTCCTTTCCTTACTTCCTAGCATACAAAACAGATAAAAGAAAAGCAAACTGTAAAACAGCCCTGAGATAGAAAACCTGAAAACACTTCAGAAAGGTAGATGGGAAGAACTTGTAAAGCCCATCTGACCACAAAAGCCAGAGTTCAAGTAATAATGCAAATATAAAGAAAGCCATTAACCTCTGCCGTAACCCCTCTTGGGCCCCCGTGTACCTGTGATTACACATAATAACAGCAGTGACTGCGAGTAAATCTTGCTGTGATTTGTCAAGCAATCGGAGGCCTAGGAGACGCATCACCAGATTCTAAATGGAGGCTGGTGTTAGTGTCAATCAAGAGAATTTCTGTCTTAGTCACGCCCTTCTGACTTTTCCTGTGTTCCAAGCCAGGAGTGCCCACGGTTTCTGGAGTGAGATCCACATTCCTATGAGCGTCCACATTCAGCCCCTCTTCCCCTAAAGAGGCAAGCAATCCAGGCAGACGCTGGGATCTCAAGAGCTTTACTTCCATACCTCATCAAAAGGCCTTTATTAAACACCCATTTATAGACAATGCAGTAAAAACCTTCATCTCTGTCTAAAGACAACCATGTAGACACAAGCCCACTCCTCCATGTGAACTCAGCAATCATTTAACTTCTCTAAACCGCACTTTCATCAGTAATACGGGCATGAGGATTTCTAAACCCAGAGTTGTTTTGAGAACTTTATGAGGTGCTATAAATTGTCTAAACTATTGCACACACCCTGAAAACCTGTCCCTTTATTTGAGTGTCAGTTTCTCCCTTCTGTAGTAGTAAAACAGAGGTCACTGACCAGGAGTCTATAATGTCTTATTTGGCCAATACAACGCTTTAAACATTTATTTATTTATTTATTTATTTATTTAAATTAAAGGCAACATTGCAAAAACAGAAAAACTAAGATAAAAATACAGATTTTCAACTTTTCTTTAAAAATAGAAATTTCTGGCCATATGACCTTATCTCCCTGAGGCAGTTCACCCACCAAGCCTAAAAAGCACAGTCCCCTGCAGAGGGGGCATGTCTTCCTCAGGTGACCACTGCAAACCCCACGCTGCAGACAGCCCTCATTCTCTGCCTCTTCCAAGATTCTGCAGGCTTCTAATAAAATTCTTGCCACGGTCACAAAGAGCCTGGGTCTTTCAAAGACGTCAAATTAAAAGGCGTTCTTTGACCCAGCTAAAGACAAAAAGCTGCTTGTGCTACCTATCTGGATTGTGATTTTTGTCACAGAAACCCAGCAAACCTTTCTCTCCTTTTCTTGCCCTACCTTAGTTTAAGAAAACTTTTCTGAGTCAGTTGACTTCAGCCTGCCCACCTGATAAGACCCAGGAGATCAATGCTTCATCATTCTCCTTGGATTAGCTTGTGTGATACTGACCCAGTCTACCAAGCAGACAGATAAGATGTGTCAGCATATGATCCTGTGTGTAATGGAATAGTCTCATGCTTGTTAAGGCTCCAAATGAGGTCTGTGTAACAACCTCAGGGCCAAGACTCATACTGGTATCTTGGCTCATGCATCCGTATCCTGGAGAGTTGTTGAGGGGTAGGTATAAGAGCCAAGACCTTCTCTTTGGGTCTGATAGGGACAGCATTATATAAGGAGATCGGGCTCACCTAAAGGTCCATCTTTAAATATTTTCTGTATCCCCACCCATCAAAGGACTTCCCTGATAGCTCAGCTGGTAAAGAATCCACCTGCAATGCAGGAGACCCCAGCCTGGAGAACTCCATGGACTGTATAGTCCATGGGGTCGCAAAGAAGCCAGACACAACTGAGCGACGTTCACTCATTCACTCATCCATCTCAGGATAATAATGACGGATGTCAGGGTGATTGTGAATGATTACTTAGCACAGAACATTAGGCACATGTATGTCGAAAGCACAGAGCAGTAGGAGCTCACCCAATCTAAGGCCTCAGATCACTGAAGAACCACTTGAGGTTTTATCATCAAATGAGTCCCTCCATGAAATGTTTCTCAGCAAATGGTTTAAAGGCCACCCTTATCAGAATTATCGGGAATGCTGGTGAAAAATACTATTTCCTGAGGTCACTTCTCCACAGAGTTATACACACACACACACACACACACACACACACACCTGCTGACCCATGATCTCCTTAATAATCTTTCCTTTAAGGATGTCATGGAGTGAAACAATAAACACAGAAAATTCTCTTACTTCCCACATCCTAACTAGTAGGGGGGTTGGCCGAGGGCTTGAGAAGGAATCATTCTTCAGATTGTTACTCCAGTTAGCCACATATAATGCTGTTCCTACTAGTCAATAATCAGCAACCTTGAAGACTCTGGCACAGTCTACTCTTGTTCTCTCAAGTCATTATTTATTTAACCAATGGCTGCTAACTTCACTGAGCACCCCAATACATGAAGAGTGATGCTCACTTCCTTCTATGACCCCATATTCAATTAACTAAATTTCCCCAGAATGTGCGTCATAGAATAGCAGTTTCAGAGACACCAAAGTGTGCCTGCAGATGAACTTAGGATGGGAAACTAACCCTCTCCCCCTCCTGGAGAGTCACACGCTACACCAGCACATTAAAGGCAGTGAGAAGTCTGCAGTGAAGAATTCCATTTCACTCCAGTTAATACTGGTTTCCCCACACTTATATGACCAGAGAATTCTGTTTTGGAAGCTTCTGTGTAACAGTCTACAAAACTGATTTTCTAGGGAACACATTTTGGGAAATGATCAGCATAACCGTGTAACTTCTTGTTTATCATTAAACGAGCCACAACCAGCCTCTTTTAAGTGAAATGGGAGCATGATTAATTATTAGAGTGCAACAAGTATAAGGTAAGCCCATGTGAGAGAAACTGGAACATATGATGGCTCTAGAATAATGTACCTCCTTCCATTTGATGTCACATAAACCCCACCTTGAAACAAGTGTCCCAGGCCCTGGGACCATCCTTGTCTCTGGTCGAGGAGAATAAAAGAAGCTCAAGACCCATGGGTCTTAATCATGATCCTGCTGATTGTGGTCCTGACCTGCCCAAGCGCTTGTACTTCAGAGTTCATCATTCTCCCGTATCTTGATCTGACCTCAAGCTGTTGATATTGGCCTGCTCCGTGGTGATCCACTCCAAAGACTAACCCCCCATCCCTGCCGGATGTCCCTGAGACCAACCATCTTTCTTCTTTCTTTCTTCAGGGCCTCTGTCTCCTGCTTGTAAGGACCTGCTGGCTTCCAGGATATTCACTTATTGCTTCCTGCTCTCTTGGCCTTTCTTCTAGCCTTTTTAATTTGCATCTCCCCATGTATCCCACCATCCTGTTATCAATCAAGTTTTTTTTTTCTATTTTATTATTTCTAAAAGTAAAAAATAACCAAAAGAGTGAACAAACAATTTAATATTGGGCCTGCAGGTGCTATTTTAATATGCCATTTAGTTATTTAACTAAATAAACAGATTGCAAATAATGTCAGTAAGCCAGGTGAGAGCCAACAAGTTATGAATAGACATTTACCCAACCTCACGTTTCTGCCAGTGACATTAAACATAAAATAAAATGGTGCTGTTCCCTTCTCAAGTAACTATAGTGCTTTAATACATCATTTATTCTTAGATATTGCCTGGTGCAAAAACAGACCTCCCTCACAATTATACACTAAGTCTACCAATTTCTCAGATGTATACTAGACAGAAACTCATGGTGTCAGGCCGTGGAAGACAGTTCTTGGGAACAGTGAACCATTATTGCTCCCTTCACTAAATATCCCTGTGGCCATTTATCCTCTGCCTACTCTTTTCTGTGTGATTAGTGCCTAGAGAATCCCAGGGACAGGGAAGCCTGCGGGGCTGCCATCTACGGGGTCTCACAAAGTCGTACATGACTGAAGCGACTTAGCAGCAGCAGCAGCAGTTCAAGATTTCCAACATCAAAAACAAATGGAGAGGCAAGAGAGTTAACCGCTGGGTACCATTTCTTGCAACTGTCCTAAGTGGTTAACATCCTATCAAAGTAGTTGTGCAATGGAGTCCATTTAGATTGCAAACAAAAAGTAAAAACTGGTGCTTCTATAGGTAGGCTGCTACTCCAAAAAGTAAAAAAAGAAGAAAGTGAAAATAACAAATGTAAAGTTCTTTGATCAAGTCTTTATGCATTTTTCAACCACTGCTATTCAAATACAGAAAATAATACTCATAGACTATCGGACACTGTTCTATAAGCAGACCCGCAGCCTTATTACCCAGCATGCTCGGCCTGCAGCTCCAGATCTGATAGTTTCCAGAAGGAAAAGGGTCCTGCAGATGAATGATGAAGCTTATTGACCCAAAGGAGGAGGAGAAGGGGACAACAGAGGACAAGATGGTCCGATGGCATCACCGACTCAGGCGACATGAGTTTTAGCAAGCTCCAGGAGATGGTGAAGGACAGAAAAGCCTGGTTGTGCTGCACTCCATGGGGTTGCAAAGAGTCAGATACAACTGAGCGACTGAACAAAGTGTGGCAGATATGTTAATTATATAAACTAGTAATTATCCTAAGCATCACGTCTTTTGTAGACACAAAGTAGAATCAATCTATGTAACAAAGGCGTTGCTAGGCAGGTAGCATGCAGATGACAATGCTCCTGAGTGAGCCTTTCGGCACGGCAAGTGCTTCTGCGCCGGAGGAAGTAGACGTAAATACTAGTCATGTGACCCGTGAGGCTCTGGCAGGGACTGGAAGAAGGAGGAGGCCGTCTTTGGGAAAACATCTCTGGGCCATGTGGATCTCCTTAGAGATCCAGGGTGGGGTTATACAAAATCTGGCCACTGTTTCTGCATTTACATGAGGCCCTCTAATGTCCTTTCCACAGTCAATATTTGATAACTCTTTGTAAAAAAAAAAAAAAAATTCATTCTTTAGGCCTCTTACCTCCTAGCCCATGTCAATCTGTTTCTCTAACTCCATCTTCCTACCTCTCTATGTGCTCAGACAGAAAATATGAAAAGGGCTGACAGCTATGAATGGGTAAGGGGTAGCTGTTAGGTAATTCACTTAATCTTAAACTGCTTATAACAACTAACTTCTAGAATTAAAATATCACTCTGTCCATGTGAGATGACTTATAAAGTGACTCCCAAAGATCCTCACCTCCTAGTACTTATGCCCAAGTGTAATTATCTCCACTTTAGGTCTTCTGAACAGTTCTTTGTTGTTCAGTCACTAAGTTGTGTCTGACTCTTTGTGACCCCATTGACTGCAGACACCAAGCTTCCCTGTCCTTCACCATCTCCTGGAGTTTGTTCAAACTCAGGTCCATTGAGTCGGTGATGCCATCCAACCATCTCATCCTCTGTTGTCCCCTTCTCCTCCTGCCTTCAATCTTTCCTAGCATTAGGGTCTTTTCCAATGAGTCAGTTCTTCTAATCAGGTGGCCAAAGCATTGGAACTTTAACTTCAGCTTCAGTCCTTCCAGTAAATATTCAGGGCTGATTTCCTTCAGGATTGACTTGTTTGATCTCTTGCTTTTCAAGGGACTCTCAGGAGTCTTCTTCAATACCACATTTTGAAATGTGGTGGTCCAACTCATATATGGTCCAACTCTCACATCCATACATGACTACTGGTAAAACCATAGCTTTGACTATAAGGACCTTAGCTTTGACTGCTTCCTATTATTTATGCCCAAGGGTAATCATCTCTACTTTTTTATATCTGGTGAACTGCTCTTAATGAATAGTATACAACAAAAGTCATGGGATACGACTTCCAAGTTTACATTACCAAAGACTGTAGCTCCAGTCTTATTCACACTGGCTTTTCTCTGTGTGAAAAGCCAGAAGAGATCTGGCTCTTCTCACTTGCCTCAGATAAAGCAAGCTGCTGCATCATGAGCTGCCCTACAGAGAGATCTAGATGGTAAGGCAATGAGGGAAGCCTCTGGGCAATGGCCCAGTGTGTAACTGAAGCCCACAGTCCAACTTGCAAGGAACTAAATTCTTCCAACAACTACATGAGTGACTTCAGAAGCAGATATTTTTTCAGTAGACCTTTGAGTGACTGCAGCCGCACTTTGATGATCTGAGCCAGAGGACCCAGCTAAGGCATGCCTGGGTTCCTAACTCACAGGAATTGTGACATAAGAAATGCTATTTTCAGCTGCTAATTTCTGGGTTAATCCATCACTCAGCCACAGATAACAATCTCATTGCCTCTGTAGAAGTGGTAAAGAAAGGGAGGGAGAATAAACTAGGCGTGGTGGGCTTCCGAGGTGGTGCTAGAGGGAAAGAATCTGCCTGCAATGCAGGAGACACAGGAAACGCGGGTTCGATCCCTGGGTCAGGAAGATCCCCTGGAGGAGGGCATGGCAGCCCACTCCAGTATCCTTGCCTGGAGAATCCCATGGACAGAGGAGCCTGGCGGGCTACAGTCCATAGCGTTGCAAAGAGTCAGACACAGCTGAAAGGACCGAGTATGCATGCGTACATAGGGCAATACGAGAGGCTTGATCATCTGCATTTGCCTGTATTCTCTAGTCTCTAGGAGAAGGCAAATAGAGAGCTACTTACTCCCGTTAACAGTGGAAGGAAAACAGATTAAGAGTTGAAGGATAGTGTCTGAGCAAATAAATCTTTGAGGGCTGCAAATATATATAATTATAACTTCATCACCTAGCACAGGAGCTGGGTCAGAGAAAATGTTCAAGAATATTTGATGAATAAATTAAAGGAGTGAGTAACTCTGCATTTAACTCTGAATGACACTGACTAAAACCATGTGAACGGAAACAGTTATAAGGGAGCTTTTCCTGACACCTCTATCAATTTGCATCTATGTTCCTATACAGCTTATCTTCCCTTGATACTAAGAGGAGGCAGAGAAAGCCTTTCCCAGTCCGAGGTTCATAACACTGTGCTACCCTGTACTTTTCTCTCAGCTTATCTGAAAAACAGACAAATTGGAAGTCTAAATATCCAGATTTACTAAACAGATAAATACGGGTTAACCATCCTCACTTCATCACTGTAAAGTGTGCCTTTAAATAGAAGCTCCCCTAGCACCTCTGAGTACTTGCTTCCAGATCATTAACCACTTAACAGAGAGGCTGAGGAGGAAAACAAACTTAAAACTGTTCTCTTTGTTACCAGTGGCTGCCCAATGACAATCAATCAGAAGGAAGACAAAGCATGCCTGAAATTGCAACGTTCACTAATGGAAACATAATTTTTTATTTATAGGGAACAAAAAGTATAGCAAAACTATCATTTCTTAGAGAACAAAGTTTCCAAAATTCAGCTGGAAAATTCGAGGCCAGATATACCACTTAGACTTGTTCTGATAAACTGGATTCTGTGGACTGAAGTTCAACAACAAAAAAAGCTAAAGTTAAGCAAAATAAAGCATCTGAAAGACAACCAACAGGTCAGGCGTGTTGAGACAGAGACAAGGTGGCCCCCCGTGGTCCCCATTTCCTAATAGTTACAGCCTTGTATAATCACCTACTTTTGAGTGTGGGTGGAACTGGTCCCTTACTTCTAACTAACAGCATGCGGCAAGCATGTTGGGATGTCACTTCTGTGATTACATAAGACTGCAACTTCCACCTTGTTGCAGTCTCTCTTTCTCTCTTTCTCCCTCACTCCTGCTTGCCCCTCCACCTCTCCACCCAACTCTTTGTTGGCTATGATGAAGCACACTTCCATGGCAGGGAAAGCTGCATGACAAGGAACTGAGGGCAGTCACCAGCTAACACCCACTTGGAACTGAGGCCTTCAGTGCAGTTACAGTTTTCATTCAATACAAAATCATATAGAGTCGTGAACAAGCACCTGTTCTCCATTCTGTCACAAGGAGCAGTGGGAAGAGAAGAGAGACTTCATTTTTTTCCATGTGAACTGAGATCTTTCTTTTACCAGAAATGTGAAAATTTTGCATGGTGCTTAGTCGCTCAGTTGTGTCCGACTCTTTGTGACCCCCACGGACTGTAGCTCGCCAGACTTCTCTGTCCACAGGGCTTCTCCAGGCAAGAATACTGGAGTGGGTTGCCATGCCCTCCTCCAGGGGATCTTCCCAACCCAGGGATCAAAGCCAGGTCTCCTGCATTACAAGTGGATTCTTTACCAGCTGAGCCACCAGGGAAGTCCATATTTTGCATTTCAGTTCAGTTCAGTTGCTCAGTCATGTCTGACTCTTTGCGACCCCATGAATCACAGCACGCCAGGCCTCCCTGTCCATCACCAACTCCCAGAGTCCACCAAAGCCACGTCCATTGAGTCAGTGATACCATCCAACCATCTCATCGTCTGTCATTCCCTTCTCCTCCTGCCCTCAATCCCTCCCAGCATCAGGGTCTTTTCCACTAAGTCAGCTCTTCGCATCAGGTGGCCAAAGTATTGGAGTTTCAGCTTCAACATCAGTCCTTCCAATGAACACCCAGGACTGATCTCCTTTAGGATGGACTGGTTGGATCTCCTTGCAGTCATTTTGCATTAGGTTTAATGAAATTGGTGAGAACATCCCTGAGAGATTAAAGATGGACTTGAGAGGTCCATATGAAAGAAAACTAACACTTGTCAAGGGCTTACCTGTGCCAGGCACTGTGCTGGGCAATGACCTACCTACACAAAGATTATCTAAGTGAATCTTCATCATAACATTGTTCTCAATAGCAACAGAGGTAGTACTAAGAGAAGAATAGGAGGGGGGAAGGAGGAGGAAGAGAAAAAATAGCAAACATTCATTCAATACTTCTTAGGAGCTGATAACTTAAGTACTTTAAAAATATCTCATTTAATCTTCTCAACTATCCAAGGAAGTAGCTTATAAATATTAAAAATCATTTTATATCAATAAAACTAAGGCACAGAGAAGCCTTGCCCAAAGTTACATGACTAATAAAACACAGAGCCATGATTTGAACCCAGGCACTCAGGCTCTAGGGAAGTGAAGGTCGTTCAGTTGTGTCCGACTCTTGGCGACCCCGTGGACTATACAGTTCATGGAATTCTCCAGGCCAGAATACTGGAGTGGGTAGCCTTTCCCTTCCCCAGGGAATCTTCCCAACCCAGGAATCGACCTGGGGTCTGCTGCATTGGAGACAGGTTTTTTAGCAACTGAGCTACCAGGGAAGTCTTTATCTGGCTATATAGTCCCCCATATTTAGTCCACACAGGCACTGAAGTCACCACATAATTATCATCCTAAATGTGACATTTTTCTAATGCTTTCCCATGCCTTTGCACTAAGATGGGTCACAGCAAGTGTAAACGTAAGTGCCACCACTGTATCTTGCAAAGTTACAAGTCCTGTAAACCAAGTGCTGTTATCCTTACTCCAATCAGATGTGAAGAGGAATGACCCAGAGTTAATATCAAACATTTGTTGTTCTTGCAGTGTCGCTAAGTCGTATCTGGCTCTTTGCAACCCCATGGTCTGCAGCCTACCAGGCTCCTCTGTCCATGGGATTTCTCAGGCAAGAATACTGGACTGGGTTGCCATTTCTTTCTCCAGGGATATTCCCAACCCAGGGATCAAACCCACATCTCCTGCACTGGCATGTGGGTTCTTTACCACTGAGCCACCATAGAAGCCCAATATCAAACATACCTTGAAGTTTGAAAAAACAAAAACTAGGCCTGTTTGTCTAAGGTTAAACTCTTCCTGGAATACACACAGAGACATACTTTGTTCCCCACTGGGATCCCCACCTGCCTAGACCATGTATCAGGATGGAGTCCTAGAAATGTCAGACAAGTCACTGACATAAAGACAAATCAAGCCACAGAATACAAGAGCCAATCGCAGGGAGAACCGGCTTTACATTTCCATGCCGGCAGAAGCAGCTGGAGGATCACCTCCCTCTGTCTGTCGATCGCCCCTGCTCTGCTCCTCGTCCTTGGCTGGCTGCCCTGGTGACACTCACACCTGGCACTGGCCTTCTGTAGACACGCTGAACACTCCTCAAGGACAGGCACTTGCATTTGTCCCACGGAACATACACTGGGTACAGCGCCATGTGCCAGGCACTGTGTTAGATGCTAGGGATGCATCTACCCCTCCCATTTCTCCCGAAAAAACAACTCTCTCATTAACACTTAACACAAGGTGGGTCTCTGATAAGCTGCTGGATGAACTGGTAAGGAGTGAACTGATAAAAAAAGGAAAGAAGAGAGGATTAAATGCAAAACAAAACAAAAAAGGTATTCCTTCAGGACAAAAGGAAAGGGCCTTGGATAAATTAATGTTGTGATTCTAATAACAAGTCTGTGATACATCTTTAGCAACTCTCATCCTACACCTACAGATGAAGAAACTAAAGCTCAATCAATATAACTTACCCAGGACTTTATGGCTAAAGCCATGGCCAGGATTCCACTCCAGGCAGTTTGAGGCTACAGTCCATGTATCTAACCATGAAATATATTGCTTCCCAATATGGTACCTGGCACAAAATAGTCACTCAATGAATAGAAATTTGGCAGATGGCTGGATGGGCAGATGAATGAATGGGAAGATCGGAGAATGGGTGAACGGATGAACAGACAGATAAATTAATGGATTTACTATGTAGAGCTACAAAAGGAAACAGAGTGGCATTAAAAATGTGGTGTCTATTTCCAGATCCGAGAGAAGGGCAAGTGGTAGCTTCTCTCTTCTTACAAATCAATACAAGTCCTCCAAGGCTTGGGCTTGTGGCTTCGTTCATTATGTAGGTGGTGGGTAGGTACATTCTTGAAGAAGGTCATGGAAAAACAGAAAGGCAGATTTATGAGTTAAGGGGCAATGAGGCCCCAGACAATGTGATTATATAATTGTGAAACCACTAATTATGTTTGTGGCTGTGTTGGCGGGAAGCAAGGAGAAAGGTAATCAAACCTTGGGTTTCGGGGAAAAATGTATTACCTTCCACTCTCCTTCTCCTAGGCACCATACACTATTGCATTTTACCAAGAAAACTTGGTTTAAGGAACTTCAGAGTGAATAGCAGGTAGACCTAGGTGTTCCAACACCGCATCAGGTTTGTATAGCAATGGCTCAGTGGCAAGATCAGTGAGATCTGTTTGACCTAGTGATATATTGCACAAAGAACACTGGACCCATGGAGCAAGAAAATTGGTTTTGGTACATTAAGATCCCAGAAGCCAAAGAAAGCCTCTCATGTGAACTCACACTAGTCATTTGTTCGTGGATCTTACCTGGTAGCTCAGATGGTAAAGAATCTGCCTGCCAATGCAGAAGACCTGGGTTTGATCCCTGGGTCAAGAAGATCCCCTGGAGAACGGAATGGAACCCTACACCAGTATTCTTGCCTGGAAAATTCCATGGACACAGGAGCCTGGTGGCCTACAGACCATGGGGTCACAAAAGAATCAGACATGACTGAGCAACTAACACTTTCACCAAGACTCTGTGATGGCTCTCCTTTTCAACTCAGAGAAAAACCTGAAGTCCCTTCAGTGGCTGAAAAGACCCTACCTGCCCTGGTTCCGAATAGTTAACTCCCCCCTTCTTCACTCTAGGCCTTCCCTGACAGCTCAGTTGGTAAAGAATCCGCCTGCAATGCAGGAGACCCCAGTTCAGTTTCTGGGTCAGGAAGATCCACTGGAGAAGGCATAGGCTGCCCACTCTGGTATTCTTGGGCTTCCCTTGTGGTTCAGCTGGTAAAGAATCCACCTGCAGTGCAGGAGACCTGGGTTCAATCCCTGGGTTGGGAAGATCCCATGGAGAAGGGAAATGCTACCCACTCCAGTATCTGGGTTCGAGCCCTGGGTTGGGAAAATTCCCTGGAGAAGGGAAAGGCTACCCACTCCAGTATCCTGGCCTGGAGAATGCCAGGGACTGTATAGTCCATGGGGTCACAAAGAGTCAGACACGACTGAGTGACTTTCACTTTCTTCAGTCTGCTCCAGACGTGCTGGCCTTTTCGTCCCCAAATGTCTACAAGGCTAACTTTCTCATCTTTGGACCAAATGTCCCCTTCTTCTCCTGTCTAGACTCCTTAACATGATATCTTAACCTGATATATTTTGTCTTTTTCTATGGTGCTTATCCCCATATAACATATTATAGAAGTAAATTCCTTGCAATGCTTATTTTTTATTGCCTTTCCCTCTCTCTACCAGAATGTAAGCTCTATAAAATGAAGGAATGTTCTTCTCTTATTGTTCATTGATGTATTCTAGGCCCCTAAAACAATGTGTGGCACAGCAGATACTCAATAAATATTTGTCGAATAAATGAATGCAGTTTATATTTTTAACGGGAAAGAAAAAATCACCAGCTTAATTTTTTCCAGTCTTAGAGAAGGGGTTCCCCAAATTCAAAAGAAAATGTATGCATGTATGTTCAGTCACTAAGTTGTGTCTGACTCTTTGCAACTGCATGGACTGCAGCACAGCAGGCTTTCCTGTCCTTCAGTATCTCCGGAGTTTGATCAAACTCATGTCCATTGAGTCAGTAATGCTATCTAACCATCTCATCCTCTGCTGCCCTCGTCAAAAGACAATATTTCACATCAAAACTCCAAAACACAGGCGTAAAAAATCCCAAAACAAAACAAATATTTTAAAAATCTACAATTGTATTAATTTAAAACCTGGGGAAATTTTGTGGACTGACTTACGCCCCAACCCCCACAATTTCAACTAAATATCTTCTGAAGAGGTAGACTTCCCTCTGGCTAATATATACAACACTGAAGAGGCCAGGATGGTTGGTGTTTTGGCATTCTGTTGTACAACATGTTAAAAAGCAAGAATAAAAATTAAATACCTAAACAATACTGGAGATTTGATCAAGGTCAGTGGTGAAAACTGTATTCATTTATTGCCCCTCCATTTGTTCTGATGAGGGCTCTGCTGCTGCTGCTGCTAAGTCACTTTAGTCGTGTCCGA
The DNA here is from genome assembly GCF_055505025.1 of Bos grunniens. Classification (NCBI taxonomy): domain Eukaryota; kingdom Metazoa; phylum Chordata; class Mammalia; order Artiodactyla; family Bovidae; genus Bos; species Bos grunniens. The sequence goes on from NC_141174.1 coordinate 13,653,412, forward strand.
CTCTGTGAGATCCCATAGACGGCAGCCCACCAGGCTCCTCCGTCCCTGGAATTTGCCAGGCAAGAACACTGGAGTGGGTTGCCATTTCCTTCTCCAATGCATGAAAGTGAAAAGTGAAAGTGAAGTCGCTCAGTCGTGTCCGACTCTTAGCGACCCCATGGACTGCAACGCATCAGGCTCCTCCATCATCCATGGGATTTTCCAGGAAAGAGTACTGGAGTGGGTGCCATGGCCTTCTCAGACCCTCCCAACTGCCATAATCGATGTGTCACTCATGTTAAGACTGCGGGATCAGTAAATGGGAGAAAAATGCAGGGCTGAGGCAGAAATGAGTACAGCAGAGGGATGGGTGGACACAGTGGGTGGTCTGACTGCCTGTAACAGCTGCCTTATAGTCATCCAAAGTTCTCTGGGAGAAAAGTCCGCCCAGGCTGATGGGGTAGGGAACGGGCCAGCGACAGTGATGCCACTCGGGGATTCAGGCAACTGACCCCCAGTGAGAGGTGAGGGGTGAGTAGTGGGAACCCCTAAGCACTCAGTGCCCGCCGTGTTCTCCAGAGAGCATCTGAATGATCCCCAAACAGCTTTCCCATCCAGGGCTTGCTCCTAGTCCCTGATACAAGGAATCAAGAGTCCCTTCAATCATTCTCTGAGAAGAGGGCACCCGTGCCACTAAAGAAACTCTCCAGATTTGAAGTTTCTGTTGCCATTTATTGGAAATACCGGTTTCTTGTTCACTGGAATTAACCAAGATAATAGTAAAAAGACCGGATACACAGTAGGCATTCCATCTCTTTTCCTTTTTCCTGCTGGGACACAGGTGGTAGAAACAAGGTTGCTTATTGAGATCTGTGTACTTTGCTTTGGAGAGCAAGCCATGGGAGTCTATTTTTAGCATTTAAGGAATTTCTTACCTATCTCCCTAAGTAAAATGAGTCACAACATGTACTTCACTCTCTGGGATCTAAAGGCTCCTTCTGGGTATCTAGAGGTTGTCAGCTTTGCTCCTTCCAGTAGAACTGGGGTGAAATTGACAAGAGAAAGCATAGTGACATCTCAGTTCAGTTCAGTTCAGTTCAGTCGCTCAGTTGTGTCCAACTCTTTGCGACCCCATGAATCGCAGCATGCCAGGCCTCCCTGTCCATCACCAACTCGCGGAGTCTACCCAAACTCATGTCCATCGAGTCGGTGATGGACTGACTCCAGCCATCTCATCCTCTGTCGTTCCCTTCTCCTCCTGCCCCCAATCCCTCCAAGAATCAGTCTTTTCCAATGAGTCAACTCTTCGCATGAGGCAGCCAAAGTACTGGAGTTTCAGCTTTAGCATCATTCCTTCCAAAGAAATCTCAGGGCTGATCTCCTTCAGAAGGGACTGGTTGGATCTCCTTGCTGTCCAAGGGACTCTCAAGAGTCTTCTCCAACACCACAGTTCAAAAGCATCAATTCTTCGGCGCTCAGCCTTCTTCACAGTCCAACTCTCACATCCATACGTGACCACAGGAAAAACCATAACCTTGACTAGACGGACCTCTGTTGGCAAAGTAATGTCTCAGCTTTTGAATATGCTATCTAGGTTGGTCATAACTTTCCTTCCAAGGAGTAAGCATTTTTTAATTTCATGGCTGCCGTCACCATCTGCAGTGATTTAAGGGTACACTAACAAGCCACTTCCCCCTCAAAACACACACACACACACACAATAAAGAAGAGGAATCCACAGGAAAAAAACCAGGAATTTTTTTTCAGGGAATGCCAAGCTCCTCATAAAGGTTACCTGAGAAAATAATCCTGCTAGACAACTGATTCCAAATGCTATGGACCAATCCATCCTGCTTTCACTTCAGAGCAACTTACTTGGAAGAGCTGGGCGCCCTACAAAGAGGCCAGTCTGATTAAGTTAAAGAACTAGCAAAATACACCTCACCCTCAGAGGACCTTGGGCTATCAGGTAGTATTCCGGAGTGTTGTTTCATTAAAGGAAAATGATAAGCATAACAGAAAACAACAAGTCTATGTTAATTTTTAATAGCAATGCATTTGCTCTATTAGGATAGTGACATATTCATGTAATTCATAATAAATACATATGGTAGCCTGGAGTTACCTCTATCTGCATCTCAGGGCAGGAACAATATCTTTTATTAGGTTGGCTCTAGACACAAGAGGAATATTACCTAAATGGTCAAGGAGTTAGTTCACAGGGCCGCAAGTGTTCTTTCTGTAGCTATGGCCACATAATCTATTGCTTTCTTTCCCACCCTCCAACGCTTACCTAAGAGTACAGCTAAACCATTCTGACTACTCAGACATTTTTTTTTTTTTTTGTCTGCTCCCTTATCATTAAGTTTGAACAACGGAAACAAAAACAACAAAAATTTCTGGAAGACTTTTTTCATGTCAGTGTGGTCTGACTCCCTTTACCAAGCAGCCAAACAGGCTGTGGGTTTCTATGTGATTAGGAGCTAAGCATTTCTTCTAACCCTGCTTTCAACAGAATTAAAGAGAAAGGTTAAAAACCACCTGCCCAAAACCTCTGTTAGACTAGGAGGAGGCAACCTCAGGACAATGTCTTTCTCATAGCAATAGCTACATGAAGGCTAGTTTTAAACATGGATGTCAATTATATCTCAAAAAGAATCGCTTAATGGAAAATATTGCTGCTATGGATGGAAACTAGGTCTGCACATTTGTGCTAAGTGACTGTCCTGGTAGTAATCGCTGCAAAATAGCCAGGACTTAGAGACAGAAGCACTGAGGCCCACCTCCTAGGAGAATGAGCAAAAGAAAAGAACAGTGTCTTTCCACTCCCTGTGCAGGCATCTTACACTTAGGAAAGGACAATCCCACAGGCTGAAAAGTTATTTCAGCTTTTTAAACTTCAATCCATGCTGATACCATCCTTAAATTCTGACTTAACAAATCTGGATTTTAAGTCAGTTTTTTTTTTATATTAACCTGATTTGATTTTGGTTTTTATTTTGTCATGATTTAGAGGTTTTGAAATAAAAGAAATTTACTACAACACGTAAAGTCATTTCAGCTCTATGCGTCAGATTTCTCCTTTTCCAAGATGTTACCTCCTACTTAAGGCTGCCTCCCTTCCTATCAGCAGAAGGAAGAGCTACAGCTTTCCTCCAAAAGAAGATTATCCAAAGATGAGATTCGTTTGGAATTTCTCCCAACTTAATTACTCATCAGGTTGGTTGGAAGACAGTCTTTAAAAGCTTAGAGTGCTGAGAGCAGGGGACTGGGACATAAAATGCACAGCACCCCCAGAAAAACACATGCAAATGTATTAAGGTCAACCACGTGACGTAGTTCTCCATTACCTGCTAAGTACCCCATGGCTCTGGAAGCCTCATCTGAGAGTACTTCCCTTTAAAGATTTCTGTGCAGAACCAGAACCAGTCACAGATATACACAAAGGCAAACCCACAGGGCTGAAATACAATAATTAAGATGGGTGAGTCTGTACAGATTTTCTAAACTATTTTTTACACTTGGCAGAGTTTATGCCTTCACACATTCTTGGATGTATAACAAAATAATATTATTCTTAGACATTTAAATGCTGACTTTGATTATTATTGAGAGCTTCAGTCCATGTCTAAATCAACAATGGAAGACAAAAGGTAGGCTGACGGCATGCCAGAGCTCTCTTACTGAATGACAGTATCCACTTGGTCCCTGGGGAAATTTATGCATGGGACCCCCCCCCACCCCAGGCTGGAGTTGGGCTCTGTCTATAAGTAGCTGTATATTGGAGGGGGGATGGTAGAAATGGTATATCTGTGTATAAAAGCCTGTTTATACCTCACCTTAGGGAATTTGGGTTTCCCTTGCGGCCCAGCTGGTAAAGAATCCACCTGCAAAGCGGGAGACCTGGGTTCGATCCCTGGGTAGGGTAGATCCTCTGGAGAAGGGAAAGGCTACCCACTCCAGTATTCTGGCCTGGAGAATTCCAAGGACTGTATAGTCCATGGGGCCACAAAGAGTCAGACACGACTGAGCGACTTTCACTTTCTTTCATGTTTTTAGGGAATTTGGACCTGATTTTCAACATTTATACTACACCAATACTAAAACTAGTATACAAAACATAATACTTAGCACTGTTTAAGTGCTTGTCACTTAAGTACTTGATAAGCATAACCTTATTTTCCACACACCCCTTGGACAGAGGCTGAATTCCTTACTTTGGGAATGCTAACATGCCTTTTGAAATATATTACTAGGTGGCAGTTGTTTTTAAAATGTTTCACAAAAATGTTAGCAGTCCTAAATTTGTTCCCAATATTAAGAATCCAAAAATCTGGGGATCACTGCACTAAGAGATCTTATCACCGTCTGGTCACACCTGTCTCATACTCGACCTGCGGGATCAGAGGGAGGTGGGAGGCATTTCTCTGATGCGTTACAGAATGAGAGGCCTTCAATAATTTATGTCAAATATACTATTTTACTTCCTCCTCAATATAAAGCAACCTCACAGGGTTGTTATACATAATTTAACTGATGAGTAAACAGACTTAAAGGCTTAAAGAGATCAGTAAGTTACCCAGCATCAATGTTGCTCAGATAAAAGTGCAGAGGCAGGATTTAAATCTAGCACCTGTGAGGTCCCAAATGCCATATTCTTTCTGTCACATCCTACTGGTATTTGGGCTCCCGTGGTTGGATTTCAGAGAAACTAGTAAGTTTCTTCTTAAAGATGAGAAAGGAGGAAACGTTTTCAGACACATTCCCAATTGAGAATTCCATAGACTTTACCAGTGATTCATAGAGGATGCAATCTTTCCACAGGAGGAAGTTTGAAAAGCATACACACCTATGTGGCATAGGGATTATGTATTTGATTTGGAGTAAGGAGCTGGGGCTCCTTGGCAGCATAAAGCTGCATTCACTTTCAACTCAGTCTTTGTTCCTAAAGAACCGTAAAATACACAATATATGCCAGATATTGAGAGCTTCATGTATGTATATATATATATTCATATATATGGAGTCATATGTGTATTCAGTCACTCGGTTGTATCCAACTCTTTGCAACCCCATGGACTGTAGCCTGCCAGGCTCCTCTGTCCATGAGATTTTTCCAGGCAAGAATACTGGAGTGGGTAGCCTGTCCCTTCTCCAGGGGATCTTCCCAACCCAGGGATTGAACCCACATCTACCTCCATCTCCTGCATTGCAGGCAGATTCTTTATTGCTTAGCCATCAGGGAGTTGCGTGAGGTCCTATTCATTTGCTATCTCGACAGTCACAGAATGCCAAATCAGGGATTCCTGTCTCTACAAAGGACATGAGAAGACATTCCCATTCAATGAGCTATTGTGAGGCCTGAATCTGCTAATCCTCCTCTCCTTCTGCCTCATTCCCCGCCAGCTTCACTTGGAGGGGACAACAAAGAGCCCGCCTCCCCACCCCCCACTGGACGCCACTGGCCTGTGGCCTGGGCCACACGGTAGCGGCAGGAAGGACTCGACCAGGATCCGATCCATCTTCCCTCCCCCTCCAATGAGCTGGAAAATGGCCAATGAGCTGGAAAATGAAGGACACAGTGCAGGTTCATGAGACTCTTAATTAGGTCACAGCTGATCCCAGTCCCCTTCATCCGACAGCTGGGGCCAGTGGGCCAGCACATGCAATCCAACCCCTTTGCAGGGGTGCCCAACTTGAATACATCCTTTCTTCCTTAAGATGCCCCTCGCAGACCAGACCCAAGGAAACCCAGCAATGCAACTCTTCTCCATATAGGTCAAAGCACTCTTGGAGAACAGGCCCTCCTTGGGGAATAACACTTTAAGAGGAGGCACGCGCAGAAGAGAGTGTGGGACAGTTAAGAAGCAGTCTGCCAAATGGAGAGCTCAGAGAGGGCAAAACAGCAGTCTTCCAATACTACGGGTCAGCTATGGCCAGAGAAACAAGGATTCGAGGATAAAAATTAGTCACGTGACTTCAGATAAGCCCCCTAACTCCTCCGTGCCTCTGTTTTCTTATTATAGGTAAAATTGGAATAATTACAGTACCCACCTTAGAGGATTGCTAAGAGGAATAAACATAACAAATATCACTATGTATAAGTGGGTCTGGTAAGCACCATAGGAATGTTCAATGATGATGAAAATTAGGCAGATCTGGGCTCAATACAAAATCTTCTTCTAAATATTATAAATGAACATTAAAAAAAGTGACTTGTGCTAAAGGCAGTGATAAGCTAGTAAACTCCCCATGACTAACAACAGTCATCTGGGCAGGACATGGGGGCATAGAAACAAGCCCATGCAGAGATGCTGCAGGAAAAACCCCTACATCGGTAGGGGAATGTTTAAAAAGTAGTAACATGTTTTATGGCTCTTTGGTGTTTTCAGAATATTTTTCCACCTGAATTTTTCTTTCAAAGCCAACAGGGGAAGTAAGTAGGGTAAGTATCAGGCCCACCGCACAAAAGATGAGACCAAGGCACCGATAGGCCAAATGTCTTGTCTGAAGCCAAAGAGCTTTATCTGAAAGTGCAGGCGTCTGAACAGAGAGCACCCGTGGCATCTCAGAGACTGTTTCTCCCTGCACCTCACACCCCCGTCTCGTCCAGGTCAGGCCTCGTTTCTGCATAGATTCATCCCTGTCACCTCCCGGCCCATCTGAATTGTCCCTTCTCGGCCTAATGCTGCCGTCTGCTTGTTTGAGCTTCCAAAATTCTGTTGTCTCACAAATCTCCCCACTTAATCCTGCATTTCTCTGTCAACATAATTTGTTATTACCAAAGGAAAGGGAGGGCAATACATGTTTAAGCTTGAGCTTTGACTCTAGGGTTCCAGGAAGAGGCTGGGGAATCATAAAACCAGGAGGGCCTTCAAAAAAAGAGAGAGGTGGGTGAATATTCACCTACATAGAGGTCCCCAGGTGTGCACAACACACTTTTGCGTTGTTCTTAAGTTATACATCCACCGGACATACCCACACCACCCAATGTGTCCCTGTCTTAGAATGTGGTAATAAAGTAAAGACCATTGCCAAGGCTTTTTAGCAAGGAGGACAGAACTGGGCTTTAGTTTCTAGAGAATCTCACAGGGGCCGCAGGGAGATGGATGGCCTGGCAGCTACTAAGAGCTTCGGGCCCATAAACCAAATTGCCTGAAAGACCGACTCAGTTATTTTCTCATTCACGGCTTCCAACGGCACCAACAAAGCCTGAGTCATCCGAGTCCCTGGAGAGACATATCCAGCCTGTGCACACATCCGGGCTCATTACTGCTGGACGGTCCTCAGCTATCCACACCAAACAAGCACCTCCCCGCCTCCAGGGCCACGTTTAATTTCTGCTCCTGTTTGCATACATCTGATCTACACACTTTGTCCTCATGGAAGGACCTGGATCTCCTAGGAGAAGGAAACGCACAAACTCTCTCACATTTTTATCATATTTTTTTTTAAGCAGGTGAGTATTTATTTATTCACTTGGCTGTGCTATGCAGCATGCAGGATCCTAGTTCCCCGACCAGGGATTGAACTCTTGTCCCCTGCATTGGTAGCCCAGAACCTTAACCCCTGGACCACCAGGGAACTCCCGAACTCTCTTTCCAAACGCTGGCCATGCTAATTCCCCTCTCTTCTCCGTTTCTCCCTTGATCACGCCTTCTTCCTTCCTGCCCCTTCTCCCCCTGCGCCTCCCTCTCCTCATACTTTTCTTCCATGCTTCCACTCCCTTATCTTTCTTTCTTCTCCAGTCGTCTCTTTTTTCTCCCCTCCTTTCCTCCACTGACATGACAGTTTTCCTTCAACTTTCCGCTCTTTCCTGTCCTACTCCCAAATCCCCTTCTCCCTCCACAATGTGTGGGGAAGGCTACTAGTGTTGCCCTCTGCTACCCAAACAAGATAAAAGTTTATGGAGCCATGATCCTTTCCGCTCACCTCTTTTATGGTTGTTATAAAGGCAGTTCTCGTAATTAATTTCCCATGTCTAAGACGTTACAGATATGCCCAAATGCAAGCTTCTGAAGGAATCTCTAGAAGGCAGAGCCGAGGTAGCACAGGGATCAGTCACTGCTTTTTTTAAGACCTGCCTCACCCTTGTGTCCCTGTATGAAGGACACAACCACCCTTGCATCCTTCCAAAATTCACACATTGAAGTTCTAAACCACTCAGTGTGTCCAAATGCGACTTTATTGGGAGACAGGCTCTTTAAAGAGGTGATTATATTAAAATGAGGCCATCTGGGGAGGCTCTAAGCCAATATGACTGGTGTCATCATAATAAGAGGAAATTCAGATGCACAGACCATCAGGCCTCACACGGAGGGAAGGCTGCGTGAGGACACAGCCAGGAGGCGGCCATCCGCAAGCTGAGAACCGAGGCCTCGGAGGAGATGGAACCTGCTGCCCCTGCTCACCCAGCCACCAGGGCTGTGAGAATATAAGCGCCCCTTATTTAAGCCACCCTGTCTGTGGTATTTTTTTATGGCAGCCCTAGCAAGTCAACATGCTTTGTGAAGTAAATAGGGTATTCATGAAGTAAATACAGGTATCTGCCTGTCTTCTCTTGCATTTGGGGAATCTGGACAGAAACTCGATGCCTATCAAGCTGTTACTCTTTGAGTTTAAGGAGAACTCTTTTGTAAAGCAAAAAGGACCCCTACCCCCCCCCCAAAAAAAAAAAAAAAACTATGACAAGTAGCATAGCCCAGAGATGGAGGTATCACCCCAAGGCCGCTTGTGTTGTGAACGCCCTGCCCAAATGCAGGCATGGCACAGTGACACTTGTGTATCAGAAGGAATTCTTCAGAGTGGAATTGATATAATCATACCCCCAAAATATCAACCAGATTCCTCCTAAAAAAAAGAAAGCATTTGAGAAACAAACAAACAAAATTGTAAAATTTTAATAAGAAAAAAAGTTTACATCATAGGTCTAAAGCCAGGCAATACTGGATAGATTCAGGAGGTCAGCTAGACCATGGAAGTTATTAGAAATGGAAGATTATTAAAACTCAGTCTGTGGGGAACAGTGGAAACAGTGTCAGACTTTATTTTTCTGGGCTCCAAAATCACTACAGATGGTGACTGCAGCCATGAAATTAAAAGACGCTTACTCCTTGGAAGGAAAGTTATGACCAACCTAGATAGCATATTCAAAAGCAGAGACATTACTTTGCCAACAAAGGTTCATCTAGTCAAGGCTATGGTTTTTCCTGTGGTCATGTATGGATGTGAGAGTTGGACTGTGAAGAAGGCTGAGTGCCGAAGAACCGATGCTTTTGAACTGTGGTGTTGGAGAAGACTCTTGAGAGTCTCTTGGACTGCAAGGAGATCCAACCAGTCCATTCTGAAGGAGATAGCCCTGGGATTTCTTTGGAAGGAATGATGCTAAAGCTGAAACTCCAGTACTTTGGCTGCCTCATGCGAAGAGTTGACTCATTGGAAAAGACTCTGATGCTGGGAGGGATTGGGGGCAGGAGAAGGGGACAACAGAGGATGAGATGGCTGGATGGCATCACTGACTCGATGGACGTGAGTCTCAGTGAACTCTGGGAGTTGGTGATGGACAGGGAGGCCTGGCGTGTTGCGATTCATGGGGTGCAAAGAGTCGGACATGACTGAGCGACTGGTATGATCTGATTTAATTAGACGTCAGTCTACTCTTAGGTACCTATAGAACCTCGCCCGTTTACATACTCTTGTGCACGCGGTGCTAAGTCTCTTGAGTCATGTCTGACTCTTTGAGACCCCATGGACTGTAACCCTCCAGGCTCCTCTGTCCATGGGATTCTCCAGGCAAGAATACTGGAGTGCATTTCCATGCCTTCCTCCAGGGGATCTTCCTGACTCAGGGATCAAACTTGCATGTCTTATGTCCCCTGCATTGGCAGGCGGGTTCTTTACCACTGAGTCACCTGGGAAGCCCGTATATTCATATGGGTCCCAGCCAAATTGTAAATTCATCTGGAAGCCCCTTTACTACATTGTCTTGAGGTCTGCATACAGAAGCCCTTCTGTTCGGAGGTTAATAAATGAAACAGAATCTGAATGACCCATGAATAGCTCCTCTCTTGATTATAACCAAAGCTCCACCCACTTTTATGAGCTTCCTTGTGCCCAAACAAATCACTGATACAAGAGATTATATCACCGACATCACCCTCTAACAGACAAGCCCACAAAACCTCACAGACATAAGTGTACATAGAATTTGTGTGGTATAGCTATCTAAAATACACTAGGGAGGAAAAGGAAAATTCCAGACATGGGGATCTCCTTTGTGATCCTATTTTTCTCATTTCTCCTTAAGCCCCTTCTTTCACCAGACAAGCCCCAAATCTCACAAGCAGCTCTTGCCTCCAGAGGGAGGCCACCAAGGAGCTCAACAAATCTGTTCACATAAATGGACTCTGCGTTGCTCTGGGAGAGCCCTTGTCCCCAGAAAGAAGTATCTCTCCATTTGCCTCCTACATCAACAGGTTAAAGAAAAGGCGAAGACTGAATGGGGCAGAGTGTACACCTGTTCAAACTACAAGCTGGTCTCGTAAGAAAAGGCTCACAGACTTCCCAGGAGAACAGGAGGCATCTCATGTTAACTCCATGCCCTTAATAAGTGTGTTGACCCATCCCAGGAATACACAGCAATCCCCATTCACCCACATGGCCTTGAAAGAAGAGCAACGCGGGGGACCCAGAGAGGACATTCACCCAGGCTTGTATTTCCAAAGCACTCCTCGACATTTTAGCTTTTGAAATTGGTTTCATTACAGTGATGTTCAAACACTCACTAACAGTCTATTGCTCAATTCAACACTTATTATCAATGTGGTTTCAATTCTCTCTTTTTGTTGTTCCGGAGTATATTTAAGAAAATATCAAACATAATATAATTCAGTCTTTGGGTATTACTTCCAAATGATTCTGCATATAGAGCCACCACTAAAGAGGGTACAAAAGATGTAAAATATCAACAAACAATTCTAAACTGGGGTTCCATCCCTGGGCCACCTGCCCATAGCAGACTGTGAATTAATATCCTCTCTAAATTTAGAGATTCCTAGTTTGTGACTACACTGCATTCAGTGGGTTTCTGTGTGAACAAATAATTTTTTAAGTGTTAACATTTAAAGGTTATGGTGACTATGTTATTTCGTTTCTTCATTTTATCAGTGTGCCAAGAACTTTAAAGCAGAGAGGAGAAGGAAGAAAGAAAAGAAAGGGAAAAAAAGAAACAAAAAGCAAGGACAGTGGTCAAGGACTCTCTGAACCTCTGAAACTTCTGTCCCGAAGAAAAATCCACTATGAATTAAATTCAGTGAAATGATCCTGATAATAGCAATGATCTGTTGCGTGTTTACTACATACCAAGCACTATACCATGCCCTTGAGGAGGAATCTCCTGGAACATAGAGGTACTATTCAGCTATGTCCACTCCTTAGGGCTTTGTACACGGGAATGTCCAGTCAATTTCAAACAACATACAGCCTGGAGCACATATGAAAAAGCAGAGGTGGGGATGAGGTTAGTCATCGCAGTCTTAAGGTAAACCTTGGCTTTGGGAGGAGGGAGCAACCTATTTTGAGAAACTATTCCCCTTTCTTTCCTCTGGCAGGCATACAGCCTTCTTGAATCATTGTGCAATTCCCCTAACCAGCCAATACAAAGCAATTGCTTCTTTTCTGGAGGGCCTCATTAATTTAATAAGTAAACATGGAGTTGTTTTATTTACGTCCTAAAAGTGTACCATCACTAGCCTGCAGGGCTCCACTGAGGAACGTCTAGCTAGAATACTGTAGCCTTGAGACTGTGGTGCGGGCTTTCCCAGAGTGACAAAGGATGCGGCAAGGGAAGGGTTAAGGCATTGTCGGGGTGGCCGAGTCCGTCCCAAAGCAGTGTGCCAGTGCAGTTCATTTTCTATACTATTCTGTTTCTTCTGCACTAATTCACAGTCATTATCATACCCGGACAAGCACCCCATGCTTCATTTACTGACAGTAATTAATTCCCCACCCCCTGCTCTCTACCTTATTTTAAAAGCACGAGGAGGGAAATATCCCATTCTCTCAGGGAGAGAATGCAGGTTTAATAATGGGTGTCAGCTGGCTTTCTCTGGTGCAGATGAGAAAGAGAAACGCAAGCCAGCTCACTGTCGAGCTTGCTGGACCGTGGCCGAGACGACACCTCTCACCTCCTGTCTCCACCCTCAACCACAGCCCCATGCCCAGACCCCAGGCCTCCTTAAGCTCAGTGTTCCAACCCCACTCCCTGACGTGAAGAGGTTTACAAGGAGTAGTGATGGGAGAGAACAGCCAAACTTAGGCACCTCTCCCTGCCCTCGTTCATACCCAGTCATGACACAGAGGAAAGTAATAAATGCACGAAAAGGACCAGCTGATACCAGCCCCTAGGAGCACAGCTTGTACGTTCTAGCTCAGGCTCTGGAACTCGCAACTTCACCCTCTGAAGCCCCAGTTCAGCACATCTCTGAGTATCCTCCCTGCCTTTCAAATGGGGAGGCCAAAGGGCGAAAGAGGCAATTTAAACTCAATTGCCTACGTGCTCCCATTAGAAAGACGCTCCTGTGAATGTGTATTTGATCCCCTGTCATTTACTCTACAACTAAACTACATCAGTCCCCAAATGTGTTCTTTATTATTGCTGTTCTATTCAGTTGCCCAGTCGTGTCCGATTCTTTGCGAGCCCATGGACTGGAGCATGCCAGGCCTCCCTGTCCCTCACCATCTCCCAAAGTTTGCCCACAGTTCATGTCCATTAGTGCAGAAGGAAATGGCAACCCACTCCAGCGTTCTTGCCTGGAGAATCCCAGGGACGGCGGAGCCTGGTGGGCTGCCGTCTATGGGGTCACAAAGAGTCAGATACGACTGAAGCGACTTGGCGGCAGCAGCATGTCCATTAGATCATGTGATGTCATCCAGCCATCTCATCCTCTGATGCCCTAATAATGTCTAATAATAATAGATATTATTTATTATCTGTTACTATACTCTTTGGTACTAGTGTATTATTCACCAGCTATATTAACACTCTGCATTCCTGACAGTCTACCTGTACTAATAACTTTGCCCAGTGAATCCAGACAGAGAAGTACCTACATGATGGTTTTTGTGGAGGTGGAGGAGGGGAAGGTGGTTGTCAAAGAGAATGCCTTGGTTCATATCAAAGAATGACTTGGCATGTACACACTGCTATATTCAAAATGGGTAACCACGGACCTCTTGTATAGCACATGGGACTCTACTCAATGTTATGTGCCAGCCTAGATGGGAGGAGAGTTTGGGGGGAAATGGATACACGTATTTGTATGGCTGAGTCCATTCGCTGTAAATCTGAAACTATCACATCATTGTTAATTGGCTATCAGATCAGATCAGATCAGTCTCTCAATCGTGTCTGACTCTTTGTGACCCCATGAATTGAAGCACGCCAGGCCACCCTGTCCATCACCATCTCCCGGAGTTCACTCAGACTCACGTCCATCGAGTCAGTGATGCCATCCAGCCGTCTCATCCTCTGTCATCCCCTTCTCCTCCTGCTCCCAATCCCTCCCAGCATCAGAGTCTTTTCCAATGAGTCAACTCTTCGCATGAGGTGGCCAAAGTACTGGAGTTTCAGCTTTAGCATCATTCCTTCCAAAGAAATCCCAGGGCTGATCTCCTTCAGAATGGACCAGTTGGATCTCCTTGCAGTCCAAGAGACTCTCAAGAGTCTTCTCCAACACCACAGTTCAAAAGCATCAATTCTTCAGTGCTCAGCCTTCTTCACAGTCCAACTCTCACATCCATACATGACCACAGGAAAAACCATAGCCTTGACTAGATGAACCTTTGTTGGCAAAGTAATGTCTCTGCTTTTGAATATGCTATCTAGGTTGGTCATAACTTTCCTTCCAAGGAGTAAGTGTCTTCTAATTTCATGGCTGCAGTCACCATCTGTAGTGATTTTGGAGCCCAGAAAATAAAGTCTGACACTGTCTCCACTGTTTCCCTATCTATTTCCCACGAAGTGGTGGGACCGGATGCCATAATCTTCATTTTCTGAATGTTGAGCTTTAAGCCAACTTTTTCACTCTTCACTTTTACTTTCATCAAGAGGCTTTTGAGTTCCTCTTCACTTTCTGCCATAAGGGTGGTGTTATCTGCATATCTGAGGTTATTGATATTTCTCCCGGCAATCTTGATTCCAGCTTGTGTTTCTTCCGGTCCAGCGTTTCTCATGATGTACTCTGCATATAAGTTAAATAAACAGGGTGACAATATACAGCCTTGACGAACTCCTTTTCCTATTTGGAATCAGTCTGTTGTTCCATGTCCAGTTCTAACTGTTGCTTCCTGACCTGCATACAAATTTCTCAAGAGGCAGATCAGGTGGTCTGGTATTCCCATCTCTTTCAGAATTTTCCACAGTTTATTGTGATCCACACAGTCAAAGTCTTTGGCATAGTCAATGAAGCAGAAATAGATGTTTTTCTGGAAATCTCTTGCTTTTTCCATGATCCAGCGGATGTTGGCTATACCTCAATACAAAATAAAAAGTTTAAAGTATGGGGGAAAAAATAAAGAGTAACTTGGTCTTTCTTTAAAAGGAGGCATGCACTGGAAAATGAACCCTGGCAGTCTAGGTAAGTCTAGGTAAGTCAGGAGCTAAAACTACCATCATTTAGTTCACGTCCTCCTTGGCCAGCTATACTTCTCTGGGCCTTGATTTCCCCATTTACAAAATGAAATTGTTAGATGAGATGAACTCCGCCCTCTTTCCAAAGCCCTTGAGTTCTGTCTACTTAGGGTTTAGCCAGTGAGTTTCATACCCTCCTCTCTCACCTGGGATTTTTCTCAAGGCTAGAGAACACTGAACATTCTGAGTTCTAATTCTGCCTGAATTTGGTTAATTTCTCTATTTCATTGGAAAGGAGAAAAACTTTGGTTGCCTCTCATCTGTATAGCATGGATCAGAATCCCTCTTTGTGAGAATTAAATACCTTGGTATTTAATTTTTTTTTAAAGACATAATAGAGGGCCAAGTTCTTGGAAAATAGAGAACACAGTTTAAATAGCCAAGTTAGTTGATTTTTGAATTTTTTTTGATTC
Source organism: Bos grunniens (assembly GCF_055505025.1). Lineage (NCBI taxonomy): Eukaryota > Metazoa > Chordata > Mammalia > Artiodactyla > Bovidae > Bos > Bos grunniens. Next base: position 13,668,493 of record NC_141174.1, read on the forward strand.
ACCAATGATGTACATTTGGCAGAAAGTTCTCATTCATCCTTTCCATAGCCAAGTCTCCGTGCTGAAGGCAGTAAGGAAACCTCAGCGGCGACACAGAACTGGCTACCAGAAACACGAAACACAGAGGAATTTAAGAGTTAACCAATTCATTCCCAGCAAGTCGAGTAGCAGGTTAACTGGAAACGTAACTTTCCTGCTAAATATTCAGACGGAGTCACAAAGAAGAGGGGTTCTAGATACTTTCGGTCCTTTTGCTTAAGCCAACGCTGAATATCCTTTTTTTTAATGAGTGTTTGTTCACTGTCTTTTATCGAGCTCAGTCTTCCTCAGACAACTAGAAATGCTGTTTGTTACAGGGATCAGAAAATAGGAATTAGCACAGTAGGAACTTTAAAAAAAAAAAAAGTAAGTTTATGGGGAAATGAGAAGGGGTGAGAGGTTGGAGGGTAAGGGATGGAAGCAGGGAAGTGAGTGGTAATAAGGATACACCAAAGAAGGACAAAAACCCACAGATGACCTACAAATGGACCGTAAGATAACAGCTAAATCAGGGTAACAGTCTAGATTGATTAGTAACCAACACAAAGCTTTAAAATGACATTAAAAGGAGGGAAGGGGCAATGCTGACTAATTAGGAAGCCTGTCACTCTATCACCGGTCTCATTAGACAGTTAAGAAACTTCATTCACTCATCTCAAGGTTATCCACGGAAACAAATGCAGAAGGTCACTGGCTTTGTGGTCGTGTTGTCTACTCTTTTTGTAAAATAGAAATAACAAGTCTAAAATGTGACGAATCAAGTCAGCAAGGTCTAAAGTCCTTGTTGAAGCATATGGGACAAGTACTAAAGAATGTAATAGGGTTTGGAGTCAGCTCATCAGTCAATCCATTGACAGGTATTCATTGAGGGCTTACAATGTGCCCAACACTGCCATTCCTGATTGCAAGTCAAAAAGCTTGGGAGAGGGGGGAGGTCTAGCCGCAGCCATCTCATTGCCCCCTTTTGTGAACTCAAACAAAACAACTGATCTAGTTTGACAATAGTTTCAAGCCTCTGTTATAAAGTAGGCATAGCCCTGGGTGTATAGGAAAGCCAAGAATTAGCGAGGTTCACTCTCTGCCTCAATCAGAACAAGAGAATGATAAACAGGTATATACACAACACTTAGACACAGCATATTCAGTAACCTTAAAACAACAAGTTTAGTAGGGTTTCCTGATCTATAAAATGGAAATACCAATTAACTAGAGTATACCAACTATTCAAACTTAAGACTTTTCGAAAAGAAATAGTCCACTGATAGAAATACATCCAAAACTTTGCATTTATGGGAGATGAAATGAGATCTTTGGTCAAAACTCAAAATTTTTATTGGAATTTTACAATATGTGATTTATCTGTTTCATGAGGCGTCAGTTAACCTTCGGTTGAATCCTTGATATAAGAAATCACTTTATCATCTTGTTTACATAGATAATACATTTTACACAAACGATTCAGTCTCTGGGAGGAAAGGGTGGGAGGATGCCTTAAAAAAAGTAAAGAAAACCTCAAGAAACAAATATTTCCCAAAAGAATGCTTTAATAAAAAAAAAGTCTTGAGCTCAGGGGCAGGACGAGCAAAATACCAGATGCCGTCGAAGGTTCTAGGAAGAAACCCCCTTTCTGTTGGTGGCAGCAACTTAAACTGAACGTTTCCACAGTTTTCCTCCATAGAAAAATCCCCCGTGTTCGTCTTGCTATCAAGACAGACACCTGGAAGGTGACCATCTCTGTGTGACTCTGTTTTCTCTCCCTCAAACTGTCCCTTCTCTAGCTGTTTTCCTCGCTCTCCTCTTCATCTACCATAAAACTGATCACTCCAGTTCATTCTCTATATTGTTTTCGCTCTCTGTGGTGTGTGTGTGTGTGTGTGGGTGGGTGGGTGGGTGGGTGTGGGTGGGTGAGTTTGGATGTGTGTGTGTGCGTGTGTGCACACATGTCAACAAAATAACAAATCTTAGTCTTTGAGAATCTCTCTTTCCCACCCCGATAAGGGACTCATAAAAGTGAGTGAAGTCGCTCAGTCATGTCTGAATCTTGCAAAGAGTAGCCCGCCGGGCTCCTCCGTCCATGGGATTTTCCAGGCAAGGATACTGGAGTGGGTTGCTATATACAGAACTTGTTTGTGTCCACTCTCTGCTTTTTGACCTAGTTCAGATTCAGCAGTTCCACTTCAACACTTGCCTCAAGAAAGAAAGCAAAAAACAGAGAGATAGAACAGCTTTAATTAACCAAGCTCTAGACCTCTTATCACAGTTTGTAGGAGACCCAGAATAAAAGAGGAAAAGTGTAAAGAATACATATCACTTCTCCTCTTACTGAAAACACTGAAACACTGTGTGGCCATCCATTCTGAAGATCCAAACACTTGGACTTCACCCTGGTTCTCCCAGGGTGGTACATTACCATGACAACAGATGAGCCAACCACAACAGACATTGTTGCCACACCTCGGCCAGCGACTCAATCAATCAAAGTCCTTCCCTGCATCTGACTGGAGACGGTTCCAGGGTGAAAGCTAACATTTTAGTAGGTGGAGGTAAAAGAACTCTGAAACATGAAAGAAAAAGAAGTATTCTTCTCATGGCCACAGTGATTTAGAACACTTGAGTTCACTTGGCAGGGCTCGCTGACTACACTGTAAATCGGTTCAGATTCACTTTGCACAGGTTGCCCTGACTTACTAACAAAACATTGACTGTCGTAGGATTTCCTCACCACCATCCCTGACCCTGTCTCCCTCTCACCCATGAACCCTAAGGTTTGGTGAAAAAATTCTTTTATTTGGTTCTATTAAACCCACACTCACAAACCAAAATGGCACAGAAGAGCTGTGAAGGTCTCCTTCTAGCCTCCTCACCTGTTGCCACTCCCACCCACTGCTGGGGAGAAAACCAGAGACTGACTGGTGTCCGGGGGCCCTCCTTTACTTCCTGCCCACTGCAATGGCCACAAAGACAGCCCCAGATAGAACACAGAACGTGGACCCACGCTAGAAACGCGGAGCAAGAGACAAGGGAACAATAAGGAAAAAAGTGGGATAAAGGGGAAGAAAATCCGGCTAAATGCAAATTTGACCCAGTCCTCATTTGAACCATGTCCCCTCCATTTCTTCTTCTAAAAGAGGAATACTATATGAAGGAGGACAAAATAAAAGCAGATTACATAATACCTCAATGAAAGTAAAAAGACAAGTCGGGGAATATATCACACAGCTGAAAATCAACATCCTGAACTTTAGTATTTTAGCTGAGGCTTAGGACATTGATTGAAAAAATAGTCAAGATATAGAAAATTCTTTAACAGCAACTCAGATCCTTCATAGTCCCTAATCCACTATTTCTTAAAATGGGTTTCTTAGATCCACTGTACCAGAATCACTTATTTTTGTTAGAGATTCCTAGATGCCACTCAGGATTAAGACTCTTTGGAACTGTCACTTGGGACCTGAACTTTTAACAAGCACCTCTGGTAATTTTAATATCTTCTAACATTTGAAAGATGCTCCTGAAACTTTACACTACCTGCATTGAGTACAATTACCTAATTGTACTGAATTTGCAAAGCATGCTTTTAAAAGTTACTTCTACAAACAGCAACTTTTGACAAGGATGTGGAGGAAAAGGAATGCTCATGCACTGTTGGTAGGAATGTAAACTGGTGCCACCACCGTGGAAAACAGTATGGAGATCCCTCAAAAAATAAAACAAAAATAGAACCAGCATACAAGCCAGCAATTTCACCCCTGAGTCTCCAAAGGAAACAAAAATCCATTTCAAAAGATAATATGTACCTCTGTGTTCACTGCACCTTTACTTACAATTGCCAAAACATGGAAGCATCCAAAGCGCCCATCAATAGACGACTAGATGAAGTTATTTCTCACATACAACTGGGATTACTGCCACTACATGAACAGTGGGTCTGTTATTACACCACAAGCCCCATGATAAAGCCTTTTCCTCCAGGTTTGCTCTGTTAGTACTTCAGAGTACCTAATACAATTCAGTCTATAAGAGTTTTTCTCATAAAAATAGCATAAAACAATGACCAAAATCCTTATATTGCCAGGCATTCAATTTACATAATAAATCAGTATTGGAAGCAAGAAACAAAACTATTAAGCTACACAGTAGCTCACAAATGATAGAATCCAAGATAAAGACCTGAAGATCTCATTTAAAATTGCAGGGTCTCAGAATTCTAGTTCAGCAGGTAGACGGAGGTACTCAGAAACTGCATTTTAACCAGTATGTTCAAGGGCCAAACTTGAGGAAATGTTTAGCATAACTTGGACTGACTTGACTTTGATAGCTTATAACAGGGTTTCTCAAAGTGTGGTCCCCAGAACAGCAACATCAGTGTCAGCTGAGGACATCTTAGGATTACACATGCTTGGGTTCAAGTCCAGGTTTACTGAACCAGAAACTCTGGAGGTAGGATCCAGAAGTCTGTGGTTTAACAAGCTGGCCAGATGCAATTCATTTACATCAGTACATAGAGGGGTGGTTCTCAACTTTGAAGACCTAGGGGTAGTTTTAGACAATCCAGTGCCGAGATTGCTCTTCAACCACATCTCTGGGGCAGAGGGAGGGGCTGAGCATCAGTAGGTTTTAAAGCTCCCCAAGGGCTTCCCTTGGAGAAGGAAATGACAACCCACTCCAGCATTCTTGCCTTGAGCATCCTGGGGATGGAGGAGCCTAGTAGGCTACAGTCCATGGTGTCACAAAGAGTAAGACATGATTCAGCGACTTCACTTTCACTTTTCAAGGACTTCCCAGGTGGCGTTAATGGTGAAGAATCTGCCTGCCAATGCAAGAGACATAGGAGACACAGGTCCCTGGGTCAGGAAGATCCCCTAGAGGAGGGCATGGCAACCCACTTTAGTATTGTTGCCTGGAGAAGCTCATGGACAGAGGCACCTTAAGGGGTACAGTCCATAGGATTACAAAGAATCAGACACGACTGGAGCAATTTAGCATGTATGCAAGTGATCGCAATGGGTAGCCATGGTTGAAAAACCACCACCTTAGAACAATATTATTTTACTTACTCATGAAGCACAAGAATAGTCACATCCCTGCTCACCCATTGTAACACACTGCTTTGTCATCGAAACATTATTCACCATTATCTTGGATTCTCTGACCTGTTCTGTTCACCACAAGCTCTCGGATGTCAGTGGTATGACAACACTCACATCTCTGCATTGAGCTTGGAGAGGAGGGAAAAGAGGTGCGTCTAATGTGTTGCCAGATCAAGTGACTTACCCAGGATGATCCGCATGTAGAAAGCTCTGAGTTTCTGAGCCGTTCTTTCAGCTCTGAGCTCCCTGCCTCTAGATGAGAGACACATAATGGTAGGGGAAAGCTACCCCGGGCACTCTCTTTCCAAGCTGCCACGAACCCCATGATTATTCCCTCCATCAACCTGGGTGAGTGGGCTGGGAGTCACTTACCCTCCTTTGAATTGCCCCATTTGTGTCAAGGTTACTTTGTACAAAATGATAAGCATTACCCACTAATTCTCTTCTGCACCTCCCACATTTTTCCCCAAAGCCTAGGCTCTTAGAAAGCTTTTCTCTTTCTCCTTTCTGACTCCTTTTAAAAAGACCTTTAAAACATCCTTACCCTGCGGATTTGTCATGCTTTTCCATCCTCTAATCTGCGAGCCGACAGACAGCTAATCATTATTATAGTAAAAATGAGTTATTATCATTACACACTGAAAAGAAAATGATGCCAAATCCTGCATTTTCCTCCAGGTCCAGTTAAATACCTCCTCCTCCGTGAAGCGTTCCTTGTTAGCCCCTCACAATATTAATAACATTTCTTTCTGTTGACTCCTGCAATTATTTGTGTGTCTGTACTGCACAAACTAGTCCTTAAGTGCATATAATGGCATGTACTGGTTTCAAGTCGTGTCATATAAAGTCATTTTTCCTTTCCAGCTCTCTGCTAAACTTCCCAAGGGCAGGCACCACACCTTCTAGTTCTTTTATGTCCCTGACGGCACAGCACATTTCTGGGCAAAAAGCACTGAGCAAAAATCCAATAAACGTTTGACTCTCATTACACCTATTTTATAAAACATCAAAAACATTTAACCATTATTCTGGCTTCTCAGATATATTCTACAAGTTAAAAAGCAAAACTAAGATTGGCAACCTATCTCTAATTTCAATCATTAGTGAAAGTCGCTCAGTTGTGTCCAACTCTTTGCAACCCCACAGAATTCTCCAGGCCAGAATACTGGAGTGGGTAGTCTTTCCCTTCTCCAGGGGATCTTCCCAACCCAAGGATCAAACCCAGGTCTCCCACATTGCAGGCGGATTCTTTTCCAGCTGAGTCACAAGGGAAGTCCAAGGACACTGGAGTGGGTAGCCTATCCCTTCTCCAGGGATCTTCTTGACCCAGGAATCGAACCAGGGTCTCCTGCATTGCAAGCAGATTCTTTACCAGCTGAGCTACCAGGGAAGCCCTTCAATAATTAAGTTGAGTCTAATTCTCAAAGATCAGAAAGCATACTGACTTGTGTGTGTGTGTGAGTGTAAGTGTGTGTGTGTGTGTGTGTGTGAGAGAGAGAGAGAGAGAGAGCGTGCCACTGTCCGCGTGCTAATGCTTCTTGAAATTTCTGTGAAAATTAAATATATTTTAGTTTTTGTAACTCAATCTTTGTTCTTGGTATTGCCTTCAAGTCTCTGCTTTTGTCCTGTTTAATTATTATTGAAATTTAAGAACTATTTCTCAGACATATTTAAACATTTTTATCTTAGAAACCATTACAAATCTTGAAATTCAAGTTTTATAATTGAAAAGACATTTGTTCCTTATGGGTGGCATTTGCATTTTAAAGCTGGTCAAGGCTGAGGTAGTGCCGAATTTCAAAGCTGATCTGAATTGGTTATGAAGCATATTAAATTTTCATTCTAAAAACAATACTGTATTTTTGAGAAACCACGCTTCCTTCTTTGGGGAAGCATAAGGCTTGGTGATTCATAATGGGAAAGTTACTAAATATATTTTGGGAAATAAGTATACATTGCACTCAAATATACAGTGAGCTTTACATTAAAGATTTTCATTGCATTCTTAGCATGTAAGTAAATTTCTATGCAAACACAATCTATCCCCTCGGTCTTCACATTTACTTCTATAACCAGTGTAAATAGAATGGAGCTTTAGAGATGTGTGAAATGTAGAGGATGAGTGAGCAGAATATCTTCTATGATTAACTGGGGAAAAGAGGACCCAGTGGTACGGAGAGTGTTTCTCTAGACAGCACGGGAATAGCAACAGAGAAAGGAAAAATATGATCGCCTACAAAAAGTACTGTCTTCCTCCATAGAGACATCAGAGAGAATTTAAGCAATGCATGCACCCTAGATGGGTACATACATCTACTGCTTATACAGGAATGGAGAGACGGCAGCACCCAGGATGCAGAAGCAGACAGCTGAGGGCAGAGAGCACGTCCCTGGATGCTCCAAAGGTCTGGTAGCCCAGGATGCTAGTCACAGAGAAAGTACACCCCAAGATCTCAAACACACAGCCAAGCAAAGAAGCTCCATATCAAAGGTATTTCAGAAGACAAATGGATCTGCAGACTAATATTAACCACAAATTCCCAGTTACTACCTGAGTCAATACACTTAATAACTTGCTGTACATTGCTGTATGATATTTTTTTAATTATACTACTTGATGAAGTTTTATTAGAATAATGTTTGTCCTGCATTTTGGATTTTCTCAGGGGGCGCTGGAGCAAAGAGAACTAATTACAGGAGGAAATTCATATTATAAACCAATGGATTTAGATGTTATACCTATCTCTGATGGAAGAACCAAGCATGATTTAACTGGAAAGAAAAATAGTTTTCTAAGGAGTTATATTGGCTTTCAAAGTCATAGCTATGAAAGAAGGTTATTTTTCTCCTAATTCCTTTAACCAGGTTCCCAATCTCCTCAGGTTTATAGTCACACCGGTCTTATCTCTGCACCCCGACCTGCAGAAATCAGAAAGTAGCCTACTCTAGTTGGGGGAATTCCTCTCCAGGGAAGGGATATTTAAAGTGATATCTGAATAAAGGAGGTGCCAGCTGTGCAGCTAAGCATCCTAGACTGAGTTGGGAGGGCACTGGGGCCAGGGTCCTGGGTCTTTTCTGACTTAAAAAGAAAAAACCACCATGAATCAGGAAATGTGTCTTGTCTTACCACTCAATCTCCATTGCCCAGCTACTCAATAAATATTAATTGATAGATCTGTCATAATGACATCAAAATTATTATAACAACAATAATTATTGCTATCTCCTTTGAGACACATGGAAAAGAGAAGGAAATGAGAGGAGAGCTTGGCCATACTCCAGAGAAACTCAACTTGAGAAGTATTACAGCAGTCCCCACAACATGCTCTGGCAGCAATTCCTGGACACTTCACATGAACTCACTCCTGTGTAATAATACACCTACGGAGAGACTGCACCGAGTAATGTACAATGCTAGCCTCCATGGGAACTGCGGCATTACACAGCATCTAGATCCTGCTTCCAACAGCTTATCATCTGGGAGGAAAGTGAATGTCTACAAAAATAATGCTAATGAAATGCCCTTCTCCACTGAAATGCCCTGTCGACATCTCATTGTACCTCCCTCATGCATGTCAGCAATTCACCTAGTATATGTCAGCCATGCAAAGTCTACAAAGCAACACTTACATGCAAACCATTCCACAGAATGAACCCTTGATGCCAGGGGTTAAATAGATATGAAGTCAATGTGCTGTGCTATGCTTAATCCACAGACTGAACTGTTGATGCCAGGGGTCAAACAGATATGAAATCAATAGATGGCAGCTAAACCAAGTCCTGCCTAGGATGGTACATCTCAAAGTGTGGTCCTCAGACCACTTACTTCAAAAGCATCCCAGGTATCCTAGACACTCTGAATCAGAGTCCCAGGGGTAGGCCTGAAGACCTGAAATTTTTCACACTCCCCAAGTGATTCTTCTGGATACTAATATTTGAGAACCACTGGACAAGATCTGACAGTATTTTCATACATCTAAGGAGACCAGTCCTTGAATCTGCCAATATAGTCGTATAGTGATGCCCTTTCTCAAGAGGCAGATCAGGTGGTCTGGTATTCCCATCTCTTTAAGAATTTTCCACAGTTTATTGTGATCCACACAGTATTTGTATGCAGGTCAGGAAGCAACAGTTAGAACTGGACATGGAACAACAGACTGGTTCCAAATAGGAAAAAGAGTATGTCAAGGCTGTATATTGTCACCCTGTTTATTTAACTTATATGCAGAGTACATCATGAGAAACGCTGGACCGGAAGAAACACAAGCTGGAATCAAGATTGCTGGGAGAAATATCAATAACCTCAGATATGCAGATAACACCATCCTTATGGCAGAAGGTGAAGAGGAACTAAAAAGCCTCTTGATGAAAGTGAAAGTGGAGAGTGAAAAAGTTGGCTTAAAGCTCAACATTCAGAAAATGAAGATCATGGCATCCGGTCCCATCACTTCATGAGAAATAGATGGGGAAACAGTGGAGACGGTGTCAGACTTTATTTTTCTGGGCTCCAAAATCACTACAGATGGTGACTGCAGCCATGAAATTAGAAGACGCTTACTCCTTGGAAGGAAAGTTATGACCAACCTAGATAGCATATTCAAAAGCAGAGACATTACTTTGCCAACAAAGGTTTGTCTAGTTAAGGCTATGATTTTTCCTGTGGTCATGTATGGATGTGAGAGTTGGACTGTGAAGAAGGCTGAGCTCCGAAGAATTGATGCTTTTGAACTGTGGTGTTGGAGAAGACTCTTGAGAGTCTCTTGGACTGCAAGGAGATCCAACCAGTCCATTCTGAAGGAGATCAGCCCTGGGATTTCTTTGGAAGGAACGATGCTGAAGCTAAAACTCCAGTACTTTGGCCACCTCATGGGAAGAGTTGACTCGTTGGAAAAGACTCTGATGCTGGGAGGGATTGGGGGCAAGAGGAGAAGGGGAGGACAGAGATGAGATGGCTGGATGGCATCACTGATTCAATGGATGTGATTCTCAGTGAACTCCGGGAGTTGGTGATGGACAGTGAGGCTTGGCGTGCTGCGATTCATGGGGTCGCAAAGAGTCGGACACGACTGAGCAACTGATCTGATCTGATCTGATGCCCTTGCAAACTGTCACCCCTGGAGAGCAACCCCACCCCCTCTCTCTCGGTCAGTCCTTACAATATGGGAGTTTTCTAATATACATGCCAGCTTTAACAGTATGGCATGGAAACAACATTGGTAACTATCAATTCCAGCCATGAGCAAGTGGGTGCCCAATTTTGAGTTGGTTTTCTGAGACCAGGAAAAAGATCATGCATAGATATGATGCAAACAAATATGACTGCCATTAATGATGATTCTCACGCAACGAAATTTGAGCCTACCATTGCCTGATAAGGAGAGCCAGCACAGTGGGTCCCAAAGATACTAACGTGGAATCCCTAGGAGTAGAAACCTGGTCTCCAAATCTTTAACAACATTTCAGTTAACATGACACAGGTCTGCAGACCAACCATGAGGATCTAGGGATCCAGTATAAAGTATGGGACAAATATCCACATATTTGAGGACTCACCAGAGTCATGCATACTTCAATATAGGCTTAATCACTTAACCATGACTATGAGTAATGGCAACTGATTTATTCTAAATTTATAAATAACTGGGAAGTTAACTGTTATTCTCTCTCTCTCACTCCGTTGACTATCAGTGGGGTTGGTCAACACAGATGCTGTTTTTTTCAGAGGGCATTCCCTTAATACCTCAGATGAACTCATGCTTAATATTCTTAATATCGGCCAGCCTCCAAGCAGCAACTCCGCAATGATTCCAGCTTCCTAGTATTCGTGCCCTTGTATGATTCCCTCCCACAATGAAGAATCGAGTCATGTAGTCAGTAGACTTTGAGAAGATGGTAGAGTGTTACAAGGCCAGATAATAAAGACACTGCCCCTTCTATTTTCACCTGCTTGGATCACATGCTGTGGTAATGTAGCTGCCATGTCATTAGGATGCTCAAGAAGCCCTCTGGAAAAGTCCACGTGATGAGACACCGAGGTCTTCCACCAAGAGCCAGCACCAACTCATTATCCATCATACTGGGCCATCCTTGCAGCATATTCCCCAGGTCCAATCAAGCCTGAAGATGACTGCAGATCTGCCCATTGTCTTCACTGCCACCTATGAAACCCTGAGCCAAAACCACCAGCCATACAAGCCACACCTGAATTTCTGAGCCACAGAAACTAGAATTCCTGATCCACAGATACTATATGAGACAATGAATGTTTGCTGTGACCTAAAACCACTACCTTTTGTGGCAATTTGCTATGCAACAATAGTTTATACCCCTAGTCTAACCCAAGATGGCATCAGAGCTCCAAACTCAGGGCTCTCTCCAGGGCCATAACTGAACAGGCATCCCAGGCAAAATTACTTCATCCCTTCCTCCCTTAATTTACTCTACTAAAAAGAAGTTTCACAATAGAGGCTTTCCTTTTAAAGAGCCTTAGAAACAGCCCTACTGTATCAAACAGGATTGGTTTTAAATGAACATTCTTGTACTTCTCTACCTGTCAGGGGAGTTGTGAGGCTTAATTAATTACAGATCTTTGGATGAAAGGAGAACCGAGCACTAAGAAATATCATCAAATGGGACTAGGGAAAATGAGGGGGGAAAAAAGACATTTTCTCTCTTTTCTTGCTAAATCCATTTCACCTAAGATTGAGCAAAGGCTGAGTCACCTATTGTTTAGAGAATATTAAATTTTTTGCTGAGTGCAGAGTGCAAATAAGCCAGCACAGCATCAGAACAGGGAGCCCCTGTCCTTTAGCTTAAAATAGACCCCTTCTCCAAAATGAACCGCAATTCTGCTTTTAGGGAATATCACGGGCAATTGGTTCTTCCAAGATTTCAAGGTGGAACAATGAGATAAAATGGACATAAAATATAATCTCCATCTAACAGAACTATCCCCGTTTGTAACCAGAAGCTTCCTAAACAACAAACCAGACCACACCATGGACACTGATGCCTTCTCTAGGCAAACGCAAAATGTAAGGAATATGTTTGGGGGGTTCTTTCTCATGTCCTAATGACAGTGCTCCAGCCAGAGGAAGCCCAGGAGAAGAGAACTGATTCTCCACATAAGAATAAGACGACTGGTAGAGGCCAGGGAGTAGAATAGAAAAATCATGAGGGATTGTCACCCCAATTCAAGAGTTCAAATCGCAGCTCCTCCACTCACAAAAGAAATGACCTTGGGCGAGTAAATGATTTAACTTCCCTGACCCTCAACTTCCTCACAGCACAAATGCACCACTAGACATATTGCTTGGACCCTAGACCCCAAGGCTACCATGCCCTCCCTCCAACGCCTCTAAGACCTCCAGACCCCACAGGCATTGTCCAAGGAGGAGGGGAAACTAGCCCACCGGCCCTTGATGCTGAATTCTTCCAGGCTGAGGGGTCATGTCCACTTTCCTTGAACACAACCTTAAAAAAATATTTTACCTTTATTGATTTATCTAAACTGCTGCAGGTCTTAGCCATGGCACACAGACTCTCTAGTTGTGACTCATGAACTCAGTTGGCTTATAGCATGTAGGATCTTAGTTCCCCAACCTGGGATCAAACTCGTGTCCCCATGCCCTGGAAGACGGATTCTTAACCACTGGACCACCAGGGACGTCCCCTCGTCCATGCTTCTTGACCTTAAAAAATAAGATAAAGCCTTACTCTCCACACTGATAGTGGAAGACTGGAGGGCAATGGCAATTCCTAATGCAGAAGCTTTTTGGAAATTCTTTAAGGAAGGCTCTATGTCTTGATTATAAATGACGTTTGTATAAATGAGCAAACCTTCTCCAACCAACCAAAAAGAAAAAACTTGTCTGACTTCTCCCCTAAGCATATTTGAAGCAGTAACTATAGTAAAGACTCTATAACTACATAAAGATCATCCAAAAACATGTGAAAAGTACAGATGACTGAGCCCCACCTTCAGAGATTTTGTGGGACTCCAAAATGTGCCCTTTTCACAAGCCTGCCCCTACCCCAAGGGGATTCTGCTGCCTACTTTGAGGAACCCTGAACCCAGAACATAATCAGTGCATATCTAACAGGAGGCCACTCTGCTCTTATGCAATTAAATATTTCTCCAAATACATTAGGCTTACAGAGGCCAAAAATAAACTAGACGAAAGTCAGGAAGGCAGCCCAAAACCCAAATGATTAAAGTTCTGCCAGGAATGATTTATGAACCCAGGAAAAAAACTCTAAATACTCTGTTGTTGACTCAATGACTTGCCTATAGACAGACAGTTTGTCTAAAAATATTTATATTTATAAATATATATATATATAATATTTATATTAATATTAACAACAAGGTCTGGAATTATCTAAGATGTGACAAGTTCAGATTAATGGGATGAACCCAAGGAAGAGGCAGGTTTGGTTTGCAATCAAGGAAAACACACACATATTGAGACCTAAGACATTCTGAATTCCCCTCCTCAAAGAAACACGATGCAAGTTGCATTGTCTGAGTGCTACTACAGACAAGAAAGTGCCTTCAAGGTGGTATGGCTAAAGGCTGGGTGCTACTACAGACAAGACTGAGTGCCTTCAAGGTGGTATGGCTAAAGGCTGGGTGCTACTACAGGGGAAACTAATTCGAGTCGGAGGACAGGGGCCTTAGATGACATTTCACACTCTGCGCCTTTCCAGGGAGATTTCCCGACATCTCTCCTGGAAGCAGGATTAACCCTGAGATGCCCTTGAACTTCAAGTGCTAGCTGTATGATCCCAGTTGGGTCCTCAAAGTTTCTGGTCTCATCCTCCGATTGCTCCTGTCCCCATGCCCTGACTGGCACCCAACAATCTCATGCTAATTCTGAACTCGCCCAGAGCTTAAGGAGACTCTGTTACAGTGCCCCTTTGCCATGGCTTACAACCTGAAAACATTGATTATTCACAGTGAAAATTAGCTATCTAGGTCAGTGGTTCTCAACTGTAGCTGCACATTAAATTTACCCAGAAAGACTTTTTTTTTTTTTTTAATACAGTTGCCTAGGCTCTCTCCTAAGCCAAAGAAATAGATTCTTTAGCTCAGGCATCACTGTTTGTTATAGATCTCCAGATGATTCTAATGTATGCACAGAAGGAGAACACTGATCTAGATAAAGTTTCCAACTTTGGCTGTACATTAGAATTTTCTGTGATTATAACGCCAGGCCTCATTTCCAGAAATTTAATCCTAATTGGTCTCAGATTAAGAATCAATAAATATGATTTGTAAAAATCTGCTTACATGATTTTAATTTGCAACCAGGTGGAAAAAAATTCTCCTTATGTAAAGAACTCCAGCAAATCAAACTCTAAACTCAAATCTCTCCCCTTCACCTTTGATGTCTCTGCTTTCCCATCACCCTCCATTGACTGATTCCTGCTGAATATCTTTCTTCAGTTAGAAACTTCACTATCTTCTCAGTCACCCAGGCTTGAGTTCCTTGGACTAATCTTTAACTTGTTTGATTTTTCTTTTAAATCAAGTCTTAGAAACAGAGTTGAGGTTTGCATTCTGTGTCTCTTCCTGCCCAAAACGTACTCAAATGTCTTGCACACAATACTGTGAATACTTGCACATACTTTGCACATAGCCTCTGGCTTGGCACAAACAAGCACTCAGTATTTATTGAGTGAATCAACAAATGAGTGAAGAAAAAAATGAATAGCAGTCACTCAATCTAAATGAGCATTTTAGAATCAACAGCAAGGCATGGAAAACCCAATTATATTTGGAGAATAGATATGCACATTACTATAGCTGAATAATGGATACGTAATAGTTTGACAATTCTGGCGAAGGAATGATGAATGGAAGGCAGCATTTAAGGATGCAGCTCTAAATCCTTCATGGCAAAAAGTCAAAAGATAGTGTCTACATTTCATATATCAAGAAAGTATATACGAATCCCGGTGGTAGAACAGAACATTAGTTTTACCACTGGAGATGGCGCTTCAGGGTGGATCATTTTCATTTGGGCTGCTTCTGTAAACATCTGAATATTTTTTTTTTACAGTATATACATATTGCTTTTATAAATTTTGTTTTTCTAATATAAAAGTACTAAGGACAAAAACATAATTAGCCTTTTGACTTTGAGAGAGAAAGATTAAACCAGACTGTCTAGTTTAAGTCCTCCGAGAATCTCTTCAGGAGATAAGGGGCAATGACCTCTGAATTTCTTTCCCATGTGATTCTAAGATTATAAGACATCCTTAATTTCCCCTTTCAGTTATCCCATCATCTTTGCCCCCATGCCCATCACCAGTTGTACTTCATCAAACATTTTCCTTTTCAAATTAAAAAATAATAATTAAATAAACACATAAACGAGTAGGCATCATAAAGAAATGGGAAATTAATAGTAACAGTCAAATCCCTATAGATAAAAGTCAAGGAATATTCTGTAAAAGGGGCAATACTGAATACACCTCTATTTTGCATAATCATCTATACAAACTAATGTGTAAAGGCTGGCTGGGTGGGAAATGTCCTTTGGTCCTGAGCAAACATTTACTGAGTACCTGCTATGTCTAGAAGAACCTCCCTAGTGGCCACAACGATTATCAGATAGGAAGAGAATCTTGTGACCCCCGCTGGTCTGTCTCTCATTTCCATGAGACAGAAACGAGGCCCCTCTATCTCTGTTGCCCCTAATGTACCTCTGTGCCTTTAATATAATTAATACTGAGCATATTGAGCACATCCTGTGTCCACCATCATGGAAGAAAGGACAGAAAAATTCCTCTATTGAGGACCCGCCAGGTGATAGACGTAAGCGATAAGAATCGTTATATGTGATGTGTGTTTGCTGTCGCTTAAAGACACAGGACAGAGAACTCCGGCAGAAGCCCACAGTTCTTCCGCTTCTAGACCATCCTTCACACAGAAGGGTGAGCGGGCCACAGGAACACTCCTCCAAGGCCGCAGAAACATGGTTCGTAGGTCAGAGCCACGGGGCCAACTGCCTTTCTGTCACAGACGTGAAGAGCATCACCCAATGAAATTACTACAAAACTACTTCCACAGACTTATAACCAAGGGTAATAAAGACCCCTGGGATGCAAATGGTGTATACTGACACTTCAGAAGGACAGGTTAAAAAAAAAAGTGAACTTTAAAAAATCATGTTCCAAACCAACCATCGGAAAGTGGGAAGACTGTGCAGAACAGAATAGTAGACAGTCAGCTCAGGGACAGAGCCCCAGGGGCAAGGAGGTGTTGTTTGAAGGGTGGAAGAAAAGGAAGATGCTTGGTTTGTAGACGTATAGGCCCTGACATCATAAGTACTCAAAGCCAAGGCCGTTTACACCCTACCCTTTATCCTATAAGATGAGCTTGTCCCAAGAGGGGAATAAAAGGCCAGCTTCTGATTACTCTGAAACAGTAGAAATGGGCAGGAATAGCTAGCTAGATAGACAGATAAGATAGGTAGATAGATTGATAGATATAGAGAACTATACCTGCACTTTATTCCCCACTTTCTCTCCAAACCAACCCTCCAATCTCACCAGTGAGCCCCATGACTCTCACCCATCCAGCCTCCTTCTCCCTCACTGCTAATCTCCCAGAGACTTCATTCACTCCTTCTGCTCATTTACTAAGTTGACTAATAAATGAACAGCTCTCAGCAAGTTAAGGGCTTCCCTAGTGGCTCAGTGGTAAAGAATCTGCCTGTAACACAGAAGACCTGTGTTTGATCCCTGGGTCAGGAAGATCCCCCGGAGAAGGCAATGGCAACCCACTCCGGTACTCTTTTCTGGGAAATCCCATGGACAGAGGAGCCTGGAGTTGCAAAAGAATCTGACACAACCTAGCAGCTAAACAGCAACAACACTCAGCAAGTTGAAGGCATAAGGATTCCAATCAGCACCAAGTTCTGGGTCTGTAGGCTGGGACTCGTGATACTATTTGGAGCAGAAGCAATGTGTTGACTCCAGACGATTACTGAGAGGAGAAGGTCCATGACACATGACACATTCTGAGGCACTGAGACTTTGTCCTGGGAAAAGCATCCTGCTCTTAATTTAACCCATGGGAAAAGCTTGCATCAGCAGCCAACAATTCTCCTCCTCGTTACCGCCACTGCTCAGCCAGTGTGCATTCAAAGCAGTTCAAAATAAAGAACAGACATCCCTAGGATGTGCTTTGAATTACAAGGTCATTGTCATTAGAAAAACCGCCAATCCAAGAGAAGAAAAGTACCCTCCCCTATACGAACTATATTTAATTATAGTCATCTTATTCATTCATTTTGCCAAGATCATTTGATGCAAAACAACGAAGGTAAAATAAAGGGGAAAAACAAGAAAGCACAAAGACTCCTTTTATTTTTTTAATAAGTAAATAAATTAAGATGTCTGATAACAGGAGCTGGAGAGAGACAGGAGCTTTAAATAGCACATTCTGATGTGCCGGCTGAAGCAGCAGAAGTCCAGAAGGTCTTTTCTCATTGCAGTCTGGGTCAATTGATGGGACAATCACCACTCTTGTCTCATATGCTGAGCTCTACCGTTTTGAATTTTAAAAAGCAGACACATCTCCCATCTGCTTTTCAGAGCAACCCCACAAACACGCAGTGATGTGGCACCTGGTGACAGCCACCCAGGGAGACGTGTCCCTCTGCCCTTCTGGAAGTGCCTGGCCTCTGCAAGAGAAAGTAGGGGAAGTGGTTCTTTGGAGAGACCGACAGCATCACACCCATCTGGAGGGCATCCGTGGATCTTCGGGGCATCTGAAGGGATCAGTGGGAATTCGGGGGAGCTTTGACAGGGGATCTGCAGCTGAGCCTACTTCCTAGAAAGAGAAATGACCACGTGCTGAGCGCCACGCAACAGGCATCGCACTTGGGGCTTTATCTCATTTATCTCTTACGCAAGCCCGTGGGGAAAGGATTACGCTCCTCATTTTATTAGAAGGAAATTTAAAGATCACACAACTGTTAAGTGCAACGCGGGAGCTGGGAACCAGCTCTCTCCAGCCACAAAGCGCTGCTTGTTCAACAGAAGACAAACGGATCTTAGCTCAGGTCTTACTTCACACGCATATGTATTTTATTTAAGAAGCTGCCTGGGAATGGGCGGTTTGATTATTCTGATTTGCTAATCGAATTTTCCAAGGTGAAAAAAAAGCCTCAGGATTTGGGCCTCAGCCATTGTCACAGCTTACAGTTCTCCCTGACAATTGGGAAAAACAAATTCAAAAGCCTCGAAGCCACCCTGCGTTCTTAAAATAGGTCAACGTGTCAGATCCATATTTCTCTTCTCCCCACTGTTCTACAAATACCTCTTTCCTTCCTTAAGTCAGGGCTCAGTACTTTGGCTAAACGGCTGGATGGCTGGATGCTGGGAACAGTCCCTCAGGGGAGAGGCAAACGCCCCATTACCAGAATTACCTGAATGCAAACTAGGTTAGAATCTGAGAGGACACTCATGTGGAATGAGCTGAGTATTGGCCAAGGCAGCAGAATCATTCACCTGAAGCATCTCTGCAAGAGCCTTTCTGTACTGAAGGAAGAGAATAAAGGAACGCCCACATGGCCACCAGGACAGTCAGAGCAAAACCCCTATAGCTGGAGGGGTTTGGCTACACATCTCTGGAAAAAGGTCTACCTCTTTTGATACAGGTTTTATTTGATTATGTTCCTAAACATTCTGTAATAATCACATATACCTTCTCCAGGACCTTTTCATTGAGTGCTTAGCTTTGCATTGTTAATTAATAAAATCTTTCAAATAGCTATGCACACACACACACGTGCACACACATACACATGCACACACACGAAGCTGATGAGGACCCTGCCAGGAAAAATGCTGATCAATACTAGAATGTTCTAAAACATTAGTGTCAGAATCCTGATTTGAACCTTGTGACTAGGATTTGACAATCCATGTGTTAGTCTGTGGACATTTACAAGTGTTTACGTGACTATCTGTCTCTCAGCTAAAGCATGTTTAGACATGTGCCAATGGGCCTGATTTCAGAGGTGCTTATCTTCTGTTACAAAGGAGTGTAAACAAATATTTGTGGGGAGTGGGAAGAAAGGAGTTAGAAAAGGAACAGGTGGGCTGACTGCTAGTCCATCTTCAGATGTCTGCAGGATGCAAAAAAAAGGAGATCCCCAATGTCACAGATCACCAGGCATAGTCCTAGCATATTTCTACTAATCAGTGACCCGGAGGGGCAGAATCTCAGACCCAGTCTCTGGCCCTTTCATTACACTTGGTTTGTGTGCCCAGCCAGCCCTAGTTTGGTCCTTTCTGTACAACCCACTGCCACCAGCTTCTGCTCAGAATAGCTCCTTGAGTCAAAGGGCCCACAGTCTCCCCAGTTATTCACAACCTCCCCACACCCAAAATCCCATCACCCGATAAAAATGCGAGGGGCCCTGGGTCAACCCCCACAGATGTCCCACCCTGCACCAAAAATCCTCCACCAGGCACTTACAGAAAGCAATCCTACAGGGGCCAGGGAGGAAAGGCTAACCTATCGACGACCTTGTCCAAAAGAGCAGAGGCCCTTCTATGGGCCGAGATGAGGAGCAGAACAAGAGGGTGATGACATTCTCAGTAAGGCGAGAGCAAACTTTACATTCCACCAGCATCTTTCCTTTGAGCACCTCATACACTGAACATGAACTCATTTGCTCTGCCAATATCCCCATGAGACAGACAGCCGAGAAGGCATTATCATCTTCATTTTCGAGAAGGATACTGGAGGCACCAAGAGGTTAGGTAACCGGTCCAAGGTCACAGAGTCAATCAGCATCTTCTATCTTTTGACGCCCCGCTCGGAGTTCAAACACTTTCCCCATCATTCTCATGATTCCTTTCATTTTAGCAACAATAAGATGCAACCAGGTCACGAGCAGAAACTTCAGTACATTAGCCACGTAGCTCTGCATCGATCCACTGAATCAATGGAGAAGGTGAAGCACAGGATATGGGGGTGCAGGGGAAGCTGCCTGTCCTGATAGAAGAGCTCAACTTGACTAAAAGGAGTAGAGGCATCTTCCAAGTGGCCAAGGAGCATCATTGGCCCAATTTCTAAGTTGGAAGAAGTCTCAGGCTACATCTCTTCTGATGCAGAAGTCCCTTCTCCAAGCACACATCCCCTTGTGCCATATTTCTTGGAGTTTTCTCTGTAGTCAGAGCGTTTACACATAGCACTCTAATGGGATCTGGAGACTCCCCTTTATAGTCACTGGTGAGGAGGAGATGTTGCAATGGACATTCTGCTTGTAAACTCTGTTAGAAGAGAAGCATCTCTAGGTTAATAGCTTAGGCTCTCATGAATTAAAGATTAAACTATGACCACAATGAAATATCACCTCACACCTAGCAGAATGGCTATCGTCAAAAGGAACACAATGAACAAATGTTGTAGAGGATGTGGACAAAAGGGAAAACTTACAAACTGTTAGTAGGAAGATAAATTGGTGCAGCGACTATGGAAAACTGCATGGAGGTTTCTCAAAAAACTAAAATTAGAATACCATATGATCCAGCAATTTCACCCCAGGTGTATATCCAAAGAAAACAAAAACACTATTTTGGAAAGATACATGCACCCCAGTGCTCAAAGAAGCATTGTCTATAACAGCCAAGATACAGAAGCAACACATGTGTCCATCAACAGATGAATGGATAAAGAAGATATGGTACATATGAATATACACAATGGAATACTACTCAGTGAGAAACAAAGAATGAAATTTTGCCATTTGAAACAACATGAATGGACTTGGAGGGTATTATGCGAAGTGAAATAAGTCAGAGAGAGAAAGACAAATACGGAATGGTATCATGTACATGTCAAATCTGAAAAATAAAACCAACTAGTGCATATAACAAAAAAGAAGCAGATTCACCGACTTAGAGACTAGACTAGTGGTTACCAGAAGGAAGAAGCAAGGTGAAGGAGCATGGCAGAGGTAGGGGATTAACAGGCATAAATTACTGTGCATAAAATAAACAAACTACAAGGATACAGTATACAGTACAGGTAATATAGCCAATATTTTCTAATAACTATAAATGGAGTGTAACCTTTAAAAACTGCGAATCACTATGCTGTATACCTGAAACTTACAGAACGCTATAAATCAACTATACCTCAGTTTTTAAAAATAAGAATACTATTCCCAGTAATAAGAAGAAGTATGACAGCCAGAATGAAAATTAAACTCTGAGTGCTGTTTGGTTGGATTGGGATCTTGCCTCATAGGAAAATCTCAGATCACAAAACTGCTGCAAAAGACATGTTCTCCTTCTCCCCCATATAGAGAGAGGGGAATACACACACAGATTCACAAAAGGAGAAAAATGAAACACGAGGAGGAAGCGTGAAAACACGTAATCTCACACTGTTAGGGTAATTTAGGAAAGGATCAGCACAGTAGAGACTGCTGAGGGGTGGGGGGCGCTGAGGAAGAAAACCACAGCTATTAGCGATGCGTGTTTGGGCATAGCTTGAGAGAGCCGTGGCACGCATGCCCCCACTGTCCGCATCTCTAAATCTGTCTTAGCCCCTCATTTGATACCTGAGGGTCTTCCTTAGGAGATAATTCCCTATGAATATCTCACCTTTCTGCATGGACTGGGCAAAGGGCATCATCAACCTTTTCAAGTGTGTTTTGCAAGGTAAATCATCCTTGGAAGCTAAGACCGTGCCATCTCTCCATGTCTGAAGGCAGATTTGTTTCACCAATCAAAGATAAACAAAAAGATCGATAAAAATACACAAAGATAGACAACATCTCCCTCCCCGGAGCCACTCCAAGAGGATAAGGACTCCTAGCATCTGCGAGCAGATTGGCTTACATTCCAGAGTAAGGCAGGAGAGGTCAGCAGCAGCCCTAGACAAAATCAGTTTCCTAACTTAGGGGGGTCTTCTTGATACACTCCCATGGCACATGCAGGCTTCAGCCAGCCCCCGCCACCATCCCGTGGGCACTGGGACTCAGAGAACTGAGACAAGGGACTGCTCTGCTTGCTGCTTTTGGCATAAGTAACCCAGATACACACGTGTGTGTGTGTGTATCTGTGCATGTATACATATTGACAGTAATGTACATGTACATGTATATATTTTCACATGTATATATGTGTGTGTATACACACTGACAGTAATGTACACATACATGTATATGTGTATATATTCACATGTATGTGTGTAAACATACTGACAGTAATGTGCATGTACATGTTTGCCCGTATATATTCACATGTATATATGTGCATGTATGTATACATGCTAACAGTAATGTGTGTATACATGTATTTACTACATAGGTATTATATGTGTATATATTCACATGTATATGTGTCTGCATACTGACAATAGCATGTGTGTACATGTATACATTTACATGTTTATATACTATATGTGTGTTATGCGTGTATATATCCACATGTGTATGTATGCATACTAACAGCAGCATGTATATACATGTGTATATGCACATGTTTATATACTATATAGCGGAAAAGGCAATGGCACCCCACTCCAGCACTCTTGCCTGGAAAATCCCATGGACAGAGGAGTCTGGAAGGCTGCAGTCCATGGGGTCGCTGGGTCAGACACGACTGAGCGACTTTACTTTCACTTTTCACTTTCATGCATTGGAGAAGGAAATGGCAGCCCACTCCAGTGTTCTTGCCTGGAGAACCCCAGGGATGGGGGAGCCTGGTGGGCTGCTGTCCATAGGGTCGCGCAGTCGGACACGACTGAAGCGACTTAGCAGCATATACTATATATGTATACAAATACATACATTTATCATATATATGTATACAATTACACACACACGTATATACCTGAAGCAGACTAACTTGCTAGCTTGCAAGTAGCTTACAGTCTCAGACTCTTCACAGCTTCTCACTTTAAATAATTCTCAGCTCAATATTCCTTCCCCTCACCGCAACTGGTGCCAGACCCGATTCTGACCCCTGCTTCACACCTCAGTGCCACCTGCTCCTACCAGAAAGCAGCTCCTTGAGCCAAAGGAGCCAGAGTTCCCTCAGTTACCATAACCTCACCACAGCCCACCACCCTGTCAGCCAGTCACAAGGGGAGGAGGCGCGGGGTCTTTTCACCATTCCCCCACCCCCATCCCAGGGGGGCCCACACTGCACCATAAATCCTCCAACAGGCATTTTTGGGGGGACAGAGAGGAAAGGCTGTCCTGTGGGATGAGCCATCAGAACTAGCAGAGCTCCTTCCACAGGCTGAGAGGAGAAGCAGAACAAGAGGGTGATGGCATTCAGTGCAGCAGCGGAAAGAAAAACATGAATGAAAAGGAGAGGGATGACGAGAAAGGAAAAGTTAGCTAGAAAAAGAATGAGCTAGAAAGGAACTTTGTGCAGAGAAGGCGACATGGAGATAGAAGAGTATGTTACTAAGGAGAAAATCAGTCGGTAAGGTAGATTTTAAAAGTGTGAAGTTAAAAATAGTGCTGTTAAAAAAAAAAATCCATCCCCAAATGCTTGAGTCATTAAACCAGGAAATCCTTTACAGGCTCACATTTTTATCCACGTCCCCATTTAACATATGAGAACGCCAAGGCACAGAGAACTAAGCAAACCTATTAACATGCCTTATTCAGTCACTCCAACAAGCCCGGGGCAAGCAATCCTGAGTGGCTCTCTGAGTCTGTCTTTCTGAGCTCTGTTTTCTCTCCCGATTCTTACCGGGATGCTGTCACTAGAAGCCTCGGATGTGAGGTCTCCCGCAGTAAGAGGGGGAGGTTGTCACATGCGGAAAGACAACAGAGCTGTTTGCCCTGCCATGTTTACAGAGGACAGATTGTGCCAGATAGGTTCACAGCGCCGCTGACGGGCCTCTGAGAAAAGGCGGGGGCGGGGGGGGGGGGGTGGCGGACAGCGGACGCCCCGCTGAAATCAGTGTGTTTGGACATTCAGCAACACATTTGATGCCCATCAGGAAATTGTACTTGCAAATTCGTTCAGACGGACTAAAGAGAAGACAAAGGCTTTCCTGAATTGCAACACAAACGTGTCAGACAGAAGAGGAACGAGGTGCAGACAGAGAAACCTACAATTTGGAGGGCAGGCCTGAGGGGTCAGCTGGTACCCCAAGAAGCTGGTACAGCTCCAGGAGCTGGGTTTTTTGGGCAAAAGGAAGGAGAAGAGTCTCCCCCTTGGAAGGAGGTGGTGGCTGGTCATAGGGCTCTCAAGAGATCCATAAACTCCCAAGGGCCTTCTCTGTAGGATGGGGTCAGCGGTGCTAATGGAGTTTGTGGGGCTACTGCTTGGAGAAGTAGAAAAACGTTCAGAAGGCCCTCGGTAAATATCAAGTGCTGTACAAATGGCAACAACAATGCCACATTTTATTTAACGTCTTCATTAAGGACATAGAGCTGGGCAGGCAGGCTGTTAATGAAATCTGCAGAGAGTACAAAATTAGGGATCGCGGGTGACAGCGCAGCTGAGACAAGTAAACACCCAAGAGATACCACGAACACAAACCTCCAGGACGGCAGGTCCGGTCAGTCTCTCAGCCGGCAAGCCGCCGGGCTGAAGGGCCCGCCTTCGGGGATGGGTTGGGAGGTGGCTGGGGGAAATCACGTTGAACCGTCTCCAATCCAACCCCCAGGTTTATCCAGGTAAAATCGGATGACAATGAACATCGGAAAGGATGCTAATGGAGGGATGCGAAAGCTGTCCTGGGGTCCACCCAAAATGCAGACCTGTGGCAGGAGTGTTGAGAACACCTCACTCCTAGATCTTAGGGACGGGGGGGTCATAGTTAGGGACATGACACAGTTGCATGACTTGGGAATCTTTCGGAAAGTTGGGGATTCCCCCTTCTTGTGAGCTGGGCCTGCAGGCCTGGGTTCTAAGACACACATCCTGGCTTGGACCCCTGGCTTCCAAGAGAAAAAGTGTGAGCTTCTAAGCCCATAGCTTGACCTGTGTAAGCATCAACGCCAAAAGAGCAAAACTCAGCGTTGAGAGCCTTGGCTATGCCCCCAGGACAACCCAAATCCCAGACTGGCAGGACACACTCTCCTTACCATGGCTTACAGGCCTCTTCAGGATTCATGTTACATTTCCAGCCTTACCGCTCACCACCCACAGACGACTCCAGCTGTGCGTGTCCAGATCCTTGACTGCACATACATGCTATTCTCTCTGCCAGGAACAGTCTTCTTCCTCCTTCTTGCCTGACTAAATAGACTTCTCTTTTAAGTCTCAGCTATCCCACAGTTGCCCTGAATACTCATCTTCTATGCACCAAGAGTATCTTATACTTTTCTCATTATCAGTACAGTTCAGTTCAGTTGCTCAGTCATGTCTGACTCTTCACGACCCCATGAATCACAGCACAACAGGCTTCCCTGTCCATCACCAACTCCCGGAGCTTATTCAAACTCCTGTCCATCGAGTCGGTGATGCCATCCAGCCATCTCATCCTCTGTCGTCCCCTTCTCCTCCTGCCCCCAATCCCTCCTGGCATCAGGGTCTTTTCCAATGTGTCAACTCTTCGCATGAGGTGGCCAAAGTATTGGAGTTTCAGCTTTAGCATCAGTCCTTCCAATTTCTCATTATAGATCCTGACAATTATTTGGTGATGGCCTTTTTTGAGCTTGACATTGTGGAAAGGATATGTCATTAAACAAGATGTACACAATTCTTACCTCATCAGAGAAAGTGGTTCTCAAAACCTGGCTAAATATTAGAACCACCTGGGAAGCTTTTTAAAACCATCACTACCACTGCATCACTACGAACAAAGCTAGTGGAGGTGATGGAATTCCAGTTGAGCTCTTTCAAATCCTGAAAGATGATGCTGTGAAAGTGCTGCACTCAATATGCCAGCAAATTTGGAAAACTCAGCAGTGGCCACAGGACTGGAAAAGGTCAGTTTTCATTCCAATCCCAAAAAAAGGCAATGTCAAAGAATGCTCAAACTACCACACAATTGCACTCGTCTCACATGCTAGTAATGTTCAAAATTCTTCAAGCCAGGCTTCAGCAATACATGAACCGTGAACTTTCAGATGTTCAAGCTGGTTTTACAAAAAGGCAGAGGAACCAGAGATCAAATTGCCAACATCCGCTGGATCATGGTAAAAAGCAAGAGAGTTCCAGAAAAACATCTATTTCTGCTTTATTAACTATGCCAAAGCCTTTGACTGTGTGGATCACAATCAACTGTGGGAAATTCTGAAAGAGATGGGAATACCAGACCACCTGACCTGCCTCTTGAGAAACCTATATGGAGATCAGGAAGCAACAGTTAGAACTGGACATGGAACAGCAGACTGATTCCAAATAGGAAAAGGAGTACGTGAAGGCTGTATATTGTCACCCTGCTTATTTAACTTCTATGCAGAGTACATCATGAGAAATGCTGGGCTGGAAGAAGCACAAGCTGGAATCAAGATTGCCGGGAGAAATATCAATAACCTCAGATATGCAGATGACACCACCCTTATGGCAGAAAGTGAAGAGGAACTAAAATGCCTCTTAATGAAAGTGAAAGTAGAGAGTGAAAAAGTTGGCTTAAAGCTCAACATTCAGAAAATGAAGATCACAGCATCTGGTCCCATCACTTTATGGGAAATAGATGGGGAAACAGTGGAAACAGTGTCAGACTTTATTTTTCTGGGCTCCAAAATCACTGCAGACGGTGATTGCAGCCATGAAATTAAAAGACTCTTACTCCTTGGAAGGAAAGTTATCACCAACCTAGATAGCATATTCAAAAGCAGAGACATTACTTTGCCAACCAAGGTCAGTCTAGTCAAGGCTATGGTTTTTCCAGTAGTCATGAATGGATGTGAGAGTTGGACTGTGAAGAAAGCTGAGCCCCGAAGAATTGATGATTTTGAACTGTGGTATTGGAGAAGACTCTTGAGAGTCCCTTGGACTGCAAGGAGATTCAACCAGTCCTTTCTGAAGGAGATCAATCCTGGGTGTTCATTGGAAGGACTGATGCTAAAGCTGGCCACCTCATGCGAAGAGTTGACTCATTGGAAAAGACCCTGATGCTGGGAGGGATTGGGGGCAGGAGAAGGGGACGACAGAGGATGAGATGGCTGGATGGCATCACCGACTCGATGGACATGAGTTTGAGTAAACTCTGGGAGTTGGTTATGGACAGGGAGGCCTGGCATGCTGCAATTCATGGGGTCGAAAAGAGTCAGACATGACTGAGTGACTGAACTGACTGACTGACCACTGCAATTTAATTGGTCTGCAGTGGGGCCCTGATAGTATTTTTTAAAAGTAGTTCTCAACAATGGCGGTCTTTTCGATTAAATACTAATGATATGTATTCTCATCCCAGTCCAATTAGATCAAAATATCTGGGAGTAGGAACTGGACATACTTTTTTTTTTTTTTTAAGTTCCCAAAAGATTCTAATGTTTGGCCAGAGCTGAAAGGCAACAGGCTAGAGCAAAGAATAGATATTAAATACTTATCCTACTGCTAAGAATGGCCTGTTCATTTACCTACATCCCTGCTAATCTATGAGCTCCATAAAAGCAAGGATCTTCTCTAAGACACTGTTTTCAGTACTTGGCATTGTACCTGGCACACAGTAGGGAATCAGTAAATATTTGCTTGAAAAAGGAAGGACAAACTCTTAAATATCCTGGTTCAGTGGTATATAAGTGTAGGACGCTACATAGCAAGTACCACAAACTGGGGGACACTGAAGTCTCACGGTTCTGGAAGCTAGAAGCCTGAGATCAAGGTGTCGTCAGTCTTGGTTCCCTCTGAGGGTTGCAGGGGAGAATCTGATCTTTCCCTCTCTCCTAACATCTGGTGGTATGCTGGTAACAGTTGGCATCCCTAAGCCAGTAGGTACATCACCCTGATCTCTGCTTTCAGCTTCATCTGGCCGAAAGCCACACTGTCCCTGACTGCATGTCTGTCTCTGGATCTAAATGTCCCCTTTTTATAAGAACACCAGTCACACTGGATCAGGACCACCTAATGATCTCAGATTAACTCAATCACCCACAAAGACCATCCTGAAATATGGCCACATCCACAGGTACTAGGGGTTAGCACGTTGGCATCTTCTGGGAGGACGTACAAATCCCATAGCAAGTGGGATGCTCTTTCTTAAGCTCGGAGAAGGAGAGAAAGGAGGACACACTCTTAATTATCTTGGTTGAGTGGGATGCTGTCCTCTCCTGGATCACAGCTCCCTGTTCTAATTTGTCTGCACTCAGAACTTCTTCCAGCAGCTCTCTGCTAAGCGAAAAAGGCACAAAGTGGGCTGCCCCTTGGAAAAATGTGAATTAGCAAAGACTGTCCGCCCTCTCTCCTCCCAAGGCACCTTGCCTATGTTCAGTTCTGAATTGGACGAAGGTATTCAGCTGTCTGCTGCATCCAAACATGAAGGAATAGAATGTTTCATAAAATACTATTGCATGATTTAGTGTAATGTATTGCCCTCTTGGGGACACTGGATATTTAACTGAATATTCATTAAAAAAAAAAAAAAAACACTAGCAATGCCTCAGAGGCTAAATCCCTAAGGATAGAAATACAGGCATTTTGTCAGGGGAGGTACACAGAACTGTTGTTGTTATTTGGTTGCTAACTTGTGCCCAACTCTTTGTGACCCCATGGACTGTAGACTGCCAGGCTCCTCTATCCGTGGGATTTTCCAGGCAAGAATACTGGAGTGGGTTGCCATTTCTTTCTCCAGGGGATCTTCCAGACCCAGGGATCGAACCCGGGTCTCCTGTATTGCAGGTGGACTCTTTTACTGCCAAGCCACTGGGGAAGGCCTATAGAGAAAAGGGGGGAGGGAAAAAATGGACTCCTTGGTAACACCCTCCTCATCCGACCCACCGTCTTTGTCTGTAACACTGCTGCTGCTGCTGCTAAGTCGCTTCAGTCGTGTCCGACTCTGTGCGACCCCATAGACGGCAGCCCACCAGGCCTCCCCGTCCCTGGGATTCTCCAGGCAAGAACTCTGGAGTGAGTTGCCATTTCCTTCTCCAATGCATGAAAGTGAAAAGTGAAAGTGAAGTCGCTCAGTCGTGTCGGACTCTAGCGACCCCATGGACTGCAGCCCACCAGGCTCCTCTGTCCATGGGATTTTCCAGGCAGGAGTACTGGAGTGCTTTCTCTGGTCTGTAACACAGGGGGCCATATAGGACTTGGCCAAGGAAAGGTTTATTCTAGGTCCATCTAGAAAAAAGAAAAACTTTAGCAAATACAAGCTCCATTCCACATTTGATCCTGATGCTATCAATGGACCATTACCATATTCTGTGAAGTGGCTGTTTTTCCCAGCGGAACCTCAGAGCTTGACCTCTGCTCACCACACAAGTTGACTCTCTTCCTGAGTTTCCACCTAACAGCAAATCTTCTCTGGACTTCACCTACTTGTATCTACTGCCACTAGGTCCTTAGCCTGGGTATTAGCCCCAGTGCCACTCAGTAAGTCCACTAACTGCTCTGAAGCTGCAGCTGCCAACTTGGGGTGGGCATACAAATTGTGAGTACTTTTATGTTTTCAGGGACTAGAGTTTAACTAAACAAGCATCAACGCTTCAACTGTTCTCACCAAGGTTTTCAGCCCCTGTTCTTATGACTGACAGCTGTCAAGGAGGATGATATTATGGGGGATATAAATGATCCTGTAGATCTTCCTCAGAGCAAGAAAAAAGTACTAGACGAGGAGTCTTAAGACATGGATTTTTGACCTGGATCTGTCACCAGCTGGGTATCATTAAGAAAATCACTTCCACTCCCCTTATCCTCAGTGTTCTCATATGTTAAATGAGGATAATAATAGCCAGGCACACTTCTAAATGCCTTACATCCCTAGAAGTGGTATTGTTATTTAAACATCTACTTAAATATTAGAAGATTGAAGCCCATAGAATTAGGTTGCTGTGTTCCCACTACTGGTGATGAATGAGTTGAGATTTGAACCAGGTAATCTGGCTTCAGCTTCTCGCCCTTTAACCACGATGCTCTAATAATGGCATAATAATAACAGTAACTACTTCCCCAGAAGTAGTGAAGATTAAATAAGATAATGTACTTGGGAACTTGGCAAAATATTTAGCAAACATCAGCTGTTTTACCATATCTTAGAGTACGATGT
The DNA here is from genome assembly GCF_055505025.1 of Bos grunniens. Classification (NCBI taxonomy): domain Eukaryota; kingdom Metazoa; phylum Chordata; class Mammalia; order Artiodactyla; family Bovidae; genus Bos; species Bos grunniens. The sequence goes on from NC_141174.1 coordinate 13,698,778, forward strand.
TAATAAATGTTGAGTAGGTGGGTGGCTGGATACCTTCCCCAGAGGCATCTGTGAGTCGTTTCCTGAGGATGCTGTCCAGAGTTTACCAGGTTTCCACTATTTCCTCGACTTGATGGAGAAACATGAGAGGGACAATACCACGTGTGTTCAGAGAAAAATACCCAGCTGAGCTGGCGCAGAATCCCATTCTGATGCCTGCAAGATAATGCTAGTCCTAAGAAGAACCAAAGTGGAAAAACTTGCTGATCTAAATCCAGATTCCCTACCTAACTTTTGTTGTTTTTCAGTCACTCAGTTGTGTCCGACTCTATGACCCCATGGACTGCAGCACGCCATACTTCCCTGTCCTTCACCAACTCCTGGAGCTTGCGCAAACTCATGTCCATTGAGTTGTCCATCTTGTCCTTTTCTCCTTCTGCCCTCAATCCTTCCCAGCATCAGGGTCTTTTCCAGTGAGCTGGCTATTCGTATCAGGTGGCCAAAGTATTGGAGCTTCAGTATCAGGCCTTCCAATGAGTATCTGGGGTTGATTTCCTTTGGGAAAGACTGGTTTGATCTCCTTGATACTACCTTGATCTCTATAGATACTACTTTGTCTGAAATGCTGCCATCTTGGCTTAAGGATTGCCCTCTGCTTGCCCAGGCAGGGCTCTTAAAATACAGATGCCCACCAGGAGAAAACCTGCATTAAGTCCCATGCAGCCCACTCCAGTATTCTTGCCTGGAGAATCCCAGGGACAGGGGAGCCTGGTGGGCTGCTGTCTATGGGGTCACACAGAGTTGGACACAACTGAAGTGACTTAGCAGCAGCAGCCACATTAATAAGTCAGTTCATTGCAGTCTTTTTTTGGGAGAATCGCATGTGTGAGCTATGGATATCTATAGAGAAAGAGAATATGAAAAAAAAAAAGTAAAACAGCTTAAACTTTGCTTGTTTCACAACTTGGGTTTGGGCCATCCTGGTTTCAAGCCCGTTGATTTTGCTTCTCATTTCAGTCTATCATGGAAGGCAATGCAGAGCCCAGAAGGGAACTAAATTTATAGAGCACAGATCAAGTGTTAGGCATGGGGCAATGTGATTTCTCCAGTATTTCTCCCTTTGATCCTCACGGTAATTTTGCAACATAGATATTCTCCACTCCCACACCCATCACCTGTTTTGTTTTGGTTTTTTAATGGATAGAAACAGGTCAGAGATGTAAAGCAATCTGCTGAGGCCCCATAAACTGTCATGGGCACACCCGGGACTAGGACTGGGACGTGTCCAATTCTGAAGCTTGTTCTCCGTGCCACCCCACACTGCACGTGCGAGCCGCTGGCCCTCACACAGCCCCAGGACTCCTGGGTGGCAGGGTGGGAGACCAAGGGGGAGGTCCTATAAACTAGCTGAGGAAAGAGCCCAGAAGCCCAGCCCCAGTTCTGGACCCTTCTCTGCCCTCACCACTCATGCAGATGCAGAACTCCAGAGACGAAAAGAGTGGCAGCAGCTGAGCCAAAGCCCCAAGAGTGAGCACCCTTTCTTTCACACGCACACACTTTCTCTTTGCCTCCCTCTCTCCCCCTCCATCAAGCACCGTCATCTGAAGCTTGGACTGCGCTGCCTGCCAGCCAGGCTCCTGTGTGGCTGAGAGGAAAGTTATTTACAGCAAGGTCTGGCCTCTCGCGCCACCATGTAATTCAAGGCAATTGCACTTCCAAATAGATCTTTTTTGGAGAAAATCAACAGTGGCTTTGCTTTCAATCTGCTGGAAAATGAAGTCCTGGGAATGTGTTACATAAGTCCCCAGCAGCCAGAGCGAGGAGGGCAAGAGCCCAGGGCCCTGCCAAGACAGAGGGGGGCTCTGGTGCCTCCACGCCTGCCCTGCTGCGGGCGGTGGCTTTGGGGGGAGTGAACCGCAGCCCCGGGGAGGAAGAAGGTGTGAGCGCAGCCTGCCAAAACCATCAGCTGGGGCTCTGGGGAGAAATGGGAACCAGAGAGGCACAGAACACACAGATGTCCCTGATGGGGAGTGTCTGCTTCGCTCACTCATCCTCAGTGGAATCTAATGCAAGGTGGTAACAGCATCCCACACACACATACACATATACATGCAATACCTATGCCCAAATGTGTTTTGTTTTTTCCTTTTTAATGTTTATTTTCCATTACAAAAGTAATAAAATCTCACTCAAGACAATGCAAAAATACAGAAACACAGAAAACTAAATTGTCCACAACTCCATCACCCAAGCACAGTCAGCATTAACGTTCTGAGGGATTTTCTTTCAGTCTTTGTTTTCATCCATTTTTAGCTTAAAAAAAAAAAAAAAAATGATTCCTGATGAGCTTTCCAAAATTCCTCAGGCATTCACCTCTGGGACCTTCTGTCAAGATTCTGACTGATGCAAACTCAAGAGTTTTAAAAGGCTGGATGGTAAATTGATTGGCTGGATAACTATCCAGTGGTCTGTTAGGTCATGGAGAAGGACGACAGTGGGAAAAAAGGAGCACTAAACTGTGAGTCGGGACATGTTCATTCCAGCCCCATTTCCACCACTATTGACTGTAGGACCAGGGGTATGTTCTGTGTCCCTTTTTGGCCTTATTTGCATCGTCCATATTAAGAAATATAAGGAAGAATTCATTAGGAGACCTTGTATTTCTTACATTTTCTGAGAAAATCACTTCCTCTATCTATATATGAGTATTTTCATCTGCACAATGGGAATATCAATGGCTGTGCTCCAAAACTTCTCATAGCTATTGTGAGGGTCAAATTAAATGGTGCATAAAAACAGCTTTGCTAACTGAAGAACCATAAAAACGGAAAGCTATCGTTATGATTTTTAAAGAGAAAAATAGCTGAGCCACATATCTTGTGAAAATACAAGGATAGTGAGATGAGGTGATCCAGGAAAGAAACAGAGAGAGAGGTGCTATCTCTGCAATTCAGACAAGAAATTTGGAAAAATAGAGGGGGAGCAGAGAGAGCAAGGAATGAAAGAATACAAAAGACAGTGACTTCCTTTTAGCCCACTTTGTCTAAAAAGGCACCAGCTGCTCACCCTCTAAGAATCCAGGTAGGAGATACAAATGTGGAGGGTGTGATCTGAGTTTGGTTCTGCACCTTAGCAGGAGCTTAGAGGAAGTTGAAGGACATCTATTTCATCTTAGTGGAAACCTTCCCAAAGGTGACATTCTCCAGCCTGCAGAATGGAGTCTGCTTTATGCTTTTACATCATGAAGGGACGGAGGAGAGGATAAAGAGAGGACAGCATTGAACCATGTAAAACACAGATGAGACCTGCCCATCAGAGTGTGTGTCTATTAGTTGCCCAGTTGTATCAGATTCTCTGCAACCCCACGAACTGTAGCCCACCGGGCTCCTCAGTCCATGGAATTCTCCAGGCATGAACACTGGAGTGGGGAGCCATTCCCTTCTCCAGGACACATCAATTTGGGGGATCCCCAGGAGCAAAGCTGCCAGACCGTGGAATCAGTGACAGTGAGCCACCTTCTGGTGGGCTTAGATATTGCACAATTTCCTGTGTCCATGAATTCTAACTTTAGTCCCTGTTTAGAGCTTGGAGACTCTTAGCGACTCTTAGCGACCCCATGGACTGCAGCCTACCAGCCTCCTCCATCCATGGGATTTTCCAGGCAAGAGTACTGGAGTGGGGTGCCATTGCCTGCAGTCCATGGGGTCGCTAAGAGTCCGACACGACTGAGCGACTTCACTTTCACTTTTCACTTTCATGCATTGGAGGAGGAAATGGCAACCCACTCCAGTGTTCTTGCCTGGAGAATCCCAGGGACAGTGGGGCCTGGTGGGCTGCCATCTATGGGGTCGCACAGAGTCGGACATGACTGAAGCGATGCAGCAGCAGCAGCAGCAGCAGCAGAGCTTGGAGAATCCCAGGGACGGTGGAGCCTCATGGGCTGCCGTCATGGGGTGGCACAGAGTCGGACACGACTGAAGCGACTTAGCAGCAGAGCTTATAAGGTATCTTACCTTATTGGTTCCATGGAATCTCCAAGACCAAAAGCAGGCCAGGAAAAACTACTACAATGATGAAACATGTCTTTAGCAGCTCCCACTTTCTAATTCGATTTGTTTTCTCCAGGTCTTCCCTTCTACCCTCATTTTCCACCTGAACCCAGTGCCCTTAATTCCTATATTTGCATTCATGCCTACCAGGTCAGTTTCCCCACCAGCATTTCTATTTGAAAGAAGACCTAAGGGAATGGGCATAACACCCACCTTACACATGCATTCAAATGGGTGTTGGGCCTCGACTGTGTGCAAGATACAATCCCATTTCCAAAATCTCATCATCTGTTGAGGAAAGTAAAGAAAATGTACTGAAATAACTACCCTACCATAGTTAAAGGAAACAATCAGATGAATAGTAAAGACAACAGAGTCTCTAGGAATTCTGGAAGCAAAAAAGGCACTTATGATTGGGGTAATTAAAGACGGTGGTATGTCTGTTGCGGAGGACAGGCAGTAGGGTGTGTGGGCTTCTGTGATTGTGGCACGTGGGCTCAGGAGTTGTGGCTCTAGCGTGTGGGCTCAGTAGCCCCACGCTCTGAAACAAGAGAAGCTGGTACAATGAGAAGCCTGCACACCACAACGAAGAGTGGCCCCTGCTCACCACAAGCAAAGAAACCCCACACATAGCATCGAAGACCCAGCGTGGCCAAAACAAACAAATACACAGTTTAAAAGGAGGTGGTGTTTGACCTGATAGTTGAAGATTTTAACAGGAGAATGGAGAAGAAGGTATACCTGAAAGGGACATAGCACAAAGTACAGAACAGCAAAAAGTTAAGACTCACTCATGGGGTACTTTGACCACAGCATGTCAGAGAATAATGACAACTAATGTTTACATGACTTTAGAAAGCCTCTTTTAAGAAATTTTATCTTCTCAAACATCTCCTAAGGCTGGTATTAGTACTATTGAGCCCATTTTCCAGATTGAGAAATTGAGTTTAGAAGAGATTAAATTATTTGTTTTATGAAAATTCTATAGCTAGAGAGAGAACCTAGACCCAAGGATTCAATATCCATCTCCCAGCCCATAGCAAATATGATTAATTAAAAAAGGGAGAATGCAACCATTCTGCAAAGGGCAAGAAATACCAAGCTAGAATATCAGGCTAATGGTGAGGTTTCAGGCCCTGTGGCAGTAGAATAGAGCTTCCCTGAGGGACTGGTGGAGGTAACAAGATATGATCTTCTTTGTCTTACCTCTTTCCAGAAAGAGGCTGACTCCTCACTGGTCATTTTCTTTCTTCTTCTTAGAGACACACCCTGAGCTATATGACTACACAGGAGCTGGCAAAACACAAAGAAAACTTATTTCTTTGTTTTGCCAGTGAATTTATCAGTTTGTTTGATTTTCTGTTCACTGCTTTGTATTTTATTAGGCCTTAGGGTGCCTCAGTAAATTAAGCTGATATAGTCGAAATGTATGATTAAAAGACTGAGCAACAATAATAACAGCATAATCATACTGTGCATTCATATCCTACTCAGCATCTGTTATATCATTTACTCACACAAAATTAGCAGCACTGCAAAACAGGAAAGACAGAATGTAGCAATCCAGATTTACCAGCAGGAAAGCTGAAACAGAAAGGCTAGGTGGTTTGCCTGGGGCCACACAGCAAGTTATTAGAACTTTACTCAGATCCTGCAATTCCCAAGCCAGCCTGCTCTTCACAGTAGTTCAGTCTCTGAGCTCAGGCAGGCTATGGAGATGAGTGGTACCATGTGGTACCATCTGCTTCTGCCTCCCAGGAGCTGTGATTTCAGCACCATGGACAGAGGCGCCCAGGCCGGGAGCTATTCTTTAATGGCATACAATGCTAGTTTCCAAAGTTCACAAACTGAATTCTGGAATGTTGAACCATGTCATGCACCACAGGAATATTGCATGGGTGCCTAAAAGTGATGGCAATAATAATCACTTAGAAACAAGTCAGAGTCTGTAACAGAGATCTTTAAAGGCTTACCTAGGTTGAAGCAAATGCAACCTTTAAACAGAGCAGCTACTCATTCCTCCTAAAGCCTGAAATTAATTAATAATCAGTAACATTTACCCTAGTATCCAAATACCAAACTTCCTCCAATTAAGTAACTTTGTTTTCCCTCTTCACAACCCAAACTATCAAATGTGAAAATAATAGCAATATCAATAATGTCTACAGAGTTATTTTTTTATGTCAGGGCATGGGCTAGGCACCTAAATACTATGTCACCATTTGATCCTTTTAGTGGTATGCATGAAATATATCTAGGATATAGAGGCTGTAAGGAAAGTATTTGGGAAAATAAAGATGCTAGATTGAAAGACAGACCAAGTCTGGAGTCACACAGTCCTGCTTCAAGTCCCAGATCTGCCTTTCACTAGCTGTGTGATCTTGGACACTTGTTTCATTGTCCTGAGTCTAAGCCTCTGCCTATGTAAAATTACAGAATCATACTCTCTTCATAGGGTCTCTTTATGTGCATAAATAATATGCATAACACCCAGAGCACTAAGTTGGGCACATAGTAACTATTCAACAGACACTATTGTATAAGTTCTTTCCCTCTTTCTATCTTGTATGTGTACCTTTGGTTTATCTTTAGACTCCTCTTCCCAGGGATTACCTCCAACTCCTTGAGTTGGTATCAAGATAAAAATAAAATTTGGGAAAGGGGAGAGAGTATGTTAAATGAAATTCAGCTCACAGATCTGAAGAGAGTAGGACTTGTATTGAGTTAAAAAATGATAATGCCTCTAATGGGAGTCTCTGAGGGTATAAGGAAGGGAAAAACAGTGGGTGCAATGTGTATAATGGTTATAAGTCAGTTATATATACACTGTCAAACCTATGGTGTCTGACCACAGACTAGCAATGGAAACAGAGACTATAACAAAGCTATAAGCCAGTGAACATTATTCCTGCCTTTGCCTCCCACTCATATCATTTTCAATGTAACTTCACAACCTAGGCAGGGAAGGGGCTAAAAATGAGGACTTTTTTTTTTTTTTTTGCCAGAACCATAGGCACAACTTCCAACATTCACCCATATCTGCAAACCTCAACTCATCTTCACCGACCCTTCCTAATATAAGCTTTAGAATCTGCTGTCCCATTGAGAAGAAGAGATTCTTCCAAACAAAACTGATGCAAGAAGGAAATGTCTCTGGAGAAACGGAATCTAAAAGAGCTTAGCTGTTGCATCCATTCTTTCCACCACCACTCACTGATCATGACAAGGAATAGTTAAAAGTCTACCCACACATCAAGAAATTTGCAACTAGTGAGGGACATGCCACTAGAGCCTGGTGAATGCTTTAATAAAAATGTTCCCATGGCACTGTGCATGATGATGGGGAAGTCTAATGCCAACCAGCCCCATCCAGGAATAGTTCTTGACCCATTGCATATATAGGTAGCACAGCTATCTATATAGAACCACTGAAGTTCCTCTGTACCCTGCTGAAACTCTACTTGTCCAGGGTGATCAGGATCTCTACCTCTTCTCACACCCCAGGCCCTCTGACTGCACTCCGATTCAAAACACAACATATGTTTATGTCTGAAAGGAAAGCTAGATATCATCTTGCCTGACCTTTTCATTTTACAAACTGAATTCCAGAGAGGGAATAACTTCTTCTAGGTTGCAAAGCTGGTGGATCAAGAACTAGGACACAGGTCTCCCAATAACCACGCAGGAAACTATGGTAAGTTTCAGGTGTTTTCATATCTCATATGTGGTTCTTTGACCTCCTTGGTGAATTACAATTCTGTCTCCTTTGTAAACCCATGTCCCCACAAGTCCCTCCACTGGTCTGCAAAGCTGAACAAGATGCCCAGGAATGTTAGGTGGCTGAGACTCAGCTCTGGGTTTTAATTCAAAGAGTACTGAAGAAATTTCCTCTGTCTGTACTCTAACGCTGCTGCTGCTGCTGCTGCTAAGTCGCTTCAGTAGTGTCCGACTCTGTGCAACCCCATGGACTGCAGCCTACCAGGCTCCTCCGTCCATGGGACTTTCCAGGCAAGAGTACTGGAGTGGGTTGCCATTGCCTTCTCCTGTAACTGCATAGTGATACACTAATTCAAACTTACTGCTATGGGGGAAAAACACCATTTAATGAGACATGAAGACAAAACACAAACTCGACTCAGGAGACACACCAACCTGCAGTGTATTACATATCCTAGGTAGTCTTTTTTCTTCATTGGAATATAACTGCTTTACAATGTTGTGTTAATTTCTGCTGCACAACGTGAATCAGCTATTTGCACACACATATCCCCCCACCTCGAGCCTCCCTCCCACCACCCCCCATCACACCTTCTAGGTCATCACAGAGCACCGAGCTGACCTCCCTGCACTTTATAGCAGGTTCCTACTAGTTACGTACTTTACACGTGGTAGTGTATGTAGCCTTTATCAAAGCCTCCTGAAACAATAATGGGCGTCATATCCATAAGCAGTAGGACAGAGGGGAAAGCTCTTGGGTCTAGCACTACACTGCTGGTCAGGTTCTATGCAAACTCCTCCATCCCTTATTGCTGAACGACTGGGAGAAAACCCGTTCCCTGGAACTGCATCTTCTGTTCTTTGTTGGCAATTGGGAATGACAGTTTTGCTCTTCTTGATTAATCCTTACATTTGGGCTCTTCATAAGCTATATTTGCCCCAGGGCCCCTAGGGAAGCAGCATGGTGGGGCATAGAGTGCTGACTGGCACAGGAGTCAGGCATCCTGGGTAGGAAGGAGGTTTCTCAGCTATGTAACCTACAGCAGGTAGAACTCCCTAGGTCAGCATTTCCTCATCAGTTTACCAATCTGATTGAGTTGTTGTAAGAATCAAATAATATATTTGAGTAAAGGAACTGGCTTATATTGAAAAGTGAACATCGTGTCTGACTCTTGGTGACCCCATGGACTGTACAGTCCATGGAATTCTCCAGGCCAGAATACTGGAGTGGGTAGCCATTCCCTTCTCCAGGGGATCTTCCCAACCCAGGGATCGAAGCCAGGCCTCCCAAATTTCAGGCAGATTCTTTACCAGCTGAGCCACAAGGGAAGCCCAAGAATACTGGAGTGGGTACCCTATCGTTTCTCCAGGGGATCTTCCCAACCTAGGAATTGAACTGGGGTCTCCTGCATTGCAGGTGGATTCTTTACCAACTGAGCTATCAGAGAAGCCCTGGCTTATATTGGAGTTAATAAATATTGGTTTACTGGCATCTGAATATTCATTTCCTCTGTTCAAATCCCTAGCTTCCCCTTTGCAAAAAGAACATCTTCCTATTCTCCAGAAAATAATGTGACAGAACTACTCAATTTTTCTGAGATAAAGGTATGATTTACAACAGAAGCATAACTTTAATAGCAGAATTAATCATGTGTGGGTGAGAGGAAGGAAATAAATGATGACTAAGTGCCTACTATGTACCAGGCATCTGAAGCACACTATTTAACATAATCTTGTGCTCCTCCTGGGAGGGTATCTGTTACTCTCCCATTTTACAGATGTGGATTGGCAAGGTTAGATAAACTCAGACCAGCGTAGATATTAAGCATCAGAGTTAAGAAGTGAACCTATCTGTGAGACTCCAAAGCCGTTTTTCTTTCCATTTACACAACACTCTTAGCTGCGGAGCAGAATCATCCACTGAAACTCTTAAGGAGAGAGCACACCAACATAAACCATGCTAAACGGGTTGACTCTCCCTGTGTCCTCCTGCCCCAGTGATCTTCCTTTCGTTGGAATTTTAGATGCTCAGGTGATGGATATATGCCAGTGACCACCAGAGGGGGATAACAGCTGGCAAAGTGCAGGCTGCATGTGCGTGCATGCATTGAAAAGCATACACACACACACACACACTTCTCTAGTAGCCTACCCAAACAATAACAGAGGAGTAAGGCACACAGAGAGTCCTTTTAAAACAAAGACCCTTGCATATTTACTCAGTATTGACCTTCCAACTATGGCGACGCCTGCACTTAACCACACAGGGCCTGATGCAGAAGTAACAGGACTTGTACTGTGTGAAATAGAAGCAAGAGGAATCAGGGGTCATAAACAACAGTCTGGAAGGAAGGGTCCAGATTCCCCACACTGGTATTTTTATGCGTTCCTCCTGCTCTCCCAGGCCCACCAGCCTGTTATTAGTTTCCGGGAGCTTCTATAACAAATTATCACAAACTGCGTGGCTTGAAACAACAGAAATTTATTTGCTTACAATTCTAGAGGACACAAGTCTGAAATCAAGGTGTTGGCAGAGCTACTGCCTCTGGAGGCTCTCAGGGAGGATCCTTCCTTGTCTCTTTCAGCTTCTGGTGGCTGTCAGAATTTCTTGGATTCATTGGCTTGTGACCACATCACTGAGATCTCTACCCCCATCTTCATCCCAATTTCCTTCCTGTCTGAAAAATCTCCCCTGTGTGTCTCTTATAAGGACACTTGTCACTGGGTTTAGGGCTCATCTGATCATCTCTTCATCTCAAGATCCTTAGCTTAATCATACCTGCAATGACCAATTACCAAATAAGGTAATATTCATAGGTTTCAAAAATTAGAATGCACCATATCTTTGGGGAAATCACCATCAAACCCACTAAAGAGCCAAACCAAACAAATCCAAAGACACAGAACCACGTGGATTGTGTGATGCCATGATGTGTAAGACACACAGATGGGAAGATAGCCCTTGACCCAAAGAAGGGACAGGATGTGAGAAACAGCACTCCCAACCACAGAAAGCAAGGTTCAATCTGCCCAGGGAAGACAGCGGGAAAGCTTCTTGGAGGGGAAGCATTTGAACTGGGCCTTGAAGGGTGGGTTTTGATAAAGAGTAGTAGGAAAGGAAAGAGAAGGAAATTCTGATGGAAGAAACAGCAAGAGCAAAGATAAACAGGTTGCCAAGGAGTCCTGGGGCTAGAAAACAGGGAGAAGAATGGATGAGAAGAGGGAAAATATATGTAGGTGGGAGACTACAGGTAGAAGCACCTCACCCAGGGCCCCAGGGTGAAGCAGAGAGAAAGCAGAAGAGCAACCACAGTAGGGGGCTGATTCCACTTCACTGCCCGCTCCGACCTGCTTCCCTGTTTCTGTGGCGGACCCTTGCTCTCTTAACTCCCCGCTCCAGTGGTCTAAAAGAATAGCTATTCTGCCTGTCCAAGCTACTCCTGAAACATAAGCCCTGCCCTGGGTAGTTTCGCACACACCACCACCCCGCCCCCTCCTGCCCCTTGGGGATGCAAACAGTTCTGCAGAGAGGCACAGCCTCAAGGATGGGAGCCGGCACACTGAAGTCAGACAGAGAGACAGACTGTCAAGCATGCAATGCCCTGCAGAAAACGCAGCAGCTCCAGCCGATCCCAATGCCTCAGGACACAGACAGTTGGACCTAGTTAATTGAAATAGAGGCTTCGGGCAATAGGATTTATCCAAACAGCAAGAAAATAGCAGGAGGATGCTGGCAGCATGCAAATGGTTGAGGGGGGAGTCCTTGAAGACCATCATTCAGATGGGGCGGTCCAGGGACCGACAGCTGTCACTCCCGAAGCAGCACCCCCACTCTAACCCCTTCCTCACATCCTCGGGGCTCTCTTCTCCCCACCCCATGCCTCCTGGACAAGCCCGATTTGCTCTAATAAAAGTGGCCTCAGCCCCAGGGAGACTGGGGGAGGAACACAGTTGATTTCACCTCTTTAACCCTGAAACTAGGAAGACAGCAAATGCTGACCGTCTTCCCAAGGGAGAATCCCAGAGCTTTATCTCATGCATTGCACGACCTCTAGGAACCCCTGCATAAGTGAGATAAACCCCCTGTGCCCAAGAGGAAACCTACTTATCTCCCTACAAAGCATTTCCATAAATTACTTTTTTTTTCTTTGGTTCTCAGGGAAGGGAGTATTTTAAAAAATAATAACTCCAATAACAGTAATAATAATCATCAGCTGATGCCTACACCCTGGCCAAGACTTCAGGGAAAGAGGTATGGGGGCCTGCAGGGCAGGATCGTGCTGGGACGTGGGCAACTCACGTGCCAGGGCTGGGCAGCTCCCCCAAGGGTCCTCAGCCCCACATCTGGTTTGAGAGATATGGCCGCCACCTCTCTCATACAGAATAAACAAATGATTAACTGTCTCATTAGCGACTGTGCGGGAAGACACACGACACACGTCCCGGCGGGTGGTGCAGCCAAGAGATTTATGTTATTTAACAATAAAAGCAAAACAAACGTGGCCTTCCCACCCGCTGCCTGCCTGCATGGGGCCTCTCGCGCTGGAGCAGGGCAGTGGCACCTGGCCAGGACAAGGATTCCGGCGGAAGGAGGGAGCAGGTGCTGGACCACCTTCCTGGCCTTTTCAGGGCTGGGGTTAGGATAGGAGGAGGGGTGAGGGCAGGGGTTGGAATGGAAGAAGAGAGAGGGAAAGAGACTGCCCAGAAATGCAACACCAGTTATTCAGGAGCTGTGTGTGGGTGTTCACATCCTGGGAAAGAAAACACAACTAGAAGTCAAGAGACCTGAAGTCCAGCCAGAGCTCTGGCCCTACCAACATATGTGACAAGTTTGGCAAATTCTGCCTCAGCTACCACATCTGTAAAATGGGCAGATGAGTGTTTTTAGTACCATGAGAATGCATGTTGTCATTGCCGCCTTTTCATCACACAGTATAGCTGTGTGATGAGAAACCAAACTCTGAATCCAGACTCTCTGGGGTTGAATCTCAGCTCTACTATAATACCTAATAGTTACATGAGCACGGACAATTAATTCCTTCTTGTGGGCTGTAGAGTGGGTATGGCCATTATATTTACCTCTTGGGATTACAAAAAAGGTAATTCCTCAAGAGCACTCTACAATGCCTTGCAGAGAGGGGAAGGCCTTCAAAGTATTGCAGATGTGACCATATTTATCCTTCTTCTTCACCAGTGCTGTCATTTGGAACAATCTAGAATTACACTTCCAAGAATTCCAGTTGTAAATTCAACCTCTAAGCTTTTCTCTATTTTTCCTTCCTATCCTAAAGAAAGTATTTCAACTTTTCCCAAGGACATGAGTCCTTCTTTCCTCTGCCGGGATTTTAATCCAAAATGATCCAGTCCTTTCCCTGTCTTCAGATCCTTTTACTCCACTGGGTCCGCTCTTCCTATAAACATGCTCAAGCCTCATGCGTTCTGCAAACAACCCTCTGTCAGTCTTGGCTGTCCATAAGCCAGCATCCCTCCTCTTGCTTTTCCCTCTGAAGATAGTAATCTGCATTCCTTGCCTCTCTCTTACAACTTTCATCCGCTCTCCTGGTCCCATGCCCCATCACTTTGCTGGTGACAGAAGGTTCCAAACATGTCCAGCTTGTCAAGCTTATCCCAGGACCTCTCTCCAGGCTTCAGCTGGAGTTCTCAGTGAGAAAGAGCTTTCTAAAAATAGATCTGTTTACAGAATTACTTTATCCTCTGCATATTCTCTAGGCTTCAAACCTGTGCTCTCCTACTTACCTCCCCATTACAGTTTTTCAGTGGCTTCTCATTGGTTACATTGTACTTGAAAGTCACCTGGGGAACTTACTAAAACGCATATTCCTGGTCTTCACCCTAAACAATTTATGATACTTATTCTCAGTAAGTCTAAGAGACTGTATTTTTAACAAGCACCCTAGAGGATTTCAATACCAATTCTCCACAAATGATACTTCCAGAAACTCTGAATGGAAACCACAGCTGGTTGTTAACAATGTGGACTTTGAAATCAAGCTACCTGTGGGTTGAATACCGACTCTTCCAGAGTCAGCCATGCCTACCAGCTTGAAGCCTTTCTCTCCGTGCCTCGGTTTCTTCATCTAATGTGTAAGGGTGGTAACATCAATACCACCCACGTGTCCAATGCTTATCACACGTCAGGCACCATGCGGCATGTGTTAAATGCATAGATTCTTGCGATCATCATAACAAGCATATGAAGTGGATGCTGCTGTTAAGTCCATCTCCCAAATGAGGAAACTGAGGCACAGAGAGAAGAAGGAATGTGCCTAAGGCTGCGGAGCTAACAAGTGGCAGAGCTGGGTTTTGCATTCAGGCAGTACTCTTGCCTGGAAAATCCCATGGACGGAGGAGCCTGTGAGGTTGCAGTCCATGGGGTCGTGAAGAGTCAGACAGAACTGAGCAACTTCACGTTCAATTTTCACTTTCATGTATTGAAGAAGGAAATGGCAACCCACTCCAGTGACTTGCCTGGAGAATCCCAGGGACGGCAGAGCCTGGTGGGCTGCCATCTATGGGGTCTCACAGAGTCCGACATGACTGAAGCAACTTAGCAGCAGAACTTTGGATCCAGAATCTTTACCTATAGCCTTCACGCACGAGGTTTTCCTGGAGATCACAGGACGCAACCTCGTGGAAACATTCAGCACAATGCCCTGCACACATAAGAGCTCAACAAATAGCAGCCCTTGTTCCTGTGGCTGTTGTTAGTACCACCACGGTCGTTACTGAGTCAGCTCTGCACACTCCAATTTCAAAGGCAACAGAGTGTTACAGTTACGTAGACTAGCAACCTGCCTTGTGCAATACAGTGGTTTCTAGCCAATGTGCCTATTTAAATGTGCATATCATCAAAATTAAAGACAATGTAAGATTCAGATCCTCAGTCACACCAGGCACACTGACAGCCATATGAGGTTAGTGACTCCTTCAATGAAGTGCAGATTTAGAACATCTCCATCATTAAAGAACGTTCTAATGATAGTACTGCAGTCCAGGGGGTCGCAAAAGAGTCGGACATGACTGTGCGACTGAACTGAATGATAACACTGCTCTAGATGTAGATTGCTGGATTAAAAACTTGACTCTGACAGCTGAGGTTTCTCTGGAAAGGTAACTCACCTAGGCTTGGTTTCCTCATCTTTAAAACAAGGGCAATAATGGCACCCACCTCATATGAATGCTTTGAGCAACAGATGAGTTAATGTAACCAATGTACCTAAAATATGGGCTTCCCAAGCGGTGCTAGTGGTAAAGAATCTGCCTGCCAGTGTAGGAGATGTAAGAAACATGAGTTTGATCCCTGGGTCAGAAAGATCCCGTGGAGGAGGGCATGGCAGCCAACTCCACTATTCTTGACTGGAGAATCCCCATGGACAGAGGAGCCTGACAGGCTACCATCCTCAGGGTGGCAAAGAGTCAGACACAACTGAAGTGATTTAGCATGCCCGCACTTAAAATATAATTAATACAATAGGTAACATATATGCGTTTGTGTATTGGTATGCAGGTAGTGGTATCATTACTAATGTTATCATTTAGACTTGAGCCATTGGCATGACAAGCTTTGATCTTGGAATCTTTGTATTCTGCCCTTCAGTCGGACACGACTGAAGCAACTTAGCAGCAGCAACTCTTTGTGACCCCAAGGACAGTAGTCCAGCAGGCTCCTCTGTCCATGAAATTGTCTAGGCAAGAATACTGGAGTGGGTAGCCATTCCCTTCTCCAGGGGATCCTCCCTACCTTAGGATCTAACCTGGGCCTCCTGCATTTCAGGCAGGAGAGGCCCTTCTTTCCCTCCGTCTACTTTCCACTCACCTGACAAACTCCTACACTTCCTCCAAAACCCAGTTAGCTTGTTGCATTCCCCCAAAGCTACCTCACTTCTGGACAACCCATCACTTCTCAATCGTGCCAAGTCTGGAGCCACCCCTGCTGCTTCTCCACTCCAAGACCCTGACTTCCAATTGCTCTAGGTTCTTCCTCCGGACATCTCCTTTGAAATGTCTTCTAAGATTCACAGTACTCTTTGGAAATGAGAACAGGCCTTGCAAACCCTCTTATGATAAAATGTATCCAGAAAGAGAAGCAAATGTGATCTTGTGCCTTAGGCACCGTGTCCATCACAAACCCCTGGGCTCCTGTGTGCATGACCTTTGCAAAGTCACATTGGCTGAAATGCCTCTGTATTGTTCTTTGCTCGGCAATGAATCATGCTGCATAGAGATGAACATTCTTCCTTGAGTAATTTCTCAAACAGCTGAGCTGGGAAGACCAGGAGTTTCGACTGGGAGGGGGATAAAAGGTGAGCACTACAGCTGTTTCTCACAGAATATCTGCTACTCTCTGTGCATCCTAAAGAAATAGTGACCATTTGCAAAAGAAGAAACTTGCCAAACTGTAGAAAACGAAGGATTTGATGTGAGGATAGTGACAAAGTGCTGGGGAGACAGAGCATCACTACTTACTGGCTCTGTAACCTTGGCCACAGCCCTGAAGGCTTTCTGAGACTCGGTTTCCCCACATGTGATATGGAGGCAACAGTCTGCCTTGTAGAAGCGGGTGAGTAATAATGTACACACACACTTCTCTAGGGCTTCCTTGGTGGCTCAGATGGTAAAAAATCTGCCTGAAATGCAGGAGGCCCAGGTTAGATACTAAGGTAGGGAGGATCCCCTGGAGAAGGGAATGGCTACCCACTCCAGTATTCTTGCCTAGACAATTTCATGGACAGAGGAGCCTGCTGGACTACTGTCCTTGGGGTCACAAAGAGTTGCTGCTGCTAAGTCGCTTCAGTTGTCTCCGACTCTGTGCGACCCCATAGACGGCAGCCCACCAGGCTTCCCCATCCCTGAGATTCTCCAGGCAAGAACACTGGAGTGGGTTGCCATTTCCTTCTCCAATGCATGAAAGTGAAAAGTGAAAGTGAAGTCTCTCAGTCGTGTCCAACTCTAGCAACACCATGGACTGCAGCCTACCAGGCTCCTCCGTCCATGGGATTTTCCAGGCAAAAGTACTGGAGTGGGATGCCATTGCCTTCTCTCACAAAGAGTTGGACATGACTAAAAAACTAACATTTTAACTTTTCACTTCTCAATTCTCATAAGACCTGTCATGTGGTAGATTTTCCATCAGCAACAGCTAGTGCTATTACCAGGTTCTATCAAAACTTTCCTTCCGGAAAAAAAAAGAAAAAAATTTTTTTAAAGAATTTTATTTTAAAAGAATCAAAAAAATTTTTAAAGAATTTTATTTTAAAAGAATCAAGAAAGGGGAGACCAAATAGAAAAGCGTTCCCGTGATATTAAGACTGAGATTTACCAGGCCACAAGTAAGCAAACATGTGTCTCCAAAGTAACTGTAACTCAGTCAGATGGCACACATCTCTGTTTACAAAGGCCACATAATAATACATGCAGTTTTACAAAATCCATATGGGAGAATAAGTCAAGTTTCCATAGAAGGGGCATGGAGACGACCAGAAGTAGCTGGCTGTTTAGCTGGCTGCAGATTCCTCTCTGTTGGTTATTTCCAAACAACACACATGTCCAGGTCTCTTTTATTCAACCCGTTTCTTCTCTTCTCACCACTTGGCCTCCTCTTGGTCACAGCTGCTTCTTGATGGCAGCAGGCTCCACACTCTCCATCACGTGGAAGCTGCTCTCACCCTGGCCACCAGTGATCTCCTTTTTACTAACGGCTGTCCTCACATCCCAACCACTGAGCAACTCTCTTGGTTCAAGGACTCAGTGACAAGCAAAATCGTAGGGATGACCTTCAACTCTGTCTTCCCTCCCCTTTGAGTTTAGGCAGAACCCGAGAACAGGATGCATTGTCAGTATCATGACATATATACTAGATGATATTACGGGTTGAACTGTGTCCCCTGCGCCCTGAAACACATATGATGCAGATCTAACCCCCAGTATCTCAGAAAGTGATCTCATTTGGAAGGGGATATGGCAGATATAGTTAGCTACGATGAGATCCTAAGAGTGGGCCCCAATCCAGGATGATTTGCATCCTTATAAAAAGGGGAAGTCTGGACACAGGCATGCACACAGGGAGAAAACCATGTGAACATGAGGATGTCAGCTGGAAACCAAGGAGACAGGCCTGGAGCAGACCCTTCCCTTCTAGCCCACAGAAGGAATCAACCTGACCAACACCTTGATTTCAGACTTCTGGCCTCCAGAAATGTGAGATAATAAGTCTATTGTTTAAGCTGATGGTGACTGCAGCCATGAAATTAAAAGACACTTACTCCTTGGAAGGAAAGTTATGACCAACCTAGATAGCATATTGAAAAGCAGAGACATTACTTTGCCAACAAAGGTCCGTCTAGTCAAGGTTATGGTTTTCCCAGTGGTTGTGTATGGATTTGAGAGTTGGACTGTGAAGAAAGCTGAGTGCCAAAAAATTGATGCTTTCGATCTGTGGTGTTGGAGAAGACTCTTGAGAGTCCCTTGGACTCCAAGGAGATCCAACCAGTCCATTCTAAAGGAGATCAGTCCTGGGTGTTCTTTGGAAGGAATGATGCTAAAGCTGAAACTCCAGTACTTTGGCCACCTCATGCGAAGAGTTGACTCATTGGAAAAGACTCTGATGCTGGGAGGGATTGGGGGCAGGAGGAGAAGGGGATGACAGAGGATGAGATGGCTGGATGGCATCACCGACTCGATGGACATGAGTTTGAGTGAACTCCGGGAATTGGTGATGGACAGGGAGGCCTGGCATGCTGCAATTGATGGGGTGGCAAAGAGTCGGACACGACTGAGCAACTGATCTGATCTGATTGTTTAAGCCACCCAGTTGGTGGTACATTGTTATGACAGTCCATGCAAATTAAAACACGTGGCAAAAGGAGATTATACAGGTGGGCCCAATTTCATCACATGAGCCCTTTAAAAGCAGAGTCTCTCCAACTGGTAATAAACAGGAAGTCACAGATTTATAGCCAAGGTTGGATTTCAGGCCCCATTGCTGGCCTGGTAGATGGGGTAGATCCATGACAAACAAAGTGAACAGCCTTTAGGAGACAAGAATGGCCCTGGGAAGACAGTAGGCAAAGAAATGGGCACTTCAAGCCTGCAACTGTGAGGAATTAACTGTGGTCAACAATGGGCCTCAGGTTGGATATATAGGTTATCTCAGAATCTGCAGATAAGAGCCCATCAACCAACACCTTGATTTCAGCCTTGTGAGACCCTTCGCAGAGGACCCATCCAAACCTACTGCACTTCTTACCTATACAACTCTGAGCTAGTAAATGGATGCTGCTTTAGGTAACTAAGTTTATTCATTTGTTACAGCAGCAATGAAAGACTAATTCATATTCCAACCCTCAGATCCTTTTCTTACAGAATAATGTGAATTCCAGACTCTAAGACTCAATTAAGTCTTCTCCACTCCTTGCTTCAGTTTGCCCCTCTGCTCAGACGTTCCTGGTTCCAACAATTAAGGCACTGCTCATCAAAGTCAGGAAGTGACAAGAGACTTGGGGTTGAAGGTAGTTAAGACCTTCTCTGAACTTCTCTCTTTATCCTAGGGTACAAGAGCTTTCCTGGGCTACCAGCTCTGCCTGCTTCCCTCTGGTCCTCCCTCCTTGTGAACAAGCTCACCATCTTCAGCTCCTCCCACAAAATGAGGTTTTCATCACTACCAGGGTCGCAGAGTCAGAAGCACTTATTGCACCCAATGCCATACAACTCAGTACCTCACAGAGGCACATCTCAATGGTGAGCCATAGGACAAGCTGCAAAGTCCCTTCAGAAAAATGGAGACAGTACTGTGAATACACGTGGAGGAGAGAAGACCTGAAACATGTCAAAAAAAAAAAAAAAAGAAGACCTTGACTGAAGCTTCTGAAGATGGGTCTAGAAAACCAATCACACACTACACAGCAGCCTTGCCAATGAGCTGCTAGAATTGCTGTCTGGAAATTCCACCAGAGAGTCGATCTAAACTGGGGTTCTCAGTGGGCAGACATTAGTATGTAACTTTCCAAAACAAACTCCTTTTCTGTACTATTACTTCTTCCCCAGCCTCCAAACTCAACTCTCCTCCTGGAGGTCTCATGAGCACCCCCAACTCAACACATCCAAAGTGCATGCCTCAGCTCTCCCCCCTCCCACCCAACCAATAACCTTCTCTGAACACCCACAGTAGAATCAGGGCAGTAGAGAAAATGTAGCCTTGGGTTCAAATCCCAATTTTTTCCCCCTCACTGGATGGCTGACTTCTGAGCTTTAGTTTCTTCATCTGCAAAGTGGACATAATAATAACATTGATCCCCAAGATATATTGTGAGGAAAGAACTTCAGTTCAGTTCAGTTCATTCACTCAGTCGTGTCCAACTCTTTGCGACCCCATGAATCGCATCACGCCAGGCCTCCCTGTCCATCACCAACTCCCGGAGTTCACCCAGACTCACGTCCATTGAGTCGGTGATGCCATCCAGCCATCTCATCCTCTGTCGTCCCCTTCTCCTCCTGCCCCCAATCCCTCCCAGCATCAGAGTCTTTTCCAATGACTCAACTCTTCACATGAGGTGGCCAAAGTACTGGAGTTTCAGCTTTAGCATCATTCCTTCCAAAGAAATTCCAGGGCTGATCTCCTTCAGAATGGACTGGTTGGCTGTCCTTGCAGTCCAAGGGACTCTCAAGAGTCTTCTCCAACACCACAGTTCAAAAGCATCAATTCTTTGGCGCTCAGCCTTCTTCACAGTCCAACCCTCACATCCATACATCACCACAGGAAAAACCATAGCCTTGACTAGACGAACCTTTGTTGGCAAAGTAATGTCTCTGCTTTTGAACTTAAAGCTATGTAAAGCAGAAAAACCCATGTGAAGCATGTAACTCAATAACTGCCTACAAAATGTATGCTGTAAGTAACTCACACACTGCTGCTATTATTATTATTCTCATTATCTTTCTAATGTACAAAATAAAGTCAACCAGATAATCCCTAAAACCCATTTCAACTCTTGAGTCCATAAGATCTACACTTCAATTTTTTTCAGATCATTCTCCCCTGCTTACCATACAAAACACAAACACACCTCATATACACATTTGCCTTCCCCTTTGTTTCTCTTTACACATGATGGTTCCTCACCCACATGATTTACATTTCTGCCTAAAATCGTATCTATTTTCCAAGGTTCAACTAAAGGGTTGAATCCAAATTAAAGGATTCCAATAATCATTGGAACCTTTATTTATCCCTCAGCTAGAAGTAATCTCATTCACCCTGAACCGCTGATGTAGAACCTTTAGGGAACATCAACTTGCTATGGTATGGGTTTTGAGGAAATTAACCTTCCATGCCCATTAGATTTAAACTTCTTGAGGTCAAAATTCTGAAAGAGATGGGAATACCAGACCACCTGACCTGCCTCTTAAGAAACCTGTATGCAGATCAGGAAGCAACAGTTAGAACTGGACATGGAACAACAGACTGGTTCCAAAAGGAGTGCATCAGGCTGTATATTGTCACCCGGCTTATTTAACTTATAGGCAGAGTACATCATGAGAAACGCTGGACTGGATGAAGCACATGCTGGAATCAAGATTGCCAGGAGAAATATCAAAACCCTCAGATATGCAGTGAAAAAGAATGAAAGAGCCTCTTGATCAAAATGAAAGAGGAGAGTGAAAAAGTTGGCTTAAAGCTCAACATTCAGAAAACTAAGATCACGGCATCTGGTCCCATCACTTCATAGCAAATAGATGGGGAAACAGTGTCAGACTTTATTTTTCTGGGCTCCAAAATCACTGCAGATGGTGATTGCAGCCACGACATTAAGACGCTTACTCCTTGGAAGGAAAGTTATGACCAACCTAGACAGCACATTACAAAGTAGAGAAATTACTTTGTCAACAAAGGTCCATCTAGTCAAGGCTATGGTTTTTCCTGTGGTCATGTATGGATGTGAGAGTTGGACTGTGAAGAAAGCTGAGTGCCAAAGAATGGATGCTTTTGAACTGTCGTGTTGGAGAAGGCTCTTGAGAGTCCCTTGGACTGCAAGGAGATCCAACCAGTCCATCCTAAAGATAATCAGTCCTGGGTGTTCCTTGGAAGGACTGATGTTGAAGCTCAAACTCCAATACTTTGTCCATCTGATACAAAAAGCTAATTCATTGGAAAAGACCTTGATGCTGGGAAAGATTCAAGGCGGGAAAGGGGATGACAGAGGATGAGATGGTTGGATGGCATCACCGACTCAGTGGACATGAGTTTGGGTAAACTCCGGGAGTTGGTGATGGACAAGGAGGCCTGGCGTGCTGCAGTTCATGGGGTCGACTGAGCGACTGAACTGAACTGAAACTGAACTGAGATCAAGTACTGAGTCCAATTCACCTTAATTTTCCCTTAATGTCAGTCAAATTCCCTGGACCCAGGAGGAACCTATACACATCATTTGAATGAATGACTAACCAAATGAGTGCATCTCCTCTGGACCCTCTGGGTTCCTGGGGGAAATGCACATGCTGCCTTGCAGGTCTGTTTCAGAGGCTTCTGTCTTCTAAATACATCAAGTCTGGACTTATGGTAGATTTCAGTCACCCACTTAAAAATAACAGTTTATTTAGTATGAGTTCACTAAAAATTTTAAAACTTTTTTTAAAATTCAGTAAAGAAAGAAGTTGACCACAATAGCCGGGGATGAAGCAGATCTTAATAACAGTGAACCTACAATTCCCAAAGTTCTTGTCAGTGAACACAAACTCTGAGTGCCCAGAAGGAAAACAATAACAGCAAAATCCACTCCCTAAAGTTGCAATCTGTCTTTACAAGGTCAGTACCAAGTGAGTACAACCTTCGGCTGTCTGGTCAAGGTTGGGGGAGTCGGATTTATTTGTTTAGGGTCCCACGTGGTTTAGTAGAAAATTGTTTCCATCACAGTGCATGTATGCCTCTGAACAAGAGCTATTCAGGGCAGAGGAATGAAAGCCTTCCCTCTGGTGTGATGGGAAAAACTTCACATTCACTGAGTTGGAGGACCACTCGTCACGAGGATGGGTCCTACACTGCCCTGCTGTTTTTGGCTGCAGATCTGAAGAAATAAAATGAGTGAAGTATGGTGCTCTGACAAGAGCACTGGACTAGGAGTCCTGAGACTATGGGTGATGGCTCTGCCCCTAGGTATCTGATTTTATGAAAATTACTGGACTTCTTTGAGTCTCCTTTTTCCACCTGTAAAACAGAGGGTTTGGGCTAGGTTGGTGGAACCACTTGGCAATGGCATGCTATAGCACACTTCTAAAAACACCAATGCCCAGGCTCATTCCCAGAGAGGGAGCAGTCTGTACAGGATGAGACCCAGGCACCCGTGATTTTAAAGTTGAGAACCCCTGGGCTACACCACTATCCATTTCAGTTCTAACACTCTTTGATTCTATAGGAATCTTTCTAGAAACCAGTAAGCCAGCTTCCCTTTTCATCATATGGGATCAATCTGAGAGAAGAATCTGGCAGAGTTATCTCTTTGAGTGAAAGACTGCCAATGTATTTTCCATCTCACAGTTGTCTATAAACCTATAATCTTTGCAATAAGGCATCTTCGGGGGTTGGTTCCATGCCTCTGTCCCTGGCCATCCCAACCACACAGAGACCTTACCAAAATAGGGTTTAGGGGGCTTCCCTTCCCCAGTGGCTCAGTGGTAAAGAGCCTGCCTGCCAATGCAGAAGACGTGGGTTCAATCCCTAATCCAAGAAGATCCCACATGCCATAGAGCAACCAAGACCAGGCGCCAGAACTACTGAACCTGTGCCCTACAGCCTGGGAGCCGCAACCACTGAGCCCACGGCCCCAGGTACTGAAGCCTGTGTGCCTAGAACACTACTCCCCAACAAGACACGCCCCTGCAGTGAGAAGCCCGTACACAACCGGAGAGCAGCCTCCACGGGCTGCACCTAGAGAAAAAGCCTGTGCAGCAGTGAAGACCCAGCACATTCATGAACAAGTAATACGTTTCTAAGTTTTAATAGGGTTTAGCCAGAGAATGGGGTAGGAGCTGACACCAATGAATGGAAATCACCCTGAGTGTCTGCCTCAGGCCAAAGGCAGATGCTAATCGTATTGGGTGGCCATCTGAGTGAGAATCTATTTTTCAATGTTCTTTCCCTACAATTCCATATTCCAGAGATACAATATCCAGTTGAACTTCTTTATGGTGTGAACTCATCACAGTTCAGTTCAGTCACTCAGGCATGTCTGACTCTTTCTGACCCCATGGACTACAGCATGCCAGGCTTCCCTGTCCATCACCAGCTCCCAGAGTTTACTCAAACTCATGTCCATTGAATTGGTGATGCCATCCAACCATCTTATCCTCTGTCATCCCCTTCTCCTCCCACCTTCAATCTTTCCCAGCATCAGGGTCTTTTCCAAGGAGTCACTTCTTCGCATCTGGTGGCCAAAGTATTGGAGTTTCAGCTTCAGCATTACTCCTTCCAATGAATATGCAGGACTGATCTCCTTTAGGATGTACTGGTTGGATCTCCTTGCAGTCCAAGGGACTCTCAAGAGGCTTCTCCAACACCATAGTTCAAAAGCATCAATTCTCTGGTGCTCAGCTTTCTGTATGATCCAACTCTCACATCCATACATGACTACTGGGAAAACCATAGCTTTGAACTCATCACACTGATTAGCAAATTGTGGTGGTCAAGATAGGATTTATATCCCCACCACAAAGAAGAATACTAAGGCTCTAGCAATGCAAAGCACACTTTAATAGTAGTTAATCAGAGTGGAGTTGGGTTTAGTCTTGAGCCTGGAGCCAGGGTTCCAGACAGGATTAGGGAGGAGGGTAATATCATAGATAATTTTATGCAACAACTTGACTGAGTCATTTGCTATCCAGACAACTGCTCAAACATTATTCAGGGTACTTCTGTAAGGGTGACTTTGGATGAGATTAACAACTAAATCACTGGACTAAGTGAAGCAAATTGCCTTCCCTCATGTAGGTGGGCCTCACCCCATCAGCTGAAGATCTGAATAGAATGAAAAGGCAGACCCTCCTCCAAGTAAAAGAGAATCCTTCCTGCCTGCGGTCATAGAACTAGGGCATCAGTTATCTTCAGACTTTTCAATGAAGTAGCAGCTTTTCATCAGGTATCAAGCGTGTGGGCCTTTCAGACCAGAACTATACCATCAGTCTCCTGGGTTTCAGGCATTCAGGCTGGAACCTCACCACCAGTTCTCCTGGGTCCCCAGCTCACCACTCACCCTGCAGACCTTGGGACCTGCCAGTCTCCATCATCACACAAGTCACTTCCTTAAAACACCTGTCTGTTGCTCTTTCATCCATCCTGCTGGTTCTCTTCCTTTGAAAGAGGCTGACTAATGCAGTCGGAATAGGGTAGGGCATAGAGTTGGGGTTACAGTTTGGTATAGGTTTAGGGTGGGATTCTAGGTAGGATTGGAGGTAAATCTGGGAAGAGGGCTGGAGTTGGCATTGGCCTAGGCTGCAGAGTAGGATTGTTTGGGGAACAGAGATTGATGAGGGAGACAAAATAGCAAACATCTTTTCCTAATGTTATTATTGCCAAAATGACCTTGAAAAGTGATCAGAAACTGATTATCAAGTGACTATAAAGTAACAAGTGTTACTACTGAGTCTCCTACTTGCCTGCTGATAACTCTGTGGGCAATAATGGGCTTTCCCACGTGGCACAGTGGTTTAAAAATCCGCCTGCAAGGCAAGAGACATGGGTTGAATCCCTGGGTCGGGAAGATCCCCTAGAGTAGGAAATGGCAACCCACTCCAGTATTCTTGCCTGGAGAATTCCATGGACAGAGGAGCCTGTGAGAGCTACAGTCCATGGGGTCAGAAAGAGTCAGACTCAACTGAGTGACTGATCACAAATGGCCAAAATTGCTCTTAAAGCTCAACTGTATTTTTGTGTGTTTTTTTTTAACTCTTATCTCATTTCATCCTCTAAAAAACCCCTTTAAGAGCTATCACACCATACTTTTAGCAGGGCAAGAGACTGAGGGCCCATAAAGACAAGGAAACTCCTAAGTAGAGGATGTGATGTTTGAACTTAACTCTTTCTGACTCCAAAACCAATTTGTGCCAAAGCTCCAGCTGGGGTGGTAACAAACTGGTAACACCCCTGTCCCCCCAGAGGATAAGAAACCAGACAGGATGGGTCCCTTCCTCAGTGGGGGGTCAGGAAATTCCTCTGGCTAGTGGGGAGCGGTGGGATGAGTAGGCTGTATTACCTTTCTTTCAGGGTAGCCCTGACAGCTGTGCTTTCAGCCTGGACTCTGATTTATAAGCCCCTTCCCTGAACAAGGCTGGAGGCACACTTCCTTCCAGGGGGACTGTCTCTGCCTCAACCTCAGCGACACGCAGCCTCCCTTGTCTATCTTCCACTCGGTGACAACGTCGATGAGTTATTGCCCTCCTCCAGAGCAGCCCCTTTTGGGACCTACCCAGAGATGCAATTTGTTTTATATTTTTCTCCTTTTTCAGAAGCCTCCTTCCAGAGACACATAAATGCTGGATTCATTATATCACTCTCAGGTAGAGGCCAGTGTTAACGAGGCTTCGATCGATCTCTTAAATAAAGCTGGCAAAATATTGCACTTACTGTGGGCTTTCTGTTCCCTAATGTAGTCAGACTGGCTTTTCCTCCTGGCCCCGCCTGCTTGGCCAAGGAACCCAGCATTTTCTCCCCACCGTGGTTTGGCTCATGACAAACAGACTTAGAATTTGAACAGGTCCTTTGATCAGCAGATTTTTAACTCTCAGGAGGGAAAGGGCAGCTTGCTCAATTTCTATTTTCCTGCTGGGGAAGTTGAAAAAAAAGAAAAGTGAGATAATTTAAATCAGGTGAATCCAGAGAAAAATTGCTGCAGCTCTGATATTTGGACAACTCTTCTCCCTTGTGGAGGCCCTTCAGCCTCCCTACAAGACCCCTGGGGGCGTCTCACCTTGCCCTTGACCCTTCTGCTTCTCCCTCCCCTCCTCAATCCTTTTTCCTCACTGGCACTTTTTAAAAATCATTTTCTCCTCCTGAAGTAGTTAGGTAGCTCTGAGGTCCTGCAAAAGGCATCAGACTTGAGGGCTAGAAAATTGTGGTTCAAATTCCAGCACTGCTCCTAGCTGCTTAGACAAGATTTCCAACCTCTCAACTTCAGCTCATGGCCTTCAATCACAAAGTCCCTAATTCTGGAAGAAGCCAAATGGATGTGCCTGGAACAACCACAGACCTGCAGTATCTTTGGGGGACCCCAAACACACCCTAACAGGGACCCCAAAGCCCTCCTCCAAGTCCTGCCCAGTCCCTGTTCCAATTTCCTTTCTGCTTCCTCTCCAGCCTGGCCTTTAAAGTGACATTTAACTTGAGGAAGTGATAGGAAGTAGGCCCACGGGGCAAGTGACCCCAGCGGCCAGCGGCCTTTACCCTCTGATGTCACTTCCTGGAACAGCACAGCAAGTGCCACTTCTGGGACTACCAGGAATCAGGTTCCCAGGCCACTCACATGGTTATTTATCATTTCTTGGGCCTTGACTGCGGTCCAAATGTTACATTCGCAGCTAATTTTCTATTAATTAGGTGCTGCAGTTCCTCAGCTAAAAGAATAATGAGACAGACAGGAGTCCTGAAGTTCAAAAATACCATGGACTGCGGTACAAAGAGAAGCTGGGTGGGGAGAGAGGGGCAGGGAGCCAGCCTGGGAAATGGGGGGAGGGGGAGACAAGGGACTCGGCCGAGGGCTGCTTCCGCAGTCGTGAAGCTGTTACTTGTTGGCCTTATCGAGCCTGTAGAAGACATTCGGCTGAGAATGCTTCTAACACTTACTTCTCAGGGTCGGAAGAGAATGCAGGAACGTGGCGGGTCCAGCCAAGGAGTAAAATGGGGGCTCTTCGCCCTCTGAGCCAGTGGTTCTCTGTGCCGGTCTCCAGACCTGTGTACCAGCCTCACCTTGTTCAGCCTGATCACGTGGGGTGAAATCTGGGAATCTGCACTCTTAACACCCCCACCCCTGGTCATCCCTAGGGATGTGAGAATCAGGGAAACATCATCCCAAGGTTTCTGGGATTTCTGGGCCATGAGGAGTCAAAGGGCCTTGGCTAACATTTGTAAACATTTGTTTATAAATTTGGTAACTGTTTACCAAGTACCTTCCACGTACTCCCCTTTCTCTTTAGTTCTTACAGCCCTATAAGAAGTGGAGGCCACTATTATCCTTTAAATGAGACAGCTGAGACTTTCAAAAATCAAGTGGCTTGGCTCAAAGATCTAGGAGGTGGTGGGAGCAGGAGGGCTCATTCTCGGCACATTGGATACCATGTTTATTTGCTAAAGACATCTTCTTCCGCTTTCACCAAATCAACCCAATGAGACTCCTGAAAAACTGCTGAGTCTTCTCTTCAGCTGGAGAGGATCAGATAAGACGGAGGTATAGGACAGTGATCAAATGAGTGATCAGCTTATATAGGACCAGATTCCAGAGCATTAAGAATGCAGCTATGGCATTTGAGTGTCTCTTTCCAAATCTAGACCCCACTCCACTTTCCACTTTAGAAACTTTGGGCAAGACAGCTTATTTCTGGTGCCTCCGTTTCCCCACTGTAATACTGATGATAACAGCCATGAGCACTGCACTGGTGTGGCTGGGAGGATGCAGGGAGCACAAGACTTTGGATCACTGACAGATTCTAGGCTCATCGACTGAGTCAACCTCAGTGATTCAAACCCCACCATCTCTGGATGTCTCATCCTGCTTCTCCCCGGGGGTAACACCTGAAACATCACACAGATACCCTGCTTTTGCTCTGGGGATGTCTCAGATTATGAAGACTGATGCCTTTCCTCTCACACTGTGAATGTTCTTCCATAAATAATTAAACTAAACTGGTTACTGAAAGAAACGATCAAAACCCACAGTGGGAGGACAGTAGGGGCTTTGTCCCGACAGTCTGTCCAGCCACTTACTGATTCCCTCTGGGGCCCAGGGGGATAAAGAGAGGAGCACAGATCCCACTGTGAAGAGCCTTCACACTGGAGATGTAAAGGGAAAGGGTCCAAGGGTCGACACGGGGCTCAAATTGAGACACACATGAAGACTGACAGGCAAGAAGACAGCTAGACAGACTTCCTTTGAGAGCGGCCCCTGCAGGACCGATGCAATGCCCATGTGGGAGCAAAGCAACGAGGTGGTGGCTTGGCTAGGTCAAAGGTCTAGGAAGCGGCAGAGGCAGGACACAAACGCAGAAGATACAACTAGGAGACCAAAGCACCGTGCAGCACAGGGGACTTCCCTGGAGGACAGGACTCCACCTGCCGACACAAGGGACGACGGGTTCGCTCCCTGGTCGGGCAAGATTCCACATGCAGTGGAGCAACTCAGCCCATGTACCACAACTACTGAGCCTGCAAGCCGTAAGTAATGAGCCTATGTGCCGCCACTACGGACGCCCACACGGGCCACACACTGCAACTACTGAAGCCCGCGCACTAGAGTCTGTGCGCAGCAGCAAGAGAAGCCAACGCAAGAAGAAGCCCGCAACAAAGAGTAGCTCCCACTCGCAGCAACCAGAGAAAGCCCACGCGAGCAATGCTATAGCACAGAATCCCCTCACCCAAACAGAGGCCTTTAGTTCTGTTCAAGAACCCTCATTTCTTGGACATTTCTCTCCTGAGCCCAGACCACTACTCACCTTTCCTGGAATTCACTGAGGATACGCTGAATCCCTTGCAGAAGTTTTTGCATATGCTTGTCCATGTATCCATGCCCCTGGGGGAAGCGAGGGGGGCGGTAATATTTCCTTAAGCGGAAAGCCTTCCTCTACCTGCTAACATACCTTTTTCTCCAACAATAATGCAATAAAACCATGCTCACGGGCCCTAACTGGACTGTTCTAATGAAGTGGGCATTAAAGGACATTTAAGAATAAACGCGCTCTTCTTAGGGTCTAGCTCAGAGAATCAAGACTCGAGGCAAGGAGCTAGCAAAAGGTCTTGGCAAACCTATAAATGCTTGCACCAGGAGATAGGAATCAGCTGTTGCTTGTGAGCAGTGTTGGCCTTTAGTCTTAATTTACAAACTCCTTCCCTTCCTCCAACTCCCTGCTCCATCCACTGTATGGATAAACTCTAGCCCACCCAAGGACAAGCTTGTTACTAATGTTACATGAAGGAGGTCCTGTCATTCTGAAGACAGCTCTGCTCAAACTTAAAATAATCTAGGGTGGTAGGGCAATGGGGAGGGGAGGGAGTCATAAAGCATTCCTAGTAGGCTATGAGCAAAGCCCATTGTCCTCCCCGCCCCTAAACAGGAACTTCTTCATAGATTTCAGGAGGGAAAAAAAGGTTAGGCCAGAGACGGAAAGGAAACAGCGGGATTTGCTTGGTATCTAAATGTATCCATTTCCCACATCTTCTTTCCCCTAACAGCTCATGTCTTATTTCTGTTCCTATCCTTGATTCCCATACAAAGGTGATTGACGAATTCTCCTTTTGCATTTTTACAGAGCAACATTTCAGGGTAGCTATTTTGTCACATTTCAACAGGGAAGGACTAATTAAGCCAGACCAAGCTTCCCCGCACCCCATCCCTGAAAGGCAGAAAACTGCTAAACCAACACACTAACTCCGCAGTTATTGGGAACCGTTTCCTTTTTTATTTCATGCTTCTAAGTTCAGGGAGGCGTCTCCTGATCTTTGTGTTTAAGATGACACCTTTGCAATAATCATCAGAGGCATTTCTGCATCCACGTCTTTCCTGGGGAAACATGGAACTCTGTGTTTCCCTGGACCCACAGTGAAACGCTGAAGCTAAAGTGCCACTGGCGTTCCATGGTTCTTTTCCAGTCACTCCAACCCCTGGCCCTTCCTGCCTTCTGAATTCTGCAAGTCTTAATAACCCCATTTCATGCGTGAGCTGAAGAAAAGAGGCAAAGCTGCTTCCTAAAGGTCTCAGGGCCTCTAACTGTGCTGGGCACATGGTCGGTACTGGGTAAATGGGTGTTGATTGATTTCTTGATTGATTGGCCCGATTAGAATACAAAGCCTTAGCTCTCCCGCATGTTGAATCATATACTCTTTCCCAGAAAAAAAAAAAAAAAAAAAGAAAGAAAGAAATAGTACAGTGACTCTGCTAGGAAGCTTTCTCTCAAGACTATCATCCCTCCAATCCACCTCAAAATCCTAGATCTGTCTTCCTACCAGCTGATTCAAACCTTTGCATGCAAGAGTGTATTTATTCATTAATGAACACTTGTGGAAGACAACGAGGGATAGTCCAAAATGACCAAACACGAAAGTCAGAGTAGATGCCTCACATTCATCTTATAATCTCAGGAATAGACATAAAATTACACGATAAGAATTCTAAAGTGCTGCAAGGATATTCAAAGAGGGAACACAGATCCCCTATTCCAGGGAAGATGACCTGGGAAAGCACCAGGTGAGCAAGCCCTGAAGGATGAAAAGAGGTAACCTGGGAAAGAGGGCGGAGCGGGAGCAGAGTTACTGCCTTGGCTCCAGACCTCCACTTGGAGACTGAGTCACTCCTCCCAACCTTCCACAACCCATGAGGAAGGCAGGGCATCTGGCTTACTCTGCAACCAGAAGCGAAGGCTTACCCTCCATGACCCGACTAATACATGCAGCATCCAGAAGCAAGTCTGTCCAGCTCCTGTTGCAGTTTCCATGGGATGAACACGCCACAGTAGAAACACCTGGTACTCATTCCCATTTTACGTTTGGAAAGATGGTATATAATTGTAGAAAGTAACTTGGCCAGATGAGTTCAAATAAGAAAATTAAAATTATCTGGTACCCAGAGACAGTTACTGAAAAATGTATGTTTCTTTAGAGAATTTTTTCTAGGAATGGATATAGATATTTGAAAAAGTCAAACTCATATTTTATAGAAAGAAATCTTTTGCAATTTTTACCGAAATACATTTATATCTATATTTATCTAACTATATCCATGTTATCAAATACTCTTTAAAAAACATGTTTTTTAATGGCTGAAAAATATTCCTAGTATCCCCAATATTAGACATCATTATTCATCTATGTATGTCCTTCTTGTTGGGCCTTTAGGATAGTTTTAACTGGTCACTATTCTGAACGATGCAGTAATAATTCTCCAGCTTCTAAAATGTGATCACATTTCTTAAGAAAAGTCATAAAGGTGGGAGTGCCGAGTCCCCACACTGTGCTGTCCTTTCCACGTTTTATCATTGGCCACACACAGCCCATAGGGGTAGAGGCTGCTCTGTCTTGATGCCTCCACTCTCCATCACCAGCATTAACTTGCAGAACCCATTTGGAAGGTCCTGAGCCAAAGACCTAGAGCTTCTGCCTACCACAGTGGATCAAAGTCAGGGGACACCAGACCACATGGATGCTGTTCCAGCCAGGCCATGTGTGTGTGTGAAGTTGCTCTGTCCTGTCCAACTCTTTGTGACCCCATGGACCCCGCCAGGCTCTTCTGTCCATGGGATTCTCCAGGCAAGAATACTGGAGTGGGTTGCCATGCCCTCTTCCAGGGGATCTTCTCAACCCAAGGATCAAACCCATGACTCTTGCATTGGCAGGCAAGTTCTTTACAACTGCACCACTTGGGAAGCCCAGGATGTTACAATTACCAATTTTCAGATCTACTGCACATTCCTTAAATTCAGATGGACCTTATGTGTGATCTCAAAATTCATAGTTTAGGTAAGAATAGCCATTCTTAATCTAGTTCCGAGCAATTCCTTCGCCTGCCTATTATTCTTGCAACCACACCCTGCATCTGCGCAGTCGCTCCCAAATGCAAAAATGACAGCGCCCAAAGGAGAGCAGAGCAAGCGTTCCACGCGGAGGTGGAGAACGATCACATCACCAAAAGGAGAGCAGAGCAAGCGCTCCACGCGGAGGTGGAGAACGATCACATCAGCTTCGCGTGATCCAGATCAAAAGGAGAGCAGAGCAAGCGTTCCACGCGGAGGTGGAGAACGATCACATCAGCTTCGCGTGATCCAGATCAAAAGGAGAGCAGAGCAAGCGTTCCACGCGGAGGTGGAGAACGATCACATCAGCTTCGCGTGATCCAGATCAAAAGGAGAGCAGAGCAAGCACTCCACGCAGAGGTGGAGAACGATCACATCACCAAAAGGAGAGCAGAGCAAGCGCTCCACGCAGAGGTGGAGAACGATCACATCACCAAAAGGAGAGCAGAGCAAGCGTTCCACGAGGAGGTGGAGAACGATCACATCAGCTTCGCGGTGATCCAGATCAAAAGGAGAACAGAGCAAGCGCTCCACGCGGAGGTGGAGAACGATCACATCAGCTTCGCGGTGATCCAGATCAAAAGGAGAACAGAGCAAGCGTTCCACGGGGAGGTGGAGAACGATCACATCAGCTTCGCGTGATCCAGATCAAAAGGAGAGCAGAGCAAGCGTTCCACACGGAGGTGGAGAACGATCACATCAGCTTTGCGTGATCCAGATCAAAAGGAGAGCAGAGCAAGCACTCCACGCAGAGGTGGAGAACGATCACATCACCAAAAGGAGAGCAGAGCAAGCGCTCCACGCAGAGGTGGAGAACGATCACATCACCAAAAGGAGAGCAGAGCAAGCGTTCCACGAGGAGGTGGAGAACGATCACATCAGCTTTGCGGTGATCCAGATCAAAAGGAGAACAGAGCAAGCGCTCCACGCGGAGGTGGAGAACGATCACATCAGCTTCGCGGTGATCCAGATCAAAAGGAGAGCAGAGCAAGCGCTCCACGCGGAGGTGGAGAACGATCACATCAGCTTCGCGGTGATCCAGCAAAAGGAGAGCAGAGCAAGCGTTCCACGCGAAGGTGGAGAATAATCACATCAGCTTCACGGCGATCCAGATCAAAAGGAGAGC
Source organism: Bos grunniens (assembly GCF_055505025.1). NCBI lineage: Eukaryota > Metazoa > Chordata > Mammalia > Artiodactyla > Bovidae > Bos > Bos grunniens. The sequence continues at coordinate 13,732,426 of NC_141174.1, forward strand.
AGAGCAAGCCTTCCACGCAGAGGTGGAGAACCATCACATCAGCTTCGCGGCGATCCAGATCAAAAGGAGAGCAGAGCAAGCGCTCCACGCAGAGGTGGAGAATGCTTATGTTAGTTTCGCGGTGATCCAGATAAAGACATGATGAAAAGGACAGAATCATTGTATTGCACCCCTCCCAACAATATCCTCTTAATGTTATTAATCATGTTATTTCAAAAGTCTGACAGTCACATGTAGAGACATGAATCGCTAGTTGCAAACTGATACAAACTTCGCTCTATTAGCTTTCCTGTACAAAGAGTATGAGAACATTATGTAGATAAAAGTTTTGTCACTAAAAAATATTTCTAGGTTTTATAATTTCAAAAAGTTAGCAACTCCACTGATCAAGTTAATCTATGAAAATACTGTCCACATCCATATCTGTCTTACTTCTCTGCTTAGACTTCCAGGGCAGCTTAAAGCGAATGGCACCACTGTGGCGTTTTTTAAATCTCCCCTGCCTAAGCGTTGACTTGAGTGCTCCATACACAACAGGCACCTCTCCTACCGAACCAAACTGTGTAGTGGTACCATCGGTAGTCATATACGTGTACACACACACACACACACACACACACACACAAATGCATAAACACACACAGGTAAAATCCTATCAGTGGAGCTAAAAGTCTAGAGAGGGTCACTTGTCCTTGGTCAGCAGTACAGCCCCTAATGCAGGTCAGTGCTGTGACATGGTGTCCTGGCTTCAAATACAGTTAGATGAAGCAAGTTCCCATGCACCCAGTCTCTAGAACTGTTCCCTCTCATAAGCTCTCTGATAAGCATCCAGCTGTTCCTCAGTGCTACTGTTTTTGGAGCCCCACTCCCGGAGACAGTCTAGCAACCTCTTCATTGACATAGGGCTTTTGCCTTCGAAGAAGATGGAAATTCTCTTTGGTCTCATCCTCAGGAAGGAGATGAGAAGTGACTGCTGAGAAAGAGATCTGGATTGAAGGAAAGAGAACACTTTCTGAACCAAAATAAAAAATAGAACTGGGGTCTCAGGAGAGGCAGAGCCTGAGAATGAATCCAGATCCATGGCGTACTAGCTGTGTGACCTCAGACATGGTACTGAATCTCTAAGTCTCAGTCACTCCATCTTAGAAATGAGGACAATAATAATAACCTGTCCCAAGGTTGTGGTAAAAGAAATTGAGGCTCTCTTTGTAAAGAGCCTGGCAAGGGTCCAGCACAGAGTTAGCCCCCAATAATCAATAGCCACAGCTGTTACTATTGTTGTTGTTGGAAAGTAATATAGTGCCAAGGTTAGGATTATAGAGCTCTGTTAGACTACCTGGGTTCAAATCCCAGCTCCTCCATTTGTTAGCTATACAACCTTGGGCAAATTTCTTTGTCTCTTAACATGGAAATTAAATTTATCTGTGCATAAAGTTGTGAGTTGAAATCAAGTAGGCCAAGTAAAATGTTTGGTGTGGTGCCTAGCCTGTAGAAAACTTTCAATGCATATAAATCATTATCGTTATTATTATATTAATAGTGCTATTATCATTACAACCAGAATACCTTTCATAAGGGATGCACCTAGAATAAGAGACGTAGCAGAAGGCTTCTTTTTGAAGGCTCCTGCTACCTGGTCCCTTCTACACTTGTCTTGTTTCCTTGCAAGGCACACTATGACGTCCGTCTCTGGGCCTGCATGGGGTTCCTTGGCCCATATGCCTACAGATTGCAGTTCGAAAGGGGAGACCCAGTTCCTAGGCTCAGACCTTTCACTTCTCTCAAAAGAAGGAGCATACGCACTTGGGTTAGAAATGTGGGAATGCATTCTCCCTTCTCCTACCATCCCTGGAACTTACTCTCAGAGTCCTCATTTCTAAGGGCAGGTTGAGAAAAAAATAACTGAAGGCAAATGGTTTGGGATGTTTTATGCGATCTGACACCCCAATCTACCAACATGAATAAAATGATCATCCAAAAGGCATGGGAACCCACTCCAGTAACCCTTGCCTGGAGAATCCCATGGACAGAGGAGCTGGCGAGCTACAGTTTATAGGGTCACAAAGGGTCAGACATAACAGAAGTGACTTAGCATACACATACACAACCTTATTTCTAACACAGGATCATCTCCAGACATAAAACTGAACTCAAATTCATCAGTGTGAGGACTTAATTTCTCACGTAATACTAAATGTACAAACAACTCCAAACTCATCTGGACGAATCCATCTCTGTGCTCTTGCCCAGGCTTTTGTCTCAGAGTCATAAAAATTTCACCTTTGCAGTAAATACTCATACTGATTCCTGTACAAATATGTAATATCAAAACAGGAAACCCCTTGGCTAAAGGGAACTCAGATTCAGGGTGAAAATTCCAAGTCTCCACCACGCATGAATTTCCATGACAACCCAAAGAGGTATCTTCACAAATCCATTAATTCCACAAACATTTTTTCAGCATCTCCTCTGTGCCAGTCAGTTCTGTGCTCGTCAGTTGGGTTATCTACAGGATTAAAATAAGTTCCTGGCTTCAAGGAGCTCACAGTCTGTCTAGTGGTAGAGCTAGAAGCATAAATAAGTAATGACAATGTGGTGTGGCAAGTGAAACAGTGAGAATGAGACGCCCAGGACTACACGAGCATGTACTTCCAGGAGGGATGTTTGCAGCACATCTTCCCCAACTAGGGGAGTTGGTGGGGTAACTAGGCGAGCACACTCCAGGAAAAGGGAAAGATGCAAATGGTGGTGCAGAGAAGCAGAGCACGGTGTGTGCAGTGGGGACAGAAAGTTGAAGATGTGGATCAGAACAAGCTGAGGCTAGACAGGTAGGCAGGAGCCAGACAAGGGAGAGCCTTGAAGGCTAGGGACCAGGGACAACATCCCACGGGCAATGGTGGGCTGTGATGGTTTCCAGCCAGAGGCCTGGCATGGCTGTCTCTGAGTCCCAAGAAAATTGCTATGGGGCTTCTAGACAAGACAATTTTGAGATGACTGGTGGTAAGACCACTTACAAGGTTGAAACAGTTGTTCAGTCATTCAGTCGTGTCTGAATCTGCAACGCCATGGACTGCAGCATGCCAGGCCTCCCCATCCTTCACCATTTCCTGGAGCTTACCCAAACTCATGTCTATTGAGTTGGTGATACCATCCCACCATTAGAATCTGAGCCCGATTCCTCACCAGTCCTTATTTCTCCGTTTAAATAAGATCCTTACCTTTAGTCATCAAGACACTCATCACTCATTTAATAAAATCATGAGGCCTACCCTAGGTCATATTGACCCAAGCTGCACTGAAGAGAAGTTCCACGCTTCCCAAGACCATAAGTATCTCTGAGCCAGCTGATATGCAAAGGCTGCATGCAACAAGGTACAGTTTCCCTACTAGCCTTGGTTCCGGCCACGGACGAGCAGATAGAAGTGACAGCTCCCGTCGGGATCTATGCGCCTCCAAGTGAGTGTAATTCAGCGCTGGAGTCAAAGTCGATGACATGCATTAGTTATTACTGTAAGACGGCAATTCGGTGATAAAATACAATATTGTCACTTTCAATATGTACTAAAAGTGATTTACCAGAGCTCATGGGGAACAACTTAGACGACGATCTGATTACAATACACAGGATAAATCACCCTCATTTGAGGGTTAAATTATCCCATCTGACACTGTAGATCAATTTGACAGCTAAAATCAGGGTCCCACTCTTCCCAACTTACAGAGTTTGTCCTGGTTCACGTGGGTGAAAAATCAAAACAGCAGAAAGACCCTTCTTTTCCTTGCATAGCTATTTCCAATCCTTCATGCAGGGTCCCCCTGGAGCTCTGGGAAGCCATCTCTAAAAATTTTAATGTGCTCTACAGGGTATTCCCCTTCATGGTAAATATCTGTAGCCCAAAAGTAGCATGCTGTCAGACAGTAAGGTCTAGAATGAATGCCTCCACGAGAGATAGTCTCCAAATATGGCCACTGAGACAGTTAACTTTATTTATCAACTGGGCTGAGCAATGCCAAGACAGATAGTAAAGGTATTATTTCTGGGTGTGTCTATGAGGGTGTTTCCAGAAAAGATTAACATTTGATTCAGTAGATAGTAAAGAGAGCCCAGTATGGGAGGACCTCATCCAATCCATTGAGGGCCTGGATACAACAAAAAGGAGGTGGAAAGGCAAATACATTCTCTATGCTTGAGCTGAGATTGCAATCTTCTCTTGCCCTTGGACATTGGTTCTTGGGCTTTCAGACTCAGATCAGCACTTACACCATTAGCCCTACCCCATGCCACCCCCAGTTCTTAGGGCTTCAGGCTCAGACTGAATTTCACCACCAGCTCTCCTGATTCTCCAACTTGTAGATGGCAGCTTATAGGACTTCTCAGTTTTCATAACCCCAAGAGCCATGAAATTCTGTCTCTGTATACATACACCCACACACACACACACATCTGTATGTTCTTATTGGTTCTATTTCTCTGGAGAACCCTAATACAGTTGCCAATAACTCCTCCTCTTCCAACACATCAATGACACTCTGCCCAATGAGACTTGGAGTCCGATTCCCCTCCTTTTGAATCTGGAGCATCCATGTAATTTTTTTCATCTATGGAAGTGACAAGGTGCTAACTCTGATCCTAACATTTAAAAAGGCAGTGTGCTTCGGTCTGGGGGCTCCTGAAGTCCAGCTGCCATATAAGAAGCTTGAGCTAGACTACTGATAATAAGAAGCAAGTGAAGGAGGACCAAAGCCCTTCCTGCACACCCCTTGTCAGAGCTCAGCTAAGCCCCCAGCTACACGCAACCACACGAGAAGCCAGGCTGACAGGATGCGCAACCTAACTGGGTAGTTTACCCGGCCAACCCATAAAACTGTGCTAAATGATAAATCATTGTTGCTTCAACCCACCAATTTCTGATTGGTGGCTCAATTGTTTATTATTAATAGAAACTGAAACTGTCTTTTCTCCCCAACTAGACTGAAAGCTTCTCATGGATGTAGCATAATGATTGGTAGAGAATAAGTGATTTTATATGACAGGCATTTTATATACATTTTGTCATTTAGTCCACATAGGAGTTATACATGCTCAGTACTCTTACCCCATTGGATACATGGGAAACTGTGGCTTAGAGAGGTTACATACATCACTTGCCCCAAGTCATAAAGCCAGCGCTCAAGTCTGTCTGCCTCCAAGATCTGAGTGCTTAACCACTCTTCTATACTGGAATCCATGGTTCAGAACTGAGTAGGCAGACATCTTAAAATCTTACATTTATTCAAACAATTTGGCAAAGTAAGACGTTGCCCCTTTAGAGTCAGAGAGTCAACACCTCTGGAACCAAATCCTGTCTCTGACGTGTCAGCCTTGCCTAAGTCTCCTCCACACTCAGCATGGCAAGATTTTGATATTAATCAAAAAAGTGAGACTTCCCTCTTGTATTACGTTTTCTGCCCTTTGATGTATGTGGTTTTTCATCATTTTCTTAATTCTAAATTAAGAATTAATCATCATTTTTCATCTAAATTCTTAATGAATTTCCTTAATCTTCCATTCTTTGATGCTGTGATTTGTTTTACTACATGCAAGCTGCTTTTAATTTGTTTGTTTTGGGGATTTTCTGTGTGGTAGCTTGTAAGGATCTTAGTTCCCTGACCAGGGATTGGACCTCTGCCCCTCTCAGAAGTGCAGAGTCCTAACCACTGGACAGTTAGGGAATTCCCATCTGAACTGTTTTAACTGTGTTTCCTTGGAAAAATTGCTGACATTACCTGATATTTATTGTTCTGGACCAGAAAATGGATCCTCTAACTTCTTATCTTGCAGGCTCATAGAGAGAATTAGATAAAATAGTTATACAACCAAAGCCCCTGGCACATAGCAGGCATTTAATAAATTGTGTTGGTGTTGGTGCCATTATTAATATTATTATTCTGAGTTGCTAATTCTGAGTCTATGAGTTTGAAGCTGCCCAGGTGGCTCTCAGTGGTAAAGAATCCACCTGCCAATGCAAGAGACAGGGGTTCGATCCCCTGGAGGAGGAAATGGCAACCCACTCCAGTATTCTTGCCTGGAGAATCCCATGGATGGAGGAGCCTGGTGGGCTACAGTCCACGGGGTCACAAAGAGTAGGACACAACAGAGCACACACACACACATTTCACTAAGAAGGAAAACATCCCAAGAGTTGCCAAAACATTTTTGGTAGTCACTGTGCCCATTTAGAAAGTAAAGAAAGAACTTTCCCAGGTGATAGACAACATGTATCAGTTCCAGGTCCAAAGGTCAAGACAGAGTTCTTTGCCTACTTGGCTCTCATGGGCACACACACACTTGGGTGTCAACAAAAAGCATTGTAATGAGGAATCATTGTGGTCACATTCCACTACTGTGTTACACATTTTGCTGTGTCCCCTTGGCTTGACTCTATCACCCCCAGATAAAGCACAGATCTGAAAAAGATGAGCCACTGACCTCAAACACTGCAGCAGATGCTACTGGTGCATCCTCCGGATCCCTTTGCCTGGCAGGTGCACCCACCCCCCAGTTGCTGCAGGTGGTGGCTGTAGCTACCTCACACCAGCATCTTTCTTGGTGGGTTGCCTTTAGCCAATGGGAACCACTTCACCTGGAGATGCCTGGGAGGTTATGTGCGTGTGTGCTAAGTTGCTTCCATCATGTCTAACTCTTTGTGACCCTATGGGCCAGGCTACTCTGTCCATGGGATTCTCTACTCAAGAATACTGGAATGGGTTGCCATGCCCTCCTCCAGGGGATTTTCCAGACCTAGGGATGGAACCCACATCTCTTATGTCTCCTGCATTGGCAGGCATGTTCTTTACCACTAGTGCCACCTGGGAAGCCCCTGGGAGGTTACATCCAAGGCCGATGACCAACTGTCTCAGGGGAATAAAATTTCAGTCTCTTTGACTCAACACAGAACAAGCTCTATAGTACAATCATACACCATAGCTTCCCCATGGAGTCAGGCTGAGGCCAGGCTTCCGCTGTACTGCATCTTTGCTTAACTTCTTTTTTTTCTTGGGGTATAGTAGTTTTGGGGGTTCCCTGTTGGCTCAGTGGTAAAGAATCCACCTGCAATTCAGGAGCCACAGGAGATGCAAGTTCAATCCCTGGGTCAGGAAGATCCCCTGGAGAAGAGCATGGAAATCCACTCCAGTATTCTTGCCTGGAGAATCCAATGGACAAAGGAGCCCAGTGGGCTACAGTCCATAGGGTCACAAAGAGTCAGACACGAATGAAGCGACCTAGCCACGCACACACACATAGCTGCTTTAGAATGTCTTGCTAATTTCTGTGGTACAATGATGTGAATAAGCTGTATGTATACATATATCCCCACCTCCTGGGACCTCTCTTCCTGCCCCACCACCCTCCGATCCCACCCATCTTCCTTCCTTGCCCTATCCCACCTCCCTCAAAGAAACCTTCTTTACAAGTTTCTCCACAAAGCACTCCACGAAATAAATCACACACCAAGAGCCCCATCTCAGGCTCAGTTTCTAGGAAGCGGACTCAAGATAATCATTCTGAGGCCTTTAAGCAAAGATGGAAAAAAAAAAAAAAAAGCCTTCCATTCTCTTAAGAAGTTTCTTGTCCCCATATCAAAGATTTTGGTTTCAATAAGAGGTTAAAAACCCAAAAGTGGTCAAGCAAAGCAAAGCAAATGAGAGACTTCCTGTGACAACTTGAGAGCTGGATAACCACAACAGGCCACTCTGCCGGTTTCTCAGCCTCACCACCACACTGAAGAGTAAAAGCCAACAGAGGAAATCATTTCCAAATGAAACTATGGAGGATGCAGTTCAAGAGAAAAGGAAGGCAGAATTAATATCGGCCGATCTTACCAGGAAACCACAGGCCTGGTCTATGGAGTCTGCAGAATAGTGATTAAGAGCACAGGCTCTAAAGTTAGACAATGTGGGTTTAAATCCTCAAGCTACCACTTACTAGCAGGGTGACTGGGCAAGATACTTAACATTGTTGACCTTGGTTTCCCCACATAAATATGAAGATAATGATGACACATCTTTCTAGGGTATCCTTATGAAGTGTGGACCAACATGTGTCTGGCACTAAAGCAAGTGCCCATGACACGGTCTGTTATCTTGGGCACCACAGGCCAGGTTATGTACTATGAGAAACATCTCCAAAATCTCAGTACACCAAAAGTTATTCCTCCTCACACTACACTGGCCTAGGGTACGGAGTTCAGGCATACTAAATAGCCATCATCCCCAATGTTAAGATGAAGTTAAGGTGGCTGAGCTAAAAGTCACACACCAGCAATTAAATGCTCTGATTCAGAAGTTACAGACCTCATTCTGACCCACAATTCATTGGCTGGACTTGGTCACACAGCACCATCCTACAACAAGGGATCCAGGAAGCGTCATTCTACTATGACCCAAGCGAGAAGACAACTGGTCACCTTGAGCAGCACTGAGGTCCTACGAGCCTGTGCTCAGCAGGTGCCCACATTTTCCATTTAAGTCTCACAGCCATCCTAAAATGTCAGGATTAGCACAGCTTCATTCTAAAATGCACATGCTAGCAAGGTAATGCCCAAACTCCTTCAAGCTAGGCTTCAGCAGTACATGAACCAAGAACTTCCAGATGTGCAAGCTGGATTTAGAAAAGACAGAGGATCCAGAGATCAAATTGCCAATGTCCACTGGATCACAGTGAAAGCAAGGGAATTCCAGAGGAATATCTATTTCTGTTTCATTGACTACGCTACGCTTAAGCCTCTGAGTGTGTGGATCACAACAAACTGTGCAAAATTCTTAAAGAGATGGGAATACAAAACCACCTAAACTGATTCCTGAGAAACCTGTATGCAGGTTAAGAAGCAATAGTTAGAACCAGATAAGAAACAATGGACAGGTTCAAAATTGGGAAAGGATTACGACAAGGTTGTATATTGTCACCCTGCTTAGTTAACTTAAATGCAGAGTACATCATGTGAAATGCCAGCCTGGATGACTCACAAGCTGGAATCAAGATAACTGGGAGAAATATCAACAACCTGAGATATTCAGATGATACCACTCTAATGGCAGAAATCAAAAAGAAACTAAAGAGCCTCTTGATGAGGTAAAAGAAGATTGAGAAAACTGGCTTAAAACTAACATTCACAAAACTAAGATCATAGCATTCCATCCCATCTCTTCCTGGCAAATACAAGGAAAAAGTGGAAACAGTGACAGATTTTAATCTTCTTGGGCTCCAAAATCACTGTCGATGATGACTGAAGCCATAAAATTAAAAGGTGTTCACTCCTTGGAAGAAAAGCTATGACCAATCTAGACAGCATATTAAAAAGCAGAGACATTACTTTGCCAACAAAGGTCTGTATAGTCAAAGCTATGGTTTTTCCAGTAGTCATGTATGGATGTGAGAGTTGGACCATAAAGAAGGCTAAGAAATGAAGAAGTAATTCTTTTGAACTGTGATGCTAAAAGACTCTTCAGAGTCCCTTGGACTGCAAGGAGATCCAACCAGTCCATTCTAAAGGAAATCAGTCCTGAATATTCATTGGAAGGACTAATGCTGAAGCTGAAGTTCCAATACTTTGGCCACCTGATGTGAAGAGCTGACTCATTGGAAAAGACCCTGATGCTGGGAAAGACTGAAGGTGGGAGAAGAAAGCGGCAAAGGATGAGATGGTTAGATAGCATCACTGTCTCAATGGATGTGAATTTGAGCAAATTCTGGGAGAAAATGAAGGACAGGGAAGCCTAGCATGCTGCAGTCAGTGGGGTCGCAAAGAGTCAAACATGACTTTGAGACTGAAGAAAAACAAAATTAAGAAATTAAACAATAGAGAAGTTAAGTAACTCACTTAAGGCCACATCACTAGGAAGAGGGCATGGCATCACCTGAAGGAGGGCATGGCAACCCACTCCAGGACTCTTGCCTAGAGAATCCCATGGACAGAGGAGCCTGGCAGGCTGCAGTCCACAGGGTTGCACAGAGTCGGACCCTACTGAAGTGACTGAGCAGCAGCATCAGCTCTATAAATGCATCACAGAAGTATGAAAACAGGGTCATCTTCTAGCAAAAGCAACCTGGCAACCACCCTGACCCCAAGCTTGGACAGGGGCACCTTAGGAGCAACTGCTCTGGGAGACTTGGATTTTACACACGTGTACATATGTTTGGCCATTTTAGGGGGCTCCCCCAACACCATATGGGATCCCCCAGGGCAGTCTCCTTCCGGAGCTGCCATGCTGTAACATTTTGAATTGTAAAATCCCACAGAATGGGCACTAATGACATACAGAATTGTAACAAGGCCAGGCTTTACATGAATTGTCGCAAATCCTAGCATTAACTTTGTGGGCAAATATCATTATCCTCATTTTACTGAGCAAGATTCTGACATGAGAGATTCAAGTTACTTCCAAATATGATACAGCTAGTCAGGGGTGGAACAGGGATTCCAAACTAGGTGGCTCTGATCCAATGACCAAAGGAAGGGCAGGGCCCACTGAACCAGAACACCTCCATTTTTCTGTGGTCTGGGGCAACTGTTCAAAAAAAAGACCTCATCCCCGAAAAATTGAAAGAAAGAAATACTAACAACAAGTTCATTTCAGTCACTTATTATCAACATGCTTAGTGTCATGAAATCACATTATGAATTGAGAGACTAACTTCCAAGTTGTTGAGTATGTAGAGTTTACAGACAGGGAGGAAAAAGCTGACGGTGATATTAAATCTCCTACCATGGGCTAAGCTTGTTTTTACACTTTCTTGTTGAAGTAGCTATTTCTATTATCCCCATTTACAGATTAGGAAAGCTCGACTTGACAAGATTAAGTGAATTATCCAAAGTCACAAAGGGAGGAAGTGTCAGCTTTGTCTACCAAGTAGCCTGTGCCATGGTCAAGGAGAAGGAATCAGTGATCGGTGCTACTCAGGGCAGGAGGCCCTGACTCCTCGTCTAGCAGCCCCTATTTCATACATCTCAACTCTGTGTCCAGTAGAGTTTTAACCATTCCTGGCCTCCTTTTCTTCATTCTTACAGAGAGGCTGCCAGAAATTCACATCTTTCAGTTTAGGAGGCTTCTCTTCACCAACTGAAACCTCAAGACTTTTCTCTTGACTTGAATCCAATGTTCCAGCTCAGCCCTCCTGACATCAGCTGCTCCCACCCACATATCTCCCCATATGCTGATATCCAACCAACACCATCTGTAGGACTAAAGATGTTCTGGGTCCCTCTGCTCTAAATAAGAACCCTGACTCAGGAGTGAAAGAACTGCAGGGCCAATTGAAAGAGCCAATTTATGTGTTATAGTCTCTTTAGCCATTCCTTCCTAGTCTCCATGCCACTGAGCCTACAGGACACATATTGATTGGCAAGGAGAGTTAGGGGGTGTGTATCTTGTGGGTGCTGTTGTCCCTGGAGAGAGAGAAAATACTGTCTGAAGAAGCTAAGATGTAAGTCATCACATCAGGAGTTTCCAGTGAAGGAGTCATCACCTTTCTCCAGGGTGAACTGAATTGCCTTGAGGATTCACTGGTCACCCTCTCTCCTTCCATCCTTATACCAAACTGGCCAAAGGTAATCAGTGTAACTTCTTTTGCTGAGCACAGTGACTGCTCCAGGAAGAAGCAGGCAACCTAGAAGGGTCAATAAAACAAAAGCACAGGATTCTTTTTCTGATCATTTATGAAAGGAGTTCTTTTATCACCCTCCCCCCGACCCCAGACAGAAGCTAAGCAGAGTGAGTTTGGAGCTGCTGCATTAACCTTGTGATCATAAAGCAAGAGGAGAACAGAACCAACTTGAAAGATGAGAACATGAAACTTGGCAATGTCACAGGAGACTCTTCATCAAGCTGTACCTCAATCCAGAACAACTCCTAGACTCTCTCCCTATCGATTCCACTCAGTTCAGTTCAGTTCCTCAGTTGTGTCTGACTTTTTCTGACCCCATGGACTGTAGCATGCCAGGCTTCCCTGTCCATCACCAATTTCCAGAGCTTGCTCAAGCTCATGTCCATCGAGTCAGTGATGCCATTCAACCATCTCATCCTGTCGTCTCCTTCTCCTCCCACCTTCAGTCTTTCCCAGTATCAAGGTCTTTTTCAATGAGTTGGCACTTTGCATCAGGTGGCCAAAGTATTGGAGCTTCAGCTTCTGCATCAATCCTTCCAATGAATATTCAGGATTGATTTCCTTTAGGATTTCACTGGTTGGATCTCCTTGCAGTCCAAGGTACTCTCAAGAGTCTTCTCCAACACCACAGTTCAAATGCATGAGTTCGTTGGTGCTCAGCCCTCTTTATAGTCCAACTCACACATCTGTACATGACTACTGGAAAAAACATAGCTTTGTCTAGACAGACCTTTGTTGGCAAAGTAATGTTTCTGCTTTTTAATAGGCAGTCTAGGTTGATCATAGCTTTTCTTCCAAGGAGCAACTGTCTTTTAATTTCATGACTGCAGTCACGATGTGCAGTGATTTTGGAGCCCAAGAAAATAAAATCTATCACTGTTTCCATTGTTTCCCCATCCATTTGCCATGAAGTGATGGGACCAGATGCCATGATCTTAGTTTTCTGAATGTTGAGTTTAAGCCAGCTTTTTCACTCTCCTCTTTCACTTTCAAGAGTCTCTTCAGTTCCTCTTCGCTTTCTGCCATAAGGGTGGTGTCATCTACATATCTGAGGTTATTTATATTTCTCCTGGCAATCTTGATTCCAGCTTGTGATTCATCCAGCCCAGCATTTCGCATGATATACTCTACATATAAATTAAATAAGCAGGGTGATAATATACAGCCTTGATGTACTCCTTTCTCAATTTGGAACCAGTCCATCGTCCCATGTCCAGTTCTAACTGTTGCTTCTTGAACTGCATACAGATTTCTCAGGAGGCAGGTCAGGTGGTCTGGTATGCCCATCTCCTGAAGAATTTTCCTGTTTGTTGTGATCCACACACTCAAAGGCTTTGGTGTAGTCAATAAAGCAGAAGTAGATGTTTTTCTGGAACTCTCTTGCCTTTTCGATGATCCAAAGGATGTTGGCAGTTTGATCTCTGGTTCCTCTGCCTTTTCCAAATCTAGCTTGAACATCTGGAAGTTCTTGGTTCACATACTGTTGAAGCGTCACTTGGAGAATTTTGAGCATTACTTTGCTAGCATGTGAGATGAGTGCAATTGTGCAGTAGTTTGAAATTTCTTTGGCATTGCCTTTCTTTGGGATTGGAATGAAAACACCTTTTCCAGTCCTGTGGCCTCTGCTGTGTTTTCCAAATTTGCTGGCAAATTGAGTGCAGCACTTTAACAGCATCATCTTTTAGGACTTGAAATAGCTCAGCTGGAATTCCATCACCTCCACTAGCTTTGTTTGCAGTGATGCTTCCTAAGGCCCACTTGATGTGGGACTCCAGGATCTCTGGCTCTAGGTGAGTGATCACACCATCATCGTTATCTGGGTCATTATGATCTTTTTTATACAGGTTTTCTGTGTATTCATGCCACCTTTTCTTAATATCTTCTGCTTCTGTTAGATCCATACTGTTTCTGTTCTTTATTGTGCCCATCTTTGCATGTAATGTTCCCTTGGTATCTCAAATTTTCTTGAAGAGATCTCTAGTCTTTCCCATTCTAATGTTTTCCTCTATGGACTCCATTAATATTCCCTTCTGACTTAAAATTGTTTGGGTTGGCCCAGACACTTACAATCAAAACAGTCCTAATAGAGTATCATAAATAAAAAAATGTCTCCGGGTCACCATGTCTAAGTCAAAACAGGGGAGACTGAGGTTTATCTGCCCAACTATTAACTTCTCCCTCCATCTGGGCGCCATTTTATTGCTTGCTGCCCTGCAGCCTCATGAGCAGAACTGACTTTGGGAAAATCAAGAAGCAAGTCCAGAGAATCCTCAGTGCTCTGCTTCCTTAGGCTCTGCTCTTTCCCACCTCAGGTGCCAAATGTTTGAATGCTAAATTCATAGCATGATGTTAGAGACTTTTGTCCCTTCACAGGGGTTGCTAAATTTGGCAAGAGGGAAAAAAATTGTGCTTATTTCAAAGGAGGAGTAAAGGTCCATTTAGGGAGAGCTTGAGTCTACAACCAGTAGAGATGTTCAGATACAAGCACCTCCCTGACCACACTTTTCTCTCTGCTCTCACAGTGTCTGGTACACATATTATCTCTGCAAATCTGAGGCAAAGCACTAAGTGACCTGCTGTTTGTTTTCTCACCTGTGAATAGGGACAAGAGTCTCACAGAGGTGTCATGACAATATAATGACTCAATCACATGGAGTGCATGGACGGTCCCTGGCATAGGGTAAGGACCATCTATGTCAGCTCCTGTTCTCGTTATTCTTAGGATGGACGCTACCATCTAGATTGCATACTCCTGGGCAGCAGATGATATGACTTAACTTTTCTATGCATTATTATAATCAGCCCAGGGTCTGGCTCTAGAAGTGTTAACTGAGTGGCCCTTGGCAGGGGTGCTGTAAAGAGATTCTTGTATGTATGTTTCATCTCATGCTCTTATGAATGGATCTCTAATAATGGAATTCCAAGACCTAAAGTAGGGCATTGTGGAAGAGATTCTTGGGCAAGTCACCCATCCTCACTGGGATAGTTCCTATTAATGGTTGAGAAACAAAGAAGTTGGTTGGAACAGACGCATAGGAACAGCTCTGAGCCTGTGATGGAATCCCCATCCCACTCCAGAAACCTCCATCTTAACCTGGCTTATGACTATGGTTTAATGTGTTTCTTCATTTCTCCAGCATCCAGAAATCTTCCTGCCTTGAGAACTGTCACCCTCAAGAGAATTTTCTGATGTTTGTCTTGCAGCATCCTAAAATCAGCTCCTTAGAGGCACCTACAGAACAGGCTTGTTCTTCAGTCCCTCAGTTGCCAGCAAACCAGTAGAGAGTTGTGAGCTGTCAGCGAGGGGTTTCTGTTTTTAGAGGAAAGGAACCTTGAGCAAAGATACTGTAAAAGAAAATCAGTCGCAAGTCTACTGAGGGGAGGGAGGCAGTTCTGATGGAGAAAAAGATTCCCCACCAAAGAAAGCATTTTCAGGTGCTAAATTTCTCTTGCATGTGGACTACTAGTCCTATACAGGGTTAACAATCTCCTCTATCATCTTTTTGTTCTGAAATGTGCTTGGAGAATCAGGAGTATGAACAGGTAATTCAATTGGGTAAGTAAATTGCCTCTCCTCCCTGCCAAGCTTTTAAGTGGGCACTTCTAGCATTGCACGGGCTTCCCTCGTGGCTCAGCTAGTAAAGAATCTGCTGGCAATGTGGGAGACCTGGGTTCGATCCTTGGGTTGGGAAGATTCCCTGGAGAAGGGAAAGGCCACCCACTCCAGTATTCTGGCCTGGAGAATTCCATGGACTGTATAGAAATTTGCGACCCATGGGGTTACAAAGAGTTAGACACAACTGAGCCACTTTCACACTTCACTTCTAGCATTGCATGGGCTTAGATTAAATTTCCCAGAGGCCAGCTAAATGTGGATGGTGAAATGACAGCTCAGAAAAGTAGAGGAGGGTATCTCCCTCAAGACATCGGAAGACTTGGAGATAGTCTTCCCTATCAGATCAGTCACTCAGTCGTGTCCGACTCTTTGCGACTCTATGAATCGCAGCATGCCAGGCCTCCCTGTCCATCACCAACTCCCGGAGTTCACTCAGACTCACGTCCATCGAGTCAGTGATGCCATCCAGCCATCTCATCCTCTGTCGTCCCCTTCTCTCCCACTTTCAATCTTTCCCAGCATCAGGGTCTTTTTTCAAATGAGTCGGTTCTTCGCATCTGGCCCAAGTATTGGAGTTTCAGCTTCAACATCAGTCCTTCCAATGAACACCCAGGACTGATTTCCTTTAAGATGGACTGGTTGGTCCAGAAAAACATCTATTTCTGCTTTATTGACTATGCCAAAGCCTTTGACTGTGTGGATCAAAACAAACTGTGGAAAATTATGAAAGAGATGGGAATACCAGACCACCTGACCTGCCTCTTGAGAATCTGTATGCAGGTCAGGAAGCAACAGTTAGAACTGGACATGGGACAACAGACTGGTTCCAAATAGGAAAAGGAGTAAATCAAGGCTGTATATTGTCACTCTGCTTATTTAACTTATATGCAGAGTGCTTGTTAAGCATCTCTATAAAATGCAGTGGGGCTGGGGGAAGTGACTTCATGGTAGGTGGCAGGGAAGTGGACCTAACTCTTTCCCATAAATATTCCTAGAAATACCGATCCATACCTATGTCACAAACAGAAGAAGTTTAGGAACTCAGGGCTTAAATGTTTCACTAAATTTCAGCTGTCTCATTATCTCATTCCTCATTCACAAAAACCACTGATAGAGTACTCTTTATGCCATGCACAGCAAGGCAGCAATTATGAGAGGCCAGAGAGGGATGAGGCATCACTGGAACGGGGGGAGGTGGGGGATGAACAGGATGGTGTGGGCTTGAGGGATTTGGATATAAGATCGATTGGACTTTGTTGGTTGATGGGATGTGTAAAGGCAGCACAGAGGGGCTAAGCATCAGAGAAAAGAAAAGAGAGCCAAAGACACGGGAGCCAGGATGATCCCCTGGTGTGACCGGGTGTGGCTCCCTGCGCAAAGGAGCACAGCCCCCATGGAAGAAGCTCAGAGGATGACTGCAGCCTGGAGCACAAAGAGTCAACACTCAAAACTCCTGATGCCCGTCTGATTCCTGGCTGTAATTCTATCAACCGCCAAGTCACTTCTGCAGCCCTTTGCACCTGCTAAATCTAATCTGACTCAAACTCGGGCAGGAATGGCCTTCCAAAGGCTAACCTGGTTTCTCCACTAGAATAACAAAGCTGGAATGTAAAATAATTGTATCTGAGGAAGAAAGAGAAGAAAAACTCTGCTGGGGGCTACTAGCAGTTAGACATGGGGTTGCCTGCTTTCTTGTTTGATCCTCACAAATGGGGAAGGAACTCTTACCCCCCACACTTTACAGATAAGGCTCAGAAATTAATTTGTTAAAAGAAGTGAAGAATAGTAGATACAGAGACCAGACCAAAGTCATGTCTCCTGATTTCTGCTTTGACAATATTCTTTCTCATTATTCGTGGAGCTTCTCTGAGAAAAAAAAAACACATGAGCTCTATGTTTTGATGGGCCAACTACTGAACTTCCTACTCATGACTTCAGCATAAACCCCCAGATGCATAAGCCCCTTGAGAAAACCTAGGCATTAGTTAACAGAGGGTCAGTGAAACAATAAATGTCGTATCCTCCTAGGACACTCAACAGGTTCCCAATTCTTGAGACCTTCTCTCCCTCTCCTGACAGCTTGCTTTATCCCTGAGCAGATGGTAACCTATACAACCCAACTTATACTGGAGCTGGTGGTCAGGAACCAATATCAGAGGACCTTCAGGGTACAGAGTTTATACAGCCCCAGAGCAGAAAGGAGGAATCTTGGGAGTAACCAGGGGAAGGACCACCACCCATATCCACTGATATGACCCACCCTCCTGGGTATACTTGGGCTTCCCCAGTGGCTTAGATGGTAAAGAATCTGGCTGCAGTGCAGAGAACTGGGTTCGATCCCTGGGCTGGGAAGACATCTGGAGAAGGGAATGGCTACCCACTCTAGTATTCTTGCCTGGAGAATTCCATGGACAGAGAAGCCTGATGGGCTACGGTCCATGGGGGTCCCAAAGAGTCGGACATGAATGAGCGACCAACACTTTCTCTAGGTATACTTACTCCTGCCTCATTATTCTAAGACCCCCACGGAGCCCGAGAGGGAACTATCAAGTTGCAAAATGGTGGTGGGAGGGCAGTGGTAAGAGGTCCCAGCTGGCAGAGGCACAGCTTCAGGGCTGGCACCCTGAGCACTGACACAGATCCCCCACCCCTAGTTGCTACCACTGCCCCCCTTGCCTCTCTAGGGCATCTGCTACGGGATGCTGGTAGGCTGCCGGGCATTCATCCTCCCATCTCCCACCCTGACTTTCCTCTGAGGAATTTGCCTCTCTGCTCGTTTCCCCCAGGCACCCTGGGGGAAGGTGCTGAATGATCTGTTAGTCTGTCTTTCCCGGACCACGGTTGGGTCCAATGAGAGAATATGAGCTCAGGAACCATGGTGAGGGTGGGTGGGGAGTCCTGAAACTCATCCCACAGCCAGGAGGGAAGGGGGCCTATGCTGCTGGCTGGAAGGTTCAGAGGCGATGGGCAGATCCTGAGGATAAAGCCAACACAGCAGGAGACAAGACGAGACTGACAAAAATCCAGACCTTGGTCACATTATCTGACCTTCTCAATTACATGAGCCAATAAACCTTTTTTTGTTTAAACTAGTTCGGACTGAGCTTCTTTGTCATCTGCTCAAGGCTCACCTTAATTTCTACTCTGTAAGTAAACCTTTCAACCCTTAACATGTCTTATAAAAGCGTCTTTTCTGAAGGTGCCTTTCCTGACAAGATGTGTGCTGAAACCTACCCATACTTCAAAGTAAACAGAGTTTCAATTATGAATCACCTGCTCACTAGCTATGTAATCTTAGGTAAGGTGAAGACATGTGTCTCAGTTGCCTTGTAGGTGAAATGGGATAAAACTCTTTTCTCTCCCAAGAGAAATAAAAGAGACCGTGGAAAGCACCTGCTATGTGGGAAGCAGAGTGAACTTCTTGGGGGAAGGGACCCCTGCAACTGACTCCCAAGCACACAAGGACTCCATGCCCTACACACAGCAGGTGTTAAGTCAATATTTTCTGTGCAGGCTGAGAGAATAACTGTATCCCTCCCCCAGCTCCAGGTCAGAACCTGGGAATATGAGCTGAGCCAAGTCAACCCAGCATGGGGAGCATCTGTCCACAATCCGCTTGGCTTCCAGCCAGGCTCCCAGCCCTGGCAGTTGCAGGAATTCATCAGCTTACCTGGAGTCCCCCTCCCCATCCACAGCACTCACACTAAAGGCAATTCAAGCTCCAGGCAGCTCCCCTTGTTTCATGTAAACTGTGGCCAGTGACAAACACACTGAGCAGAGGAGGAAGTGATCAGAGATAATAGAATATTTTAGTAGCCGAAAAAGAAATAATAGAATATTATATTAAGTAGGGAGACCATGGTAAGGGAGACCATGCTTTTCCTGTTTCAAATACAGGAAGAAAACGTAAGCAAAGCACCATGCGGCTATAAAAGAGCAGCCCAGGCTCAAGGATGAAGGACCACTCAGTCAGCTGCTTTTTCACTTCCCAAGGGCAAACTTCAACCAGCCCTCCATGGATGACTCAATCACCTGTGCCCCTGTTACCTGCCTTTTGCTGAGAGGAGGGCTGAGCGTCTGTCTACTTCCCAGCATGTCTGCAGTATCAGATATGAGGTTGGTGGAAGGGGAAGTCGAAATAAATGCTTAAATCAAGAATTATAGTTACTCTTAAATTTCAGCCATCTGTAGGTAATGTCACCGCTGAATCACAGATCGACCTGTGGATGAAGGCTTATCTTTTGTCATTTTTATCTCTAATGATGTGCTTTTACATGAAGTCTGTCTCATAACCTGCCTTAAATTCTCCTGGAACCAGGTGGCTAATAGACAAGAGACAGACATAGAGGATGGACAGATAGACAGATAGGTATGCACACAGGCTCTGCGTGTTTATATCTCCCTGTCCCATGCTTCCACTTGAGAATATCATTCTACTGTCCAGCAGAACTCATATCTTCATCACTTAGCAACTAGCATTATCCTTCCTTATTACTCCATCTTGACATTCTAAGGATCACCTAGCATATGAATCTGAATTCACCCCAAAATAACACATTTTGGCACTAATATTCCATCAACATGTATTTATGGAGTATTGCCTCTGATCCACACACTGAATGAGGCACTGTTCCTCATCCCCTCAAGCCAGTCACTGACATCCTAATAATTATCTCCAGAGTCATATTATGATTTCTACGCAGCTCCAAAACAGTAAAACATTTACTTTCTCCCCTGTAATTTCCTATTCCCTCACTCCTATCCCTTGCCTGGACATTCCGTTGCTCCCAAGAAAGTCAACCCAGGTGCCTCTGGAAATTGGGAGGCTGTAGGCAACATCTGGTGCACCAGGGGAATGTGTTTGTCTCAGCCCAGCTCAAAATAGTATCTGACAAGCCTGAATCACACAAGTTCTGAAAAACTCACAAGAAATCACCTAAGAAATCTATAGCTGCCTCCTCCAATTTTACTCCCTGTCTGGCTGCTTATTGACTCCTGCAGCCTGTATTGACAGCGTGCAACCCTGCTTCTGTCTGCCTGCTCCCATGCAGTGGTAACTAAACAAGCAGGGGGAAAAAAAAAAAAAAAAAACAAGAAAAGAAAAGAAAAACAAGGAAGATCACAGCTCTCACTCATGCCAGAGACCCTGTCCTGGAGCTGGGCACCAGCCTGGAGGCAAAATTTCCAAGCAAAATGGGAGATTTGATAGAGAGAAAATGCCTGAGTCCCCTTCCCTTTCTTTCATTCATCCCTCTACCCCTTCCCTCAGGGCCACGTAGTTCGTTTGGCTGCTGCAAACCTCTGCTCCACATTTAAGCTTTCAGATACCACTTCTGCACCAATAAAACATGTCTGATGTAAAGCAAAGGGGGTACAGCCCACCCCCACCGCAGCTCTCAAATCCTTGTCTTTTAAAGGTGACCTGAAAGACTCACCTGCGAAGCTTGAGTTAATTTCACTGCAGAAACGGAAGTGCAGGGTACACTTCTCTAGGAGCGCACCACCTCGGGGAGCCGAAACCGTGAAGAGAGGGACCACCACAATGCCTAAGCCCTCTAGTCCTGTGTCTTTCCCGGAGCAATTGATAATCTCACTAACACCTACAACAGTGTGCAGGAAGCTGCCTTCCTAACACCGCCCTCGGTGTTCGTGATTTTGCAACTCTCTCACCCTTCAAATCTTAGTGCAGTGCTGGCAATTAGAAACCTGCACACATCTGGGGCCTGGGACGGGGTGCTTTGTGCATACACTGGAAGCTGCAGCCAGCACGGGGGGACTCTCGCAGCCTCGTCCTCTCTCCGGGGATTTATTTGAATCTGCAGATTGTGTCATGCCAAACCTGTCTCGTTGCTCAGTGTGAATCACCTACTCGGGAAGTCACATGGACCCAAGATTCCCAGAATGAGAGCTCTGTGCTGGGAAATACCGGGGGTATCTACTCTCCTATTAGCCACAGCCTTTAAATAACTATTTTGATCAGAATGCATGACTGGAGAGGAGATTGTGAAGTGAAGCTGCTATTGCAGTGAGCAGAAAAGAAGTCAGGGCAAAAGCCAGCATGCTTCCTACGGGAAACCGTTTCCTGGGGCCCCTACCTCCTATTGGCTGGTTCAGAGTTTCAGGGCAGCTGCAAACATCTGGAATACTCCGCAGCAAATACAAGGGTCTTGAAATTCTCTCGTTTCAGACCTATGACCCAGCAGTCCTCCTCTCTAACCTAACCCCAGGGTTCACTGAGCTCCCAAGGATATTTTAGATTGTATCTGTCATGTCTTTGCTCCTACCTTAGACAAGAAGCAGAAATGAGGGGGATATGGTACTATATATGAATTTCTCATCTTGTGTTCTTAACAAATATAGACTTGGTTATTACCTAAATCTCTCAGAGGGAAGGGGCATCCTCTTTATTACTTCTTATTAATAGTGTTAACAACAACATTAATAATAGAAGTTGGCATTTGTTATATTGCAAGTATTGTTCATAGCACTTTTCATGCATCATCTCATGCAATGTCCTACCAGTTTTGTGAGACCCAGGTACCCAATATTCTCCCCATCATAGAAATGAGAATGCCTGGTGTTAGAGCTGCTAAGCAAGTTGCCCATGGTCACATGGCTAAGCATGGTTTCAAGGCTGATATCCAGTCCCCTCTAACTTCAGAACACTGCGCTGTTCCACCACATTGAGGAGGCATTTAGAGTAAGCTCAGAATCATTCATATCCTTCATACTTGAAATCTGTGGCCATTTATGCATTACTCACCTTCAGGATACTCTTCTGTTACAGAAGAGATCTGTTAAAGAATATCATCATATGCTGGAGATCTCAGAGAGAATGACAAAGTTTTTTTAAAAGAACAAACTTCTTTGAAGCACCTGGGCAGCACCTTCTTGCTTATAATTCATGTAAATATAAATTTCCTAAGAATCATGACATACTCAATTTAAAAAAATATAAATCCACTTAATAAATCATTGCTGTCAATACTAAATTCTTGAATGTGATTTTTTTAAGTAATCACTTATTCTGACTTTTCACTAATTCAGACTTTTTTTGTTATCAAATGATAAAGGTGTGCTTGTAGACATTTTCTTCAGAGATGTTTAATACACATAATATCCTCAGAGAAAATGGAAAGCATCAATCCCCTCACTTTACGGACATTCAGAAGAACACACAGAGGCCCTTGCGAGGCAGCGGCACACAGCACACAATGTACAATGTACAGTAAGCCAGATCGCTCTGAACAATTCAACATCCATTCACAGATCCATTACTCACTACATGCAGGAAGACAAAAACACCATTTTAAAGAGCAACACAACTCTCTGAAGTTGTGTGGCTTTGGAATCCAGCAAATCAGGTTCTCAAACTTACTAGTTTAATCTGGCCAAGGCATTAATTAAAAGTTACTAAAACTAGTTACTGGTAAACTGATGACTATGTTCCTCTGTCAAGCATTGCCTTCTGAACTGTGCTGACTAGCTCGGCTTGTCAGACCAAGGAGTTAAGTATGACTTGTAGATTTAATCCTTATGTGGGCCAGTTAGCTTCATAGAAGGTAGAAAGTGGTCCATGGCCAGGCATTGGCTATTTGCACAAGCAAAGAGACATAACTTCTGCCTTTCATTATAAAAATCTGAGGAAGGGAACAGTGGAGACAGTATCTCCACTTTGAAGACAGTGACCAACACTAAATTCATACAACCATACACTAAATTTATAATAATTATGAGGTTTAATTAAAAATGTATATAAAGTATAATGTGCAGTCCAGGGATTGAGTAGGTGAAAAGCTTTCAGACCCTTCACCTTCTCACTGATATCCAAGCCCTTCAAGGATCCTTAGACCTGTGTAATTTTTTAGTGCCTCTCCCAATGTCTATAATCCCATGAAATAAACTAAGTACTTGCTAGTTAATAGATTGACCATTAGGTAGAATTTCTATAAAAGATTCTCATAAAGCTCAAGTAGGAAAAAACCATCACCTCTTTAGCAGAGGAGGATGTTAGGTCCTAAAAACACAGTAAAATTACTATCAGATAAAGGAAGAAGCACAGACTTTCTTTAGAGGTCATGGAAATTTTCAGACTTCATCTATCTGCCTTTTATCTATTATATTAGGAATAGAATGGATGGAGGGGAAAACTATCACTGGAGCCAAGGTCAACTCATAATAAGAGACTGCTATATTCCTGTTTCTGAGGAAATTTTCTCTTAAAGAAGAAAAATATCTTTTCAACCATGACTACATCATCCCCTTTTAATATTCCTAGTAGAATATACAAAAATGTTTTGCAGTTATTTCTTTGTAAATACTCAAAATTGAGAGGAAAGGGTAAAAAAACAAAATTCAATACAGCCAATTATTTATTTTATTTTCTGTTCCTTATGCCTTAAAAGTAAAAAACAGTGAATGCACTATAGAGGAAAGGCTCTGGAAAATTTCCCTTAGTTGTAATTAATTCTAGTTTCCCTCTGAAACTATTAGTGTCTTGAGGGAAGAGCCTCTCTTCTGCTCTGCATTTTTGCAGAGGATTTGTTTCTACTGTTCCACAAACAGGGCAGTTCAATGGCTAGAGATAACACTGACAAGAGCAGTAAAGACCATGACAGGGGATGTCCCTGGTGCTCCTGTGGTTAAGACTTTGAGTTCCAGTGCAGTGGGTTCAAGTTTGATCCCTGGTGGGGGATCTCAGATCCCAAATGCCCTTCGGTCAAAACACCAAAACATAAAACAGAAGCAATACTGTAAAAAATTCAATAAAGACTTTAAAAATGATCCACATTAAAAAAATCTTTTAAAAAAAGACCATGACAGTGCTGTGAACTTTCCAAGGATCTAGTCAAATAAGAGTGATAACAAATACAAATTTTTATCAAAAATAGGCAATGCATAGCCAGCTACGAAGGCCCTATTAAGCACGGGTTCATAAGGCAGCAATTAAAAGTTGAGTGTGAGAGGAGTATAGATAGGGTAGTATAGAGTAGTTAGACGCTGGTACCAAAACAAGTGAAAACAGGACAGAGGTTTAAGGCCATTAGGAGCAGTAAGACACAGAGATGGAAAATTCACATCCACTGAGCCAGAGACTTTAAGGAGAGTCCAGTATCTCAAATAGCTTCCTGGGAGCTTTACCCTGAGTCCCTAGAGAGTCAGTCTATAACTGGCCATCAGATGGTCCTTCACTTATTAGACATTTATCAAGTGCTTTGGTGTTTTTAAAACAAATGCACAGACTTCCAGACTTACACTTCAGAGAAGATGGAGTAGACGCCCCTGTTCCTATTCCTTCTTTGGTGGTGGTGATTCAGTCATTACGCCGTGTCCGACTCTGGTGACCCCATGGGCTGTAGTTCACCAGGCTCCTCTGTCTATGGGAATCTCCAGGCAAGAATACTGGAGTGTGTTGCCATTTCCTTCTCCATTCCTTCTATTAAGTACAATTAAAACCCAATACATGATATATAAAATAACCATAAATAGACTCTGAATGGTAGAGAGAAGGTAGAATGAGTAGGGAGTTGAGGATCTAAAGAATGACCTGTCTGTGAGTTCTCTGAGTTTTCTTTCTGTCTCATATGTTACAGACTAGATGCTGGGGAAACTGGACATAGAAACACCAGAGGGTGCAAGTAAAAAAAAGAGAAAAAAAACCAAAAACCATCAAGCCAGAGAACCAGAAAAGGTCTGGCGAGGCAGAAAACTTTGACAAAGTAACTGCTGTACTCTAGCCAAACACTGTAAGAAAGAAGAGTGGTTTCACCCCTACCCAGATCAGCAAAGAGCAAGTGAAGAATCTAAAACCCCACCCGTGCCAGGCCGTAATGAGGCATCTCAACTTGCCCATCCGTGCGGTATCAGAGAAGGCCAAGTGGGAGACGAAACTTTCACTTCTGCCACGCAGTAACAAAATCCCCCAACATCACGGTGGCAAATGAGAGCTGCATGTGGAGCCTGAAGTTTTTTTACAATAATAAGCAATCACTCTCTAGCCCCTCTGGGTTTGTGTAAGAGGAGACCTCTTACCATATCTTGCAGTAAGAAAGCAACTCCTTCACTGTCATCTCAGTATTAGTGGAGGCTAGTGGGGAGTCGGGGCTCCAAACCTTTCCCAAGAGTAAGGAGCCCCACCCTCAAGTATCAAGGGTGAGAAGAGAACCTAGATTTGCACCTGGACTGGGCAGTAAAGAGGTGGCTTCCTGCACCATTCCCTAACACAGCAATGTCAGACATAGCCAGGTAAACCAGAAAGTTTAAATAAAATCCAAAGTCTCAAAACATACAAACAAAATGCTCAGATTGCGACTGAAGATTAGGAGTAACAGCAAGAACCAAGACAATCTCCAACTGAATGAAAGGAGAAATCGGTAGATGTCAACAGTGAGACGATAGAAACGTTAGAATTATCTGACGAAGATTTTAAAGTGGCTGTCATGAAAGTGCTTCAGTGAGCACTTATAAACACGTTTGAAGCAAATGAAAAATTAAAGAGTCTCAACAGAGAAATTAAAGTATCAGCAAATAAAAAGACAGTATAAATAAGAACAAAATGGACATTTTAGAACTGAAGAACACAGTAATTAAACCAAATGAAAAGCTCAGTGGAAAAAAAAAAAAAGCTCAGTGGATGGCATGACAGCAGAATGGAGGATACACAGAGGGAAAAAAGTCAGTGAAGCGGATGACAGGACAGCATAAATTACCTAATCCGAGCAAGAGAGAGAAAAGAGACAGGAAAGATGAGCAGAGCCACAGGGACCTGGGCACTAAAACAAAAGATGTAACATTTATTATGCTATTAAAGTCCCAGTAACATATATTATGCTATTAAAGTCCCAGGAGAAGAGGGGAAGGGAAGCATGGCTGAAAAAGAAGTCAAAAGAGTAATGACTTAAACCTTCCCAAATATGGTCAAAGATATTAACCAATAGATTCAAGAAGATGAATGAACTGCAAGCAGATTGAATTTTAAAAATCCACACCATGACACATATGATAGACTAAATGATGCTCCTTGGATTCCTACGTGGAAGCTCTAATAGTCATCGTGACTATATTTGGAAATAAGGCTCTTAGGAGGTAATTAAGCCGACTCATTGGAAAAGAGACCCTGATGCTGGGAAAGACTGAGAGCATGAGGAGAAAGGGGCAACAGAGGATGAGATGATTGGATGGCATCATCGACTAAATGGACATGAATTTGAGCAAACTCCAGGGGAGATTGAAGGACAGGGAGACCTAGCATGCTGCAGTCCATGGGGTCACAAAGAGTTGGACACGGCTGAGCAACTGATGAAGTGCTGTTTAAGAGCAACTCACTTAACAACAAAGGTTAAGTGAGTTCATATGGGTGGGGTTCTAATCCTACAGGATTAGCGTCCTATAGGAAGAGAAAGAAAGAGATGTCTGTCTCTGCCCTGCATGGACACAACAAGAAGGCAGCAGCCATCTGAAAGTCAGGAAGAGAGCTCTGACTGGAACCCAAATATGCTTGCACCCTCCTCTCAGACTCCAGAACTGTGAGAAAATTAATCTCTATTGTTTAAGCCACCTAGTCCGCGGTATTTTGTCCTGGCAGTCCAAGCTGATTAAGACAACATATCACAGTCAAACTTTCAAAATGAAAGACAAAGAAAGAATCTTGAAAACAGCCAGAAAAAAATGACACCTTACCAATAATGGAAAAGTAATTTAAATGACAGTGGATTTCTCATCAGAAACCGTAGAAGACAGAAGGAAGTGACACAACAGTTTTCAAATACTGAAAGAGAACAACTGTATACCTAGAATCTTCATCTAGTGAAAATATCCTTCAGGAATTAGAGGAAATCAAAATATTTTCAAATAAAAGAAACTTGAAAGAATTTGTTGCTAGCTCACCTACCTTAAAATAACAGCTGATGGATGTTCTCTAAATGAAGGAGATGATAAAAGAAAGACTCTTAAAGCATCAGGCAGGAAGGAACTACACAGTAGGCAAAAAATACAGGTAATAAAGAAGGCTTTTCATCTCCTCTATATTCTTCTAAACTATGTATGACAGTTGAAGTAAATACTACACTGTCTGACTTGGTTCTAAACACATGTAGAGAAAATACTTAATATTATATTATGAAAGGATAAAAAGACATAAAGGGAAGTTTATTTGAGGTTTCTACATTTCACAAAAACTTTTAGAATGATGATAGCAGTAAACTGTGGTTTCATATACGTGTGTGTGAAATATGTAGAGCAAGCACTAAAGGAAGCTATACAAAGAAATACACTCCAAACACTACAGATAAATCGAAATACTAAATCTAAAAAAAAGAAAAAATTCATGTAAGCAACAGGAATAAAGCAAAAAGAAAAGAGGAACAAAGAAATAGAGAAAACAAAACAAAACAAAACCAAAAATGGTAAACTCATGCCCTAACGTATAAATAATGACATTAAATATAAAAGGCATATAAATATATGAACTAAAAGACAGAGAATGCAGGATGGATTGAAAACATGACCCAACTGAATGCTGTCTACAAGAAATTCACTTCCAGTATAACAATATAGATAGGGTGAAAGTAACAGGATGGAAAATATATACGATGTCAACATCAATAAAAAGTAGGAGTGGCTTTATTAATACTAATTAAATTAGACTCCAAGGCAAAAATATAATATACAGAAAAATTATTATATAATGAAAATAGGATTGATCCTCCAAGAACACATGAGCTTATGTGTGACTCTACCAAACAGCAGAGCTGCAAAATATGTGAAGCAAAACTGTTAAAACTGAAAGGAAAAGTAGACCAATCCAACTATATTTAGAAAATACATAAGCCCTCTCTTCAATGGACGAAACAAGCAAAATAGAAAATCACACGATGTAGACGAGCTTAACAACACCATCAACCAACAGTGTCTAACTGACATTTATAGAACACTCCACACAACAGCAGAATACACAACATTTTCACGTATCCATGGAAAACCCACATCCAAAACAGCCCACATCCTGGGCTGTGAAACAAACCTTGACAAAGTAGAAAGACTGAAGTCATATAGAATGCGTGTGCCAACCAAAATGGAAATAAACCAGAGATTAGCAAAAGCGTAACACGAAATTCTCCAAAAACCTGTAAACTTAAACAGGACATTTCTAAATAATACACAACTAATAAAACGAATCTGAGGAAAATCAAATAACATGTTAAACTGAAGGAAAATAAAAGTACAACATATCAAAACTTGTGGGACAGAATCAAAGCAGCACTGAGAAAGAAATTTATGGCAGTAACTGGATACAAAGAAAAGAGGAAAAGTCTCAGATCAATCATCTATGCTCACATCTCAAGAATCTCGCAAAAGAGAAAAATAAATCCAAAGCAAGGAGAAGAAAGAGTAACAACTAATAAAAACAAAACGAAACAAACAAAAAAAAAACACTGTAGAAATCAATGAAATAGATTTGGTGCCATGAACTGATCAATAAAATTGGAACAGCTTCCTGCCAAGGCTGACAAAAAAAAAAGGGAGAAGACACAAACTACCAATATTATAAATGAAAAATGAGATTCCACCATAAACCCTCAGACACCAACAGGATAATAAAGGAATACTACAAACAATTCTACATACATAAATCTGACAATATAAACTAAATGGACCAGTTCCTCGAAAAACACTATCTACCACAAAGCATTCCACATGAAATAAATCATTTGAATAGTCACTCAACCATCGATGAATATAATACTCCCCCAAATGAAACCTCCAGACCCAGAAGTCTGCACTAGAAAATCCTACCAAACATTTAAATAATTAACACTAATTCTCTATAATACCTTTCTGAAACAAAGAAGAGAATTTTCCAGTTCATCTTATGAAGCTAACGTTACTCTGACACCAAAATGAGACAAGGACAGTACAAAAAAGAAAACTGCAGATCAATATTCTTCATGAAGAGACACAAAAACCTTAACAAATTAGCAAATAGAATTTAGCAATACATACAAATAACTATAAACCATGACTAGCTGGGGTTTATTCCAAGGATACAAGGTTGGTTCAATATTCAAAAAATGTGTCAGTGCATCCACCATGTCCCCAGGCTAACAAAGAAAAATCACATTATCATATCAATTGATGCAGAATAAAGCATCTGAAAAGACACTTTAATACCTATTCACAATTTTTTTTAGAACTCTCAGAAAAATTTGAATAGAAGTGAACTTTCTTATCATGATACAGAACATCTATAAAGAAAAAAACAAAAACCTACAGGTTGATTTAAAAAAAAAAATCCTACAGCTAACAATAGTGAATGACTGAATTTTTCCCCTTGAAGATCAGGAACAAGGCAAGAATGTGTCATCATTCTCACCCAAGATGATATTGAAAACTCTCACCAATGAAATAAGGCAAGAAAAGGAAAGAAAATACAGAAGCGAAGGAAGAAATGAAAACGTCCCTATTTGCAGATGAAATGGTTTTCCATGTAGAAAATCCCAAGGAATCCACACACATAACGTACATACGCCTAGAACTAATACGTGAGTTCAGTAAGGTGACAGGACACAAGGTAAAGATTAAAAAAATCCATTGTATTTCTGTATACTAACAATGAACACATGGACATGAAACTTTCAAGGGTAATACCATTTATAAATTACTCAGAAAAATTCAGTGCTTGATATAAATCTAACAGAACTTGTACATTGAAAACTACACAATGCTAACAAAATAAATAAATAAATAAATTGAGATATACTATGTTCAGGAATTAGAAAACCTGATAAAGATTTCAATTCTCCCAAGTTGATACACAGGTTTTTAACATGGCTTCTTTCAAAATTTCAGCAAGATTTCTTATAGATATAACAGAGATTAATTTAATTTATATGAAATGGAAAAGCAACTAGAATAGCTAAAAGAATATTGGAAAAGAAGAATGAAGTAGGAGGAATCGGTCTGTCCAGTGTCAAAACTTACACAGCTATAGAAATCAACACTGTATGGTATTAGTGGAGGGACAGACATACAGACCAACGGACCAGAATCGAGAACCCATTAACAGGCCTACACAAATATGCTCAACCGATTTTTGACAAAAGTACAAAAGCAGTTCAACGGAGGAAAAATAGCCTTTTCAAAAAATGGTGCTGGAAAAGTGTACATCCATATGTTCAAGCAAAAACTGAACCTCAACTTGTCTCATTCTTTACCCCCAAATTATCTCAAAATACATCATGGGCTTAAAAGCAAAATGCGAAAATATAAACTTTTTAGGAAAAAATGTAAGAGAAAGTCTTCAGGATATAGGGTTCTGCAAAGAGTTCTTGGGTTTGACAGCAAAAGCACAATTCATAAAAGAAAAACTTGATAAATTGGTTCTCATCAGAATTATTAACTCTTGCTTTGTGAAAGACCAAGAAGACAAAAACACAAGCTACAGAGTGGGAGAAAATATTTGCAAACCGTGTCTCTGACATAGGACTAGTATCTAGAATATGTAAAAAAGAAAAAAAATCTAAACTCAACAGTTAAAAAATCCATTTAGAAAATGGGCAAAAGAGCTGAAGAGATATTTTATCAAAGAGAATATACATATAGAAAATAAGAATATGAAAAAATGGTTAACACATTAGTAATTATGTAAATGCAAATTAAACCACAATGAGAGAGCACTACACACCTGTCTGAATGACTGAAATAAAAAAATAGTGACAACACAGCAAAGATAGGGAGAAAGCAAAATACATATATCATGCTAGTGGTATGATAAAATCATACAGGCACTCTGGAAAATACTTGGCTGTTTCATAAAAATCTAAACATGAGACTGCCTAGCAATTGCACTAGTGAATATTATTTCAACAAAATAAAAATACATGTTCACATAAAAAATTTTGTACATAAATATTTATAGCAGCTTTTTTCATAATAACCAGATTGGAAATGACCCAGATGTCCTTCAATTGGTAAGTGGTTAAACAAACTGTGGCATATATTTTGCTAAATAAATCAAGTTAATCCCATAGGTTGCATAATACGTAACTCCATTCACATAATAGTCTTAAAATGGAAAAATTACACAAATGAACGGATTTGTTTTCCATTGGAGATTTGTTGCTGGGGTTGAAGGAGGCAGTGAGGTGTGAAGCAAGTGGGTTTGGCTATAAAAGGGTAACCTGAAGGATCTTTGAGTGGTGATGGAAATATTTTGTATCTTGGCTATATCAAAGTCAACATCCTTTGTGATGCTGTGACATCAAACAATAGATTTGCAAGATGTTACTGGAGAGGGGAACTCTGTAATGGGTACTCATATCTCTCTGTATTATTTCTTACAACTGCATGTGACATACAATTATCTCAAAATAAGAAGCTTAATTTTAAAGATTGGGGGAAGAAGTACCATATATTCTCTGATTATTTCCTGGTTAGGTCTTTTCCCTGGAACCTTCTAGATATAAAGTCAGCCTTGCTCCTATTTACAAGTCATTATCACTAAATCACAATCTTCTCTGTTCTAGCAGATTAATGAAAAGTCTAAGGCTCTGAAAAGCAGAACTTTCTCTCTTCTAACTCATTACCAGGCCTCAGATTCTCAAAGATAAAATGAATTGAATCTCCTCTCCTTTTACCCACTTTATGGTACTCTAGGAATTACAATTATTCTTTCAATAAATAAAATTGCTTTAATATTCAGCCTCACTCTTCCCAGGAGTAAATAGTTCTTTTTTATTAGTTCAAATCCTAATGGGGTACCACATTTAGCAAAACATTATTCTTTTATACTATGTAATACACTTTTGGTCTGAAGAATGAGATCATATCTAAAATACACCAAACCAGGGACTTCCCTGACCACCCAGTGGTTAAGACTCCATGCTTGCATTGTAGGGGCCACAGGTTTAATCTCCAGTCAAGGAACTAAGATCCTACATGTCTCAAAGCACAGCCTAAAATTAAGATAAAATACTCCCAACCAACTTTGAACTCTTAATTCTGGCATGAAACACTTTCATTGAACTTCTCTAGATTGAAAGTCTTCTTGCTATAATCCACTACTGTAGATGACCATGTTTGCCAGATTGATCCTTGCTTCTAAAATGAAGAGACTATGAAAGGTTATAATAGTAGGGACTCTCCTAGCAGTCCAGTGCTTAAGACTCTGTACTTCCATGGCAGGGCATAGAGGTTCAATCCCTGGTTGGGGAACTGATCCCATATGCTTCGAGGTGCAGCTCCTCCCCCCCCAAAAAATAGATAATAATAGTAGAAATCCAAAATAATATTAAGATAATGATAATAATAAATTAATAATCAGATCAGATCAGTCGCTCAGTTGTGTCCGACTCTTTGCGACCCCATGAATCGCAGCACGCCAGGCCTCCCTGTCCATCACCAACTCCCAGAGTTCACTCAGACTCACGTCCATCGAGTCAGTGATGCCATCCAGCCATCTCATCTTCTGTCATCCCCTTCTCCTCCTGCCCCCAAACCCTCCCAGCATCAGAGTCTTTTCCAATGAGTCAACTCTTCACATGAGGTGGCCAAAGTACTGGAGTTTCAGCTTTAGCATCAGTCCTTCCAAAGAAATCCCAGGGCTGATCTCCTTCAGAATGGACTGGTTGGATCTCCTTGCAGTCCAAGGGACTCTCAAGAGTCTTCTCCAACACCACAGTTCAAAAGCATCAATTCTTCGGTGCTCAGCCTTCTTCACAGTCCAACTCTCACATCCATACATGACCACAGGAAAAACCATAGCCTTGACTAGACGAACCTTTGTTGGCAAAGTAATGTCTCTGCTTTTGAATATGCTATCTAGGTCGGTCATAACTTTCCTTCCAAGGAGTAAGTGTCTTTTAATTTCATGGCTGCAGTCACCATCTGCAGTGATTTTGGAGCCCAGAAAAAGAAAGTCTGACACTGTTTCCACTGTTTCCCCATCTATTTCCCATCAAGTGATGGGACCGGATGCCATGATCTTCGTTTTCTGAATGTTGAGCTTTAAGCCAACTTTTTCACTCTCCATTTTCACTTTCATCAAGAGGCTTTTACATTTGCTGAGCACTTATCATGTGTGAAGCATTATGTTAAGCAATTTATATCATCTCACTTAAACCTCATCAAACCACATTCCAAAATGGTAGATGCTATTATCATCCATATACTATAGGCTCATTTCGGCTTACAGAGTTGAACTAACCTTCCCAAGGACACAGCCAGGCCATGGGAAAACACAGATTCAAATCTAGACCTTCTGACCCTAAAGCCCACAATCTTAACAGCTACTGTAATGTTTAAGCTTCTTTCAAGATCTAAGAGTTTGATAAGTCCCTTCTGTCAAAAATATCACGGATGGAATTCCTACACTGGGTGATGGGTTAGTCTGATCAACTCTTAGGGTTTATGATGTCTGAGGAGTGTGCATGCATTGCAATAAGAGTGGATGGCAAAGTTAAGAGTATCTACATACCATTGAGCACAGATATTCAACAAAATAAAACCTCTGTCTACATCGCCACCCTGGAGCTCTGGATAACTATGCTCAGTCTCTACTGCATTTCTTAATATATTTATAACTTGCAGCCAGTGACTTTCTATAAGACCACAATTCTCTTGAAAGATGACTGTCAAACCATCTCTCTCCCTAGTGGGTCTGCAACCCTTTTGTTCCTATTCCCATTCTCATTGGTCTCTCTTTCCCTCTTTACCTTCATTCTTTCCTTCTTCTTGGCTTCCCCCTCTCCCTGATTTCTGCCCTTCAGCAGAGGAGAAGTCACATCCCTATGTAATCCTTGCCCAGTTTAAAACAAGGACGTGTCTTGAGGCTGAAGAAACCACATCCTATCCTTCCATTCTGAGATGGTGAAAAATAATATTTAAAACAAAATTTTAGCTCTTGGTACTTGTGAAAAGAATTATTTCAGTACAAACCTGCACCGACAATTTTTTTTCTTTTCAGCATTCTGAGACTATACCAAAAATAAAATGTGACCTTAAAAAAACATACTTTTTATTCTCTTTTTAATTTTCTTTCTCGGCTCCATGTGGATGCGTGCTCACACATACACTTACATGCACGTTTGCACACACAACTTTTCAGGCATTCCCGTCAGCCTCTCAGGGACCTCTGACCAGTTACAGCAATCCACAGCGCACTGCTGAGTGCATAAAAACTCATTCCGGACCATACAGAGAAAACTAGCACTTCCCACTGAGACAAGCCAGAGTTTCAAAGCTGTCAGAAAAATAAACAATCAAAGACTTGTGTGCCTTTGCTATGGGGTCTGTGTGCAGATATCACTATTCAGTTTTTAAACATCCATGGAAGTCTCACTATATCATCCTTCAAGCACTTCATGAATGCCTGCCCATACCTGCCCCAGAGAAGGGTCACGAAGGATCTCATAGATATACCCACACACTTGAAGACTTAACCTTCCAAAAGACCCTTTTTGCCTTTCATGAGTCCAAACTTCTTGTTCCTTCCATCAAAGGAGGAACTCTCCTATCTCGAGCTCTTAGCTAATCCACGCATAAAGTCAACTTCTGCATCCCAGAGCAAATGGAGAAAGAATGTGATGAGATCATGAAAGCTGTAGATTATCTAAAAGACTCACTTCATTGGCTATGAAATGATCTTTCAAGCAGTCAAGTTATGTGGCTGCATTATTTTGCTTAGGCTATCACTGTAAACTGATACCTCCCCCAACCCCGCCCCTCCCCTGCAAGAGAAGTCTCTAAGATTGTAGGACGAAGTCAGATTGGGAAGAAATGTTTGCGATCAAAACAGCAATAAAGCTAATGCAAAGACCAACTGCAGACAGAGGATCAGCTCTATATTTTTCCTTCTTAAAGAAGTAAAGGCAGATATAAAATATATTGGAGCATATGGCCAAAGTCTGGCTTGGAATCTGTAGCATGTCCCAACAAGTGGGTCTAGACCTCGTGGCCCTTATTTTCCATCTATTTCCTATCCCAAGCCTTTCAGACCTGAGGGCCAGAGAGCAAGTATTATAGGTTCTGCAGTTCATTAAAATCTCTGTCAAATCTATTCAACTCTGCCACTATGGTGCAAAAAATACATACACAATGAAATGCACACAAATAGATGTGCCTGTGTGCCAATAAAACTTTATTTGCAAAAAACAGGTGGTGGACACATAAGGATTATGTACCATTGTTTAACAACCCTTGCTTTAGATGCTTATTGATTAAGCCCAATGGTCACTTACATTTTTTAAAAGAGGATTTACGATGTCCTACCAATTGTTTGTATGCAGGTCAGGAAGCAACAGTTAGAACTGGACATGGAACAACAAACTGGTTCCAAATAGGAAATGGAGTACATCAAGGCTGTATATTGTCACCCTGCTTATTTAACTTATATGCAGAGCACATCATGAGAAACGCTGGACTGGAAGAAACACAAGCTGCAATCAAGATTGCCGGGAGAAATATCAATAACCTCAGATATGCAGATGACACCACCCTTATGGCAGAAAGTGAAGAGGAACTAAAAAGCCTCTTGATGAAAGTGAAAGTGGAGAGTGAAAAAGTTGGCTTAAAGCTCAACATTCAGAAAACGAAGATCATGGCATCTGGTCCCATCACTTCATGGGAAATAGATGGGGAAACAGTGGAAACAGTGTCAGACTTTATTTTTTTGGGCTCCAAAATCACTGCAGATGGTGACTGCAGCCATGAAATTAAAAGACGCTTACTCCTTGGAAGGAAAGTTATGACCAACCTAGATAGCATATTCAAAAGCAGAGACATTACTTTGCCAACAAAGGTTCGTCTAGTCAAG
Source organism: Bos grunniens (assembly GCF_055505025.1). Taxonomy (NCBI): domain Eukaryota; kingdom Metazoa; phylum Chordata; class Mammalia; order Artiodactyla; family Bovidae; genus Bos; species Bos grunniens. Next base: position 13,768,495 of record NC_141174.1, read on the forward strand.
GCTATGGTTTTTCCTGTGGTCATGTATGGATGTGAGAGTTGGACTGTGAAGAAGGCTGAGCACCGAAGAATTGATGCTTTTGAACTGTGGTGTTGGAGAAGACTCTTGAGAGTCCCTTGGACTGCAAGGAGATCCAACCAGTCCATTCTGAAGGAGATCAGCCCTGGGATTTCTTTGGAAGGAATGATGCTAAAGCTGAAACTCCAGTACTTTGGCCACCTCATGCGAAGAGTTGACTCATTGGAAAAGACTCTGATGCTGGGAGGGATGAGGGGAAGCAGGAGAAGGGGACGACAGAGGATGAGATGGCTGGATGGCATCACTGACTCGATGGACGTGAGCCTGAGTGAACTCCGGGAGTTGGTGATGGACAGGGAGGCTTGGCGTGCTGCAATTCATGGGGTCGCAAAGAGTCGGACACAACTGAGCGACTGAACTGACTGACCAATTGTTAGTCTAAACACTAAAGCTATAACACCTGGAACAATGTAAAGCTGGAACAAGCATTGCTGGAAAATTATTGAGCACAGTAGACAGCCTAGTATATATGAAAATTTATGCAATACAGAAATCCACAAATCAGTAAGGAATAAGATGAATTACTTAATAAATTGTGCTGGGAAAGTTTGCAATTTGAAAACCAAAAAGAAGTAATTTGGTTTAGTACTCTACCCCTAACATAAATTCCATAAAGATTAAAAAGTTAAATCACAAAAAGACAGGATGCAAAGGTATGTTTATCTCATCTTTGAATCAGGAAAGTCTTTCTGAACACAGAAAAAGCAATTGGAGAAATCATAAAAGGAGAAAAATCAATAGTTTTTACTAAATAAGAAAACACATATCTCTGCCCCCTCAAAGAACATCATAAAATTAAGAAAGAAAATTGAAAGAAAAAAGTGTTTGCCACAAGTATGTATTTATAATACCAATTACAATGTTGATAACAAATTGGTTTCATGTTTGTGCCTAATGCAGATTCACTACAGCTTTGTGGGCTCTGTTTCACTGTGGCTTGTGTATACCCCAAAAGCCAAAGTGCAGTCAAAAGAGCCCTACGCTTGGAGTCAGACACCCAAGGTGTAAATCTTGGCTCAGTCCCTTACTAGCTAGGTGATTTCAGGTACATTATTTAACCAGAGCTTCAGTTTCTTCCACTGCAAAATAAATGCAGTACCCACCACACCTAGTCAATTATTCAAAGAGGTCATGTATAAGAGTATCTGGCTCTGGGCTGACACATGTTATCAGTAGAGATCAGTGGAATTTCCCTTTGGAAGGTATAGAATGAACTCTGGTTGGAGAATCCATTATATTTTGATGAGGAAAGAGGATGTTGCAAGCATCAGGTTGAAAAGTCTTAGAAACCTTCTACTTCACGCAAACTGCTTAACTATCAACTGACCTAAGAATACAGTTCTGGCTATAATACCCATGGGTTGACTGCTTCTCACTCAACTGGCCAAATAATTTATATCTGCAACAAAATACCTAAGACTATTTTATAAACATTTACACCATAGAAAAGTAGGGAGTGGCTCACCAGCACTACCCACATCACTGTTTAAGAGCCCTTGTTGGGCAAAGATCTTCTGAGAGTAGGCAGAAGATGGGGGGATGTGAGTAGAAGATGGCAAGAGTTTTCTGGCAAAGAATTGCCCAGGAACTCTTTGTTCATAGACTGATTGCCTTCACTCCCAGGAGAGAAGCCACTAGGACCGTGTTTTGGCCAGGAGTGCCAGTCCCCGCAATCAGTCACGCCGCCAAGTCATGAAAGCAAGGCTTTATGGTTGGCCAATCACATCCATAACTTGAGATCCTCTAAAGAGCTCCATGAGGAATGAAGGGCAGGTATTATCAAGCCCTTTATGGAAAAGAGAAGAGATTACAAGAGGCTAAGTCATTTACTTAAGGTCATTTCAAGGTCAGGTGGGGTCTTCTATCTGAATATTTTTTCCCATTAGGTAATCAAGATCATCTTCCCCATAAACCTCATTCCTAGCATAATTTAAAAAGAAGTTCATGAAATAAATAATTTGGTTATGGCTTTTTTGATGAGGATGAAAGACACCCTCCGGGGCTTCCCTAGTAGCTCAGAAGGTAAAGAATCTGCCCGCAATGCAGGACACATTCTCCAAACTAAGTAAATCATTATTTCCTTTAGTATTAAGTTAGCACTTAAAGAAGAAAATGACATTTATTGACATTTATTATACATAAAGTACTGCATTGGTATTGGGATCTAGGGGTAAACATGGCAGAGAACTTCAAAAACCAGATAAAATATTAATATAATCTAGTCCTTACAGCTAAGAGGCACAGCAAGCATAGCACGTTCTTTAGAGTATGAAGTCCAAGCTTCAAGTTCTGTCTCTGCCACTGCTGCTGCTGCTGCTAAGTCAGCCACTTATATATTCTAGCCTCTAGTATGTTCACCCATAAAATGAGAATAGCTACTTCTAACTTGCAGGTAAGTGAAGAGTACATGTACATAAGACAAACACACAAATGAGTTCTGTAAGCAAACGTAAGGCACTGTCAGAAACATGTTAGGCAGAAACATGAGATCGACATGAAAAAGTCCCATGGAAAACTACAATGTGAATTCCAATTCCTTATGAGATGCTCTAGGCTACGTTTCGGAGACGGCAATGGCACCCCACTCCAGTAATCTTGCCTGGAAAACCCCATGGGCAGAGGAGCCTGGTAGGCTGCAGCCCATGGGGTCGCAAAGAGTCAGACATGACTGAGCGACTTCCCTTTCACTTTTCACTTTCATGCACTGGAGAAGGAAATGGCAACCCACTCCAGTGTTCTTGCCTGGAGAATCCCAGGGACGGGAGAGCCTGGTGGGCTGCCGTCTATGGGGTCGCACAGAGTCGGACACGACTGAAGTGACTTAGCATCAGTAGCAGCAGCAGGCTACATTTTCCCACCTTGCTTTGCCTCCCTCCACCCACAGCCACAAAGAGCCAGTATCATAGGAGCCAGAATGAAGCCAATTGCCCGTAACTATCTGGTGCTGGGTTTGAAGCAATGACCACTGAAATCATGAAACGACTTTGGAAAGCAAATTTTAGAATTGATTTTCCTTTGCCTTTGTCTATCTGCTTTTAAATTACAGCAAGAGGAAGAGGAAGAAAAAGATACTTTTATGAAAAAACACTCAATTAACTCTGAAAATCAAAAATAATAAACTGAACATAGATCTGTCTGACTACTGCACCATTTCTGTCTGTCCCTATCTATCTATCCATCTGTTATCCTCCCATCTCTCTTAAGGAGACAGTCAGATACTGAAAATGGGACTTTTCACATTTTTACTGGTGCAGTTAAACCTAATTACCTTAAAATGCCTTATAGAGGAGAAAAAAGAATAAAATGCAGAGGAGTTTTCTTAGGTTGCTCTTCCCCTTCCTTGATTTTCACAGGATTTCAAGTCAAGCTGTGTTTTAAGGATTGTCGCAGATAATTCTGAGGGCTTATTCTTGACCTTAAGATCTCATGGCATTTATCAAGTGCTCCTGGTGCATGTCATTTAGCCAAGACTATGGTAACTGGAAGTGACAAAGAGTGTGTCCTGCCTTCTAGGCCTTAAAAGACAGCCTAGGACATGGTACCAGGAAATAAGGAGATTGATTCTTAAATCTCTAAGCTGAATCTGCCACTGATCCAAACATCTGCATGGAGCTTACATTAGTATCCAAAACAAAGCATCTTTTCCATGTGGAATGGCCCCCAGCCACCTCATACACAGAACAGTTTCCAATCACTGGGTCTTCTGTCCCTGGAGGAATGAGGCACATTCATCATATGAAGGGGTAAGAGGGCTTCTATTGTAAGTTCAGGAAATGTGGGTCCTTAAATTTATAATCTGTCCTGGCTCATTGAGTTTAAAGTCAATAAAATGCTATTTTTAAACACTATTAATTTCAATTTTTGTGCTGACTTAATAATCTTTTAATTAACTTAATTACTTTTGAATGAAAATGTGTTCATTTTTAATAACTTTTTTATGATTAGGAGTTACGTACACATGTGCTGCTTAATGTTCAGAAAATACAGAGAAGTTAAAGAAAAAAAAATCAACTTGCCCTTCACTCCATTATCCAAAAGTATCCCCTATTAGCATTTTGTTTTCTATCCTTTGCTCCTTTTATGTGTATGTGTGAGTAAAACTATATGGTATATGTAGTATGGTGTTTTTTAGGGGGAAGTTCTTGTGTTACTTGAATCACAGTTCTGCTAAGTTCTTTAGCAGATTCCTCTAATCAGTGATAAAGTAACAATTGGCTAATAAATAGTGACAAACAGAAAAATGTAGGGACTTCCACAAGATTTTATTTCCCTGGTTTAAATTTTCTGAAAATGAAAGAAAATCAAGTTTAATCAAACTACCTAAATTGCTAAATGCTAAACCAAGATAACCAGCCTTTAATCTACCTAAGAATGGTTACTGACAAATAAGGTAAATGAAGTGGCACTCTAAATCCTGGAATTAGCGAATATCCAAAGGTTACATTTGAAAGAGATCCAAGCAATTGCAGAATTCAGTGGTTTTCAAACGCTGCTCCAGGGAACCCTGGAGGACCCTCAAAGTACCCCAGGAGCTTCCAAGCCTTGGGAGGGCAGTGGCAGGGCAGGGGGAGAGAGGATGGAGAACGGGGAGGCTGAGCATAGTTCCCTCTTTCCACCCTCAACCCTCCTCCAACCAGAGCAGGTCTACTTTTGCATGATCTACATCTTAGGTATCTAAACAAGGTTTCACCTGATACAACTGATCAACTGTTTAAGAAATAAAAGTTGAAAAATGCTGGTGTGGTACAGAACTCTCATGTTACAGATAAATAAAATGAGGGTCAGGAATATGAAATTACTTCCCACAGTCACATACCTAATTAATATCAGAGCTTAGCAGATATTTGTCATTTGGGGAGGTAGGTCTCCAATATTCTGTCCCCTTCCCATCTTGGAGGAAACCCCTGTTGAGTACAGTAGGCTATGAAAGTAGAGTTGGGGAGAACCCCCCCCACCCTTTTTTCATACTCAAGCAGCCAAGGCCTGAACACAAGACAAGATGGCCTTCACCCAGTTCTGAGTCTCAAGCAAATGATTCTCATATATACGCAGAGAGGCAGAGGTCTGCTCCTAGTCTCTCAAAGCCTCCTTGGTTCATTCAGTGCCTCCTCTTCTAGGCACCCAGTGATTCTGCCCTCTTCCAGTAAATCAGCACTTGGTTTTCAAACAGACAGTGCTTCCAGACACACAGAACATGTGCTAGGACCCAGAGCTCTTTCCTGCTAACCCACTTCTTTTTCCTCTACATCACAGAGGAATCACTGTCTTTAACCACTTGGCACTTTGCCATGTAGATCCCATGCAACCATTACTTTTCCTTTAGGAAAAATGTATCCCTACTCAGCTGCTGCTGCTGCTGCTGCTAAGTTGCTTCAGTCGTGTCCAACTTTGTGTGACCCCCATAGACAGCAGCCCAACAGGCTCCCCCGTCCCTGGGATTCTCTAAGCAAGAATACTGTAGTGGGTTGCCATTTCCTTCTCCAATGCATGAAAGTGAAAAGTGAAAGTGAAGTCTCTCAGTCATGTCCGACTCTTAGCGACCTCATGGACTGCAGCCTACCAGGCTCCTCCGCCCATGGGATTTTCCAGGCAAGAGTACTGGAGTGGGGTGCCATTGCCTTCTCTGAGAGACTCCTTATTGGGGAATATTATAAATCAAGATATAAAAATTGTTCTAAGTGGGAAGCTGGATAAAGGCGAGGATTAACATTTGCTGAGCACCTACTATGCTCCGGTATCCTTTTCCACCCTATCTACCTCTGGCAAATAGATATAACAACCTATTGTTACTGGTGAGGAAAATTAATCACAAAGAGTAAGTAATTCATCAGTTTCAGAGTCAGGAGGAGAACTCAAACAGCTACTGACCTCAAAATGGAGAGACTGAAGCTCATATGTCTTATCGGATTTTATTTTCATTGCAGATAAGATTTGTCCCCTAACACAGGTTATTACACATACCGTGGAGATCTTATCAAGGACTCCCAAAAGTTCTATACCCAGGTCTTCTCAGATCAAGTCATTCTGTTTATTTTAAATTAGATTAGATAAAAGGTAAGTCAGATAGCTAGATATAATTAGATAGATAAATATGAGGAAAAACAGAATGACTTATTCTCCAGGTATTTCTCTACACTGGTTTTAGACCACATGGTTTTTGGGGTTTTTTTTAGGTACCACAGGGTGCTTTATGCTGTGCAGGAGGCTTAACCCTGGGGCCCCCTTGCCCCAACAGCTAGCTACATTTCCCATTACTCATGTTCACCATGTTTTCCATAACTAAATGAGCATGGCCAGAGGAGACTGTGAACAAACCTTGGCAGAGCAGTTGATGAAGCAAAGACACCAAGCCAAAAGTGGCCTCCAATCTCTCCCAGTTTGCTCCAAACACAGATGTCCACTCTCAGATATACCAGACACCTCAGGGCAGAGCATGGCCCCTGATTCACATGGAGGAGGGTTATCCAGGACAGAGTCTGGCACATGGCACCCTTTGCTGGGAGAAATTTGATTAATCATTCTCATTACCTTTCAATTCCGTGCACCTGAGCTCATTCATGCTCTGCCCAGAACCAGCAGTGTTTAAATGGCACATGAACACCCAGATTAACTATGATAAGCAAATGCAGAGAGGGGCCCCCCTCCTCCTGCAGTTCCCTCTTAGGTTAGAGAGATCTTGTAGCACCTCATCAAACACTCCGATCCAAACTAACTGACCTGGGTTCAATCCCTGAGTTGGGAAGACCCCCTGGAGAAGGGAAAGGCTACTCACTCCAGTATTGTGGCCTGGAGAATACCATGGACTGTATAGTCCATGGGGTCACAAAGAGTCAGACAGGACTGAGCAACTTTCACAAACTAACCAGTTCTAGGAGACAATGTCTCCTTAGGTATTCCAAACAGTTATTTAAGAATTCTGGGCACCAATTAGAGAGAAGGAGGGTGAACACAGACCTCCTCAGACCTAAGTATTTCATTACTGAGAAAAGATACCATTAACCATGACTACAACTCTTTGCGACCCTATGGACCATAGCCTGCCAGGCTCCTCTGTGCATGGGATTATCCAGGCAAGAATACAAGAGTGGGTTGCCATGCCCTCTTCAAGGGGATCTTCTCGACCCAGGGATCGAACCTGCATCTCCTGTATTCCCAGGCAGATTTTTTTTATCACTGAGCCATCTGGGAAGCCCAACCATGACCATACACCAAGAGAAAATGGACCGCAAGGGTCTGCAAGGCAAGCAATGTCCACTACTTTAAAATATGCATATTGCACACTTAGCCATTTCTCCTTGACTCTCCTACCTATTTGTTTACACATATTTCAAGTTCTTCCAAGGGTTAACCACAACCTCAAGACCTCCTAACACTGACTTGTAAACCTTATAAAGCTAGATCTTACATGGCTTGGTCTCACTGCAATATTACAATTAAAGATATTGATTTTTAAAGCCTTAGTTTAAAAATTAAACCAACTAAAGCAATGGTTAATTTCTTTCCTGAAGTTTTTTAAAACAAGAAAGATCGCTCAATACATCACAATATATATCACTAACAAAAAACCTCTTTTCCTGTCTACTTGCATCATGTTCCATGGGTGTTCTGGACTCTTTCTATCCACCAGTCCACAAATCTCCTCTCCCATTTCAGCATACCCAACATTTTTCTTTACTCCTCTCTCTGCCCTCATTTACTTATTATGTAAATCAAAAAGCACAAAATAGTACTGAGCAGGCAATATTGGGTCTGAAAACATGTTGTGACTGCCTGCCGGTAATTTTCTAATTCATTAATAGTTGCATGGCTATTCTTATTGCATATTTCATATCGGCTGAGTTGCGGTAGATTGTGTTTTTTTAAGAAGCGATTCATTTCTTCTAAGTTGTCAAATGTATATGTGTGAGGTTAATTTATAGTATCCCCTTATTATCCTTTGTTACCTAGTGTCTATAATGATATCTTATATTTCACTTTTTAATTGTATTTTAGTTATCTTTGGCTGTGCTGGGCTCTTGGCTGTGTGGGCTTTGCTCTCCTTGCTAACTCTGTAGTCGTGGTGGCTCCTCACTGCGGTGGCTTCTCTTGTTGGGGAGCACGAACTCTAGGCTGCTTGAGCTTAAGCATTTGTAGCACCCGGGCTCAGTAGGTGTGGTTCCCAGGCTCAAAAGCTGTGGCACACAGGCCTAGTTGCTGTGCAGAATGTGAGACCTTTCAAGATCAGGGACTGAATCTGAGTCTCTGGCATTGGCAGGCAGATTCTTTACCACTGAGCCATCAGAGAGGACCCTATTTCATTATTGATATTAGTAATTCATGTCTTCGTTTTTTCTTCATCAGCCAAGCTAGAGGTTTGTCAATTTTCTTGATCTTTTCATGGAACAATTTATTTTTTCACTGATTTTTCTAAATTATATTTTATGATTTTAATTTCATTGATTTTTTATTTTATCTTTCCTTTCCTTATTTTATTTTACACTTTGCTTTATAGATTCTTTGAAAGTGAGCTTATATTATTAACCTGAGACTTTTTCTCTTTCCTAATACATGCAATTCATTCTATAAATGTGCCTCTCAGTATTACTTTGTCTGTGTCCTGCAAATTTTGTTATATTTTAATTTCCATTCAGTTTAACATATTATTTGATTCCTTAAAACCTCTTCTTTAACTCATGGGTTAGTTAGAAGAATTTTGGTTACAAGTATTTGGAGGATTTCCTGTTGTCTTTTTGTTCAGTTCAGTTCAGTTCAGTCGCTCAGTTGTGTCCAACTCTTTGTGACCCCATGAATTGCAGCACGTCAGGCCTCCCTGTCCATCACCATCTCCCGGAGTTCACTCAAAGTCATGTCCATCGAGTCGGTGATGCCATCCAGCCATCTCATCCTCTGTCATCCCCTTCTCCTCCTGCCCCCAATTCCTCCCAGCATTAGAGTCTTTTCCAGTGAGTCAACTCTTCACATGAGGTGGCCAAAGTACTGGAGTTTCAGCTTTAGCATCATTCCTTCCAAAGAAATCCCAGGGCTGATCTCCTTCAGAATGGACTGGTTGGATCTCCTTGCAGTCCAAGGGACTCTCAAGAGTCTTCTCCAACATCACAGTTCAAAAGCATCAATTCTTCGGTGCTCTAATTTGATTCCACTTTGGTCAGTCATACATACTCTATATGATCTCAATTCTTTAAAATCCGTTGAGGTGTGTTCTATGTCCCAGTCTTTCATAGTATATGTTCCATGAACTCCTGAAAACAACTGTGTGAAAGCCATGTCTGTTCCACTACTGTTGGGCTAAGTGTTATATAAACGTCAATTAGATCCTCTTAGTTAATGATGTTCTTGAGTTCTTCTATATTGTCATGGACTAAATTGTGTCCCCTCCTAACAAAATCCTTGTGTTGAAGCCCTAACCCACAATGTGACTGTATTTGGAAATAGGGCTTTTAAAGAGGTAATTAAGGTTAACAGAGGTCACAGGGGTAGGGCCCTAATCCAATACGATGGATAATCTTATTAAGAAGGATATCTTATTAAGAAGAGGAAGGGACATTAGGACATGTGCACACACAGAGGATAGGGTGAGAGGGCAGCCCTCTGCAAGCCAGTAAGACAGGCCTCAGGAGAAACCAAACCTCACGACACCTTGGTCTCTGACTACTTGCGTCCAGAACTGGGAGAAAATAAGTTTCTGTTGTTTAAGTCACCCAGTCCATTATATTTTGTTATGGCAGCCCTAGCAGATTAATACATATATTCTTGATTTCCTTCCAGTTGTCTCCAAATATAACTGGATTTGTGATTTTTTTCTTTGCAGTCCTACAAGTTTTCGTTTCACGTATTTGGCAGCTCTGTTGTTTGGTGCGTTGACCTTTAGGATTGCTATGTATTATTATTGCATTGACTCCTCTTTTATCATTAAATAATGTCCCACTTTGTCCTCTGTAACAATCTTTGTGCTGAAGACTAATTCATCTCATATGAATATAGCTACTCCTACTTTCTTTAGATTAATGTTGGTATGATATATCTTTTCCCATCATTTTATTTTCATCCTGCCTTTATTATTATACTAAAAGTGAGTTTCTTTATACATATAGATAACATATAATTGGGCCATGTTTTTAATCCATCCTGCCAGTATATTTTTTAATTAGTACATTTAGACCAGTTACATTCATTTACATTTAATGCAATTATTGACCTATTAAGTCTTGTCTATCATTTTACTTTCCGTTCCCTTTCATTTCTTTGTTTCCTTTTCCTGCTTTTCTGATTATTTGGACACTATTTTAGGATGGTATTCTGATTTACCTATAGTATTTTGGAGTATCTCTCTTTGGGTAGCTTTCTTAGAGGTTGTGCTAGGTATTACACTAAATATATCTAACATCACAAACCTGACCTTCCTTTACCCTCCTCTATTTATTACATAATTGTCTTAAATATTTCTCTGCTATTTGACTAGAAGAGAGCAGTTACTCACAAAATTATTTCTGTCTTGTTCAGCTTCTCTTTTCCTATTTGGAGGCTAAATAACATAGACTTTTCTTGGGGCTCTTTTATCCATTGGTGTTTCTAGTTTTTCATCTTCTTTAGCTACAAATCTGGAATACAGGAGGAAAAAAGGAAATCCAAATAACTCACCATGGTGTGTGTATTTCCTTGGGTCCCAGGTCCTTAGCATGTCTGCCATTTTCTTTCTACCTTTCAGAGTCTTTTTACAATTATATATACTACTCAGTTATGACAAACCTAGACAGCATATTTAAAAGCAGAGACATTACTTTCCCCAAAAAAGGTCCATATAGTCAAAGCTATGGTTTTTCCAGTAGTCATGTATGGATGTGAGAGTTGAACTATAAAGAAGGCTGAGCACCAAAGAACTGATGCTTTGAACTTTGGTGTTGGAGAAGACTCTTGAGGGTCCTTTGGACCGCAAGGAGATCCAACCAGTCCATCCTAAAGGAAATATTCACTGGAATATTCTGAATATTCATTGGAAGGACTGACGTTGAAGCTGAAACTCCAATACTTTGGCCACCTGATTGTGAAGTGCTGACTCATTGGAAAAGACCCCGAGGCTGGGAAAGATTGAAGGTAAGAGGAGAAGGGGACGACAGAGGCTGCGATGGTTGGATGGTATCACTGACTCAATGGACATGAGTTCGAGCAAGTTCTGGGAGTTGGTGAAGGACAGGGAAGCCTGACGTGCTGCAGTCCATGGGGTCTCAAAGAATTTGACATGACAGAGTGACTGAACAACAACAAAAATAATACCCAATTAAGTTACACTTAATAGACAGAACAGTGACAAGTATTCTACCCCATTTTCCTGGAAGTGGAAGTTCCTATGGCAATGTTTTTAAAACTGGAAAATCTCATATAAAAAACAGATCTATACTGTTCTTGAAAAACTAGAACATTTGGCAATACCAAGCTCATATTATACATTCCAACAATGTTCTTTAGCAGAGTAGAAGCTGACCTGTTTATTTAGGGTATGTCATGATGGCAACCATGCCTCTTCATTGCATTACACCCAACCTGCATGATTCATTTATGTTACCCTTAGCCTCTATAACAACTTGAGTTTACAACCTCCAATGCTGGCTCCCTGGCCAAGCATACACATTTTCCTCCTACCACTCTAATTCTTTCTCTCTCTTCAGCCTTTCGATTCTGTATCACAAAACTCCTAAAAAAAAATGATCTGGAAGAGTTGATATTATCCTCAGGAGAATATGTACATGTGTGTATGTACATGGATATAAGTGTCTGAGGAGGAGGCGAGAAGTTGAACAGGCAGAAAGCAGAATTTCAATGAGATGGAATCATGCCAGTTTAGCTTTAAGTAATACAGAAAATTCTCCAAGCTAGGCTTCAATAGTATGTGAACCGAGAAATTCCACATGTTCAAGCTGGATTTAGAAAAGGCAGAGGAACCAGAGATCAAACTGCCAACATCCGTTGGATCATAGAAAAAGCAAGAGTATTCCAGAAAAGCATCTACTTCTTCTTCATTGACTACACTAAAGCCTTTGACTGTGTGGCTCACAATAAACTGGAAAATTCTTCAAGAGATGGGGATACCAGATCACCTGACCTGCCTCCTGAGAAATCTGTATACAGGTCAAGAAACAACAGTTAGAACTGGACATGAAACAACAGACTGGTTCCAAATTGGGAAAGGAATATACATCAAAGCTGTATATTGTCATCCTGCTTATTTAATTTATATGCAGAGTACATCATGTGAAATTCCAGGCTGGATGAAGCACAAGCTGGAATCAAGACTGCCAGGAGAAATATCAATAACCTTGGATATGCAGATGACAACACCCTTATACCAGAAAGTGAAGAGGAACTAAAGAGCATCTTGATGAGAGTAAAAGAGGAGAGTGAAAAAGCTGGCTTAAAACTCAACATTCAAAAGACTAAGATCATGGTATCCGTTCCCATCACTTCATGGCAAATAGATGAGGAAACAATGGAAATAGTGACAGACTCTATTTTCTTGGGCTCCAAAATAACTGCAGATGGTGACCACAGTATTGAAATTAAAAGACACGTGCTCCTTCTAAGAAAAACTATAACCAACCTAGACAGCATATTAAAACGCAGAGACATTACTTTGCCAACAAAGGTCCATCTAGTCAAAGCTATGGTTTTCCAATAGTCATGTATGGATGTAAGAGTTGGACTATAAAGAAAGCTGAGTGCCAACAATTGATGCTTTTGAACTGTGGTGTTGGAGAAGACTCTTGAGAGTCCCTTGGACTGTAAGGAGATCCAACCAGTCAATTGGAGCATCAGTCCCTCCAATTCACTGGAGGGACTGATGCTGAAGCTGAAACTCCAATACTTTGGCCAGCTGGTGCAAAGAACTGAATCATTTGAAAAGACCGTGACACTGGGAACGATTGAAGGCACGAGGAGAAGGGGACAACAGAGGATGAGATGGTCAGATGGCATCACCAAACTGATGGACTTGAGTTTGAGCAAGCTCTGGGAGCTGGTGATGGACAGGGAGGCCTGGCGTGCTGCAGTCCATGGGATCACAGAGTCAGACATGACTGAGCAACTGAACTGAACTGAACTGTCAGTCATGGCAAGAGGGGAAAGTCGTGAATGTGCATCCATTAGTAACTTTTGTCATTTCATTTGCACCTCAGGGCCTTTGGAATTGCTCTTTCCCCACCTGGAACATCCTTCTTCAAGACTACTGCACATGTATTGCCTTGCACTTGTGTCTCAGGTCAAACGTCACTTACTTAGAGCTTTCCTGACTACCCTATCTATTTAAAATAGCCCTTTTCCACTGTAAAAACTGTCTATACTTTACTGCATTTTTCTTTACAGCACTTAACATTGCCCTGAAACTATTATAAATTTATTAATTTCCTTTTTTTTATTGCCCATATCTTTGAAGATGGAGACCTTGACCGTCTTATTCTTCATTATATCATCAGTTCCTGGCACATAATAGGAGCTAAATAGGCATGTAATGAATGGATGAACCATGTCTTGAAACATCTTAATGAGAAGACTGATAAATCAGAAAGTGTTTGGAATAGGGTGGTGAAATGTTTATAACCATAAAATGGCTGAACAACTGAAGGATATGAGATTGAAATGATGAAATGATCATTGAAAGATGATGAAATGATGAAAGATGAAATGATCACTCTCTTCAAATATATAACATTCTGTTTACTGGGAGAGGGAGTAGAGAAACATATCCCAGGCTGTTTCAAATGGCACCCCTGCAGTCACCTTGTAAAGAGACAAATTTGCCCCCACAGTGAAGACTTTTCTAAAAACTAAAAATTCTTCAACAGGGAAGTATAGCAAGTTCCCAATTACTAAAATAGGTTAAGCTATACTAGGTACCATCTTAAGGGTCAGTTGTAAAACAAATTCCAACTCTTTATTTTGACTGGGTAACTTACAAAGCCCCTCCACCTCCACAATTTTAAGATGTTTTAAGGGCCATAAAGCTGGGTTCTCACTTTTCACAACTCCAGGAGATACAACAGACAATATTGCTGAGTTTAGAGGTTTAGTTTAAGAAGGTTAACCACAGAGAGTTTGGGAAACAAAATGTAAACCAGTGAAAAGGTTTAAGTCTCTCCTAGGATAAAATAGGAAATAATTGATTTTTGCTTGAGTGTGTTACAGTTGAAACTCAACAACAAGTTAGATTTCTTTAGTAACCAGGATGGGTAACATTCTATAATTAATAAAAATATTTTCCCTATATGATTTTGAGTTGTAAATGATTAGTATGTTTAAGGCTATTTTTTCAGATAGTATGACTTTGATTTGGGCAACTACTAATTGGTGGTAAATGTAATTATAGACCATATCTCAAATAAGTATCTTATAATCTTATACTAGTTGTAGTACAGTATTTACAGAATTTGTTTTTTAGTCAACAAGGATTCTGAATGCATAAAAATAATTATGGACTCTGTCATATGGCATATTTAAAAGAACAATATAGATAAGACTTAACTATAAACTTCTAGGTATAATTTGATATGCTCTTACTCACTTTAACAACCACTGATTAATTATGCTTTCCTATTTTAAGCAATAAACAAAATTCATACCAAAGATTACCTTGGAGCCAAAGCCTCCTTAGGCATATAAACACTTCGGGCTCAACCTCCAGCACTTTTGAAGTTGTTTCTCTAACCTGGTATGTGATCAAAGAATCCAAGGTCTTCATATCTAATATTTAAGTATTATTTTGTAATTCTAATGCCCACTGTAATTAAATATGTATCAATATGTGGGAAGCCTTAGGACTCACTAGGGATCTATCTTTCACCACTCCATTTTCATACTTACTTGGAGTTCAAACCGTCCATGTTTTATTTTTCAAGCAAATCACAGGAGCTTGGTAACTCACATTCTTAACACTGACTAAATAGCCAAAAGAATTTTTTAAAAAAATATTGCAATTATTATTCTGGCAGCTCTAGTTAGCAGTTTCCTTCAGTTCCAAACTAAAAGCCTATAACATACAGTTCTTTTCTTTCTATAGAAATAATACAGTAAAGGTGGGTGATGAGTTCTCCCGCCTTCCTCATCAATTCCATTTCAGTGGTTCTGCCAGGAATGCAGGAGGGCTTCCTCTCCTTTGCAGATGGCACCAGCTACCCTCCTTCAGCTTGCATTTCCATCACACCACGGCTTCCCACTCCCACTCCCTCACACTCAGGAGTCCTTCCTTTGCTGTTGCAGCACCACATTCAAGGAAGACCGAATACTTTTTAAACCCTGTTTCATCCAGGAGATATACATAATACGAGTGCTGTCTCCATCAACAGCTGTCAGCTCGCAGGCATCAAGATACACAGCCACATGGCTTTGTCCCTGTTTACAGATTTCGGGTGAGTGTTTATGCATTTAAAACACAGCTGTTTTGCATTTAAGCTATCTCTACACTGATGGAATATCTGCTCATCAGCTCAAAAAGAGGAGGACATTAAGGACCAAGCAAAAGACAGTTTCTTTCCGTGGGCTGCTGCCCTGGTCTCTGTGCTTCCTCTGTGGCACCTGCTTCACGGTTAACTGCCTAAGGCTGCTGCTCTCTAAGCAGCACCTTCCCCATCTCAGCCCTCCTGCTCCCACACTCCCCTGACAACCATCGTCCCCTCGGATCTCAGAAAAACACCCATCTCCACTGTGAAGGCTCCCTTTTCCTTTGCACTTAGCATCCCTGACCTCTAATATACTTGGGATACTGCAGATGTTAAAGTTCAGGGTTGAAACAGGACAAGGTTATCTGGGTCTTGAGTCTGCACACCAGTTTAGACACTTCCTTTTCAGGAAGCCCAGAGCCATGGTGATGCCATGAATATTTGATAAGAGTCTTAGGTGCGTTAACCAAGAACTGATTCATTATTCTACCTAAGCTTCCTGCCCTAATCTTTCCTACTTGCCTCCTCTAATGTCTTCTGCATTATGATACATGGCCATTTATTTTTTATAACACAGATGTTTTATCTAATTTTATTCAAGAGCAAGAGAACTGTTTATTGAGGGAAAAAAAGCAGAAATAAATATTTGAGTACCTACTATGTGTGAGTAGCTAGGCATAATGTTTTAAATATACCTTATCATATCCTTAATTTTTAAATGATATCAAAGAACTCTAACAAACATGTATGGCACCAATATCCTGCAAGTGATAAAACCAGAAATGAAATCTAGGACCATCTGACTTTAAGAACATATGCTTTCCTCTATGCCACATTCTTTCACATTGTTCCGCAATTCTGTGGAGTGCAATTATATCACTGTGTGTACATCACAGTATTAATTAAGAGATAGACTCCAAAGGCAGAATGCCTATTCATCACCACCCATGACTTTAGGCCAGTCACCCAGTGGGCTTATATTTCTTGTCAAATGAAGAATAATACCAGTGCCCATTATCTACGGTTTCAACGAGTATCAAATGTGTTACGTTAACATAATTATGGCTTAGAATAATACCTTACATATACTAAGCACTATGTAAGTACTAGTTATTTTTGTAAATCTAACTTCCCAGATGGAGTATACGCTCTCCAGGTATCAATCAACCAATTCAATTCAGTTGCTCAGTCGTGTCCGACTCTTTAGGGTAACCTAAATTATGCCTTTACACTGGTATCAAAAGTAGCAACTCTGTAATAGGCTGGATTAATTCTTCTGTTGACTGATGCTCTTTCTATTGTTTCCAGCACAGTGTGGAAGGAGCTTTGTCTATCTACACCTTTACCTCGCACTTGTAAGCATGGCTCCCAAAGTTTGCAGTCAGGTCCAGTCTTAGACTTCTGTCGGGAATCAAGGCGGACCAGTGATTCTCTCCCCATTACTTTCCGCTTCCTGTATGTAGGTTATAGACTTTAAGTTTAGGATGATGATTGATGTGGCTCAGAGTATGAGAATGGTGGAAAGCTGAGATCTGTTCATCACTCTTTCCTTTGCTCATTTATTCACAAGACACATTTTTCATTAGGCACTGAGATAGGTACCAGGGAAAACTCAGAGTCCAGAGGTGAGTAGAGATGAGGAAAGCAAAGAATCACAACACAGAGTGGTAAGAGCTATAACGAATGGAATAAAAGCTGCAACAGCCACTTAACCATTTCAGGGAAAGCAGCCAAAGCAGGGAACATTTGAGCGACATCTGGAAGGACAAGGAAGCAGCTATAAACCAGAGAGGTAAAGAAAGAGGGAACCTTCCTCGTAGTACACACAAAAAGGTACTAGTGAAGTCAGAGTAAAATCAGCAAGTTCTATGCGGCACTGACTGACTTCACACCACTCTCATGAGTATCCTGGATGGTGTCAAGAGCTGCTACAGGAAAATGAAATTTAGAGTCCAGATTATTATGCTGGGATGACTGGAAAAAGGAAGGGTTGCAGACATGGACACTGAAAGACCCAAGAAAGACGGTCAGGATGATAGCATGATCTCAGCCTTGGCACTGTGGATAGAAGGTAGGAATAGCTATAAGAGATCCTCAGAAAGTAGCATTGGCTGGATTGGTGACAAACGAGTATTAAGGGGAAAAAGATGACCCCAAGTACCTTCATTTGCTTATGATATATTTAACATGACTTTAATGTTACACACATTTAAAGTCACAGGGTGACTTTCTTTTTTTAAACATGATAGTAAGGACAGAGACCTACTTTCTAATTCTCACTTAAATTTGCTTATTGAAATTATTGAGCTTTATTCTGTTAATAATGTCATTGTATTCTGCTTAACATCTTTCTTCTTTGAACTACTCCCATAACATTACCAGTTACATTTAACTAGACCCTACACCAAAGTGAAGACACCTTCTCTAACAGAAGCTATATAAGCTTATAAACTTTGACTTGAGTCAAAAAAATTTAGCTTCCCAAACACACTGCTCTGTCTCAGACTCTGGGTCAAAGTCATGTCAATAAACATCTGTTAAAATACAAACAGCCCACCTTGGGCACTTTACTTTATAAACTAACTCAAAGTATCAGAAAAACAGAGAGCAGACTAGGAGGACATATTTCGAAGGAACGCACAGAAAGGGTTCACTGGCATAATTAGAAATCAGAAACTGTCCAAAGCAGCAGAACCAAGAGAGGACACGTAAGGAGGGTAAAAGGGTAAGAACAGCAAGTGCACACCAGATACCAGGAATTCTAAAAGTGGGAAAGGGAGGCCACATATAAAGAAGCCTAGTCTAGCTGGATCCTGAAGACTGCCTTCACACATATAATGACAGCATCTTTCTTTTCATAAACCTTTACTGACAGAGCACTACTACTACTACATCTACGCTTAATAGCTGTGTCATGTCAGGAGAAGGCAGTGGCACCCACTCCAGTACTCTTGCCTGGAAACGCCCATGGACGGAGGAGCCCGGTGGGCTGCAGTCCATGGGGTGGCTAAGAGTCGGACAAGACTGCACGACTTCACTTTCACTTTGTACTTTCACGCATTGGAGAAGGAAATGGCAGCCCATTCCAGTGTTCTTGCCTGGAGAATCCCAGGGACAGGGGAGCCTGGTGGGCTGCCGTCTATGGGGTCGCACAGAGTCGGACACAACTGAAGCGACTTAGCAGCAGCAGCATGTCATACACAGGATTTAAACTCTCTGTGCCTCGGTTTTCTCATCTACAAAGCCTGGAGGCATGAAGAGAATCAATTTCACAGGGAAATAAGCTGAGATGCACAGAAGATTAAGTGACTGATCCAGGGTCCCTAGAACCTGCAGAACTAGGGCTGGAGTCAGGCTCTTCTGACTCCCAATTCAGTGAGTATTTCTGTTTACCTGGAGGGCTCATCCAACCTGGGAGACCAGCATGTGATCCCAGGTAGACAGTCATTTGTAGAACATGAACAAATCACATTCACTCTGTGGCCCTGCTCGAGTTTGCAGCACAACTAGTTCTAGTGGTCAGGATGTCATCTCTCATGACCATATTTTAAGTCTTTCTTGGGACCCCTAAAGAGGGCTTCCCTGGTGGCTCAGTGGTAAAGAATCTGCCTGCAATGAAGGGGACCCAGGTTCAGTCCCTGGGTCAGGAAAGTCCCCTAGAGAAAGGAATGGCTACCCACTCTAGTATTCTTGCCTGGAGACTCCCAGGAACAGAGGAGCCTGGAGGGCTATAGTCTGTGGGGTCACAAAGAGACGGACAGGACTGAGCAACTAACACTTTCACTTTAGAACACCTAAAACCTCAGAAAAATGTTCTTGGGTTGAGGAACTCATAACAGTTCAGATAAGTCACTCAGTCATATCTGACTCTTTGTGACCCCATGGACTGCAGCACGCCAGGCCTCCCTGTCCATCACCAACTCCCGGAGCTTACTCAAACTCATGTCCATTGAGTCGGTTATGCCATCCAACCATTTCATCCTCTGTCGTCCCCTTCTCCTCCCACCTTCAATCGTTCCCAGCATCAGGGTCTTTTCAAATGAGTCAGTTCTCTGTATCAGGCAGCCAAAGTATTAGAGTTTCAGCTTCAGCATCAGTCTTTCCAATGAATATTCAAGACTGATTTCCTTTAGGATAGACTGGTTGGATCTCCTTGCAGCCCAAGGGACTCTCAAGAATCTTCAACACCACAGTTCAAAAACATCAATTTTTCACCATTCAAGTTTTCTGTGTAGTCCAACTCTCACATCCATACATGACTATTGGAAAAACCATAGCCTTGACTAGACAGATTTTTGTTGGCAAAGTAATGTCTCTGCTTTTTAATATGCTATCTAGGTTGGTCATAAGCAGATGACCATATCCATAGCATTTTTACATCCCACTTTAGGAAGCATGTGAATGTTTAACTTAGGTCCTTCTGGTCATAAACTGGGGCTGGGCTCACAATATCCCCCTGCTTGCACCCTAGTAGCTCCTGTTCTTTCCAGATTGTTTTGTAAGTACTCTCGAATTTTTCCCATGTAAAACATGTTTCATTTGCCTGTCCAATTATAAAATCCCCAAGCAATCCTAATAGGATAAGGGATAAGGAAGGCTAACAATTTAGTAAAAAGACTAAATATTGGCATTTTAAGTGGTAATTTTCTTACTTTCCCATAGCTAAATCTGCCAAAGGGCTACCTAGTAAAATTTCTGGAGCACCAGCTTCAATGACTAGGTAGGAGAGGCTTGTAATTAGCAAGTCAATTGTTTGTAAGAAATAGGCACCTTTTACAGTTATTCCCAGACTTTGGTTGAAAACTTAGAGATAAAGGAAATATTTGTCCTTAGTGTTGCAATAAGTACCCACCTTCTCCAACAGCTTTGTTTACTTTATCCATTTGCATTTTAATCTAGACTTTGGAAGAAAACCACTGAGGGGCAAAAGTAAGCTTCAATTTAGGGAAAACCCAATAGAAATCAGGACCAGAATCCGAAAAATACCAAGAAGTTCCAAATGCAAAGCTGCTAGCTTATTTCTTTCTAGTTCCAAAATTAAACCCTTACCTAAAGCTTGGTTTCAGTTGAACCCAGTCCTTTCTGCTCGGGTCTGTTTCTCGTGAGAGATAATGGCACACATCACATACAGCGTCAGCACAGAGTGGTGGTGGTGGTGGTGATCTAGTCGCTAAGTCACGTCCAACTCTTGTGACCCCTTGGACTGTAGCCTGCAGGGCTCCTCTGTCCATGGTGTCAACTACAAATTGGCACTTACCAAGAGCACTGCCAACGACTGAACAACAAAGGCATTGCCATCTGCCTCTGCAGAGAGTGAACCCCGTGCACTATAGCTGTTGACCCTCAACAACCCCCGAGGGAGTTCAGGGTGGAGTGAGGCGCTCTGTGCTCCAGGGAATCTGGTGGGACAGACCTTTAGATAGTTGGAGGTTTTTAGGAACAGATTTTATGATCTGGATCCTTGCATCTCCTCTATCTAGAGAAGCACTAAATCCCTTCATGGTGACATCAGATCCTCATGACTAGCAAAAAGCCTTTTATAAAATGAGCACTTTCTGGTATTGAACTCCCCCTTCACCAAAACCTTATATATTGACTTTCCCCCACTGCCGCTTTGGAGCAGTCTCTCAGAGCTATCCAAGATGCTGCCTCCTGGGCTGCAGTCCTCATCTTGCCCCAAATAAAACTTAACTCACAACTCTCAAGTTGTACATCTTTTTTCAGTCAACAATGGGATTCTCCAGGTAGGAAAACTGGAGCACCGAGTAGCTGACGTCCAAATAAAAGACTCTTGACTGTGAATTGTAAGCACAATCTGTATTACTGGACGATGGGAATGAAGTGACTAGAAGAATGTGGTAGTAAGGACTGAGCCTCATCATCCTTCAAAGGATGGAGAGTGATTTACTGATTGATTTTTTTTTAGCCCATGGAAGTCAGCACCTTTCAGGAGTTAAGGCAGGTCTCAGACCACTATCAACTAAGCAAAAAAGAGCTGGGACACCACCTCTGTCTTTTTGAGATATGAATATTTTTTTAAGTATACCTGGTTCTGCCAACTGCCTAGAAGTACAGAGTAGCAATATAAAGAAACGTGCTGGTTAGTATTTAGGGTACAAAAGTTTCCAGCACATTTTATTTTTTTTCCAGCACACTTTAACTAAAGGAGCTGAAATTGTCTAGTCAGAGAGCATCAGCAGTTAAGAGTCCGACAGCGGCAAATAGTCCACTGGGTTGTTTGAAGAGCTGCTCTTACTGCTCTAGGGAACCTCTTACTCAGAGGACTGTGGAGGGGCAAGAGACAACTTTGATTGTGGACCCTAAATAATGGGTTGTCAAGCTGAGGAACTCATCCTGTGTCTTTCTAAGCTTGAGCCCATGTAGAAAAAAAAAAAAAAAGGACAGGAAGGAAATACATTGGATGTTACCAGTTTTCCCCCCACCCCACACACACAGTATCCATATTTTCAATAATAGGTAGGCATTAATCTAAACTTTTTTGTGTGAAATATGCACTTTATTTAAAAAACAAAATCCTAAGCATGTCAATGACCTGATAACCAGCTAGGCAGCAAAAGAAGAGAAAAGTTCTTTCAGACACAATTTGTTCTGGCAAATCATTAGCCCAGGACTGGCATAGGGTCCCGGTCTTCCTAATGACTGTTTTCTTTCTACCGCACTCTCAGAGCTTACTCTGGGTTAGGGTATGACATTAAGTACTTTATTTATTCTCTTGTCTAGTTTTCAGAACATCTTTACCCACTGGGCTCTATCATTACCCCCATGTAAAGAGGAGGAGACGGAGGCTTGAGAGGGTCGGTAAGCGGCTACAGAACACAGGGCAAGCAGGTGACTACCGAGACCAGGACACGCAGCCAGACCCAAGTCCACGGTTATAAACCACTTGGTGAAAATTAAAATAACTTGCTCAGACATCACTTCTGACCCTTTCTCCACTCTACTGTTCCTATACTTGAGCCTCTCTTGTTCAGGACACCCTCTCCAGGGTGACTTTCCCAGCAGGAGAAATTTTTGCCTGTTTTGTTCACTGTTATTGAACTGAGCCTAGAGCAGAGCCTGGCACACAATTGACACTCAATAAACATTAGCTGAATTGATGAATTAACTCTAATACATCAAATTCTAACCACAATATTGTAACTTTGCAGTTGTCCAACTCCTAAAAGCAGTCTCCATGCTCTTTCAGTCTCCTACTATGATAAGTTTTTCACAGTTGCACGAGCTGGTAGTTCGACTGTTGTCCAAACAGTTTTCTTTTACATTGGAGACTACCTAGCTGCCCCTGCGGTTGGCAGTGGTTTGTGACTGAGTTCTAGCAAATGACATATGGGTAGGAGTGATGCAGCCACTTCCAAAGCTGACCTGTGAAAGCCCAACCTTCCATACTCTCTTCTTTCATTTGCCAGCTGGTTGTATGACACCCAGTAGACAGAAGAAGCCAGGATCCGAATGTCTGCACAGACTAGAGCCTTGCTCTACTCAACTGACCTACATTGTACATTGGGCTTAGACATAAGCAAGAAATAAACCTTTATTTATTAAACCAGTAGACCTTGGAGTCATTTTTATATAGCAGTTACTCTTCCTGACTAATAAAAAACCATATCAGTCAAAAATTGTTTGAACATGCAATGAACATATATATATTTTAAGTATTTATATATATCATAAATGTATTTGTGTATATAATTGATAAATTACATGCAGGGCATACTGTAACAGTATGTAAATGATAAAATATACTGTAAAACCTACATCAAAACATAAAATTTGAAAAAGGCTGGATACAGATAAAATTAAAATATTCTTAAATTTCTTACTAATCATGATGGTTCTACTATGTAACTAGGCAACATTTCAAGGCACACTGGGGCTTAGGAAAAGGCTTGTCATTAACAATGATAGAAATAAATTTGTATTTCAAATGGTCTTCCTGACTGATGACTATTTGGTGGCTGACTTTGCATCAGTCCTGACTATACCTTTATTGTTCTTACATCATAATATTGCTGAAAAAGAACTCAAATTAGGAATAGAAGTGACAGTTCTGCCATTTTATTGTTGCTCACTTGTAACAGTGGTATTATTTTCCATCCAAGGACTCCTTACAGGAATCTGTAGAGCCACTTGTCTATTTTGTGAAGGCTGTTTTCATAAAAACTAGATCAGATAATCCATAAATCCACTTTACCAGACACAACTGAAAAGTGTTATGTCCCAGTTCACGGAGGACAAATGAACATATAAAAGTACCAATGTCAAGCTTCCCTTCCTTTAGGATGTGTGGGAAGCCTGCCTTCCTTTAGGATATGTAAATAACATATAATACATGTAGCCATGTGTCATCAAATTATTTGAGGATGCTAGTAGCAATCCACATATTAAAAATACATTAAACTTAACGTTCTATTTTTTCATTATAAAATAAATTGATGTTTTAGCCCTTATGAACCCTGCATGGGCACAATCTATTTTTGAAAGCACTGTTCTGGCAAGTGTTTCGGACACTCAAATCCTAATGCTCTCAATGCTTGAAATCCAGTCTCCTGGACGTGCGTCAGATGGCTGACGTCCCTCCACTAATTCCTTTCATACTAGAGCCCCTACCTTACCCCAAGGTAAGAGTTCTTCCTCTTAATATGGGCTAGAAGACCTGGTCTTGTCTCCTAGATATTAGCTAAGCTCTCTGTGGTGTGCCCTAAGACAAATTATAGACGAAACAAAACCCTACTTTACCCACTCAAGTAAACACATATGACTTAAGAAGGTGACCGGGAGGCTGTGTGATGTGGGGACAAGACCACCGGCTTTGAGTTACAATAGCCAGGACCATCTCTTCAATAAAGTCAGCGTGGCCCTTTGTATCTCAGCGCCCTGACCTATGGAACAGGCACAGTAATGCCTGCCCTACCTACATCCTAGGGGCCGTGAAAGAACTGTGGGTGAAGAGGCTCCTTACAGCCCTAACTTGAGTAGACTGCATGAGCACTCCATAGAGAGAAACTTGGCAAGAACATGAGATGGGAGATTCTCCACAACAGTGAGTCTGTGATCTATGCTGTCTTCCAGGAAAACTTGAGAGCAGCTTAGGACAACACAGGACGAGAACAGTCCTAAGAGATTTTAGACTTTTCATGCCTTTTATCAAGAGCCTTGAGAGGATAAGTCACAGTGGATAAATGAAAAGAGTAAGGCCCCCTATGCCTGCAAGGTATAGAACACTCAGCGGACTCTCCAATCGGGCAGAGAGCTCCTAGCCAGGGGTAGAAAGGTCAGGATCTGAGCAGAGCGTGACACTAGGCTCTGAAGTCAGGGCTGAGTTCAAGCTGAGGCTCTAACACTGACAACTTTCAGGTGACTTAATCAACCTGTATATGCCTCAGTTTCACCATCGGTAAAGTAAGGACAATAATGATAAGCTTGTATTATGTTTATGAAGTTTTAAAGAAACAGTAGCCATGCCTGATGTAATCCAGGACCTGGCACATAATAGGTTCTCAATAAATAGTTACCTTCTTCACCATCATTATCTTCCTGCCCTTGCTTACTTAGCCCATCTTAAAAAGGAAATAGATGAGGCATAGCTAACATTTGCCAAGTACTTAAGAGTTAGGCTTGGCAAGCGCTCATCAACATCAGAGGTTAGAGAAGTGCTTCATGGTGGGTCATACAGAGTGGATACTCATGCCCTGAAAGTCCGTGCCAAGAAGTCACGGGTAATGAGCAGTGAAAACAAAGCAACAAACCCTCCAGGTTGGAGGAGAGACAGCAGGTAGGCAGCTGGCAGCCAGCAGCAAAAATGACCTTACTGACTCAAGGACACCCTAGTCAAGTGGGTGAAGAGCAAAGAGGAATCAGAAAGCCTTAATAAGAGGATCTCGCTTCTTTACTAAGAAAGAGGATGCTTTTGGCCCAAGTCAGTAGAGACCAATTCAACCTCTCTCGTGCACTAGCTGTGGCCTCAAGCCATGCCCCAGCCAACTGGCTCTCTGAAGCTCACATATCACTAGACTCTGTCCTTGGAGAAACAACAAAAAGACCTCCCTCATGAGTGTTCAGCACCACCACAATCCCACCGTGAACACTGTATCCTTTCATCATTTTGGAGGGTCTTGTAAGCTGTTAACCAAGTCCAACATCGTGTACGGATCCCAGGAAGAATCCCGACTTTGGATTCACCTTATAGCCCACAAAATGAGGCTGTAATTTTTATGGACACATTTAATTCTTTTTCACAAGAGCACCAGGAGAGATAGGGAAGTGGTGGATATCGTGCATTGCCCTCACCATGACTAGACAACTCAAAATTCTTTCCTTCTCAATAGTAAGCCCTGCTCATGCATAATGATATGAACAACATCCCCATTAGGAACAGGTTGTGTCTGAAGGGTTCTCATGTATGCCCTTTGAAAAAGATAGGGTAAATCCTCCTCGGTAAAAGGAGAAGTGTTAATTATTTAATTAAACAAAGTAGTTATTGACTTTTTAGAAGCAATAGGCAAATTTTCCATAAAAAAAGAGACTCTTTTAAATATATATTTCTCTAGTTCCTGAAGATAAAATAGCTGAAAATTTAACCCCAGAGTGAAAAATACAGGTGTTTATGAAAGAAGTAATGTGCAAGTAGAACCTAGAATTTCTTCCTACAGTTTTGACTTGGCCTTTGAAAAGTATCTCAATTCAATTTCTATGATAGTATGAATCCCAGTGGTTTCACAAACAGGGGAGTGATTTCAGAAGTGGAGGTGAGAGCTATACCAAATCCATGAAGTATAATATTTGCAAAATACCCCGTAGATAATACAAACTATGCCACTTAATCAAGTACGGAAAAGGTTCAAATTAATCCTGACTTCACTAAAGTTAATATAAATGTCCCAAGTCAATAAATCTTGTTATTGATTAATCTATCCCCCCAATTCAATTTTTAAGACCCACCAGTTCCCACAGGCAGAAGGGGCAGATGTGACAAAAGCAATTTACAAAATCAATACAGAGCAAGAGATCTAGAGAAATTAACTACAGGAGAGACGACCCAGTAAATCATCCAGTCCATCTCCATCTCCCTCTTGGCCCCTTGT
This sequence comes from Bos grunniens, assembly GCF_055505025.1. Lineage (NCBI taxonomy): Eukaryota > Metazoa > Chordata > Mammalia > Artiodactyla > Bovidae > Bos > Bos grunniens. Next base: position 13,795,097 of record NC_141174.1, read on the forward strand.
ACGTTGCTCTCTTCCCATATATTTGAGCCTCGCTTTCCAAATAAGTTGTAAAGTTCAACAGGTATGAGGTCTCGTTCCTTTTCCCAAAAACAACTACTGCCATCCCCTATCTCCCAAAACTGAGACCCACTTTGTACACTGCATCAAGTCTCAACTCTGGCAGCACGTTAGATTCACCCAGGGAGCTTCTGAACTATACCAGTGCCAGGCCTTATGCCCAGAGATGTCTATTTACTTGATCTCAGATAAGACCTCAGCCTTGCTGGTATTCCTTTTTTTAATACCCAAATGATTCTACCATTCAGAGAAAGTTGAGAATCTGTTCTCTTTAATTTCAACAGTTTTATCTCTTGTCCAGGTTTTGAATGCTTTCTTCTTGACCATGTTAAAATTAACTCAATACTGCCAGACTGGGAGTAAGGTCCTAGATGACAGTAAGTCAGTGAATCCCCTCTGGCTGAAGAGCACCAGCGGGGGACCCTGCAGGGAAACCACTGCCACTGATGGAAGCAGGACCTAACCTCAGGTGGACTGGGTTCCTGAGAAGGGGGAATGGTTGTACTACATTTCTACAAAGACTTTCTACAAAGACTTTCTACAAAGACTTTGAACAGCTTTGAACTACGAGGGAGGGGGCTTCCTCAGTGGCTCCACTGGTAGTGAATCTGCCTGCCAATGTAGGAGATGCAGAAGCAGTTTCAATCCTTGGGTCGGAAAGATCCCCTGGATGAGGAAATGGCAACCCACTCCAGTATTCTTGCTTGGGAAATTCTATGGACAGAGGAGCCTGATGAGCTATAGTCCATGGGGTTGCCAAAGAATCAGACACAAATGAACGAATGAGCATACATACCACATGGAGAGCTACCAAAGACGGAAACACATCCAATTTGGTGCTCCTCTGTTGATCAACATAAGCTTTGAACACAAAAATGCATACATATGCAATCTAAAAGCTAGCTTTTGTTGAATCCTCATTACAGGCACAGTTCTAACTGTCTTATATGCTTTAACTCATCTGTCTCCCCACATCCTTGTGAGGTGGGGGCTATTATTGTCCCATTGTAGAGATGAAGAAACAGAGGCATCTAGGGTCACCCATCAAGAGACAGAGGTGAAATTCCAGCTAAGGTGGAGTGGTTCCAGATTCCATGCTTTTAATCATCAACGTCAACTACCTCTCAGCACTGTGTAATTTCAACAGAAAGCACACACCTGAAGGTAGAAATGACAGGTAGTACCTCGTCCTATGGGGCTTCCCTTGTGGCTCAGATGGTGCCAAATCTGTAACAAATCTGCCTGAAATGCAGGAGACTCCAGTTTCCCTGGAGATCCTCTGGAGATGGGAACAGCAACCCACTCCAGTATTCTTGCCAGAAGAATCCCATGGACAGAGGAGCCTAGAGGGCTACAGTCCATGAAGGTGCCAAGAGTCGGACACGACTAAGAACTAACACACACACGTTGTCTTATAAGGGCTAGGGTGTAATTTCTTCAATAATTAACCATAAAGCAGTGGTTTCAAATCATGCATAGAAATAACTGGAAGGGATTTTAAAAACAATTGCTGGTCCCCTTTCCCTAGAGATTCTGATTCAGCAGTCTGCCAAGGGGAACTGGGGGTGGGGGTGGGGTGGGCATGAACTTGCATTTCTTATAACATCTGACACTTTCAAGCTCACCAGAGAAGTTCAAGACTGGAACGGAGATATACCAATTTCAGCAGTTAGGAGGGAACTGGGAGCCTTGCACACAGTCCTTTGGGGCAGCTGGAGTGGCAGAAGCTAAGCTAAAAGAGTTAAAAAATAGTTCTGAGGATGTGGAGCTGGTGAGGGGTGACTCGTCTTCCAAGAAGCTTCTTGGTGAAGAATAGTACTCTGAAGAAAATTATCTTTAGAAGGATGGAAAGTGCCAGAAGAAAAAGGAGAGATTAAAAATTCAAGAAAGATAGAGGGAAACTGGTGATGGAACAAGGTTCTGGAGAAGGCAGGAGGGTACACGGCGACTACACCGAGTCCACTTACCAAAGTCTCCATCACAAGAGGGGCTCCTAGAATGATGGGCTACGCCAGGCCTCTTGGCACGGTGTTCAAGTACAAGTGTGTATTTCCCAACCAGGACTGGATAGCTATCTCAGGAACACTTTATCAAAGCCTCTTAAAAAATAGGCAGAAACTAACATAATGCTGTAAATCAATTATCCTCCAATTAAAAAAGAAATAAATTGAGAAAATAAAGAAAAAAATATACCATAAGGTATAACATCACCACGACATGTCCAAACCTTCGCGAGTACTAACGCCAAACTGGAGTGATGCGCTGCTCCTAAGAGGACCATGAGCTAGTACATGTGATGCAGCTAATCCATCTTCTCCCATACAGGATGCTCTCAAGCCTGGCTGCAGAACTGGCTGCGTAATTTATGGAGCTCAGTGAAAAATGAAAATGTGAAATCCCTTGTTCAAAAAGTATTAAGAATTCCAAGATGGTAACAGCAGCGCATTAAGCCAAGTGCAAGGCCCCTCTAAGCGTGGGGCCCTGTGTGACTGAGTAGTTTGCCTACCATGAATCCGGCCCTGCCTGGCTACACGTGAGGACCGCCCGGGGAGGCTTTACAAATGCCAATGCCCAGGCCACACCTAAAACCAATTAAAACCAGACCCTCTGGGGGTGAGAACCACATTAGAATGTTTAAAGCTCCCCATTGATTCCAAAGTGCAGTCGAGTTTGGGAACCACTGGTTTTTTGTCATAGAATCTGACAATGCCAGCTTTAAATTATTTTCTTTAAATAGGAGATTCCATCTGGAAAAAATATATTGGTCCCACAAAATGGACGATGGCCTTACTTACATACTACTGAGTCACATTTCTCGACCTATTCATTCCCATACACTGGCTCAAATTATTAGTACAAAAGAGAAGAATACAAATCCCTTCCTATAATAAATACATGTATTTCTATACAGACCAAAAATAAGAGACACTTGAGCAATGGAGACCTTGCTGAATTCTGTTAAGGCCACTGCCTGAATTTTCTTGGCTCTTCTAGGTGGTTTCTTCCAGGGTTTGGGCACCGGCCCAGAACGCCTCCACATTCTGAATAATGCATGACACAAGGTCCTTCCAGGCAACACTGAGCTTTGGACGGAACGCTCCGTTAAGGCAGGAGGATCCGACCCTCACCAAATGCAAAGCCTGAGATTTACCCGAGGAGAAGGGATCAACTGAGGATGACGATCCAAGCAGCACAGCTGGGCCGCTTCCAGCTGGATACAAAGCTAAACAATAGTTGTTCGCCACAAACCCAGCCACCTCAAGAAAAGAGCTGCCGTAGTGAAGAGAGGTGGGGCTCCCCACAGGACTCTTAGACCTGAAATGTATTAGGGAGGCCAATTCCTTTACAGGGGTCTCTACACAAGCAACACAGGCTGAGGCAAATCATGGAAACCTCCAATGGGGTCCCCTCAGGATACCAGCAAGGACTAAGGTTGGATCCTACCAGCAACAGAATAACAGGAAATGCTGTGGCGGTAGATTTTATGGCTTAGAAGCCTGGCTCTACCACCTATTATAAGCTGTATGACCTCTGTGTGCTTCAGTTTCATCATCAAAAAATGTGGAGCTAATAATAAGCTAATCCTCACAGAATTGCTGTGAGGATTGAGGTAATCCAAGCATGGTCCTTATAACAGTACTTAATACATAGTGAGCATACCATTACTAAGGTAATTGTAACTTAGCAATCATCGCCATTACCACCATCACCGCAGCAATCCACGACACACACACAACTCACATCTTCCCTATTTTGCTCAAAAGGAAACTAAGGTGCACAGGGCTTAAGAGGCTGGCTTCAGGTTCCACAAGCCAGTGAGAGCAGGGCCACGTTACCTCCTGATGTCACCCAACTTGAGAACCGAGCGACTCTCTCTGCAACCTTTTTGGTGTTGCATACAGCTTCGCCACAACTTGCTCTAGGTGACGACTGAAGGAGGTGATGTAGCTTAAATCAGGGAGAGCTGTCTGTCACATCAGAAGGACGCATTCCATGTTAGCTACTGTTATTGTTGCATTGACACCACACAACTGATGAACCAGCAGGAAAATGTCCTGTAATTGACCATATCCACCATAGTGGAGACTCAAGGAGCTGGGTATCTAAAGAAACCTAGTATACAACTCACAGATGAAAACAGAACTCTCCCTGCTCATACGATTAAAATCACCCCCAAGCAAATTATCCCACGCCTATGCTAGGAGCCTCCTGTATTGGCTATGCGGAAAATAATGAAAACCATACTGCCAAGCTGTCCCGAGCAAGGGATAGAGCAAAGGTATAATTTTAGAAAAGAAATCAAATTTCAAAACCTCCAGTCCCCCAGCTGGGGATTGGCCAGTATGGAAATGAAGTTTTAAGTCCTCCCTTCTCTTCAAGAGAAACTGTATACCACCAAGCCAAGCCCAACTCACCTTTTGTTGTAAAGAGTCACACTGACACAGTCCCAGGCCCTTGCTGAGGGCCCAGAAGCAGCTATGTTGAGTTTGTATCCCCACATTTGAGAGAAAACTTCCTGACCAATCAAATGGCATTAAGTCATTAGATTTATTTTTCCACCCAAGTAAATGCCTCTTCCAGAAAGAAACCTGCCCTATGGCATCAATTTCCCTCTTTTGCTGAGTGGTCTAAGGGAAAAAATAAAAATTTAAAACACAACAATGAATCCGTGACAATTAAGCTGGCACATAATGAAAGCCACAAATACGTAATTACTATGTCCCACTTGGTACAATATGCTCCAGAGTTGCCAAAAACTGCCCACTCTGATAGCAGTTGCCCTTACGCAAGCCCTGGGCTCTGCAGCTGCATCTCAATGAGCCCAAGTCAGCTGCCTGGAATGGTTTCCCTGGTAACAAGGTGCTGGCTGAGAGGGACATTGATTACCCCGAGGAGTGAGTTTCCACTTGGAGGGAGACTGGGTGAATGCAAAAGCAGGGAATTTGGAAGGGGTACAGCAGGGTCCAAAGGGGTGCAGGAGTCACGAAAAACCCGGGAGAGGGTCCCAAGCTTTTCCCTTCCTGAGATGGAGGAAAGTCACATGTCAGTCTGGAGACTTGAGGACTTCTAAGGGGAGGCCTAGAGTTGGAATATCCCATCTACTCCTGACTTGCCCACATTCTTTATCAGGAAAACTGGCCTGGTTGTCAGAAGGCGTGAATTCTAGTCTCAGCTCTCTGATTAACTCACTGGGTGACCTTGGATAAATTACACCTAGGTCAAATCAAGGGAGTCAGGATTAAGTGATTTTTCTAAGTCTAGCTAAGACCACATGAGGAGAGAGAGGGTCAGCTCAGCCCATGACAGTGAGATCGAGTTTCTGTGTGTTAACAACTGTTCTTTCCTTCTGCATTTACATTTTCTAACTCTCCTCTCCTGTCTCAGGCTTAACTCTTTGGGATGAAATTCAGATTTCTCTGCCACCTGTTTCCAAGGTTGCCTAGAAGAGAAAGGTGCCCATCAGTCTGGTCAATTTCCACCACAAGGGGGACAAATCTGAATGCTATGTGGGGATGAAGATGCTCCACTGTTGCCCAAGAACTGGGAGCAGCTGCTATGATTCTCTGAATGGCTCACCCTCTCCAGGCATGCTTTAACGATTGACGAACAATGAATTCATGGGATCTCAGAGAAGCAGAAAGGGAAAAGCATTCTGGCTAAAGGGAACAGCATATGTAAAGGCTATGTGGGTGATGAAAGTGGGTTCTTATGAGGCCTGAAAAAAATGCCAGAGTGATAAGTATATTGAATGGTGGGGAGGAGTTAAGGGGTATGTGCAGGGCAGGCAGTCAGACAGGCAAGAGTGAGACCACGCAAGTCTCGTTAGTGGCTACGGTTTTGTTTTTATTCTAAGAGCTTTAGACGCTCTTAGCAGGGGAGGAAAGTGGAGGTAATATGACAGGATTTTATTTTGAAAATATTTAGTTAACATATGAGACTAATTAGGAGGCTACTGTCATAACCCAGGCAAGAGATGCTATTGGATAGATGGATAATTTTCAAAAGAGGAGTACAACTTCTGTATGAGTGGTGGGTGCAGCCCTCAGACTGCCCCCCACCCCCGGTTCCAGGTAAGGTCTCCTGGTTTGTCCATTTCACCTCGTTTGGCGTCATCTCCTGGCATCGCATGCTGACTGTTAAGGTCTCGTCGTCGAGAGTGGATTCCCCTGCCCCTCAATAGCCACCACCTCCGTCCTCCTACTTTGCACTGACACCTTACTCGGTTGGAAGCCTGAAACTCTCTGGAGACTTGTCTAGTCCTTATTCCCTCAGAAAGCTCATAAACTGTGACTGGTTGTCACATTTTTATCTCACAAGCCACGTGCAGTAAGAGAGAGTCTTCAGCAAACACACATCTTTTAGCATGGTGAGATTAAAAAGAAACAAAACAAAAATAATCCCTTCTTCTTATCTCCGAATGCCAAAAGGCAGTGTAAGTTGTGTTAGAAACACAGGAACCTGGTCCTAGAATCCTTCGTGTGTCCCCAGGCACTACAACAGCTGAGGAACACCACCTCTAAAAACTGTCCCGGGGATCATTTGAGATCGTGTCAGTCTTAACTGAGTTCTAAGCATACAGGCAGGGACAGAGAGAAGCATGATAAGACCTCTGCATCTGTCAAATATGAGTGATTTGCTTTCAGCAGATTGGGGCACTGGACAGGAGAGTCCAGGGTGACAGCCCTTCTGATGGAAAGAGGCAGAAAGGGAAGTGTGAAGATCACACATTCTCTAATATTTCTCCCCCGAGAGTCAGGGTCTAAGTACTCCGCCATTGGCTCTGGGCTCTACGGCTATTTTGGCCTGAAGAATCCAGGCAGATCTCAGAGAGATGGCAGTTTTGGTTCCAGACCATCACAGTCAAGCGAATATAGCAATAGACTGAGTCACGTGAATTTTCTGGTTTCCCAGTGCATATAAACATTATGTTTACACTCTGCTGTAGTGTGGTAAGTGTGCAATACCATTATGTCTAAAAAATACATATATGCCTTAATTTAAAAATTCTTTATTGCTAAAAATGCTAACCATCATCTGAGCCTTCAGCGAGTTATAATCTTTCTGCAGTAGTAATGCCACAGATCACAGGTCACCATAACACACGTGATAATATTGAGCAAGTATGAAATATCGCAAGAACTGTCAAAAGGTGACACAGAATCATGCAGTGAGCAAACACTGTTGGAAAAACAGCACCAACAGACTCGCTCAGCACAAGGTTGCCGCAAACATTCAATTTGTAAAAAACACACTAACGATGAAATACTATACATCAAAGCGCAACAAAACAAGGGATGCCTGTACAAGAGAATGCGATGGCTACGACGCTGCACCAGTTTCTCTTCAAAACCCTGTAAGTCTACAGAGGCTTCCTGTTTTGAAGATACAGACATCATTAAGTGGGATGATTATTTTTATATCAAATGATGCTTCCCATTTCAGACAGTTTTCTCTGAATTTCTTTATGACTTTTGTGACTATTAGATGGCATCTGCTGAAATAAAAGAAAAAGTTATAGTGTGAACAGTCACTAACAAGTTAATATCAATCAGAAATGAAGCTAGAAGACTTTTCCCAGGTCACTGAGACTAAAAAGACTATTTTTAAGGTCTTATTTACAAATGACCTTTTAAAGAAACATAACCTTAAAGTGAGTTTTACCTCCACAAATTCCCCCAGGAGACGTGCGATGCTTTTTTCCGTATGAGAAACCAGACCTCTGGATTGTGGCAGGTTTTTTAATTCCCCTCTGAACTGCATTCTCTACCTCCCCTGGGGCCATCTCTGAGGATACAGAAATGGCCTACTTCCAGGAACCAACATCTCTGCAAATATGGTCTCTCCTCAGTCCCACAGCATGACGGCTTCCACACTCTCGAGGCCACAACAGGGAGGGGAGTACACGAGAAGAGTTCTGCAGATGTTTTCTTCCTGAAAACCTTTTCCCCTCCTCCAGTCAGGAGAGCCACAGAGTGAAAAGCAAACTCAAGTGGAAGCCCTAGATTCTGGAGCTTTCCCCAGCACTGTAAGCGGGGTGAGCAACTGAAGCTCTCCCCGCCTCAGTCTCCTCCTCTGCAAAGACACAAACACACCACAGGCACCATCATCCAGCAGGTCCTTCCGACCTACGAATCTAGGATTTTATACTTTTGATGGGGAGTGGGAATCCGGCCTCCCTGGTCATGCGAGTCAAAACTCCCAGCCAGATCAGATCACAGCCTCCTTCCAATGGCCTGGGCACCCAGCTTGCTGTGTTTAGCAGGGAGGGTTGCGAGGAGGAAAAGGCAAGACGTCCACCCTCTTGGAGGAGGAAGGAGTGGCCACTCCAGGAGGTCTTGTCAGTGCAAACCAAGACGGTGTGAAGAGGCACATACACGGTGCATGCATGCATGTTAAGTCGCTTCAGTCACATCTGACTCTGTGCGACCCTATGGATTGTAGCCCGCCAAGCTCCTCTGTCCTTGGGAGCCTGGCGGGCTACAGAGGTTGGAGGAGGCCAACATTTCCTCTCCCCTGAGTTACAGAAAGGTGATGCCTGACTTCTGCAGCTTCCCGGAGCCTTCCTGATACCCGTTCCCTCTCCAAGACAGGCCCAGTGGCCAGCTGCGTGCTCTCAGCTTGCATCTAGGTTTGTGGTGTCATCAGTTCAGTTCAGTCACTCAGTCGTGTCTGACTCTTTGCGACCCCATGGACTGTAGCACACCAGGCGTCCCTGTCCATCACCAACTCCAGGAGCTTGCTCAAACATATGTCCATTGAGTCAGTGATGCCATCCAACCATCTCATCCTCTGTCGTCCCCTTCTCCTTCCACCTTCACTCTTTCCCAGCATCAGGGTCTTCTCCAGTGAGTCAGCTCTTCACATCAGGTGGCTGTAGTGTTAGAGTTTCAGCTTCAGCATCAGTCCTTCCAATGAATATTCAGGACTTTTTTCCTTTAGGATGGACTAGTTGGATCTCCTTACAGTCCAAGGGACTCTCAAGTCTTCTCCAACAACCACAGTTCAAAAGCATCAATTCTCTAGCGCTGCAATCTCCAAAAATTTACTTTTTCTGGTTATATCTTCACTTGCATCCTCAGCCAAATGCAAACCTCTCTTATCTCAAGATGATATCTGAGATGGTGAAAAAGCCAGAATTTGGGATTGTGTTCTGATTTTCACGCAAAGCTGGTTGAAAGTGCAGATGGTAAAATGTCCCCAGTAAGCCCAGCCAGAAAACCAGGCTTCACCAGCAAAGGTTATGGTAGTCTTGAGTCCAAGAGTCTTGATTCTGCAGAATCACCTGGAGAAGGTAACTAATGGCTTGGGATAGCAGTGAGCGAAGAGCATTAAAGTTATGGCTTTTTAAAACACTATGCTGTCTTTTCAGGGTTAAACGCATAGACCAAGGCACTGAAAAGAAATCTCTCAAACAAGGACCCAGAGCGGACCTGGTACATAATGAAGGGAGCACTATAACTATGTGGGTAAAGGATGGATTGTTCAATAAATATGGAGGGGTAATTGGCTTTTAAAGGAAAAGTAAATAAATAGAATTCTAGTCTCTATGTCCCTGACCACATGCAAAATATATTCCTGTTGCATTAGAGACCTAATGGTCAGAAACAAAACTTTAAGACTATTAGAAGGATATACAGGGTCATGCCTACAAGCTTTATGACACTGAAATAGTAAAAGAGTTTTTAGACATAAAAAATATCTCATGGAAGGCCAAATTAATCCATCTGCAACATCTTTTTAGACAATATCATAAATGAACTTTAAAAATGAGATAAAATGAGAGAAGTTATTATTATTATACACACACACACACACACACATGAAAGTGAGAATGATGGTCATATAGTCGAGTCCAACTCTATGTGCCTTCATGGACTGTAGCCCACCAGGCTTCTCTGTCCATGGAATTCTCCAAGCAAGAACACTGGAGTGGACTGCCATGACCTCCTTATATATATATATATATATATATATATATATATATATATATATATTTACACACACACACACACACACACACATATTTTCTATGACTGCAAGGAGGTCCAACCAGTCCATTCTGAAGGAGATCAGCCCTGGGATTTCTTTGGAAGGAATGATGCCAGTACTTTGGCCCCCTGATGCAAAGAGTTGACTCACTGGAAAAGACTCTGATGCTGGGAGGGATTGGGGGCAGGAGGAGAAGGGGACGACAGAGGATGAGATGGCTGGATGGCATCACCGACTCGATGGACGTGAGTCTGAGTGAACTCCGGGAGTTGGTGATGGACAGGGAGGCCTGGCGTGCTGCGATTCATGGGGTCGCAAAGAGTCGGACACGACTGAGCAACTGAACTGATCTGTTGTATGTATACACAGAGAGAGACTGATACCTAGAATATATGAAGAACTCTAAAGTACCAATTAGAAAATGGATGAAGACCGTCAAAGGTACAGACTTCCAGTTTTAAGATAAATAAGTACTGGGATGTAACATACAACATGATAAATGTTATTTACACTGCTGTATGTTATACATGACAGTTGTTAAGAGAGTAAATACTGGACTTCCCTGATGGTCCAGTAGTTAAAAATCCATCTGCCAATGCAGGGGATAAGGGTTCGATCCCTGCTCAGAAGAGTCCATATGCCACAGGGCAACTAAGCCCGTGTGCCACAACCACTCACCTGCACTCTAGAGTCCACAAGCCTGAACTACTGAGCCCGCGGGCCACAGCTACACCCTAGAGTCCATGTTCTGCAACTAGAGAATAGCCCCTGCTCGCCAGAACCAGAGAAAGCCACGTGCAGCGATGAAGACCCAGCACAGCAAAAAGAGATGAAGCAAAAGTTTTTTTAAAAAGAGAGAGTAAATCTTAAGAGTTACATAAGGAATTTTTTAAAATTTCTTTAATTTTATGTATACATGAGATGATGGATGCTCACTAAACTTATCGTGGTAATTACTTCATGATGTATATAAGTTAAATCATTATATGTACACCTTTAACTTACACAGTGCTTACATCAATTATATCTCAATAAAACAAAAAGGAAAAAAAAGTTGCAACCCAAAAGAAAATGAGCAAATGGTATTAATATAAGCAAGTAACACATAGAAAAGGAAGCTTTAAAGCTGCTGCTGCTGCTAAGTCACTTTAGTCGTGTCCGACTCTGTGCAACCCATAGATGGTAGCCCACCAGGCTCCGCTGTCCCTAGGATTCTCCAGGCAAGAACACATGAAAAGTTTCTGACTACATGTGATAATTAAAGAAATGCAAAGAAAAACTAGTCACATCCAAGTGGCAACCTTCATAAGGCCCATAATAACAAGTATTGGAGAGGAAATGGAGAAATGGACTGTCCGCTGATGGTGGGAGTTTAAACTGGAACGATCAAACCTGAGAGTCTTTGGCAACATGTGCTAAATTTGAAATGGGTGTTCCTTAAGACCAGCAATCCCATTTGTGGCACACAGCATAGAAAGATCTTCAAACACGTGCACAGGAGAAGCATGCATTGCTTCTCCTAACTGAAATGCTTCCCAAAGCAAATAACCAAACATTCTAAATGTCCACCAGAACAGAATGAATACATAGTCATAAGATGAAATACTGTTCAGCAGACAAAATGGATAAACTAGAGCTAAATGTATCCACACACACACAAAACCACTTTGCAGAAAACAATGATAACCATTTCCATAAATACTATACAGTGTTTATGAACACTTAAGTATGAGACTAACATAGAAAAGCTTGGATGACAAGAACACGTACCAGATTTTTAACAATGGATGCCCCTGGCAGTGAGATAGTGGATGGAACTAAACAGAGAAATTTAATTTGTAATTTTAAAGTGTTTCTAATAAAAAGCAGATCAGAAGCAAATATGACAAAATGTAAATATCCGTCCATGCTGGGTAATGGATACAGGTGTTTTTAAGAGTATTCTCCAGGCTTTTCTATTTTAATGTGTTTATAACCAAGAAAAGCAAAGCAAACAATGTTCTTATATTAAATGTAAACCCTCACACCCTAAATATGTCTACATTCTATTTCCTCCATCTCTGCCTCAGCTCAGACTCTCGTCTCTTCTCCAACAGGCTGTTACTGGTCTCCCTGTTTCCAGTTTCCACCTCTACAATGTTACCAGGGTGATTTTTCTGAAATATAAATCTTCAAAATCTATAAAAGGAAATTCAAATCCAACTTTCTTCACACGGATCCTTAGCTTTCGGATAAAACCCTCGCTTCTTTGCATGGCAGACAAAGTCCTCCATGACTGAGGTCCCACGTCTGTTGGCCCCAGACGCCACAGTCCCTGCCCCTCGCCACACGCACATTTGGGGCTCTGGCCCACTGCCGTTCAAGAGCCTCAACTTTCACAAGCTTGTAGAACACTCTTCCCCTCCTCATCTCCCCACTTCATTACGGTTTGCTCTTCAACGCTGGGCTCAAGACATCACCTCCTACCTGCATTCAGGGCTCCTTCCCCAGCCTCCGAGAGCCCTGTGCAAACCGTTTCTGCAATTAGCACGTCGCATCCTAACCGCCCTCTCCCCAGGGAGACTGTATGCATCCAGTCTCAGGAACCAAGTCTCATGAAGTTCTTTCCCTTGTGCCTTACTGAATGCTCACTAAATTGTGTCAGATTAATAAATTAAAACATCCCAGCACACAGGAAACACCCATGGAGCACAAAGTACCAACCTAAGTGTGGTTTTACTCATTCATTCTGTAATGACTAGGATTATCAATAATAACCATAGCCCTCCCTTGTTGGGTATTACAGTGCACTTGCTGGATCTTGCGGGAGAACGTAAAGTAAGACTGGACATAGGCCTGGTCTTCACGGAGTTTCTAGTCTTGCAGAGAGACACCATTAAGACATGAAGCCTGAAGCCTATAATCAGATCTGGGTATGACATGGGCAAATCAAATCTAAGGTAGAACCCATTCCCGGCAGATTTCCCGTAAAGCATTTAGACATAGAGTTGCTTTACAATGAACAAGAGGTAGGAAACAGGAAAGAAGAGAGATGGGAAATGAGAAAAGAAGAAAAGGCCACAGAGGTCCTCACATTCATTCCACACATCCCGGCTTCCTGCCTGATGGGAGTAGACACTGAAGGTGGGGACGGGCCCAGACCAGGCTGGGGGCCCCCACGGGTGCCTGCCTGTCAAGATACCCTGTATCCTCAGGATGAATAATTTAGGGACAAGGGGGGCCTGGCACTGGCTGGCAACTTGGCCAGACAGTCCCAGTCCTTCCCCTGCCCCAGGGCTCTGCCATTCAAATCAGTATTTGTTAGCGGGCGGAATGGGCTCGCTTCACGCATGTTCTAATTAGACAATGGAGATTATTACAAAACACCTGCAATGTTTGTAATCGTTTAAAATAATGAGAATCAATATTAGCTTTCAAAGTCACCATATGGTAAATGCTCATTCCAGGCATGTGGTCCCTGATAGGCTCTCAATGCTTCAAAACTGATCATTAACATTTTTTAATTTGCAAGAAGTTGCTCTTGGTTAATGAATTGGCTGCCTGTGTGCCCTCCGCACAGTGACTGCCTCTAAGTGATCATTTAATTGTAACACGGCCTCAGGGCCCACCGGAGTACTTGGGGTCTGCTGCAAAGGACATGCTCCAGAGTCAAGAACAAGCCAATACCCCACCACCAGCAGGCACTTCTCAGATGTCTGATCTCCAAGCCCCTTAAAATGCTGGTTCTCAGATCCCGAGAGAACTTGTGAAGAACAGACTGGTGAGTCCCATCCCAGAGTTTCTGACTTGGCAGGTCAAAAGGAAGGGGCCTGAGACGCTGCATTTCCAACAGTTTCCCAAGTGATGGAGACACTGTTGGGCCAGGGACCAGGCTTTGAGAAGCACCGTCCTACAGGAGGACATCCAGGCCGGACTCCAAGGTAACACCTTCCCCATCGGCAAGAAGCACCCGGGAAGGGTGAAGATTGAGAAGAAGACTACAGTTTTTTCCCTGTTCCCTGAGCAAACTTCCGGGTCACACCTAATAAGACGGGCGGTGGGCTTCATGGAACATGTGTTGAGCCAGATACTGTGCTGGGCACCTCTACATCTTGATTAATCCTCACCACAACCCGGTGAAGGAGGTGCTACCACCACATGGGACAAAAGAGGAAATGAAGACCCGGGACTGTCCGGTGGCAGCCTGGCCAACACATGGAGGATTCCAATTTAAACAAAGGTTTCATGCCTCCAGTCCCGTGTGTCATCACAACTGTCCCAAATGACGTGACCGGAGGGTAAGTGTGGGCCACTTCACTCCTCACCCAGAGCCTGTTTTCTCCCCTTCCCTGGGTTCTCCTGACCACTATGGGATGCGAGGCGGAGAGGATCCTCTGCAAGCACGTAGATGGTGCAAATTACCAGAACCGCACCAGAATATATTCTTTTTCTCTTCACACATGGTCAAAAGTTCTTCCCTCCCCATAAACTGAGCACACAACCCCTTTTTGCTTTGACCTCAGTTTGACTGCTTTGACCTCAGTTCTCATCTACTAGGCTGGTACTTCTCAACTTTTAATATGCCTAGGAATCACCTGGGGAGCTTGTTAACCTGCAGCCTCTGGAGGCACAGGTCTAGGACGTGCCCAGAAGCAGCACGTGCTGCCCTGCTTCCAGGTGGCACCCCAGGGGATGCTGACGGTTAGCTCTGTGTAGACACAGAGGACCTGGCATGGTGGGAGGCGTGAGCTTGGGAGCCAATGCACCTAGGTTCCGATCACTCCCAAGGTATTTTTCCTAAAACAGTTTACTCGAACTCTCAGAACTTCAGCTTCCTTATTTCTAAACTGGGAATAAGATATACCCTCCCCCCCACAGGATTATGGGATTCCCAGGTGTCACTAGTGGTAAAGAACCAGCCTGCCAATGCAGGAGACATAAGAGACAGGGGTTCGATCCCTGGGTCAGGAAGATCCCCTGGAGGAGGGCATGGCAACCCACTCCAGTATTCTTGCCTGGCCTGAAGGGCTACAGTCCATGGGGTCGCAAGGAATCGGACACGACTGAAGCGACTTAGCACGCACCACAGGATTACGAGATAAATAACACGTGAAAAGCACCTATCATTCTAGCACCCTCCTGCCCTCTCCACAAAAACCCCTCTGCAACTACTTCACCCTCTTTGAAATCTCCCTTCTCTCACTTCCTACCCACCCAAGCTTATGAGCAAGGGAGGTCGGACATTTTTACCTGGTTTACCTGTGGGGCAATCACAGGCTTCTGATAGTCCACAGCCAGGCTGTGCCGGGTCTCAAATACAACCCAGGGCTCCTGATCCCAAGCTGAACGCTGTCTCCCATGCCCTAGGGACTGAAGCCTCAGCCCTTCTAACTTGGCGGTAGAGCAAACACAAGAACAGAACCACTGCAGCCAGAATTAGCATAGCTCTGCAGGAGTCCTAAAGAAGAAATGAATGGCTCCGTACTCATCTTTTGTTATCTGGAAATAGAAATATTGGCAGTGGGAGTGGGGTGGGGTAGGGGGGAAGTGTGCAGATTTCAGCACAGCAACAGCCCAGAAAGTAGACACTGTTTTATCTCTAGCTGGAGCTCTATTTTCATCCAGGGAGTGACTTGGTAAAACAGCCCCTGGGATAACACATGAGACACCTCTTAGCCCCAGGCAGGGAGCCCTGAGAAATGTACAATATCAAAAGAAGGAAAACAGATAAAACGGAAAAATCATAGGTAGGATTTATGGCAAAGTTTGCTCACAGCCAGGTGAATTCACTAGGCTCCCCGAGCTTCCTTTTTCTTCTTCCTTTGAAGTTTGAAAATACCTAAGACTGTTGTTTTAAATCATCCCCATAAAACATCGCCTGCTACAGAAGCTGCGATCAGGGATTCTCCCGGCATCCGCATTTGTCGCCGAGCTCATAATTCACAGCAATTCATAAACTTTTTCAAAATCCTGTGAACGTAACTTCAGGGGGTTAATAAAACAGCTTTCTACTCCTCTACTTCTTGCCATTGATAATTTATTCAAATTGTAATTGCCTGTAATGTGCACCCTCTATCACATTACTGCTCACGCCCCGTGCACGCTCCCCCACCATCCATCACCCCAGCTGTCAGCACGGCCCTCCTTCCTGCCTGGCACACAAACATGGGACTGCTTCTCTTCTCACAGCTAGTGGACAAGCTGGATGGAGGATCCCACTGGCGCCTTCCCACTCGATGGCTGACATTTAGTCTCAGGCTATCTGCGTCTCAACCATGTGTCTTGTGGCATGAGGTTTGCAGGGTTTGGTGGTTTGGGCAGAGCTATTTGCGCATGTGCAGACAATGCAATGGCAGCAAAAGGGTCTCCTGGGGAACAGCGGGTGATGGATGGATCACAGATTTGAAAGTCAGGAGACTTCTCATTCTAGCTGTACTGTGACCTCTGTGCAAGCAGAGGTAACCCCTTAACCTCTCTGAGCCTGTTTCCTCACCTAGAAAATGGAGGCTGTGAACTTGCCCCCTCCATTCCACAGGACCCAGTGACTGTTTCAGAGACAATGAGATTATTTCTCAGGCTGACTCTGACTCACACAAAGTCTGACATTCCCTTCCAGGTTTTCCCCAGTGGAAAAAAGCAAGTTATCATCTGAGTTCTTGAGGCAGATCTGGAACCAGGGGATCAGGCAAGGAGAGAGGTCATGGAAGGTGGGACCCAGCTTCTAGGAGCAGATAAAAAGGATACTAGAGTCAGTCCTAGAATTAGTCCAATTGTTTGGTGTTGGGCAGATGGGTGTCTGATTCTGGTGACCCCAAGATGGCAAAAGCAGAGCTCAAGGCTGCAGCTGGGCTCCAACCAGTGGCTCTGAGGTCTTCCAGGCACTGGGCGATAATGCATCAGATGATGTTTCTTTCCCCCTGCCCCTGTTCAGATCTCAGTGTGCATCAGCAGTTTCCAGCCTCCTTACTGAGCGGCCAGCACCGGTCTCTCCTCTCCTGCATATCACCTCTTAAGCTCCCCAGATGTACAGAAGGATGGAGTCCCAGCCTTTAACAGCCTTTCCAGAAGAAAATGCTCCCACCCTCTCAGAAGTTCCTGTGTGGACTCAGAAGTCCACATGCAGGGCCTGTCTCCAGGCAGCTGACCGCACAGAAAAGCAGATCTTTTCGACCCCGGCTTTTTTTTTTCAAGTCCTAGCACCGCCCACGCCCCCACCCCCCACTTCTTGTTAAAATTCCCCACAACAAGTGGCAGCAGTAGGTTTGCTCAGCAGGTACCTGAACATAACTGAGACGAGGGAAAGGAAATCGCAGAGAATGCCAAGAGACCTCCCAGGTCCCCCATCACCCCCTGATGGGTTTCTCTTTATAACACGTGGGGGAAACCAACTGGTTTCCTGCATCCGCGGAGGCCGAGAAGTGGCACTAAAATGAGGAGGAGGAGAAGCAGAGAAGAGACGTCTGTAAACCCCCCAGTTAAGTTCTGGCCCGATGCCTGAGCCCCTGGGAGCCTCTAGTCCCTTAGGAAGAGGCAGGTGGAGGAAAATGCTCTTTTCTGCAGCTGCTACCACTTACCACAAATCATTTATTTCATCTTCTTAGCAAGCGCAAAGTGTACCCAATCCCACCAACTGCTTTCTCAAAATCTTAAGAAGTAGCATTCTCCGGTAGGACTTCTTCCCCGAACGAGATTGCCTTCCTCGTGCGATTTACATTAGTGGGGAGTCTGTTATTAGCTTGATATTTTATCTCTGACACGGTGAGAAATACTGCTGCCATAAACCTGGGTGCCCTTAGTAAAAGCTGAACTACTTGGCAAAAGCTAATAAAGTGAGGGACGATGAAAGCAATTGGCTATGAATACCTAAGCAGCAAAGACGACAGAGGCCCGCAAGGCTGGGCCACAGGCATGCGCGGGTCTGCACACACACAGACACGCGCGCACGCCCTCCCATGTCACTTTCCCTTGTGGCCACGATCACCTTTTTTCTTGCCCTGTGAGCCATTTCCTCCCAACCCAGGGCTCTTGGGTCCAAGAGTCGCAGTTGCTTATTCCTAAAAGCGGATGGATCTAGGCTTTGTAAACCATGCAAGATTCAGAAGGCACAGGAAACGCCCAGAGAACTTGGTGAGGATTCAAATTCCCAGCCCCCAATCCCTCCAGAGATTCTGAGAACAGGATGATGGAATCTGAGAACCCGCATTTCTAACAAGCATCCCGTGAAGGGTTAAGGGGACTGGACTCACGACCGCTGTATTCGTAGGCGCTGAGTGGTCAGCATAACAAACAGGAACCTGTCCCTGCACCAACGCTGAGTGAAGAATGCATTTCAAGGCCGACTCAGACCCTGTTTCAAAAGATCTGGTCATCCGTATGCCCCAAAATGACTCAGATCAAACCAGCCGTATCAGAACAGAGGCTTCTGCCTTCCTGAAGGCAGGTGCCAGCCCAGGTTCTAGGTGTGTGTATCACATGCTGGAGGAAGGGTGGATGCTCGCTCCATATATTGATGAACATGTGCTGTCAGTCTGTGGACACGCCCATAGGAATATTAATAAAGGCAGCGTCTCTTCCTCTGGCTACCTATTTAAGAAACTTTACCAATTGAGAGACTCTGAAGCGCAGTGGCTGGCAGTAAATGCCGATCCTTTGGCTCACATTGCTTGAGGGACTTCAAAACACTCGGAGGCAGGACTGTCGGGTGTGGTCCTCACCCACCCAGCTGCTTCTCCTGAATAATGAGAAGAACACAAAACCACACTGGACAAGCGGTGAATTATGCAGCATGCCTTGAAGTTTTTAACATGTGCTTCTTTACTCAGTGATGAGCCTGGAAGGAAGGTGAGATGGGGTTGGGGTGGCAGAATCCACCATGATGGAAAGTGAGCCTGGTGGAGCCAAAGAGATGGCATAACGCTGTGGATTCTCAGCCCTGGCTACATAGTGGCATCATCTGCAGAATTTAAAAATAATAGGAAATACTAACCCTAGAGATCCCAACTCTGATCTGGGGTGGGGCAGGGCACAGGTATTTTTTTAGGGCTCCTCAGATGTTTCCAACACGCAGCAGAAGTCAGTCATCTCAGACTAATAGAACTTCCAGGGAGTTTAAAGCTGGATGCTCAGTCTGCGCTGAGTTGGACCTTCTGGCAAACTTCACAATGTGTCATTACTGGGGTCCCATCTCAGAGAATAACAGGTGTGGATTCTTTTAAAATCCCCCCCTTTTTTTTCGCTTTTGTGTGTGCTCAGTCATGTCTGACTCTTTGCAATCCCATGGGCTGTAGCCTGCCAGGCTCCTCTGTCCATGGGGTTTTCCAGGCAAGTATACTGGAGCAGATTGCCATTTCCTACTTCAGGGGATCTTCCCGATCCAGGGATTGAACCCGGGTCTCCTGTGACTCCTGCATTAGCAGGTGGGTTCTTTACCACTGTGCTACCCGGGAAGCCAAAATCTCCCCCAGGTGATTGCACTTTGCAGCAGAAGCAGAGAAGGGCTGGGAGATGTTTCATGCTGACGGCTGCCTGTCCTTTGCCTCGGGTTTTAACACTGACTTAGTGGGAAGCACTGGATTTTGAATCAAGAGACTGAATTTAAGTCTTAACTTTGTTAGAAACTTGCTGTTGCAACTTAAGCAACATTAACCCTCTAGGCCCCAGCTTCATTTTGATCCTATCTCACAAAACTGGTGTAAGAATTAAATAAAATCATTTGAGGGACTTCCCTGCTGGTCCAGTTGTTAGAACTTTGCCTTCCAATGCAGGGGTGTGGGTTTGGTCCTTGGTCAGGGAGTTAAGATCCCACGTGCCTTGAAGCCAAAAAGCAGAACATAAAACAGAAACAATATCATAACAAATTCAATTAAGACTTCAACCATAGTTCACCTTTTAAAAAATCTTAAAAACTACATTGAAAAAAAAATTTGAAAGCACTCAAAAAATAGTGATCTGCTACATAAATATCACTGTATCCTTTCCTAGACCAAAAAAACAAAGGTTCTACAGGGTTTGTATCTCAGCAGGCAGGGAGAGCCTGTGCTATGAGGAAGCAGGCCCCACGGGCAGATACTAGTGACAAGGATGATGCTTTAATGCTTCAAGTGTGTTTTTCCACCATTGACTCCACCCCAGGTAGACTTCTGAGATTATGCTGTTCCATATTAGAGAAGCAGCTCAGAAAGTCTCAGAAAAAGGCTCAGAAAGTTCATCACTCAAACAGCAGCAGCAAAATTCAACTTGGTTCTATTGATTTGCGACCCCAAGTCCTTTCCATTACACCCAAGGTTCTCAAACCTTCCTGTGCAGCAGCCTGTAGGTACCCCTAGCCCAGAGTTTCTGATTCGGCATGAATCTGCATCTCTAACAGTTCCCAGGTGATGCTGTTCGTTCACTGACCACACTGGGAGGACTACTGAACACCACCAAACCTTCTTTGATGGTAGAGAATCGCCCTAGAGAATGAAGCAACTGCACCTGTGGCAAAAGTGGGGGCAGGGAGGAAATGGGGAGCGAAATGGACAGTCTAACTTCACCTCCTCTATTTTTTTAAATGTGTAAGGAAACAGGCTCAGTGAAGCTAAATGGCCTATCAAAAGACACGTGTCCCACAATACCAGGCAAGGAGGCGTGGAGAGGGCTCATAGAAGCTGGCAAAAATACCAGGAAAGGCTTTGGTGCTATGCGCTCATGAATCATTAAGGGTCTAGAGGGTTTGAACCCCCTGGTGGTTCAGATGGTAAAGAATCCGCCTGCAATGTGGGAGACCTGGATTCAAGCCCTGGGTTGGGAAGATTCTCTGGAGTAGGGCAAGCAACCCACTCCAGTATTCTTGCCTGGAGAATCTCCATGGACAGAGGAGCCTGGTGGGCTACAGTCAATGAGATTGCAGAGAATCAGACACGACTGAGTGACTAAGCACAGCACATCAGCTTTCTGGACAAATCAAAACAATTCTCTAAACCACAATGTAATTTCCTGTAAAACTGAGAAAATGAGAGAACCTATGTCTCAGAGCATTTAGTAAGATAATGAATGTGAAATATACAGTTTATCTGACATTAAGCACCCGATAAATGTTAGCTGTTATTTATAATCATTACTGTTACTACTGTCACCATTCAAACCACTCTCACCACCAGCAAGCACCAACTGAACAGCCTCTAATAATGTAGAGGGCTGCAAGATGTGGGCATTTCCCAACCTGTACAGAAGTGAGGGCTCCATATTTTTCACTTGTAGCAGTGTCTTCAATTTCAAGTTCAAGTAAAATAAAATGAATATTCCTTTGAGACTCTTTCAGTCATCTTTGAGTTTAGGGGAGATGTATTGTCACCAAATCATTATTGTGGGAATAGATCATCGAGAGCTCACTGACTTTCTCCCTCTCTCTCTCCTGGCTTGCCAGGAACTATCCTGGGAAAAGCCCAGGGAACTCTCCTGGACTTCCCAGGTGGCGCTAGTGGTAAAGAACCTGCCTGCCAATGCAGGAGACACAGGAGATGCGCGCTCAGTCCCTGAGTCAGGAAGATCCCCTGGAGGCGGCATGGCAACGCACTCCAGTATTCTTACCTGGGAAATCTCATGGACAGAGGAGCTTGGTGGGCTATAATCTATAGGGTTGCAAAGAGTCAGATGCAACTTAGCACGTATGCATGTGCTGGTTTTAGCTCTGAAAATCTCACACCCTGAGAAATTTCTGTCTCTCCCAGGCAAACAGGATGGTCGATCAAGGACTACTCTTTCACACACCTGAATACTCTTTAGTAAGATGAATGTTTTAATTATCGGCATTGGCGAGCACATTTTAAAGGTGGAGAGCAAGGTAAGGACCACCTGTCTTACCCTAGTCAAAAGTATACATGAGTTACAGCCTCAGCTTTCCTGTTCCAGGGTCCTCTTCTATTCTCCTTCAAGAGGGATCCTAAATACATTTATTCTGGGATGTAAAGGCTGTTTATCAGCTTAAAAGGATTCTTGGTTCAGGCAATTTACATTTCAATAGAGAACCAAATATTAGCTGAAGACTCAAAGTAATTATGAGCAGAGAGAGATTTGTACTTGAGGGTGAGGGATTTAGGGCAATCCTCGCTGAACCCCTGAAATTATAGACTTCCACTCTAGGGGAAGCAAGCCTTCCCTTCCTCACACCAAAAATTCTCATTAGAGAAGGGGGCACATCAGAATCATCATGTCCAGGGATCAGCAAATCGCAACCTGCTTGGTCAAAGCCTATCCACCATCTATTCTTGTAAAGAAAACAGTATTGGAGCACAGCCATGCTCCTTTGTTTATATCCTGTGTGTGGCTGCTTTTCTGACACAACACCGGAGTTGAGTAGTTGCAACAGAGACCCTATGGTCTGCAAAGCCAAAAACGTTTTCACCCTGAACGTTATAGACCAAGCTTCTTCCAAGTGTGGTCCATGGGCTGGCATGCACATCACCCAGGAGCTTATTAGAAAGGCAGGACTTGGTTCCACCCCAACACTTCTAAATCAAAATCTGCACCTTAACAAAATCTCCAGGTGATTCACATGCATGCCAAAGCTTGAGAAGCACTGGCCTAGGAGGATTTCTCCAAATATTCATGTCTTGGACTAGCTTCAGGACACCAATTCACTTCTATAGACCCCACCTGTCACCCCGTGAGACTATCCCTTCGAGAGCCACTATTCCCACAGGGTGGAGTTGCAAAATAGAATATAAAGTGCCCAAGGAATAGAGATGCAGATGTAGAGAACAGAGTTGCAGATACAGCAAGGGAAGGAGAATGGGGACGAAATGAGAGAGTAGAGTCCACATTTCTACACTACCGTGTGTAAAATAGCTAGCTAGCGGGAAGCGCTGTGTAACACAGGGAGCTCAGCTCGGTGCTCTGTGATGACCTTGGAGGTGGGATGGTGGGGGCAGGGGAGGGAGGTGCCAGACGGAGGGGGTGTATGGATACGTTCAGCTGATACATGCTGTTATACAACAAAACCAACACAACATTGTAAAGCGATTACCCTCCAATTAAAGATAAATTTTTTTAAAAATATACAAACTGCCCAGTTAAATTTGAATCTGTAAAAACAAGTACTTTAGTGTAAATGTGTACCAAATATTCCATGGGATATACCTCTAATTAAAAAAAAAAAAAGACTCATCTATCTGAAATTAAAATTTAACCAGATGTCCTATATTTTTATGTGCTAAATATTGCAACCTATCAATTGGGGCTTAATAATTTACTAGAACAGCTCACAGGACTCAGGGAAAAAACTGTACTTACTATTGGTTTATTCTAAAAGCTACAAGTTAGGAACAGCCAAATGAAAGAAGTACATAGTGCAAGTTATGAGGGGAGGGCATCCCGCTACCCCAGCACTTCAATGTATTCACCAACCCAGGAGCTCTCTGAACTTGTCCTTTAGGGTTCTTATAAAGGTTTCACTACATAGGCAAGATTGGCTAAATCACTGCTCACTGGGGACTAACTCAATCTTCATCCCCTCTCTTTTACCAGGAGGTTGAGAAGTGGGGCTCCAAGTTCCAACTCTAATCACTTGGTTGGTTCCTCTGGCAACCTGTACCCACCCTGAAGCTGTTTGCGGAGAGACATCTCATTAGCACAGACTCAGTTATGTTGAAAGGGTCTTATTATAAACAACAAAAAATACTCTCACTCCAGTCATTCAGGAAATGTCAAGGGTTTTGGAAGCTCTAGGGCCAGGAACTGGGGGTGAAGACAAATATATATTTCTTACTGTGATTTCTTATATCCTATCACACCTCTTAAGGCACTTTGCCTGCAAATATGGCTCCCAATAATCTGTCCCATCCTGATGACCACATGTCCCTCCTCCCACCGAGAGGAATAGCCTGTTTTCTGTCCCATGAATCTCAGCTGGCCTTGAGACGTGCTTTGATCCACAGGAAATGGCAGAAGTGATGCTCTGCCAGTTACAAGGTCAGCCTTTAAGACACCCGACAGAGAGAGACAAATATCATATGATATCAGTTACAGGTGGAATCTAAAAAGGCGTACAAATGAACTGATCTACAAAACAAAAATAGAGTTACAGATGTAGAAAATAAACATATGGCTACCAGGGGATAAGTGGAGGCGGGGAGAGATAAACTGGAAGGTTCGGACCGACACACACACACACTGTTGCCGTTTTGTTGTTCAGTCGCCAAGTCATGCCCGACCCTTTGCGACCCATGGACTGCAGCATGCCAGGCTTCCCCCATGCTGCTATATACAAAATAGGTAACTAATAAGGACCCACTGTATAAAATGGGAAACTCTATGCTGTGTAATGGCCTATATGAGAGCAGAATCAAAACAGAGCGGATGTGTATACAAGTATGAGATGCACACCTGAAACTATTACAACATTTAATTCAACTACACTCCAGTAAGAGTGTTTTCAAAAGACACTGACAATTTCCACTTTTATTATCTTGGGACCCAACTACTATGCTACAAGGGAGCCCAGGCTATCGACCCTGCTGGAGAGGGGCTGTGCAGAGAGGGGCTGTGCAGAGAGGCTCTGGAAGATAAGAAGTCACACGGAAAACTGAGGTGCCAGATGGGTGAGAATGACCTTGCTTTTCTAGCTCAGACTTTCTGCCAAATAAATGAAGCTACACAGGTGACCCCAGTAGTAGTACTCAAGGCAGAACTAATGGGTCAACCCAAAGAATCATGAGAATTAACAAATTACTTACTATTGCAAGCAATCTTTTTGTTCCACAGCAGTGATTAACTGATAAACCTGCCCTGTCCCCAGATTAGACACTTGGTTTCACTCTGAAGAGCCTTGTTCTTTAAGGCTGAGTCTGGCAAAGGAAACAGCCATCTTCCGAGTATCCAAGCCTTCCTAAGAAGGATTGGATAAGTCCTCTCAGGACAAGATGGCTTTTCTTTCCCCACTCAGTATTATTGAAGGATGCAATTCTGTTCTCTACCACAATGGTGGCTGAATTTCTCAGCTCTTCTTTGGGCTCACAGCTGCAAACCCAGCTTTTGATGAGCTGGTATTTCTCTCCCAGAACCAGTACAATCCACGGGATGAGAACTGCTTTCTAAGCTATGAACAGCATTCTTTTCTGCCTTCCCTTCCCCTCCGCTGCCTCCATGAATTTAAGCTGTTGGCAGAATGAATGCAACTTGTCTTCTCAGCTACTGAAGATTCTGGGTTAAAAGGAGAAGTCTAAAATCTCTCTTCCTTTGTGGGCACTTGCCATCTCACTGCTCTCCATCTATGTTTTCCTTCTTCAGAAACTCCAAAAACCCTGCCCCTTAGCATCCTCATTAAGCAAGTCCCTGGCACTAGTATCTGGACTCAACGTGGTAGCATAAAGATATTTGCTTTTATCTGCTCTCAGCATCCAGGGCTCACACGTGCTCAGAGCAGGGATCAGGTGGGCAGTCTTCTCTGCCACCAGTTTAAAAAAAGGCATCCCTTTTTGACTCACGCAGTTGGACTCCGAAGAAACTGGCAGCCTCATTTGTCCATCCCACTCCAAAACTATTTCTTTTCTCCTCACATACATGGCTGGGAGAATCCTATATATGAGAAGGGGCTGACCCGGGGTCTGCTGGCATCCCTCCCAACTCACATGCTCAGACACAGGTAATGCCATATGTGCACCTCCTCTCCAGGGTCCCAGGGCTCTCACCTCATTACCACCGGGTTTGCGCATGACAGCACTGTGGAATGGTGCAAAGACCAGGCTTTGGAATAGCACCCACCTAAATTTGTATCCCATCTGCTTACAAGCTTTGGGACTTTGGGAAAGATTCAAAATTTCTCTGAGCCTCAGTTTCTTTATCTGTTAAAAATGAGAAAAACAATATCTGCTACCCTGGTGACAATATATTGAAAAGACCTGGCACAGTATCTAGTATACGATATTCAAAAATAGTAACTACCTCTCCCCTCCCAGCTAGGGTGTCACACAGCTTAGCAGGGCCAAAGACACCCCACCCCCGACAATTAGTCCACTTGCCTTGATAGGGGTCTTCATCAGAAGAGAAAAGCAACTCATTACGGCCAATCAGGCTAGGACTTGGTCTTTTCTTTGAGAAGCAATGTGCTCCAATACAAAAAGGCAAAGAATTCAAAATTAGCATGCTCTAGATCCTACTGACAGGCTAACCACTTCCACTGCCTTGCACAAATGACTCTAACTCTAACTCCTCATCTCTATAATAAGGGACCTAGAGACACCGGAGAAGGCAATGGCACCCCACTCCAGTACTCTTACCTGGAAAATCCCATGGATGGAGGAGCCTGGTAGGCTGCAGTCCATGGGGTCGTGAAGAGTCGGACACGACTGAGCGACTTCCCTTTCACTTTTCACTTTCATGCATTGGAGAAGGAAATGGCAACCCACTCCAGTGTTCTTGCCTGGAGAATCCCAGGGACAGGGGAGCCTGGTGGGCTTCCGTCTATGGGGTTGCACAGAGTCGGACAAGACTGAAGCGACTTAGCAGCAGCAGCAGAGACACCACAAAGACACCTTCAGGTGTTCAACTATGAAGTCCCAGATTTTAACCTAAAAGTCCTGATAGCTGTATTTTCCTGGGCCTGCATCCTGCTCCTATTTCCTTTCAATCTAATTCACCCCTGAGTTGATTAGTCCTCATATTTTCACTGTAGCTCATTTTACCAACTGTTGAGCTCCCACAGGTTCTGTGCCACCTGCTGCCCTGAGAGTCTGTCTTTTCCACTCATGGACTGGCCATCAGGTGGCCCTCAGTCTGTGGCAATGACCAGGCTCGTTGAGAAGGAATGTACCCATCTGCCCACCTGCAAACACAGGCCGAGGGAGTCCTAGCCCCTCAAGGACTTTGGGGTCAAATAGGAACGTCTGTGATGATGGAAATGTTCTGCGGTCCTGCTCTGTCTGTGACATTGGCTGCCAGCTCCATGTAGCTGTAAGCACTTGAAACATGACTAGTGAGAGGGGGAAGCAGAAATTTAAATTTTAGTTAATTGGAAAATAAATAGCCAAACGTGGTTAGCGACCACTGTATCGGATGGTGCAGCTTTAAGGGAAATGTTACAGAGAAGCAGCTTAAAGGGCAGAGCTGGTGGGAATCATAAATATGTCTGTGGACGACATTTACTCTCCTGGGGATGATTTATTCTTCGAGGGCAGAAAGGTCTGGCTCAACTCTTAGCAGTAACAACCTAATCACCAAAGGGAGGAGAGGAATATACAATACTCGCCCTCACTTTTCATCCACCTGCAGGTGTTCACCCCACAGCCACCACCCCCACAGAGTACTCTCAAGCCACGCGCTCCAGAAGAGCCTCAACTGGGTCAGAAATGACCCTCAGGGTCTTAGACTTTGACTGTGAGCCCATCTTCCTACCAACTTTATTGCCCTAAACATTCCTTTTTCATCTGTTCATCTGAATATGCTCTAAACAATAAAAATTAAAAGTTAAAAAGTTAAAACAATAAAAAGTTAAAAAATAAAGATGCCAACTTCCTAGGAGAATAATATCAATACTGTACAGTGTGGCCTTTGGAGGGCTCCAGGAGTGTAAAATAAATTAAGATGCTTGACCGAAAGAAGTTTTATGTAGATCTTAATCCTTTAGAGAAAGTCTCCAGCACTTTGTCTAAGACATGGTGTGAGACGGCCTTTGCAACTCCAGAGCAGGCCGTGTACAGAGGCACAGTCACCAGTCAGCTGAAGACGGCCCACTCCCTCCCAATGACAGAGGCAGGAAGGTGCCCCTCGGCCTAGCGCACTGCTCACTTCGTCATCCCCAAAGCAGCTTTGCTTTCCCTCTGCCCCTACTCTCTCCATTGCCTCGTTTTCCCCTGTACCCTCCATTGCCTCCTTCACTAATCATCCTTGGTAGTTCCACCGTAGCAAGATCCAGAACCAGGATGAGTGAGAGTGCTTTTCTCCGAGACAGCAGAATCTAAGGGGTGTGAAAACGGCTGAACTCAAGGTCAAGGAGAGGGAGGTCATGTCCGTCCCTCTGTACCATCGGGGAACCCACTATCTCCCTCTTCCATTTGCTTCTTGGCTCTCCACTTCCAAGGATGTTCCATTGCTTGGCAGGCACATTTGATACCTGGAAATTGGAAAATTATAGCAAGCTACAACTTCACATCTCAAGATCCCACTGAGACAGACGCTAAAGAGACAAAAGTCAGGGCTTGGACTGAATTCCAGAAAATTCTTAGAAATTAGAAATTCTAGAAAATTGGAGCAGGACCTGGGCTATAAACACCCGCCCAACCCAAATGCCACGATGGAGGCCTGTCGGGCTGAATGACTTGCCCTAACCCTGGCAGAAAGCCACCGTCCCAGTGCAATGCTCCCAAACAGAACGCCATCCCCCAGCCATCTCCCCAAAAGGTGATCTCGGGAGGGCAGATGAGAGGCAGCCCTGGGGTGGTCATACGTGAATATTTACCCTTTTAAACACTAAGTGAAGCGCTTACAATAGCCGGGAACTGAAAGCACACCATAGCTGTTGCACCTCCATTATGAAAACAAGTCACTTGTCCCCTAAGGCTCTTCCTTTCCTCTTCATCCATAAACTGAGGAGTGGGACACCCACCTCTGCACGAGCACTAAGCATACACAGGCTAACCCAAAGTCCTGGCTTGTCTTAGAGCCTCAGAGAAGAGACCCCTTCTGTGAACATAAATATAGACCCAGAAGCCTCCTGGGACAGAAGCTTCAGGAGAGAGACCAAGGCCTTGGTCTTATTTACCCTGTTTAACTGAAGTACCTGGAACAGGGCCTGGAGCAAAGCAGATGCTCAGTAAACACTTACTAAATAAATTAATATATTGGCGTGTCCCTTCGGCCTTCTAAAATACCAGTTCAAGTTCAGGCTTGGGAAAGCAGCCACAGTTTAAAGTCAACTAAGGACCAGGGCTGCATGAGAAAAGGCAGCTCCTGGCAAAGGGATAATTAACACATTGAAGACAATCAGATCAATTCAAAGAACCTAGACCCATTTCTCACCCACAACTCCAAGTAAAAGTGCAGTAATTCTCTAAGTGTGGTCTCCAGAACAACCCACACTGATTTGTTTATACATATATATATATATAAAAGGCAGACACCTGGGCCCACACCAGACCTACTGAATCAGACTTTCTGGGAAAGGAGGCCCAAGAATCTGGATTTCAGTTGCTTCCCCAGTGATTCTGAGGAGCTCTGGAGTTTGAAGACCCAGATCCAAAGCATGTTCTTCTGAGTCTGCTTTGAGGAATCTCCTTATATGGAAAGCAGGGAGCACCCGAGAACACAGACAAAGCCATCCGAGTTGGGATTCTGGCTCTCCTGATGATGTTCTATCTCGTGATTGCCCATGATCCTCACGTGATCGCCTGCACCTTCCCCACCGGCTCCCCGATTTATGTCTCATGAAGCTGCAGACAGGCTTTCCATGGAGAGAGGCTTCTGTTTCTGAAATCATTTCTGTCCTGTTCCAGAGACCTCAGCAAACTCCAGGAGCCTCATGCCAGCCAAAGGGCATTGAGGTGGGGATGGAGGTGAGCAGGTGATGGCTGCCTTCCTCCTGGATCCTGGCTATTGTGAACTGTTTAATCACTGCTCTCACTTGATTTTGTTGTTGAGACTTACACCCATGATAGAGTAATCGGTCTACAAGTCATCATCCAACACCCACAAGGTGCAGGGCACCAAAAGGTTAAGAATAACAGAAAAGGAGCTGCAGGAACTGGGTAGGGTTCTTACCCTCGAGGCCTGTGCAGTCTAGCCCGAGAAATAATCATAAACCCATGAAAAGAGAACTGCAAAAGAACTGACCAAAGAGCCTGAGGACCATAGACAATAGTTGGAACTTGAAGCTTTTCTTTAAAAAGAAGTCTAAAAGAGAGAGAGAAAGATTTGGAAAATGCAACAGCCTCTTCCCTCCCAGGGGGAACATTGCTGACCATTTGGCATTTCCCGACTATTTTCATCAAGTGTAGACCTGAGATTAGAAGAGTGTTTTCTGAAACTGTTAGCCACTCAGTCACGTCTGGCTCCTTTGTGACACCGTGGACTGCAGCCCACCGGGATCCTCTGTCCATGGGATTCTCCAGGCAAGAATACTGGAGTGGGTTGCCGTTCCCTTCTCCAAGGGATCTTCCTGACCCAGGATTCGAACCCATGTCTCCTGCATTGCAGGCAGATTCATTAACATCTGAGCCAACTCAAAAAGAAATTGGAGAAAATAAAGTTGAGCTTTTTCCCATCAGGAATGCCTTGGGGGCAATGATGGTCTAGAAAACAGCAGTTCTTGAGGTGAAATCCTGGAAGGATACCTCCCCTCTTTACCTGAGTAAGGGCTATCTCCTGGGCCTGCGGGGGTCCTGAGAAGGTTGCCACCCTGTGCCCATCATCAACTCACCCTCCCTTTCCTGTTCCTTCATGGGGAGTGATTCTCTGGTTCAACCTCCCAGGCTTCCTCTGAGGATAGGAGAGCAAAAGGTGAAAATGCCCATTGTGCTGTCTGGACCTAGAAGGTGCTTCAGCAAGTCTTGGTGGCACCAGAATGTTCCCTTAAAAGGATCTTTTCTACTGGAGGCAAGCTGGGTGTCCCTCTCACTCCACCAGGGACAAAGACACAGGACTCCCTGATTCCCACCCATCCCTCCAGAGCTTTTGAATCAATAGATGTCCCCTGTCTCCTTCATCCAGCTGGTGGTCTGTAAACTTCTTTAATCTCCCACTTTGTTAGAAGTTTATAAACACACATTCTCAAGAAGCATAAACTTCTCTCATATGCTGTAACCACACAGTAGATGTATTAGAGAGCACACACATACACTTGAACATGCACACACTCACAGAGAAAAATATTAAGACAGGATCAAAGATAAATATTTCTAGCCTGTTCATCCTAACATCTTGATAGATCACTTTTTGTCCTCCTTGGGAAGCAGACCCTTCACTTCAAAGACACCTGAATCCAGCCAGGTATAAACCCCAGACACATGGACTAGGGAGAAGGCAGCTCTGGCAGATAGCCATCTCAAATCCACCCTAGGGAATGTGAGTTCTGTCAAAGGACAGGAAATCTCACTAAAAGGAAGTGACTCTGGAAAGTGTCCTGGCTTTAATGGCTGTCCATATGCTGATGACCCTCAGATTTACATCTCTGGTCCCACCTCTTCCTTGAACTTCAACCTCAAACCCACTGACTCCTCGACATCTCCCCTTGGATGTCAAATCCAGGTTTGGAGATCTCAGACTTCATGTAACTCAACTCAGCTCCAGCTCTTTCCCCTTAAACTAGCCCCACCTACAGCCTGGTCACCCGCTCTGGTCAAGGGCATTGCCTTCTTCCTGTCGCTCAGGACAAATGCCTTGGAGTCATCCCTGACCCCTGTCTTCTCACTCACTGCACTTAATCTAAAAGCAAACCTTATTTATTAACTCTGCCTTCCAAGTAAACCCAGAGTATGACTATCCTCGGGCTTCTAGCAGTGGCGCTTGTGGTAAATAACCCACCTGCCAATGCAGGAAACATAAGAGTCATAGGTTCGATCTCTGGGTCAGGAAGATCCCCTGGAGGAGGGCATGGCAACCCACTCCAGTATTCTTGCCTGGAGAATCCCCGTGGACAAAGGAGTCTGGCAGGCTGCAGTCCATAGGGTCATAGAGTTGGACACAACTGAAATGACTCAGCACTCACACACCGTTGACTATTCTCATCCTCTCTACTATGGCCACCCTGGCCCCAAGCCCTAACTCTCACCTGGGAGCCTCCTAAGTCGCTCAGTCATGTTTGACTCTTTGCCACCCCATGGACTATAGCCCACCAGGCTCCTCCATCCATGGGATTTTCCAGGCAAGAGTACTGGAGTAGGTTGCCATTTCCTTCTCCAGGGAATCTTCCCCACCCAGTAATTGAACCCAGGTCTCCCGCATTGCAGACAGATACTTTACCCTCTGAGCCACCAGGAAAGCCTGTACTATTACTTCCTGAACTATCTTCTATTTCCCTCTCTTGTTTACTCTGCTTCACGTATACAAGCCTCCTGGTTGTTCCTAGGCAGGTCAGGAAGGCTTTCGACCTCAGAGACTTTGCCAAATTATTCCTTCTACCTGGACCACTCTGCAGTCCAAGTCCTGGTAGGTATGTCCTGCCTCCCCCTGTATCTGTATCGGGATGGCACATGTAGTCTTCATTCCAGTGTTGCATTCTCCACAATGTCTCTCTAACGACCTCATATCAAACTGTCCTGTTTGTTGCACACACTCCCACCCCACACTTCACTGATCTATTGTGCTGCTTCTCCCCCCGACCCCTATCATCAGACCCAAAGTGAGCAGGAATGTTTCCGTTGGTCTTCCTTAATGTTTACCATGGTGCCTGGCTCTCAGTAGGCACTCGGGAAATCTCTGTTGAATTTGGACCTGGAAGTCATAGTGCAAATCCCTCACGGCACTGATTTCAGAGGCCCCCCTGCCACGTGCTCCCCAGCACTGCACCTGGCTGCATGGCCAACCTCCCTCCAGGCCTGCAGAACTTACCAGGGCCCCAGACCCTGCCAATCGAATGCCTACCAATCTAGGGAAAATAGTCCTGCCCTACGTTTGGATGCTCTCCAGCAACGACTAGATTAGCACTTGCAAATTTATTCAGGGACTGAATCAAGCAGCACAGTCTCTGGAAAGGCCCAGTGTAGTAAACTTACTAATGGAGCTGTGCACGATCTCACTGGCACACAAGCACTGGCAGAGTAACTGTAAGTTTGTTTTTTTTAATTGCTGATTAAAACAGTCCTGAGGAGCCCCCCCTTTCATAGCTAGATTGGCTTTACAGGTAGGTAGGCAAGGCCACATGAAGAAAAGGGTTTAAGAAAAAAAAGAGAGTTCAGAAATTTATAACTTGTGATATCAAGATGGTACCGGCCCCAGACAAAACTGACCCTCATATCAGCAAGCCAGAAAACAGAAATTTCACCATTAGACTCATTCCTTTGGGTCAAAATGAGTTTTCAAAGTTCTAAGGTGCCTCTAAAAGGTTATAGGTGTTATGGGTTATAAGTGTTAGTCACTCAGTCATGTCTAACTCTTTGTGACCCCATGCACTATAGCCCGTCAGGATCTCTGTCCATGGGATTCTCCAGGCAAGAATACTGGAGTGGATTGCCATTCCCTTCTCCAGGGGAGCTTCGCAACCCAGGGATCAAACCTGGGTCTCCCGCATTGCAGGCAGATTCTCTACCATCTGAGCCACCAGGGAAGCCCAGATCCAAGATGATCCTTAAAGCCTTTTCAGCCAGGTCCATGGCAGGGTTAGCATGATAGCATAACTCTGTGAAAATGTAGCATAGGATAGGGGTTTGATATAGAGAAGAAAAGAGTTGGCAGAGGAGGAGAAAATGAATTAAAGAGAAATAACGAGAAAAAAAAACAAAACCACCAAGGTGTCCTACATTGCGGGCAGACTCTTTACCATCTGAACCACCAGGGAAGCCCCTGTAAAGAAAAACAAACACTGAGGGTCTGCCTTGAAGCAGGTATTCTGCCACCGCCTTTACATACATGAACACATGCACTAAGACACCCTGATAGTTTTCTCTTTATTACTCCCATTTTAGAAGAGGTTCAGAGAGGTTAATGACTCATCCCGTCACACAGCTAATAAGGACAGAGTCCAAGTTCTGACTTTAGACTGGTGTAGCTCCAACAGTCACGGTCATTACTCAAGAACAAAGTCCAGAGAGAGTTAACATTCAACTTCTTTATGATTTCCCTTCTGAGTGGCCTTCCTGGATATAATGAGGTGGCCCATGTTTTAAGGTAACCTCTAGTACAGAATACTGACACATGGGCACCATGTCGAAATTCTGGATCTCAGGACAAATTTATGTTATGTGGAGTGATCAAGCACTCACGTTGAGATGCATCATACAAAAATAGCTAGTTCTCCACATGCTCTCCAATTTCCAGGCATGCCAGGCATCACCCTTCAGGTGCCAGCCATACCCAGGAAGTGAAGAGTACTTCCTTCTCAGGCCACGAATCCTGGAACTCTGGGCTACCTGTTCCAGGAAGCAGCCTTCAAGCACAAATTTCTGGATTGCATTCAGCTAAAATTGATCTTTTCTGAGAAGAAAGCTTTTTCAAAGATTTGGTAAACACCCTGCCTTTTTTGTAGTTGAGATTGAGGGCACCACATTCATCTTGCTCTCTGTATTCTAGATGCTTTGCATCCTGGGACCCTGGAATATTTTCACATCTGTCCTTTCATTTCATGTATCTCTTTTCCATCCCATCATATGTGGAGAATTCTAAGGACAGAGGAGCCTGGCAGGCTACAGTCCGTGGCGTCGCAAAGAGCCGGACACGACTAAGCGACTATCACTCATATACTCAAACACTGGCGAGGTACAACTTATGTTTCTTTTTTAAAAGAACAGTCCTTCTGAAGAGAGTACTCAGTAGCTGAACTGAGAAGTAAGTTTAAGGTCATGATGGGAAAAGAAGGCTGATCACTCCTCGGCATTTAAAAACTCACATCCGGCCAGACTTTTCCAAACTTTAGTGAAGGTTTAAGATTTAATCATCCTCATTTCAAGCCTACAGTATCTGCTCTCAAAGTCAGCTTATACATTTTGGTGACCTTTCTCAAACTGGGCTTTGTAAATCCATGTGGTTATTATTTGACATTATAGACTCATGCCAAGCCAAATACCTTGCATAAAATATAGGATCCAGCCTTCTGACCCTTCAAAATTTGCATGTTCAAACACGCAAGCAAGCAGATTCTGGCTCCACTGTTTAAACTATACGGGAACATACAACTGAAAAATGCTAGGAAATTTACCAGTATCTTTTTATCTCCTAAGAGGAAATGGGTATCGGTGAAGAAGAAACAATGGCTTGCACACTTGTATATGTTATCATTCCATCTGCAGTGGTGTCAATCAGCTAATATGATCTATATTAAGTACATACTCAAAATATCTAATTGCAAAGATTTTAATAATTAGTTATTGTAAAGACTTTAAGCCTAGATTCTAGGTTTCAGCCCATCAAAATGTTAACTGGTCTTACAGCTGAGTCCCTCCGCTGTTCACCTGAAACCATCACAACTTTGTTCATCGGCTATTCCCCAAGACAAAATATTTGTGGTGTTAAAAAACTTTATAAAAGTTTTTAAAATGTTAACTGATCTTTGCTTCCTCCTGTAAGGGGCAACACACGTGACAAATTTAAATGAAACAGAAGTATGTCATCAGTAACACCACATGATGACGGCCTTACTCACACAGAATCTCTTATTTAAAGCAAATACATTATGTCGTGAAAAGTACAGAGATTTGAAAATTAAAACCCTGAATTTTAGACCAGATCTGAGATTAATGTAACATGATAGAGAAAATTTTGTTCATTATAAGTGCCCTGAAAAAGTTTTGAATTTGTTTGGGAAACAGGTTGGAGTGGAGGACAAGTGTACTGGGGCGACCCGAAGCTAGGTGGGCTCACTCCATCTGAAACAAGAGGAAGAATGCTTCTGGTGTTTTGGAGAAGACAGGCTCAGAAAGAGAGACCAGGAAAGAGACTAGGGGTGAAATCAAAAGTGATGCTCAGAAGACCACTTTGGGGGAGCTACTCTCAAGCTCACCAAACCTCCTAGTGTCAGATCGGCCCCAGCTAGCATCTAGCTGGAGAAGGCGTTGGCACCCCACTCCAGTAGTCTTGCCTGGAAAATCTCATGGACAGAGGAGCCTGGTAGGCTGCAGTCCATGGGGTCGCTAAGAGTCAGATACGACTGAGCGACTTCCCTTTCACTTTTCACTTTCATGCATTGGAGAAGGAAATGGCAACCCACTCCAGTGTTCTTGCCTGGAGAATCCCAGGGATGGGGGAGCCTGGTGGGCTGCCGTCTATGGGGTCGCACAGAGTCGGACACGACTGAAGTGACTTAGCAGCAGTAGCAGCAGCAAGCTTACTTAAAGCTCGAAGATTTTAAAATTGTGTCTATTTAGCTATGGTACCAGGAGCACAGAGCCCAGTCTACTTTACAAAGAAATCAAATTCTGAAACCATTCCACAACATCGGGCCTTCCACTGCATACGGAATGGCACACCTCAAGGCAAATCCAGCAAGCACCAATTATTTTAGGTGCTTACAACAGCAGTAATAACCAATGTGTGCATCTTTGGAGCAAGGTTGGTGACATCCTGACATCATCAGTGTTCCTTCTCGAGAGACCTCAGCAAGTTGTACTCCCAACCATCCTCAAATTCTAAAACATCATGAGAAAAACGGGCTTCCTAGTTTCTTCCTTCAGTACGTTTTGCCGACCAAGAGGCATCTCAAAGCGAGTGAATAGAAAACACTCATGGAATTCCAGGTGCCAATCCCACTTTGCCTGAAGAAACCCAAGGACAGAAGCAGGTGTCTCTCCTGTTTGGAAACTTCTCATTCGGACTGTCTTGCCCCCGGCCCCAGCTCCGGGCCGTTCTTTTCAGCCTGTTGCAAGAAACTGTCAGCAGGATGAGAGTCATTTGGCGGAGACTGCTACGAACAATTGTGCGTTTTATAACAGTCCATTAGCACAAAGCTCTTAATGAAAATGAAAGCCATTAATGAAGCCAAAAGGCAGTGGAAGCCTCCGATCTGGAGTGGGCAATTAGACAAGAGGGGAGGGAGGAAAAAATAAATACAAATCCGAAACAAGGTACTCTGTGATCAAGCACGTGATGTAAGCACGGCAGATCAGCCAATTTATTTCCTGCCTTTTTAAAGAGACATCTACAAACACTGAAAACTGTCATCATCCCAGCACCCGCCCCTTCCCCCAGGCTGTCAAATGATTCAATCTCGAAATTTCAGATCCATTGGCACTTTCAAAATAAAAACAGCAAGTGGGATTTTTAACTCCAAGAAGGTTTCCCTAAGAGTGCCATGATTTAGAGCAAAGTGAGTCACGAAAGTGAACTTTGTAATTACTATATTATTTTTATAACTCCTCTGAATCAGAAGCTCTCTTATTTTAACACACTGCAGACAAAGGCAAAGATTGCAGGAGAATAGGCCTCTGCCAAACACACTATTTTTGAGTGGGATTATTTCCTGTGAAAAGACAAGTCTCTAAAAGCTGTGCAGCTTCTGGGATGAGCACGAAAAGATCTCTGGTTTTCAAAGCTTGACCGCGTCCTGAGGTGGTCTTCTCCTCACCCTCTACCCAGTTCCAGCTGTGCTTGGCCTGCAGCCCCGGTTTGCACTTATAAGATAGTCCCTTCCCTTGTGTACCCGTGGGCTCTTCAACTAGACCATAAGCAGTCTGAGAGTGAGGACACCATCGTATATGCAGGTAGGACATTATGCCCCTTTGCCCAGAGAGACTTACAGACTTCCTGCTGGTGGCATCTTCATCCCTGGGCATACCTCTACCAAAATTACATATCTGGGAAATTCCTGATATCAACGTCCATCTCTGTATCCCTGGCGTTTAGCATAATGGAAGTTATGCTTCACATCCAAACACAGCCCATTACTGTGCCTGTGCTGAGCACAAATATCTGGGGAATGAATGACTAAACAAATGAATGATCAAATTGAACCGGATAGTCGTCTCCTCATTTGCATTAGCGCTTCTTCTAATTCCCCAGAGCCAAGTTCTTATTTAATCATTTTTCTTTTTTGTCTAGTAATTACGTCAATCAAATTCTGTTGCATCAAATAGCTGACTATGATGCTGTGGCTAATGATGATTGATGCAACTAAAGTCATCCTCCCCAGGGAATGCGAATCAAATCTCCTCCCTGTTAGCTACCATCTGGGCACGGGGGTAAACTACTGGAAAACCAAAGGCACCTCACGTGAGAAACAGCTTTAACTAAGGAGTCATTGTCTATTGGGCAAATAGTCAAGGAAGTCTCATGAGGATCTTTTCCTAGATTTCCTAGGAAGCCCCATCCACACATCCCATGTGGTGGCTTTGTAAAGCATCAGCTTGGCTAGGCTGAACTACGTTTCCCAGAATTCCCTTTCTTGTATGTTTCCACCTTGGGTGGGCCCCAGGTAGGACTCTTGAGGGCTCTGCATGATGGAGGAACAGTGGCAGCTTGTACACAGTGTTACCAATCTGTTGGTTTGCCTCATTCACATGAAGCAGCACCGAACCTACAACTGCTCCTCCCTCCCCTTGGATTCCCCTTCAGTGTCTCTGCCTCCTGATCCTGGGCAAGTACGTGTCTTCACTATAAAGAAGGGCCCCAGCTTTGACAGGATATCCATACCACTAACACCAAAGGTGACCAGAACCGACACAGGTTTCAGACCATCCTCGTGGAACTCATGCCATTGGGGCCAACCCACCTTTGATCTCCCCTAAACCACTGACTGCAGCCATGAAATTAAAAGACGCTTACTCCTTGGAAGGAAAGTTATGACCAACCTAGATAGCATATTCAAAAGCAGAGACATTACTTTGCCAACAAAGGTCCGTCTAGTCAAGGATATGGTTTTTCCAGTGGTCATGTATGGATGTGAGAGTTGGACTGTGAAGAAAGCTGAGAGCCGAAGAATTGATGCTTTTGAACTGTGGTGTTGGAGAAGACTCTTGAGAGTCCCTTGGACTGCAAGGAGATCCAACCAGTCCATCCTAAAGGAGATCAGTCCTGGGTGTTCATTGGAAGGACTGATGCTAAAGCTGGAACTCCAGTACTTTGGCCACCTCATGTGAAGAGTTGACTCCTTGGAAAAGACCCTGATGCTGGGAGGGATTGGGGGCAGGAGGAGAAGGGGACGACAGAGGATGAGATGGCTGGATGGCATCACAGACTCGATGAACATGAGTTTAAGTGAACTCCAGGAGTTGGTGTAGGACAGGGAGGCCTGGCGTGCTGCAATTCATGGGGTCACAAGTGTCAGACACAACTGAGTGACTGGACTGGACTGAACTGAACTGAAACCACTATGTACACCTACATTCCCTTCCTGACTACCTGCCTGGTGGACTAAAAGCTCCGTCAGACACAGTGACAACCTCACACATGTAACCAGCTCCCACTAACTCTTGCATGATGCCAAATCCCTACAACAAACCCATATATGCAGAGCTATATTTATCCATATATATATTCCACCTCCTAGTGGTTCTGCATTTCTGGCTGAACCCTGACTGATACACCCTGCTTCCTCTTTGGTATCATTCCTTACTGGCCTCCCCTCACTCATTTAGCTCCCGCCTTGCTAGCATCCTTGATATTCTTCAAACACAATGACAGTGCTCCTACCTCAGGGCCTTTGCACCTCCTGTTCCCTCACTTTCAACACTCTTTCCTCACCCATCCATGTGACTTATGCTTCACATCGTCCACAGTCCAGTCATGTCTCCACCTTGTCCAACCACTCTGTTTAAAACACTACAACCCTTGCTATCACTATACCCTGCTCTAATATTTTTCTTCAGAGCACTTATCACTGCTTCATATACATTTTTCCTTTTGCTGCCTGCCTCCTCCACTAGAATGGAAGTCTCATGAGAGTAGCAGTTTCTTGTCTCACTGTTTTATGCCCAGTACCTATAAGAGTAGAAAGCATGTAATAGATACTCCATGAATATTTGTTAAATGAATAAATCATTGAATCAATCAATGAATCTACCAACTAAAAAAAAATAAAATAAAACCTTGTAATTGAAGAATAATAAGGTAATGTGTTCAGTTCAAGCCCAAGATTTGAATTGTAAATAACAAAATAAGCAGGAATACATAGCATCTTCTGTTGGCTCCTGTGTTAATCAGCAAATGCAGCAGGAATTGCTATGCACATCTCCTAAAAAGCCAAGGAAAGCTCTAGCCAGCCTTTTTAGGCTGATCAAATTGCCAGCTACAGCCTCAGACGTTGACCCCTTCTTCTGGTTATTTACTTCAACTCGGATCCCTTTTCCCCCAGCAGGCAAACCTCTATAGATCTTTTCCCCACCATTCAAATACCACCTTTAGGTCGACAGTAGATTTTGATGATCTTCCTTCTTTGCTCTTACCTGGCTTTGCCTTGGCTGTGTTACCTTTGTACTATAAGCATAATTCTTCTATGCCTCATTTTGATATATTACTATTGATGACAGTAACAACAACAACAACAATAATAATAGCCAGCATTCACTGAGTGATTAGTACCTGTCAGGCCATATACTGAGCACGTGGAATGCATTACTTCATTTGATAAGGATAACAGTAACATGAGCTATATGCCAGGCATTCTTCTAAGTGCTTTTGATATACAAACTGATACAATGTTCACACTTAATAAGTAGGTCCTATGACTATGCTCCTTCTATAGGTAAGGAAACTGAGGCACGGAAAGGTTTTGTAACTTGCTCAAGACAACACAGCCGGGAAGTAAACCCTTGTTTTTCACAACTACACACACTGCCTTTCACCTCCACTAGACCAAAGAAAGGATGGTACCATCTTTGTGTACTCCCCACACCTAGAGTATGGGCTTTCCAGGTGGCAGGGTGGTAAAGAATCCACCTTCCAATGCAGGAGACGCGGGTTCCATTCCTGAATTGGGAAGATCCCATAGGGTAGGAAATGGCAACCCACTCCAGTGTTCTTGCCTGAAAAATCCCACAGACAGAAGAGCCTGCTGGGCTACAGTCCATGGGGCTGCAAAGAGTCTGGACACAATTGAGTGACTAAGCAACAGCAGTACCAACAGCACAGCTGGAGCAGCTGATGGCACAGTGTAAGCCGACGCTGAATAAATGCAAAGTGTAAGGGTGCAGCTTTGGAGCGGCTTTGCCTCCATCCACAGTTCCCCTGTGGATGCCTGGCCCCAGCCTCCTCTCTCCTCCTTCCTCTACTAGTTACCCTCTCTTGCCCTGCACACACACACACATGCACCCTGCCTAGATGCATGGGCTTTTGTTCTTTTTCTTCCTTCTTATCAATTACTTCCTCTCCCTCGTCAATCATCTGGATGACTCCCTCACAGCACCCTTCAATCTGTCACTTTCCGGTCCCTGAAGGATCCAAAAGTGAACATGTTATTCTAGACAGAGCTCTGGAAAACAAGACCGACTCCTTCTTTCGATTCACTCTTTCTATGGAGGAAGCCTCACACGTGTTGAGCCTGTGAAGCGATGCCCTTTGAAGACTCACTTCTCTCTTGTCAGCCCCGGTGTCAAGATGGGAAGCAGCCAAGCAGGTCCAAGTAAAAGCATGAAGTGGGACTGGGTCAGTGCAGAAATGAGGAGTAGGCACAAGGACCCTTTGGCACCTCCATGGCAACACATCTCCTGATGACTCAACTGTGGTCAGCCCGTCTCGCTATGGACTGACTGTGTTCCCTTCCACAAAATCATAGAGTCAGCCTTAACCCCCACTTGAGGACATTTGAAAGCAAAGCCTTTGGGAGGTTCCCTGGTGGCTCAGATGATAAAGCATCTGCCTACAATGCAGAAGACCCGGCTTCGATCCCTGGGTCCGGAAGATCCCCTGGAGAAGGAAATAGCAACCCACTCCAGTACTCTTGCTTGGAAAATCCCATGGACAGAGGAGCCTGGTAGGCTACAGTCCATGGGGTCACAAAGAGTCAGACATGACGTCGTGACTTCACTTCACCTTTGGGAGGTTATTAATTCATGTGAGTAGAACCACTATATGCAGAGACAGAAATGATCTGTCTCTACCATGTGAAGACACAGCAAGAAGGCAGCCATCTGCAAGCCAGGAGAAGAGTCCTCACCAGGAACAGAATTGACTTGCACCTTGATCTTGGATTTCCCCGTCTTCAGAATGTGAGACATAAATTTCTATTCTTTAAGCCACCCCGTTGATGGAATTTTATGATAGCAGTCCAAGCTAAGATATGCCCCATGAAAAATGTTGAATGGCTTCCTAAGGATGCTTCCCGTGGCTCAACAGAACTACTCAGTTCCACAGATGTGTATTTAGACTGTCATCCAACACTCCTACAGTCAGATAATTATTCCATGGGTAGGCTGACCAACCATCCCGGTTTGCCCAGGACTAAGGGGACAGAGGAGGTTTGGGGATGTAAGACACTTGGTGCCAAGAGTGTAGGAGTCAACTTTCCCATGGGTGGCAACTGCTGGCATAGGTCTGCAGAGTAATATATGTTCAGAAAATATGCTTCAAACCTGACAGTTTGAACAATATAAAACCCTACTAACTTTGTATTTGAACTTTTGAGATGGAAGGGGCCTCAGAGATGGCCAGGTTCATCCCCAGATGTTTGTAGAGGTGGAAACAGGAACAAAGAGGTAAAGTGACTCATTCAAGGTCACCTGTAGCAGAGTTTTGGAGAAGGAACCGGCAACCCACTCAGTATTCTTGCCTGCAGAATCCCACGGACAGAGGAACCCGGCAGGCTACAGTCCATGGGGTCGCAAGAGTCGGACATGACTTAGCACCTAAACCACCACCACCACCATAGCAGAGTTCGGGAAAAAATCCGGATGCCTGAACTTATGCTCTTTTTACTCTATGAGTAGTTTTCAGATCATGCTCTCTGGATGTTTCTTCCCCACTTTAACCAGAAAGGCCGCCATCTGTTCAGCTGGTATATTCCACCACAGGTGTAGACTGTGCACTCCAGGACATGATGATGATGATAAAAATAGTAATGATAAGAATAGGTAATATTTACTAAGCACTTAGCACATACCAGGCATGGTGCTACCTATTCCATTTATTTAGTTCTCATAAAACTCCTGAAGCATCTTACTTTCCTATTTTATAGGTTATTTTCCCATTTTGCAGGTTAAGCGATAGAGCCAGGATACAGATATGCACAGTGGGACATAAGAACACTAACTCCCAAGCAGGTAATGACACTGTAAAAGCCAGTAGTTCTGCCTCTAAGATCATCACATCAAAGAGGAAGTTAGGAACTCTACCTGGCAGGTCACGGCTGTTAAAATACCCACCATGGCTCAGGTACCTTGCTGATCCCCAACATACCTCCTGTGTGATTCAGCTCCTGTATGATTTAAGCTCGTGTTCAGCTTAAATCATGGAAGGATAAATCCCTGGACAGCTTAAGATCTCCAGCTCATTCCTGTCCTGATGTTACTAGATATATATATGTATTTTTAACGTTTGCAGACTGTCCTCAAGGAAATTCCCTCCACTTGTCCTTGCCTGCATCCTCCCCCATTTTTCCAGCCTGCATCGCTGTGGCCTCCTGACCTTGACTGCCATCCCCTTATTCTGTGCTTCTTCCACAAGCCATCATGGTGACACCTCCCAATTTAGCATCATGTATGAACGTCATTACCAGGAGCTTAGTCGTTCTTCCAGATCATTAAGTGTTGATGGCTAAATTGGGTCTTCTCACCTGACCCCATCATACCCAGAGAGCTATGGTCATTTGTCATCATACCCCTCTTTCCCTCCCATCTCCCATCCAGTTCTCATTCTGAATGGCATGGCTTCCTTCCTAGCCAATTTGATTTAATTTCTCAGGCAAGATTTCAGGCCATTTCTCCTTCGAGTGATTTTACTAAAATCTAGATATATTATATCCACTGCATACTTCTCACCTTCGAGAACTGATCAAAATGTCCTGACATGATTCTTTCTTTTATAAATGCACTGTTTTTGCTTTTCTCTGTTTAACTGTCTTTGTAAATTGCCCACCTTGGTTAAATCTCTTGATTTTGGTATTTATACTTGGGAATGAAGGTGGATTTAAAGGGCAATGGTTACCCATTAACATGGCTTTTTCCTTTCTGAAAACACAATTGTTCTAAGATGGCTACATTTTTTCCTCCCCTCCCTAATTTGTGGCAGGTCCATCTGTTAAGAGATTATTACTAGAAGGACCCTCGGTCTGAGCTGATGCCCTGGCTATCTTATTATCCCAGACCCAAAGCAACGCCAGGCGTATCCTGGATGCTCAGTGAATATCCATGCATATCATCTACAGTGCAGTACACGCAGTCCTTCCATATCCAGCCACTCACCATATCCTCACACACATGCAGTGAGCTAGGTAGATATCATTATCCCCAGGATACAGATGGCGAGACCAAGGTTCCAAGAGGTTGAAGCCAGCAAAGCATAGTGGTTAAGTGTTCAGCACTGGCAGAGGCCTGAGATCCAACCCCAGCTCCTGTTTTTCACTTGGCTGGTTCCCTTGAGCTGCTCTATTAACATCCCTGAACCTGTCCCCTCACTTGTATCCGGGATGAAGTGAGGTCATTTCAATAAAGCACTCAGTCTCTGGCATTTGATTGGCTAATACCACGTTTCTAGAACGTAATAGTCACGGTTGGCAAGTGTGGAGAGGGGACTACAGCCCAGGTCTTCAGCCAGTCCTGTGGCTCACACTGACTTCCAGCACCTCTCTATCGTAACGGTGGTAAGTGATACCCCATTTGCGCCTATCATAGGCAAGGTCAGGGCCAACACACCTTACCCTTCTTCACCTTCACGGGCCTGGGGGAAACCCTCCCAGTCAGGAGAACGTTTGCACAGATGCGGGGCCTGCAGCAGCTGACCACAGGCTCCTTCCAGTCTGGCCCCTCCCCTCCAGTCACAAAGGCCTCTCCATCGATCCATGCCCCTGCCGCAGTGTGGCTTTGGGAGCATTCAGACAATAAGTGATGACGATGCCATTTATAGTAACAACCCTCCTTTGCATTCACAGTGCACCTTACAGTCTACAAACTGCTTTCATTTGATCTCCCAGCAGACCAGGAGCAGGCAAGGCAGGGTTCTAATTGCCCTCTA
The DNA here is from genome assembly GCF_055505025.1 of Bos grunniens. Classification (NCBI taxonomy): domain Eukaryota; kingdom Metazoa; phylum Chordata; class Mammalia; order Artiodactyla; family Bovidae; genus Bos; species Bos grunniens. The sequence continues at coordinate 13,839,836 of NC_141174.1, forward strand.
CAGACCAGGCTCCAGGTGTGCCTGATCCAGGTTACCCAGAGAGAAACACAGCCAGGACGCTAAGCAGGGCTCCTGGGGCTCTGTGATGTGAGCTCACTCCATTCCTTTCTGACTTACCTCCTTCGGCTTTGCTTTTCTCTTTCACCCCCACTCCCAGCTTCTGTATCCCCAAGAGGAAGGACAGGGAAGCCTGTCGAGCTGCAGTTCATGGGGGTGGCAAAGAGTCGGACATGTCTGAGTGACTGAACAACAAAGCCACCGTACCTCACCCGCTATGAAAAGGAAGTACTAAATCGACTATGTATTGGGTTGGCCAAAAAGTTCATTCCAATTTTTCCATAAGACATTAGGTTGAGGGCTTCCCTGGTGGTAAAGAATCCGCTTGCCAATGCAGGAGACACAGGTTCAATCTTCGGTCCAGGAAGATGTCAACTAAGCCTGTGTGCCACAGTTATTGAGCCTGTGTTCTAGAGCCAGGAGCCACATTTTGCAACAAGAGAAGCCACCTCAATGAGAAGTCAGCACACAGCAACTAGAGTGGCTTCAACTAACTACAGCTATAGAAAAGCCCAGCAATGAAGCAGCATCGAAGACCCAGTAGAGCTTAAGATAAATAAATAAATAAAATTTTAAAAATTACTTTAAAAAAATGTTAGGTTGCAATTTGGGAAGATACAACAATTGAAAATTCATGTTTAATTTTTTTCCATCTATCCCCCATCTGCTGGCTGTGTGTTCATGCCTGCCACTGTAAGAAACTCTGTGCAACACCAGTTAATCAGATGCAGCCAACCTACCACCCTATAACCATCAAGCCTGTAGCGGCACCATGGTGACCACATCACAAGGAACAGAAAAGAGGGTGCCTAGCTTCTGATAGTTTAGACAGGTTGGGGAGACATGAAGAGAGAGATATAAACTATAGACAGGGACAATATAGGGTAAGGGATCTGTTTGTGGTTCTGGAAAGCACTGTGGCATTCTGAAGAGCTGAGACAGTCAGAGAAAGGGTGCCAGAGGGACTGAGACTTGAATTAAACTCCCACAGATGGCCAGAGCTGGGGAGAAGTTATGGACGCTAAAGGGGAAGCAAATGAGCAGAGCCCCAGAGAAAACACTGCACCTGGGATATGGAAGGGTCCTGAGTTAGCAGGTCCTGCTGCTGGCAAAGGGTTTCACACATGGGAAGGGAGCTGAGGTTAGGCCAAACTGTGGCGTCCTGAGTGCAAGACTAAGGAGCTTGGACATTATCCTGTAAGGGTATCCTATCACGGTGAGGGGGCGAGTGGGAGACGTAAAAAGTGTTTCATTGGGAGCGTGACATCTGGAGCCCAGAGTTTAGGGAAGATCTGTCTGCACTCTTACAAAAGATTGTATATCAAGGCCAGCATCACAGCAGAGACAACCAGAGAACAAAGAGAAATCTAATAAGGCTACATGATATAACGCAGTATGGCTGCTGGAACGCCCAGGCTCCAGAGTGCTTTACCGCACAGTAACAGGGCAAGGAGGAGGACTCTAGAGCTGCACGTTCCAGCAGAGCTGAAGTCCAGGGGAAATGATCACTGCTCTCTAGGCCCACCTCCCTAGTGCACTCACCTGGCAATGCTTTTTCCCAACATCCACGGCTTGTGCAGTTACGCGTGTGACAGCTGTCTTCCCCTCCAAACTGTAAGCGTTCAGAAGCAAGGGCCAGGCCTATCTTATTCATGTTATCTGGGCTGTGTGCTTAGCCGCTCAGTTGTGTCCAACTCTTTGCGACCCCGTGGACTGTAAGCCCACCAGGCTCCTCTGTCCATGGGGATTCTCCACTCCAGGCAAGAATACTGGAGTGGGTTATTCATGCTGTCTACTCAGCCCCTAATAACCCATGGAGGCTCGATTAAGAGTTTCAGCTTGTATTAAAGGGGAATTCAGGAGCCAATTAAGTAAGGCTGCTGTATGGATTCAGGGAATGTGGTGAAAAGGAAAGAGAAGTGTGGAAGAAACCAGAGTTTGATCTTAAGTTCAGTGAAGAAAGTGACTAGTCAAAAGCAGAAAATATGGACTGAAAGCCCCTCCCTGATGTGCCTTCAGAGAGCCGTTCCATCTGTGCTCGGGCACCTTTAGGTAGGCAGCTCTTTGTTATCCAACATCATGATCCACAAATCTCTGACACTGAGCAAATGGATTTAGAAGAGGAACAAGCGATGCTTTGAAAGCCATGGAAACCATGAAGGCACAAAGCCCCATCACATGCATACCTGTCTGCACTGGCTCAGACACCTTGCAACTTCAAAACTATGGAGGGAATAAGTATGCCGGGGCCCTCCTCCCTGTCTCTCTACCATCGAACCAGCTTCCCTGCCTTGATGACCGAGGACAGAAATGTACAAGGCATCTAGATCTGCCATGCCTTCCTTTAGGCAGCTGTCTCAGAAATGTTTTATCAACAAGAATAAGCTAAATCTAGCAGACAGCCTTGAGGGAAACTTTTAATAAAAGTCATTGTGCTCACTAAAAAAAAAAAGCAGGGGATGGGGAAAGAAAGGAAAATAGAATTTGCACGTACAAATATTTATGAACACAGAAGGAAATAGAGACCAGGATGGAGTGGGGGAGGGGGCTGTGAATTATGGGGAAATGGGTTTTGCTCTGTTTTTACTGGTGATTTTACTGAACTCTCTGATTATCCCTTCCTAGCCTGGGGAAAGTTTTTAAATGTTGTCACTGTATCCGACACCTTGGGGAAGCGGAAAGAAGGCAAGATAGGGGTGCGACACCAGCTTGGACTTGAGTCCCAGGAAGGATAATTCAGAGCTGGGTGACCTTAGGTGAGATGCTGAATCTCTTTACATGCCTATCAGTGGACTGGGAACACTAGAAGTGCCGTCCCTGGGTTACTGTGCAGATTCAGCTGGAGCGTGTCACAGGGAAATCCACACCGCATCCCCAGCACTCAGCATGAGCTGCCTCTTGCCTGCTTCTCCCTCTCCCTTCCAGACCTCCTGGAAACTACAGGATTAGAAGAAATCACAGGCGCAAGCACTTTTGGTTCCTCTGACCACATGCTAGGCAAATATGAACAGCAAGGTAAAGGGTCTTATTTGGATTATTCTCAAGGCAAATTAATCGAAGCCGAGGTGTCTGGCCAGGAGCAGATAAGGTCAGATCTTACACGGACGACCTCAAGCTGCTCAGAGGCTCCTGTGCGAAGGAGATTAACATCCACTCCACGCTTCCGGGACCCCAGTAATGGAATACATAATTCATTTCCATCCATGTTTCTCCTCCTGCTGCCGAAATTCAGATTTAAGTTTCAAACAGTTTCATTTGTAACTATAATAACCACCAAAATCCCAGCGAGGGCTCCCCCTTCCACCCACATGGTGTGTGTTTTCTCTGACTCTCCTGCAGCTGGATTAGTCCCCAGGGAAGCCCGAAGACCCACACTGTAACCGCTCTCCGAGCAGATTGAATAACTAGCTCCACTTACAGCTGGTTATACAGCAGCCCTAAAGACACCAGGTAAACACCTGAACCCAGGCAACTACCAGCTGAAAATCGGAGCCAAGCTTCATCATAAATCCATTAGCCAACGCAATCACAAGCAACCAGTTGTGCAATAAAAGCCTCCTAATTCACTTCTGCTCCTCCAGCAGCGTGTTTCCTCCTCCCTCTAGTCCAAATAAAGCAATGGAATCAACTGGACAGCTAAGCATCCTGCTTTGTTATACTGTCAGATTATATTTCTTACACATTTTCTCCTTTACGTTTTGTTTAGATCTGATTCCTACTGGGGGATTATACAGACAGGAAATAGGGAGAGTGAGATTAAATAAGGCTGAGCACAGGCAACAGAAGACTGCATTTGTGAAACAGACTTGACTGAGATCATACCCGGAGGACAGCCCATGTGCGGGGTTGCAGCCTCAGCCCCCCATTGGCAAGAATGCAGACCCACGGCAACCATTCGTGCGTAAGGGGAACTCTTGGGAATTTGGGCAAGGGAGTGGGACTTGAGACTGAGACACATTTGATGTTCTTTCCTGTTGATAATTACAATCACCATAGAATGGGAGTTTGTGAGTTGTGCAAAGTCTGGGAGGTAACTTGATACAGATTCCTTTAGGCACATGAAGTGGAGTATGCTGGAGATTGAATTATATGCTATCCCCCTCCATGTCCCTCAACTTGTGGGACTGATGAAATAGCACTTGAATACCGATCACAAATGCCATGATTGAATGTTCTCTAAGCTCCTGGGAGATAAGCCAATGTCATCATACCCCATCACACCAGGAGACAGAGCCCAGGATTATCACTCCACGTCTATCACCCAAGGAGGATGAGAAGGCTTGAGTTTTATCAGTCACCTGCTCAGGTGCCTGAAGATAACAAATGATTTCTAGGAATTTAAGTCGCAGGTCTCCCTACTACTTCCAAAGGAGTGCTGGTCTCCTCCTCTGCATCCAGGCTTATCAGAGAACCAGATGGTCTCACTTGCAAGATCACTCAAGGTGATGACCTTAAAGACTTGCTCCTCCAAACTATGATCCACACACGGGCAGTGTCATGGGCATCCGTCTCCTGGTAGCTTGTTAGAAGTGCAGCATCTCAGTCTCCATCGACCACAAACCTCCATAACTAGAACCTGCATTTTAATGAGATGTCCAGATGATGTACATGCACATTAATTTGTGAGAAGGACTGGTCTAGAAAGAAGCTTGAGGAAGGTCAAATACACCCTCGTTACTAGGGGCAGCAGCCTATTAACGAGGGGGCTTTGCCCTCATGGTGCTTGGTTTGCAGACCATAATAACCAGGTCCATCCAGCTACAGCCCCTCAAGACTCATTGTTTTGCTTGCCACACTGGCAGCTCGCTTTGGCCAAAGGTCCCCGCTACGGTGGGGTGTCAGGCAGGTGATGAGAACGCTGGCCCCAGGTCAAGGTGGAGCTAATGCCAGCAGTCACAATGAAGAGGCACTGCCTCCAAAACCTAGACAAAATGTGTGGCTAAGAATTAGGTCGGTGTGCTATGGGGGGCAGCAGTTGATTAAGCAGCAGTTAAAGAGAAAGACTCCGTGGATGAGACAAGGCATTTGAGAAAGAGATATTTACTGAGAGCCACTCTGCTGAAAACACAGTTGAGACTAGAGAGCTGTCTCACTCAGCTATCCATCAATAGCAATCCACGCCAGGTGACCTAAGCAGAAGCCTGAGGTCAAAGCAGGAGGAAAAGACTCCACCACATCAGTATCGCCTAAAGCAAGTTGGGCCTAGCATTCACTCCATTCCCATGGACATTTTCCCTGACTCTTTTCACATCAAGATCCCAAAACGCTGACATCTTGATTATGCAATGCCAGGTCACCAGTGGCCTTCCTCTCCCAGCTCTTTGCTTCCAGATGCAGCCTCTGCTGGTGCACACACCCCCATTGACATCCCCTCCTCATGAGACAGGACCACGTGACAGCCAAAGGCTGAGGGTGAATGATACACACCCAGTTTCGTGATTTTTTGATTAAGGACTTAATTGGCTTTGGCTTCTGATTTTGAAATTTTATCCAGGAGCAGAAGTAGGCTTCTGCTTCCACTCCCCTATTCCCAAAATTTGGGGTGGCATATCCAGAATCCCCCTGAATCCCATGTGCTATAGGAAAAGCCAACTCTTCCTGTCAGTTCTGGAATTGAGAATGTGAGTCAGGCCTAAGATACCAACAAATCCCATCCCTGTGATCACTCTGATTACAGTGATAGGCTCAGAAATAAGCATGTGACCTAGGTGGTCCAACTGGTTTGAAATTCCAGGATTTTTGTTGAATTGCTAGGGAAGACAGTTACTCTTCTTTATTTACAGGAATCAAGAAGCAAGTCATCCTGGAAATGGCCATCAGCCGTGTCAAGTTCCCAGAGGCAGTAGTCTGCCAAGAACGAAGCCAACACCCAGAAAGCAAAGCCAAAAAAAAAAAAGGGTGAAGTGAGACACCAGTTCTTGGTCATATTATTTGAGTTACTACACTTTTCAAGAACTGAGCCCATAAATTCCCTTTGTTGTTTAAGGCAGCTGAGCTCAAAGTTCTGTTATTTGCAGCTGAAAGCATCCTAACTGACATATCAGGTGAATAAATCATTTCCGGCTGGGAAGGAAGATAATGTCTCACAAAAACTCTCTTGGTCTGAGCATATATTAGATGCTCCTGGCTCCCTTCCTCCTCTCCAAATAAATTGTCAGATCAAATAAATAAATAAAATCTCTTGGATGAAGAGGTTGGCATGGAACAGAAACACAGCCTCGCCTTCCTCTATCCCCAGCTCTACAAAACAACAACCCCAGACCAGCTTCGGTTTTGCTTTCTTTCATCAGGAATTTCTGCTTTCTTTCATCAGGAATTCCCTATTCCCTCCATCTAGGGATTTAAATATCAGAAGCAAATTGTCCACCCCTCCCCCCAGCTCTGCCTTTGCCCTCCAAGACTCTACTCCCTCCCTCACTATATTTAAAGCAGGGGCGGGGGGCGTGGCGGGTGGGGGTCGCTTATTCTAATCCCAGTGCAATTCTCTCAGCTCTTTCCTAAGCCCTCCACCTGTGAGATAATTGCTGGCAGTTAGGGGAAAAACTCAATAGTAATCATAGACTCACACACAAAGACACAGAAAGAGGCAGATAAAATGGGAGAAAGAAAAAACTCACAAGCCCAGAATTATCCACACTCCGACACTCATTCTAGAAGTACAGTGTGGCCAACCACTCTCTACGAGGAATAAAGGCACAGCTTTACAGAAAAGGGGTGCATTTCACAGTATCATGGTTTGTATGGCTCCCACACATAGAGGGAGATAATACACATTGAAAAGTTAAAATGGGCTGTCATCATTTAACCGTACACAAGTCAGACACAGAAAATAAGCAGGTCTATCGAAAATGGGCTCCTATCTATTGTCTTAATGTAATACAAGAATTCTCTTAATCGAGGGTGTCCCTTGTTAGGTGATAAACAGGGAGAAAAACATGCTGAGATATTCCTATCCAGTGATAAGAAGAAAATAAAACCCTGTGAATCATGCATTTGGCCTCACTATCAACTCAGGCTAAGATTTCAAACACACTTCTAGCTTTTGGTTTATGGATGCCAACTCAAGATTAAACCCCTTAAAACAAAAATTACAACAAAAATTCATGTATAACGAAGAGGTTTAAAAGCTTAGATAAACGAGAAACTTGTTTCAAACTACATAAAATCCTGCAAAATACTTTTAGTAAAGTCTCATATACTTCCTTTAAGGTTTGCTACATTCCTTGGAATTTGGTATAACACTGTGTATCTCAAACTTGCCTGATCATAAGAATAATGTAGACCTGCAGATTCTGTGGTCCAAATAAAACTAAGAGACTTTAGCTTCACAAGTTGCCTGAGTGGTTCTTATGAATTTGAGAAACATTATTGTAACTTTGTAGGGTTTTATGTAAAATAAAAATGGCGTATGTATTATAGAAAAGGGAATGGACAGGAACCCACTAACTCATAGAAATCATGGAGGCATTTGGTTGGTTTGTGTGTTTGAACAAAGGTAATCTGAGAAGGCTAGCAGGCTTGACATAGATGATGCAAGAACAGAACACAACCCACCCCCTGGGCAGGGACTCACACGGTGTCCACAGAGCTGCTTTCCCTTTCCTCCTGGGCACACAGCTAAATTACATTTCTCAAACTCTTTTGCAATTAGATGGGATCAAGTGATTGAGTTCTGGCCAACAGTAAGTGCCACACATTACTTCCAGGCTTGATCTTTTTAAAAAAATCCTTCAAGTTCCTCTCTTTCTCTATCTCCATCTCTGTATCATCTCATCATCCCAACTCTCTCCATCTGCCAGTTGAATTCAGTGAAGGACAAGGTTCTAGAAAATGACAAAGCCACGGGGAATGCCTGAATGTCTGTTTGGAGCAGAGATTCCCCCTGCACCACCCACTAATTTGCACTGAATTCTGATGTAAGTGAGAAACTTTTGTCAGCATTAAGCCACTGGGATTCAGAAATTATAGTTACAGCAGTTAGCCTATCCTAATACACACCATTACTTTCCTGTATCTCTCTGTTTTATCCTGTCCCCAACACTTGAGAAAAAAAAAAATCCCCATGTAAATGGATTCCATAGTTCAAACCCATGTTGTTCAAGGGTCAACTGGAATTCTGTAATTAGTTTTGTAAGCTTGGACTTCTGTTTTCTTGTCAGTGTAAATGGTGATAATGCCATGTATTCATTCAGAGACTTCTTTAAAGTGAAATGAGAAATAAACTAGCAAACAAATCTTTGCTTTAGGTCTAAGAGGAATTGGTAGAGAAATGCAAGAATCATTTCAGACAAGATAAACTATTGCCAAGAAAGAAGAGGCAATGATCTTTACCTCTAAAACAAACTGCCAAGCAAGGACTGACCGAAGAGCCAGTAAATGGAAATACAACCACTCATCTCCAGGGAGAACAGACCTGCCTCTGTCCACTGAATGGATGAAACAAAAAATAGACAAAAGACTTCCAGCTATCTGGTTGGCCAGAAAGGGCAGAAAGGATGCAAAAGAGAAAGTGAGCCTGTAAATTCTCAAATGCATTTTTTCCTATTATTTTTGGAGGAAAGCTGACCAAAAATAGGGAGGGATCTGGAAAGTTGACAAAAATCATTATTCTCCACAAATTACTTTAACCTTGCCTAGGAAGTGACCTTCACACTACCACTGGTTTAATGGCCTCTATTTCAACAGTAGCTGATTTCACCATTAAACAAAGATGCAGAGCACAAGATAATACAACTAAATCACTCTTGTAAATATTTAATATCATGGCCTTTCTTTTTGCCTTTTAACAAATCACTATCAAAGCTGAGCACATAGTAGAAAACACATTTATTTATTCTATCCTGGAAAAAAAGCTTAGTGCTCATGCATTTTATCTATCCAGTTCTCCAAATGACTTTGACACTTGAGAGCCCTTGTGATCAACACAGTCTGAAGGAAGGCAATTTTGTGACAATTTAAGAGCTGATTTCATGCACTGATCAGCACCCCCCAAAGTTGCCTCATGGAAGGGTACTAAATTTAACCCATCAGATACATGGCTAACACCAAAGGAGAAACCACATTTTTAAAAGAAAACAAAGAAATGATATCGACAAAGGCAAATACATTCTTACTTGAGAAAAAAAATTTTTTTTTACTTTTTAGTTAAAAAAAAATTGTAACTAAAATTACTATTCTTAAAGGAAGAAAGGAAGTGGAAAATTATTAAGTAACAGTTTGAAAATTAGTCCCAACTGGATTTCCTCATAGGCATATACTCTGTTATAAACTGTCAACATGGGAACAGTAAAAAGAAAAAAGAGTATAAAAGCTTTTTTAAAGTCAACTGGTGTCACCATCTGACTTCAGCCAAGACGAAGCAGTCAACGGGGCAAGTCCATAAGTGGTGTAAGGCATTATAAAATCCTGAAAGACAGAGCAATTTACTGACAACTTCAAAGACGGGTTGCATCAGTTCTTAGGGCAGTCAAGTAATTTAAGAGACAACCTCGCTTAGTATGGGTGTACTCTGATCAAGGTCTTCCTTGCGTAGCATCATTGGTTACGATCTCAGCAGCCAGTGCAGGGTCTGTAACAAACGCCACTCATGCACGAAGATGACTAGGACAACTTGGTGGCCTCTTAGACTTAACTTCATGGGAGGGGAAAGAAAACAGCTCTAGGAGTCAGAAAGTCTGGCCAATCCCAACAGCGCATGAACTATTGGTATAGCAACAAACTCAGCACCTATGCCTTCTCGGCATGTTTTGTCATTCATAAAATTATAGTAGGATGGACTATAGGAATTTTAAGTCCCCTTTCAACTCTGAAATTATATACTTCTAAAATTTAGGGAAGTAAATCAGCTTAAAAAAAAGTGTCAGCTAAATGTTTTTGTTTTCTTTATCATTCAAATAGCTTTATCAAGTAACATAAGGAAATCCCAAAGCTCAATATGCACAGAAAACAGCAAGCACGTCCACTGAAGATTTAAAGAACAATCAGGCTTTAACAGGATTACTTTTTTTTTTTCATAATACAGGAAGTTCTGAAGGAAGAGGCCAATGGTTTCCTTTTGCAATGGAGTTGCCAGAGGATCTCCTACTGAAAGTAGAATAGTATCAAGGGTAGGATTGGAGCTGTCCATGGTACTGAATCCTTATGCTTATATAGAAGAAGGGACAGATTCGAGGGATTAGATCTGATAGAATGCCTAAACAATTATGGAAGGAGGGTCATGACATTGTACAGTAGGCAATGATCAAGACCATCCCCAAGAAAAAGAAATTCAAAAAGGCATAACGGTTGTCTGACAAGGCCTTACAAATAGCTGAGAAAAGAAGAGACGCTAAAGGCAAAGGAGAAGAGGAAAGATATACCCATTTGAATGCAGAGTTCCAAAGAATAGCCAGGAGAAATAAGAAAGCCTTCCTCAACAATCAAGGCAAAGAAATAGAGGGAAAAAATAGACTGGGAAAGACTAGAGATCTCTTCAAGAAAATTACAGATACCAAGGGAACATTTCATGCAAAGACAGGTGCAATAAAAGAAATGGTATGGACCTAACAGAAGCAGAAGATATTAAGAAGAGGTGGCAAGAATACACAGAAGAACTGTACAAAAGAGATCTTCATGAAACAGATAATCACAATGGTGTGATCACTCTCCTAGAGCCAGACATCCTGGAATGCAAAGTCAAGTGGGCCTTAGGAAACATCACTATAAACAAAGATAGTGGAGGTGATGGAATTCCAGTTGAGCTATTTCAAATCCTAAAAGATGATGATGTGAAAGTGCTGCACTCAATATGCCAGCAAATTTGGATAATTCAGCAGTGGCCACAAGACTGGAAAAGATCAGTTTTCATTCCAATCCCAAAGAAGGGCAATGCCAAAGAACATTCAAACTACCGCACAATTGCACTCATTTCACATGCGAGCTAAGTAATGCTCAAAATTCTCCAAGCCAGGCTTCAACAGTACATGAACTGTGAACTTCCAGATGTTCAAGCTGGTTTTAGAAAAGGCAGAGGAACCAGAGATCAAATTGCCAACATCCATTGGATCATGGAAAAAGCAAGAGTTCCAGAAAAACATCTACTTCTGCTTTATTGACTATGCCAAAGCCTTTGACTGTGTGGATCACGATAAACTGTGGAAAATTCTGAAAGAGATGGAAATACCACACCACTTGACCTACCTCCTGAGAAATCTGAATGCAGGTCAGGAAGCAACAGTTCAAACCAGACATGGAACAACAGACTGGTTCCAAATCAGGAAAGGAGCATGTCAAGGCTGTATACTGTCACCCTACTTATTTAACCTATATACAGAGTACATCATGCGAAATACTGGGCTGGATGAAGCACAAGCTGGAATCAAGATTGCCAGGAGAAATATCAATAACCTCAGATATGCAGATGACACCACCCTTATGGCAGAAAGTGGAGAAGAACTAAAGAGCCTCTTGATGAAAGTGAAAGAAGAGTTAAAAAGCTGATTTAAAACTCAGCATTCAGAAAACTAAGATCATGGCATCCTGTCCCATCATTTCATGGCAAATAGATGGGGATATAATGGAAACAGTGACAGACTTTATTTTGGGGGCTCCAAAATCACTGCAGATGGTGACTACATCCATCAAATTAAAAGACACTTGCTCCTTGGAAGAAAATTTATGATCAACCTAGACATCATATTAAAAAGCAAAGACATTACTTTACCAACAAAAGTCGGTCTAGTCAAGGCTATGGTTTTTCTAGTAGTCAGGTAAGGATGTGAGATTTGGACTATCAAGAAAGCTGTGCTGAAGAACTGATGCTTTTGAACTGTGGTGTTGGAGAAGACTCTTGAGAGTCCCTTGGACTGCAAGGAGATCAAACCAGTCAATTCTAAAGGAAATCAGTACTGAATATTCATTGGAAGGACAGATGTTGAAGCTGAAACTCCAATACTTTGACTACCTGATGCTAAGAACTGACTCACTTGAAAAGACCCTGATGCTGGGAAAGATTGAAGGCAGGAGGAGAAGGGGATGTCAGAGGATGAGACGGTTGGATGGCATCACCAATGCAACGGACATGAGTTTGAGTAAGGTCTGGGAGTTGGTGATGGACAGGGAGCCCTGGCGTGCTACAGTCCATGGGGTCACAAGGAGTTGGACACGACTGAGTGACTGAACTGAACTGAACTGATGGCCTGAACTCTGCTAAGCATTATCAGTTCAGTGATTCCTAGTGCCCATTCAACAAACACTGAGTCATTTCCACTCTGAGGCAGGCACTGTTACAGGCACTGAATATGCTATGATGAACACTGCAGATATTATTTTTGATTTTGTGGAGCTTGTATTTATTCTCATGGACTACTAATTCCGTAATGTAGTCCATTTTAATTTGCACAGCACTTTTGTTTGCATAATATCAATTACTAACCAGAACAAACCTACCAAGTAGGCATTTTACAGGTAAAGATTAGAAGATCAAAAAGATTAATTTTTCAAAGTTCCCAGATCCTTGGTGATACTAACAAGATTATTTATGATGATAACTAACGTTTATGATAAAAAATATTTACTTATGTTAGATCCAAACTCTAGCATAAGCCTTTTCTATACACTGTCTTAATGCCCTCCCAAGTAGGTAATATCACTGTTTTCATTTTGCTTATTAGGGTATAAGGCTTGATGAATTTATATAACGTAAGTGTCAAGCACTAACATCGGCGCTTTAATCTACCACGTTTTCTTCCTCAGCACCCTGAATGAGGTCTCCTCACAGTTACCTCAGTGTTCTTTCTGCTCCATAGTGCTGGCATGCATTAGAAGTATTCACACCTGATTATTTGGTGTGGCTTAATTGCCACATGGATCAATTAGTTTAAAACTGGGAATCTCACTTATAACAGTTTTGGCCAATGCATCTGTAGAGGCCCATTATTGGTCACTTGGGGAAATGGAGAGTATAAATGGCTCAGCAAACTACATCCCCACGGCCAGATTAAGAGCCCCAGGCAAACGGTCTACTACAGATGGATCAAAGGCAGCCACTTCATACTGAACAGATAGCACATAAACAGGACAAGGTCCTCAGCCCTGCAGTGAGTGAGCCACAAGATCCTCAGCTGAGCCAGGGATTTCCAAATAAAATACAAGTCATTCTTACCAGAAGGAATTTCTTTCACTTACATGTTCACTGTCTGGGGAAAAAACAAAAAAGCTCTAGATAGCCAAACTCTCAGAGACAGAAGATGAATGACTTCTTCAGCTATACAGTAGAGAAATAACCACAGTGACTGCTAACCTGCTCCAGATTTCAAAGCAAATAAGACGTAAAGTTCCTAGAAATATTCCCATCTTCTGCTGAGACCAGTTCTTCCCAGAGTAAAGCAACCCTTTATCAGAAGCACTGCTCACACACACTATATGGATACCCATTAGAGTACTTAGGTAATACAAACAGAGTACTTTAACAAGACTACTGTTCTTAAACCTGCAGTTGTTTTAACATCTGTGTTATGTATTTTACCAGGAAACAATATTTTTTCTATTGAAGCTAACCCATCCAAAAAACTATTCCAAATCCAAACAGAAAGTGTAGTTTAAAAGGATTTGGGGGTGAAGGAAATCCAAAAGCCTCTTTCAAAATTTAGACACATTAAGGTTTCCAAAGTTTTTCAGCTGAAAATTGGCTTTAATTCTAGCTATCCTCATCCAAAATGTAAATTAGAAAAAAAGGATTTCATGTCTAATAAATTTGGATAACTTTGAAAACTATATTTCCTTTCATAGAGATTCAAATTTTGAATTGTCATAACAAAGACTCTGAGAAGTCCTAAAGTCAAAAACCTGCTTAACTTTGTTTTAAACCTGTGTTTTGAGAATTTATTTTTCCCATACCTTTTTTTTTTCTTGAAACACCATTGGCATTTCTCAAAATTCTTTTGGGAAATGGCAATCTGGATGAACACACTATATAATACCAAGATTTTGAAAGAACAAACTTTCCCCCAATTCACACACACTTGGGTTTTCCTTGGGGCTATTTTGAAACCAGGTATTTAGTTTTAAAGAAATATAACATTCTAAAACATCTCTAGTTCCTTCAGACTTAAATAAGCAAATGGTTAGTACTGAGTGAGTTGCACAGTTCTCCAATCAACTGTGTAAAATGCTGGTCACTATAGATACATTGCTTCTCAGGTGGTCAGTGGTAAAAAGTCTGCCTGCTAATGCTGGAAAGGCAGGTTTGATCCCTATTCAAGAAGTTCCCTGGAGAAGGAAATAGTAACCCTCTCCAATATTCTTGCCTGAAAAATCCCATAGACAGAGGAGCCTGGTGGGCTAGTCATCCACAGGGTTGCAGAAGAGTCCGATACAACTTAGCAACAAAAAAACAACATAGATATATTAGACTATGAAACTCACATTATCAGTTTATGTTCAGAGATGTCACCAATAATTCAAGAATGTGTTTTTTCAATGCATATTTTAAGCTACTTACTGATTCTTAACAGAAACAAGCAGCAACTGGTCACAGTAATACACCAAGTTCAGTTTAAATATTTCAAGAAAATGGGTTGAGAGATTTTTCCGACCTTTGATACACCTTTCATTTTGTTTGGGGAGAAGTGTAATACACACACACACACCACACAAGCACAAGTATTTGAGGACTGAGATTTATTTTTGGACAGTATCAAGCCAAAGTACTGACTCGCATTTCAATAATGGATCTGCCGGCATTTGCAAGAAACAGTCATTAGCTTATCTTTAAGTAAATATTTTGATTGTCAGACAGTTCATTGCAAACAAGGTTCTTTTCCAAACACTTGCTCTTGATGCATCCAAGCCCGCTTGCACATCATTCATTCAGGAATCTGCATCTGTGCTAAAATATAAAATCATCCTAAGGAAGTCCAAGTACAGACAAAAAGCATGTTTTGCAGGCTTTTCATTTAAAAGGGCTCCCGAGCTTGTGGGACCTGGTTCTCTTTCAGTTCTCTGTTCTTTGCTGTGCCACATTACCATAAAGCTGAGGAAATGAGCTATTACACACCATCATCCCTCCTAACGGCTATCACAGAAAATCATACACTCACAAAACACTATTAATTGTCAGAATTAGCAACCATTTAAAAGGCAGCTGTTCTTTCACTCTTAAACAGGCTCCAAATTTCAGATCTCTCTCCCTGTATTGGCTGCTATTACACGCTTACACATGCACACATACACAGGCACACACAATGGATTCTTAGACAAATGAATTTTTTTAATGCCCTATATTCAAAGGATCCAAGAAAATATTGTTTACTCAGTGACATTTTCCACACCAGTGCTTGCCAATATTGGTCCAACTAGCTGGAAAGCTTCCAACCTGCACAGAAGCACGTGTCACAGCTCCAGGTAAAAGGAGCTGTTCTGCGCAGCGTTGGGGGAGAAAAAAAGAGCAGTATCTCTTTAAGAGTCAATAGTAAATTAACTTGCCCAAAAGAGTGAAATAATTAGCAGTTAGTAGCTTATTAAAAGGGTGGCAAAGGCCAAGCTGCCATCTGGGATCTCCAGTTCCTTGTGATTGTTATTATGTCAGGATGGGCAAGTTGCATTAGCTTTCATGTCACCGCGCCTGCCCTTACTTTATATGTAAATTTTAATGAAAGATGTGGCACTTCTAAAAATCAGACGTCCATCAAAAAGTGCTATTAGTCTGGCTTTTTACAAAGCATATGGTCTTTTCTACCTCTGCTGTTCTATTCACCACTAAATGCCTTAGGAAAAAAAGAGAAAAACCCCAATGATATCAATTCGATATTCTCTTTGTGCAGAGGGAAACCTGCGTATCATCAAAAACAGGGCAAAGCTCCACCTCACCAGAGGGCAAGGTTTCTGCCTCTATTTACACACAGGGAAAACCACAATACCTCCTTGTCTTGCAAGGTTAACCCTTGTTAATGGAAATTAAAGCAACCTGGAGACTGCCTGCTGATCACTACATGGATACATAGTTTTAAAGGGAGTATGGAGAATAAAATTTATTCATTAAAAATAAGTGATAGAAAGTGGTAGGACAGAAACTTATGGGATGATGGACACATTTTATATCTCAGTCTAGACAGTATTTATAGGGGCACATATATATACATGTACCATATAAATATATATATATATGTCAAAAATACTTAAGCTCTATGCTTAAGAGCATGGATTTCATATGTTTTATTTACACTATGTATTCCATCATCCAATAAAGATAAATAAATGAATGAAAAATGCCAACTTTTTAATATACAAAGCAACTTCTTTTCTGATTCTGAGTAAAAAGTGGATGAGTCAACTGAGTTGTTACCTGATGGTTTCCCTTTAAGATAAACAAACAAAATTACTTTAAGACTACATATATAACACGTTGAAAGAATTTATTCAAGGCTTTAGAAGGAGAGGTGGTTGCTACACTTGAAACCCATTTTCTAACTCTGCTGACTATTAGCAAGATATCAGAAGGCAGGGCTTATGTATTCAATAGCTAGCACTTGACCTGGCCCATTGTTGGCACTCTGTCCATCTTTGCGGAATGCTGAAAAACCACTGCTTTTCAAATGTTAACGTAGACAATCTACTAAATTCAGATGCATATGACACTGGAATAAATTATTTTTAGAATTCTACAAATAAAAGCTATGTATAATAAACCTATTAGTAAATATTCGGACCAATTGAACTTACACCCAGATGTACATACACTGCCCTGCACACCTGAAAAATAGACCAGACCATGGCATATCCAAGCCTAAGCACATAAGAAAATGCTTGAATTCTTTATAAATGAGATGAGTCATAAAGATAATAAATTAAAAAAAAAAATCCTATAGATATGATCAAAGTTAGGCTTATAGGTTTGTATGTGTATACACACAGATTTTCTGTTGAAAATTCTATGCCATCTAAGATGAACCAACTTGCCTTGATAAGCAGAAGTCTATACAAGTATGTAGATCACCATTCATCTTTGAGGAGAAAGTGTTTTATGATATATACACAGATCCAAAATCTATGCGTAAACACTAAATCCAAACTGATAATTGAGAAGAAGAAATAGAAATGTTGATTAGAAATCTGAGAAACATTTTCCTTTACATGTAATGCCAACTGGAGTTGAATTGAAACATTTCATTAATCCATTGTACAGTTTATTAATAAATCTGTTCACATTTATCCATTTTAAAAAATGCTCCAAATAACAACTGCTTTTAAAAAATTCTTCAATGTCCAATGAAAATTTCTAAACAGGGAAGGAGGGAAAAAGCCCTCTTCATATTTTCAAGTACCATTTTAGACATCACTGTCAAAAACACAGAGTTGCTAAAATCAGGCAATTTTACTTCTTGTGTTTAAAATGAATCTATTTTTCCCCTGAAGACTTTCAAAACATTAGAAGAAGAAGAAGAAAAAAAAAGCATGAAAAGCAAGCTTCTTTTAAAAACAAAGTGATGTTATTCATTGTCAAGAGGACAAATCAGTGGTGGATGAGAAACAGATGAGGCAAGAGATGGAAATATAATATTGCCCCTATTTTATTATAATTAGATATTTATAGACCACAGATGAGTTTATTTTCATAATTAGTAGCTGGCGTTGCATTTACTAATTTGCATAAACAGTTGGCTATCAACACAGTAACTTACTTGCAGGGCTCCTGAGCCCTAGCAGGAACAAGAAGGGCCTCAGCTCCTGAAATCAGCTTTTTAAATGTTATTACCAACAAAATATAATCTACATGAAATCATGTTCAAGTTCATGTAGCTTGATTATCTCTTTCCAGTCTGGCCAGTTTTGATTAGTTCAGCATTAAAAGGCCAATGATCAAATCTACAGGGAAAAATACACGTAAATAAGTTGGAAGGGGTCTCTAAGTTCTGATGGATTAAAGTACACCTTAGGGTCAACACCACCGAGTTTAGCAGATAAGAAGCTCTGTAGAGAAAGAGGAAAAAGGAATAAAATACCCTACGGTCACTCTTACTATTTACAAATTGTGCTGGTTCTTGGCAATTGCTGAAGGTGTCAGTGACATACTTTTCTTGGTCATTCTTGGCATTCTCCACACCCTCCCTACCCATGCCCACTCCACTCTACAAAACCAACTTCCCCCAAAATGGATCAGGCTCCCCGGCAGCAGTGTTAAGGGTAGGATTTATTCCTGGTGCCCTGACCACTGCTATGGGCTGAGAGAAAATTAATCAAGCATGCTGGCCAGACACCTCCCACTACTGACGTTCAGGAAAAAACTTTGGAGGAATATTTTACTTCTCTTTTCCCCTCATGTCAAAGGTCAAAACCAAGTCAAAGGTCAAAACCAAGTCAAAGGTCAAATCCTTTGGCACATGTGAGTATACATGTATATGCATACACACATCTATATATACAGAGAGAGAAAGATGCCATGAGCTGACATTTTTATAAAATCTACTCTGGCTTATCCTGAGGCTCTGGTGACAGTGGGCACACATTCTTGCATAGCAGCAATCAGCTGGAGCGGAATAAAGACGTGACAGGATTTGTGGTTTCCGCTTTGCCGCAATCCCCACCACTCTCTCCTGTTCATCTAACACTAGGACTTTCCTTACCATACGATCTGCTCCTTGATAATACCTGTCAAGCCCCTGTAAGCATTTGAATCTACTACACCTATTCCAAGTTCAGTTTCAAGGGAAAGTGTTTGGCAATCGGACCCAGGATAGACAATCCCCAAACTAAAAAGTAAAGGGGGATAGAGGCCAAAACACACACTAAACATTTAGACAAAGGCAGTCAAAATCCAGTCCAAAAAGTTGACCAAGGTTGCTGAAGAACTCCTTCCATCAGCTACTTCTAGTTAAAAGTCACGTTAGCTTTTGGCCCAGTGCAGCCAGCGACCTCCTGAATGTAGCGAACATTGTTCTGGCCTAAACATCCTGCTCAGTTTTGTAGATTTAACTTCATAGTTCTTTCCACTACACAGTCACTGCCTCATCACTCAGTTTTAAAACAATGACAAAATCTGAGGCATTCTTTTCTCTTTTAAACTCCTGAGAAAAAGTCCAAAGACCTCTCCCACATTTATTCTGATGCCCTTTGCACACACAGGGCCAAGAGATGGCCCGGGTGAGGAGGGACCTAGACTCTATGACCCGCGGAGCTCCTTTGCTCTGTTGGTGGGGTAAGAGGGTGATGAAAAGGGCCACGGTTCTGTCCACAGCTCTGGACACAGTACTGAGTTGCCTGCAGTATGTGTATAAGGTTCTTTCGGGATGAGATAACTGACCCACATTAAGTTTGATTTAGGGCAGGTACTTTGTAATGGAAACACAAAGTCTGGAGGACCTAGGAAGCTTGAACCTTAAAGGGAGATGGGGGAGAAGGGTGATCAAAGGCCATTTGGAAAAGAGACCAGAGCTTGAGTGAAAGCCTGAGGCAGGAGACCATAATGTGGATTCAGGCAGAGTGAGCTGCTGACTTTAGGAGACAGGGGGCTGGGCGGGGGTGGGAGCACAGTGGGCTATGTTACTGTGGAAAATAAAGCTGGGAAGGCACGTGGACAACTACACAACAAGAATCCACCAAAAGCTTCTGAGCAGATGAGCTCCATGATCCGATTTAATTTTAATTTTGCTTTATTTTCACTTTTAGGAAGATGACGGACAGCAGGATAAGAGGGATTAGAGATTTTGAGTCTGTTCACGGTATAACCTCCCAGGCTGGACCCATCTGGACATTAAAAAATGAATATGTTTGTCTTCAACATACTTGTGATCTAGTAGAGTGTAGTAGTCCAATTTCCAAATAAGTTTAGTGTAAGATATTAGAAAGATACATGGAAGGGGAGCTCATATCTAAACAGAGCTTAGCCTATCTAAGTGTGCAGAGCATTCATAACATCAACTGGAAATAAAATCTAGGTATGATTTCAATGGGCAGAAACAGGAGAGGAGGAGCTCTTATAGAGGAGAGGGAAAAATAAGTAAAACTAAGAGACAAGGAAAGGTCCAGTAAGATTACTTGGTACACTATATTTGGCAATTTTGCATCAAAGATTAGCAGGTTAAAGGTAAACAAGGCCATATCAGTGATGGTTTTGAAAGTGAGATAGTTAATCCTGAACTCCATATGGAGGACAGCAGAACTTGAGCAGTTCTCAGTTACTGGACAGACTGGGGGAGGACAAAGACTAATTAGGTTAGGGCAACAATCCAATAAGGGCTGGGAACCGAGCTAGTGTGTCAAACAGAGATGCAAGAGACATTCTGAGAAAGAATCTCAAAAAAACTCTCTTAACATCAGCTGGGAATAAGAAAGTTCAAGAAGGAAAAAAAAAAGCAATTGCTGAGTTCAAGCCCAGGTGATAAGGAAGATGGGGAAACTATTAACAAAATTAGAGAATCTGGTTTGTGGCCAGATGGTGCCAAGGTTGACTTGAAATATTCAGTTGACAGAACATTTCTGCGGACACCTGTTACGGAGAATGAACACAAAGTGGCCGGTTGGAACATAAGCCAGGTTGGTGCCAGGGAGGTAGCTGAGAGGCATATCTATGGAGGTCATCCTTGGATCAAGAGAAGCCATATAAAGCAGTGGCTAGGTACTCAGATTCTGAGTTTCACTGCCACTTACAGCCACCTGACTTAAGTTATTTAGCTCTCTGAGCCTTGTTCTACTTGCCCATATAGCTAGGATAACCATCGTCTACCTCATAAGACAGTTGCAAGGATTTACTGTGGAAAAGCATCTAATGCTCAAGGCACAATGTCTGGCCACATAGGAAATGATCAGTGTTAGCAGCAGGGGCCAGAGAAGGATCAGTTCAGTTCAGTCGTTCAGTTGTGTCTGACTCTTTGCGACCTCATGGACTGCAGCACGCCAGGCCTCCCTGTCCATCACCAACTCCCGGAGCTTACTCAAACTTAAGTCCATTGAGTCGGTGATGCCATCCAACCATCTCATCCTCTGTCGTCCCCTTCTCCTCCCACCTTCAATCTAGAGAAGGATACCTATGTGCAAAATATAAAAACACTAAAGACATCTATCTGATGGGATGTTTCAGGGCAGTGGTCCCCAACCTTTTCGGCACCAGGGGCAGGTATCATGGAAGACAATGCTTCCACAGACTGTGCGGGGGTTTGGGATAATCCAAGTGCATCACATTTATTATACACTTTATTTCTATTACTGCTACATCGGTTCCAACTCAGATCATCAAGCATTAGATCCCAGAGGCTGGGGACCCCTGTTTTAGGCAATTAGACAAAGCAAAGGAGAGAGGTCTAGGGGTTGGACACAGGACCATGTGCTTCATAAAGGTTGTATCCTGGGCACAGAGTGCTGACTTTGACTGTGAAGAGATCACTAGAAGCCTTTGGTTGAATACAGTAAGTAGAGAAGCGGAGGGGTGGCTAGATATACCTTTTCAACATTATTCCTCTTCCTTGTGCCCCTCTCCCACCTCCTTAAGCTCCTAAGAGGGTAAGGTTCCCCATAGCAGATTTCTGAGACTGAATCCACCTGTGATTAGCAGAAAAGAAATAGGCAATCAACCAATCCCAAAGCGAAAGGACTGAACTGCTTCCAAGGTAACCATACGTAACTTTTAAAAAATCCAGAGAGGCATGAAATTCAAATGAGATGGCCAGTTCACAGACTAGTCATCAAATTAACATTTTCAGTATCTTGTCAGTCCCATCTTTCTGCAACATCCTCACACCGGAACTCCCATTCCCTACTTCTGTTATTTGCCAATCTTTACAGGAAGCAGTGGCGCACGCCTGCAGAGAGATAGGGGCTGGAGAGTCAGGAAGGGAAAAGAGGAGAACTGAATGCAAATACATATTTATAATTTGTCAATTAGCCTCTCCCTTCAGTTCTGAACAGCTAATCCCGTTTGAGCTGGTGAGCTAGGTTCTCTGGGCTCAGGTCTCTGACAGCTTTGATTAGGAATGGATGAGTGAACTGTGGTACCCAAAGGTGTGAAGCAGTGAAAGGCATGTCAGAGCATCGGAGAGAGTGCACCGACTCAGCGCCCCTCCCTTTCCCAGCTTATCCCACAAAAGGTGGACCTGCTAAGTTAAAATCCAGCGTTGTCTCTCCACTTTCTCCTTATGACGTAATGGATTATCATTGGATCCACTGTCAATGGATCCCTATGTTCTTCCACACCCCTAGTCCCACCATTCTTAGCTTATCATACTGAATCAGAAAACTTTTATTCCCCCAAAAATACAGGAGATACAACACAGAAGATAAAAGAGCCACAGATATTACCCAAATTTCAAATTTTATACAATTTCCAGTCATTCACCAGTCCTCTCCCCATTCTCATCTATCACCCTGAATTCAGTTATTGCCAGGTCATGGAAACACTGGCAGGTCATTTCGCATCTTTCCTGTGCCCTCAATACATTTACAGGAGGGGATCTTAGAATACCCTAAGTAAAATATATCTTCCCCACAGTGCACAAGCACATTCAGACAGAAACAGCACACCATAATGGGGAGGCTCATTCCGGATTTAGAGGAAGGCAGGCCAACTCAGAGCAATCCCCAACCATCAATCATGAAATACCTTGAAGGAAAAGGAGAGCCCTCGATTTTTTTTATGTTGTTGTTTAAAACACCATTATAATCTGGACTGTATTCATCAGAATCAACAATTTCCCAGGGATATATGAATATTTCAGAAGGCAAATTGATAGTTATAATGATAAAAATAAAATGATCTCTACCTTTACTTCTACCTACAGAAATGAAGGTCCAATTAAGTAGAGGAAGCATGGTGTCCACCATGGAGGCGGCAGGAGAGAGAAAGAGAGAGCAGGGAGAGTAAAACATCAGCATGCTGCAGACACACAGAGAAATGTAACACACATAACAAACCCCACAACAGTAGTGGCAACAGCAGTACAACCTTGAGAAGGCAGCACAAGACAAATGCACAATGTGAAGCTTAAACAGTGTGACCAGCACATGCTTAAGCTTTTTCCCGTCAGCCTCTTCTCAAGTCCCATCCTTAGAGACAAGTCTGCATGCAGAAGCAATGCATAGCCTCGTGTGTGTGAAATCGTATGCACTTAACCAGACTAAAACTGTTTGGGCCACGTTTCAGAGAAGCGAAGTTCTCCTGTATCTTCTCAATGTTAATATGAGTCATGAGGATCCAGAGTGTAACGTACATGTACGGGTGGTACACACACAACATACACAAGCATTTCCACATATATTTATAGGGATCGAAAACAAATCCCGGAGACTCAGTGAGAACCAGACAGATTTCTCTTTCTTTCACGTTGAAGGAATAAGGAAAAGGAAGGGAGGTAATCATCATAAGGGCAAGAATGGACAAGGGGTGGGAAATGAAAAAGAATGAGAGGGGGAGGGATGGGGTCAAAGGACCTTCTTAAAAAACTTAAACTGAAAAATTGCACCTTAAAATCTTAGTGGCACTGACGACCCGGAAGAATTCCGCATCCTTTCTTGAAAGCCTTTCTAAAGGGGGATTCACAATACCCATGTTTGTCACTACGTCATTGCCTAAAGACTCTTTTTCTAGAAGTTTCCTGACTTACCCCTGCCCCCCAGAGCACGCATCCATGGGTGTGTCTGAATTCTCTACTCTTAAATGCTTCAGTGCTGGGCAAGAAGTTGAATAGTAGGTGGAAAAGTGGGGAAGTTACACACCAGAGGTTCTCCAGATACTTTTCACACTAGGGTTGGAATTTAGCCCTCCAAAATGCCCGTGCTGTATCAGTGGGTTGAAATAAGTCAGGATTAAAGAGGTCGCCACCAGCCTGTCTCATCAACCTAGACTCTACCCTATGACATCAGCTGTATGAATACCCTCAGACCTCCAAGCCACTAGAAAATCTAGAACTCTTAAAGGGCAGCTGGGAGGACGAGACAAGGAAACGTAGAAGCATCTTCTCACTGGGACTCTGAGGACCTGCTTTTCCTGGTGGAACCTGTTATCAAAGTGGGGCCACTGAATTCTAGCATTCCTAGAGAGTGGGTTATTGCACTCTGTAGAGATATGCGTAACTCTCTCAAACTATCCGGATATACTTGGTTGACATAAAGAGCGCTCCTTGCTCATACTCACCTCATGGTAACCTGCTGTGGGGAGACAGCGTCCCTCACTCACCTACGAGAATGGAGAGGCTTCACCCCAACCTCTTGCTGGAGAATTCAACCAACCCCCTCTAGCTCTGTTCCTTGACATCTGCTCTATACGAGATCGTGTCTTCACTGAAATGTCCAATATCCACATCACAGGTCGTGGCTCAGGTCTAGAGGATACAGTTTTATTGGGAAAGTGTGCTTCCTTCTATCCTGCTTTATCAAGTCAGATATACCCTCAACTGTCCACCTCCGCAGCTTCCTGGACAAAACTTCCCTCAGACCTGGGTGGTTCCTTGATCTGATCATATACTCCTTTTTATGGCAACACTGTCTGATGAATCCTGTGTAAGAAAATGGGGGTGTCGGGGACAGGGCAATTGCCCTTCAGTGCCGCCCCACCCTCCTCAAAAGACCAAGAAAATCAGCAGAACATGGAAATACACCTCCTCCCCTTCTCTTTGGTCCTTGAACACAGGCAGTGAGTCCCATGTGTATTTTGAAAAGAAATAGACAAGAGAAATTAAAGTACAGTCTTTCGGGGTCAGGGCCAGGCCAGGTAGACCAATCTTGCAATCACCCCAAAACGCAGAAGAAACACAATAGTAGCAATTGAACAGTGACGAAAAAGACAATTTGAAGTAGGCTCAGTTCTTGAATCCTGATTTAGGCTGATAATATGGAAAATTTTTATTTAGGAGAAAAAGGCTTCATTCACAGCCCACCCTGTGCTTAGCTGAGCTGAATTTCCTGCTCAGTTCATTCCCTGCATAATTGAATATTTTAGGTTGCAGATGCGGAATTTACAGATCTTTATATGCCGTTTTCTTCAGGGTGTATAATGAGTTAGAACCCTGCCATCAGGACATTAGCATGTTCTTTCAGTGGTTTTGCTTTTATACAAAATTGAAAACAGTCAAATCCCCAAGGGCTTCCTTTGACCACTGGAGGTCGAGGTGGGGGTGGGGTGGGGGTAGTGGCTAAGGCTGAAAGTCATTAAAATGGGCAGGGGGATGGAGGGGAAGACAAAAATCAAACCTTTACTCAAGAGTGAAATTCAGAGAAGCCCAACGCCTCTCCCCCAACCTGGGGCCCCAGCATGAGGCTTAGGGAAGAAGTTAAACGCTCTGGTGCTCTGAAATTAGCTTCATTCACCCCCATTATCGACACCGTCATGGCTTGTTTCATGCTTCTCTCTGGGAGGCAGCCCAGCAGGGCCAGCGCCCAGGATGACAAATGGGGGAGTGGAATGGAGAAGCCAAGGGGATGATGGGGGTGCAGAGGGAACCTCGATGCGATGAGAAAGGTGCCCCCCACCCCACCCCACCACAGGGTGGCCCGGCCCCCAGCCTGGCCCCTGGCAGGAGAAACAGGCAGCAAACGGCCTGCAGGGGATGATGCGGGCTCTCAGCAACCAGCCAGAGGCATGAAGGCAAGCAGTTCAGGCAGCTGCAGCACCGTGAGCCTAGAGCACCTACCTTGTTCACTCATCATGAGGTGGGAGAGGCCTTGAAGGAGGGGGAGAAGAGAGGGGAAGGAGAAAAGAAAGAAGACAAAGTTAGAACCCCACATGGAAGGCCATCTCCCCTTAATGCCCGAGCAGGAGTGGCGGGGGGCACCCACATGTACGCAGGAGCATGCAACGAGCCCTGAGATGCAGGGCAGGGTGTCCGGGGCCATCCAGTTCAAGGACAGTCTTTTGTTTGCTGAACCTGCGGGCCACATCGCCACTGATCTATGCAGTAGGTAGGATTTGAGACAAATCTATGAGACATTAGGTCCCTTGGGAAAGAGACTCCAGATGTGGGCAAAGTAGGTTTCTTTCTTTCAAATAGCTTGCAATAGAAATTCATACAGTGATCACTGTAGAAACTTTGGAAAATTCAGAAGAGAAAGAAATCAGTTGTAGTCTCGCATCCAGAGTTTACCATCCAACACTGTCCACCCTAGATACAGTTGTCTTTTCTACAAAAATTGAACCACACTGAACATACCACATGGGTGTCTGCTTTCAAGTTAGACAGCTTGAAACATCTCCGTATGATCCTGACCTTCGCCCAGCGACGACCACATCCCTTCCCTCCAGCACCAACTTTTCCTAGAAAGTCCCTCATGTTTGATCACAGAGGCCTAGCCGAGCACTGAAAGGATTAAAGAAGGTACACAAAGTCCCAATAAATAGCACAACCTCTCGCTATGTTCTTACTGAAGTCCAACAAGGCTCTTAAGAACTCATTACTTCAAGGAAAGCATAAGCCCTGATAAACCTATTAAAAGAAAAGATTTCCAACCAGTAGCCAACTGTGCTGGCTATCTGCTGTTCCACTGTTTTTATTATTGCTGGAGATATTTGGAGATCCTTTCCCCAGAGTAAAATTCAGGGATATAGGGGATTAATAAAGGAGAAAAATCTCTAAAATATGGAAATCTCTAAACATTTTTGGAGATTACTAGAGATTTAGAAAAGTAATCAGAGACAAAATATGGGTCAAGCAACTGACTTTTTAAAGATCAATGATATATTAAATACATAGATATACCATGTGCCATAAATGTCATGGAGGCATTTTTTCAACAAATTTCATTAAACTATAGTCATATTTTAAATGCACATTTCTGACATT
This sequence comes from Bos grunniens, assembly GCF_055505025.1. Lineage (NCBI taxonomy): Eukaryota > Metazoa > Chordata > Mammalia > Artiodactyla > Bovidae > Bos > Bos grunniens. The sequence continues at coordinate 13,866,631 of NC_141174.1, forward strand.
CATTTCTCAAGGCCTGGCATATTAGTACTCATGGAGGAATGGAATCACGCCAAAGCAAGTCATTCTCACGTTCTATTTAAAAAATTAACTATTGGTCGTTTTGGGGAGGGGATAATAAGAAAGACGCATTGCAGGCAGACGCTTTACCGTCTGAGCCACCAGGGAAGCCATAATAAGAAAGAAGAAAGGATTAAGAAACCTCGGCAGAAGTGACTGTTCATAAAATGCCTGGAGTTTCTGGAGCAAGCCATTGCCTTCAGCATCCAAATCAAGCACACTAAGAGGGAGGGCCTGAGGCAGACAGGTGGGGCATGTGGGAGGGGGAAGAGGAGGAGAATAGGTGTGTGAATTCACAGGGCAGTTGTCAAGAGCAAGAAACGAGAATAGGAAGATCTAAAGAGGTCCCTAAGATGCAGGTTAAAAATAAAAGGCAATAGTACTATAGTCGGAGAAGGCAATGCTCCCTACTCCCGTGTTCTTGCCTGGAAAATCCCAGGGACGGGGAGCCTGGTGGGCTGCCGTCTGTGGGGTCGCACAGAGTCAGACAAGACTAAAGCGACTTAGCAGCAGTAGCAGCAGCAGTAGTACTATATTATGCACTTGAAGTATAAATGCTAGAGAGTAGATCTTAAATGTCTTCACCATAAAAAAGAAATGGTAATTATGTGATGAAATGAAGGTGTTTGCAACCTGTATCTAATTAACACAGTTTATATGTTAAGTTTACACAAAGTTATATGTCAATTATCTCAATAAAGCCGGGGGAGATATTTCTTTTTTTTTATTATTCTGTTAAATGGGACTTTTTTTTTTCCATTTAGACCTTTTATTTTATATTGGAGTATAGCAGATTAACAATGTTAATAGACATCAGTGGACAGCAAAGGGATTCAGCCATACATATACATGTATCCACTGAGGAGATATTTTTTAAAAGAAAAGACCAATATTTTACACCTGTAACTGAAGAAGAAATGGGATACTTGATAGCAAGAGGGTATTCAAAGCCAAGGAGAAACCCCTAGAGTCGGGTCCCATTTATGTACCACATGTGCATCTTTAAAGCAGTGTTTCCCAGAGCCACGTTTCACTGACACTTGCATTAACCACCTGGGGATACTTACTAACAGCAACGTTCCTGGACCCCACCCACGTCCGAATGAGTTAGAATCTCGGGGAGGAGTTGGGGAAGGACCTGAATTTTGAATAAGTTGCACTAGTGATTCTCATGCTCACTAGGACTTGCGAGCTACCCCTTTAGAGTGACACATAAATCAAATTTTGGTAAATTAAACTGTATGATAAATGCACTAAGAGGAACTGGATATTTAATGGAACCCTACAGTGGATCTATGTACTTATCGGGTTTTATTAAGCTACATATGTAGTTGCAGTCTTGTGATTAAAATAAATGTACATATTCTTCAACTTATAAAAAATCTGAACTAGAAATATTAGGCCAGGAATGTAAATCTGGGATCCTGATGTGTTGTAGGCAACAAAGCAAAACAGACAGAATCAAGTGTAAGAAGAAATAGCACAAGACAGGGGAGAAAACTGTAACCATAATGTGGTTTGAGTTTTATTTTGCTTTTTGAGAAGGGGATTTTAATCCACTTTCATGAGCTTTTACATTAGTATCTCCTCTTATACAAATCTACCCCCGAGGATTGCAGAATTAAGAACTGGAAAGCAGGAATTCCAGAGGGTCTAGGTCTATTATGAAATTCTGTTTCTCCCCTTCCTTCCACTCCCAAACACTCCTACTTGCTGGAAAAAGGCCTCAAGTCCCCACCAAAAGTGAATGGAAGAAATGACAATCAAACGAGTCCAGTACCTACTGTAGGTAAACACTGCATAAGGCACTGAGACGCAAACAAGTGTGGTACAAAGTCGCCAACCTCTAAGAGTTTAGAGTCTGATTGGGAAGGTGTGTGCACGCGTGTTTACATTTACACACACATACAAAGTCATACATAGACATACATAGACATAGGGTACCTGACAGTGAAGGATAGGGGCTAAGATCAAGGGCCTCAGATTTGAATCCCACCTTCGTTATTTTCTAGTTTGTGACACCAGGGAAGTTGCTACACGTCTCTGTTCCTTGACTTCCCATCTGGAAAATTGGGATAATTATCATGCCAGATTCAAAGTTTGTTTTGAGGATTAAATAAATGAATGTATGTAAAGCAGGGCCTGTACATGCTAAGGGCTACATAAGAGTTACTGCTGTTATTTTTAGACTGTAAAAATATACTGATGTGTGAGACAACGTGAAGCCTAGTGTCTGACACACAGGAGGTGCTCAGTGTGTATTTTGTGAGTGAATGAGGAACAATTGATGGGTAATTGTTAAGTGTCAAACAACTGATTCAGACAATAAGATCCGTAAGGATTGTGAGGAGGGCCCTGGGTGTACAGCAAGAGTTTCTGGAGGAAAGTGGGATTTAAAATCCATCTTGGAAGACAGTTTAGGATTGAGAGCAATGAAGGACATTCCTGGTAACACCACTAGCTCCCAAGACCACTAACTGCTTTTGTAAGGATTCTCCTGTTGCCTTTCTGGAATACCTAGGACACTGCCAGGCACATGGTAGGTATGTAACAGATGGTGTAAAAATGACAATTAGATCAGATCAGATCAGTCGCTCAGTCGTGTCCGACTCTTTGCAACCCCATGAATCGCAGCACACCAGGCCTCCCTGTCCATCACCAACTCCCGGAGTTCACTCAGACTCATGTCCATCCAGTCAGTGATGCCATCCAGCCATCTCATCCTCTGTCATCCCCTTCTCCTCCTGCCCCCAATCCCTCCCAGCATCAGAGTCTTTTCCAATGAGTCAACTCTTCGCATGAGGTGGCCAAAGTACTGGAGTTTCAGCTTTAGCATCATTCCTTCCAAAGAACACCCAGGGCTGATCTTTAGAATGGACTGGTTGGATCTCCTTGCAGTCCAAGGGACTCTCAAGAGTCTTCTCCAACACCACAGTTCAAAAGCATCAATTCTTCGGCGCTCAGCCTTCTTCACAGTCCAACTCTCACATCCATACATGACCACAGGAAAAACCATAGCCTTGACTAGATGAACCTTTGTTGGCAAAGTAATGTCTCTGCTTTTCAATATGCTATCTAGGTTGGTCATAACTTTCCTTCCAAGGAGTAAGCGTCTTTTAATTTCATGGCTGCAGTCACCATCTGCAGTGATTTTCGAGCCCCAAAAAATAAAGTCTGACACTGTTTCCACTGTTTCCTCATCTATTTCCCATGAAGTGATGGGACCAGATGCCATGATCTTCATTTTCTGACTGTTGAGCTTTAAGCCAACTTTTTCACTCTCCTCTTTCACTTTCATCAAGGGGCTTTTGAGTTCCTCTTCACTTTCTGCCATAAGGGTGGTGTCATCTGCATATCTGAGGTTACTGATATTTCTCCCGGCAATCTTGATTTCAGCTTGTGCTTCTTCCAGTCCAGCATTTCTCATGATGTACTCTGCATAGAAGTTAAATAAACAAGGTGACAATATACAGCCTTGACGTACTCCTTTTCCTATTTGGAACCAGTCTGTTGTTCCACGTCCAGTTCTAACTGTTGCTTCCTGACCTGCATACAGATTTCTCAAGAGGCAGGTCAGGTGGTCTGGTATTCCCATCTCTTTCAGAATTTTCCACAGTTGATTGTGATCCACACAGTCAAAGGCTTTGGCATAGTCAATAAAGCAGAAATAGATGCTTTTCTGGAACTCTCTTGCTTTTTCCATGATCCAGCAGATGTTGGCAATTTGATCTCTGGTTCCTCTGCCATTTCTAAAACCAGCTTGAACATCAGGAAGTTCACGGTTCACATATTGCTTGGAGAATTTTGAGCATTACTTTACTAGCGTGTGAGATGAGTGCAATTGTGCGGTAGTTTGAGCATTCTTTGGCATTGCCTTTCTTTGGGATTGGAATGAAAACTGACCTTTTCCAGTCCTGTGGCCACTGCTGAGTTTTCCAAATTTCCTGGCATATTGAGTGCGGCACTTTCACAGCATCATCTTTCAGGATTTGGAATAGCTCAACTGGAATTCTATCACCTCCACTAGCTTTGTTCGTAGTGATGCTTTCTAAGGCCCACTTGACTTCACATTCCAGGATGTCTGGCTCCAGGTCAGTGATCCTTTGGTATCTCTGATTTTCTTGAAGAGATCTCTAGTCTTTCCCATTCTGTTGTTTTCCTCTATTTCTTTGCATTGATTGCTGAAGAAGGCTTTCTTAACTCTTCTTGCTATTCTTTGGAACTCTGCATTCAGATGTTTATATCTTTTCTTTTCTCCTTTGCTTTTTGCTTCTTTTCTTTTCACAGGCATTTGTAAGGCCTCCCCAGACAGCCATTTTGGTTTTTTGTATTTCTTTTCCATGGGGATGGTCTTGATCCCTGTCTCCTGTACAATGTCACGAACCTCATTCCATAGTTCATCAGGCACTCTATCTATCAGATCTAGGCCCTTAAATCTATTTCTCACTTCCACTGTTTGGGTGTTAAAACTAACACCCAAAAAAGATGTCCTTTTCATTATAGGGGACTGGAATGCAAAAGTAGGAAGTCAAGAAACACCTGGAGTAATAGGCAAATTTGGCTTTGGAATACAGAATGAAGCAGGGCAAAGACTAATAGAGTTTTGCCAAGAAAATGCACTGGTCATAACAAACACCCTTTTCCAACAACACAAGAGAAGACTCGATACATGGACATCACCAGATGGTCAACACTGAAATCAGACTGATTATATTCTTTGCAGCCAAAGACGGAGAAGCTCTATACAGTCAGCAAAAACAAGACCGGGAGCTGACTGTGGCTCAGACCATGAACTCCTTATTGTCAAATTCAGACTTAAATTGAAGAAAGTAGGGAAAACCACTAGACCATTCAGGTATGACCTAAATCAAAAATAACAATGAACACACACAAATGGTTCACAGAAGGAAGAAGTGAAAGGTGATCTTAAGGACCATTGTATGAAGGCCTGGAGTTTCCAGGCTAAGAAGAAAGGACTTGATCTTGCAGCTGATGGGAGACACCGACGGCTCACGGGCAGGAGAATGCCCTTGGGAAAATGACGTTGGGGAAGATCGTGTTGGCAATGGTGTGGACAGGATGGATTAGAGGGGAAAGAGAGAGAGGCACAGAGACCTGTCATAGGCAGAGGGCCGAAATTAGTATTGAGGCAGCAGGAAGGAAAAGGCGAAAAGGATTCAACAGGCTTTGGGTGACCGATGAGATGCTTCAGGGGACGAATGGATGGCAGACTGAGTGAGGCGCAGTCAGAGACAGGAAGGTGGGATGGAGTTGGGAGATGGATCTGGAATGAGGGTGATAATGAATTCTGTTTTAGGCATGATAAGCTGGAGAAACAGAAGAATCACTGAAGCAAAAAGTCTAAGGTGCATTTAACATTACAGGAATAATTCTGCAAGAGAGTCAGGACAAATGTAAAAGTGTATCATCTCCCCTTCTTGAAAGAGAAGAGTCTGTGCCCATATAAGTGAATGAAGCCTCAAATAAAAAGGGGCCAGAGCCCTGAGTCTTAATCTGGGAGGGATGGGGATTATTAAAGTACCCCAGAGTTTCTTTTTTTTCATGCATATTCCAACATTAAAGTAAAATTTTACATTCAAAACGAAAAAGGAACTATATGGCTTTCCAATATAGATACAGAAAAATAATGCTCAAAAAAAAAAAAAAAAAAGCCTTCACTGAGGATATAATTAACAAGGAAGGAAAAGCAATCTATGCTAGCTGTGTGATATGTGTGTGGCTGATGAGAAAAAGAGGAGGGGGGCTTCTTGTTAATCTCAGAGACAGAAGGTCAGCAGCAGCCCCTCAGACCACACATCAGGCCCTGGCACTAGCACCTAGCTGGACTTGGAGCTCAGCATTTAATCTGAGCCTGATATTCAAGGGATGCTGAAAGACAAGACATGGGTTGGAACGGGGGGCTCAGGGAAGCAAAGGAAAACCCACCACGTTTGTCCAAAACAATCCCACCATGGGTTGTGGATTTCAAAAGACCTTCAGTAAAGCTTCGAAAGCCAATTCCATAAAATCTCATCTAAGGAGGGCAAGGAATAGGGACTGGCCTAGGACGAGCCTTTGATCATCAGAATATGGAGAATTTTCTACACAGAGTTCTTATGGAACTACAATGCCTTTAAAAAAAATTATTATAAAAATTAGAAAGCAACTGAAATGTCTCCTAGCTAGATGTCACACTCTGTCAAAGTGCTACCTAGTTGGGTTCAGGGACCATTCTGGATCCCATGAAGATGTCTGATATTTTTCATTCTTTCTTTCACTCTTTCTCCCTGGAGGAGGACATGGCAATTTCTAGTGCTGTCTACCTCACTTTCTGTGCCTATCTATCTGTGGTTCATGGGCTTCCCAGGTGGCGCTAGTGGTAAAGAACTCGCCTGCCAATGCAGAAGACATGGGTTCGATCCCTGGGTCAGGAAGATCCCCTGGAGGAGGGCACGGCAACCCACTCCAGTATTCTTGCCTGGAGAAGCCCATGGACAGAGGAGTCCCATGGATCATGGTCCACAGGGTCAAGAACAAGAAGAGAAAAAGACTGCCAATAGGTAAGACATACGAAGTAGAAAGTACCTTAGAACAGGCTGCAAATCCTATGTAGATTATATGCAAAATACACATATGGCCCTCTAAACTATGTTACACCTTTTGGGAAAATCCCTGTGGAGGTAGTTGCAGCTGGAGAGAATGGAATGGCTACAAAAGCAGTCATCTGTAAGCGGCTGTGGCCATTATGAAGCCTGTCATGAAAATGACTAATATAGAGAATAGAGACCATTTACTGGAACAGGCGAAGAAGATGCACTGTTCAGGAGGCAGGCCAGAAGTGGAAGGCCTCCATCACTGAAGCTAATACTGTTTCCCCCTTAAACCTGTAATAACCCACTCCCCTCTGATGGTTTTTAATCCTTCTTCCTTCCTTCATTCTGGCTGAGTAATTGGAGAAAGTATTTCAGGGGAGGGAGGAAGTCATTCATGGGGGAGGAGAAAAGATGCGGGAAGGAAAAAAAGCAAGTTATCTCTGCCAAGACTTCTCTCTCATTCACTTGCAGGATAACTTTTCTCCCCCTGTAAAATCCACACATATCATCTCTTTTTCCATACTGAAGTGGAGAAATGAAATGTCACTAATTGCTGTAAGTGCCAAGTGCCAATGTTGAATTTTTATGAAGCGACAAGGACTTTTAAAAAGAGTAATTACATAAAATCAGAAGGTAATGGAAACATCCACCCCAATATTTCCGGAGGAGCTAAGGAGATGGTGAAGGTAGCAAGGGGTGGGGCTTGACAAAAAGAGAAGCCCTCAGTGACCCTGTGTCTGCGGAGTGACCGTGAATTTGGAAAAGAGGGAAGGGGATAGAAAAAAATACGCATTGTAGCATGTTAAGCACTTAAAAGAGAGGAAATTCAGTTAGCTTGGTAAAAGGACAGAACTGTAACAGTGGCTAGTATTTGTTGACTGTTTAACATATACCAGACATGCTAAGTGTCACGTAACATTAAATACATCTCTGTGGGAAAGGCATTGTTGTAATGTAGATTTTACAGGTAAGGAAGCTAAGACCTAGAGCCAAAATCCCACTACTTAGGAAGCGGTGAAATGCAGATGCTAAACCAGCAGATGGATTCTCCAGGCTGCATGATAACTGTGATAACTACTAGCTACCCTGTCTTAATTCAGTGCTGGTGGAGAAGCAAGAAGACACATCTTGAACAATTCAGGACCAGAAAATAGTGCCTGGACATGAATTCAACTTCATTTATGATCCTGGTACAGCATGACTGAAGAAGCCCCCAGGGCAACTGTTTTAAATAACTGGTCACCGTCTCCCTCTCCTCCATCTCCATCCCCAGCTTCTACTAAAATATGAAGCTCTTCCCTTCCTGGGTCCTTTCTGGGGGTTACTAGGCCATTAAGAGATGTTTATTCCTTGGAAGGAAAGTTATGACCAACCTAGATAGCATATTCAAAAGCAGAGACATTACTTTGCCAACAAAGGTCCGTCTAGTCAAGGCTATGGTTTTTCCTGTGGTCATGTATGGATGTGAGAGTTGGACTGTGAAGAAAGCTGAGCGCCGAAGAATGGATGCTTTTGAACTGTGGTGTTGGAGAAGACTCTTGAGAGTCCCTTGGACTGCTAGGAGATCCAACCAGTCCATTCTGAAGGAGATCAGCCCTGGGTGTTCTTTGGAAGGAATGATGCTGAAGCTGAAACTCCAGTACTTTGGCCACCTGATGTGAAGAGTTGACTCATTGGAAAAGACTCTGATGCTGGGAGGGACTGGGGGCAGGAGGAGAAGGGGACGACAGAGGATGAGATGGCTGGATGGCATCACTGACTGGATGGACATGAGTCTGAGTGAACTCCGGGAGTTGGTGATGGACAGGGAGGCCTGGCATGCTGCGATTCATGGGGTCGCAAAGAGTCAGACACGACTGAGCGACTGAACTGAACTGAACTGAAGCCACTTCCCTCATTAAAATTCAACTCTGAACACAAACTGCACTCAGGCCCCTGTCATTGCACTGCCTTGTTCCTGAGGCCATCAGGAAGCCAAGCTTAAGATCTTTCTTCAGAGACAGGAATGGCACAAGGACGTGTGAGAAGGAAGGATGAAGACACGCAGCCACAGGCTGAGGATGTCTACTGCCCCGGGGCAAGAGGGAGAAGCTTAAAAGGAAGGAGGCGGGGCCTGAAGGAAAACTCCACCCACCTCCACAGCTGTGTCTCAGACCATCCCTTCCCCAGGCAATTCCCTGACCGGCATCATGACCTTCATCATGGACTTCAGTTTCCTTGTCCTACCTGGGGTTCTCCGGTGGCTTACAGAGGAGCCTTGACCTGCTTAGCATTTTGACAAATGACTTGGCTGAGAACATCCATGACATGCTGTCTGGATGTTGTAATGAACCAGAGCAGAAAGAAATATCTAACCCGTTAGCCTTGAGAATCAGGGTCCAAAAGATGTGAGTGGACAAAAGCAAAATTTAATTTTAAGAGGGTAAATAGAAAGTGTGGCCCTTAAGCACAACCTCCCACACTCCCCACAAACCCTCAAAAAAATCACAAGTAAAAAGAAGGCACCAGTTCCACTTCTTCTCAGCACTGACTACCAAAGTTAGGGTCTGGGTTCAGAGAACATTGCCATATATTAGGAGGGGCATTAAGGAGGTGGGAAGGTCCATGGGAGAAGAATCGGATGGTGGGAGTTCCAAAAGCACGTCACATGCAGAATGGCTGAAGGAACAGCTGTGTACAGCCCAAACATGAGAGCTAGATAAGGACATGAGTGCTGCCTTCAAACATTTTTAAAGTTGCACATGCAAGTTAAAAGAGCAAGTACATTCAGCAAGATGAGGGTGGAATGACAGGGGACGCGTCACTTGCCAGAATGCCATAGAAGAGAGTCACAGTGAGGTTTTAGAAGATAACTAACAACTATTCCAACTCCAAGACATAGAGTTTCTATGAACCAAGCTGACCTCTGAAGAGGCCAAGCAACTCCTTACTGAGATGAACCATATGAACCTGCTGATATGTGACTGGTTTTGACCTACAAAAATGACAATTTTCAATGGTCCAAACTGATATCCAGAGAACACCACCCCTAATCAAAAAGGTAGTCATGAAACAAGGCTTTGCCGAATCACCCAACAGCAGTCGTGAACTGACACTGACACTTGGGAAGTTCAACCGTTTGCATTCACGATGTTGGCTTTTCCACAAGCCCTGCACAATACTAGGGACAGAGTGAATAGTTGGGCTGATGATCGTGATGGCGTCCAGAGGAACACCTGTTGCTAGTTCTCTAGGGCAAGCGCTTCTGGGTTGGTCCCTCCATGATGCCACCACACTCCATCCTCGGCACTAAGCCCTGTGCAGGATGTTACTGTATTAGCTCACTCAGTATTTGCCTCTAGACCAACTCTGTTCTTACAGCATGGTGCCTGGACTGAACAGGAAATATTTCTTCGGAGGCATCCATGAGTCACCCATGGCATCTATATGGCATAGCCACAGGGAAGAAGAAAGAATGTCTGCAGCCACCTTCTCAATCTGGCCTACCTGGGAGGGTGGGGGGGCAGGGTGATGGAGGTGGGGTGGGGTTTCTTTTTCATGAATATCATGAAAGAAAGAGAGAGAAAGTCAAGCATGTCACTCCAAGGGTTAAAAGTGAAGTCGCTCAGTCATGTCTGACTCTTTGCCACCCCAAGGACCGTATCTTACCAGGCTCGTCCATCCATGGGATTTTCCAGACGAGAGTATTGGAGTGGGTTGCCATTGCCTTCTCCAGGGGATCTTCCCAACCCAGGGATAGAACCTGGGTCTCCTGCATGGCAGGCAGATGCTTTACCATCTAAGCCACCAAGGAAGCCCCTAAGGGGTAAAGAATCAGCAATTATGGCTTCTAGAAAAGACTCTTCCCAAAGAAGAGAAAGTCCTTGCTCTCCAAATGTTATGAACTTCTCTAAAATAGCTCTTTATTCAAGAGTGACATGAAGCTGGAAAGGACTTCGGATATGTTACATGAAATAATTGTGTCCAACTAGGCCATGGTGTGCTGGATTTTAAAAATCCAGGGATGAATTTGACAAAATCAAAGCATGGCCCCACGTCAAATACACCAATTGCACACATACAAAAGGGAAAGAAATGGCTTAGCAGCAGTACACGTGAAATAGTAGAAGTTCTCAGTGATGTTAAGTTCAATTTAATACTGTAGTCATTATATAAAAGTAAGGTCATTAATAGATGTAGGAAGTCTAGAAAAAAGGAGCAGTGTAACATGAACCGGTTGCAACGTGTCCATGAACCTGTATGTGGTGTGGGCAAGGATGCAAAGAAAACTGTCATTTTTCAGAGAACAATGACCTGGATGAAAGAACTTAAAACCCTTGTATGAGAATGCCCAAAGAAACTAGAGATGTTTTGGCCTTTAGAAAAGAAAATCCTTAAAGACAAAAGCCCTGTCTTCAAACACTGGGAGTGTAATTAGATCTATTCTGTGCGTCTCCAAGGGCTGGAAGCAATACAGGTGGTGAAAGCTATAGTGACTCAGAATAAAGAAGAGCTTGTGAACATTCAGTGCTGCTAAAACGGAATGGCTAAAGGAGCAACGAGTTCCTCATCATTGCAGGGGTTCAGGTCTGAATAAGCTCATATGGAAGAGATTCAAAACTTAGGTGCACAGAGAGCTCAGCAACTTTGGGTCCTTTCCATGTCTGAAATGCTGATTCTAATAACAAAGCTTATGAGCACATACAGGATGCCAGGTAGTGGGGTGCAGGCATACTCTGTTCTCAAGAGTATGGCTCTCCCTGTCCTTCTAGCCCACAGTGGCCAGTGTGGACACATGGGGGACAATAAACAGCTGGCTATTGAATAGGATATTATGAGGCAGGCTCCACTAGCTCTGTGATCTAAGGTGCCATGGGAACTCAGGCGAAGTGGGGATCATTCATCCCATCCTCCCTTCCATCATGGGAGGTATACAATAGTGGTTAATACTGCTGCTTTCAAGTCCCTTCACTTTCCTTGAAAACATGGTTTTCAAACTTTGGTCCTATCAGATTACCTAGGAGCAACGTCTTACTTCAGTTAGACTGGATCGCATTCATTAGCTTTCCAGGTGACTTTAACTGTTTTATTATTTATTTGGCTACACAGGGTCTTCGTTGCAGCAGGCAAACTCTTAGCTGCAGGGATCTAGTTCCCTGACGAAAGATGGAACCAGGGCACTCCACACTGGGAGTGCGGAGTCTTAGCCAATGGACCACCAGGAAGTCCCCGGGTAATTTTCATGTTTACCATTGCTCTAAATAATCCAAAATCTGAATGCAAATCCCAGCCCTGTCTCTTGCTAACTGGGATATTAAGCAAGTTAACTATTCTGTGCCTTTTCCTGTAAAATATCTGCATGTCACATGTAAAGTATCTTAGGATCACTGTGACAGTCACACGCAACCACACACAAAGAGCACTTCTGAGAGCTCATGGCACACAGGAAGGGCTGGGAAGCTTGTAGCCACTGCTGTTATTCAGGAGACTGGCATATCTAGGCCCTGTCTCCTCCACACCCCCACCCTCCCGTCTCTTGCCAACAGCACTTCTCCAGGAAGCCGGCAGCTCTAGGAGACCACCTGCCCAGGCATCCTCAGCTGCCTGCCTCCATGGTCACGGTCGGCTAAGTGACCCCACAAGGGCACCCACTGTCCTCAACACTCAGCTGCTAGTTCCTGAGGCCCAGCCCCACACACTGACTAGCTTAGCCCCAGTCCTTTCTAGACTTCTCGAGGCAGGTTGTCAGAATGAGAGGGTCTCCGAGGCTGCCATAAATAGGCTGGTGACTCAGCTGAGTTACATGGATGTTCTGGGGCCTCCGTTTTCTCTCCTACACAAGGAAGAACTGGTCCAGAATAGTTTCTCTTTGGTCTCACCAATGGCATTTTGAGCAGCACAGTCTTCAAGTGAGACTCTCCCATATATTGCAGCACATTTAGCGTTGATTGGTCCTTCCTCCTAAATGCCACCAATGGTTCCTTATCACTGGCACAGCAAATATCCATACCACACCCATGGCAGGGACAGTACTAACCCACTGAGACTATAGGATCGCTTCCAGGCCTTTTCCAGCTCTGACCTTGCCCTCCAGAACAGAGAAACAAAATGGACCACAGCCAGCATGCTGGTGAGTCGGACTTGCCACGACAGTAAAGGAGGCAACTTTAAAAGGCTCTACAAAGAGGCACCAGGGCCAAGTGATCTGCTTCTTCGAGTTAGCCAAAGCTGGAGGCACGCTGGGACGCGGCTCCTTACTCACACTTACTCATCAAGAACGGCCACGGGAGCCAAGGGGGTCTTCCCGGGCCCCAGCCGGGCAATTGGCTGGGAGCTGAGCGCTGTTAGCCCAGCCAAGGGCCCCTTTCCAATCCAATTACGCACAGCAGTGCTGGATTTCCTACAGCCTGCAGCCTCCACTGAGCTGAGCCCAAGAGATGGGCACTGAATGAACACAGAAGGCTGAGTTACCTTCTGTCTCGGGTAAGCCCCAATAAAAAGCAGCCTGTCTTTCAAAGGAACGTGGGGTAAAGTGAAAAGCTGATTCTGGAGCACTTTCACTGAACAAGCATTTACTCCATGCCTATGATGTACTGGCATTGTTCCAGGCCAAGACCATACAGTAGGGGAGTGTACCTTCGTGGAGCAGATGCTCTAGATGGAACTCCGTATGAGACATCCCCAGGGCCAGACACATCAACGTTTGCATCCTGCTCCACCACTTTTTACTGGGTGGGGCTGATGAGTTAGCATTCCTGAGAGTTTGTTCTTGAGTGAAGTGGGTCTAATAACAGGATCTTGGACACGTCAAAAGAATTAACTGGTAGACATGAAAACTTAGTACTTTAGTGCCCTGCTCAAAATACAAGCTCAATAAATGTCAGATGTTTTTCCTAATAAGTAAGAGAGAAAAGCAAATGGGACTGTTGCCCAAAGGAACAGGAAAGAAAAGACAAAAAATATACCGGGCAGCACTGGAGTTGGGAACCACCAGTCTCTGGCAATGGAAGATATGACATTTTCCTGAGTCCTTCTTCCCAAGGGGGCTTAGTTACTGGCCTAATCACAGATCCTCAGAATGGAAGAAGCCTGAGAGGGCATTTGATTTAAATAAACCTGATACCCAGAGAGGCTTATGATTTACCTAAGGCCACACAACTCCTGGGGAAAGTGAGAGGCAAAGAGAGTCAGAAGGACAAAGCAGAGATCCCAGACTGCATTTAAATCCTGATGCCTGCCATACTTGCTTCTGGCCTGGGGCAAAGGATATAATGTTTTAAAGACCAATATTTATCATCTGTGAAGTGGTGGAGGCCTGGCACGTGAGGGGCCCTCTCTACATATCAGTCCACTTTCTACCCTCTTACTGGGATGTCTTGGCCTCACTTGAAAGCGGTGCTTGCCAGGATCCAAGCTGGCGGGACCTCTTTAGGGACCTCTTTACTGAAAGCATAAAGAACAGGATGGATGCGAGAAAGTGTGAGATGAGAAGACAGCAGTTTAGAGGGGTCTACAGCAGAGGAGAAGGGGGTGGCCGAGGATGAGATGGTTAGATAGCATCACTGACTCAGTGGACATGAGTTTGAGCAAACTCTGGAGATAGTGAAGGACAGGAAAGCCTGGCGTGCTACAGTTCATGGGGTCACAAAGAGTCAGACACGACTGAGTGACTGAACACCACCACAGCTGAGGAAGCATGCCTCTGAACAGTGAGGGGCAGCAAGACACAGGCAAAAGAATGTTTTATTTTGCTTTTAAACTTCTCTAAGTATTTTCAGTTGTAAAATGGAAACACATGTGGAAAGAACCAAATGCGATAACTTACAATAGTAGCTAATTAATACATTGCTTACTCTGTGCCAGGCACTGCTCTAAAGACTTGACTTGCTTGAGCTTATTTAATCTTCACAATAGTCCCATGAGATAGGTATTTGTTGTCCCCATTTTACAGATGAGGAATGTAGGGTCCACAAACGAAAAGTTACCTGAACAGGCCATGCTGTGCTGGGATAGAGACAGGGTGTCAACCTGCCTCTGGCTCCAAGCCTATGCCCTAAGCCAGAGGTGACAAACTTCCTCTGTAAAGGGCCAGATGGTAAATCTTTTAGGTTCTGCAGCTCAGAGAGCTGTGTCTACATCATAGCAGCTCCCCTCTGCTTTTGCAAAGCAGCTACAGACAATACAGAAATGAACAAGTGGGCCTATGTTCCAAAAAACTTTGTAAACACTGACATTCGAATTTTATAAAAGTTTTGCATCACTAATTCTTCTTCTTCTGATTGCTTCCAACTATTTAAAAAGTGAAAAATCACCCTCAACTCAAAGGCCATATGAAAGCAGGGAGCTATCTTGCCTCACATACATGAGAAGGGCCCAAACAGTGACCTGTGCAGACCACGTGGTGGATCAGCGTCCATTCTCTTTTCTTTCCCTAACCTTCTTCTTCTTAGCTCCTATCAACCCAGAAAGTGGATATTTTGCTCTGTCCCCAGCAGATGAAACCAGGAATAGGGCTTTAGCAAAAAGAGTACTGCACTCTCCTTAATAAATACGGCCCTGTTGGTCCCAAGGAGACTGGGGATTTTAGGTCAGTGTCTCTCCAGCGCTAACAGGCAGACCCCAGGGACCTTGGTCAAACGCAGAGGTCTAGGGAGAGGCCTGAGATCCTGCCTTTCTAATGGGCTCCTGGGTGAGGCTAATGCTACTGGGTCTGTGGGTCAGGTCTCCTCTAGGAGCAGCCAGCTTTGACAGCAAACCCTCTGTGTCCATAAACACAAGTCAGCTGTGTCAGGCACTGTCTTCTGTGAACAGCGCCCCTCAGGCCAGATGAGGGACTCCCTGGAGACATAGCAGGGTTCAGGACAAGTCAGCAGATTCCCTCTCCGAGGGCAGCAGTGAGATGACTTAAATGGGAGGAGGAAGACAAGGAGGGGCAGAGATCCAGAGCATGCACAGGGAGGCCTGAGCACAAGCCGTCAGCTGCTTCCGGCCATAGCTGACCACGGTCCCCCCAGCCCCAGGCAGACAGGTGCCCCTCCTCCCGCACCTGCCAGGGTTCTGATGGACCGAGGCAAGAGGCCTATTTCCCTCATCAGGCCTCTGAATAACTAGGGCACTTCCACAAGGTCACCGTCATTCATTTAAATTCCAGCTCTAATCAGCAGGCTGAGCTGGAGAAATTATCCCTTCGGAGCAGAGATGCTGTCAGTGAAGCACTATAAACAGCGGCCCCCCCGCCAGAGCCCCCCGCCTGCCCCAGGGAGGGAGAGGACCCGAGGGGGTCTCCCATCCACAGGCCCCAGCCCTGCTTCCTGCCTCCGAGGTCCTCCGTCCACCCCGTCTTCTTCCTCGCCTCCAAAGCACTTCCTCTCCCCTTGGCAGAGAGTTCTGGAACACACAGGAAGGGGGGAGAGGACTGAGAGTTTGGCAGAGCTGGGAGGGCAGCTCAAAAACAAACCCTATCGGCCAGGAGCATGGGATCAGCATCTGATAGGAATCCCTTCAGGGCCCCAGATGGGGTACGTGGCCTCGGAGATGTCCCCTTCCCCTCCCTGGGCCTGCGTCTCCTCCTCTGAAAAGTGAGAGTTGCAGTCCTTAGACAGGATGCCCTTGGAGCTCCAACGTGTCTCGAGACCCTGCAGACCCACAATGCCCCTGGTGCTTGTGGCCATACTTTCTGCTCGAGAAATATTTCCAAGGCCCTCCTATGGTGCCATGCTCCACCGAGCAGAGTTGGGAATGCAAAAACGCCCAAGATGCACACAGCTCTGCCTTGAAAATACCAGAGTTTTTAAAGAAGAAGGCGCAGGCTTTGGAGACAGACAGATCTGAGATCCTGGTTGGTCCCGGCAACTGGCGACTGTGACCAGTTACTGGACCTCTCTGCGTCTCCTTGTCCTCTTCTGGAGTGTGGATCCCGACCCAGAGGGGCTGATGTGAAGAGTCAACCAGAGAATGCATGGCAGGCATCAGAGCTGCGGGTCCCTCCCCTCCTTCCGGTCAGCGCACCACAAGCACCTCTTGCCACTTCGTTATCTTGAACCTCCCTCCCAAGGACTAGGAGGAGGGGCTGTGCATTTTCCCATATGGAAGTCCATCTGAATACCGCCTGCCTCTTTCTCCTACCAGGACACTATCGCTGAGTCCCCAGCCCATCTCCCAGACCTTAGGAGAAGTGCCAGGCCCCTTCTCCAGCTGTATTTTACAGGAGGGTTACTTCTAACCAATCTCCTCATCATGTAGAATTAATCAATTAATCAATCGTCCCTTTACAGTCTTCCAGCGGCCCCTGGATAAATAGTTACATTAGGTCATAAAATCCCCAATTTGTCTTCCTGAGGGGAAGGGGGAAAAAAAAAAAAAGAAACTCAGAGAACCACTAAAGGCCTCTCGTTTGAGAGCCGCAGCCCCACTGGCTCCAGATTGCTAGGCCGGGAGCGCCGAGAGGCGGGAGGTGGCCCGCTGACCTCAGCCAGGGCTGGGCAGTGCAGGTTGCCTCCTGCCACCTCAAGGGCCGCAGGGAAGTTTCTGGACCGGCGATTTGCTTCAGGCTCAGAAACCACACATACACACACACAAGGCCAAAGGTCAGTGAGGAGACAAAATGGGCAATCCGCTCTTGATGCCTCAAGGGCAGAATGGAGAAGGGTCAGAATTAGGCTGGAATCCCCCACTTGGCCAAGGGACTCGGCTCAGGACCTCACCTCCTGGCCTCAACTCCCTCAACAGAAAAACGGGGCTCAGGCAGTGTGCCTCGGAGGGTTTTCAAGAGAGCAAGACGAGATAGTGGCCGTGAGGCTGAGATAGTGCGGTGTTGTGCTGGCGATCGCCGCTATTTCTAAGGTAGGCTCATGGGTGACCTCTGCCCCTTTGGAGAGATGGAGGGGGCACCTATGGGTCCACGGCATTTCACCCCACCAGGGCCAGTGTGGCACCTCCTGTGAGAATTAGGGAAAGGTGCCCCTGGGTCAGAGGCTGCCCTCTGGGTGCACGCGTGGCAAAACGCAGGTTGGGGTTTGGCCTCCACGCATTACCTGAGCAGGGAGCCGCTACACAGGACATAAGACACACAGGTCTAGGTGAAGACCCTGGGTCATCTCTGCCGTGAACCAGGAAGAGAAGGGGTTCAGCCAAATGGCACTCAAAAAATTTTGGTGTTGGGCTTACTCCCTCATTTGAAGTATCCTAGAAAACATCAGCTTAGCAGAGAGACAGACCTCCCTGGACCCCCCTCTTTAAATTAGCAACTTCATTTTTACCTGCTTCATTTTTTTTCCACAGCGCTTATTACCCACCACGTGATACAATAGATATGCTGATATATATATATATACATGTACATATATACTATACACACACATATTTTTAGTTGCCTGTGCTGTGCTGTGCTTAGTCGCTTCAGTCATGTCCAACTCTTTGCAACCCCATGGACTCCAGCCTGCCAGGCTCCTCTGTCCGTGGGGATTCTCCAGGCAAGAATACTGGAGTGGGTTGCCATGCCCTCCTCCAGGGGATCTTTCCAACCCAGGGATGGAACCCAGGTTTCCCTCAATGCAGGTGGATTCTTTACCATCTGACCCACCAGGGAAGCCCATGAGTACTGGAGTGGGTAGCCTATCCCTTCTCCAGGGGATCCTCTGGACCCAGGAATTGAACCGGAGTCTCTTGCATTGCAGGCAGATTCTTTACCAGCTGAGCTACCAGGGAAGCCTTTCAGTTCTTTGTCTTCCCCTATCTATAGATACTTTTACTATAGTATCTATAGTAAAAGATATATGAGGACAGGGATGAGCTTCTGTTTTGCTCACTTTTTCATCTCTAGTGCCTAGAACAGTGCCTGGTACATTGTAGGTTCTTGATAAATATTAGCTCAGTGAATGGCTGAATTAAAATATTATTATATAGAACAAATTAAATGATATCTTCCTAGAAAATTCTGTCCTGCGCTCTGGTTCAAACTCTGCTTATTTTCAAAGGTGAGTGACAGGCAGACGACAACAGAGGCAGGGAAGCCCTGTGTATTTGCTAGGGATGACAGTATTACCCTTTTATGTTGTGTAAGATGGCACGGAGACCAATGGTCAGAAACTCCACTTAAGTCTGGGTGATTCTTTTACATATTCAAAATCAATAAAGGATAAAGTCCTTTGGAAAGGGTGCTACAGATAAAGTCACATTACCTCTGAGCAAAAATAAATGATAGTCCTATTAGGAAGTACTTACGAGATCTTCAAGTGAAGAAATTCAGGGATGAGACCCCACATGTTCCAATGGAGTATGCATGGCTTTGCAGTCTGAAAGCCCCAAGTTCAAACTCCAGTCCTCTGACAAGCCCTATGATCTTGGACAAGCTGCTTAACCTATCAGGCCCTATATTTCCTTCACATTAAAATGTATTTAACAATACTCCTCCTCTATTGATGCTATGAGAATTAAATGTTAAAAAGATTAAATAAGAAAATATATGTGAAAATACCTAAGAAAGATGATACCTGCTTCTTATTTGGTAGGGTTATTCTTCTTAACCCAAAGTTCTATACCATTTAGTGTGGTGGGAAACCATCAGAAGTCACCTGATCATCTATCATCTACAGATAGATATTTATGGATATCACCTGATATCTATCATCTATCTATAAATGGTTGTTCCTCTCCTATGAGTCTATGTTTGTGTTTACATATACATCTGTCTATAAACACACATTGCCTACAATTAGGACTCTGGATGAATATTCATTTGTCCATTGACGAAAATGACAAGACTCATTATTCTTTCTTCTATTTTTCATTCATTTATTCTTTTTTTTTTTAAACAGGGAACATGTACTAGTTATATAACCATTAGAAAAAAATATTGCTTTTTCCATTGTGGAAAAGTAAAGTCAATTCTTAGAATATAAAGAAAGAAACCTTCTTTTACCCACATTGTATTTTCCATGCTACATATGTCATATTTTCAACCTTTAACCACTTAAAGCTATAAGATAGTAGCTTAAAGATAAGTAGATTTTTGAAGACAAGGCAAAAATGCTTACTAAATTGGAGAATACATATCCTAATAATATATTTTTAAAATATTTTCAAAAAATGCTCAATTTCCACTTCTTTTCTTCACCCAGAAATATTAATCAGAAGATAGTAATTGTATAAGTATGGGAACCACATTCCTTTGGTTTGAAAATGGTTCTTCAAAGCCAATACAAATTCATCAATTTGTAGCCAATACAAATTCATCAAGACGTGAAGGCACGTCTCATAAACCTAAATCAATGAAAATGCAACGTGTTCAGATTTTTGCTCTGTGTAGAGTCCCTAGAAAAAGGTCTCACTCAGAGTCAAACCATGCACAATCTGGCAGAGGGGAAATTTCCACAGCAGCTGTGCAAACACAAAGACTCACCTGGACCTTGACTGACATCTGTGGCAGCATTTTCAAAGGGAGGGAAACAGAGAGGCGAGAAAGAGGGAGAAAAAGAAGAGTGTTAGCAACACGCACACACAATGCAACGTGCCCTTGCATGACCATCAAGTTCATGCAAGACCCCAAAGATGCTCAGACTCTGAGCATTTAGCTCTACCTTCACCCAAAAGCCACCCATGCAAGCCGAGGGGCCAAGCTCCCTTTCCACTATGCATGTAGCAAGAGAGCTGAACTTCACATCTGTCCGGAAAGACATCCTCCAGGAATCAGATAGGGCCACAAAGAGCCAAGCAGACCGGGATCCTGCAAGAATATTGGTTAAAATATTCCGGTTGATTTCTGCATACCCACACCCAAACAGTTTTCCTCCCCTCCAGATGCAGAACACTGGACAAGAAGTCAAGCAAGGTTTCTGCACAGAGAGAAAAACAGTGATAAACCACTCCCTTAAGGAACAAAGGAAAAGAGGTATAAGAGTTAACAGCAAGTTGCAGCGTCGTTCAGCTCATAGTACTGAAGGACACAAGGTCACAAAACATTTATAATTCCCTCCCGACCCAGGATTCCCAGTGACCATTCTTCATCACAGACAGCGGTGTGTGTGTATGAGATTGCGTGTGAGTAGGTCATTTGCCACACAAATTGAAATTCTTCCTCGCCCTTTCATTTTTCTCCTTGCTTTTCACCCCATCATTAATGACAGAAATTGCCATTGGAAATCACTTCTGACAACTACAAATAAACATCCAGCTCTGGAAAGGTTGACATTTGAATTAAACCAATGAGCTTTCAAAAAATGAAGAACGGGTTCATGCCCACGATCTCCATGTACACAATCTCCTCCTCCTCCCCTCAAATGTAAAATAGAATTATGCTGGGGAAGCCCAACCCAGAGCAGCCAAAGCCTTGTTGTTAATAGAATCCCTAGACCTGACCTGGTAAGATAGCCTACGGCTCGGGAGAAGAAACGGGGCTACTTTAGGAAACCACTGGCCATCCAGGCCAACCTGGGTGACCCCCTTAAAATCACTGACAACGGTGGGTCTGGGACATCCATGGATGTTGTCTAGTTTAATTCTTTTTCATTAAGATGGAGGATGGAATACGCTGAGAGTCTTGTCCAAGGTCACACAGCTAGTTCAGGAAACAGATCCTAGGAGAGGCCCTGGATCCCATGAATCCCACCCAATCCATACTTCATTCGACTGAAATCCAGGTCCCTCTAGGCTGCATGTGACATCAATTCAGTTTGCAAGCTCAAGTGAGCCCCTGAACCCACAGGGAAGGCAGTGAGAGATTGACTCCCAGATAACCCTACAAGGGGGTCATGGATTATCCTGTGTACCTCTAACCTGTGGCTAACAGATTTGCTAAATTCCAGCAGGTTCTTTGGGCAACAGGTTCTTCAGGGCTTTTGCCCCCAGGAAAATCCAGGCACTGACCTAACCCACAGCAACAGCTGGGCATTTCTCCAGCCCACACTCTGCATTTCCTGAAGACTGTATATTCCCAATGAGACTATAGAGAGCTCTGAATCATTCCTCAGCCACACCCCCTTCCAGGTTTTCTGGTGAGTTGTTAGATTCAGGGGTGGAGTAGCAGCAAAGAGGAAGAGCCAAAATAGAAGAGGTGGGAAGGGAAACATGCTGCATAAATAACTAAGCAAGGTCATTAACTATGACTGATGGACTGCCTAGAACAGTGGTCATTAGAATACCCCGTCATTAAACGGGATATCGAGCTATTTCAATGTGGTAGAGTTCAGTGGGGAAAGGGTCAGCACTGTTATTCATAGAAACACACTCTCTGGGGACACCAAGACCCAAGGGAGATAGGATACCTTGGAGCCCCAAAGTTCATTCAACACTAAATTGCCTATTTGGGCACTATAGTTACAACCCTAAATTACAGAGACAGATAGTCCAAGTTCAGATCCTGACCCACTCGATGACCTTGGGTCAATCATTGAACTTCTGAGTTGTTTTCTTCAGTTATAAAATGGGAAGATAACACAGCCTCCCCATGTAAGTGTTACTAGAATTAAAAGAGATTAAATACTTGTAAACCACTTAACTCAGGACAAGGCAAACATTGCATAAATGTTAGCTGCGCTGATTGTTATCAGTTTGAATTACCAGGGACAGAATTACCCAAAAACGTTGACCAGATGGCTCCCTGAAAACATCAAGAGACCACAGGAATTAAGGTGTATTTTGTTTAGTGATTTGGGTTCAACTTATGCTTGTGAATGAAGACCTTGCCGCAGCCCTCCCCTCCTGGATCTCTTTCCTCCCTCCCAATCTCCAGCAAGAAGTGGGTCAAAGGGGAGTTCAAAAATTCTAGGTGAGAATAAGCAGGGATCAAAACAAATGCCTTTGTTACTTCGTTTTCCCTTGTGAAGCCTTAATACGGCACACTTCTAGTCCTGCATAAAAAATACAGCATCCCTTCTTGCAAAAGAGGAGCAAGAAGGCCACCAAGAAAAACCCCTTTAGCTGTGGAGGGCGGGGGGGGGGGGGAGGTGGGCGGTCAGGGTCCAAGCTGACACCACACTGCAGGCAGCTCTAAGAATTTATGTCCAACTTGAAGAAAAGAGAGATATCGTGTCACCTGGCACCTGTTTCAAGAAGCAATGAGTGACCTGAATTTCTGCATTTGATTCTGACCAACAGAATGAAACAGCAAAGGTTTGGGCAGGCAGAGGTGGTGGTGGGAGAGGGGAATAGGGGGTGATTTTAAAGCTCAACATTCAGAAAACCAAGATCATGGCATCCGGTCCCATCACTTGATGGGAAATAGATGGGGAAACAGTGGAAACAGTGTCAGACTTTATTTTTCTGGGCTCCAAAATCACTGCAGATGGTGACTGCAGCCATGAAATTAAAAGACGCTTACTCCTTGGAAGGAAAGTTATGTCCAACCTTGATAGCATATTCAAAAGCAGAGACATTACTTTGCCAACAAAGGTCCGTCTAGTCAAGGCAATGGTTTTTCCTGTGGTCATGTATGGATGTGAGAGTTGGACTGTGAAGAAGGCTGAGCACCGAAGAATTGATGCTTTTGAACTGTGGTGTTGGAGAAGACTCTTGAGAGTCCCTTGGACTGCAAGGAGATCCAACCAGGCCATTCTAAAGGAGATCAGCCCTGGGATTTCTTCGGAAGGAATGATGCTAAAGCTGTAACTCCAATACTTCGGCCACCTCATGAGAAGAGTTGACTCACTGGAAAAAGACTCTGATGCTGGGAGGGATTGGGGGCAGGAGGAGAAGGGGATGACAGAGGATGAGATGGCTGGATGGCATCACTGACTTGATGGACATGAGTTTGAGTGAACTCCGGGAGTTGGTGATGGACAGGGAGGCCTGGCGTGCTCCGATTCATGGGGTCGCAAAGAGTCGGGCACGACTGAGCGACTGAACTGAACTGAACTGAGAACCTCAACAGTATCCATCTGTTACATGGTCCATCCAGCATCCTTTCCTCCTCCTTTTTGTAACAAGTCCCAACTGTCTTCTGGGAAACCTCGTTTCCCACCCTTAATCCCTGTGGTTTGGTAAAAGATGACCCCCACCCCCACCCAAGGGTAGGCATGCCATTCAGGCCAGGTCATAGGAATTAGCAGAGGGAGAAGGGGTCCACAGCTGAGTTACTGGGATTCAGGCTCAGGCTCTTCAGGTGGCGTGGACTTTGTGCCAGTTAGAGCTTTCTGCGCTTGTTCCTTATCTGTAAAGTGGGTGTGACGATAGTTCCTACTTCCCAGGATTGTGATGAGCAGCTCAGATCAGCGCTTAGCCTGCAGAAAGCCCTCAGTCAGTGTCAGCTGGTAATACTACTACCTTCAAGGGTATTTTATTTTTAAAGCAACAAACTTTTCTGTGGACACACAGCAAGGAAGGTTGACCTTGGACACAGCTGGGGCATCAAATTCCATGCCTTGCTCCTGCCCCACTTCCAAGGTGATCATCACCAAAGCCCCGCTGTCCGTCATTGCTATGGGTCACAGCCTGGAGTCTGCGTGTGAAGGAGTAACATGGGGCCCCGGGACAAATCAGAGGAAATATACATATATGTAAATATGTGTATCTCAGTTTTTTTGGTAGATAAAAAGTAGGGGCAAATGGCTGCAGAGAAGACAGATGACAACCAGATGAGATCGCTCTAGGAAAGGTGGCATCCTCTCCCGTCCCAGTACCTCCTCGGTTGCCTCCTGCTGTTTTATTTCCTCACACTGCTGGGCCTGTAGTTTTCCAGAGCACTACTGCATTTAAATCTATATTCTATTTTCTCTTCTAGAAAATAGGTCAGACCCAAGGCAGAGTTCACCAGGTGGGGTCCCAGGAGGTTTGGCTGGGCCACGCCTCCAGGAACCTGGCTGGGCAGTCTGCCCCATGCTCCCCAAAGCTCCTCCAGGGGCCTGGGGTGGGAGGTTGGGAGGTATAAAAGCAGCAAGTGGGGGAATCTTGGACTTTCACTCTTGAAATGACCTAGCCCAAATGAGAGGTGAGGTGGGAGGGCTCCCCCCACCCCCATCGAGCTATTTTCTGCAACAGCAGCAGATGGAGGGTCCTTTCATTCCCCTACCTGGTTACAAGAACCTGAGCTCCCCAAACTGCAGGAAATTGTTTCCTTTGAACTTTAAAATAACCATGCTGAGCATATGCACTTGTAGCTGAGATTATTGTTGAATACGCAATAAGCGTCCGTGGGGGCACTGAGTAGAGGTGGGCCTGGCCTCATTTATTTCTTCCCTGGTTGTGATGCCAAAGAGAGTGGGTGAAGGGCAGCGGTGGCTTTCAAATCCTTCCTCTCCTGTGCCTCGCCCATCCCTGGTTTGAGCATGGCACCCCAAACAGAGGTGGCCCCAGGCTGGAACAGGATCCTTTTCATCAAGATCCCCTGCCCCCAACTATTTCTCAAGCACCTGCTACCCACCAAAGTCAGTTTGAGTGCTAAAGCTTGGAAGACAGGAGACAGGCCAACCTTCAGCGCTCTTGTCAAACAGCAGAAGTAACTAACATGAATTGAGGCGGTCCTGCCTACAGCCTATGAATTTGTTATTCTTCTGCCTGCCTGAACAGTCTTTGTCAGACATGGGTAAGACTATTCCTCACTTTCTTCAGATATCAGTTCAAATGTTACTTCTTAGAAGGATTTTCTTTAACCACCTTCTCTAAAATAGGAAGCCTCCTCTTCCATTTATGTTTTTCTTTTTTTTATGGCACTAATCACCAGCCGAGTGCCAAAGAATTGATGCTTTTGAACTGTAGTGCTGGAGAAGACTCTTGAGAGTCCCCTGGACTGCAAGGAGACCAAACCACTCAATCCCAAAGGAAATAAGCCCTGAATATTCATTGAAAGGACTGATGCTGAAGCTCCAATACTTTGGCCACCTGATGCGAAGAGCTGACTAATTGGAACAGACCTTGATGCTGGGAAAGATTGAGGGCAGGAGAAGGGGATGACAGGATAAGATAGTTGGATGACATCATTGACTCACTGGACACGAGTTTGAGCAAACTCAGGGAGATAGTTAAAGACAGGGAAGCCTGGCGTGCTGCAGTCCATGGTGTCGCAAAGAGTTGGACACAACTTAGCAACTGAACAACAACAACAACTATTTGACATTATAGGATGGGTCTGTTTTTATTGTTTATATCTCCCTTAAGATATAAGCTTCATGAGAGCTATATTATCTATTTCATTCACTACTTATGTCCCAAGTGTTTAAGGAGGATCTGATCTACAATACGTGCTTGCAATATGCCTTGAATGGTGACTGCTGCTACTGCTGCTAAGTCACTCCAGTCGTGTCTGACTCTGTGCGACCCCATAGACAGCAGCCCACCAGGCTCCCCCGTCCCTGGGATTCTCCAGGCAAGAACACTGGAGTGGGTTGCCATTTCCTTCTCCAATGCATGAAAGTGAAAAGTCAAAGTAGAGTCGCTCAGTCGTGTCCGACTCTAGCGACCCCGTGGACTGCAGCCTACCAGGCTCCTCCGTCCATGGGATTTTCTAGGCAAAAGTACTGGAGTGGGGTGCCATTGCCTTCTCCATGAATGGTGACTAGATCATCTCAATTGATACAACTCACTGAGATAGATACTATTGGTATCTTCATTTACACTTGAGAAAATTGAGGCTCAGAGAAGTTAAGGTATGTGGCTATGGATAAAAAGACAGAGCAGGGACTGGACTCTGGTTCTGTTTTAATGCTCTTACACTGTTAAGAGCATTGTTTTCTTCCATATTGGCCTCATTATCAGGTGAATTGTCTCCATATAGTAACAAAGATGGAACTTGGCAATTCTAGAGAAAAGAGAGCAGCCTATTTCCTGGTGCATGTGTGCTCAGTCACTTCAGTCGTGTCTGACTCTTTGTGACCCCACAGACTGTAGCCCGCCAGGCTCCTCTGCCCATGGGGACTCTCCAGGCGAGAATACTGGAGTGGGTTGTCATGCTTTCCTCCAGGGGATCTTCTCAACCCAGGGATCAAAATGGCATCTCTTCTGTCTCCTGCATTGGCAAGCAGGTTCTTTACCACTAGCGCCACCTGGGAATCTATTTCCTGGTAATTCTAGTAAAATTCCCTGGGAAGACTGTCATTGATTTGGTTTAGGTCACATGTCCATTCCTGAGCCAATTGCTGTGTACAGCGTCACACATCAGAGGATGAATTTCAGGATAAAATGGGATAATGCCTGTCTGTCCCTGGCACAAAGCAATACTAATCATAATAAAGTTCACATTCATTGAGGATTCTCTGTATACTGGGTTGTGTCCTAAGTGCTTGATACACATCTTATGTTCCAACCCTAACAGGTAGGAACATTATTCATCCCATTTTACAGATAAGGAAACTAAGACCCAGTGAAGAGGCTCCATCATTTATTCATATCTCTCATACTCAGAGTGCCACATCAGAAGAGAGTCAACCTCTATTTCTGAATACAAGAACAAACCAGGATAGGTACCATCTAACCTATCAAGGTATAAATTAGGGATAAGAGTATTGGGCATCTCACAAGAGTGAGCAAAAGGCATAGCCCAGGTAGAAGGAAGGGTCAAGTGCAGTATGACCACAGGCCTGGACAGCTGGAGTTCCTGCCGGGGCTGCACACTTTATAGGGGCCTGCTCTGGCCCTTCTGCAGCCACAGCCCACCCCAGAACTGAGACATCTACAGGGCCAGCTGGACTCCCTGCCTCTGGAACCAGCAACACCTGCCGTGAGCCTCCTTGTAGAGAACACTCAGGTACTCTGAACCCTTTGCCCAAATTGCCCCAAATCCACGTGGGCCTCTTTTCTGGGTCCATTCTCCCAAAAGCAGAGCTATTCACAGATGCATATACTCTCATGTCAAGAAACAGCCAATGGGAAGCCATCTGCAGAAGCTGCGGACTTCTATTGGCTGGGGCACCCACATAGTGCACAAGGGTCTTTGCAGTGCTGGCAGTGGAGAGAAGGGAGGCTGACCACTGGGTGTCCATGTGTATTCTTATCCCAGGCCCACCAATATTGGGCAGGGTTTCAACTCAGGATTACAACCAACTTAACATTAGGATAAAAAAAAAATTGTTAAGGTAAAGACAGCATCTCCCCAATAGCCTATCTTTTCTCGCCCCTGGAGAGAATGAGCATAAGCGTCTTCCCTCCGTTTCAGGAATAAATATACAGAAGGTTTTTTTGTTTTTTGTGTTTTTTTAGGTTGAGAGCTAAAGCAAACTTCCAGCAGCGAAGAGGCTGGGTTTCCTGCGTCCTGGGGCTCTTTCCGGCTCTCAGTGTCTGAGCTCTTCAAACACAGGAAGAGTTGTCTTTCCACAAAAGGCCAGGTGGTGTTAGCTTCATCCCCGACACAGTGCCCACTTATCCGCCTTTGTAGAAGACGGAGCCCTGGTGCTGTTTGCTTTTGTTCTTTGCTGCTAATAACTCCAGATTGCAAGATGGAGCGCAGGGGTAGCTGCTGTGTCCGGTGCTAGCCTGCCTGGGAAGGCAGAGGCAGGAAGAGGAGGAGGATGCGAGGCAGGAAGGAAGAAGGAGGGCCCTCCCCTGGGCCAGGTCACGGCTGCGCCCCATAGGGGCCGCCACACCTTGTAGAGGCTGTGGCTTGAGGAGCCCGAGCTTGACTGACAGGTGGGAAGAGAGGGAATTTCCTCGTTATAGAGACAACGGGAGATCAAACAGAGGTTTGTTCTTTATGCGTGTGTGTGTGTGTGTGTGTGTGTGTGTGTGTGTGTTTTAATGCTTTAAAGGTTCTGAGTGCAGACATGGGGGTAAAGCCATCTGGGGTTTAAATCCTGTCTTTGCTATCTGTTATTCCAAATATTTTTGTTCAGGATCTTACTGTACCTTCCTCTTCAGCCACGTGGGAATAATGGCAGTCAACTCAGTTCTGCTAGAAGCACCCATGCATGCCTAAAAGTCATGTGCTATGCAATATCACGCAGTTAGGAACCACAGGGCTTATAGGGAAAATAGGATTAGGGCCCAGTGCCCCCAAACTTCATCAGCGACACCTAAGGAAGGATAGGAACCCGCTTTACATGTGTTAAATGGTTAAGGAATGCGTAAATAATACAGTGAGTATAGCACTTGGAAAACACCTGGGGTTGCTTCTGGAAATGGGAAGCTTGAAAGTCGCTTTGAAGTAATGCCAGAAGGGTCACCGCAGATTGGACAGGAAGTTGTAACCCCAGATGTGGAGGGGCGTGGCTCATAACACCCCTGGTAACTGAAGCAGCTGGCACAGGTTGAGGTGTTTGCATTCATACACAACTCAGATCAGCGGGCTGCAGTTTTCTGCCTTCACCTCGAGTTTCTCATGGGCAAAATCATGCATAAGCAAAAGCAAAATTATTATGCTCAAATCGTTCCCTAATATATCAATCGCGTTGGAACAAATTTGCATTTTCAAAACAAGCATTATAGCAGAACTGACTGTACTTAATTTAAATGACTGTTATGAAGACCAAATGAGATGATCCATACAAAATGCTCAGCACAACAGCACAATGCCAGGCACAGGGTAAACATCAATAAACACTTACTGACACTACGGTTACTCATGTCCCTGCTGGCTTGTTGATACCTCCCCTGGTAAACTGATAGTATCAGACTGAGCGTCTATCCAGTCAGCCTTGCAACAAAGGGCATCTCTAGCTAACTCCTACTCCCCACCTGAGATCAAGAGGTTGTAGGCTCCCACCTAACAAGACATGCATTTTAGAAAAGTCCTCATATCAGATGGACACTGCTAGAGACAGGATTCAAATGCCAGCTACTTAGGTAAAGAAACAGTTGCTGTCCTCCCCAAATGAGCAAGACCCACAGGGAGAAGAATACCCACTTGGGTCTCTGAGAACACCAGGAAATCAAAGGAGTAACTGACCCACATGAGAGGACAGCCCATCATCTGGCAGGACAGAGAAGAGTGGATCCATGAGGGGAAGAAATAAGTCAATTCTCATGTAAGAAAAACAACCTAGGTGCAGACATTTTCAATCTCCCTGCCTCCTGCAGAGAGGAGAGGGGTTCAAAGGCAGGTTCTAGAGCAAGGGGTGGAGAAGGCAATGGCACCCCACTCCAGTACTCTTGCCTGGAAAATCCCATGGATGGAGGAGCCTGGTAGGCTGCAGTCCATGGGGTTGGACAGAGTCAGACACGACTGAGCAACTTCACTTTCACTTTTCACTTTCATGCACTGGAGAAGGCAATGGCAACCCACTCCAGTTTCTTGCCTGGAGAATCTCAGGGACGGGGGAGCCTGGTGGGCTGCCGTCTATGGGGTCGCACAGAGTCGGACACAACTGAAGCAACTTAGCAGCAGCAGCAGCAGCAGAACCAGAGGGCTTTCCAGGTGGCTCAGACAGTAAAGAATCTGCCTGCAGTGCAGGAGAGCCAGGTTTGATCCCTGGGCCGGGAAGTTCCCCTGGAGAAGGGAATGGTAGCCCATTCCAGCATTCTTGCCTGGAGAACTCCGTGGACAGAGGAGCCTGGTGGGCTACAGTCCATGGGGTCGCAAAGAGTCAGACACAACTGAGTGACTAACACTTTCACTTTTCTAGTGCCAGAAAGACTTGATTGAAAATCTTGGCTCCTCCACACACCATGTATATGAGGTCAAGCATGTTAACTAAACCTGAGCCTCAATTTCCCTACCTATCAAATGGGAAGAACCTATTTATCTTGTAGGACTGATGTTAGGGTTGATGGGGTGTCTGGCACTGAGGAAATACTAATCAGCGCTGGTTAATCACAATTACTACATTTCTTCACAATGGCAATTTCCATGAGACAGGATTTGCCCTCTTTCTCAGAATTCCTTGCTCTCTGGAAAGACTAACTCCTTGGGGCATATGCCAAACTGAAGAAACTGTCTAGAAGAAGCAAGGGTTTCGGTGGAGGTGAGTTCTGCAAACTCTGCAATTCAAAGACCCTTGCAAGGGGGCTCTGTAAGCTCTTGTAGGGGTCGCTGTGTAGAATGTGGGAAAGAGCCCTGTGTTTAGAATCAGCAGTCTTGGATTTTTTTGTTTTCCTAATTTTTTATTGTGATAAAATACACATAAGTTACCAACTTAACCATTTTTAAGTGCAAAGTTCAGGGGCATAAGGTGCATTCATACTGTGTAACCGTCTCCCATTTCCAGACCTTGTCATCTTGCAGAACTGAAAGCTTTTACCCATTAAACAATTGTCAATTCCTCCTACCCCATCCCCTGGCAACGCCATTCTACTTTCTGTCTTTAGGAATCTGACTATCCTAGTAACTTCATATGAGCGGAACCATGCAGTATTTGTTCTCTTATCACTGGGTTATTTCACTTGGTACTCTGTCCTCAAGCTTCATCCATGTGTGGCATGTGTCAGAATCTCCTTCCTTTCAAGATTGAAGAATACCCCACTGTTTACGCAGTTCCCCCCTTATCAATGTGGGCAACTATCAAGAACCCCGAGAGGATGCTCAAAACTGCAAATAGTACTAAACCCTATATATACTATGTTTTTTTCCTATACGTAAATACATACCTATGATAAAGTTTAATGTATAAATTAGGCACAGTAAGAGATTAACAATAAGTAATAATAAAATAGGAAAATTATATTGTGATAAAAGTCATGTGACTGCGATGTTTCTCTTTCTCCCAAAATCTTACTGGTTATGGTGTAAGATGATAAAATGCCCACATGATGAGCTGAAGTGAGGTGGATGATATAGGCACTGTGATGCACCATTGGGCTACCTCTGACCCTCTGGTGATGTGTCAGAAGAAGGATCATCTGCTTAGGATGATCCTAGATCATTGATGACGCCGATGGCTGGATGTCAGGATCAGATGATATCAATGGTTGGGGATTACAGGTGGGACAGAGCAGGATGGCAGATACTACTCAGAACAACATACAATTTAACCCTTATGGAATTGTCTGTTTTATGAATTTTCCATTTCATATTTTTTGACCATGGTTGATTACGAGCAACTAAAACCATGGAAAGCAAAACTATGGGTAAGGGGGGACAACTTACTGTACACTATATTTTGTTTAGAAGCCCTGGTTTTGAGCCCTGAGTTTCCAGCCTACTACCAGCTGTTATGATCTTGGGCAGCTCACAGCCTCTCCAAGCCTCAGCTTTCCCATCTATAACATGCAGAAATAATGACACCAATTATGTGACTAGGTTGCAGTGAGGTTGACCTAATGTGACCTAAATGGGGAAGCATTTTGTACACAATAAAGTGCTATGCCATTCATCTAGTCTCTCCAGAAACATTAATTAAACGGCAATTCCTTACTAGCCCCTAATCTAGATTCTGGTATTGAAAAGATTAAGTAGAGTCCCTGTTCACAGTGATATTACACCAGACATTTTAAAAGAAGACAAACGCAGGGATCGTCATTCATTATGATGACGAAATGAAATGATGAAAGTCGCTCAGCTGTGTCCGACCCTCTGCGACCCCATGGGCTGTAGCCCACCAGGCTCCTCTGTCCATGGAATTCTCCAGACAAGAATACTGGAGTGGGTAGCCATTCCCTCCTCCAGGGGATCTTCTGGACCCAGGGATCGAAGCTGGGTCTCTCATTATAATCCTTGCTATTTACTGAAGGCCTCCTACGTATCAGGTACCTGCAGCAGAGTTGTAGGTATATGACTTCATTTAGTCCTACTGTGGATCCTGTTGTTATTCCCACTTACAGACAAGGAAACCAAAGCTCAGAGAAGTTAATATCCCCAAGTCCACTTAAGCCATCAGTTGTAGCCATGATGTGAACTCAGATTTCTCTGAATTTAAAGCCCTTTTTCTCCCCACAGTACCACTCATCCATCCCCCATTATTTCTTCCCTCACTGATCTGACCACTCAAATCTATCACCCTATAAGACACAGGGGCAAATTTCAAGAAATTAGTGTGGAAAAATGATGGAAACTGCTGACTATACCCAATATCTGTTGCTGGGCAGGATCTCAGGACCCATATTTCAGAGAAAGAAATATGAATTGGGGCAATATATCCAAAACTGAATTCCATAAAAATACAACAACCAGTGAGATGTGAATAGGAGTTCCTTGCCAAAAAAAAAAAACAAACCAATCTGTGGTTAAATAAATTTAGAAAACAGTGAGATAAAGAAAGGTAATCAAATATCTGAACACCAAGACTTCAGAAAGCCTCACCTACACCACTGTGAAGTCTGAGAGGGGATATTGTACAGTTTTCCCAATGTTTTGGGTAGACTGGACACGTTTCCTTCTATAAAAGACCTGGGAACATGTCACAGAACATAGTTTGAGAAAGACTGGCTTTGCAGCTTTCAGAACAGCTGGGAAGCCTTTCAATTCATCACAAGTCTTTATCCTCACCCTTTGCGTCCCCATCGTGAGCCTTAGAATCTGGTTCTGTTTGAAATAACTAACATTTATCGACCACTTACTACATGCCAGACACCGACTTAGGCACTAGAGACTGAAAATAACTGCCGGGGTTGCAGTTATAGTAAATCTAATAAACCAAGAGAGTGTATAAGCACGATAGTGTGGCCATACATGGCCATCTATTATCGAACTTCACATTAATGGGGGATTAGGGGTTGACAGAGAATGCTTCAAAGGTTTTTGCTGGAGAAACCTTGAAGTGGCCCTCAGAGGATAAACAGTAACAATTAAGTGGAGAGAAATCTTGTAACAACATTTTACCAAAACTGGCCATTGGTCAGGTTGATATCCCCGAGGGATGGGCTCCGTGCAAGGCATATAGTCCTCTGAAAAGACCGGAAGTGTTGAGCTAAAATTCCAACTTTGCTATTTATTATGTGACCTTGGATAGGTTACTTAAACTTCATCTGTAAGATGGGGATCAGTACATCAATTTCAGAGTTGTCAAGAAGATCAAAAGAGGCAATTGTATGTAATAATACAACGCCTAATGACCTGCCTGGCACAGTGCTTAGCTCAGTTTCGTCCAATTGGTGACATCCTGGAGTAATGTGTTAAGAGTCTGAGGCTGCTGCATATGGGCTTAGAGAGAAAAAGAGGGTCATGACTGATTAGCAGTTTCTGCCATTGACTTGAGAAGGAGGGGGTCACAAATTGGCTCAAGTTAGCTGGAGACTTTCAACCGAGTGCTTTCCCAAGGGTCCTTGCCCTCAAAAAGGAGTTTCTAACGACCTGGGGGACCTCAGAAGAAAGCAAGCAGCCCTCACAGAAGGCTTTCTCACTATTAGCCCCTGTCAGCCTTCTGCTTTCCCATATAGCCTTCATACTCTTTTCATTTTCAGAGAATGACCAAGGTTGAGCTTTTGCCTATGTCAAGCAAGGGTGTGCTGTGATGTGAAACTAGTACAGTATCTGCTCTGAACTTAAAAATTTTTTTGAGTCTGAAAAACATGCACATAGTCTACTAATGAGTACCAGTCCCCTTCTAAAGAGCTCGGCAGGATTGTGCAGGCCATTCAAGAGAGAACTCAGAAACCTGGGTAAAGGGCATTCCACTGCCAGGAAGTACAGAGATGGAGCAAGAACAGAGCAAGCCCCTAGAGGGAAATCCACATGTACATATTGATAATACACTTACTGTGTTATAATTATTATTAATCACCATTTTTATCTTGTAACTTCTGTGGTACTACAGTTTAAAAAATAAAAAACAGTAAAAACATTAAAATCTAATGGTTTCAGAGAGAACAGCGTAAAGGAGCCACACTAAATCTTAGAAGTGGAAGAGTTCCAGGATGTCAAGTAGATCCATCCCTGTTATTTTACAAGTTCATTCCACTGACACGTGTTCACTGCACAGATCCATAGCCAAGCAACTGTGCTAGGCACTGGGGTGACGGCTGGTGAACAAAACAGATGTGGGTCTTGCACTCTTAAAGTCTAGGAGGGGAGATGGGCCACAAATAACCAAACAGACATTTAGCTATTTATCATTATGATCAGTGCCCTAATTACGATCCTTATGGGTCCTTTGATGCTCAGATGAGAGGAGACCCAAGACAGGGGATCTGCCGTGTCCACTCAGCTAGACAGTGTTGAAGCTGAAACTGAATTCAGGTCATCTGCCTCCCCTGTCACTGTGGTCCCCACTGGGCCACAGCGGGGGGGACCGGTGCCCTGATAAGAGTCTGGGAGAAGGATCCGGGACTAAGAGATGGTGGTGGGAAGCTGGGGCAGAGAAGCAAGTGGCCTCTTCTCTGCAGCTTTCACAGAAGAACAAGAGCGGGGAGCCTGCAGACTTCACTGTCTATCCAGACACTCCCTCACGCAAGGCAGCCGTGGAAGATGCTTCAGCTACCCTCAGGTGAGGGCCGGGACACTAGAGCATTCAACAGTCAGGACGATGAAGAGGACAGAGGAATGCCTCCTCCAAAACCCATTAGAAAGGGCAGAGAATGGGAAGTGTAGACCCACCGCGGAGGCTGATCGCCAAGCTTTCTGCTGCACTTTGCTTGAGAATTAATCACACAAATCCCTTGATAAATCCGAGGCCGTTATTAGACAACACTAATAGCCCCCTTCAAGTAATCCAGGCAAAGACATCCAGAGAGCAGGGGCGGCGGGGGAGCCCCGAGGGGCTCGAGAGCAGGCGGCTTTCACGAGCACGTGCGTCCACGTGAGAGCACGTGCGCGCTCACGGCCTGCCCGCCCCCACGCCCAGATGTCTGCTCCCAACACCACCTCTGGCTTCTGCCCCAGTCGCTTCAGGCAAGTGGAGCGAACTGAAGGATGGGAGAACTGATGGTCTGTGTTCCCTCCCCTCCCCAGCCCTGCCACTGACCTAATTCTCCACGAGAGGATTTTTTCCTTTTTGGTCCTGCTTGTTTGTAAATCATGCCACCCCAGTGCGCACACAGCTTAAGGCGGGGCCTGGCTAGGAAGCCCGGAGACGCGAAGCTTCGAACCGTGGTCCCAGCTGCTGTTCCTCAGGGCGGAGGGTCACAGAAGTCTGAGAACCTCAGAAGGGTGGGGAGTGAGTGGAAGGTGGAAGGAGAGAGGCACACCATCAAGGTCAGCCCAATTTTACATTCTTACTCTGCCCTTTTCTGAACTAGAGGTGCTATATATTCTAAAACGGGCCAGTAGAACTCTGCCTTATATATGATTTGGGGTAAGTTTCTTAATTCATCTAGGTCAGTGGTCTCAATGAATGACAAAGGATATTTTGACCCGGGTGTTAGGACCCCTCGAGTATGTTGTGCAACTGCTTTAAAAAAAAAAAAAAAAAACACCTGTCAGGAAGGAGACTGACTTTAGTTTTAGGAAGAAGATATAGTACTTTGAACTGGAAAAACTGACCTGGAAAAAAATTAGACCTGTCAGAAAAAAATCAACACAAAATGGAACTGACAGCGGCTAAAAATTCATGTGGCAAAATTGGTTATTGACTGAAAAATTGAAGGAGGAATCAAACATTCTTGACAAAATTTAAACCAGCAGATCTGATGTGAGAAAACTGGGTATGGTAGAAATGATGACCATAAAAGAATGTTCACAGTGGTAGGAGCTACATGGGCAAAATTTGATAGGCACACAAAAAAGTAACTGATCGATGAATCAAATCTATGCTACAGAAGACACGTGGAGCAGAACTGATCTTGTAAGAAATAGTTAAGTGAAATAAAAATGAATTAGAAAATTAAGAAATGGTTTAACTATGCTGAAGAAAAAAAAATGAAGAATTGCACAAACTCATTTACTTCTAAAAAACACTCCCTTAATAAAACTGTTTTAGTGTTTGTATAATCCTGATTATACTGACATAGAGTTAAAAGGTTTCAGGGTCAAATTGCACAATCAAAACATCTTGATAAATGCTGAAGAAAAATATTTATCTCAGTGGTCCTATCCAGCTGCAATTTTTTCCCCAATAAAAGATCAGAATAGAATGTGAACAAAATTATACAAATAATTTACTGGAAGATGATAGCATGAGAACCAGCTTTCCTGCAAGAATGATTCTCACATTAATAGATTTTATTTATTTATACTTTAAGCAATTTAAAGCAATTTTAGAAACTAACAATGGATAACTGTATTTTCATTTTTCCAAGAAAGAACAAAAACCTGAAAATGACACTTTGTATAACCATAGTTTCTTAAAGAGAAAATGGCATTTTAACACCCTAAAAATAAAAGGGCGTTAATTTCAGAATTAAAAAAAAAAATCTGAATGCATCTTTACAATAAACTTCTACATGATGTTTAATTTTCTCATTTTCCTGAAGAAAGATGAAATTCCATTCTAACTCTTTTGGGTGTCTTTTATCCTACTGAGTGGAGGGCAGATGGGTAGTCTCTCTGTAGCTCAGCCTCCTCATCCATAAAATGGGAATAAAAGACAGAACTACTCACACAGTGCCTGCAACATACTAAGTGTTCAATAAACATTAGTCTAAAACCCAGGAAGCATAAGGATCTAGCTGATTCCCAGCCTTAGACTGTACCCCTACTACTTCAAGCTGAAAATTCTTTAGATGTTCTGAAATATAAATACATATGGTAAGAACAGCCATAAAGTGTGGTTTGACTGGGACAACCCCGTCTTCCTCTTCACCTAACAAGAAAACACATGTGGCCGGAAGGAGGACCTGGGAGGGCAAGTGAGACTGGGAAGAAAGAGCCGCTATTGGAAATGCACAGCTGATCTCTGGACTGTGGGCGGGACTCACGCTGTGCGGCTATTTGGGGAACAAGTCTCTTAAGGTTGGCGGCGAATGATACTTGCTGTGGCTTTCTTGTTCCAGCAGCCTCACCTTCACCTTCTCCGCACAGAGCTTCCTTTAGCTAGAGATTCTATTCCCCAGTTCTCCGCTGTAGGATACTGAACTCTGGGTGGAGATGTTCATGTTTATGCCGCTTATGAGCTTATGAGACAAGATCAGCACCCTGATGCTGTCACACTGAAGGCCTCTCTCTCAGGCCCCAGACAGTTCTTCATCCATCCATCCACCAGTATTACCCATCAACCATATCCCAAAGAAATACGTAAAAGACATAGTTCCTGCCAAGAATTTTAGACTGATTCACCTTGTCCTTGGACCCAACAAGTGACCACACACATAGGCGGCCCCTCTCCACTGCTTTCTCCTTATTCGTCCTCATCTTTAGATATCAGTCCTCAGAGGGGCCTCCCTGATCCCTCCTTTTCTCATTAGATCCCCCTCACCTTATTCTTTCCACCTACAGCACTCATCACAATCGTAATCGTACATTTATGGGTTTATGTTGTCCACAGCTCTTATGTGTAAGCTCCATGAAGACAAGCGCCACAGCTGTTTTGATCTCCATGGTTTATGCTTGGCAATCAATGTCCTTTTGAATCAATCAATTCTCTTTTCTCAGCATGATGTAGGGGAATGTATGCTAGCCTGAGAGTGACGATCCCTGGGCTCTAGTCCCAGTCCCCTGGCCACTTGCTGGCCTATTCTAAGTTAGCTTGCCTCTCCAGGTCACAGTTTCATATAAGAAGAAGGTTCGATTGTGATGTTCAAGGTGGGGAAGGGGTGATAAGATGTATGTGTCGGGGGTACATATGCAAATCGTAACAATAGTCATCTTACAACTTGAGCCAAGCAAAAGATTTCCACAGAAACTTGACCAAAGACCTCTTGGATAGTAAGACTATGTGAACGACAATGAAATGACTTGGAGATCATGGGTTATAAAAGACAGAAAATACAGGATTCCAGCTCAAGTAGTTCCTGGTTCACTTACAGCCCACAGGATGGAATAAGACACCATGGATAAAGGGTGGATGGTGGGGAGGAGTTCCAGGACAGCTTGTTTGTGCCTGAATTGGGATCAAAGTCATTCGAGTGCAGAAGGCAGAGAAGTCGTAAGACAGGTGAGTGAGGAGAAGAAAGGCGGTCCCCCTCCATGCTAGAGACACCCCAGTTAGGCCACCAGAACATAGGACTGGGTCTTCAATGGTCAAAGAAGCCATCATTCAGTTTCAGATTGAAAGGGGGACAGAGTGAGGTGATGGGAATGCAAACTCCAGATCAGCCAACTGCCAGACTCATGTCTCAGGCAGATAGATTGCTGTCTCTTTTCAATATGAATCCCTCATTTATAAAACCAGAGAAACAACAGAACCTTCCTGGTGAGGGTGGTTGGGAGAATCAAAGGAAGTCACATTTGAAAGCACTTAGCCTAGTGTCTGAGGGCTTCCTAGGTGGCACAGTGCTAAAGAATCTGCCTGCCAATGGAGACACAAGAAACACAGGTTTGATCCCTGGGTCAGGAAGATCCCCTGGAGTAGGAAATGGCAACCCATTCCAGTATTCTTGCCTGGAAAGTTCCATGGACAGAGGAGCCTAGTGGGCTACCATCCATGGGGTCTCAAAGAATTGGACATGACTCAGTGACTGAGAACCCAGGCATAGACCAGTATCTGGTACCTAGAAAGCATTTCATGAGAATTAGTTCATCATCACCATTGTTATTAAATTTGTGAGTGTGTGCTCAGTCGTGTCCAACTCTTTGCGATGCTATGGACTGTAACCCATCAGGCTACTCTGTCCATGGGATTTTTCAGGCAAGAATACTGGAGTGGGTAGCCATTTCTTCCTCCAGGGGATCTTCCCAACCCAGGGATCAAACCCCCACCTTCTGGCAGGCAGAGTCTTTTACCACTGAGCCATCAGGGAAACCCTTGTTATTAAATTTAGTCTATCAAAATAGACAACTGATAAATCATAAGATTTCCATGATATTAGTAAAAATGATACTTAGTAAAAATGATTAGAACTGGGCACAAAGCTAAACTCAGCCCTAAATCCACTTGCTTGAACTGCGATTCCTGGCCAGAGACTCAGGCTACACCAGCCTGCCTGACCACTGGGTCCAGAAAAAGCCCTGGAGCTCCTGTAATTCCTTGGAGTGTCTTAATCACACCCTGAACTTGAGTCTTTGCTCTGCCAGGGTTGAAGAGGGATCAGTGGAAGCACAGAGACCACTGCTACGCTATGCTTCTCCTGTCAAAGCATCCATCACTTGATAATTGCCTGGTTAATTAAACAGCTTGAAGGCATGACTGTCTTGTTCATCACTCTACGCCCAGTACTTCCCCTAACACACAGTGGGCCCTCAGTAAGCGTGTGTTGTTACACGGGGTGGGAAGAAGTTCCTTTCAAATAACATCCCTGGATTTCAGTATAAGAGATTTCATGTGAGCATGCATGCTCACGTAGGCTCCATTTCTTGGTTCTCATCACACGCCAGCTGGGCCCCTAACACCTCAATTTCTTGTGCTTTGAAAAATGTTCGAAGGCGTTCCCCTTCCTCCCTAGGCACCCCATTCTGACTTACGCTAGATAAGCAACTTCAGATTGCTGAACAGCAATATACAACACAGCTGTTAGAAAATTCCTGTGTCCTGAAATTCCTGGAAAACCATAATGCACAACAAGCATTTAGAGTATGGACCCAGGATCCTTACCCCCAGGCCCAGAGTCAGAGATGGGAGGAAGGCAGCAGCAAGCAACTGGAACTGAGCCTTGACTTCCTGAAAGTATTGTGCTTCCTTTCCAAGGGCCCCACCCGGGGCAGAGAGAGAGAAACCACAGTGAATTAATTGCCAGCACTTCCATCACTGGCTGGTGAGCCAGGGGCTTCTAGCGTCTCCAGTTTGGGGGATCTTTGTCTGAGCTCACAAGAGCCAGAATGAGAGAAGTCTCTTCCCCAAGCCCAGGAGAAGGTCAATGGTTTTGAGCTGAGTATGACTGCTAGTACCCTATGAGCTCAATGCCCAACTCCAAGAAAAAAAATGGCCAAGTGAACAGTATGAAAAGGCAAAAAGATATGACACTGAAAGATGAACTCCCCAGGTTAGTAGGTTACCAATATATTACTGGAGAAGAATTGAGGAATAACTCCAGAAAGAATGAAGAGATGGATCCAAAGCAAAAATAACGCCCAGTTGTGGATGTGACTGGTGATGGAAGTAAACTCCGAAGCTATAAAGAGCAATACTGCATAGGAACCTGGAAATTTATGTCTATGAATCAAGACAAATTGGAAGTGGTCAAACAGGAGATGGCAAGAGTGAACAATGACATTTTAGGAATCAGTGAATGAAAATGGACTGGAATAGGTGAATTTAACTCCAATGACCATTATATCTACAACTGTGGGCAAGAATCCCTTAGAAGAAATGGAGTAGCCCTCATAGTCAACAAAAGAGTCTGAAATGCAGTACTTGGGTGCAATCTCAAAAATGACAGAATGATCTCTGTTTGTTTCCAAGGCAAGCCATTCAATATCACAGTAATCCAAGCCTATGCTCTGACCAGTAATGCTGAAGAAACTGAAGTTGAACAGCTCTATGAAGACCTACAAGACCTTCCAAAACTAACACCCAAAAAAGATGTCCTTTACATCATAGGGGACTGGAATGTGAAAAGTAGGAAGTCAAGAGATACCTGGAGTAACAGGCAAATTTGGCCTTTAAGTACAGAATGAAGCAGGGCAAAGGCAACAGAGTTTTGCCAAGAGAACGCACTGGTCACAGCAAACACCCTCTTCCAACAACACAAGAGAAGACTCTACACATGGACATCACCAGATGGTCAATACCAAAATCAGACTGATTATATTCTTTGCACCCAAAGATGGAGAAGCTCTATACAGTCAGCAAAAACAAGACTGGGAGCTGACTGTGGCTCAGATTATGAACTCCTTATTGCCAAGTTCACACTTAAAGAAAGTAGAGAAAACCACTAGACCACTCAGGTATGACCTAAATCAAATCCCTTACGATTATACAGTGGAAATGACAAATAGATTGAAGGAATTAGATCTGATAGACAGAGTGCCAGAAGAACTATGGACAGAGGTTCATGACATTGTACAAGAGGCAGTGATCAAGACCATACCTAGGAAAAGAAATGCAAAAAGGCACAATGGCTGTCTGAGGAGGCCTTACAAATAGCTGAGAAAATAAGAAAAGCAAAAGGCAAAGGAGAAAAGGAAAGGTGTATCCATCTGAATGCAGAGTTCCAAAGAATAGCAAGAAGAGATAAGAAAGCCTTCCTCAGTGATCAATGCAAAGAAAAGAGGAAAACAATAGAATGGGAAAGACTAGAGATCTCTTCAAGATAATTAGAGATACCAAGGGAACATTTCATGCAAAGATGGGTACAATAAAGGACAGAAATGGTATGGACCTAACAGAAGCAGAAGATATTAAGAAGAGGTGGCAAAAATACACAGAAGAACTATACAAGAAAGATTTTCATGACCCAGATAACCACAATGGTGTGATCAATCATCCAGAGCTAGACATCCTGGAATGCAAAGTCAAGTGGGTCTTAGGAAGCATTAATACTACCAACAAAGCTAGTGGAGGTGATGGGGTTCCAGTCAAGGTATTTCAAGTCCTAAAAGATGATGCTGTGAAAGTGCTGCACTCAATATACCAGCAAATTTGGAAGACTCAGCAGTGGTCACAGAACTGGAAAAGGTCAGTTTTCATTCCAGTCCCAAAGAAAGGCAATGCCAAAGAATGTTCAAACTACCGCACAATTGCACTCATCTCACACGCTAGCAAAGTAATGCTCAAAATTCTCCAAGCAAGGCTTCAACAGTATGTAAACCATGAACTTCCAGATATTCAAGCTGGATTTAGAAAAGGCTGAGGAACCAGAGATCAAATTGCCAACATCCATTGGATCATAGAAAAAGCAAGAGAATACCAGAAAAACATCTACTTCTGCTTTATTGACTATGCCAAAGCCTTTGACTGTGTAGGTCACAACAAACTGTGGAAAATTCTTCAAGAGATGTGAATATTAGACCACCTGACCTGCCTGAGAAATCTGTATTCAGGTCAAGAAGCGACAGTTAGAACCAGACATGGAACAACAGACTGGTTCCAAATCGGGAAAGGAGTACGTCAAGGCTGTATATTGTCACCCTGCTTATTTAACTTATATACAGAGTACATCATGTGAAATGTCGGGCAGGATGAAGCACAAGCTGGAATCAAGATTTCCAGGAGAAATATCAGTAACCTCAGATACGCAGATGACACCATCCTTATGGGAGAAAGCAAAGAACTAAAGAGCCTCTTGATGAAAGTAAAAGAGGAGAGTGAAAATGTTGGCTTAAAACTCAACATTCAAAAAACTAAGATCATGGGATCCACTCACATCACTTCATGGAAAATAGGGAAACAACGGAAACAGTGACAGACTTTATTTTCGGGGGCTCCAAAATCACTACAGATGATGACTGCAGCCATGAAATTAAAAGAAGTTTGCTCCTTGAAAGAAAAGCTATGGCCAACCTAGACAGCATATTAAGAAACAGAGACATTACTTTGCCAACAAAGGTCTGTCTAGTCACAGCTATGGTTTTTCTAGCAGTCATGTATGGCTGTTAGAGTTGGACTATAAAGAAAGCTGAGTGCCAAAGAACTGATGCTTTTTAACTGTGGTGTTGGAAAAGACTCTTGAGAGTCTCTTGGACTGCAAGGAGATCAAACCAGTCTATCCTAAAGGAAATCAGTCCTGAATATTCATTGGAAGGAATGATGCTGAAGCTGAAACTCCAATACTTTGGCCACCTAATGCAAAGAACTGACTCCTTGGAAAAGACCCTGATGCTGGGAAAGACTGAAGGCAGGAGGAGAAGGGGACAACAGAGGATAAGATGGTTGGATGGCATCACCGACTGGATGGACATGAGTTTGAGCTGGCTCCAGGAGTTGGTGATGGATAGGGAAGCCTGTTGTGCTGCAGTCCATGGGGTCGCAAAGAGTCAAACACAACTGAGTGACTGAACTGAACTGAACTGAAAGCATTTTATGTTTAGCTCACAAGTTCTCAGGAGAAGGCAATGGCACCCCACTCCAGTACTCTTGCCTGGAAAATCCCATGGATGGAGGAGCCTGGTAGGCTGTAGTCCACGGGGTCGCAAATGTCAGACACGACTGAGTGACTTCGTTTTCACTTTTCACTTTCATGCATTGGAGAAGAAAATGGCAACCCCCTCCAGTGTTCTTGCCTGGAGAATCCCAGGGACGGGGGAGCCTGGTGGGCTGCCGTCTATGGGGTCTCACAGTCAAACACAACTGAAGCGACTTAGCAGCAGCAGCAACACAAGTTCTTAAAGAAACACAAAGTACAAATCAGAATGCCCACTCACTAATCTTGGGCAAGTCCCTTCACTCCTCTGGGTTTGTTTCTTTTGAATCACTGAGCCCTTGATTCCCATGAGATTCTAATGTTCTAGGAGTCAGAAATTGTATTACGTTTATGAGCAGAACATCCAAAACCCTCAGAATCATCATCTCTAAA
The DNA here is from genome assembly GCF_055505025.1 of Bos grunniens. Taxonomy (NCBI): domain Eukaryota; kingdom Metazoa; phylum Chordata; class Mammalia; order Artiodactyla; family Bovidae; genus Bos; species Bos grunniens. The sequence continues at coordinate 13,910,472 of NC_141174.1, forward strand.
TGAGGCGTAAGTTTCTACATGTAGACATTTTTTCAAATGAACAGACCTCTCCAAAGGCAGACAAAGAGTTCATGTGAATGGTTTTTTGAAGCTAAATTATACAGTCTTTCGATGCTGTTTTATTATATTCCGATGCATGCCCCAACTTCAACCAGGTAGAGAAGGTGTACTCTTTCATTGAGTGCCCAGTGAACAATTTTAAGCAGCTCTCCTTTGTCCCTAGTTTCCCTTCTACATCTCCAACCATTCGCTTTACTCTGTCTCAGGGATTTCCTTTCTTCTGCTACCCTATGTATTAAGGTTCTGAGTTTATCCTCCTTTACCTCTCAATTAGACTCCTTGCCTGGACAACCTCACTCCTGCACCTTACCCCTACAACAACAACCACCACCCTGACCTCTGCCCAGCCCTATCCTCCTCCCCAGCATGACCCTTGCCCCCACCTGCCTCTGCACATCTCCCCACAGGTGTCCTGTAGGTGCTGAAGAGAAAGTGGGCGAGATACAGACAAATCATTTATCATCATCCTTCTCTCACCTTTACCCCAAATCTGCTCCTCCCACTGACTTTCCTAGTTACCCCTACGACCAAAAGAGCATGTGATCAAAGCTCTTCTTCCCTCTTTGCAATTATCATCATCATTAATAATTAGTAATAATGGCTAACATTCATTGAATGCTGACTGCATGCCAAGCATTGTTCTAAGTATTCTATGTGTGAGATCTCAAACTTCAAAGCAATCTGAAATGGTGGGCACTATCATTACACTCCGGAGAAGGCGATGGCACCCCACTCCAGTACTCTTGCCTGGAAAATCCCATGGATGGAGGAGCCTGGTGGGCTGCAGTCCATGGGGTCGCAAGGAGTCGGACATGACTGAGCGACTTCACTTTCACTTTTCACTTTCCTGCATTGGAGAAGGAAATGGCAACCCACTCCAGTGTTCTTGCTTGGAGAATCCCAGGGATGGGGGAGCCTGGTGGGCTGCCGTCTATGGGGTCACACAGAGTCGGACATGACTGAGGCAACACAGCAGCAGTAGCAGCATCATTACACTCGTTTCACAAATAGTGGAATTGCTACACAGAAAAGTTAAGTCTTTTGCCCAAGTTTACACAACTAGTGTGTGTCAGAGTCAAGGTCTAAGTGCAAACCCACTAAAGCTCGTTGCCTCTCGGAGCATGAAGTGCCTCTTTTTAACATCTCTGCAGTTGGCCCTTCTTCCATCACTACCCTCCCAGGAGTGACTCTTCTATCACCAAAGTCACCCAATCGCCTCTACCTGGATCCCCAGCTTTCCCTCTCCCAATCACCAACCATTCCATCACACAAACTGCTCCTAGAGCCACCTTTCTTTTTTAAAAAAATAAAATTTCATTTCAATATAGTTGATTGACAATGCTGTGTCTTTCTAAAATTCATATCTGATAGTCACTGCTCAGTTGAAAAGTTTCCAAGGGCAGGAAAATATAATGTCCTGAATACATGCAAACATTTAAGACCCACACTACCTAAGTCCTCCCCATATTCCTCCTCCATGGTCCTCAACCCTTTAATTCAGCCACATTAACAACAGCAAACTCCTAGCAAGAGCCTCTTGCTGTTTCACAGGGTCCCCTGAATGTCTTTTTCCCCCAGTCTACTAATTAAAGCTTCAAGTCCAACCTGAGGGTTTCCACCGTGAAATGCCCTTCAGCCCGACTCCCGCCATGAGCACACACACACCGCAAGCAGGTGGAGCGCTGCCTTTTGAACTGCTCCACAAACATACCATGTGGTATCTTAGCAGCTCTAATGTACACAACACCTCTTTGCCCGACAGGCTTTCCAACTGGACCATGAGCTCCTCAAGGGCAGGGCCCAAGCTTGTACACAATAGGCACTCACTCAGTCAATGTCAGAAAATGAACTTATTCCAGTAAAGAGATGGGCTACTTCAACATACAGATGATTATACATCAAGGATTGCTTTGCAACTGTTTGAACATACTTCAAAGACTCTGTTCTCTTACACAATCTAAAGTTGCCCCGGCGAACACTATGATTTTTTAATGCAAAAAAAACTCTGCAATAGCAGATAATATTAGTCATTCTCAAACACTGAGGCTTCTGAAAGTGGAAGATGTGACTGGAACAACTTCCTATGGGGCCCTCCAAAGCCACCTGGCCAGGTCAACCAAGACCACCACACACAGAGCTGAAGACAGAGTTGAGGAACCCAACGCACATCCCACTGGCATCGGGGATACGTTGGGTATCAGTCCCCACCTGAAATCTGCAAGCCAGCCGTGGGGGTGGGGGATAAGTGAGTAACTATTGCCAACTAGAGATTCAACTAGAGATGTAGAGATAAACATAGATCTGAGTCTTGACCAGTGACCTCCAAAGCTTTCTGCACCAACTCCCCACTACGAAAAGTCATTTTACTATATTCTCCTGAGAGATGTATATTACATGTACTTATAAATCATTTGTATACAGGTTAACTTTACACATTCACTATTTCCTACCTGTATCCCCTTAAATGGTCTTTGCACTTACCCTGCTTTTTTGGCCATGTCACACAGCTAGTGGGATTTTAGTTCTCCCACCAGGGATTGGACTTGCCCTGGACAGTGAGAGCTCAGAGTCCTAACCACTGGAGGGCCAGGGAATTCCCAATGTGTCCCTTTCTGAAGCCCACTGACCTAAGGAATATCTTCCCATCTCCCGGAACTGCAGAGGATGGACGTGATGACACCCCAGGACCGTGGAGTCCTTGGTTCACAGGCACGTGCACACCAGCACAGGTGTCGCTCCAGCACTCCGCACCCCGCCAGGCAGTAAGACAAGGCCACACTGTGCCTTCCACGGTCCCGCAGCTCCAAGCATCAGAATTCCTCCTCCTAGCTCTGATCGTTTCCACCCTCCAGCCCAATATCCTCCCCCTCCTCCACCCACATGGCAGCTCTTCCCACATCCAAGGACACTTATCTAGTCCCCAGTGAGCCTCCCCTTCTCCAGGGAATCCACGAAAGCTGATGGAGCCTCTCCATCTCCAGTGACAACACCGCGCCTGCCTCCAACAGCCATTCCACACGCATTTACATGGTCCCAGGCTGGCTGCTGCCTATAATTGTTACAGGAAACCACTGGTTGTAAACAAACAAAGTCTTTCTAGTTCATCCTCAGCTAGATCAAGCCAAGTGGAGTGTACGTGTGTGTGACTCAGATTCTACGAAAACCGCAGCAACCATACCACTTTCCTTATTAAAAGGAGGCATGTCTAAAGGTGGCCCACTCTACGTGGTCCAAGCCATAGCTGTAATCAATGTATTAAACAGACATTAAGCTCACGTTATTGGGAACCTGCATCCACCCATCACGTAAAACATGAATGCAGGCACACATACACACAGAGTAGGCTTCATTAAGGCCACAGACATTTGGTGACCACCTGCTTTTTGTCAGAAACCAGAGACATGCCATTTAGCCTTCCAGCCTGTAGCGTTAATTCACAAAAGGAAACAGGGTCTTCCCTTGGCTTCATGTCTTAGAATTCTCAACGAGAACTCCTCCTCATGTATACTCCTGTGACGGGAATCAGGAAACCCAACGGAGCTACTACAACTTGCATTAAGGATGTGAAAACCAAAAGGAGCTGAGAGACACATTAAAACATAGCCAGTGGTTATATATTCTACACAGCAAAAAGAAAAAAAAAAAATTTAGCCCCAATCTGCATTAACACAAGACTGAAAACTCAGTATCAGGATGGTGGTGGTTTAGTCACTCAGTCGTATCCGACTCTTTGCAGCCCCACAGACTGTAGCCCCCTAGGCTCCTCTGTCCATCGGATTTTCCAGGCAAGAACACTGGAGTGGGTTGCCATTGCCTTCTCCAGGGCAATATCAGGAGGAGCAAACAACAAAGTTCCCACAGCAACTAAAACCCAATCATCTTCTTCCCAAGTGGCAATTACCACTTGACTATGTGAGATGCCCATTTCCTTCTCTGGGCGTGTGGTTGGTGGAAACGGGCCGGACAATGGGGACTGCCACAGTAGAAGTCGGTGACTCTGAGTACATTTTCATGCTCTGAGTCAAAAGGATGTCTGTGGGCTTTGCTCTTAAAAGCAAACTATTTTAAACCATGAATTATGAGACAAATTCTCCTATCTTTGCTGCAGTGTCAGTAAAGTGACTGTCAATGGGGAGGTGGCTGAGAGCCAAGACTAGCCTCCTCCCCTTTAGGGTGCAGGAGGGGATTTGCTTGGCAGGTTTCCAGTCCGTGCCAATGCAGGAGCAACATCTTCTAGCCCTGCCTAATCCTCTCCCTGGGAGACTTCTTCCCAACAGTGCCAAAAACATGGGACACCCAAGGCAGCCTGGCAGAGTCGGAAACATTTCTGAATAGGGCATATGCTTCCAAGGCCAGTTTCCAGGAATAGCTACTCAATGCTACATCGAATCATACCCTTGTCTTTTTTTCTTTTTTTTTAAAGCATCCTACTAGGCTTTTAAGCAAAATCTTGATGTGTGTTGGGGCGTCTGATCCTGGCTGCCACGATAGACTTGTCAAGCAAGTCCAATCCAATTCCATTTTCCTCTATTCCATAGCATTCTGGAACTTCTCACCTTATTTCTGAGCCATTACATATTTCCAGGGGGCTCCTTGGAAATTCAGAGATGCTGAAAAGCTTGCTGAATATGGAGGAAGATGGGACATTTTAGGGGGGATCAAATTAGGCACAGATAATAGAGCCAGAGATGGGGCTAAGCATGAATCCTTCAGAGTGCAAGCTCCCCAGGAACGAAATGACTGGAGCATGAATCACCTGCTTACATCAGGATTTCTTCCCACATCAATCCCTCCCATGTCATTTAAGATTAATCACAAGCAGTTAATTCTAAATAACTCAGTGGTGTGTATACTGTTAGTGCTATATTAGAGAATCCCTTATGAATTCTACTTTGTGTAAGGGTTAATTCCTCCAAAGCATCATCCAGAAATGTTATGACCTACCCATTAGCCCCACCCACATGGCCCATCACAACGGTCAGATTGCTTTAATTAAAATGAGGACCAGTGAGGAAATGTCTGAGAAGCAGACTTTGGCCTGATGAAGGAAGAGCTCCACAATACTCTGTAATCAGAGATATATCAGGATGCTTTGGAAAGTACCAAGCCCCTGCCGTTGCCACTGCCCGGGGTTTTTTAGTCAGGGAGAGATGTCTTACACAGTTGAGAAGAGGATGTGAAATGAATAATTAGACCCAATGACCTTTATAGTCCCCTCCAGTAACGTACAGCCCGTGGTAACTATACTATTAATAATACAGTATTACATGTTTAAAAGTTGCTAAGAGAGCTGATCTTAAAAGTTCTCATAATAAGAAAAAGCATGTTGTAACTATGTAGCATATTAAAAAGTAGAGACATTACTTTGCCAACAAAGGTCTGTCTAGTCAAAGCTATGGTTTTTCAAGTAGTTATGTATAGATATAAGAGTTGGACTATAAAGAAAGCTGAGAGCTGAAGAATTGATGCTTTTGAACTGTGGTGTTGGAGAAGACTCCTGAGAGTCTGTTGGACTACCAGGAGATCAAATCTGTCAATCCTAAAGGAAATCAGTCCTGAATATTCATTGAAAGGACTGATGCTGAAGCTGAAACTTCAATACTTTGGCCACCTGATGTGAAGAATTGACTCACTGGAAAAGACTCTGATACTTGGAAAGACTGGGGAGAGGGGGACGACAGAGGATGAGATAGTTGGATGGCATCACCAACTCGATGGACATGAGCTTGAGTAGGGTCCGGGAGTTGGTGATGGACAGGGAAACCTGGCGTGCTGCAGTCCATGGGGTCACAAAGAGTCAGACTGAGCAACTGAACTGAACTATGTAGGGTGATGGATGTTAAGTAGGCTTATTGTGGTGAGCATTTTGCAATACAGACAAATATTGAATTTGAAATTATGTTACACACCTGAAACTAATTTAGTATGTCAATTATGCCTTAATTAAAAGAAAGTTCCCTCCAAATGTATCATCCCATGATTGTTAACAAGCATCTTGGTTTTTGGTTTTGGGGGAGGGGCAGATTTTTGTGTTTGTTTTTGAACACCTTGGTTTTCAGTGCATCACACAGGCAGAGCCATGACTAGAAGGCGGTATAAATGTCTTCCTGACCTCTACACGGGTCACAGGACCTGTGGGGCATCCCTTACAGACGATTTCTCCCATGGCACCAGAGCACCCCTCTGATGCTTCAGTGTGACTCCTTATAAGAAGAGACTCACAGCATACTGCCTCAGCCTGAGCTCCAGACTTGCCTTTCCTGACCGAGATCAAGCAAATATGCTGTGGGATGATCATTAGTCTTTCAGAATCTCACGGATGAGAGGCTTAACACCCCCCAGCCTGCTCTTCCTCATTCCCTTAGCCATCCAAGGCTAACCATGCGAGAGACAGGACCCCTTCTGGAGAGAAGCCTGAGAGAATGAGGAAGGTGGAGACCATGAGTGTTGGGTGGGCCCTTTCCCACCATGTGGATCACAGAGAAGCAATGTCAACCTTGCTCATCCCTCCTGGCAATGGGTGCTCATTTTTATTTGACAGCAACCTATTGGGTAAACAAGCTGTACACTCTCTCACTGCACTTTTTCTATTCCAATCATGCATGGAGGAAAGGTTATGGGGTTGCCTGGAATGCCCCGCCTGCCAGCGGAGGCACCAACCCTAACACTGCCGACAACCATGGGATTATCAAGACACTGGCCTCTAAGGACTTTACATCAGCAAACAGGACCACTTCAGGAGAACCAAATCCACAGGCAAGAGGAAAAAATGTCAGAGAAGGCTTGGATGCATACAGGTCCCTGGAGAAACATAAAGGAAAATCTCCCCAGAGCCACCTTCTTAGCTGCAAAGATACTGTACTTAAACAAGAGCCTCGGTAAAACCAAAAGGATATAAATGCATTTCACAGCTTAAACCAAGAGCTTCCCATTGCCCACAGCCTGCATCCCTGCCTTCCTTTCATCCTCAGCCTCTTTAGGACCTTGCACAAACTTCCAGAAAACTGCATCCCCCTCCCTCCCTTGAAGAGCTGACAGCATTCATGATTTTTAGGTCCACACACCAAGTAAGTGGAGCTGGAGAGTTGGGCTGGATGACGATGAGATGAATTTGTTTTTAAAAGCTGCTGGTACCAGTTCTTAGATGTTAAAAAAAAAAAAGTTTTTTGGAAAATACATTATGTTGGAATATCGTGGCTAGCCGTGAAGGTTTGAGCCCAGACACAGATGACGACACATTTAAAGGGGCCCCATATTGCTTTTAAATAGGTCACCCAAAGACATCAATTTCTGGAGAACAACAGCAGTAATGACAACCCACTGGCACTGTCAGTTCCCAAACAGATCACAGAGGCAGGCCTGCCGAGCCACGCTTTGTCCCTCCCCTCTATCAGCCGCAGCCTGCCACCTGTAACACGGCCCGGCGCTGAGCTGCGCAAACCAAGCATCCCAACCTCAGCTGCGAAACCTCAGGAGGGCCCCAGATGTGTCCCCTGCTTAAACACAAGCTTGTTCCTCGAAATTTACAGCAAACATTTCTGAACACATCCTCGTTACCCACTGCATATCATACATGTCCCCTGCTCCCCACCACGCCTCCCCAAATCATGTTCCTCTCTGCCTTCATCCTCCCGTGCTCCGTCCCCATGGCTCCTCCTGCCCTGTTGGTCATGAACAGAAAGGAAACGCGTCTGTGATGAAGGGTCAGGGGTCACTGGGGAATCACTCATACACCCAGAGCAACATTGCTGTCGCTGGACAGCAACAAGCCTTCTTAACAGAGGTGGATCCACAGAGGGGGAACCAGAAGCTCGTGAGGTCAGGCATGCCTTAAGAAAAAAAACAAAAATCACAAATACAATAATATGCATGGGGCCTTGAAAAGGGACCATGCAAGTGAAAATAGGCCAAAAGTTTAATTTTGTGACAAATCCGCCTCTGCCTCTGTAATAATCTCCCCTCCCACACACACAAAGGAAAAGGGAGGAATAAACACAGAGGAAGGGAGTTTGGTTTTGCTATCTGGGAAGAGAGTCAGAAGACAGCAGGAAAGCAAGAAGTGCGAAGGATGAATCCTGGAGCTCCGTCTTTGACCGCCAACCCTGGGTGGGCTGCCGGCCACTTCCTGGTACCTGGGAAATCAAAGGCGAGTCTGAAGAGGTCATGCGGTCCATCCAGTGATGCTCCAGCGTGGGGAAGCCGTGCAACTTCCTCGGGACCCATGGGTCCATTCCCAGGCGCTTCATTTCAAACCAGGGTGGGAAGTGAATACTCAGACTCATTCATTCTCTCTCATTCTCTCATCGCCTCTCTTTCTTTCCGACTGGGAGGAGCAGATCTTCTGGGACTGGCCAAGCTGATAACCTCCTGCACCAGGAGTTTGACATTTTGCTTATCATCAGCAACCAGGGAGGCAATGCTCCATTTCACAATGGAGACACAGGCCATTTGTGTTAATGAAGGCAGCCTAGGAGCGATATAAAATGCTAGGTTGAAGATCTGGGCTCTGGAGTCGCAGGGCCACCTGCCGAACAGGCAGCATCTAAGCTTGCCCTCACGCTGTCTACCTGCAAGATGAATGGCACTCTCACCTATTCTGTGGGACAGTGAGGCCTGTGCTACCCCCTCTATGGGATGCCTTGTGGACCGGAACGCCACATTTACGGGGCAAAGAGCTCTGAATCCAGTCCAGCATGCACCACTGCTGTCAGTGACCCCAAGCTCTTAGGCAGGGGTAAAATGGTAATGAAATTAGATTCTAGATGCTCCCGAAATTCCCCTCCTTTTCTTGCTGCTGCCTCTCTAACAAGGATGAAGGAAAATGACAGAGGTGGGGGTAGCTCAAAGGGAAGCTTCAAACCTTCTATGAAACCAAATTGACACAAAATCCATTCTTACACCCACCAGGCAGCCAACAACCCAGAGTTAGGACTCCTTCTTTCCCAGAGACTGTGCTGATCATTTTATATGTTTCGTCTCCTGTGCTCTCAACTACCTAACGTATGATTTCTTGTTATCCCTGCTTTGCTGCAAGGCAGGACAGCACAGTGGTTAAGAGTGTGGGCTCTGAAGCCAGACCCTTGAGATATATACTCCGTTCCAGTCTCTCCCTGGGGGGAGTTACTTAGCCTTTGTCCCTCAACTTCCTTATCTACAAAAGTAGAATAACAATAGTGTGTCAAGAGTGGTTCTGAGGGTCACAAAAGCTAATACAGAGCAGACCTGGCCGGGTGACTGTCAGCTGCTCTTATCATTGTTGTTATTATTATTGTTGAGGATGCTGAAGCTTCCAAAACCATCTCCAAACACCGCGTGTAAGTGGACAAGCCTTCATGTAAGTCCAGAAGCTGTGCTCTTAAGCATAGCACCAAACCTTCATCAAGTTTTTGATTTCTCTGCTCCTCAGTTTCCTCATCTGTGAAACGGGGCTAGTTAATGGTATCAACTGCATAGGAGTGTTGTGAGAATTAGATGAGACCATGCGTAGGAAGCACGTAGGATTCAGGCTGGGGCGGTGCTCAAAAATAGTAAATAACATCACTATTACTTTTTTAAGGAAGGCTGCTTGATCTCTGGAGCCTTGTCCCAAAGTCTCTCTCACTCCATTTCCACCCCTGACCCCTGCCCCTGGGGCCTCACTTCTCTAGAGCCAGTGACCCCAGGGCAGTAGGAGGCATTGGGGAGGGCATGTTAGCTCCATCCCCCCAATACACAGCCCACACCCCACCTCTTCTGTCCTGTGAACAGGGGACTGAGCTGACGGCAGCTGCTCTGGGACAGGCTGTGAAGGGAGATAGGGGACTTAAAGATAATTAAGATGATTAGCCCCCCAGAGCTGGGCCTGTGGTGTCTCATCACCAGATGCAAATGCAAGTTCAGGGCTCCTGGAAGGCTTCTGGCAGAATGCCCGCCCGCCCCTCAACCCTGATGAACCCGAACCAAGCCTTATCCAAGGCCCACCCTCTCTGCAGCCCACAGCTGGAGTGCGGGCTGGGGTGGAAGGAGAAGGCTGCTCTCCTTGTACCACAGAAGAGGGTACAAGGAAGAAGCGTCTCCTGTCTTTACAAGGAGGCGGAGACGCTATTGTGAGGAGGGGAGTGGGGGGAGCAGTTCAAAAAAAAATTGCTCTTCCCTCTCAGTTAAAAGAAGGATAATTGGAGCAAGTGGAAGGCGGCGGCTCTGTCATTTAGCATGCAGCATACCCAGGAAATCTCGCTGGGTAATCAGGAGGAGAGGACGAGAAAGAGCAATCAGACCCCTATTCAGGCTCATTTAGCGACAGCCCCCGCTGGCTGGCTGGCTGGCTGGGCAGGGGGAGAGCGGGGCTGGTCCTAACGCCCGAATGCTGGGTGGGAAATCGAGTCCTCCCTGCTTCTGGGCTTGTCTCCACCCCAAGGGGAAGGATTCTGAAAAGGACCTAGACTGGCCTCTTGATGACTCACCACTGCCCACTCCGATCCTCGGCCATAGAGGTTGCCTGAGATTAGGAACAAAGCCACATTACTATTCTGGCAGCAGGGGCAAGGGCGAGGGGAAGAGACGGTGATATTTTTATACTAGTGCCCCAAACTCCTCCTAAACATGGGAGGAGCCATGGCAATCACTGGGACCTTCGCTATAGCATCGGATGTCTCTGGCTCTTGGTAAAACTTCGGAGGTAAGCACCTCTTCTTGGAATACCTTTCCATCTTAGTTCTGGCTTTGAGAAATGGGAGAAGAAATGGAACGTTCGCCATAAAAAAGAAAACTAATTAAAATTCACTTTCGGGAAGGCACACCAAGGCCACACGGTGGTACTGAGCCATCCATCAACCAACCTGAGTAGGATGTCAGCTTCAGACGGCGGGAGGGATGCGGGATGGATGGGAGGCTCGTGGAGCCCACACCACCATGTGCTTGTCCTCAGACTCTGGCCCCTATTACCTGCACCCACAGCTGTACCTCACTGGGGGATCCCCACCCCTGAAAACTTAACAACTGAGACTCAACAAGTCGCTTTTGCCCTGGGCACCTGCCTAAGTTAGCAGGAAAAGATAGCAGACAAAGAACTGATTTTTCTTTTTGCCGACTCAACAGGACCTCATGTCACCTCACTGAAATTAACCTAAAAACACAGGTGTACAAATGATCTTTGACACAGGTAGACCCATGGATTAAGATCTGATCATTAAGATCTGATCGTAGAGATCAACCTGTGGAAACTTCCCCACCTTTCCTTGGCCCCACCCCACCTGCAGCAGGCTGGTTTCAGGCTAAATGAACCCTTCAGGGAAGCTGGTACTGAAACGGAGACACTTTGGCAGTGAACCAGTTCGTCATGGCTATAAGATTGTTGAGAAATTCAATACCTGCACGTTCACAATTGAGAATGTTTTAAAAACAAACAATCAAGCTAAACTCATGTCAAGGTAATGACAAGCCCCCAATAACCAACGAGAGGGCTGCTGTCTGGAGGCTGCTGGGGGCACCTCTTTATTGTCCAGTGAGCTTCAGAGATGCCCCAAAACAGGACTGGGCTAAACAGAAAAAGCCAGGTGAATATGTCCCACGCAGCAGGATTATATTCCAAACCAGATATGCATAATTTTAAAGTTATTTTGAGGCAAGATTAAAAGTCATCTTGAACAAATCTGAAGTTGAAAACCCAAACATTTGATTTATAAACATAACAACCTAGAAGAAGAAGAAAAAAAGTCCAGGACCACCCGCCTCTCTCTCCATCATGTGCCAGAATGTTCAATGTGACCATTAGCTGGTTTGGGAATCTTGGGATGAAGTTTCCCCAAGTAGGTTGTGTGGGGTTCAGTCTGCAGCCAAAGTCTTTTGCCACAAGAAACAGAAGATAACTGTGTCCATAACTTGTCCCCCGCAAACCCAACTCTCCCACAGCAACTATCTCCAGGGTCTTGTGGGTCTTACCTAGAAAAGATACCCAATGGGAGGTCAAAATCGCCCAAAGCAAATAGAAGAGATGGGCCCAGCAGTGAGTTCTTCCTGGGGTGCAGGATGGAGACATTTCCAAGCCACTGAGGCATGGAAAGCCAGACAGGCCAAGCAAACATCAATACCGCCAGCATGCTAGAAGCTAATGGACCGCAGAGAGCGCCTCCAACAGGCCCCGACCACATCCATCTGAAGCTGCAGGAGCCCTCCCAGCTCTTCCTGCCCTTGAACTGCTAAAGCATGAAGCCCTCACACAATCAAACAGCACAGCCCATCCTGCAAAGTGGGATGATCAGAGGCTTGGTACACAGCACCCGCTGCTGGGACCAAGTCCCCGGGGGTTTCAGTTCTGTGACATTTGCAATTTAAAGTGGGCGAGAGATGAGGCCAGAGAGGCACCCTCACTGCCCGCTTTACACTGTCTTTAGGAAAACGCAGGTATTTGTTTAGGCTGTTTGTCTTGTTTTATGCAGATCGGCTTGACACTCAGCAGCTGCTGTGGGTGTTTTTTTTTTCCCCTTCATATTTTACAGGTGAGTCTTCCCCCTGCTTACTCTAAAAATTAACTGTGTGGAGAGAACGGATATTTTCTAAAAGCCTGAGATGCATCTTTGTGATTGATTAGACATAATGACAATTACCAGGAGCAACAGGCTTCAAGTCACCAACAGTAAATGCTGGTACCTCCCCCAACATCCACCCTCACCTCAGCCATTGCACTGCTCCAGACCAACCAAGTGTTAGTAGTTAGTGGAGTGCAGTTAATACTAAGTCTGTTTACTGTATTATGTACCGTGAGAATAATGAAATATGCCTCGTTTGCCTTCTACAGATAGAGGCATCAGTCCATAGCCACGAGATGGTCTGAACCCTATAGAAAAAAAACCATCATTAAAATATATATATTGTATTTAGCTATTAAAAAGTTGACTGCTTATCATCTACTCTGAAGAAACTCCTCTGGAGACCTCAAACAAACATACACACACACCCAAACCAAATAAATAAATAAATAAATAAGAGAGAGAAAAAATTGTATACATATACAGTATAGAGATTTCTTCCTGCAGAAAAGTGCTGATCCAAACCTGCCCAGAGGAAATGAGTTCTTTTTAAACACAAAAAATGCAATCAGGGATAATCAGCAAGTTAACAACACACTTGCAAACACTCTGGTCCCTAGAAAGGAAGAATGCCAGCTCCCAATGCCAGTTCTGAGAACAGAACAGATCCTTTGGGCGAAGGAGAAAACAAGTGTTCATGTCAGCCTTCAGGAAGAACTTTCTCCAAAGCCCAGAAGCTCTGGAACAGCGGTCAGCTCCAGGGGGACCTGCTTGTGGTAAGTGCTTCAGTAACCACTGTCCCCAGATGACTCTGTGGGTTGGGGCTGCCTCTACCCCTCTGCCCCATCCCTCCTCCAGTGGACTCAGTGAGGAATAACAGAGGTCAGAAAAGGACTTCTTGCATGTCTTGCATCTCCCTCTCTGGCAACCCACCCACAAGAAGGGAGGTGTGATGGCAGGCCCAGAAGAGGAAAGAAGTACTCTTGCAATAGCCCATACTTGACCTACAAGGAGGCTCCCAAGAAGATCCCCAGAGTGTCCTGGTCTCCAGCATGTATCACCTGTGAAATAAACTTTGTTTTGATTTAAAGAAATGTTTTAATACCTGCTAGTTAGATAACGTTCATATCAACCACAGCTTTAGGAGTTGGGTGGTTTCAGGGAAAGTGTAAGGAACGTCTGTAGACACTATTTTTAATTACAAATCCCAAGGCAGTAGGGTAGCACATGAATGAAGGGATTGTGGGAGTCTGCACTAAGACACCCACCTGGCCCCACCTACCTGACCTCCCTTGACCTGTTGGTTCCCAACTTTAGCTGCACAATGAAATCACCTGGGGGTCTTAGTACGAGGAGGCGAGAAGTCCCCCCCAAAAATGCCCTGTCTACCCATAAGACACCTTCCAGAAGACTGTGGGAGGAGGGGCACAGCTGAAGGGCTGGGTTGACAGCAAGGCCAGGTGTGGACCCACAGTCTATCAACCCTCATTCTTCTTTGCACCAGCATTCCTTATGTTAGGGACGATAAGGAGAAAGTGATGCGGAGTGTCCCGTCTATTCACAAGGGCCCAATTCTCAAGGGATCAAGAGGGCCATAGACAGCCACTTTGCCCCTTTCCATCTGACATCTGGCCTTGTACTGACCCTTCGAAGCTTCACCGCGGTGGAAAGAGCTGAGCTGGGGCTCAGATCCTATACTCTATCCAGCCTTTTGAGCAGAGCCAAACATCTGTCTAAGGAAGGAGCCCCTGGTTGAGTAGTCAGGATTCTCTCCTGCTGAGATCTGATGGATTTTTTCCATTGAGAGAAAGCCAAGGATTTCTACCACACCCTCGGGGAAAGAGACCCAATTATCTAACAGGCAGCTAAAGAGGCGGGTCAATGATAGAACTGGTTTCCCTCCAGGCGATCTTGATCCTTACCCAAGCCGTCAGGGGTGGGCTCGAGCTCAGAGGGGTAGAGAAGAGGACCCTTACCTTCCGAGCACAGCTTGCCGCCATAGCCGGTGGTAGAACAGTCACAGGTGGGGTGTCCATCCAGGAGAAAGCAGATGCCGCCATTTTCACAGGGACGCTCGCCGCAGGGCCCCTCGGCATCCAACTGGACACCCTGGCTTCCCAGAAGCCGGGGCTCTGAGTTGCCGTACTTGAGATCCGAGATTAATCCCTTGAAGCTGGGCATGGCCTGCACCCCATCAAGGGTCAGAGCAGACGGCCGGATATCGGCGGGAACGCCGCCCAGGAACAGGTCACTGACCACGTCCATGTAGGGCCGCTGGGGCTGCAGCTCCGCGGACCGGCCCTCCCCGTCGAGCACCAGCACTGTGCGCAGGCGGTCGCGGCTCACCATGACGAAGTGCCAGCTGCTGTCGTTCACCCGCTTGCCAGACAGCACGGCGGTCTCCGCACAGTCCATGCTGAGGCGCAGCTGCACACGGCCGTCCACCAGGGAGAGGCAGAGGAAGTCGCAGACGCCGCCGTCGTCTAGGTAGAGGAGCAGCCCCGCGGACACGTTGGTCTTGAACTGAAAGCTGAGGTCGCTGCGCGTGCTGGCATCCCAGCGGAGGTAGCGCGCCCACTGGTTGGGGAGGCCCATGAACTCCAGGCCCAGGCAGAGCCCCAGCAGGGATCCCAGCAGGAGGCTCACCTTCAAGGTGAAGAACACCGAGTGCATGGTGAAGCTCATTCTGGCCAAGCCCCAGGGGCCCGGAGGCGGGGAACGGCCCTCGGGGGACAATCCCCCTGCCCCACCTCCTTTGAAGTGGAAGGCAGAGAGGAAGAGGAGATGGCTGGGGGACAGAGAACACACAAGAGGGAGGAGGCACACACACACAGAGAGAGAAGAGGATGAGGAAGGAGGAAAGAAAACCAGAAAGCCCCTGGTGGGCACCCACAAGCAAGAAATTCAGTAAGAGACAGAGTGGGGGAAGGACGGGGCAGCAATAGAGGAGGTCAGTCAGGCGGGCGGGGGACAGTGAGGGTGCAGAGTGGGGAGCAGAGTGTCCTTCTCCAAGAAAAGATCTCAGCTATCCAATGTGGATCCGGAGGCCTTGATTTGGGCAGGAGAAAAGTACACGGCGGGCTGGCTGGCTGGTGGAAGCCTTCAGCAATGTCCACCTCCCGGCAGCAGACCCCCAAACGGCCCAGCCAGGGAGGCCGGGGAGAGGGCTGGGGTCAGGGGGGCCGTGATGGAGGAGGAGCGAGCAGTCAGGTGAGCCAGGCGCAAGGTAGAAACAGGCCGAGGACCAGCCCTGAAGGCCGACCTCCTAGCAGCCGAGGGCCGCGGGGAGGGGAGTAGCCGGAAGTTGAAAGCTCAGGCAGAGCAGGGCCCGGGGCCAAACGGAAGTGGACTCAGGCTTCATGGTCCACTCGGGGCGGTCCAGCCCGTAACCTGCCTCCCAGGACTCCAGAGAAAAGACCTGCAGGAAGGAGGGGGGGAGAAGGAAAGGGATTAGGGCCCCGTGTCAGGAAAATATTGCACCCTATTTCACAAATATTGATGGAGTGCTGACTGCGAGCCCGGCTACTCTGGTGAGTCCCAGAGCGCTTGGTGCTTTAAGCGGCAGGGAGGGCCTGGGGTCTTTCAGAGCCATGTCAGGACCCCAAGCTCAGCTCCTAATGATGCACTCAGGTTTTCCACGTGCAAAAAAGTATCAAACTCGCCAAGCCATATCAGCACATTTTTACAATGTTCATATCACAGGGTCACGTAGCCAAAATTTAATTTTCAGGTACATGCTAACATTTTAGAGAAGGCAATGGCACCCTACTCCAGTACTCTTGCCAGAAAACCCCATGGACGGAGGAGCCTGGTAGGCTGCAGTCCATGGGGTCTCGAAGAGTTGGACACGACTGAGCGACTTCACTTTCACTTTTCACTTTCATGCCTTGGAGAAGGAAATGGCAACCCACTCCAGTGTTCTTGCCTGGAGAATCCCAGGGACGGGGGAGCCTGGTGGGCTGCTGTCTGTGGGGTCGCACAGAGTCGGACACTACTGAAGCGACTTAGCAGCAGCAGCTAACATTTTAGATACTCAAATACACACGTGCAGTTTTAACTTGTTTACCTATTAAAAGACATGAACATGATAGTGATTTTTGTTTGTTTGTTTTAGATTTTCTTTTTCACTTTGCCAAGCCAATGTCTGGTGTAGGCAGCCAAAGACAGATCCTCACCTTTACATTTTTGAGGGAATTATTTACAGGAGTCAGTGAAAATAAACTAGGAGGTGAGTAATGAGCAAAAAACACTCATCTCTTAACTAAATGTTGGAGAAAAGGTCTTGGGGCGGGGGGTGAGGGGGGGAGAATGTGCTTTGAACCTTTAAAAAAAAAAAAAAAGGCTGAGTATATCCTAGTTCTTCTATATGGAGCTTTGAGAAAATTTCTTAACTTATTTGAGCTTCTATTTTCTCACTTATAAAGTAGAGAAAATAATAGCCTTTTTACAAAGTTGGAGACAGGATTCAATGCAATCATGTATTAGAAGATTCTAGCATGAGGCTATAGCCACAGTAGGTGAACAATGAATGCTACCTCTTTCCTTATTTGTAAGGAAGGATGAGAAGAGGGGATCGCTGGTGTATGTCTGTACGTGTGAGTATGTGTATGTCTGCAAAGGAGACAGTATATTAAAACATACATTTTTAAATTAAAAAAAAAAACAGAATGAACAACAAATGAATAGTTAAGGAATGTCACAGAGCTAGAGCATATCATGCATGTTTTATACTGATTGTAAATGCACCAGCACCCAGTTAAGGGGTGGCCAACTGAAGGCAGACTCTGGTCACAGAGCTGAGAGGAAACTTCTCTGTTCACATGAGAGCAATGAGTGTAATTTTTAAGAGTTATGCAAGTTGCTGCTTATTAATTGGCATGCTCGATAATTTACCATGGTCGCTGTCAGACCACTGTCTAGTATTTTTATGATGGCTGCATTAGCAAAGCTAGTTATTACTCATGCTTTGAAGAGGAAAACGCTGTTCCTTAAGCAGCAACAAACACCTATTTCCAGTGAACACACAAGCCCACCCAAAAAGAGGCTGATTAAATCCATTATAAGGAAAGCCTCTGTGGTATAAAACGTCCTGTACACACAGTGGTTCCCAGAGTGTGGCATGGGCACCTCCAGGGGCGTGAGGAAGTCTTAACTGGAACATGAGCATAGCATGTGCCAAAACATGCAAGCTTTGCACACGCACAAGCCAAACCAAGTCTTAAAATGCCAGCAATTTTTGGACCTCCCTGGGGCTTCCCTGGTGACTCAACAGGTAAAAGAATCCACCTGCAATGCAGGTGCTACAGGAGACATGAGTTCAATCCCTGGGTCAGAACGATCCCCTGGAGGAGGGCGTGGCAGCCCACTCCAGCATTCTTGCCTAGAGAATCCCATGGACAGAGAAGCCTGGCAGGCTATAGTCCAGAGGCTCAAAGAGGTGTCCATGACTGTAAGTGACTTAGCACGCACGCACGGTGGTACAGTGGATAAGAATCTGCCTGTGGATACAGGAGAGGCAGGTTGGATCCCTGGTCTGGAAAGATGCCACAAGCCCCAGACAACTAAAGCCCATGCACCACAAAAGCTGAGCCCACACTCTGGAGCATGTGAGCTGCGACTACTGAGCCCGTGTGCCCTAGAGCTGCGCCCCCCGCCCCCCCCAAAAAAAATCAGCAGTTTTTGAGCTGGTTGATGACACTTTGGTAGCAAAAGAAATCAGCTACACTAGACTATTTACACCACAGAAATAGGCAAACATCACGAATCAGAATCTGAGAAGATGAGATTTAAGGAAAGCCTTGAAGGAGGATGAGAGAACTAGCTATGTAAATGTCTGTGAAGAAGGTTCCAGAAGGACTAGTGCAAACACTAGTGCAACATCCCAGGGGAGAAGACAGACCCTTGTGCCCAAAGAGGGCTTCTTCTGGTCCTAATATCTGCCATGTGTACATAATTTTTTAATCAAATTTTTTAAAATTAATTTTTTTTAATTGGAGGCTAATTATTTTACAATATTGTAGCGGTTTTTGCCATACATTGACATGAATCAGCCATAGGTGTATATGTGTCCCCCATTCTGAATTTTTTAATCAAATTTTTGAAAAGGGACAACTTTTAGGGAATGTGCTCAAAGGACAGCTGCTCTCCTATCGCTCCCTCCATCATGCATCTGATCTAGAAGAGTGGGGAGCAAGGCAGACGTGACGAGCACAAAGCCCAGGTCTCTCCAACGAAGTATCCCACGCCGGGAAATATCAATGAGCCGAGAACGTAAAGATCGCATGGCACGGTGGGAGCCCACGGTGTCTGAGTTCCAGAGGCTTGGGAAAGTGTGTTCTCAGTGACACTACCCCTGGCTGCCACACCTCCTTCTCTACTTCCCCTCCTGCCAGTTTAGACCTAGGAGTCTAGCTCAGGCAAGGCCCAGGCTCAGGTGGCTTCAGTCAGTGGGACCCCCTTGGTGGAAGGCAAGGACATGGAGACGGAGGGCCCGATGACATGGATGAGCAGGCACATGGGAGTCCCTCTAAAAGGATGGCCCCAGAAGCTTTCAGACTGATCTAGATGTCAACCCTCTGGGCCTCAGAAAGTCACTTGTGTGTCTGCAGAAATTAAATGACTTGCTCAGTTCAATCTAACTACTTATTGAGCTCCGATTTATCCAGTCGCTCCTGGATCTAAGCAGAAGAAGACAGGGTTCTTGCCTTAGGGGCGTCACAAAGTAGTGGGGCAAAGTGTACTTTAGAGAAGAAAGCAGAACAATAAAAGAGTCCACGCTACGAAATCTCCCTGGGGACACAGACTGCTTCACCCTGGTGCTGCCGCAGGACCTTGGCTCCCATGGAGTGGGAGCTTGAGACACATGTGTAGAAAAAATGAACAATAAAAGAAGCTGAAGAGCATCCTTGAGGATCATTTGTGTTTCATGAGGTGACCTCTACACCTCTCTGTTTCATACAATGACAGCAATCCTGCACCTCCAGGCTTCCCTGAATGCCAGGCTCAGATGACCCCTCAGGACAAAGCAGCACATACCAAGTGATCTGGGTTAACATATGAGTTAGGAAGTAGGCTGCCCAAGACCACTCCCTGTGCGGAGGATCATGGGAATTTACCCTGTCTGCTTTGGGGTGGTCACTCAACTCTGTCTGCTGAGCCTCGTCCATCAGACTGACCATTCTCCCCTCCTGCCCAGACCAGCACTGAAGATACCGACAGTCCCCTGCCTGCATCATGGGTAATCAAAAAGGCTAACTGGAAAACCAAGCTTTCTTTCCCCTCCACAGGCGCTGGGCAGAATCTGATTTCAGGACGGGTAGCATCAGAATCAGGTTAACCTAAACTCAATGCCCTATGGACACCAAAATTCTCTCCTAAAGCTCTTGCATTGCTTTCTTGGACCATGGACATTCCTGTGACCTCTGGAAAATTGTTGCAGTGGCCCATGCTAGAAATGACCTTCCATTTAATATCAAAGCCCTCAAGCCAACTGCCCCAAGCGTTCGCCCTTAAGCCTTCTTTAACCCTCTGCTGGGGCTGTGCTGCTGCTGCTGCTGCTGCTAAGTCACTTCAGTCGTGTCCAACTCCATGCGACCCCAAAGACGGTAGCCCACCAGGCTCCGCCATCCCTGGGATTCTCCAGGCAAGAACACTGGAGTGGGCCGCCATCTCCTTCTCCAATGCATGAAAGTGAAAAGTGAAAGTGAAGTCGCTCAGTTGTGTCCAACTCTTCGCAACCCCATGGATTGCAGCCTACCAGGCTCCTCTGTCCATGGGATTTTCCAGGCAAGAGTACTGGAGTGGGCCGTGCCCCCTCCACCGGTTAGCCAACTGCTCCCCTATCCTGAGCCACAGTAGGGCCCAGACAGCCACAGGGGCAGGGAATTTGCTCCAATGCCTATGTGGAAGGCCCAGCCTGGTGCAGAAGCTCAAAATGCTTGTCTGCTGTCTGAGAACCAAGCAGGAGAGGGAAAGTGAGTGACATTATCTAATTGCCAGCTAATCTACATAATTATCGAACGGCATACTTCTTACGTGGGGTTAGCATCTTTGCAAATGTCTCATGATCCGGCTGCTTGGGAGACAGAAGGGCCCCCACACGACTCCAACACATGGGCTATTTACCACTGGCACAACTCGAAAGATCCGGCTGCCACGTACCCTTCCACTGCCTCCCTATAGTTCCTCTGCTTCCCTGAGACAGATTCAAAGGAAAGTGGGGCCTGTGTTGAGAACCACGGACGGTGGGAAGGCGTGATGAAGGCTGTCCTCAAAGCCTCAGACTGGGCTCATCAGTTCCTCCTCTGGAACCTCTCATCAGCATCCCTCTGAAGTCCCGATGATGGCTCTCTGTTGGTTCTACCCGCCTCCCTTTCACCATAGCCTTTGACCCACTTTGAAGGTAAAATGATTTTCACCGCCAATCTCGGTCCATGTCATTTAGGTGGGGTTCATCCCAACCCCAGATCTTGGGACCCAGTTTAGCCACTTAGGACACTGCAAACTCCTGCCACAGTGATTAGCTTAGGGATGGGTTTGTCACCCAAACTAAGTCAAATTAGAGTTTACACTGGAACTTTTACTGGAATATTGGGAGAAGGACCCTCTTTTTTTTTAACCTCATGGTCAAACAATTAGAGTGACATCCAGAATTGATGAGAGATAGCACTTTTACTGGGGAAGGCAATGGCACCCCACTCTTGCCTGGAAAATCCCATGGGCGGAGGAGCCCGGTGGGCTGCAGTCCATGAGGTCGCTAAGAGTCAGACACGACTGAGCGACTTCACTTTCACTTTTCACTTTCATGCATTGGAGAAGGAAATGGCAACCCACTCCAGTGTTCTTGCCTGGAGAATTCCAGGGACAGGGGAGCCTGGTGGGCTGCCATCTATGGGGTCGCACAGAGTCGGACATGACTGAAGTGACTTAGCAGCAGCAGCAGCACTGTTACTATTCAAGATAATCTTGTCTAAAAATGAAGACAACAAAGAAGGAGAGTCAAGAGATGGATAGAGATGTATTTCCAGTGATGTTTCTGCACCTAGATGTAGCCAGACCTGAAGCCCAAAGGATCCTGGTTTCATCTCATGAACCAAAACTTTCTTTTTTCTTTTTTGCTTAAGCAATTTTGGGTTGGGTTGTGACTGGGAGTTCTGAATAACACATTCCTAATGCTAGACGTTAAAAATCTATCAGGACATATCAAGAGACATTTCCATTTCACATGGCCACCCATGCCTGTGAGGAATCCCTGTAACTTGGGAGACGTGTCAGATTTCTCACCCCTACCACCAATGTTCTACACCCACTGTGCCCATGTCCTTGGCAAAGGCAGAGGATGTGGGCATGCTCTATCCCCAGGTGCTTTGAAGGGGGTTGCAGGCTCATTTTTGCACAACGATGTCAGAGATTCACTGTCAACCAAACTACGTCCCTCTTGACACGACACCACTAGGCCAGCCCCTCACACTTGGTACCCTCGAGCTTAATTCTACAGCAGAGGCTCTACTGCAGGAAGTGGGGGAAGTGAAGGCATGAATTCTCTCCAAGACATCAAAGTAATTCAGGGTAGTGATGAAGAACATGGGCTTTGGCACCAGACAGAGTTGGATTTAAACTCAGACTGTCATTACCATAGCTATTTAGCCTTGGGCCACTCTCTGAGTCTTTGTTTATTCATCAGAGAGAGAGAGAGAGAAGGAGAAAGAATGATAATACCTATCTTGTAGGGTAGTTTTGGACTTTATTAAACTTTAAAATGTATAGCAGTATAACTACTTCCTGAAAATTGCATGGCAGCAGCTACTAAAGCTAAATATTTCTGTCCCATGACTCCACAATTCCCCTCCTGGGACTCCACAATTCCAATACCAACAGAAATGCTTATGTATGTCCAACCCAAGTCATGCACAAAAATTTTCATAACAACACTAGTCATAATACCTGAAACCTAGAAAAAAAACCCATGTTCATCCGCAGTAGACTGAATTAGTAAATTGTTGTTTATTCATGCAAAATGCCATACAGCCCTGAGAATGCCTGGTCCTATGTCCAGATAGTCACATGGATGCGCCTCACAGAAGAGCGTATATCCTACGTGTTCCATTTATACAAGGAACGAATCGAGGCAAAGAAATCATCCTCTACTGATATATGTCAGAATAGTGGTTACTCTCAGGGAATCAATGAGTGGAAGATGGCAAAGCAGGTGAAGTAGTTCTGTTTCTGGATAAGAGTGACATTGTCCACGGTGCTTAGTTTGGGAAAAAGCATCAACAGGGCTGCACATTGATGACTTGAGCTCTCATCTCTATCTACGTTATACTTCACTGAAAACAATATGCTTCCTGATACATAGCATGTGCTCATTTATTATTTTATTTGTCATCTGAAGGAGAGTTTTAAAGAAACATATTACTGGTTTCCATTTGGAGGCTGAAACTCCTTCCTTACAAATCCCTAAGTTAACACCAATCTCTTATCTAGGAAAATACGGGCAGACAGGGAGAGCACCATCCTTCTCTCTCCCCAGGCCACTTCATACCCCAGTTCTCTCTTTCACGATTTTTCACATCTAAGAGTCTCATCCCTCCTCATGTCTTCTCCTTTCCTGTGACATCTGCTGAGCTGCTTTGGTCTCAAGGTGCCTCCGCCACCAAGCTCACCCTATCCTGGTTTGCTGTCCCTGCCCTTCAGGAAAAGGTCTGAAGATCTCAAATTCCAGTCCATCAAGGGCATTAAAGTTTATGTTGTGCTGAAAAGGGAACAGAGGTGGAAGAGAAGAGACTTTTTTTTTTAAAAAGTCTTGAACTATAGCACTTCTTGAGATACTAAGTTTTCTTAAGAACTAAGACGTAGTCACATCAGACTAAAATAAATTCCTTTTCTGGGAATACTCATCAATGACAGTAGAGTCACAATGGAGTTGTATATGGACTCCTGCCGATCTTTTGGGAAAGTTTCTCATGTTATGAGGGATGTAAGGTGGACAGAACCACAAAGACTTGTCACTGGCTAAACAGCAGCATTCAAAGCCGGTGTGGTGGTTAAAGGCTTGGGGAGGCAGGCTGTCATCTGAGGTCAAGCCCTGGATGAAGGGCTTGATTCATATTCATCAAGAGCCTGGACGAAGAGGGAAGGGCCATGGGAATAGAAGCCCACTCACCAACTGATCATAGTTGTGAATAAACTGACACTGAAAGTTAGAATATGGCATCTCTCTTCCAATTTAAGACTGCCTCAAACCCCTAAGGCTACTGCTCTTGGTATTGTTGAGTTGGCTCTGTACATCCAAACACTTTGGTACTTCAAAGGTTCAAGAGGTCGCAGTAGGCTTGAACCACAGCCTGTGTCTAACAAGAGGAAGTCTAACAGAGATAAATGGAAAGTTAGGCAACTTGATCCTCCAAAATAGACAACCCATGAGGATAGAAGGTACAATTTCTAACTATATAGGAGACAAGAATTGAGGAATGACATAGACAAGAGGTTTTGTGGTTGCCAGATAACCAAATGCAATTTTAGACTCCCTTAATTATGATATAACTTGTAGGAAAAAGGACATGAAGATCTGTGTCAATTTGGTGCTGGTCATTAGATTTTTATTCTGAGCCCCACTTTTTGAGAGAAGTGTAGGTGAGTTAGAGGGTAGTGAATTAGAAGGAAGTCTTTTGTTTGAAATTTTTAAGATCATGGAGCACCAATGATATAGATATAACACATTTTGTAAATAACTCAAACCCTGCAAGGTACTTATATACCCAGTAGAAAGGAAAATGTATGTATGTGTATTAGTCACTCAGTCATGTCTGACTCTTTGTGACCCCCACGGACTGTAACTGGACAGGCTCCTCTGTCCATGGGATTCTCCAGGCAAGAATACTGGAGTGGGTTGCCATTCCCTTCTCCAGGAAATCTACCCAATCCAGGGATCAAGCCCAGGTCTCCTGCATTGCAGACAGATTCCTTACTGTCTGAGCCACCAGAGAAGCCCAGAAAGGAGAGATGTGAGACCAAATGATGTGAAGAGCTAGACCAAAGGTGAGAAGTTGGATCTGCTCGTATGGGCTCGATAAGGCAGAGGTCAATCTGTAAGGTCCAAACAGAATACAGGTATTCGACTGAGTACCCCTTTCACAGAGGTTAACGGCACGGCCTCTGGAGCCAGACCTCCTGAGTTCAAATCTACTTGCTTCCTGTGTGACCTGGAGCTAGTCACTTACCCTCTCTGAACCGCAGTTGTCTCATCTATAAAACAGTTAATAGTGAGTTACCATGGTGGGGCACTGAGAAGGGTAAACCCCCAAAGCAGTGTTGGGCACGGGTAAGTACTAAGTGCGTGCTAGTTACCGCCGCTGCTGCTGCTGTGACTGACAGCCTCGGGGTTTGTGTTTCCTCCCAGCAGCAGGCTGATTTGGGTGCCTCAGGAGGAGTAGCATGGACAGATGGACGTCCTTTTAAACCTCATCCCATGACACAGATAATGGTAAGAGTCACACCTGAGTCTCTTTGCGTGAGGAACCTTTGAAGTACCAAAGTGTTTGGATGTACAGAGGCAACTCAACAATACCAAGAGCAGTAGCCTCAAGGGTTTGAGGCAGTCTTAAATTGGAAGAGAGATCCCACTGCCCTCAAGGATAGAACTCTGTCCAGTGAATGGAAGTTCTAGAGAAAGTGGTTATGTCTTTGTCTTACACACAGACCACCTCCAGATGAAGTGGACTACCCCATCACTGGAGATGTCCCAAAAGAGATGGGACGCTCTTTGGAGTCGCGTGTCCAGTGCTATCTAGATCTTTGTGTGAGGTGCAGCAGAGTCTAGAAGAACAAAAGATGACTCTGGCATAGTGTGGCCAGGGCAGGATTCTCAAGGGAGGGGGACTCACATGGAAACTTGAAGGACACGGGGCTTAGGCAACTGAAGAGAAGTCTGCTGTGGGGGAAGAACACCAGCCCAGGAGTCAGATCCAGGCTCTGTCTTTCCACTCACTACTGGGCAAGTGACCTTATGGGAAACTCTGTGAGCTCTCCAGTTTTTGTTTCTTCTCTTAAATTAGAGGGAACGATGAATACACCCTCCAGGATGGTGTGAACACCCAAGGAAGTAAAAGCTACACAACCTAAGGTAATAATCGTGCCTTCCTACCATGTGGACACTCCTCTAAAGTTCCCACCCAAAGTAACTCATGACATTAGTCTCTTCCCACCTACCACTTCTACGCCATCGCCAGGGCAGTCCTGAGTTTTCTAGTGGGCCAAACCCAAGCACAGCAAACTCTTCCCCCTGACCACAGAACTCAGGGCTTGCAAGGAGCTGAGGGGTTCCCCAACATCCCAGGTGCAGCCAGGACCTCAGGAGGCTGTGGTCACTCCCCCTACTCCTCCTCCCTCCCCCCATCCCCTCCTCTCCCAACCAGCGGGCTTTCCAAGCCATGGCTTGGAAGCCATCTGGCTGCTGGGAGAGTTAATAATTTATAATGAAGATAATCACCCTTCAAGATCCTTGCCTCTTGGGACCATTAAAAAGGACTCAGTTGGGAGTCAGTGAGTTCTTTACATGAGGGGACAGGGGGAAGGGGAGAGGGGAGAGAGGGATGGGGGGAGGAAACAGTGAAAAGAAAGGGAGGGGGAAATCAGCTAGGTGCTCAGCTGACCTTGGCCCCCTAACAGAGGCGGGGGGGGGAAGGAAAATTATTCAGTCCAAGAAGACAATCTTATCCAGCTTTCGCAGCACCAGCCCAGCAAGAGTGCCATTTATGGGGCTTTTCTCCTAGCCAACTCTCTCTACACAAAGAGAAAAAAATCAAACGCATGCAAGAGATGGGGAGAGAGGTGCAGACCAGGGAGAATGAGCCTGCCCAGCAGTCACATCTGGGCTGCTGGGACAGCGCTTCTCTGTTCTCTTTCCAGGGCACAGTGAGGCCCCCACGGTGCTAATTATTCCCATTACTTGACAAATTCTCCATTAACAAAGCAACTGGGGCCAGAGCCGGCGGGGGGAAAGCAGAAAGGACTCACAGAGGCTCCGGGCAGACTCGAGAGGTGCAGACCCAGAGCAGAGGGTCCCCAGCTTCATCAGGGGGCAAATGCAGAAACTGGCACAGCCCCATCTGTGGGGTACATCTTGGAGGTGTGGGGTGCAGACCGGCTTCCTGCCATGTAAGGCAATGGAGAGCGGTGGAGGAGCACGTGAGGGCGGGATGATAATGGGGTGGGCGCTGAGCCAGGAGGTCTGGGGCGGGCTGAAGACAGCCTCTCTCGGAAGAAGGCAGAGCTGATCAGTGCGTTCAGGACCAAGGCAGTGGCAGTTTGGTCCTCCCATGAGTTTGGAAAGGCTCATCATTCTCCCAGTGCACATGTCTTATAATAATAGCAGCAGCTACATGTATCAGTAGGCTTCCCTGGTGGCTCAGACGGTAAAGCATCCGCCTGCAATGCAGGAGACCCGGGTTCGATCCCTGGGTCAGGAAGATCCCCTGCAGAAGGAAATGGCAACCCACTCTAGTATTCTTGCATGGAGAATTCCATGGACAGAGGAGCCTGGTGGGCTACAGTCCATGGGGTTGTAAAAGAGTCGGACATGACTGACCGACCTCACTTCACTTTATACGTATCAGTAGCAACCACAGCAAGCACATGGATCACACTCGCTCTGTGCAAGGCACTACCCCAAGAACCTTACACTTGGAGCTCTTTCACCTTTACAAAAACTCTAACAAGTAGTAACTATTATTATTCCTATTTTATAGATGAGTAAACTGAGACCCCCAAGAGAGTAAATAATTTTCCCAAAGTGTAAAGGCTCAGATGGTAAAGAGTCCGCTTGCAATGCAGGAGACCCAGGTTTGATCCCTGGGTTGGGAAGATCCCCTGGAGGAGGGCATGGCAACCCACTCCAGTATTCTTGCCTGGAGAATCCTGTGGACAGAGGAGCCTGGTGGTCCATGGGGCTGCAAAGAGTTGGACACAACTGAGCACACGCACACACATAAATTGTTACCAACCCTCATACTCTGTCCTGTAGAGAGACATGAACACCTGGAGGGTGAAAGCAATGAAGGGAAGGCAGTGGCAAGGAAAAGACACAGCTAAAGGACACTCCTGGGACCCTCCCAGATCAGGGCAAC
Organism: Bos grunniens; assembly: GCF_055505025.1. NCBI lineage: Eukaryota > Metazoa > Chordata > Mammalia > Artiodactyla > Bovidae > Bos > Bos grunniens. The sequence goes on from NC_141174.1 coordinate 13,938,163, forward strand.
TTATTAGCAGCTTAGGAGCTTTGAAGGAAGGTGGGTACAGTGCCTGGCACAGAGTCAGTCAGAGCTAAATGTTTGCTGACTCAACTAAGGTAAGGAAGCAGACAGAAATTAGAAGAATTCAAGGGAGAGACCTCTGGATCAGACCACTGGCAGATCAGATCTGGTATTTCATTCCTGACGGTATAACAGGCACAGCTGCCGCCCACTGAAGATCAAGAATGTCAGAGCTCAAGAAGACAGTGACAATCACTTGATTCAAACCTCTCACTCTGTAGACAAGAAAGGGAGGGAGGAAGGAGCCTGGGTGTTCAAGCTAGTGACCAAGATCTCACCACTGGGCAGTGCAGAAGTGGCATTAGCCCCTAGGCTCTGGACCCTTTGTCTAGGGATCTTTCCATGAGAACAACAGCTTTCCCTTCTTAGATCATCAAGATCCTTATTTCTTCCAAAAGAAGAAAACATAATGCATCAAAACCCAAAATATGACATTGAAATGCAGAGTTGCTCTGTAGAAGTGGAAGGTGAAATCTCCTTTTCCTCCACCTTGACTCATGGAGTGGTTCTCAAGATTTATCATCAAAACCTGTAGAGTCCCAAAGAACAGTTTCAAAACCACTGCACCATATCAACTTCAACATATAATGGGCTATCTCTAAGAGCTCCCACTGTCCCCTCAGAAAGTCACAAAGAAGCTGTCATTTATACAGACTTTTCTGGAGCAGATTTGCCTTTTCGTTCATACTAGCTTGGGACTGAGTACGGTAACCACTGAAGCCCTCACAGGGGCTAGCGTCAGTGTGCCCATGACAGGACACATTCCTCAAAGTTACCAACCTCTGCATGAAAGGGCTACCTATTATTTGTCTTGAGTTTATCTCCAGTAAATTTCAAGTGATGTCCCAGCCACACACACCACCCCCACCCCAACCCCAGCTCTGGAATTCTTTCTAAGAGCTAGACTATAGAGTCACACAGAAACAGATTCTTATCCCAGCTCCACCACTTTGGAACTCTGTAAACTTTGGCAACTACTTAATCCCTGTGAACCTCAGTCCTCTCATCTGTAAAACAAACTTTCCTCTGGAGCAGGAACTGGCAACCCACTCCAGTACTCTTGCCTGGAGAATTTCATGGAAGAGGAGCCTGGTGGGCTACAATCCATGGGGTCGGACAGAGTTGGACACGACTGAACGACTAACGCATGCACATCAAGTCTTGTGAGCGTTCAACGAAAGGGGGCAGAGTGTGTGCATATAAAGCTTCCAGCAGAAAGCATTCAGTACCTGTTAGGTGTTCCATCGCCATCACTGCTACTTCTCTGTTTGTCTTATCACATGATTCTAGTGTTAATGGCCAAAATTCTTCACCTCTCTATCTCTAGACCCTTTACCGTCTAACATTACTACACTTGACATCAAGCTCAGACACGTGGCTTGCTTCGGCCGGATGGGATGTTAGCAAAAATGACATGAACAGAGGCTTGGAAAGTAGTTTTACATTTTCTTCTTGCTCACTCTTGTTCCTCTGCCATGAGAACATGCCCAAGCTCACCTCCTAGAGGATGAGACACGTAAAATAGAAGTGATTCATTCCAAAGAGCCCCAGTTCTGAGGCAGCTAAAGAAAGTCCGTCCAAGTTCTTAGTTCCAAATTTACTGTGAATCCTTAACCGGGACCCTCCAAGCCTATGAACCCCATGATATGGTCCAACCTCATCAGCTTCAGCGTCACTGCCTTGTCTGAAGGACATCACCACAGAGAAGCCAAAAGGCGGGAGCCTGGTGAGCGCCCAAGCTAAGTGGTGTGTCACGTTAGTGGATCAGCACAGCTTCTGCACGCTGGGAGCAGAGAATGTAAAACATGGACACTGTCACGCATAACGTGCTCGAATCAAACAAATAGACACCAAGTACCTGTGGAAGGGAAAGTCACTCAGCTGTGTCCGACTGTTTGCAACCCCATGGACTGTAGCCTGCCAGGCTCCTCTGTCCATGGGATTCTCCAGACCAGAATACTGGAGTGGGTAGACATTCCCTTCTCCAGGGGATCTTCCCAACCCAGGGATCAAACCCAGGTCTCCCACATTACAGGTGGATTCTTTACCGTCTGAGCCACCAGGGAAGGCTGATAGCAATCTCATAAGGCTTGTTTAAAAATAGTACACACTAATGTGTGTAAAGTACCTAAGAGTTTATAAAACACTCTCATTTAACCTTTAGAGCAACAAGTAAGGTATCCATTTTTTTCAACTCTCTTTTATATATGGAAGAAGCTGAAGCTCAGAGAGAGAATGTGGCCTTGTTAAGGTTCATAGAACCAGTAAATTCAGGCCCTCGAACAGTAAGTCCTATGTTTCTATCATTATGTAACATTGATTAACATTAGATCACTATTTCTGGGATCTGTTAGATACAGAAGGTGACTACATGAATTCTCCCTTCACAGGTCCACAGTACACTTCAATAATCAATCACAGAACCTTTCTATTAAGGAGGATGGAGCCTCAGACTCCCCTCTCAACCCAACAATCCACCCATACATCAACTACAACATCCTTATTAAATGAAACCTATGGGCTCATCCTGCAGTAATTAAACACACTGGATGGCATAAAATGGACTCATCTATGCCACACTTTGTCTTACAACAGATAATGAGTTACTACATAATGACGAACTTTTCATCTACGGTACTAATCCAAGATTTGCAATCATTCAATGAAGTTTTCATCATCCTCAAAAAGTAGAAAGTTTCAGTGGCATTTTCCTCTATAAAGTTCTAGGTTTAACTTTAAAATATTTGGAAATTTCTAAAATAAAAAATCAGTATCACTTTCAAACCCAGGGCTCTAAATAGTCTGTCAATGTGGCTTCAACTTCAGGGCTCAGTGAATAATTCTGTAATATTTATGGTCTTTTGCTTATGATACACTATTACACAATTGGGACTACCTCTAATTTTGCATTAATTTTCCCACTTTACTTATTAGAACCTATTTACAGCTTAGCTTTAAAAAATCTGCTATGTTTGCAAGATAACAAAATTACATCTCTTCTTTAAAATACTCCACCTCTTGAAGCCAGACTGGGCTTTTGTTTTTCTAAGTTAAGGAAGTCTTTTCATAACCAGAAAGGTGAATACCTAAGAGAAGGTGACCAGAGGGAGTTAAGAGACCATAATCTTCTTTTCATTCAACACAACTCATGCTTATTCATGCATTCAACAAACCTCCAATAAACACCTGCTACTTACCAGGAACCACATAAGGGCCTGAACTCTCAAAAAAAACCCAGCCAGAGCCTAGGGAGTGAGAGGAGATAAGCATGCAAGCAATAATCACAATGACGTGATGGACTTTAACAAAGATGTACGACTGTTACATGAGCAAAAAAGATGGAGCCAGTGACTAGCCGAGACGTAGAAGAAGACTTCTGAACTGCACTCCAGAGATTAAGGGGTTTTGTTAGATCATGAGGATGGTGTGCCAGCAGAGGGAAAAGCATGAATGAAGGCAAATAGAAGTCAAAGATCATGGGATACTCAGGAAGTAATACGAAGTTCTACTTGACTGGAATGTAGGGTGGGTAGGAGGTAAGAGGAGGAAAAAAATGTAAAGCTCAAAAGCCATGTTGGAGGCAGAGTTCAAAGGTCTTAGGTGCCAATTTGAGAGATTTTTAAACAGAATGATGAGATAAAGTCTGCATATTACAGGTACTAGTTTTAAAAGAAAGACATGAGGATACAGAGAGACCAATTAGGATGTGATTGCTCTCATCCAGAAGATATGGAAAGAGCCTGAACTTGATCCCTATTCCTAGTTCTTAACCATCCATGGCCATTCCCCACACACCTGAACAGCCCGCCAACACCAGAGACCACATCCTATCCATGTAGCTAATCCAACAGAGGGAGAAGGTAGCTAATAGCCCCATTCCAGATTCAGTGCTTTCCCCTGGAACTGCCTGATTTTCAGAAGTCCTGACTCTATATTGTATTGAAATGTTCAGCCCTCTCAACCTCTGGCCACATGCCTACACAACCCACTGCCTCGGTCCCCAGGCCTCCAGAGATACAGCTACCCTAGATGCCTTAAATCCTCCCTGGGGTGCAGGGTGCTCAGGGGTGAGCCACGTCTGCTCTAGGAATAGTGAACCCAAATAGGAGCTTAGCAGGTACGACCCGGTTCTGAAACCTGAAAACCCACCTCCAACATTACCAGGACAAAGGATAACCACATGCCTGAACCCTTTGGGTGGTTCAGGCAGCCAACCCCATCCTGAGCACAGAAAAAGAAAAAAAAAGAACACCATGAAGTTTGGTGCAAGTGCTCCTATGAAGGTGAGATGGGGATGACCTTCAGAAGAAATTCTACAAGGATTATTCCACCAGAATTAACCTCAGCCCACATCCCTTAAGGGTTTGCCTGGTGGCTCAGCTGTAAAGAATCTGCCTGCAATGCAGGAGACCCAGGTTCAATCCCTGGGTTGGGAAGATCCGTTGGAGGAGGGCATGGCAACCCACTGCAGTACTCTTGCCTAGAGAATCCCATGGACAGAGGAACCTGGCGGGCTGTAGTCCACAGGGTCGCAGAGATTCAGACATGACTGAAGTGACTTGGCAGCCATAAGCAGCAGTAGCACATTTCCTAAAGCGTGCTCTTTAGAAAACCAATCCCATGAAATACTCTAAAAACAAAAAGGGAAAGAAAAGTCTTTGTGATCAAATACATTTCAGAAACATTGCTAGAAACAAAACGTCTGTCAGTCTTCATTGACATTTGTGTGTAGAAGCCTGATCCCCAGTGTGATGGTTTTAGGAGGTAGGGCCTTTGGGAGGTGATTGGGCATGAAGTGGGAGGCCTCATGAATGGGAGTAGGGCCCAGTAAGGAGAGATAGGAGACAGCTTGCTCCCCACTGTCTCTGCTCCCTGTCATGTGAGGATACGAGAAGACAGCCATCTGCAAACCAGGAAGTGGTTCCTCCCCAGACACCAGATCTGCCTGTACCTTGATCTGAGACTTCCCAGACTCCAGAACTGTGAAAAATAAATGTTTGCTATTTAAGCCACCCACTCCATGGTATATTTATTATAGCAGCCTGAGCTGACTTAGACAGATATCAAACTGTTTTCCCTGTTTTAGAGATTTTTTCCCCCATTTTAGAGACTTCCAATGAACAATAGAATATTAAAGCTTCCAAGGAGCCTTGTAGGAAAGAAACGTGAATGACTCGTGTTGAGCCTCCCTCTTTCGAAGATGGGCAAACTGAGATTTGAAGCATCTCCTAATAGCTCTGCACTGTTGGTTACTGTTCCCCAAGCTGCAAGTGAAGATAAGCGACCATGTGCAAGGACCGTGCCTTATTCTCTATGAATGCCCAGGGCCTGGTCACCAGCTTGATACTCAAGAGGTCCCTAAACATTTGCTGACTGGTGTGGGCAAGAGCAAGTTTGGAATTCTTTTAAGTGGAGAACAATACACAAGCTTTAAATATGTTATCATTCACGCCTTCATCCACCTGAAAATATTTATTGAGCAACAATTATGTGTGTGCTGCTAGCATGTGGGAAAGAGCCGTGAATAAGGGAGGCCCAAGCTTTACCCTCAATGAGCTTACATCAGAGAGGGAAGGTCAGAAACCCCTGAAAGGTAGTGACAAGCTCCGCAAAGATCAAGTGTAGGTTTGGGGTGCTCCAGCCTCCTCCATCTTTCTCCTAGAGTCTCTCTTTCTAAGGATGGATGCTATTTTTATTACTGGATCTCCATTAAAATAGTTTCCTTCCTACACCCACCCTCTCACTTCCTTATTTATACTGAAAAAAGAAAAAGGAAGGAAGAAAGGAAAAAAGAAAAAAAAAAAGAAAATTTCCCAATACCCCATCAGAGTAAAAGCAATTGTGAAATCCCAAGTATAGTATGGAGCTGTGACTACCTCTCCATGGAAACATCTCCTCCCAGGAAGCATCTGCCCTTCTCAGTTAGTCAGAAAGAGCCAGCGCACAGAGCCCCATTCAAGGCAATGTGGGGGCTGGTCTTTACAACACCTTCCCAAAATAATAAGACTCCCAGAAGGTTTACCTTGGGTCACTCAAGCTCTTCTAGCTTCTGTGTGCGTGTTAAAATTTATTCCCGAGGCTAGGACTGCCCCCACTCAGGCAATAATTTATTCCCGAGGCTAGGCCTGCCCCCACTCAGGCAATTGCTCTCCAGCCTCTTATGAACTCTTCCTTCTGTGGCTTCTGCAATTCCTGCTGTCCATATTTGACTTCTCACAGCACAAAACCCTGTATCTTCTCTAATCGAATGGTTTCTTTCCCAAACACTCTTAGTTGGGGCTCTCAGGGTGGGAGCTGAGCGGACAGCACCCTTTCTTCCCACCTTTGTTCTTCTGTTGTCATCCACGCTCCTGTGCCATCTGCAGTCCCGTCCTCTCTCTATCCTCATAGTGCTTGTGGTCGATTAGGTTATTGTTTGAAAACATTCGCTTACCAACCCAACTACCTCCAAGTGGAGCGTGTCCTTCCCCACCCCATGACTTTGGCCAAAGAAATGTTAGCAGGCATGATGTGATCAAAGGCTTGAAAATTGCTTGTTCTTTTGCACCTCTGGTTCATTATTTGAAGAGGAGCCTGAGCTAGCCTGCCAGTCCCAGGAGGTGAGTGATCAGAGCCATTCCAGCCAGCCCCCTGCAACCAGGACCAACCTTGATCAACTAGGTCCCATCCAACCTGCGGATGTGAAATCAACAGATTTAGCCAGATGAGTCTGGCCCAAATATGCTATCTCCTGATGTGGAACAAAATCAATAAATGCTATATGTTAAATGCCATCAAGATTTTTATAGTTATTTGTTAGGTAGTAAAAACTGACCAACACATCATTTCAAGATTACTCTGCCACACTTACTGAGACATTTAACTGCACCCTGACTCCTACCATCAGGTACAATCCCTTGTGCACATTCCCCTGGTTTCCTAGCCCTTGTTCTCTTCTGCTCCATAACCATGACCTTTACCTGCATTCTCTTCATACCCACCTGGACTTTGACCTCACCCAGAACTAGTTCTCCACCAAACACCTGGCTCAGAAAAGTCTTGTTTCTATCTCCCATCTCATTCTAATCCTCTTCTTTAACATGATAGAGCCACAACATCCCACTGTCTTCACTCTTGCAGTATGCTGTCCCTTCCCCACTGTCTTTGCTCAACTTCTTACGTAGAAGTTCATGGCCAATCATTCCCTCACCCCCTGGACTCCAAACACATCCAGCTGATAGTCCTCCACCTTGAAGGAAATCTAAGCACGCACGTGCCTTGCCCCTGAGCTACTGATCAGCACCAGAAACCAAAAGCTCATCTGTGCCACTGAGTACAACTATAATTCCATCCCTCTCACACTCAGTGACTCAGCAAGCCTTAAACTTTTCCCCAATCTGCTGTCTTCTTCAGCTCCTCTTAAGCCATTTCCACCTTCTCCACTCACCAAATGCTACAGGGGCTTCTATTTTACTGAGAAAAAATTGAGGCCTTGAGTCATGAAGACCTGTAATTCCCGCCCCTTCAGCTCCCTGCTTTTTTCTCTTTACCTTCTCAAGGAAAACCGGCCAAGACTGACCCCTCCTCAGTGCCCTGTCCAAGCCGTCCCATCCCAGGACCTTGTTCCATCAATACTTCCCCTCTTCCACACCCTCTCCACTCCTTCCCCAACCACCCACTGCTAGCAGCATGCTGCTGCTGCATCGCTTCAGTCATGTCCGACTCTGTGCGACCCCACAGACGGCAGCCCACCAGGCTCCCCAGTCCCTGGGATTCTCCAGGCAAGAACACTGGGGTGGGTTGCTATTTCCTTCTCCAATGCATGAAAGTGAAAAGTGAAAGTGAAGTCACTCAGTCGTGTCCGACCCTCAGTGACCCCATGGACTGCAGCCTTCCAGGCTCCTCCATCCATGGGATTTTCCAGGCAAATGTACTAGAGTGGGGTGCCATTGCCTTCTCCGAGCAGCATGCTAGTAATCTGAAAATGAAACACAAATCTTCCCTTTTCTCCAACCTTTGAGACAATCACGGTAATTCTTTTCTCCATTAAAACTCATAATCTCCATTCCTCCATTCCTAGCCTTATCCTCTGAAATCTGGCTTCTATCCCCCATGTGTCCCCAGCTCACAAAGCTCTCCCCAAGGTTACCAGAGGCTCTGGAAATACCCAGGGGGCTTCCCTGGTAGCTCAGTTGGTAAAGCATCCACCTACAATGCAGGAGACCCCGGTTCGATTCCTGGGTCAGGAAAATCCAATAGAGAAGGGATAGGCTACCCACTCCAGTATTCTTGGGCTTCCCTTGTGGCTCAGCTGGTAAAGAATCCACCTACAATGCAGGAGACCCCAGTTCGATTCCTGGGTTGGGAAGAGCCAATGGAGAAGAGATAGGCTATCCACTCCAGTATTCTTGGGCTTCCCTTGTGGCTCAGCTGGTAAAGAATCTGCCCACAATGCGGGAGTTCGACCCCTAGGTTGGGAAGATTCCCTGGAGAAGGGAATGGCTACCAACTCCAGTATTCTGGCCTGGAGAATTCCTTGGACTCTATAGTCCATGGGGTCTCAAAGAGTCAGACACAACTGAGCAACTTTCACTTCCCACGTGGTACAATGGTAAAGAATCTGCCTGCCAATGCAAGAGATGCAAGTTCAACCCCTGGATCGGGAAGATCCCTTGGGGCAGGAATGAGCAACTCACTTCAGTATTCTTGCCCGGAAATTTCCATGGACAGAGAGCCTAGTGGACTATAGTCCATGGGGTCACAAAAAGCCAGACACAACTGAGTGACTGAGCACACATGTACGCCCTGGAAGTACTCAAACCAGCGCCTCTTCTCAGTTCCCATCCTCTGGGGACTTCAGCTGCTTTTGACCCTGTGGAGCCCGCTTTGATGAATCTCCTGGCTCTGCACTCCACCCCCTTCTTTGAAAATTACTCTTTCAAAGCCGCCTCACCTTTGAAAGTCACTCTCAGTGCTCTTCTCCCCTTCGCCTTTGAATGTCAGTGTCCCCTGATGCTTCAGCCCAAGTTCCCTTCACAAACTACCCATTTATGATCTGGGATATCTCCCCCAGGCAACACAGACATACCTTAACTAAAGCAAGATTCTGTATGCTATTTCCCTCCTCTTCCTCCTCCCTTAGCAGTTCCTCCTGGCTTGTTATCTTTCTTTATATCTTCATCCATTCACTAGAGCAGAGAGCAACCTGGGCGTGATTCCATCAGCCCATGTCACAACTCCACATCCCATCAAGCTTCATATGTTCTGATGCCATCACTCAAATACCCTTGACTTCCTCCTCTCTCCCATCCTCTTTCTACATCCTTCTCTCCTCCTTCCCTTCCAACCCACCCACCCTGCTCAGTCAGTTCAGGCATATCTCTCTCATTTGGATTATTTCATAATCCTAATGACTGATCTTTGTATTTCCAGCTTCTTCCTACTCCCAACTCTCCTTATACACTGCTTCCAAGTCAGAATTAACTTTCTGAAACTCACATTTAAACATAACACTCCCATGCTTCTAAAGAAATTCCAAAGGCTCCTTCGTTGCCAAAAGGAAAGAGTCCAATCTCCTTAGAATCAGACTCCAGGATCAACTAACATTTTTGAAATCTTACCAGATACCAAGCACTGTTCTCATTTTATTCCTACAGAAACCCACTGCTATGTTAGTACTTCAATTTTAGGGACTAGGAAAATTGAGATGTCAAGGCTAAGTAACTTATTCAAGGTCACACAGCTAGGAAGTAGCTAAGATCAAACACATGTCTTCTGACTCAGATTGGGGTGCATTGCATTGCGTCCTTTAGTGATCAGTCTTTGAAATTAATAACTTAGACTTTGGCTACATCATAGTCTATGTATAGCTGAGGAAGCTCCTCAAAAGTGGCCTCCTATCTCCAAATTTGTCACCCTACTTAAATCCTTCTGGAAACCAAAATTTGAGCGGACTTCATTTTAATCCTGGGCTTTTGGGTCCTACCAACCTTAAACTGGAGCTGTGACACAATTCCATTCTCCCCACCAGCTGGTCAAGAACTCCTGGGACACTTGATACAGTTATATTCTAGGAAGATTAAGTTCTTGGAGAGAATTAACATCCCAGATAATGGGCCTGCCTTCCAACCAGCACTGGGGGCATCTAATAGTCTTGGGTTTTCAGACTTACAGATAGCATGGAGAAATAAAACATGATCTTTCCCCTGAAAGAGAGCAAGCCTAACATGGGACGTAGGGTTATCAATATTTTCTTCATCAGACAAAGACATTTTTTAAAACAGCAAACTATAGATCAGTTTAAAAATCATACGCGCACACACACATATATATATATGTATTATATATGTATTTATATCAATGTGGCTAGATCTAAAAAAATGTTGAAGGGAAAAACAAAGCAAGACAGAGAATATGTTATGATGCTATTTATACAAATTAGAGGAATGCTGCTGCTAAGTCGCTTCAGTCATGTCTGTCTCTGTGCAACCCCATGGACAGTGGCCCACCAGGCTCCCCCGTCCCTGGGATTCTCCAGGCAAGAACACTGGAGTGGGTTGCCATTTCCTTCTCCAATGCATGAAAGGGAAAAGTGAAAGTCAAGTCGCTCGGTCGTGTCTGACTCTTCACAACCCCATGGTCTGCAGCCCACCAGGCTCCTCTGTCCATGGGGTTTTCCAGGCAAGAGTACTGGAGTGGGGTGCCATTGCCTTCTCCAAATTAGAGGAATACTTAGGCACAAAAACACAATACCACATATTGTTTATTCGGGCTTGTAAATGTATGAAGAAGTATGAAAAACATTTCTAGAAGGATATCAATATCGTGGTAGTGCTTCTCTCTAAAAGAGAGCCTCTCAGTCTAGGAACTATTAACATTTTTTTAGATCAGATAACACTTTGTTGTGTGTTAAGGGCAGTGAGGGCTGTCCTATACATGGCAGAATGCTTAGTAACATCATCCCTAAAATTGCCCTGGTTGAGAACCACCTTGCTAAGACAAAGGAGAGGATGTCACTGAGGAGAAGATGGTTAGCAATAATTTTAAAATCTATGTCTGTATTTTTATTCTTAAAAAATTCTTGAATCAAATGCATGTCATTTGTTATTCTTTTGAGTGATAAGAATATGAGAGGTTTACTTTCTGAATATTAGACATTTATAAGATAAAAACCTACCATCTCTGATAAAACCATAATTTCATAAAAAAAAGAATGACATTTAATAAAATCGAACGAGAAAAAAAAAAGAACAAGCAGAAAGGATTGACTAAAACATAGTGTTGTGGGTTAAATCGGGTCCCTCAAAAAGATAAGTTGAGGTCCTAACCCCAGGAGGCTGTGAATGTGTGACCTTCTTTGGGAATAGGGTGTTTGCAGATGTCATCAAGTCAAAATAAGGTTGAACCGGAGCAGTTGCTGTTGTTTAGTCACTAAGTCATGTCTGACCCTTTTGCAACCCCATGGACTGTAGCCCACCAGACTCCTCTGTCAATGGGATTTCCCAGGCAAGAATACTGAAGTGGGTTGCTATTTCCTTCTCCAGGGAATCTTCCCAACTCAGGGATGGAACCCACATCTCCTGCATGGCAGGTGGATTCTTTACTGCTGAGCCATTGGGTCCTAAATCCAATGACTAGTATCCTTAGAGGGATGGAAAGATTTGGACACTGAGAAGCACAGGAAGATGGCTGTGGGGTATGGGGACAGAAGCTGGAGTGATGCAGCTACAAGCCAAGGGACATCAAGAGTTGACAGCAGCCATGAGAGGCTAAGAAGAGGCAAGGAAGACTCTTCCCCAGAGTGTGCAGAGGGAGCATGGCCCGGCCACCACCTTGATGTTGATCTTTTAGCCTCAAGAACCATGAGAGAATAAATTCCTCTTGTCTGATGCCACCCAGTCCGTGGTACTTTGTTAGAGCAGTCCAAGGAAACTTCCATAAAAGGAAGGCTCATCACCTTTTCAAACTCACTGCATTCCCAGGAGGGTCCTCATTTTCCCACCACCCAGAGCAAACTCTATCTCCCCAGATTTGCCTTTGACAACCACCAAGAAGCTTAAGGGGCTTTGTCGGCTAGAGTCCAAGGGGCCCTATGGCTCTGCCACCTCCAGTCAGGGCTCTGGGAGGCGGTAGGATCAGGTGGGAAAGGGGCAGAGCTGATAGCAGAGCTGCCACTGGTTCTGTAAACCTTGCCAAGCTGGGCCTCAGTGTGTACATCTGTGAAATGGGAACAACACAACTACCTCGCACAGGACCCCAGGAGGCCCCAATGAGACCATGTACGTGAAAAACACAAAGCCACACTGTTATGAGCTCCAAGCAGTCATCTCGCACCTGGACCAAAAGAAAGACAATTAGCCCCAGAAAAGACAATTAACTTGATACCTGTAGGGGAAAAAAAATGTCTTTGACTATAATTACTTTTTTACCTTCTTGGGAAACCACTATCTGGTCTCAAGAGGGTTAAAGATGAGAAACGGAGACAGATGCTGAAAACAGTATCAGAAATAAAACCAATTAAAATTTTTACTGCATGCTCCCTGAAAGTTTTTAATCATCCTTGCTCCTTTATTTCCTCTTTCATGGGCCATCTTGGGAGAAATTCCCCCACATTACTCTTAAACCCAGAATGGTTATTGGTCACCATGCTGAGCTTTTATTATCTGGAGTAACTGCTGACACCAGCACCATTTCTTGGAAGTTTATACCCAAGGAGGAGGAAGTGGTAAATAGAGAGGAAGGGCTGCAAGTTCAGAAATCAGAACAGTGGTGGGAGGCCCCAGAGAGTTTTCACCAGGTACATAAACCCTGGAGCACAGGTGCAGCAGCAGAAAACAGGTGTGCACAACGGGACAGAGTGTGCAAGGGGCATCTCAGCCCTGAAACTTCACAGCAGCTCTCGCAGTGTCAGTGATCTGCAGGGCAGTTATCACTTTCAATGCTTCCCAGTCTGGTTCCCCAGTTTCAATAGGACTATAATGGGGTCTTTCTTTTCTTTGCAAAAGTGAAGTGAAGTGAAAGTCGCTCAGTCGTGTCTGGCTTTTTGCGACCTCATGGACTATACAGTCCATGGAATTATACAGGCCAAAATACTGGAGCGGGTAGCCTTTCCATTCTCCAGGAGATCTTCCTAACCCAGGGATTGAACCCAGGTCTCCCGTATTGCAGACAGATTCTTTACCAGCTTTTCCAAAGGGAAAAGCCCTTTCTTTGCAAAGACCTCCAGAAAGCAATTCCAACACACCTGTTTGGCTTCTCCATTTCCAGCATTTAACTACCCCCAGTGCCAGAAAGTTCTTTCTGGGATTTAACAACTCTCTCAAGCCATTCCAATCCACTCTTGCTCTGTGCCCTGTGTTTGGGAGTCCAGTAAGAGCCTCCTGCTTCCTGACTTGAGCCCTTGCCCTTCATGAGGGTCTATGGGACTCCCTATTGAAAGAAGCCTTCAGACATCAGTTACCACAGTCCCTCCTGTCACTGCTGAAGGGACCCAGGCAACCCAGGATGTCTGGATCATCCTTCAGACTTACTCGTCTCTTCATAGAGCTGATGCTCCAAAATTTTAACTTGTTCAGCTCCTTTGAAGAAAGACATAAAAATACCCTATCCATAGAAGAAGGGGCCAGAGTGGGCTCAGAAACATGAGCAGTGACTGGGCCTGGGTGGTCTGCCCACCCTCCCCCATCACTGCTGACTTCAGGTTCCTTTTATCAAACAGAATTAAAACATGATATAGGAATAGAATCTATAAAACATTTTAGAGTTTTAAAAAAGCACTCTTTCCCATATTATCTCATTTAATCTTCAAATTTTTCCATTTAAAAAAGAAGAATGGAACTGGAGGAATCAACCTACCTGACTTCAGGCTCTACTACAAAGCCGCAGTTATCAAGACAGTATGGTACTGGCACAAAGACGGAAATATAGATCAATGGAACAAAATAGAAAGCCCAGAGATAAATCCACGCACCTATGGACACCTTATCTTTGACAAAGGAGGCAAGAATATACAATGGATTAAAGACAATCTCTTTAACAAGTGGTGCTGGGAAATCTGGTCAACCACTTGTAAAAGAATGAAACTAGAACACTTTCTAACACCATACACAAAAATAAACTCAAAATGGATTAAAGATCTAAACGTAAGACCAGAAACTATAAAACTCCTAGAGGAGAACATAGGCAAAACACTCTCTGACATACATCACAGCAGGATCCTCTATGACCCACCTCCCAGAATACTGGAAATAAAAGCAAAAATAAACAAATGGGACCTAATTAACCTTAAAAGCTTCTGCACATCAAAGGAAACTATCAGCAAGGTGAAAAGACAGCCTTCAGAATGGGAGAAAATAATAGCAAATGAAGCAACTGACAAACAACTAATCTCAAAAATATACAAGCAACTCCTATAGCTCAACTCCAGAAAAATAAATGACCCAATCAAAAAATGGGCCAAAGAACTAAATAGACATTTCTCCAAAGAAGACATACAGATGGCTAACAAACACATGAAAAGATGCTCAACATCACTCATTATCAGAGAAATGCAAATCAAGACCACTATGAGGTACCATTTCACACCAGTCAGAATGGCTGCGATCCAAAAGTCTACAAATAATAAATGCTGGAGAGGGTGTGGAGAAAAGGGAACCCTCTTACACTGTTGGTGGGAATGCAAACTAGTACAGCCACTATGGAGAACAGTGTGGAGATTCCTTAAAAAACTGGAAATAGAACTGCCTTATGATCCAGCAATCCCACTGCTGGGCATACACACTGAGGAAACCAGAATTGAAAGAGACACGTGTACCCCAATGTTCATCGCAGCACTGTTTATAATAGCCAGGACATGGAAGCAACCTAGATGTCCATCAGCAGATGAATGGATAAGAAAGCTATGGTACATATACACAATGGAGTATTACTCAGCCATTAAAAAGAATTCATTTGAATCAGTTCTAATGAGGTGGATGAAACTGGAGCCTATTATACAGAGTGAAGTAAGCCAGAAAGAAAAACACCAATACAGTATACTAACGCATATATATGGAATTTAGAAAGATGATAACAATAACCCTGTGTACGAGACAGCAAAAGAGACACTGATGTATAGAACAGTCTTATGGACTCTGTGGGAAAGGGAGAGGGTGGGAAGATTTGGGAGAATGGCATTGAAACATGTAAAATATCATGTATGAAACGAGATGCCAGTCCAGGTTCGATGCACGATACTGGATGCTTGGGGCTAATGCACTGGGACGACCCAGAGGGATGGTATGGGGAGGGAGGAGGGAGGAGGGAGGAGGGTTCAGGATGGGGAACACATGTATACCTGTTATGGATTCAAATTATGTAAAGTTTAAAAATAAAATAAAATTTAAAAAAAATAAAAATAAAAAACACATTATCAAGTCCAGTTCAAGATGGCAGAGTAGAAGGGCATGTGCACATTTTCTCCTGCGAAAGCACCAAAACTGCAATTAACTGTTGAACAACCATCAGCAGGTGGATGCTGGAACCACCAAAGTAAGATACTCCATGTCCAAAGACAAAGAAGATGCCACAGTGAGGTGGTAGGAGGGGTGCATTCACAGTAAAATCAAATCCCACACCCCCCGGGTGGGTGAACCCACAGACTGGAGAACAATGATACCAAAGAAGTTCTCGCACTATTGTGAAGGTTCTGAACCCCATGTCAGGCTTCCCAGCCTGGGAATCTGACAAAGAGACTGGGAATCCCCAGGGAATCTGAACTTGAGGGCCACTGGGATTTGATTATAGGCCTTCCAGAGGACTGGGGGATACAGAGACTCCAGTCTTGGAGGGCACAAACAAACTTTTGCTTGCACCAAGACCCAGAGAAGAGCAGTGGCCCCAAGGAGACGGACCCAAAACCACCTGCTAGTGTTGGAGGGCCACCTGTGGAGGTTTGGGTCAGCAGGGGCTCACCACAGGGACGGGGGCACTGAAGGTCCCCTTTGCTGAAAACCCTCTTGGAGTTTGCCATTAATCCTACCATAGAGTCTGCAGACCCCAGGGCTGGGTCTCCTCAGGCCAAACAACTACCAGAGAGGGAGTGCAACCCCACCCATCAGCAGATAATTGGATTAAAGCTTTACTGAGCAAGGCCCTGCCCACCAGAGCAAGACCCAGTCTTTCACATGGCCAGTCCATCCCATCAAGAAGCTTATACAAGCCTGTTAGCCTCATCCATCAGAGGGCAGACAGAAGAACCTAGAAGAAGCACAGTTTCACAGCTGCTAAAACAAAGACCATATTACAGAAAGTTAATCACGGTGAAAAAGCAGAAAGTTATGTCCCAGATGAAGGGACAAGATAAAATCCCAGAAAAACAACAAATTAAGTAGAGGCAGGCAATCTTCCAGAAAAAGAATTCATAATAATGATAGTGAATATGATCCAGGATCTTGGGAAAAGAATGGAGGCAAAGATTGAGAAGATGCAAGAAATGTTTACCAAAGATCTAGAAGAACTAAAGAACAAACAGAGATGAGTAATATACTAGTAGGAATCAATAGCAGAATAACTGAGGCAGAAGAACAGATAAATGACCTGGAAGACAGAATGGCAGTAATCACTGCCACAGAACAGAATATAAAAAAAAAGAATGAAAAGAAATGAAGACAGCCTAAGAGACCTCTGGGGCAGCATTAAACACTTCAACATTTGCATTACAGGGGTCCCAGAAGGAAGAGAGAGAGAGAGAAAGGACCTGAGAAAATATTTGAAGAGATAAAAGCTCAAAACTTCCTGAACATGGGAAAGGAAATAGTCAACCAAGTCCAGGAAGCACAGAAAGTCCCAAGCAGGATAAACCCAAGGAGGAACACACTGAGACACACAGTAATCAAACTGACAAAAAATTAAAGACAGAGATAAAATATTAAAAGCAACAGAGAAAAAATGACAAATAACATACAAAGGAACTCCCATCAGGCTATCAGCTGATTTCTCAGTAGAAACTCTACATGCTAGAAGGGAATGGCATGATATATTTAAAGTGATGAAAGGGAAGAAACTACAACCAAGAATACTCTACCCAGCAAGACTCTCCTTCATATCTGATGGAGAAATCAAAAGTTTTCCAGACAAGCACAAGTTAAGAGAATTCAAGCACCACCAAACCAGCTGTACAACAAATGCTAAAGAACTTCTCTAGGCAGAAAACAAAAGAGAAGGAAAAGACCTACAGAAGGTAAACCCAAAACAATTAAGAAGACAGTAATAGGATCAGACATATCAATAATTACCTTAAATGTAAATGGATTAAATGCACCAAGCAAAAGACATAGACCGGCTGGAGGATGGAAACATGTATGCACTTCCACTTGCCACCTGCTTGCGCTGTGCTTCATCGCTCAGCAGTGTCAGACTCTTCACGACCCCAAGGACTACAGCCTGCCAGGCTCCTTTGTCCATGGGGATCCTTCAGGCAAGAATACTGGAGTGAGTTGCCATGCCCTCCTCCAGGGGATCTTCCGAACCCAGGGATCTAACCCAGCTCTCCCACATTGCAGGAGGATTCTTTACCACCAGGGAAGCCCCCTGCTTGACACCCACCCCCCCACCAACTGAATGTAATTATTTTATATTGTTAACTTAATCATGTTTCCATTATGGCTTACAATTATAATTATCTTTTATTTTTTGTCTGGCTATTGATTGTGAAAACTGATAAACATCTTTTACTATTGTGATTATGTAAGTCTTACTCGCTTAATACCATTGTATGATTGGTCAACAGAAAAATAATAGAACGCTATATCACCAAAACTAGGATCTAATAGAAAAACCTGTAATCAACTTTTTAAAATCCAGATGTATATCATAATTATCTTGAAATTTTTGAAAAAATTACAAATGCTCAAGTATTGCTTCTTTTCTCCAGAGCTCCAGATATGTTTCTAATGAGCAGTTATGTTTAAAAACACCTGGACTACATGATGATCTTTCACTCTTATCTAGTTTGTTTCACTTTTTCTATTTCATTTTCAGTGCTCCCGTTTCATTTAGTTCATGGTCTCCAATTTCTCTATCACTTCTCTTTTTTATGTTCTTTCTCAAGCTTTTATCAAGAGTAGTAGAAAAGCTTTTGTATACATAAATATAAGTATGTATTATATGTATATTTTAGAAAACTTATGAATTTTTGCCTAACTAAAAAATTATTTTGATTCCACTTGTTTGACTTACTATGAATAGAATGCTAAATTTATAATTTTTTAATTAATTAATTTATTTTAATTGGAAGCTAATTACTTTTACTTCCAGATGTTCAAGCTGGTTTTAGAAAAGGCAGAGGAACCAGAGACCAAATTGCTAACATCTGCTGGATCATGGAAAAAGCAAGAGAGTTCCAGAAAAATATCTATTTCTGATTTATTGACTATGCCAAAGCCTTTGGAAACTGTGGAAAATTCTGAAAGAGATGGGAATACCAGACCACCTGACCTGCCTCTTGAGAAACCTATATGCAGGTCAGGAAGTAACAGTTAGAACTAGACACGGAACAACAGACTGGTTCCAAATAGGAAAAGGAGTACGTCAAGGCTGTATATTGTCACCCTGCTTATTTAACTTATATGCAGAGTACATCATGAGAAACACTGGGCTGGAAGAAGCACAAGCTGGAATCTAGATTGCCAGGAGAAATATCAATAACCTCAGATATGCAGATGACACCACCCTTATGGCAGAAAGTGAAGAGGAACTAAAGAGCCTCTTGATGAAAGTGAAAGAGGAGAGTGAAAAAGTTGGCTTAAAGCTCAACATTCAGAAAATGAAGATCATGGCATCTGGTCCCATCGCTTCATGGGAAATAGATGGGGAAACAGTGGAAACAGTGTCAGACTTTGTTTTGGAGGGGTCTCCAAAATCACTGCAGATAGTGACTGCAGCCATGAAATTAAAAGACGCTTACTCCTTGGAAGGAAAGTTATGACCAACCTAGACAGCATATTAAAAAGCAGAGACATTACTTTGCCAACAAAGTTTCGTCTAGTCAAGGCTATGGTTTTTCCAGTGGTCATGTATGGATGTGAGAGTTGGACTGTGAAGAAGGCTGAGCGCCGAAGAACTGATGCTTTTGAACTGTGGTGTTAGAGAAGACTGTTGAGAGTCCCTTGGACTGCAAGGAGATCCAACCAATCCATTCTAAAGGAAATCAGCCCTGGGTGTTCTTTGGAAGGAATGATGCTAAAGCTGAGACTCCAGTACTTTGGCCACTTCATGCGAAGAGTTGACTCATTGGAAAAGACTCTGATGCTGGGAGGGATTGGGGGCAGGAGGAAAAGGGGATGACAGAGGATGAGATGGCTGGACGGCATCACTGACTCAATGGATGTGAGTTTGAGTGAATTCCGGGAGTTGGTGATGGACAGGGAGGCCTGGCATGCTGCAATTAGTGGGGTCGCAAAGAGTTGGACATGACTGAGCAACTGAACTGAACTGAACGGAATTACTTTTACAATATTGCAGTGGTTTTTACCACACATCGACATGGATCAGCCATGGGTGTACATGTGTCCCAAAATAGATATGCCACATGCAACAAAGGCTTACTGTTTAGCACAGGGGACTATAGTCAATATCTTATAATAATCTATGATGGAAAATAATTTTTTAAATAATATATATCTATTTGTATAACTGAATCACCATGCTGTGTACCTGAAATATTGTAAGTCAACTATACTTCAAAAATATATATTTATTTAAAAGTAAATAAAGTAATTAAATAAAATACCCATTATCATCCCCACTTTTACAGATGAGGAAACAGAAGCAAACAGTTTGATGATGAAGAGGAGTCGTCAAGTTCAGATCAAAGGTGAGAGTGGCTTGAGTCTGTCCATATGGAAGCCAGACATCCCTCTTCAAATCATGTGCCAAGTGACCACATGCAGCCTCCCTTAGCAAAGGGAGCAGGGGACTCAGACTTGAAAGACTAAGGTATAAGCCCCAGCCCTTGAACGCACTAGCCTTGTGAACTGTCCCACCACCTGCTGCTGCTGCTGCTGCTGCTAAGTCGCTTCAGTCGTGTCCGACTCTGTGTGACCCCATAGATGGCAGCCCACCAGGCTACCCCGTCCCTGGGATTCTCTAGGCAAGAATACTGGAGTGGGTTGCCATTTCCTTCTCCAATGCATGAAAGTGAAAAGTGAAAGTGAAGTCGCTCAGTCGTGTCCGACTCCTCTCGACCCCATGGACTGCAGCCTACCAGGCTCCTCCGTCCATGGGATTTTCCAGGCAAGAGTACTGGAGTGGGTTGCCATTGCCTTCTCCAACCACCTAGGCTTGGTCTATTCCAATGTGAGACAAGGAGGGTGAGCAAACAATGACCGCCAGAGTCACTCCGAGCTCTGGAGGAAGCTGTCTTATCTGCTTTTATTTTGTTTCTGTGCATATTTTATTTCTACTTATTGGATATCCTAGTATTCTTTCCAGGCTTCCCCGGTGGCTCAAACAGTAAAGAATCCACCTGCAATCCAGAAGACCTGGGTTCAATCCCTGGGTTGGGAAGATCCCCTGGAGGAGGGCATGGCAACCCACTCCAGTAATCTTGCCTAGAGAATCGCCATGGACAGAGGAGCGTAGCAGGCTACAGTTCATGGGGTAGCAAAGAATCAAACACGACTGAGCGACTAAGCACAGCACAATCGTCAGATATTCATAAAGGTCTGATGCAGCATTTCCTTTATCCTTCACAAGCATTTCCCCCAATAATATTCTTGCATATCTAATCCTATCTTGATGTCTGCCCCTGGGAGGACCCAAACTGACACACCCACCATCTTCACCGTATTTCTGTTCTCTTCCCCCTGCTTCAGACGAGTGATCCTAAGAGAACCAAAAAGATCCTCACTATCCTGGTCTTGCTTTCACAAGGGTTTTCTGGAACTCTGACAGCATACCCCGTCATTTCTTACAGCATCTTGGCCAATATCTAAGCACTCGTGCTGTGCTGTGCTTAGTCGCTCAGTTGTGTCTGATTCTTGACCCTATAGACTGTAGCCCACCATGTTCATGGGAGTCTCCAGGCAAGAATACTGGAGTGGGTTGCTATGCCCTCCTCCAGGGGATTTTTCCAACCCAGGGATTGACCCAGGTCTCCCACACTGCAGGCAGATTCTTTACCATCTGAGCCACCTAGCCATTCTAAAATGTCAATAAGCATTTTGCAAAAGCATTAGATGAGCTTTGCCAAAGCTATGGTTTCTCAAAGTCAGTCAAATCAAGGGGTTCCTTACAGAAGAACTTTTCAAATGATACCCATGATACCCAGGTATTCAGTTCAGTTCAGTTCAGTTGCTCAGTCGTGTCCGACTCTTTGTGACCCCATGAATCGCAGCACGCCAGGCCTCCCTGTCCATCACCAACTCCCAGAGTTCACTCAAACTCACCTCCATCAAGTCAGTGATGCCACCCAGCCATCTCATCCTCTGTCGTCCCCTTCTCCTCCTGCCCCCAGTCCCTCCCAGCATCAGAGTCTTTTCCAATGAGTCAACTCTTTGCATGAGGTGGCCAAAGTACTGGAGTCTCAGCTTTAGCATCATTCCTTCCAAAGAAATCCCAACCCAGGTATTGCAGATACTCTATTGTGGATCTAACAAAGGAGAGGCCAGGTTGGCAGGCCTTGGCAACCTCTAGTCCCACTTTAACCAGAACGGCTACACTTTTATCATTTTGTTATTGTTGTTTAGCTTTGTTTTTGATATTGAAATTCTATTTATGATTTCATTTGGGGATTAAAATTTTCTGCTCCCCTAAGTAAAAATATGTAATTTATAAACCGCTATCAGGCACTTTGTGGTAACTGCAGGCCATTACCACTGAAAACAACTAAAAATCTGGATAAAATATGCAATATATTTTTTTAAAGTCATCAGAATCCTGGTTACATAGTGAGGAAATACTAGTTTAACACTGAAGGGAATCAGGAACCCAGAGAAATACGGACATCACTTTTGCCCTGAAAGTATTTTCTGAGTCTAGCAAATATGAACTTTGTTTTGAAAGCCTGGGTTTCCCTGATAGCTCAGTTGGTAAAGAATACACTTGCAATGCAGGAGACCTTGGTTCCATTCCTGGGTCGGGAAGATTCATGGGAGAATCTTCCCACTCCAGTATTCCTGGGCTTTCCTGACCAGCTCAGTTGGTAAAGAATCCGCCTGCAATGTGGGAGACCTGGGTTCGATCCCTGGGTTGGGAAGATCCCCTGGAGAAAGGAAAGGCTACCCACTCCAATATTCTGGCCTGGAGAATTCCATGGACTATATAGTCCATAGGGTCACAAAGAGTCAGACATGACTGAGCAACTTTCACTTTCACTTCTTTAAAAGCCTGGCAGTGTTAGATAGACAGACATCAATGCCCAGAACCTGTATAAGATGAGGTAACCAGAAGCTGACCTTTTTCACAATAAGCTAGAGCCTCAGGGTGAGAATGAACCAGAAATTAACTAGCCCTGAAAAGAATCTAGAATAGGTTTGAATTTGCCTGTTGACGAGGGCATCTTAAGTTTTAATTTCATTCGAGAGGTGGGGGAGTGCTCTAGATTTAGAATACCTTCTAATTTCTGCCAGAAAAAAAAGTAAAATTTCTCTCTAGAGGAAACTGTATTTTTCATCTCAGTTCTTTATAAATGGTTTTCATGTACAATGACCAACACACAATCAAAGATAACCAGGCAGACTTTACAACCATGACTAAAAACCCAAAGCAATAGATACGAATGAACTTCTCTGTCCCTCAGCTCTGAGACCCTGTTGGGACTAGAAGTACCTCCACTGGGTCATAGTGACCACCACCTGGGATCTGATTGGCCCAATCCGTAATCTCCCTTCTAACAACGTAGGCGCCTCCATTCTCTAACCAAGAAGCTCAGCTCCCATACCCGCTAAAGGACGCACTCACAACCTGAGCATATGACCCCAGAGTCAGCTTTATGCTTTCGCCATAGGGAGAGAGCTTCACAGGTCCATCGTGTGGGAAGTTGGAATCACTCGCACCATAAAGACAAAGATGCCTCCCCTTCAGCCCATGACCACTACATGACAGCCCCCCTTGTCCACTTTCTTCCTCCCCTCCAAGAGCCTGCCCTCCCTCTTGATCAAGATTGCTCTCCTAATTAAAATAAACAAGTGTCAGGAAGCAATTACTGCAGAGAAGGAGGCAGATGGTAGAACAGTGGCACTCTGGTATTGCATTAAGCAGTAACTTGCTCTCTCTTCAGAGTTTCTGCACTTTAATTAAGCATCATTGTAGACAGGTTCAGTGAGCTCTGGAGTGGGGTTTATCAAATTCGCTTTTTGCAGGGCTGATGCTGCATGATTGTAAGTGTTCCTGATGCACACAGTTCAGCTTCCTGAGAGAGCCCAAGAGAGGAGCAAAGGGCAAGGAAGCCCAACCCCACCTTCTTTGCAGGCCAAAGGGGATGAAACTCTACTCAGAGGGGCGGAGATGGTGACATAGATGGGGATAGCCTAAGTGAACCCTGAGACAGGGGAGCCAGATGTCCCAGAGCTGAGTGCTAACTTCTCCTTCTGTGTGCACCACACACAGGATTCTGGCCTGAAGGGGAAGGACCAGAATTGGGGAAGGGGTAGAACACAGAGGTTAAATGAGACAGACTTGGGTTCCTTCCTGCATTGCAGATAACACCAGTCAAACTACTTTACATTTCTGTGCCTCAGGGCTTTTCCCTTCATTTGCAAACTGGAAGTAATAACAGGTAACAATTATTGAATATGCACTTCTGCCAGGCCCCATTCTAACCACTTTGTGTGTTTACTTTAACTCATTTAATGCTTCTCCTAACAATCCTATAAGGTAGGTACCATTATGACCCCATTTAACAGATGAGAGGCCTGAAGCACAGGGAAAATAATCCTGCCCAAAGCCACACAGCTGGTAAGTGGAAGAGCCAGAAATCCAATCAGTCAGCCTGGATCCAGAGTCCACCCTCCCTCAAGGCCACAAAAACCACAAAGCAAAATAAGAAACTATTTTCTACCGATCAGCAATGAAATCAAATGAACCACTGCTACATTCAACACAGATAAATCATAAAAACATGATGCTGAGCAAAACAAGACATGAGTATGAGTCCATTTATATGAAATTTTAGAAAAAGCAAAGCCAATAAATAATGACAGAAACTACATCAGTTGTTACCTAGGGCTAGGGATTGACCACAAAAAGGTACAAGAAAACTTCCAAGGGTGCTGGGAAGTTTCTACATCCTGATTGCGGTATTGGTTACACAGGTGTATATATACCTGCCAATACTCATTGAACTGTACACTTCAAACGTATACAGTTTATTGTATGTAACATAAACCTCTAACCAAAAATTTACCTTATATACTGAGTGACTAAATGCAAAAATATGAAGGGTAGTTATCCTTGTGTGATGAGATTCGTTCATTCAACAAATACGAAGCACTGATTGGATCTCAGGAAATGTTCCAGGTGCTGGTGACCTATCAGAGTGAACCGATTAAGAAACTTGCCTTGGTGGAACTTAAATTCTACTGAAGGAGGAAATAGAACAGGCTCCATCTTGAAAGCAGGACTCCATCTTGGGCCAGACTGTGGACTTTGAGCTCTATGCGCAGGATCTATGGAAACAACATACCAACTGGAAAACCAGGCCCCCGGAAGGAAGAGCCCCAGGGCTCTCCATTGCCTAAAAGAATACCCTAATTATCTGTGTAACTGAATAGAATCATACATTCTATTGTGCTTATTGGGGTATGATCACAGGCCTATTGATAATTGTCCACTGTTAACTACCTAGGCTTAAGGCATACGAATCAGAATCATGGGTTTAAGGCATAGGAGTCATGGGTTAACTTTGATTGTATCTTTCTTTTCCTTGGTTTATACTAGTTCCAGAGAACTTGGGGAGGTGGGTTTGAACACGTACACTTAGGGTTTATTAAGGTTTTCACAAAAACTGGTTGGGATCCTTGGCTAAGAGGAGACTCTGCCTTGGGCCCGCCAGCGTAATAAACTGCACTCCACTATCTGCATTGTCCTTCTGAGTGAGTTTCTTTCCCAGAACACATGGCTACAACACTATTAGAGAGAGATAGATAATAAGCAAATGCATAAATCTAAGAAATAGTGTGCCCTGTGGTGATGAGTACTCTGGAAGAAAACTAAGCAGAGAAAGAGGAGTTAGAAGTTTTGGAGGGAGGGGTTGCCATTTAAGACAAGGGGCTCAGGAAAGGGCCCCTTCTCAGCAAGGTTTGTGAGCAGAGAGAGGAAAGTAGTTAAGATAATCATACCCACCATGACAGCCAGCCCATCTGGCCTCTGGATTCTCCCTCAGCCTTTCTCCAGTCTTCCACCCCAAAGCTACCTCCCAAGAATCTATGCATCCTGACTGCTAGCTCATTCTCCCAAGTGCTCCAGATTCTCCTTGCCTGGTCTGCTGCTGTTGCTTCTTCCCACAGCTGGCATAGTCCTACCTGCCAAGGTCTCCAGGCTCCCCTCTCCCTCCCTCTGCTTATGCATCCCCCACACACACACCCAGGCAAGTCTTCACACCTTGCTTCATACCACCTGCTCAGTTTAGAACATCCTGCCACCTTTCGGGTACAGACTCACCTCCTTCAGATGGACCATCAAGAAAACAAAACCAAATGTATGGTGGCCAGGACACCAACTTCATCCCAAGTGGGGTTCAGATAGCCATAATTATTAGTATTATTTAGAATCATCTACTAAAGGAGATGCTGGAATTGTAAAGCTGAGTATATAGGGTCCCACCCTTCACAGAGACACATATGTAAGCTATAAATTAGTTTATAGTATCTGATGCCTGTACTGATGGAAATATATCATCATAATGCTGTCAGCTAACCATGTGCTGAGAGCTGGACACAGCCCTTTGGATGCATTGTTGCTGCTGCTCAGTCACTAAGTCATGTCTGACTTTTTGTGACCCCATGGACTATAAGCCCACCAGGGTCCTCTGCCCATGGGATTTCCCTGGAAAGAATACTGGAGAGGTTTGCCATTTTCTTTTCCAGGGGATCTTCCCAATCCAGAGATAGAACCTGTGTCTCCCTCAATGCAGGTGGATTCTTAACCACCGAGGCACATGGGAAGCCCTTAGAATGCATGGTACCATGTAATTCTTACAATAACCCTATGAAATAGGTGGCTGCATGGTAAAGAATCTGCCTGCTATGCAGGAGATGTGAGTTTGATCCCTGGGTTGGGAAGATCCCCTGGAGAAGGAAATGGCAATCCTCTCCAATATTCTTGCCTGGAAATTCCAGCAACAGAGGAGCCTGACAGGCTACAGTCCTTGGGGTCACAAAAGAGTCAGACATGACTTGGCAACTAAACAACAGCCACAAACATAAAGTAGGTAACTTATTACTCCAATATTACAGCTGAGGCTCCCAGAGGTTAAGTAACTTGCCCAAGATCAGGCCGTTGATAAGTGGCTGAATCAGAAAATCAGAATGGGAACAATTTCTGTCCTGCTCCAGAGCCTCCAGACTAACCACTAAATGAAATCTACCCACCCATGAAAGTAGCTCAGGGCAAGGTAGGTTATCTTTGTCCAGATAATGGGGATGCTTCAGAGAGGAAGCATCCATTCTAAATTTTAAAAGATGAGTAATTTATTTGAAGGTTTATAATGGGGAGGAGACATTGGAAAGAAGAAAGGAGAAGAATCCAGGGATAACAGGAAACATGAGGAAAAGCATAATGGTACAAAAAGTGGTGAATTGTTGAACACTGCTGGAGGCGCAATGCCAGGAACCAAAGGACTGAGAACCTGAGCTTGGAGAGGTCAACAGGGGCCAGGTTTTGAAAGGCCCCCATGACAAGCTAAGCAATTATGTTTATTTTATTTAACAAACTCTTACTTACTATGTGCTAAGCACTTTTTAAGCACTTCAAAAATATTAACTCACTTAATTCTTATAACAACACTATGAAGTAGGTATATTATTACACCTACCTATTTTGACCCAGGAATTGAACCCATGTCTCTTAAGTTCTTTACCACTGGTACTACCTGGGAAGCCCCAGTATTATTATTCTTCTCTGATTTTATAGGTGAGGGAATTGAGAAACAGAAAGTTTACATAATGTGCCCAAGATAACTCAGCCAGTCAATGGGATTCAAACCCAGGCAGTCTGACTCACAGAGTCCAGGATCTTAGCCACTATCTTTGGTATACTAAGGAGGTTTTACAGAGGAGAGAATGTTTTATGCAAGGAGTAGATTTGATCAGGTTTGTATTTCCTTTAGCTCCTTCCTACAGTATGTAGGAGAGGAAGAGAAGATGGAGGAAGAAAAGAAGGGACAGTAAGGAGACCACGGGAGAATGAACCAATGTGTTCCACTTGGAGGCTGATGACTGTCCACTGGCAAGAAAGACAAAGAGGAGCAGATGGAGTCCTCGAGCACTGAAAAGACAGAACCAAAGTGTTGCAATGACTAATGAGGTGGGGGAAAAGGGATACTGTCGCTGGCTCCCACCTCTCCAGCTCGCATTCCTGGGCAGACATGGATGCTGCCCACTCGCACAAGCAGGAAAAGATGCAAAGCAGACTTGGGTGTGCACAGTGTAGTATCAACTTACTTTCGATTCTCAACTGCAAGAACCAGTAGTCAGTCACCTAAGTAGGACTGAAGCCAACACCCTTATTTATAAGCTGCCAATTTTGATGTGCCCACGAGAGGAGAGGACCAGGACTGGTGATCTACGGTGTAGGAGGGGGTTCAAGGCTGGAAGTACCAACAGGGGAGTCATCCACCCTTGGGTAGCAGTGAAAACCACAGGAGTAGAAAAGCCCACACAGAAAGGGGATGAGGTACGAGAAAAGGGTGAGTGGTAGGGCTCTGGAGAATCCAGACATTGAAGGGCCACATAGAAGACATGAATCAAAAAGAAGGGGTGTTTATAGTTCAGTTCAGTCAGTTCAATTCAGTCTCTCAGTCGACTCTGACTCTTTGTAACCCCATGGACTGCAGCACGCCAGGCCTCTCTGTCCATCACCAACTCCCACAGCCTACTTAAACTCATGTCCATCGCACTGGTGATGCCATCCAACCATCTCATCCTCTGTCGTCCCCTTCTTCTCATGCCCTCAATATTTTCCAGCATCAGGGTCTTTTCAAATGAGTTGGTTCTTCGCATCAGGTGGCCAAAGTATTGGAGTTTCAGCTTCAGCATCAGTCCTTCCAATGAACACTCAGGACTGATCTCCTTTAGGATGGACTGGTTGGATCTCCTTGCAGTCCAAGGGACTCTCAAGATTCTTCTACAACACCACAGTTCAAAAGCATCAATTCTTCAGTGCTCAGCTTTCTTTATAGTCCAAATCTCATATCCATATGTGACTATTGGAAAAACCATAACTTTGACTAGATGGACCTTTGTTGGTAAAGTAATGTCTGCACTTTTTAATATGCTGTCTAGGTTGGTCATAGTTTTTCTTCCAAGGAGCAAGCGTCTTTTAATTTCATGGCCATAGTCACCATCTGCAGTGATTTTGGAGCCCCCCAAAAATAAAGTCTCTCACTGTTTCCACTGTTTCCCCATCTATTTGCCATGAAGTGATGGGACCAGATGCCATGATCTTCGTTTTCTGAATGTTAAGCTTTAAGCCAACTTTTTCACTCTCCTCTTTCACTTTCATCAAGAGGCTCTTTAGTTCCTCTTCACTTTCTGCCATAAGGGTGGTGTCATCTGCGTATCTGAGGTTATAGATATTTCTCCCAGCAATCTTGATTCCAAGCTTCATCCAGCCCAGCGTTTCTCATGATGTACTCTGCATAGAAGTTAAATAAGCAGGGTGACAATATACAGCCTTGACGTACTCTTTTTCCTATTTGGAACCAGTCTGTTGTTCCATGTCCAGTTCTAATTGTTGATTCTTGACCTGCATACAGATTTCTCAAGAGGCAGGTCAGGTGGTCTGGTATTCCCATCTCTTGAAGAATTTTCCACAGTTTTTTGTGATCCACACAGTCAAAGGCTTTGGTGCAGACTCTTACTGAGCTATAACTTTTAAAGTTATAGCTCAGTAAGAGTCTTTAAAAGTCCAATGTGGTGAAGTGGGAAAAAGAAGCTGGGAGACCAACACATTGACCTTGGAGAAGTCTCTTCACATCCCTTGAGCCGCAGTTTGGACTTAATGGTCTTCAGTATCTCTGCCAGTTATGAATCTGTGGAATGGGTCAGCAGATGACCCATAGATGACCCCCGAATGGAGTCTATACAACAGTCTGGGAATATTCAGGAAGGTGAGTCCATGGAGGGAGTGCAGGCCAGTCAAGCAGAGAGGCCACCATCCAGGAATGGAAGCAACCTCACCTACCTGGCTTCCTCTTTAAGCCTCTCCGGGTCTTTTCTCTCTGCCTCTGGAACAACACCGAGCTCCTTCGTACCTGGTCACTCTCCTCTGGGCACACTAGAGAAGAGATGTGAGGGACCCAACCAGAGAGCAAAAACCAGCTAAGTAACTGTATACTAAGACCACACAGACATCATTTCATGGGTCAATAATGGTGGGAGGATCTGTGAGAGGTAATCACAAAAGTGTTTTGGAAGAAAAGGACCATTGTATATAAAGAAACCCCTCCACCGTATCAGGAGACAGACATGAATCTCTTTGGGGTAGCTTACAATTTGGGAAGAAATGGTGTCTCTACTTTTGTGTTCTATAAGCCCTTTAAACACAACATGTCCCAAACTGGACTCATCAGCATCCCACCAGCCCCCTAGTCTGCTGTCTCTCCCATTCCTCTGGCTCAATGAATGTGCCCCCAATCTCCCAGCTCCCCCATATGTTACTTCCCTCCCACCTGCCCAGTGCTCTCTAGTCTCAAAGCCACTACAGTAGATTAATTTCACTGTCATCTCTCACCAGAATTACGGAAATAGACTCTGGTCTCCCGACAGCCAGTCCTGGTCCTCTCCAACCCACTCTATACAGGGAGCAAAGCGGTCTTTCCATAAGTTGAGGCAGATCACACAACTCCTTTCCTTACAGCTCTTCAATGACTCCCTGTTACTGTCAATCTGAAATCCATGCTCTGACCTGCAGAAAAGGGCCTTCATCATCTGTCTGCCTCGTTATCATCACCCCCCTCACCACCTGCCTCTACGCCAGCGATTGGTGTCTGTAACGTACCTCCTTGTCCCTCCACCTTTGTGCAAGCTGTTCCCTCTCCCTGGAATACTCTTCTTTACCCTCTGGCCTAGTCACAGTCATTTTTTAGATCTTCCAACTCATTGTTTCCAGGCAGACTCCACGGTTCACCCCAAGCTAAGCTGGGTGCACTTCCTGGGTGAGATCACAGCACCCTGTACTTGACTAGATTGGTCACATATTTGCAATAATCTATCTATCATTTACTCCTTTAATTGACTATAAGCTCAAGGATCTTATAGTTTGTTCACTATTATATCTCCATCACCTAGCAGAACATATGACAAGCAAAATAAATGCTTAACAAGCAGTGAATAATGAGTAGATCGTATAGCCAGCAGGTAGACACGGAAACACTGAGTTTTAGAAGAGCAGACCTGAAATTACCCTTGGTGGCCATCTAGAAACATCCTCCCACCCAGTCCAGGAATCTCCTCTGGCCAACATTTGGAGGCTCTGGCTCTCAACATTTGTTCTACTGACCACTGTCGGGAGGCTCTACTTTCTAGAAGGATCTTCCTTAAACTGAGCTGAAGTGGGTCTCCTCAGAACATCCTGGACTTCATTAGTTATAGCTCTGCTCTCAGGAGTCACACAGACCAAGCTTTATTCTTCATTCCTTATGACAGCTTCACACATATAGGAAGACAGCTGCCACGCCCTGCTTATCCCCTCAATGACCTTTTCTTCTACTATACCCTTCACTTGTTTTCAGAGCTCCACTGTGCCCAGGAATTCCACTGCTCTCCCACCATAACCACTGCCCACCCTGGACAGACTCTCAGACTTAAAGAGTGATGCCCAAAGCCAACTCAAGTGTCTTCATACCCAGGGCACTGATAGCCAAAGACGAACTCAGTAACACAGCATGGGGCTTTAAGTCATAAACTCAGTAACACAGCATGGGGCTTTAAGTCATAAACTGAATGAAATCTCCAGTTCTCAGAATTCTCCTCAAACACCCAGGATGGAAGGCATCATAAGAGGAAAACCCATGCCACTGAGTGCCTGTAGCTCAGAAAATAAAGGCATCTCCACATGGAAACCTGAGTCTGGGGGAAAAAAAAACCCTTTCGATCATTGACTCATCTCTCTGCCAGCTCTCCCAGTTCACTTCCCTTTATTTCAAAGTTCAGTACTTCCTCTTCCTCTGAATGTCATTTAATAATTATCATTTTATAAGGGGGAAAGACTGACACTGACCTTCTCCCGTGCCCAATCCTACTAGTTAGAGAGTTAAAAGATCCTCTTTCATCCAAACTCTAACCAAGCAAGAACTTAACTCATATTGACCAGAGATATATTAATACTTTCTTTGTTACCCAAATGTTATTGACCAGAGACCTTTCAATATTCACTTACAGAACAAATTGTCAGCCACAGGCATTAGTTTCTGCAAAAATCTCCCAGTCGATAATGTGTTAAGACTCACCCAAGTATGCTGTGAATCATCTCAGCCAATTAGACACACGCAACACATGACATACTGCACCATCCCAGTGGAACACTGTCATGGGGATAAAGACCCTGTTGCAGGCAAGTGACTTAATCCCTCTAGCTTCCACTTCCTCATCAGCGAGTAAGGGGACCAGCATAGGATTCTGTCCCCAGTATACTTGTCATTATCAGAAACACACAAATACAACCAAATCAGTCCCTCCAGATGACACTTAGACATCACTCCTCTGGCATTCCCTGCCTTTCAGTTTCCAAACCCCAACCCCAATGGTTCTGAGACTCACTTACGCCTTGGATGGTGTGTCCTACGTACTCTGTGGTCCAGGACAGTGGACATCAAAGATAGGTTCTTTCCCTCCTCCCTCACCTTGTGCCACCAAGTCCAACAAAGGACAGAAGAATAGACGGATGCTCTTTTCCAACTCCCTAATTTGATTCTAACCTTACTAGAAGCCCCTGCTATACGCAGTCCTGCAAACTTCCAAAGAGCCCCACAACCCTCAAAGAAATGTAAAAAGACTCATTAACATATAAAGTCCTTGGGAGAATCTAAGTGACCCAGAACACAGTTACTCAGGGCTCTTTCTTTCCATGCCTAACACTTCAGAGTTTACTTGCTAACATCTGTTTTGCATATGATTTCAATAGTATTACATGCACCTGTTACAAACTTTTGAAAACACAGAGAAAAATATATAGTTATATCATTGAGAGATGATTAAAATTCACCTTATAGCCTTTCTTTTATGCACATATTATTTAATTGAGATCATAATGTACATATTATTTTATAGCCGGACTTTTCCCTATGCCATTAAATTATTTTAATGATTGCATAGTATTCCATTATCACCATGAAGTTAACTAATTTCTCATTTTAAACACTCAGGCTATTTCAGCTTTTATAAATAAAACTGTGACAAATACCCTTTAAAAGATATTTATATATACCTCTTTATAGGATCTAGTGTTTTTGTGTTACATTGGCAAAGGAAAAATCAAAGGAGGAAATACACAAAATCAAACTGAGATGGCTGACATCTTTTTCCCCTTACAAATTCCCAACAAATCCATCTACATATGTACTCATTCTTGCTTAGTACAGCTTAAGGTTGAGACAATGAAATAGCATTTTTTTGGTCCTGTCAGGCAAAAAGCAGCAAAGATGTATCTTAAGGGTATTGGAAAATGTTCTTACATATTACAGGCAGAAATGTAATATGGCCTAAACTTTGGAGGGATAAATACTAATATTTCTAATTATAGAAAATGTAGGGCCTAAATATCTAACAACAGGGCACAAAGTAAATTGGTATGTCTATACAATAGAATATTTCGTATCCTTACAACCTTTTAAATAAAATATTTAAGAATTTTTTGACACATTAATACACTCACATTATAACACTAAAAGCAGGGGGAAAAAAGACCATATATGTTATTTCATTTCTGTAAAAAAAAATAAAAAGTAAATGTATCTCACATACACACACACCTGAGTGAATCTACACCAAAATGTAGATCATGGTATATGGTAGGAAAAGAACGATTTATGCTTTGGCCTCTGTGCTTTTCTAAGTTTTTGAAGTTTTCAGTATTAATCATGTCCTATTTACATTACATAAAATACTATGTTAAGGTGGTAATTTAAAACGTATGAAATCAGTGAAGAAAATAAAACAAAACTAACTCAGCTTTTCAGACCCTGAGGCGGTCAGCTCAACTCACCGTGTCTCCTTTCTCAAAGCTCTCCGCCGTTGGCCGTACCCAAGAGGAAAAAGAAGAAAAGCAACAACTAGAAAGTGAGGCAGGGACATTTCCCACCCAGTTGTGAAACTGAGCCAAGTCACGGAGAAAAACTGGGATCAAAGAAATGATCCAACTTGTGAGCCGGAGCCAAACACCACGCTATGAGTTGCTGATGTCTAACCCTGCAACGGGAACACCCAGAGAACGCTTCACCCGGCTCCAAGACGCCAGCAATGAGTCATTAATACTCCCCAGGCCCCAGGAAGCCTCACTTCACTCAGGGAGGCTGAAACAAAGAGGAGTGGCCTCCCTCACAAAGCGAGCCTCCCACAGCACACGTGGCTGGCTCCCACACCTGCCCTGAAACTCACAATCCCCGGTCCCCCCTCCCCAGGCAAGCTCCACTCCGGAAGTCGGTTCAGCACTGCTCAGAATGCCCTCTCTATGGGGACACAGACACGGGAGGAGACATCATCATGTGTAAAGAGAAAGGCGCAGGGACTCGGGTATGAAGCTGTGCAAGCTCATGCCTTCCTCACGTGTGTCTTCAAAGAGACAAGCACTCAACCCAGGCAGGCAGGTAGGGTGGGAGGTCACGGCCCCAACCAGGACTGTGTCGTGGGGTCTCCACTTGCTGGCTGTGCAACTGTATGCAAGAGTTTTGATGTCTCTGCGGCCTCATGTCCTCTTCTGGAACACAGGGTAATCCTATCTATCCAGTGGGTTACTGTGATGATTAAGTTGAATAATACACTTGGAAACTGGCTCCATTTCCTTCACCTGCCTTTGTCCCTGGAAAAAGCCAGAGATTCATATTGACTTATGCTTCCCACCCTCAGCAACCAAGACTTCTCTCTTTGGGTGTTAGCAAGGGGAACTGGGCTTGATATAAGAGCTCTATTGAACCCACTTGATCAACATATTCAGAACAAGAAGGTCCACCACTGGCATTTATTTTTTCCCAAGAATCCTAGAATTAAGAGTTGGGAGGGACTCTAAGGTTACCTAGTTGAATCTCCCCTACCACTCTCCTTGTACCCCACGTTCCAGTCCTGACAGGTGACCTCCCAAAGGAGCACACACACACACATCCCCAGGGGAACTTTCTGGCTATGATGAGCCCAAGCACTTGACAAATGTCACATCCTTTGACTCTTGACACCCCCAGAAACAGAAACCATAACGCTGCAACATCTTTAAACAACAGGGAAGCCGTGAAGTCCTCTTGCAGAGGCTGATTTCAATTTCCTGCATTTCACTTTTTGATTTAAAAATTCTGTCAAATCCTTTCTGGCTGTAGACAAGAACAGGTGTTCCCTGTATATTCAGGTAGGGAAATGGAGTTACACTCATTTTAAATCACACAGCCTTTTGTTTCCCCTTCTGCTCCACCCAGGATGGCCCTCTGCTCCCAGGTCCTGGAAGCTATGATGAGGTTCAGCCATGGCAGCATCACATCTCCCAAGTTCACGGTGGAGAAAAAAGCCCAAGAGGGACCAAAGGGGGATGCTATGGGTGTTTCTCCCCTCCCACTGCCTCCATTCAGAACTGTATCCTTCCCCCTGGTGGAGGCCCCTGGCCTGAAATGGACCTTACATGAAACGGCCTTGGTCACTAGAACCCACTTCTGCCCTGGTGGCGTCGCTCAGAGAGAGGTTTCAGTGGGGTATGTCCAAATTGCATTTTCCTCTTGCAGCCCCAGAGTCACACTTCAGATGCGCGTCCTCTGACGAAGACGGAAGGCAGCCTGTCCGCGTGTCTGAGCGTGTCACGGCCATTCTGGCTCTGCCCACCAGTCCATGAGCTCCTCTCCGGAGGCAGTGTATTTCTCCGTTCTCCTCCAGCCCAACTTGTCAGCAGCCCCTTTGGGCGGCAACGTAAAAGTTGTTTGGCTTCAAAGGTCAGCTTGGTACGCGTTCTTTGCCTCTGCCGCCAGAGTCCTACGAAAGCCACGGGAGTGCAAGCCGTCCTGGAGGCAGGCCACCCCCGCTCCCACCCCCGTTCTCACTCCTTCACCAGCGCCCCCCTCGCCTGAACAGTGTCTTCAGCCAAGGAAGGACAGACGCTCACAGGCTGTGTTCCCACCGCCTTCCTCGCGCAGAAAAGCTTAAGCGCCAAAGCTCGGCACACACAGTTGTTCAAGTCACACAGCAGAAGCCACCAAGGGGGTCAGATAGAAGGAGCCCTGGGGCTGGGGGGCTGACCCTTTGGTGTCCGCGGGCCTCTGTGCTCAAGAGGCTTGACAGTGCAGCGAATATAGCCTGGTTCAAAGTCAGGGAGGCTGTTTGGCTACATTCTCAGGCAGTCATTTCTATTAATGAGGCACCTGTCCTAAAAATGCAGCTCTCAAATCAGGGTCCAGGGCCTTTGGCACCCTGGCAGATTCTTCCAGATGGTCAGCAGGCTGTCGCATCCAATATTAATGCTTAAACTATGACAGCATCAACACCTCTGCTTCCAGCATGACACAACCACGTCCTTTCCTTGTGACATCTCTAAGAACCATGGACTGTCACCACTCAGGAACTTGGAGAGTTCCAACCTATCCTCACTTCATAGATGAAAAGCCTGAGACCAGGAGCCAGGAAAAGCCACGCCGTAGCCCTTAAGATTAATGCCAGGTAAGGCAAGAACCCCAGTGCAGATTTTCCTTGAGCTACAATACCTGAACTGCCTTAAGGAAACACCTACTGTCAACCATAGACTTTCTCCCACTCAAGTCCAGTGAAGGGTTTTTCCTATCAAGGGTGGGTTCAGTAGCTAGACCATGGGGAACTTTGCTTAAGTCACTGGAGAACCTCTGTTGTTAATCAGATTAAATCCAAAGAGGATTTATTAAGTTTATTTTTCATTAGACAATATAAAACCAGCAAGTTCAAGGTCTTAGTCTCAGAGGTCTAGGCTGTGTCCAGAACCCTACTGTTTACCTACCCTAGTTTACAGCTATGACTCTCAACCGTTACTATGCATCAGAATCGCCTGGAAGGTGTTCTAAAATGCGGCTTGCTGGGCCCTAGAGTTTCAGACTCAGGAACTCTGAGGCAAGACCCAAGAACGTGTATTTCATATAAATTCCCAGGTGACACCACAACCCACTTTGAGAACCATGTACTCGAGTGTCACCAAGACGGACATTTCCATTTGCAGTCCCCACTCCATCCCCCAAGCTACACATTCACAGCTAATCCGCACCTGCGCAGTCGCCTCCCCTGGCTGCAACCTTATCTGATGGTTCTGCCCAATTATGATGACTCGCTTGTGCTACAACATAATGTATTGCCCCATTAACAGATGGCTGAAGATTCAGGCTGGCCTCCTTCCCAAGATCGCCTGCCCTGTGCTGTACCAGTTCCCCCAGTCCAGACAGAGCAGATGAACCAGTGAGGGGGTTTTTAGACACCATCTTGACAGCAAGTCATTCCTAAAACGCTCCCATCACACCAGCTTTGCCAGGAATCATAGAAACCCAGGAGTTATCACAGTCCAAAGATGGAGACCTTCAAGTCAGTGTCTGGGAGGCCCACAGAAATATCTAGTTTGTCTACAGGGGCCTGGTTGAATCTGAGGTCATGCTCCCAGTGGCCTTTGTAATGCGGCAGTTGAAGCCAGGTATATTGACATCTGGTTTTCTTCAGTCAAAACAGTATTAAGAGGAGCTAACGTTTATTGTGCCGGGTCTCTGCCAGGCTTTAAAAATAACTCCTGTGAACAGAGCTCTAAGGCAGGTACCATCGTTTCCCTTGTTTACAGATGAAGAAACTGAACAGACTTTCTAAGACCACGTAACTCCTTGTTCTCCTTCATCCATCTTCAACTTGCAGGGCTTTGCTTCCTCTCCAGGCACTCTCCTGCTATAGGTACAAAAGTCATGACATCATTCAGGGGGACAGCCACTCCTACATAATACATTGAGTCCCTCCCTGGCTCAGAGAAGGTTGGGTTGGCTCCGCTTTGGAAAGGGCAAGGCAGGCAGTTGCTCGTATCAATGGGTGTCTTCTAGCCTCCAGGGCTCGGCAAACCCCCTGCGACACTGGGTTGTTCAGTGGGACACAGCCAAAGCAAGAAAATGGGACCTTAACTGAGGTTGACCAGTAAAATAGCAGAGTAGGTTTAAGAGCATGGCCGTGTGGGCTGAAGCCAGGATCCACGGCCCGCTCACCTCGGGCTAGTCACGTGGCCTTAGAAAGTCTGTCCAGTTTCCTCATCTGTAAACCAGGGAAACGATGGTACTTGCCTTAGAGCTTTGTTCACAGTAATTATTTTTAAAGCCTGGCAGAGACCTGGTACAATAAATGTTAGCTCCTCTTAATACTGTTTTGACTGAGGAAAACCAGAAGTCATGACAACTGCCTGGCTTCAACTGCCACATTACAAAGGCCACCAGAAGCGTGACCTCGGATTCAACCAGGCCCCTGTAGACAAACCAGACCCTTCTGGGGGCCTTCCAGACACCCGGTTGCTCACTCACCTCCAGCAGCACTGGCCAGAAACTGGCCCCCAGAAGGGTGCACTTATTCCTCTCACATGAGGCCTCTTTGGCAGTATTCTAGATAATTCAACTTGGCCTCTCATAAACGTCCATTTTAAGCCACAATGCAAGCTCTGACAGAATACTTCTGCTGACCTCATTGCTTCTCCTAGTGCTGGCATCACCAGAGTTCCTTGGAGACAGGAACTCCAACCCACAGCCAGGCATCCGTTAGAGGTTTTTTTTTCCCTCAGTCACCATTTCACTGGTGCATATCCATCACCTGACCCTGACAGGAAGCTGCCAGCTATAAACCCAGTTAAAGAATCTTCAAGGAATTCTTCCCAAACTACAGGAAATGAGCCGCTGTCTAAAGACAGACTAGAGGCTACTTGACACTACTTAAGCCCTACACACTACTTAAGCCCTACTCCTAGCCAACTAATTGGCAAGTCTGTTCTGTTGCCCTCTCCTCAGTGCTGGGAAAACTGTGAGGACTTGAACTAGTTAATAAACCTTAGATCTGGGCTTCCCTAGTGGTTCAGATGGTAAAGAATCTGCCTGCACTGCCGGAGATGCTGATTCAATCCCTGGGTCAGGAAGATCCCTGGAGAAGGGAATGGACAGAGGAGCCCGGCAGGCTACAGTCCGTGGGATTGCAAAGAGTTGGCCACAATGGAGTGACTAACACTTTCACAGATTTGCAAGAAACAAAGTCTCCCTCCAAGTATGGTCAGGATGAATTGTTGTTGGGAAGATACAAGGAGTAGGGCAGGCTAGGACCACAAAGCTGTCACACAGGAGGAGCTACACCACCCCCTCCTTTCCCTTTTTCTTTCCTCTCCGGCACCACCACTTTGCGTTCAGCATCCCTCGCCATCTTCCCTCTCTGCTGGCCACCATCTGCTAACTTCAGTTAGGACTAAATCATGATATTTTAGCTCAGGAACCCCCCACCACCAGCTCAGTGTCCCAATCTCAAACTCCCGAGGGAACAGAACCCTCAGCCTGACTCGTCTTTTTTAAGCTCTAGATCACAAACCAGGATGTGGCTGGGCAGCCAAAGTGGCTCACTTCCAGTGCAAAAAGCCATATCTGCGGGGTAGAGGTGGGCAGGGTCCCAGGTTACGAAGCAGGACTTCCGTCCACTCAACAAGGATGATGGAAGGGCAGCTTCTCTCAGAACGAGGTGGGGTTAAACAGAGAGGGGAATAAAAGAAGAAAATAATTAAATTCCTGTTCCAGGCAGAAACCCGCCCAGACCGGCACTTCCCCACCCAGAGTTGTACCAAGACCTTAGATTTCTGACCGGGAGAACAGCAGCCAAACGCTAAGTATGGAGAGTGAGCCTGGTCTGAGGGCTCTTCAAAGTGGGTCAGAGATTGAATCTGAGTCATATTTCTTCCTTAGCTGGAGACACTGTCCCTTCCTCCGGATTGGAGGAGCTGTACGGTAGATCATGTTTCTCTAACTATACAGTCAACGTTTGGGGATGGACGATAGAATGGGATGGAGGGGAGCAGGTGTCAGATGAGATGTTTGGAGGTGTTTCAGAAGTCTCTCCTCTCCTCCCTGACCTGGCCAGGAGAGGAGGAAGCAATGGGAAGGAAATGACTCCAGTAACGTCTCAGAGGGATAATGCTGGGTCATGGATACCCCAGAAAAGGGCATGCGAGGGCCAACCCAGCTCCTCTCACCAAGAGAAGGGCAGTAAGACCAAGGCCCAACCTGGTCAATACCCAGCCAAGAAGGAAACAGGGGAACACACGCCATCTCTTTGCCAGCCTGTCTGCCAAGAACTGGACACTTTAGTAGTCAGAAGACCCAGCAGTGCCAAGAACAGCAAGGGGAAGAGCTGCATGAAAGCCGCGGCCTGCCAGTGGCCTAGGAGTTCTTGAGCCAAGACACAACCAAGCACCTCTCCAGCTGCTGGAGATGACGGTTTGGGGCCGTGGCAGGAACTTGTGGCCAACCTGCAAAATCCTGCCATGCAGCCTCACAGAGTTAGGTGGAAGGCAGCACAAGTGAGGAGAAGGGGCATGGCAGTGTGACCCGGTGTGTGGCTGAGCTCCACAGAAACAGAAGGCCTTCTCCAGCACCCCAGCTCACAGCGTGACAGCCTCTTGTATCGATTATGCATGGCGGCCACTGAGCAGACAGGCCGGCTGGGCAAGGGCCGAGGCCTACTGGATAATTGATGTCCTGACATTGGCATTCACAGCGCTGTGGGCAGAGTTCAAAGGAAAGTGCTAGAGAACAGATGCTGGAGACAGAAGCCAACTGCCACACTTCTTCGGCTTCCTGTGGGCGGAGCAGAAAGGTCTCTAAGGAGATGGTGCAGAGTGATGCCAAAAGGCATGTGTGTGTAGGTTACACAGCTCCCATTGCCCGCAGCCTCCAGTCCCAAAGCTCCGGGCAGACCCCTTCAGGACGAGTGGAGTGTCAGCGCCTGACCATCACTCCCAAGTCAGGCTAAGTGAGTGACCTCCTTGGAGCCCCTCTGATTACCTGTGGCTGCCTCCATCAGAACCTACTAACTCACCCATCAGTTCAAAGCATTTCTTCCAATGCAGTGGAGAAGGAAGCCTTCTCCGATGCACTTAACACAGATGAACCTCCCATTAGGGGCAAACAGCTCCCCGTACCCTTCCTTCATAGCTTTATCCCAGTTTGTACTCGGATTTTCAGTACCTCCTTTCTCACTCTCCCTCCCCGCCCCACACTGTAAGCTCCACGAAGAAGCGGACTTGTGCGCCCTTTTCCCCACTGCACCCCCGCCCCCGCACCTGCCACAGTACCTGGCCTATGTGGAAACTCAACGCTCAGTGACTTAGCAAATGAATAAGTGAGTCCTGCTACACCATTTTACTGTTGTATTAATCCCCCTTTCCTCCCAACTAGACTGTGAGATCCTTTGGGGCAAGGACAGCATCTGACTTGTCTTTTCTCTCCAGCACAAAAATAAGGGGGATGAGGTCAAGCATCTCTGGCACCCTTGGGTGATTATTTCCCATCACTGAGATGAACCGAACAGCTCACCTCATGTTCCTTCACCGTGCTTAGTGTAATTCCTAAGCCATAACAGGTGCTCAGCTATTTTCAGAAAATTTACCTTTCACAGAGCCCACACCTAAGACTTGGAATCAATCCTCTATGCCAAACAGTGGCAAGTAGGTCCCAGGTGGTGATGACACTTCAAAGCAGCCCGTCCTGGGCACCCCGCATGGACAAAGGTAGTATTTAGAGCAGAAGGAGATCACCCAGGGGGTGGGAAAGCTGAGTATCAGGCCACCCCACCGATACTTTCTGGCTGGGTGACATAGAGAAAGCATCAAACTTCCGAGTGGGCAGTTATCTCATCTCTAAAAGTGGAAGAAATTTCCCCCTGGCCCAGAGGTACCAAATCTACCATCCAGTTTTATGGTGACTAAGTACAGCTGCTAGTTGTATGGACCCAAGTTTGAGACCTAGCTTCTCCGATTTTCAGCTGGGACCTTGGATAAGAGACTTGAGTCTCAGTTTGCTCATCTGTAAAATAGGGCTAACAAGAGTTTACAAGGATGGGATAAGATGACACATGAAAAGGACTTTGTACAAATGAACACAGATAGTCATCTACTGAGGGCAGCAAGTTACAGTGGAAAGACTATAGGCTTGAAGGGAAAGCCACTCCAGTTAGCTGGCTGCTAATGGACAAGCTAGGTTTTAAGGTTCAGTATCCTCATCTGGAAAGGGAAGGAAACAAATCTGTTTCTCCTCACGCTGGCTGAGTTCCCGCCCATCCAGGACACCTGTACTTGCTGTTCTGTGTGACACGCGCACACACACACACACCCCACACAGCGTTCCCATGGCTCTCATCACTCAGATCTTAGCTCAGATGTCATCTTCCCTGCAACCCTTCCAAGAAACCCATCAGCCCTTTATCCTATTTTATTTCCTTCCTGGTAGTCACTTCTGGTCTGAAATTGTCTAATTTTATGTGTTTATTGTCTATTACTCTTCTCACTAGACTCTCAGCTCAATGAAAGCAGAAAACCTGATGTGCTCTCAGCTCTGCTGTATCACGGAGAAGGCAATGGCACCCCACTCCAGTACTTTTGCCTGGAAAATCCCATGGATGGAGGAGCCTGGTAGGCTGCAGTCCATGGGGTCGCTAAGTGTCGGACACAACTGAGCGACTTCACTTTCACTCTTCACTTTCATGCATTGGAGAAGGAAATGGCAACCCACTCCAGTGTTCTTGCCTGGAGAATCCCAGGGACGGGGGAGCCTGATGGGCTGCTCTCTATGGGGTCGCACAGAGTTGGACATGACTGAAGCGACTTAACAGCAGCAGCAGGTGCTGCTGCATCACCGGAGCCTAGAATGCTACCCTGCAGATACTATGTGCTGAACAAATGCTGAATGAATGAATGAACCCATGAACACCCTCCAGGATCACCGTGAAGATACAAGTGGATGATGTACATGAAAGTGCCAAGTGCCGTGCCTGACTCATAGTAGCCTCTTCGTGTTCATTTTCCCTGCTTTTCCTGTGAACTCAGTTTTTGAGAACTATAGTCCTTAAATATTATCTCAGCTTGAGATTTAAAACTTACATAAACTGAGCCAAGGTTACCAGATGGGGGGGCGGGGAAGAGAAGGGGGAGCAGCCATAATTAACCTCTCTGCGCAAATCTCCACCAAGAGCTTCTTAACACCTCTGAAATATCAGAGCAACCGAACCTCCCAGGATCCCCTGAGCGCTCCGGAAGACAGGTCATCAACTGAGCCCTGACCGCATCTGCACACGTTGCACGTCAGACACAAGGACAAATGGCGCTCAGACCAGTGCCAAGGGGTCAGCGCCAGCCAGGGTGTAGATTCCAGGCTGGGCCCCCCGAGAGGGCCGGGGGCTGGAATGCAGACCCAGTCGGGCGTCACCCAGGATGGGGACTGAGAGAGTCGCTCCAGGACACTAGAGCACCCCACCCTGCTCTGTAACGACGGTCCCCTCCCCCTGCCATCCATCTCTGGAGCCCCTCTGCTCCTCTGGCATGTCTCGCACTCTGCTGCTCTTAACCCACCAGTGGGGGTGTCTCCCCACTCTGCCCAAGGGCCCAGGCCAGCGTGGCGGATGTGTCTGTCTTCCCTACCCCCTGCCACATGCAGCCAACCACCCCAAGCCAGGTTCTGACTGCCAGGGGCCAAAGGTGGCGAGGACCTCACCTTGCCCACACATTCACCTACATTGTGAGTGACTGAGCCACAGCTGCCCCACAAATTCAGAAAGGCAAGACATCGGAGGTCAACGTGGGGGTGGGGGGAGGGTTCCCCCAGGGGGGATCCCTCCCCACAAGCTGAGCCTAAACCCTGGATACCAGTCAGAACTCACAGCCCTGCCCCTCTCCCAACTCTGCGGGACCAAGATAGGAAAAACGCAGGTGTGAACCTCCGTTTTAAGTGCAAGGAAAAGCTCTGTGGCTCTCTACACTCAAACGCCACATGGCCTGTCAAATGGCAAAGCAAGGTCGCAGCGGGGTTCACCTGTCGTCGCACTTGGCCCATTGCACCCAGAAAACCCTTGCCACTGGGAGGAGACAGACTGGCATGGGCATCACGCCCCTGCCCCAAACCCAGTTTGCATTATCTCCATGGACTAGAGCTTGAGCTGAGTCTCTGCTCCATCCCTTTGGGGCAAAATCCAAAGGCAGAAGGAAAGAATTAGCCTGAGGGCTAGTTACAGAAAATAAGCACTAGATAGAGAGACAGAGAGAGTGGCTCTCAAGCCATCACACATCACAGGGCCTGGGGAGGGGGCTTCCCAAGGGCAAAGGCTGACAGATGACCTTGAACTCTGTCTTCGAGCCAGTTCAGTGGTATCCTTGACCCCTTTCAGTCCCATTTTCGCTTGACACTCCAGTTTCTTGGTGAAGCTAAGTTCTTTTACAGGACAGGGGTCCTTAACTTCCACTCCAGTGGGTTCCTAGAGTAGCCTGCAATTCCTAAATGACACCGCCCTGACTCTCAGACCACTTCATTTGCTGTTTTTCAGACCTCTTCCCTCTAGCTTTACAGTTCATAAAGTATATTGTATCTCAAGGTCCAGCCATACCAAGCTGCTATGTGACTTCACACTATCCTTAACCTCTTTGAGCCTCAGCTTGTATATCCTTAAACTGCAGGGCTAAATTAAACAAGGTTCAGAGTTTCATTTTAGCATGAATATTCCACCATTTCATGGTCATTTGAAAGATTATCTGCTGGACTCATCTGTGATAATGCTACCTATTTTATCAGAATCGGACCTGAACATTTTTGCCTTCCCAGGTCCCAAGCTGAACAGACTCCCCAAAGTTTCCCTTAGGCAGGGAAACGCTCTGTCAGTCCGTTTCCCCTCTTCATATTCTTATTTCAAATAGAGGTGGGAGATCAGGAAGGTAGGAGGCATTGGGTGGATTGAGGAGGAACTAGGAAATACTGGTGCGTGCCAACTTCTCGTAGGGAAAAGAAAAATGCAGAAGTCCAGGCTCCATGGCTGACACCTCTCGGGGCCTCTCTTACCCCTCCCCCTTTTGAAACATGTGAAATCTTCCCTAGCAATCTGGAACCACTCTACCCTCCCCAGGAGAGGAGTGCCGATGCCAAGCTTCTGACAGCTACTCACATCAGCGCCCTGGGAGTCATTCCCTACACTGATCCCTGCCTCCAAGATCCAATTCATCATCAACCCCAGTCAATGGCACCACCAAAACATGTCTCACGTCTGCCAGCTGCCGCCCACACCACTGCCCCCTCTACATCTCTAGCACCTTGCAAAGTGTCTGGACCCAGCAGGTGCTCCATAAAGATCTGTTGAATGAATGGAATCCAGGGATCGACTTCTTCCCTGGGAAACAGAACTGAGAGACAGGCTACTTTGCAGGGCAACCGTGAGTTCGGTATTTCCTATTCAGCTAAAGCACAAGTAAGCAGCCCACCTCAAACCCCACA
This sequence comes from Bos grunniens, assembly GCF_055505025.1. Classification (NCBI taxonomy): domain Eukaryota; kingdom Metazoa; phylum Chordata; class Mammalia; order Artiodactyla; family Bovidae; genus Bos; species Bos grunniens. The sequence continues at coordinate 13,983,059 of NC_141174.1, forward strand.
CCATCGCCTGAGTGAAGAATTCCTCTCCTCCTTCCTGCTCAGGTCTCAAGACTTGGGAGTGGCAATGAAACCACAGGTATCTCCTCAGTCTATGGATAAGACCTGAGTGGATGTATCGGTTTAACATCTGAGCAGCGTTAATTCCCAGGAGCCATCTCCTGCCCTTATGCAGGCTAACGATATCCAAACAGTAACAGACTCTGCAGCCACGCGCGTGCACGGCCACGCACACACAGACACACCGTGCTCCAGCCGCAGAAGAGGGCAGGGTTGTAATTCAGACCCTCTGCTGGGGCCTCATGGTTCCGCCCCCACCGGGATTTTAAGATTCTGCACCTTAGTTCCCTGACACTGGTGTGCTTTTCAAGAATACAAACCCCACCCCCAACCCCATCCCCAGTCCCCATCCCTGGGGCCAGATACTTAGAGTTTACATGCAGCTCAGAGAGGAGAAGGGGCGATTTAAGATACCCATTTACTCTAAATTTCGGGAATTCCACATTCATCTGTAGGGAGTCCTTTGCCACAAAAGTCCTGAGCTGCAGAGTGATGTGGATGGCCACCTGGGGCCCCTGTCATGCCCATTTCAGGATGGCCCTCTTTATTTCACATGGGTGGTACCACCTCCAAATTTCCAATGCCATCACAGGAACACTGCACCTGTTTGGTCCAGTCAAAGACATAGAAGCAGACTCTCTTCTGGCCACATGGAAGAGCAACTCTGGGGGCAGGCAGATCCCCCAGCCTCCTCCCACAGCTCCATCTAATGCACTTCCATGCTGGCCCTCCCGCCTGTCATTTCCGACTGCTCCAGGAGCACGTTTCATTGTGGTTACTGACACAGATGCTGGAGTCCAGCAGCCGGGGTTTGGATCACAAGCTGCTCCCGAGAGGTATACCTGGAGAGGTCACTCAACCCCTCCAAGCCTCTGTGCTCTCATCCATAAAAGGCAACTCACAACTCACCACACGCACAAGATTGCCATGAGAATGAAGTGCAGTAACTACTGTAGGTAAAGCTCCTGACCCCAGGTAAGGGGTCCCTCCACTGCTGGCAGTCCCCAGCCTCCAGCCCAGCCCCACCAACCCCAGTTAGCACGCCGCTGGCCCTGAAACACCCAGTTCTTGCGGCCTTAAAGAAAGCTCCATCCAAGTAAGATGCTTTGAAAAATAACCAAATTAAAGGGAAATGAATTTCCCTTGTAGCTTTCCTGAGGTGTCTCTTCCTCTTCCCTGTGTGAAACCCTTATCTGATGAGAAACAAACGGCTTTCTTAATATATGAAAGAGAGCCACTGATGAGGCCAAATTCTGCCAATTCCTAGTCACACCACTCTCCACCAGACAACACTGTTGGTGTCATTGTCATCTTGCTACCCATTTCCTTAATAATATCCTTCCTCTGTTGCCCACTCCTCCCAGTTCAATCCTCTCTGCAAGAAACAGCACCTGGGCATCGGAGGACAGTCTGTGGGGTGGGTACCCTGACAGTGACAGAGGCTCTGTCTGGGAGGAGGGATCCCAGCTGATCTTCATGTTCTTCGTGGTTTTCTCCATCTACTGAATTTTGCTTCTCTCCCCTCCCCCCCACCATAATGTACATGGCCACATGTATTCCTTTTTAAAATGAGAAAAAATATCAAGTTGCTTCCCAAAGTCCCAGGCCTTGTCTGTAAAGGTCGTTTATGAAAGACAACTAAGGATGATGAATCGTTCTCATTTGACCCTCAAGGACTAGGCAAGAAGTGGCCCGGTGTAACCAGAGACCTGAGCCATGGAAGCAGGAAGGAGGGTGCTCATTCACCCGGCGGGCGTTCACTGAGTGCTTCCCTCCTGCGAGGTGCCAGCTGTGAACACAAAGTTCCAGCCCACCCTTGGGTGAGGAAGTCCTATTGGGGCAGACAGACACGGAGCCAAGCAGACACACGTGTAACATGTGCTGTGAAAGTTAAGTAAGATAAAGAGGAGGAGGAGCGTCCTGGGGAGGGAAGGGCCGTTCTGGAAAGGGTGGCTGGGGAAGGCTTGTCCAATGGGGTTCACTTCCACAGAGACCTGGGGAAGCGAAACAGCCAGCCAACAGCCGGAACAAAGGCATCGAGACTGGACTGGGCTTATCGAGTCCAAGGAGCAGCAAGCAGACCAGTATGACTGGCACGGCACGTGTGTAAAGGAAAGCGGGAGGAGAGGAAGGCAGAAAGGCGCCAAGCTCAGATCTGGTGGGGCTTGCCGGTCGTACTTAGGACTCCGGGGCTCACTCAAGTGGCACTTGAAGCCACTGGAGAATTTTGAGTGCAATGACATAACCAGATTTTCATTTTAAAGATCATTCCTGCCTGCTGTGGGAAGGAAATAAAGTATAGAGTCAAGAGTGGAAGCAGGAGTCCAGTAGGAAGGTCATTGCAATACTGCAGGTGAGGGGGTGTGGTGTTGGTGGCTTGGACCACTGCGGTAAGAAGTCTGGATATATTCTGGATCTTGTTTTTAAGGGAGAGGCCACAGGCTTGGTTGATAGGTTGAACATGGGATGAGAGAGCAAGGAAGGAATCAAAAACAGTCCTAAGTATGTCGGGGTGAGCAACTAAGAGGTTGGGCTTGCCCACTTCTAAAATGAGGAAGACTGGGCAGAGCAGGTGGGGACAGGAGGTTTGATCAAAAGATGTTAAAGCATATCAATTTGAGTTGAAATAGTATTAAACAAATAGGCAGTTTATGATCAAGCTGGTGGGTATACAAGTCTGAACTCAAGTGAGAGGTTCAGACCAGACATATAATTAATTCTGAGAGCCCTAAACTGAGTGGTCAAACCACAACTCCTCACTTAATATTTCCAACTAAGCAGTGGCGTGGCTATGACTTTGTTTTATAAATGACAAACCTGAGACTCAGAGAGGGGAAGTAACTTGACCAAAGTCTGTATTCGAGAACAGATTCACCCACATTCATGTGTGGGTCAGTCTGATTCCAGAGACCATATATCAGGCCTTAAGAAATCCAGATCATAACAACCACAGGGCCAGTAACTCAACGCATGGCACCCTGCACCTTCCCAATTCAGTAAGCTGAGCTCTACCTCCTTAGAAGATCTGCAATTGTTCTTGTTGCCTGAGCATCCACAGCATCTAGGGCCCAAAGTCATGTCTAGCTCTTATGTATGGGCATTTGCCTTGGTTTCCTGATTTGTCCCAAATCTTCCTACAGACCTGAGATCAGGCTCTAAACACAAGCCTACAGCACTGTGGCCCTAATGCCCCATCACTTCTTGTCAGTTCCTGCCTGGGCAGGCACTCCAGGTGTCTGCTATTTATTTATTTATTTATTTGTAGTAACCATTACCTGGAGATATCGTGACCTTGACCTCAAAGTGGTTCCTCCCACTGTGGGATCTTGGTCAAATCATTTGACCTCTAAGCCTCAGTTTCCTCACCTATCAGAGGGTGGGGATAGACCAGAATCTTTTAAGAGTCTGTGAAACATGTAGAAAGTGCAAGGTTCTCAAATAAAAGTTTTCTATAATGAAAAGACTTTGGATCCTGTAGCCCTGTTTTGAATCCTGGTTCAGAGGCTCACTGGGTGGGGTGAAAGTGAAGGTCACTCAGTCGTGTCCAACTCTTTGTGACCCCATGGACTATACAGTCCATGGAATTCTCCAGGCCAGAATACTGGGGTGGGTAGCCTTTCCCTTCTCCAGGGGATCTTCCCAACCCAGGGATCAAACCCAGGTCTCCCACATTTGCAGGCGGATTCTTTACCAGCTGAGCCACAAGGGAAGCCCTGGAGTCATGAGTAATTTAATCCCTCCACCCCTAAATGAGGGTGACAATATCAACCTTACAGGGTGTGAGGAGCACAGTCATGCAACATGGGTGCTCCCGACATACTAGTTTACTGAATACAAACTTCATAAAATTCTAAGAACGCACAGTGAGCCCAAGTTCCCCAACACTACCTCCTAGTGACTCCCCTTCCATCCACAGCACACACAAAAGATTCCAGCATGTTCTACCCAGCCATCTGATGATTTCTCTCACCTCCTGCTTTGACTTACCCCACAGGCCCCCAAACCGTATTTGCTAACAGCTCACCTTTCCACTTAGCCCTAGGCTCATTTCACCAATTCCTACTCCCCAAGAAAAAACCCTGGGAGACATATTAGGAGGGAAAGAGGAAGATAAAAAAAAAAAAAAAAACCTCCTTGCCTCTCTGATCCATCACCAGAAGCTTCCTATTAGCAGAATCTGACCAACAGAAAATAATGAGTATCAGCACGGTTATTGCAGTGGCTGTGGCTCCTTTATACCCGGCAGGACCACAAAGTAGTAGAGAAAGGGGGAAACAGTGTAGGTTAGATCACAAGGGTTCTAATCCAGGCTGAATCACATTACCAACTCCTAGATGACCTCAGAGAGGTCACTTGATTCTGAGCCATCCCCAACTATAAATCTGACATTATTACCTCTGATTTATAGATAATGACACTTGAATATTAGCTTTATTATCAACACACATATGCCCTTGGATGCTTGGCTTTGAAGCTTCAGAGAACAACTATAAAGGCCCTACTATGCTCCAGGGCTGCCTTGGACCTGTGGATTTTCTCATTCTGAAGTAGCCCTGGGGTAGCAATCACGATGGGGTTTTAAGTTCAAGTGAAGTACTAGAAGTGAAGGATATACTTAGCTAGTGAATAACAAGCAGAGAGTTACCCTAGTCCTCAATATTCATTGAAAGGACTGATGCTGAAGCTGAAACTCCAATACTTCAGCCACCTGATACGAAGAACTGACTCACCTGAAAAGACCCTGATGCTGGGAAAGATTGAAGGTGGGAGGAGAAGGGGATGACAGAGGATGAGATGGTTGGATGGCATCACCAACTCAATGGACATGAGTTTGAGTAAACTCTGGGAGCTGGTGATGGACAGGGAGGCCTGGTGTGCTGCAGTCCATGGGGTTGCAAAGGGTTGGACACAACTGAGAAACTGAACTGAACTGACCCTAGATCTGCATGTGTGACCCCGAAGCTCATGCTTCCCTTGCCAAGTCTTGATACTCAGGACACTGCAGGCTTTGAAATCAGAAACCACTGGATTTACACCTCATTCACTTGCTGAGAAGCCTTGGGTAAGCGTCTTTACCTCTCTGAGCTTCCATTTATCTCAATAATGGAATGAAGACACTGCTGCCTGCCTCAGAGGCCATATAAGGATCCGGAGAGCACATGAAGAGAGCAGCTTAGACACAGTGCAAGCACAAAGCAGCCCCTCAGAGACCTAGAGCTCCATTCTCCCTGCTACTTTAGGGCCACCTCAGATCCAGAAGCAATCACACGTCCAAGCCAGCTCTGCCATACAGGAGGTCCTTCACAGCCATCCTCTGAAACGTCAAAGCTGCGTGTCCAAGGCCATGCAGCTATGAACGACAAAGCTAATATTCACACACAGCTCTTCTGCCCCAAGGCTAGGGTTCCCCCCAAAGCCAAGTCAGAGCAATTTGACCATCCTGAATCCCGAGAGCATCACGCCCTCACCAGCCTGCTCTTTTTATCCCCCATATTCTAGCTCAATTTTCAGCTACCTATACAGACTCCCACTTGGAGGAAAATCACCAAGTCAGAAAAGTCCTGTTTTGCCAGCTCACAGGGGATCTCCTAGTAAAAAGGCTTCTACCTCCATGTCAAGGAACAGCAACAGAAAGTATCCTATTGACTTTTCGGACTTAAAGCAAATTAATTCTCCAAGCACAGTCCAGAGCAAGTCACAGCCCAGTAAGAGCCAGTTAAACATAAATGAGAACCAGCACAGCAGCTCTGAAGCCATCAGGTCCCTGAGAAAACGGTGATGTTGCGAAGGTAACTATCAAGCAAAACTGATCCTGGAGGCGCCAGGCATGTCCACGCTGCGAAAGGAATAAAAACTCAAATCCAGAAAACATGAACACCGGTTCCTGCATATCAGGCTCTACCTGGGAAACTACAGGCCCTTCTGAAGTATTCTGTAAGCAGCACCAACCCTCCGGCTTCCCTAAAAGATTCTTGGCCCCTTCTTTCTGAAACACGACAAAGTCTGCAGGAGCACAGTGCCAACAGATGAAGACTGGCTGCGTCCCCTGTGGTTACTCTCTCATTCCGCCTCTCCTCCTGCCTGCCCTGGGCCGGGATGGATCCAATGCACCTACATGGACCTCATTCTAGATGTGGCTCAGTGGTCAGAAGAGCCAGTGTCAGCCAGGCAGTGCCCTCCTTGCCCTCAACGCTGCCAAATCCAGAGACTTCTCCATCCCACCTCCAGAGTTCTGCTCCTACACCAGACTCTAACACTAAAAGGCTGGGGTTTTTCCCACCCTCCAAACCTTTTCTGTCCCTCCCTTATTGCCTAGAGAAAGGAACACCTTCTCTCCCAAGGAGTCTAACACGGCACCTGCCTTCTGTGCTGAGGATAAAGGCTCAGCAATCTTCCCTTCCTTCTTAGACATGAGACCTGAGATGCCAGAATTTGCCAACTGCCTCATTACACCCCAAATCTAAATCTGGAAGCTCAACAGCACGAGTGGCTGTTGTGGGAAAGTGCTCACGATGCATCTTTAAGTGTATCTCGAGCTAGCATGACAGGCTCCAAAATGTGATTTCAGGGCCTGGTACAGAGCGGACACTCAATTGGTGCTTGTTAAATGAGTGAATGAACGTCTTTAAAAACAGAACAGCACACTCTAGATTGTGGATGCTTAGACGTTAAGCTGGAAAAATAGATATCGAAATTTTCCCATTGGTTATTTTTGGAGTGGGGACTTACAGGGGGCTTTCCCCCAGTATTTTCTAAATGCTCTCTAATGAACATACAATATTTTGCAATAAGAAAATCACTAAGTCACTTTTATAAGGAGTTAATTGTTGTTAAAAAGGGGGGGGCCTACACATATACAAAAAAAGGAAGAGTGACTGTCATCCAAACTCGCAACCTGCACACGAGCCAACTTCTTCCCTCCCACACATCCCACCCCTTCTCAGAGAAAGCTTTCCCGCCCTCCCTTTTGTGTCTTGATTCCAGGCATCTGGGGAGTCAAGCAATGGCCTTCAAGTGTTAGCCTCATCAGAGTCAGAGCCCAGCATTCAGGCAAGCCCCATTGCTCCAAGGCTAGCAGAAACGCAGAGGAAAACCAGCCTGCTCGCTTCTGGTGTTCCCCCTGCTTTGCCAGAACCATCCTGCCATCCCCAGAAGTGAATCCAGCCTCCATCTCATGGGGCGCTTATCTACCTGTGCAGGCTCACTCACCTGCAGGTCAGGCTGAAGATGTGAACTCTCATGTCCTGGCAAGCTTTCCAGGAATTTAATATTTTATCAATGACCCACTAACCCATCTCCTTCTTCTCATATCCCCTGTCTCTTTCTCTCGTAGCCCTAGACCACGTTTATGGTCCAAGTCCCTGTCCTTCTTCCCACCTGGATTCACATCTGCCCAGTGTAGAGCAGCTCAAGATGGCCCAGGGGGACCACATGACTCAAGGGCAGAGGGGACCTCAGGTGAACACACAGGAAGGGCATTCACAGAGGCACCAGAGGAGGGAGGGTGGAACTGCGGGTGAGAGGCATCTCACCAATCAGCAACAGGGGGCTGGAAAGTGGAGGAGGGAAGGAGACAGAGGACAAGCATCGCCAAGGGCTCCTGGACCCACAGACCGAGAAGCAGGCCGGCCTGGGGCTCTTGCCAGAGAGAAGAAAACTGGAGATGGCTCACGGCACAGAAGGGCAGCCAGGCCCCAGCTAGGACCTGCATTCTCCCTCCTCCGGTTCTCCTCAGCCCAGGACAAGCAGATCTGAGGGCTCTGGAGGAATCCCCCTTGTCATCCCCACATTCACGATTAGCACACCCAACAGGTGAGATGCAAGAAGCCCAAACAGGGCAGGATTCAGAGTGTCCACCGTCTGTGAACGTGACCTCTCAAAGCCTTGGTTTCCCAGCCTGCAAAGAAGGGAATAAGAATTCCTACTATTCCAAGCTGTTGCAGGCATTCGGTGAGATAATTTCCATGAAGTATTCTGCACAGTGCTTAGCATCTAAGAGTTCCATATGAGGACAAGATTATCAGCATTTTCTTAACTTCTCTGGTTTTTCTTCACCCCCAACTCATCCTTCAGCTCTCTGTGCAAACATCACTTTTTCCAAGCCACCTCCCCACTCAGAGATGGGGTGTTAGAGAGGGTTCAGATGGTCAGACAGACCTCAGTGTTAGTTCCAGCCTGGACACCTCGCCATGGCTCAGTTTCCTCATCTGTGACAAGGGAACAATAATGACCGTACCTCCCTCCCTCCAAGACTCATTGTGAGGACTAAGCGATACATGTGAAACCATGACAACAGGATCTACATATACTGAACACTTAATAAATTTTAGCTATCATTTCACCCCTTGATCCCATCATTCTAAATTAGATTTCCATAACTCTCAGTGCATTCATCATTTCTAATTACATATTTCTTTGTGTTGTTTAATATTTGCTCCCTCCACCCAAGTTTAAGTTCCCCGAGGGACAAACCAAGTGTCTCTCTTGAATGTGGCTGTATTCCCAGCACCTGGTACAGTGCCTGGATATAGTAGGTGTTTAATAAACTCCTGCTGGATGAGTCAATGAAGAGAACATTAATGCTGGCATGCATAATCACCAAGGTCCCTTCCAGCTCTGAGAGTCTCTTACCATTCTCTATTTTTTGACAGTTTTTGGAAGAAAAGTTTAAAATGAGCCCCAGAGAAGCTGTTCATCAATCCTGGGGGAGGACTCAGGGCACTTTGCTGACAGACTCCCCAACCCTCAAGTCATCCAGAGATTTACTCTGATTTTTTTGTTGTTAAAACCCAGGAAGGAAGGCTGCAGGGTTTCCAGGATGGGACCATTCTCTACTCCCTCAGGGCAGCTTGCATGCAGGACATTAACCAAGGACACTAACCTGGGGAGCGGGGACCCAGCCAGGAGAGCAGGCCTTCCCGTGTTAGCAATGGACAGGCAGCCCTGAGCCCGGGACACCAGACCTCACAGAGCAACAGGCGACCACAAGCATCCCCTGTCCTCACCTTTCCACCTCTCCAAAGAGAGAGGGCTTCACATGCACAGACATCACGTGCATGAAACAAGGGGGACTCGAGGGCTGGCCCCGGGTATCACGACCTCACCCAGCCACAGAAGGTGCTTGCTTCTGAAGCAGATTCCTGGGCCACCCTAGAACTTTTCCATCAGATCTGCAGTGGGGCCTGAAGATGCGCATTTTGTAAGAGTTCCCCAGGCATTGTGATGTGTACCAAAGTCCAAAAGCTGCTGTTCCAACGAGAAGAAAATTGACCAGTATAACGGCTGCCCCACTGGATACTAGATATGTGAAACCAATTACTTCTGCACTTCTAACCTAACTCTGGAAACAGAAACTGGCCTATTCTACCAACAGCTGCTTTGAAGCAGCTATTCTGAATCACCAGCTTACAGGTCTGATGGATCACCTGGGAAGCTCTAAATATACTGATCCTGGAGTCTTACCCCTAAGGATTGATTAATTGGTATGAGTTGCAGTCTAAGACTGCATAGGTCTAGGATCTTAATATGGTAATTCGAACATGCAGGCAAGTCTGAGAACTGCTCTAACTTACCCTTCCCACCCAGTTCACTAATGCAGACTCCAAATACCACAAGCACCCAGAAGAGCCTTTACCCACCAGAGGCTCGGCCTGAGAGGTCATGGGCGAAGAAGGAAACAGACAGTGTGGTTCACATTGCAAGACTGGGATTTCTGAGGCTCGGAATCTGGTCAGAGAATCCATCCTAAAAGACCCAAGTCTCCGTCTCCCAGAAGTTGTAGGTGACTTGCTGACCGGGCATCCGTGTCCTCAGTGTATATGAGTCAAAAGAACAAGGCTGCAAAGAGGTCCCCAAGTTCTCTTCCAGTTTTTATTCCAGCTCCACCATTTACCAGCTCTGCAACCTCAGCAAGTCAGGTAACCTCTTCAAGTCCCACTTTCCTCCTCTCTATAATGGGAATATCATTATTTAACACTTGCGCACTGAATCCTCACAACTGTATATGCAAAGCATTTAACATTGTTGCTGGCACACAGTAAAAGCTCCATCCATCTTAGCTGATGATAAAATAAGTCCTTCTCTGTTGCTTCATTCTTTTCCTTTTTGCCTTTAGAGGGGCTTGGATCCTTGGTGCTATTCTGCTGATCTCAGATACTCTTCTAGGGCCCCCCTTTTCTTACCAAGCTTGCCCACCTCTTTGCTCTTGAATTTGCTACCTAACTTCTCTGAGCCTCAGTTTCATCTCCAAAGTGGGGGTATAAAGAAATACTATTCCTGCGTTTACTTTAAAAACCAATGAGCTAACCTATGTAGAGTGCCAAACACAAGACCTGCCACAGGATCACTCAAAAAAAAAAAAAAGGATACTAGAGAAGGTGAAGAATGGTGGCTTCTCCCCCCTTGAATCAAGGTTCAGCCAACTCCATCTGCTCTGGCAGCCAAAGGGAAGAAAAGGTGTCTCCTAAAGGCTCTCGGGAAGCTGAAAATTCCAAATGTGGGGCCAGGGGAAGAGGCAGCCTTGCCTGCCTGTCACCCCTCCTGGGGTGATGCTGAAGAATGCTGACTCCAGCCTGGGCCCCTCTCACCGGCTCCCCATCCTCCTCCCTCCATTTAGCTCTGGCAATCCAATTCCCTTTCTTCCACCCGGAAATCGATGTTTAATTAACACATTATTGGAAAAATAAACACAGTCTTCATGGGACTGCAACGAAGCTAATGCAGCTCAGCTTGGGGGCCACAGACCATCCCCTGAGTGAGAGAAATCCTCTACTCCTATTCCCTGCTTCTCAACCAAGAAAAAAATTCCCCCTTCTCCCTGGAGTCCTCCAGCCGGGGAATCCCAGCTTCCCACCACTGTGTATCCTCCGTTCCAGTCTCTAGGCAGAGCGATCACCTGTCCCATCTTATCCTTGGTCCTCAGACACTGATACAGGGAAGGAAGGGAACCAGGTGTCATTGCATATATCACAGCTTCCCAGGTGGCTCAGATGGTAAAGAATCTGCCTGCAATGCAGGAGACCCAGGTTTGATCCCTAGGTGGGTAAGATCCCCTGGAGAAGGGCATGGCAATCCACTCCAGTGTTCTTGCTGGAGAATCCCATGGACAGAGGAGCCTGGTGGGCTACAGTCCATGGGGTTGCAAAGAGTTGGACATGACTGAGTGACTAACAGACGTCTGACATGATTACAGAAGGAGGTACCTCCTTTGGGACTTCTGCAAGGTGTGGACGGGCCCATCTCCCCCTTCCCTCCAGACTAGAACCAGCACTCATCCAGCTGAGAGTTCAGTGGCTGTCTTCCCCTGGCTGGAGGAGGGAGAAGACCCAGGGGTGGCTGAGCAGGAGATGGGCCCCAGATGCCCTCTTCAGCCCCCAGACTCAGGGGCTGATCTGAACACCTGAATTTCCTCCTCTGCCTCCCTTTTCAGACCTTCCAGCTCCCACCACTTCTGCTCCAGGGTTCAGCGTAGTAGGCAGGGCAAGGACTCCGAAACAGCAGGAATTCTGGGGTCAGACCCAAGCTTGGGTCAGAGGTCTGCGACTTCTCCCTGTGTGGTCCTAGACAAGCTATTTAACCCTCCTGATCAATAGCCTCCTTGTCAGACAAAAGAGGACATCACCCATTACAGGAAATGTGGCAGACCACGATGCTCTGCCAAGAGCAAGTGCTAGCTGATTGTCCACTCGCCAGAATCTCCCACTGGGGGCGAGCCCCACTGCCAGGGCCAGGACGAGTGTGGCCCATCAAGGATCAGGGCCCCAGAGCAAAGCAGAGCCAGACAGGGTGCAGGTTCTCTGCCTTCTGCCCACCCACCACCATCATACATCAAACAACACAGCCTCCCTCTGCAGTTCTCTCTTCTGACCAAGGTAACTGAGTCACCACAGGAAACAGAGTCTCTCAATGGCCATCAGAAAGACCCCCAGCAGCCTCCCGTCCCTAAGCCATGTTAATGCCACTGAGCAGCAGCAGCATCTTCAGCAAGTCCCAGGGTTGTGATCCAACAGCCCAGCAAGCAGGTCAGCTCCCAGACTCAAGTTCTCAGACATGGAGGGGTGGGTGGGTGGACCAGAGGACTGGCCCACAGACGTGCAGTGACCCAGTGTGAATATCAGAGCATCGGAGGCAGGTCATTGGGTTTTAACGTGATCTTGTCACTTCCTTCCTGCATGACCTTGCCCATGTTATTTAACTTCTTTAGGGCTCAGTTTCTTTGTTTGTCTTACCAAAATGTCAAGAGTACCCATCTTACAACGTGGTGGAAAGGTTAACTGGAACAATGCATGTCAAGTGCTTAGCATAGTAACTGGCAAACAGCCAGGACTCAAACGCTGGCTAGCAGAAAGAGTTGTTGTAAGGGAGTTAGGTTAGTAGTCGTCATGTTGGTAGCAGGAGTAGTCAGGAGATTAAGGTCTTAATCCTTTAGAAATGGGGGACAAGAGGAAGTACCTCTGGGGGAAGGCTCTTCTCCTAGGTACCTTCTTGCCCTAATATTTGATTTCCCTTTCTGGCACACCTTTTCTTTATCTCAAGAACAGAAAGTGGGTGATGTCATCCCAAAGAAGGATGACCATATATTTTATCATCCAAACCAGGACACTTTTGAAAGCTAATAATTACACTAGGACCAAGCCCTAAATGGGCCTGTCTCTACAAACCAGGGCAACCAGTCACCCCATCTCAAAGTCACACAAAAACAGCTTCCCATCCCGTCTCAAGGTCCTGGCAGAAGGTAAGGCTTCCCAGCTTCTCAGAGTCTACTTTGCTCTGGTCTCCCACTCCCCAGTCCCAAAATACACAAACAGAGAGACAGACAGACAGACACACACTCACACATGCAGGCCTAGGACGTCTAACCCCTTCCTGAATCGAGGTCAAGTCCAAGCCTAGGATTGGAGTACAGGGACTAATAAGAGCCCTTCCCCTTATTCCATGACCTCACACTCTCCAGCCAGCCTCTGGAAACAAAGACAAAACACAGCGAGGCTAGTGTCTGGCCCCACACCTCACTTTCTTGAGAAGCAAGGGCTTAGCAGTCTGGGAGAAGGTGACAAGCTGCCAGGTCTTCAGATCCAGACTTTGAATGGAGCCCCTGCTGCATCTGAGCTTGACCATGACGGGCAGAGCTACACGAGATTGAGGACCCGGAGCACCCCCACTGGGCCTCTTCCTCCAGCACACTCAGGGCATGACCTTGACCCGCACCCAGCGACTCTAATGACCTTGGAGAACAGCCCCCAGCCTCCCCCTACTCTCCTTCCAGCTCTGCAGGAATAGTCAGCCCCCATTAAAGGCACACCTACTCCCTCTCACTTCACAAAGCCCACCCCACTCTGTCCAAGGAAGAAGGACAACTCAGAGGGCATCTCAGGCAGCCTCCAGCACCATTCTCTTTGAGAAAGAGCCTGTGTCCCATAGACCCAGCACGATGGTATAGAAAGAACACAGCCCGGACAGCCAGAAAACCTGGATTCCAGCTTTGTCTCTCCATCAGGCTTGGCATATGACTCTGGACAAGCCACTGAATCTCTCTAGGCCTCAGGTTTCTCATCTGTGTTGGAGAGTTCTGAATGAGATGATGGCTCATCTCCCTTCTACCTCTAATAGTATAACAGACGGGGCATAAGCTTGGGCTCTGGGATAAGAAAGATTTGAGTTCAAATCCCTGATCTGCCATTTTACCTTCTTACTTCAACTGACTCTCAGTCTCCTCCTCTGTCAAAGGCAGGGTTTCACAGCACAGTCATCGCTCAGTATCTGCGGGGTATTGATTCCAGGATCCCTCTCAGATACCAAAATCTGCGGATGATCAGGTTTCTTACATAAAATGATGCAGCATGGTTGGCCCTCCATCTCAGAGGATGCAGAGCCCACGAATACAGAGGGCTGACTATATACTGCACTGAGCTGTGCAGAAAATTAACAGAGATACTGGATGCAAAAAAAAAGAAGGAAGGAACTTTTACAGAACTTGGTATATATTAAGCGCATCAGCTATGGTAGCCATAGCACTACGATTACTGTTACTACAACTTGATGACAATAACCAACTAGCACTAGTGGGACCATGAAGGAGACCGCGTCACTCAGCCGGGCCTGGAAAAGACCTTTCTATCGGACTTGGACATTGCACATTGCAATCCCTCTAGCAGATCTGGACTTGCAGGCAGGGACAGCCAGAGGCAAAGTTCGGCTCTCCCAGAAGACAGGTTCCAAGCTTAGAACCCCCAACGCCAAATCCATATGGTTCTTTCTGCCAATCAACGAATATTTGCTGAGCACCTCCGACATGCCAGAAAATGTCCTAGGCACTGAGAACACTGCAACGAACCCAAAGAGACAGAGACCCTGACCTCATGGAGCCTGCTTCCAGGGGGAGACAGACAAGATTACCTTAACACCCGGTGGGTATTGGAGCGTTAGGTGGTGAGTAGTTGATGAGAATTAAAGGCAGAAAAATGGGCTGGAAAGGGGCCAGGCAATCGGGGAGGGTGTTATTTCAGACGGCCCCTTAGGCGAGGCCTCTCGGAGGAGGACTCACTGGAGCAGAGCCCTGCAGAGCCCTGCCCAGGCCCGGGACTGCCACCTGTGGCCGGCCCAGTCACACCTCGCCATCTGCAGAGCAGCCAGGGGTGCCCTCCAGGGTCAGAGCTGCAGTGAGGCTTGGCGGTCCCTCCCCCAGCAGATACGTGCTTGAGGGAGGCCGGGCCTGATAGCAGCAGGAACCGAGGCATCAGGCCTGCGAATTTCTAGGCAGTGAGCTTTGGAAGGGACACTTCGACTTTTGCAAGGCTCCCATCTACACTCAAGGCTGATACAAGGGGAACGCAGCAGGGGGATCCCAAGAGCCTTCTCCTCTGGGTGTCTGGCCCAAGAATCCACCCCCGAGTCATCATCCTACCCCTCATTTGTCCCCTTTCTCCGGCAATGACGTAACCCTTTCTCCCTAACGGCTCAAGGTCAGCCCTGGCAAGGGAGTGTGGACATAGGAAACGTCCGACAACCAGCATTTTGCTCCAAGGATTTTTTTTCTTCTCTCTCTTAGGAAAAATGTTTTCCCATCTCATATATAATTCCTAATAAAGAGAGACACACCTTTAGCCAAAGGAAAAGGGAAAATGGCGTCTGGTAGTCAAGGCAGCCGAAGCCCAGGAGCCTATGGGGTGGGGGCGGGGGTGCTCAGATGCCATCCCGGCCGAGGGCGACTGCAGCTCTCTGGGGCTGCAGCCTCCGCCGACAAGGCCGAGCCGCCCAAGGGTGGCTGGTGCCCAGGAGGGCAGGGCCGATCTCTGCGCTCTGTCCGGGGCTTCTGAGGTGGCGAGGGAAACCCTCAATTTCGCCCACCTCGTCCCTTGCCCCCCCCCCCACCCCGTCGGCATCCGCCCACCCGTCATCCACGATGATCACACCCACCCACGGGCTTGCTCCGGGGAGCCGGGCTGGCTCACGAGGCTTCCCGCCGGAGACAGAGCGCCTTCTCCCCCTCCAGTCTTCTCAACTCCCTGGAATACTCCATCGCCCTGTCTCCCCCACCGAACACCTCGGCTCTTTGCCGTCCTCCCCACGAGTGAGGGTCAGGGAGCGTCACCCCCACACCTCCCCAGAGCCAGGCGCACTGTCCGCATCCCACAAGCACACTCACGCAGCACAAACAGGCAGGCAGCCCCCCGCTCCAACCTCACGCACCATGTTGACAATCCAGGTTGTCCAATTGGAGGCACACGGGGCATTTGACAAAACACAAACACCCCTCCAGCGCCGCCCACCCCCACCCCAACCGCGAGGCCACACAAAGGCCACCCAGAAATTTAAGATCAGACATCATCCGGGAGAGTGAGAGCTGGGTAGGACAAAGACATCACTCCAGCCTCTCAACAAACCACGACAACCCTGGGAGATTCTGCCGTGCCCTCTGACTTGACACAGGCCACCGAGCAGAGCTGTGTGTTGGGGTGTGTGTGTGGGAGCATGCACATGTGTGTGTGGAGATGGGGGGGCAGGTATCTGTGTCTCTATTGTCCAGGCATCAAATCTCCCCAGAGGTAACCCAGTCCAGACTCCGCTTTCCCCGGGTAACCTTCCTCCAGTGTGCCGCAAACATATATTACACGGATGGTTAAATTGGATCATTATCACCGGGTGCTTATTTGGCAAAAGGGGAAAAAAAACCCATTAATGTCATCTACCCCCATTCCAGTCCTCCTCCTATGAAGTCCCCTCCCCCAAAGAGTCTCCAACATGCTAATCCCATGAACTGCGACACACCACAGTTTTGGGGAAAGCAGGATGGCGAGAAGAAAGCAGAGGGCGGTGTAGGGAGAAGACGGGGGTACCGTGACTGCGTTTCCCGTATGAAGACTGGTGGAGAGGAGCCATGGTGGAGGTAGGGGTGGGGAGAGCCGGAAAACCAAATGGAACCAAGCCCTCGATTGCCTGAGACTGTGGGAGTGTGAGTGTGTGTGTGTGTGTGTGTGTGTGTGCAAGAGCATGTGCAAAGTACGTGTGTAGATGTGCCGACTTAGCGCTCCTATCAGAAGGCTGCATCCGTGTGGCATGTAGGAAAGGCCATCGCACCACTGTTGTGTTGCAAAAAAAAAAAAAGAAAAGAGCCGCAGAGCCATCAGAATCAGAATTTTCTCATCCAGGCAGAAAGGACTCCAGGAAAGGGGGGAGGGGGTAAATAGGGGTAGGGGAGAGCGGGTGTGTGCAAATGGAAGCAAGAGAATGGCAGACCTGGGGGAGGATGGAGGGGACATTGGTGGTAGGGTGGAAAAAATTGCACGCACACAGAGACACAGACACACACACACGCACAATACCCAAACGCCAACCCCACCGCTCCACTGTGCATCCGAGACTGACAACCCGTCCCCCATCCCTCCGCTGCCTCTCTGCGCCCCCAAAGCTGATGCCGATGGGTTTCCGTATCTCAGTTTTGCAGCAGTGGGCTAATTACAACCAAGCCCCCTCACCAAATTAACCCCTCCCCTCCTCCTTTTTTCTCTAAAAGGCCAATTGAAGAATAATGTGTTTTTAGAGATAATGGATTTTTTCCCCCCTAGGAGCGAGAGAAAGGGGGATACAGGACAGAAATTCTGCCAACCAGTGACTTTCGAGCTCACCTCTGTCTCGCCTCATGTCCCCATTTGCTGTAGCATCTCATCTACCATTTTCCAACCATCCCCTTATCCCCCACCACCCAGAAGAAAAGACCTTCCTACCATGCACATCGACAAATACATCAACCGCCACCCAATCTCAGTAGCCGATCTCAAAACCCCAAGCCTCAAACCACCTCGATACATCCTTTCCCTTATATAAGCAGCAAATCATCAACATATTCAGTAGAAACGCAGCATTAAAATCAACCAGAAAAGGAGGCCAGCCCTCCGTCAACCCCCTAATAATGAATAACAGGGAGCTACCAGAGAAGCAAAGACGTAGTTGTCTCTCAAAATCCAGAATCCCTTTGATTTCTTGCCCCCCTCATCTTAGGAAGCAATTTTGGAAAATTATTATTTCACTAGAAAGGGCCGGAAAGCTCCAGAAAAGGGCATTCGCACAGTCCAGTTGTTTAAAAAAAGAAAAAATTAACCCAGCCCTGTTGCTCACTTTAATAGCTAACTTCCAGTGTCCAGCCTTTTCCCCCTCTTCCAGAAGGAAGACTGACTCGCCAGATGAACCCCAGGCTGCAGAAAATGGGCCAAGAGCCCTTACTCTCCACTCCCCAACCAAGGGGGGGAAAAAAATCAAACAATAGGAATGTCTCTGCACAACCAGCACCCATTTGAAATATCATTCGCCCCAATATGACTTAGGCAGATTAAGCCAGAAGATTAAAAAAAGAAAAGAAAAACCAGCCTTGCTATGTCTCTCCCTCTCTCCCCTCCATCCTTCAGCCACGTACCCAGTAGCCCTTAGGTAAACTTGCCCATCATAACCAGCAGGACCATTTTAACTTGAAAGGCGACGCAGAAGCCCTTGGACGATGAAGGGAGGCTCTACCCAGAACGGCAAATTCATAAAGGGCTAGTTCTTCGGGCTCCCCAGACCTAACCTCCAGGTGCCCCCAGATAGACTATCCTGGGTACTAAGTCACCCAGCGCACTGGGAGTTCAAATTCCCATTGGAACCTTCATCACAAAGGCAAACGGTCATCTAACCCCCGAAACTACACAATCCCCCAGGTGTGACAAGGAGCATTGTTCTCCCTCCAGGGCCATCCACAGGACCCAGGGCAAAGGAAGAATTAAGAATGTTAGGGTGGATCATGGGGGTAAAAGCAAACCATCTCCCCAAGCGGGAATGACCGGAGCAAGACGGAAAATGACCGTTCCCCTTTTCCCAGTTCTCCTACTTGGTCCGACTCTGTCTTGCTCCATCCTAGCCTAGCTCTCTCTGGGTGATCTCTGACCTTTGTATTTAAAGAAAAAAAAAATTTTTTTTAATAATGATCAGGGAAGAGGAATCCTACTTTACCTAAACCCCAGTAATGGTTATCAAAAATATAATTTTCTCACTGCATGACGATATTTCTACATCCAAATCCAAAGAAGAATGCATTTAATGGAGGAAGGGAGAAATTTATTTTTTTTAACAAGTAATCACAGGGTAAGTCACCTGCAAAGCAGGCGAGCCCATAGGTTGGTATTACATCACTGGCCTAGGAAGGGATAGAGGGTGGGGGGGGAGCAGATTTTTTTTCCCTTGTCATCAGGATGATGTTTCTAGAGCAGCTAAGTTTTCTGGTTAAAAAAGAGAGAGAGAGGGAAAGACCTAAAACTCTGGGAACAACACAATGCCTAGTAAAAAATACATCGAACCAGGCTTTAAGGTCACTGAGAGCTTGCAAAACCCACAGTGCTTACACAGAGTGGAAGTTTTCAGGCAAGCCTGCTACTAAATCATTAATATAAACAAATGGAAGGCAGAGGAGGAAGATTCCCTTGTAACTGATCCAAACAGGAGTGCGCACACACACACACACACACACACACACTCCCTGTTTCACCTTCTGTGAGTATGCCTACCTCCACAACAAAATAACAGGACTCCAGCCTGAATCTTCATACTCAAGATCTACCTCCTCACACCCCTTCCAAAAAATATCACACACACACACACACACACACACACACACCCTTCAATTCCTCAACAGCTAGGGAAATCCCTGTCTCAATTCAATTTTGTCTTCTTGTGATCCTCAGAGCTTCCCTTCTTCTCTTTCTCGTTTGATCTAGCCCCTTCCCCAGAAAATAATAATAATAGGAGGGGGAGGTGGTCATAAAATGCAAAAAAAAAAAAAAAGTACCTGCCCCAAATGAGGTGGTAGGTACACATCATTTCAGCCTAACAATCCACGCAAATAGAAGAAAGACTTTTCAAAAGATTAAAAATCTAAAACATTCTCTGACTTTTTCAACATCTGGAGCCAAAAGACCCAACTTCTAGGAGAAACTGAAGGAAAAGAAAGGCAGTTGAAAAGCCATTCCCATGGTCAGCCAAGGCTGTCCGATCCAGCCTTCAAAAAAAAAAAAAAAAATCTAGGTTGGTCGCTCCCAACTGAAAACTTCTACCCTCTCAGGAGCAACCTCTTCCCCAGAACGAACAAGAAGCTTGAGTTGTTTCACACCCTGCCTGCCTTCCTCTCCCCCCCAGATCTTACCTTTCCAGTTGGACAGAAGATTTGGGGTCTGTCTGTCTGTCTGTCTGATGTTTAATCAACTGAGTTTGCTGGGTATGTTTCCTCTTTGGAGAGGCTCAAATTCCGGAATCTTTCTGTCTCCTTTTTTCTTTCTCTCTCTCTTTCTGGGAGGGAGTGGCGGGGAAGAAGGGAGTGGGTGTTGGAGGTGCAAAAAGCAGGTCCTTGGTGGCTGGAGATGCTGGCGGCTGCGAGAGGGGAGGACACGCTCGCCTCTCCCTCTCAGTGAGTTGCATGCAAGAGGAGATGTGTAGAGCTGCGCTCTGAGCCTGAGACTGCCGGAGCAGCCCAGGAATTTCACGCACTCCAGAGCCGGCCCCTCCCTCTCCCACACAGACCCCAGCATTTAAAGAGACAGGCGGGCTGCCTGGTTCCGGGCTCCACCACCTCCTCCCCGACTGTTTCGCAAACAGCTGAGAAGATCTCATCAGGGAGGGGCACTCTGCAGCCCCCTGCAACGGGAAGGCCGTGTCAGGAGCTCATGTCTCCGCTCATCCCAGCCTAGGAAGGTTCTTCACTAGAGCTGGAGCGAGAATTGAAGACAAAAATCCCCATCTATGGCTTAATCTCCATTTACAGCTTCAGCAGACTAAGCCACTTCCTCACTGCTGAAGATGCACGTGTCTCACTGCAGACTGAGGGAGTGGAGAAGACCCTGACCCACCAGTGTGCCTCAGTTTCCCCCAAGCAGTTGTTCTTCCTTGCAAAGTCATGGCAACCTCTGTGTCTCTGATGGGGGTTAGGGCTATAAGTAGGACACCAAGCCATTTCTCCTGCAAGCCCTCTGAAAGCTTGCTTAGGACAAGGCATAGAGAGAGGGACAGGGGACAGAGAAAGGAAGGGGACCAATGGGGCTTCCCCCCTCTTCAAGGGCTCCTGCTGGCAAGGCAGACAGAGGCACAGCCCAGCCCGTCCTCAGGGGCAGCAAGCTAAAAGAGACGGGGGCAAGAAGAATCAGGCTTGGTGGTGGGTCAGGAGGGTGGCTCCCTCTAGCATCCTGAACTCAGAGCCTAGACATTTCCACAGCACCCCCATGCCCTTCAGTATCCATCACCAGTTTTGCCAAACTAGGCCGTGTCTGTGGCAACATTTCCCCAGTAGAGTCTAAACGAGAGATGACGGTCGGTGGCCCCAGACACAAGGTTTCGTTCATCATCAGGCCCTGGTACCCGGCAGTGGGATAATAGCCACCCGCCTCTTCTCCAGCCTCCCCTTTCTAAGGTCTGCATAGTGCATGGTCCTTCAGGCTAGCACCAATGGCCGGGATAGACGCTAGAGCTGTTGAACACTCACCACGTGCCAATCCATGGGTCATCTCATTGAGTCCAGGGAGGTTGGTGCCCGTTGACTGTTGAGGTCCATCTTACAGTTGAGGAAATCAAAGATTTAGAGAGAGTCCCCCATGGTCACCAAGCAGGACATAACCAAAATGAAGGTGTATGGACTCCAGAGCCTGTCTGCTCACCTTCACTTTCCACTGCCTCCCTTCCATGGAGGGTAGTAGTTCTTATACTTCTGCCCTTTCCTGGACATCCTTTATCCCAGCAAACTTGCTAGCACGTGTGCTGAGCATTGTTCTCACAGCAAACCTAACAAGTAGGTCAAGTCTCCTGCCCCAAGGAGTCTTCTATGCTTTGGTGGAAGACAGAGGTGCATTCTTATAAAGCAAGGGGGAAATAGCAATCATGAAAGCAAGGTAAGGTAGGCTCTATGAGATTGTCAAGAAGCAAATGATAAAATTGTTTTGGAGATGGAGATTATCAAGGCAAGCTTGATAGACTAAAGCGACCTTTGGGCTGGGCTTAAATGGACACATGCAATTCCAGCATTACCGGTCTACATTTCCGTCTGTTTTAACTTTCAGATAATAATGTCATTGGTTATGTTTCCGTGGGTCCCCGATCTTCAATACCTCCATGGAACCCAGCACTTAATAGGAACATAAACATGTCTTAACTGATTAGGTTCATGCATGACCCCTCACCTTTCACCAGTTTACGCTGGACCTGGACTGCCCCGTCTCTGATCTATTCCCCCTTGCCTAAACTTCCCTGAGGTCTGCACCTTGTTTGTTTCCAGAATATGGAAGGGAATTTCAGAGGGCGCAGTGCATGGGGTTGGGCAAGCTGTCTAGAGCTCCTGGGGGAACAACAGTGTAAAGGGATCACCATGATCCAGCAGGACCCTGGAAACAGCCAGGGCAGCTGTAGACTCAGCCCTGGGAACACCAGGAAGAGGTCTGAGGGGCCCCGTGGAGTATGAGGGTAGAAGCCCAAAGGCAGAGCCTGAGAACTCAGCCCAGCAGAGGTCGGCTCCCACGGGACACCTCCAGCCAACACCAGCTTGGGAAGGACACGCCCTCACAAAGTCCACTGCACGTCACAAGACAACTAGGGTTAGAACACACACCTGGATTCCAGCCCCAACTTGACCACTTTGTGACGCGAATTGTTTTTTCTTTCCTAAGTCACAGTGTCTTCACCTGCAAACGCTGACGATGCCTATACTTGCTTCATAGGACTGTTTCAAGAATTAAGCAACAAAACACACCCAGAACACCTGCCCCACAGAAATGCTGAGCGAGGGCCTGCTTGGCCCAGGGGTCTGCCTCCGCCCCTGTGTGGAATTATTAACTTTGGACTGCCCCCTATAGTTAGCATTCCCTTATTTCATCATTTCATGCTTAATATTTCAGCTTCTGGGAGGTCGTAGGTACTACCATTTACTTGTTTTTAGCCCTTTTGCTCAGAGAAGGCAATGGCACCCCACTCCAGTGGGAAAACCCCATGGATGGAGGAGCTTGGTAGGCTGCAGTCCATGAGGTCGCTAAGAGTCGGACACGACTGAGCGACTTCACTTTCACTTTTCACTTTCCTGCATTGGAGAAGGCAATGGCACCCCACTCCAGTGCTCTTGCCTGGAGAATCCCAGGGACGGGGGAGCCTGGTGGGCTGAAGTCCATGAGGTCGCTAAGAGTCGGACACGACTGAGCGACTTCACTTTCACTTGTCACTTTCCTGCATTGGAGAAGGCAATGGCACCCCACTCCAGTGCTCTTGCCTGGAGAATCCCAGGGACGGGGGAGCCTGGTGGGCTGCCGTCTATGGGGTCGCACAGAGTCGGACACGACTGAAGTGACTTAGCAGCAGCGGCAGCCCTTTTGCTTCTTCCCTACTTTGCCCTGTGTACCTTGAATATACTTGTTATCATCACTCTATTCCCTTTAGTAGTTTCTTGGGCTTCTCGGGTGTTATTTATCTTTCAATTACTCTGGTGTATCCTTTTAGTCTGCCTTTTATAATGAGATCTTTGGGCTCATTTTACTCCATTCCTCTACAGCATCTTAGCTAACTACCACTCTGCTCATTCTCAGTGATCCAACAACCCCTCAGATAGCTCCAGATTTATGAGGATGGATACATATGAAAGAGCAGAGAACAACCGCAATACAGACGATAAGACATGTGACGCAACCACAGGCAAAAAGCAACATCAGGCGTTTGCCCACATGACGGAGCCGCGGCAGCGATGGTACTGATTGTTTTTTTTTAGTTTTACTTACTTATTTGACTGCACAGGAGTCTTAGTTGGGACATTAAGTATCTTTAGTTGCGGCATGTGGGACCTAGTTCCCTGGCTAGGGATTGAACCCAGATTCCCTGCATCGCCCTTCGTGTGGCTGTGAGGCTGCTGCCTTGACTCCCAGTTCAGGAGGGGAACAAAATGGAACAGGAACTCTTCCAGTTTTTCTCCAATGCACCAGACTAACACTTTCAGGATGGAACAAAGAAGAATTTTATCACCAAAGGAATAAATTGCCCATGACATTCTTGGGGGAAAAAAATCAAGTTGATAGAATGATGCTGCTGCTGCTACTGCTAAGTCGCTTCAGTCGTGTCCGACTCTGCTCAACCCCATAGACGGCAGCCCACCAGGCTCCCCCGTCCCTGGGATTCTCCAGACAAGAACACTGGAGTGGGTTGCCATTTCCTTCTCCAATGCATGAAAGTGAAAAGTGAAAGTGAAGTCGCTCAGTCATGTCCGACTCTTAGCGACCCCGTGGACTGCAGCCCACCAGGCTCCTCCATCCATGGGATTCTCCAGGCAAGAGTACTGAAGTGGGGTGCCATTGCCTTCTCCTAAGATGATGATGATAATGACAACAATATTGAACAGTCACCACCACAACGTCTGGCCCTCTGCGTGGCCCTGCAATAAGCCAATGCCAAGATGCTGTAAAAAGCATGTCTGGGTTGAAGTCCCAGCTGCAGCACTGGCTGGCCACGAGACCTTGGCTGCTTTACTAACAGTTCAACCCTCAGCTTTCTCACCTGTGAAATGGGAATAACCATGATGCCATCCTCAAACATTTACTGTGACAATTATATCAAAAGCACCTGTCATAGTAAATGGCACTTGGAAGGTCCACAGAGTATGTGTTATCACCATCAGAGTGAGATTTAAAATACTCCATATCTGAGATAGTATGGCAGTAGCCAATCACCTCAGAGGCCAGCCATGAGCAACTGGTTTGATCCTAACAGGACATACCAGCTATCAGTCCTGAACATTAGCATTATTTCCACCCACCAGGTACTAAGGTGAGCACTGGGCATTCACTATCTCATTTAATTTTCACAGCAAGTTGGCTTTATTATGTTATCTATTGAAATACATGCAATTGCATATTTACAAATAAGACTGTGCCTATAAAATCAGTTCTAGGTAAAAGACTTAACATATACCTTCCTACTGCCCTAATGACTCTTGGCATGTGAATTTCAGGTTGCTTTGTCTGGGGGTTTTTTGCCTTCATTATATAGTTCTTTCTTTTACTTAATGATTCTCTCAATAGTCTTTGGAAAGCAAATATAATGGTCAATGATCTCAGTTTCTTCATCCATCAGATAGGTAGGCACAAACACTATCCTCTCTTTCTGAGTCTCCATCACTCCACCCTAACCAACCCTGGGAAAACCAAAGGCTTCTCAAGCCAAGACTAAGTCACACAAATTGGACATCAGACACTTCTGCTAATCCCCAGCCAGCACTTCAAGGTCTCAGGTCTCAGGTCCCCATTTGCCTTGCTCTTGAGCAGATTTCAAATTCAGCCTCCAATGATATTGGCTTGAAGCAGTTTGTCCAACATCCCCTTGCAAACCTCGCTTGCCCTGTTCTCTCCTATCCTCCCTCAAGAGCTGTGCTGCATTGCTGCCTCCTGGAGTTTATTTCACTTTCTATCACCCACGTGATGAGGTTTCCAGTGTTATTAATAAGTGACTGCTTATTAATTAGTATTATTAGACATGCGTTATGCAGCACAGACAGTAACACAGTGTATCCAAGAAGAGAAGTTATACAGAAAGAGGTGAACCTGCAGCCCAGCAAGAGGACACAGGGCCAGCACGGAGTCCAGTGGAGTCAAGAGGAACCCTTCCCAAATCGGAAAGCCGAGCACCTGGGGTGGAGAACCGCTTGTCACGGGAGGGAGGGAGAGCACGTGAATGTGAGGTTCACAGCGTGTGAGGACACAAGCCCAACGGGCAGCCTGAGCATTCAGGCCCTGAGGGGGCCAGTTCCTATGGAACCTTCCTAACTCCAGGCATCCCTTCCACCGGGGTATCAGCCATTGCCACCCCCGCCAGCCCAGCCCCGACAAGGCTGCTGGAAAGGCCAGCTCCCAGAAGGGCAAAAAGTCTCTAACTTCCAGCTCCAGTCTACTCTCATTTTCTTTTCTGGCTTATTCCATGGAAATAAAATATTCTCAGGCACCTGCAGCAGTGGAAGCCTCTCAGCCATTTCCCCGAATTCAGCAGCCCACCACTAGCTGAGAGGAACCCTCCCTCAGGACAGGGCTGCCAGCACCAGCCTGGGGAGATCCCGGCTGGGATGTGGAATGGCACACCTGGGCTGTGTCCTTCTTTCCCCTGAGCACCCCGGAGCCAGCAACCTGGCTAGATCCATGGCAACAGAACATCTCACCAAAAACTTCACAAGAGAAAAACTAGAAGGAAACTCTTTCCTCCCACACTGATCATTTTCAGAGCAGTTCTAGAATTTCCTGCTTGGGGATCACATTTTAACATGGGCCGGGTATATTTGGAGTGTTTAATGGGGTTGAATGTTTGAGTGGCAGGGAGTTACCTATTAATACTTGATGGCTGCTTTGAAAAAATCATCATTTGCTCCATTTATGATGGAAGTTCTTGTGTATTTTAAACTTCATTCCTCCCACCAGATAGATATGAGCAGACAGCTGGCACAGCCACTTTTAGATGAAGTGTCGAGAGGGCAGGACCCACAATTCAGCGTGGTGTAGTGGCAAAGGGTGTGAACTCCAGCTGCACACGACACAGGCTGGAATCCCACTCTACCGCCTGCAAGCCACAGGACCGTGGGTAAGATGCTTGACCCTTCTGCACCTCCGTTTCCCTTTCTATGTAATAGCAACAAGATAGACCTGCCTCATGGAGTCTGCAGGAGGGTTAAATGAGCTAATATTTTTAAAGTACTCAAACAGTGGTAGTCATGGTGTAGAGGTTATATAAAAGTTAATCAAGTAAAAAATAAAACAACTTCCCATGGGCGCTGCTTCCCGGGTGGTGCTTCAGTCACTAAATCGTGTCCGACTCTTGCAACCCTATGGACGGTAGCCCACCCGGCTCCTCTGTCCATGGGACTTTCCAGGTAAGAATACTGGAGCTACCAAGGGACAAATGTGTGTGCGCTTAGTCATTCAGTTGTGTCCGATTCTTTGCGACCCCATGGAGCTTCCACCAGGCTCCTCTGTCCATGGAAGTTTCCAGGCAAGAATACTGGGGTAGGTTGCCATTTCCTACTCCAGGGGATCTCCCCCACCCAGGGATCGAACCTGCATCTCTTGAATTGGCAGGTGGATTCTTTACCACTAGTGCCACCTGGGGAGCCCTAACTTCCCAGGAGGCCCTTGATAAAAGCTTCACGACAATGGCAGTGGTGATGTGCTGCTTCTGGAATATCTCAGGATCGTGGGCAGGAAAGATATCCCTTCTGCTATCATTCCTGGAGGGTCAGTCAGTCCCAGTTCTGATGCCTGTTGCCCCATGTCCTTCCCCAGCCCCTGCTTCCCATCCTATCTCCCTCTCCCTCTGCTGGACAGTGTTCATATCATCCC
The DNA here is from genome assembly GCF_055505025.1 of Bos grunniens. NCBI lineage: Eukaryota > Metazoa > Chordata > Mammalia > Artiodactyla > Bovidae > Bos > Bos grunniens. Next base: position 14,009,971 of record NC_141174.1, read on the forward strand.
TGCCCCCTTCAACTGTGCAGCGGCTCAGCCTAAGAGCAGGCAGGGGCGGCAGCGCCAACACTGAGGATTTTGTGGAATCCAAAGCACGCCCCATCCCCATCTTCATCCCCGGCAACCATTCTCTCTGACCCACGCACTAGAACTATTTTTAAACAATATACTTTTGCCCGGTTGTGGAGGGGAAAAAAAAAAAAAGAAAAGAAAGAAAGAAACACCCTCCCCAGGATTCAAGCTGAAGATGGAATGATTGCCAAATGCTAACAGCTTTTCAAACAGGACGCAGTTAAAAATACGTCTGAAATGGTTTTAACTCAAATTCAAAAAATAGCTTAACCGACTGGGGAGCTGTAGGCAGTGGGGGCTGGGGAAGCTGAAGAGGCAACGGGATTCCCTTCGGAGGGGCCTAAGGCAAACCTTGCCACAGGGACACAGGGCGGATGCCTGGTTTCTTTTTCCATGTGAATTAAATCTTTTGAAAACACAGACCAGATCTCCAGGGAAAGCGGTGACACCAGAATGCTTGTTGTGGCTCCACAAGAGGAGATATTCCTGATATGAGCCAGAGCGCCGAAGAATTGATGCTTTTGAACTGTGGTGTTGGAGAAGACTCTTGAGAGTCCCTTAGACTGCTAGGAGATCCAACCAGTCCATTTTAAAGGAGATCAGCCCTGGGATTTCTTTGGAAGGAATGATGCTAAAGCTGAAACTCCAGTACTTTGGCCACCTCATTCGAAGAGCTGACTCATTGGAAAAGACTCTGATGCTGGGAGGGATTGGGGGCAAGAGGAGAAGGGGATGACAGAGGATGAGATGGCTGGATGGCATCACTGACTCGATGGACATGAGTCTGAGTGAACTCCGGGAGTTGGTGATGGACAGGGAGGCCTGGCATGCTACGATTCATGGGGTCGCAAAGAGTCAGACACGACTGAGCGACTGATCTGATCTGATCTAATGTGTCTTCCTGGACCTTCACTACTGTACGTGTGATTGCAGCTGCACCAGTGTTGCCTCTGAGTGGGTCAGCAATGAGAATCTCAGTCCCCGCCCTGACTCCAATCCCTGCAGACCTGCTCAGTCAGAATCTGCACTTCAAAAAAAAAAAAAAGAATCTGCACTTCAACAAGATGCCCAGGTGATTCAAACTCAAATTCAAGGATCACAGATGCTACCTTGGACTCTATCATGGCACCTTAACCCTAAAAAGGATTGGGTTAGAAATATTTCTCCCCATTTATATGAGGAAACTGAGACCCAAGGAGGGACTCATCTAAGGTCACCAGCTGAGTCAGTCTAACCCTATCATTTAGAGTTCCATGCCCTCCCGTAGGACTTAAAGTTCCAAATTAGGCTTCATCATCAGACCTAGTCAAGGACAGCAGAGAATTTCCATTGCTTTCTTTCTAGGTGTAGAGGACCTAGAATGTAAAACATCCTCTTAAAGCAGTATTTCTCCAAGTAGTTTCAGTAGGTTGCTATACCTATCAGACACTCTGTGAAAAAGACTCTATTGTCAAATATGATCAGAAAATCCGTAATGTTCATTAATATATTTAGGTCTCTGAGAAGTAGTTCAGAAGAGAAACTTGCTTAACATTGTTTTATACAGTGTTTCCCAAAGTTATTCTACCACAAACCCCCTTTTTTTTTTCCATACAGGAAACCTATTAATATGAATAGCATCATATTCAGAGAAATACTTGTTGGGATTCACTGCCTTTTACTATTTAATCACCTGCTCAATCAGTCTGCAGGAAAGCATAAAATTTCATGGTATTTCATGAAGATGGGTGCAGGAGGAAGATTTCCTTTTATAACATTCCCCCAGATGTCATCAACCTGTGACTGATCACCTTCCACAGCAAGGAGCTCACTACACACAAAGCAACCCAACTCACTCCTATATTTAGAAACATGAAGTGAAGTGAAGTCGCTCAGTCGTGTCTGACTCTTTTCGACACCATGGACTGTAGCCTACCAGGCTCCATCCATGGGATTTTCCAGGCAAGAATACTGGAGTGGGTTGCCATTTCCTTCTCCAGGGGATCTTCCCAACCCAGGGATCGAACCCGGGTCTCCCGCATTGCAGGCAGATGCTTTACTGTCTGAGCCACCAGGGAAGCCCATTTAGAAACATAACCTAAGGCCAAATCCTCCTTCTCACAACATCCTGAGCAACAATTGCTTAAATTTTATCTTCAGCACCAGTGTGCACAGGGATTTGATCCTTGTTTCTTATAGTTATCCTTCACACACAACTCTAGTAGTGATAAACTAATACGTCATTTCTGTCTTCTATAGTCCAGGTTCAAATATTTCTCAGAATCACAGAATTTAGAGCTTAAAAGTATTTACTTAAAATCTTTTACCTAACGCAATCTTTTACCTAACCCCATAACACTTATTACCTAACCCAATCTTTTCATCTTACAGATGAGAAAACCGTGCCCGAGAATGACTTGCCCAAGATCAAGCAGGCAGGGGAAACTTAACCTGGGAGACTGGATTTGAGTGTAACAGAGGGCTTGTGTTCTTTTTTGGTACAAGGCCTTCAGAAAGCTCCTCACCAGGAGCTCCTGGGTGTTTGAGGTTCATGTCTAGCCTCCAAGGCTCATCATAGAGAATCACACAGCCTCCCACATCTTTCCTCCTGGTACCCCCGTCAGATGCCACATTGGGGGCCAGATGAGTCACCGAGCTCACCCAGCGTAGGGAGCGTGTTCCAGCCTCTCCCCTCCTGGAGTAGCCGAGCTGGGACTGTTCTTCACCCCACACTGCCTCCTCACCACTAATGCCATCTGCACCCTCCTTCTCAAGGATCACCATCTGCTTTCCTGATACCACTCAGCCGCCCCCAGCACTTTGCTTGGTTTTCTAACCCACCGCTTGGGCCACCCTCCTTGCAACTTGTGATTTCCCTTCTCTGTTCTCTTTCCACAGTCCTCATCCACTCATGCTTCGCCCCTTCAGCCCACAGCTTTGAGAGCTTGCATGCTTACAGTCTGCTTTCTTGCTCTCTCATGTCAAGCCCGCACTAACCTAGAAATTCCTTCACAGCCCATTGCTTAGGCTAGGATTTGCTTTGAAGCTATATATGTCTGATGAATAAGTGAATGAGGCTTTTACTTTCTGCCCCTTTTCTGTGCCCACCTGGCCTCCCATGTTCTTGAACACCATCACATAAAGCCCTCTTGCCCCTCTTTCTACAAGTATATTCCCTTCCTACAAAGCAGTTAGGGGCTGGGAACACACTAGGGGTTAATTAAATGCAAAGGGATAGTACTAGGTCACTAAAAAATATTTCTGAAGATGACTGCTGCTCCATTACTCACTGGAAAGGAGGGCAGTGGTCACATCTATATAACCATATGCATAGCATTTTAAAGTTCTCAATAAATACATGATAAACTATTTTTTTTAAGTTTGGGCATATGAAGCCCATAAAGATTTCCACTTGTTTTAGTATCTATTCTATGCCAGACATTTCACATATTATCTCATTTAATACTTGGGGGACTTCTATAAGGCTGGAAAAAGAGGTTCAGGGAAGCAATTCTGATCTAGGGCATTCTGGTTTCCATACCTGTGTACTTCCCTTTCTTCTCTGCACCCCCAAAGGTATTGACCCAAAGGGCCAAACCCCAGATCCTTCATTTTAAATAGAGATTTTCTATTTTCTTCCTCTCTGTTCTAATCAGTAGTTCTCCCCTTCTCTGACACTCCCTTTCCCTGTCTACAGCTCCTTGAGAAGACCCTCCTACCCTTTTCATTCTTTACTCCTTATTGGATATGTGGCAAATACAGGTGTTAGGAAACAAAAGTTTTTTACCAAAGGTTTCTCTGGAAGGAAACTAGAACCCTGTGTGAAGGGTAAGTGTGAAAAACAGATTTCAGTGATTAAGCACACTGGAGGTGAAAATAGATTTTAGGCAATTGTTGACTAAGAAAATCCCAAAATGTAAAAATTTGTCATGTAACTATGGGGACCAGGGAATCAACCTCTCCCCTCTCCAAATGCTCTGATGCATCAGCCTCTAAATTCTGGATTAACTGGTTCAAGTCTTCTCTCTGCTTTGCAGCCTCTGATAGTAAGTTGGCCCTATCAATGCCAAACACTGGGAAGAAAATTAAAAGTCTAGAAAATCAACCAAATTTGGGTAAATCACCTCAGAAGCATTGAAATATATCGATAGCTGCACATTTTTAGTTTTTGAAGATTAACTCTCCATTTAGCTCTTCCATGTTCCATCACCTTTTCTCTAATTTATCTTCTAATTCATGTAACAAGTGTAGGTCACTTCAAAAACCGATGACCCCCACCTCCTCTTAGTACTACCGCTTAGGTCTGAAGCACATGAAGACCATGTTGTGGGGATGGACAAAGTGGGGGGCTGAGGAAAGAAGGTACCCCTTTTACTTCCTGGAAAAGTCAAGAAAAAAATGCTCATAGGCCAAGCTAACTACCTCAGTCTCCTAAATCACACCCCATCTTCCTTCATGCCAATCTTCAGTGTGAATTAACACGAACAGCAACTCTACTGAAAGGGGAGACACACCAGGCTTACAAATAAAGCTCCCAACACCTCTTCACTTTGTGTTCCAGGAGCTGGTGACCCTTGCTGATCAGAAGTGGTTCTCCATTTAGGTCTCTTTTTTTAAGCTGTATGTTGACTTTTTTCCTTTTAAATTTGTGCTTGCAAATTTCTCCTCATACACGGGACTTTATTAACTCTCTCCCTTTCTCTGGATTCTCCTCCAAGAGGCCACCATATTATTCTTGGGCATAGATTTGTTTACTGATCATGTCATATTCCAATTAGAAAGAATACAGTAGTAAGAAAGACAAACAAATCTCCTGTCTTCATGTACCTTATATTCTAGTAGGGATGAGGAATAGAAAATAATAGAGCACACAAATACATGAGACACTTTCAAAGAGTGAAAACTAGTGGGAAAGAAAAGTAAAATCAAAGAATTTTATAAAAGTGGCTAGGGGAAACTAGAGTGTTTTAGACTGGATGGTCAGGGAAGGCTTTTCTGAAAAAATTTTTGTCTGACTCTTGATTGATAAGAAGTATTCCATCATGAATGAATTTTTTTTTTCAGAGTGATAGGACAAATATTACTTGGTAAAATTCCAGCTAAAAAGTAAGTAAAATTTCAGAAATGACATTAAGGTGCATCATACTTAGAAGTCAATCTATAGAAAGAGGTGGGAGGCCTTTATTAGAGGAAGGACATGAGAGCAGGGGAAAATCAAGTCACCCAAATATTTTTCTGACCTCAGGGAACATGTAACCACTTCCCAGGAAGTTGTAAGCTTCAGGTTTTTATAGCACAGTGATTAAGGGAATGGACTCTAGAAGCAGACTACTCTCAAATCTTGCAATTTACCATCTGTGTGACCTTTAGCATGTTATATAACTTCTCTGTGCTCCACTTTTCTGATTTTTAAAATACTTATAATAAGGGTGTCTACTTCAAAATGTCGTTGTGATAGTTAAACAATTAAATATATGTAAAGCACTCATAACAAGTCACAGAATATAGTATGTGCTGTGTAAGTATTGTCATCATATTGCCAGGTGCATCCTTTTATGAACACCCATGCACATATCAGCATCAGGCATGCTCCCTGCACACTTATCAGGGCAGTCAGTACAGAGATCCCTGTGCAAACTGAGGGATTCAGATCCCAGCAGGAAGCTGATTCCAGTCTAAAGATACTTTCTTTCTTTCTTTTTTTTAACAAAGTCAGAGATGGAGATTTAGATTCATATAGACTTGTAGAGGCCTCTGATTCCTTTAGAACCTACTCAAGTCACACAATAATTCATAGAAGCACAAAAGGAGCCCCAACATTCCCATGACTTTTCCCCAGGTTTCTTCTTGGTTCTAACCACCACCTGAAGTCCAGAGTTGTCAGTTGCCATATATCAGTACTTGTTAGGGGGGTAGGCAGACTTTCTGGAGTCACAGCTCACCTAATTCCTGTGTGATCTATAAGTCTGTCCTAGGCTCAACATCTAGCACATTGTCTAGCATATAAAAGGTTCACCCACAATATTTGTGGAATAAGTGAATTGTGGTTCTTTCATTGTGTTTTGTGCTTCAGGTGGACAATAACATACACCTTATAATTAATATAAGCATCTGCCTCTTTTCTCACCACCACTAGGAAGAAAGCTAAATAAATGAAGCATTCTAAAAACAGTCAGTTGACACCATAAAATAAGAGAAATGTGAAAGTAGTAGTTTTTAGGGTGGATATTCGTTCAGCAAGTCCTCAAATGCTTGCTACTCTAGTTTTATTTCAGCCCTCCCATGGGGCAATCATTATTACAGCTGTTTGTGGACAGTTTCTCCTCAAATTCCCTTACAAAAGTATATTGCTCTCAGGACCACGGAGAGCTCCCAACAGCATCCCTCCTGGCTGCCTCCGTTTTCTCAGCACCACGGAGAGCTCCCAACAGCATCCCTCCTGGCTGCCTCAGTTTTCTCAGCACTACGGAGAGCTCCCAGGCTGTTCGGCCATTGTGAGGGACCTGACTTTTCACAGTCCCTGAAAACTCCACCAGGAATTGCAGACTGATGACCCCTAGTAAACCACCTCCACTGCAATTCAAATATTGGAATGGGGCAAAAGGTGACTGGGGTAAAAAGTGCCCCAAAGTCGAAGAAATAGCCAAATAATCCACCATCCAGCGGTATGGCTCAGGGTGGGCCCGAAGACAACTGACTAATGATTACAGCTACTTTGTGCCAGATCAGCATTTTTATTTCCCTTTCCCCCTCCTCACTACCAAAGTTAAATGCCCAAGGTGAATTCAAAACCCGCAGTCCAAACTGTGATCGGATCAACGCGGCTGCAACCAGACAAAACTGATCTTATCTGAATGGTGACTTTATCCACTTTGGAGAGCAGAACGCATTACAATAATAAGGAGCGACAGAAGTGGGAGGAAGAGCAATCACAGCAGAGCCAGGGAAGAATTCACTTTACCATCATTTTGGAGGATTAATTCTAAGTTTCCCTTCTATAAATGTCATTTTTCACTTCAGCAGGAGGTCTGGGGTCTGAAATTATTCTAGCCAACTTCCAGAATGCATCGCTTTGCACCTGATTTGCAATCCATTTCTGCTACCTCCTACCATGTTCAATGATGTTTAATGGTCACTTGGTCCCCTACATTCTCCACCATGCTGCTGTGAGGAGGTACACACACTGGAGGCCAGGTAGAAGAATACAGGTGTTTGGGTAAGAAAATAGTATGTGCGATTACAGGCACAAAAAAGCATACACATTCTCACAAAGAATAGAGTTGTATGGCTGCAAGAGGAAGAGGGAAAGGAAAATGTGTAGAAACAAATGTGTGTGTGTAAATAATGTATCATATCTAGACCTAGACCGTCTAGGTCTCTCACCCACTCACTAGTTTAAGCAAGACAATTATATTATTACCTGGATAGTATTTCCAGTCTCATCTCCTTAGCAGCCCCCTAAATTCTAGCCACACTGGATCAACTGCCTTTTCTCAGACTTGCGGCATACGTATACACCTCCGTGTTTTTACTCACACTGTCCCCTCCTCCAAAAATTCCCTCCTGACTCCTTTCTCCTCACTACTTCCCCACCCAATTAAAATCATACTCACACTTCAAGGCCCAGATCAAAGGCCACCTCTTCCAAGACCCTAACCCCTCTATCTCACACAATTACTATTCACTTTTTCACGTTTGTCTTCACAACAGGCTATTTTAAACTTATATCAGAGCTATTTTCTTGCATATCTCTCTCCCCCTCTAAACTGTAAACTCCTTGAGAGCAGGAGTCTTTTTTATCTTTGTATTCACGCCAGTACCTGTTTCTTGATTACAGGTACAACATAATACATTTGAGTACATGCATGATTAAACAAAATTAACAATATAAAGCACAACCCAGAATATCTTCCTCAGTAACTTTTTACTGGATGTTTGTACTATAAATAACTTGGGAATAGCCAAGTCTTTCCAGGTACTGATTTTCCCCAACCAGCTTAGCAACTGGGAGAGGCAGGGAGAATTGACCTGAAGACTCTAGCATGCCTGGCTAGGCCTATATCTACAATCCCCGACAATGACCGTGATGGAGCATACCTCAGTGACTCTTACTTGTATGACTGGTGACATCTCTCCCACTGATGGTCAGACACTACTTTTAACCCCAAGGTGCTAACTTAAAATTTCCTACCCTAGCAGACTTTACTGAACTTAATTTCTAGACTTTTAAGAGTTACAGTCTCTGATGTTACAAGTTCTAGCTTTCTCCCCAAAATTCATACTTTTCCCTACCAACTCTCTCCTACCCCACCAAACCCCAGGTCCTGGACCCGTCAAAGCACCTCTGTGCTGAGTGCTGATGCATCAGCTCAGAGTATGTGTGAGTGTGGACATGAACACGACTAAACACAGCAGCGTGTGTATTGTTGTTTACATTCAGCATCACTCTGTGTGCCATTATACAAAGGTGGGAGCATACTCCCACTTGGAACAGGGCATTTCTCAGCTCCTCACAGGAAGAATGTTGATAAATTTGATGTCAGAGAAATGCCTCCCCTGCCTTTCTCATAAACCTCCTGTGCGTGCTTAGTCACTCCATCATGTCTGACTCTTTGCAACCCCATGGACTGTAGCCTGCCAGGCTCCTCTGTCCATGGGAATTCTCCAGGCAAGAATACTGGCTGGAGTGGGTTGTCATTTCCTTCTCAAGGGGATCTTCCCAACTCAGGGATCAAACCCGGGTCTCCCGCATGGCAGGAGGATTCTTTACCAGCTGAGCCACAAGGGAAGCCCTGCGTGCCACAACTCATAAACCTTCCATCTAGGAGCAATTTTCAGTTCTCCAGACCTGTGTCTTCCACATCCAGCACTCTTAGGATTGAGTCTGACCGAAGGGAGGAGGGAGTGAAGGCTGTCGAGTCTCAGATAGAACCACCTCTTCACTGGCAGCCTTTGGAAGAGTCTGGTGTTGAGCCTTGTTTCCCGCTTCCCAGTCCCCCTACTCCATGTGTCTCCCATCACTAGCTTCTTCACATACCGCCCCACACTTCCCTCGGTTCCTGTCAGATTTCTTGGCTGAATCTTGATGGGTGGATTATGACCTTCCCATCTTGCTCAGCCCATTGGTCTGTGTCTTTGATTTTCACCTATCTGCTTCTCGAGTCTTGAAATATAAGTGGGCTGTGTCTCCTGGGTTAGTCCAAGAATATTACTTTTCCTGCCCCTGACAAGATGAGGAACATGAGATGGTTGGATGGTATCACCGACTCAACGGACACGAGTTTGAGCAAACTCTGGGAGATAGTGAAGGACAGGGAAGCCTGGTGTGCTACAGTCCATGGGGTCCCAAAGAGTCAGACATGACTTAGTGACTGAACAACAGCCCAAGATGGGGAAGAGGCAGGGCACTTGAGGCGAGAAGGAAGAAAAGGTGATCGTAACACCATGCTCTAGTAGATGCAACAGTCCTGCATCCTGAATGACCCTTTCGTCTCACGGTGATCACTTTCTAAAAGCTGAGGTTTTCCACTGCTCCAGGATTCTTTCTCATTTCCCCCCAGTAGCCACCATTACTGCCAGTGCTAAAGAAGTTAAAGAAGCAGCCAATATTAGTGGAAGAAGTATTATGCTCAGTTTATCTCTACTTATTCACGCTCTGGGGCCTACCTATCTTGAGCCTCAGTTTCCCCATCTGCAACGTACTTAACCCAGGATTCTGATGACTAAATCAAGCAGCATAAGTGACAATATGCGGGATGATGCCTGGCCCTTGAGACAAAAAAAAACCTGTTTCTGAGCCCTGTGGGGCAGCCCTCAAGGCTTCTATGGTGAGCGTGGACTTGTGGCAGGTGGGGGCAGCAGAGGGCCACTGCGGGACTGGAAGAACAGGCAGGAGGCCCAGGTCTTCTGAATCCTTGGTTCTGGGAGACAGGTTCTAAGAGCAGGCATCTCAAGACAGCTCAGGTCCTCTACCAAGGAAATGCAGGAGAGAGAGCAGGTAGGTGCAGAGAGGCCCATCTGAGATAAGAGGGTTATGAGGATCATGAGGTCAGGATGTCAAGACTTCACTAGAGAACTGGCACCATGAGCCAGCCATACCAGCTGGGGAGCCGAGGCGTACCAGAGAGGCTGGCAACCTGCAGTTACAGGGTGACCTCCTTTAGAGGCTTCTCAGAGCTACCGCACCACTGGAAACAGGTTTTCCTTGGCCTCAACAAAGCCAGCCCACATCAACAAAACTACTGTGTTGGGGGAAATTCATTTATACATATAATTCACACCCTTCGCTGAACTGTCAAGATTTAAGAGTTTCTTCTGGCCTGATAACACCCCCGTCTTGAGGCACTTGCTAAAAAGCTCGTCCTTACAATTTCCTTGTCTCTTATTCCCAAGCTGCAAAACTGATCCTCAAATAGGCTGCCTCAGGGTGCTAGGGCAGGTGTTGAACATCCACCCTCAGAAATCACGAAGGCATCTGAACCTATTTCATTGTAGGTAAAGGTGGAGGGCTGGGTAAGGTCTCTTCCTCCTTCTGAAGCCTCTCAGTCTAAAGCTGAGAGCTTCTCCTTCAGTCACCCTGTGCCAAGCAGCAGCTCTGCTTTGTGTGACCCTGATTGGCAATGGCATCACCTTACAGCCAGGACCTCCAGGTGGGGCATTAGAGTGGGAGTTCAGCTGCCCCCCCCCCAACATTGGCTCCTAGGCTTTGGTGGCACTCAGGCCTTAAAGCATGCATACCACACAGGGAGCTTGCCCCCACAAAACCACCCCTAGCTGCACAGTAGTATCACCTGGGGAGCTTTCGTCTTTTGTTTGTTTATTTGGAGCACCCAGTGCTGGTTGCAGCAGCATCTGTCGTTGAGGCACACGGACTCTCTAGCCGTGGCGCACCGGCTCTCTAGTTGCAGCACAGGGGCTTAGCTGCTCTAGGGCATGTGGAATCTTACTTCCCCGACCAAGGATCGAAACCACATTCCTTGCATTGAAAGACAGATTCCTAACCACTAGACCACCAGAGAAGTCCCTGGGAAGCTTTTCAGTGAGCCATTTATAACTAAGCTTCCAGCACCAGAAATTTTCATTTTATTAGTCTGGGTTGGAGTAGGAATCATGATCAAAATATCTACTGACCAGTAAGGCATGAGCCCAGGCAGGCAGATGGATGCTGGCAGCATGCCTTACCTGCACATACACGCTGGATGTCAACCCTAGCCCTGGGCCCGACTATCGATATGTTTGAAAAGCAACCTAGATGATCCTAACAGGCAGCAAAAGGGGAGAACTCTATGGCTAGACTTTGCCTCTGAGTAAATGTCCAGTGACTGAAGACTCCTCCATGAAGGACAGAGCTCACAGACAAATTGACCTAAGACTCTGTCTGCACTAGAAAAGCAAGCAAGGGGGTGGGGTGGCGATGACAGGGCACACACCCAGGGCTCCAGGGAAAATGTCACCTCCGTCTTTGACCCTCCGGCCTCTCACAGTGTGTGGCACACAGTCCATGGTCAGTAATATCTGGTGACGAATGAGTAGCACTGACACTTTATGAGCCTCTGTCATGAAGCCAAATGACACACACGACCCCACGGAGACCGCATGAGCGAAGTGCAAATACTGTTCGTGCACTCTGTAAAAGAGGCTTTACTTTTATTGAATGGAGGGAAGGGGGTGCTGTTGCTCATTTTTCACATCAAGTATTTGCAGGGAAATCACTGAGTAGTTCAGAAGAAAGTGGGGATTCCTTGCCTTTGTGCAACCCCCACCCCAAACCGTCTCCTGGGGTCGAAGGAAGCTTGCTGCGTGGGATGCTTCCAGCCTCACAAACCAAAGCCTGAAATTCTGAGGGATGATTCAGCTCTTAAGCCCCCCAATCTGTCCCTCGGGCTGCTGTCCCACCCCCGAACCATGGTGGCCCCTCTTCCAGGCCTCTCCTGCCACACTCCCCTCACCCCCTGCAGCCCTGACCCACTTCCGCCATCTGCACCATGGTGTGGGTCTCTGGCTGAATTGGAAAAAAGAGAAAAAAAAAAAAAAGACAGCCATTAGGAATCTTAATGAGACCAAGTTCATTTCATTATGTTGTCATTTCATATTTCACCGCTCTGACGGTGAAGGCACAGGAGAACCCAGAGGGCCTTTCTGCTCTGCACACAGGATGGAGAGGCAGGAGGAAGGGGGCACTTGGCTGAGAGATAGGAAGAGACCACGCCCCCTCCCTGCCCACACCAGAACTAAAATGGGGCAGGGCTGGCCCCTTCCCTGGCGATCAGCGACGAGAGTCAGAGGCAGAAGGCTGAAGGAGCACCTTTCCTTACAGAGAGGCTCTGACCAAACCAGGGCAGGCAGGGAGGAGCCCTCCTCCACGCCGAGCTCTCGCGTGTTCTCAAATACAAACAGAGCTGGCCTCGGGGCATCATAGAAATTGCCATTATAAATTCAGATGGTGCACCAGGGGGTGCCTCATTTTCTATTATTGTGGTTGGTCTCATGAGCCACTCCAGCAATAGGATCTCAAAAGTGCAAGTGCTACCCCCGGGGGCACCGTTAGAAACACATTATTTTTAAAGCACCGCAATAAAGTATGAACTCAAACAACTTCATTGAAATAAAGATTAATATGGAACATGTGTTCCTCGGCCTCCTTCCACCCACACAGCGAACAACCCAAGCCCTGCCCCCTCCGCCCAACCCCCAACCCCCGCACACACACCCACCTGCCCAGCCTGCAACTCAGGGCTTGAGAAGATAGGGGACACAGAACTTCAGTGATGAGGAGAGAGGAAGGCCAAGCCATGCCAGACACCAGGGGAAGCAGCAGAGGCCACTCTCGAGATTTCAGGCTTGTTAGCCAGTGGGATGCAGTGAAGGAATGGTCTGCACTGGAGGACAGAGTCCTGGGTCTCTCCAGGTTCAGTCACTGACTAGAGGCCTGGACCTGAGCACATCAGTTAACCCCTCAGAACCTCGATTACGTTTTCTCCAAAAGAAAACTAAATGTCCCTCCTTATTATTCCTGTTTCACAGGGTTATGGTGAGCAAGAACCAAGGTAAGGCAGGTTCTAGGAAATGTCATTAAAACCAGGACATACCATCCTAGCTTAAGACACATGCTACATTTTATTATGCTTCACAGATATTACATTTTTTACAAATTGAAGGTTTCAGCAGCCCTGTGTCAAGCAAGTCTATCAGTGCTGTTTTTCCAACAGCCTTTGCTCACTTCATGTCTCATTTAGTGGCACATTTTGGTAATCCTCACAATATTTCAGACTTCCTCATTTTTATTATGTTTGTTATGATGACCTGTGACCAGTGATCTTGGATGTGACTATTGGAAAATTAAGTACATCTTGCGGAAGATTGAGACAACGGTTAGCATTTTTGCATTAAAGTATTTTGTAATTAAGGTATGTACATTGTTTTTTAGACATAATGCTATTTCACACTTCACAGACTACAGTAGAGTATAAACATAACTTTCTACATGTACCGGGAAACCAAAGAATCCATATGACTCGATTTATTGCAATATTTGCTTTACTTTGGTGGTCTGGAAACTCACCCACAGTAACTCCAGGGAATACCTGTATGCCCTTCCATAGGGTGTAGTCCAGGGAAAGGACCTCAGCTTTCCCTGGCCACTGAGGCATAGGAAAGCAAGAAGGCCCACCACCAGCAGATGTAACACCTTCTTCTCAGCTCAGCCCAGCTGGGGACTGGGGAGCAGCCAGGGCTTGGACACTTAGGCTTTGGGGTTTTTTTGTGTTTTTTTTTGCACAGGGTCAGGAGATGCAGGCAGTATGGTGGAAGCAGACCAGTGAAAAAGAAAACAGAAGACCTTCTACTAGACGAAGCAAAGAGGAAGAGGAAATGTGCTCTGAAAAAGAGCAGTAGTGATCAAAATAACCTTACTGAACGTCATCACCTTCCCTTCCACTAGAGAGCTCAGAGCTGCTCCCTTGCAGTCTCTCATCTCCACTCGAAGTAGGGGTCAGAGACAGCCTTCCCTCCATAGACCAGATGAACAGAGAGCTTGTTGAATCAGGAGGGAAAAACCAAGGGTGGGGCTCCCAGATCCAGGGCCTCTAATCCAGCCTCCTTCCCTTAGAATCTAGGTCTTGAAGAGGAGTATTTAGAGGCAGTTCTCATCGAAGGTAAACTATATCATTAGATGGGGTTGCCTACCATGAGTTAACAGACGGAAAATAAAAATTCATGCCGCAGGACCAGACTTTCATCCATCCAGATGCAAAGAAGGACTTAGGATCCTCCCTGAAATCCTGCCCTCCTCCATCCCTCCACCGTAGCCTAGGAGAACCATGCAGGGGTGGCTGGGGGCACCAGAGAACCCTGGGTGAGGGAGGAAATAACAGTGAGGGGCTGGCACGGTGGGGTTAGGACCAAACCCCCTGCCGTTACTACTACTAGAGCCATGCAAGAGGCGGGGGGGGGGGGGGGGGGGGGGGGAATTAAAAGTGGGAGACAGACGCCCCAGTGGGTTTTGCAGCTCTTTTGCTTTCTGTTTCTGGAAGGGAAAGAGAATGGTCATAAAAATAACTGAAATGACATCAAATATTTAAATTTCAGCAGTGCAGGAAAAAAGAAGAAAGTGAGATGAAAAATTGCTATAAACAAGGCACAAAGCTGGGCTGTGGCAGGAGGGCTCTTTCCTCTCTGGCTTAGCTGGTGACACTGCCATGCCGTACCAAGATGCCACTCACCAGATATTCCTGGGAAAGAGCATGGGGTGGGAGGATGCGCTTTACCTCATCTCTGAGGGCTGGTGAGTCAAGGCAGCAGACCTGGGTCACAGGACCATGTGTGGAAGCTTGGCTCTGTTTTGTGGACCAGACTGTACTTGTCACCCTGGCCCACTCTCTCTGGAAGACACATCATTGGCCATGAAGGGGACAAACAGAAAGGTAGGGGATGGAGTGAAACCGGAAAACCAGAGGGTGGGCCCGCAACAACATCTATGCTGCATGGGCCAAGAAAGGTTCAACATGGATCTGCAGTGAGCTCTGAGGACAGGGAAGGCAAGAAAGACTGATAAAGGAGTTAGAGTGAAATGCACGCTATTCCCTCACCATCCTCCATTAAATTGTTGTTTTTTAGTTGCTAAGTCATGTCTGGCTCTTTGCAACCTCATGGACTGTAGCTCTCCAGGCTCCTCTGTCCAAGGGATTTTTCAGGCAAGAAGTATACTGGAGTGGGTTGCCATTTATTTCTCCAGGGGATCTTCCTGACCCAGAGATCGAACCTACACCTCCTGTATTGGCAGGCAGATTCTTTACCGCTAAGTTATCAGGGAAGCCCCCTTCATTAAATAAGGGGATTAAATGAAGTGGGGGCATGGGAACTTCCCTGGCCTGAGAGTGGGGAGATAGCAGAACAGAGTGGAGACACTTAGAGTCATCGTGGCCTGATTAAAGCAAGCTGAGGGCCAGAAACACAGATCTGAAGAGGCGTGTGGTGCTCTGAGCCTGAAACCAGGGAAGCTCTAGGGTCCAAGCAGATGGACTAAGTCAGTTAAAAATAAGCAGAAGGTAAGGCTGCAGCATGCCTTCCACAGTAGACTCAGCAGGCCTTGGTGACTGGGAGGAGCAAGTCTGGACTCTCAGGTTTGGGCAGTGGATCCAGTGAATTAGTGAACTTGCAGATTGTAGGTACTGGAGGGACTACAGGTGTCTAGCGGAAGGATGAGCATCATGGCAAAGGAAAGTGCTTTCTTACTGAACACCTAGAGAACAAAGGGATAGAAGATTAAACTCTAAATAGAAAGGATGCTTTATGAGATACTGAGCTCCTTGTCTATGGCAGTATTCAAGTAGCATCTGAGTGGCAGAGATTTCTACAGCAAGGGAGTAGCAACCCTACAAGAATATCTAAGATCTCATGATTGCATTACATTTCTCTTCCTCCTACCCACCCTATATCCCACCTTACCCCCCATAGACACAGTTACACTCAACTATACATGTCATCAAGTTAGTAAGAGAAATTGGTTCCATGTGTTGTCCAGTTGCTCAGTCATCTCTGACTGTGACCCCATGGACTGCAGCAAGCCAGGCTTCCCTGTCCTTCACCGTCTCCCAGAGCTTGCTCAAACTCATGTCCATTGTGTCAGTGATGCCGTCCAACCATCTCAACCTCTGTCACCCTCTTCTTCTCCTGCCTTCAATCTTTTCCAGCTTCAGGGTCTTTTCTAATGAATCAGCTCTTCACATCACGTGGCCAAAGTATTGGAGCTTCAGCTTCAGCATCGGTTCTTCCAATGAATATTCAGGACTGATTTCCTCTAGGATGGACTGGTTTGATCTCCTTGCAGTCCAGGGGACTCTCAAGAGTCTTCTCCAACACCACAGTTCAAAAGCATCCGTTCTTCAGCACTCAGCTTTCTTTATGGTCCAGCTGTCACATCTATACTACCGGAAAAACCATAGCTTTGACTAGACAGACCTTTGTCTGTAAAGGAAATCTCTACTTTTTAATTTGCTGTCTAGGTTGTCATAGCTTTTCTTCCAAGGAGCAAGCATCTTTTACTTTCATGGCTGCAGTCACCATCTGCAGTGATTTTGGAGCCCAAGAAAATAAAATCTGTTTCCATTGTTTCCCCATCTATTTGCTTTGAAGTGATGGGACTGAATGCCATGATTTTTGTTTTTTGAATGCTGAGTTTTAAGCCAGCTTTTTCACTCTCTTTTACCTTCATCAAGAGGCTCTTTAGTTCCTGTTTGCTTTCTGCCATTAGAGTGGTGTCATCTGCATATCTGAGGTTGTTGATATTTCTCCTGCCAATCTTGATTCCAGCTTATGCTACATCCAGCCCTGCATTTCACATGACGTACTCCGCATATAAGTTAAACAAGCAGGGTAACAAGATACAGCCTTGATGTACTCCTTTCCCAATTTTGAACCAGTCCAATTTTGAATGTCCATTCTACGTCTGGTTCTAACTGTTGCTTCTTGACTTGCATACAGGTTTCACAGGAGGCAGGTAAGGTGATCTGGTATTCCCATCTCTTTAAGAATTTTCCAGTTTGTTGTAATCCACACAGTCAAAGTTAGTAATAGGAATTGGTTGAGTGATGCAGGGGAAATGCTTCAAAAGTATGCAAAAGTCCACTAACATGCAAGGATGTATCTTCTCAAATAAAAATCCTATTAATTGTCCGTAGTCCAAAGGGAGATGCAGAGGCTGTCTTCTTTCCCCCAGTTATAACCATCTGAGCATCCTTTCGCCCTCACTGGGGGATAAGACTCTTGCAGGTCAGCAGCATCTGCCTTGATTCAAAGTGGTACCCTTTGTGATCCATGAACAGTGCAGCTCAGGACACAAAGAGGATGGTGGGGTTCCTGCTAACTGCCTATCCAGTAGCATTCCCATCCCACCTTACAGCCTCCTTCTTAAAGCAAGCCCAACTTTGTTCCATTATCAGGCAACCACAGATTTATGGAAGACTGGCCCCAGCCCTAGGAAATGGATCTTGATTTCAGTTCATGCCAACAAGGGAATTCCACTCCCCTTGCTAGTAATGGTGTGTGATACCATCCTGACCAATGCAACCTGAGGGGAAAGCCTGCCCTTCGGTGGAGCTTTCTTTCTGTCTCCAAAACTGGCATATGGGTGTCTGTATGTGACACCACCTTGGGGCCATCTTGAGGCCCTGAGGAGAGGCCAACTCAACAGGGTAAGCCAAGACACAAAGGATGGTAGGGTGGGAGGAGAGAAAAGATCTGGAGACATGCTGGAGCCACAGAATCAACCAATCCTGGAATTCCTACAGCTAGACTTCTTATTCTTGAAAGGGACATGATATTTTTCTTATTATTAAAACCACTTCTAGTTGAGTTTTCTATTACTTACTACTGAAAGCATTCCAAATGATAGGCACAGAAGATAGTTTTTACCTCCAGGGCCTTTGCACGTGCTCTTCTCCTTCTTCCTGGGCCCTCTTTCGTCCACGACCATCCTCCACTTGGATGCTCATTCATCCTTCATGTTTTGGTAGAGACGTCCTGGCTCCCAGAAGCCATCCTTGACCTCCCTCATTAGCATCCCCTGCATCCTACGCTGCCTTCTCACAGCACTTACCTCTCTGTTCCAGCCTGTCCTTCCCTAGGCTGCAAGTTCCCTGAGGACTGGGACCACGCCCATATTGTTCCCTGCTGTATCCCAGGTCTAGCACGTAATAGGCACCCAAACATTTTATTTATTCAACAAATATTAAGAATAGTTAACGTTTCTTAAGCATATGAACCAAGTTCTAAACACCTTGATGCTCACAACCACCAGTGAAATAGGCACGTTGTTATGGCCATTTTACAGGTGAGAGAGCAGGCACAGAGAGGTTGATTCACTTGCCCTGGGTCACACAGCTAAAGAGTGCTATACAAGAATTTTAACACAGGCAGTCTCTTTCCACTACATACTGAACACCTACTATTTGCAAGGCATGGTTGAAGGTGCTGGGAATACAATGTGACCAAGACTAAGTTCCTGCCTTTGCAGAGCTTACATTTTAATGGGAGGAGACAGATAATAAATAAAACAAACACATGTAACTTTAAAATCACAATCTTTATATTTACATCTCATTTCCCCATTAATCACTGGTACGACCTTGAGCCATTACTAACCCCCTCTGAACCTCAACTCATAATCATATGTAGAACTGGACTGATGTGGGAGCAAAATAAGAATACTTGTAAAATGGCTTTTCATACCATCTGCCACATGCTGCTGCTGCTAAGTCACTTCAGTCGTGTCCGACTCTGTGTGACCCCATAGATGGCAGCCCACCAGGCTCCCTCATCCCTGGGATTCTCCAGGCAAGAACACTGGAGTGGGTTGCCATTTCCTTCTCCACATAACAGGGGCTTAATAAATGTTAATGGTTGAATCTGGATCCCAACAAAGTACGAGCCCCACGAAGAGAAGCGAAAGGAGTTTTGGAACTGGAGAACTGGTTGAAGGAGTCTACAGAGAATCTGACTGCTCAGTTAGGAAAGGGTAATTTATCTTCTTGGTCTAGAAGGATTCCAGAACCAAGCCAGCTCCCAACTCCCTTTTCCCCAAGTTATTATCTACATCTGCTGGAGACAAAATAGGGATTGACCAGATTGGGGACCAAGATATCAATTTCTGGTGCTAAATCACCACTCAGGACATACGAGAGGCTGCCAGTATGTTTGCATTAATAAAGCTTTATCTGGCCTGTGAGGATCTCAATAATTGTCCCAGAGGCCAGCAAGGAGACCATCATCAATAGAGTAGACCTGGGGGTGGACAGTGATGGAAAAATGAACCCTAGGTCCTAATTATTGATGGATCTGGTCTTCTTTCATAATTGCATTGAATTATTAATACATATTTATTAAGAACCTATTTATTCATTATTTCAGAAAGGATAAATGCTAATATATTTAACTGGTGCTATTTTGAAAATTGTCATCTCTCTCAGCCCATCTTTTTGACTGCCCCAAGGCAAGGGAAAACCAGACATTTACCCAGAGCAGAGGAGAGCTAGGGGCTTCTCAGGTGGTAATAGTGGTAAAGAACCCCCCTGCCAATGTAGGAAACATTAGAGATGCGGGTTCAATCCCTGAGTCAGGAAGATCCCTTGGAGGAGGGCACAGCAACCCAGTCCAATATTCTTGCCTGGAGAATCACATGGACAGAAGAGACTGGCAGTCTAGAGTCCATAGGGTTGCAAGGAGTCAGACACGACTAAAGCAATTCAGCACTCAGGCACAGAGGAGAGCTGCCTGGAGTAACAGCAAGTTTGGCCTTGGAGTACGGAATGAAGCAGGGCAAAGACTAACAGAGTTTTGCCAAGAGAATGCATGGTCATAGCAGACGCCCTCTTCCAACAACACAAGAGAAGACTCTACACATGGACATCACCAAATAGTCAATACCAAAATCAGATTGATTATATTCTTTGCAACCAAAGATGGAGAAGTTCTATACAGTCAGCAAAAACAAGACCAGGAGCTGACTGTGGCTCAGATCATGAACTCCTTATTGCCAAATTCTGATTTAAATTGAAGAAAGTAGGGAAAACCACTAGACCATTCAGGTATGACCTAAATCAGATCCCTTACAATTAGACAGTAGAAGTGAGAAATAGATTCAATGGATTAGATCTGATAGACAGAGTGCCTGAAGAACTATGGATGGAGATCCATGACACTGTACAGGAGGCAGGGATCAAGACCATCCCCAAGAAAAAGAAATGCAAAAAGGCACAATGGTTGTCTGAGGAAGCCTTACAAATAGCTGAGAAAAGAAGAGAAGCAAAAGGAGAAAAGGAAAGGAGAAAAGGAAAAATATATCCATCTGAATGCAGAGTTCCAAAGAATAGCAAAGAGAGATAAGAAAGCCTTCCTCAGTGATCAATGCAAAGAAATAGAGGAAAATAATAGAATGGGAAAGACTAGAGATCTCTTCAAGAAAATTAGAGATGTCAAGGGAACATTTCATGCAAAGATGGGCACAATAAAGGACAGAAGTGGTCTGGACCTAACAGAAGCAGAAGATATTCAGAAGAGGTGGCAAGAATACACAGAAGAACTGTACAAAAAGAATCTTCATGGCCCAGATAACCACAATGGTGTGCAACCGAGTACACACAATTAATGACTATGCAGATGATTTATTTAGGCTTTGTTATTAAACTCAGTGATATAAGAAGCGTCTTTGGGAAGATGCTTCTTCACCAAAAACACCATATTTGGTGCTGTTTTTGATTTACTGTGAAAAATGCCCTCTAAACTACTGTTCTACCTGTGATGTCCAATAAAAGTACTCTTCATATTAAAAAAAAAAAAAAAAAAGTGAGGCTGCTACTTGTCCACCATAAGCTCCAAGCTTATGGGAGAAAATTCCCTGCCTTGCTTTGTAGTGAGTGGTTCATGTTCCTTAAAAATAGAAGCAGAAGTTTTATGTTTAAAAGAGTGCCCCTCTCCTGCAAATCACTCACCTTTAAAATCCATACACTTAACCCAATGATTTCTCGTGGCTTAACGCATTTGCAGAACTCTGCCTTTGGATATAATGTTAAGTCAGATTGATCCACCCAAGGAAACCAAATTTATTACTTTATAGTCAGAGGAGTTGGTCGGTTCTCCTAAAACATATTAGCCAGTTTTTATAATGGAGTTACCTAGGCTTGGTTCTAAATGACATCTGGCTGTTTCCAAAAATAAAATTCATCCTTTTTAAGAAAAATATTTGGACCACTGAGAATGTTCAAAGCAATGTGCCACAACATATTTTTAAGCAGCCTAAATGACAGTCTAAAGCTTATTGCCTCAATTCAGTGAATAAACATGTATATGTCAGTGTGTGTGTACATCCGTGTAGGCAGATGCATAAACAATTACCAGGAAGATATACATTAGTTTTGACAGGGGTCTTCTTAGGGTGCTAAGATTATGGATGAGCTACTTTTTAAATTGTGTTTTCCTGTACTTTCCAAACTTTCTGCAACAAATCTATATCACTTTTGTAATCAGGGGAAAAAAGCACAATAAATACTTCATAAATATAGTTTTAATGTGCCACCGATCCTGAAGGCAACTTCAGATCAGAAGTTATAACAATGCTTGGCTCAGAAAAGTGTCAATGGATTAAATGCCTTGGCTTCCACGCTACAACTTTTGAAGGGCACAACCCTCATTTAGATGTACAACTTCTATTATGTCTGCTGTTGTTTCTTTAAATTACTCTCCATTAACTTAGGGCCACACTGTATAATGTCATTCCATCTGTGCTAGTGGGAGCTAAGCATAGTAATTCAGACCTTACAATACATGCAGTCACTAACCCCCACGGACAGGCCCACGACAAGCCTGAATTGTGCCCAACGTCATTCTGCTACATGGGGTCATGGTCCAGAGCAAGGCCCCAGTGAATTTCCTTTGAAAGCCCCTGCACCCCACTCAAGAAACATTTCTAAAGGAGAAGAAGAAAAGGCATGACCCCATCTGAAATGTAATCTCCAATGTTCTGTAACACAAGATATCCAAGGGCACTGGCAAGAGGCAACAGTAACGGTGGCTGTAAGGGCAAGGTGGTCCAGGCGTTTCAAAGATTGTAAGCGAATGGAACTGCTGCCTCTTGTCAGGGAACCACGGCTTGGAGATCCAAAATGCTCTATGATGTCACCCTTGATTCCGACCACCAAATGGGATGACAGAGGAAAGGCAGCGAGGTAGGGCCTGACTTGACCACACTGGCAAGAGAGAGGTAAGGTTCTTGCAATAAACAAATTGGAGCACTTGGATGCCTGAGATGAGCTCTTCAAATTTCCAGCAAATCACCTTTTCTTACAGGAATCAAAATTTCTCTCTCTTGTTACCTTGCATTTACTCAATTCCTTAAATCATCTCCTCCAATCATTCTAATGTGGAATCACAAGGAACACTCAGTAATAACAAGAAAAAGTCTTAAATACTCCTGAGGAAAAAAGGGGAATGGAGCAAAGAAAAGGAGCATACCCCAGAGTTGTAGAATGCCTTACATGTTTTTGGCAAGTTTGAACTTAGGGGTACCTCTGTCCCATCTGACGTGACCTTCAAACAGCTTGGATCAGCTGTGGAGTCAGTGGGGAACCAGAGGAGGAAGAAGAGGAATGACTGACATATTGTCAACTCAATTATTTTTTTCATCAATAAAAACTTCACGGGGACTTCCTGGTGGCCCAGTGGTTATGAATCCACCTCGCAGTGTCAGGGACAAGGAGATCCTGTGTGCCACCATGAAGGCCCCAGGCAGTCAGATAAATAAGGAAATGAATATTCTTTAAAAATTCACAAAAGCCTGAGATTCCACAGAAAACTATACGGGCAGAGAGAACTGACTAGGAAGAAGGGATATAGGAACCACCTGGTCTATCACATCTCATACTTTAGCTGATAAGGTAAGCCCTAAAATGGGATATGCAGTCATACTGCATATAAACTACACCTCAATAACCTGACTTTGAAAAAAAAGGAGACACAGATGTAGAGAAAAATTGCCCTATAAAATTTCCCCTTCTCCCCAAGTAAGTAAATCCTGGTGAAGAAGGGGAAGGTACCCACTCTGGGCAGCTTGCATAGATGAGGAGTGTCATAGGGGACTCTGTGGGCGCTCCCTTTCCAGCTAATCTGGGTAGCAAGACAATGTGATGGAGACTTGAAGTCACTAAATGTCTTCCATGGTAATAAAAGCCTTCCTACTGTGAAACAACTTTAAACTGTTCCATACCTCTCAAAAACAGACTCCTGAAAGGTACAACTGTGCATCCATAATGATGTGAGAGAGAAATACTTTCCTTGCCAAGGAGCTAATCAGTCAATCAACATCTAACCTTTTAAAAAGAATTCATCCACACTTCAATGGGCTCCCTGTCTGTCTAAAAACCACGAAAGCATCCTGGGATTTGCCTGGTAATAGTTCAGCAGATGGCAGAACTTTGAATATGGGAAAAAATCAACCAACCAACCAACAGTTTTTGAGCATATGTTCTTCTGAGACACAGTACTAGACCCTGGAGGAGACTAAGTGTAAAAGGGGATTTCTGCCTTTGGTAATTTCTGATCATCACTGGGGAGCTGCCCTACTCATTAAACACGGAATACTCCCAAAACTGTTTGAAACAGATTACAATCATCACTTTCACAGAGATTAATTCAATCCTGCCTGTATACCTACGAAGTTTGTGTCAATCACCCTGTTTTATAATTAGGTCATATAAAACAACAGCACAAGAAGTGACTCGGCACATGACGAGTGACAAAGATATGGGTGATACGGGCCACGGGCCTGACTTCACAAAGACTATGAGACAGACTTCACGAATGTGAAATATCTGAGTAGAAGAAGAGAGAAATAACAGCATTTAAGCCCGGTGTCGTAGTGTGAGCAAAGGTGTGACTGCACAGTCACTGCCAGGAAGTCAATTGTTTAGCTGCTAGGTTGTGTCCGACTTTTGGGACCCTAGAGACTGTAGCTTCAGACACGACTGAGTGACTTCACTTTCACTTTTCTCTTTCCTGCATTGGAGAAGGAAATGGCAACCCACTCCAGTGTTCTTGCCTGGAGAATCCCAGGGACAGGAGAGCCTGGTGGGCTGCCGTCTATGGGGTTGCACAGAGTCGGACACGACTGAAGCGACACAGCAGCAGCAGCAGCAGACTGTAGCTTGGCAGGTCCCTCTATCCATGGAATTTTCCAGGCAAGAATACTGGATTGGGTTGCCATTTCCTTCTCCAGGGTATCTTCCTGACCAACCCATGTCTCTTGCACTGGCAGGCAGATTCTTTACTGCTGAATCACCAGGGAAGCCCAGAGAGTCAATTACTGAGCTCCAAAAGACTTGGCCCTGAACAGAACACAAGGTTCTAAGAATTTTAATTCCATACAAGGACCCAGCGTGAACACCTATTCCATGTGGATAAAAGAAGAGCTCTAGATATGAGTTCTTTGGTAAAAAACAAAACAAAACAAAATTCTCCAGCTTTATCATGAAATATATGACAGTCCTATATAAAAGAGTATAGAAAAAGGATGATCCAAAAGAATCACACAGAGGTGAGTGATGTCTTAGTCTGTTCAGGCTGCTATAACAGAATACCATAAGCCTGGGTAGAATACACAACATTGATTTCTCACCATCCTTGCGTCTGGGAAGTCCAAGATGAAGGTGCTGGCAGATCCAGTGTCTGGTGACAGCCCACTTTGTGGTTTGCAGGTCTTCTCATTGTGTTCTCACGTGGCTGAGAGAGAACGAGAAAGCTCTCATTTTTGTTTTTAATAAGGGCACTAATCCCATTCATATGGGCTATATCTTCATGATCTAGTCACTTCCCAAAATCCCTACCTGCTGCTACTGTCACAATGGGGTGAGGGGTAGGACTTCAACATACAACTTTGGGAAGGATACAAATATCCATCCTACGGCAAGTTATCCATCACGGCTGTGAGGTTTAGATAGAGATGTCTAGCAGTCATGGTCCTAAGTCATCGCTAACATCCAGAGCCGCTGACTAGTCTGATCATTGTTACCTGCCCCTTCCTTCTTCCATCTGCTTTATAAAAAAGAAACTCTAAGCTCTCATGGGTATTGTCTGCTTATCATTCAGATAGTTCTCCAAAACCTCACATGCAAAACTTTACATCGTGAAATGATGTCATTATCAAAATCTAGAATTATTCTTGGGCTCCTAGAGTAGAATGTTTACCCTCCCCTGACTCTTTTCAAACAGGTGGGTAGACCCAGGTGGCAAGCAAAGAAAAAAAATGGCTTAAAATAAATTGTAATATTTTACTGTAACATATCATTTGCTGAAATCAAGCTTTGTCCAAACTACATTACCCCAAAAGTAAGAGAGTGTCCCTGTCTGATGCTAAATTCTAAGCCAGCTGCTTCAGAGCTCTGTGCTGCTTCCTTCTCCATGGTCTGACCTTAACGGCCAGACATTTATCAGTGTTCTTGCTGTAACCGAACAGCACTTATTCCGTATTACATGCTGCTTAGGCTGCACCACAGAGACAGCCGGAAAACGCCTTAGCAGCACGGCTTTTTGCATTTCCACGGAGAAGTTATGCCTGAAGCAGTCATCTTATCCAGATGTATCTTCCCCCCTCCAGATTGGGTCTTATCACCAGCTCAGTCACCCTCTTATCCTACTCCTGAGAAGTGGAGATTGGGGCCAGAAAATATGGCTGAGCAGGACCCTGGAAGACTCACGCACAAGCACATCTTTATTCTGCAGTTAAAATTTCTGAGAGGTTCCAACCTGAGAGATCCCATTATTGGAAACTTCAAAGAAATAAAACGAACATCATAGTTCCTTATGTAGGACAATATTCCAAAGTTCAAAACGTTATTCCATCTGGGAGACAAGATAGGGCCTGTCTGTGTCATCATGTGCATGAATGTGTGTATGTGTGTGAATGGTCTTAACAGACTGGCAGCGGTGTGATGGATGACCTCTAACCTCCTATGATCCTGTCCACCTTAATATAAGCTTCTTCCTTCAGGTGAGATGCTGCTGAACTACAGGTAATGCACGCACGTAACTCCAAGTAACTCAGGGCTCAATAGCCTTCGTTTCAGAAATTACTAGTGAGCTTGCCGAAAGCAAAAGGAGCCCCACTACCTTCTGACCCAGGTGACCACGAGGCACGTTTTACATTGTCTGTATGAGAGTTCTCAAATTTCGGAAAGTTTGAGATTTACAGAAAGCAACATTGGTCTAGAAGTGAAGATTCTCATCCCCAAGGAAATGAGTTCTAGTGAGTTCTAGTGACCTATTTGGATGGGAGGAATGGTGAGGATTAAATGCTTCATATTTATTGAGCACCTGCAGTGATCTATGTCCTTTTCAAAACATAGCAGAGGAGACATAACTTCTCTTTCAATCAGGTTAATGAGGAATTGATTTTTGAAGCTTTTTAAAAACACAAAGTGCAATACCAGCGTTAAACACCAATCAGATGGGGAGTGGTGCTCACCTAGCTGACTGCCTAATGTGGAAGGGAAAGTGTGGGTGATCAATAGCGGATCTATAACTTGTTCCCAGGGTGCAATAGAGTGCTTTCCCCATCAGCAGCATGAGCAAAGACTCATAGTCTCTTTGCTCAAAACCGTGGTAGTAATCAAAAGAGGACTCAATCTCCCTATAAGTTAGTGGGTGCTCTTTACGATAAGGAGACGGGGCAGAGACAAAAATCTAGAAGGGATACAGAGGCCAAGAACAAGCAAAAGGCCCTGGCACAGACTTTTGCAAAATGTATGTCATGGTTTCTCAAGACAACTGGACCACCTGGTGTTAGAAAGTTAAGTTAAAGCTCCTTTCTTTCTGTCTTCCACGGACCGCAAACCACACAAACGACCTTAGGACAGTGTTAGCCAACGTCCTCTACGGTGAGGAGGGACTCAGCATTAAGCTTTGTGACTCCCGACATGCCCAGGTCTGGCCTGGGAACACTGAGGAGTATATTCAGTGTTGGTGAGACTTGGATTGTGCAGATGAACTGGAATCTATCGAGGGCTGGGTGAGACACACGCCCACATTGGCAACAAAGTCTAAAGTAACGATGTGTTAGTCGTTCAGTTGTGTCCGACTCTTTGCGACCCCATGGACTGTAGCCCACTAGGCTCCTTTGTCCATGGGATTCTCCTGGCAAGAATACTGGAGAGGGTTGCCATGCCCTTCTCCAAAATAATAACTATCATTTATTGAGGACTAAGTATGTGCCAGACCCTGAGTCAGTCAGACTCCTGACCTACAGCATCTGATTTAATCCTCACAGCAACCCCATGGAGTAGGGATTGTTGTTACCACCATCACACAGATGAGAAACTGAGAGGAGTGAGCTGCCTAACTGATAAGTGTTAGCACCGGAATTCCAATCTTTAGAGAGTCAGACTCCGAGTCCTGTGCCCTTAATCACCCTACAATCTGCCTTCCAACAAATAAAGCTACCATCTATTGAACACTTCAATACATGCCAATGACGGGCTGGCTATGAATATCATCTCATAACATAGGCAGTTAAGATGAGTAATTCAGCAACTCTTTCATCTACTGAGGACTAACTTCATACATCATGCCAAAATGTTTCCTAAGTGTAAAGGAAACAAATGTCACTGCCTTCAGGAAGGTCATCATTCTTCCAACTGACCCATAAGTGGATCCTGACATGTTATCAGGATGGGTTTTCCTACTGGTACAATACTACAGCAAGAACACACTGAAGTATGTAAAGAGAGCCATCTGAATTCATTTAAAAAGTCTAAATTATGAAATGTTTTAAAATACAATCCTTTTCACTTTTAAGATTCACTTTTTCACTTCTTTTACATTTTAAGAAAAACTAAAGCTAGACCTAAGGTAACAACGTATTGCCAAGTGAAAACCCTGAGTAGTCAAGAAAATTTTCATTCATGATTGCTTTGACTTTCTGCAAATTAAAGTGCTTCTACAGCGCCTGCAGACAGTTTATTCCCTTAAGGAGATGAAAGAGTCCCTCTGAAATCCAGCTTCTGCCTGAGTTATGACAAATCCCAAATTAGTGGTCCCTCAGTAGGCTCTATACTAATGACCGTACGTTTTATCTTGTATTGACTATTTTCAGTAGCTCTTTGCCAAGGAATGCAAATGGTGTTAGTCCATCATCTCATTTACTTTTATATAACAAAGTAGGCTAACCTGTGACCCACAGATGAAGTTATATTTCCCAAGTCACACACTGAACTGAAAATAGACTCACACCCTGCCCCATTCGTCAGAACTTCTGGTCCAGCTCATGCTTGCTCTCCACATTCCTCCTTCCACTGGGTAAATCTTGCTTCTCTTCCATTCTTGACAAACAAAGTCAGGAACTCCTAAGTCTAATTGCTCGTGTCTTTGTGTATAAATTAGTGGTTAATAATGTTATGAATAATTACATATTATTAATAACAATATCATTATTTTTCTAAAGGTCATTCAAAGAAGAACTTTAGTCCCCAGCCTGAAAGGAAGAAAATGGGGAATGAAAGAAGGAGCTATTTGCTTATTCATGTGTTTTTAAGTTTAGAAGAAACCAAGAACGAGACCATGACACACACCAGAGCTTCACGTTGTCCCCCCATTCTATACTCGACTTCCTCCTTACTGCGAAAACCTCAATTTCACTCAGAGCTACAACTTACCCAGCAGAAAACATTAACCTTCCCAGACTCCTTCATAGCTAATAGTCAGGTGACCCAGTTCTGGTCAGTGAGGCATATGCAGAAGTCCTTGGGGATTTCTGGGAAGTGTGTCATCTTCCTGATATCAGCACTTGCTCTTCTTTTCTCTTTCTGTCAGGAATATGACCATTGCTCCTGGAGATACAGCAACCATCTTTCAATCATGAGGCTAAAGTCACGTGCTATGAATGATAAGGAAAGAAAACAGAAGTCATGGTGTTCAGTGCATGAGCATCTATGCTGGCCATGGATATCCTGTCCCATCTAGGACCTGCCCTTGTGTGAAAAAATCTTGTATTTAACCCACTGGAATCAGGATTTCCATCATCTTCCACCAAAGAGATTTTTTAAAGATCCAGTTAATTGGGGGGATACCCTACTAAAAGGTAACCAAGACTTAGGGCATTTGGAGTTGCACGGACCCGTTGCTGTTGTTGTTGAGCTCCTCGGTCATGTCTGACTCTTTGCAAGCCCACAGACTGCAGCATGCCAGACTTCCCTGTCCTTCACTATCTCCCGGAGTTTGCTCAAACTCATGTTCGTCGAGTCACTGATGCCATCCAACCATCTCGTCCTCTGTGGTTCCCTTCTCCTCCTGCCTTCAATCTTTCCCAGCACCAGGGTCTTTTCCAATGAGTCAGCTCTTCACATCAGGTGGCCAAAGTATTAGAGCTTCAGCATCGGTTCTGCCAATGAGTATTCAGGGTTGATTTCCTTTAGCATGGACTTGTTTGATCTCCTTGCTGTCCAAGGGACTGTCAAGAATGTTCTCCAGCACCACAGCTCGAAAGTATCTTTAAAAAGGTTTCAATTGGAATGGACCTGTAGAGATCAACTAATTGAAACCATTTTAAACCAAGAAGAAGACCAAAGAGCAGACGAGAGATGTGCCTCGGGTCACAAAGCTGGTGCTTCAGTTCTCAGCCCAGTGCTTTCTGTGATTCCATGTGGCCTGCCTTGAAGAGAAAAAGATTAGAATGAGCTAGAGAAAGAAATATTTCTCAGATAGCCAGATAAAAGTGGCTCTGTGAGAGAATAAGCTGGATCCGTAACTGGATGGAGATGTACTCAAAAACTGTTGACATAGTCCTTTTAAGAGAAGCAAGCCCTTCAAAAAGAGAGACAGAAGAAAAAAATGAAGCTCACAGGCTTCTATACTCAGAAGTTGAAAACAACCGTTTATTAAGTTATTTTAGCAGTCTCCCCAGAGTAAGCTAGAAATAGCAGTGTTGGTCTTATTCTTTAAAAGAAAGTGGAAAACTGCCCTCTTCTAATTAGAGAAAAATCATTCAAAAGGCGGCTCATTCTGCAGTCCCACACTGTCTCTGTACAGAGTTTCTCTAGCTATTTAGAGCCTGGACCCTGGAGCCAGATTGCCTGTGTTCAAACTCCATCTCTACCACTTGCCAGATGTGTGAACTTAGGTAAGTAACCTCTCTGGATTTCTGTCTTTCCATCTATAAAATATGTATAATAATAATACTTACTGAAGGTTGTGGGCTCAGTTGGTAAAGAATCTTGCTGCAATGCAGGGATCCCAGTTCAATTCCTAGGTCGGTCGAGAAGATCTGCTGGAGAAGGGATAGGCTACCCACTCCGGTATTCTTGGGCTTCCCTTGCGGCTCAGCTGGTAAAGAATCTGCCTGCAATGCGGGAGACCTGGGTTCAATCCCTTGGTTGGGAAGATCCCCTGGAGAAGGGCAAGGCTACCCACCAGTATTCTGGCCTGTGGTATAGACACATATACATAACACATGCATATACACACATGTACGCTACCATTACTATGATAGCTATAGTCATATGTAATAGAAGCCTGGGGTTCAAAGAAAAAGAAAATTCACGTCCCCGGGGATGTTTTGGCAGACTGATAACAAAAACACTTACATGAATGACTTCCTAGTTTAAGGAACCTCACCAAACATTTGTTGAATGAATGACTGAATGTCATCAGTCAAAGAAAGTCCCAAAGAATCTTATAAATCTCAAAAAAAGATATCTAAGGGTAATGTAGAAGCCAAAATTTTGCATGTGTGTGTTTTCTTTTTTACTAAGTTTATTTATTTTTTAATGAAGGATAATTGTTTTACAGAATTTTGCTGTTTTCTGTCAAACCTCAACATGAATCAGCCATAGATTTACACATGTCCCCTCCCTCCTGAACCTCCCTCCCCTCTCCTTCCCCATCCCATACCTCTAGGTTGATACAGACCCCTCTGAGTTTCCTGAGCCATACAGAAAATTCCCATTGGCTATCTAATTTACACATGGTAATGTAAGTTAGAAACCAAAATTTTAGAATTTGGAAACATGGCTAGAATTCATTTAGCCATAAATTGTAATGAATGAATAGCAAGAAAATGTGTGATTGTACTTTTGGCTTATATTTCTAATTCGCTAGAAAAATATGGTGTTTACCTTTATCAATTTTAATAATAAAATTATGTATTTTCTTTTAAAAGAGACAGAGTAGCTCTAAATCTGTATGACAGCCTTAGTAACCACCGTGAGAAAGTCAGGCCATGTACAGCACATGGGGCTCAGATCACTTAGCTGTGTGTCGACTTCCACTTGCTGGACACTCCCCACCACCTTTCTGTCCACAGGACAATGAGAGCAGAGAACTAAGAACTAGGACCCTGAACCACGGATACTGCTGTGTGACCTTGGGCAGGTCACATAACCTATTTGGATCTGTTTTCTATCAAGAAAAATGAGAGTCTTGGACTAGCTCATTACCAAGTTTTCTTTAAGTCCAATAATTTTCAGAAATCTTCTATAGGGATAAAACTAAAAGTTAGGAGATATAAATTGTGACAAACGTCACAGATATCAAGCCAAGGAAAATCAATAAGAATATCTCCAAGGCAAGCTTAGCTGGTTTTGCCACTTTCAATGCACCTATCACTATTAACCTGTAGCGTTTCTACCATGATTATCACCTTACTGTTGCAGAGGAAGTATCTTTTTGCATTTAAAATATCTCAGCTATTGCAGTGACCTGCGATGGGGTCCATGGCACATCTCTGAGGCCACACTCCCAAGAAGGAGAAAAGAGGTGGACAAGGGGTGATTAGAAGGACTTTCAAGATGGGAAAAGAAAAAATGCACAAAATGTCTATCAGAGAAATCATATCAAATACCATATCAATTCTGAAGGCAAAGGCAGAATTTTGAGCAAAGGTCAAATTGCTTGCTCTAGGGGACACCTGTTCCTGTTTTGCCTTTCCTAACATCACCCTGACTTTTCTTGCCAGTTTAGCTGAAACTGCTCCCACCCCCAGCAAGAGGACTGAGTCCTGACTGGCCCAAGCTATTCTGTATTGGCCGCTCTGTCCTGGCCACAATGATTGGTTGAGGAAAAGGTACATATTATGGAATAAATGTGACCTGCCCCCCAAATTCATATGTTGAAATCGAATCCCAATTCGATTTGGAGGTAGGGCCTCTTGGAGTTCATTGGGTCATGAGAATGGAGTCCTCATGAACAGGATTAGCCTTCTTTATTTTATAAGAAAAGACCAAAGATCTAACTAGCTCTTTCTGCCATGTGAGGATACAACCCAACAGAGAGCGCCCACCAAAACCCGATCATGCTGGTACCTGGATTTCAGACTTTCAGTCCTCAGACCTGTGACAAATAAATTTCTGTAGCTTATAAGCTACCCAGTCTAAGTACTATGCTATAGTAGCCTCAACTGACCAAAATAGCACTTAAAAAAAATCAGGCCCGTCAAGGGCCAATAAGACAAATTTTGGTTGAAACCAAAGAAGCCAAGTTTCTCTTTCTCATGGATATGAATGAAGACACTGTCAGGGAGATGTTCACAACCATCTTCAGACCCAAGAGGAGAGCCTGCTTAATAACAGGACCAACACAAAGATTCATTTGAGTCCTAATTCAAGTCCTACGCAGAACATTTAGTTACAAAGCAGCAAGAGTCCTCCTTTCCACATTAGCCAATTTAGGTTGAGTCTTCCATTCTTTGAGACCAAAAACTTTCTAACTGAAGCAGTTTGCCGATTGTCGGAATGGGGGCATTAAGAGTCAAATGAGGGTGCATACACGAACCAGTCATGATTCAGGAGACAAAATGACCCAAAGTGAATAAATCAGCAGGAAAAACTAGCAGATCAGGCCTCATGGAAAGGGATCTGACACAAAGTAGCTGGTCCATGCCTGCATTTAAAAGATCAAGGACACACCATCCTAAGATATCACAGGATGTCTTCTGTGCGAGAAGTAAAAGCAGGAGGCTTCTGAGACTGTATCTGTCAAATGTGCAGCCACTCCACTGAGGGTCCTGTTGAGACTCAGTGTTCCACTGAGAAAAAATCAGAAGAGGTAAAAAGGAAGGCAGGACTTAGGAGATGAAAATCATAAACCATTGCCCCACAGTCCTGGGAAAGCACAATATGACTGAAGGCAGCATCAGTGTCTACAGAGTCCAGCTCAGTGGGGAAGTGCTCTAGGCCACAGCAATACATGCCATCAGACAGATGATTTGTATGGTTCCAGGTGAGTCATCAATCCACTTGGAGGCAGAACTCAGGCAGCGTGAGAGGTCCAGGGGGAGAGTCCCACCTCCTGGGGCAGAAGTTGAGATTGGCAAGATTTAAGCAGGGGACATGCTCCCCTTTAAACCAAAGTGTGGTTTCAGATTACTCCCATCCCTAACACTTCAGCAACTTTGTGATTCAATATCGTATTTTATAAAGAACTATGGGGGCTTTCCTGATAGCTCAGTTGGTAAAGAATCCACCTACAATGCAGGACCCTGGTTTGATTCCTGGGTTGGGGAGATCCGCTGGAGAAGGAAAAAGCTACCCACTCCAGTATTCTGGCCTGGAGAACTCCGTGGACTGTATAGTCCATGGGGTAGCAAAGAGTTGGACACGACTGAGCAGCTTTCACTTTCATTTGGGGCTTCCTAAGTGGCTTAGAGGGTAAAGCGTCTGCCTGCAATGTGGGAGACATGGGTTCAATCCCCGGGTTGGGAAGATCCCCTGAAGAAGGAAATGGCAACCCACTCCAGTACTGTTGCCTGGAAAACTCCATGGATGGAGGATCCTGGTAAGCTACAGTCCATGGGATCGCAAAGAGTCGGACATGACTGAACAACTTCACTTCAGACCAAAATACTGGAATGTTCTTTTTATGTATAGTTTTATTTATTTATTTTTGTGTGTGCTTGGTCTTCATTGCTGCACTGGCTTTTCTCTAGTGAAGGTGTATGGGCTTCTCATTGCAGTGGCCTTTCTTGTTGAGGAGCCCAGGCTCTAGGGCACATCAGCTCAGTAGTTATGGTTCCTGGGCTCTGGAGCACAGGCTCAGTAATTGTGGCCCACGGGCTTAGTTGTTCCGCATCGCATGGGATCTTCACAGATCAGGGGTCAAACCTGTGTCTCCTGCACTGGCAGGTGGATTATGTCCCACTGAACCACTAAGGAAAGCACCTGGAATATTCCTGAACATAAGTCCAACAAGGAAAGTGACTGCATCTTTTTGTTTACTGCTCCATCCCCAGCACCCAGCATAGTGTGGGACACATAAAAGTTGTTCAATAAACACTTGTCCGAAGAATGGGGTCCTTAGCAGGCTGTTAGTTTCCAAGCTATGAAAGGGGGCTTCGAATGCAATGGGAAAAGTGAAGCATCCCACAGGAAAGATTGGGCTACTGCATGTGGAAAGGGAAAGGTTGATGGGCATGCAGGCATAGCCACTTCATTCTTGGCAATAGGGAAAACTCTAAATCCCATTTTCTGGGGAAGAGATTGATGGGAAAGTCAGAGTTGACATTTGGCCAATACAGATTAATTCAGCTATACTGGTTGTTTACAGCTGAATGGTCAGTGCCATTGCTATAGGAGTTTAGTTAGGAGTGCTAATCGATCAGTCATGTCTGACTCTTTTCGACCCCATGGACTGTAGCCCACCAGGCTCCTCTGTCCATGGAATTCTCCAGGCAAGTATACAGGAGTGGGTTGCCATTCCCTTCTCCAGGGGATCTTCCTGACCCAGGTATCAAACTCAGGTCTCCCGCATCGCAGGCAGATTCTTCACCATCTGAGCCACCAGGGAAGCCCTGCCATTGCTATACTATTGTGACATAGTTGGAATATCATCCAAGGGAGAATGATTCCTGTTCTTTGGAAAGTACTCTCTGGTCTGGACAGTATGTCCCCTGAGCCTGGGCAGGGTTAAGCCTGCAGGTGAATCCATCATGGCCAAGGGCTGAATCAAGATACAAAGGCAGATAAGGTAGGACGCAGGTGCTATAGCCGATGCCAGGATACTTCTTCAGTAGCCATAATGCTTTGGAGCCCTGGGATTAAATTTAATACAGGCCAAGAGTAGTCTGAATCTTAAAATTTTTGGAAATTTTGTGTATGTGGTATAATACCCTTTGCACTACAAAATTATGAATGCTTCCACCTGCCCCCAAAATAGACATTCTGAGTAAGACATCCATGAGAAAAAAATTCCTTCCTCCACTTTGTCACTGGGCTCTTCATTCTTACTTTGGGGATGTTTATCCTGGACAGTTCTCTTACTTGAATCTCCAGATTCAAAATTATTCATGTATTCATCCATTCATTCAAATGATGCACTTTGAGTTTATCTACTGGAGTAACAATAGTGAACAAAAGATATAAGATCCCATCATTTACAGAGTGTGTAGTCAAGTAAGAAAGATAATAGTGTAAATAAGTAAACAAAGAAGATGGGGTCATGTAGACAGGGAAAGAAAGAAAATATATTATAAAGAAAATAAAACAGGGAAATAGGGTAGAGAGTCTCTATGGTAGAGGGAAATGCTTTAGGTAGAGTAGCCAGGAGGTATAGTTTGAGCCTAAACCAGGATGAGAGAAGGGAGCAAGCCCAGCAGATATTTGGGGAAAGAGGGTTTGGGAATAAATGACAAGCAAGTGCCAAGTCCCCAGGGAAGAAACTGAAAGGGGGCCAGTGTGGCTGGACCATCACAAGGAAAGGAAGAGGTGAGGCAGGAGAGGAGGGCAGGTGCTAGACTGGGCAAGGTTTGGGAGTCGGGCTTAGGAATTAGGACATTAATTATGGTTTTATGAAAAGTCTGAGGATTTTAAGTAAACGAGTGGCCTTATCTGACTTATTTTAGAAGACCATTCCTGTGTGGCTAACATGCAATAGGGGCCAAGTGTGGAACCTGAAAGACCAGGAGGCCACTGCAGGACTCTGGGCAAGGGTGACTTAGGTGCTAAGTGTGGCAGAAGACGCAAGAGAAGAGGGAAAATTCTCCGTGGGACCTCCTAGCATCTTGTTATAATAGTGCTAGAACTTTCCTTATATTCACATCAAAATAAAAACAGTAGCTCTGAGAATTAACCACCTCCTAGGCACTGAGTCCTAAGTATGCTCCTCACATTCAAGCTCCTTTCATCCTCCCAACAGACTCATGAAGGAGATTGTTATGGGCTACATTGTGCTGCCCCAAATTCATATCTTGAAGCCTTAACCTCCAATGTGACTGTATTTGAAGATAGGACCTTTAAGGAGATAATTAAGGAGGCAATTAATTACGACCTTAATTGAGCTCCTAAGTGACAGTGAGAGTCACTCAGTCACGTCCGACTCTTTGCAACCCCATGGAATTCTCCAGGCCAGAATCCTGGAGTTGGTAGCCATTCCCTTCTCCAGGAGATCTTCCCAACCCAGGGATCAAACCCAGGTCTCCTACATTGTGGGCAGATTCTTAACAAGCTGAGCCACAAGGGAAGGCCAAGAATACTGGACTGGGTAGCCTAACCCTTCTCCAGGGGATCTTCCCAACCCAGAAATCGAACCGGGGTCTCCTGCATTGCAGGCAGATTCTTTACAAACGGAGCTATGAGGGAAGCCATCAGTTTAGTTCAGTCGCTCAGTCGTGTCTGACTCTTTGTGACCCCATGAATCACAGCACACCAGGCTTCCCTGTCCATCCAACTCCCGGAGTCTACTCAAAATCATGTCCATCGAGTTAGTGATGCCATCCAGCCATCTCATCCTCTGTCGTCCCCTTCTCCTTCTGCCCTCAATCTTTCCCAGCATCAGGATCTTTTCCAATGAGTCAACTCTTTGCATGAGGTGGCCAAAGTATTGGAGTTTCAGCTTTAGCATCAGTCCTTCCAATGAATACTGAGGACTGATCTCCATTAGGATGGACTGGTTGAATCTCCTTGCAGTCCAAGGGACTCTCAAGAGTCTTCTCCAACACCACAGTTCAAAAGCATCAATTCTTGGGTGCTCAGCTTTCTTCACAGTCCAACTCGCACATTCATACATGACCACTGGAAAAACCATAGCCTTGACTAGATGGACCTTTGTTGGCAAAGTAATGTCTCTGCTTTTGAATATGCTATCTAGGTTGATCATAACTTTCCTTCCAAGGAGTAAGCGTCTTTTAATTTCATGGCTGCAATCACCATCTGCAGTGATTTTGGAGCCCCAAAAAATAAAGTCTGACACTGCTTCCACTGTTTCCCCATCTATTTCCCATGAAGTGATGGGACCAGATGCCATGATCTTCGTTTTCTGAATGTTGAGCTTTAAGCCAACTTTTTCACTCTCCACTTTCACTTTCATCAAGAGGCTTTTGAGTTCCTCTTCACTTTCTGCCATAATGGTGGTGTCATCTGCATATCTGAGGTTCTTGATATTTCTCCTGGCAATCTTGATTCCAGCTTGTGTTTCTTCCAGCCCAGTGTTTCTCATGATGTACTCTGCATATAAGTTAAATAAGCAGGGTGACAATATACAGCCTTGACGAACTCCTTGTCCTATCTGGAACCAGTCTGTTGTTCCATGTCCAGTTCTAACTGTTGCTTCCTGACTTGCATACAAATTTCTCAAGAGGCAGATCAGGTGGTCTGTTATCCCATCTCTTTCAGAATTTTCCACAGTTGATTGTGATCCACACAGTCAAAGGCTTTGGCATAGTCAATAAAGCAGAAATAGATGTTTTTCTGGAACTCTCTTGCTTTTTCCATGATCCAGTGGATGTTGGCAATTTGATCTCTGGTTCCTCTGCCTTTTCTAAAACCAGCTTGAACATCAGGAAGTTCACAGTTCGCATATTGCTGAAGCCTGGCTTGGAGAATTTTGAGCATTACTTTACTAGCATGTGAGATGAGTGCAATCGGGCGGTAGTTTGAGCATTCTTTGGCATTGCCTTTCTTTGGGATTGGAATGAAAACTGACCTTTTCCAGTCCTGTGGCCGCTGCTGAGTTTTCCAAATTTGCTGGCATATTGAGTGCAGCACTTTCACAGCATCATCTTTCAGGATTTGAAAGAGCTCAACTGGAATTCCATCACCTCCACTAGCTTTGTTCATAGTGATGCTTTCTAAGGCCCACTTGACTTCACATTCCAGGATGTCTGGCTCTAGGTCAGTGATCACACCATCGTGATTATCTGGGTCATGAAGATCTTTTTTGTACAGTTCTTCTGTGCATTCTTGCCACCTCTTCTTAATATCTTCTGCTTCTGT
Source organism: Bos grunniens (assembly GCF_055505025.1). NCBI lineage: Eukaryota > Metazoa > Chordata > Mammalia > Artiodactyla > Bovidae > Bos > Bos grunniens. The sequence goes on from NC_141174.1 coordinate 14,048,247, forward strand.
TAGGTCCAGACCATTTCTGTCCTTTATCGAGCCCATCTTTGCATGAAATGTTCCCTTCGTATCTCTAATTTTCTTGAAGAGATCTCTAGTCTTTCCCATTCTATTGTTTTCCTCTATTTCTTTGCATTGATTGCTTATCTCTTCTTGCTATTCTTTGGAACTCTGCATTCAGATGCTTATATATTTCCTTTTCTCCTTTGCTTCTCACTTCTCTTCTTTTCATAGCTATTTGTAAGGCCTCCTCAGCCATTTTGCTTTTTTGCATTTCTTTTCCATGGGGATGGTCTTGATCCCTGTCTCCTATACAATGTCACAAACCTCATTCCATAGTTCATCAGGCACTCTGTCTATCAGATCTAGTCCCTTAAATCTATTTCTCACTTCCACTGTATAATCATAAGGAATTTGATTTAGGTCATACCTGAATGGTCTAGTGGTTTTCCCTACTTTCTTCAACTTAAGTCTCTATTTGGCAATAAGGAGTTCATGATCAGAGCCACAGTCAGCTCCTGGTCTTGTTTTTGCTGACTGTGTAGACCTTCTCCATATATGGCTGCAAAGAATATAATCAATCTGATTTCAGTGTTGACCATCTGGTGATGTCCATGTGTAGAGTCTTCTCTTGTGTTGTTGGAAGAGGGTGTTTGCTATGACCAGTGCATTCTCTTGGCAAAACTCTATTAGCCTTTGCCCTGCTTCATTCCATATTCCAAGGCCAAATTTGCCTGTTATTCCAGGTGTTTCTTGACTTCCTACTTTTGCATTCCAGTCCCCTATAATGAAAAGGACATCTCTTTTGGGTGTTAGTTCTAAAAGGTCTTGTAGGTCTTCATAGAACCGTTCAACTTCAGCTTCTTCAGTGTTACTGGTTGGGGCATAGGCTTGGATTACTGTGATATTGAATGGTTTGCCTTGAAAACAAACAGAGTTTGTTTTTGAGATTGCATCCAAGTACTGCATTTCGGACTCTTCTTTTGACCATGATGGCTTCTCCATTTCTTCTAAGGGATTCCTGCCCTCAGTAGTAGATATAATGGTCATCTGAGTTAAATTCACCCATTCCAGTCCATTTTAGTTCGCTGATTCCTAGAATGTCAACATTCACTCTTGCCATCTCTTGTTTGACCACTTCTAATTTGCCTTGATTCATGGACCTGACATTCCAGGTTCCTATGCAATATTGCTTTTTACAGCATCAGACCTTGCTTCTATCACCAGTCACATCCACAACTGGGTATTGTTTTTGCTTTGGCTCCATCCCATCATTCTTTCTGGAGTTATTTCTCCACTGATCTCCAGTAGCATATTGGGCACCTACTGACCTGGGGAGTTCCTCTTTCAGTATCCTATCATTTTGCCTTTTCATACTGTTCGTGGGGTTCTCAAGGCAAGAATAATGAAGTGGTTTGCCATTGCCTTCTCCAGGGAAGCCATAGTTGGGCCCTAATCCAATAAAACTAGTGTCCTTATGAGAAGCGGGAGAGAGACCCAGGGATATCACACACAAAGGAAGAACCACGTGAGGAAACAGACATCTGCAAGCCATGCAGAGAGGCCTCAGGAGAAACCAAACCTGCCAGCTCCTTAATCTTGGACTTTCAGCCTCCAGAACTGAGATAAACACATTTGTTTTTAAAGCCACCCCATCTGTGATATTTTATTATGGCAGCCTGAGCAGATTAATAAAAAGGCACCAGCATAAAGGAATGTGGCCCCAGACTTATGCTTCCTGGGTTCAGATCCTGGTTTCATGCTTATTAACATACCTGTCTCCTTGGCTTAACTATGATGCTCTGCTAGTCACCAGAGAAACAGCAATGACACCAATGAATGTAAACTTACATCAAAGTTACCTAAACCCTACATATCACCCAGTGGAAAATGAAGATGAAAAATGCTCAGCCGAAAAAGAAGGCACTCTGTCAGTGAGCGGTTCTGTTTAACAGATAGGCATGGATGGGCGGGAAGAAAACCTTGTTCAATATTGGAGTTCAGTGGGAAAGAAAGAGATGCGCCCCCAAAGTTTTGACTCTAGATGCTTGGCACCTAAAAATCTATAAAATCCCTCCCCAGTTGAAGCCACTCTCTTGGGTCATAGAATCGCAGGTCAGCCCACAGAGAGGCAATGGGGTTTCTGTCTCTTCCAGACCCTTACATTTACAAGTAAGGAGATGGACTCATTGGAAAAGAAGGGGCGACAGAGGATGAGATGGTTGGATGGCATCACCGACTCAATGGACATGAGTTTGAGCAGGCTCTGGGAGGCAGAGAAGGACAGGGAGGCCTGGTGTGCTGCAGTCCATGGGGTTATAAAGAGTCGGGCACGACTGAGGCACGAAACAACAACAAAAGGGGACCGAGGCCCAAAGCAGTTAGTGACTCGCAGTTTGATGCAGTTAGGGGGGCTCTGCTGTGGCACTGGCCAACACCAGCTCTGACGGGGCCATTTTTTAAATCTCCCTGAAAGCCTATATATTTTATTAGAACAGCATGTCCCATCTCAGACATGGCTGAAGTTCAGACTGATCTAATGAGCAAAAGAGCTCAAAGAAAGTCTCCTGGGGCCACTTCCCGCCATTATTTGAACCCTCTTTTCAAGGACACGCAGCCAAAGCCACAGCCAGGTGGGGAGGGAGCAAATTCCTCCAGAGCAATTCAGCCACTGGGAGAGATGGGGCATCGTATTCCCAGTAGATTTTTTTTTTCCCCAAATAATGCTCGTTTCCTTCCGCATTTTGCAATAGGACAACTTGATGACACAAATTTTTTCCCATTCACATTCAGCTGCCTGTACTTCATTACTTTCTACAGATGCTCCCAGCCTCAGAGCACGCCAGCTCTTTGTCACTGGTACACTCCTACCATTGAGCTGCAGTTAGCAGGAGGAGGGAGATGGCATGTTTCCCGTGAATGGCTGAGAAACTCCCTCGCCCCCACATCCAATCAGCCACCAAAGTCTGTCATTTCTTCCTTCCCGATGTCTCCCGCATCTGTCTCTCCCTCTCTACTCCCACTGTCACCGCTTGGGTTCAGGACTCAACTGCCTCCTGCCTGGGCTGCTGGCTGCAATACCCTCTGCCTGCTTTTCCTACCTGTGGCTTCTTCCTCTTCCTTCATCCAAAGGACCGCCAGGCTTCCCACTGTGTTTCTCACTCCCCTGCTCCAGGGGCTCCCCATCGCCTAAGCTCAAATTCAAACCCTGTGCGCTGGTCCCAGTCTACTTTCCTAAGTAGGTCTCCCACTCTGCCCCCAAGGGAGCCCTGTGCTCCAAACAACAGCTTCCCCCAAAGTGTCCCAAAGATGTCATGCATCATTTCCCTCCTGTCGTTACCCTTATTTTCTTTTTATTTTATTTTTAAACTTTACAATATTGTATTAGTTTTGCCCAACATCGAAATGAACCCACCACAGGTATTCTTGTGCTCCCCATCCTGAACCCTCCTCCCTCCTCCCTCCCCATACCCTCCCTCTGGGCCGTCCCAGCCCCAAGCATCCAGCATCGTGCATCGAACCTGGACTGGCGACTCGTCTCATACATGATATTACACATGTTTCAATGCCATTCTCCCAAATCTCCCCACCCTCTCCCTCTCCCACAGAGTCCACAAGACTGATCTATACATCAGTGTCTCTTTTGCTGTCTCGTACACAGGGTTATTGTTACCATCTTTCTAAATTCCATATATATGCATTAATATACTGTATTGGTGTTTTTCTTTCTGGCTTACTTCACTCTGTATAATAGGTTCCAGTTTCATCCACCTCATTAGAACCGATTCAAATGTATTCTTTTTAATGGCTGAGTAATACTCCATTGTGTATATGTATCACAGCTTTCTTATCCATTCATCTGCTGATGGGCATCTAGGTTGCTTCCATGTCCTGGCTATTATAAACAGTGCTGCGATGAACCCTTATCTTTTATGACACCCTGATTGTCTTCGACCAAAGCCCTACTGATTCTCTAAGAACCAGCTCTTCCTTCCTTCATCCTTCCCTCACTCAAGAAGGAACCACTGACAAGCACGGTGCCTCTCCCAGGGTGTTGGAGAGGCAGTGGATGAACGAGGCAGATACAATCATTTCTTTACGGCACTTATAGGCAAGTGGGGGAGAGTGATAAATATACAAATAATACAACTAAAATAATATCCACAAATGTGATAAGGGCCAGAACGGTTTTTTGAAATAAAAGAGTGAGAGGTCAAGGAGGCCAATCTCTGGAGTAGTAAAATCAGAGCTGAAGAGTGAGTTGGCTTGGACCAGCTGAGATGGAAAGCCACAGATGGGTTTCAAGTCAAACATAGTATACCCTCCTCCAGTTGGGACCTTCCACCCCACTTATCCAAAACCCTGTTCTTTCCACCTCTCGCCCTGAGCTCCATAATGAGGCCTTCTCCACTGGTGTCCACTGATCTAACACTCATCCTCAACATGCAGAGTTGGATTTGGCCCCTACCAGCCCCTATGAGCTTTGAGTAGAAACATCCTAATCTAACTTCAGCATGTGACCAGCCAGCTTGCCCAGCTGATTAACTTCACTGTACAGCAGAAACTAACACAAAATTATAAAGCAATTATACTCTACACAAGTAAAATTTTAAAAGTCAGTAACTTCATACTTTGTGCAAGAATAACTTGGAAAAAAAAAACAATTGTAACTCTGTATGGTGATGGATGTTAACTGGACAGACTGAGGTGATCATTTTGATAGACAAATGTTGACCCATTACAATGTACGCCTGGAACTAAAATGTCAGTTATCCCTCAGTTTAAAAAATAACTTGAAACAAGAATAACTTTGCATTTCTCATAAACTCTGAGAACAGGGCACATCCCCGTCGTGCTCTCTGTTGTGATGGAGCAGAGCACCTGGTCTGGGCGGATGTCGGGAGGACCCTGGCCAGAGGCAACTGATTTCCATACAGCAGAACAACACTCCCCACCTCTCTCTCTCTGCCCCCACTTCCCTGCTCCTCCTTTAAAAGAAGAGTCAAAGCAGCCATGTGAATGTGGGAGAAGGAACTGCATTTTCTCCATCCCACAATCTCTCCCTCATGGGCAGGGAGCACTGACCTCTAGATAGCCTCTTTTCTGCTTGGTCACTCGTTCATATAGTAAGTTTACCAAGTTCAGCTCCTGTAATGACAACAACAATAATAACGACAACTGATGCCTAATGAGTGCTTATAATAAACCGGGCACTGATTCAGTGTTCTGTAGGCATTAATTAATTTAATCCTCACAATAATACCCTGTGCATGCATGTTTAGTCACTCAGTCATGTCCAACTCTTTGTGACTCCATGGACTGTAGCCCACCAGGCTCCTGTGTCCATGGGGATTCTCCAGGCAAGAATACTGGAATGGGTTGCCATTTCCTCCTCCAGGGGATCTTCCCAACCCAGGGGTCGAATCCAGGTCTCCCACATTGCAGGTGGATTCTTTACCATCTGAGCCACCAGGGAAGCCCCAATAATACCTTATAAGGCATATTATTATCTCCATTTTACAGATTAAAAAATTAAGGTTCAAAGAGATTAAATAAGCTGCCTTAAGGTCATGCAGTTACCAAACACCAGAGCCATACCCGGGGGGTATGAGAAGAATAGCATAAGCAGCTATGAAGAGTACATGCAATATGACTTGGAATGGAAGGAAGGAAAATTAGAACAGTAATAGCAAGTATTTACATAGTACTGGACACTGTCTGGTCCCATCACTTCATGGGAAATAGATGGGGAAACAGTGGAAACAGTGTCAGACTTTATTTGGGGGGCTCCAAAATCACTGCAGATGGCGATTGCAGCCATGAAATGAAAAGAAGCTTACTCCTTGGAAGGAAAGTTATGACCAACCTAGATAGCATATTCAAAAGCAGGGACATTACTTTGCCAACAAAGGTCCATCTAGTCGAGGCTATGGTTTTTCCAGTGGTCATGTATGGATGTGAAAGTTGGACTGTGAAGAAAGCTGGGCGCCGAAGAATTGATGCTTTTGAACTGTGGTGTTGGAGAAGACTCTTAAGAGTTCCTTGGACTGCAAGGAGATCCAAGCAGTCCATTCTGAAGGAGATCAGCCCTGGGATTTCTTTGGAAGGAATGATGCTAAAGCTGAAACTCCAATACTTTGGCCACCTCATGCGAAGAGTTGACTCATTGGAAAAGACTCTGATGCTTGGAGGGATTGGAGGCAGAAGGAGAAGGGGATGACAGAGGATGAGATGGCTGGATGGCATCACCGACTCGATGGACAAGATTTTGGGTGAACTCTGGGAGATGGTGATGGACAGGGAGGCCTGGCGTGCTGCAATTCATGGGGTTGCAAAGAATCAGACACAACTGAGCGACTGAACTGGACACTGTCTGAAGGGCTTTATGTATATTATCTCACTGAACTCACACCACAATCCTAGAGGGAAGTACCACTGCTGTTCCACTTTATAAATGGGAAACTGAAACCAAAGCTAGCTAACATGCTCTAAGTCATGTAGCTGATATTGGGTAGGTTGAGATTTGAAGCCAGCAGTCTGGCCCGAGTCCATGCTCTTGACCATTACACTCCACTTGAAGGGGGTAAAAAAAAACAAAAATAGAGAAAACAAGCAAGCAGGTAAGCTCAGGCTCTGAAGACAAACAGAACTGAATTCAAAGCCTGACTACCACCTGTCATTAAAGTAACTAACCAGTTGTGCAAGATCTCTGAGTCTGTTTGCTGCTGTGTGGAAGAGACAGCACCCCTAGCAGGACTGTGATAAGGCGGAAGTAACGTGCCAGGGGCCAAGGGTCCAAGAACCTGGTAGGAAGTCAACCAGCAGGTTTCATCTCCTCCCACCATCATGGTACCAGACCCTGTGTTGGCCCTGGAGATACAAAGTTACCTAAGCATCGTCCCTGCCCTCAGGGATCTCCCTGCCTTGCAGAGCTGGGTAGAGACACAGAAAGGGAATTACAGCATGACACATGCAGTGAGAGGCCATGAGCCTAGGGCTATGGAAGACAGAAGAGAGAACAAGTTCTTCTGCCCAGGTGAAGTGAAGTGAAAGTTGCTCAGTCGTGTCCGACTCTTTGTGACCCCATGGACTACATAGTCCATGAAATTCTCTAGGCCAGAATACTGGAGTGGGTAGCCTTTCCCTTCTCCAGGGGATCTTCCCAACACAGGGATCAAACCCAGGTCTCCCACATTGCAGGCAGATTCTTTACCAGCTGAGCCACAAGGGAAGCCCTCTGCCCAGGAGGGTTGGGCTATTGAATCTGGATTTTACTGATTAAATGGTGGGAAAAGAGTGAATATTTCCATCTAACATAAAACCTTTTACTGCTGCCATTGTCAAGATCCGTGCCAGCATTTAGATTCTACTTTCTCTTCCAGTGCCATTATAGGGAAGAATACCTGTTTCACTAACTTTCTTTGAAGGACATCACAGGCCAATAGCAAGAGAGCTAACACCATCCGGAGGGCCGCCTGTAGGTTACATTTTAAACTGTTATTGTTTTCTCATAACACAACAGGGAACCCAAGGAGCTGTTTTATATTCCAAATACCTAAAGATTATAATCCATCATAGGGGTGTATTTGTTCCCGGAACTGAGATAATGCTGGGCAAAGCAGCAGAATTAATTGCCCTGGAGCTATAAATCTCCTATTTATTTCTTGATGAGTTTACAATGACAACTTGTAAATCCTCCCACACCTATCTCCCTACACACACACACACACACACACACGCTGCCTAGTAGGGAAGGTAAGCCAGGAAGTTGATTTTATCGATGACAACAACATAATAAAGGCAATAATGACTGAACAATTCTGTGAGTGCTTCCTGCATGTGAGGCTCTCCACCAAGTGCCTACATGATCTCCATTACTCCTCATAGCAACCCCATAGCTTCTAGGGCCCTCGTTTTCTATACAGAGGTAGATTGAGGCTTGCTGCTGCTGCTGCTGCTAAGTCACTTCAGTCGTGTCCGACTCTGTGCGACCCCATAGATGGCAGCCCACCAGGCTCCCCCATCCCTGGCATTCTCCAGGCAAGAACACTGGAGTGGGTTGCCATTTCCTTCTCCAATCCTTTCTAAACTAGGGCTTCCCTAACATGATGGTATATGGAGGCGGGGCTTGTGGCAGGTTCTGCTGAGATTGAGGCTTAGAGTAGCTCAAAGAAGTAAGGTAACTTGCTCAAGACAAAGAGCTATGAATAGTAAGCAAAGTCAGGACTCAAACACAAAGCCATGGAGAGAGGGTTCACGTCTGTACCTACAGAGACCCTTGGGATGAGAGTCAGGGTCCCTGCTGAGTGCCAATAACGTTCAGAGCTATTCTTGGCTTGGCCCACAAGGACCAACACCATCCCAAACAAAGATTTCTGGGGAATCAGTCAGTGGAACCGCTAGACTTGGAATGGAGCTCATGGTGCACCCTGCCATGTGCAGAAACTAGGAGCTTGCCGGGCCAGAACTTTGAAAACCAAGTGAAATAGGCACCTGTTCCAGTTCCCAGTCCAGGAGGCTGGGTAGCAGAGTGGGCAGAGAGACAGAAAGAAGATGCTCAGTAAATGATGGACGGAGACACGGAGGAAGAAAGGGGAAGGGGGAGTGAAAGGAGGAGGCTATCATAATGGAGAGTAAGAGGGAAGTAAGGCAAATAGGCAAGTTTTCAGAAAACAGAAATTGAGGATGCAGTTGCCAGGGCAGTGTAATAATTCCGCCCAGTGGCAGATTCCTCACTCAGGGGCCCTTGAGACAAGCTGAGCAAACACATTACCAATCCCTACTTAGTGACATCTTAAAGGAGCTAATTCAGAATACAATCTGTAGTGTCCCCAAAATAAGCCTGAGTCCTTTGGGCTCCAAACTTCTGACCCAAGCCCTACAACAAGATTATATAAGATTACATGAAATTCATTCATTCATGATGAATTTCATTCAACAAGCATCTACACCACAGTGCCAGGCAATGTGCTGGGAGCTGATGATATACCAAAGAACAAAATGATCCCAGGCCTTTTAGCTCCTAGTAGAGGATTCAGACCGATAGGTAAAAGATAAAGTGTGCTCCATGGCCACCAGTGCTGTGGACAGAAATAAAGTGTGAACATATGAACAGGAACTTAGAGACTAGCAGGTGGGAGAAGGGACCCGTGTGTGGCTTCCATAAGAGCCAGAGAAGCCTCACACAAAGGTGACCATGAGCAAAGAAATGGAGAAGGTAAGGGAGCGATGGGGGGAAGAGATTGTCAAGCAGCAAGAGTAGCAGCTGCAAAAGCCTTGAGCATAAACATGCCTGGCATAGACAAAGAGCACCAAGGCCAACAGGTCTGGGACCTAGTGAGCAAGGAGAAAACAGATAAGGTCAGAGAGGTCAAGGGGTGGGGAGGTCCCAACCCATTAGGGAACTTTGGCTTCTAGATGAGGGAGCCAGGGAAGTTTTCTGGGCAGAGTGACATGAAGAGCTTTAAGCCCGGCCAGCATCATTCCGGATTTTAAGCTGAGAAAAGATGTGAGTGGTATAAAGGAGGAAGCAGGAAGACCGGCCAGAAAGTCAGCTGAAATCCAGGTGAAATACAACGGGGTCCTGGGTCACGGTGGTGGCAGTGGGGGTAATGAGTGGCTAAATCACAATTGGCCAAAGGAATGAATGTGGAGGGTAAGGCGAGGAGGAGTTAAGGTCAACACCAAGGTTATCCACACCCAACCCTGAGCTTTCAGCTCAATTCCTATGAAGCCCTCAAATGTAAGCTCCCTTGAATACATTGTGGAAACATTTTATTCTTCACTTTTGTTTCATCCCCCGTATGGTTAAGTATGAATCGGGGTAGTTGTAGGGACAATGACACATAGAGGGAAAGGAACCCCTTTCATATTGGTTCCACGCTGTTCACAGGAGGTCTCACTGAGTCCTCCCCACACCTCAGGGAGGTAAGCACCACGATCACCACTTCACAAACTAAGGTTCAGAGAGATGCAAAGTTTGTCTAGGGTCACACAGCGTTTAGTCCTAGAGCCCGTATCTCCTGACTGCAGATGTCATGAGCTTTCTACTACCTCAGTGATTTGATTTTGTTAAAGTTCATTCGACAAATATTTACTGAGCGACTCCAGGGTACATGCCAGGTGCTGTGTTTATCTTTGGGATATAGCAGGGAAGTCAGGACCCGGCACTGAAGGGGCTCTGAGCTCTGGCTCAGGAGAGGCCCAGCCCCAGCCCCTGTCCACCATCCACGCTGGGAGATGCGCTCCTCTATGCCTGGAGAGGGAAGGCGTGAAGCCTCCTCCATTCTCCTCCCTTCTCCCTCTTCCCTTCCTCTCATCCAGAAACAGGCATGCCCTTCTCCCTGAAAAACTGCTAGAATTCAGCTCCAGACGCACTGGCTCGGAACTGGCATGCTGACCCGGTGCAAATGAAGTCACTGTAGCCCAGACCCCCGCTGGGCGTGGCAGAACTGGCCGCGAGCAAAGAGACGATAAAGAAATCTCTAACATGTGCCAAGGGAGGGATTATCACATGGGCTCTTGCTTTTTATGAAATAGGAAAAGTGGATTTTTCTAGTTGACTGCATTTGATCGTTTTTCCTCCATTTGTTTTAAAGTTGAACATCTGATCTGGCAGAGACTTCTCACATTCAGCTGCAAAAAAAGATGTCTTTTGAGCTCCTCTCCCAGCCTCCCATCACAGAGGATGGGGGTGGCGGGGCTTAAAGCATCCTTCCACCACCACCCCTAACACATCACAGCCCTCGGCATAAATCTGCCTAGAATTCCTTCTAATTTTGTCCATGCTTACCCACCCAGGGACTTTACCTTCTGGGTTTAATTTTTTTTTTAAATAATAATAACTCTTTATATTTTCCTCATGGTCTGACTATATTTTCTGTTAACTCTGAATTCTGGGCTCTCTCCCTGCTGCAGGTTACTACTGCCACCTGGAAGCCAAAAACCTGGACATCCCAATAGGATCAAGGGGCCCAGAAATCTTCCCTATCCAAACGCAAACCTAACACAATTATTGTCGCTGCCTAGCAAGCAGCATGGAGCAAGGCAGAGTATCTCAGATTTTAGTGTGTTTGGGCTGCCGTTGATGGGGTTGCACAGAGTCGGACACGACTGAAGTGACTTAGCAGCAGCAGCAGCAGTGTGCCACCAGTCACCTGGGATCTTATTAATATGCAGATTCAGATTTGGTAGGTCTAGAGTGGCCCTGAGATTCCGCATCTCTACTGAGCTCCCAGGTGATGCTGGTTTATGGACCATACTTTGAGTAGCAAGGATAAAGTAGAAAGCCCGTGGGTTAGGAAACCATGGCTCTACTATTAATTCATAAATCTTGCCCGTGGGCAAGATTAGTGTCTCCAGAATATGGTTTGCAGACTATAAACCCCTCATGATGGTCCTTAAGGGGAAAAAAAATAGTCAAGCTAGAGTAGGTTTGGGAAATACTACTTTATGTGTACACCACCCCTGCTAGCAAAGGCCCTGTAAAGTCCTATTTCATTGTTGTTCAATCTGCTTGCCACAGTGAGGTGTACCTTCCGGGTCAGGAGAGAGTAAACCCCAGGCTGCACATGTCCCTAAACACAGATCCGTTTAAGGGAGAGCTATAAGCTTTCTGAGGTTCCCTATTGTCAGGAGTCAGGGAATTCAATGACCTCTAAACACTCAAAGGTCAAAGGTCCCCAGCATGCAAAGCCTTGGATAATTTAGCCACTTGTTCCCCAGGGGAGGAAACCCAGAACCTTTGCCCTGCCATAGCCTCTACTCCTTTGCACCCAGAATATCGCCAGAAGCACTTCAACAGCAGGTTGACAGCCTTACCAACACCAGTCTTCACCAAATATTCGAAGAGGATCCAGGAAGCAGTTATAAACACAGCACCAAGAAGCCCTTCTGCCTTGCAAATCTATGTGGATGGGTGTCAGAGACTATACACCAGGCTGTTGGGTGTTAATATTCTCTGCTATTCCCAACGTGATTTGTAAGTTTTCGGCCACTAAAATGCCAGCCACGGGCCATCCTTGTGGCAATAATTCTGCTTCTGTCCAGGAAGGGACTTCTTCCTGGGGACCTGTTATCCCTTAAGCATAAATCTGCCTTCTTTGGTACCTCTCCCCCTCCCTCCTCTCTGAGTAAGCAAGGGACAGGCCACCAGGGTATTCTCCCCTCAGATACAAGATGTGGAAGGGGACCCGAGAGCAGGCTCTCAGTTCTGGAGTGGGCCTCCTGGGGGCATATTTCCAGGACAAGAATCCTAGCTCCATAGAAACTCGGAAAGGGCTGTCTGCCGTAGGACCTAATCCTTGCTTTGCAAAAAGAAGATGTGCCATGTTGGCTGATAGTCTGCGGACTTAGGCAACGAGACCAGGAATTCTGATCAGCTAAGCTGAGAAATCCTTTCTCTTTCAGAAATCTCTTCCTAATCCAACATGGCTTGAGAGAGAGCAGCCACAACCCAACTTGAGTTCTGCACTTCTCCTGTACAAGTTATACAGCAAAAAAGCCTACAGCTAGTCCTGAGAACCAGCACTCACAGCCTCTTGAGGGTGAACCCTGCAGTCACAGAGTGCTGCAGAAACTCCTGGCTTCCCAGGAACTCAAGAGCAAACGAACCAATAAAATAGACTTATAATGTGCTTCATATATGTAGCCCTCTGTTCTGAAAAATGTCTTATAACATGAAGCTACAGCATCAGCAGTACTAATCTCTGGTCACAAGAGATAGGGGCAGTGGAAAGACAGACCAACGGCCAAGACCCAGGAAAATCATTTCATTTTTTTTTTAATGTTCAAGCACAAAAGATACTAATGGAATTGACTGTCCTATTAAAACTTTCGGTCACTACTTGTAGCTCAGTGAAAAAATTAGTAAATGCAATGAACTACATAAACTATTCATTTAGTAAATGACTGTCTGGCTCCACTGGGGCTGGGCAGAACTGGGGCAGCAGGGGTTCAGGAGGACAGGGAGTGGGAGCAGATGCTGAAACCGAGATCATCATCAAGGAGGAAGGTTTGAGGAACAAAAGCATGAGGCAACTCGGAGGACTTTCAACTACTTTCCCACCCACCCTCAACCAAACGAAACCAAATACCTGAACCACTTGATCTGGAAGCCAAAAAACGGTAGGGTCTTTAACGATGAATTTCCTCTCATTCACTTGAGGAAACTGAGAGTGGGGAGATCAAGGAACTTACACGCAATCACACAGATGATGATGACAAACTTTGGGCCCAGGGTAACATAGGATTCCCTCCCCTCAGTTCAGTCATTCAGTTGTGTCCAACTCTTTGCAACCCCATGGACTGCAGCACAACAGGCCTCCCTGTCCATCACCAAGTGCCAGAGTTTACTCAAACTCGTGTCCATTGAGTTGGTGATGCCATCCAACCATCTCATCCTCTGTCGTCCCCTTCTCCTCCTTCAATCTTTCCCAGCATCAGGGTCTTTTCAAATGAGTCAGCTCTTCACATCAGGTGGCCAAAGTATTGGAGTTTCAGCTTCAGCATCAGTCTTTCCAATGAACATTCAGGACTGATTTTCTTTAGGATGGACTAGTTGGATCCCCTTGCAGTCCAAGGGACTCTCAAGAGTCTTCTCCAACACCACAGTTCAAAAGCATCAATTCTTCGGTGCTCAGCTTTCTTTATAGTCCAACTCTCACATCCATACATGGCTACTGGAAAAAACGTAGCCTTGACTAAATGGACCTTTGTTGGCAAAATAATGTCTCTGCTTTTTAATATGCTGTCTAGATTGGTCATAACTTTCCTTCCAAGGAGTAAGCATCTTTTTATTTCATGGCTGCAGTTACCATCTGCAGTGACTTTGGAACTCTACAAAACCATGTTATTGCCCAGCCCCTTCTTATCTGTAATCACTGGGCCCCTGGTCTAGGGGACAGGATTAGGATGGAGGGAAGGGGGAAGGAGACAGGAAGGTAGCAATCAGTATAGCAGACAAATTCAGTTCAATCAACATTTTGCCCAGTGCTGCCCAGTCTTCCTACTTTACAATCAGATACCAGCCCACATAAGCATTATAGCTACTGTCATCCGAATGGAGCCCCAAGGCAGAAGACTCATTTTCCCTCCAAGGCAGAGTTATTCTTGCAATTCTAGACTAGTGAAATGAGGGAACAGAAGCCATCATTCCAGCTTATTTGCAGTATCCTTGACCTCTTTCCCATTTTGCCCAACTTTCTAGCAAATTGAAAGTTATTTTAATTGATTCAGTTCCTTATTTAAATAGAGTTATCTTCGGGAAAGTTAAGTCTACCAGTTAGTCATACCAAAGTATGAATTACGGTTACTCATCTGATCAAACTGACTAATTTGAAGCTCGAGGAAAAGTGGAGAATTTAGAACAAAGGCACTTGGAGGAGGGACTTGGTAACCTATTAATTATAGCATCTTCTTAGATAGCATAGTGCCAGAAACAGCTTAGCCAAGTATACCAAGTAGAGTAGAAGATATCTTTTCTAACTATGCTTGAAAATCCAGAAGGCATTTTTTTCAATAAATGAATATGACTACATAAATTTTTAATAAAAATAACTTCATCATGGCAGAAAAAACATCATGAAGAGTTAAAAGACACAGCAAATACAAACATACATACATACATATATACATATATATATATATATATAGTTTTCACTCATATCATAGGTAAAGGCCCTATCTTCCTAATAGTGAACTGTCAGAATCTGTAAGAAAAAGAGTGGATAAGAATAAAGGTCCACATAGTCAAAGCTATGGTTTTTCCAGTGCGCATGTATGGATGTGAGAGTTGGACCATGAAGAAAGCTGAGCACCAAAGAACTGATGCTTTTGAACTGTGGTGTTGGAGAAGACTCTTGAGAGTCCCTTGGGCTACAATGAGATGAAAGCAGTCCATCCTAAAGGAAATTAGTCCCAAACATTCATTGGAAGGACTGATGCTAAAACTGAAGCTCCAAAACTTTGGCCACCTGATGCAAAGAACTGACTCCTTAGAAAAGACCCTGATGCTGGGAAAGATTGAAGGCGGGAGGAGAAGGGGATGATAGAGGATGGGATGGTTGGATGGCATCACCGACTCAATGGACATGAGTTTGAGTAAGCTCCGGAAGTTGGTGATGGACAGAGAAGCCTGGTGTGCTGTAGTCCATAGGGTTGCAAAGAGTCAGACACGACCGAGTGATTGAACAACTGAACTGAAGAATAAAGTCCACTGAAAAATTAGGAAAAAGTATTAGAGTTCAAAGAAAATATAATGACTATTAAATATATGAAAAGATGCTCAATCTCCATGGTAATAAGAGAAATGCAAATTAAAATATACTACAATGACATTTTTCATTCATCAGATTGGCAGAATTCCAACAGTTTGATTATATACTTTGGTGATGAAGCCATAGAGAAACAGACACTCTCTTCGTTTCTAGTAGTTATAGGAACTCATACAACCCCAGTGGAGGACAATTGAGTGAAAAATCCATCAAAATTATAAATGAATGAGCCCTATAGTTCTGCAATTCCATTTCTGGGAACTTACTCTATAAATATGCTGACATGTGCAAAACGACACACGTACAAGGTTATTCATCAACACAATACTGAAGTAATAGCAGAGGTCAGATGAACCTGTCTGCAGGGCAGTATCAGAAATGCAGAGAATAGACATGGGGACACCGGGAGGGACAGAGGGAAGAGGAGGCTGCGATGACTGAGAGGGCAGCACTGACATATGCACGCTGCTGCTAAGTGGCTTCAGTCGTGTCCGACTCTGTGCGACCCCATAGATGGCAGCCCACCAGGCTCCCCCGTCCCTGGGATCCTCCAGGCAAGAACCCTGGAGTGGGTTGCCATTTCCTTCTCCAAGGCATGAGAGTGAAAAGTGAAAGTGAAGTCGCTCAGTTGTGTCCAACTCTTCGCGACCCCATGGACTGCAGCCCACCAGGCTCCTCCGTCCATGGGATTTTCCAGGCAAGAGTACTGGAGTGGGGTGCCATCGCCTTCTCCCATATGCACGCTACCATGTGTGAAATAGCCAGCCAGTGGGAAGCTGCTGTGGAGCGCAGAGCTCAGCCTGCTGCTCTGCGATGACCTGGAGGGCTGGGATCTGGGAAGCTCAAGGGGGAGGGGATATAGGTATACTTACAGCTGATTCATGTAGTGGTACAGCAGAGACCAAGACAACATTGTAGGGCAATTATACTCCAATTAAAGAATAAAGCAAAGAAGAAATGGGTAATCTGAATAGCTCTATATGTTAAATAAATTGAATGTGTACTGAAAAATCTTCCTCCAAAGAAACCTTCAGGCCCAGATGGCTTCATTGGTAAATTAGACCACGCATTTAGAAAACAAATACTATAATTATATACAAACCTTCCAGGAAATTGAAGAGGAAAAAATAACTTCCTGTTTCTTCCTATCTTTCTCTTTTATTAGGCCAGCAGTATCCAGATATCAAAACCAGATAAACACATTGTAAGAAAACTAGAAACTAATATTCTCTCATAAATATAAGTGGAAAAATTCTAAGCAAAATTTTAACAAATTTGAATCCAACAATATAATAAAAAGATAATATATCATAACTAAGTAAGATTTATCCCAGGAATGCAGGGTTGGTTTAATATTCCAAAAAATAAATGAAATTCATTATATTAATAAACTAAAAAAGAAAACTATATGATCATCTCACTAGACACAGAAGCATTTGGTAAAATCCAACACCTGTTCCTGATTTAAAAGAATAAATCTCTCAGCAAAGTAGGAATAGAGGAGACTCTCCTCAACCTGATGGAGGAGATCTATATAAAACTCACAAGCTAATATACTTAGGGCTTCCCTGGTGGTTCGGTGGTGCCTGCCAATGCAGGAGATGAGTTAGATCCCTGGGTCAGGAAGATTACTTGGAGAAGGAAATGGCAACCCACTCCAGTATTCTTGCCTGGGAAATCCTATGGGAAAAGGAGTCTGGTAGGCTACAGTCCATGGGGTCACAAGAGTCAAACACAACTTTGCAACTAAACAACAGCATCATACTTAATAGAAGACTGAAAGCTTTTCTACAAAGGTCAGGAAAAAGAAAAAGATGTCCTCTTTTAGCATGTTTTTTAACATTTTACTGGAGGTCCTAGCCAATGCAACCAGGCAAAAATGCTAATAATAATAACAATAAAGGGCCTTTCTAAACTACTAAGGAAGAGGTAAAACTTACGCACAGAGAACATAGTTGGTGATACAGAAAATTCAAAGGAATCTACATGAACTAATAATCAATGTTACACAATACACCCATGAAATATAAACACAATAAATATATAAAAGTCAATTGTATTTCTATATACTAGCAACAAATAATCAAATGTTGATTTTTATTTTTTTAAGAAAATATTTAGGGAAGAAAAAAAATTGTGGCCCTCCCAGATAATTTTGGCTTCCCAGGTGACACAGTGGTAAAGAATCTGCCTGCCAACGCAGGAAATGCAAGAGACACAAGTTTGATCCCCAGGTCAGGAAGTTCCCCTAGAGGAGGAAATGGCAACCTACTCCAGTATTCTCGCCTGAAAACTTCCATGGACAGAGGAGCCTGGTGGGCTACAGTTTATGGGGTCACAAAGAGTCGGACACAACTGAGCATCCACATACAGAGCAGATAATTTTATAAAGCTCTCAAAGCCTTTAACAACAACAACAAAAAAAAACCTGAATAAACATGGAATTTCAGACAGGCTTCACAAGGGAAATGTTCTGGGGCACCTTTTTGCAGCCTCCCCATCAAACAGCCTGGCTGGGCAGAGCCTGAGATGCAAGTTCTGGTGCTGGAGTAACCTTCTAAGATCACCAAGATGAGTCAAGGGGCCCAGATTCTGGTCTCAGTGAGGTCCCTAGCTCACATGTAAGTGATTCTTTCATGGTTCTGACCACAAAAATGACGTGACCTCTGCCCTCCCTCTTCCAGTTGCGCTGAAAATGGCCATTCAGTGTGAAAGCATGCTGGGAATGTAAACAAAGAAAATAAAGACAAAGTCCCAGGGTCAGGGTCAAGGTCAACTCTGAACAGTCTCAGCTGTCTCACTGTCAAATAGGAAAGTTCCTTAAGCCATGGAGAAAAGAGACTGAGGATGAAGACAGAATCTGTCCCAGAGGTCCCGGGCCAATACGTTCCAAGAGCAAACACCACACGGAAAAGCCTGGAGAATCCAAAAAGCCACGTCTCTTCATGGGAGAGGAACCTCTCCAGAAGGCCCCTATGTTAATCTGCCATAACAAAGCACCACAGACCGGGTAGTTTAAATGTTTATTTTCTCACAGTTCTGGAGGCTGGGTGTCCAAGATCAAGGTGTTAGTACAGCTGGTTTTTCTTCTAGCTGTTTTCCTTGACTTGCAGAGGGCCATCTTCTCCGTGTGTCTTCACGGGGTCTTTCTTCTGTGTCTTAATAAGGGCACCAGTCATACGGGACTGGGGCCCACCCGCATGACCTAGCTTTAATTAGATTCCCTCTCTAAAGATCTTACCTCCAAATACAGTCACATTCTGAGATACTGAGGGTTAGGATTTCAACATGAACTTAGGGGTGACACAGGTTAGCACAGAACAATTCACACTCTTTCTGCCTCCACCCTCTCCCATAAATTTCCAGCAGCTGAAAGATCCAGAACTCCTGCCAGTTCTTATCAACCTCACAGATCAGGTCAGAGGGAACCAGAGCTGCTCTCACACACATCATCATTCACTCTGTCCGAAGCCCAAAAAGCCACTTCTCCTTCCATTCACGTAGGGATCCCTAGCCCCCTACTACCAGAAGTTTCCATACACATGGGACCCTAAGAGTGGTAACCTGAGCCCCAAGCTGACCTTCCCCCCCCTTCACATTCCAGTAAAGCACTCCTCCCACCCTCCCGCCCTGCCCTGTTCATTTCAGGATTATCATATTCAGAGAACCAACATGACCTATTTAGGCTCTGACCCACTTACAACAGAAATACCAATCACAAACACTATCCAGGAGGGAAAAAAAAAAAAATAGATGACCACAAATTTAACTGATTGCAAATAAGAGGGAATGATGGAGAAGCCGTCTTCACTGGTTTAACTACTCCTGATGCTACTATAAATGTCCTGAAGACGAGTTATTAAGGAAATTTGGACCATGCCCAGTAGCCCCTTTGGCATCAGAGCACTCTATAGGTTTTCCAGCCTTACAAGTGTCCTAGAAATCAATGAAATAGGTCTGTTTGCTTTGTTTGGCTCAAAGATGGGACAAGCATCTCCAAGTGTCTGGAGGAAATGATTTCCTGCCAAGGGATGGGACAACCCACTGCACAAGTGTGAAAACCAGGGAATCAAGATGGATACTGGATCAGACTTTCCCATTCACTCCAAACCAAAATGAGGGGGGATTAGTCTAGTGGCCTTTGAAACAGGGGCTTTTGTAGTAAAGACATGTGAGGTAGCTGCCTGACTCACAACAATAGCTTATTTCCTTTTCTCTGGTCCATTTCCCAAGGGTAGCTGTGTCTCTGCTCTGTGACTCTGAATCTGTCACAGCTTATCAGTTCCAAGAAAGACACCTGATCCAAGCCTGAGCCAATCAGATTCTCTCACATAGGAATTTGAGACTTAAGGAACTTTGCTATCTCAGACTCCTGGTAAGGGGGCAACTGGGAATTCTAGGCAGGCCTGTTTCCTGCTCTTCCTGAGGCCTGGCTAGTCTCTTCTGCGGATTCTGACACCACCCCTATCCTTAAAATTAATTACCCATTTGGCTTACATTAGCCAGGGTCAGTTTCTATTAATTGCAATCAAAAGAATCATAAAATGATAACATTTCTTTTTATTCATCTTTTAGTCCCAGGACCTACCACAAAATTTTACTGTATGGTAGATACTCAACAACTTCGTTTTAAATTTATGAAAGTCCCATTTCCCTCTGCCACTCTACATGAGATGAAATTAAGAACAATGGCAGAATGTCCTGTGGTGTATGGGAAAGGATTCTTGGGTGCCAACCTTTTCTGAAACAAGTTATATAAAGACTCTGATTCTGGTTTTCCCTGAAAGGGGGAGACATGCTAAAATTTTCTAGTGGATTTTGTGTAGCAAAAGAAACCATCAACAAAATGAAAAAAACCCCACAGAATGAGAGAAAATATTTACAAACAAACCATGAGGGATTGATCTCCAAAATATACAAAAAGCTCACGCAACTCAATATCAAAAAAACAAAGAACCGAATCAAAAAATGGGTAGATCAAAATAGAAATTTTTCCAAAGAAGATACACAGATGGCCAGGAGGCACATGCAAGATGCTCAACATCATTGATTATTAGAGAAACACAAATCAAAACTATGAGGTATCACCTTACACGGGTTAGAATGGCCATCATAAAAAATCTACAAACAATAAGCGCAGGAGAGGTTGTGGAGAAAAGGGAACCCTCCCACACTGTTGATGGAAATGTAAATTGGTACAGTCACTATGGAGCATGATATACAGACTCCTTTCAAAACTAAAAACAGACCTAGTACATGATCCACCAATCCCACTCCTGGGCATATATCTGGAGAAAATCACAATTTGAAAAGATACACGCACCCCAGTGTTCATTGCAGCACTATTTACAAAAGCTAGGATGTGGAAAGTGAAAGAAAGTGAAAGTGAAGTCGCTCAGTCATATTCAACTCTGTGACCCCATGGACTATAGCCTACCAGGCTTCTCCATCCATGGGATTTTCCAGGCAAGAGTACCAGAATGGGTTGCCATTTCCTCCTCTGGGGATCTTTCTGACCCGGGGATCAAACCTGGGTCTCCCACATTGCAGGCAGACGCTTTACCCTCTAAGCCACCAGGGAAGCTCCAGGACATGGAAGCAACCTACATGCCCACTGAAAGAAGAATAGATGAAGATGTGGTACACATATACAATGGAAAATTACTGAGCCATGGAAAAGAATGAAACAATGCCATTTGCAGTGACATGGATGAACCTAGAGAGTGTCATACTAAGTGAAGTAAGTTGGACAGAGAAAGTCAAGTATCACATGGTATCGCTTATTTGCAGAATCTAAAGAAATCGTACAAATGAACCTATTTACAAAACAGAAGTTGAGTCACAGATGTAGAAAACAAACTTGTGGTTAAGAGGTGGATAGAGGGGATAACGGAGAAGGCGATGGCACCCACTGCAGTACTCTTGCCTGGACAATCCCATGGATGGAGGAGCCTGGTGGGCTGCAGTCCATGGGGTCATGAAGAGTCGGACATGACTGAGTGACTTCACTTTCACTTTTCACTTTCATGCATTGGAGAAGGAAATGGCAACCCACTCCAGTGTTCTTGCCTGGAGAATCCCAGGGATGGGGGAGCCTGGTGGGCTGCCGTCTATGGGGTCGCGAAGAGTCGGACACGACTGAAGTGACTTAGCAGCAGCAGCAGCAGGGGGGATAAACTGGGAGATTGGGATTGACATATACACACTACTATTTATAGAATAGATAATAAGAATCTACTGAATAGCACAGGGAATTCTATTCAATACTGTATAATGACCTATATGGGAATAAAACCTAAAAAAGAGTGGATATATGTGTATGTATAACTGACTCACTTTGCCGTGCAGCAGAAACTAATTCAATATTGTAAATCAGCTCTACTTCAATAAAAAAAGAAAAAGAGCAGCATGACCCTTTTCCCTTTGCAGAGAAGTTTGCAAAGATTGCATTGCCTGGGATTAGTGAGATCATCCTGAAGAATTCTTCATAAATGTCAAAGTCTTGAAAAGAAAATACAATTTTCTCATGGAAACAATTACCTGATGCCAGATGCTCAGGAAGTCAGAGAAGGGGAAGTATTGGCTTCTAATCTCTGCTGACTTGTGGGCAGAATTCTCAGTGCTGGCAAGAGCAGGCTGGAGGCAACGGACACTTCTCTGTCTTGCTGGGATGTGCTTACCTCAGGTGAAAATTCATGCATGGGCATCCTTACTGGAGGTTCTTACATTTATACCTCTTTCCACACATCTTCCATCCATTTGCAAGGCCTGGTCTAAGACTTGGGATACTCACCCAGCCATCCCTCCAGCCAACCACTCACACTTTAATATTCCCTGAGCCCCTGGCTGGGCCTTAGTCTCAGCATCTAGGTGACTGTGCCAGGGTCAGCAATGTGGTGAATAGGACAGCCCTCTAGGGTCACTCCAGGCCCTCCACTCACCCCCAGATTTCTAGGACACCCCTCTAAATCATCTCCCAGACCCCAGCCTCTTGCCTCTATAGTCTAACTTCACTGCAGCAATACTAGCTTCTCAAGATGCCAACTTAACCATGTTACTTTTCCATTCAAAACCTTCAATAAAGCCCAGACTCTTTGCTTAAGATTCAAAAACACCCACAACCTGAACCCAGTCTATTTTTTAAACTTTTATCTTGAATCTTCCAAATTTATCTCCTGCATGAAACCTCTACTCTCACACAAGCAGCCTGCCCACCCGCCTCACTGCTGAGCAGATGGGCACAAGCCTGGAGTTTCTAGAAGCCATGTTGCCAACATGTGGGGGAAAAGAAGCCAACACAGAGAAAGCAGGACTGAGATATGGAGAGAACGATTCCTGATGACATTGCTCGAGAACCAAGATTGGCCTCAAGCTACTTCTACCTCTGGAGGTTTAGGCTATAACATTTTTTTTTTTTTTTTTTGCTTTTGCTTAAACCTTTTTTTTTCCATTCACAAACAAGAGGGAATTCCTCCCCATACCCCTCATGGCCCATTTTTAATCCCTGACTCCTCTTCAAGGTCCTCCAGGATGTGGCCACGGCTCTTATCTCTAACTCTTGTAATGTTATGTCTATTATTCATGGGAGCCTTTCTGTATATAGCCTAGTGACAGGTATTTCTTGATCCTTGAAACAGGTGAGGTGCTCACCAATCCCTTTCCATGGCCCCCTTCCATCCCAACTTACTGAAACCAACCCATGGCTCAGCAGTCAGAGGCACAGGCTAGGGCAGCCCTGGGAAGCCCAGGAGGAGCAACGCTGTCGAATCCTCCTGAGCTGATGACCCAGCCTCCCATTCAGAACCCACACTGGCTGAGTCTCGGATTCCAGCAGCCAGTACGGCCAAGTTGTCGGCCCACAGGGACCAGCCGGCAGGAAGAAGGTGAAGGAAGAGAGAAAGGAGAGGTCAAAGTCAGAGGAAGAGAAAGCCATGTTCTCACCTAGGCTGAGACTATCTGCTCATGGCTGAAGTCAAGGAAGATGCCGCCCTGTGAAGGAAGAGAGAAAGGAGAGGTCAAAGTCAGAGGAAGAGATAGCCATGTTCTCACCTAGGCTGAGACTATCTGCTCATGGCTGAAGTCAAGGAAGATGCCGCCCTGGAGTGTAACCTGCAGACAGCTGGCGCCTGGGCCACCTGAGGATGCTCTGCATCTTCTGTTTGTGGTGCTGTTTCTCCACTTAACCCTGAAGTGCTTCTGAGACCAACCTGCAAGGTGGCCCTCAGAGGGCTTCCCATCCCACAGGGGCAGGTCTACCCAGGGAAGCGGCCGGCTGTCAGCACAAGTCTGTTCCACACTCTCTCACCTTCCCCTTCTTCAGCAAAGCCCAGAGTCTCACTGCCCTGAGAGGTGGGGTGACTCGATGCAGCCACATCCGGTCACTTCAGGAGCCCAAAGACAGACTTCTGGGGGCACAGCACCGCCCACATTTCTCCCAGGCCTGTGTCTCTCCACCTCAGCTGCCACTCAGAACCCATTCAAGGATAGAACCCATTCAAGGATAGAACCCTTTTTCCTCCAGTGAGAAAATTTGTAGGGTGAACAAGGCGCCTCGGGTAGGAGACACAGGTGACCAGGCTCCCTTCCTCCATGAGCTTGGCAAGGACTGAAACGGTGTTTCTTGACAGCCATCCAAAGAGCTCCAGAGTTGCAGGGAGGTATCTCAGGGCCTCTACAGAGGGTAGAAAGGAGACGGAAAGTCAGAACGCAGGTGTCTCATACCACGGACCCTCAGCAGCCCTACCGACAGCTGTCTATCATCATTTCTAGGTTTGGAGTATGTCTTTTTGTTGGGTTGTTTTCGTCTTGCTTTTTGACTATTTTAACATTTTTAAAAGTGTACGGTTCCGTGGCATTAATGTGAGTACACTCACATTTGTGCAAACATCATTCCCTTCCTTCTTTCCCCAGAACTTTTCATCTCACAAAATTAAAACTCTGCCACATTAAACAATAATGACCCATTCCCTTCTCCCTCCAGCTCCTGGCAACCAACATTCTTCTTTCGTCTCTAATAATTTGATGACTCAAGGTACTTCATACAAATGGAGCCATACAGTATTTGTCTTTTTGTGACTGGCTTATTTTGTGTAGCATAAGGTTTTCAAGGTTCATCCATGTTGTACCATGTCTCAGGATTGCCTCTCTTTATAAAAGTGAATAATATTCCACTGTATGAATATGACATATTTTGTTTATCCAGTCATCCATCAATGGTCACTGAGGCTGTGTCCATGTCTTAGCCATTGTGAAGAATGTTGCTGTGACCATGTATGTACAAGTATTCACATCCCCACTTCTATTCCTTGGGACATATATGCAGCAGTGGGACTGCTGGACCTTATGGTTGTTCTATGTTTAATTTTTTGAGGAATTGCCATACAATGTCTCAGCAGGTAAAGAATCCACCTGCAATGCAGGAGACACGGGACACAAGTTCGATCCCTGGGTTGGGAAGATCCCTTGGAGAAGGAAATGGCAACCCACCCCAATATTCTTGCCCAGAAAATCCCATAGACAGAGGAACCTGGCGGGCTATGGTCCATGGGGTTGCAAAGAGTTGGACATGACTGAGCACATAAATGCGTACTGTTTTTCAAAGCAGCTGCACCATTTTACATTCCCGCCATCAGGGTACAAGGGTTCCAATTTCTCCACATCCTCACCAACACAATTCTCTGACACCAGCTGGGTGTCCTCACATTTGACTCAATTCTGACACATCTACCAAGAGATAGCATCAGATATCATAGGTTAAGTGCTCTGTCCTACAAAACTGTTCCCCCCTCTCCCAATTTCAGACACGAGTTGTAAGCCCGGTTGTCACCTGTAATTCTGACCAATCTGCTATGGATTGAAAGTGTCCAGGACCTCCTCCTTCAGCCTGATTAATTTTCTAGAGTGGCTCACATTACTTACCAGGTTATCAGTTTATCATGAAAGGATGTAACTCAAACGGTCAGAGGGAAGAGGTGCTTTGGACAAGGTTCAGGGAAAGGGCACAGAGCTTCCACGCCTCTCCAGGCACACCGTGCTCCCAGCAACTCCACAGGTTCACCAACCCAGAAACTCTCCAAAGCCCACACTTTCATTTTTCACAGGGGCTTCCCAGGTGACACTAGTGGTAAAGAACCCGCCTGCCCAGTGTAGGAGATGTAAGAGACATGGGTTTGATCTTTGGGTCAGGAAGACCCCCTGGAGGAGGGCATGGCAATTCACTCCAGTATTCTTGCTTGGAGAATCCCATGGACAGAGCAGCTACAGTCCATAGGGTTGCAAAGAGTCAGACGCGACTGAAGTGTCTTTGCACGCACACATTACTTAGGTATGGTTGATTAAGTCATTGGCCATTGATGATTAACTTGACCTTCAGCCCCTCTCCCCTCCCAGAGGTCAGGAAGTAAGACTGAAAGTTCCACACCTCCAATCACATGCCTGGGTCCCCTGGCAACAGCCTCCATTAGGTTACCTAGGAGCTTTCCAAAAGTCACTCCATTAACAAAAGACACCTTTCCAGCTCTCATCACACAGGAATTTCCAAGGGTTTTAGGAACTCTCTGCTGGAAATGGGACAAAGATCAAATACATATTTCTTGTTATAAACAGCAATATCACAGGTCTGTAGTATTAGCATCCCCCACAGATGAAGGAGCAAACCAGAGCCTAGAGAGGTAACTTGCCCAGCCCACACCGCTGCACCAGAGCCAGGATCTAAGTCCAACAGTCTGGCTTTAGAGAATCAGTGCTCTTAACCACCAAGCAAAGCCAAAATTGATGTCCCATTTGCAGAAGAGGAAGCCCAAGACCCATGTCACAGTGGCATGGCTGGATAGTAGCAAATCTAGGTCTTCTAAGGTCAGGTTACTCTCACCACTCCATCTGATTGCCAAATTCCCAAAGTAGATTTGAACAAAAATGAAGACAATGAGGATCCAACTGCCTTCTTATTCCTAGGACCCAACTCTCACTCAGATAACTCACTTCTGTCCTCCACTCTCCAGTCTTAAGTCCTCAGCTCTTTGAACGGAGTGACATAAATTAACTACATTGAAGGGTTTTCTCCCTCTCCTTCTCCCAACCTCACCGACTCAGTCTTCAGTCTGGCACCATAAATCACTGACAATTCAAAAAATGGTTTCTGAGAAAATGGGCCTTCATGGCTTGATGGATGTGTAAATTTCCATCTCCTCCATACATGTCTCACTTTTCAAAGGGAAAAAAATCTTTATTGGCGTTAGCACATTTATGAGTTTAAATAAAAACAAATACATCTCTATTGACTGTAGTTATTATGCTTGGTTTCATGCAAGGTAAGTGCTTCAAATAAAAATAGATTGGTCAGAGTGAGTATGCATCAGGTCCAATAATGATGCAGCCTGTTTCCGTAGCGTATGTGCTTCACTTAACGTTCCCCTGGCTTGCAGGAGAGGAAGCACGTTGCTGCATGGAGCTTTTAGGCTCCATTTTCTGTCTAAATGCTCTGGGTCGGTGTGAATGTTTATTAGTGTCATGAAATACATCTGGCAGGCAAAGCCTTTGCAGAAGAGACCAAAGTGCAATTGCTGAGGATGGGCCAGACCAAGCAGAAAGTGCAAACCCTGTGACGTGTGAGCCCAGCACCAACCCATCAAGTGTGTGCAGAGTACCTACTGCTTGCCTGTCACTCGCGCAAGGGCCAACCTCAGACTGAATATTTAGAATTACTTTTTTAAGCATGTCTCCTAGTATGGGGTTGTAGCTCATGAAAGGGAGAACATCTCTCTGTTTTGATCATCACAGACTCCCTTAGTCAGGTTAAAGGCACGGACCTGGGCATCAGACAACCTGGATTCAAATTGCAGCTCCATCATTTAAGCAGTAAGCAAACATTTATGGAGCACCAGCTGTATACCAGAACTTTTTCTAGCTGCTGAGGCTACAGCAGTCTGTTTCTATGAAGCTTACAGGGGAGGTTTAACCTTGAGTAAGATACACCTGTTGAACTTCAGATTCTATATCAGTAAGATAAGGATAATAACACCAGCTTTGTTGGGGTTGTTGTAAAATTTAAATCTGATCTCTTTAGCACAGGATCTGGCACATAAAGGGCTGAACGTCAGCTTCCAGCATTATCGTTGTCAGGCAGGACACCTTCTTTGCAGCACTTGACATCCTTTTGGCCTTTCTTCTTGTTCCAGCCCTGATTGCAGCCAACAAGCCAGTGTGGCTTCTGACAGGCTCCTACGGATACAGCCTGACAGTCCATCCACCTTAGGCCCATAACTTACTCCTCACTTAACCACCCTAAGGCCCGTCTGTTCTTCCCAAGCCTTGGCCCCCATGTAAATGCAACCTGGAACTACAGTGGAGCTAGCATGTTGGGGAGAAAATTTAGCTGTGGTGTTGCGGGTTGAACTGCATCCCACAAAAAGCTATATTGAAGTCTTAACCACTGTGACCCAAGAAATACATAGGCCCTAGCACAAAGCTCCTAAACCCCTTGGAATCTTCGGAAGTCCCAAGTGCCTTTTTGTGTGCTAATGAGATAACTGGTGGGCTGGGGTCTCCTGGACAGCCTCAGGATAGGGGCTGGTTGTCAGGGGAACCAACTCTGTGATTACAGGGTTGGAATTTTCAGCTGCACCCACTCACCCCCCAGAGCTCCAGGGAGGGGAACGGGGCTAATGTTTGCATTAAATCACTGATAGCCAATGATTTAATCAATCATGCCTAAGTAAGGTGGAGAAGGCAATGGCATCCCACTCCAGTACTCTTGCCTGGAAAATCCCATGGATGGAGGAGCCTGGTAAGCTGCAGTCCATGGGGTCGCTGAGGGTCGGACAGACTGAGCGACTTCACTTTCACTTTTCACTTTCATGCATTGGAGAAGGAAATGGCAACCCACTGCAGTGTTCTTGCCTGGAGAATCCCAGGGACGGGGGAGCCTGTGGGGCTGCCGTCTATGGGGTCACACAGAATTGGATATGACTGAAGTGACTTAGCAGCAGCAGCAGCAGCAGCAGCCTAAGTAAAGAAGCCTCCATAAAGATCCCCAAAGTACTGTCTTCCAGGGTGGTGAACTCTTGAAGGTTTCAGGAGGGTGGCATGCCTAGAGAGGGCATGAAAACACTGCACCCCCTCCCCTATACCTTACCCTGTGCATCTGTTCCATCTGGCTGTTCCTGAGTAGTGTTCTTTTATACTCAACTGGTAATCTAGTAAGTACTCTGCGTTCCTGAGTTCTTTGAGCCACTCTAGTTCATTACTGAGCCTGAGGAAGGAGCTGTAGGGACCTCCAATTCATAGCTGCCCAATTACAAGTCCAGGTGACAACCTGGATTTGTGATTGACATCTGAAGTGGGAGCAGTCTTGCAGGACTGAACCCTTATGTGGGATCCAATGCTATCTGCAGATAGTGTCAGAATTGAGTAAAACTGAGGACACCCAGTTTTGTAGAATTGCTTGGTGTGAGAACAAAACACCAAATATTTGGTGTCAGAAGTGAAGTACTGAGAGTAGCACTTGAGTCCTGGGAGAAACAGTTTTTTCCCTTTCACCCCGGTACCTATAAATACTATCTTATTTGAAATAGGGTCTTTGCAGATGTAACCAAGTTAGGATAAGGACATACTTAATTAGAGTGGTTCCCATGTTCAATGGCAAGAGTCCTTATAAGGAAAGAAGGACTTGGAGATAGGGAAGAAGGCTGTGTGAAATAGCAGAAATTAGAATGAAGCAGCTACAAGCCAAGGAAAGCTAAGGATGCCAGCAACCACTAGAAGCTAAAGAGAAGCAAGGAAAGATGCTTCCCTGGAGCCTTCTGATGGAGAATCGCTCCTCAGCTAGTTGATTTCAGACTTTTAGATTCAAAACTGTAAGAGGATAAATTTCTGGTTTTTTGTGGTAATTTGTCATGGCAGCCCAAGAAAACTAATACACACGGCATACAGAAGTGGATGGATACATCCTTCTTCCTTGCCCACCCTGGACAGATGGTCCTGGCATATGTTTCATACGGCTTGTCAGATGTCCTGTGCTGTCTGCCACCCAGGTACTCACAGCTGTAACCAACTCAGTAATGACTCTTGTTGGGACTCTCCCACCTCCCTTGTTTTGCTTTTCCTGTTGCTTACTCCTGCCCCCCGGGATCACTCCTCAATAAAGGACTCCCACATAAGCTATTTGTCTCAGGTTCTGCTTTCTCAGAAACCCAGGCTAAGACTGCTGGTACTTGGAAGGCACATGGTTGGCATTCAATGAATGTGTATTGATTGAATACGTGAATGAAGATGTATAAGAACACTCAATCCTGCCCTCAGCACTTCCTAAGTGGCTCAGTGGTAAAGAATCCGCCTGCCAGGCAGGCAACTCAGGTTCGACCCTTGTGTTGGGATGATCCCCTGGAGAAGGAAATGGCAACATGCTCCAGTACTCTTGCCTGGGAAATCCCACGGACAGAAGAGCCTGGTGGGCTATAGTCCATGGGGTCACAAAAGAGTTGAACAGGACTTAGTGACTAAACAACAACAAATCCCACCCTCAAGAGGCTTTCAATTAAATTTTCAAGAGGAAACACACACACATGCAATAAAGAGAAATAAATTGTAGAGGCATTTGGAGGACAAAGGAGAACTTGACATTCCTAGCTGCCTGATGGAGCACAGGCTGTGGGTAGGGCAGCCGTTTCTAACATTTTCTGCAGCTTGGAGCCCTGATGCCTTCACACACATAGTAGTCAGGGTTCTTGACTGCAAATAACAGAATCCACTCTGATTAACTTAAGAAGAATAGCAATTTGGTAAAGGATACTAGAGAGCTCATAGAATTTCCAAGAGGACCAATCTCTGAAGAACAGTATCTAATCACATCTTAAGTGTTTCTCTGGGAAATAAAAAAGCCAGGAGAAAAATAACAGCCACAAATCAGATTCTATTGGCTGTAATCTGGAAAATCCAGGAAGTCCACGGGGTGGCCTTGGCCTTGGGGAGATCACTCTAATCCAGGGGTGAGCCAAGAAGAGAGAAATGAACCATCCAAACCCCACCACCCGAGAGACCCGTCTTAAAACTCCAGGCCCTCGGGGTAAGCTGATTACAATCTCTTTTCCAGGGCTTTCCGATGTTACTAAAACATTTGAAGCTTTCATATGTGGTAAGTAGCTAAACCAAGATTGCAGTCGGGGTCCTTGATGCTCAAACCCTTGATGTGGTTTGTGAATAAGCAGAGGCAGCACTGCTAAGCTTGTTACAAATGCAAAATGTGGGGCTCCAACCCAGGGCGGCTGAGTCAAAACCCAAGGCTTCATGGGACCTCCGGCTGATCTCTGCATACATCGAAGTTTGAGACGCACTCGTCTGGTTCCTTCCCTTAATTCTGATGGCTCTCAAATCTAGCTATATAATAATTAGGTACCCCACCACCACCAGGACTTTTAAAAATGTAGATTCCCAGGCTCCACCCCAGATGAGCCTATCGAACAGGCCTGGAGGGGCCCAGGTCACTGTTTTTATTTTTAACTTCCATGGAGGTTCTTTTGATCGCTTAGGTTTGGGAACTGCCACCCTGCAGTAGACAGCTCTCGTCCCTCAGTACTCACCCTCTCAATCAGCTCGGGGGCAATCTCAGGAGGGCCAGGAAGCCTCCACTCTTGGGAGTCACCTGGCGAACCTGATAAGCATGCAGAATGCCGGTCCCACCCCACAGATGCAGAATTCAGAGTCTGAATGGAGTCATCGTAAGACTGTTACTTCATAAGGAGCATGTTAAAAGCCATTTTCCTCTCACTATAAAAATATTCAGCGATCAATGCAAAGAAATAGAGGAAAACAACAGAATGGGAAAGACTAGACATCTCTTCAAGAAAATCAGAGCTACCAAAGGAACATTTCATGCAAAGATGGGCTCGATAAAGGACAGAAATAGTATGGACCTAACAGAAGCAGAAGATATTAAGAAGAGATGGCAAGAATACACAGAAGAACTGTACAAAAAAGATCTTCATGACCTAGATAATCATGATGGTGTAATCACTGACCTAGAGCCAGACATCCTGGAATGTGAAGTCAAGTGGGCCTTAGAAAGCATCACTACGAACAAAGCTAGTGGAGGTGACAGAATTCCAGTTGAGCTCTTTCAAATCCTGAAAGATGATGCTGTGAAAGTGCTGCACTCAATATGCCAGCAAATTTGGAAAACTCAGCAGTGGCCACAGGACTGGAAAAGGTTAGTTTTCATTCCAATCCCAAAGAAAGGCAATGCCAAAGAATGCTCAAACTACCCCACAATTGCACTCATCTCACACGCTAGTAAAGTAATGCTCAAAATTCTCCAAGCCAGGCTTCAACAATACGTGAACCATGAACTTCCTGATGTTCAAGCTGGTTTTAGAAAAGGCAGAGGAACCAGAGATCAAATTGCCAACATCCGCTGGATCATGGAAAAAGCAAGAGAGTTCCAGAAAAACATCTATTTCTGCTTTATTGACTATGCCAAAGCCTTTGACTGTGTGGATCACAATCAACTGTGGAAAATTCTGAAAGAGATGGGATAACAGACCACCTGATCTGCCTCTTGAGAAATTTGTATGCAGGTCAGGAAGCAACAGTTAGAAATGGACATGGAACAACAGACTGGCTCCAAATAGGAAAAGGAGTACGTCAAGGCTGTATATTGTCACCGTGTTTATTTAACTTCTATGCAGAGTACATCATGAGAACTGCTGGACTGGAAGAAACACAAGCTGGAATCAAGATTGCCGGGAGAAATATCAATAACCTCAGATATGCAGATGACACCACCCCTATGGGAGAAAGTGAAGAGGAACTCAAAAGCCTCTTGACGAAAGTGAAAGTAGAGAGTGAAAAAGTTGGCTTAAAGCTCAACATTCAGAAAACGAAGATCATGGCATCTGGTCCCATCACTTCATGGGAAATAGATGGGGAAACAGTGGAAACAGTGTCAGACTTTGTTTTGGAGGGGGCTCCAAAATCACTGCAGATGGTGACTGCAGCCATGAAATTAAGACACTTACTCCTTGGAAGGAAAATTATGACCAACCTAGACAGCATATTCAAAAGTAGAGACATTACTTTGCCAACAAAGGTTCATCTAGTCAAGGCTATGGTTTTTCCTGTGGTCATGTGTGGATGTGAGAGTTGGACTGTGAAGAAGGCTGAGTGCCGAAGAATTGATGCTTTTGAACTGTGGTGTTGGAGAAGACTCTTGAGAGTCCCTTGGACTGCAAGGAGATCCAAGCAGTCCATTCTGAAGGAGATCAGCCCTGGGATTTCTTTGGAAGGAATGATGCTGAAGCTGAAACTCCAGTACTTGGCCACCTCATGCGAAGAGTTGACTCATTGGAAAAGACTCTGATGCTGGGAGGGATTGGGGGCAGGAGGAGAAGGGGACAACAGAGGATGAGATGGCTGGATGGCATCACTGACTCGATGGACGTGAGTCTGGGTGAACTCCGGGAGTTGGTGATGGACAGGGAGGCCTGGTGTGCTGGGATTCATGGGGTCGCAAAGAGTCAGACACGACTGAGCGACTGATCTGATCTGATAAATATAAATGATATGTAACTATGTGAGTGTGAATTGACTTGTGGTTCATGTGTTGACATAGCTATATGTTCTAGACATTTAATTAAAAATTCATTAATTTTGATTTTGCAATTTTCTTTGTATGTATCGTGGCCAATGTTTTTTTCCCCCACCTTGGGTTCAAATGCTTACAAAAGGCCCTGAAGAGCTTACACGTTTTTCCACCATGTGCCATGCCTAAAGTGCTGAAAAGATACAAAGATGATGAGTCTAGGAAGGACTCAGGACTCCGCTTTTTTAACAAGAATGCCAGGGTGACCCTAGAGGTGGTCCTCAGACCATACCTTGACCACTGGCCTTCAGAGGAGGGAGGGTGATCCCCAGTGTGATTCTGCATTACCACTAGTTGGGAAGGGAAGGCCATCTGGGCTGGTGGGGAGGAGGAATGAAAAGAGCTTTGCTGCCCCTGGGGAATATCCCCATGACTCCAGAGAAGCCTCTGGGCTGGGGCATGTCCCCATAAGGGTCACCTAATACAAAGCACAAGGCATGCAGGAGATGCTGCAGCCTCCGATGCTATTCAGCATGGCTCAGACTGTCCCCAGGACCGTAACTGAGCCCCTACTCCAGGAAAAACCCAGCTGAATTGAAAGGATCACAAGAGTATGACAAAGTACACAAGAGGACAGTTGTAGGAAACAGGATTATTGAGTTGGAAAAGAGAAGGCCAGATGACCCATGACAGTCTCCAAGCAAATGGTAAATAGTCATGTAGGCATGAAGTCTTCCTGCCTGAGCCGGGGCATCTGGGCCTGGCACAGAGCCCAGTGGGGCAGGCCTGCCAGAGCCTCTCTGTGAGGTCTGAGGAGCTTGAAATCCACAGAAGCCCAGGGTCAGGAAGAAGGGATGAATCTAGTCCAGCTCTCAGACCTAGTCCCAGCCAGTCCTCCAAGGGACAGTCTCAAGTCCAGGGGTGGCGGTGGGGATGTTGGAAATAAAAAAGTGAAGAGAGACATCTCAAGAAAAGAGTTGAGATGTAGAATGGCTTTAGGACACTACCTCCCAGTTTAGGGTGACCCCAAAATTACATTCAAAGAAATTCTCAGCTCTTACCCTAACTCCTTGTAGGCTTCCCTCATAGCTCAGTCAGTAAAGAATCTGCCTGCAGTGCAGGAGACCCGGGTTCAATCCCTGGGTCGGGAAGACCCCCTGGAGAAAGAAATGGCAACCCACTCCAGTATCCCTGCCTGGAAAATCTCATGGACAGAAGAGTCTGGTGGGCTGCAGTCCATGGGGTCACAAAGAGTCAGGCACGACTAAGCGACTAACACTTACTTACTTACCCTACTCCCACCAAGGCATGCTTCAGCAGAGAGGGGACAGCCTTGATGGCCCAAGAACTCTCAGAGAAAGGATAGACAGCCCTGTGGAGAGAGCTTGGGAAGGTGATGGCATCCACCGCCAAACAGTGGGGGAGCCTGGAGAGGGAAGAGCCTTTGGACTCAGGAACCAGCAACAGCCGCAGAGCTCTGAGACTGCAGACCAGCTCTGATGCCACAGATCAAGACCCCTGCCCCCAGGCACTCCCAGACATGTCAAGCACAGAGGGACTCTGCAGGGCTGAGTTCCTGGGTAACAGGTAAAGTCAAGCAGCAGGAAGGGAAACAGGTCATGGCCATCCATGTGACCTTCCAGCACTCTCATACCCTTAAGGCCTGGAAAATAGGCCACCAGGGTTAACAGTGAATGGTAGTGACCAGATGGCCATCACCGGATCAACCAGGGAGCTTAAAGCTGCTGACCTTGATCCTTTCCTGAATGGCAGATGCCCTGGGTACCTCAAAGAGTCTGTAGATGTGAACAAAATCAAGAGAGAAAGGAAGCAATCAACACATACCCTACTGGCAGCTACAGATGCGGCTGGGTGATTAATTCCACTTAGCCTTCCTACACATCCCAAACCAGGCATTGTTATCCTCGTCCTCAAGGTTGGAAACAGGCACAGACAGATTTCATCTCTTGTGCAAGGTCACATGGCCAGCACACACAGGAGCTTGTGTTTGAACCCACTGTAGTTCAACTCCAGAGCACAGGTTCTCATCCCCTTGTGCTGTCTGTGCAGCACTGGAGGCAGAACTAATGAAAGAGACGGAAGCAGGTCATGCTGTGAACGCCTGGTCTCTGAGGCTAACTGTGTCCGTAAAGCCCTCAAAATGTGGCACCAGAAGAAACTCATCCTCGGTTCCACCGCTGACACCGAGTGGCACAGAGATCAGGAGACAAACACCTTCTATGCTCCACTTTCTACCCGCCGCCTGCTCAGCTCCCAAGGAGAGCCACTGCCGACATCCCTCTGCCAGATCCTGCCCCAGGGGACCCGTGAGCCCCGGCATCCAATGGGTTGGTTATGCCAGCTGCCGAGAGAGTAAGAGGCAGGGCCCTCAATGGTACCAGACACCGTGCCCTCCACGTGGCACCTTTCAGCACCTGCTCTCCACCCCCACGGCACGCACACTACTACTGATCCCATGCTTGGCTTCTGCAGTCACTCTGGCTTCAGGACTGCAGGGCCCTGCAGCCTCGGGAACAGATGTTCCCTCGCACATGGCTGGACTTGGATCTCAGCAGTGATGGACAAGCATCATTGACCAGGGTGGACGGGCAGCTGCAGAGAATGAGAGGGCGGCCCCAGCTCCCACCCCGAGCCCATCTCCATTGGCAGCACAGTTGCTGCCTCCCTTCCAAGGGAAGAGAAGGCAAGGGCCCCTCAGACAGCTGTGCATGCCCAGCCCGCTCCCTCCTCACCAGTTCCCCTGCAGAGCGCCCACAAAGCAGCAGAGGCACCGCACCCCCAGCACTGCCCTGCACGGCCCTGCTGTCTCTCTCCCCTCCGCTCCCTGCTCACCGAACATCTCCTAGCGCTTATTCTGCTTGGACGGAATGACCCTTCTGTTACTGCATGGTCATCACTGTTGTGTGGATTTATACTTGTGGTTTCAAGAAATACAAGGAGCACGTTGCCTGAAGAGCACAGAGAATGACGCTGCAGCACATGCGGTGGTCCTCCCTGAATGGAAGGACTGCGCCTGATTTGTATTTTCTTTCTTTCTACATGTACTGTATTTTCCTTGTGTGACTTACAATGCTTTTTTTCATTCATGTCAAGCTAATTGGCATCTCATGTCTGTGGGCCCTCCTTTGGATGTTGAGAATGAGGTCCCCTCGGTAGGTCATTCGTAATGACAAACCCTATATACCAGGGATGACCTAGGGAGGCTGGTACCCTTGGGCCTGAAGCAAGACTTAATTAGAAGGTATCAGAAGAGAGTATAAAACAGGAGAGACTCAGAGAGCCATGAGGACAAGCTGGCTGGGGTAGGGTTAGAATCTGCATGTGCTGTTTTGTGTCTTAAATGCATTTTTTCCTTTGGCTTCCTCTGAATGCACTCAAAATCTTGAATCTCTGCATCTTTGGGCTGTATCGAGAAGGACTAAGGAAAATGTTTGCCTGCACTGGGACCTAACCTTTAAAGGGAGGAATAGCGCATCCCTGGGATCAGTGTTTCAGTGACCACAGGGAACCCCTCTCCCACCAAAGACAACTGAAACTTGGGGAGCCCTTGAGTTACACCATCCTTCCCTACCTCCAAGGCCCTCCTGACAGTGCTGACATTTTTGCTTTTGTTTTCATAAGGATTATGAAACTAGGATGGTTTTAATACAGAATGTGATTCATTTCTGTGAGTACACATATACATACTCCCCACCACCTGCATCCCCAAGCCCTAAAACACACACACACACTCACAAGTGTCATTCAATCCAGCTGACCATTCTCTCCCCCTCAGAAGTATTCTTCAGTCATCAAAAAGCAGGGCTCACTCGAACCCCTCCAGAGGGGCATCCTCCACCCGGTTGTCTGTGACTGTCACCCCTTTGACTGCCACAGACCCGAGGTCAGCACTCTACAACCTGTCACCTGGTTTTGTTAACGGCACACAGCCCCATCCATTCATCTATGAGTGGCAGCTTTCACACCACAACGGGAGAGGTGAGTATTTGCAACAGAGATTGTAATGCCTGCAAAGCCAAAGATATCATCTGGCCTTTTACAAGTGTGCCGTCTTTTGCCATAGACCAAGATGGGCCTGGTGCTTCCTGGAGTCACATGCTGAGCACCCCTAAGAGAGATCTAGGCAGGGGCTACCCAGGGCAGAGCCAGGCTCAGACAGAACACTCACAGCTGAGGACCCCCTCAAACCCGTCCCAGCACATCTACCCACATGCTCAGCACCCTTATCCGGGCTACCAGAGGCAATGATTTTGACAGAGAAAACTCGGGCATGTGGCGTCAGGCTGACTTGGGAATCAAAAAGCAAGGCTTCTGGGATTATATTTCCTCATCTGCAAAATGCTGTTCATGATATAGAATTTCTGTAATGGGAACACTGTGAGAATCAAATTAGGAATTGCAAGTTACATGTTGAGCAAAATACCCGCTACACAGCAAGCCTTCAGCAAGTGTCCGCTCCTAGCTAAGGCGGTGGTGGAAGAATCAGTAAGAGTTGCATCATCAGCCCAGACGGCTTCACTCTAGTGAAAGCACCATCCGCTTCCTACCCTGCTGAAAATGTGGACCTGAAAGGCAAGACCCCAAAAGGATGCCACTCACAGCCTAGCACCTGAAACCCACAGCGGGCTTGCAAGCTTCCTTCGGCTGCTGGATGCCGGCAGCAAGGTGTTAACTCTCTGGAATGATTCCAACAGGAGATTCTCTCAGGAACATCAGGTCTCCTAATTGCGCAGCCCACATGCATGCACACACGCATACAAAACAAGGAAGATTTAAGACATCTTCAAATTCTTTATGTGGTCGTTATGAATGGACGGGCCAGAGTTATACCTCATTTTGCTATTTCCTAATGTCTTAGGAATTAAGCTTTAATTTTTTTTTTTAATTTTAATTGAGTGTGTTTGTAGACTGGCCTGTGTGTGGGGAGCCAAGATACTGGCCATAAATTGGCAGACACCTCATCCTTCAGACTCTACTAGGACCTATAGGGCAGATAACCCCACAGGAGGAGACAGGCTGCTCTAAAGAGGCAGGGGGTGAGTAGGATGCAGCAAGAAACACAGGTCCTGGAGATGCCCAAATCAGAGAAGTTCCAAAATCCTTTTATCCTTGTGAAGCTTTACAGAGTTACCTACTTTTCTGCAAACCTTCCCCTTTCTTTAATGCCACCTTCATTTTGCTCATTAGCTATGAACACATTTTTTTCCTCCTGCTAATCTCCCCATTTAAAAAAAAAGAGAATTATTGGGGAAACAAACCTGTGTATCACTTTAATCCAACTGAGGGCTGGGAAACAGAACTCTGACACTACAGTTTTTCAGGTCTGAGAAACTCTTAGTCATAAAAGTCATCACTGATTTAATAACAGTTCTTGGTGGAGGAGGGGAGCAAAACAACACGCCCAAAGTGTACATATGGACTGCGAGACACGACATGATCGCAGATACTTTAAAATGGGGGGAGAGTCTCATAATAGAGGAAAAACCGAGAAAAAAAGTTAACACCCACAATAGTTACCATTTATTCAATCCCCAGATTGGGAAGATCCCCTGGAGAAGAAAATGGCTACCCACTCCAGTATTCTTGCCTGGAGAATCCCATGGACAGAGGAGCCTGGTGGGCTACAGTCCTTAGGGTTGCAAGGAGTTGGACATGGCTGAAGCAACTCGGCACATCCCACTTTACAGATAAAGAAACAAACTTAGAGAGCCTCAATTCCTAGAACAACTAAGCCCCAAAATAGGCAACCCAGAGCGGCACACTCTTTTCCACCTCTCCCCACTTCAAGAATTGGCTCTGGAGTTCTAGAGACCTCAGCTGGAAACCAAATCCCTGAAGCGACACAAGCCTACCCTCTCCTTCCGAGAGGAGGAGGCCACACAGTGCAGACACAGATGCTGGCTGATGCTCGTGCTGTCCCTCCCCCAGGCTCGTCAAAGGCCCCTGTTCAAGAAGATGTCCACAGAAACGATGATCGTCGACACCAGATGGAAAAGCACTTGGAAGGGCAGGTGTCAACCCGTCACACTAAGATGGAGGGAAGGAGGTCCCAGCTCCCTCCCTTGCATGTGAAGGTGGCAGGAGACACACACACACACACACACTCCCACCCCCAGAGGAATGCCCTCCCCCTTCTCTGCAAGCTCCCTCTAGTCTCTTGCCTTCCTCGAAGGCGACCTCCCGCACAATCCTCGGCAGCGGGGTGGCAGGTCGAGCTGGAAATTAGCTTCAGTTGGTCTCCTAATTGCAGATATCAAGCAGGCATTGGATCAATCCAGCCACAGGCAGGCAGTGACAGGGTCGATCCCAGCAGGGCTGGTGTCTATAGCTTTTTCTGTGCACACGGCCCACAGGCAGTGCCGGAAGACCTGTGGCAGCAGGGTAAGGCCAGTGCTTGAAGGAGGCTTCTGGCTGCCCCTTAGTAACTAAAACAGAAGCCCCTGGGACTCACCCTGTCCTCCGACTGCCTGCCCTTGGCCCTGTTCTTGTGCACATTATCATCCTGATTTCCCAGATGAAAAGGAAGTCACCCGCCCAGGGTACACAGAAGTGGCAGAGCTTAGACTCAAACCCAGGTCTGCCCGACTCCTAGCCTCTTTCAGTTTAAAGATCACTGATGAAGCACTGATTATGTGCTGCTATGCACCAAGCCCTGGGTGAAAATGGATCAGATAGGGTACTTATCACTAAGAAACCTCAATCCACTTCTCTACTTCTTCCCACACCTGTCAGTACAACAGGAGTCACTGGACAAGAGTATTTTTAAGGATTCCTGACCCCCTCTCCGGAATACTCCATCTCTGTAGGTTTAAGGAAGTGAAGTGAAGTGAAGTGAATTCGATCAGTCGTGTCCGACTCTTTGCGACCCCATGGACTGTAGCCTACCAGGATCCTCCATCCATGGGATTTCTCAGGCAAGAGTACTGGAGTGGGGTGCCATTGCCTTCTCCAGGGGACCTTCCCAACCCAGGGATCGAACCTGGGTCTCCCGCATTGTAGGCAGACACTTTACTGTCTGAGCCACCAGGGAAGTCCAGGTTTAAGGTTTAAGGAAGGACACAGGAAATAATTGCTTTTTAAAGACTCCCCAGGATGGAAGTGGATAAGCTGAGGGAAAAGGGCTTCCCTGGTGGCTCAGTGGTTAAAGAATCCGCCTGCCAATGCTGGAGACATGGGTTCAATCCCTGGTCCGGGAAGATCCCACATGCAACCAAGTCCATGCACCACAATGACAGGCCCTGAGCTCTGGATCCCGGGAGCTGCAACAACGGAGCCTACGTGCTGCAGCTCCTGAAGCCCGCACACCCTAGAGCCCGTGCTCCACAAGAAAAGCCACTGCAACGAGAAGCCCACACACTGCAACTAAAGAGAAGCCCCTGCTCACCGCAACTAGAGACAAACCCTCGCAGCAACGAAGACCCAGCACAGCCAAACACAAAAATAAGTTAGAAAAAAAGCTGAGTTGGAAATTTTTGTTTCTAACTAATATACAGAAACATATATTTATTTATTTTTTTTTAGGCAAATATTCCTTTAATTTTCAGAAAGTGGTGAAAATGAACTTCTAAATATTTAAATGTGTTGCACTAACAAAACCCACTTAATAATATCTTTAAAATTCCAGTTTATGAATATAAGGAAATCTTTGGAAAATCCATAGTTTAGCATTTGGGGTTTAAGAAAAACAGCTATATTTTCTCTAATTCATTAAAGAAAACATATTTAAATAATGAAATTGTATGGGTGACATTTACTTTGAGGGGGTGGTCAACAGTTATCAAATTAAAAGTTTTATAATTAAGCAAAAGCATCTCCTGGTGATTCTAAAAGTGCAGCCAGGTTTGGGAATCAACACTCCAGAGTGCTGCCTGCGGCATTTTTGGGGTTGCCGCCCTCTTTGATAAGAGATGGAAGTGGAGCAGGAGCAAGGTGGCTGATAAGCACATTCACACTAAGATTCTAGAGGCTGAGTAAGACACCATTCTCCCAAGGCACCACCATTTTAAAACAAAACCTTACAAAGAAAGCACTGTTCACCCTCAACAAATAAATCCCTAATGGTAAAATACAGGCACCATGGATCTGTTACGAGGCGGGAGAGTCTCCCGACTTCTTCAAATAGCACAGCAGCTGTGTGCAAGAAAGAATCAGGGCCTAAACAAGCTCCAGAAGGCCTCATCCAGAGCTGAGGGAGGTGCCAGTTGCTTCATCACTGACACAAGATGCTGTTTATGCCTCAGCTTTATCGAGTTGCAGGGAGGGTAAGGCCTAGTGATTTATAGGCCAACCACCTGGATGGCAGCTGGGCTGTCTGAGACTGCTAGCCAGCTCAGGGCTGCCTCCACCAAAACACTTATTCATCCTCAGACCAGCCAGCCAAGCCCGGAAACCTCCACTGGGAGCAGGGCACCATGCTGGGAGCAGCCAGAGCCCCCTGAGGCCTTCCATTCGTCAAGGAGATTCAGCTTCCCCCCTGCACCCAACCCAAGGCTTGCACCTAGAGATTGCAAAGAAAAAGGCAACCACCCCTATGTCAGGGGCCCTGTGATCTGGCTGGAAAGAGAAGACAAACCCATATGTCAAAGGTGAAAGCAAGATGGGAGGGTGACCAGGCTGAGGGATTTCTGGAAACCATAGTTTTCCAGGGAGGATGGAATAATTTAGCAGCAAATAACCTAGATGATGGATAACACTTACAGAGGCATTGTTCTAAGCACTTCATATGTATGAATTCATTTAATCCTCAAAGCAACCCTAGAAATATAGGCATCATGCAAAGAAACTGTACCACAGAGATGTTCACTGACTCGCTCAAGTCACACAGCTACCAAGTGCTGTAGCTGAAATGGAACTCAAGTGGTACTGCAGAGCAGTGGTGTGCTGGGAAGTCCCTAACAGCTGGCTTTCCTGGGGGGTGGAGGACTGTTATATACGCTGATTTTCATGGTGTAAATGGCCCCACCATGGCCGATTTCAAGCTACCTATGTGATGTCATTGAGCACAGAGCTGGGAAGAGATGGGCAATAGCATAACATTGTATGGTCTTTCCAGAGAAGGCAATGGCACCCTACTCCAGTACTCTTGCCTGGAAAATCTCATGGATGGAGGAGCCTGGTAGGCTGCAGTCCATGGGGTCTCGAAGAGTCGGACATATCTGAGGGACTTCACTTTCACTTTTCACTTTTATGCATTGGAGAAGGAAATGGCAACCCACTCCAGTATTCTTGCTT
The DNA here is from genome assembly GCF_055505025.1 of Bos grunniens. NCBI lineage: Eukaryota > Metazoa > Chordata > Mammalia > Artiodactyla > Bovidae > Bos > Bos grunniens. The sequence goes on from NC_141174.1 coordinate 14,090,334, forward strand.
GGAGAATCCCAGGAACAGGGAAGCCTGGTGGGCTGCCATCTGTGGGGTCACACAGAGTCGGACACGACTGAAGCAACTTAGCAGCAGCAGCAGCAGCAGTATGCTCTTTCTACTGTACAAGTTCAATAGACACAACTTTAAGAGCATAGTAAGGGTCAGATGTAGTAAAATTAAGTGATGAGTTCTTTCCTTTAGTTTTAATAAATCTGTAAGTCATTGAATTTAATTTTTAATCAAGACTTTAATAACTGATTCACAAAACTCCTAAAATTTGGAAATTGGCTATCATAAGCTGGTGCCCACTGACTCAAGCACACTACTGACCCGAGTTACAACATTATACAAAACCAAGAAATGCAAGAAGGCACAGCCACTGTTCTAAGGGGATTTTACATGGAATATGAATGAGTCATTATACAGAAACTTCCCACTAGCTATCTATTTTACATATGGAAATGTACACGTTTTAATGCTGCTCTGTGACAACCTAGAGGGGTGGGATGGGGTGGGAAGGAGGTTTAAGAGGAAGGGGGACATGTGTATACTCATGGCTGATTCACATTGCTGTATGGCAGAACCCAACACAACACTGTAAAGCAATTATCTGCCAATTAAAAATTTAAAAAAGAATGAGTGGTATGTGGAAGACTAAAGTCATAAGGAAACTTTTAAACAGACAAAAGTGTTCAAAGGTAGAATTGACTTCCTAGGTTAGTACTGAATTCCTATGCACAGAGAAATCCCACAAAGGCCAGACAAGTTCTTGACAACTGGATAAAGCGTAAGGTCCAGGTTACTGTTAGATTAGTACTTTTCAAACTGAAGTTTGAAACTTCATATTGTGATACGGAGTCATAAAAATGAATTTCGTGAGTTGTAGGGTCAGTGTTTTTAAATGAAATAGAATAGAAAATACAGGCATATTAAGTGTAATTTGACCTTGTACAACGTTTGTTATACATTTGTTTATTTAATGTGTGTGTGCATATGTACTAACAAGTATATGCATGTTTACTGGGACATGTAAAAAACATAAAATTTTAAATTGCTAGTCGTGATCAAAGAAGTTTGAAAAGTATTAGAATAAATGATAAGGTCCCTCCTAATGTTAAGATTCTATGATTCCATGTCCTATCAACTATTATTTGATAGGCACTTCCTATGTCCCCAAAAGTTCAAGAACAGGGGGTGGGGACTGATTCCACACATCTCCAGCCCCTGGCCCTATATCTGACCCACCAAATGTCCTTAAAAACACATTCAGTGAAGGGGACAGTGATGGAAATAAGCATTAAAAATGTTTCCCTCCAGGGCCAGGAGCTCAGTTCAGTTCAGTCAGTGGAGTCACTCAGTAGTGCCCGACTCTTTGCAACCACAAAGGTTCGTCTAGTCAAGGCTATGGTTTTTCCTGTGGTCATGTATGGATGTGAGAGTTGGACTGTGAAGAAGGCTGAGCACCGAAGAATTGATGCTTTTGAACTGTGGTGTTGGAGAAGACTCTTGAGAGTCCCTTGGACTGCAAGGAGATCCAACCAGTCCATTCTGAAGGAGATCAGCCCTGGGATTTCTTTGGAAGGAATGATGCTGAAGCTGAAACTCCAGTACTTTGGCCACCTCATGCGAAGAGTTGACTCATTGGAAAAGACTCTGATGCTGGGAGGGATTGGGGGCAAGAGAAGAAGGGGACGACAGAGGATGAGATAGCGGGATGGCATCACTGACTCGATGGACGTCAGTCTGAGTGAACTCCGGGAGTTGGTGATGGACAGGGAGGCCTGGCGTGCTGCGATTTGTGGGGTCGCAAAGAGTCGGACACGACTGAGCGACTGATCTGATCTGATCTGGACTGCAGTAGGCCAGGCTACCCTGTCCAGGGACAGGAACTCAGTCACATGCAATTCACTCAGGGAGAATTAAGCCTAAAATGATACTTTTCAGGACTTCCCTGGTGGTCCAGTGATTAAGAATCTGTCTGCCAATTCAGGGAACATAGGTTCGATCCCTGGTCCAGGAGGATCCCACATGCCACAGGGCAACTAAAGCCAGCCACAGGGCAACTACTCAGCCAGCACTCTAGAGCCGGAGTGCTGCAATTACGGAAGCCTGCCCACCCAAGAGCTCACACCCCACAACGAGAGAAGCCTCTGCACTGAGAAGCCCACCCCGTGTGCACAGCTGGAGAGGAGCCCCGCCCCAACTAACCACAACTAGAGAACAGCCCTTGCACAGCAATGAGGACCCAGTGCAGCCAATAAGTAAATAAATACATTTTACAAAGTTATACTTTTCTGTGGCAATCTCTCCCGGGAACTACCCTTCCGGTGGTAAAAGTGCCCTGCAGAGCCCATTCTGACCAAGGGAAGCTCCACCAGAATTTATGGGTGGAGACAGGCAGGGGAGTGACTTGGAGACAGAGATGAACAAGAGCCTTGTGCGAAATGTTTGCCTGGAGCTCCTGCTGCAGGAAGAAGGGTAAACTCACGCCCAGGGTTGAGGAGACAAGGGTGGCCAGGAGTGAGGAAGTAACAGAGAGAGCTGAGGAGAGGAGAAAGCAGCAGGCAAGACTTCGGTCTAGTCCAGGAAAGCCACATGGTGACAGAAGACAACCATGCCCAGGATTGGGTACTTGCAACAGACTGCTTGCTTTATGTCCGTTTCCCCTCTAAGTGCCTCCCTGGTGGCTCAGATGGTACAGCGTCTGCCTGCAATGCAGGAGACCCGGGTTCGATCCCTGGGTCAAGAAGACCCCCTGGAGAAGGAAATGGCAATCCACTCCAGTACTCTTGCCTGGAAAATTCCATGGATGGAGGAGCCTGGTGGGCTACAGTCCATGGGGTTGCAAAGAGTCGGACACAACTGAGCGACTTCACTTTCCCCCTCTAAATTCTGAATTCTCCGAGTACCAGACTCACTGGCTGGTCTGTCCCTGTCACCTCTTCAGAAAGCAATAAATTATTTGTTCACTCAACAGACAGATGAGTTTACGAAGGTAGGACCTACTACAACAGAGTCCTACCACATATTCTAAACAGGACTGCCTCTCATTTTGAAAATCATTAACAGGTTTCAGCTCCTTATAACCCTGGTGCTGGGCCAGGACCAGAATTCATTCAACAGATGTGTCTGAGACCCAACTTATGTCCCAGCTGCATTTCTAGGTGGCCACTTATTACCAGCCATGCCCAGGTCTTGGTAGGATGGTCATGGGCTTCTCCTCTATTTACAAAACTGAATCCAACAGGCCAGTTTGCTCAAACACAAAGGAGAACACTCATCTTCCAATCTATGTAGAGAATGGATGGTAGGACTTTGAGAGCAGGAGGGAGTGTGTTTCACCTTTCCCATCCCTGCTCTCCCAGCTCCCAGGAAAGTGCTGAATAAGACAGAAAGCACTGGCTATCAGGGCAAGAGCTGAGGTAAAGATACTTTGCAAAAAGGTGATAGAAGGCAGATCAAGGAGCACCATGCACACACGCATCCTGCCTGCAGAGAATTTTCAGAGGACAATTGGGAGGCACCGGCTGCAGGAGGCAGAACAGAGCAAACCTCCCCAACCCAGGGCTCGAGAGGCTGTGTGGCTCTGCAGGAAAAAGGCAGGTTTCGAAGTCAAAGAAGCCAGTTCTCAGCTTTTGACTTTGTCCATCACCGACTCAATGGACATGAGTTTGAGCAAGCTCCGCGAGTTGGTGATGGACAGGGAGGCCTGGTGTGCTGCAGTCCACGGGGTTGCAAAGAGTAGGACACAATTGAGCGACTGAACTGAACTGGGAAAGTTCCTGACCTTCCCTGAGACTTGATTTTGTTGCCTGTAAAACAGAGCTATCATCATCTACCATCCAGAACATCTTAAGGAGTCATGAATGTAAGTGCCAAACACATAGCAGACATGCAACACTAGTTGATACAAACACTGAGAACTGGGTGGCAGCTGTGTTCCTCACTCCCAGCCACGCCGACACTGGAGAGAGCCTCTCAGGGCAAGCTGCTGCACCCCTTCACCTGGGCAACCAGTCTCAGTGACAGACACACTGGCATGGCTTTTCCTGGACCCCATCTTGCTCCATATCTCAGAATCATAGCAAAAGTGAAACTAATAAAAAATAATGGACAAATGTCTAGTCTCACCAGGTTTACATGTTTTTCAAATATTCTGTCTACTTATATTAAAATAGAAGAAAAAAAAAAGCCCTTACGGAGATAAGGCAGGAGATCAACAGCAAGTAAAATTAAGAAGAGGAAAAAAAATACTTGTCCCATAAAGAATTACTTAGAAAAACTGAGTTCAGCAAGACTGCAAGATCAATATACAAATATCAATTGCATTTCTATATACTTGTAATGAACAATCTAAACTGAAATTAAGAACAACACGATTTACTAACAATAGCAAAGAGAATTAAATACTTTGGAATAAACTTAACAGAAGAAGTGCAAGCTTATATTCTGAAAACTACAAAACATTGTTGAAATCAAAGAGGTAAAAAATAGAAAACCATCCCACATTCATGGATCAGAAGATTAATATTGGTAAGATGGCAGAACACCTCGAAAGTATGTATTGATTTTATATATCAGAATCCCTACTGCCTTTTTGCAGAAATTGACAAACTCATCCTAAAATTCATATGGAAATTCAAGGGATCCAGAATAGCCAAAATGATCCTGCAAAAGAACTAAGTTGAAGGACTTATAGTTCCCAATTTCAAAAGTTCTTTCAAAACTACAGTAATCAAGACAGTATGGCACTGCCATAACCATAAATATATAGCTCAATGAAATAAAAATGAGTCCCAGAATTCAGTTTTTTATGTCAAGCATATAGGCTTGCAATCAATGTTAATTATTTGTAAGTCCTCTTCCCACCATCAACCTTGGGTACCTCCGTCCTTATGTGAAGTTCTTCCAATGCACTCAGCCAGGGAAACTTTATTAAAAATGAAACTGAAATTCCCTCACCAATTCAAAGTGATTTGATATTCTTATGAAATGGAAAAGCAGCAAGGAAATCAAATAGAGCAAAACACACTACGGAATAGGCACCCCGAGGCAATGCTGTAAGGGGCCACATTAACTTCCGTCACACCAAAGAAGTAAGATGCAAGCCAACCCGTTGTTCAGAATCACCCAATGTTGTTTCTAGGGCTCAGGTCAAAAGTCTGGACCTCCTAAAACCCAGAAACACAGCCCCCCAGTTTAGGCTTCTAAATCAGTTAGGATTACTTCAGATGCAAGAGAAGCAATATGACCAACAGTGGCTTCAACTATAGAGACAAATATTACTTCCTAGATAAGAAGTAGCGGAGAAGGCAATGGCACCCCACTCCAGTACTCTTGCCTGGAAAATCCCATGGAGGGAGGAGCCTGGAAGGCTGCAGTCCATGTGGTCGCAAAGAGTTGGACACAACCAGGCGACTTCACTTTCACTTTTCACTTTCATGCATTGGAGAAGGAAATGGCAGCCCACTTCAGTGTTCTTGCCTGGAGAATCCCAGGGACGGGGGAGCCTGGTGGGCTGCCATCTATGGGGTTGCACAGAGTTGGACATGACTGAAGCGACTTAGCAGCAGCAGCAGATAAGAAGAAGAGGTAGGTGGTCCCAGGGTAAGTACCCCAGCTTGTCCATATCTTTGGGACCTAGTTCCATCAATCCTCTGCCATTTTCCTTATATTAACATTGCATTCCCCTCATTAATTGTACCATAGCTGCCATATTCCAACTATCTTATCATCACACTATGGTGTCCAAAACACTATTCAAGAAAGAGAACAGCAGCATAAACAGCTCATACAACTCAACATAAAGAAAAAGCCTGATCAAAAAATGGACAGAAGAATTGAACTTTTTCAAAGAGGAAATGCAGATGGAAGACAAGCCTATGAAAAGATGCCCAATGTCGCTAATTATCAGGGAAATGCAAATCAAAACCACAGTGAGGCATCACCTCACACTTGTCAGAATAGATATCATCAAAAAGAACACAAATAACAAATGTTGACAAGGATGTGGATAAACAGGAACCCTCATATATTGTTGGTGGGAAGATAAATTAGGACCGCCATTATGAAAAACAATACAGATACTTCTCAAAAGACTAAAATTAGAAATATCATATGACCCAGCAATTCCACTCCTGGGTATATATCCCAAAAAACCAAAGCCACTCGTTTGAAATGTTACATGCACCCCAATGTTCATAGTAGCATTATTTACAGTTGTCAAGATATGGAAGCAACCTACGTGTCCCTCAACAGATGATTGGATAAAAAAAAGATGTGATACAAACACACACACAATGGAATACTACTACTCAGCCATGAAAAAAAGAATGAAATTTTGCCATTTGCAGCAACACAGATAGACGTTGAGGGCATTATGCTAAGTGAAATAAGTCACTTATATGTGGAATTTTTTAAATGCAACAAATAGTGGATTTAACAATAAAAGAAGCAGACTCACAGGTATAGAAAACAAACGAGTGGTTACCAGTGGCGAGGGGTGGAGGGGCAACATAGGGGTAGGGGATTAAGAGGTACCAGCAATTAGGTACGAAATAACCTGCAATCCAAGGATACTTTGTACAATATGGGGAATTATAGCCAATATTTTGAAATAACTATAAATGCACAATAATCTTTAAAATATATAAAAAATAATTTCTTTTAAAAAGAGGGCAGCACAAATGGCTTTTTCCTTCCATACTTCTCACTTACCAGGAAGGAAACACCTTTCCCAGAAGCCCTCAAAAGTCTTACTGTTGCAGCTCATTGGCCAAAACTTAGTCACAGTCACCTTAGACCATCAGACAAGGAGAACTGAAGTTAACCTACCCTGATCTCATGTTAAGCACCTTCCCAGATTTAGTTGGCCTGGCTTGCCTCAGGAGAAGGCTCAAAGCACCATCTTCAACTCATCTCCTGACATGACTGCACCAGTTCAACCTCCCTGAAGGTGAGGGCCGGGCTTTGCTGTGGCCCGGACCAGACCCACCAGCAGCCCTGGCTCCCAGGACTGGTCCCAGGGGACCACGGAGACCGGGGCCAGTGTTTGTGTGCTATGTGATGACATCAGAAGCACCTGCCTTCTCTCACCTTCCTCACCCAAATGAGCCATGGGGACATATACTGAAAAAGGTTCCAGACCACCCACGGAGAGTACACAGTGAGAGACACACACAGACAGGCAGCTATGGGTCTCTCCCCACACCCGTACGTTCATGTAATTACAGGCTTCCTTCACAGAGCGTTAAGTTCACTGAGAAAAATTGATCCATTCTCTTGTTTCTTGCTTGTTTTTAAACCCTCTTGACCTGTCTCAGCAGGCAGCCCCTGGCCCTTGCAGCCTCCGTGGAGAAGTGTGGAGGGGGGGTACGAAGCCTGGCTGGCAGCCAAGGTCAAGGCCCGCTTACAAATCACACTCTGGCCAGGCTGGAGGCAAATTTCCACCTGGAACTCAGAGAACTGAAGCCTTTACATTAATCCTGGATCTGTCAGCTTCCATCATGTTCACGCAGGAAAGGTGGCAGCCTGGAGGGGGGCCGTGAACCAGGTTCTGATTCGACTCACACTTGCCCTTTTTTCTGCCCCACTCACTGCCTTTTCCCACATGCCTGGTTCCCACACGCACACTTCTTGACTCTTGGGATGCCCTTCCCCACTTCTCTGATCTCCTCCGGTCTCTCTAGCAATCTCCCTGCTCTGCAATTCCCAGGTGGGTGAGAGTCTGAGCTCGGGGGTCTGCCAGCCGGGGGCTCAAGTGTGGGATGCACCGCTGCTGGTTGGGTTTCCTAGACAAAGTCACTTGGCCTCCCTGTGACTTGGCTTCCCTTATGTAGAAACCAGGATGATAATGTCTCCCTCCCAGGGCTGCTGTGAAGATGACGAGAAACATTGATGGGTAACGTGTTCCCAGCACTTACCAAGGGCAGTCACCCTTCTAGATTTACAGATTATCCCCACAGACGTGGAAAAGGCTTACAGCAGTATCTGGGATATGTAGGTGCACAGTGAGAGCTAGCCATGGCTAAGACAGTGTAATTAGAGGTCCCATTCCCTCTCCCCACCCCCTGCCCACCCCATGGGCACTTGCGGATTCATTCTGTCTTTCTTTCAGCAGTCAGCTGGTCCTCTTCCGCTCTTGGCGTGGCCCAGAGCTGAGTACGGGAAACACGGCATCATACCGGAGTTTGCAGACTAGCCAAGGGTCCCCCTTCTCTTGCTGGGCTCATTGACGACTGTTAAGGCCTCATCAGAATTAGAGTATGCTGATGGAGCTGTATCATTGCTCAGACTGACAATATTTTGAAAACTGCCTCTCCAAACAAGCAGCAGCATAGGCCACTCTCCACGGAGCTGGCAGTAAATCCTGCTGGGGGCACCCTGGACCTGTGGGAGGCACAGCGTGGGATTTCTTCATCCCCATTCACCACACAGAGCCTCTCTCCTATATCTCAAGTCAAGAAGGAGAAATGAAAGTCACAGGGAGAGGGGGTCCTCGGCAGGACAGACAACACTGGGCTAGATGGTGAAAGAGCCCAAGAGTGAGAACTCACTGCCATTTTCCTTCATAAGAGTCCCCCCAGGCCCCTGTGCGCTAATCCCTAAAATGGGTACAGCAGTCTTCCTGGCTCTCTCCTGAAACACTGTGACTGTTCAATGAAACATCAGGTAAAGAAAGGCTATGAAATGCTCAACGTACAGTGTCCGTAAAAGGGATGAGCATTATTCATGTTGCTTTTCAACATAAGGCAGGTGAGTTGAGAACAGAGATTGCAGACCATGGCCCCACCCAGCTCTCAGATATGTTAGTTTTGGCCATGCTCTGGGTGGTGTGTTTTTTAAACGTGGATTTGTGGCCAGCATTTAAAATCCAGCACACTTCACATAAAAATCCCGATTTCTGGCTCGTTCTAAAAATCGGAAGATCCAGCAACAATTAGCCACAACTAAACAGCATTGGCCCCTTCAGCCAGGGTGTATACACACACACACACACACACACACTTGCATCCCTGTTCACTCACTCACCTTAGTAGCCTGGGCCCTGTGTTTGAGATTCCACTGGCAGGACCTTAAGCTCTGAAGACGAGCAGGTGGTGGTGGTGGTTTAGTCACTCAGTCGAGTCCAATCCTTTGCGATCCCATGGACTGTAGCCTGCCATGGGGTCCTCTGTCCATGGGCTTTTCCAGGCAAGAATACTGGAGTGGGTTGCCATTTCCTACTCTAGGGGATCTTCCTAACCCAGGATTTGAACCCAAGTCTCTTGCACTGCAGGCAGATTCTTTACCGCTGAGTCACCAGAGAATCCCTAAGATAAGCAGAATGAAACCTAATTTCCGCTAAGTCACTTTACATCTCACGTGACCCAGAGAATTCCTTCACCACTCTAAGCCTCAGTTTCCTATTCTGTTAAATAAGCATTCATTTATTCAACAAATACTTATTGAGCAGCTATCCTAGGCCAGGCAATTCAGCAAACAAGGTAGATGAAGCAGGCACTTCAGTTCTGTTATATCTGACTCTTCTCGACCCCATGGACTACCTCACACCAGGCTTCCCCGTCCATCACCGACTCCCAAAGCTTGCTCAAACTCACATCCATGGAGTCAGCGATGCCACCCAACCATCTCATTCTCTGTCGTCCCCTTCTCCTTCTGCCTTCAATCTTTCCCAGCATCGGGGTCTTTTCTAATGAATCAGTTTTTCGAATCAAGTGGACAAAGCAGACACTAAAAACAAGTGAAAATAAAAATAATAATAAGATAACTGTGTGATTATGATCAGTGCTAGGAAAGAAGTAAAACCACGGTGAGGTTCTAGAGGATGGCTGGTGGGGGTTCAGGTGTAGGGCCCCTTTAGCTAAGGTGCTCAGGAAAGGTCTTACCAAGGAGCTGGAGGAAAATGACTGCTCTCACCCCAGTTTGGGGGGATTAAATGTGAGGCATTTAAACACCTTGTGAACACACTGCTAGTGGGGTGGGGTGGTGTGTAGGGGGTTGGTGGGCAGCCCTGTTTGCCCAAGCTGGGTCCCCTAAGAAGGAAGGAGGGAGGGTGGGGGAGGGGCAGCTCCCAGAAGCAGGTGGGACCTCCCCGCCCCCACCCACCAGCCCCTCTCTTCCAGTGTGCTCCTTTCAAAGCCTCTGCAATTATCCCATCTATAAATACAGCCTGCCAGCAGAGAGGGGCAGAGACACAGGCGGGAGGAATTAACCCTTGAGTGGGCCTCCCCACTCCCATCCTCTGCCAGGTTGCTCCTCCCTGCGTCTCCCCCTCCATCCCAGAACCCCTTCCCACCAGCAGCTGAATCAATGTTTGCCTTGAACACGCAGTTGTCTCACTGTGAGCCTGAGGGATTTAGAGGCAGCCACGGGCAACAGCCTATTCCAGGGGTGTTTATCCTCCAAGCCTGCAGTGCTCAGTGTCAGCGCGCCCACCAGCCCTCCGCTCCTCCTTCCAGACACCCAGGGCAGGGCCTCCTAGCAGCCTGTTTCAAAGGGCACATCTGTGTCCAGCCTCACTCTCCCCTAGGAAGGAGAACTGGTTGCTGCAGGCCTAGGATTGAGTTACACTGAAAGCAAGTCTGTGTTTCAGTAAAAAGCCATGGTTAGAGTTTGTATTTGTCCACAAAGACCCACGAGGTGCCCCTTCACCCCGGCTCCCAGCTCACTGGCCTTCTCTGGGTTTCCAGAGCATCACAGCTTCCTTCTACCACCAGGGCACTTCTGTTCCCAACGTCGACAAAAGCAGCCCACTGTGTCCAGGGAACATCTCCTCATCTGTCAGATACAGAAGCCTGCCCGGGTACCCCAGACTCTAGCAAACTCCCTTATACAGCTTGATGTGCCTTAAGGCTCTCTGTCCATTCCCCTCTACCCTGTCTGGAGAGTTATGTATCTGCTGACACTCACTGTTGTATGCCTACACCAAGCACAATCCCTAGAACCTGGTTGGTACTTAAACATCAATGAATGAGTTAAGTCAGTGATTGATTGAATAAATGAATGAACGCTCAGTCATGGGTTAACACCACGGGATGTGCAGAACCACCAGAAAACTCCTCTAGGATGTAAGCATGGGCTCCAGGGTGATACGTGTCTGTTCAATGCTGCCCTCAACACCCTGCCTAGTGCCTGGCCCATGTTACATGCTCAGTGAACCCCTGGTGATGGAGGTGAGTCAATGAGGATTCCTGCTGCCAAGGAGCCCCCGTTTAGGTGTGACCAGCCCAGTGAAGGGCGTCTCAGCAACACTGCAGCACAGTTCAGAAACTTCCTTTTGGCAGCAAAGCTACAATAATCATTAGAAAGTAAGTTGTAAAGCTGGTATTTTAGAATACCACCCAATTAATTTTAACCACCGATAAGAAAGGAATCCACAGGTAAGTCGTGATCTGCATGGGGAATGACGTTCCCAAGCAGTAAGTGGTGTGATGGAGGAAGATGGCTAGTGCCGGCCAGAACAGTCAAGGTAGGACTAACCGTGGACCAGAGTCATATTGGGGGTGTGGGGGGTGTTCATTAATCTAGTTAACAAGTCTTAAAAATGAGAAAACACAGGGAAAGCTCCAAGAGCAGTGCCTGTTCCAAGGGAGGGACCTGAGTCACTTCCATAGACCTGATGGCCATTAGCTATTGTATGAAGAAGCTGAAGACTGTGGGCATAACCACAGTAGAGGAGATAAGATCCCAGCTCTCCCAGAAATCCATTCTAGCAGAAGGACAAGTAAATAAATTAACTTCAGGAGAGGAGAATCCTTTTAAAGAAAACAATTGCAGAGGCCTGCTTTATGCAGGGTGGTCAGGAAATTCTCTGCGAGCAGGTGAGGCGAGAGTGGAGGCAAGGATGAGGCAGCCATTTAAGAGCCAGGTGGGGTGAGGAGGGGCAGTGAGGGGCTGGGGGTGCCATTAGGACAAGGAACTAGCTGGGCTGCTCATGCAAAGGCACCGGCTAGCTGGGAGAGTGAGACAGACTCTAGAAACACAAAGACCAGAATGATGGACCTGGTCAAGAGCATGATGTAAAGAAGGACCCATGGTCTCTAACGATTCCTGTTACAGACTGAAGGTTGATGCCACCCACCGCCCCCTAGCTGGCTACCATAGGCTTCCCATGGCAGAGCGAACTGAGGGAAAGTTAGGCCCAATTCACCGCTTTCTTCATTGCTTCAAGCTTTTTAAGAACTTTCAACATGCTAATGGCTCTTCAAGATAGGGATGCAGATACAGTGTTTTCCAAGCTTATTTGACAAGGGAGGAAATGCCCCTCAAAGAACTGTGCTCTGAGGAAGCCTTTTCTGGAAAGGCTGCACTAGACCCCAGAAGGACATCCTTCCTGGCCCTCCTGTTGAAGGCAAGATGCTCATGAGCTTCTGAACCAAAATCTGACAAAATCCCCTCTCTGGGAGGGGTCAGACACAGAAGGGAAGGAATAAAGATTGTCCTCGATAAACCTAGCTCCTCAGCGCTCCTTCCAGCAGCCCCCTGACTCCACATCTTCAGCTGGCTCACTCACCCTCCCATTCAGAAAGAACTTCTGTTGTTCCAGGCCGGGGAACAGAGCCTCAGTCCCAGCTACCCCATCTCCTTTGGCCTCTTCCTTCCATGTGTGGTTACTTGGCTCCCCAACCATTGAATTCTACTTCCCCTGATGCTTCCCTGGTGACTTAGATGGTAAAGATTCTGTCTACAATGCAGGAGACCAGGGTTCAATCCCTGGGTCCAGAAGATCCCTAGAGAAGAGAATGGCTATCCACTCCAGTATTCTTGCCTGGAGAATCCAGTGGACAGAGGAGCCTGGTGGGCTACAGTCCATGGGGTCACAAAAAGTCAGACACGACTGAGCGACTAACACTTTCACTACTATCATACACCCTACACTCACCTCTGTGGTTTCCCCAATGTTACACACTCCCTCACCTCCTGCATCCATCAGACATTCTCAGTAGCTGCCAGCCAGACCAAACAGCCCTAATCTGGAAACACTCTGACATCAGCACACATAGCTGCTCCCTATTGGAGTATGGTGGTGGGTCTTCAAGCCTCAACCAATGGGTTACTCACATCAATTACAAAGACACCAACCAGCCTCCAATAAGATCTGTTAGTAAAAGGGAGATGTACTTCCACTGGGCAGAAAAGTTATCAGTTTCAGCCAAAAAATTTGGCAAGTCTTGGATAAGTTAGTGGCTAAGCTATAGACCTCTGCTTTATTGTCCAAGGAATTACTCACCACAACCACCAACCATATACTTTACCTGTCATTTACCACCTTTGTGCCATTAGGGTGGAGCTGTCGGTTTCAACAAACAAACAAGGAACAAAATCAGAGGGCTTTTACTTCTGGGCAAGAAGGAACAAGGCAATGGGCAAGAAGCTTCCATTGTGACTCAGACAGCAGTCTGCCTGCAATGCAGGAGACCCTGGTTTTATCCCTGGGTCAGGAAGATCTCCTGGAGAAGGGAATGGCAACCCACTCCAGTATTCTTGCCTGGAAAGTCCCATTGGTGGAGGAACCTGGTGGGCTACAGCCCATCGGGTCGCAAAGAGTCAGGCACAACTGAGCGACTTCACTTTCACTTTTCACTTTCAAGAAGGAATAACAGGGCTTAGAGTTACTCTCACGCCTTAAGCAACTTGGAAAACCAGACAAAATGTAGGAACAGAGGTTTTCAGAGATTAGATAACAGGCAACACAGGACTGTGATCACTGAGCAAAGAAAAACAAGCCAGAGGAGCCCTCCTATCACACCAGCCTACTTTACTGCAGAGAGAGAGTTTCTGACCACAACAAATGGAAGGGGTGCATAAACAGAGCCTGGAGGTCTCTCTCGCTGAGCTGGGGAGCCAGAAATCAAAGCTCAAGGACCCCACGCTGGCTATAATTTGTGGGGCAGAGAACCAGAGAGGAGACACTGCCGAAAGCTCTTCTCAAGTAATCTGCAGAGCACCAGTGCGCCTTTATGAGAAGGAACCACCTGAGACTTGGGGAAAGACGCTCTGAAAAGCAGTAGGCAAGATAATTCCCCCCCAAACTGAAAGAGTTCAGGTTACAACCAGCCAGAGTTCAAAACAACTCCAGGTCTCCAAGTATCAACGTCAATTCTGAACCTGTGTCAACAGTCCTTCACAAGTTTAGGTCATTCTCCTTTCCCCATGTAGTTACCTGAATAAACAGCCATGATGATCATCCTGCCAATTCCTTATGCAGTTCGAGTAGTATCCTTGTCAGCAGCCCCTCAGAGAAAGAAATGGCAACCCACTCCAGTATTCTTGCCTGGAGAATCCTGTGGACAGAGGAGCCTGGTGGGCTGCTGTCTATGGGGTCACACAGAGCCGGACACGACTAAAGCGACTTAGCAGCAGCAGCGGCCCCTAGAGATGCCAGGTTCAATTAACCATCCCTCAGCACAGCTGAGGACCCCTCTGACTGCCCACGACCTTTCTGCACACTACAACAATTGTGTCCACCTAGCTTCTGAAGGGGAGTCCCGTCACCTGGGTTCTATTGCATCAGGTTCCTCTGCCCCATTGCTCTCATTGATCCCTATTCTGTGAAATATCTCCTGCCACCCGTCCTTGGTCTCTGGAGAAGAGCCACCTCAATGATGAGGGTTTGTCTCTTAACAAATTTCTATACAGCTTCCATAAATTCTCAGGGTCTTCCATGGATCACCATCCTTCGTGGGTTTCCTGGCTTTAATAGTATATCCACTCTGCTGCTGCTAAGTCACTTTAGTCATGTCCGACTCTGTGCGACCCCATAGACGGCAGCCCACCAGGCTCCGCTGTCCCTGGGATTCTCCAGGCAAGAACACTGGAGTGGGTTGCCATTTCTTTCTCCAATGCATGAAGGTGAAAAGTGAAAGTGAAGTCATTCAGTTGTGTCCAACTCTTAGCAACCCCACGGACTGCAGCTTACCAGGCTCCTCCGTCCATGGCATTTTCCAGGCAAGAGCACTGGAGTGGGGTGCCATTGCCTTCTCCGATATCCACTCTACCATGCTCATTTCTCTCAACCTTTGGACCCTTCTTCCCTCCCACCAAGCATCAGAGAAATCCAGGCATCTCTTAATGTGGGCCAACACTTTTCCAAACCTTCTGGACCTATCTTAGCAGTGTACCCCAGGCAGAGGGCATCCTCCCAAAGTGATAAAATCTCTATCAACCAACTCTACCTTCTGCCCCACCTGATCAAGCATCTCAAAACAGCCCCAGGCATGCTCTCTTGGCTCTCATTGGAATATATTATTTGGGTCCTGTGGCTTCTTGATGGCCCCTTCTTTCCTATCAAGCTCAATTTGTTCCTAACCAGGTATTGTGATCATACCCTAATCACATACCATATCCAGTGACCAGGATAAGAGTTGGGGCATTCTTGGGCAGAAACACACCATCTTGCAGAGATCTTTGTGTTGTCTTCAAGGTAAGGGGAGTGCTAGCCCTTAATAGGGGGGAAAAGGTCATTCCTGCAGACTCGGGGGGTATGGGGAAATCTGTGATTTAAGATTTTCACGTATTATGCATCAACCAGAAGTCCCCGTTCCATGTGTCATGGTCCCATTCTTTCCTAACCAAGGCCCTGACCTTTATTAGACTCGACCTAAGCACTCGTGTGGGCTTCCCTTGTGGTCAGCTGGTAAAGAATCCTCCTGCAGTGCAGGAGACCTGAATTTGACCCCTGCATTGGGAAGATCCCCTGGAGAAGGGAAAGGCTACCCACTCCAGTATTCTGGCCTGGAGAATTCCATGAACTGCATAGTGCATAGGGTCGCCAAGAGTTGGACACGACTGAGCAACTTTCACTTTCAATCACTTGTGTATGTTGGTTATTTAATTTTCTTTGAAGTCACTGCTCCTTTGTAATGCTTAAGTCCTGAGCCTGGGCCTCAGATTTCCCTGTTCTCCTTCTGCTGGTGATAAGAATTTCTTTACGTAGCCACAGGGAAGTCCTCTGGTCTTCACACTTAGCTTTATAGTTGTAATCAATCACTCTCAACTCTTCAATATCTTCTTCCAAAGCATTATTTGAGCTTAGCAACATCTATCCAATTTCACTGGCCTCATTGCTACTATTTATCCCTTATTTCTCAAATGCTGATACACTGCACCAGCTAACCCATCGTTTCCACTGGGTATACCTCCCAAATCTCAAGTTAAAGCTTGTACTGCCCCACCTACCATGAGTAACACAACCCTTGCGGCCAGCCAGGCAGCGATAATTCAGCTCCTAAATCCCATCCTAGAATCCCCTACCCCAGACCATGCCAAGTGGCTACAGACATGAGTCAGGTTCATTATGGAGGGCTCTAGGAATCAACCACACTCGTGGAGGGGGAGAAAGAGGGAGGAAACACCAGGTGACCCTCCACTGACCCTCAGAGAAGTTTTGAAGCTGAGATGATGCCTCCAGCTTCAAACTCATCCTGAGAAGGGGGAAGGGCTTTGTACCCTGGCTTCCATCTGTCATTGGATGTAAGCACCCCCAGAAATGAGTGTAATCTTGAACTCGGTGGGCCTTGGTAACTGAGGTCAGCCTTTGTCGGGGCAGGAGGGGCATCCCTGACAGCCAAGGGCTCTCGGCCACTGTGCTCCCAGCAGATAGGGAATCAGCCCTTCGTTCCTAAGGGGACATCTGATGGTGCGTCCAGCGTCCACCACCCCTCCCAGATACACTACCTGTCTTCAAGTCCTGGCTTCAAACTCTGCTCTCAGGGAAACTGACACGAAAACAATGCGGACCAACCTGGAGGTTTAGTTCACTCTTAAGGGAGGAGAGATTCCCACAGCCCACTAAACTGGTATTTAGGAAGAGAAAAGGCGTGCTTCTCTATGAGACATGGGGTCTTTCCAGTCTCTGGAAATAACTAAGTGAAGCCTCGGAGATTTTCTTTCCTAGTTCTTTTCCAGGAAAGTCCTTTATTTCACCCACACTGGACCTACTATTCAAAGAGGACTTTCCAGGACTCCAAACAACATCAATCTCTGTGAATGAACTTCTGAGCATTCAGGAGCTACATTGCCAAGGCCTGGTGGAAAGCTCTGGGCTAAATGTGAGAACAGAGCAAGGCCTGGCCGGGTGTTCAGGCCCGGATAGAGGTCTAGGCTTGGAGCGGAGCCACCGGCAGGAGGACAAGTTCAGCCCAGCTGTGCCCAATATTTGCACCTTCCTCCTCTTCCCGCAGCACATCTTTTCAGAGCACAATTTATCTCCAGGCAACCCAAGAGCATGGGGAGAAATCTTCACGCTTTCAGCAGCTGGTAGAAACTGGGAGAGGACTGGTTACACTGCAAGTCCAATGTAGGCCTAGGAGGAAATCAGGCTGGTGTGATGTGATGAGGCATTTTCTTGGGGCTGGCATCATTTACAGCATAATTCTAGCCAGAGCCCTGTTCCACTGGCTGCCTCAGCCCCACCCAGCGACCTCAGCCAGGGCCTCCAGCAACCATAGGTCAGCATCTACACAGACCCAGCCTCCCTTCTCCCTAGATAGACTCTAATCTACCCTCCTTTTCTGAAAACATCCCCTCTTTATTAAAGAACAGAAAGCTTGGATGAGTGAGGCATGGTGTAAGAACCAATACTGTTGGCATCAGACTGACAAAGATTCAATCTCTGCTCTTGGTTCTTGGGCAACTTCTGCATGCCTTGTTTTTCTTGTTTGTAGATTGTGACTACTGCTTCCTAACTTATAAGGTGGCTGTGAGGATTAAATGAGTTCATATATTTGAACTTTGCCCAAGATCCTTAATGAAATCTACTAACTACCCCTCCCACCATAGCTGATTTTTATTTCCCTATACAAAGAGCTTCCTTGGTGGCTTAATTGGCAAAGAATCCACCTGCAATGTAGGAGACCTGGGTTCAATTCCTGGATTGGGAAGAGTCCCTGGAGAAAGGAATGGCAACCCATTCCAGTATTCTTGCCTGGAGAATTCCATGGACAGAAGAGCCTGGTGGGCTACAGTCCATGGGATCACAAAGAGTCAGACATGACTGAGCGACTAACACTTCACACCACACAAAGAGCTACTGAGACACTACACATGACATTTATCAAAGAATTTACAATCTGTACACTCCACAGAGGCAAGGATCTTGTCTATTTTATTCACCAATATATACCCAGCCTCTGGCTCAATGCCTAGCACATGTAGGTACTCAGAAATATTTGTTAATTAAATAATGAATGAACTGTGTAACCCGAATCTTAATATCTTAAAAAAGCATCTGTCTAGACCAGGAATGGCAAATCATTTACTCGTTGCCCATGCCAACTGATACGTAATTAATACCCACAGCAGTGTGCTGAGAAAGAGTCTGAGGACGTGTCTGTCTTGGCAGCAGAGAGAGAAGTGATCAGTTAGCAGTATCTTCCAAAAGTGTGAATGGTGATCAGGCATCACTTGTGCCTATACTTACCCTTTTGGGTTCAAACTGATGCATCAAGCAACAAAGCCCTGATGTAGAGGACGTGGACTCCACAAGTTAGGGGGGAAAGCCAGAGAGACTCCAAGCAGCCTTTTCTTCTAGCCAATGTCCCAAAATGAACATTTCTGCTCACCTCCCATCAGCAGAGGCACAAACAGAAATCCAGAAGCAATGCTGAGGGACAGCACAGACTGAGAGAGTTCAATTAGGCCCAGTGACCAGACTCCCCGTTAATTCCCTCTTAGTCATGTCATTTCCCTTTAGGCCACTCAATTCTTCATCCACTTCCTCCTGCTTCACTTTTGGTAAGTGGCCACCCCTCCCTCATCCTCCGCCTCCCAGTTTCCTGAGTTGCAGCTCTCACTAAAGATAGATTTGTCCCATCTCTCTCAAGATCACTGCTTGGGAGAAGCAGAGAGAAGAGTAATTAGCAAATTCAGCATTCTGGTAACCCTTCTAC
This sequence comes from Bos grunniens, assembly GCF_055505025.1. Taxonomy (NCBI): domain Eukaryota; kingdom Metazoa; phylum Chordata; class Mammalia; order Artiodactyla; family Bovidae; genus Bos; species Bos grunniens. Next base: position 14,109,218 of record NC_141174.1, read on the forward strand.
AGGGAAGAATAATCATTTGTTAGCTTAAGTAAATCCCCACGCCTCAATTAACTGTCCAACATGGAGGAAGAAATGAAAATGGGCTCACTCACTGCCCCTGGGAGGAAAACAAGGGTCGAAATAATTTTTTTCTTTTAAAACTTTTAAGATTCCTCCCAAGGAAGGGGAGCCTAACTTCCTACTCCATAAGTGTGGGCTGTACACAGCGTGACTACTTTCTAAAGGGTACAGTGTAAAAGGGACAAAAACACTAATAATAACTTTACATTGGAGGAACCTGATAAACACTATCTTAGCCAGGTGGCCAAAGTCAGCATTATCAGTGGAAAGTCACATTGATACTATGTGATAAGAAGGCACTTCATCTCTGTGGTCTTCCTCTCCAACACCCACGACCCTCAATCTGATTGTAAGAAACACATCAAGCTAAGCCCAACTGAGGGACAGTCTACAGAACACCTGACCGGTGCACCTCCGAACTGTCAAGGTCATCAAAAGCAAGGAAAGTCTGAGAAATCGTCACAACCAAGGGGAACCTAAAGGTAGTGTGATATCCTAGGTGAGATCCTGGAACAGAAAAAGAGCATTAGGCAAAAGCTAAGGAAATCTGAAAAAAGCACAGACTCTAGTGAATAAGAACATATCAGTGTTGATTCATCAGCTGTAATAAATGTGTCATACAAACATAAAATGTTAATACCAAAGCAAACCAGATAGAGGGCATATGAGGATACTCTGTATTATCTTCACAGTTTTCTGTACACCTAACATTACTCTAAAATAAAGCTTGTTTTCTTCATTGACAGCAAGGGTCTTAATGGTCATCTCTAGAAGAGCCCAGGTAAGTGTTTCTGGTAGCATTTCTGGCAGTAGGGATGGTCCACATTCTCCCTCTCCCTGGAATGACTTTTTCTCACTGAGCACCCAACTGGCCTCTTCTTTCCCCATACTATTGGTCTGAGGTCTCTGAAACCCATAGAAAAGTCTGGAGTCTAGACTGTCTTCAACACAGCTCTCAAATGTCTCAGAGTTTTGCTTTATCAAAGCCAAAGAGACCGGTAAACATGTTCCAGTCCCAAACCTTCCCTTTTAAGACAAAGAAACTCAGACCCAGTGGACAGGCCCAATCAGCCTCCCAGAGTTCCCCAGGTAGCTCTGAGGTCTTCATTTGCAGGAGGCCAGCAGAAGTTCTGAAGGTCTGAAACCAAAGGAGAGGTAATGAGATAAGAGAAGGACGCCTACAACACAAGTCAGGAGACAGACGGGTGAAGGGAGGGAAAAGGAAGCTCCTAAGAGAGAGGGAGAGGAGAAACTGTTGCCCTGTAAGAGCAGCTTTGCATTCCAGGCACTGCTCATGATCATGAAATGCTATTGATAACACCATATTTATTTCCTTTTTCTTCTTAATCCCACTAAATCAGAGAGTTTTGTTGTTGGCCACACTGTGTGGCTTGGGGGATCTTTGTTCCCCAAGCAAGGATTAAACTTGGGCCCTCGACAATGAAAGCACGGATTCCTAATGACTGGACCGCCAGGGAATTCCCTAGAGTTTCTAAACTATAGCACTGTTGACATTTGTGACCAGTCAAGTCTTCAGTGGGGGAAGACGACCACCATGTGTATTTAGCAGCCTCCCTGGCCTCTACTATATGCCAGAACCACTTGCCAATAGCACCCTTCCCCAGTTTTAAGAAACAAAAATGTCTCGAGATGTTGCCAAATGTCCCATAGCAGGTAAAATCACCCCCAATTGTGAATCATTGCCCTAAATGTTCTTTGGTGTCAATCATCATCCCATGCTACCATAAACCCCAAGTAAGCCATTACCCTGCAAAACGAAGACATCACCTCTCTGGGTATTAATGCTTGGGCTTCAAGCTGCTTTCCAACAGAGCTTCACTGCTTAGTGTCAGGTTGTTTGACTTGTAATCACTCCTGAGGTCCCATCTCAAACCTCACCATCTCCTGCCATGAAGCCTTCCTGCCAACTTGAGTCAGCTGTGACCCACCCCCTTCCTGCGCTATCCTACCACTCATGATACAGTACCTGCAGTAGTGGTACGTGACTGACTTCAATTGAAGATCTACACATATGTCACCTTGCACCACCCCATAATTCTATATGAGTGTCCAAACATTGATAGAACGTGTATGGTACGTCAGACACATGCTGGTGCAGTGGGATGTAAGAGACATAAGGGCGTGACCTTTACCTTTAAAAAGAACACAGTCTCATGCAAAAGGCAGACCCAGATTTACAGTCCTACTGAGCTGTTTGTCTCATCTCTCCTATGGGATCCCTGAGCGTGACGGCAAAAGTCCAGTCTTTCTTTTATGTCCAGCACAAAGCTGAGCACACAGTGGATGCCCAAGAGATTGCACTGAACTTGAATCAGCAAAGAAGAAGAGCTCCTGGGAGACTCTGTCTCCACAAAGGCCACTGCCATGCTGCTAGGACTCCACTGGGCAGCTTCTTTTATGAAGTGATGGTAAAAGTAAAGGGTATTCGTCTTTATTTGGAAAAATTAAAAGATAACAACTTGACGTAAGTTACCCTGCCTCTCTTTTTTTAACTTTCACTCCATGAAATCCAAAAATCCATAATCCACTGTTTGAAGAGTGAAAGTACAGGAAAGGAAAGGAGTAGGGGCAAGAAACACATTTAAACAGGAAGTGATGAAGACTTTGTAAAAATAACTATCAACGACAAATAGGCTAGGGGATACTTGGGAAATATGAACACGTACAAAGGCAGTAGATCTTGCGTCTGCATTACTGAGTCTTTGGGTGGGAATATACTAAGGCTCTCATATTTTTGAAAAGTAATGAGAAACAGAGCAACAGAAAGAGTGTGAGGAGACAGGTGGAGGTTTTCACCCTCCTAAGCCAGAAATAAACAAGAGCCCCAAATGTCCATGATTTAAGAGAGCTAGCTTTCAGTTCAGTCACACAGGCATGTCCAACTCTTTGCGACCCCATGGCCTGCATGGCATGCCAGGCTTCCCTGTCTATCACCAACTCCCAGAGTTTATTCAAACTCTTGTCCATCAAGTCAGTGATGCCATCCAACCGTCTCATCCTCTGTCATACCCTTCTCCTCCTGCCCTCAGTCTCTCCCAGCATCAGGGTCTTTTCCAATAAGTCAGTTCTTTGCATCAGGTGGCCAAAGTATTGGAGCTTTAGCTTCAGCATCAGTCCTTCCAATGAATATTCAGGACTGATTTCCTTTCAGATTGATCGGTTTGATCTCCTTGCAGTTCAGCATTTCAGAGAAACAACGGAAGAGAGTTTAACATGTTAAAACAATAAAGATGAATCAAGATGAATCAACCTGAACCACAAGATGAATCAACTTGAACCGCAAGATGAGCAGAGATGCAGCTACCAGTTTGAATCAAGAGATAGAACTCACTGTATCAACGCTCAGAAATGCTCAGTAAATAGTCCCAGCGGTTGTTAGTACTATTACTGACACATTGAGGTCCCCCTAACCATGCAGCCTGTCTCTTTCCTCTCCTTTGATTTGAACTAGTAGCACATGGAGAAGGAAATGGCAAGCCACTCCACCACTCCAGTGTTCTTGCCTGGAGAACCCCAGGGACGGGGGAGCCTGGTGGGCTGCCGTCTCTGGGGTCGCACAGAGTCAGACACGACTGAAGCGACTTAGCAGCAGCAGCAGTACCACCTGTGGCATTTATACAGAAGCCTTGAAAAGAACTAAGATGATGCCTAGAAAAGTGTCCCAAGGATTCTGTCCTTACTGTTAACCTGAGAAAACAGAGAGTGACCAGAGACAGTGGAGCATGGACCAGGATAGCAAGTGATGCTCAGGCCCATACATTTCAGAAGGGCTGTCTAGATCCTACATAGTTCTAAACCCACATCAGGACACCTTCCACCCATCTCTCCTTTCAGCACACTGTAGCTCATCCCACCCCATCCTGAGCCATTAATAATTTGTGGTTTTGTTGGTTTTTTTTTTAATCCAGAAAATATATAGAAACCTTTCCACACTTTTCATCTGATTTGTTCATGCAGATTGTAGTTCTATTAAAAATCCCTTATTTTACCTTACAGATATTTGTTGCACAGGTAGACTGCTACATTTAGAAATTTTTATGTCAGTTCATTAAAAAACTGCAAAACTAATCTGTTTCATGTACCAAACTGATTTAAACAAATCTACCTGATTATGGGGTGGGGGGCAGGGCAGGAATGGATCTCTTTACTATTTAGTTCAGTTCAGTTCAGTCGCTCAGTCATGTCCAACTCTTTGTGACCCCATGAATCGTAGCACGCCAGGCCTCCCTGTCCATCACCAACTCCCGGAGTTCACTCAGACTCATGTCCATCGAGTCAGTGATGCCATCCAGCCATCTCATCCTCTGTTGTACCCTTCTCCTCCTGCCCCCAATCCCTCCCAGCATCAGGATTTTTTCCAATGAGTCAACTCTTCACATGAGGTGGACAAAGTACTGGAGTTTCAGCTTTAGCATCATTCCTTCCAAAGAAATCCCAGGGCTGATCTCCTTCAGAATGGACTGGTTGGATCTCCTTGCAGTCCAAGGGACTCTCAAGAGTCTTCTCCAACACCACAGTTCAAAAGCATCAATTCTTTGGCGCTCAGCCTTCTTCACAGTCCAACTCTCACATCCATACATGACCACAGGAAAAACCATAGCCTTGACTAGATGGACCTTTGTTGGCAAAGTAATGTCTCTGCTTTTGAATATGCTACCTAGGTTGGTCATAACTTTCCTTCCAAGGAGTAAGCGTCTCTTAATTTCATGGCTGCAGTCACCATCTGCAGTGATTTTGGAGCCCCAAAAAATAAAGTCCAACCCTGTTTCCACTGTTTCCCCATCTATTTCCCATGAAGTGATGGGACCGGATGCCATGATCTTTGTTTTCTGAATGTTGAGCTTTAAGCCAACTTTTTCACTCTCCACTTTCACTTTCATCAAGAGGCTTTTGAGTTCTTCTTCACTTTCTGCCATAAGGGTGGTGTCATCTGCATATTTGAGGTTATTGATACTTCTCCCAGCAATCTTGATTCCAGCTTGTGCTTCTTCCAGTCCAGTGTTTCTCATGATGTACTCTGCATATAAGTTAAATAAGCAGGTGACAATATATAGCCTTGACGTTCTCCCTTTCCTATTTGGAACCAGTCTGTTGTTCCATGTCCAGTTCTAACTGTTGCTTCCTGACCTGCATACAGATTTCTCAAGAGGCAGGTCATGTGGTCTGGTATTCCCATCTCTTTCAGAATTTCCCACAGTTTATTGTGATGCACACAGTCAAAGGCTTTGGCATTGTCAATAAAGCAGAAATAGATGGTTTTCTGGAACTTTCTTGCTTTACTATTAGTCACTGTCAAAAAAAAACTTGCTTTCAAGTAAACATTGGTGCGTGTGTGCAAGCTAAGCCACTTCAGTTGTGTCCAACTTTTTGGAACCTTATGGACTGTAGCCCACCAGGCTCCTTGTCCATGAGATTCTCCAACTACAAATACTAGAATGGGTTGCCATGCCCTCCTCCAGAGAATCTTCCCAACCCAGTGATCAAACCCATGTCTGTTATGTCTCCTGTCTTGGCAGGTGGATTCTTTGGAAAACTCAGCAGTGGCCACAGGACTGGAAAAGGTCAGTTTTCATTCCAATCCCAAAGAAAGGCAATGCCAAAGAATGCTCAAACTACCCCACAATTGCACTCATCTCACACGCTAGTAAAGCAATGCTCAAAATTCTCCAAGCCAGGCTTCAGCAATACGTGAACCATAAACTTCCAGATGTTCAAACTGGTTTTAGAAAAGGCAGAGGAACCAGAGATCAAATTGCCAACATCCGCTGGATCATCAAAAAATCAAGAGAGTTCCAGAAAAACATCTATTTCTGCTTTATTAACTATGCCAAAGCCTTTGACTGTGTGGATCACAATAAACTGTGGGAAATTCTTTAAGAGATGGGAATACCAGACCACATGACCCGCCTCATGAGAAATCTGTATGCAGGTCAGGAAGCAACAGTTAAAACTGGACATGGAACAACAGACTGGTTCCAAATAAGAAAAGGAGTATGTCAAGGCTGTATATTGTCACCTGCTTATTTAACTTATATGCAGAGTACATCATGAGAAATGCTGGACTGGAAGAAACACAAGCTGGAATCAAGATTGCCAAGAGAAATATCAATAACCTCAGATATGCAGATGACACCACCTTTATGGCAGAAAGTGAAGAGGAACTCAAAAGCCTCTTGATGAAAGTGAAAGAGGAGAGTGAAAAAGTTGGCTTAAAGCTCAACATTCAGAAAACTAAGATCACAGAATCCAGTCCCATTACTTCATGGCAAATAGATGGGCAAACAGTGGCTGACTTTATTTTTGGGGGCTCCAAAATCACTGCAGATGGTGACTGCAGCCATGAAATTAAAAGACACTTACTCCTTGGAAGGAAAGTTATGACCAACCTAGACAGCATATTAAAAAGCAGAGACATTACTTTGCCAACAGAGTTCCATCTAGTCAAGGCTATGGTTTTTCCAGTAGTCATGTATGGATGTAAGAGTTGGACCATGAAGAAAGCTTAGCGCCAAAGAATTGATGCTTTTGAACTATGGTGTTGGAGAATACTCTTGAGTCCCTTGAACTGCAAGGAGATCCAACCAGTCCATCCTAAAGGAAATCAGTCCTGAATATTCATTGGAAGGACTGATGCTGAAGCTGAAACTCCAATATTTTGGCTACCTGATGTGAAGAGCTGACTCATTTGAAAAGCCTCTGATGCTGAAAAGATTGAAGGCAGGAGGAGAAGGGGTCAACAGAGGATGAGATGGTTGGATGGCATCACTGACTCAATGGACATGGGTTTGGGTGGACTCCGCGAGTTGGTGAAGGACAGGGAGGTCTGGTGTGCTGCGGTTCATGGGGTCACAAAGAGTCAGACACGACTGAGCGACTGAACTGAACTGAACTACCTGGGAAGCCCTAAACATTGGTAGAGTCTAACAGAGTTCCTGGAGAAGGCAATGGCACCCCACTCCAGTACTCTCGCCTGGAAAATCCCATGGACAGAGGAGCCTGGTAGGCTGTAGTCCATGGGGTTGGGAAGAGTCGGACATGACTGAGCGACTTCACTCTCACTTTTCACTTTCATGCATTGGAGAAGGAAATGACAACCCACTCCAGTGTTCTTGCCTGGAGAATCCCAGGGACGGGGGAGCCTGGTGGGCTGCCGTCTATGGGGTCGCACAGAGTCGGACACGACTGAAGCGACTTAGCAGCAGCAGCAGCAGCAACAAAGTTTCAGTCAAACTAATCATCCATGCATTTATTCATTCATTCAAAAATATGCATAGAGCACTTGCTACGTGCCCTGCCTCTGCTAGGCACTGAGAATACAATGCATTTAATAGTCACAATAGCACAGTTCTGGTACACCTCTAAGTTCCTTACATACACAAATATATTAGCCTGGGAAACAAGCCTGTGAGCTAGGTTCCATTGTCATGAATATCTTGGTCAGATAAGTAACTTGCTCAATGTCACAAAGCATCTGGTCGCGCTGGAATTTGAACCATCCAGTCTGGCTGCAGAATATCTGCTCTTATCCACCAAACAATAGTGTCCAAGGACTTGCCCTATCATTCCCAATATCTTTGTTGCAGCAATGAATTGTATTAACTTGAGGCCACAACAGATTGGACCTGTGTCACTAACTCCCCTGGTCTGAACTGTTTTGCTGGCTAGTCAAATGGAGGCTTATACTTTGGCTTCATGAGAAGTCTGCCATAAGAGACAGAACACACTGTCCAGAGTATCCACTCCCCTTGGTATTTCTTGTCACACAAATCAATGGACTGTCATTCTCTCAATTGTGTACATTCATGTCAATGAGCTTCACAGGCTGACAGGTCAGTATCTGGGGCTGCAAGTTTGAGAATCAGTGTAAGCCACAGAGACTTCAACTAGGAAATGCCCCTTGAATAGCTGTGTGCCCTTGGCCAAGTTACCTGTCTGTGCCTTGGTTTCCACAACTATGCAATATGGATGATAACAGTATCTCATAAAATTGTCGTAAGGATTTAATGAAATAGTAAATGTAAGGTGTTTAGCAAACGCCTGCTGCTGCTAAGTCACTTCAGTCGTGTCCGACTCTGTGCGACCCCATAGACGGCAGCCCACCAGGCTCTCCCGTCCCTGGGATTCTCCAGGCAAGAACACTGGAGTGGGTTGCCATTTCCTTCTCCAATGCATAAAAGTGAAAAGTGAAAGTGAAGTCACTCAGTCGTGTCCAACTTTTCATGACGCTGTGGGCTGCAGCCCACCAGGCTCCTCCGTCCATGGGATTTTCCAGGCAAGAGTAATGGAGTGGGCTGCCATTGCCTTCTAGTAAAAAAAAAAAAAAAGTATTTAGTATTTAGTAAGTGCTAATTAAATGTTTGCTGTTATTTATTTAGCACTTACTAGTATCAAGTTTTTCAACCAAAGCGAGAAAAAACATGTAAGCAAGATCATGCCTATTCAATTCTATGCCAGGCTAGAGGAGTTCGGGGAAGAGGCACTTAAGTTAACCAGCAAATTTCAGAGAGAAAGCATTATTTTGAGATGAATCTTGAGGATTGAACCAATAGGTGAAGAATGCAGGAAAGAATATGCCATCCAGACAGAGTCAACAACTTAGCAGAAACACAGAGGACCCTTGTGTGCAAAGTATATACACATAAATAAAAACGTGTAAGCACAATTTCCCCTCATGCATGTATGCTGCTGCTGCTGCTGCTAAGTCCCTTCAGTTGTGTCCGACTCTGTGCGACCCCACAGACAGCAGCCCACCAGGCTCCCCCATCCCTGGGATTCTCCAGGCAAGAACATTGGAGTGGGCTGCCATTTCCTTCTCCAATGCATGAAAGTGAAAAGTGAAAATGATGCAGGTATACCCACGTACAAATATCACCAAAGAAAATTCCAACAAAAATTCCTGCAGCACAAGATTTTCCAAAGTTGTTTCAGGCGCTGAAATATATATGCAATGTGGATTTCATATATACTCACTTCTAGGCAAGTGAATGGCAACCCACTCCAGTATTCTTGCCTGGGGAATCCCATGGACAGAAAAGCCTGGCAGGCTACAGTCCACGGGGTCGCAAAGAGTCGGACACGACTGAAGCGACTTAGCAAGCAAGTGACAACCTCAGTCCTAAAAGAAACTTAAGGGGGAAAGCATCTGTCCTGTCCCTACATACATTAGAAATGGAATTCTCTCCCAGAGACTGGACAGGCTTTAGAGAAGTGGGCCCTCTCCCCCTATACCTGGGAACTTGTTAGGAATGCAGATTCTCAGCCTCACCCACACCTACAGAATTAGAAATTCAAGAGGTGGGGCCCAGCCACCTGGGTTTGAGAACCACTGCTTTAGAGAAATTTGCCAAGAAGGAAACACAGATAAAAGCAACAGCCGTCCAAGCAACAGCTCCTGTGAAGAGCTGAGATCCCTGTTCCCAGAACCAGGCTCAACTGAACACAGTGGCTAAACAGCTCAAGCTCTGTACACCCATCGCCTGGGTCTGAACCCCAGTTTTGGTGCCCGATGGCTGCTACTTCCCTTCACCACTGCATCCTCATTTGCAAAATAGAGATAATGATTCCTGCCTCAGAAGACTGTTCTCAGACTCTGTAAGACTTATAAGGCGCTGCATAGAGCAGCTCATTGAGTGACAGGCAGTTTGCCTAAAGGGAACTCAAGCACACTCAGCCTCTGCAAGAGTGATAGCATCTCTATGAGCTCTGACAGCTTTTGGAACAGCAGTCTTCAAGTTGGGGTACACAGGCTCTTGGTTTGGGGACACAGATAGACTTATGAGGATCCATTTTCAAATTCTCAGTTTTCCTACAGACTCTCCTGCCGGGAGCCAGCGTGAGGAACTCTGCCCATGGCAAAGGTCGTGAGGAAGGAGGCTCAGCATACACAAAGGCAGGATCGAGCCTCAGGAGTCCCCCTGGAAATTCTCGAGCATCTACCCCCAAAACCAGAGTCTGCCTACTTTACTGCTTTGTGGTATCACCTACACCTCTGACTTTACGGGGGGCTGTTCCCCACCACCTCTCTCTGAAAAAGAGTTAAATTACAGCTCCAGTTAATAAAGTTCCTGGGCGTGACAAGAGTGTTTTAGTTCACAACTGTGAGAGGCATGAGATGTTCTAAACTGTCTGAATACAGATTCCTTTGAGCAGTTAAAAGATTGATTAGAAATTGTATTGGTGAAGGGTTTTTCACTTGTTGGGCCAATGTTTGCTGCTAAGTCTCCATATCCCTTACCTGCTGTGTCCCTGGCAGTGTATTGATTAATATAATTGGTGTAAGTAGTAGCTTTAATGTTTGTAATCTTGGACCCTTGAGTTAATTCTTTTTCTTGTTATAGCCCACCACACCTTTGCCCTGTAGGAATGCAACTTTATCTAATGCTTTTGGAGGGTGGCGCCTGACTTATCACCTTTATTTATTTATTTTTTTTTTGACTTATCACCTTTAGAGAAGAATAAGTTTTCTGAAGAAAGGGTCTTAAAATGTTAACAGGCCTCCGGGCCAGAAGATGATGCAAATCACCTAAACTTTTGCATATGATAAGTTTGCAGGAAGAAAGCCTGGCTTACTGCATGACTCTACCCCTTCCCCCATTATCCTCTATGCATAACTTAAGGTATAAAAACTACTTTGGAAAATAAAGTGCGGGCCTTGTTCACCGAAGCTTGGTCTCCCCATGTCGTTCTCTCTCACCTTCTGGCTGAATTATTCAGCCTCTTTTCTCCACTGAATTTCCTCACTGAGCTATCCTTATTTCAGCCTCCTTTCTCCACTGAATTTCCTCACTGAGCTATCCTTATTTAACCACTCTTTATATCCTTAATTAATGTTTAATTAAGCAATTGTTGGAGAAGACAATGGCAACCCACTCCAGTACTCTTGCCTGGAAAATCCCATGGACGGAGGAGCCTGGTAGGCTACAGTCCATGGGGTCGCTAAGAGTCGGGCATGACTGAGCAACTTTACTTTCACTTTTCACTTTCATGCATTGGAGAAGGAAATGGCAACCCGCTCCAGTGTTCTTGCCTGGAGAATCCCAGGGACAGAGGAGCCTAGTGGGCTGCCATCTACGGGGTCGCACAGAGTCGGACACGACTGAAGTGACTTAGCAGCAGCAAGCAATTGTTTCCTGATCCTAGCGGATGCCGTCCCCACTTCAAATTCCCTGGATCCACCGGGGTTGGACCCCGGCACTCTCCTAAACTTGATCTGCCTGCAACTGGGGCATTAGGCAAGTTCTCCTCCCTATTTTCCCTAGTTCTCTTTCACAGCCGCCCTTCTCCCAGCAAGACAAATGGCTTCCTCATCCCAAATCTTACTATGATGTATCCTGGAGCACAAACTTACAGCCAGGAGGTAGGAAATAGAAATACTGAGGTTGTGAATGTCTCTAATAAGCAGAGAAAATCCATTTGCAAGAGAACAGCTCAAATGACTGGTTGCAAGTTATTTTCCAAGTCAGGTGTTTTCCACATAATCGAAGGAGGACCTAATTGAGCTGTCAGCTGATAGATCATTAAAAATAATTTCTGATGACAGGCCACTATGTGATTTTTGATATACAACTTGGAAGTAGTTCAAATAATTCAAAGGTAATAATATTCCTTACATTCCCATTTACTTACGTGAACGTGTTCAGCACTTTCATCTTTATTTAATCGAAATATAACATTACACTAGTTTCAGGTGTATAATGTAAGGATTCAATACTTGTAAATATTGCAAAATGACGACCACAATAAGTCTACTTAACATTCGTCCACACTTATGTCTTAATAAACAAAAATAGGCTTGCAATTGATGCCAAACTGTTTCATTCAAGCAATAAGTAATATTCATACACAGATACATGATACAAGTTTTTATTTATTATTTATTTATTTTAATGAAAGTGAAGTCGCTCAGTCATGTCCGCCTCTTTGCGACCCCATGGACTGTAGCCTATCATGCTCCTCCGTCCATGGGGTTTTCCAGGCAAGAGTGCTGGAGTGGATTGCCATTTCCTTCTCCAGATGATACAAGTTTTTAAAATCCCATCCATCTCACGGCAGATACATTTGCAATGAATTTTACTTCTGTGTTTAATAATTCTATATCAAAAGGTATAATATATTTATGTTGCTTTTCTCAATTATACAGTATAATAATTTCAATGATAATTCAATACAGAAGAAATGTTTTAGTACTTAAAGCCTTTTAGTCACATGAAATGTTTTAAATTGCTGTTTCAACCTCTACGTATGTTTTTGTTGCAAAGAAGCATGATATAAGAAGCAAGAAATCAACAAAGCAAACTTTCAAGCCTAAAAACATATTACATTAGAATAAAATTCTGTGAGGAAACTGGAATGAAAATGTGAGTACAAAGAAAAAAAGAAAAGATGTAAAATTTTCTAACTACTAAAGGAAAACTCATTTGCAAATTTTAAAACAGAGGACAGTAGTATCAAATCAGTATGGTATTTAGACTGGAAATTTTAAAAAGCAATATAAATGTTTATTTTAAAATTTCGATATTAACTACTTACCAAAAATTATATTCTTTGTAATTTTTTATATAAATTTATAACAAAAACTGCAAATACCAGGTTAAAAATGTACAAGGAGGCACATTGCCTCTCAAAATGTTTTCAGGGGCTATGCAGAGAAAAAAATGTGAAGACTTCTGCTCTGGAAAATCACCTCTTCATTATGTTCCTCTTTCTTCAACAGGTGAACGCATTAAATAGAAATGACATTCTCAGTGCTATGTTGGATGCTAAGAAGCATTCCAGAGAAGTAATCATCATTATCTCTGTTTTCAGTAACTCACTACCTAGTTGAACCAACCAGAAAAAATAATGCAAAGCAATTAAGGTATGTGGCAGACACTGGCCTTGCCCACGTGGTTCTCGTGGTCTCTGGTGTCCTTGCTAAGCAAATCCAGACTGTGTTTAGAACAGCATTCTGTCAGATAAATGCTCATTTTTTTCCAGCCTCTCTTCCCATCAGAGTGGCCATGTGACAAAATTATAATTGGTGAGACATAAGTAAGGACCTGAGGCTTCTGGGAAAAGTTTAGCTTTCCTAATAAAACCATATAGATGAGGCAAACTCTGCCTGGCCTTTCTTCTTCCTAACTTGAATGCTGATGCAATGCCTGGAGCTACAGCATTTATGCCAAAACTATGAGGCAACAAGCATGAGGAAAAAAGGTAACATTAAGGATGGCAATATGAACGTACGGAAAGATTCTGGGTCCCTAATGGCACAGCTGAGCAATGAACTAACGCCAACAAGAGCCTACCTCTAGATCTCACTTCATTAAATACAGGTATACACGTATTTCAACTGCTATAAACCAGTGCTAGCTGGATAGCCCAGTTACTTGTACCATATAACAAGCTACTCTAAAACTTAGTGACATTAAAATAAGTCATTTTATCAAGCTCACAGGCGGCAGGTCAAGAATTCAGAGTCCATCTGCAATGGTTTGTCTCTACTCCATGGTATCTGGGGCCTCTCTTGAGAAGGTTCAACCAGGTAAGTGACTCAAATACCCAGGAACTAGAATAACTGGACCTGCAGAATCCAATTCCAAGAGTGCTTCTTGACTCACATGTCTGGTACTCAAGCTGGAAGGACCAAAGACTAGGCTCACGTGGGACTCTTGACCAAGTGCCAGCACACGTGGCCTCTCCCTAAGCTTTAGGCTTTTCACAGTGTTAGAACTATTACTGTGTTCTAAGAGCAAGCATTCCAAGAGGCCTATGTAGAAGTTTCATGGATTTTTATGATTCAGCCTCATGTAGGAATCAGTGTCATTTCTTCATTATTCAATTGGTCAAAGCAGTTATCAAATTCAAGGAAAGGGGACAGAGATGCTAGATCTCAGTTGGAGGTCTATCAAAGAACTTAAAACCTATTTTTTTTTTTAAACATCACATTGGTTGAGGTTTTTTCCTTGTGCCTTAAAGCATTTCTAAACTGATACAGTGGAAAAGAAAACAACATGGATGCAAAGTTGAACAGTTCAGTTCAGTCGCTCAGTCGTATCTGACTCTTTACAACCCCATGGACTGCAGCACGCCAGGCCTCCCTGTCCATCACCAACTCCCAGAGTTTACTCAAACTCATGTCCATCGAGTCAGTGATGCCATCCAACCATCTCAGTACAAGTAGGTTATTGAACTCCAAGGAGGAAGAGAGAATGAGAGATGTAGTTAAGAAAGCCTTCATTATAAATGCTGATGGAGGGCCTCTAAGTGCACAGCCCAGAATAAAATGCCAAGAGGATTGCATAAATCAAGACTCCACATCTATCCTGCTTGCTAGATAAATCTCAATCTGCTCTTCTCAACCAACATGGCTTTGAAAAATCCTAGCTGAGACTCAGTTTGTGTATCAGCAAAATGGAGAGCATATGCCAAGGTTATGCTGAGACCTAAATAAAATAGAATGAGAAGGGCCTAGCATGGTGCATGGCACTCAGCAAGTGCTCAATAGTGAAAGTGAAAGTCTTAGTTGCTCTGTCATGTCCAACTCTTTGCAACCCTGTGGACTGCAGGCCCCAGGCTCCTCTGTCCATGGGATTCTCCAGGCAAGAATATTGGAATGGGTAGCCATGCCTTTCTCCAGGGGATCTTCCCAACCCAGCAATCAAACCCAGGTCTTCTGCATTGCAGGCAGATTCTTTACCATCTGAGCCAGCAGGAAAGCCCAGTAAATGCTATGCATATGTTTATTCATTCACCAAACTTACCCATGTGTGAAAATCGAATGAGTATCTACCACAGGATTGGCGTAGAATTAGAATTCCCCAAACATAAGTCAGAGCCCCGAAACCTCCCTTAAGGACTCAGCAACTTTTACTCACGGTTATGTAGTGCAGAGCTTAGATGACGTGGACCACTTTTCTGGAGGGGAACTAAAGCAGACTTGAGAATATCTTCTGATGCCCAGGCAATGTCAAGCCTTTTCCCTGCAAAGTCCATCCCCACCAGTGCTGCCGATTTGGAAAAACCTATAGCATTTCTCATGAGAGGCCAACCATTCCAATCTGGGATAAGTTTTCTAAATATTAGATCTGAATTGATTTATTGTATCCCTAACTGCATTGGGCCACAATCTTCCCGAATGGATAAAATCAGACCTTCTATTTTTTAGCAGCTGGCTCATTCGGTCCATTTCCTTACTATAAATACCTGAGTGCACTTGTTTTAAAGTAGAACTCTTTTGTCATCTGATTGTCCCAGTCTAGATTAGAAGGGGATCAAGGAGAGAGAATGAAAAATGAGACTGAGGACAGAGAGAGACTGCATTGCTATGTTCCGCTCAGCAGTCATTTTCACAGTCTTCAAGACCCATAGCTGCCTGGATGCAGGAGAAAGCGGAGAGGTTCTAGCCTTTCTCCGCATGTTAACCTTAAGAAGTTGATAGCTGTTTGGGACTTGATGGAGCCATCCCGACTCTTTTCTATCATTTTATCCACTGAAAGTATCCTTTTCAGAATCCCATGCCTCAGTCTCCCTACTCATAACATACGGACACTAACCCCAGCCTCTGAAGTAGGCCAACAGAGGCTTTTACTGGTCTTAATGCCCTTGAGTGAAAATAAATTATCATAATATCTCATACCCTTCTCCCTGGAGTCTTGAAGAAGGGGACACTGAGCTCTCAACAAATACTGCTCAAACTCTTACTGATCTCAAAGCACTGAAGGGACATAGGCCAGAGTCAGAATAAGGAGTGGCTCTGCCAGGCACCAGCGCAGAAGGAAAGGTATGCCAAAACATCACCAGATGCTGGTATGTCACTGGAAATTAAGGAGGAGGAGGAAAACTGCAATTTCAAAACTCTTCTCGGGAAAATAAAAGGTGTGTTTAAAGAAATAATGTAAAATGATCCTGAAATTGTGGCTAAGATCCCTGAAGGCCATGATTTCAATAGTAAATATTTGTCATTTACAGTAGCTAATATCTTAATATTCTCCCTATTTTGAGGTTTCTACCAGCAGCCCTTCTTCTCCATTCTTTTTTTCACTATCCCAGTTTTCAACTCCTCTTCCAAATTAAAGTTGAACAAACATTTTGATTGAACAAATATATTGATTCAAGGGGGCAGGGAATTATCAACCAAAATTCCGATATGTCTCAGTCTGGACACTTCCCTCAAGGATCTCCAACGGTTATGAAAACCCATTTATCCAAGTTTCAAGCACCAAGGAAGCACTGTGGTCCCAAAAGCAGCCAATGGGAGCAGAGCCTCCTGGTTTCTCTCAGATGAAATGCAAATGTGCCTCAAATAATAGAAAAACTGGCTTAAAACTGAATATTAAAAAAACTAAGATCATAGCATCCAGTCCCATTACTTCATGGCAAATAGAGGGGGGAAAGGTGGAAGTAGTGACAGATTTCCTCTTCTTCAGCTCTAAAATCACTGCAGATGGTGACTGCAGCCATGAAATCAGAAGATGTTTGCTTCTTGGCAGGAAAGCTATGACAAACCTCGATAGTGTGCTGAAAAGCAGACATCACTCTGCCAACAAAGGTCCATATAGTCAAGGCTAAGGCCTTCCCAGTAGTCATGTATTGTGAGAGCTGGACTATAAAGAAGCACTGAAGAATTGATGCCTTCCAATTGCTAGAGAAGACTCCTGAGAGCCCCTTGGACAGGAAGGAGATCAAACCAGTCAATCTTCAGGGAAATCAAACCCTGAATACTCATTGGAAGGACTGACGCTGAAGTTGAAACTCCAATATTTTGGTCATCTGATGCAAACAGCTGACTCGTCAGAAAAGTCCCTGATGCTGGGAAAGATTGAGGGCAGAAGAAGAAGAGGGCATCTGAGGATGAGATGGCTGGATGGCATCACCGATGCAATGGAAATAAACTCGGGCAAACTTCAGGAGATGGAGAAGGACAGAGAGGCCTGGTGTGCTACAGTTCATGGGGTCACAAAGAGTCAGACACAACTGGGTGACTGAACAACAATAATTCATCAAATATTTTCAGAAACAATTCATACATGATGATCAAGCAGATTTTATCTCAGGAATGCAAGGTTGGTTTAACATTCAAATATCAATCAATGCAATGCAACATGTTAACAAAACAGAAAAAGAAAGAATATAATTATCTCAATAGACCCAGAAAGATTATTAGAAAATTATCCATAATAAAAGCTCTCAGGGCTCTTGGAGCTGAGGAAAGGTGACACAGACATGGTAACTGTGTCACTGCCTCCACCACTCCTCTGACACCCCATCCCTAGTGTCCACCACCACAGAATAATCATCCAGATCTAGCATTCTGATTGAGCAATCATAGATGAATTTTCCAAAATAGAGTAAGTTGGAGAAGGTATCTATGGAGTTATGTGTAAGGGTAAACTACAGATCAAGTGGTAACTATGAAGAAAATCAGACTAAAAAGTAAAGAGGAAGTGTCCCCGTGTTACAATTCAGGAAATTTCTCTTTTAGAACAGTCATCCAATATAGTCCACCTTCAAATGTGGTTGTGTAGGAATCCAGGTTACATCTCATCTCTGAATTTTAACTCTATCCCTCCAGGTCTCTTCATGGGTTCTCCACTTGTTAACAGTTATCTGCACCAAATCCTACAATGGACTGTGTTTTGTCAACCTAGGAGAATTCTTCACAGAGATTTAAAACCTCAAACCTATCGACAACAAAGGAACGTTTAAACTAGTTTATTCTGTTTTTTCCCAGAGCTTCTGAAATGTCTATTAGAATATATATACATGAGGTAGTGACTTCCCTGGTGGCTCAGACAGTAAAGCGTCTGTCTACAATGCGGGAGACCCAGGTTCGATCCTTGGGTTGGGAAGATCCCCTGAAGAAGGAAATGGCAACCCATCCAGTATTCTGGCCTGGAGAATCCCATGGACAGAGGATCCTGGTAGGCTACAGTTCATGGGGTCGCAAAGAGTCAGACATGACTGAGCAACTTCACTATATACATGAGGTAGTAACACTCTGGTATAGATCTCCAGCACTACTAAAGTCAGCTCACTGCTCAACTCCAGGTGACATTTGGAGTACAGACACCATATAGAGTTAACAACAAAGAAGCCACTTTTCCATGTGAATTCAGAAGCTGATCAAGTCTTCAAAACATTCAGAGCTTTGGGCACCCCAATATGAAGTGCGGCCAGAGCAACTTATAAGAATATATGACTATAAGACTGTAAGAATACATTTCCCAAGTGAAAACCAGGAAGCCTACCATAATAAAGCTATAAATCTAGTATTGATAACAAAAAAAAAAAAAAAGAGAGAGAGAGAGAGAAAAAATTTTAAACTCCTCGGTAAATTAAGAACAGAAGAAAACTTCCTCAGCCTGATAAATGACATCTCAGAAAAACCCACAGCTAACATTATACTTATGGTGAGTGACTGAATGACTTTCCTCTTAAGATCAAAACAAGGCAAGAATATCTGTTCTCACCATTTTATTCAATGTTATACTAAAAGTCCTACCAATAAGGTAGTAGAATACACAAAAAGTATCCAGATTTGAAAAGGAGAAAAACTGTCTTTGCCACAGATTACAGGTTGCATATGTAGAAAATTCTAAAATATCTGCCAAAAAGCTAATTTTTAGAAAGGACATGGAAAACAAGGTCTCTCTTTACATATGTGTATATTTGTGTATGTGTATATATACATATCTATGTGTTTGTGTGTGTGTGTGTGTATATATATTGGAATTTCTAAATGGTAAAAACAGAGTGTTAGAAATCAAAACAAAATAGATACCATTTTTTTAAACTCCTGTAGTAGTTCTCAATTGCTACATAATGAATTATCAAGTTATCAGCTTGAAACAACAAACATCTATTATCTCACAGTTTCTACAAGTCTGGAACCTGGGAGAAGATTTAACAGGTCGCCTGGCTCAGGATCTCTCAGGAGGTTGCAGTCGAGATGTTGGCCAGTCATCTGAAGGCTCGACTGGGTCTGGAGGATCCACCTTCAAAATCATTCATTCATGGCTTGTTAGTGGAGGCCTCAATTCCTTGTTTATGATGGCATCTGCCCTTCACCCCATTGGACCATCAGGTAGAGCTGTTCTCATATTTTCCAGAGCAAGCAATCCAAGAGAGAGCAAGGAAGAAGCCGTGTTGCTTTTTTACTGCCTACTCTCAGAAGTGGCGTTCCATCACTTTGCCGTATCCTGTTGGTCACACAGACCTGGTACACTGCATGTGTGTGCAGGGGGTACTGTACAAGGGCATGAATACTGGCAGAGAAGGAGCAGAGGGCCAGCCTGGGTGCTGGCTGCCACAAACACTACTTGTGACAGCATCAAAAAATATAAAACACTTGTGGATAAATTTAACAAAATATATGCTAAACCTCCACACTGAAAATGACAAAATACAGAAAAAGTTAAGACCTAAATGAAGGAAGTATATACAACGTTTACAGATTGTTGGATACAGATACAATATTATTAAGATGTTTAATATTTTCCAGTGTATTGGGATTCAATGTAATCTCGGGGGTTTTTTTAATAGAAATTGATGAACTGTTAATAAAATTTGTATGTAAATGTTAAGAATTTAAAATAGCCAAAACAACTTTGAAAAAGAAGAACAAAGTTGGAGGACTTACCCTACCTCCTACACTACATCCAAAAACAACATAAGAACCACATTTGGCTCTTACTGCTTTTGGATTTATCATTAACATAGGATCGACGAATAGATGGGTGGAATAGAATAAAAGGTCCAGAAGCAGACCAAATCATATACGGTCAATTAATTTTTGACAAAACTGCCAAAGCAATCCAATGGGAAAGGATTTTAAACAGTTGTTGCTAGGACAATTGAATATCCCAGGAATAAGTAAACTTTGAACATTGCCTTACAGTATAAACAGAAATTAACTTAAAATGATCATTGATCAAAACTTCATTGATGATTAAAGAATATACTAAAAAAAAAATAAAGAAAGAATATACTATGAAGAAAGATAGTCTCTTCAGTAAGTGATGCTGGAAAAACTGGACAGTTACATGTAAAGGAATGAAAATACAACATTCTCTAACAGTACATACAAAAATAAACTCAAAATGGATTAAAGACCTAAGGGTAAGACCAGGTACCATAATAAAAAATTCCTGGAGGAAAATATAGGCAGAGTACTCTTTGACATAAATTGCAGGAATATTTCTTGGATCTGCCTCCTAAAGTAAGAAGAAAAAAAAGCAAAAATAAACAAATGGGATCTAACTAAACTTAAAATCTGTTGAAAACCATCGATAAAAAGATGACCTACTAAGTGGGAGAAAATATTTGCAAATGATATGACCAATAAGGGATTAATGTGCAATATATACAAACAACTCATACAACTCAAAAACAACAACAACAACAACAACAACAACAACGGGCAGAAAAACTGAATAGACATTTTTCCAAAGAGGAAATGCAGACAGCCAAGAAAAGATGCTCAGCCTCGCTAATCACCAGGGAAATGCAAAGCAAAACCATAATGAGATATCGCCTCACACCTGTCAGAACGGTTGTCATCAAAAGGAACACAAGTAACAAATGTTGGTGAGAATGTGGAGAAAAGGGAATCCTTGTACACCATTGGTGGAGAAGTAAGTTTGTGCGGCCACTAGTGAAAACAATATGGAGGCTTCTTAAAAAACTTGAAACAGAACTACCATATGATCCAGCAAGCCCACTCCTGGGTATATTAATATATCCAAAAACCCAGTAATTTGAAAAGATACATGCCCCTCAATGTTCACAGCAGCATTATTTATGATTGCCAAGATAAGGAAGCACCCTATGTGTCCATCAACAGAGGAATGGATGAAGAAAATGCAAGATAAACACGTACACACAATGGTATATGACTCAGCACCCAAGTCCTTGTCTGAGGCTTTCTTTCAAAGAAACCCAAACCAAGACATATATACACTGTTTTTATCTGCCATGTTGCATCTCATATATACTCTGCTGTTTTGGATGTGCCACAGTTTTTATAACCATGCCCCCATCAGTGGTATCTCAGGTTGTTTATAGTCTCTTGCTATTGTAAACGGTGTTTTTCAAAACATCCTTTTTCACGTATCTTTGTAAGTTAAATCTCTAGAGATGGAATGGATAAAGCAAAGGGTGCGTGATAGTCTTATATAGGAAGCATCCCTAATATGATTCACCTATAAAATCTTACCTGTACACATAGCTTTTCAGTCATAAATCCAGGGTGTAATGATGCACAATTCTCCCTATCAGAGTTGATGCAAGACTGTAGTCCGACATCCTGAGGCCCCCTCTACTCAACTCTTTAGCCACCTTTTCCTTAGATCAACCTGTCCTCTCACTGTGAACAAAAGGAGGCCTGAGACAGAAAGTGTAAGAACATAAGCCAAAACACAGAGAAATGGAATCAGAGGGAAAATATACATAAAACCACTCATCGATTGCCAGGAAGTTTAGAAAGAACTCCCTTATTCCCAGGCTTCTCCAGTGGCTCAGCAGTAAAGAATCCACCTGCAGTGCAGGAGCCACAGGAGACGTGGGTTCGATCCCTGGGTCAGGAAGATCCCCTGGAGAAAGGCGTGGCAACCCACTCCAGTAGTCTTGCCTGAAGAATCCCATGGACAGAGGAGCCTGGCGGGTTACAGTCCATAGGGTCACAAAGAGTCGGACACAACTGAAGCGACGTAGCACATACACACTCTTATTCACCAGAGTAAAGAGCACTGGACTTGGAGTCAGGGAGTTCTAGATACTCTCAGCCAAAGCAAGTGGTGTCCTTGAATAAGGTAGTCTCCATTTGCCTCAATTTCCTCATTATTAAAATGAAGAGGTAGGCCTGAGTAATTATTTCTGGAACCTTCCTCATCCTGATATTCTGATTTCTACAATCTGGGCAGCTTGTAGAAATGGCTCCCGTATTTACCAAGGTGTCAGCCCAGCCACTATCTGTTTAAAACTCCTCTCTGAACTACAGGCAGAGGATGGGAAATACAGGCATACCTTGGAAACAGAGCAGGTTTGGCTCCAGAACACCATAGCATAGCTAATATCACAACAAAGCGAGTCACACAATTTTTTTTTTATTTCCCAGTGCATATGAAAGTTATGTTTACGCTATAGTGTAGTCTATGAAGTGTGCAATAGCATTATGTCTAAAAAAGCTATGTACATACCTTAATTAAAAAATACTGTCTTGCTAAAGAATGCTAAACATGATCTGAGCCTTCAGCAAGTTCTAATCTTTTTTGCAATAGTAACAGCAAAGATCACTGATCACAGAGCACAATAAGAAATACAGCAATAATGAAGAAGTTTGAAATATTGTGAGAATTGCCAAAATGTGCCCAGAGTCAGGAAGCGAGCAAAGAATGGCACCAATAGACTTGCCTGATTCAGGGTTGCCATAAACCTTCAATTTGTAAACAAATAAAACACTTTACCTGCAAATAAATACCAGTAAAAATGGCATGTGCCTACACTGTGTGAGCTGTGTATCACTGTGTGAGCTTTAAATCACAACCAAAATGCAAATTCCTCAAAAACAAATGCAAATATCCCTAAGAATAGGACACATTTTTGTGTATAACCATCCATAGGAGCAGATTTCTGCAGAGTGCATTTTGGAAACAATGTTTTAACCCCCACGAGCAGCTGGAGCTCAGGCTTTAGGGTCAGAAGGACCTGAACTCAAATTCTAGTTCCTCCATACGTTAGCTATGTGTCCCTGACTAGTTCCGTAGGAATGAGGCAAATAATGCCACTTTTTCGGGGTGCTGTGAGAACTAGAAGAGATGTTAAATAGTAAACTTGTACCTAAGGTTGAGTGTTAGATTCCAAATTCGTGGTAAGAAAAAGCTAAAACCCAGACAAAGTGACTGACTTGCATTTGGGGGCCATGTTAAGCTTTGTCACACACACAGACACACACTAACACACATTTATAAGAGCTGTATATTGAGACAATACTTGCTATAAACAGAATGCTTGTCCCCCTCCCCACTTATATATTAAATCCTATGCCCAAGTGTGATGCTCTTAAGAGATGCGGCTGGTTGTGGGTGGCCATGGCCTGCAACGGCTTGAATCAGGGCTTCAGTTCTGGGCCAGAGGTTGAAGTCAGGCCACTGCAGTGTGAGCACTGAATCCTATCCACTAGGCCAGTGGCCAGCAACAAGGCCTTGCCCATTGACTTTGTAGAAATAAATTTCCACAAAGAGATGGAAAGTAGTGACAATAATCAAGTGTCTATTACGAGAAAAAAGAGTCATGCTCTCATGGTAGTTTGAATCACTTACATGGGGCGTTTCCTCTGGGCTTCCTCTGGCCAATCATCTTGCCTTGTGGGCTCTGAGTCCATATTTAATTAATCCCAAGGTCCTCCCCTGTGTGCACATGCATCTCTCAGCCAAAAGGGATTCTAACGAAGAGGCCTGTAGTAGTAGACGTCACCTAACAGGGTGGTGCTCCCTCCCTTTTTGACCCCCAAGGAGCCTTTCCGTGCATGTGAAGTTGGAAAGGTCTCCTTGATCTCAAGAACGATAAATACGTGGTCTATTCATCTCTCATCTGGGCAGTGCTCATCTCCTCTTCACTCCTGCTATTATCTTCATCTTGGAGTATCTGTGCATAGGGGACCAACCCCAGCTGCTCAGCCTGGGGCCCATCGATCTCCTGCTTCAAGGCTGTTAGAAGGTGATGAGTCATGAAGGTGGAGCCCTCATGAACGGGGTTAGTGCCCTTACTAAAGAGGCTCCAGAGAGCTCCGTATCCCAGCTGCCATGTGAGAATGCAATAGGAAGATGATCCCCTTTGAATCAGGAAGCAGGTTCTCGTCAGACACCAAATCTTCCAGAACCTTGATCTTGGCCTTCCCATCCTCCAGAACTATAAGAAATAAATTTTTATGTACAAAGCACCTAGTCTATGGTATTTTTGTCATAGTCCAAACAGACTAAGATAATACTAATCAGTTCAGTCGCTCAGTCATTTCCAACTCTTTGCGACCCCATGGACTGCAGCATGCCAGGCTTCCCTGTCCACCACCAACTCCCAGAGCTTGCTCAAACTCATGTCCATCGAGTCAGTGATGCCATCCAAACATCTAATCCTCTGTCTTCCCCTTCTCCTCTTGCCTTCAATCTTTTCCAGCATCAGGGTCTTGCTATATGCTAATCTTTCACCATTATTTAATAACTTTATCTCACAAATTTAACAACTAAATTCTGTTGCTATGATTATTTAGGGTATTTTCCATTTCTATTTGTAAGAATGAATTATCTCTATATACTCATCTTTGACAGCCTCACTTAATAGATCCTAAATAGATGTCAGAAGCCGAAAGAGTAATTAGGCTTGTGCACAAGACACAAGCCCCAAGTTCATCTAAACAGTATTTGCTGAGCTTCTAGAGGCCAAGCACTGTCCAGGCACACTTCCATATCTTCCAATACTAACAGTGCTGCCCCAAAAGGGCACGTGTGCCTCTTTTTATACAGAGGATGTGGCTTTGTCCTATAAATTAGACTACCAATAGAAGACAAGAGCTGAGGTTTAGATATTACTGCATCTCAGCCTCAATGGGCCAGAAAGCAAGAAGAAACTTCAGAGAAATAAAAGGAGAGGACAGAGCAATCTGGAATACAAAGGATCCCAAACTGAATATGGTATATCCTGTTTCCTCCAGTCATCAGAACATGAGAGTCCAGCCACCTGGATGCCGTTTCAACATAATTTATTCAACTCGTCCACTATTTACTGAGCATCAATTGCAGCCAACTATAACTCAGCGGTCATTCACTGAAGCAGACTAGAGTAAGGGTTAGGAGTGCAGGCTCTCTCTTTAAAGACTAAGGTCAATCTATAGGGAACAATCTGCAGGATAATAAGAAATTGAAGTAAGGTGGAAAACTGCAGCAAAAAGAGGAGAGGATATATATGCTTGTTTATGCACTGAGCATTTCTGGAAGGATTCATAAATCCTGCTGAAAGCAGCACTCCTTCTGGCCATGGGGCAGTAATAGGAACCGGGTTACCCTCTTTCCTTATTCATGTTTTTCTTTTTTTTTTTTTTTTTTTCATGACAAAAGGAAATAACAGTTTAAGACATTGTGTTGCAGACAGTGCTGGAAGAGTTGCTGCTGGCTAAGAGAAGGGAAGCCTGGCATGCTGCAGTCCATGGGGTCGCAAAGATCGGACTCGACTGAGCGACTGAACAACAAGAGAAGGAAAAGGAAGGAAGGGGCCGTACAGTTGCCCCAGCTTACTGCTAGGCGGTCCTTTCCAGGTGGAACCTATGGCCTCCCTGAGCTAAGGAGGCAGAGATTGTATCGGGGTGTCCACATCAGCTAGATTGACAAGGCAGGGTGTCAGAGAAGAGAGAGCTCCAGCAACTTGCAGAGGGATTCCCTCTAGTTACTGCCCGAGAACTGGTCAGTACATGTGTGAGAAGCTACTAGAGGTTGAGAAAGAACAACTGCAAAGCAGTAAGTCCAACAGCTTCTCAACTTCACACCCAGCTGGAACTAGTTTGTGTTCCTGCCAGCCCAAATGGAAAGACCTCATAATAAACTGGGCATGGGGTACAATCCTTGGAAGTGGGGACATATTAGATCTAGATGACAGACTATTCTGGACCAGCATAATAAAGCACAGAAGTGATGACACCTCCTGGATGAATGATTGCAGGGAAGAAAAGGGGAGTTGAGGACCAGGGTCAGGGCTTGAAGTATAGCTTCCTGTTCACTGTACACCTTTTTTCACTGTTTGGAATTTTTACTGTGTATATACATTCCTTTTAAAAAGCTGTTTTTTAAGAGGGAAGGCTCTAGTGTCAGACTGTTTGAGAATCAGGCTCTATCTCTTGTAAGCTGATTAAACTCAGGCAAATCACTGAAACACTCCAAGCCTCGGGTTTCTCGTGGATGAACTGAATTTTGTCCTTTTGTTTCAGGTGGACATGACCATCCCTCAGTTCCAGAGAAGGGCATATTACTATGATCTTAGGTGCTGGGGTCTCTGGGGTGATTAGATCATGAGGGTGGAGCCCTCAGGATTGCAGTTAGTGCCCTCACATAAGAGCCCCTGGATTTGAATAAAAAATTGAAAAAGAAGAGATACATGTATATGAATAACTGAATCACTTTGCTGTATGAGGCTTTGCTGTATGAAACTAACACAACATTGTTAATAAACTGTTTCAGTGTAAAATAAAAAGTTAAAAAAGTAAAGCTAGTTTGTTAAACAAATTTGATTTGTTAATGAAATCTAAGTAGTTTAATCGTAGTTTTTTTATTTCTGTAAAGCAACAGGTCATATATATTATTATGACTGGATTTACTTAAAGCAAATACAAATTATCTGATGATTAAAAGAGAAAGAGAGAGACACTGGAGAGTCCCTTCTGCCATGTATGATTATAGCAAAAGATGAGCATCTAGGAAGTATAGACACAGAATCTACCAGTATACTGATCTTGAACTTTCAGCCTCCAGGACTATAAGAAATAAATTTCTGTTATTTCTGACCAATCACCACATTTCATGCCCCTGGGATAGCAACTAAATCAAATTAGTCTAATAACAGTAGTGTCCAGACTTTCACTGAAAATGTTGGGAAAGAGATGCCATTAATTTCAGGATTTCTCAGGGTTGCAAAGCTCCTGATGGTTATTTTCAGGGCACTAGCTTGAGAATGAAACCAAGACAGAAGAAAACAAAGCCAAGAGCTGGAGAGAGATACTGTCCTGGTGGTGTCATTTGAGCACAAGGATCCAGTGATGCCTAATGCCAATTTCTGTCACTTGCAATCAGAAGGCACCTGACAAATTCAGTAGGGATCATTATTCAATTAATTCCACATGCACTGAGCCCAGATGAGGTGCCAGAAACTGTGCCAAGAGCTAAGCATTTGAACATGAGATCCTTGTCTTTAATAAGTTTAGGATCTAGTGGAGGAGACAGACATGCAAATTGACAAATTGCTAGGATAGAGATATTCCCAGGGTGCTGTGGATGAGCATCTAGACCATCCTGGGAGGAGGGGTTAGACATCCAGAAAGACTTTGTGAGGAGTGATCCCTAAACGAAGCCTCAGTGGATGCCAAAGAAGTGGTCAGAAGAAGAAGGGAGTAAGAGCATTCTAGACCAAGAGGGAAGTGAGAGCAGATGTGTCCAGACATGAGGGATCAGCGGAGATAGATGAGACTAAAGAAATAAGCAAGAAAAAAAATCATGAAGCACATTGTACATCACACTCTATGAGTTTGGATTTTGTGTCTTCATCACTGTGGTATGCCATTTGAAAACTTAATACAGGGGAGATATATGATCAGATTTTTGTGTGGAAAATAGATTAGAAGGCAAGACAGATAAGGAAAATCAATTAAAAGAATGAGGGAGTAATCCATGCTGGATATGCTGAGGGCCTGAGTTAAGAAAACAACAAAATTCTGTAAAGCTATTGTCCTTCAATTAAAAAAATTAATTAATTAGAAAAAGAAATTAGGAAGAGGGATGGAGAGAAGCAAAAGAATGAATTTGAGAAGTTTTACGGAGAAAGAATTGACTGGACTTGATGCTGAAGGATAATGTATTTCACTTTGGATCATTAAAATAGAAATAATAGTTAACAATTTTATAACACTCCCCACCAAGTCCTGTTCTAGGTGCTTTACACAAATTAACTCACTCAATACTGCTATTTCTCATTTGAACATTTTAGGCATTTGAACATGAGAACCTTGTCTTTAATGTTATGGCCTAGTAGAGGACACAGACAAGAAAAAGGACAAATTTCTAGGATAGAGATATTCCCAGGGTGCTGTGGGTGAGCATCTAGACCATCCTGGGAGGAGGGGTTAGACATCCAGAAAGACTTTGTGAGGAGTGATCCCTAAATGGAGGAACTGGGTCCCTGAGAAGTAAAATAACACCTAAGGTTACACTCTCGCAAGTGGTATAACTGCAGCCCCAATATGGGCAATGTAGGACCCACACCTGTGCTATTGACCATGCAAATGCTCATTGTTTACTATTTAGGGGAAAAGTAAGAGGAGCTGGCCAAGAAAATAAAAATAACTAGGAGACAGAGGGAAGCCTGGAGAGCTCATTGTCACAGAAAGGAGGAGGTGAATGCCTGTTTTTTTACTTCTGTGGTAATTAAATACCCATCACGCAATTGGAGGACGACAGTCTGGGCTTAACCAAGAAGAGACTTTCACAGTTCTGTAAAACAGGTGTTTTCATATCACCAATTTCTAGATGTGGAAACTGAGGCTTGGAGCTGTCAGGGGACTCCACAAGGTCACTCAGCTGGTAAGGGACCCAGCCATTGCTCAGACCTGGCCATCATCTGCACGCTAGGCTGGGCCCACCAGACTGCTGTCCAGGTGCCCAGGGCTGTATCAGGGTGGGAGGGGAGCACGCAAGCATGGTCACATCCCTGCTCCCAGTGGGTCTGTAATCTTGTTGCTCAGATGAGGCTATAACAAACGAAAACAGAAATATCATGAGAAGGCAGCATAGAGGTGTGTACCTGGCTAAATGACAGACTCTGGGCAGCTAGGGCTTCCCTGGTGGCTCAGCTGGTACAGAATCTGCCTGCAATTCGGGAGACCTGGGTTCAATTCCTGGGTTGGGAAGATCGCCTGAAGGGAAAGGCTACACACTCCAGTATTCTGGCCTAGAGAATTCCATTGACCATATGGTCCATGGGATCGCAAGGAGTGGGACACGACTGAGTGACTTTCACTGGGCACCTAGAGCAGGTGAGGAGGCATCAGAGAGCTGATGGACATGGGTTGAGTATTGAAGGACAGGCTGAGTATAATCATGGGAGGATATGGGGCATTTCCAGGGACGGGGCCCTCACCTGGGCATTCTCAGGGAGCAACAGGCATCTGTTGTTTCCACCTGGGGGACATCCCTGCTCTGTTCTTTATTGTCCTTTGAAGTTTCCTCCCCTCTGGGAATCCATGTGGTTTGAATAGGCCTGACCACACCACCCCCTCAGACTCCAGGGGCGAGGTTTTGATGGCAGTCTAGTCAATCACTGGGCTTCATTTCTCCCAACTCAGCAGTCTGAACCCCATCCAGCCTGATGATATCAGGTGTGTGCTGGAACTTTGAGAGGAAGAAACTCTCTTCCTAAGACAGCTGGCTCTAGGAATGATATTAGCTTGGGGATG
This sequence comes from Bos grunniens, assembly GCF_055505025.1. Classification (NCBI taxonomy): domain Eukaryota; kingdom Metazoa; phylum Chordata; class Mammalia; order Artiodactyla; family Bovidae; genus Bos; species Bos grunniens. Next base: position 14,138,484 of record NC_141174.1, read on the forward strand.
CTGGGGGGCCACGTTCTATAGAGGTCTGCCTAGACACACACTGAGAAAGGGGGACAGGAGAGAGAAAGATCTGACGATAAGATCTGGGCTCCTGGATCCAGCCATGCCTGACTGCAAACTAGTAAATTCCCTTTGTTGTTTATGCCAGTTTGCCTTGGGGTTTCTGTCCCTGGAAGGTGAAACAGGTCTGACTGACACAGACCTCCGGAGGTGACAAACTCCAGGAATCCAAAGTCGGGGTCTGTCTACCTTCTCTGAAGAACAGGAGTTGGACAGGAAGTATAGTAAGTTAAGTCCATAAAAGAGACAAGGCCATGGGCCTCTGTAGAGGGGTGAGATCGCTATAGACATCACAGAAATGGCTTTAGTTTCAAATGTGTCTCAAAGGGTGGATAACGTTTCACCACCTGGCATTTGGGGGAATGCAGCACAGAAGGATGGAGAAGGCAATGGCACCCCACTCCAGTACTCTTGCCTGGAAAATCACATGGATGGAGGAGCCTGGTAGGCTGCAGTCCATGGGGTCGCTAAGAGTCAGACATGGCTGAGCGACTTCACTTTCACTTTTCACTTTCATGCATTGGAGAAGGAAATGGCAACCCACTCCAGTGTTCTTGCCTGGAGAATCCCAGGGACAGGGGAGCCTGGTGGGCTGCCGTCTATGGGGTCGCACAGAGTCGGACACAACTGAAGCGACTTAGCAGCAGCAGCAGCAGCACAGAAGGAAAGGGACGATCTCACAGGAGAAGGCAGAGAAAGAGAAGACTGCAGCGCATGTTTAGGATGTATCAAAAGGTCAGATTTGGCTACAGGATGAAGACATGAGGAGCACTCCAAGAGGTCAGGTTGCAAAGGTGCAGTTGAAAACCCCAAGTGCCCAGAGGTGTGTTTTGTGAGGTGCCTAGGGACATAGACAGCATATTAAAAAGCAGAGATATTACTTTGGCAACAAAGATCCATCTAGTCAAGGTTATGGTTTTTCCAGTAGTCATGTATGGATGTGAGAGTTGGACCATAAAGAAAGCTGAGCGCCGAAGAATTGATGCTTTTGAACTGTGGTGTTGGAGAAGACTCTTGAGAGAGTCCTTTGGACTGCAAGGAGATCCAATCAGTCCATCCTAAAGGAAATCAGTCCTGGGTGTTCGTTGGAAGGACTGATGCCGAAGCTGAAACTCTAATACTTTGGCCACCTGATGTGAAGTACTGAAACTGACTGATTGGAAAAGAGCCTGATGCTGGGAGGGATTGGGGGCAGGAGGAGAAGGGGGATGACAGAGGGTGAGATGGTTGGGTGGCATCACCGACTCAGTGGACATGGGTTTGAGTGAACTCCGGGAGTTGGTGATGGACAGGGAGGCCTGGCAGGCTGCAGTCTATGGGGTCGCAAAGAGTCGGACACACTGAACGGCTGAACTGAACTAAACTGAGGCATAGATATGACAGTTTCATGGGATGGGAGACAAGTTTCTTCCTCCAAGGTCTCTAGAAATGTGTGGATCCCAGGGAAACCAGAGAGACTCTCAGGATGTCATAGAGCAGCTAAAGAGCTAGGTGTCCAGGTAAGAGAGGAAAGCGGTGATTTTGTTCCCTGGCCCCACTCTGTCGGGTGGGGCCCGCTCCCTGCTCTGGCTAAGCCCAGGACAGGAGATGAGATGGATGCTCGCACAGGCACTATTCCAGGAGGGGCTTCCCAGCCGGGCCCCTCCAAGCACCCTGGCCGTGGGGAGGGGGAGCGGTCTGAGTGTCACTGGGGGGGTCTCCTCTCAGCCTCCCCTGTGGTGCCTCGCAGCATCTCTCAGCAGCCGCTGAGGGGAGAGGGGATGTGTCCCCGCTGCTTGAGTTAATTACAGTAATTATACCTGCTCTCTCTTCGGTTCTGGTTCCCTTTGTTCCCCCGTTTCCTGCCCGCTCATTTGCAAATCTAATCACTCTAAGGATTGATTTTTTTTTTTTTTTAAGATAGAATGGGATAAAGAGACCAAGATAGGGTGCAGAGAATGTGGAAGAGAAAAAGTGGGGGTGGGAGTGCGCTGAGAAGGGGGGCAGGGAGGAGGCAAGGGAGAGAGGTGGGCAAAGCGGATAGGAGATCAGAGGAGGGAAAGGATTAAGAGCACCTCGCTCAGGGGAGGAGGTTCAGGCAGCTGTGGGCAAGGGTTGGGTACTGAGGACGCATGTGTTCTTGCTTAGTCCTGTCTGACTCTGCGACCCCATGGACTGTAGCCCACCAGCTCCTCCGTCCATGGGATTTCCCAGAAAAAGAATACTGGAGTGGGCTGTCATTTCCTTCTCCAGGGGATCTTCCCCACCCGGGGGTGGAACCCACATCTCCTATTGCCTCCTGCATTGGCAGGAGGATTCTTTGCCATTGAGCCCCCTGGGAGGCCTAGCAACAGTCCCAGTGAAGGTACCAGCCAAACAGCTGGCATCAACTGTCAGATACCAGAGTGAGGAAACCTTCAGATAGTTCTAAACCCAGATGTTGAGTCACCCCCAGCCTCTGAGTCTTCTGGCTGAGACCCCAACATTGTGGAACAGAAAGAAACCCTCTCTACTTGTGCCCTGTTCAAATTCCTGACAGTCTGTGAGCCGTTATTTTACACCACTAAGTTTTGGGGTAGTTTGTTGCATGACAATGGATAGTCAGAACAGAGGGTGTCCGGAAGCTAGAGCAGATAGTCCCCAGATGAAGTTAGCTTCAGTTAAGGAATCAGTCAGGAAGCCCAAGAATAGAGTTGATGCCATGAATCCAGGTCCTCAGCTATCACTTGGATTCCCCCTCAGCACTGCTAACGAATTCTCAAAAGAGAGGGTCAGAGTTCAGGTAAGCAAGAAGGCAGAAGTGGGAATGGGAACGTGTGTCAGCTCCCCACAACAGATCAGACGATATTTACTAAGGACCTACCATGAGTCAGACACGGAACAGCATCCCCGCCCCAGAGGAGCACAGCATAATTGGGGAGACAGACACATCTGCACTCAGAAGTAATTATAATGCGAAGTTAAGTTGCTATTAAAAATAAAAGTACTCTGGGAGACTTTGGAAACAGGGATGTCAGCCTTAAATGTTTCATATTCTAGAATGGTTCCTGTTTTCTCATTGGTATAAATGATACACACCTCCTGGTTCTCAACTCTTAGAATCCAAATCTCTTAGTCCAAGCCTTGTAATTGAAGGCCTATTGTACACCCTTGCTTAGAAAAGTCAAGGGCTTCATAAATGCCTTTTCGTATTTTATATAGCCCTGTGGAAGTAGACGTTATTTGTTCCCCAAAATCCACTCTCCTGTTCTCCAGAATAATATGATCTGTGATATTTCCAGGTTAATAGTCACTTGGAATGAGGATTATGTTTCTATGCCTCCCATCCTTGAAGCTATATGTGGCTAAGTGACAATGGGATGTACAGTAGGTGGTGTATGAGACTTCTGAGTTATATCCTGAAAAGGAGAGGACATGCCCTTCTTAGCGGCATTTCTGCCTCCTTCTTAGCTGGAATGAGGATGTTGTAGCATGAGCCATTTTAGGTGATGAATGAAATGCCTTACAAATGCCAGAACTGAGGTCCCTTGTACCCTGGAACCCCGTTTTAGCTAACCCTGGCAAATAAAGCTTAGCCTTGTTTAAGGAAGTACTATTTGAAGGGTCTCTGTTACTAAATCAAACCCTACCCAAAAGTCCATTAACTTAAACTATTAGTTCTTGACTTCTGTGCACACACATATACACTGAGGTCCAGCCCCCAGTAGATACTTAAGAATTAGTTGAGGAATTTGTTGTTCGATAAGATCAACTGTGGGCTTCCCTGGTAGCTTGGTGGTAAAGAATCTGCCTGCCAATGCAGGAAACATGGATTTGATCCCTGGGTAGGGAAGATCCCCTGAAGAAGGAAATGGAAACCCACTCCAGTATTCTTGCCTGGGAAATCCCATGGACAGAGGAGCCTGGCGGGCTACAGTCCACGGGGTGACAAAGAGTCAGACATGACTTAGCCACTGAACAACAACAAGACCAACTGTTCATCACTGGCCCCCTGCTGCCAGGGGGTAAAATCTCAAAAGAGTGCAAGAGCACGCTTTCCCCCAGGCTCTGATGCCCCTGAGGGTACCTGGCGGTCTGCTGAGTGATATACAAGCACCACTTTCCTAGAGACCATTTTGCTCAAAGATTTGCTGAAAGGGGTTTTGAATTGTTTATCACTTAAAAGGTTTTTTCATGTGCCCAAGACAGAAGCAGCAAAACTCCACTTTCCTGTGTCAGCCAAGCTTGTACTTTTCATGAATACTAGGAAAGCAGGTAATGTGTGCGTGCAGCGAGTGATTGAAAAAGCTGTTCTTTGTGTCATCAGTGGTATCCAAGTAGAATGGGATATTACTTTAGGGAGACAAGCTTACGCCAGCCTCTCCCTCAGCATGTTGCTGGATATTACATGGGGAAAAGAAAGAAAAGGTTTCATGGTCAAATGAGTTTGGGAAAAGCCAGATTAAAACAAAAACATGATTGCTATGGGATTTCTCGTGGTTTTCAGCCTGGTGACTCACATAATGAATCTCCAGCAGGGGGATAAGCAGGCAGAGGCACACACAGAGCACCTTCACACGGACAGTTCACTGTGGGGCGTGTCTCCAAGAACTCACTTGCTGAGCTATGTGGTGTGACTCTCATTGTTGGTTACATCTGCCAAAGCCAAGGAGTGGGAAGGTGATTTTAGCCTATTAAATTCTGGAGAGAGCAATGTGCCAAACCAACCCCTCTGCTATTGTGTCATTTCCCTTTCCACCCCCACTTCCTATTCGTGATGGTTAGTTTTGGATGTCAGCATGGCTTGGCCATAGCACCCAGTTATCCAATCAAACCCCAATCTAGGTGTGATGTCCAAGATGTACATCTAGTTAATATCTACAGTCAGATGCCTTTAAGGAAAGATTATCCTTTATAATATTACCTGGATCTCATCCAACCAGTTGTGAGACCTTGAGAGCAAACCTGAAGTTTTCTGGAGGAAAAAGAAACTCAGCCTGTAGACTGCAGCAGCGATTCCCATCCAAGAGTTTTCCAGACTCCCAGCCTGCTCAGCATTAGTTTGTAAATTTTGGACTTGCCTACCATCAAATAAGCCAGTTGAGCCATGCCAACTATTTTCATTTGCCAGAGCAAGCCAAAGCTAACCCCCATGTACTGTTGGAGTAAATTCCTCAATAACACAAAGTTCCAAAAATTCTGGAATTTTGCATGTATCTTTTCCAAGTGTAATATTTTGAAATTTGAGTTGAAACTTGGAACTGGAATAGACAGGAAAAAAAACAAAGTTTGAAACATTAACTTGATAATCAGAGATTCAGAACATCCCAAAAACCATCCAAGGTGGTAACTGACTTAGTATTGTCCTTTAGGCTGCCACTGAGGACCTTGACGGTGACAGTGAGTTATAACCAACAATCAGTCTTAAGAGTGTAAAATTTACTTAGGTTCATTATATGGATTCTGTATATAGGCTCATCGTATGGTTTTGTTGTCGTTGTCAAAACACAATTACGACATAAATAAATCTAAACTTCGATGTTCCTTGTGTGAGAAACCCCTGTGCAATGATTGCACATAACCTTCTCTCTTGCGGCAGCATTCAAAAACAAGAAGCAAGCTCTGAAAGAAAATCTAAGTTTCTGCACCAAAAGAAGAGGAATGCTAACTAGGATCAATATAATGAAAAGCAAAAGCAAATTAACAAATCTAAGCATTGAAGTCCTCTCTGAGGTCAAGCTCAGAATTGTCTGTGAAAGCAAAGCTCGTGTAATGACAGAAAATGTGGTTCAAACTTGCTGTCTATATTTTTGTGTGAAGCTGTGTACAAATAAGCAGTCAAGCTAAAAGGGGTGCTCTTATTAAACTTATTCATACAGGCAGATATTAATAAACTCAAAAGCATACATGAACAGTTGGTCAAGACAGTGGAAACAACAGATCTCTTTGCCTTAGAAGTCAAAGTATATAAAGTAATTAGCCTCCAATTAAAATAAATAAATTTATATTAAAAAAAAAGAAGTCAAAGTATTTTTTCTGATTGTAAAAACAGTCTGGACTTCTGGGTGGAATCACCTGAGCGAGAACACAGAATCTCTCTCTTCAAATACTCAATGAAATAAAGCAAAAAAGTGAAACAAGCCAGAAAAAAGTCATGAGCAGCAACCACTGAAGAGGAGTTGAACCTTATACCATAGAATTCCAAAGTGATAGCCAAGAAAAGAAACATGGTATTCTGGTGTGATCAGAATGACTGCTTACATCACTTTTTACAAGAGTAAAATATAGGAACGTATTGAGTCCGAAGATTCCTGAGAATTCTCACATATACTCTATAATTTGAGGAGATGTGACCTGAGAGAGTAAGTAGACAGATCTAGGAACAGCTGTGGGATAATTCCAGCGAACAGAAGCCCTTCCGTCCATGAGGCCTCTGCAGAGGCAGGAATGGCCACTGGGAGAGAGACAACAGGAAAAAGAAAGATTATAAATCCAATCTAACAGTCAAGGGAGAAAAGTAACCTAAGGAATAGAACTGAGCTCCCCATGAGAGTTTTACTCTATAAAACTCAATAAAAATATAAAATCAACAAATAGTGCATGATAGAATAATAAAATGAAATTACAAGGAATTTCACAAAGCTGAGGAGACAAATTGTGAGCCAAAATAAACTTTCTACAAATCTAATAGATAAATTAGAAAGAGCTTCATGAAATGAAACAGACTCAGCTGACAAACAGAACTATATGTTTGGGGGAAGACCTGATGTAATCACAGTGAATGAGGAGAAAACAAAACAGAGATTAAATAAATTAGGGAATTACAGGTGTAGAGGACAAAGATTGACAAATGTAAGAATAATTGGTGCCCCTACATTTTAAAAAATAGGAATCAAGAAATATCCTGAAATATAATACAGGAAAATTTCATTGAAATGAAGGAAGAATCAGCCATTCAAAATGATACATATATCATAAAATATCAAGAATAATTATTTCAGAATAATAGACATCAAGATGTAGCCTATTTATACTATTGAACATCCAAGAAAATAATAATCAAAATAAATAAATCACGATAGACATCAAGAAGACACATCCTAGTTGAATTATTGGACCTCAGAGATAAAAATAAATAGAATAAGCAAGAAGGAAAACATCATATGCATACAATTATTATTCAAATAAACTTGATACGGCATTAAAAAATTTTTTAATCTATTTTCAATTTAAAAAAGAGGGGAAAACATCAGACTGGTTTCAGACTTCTCACAGCCACACTCGAAGCCAGAAGACAGTAAGATGTCCACAAATGTCTACTCATGCACGCGAGCTCAGTCACGTCCGACTCTTTGGACCACATAGACTGTGGCCCATCAGACTCCTCTGTCCATGGAATTTTCTAAGCAAGAATACTAGAGTGGGTTGCCATTTCCTCCTCCAGGGGATTTTCCCTACCCTGGGATCAAACTCGCGTCTCCTGCACCTCCTGCATTGGTAGGCAGATTCTCTACCGCTGGCCCTGGGAAGCCCACAGAATTCTAAAGGAAAGCAAACTTGACATAATCACAAACTACACAGATCGTTGTACAAACTAAGGTTATAGTCAGCTGTTCCCAAACATGGTAAAACAAAGAGTCAAGCATTCCAACACCTTCTTTTAAAAACTGCTCAATGAAGTCAGAAAGCCGGGGCAGTGAGTGTGTCAGAAGAAACCCTCAGGAAAATACCCTAAAAGGAGCCTTCGATCTCTGGCCCAGGGGCCCATGTATAGGTTTCCCCTTCCCTGGAGGAAACTGAGACTGATGAACCTGAGCCTTGTTTGCAGGCCTGGGCTTCAGGTGTATCCACATGGCAGCAAAATGAGAGTATCTGCAAAGCCTGTAATTGGTGTCTCTCTGTTTGGAATCTGGCTCATCTGGTCACTGTCATATCACTTTCCAACACAAAACAAGGCAAAATGAAGCTGTCGTTGGGTTTCACTCGGGGCCCACAATTTCTGCCCTAAAGAAAGTGATTAAAATCGTGGATGACCCTTCCTTTGATGGGGACAGCGTCACTGCAAACCCTGCTGTCTGCTCCCAGCCACTGTGTGACCAAGCCCAGCTCTGGAGTCCGGGACCTTTCAGACAGCTCTAGAAACAAGGCTGGAAGCAGGGTGGCTGGCAGTGTCTAGACACTGTCTGGGTGCTGCGTTTGATCAGGAACAAAGGGCATGTGAAGTTCTTTTCTCCATCTGTCTCTTAAAGAGCTAAAATTGCCACCTCACTGCAAGATAAAAAAGAATTACAGCACGTCTGGCCCAAAAGATAGGCACTGCAAGCTGACACCCCTCAGTACCCTGAGTGTGGGGACAGCCCCCAGAGTGTGCTCCTAGGATGACACGGCATGCACATGGCAGCTCAGTTCTCCTCTGAGGCAATCTCCTGCTCCCTGTCAGATGAGAGAGTGGGGGACGGGGACCCGCAAAGGCAGTGTAGCAGGGGGGTCAGGATGAGGACTTGGTACCAGAGGGCCTGGATTTTAATCCCCTCTGCAACTGCCTGCATAATTTCTGGCAATTTCATCTGTGCCTCAGTTTCCCCATCTGTAAAATGAGACTTAAAATGTAGTCCCTATTTTATAAGGCAGTTATGAGGATTAAATGTTAATCCATGGAGTGTACTTAGAAAAGCACCCAGCGTATTGTTAGCTCAGGATTAGCTATGAGTAGCTCCAATACTTTCAGAGAAGGCAATGGCACCCCACTCCAGTACTCTTGCCTGGAAAATCCCACGGGCAGAGGAGCCTGGTAGGCTATAGTCCATGAGGTCTTGAAGAGTCAGACATGACTGAGAGACTTCACTTTCACTTTTCACTCTTATGCTTTGGAGAAGGAAATGGCAACCCACTCCAGTGTTCTTGCCTAGAGAATCCCAGGGATGGGGGAGCCTGGTGGGCTGCCGTCTATGGGGTCATACAGAGTTGGACACGACTGAAGCGACATAGCAGTAGCAGCAGCTCCAATACTTTGGCCACCTGATGCTAATAGCCTACTCATTAGAAAAGATCCTGAGGCTGGGCAAGACTGAAGGCAGGAGAAGGGAACGAGAGAAGACGAGATGGTGGGATGGCATCACTGACTCAATGGACATGAGTTTGAGCAAACTATGGGAGATGGTGAAGGACAGGGAAGCCTGGCGTGCCGCAGTCTGTGGGATTGCAAAGAATCGGACACGACTGAGCAACTGAACAACAACAAGTAATTCTGGGCAAAAGTAATCTTGAAGTGTTTATACACACACACACACAGACCAATGCCATCCAGGGCAAGGAGGTATCTCTGCCCAGGAGCTGGAAGAAAGCAAACTTCCCCTCTTAAGAAGTCCTCTGAGAAAATAAAATTCAGGTGCAGGGAGCTAGGGTTTCCTCCCTGAGCGTCTGAGACCACCTATGCCCCCTACCTGGTTCAGTGTGAGTCAGGACTGCATCCTCTCTCTTAAGGTCTGGTTGACATCAGTTATCATCCATTTTAACTAGAGCTTTCAGTTCAGTTCAGTAGCTCAGTCATGTCCAACTCTTTGGGACCCCATGGAGTGCAGCACACCAGGCTTCCCTGTCCATCACCAACCACCAGAACTTACTCAATCTCATACCCGTTGAGTCGATGATACCATCCAACCATCTCATCCTCTGTCATCCCCTTCTCCCACCTTCAATCTTTCCCAGCATCAGGGTCTTTTCAAATGAGTCAGTTCTTCACATCAGGTGGCCAAAGTATTGGAGTTTCAGCTTCAGCATCAATCCTTCCAGTGAGTATTCGGGACTGATTTCCTTTAGGATGGACTGGTTTGATCTCCTTGCAGTCCAAGGGACTCTCAAGAGTCTTCTCCAATACCACAGTTCAAAAGCATCAATTCTTCAGCGCTCAGCTTTCTTTATGGTCCAACTCTCACATCCATACGTGACCACTGGAAAAACCATAGCTTTGACTAGACAGACCTTTGCTGGCAAAGTCATAGTTTTTCTTCCAAGGAGGAAGCGTCTTTTAGTTTCATGGCTGCAGTCACCATCTGCAGTGATTTAGGAGCCCCCCAAAACAAAGTTTTATCACTTACAAATGGACTTCCTCCATCCATTCCAGATGGTCCTCATCCCAGGGTTGTAGATAAAGTGCAATTATTCCCGTTTTCAGATGTGAAAACTGAGGTTCAGAGCAGTCAAGTGACTTTCCAAACTTCACAGAGCTTGAAATAGATAAGTGAAAGTAAAAATGTTAGGTGTCTAACTCTTTGCAACGCTATGGACTGTAGCCTACCAGGCTCTTCTGGTCCATGGAATTCTCCAGGCAAGAATACTGGTGCAGGTAGCCATTCCCTTCTCCAGGGGATCTTCCTGACCCAGAACCTGGGTCTTCTGCATTGCAAGTGGATAATTTTACCATCTGAGCCCCCAGGGAAGCCCAAAGCTCGGATGCAAATCCATTCTTTTCCCTGCAAATCAGGGGCCCCGCCCACGTGTATATGTCACTATCCCTCATTGTCTCAATCTTTGTTTTTTCTCTCTGATGTCCGTTTGACTGTCTCTTTTCCCTTTTTTCTCCTCTGATTTTCATTTTTCCAATCCCTTTCTTCTTCCTTCCCAGTCCAGATCTTAGTTTCTCCACAATCCATCTAAAACAAAAGAAAGGACTTGGGACAAACAGCAGCCCAAGGGACAAGCCTCACTGGAGATTGGGTTCTGTGTGCAGAAACGCAGGACAAGTTTGCTACTCCTGGAATAAGAGCAGAGGGCTGCTTGTAACACGGAGAGAGAGAAGAAACCACTGCAAAAGGCAGCCCCTCACCACCCTGCCCTCTTTTCCATTTCCGTTCTACCCTCAACACAGTCTTCTATTCTGATCCTTCTCTCAGAACTGACTGCTCATTCTAACGGGAGAGAACCCCAAAGAAGAGAGGTGTTAGTGGCACCTCTAAAGGGAAAGAGGTGCAGGCCATACCCTGGACAGAGAAGTGGCTCTGACCCTGCAGAAAAGAAGCCCCAACCAGAATCCCGCGTCCGGGGAACTATTGTCTGTTCAGAAGAGGGAAACAAGGGCCTCTGCGTCTCAGCGCCTCTGAAACGACAGCCCAAGCAAAGCTCTTCTTTTTCCCTCCCCACAGTAAGGACCAACTGCTACCAACTGGGCAGAGAAAGGGCGCCACCTCCTGGCCAGACACAAGTTCAGGGCCAATACAGGTAGTTGACAAGGAAGTCACACCTCCTGAAGGGCAGGAGCACAGTCTTCAGGGCCTTACTTGACGGTCATCCACGGCCCCTTCGAGGCTTTGGAAACTAGCAGCCTCTGCTGAACCACAGCATAAGGTTGCTGCCTCTTCCACAATTAGGGTCAGCAAGATCACCACCCTTTGTACAGTCAGGTTTAGCTGGAAACTATCTAAATAATGTCTTGAACTTGCTGTTATATTTTTTTAATAACTGGGAAAGGATTTGAAGAAAGAGCAGATACTACTAAGAAGGTAATATTCTCATAAACTTAGGGCAATAGAGAAAAGGTGAATCAAAGGCCTTGACTGGCCACCCAACTCTGTGTTCAATCATGAGGGAAAAATTGAAATGAAAGGCATTCCAAGGGACTTAAAACAGAGCAGCAAAGATTACATCTAAAAAACAAGATGACATTAGAGATGGTATAGTTTGATCAGAATATCTTTGATAACGTTTAAGTCTATTCTGGCTTTCAGACATTCTGCTTCTATATGTGTCCAAGAGTATATTATAACAAAAGGAAAGCCGTGGCGAACTCCTGGCTCATGGAACAGAGCATGCGGAAACTGTTTAGACCCTGTTTTCCCCCATGTCAGCACCACGTGACAACATCAATACCCCAAGATCAGAAAGGAGCTACTGGTAACATGGTGTGCGGAGACAATTATGGGGACCAAAGACCCGAATTCAAATCCTAGCTCTCTTACCTGAAAGCTCTGTGGCTTTAGGGAAGTCAGAATATACCTCCCTGTCTCCGTTTTCCATTTGTGAAGTGGGATAACAATTTCTGCCAAACCTACCTCTCAGAGATGATGTAAAGCTCAAATGAGATAAAGGTTAAAAAAAATAGAGACAGAAACTAACGTTTAACGTGTATGTGCTGCAGTGGGATAAGTACCTTACATACCTTGCTTCATGTAACCATGTTATTATTACCTGCAGTTTACAAATTAGAACATTTGTAGAGGTTACCTAAATTCTCCAAAGATCTCATAGGTTATCAGTGGTAGACAGAATTCAAATTTAGGAGCACCTGACTTTTCAACGCAGTATTTTATAAACTATGAAGTGCTAGACAAATATAAGAGCAGATTATATTTGTCAAGCACTAGAGTAAATTTCTTTAAGAAATTTGTGGACAGTGACTTTAAAGCGAGAAGTGGGGAATATTCAGTATATATTTGTCTTCATGCTCCCTCTTGCTCTTTGCCCCAGACCTCACATTCTCTATTTCCAAAACCTGGCTTCTGGAAGGTTTCCGTGTAAGTCTTCTACCCGTCTCTGAGGACAGACTTGAAGTGGTGGGGCCTCCTCTATGACAAACCTAGACGTCTTATCAAAACGCAGAAACATCACTTTGCTGACGAAGGTCCAGTATAGTCAGAGCTGTGGTTTTTCCAGTGGGTTTTTCCACCAGTCCCTGGTGACTGAGTGGTAAAGAATCTGCCTGGAATGTAGGAGATGCAGGTTTGATCCCTGGGTCAGGAAGATTCCCTGGAAGAGGGCATGGCAACCCACTCCAGTATCTTGCCTGGAGAATCCCATGGACAGGGGAGCCTGGTGGGCTACAGTCCACAGGGTCACAAAGAGTTGGACGCGAATGAAGCGACTGAGCACAAGCATGGCTTTTCCAGTAGTCATGTACGGATGTGAGAGTTGAACCATAAAGAAGGCTGAGCGCCGAAGAACTGATGCTTTCAAACTGTGGTGCTAGAGAAGACTCTTGAGAGTCCCTTGGACTGCAAGGAGATCCAACCAGTTAATCCTAAAGGAACTCAACCCTGAATATTCATTGGAAGGACTGTTGCTGAAGCTGAAGCCCTAATACTTTGGCCACCTGATGTGATGAGACAACTCACTGGAAAAGACCCTGATGCTGGGAAAGACGAAAGGCAAAAGGAAAAGGGGTGGCAGAGAATGAGAGAGTTAGAGAGCATCACTGAATCAGTGGACATGAACCTGAGCAGGCTCTGGGAGATAGTGGAGAACAGAGGATCTTGGTGTACTGCAGTCCGTGAGATCGAAAAGAGTCGGACACAATTTAGCGACTGAACAACAATTAGTGGCCAAGTGAGCAACTTCCCTCTAAGGGAATTCCCAACAAGGAACTGGAGAAGCCTATGGTTCTGGAAGCAGACACATATTCATAGCTCCTGAAGCCATATCATTTAAGGCCCTGGAACTTACTGTTAATATTATGGACTGCCACAGCTATTCTTCCCTCAGTGTCCCCTTTTTCACCATCAGAGATGGAATGCCAGATTGGCTGGACTGGTACTGAGTCCTGGGACAGAACTCTGTGTGTTCTGTTATGCATTCCTGCCAATCTCTCCGAAACCTTGAATTCTTTCCCAGGACTACAACTGCCTTTCTCTACCTCTACCTGCTACTCCCAAGTTTTAACCCACCTGTCCCCCATTCTCTCCATCTCAACCCTTGTGTCACTAAATAGTATTAATAAAATCTTCTGTGTATTAAAAAAAAAATCTTCCATGTAGATACCAAAATCAAATCTAGTATTTGGCACACAGTAGGGACTCAGTGAGTCCCACACAGTCTGGCATACAGTGGGGACTCTTGAGAGTCCCTTGAACTGCAAGATCAAACCAGTCCATCCTAAAGGAAATCAGTCCTGAATATTCATGGAAGGACTGATGCTGAAGCTGAAACTCCAACACTTTGGCCACCTGATGTGAAGAGCTGACTCACTGGAAAAGACCCTGAGGCTGGGAAAGATTGAAGGCAGGAGGAGAAGGGGACGACAGAGGATGAGATGGTTGGATGGCATCACCAACTCAATGGACATGAGTTTGAGCAAGCTCCGGGAGTGGGTGATGGACAGGGAAGCCTGGGGGGCTGCAGTCCATGGGGTCGTAAAGAGTCGGACACAACTGAGCGACTGAACTGAACTGAACTGAGGGTGAACATTTGTAGAGTTCTGAACAAAATGCACTGAACAACATTGACTAGCATCATCAATCCCCAGGATCTGGGGATTCTGCAGTGAACAAATAGATGAAAGGCAGATATAGATGAAGGACACATATGTGATGAAACCTGACATACTGATGAGCACTAATAAGAAAGTTAAGCAGGACAGGAGGTGGTTCATGATGAGTGATGAGGTGGACAGGTCTGTTTCAGATAAAATGATCAGGACAGGACTCTCTGAGGAACTGACGTTAGAGGCCGGATCAGATTGAAGCAAGAGCTTAGACATGTCTATATCTGGAGAGAAAGCATTCCAGGCAGAGGGAATGCCAAATACAAAGGCCCTGGGGCACATCCAAACTTGGGAATTTGAGTCCAGACAAGGCCAAGGACACCAGAGCAAAATGAGTAAAGAGAAAGACAGTAAAAGAAGAGGTTGGAGAGACAGACCAAGTAGGGTTCTTATAGCACCTGAAGGCCCTGGGAAGGACTATATTTTGTCTTGGGCCAAAGTTGCTGAGAATTGTTCAGACTCAGATATGTTTTGAAGGTAAGCTCACAGAACTTGATGAGAGTGTGTAAAGACAGGAAAAAGGTAAGGAGACTCCCAGAGGCTTTGTCTGAACGAGTAGGAGTGCCATTATAGGGACGGGGAAAACGTGGGCAGAAGCAGGCTGCTGGGGACAAGACAACAGTAGGGGTTTGGATGTGGAGGCATAAGATCCCGGTGGAGATGCTCAGCAGCCAATTGGATATAAGAATGTGAAACTCAGGATAAAAGTTTAAGGCCAGAGATGCAACTGATATAGGGATATTAAAGCCATGGAAATGGCTGATTTCCCAGGGTATGACATATACATAGGAAGACAACAGGGTAACTGATTGACTGTATTCTCCTCCTTTACCTCCACATTCAGTAGACTCCCACTTCATATTTCATTACCTCTCAAATGTGGACCCTCCCGTCCACTCTCTTCGTCAAAAGTCTGCATCTTTACCTAGACCTCTGCAACTGCTTCCAACTGGCCTCGACACCTCTAAGATCACTGCATTAGGTCATTCTTCAGAGAGTCACCAGGGGGATCTTTGTCAAACAAATCTGGTTTTGCCACTCCTTTAAAACCCTGATACAAACTCTGTAACACACGGATTAGTCTGGCATAACTGAATCCAGTAACCAAAGTTAACCTCACTAACTAATGATTCACTGGGAAACACACAACACCACCCATGAAGCCTTCTTGCCAAAAGAAAGCGAACCTGAATCTGATCAAACCTCTAGCTCCAGCTACCAGTTTACAGGCAAAGCTGGGGTTTCTAGGAGCTTGCTAAAGGGCACCACAAAGGATTGAACAATCAGCCAAATCCAAACATTAGGGGCACCGCAGGAGAAAACACAGTTCCCTAACAATGTTTTTAATTACAAAAAGATTTTTTAAGTCAAGAGGTGGATGGCTGGAGAACAAATACAGAGTAAGAGAGGCTTAAGAGACAAGTCATTTATATGCCGCATGAGGACTCTGTTTGGATTCTAACTCAAACAAACCAACTGAAAAAAACATTTTTTGAGAAAAATAAGGGAAAACTGAAAAGGGACCAGATTTTAAATTATATTAACAATTTTTTATTTTGTTGAGTGTGCAAATTATATTTTAGTGTTTTTTTTTTTTAAAAGAAGCTGTCTGTTGTGCTCTTGTGGTTATATATTCTTCTAAAGAAATTATTTTGAAGGCAAAAGGAGAAGGGGCCAGCAGAGCATCAGAGAGTTAGATAACATCACCAACTCAGTGGACATGAATTTCAGCCAAATATAGGAGATAGTAGAGGACAGAGGAGCCTGACGTGCTGCAGTCCATGGAGTCGCAAAGATGTTTGCAACGTGACTGAACAACAGCAACAAGGAAATAATACTGAAGTATGTATGGGTACTGGATCTGCTTCAGATATTCCAGCAATTAAAAAAGAAACTGGAAGTAATCAATAGAAAAAGTCATTGGTTATTAAAGCTGGGTTATAGGTATGAAAGACTTCCTTTATACTTATCCCTACTTTTATGTGTGGGACGTTTCCATCATAAAAAGTAAAAAAAGAAAAAACCTTAAAATGTGTAGCAAGTTAAGCATTAAGCTGGCCTTACGTATCTTCATTTCTTTCTTCTTTCTCTCACCCTCTGACATATTCTGTTCCAGATACACCAAAACCCTTGGTTATCTAATAAAATACACTCACAGCTTATTAACATATTTTATCAAGATCTTAACTAATACTGATCTTGGTATCCTTAAAGTCACAAATAGCCAAAATGTCCATAACCAACCTGAGTGTATTGCTAGTAATGGTCTACGAGAGGCATTTATTTTGAGTTGCAAAGGTTATTGGAACACTACAGACTCCCATTTTCCTGAACACCTTTCCAATTCTCTTTAATCCTCCCAAACCTTTTCTTATATTGTCTGGTCTTTCTGGGGGGCCCTTCCCCACTTCACTACCTGGCAAACTCCTCCAGTGTTCCTCCCCAATGCTAGGCTCCCTCTGAACCCTTCCTGGCCCTCAGTGGACCCGCTGCCCTTTGCCCCCACCTCCCTTTCTAAGCGGTCTGTTGCTCTCGCCTCTGCTCCCCTGGTTCCTTGCACAGACTTCATCATCACTCTAGGTTGTAATTGTCAGCTGTCTCCACCGCTAAATGGAGAACTCCCTGCTGTGTTTTCTCCACAAGTGTATTACCCAACTTAGCACACAGTAGGTACTCAATAAACTCTTGAAGGAAAAAATGAGAAAGGAACGGAAGGAGCAAAGGAGGGAGGCAGGGATGGGTGGGTAGGGGAAGGGAACGATGATTTATTCTCTCGCTTCTAATTGCAGAGAGAATCCCAAGACGATGTGTGTCCCCATAGAGCCCAGGAGCATTTTATCCCTCACTGCCCACATCAAACATCTCAAAGAACCTACTGCCTACCCAGCTTATGTCCCATCAAAGCAGACAAGTCTCTAGGCAGATGTAAACCTCCTTCGTAGATCCCCTACTTATCTGCCTCCTCTAATTCTAAAATCAACAACGTCAAAATAGACGGAATTCAATCTCCAGACTTCTGAAGACCTTGGCCTTCTCAGCCCATACCCGGTAGACCACAAGGAGGATGGGCATAGCCATGTTTTCTTCCAGCCCCTCCTGATAGTTCCCACTTGGGAAGGCCTCCAGCAGGATGCTTTGGTGTCTTGCAGGACCTAAGGTCCTGATAGAAGCAGCAAACACAGTTACAGCCACTCTCTCCAGCCCATTACTGGCTCAGGCACTCTAACAGCTCTCAGCAAAAATTACTTCTCCATCACGATGAAGACAGAAGCAGCAGCCACAAATGAATGCCAACTTCTGCAGCACAAGGCTGCAGAGTTAACCCTTGGGAGCCCACAGACCCTGACCTAGAACTCTAATAGCTAGAAATGCCCTGGGTCCTGAAAGGTGCTGGTATCCCTCCCCCAGAGGATGCTCCCACAGCCCTCACAGGACAGCTGTGCCCCTTCAGTTAGCTTACCACCTCTGGCATACCTTCTAAAGCCACTCCTCCTCGGGTCAACTCCATGACCACAGGTTGAGAATCAGTTTTCACTTACAGTATAATTAGGACCTAAAGCTATGACAAACCTTGACAGTGTACTTAAAAGCAGAGACATTACTTTGCTGACAAAGGTCTGTATAGTCAAAACTATGGTTTTTTCAGTAGTCATGTATGGATGTGAGAGTTGGACCATAAAGAAGGCTGAATGTTGAAGAATCGATGTTTTTTATCTTTGAACTGTGGTGTTGGAGAAGACTCTTGAGAATCCCTTGGACAGCAAGATCAAACCAGTCAATCCTAAAGGAAATCAGTCCTGAATATTCATTAGAAGGACTGATGCTGAAGCTGAAGCTCCAATACTTTGGCCACCTGATGTGAAGAACTGACTCATAGGAAAAGACCCTGATGCTGGGAAAGATTGAAGGTGGGAGGTGAAGGGGACGACAGAGGATGAGATAGTTGGATGGCATCATCACAAACATGAGTTTGGGTAAGCTCTGGGAGCTGGTGATGGACAGGGAGGCCTAGCGTGCTGCAGTCCATGGGGTCACAAAGAGTCAGACTTGACTGAGCGACTGAACAACAACAACAGAGCAGTGTTTGAATCTACTTGGCATGCCCCGTCTCCCTCCCCAGAACCAAAGCATGGCCCCTGTGCCCAGCTAGATTTTGTCCCAGGAAAGACATTCCCCTGCCTTTGGGTTTATGGGACAAACACAAAATTAATCTGATACATAGAGAGCAGGGACCATGTTAGTGGGGCTCAGTTGTGTCCAACTCTTTGTGACCCCATGGGCTATACAGTCTATGGAATTCTCCAGGCCAGAATACTGGAGTGGGTAGCCTTTCCCTTCTCCAGGGGATCTTCCCTACCCAGAGATCAAACCCAGGTCTCCCACATCGCAGGTGGATTCTTTACCACTGAGCCACTAGGGAAGATCTGGAATCAGGCAAACCCAGGTCCAAATGCTGACTCCATCCCTTGTTAGCTAAGTGGTTTGGGAGAAGGGCTTTACACATGGCACAGTGGTAAAGAATCTGTCTGCCAATGCAGGAGACACAAGTTTGATCCCTGGGTCTGGAAGATCCCCTGCAGAAGGAGATGGCAACCCACTCGAGTGTACTTGCCTGGAAATCCCATGGACAGAGGAGCCTGGCAGGCTACAGTCCATAGGTCACAGAGAATCGGACACAACTGAGCAACTGAGCATGCATGCATACTTGGGAGAAACTTCTCCAAGCCTGATTACTCATCTGTCAAGCCTCTCTTTTTAGCCTCCCTCACCAAGAGTGGTAAATGATACGACATATAAATCACCCAGGGCCTTTTGTAGTAGCCGTTATGGCTCTTGACCCTAATGAGTGGTTTTTATGATCAGTCCAGAGGAACAATAAAAGCTGAGCCTTACCGAGAGCTTGCATTAACAATAGCACTGATCTGTGCCAGGCACTGTCCAGATGCTATACATACACTGTATTAACTCATGTAATCCTCATAACAATCTTAAAACTATTATGCCTCCTATTTTATAGATGACAAACCAAAGCACCATGATGCTAAATAGTCTGCCCTAATTCAAACAGCTATTAAGCAATGGAATCGGGATTCAAATTCAGGTCACCTGACTTCAAAATCCAGCTCTTCATGGCCACACCACTCCGTCTGTTAGAATACACCAGCAACCTGTGCTTTCACAGTCACATGGATACGCATACCACACTCCTATCCCACTGTCACGAGAAGCCCATGTACCACAACTGGAGGGTGATCCCTACCCACCCCAACCACAGGAAGCCTGAGCGCAGCAATGAAGACCCAGCACAGCCAACAATAAAAGTTAATTACTTTTTAAAATAAAAATGCTTAATTATATGATATATGAGGGCTTCCCAGGTGGCACAGTGGTAAAGAATCCGCCTGCCAATGCAGGAAATGCCAGAGAAACAGGCTTGATCCCTGGGTCAGGAAGATCCCCAGGAGTAGGAAATGGCAAGCCATTCTAGTATTCTTGCCTGGGAAATCCCACAGATAGAGGAGCCTGGTGCGCTACAGCCCACGGGGTCGCATAGAGTCGGACATGACTGAGCACGCACATACTCGTTATATGAATTTTACCGCAACTTTTTAAAAACAAAAGACATAAAGGCTCCCTAGACCCACCCTGGGAGAAGGCAATGGCACCCCACTCCAGTACTCTTGCCTGGAAAATCCCATGGATGGAGGAGCCTGGTAGGCTGCAGTCCATGGGGTCGCTAAGAGTCCGACACAATTGAGCGACTTCACTTTCACTTTTCACTTTTATGCATTGGAGAAGGAAATGGCAACTCACTTCAGTGTTCTTGCCTGGAGAATCCCAGGGACCAGGGAGCCTGGTAGGCTGCCCTCTATGGGGTCACACAGAGTCGGACACAACTGAAGCAACTTAGCAAAAGCAGCAGCAGCAGACCCACCCTGAGGAGTTGCCCATTCTACTGTGAGCTGTTGAGGACAGAGAGCCCATCCAATGTCTCATCCCAGCCACAGGGTCTGGGGCAAGAGACAAAGAGCACAGCGCTGGGGCCAGAGAGACAGGGCAAAGTCTGCTGTTCACTGGCCCACAATCCAACAGTGTCCAGGAGACAGGCCCAGGGACCCTTGGGAGGGCGTTTTCAAGGGCTCCCTTCTGGATATGATCACCATCAACTGGAAACTGTGTGTGCCCAGTCGTGTCTGACTCTTTGTGACCCCGTGGACTGTAGCCCACCAGGTTCCTCTGTCCATGGGATTTTCTAGGCAAGAATACTGGAGGGGGTTGCTATTTCCTTCTCCAGGGGATCCTCCCCACCCAGGGATTGAACCTGGGTCTCTTGCATCTCCTGCACTGGCAGGCAGATTCTTTACCACCAAGCCACCTGGGAAGCCTGAGGATCACCACAGCCAATTGGAAACAGTAGGTGGGGGAAGAACAGGGCCAGGGACAAAGCATTCTAATTGCCCCAGCTTAATGCAGACTTTGCTCAAGTCCTAAAATCAAGCAGGTGTCACCTACCCTGTGAAGGATCATGCCCCCGCCACAAGTCACATTCCTAAGGGCCCAACACACTGGAAAGGAGAAGGGATTCCACCCAAGACATTTCAAAAGGATGCACTTCTCTGACTGTCCTGCCTTCCTTTCTTCACTCCTCTGACCCGAGAGACCCCAACCCAATGGGAACATGCCAACTTCTCCAAAGCCAGGAGTTTATTTGCAATGTAAAGACAATGGTCTCCATTTCTCTTTCTGAGGACCTTCCAGAATGTTCTGTTGTCACTGGCAAAGCCCACTGACAATTCCCAGGAAATAAAAATAGAATCTGGTAATAAAAAAGTCTAACCTTTTTTCCCCTTGGTGCTTAGTCTTAGTTCCATTTGCTCACAGGTGCTTAGGCCCCTGTGCAGGGGCCTCCATCCCCACTTCTCAAACCAGAGTTCCCAGGGCCAGACACCTCAGCTCAGCGGGCCGTGTGCAGAAGTGCGGCTCACAACGCTGCGATTCAGGACGGCGGTCCAGGCCGTGTAACGACACCTGGGACCACCAGGAGCCGCGAGCAGGCACAGCTGCTCGGGAGAACTCCACCTCCCTCTCTGCTGCCGAGATCCCTATAAAGCATGCACCACTCCTGGCCTGGTCCCTAGGGAAAGTGGGGAGCAAGTGCTCTATTTTTATTTTATATTTTTTTGGCCATGCCACGTCATACCCCTTGCAATGGAAGCACAGAGTCTTAACTACTGGACCCCCAAGGAAGAATCAAGTTTACCTTTGCTTCTAAACCAAGCTCAGTCTCACTCTATTGGCCTGAGTGATGCCAGGCAGAAGCACTCTTGTCTGGGACCTACTTGGGACATCTGTAACACTGCATCCCCAAGAGTCCAATGTATACCAATGTCCTCTCCTGTTTAGATGCTGTTTAAGCTAGGGAGTTGGGGAAAGCAAGAAGGATGATTACAGAGCCTAGGGACCCAGACATCTATAGTGGATACTTGCTGGTGGTCCACAGTTGAACCACCGAGCCCCTCTTTCCTCTCCTACCCTCAGTCCACATGACCTAGTAGACTCCCAGAGGCCAACTTTATTCAACCTAACTCAGCTACCCTGGCCACAGTAGATTGAACCAAGAGTGAGCACATGACTTAAGCTAGCCAATCAGAGACCTCTCCTTAAGAAGTCTAGCGCTATGAGCATGAGAACTGCATCTCTCCATAATGCTCTGGGTACATGTATAAATGTGAGAATGGAGGGACAGCCATGTTTCACAGCCTGTGATGTGTTCTGTGGTCAGCTACTGATGAAAGAGTCCCAGATGGTCTACACATCCTGACATTCATGTCCATATATAATCCCCTCCCCTTGATTGTGGGCTGGACCTAATGACTTGCTTCTTACAGACAGACTGTGGGAAAATGATGTCACTCCTTGAGATTAAGTTATAAAAAGCTACAATTTCCTTCCATATTGCTCCCTTTCTCCCCAGCTCTTCACATTTGCTTGCTCTGATAGTAAGCGCCACATATTATGAGCTGCCCCAAGCAGCACACGTGGCCAGGAGTCAAGGACTGCTTTCTGCCACCAGCTAGCAAGGAGCTGAGCTCCAACAACTGTCTAGGAACTGAATCTTACCAACAGCCATGTGCTGAGTTTAGATCCTTCCCTAGTTGAGCCTTGAGGTGACCACAACTCTGGCTAGCCATCTTTGATTACAGCCTACAAGAAGAAGAAGACCCAGCTAAGCTACACCAGGATGCCTAACCTGAAAACTGTTGATACCATAAATGATGTTTTAAGGCATTAAGTTTTGGGGTAATTGGTTACACAGCAACAGATAACTAATACATGGTCTGGAAAGGAGGAGAAAGGAGAGCCACACTGAAGAAAGAAGAGAAAGAAGCAGATAAACATAGAGAAGGAGAAATGACAGAGGGAAACTTGGTAGTCAGAGATCCCCACAGATTGGAATGGATGTGGGGAAACTCACCAGAGGCGATTGCTGTTGTTCGGGCAAGAGATGAAGGTGGTTTACAGTGCATGCTAAGTTGCTTCAGTCATGTCTGACTCTTTGCAACCTTATAGACCATAGCCTGCCAGGCTCCTCTGTCCATGGCATTCTCTAGGCAAGAATACTGGAGTGGGTTGTCATGCCCTCCTCCAGGGGATCTTCCCAACCCAGGGACTGAACCAACAGCTCTTACATCTCCTGCATTGGCAGACAGATTCTTTACCTTCCTAATAAAGGAAGCCCTAGTTTACAGTAAGGGGGAGGCAATATCCCTTTCTGTGATTGAGAAGAGGTGAAGGGAGGAAAATGATCAGGGAGAAAATCCATAGATGAGTTTTATTTGAACATATGGCCAGTTAATAGCTCATGACATAATTGAACTCCGCAAACATGTATTGAACTGTGTTGGGGCTCTTTCAGCACTGCAAAGATGAGGAAGATGAGTTCCTTGTCCCCAAGGTGCTCACAGTTTAGGGGAAGAAAATCAAGATGATCCAATGTATAATGTGCTACATTTGGCCTGTGAGCAGAGAGTTATATGTTGAAGAGAAAAGGAAACGATTAACCGTGTCTCAGAAGACAGAGAGGCTTCTCAGAGGGGTCATCAACATGGGCCTGATGACACCTATAGGAAAATGCATTTCTGTTCAGTAACAGGACATAAAAAGAATTCAAAGGAATAAAATGAATACGTTTCTAGGTTCCTTGTACTCTTCCTTGTCTTGAGGGCATAATAAAACAAGTCTTTCTTCCAGTTAGGGGAACATCGGGACTTAGATCAAAGGAGTGAAGGGAAACTGTGAGGCAATCTGGATGGTTCCTCTGCCTCACAGATGGTAGCCTCTGCCCACTTTGAAAAAAACGGATCAAGGCATGAGCTTTTATGGAAAAACAGTAGGCTTGACTGAGTCACAGCTATGAGTGGAGGCTCTGGAGACAGACAGACTTAACTGCTCCCAGCATATCCAGAACCCGCCCTTTATCAGCTATGAGACCCTGGCCAAGTTCCTTAACCTCTCTCACCAAGCCTCATTTTCCTCAGTGTGAAGCAGTGCACGCATGTTAAGTTGGTGCAGTTGTGTCTGACTCTTTGCAACCCTGTGGACTATAGCCCACCATGCTCCTCTATCCATGGGGATTCTCCAGGCAAGAATACTAGAGTGGGTTGCCATGCCCTCCTCCAGGGGATCTTCCTGACCCAGAGGTCAAACCAGTATCTCTTAAGTCTTCTGCGTTGGCAGGCATGTTTTTTACCACTATAATGATTCGACTAAATAATATTCCAGTGATCCACAAATACATTTTCTGAATCTAAAGAATTTTCTAAAACGACATTTTTTTAATGTACAAGTTCTCAATTGGGTAGTAAGTGTAAAAATATAATGTTAATATATTCTAGATCATCTGATTGATTACCTCATAACTAAATCCTGCTGGGAAAGTTCAGTATCAAACATTTTGATGCCATTTGCACAAATGTTGGCACCAGTGACCTCTTGGGCTGGTAAGAAAAAGAGGGATACAGACCAACAGAGACAGAGATGCTTAATATGTAAATGTTGCTTTGAGTTGAAGATGGGCCAAGTAATGTCACATCACACTGTACAAAAGGAAGCTTCAGAGTGGTGCAGTGGTTAAACAGAGAAATTAGTGAGAGAACTGAGTCATGACCGAGCACGAGGGAGCAGTGATGTGACCAAAGAACCTGCACCACAGTCATCCACCACAGTTCCCAGTATGAAGGGCTAGTCTCAGCAAACAGCATCATCCGTCACATTAAATAAAGGATACTGGTTTACATTGTTTTGGGTTGTATTTTGTTTGCATTTAATTTATAAATTTCATTTTGTTTTATAGTTGTTTGAACATTGTAAGCATAAGAATCTGAGACCTAGTTGTCTTCAACACATATTTATAGAACAAAATGATAAAAGTAACTTAAATCTAAATTTATTTATTTTAATTGGAGGCTAATTACTTTACAATATTGCATTGGTTTTGCCATACATCAACATGAATCCGCCACGGGTGTACACATGTTCCCCATCCTGAACCCCGCTCCCACCTCCCTCCCCATACCATCCCTCTGGGTCATCCCAGTGCACCAGCCCCAAGCATCCTGTATCCTGATCGAACCTGGACTGGTGGTTTGTTTCTTATATGATGTTATACATGTTTCAATGCCATTCTCCCAAATCATCCTACCCTCTCCCTCTCCCACAGAGTCCAAAAGACTGTTCTATGCATCTGTGTCTCTTTTGCTGTCTCGCTTACAGGGTTATCATTACCATCTTTCTAAATTCCATATATATGTGTTAGTATACTGTATTGGTGTTTTTCTTTCTGGCTTACTTCACTCTGTATAATAGGCTCCAGTTTCATCCACCTCATTAGAACTGATTCAAATGTATTCTTTTTAATGGCTGAGTAATACTCCATTGTGTATATGTACCACAGCTTTCTTATCCATTCATCTGCTGATGGACATCTAGGTTGCTTCCATGTCCTGGCTATTATAAACAGAGCTGCGATGAACATTGGGGTACACGTGTCTCTTTCCCTTCTGGTTTCCTCAGTGTGTATGCCCAGCAGTGGAATTGCTGGGTCATAAGGCAGTTCTATTTCCAGTTTTTTAAGGAATCTCCACACTGTTCTCCATAGTGGCTGTACTAGTTTGCATTCCCACCAACAGTGTAAGAGGGTTCCTTAAATTTAAATTAAAAAAAGAAAATATATTTCAAAAAGAACAGTAAGAAAAAAAAAAGTAACTTAAATCAACTCAAGGAGCCCAAGAAACAACATTTTTCCTTGAAAGGGAGGCCATCAATTAGTTCAATGGCAGAATAGATAATACATAGGAAAGCATCAACCAACTGGCAGATGAATAAATTTATTCAAAATGAAGAACAAAGATATATAAAATGAAAAAAAAAAAATGAACAGAGCTTTTTGTGTTAATAGAATCCCAGAGAGAAAAAATAGTATGCTGCTGAAAATTTTTTGAAGAAATAATGGCTGAAAACCCCTCAACCTGGGAAAAAGAAATAAACATACAAACTTAAGAAGCTCAGAAAATTCAAAAAGGGATAAACCCAAAGAAATCTATGCCCAAGTGCATCAGAATCAAATTGCTGTAATACAAAATAAAAGTCTTGAAGGCAATCAGAGAAAAACAACACAGCAGCTATAGGAAAAGAGTGATTCAATGACTGTGGATGTGTCTTGAGAAACCATGGAAACCAGAAGGAAGTGGCATACCATTTTTAAGGTGCTGAAAATAAAGCACTCTCAACTGGGATTTCATACTCATCAAAAATTATCCTTCAGAATTTAAGATAAAGACCTCCTCAGATGAAGAGAAACTAAGATGCCAGCTGATATGCTCTAGAAGAATTGTTAAAGGATATTTCTCAGACAGAGGAAAGCAATACCAGAAGAAAAATTTGGAACATCAGAATGAAGGAAGAGCCTCAGAAAGGGTAAATATCTGGTTAGGTATAATAAGCTATTCTTCATCTCTTAAGTTCTTTAAAATATATTTGATGACTAAAAGAATTATAACACCATCTGGTGAAGCTTTTAGTGTATGCAGATACATTACGTAAGAGAATCACAACCTAAAATCAGGAGAATAGAGGGACTGATGTGGCAAGATTCCTCCATTCCACCTGAAGTGGGAAAATATTGACTAAGTAGTTTGTGAAAAGGTAAGACTGTATATTGTAATCCCTAAAGCAACCACTAAAAGTAAAGTATGTAAATGAAACACTAAAAATTAAATTGTCTAAATAGAAAAAAGAAATAAACACACAAATTCAAGAAGCTCAGTAAATCCAAAAAAGGATAAACCTGGAGAAATCCATGTCCAAAAACATCATAATCAAATTGCTGTAAACTAAATACAAATTAAAAGTCCAAAATAAAATAGAAAAGGGAATCAGAGGAACAAAAAGGCAGTACAATCTAGAAAACAAATAATAAAATTGTATACCTAAATAAAAATTTACCAATAATTACATTAAGTAAAAATGATCTAAACACACAAATTAAAATAAATATTATCAGAATACATTTTTAAACCCATAACACAACTATGTGCTATCTATAAGAAACTTATTAAAAATGAAAAGAAGAGGGAAGACACACAATGCAAACACTATAAAAAGGTCATAGTATTATATCAACATCAGACAAAAAATATTTCAGAGATGTGAAAATTACTGAGAGTCATCCACCAGAAGAAATAGCAATTCTAAGTGTGTATCTAACAAGAGAGCTTCAAAACACGTGAAGCCAAAACTAATAAGAACTGAAAGGAGAAGTAAGCAACTCTATAATTATAGTTGGAGACTTCAACACTCTTAATAATTAAAACCAGTAAACAGAAAACCAACAAGAACATAGAAGAACTAAACAACATCATCAGACTAGATCTACAATAATTGACATTTACACAGCACTTCACCCCACAATAGGAGAACATTCATCCTTCTCAATACAGCACTCCACTCAAGAATAGCAGAATATACATTCTTGGAACATTCACAAAGATAGACCAAATCATGGGTGATGAAATAAACCAGCAAATCTAAAAGAACTGAAACTATTTAAATGATGTTCTCTGACCATAAAGAATTAAATTGATTAGGAACAGAAAAATAACAGGAAAATCTCCAAATACTTGGAAATTAAACAATAAACTTCTAAATAATCTATAGGCCAAAGAAGAGTCTCAAGGGAAATTAGAAAATATTTTTAACTAAACAAAAGTGAAAACACAACACATCAAAATTTGTGAGACATAGCTTAAGGCCATAGTTCTAGAGAAATTTATAGCATTAAGTGATTATATTAGAAAACAATCAAGGTTTCAAGGCAATTACCTAAGTTTCTACTCTAAGAAATTAGAAGAATGAAATAAACAGAGAGCAAGCAAAAGAAAAGAAACAATAAAAATTGAAGAAATCAGTAATAAAGATCAAAGAAATAAATGAAATTGAAAACAGGAAAAATATAAAGGAAATTAATACAAAGAAAAGCTAGTTATATGAAAAGATGAATAAAATTGAAAATTTTTTAGGAAAAAAAAGAGAATACAAATTATCAATATATAAATTTTAAAAGGGGCTATCACTATAAACCCCACAGATATTAAAATGATAGTAAGGAAACACTATAAACAATTATCCACATATAAATTTGACAACTTAGATAAAATAACCAATTTTTCAAAAACCACAAACTACTCAAAACTCTCCCAAGATGAAATATATAACCCAAATAGAACTATAACTATTAAAAATTTTATATTTAAAATCTTTCCCCCAAAATAACCCATAGGACTAGATTATTTCACTGGCAAATTCTACCTTTTAAAGAAGAAATAATCTAGACAATCTCTCCCCGAAAATAGGAGAGAACACTATGTTTCAATTTATGAAGTTAGCATTACCCTGACACCAAAAATCAAACACAGTACTCCCTGCCTCAAAAAAGAGAAAAGAAAGAAAGAAGAGAAAAGAGAAGAAAAAAGAAAACTGGAAACAATATCTCTCATGAACACAGACACAAAATTTTCAAAATATATTAGCAAATTAAGTTCATGAGAATACAGAAAGAATAATACACTATAAACAAGTGAGGTTTATCCTGGAAATTCAAAGATGGATTGATATTTGAAAGTCAATCCATGCAATCCCCTAAATCAACATTCTAAGAAGAAAAACCTCATGATCATACCAATTGATGCAGAAAAGCATTGGACAAAATTCAATATATAATCTTTTTTTTTAATCCCAGCAAACTAGGAATATAAGGGAACTTTCTCAACCTAACAAACGACATCTACAAAAAACCTACAGCCTACAGCTAACGTCACACTTAGTGGAGAAAGACTGAATTCTTCTCCTTTAAAGAAGAAGATATACTCTCACCAGACCCATCAACATCATACTGGAAATTGTAGTTAGTGTAACTAGGCAAGAAAAAGAAATAAAATATGGATTGAAAAGGAAAAAAATGTCTTTCTTCACAAACAACATAATTTTCTAAATATACAATCCTGAGAAATCAATAACAATAACAGCAAAATTCCTAGAAACAATAAGTAAGTTTAACAAGGTCACAGGTCACCAGGTCAACACACAAAAATCAATCATAGTTTTAAACACTGAAGGCAGGAGGACAAGGGGAAGACAGTGGATGAGGTGGTTGGATGGCATCACCGACTCAACGGACATGAGTTTGAGCAAGCTCCGGGAGTCGGTGATGGTCAGGGAGGCCTGGTGTCCTGCAGTCCATGGGGTTTCAAACAGTCGGACACAACTGAGCGACTGAACTGAACTGAAAAATACATACCATTTTCATATTTCAAGAAACATTAAATACTTAAGCATAAATCTAAAGAATATACAAAGGATATATGTGCTGAAAAGAGTACAAAATGCTAATGAAAGAATTCAAATTTGGCCTAAATAAATGGCAAGCATGGGGTCACAAAGAGTCGGACACGACTGAAAGGCTGAACTGACTGAAATGGCAAGATATACCATGCTCATGGACTGGAAAATTCAATGTAGTAAAGATATTCATTTTTCCAGCTAGATCTATAGATTCATATAATTTCAAAGTTCCACCAGGATTTTTTCTATAGATTTGGGCAAGCTAACTTTAAAATTTATATGGAAAAGCAAAGAAACTAGAATAGTCGTATGGACTGACTGTGTGCTCCTAAAATTCGTATGCCGAAACCCTAATTGTCAGTGCAATGGTATTTGGAGACGGAGATTTAGGGAGGTAATTCGGTCATGAGAGTGGAGTCCTGATAATGGGATTACTGCCCTTACATGAAGAGACAAGAGAGAGCTTGCTTCCTCTCTTTCTTTCTTCCATGTGAAGAATATATCAAGAAGGCAATCAACTATGAACCAAGACGGGGGCTCTCACCAGGACCCAGCTGTGTTGATTCCCTAATCTCAAACTTCCAACCTCCAGAACTGAACACTAAATGTTTGTTGTTTAAGCCATTCACTCTATGGTATTCTGTTACAGCAGCCCAGACTAAGGAAGACAAATAAATTAATCAATTTTGGAAAATGAAGAGTAAGATTGGAGAAGTCACACTACCCAAATTTTGATAAAGTTATAGCAGTCAAGACATGGAATTAGCAAAGAAATAGACATATACATATCAGATGAATTAGAATAGAGTCCAGAAACAGTCCCACAGAAACATGGCAAACTCATTTTTTTTAAACAAAGGTGCAAAAGCCATTCAGTGGGGAAAAGACAGTGTTTTCAGCAAATGGTACTGCAACAATCACGTAAAACCCAACCACACTAAAAAAAACACTTCACACCATATAAAAAAATTAACTGGATCATATATCTAAATATAAAACTACAGAGCTCACTTCGGCAGGACTAAAATTAGAACAATATAGAGAAGATTAGCATGCTTGACTTAGTATGAATAGAATACTAGATTTCTAATTAAAAAATAGATATGCAACAAGCACCAAAGGGTTACTGTAGAGCACCGGGAACTATAGTTGATATCTGGTAATAACGTGTGATGGAAAATAATTTCAAAAATAATATATGTGTATTTGTATAACTGAATCACATTGCTGTGCACCTGAAACATTGTAAGCTAACTACAATAAAATATATCTATATTTTGAAAGACAAAAAAAATAAAACTACCAAACTTCACCAAAGGCATAGGTAAAATCTTTGAGATATGAAGTTAGGCAAAACATTCTTAGATATGACACCAAAGTATAAATGCATAAAAGAAAAAAATTGAAAATCAGATTTCTTCCAAACTAGAAACTCTGATCTGCAAAAGACACTATCAAGAGAATGAAAAGACAAACTATTTTCAAATCATATATCCAACAAAGGACTTGTATCCAGAATAAGCAAAGAATTCTCAAAACTCAACAAGAGGAAAACAAATAATACAATCTAAAAATGGGCAAAGGACTGAAATAAACACTTCATTAAAGAGGATATGTGGATGTCAAACAAATATTTAGCATTATTAGCCATTGTGTGCCTGCATGCATGCATGCTAAGTCACTTCAGTCATGTCCAACCCTTTGCAGCTCTATGGACTGTAGCCTGCCAGGCTCCTCTATCCATGGGATTCTCCAGGCGCAAATACTAGAGTGGGTTGCCATGCCCTTCTCCAGGGGATCTTCCCAACCCAGGGATCAAACCTATTTCAATTGCATCTCCTGCATTCACAGGCAGATTCTTTACCACTAGCACCATCTGGGAAGCCTGTTCTTTGGTGGAAGGACCCCGAATAGGTGTCTCCACATTTTCTTGGCCTCTTGGTAGTAAAATGTCTGCCAAAGCCACATCATTAATCAATGAATTTCCACTGTAGGAAGCAGGAGGGCAGGATGAACAGGAAGATCCCACCCACCCACCAGCTTCACATCAAGAAGAAAGCAGGTGTCAGACAGAATAGAGAGATACTTTTTGTCTGCCTTCTCATATCAGGGAGTGAAAATGCCAGAACTATCCCTAACATGTTCCCTTTTCATCTCATTGGGCAGAACTGATCACTTGTTCACTCTAAGATCAGGACCTGGGCCCACCTCCCCAGAGATCACAGGAACTGAAACCTGAACAAACTGAAGATCCTACTGGCAAAGGAGAAAAGGAGGGGATAAACTGTCATGGTTCTGCCCAAGGTCACCCAGCTGATAAGTGCAGAAGCCAGATCTCAAACCCAAAACTGTCTGGCAGCCAAGCCAGTGCTCTCAGTCTCTGTCCATTGCTCTTTGGGATGCAGGTGATGTTGTGATCAGCTCCCTCTCTAAGGCAGCATGCCAGGAGGGCTAGTGGAGATTGCACTGCTAATGACGACGCAAGCCTTAGAAGAGAGAGCAGAGCAGGATGCTCATGGTGAACCAGCATCTGGGTCATCCTGAACCTGCTTACCTGACGCAGGGGAAAGCACGTCTGTGAAATCTCCATCTTCCTGTGACTCTGTCTCCCTTGGCCTCTCCCCACTGGCCTCCATCTTCATCTTTGAACAGGCCCTTAGAGACTCTAAAGGGAAACAGAGCTGGGTAAGGGAGCTGAGTTGTAAAAGTCTGCCTCTCTACCTTGCCCCCTGACCCAGCCACTCTGGGTTGCTCCCTTAGCCCTGTTCATTCTGCTCCCTGCTGGTTTCCCCAGGGTCCCTGATATCCAAAATAACTCCAAAGTCACCATATGTGACTCTATTGCAAGTGTACCCTCCCTTAAAGTGAGGGCTGCAAACTGTATTTCAATGGGAAAATAAATTAGCAAGTAATAAATTGTCCCTCCTTTCTCTGTGTTCCTAGTGGGCCTTGAAATTAGCAAGAACCAAATGTCACATTAATTTCACTGTCAGGAGCCAGCACTAAGGGTGACATCATAGTGTCCCCTGGGACTGGAATCCACTAGCCTGGGTGAGAGGTAGGCCAGCCTCAGGCCCTGAAGTGGACCAGTGGGGAAAAGGAAGTGGACACTCTTCGTGAACAGATCCCATGCCAAGTCCTGTTGTGTTTTGTCCTGGGCTGTCTTCCAAGAGGAGAGAGCTGGGTCTCTAAAAAGTTAAAGGTATTATGGTTTTGGGCGCCAGCATAAATAGATCTGCCCACACCGGTTATGTTCCCAACATGCTGCTTGTACCTCCAGCCCCGTTTCAGGAGGCCTTGTAGACAAAGAGCATCTTGTTGTATCTAAGTGGTGGTCTCTCCATTCCCAAACAATTTCTGCTACAGTATTGAGTGGGACAAGGAAGGATTAGCAAATCCGAGGATTATCTGAGCAATAAAGATATACTGCCATAGGCCTTTTCATTTGGAACTCAGTCCTGGTCAATATCAACATCTTACGGCAAGTCGATAAATCCCAGTATCAACCGCAGTAGAAGACATGTCAATGCCTGCTGCCGGCAACTTAGTTTATGGTGAATCAAGACCTCGAACGAGGCTTTAAATTTGCTGATGCCTTTTTCTGTGGGGTTTGTCGCGGCTCACCCAGCCAGATCGATTCGATGCGTTGTGCTGGGGAAGAAGAAAAGGTCTGTGGCTCTCAGAGTATTAGCAAGTTCATTTCACGCTGATGCTGTGACAGAGGCCAGGGGAGGGTTTACAGAGTCTGGCATTCATCAAGCCGCTGGTCTCACCCACGACATCCCTCAGGCTTGCAGCAGAGAGACAGGGAAGGGAAGGGCTGACGGCTGGCAGTTCATGGGAAAACTGTGGCTTTCCTCGAGAGTGGGGTGTGGAGTGAACAGCAGACAGGATCCAGAGGCTCCCATGACTCCCCCAGCCAGGAGAGGACTGGAGCTAGTTGGGACAAAGGGCACGTTTTCCTTCCTTTCCTGCCCCAGAGTCTGGGGCAGACTGACTGCAAAGATGGCCCTAATTTTCCATCTTTCCCACATCCCTTGCAACGTGACTTGGTACTTTCCCTCATCAAGAAGTTAAATCTCCAACAAGGACCTACTGTGTAGCACATGGGACTCTGTTTAAGGTTATGTGGCAGCCTGGATGGGAGGGGAGTTAGAAGGGGAATGGATCACATGTATATGCACGGCTGAGTCCCTTCATTGTCCACCTGAAACTGTTACAACACTGTTCATCGGCTATTTATCAGCTGTTGTTGTTGTTGCTGTTCAGTCGATAAGTTGTGTCCAACTCTTTGCAACCTTATGGAATATAGCACGCCAGGCTCCTCTGTCCTCCACTGTCTCCCGGAGTTTGCTCAGATTCATGTGCATTGAGTCAGTGATGCTATCCAACTGTCTCAGCCTCTGCTGCCCCTTCCCCTTTCTCCTTCAATCTTTCCCAGCATCAGGGTCTCTTCCAATGATGCGAAGTCAGCTCTTTGTAAAATCAGGTGGCCAAAGTATTGGAGCTTCAGCAACAGTCCTTCCAATGAATATTCAGAGTTGACTGCCTGTAGGATTGACTGGTTTGATTCCCTCTTTTTTGTTCAGTTGCTAATCAGCTATATCCCAATACAAAATGAAAAGTTTCTTTAAAAAAAGAAAAAGTTAAATCCATTTCCCTGTTCTTTGAATCTAGGCTGCCTTGTAACTTACTCTGATCAATAGAATGTGGGCCACAACATCTTAGCTCAGGCTAGGCCTCAAAAGGCCTCTCTCCTCCCCCTTCCTTCTCCCCTACCCCTCAGGAGAAGATCAGCCAGTCTTCTGGACGTGGGGGGAGAGTCCAGTCTCCCCAGCTAAGGTCATTCTGGACCAATCAGCCTCCAGTCAACCTGACCACAGATGCTGAGCCCAGTTTAGCCCAGCCCAGACCAGAGGAGCTGTGCAGCCGATCCATAAAACTAAATGGTTTATAAGCGATGATAAACAGTTATTGTTTTAACTCAGCAAGGTCTGGGGGGTGGGATGGTTTTTTATGTAGCATTACTATGTCAATAGGTAACTGATAAGAGTTCATCCAATGGTTTTAGTAACCAACCAAAGTAACACCCAGGGAAATCACCCTAGTCCCTGAACTTTGGGGCTCCTGACCCTCTGCGGACCAGAGTTCTACCAATTGGTGCTAAAAACCTGAAGTATGTACACTCTACCCCTGCAACAAAAACTCCACATGGCCAGTCCATGCCTTTCTCAAAGAGACTGCCATCAAAAGGCCATTCACATTTCCCAATGTAACTTAAGTCCTAGGGTTAAAGGTAACAATCTCCAAGACAACCAGGCCAGTTTTAGCTCCAGGATTCTAGACAACACTGCTTTTTTTTCTAGAATGGACAGACAAATACCATCTTGCCTCAACCTCCGCAGTCTGCCTGAGTCATTGAACTATTTTGTGTAAATGGCAAGGGTCATGATTGGCTAAAAAAAATGGGGGTACTTGTATTTCTATTGTTCCTATAAATAAATGATCAGAAATGTAATGTCTTCAACAATACAAACATGTTATCTGACTGTTCTAAAGGTCAGAAGTCTGACATGGGCCTCAGGAAGCTACAGTGTGGTGTGGTGTGGTGTGGTGTCAGGGCCACCTTCCTTTCCAGAAGTTCTAGGGGAAAATCTGTTCCTTATTTTCCCAGATTCTAGCAGTTGCCCTTACTCCTTGGCTCATGGCCTCTTCCTCCATCTTCAAAGTCAGCAACGATGGATAGAGTCCTTCTCATGTCACAGCTCTCTGACCCACTCTCCTCCCTGCCTATTCTACTTTTAAGGACTTGGTTTATTAAATTGGACCCAATCAGAATGGAATCATATATTGTATGATTCCATTTATACAAAGTGTGTAGACCAGGCACATAATCCAAGATAATAACCATCCCAAAATGCAAGAGTCAGACAAAACTTAGGGACTAAACCACCAACCACCAATCATATCTTCCAACTCCCATTATAAAGTAACATAGCTACAGTTTCCAGAGATTAGGACATGGACATCTTATTCTGCCTATCACGATTCCACTGTAACTTTGTATAACAAAGATTGAAAGATAGGAACTTTTTGTTTTTCTCCATAGAACTGCCTGTTAGAAAAGAAAGGAGGGATTGAAATGAACCAGGATCCACAACGCTCTGTAAGTTGTCCCCAGAGTTGCAGGGCATCCCTCCCTCCATGAAACAGTGGTCTTACTGCTGAGGAAGCAGGATCTGGCTCCTAGTTCGAAGGCAGCATTAGATACCTTAGCCCCACAAGGAACACAGATCCTCATGATGCTGTAACCCCACACAGAACTGTCTGAAACTGTTGATGCCCCTTGTGGCAATTTCAAGGCCATTCAGGAGACACGGCAGACTATGCAACCAACAAGGTTTTTCCCCATTCATTGAACTCTGTGCTAAGAGCTGAGGGGTTGCAGGGGAGACGGAAAGGGTGGAACGAATGGAGAGAGTAGCAGGGAAACATGCACACTACCATATGCAAAATAGACAGCCAGTGGGAATTTGCTGTACGACTCAGGGAACTCAGACCAGGCTCTGTGACAACCTAGAGCGGTGGGATGGGGTGGAAGGTGGGAGTGAGGTTCAAGAGGGAGGGGACTTCTGTATACTTGTGGCTGACGCATGTTGATGTATGGCAGAAACCAACATAGTATTGTAAAGCAATAATCCTTCAATTAAAAATAAATAAATGTTTAAAAAAGAGTTGAGGGGTTGCAGAGATGGGTCTGAAGAGATTCTGCCTGCAAAGGAACTACAGACTAGAGATTATACAGAACAGGTATTTATTTATGTATTAGCCACGCCACGTGACATACCGGATCTTAGTTCCCCAACCAGCGATCAAATCCATGCCCTCTGCAGTGGAAGCATAGACTTAACCACTGGACACCAGAGAAATACCAGAACAAACATTTAAACACATGACTGTTTCAGTTTTAAAAAAAGAGAAACACATCACAAGAAACAAAGACATAAAATGTGATGGAGGTTCAGAGCAAGAGAAGATGGGAAGAGTACAGATAGGGAGAGGAAGAACATAGAATCATCTGGAAAGGCTTTTTGAAAGAATTTAAGGGAACATAAATTCAAGTTATAAACTTTATAGTTCAAGTTTTTCTGAAAAGGGAAAAATAGTAAATCTTTTAGGCTTTGTGGGTCATATGGTCCCTGTTAGAACTATTCAGCTCTTTTGATATAGTATAAAACAGCTAAGTAAGTGTGTGAGCATGGCTGGGTTCCAATGAAACTTTATAGAAAGAGGTGGGCCAAATCTGTCAGATCTCCCATTTTAAGCCATGTTGTAGCCATCCACTTGCATAATCATGAAAGGATTTATAGACGATACAATAATTCTTTGGTTAAGCTTTGGTGAATGGATAGAACTTGAATAGGAACGAAGGACAACTCAGAAGTAAAATAAACAATTTTTATGGGATGTTGCAGAGAGCAAGTCTTCAAGAGTTTGAAATAGAGGATTTGGTATGGGAGAAATACTTGAAATACAGCTAGTTTGAGTAGGAGTATTTTATGGAAAGGGCTTTAGCTGGTGGCTCAGTGGTAAAGAATCCGCCACCAATGCAGGAGATGTGGGTTTGATCCCTGTGTTGGGAAGATCCCCTGGAGAAGGAAATAGCAACTCACTCCAGTATTCTGGCCTGGGAAATCCCATGGACAGAGGAGCCTAGCGGGCTACAGTCCATGGAGTTGCAAGAGTCAGACAGGACTTAGTGACTAAACAACAAGGCCAGATTTTATGGAGAACCTTGATAGGCAAGTAATAAAGTTTTGATGTAAGACGAGAATTAGGGAACCAGTGACAGGTTCTGAGCTGGAAATTATGGCATGCAAATATTTTTCAAATCAGTGAGTCAGTTCAAGGATTGACATCTAGGGCCATGCAAGCAAGCAAAGCAGAGGTCCTGAAGACTATCTCCACAGGGTTAAAAACTAACCCTTTATTCCCCAGCCAACAATGGTCATGATGCTACCTGCTTCCACACACAACTGGAGCTGGTCTGCACCTCACACAGAGCTGGGCCCAGATTCCCAGAAGTTTCAAGGTGCCCATCAGGGTCTGGCTTGGTTTCCCCAAAGCCTTGGGTGTTTTTGCCTTCCTGTCCTCTACCAAGGGGACTGTTCCTCCATCTTTTCCCCTGCTGTCTGCTCTGCCTCCTGCATCCCAGGGCCCTCTCACTGCTGGGAATCGCATGTTATCACAAATGAGTTACCAAAGGCTCCGACAAGCTGCTCGTCGCTATCCCCAGCAGGAGAAAAGCAGCCACGACCTGGAGCGGGGACCTTGTTAGAGTCTGTAATGAGCAGACAGGAAAATATATCTCCCTGATTAGAATCCCGAATGAGCTGCTGACGGCGGTGAGCAGAGAAAGGCCAGATTCCAGCTCTTTTCCCCCAGCTGCCCCCATACCTCTCCTTGCTCCCAAGCAGAGCTCCAGGCAGGAAAGGGTTCTTTGCCAGCAGTTAAAACCATAAAGAACAAGCACAAAGCAGCCCCAGACCCCCATCCATCCCTCTTCTCCCTCACCCAGGAGGCTACCTCCCTCCTATTCATTTCTTCCATGCACCCTGATCTCTGCCACCTACTAACATCCTAGCGATGCCACCTGGACCATACATAATCGGTCACAGGTGCCCCCTGGGGCCTGGCAAGGGCCTCACTCAGAAAGAAATAGAAATGCAGGAGAATACAGCATCTGACCAACCACTGGAAACATGAGGCCACAGGTCAAATTCCCACCGCGACCAGTCAGAGTCAAGTCTCCAATGAAAAGATTTTTGCTCATGTTCAATTCAGAGAGTTTTCTGATATCCCCATCTTCTTCTAGTTGACTGATTTTAGAAAGCATCCGGATTAGTTTCAGAGTGAATTGATTCATCACAATGATGGTTTTTTTAGAAGGAAAATAAAAACTCAGAACATATTTGGGGGGTAGTTCATGGTTCAATAAAAACATAATATTTGGATTCAGCTTGGGATTCAGGTTGTGCTTATGGTCAAGTCCCTGTGTTGGAGGGACTTGAATTTTTAAAGCTTATGAGGTGTTTACGTAGTCCTGGGTTATGAATTCAAAGGAAGAGAAGATATTTTGCAGTGGCAAGAAAAGAAAGTATTCCAGGATTTGGTGAAATCCCCGTGGGGGTACCTGTGCATCCTGTCTGTTGGATAAAGCCCAGCCTGGCCCCTCTGCCAGGCACCTGGCACTAAAGTGGGCACCTCCCACTTCATTTCGAAGGGACCTCACCACCATCAAGGTCCCTTTGTTGTGTCCACAAGAGAAGCAGGCTTTGACTGTAGGCTAAACCTACAAAACATGAGCACTTTCAGCTCCTGTTAAGCAAATCAACCCTGAATATTCATTGGAAGGACTGATGCTGAAGTTGAAGCTCCAATACTTTGGCCATCTGATGCGAGGAGCTGACTCATTGGAAAAGACCCTGATGCTGGGAAAGATTGAACGCAAAAGAAGAGCGTGACAGAGGATGAGACGGTTGGATGGTGTCATTGACGCAACGGACATGAGTCTGAGCAAACTCCAGGAGACGGTGAAGGACGGGGAAGCCTGACCTGCTACTGTTCATGGATCACAAAGAGTCGGACACAACTTAATGACTGAACAACAACAAGCAAATCAGAACAAAGCAGTGATCATCGACCTTGGCTGTACATTGCCAAGCCTGTACATTGTTCTCTCCCAGGGAACTTTTAAAAATGAGGGTATCAGGATCCACCCTCAGAAATGTTGATTTAATTGGTCTGGGGTGTGGTTTGGGTGTTGGGACTTTAAGTGTACATTCAGAGCTGAGGGCTACTGGTATAGAGTAACGCTTCTCAGACTTCAGTGTATATATGAATAGCCTGGGCTCCTGTTAAAATGCATGTTTTTATTCAATAGGTCTTGGCTAGACCCGAGATTCTGCCTTTCCAACAAGCTCCCAGGGGATGTCCATGCTGGTCTTTGGACCACTATGACTAGAAAAAAATCTAGCTTATCACCCTGAAGTGTTGTTCTATTTATTGGATGATGTATTTGCCAGAACTCTGTCAACCACAATCAGTAGAAATCCAGCTCAAATTGGAATAATCAGAAGGAGGAATTTATTGGTACAAATAAATGGGAAAATTTGAGAGTGGGGCTGGCTTTAGGCTTGGATATTTAGGCAGGAGTTCAGATTATGTCACTAGGACCTTCTGTTTCTATTTTTGCTTTCCCTGGAGTGTGCTCCGTTTTCAGGCAGGTTCACTCCATGTGGCATCAAAGATGTTCCCAACAGTTCCAGACTTACCTCATCCACACAGCTAGCGAAGCCAGAGAAAGGAGCCTGCCGCTGTCTCCCTCACCATCCAAAGAGGCCCCTGAATATGACTCATAAGTCCCAGCTTAGGTCAGATTCCCACTGCTGGGCAGGAACAGGCAGTGAACAGCCTCGCCTGAAACACAGCTATTGAGGATTGACAGTTTCCCAAGGGAGGCAGGCAGAGCAAACCACATGGGAGCTCAGGAAGAGGACCACAGAACAGATCCTGCTTTAGAGACAGAAATAACATTCCGAGCACATGTTGAATCCCTCCATTTTACAGATGAGAACACTGAGGCTCCGCGTGACTGAGTAACTTGTGCAGGAGCGCTCAGGCAAAGACTAGCAGAGCCACAATCTAAATTCAGGTTTTCCTTTCTGGCAATAACCAGGAAGCCAACCTGAGCTGTCAGAAACAGAGGGACTGGTCCCCGACTAACTCAGTGTTGGGTTTG
Source organism: Bos grunniens (assembly GCF_055505025.1). NCBI lineage: Eukaryota > Metazoa > Chordata > Mammalia > Artiodactyla > Bovidae > Bos > Bos grunniens. Next base: position 14,178,452 of record NC_141174.1, read on the forward strand.
TTTTGTTTCCAGGCTGGATGCTACATGCCCCACTGGCCGGAGCCAGGGCAGAGAGATCTCCACTCTCCAGGGGCCTCGGGGTGTCCTAGGACAGCAGGGTGATCTGGGCTGGCTCCTCGAGCCCTCGCCCGCCTGCCAGTCCACCAGGCGCCGCGCCCCTGGCAGAGGAGGCTGTGCCCGCTCTCCTGGCCCTAATGATCCGTGACTGCAGCCAGACTCCCGGGGACACTCGACCTTCCTTTGCAAACACAAGGGCCTGGGAGAGAGGGGGAAGGCAGCAGTTTGAGCAGGCCTGTCTGGGAGCCTCCCCTATCCATGGCCCCCAGCAGCAGCTGGCGTGATGTCCCCCACAGGCCCATTCCTAGGTGAGGTGGCTGAGGAAGGGGGCAGCAGGGTCGCGTGCGGGAGGGGACACGCACATACAGAGTCTCGGCCGTGCCTCGGGCCCAGCCACCATTCTGCCAACCCACCCTGCTCCCCACATGAACCATCGGGCCCCAGGCTGCGCCAGCTGTTCTGGGTGGAAGGACATGGAAGCAGCCAAGACTCGCCAACCTCCAGCCATCACTGCCCGTCTCACCGATCCCCAGCTCAGAAAACCCCAGGCTGCCAGCCAACAAGAAAACAGTGGGTCCCATGGCAAACTTCTCATGGTTGTGGGGCTGCCCCTACCTCCTACACAAAGGCTGGGAGTTGCAGCCCAGAGATGGGGTGGCTGGCAGCTCTGGTGGAGGTTTGGGGCTTTGCAGTGCAGGGAGAGGCTGCCCAGCACCCAGACTGTCAGGATCAGGTTACCTTTACTCTCCAGGTTCCATCACCTCCATGCTGACCTTCACCTCCCTGTCCAGCCATCATTCAGCTCACGCTGTGTGGCTTTCTGCTCTGTACTTCTCACTGCCAAGCGTTATATGTTATATGTTTGCTGTCTCTCCCTCACCTGGGCCCCAAGCACTGCTTGCTATATATGCAACACCTACAACCATCCCTGGCCTGCAAAAGACTCAATAACGGCAATGGATTATTGCCGTTGTGTTAATGGCATTGTGTAAGCAATGGCCTCCGCTGAAGACAGCTGCCTGGGCCAAAGTCACACAGGCCCTTCCCAGGTTGGCCCACATCCCTGGACTGAGGGAGGCCCAGCATTGAGGCCTGAGCCCAGACCCCTCTGAAGCTCCAGCACACCCCTGTGAAGGATCTTCGGTCCTGCTCCCGAGCCCCCTGTGGGGTTGGCTGAAGCTGTGTGGTTTTCCTCTACCCTCTCCTGCAGCTGTTCCCTCCTTTCCCCAGGTGTTCGTGCAAGAATGCTCCTTAATATTCATGCTCGATAAACTCGGCCTCTGAGACCACTTCCCAGGAAGCCAGAGCAGTCCAGCACATGTGTGTGGAATGAAAGAGAGAGTTCGACTCTTTACTGTTATCACTGTCACTTCCCCAAAGTACCTCAAACCTGCCTACTTCTCTCCCCGCCCAACGCCACTGCTGTAATTAAAGCCACCACTCTCTCCTGTTTAGAGATGCTGCAAAGCCCACCCCGGATCCCCTAGCCTCCTCTGAGCTCAGCTGCCCAGAGCAGGGCAGCCCACACTGTTACAGACTTGATGGCCCCCAGGGACACTCCGTAAGTGGCACGGATGACCACCCGTTCCCCTCCCCAGGGAGGACCATGCTGAGGCATATTCCACGAGGTTCTCAGAGGTCCCGCACTGAAATCCTGCACTGCCCCCCTTTCACTCTCCCGCCCTTTATTTTTCTCTCTTTTCATCTCAGTTCCCCTGTCCCTTCACTTGTGATTCCCAGCTAGAAACTAGCAGCACCTAGATCTCGTTCTCAGCACCTGCTTTGGGGAGGAATCCAAACTAATGAGCCTCCTACCTGGCTCCTGGACCTCCGCTTCAGAAGCTCTTAGAGCTTCTAAAGGCAGCGCTGCAGAGAACCAGCCTTGCAGTTTCCTCCAGGCCACAGGGACTTTGCTGCACAACTGGTCTACTCTTTCACTCAACGGCTCTTGGTTGAGTGCCTACTGCTTCACACGTTAGGATACACAGCAAACCAAAGCCGGAAACCCTTCCCTCCTGCACCTGGCATCCGACCCTCACCTGCCCCAGTCCCTTCTCCTCCCCAGTACAGGTGCTGCTTCTCCTGCCTCACTCCTACTTACCACTGAGGTCTCAGCTCAAAGGTCCCTGAGATCTGACCTGCCTGTGCCCTTCCCAGTCTAATTCCCTCCTGAGAACTGCCCTCCCGGATCTGTTCAATTCCCCTTACTCCTGTCATCAGACCCGTCTCCTCCACCATCACACCCACGAGCACCAGACCATGCCTGCTTCACTCTCACGGTAGCCGAGGCCCTTCGCACTGGGCCTGGCACCTAGAGAATGAATGGATGAACAAATGAATGAGCTAGTGGCTCCATTCTTGCGAGTGCCGGGCAGGAGGAGACATGAGACGTTCATCCTTATGGATGGACAAGGAGAAGCAGATAAGGAGAAAAATGTCACCAATACTGGTGACTGAGATGACCACAAATTTTGGTGTCCTAGACCACTGGGTGGAGAAGGCAATGGCACCCCGTTCCAGTACTCTTGCCTGGAAAATCCCATGGACAGAGGAGCCTGGTAAACTGCAGTCCATGGGGTCGCGAAGAGTCAGGCATGACTGAGCGACTTCACTTTCACTTTTCACTTTCATGCATTGGAGGAGGAAATGGCAACCCACTCCAGTGTTCTTGCCTGGAGAATCCCAGGGACGGGGGAGCCTGGTGGGCTGGCATCTATGGGGTTGCAGAGTCAGACACGACTGAAGCGATTTAGCAGACTTAGCAGCAGCAGCAAACCACTGGGTGACAGCAAGAAAGTTCCTGGGACCCAGAGACAGCAACAAGGGGGAGAAACAGTGAGATGCAGAAAGGCCAGGCCAACACAAGAGACCATTTCTTCCTCTTTCACGATCTCCTAGCCACAGAATGTCAACAATGGAAGGTGTCTCAGAAACCACTGATGCTCTCATTTTATAGGTAAGAAAACCAAGACTCAGAGAGGTGCCCTTGGCCTAGGGAAAGATCCACAGTTAGTGACAAGCCTCCAAAGGAAGAGCGCGTTGCTCTTGCTTGTAAAATCTGAGGCTCAGCAGGGTCCATCCCAGGCTGTAGGCCCAGCTTCCGGCATCGCTGCCGTCAACAGTGAGCAGCTCATTGTCCCGTGAAAGACAGCTTCCGGGTATCAGCGAGCAGGGACTTGTAGGGTGGTCAGACCCCTCTCCTCTGGCCTGGCACTCCCACCTTCCTGTCTCCCACCAAAGGACTGCTCTGGGGAGACCGCCCCGCCCCCAAATCCCACTTTCTAGAACACGGACTTTGGATTTCAATTACCTCTTGCAGGGTTGACCTCTCACTTTATTCCTGCGTATTCAGAACTCCAAGAAGCTCATCATCCACAGGATACTCTGGGCATCTCGATGCTACTCAGATGGGAAAGGCAAGTAAAGGCAAGCCCCCCTGATTGATAGCACACTAGACCCTGCTAGCTCATTCTGGTTGTTGTCCTAGTGACAAGCTGAATGGTAGACTATGAATGATGTCTAGGAAGTGTCCCAAGCAAACTCTTTTTATACCTTCTTTAGTCGGTCAAAAGAATGAGCACATGTACAGAAAAAATAATAGCTCACATTTACTGGAGGCTTATTATGTGCCAAGAGCTATGTTAAGAATGATATTAGTTCTGATTTAGCACATCTATCCCTTGTGGCTCAGCTGGTAAAGAATCTGCCTGCAATGCGGGAGACCTGGGTTCAATCCCTGGGCTGGGAAGGTCCCCTGGAGAAGGGAAAGGCTACCCATTCCAGATTATGGCCTGGAGAATTCCATGGACCGTGTAGTCCATGGGGTTGCAAAAGAGTCAACCACTATTAAGCGACTTTCTCTTCCACTTTCACTTTATAAGGTAGAAGCTTTTATTATCAATGCAATTACTTATGAAGAAACTGAGGCTCAGTAAGGTCAAGTAACTTACCCAAGGCCACACAGCTAATAAGTGATAGAACTGGAGTTCAAGCCCAGTGCGTCCGATCCCGAACCCTCCACGTCCCTCCTCCACCAAAGCACTCACTCTTTCCCGGAGATCCAGGTGGTCCTAAACACCAAAAGGGAGGCCAGCGTGAGCCAGGCGCCACCCCTTTGGAAAACAGCATCCCAGAGCCAAGGACAATAAGGGCTGATGACACACAGGTCAGGAGAGATGGTGACTATTGCCACAAGGACTCAGAATCAGCACCCTCAGAGGGCCCCGTGCTTGCCTCTGAGCCTTGTTCTAGGGCCCAAAGCAAAACTCTGAGGCTTTGGAGCACTCAGCCCCCTTCTCTACCCCACACCCCTTCTAACAGCCCTACCCCACGTCCCCCTAATACACCACACACACAGACACACACACAGACACAACTCCACAGCACACCTTGTCAGACTCCATCATTACATAGAGATGTAGATTGCAAGTCAGCGATATGTTATCCTTTGGAGAATATTTGCAGTTTTAAAGCAGGTTTAGGAAGAGGCAGTAGTAAGGACCTCCCTGGTGGTCCAGTGGCTAAGATTCCATGCTCCCAATGCAGTGGGCCCAGTTCAATCCCGGGTCAGGGAACTAGATCCAACATGCTGCAACTAAGACCCAGCACAACAAACAAATTTTTTAAAAAAGAAAAGAAAAAGGCAGTACTGAAACAAAGGAATAGTCCATTCTCTAGCTTACAGTGTCTCAATCAGTTGTAAGGCAATGTCTTACTAATAACAGTGAGTCTACTAAAATTTGTGACTGAGCTACTTCTTGGAAAATTACCTTCCCCAAAACAACATCACAGTCCCTTGAATTCGATGTGCATCCTCGAGGAGAAGAGAGAAGATGGCATGGTAGATAGTTCACTAGTAACTGCGTAACTCACAATCCATTTTGAACAAGGCACAATCCAAGTGAATAATTAGGACCTGTGCATTCTTTGTACTTGCAGCATTTAGAAATTATTATCGCACTTTACTTTCTCCCATCCAATCTTTTTAAGACTTTATCAAAACCTGAGTGGCCAGGAGAGTATATTCCCCTGATGTGGGAAGAGATGCTGTAAAGAAACTACAGGCAGAGGAGGGAGAGCCCCGAGATCCAGGGGAGGCCCCAGCAGCTTGGAAAGCACACCCTGTCTTCATTCAGGAAGCCCCAAAACCCTGCCTCCTCCATGCAGTCTTCCTCCACCAGTGTAAGGGAGCTCTCCTGTCCTACAGCAGGGCCAGATAAGCCACCTGTCTAAATCTTCATGGCTGCCATACGAAACGCCATAGACAGTGTGGCTTACACAACAGGAATTTATCTCTCACCATCATAGAGGCTGAGAAGTCCAAGGTCAAGGGGCCAGCAGGTTGACTTCCTGGGGAGAGCTCACTTCCTGGCTCGAAACCAGCCACCTTCTTGCTAGGTCCTCATATGGTCTTTCCTCAGTGTGTGCAAGCTTCTTCAAACAGGCCACCAGGCCCATCATGGGATCTTCCCTGTAGCTCAGATGGTACAGAATCTACCTGCAATGCAGGAGACGTGGGTTCGATCCCTGGGTCGGGAAGATCCTCTAGAGAAGGAAATGGCAATACCCTCCAGTATTCTTGCCTGGAGAATCCCATGGACAGAGGACCCTGGCAGGCTATAGTTCGTGGGGTTGCAAAGAGTTAGACATGACTGAGCAACTAACACTGCTACTACTAATCCCATCATGAGGGCCCTGCCCTCACGATCTAAACTAGCCCTAACTATCCCCCAGTGCTCTGTCTTCAAATATCATCCCATTGTGGGCTAGGGGCTTCAACACGTGAATTTGAGGGGGATACAACCATTGAGTGATGAGAATGATCAGCAAAAGAGATTGGTCCTCAGATGACTGATGTAAAAGCTGAATCATTGAGGCTTAAAGACTTCAATATAAGACATGACACCATAAAATTTCTAGAAGAGAACATAAGCAAAACATTTTCTGACATAAATTGTGCCAATGTTTTCTTAGGTCAGTCTCCTAAGGCAATAGAAATAAAAACAAAAACAAACAAATGGGACCTAATCAAACTTATAAGCTTTTGCACAGCAAAGAAAACCATAAACAAAACTAAAAGACAGCCTGAAGACTGGGAGAAAATATTTGCTAATGATACAACCAACAAGAGCTTAATTTGCAAAATATACGAACAGTTCACACAAATCAATAACAAAAACACAAACAGTCCAATTGGAAAATGGGCAGAAGATTTAAATAGACATTTCTCTAAAGACATACAGATGGCTAAGAGGCACATGAAAAGAAACTCAACATTATTATTTATTGGAGAAATGCAAATCCAAACTACAGTGAAATATCACCTTACACCAATCAGAATGGCTGTCATCAAAAAGTCTGCAAACCATAAATGCTGGAGAGGTTATGGAGAAAAGGGAACCCTCTTATACTGTTGGTGGGAATGCAAATTGGTACAAGCATTTGGAGAATAGTATGAAGGTTACTTGAGAAACTAAAAATAAAGTTATACTACTATGATCCAGTAACCCCACTCCTGGGCATGTATCCACAGGAAAACCTGGTTTGAAAGGATACACACACTCCAGTGTTCATTGCAACACTGTTTACAATGGCCAAGGCATGGAAGCAACCTGAATGTCCATCTGCAGATGAACAGATAAAGAAGACGTGGCACATATATACAAATGGAATATTACCCAGCCTTTAAAAAGAATGAAATAATGCTATTTGCTGCAGCATGAATGGATCTGGAGGTTATCGGACTAAGTGATGTAAGTCAGACAGAGAAAGACAAATATCATATGATATTGCTTATATGCAGAATCTAAAAAAAAGAATAATGATACAAATGAAATTATTTACAAAATAGAAACAAATTCATTGAGTTAGAGAACAAACTTATGGTTATCAGGGGGAAGGGTGAGGGGAAGAGATAGATTGGGAGATTGGGATTGAAATGTACACACTGCTCTATTTAAAAGAGACAACCAGCTAGGACCTACTGTATAGCACAGAGAACTCTGCTTAATACTCTGCAATAACATAAATGGGAAAAGAATTTGAAAGAGAATAGATAACATGTATTTGTATAACTGAATCACTTTGCTGTATACCTGAAACTAACGGAACATTGTGAATCAGCTCTACTCCTGGAGGGAGGATGGAGAAAAGGGAGCCTTCCTACACAGGGAACTATAGTCAGTATCCTGAGATAAATCACAGCGGAAAAGAGTATGGAAAAGAATATACATATATACATATATCTCCTCACAGTCCAGAAAGACTACAGGTTGCAAATATCGTATAGTAAGTATAATGTAGTAAGTTCTACAGAGTTGAACCATGACATGGGCATATAACATTTGTCCATGCAATAACACAGTAAGAAGAGAGAAAATTATCAGTGAAATAACACAACGGTTCACCCACCCACCATTCCTCCCACTAAGCAATGCCCCAGCACCAGCACAAGAGGATAAAGAAAAGCGATCAGACCTTCAGTTCGTTCCATTCTCTCTTGCCTTTCTCGGTATGATCATTGACCACCTCACTGACATACATTTCTCACTAAAAACATTTTTCATCATTCAGGTTCCCTAAACTGAAGCCAACTACTTCATCTGGGTCATCAGCCAGAGAGGTGGGATCAGTTTCATCACTGGCCAGGTTGAGGTACTTAAGGACTCTGATGTATTTCATGGATGGGTTGAGCAGACAATTTAGCACCCAAAAAAGCACAGAGGGAAATGAGATGATATTTGTAATTACTCCAGAACTAGAGACATAAACTGGGGCTGTCCTGGGCAAGCCAGGCATATCGCATTTCTATTTTTTGGTGACTTATGGAATTTTTATTTATTTTTTAACCTGAGTTTTTTAAACAAACATTTTGTTATACAGGTATCAATTACAAGAATGTTTTCCAGTTCTTATTTTAATTTTATTTTTTAATAAATTAAAAGTTCACAATTATTCAAAAGAAACAGGAAAAGGTCTCTCTCTCTCCTCAGCCACTCAGTTGCCCCCAGAGACAACCTATGGCATACTTTTTTAACACAAATAATAGCATGGTATTCACATTTTCCTGCACTTACTTTTTCTCTTAACAATATACGTCAGACCCATGGCTGATCATGTCAATATATGGCAAAACCCACTACAATATTGTAAAGTAATTAGCCTCCAATTAAAATAAATTAATTAATTTTAAAATATATATATGTCAGAGAGAATTTATGTCAGTATGAATTCCTCCTAAGGAATTCCTCCTAATATACAATGCTTATTATTTCACTGTATGGATGTACATAATTTATTCAACCAGTCTCCACTGAGGAGCATATAGATTGTTTCTCATCTATTGCTGTAATTAATGACCTTGACCATATATCCTTTTGCAAATGAGCCAGTATATCTGTAAGACAAATTCCTGGAAGTGAAACTGCTGAGTCAAAGGGCATATCGGTTAAGATTCTGTTTGGTTGCTCATAACAGAAAAGCCAAAACAACAGTCACTTAAACAAGACAGATATTTATTTCTCCCTTAAATAAAGAGAGTCTGGAGATGGGCTATCCAAAGCTGTCATGGGCTTCTAAGTGTCATAGAGACCAGGATTCTATCATTTTGCTCTGCCAGCTTCCTGCCTAAAGCTTATATGATTGTGGGGGCCTTCTTTAAGTGACAAAACACAAAATTGCAAACAGTTATTTAGAATGAAGGGGGGGGAATCATAATGCATCATAGCTTTTTAAAAGCTAAAATAACACAAACATCACTATATCCAGGAAAAATATAATTATTCAACTTCCCAAGATACTTTTGTAAGTTTTTTCCAACTTTTTTGTGCTATACAATCTTTGATCAGTTTTCCATAAGATTTTGTAATATGGAAAATAAAAAGATAATTGAATTTTTCTTTCAGCATGGTTCATTAAAATTTTATTTCTATTGCTGATAGTTAATAGGCATAAACATATGAGATACATTGTTTGTAGGCCTACTGAGGGTTTTGCCCTCCAAATGGAACACTGATAAACTCTATGATTTGTAATGTCCATCAGAAAATATCTGGTATGTTCATAAATGTGTCAGCTCAGTTATTGAGGACGTTCTTGATAGGAGAAAGCCTCCATTTTACTAGGCATCAGTGAGTACCAAATTCTCCACTTAGGATTTTATACATCTGGTAAGTGGAAGAAAATTACACAGACTAGCTTCTGGCTTTGTACATTTCAGCCTTTTTTTCTCCTCCACCGTGGGATGCTTCTGAATTCACATTGTGATGTCACCTCTGGCCCTGCATCTTGGAATCATAAAGCCAGGGAGTTGTCACAGTGAGCAGAAGGGGTCTTCATGGAAGCCATTCCTACAACAGAACAACTTGCAAATAAACACAAAGCACCAAAGTGGATCTCATTAAACACCAACTAAATGTTTTCCTTGGTGACTCAGTGGTAAAGAATTGCCTACAATGCTATTCAATCCCAAGTTCAGTCTCTGGGTCGGGAAGATCCCCTGGAGAAGGAAATGGCAACCTACTCCAGTCTTCTTCCCTAGGAAATCCCATGGACAGAGGAGCCTGGTGAGTGACAGTCTATAGTGTGGCAAAAGACACGAATTAGTGACTAAACACCCACACAAATGTATCCCGAGTTCAACTTCCTCTTAGCTGGATCCCCAGACTTCCCTTGGCCATTCCAACACCATCCAACACAAGGGGAAGTGTGACACATGGAAAGTCAGAGTTGAGTTAGCAGTCTCAGCTGTTTACAGTTGAAATAACTGATTTCTGCAAAGACCGTTAAAAGCACCTTGGAAGATGCCTGTGCAAATGAAGGGCTCTGAGGCTTAAGTTCCATTACCTGCATGGTAAGAGATCCCTAGCCAACAGGGTTAATCACACACCCGTGATTTGGAAGATGGAAGAGAGGCTGAGGCCCTTCTTCCTTTGCCAGTGGCAGTTGCTGAAGCACCAGTTTCAGTGACAGAAATTTTTGTGATGGCCATTAGGCTCTATATTCTATGATTTGTCACTGTGTAGACAAGGCTGTGCCGGGCAGCTGGGTGGATCCAGCAGCAGCTTTCTCCAGTTTCTTCCTTGCTTGTTTCAATGTAATTTCAATTCTCATTTCAAACACGCAGAAAGGAAAAGAATATAACAAACATCCATGTACCATCCACCCAGTTTCAATCATCATTCTTATTTTGCCTTTTTTTTTTGGCCCAACTGTGTCATTTGTTAGTAAATTGAAAACATCATGATACTTCACCCCTGAATAGTTCAACATGTATCTCCAGGGAGCAGGGATAATTCTCCAATTAACAGTACCACTATTATATGTAACAAAAACAGCAATAATCCCCTAACATCACCTAAAACTCACTTCATATTCAAATATGTATAATTATCCTAAAAAAATTTTGTACCTGTTTCTTTGAAACCAGGATCTAATAATGTTTCGTGCAAAAAAAATTGTTTATTATGGCTCTTAAGTTTCATCTTATCTAGGACAATTGTCCCTCATGACATTGACTCTATAAAGAGGCCAGCTGTCCTGTAGACTGTCCCAATTCTCAATATGTCTATTTTCTTATGCTTTCATTTAATTATCCCTAGAATTTCCCATGAAATAAGATAGATCTAAAGGCTTGGGTTTTTTAAAGCCATATTATTGAGGTATAATTTATATACGGTAAGCATCGTATTTTTTAATTTACAGTTCTATGTGTTTTGACAAATGCCAGCAGTAATGTAATCTAAAAGCTTGGTTTGATTCAGATTTAACATGATTGGTCAAAATAAATGGATGTTTTGAACTCGCTATTGAACTTTATATCACATCTGCAGGCAAATGGTATCTAGTTGTCCCACAGTTAATGATACTAATTTTGAACATTGGGTTCCTACAACTTTTTGTACTTCTACAGCCATTAGTAAAAGTTAACGGAAAACTACAATAATACAAGAAGAACCATCAAGAGAGCACATTCCTCAGGAAGGAAGGCTTGGGTCATTCTACCAGAGAGAGAATTCTGAACAGCTAAATGCTGGCTGACAACAAAAGGAAGAAGGGACAGGTAGCAGAAGAAGGAAGCTGCAATCAGCAGAGGCTGGTTGCAAAAAATGTAGCAAATATGCATTTATTCTTCCTTGCTTTGTTAGGTATTTTCTTCTTCTTTCTTTCCCCTATTATTTTATACAAGGAATGATAGTGGTAGCTAATCTTATAGTCCTTAGAATAGCAAATCTTATCATCTTTAGAATATCCCATTTGATATTCTAAAGACTATAAACAAGATTATTCACTATTCTGGTGACAGAACTGGAAGGGAGAAAAACATCAGCCAGACAGGGACACAATGACTGATGAGTCTTTGGGTCTTTCCTCTCGGGAGAGAGTGTGGCTATCTTCTCATTTGCATTATTTTATGTAACTCTGCTTTCTTTTAGATGGAAGCATGTTGTCCTTATTAATGCTGTTGGGAATTTAAATATGGACAAATGGTGTAAATGGATGCTGAGAAGCCAGAGAGCTGGACCATATTAGATGCTGTCAACTGGGACTCAGCACCTCTTTCTATCCCCGCCGCCCCCACCACCATCCTCTTCCCATGGGAAATATGATATAGCTCACAGGGACTAGAAACTCAGGAACTACATTTCCCAGACTTCTTTCCCAACTGGGCTATGAATACAGTTAGTTTTTGCCATGCGAGGTGCGAAAGACTGAAGGAGGGTAGAAGCCATTCACACGAGCTTTGGCCACTGTGAGTTTTTGTAGTAGCCAGTACATCAGTGACCAGACTGCAAGGCAGCTTTGCCTTAGTCTCCAAGTGGCAGCAACAGCTTTTCAGACCTCTTGATCACAGCTTTGGGCAATGTGATCAAAAGGAAAAAGAAAAAAAGAGTAGTGGCACAATCCTACAATCCTAACTTGTGCTACTTAAATCCCTCCAGTGGTTACTACCATCATCTAAGTCCCTGTACTAAATCCCTTTCTGCTTGAAATACCTAAGATGGCTTCTGACTTCTGATACACTCTTCCAGAGTTTGAACCAGTTTGCATTCTTATCAGCAAAGTTGAAGAATGTCTGTTTACCCTGGACCCTAAGTAACACAGTGAATTATTAAACTTTTTATTATTATTGGTCTTTGGGCTAATCTGACAGCTCAAAAAAAAAGGTATCTTAATATAGTTTTAGCTTGCATTTCATTTACTATAAGTGAGGGTGAACGTCTTTCCACATGTTTAGAAGTGGTGTGAATCTCTTTCTGTGCATCGTGCACTAGCTTGCTATGTCACCTAGCTGCAACCAGAAGGCTTGGATCCCAGGTGATGTCAGGTCACCAAAGACTTCCACGTTGCCAAATCCAGTAAATAATCTTTGATCGTTTTATTTGTATTACAGCAGCATTTAACAAAGATGGCCAGGGCTCTTCTTTGAGATGCTTGTTGTGCTTGACTTCCAGGGCCCATAGTCTCCTAGTTTTCCGTTTGTGTGTCCCATCTCATCTCCCCGTCTCTGCAGCACTGGATTGCCTCAGTCCTTGGGCCACCTCCACCGATGCCTACTCATGTGTGATCTCCCCTAAGCTCAGGGCTTTCAATCATTTCTACACTGAAGGTCCCAAATTTGTGTCTCCAGCTCCACGCCCTCCCTGATTCAAAATCTCCACCTGGATGTTTAAACATCATCTCAAACTAACCATGTCCAAATCAAACTCAATCCCTTCCTCCCTCAAAAAATAAATGAATAAAATCTCCTGCCATGGTCTTCTCTATCTCAGTTAATAACACCACACCTTTGTACCAGTTTCCTGGGGCCAAAAGCCTAGCAAATGTTCTTGACTCCTCCCTTTTTAGACCTCCTTCCCGTTCAGGTCACCACGGTGCATTCACTAGAGTTCCCTGTGTCTACAGTATGTTTCCATTAGTTATCTATGTTATACACAGCATCAATAGTGTATAGGTGTCAATCCCAATTATCAGCGCTACTTTAAAAATTCATCTAGAACACCATGTCCACAGTCCCTGGCTTATCGGAGTGTCCTCCAAATGACTTCCTTCCTCCCTACCAGCTGCTGGCAGCATGCCTGCCAGAATGATTCCATGAAAACATACCTCATATCAAGTCACTCCAATCAAAACTCTCCATTGGATCCCCATATTACTCTCAGTAACAACCAGCTGACAACAGTCTACAAAGCCCTTTCGACCTGCCATCTCTGCCAGTCCTTCTCCAGTCTTATGTCTACTTCCCTTTCATGCATCCTACTCAGCCATACAGGTCTCCTTGTACTTTACACACACCAAGCACATTCCAGCCTTTGGGATTTTGCACTTGCTGCTCCCTCAGCCTGGAGTAATCTCCTAGGTAGCCAAGATGCTGGTCCCATGTCTTCCTGGTGTTTAAAGGCCATCTCATCAAGGAGGCCTTTCCTATTTAAATAGTAGCTTCTACCCTGTCACCAGAATTCCCTATCTCCTTTTCATGCTTTCTTGGCATAGCATGTATCATGATTTGAGATACTGTTCACCACCACCACTAGGATTCCAAGCTCTGTGAGGATAAAGGAGTTGGAGTTATTTTGAAAAAAGTGTGAAAGTGTTAGTCACTCAGTCATGTCTGACTCGTTGTGATGCCATGAACTATAGCCCACCAGGCTCCTCTGTCCATGAAATTCTCCAGGTAAGAGTACTGGAGTGGGGTGCCATTCCATTCTCCAGGGGATCTTCCCAACTCAGGGACTGAACCAGGGTCTTCCGCATTGCAGGCAGCTTCTTTACCATCTGAGCCACCAGGGAAGCCCAACTGTTTTATTTATTGCTAAATCCCTAGCACGTAGAACAGCTCTTGGCACATAACAGGCACTAAGTAAATATCTATACGAATAAATGAATGAATGAAGCTAACATAAGACCTATGAGATTTTTATGTAAACGGGACTGGGAGATATAAATCTGGGGAGCAATGAAAGTGGATGAAGTTACTTAAAGGAGGTAAAGCTATAGATGGGAAACTGGGTCACAAGCCTTGTTAAGAGTTAAGTATCTAATGCACACACACATATATATATATATATATATATATATATATATATGGAATCTAGAAAAATGGTCCTGACGAACTTATTGGCAGGGCAGGAATAGAGATGCAGACACAGAGAACAGACTTGGGGACACATTGAGGGAAGGAGAGCGTGGGATGATTGAGAGAGTGGCACTGACACACGCACACCACCAAGTGTAAAACAGCCAGTGGGAGGCCGTGCATAGCACCAGGAGCTCACCTTGGCCTCTGCGATGGCCTAGAGGGTGGGGAGGGAGCCTGAGCAGCGAGGGGTATATGTACGCATACAGCTGAATCACGTTGTGCACTCCAGAAACTGACACAAGATTGTAAAGCAATGACCGGTTCAGTTCAGTTCAGTCGTTCAGTCGTGTCCGACTCTTTGCAATGCCATGGACTGCAGCACGCCAGGTCTCCCTGTCCATCACCCTCTCCTGGAGTTTACTCAAACCCATGTGCATTGAGTCGGTAATGCCATCCAACCATTTCATCCTCTGTTGTCCCCTTCTCCTCCCGCCCTCAATCTTCCCCAGAATCAGGGTCTTTTCAAATGAGTCAGCTCTTCGCATCAGGTGGCCAAAGTATTGGAGTTTCAGCATCAGTCCTTCCAATGAATATTCAAGACTGATTTCCTTTAGGATGGACTAGTTGGATCTCTTTGCAGTCCAAGGGACTCTCAAGAGTCTTCTCCAACACCAGAGTTCAAAGCATCAATTCTTTGGTGCTCAGCTTTCTTTATAGTTCAACTCTCATATCCATACATGACTTCTGGAAAAACCATAGCCTTGACTAGACAGACCTTTGTTGGCAAAGTAATGTCTCTGCTTTTGAATATGCTATCTAGGTTGGTCATAACTTTTCTTCCAAGGAGCAAGTGTCTTTTAATTTCATGGCTGCAATCACCATCTGCAGTGATTTTGCAGCCCAGAAAAATAAAGTCAGCCCCTGTTTCCACTGTTTCCCCATCTATTTGCCATGAAGTGATGGGACCAAAGGCCATGATCTTCGTTTTCTGAATGTTGAGCTTTAAGCCAACTTTTTCACTCTCCTCTTTCACTTCCATCAAGAGGCTTTTGAGTTCCTCTTCACTTTCTGCCATAAGGGTGGTGTCATCTGCATATCTGAGGTTATTGATATTTCTCCTGGCAATCTTGATTCCAGCTTGTGCTTCCTCCAGCCTAGCGTTTCTCATGATGTACTCTGCATATAAGTTAAATAAGCAGGGTGACAATATATAGCCTTGACGTACTCCTTTTCCTATTTGGAACCAGTCTGTTGTTCCATGTTCAGTTCTAACTGTTGCTTCCTGACCTGCATACAGGTTTCTCAAGAGGCAGATCAGGTGGTCTGGTATTCCCATCTCTTTCAGAATCTTCCACAGTTTATTGTGATCCACACAGTCAAAGGCTTTGGCATAGTCAATAAAGCAGAAATCGATGTTTTTCTGGAACTCTTCCTTTTTCCATGATCCAGCGGATGTTGACAATTTGATCTCTGGTTCCTCTGCCTTTTCTAAAACCAGCTTGAACATCTGGAAGTTCACAGTTCACGTATTGCTGAAGTCTGTTGAACTTTAAGCCAACTTTTTCACTCTCCTCTTTCACTTTCATCAAGAGGCTCTTTAGTTCTTCTTCACTTTCTGCCATAAGGGTGGTATCATCTGCATATCTGAGGTTATTGATTATAATATAGAGTATAAAGCAATTATACTCTAATTAAAACATAAATATTTTTAAAAGCACACATTTAAACAAACAAAAGAGTTAAGTGTCTAGTTAACTATATTTCAGCTGAAAAGAGTTAAGTGTCTAAATTGGAGATGAAGAGTTTAGTGAAAACAAGATGAAAATGCTATAGGGCAGGTGAGGGTTAAGAGTAAAAGCCAACACATAAAATGTGTCAGGCCCTTTTTGTGTATTAATTTACACCAACCCTAAGAGTTCAATACTATTATCATTTCCAATTTTCAGGTAACTAAATGAGCACAGAGGGTTTGAGACTTGGCCATGGCCATTTGACAATGCCGCAGGGAGAAGCTGGGCTTTAGTCTTCATGTTTTTCCCACTGCACCGTGACTGCCTTGACAAGGGCTGACTAGGACTGCATCAGGGTTGTGGACGATCCATCTCCAGTCTCCAACTCTGTGCTCACCAAGAAATACGGGAAGGGCACACTTAGAGGAAGGCAAAGTGGTCTGTGAGGGCTGAAACCCATTAGCAGAGAGCGCTCTGGGTAGAGGAAGGGCCAGGAAGCATGGGTTCTTATCCAGGCTTTGCCACTAACTCTCAGGAACCAGGGACTTGTTATTGCCCTCTCTGACCACTCCCTGCCTCCTTGTGCGAAGAGGAGCCAACTCATATAATCTCAAAAATCCTTTCCAGTTGGGAAATTCCAGTCTATAAACAAGCAGCAAAGGTGATTACCACATACTGTAGACACACCTTTCTTAACATGTATGCAGAGTACATCAGATACGCTGATGAAGCACAAGCTAGAGGAAGCACAAGCTGGAATCAAGACTGCCGGGAGAAATATCAATAACTTCAGATATGCAGATGACACCACCCTTATGTCAGAAAGTGAAGAACTAAAGAGCCTCTTGATGAAAGTGAAAAAGGAAGTGAAAAAGTTGGCTTAAATCTCAACATTCAGAAAACTAAGATCATGGTATCTGGTCCCATCACTTCATGGCAAATAGATGGAGAAACAGTGGAAACAGTGGCAGACTTTATTTTGGGGGGGCTCCAAAATCACTGCAGATGATGAATGCAGCCAGGAAATTAAAAGACACTTGCTCCTTGGAAGAAAAGTTGTGACCAACCTAGACAGCATATTCAAAAGCAGAGACATTACTTTACCAAAAAAGGTCGGTATAGTCAAGGCTATGGTTTTTCCAGAAGTCATGTATGGATGTGAGAGTTGAACTATAAAGAGAGCTGAGCACCAAAGAATTGATGCTTTGAACTCTGGTTTTGGAGAAGACTCTTGAGAGTCCCTTGGACTGCAAAGAGATCCAACTAGTCCATCCTAAAGGAAATCGGTCCTGAATATTCACTGAAAGGACTGATGTTGAAGCTGAAACTCCAATACTTTGGCCACCTGATGTGAAGAACTGACTCATTTGAAAAGACCCTGATGCTGGGAAAGATTGAAGGCAGGAGGAGAAGGGGATGACAGAGGATGAGATAATTGGATGGCATCACCAACTCAATGGACATGGGTTTGAGTAAACTCCAGGAGTGGGTGATGGACAGGGAGGCCTGGCATGCTGCAGTCCATGGGGTTGCAAAGAGTCCGACATGACTGAGCGACTGAACTGAACTGAGACAGACTTCTTCTGATGGAACCAAAAGCTCTAAGAAGGTAACTAGGACCTGCAGCTTGGAAAGGGGCATGAAGAAAAGGACTGGACAACTGAAACAGTCTCTCTACATTGGGACTGCACACCCGAGAGGCGTGTGTTTACAGAGTTCTTCTTCCTTTCGTTATCATAATGAGGAGCAAAAACAGAAAGTCCACAACGTGTCAAGGCAGAGGCTAGGAATAAAACTTAATTCCTGAAAACCTGGACAATAGAAGCCATGATCCTAAAAAGGAGGATCATACACAGATCTGTAAGTAACTGGAAGTTTGTGTTGACTTCGCCACATACCTGTCCACTTCCTGTGCTTAAGTGTACATGTCCGTATACACATTCACATGTGAACATCTAAGGGTATATGTGTATCTATATATACCCCCAGGATTGGCCAGATCTATATTTATATATTAGGGCCTGGCTCTTTAAAATGGGGGATAATGATGCTGAAAATTCTCTAAGCTTTCCAAAGACATAAATGACCAAACTGCCTCCTGACTCCTGAATTACATTACCCAGAAAGAACTTAATAACATGTTATTATCGCTTCTCCTCACTGACAGGATTTCAGGGCTGAAAAGACAAACAAGAAGTACGCTCATAATCACCAGCACATTCACCTCGGCCAAGCCATGGCCACTGCTAATTCCAGGTAGGTGCTGTGGGGTGGAAGAAAGCCTGGGGCTGATAATGTAACTCGGTGCTCGGTAATTGTCACAGTTCAGCAAGACTGTCACCATCTGAGAGGGGGCTACGGGGGGAGCTCACACAACCAACAGAGAACCCCACGGGTGAAGGGCAGAGGAGAGAGGATGTTTCATGGAAACCAAAACAGAATTTCTTGGTTCAACTGACACCATGGAGGTGAAATTTCCTGTAAACTATAAAGTGCTCCAGAAATGTGATTGTGAATGGGAAGGGCTATCATTAATGGGTCCAATTTGAGTCATCAAAGCTGCCGTGTACAGCGGTACAGGCTGTGCGTTGCTCCATTTCCGAGAATGCCGTGTGTCTGCGTGAATGGTGTCCCCTGGAGTTGTACACTGTGACAGCCCTGTCGGTGGAAGTGGGGCCATGGTAGTTGACAAACAGCAGGATGGCGGGGCTGGGCAAGGCTTGAGCCCCAGTGATGCACAGAGAGGAGCTCAACAATTCAAACAGCAAATTGCCAATGATTGGGGAAATTTGCTGCTGGGTAATTAAAAGGCGATTATAAATAAGATCCTTGAGGGCAGGAGCCATGTCTTACTCACTTAGTATCCTGAGTCTTACAACATGTTTGGTATAAAATAAGTGTTCAGAAAATATGTGTCGAATATAAGAATGGACGGATAATGAATGAAAGATGGAGACTCATCAGGGTCAGCTCCTGGGGAGAACTGGTGGCAGTGCTTGTGAAAAGCACGCTTAGTTCATCAGATATGCTTGTACTCTCTGCCCATGGCTCCTTGCCCATGAATCGGGTTATGACAAGCCTTTTGCGAAGTGCCATGGGCATGTCATGAGTTCAGCAAGGGTTTGTTTAAGATTTATGAACTGCCTCACCCGAGGCCATGGGCCTGTGTAGTGGTGATGACAGTGGGGCCAGCAAACAGGATGCAGTCCCTGCCACCAGGGATCTTAGATTTAGATGGTTTGGGCCAGACGTAAGGCAGGGAGTAGTGAAACAATGCTATCAGCTGACACGAGCCCAAGGAACAGCAAGGATGGTAAGCATTAGAAAAGTTCTGGAAAGAAAGCACAGATTTCTGCTCTATCCCTTGCTCATGAACAATGTACTTAACCTATTCTGAGCCTCCCTCTTCTGGTTGCATGACTGGGGTAATCAGGCCTGCTATGCCAGGTCCTTAAACAGAAGATTAAAACAGATAATGTAAATACTTACAATGCATTGCACAGTCCCTGGCACATGGTAGAAATTTCCAGGATGTTGGTTCTTATATAAGGATTCCCTAGTCACAAGGGACAGAATCCCAGATGATCCGAACTTAAGAAAAAAAGAAATGTGTGGGGAGCAGATTTTCTGATGTGTATATTTAACCGCAAAGTGCAGCAGTAGGTAGGCTTCAGGCATAGTGGGATCCAGGAGCTCAATCAATGTCACTGTGCTCTATCTGTATTTCCATTTCTCATGCAAGCCTTCTCTAGTGCTTTTCCAGGGTAAGAAGAGCTGCCAGCAGCTGGAGTCCAGCTGAGCCTCACAAGAAGAGCTCTCACCCCAGAAATTGGGAATAGCAAAGTCTCAGGGAGCACTCTGACTGGTCCAGCACAGCCCATCCAACCATTTCTCATCCAATGGTTGTGGCCAGAGTAATGAGATGATCTGATTAGGGAGGCCCGAGTTGTGTCCCCACTCCTAAGTTTATGGGGACAGGAGGCAGGGAGGATGTTCAGTTCTATCTAAACCTTGTGGGATGACTTTCTGAGTGGAAAAGTACTGCCTATTTCTTCTATATACTCAGGAAGAAAAAAAAGATGCAGCTGCACATTTCTAGAAAAAAAATAGGAGAGCTAGTATTTCTTGATGGAAGCAAAAAAATAGATTTCTACTGGATTAATATGCAAATACTACGTGGAAGTGTGTAAATTCCTTGGTCCCTGGACTCAGAACTGGTACTCTCAAGGCTAAGGTGAGGGAGCTGGGACTTTACAACATTTGGGGAGCAGACACAGTGCTATGGTTATCCTTCCCCAAAAGCAGAAAGCAGGAAAGCCCTCTCGAGTGGGATCAGGAGAGGCTGGGGGAGGTCAAAAGCTGAGCTTTGGTTTGCAGGGAGACAGTGGCATGGAAGGGGGAGGGAGGCACCTTCCTCCCTTACTGAGCACCTTACTCCCTTACTGAGCCCACCTGGCTGACCTCCTAGTCCTCACAGACCCTTCTGCAAGTAAATATTCTAGACATGCGTGCGCCGAGCGGGGGCCTCCTGGAGCCCTTGGAGCTGCCTGTGGTTAGAGCAGCACAGAGGGTTGGTCCCCCAGCCACGATTGGCAGAGGGGGCCCAGCCAGGCGGCCCCACAGCCTCTGCCCAGAGCAGTCAGCTGCTCTGAAATGCCGCAAAGCCTCCTTCCCTAATGTTCTGTTCCATTTTCTTGTCTAGAAAAATAAACAAAGCGTGGGGAGGGGGGATTGTTTACTTAACATCCTGTAACCGTGGCCTTGAGTAACCAAGCATTTAATGTCAGAGAGTGGGAGGGAGGGAAGCCGGGAGAAAGCGGGAGACAGAGACAGAGAGAAGGAACACAAGCACTGGCATCAAATTCGCCATCGCGCTCGCCATTGTAAATCATTTATCATGCGCTTGTTTGCCAGGGCATATTTTTCTAAATTCAATTTAGGATGGAAGTCAGAGCAGGCCCCAGAGTCGGAATGCCCCAGTTCATATCCCAGCCTCCTCTGTAAAATGCACTAGTCGTGACAATGAGAAGAAGGGATGTTAAAGTCGCGGAGAGCACCCGGCGTATAGAGACCATCATCATCATTGACTTTATGGTGCCTTAGGCAGGATTGGCCGTCAGCAAGGTCCCCACCTTCTTTGAGTTTATATCAACTGGAATGTAGAAACACATTTTGGAGTTTCTACTTATCATGATATCTTCTGGGCTGAAAGAGACATCCTGTGAGACTGAATTCTAAGAGGGCCCCCAATATTCCTACCCCTCCAATGCCCACACACCACCCCATACACTGTGTATAATCCCCTCCCTTTAAATGTGGGTGAGACTGATTATGATGAGATGCCACTATGTGGTTTGGGGGCATATTACTTGGAAAAGGTGGAAGGATTTCACAGCATCCTTGAGTTGGAGGAAACCAAAATGGAGCTTATCCTGGGTGGGCCTGGCTTAATCAGATGAGCCCTTAAAAGCAGGACTAGGTTCTTCCTGAGGCTAGAGAGACACTCTCTTGCTGGCCCTGAAGAAGTAAAGCCTTCTTGTGAACTGCCTGTGGAGAGGGCAGTCTGCAAGAAGTGAGGGCCTCGATCCTACAACCACAAGGACTTGACTTTTGCCAACAACCTCAAGGAACCTGGAAGAGAGACTCAAGCCTTAGGAAAGAACACAGCCAGGCTGACTCAGTGTTCAGCCTTGATCACAACCTTGCAGAGGACCCAGCTAAGCTGTGGGACTTCTAACCTACAGAAATGAGAGAACGCTGTGTGCTGCTGGAAGCGACTAAGTCTGTGATATTGTTATACACCAACAGAAAACTAACATTCAGTCTATGTCTGCTTAAAGCCTTGTTGAATTCTGTTTTAAAATGGGGTGTGCCTGAGTGCATTTGAGAGAGAGAGAGAAAGAAAAAGATAGAGTGATTTAAAACATGGTCCCATTATTTTTGTGTTATAATTGTTGGTATGGAGTATCATTCAATCTACAAGTATTTACTGAGTATCTACTTACTTATGCAAGGCAATGGACCAAGAACTTAATCAGGATCAGAAACCAAAACAGGAAATTTGTTACTGCTGCTTCCTAAGAGAATTAAAGGGGAAATGCTTCATGTTGAAATGTAAGTCTCCTTAAACCACTCTTATCAGAGCTTATGCTTGACAAGGATGAGTTTCTTTGAGACAGTGAATGAACAATAAAATTAGTAGCAGTAGTAGTAATAATAATGAGTGCTTAGTCGTTCAGTCGTGTCAAACTCTTTGCAACCCCCATGGACTGTAGTCCACCAGGCTCCTCTGTCCATGGAGATTCACCAGGCAAGAACAGTGGAGTGGGTTGCCATGCCCTTCTCCAGGGGATCTTCCCAACCCAAGGATCAAACCCAGGTCTCCTGAATTGTAGGCAGATTTTTTACCATCTGAGCCACCAGGGAAGCCCAGTAATAATAATAGGTAATGTTATTAAGTGCCTAGTATGCCCCAAGCCACCCCAGTATTCTGGCCTGGAGAACCCCATCCATGGGGTTGCAAAGAGTCGGACATGGCTGAGTGACTTTCACTTTCACACGATGCCCCAAGCCTCTTCCATTCCAATCCTCATAACACTAAGAGGTAAGAAGTTGGTATCTTTATTATGTTAATGTTATAGAGGAATATACAGAGGAATAAAAAGGTAAATGACTGGCCCAAGGACTCACACAGCTGGTAGAAAACAGCACCAGAATTAACCAGTTCTGTCTGACAAATCCACGCCAAACAAACTCTTGTTGACCCACGACTACCCTGTGGGATCATCAGTGGTCCTCTTTGCTTCTTACCTCCGTCGCCACCCACCTTCCAAAGGACTCCTCTCCCCTCCGTTTTACTGAGACACTGGTAGACCCTCATGTATGTCTCCCTAGGTTTCCTCTAGAGACAGTAGAGAACAAGAAGAAAACTCAGCTACCCAGTAAACACACCCTCGGCATAGCTGGAAGACAGAGGATGCCTAAACTTCAAAATCACTGAAAGTTAAAAAAAAAGAAAACAAAGTTCCCAGTGAGCGATCTTTCATATTTCTGCTTTACCACCACCAGGCTCTGCTGTGAGCTCCGCTGAGCTCAGAAAAGGCTGCAGGCAGAACTTCTCAGGGAGAAAAAGGGCCAAAGGGAGGGAGAGGCATCCTTGGGCAGCGGGGCAGGCCTGCAAGCCAGAAGAGGACTCAGAGATCAGAAGGATCTCCCGACCCATTCTTCACCAAAGGGAAGACTCAGTGTACGGAGGCAGATTAAGACTCTGCACTCTTCAGTGATGGGGTTCCCCCGACCCCGTTCACCTCCCTTTTCCCCACCCCCACGGTCAGACAGTGACCAGGATTCTCTGTTTTCTGCCAGGGAAGATTCAAGGCTGCAAAATGGCAAGGGGACGGGAGCCTTTAGGGGGCTTTTGAGTCAAAAAGCCAGCTATTTGGATTTTCCTTTAGGGAATGGAGTAGACCACAGCAAAGGATTTGGGAGAATACAATAAGACAAAGAAGAAAGATTCTCTCCTCTCCCTGCACCCTCCACCACCTCCCCCAATCCAACCTCAAGGACAACAATTTGTTTTTCCTGAGCTGGTGAGAAGGGAGACAGGGGAAACTGATGAGAGCTGAGACCGCACTGGGTCCCAGAGAAGGACCCTACATCCTGTTCCTTGCTCCTGATTTAGGCCTCAGGATTCCAGAGGGGATGGGCGGTGGAGGTTGGTCAGAGGACACCTGTGAGCATTTTCTAGATAGAGCTGCCTCTGAACTGGAGGCAAGACCTCAGAAAAGAGGCGGAAAAGAAGCGGTCACATGGTGTCTCTAGTTTTATGGTCTCAGGGCTTCCCTGTGATCCAGCACAGCGGTCTGGGGATTGCTACACCCAGAAGTCCTGACAAAGTTGCCCAAAGCCGGGTGGAGCAGAGAGGGATGAGGGTCATCATTCTGGCAAACATGGTGTTTGAGGTTCAAAAGATAAATGTCTCCAGGAAGGGTAAAGTGAAAGTCGCTCAGTTGTGTCCAACTCTTTGCAACCCCATGGAATAGTCCATGGAAATCTCCAGGCCAGAATACTGGAGTGGGTAGCCATTCTCTTCTCTAGGAGATCTTCCCAACCCAGGGATCAAACCCAGGTCTCCCGCATTGCAGGTGGATTCTTTACCAGCTGAGCCAACAGGGAAGGCCAAGGAAAGGTAAGCACTGACTTAAACTGGCTGAGGAGCATCGGTCCAGCCCCTTGGTCCAGCCCAGTGGATGCTGCATAGCCAGACAGCATCAGCGGGCAAGTAGGCCCCTCTGGATGCTTTAGTGGCCCTGTGGAAACCCTCAGGAAGGAAAGAAATGACTACAATAAAACCCCTCCCTCCTGGCTTAATGGGTTCGAGCCTGAAGTGGGGAAATCCCGTGGCCTTCCTGACTGCAGCCTCCTTGTGAGAGGCACAGAACGTGGATCTAGAGCACTGTTTGGGGAGCTGAAGTGGCGGGGCGGAGGGAGGGGGGCGGCTGACAGAGGCTGAGCCAGGAGGAGAAGGGGGTCCCAGGGCTCGGGGTTCTCAGGCTGATGAGACAACATCAGACCTGCTGCGGTGACAACAGACACCACTACAGCTCTTCCTTTCTGGGAAACAGCCAACAGCCAACACCCCTTTCTCCTCTGATTGCCCAGGAGTTAGACTGGGCACTGCTGGAAGCCAAGGAGGGGTGGAGGACACGGAGAAACGCAGAGGTGAGTAGAAGGAGATGGACGTGAAGCACTCAGGGAGTGGGGCGCTTTCCATTCACCCTGCTGGTTCCCAGAGGGCCCTCCAACTCAGGTTCCCAAGTGGACAAGGCTGCCCACATCCAGGGTGAAGCAGACATACAATCACCCTGAGGCCAGGGCACAGCCGGTCCCCAGGGTCCCCTGGAACAGAGCCCCACACAAGTTGCTCCACGTGGGGTACTGATCACATCATAAGACCATGTGCTTATTTGTATTCCTGCCTCTTCCACTCCAAGGGATATCTTTCTTTTTCCTCTGTCTCTCCTTTTTCTAGAAAATCCAGCTCCTCCAACGTGGACAGGAAGTATTTAGTGAATAAGTCACTTCACAAATGCCTAAACAACTTCTGGGACATGTCACCTCTGTTACCACCTCTGAACTCACCTGGTGAGCTACTTAATACAACCACTACCAGGAACAATAAGCACATGCCCTGCCCCACAAAGAAAAAAAAAAAAACAGCAGAAATGAGAATGTGCTGTGTAAAACAGGGAGCTCAACCCAGTGCTCTGTGACAATCTAGAAAGGTGGGATAGGGTGGGAGATGGGACGGGGGTTCAGAAGGGAAGGGCCACATGTATACCTGTGGCTGATGCGTGTGGATGTGTGGCAGAGGCCAACACAATACTGTAGAGCAACTGTCCTCCAATAACTGTATTTTGTTCTATACTTCTCGATACTGTACAATTATAATCCTTAATAATATTAAAAAACACACACAGTGGAAAAGGAGGAAGCAACCTGGGTGCAATTTGACAGTAATTGTCCTGCTCTGGAGGCTCCTGACTGCAGTGAGGGGTTTCAGAACTTTGCTTTGGCTTCTTTCAAAAATGACAGCACCTGAAAGGAGGGTGATCTGGTGATCCCAGCACCTGGTGACTCCATGTATGGGCCCTAGACTGGAGGTATCAGCATCACCAGGGGGGCTTGTTGCACCTGCAGGGTCTCAGGCCCCACCAGACCTGCTGAATCAGAGTCTGCATTTCACAAGAATACAGATTCAACTTTGAGTCGCAAGGCCTTCCGTTACAGAGAGAGACAGAGTTAGGACTGGGGAGACCAGTGAAGTGATGCAACTAACTATGATTCAACAGTCAAAAGAAAACCGCAGAGACCGAGAGTACGACATGTGACATCCGGTGCCAAAACCAGCCTGCCTGATCCCAGAGCAGCCCGAGTGAGATTTTAGCATACAAACATTCAAAAGTGAACTAGAAGGCCAGTGGAACGTACCCACTTGCCACTTTCCCAGCAAAGCCTTAGCCACTACTCAGTATCCCCAGGAGGCTTGTTTTAAGTCCTAACCTCCCTTCTAGACCCCTGCTTCTCAGGAGAAATTGACCATTTCCTACTTTATTCCTAGCACAAAGTAGGCGCTCAATAATTGTGTGCTGAATAATGAAAGTGTTGTGCTAGCAGGCTTGGATCAATTAGTGACTGTAATTGAAGCTGAATGTAATTAATTATATAATTTGGGGCTGCTCAAGTTTAATTCTCCTAAAATTACATCATGGGAATGGGGCATGAGGAAGGGCTATGGATGGAAGGCGAGCAGGTAAGCTTCCACACAGGTACAATAGGTGCCCATGAACCTGGGTCCCTTATGAAAAATAAAAAGATCCACCTGTCTGCCTAACTAGGACATTCTGATCCTGAATTCCATCTGAACACAGAGTCCAAAAGCAAGGACTTCACCCCAGTGCCGGGGCCACGCAGCAGCGGGCACTCCCGGCAGCAGAGTCCACTGAATTTGAGGGCGTTAATCCTTGCCTTGAGTCATCCCTTCCACTGCATGTTTCCCATTATTCATTTCAAGTGAGGCTCCTCTCAACCATCGTGCTCAGAGGATGCTACAGCTAAAAGGGCTCTTTGGGGGACCTTTAGACCAATGCTTATTTTAGCCCAGTCAGACCTAATGCACCCTTTTTTACAACAAATATTTTGTAATGCCGCTGACCATTCTGAAACAAAATCCGTAGAAATGATGATCTATCTACGTAGATATAAAATTAATCCACTTGCATACTTTTCAAAAGTCTGATTGATGCAGATACACTCAAATGCAGGCTCTGCATTGCCATCAGTTATGTGCTTTCCCAAAACAGAGACCTCAAGAAAAACAACCATCCCTCAATTCTCATGGTAATGGCACTCCTGGAAAACTCAACAGGGTTTGAAAAGCCTTCCCCGGTGGCTCAGTGGTAAAGAATCCACCTGTAATGCAGGAGGTCCAATCCCTGGGTCGAGGATGTCCCCTGGAGAAGGAAACAGCAACCCACTCCAGTATTCTTGCCTGGAGAATCCCATGGACAGAGGAGCCTGGGGGACTACAGTCCATGGGGTCGCAAGAGTCAGACATGATTTAGAGACTAAACCACCACCACCAATACCATGAAAAAAAAGGGGGGGGGGGTTTGCCTTTATATGTAAAACAGTTAGGCTGTAGATTCGGTTCAGTCTGCATGAATAGCCTGTGGAATATTGGGACATATTAGGACACAGAGTTCCTGTGGAACTCTGGTCACAGGACAATTCTTTGGTAGGTAAAGCTGCCCTACCCACAGGAAGATGTCTAGCGTCCTTGACCCCACCCAATTGGTGCCGTAGCAATCCCCTTCAAATCAGTTCAGTTCAGTCACTCAGTCGTGTCTGACTCTTTGCGACCCCATGAATTGCAGCACGCCAGGCCTCCTTGTCCATCACCAACTCCCAGAGTTTACTCAAACTCATGTCCATTGAGTCGGTGATGCCATCCAACCATCTCATCCTCTGTTGTCCCCTTCTCCTCCCACCTTCAACCTTTCTCAGCAACAGGGTCTTTTCAAATGAGTCAGCTCTTCACATCAGGTGGTCAAAGTATTGGAGTTTCAGCTTCAACATCAGTCCAATCAACATTCAGGACTGATTTTCTTTAGGATGGACTGGTTGGATCTCCTTGCAGTCCAAGGGACTCTCAAGAGTCTTTTCCAACACCACAGTTCAAAAGCATCAATTCTTCTGTGCTCAGCTTTCCTTATAGTTCAACTTTCACATCCATACCTGACCACTGGAAAAACCATAGGCTTGACTAGATGGACCTTTGTTGGCAAAGTAATGTCTCTGCTTTTTCCTAGTCATTATAACCAAAAATGTCCCTACACATTTCCAGAAAGTGCCTAGGGATAGTAGCATGTCCCTGGAGAGCCACTCAGTCTCCTTAACTTGCAAGTAAGAAAACAAAAGAGTTGGGGAGATTTGCCCTAAGTGACTAGCTGGTCAGCATCCATTGGTCATTCAGTCTCCCAGGAAGCTGGGATCCCTGCTAGCTCCACACTGCAGCTTCCAGGCTGAACACTGTGGAAGGAGGTCAGGCTCTTGGCTGGAACACCTTTGGTTCCCATGCACAGATTTAGAATCTCTCCCCACGCCCCCCAGGAGATCAAAGTCCCTGCAAAAGAAAATAACCATTCAGTGTTGAATAAAGTCCTCCAAGCTAGGGACATATAAACACCTTGAAATTAATCTGCCCAAATGAGCCCAGGATGTCTCCTCCCCACCCCAGAAAGCTAGGACCATCCTGTCATTCTGAAGTTAACCTGATGGTCCTCCTGTCTTCATTTATGAAGCCCTGAAACTATGCCAGGGAAAGAAAGGATCCTACTTCTAGGCCCAAAATAGCAACTGGGCGTTACATAGCAACGCTGCTCAGTCAGGAGCCATTGATGGTGTTAAGAAAGGTTCTGGAGCCATATCCCAGTTCAACCTGAGCGGACACAAGGATCCATTTGTGCAGTTTGCATTGGCCTGGTAGGGTCCAGGTGTTTGTTATGTCTGTCTTTTTGTGGAGTTTGCATTGGCCTGGTAGGGTCCAGGTGTTTGTTATGTCTGTCTTTTTGTGGAGTTTGCATTGGCCTGGTAGGGTCCAGGTGTTTGTTATGTCTGTCTTTTTGTGGAGTTTGCATTGGCCGCGGTAGGGTCCAGGTGTTTGTTATGTCTGTCTCAGAACCCTAGACAAACCCAATCTATTTCTTAGGTCAAAAGCTCACGGGTTTTGCCAGCGACAGCCTAGTTCATACCACTGGTTTCTCTGTCTCAAATCTGAGGCAAATGTCTTCTTCCTGATGGTTGACACAGCTCGATCGTGAGATAAATGGCTTTGCCACAAGCGGTAGTACTAGACTCGCGTCTCAGAACCTCACTCATTCCCTCAGGACCTGTGAGCTGAGCATACTCTATGCACTAGTCATTGACAATAGGGAGATGTAGCAAACCTGCCACATTGCATGTAAGAATCATCCTTGGACTTCCCTCGTGGCTCAGTGGTAAAGAATCCACCTGCCAGTGTGGGAGACATGGTTCGATCCCTGGTCGGGGAAGATCCCACGTGCTGTGAAGCAACTAAGCCCATGGGCCACAACTGTTGAGCCTGTGCTTTAGAGCCTGGGAACCACGGCGACTGACCCACGTGCCACAATTACTGAAGCCTGCGAGCCCAAGAGCCCATGCTTCACAATAAGAGAAGCCACTGCAGTAAGAAGCCTGTGCACCACAACTGGAGGAAAGCCCGTGCAGCAGCACAGACTCAGCACAGCCATTAAACAATAAATAAAATTATTTTTAAAAAAGAATCATCCTTTTCCAAAGTCTCTAATTCATAAAATAGTATACACCACACAAAACTCAACATTAATATTCAACATTTCCCTCTGAAATTGATGGAACCTCATTGGGCTTCCGTAGGAGCTCAGCTGGCAAAGAATCCACCTGCAATGCAGGAGACCCCGGTTCAATTCCTGGGTCAGGAAGATCTGCTGGAGAAGGGATAGGCTACCCACTCCAGTATTCTTAGGCTTACCTGGTGGCTCAGCTGGTAAAGAATCCGCCTGCAATGCAGGAGACTTGGGTTTGATCCCTGGGTTGGGAAGATCCCCTGGAGAAGGGAAAGGCTACCCACTCCAGTATTTCGGGCTGGAGAATTAGCAAAGAGGTCGGACACGACTGAGCAACTTTCACTTTCACTTTAGTTATGAGATCAAGGTAACACAGTGCATAGCGATTGATTGTAATTAATGTCTTGAATATTTTTTTTCGCTAGGACAGCTATATTTGAAGGAAAATGTCTTTAGGGAAAAAATGGCTAAATATTGGTTATTTTTAAAGTTAATGAAAGTAGGTATTCTAGGAAAAGATAGCTTTAGGAATACAAAACAATTATTTAAAACTGCCTGTTAAAAAAATACTCATGAGAAATATAAAATTAAGTCAAATACCTGTGCATGAATTGGTTTTTTAAATATTTAAAGTGAGGGGGGAAGCAAGAAATAATAGGAAGGTTAAGTGACTCTGAAAACATTCAAAAATACTTAATTTGAGGTAAACTTGTCTTTGGGAGAACTGATCTTCGGGCAAACAGGTTTTTGGTCATGTGACTATGGGCCAGTTGGTTTTAGGTATATTGAGCAGTAGCCAGTTTAGTGGGACATGAAGGGAGTAAAGGAGACTAACGAGGAGATAAGATCTGAACCAGGATGCTAGTGGTAGCAAGCGAGAGAAGAGCTGGTGGATAAAAGACATACAGGAAGGTAGAGTTTATGGGGCATTTCTAAGAAGGTCAAGAGCCTGACTTCAAAGACTGACTCCTGGCTCTTAGGCCTGGGTGACTGCCAGTGGCATTATCCACTAAGGCAGTGAGTGCAGACCCCAAACACGAAATTTGGGGACATACTGGCCCCAAAGAGAAACACAGAGATGGTCTCATCAAATTTTGCTTCCAGGCGGAGCTGCCCCAAGAATTGCTGAAATCTTTTTCTCTCCTTCCAGACCATAGACTTTGGGCTCACCCCTGCCCCCACCAGCAAGTACATCCTCCTTAAAGTCAGGTGCTCTTGTGAAAGACATCCTAGTTCCTTAAAGGCAGGCAGCATGTCTGATTCATTTTATCTCTCCACTCCCCTTCCCAATAAAAGGGTGTCGAAGGAATGCATGTGACATACACGAATTGAGGCATGTGTAAGTGGCCACATGGTGACCAATGAAAGGGCAACCATGTGTCCTGATGTCAAAGAGCATGCAAGAGACAAGGAAGCGCTCCTTGCCCTCCAAGGGCTGCACAGGGCAGGTGGACAGTTGAATGCAGATGGCGGGAGCAGCATCAGGAGAACTGGGAGGAGGAGAAGGCAACTCAACTAGGGCAGCCGTCTCAGGAAGCTCCCTGCAGAAGGCAGGACTTGAGAGATGTCATGAAGATAGAAAGCAAAGGACTTTGCTTTGAATATAAGGAAGAGTTGAGAGAGGCAGAGAACACCCAGAGCAAGACCATAGAGATGAGGTGAACTTGGTTATTCTATAAAATGTCAAGCTCAGCCTGTTCAGGAATCTCACCACCCAGACAGGCAGAGAGAGGTGACAACCCTCACGTGCGTGTTCACCTCACTCAACCAGGGTGTGATACAGGAATAGCAGAAGAGAGAAAAGCAGAAAAGCCTCTACACACACAGTCCCAGTCCCCAGATGTGTCCCTGGTTAGACACGGGCTCTGTGAACTGGCCAGCTCAGCTCTCAGGCCAATGGGAAACACCTCCACGAGACTGTCCTTATCTTAAATACTCCCAGGATGTCTCTTTCAAGCTAATACTGTGATTAAAGAGAGAGCTCCTGCCAGCTCTCTGGGGGGGTAACCTGTGTGGGCAGCAACTAGCAGAATCGATAAGGGAAATTAAGCCTATTTCAGCCAAATAGCCAGTTTCTAAATACCCTATGGATCATCAGAAAATAGCCATGACAATTACAGAAAGTGTATCCATCCAGCCAGAATGGCATGGCCTTTGTGTTGGTTTTGACCAGAAAATGACATATAAAGCAACCAATCAGAAGCCCTTACTCTCATTGTCTCAACAACAGCAGGAACAAGAAGACCTTACTGTAATTTAACTGTTTTCTCTTACTCAGCTCTCTGGACAGTGTCCAGTCTATAATCATCTCTTTATTTTCTATCCCTATAGACATCTCTATTGTTCTCCTCCAGACTTCCTCTGGGCTCTCCACACCTTCCAATCATGGGTCCAGGGCCCTTAAAGATAATAGCTGCAACGATGAGGGTGCTTTTGGTTACTCAATTTCAAGATACTCAACTTCAAGTAACATACAAAAAAGGGAGAGGCAGATGTATTGTCTCATGTCATGAAAAGCTAAGGGTGGACCTGGCCTGTAGGAATAGCAAGATCCAGGAGTTCAAAAGTGTAAGTCACTCAGTTGTGTCTGACTCTTTGTGACCCCATGGACAGTCCATGGAATTCTCCAGGCCAGAATACTGGAGTATGTAGCCTTTCCCTTCTCCAGGGGATCTTCCCAACCCCAGGGATCGAACCCAGGTCTACGACATTGTAGGCAGATCCTTTACCAGCTGAACCACCAGAGAAGCCCAAGAATACTGTAGTGGGTAGCCTATCCCTTCTCCAGCGGATCTTCCTGACCCAGCATCTACTGCATTGCAGGCGGATTCTTTACCAACTGAGCTGTCAGGGAAGCCTGAAGTTCAAAAGAGAGACACACAAGATAGTCACTGGAGCTTAGCAACCTGTAGAGAGATAGTCATACTTCATAGTATTAGCTGAAAGTCACAGGAATGCTCTTGGAGTCATGAATCCATACTGGAATTAATGTCTGTGGCCAGAGAGATGGCCATCTGTCTACTCCCAAGGCTTATGGGAGATTCTAGATTGCATGCTTGCAGAAATGGGTGTCACTGTAGGAGAAGGGAGTTCTGTTAAAGCTGCAAGGAATACTGGATAAACTGTTCACTTACACTCTGTGTTATTTGTTCGTTTCTTAGTGTTGCTTTTCCCATCACTTTCACTGGCACTCTCTATTCACATCCATCACAGCCCTCCAGGAAGTGTAACCTGTGGAAAACCACCCCATTTCACAGCAGGGGAAGCAGAGGCTCAGAGACCAAAGCAACCTGCCCAGTGATAACAGAATTAGGATGATGGGCCTGACCTCCAGCTGCCCGGCCCAGTGGAGGCAACACTTGCCCCTGTCCGGAGAATATGGTCCAGGACAAAGGTATGAAAGAGACCAGATCCTACTCTGGATACATCGTGCCATCTGATTATTATGAACATAAACTGTTATAAGTCAGAATTCCTTTATAACAAACTCATAACATCCAGAATGTTTACGGGTTCTTTCCTCAATTCCCTGGCAGTCTTATCACTCTTCCCTGCACACCTGGGGGTGAGGGAGGGGGAGAGGAAGAAGTGACAAAGGCAGAACTTCCTCAATGTTCCTACTTGTTTGTGTGAGTGTGCTTAGTTGCTAAGTTGTATCCTACTCTTTGCGACTCCATGGACTGAAGCCCACCAGGCTCCTCTGTCCATGAGATTCTCTGGGCAAGAATACTGGAGTGAGTTGCCATGCCTTCCTCCAGGGGACCTTCCCAACCTAGGGATTGAACCCACATCTCCTGCATGGGCATGCAGGTTCTTTACCACTGAGCGACCTGGGAAGCCCATATTTCTACTTACTCCAGGGCAAAATTGAACTCCATCAATGTCAACTGCCCTTCAAGGGATTTCCCTAGAAGGGGGTTCATCCCAGAACCCAGAGTTGCCTAAGAGGCCTGCTGCGACACCTCACTGGCTGAGTGAGCTCTGGGCCACACAGGCCCACCCTCTGCAGAGAAATGACTCCTCCTGGGGTGCCACTGCCCAGCTGCACCCATTGCAGGAAGCACGGAAGCCCACCTATGCAGAAGCTCACTAGCTCCAGACTGAGGAGGCTGCAGGAAGGCAGGATGGGCCCAACCTCTAGCAGGCTCGATGGATGCAGCCACCTCAGCAGAGAAAAATGGAAAGGCAGGAGCTGAGAACCCAAGCTCTGGCTACAGATTACCTCAGCTCAAAGCCTGGTTATATCGGTCACTGCTTGTGTGCCTCCAGCAAGCAACCTAAACCTTCTGTGCCTCCATTTACTTACCTGTATAAAGGGGATAAGAGTGGTCCCTAGCCTTCATAAGATCGCCATGTGCCTGAAAGGGGCACTACCCAGCATCCAGCAGAGGAGACTACATGCCCAAATAAAACATCACGTTCTGCTTACCATCTCAAGACCACAGAATTGCTGCTAAAGTTCCAGACATCAAAACCACACACCAGTCTCCCCTGCTGGAATGAAAAGAAAGGGGCAATACTAACAAACTATACCCTTATCAATATCTAAAGAAAAAAATTTCCCAAAATCCCTCCAAAAGATTCCTCTTCACTGGCCATGTCACGTGCTGCAGAAGCTGGGAAACCAAGACCTCGCTCTTTCAGCCTCTCAAGTAGAGGGCAAGGTTGAGAAAAGGGGTTGAGAACAGGGTCTGCCACTGGGGCTGATCATAAGAACAAATCACATTTATTGAGCACTTAATATGGCTTCTCTTCCCTAAGCACTTCTGCCAGTACACTGAATATATTACCTAACTTCATCCTCTCAATGACCCCATGGAGTTATGTATTATTATCCGCACTATTCAAATCTAGGAACTGAAGCCCAGAAAAGTTGTGTTACTTGTCCAAGATCCCACAGAACAGAATCTGAACTCAGGCCAGCTGCAGAGTCCAGGCTCTTGAGCTGGAGGGCATAACCTCTGTGATGGCAGCAGCCACTGTCAACAGATGCTTGTAGATACTCTGATGTGAATATACTTATATTTGGCATGAAAGGGAGCAAGCACCCAGGGACCAGGGAAGGAGATCCACCACCTACACACAGACCTGGAAACCCCGAGAGGCAGGGCATAGCCGGAGCCCCTGACCCAATTCATCAGCCCGGAAGGACTTCATGTCCCACCCAGTGTTACCTTGGAGGGAGGCAAGCCACGCTGCTGGCACGCCACTCTCCAGCCTTCCCTGTCTGTCATTACTCACCTAGAGAAGGTCACCATCGCTTCCATCGTTCGTGGCTCGGGCAGTCAGTTGTGGACTTGACACAGTCGGCCACTACCCTTCGAGAGACTCTTGTCTTCCCCACAGGGCACTGGGAGGTGGCTGCCAGGCCAGGCTGATGCAGAGGACACCACTCAGTGGTGACTGACCAGAGGGCTTCTTGCCAGCCTACCGTAGTGACTTCCATTTCTAGAACTGCAAACGCACTTGAAACGAAATCACTAGGGCCAGGCCTGTCTTTCCAGGGAGGGGCTCGGTGTCCTGTTTCTGATGTTACATCCATTTGTCACTACATTTGTGTGTCCGCTTACAGAGCTACCATGTGGTAAAATTCAAAGTACCCAGCCATTTCTCTTACCTTGTGTTGGTGTATCTGCATATTTGGCGGGGGGGAGGGGCGGGTTCCTGGGAGCCTTTTAATTTGGAAACAGTCAGGACCCCCCCTCCTTAGTCTTAAAGAGGCTCTGGCTAACACCCACCTGTGGAGACTTTCATAAGTTGCAATCTTTTTCTTTCTCCAGAAGACACCTGGAAGGTACAGCCTAATGCAGCCTCCCTACCCTGGCCGCAGAGGTTTAAAGAACAAAGCCAGCACATCTCCCCTGGTGATGTTATGTTTTCCAGATGTGGCATGATGAGGGGGTGCTCCTCCTTTGTGATTTTCTTCCTCAAACCCATAACCCCATTCTCATCACAAGAAAATGTCCAGCTAAACTTGAGAGACAATCTACAAGTCAGAAAGAAAAACACCAACACAGTATGTTAACGCATATATATGGAATTTAGAAAGATGGTAACGATGACCCCATATGCGAGACAGCCAAAGAGACACAGATATAAAGAACAGACTTTTGGACTCTGCAGGAGAAGGAGAGGGTGGGATGATTTGAGAGAATAGCATTGAATCATGCATATTACCATGTATGAAATAGATCACCAGTCCAGGTTCGATGCATGAGACAGGGTGATCAGGGCTGGTGCACTGGGATGACCCTGAGGGATGGGATGGGGAGGGAGGTGGGAGGGGAGTTCAGGATGGGGGACACATGTACACCTGTGGGTGATTCATGTCAATGCATGGCGGGAACCACTACAATATTGTAAAGTAATTAGCCTCCAATTAAAATAAATTAATTAATTTAAAAAATTATCCGACCACTGCTCTTCCAAAGTGTCATGGTTATGAAAAACATGGGACATTTAAGGAAGTATCCCAGAGCAGGGACTAAGGAGATGTGACTACTGAATGTAAACCTCATCCTAGACTGGATCCTGGGACATGGAGAGGACTTGAGCGAGATCAGAATAGTTCAGTTGATGGTATTGTGCTAAGGTTAATGCGGAGTGTTAATAAAGGTACTGTGGTTATGTAAGGTATTAACATTAGCAAGAGCTAGGTGAAGGCTACATGGGGACCTTCTGGGTACTATCTTTACAACTCTACTGTAAACCTAAAGTTATTTCAAAATAAAAAGGCTTTTAGAAAACTGTTTCAAATGCCCGACCCTCATTCAAAGCAATTTAATCAGGATCTTGGGCATTCAGCACTCTCCCCGTGATCCGGATGTGCAGGTTGAGCTAAGAACCACAGACCAGAGACTTCAGCCGTGAGCGTGTGTGTCAGAACTCCCTGGAGGGTTTAGTAGAACAGACTGCTGGGTCCCGCCCCAGAGTCTCTGCTTTGACACATCCGGAGTGGGGTCTGAGATTTGCCTGTCTAAACAGCTCCCTGGTTACACTGATGCTGCCAGTCCCGGGACCACACCTTCAGAACCGCTGATCAGAACCTGGCGGCTCAAAGCATGGTCCTCAGATGCACAGCGTCAGCACAGCCTGGGAGCTGGTTAGAAATGCAGAATCTCAGGCGCCACGCAGACCCACAGGAGCAGAATCTGTGTTTCAACATGAGCCCCGGTTATTGATTTAAACAGAGAAGTTTGAAAAGCACTGCTCAGGGAGAAGGGATGAGGAAGTGGGAGCTGAAATGTTGGGGATCACAGGGTTATTGGTACCCATCACCTCACCACTTCACCAGCATGGCCTTCCCTTTATACATGGGAATGAGAAAAATCAGGAAGAAACATTGGAGGCTCTTTGCTAAAGAGTCAATCAAGCCAAAAGCATAACTGGGTAGAAAAGAATGTTTTCTGTCCCCAGCAGGGCTGGCCAGGGGCACAGTGACCTGGCCAAGAAGGGAGCTGGCTGAGGCCACCCTCGGAGAAGTCAAGCAAACCAGGCTGGGCGGCCCTGGCTGCAGAACAGACAGCACAGCCCAAGGGTTAATATTTCCTCTGCTGAGAGCTGACCTTGCCCTCCCTTTGGAAAAGCAGAGAGCAGCTTTGGAATAGGCTCCACTTCACAGGAAGGAAGGATACAGGCAGGGAGGGAAGGAGGTGAGTGCAGAGGCTTTCTGAACAAATGAGTTTTTATGAAAGTTTGCAGATATAAGGCTTAGGAGGGGCTTCCCTGGTGGCTCAGATGTAAACAATCTGCCTGTGATGCAGGAGACCTGGGTTGGATCCCTGGATTGGGAAAATCCCCTGGAGAAGGGAATGGCAACCCACTCCAGTATTCCTGCCTGGAGAATCCCATGAACACAGGGGCCTGGTGGACTACAGTCCACCAAGGCGAAAGGAGTCAGACACGACTGAGCGATGAACACTTTCACCTCCCAGGCTTAGGAGATGGGGCCTCCCCAGTCCCCCTTGGCCAGTTGCAAACCACAGTGGCACCAGATCACTTGGCATTCAAGGTCTCTCATTAAATACAGCCCCCCGCCGTCCACCCCCACCCAACTCAGCCTGGCAAACCAGCAGGCCAGGCTTCCAGGAACTCTCTGCGACTTTGCTCACCCTGTCAACTCAGATCTCAGCAGACACCAGTTCCTGACTCAGACCTGAGCTCTGCCAGACCACATCCTAAGATCACTGAAGCCCCAGGTGTCCCTGGGCAAGGCCCCATCCCCTCCTTCTCACCTCTGCTTACACAGAGTGTGTTAGTCACTCAGTCGTGTCTGACTCTTTGTGACCCCATGGACTGTAGGCTGCCAGGCACCTCTGCCCATGGGATTCCCTAGGCAAGAATACTGGAGTGGATTGCCATTCCCATCTCCAGGGGATCTTCCCAACCCAGGGATCGAACCTAGGTCTCCTGCACTGCAGGCAGATTCTTTACCAGCTGAGCCACCAAGAAAGCCAGCTAGTGTAAAACAAAAGGGTTCAATACTAAAGTAACTGAATGCTAAAATATTAGAAATCATAAAACTGATAGCTCACTATCACAAACGTCTAGTGGGGAGATGGAGGTAATATTGCCAATTAAGGGACTGAAGCAATTTGTGCTTTTTCTTAAGTCTTTATCCGTCCTCTGGCGTTTAAGAGGTGGATCTTCATGACTGTCTTGATTTACGGTCTGTTTACACGGAGGGTAGTTCCAAACCTCCCAAGCACTGTCCCTGAGGATCTGTGTCTCCTGAAGCCACCTTCATTTTCTGAGATGTCACTAGAAGTCAGCAACCTCATAGCCTTACAGCTCTGGGGGGCAGGGGGAGCAGTGGTCTCTAAGCCAATTATCCTGAGAGTGACCATCCCCAGTCCTGGCAGTGGGCTTGGAACACTGCAGAAATTAACCTGACAATCAAACAAGGCAGCCTTCCCAGGGGAAAGAGAGTGGCATGTGAGACTTTTTTTTATAAATACACAGGTTTCAACATCCCTGAAAATAGCGAAGTAACCTGAGAGTCTAACTTTCGCATGCTTATTGAGCACCTACTGCAAATAGAGACATTACTTTGCCAACAAAGGTCTGTCTAGTCAAGGCTATGATTTTTCCAGTGGTCATGTATGGATGTGAGAGTTGGACTATAAAGAAAGCTGAGGGCCAAAGAATTGATGCTTTTGAACTGTGGTGTTGGAGAAGACTCTTGAGAGTCCCTTGGACTGCAAGGAGATCCAACCAGTCCATCCTAAAGGAAATCAGTCATGAATGTTCATTGGATGGACTGATGCTGAAGCTGAAACTCCAATACTTTGGCAACCTGATGTGAAGAACTGACTCACTAGAAAAGACCCTGATGCTGGGAAAGGTTGAAGGCGGGAGGAGAAGGGGACAGCAGAGGAGGAGATGGTTGGATGGCATCACTGACTTGATGGACATGAGTTTGAGTAAGCTCTGGGAGCTGGTGATGGACAGGGAGGCCTGGCGTGCTGTAGTCCATGGGGTCGCACAGAGTCGAACACAACTAAGCAACTGAACTGAACTATAAACCAGGACATCTGCACTTCCTATGAGCTGGGCACATATTTGAGAGGCCAAACGGGCCACTGAGCTGGAATTCTCCTCACGGGGACGAGAAGAGGGGAGCGGAACTATAGCCATCTTGCCCAAATCAGAGAAGCCAACACCTACATAGGCCTAGGATCCAAGGATTAAAAGAAAAAGCACCCTTCGAAGTAAGCTGATGCTGACTTCCTGACACATCGCTACTGCTGGGGGAAGAAAGTCACAGGATTTTACTCGAAGCACCAAACCCCAATCAACATATGGCAAGTTCTGCAGGACAGAGAAGGGAGCAGGGCAGAGATCTGGCATAAGAGCTCACATGGGTGCTCTCTGAACTGCAGAACAGAGATGATGGGAGCTCCTAGAGCTCTCCTTCCAGACACGGCTCCACCCGGAGGAGGAGAAATTACAGGCCAGCAGTCAGCTGATAAAGATGCACCTCAGGCCAAGTACACAGGACGAGATGACACCAGAGGTATACTTATATGATGAAGAACCTGTCTGGTCTTTGTCCCTTGGTTGCTCCTGGAAGATGACCTCTCAATCCCTGGACCTTCTTTCTCTCTTCATTTGGCTGCACTGGGTCTTAGTTGCAACATGTGGATCTTTAGTTGTGGATCCAGTTCCCTAACCAGGAAACGAACCCAGGCCCCCGAGAGCCTGGAATCTTAGCCACTGGACCGCCAGGGAAGTCCCAATCCTTGGACTTTCTTAGTAATGGGGGGGGGGGGCGGGGTGGAGGGAAGAGGGTCTGGAGATTTTATTCAGTCATCTGGCTAATGATTCAATAAATTGTGCTAATACAACGAAACCCTGATAAAAACTGTGGACACTGAAGCTCAGTGATGCATCTCTGTGCCAAGAGGGTCCTTCCATGGCAAGAACCCAGAAGCTCAACACACAGGACCCCCAGACCTCACCCTGAGTGTCTCTTCATTTGCCTGATCTCAAGTGTAGTGCCTTCCTGAGCTCTGTAAGTCATTCTAGCAAATTATCAAGTCTGGGGGGTAGCAGGTGGTAGAAACCCCCAAATTTGTAGTCAGCTGGTCAAAAGTACACATGGGCTGGGACCCCAAGCCTGCAGTGAGTATCTGAAGTGAGAGCAGGCTCACGGGAAAACTGCGTCCTTAAGGGAAGAGAGGCTGCACTCACTCCAGGTCGTCTACATCAGAATCGCACTGCAGCAGCACAGGGGTGCAAGGCCACCCTATCTTAGGCCTGAGGAACATGCAGGACTCAGTCTGACTTTTCCAGGGCTTTTGGTCTCCTTTACCCACCCACTGCGCCCAGTCCACTGAAATCCAACTTCCTCTGAAGTCAGTGTTAGAGTCACTATTCAGGCGCATATGACAGCCCAAGGAGCAGGCGTAATTCACACGGCCAGCATTGTGGAATAAACAGCAAAGCAGGGACCCTCATTCAGCAACTGTGCGACTTCAAGCAAATGACTAAATCTCTCTGAGCCTCAGTTCCCACCTCCATAAGATGAGGCTAATGACCCTTCACCCTCATAGAGTTGATGAGACAAATCAATGACGCAACTTACTTACAAAGGGTCCAGCATATTCTCTCACATGTGGCAGGCACTCACACATCAAGCCCTCTATTTTCAAACTGCCCTGTACCCCAAACTGTCTCGGCCTCTCAGCTCTCTGGATAACTGTTCTGGCAACATGCTGATGTTTTAGATCCCAAGGCAGCAGGAAGCCAACCATTAAACCAAAAGTGAAAAGCAAGTAACCATTACCTTGAACAAAAAGGACATTTATATTTACTTCAGTGGCTATAAAAGACACCATAAAATATAATATGCAGCATGCATCCTCATGATTCATAGCAGATCTTGCAGATTATTCTCTCAGGTCCCTGGGTGCATCCAACTGGTCACTAAGAACAATTAATTCAAAGGGATGGCAAACCATCTCTGGTCAGTGAAAAATCTGCTTGTTGTATTATGAATAAAGAGAACAGAAAATGAGATTCAAATTTAGGATTTTTTTTTCTCTACCCTCATGAATGAGGTGAAGTAAGATCAGAGAGATTCAGACACAATTACCGTGAGCCAGGGTGCTCAGTGAGAGCTGGGACCTGCTGCATCTGGGGTCATAGGGACCTGGAGACTACGGACACAGAAGATGGGCAGGGGGCAGGCTGGCAGCAAGGTAAAAGCAGCATCTGGCAGGTCACCAGCAGGTTTCAGAGCACAAGCCCAGCCACATGACTGAGGTTTAGACAACAGTCTCAGGAATGGGGATATCGAATGATGAATCTGAGGGCTAAGTCAGGAGCCAATCAACAGAACAAGGGAGGTCCCGGGTCATAGGGGATGAGGGGAGAATCCAGGGGAAGCAACGTCAGAGGTTTCTGCTGAGCCTCTGAGTTCTTGGCCTTCAGCTTCCTAACAGTGGCAACCAAGATCTGTCTTAGAAAGGAAGAGAAATATACAAGAATCAGAAAGTGGACGCACAGTGGAAGGCTGGAAGGATTTCGGGGACAAGAAGTCAAGCAGATCACAATGGCACGTGGCATCCGCAGCGACTCCTACCTCGTGGCCTGAGTGGACTCACTCCCAACCTGGAATAAATGGCCTGCTGACCACGCTCTTGCCCTGAAGCCCCGAAGTGGTTTTTATTGAATCACAGTACATAAAGTCACCAAAGGGGTCACCATGACAGCTGTGAACTCACAGCTGCAACAGAACCTGGCTCGGGGGCCAAGCCACCCCAGGAAGGTTGGCACCTCCAGGGAGGGATGGCTCAAAGAAAGAAAACTCTTCTCCAGCAGTTCAGGGACCAAGCCCCTCTGCAGCAAAACCAAACATCTGGCGAGTTAGATGTGCCCTCGGTGGGCTAAGTAGTCCATCTTGACCACAAGAAAGGTGAACAGAAGCAGGTGGGGCAGGTATCCAACCCAAAGGCACAGACGGAGAGCGGGAAAGCAGACCGTGGTGCCTTCCCCCTGGGAACGGCTGGAAACCCTCCCAGGACGTGGCCTGAGGCCCTGAGACACAGGCTTCACAGGAGAGGACTTCCAGAGGCGGAGCATGACAGGGATCGCGAGGCTCCACGGGGCAGAAACGGGGCAGGCGGGTGGAGACACAACGGAAGAATGAGGGGTGAAGAGACCCCTCAGCCGCGGCAGGGGCCACCGCCGGGCAGGGGGCAGCACGTCCACTCAGTGTGAAGCAGGCAGCAGCCA
The DNA here is from genome assembly GCF_055505025.1 of Bos grunniens. Taxonomy (NCBI): domain Eukaryota; kingdom Metazoa; phylum Chordata; class Mammalia; order Artiodactyla; family Bovidae; genus Bos; species Bos grunniens. The sequence continues at coordinate 14,220,460 of NC_141174.1, forward strand.
GCAGAGCAGAGCCCAGACCCAGCCAGTGAGCCTCAGCCCCTTCAGGTGCAGAACGAGCTCCTGAAGGTTGATCTTCCATAAGCTGACAGCCTCCCTCAGAGAGATCCGGGCCCTTCTGAAGAGTGAACGGGTCTTCTGCTTCTTGTGCCTACAGGAGGGGCGCAAAGGAAGAGAGAAGAGACGCAGAGTTGAGACGAGCAGCGTCACTTGGAAAAACGGAAGGTGGTGGTTCTGCCAAGTCACCACTCCGCCTCCCCCAGGAGACAACGGCTCCTGGTCACGCGATCAGACCACTGCCCAATCTGGGACCAGAGGAACTCAGCTGGTCTACAGGCGTTTTCCAGGTAAGTGGGGTAAGTAAAAGCAGATGTTGCACACCTCATCAAAGGCCTGGAGGACCCGCTGGGTATCATGTTCCAAAGTTTCTCTTTTTCCAAAAGTAGAGTTTATATTCATCAAGTCAGAATCCCCCAGACTCAAATGAAAGAGCTCTCCCTAATTTTCTGAGGCTACGAATCACCTGGAAACCTAGTCAAGGTGGTCCTGGGAGGCTGGGGCCATGATGGATTCCACCCAGCTCAAGGCCTTCTGCACCAACAAAAGGACATGATGGAAACTGGTGTTTATGAGGATCACCTACTCAAGACTTTAGTTTGCTTTTTTTTTTTAGCCATACCACACAGCTTGCAGGACCTTAGTTCCCCAACCAGGGACTGAATCTAGGCCCCAGCAGTGAAAGCACCGAGTCCTAACCACTGAGCTGCCAGAGACCTCCCAAGACTTCGTTTCCGGAACCTCAGAGGAAGAATGAATCGTGTTCAGCCCTTCCCTAGGCAGTGTATTTTGCTGTAACTCAGTATTTGATAGCGGGTGCATGATGCATGTGGTCAACACTGCCGTCACCTGTTTACCAGAATGACCCACTTGCTGCCTAGGATGGAAGGATGGCTTGAAGCTGACCAGGCCAGGCCTCCCCTCTTGGGTGCGAACACTCAGCCAGAGCATGGGCCTTCCCATGTATATGCTACCATCCAGTAGAAGAGCCTGGGATCCCCATTCCTCTACTACTGCCTCCCTGGGGAAGCACCCTTCCCTTCCTCATCAACACCTCCAGGATGCTGAGGCATCTGAAAAGACCTGAGATCCTGAGAGAGCCGGCTAGTGACACGTTTCCTGAGTCACAGCCACACTCACAGGGAAAAGAACACTGGCCTCACTGCCTGGCGGGTGCTGGGGACACAGTCACAGGACCAGGCACGGATGAGATATGAGCCAGGGCATACTGATCCCAAGTCTGGGGACTCTCGGGTGGGACTGAGACTATCAGAAAATGCTGCAGACTTTATTGAGCGTAAGTGTCACGAGGAAAGCTTGCCCAGGAAGCTGAGGTCCCAGAACCCACAATTTTAACCAGCAGAGGTGGCTCTCTTGGACCACCTTAAACATAGCCCCCAAGTGTCAGCCAGTTCCCTGGAGCTGGTTTCTGCCCCTAACTTCCTGCAGGGAGAGCTGGAGACTGGGGAGCTCAGGCCGGGCCCTGGGGGCTGGAGGAGAAAGGGGAGGCGTGCAGACCCCTGGGGTGGATCAGGGAGCTGGGGTGGGGTGGCAGGGGGAGGCCGGAGCCCACACTCACGCGGCCAGTGCTTTGATGCAGCATCGCGACATGTTGAGGAAAGAGCTGGCGCTGGCGCGGGTGCCCAGGGCGGCCTCGATGCCCCGCAGCAGGTCGTTGGTCTTGAAGATGAGCAGCATCTGGCGTGGCACACGGTTGAGGAGCTGGCTGATCTGGGGGAGGTAGTTGGCCGCGTGGTTGCGGATCTCTGAGTCCTGAACAGAAAGAGGCAGCCTGAGTGGGGCGGGGGGCCTGGGGCGGCAGCAGGCATCCGGGCTGCCAGCGATCGGAAGGGGCTGTGGGGAGGGTCCGGGAGGGAGGGTCTAGCACAGCAGCCTCCAGCAGCACTAGGAACCTTCCCGGGGGAGAAGCTCAGCCCAAGCGGTGTTGTAGCCAGACGAACCTGGTCAGGACGTCTCCCCCAACTTCCAGCCCAGCACCGGACACCACACTGGAGCCTCATTTCTACTGCCTCTGCCGTCCTAGCTCCTTGCAGCTGAGGTCACCAATACCCATCCCCCAAGCCCCCAGGCCAGTACCGATGGGGCAGGGAGTCTACCTCCCCTCCTCACCAACTATCTGATGGGTCCCGCCTCTCAGCCCAGGGGTCCACCTTTGTGTTATTCTCCAAGGCTCTGTGCTGGCCACCAATTTTCAGGCCAGGTCAAGAATGACTCTTGGGAGCTGGTACTGGCTGAGTCACCAGTACTGGCTGAGGCCCCCGTCCCTCCAGCCAAACCAGGCTGGTGCAGTCGAGACCTCTGAGATCCTGACCCCAAACCCAAATCCAAAGTCCTGCCCCACACCCTGCCTGACCCGAGCCCCACCAGATCTGTTTGCACAGCCATAGCCCATCACTGTCCTCCAGGCTTGACCCAGCATCAGCCCGCCCATGCCTAAGGTCCTCAGGACCTCGGGGCAGGATTCAGGGCTAGCCCTTGCCCATCCTGGTGGGTAAGTTTCAGGGTCAGTTTCCCAGCCTTCCCCATCCCTGTCATGGTTCTGAGAAGATAACTGCCTCCAGCCAGAGTCCTGAGTATAGAGCGAGGCTCTGATCCCGTCTCAGTCTCCAGGGAAGCAATGATGGCGATGGTGATGACAAGAGTCCATGTGTACTGAGCATCACTAAGGAACCCGGGCACTCTGACACGCTTGTGTGCGTTAGCTCATCTCATCTTCACAACAACCCTATTAGGCGAGCGTATATCCCCATTTGAGAGGAGGAAGCTGAGGCACTGAGAAGTAAAATAACCTCCCCAAGGTCCACAGCTAGTGAGGCAGGAGTCAAACCCTGGTCATTCAGCTCCCAAGCCTGCACCCTCACCAGCAGGCTACACTGCTTGTCATCTCACAGAGCGCCGTGCAGCCCAGGGTCCTCCCCTAAAAGCCGGGCATGCTGTGCCCACCTCCCAGCAGAACCCCAAGGGTCCCCAGAGGCAAGGTGTTGGGGGCATACGGGGCGAAGTCACACCAGGGCCCGGCGGTGCTGCCCAGCGCTTCGCCCCGAAGCTGCCTCTGCAGCAGGAGCAGGACTCCAGGCCCTTTCAGGCACACGGGTGCACCGCCAACAACCGCCTCGCTGTGAACCTGAGATGTCCCCAGGCAGGAGCTATCAGACTAGAACATCTCAACGTGAAGCCAGGCGCCAGGAGCCTGTCTGCCTCCCCAGCTCCCGTTCCCTGCTGCTTGCAGGGGCTAAGGCCAGATCAACGCCCCTCTCACCACAGAGGCCCCTCTAAGCGAGGGAGGCCTGGCCTGGCCACAGCCCGTCTGGACCCAAACGGAAGCCCCTGAGTCCACCCAGGCAACCCTAAGGGGCTATTTCTCAGAGCAGCACAGCCTTCAAGCTTGGCCCCTGCTGGATGCCTACCTGATTGCAAAGATAAAACTCTAACTTAGTTAATATCAACAGGTATCATTCACCAAGCACCTACTGAGTGCCAGGCGATCTTTTCCATCTTTGTATTTTTAATCCCAACTATAGGCTGTGTGCACGCTAAGTTGCTTCAGTCATGTCCATCTCCATGAGAACCCATGGACTGTAGCTCTCCAGGCTCCTCTGTCCATGGGATTTTCCAGATAAGAATACTGGAGTGGGTTGCCACTTCCTACTCAAGGGGATATTCCCAACCCAGGGACCGAACCCGGGTCTCCTGAGTCTCTTGCACTGCAGGCAGACTCTTTACGGCTGAGCCATCGGGGAATCCCGTAAGACCTGGTACAGCCAAAAGAAAAGAAATAAAAAGCAAACAGACAAAATGCAACTTGGCTCCATCCGCTTCTCTCCACCTCCACCGCCGCACAGTCTCAGCCCCAAGGTCTTTCTACCTGCCTCAGCCCCATGGCTCATCTTGCCCCACTCCAGAGAGAGACTTAACAGAGGGAGTCTGAGCATATCCTTCTCCTGCTCACAAGCTGTCCAAGGCTTTGTTTTGTCCTGGGAAAGAATCTTAACTTCTCCTTGCATGATGCTCTCCCAGTCCAGCTGCCATTCGCGTCTCAGCCCAGCACGCCCCTCACTGACTCAAGACTCCCCAACCTGCCCCCTTAAGCCTCCCTTTGCCTGGTTGCTTTCTCCAAGTCCCTCCTCTGGCTGATGCCTTCCTTTCTTTTATCCATCTGGCTGCACCAGGTCTCAGTGGCCGCACATGGGCTCTTGGTTTCAGTATGGGGGATTCCGTTCCCTGACCAGGGATGGAACCCGGGCCCCCTGCATTGGGAGTGTGGAGTCTTGACCACTGGACCACCAAGGCAGTCCCTGGTGCCCTTCTCATCCTTCAGGCCTCAGCTTACATGTGGACTTCCCAGTGACGTCTCCTCTAGAGCACGCCCCCACCCCACATCATCACTGCCGCTCTGCTGGCCTCTCCCTGGCACCTCTAACCTGTGATCACGCCATCTACCTGTTTGTGTACCATCTGTCTCCTACCTGTCTCCCTCTGTCACAGTGCAAACTAATGGAAGGCCTGTCTGTTCACCACTGGGGTCCACAGGCACTCAGTCCAGCGTCCAGCAACCAAACAACGTTTGTTCCATGACCAAATTTCAGAGACGACGGGGAGGCCCTCTGCATGCGTTATCAAGCAGAATCATACCCCCGTTCAGCAAAAGAGGGAGAGGGCCTCTCTTCTTCTGAGGCGATGCACCAAAAGCTGCGTGAGCCTGGGGCAACCGGCGGTCATCTTTGCCACCAAGTTTTCTGGGAAATGATGGCAACTTAGTGGAAAGCGGAGCCAAGAGATGGCAAGACGTGGCCTGCTAGGGGGACGTTGTTGGAGACTCTGGACCCAGCCATTGCTAAAGCCCCCACCCCAAGGCAGCTCATGGAGGAGGACTCTGAGGCTGAGAGAGATGATGAGAACCCTCCAAGGGCAGGCCACCAGGAGAAACAGGGGCTGGAATCAGAGCCCAGGGCCCTCTACCACACAAGCAGAATCCAGTCCCTCGCGGCAAGCGTGAGCCCCTCCCCACAAGGACACAAGCCAAGTCTGCACAGGCCTGCCAGCTGACAGCCTAGGAAGATGGGAGGCGATTCCACGAGGAACTGAGACGCCTGGGCAAGAGCTCACCCTGAGCCAGGAAGAATAAGCCCCGCGTCTGGCCCTGCTGTGGGGTAGCGATGAGGACACATACAGAGAAGGGCGCTCCTAGGGCGGGCCTCACCCTGGCCCCGGGGACTCTTGAGCCCTGGGGACTCTGGAGCCCTGGGGACTCTCATCTAGAGCCTGTTCCACCACAAACTCCGTAGCATAATAGGACAGAAGCAAGCCTTTGAGCGCGGCATGAGGAACTGAAGCCCCCTCCCCACAGGGCACCCTAGATGAACCCCGTGAGGGGAGACGGTCCTCAGCAGGAGATAGCAGGCAGTACCAGGCTCACTTATGAGTCAAGTCTCTGGGGGATGCCCAGAAGTCCTGCAGGAGAATGTGGCGGAAGGCTGAAGTCTTGAGAGGGCAGGTCGGAGTGAACATCAAGGGGCCCGGGTTATATAGTCAACGCGACCTACTTAATCCTCCAGGTTGACAAGGCCGGAAGGGGGACACAGAGGCACGCCGCTCCCTGTCCCCCAGCTCCCCTCCGGGAACACTGTTTCTCCCACCCCACGCCGCTCCTCGGGCAGGACCTCTCTAATTCTACCCTCTCTACCCAACTCCAGCCCCACCGCCCACCAGCGTGCTCTCAGACCCTGGGTTGGGACAGTTCCACCCTTGGCCCTGCCCCCTTGCCTCCTCGGGGACAGGACAGGACCGGGAGCGGGGGGCACCCACCTCTGTGGTGGTGACAGGAGTCTGGCCGATGCCCTTGTTGACCGAGTCCCAGGACCGGGCCGTCAGCATGCAGGCGAACAGGGGGTAGAGGTCGCCGGCTCCCAGGCGCTGGCTGTACTTCCTCACGCTCTGCATGTCGGTCCAGATCAGCGACTGCCAGAGGCGACAGTAGTCCAGGCGGAACTCTTCCGTGAGCGCCTACAGCGGGGGCAGCATGGCAGGTCAGGGGACAAAGACCTTGTCTCCACCTGGTGTGACCACCGTGAGCAGGGGCGGGGGAGACCATGACACCTGTCCGTTCCCCGCCATAGTCAGCCATCCTTGAAGATCCAAGCACAAAGCTACTGTTGGGTCAGCCTTGGTCCTGGAGAGTGTTAGAGGCTACCACCAGCCCACCAAAATCTACACTCCCCTTTTCTTCCCCCGTACAGGCTACCACCAGGCCTTCCTCCTTTTTAGATGTAGCCCTCTGCCTGAGTGCTGACCGATGGGATGTGTCAGAAGCTCCACTTCCAGACCTGGTCTGTGAAAACGTTCCCAGGCATATTCCTCTGAGCCCTCACTCTACTCCTGGGGGCTGGTGGGCGAGACCCTCAAAGAGACCCCGGAAGGTGCAGCCTCGGTCAGCCTCTGCCTGCGGGCTCCTCCACGCACCCCGGACTGGTGTGTAAGCAGGCAATGAGACGTCTGTCGTGTCTGGGCCATCACTCATTTAGGGGCTGTGTCCACCCAAAACTAACATGCCCAGCATCACTGAGCCTTTCAAAGGAATCCCAGGTTTGGGGATGTGTGTGCGATCAGAGTTCTGACCAGAGGAGTGGGAGACCAGCAGGGAAACCTCGCCAGAACCATTGGCTTCATGGAATCAAACCAGGACCTGGGATCGGCAGGGAACTTGTCAACTCCCCGGCAGCAACACACGGCTCACTGGCACCAGCTCTCTGTCCCCAGTTCCAGAGGATGGACTCAGGGTCATCCAACCTCTGTGAGTTTCCCACCCCTCCATGCTTCCCCACTAAACACGACCTCCTCACTGGAGCTGAGTGACCCTGCCCCCTGCCCCATCTAAGCTCATCTGAGAGCAGCTCACCTCCCAGGGTCTGGCTGGCCTGGGTTTCCCTGGGGAAAAGGGTTTTTTTTTTTGTTTTTTTTTTTTTGGCAGCTGACAAAGTCGATTCACACATCCAGGTACAATCTCATCGACCCCTCAAGGCTGCTGCTAAACGAGGGATTATCATTCTCACTCTGTTGTTGGTGTTCAGTCACTCTGTCGTGTCTGACTCTTTGCGACCCCATGGACTGCAGCACACCAGGCTTCCCTGTCCATCACCATCTTCCGGAGTTTGCTCAAACTCATGTCCATTGAGTCAGTGATGCCATCCAGTCAACTTGTCCTCTGTCACCCCCTTCTGCGGAGGAAGCTGGGGCTCAGATAGCTTGGAGAGCTCATGTGAGCATGACTTGCACAAAACGATGGCCCTAGGGTGTAGGGCAGCGCCCTCTCCAGCTACCGTGCCATCTGATCCTGTTTCTGTGGTGGACAGGGGAGTTCAGAGGGCTCTGAACCAGGCAGGAGCAGAGCCTGGGGCCGGCCGGTGGGAAAGGGCCCTCCTACCTGGTACAGCCCGTGGTCCAACAGGACGATCTCCACCTTTCCCGTGTCCGGCCGCTTCCGCACCAGCACGTTGCCTGGGTGGGGGTCACAGTGCACGAAGCCGTTGACAAAGATCATCTCGCTGTACATCCTGCCCAGGTGGCGTGAGATCTGAAAGAGAAGGGAGCCGGGTGGGAGCTGCACCGTGCTACCACCTGCCTCAGAGACTGGCTGCTCAGGCTGGCCACCTTCAAGAGGAAGGCCTGAGCAATCATGGTGGAAGCGATGGCTTGAGACCCTGTAGTTCTTGAGTTGACGAGAGAAGCTGATCGCTAATCCGGCTTTTCCTAACTTTAGCTCCACGTTCGATTCAGCTGGAACTCAGAAATGTTGGGGGTGGTCCCCAGGCATCTGTAGTTTTTTAAGCGTCCAGGGTGATTTTAACGGATGGCGAGACGGGAGAACCGCTGCTTCTAGGGTTCCTAAAGGCTGTAACACCCACCTCTCCACACTTCCCTGTTTTTTTGTGAGTCTTTTTCCCTTCTTTCTTATCACTCCCTCTTCACTTTTTCCCCCCAAAGCTGAATGCGGGTTGGAAAGCTGGGTTGGGGGTAGGGATCATTCTCTCTGCCCCTCCTCCAAGGCCGGGGGTGCTGAGTACCAGGGACAGGTGGCCCCAGCATCTCCAGGTCAGCTCCAGGGGCACCTGGAGTCACATGCCCGCCTCCCCTCTCCCTTCAGGCCCCTTTCCCTACTCCCCTCCCCAGCAGAGCCCAATGCTAATCTGATTTATGATGTCTGCACAGAAGAAATGACACTGGAGAGGCCATTTAAATCATCCTGTCAGGGCCGCTCTCCCTGCCCAGGCAGCCTCCTTATCTCTACTCCCTTTTTATTAAAGCTAAAAGCCTTTTCCCAGCTAGGGAACAGCTGCTGAAGAGAGGCAGACCCGGCCCCACAGATGGTCTGTTGACAGGTTTCCAGGGGACAAAGGGATGCTCATCCCAGGAAGCTGATGTCCTGAGGGCACACGCTGCCCTCAGTATCCCTCAGCCTCGCCTGGACCCCATGGGCACTAACAAACATATCTCAGCCAGAGGAGAGGAGGGGCCCCCGGGGTAAGGAACACGGAACTAGGGCCTTAAGATAAAGACTCAAGTCCTTTCCTTGGCCTGTGTGTGTGTTCAGTCGTTTAGTCGTATCCGACTCTTTGCAACCCCTGGACTGTTTAGCCCGCCAGGCTCCTCTGTTCATGGGACTTCCCCGCAAGGATGCTGGAGTGGGTTGCCATTTCCTCCTCCAGGAGATCTTCCCAACCCAGGGATCGAACCCATACCTCCTGCATTCTCTGCATTGGTTCCTTGGCCTACAAAGTCTGCTTTGACCAGGCCCAGCCTCCATCCCTGGTCTCAATCTTGTACCACTGACATTCCAGCCATAATTGATCTCTTTCTCTTCTCAAATAACCCCTGTGCCTTCCTACTCTGGTCCTTTGCACATGATGTTTGTTCCAGGAGCATCATTCCATTTCCCCTTCACCTGGTTCACTCCTCTCTTCCTTCCCATCCCAGCTGAGCATCATTTCCCTGGGGATGCCTCCCCTGCCCTCCTAGATTAAACGAGGTTCTCCTGCCATGCACTCTCATAGGATGCTGCAGACTGTTCCTTTTCCTTTTTTTTTTTAAAACGGTGCTGCTTTTTGTTTTGTTTTCAGTTTTATTTATTTATTTTTGATGGGGCTGGGTCTTCATTGCTGTGCAGGCTTTTCTCTAGTTGCAGCAAGCAAGGGCTCCTCTCTAGTGTAGCCCTCACCTGTGGTGTGCAGGCCTCTCATTGTCCTGGGCTCTCTTTCTCGGGGGCACAGGCTCTAGGGCATGCAGGCTTCAGCACTTGGGGCACACGGGCTCAGAGGGGCCCTCCTGGGCTCTAGAGCACATGCTCAACGGTTGTGGGGCACGGGCTTAGCTGCTCTGCAGCATGTGGGATCTTCCTGGACCAGAGACCAAACCTGTGTCTCCTGCACTGGCAGGCAGATTCCTTACCAGTAAGCCACGAGGGAAGGCCTGTAGTTTGGTTTTTTTTTGTTTGTTTTTTTAATCACTAGCACACTCTTTGTGTTCTTATTTGATTAACAACCATCTAGCCCACTGTTGTAAGCTCCTATGATGGCTGGAACTGATTGTTTCATTACATAGTTTCATTGAGGTCTAAGTTCCATATCATAGACTGGCTCTGTTATCCATCCCCTTGCCTGTAAACAGGCCAAACATGTGAATACAGGACTCTGCCTTCAACATGAGTGAGACCCTGGTCTCTCCACATTTTTCTGAGATGCCACGGTTCTCGCCTCTGATGCTTATCCTAACCCCATTAGTCTCTGAATCCCAATCCATGATAATTGACCTCAAATTCAACCATCAAGAATAATTCTACTTTAGTAACCACAGCTGTCATCCTTATTAAAGGGCCCTAAAACTAAGCACAACTGTTATCCCCATTTTGCAGATTAGGAACTAAGATTCGTCAAAGGTTTAACTTACCCAGAGCTACCTGGCTGGAAAGAAGCAAAGCCAGGATTCAAACCAAGTGAAACCTAGGCTTCTAGGAACCATAATTCTATACTGGCTCACAAGGACGTCTGCACTTCTCAATTGAACTTCATGACCTTGAACAAGTTAGTCAAACTGTCAGCTTCAGTAACACAGAAATAATAATAGTGCCACCCTCACAGATGACGGTCGGGCAAATGACAGCATCGTGGTGCTTGGAACCCAGCATGACGCCCGCTAGTGCCCCGATTCCTCATAATACTCCTGGAGGGGCCGAAGACTAGGTTTCAATGTACCTGTTTGTTTTTTAAGAAGTTAGTTTATTTACTTATTTATCTCTGGCTGCATCAGTTCTGAGCTGTGGCACGCGGGTTCCAGGGCGTGTGGGCACAGTAGCTGGGGCGTGTGGACTTAGTTGCTCTGCAGCACACGGAATCTCAGTTCCCCGACCAGGGACTGAACCTGAGCTCCCTGCACTGGAAGGCAGAATCTCAATCACAGGATCACCAGGGAAGTCCCTACTTGTGCCTTTTAAAGGAATGATGGAATGAGGGTTAAAGAGGCTAACTGAAGTCCTGGGGCTCCGACTGTGCCATCAGGGCCCTGCTACCACGCACTCCAGCTCCCATCATTTCTCCTGGGGGGAAAGGAACCCAGTACCTCAGTGTCTGTTGGCAGCAGGAACAGCCTTTGCCCCGTGTCAAGTCTCAGACTCTGGCTGAGATGGGGGGTATTTCCTGGGAGAGGGAGCCAAGCCAGAGCCAGTCCCTGGATGAGCCAGCAGGTCCCTACCTCGGCACCCCCAAGAACCCCTTTTAGGGAGGCTCTTGGGAGCTCTATGGAGCCGAACCCTGAAGGGCCGTATCTGCCAAACCAATTGCATTTATTAAGTCATAATTCATTTTTATTTGTCAAGGACGCATATGAGGTCCAATCAGGGCTCCTGATCAGCCCAAGATAAGCAGGGCAGCCAGATGGAGCTGACGGAATTTCAGCCCAAAGCAGAGAAATGACATTTCATTTAGTCTGAGCCAACCTGTCATGGGGAGATGTATGATCTCCTCGAAGCTTTTTGAAATATTGCTGATCGCTATAGGCCCCATATTACGACATTGAGAGGTGGCCCCGAGGGGTCTGGGGACTCAGGCTGGGGGAGCCTTGGCCCGTGAGAACTGAGCTGCTGCTACGGGAGGAGGAAGAGCAAGAGGCTGCCGACCGCGGCTCAAATGCAAAGCGTTAGTCTCTCAGTCGTGTCCGACTCTTTGCGATCCCGTGGACCGGAGCCCGCCAGGCTCCTCTGCCCATGGGGATTCTCCAGGCAGGAATTCTGGAGTGGGTTGCCATGCCCTCCTCCAGGGGATCTTCCCAACCCAGGAATTGAACCGGGGTCTTCTGCACTGCAGGCAGATTTTTTACCACCTGAGCCACCAGGGAAGCCCTTCCCCATCTGGCTGCCCCTACCTGGCATCTTTCCTTTTGGGGGCTGTTTCTGATGTTCATTTTAACCAGATATCACCTGGACAGGCAGATGGGGAAGGCAGAGACAGGACTGGGGTCCAGCCTGTGCCACTGGCTTCACCCTGGGGCCACCCTAGCACTGCCACTGCGGGCACAAGCAACCTGGCGGCCAAGTCACCTCCCCTCTCAGTCTGGGTCTAAGTTCCCTTAGCTGATAAGTGGGACTGGCCCCATCTATTCTACTTCCTCGCAGAGCAACCTTGAGATTCAAGGTCAAAATGTGACTGCACAAAAGGGAACGCACTTTACACAGTATACTATATGACACAAAGATGCTTGCTTTCTATAATGAAGTATCTTATTATTTTAAACTTGGGAGAAAATATACCCATTATCACCATCAAAGAGTAATTTTCAAAAAGTTAAAAAACTTGAATATGGTACAAATATAGACTGAACATGTGTCAGAGGTTGTGAAACTCATCAATACAGGAGCCCGCAAGAAGGTAGCTACTGCTAAGTCACTTCAGTCGTGTCCAACTCTGTGCGACCCCATAGACGGAAGCCCACCAGGCCCCACCGTCCCTGGGATTCTCCAGGCAAGAACACTGGAGTGGGTTGCCATTTCCTTCTCCAATGCATGAAAGTGAAAAGTGAAAGTGAAGTCGCTCAGTCATGTCTGACTCTTTGCGACCCCATAGACTGCAGCCCACCAGGCTCCTCCGTCCATGGGGTTTTCCAGGCAAGAGTACTGGAGTGGGGTGTCATTGCCTTCTCTGCAAGAAGGTAGAGCTAGTTCAAATTGAAGATTTTCAGGGACTGGGAATTTATGGGCATTTAAACAGGAATAAGAGGCTAAGATTCCAGGATTAGATACAAAACTGGTTATTGGCTGACTGGGCAATAACGAAATCATAACCTTTGGGTTATCTTTTCCAGTGGGGAGGAGTTATTGGCATCTCTACTGGATAAGATCTACAGGTTGACATATGACTTCAGCCTAAGCCCTTAATTGTCAACAGCAAAGTCAAACAAAAGTACATTCCCTTAGATACTAAAAAATCCTCAGGTAGGCTGCTTAAACAAATGCTCAAGGATGACTTTGAAAGGACAAACTGCACACTCCCATCTCTAAATTTGGGGTAGCTTTTCCTTTTCCTGGCCACACTACACAGCATGTGGGATCTTAGTTCCCTAACCGGGGATTGAACCCAGGCCTCCTACATTGGGAGCACAGAGTCTTAACCACTAGACCACCAGAGAAGTACCTCAGTGATTTTTCTTATCTATCAGAGTTGCAGTAAATTGTAAATTGCCGAGAGAAAGGCAGCCAGTCCCCTCCCTCCTACTCACAGAAGCACCGAGAGTCGCAGAGGAAACCTAAGGCCATTACTGGGTACAAAACCCTCTCTCCATCCCTTCCATATACCTGGTTCTATCTCCTCCTCAAGAACAAACAATTTTAAATGAGGCTGCAGTGAACGTGGGCGAGCAGGTATCCTTTTCATATGGGTTTCATTTCCTTTGGATGTATACCCAGAAGTGAAACTGCTGGGCTATATGGTAGATCTATTTTCAGTGTTTTGAGGAACCTCCATATGGTTTTCCATAGTGGATGCACCAACTTGCATCCCCACCAACAGTGCACAAGGGTGCCCTTTTCTCCACCTCCTCACCAAGGCCGTTATCTCTTGTCCTCTTGATGACAGCCATTCCAGCAAGTGTGAGAGGATGTCTCATTGTGTGGTTTTTATTTGTATTTCCCTGACAAGTAGTGGTGGTGAACACCTTCTCGTGTGCCCCTTGGCCATCTGTATATCTCCTTGGGAGAAATGTCAGCTTCTCTAAGGCTGCCCCTTACCCCGTTAAGGGCAGTTATCTGCCTAAAGACCGGAGTCCCGCCTTTTCCCAATGGTAACAGCTGACACTCTGTGCCACCCACCATTTCAGGCAAGTTATCTGAACGCACAGCCACCTCTGCAGGAGACAGGTGAGGGAAGCGAAATACAAAAAGAGGAGGCAGCTTGGTTACCTGGCCAGCAGTTAGTGAAACCAGGGTCCAATCCAGGTGGCCTGGCTCCAGGGAGCACAGTTTCAATCACCAACCCCTTCTGCTTCTCCACTCATGGGAAAGCTCCTTACTGGAGGCAGAAACTGCACCAGAAATCCTCTGCAGGTCCCCACAGCAACCAAGAAAGCATTCCATTTGGAGAAAAGAGTCACAGTGGGAAATCCAAGGCTGTTTGTCTAACCAAAAATACACTGTTAACTAAAGCCATAGTATAGCTCTTTTTAGGGGGAAAAAAAAATCAGTGACAAGTTTTTAACAGTTTCATGTAAAAAGAATGTGCCACTCACATAAGTGATTTCAGTAATCACGTAACCCCTTTATGTTTCTAACAGTAGGGAGGGGAAAAAAGAACAGAAATCTTTTTTTTTTTAAAGTCTGAATAAAGAATTAAATTAGTAAATAATATCTAAATCAGAGTTATTTTTTTATTTTTCTCAAAACTTGAGTTGGTTGAAAGCACTTTAATTATTCTATAATTACATGGATTAATGTATTCCCACCCCCCACGGGAAAGTCTATGTTCTTGGGGGTGTCATGGAAGCAAGGCCAAGATATTAATAATCACACAAGTAGCCCGATATTAAGTATAAAAAGGTTAGTAATTCGAGCTCTCTTTGCCGTTCCCCTGGTGGCCGCCCAGGCTTCTAGAGGCAGAACCACAGCCTTCAGGGCCAGACAACTGCCCCGACCACTTTCCCCTCCGCCTCAATCCCACCCCTGGGATATATAAGCCTCAGTTCCTCACTGCTTCCCAGTCACAGAGTGGTCAATCTCGGCCAGCGAAGTCCCTGAGAGTGAAGACAGAGGGAACTTCAGCCACACATGGCTGGGAGATGTAGTGAGGAAGAAAGAGGAACTGGATTCACTGACAGGAACCTGGGGAAGTTTCTCTCATCTCGGAGCCTCCGGGAGCTCGGTGAGAGCTTCTCTAGACTCGGCTTGAACCGGGACAGTGCTTGAGAACGAGGGCATGGAGTATCCACAGGCCAATAAGGGCTCCTGGCTAGTGACACTCACAGGGTCATGGCTACCAGCGGGGCGGGGAGTGGATCCAGGGGCCACGGCTCCAGGAAGACACAGATATCAACCTCTGACATCCCCACTATGGGCAGCAATTCACTCTGAAGAAATATGTGTCCACATCCATCCACCCTACCGAGGTCAGTATTTAAAAAAAAATGACCAAAGAGTTTTTCCCTAAATTTCCCCCTTCTTTTGGCAAATATTTTATTGCCAGAGTTCCAATAAAATAGGCTGTGCTGAGTATGGACTGTGGGTCCTGCCCCACCTGCTTCACGTTTCAATCATCAAACAATCCAACACTTGTTTTTTTTTTTTCTGGCTGCACCACAGGGCGTATAGGATCTTAGTTCCCTGACCAGGGATCAAACCTGTGCCCCCTGCAATGGAAACATGGAGTCTTAGCCACTGGAAGCACAAGTCTTAACCACTGGACCAGAAAAGTCCCTGATGCTCTCCTGCATCCACTTTACAGCAGGCAACTGAGGTTTCCCAAGGATGATGTGCACCCCCAAGGCGACACAGTTCTTAAGCAGCAGAGCCAGCGCGAGAATCCAAGAAGGCCAACTCCAAAGCGATGCTGTCCCCACTCGTGACAGCCCTGCTGTTGGGGAAATGAGTCTCCAGGAGCCCACTTGTGCACCTAGATGCCTCCAACATCCCCGAGCTTCTAACGACCTGATGTGAGAGGTTACAGAGAGGGGGCGATGGGAGGAGATGTTTTTACTCTAGTGATTTCAGTTAGTCTTGTTGTTAGTCGCTCAGTAATGTCCGACTCTTCTGTGACCTCAAGGACTGTAGCCTGTCAGGCTCCTCTGTCCATGGAATTTCCTAGGCATGAAGAGTGGAGTGGGTTGCCATTTCCTTCTCCAGGGGCGTCTTCCTGACCCAGGGATCAAACTCATATTTCCTGAACTGGCAGGTGGATTCTTTACCACGGAGCCACCAGGGAAGCCCTGTGATTTCAGTAACCGGAGTCTTTGTGCCTCTTCGGCTTCTCCTCCCTGGTCTTCTGAGTGCCTTCCACCACACAGTCAGAGAGGCTCCTAAATGGGAAATGACACTGAGCACTAAGGCAGAGTCCTGAACAGCGCGAGCTGGGATCGGGCAACAAGAGGGAACCCCCCAGGCAGTATGGCTTTTAGAAACAGAATGCTCAACCAATGACCACTGATCACCCCTGAGTGGACACACTCATGGACAGCAGAGGTAGGTGGACAGGAGAGAATTAAGAAGATTCTCAGAGATTCTATGGAGGAAGACGTGCCGCTATGACTAATAATGTCATGAATTATAAATGACTTTTTTTTTTTTTTTTACAAAACCTCACAGCCTGCAAAGCCTGCACAACCACCCCACGAAGGAAGTACTGTTATCCCTACAACTGTATAGATGAGGAAACCCAGGGGCACCTGGCCAATAAATGGCAGAGCCATGCACACCCCCAGGGGGCCCGACTTCAAACCCTCTGCCCTGCCTGCCACACGCCCAAGCTCAATGACACCTGGCCAGCCCACTTCTCCCACACTCTGTCCACAGCTCTCCTATGGCTCTGACATGCCAGGCCTGCACACAGTAGGTACTCAAGAAACATCTGCTGGAAAACACGTTTGAGATCTCTTCACTGCTTCTCCAGTGACGCGGGATGGAAAGACTACCAGAAAGAAGGAACATGGCAAGGGGAGCTGGAAACACGTGTGATGGAACCCAGGCCCTGACTGCCCTTCCTCACCAGCCCAGCTAAAATGACTGGAAAGAAGGCAAAAAAGGCTGAGACCCCCCGCCTCCCCCCGCAACAGTAGAGAGTAGAAGGGCCAACAACAGCAGGCAAAGCAATTAGCAAGGCTATGTTTGCAGGGGGAGCAGACAGCCACTGAGAAATGGCGCGGCAGGCGACAGTGGGGAACTGGATGACAGCTGTCTCAGACCAGAGAGGCCAGCCCAGCAGGGCCCTGGGACCTCTGAGACACAGGCTGGGGTGCAAAGTAAGACCTAAACCTCCAGATCCCCTCCCAGTCCCGATGGAAGACATGATTTGCTCTCTGGAGTGGTAAAAAGACAGATTCTGCCACACACACCACAGACCAGAGCGCCACCCTGAGGACAGAGGACCCGGCCCAATTCCACATAATGACCATGCAGAGCACCCGGCCCTCTTTCCCCAGCAGGCTCCTGGGCCTCTGGAGTGGACAGGCTGGTGTCTCTTGCAAGCCCCTCATCTCTGCATCCAGCTCATCCTTACCGGACTGTGCATGTAGGTCACCAGGCCTCTAGTCCCCATCTCATCCAACCCCAGCTCCTGACTTTGTCACCTTTCTCTTGGCTAATTTCACACAAATTCAATAGGGCCTCGGCCCAGGTAGGGTCTTAAACACACTCTCACTAAAATCCAATTAACCTTCGATAAAGGTCCCGCAATCAATAGTCATCCTGTGGCTTGAGGAGGCTGCATCCAGCCCAGGCAAGCACACTCCCACATGACCTTTATTCTTAATGAAATCAATGACAGTCACTGTCACCAGCTCTTAAAGTGACTGGCAAATATGATCACTGGGTCAGGCCCTCAGTAATATGCCGCTTCTGGGCTCAGAGCAGAGACAAATGAGAGCCCCTGCAGGCTGCGGGCACTGCAGGCCCCATACTAGGCAGAGAGCCCACCTAGGCAGGGCAGCCACGTGCCTGGATGCACAAAACAGCGGAGGTGAGGCCTGAGGGCCCACCTGGGGCAGCCAGGGGCCCCCTGGCCCTGTGGCAGGTGGCTCCTGAACTCCAGTGAGTGTCTGAACCACCTGGAGAGTTTGTTAAAATGCTGATTCTCGCAAGCCCTCCCACCCCAGATTCTGATAAGTCGGTTTGGGATGGGGCCCAAGAAACTGCATTCAGGTCTTATCTCCTGGCAAGCCGAGAGCGGCTCTTCTGTAAAGTATCCGAGCAGAACAGACCCTTAAGAGTCCAGCTAACCCAACACCTCCAGTAAGCATATTGAGGCCCAGAGAAGGAAGCAATTTGTCCAAGGTCACACAGCGGCCCACTGGCAGAGATGGAGCCTGAACCCAGGTCTCTGGCCTGCTAACATGGTGTTTTCTTAGCTGAGTCTTATCAGGAACTGGCCACTTAGACTGGTCTTCAGGTCCTCACATATGAGGCCCAACTGGGCTGGGGTGCTGTGGGGTGAGGGGGGCCTCTTCAAGGGAAGTGGGGACGACTAACAAGTGCTGGAGGGATCTGCAGCCCTGCCCATCTCCCCTCCAGAGCCACTTCCTGCTGAGCCAACAGCTTGTAGCAGCCAAGATGCCACTAACTACCCTTCCCCCCAGGATCGTGGCAAGATCTGCCTCTGGTCACTCCCCCCTGTCCCCTGCAGGACATGCCAATCGACACTCAGCCAGGCAGTCCTCAGCAGGGACAGTCACGCCAGGGACAGGCCCACTCAGGCCCACAGGCCTAGGGAGGCTTCGGAACCTCAAAAGTTTGTTAGAAACTTCCATTCACATGGAGTCTTTCATGCTACTCACAAATATACACACACATATACACACAAATATACATACACACCCCACTAATCTTCCATGAGGCCTGTGGCTTTGACGTTGGCTGGGAATTGGGAAATTAACCTAATAACAGGTTAATTTCTGCATAGCAAGGCCTGTTCCTCGTCCACTCCTAATATCACTGATGGTCAGCAGAGCACATGGCCCACCGCCCACGGCCTAGTCTAACGTTCCTGTGCAAGGATTGAATGACATCATCTCGGAACACTACCAAAGAGCCTCCCAGGTCACGTAAACCCTAGAAGCCAGGGGCAGGGGCTTAAGAGGAGAAGGAATTAAGACAGTATGGTATTATCAGAAGGACAGACCTACAGACCAAGGGAAGAGAACAGAGCCTCCAGAAAAGACCGGCAGCGGCCTGATGACAAAGATGCCAGGTCTAAACTACCACGCGGTATGATGCCATTAACACGCAGTTCAGGGAGGTGACAGAGGTCAGAACAGCGGTGGCTCTGGGGGCAGTAAGAAGGGTGTGGACTCTGAGGGGGCATGAGGGGCCTGCCATGGGGCTAGAAATGGCTTGTGTCTTTGCCCAGCTGGTGAGTACATGGGATGTCCATATGACAACACACGAGGTGTTCCATGAAGATCTGAGACCTCATGTAAGTTATCTTCCTTCCCTGAGTCCTCTTGATTCTTCATCCCTAGAATGGAGACAAGACCTCCCTCCCTCCTAAGATTGTGACACAGAATGAGCATGGCACCCAGAGTCAGGCAGTGAGTAAACATCAATGGTCAAAGGAGGTAACAGAGAAAGGGCAAGCCCCAGGGATGATGATAATAATGAAAACAGCAACAACCATCAACTAGCTACCAATTTGGAGCTTTAGCCATGCACTAGGAGGGTGAACCTAGTCCTCTAGAAAATGGAACAACGCTTGTATGAACTTGACGTGAGCTAGAGAGAGGAGGGCTGCATTCGGATGGTGCCCTGGGAGTTGGCAAAGGTTCTGTCAGTATTCCAACTCCTTCTTCGAGGAGTTACTGGCGTGGCTGTCAGCCTACTAGACTCAGGTTCCCCTGCAGCCCCGGGCAGAGATGCCTGGGAAGAGGATGGAGAAGGTGGAGGAGAAAGGACTCGGAACTCATGCCGACCTGGCTTCCGCTCCTGACTGTCCCTGCTAGCTCTGTGATGCTAGGCAACCTGTTTAACCTCTCTGAGCTTCAGCTTCTCATCTAGAAATGGGATTAATGAGATATCCTTGACAGGGCATCTGTAAGGAGTAGATTATATGTTGTCACATGTTTGGTTCCTATTAGCTGCTAATAAAAAGCAGAGACATTACTTTGTCAACAAAGGTCCCTCTAGTCAAGGCTATGGTTGTTCCAGTAGTCATGTATGGATGTGAGAGTTGGACCATAAAGAAAGCTGAGCACCAAAGAATTGATGCTTTTGAACTGTAGTGTTGGAGAAGACTCTTGAGAGTCCCTTGGACTGCAAGGAGATCCAACCAGTCCATCCTAAAGGAGATCAGTCCTGGGTATTCATTGGAAGGACTGATGTTGAAGCTGAAACTCCAATACTTTAGCCACCTGATGCGAAGAGCTGACTCATTTGAAAAGACCCTGATGTTGGGAAAGATTGAGGGCAGGAGGAGAAGGGGACGACAGAGGATGAGATGGCTGGATGGCATCACGGACTCGATGGATGGGAGTTTAAGTGAACCCCGGGAGTTGGTGATGGACAGGCCTGGTGTGCTGCAGTCCATGGGGTTGCAAAGAGTTGGACACGACTGAGCAACTGAACTGAACTGAGCTGCTAATAATAATTATTGCTATTGTTTTTCCCAGACCAGATTGATATCAGCCTGCCGGACTTTGCATGTTCACAGAAAATAAAAACCAACACTCTACTCCAACCTTGCCTCATAGAGGTCAACCCAGGGCACGAGGCTGGCTTAATTTGTCTGCTAATTCATAGGATGTCCACCAGAGTCTGCTCTGCACAGAACACCGGCTTTATCTGCAAAGCTGATTCAAGAGGGTTGAAGTTGGAGCTGTCGAGCCCAGGCCCCCAGAGGACATCACCCAGCCCCAGCTCCCACCAGCCACCTCCAGCCTTCTCCCAGGTAGCCTCACTCAGCCAGGAGCAAGCAATTCAGAGCAAATCTCTGTGTGCACTTTGAAAATCAGAGCTACCTCTGGTCAAACACCATCACAGCTCTGGGCTCACTGGACCCCAAGAGATGAATGGATTCAGGGGTGCAGCTGGCACGAGAAGCCCACTGCTGCTGGCAGGAAGTAAATTCCAGTAACTTGAAGCCCTTGGGGTCTGCCCTACTCGGCAGGCAGAGAGACCCTGCTTCCCTTTACGACTAGGATAAACAAGAGGTAACCTCCCCTCCCCTCCCCTCCCCTCCTCCCTGGCACCAAAGACTCTGTACTCAGGGTACTGGTGGACAAAGGACAAACCAGCCCTGGCTAGAGGCAGGAATGTACCCGCATCCCAACCAAGGGTGCGAGAGGAAGGCGAGCAGGTCTCACCGCACCCTCCTTTGCAGGGAGCACTGCCCAGACACCCTCCAGCCAACGGTGAGGGCAGCAGGCGTCAGAAGCCCCGAGCTCTGCTCCTGCCGAGTGACCCCAGGACAGCCCTTTGTCTCTGGGCTTCTGCCTATCTCTAAAGCAGAGGTCTGAACTGGAACAGGACTGTTCTCCAGGAAAGCCCAACAGGCAACTCGCGATGGCCGAGCTGCCCCCAGGTGAAGCAGGGCAGGGAGTAGGGAGGCCCCTCCAGCCTCCTCGCCAGCCCAAGAGGCCCCCCGAAGCATTCCAGGAGCCCTGTTTCCCAAGTCAGGGGCCAACGGCTGGTCCCCGGAGGACAAGGCCAGCTGTGGCTCACCTTTCCCAGCCATGCTCTTGGCAGCCTCTTCCTTTATGAACTTCCCTGGTAGCTCAGAGGGTAAAGCATCTGCCTGCAATGTGGGAGACCTGGGTTCGATCCCTGGGTCGGGAAGACTCCCTGGAGAAGGAAATGGCAACCCACTCCAGAATTCTTGCCTGGAGAATCCCATGGACAGAGGAGCCTGGTGGGCTACAGTCCATGGGGTCTCAAAGAGTCGGACACAACTGAGCGATTTCACTTTCATTTTTTATGAACCAAGAGGAGTCCTGGAGTCAGAGAGACGTGGAGTCAGAGAGCTAATTCTAGCTCTATGAGCTGTCTGACCTCAGGCAACGCACCCTCCTTCTCTGAATCTCTGACGCCTCACCTGCAAGATGAAGGCATGCAGGCCTCCCTTCTGAGATGTTTATGGAGGAAAGGGCCTGGCACAGGGTGTTAGGCGTTCAGCAAACAGGAACAGTAAGAGGAGATACGGGATAAGGGAGAAAAGGACAAGCCCAAAGAGTGAGGACAATAATCTCGCTACCATGCTGGAGAGCTCAGCACACACCACGCACTGTTCTAAGTGCGGTGGTGCACAAACCTGTGGTCATCACGACCATCGTTACAAATGGAGCTCTCATTGTCCCCGCTGACGGAGGCCACACTGGCACTGAGGCCTGGGCTCCCAAGCTGCACACTCTCCGGCGACGTCTCCTGGCTCATCTGCGGAGCCAAGAAGTGGCTTTGTCCTGGGCTGTCCCCCTATGGGGACCCTAGGCTCATCTTTGTGTGTTGCCCTGGATAAAGTAGGGAAGAGCATTTACTTCTACTAGCTCTGGTTGTCCCTTGCATTCCTTCCCCTCACCAGCCACGTGGGGCATGTCACTGCACCCCTCACCCTTCAGGGACTCCCCAGGACCTTGGGGTCACGGCCGAGTTCTGCTCCATCTGCCCGCAGCCCTGCAGAACCTCACCACTCCTCTGCCCTTCCTTGCAACACCCCTCTGCTCCCACAACTCTGCCACCCTGAGACGTGCGCGCGCACACACACACACACACATGCACACACACGCACACACATGCACACACGCACACACATGTCTGGAAAATCCCCACTCAGACAGCTGGGGAAGCCGACCTGGGGAAGCGGTGAGCACTTTTTCCGTGTGGCGCCCTGGGGACGGGCTCACACCCCTCGCTGCCTGAAGGATGGTGCTAAGGATGCAGTTGTGTGACCGACTCCAATGCTGGGCTGGGAAATCCTTGACAAAAGGAACTGTGTCTGGTTCCCCTCTGAACCCACACCCCTCGCACAGAGTAGGGGCTAAACAATGATGAACTCTGGTGAAAAGGTCCCCCCCTCTACCCCTATCTGTGGGACCCCCTGGTCACCAAGAAGAAGGAAATGGGGTTCAGGCCCCCCAGCCCACCAGCCAGCGCTCCCTGAAGGCCGGGGAGTGGCAGGCAGGAGACAGAAGCCCTTCTGTATTCAGCTCTAGGCTACTCACCGGCTCCAGCTATGTCCTCTCTGCCTGATACCTGGAGACCCAGGAAGGGCAGGAGGTGTGTCCAGGCCCCACAGGATGGAAGATTAAGTCCTGAGAGTCTGCACCACTGTTCTCACATTTCTGCAAGCTGTGGGGCTCGGATGACACAAGACAGATGGTGATAATCCCCTGTTCAGGCAGGGCCTGTGGGAGGGGCCCAGCGCGTGCCCGCACCCCACTGCCCGCTGCCAAGCCTGGCTCAGGAGATGGGTGGAGGGCTGCCCTAGAGCACCTGGAAGGCTGCTTCATGCTCCAGAGATTTAATAACTCTTCAGAAAAGACAGGCCCCGCTTCCAGGCCGTGAGACCTCCCCTGGACACACCTGCCCTCACCGGGCAGACCCCGCCCGCAGCAGAGCGCGCTCGACTCACCTCGTTGACGTCAATCTTGTTCCGCTCCATGTAGTGCCTGTCGTTGACCTGCCCGCCATCCACAAACTCCATCAGAAGCACCCGCTTGGTGGACAGCTCCCAGTAGATGTGGGGGACCTGGAGTGGGAGAGCGCAGGTCAGGAAGGGCTGGGAGGCTGGGGGCTCTGGGCAAGGGCTACAGATAGGCACGTGGGCCAGACATCAGCTCACACACCTTCCGGGAACAGGAGGGAAGGCCCAGAGAGACCCCAGCAGAGAGGGGCAGGGAAGGCAGGAGGCAGGCCGAGAAGGAAGGGCAGGCTGCTCCGCCTCCCCCAGCAAGGCCCCAGGCCTCCCCCAGGGACCCTCCTGCTTGGGGACCAGAGAATAAGTTCCCCGCCTTCCTCAGTGCCTTCCAGACACAATGAAGGGCACACACTAAAAGTGGGGCTTAGGGGGAAGTACATGGAACCTCTCAAATCTGAGCCACAGTTGGGGTTAAAAGCTATTTCTCTCTCACCAGGCTTATTTCAGGCTCCTCATGTGAATATAAACACTCTGCCTCAGTTTCAACACCTGTACAATGGGTGTAATTATTATATACGTGAATGAATAAATTTTAACCAGGTGATAAATTTTTCAGTTAGGAAGTCCTGAGTTTTCTCATGACCGTTCCCTGCAAGCCTTCTGTGGCAGACAGTGTGCTGAAGCCTAACCCAACACCTATTCCCAATCCTCCTCTTCCCCAGGAAAAACGAAATACTTTCCCTGCCTGCCTTGCAGTAGTTATGGCCATGTGACACAGTTCTGGCTTGTGAGTCACAAGTGGAGGTCTGCTAGAGGATGTGGGAAGGCTTTTACTTTCTTAACAAAAAGGGATGTTTATAAATATTGCAACTCTTCTTACCCTTCTCTTCCTACCTTGAGAGTGAAGTGATACCTGGAGCTGCAGCAGCTGTTTTATAACCATGAGGAAAATTCTAAGAAAATCACAGAGATCCCAGTTCTGACACCGTCAGACCACTGAGACAATATCAACAGGCAACTGCGGCAAGTCTTCCTGTTATGTGAGGAAAATACATTCTTTTTGTTTAAAACACTCTAGATGGAGCTGTCAGTTATGTACAAACAAATGCATTCCTAACTGATATACTCTCTAATTCCCTCTGATTCTAAGGACACCCAATAACCAAAAAGATACTAGATTTCCCTAGAAGCAGCCAAGATGTTGGGCTGTACCAAGGACTGCCGAGTGCCATGTGAGTGAGTGACACCTATGAGTCCCACCGATGTCAGGAAGGAGGAAGGACCAGGCTTTCAGCATGCCACAATTCCCCAACAACTTCATGGGCTTATTCCAGTTACAGATAAAGAAGCAAGGGCAGCTAATTCAAGCGATTAGGGGGAATAAGTTCTTCCCTCATCCCAGCTCTCAAAGTTCACATAGCAGTAAGACAGCAGGCTTGAGCCAAGAAACTTTTTTTGCTCCCCGCTCTACTAACTGTTGTGTTTGAATCTAGCCACTTAAATCCTCCATGCCTCTGTTTTTCTCACTAAAAAGGAGACTGTGGGACTTCCCTGGTGGTCCAGTGTTCAAAAGTCTGGGCTCCCAGTGCAGGGGGGACAGGTTTGATCCTTGGTCAGGGAACTGAGATTCTGCATGCCCTGGGCATGGCCAAAATAAAAGAAAAAAAAGGAAGGAGACTCTTCCTGCTCCATCTCAATAAGGAGTACTGGGGACAAAGCAGGCCGTACATACAGGAGAACCCTCTGGAACAAATTTCCCACTGAAACCAAGGCATCATTTTGTTTACTCCTTTCCTGCGGTTTTTGCCATTTAAAAATCTAGACCAATGGAGAAATCTGGGACCCTATGTCACTTTGAACTTAAAAGTCGGTCTCGCTTGGCATTTTTTAAAAAGTCTCTTTAAAAATACGAGTACAAGTTTGCTGCTGCTGTTTGAAAGAAAGTGAAAGCAGCTCAGTCGTGTCCAGTTCCTTGCAATCCCATGGACTGTAGCCTGCTAGGCTCCTCTGTCCATGGAATGCTGCAGGCAAGAATACGGAGTGGGTAGCCATTCCCTTCTCCAGGGGATCTTCCCAACCCAGGGATCGAACCCAGGTCTCCCGCATTGCAGGCAGATTCTTTACCAGCTGAGCCACCAGGGAAGATGCTGTTTGAGGCTTCCAAGTAAAAGGGACATACTTGGGGGTTAAGTCTTTCCCCTGGTATGCCTGGGGCCGAAGCTTGACAGTGGGGTGCCTGGGGCTCTAGAGACTCGCTGTCAAACACCCCTCTGTGCCTGCCTGGAGCAACGTGGAAAACAGCCATGCAAGAGCCAGAGATGCAAAGAGAAAACCCCAAGGCTGGAGACTGCCTGGGTTTTGGTCAGGGTTCTAAGTGTGCTGAGACCCCATCCCCTACCTTTCCCCCAGGTCTCCCTCCAAATGCAGCCAACCCAGCCTCACAATAGATGTGTC
This sequence comes from Bos grunniens, assembly GCF_055505025.1. NCBI lineage: Eukaryota > Metazoa > Chordata > Mammalia > Artiodactyla > Bovidae > Bos > Bos grunniens. The sequence goes on from NC_141174.1 coordinate 14,245,788, forward strand.
TGCGGAGGTACTGCTTAGCTCTGAAACAGCAGAGACAGCACCCACCCCCATCCCCGCCAGAAAAAAAGCAAGGCAGAGGGGTTTGTCGTGGGAGCTCAGGGAGGGCTGCGGTTGCCCCTCGATGGATGTAACACAGAAATGACTGCAAAATGCAAAAGTGCTTCCTGCTCAGTTAGGAGACACTTGGCCTGACTGGATACAAGATCAAGCGACTTGCCCCTAAATCAGCACGTGAGCAGGAGGGTTAAGGGGCACCAGGTGAAATTCACTTCACCCCAACACTCATGTTTCACCATCATTCCTTTCTCAGCTTTTTCCATCAAAGAAGGGAAAATGAAAGAGAAAAATTTTGAAAGAGGCAATAAGAACCACCCTGTCCCCTGCCCAAACAAAAATCAACCTGGGAGGCTCGCAGTCAAGGTGCCTGCTGACCCCAGAGGCAGAGTCACACCCGGCCCTCAGGACCTCTGGGTCTGGGGGGGTCTACCTCCTCACGGCAGGAGGGCCCACCCCTGTAGGCCCCGTCTGCCCCCCATACGAGAGCCAATCGTGACCCCAAGAAGGAGAACAGAGAGGAGGGAAAGTTCCAGCCCAAGACCTTGACCTCAGCCTCATTAACGGGCCCTGACCTGCACTTCCTCTTTGTTCTGGTGCCTGGCAAGCATACCTGGGAAGGAAGGCCTGGCACGTCTGGGCATTATCTGGGGCCACGGAGCTCCCCGAACCTGAGGCCAGTGGAGCAGGGCACAGGCCTGCAGTCAGATGGCCAGGCTGGAGCCCCAGCTCTGCCTCTGCCAAGCTGTGTGACTTGGGTAAGTTGCATAATCTCTCTGAGCAGCGGTTCCCTTGCCTGTAAAAGGCTGATGACAATTACAATGAAAGCAACGTTCCCTGCTTCCTACAGGCATGGATGAGGTCCTGGTGCTCAGCAGCACAACAGCCGCCATACGACAGCCACAGAGAATTTCACAGGTGGTTCTGATACAGAACCAAGGCTGAGAGTTGATGCTACAGACAGCTCAGCATAACTCAGACTGTTGTGATTGTTTTGTGAAAGTTGCTCAGTCGCTTCCAACTCTTCGCAACCCCAGAAACCTTTGCAATTCTCCAGGCCAGAATACTGGAGTGGGTAGCCTTTCCCTTCTCCAGGGGAATCTTCCCAACTCAGGGATCGAACCCAGTTCTCCCGCCTTGCCAGTGGATTCTTTACCAGCTGAGCCACAAACTCAGATCTGCCCATCAATTATTCTAGAGGGACCAGAGCACAGTGGTTTAACAGGTGAGTCTGGGGCCAGGCTGCCTCTGCCCTTTCCCAGGAAGCTGTATGACTTTGGACGAGTGGCTTCATCTCTCTGGGCCTCATCTTCCCCGAGGCTGACATGGAGTTAATAATGGCATTTCTCTTGTGGGGTTGTGTAAGGATTAAGGAGGAAATATACAGGGACTTCCCTGATGGTCCAGGGCTTAAGATGCCACACTTCCAACGTAGGGCTCAGGGGTTCGATCCCTGGTTGGGGAACTAGGATCCCACGTGCTGCACCCCATGGCCGAAAAAGAGGGAACCAACGAGTAAACAGACATAAAGTACTTTAAAAAATGTCTAACACAGCCTAGCCATGTAAAAAAAAATTAACGGATACAGTATTAATAACTAGACATCAGTTCCTCTTAATCTTTGAGATCCTTAGAAAGTTATTTCACCAGAAGCATGCTCATCCTGGCAGGGTTTGCCCCCAGTTTCGAGAGAGTCCCAGGCCCCTTGTGTGCTCAGTTGCTCAGTGGTGTTCAATTCTTTGCAACCCCATGCACTTGGCAATACCCACCAGGCTCCTCTGTCCATGGACTTCCCAGGCAAGAATACTGGAGCAGACTGCCATCTCCTCCTCCAGGAGATGTTCCTGACCCAGCACTAGAGAACCCTGGAGGGGCCCCTGCTCCAGAGACAACCCCCCACCAAGCCCCTCCTTCCCGTATACAGACTCGCTCCCATCCCTTGCAGTCCCAAACCCTGTGTTTTTAAGGCGTCTGCCTCTATCTTGGCCCAGCTGTCCCCAAGGTCAGTCGCAGACCTCACTGCCTGTCCTGTCGCCTCCCACACACTCTGATGCCAGATCCACAAACGCCCTGGTCTTGACCGTTCGGCCTGGCTGCCCCCTCACCTTGGCCCAGTCTCCCTGACGTGCATTTGCATTCGGTGCTCGTCTGAGGTGCGGCGATTTATAGCACAGGGCTGAGGTTATTAAACCCACTGGAAGAGGCCTCACACACCGAGAGGTAAACTCTGCGCTGAGGCTTAATTACGCACAGATGTTGTGATGGGGTGCCAGTGTGCAAAGCAATCTATCTCCTGTTTGAAGAGCTGAACTGGGTGCGCGGCGCAAAATTTGCTTCCCACTTGTTATGTGTTTAGGCAAAATTAATTACTCGGGAGCCTTAATTCCACCATTCTCTTAGGAACGGGGTGCAGGCTTGAGAAGCAGCAGGTCAAATCGTTACATTAATTATTCACCCATTTGGCATCCTCATTTCAAAAATTTGTGTTATTATTATTATTACATGTCTTGGTCTGACAGATGCTAGTTGGCCCCAGCCAGGGGACAATTTTGCTGTTTCCATGGGAACAGTGGAGGAGATGGTTCTGTTTGTCTGGCTCACAGTACTGGCGCCGAGGACCACCCCTGCTGGGTAAGAGGCAACAGAATGTCCTTAGACGAGCACCAGAGTTGAAGTCAGAAAATGCTGTTTGTACCCCAGCTCTTCTCCTCTAAGACTGCCATCTGTAAAATGGGATGATGGTTTTTGGAAGAACCTCGTGTCCCTGTGTCTGCCTAGTACTCAGAGCCACAGAAGAAACATTCAGTAACTTCTGCCTATCCCCTTGCACAATCAACACTTCTTGGAAGCCCCCACTGAGCTCCTTATCTGGGCAGAATTAGATACTTCCTCTTGGGCACCCACAGAAACAGAGATCAGTCTCTGCCATAGTGCCAACAATCTGAACTACAGAACCCACTGTGTGTGTGTCCCCCACCAAATGGGAAGTCTTCTCAGGCAGGAGCCAACCATCTCTGGCTTAATCTACACACCCCCAGATCCTAGCACAACCACAGGCTCAGGAAGTGCTCGATAAATGTGGAATAACGGAATGAAACAAAAGGAATAGGTAAGCGGAAGAGTCATTTAGACCCGACAACAACGCTTATCAGTTAATATTATCACTTGTGTGAGAAAGCCAAGTTTTCATTGAATTGGTACCAGATCATCTGGATTTGTACCCACAAGAAGGTCTGCACACACAGTGGCATTTCCCTTGTAGGGCTGTGTAAGGACCAGCCCGTCAAGCAGGCCGGGAGCGTCTTGCCAGACCCGACTCACTCAAAGAGCTGAACTTTGCCAGTGGCTACACCATCCACCAAATCAGTGTCTCAAGACACCACACCGATCACCTGAGTTGTGGGTCTTCATCCCATGGACCAAGATTTAGGATTCTCAGGCAGCTAGTGTAGACACACCCTCCCCACCTCTGTTAATCAAACTGGAGAGCGTAAGTATAAATCACTGCCTCCGGCTTCTCAGGATGTCTTTAGAAGCCACTTGGACACTTCAGTCCCAAGCAGGAGACCTTCCAGTTCACGTGCTGAGACACCCTGCCCAGGAAGAGCCCCACTTGACCATTTGCTCCAGAACTAGGACCCGGAGCCCTGCGCCCCATCTTCCCACAATTTCCAGGCCTCTCCAGCGGAAAAGCAGAGAATGGATCTCTTCCAAGAGTTGAAAGCCAAGCTCTCCACATAGACACCAGAGGCTTCTGATCCCCGCATTGCTGTGACGAAAGGGGTACCCCTGGTAAATGGGTCCAAGCCCCACCACAAAACGTGTTGGAAGAGCAAGTGCCATGGGCTTGATCTGTCTCGTTCCAATCTCCATGGGACCTGTGGGGAACATCAGGACAGTCCTCCAAGACCAGCTCCAAGGCCGACTCCTCAGCAGAGCCTTCCCTGCCATGCTCCACCCGGAAGCCCCTTCTTCTGAATCCTTAAAGCAGGATCTCTCACTGAGCTGGGACTATGCGTCATCGGATGTTGTCTCCCAAGGTAAGTGTCACCTATCATGTCAGCAGTTCTAGTAAATACCTGAAAACACGAATCTGTTCCAATGTAATAGATACATGAGGGAACAATTTGATCATAACACAGATTTTACATTTGTTGATGGTGCAGCACTATCCATGAAAAATACTCGGAAGTGCAGAAAACTTGTATCCGGCTGATCCAAACAGGAACACCCAAAGCAGGCACACAAACATTGCCATGTGTGTGATGGGTCACAGCCCCCCACAACTTCTGTTCAATTTCAGATGACCCCCGCTACCACCTCTTCACAGTAACTCCCAAGCAGCAAATCTTCTGACGCCCATTTCTGCAAGCCCGTGTCCAGTAAAGTGCCATGTGTGCTGTGGTCTTCTGTATTTCTTAGCCATTTAATGTGTGCCAAGGTATGCTCGCATTTCATTAGGTTCCCATCTGCTTTTATTTTCTGGATCACTGGTGACATTTTTGAGTGTTGTAAGCCTAACCCCCTTTTTGCCCATAAACCCTGTGGTTTCTGCTGTGCCATTCTGCAAACGGTGGAGATTTCTAGGACATGTGTTACAGACCTGTGTATTCAGTGAGCTGATATAATAAAGTTTTAGGAAACACGTCAGAGCACAGTAACGTTAGCTATCATCACCATTACCATCATCCTCAGTGTCATCAACCCATGATTCATGGAGGCTGAGACTGTGGCTTACAGGCCCTCAGGAGGGCTCAGGGTCTTGCAATTGTAGACCATTCCATAGACATCAGTTTGCTTGACAGGTCAACAGTCCCCTTTGGTAATTTGTAACTTAGACTTCAAGGGCTTGAACATGCATCACCAGGGACAAATCAGTCATCCTCCCTCACCCAAGAAGGAGACACCCGCTGTGGGTCCTGCAAGGGGAGATGTTCAGGGCTGGGACCAGTCCTCCCCTGTACTCTTCTGCCCAACCACCAGGCCCCCACGGCCCTGCCTTCTTACCTTTAAGAAGTCAAAGTGCTTCAGCATTTGGGCCACTTTCTCAGCATTCCTTCCCTCATTGAGGAAATCCAACTCCAAAGGCAGGTTCTTCTTGGCTTCATCCACCAACCACATGAACTCAAACTCTGGAAACAGCTGCTTCACAGCCAGGACAAGCACCTGAAACCCACAAGCATCCCATCAGCCAGTCCATGACTCCCACCAAGGGCAGTCTAGTCCCTGTCCTCCTGCCTGGTCAGGGCGTTGACAAGTCCCCAGGCCTCCCCTGGAATAAGGATGGGTGGGAAAGTGGCCCCCTGGGGCCCATCTCTGTAATCCAAATCCCAGATATAAAAGCCCAACAACCGCCAGCAGAAACCACTTCCATCCTTTGCTGGGTGTTCCCCACTTGCCCAGCACTGGGTAAGTGCTATTACTCACCTTATTCCTCCATTTAGTCTTCACAGCAACTCTAGGAGGTATACACTCTTCAGCCCCATTTTACAGATGAAAAAAGTTGAGGCTCTCAGAGGTTATACAATTTTTTTCTAAATGTGCCCAGCAAGGAAGCCCAGATTCAGAATTCCCCCTGGGTCTACTCAGCCCCAAAACCCTTGCTCTTAAGCACATCACTGAACTACTGGCTTTGCAGCTCCTAGATTTGTGCTTCGTGGTCCTGTCAATAAAGGGCCTTGGGAGGGGGCCCGGCTGTAACTGCATTCTATCTATTTCTTCAGCTGAGTGGTTGGTACCTGAGCATTTATAATATCTTTTATGATTTTTGTACATCCAAAATATTTCATGATAAAAAATTATATCGGAATACGAAACCAAGGGTGGACATGACAAGAGGAGTAAGAGATAAGGGATTTGTCCACTCGGATGAAAAGCTTGGATTTCTAGTGATCTGGGCCCACTGTGGATTCTTGAGTCAGGATGTGATGAAAGAGGGAGTTTTAGAAGACTTATCTGACATTTCAGTTGTCAATTTAATGATGTGAAAGAAACATGACTGGCACAGAACCAGAGCCCAGAGATATCTGCAGGGCACAGCACAGCCCCTCTGTGGGCATGGACTCAGTTCTGAGGCTACCCCACCACCGGAGCTCTGGATCTGAGATAGTCTCACAAGTTCACAAACAATGGCTCTATAGTTAGAAAGCAAGGGTAAGGCTGGGGCCATGGGAAATGTTCCAGCATTGGGCTGGGGTGGGGCAGAAGGCAACTTTCCTGCTCTCCTATAAACCCTCCTGTTGGTATTCAAAGTCAGGCCTGGGGAGAACCACTGACAGACTCTCATCTGTGATTCTTGGTATAGATTATGGTCCAAGTCCTCTGAGAATCCCCATCTCTGGCCCTGGTCAGAGCAGAAGGACAAGGAGCAAGAACTCAAGAACCGTGGGCCTATTGCTACCAAGAGACCTTCCTCCACTGTTAAGGAAACGTAATGCTTATGTAGCCCCCCAGATTCATATGTCAAGCCCTAACCTCAGGGAGACGGTGTTCAGAGGTGCAGTCTTTGGAAAGTAATTGGGCCTAGAAGAGACCATGAAGGTGAGGCCCACATGACAGGTTAGTGTCCTTATAAGAAGAGAGAGACCAAAGCTCCCCGCTTCCCTGCCAGGCAAGGTCACAGAGAGCAGGCAGCCATCTGTCTACAGCCAGGAAGAGGCTCCCCCTGGGAACAGAATCAACCAGCACCTCGAGCCTGGACTTCCCAGCCTCCAGAACTGGGAGAAATAAGTGTCTGTGGTTTAAGCCTCCCGATCGATGGTATTTTGTGGCAGCAGCCAAAGCTGACCAAAACACCACCCACTCCACCCAGAAGGCCTTGCTGGGCCCCAGTCACAAGCCTTATCTCCTGCTTTTGTTTGCCCTGGTCTCTGATATGACTCCAACACTGGATTAGGCACACGCGGCGCAGTGAAATAAATCCAGAGCAGGGCCATTAACTACAAGGCATTTACAGCTTTGTTTTTAAATCCTATGTCCGAGGCAATGTACCAGACGCCATTCTGTAAGAATCATCACACAGGGTTATTATACTCAATTTCTCTCAAACCCTCTTTAATTACATTTGGCTGCAGTCTAATTTCTTTTAAGGCTTGTCTAGTCTTTCATGGGCTAGACCTGTGACCTTATGATAATCGATTTAGTTTATGTTTTGTTTCTTTTGGTGTCACATGAAACAAGAACAGAGAGGTGGCAATGGCAAGGGCCTGACTGTTTCAGATCTGGGCACCACGTCTCGTCACCATGCCCTCACCCTGGCTGCCACCCGAGGGGAAGCAGAGCTGGTACACAGCAAACAGAAGCACCTGCCCGGCCCATGCCGAGGGCACAGCTGTCATCTGAGGCACCTGAACTCCAGTCTCTAGGCTCCAAGTTTCAAGCAAGAAGCCTCTTGTGTGCTTTGCATGCTGCATGCTAAGTCGCTCCAGTCGTGTCCGACTCTTTGCAACCCCATGGACTGTAGCCCGCCACGTTCCTCTGTCCATGGGATTGTCCAGGCAAGAATACTGGAGTGGGTTGCCATGGCCTCCTCCAGGGGATCTTCCCAATCCAGGGACTGAACCCGCATCTCTTATGTCTCCTGCATGGGCAGGTGGGTTCTTTACCACTAGCACCATCTGGGAAGCCCTTGTGTGTTTTGCTCCAGCACAGGTTCCAGACCTTCCCATCCAGGAGGGACAAGGAAGGAGCCACAGTGAGTCTCACTCATCTTTTTCAGCCAAAATGTATTTACTGATTACCTTCTAGATAATGACCCTGGACCAGCCGTAGGTACACACAGAGACCCACATGTAGCCAAGTGGGGTCTACATCAGGCGATGAGGCTTCTGTGGCCACACACTACCTCCTCATTGCTGACTGTCTGGTCACTGTCATTTGTGAAATTTCAAATTATCATTAATATCCAAACAGCCCTGAAAGGCACCTTAAAGATTTTTCTGTTATCAATCAATTATGTAATTAGTCCTTACTAATACTATTGGTTATTATTGATACTTTATATCATTAACCATAAAAGCAGTCAAAGGTTTTATTGGTTGATATTAATTGCTAGTAAGTTAGTAAACTAATTCATAACCCCTGGGACTTTGCAGGACTCATAAAACTGGTTTCCAAACCATTCTGTGGTGGTTGGCAAGTCACTCCCTTGGTTACTCTAAAATGAGAGGGTCTGTTTGCATGGAAGTTAGTGGTTTGTAGTTTTAGAGGCCGTCATCCCCTTTATAGGAAGTCACCGATTTGAAAATGTGATGCCAGCAATGAAGCCCAGAAAACACACATACTCCCATAATTTTGTACGTAATTCGGGGGTTTATCACCCCTTGAACTTCAAAGGGAGGGTTGAGGTCAGGTTAAGAGGCATCCGGTCCAAAAAAAAAAAGAGTCATCTGATCCAAATCCAAACCAGTTTGGGCTGCTGCCATTTTGGACTTCTCTGAGCTTGAGAAAAGAAAACGAAATTCCATTTCATCCTCTGTTTTAACTCAGTTCCCTTCTGAAGAGCCTGCCCCAAGTAGATTCTTTTATGTTTTTCTTTCTTGACAACAGATGCAATCAACTAAAATAAAACAGGTGTTGTTATCAATTTGACTTTTTGATTTTTCTCCCAAATTCATCTTCTCATAAAATTCTTCCAACTGCCAGTGTTTTCACCAGTGCCTAGCACGTATTCAACACTCAGCAGATGTTTCCTGAATATTCATGTGAATGAATGAGTGAATAAATGAACATTCCAAAAGGCCTGCCTTCTCCCCAGAAATAGTTATCTGCTCACATGTGCATTACGCAGATGGATTACATCTGTACGCCTCAGAGATTTGGGTGGAAGAAGGGATTACCTCTGAATGTGGGGGAACCACAGTTTTGAAATGTCTGAGAATATTCTACTTCACTTGAAGCCTTGTTAATCAATCAGGGTATATTCAACAATTAATAGTTGAATAGATTATTCTCTCCTTCAAGGGAGAATAATGAAATCATTTTCCTACAGGACTATTGGCTCCCAGGAAGAAAACTAAATTATGGACCACACAGAAGCATAATGGAAAAATTGAGAGTCACATAAAAGTTTGAAAATTAGTGATTGCTATATATGATAGCAAAAAAAATGGGAATTATCATTATTGAGACACAAGCACCGCACCATGAGGCACTTGATATGCATGCTGTCATTTCTTCCTCTTCTTGCCCATTTCACAGAGAAGGAAATTGGATCCAAGAGGTTAAAGCATTTCTCAAGGTCACACAGCTTGCAATTTCAAATGCAGGGCTTGAACCCACTTTTTTTTTCCTTCCTTTCACTTCTTTCTTTACGCAGTCCTTCTCAGGCAATACAATATAGGACAATACAATAGAGAGCCTGAGATAAAGCATAAAAGGGGCTTTGTAAACTGTAAAATGCAACTGAAATTCGAGTTACTGCTATCAACTTATTATATATTATAAAAGAAATAATGGTCCACGGGAAAACAGGACACTAAACAGAACGCCTGCACGGATCCGAGCTGGTAAAAATGGATGTTCGACAAAGATCGAAAATCAATTCAGAGTGATGTAAATAGCTTACCGTTCATGGGGTTTATCTTTGTTCAGATAAGTTATTAAAGTGCAGACTGTTTAGAAAACAGAATTACAGGGTGAAGAGAAGTTTCCAAGGGATGATCTACATCTCTGGGGCTTTCAAAAATGTATTTAAAAAAATAAAATCAGCTGTTGGATTCTGTGCCAACACAAACATTACCTAGCCACCCACTGTTCAATCAACACACTCAGAAAAGAAACAAGATGACAGACAGCATGCACTGAAAATGTTGTTCAAAAAAAATCAAAAACATAACTGTCACAGGTCTTTATTTTTAGAGACCCTGGGTATGAGCCGGAGGCCTTCCAATGGTGGATGGGATTCTGGTGCTCAGATCTGAGCATCCCGCCCTAATGTTGCAGACCTTGGGGACAGGTGATACATGAAAGGCCTGGTCAGGAGTTAGATTCTTCAGGATAGAGCACAGGGCGTTCATTACCAAGTTCAGAAGCTTGAGAGGTAACAGGGTGTGATACAGGGTAGTGCTCTGGAAACCTGGGAATGGTGGTCTCAACACTGCCTCACAGGTCAGCTGAGTCCCACCCTGTTCTCAGACAGGACAGTGGCAGTGATTCCCAGCCTGCTAAGTAAGCTCCCGGCTCTTGTGGGCAAGCAAGGACTGCTGCAAAGCCAGGCCGCCAGCAGACAGATAGACTCTGACTTGTCAGTTCACCCCGTGCTGCTGAATCATTGTTCCAATCTCTGGGCCCAATTAGTCTGGCTCCGGACAGCCACTCAAATCAATAAGAGTCACTGGCCGTGCATCGAGAAGTAGAGTTGCCCCAACTATTAAAGGGACAATATCAGGTGATGATGACAAAGCTGAAAACACCCTTGGCTGTGCCTTTCTCTTTTGTGCAAAGTCACCGACACCATCAGCTTCATCACCATTTACTGAGAGTCGGTCTCTGATTCTCTGGCACCAGTCAGCAGCTCTCCCCAGCACTGTCTCCTTCCCCAGGAGAAGGCCCAGGTTCACAGGAGACACAGAACACCAGGGTGGCACATGCTCCTGGGTGCCAACCCACACGCCATTCATTTCCCCATCTTCCTGGCCAAAAGAACCTCTATTTTGTGCATGTTTCATGTCCTTCAAGGAAGGCAGACCTTAGCCTGAGAAGGTGAATCACAATCGGTCTGAGGCAGTCACAGTGGTCCCAAACCTCTTGCCAAGACTGCTTCAGGCTTGGGCGAGTAGGCCTGCTTCTGGCCAATGAGTACTGAAAGAAATTCTACTGAACGGCTATTCTTTAATATGAGGAAAGACACTGGTAATGGCAGGAACCCTGCAGTTGTTTGAGAGCCACGAGGAGCACTACCTTAGAAGGACAAGCCAGGAAGCTGAGCTGGCAGAGTGGAAGACATAAAGAACTTAGGTCCTTAAAAACCTCAGTGAAGTGCTGGATTAGTCAACCCTGAAACAGCTGACCCTACTTGTAGATGTCTTGAAATGTGAGATAATATAGGTTACTATTGACCACTGTCAGTTGGATTTCCTGATACACGCAGCTAAAAGCATTCTAACTGATATAGCCAGTAGTCCCCACCTCCTTATTCTCAAAAGTTTTACTCTTGTAAACCTCCATCCTTACAGCAGATATGTGTTTGGATTTACAAGCCCACTTCGTAAACTGCAAATATCCAGAAGTTAAGCCTATGAGCCACTCTCCCCTTAGTATGAACTACTTTACCCAAATTTTCTTCCTCTCAAGACAAGGCCGGGACCAAACACAGGGCTGAAGAGGAGATAGAGACAATAGTGGGCAGTGGGAGAGAAGTCCGAGGGCACACAACACCTGGAATTAGCAAGAAAAGAAGCACCAGAAGGCTCTACAGAAAACCGGCTTTGTCTCCCCTCTATCTCCAAGTTTCTGGCAGGTATGACAGTCCTAACGCCTCTCAGAAATCATTCTTTCCCACCAAGCACACCCAAACATATATCATCACTAAAATCAAGGCACCATGTAGGTCTGGGCTTAATTTAGGTCTGAAAAAAAAAAGTCATGCTCATTTTAGATATAAAACAAAATGAGCTTTCCAGTTGGCGCTTCTTGGTTGTAAACCAGAGAAGGGTGACCAAGTTAAGGCTTTTCCCACCAGAGGCCAAGTGCAATGAGAAGGCAGTACCACTCTGCGCTGCTGCTGCTGCTGCTGGCGGTCCACGGAAGACCTCAGGCCTCATTTCCAGCTTCTCTCCTGCAGGCGGTGAGTGCGGGTCTCCAGTCCACCTTGAGATCCCAGCCCCAGCCACTGCAAGGGAGCCGCTACTCTGTATTCAGCACATGGCCACACGGCTGGTAATTTCAAGAAAAGCATCTGATGCTTATCTCAGGGAGGAAGATGCCAAATCTTCACCAGTGCTATTGTTGCAGTTGACCTTACGGCCACCGTTACTTAGGGAGGGGAGAGGCTCTGGGCAGAGCAGAGATGTCAGCTGTCCTCCCAGCTCCCGTGGGCCCTGTTGGTACCACCAGGCAGAGACAGGTTCCAGCCCAACTCAGGTGTGGCCATGGGGTTCCAGGAACACCCAGGGACCCTCCAAGACTGGCAGTGTGCTTCCGTCTGTGGCTGCTCCATAGCACAGACTGATGCGTCAGAAAACCCAGGTTTCCAGGTGGATGCCCAGTGCCACTCAGCAGCCCCGCTCCTGGGTCCCGGTCAGCATCCTTCTCCAGTGCACCCAGCAGGATTCCAAACCTTCATCCCCCTCAAGCCTCCATGCCACCTCCTACCCTCTCCTTCTCAGCAGATGGTCTTACCTCCCACTTCAGAGGAAAAAATAGACGCTATCAGGCTGGTACAACTCAGCTGCCCACTGTCCCTGCCTTCCCCCTCTGCCCCACTCACTCATCTGGACCCAGCCTCAAGAACAAAGCTCTAGCCCCAGAACAAAGTCTGCCAAAGCCTCACGCTTCCGCCTGTGTCCTTGGGGCCCAGTCCCTCCAGGCATCTCCTGCACCAGCTCTATCAGTTACTGCTCTCCCCTGAATCTCTAAGCCCCCAACTCCGCTGCCCCTTCCTCATCAGTGACAGCCTCCGCAAGACCCCCACCTAATCCTGTGCTTAGATCTAACCACTACCCTCACTGTCCCCCACCATCCAAGGCCAAACATGGAAAGGGTAGTCTCCATTAACCGTCTCCGCTCCCTGAGTCCTCAATTCTCTTTCACCCCCACTCACCCCATCATTCCTGTTCTTCCCCCAAAACTCTAAGTCACCAAACCAAACATACTCTTTTCAGAGCTTTACTAATTTACATTCCACTTGGCAATATCAATTAATTCTGACAGACTCTGTTTTCCAAAACGACTGCAACAATGTCTCCCCCTCTAGTGCTCCTCTGGAACCATGCCATCCCCCCATCATGAGGCAGAGTCTATTCCACTGCCCCTTAAGCCTAAGGTCAATCTAGTCAAGGCTATGGTTTTTCCAGTAGTCATGTATGGATGTGGGAGTTGGACTATAAAGAAAGCTGAGCACTGAAGAACTGATGCTTTTGTGGTGTTGATGTTGTGGTGTTGGAGAAGACTCTGGAGAGTCCCTTGGACTGCAAGGAGATCCAACCAGTCCATCCTAAAGGAGATCAGTCCTGAGTGTTCATTGGAAGGACTGATGCTGAAGCTGAAACTCCAATACTTTGGCCACCTAATGCAAAGAGCTGACTCGTTTGAAAAGACCCTGATGCTGGGAAAGATTGGGGGCAAGAGGAGAAGGGGACAGAGGATGAGATGGCTGGATGGCATCAGTGACTCAATGGACATGAGTTTGAGTAAACTCCAGGAGTTGGTGAGGGACAGGGAGGCCTGGCATGCTGCAGTCCATGGGGTTGCAAAGAGTCAGACACGACTAAGCGACTGAACTTAACTGAACAAAGCCTAGGGGGCCACTGTGACTCTCGCTCTTACCAATAAAGGAAGGAAGAAGTAATCTACATGACTGCCACACCCAGGTCATGAAACCATGATGAACTTTCAGTCTTATGCTCTTGGGACGCTTACTCTTAGAACCCAGCCGCCAGGCTGCGAGGAAGCCCACACAGGCCTTGGAAAGGCCTCCACGGAGAAGACGTGAGGCCCTGAACCCACAGCTCCAGCTGGGATCCCAGCCAACAGCCAGAACCCACTTGCCAGCCATGTGAGTGGGTCCTCCAGCTCCCCACCTGTAACCACTTAGAACTGAGATGAGTCTATCATGCCCTGCGCAGACTGCAGTCAGGAGCATAGTACTCGACTGGGGTCTTAAGCCACTCCCTTTTGAGGTGGTTCAATGTGCAAACTAGCAGTTGCATCAGTTAGGATGCTAGATAGCGGACAGAGCTCTTTTCTGACACTGTTTTTGCTGAATGCAGATGCTCAGTCCTGGTTCTCCTCTAATCCCTCTGACCATGCCTCTTTAGTTCCCTCGGGAACTCACCCTCCTGGGCACAGTCCCCAGATGACGATGTTCCTCACGGTTCTGTCTCTGCCCTCTCCCTTTTGTTTTAGTCTATGTAGCTTTTCTAATGGAGAAGGCAATGGCAACCCACTCCAGTACTCTTGCCTGGAAAATCCCATGGGTGGAGGAGCCTGGTAGGCTGCAGCCCATGGGGTCGCTAAGAGTTGGACATGACTGGGCGACTTCACTTTCACTTTTCACTTTCATGCATTGGAAAAGGAAATGGCAACCCATTCCAGTGTTCTTGCCTGGAGAGTCCCAGTGACGGTGGAGCCTGGTGGGCTGCCATCTATGGGGTCACGCAGAGTCGGACACAACTGAAGCGACGTAGCAGCAGCAGGAGCAGCAGCAGATTTTCTAAGCAATCTCAACTACTCCCCCGGATCCAGCTCCCATGAGTCTCCTTGCTGATAAATCCAGAAACCTGTATTCCCAGCCTGAATTATAGACGGGCTTCCCAGGTGGCTCAGTGCTAAAGAATTCGCCTGCCAAGCAGGAGATGGCGGGCTCGGAAAGATTCTCGGGAATAACTTCCTGGGTTGGGAAGATCCCCTACTCCAGGATTCTTGCCTGGGAAATCCCACGGACAGAGAAGCCTTTTGGGCTATATAGTCCATGGGGTCGCGAACAGTCCGACATGACTTTAGTGACTAAACAACAAGAGAGATCCAGACAGCAATGTCTTATAGTACATGGTCGCTCCATCACCTACTCCGTTTGTTCTGACATCCATGCCACCCCCTTATCTCACAAGAAAGTACATTCCCCAGGCTCCCTTGCCAACCAGCTTCCAGCTAGGTTTAGTGGCATACGGGGGGACAGGAGGAAGTGAAACACCCACCACCTCAAACAGCATCTGTGGCTCCAATACCATGTGACGGACCCTATGTCCATGACCCACTCCCCTCAGGTGCCCCAGCACCTGGGATCCAGGGAACCACCTCTTCTTGTCCCTCCTCTATAAGGGTGGCAGTGGCTTCCTGCCTTGGGTGACCATCTCACCATCCCATTTGGCTTCTCAACCATTCCATCCCCGGTGAACCGCATGTTCTGTTTTAAACTCCCTCTGACATGCCTAGAACAAGTTATTTTTCCCCAACTGAACCCAGACTGATACACATGGTTAAAGGCCCCCAGGTTTGATCACAGAAGCCAGAAACATACAATTTGTTTTCATTCTGATCCACACTGGTAGCTTCCCTCAATCCATGTAAACCAAGCTGGTCACAAAGTCCTGATGCTCCCACCCCGTGAATCCACGCCTCTCCTCCGCCCCCATGACGCTGCCTTGGTTCACACCACTGCTCTCTCAGCGTGGTGCAGCAGCCCCTCAGTTGGTCTCCCTGGCTGCAGTCTTCCTGCCTCCCCCAAACATCCTCCAGACTGTTAACACACTTTTATTTCTAAGGCATGTCTGATCACGATGTTTCCCTGATTAAAATTCTTAAATGGTTCCCCACTGACTGCAGGAGAAAATCAGATCTGCTCGGTTCCCCAGTAAATACATACTTACTATGTGCTCCACCCTATACCTGAGCCTGGAACCCAAGGACCTCTGTGTTCCATCCTGCCTACCTTCCCAGCTTCGCCTGCACCCACACCCAGCTCAAACCATCTGAACCAGCTGACACTCTCCACGTGCACCCTGCTCCTCTAAGACTCGAGACCTTCAGCTGGGTCACCCTTCCGCTGTCCAGCAGTCTCGTGGGCGCCTCGATGAAGCCCCTCTGATGCCCCCATCAGTCCAGGCTCCATGGCACCTTGCCAACACCCCTTAGATGGAGCTCACAGTCGAGGACTGTTTGTGTTCAGGTCTCCACTAAACGGGGGGGCGGGCTGTCCGAGGATGAAGAGGCAGGTCGCTCACTCGCGTGTCCTATGCACCTACCAGGTTTAGTCAGAGAGCTGCAAGAATAAACTAAGTGTCCAAAGTGAGGACAGGGAACCAAGGAAAGGGAAAGGAAGCAGGGGAACATGCTGGCAGGGTTAGCAGACTGCGGACCTCCCCTGGGGCTGCTGGCTATGGCCCAAGCCTTGGCCACTCTCCCTTTCCCCTTGCTCGAGGCAGGGAGCTAGAAAAGTCCAGAAGCATAGGATCCACTAGAGCTGTCTCAGGGCCACTTTAGGGCATGCGCGTTTGCTCGTGCAGAACAAATATCAGGGAAGCAAAGGAGCGCTCTGCATAAACATTTCTATGTGATCTCCGTGTCATGTTCAAACTCCTTGGCTGACCACATGCTCCCGTTCGTTACAATGGACCAGATTAGGATGTAGCCTTTTCTACCCCCAAGGAAATCACCTATTTGGGTCACCTCATCTCTACAATATGCCACCCCCCGCCACAAGTTCTCCTTGGCCCCAGCAGTTGCCCACGTGTTCTGAGACCATCCACAGACAATTCCCAGGAATGAATCAAAACAATTCCCAGGAATGAATCAAAAATCGGCCAACCCAGCCATGGGTCCCCGGGTCGCAGCGCTGTCATGACATCTTTGTGATCTCAAGCTCTCCTCTCCCGCTCTGTGATTCAGAGGCCCACACTCCAGCCCATAGGCCTTCTACCAGTTTCACTGGGACTGCCCAGATCCCAGGGAAACATAGAACGAGGATGAAGGGAGGGGAGGAGGAAGGCTCTCACCTCCATCAGAAGAATGTCCTTTGAGCTCTGAGCCTGCACCTTCGGGTGCTGGACCTTCACGGCCACTGTCCGCCCATCACGCAGCACGGCCTTGTGGACCTGGGCCAGGGAGGCCGCTCCCAGAGGGGTGTCGTCAAAGCTCAGGAACAAATCATGAATCTGTCAAGAGAGGACAAGAGAGGACAGGGCAGTTACGAGGACTCAACTCACTTAGAGGGATGGGGGGAGGATGGCCCAGGGCCTCCGCCGGCGGTGGCGAATGCCTCCATGACAGACTTCTCCTCTCTCAGCTGCTTTGCCTGGGTCCTTTGCAGCCATGGAAATTCACACACACCTGTCCTCACTCAGGAAGTGAGACAGAAAACACATGTGGAGGACGTGACTTACCTGTGCTTGGAAACCCAGTGCATCTCCACTTAAAGCCAAAAAAGTGCCATCTAGAATGTCCAAGATTATGCATCATCCATCCATTTAATCACCTACCATTGGACCTCCAGGGGCTTCCCTGGTGGCTCAAACAGTAAAGAATCTGCCTGCAAGGCATGAGACCCAGGTTCGATCCCTGGGTCAGGAAGATCCCCTGGAGAAGGGAATGGCCACCCATCCCAGTATTCTTGCCTGGAGAATCCCATGGACAGAGGAGCCTGGTGGACTATCGTCCATGGGGTTGCAAAGACTCAGACATGACTAAGCAATGAACACTTGCACCACATGTGCCTCCAAGGCTCTCACATACGGATACACTCAAACGTTAACAGAACCTGGGCTAGGGCAGCTCAAGACAGGGCATCAGATGGAAGACGTTTCAACCCCGCCAACTTGGAAAGCTCAAGGACACGTGGGCTGCAGGCTCCAAACCCAGCAATGACCACTTGTTGCTGCCTGAGCCTCGACATGGGTCCCCAAGTTCACTCCTGACCTGGCTCCCTGACAGAGCTCCCAGGCTGCAGACCAGAGCTGGGCTTTTGGTCTTCACCGGTGATGCCATGCCAGGAGTCCTGGGCAATACCCGTCCTCTGTGCCTCACTTGCTCTACGAATGAGACCATATACCCCATGTTCTTGCATCTCCTCTTCCCTTCTTCCTGGACTTCCCTGGTGGCTCAGACGGTAAAGCGTCTGCCTACAATGTGGGAGACCCAGGTTCAATCCCTAGGTCATAAAGATCTCCTGGAGAAGGAAATGGCAACCCACTCCAATGTTCTTGCCTGGAAGATCCCATGGATGGAGGAGCCTGGTAGGCTTATAGTTCATGGGGTTGCAAAGAGTCAGACAGGACTAAGCAACTTCACTTTCCCTTCTTCCTTCCCCCTGCTTCCCTCTTAGAAATGCCATCCCAGTTCTCCTGAAGGAAAAGGTCTTTCTGACTTGAGTGGTTGGTTATCAGCTAAACAGTCTAGATAGGAATATTCTCCCAGATGGGAAGGAGGGCCCCAAAAGCCTCTTGCAGAATTTCCCCAGGGCAGAAATCTTTGTCCCCTCCATTTCTTGAGTCCCCTGGATAGCCTCACAATTCTGGAAAAGCCAGACATTCACACACACACATACACACACCCCTGTGTGTACGTCTCACACACCTCCCCTCCTCCTCACGCCAGGGTCTCATGCCAAGGTTGATGTAGCCCCCGGCCCCCACTGCCTTGCTTTGTCCCCCTTCTGCAGTGGCCACTCCACACTGCCCCCCAGCCCCTCGCCTCTCCTTGGACTTCGGAGGTTCACAGGACCCACGGCCTCCCCCACCCCATCCCTTTGTTTGCCAGGCCGCACCATCACTCTGCTAATCTCCTCTCATAAATCACTCCCTCCAGTCCTGTCATCATTTTTGTAGCTTTCACTGACTCCATGCCATTTGTCAATATCCTGCGGGGGCCAAAGGTCCAGGCAAACGCGGGAGGGGCCTCCCCTCTTCTGTCACGGGCAATGCGTCCAGACTGGCTTCCCGTCCCCCTCCTTCCTCACTTTGTTCCTCTCCTTAGCGCCCCCTTCCCCAACCATGCAACCTGTCTTTTTCCCTCCTTCTTGAGTTCTGGGCTCCCTGAGGGCCAGTTCCTTCCCACATCGTCACCCTGAATCACCTGGGGTCTCTCCACACAAGAACCCGTTATCCTGGGCCTGGGCATAGACTAAGAACGACGGGACCACCCGCCCTCCATTCCGCATTAGAACACCAGCTCCAAACAGGCAGCGATTTTCTTTCTGTTTTGTTCACTGCTAACTTCCTTGCACTTAGAACAGGACAGGAACTAGTCAGTGCTAAACATGTAAAAGCATGTGTCGGGAGTAGGATTTACCTGCGGGCATCCCACCTGTTACTCCAGGGTGGGTGTGAGACCCTGGCCTGCTGAGTCAGAGCCCCGGGGACCGCGGGCCATCCTGATTAGATCAGAGGCGGACACATGACCCAGCTGGTCCAATCAGACTCAACTGTTCAGTCTGACCGGTAGAAGGGCTTTTCCTTCTTGCTGTTCAACCCGAAGCTAAAAACTGAACTTGAAGTCTGGAGCTACCAGGGGTCACACAGTAGAAACAAAGAGGAGAGCCAAGCCTGGAAAGAGTGAGTCCCGGTCACACTGGTCCTAGCCACGCCTCGGTGCCCACCCCATAATATCTTTTTTTTTTTTTGCTGAAGGCAGTGTGAGTTGTTTTCTGTCACACACAACTGAAGGGGCCCTGACTGACGCAGTGTGCACTCAGGCCCCAGCTGGAATAGATGAAAGGAACCTGGGCATGGTGCCCGGTGCCCCCCAAGAGGCTCTGTACGTGTGAGTCCCATCCCCTCCCCACCCTCTTGCTGGGACTGAAATCCAGAAACAGAAGGGAGGTGGGGTTTCAGAAATGCTCCCATCCATTACATAATGGCAACCACACCACTTCCCAGGAAGCCCTCTGGTAATTCCTGAAGGAGCACCAAGGAGAAGGCTTTTCTGGAAAAAAAAAAAAAAAAAAAGCTGTGAACTCAGACCCTCACCTCTGGCAGCTAGACTGGGCCAATCTCCCCACTACAAGGAGGTCTTGGGGGTCATCCGAGCCTACCCCCACCCCAAGCCTCTGCCTGGCTCCCTGGGAACATTTTGCTCATGCTCTGAGAAGGACAACCAGTCTTCGAATCCGTGTCATTGCAGGGACGTTGCAGAGTCACTGCAACTGAAGATTGACATGGCATCCCTAGGGCTGTGTGTCCAGAAGAGCTGCCAAGAGCGGGGAGGGGCAGGAGGAGGGGGGAACCGGCCAGGGCAAGCAGAGCCCAGCCTCCAGGTGAGAGGAAGGCAGGTCTCCCACAGCCCCTGGGAATGGGGAGGGGGCCTTCTACAATCCCCTGCTCCCGCCACCGGCTGGAATGGGGGGCGATCCCAGGACCACCCAAGCCCAGGCGCCAATTCGGCACCCTGAACGAGGCCGAACTGTGAGGACTTGCCCAAATCCCCCATTTGACCAGTGGAAGCAGAGGCGAGGGAAGCGAGGGTGCACCAGTCATGGGGCGCAGGGAACCTGCTGGACAGATGGCCCGCCCCACCCACCCCTGCCCCCCACCACCTCCTGGGGCCCCTGGAGCCACCCTTCTCCCCTCTATCAGCAAGCAAATCACACACCCACACCCCACTGTGCTTAAACACACACACACACACACACATTAATTGATTGCTAGTGAATGTTCCTAGCTGGCTTATAAAAAAAGGTAATTAAAGATTGGTACTACAGCCTGTAATTAAATATGAATAAAGTATCTCTAAATGGAACCTTGATTCAAAGTGTTCGCTGAAAGTACTTTATGCTGATAGAGAATAAGGAAAAATAGACCCTGTCCCGAAAGCAGAATTATACCCCCCATGCAGCTGAAACAAACGCCACCCCCCTCCAATCAGGCCTCATCCCCCCAGCCCTTTCAGCAGAAAACCATTAGCAGAAACAAACTGCACCATTTGCAGCAATTAGATTCAAGCAGGGCCCTCAGCTGCCTCCAGTCACTCGCAGGAACCTGTCTCCCTTTCTAAGGCTTCCTTTCCCCTGTGCTCTCATTTCTTCCCCTCTGGGTCTGGCGGCAAAATCAATTAAGTAAAACAACTACATTTTAAAATGACTAGTTATGTGCTTTTTAATTACTGTCGGCCCATGATTCAAATACATTGATGTCCCTGTCTGGAAAAGGAAAAATAATCAGAAAGAAAGTTGCTCTAGTTTTGTATGATGTGTGTGTCCATGTGTGTGTGTGTTGGGGAGTTTATGGACATCAGAAAGGCCAGAAAAAACATGTCACCCTAGGGGGTTAGCTGACCAGAGGCTCAGGTTAAGACTTTGTAACACGAATATATGAGATGCTGCTGCTGCTGCTGCTGCTAAGTTGCTTCAGTCGTGTCTGACTCTGTGCGACCCCATAGACGGCAGCCCACCAGGCTTCTCCATCCCTGGGATTCTCCAGGCAAGAACACTGGAGTGGGTTGCCATTTCCTTCTCCAATGCATGAAAGTGAAAAAGTGAAAGTGAAGTCGCTCAGTCGTGTCCAACTCTTAGCAACCCCATGGACTGCAGCCTACTGGTAGGCTGGCTCCTCCATCCATGGGATTTTCCAGGCAAGAGTACTGGAGTGGGGTGCCTTTGCCTTCTCTGATATGAAATGATGGATGTTAACTAAATTTACTGCCATAATCATTTCACAATATATGTAAGTCAAACCATCATGCTGTACACCTTAAACTATACAGTGAGGAGTATCAATTACATCTCAATAAAACTGGAAGGAAAAAGATGTCAGCAGACTGGCTTCAGCTGAGGTCCAAGAGTCGAGAGACCACATGACATGATACCCCAGTCCAGGGCAGAGTGACTCCCAAGAACATCAGCCAGGAGGAGTCCCTCGAAGCCAGGTTACTGGGCAATGTTTCCAAAATGCCACACCGAGGAGCCAAGTGCTGGCCAGGCCCTCATTCAGCCTAAAATAAGGAGGCAGGAAGTCAGGATCTTTGGAGAAGCCTCAACAATGATCCCTGGGGAGAGTTCCACTTGGGTCTCTCAGCCAGCCCCACCAAAGCCTACAGCCTGCCAGTCTCGTGAGGACTGGTGCATCAGTCACAGGGTGGGGAATGTCCCAGATTATCGAGGATGGTCCAATAGAAAATATCCTCTCCTGTTGCCCCCACACTCATTCACCTCAGACCTCTTCTGGATTCAGAAACGACATCCCCATATGATAAAGCTAACAAGTTGAACAGACCCTGAACAGGCCAGCTCTAGAAAGAAGCAAATCCAGGCCTTGATGCCGGGGCCAGGCAGTTCCTAGTGAGGAGCCAGGACGACTGCCCAGGGCACCTGAGCAGGTTACCATGGCATCAGCAGCAAACGACATCTGGCTCTCGCCCTCTTGAGATGACCCACCCCACACCTGGCTGGGTGCCAGCAGCCTTTGGCTGCCGCCTGATGGGGAGAAGGACAAGTCCCCGTGCTAATGAAGTGGCAGGAGTGAACGGTACCCACCCCAGCCTGAGGCAGACAGCAGAGCCCTAGCTGGCTAGAACTGCAAAACACTGTCCAAGCCTGCCTTGGAGAGGAAATCCATTGCCCGCTCTGGGCAGCATTTCCCAGGAGCCTGCCCCCAGAATCCCTACATCTCACAGTTGCCCCATCAACTGCTACCCCAGTTGCTGCAATTCCTGCCCCTTGAGTAGGGGCTGGACTTAATGACCATGACTCCTAACAAAGAGCACGTAGAGGAAAGGACAATGTCCAGTTTCCAACTGTCACTGTGATGTCCTCCTTGCTTTCTCTCCTGGAATGCTTGCCTGGGGGAAAGCAAGCTGCCGTGTCACGAGGCCCCTCAAGCAATCTGTGGAGAGGCCCCCGTGGTAAGGAACCGAGGCCTCCTGCTGACCGTGGGCCATCTTGAAGGCAGCTCCTCCCTCCCCACTCAGGCCTTCCGATGCCTGCACCCCAGCTGACATCTTGACTAGAACCTCATGAAGAGACTGAGCCAAAGCCATCCAGCGAGTCATCCCCAAGTTCCTGACCCGCAGAGACCCTAAAACATCAGAACCCTGTTGTTTTAAGGCACTGTGTTTATGGGTAATTTGTTATGCAGCAGTAGCTGATTAATGGACCCCAAGCACACCCTGCCAGACATCACTAATCAATCACAGCTTCACTCCTGCTGGGCCCAGATGATGCCTCAAAATCTCTCTCAACCCTGAGCTCCAGGCAGCCACTACCAACTGACCAGAGTTAGCATATGAGATGAAACCATCTGCCATTCCTTAGCCTAAGATAGAGGGTGAGACAGTTGGATGGCATCATTGACTCAATGCATACGAAGTGGAGCAAACTCTGGGAGATGGTGGAGGACAAGGAAGCCTGGCGAGCAGCAGTCCATGGGGTCGCAAAGACCTGGACACGACTGAGCAACTGAACAACAAGCCTAAGCCAATCAGTCAACAAATATATACATGACAGAAACCCCAGTAGGAACATGGGCCAACAAAACAGGCAGTCCCGAGCCATGAGGAGACCTTGGTCCAGCAGAATGTCCTACTGGAAGAAGGCAACAGCCTCTGAAAAACACAGCTGCATTCTAGCAGGACCTGCTGGAGAGGGTGCCCCCTTCCCAGTGTGCTTCACCCAACCCCAAGGGACCTTCTGGCAAGGTAAGCAGAGGGGACCTCCAACACCACCATACAGATCCTGGGGGGCCAGGGGAGAGGACAGGGCATCCAACTGTCTCTCCGTCTCCCCACTCAACAGCTGCCCTGCCTCAAGGTGGGGGCACCCCCATCTCCAGCTGCCAACTCAGAACAATTTATTATAACAAAAATCACATCAACAATAACAGCTCAAGGACACCTAGATCCTTTCATGGAAGTTGTGTTCTCTCTGGGGTTCTAAAAGATCAAAGCGTCGGTTCTGCAGAGCTGTTACTTACTGCTACTGCCCAGCTGGGCCAACAGCAGAGCTTGAGGCCCTTCTCAACAAGGGTCACCCCCAGAAATAACAAAACATCATTCCTGTTGAAATTCTTGCAAGGAGGCTAGCACAACACTCAACTCTTACCAATTTGCTGAAGAGCCTCCAGGTACAGGGTAATCATCTATTGGGCTTTGCCAAGGGGATCACAAGTCAGACTAAGCTTCTTTTTTCCTGCAGGATGGTGACAAGTAGCTGACAGAAAGAGAAGCAAGAAGCCAGGGGCAGCCACACCCTAGGAAAGCCATGGTGTGTTCCCTAGGAATGCCCACCTGCCGGCCAGGACAGTCAGATCCAAGAGGCAGCAAGGCATAGTGATTTCAATGCAAGCTCAAGGTCAAACTACCCTGACTCAAATTCTGGCTCCAAGGTGCATCAGTTTGGGCAGTGACATAACCCTTCAGTGCCTCAGCTTTCTCATCTGTAAAATGGGAATTTTGGTACCTACCTCATAGTATTATATGAAACATCATACATAAAGAGTCCAGGATAGAGCCGAAGAAGACCCCCGAGTAATGGTAGCAAGAGTAGTGGGTACTCCATCTGAGGTCTCCACAAAGAGCACGTGGTCTAATGAAAAGGGCATTGGAACAAGGAGGCTGTCAGGTAGGCTCTATGAGCGAGTGAAAGCCACCATCCTCTTTCACTGAAGTCTCCTAACTGGTCTGCCCATTCATGTTCCTTTCTCTGCCAAGCCCTCTTCCACATACAGCTCAGGTGAGTTTTTCCAAACATGAGCTGATCATGCCATGTCTCCCTGCTTCCAACACATCAGCAGCTTCCCAGGGTCAAGATCCTCAGCATGACCCACAGGGGCTGACCTTGCCTACCTCTCCTGCCCCTTCTCCTCTTTCTGGCCCCCTCCAGCTCTCTCTGCCCTGAACAGAAGGCCTCTTTTGATGACCAGCGCACTCCCCACCTGTCCACTGCAGGGCCTTTGCACGTGCCATCCTCTCTGCCTAGAAGGAATGAATAGGAATTCCTCCTCGAGGGAATTCCTACTCATCCTTCAAATCACAGCTTGACGGTCACCTCGTGTACAATCTCAGAACTCACTGCCCTCCTCAGTAGCCATCACACAGTTGTACTTTGCCTCAGTTTATATTTGCTGCATCTCCCTCTTCCCATGCAGATGAGAGACTTCTGCTCCTGCTCAGCATTGCCATCAAGGCACCTGGCACATAACTGCAGAATGAATGGAGGTGAGGTTTTAATGTCCCCATTCTCTTCCTGGCGAGGGGTCTCCAGGCCTTCCAGCTGATCTGGGGCAGCTAAAGTGGCTACGGTTCCCTCAAGGTGGCTGGGCACCTTGAGCGCTGTGGGTGGAGGGACTCTATGGAAATGTTGTGATAATAATGATTAATAAAAAGCAGATAAACACCCAGTGTGGCTGGCCAGCCCCGGGAAGCCATCCATTACATCTGTCATTCATTAGCGGTGGGGGGGAGGGTGCAGTCCAATCAGATCTCCTCAGTTTAAGCAAACCTTCTGTAAATTGTAGGCTGCAGGCGCTGACATTTGATAAATTATTCTTCATAATCCGCCGTGGGCTGTCATAAATCTAATCTTTCAACGTTCCCCATCTTAATAACTTGTCCAGCCACACAGGGTGACAGGTCTATGTCTCTGCCTGTGATAGAGATCTCTGGGGTAGCAAGACCAGAGATCCCAGGCAATGCAGTGTGACGTTGAGGACCCCCCCCACCAACCCACAGCCAGGGCAGGTATCCCCTAGATGATCAGAGTGCAGAGATGATGAGTTGTCTGTGGAGATGAGAAGTGTCTGGGCGGGGGTGGGGAGTGGGGGTGGGGGTTTAGGGCTGTGCCAAGTGTTCACATCCCATCACAGCACCCAGACACAGGGGGTGCCAGGAACTCAGACCCAAGACCCGGACAGGCTGAGCTCTACGCCCTCCGCTGCAAGCCTGCTCATGTGAGGACTCACCACTTCTTCCTGGAACTCAAGCTTGGCCAGAATAAGGGACGTCACAATATCTTTGCTCCGCGGGGGCTGAATGTTTAACCATGGGAAATTCCTTGTATTTGCATAGTCTTTGCTGCTCTTATGTAATTCCCTACCCTCTCTTGAGGTTAGGTAGAGGAGATATCACTGCCCCCATTGCACACAGGAGAACATAGCCCCTAAAGGTCACTCATTTGTTTATCCAACAAATGCTCACTGAATGACTGCCATGTGCAGGGCCCCTGGACTAGTCACTGGGGACCCGATGGGGAGAATGAGTCCTAACTGGGTACGGCCACCCCGCCCTAGAGTCACTACTGGAATGTCAGGTCCAGTAGGGAGACAGGAATTAATTATGAAATCACAAAGAAATAGGAGCCTGTGCTCAGAGGGTTAAACCTGGGCTGGGAGAACTTCTTAGAGGAGGTGACAAAGAGCTGAGCTCTGAAGGATGAGGAACCAGTTAATCAACTGAAGAAAGGAAGCAGGAGCGTTCTAGGTAGAGGGGCAGCCTGTGTAAACCATGAATAAAGGGAGTACATTATGGCAACAGGAGACAGCCAGAGACAGGAGGATCTGCAGCCCCTAACCAGACTTGGGGGAAACCACACACAGTCCTGGCTGAGCCCGGCTACCGGAGCAGGGGTTAGGAACACCAGCCACTGCCTGCTATTGCAGCCCACAAGCAAAGAATACTCTTTCACATTTCAAGTGGGGAAGATCAAAAGAATAATACTTCATGACATGCGCAAGTTACATGAAACTCAATTTCCACACCCATGAATGAAGTTGTATTGGGACCCAGCATGCCCACTCATTCCTTACTGTCTACAGGCGCTGTCATCCTAGAATGGAAGAGGAGTATGTGGCCTGAAAACCTAAGCTGCTTACCATCTGGCCCTGCGGTAGGCAGAAAAATGCCCCTCTCTAAAGACAGATGACTCACCGATGCAACGTTCGTGATCATGGGCAAACTTCTGGAGACGGACAGGGAGGGACAGGAAGGCCTGGCGTGCTGCAGTTCATGGGGTCGCAAGGAGTCGCATACGACTGGGCGACTGAACAACCAAGATGTCCCTGCCTCCGTCTCCAAAGATGTGATGAAATTAAGGCTCCTGAGATGGGACAGTGTCCTGAATTCCCATGTGGACCCAGTGCAATGGATATAAGGGTCCTTATGTCGATAAAAGGGAAGCAGAAGGGCCAGTATTAGAGCAAAGATGTGAAAAGGAATGAGGTGAAAGCATGACAGAGAGTGAAACTTAGAGACGCTTCGCTGCTGGCTTTGAAGATGAAGGAAGGGGCCACGAGCCAAGAATGTTCAGTTCAGTTCAGTTCAGTCGCTCAGTCGTGTCCAACTCTTTCTGACCCCATGAACCTCAGCATGCCAGGCCTCCCTGTCCATCACCACCTCCTGGAGTCCACCCAAACCCATGTCCATCGAGTCAGTGATGCCATTCAACCATCTCATCCTCTGTCGTCCCCTTCTCCTCCTGCCTTCAATCTTCCCCAGCAACAGGGTCTTTTCAAATGAGTTAGCTCTTCGCATCAGGTGGCCAAAGTATTGGAGTTTCAGCTTTAACATCAGTCCTTCCAATGAATACCCAGGACTGATCTCCTTTAGGATGGACTGGTTGGATCTCCTTGCAGTCCAAGGGACTCTCAAGAGTCTCCTCCAACACCACAGTTCAAAAGCATCGATTCTTCGGCACTCAGCTTTCTTTATAGTCCAACTCTCACATCCCTACATGACCAGCTATATAAGCTAGAGAAGACAAGGAAAGAGAGTCTTCCCTCAAGCCTCCAGAAGGAGTGCCAGCACCTGCATTTTAGGGCTTCTGACTTAGTCAGGAAGATGCCCTGGAGGAGAGCATGGCAACCCACTCCAGTACTGTTACCTGGAGAATCCCATGGACAGAGGAGCTGGCAGGCTATAGTCCATAAGGTTGCAGAGTCGGACACGACTGAAGTGACTTAGCATGACGCACAGGACAGTAATATAATAAATGTATATTGCTTTAAGCTACTAAATCCAAGGTAATTTGTTATAGCAGCAATAGGAATCTAAAACAGGCCCTGAAATAGAGCTAGTGTAACACTCTCAGTATGTCAGTTTTTATTCTTTTTCCTGCATTTCCCAGGATAGAGGTGGGGCTAGAACACGAGACTGTGACAAAGAGCGGCACCGGTAGTGTGGGGAACCCAGGTCAAGCGCAAACCCTGAGACGTGAACCAGGAAGGGCACGTCACGACTTCCGGCTCTGCTGCGCCAGGGCGCACGCCTAGAACCAGTCCTGTCCTCACCCACGTTCCAGGGCAGGGCGCTCTCTGCTCCCCCAGCTGCCTCCGACGTTCCCTCCCAGCCCTCAGGTCAAACCCTAATACCTGGATCAGCCTCTCCCCTTCCTCTCAAAGAGCCTCAGACCTCATACAGAAGCACCTGTCATCAGCTCACACACCAGAGACAGGAAGAGCAGCGTGGGCCCTGAGAGACCCCTCATCATCATCATGCTGATGACACAGGAGCTGTCCCCGCTGTTGAAGTAACAGCCCCTCCTTCTATAAAACCCGTTTTACACACACACACACACACACACTCCTACAGCTCTCATCAGATCGGGGCGCTGACGACTTTTTTAAATATCTGGACACCAGGAACCCAGTGCTGGATCCAAGCCTCTCCAGGCTGAACCCCAAATTCTGAGTCTCCCATGGACTCTCCAGCCTTCTCTGACCATCAGCTTTAAGGAGAGAGGGGGTCACCGTGCAAACCCAGCTCTGTAGGAAGACCATTCCCCAAGCTGCTTGCAGGCTGAATTGCTAACTCACTTCCCCCACCATCCCATTCAGCGCTGTGGTCAGAACCCTGGGCGTCCCTCTCCCTGACACCTCCCTGTTTGATTCATCCTGAGTCCTGTGGATTCAGCCTCCAAAGCACATCTGTTCACCCTTCATCTGAGCCACCATCACCTCTTGCCTAGATGACCTCGAGAGCCTGGTAACTGGTCATCCGGTTCCACCCCGATCCCCTGTGAGCCTGCAGGCTGGGCTGTGCTGTTCTCTGCTGGGAGCCAGTGCCCCTGCCAACCTCCGATCTCCTGAACATGCCCAGTGCCTCTCCAGCCTCACCTTTTGGAGTGTCTCTCTGTCCAGCCACTACACCCCTTTTCTGCCCCCCAGACAGATCCGCGCTCTGCCCCAGCCTGCCGCCTCTGCATTCTCTCTGTCCCACCTCTCCTTCCCCTAAGGTCCCTCTGGCTTTGGCTTCATTCTCACTTCCTCAGAAAGGCCACCCAGGCCCCCACACGAACAGCACTACTCTTCTCTTGCAGCCTTTATCACAAGTGCCAATGGCTTTTCATTTTCCCGAATGCTTGCTTAGCATCTGCGGTCCCCACAACTGGATCGCGAGCGCCCGTGACAGCAGTGTGCTCGCGCACATGACCCCCGGTGCCCACACGACAGAGCTCGGTAAACATCTGCTGAGCCGATAAATGAACAAGCCAAAGATGGGTGAGGTCCTGGGAGGCAGGAAGGCTGCAGAGGGTCCACATGGGAGCCCCAGCCCGTGGGCCAGCCACGCCACCCAGCCCCAGCCTCAGAGGCCCCGGCCCCCGGGTGCGGCTCGGGTTCAGAGGTCTCCCCGGGGTCCTCAGCCCTGCCTCTGCCCGTCTGCTCAGGCTGTTCCACCCACCCTCTGGGCCTGTCCACGCGCGCTCCTTTTACAGCACTGACGTCCTGCCCGCGTCTGTCCCCCTTCAGACACTGCCCTAACTCAGCCCTCCCTGCATCCCTATTTGCGGCTTCCAAGAACACCGGAAAACTTGCCCAAACTTCAGAGAACTTCCTCTCGTCCTGTCTCAACCTCTTATTAAGTTACGTCTACAGCTCACTCTGTATCCAAAACACAGGCTCCTCTGAGATGTCAGTTGCGTGATGTCAATAACTGGAGGAGAGCGGCCCACACGGCACCCTCCTCTGACTCCACCCCGCCCGTTCCACTGTGGAAAGTGTTGCGCCCTCCAAGTCCGGGGTTCTCATCCCACCACTGCCACCAGCCGGCAGTGTGACCTGAGGAAGCTGCTTCACCTTCTCTGGATCTCAACGCCTCCTCGCTTATAAAAGGGGGTGTCAGGGCACATGATCCTTGATATCCTTCCCAATTCTGTGATCCCGGAACACTTACCTTCCAGCCAACACGCCCCTAACTGTGCCCCCAGCCGCCTCCTACACACACACACACCTGCACATGTACTCACTACGTCTGCTTCTCCACCGGGAGTCAGCTTACCCTCTCTGGTCACACACACACACACACACACACACACTCAGAGTCACTCCCAAGTGGCACAGGCAAGGCCCCTAAGGGGTCCTCCCTGAAGCAGAGCCCCCTGTGGGCAGATATCACCAAGGGTGCCTTGTCTGGGACACAGGCTTGTTCCTAAAGCTCCATGAATAAAGAAGCAGGCACAGCTGGCCTATTCATAATCAGCATAAAAAATTGATTAGCCCTTTCCAGATTAAACATTATTGTTTCAACGAGGAACATAAATCAGGTGGACGTGGAAGGCTTGTCCCCCTCTACTGCCAAGGAGCGGTGTCGGGTAGACAGCAAGCAGGGCCAGTGGAAGGAGACGAGGGCCCCCCACCTGCACGCACAGAAGGGTGGCTCCTTGTCCACAGGGGAGCTGGAAAGGAGAGCCCAACAGTGCCTGAACCCCGTCCCCAGGCTCCTCAGAGCACCTGCTGAGCCGTCACCTGACGGGGCTAGCCCGGGGCTGAAGGCAAAGGCGAGGACTGGAGTGATGTCACAGGAGGGAGCTTGGCCCCCAGGAACCAGACTGCATCTCAGAGGCCCAACAGCACAGCCTTTTATTTTTTTTTTAATTTATTTATTTTATTTGGAGGCTAATTACTTTACAATATTGTAGTGGTTTTGGCCATACATTGGCATGAATCAGCCATGGGTGTACATGTGTCCCCCATCCTGAATCCCCCTCCCACCTCCCTGCCCATCCCATCCCTCAAGGTCATCCCAGTGCCCTGAGTGCCCTGTCTCATGCATCAAACCTGGACTGGCGATCTATTTCATATATGATAATATACATGTTTCAATGCTGTTCTCTCAAATCATCCCACCCTCACCTTCTCCCACAGAGTCCAACCAAGGAAACCAGAATTGAAAGAGACACGTGTACCTCAATGTTCACTGCAGCACTGTTTACAATAGGTAGGACATGGAAGCAACCTAGATGTCCGTCGGCAGACGAATGGATAAGAAAGCTGTGGTACATATACACAAAGGAGTATTACTCAGCTATTAAAAAGAATGCATTTGAATCAGTTCTAATGAGGTGGATGAAACTGGAGCCTATTATACGCAGTGAAGTAAGTCAGAAAGAAAAATACCAATACAGTATATTAATGCATATATATGGAATTTAGAAAGATAGTAACAATGACCCTATATGCAAGACAGCAAAAGAGACACAGATGTAAAGAAAGCAGGGCCTTGAACCAGCCCCTCTCCTCCTTGAAGCAGGCTGTGTAACTGAAGCGTGTGGGTCTCTGGAATCAGACACTGCTAAGTTTCAGTCACCAGTCGAGCCACTGTCCTGCTGTGTGACCCTCAGTTAAGTTACGGAGCATCTCTGAACCTCAGTGTCCACACCTGGGAAACATGGAAAGGGATACCCGCCCCGCTGAGCTGCCGTGAGGACTAAATGAGACCTTGGGCATCTGGAAACCTCCAACACATGCCGAGGAAGGAGAAAACAAGCCCTTCATCAATACTCAGTTCCTTGACCTGCCAGGGTTCCCCATCTGCCTGCCCCAGCTCCCACTCAGCAGTGCTAGGAGAGGCCACCAAACGCCAGAATAGGAAACCTTGTGAAAAGCAGGGGGCTCCTTACAGAGAGCAAGGGAACTCAGGGGTTAGGAGCCTGGATTCTGCAGTCAGGCCGGCTTTTGCTCCTGACTCTGCCTGATACTCTCTGTGTGACCCCAGGCATGTGGCTCAGCCTCTCTGGTCTTGGTTTGCTCCTCTGTGAAATGGGAATAACCGCACTTCCCCCTCCCAGGGCAGCTGTGAGGGTTGTAAGAGGTGATGTCTGCAAACTGTGCAAGGGTCCCACACATTCCCTCTGGTCTTTCCTCTGGTTCTGGCCTGACTGCCATTCTCCATATTTGCATCTGTGCCTGAGGACTCTGCCTCCAAAGCCACGGGAATTAATAGCCCTCAGGAGTAGCCCTCACTCAGGAAGTTAGCTGGTGCATAAACACGCTACCTTCTCCCTGGCTGTTGGGTGGGATAATTCTAAGGAGACTGTTTGGCACCATTTCCCAGCCTCCCCACAGAGTTAACCTTCATTCACCCACCGTGGCAGCTGGTTTAGAGCACACAGCCACCGCTGCCTTCTCTGCCCTGGGCCACACTCCCACTTCCCTACTTGGAAGCACCTGCTGTTTGTTCCTGTTGCTCAGTCGCTCAGTTGTGTCCAACCCTTCTGCGACCCCATGGACTATAGCCCACCAGGCTCGCCTTTCCATGGAATTCTCCAGGCAGGAATACTGGAGTGAGGTTGCCATTTCCTTCTCTAGGGGATCTTCCTGACCCAGGGATTGAACCTGCATCTCCTTCTTAACAGGTGGATTCTTTACCACTAAACCACCTGGGAAGCCCAAGCATCTAAGCTTCCACAAAACCACTTGCCCTGGAACCCTTTTCTTGGAGTCATCTTCTGGGAGCCCCCAATCAGGATGAGCAGCTCTCGTTCCATTAGCACTGGGCCAAAGTTGGCATTTACATTCTCTATAGGATGGGGCAGAACCTGGGACTCCTCCAAACCATCGCTTCTACGCTGGCTATCACCAGTAAAGACAGTTGTTGGGCTCACATGGAGACAGAAACTACTGCAATCACACCCACCTTGCCCGTGCCACCAATCCCAGCCCTGAGAGACGCAAGTAGGGACCAACTTTCCACAGGAAGGGGACAAAAGGCCACAGTTGCATTCAAGGAGAAGATGAGGGCCCTGCAGTCCCTCCAGCAGCCCCAGAGGACATGAGGTGTCAGCTGTCCAGGCAACTCCTTCAAGGGCAGAGACTATGGCACTCATCCTCTGGCTTGTAGCCATCTGACTCACTGTTCAGCTGAGGGCACTTGCTCGGAGCTGCAGGAGGATGGGATGGTGAGGGAAGAACGTGGCCCTGCCTCAGCCCCAGGAGACAGCTAAAACAGGCTGGTGGCTCAGCAGTAAAGAATCCGCCTACCAATGCAGGAGACACAGGTTCGATCCCTGGGTCAGGAAGATCCCCTGGAGAAGGGAATGGCAACCCACTCCAGTATTCTTGCCTGGAGGATTCCATGAACAGAGGAGCCTGGCGGGCTACAGTCCGTGGGGTCGCAAGGAGTCAGACACGACTGAGCGATTAAACATCAAGGAGAGTTCACCTCTGTTAGGCATGAATGACGGACAGAGTCCCTGCCCCATCCCAAGGTTCCTGCCTTGGGCCACTCCATCCATCTTGCACTGTTGACTGACTCTGCCTGAAATGTTTTTTTCATTAGTCATGGGAGCTTGCATAACACATGTGCATACACATGCCTGCATGCACACATGCGCGTGCACACACACACACACACACACACTTAGCTGATTTGATATAACATTACTCCTAAGAGCTGGAACCTGGGGCTACTCCCTGAAGTTTACATACCCAAGCCCATTCTAACACCTGTTCTAATGTCCTCCAGGAACCAGCTCCTCTTCAGGGCTAGCAGCTAGAAGGCAGGAGGGGCAGGGCCTTAGGCAACAGAGTTCCAAACCTTCCTCTGCTTCCTTTAGCTTTGTGATCTGGATGTTTCTTAACCTTCTAGGGCCTCTGCTGCCTCATATGCAAAACTGGAATGGTAAAACCTACCAACCTTGCAGAATGACTGTAAGGGTTAGAAATAAAACCTACAAAACATCCGTCCAAGGTATACTACATCGCAAGTACCAAATACCCAGAAACTACCGTTATCATCCACTGACATGAACATCTCTGGTTCTGTTGGCCTTCCCCTCTTCTTCATGCCTTTGTATGCCTTGCCCCTTCCACCTGACCCCAACTGTATTGGGGTTTGAATGGGGGCGGGGGGAGTGACATCTCACAGACCCACCTCCTCTGACCACAGTGACTGGTCTGTACAGAATGGATGCCGTGTTTGCTTCCTAGGGCTACCACACCAAATCACTACTGACTGGGTGTCTTACTGCTGCTGCTGCTGCTAAGTCGCTTCAGTCATATCCGACTCTGTGCGACCCCATAGACAGAAGCCCACCAGGCTCCCCTGTCCCTGGGATTCTCCAGGCAAGAACACTGGAGTGGGTTGCCATTTCCTTCTCCAGTGCATGAAAGTGAAAAGTGAAAGGGAAGTCGCTCAGTCGTGTCCGACTCTTAGCGACCCCATGGACTGCAGCCTACCAGGCTCCTCCATCCATGGGATTTTCCAGGCAAGAGTACAGGAGTGGGGTGCCATTGCCTTCTCTGGACTGGGTGTCTTAGAACAATACAAATGTATTGTTTCACGGTTCTGGCGACTAGAAGCCTGGAATCAAGGTGATGGCAGGCCTGCACTCCCTCTGCAGGTTCTAAGGGAGAATGCTTTCGTGCATCTTCTTGGCTTCTGCTGGCGTCCCGCAATCTTCCGAGTCTCTCAGTTCATCATCATTACATCACTCAGATCTCTGCTCCCACTGTCTCATGGCCTTCTTAAAAGGACAAACCAGTCACTGCAGTCCACCCTAAGCCAGTATAAACTCATCTCAGGTTGCCTGCTTACATCTGCAAAACCTCATCTCACAGTCTGAGGTTCCAGATAGACCTGAGTTGTGGGGGTCGATGGGGAACACTTTATTTTGTAAAGTGAAACTAGAAGAGGACAGAGTCTCTCCTGGGGCCACAGCTGGGAAGAGGTGAGGCCAAGAGAGGCTGGTGGCCAGTGGTCATGGAGGGAACCACGAGTGAAGCTGACCTTCATTCACGAAGGTCATGAAGGTCACTTAGGAAGAAGTTGAGAGACAGAGAGGAGAGTCCGGGAAGAGCTCCCGGAAGGCACAGTTCCACTCCAACCCTTGCTAAGATGTGGTTCCATGGGCCAAGACATCTGCCTTTTTGCCTCCGCTAGTTCAAGTTGGGATTCTGATCCTCACAGCCAACACACCACCGATAATGAGCTGATTTGTGTCCAAATATCCATGTGTTAGCCTCCAGCGCTTAGGACATGAACTTGCTTGCAAACAGGGTCCTTGCAGATGTAATTAGTTGAGATGAGATCATGGTGGCATAGGCTGGCCCCCTGATCCAACAGGACTGCATTTATGAAAACTGGAAATTCAGACACAGATACACACACACACACAGAGGGAGAACGCCAGGTGAGGGTGAAGGCAGAAATCGGGGTGATGCTTCTATAAGCCAAGGAAATCCACAGACTGTCTGCAAACCTCCAGAAGCGAGAGGAGAGGCACGCAACAGGGCCTCCCCGACGCCCACAGGTGAGCCATCCCTGCCGACACCAGGATCTTGGACTTCCAGCCACCAGAACTATATAACAACAGATTTCTGTTGCATAAGCCACCTGACCTCTGTACTTCATTACAACAGCCTTTGCAAACTGACAGACCCTCAGCCAAGTTCCCTGTCATTCCAGCCCTCCTGGCCTGCTCTCAGTGGGAAATAAGCTGAGGTCAGCCCCAGCCACCACACCGCCCAGCTCCTCATGCTCTTATATCTCCCTCCTTAAATCTTCCTCATCCTGTGAGGGCCAGTTCATGGCCCACCTCATCCAAGAACCCCCTTCTGAACTTGCCCCACAAAGTGAAAAGTGAAAGTGAAAGTGGCTCTGTCGTGTCCGACTCTTTGTGACCCCATGGACTGCACAGTCCATGGAATTCTCCAGGCCAGAACACTGGAGTGAGTAGCCTTTCCCTTCTCCAGGGGATCTTTCCAACCCAGGGATCGAACCCAGGTCCTTCTGCATTACAGGCGGATTCTTTACCAGCTGAGCCACAAGGGAAGCCTAAGAATATTGGAGTGTGTAGCCTATCCCTTCTCCAGCAGATCTTCCCAACCCAGGTCTCACACATTGCAGGGGGATTCTTAACCAGCTGAGCCGCAAGGGAAGCCTAAGAATATTGGAGTGTGTAGCCTATCCCTTCTTCAGCAGATCTTCCGGACCCCAGGAATCAAACCAGGGTCTGCTGCATTGCAGGCGGATTCTTTACCACCTGAGCCCTGCATTTCTCCTGCATCAGCCCCACAGCTGAGCACTTAATTCTTCTCTAATTATGCCCCCTGTGGACTGTTCTGTCTGCCTGGTTTTGGGGGTATGGGAAGGAGGGACGTGGCTTTGACGCTTTCTGTATCCTCCACAGCCCTGACACAGAGGTAAGAGCTATCAGTCACTCAACAAACCTGTATTTTCTGGGCAAGCAAAGTATCAGTCTGTGAATGTGGCCACCATGAGCTGAGGCTCTCTCTTCACAGAACAGCCTGGGCACAGCAGCTCAGCAGAGGATGTGGGCATCCCTGCATGCCAGATGCCAGGGACGGGCACCACCCCAAGCCTGGACTGTGGGCTGAGGGCAAACTGGTGAGCAAATGGGTAGAATCGCCTCAAACCACAGATGGGGCTGACAGAAGGATACAAAGAACAGAATCCCATCCCCTTGGGGGGTGAACTTAGGGACATCCAGCCTCCTCGAAGTCCACAGGGGACTCCACGGTCCCAAGCAGGGTGGAAGCTACCTGAGGCCCTCTGGGTTTCGCTGAGAACAAGAATGGCCTCGTTTCCCATGCCAGCCCCCATCTTCCGGGCACAAAGCTTCCAGCCCCGAACAGAAAAGTCCAGGAGGACGAGCCCTGGGTTAGGGGTTGGGAGACCCAGGTTCCACTCCTGCCTTTACCACCAAGCAGCTGTGCCACTCTGGGCAAGTTACTTCCCCTCTCTGAGCCTCAGTTTCCTCACCTGCAAAAAAAAACAAAAAACAAAACCAGGCTTGGACAAGATGATTTCAAAATCCATATAACCCATGAGTTAGTGACACTCTGGGATAACTGCTGTCTAAAGCAGCTGCCTCCGGTCAGCGAGGGCTCAATGAGAAGATACAGCATTTGTCAAACCCCAGGAAGATCTGGGCACCCAGGTGAGGGGATGGATATAAAGTGAGGATCCTGTCTTACTGCTTTGTTTCTTCCTCACAACCCCACACACAACAACCACAGCTAACAGCTGCTGGGACTCACGATAAGCTGGGCACTGCATTTTAGATGGTCTAGCCTTTCAATCCTCATCACAGCCCTGTTAATGCAAAGGTTCTATTATCATTCCTGTTTACAGATGAGGAAACTAAAGTTCAGGGGAAAAAAAAAAAAACCAATGAGGGACTTCCCTGGTGGGCCCGGGGCTAAGACTCTGAGCTCCCAATGCAGGGGGCCCAGGTCCCATCCCTGGTCAGGGAACTAGATCCCGCACGCCGCAACTAAGACTAGGTGCAGACAAATAAATGAATGAAATAAATAGAGCTTTTTTTAAAAGAAAGAACTAACGCTATAGTGAGAATATGATAGATTCAGGGTCTGGGCAAAGCCTGCTGAATCCAGAGCCTGTTTTATTAACCTTTATGCCATGCTGCCTCAGAAATGATCCTTTTGCTCCTTCCAAACCCTGGCCTCCCATCAGCCCATCATTTAAATAGCCCCAGACACACCCTCATACAGCACTCTACAGGCTTGTACAGGAACATCCCAGGGAACAGTGGGACCAAGACCGAGGCAGGGCAGAGCTGGCCTCCCTGAGAACCCCAGGCCCCGCAACCCCGAGCCATGATGCCCTGCCTCTGATGGAGTGTCTTGGCGCATGTTATAACCCATTATTAAGCACCTTCTGTGTGCTGGGCATGGACAGCATCCTGAGGAAACCCCAAGACGAGGGTGAAGGGACCTGCCATCCCAGGAACATAAACTGCCCTCTGAGACAACCAGACCACCAGGCCGAAAGAGAAGGCCAGCCTGTTCAAGGGGACAGGGGCATCTGAAATAGCTCAGAAGTCAACCCAACCACATCACAACACCTACTATGTGCAGAGCCCACACTAGGCCCCACTGGGGATAAGATGGGGAGGTAACCAATCTTAACACAACAGACAACTGCCTAAGAGTGGCACCGGAGTAGGGAAACACAAAAGAGCCATTAATCCTGACTGGGGGGGTACCTGGGGAGGCCCAGGGGGACCACTTCACCAGACACTGCACCTCAGTTTCCCAGCTGTAAAGCGAGGAATACCAGTACCCATCTCAGAGAGTTCTAGTGAGAAGTGAGTTGATCCATGTGAAAGCTCTACAGCAATGCCTGACGCCTGACAGGCATTCACGGTGTGTGTGTGTGTGTGTCTGTGTCTGTATGTGTGTGTCTGTCTGTGTATGTGTCCATCTATATGTGTGTCTATGTGTTTGTGTCTATATGTGTGTCTGTGTCAGTATGTGTGTGTGTCTGTGCATGTGTCCATCTGTGTGTATGTCTGTGTGTGTCCGTGTGTGTGTGTCTATGTGTGTGTGTCTGTGTCAGTATGTGTCTGTGCATGTGTCCATATGTGTATGTGTCAGTGTGTGTGTGTGTGTGTGTCCATCTGTGTATGTGTCAGTATGTGTGTGTTTTTTGCATGTGTCCATCTGTGTGTGTCTGTGTGTGTCCATCTGTGTGTGTGTCTGTGTGTGTCCATCTGTGTGTGTCTATGTGTTTGTGTCTATGTGTGTGCATCTGTGTCAGTATGTGTGTGTGTCTGTGCATGTGTCCATCTGTGTGTGTATCTGTGTGTGTCTGTGTCTGTCCATCTATGTGTGTGTCTGTGCATGTGTCCATCTGTGTGTGTGTCTGTGTGTGTGTTTGTGTCTGTGTGTGTCCATCTGTGTGTGTGTGTCCATCTGTGCGTGTGTCTGTGTGTGTGTCCATCTGTGTGTCTGTGCATGTGTCCATCTGTGTGTGTCTATGTGTGTGTGTGTGCCCATCTGTGTGTCTGTGTGTGTCCGTGTATCTGTGTGTATCTGTGTGTCTGTGTGTGTCCATCTGTGTCTATGTGTGTGTCTGTCTACGTGTCTCTGTATGTGTGTGTGTCTGAGTGTGTGTCTATGTGTCCATCTATGTGTGTCTGTGTGTGTCCATCTATGCGTGTGTCTGTGTGTCTGTCTGTGTGTGTGTGTCTGTGTGTGTCCATCTGTGTCTATGTGTGTGTGTCTACGTGTCTCTGTGTGTGTCTGAGTGTGTGTGTGCGCGCGCCTGTGTGTCCATCTGTGTCTATGTGTGTGTGTCCATCTGTGCGTGTGTCTATGTGTATGTGTCTCCATGTCTGTGTGTGTGTGTGTGTGTAGTGTTGCTGTTGTTACAGTAGCAGCGGCAGTGGTGGTGAGAGTGGGAGCTTAGAGGAGGAGAAAGCCTGAGGAACAAGGAGGGACGAGAGGGGGGCCTGAGGAGCAGAGGCCGGCTGGCAGGAGACACCCGAGCGGTCAGGGCGCTTGTGTGAGGCTGCGGAGGACGGGGGCGCGAGGGGGCGCCTGGCTGCCCGGGGCCTCGGTGCCCAGGAGGGAGGGGGCCGCGGCCCGGCTGTGCGGGTCCACCAGGCGGGACGGGCGCCCCCGCCCAGGGGAAGGGCGCGGGCCCGGGGCGGGCGGGGAGAGCAGGCGGCGCCTCAGTCCCGGGACTAAGGGCGCACCGTCCGTCCGCTGACAGGGACACTGCCTGCCATCCATCTCCCGCTCGTTAAATTACCAACCCAAATCTCTCTCCCATAATTGATAAAAATCTCCTTTGGATGTTCGGCATTATTGGGGGAAAAAATGTTTTTCTATTTTTCATTATGTGTTTTTAATATAAATGCGTTTTTTATTGAGAGCTGCTGGGAAGGCTGGAGGAGCCCAAGTCGGCGGAGAGGGTCGTCTCCCCGCTCGGCACACCGGGTCCTGCCCGCACTCCAGCGCCTTCTGCTCCCCTCCCAGAAGCCTGGGGGAGGCGGGGCACTGTCTGGGGAGACGAAGGAACCAGACGCCAGAACAAACTCCAAGGCTCTGCTGAAGACCAAAAGAAGCAGGTCTACAGACAGCTGCAGCCCTCGTGCCCAGCTCCAGGCCAGCAGAGCAGCCCTGGGGGTGGTATAAAGGCCGAGCCCACCTTGGCCCGCCCCCTGCCGGGGTGTATAAAAACCAGGCAGGAGCCCCCCCAACCCCACCCCGAGGGCGGGGACCCCGGGGCTGACACAGAGGAGAGCTCCATCAAAAGTATGAGGGAAGTCAGAGAAGCACAGGGAGGAGTTGGATCGGCATTGGAAAGAAGGCAGCGGGGAACACTGGACCACAGAGGCGGCTGTCATCGAGGAGGAAAGCTTCCACAGGCCCCGGGGTAGGCGCAATCCCCCTGCAGCCTGTCCTCTACACTCTTCTCCAGCCCCAGTTCAACCCGGAGCATGTTTGTCACCCACCCCGTACCCAACTCCTCCAGGACAAGGGAAGTTGAGTCCAGCTGCCATCCCTCAGGTGAGGCAGGCACGAGGGGCCCTAGTGAGAGAGTCAATTCCTAGGCAGGTTGATGAGAAGTCTGGGGTCCCAGAGGAGGAGAGAGAGGTCTGGGGGTCTCAAGGACGAGGAAACGACAAACTTTTTCTTTTCCTCTACATTCCTTAGTCTGAGTCACATAAAACAGTTTTTCTTCTTTAAGCCTGGAACTGATGATTACACAACTGTTTAAACTCTGTACTAGGGATTATATAACAATAATGTATCCTGCTTGAGGACAGTTTCTCCTTCCTGAAAACCTTCTGACTAATCCTGATATGTTCAGTCAGTTTAGTTCAGTCGCTCAGTCCTGTCTGACTCTGTGACCGCATGGACTGCAGCACACCAGGCCTCCCTGTCCATCACTAACTCCCGTTGTTTACTCAAAACCATGTCCATCGAGTCCGTGATGCCATCCAACCATCTCATCCTCTGTCATCCCCTTCTCCTCCTGCCCTCAATCTTTCCCAGCATCAGGGTCTTTTCAAATGAGTCAGCTCTGCACATCAGGTGGCCCAAGTACTGGAGTTTCAGCTTCAACATCAGTCCTTCCAATGAACACTCAGGACTGATCTCCTTTAGGATGGACTGGTTGGATCACCTTGCAGTCCAAGGGACTCTCAAGAGTCTTCTCCAACACCACAGTTCAAACGCATCAATTCTTCGGCGCTCAGCCTGATATCTTAGAATGTATATTATGGGAGTGGGTCTGGTAGGATCTTTCTATTGTTAAGTTCTAACCCTGTTATCCTAAAATGTAAGTGTGGGAGTGGGTCTGGTAAAATTCTTTTGATTTATTGTAACAACCAATTAAAAAAGGATATAGCTCCCTTGCTCACACTAGCAAGGGGGGCACGCTCCGCCCCCCTTCCAGTGTCTGTGTCAGAAGCTTTCTCTGCCCCTTTTTCTCATTAATAAAACTCTGCTACACAAAAGCTCTGGAGTGATCAAGCCTGGTCCCTGGTCCTGAAGCTAAATCTTCTTCTTTGGATATCGCAAATCCGACATTGTTCACCGTCAGCTGTCACTAGACACAACACAGCCACCAGCTCCCTGACCCCGGACACCCATGGCTCTATCCCATCTGTGGAGTCAGTCCAAGACCACACTGCAGGCGCTGCTGAGTAGCCTCAGGAAAGTGCCCAGTGAGCCACTGGCAGCCTCCCAGGGCGGAGGGAGGCTCTCAAGAAGCCTGGGGGACAGGCTCCAAGGCAGCCTGAGGGAGGCTTCCACCAGTGAGGGCTGCGGCTGGCCACTAGATGGAACACTGGGTACCAGTGGGAGGGGAGGGGGAGGGAAAGGCCGATTCTTCTAGCAAAATAGCATCGGGGACAGAGAACCATAGTCTTGTATCAGAAAACATGGTTAAAGACCCAACTCCACCATTTCAAGTCCCTCAGGACCTTGGTTCCTCACACACCGAAGGCATCCAGCACAACACAGAAGTGGTAGCTCATGTTTGCTGGCCACCTGCTCTGTGCCAGACGTTGGCTCCACGCTACGTATTCATTGATTCATTTCATCCCTGCAGCAAGCTGAGGAGGTAAGGTACCATCATTAACTCCATTGTACTAAAGAGGAACCTGAGGGACAGAGAAGATAAGTTGCTTGTCCGAGGTCTCGAAGTTGCTCACTCGTGTCCGACTCTTTGCGACCCCGTGGACTGCAGCCTACCAGGCTCCCCCGTCCATGGGATTTTCCAGGCAAGAATGCTGGAATGGGTTGCCACTGCCTTCTCCAGGAGATCTTCCCAACCCAGGGATTGAACCCAGGTCTTCCACATTGTAGGCAGATGCTTTATCGTCTGAGCCACCAGGGAAGTCCTGGTTATGAGGCCAATAAAGCCAACAGGCAGCTTCTGGCTCCTGCCCACCTCAAAGGCTCAATATAGGAGCTTGACGGCCACGTGAAAGCAAGACCCAGCTGGGGCACCTTGTCCTCGTTCTCACAAAGTTCTCTGCACGCCAGCATGAGGTCCTGAATGCAAATGTGCGGAAATGATAAGGGTCACCCCAGAGTTGGCCACTCCCTCTGCAAGTCCCCTCCCCCGGCCCCTCCCCCACCACCCACCCAAGCCTCTGCCCCAGTCTCTGCGCTGTGCCCACCCGGGGCTCCACTCACCAGGAACCTCTCACATGGGCCAAGAGCACCCTGCCCTCACCTCCCCCCGTCTGCTTTTGCCTCTGCTGCCCCTCTTGTCAGCAGGGCCTTCTCTCTGCCACCCCCACCATTCAATAAACAAATGATGTTCTTGGGAGCAGGGCTTCTTTCCTTCCTTTCTGACCTTTTGCTGACACCTGAAACTCACCCTGCACCTATTATCTGTAGGTGCGTGTGAAACAATGAGAGGTGCATTTTCCCAACTGAATTGCAATGGTTCTTGTCTGCATCCTCACAGCCATTCAGGTTGGATGGTCCCTCAGAAACATTTGAGCACTTCTCCCTGGGTGCCACGAGGGGGTTACAAAACCAGGTCAAGTCTAGAAACCCCACCCCATGGAAGCTCAGGAGGGAAAAGACTGATAAAATGTGTTTTGGAGGACAGAAGCCAAACCCCAAGCCTTCAGCACCAGCACAAACACAGCCCCTCACAAAGGTGTTTCTGAACTCTGGCCCCTGACCTCATTTCCTTTCGTTTTTCATCGAGTTCCAGAGTTGGGAAGAACATCATCTGATACAGCTATGTTCCAGCACAACAGACGAAACTGGATCTCTCACTGAAATGTATCATAAGGAGACTGGACTTGTCCATGTGTGTTCCAGGAGGGGGGAGAGATGTGTGTGTGTGTGTGTGTGTGTGTGTATGCGCGCGCACAACCAAAGATAACTGTACCAGTGTAGCTGCAAATTCTCTTATCTCTTCCTGAGTCCCACTGTGACTCCTGCCCCCAAGCTCTCCACCCACCTCAAACCTCCAGCCTCACCTCCCCCACCTCATCTCCCATGTTATTAAGGAAATTCAGCTCCACTCCATTCCTCTTTGTTGATAACCTCTCCAAGCCCTCCTATTTCAGGCTCACCTTATGAAAAGAACATCCAAAGACCTTTAGTAATGTAACCTCAGCCCCAGCTTTACACCTCGGCCCCGCGAGTCACCAGGCTGAACTCCCTCTGCCAGTCAGCAAGACTTCACCATGCACTCCCCTGTGTTTTATGCTTTCCACAGCCTGCATCTTCGGCCCATTTCATTAACTGGTGACCCCCTCCTCCAACCTCCACCTCCCCCAACCCCACCCATCTTTGAGAACCTAGATGAGACACAATGGGCTGCAGGAAGCTTCCACCCACCCACATGTAATATCTCTCTCCCCCGCCATCTCCTCCCCCTCCCCACAGGACCAGGTATTACAGCAATGGGTGTACCTCCTGTTGACCCTAGACTATACGGGCCAGAAGGAAGGTTTTACCCATGTTGACTGTAGCTACAACTTCCAGCTCTGTACCTTTCCCCCTAAATACCAGCTGCTTAGACAACAGACAGAATGAAAAATATATATATATATATATATATAGAGAGAGAGAGAGAGAGAGAGAGGATAGTCAAGGAAAAGGTGTTGAACCACAGAACTGAATGTTGTTAGAGCCTACAGGGGCCTTAGAGAACTCCTACTCCAAATGAAGAAGCTCTAAGGATGGGTTGGTGGTCAGCACGAAGAACCCGGCCAGGTCCTCCAGCATAGCGCCAAGAGCTCCTGAAACCCAGGGTGGTCAACAGTCTCATAACTTAAGCTTGCGTCTGCCCCATTCAGAGTACAGAGCTGTCAGCCCCGCTCCACAGCAGGGACCATGCCCAGGAGTAGAAAGAACCAGAGTCTCATCCAGCCGTCAGGGCTCCCTTCGTAAGGAGCAAAGGAGTTCAACAGCCCTCCCAGACACTCAAGCTCAGGCGCCATCTGCTGGTCAGGATCAGCACTGCGCCTGGACCCGCCGCCCCAAGGGTGGTCAGGAGACAAGACTGAGACCAACCCCAACCCACTCTAGATTCAAGTCACTTCCAGGGAGAAGCAATGACCCCACCTCCTAGAGCTCTGACTGCTGACTGCTCAACCTGTCGTGCAAGACGTAAGCCTAACATTCAAAATAAAAGGAAAAAAGTAAGCTTCTTTTTGGTAAGGATAGAAACTCCTAAGGCACAGACACACAAAAA
Source organism: Bos grunniens (assembly GCF_055505025.1). Lineage (NCBI taxonomy): Eukaryota > Metazoa > Chordata > Mammalia > Artiodactyla > Bovidae > Bos > Bos grunniens. The sequence continues at coordinate 14,290,137 of NC_141174.1, forward strand.
AGTGATTCCTAAAGGGTTTCTGCCAAACAGTTCTGCTACATAGGAGACAAAGCACTGGCCAGAAGATCAAAAGATCTGAGGTCTCATCCCACCCCTCACATGCCGCTCCCTTAGCTACATGGTCCCCCCACTAGCAGCACCCCACCTCCCGAAAGAGGCCAGTCCCTATGCCGGGAATGGGATCACTTCACTTGCTCTCACCTCGACACTGACGGCACTGCCTGCTGTCCAGGGATGTGAACTAATCTAACACCAAACGTACATCACAGAGTCCAGAAGAGCTGCAACCTCACCCTCACGCCCCAGGCTGGGGACATCCCCTCAGGGCCAGTGCTATCCTCCAGGGACAGGAATCAGTCTGAGAGCGCTAAGGGCTCTGCTCACAAGGCAGACTCGGAGCAAGTCAGGGCAGGCTGGGGCACACCAGCCTCTAACTCCTCTTTGGTCACCCCTCTCCTCTCCTCAGTGTGAGATTTAGGGGCAGCCACGTGACCGATCTTTGGGGCTTCTCTGGTGGCTCAGTGGTAAAGAATCCACCTGCCAATGCAGGAGACATGGGATCCATCCCTGGGTCGGGAAGATCCCCCTGGAAAAGGAAATGGCAACCCACTTAAGTAGTCTTGCCTGGAAAATTCCATGGACAGAAGAGCTTGGCAGGCTACAGTCTATGGGGCCACAAAGAGCAACTGAGCAACTGAACACGTGTGCAGTCTTTGAGCTCCAGGTGACCTCAGGGTCCACCCGAGGACTCGGACCTAGGAAGAAGACAGTGACGCACGGCAGACTCAGCTTCCTTTAACCGCTCCTGGAACCAGGGATGAAATGGAGGGTCCCGGGGCGGGCGTGGTGCTCAGGATTAGAGGAGCCAGCTTAAACGTCTTCCTGGGAGGATGAGGGGGGGGCGGGGAGGGCTGCTCCCCAAGAAGTGTCACGGGAGGGGCTGGGGGAGGAGGGAAGGGTAGAGTGAGTGACTTTCCCCACCCTGACTCCCCGACACCCGCCTACCCTGCTTCCCACACGGCCCCCTTTCCCCTCCCTCCGCCCACAGGCTGAGAAAGTGTGGAACCGGGAACAAATGCCATCTTCCCGGCAGGGAGGGGGAGGAAGGGGTGAGGCAAGACTTTGACTGTGTGTCTGTGGGGGCCGGGGTAAGAACCCTGAGGCTTCTGAGCTTCCCAGCCAGGAGGGACGTGCCCTCCAAGCCATGGCCTTGACATTAGTCTCCTTCTCTCAGCAGGCTCATGACCAGCTGTGGGGCAGGAGACACAGGCCACCACGCTCAGGATGGCTTGGCTGGGCGAGGGGGTTGCCAAGAGAAGGGGCCCTGAAGACGCAGGCAGCGTCTCCCAACTGTAGACACCCTGCAGCCGGCTGGGCGGGCAGGCACACCATGACTGCTGATGCCCCGAACTTCCCGTCTCGCTCCACCCTGGCCTGGAGGAAAGCCGCTGCCCTGCTCTCGCCTCCCCCTCCAGCTCCAAGGGTTAAGCTGCTGCCTTCTCTTCCTGCCTCCACCCCCGCTGAGCTGCCACAGTGCCCAGCAATGGTGCACTTCACACTGCTATTACAGTGACTTATTTAGTGTTCATTTGGGGGTGCATCTCATTGCTGTAGGAAGCAGGAGGCCAACCGTCTTGGCAAGAAACAGGCACACGAGGGCTGAGCCACGCTGCTGCTGTCCCCCGGCCTGCAGCCCCTCCATCCTCACCCCACTCTGCCCAGCCTGTGGCCTGCTCCTGACTCAGCCCTAAATCAGGTCTACTCTTCACTCAATCTTCCACCCCCGCCCCATCCCCTTGGAGGAGATGTTCCTCCATAGGAAGGAAGTCCACAGAGGTGTCTATGCTCAGAACCATTATACCAAACAAATTCTAGTGCTGCCGAGAAAGTTCTAGGACCTACAGCAGATTTCCCAACCTGGGGATCTGGCCAAAGGGACTGAGAACCCCCAGGGAATTTGACTTCGGAGGCCAGTGGGATTTGATTACAAAATGTACACAGGACTGGGGAGACAGGCTCTTGGAGGGCACAAACAAAACCTTGTGGGCACCAGGGCCCAGGAGAAAGGAGCCCTCCTGGGTGATCCAGTGCCCATGCCTCTCCCAGAGAGTCCAATAATGAGGCCAAGCCAGGCCAGGCCATCAGTGAGGAGTGGGACTTCTCTGGAGGGATGCCAGGCATGTGATGCCAGCTCTACATTAAGGGACCGACAGTCAGGGCCAGCTGCACGCAAATCAGCAGAAACGGAACAACTGAGCTTTATGACCCTCTGCCCCAACTCTCCGCCTGGCCCTCAGTGGCCTAAGGAAACTGTCACTTATCCATCATTGGTTCATTAAACAAACACCGGCACCCCCGATACACCACGTACTATTCTGGAACTGCAGACAGGAATAAAAGGACCACCATGGTGTTCATCCCCAGACTTCACAATTTGTGGTGAAACTACCTAGACACAACTAACCAACCCACGAGAAGAACAAGTGGAGGGAGCAAAGGTGTGCAGATGGTCAGAGAAGACTTCATGGGAGAGCTGGGATTTGGCCAGGACCCCCAGCATCTAGCACAGTGCCCGGCATTTGGTAGACAGACAGACAGATGAGCCAGTGGCCTAGGAACACAAGGAATGACTGACAGGGAGAGGGTGGAGTAAAGAGACTCCAGGCAGACGAAGACCATGGCAAGCTGAAAGTGGACGGGGTGGATCTCGAAAGCCCAGCTAAAGATTTTATTTGGGGAAATTGGGAAGTATCAGAGGTAATAAAATAATTTCAGGAAAGGCGTCAGCTGATCTAGGCTTGACATTTAAGATTATTTTGCTCAGAAAAATCCTAGAAGATCCAAAGGATTCTCTCTCTAAGAGGAGAATTGCAGGGACTTCCCTGGCGGACCAGGGGCTAAAACTCCATACTTCTAATGCAGAGGGTATGGCTTTGATCCCTGGTTAGGGAACTAAGATCCCATATGCTCTGCTTCATAGACAAAAAAAAAAAAAAAATTAATTAAAAAAGGGAAAAAAGAAATAAAAATAATTTTTTAAAAAAAGGAGAATTTCAAATGTAATAGGTGAAGGGAGAAAAGCTTTACTGAATAGAGTTCTCTTAGGTACCATGAAATTCTAGCACATAGTCCGTAAGCCTGGGCCTGCTCTGTAGATCCTTGCAGATGGCTGTTCCAACCACTCCCTCCCCAGAATCACGATGAGTGGATCAGGCCAACAAGGATCCACACCACTGGGCCCAGTCTGGGTTCCACACATCCTGCAGGTCACTGGCGTGAGTCCAAAGGAGCGTGACCAGGGCCACATACAGAATGGCCCTCAGCCCCTTTGTCTGTGGCTCCAGGGTCAGAATGAAGATCAGAGAAGTTTGAGGAAGCAGGCATCAGCCCTCAGGAGGAAGCACTTATTACAATTAGAGATGACTGATAATAGAGCAGACCACATCAGGCAGCCCATAAGAGAATAAGCTTCCTGTCACTGGAGGCAATCAAGCAGAGGCCCAGCGATGTCCCAGAAGCCACTGCACTGAATGATTAGGACAGCTCACTGATAGAGCAGGGCGCCAGAACTGTGTACTAACAGTCCCCTTGGACACTTTACCTGATCACTCTAAGCCTCCATCCCTCATCCACCAAACAGGCTTATTGATAGTGTGTGTCTTGTAGGTTTGCCATAAGGACTAAGTGAAATAACGTGTGGGAAACAACAGAGTTTGGAGCACACAGTAAACTCTCAACAACTGACAGCAACTATTAGATTGAAGCGTATGAATCGTACTAGGTTACAGGTCGAAAACAGTCTAAACATATAACTATTTCATATGGTCCAAGTAATATATTTACTGAGGGCCACTCAGGTTCCTTCTAACCTCTCTGATTTCACACTGAAAGTTTCCGTGCTCCCCACCTCTGTTGGATCCCCAGGGCCTGGGGCCAAGCCAAGAACTCTGCAGGGTCTTTCTGGAAACACACTGTACAGGAAGGGACCCACCCCTCCCGGCGGAGGCGGGTACCTCTTTGCCCAGGTCCTCGCGGATGACCTGGCGGACTTCCTTCATGCTGCTCTGCGGGGCCTGGCTGTGTAACACCTTCAGCGTGCTGGTGTACTCCTCCGGCAGCAGGTAGTCCAGAGCCCCCAGGTGCTGGCCCACCTTGATGAACGTGCCCCGGTTGGCACAGCAGAGCTCACAGAGGCGCCTGGCAGAGCGGAGGTGCACCTGCAGGGAGACAGACGGGGCCAGAGAGACGTGAGTGCCCATTGCCCACTGGGCGCACTTCTCTTTTCCTGCCCGCTCTGCGTGGATACCCTGATTCACCCCCCAGTGCGCATGCACATGTACTTGAACATGCACACACACCCCATCATTCACCTTCAGTCTCCTGGTACACACACACACACACACACACACACCCCATCATTCACCTTCAGTCTCCTGGTGCACACACACACACACACACACACCCCATCATTCATCTTCAGTCTCCTGGTACACACACACACACACACACACATACCCTATCATTCACCTTCAGTCTCCTGGTACACACACACACACACACACCCCATCATTCACCTTCAGTCTCCTGGTACACACACACACACCCATCATTCACCTTCAGTCTCCTGGTACACACACACACACACACACCCCCCATCATTCACCTTCAGTCTCCTGGTACACACACACACACCCATCATTCACCTTCAGTCTCCTGGTACACACACACACACACACACACACACCATCATTCACCATCAGTCTCCTGGTACACACACACACACACACACACACACACCATCATTCACCTTCAGTCTCCTGGTACACACACACACACACACACACACACACCATCATTCACCTTCAGTCTCCTGGTACACACACACACACCCATCATTCACCTTCAGTCTCCTGGTACACACACACACACACACACACACACACCATCATTCACCTTCAGTCTCCTGGTACACACACACACACCCATCATTCACCTTCAGTCTCCTGGTACACACACACACACACACACACACCATCATTCACCATCAGTCTCCTGGTACACACACACACACACACACACACACCCACCATCATTCACCTTCAGTCTCCTGGTACACACACACACACACACACACACACACACACCCCATCATTCACCTTCAGTCTCCTGGTACACACACACACACACACACACACACACCCCATCATTCACCTTCAGTCTCCTGGTACACACACACACCCCATCATTCACCTTCAGTCTCCTGGTACACACACACACACAGACACCACCCCCATCATTCACCTTCAGTCTCCTGGTACACACACACACACACACACATCCCATCATTCACCTTCAGCCTCCTGGTACACACACACACACACACACCCCATCATTCACCTCAGTCTCCTGGTACACACACACACACACACACACACACCCCATCATTCACCTTCAGTCTCCTGGTACACACACACACACAATCCCATCATTCACCTTCAGTCTCTTGGTATACACACACCCCAACATTCACCTTCAGCCTTCTGGTACACAAACACCCCATCATTCACTTTGAGTCTCCTGGTACACATACACACACACACACCCCATCATTCACCTTCAGTCTCCTGGTACACACACACCCCAACATTCACCTTCAGTCTCCTGGTACACATACCCCCCCATCATTCACCTTCCGTCTCCTGGTATACACACATACACACCCCCCATCATTCACCTTCAGTCTCCTGGTACACACACACGCACACACACACCCCATCATTCACCTTCAGTCTCCTGGTACACACACACACACACCATCATTCACCTTCAGTCTCCTGGTACACACACACACTCACACACCCCACCATTCACCTTCAGTCTCCTGGTACACACACACACACACACCCCATCATTCACCTTCAGTCTCCTGGTACACACACACCCCATCATTCACCTTCAGTCTCCTGGTACACACACACCCCATCATTCACCTTCAGTCTCCTGGTACACACACACATACACACACCCCATCATTCACCTTCAGTCTCCTGGTACACACACACACACACACACCCACCCCATCATTCACCTTCAGTCTCCTGGTGCACACACACACACTCACACACCCCATCATTCACCTTCAGTCTCCTGGTACACACACACACACACACACACACACCATCATTCACCTTCAGTCTCCTGGTACACACACACACACACACACACACCATCATTCACCTTCAGTCTCCTGGTACACACACACCCCATCATTCACCTTCAGTCTCCTGGTACACACACACATACACACACAGACACCACCCCATCATTCACCTTCAGTCTTCTGGTACCCAGACCAGTCAATTCCAACCTCCAACTGCAGCCAGCCTCCAGACATGGCCCAACATGGCCTGACACTTCTGATCGCCTTTCCTTTAAAATTTACCTGGTCTGAGTCCCACTCCCACGGAAACAAGCATGTGTAAGGTTTTCAACTAGTTCTGATACATTTATGATTCATTCAAGGATATGCTAAGTTCACGCATTTGCCACCCACCCCTCAGCCATACTAATGACACTGTCTGTTTGGAGGTCTACAATTTTCAAAGATGCCAAAGTCATTATTTTTTTAATTCTTCCAGCAATTTAGGGAAGCAAGTACAGGTGTCTTTAAGGACAAGAAACTCAGATGTTTTGATTATAGAAAAAGCTAATAAATGTCAAAGCAAGGTCTAGAAAGCACTTCAGTCCCAGGGCTCTTTAACTCAGCAGACTTTAGCCGGGATCTCCTGCTAACTCGAAGAAAACGTCACAGCGGGGCATTAGGCACATAGGGTGGGCAGCAGGCCAGGCGGTGCAAGACAGGCCAGCCTTAACTCTCCTCCTGATGCCCACCTATCCCTCTGGAGTGGGATGTGGCCCCCACCCGCCCCCAGGCTGCACATCCCCAGTCACCACCCCAACTCTGCTGAGGATCTTGGAATTTTGAGGGTCCTGCCTTCCTGGAGCTACAGTTCCTGAACAGGATGGAGCCATGAGCACAAACAGAAGACAAGGGAGGCCCAGGGCTCTGTGGGAACCTGGTACCCTCTTCCTCCTGTAAGTCAACCAGGAGAGTGAATATTTATGATGGACTTACACTCTCAAGTGCTACGAAAGATGCTCACATAATTAAGAGCATGTTGGAGGCAAGAAACCAGGTGAAGAGTTAAATAACGGTAGGCAACAAAGATGGAAGAAATGTTCAAAGATTCTACATGATTAGTTGCCAAGTGAACCACACAGAAAACTGTTACTGTAAGAATTAAAAAGAGAATGCTGCAGCCCCAAATACCCTGGTCCCAGCAGCCAGGGAGCCCACCTACCCGCTCCGTCTATAGCAAAGGGATGCCCCGGACCCCAGGCACTTGGAGGCTGTCCTTAGGCCCTGCCAATCCATCCTTCCTTGCCACGCACTATGATACTGCACTGACCCTGTGCCACTTCTCCTGTGTCAGATGGGTCACTATTAGGCTTGGTCAACAGAGGGGCTTGGGGGCGGGGGTGGACATTGCAAGACCACAGCAGCACAAGGAGGCTCCCTACCGGCCCCACTGGGCGGCTTCCAGCTCATCAGCCAGCGGGACAGGGGTTTAGGGACCTGCCGGTGGCCCTCATGGACCAGCCCACCCTCACTACCTAGTGGGCCCCTTCTGTGGACCAACTCAGGCCCATATGCTCCAGCAAGTGCTCTGACCGCCCAGCAGGCAGCTCCCACACACTAGTTCTAGGTCGTCTTCTCCTACAAATCTCTCTGCCACAGGGCAGGCTGTGACCATGGCCCATGTCTCCTTGTCTCCAGGGCAGCCTGGGATCCCAGCCTTGGAGGCCCCCAGCCAAGTCTTCAGGTCTGTTCTTGTTCACCACCCCGATCCTAGAGGGAGCAGGTGCTTTATGCGTTTACTACCTCTGTCCCCTTAGATTCTTCTACTACTGCTTTTAGGAGTTAACTACCTTTTCCTAATTAATACGCTTTTACATTTAAATTACAAATATGGGGACGTCTCTGGTGGCCCAGTGGCTGAGACTCCAAGATCCCCATGCAAGGAGCCTGGGTTCAATCCCTCATTGGGGAACCAGATCCCATATACCACAACTGAAAGATTTCACGTGCTGCTATTAAGACCCAGCGCAGCCAAATACATAATTATTGGGACTTCCCTGGGTGGTCCAGTGATTGGGATTCTGCCTTCCAATGCAGAGGACACAGGTTCAGTCCCTGGTCAGGGGTCTAGATCCCACATGCTACGTGGTGCAGCCAATAATTAAATAAAAATTTTAAATAAATAAATATTTTTTTTAATAAAATAAATTACAGGTATGACTAGTCCCTGGCTGATACAACCCCTGCAATTGAATGTGAATAGATTAGGATTAAAAAGGAGAGCATTTCAGGTCAAGAGAACAACACAACATGCGTGTGTGTGTGTGTGTGTGTGTGTGTGTATAAGACCTGCTCCACCATTTTCTTTAGACTAGATTCACATCTGCATTTCTCTCGGCTACTGGAAGAACTCAGAAAGCATTAGCCTCACACCAACAAGGCCTCCTACCAGGGAGCACAGCCAGGGCTCTGTTGCCTCCCTCCTGTGCCCTGAGCCAGTCCCAGGTAGGGTGTCTCCTGGCACAAAGTAAAGGTCACGTTCACACTGTCTGGGCAATGCAGGGAGCCCTCTCTGGTCACACAAGCCCAGGAAGGCTGGTCTACCTCTGACTCACTCATTCCCTGGCACACCAGCCATTGGGAACAGAGACCACGTGTGTCCCCTGTAGATCCCCTGTAGACTCTGTGTACCCCAGGGCAAGCCATGATGAGCCGTAAGTGTAGATTGATGACAACCATGGGTCACACACACAAAACCATAATCCATGAAACTGAATCGGCATCTACTGCAAATGGCACCCATATTTCAACCAGAGTCTTAAACACACACAGTCATATGGGGATGAGGGATATTCCACTCACCAAAAAAATGTAAATGCTCTTTGAAGGTCAAAAGACACAAATGCTGAATAACAGAGCAGGCATTCTGATCTCCAGGGTCCCTTTCCAGCTCCAGCTCCTACAGTTCCACTGTCCCTTAGGATCAGAAGGCAGATCTCATTCAGAAATTCAAGAAACTGCTGGCTTAGTGCAAAGTCCCTCTTTGAGCATTCACCTCCTGCTTGCTGGTGACTTGGGATGGAGGACCGCCCTTCTCCTGCTCACTGAGCATCTTTGCTTCTGGGATCTGTAATAATAAATCTTGTGATTCTATTTCCTCCGGGTGGATGTGTTTAAACTGCACCTTCAATCAAAACACCCCAGTGAGTTTCACTTCCCCAGTGGGAGCTTGGATGCCGAGAGAGCTGTCTGCGGACCCCGTGTGGGTGGCTTGTGCCCCCGACTCAGCAGGTCATAATCTGCACATTCTTAATTGAATACACCAGCGCTGGCTTCTCAACACACACTACTGCCCTAAACACTGCACACCCATTTGCTCACTGGCCCCGAGGCCTGTGGAGCCAGCACCTGGTTTCATGAGCTGGTTGGGTGTTTGTCGCTGCAGCATGTCCTCATTGCAGAGTTCCCACTCCAGGTTCCATTCCTGCCAAAACAGGGCAGGAACAGCTGGCACCATCTCTCTGCCCCTCCTCCAACTTCGTTTTCACTCCCAGCTCAATAACTTGCCTTATGATGATCTCATTACCAATAACCTTGTTGTAATGAGCTTTAATCTGCCTCGTATTAATTAAAAGCATTGTCATTAGCCAGCTTGGGTTGGGATTTGGGGGGAGGAGGGAGTGGGCAGTGAACAGCTAATAAGATCAACTCAGTACTGATTAATTATTGATTGGGAGGGATGGAGCAAAGGCCCAAGAAGGGAAATCCTTTACTTGTGCCTAAATCCCAAAGAGTAGGGAAGAAAGGTACCAAAGCCAGCCTCAATCAATAGGGCTCCCCCATCAGAATTGGGCAGTTGGGCAGTATCTCCAATGGGGTTTCGGGGTTTGAGTGTGAGACACAGATGAAAGAGACAGACACACATACAACCCCACACATCACAGGAAGAGATGGTACAAGAGAAGGTCACAGACAGACCCCAAAGCACACAAGCCCCTTGACAGATTCTCCCAGTCAAAGACTCAACACCCAAAGGAAATGCACTGACAAGCAACCAGTGTTATCTCTGGTCAGTGAGATTACAAGAGTACTTTTCTTTATAGGTCTCTCTGTATTTCTAAAATTTCCTAAAACTAATATTTATCATATCAATAATAGAGGAGAATTTTTTTTTAAATAATCTCTTCTTCAACATCTTCTGGAAATAGAAGTCCAGCCCCAAATTCTCTACCACACAGACTGGACCAGCTTGGTGCAGAATCCAGCACTGTTTCCCCAATTTTGCAGGGTGCTATGATCCACATGTGTGTTTTTCATCATGAAAATGGAATTGCAACTCCCCCTTCATCCCCAAGAAATCAAGCCAGGACAGTCTCCAAAGTCTCTTTTCTGGATGTCACCCTTTGCTTTAAGCTTTTACTTAATGAGCAAAGTAAAACTCATCATGTCTTATGGGGGGGGGTGGGGGAACAAGTTGCAGTTTATAAAAGTTTTGAAGAAGCTTGACCACAGATTTAATCCTACCCCTTAGCAGCGTCCTCTGTCCCTCCTCTGACTGACTACCTGTCGGGTAGATCCTGGTTAAACTGCAACTCTAAACGTGAAATTGCTAAAGCCATAATCTTGATGTCATCCTTAACATCTCTTTCCAAATGGGGTATAAAAGTACCTTCCTTGTCTGAAGTAATAAAAACTGGACATCAGGAAAGGAAGGAGAGTGATTCCTGAGAGATGCAAAGCAAACACAGTGAACCTATGGTTGCCCCAATTCACAGCATTGAGGGTTTCCAGGCCACAGTGCAGGGAAAGGGGAGCCAGGCAGCACCCAGAAGACTTTGAGCTGAAGACACAGAGCTGAGAGTCCAGGAAGACCACAGCAGCTAGAGTTCACAGGACAGAGTACTGGAGAGCAGAGAGCCATATGAAGAAGGAACCCTGAAGAGCTGCCTAGGGTCTGCCTCGTGTACCTGGTTGAGTAACAGTCAGCACGTACACACAAGAAAACTACATAAGCCAGAAAGATGACAACCGCAAAAGCCTAGGGTTAACAGTACCCTGTGTGTTCATAGAGGTCTATTTCTACTAGCTGGACTAGAAAATTTTCATAATTCTTGAGGCATTTGCTATAATACCCAGAAAAGGGGAATATCCCAAACTAAACACCATTCCATTCCCAAGCAATAAATACTAAAAGACTTGAAAAAAATCACACTGTCTCCAAGTAACTTAACTGTCCCAGAACAAAGCTCTATAATATTTATAAAAATACAAATATATCTAGACAAAAAGACAAAATTGCACTGTCTAGCACCTAATAAAATATTTACCAGGTATTCAAAGAAACAGAAAAATACAACACATTATGAGAAAGAAAAAATCAATCAATCAAAACCAACTCAAAATTGAAACCTATATTAGCAAAAGAGGACAATTGTTATAACTGTATTTCATATGTTCAAAATGTTAAGCAGAAGCATGGACAATATTAAAAAAAGAATGAGATCCAAATGAAACTTCCAGAGATGGTAATTTTTGATATGAAAAATACACTGGATGACACTTCCCTGGTGGTTCGGTGGTTAAGTCTCTGCACTTCCACTGCAGGGGGACGCAGGTTCTATCCCACACGCCTTGCAACACATCCCCCCCCACAAAAAAATACACTGGGTAGGATAAATAGATGATTAGACATTGTAGAAGAAAGGTCCTAGTAATAGAAACTATTCAAAATGAAACAAAAATAAAAAACTTTAATGAAAAGAGCGGCAGTGATCTATGGGACAACTTCAAGCAATTTTATAAACATTGGAATGTTGGAATCCCCAAAAGAGAGGTCAGGGAGAGAATAGGGGAAAAATACTTAAAGAAATAATACCTGAAATTTTTCAAATTTGATTTTTTAAAAATTATGAACCAATAGATCCAAGAATCTCAGTAAGCCCCAAGCATAAGAAAGAAAGAAAACTGCATAATGAATTTGTTCAAAATCAGTGATTAAGAGAAAATCCTGAAAGTATCCAGAGGGAAAAAGACACATTATAGAGAAAGGAACAAAGATAAGAATGACAGCAGAGCTCTCGCTGGGAACAACATAAGCAGAAGTTAGTGGAGGAACATCTCTGAAAGGACTGAAAGAAAATCTAGACTCCTATACCCGGCAAAAACATCTCTTAAAACCAAAGGTAAACTAAAAGCTCTTTAAGACATATAAAAGCTGATAGAATTCATCTCCCTACACAATGAGAAATTTTAAAAGATATCCTTCAGGCAGAAAGAAAATGATACCAGAAATACAAAGGAACAAAGAGACCAGAAACAGAAACTTCATAGGTAAAGGCACAAGACTTCTTTTTTAGTACATAAATAGTATAACATGAAATTTACAGCATATGTAAAAGCAAAATGTATTACGATAGCATAAAGGCTGGACAGAAAGAAATTAAAGTATATCATTGTAAGATTCTTCACATCACTCTGTGAAGCAGTACAATGTCACTTGTATGTAGACTACAAGTTAAAGATGTATGCCATAAACTGATGCAATCACTAAAATAATAAAAAGAATTATAGTCCATAAGCCAACAAAGGAGACAAAAATGCAACCATGAAAAAAACTCAATCCAAAAGAAGGCATGAGAGAAAAAAAATAAAGCATAAATAGGACAAGTAGAAATCAAGTAGCAAGGTGAAAGATGAAAATCTAACCATGTCAATAATCTCATCAAATATAAGTGGTCTAAACACCCAAATTAAAAGTCCGAGATTGTCAAATTGGATAAAAAAGAAAGATTCATGTATATGTTATCTATAAGAAACTGTCCTCTTAATATTAAAACACACACAGGTTAAATGAAAAGGATGGAAAAGGATATACCATGCCAATATCCATTAAAATAAAGCTGGAATGACTATGTATGTAACAGACAAAGAAACTCTGACTCAAGATGGTGTCACAGCTAAAGGACACGACTTAAGGAAGAAATATTGCTCTTCCAGAAAAATGAAGATGGAATGCCTCCTAATCCATTCTATAAAACCGATGTAATGCCAATATCAAAGCCAGACAGAAAATACAAGGGAAGAAAGAAGCTATATACCAATATTCACAGTGAACACAGATGCAAAAATTCTTTTTTTTAAAAAAAAGTGTTAGCGAATTGAGCCCAGTCTACAAATAGGTTCTGTTCTCATTACAACCTATCATATAGTGCACAATTTTGATTTGTCTTCCTACAGGCAACATTAATTTTGATGGTTATCCACCTAACATTCTCACTTTTTCTTTTCTTTTTACAATTAAGTATTGTATGGGGAAGTCCTTTCAAATTGTACAAATAGCCAGTTTCTTACTGAAATTTCAATTTATTCATTTGTTTATTTATATCAGTATGGACTCATGGATTTCTAAATTTTTTCAGTGGATCATAATCCATTACTCTCATTGTTTGTTTCACAGCTTCACTGAGATATTTTGACACAATAAACTATACATATTTAAAATGTACAACCTGATAATTTTGACATATGCATACACTTATGAATCCATCACTACAATCAAGCTAGTTAAACATATCCATGACCCCCAAAAGCTTTGATTTCCCTTGATAATTCCAGTCCCATCCCTCCACATACCTCCCATCTCCAGAAAACCACTCATCTGCTTCCTATCAGTATAGCCTAGAATTTTGTAGAGTTTTATATAAGTGGAATCACATTTTTTTTACCTAGTCTTTTTCCCTCAACACAATTTTTCTGAGCTCCATCATGTTCTTACATGTATCAACAGTTTATTCTTTTTTTCTTACTGAGTAGTATTCCATTGCATAAATATATTAATATCACAATTTCTTTATTTATTCATCAGCTGATACACATTTGGGTTGTTTCCAGTTTTGAACTACAAATAAAGCTGTTCTGAACTTTCTTGTTCAAGTCTTTGTGCAGACATGCTTTCATTTCTTACAGGCAAATACTTAGGAACGCAGTGGTCAAACTGCATGGCAGGGATATGCTTAATTTTCAAACTGTATGGCAATATATACTTAATTTTCAAACTGCATGTCAGTATATGCTTAATTTTAAAACTGTATGGAAGTATATGCTTAATTTTCAAACTGCATGTCAGTATATGCTTAATTTTAAAACTGTATGGCAGTATATGCTTAATTTTTTAAGAAATTAAACTGTTTTCTAAAGTGGTTGTACCATGTTACATTCCCATCAACAGTGTATCAGAGTTCCTCTACATTATCCCAATGCTCAGCATAATGTCCTTTGAATTTTAGTCATTATGTGCAATTGTATTTAATTGTGGTTTAAATTTGTATTTCACTAAGACTAATGAAAATAGATGGGGAAACAGTGGAAACAGTGTCAGACTTTATTTTTCTGGGTTCCAAAATCACTGCAGATGGTGACTGCAGCCATGAAATTAAAAGACGCTTACTCCTTGGAAGGAAAGTTATGACCAACCTAGATAGCATATTCAAAAGCTGAGACATTACTTTGCAAACAAAGGTTCATCTAGTCAAGGCTATGGTTTTACCTGTGGTCATGTATGGACGTGAGAGTTGGACTGTGAAGAAGGCTGAGCGCCGAAGAATTGATGCTTTTGAACTGTGGTGCTGGAGAAGACTCTTGAGAGTCCCTTGGACTGCAAGGAGATCCAACCAGTCCATTCTGAAGGAGATCAGCCCTGGGATTTCTCTGGAAGGAATGATGCTAAAGCTGAAACTCCAGTACTTTGGCCACCTCATGCAAAGAGCTGACTCATTGGAAAAGACTCTGATGCTTGGAGGGATTGGGGGCAAGAGGAGAAGGGGACAACAGAGGATGAGATGGCTGGATGGCATCACTAACTCAATGGACGTGAGTCTCAGTGAACTCCGGAGTTGGTGATGGACAGGGAGGCCTGGCGTGCTGCGATTCATGGGGTCGCAAGGAGTCGGACACGACTGAGGGACTGATCTGATCTGATCTGATCTGAAGACTAATGATGTTGAAAATCTTTTCATGTGTTTACTTGCCATCTCTGTATCTTCTTTGGTGAAATGTGAATCTTTAGTCCATTTTTAATGAATTCTTTGTTTTCTTATTATTCGGTTATAGGCATTCTGTATACATTCCATATACAAGTACTTTATCAAATAAATGATTTGCATATACTTTCTCCCAGTCTGTGGCTTGTCTTTCCTTTAACATTTTTCCAAAAAGAAATTTTTTTATTTTAATAAAGTAAATTTTACCACTTTTTCCTTCATGGATCATGCTTTTGGTGTTGTATCTAAGAAATCTTTCAGTTCAGTTCAGTTCAGTCGCTCAGTCATGTCCAACTCTTTGCCACCCCATGAATCGCAGCACGCCAGGCATCCCTGTCCATAACCAACTCCCGGAGTTCACTCAGACTCACGTCCATCAAGTCAGTGATGCCATCCAGCCATCTCATCCTCTGTCGTCCCCTTCTACTCTTGCCCCCAATCCCTCTCAGCATCACAGTCTTTTCCAATGAGTCAACTCTTCGCATGAGGTGGCCAAAGTACTGGAGTTTCAGCTTTAGCATCATTCCTTCAAAGAAATCCCAGGGCTGATCTCCTTCAGAATGGACTGGTTGGATCTCCTTGCAGTCCAAGGGACTTTCAAGAGTCTTCTCCAACACCACAGTTCAAAAGCATCAATTCTTCAGCGCTCAGCCTTCTTCACAGTCCAACTCTTACATACATACATGACCACAGGGAAAACCATAGCCTTGACTAGACAGACCTTTGTTGGCAAAGTAATGTCTCTGCTCTTTATATGCTATCTAGGTTGGTCATAACTGTCCTTCCAAGGAGTAAGCGTCTTTTAATTTCATGGCTGCAATCACCATCTGTAGTGATTTTGGAGCCCCCAAAAAATAAAGTCTGACACTGTTTCCACTGTTTCCCCATCTATTTGCCATGAAGTGATGGGACCAGATGCCATGATCTTTGTTTTCTGAATGCTGAGCTTTAAGCCAACTTTTTCACTCTCTTCTTTCACTTTCATCAAGAGGCTTTTTAGTTCCTCTTCACTTTCTGCCATAAGGGTGGCATTATCTGCATATCTGAGGTTATTGATATTTCTCCCGGCAATCTTGATTTCAGCCTGTACTTCTTCCAGCCCAGCGTTTCTCATGATGTACTCTGCATAGAAGTTAAATAATCAGGGTGACAATATACAGCCTTGACGTACTCCTTTTCCTATTTGGAACCAGTCTGTTGTTCCATGTCCAGTTCTAACTGTTGCTTCCTGACCTGCATATAGGTTCCTCAAGAGGCAGGTTAGGTGGTCTGGTATTCCCATCTCTTTCAGAATTTTCCACAGTTGATTGTGATCCACACAGTCAAAGGCTTTGGCATAGTCAATAAAGCAGAGATAGATGTTTTTTCTGGAACTCTCTTGCTTTTTCCATGATCCAGCAGATGTTGGAAATTTGATCTCTGGTCCTCTGCCTTTTCTAAAAACAGCTCGAACATCTGGAAGTTCACAGTTCACATACTGCTGAAGCCTGGCTTGGAGAATTTTGAGCATTACTTTACTAGCGTGTGAGATGAGTGCAATTGTGCGGTAGTTTGAGCATTCTTTGGCATTGCCTTTCTTTGGGATTGGAATGAAAATTGACCTTTTCCAGTCCTGTGGCCACTGCTGAGTTTTCCAAATTTGCTGGCATATTGAGTGCAGCACTTTCACAGCATCATCTTTCAAGATTTGAAACAGCTCAACTGGAATTCCATCACCTCCACTAGCTTTGTTCGTAGTGACGCTTTCTAAGGCCCACTTGACTTCACATTCCAGGATGTCTGGCTCTTGGAGACTGATCATACCATTGTGATTATCTGGGTCATGAAGATCTTTTTTGTACAGTTCTTCTGTGTATTCTTGCCACCTCTTCTTAATATCTTCTGCTTCTGTTAGGTCCATACCATTTCTGTCCTTTATTGAGCCCATCTTTGCATGAAATGTTCCCTTGGGATCTCTAATTTTCTTGAAGAGATCTCTAGTCTTTCGCATTCTGTTGTTTTCCTCTATTTCTTTGCATTGATTGCTGAGGAAGGCTTTCTTATCTCTTCTTGCTATTCTTTGGAACTCTGCATTCAGATGTTTATATCTTTCCTTTTCTCCTTTGCTTTTCACTTCTCTTCTTTTCACAGCTATTTGTAAGGCCTCCTCAGACAGCCATTTTGCTTTTTTGCATTTCTTTTCCATGGGGATGGTCTTGATCCCTGTCTCCTGTACAATGTTATGAACCTCCGTCCATAGTTCATCAGGCACTGTATCTATCAGATCTAGTCCCTTAAATCTATTTCTCACTTCCACTGTATAATCATAAGGGATTTGATTTAGGTCATGGCTGAATGGTCTAGTGGTTTTCCCTACTTTCTTCAATTTAAGTCTGAATTTGGAAATAAGGAATTCATGATCTGAGCCACAGTCAGCTCCTGGTCTTGTTTTTGCTGACTGTATAGAGCTTCTCCATCTTTGGCTGCAAAGAATATAATCAATCTGATTTCAGGACATCTGGTGATGTCCATGTATAAAGTCTTCTCTTGTGTTGTTGGAAGAGGGTGTTTGTTATGACCAGAGCATTCTCTTGGCAAAACTCTATTAGTCTTTGCCCTGCTTCATTCCATACTCCAAGGCCAAATTTGCCTGTTACTCCAGGTGTTTCTTGACTTCCTACTTTTGCATTCCAGTCCCCTATAATGAAAAGGACATCTTTTTAGGGTGTTAGTTCTAAAAGGTCTTGTAGGTCTTCATAGAACCATTCAACTTCAGCCTCTTCAGCGTTACTGGTTGGGGCATAGACTTGGATTACTGTGATACTGAATGGTTTGCCTTGCAAACGAACAAAGATCATTCTGTCCTTTTTGAGATTGCATCCAAGTACTGCATTTTGGACTCTTTTGTTGACCGTGATGGCTACTCCATTTCTTCTAAGGGATTCCTGCCCACAGTAGTCGAAATAATGGTCATCTGAGTTAAATTCACCCATTCCAGTCCATTTTAGTTCGCTGATTCCAAAAACGTCAAAGTTCACTCTTGCCATCTCCTGTTTGACCACTTCCAATTTGCCTTGACTCATGGACCTAACATTCCAGGTTCCTATGCAATTTTGCTCTTTACAGCATCGGACCTTGTTTCTATCACCAGTAACATCCACAACTGGATATTGTCTTTGCTTTGGCTTCATCCCTTCATTCTTTCTGGAGTTATTTCTCCACTGATCTCCAGTAGCATATTGGGCACCTACTGACCTGGGGAGTTCCTCTTTCAGTATCCTATCATTTTGCCTTTTCATACTGTTCATGGAGTTCTCAAGGCAAGAATACTGAAGTGGTTTGCCATTCCCTTCTCCAGTGGACCACATTCTGTCAGATCTCTCCACCATGACCCACCCATCTTGGGTGGCCCCACAGGGCATGGCTTAGTTTCACTGAGTTAGACAAGGCTGTGGTTCTAGTGTGATTAGACTGACTAGTTTTCTGTGATTATGGTTTCAGTGTGTTTGCCCTCTGATGCCCTCTCGCAACACCTACTGTCTTACTTGGGTTTCTCTTACCTTGGACGTGGGGTATCTCTTCACGGCTGCTCCAGCAAAGCACAGCCGCTGCTCCAGCAAAGTGCCGCCGCTGCTCCTTACCTTATGCAAGAAATCTTTGCATAACCCAAATTACAACTATTTCCCCCTATGTTTCCTTCTAAAAGTGTTCAATTTTCACGTTTTCCATTTGGTTGTGTGATCTATTTGGAAGCCATTTTTCTACGTGGTATGACATATGGATCAAAGTTCAATTTTGCACATGAATATCTAACTGTTCCAGCACTGTTTGTTGAAAAGACAAACCTTTCTACACTGAATTGCCTTTTCACCATTGAAAAAAACCTCACTGTTCATATTATGTGTGGGTCTATTTCTGGATCGTTTAATCTGTTCCATAGATTATTTTGTCTATATTTACACCAATACCATGCTATTCTGATTACTATACATTTATAGTAAGTCTTGAAATCAGATAGTTTTAGTCCTCAACTTTGTTCTCCTTTTTCAGTGTTATTTTCTAGAATTGACTCTAAAACCCTCTGCATTCTTATATAAACTTGAGAATCAGCCTGTCTGTTTCTATTTTAAAAGCCCGCTGGGATTTTGATTGGGATAGTTATGAATCTAAGCTCCAGGAGTTGGTGATGGACAGGGAAGCCTGGTGTGCTGCAGTCCATGGGGTCGCAAAGAGTCAGACACGACTGAGCGACTGAACTGAACTGAAATTTATTTGGGGAAAATAGACATCTTAACAATACTGAGTCTTCCAACCCATGAACATGATTGCTGTTGTTCCGTTGCTAAGTGGTGTCTGACTCCTTGCAACCCCTTGGACTTGCAGCATGCCAGGCTTCTCTGTCCTATATCATGAACACAATATATTTCTCTATTTATTTCTCTCTAATTTCTCTCAGCAATGTTTAGATTCATATATATCATTTCGGGAATTCCTCCTAAGTAAATAATCTAGGACATAGGCAAAAACCCTATGAACAGAGACATTCAGCACAGTGCCAATTATAATAGAAAAACATATATGTAAATAGATGCTGATGCTGAAACTCCAGTATTTTGGTCACCTAATGCAATCAGCTGACTCACTGGAAAAGTCCCTGATGCTGGGAATGATTGAGGGCAGAAAGAGAAGAGGGTATCAGAGGATGAGATGGCTGGATGGCATCACCGATGCAATGGACATGAACTTGGTAAACTTTAGGAAATGGTGAGGGATGGAGGGGGGGTGTTGCCCGGCATGCTGCAATCCATGGGGTCACAAAGAGTTGGACACAACTGGGCAACTGAACAACAATAATAAATAGATGCATCCTAAAAGCAGAAAAAGGGTTTATTATAGAACAGTCACACAGTTCAGTATTAAGTAGCCATTTTAACAGAAGATCATGAAGATTATTGTAACAACATGGAAAATGCTAAAGAGAGCAGGCAAATGACAGGAAAGAGATAGAAAGCATATCAATATCATAATAAGTGTGAGTTGGTGAAATTATATTTTTTTCTTAAATCTGTACATTTCTGGTGGGCTACAGTCCACAGGGTCGCAAAGAGTCAGACACGACTGAGTGACTTCACTTTCACTGCTTTAATAATTTTTTTCTATTTTTAATTGATCTATAATTCACACAGCATAAATTTCACCATTTTAAAATATACAGTTCTGTGGGTTTTACTATATTCACTTAAGTAGTGTAACTATTAATATCATCACTAATTCCAGAACATATAAATTGTTTTATTTTTAAAACTCTTATTATATTTTAGTCACACTTTATATAAATATCTATCTTGAGTCTTTGAAATAAAAGTCTGTCTTCATTCAATTTGTCAGTACCCATTAATAGCTGATAAAGGTTGTGAGTGCCCAGTATGTATGAGTTTCCTATTATGTTTTACTAACACTCAAGTTCAATGAATAATTTCATATTAAAATGAGAATCACACAAGATGCCAAACGACTTGTCAGCACAATGCAAGTACAAATAGGTCCCTGATTTATAATTTTCACACAGTCTATAATCATTAGCTTCATTTCAATTGTTGATTCACTATATCAGCATATGATAGAAGCTGCTGGGAAACAAAACCACCTTGTTCATCACACACTCTGCAACAACGGCTGGTCCTCAGCAGTAAATGCACAATCCTTTCCAGCACTCTCATCATCTCACCTGGTCCAGGTAAGAGCCTCAGGTAGGTATCATCAGTCTCTACATTGCACAAGTGTGAGAGCTTCCACTGCTCAAAGGCAGGTAAAGGCCTTGCTAGGGTTACTCAGCCAGTAAATGGGAGATCCAGGGTTTGAGTCACGGCCTTCTGACTCCAAAACCCATCGCTTTCTGCTAGACTTTGCTGCCCCTCCAAACACACTGTTAAACATTCTTCATGAATGAAAAGGAAAAGGTCCAGATGTCCAGCGCCCGCTATGGGCCCTCAAAGCTGCCCTCCTGTATGTATGCTCATAACACCCCCACTCCTATCCCCAGTGATTTCCCACACCCGGCAGGTCTGGGGCCCCAGGAGTCATCCCACTAAGCCAGCTATTACCAAGATAAGGAAGAAACCCATGAGTACACAGGGGCCTGGAAAACACCAGTCACACAAACCACAATCAGGGAGCCACTGGAAGCAGGACACAAGGCAGGCCCTGGAGGCGTAATGGGTCTCACTGCAGACAATGGACAAGACCACAGGACTTGCAGCCCCGGGAGGCAGGCCACAAAGGGGCAGGGCACTGGCCCTGGTGGAAACAGGGACACAGCCTTCAACAGAAGTGAAAGCGCTAGTCACTCAGCCGTGTCCGACTCTTTGTGACCCTACAGACTATATAGCCCGCCAGGCTCCTCTGTTTGTGGAATTCTCCAGGCAAGCATACTGGAGTGGGTAGCCATTCCCTTCTTCGGGGGAGCTTCCCGAACCAGGGATCAAACCCGGGTCTCCCACGTTGCAGGCAGATTCTTCACTGTCTGCCACCAGACGGTAATCCTCCGAAAGTCCCCACTGTCCTTGGTAGGAAATCCACACTCCTACCAGGCCCATCACGATGCGACCCAGGTGTCCCCCGGGTCATCTCTTACCTTCCCACTCCCTCCCCCTCCCCAACCACAGGGGTCAGTTCTGCACCAGCCCCTGCCCCTTGCCCCCGCCCCCAGCCTTTGCACAGGCAGCTTTACAACCTCACCACCCCTCTCTCTCACCTGTCAAAACCCTTTTCAGCCTGGATCCTGGCCTCAGTCCCCTCACGTCTTCCTAGCTCCAGCCCAGCCCGTGCTCGCGTCCTCCCTGTCTCCTCTCCCAGATGCAGCTGCTGCCCACCAGCCCAGAACCAACAGGAGCAACCAGGGCTTCATCTCCAGCGAGCCTCCCCATCCTCTGATTTTCTGAACCTCCTTTGGAAAAAAAAACAAAACTAAGCTCCTGAGTGGGCTGCAGCTCTGGGTATGACCACCTGCTCTGGGGCCAGACCACAGAAAGCAGGAAGATGCCACAGACTCGGCCAGGTTGCAGCCACGCTTGGCTGTGATCCAAGGTGAAAGGCCCAGGGCAACAGAGCTTCCGAATGTCACGGACGATGATGTGACCATCCTCCAGTGGGGATGGCCCCCTTCCCACAGCCCCCATCCCCTCATTCCTCTGTAGGGAACGGACGGGCAGATCCTAAGAAGGACTCCATTTGAGCATCCAGGGCAGCAGCTTTTCCTGCACAGCCAAGGACTGGAATCACCAATGACTCGCTCAGCAGAAGCCACGTGCCCATCACAACACCCAGAGAGACACCCCACCGCTGCGGCCCCCCGCTTTCCACTCCAAGAGGAGCCACCAAGCACTGCTTCCACGAGGAACTGAGCATGCTACCAAGAGGTGAAATTGAACAAGGCAGTGGGCAGACAATTGTCCTAGAGGATGTCGCCCCAGGCCGGACATCTGGGATGATCACGGACTCTGCCTGGCTCTCAAGGCCTCCCTGGGTCCCCTCAAGGTCACCCACAGGGACCACTGACAAGGGTCCGTATGGCTGGACAAAGACATAAAGAGGACCCCAGCGCAATTTCTGGGTCTGGACTCTGCCAGAGCCCTGCTTTCTAAGCCCACAGGACAGGCTGGCCTGAGGGGGAGGGGGCTGGCACAGCTGGGCACTGATGTACAGTCTACAAACTAGGTTGGCACTTGGGGGGCACATACTGGCTCAGGGGAGCAGGGGTGGTCTGGGGAAATGCTGTCGTGATGTTCTGGTCAGAGGAGACACCCAGCAAAACTGGGTCTCACTGAGGCCCCTTTGGCAGGTGGTCCTTAGTGAACCCCACCCGGCCTCCAGGGGTTTGTCATTGCTCCAAACCAAAACAAACTCCTGTGGAGTGTGAAGTGTGACACCCCAAACATGGACATTTATAGACCCAGCACCATCTCACAACTCAGTTGTTAGTACTGTGGGACTTTCCATCACCAATGACAAATTCCAGGAGCACATCAAACACAGAAAATCCCAGAGCATTTAATAGGGAAGGAAGAAAAGCAGGTGTCTGAGGGGCAACTCCACGGGAGACTGCAGAGCGAGCTGACCATGGGGAGGTTTGTGTCCGTATCCAGCAATAATCTAGAAGGACGATATAATGAACACTTTAATCCCATTACCAACGCTTATTAATACTTACTGTGTTTCGGCCCTAATCCAAACGCTTTATATGGGCATTATATCTCATTTAATCCCACCACCACCCTATAAGGTAGGCACAATTATTATCTTCTGTTTCAGAGATGAAGAGGCAATGGCTCAGAAAGGTTAAATATCTTGGCCCAGAGCACTCAGCTAAGACCTGAGCCCAGGCAGTGTGGTTGCAAGACTGCCTGCTCTTTAACCACAGTGAAAAGCTTCTCAGGATACCTGGATACTCCAAGTGAAAAGGCTTTGAACCTGGATTCATGGTACCTGGATCTTGGGCCAATTCTGCCCCTAATTTATCGCCCCTACTTAATGTAATCCTGAACAAATCATCTGAAGTTTCAGGACCTCAGCTGGCCCATACATACAAAGACAGGTTGCAGAGAATCAAGAACACACGTGCGGCATACATGCCTCCCCTCTATCACCATGGCACCCATCAGCCTCACTAATCAACCACAACACACTGAGCCCAGGTGAAGACTCACTCATTCTCTACCCTGTACTCAACTACTATGTATCAACTGGAATTGACAGATGAAATGCATTTGCTTTCCCAGAGTTAAGCTTGTTTCTAAGGTGTCTTCTGACTCTAAAAATCTACAACTGTGTTACTGGGGTTATAAAGACAAAACTTTAGCCCCATTCCAAATAGATTTTGTCCTTTCATTTCCATCTTCCTTCTGCAAGATGGACATTATGTTACACATGGTCTGCTCCACTGTCTCCCCAACCCACAATGGACGAACTGGACGTGCTGGCCCTCTCTCTCCTCTGTCTCTCTAAGGGAGCCCAATAAAAAGGAGATCTAAGGCCAAAGCCACTGACATAATAGGATGAAGGGGTGCAGGTTCCTTTGTGCTAAGCATTGTGTTTCCAGAAAGTTCCACTTAAAATACAAATACTCCCTAGAGACGGTAACACGGGAAATCATTATCAGTCACTGACACCTTAGCGTGAGTTTCTGCCTCTTTTTCCAGCTTCAGCAACTAGTCGAGAGCCCAGTTCTGTGGGATGGGATAGATTCCAAACACAGGTTCTGTTTCAGAGAAGGTCATCCTAAAAAGAAAGTTGTGGGAGGGGGCATTTGGGGAGGGGAGCCACTAGAGTGGCTGAGAAAGCTTAATGAATAAAACATGCTACACAGCTGCCAAGGATACTTGCATTTTAATAGGGAACAGTTTGGGGCCAAAAGAATTAATCTCTAATGGTGGAATTACAAGCATCAGCAATGATTTAGGGAGGTAATAAGCAAAGGAAGTTGTTCCAGCACCCCTGAAATCCCAACAAATGAGCTGACGTGAGTGTGCAAGCCCTCAGCAAATAGCAAATATGCTGCAAATTTAAGGGATTAATAATATTATTACTGACAACTTCTGACTCTGCCTGCCAGTGACCAAGCCTGCCACTACAGAGACAAACTCGGATGCTCATGGGAGCCCAGGACACGCACTCTTTGGCCTGGAAAGCATCCATTTGGGAACTTAGTTGCCAGAAAAACTGAAGAGAACCCTTCCCTCCATCTGCCACTTAATCACACACACTGAGAAGATGCATAATTAATTTGTTCTCAACAGTTGCTCTGTGGCTGGAATAGTGAGGGCATTTCTGGAATGGCAATTACAGGCACACACAAAAAACTCTCATGTAACAAGCAGAATAACACATCCATCCAGCCTGCTTCGCTTCCCTTCCCCATCAACCCTGTTCAGGTCATGGACCTGGGTGTGCAACAGGAGTGCGAAGGAACAAAAAACCAAATCCTGAAAGATACAGGGAAGGAAGTCTCACTTTAACCTCAGAAAGGGGAAAAGGTGCAAAGTTCAGGTACAAGGTGAAGATCAATCAGCAGGGCATTTGAGGGACAGCTAAACACACACATGAATTCAATGAAATTAAAGGATTCTTGCTAATTTCATTCATTGTGATAATGACATGAATACATACAAAAATGTCAGTTGTTAGAGATGCCCACTGAAATTACGGGTGAAAAGCCCTGATTTTTATAATTTAAAAGTCTTCAGCAAAATAAATAAATGAAGGAATTATGGCAAACTATTTTAGATCCAGGTGCATAGGGTTCACCATATTATTCTTTTTTTAAATACATCTGAAATTTTTCATACAGAGTTTTTGTCTGTGCTTTTGTTTTAAGATTTAAGGCAGATCCCTACCTGTTCCTAACATTTCACTGTAGCCCAGGAGGCTGTGTGTTTTAGACCTGGGCCAGCCTTTCTTGTCTCATTGTGTGCCACATGCCCTGTCATTCACCCTAGTCCATCATGTCAGACTCCTTTTGGGTCCTGGAACAGCCATGCTCATTCCCATCTCAGGACTCTTAGGCTTGCAGCCCCCTTTTCCTAGGGCCAACTTCATGAGCATGTGACCAGTGCTACAGTCAGACTGCACCCCACACTCAAAAGGGCTTCACACCGAGGTTTAACATGAAAGACAGAATAACACCCCCCAACAAAGATGTCCACGACCTAGTCCCTGGAACCTGTGAATATGTTAGCAGCAAAGAAGGATTAAGCCTGCAGAAGAAACTGAGGTCCCTGATCAGCTGACCTTGAGATAGATTAGCTTAGATTATCCAGGTGGGTCTAGTGTAATCACAACGGTTCTTCTAAGTGGAAGAGGGGGGCACAAGAAGAGAAGCAGAGATATGGCAGCATGGGGACCTAGCCAGACACTGCTCGCTTTGAAGATGGAGAAAGAGTGCTTTGAGCCAAGGAATGCAGGTGGCCGATAAAAGCTAGAAAAGACAAGGCAGTGGACTCTCCCCCAAGCTCCCAAAAGGAACACAGCCCTGCTGATGCTGACACACTCATTTTAGTCCAGTGAGAACCAGTTCAGATTTCCAACCTCCAGAACTGTAAAAGAATAAACCTGTGTTATAGGGGCTTCCCTGATAGCTCAGTTGGTAAAGAATCCGCCTGCAATGCAGGAGACCCTGGTCATGCAATGCATGACCTCCTGCAATGCAGGAGACCCTGATCCACTGGAGAAGGGATAGGCTACCATTAAGTTTATAATAATTGGTTACAGCAGCAATTAGGAAACTAATACAGCGTAGCTGTCTTGAAATTCTTAATCTTATCTTTGGATGTGGGTTTTTCAGATAAAGCCAAATGGGAAGATGGAGCAAGCTCACACGCAAGGGTAGGTGGAAGGCCATAATGCAATTAATAAAGTTGATGGAAGTTCACACGCAGCTCACACACAGTCCCATCTCCACAGTGGGTTCTTGGCTGCCCTTTCCCCACCCCAAGCCCAGTACCCTGGCTCCATCTGGCCTCCCTGCCTCCTCCCCACCGTTACAGCTGCTCTCCTCCCAGCAAGGCAACCAGGTCATGTTGGTGGGGGAGGCATACCTTCTTCCGTTGCCCTTTGCGCCCACTGGGGGCCTTGGTATAGACATAAGAAGGGTCAGGGTCACTTCATGCCCAGTTACGTTCCTCTTCATCCCAGCAGTGAAAACACAAAATGAAATGGGAGGTGTCTGGCTTGGCTGACTGGGGCAAGTTGGAATGAGTTGCTTCACTCCTGCACGTATGCTCAAGTAGTCATTTTCAGAGTGTAAAATACAGCTGCTGTTTTTTTGAGGGAGTTTTTTGTGATAGGATGACTTAAGGTTACAAAGGACTATGATTTATGTTGGTTACCCTTTAGTTTAATAGATGAGAGTATAACATTTAAATATCTATTTCCCTTGCTCCCCATAAGTTTTTCTGCATGTTCACAGTGAACTTGAGCTATGGAATGAATTTAAGAACCATGCCTTGAATGAAGTGTAAAAAGATACACAAATTAAAATTTTTTTAAAAGAAGGGTCAAGGTCATACATCTGTCAAGCAGTATCCCTCCACATCCTAGACCAGCATCACCAAGACAAGCTCAGCAGGTGACTCAGCAGAAACTTCTCACTCATGCCCCGTCCACGGCCTGAGCACCTCCCAGCACAGAGGCTATGAGCTCTTGGGAGTTTCCCATCCACTGTGGGCTGGGGCAGCAGGGCTACGGGAAAGGGAGACTGACTCCCCACCCAGCCAGAGGCCGGCATGGTCGCTGTGCACTGGGCCCTGTGAATTACATAACCCGCCCTGTCTCTTCCATATTCTCTCAGCTTTTCACGTGCTGGTTCTTTCAGCACTTCTCAGTTTCATCTGAAAAAAAAAACCCCATGTCAGAGAGCATTTCCCAAGCCCAGCTTCAGTCACTCTTTATCCCATGACCATGTTTTATCTCTTTTAGGGCACTCAGCAAGAGCTGACATTATATTCACTTACCTCCTTGAGTCACTAAAAAGTATTCACCAAGCCTGTTTTATGCCAGGCACTGTTGTTAAGTGCTGAGGGTACAGCAGCAAGAGAAACAGACTGAGTGTCTGCCCCCCTGGACCACGCACTTTTGTGAGTGTCATCAATTGCTAACAATCTGCTATCCCCTCAAGAGCAGACTGTTGTACACCTGGCACCTCACACAGTGCCTGGCACATAGTAAGTGCCCAAAAACATTTGTGCAGGGACGTCCCTGGCGGTCCAGTGGTTAAGACCTCACCTTCCAATGCAGGGGCTGCAGGTTTGATCCCTGGCTGAGCTTCTCTGGTGGCTCAGATGGTAAAGAATCTGCCTGCCAATGCAGGAGACCCAGGTTCGATCCCTGGGTCAGGAAGATCCCCTGGAGAAGGGAGTGGCTAACCACTCCAGCATGGTTGCCTGAAGAACTCCATGGACAGAAGAGTCTGGCAGGTTACAGTCCATGGGGTCACAAAGAGCTGGGCATGACTAAGAGATTTTCACTTTCATACTTTTTCTTGGGAAACTAAGATCCCACATCCCTTGTGGCCAAAAAACCAACACATAAAGCAGAAGCAATTTTGTAACAAAGTCAGTAAAGACTTTTAAAAATGTTCCACATCTCAAATTTTAAAAATCTAAAAAAAAAAAAAACCCACACATTTGTTGCACACCTGACCGTATGAGTAATGAGTGGCCCAGGTACTTTGGGCTGTGACTGGGCACAGGATGGAGACATCCTTCTTCATCCTATAGAGGGTGGAGCATAAAGTTACATCCTAAGAGCAAGAAATTGGAGGGAAGGAGATGCCTGGAGACAGACTGGGGGTTGGAGAAGGACAGTGCCCCATTCCCGAAGTGTGTGGCCTTCAATCAGCCTCACATATGTCCCACCATTATCTGTCAACAGTTTATTTGTATATTTAAGTGAAGTTATTCCACTAATTGGACATATGTCTCACAGTTCTACAAGGAAAAGTCTATTAAACAGTCTTGCTGTAACAGGCAAGAGCTTTGAGGGTAGTTTTATTCAGGAACAGGAAGGGAGTTGAGTGGATTTTAATTTGGTAGAAAATAGCTGCTTGGGGCCAAGACAGTGAGAAGCAGGAAATCAAGAACAGGCTATTAGATTATTAGTGTTGTTAACAAGCGCCTCCATCACCCGTACAGCTGCAGAATGCCTTCCATCAACTTTATTAGCTGTATTATGGCCTTCCATCTACCCCTGCCATTCCAGCGATCCCCATTTTGGAGAGACGTGGCCACTGAGGCAAGAAAAATGCATCTCACCCAAGCCAAGATGAGTGTGGCCTCGGCCCCTGAAGCCTCCCAAGCACATCAAGGGGCGAGAATTTCAGAGTCTGAGATGAACAGCCCAGGGGGTTTCAGGAGAAATGATGGAGGACTTGGAGGATGGGAGCGAGGCAGAGGCAAAACCCTGGACTGTCAAACTCCCTGAAACAGCAAGTTCACCCACACCTTGGCTGCTGGCTGAGAGGAAGCCTGGAAGCTCATCCGGTACAGGAGAGAGCGCCGGGGAGTCGAGTGGTTAGAGGCACAGGCTTGGGAGCCACACTGCCGGTGATTAAATTCAAGACCCTACCCTGGGGACTTCCCTGGTGGCCCAGGGGCTAAGAGTGTGCGCTCCCCACACAGGGGGCCCAGGTTTGACTCCTGGTTGAGGAGCTAGATCCCGCACACCACAACTAAGGAATGTGCATGCCACAATGAAAGATCCTGAATGCCACAGTGAAGACCTGGGGCAGCCAAAACAAATAAAAAACTTCAAAAAAAAGACCCTCTTAGTGGGTTGAATGATGGCACCCAAAATATATGCCCACGTCCTAACCCCCAGAACCTCTGACTGTGACGTTCAGTGGACAAAAGGGTCTTTGCAGGTGTGATTCAGTTCAGAATCTTAAAATGAGATCTTCCTGGATTGCCCAGATAGGCCCTAAGTCCAATGACAAGTGTCCTCAGAAGAAAAGAGAAGACGGAGGCAGAGACTGGAGCGATGCAGCCACAGGAAGGCCTGGAGCCAGCAGCAGCAGCAGGAAGGAGCCCCCAGGGAGGCCTGGCCCTGTCGGCACCTTGTCCTCACAGTTCCGGCCTCTGGAACCGTCAAAGAACAACTTCTGTTGGCCACCTCCGTGGTGGCCATTTGTCATGGCAACCACAGGAAACTAGTACACCTGCTTCCTAGCTGTGGGCCCTGGGACAAGTCACCCAATCTGTGCTTCAGTCTGTCCATCTGTAAAGGAAGGGTGAGAACAACAGGATCCGCCTCGGGGTCCTTATGAAGTTATAACACAAAGAGAGCTCTTGGCACAATGCCTGTCCCGTGGTGTTCAGTCAACGTAAACACTTGCTCTTAGCATCAGAAGCCACCTGGGGAACCCATTTTGAAAAATGGGTTCTCCAGGCCTCACTCCAAAATCATTGAAAACAAATTCTAGACTATAGGGTCTAAGAGTCTATACTTTCAAGGCTCCCCGGGTACCTCTGATTATCTGCCAGGTTAGGAACCATCTGTGAGCTGTCACATTCCCCCTCCACAACGGAGTCTCTGCTGTTTCCAGGAAGCTGTCCTTCTGCATGCTGATTTCACAGCTGTACTAAACTACCCATTCCAGCACTCAACCACCTTCACAGTAAGAAGGTCCAGCTTTTGCCAAATTCCCCATCATGTAGCTTCACCCCATTTCCCTGTTGAGGTAGAAACAGCTTCGTCAGACCGAAAGCACCCAGTCCAGGGTGAGAAAGGAAACTCCAGGGAGACTTTCAGTGGAAAAAGCAATCAGCAGTGAGAAGCCCAGCCACAGTTAGTCTGGGATGGACTCTGAGAGGAAGAAAGAGAGGCTGAAGTTGGGGCTTCTCCAGCTCCGCCCCATTTGCTGTTCAGTCGCTCAGTCGTGTCCAACTCTTCGCAACCCCATGGACTGACTGCAGCACGCCAGGCTTCCCCATCCTTCACTACCTCCTGGAGTTTGCTCAAACTCATGACTGTTGAGTCGGTGATGCCATCCCACCATCTCATCCTCTGTCACCCGCTTCTCCTCCTGCCCTCAATCTTTTCCAGCATCAGGGCCTTTTCCAATGAGCCAACTCTTCGTATTAGTGGCCAAAGCACTGGAGCTTCAGCTTCAGCATCAGTCCTTCAATGATTATTCAGGGTTAATTTCCTTTAGGATTGATTGATCTCCTTGTTGTCCAAGGGACTCAAGAGTCTTCACCAGCACCGCAGTTTGAAAGCACCAGTTCTCAGTGTGGTCATGGGAAAGCATCCCATCCAAGGTGAAAAAGGAAACTGCAGGGAGGTTTTCTGAGGAAAAAGCCATCAGCAGTGAGAAGCCCAGCTGTGGTTAATCTGAGAGGGACTCTGATATGAGCAAAGACGGGCTGAAGCTGGGGTTTCTCTGGCTCCTGCCCCATCAGCACACCATCTCTGGGGAGCAGGGCCCTCTGCCCTCCACCAGCTCCCCCACAGAACCAGGGGGCAGGGGCAGTTGGAGAGCAGCTCGAGGCAGCATCCCCGAGGATCAAGGCAGCCCGTGTAGGCAAGGATGCTGCAGACACTGTACACGAGGAATTGGCTAATGATGATGATCGTGCTGATCAGAGTGGAGAGATGCCCTCGCGCAGGCAATGGCCTCCTGTCACCAAAAGCCAAGGGCTTATTTTGTTTCATTTCAGCTGTGGCCTTTGGAAAGAGATCACTGCTTCTGAGCAGCAGGAACAAACACCATCCCATCAGGCAGCTTACAGCCCGAAGCAGCCCTAACAGACCAGGTGAGCTGAGGGGAGAGAAAAGCTAGAAAGAGAGCAGCCAAGCCCAGCAGGGGAAAGACCAAGGCAATGGTGGGGCAAGCCAGAGTTTGGCCCAGCATCTGCTACAGGTGGTGAAGCCTGTGTTTTCCCAAGTGTGACCTGGTTACCAGGGATGGTGTGCAAAAAAGTGGCACAAGAGGCGATCTGGGGTGGTACCCAGAACACCAGAAAAACAAATCTTATTTGCATATGCATTAGACCCACAGAAAGAACGCTAGTCTATCAAATCTGTGATTTCACAGATATGTTTGCTTAGAACAAAACCAAATAAAGGAAAAAAGAGTCAATAAAATGCAAAAGGTCATACCAATACATGAATAGTGGGATATAAAGTGAGTGGGAATGATAACCAGTGAATTCAAGACAGTGCTTGCTGCTGGTTATACAGAAAGGAGGCTGGAATCAGGGAAGAAGTACTTAGGAGTCTACAATTGTATGGGTAAGGTATCACTTCTGAAATTAAGCAGAGAGTGTAAGGGTGGCCACTAAATTATTTTATATCTTTTTTAGGTCCTATATTTCACTCGTTTTAAAAAGATAGGAGGCATGCAGACATGGCAAAATGGGTACTGTTTCTGGCCATGGTCCATAAGTCACTGAGAAGTTTAGGGCAACCAAGAAGACAACTTGGCATTTGCATGAGCTGCCTGGGAACTACAGAAAAGCCGCGCAGTGGGCCCAATCTCCAGGGGAAGCACAAAGCATGCCACATTCTCCCCCAGGGCCCCCACTAATGGGAATGGACCCCCAAAAGGCTTTCTGCAGCTCACACCAAGGCCCAACAGCCTCCTGCTGTGGAATTCTCTCTGAATCAGAAAGACGCTAGGGTCAGGGCCACTGCAGAAAGTCATGGAGGTTTGCAAGGCAGTACTCAGAAAGGTTTGCGTATATTGAAAAGGAGGTGCTAGATTCAATAGCAGACTCTGGTCTCCCTACACCACAGACCTGGTCCTCAGATGACCCAACCAGAGCAAATTAAATGCAGCTCATGCTCCTGCAGAAATTATCACAAACTCTGAGAAAGCCAGTCATCAAGGCAGCAAGGATTCAATTTCCCTCCCGCTCTGAGCAGCACACTCTGAGGCAAAATATTCCATGATGACAAACGAAAGCAGCAAAAGGAGTCTGCAGGACAGAGTCCATGAAAACTCACTGAAAAGCATCCACGCCAGGTTGACAGACACCAAACGTGCCATGGAACAGTGGCACCATTAGAAAAGGCAACCGCGGAGGAGGCAATCCAGGCAGGTACCCCCAGCCCCAGCTGGGTTAGCAGCCCCTCCCAGGCAGGGCTCCTGCCCCCAACCTCTTGGCTAGGAGTTAGCTGCTGTACGGGGCCAGAGCTACAATGAAAACACACTGATCTTCTGCAACTGGAGACTTCATGCCTGCTCCCCCAACCAGGCTGTGGGCAACTGAAGGGCAGAGGTTAAGCCTTATTTCCCTTTAGATCCTCTGAGCCTGAGCCTGACACAGCGCCTGGCACAGAGCAGGCTCGGTTAATGCCGGTTAAAGTAACAGGTGGACGGAAGAATGGTGAAGGCATGCACTGGTTTGACCAGGACAGTCCCAAGTTTCAGAGAATATTCCTAAAGAGCTAGATGCTGCCACAGTTCCCCTCGCACAGCAAGAAGATCTTTAAAATGCTTATTGAATTATCACACCCTCACCAAGCTGAGAATGTGAAGTCAAAGTCGCTCAATCGTGTCACTCAATCAGTCGCTCTTTGCGACCCCATGGACTCCACAACTCATGGAATTCTCCAGGCCAGAATACTGGAGTGGGTAGCTGTTCCCTTCTCCAAAGCTGAGAATGTGGTTATCCTCAAAACCAGCAGTTGTTCAGCAGCTCAAGAGTTGAAACACTTTCCCAAAACAAAAGAACTAGCATCTACTGATTCCTCTGGAGGGTCTACACTCCCCTCCATTGGGGAATGCAAACCTCCCAATATTTGTTGAATTAACAGCTCTTTGGTTGGTGGATTAAATAAGTAAAGGGATCCCAGGGAGAAAGCTCTATTGCCCTTGTCTCTCCTCTGTTTCCCAAGCCCACCCCAGGCAGAACCACAGCTTCGGGGCTCCCACTAGGGGAGAAGCCACACAGACATCTTTGGCTCTACTTTTTATCCAACTTGATGCTTTCCCTGAGGTTGCAAGTGGATAAAAAGGGAGACAACCAAGTATAGAGGGCAAAGAACCTGGGACTCGGCAAGATCTGGATGTCCAAGAGCAAGTCCAGGATCTGCCACACACCTGCATGGTCCTGAAGAAAGCACAGCCTGCCTCTGAGTCTCCAGTCCCACATCTGTACATTGGAGCCTTGAGTGGGCTGATGCCAAAGATGTCTTTCAATGGATCGAGTATAAACAGCCATCGCCTTACCTGAGACACTTATTCCGCTCCTCTGACCAATAACCACTAGTCAGAAGTGGAGTCCATTTCTCCCCCAAATACCTCACCGTACGCCGTAGTTCTAAAGGTTGACAAAGTATGACTCCTTCCCCTAAAATGTAGAATTCAGTAATGCGGAAACTGCCATCCCATATTCCAGCCAGAAGCAGCCTGTGTCCCTAAACAGTCAGGTGTGAAGGTTAACAGGGCTCAACGGGCAGCAAGGGGTCTTACAGCAAATATACAGCTGCCTCCCCTTTTGAGGGTAAGAGCGCAGGTGAAGCTCCTGTCCTCAAGTTTCAGGACCCGGAGGGAGCTCCCCAGAGGTGTAAGCTCCTCTCTCTCCCTTCTCTCGCCCTCCCTGTGGAAGGAGCAATCATCAACCGGATTGGTGAGTTTGGCTCACCTCTTCCTCTCTCCTCCCTTTTGGGATCTGGAACTGTGTCCACCTGCCCCTCTCTGCCCTAAGAGGCAGGACCCCACTTGAGAGGCTTGTCCTGCCTCATCTATACCTGGGCAGGTAAGTCTATCAAATTCAGAGGTGAAGCCCACCTGCTCCAACCCAGCATTAATCAGTAATAAAGCTGACATTCCTGTTCTCCACCTGGCAGAGCCCTGCATCTCCTTGGATCTGCTTCTCAGGCCAAGAGGAAAAGAATATTTACATCACTACCTCCTAAGCTCAAATACTTATTAACAACTATAGTAATTAATATGACACACACACACCGAGGACCTGAAGTATCCCAGGAAGCAAACCACAGGAGCCCAGTGACCGGCTCCGTAACAAGAAATTGAATTCAGCTAAAAAGATTCTCAGTCACAAGAGCAATCAAGGTCCCCTCCTGATATTAGGACTCTGATCAAGGAAGGAAAAGGCATATCCTATCCCTCTCACTCTCCTGCTCTTCCCACTCCAAATACACACACACACACACAGATCCAGTATGCTTCCCCAAGAATATATCAGGACTCATTAGGCTACAAGGAACAGAAAACTGAACTCAAACCATCTGAAACAAAAAGAGAATTTCCTGGCATAAACAAATGAAAAGTCCAGTGGTCATCTAGCATCAGGCTCAGCTAGATCTCTAGATTCAAATGACATATCTCTCTACAATATTGATTCCATTCACAGATGGGCTTTCACTTCATGGTGGCAAGACAGCTGCCAGCAGCTCTAAGCCAACATCTGATACTCTCAACTAATCCAGCAGAAAAGACAGTGTCCCCTGAGGGACACCCTCAAAAGTTCTAGAGCTGACTGATGCTCACTAACCAGAACTGGCTTAGATACTCATCCTGGAATCAGAGGAATGGACTACACTGACAGCCCAAGTCACATGTCCACCCTGAGAGTGGGGGGAACCCCACTCAAACCTCATGGCACGTATATATGAGATAGGGGTGGTTCCCCAAAGGAAAATTTAGATGCTGCTCCCTAAAACGAGGATGACTCCTGCACTGCAAAATTAACATCTGTCCACTACACCTGACCCCTCGGGCAGAATCAAGTCCGTGCTGCCTCCTCCAGCCCACTGTCTGGATGTCTGGACCAGCAGTGACTTCTTTGTGCTTTGCTGCTGTTGTTGTTTTAGTCACTAAGTCCTGTCCCACTCTTCGGGACCCCATGGACTGTAGCCCGCCAGGCTCCTCTATCCATGGGATTTTCCAGGTAAGAATCCTGGAGTGGGCTGCCATTTCCTTCTCCAGGGGATCTTCCTGACCCAGGCATCGAACCCCACGTCACTTGCATGGGCAGGCGGATTCTTTACCACTGAGCCACCTGAGAAGCCCTCTTTGTGCTTTACGCACAAGCAAGTTCACACCCGCCATCTCTGTTTATAAGCATTCTGGGCGTCAGAAGCCTGGTTCTCCAAGGTATCTGGGTCCCGTCCTGTGCCCTTACTGCATAGCAAAGTGCCCCTGTGCCCTAGAAGACACTCCTCCACCCTGGCTCCCACCCGCTCCCGACGCAGAGCTGAGTCACCACGGTGCCCGCCAGCTGAGCACCAACCTTGTATGTGCTTCCCGAAGTCACTGCCAGCCAAGCTCATCTGGCGCCCTCACACTCCGGGACCCAGGGATGCTGGCTTGACAGGTGAGATAATTATGTCTTCCCCTTCACACACTTCTCTATCATCTCTCAGACCAGAACAGATAAGTGTTCCGATAGAAGGCAACACTCCTGCGGTATTTAGTTGTGCTCTTTCATGCCACCCAGCTCCCTCTTCCTGGGTACACCTCCCGGGGTCCAGTCTGCACCCTGTTATCCGGTGCCAGCCACCACCCGCTGCTGATCTTTCGTCAATTGCCAGGCCGCGCATCCCTTATTGCATCCCCCCAGCTTCTCCTTGACCTGCAGCCTCAATGCTTTCCAGATGCCTGACACACGGAGGCCAGCTGTCTTCAGGACAACTGCTCCCCTGCCCATTCTGCAGATTCCCCAAGGCAAAGGACTTACCCCTGTTTCCATGGCCTAGATTTTCTGTAGAATGTGGCTCTGGTGGGCTCCAAAGCCCATACATAGCACTGCTGAGTTGGAGAAAATGGGGTAAGGGAAAGCAGGTGGTGTTGAGTCTCAGAGACAAGGACTTCGAGATCTTCCAATAAAAGCTAATATTGCATTCATTCGTTCGTCCATTCAACAAACCTTTATTTAGGACCTGCTGTGTCCTGGGTACTGTAACAGGTGCCGCAGATGTTCTCTGTCCTCATGGAATGTACCTTCTAGTAGACATCTGACTGACTCTTGATACCTGTTTTATAGTTATATTTATAAAAAACTGGCTCAGACACTGTCCATATAATCCTCCGTAAGTGGCATAGCCACCTGTAGCCCACAGACAAGGAACACGGCACTCCAAAAGGTTGAAAGACCTTCTTAAAGCACAAGCTCAGGTCTTCTGACTACAAACCTTACTCTTTCTGGGGTGTCTCCCAAGGCAGGGAGCTAGCAGGTTACAGCCTGGCGTTGAAACAGATGTTAACTCAGTTTCAGGCCTCACGGATAGAGGTAGAAGCTGCAAAAAAAAAGAAAGACCCAGTCCCTGATCTAAAGGAATTTATGGTCTAAAGAGAGAGAAAGACACATAACCACCTATCGTGTATACAGAAACAAAGATAGAGTGATTAAATCCAAATAGGAAGGTATCTCTGGAAAGATATCCAGGAAGCAATGATCACCTCCAGGCAGGAAAACTGGGTACCTGAGAAACGGGGAGAGGAGGATCATTTTGTATGTTCAAATATTATATATTTTGAATTGTGTACCACTGAATTTACTTCCCATTTAACGACACTTTGAGGATGCAATCAGCCAAATACTGAATGTGGGAAATTTCTCAGGATAAATGATCTGGCTTCTTCAACAAGCAAATAGTTTCTCAGAAAAGGAGGGAGGGAACATATTATGGACTTGAAAACATATAGAAAACATCAATCAAACGTAATATATTCACTTTGGGTGGATACAGGTTTAATCAACTTAAAAAAAAATTTGGGGGGACAACGAGGAAGATTTGAATATAGACTAGCTATTAGAGGTATTAAAAAATTATCATCAATTTTGTTAGGTATGATGAAAGCTGAGCACCAAAGAATTAATGCTTTTGAACTGTGGTATTGAAGAAAACTCTTGAGAGTCCCTTGGACAGCAAGGAGATCCAACCAGTCCATCCTAAAGGAAATCAGTCCTGAATATTCACTGGAAGGACTGATGCTGAAGCTGAAACTCCAATACTTGGGCCACTTGATGTGAAGAGCTGACTCATTGGAAAAGATTCTGGTGCTGGGAAAGATTGAAGGCAGAAAGAGAAGGGGACAACCGAGGATGAGATGGTTGGATGGAATCACCAACTCAATGGACATGAGTTCTAGTAGCCTCCAGAAGTTGGTGATGGACAGGGAGGCCGGGCATGCTACAGTCCATGGGGTCACAAAGAGTCAGACACAACTGAGTGACTGAATCATCATGTTCCTATAGTTCTATAGTTACAGTGTTTTTTAAGGTCCTTATCTATTACAGATAGACACTGAAGTTTTTACAAATAATGTGATGCTGGAGATTTGCTTTTAAGTATTTCAGCAAAAAATAGTAACGAATGAAGTAAATGAAGGAATTAATAAAGGGGACAGCAGATAAAACAAGACTGGCAAAATGCTGACAATTCCTGAAGCTGGATTAACAGTTCCACAGGGGTCCATACTACTCTACCCTTGTGGATGGTTGAAATTTTCATAATGAAAAGTTTAAATAAAAATTTTAAAAGTAATTATTCCAGCCAGCTAGGATGACTAAGGAGGAAAGCATCACAGAGGCAAGGTGTCTGCGCTGAGTCCCGAAGGATAACGAGGAATTTTCTAAGGGACAGAGGGCCTTCCAGGCTGAGCCAAGATACACAGATCTATCACACACCTCCCTCTGTCTATCACATACCTCTCTCTGGAAGAACCAAAGGTATCTATTGTGCTCAGTCGCTCAGTCATATCTGACTCTGCAACTCTCTAGACTCTAATCCACTAGGCTCCTCTGTTCATGGGATTCTCCAGGCAAGAATACTGGAGTGGGTTGCCATTTCCTCTTGCAGGGGATCTTTGCGACCCAGGGATCCAACCTGCATCTCTTGTGTCTCCTGCATTGGTAGGAGGATTCTTTACCACTGTGCCTCCTGGGAAGCCCAAAGATATCTCTACTTGACCCCAAACTCAACTTACATCCCACACAAGTGCCCTCTTGCTTAATCCCCTAACTTTCTGGGACATGTAGGCAGAGCACCAAAATCAACTACCGTTTTCCAAATGAGACCAGAGTGTGTGGTCGACAGCGCCACTCAGAGGCCTAGAGCAGGGGTAGCCTTCAGAGGACAGGAAAGCAATTAACCTCAGTTTTGCCTGACGAGGCAGTTTGAAAGCCAGCTGAGTTATCAGGGACAGCCTGCCTTCTGCCCTCCTGAGTCATCGCAGACACTTGCGTTCCCTGGGAACACACACCGGCCTCCACAACAGCACCTTTTAGATTTACAACCTTAGAACCAGGGGGTCCAGCCTCATGGCAGCCTGGCAGCCCACCCCCTGGGCGTTAAAACAGCTCCCCTCCTTCCTCCCAAGCCACCTGCCTCAATCCCCACCCCGTCCCCTGCCCACCTCCAGCTGCACGCCAGAAGCTTGCTGGCTTTGCAGTCATCTCTGGACTTATCCGGCCTGGCTCAGATGGGTCCCACGGGTCCTTACCTTGGATCGAAGCTGCAGGTATTCCTCTGAGCCATAGGGGACACTCCTCAGGGATGTAAGATAGTCATAACTGATCACAGCTGTCTGTGAACCAAGAAAAAGGAAGGCTTAGCACCAGACATCAAATATTACTCCAGTATCCAAGGCCCACATCTACAGTCCCCTGACACAGGTGGCATGTCCAGAGAAGCAATCCTATCTTGTAGAGCCCCTGCCCCCAGATTTTGGTCTAGCTGGTTTCTCCCTATCAGTCAAGGCTCTGCACAAATACCACCCCTGCACAGACCCTCAATCTAAAGAGACCCCCACCCACTGGGAACTCCCAATTATTTATCATGACAAACCGCCATCCAAGGTTGCCTTGCTCATTGGTTTCCTTGTATATGGACAGTCTCCACTTCACTAGAAATTAAGCTCTATAAGCACAAAGGCATATCCTTCCTATTCATCATCGTATCCCCACCATCTTTCACAGTGCCAAGCGCACAGGTGAGTGCTCAACAAATACTAGTTAGATGAATGCTGTTGGATAAACTTATCCCATCTCTCTGTATCACAAATAAACACCATTTCATATTTATGTTTGCTCTAACAGCATAAGTTTTAAATCTAGGTCCCTTGGTCAAAACTCCATAAGAGGTTCCCTTATGTTTGATGAATCAGAAAGTTACAGGCTCCCAGGGATCTCAGGTACAGAGGAGCCTTGAGGGTTGCTGAGCCCAAACCTTCCTTTTTAGAATTTAGCAACTGAGGCCCTTAGAAATTAAGGGGCTTAACAAGGCTGGTATTAAGAAGAGTCCTTTGTCTATATTCCCAAATCCATTCCTTTGTCTATACTCCCAAAGTTTCATTCCATTCCATATATACTTACTGAATACCAACCACTAGCAAGATGTGGCCTGAGTGGTCCACAAGGATAATTAAGACCAGAGCCCTGCGTTATGATCAGTGAAATAAGTCAGACAGAGAAAGACAAATAGTGAATGATATCACTTAAATGTGGAATCAAATGATATCACTTAAATGTGGAATCTAAAAAATACAACAAGCTAGAGAATATAAAAAAAGAAGCAGACTCACAGATATAGAGAACAAACTTTATGGTGTGGTCACTCACCTAGAGCCAGACATACTGGAGTGTGAAATCAAGTGGGCCTTCAGAAGCATTACTATGA
This sequence comes from Bos grunniens, assembly GCF_055505025.1. Taxonomy (NCBI): domain Eukaryota; kingdom Metazoa; phylum Chordata; class Mammalia; order Artiodactyla; family Bovidae; genus Bos; species Bos grunniens. Next base: position 14,330,433 of record NC_141174.1, read on the forward strand.
ACAAAGCTAGTGGAGATGATGGAATTCCGACTGAGCTATTTCAAATACTAAAAGATGATGTTGTCAAAGTGCTGCACTCAATATGCCAGAAAATTTGGAAAACTCAGCAGTGGCCACAGGACTGGAAAAGCGAAGTTTTCATTTCAATCCCAAAGAACAGCAATGCCAAAGAATGCTCAAACTATCACACAATTGTGCTCATTTCACATGATCACACAGTAATGCTCAAAACCCTTCAAGCTAGACTTTAGCAGTACATGAACAGAGAACTTCCAGATATACAAGCTGGATTTAGAAAAGGTAGAAGAACCAGAGGTCAAATTGCCAACATCCATTGGATCATAGAGAAAGCAAGGTAATTTCAGAAAAACATCTATTTCTGTTTCACTGACTATGCTAAAGCCTTTGACTGTGTGGGTCACAACAAACTGTGGAAAATTCTTAAAGAGATGGAATACCAGACCACTTTATTGTCTCCTGAGACCCCTTATGCAGGTCAAGAAGCAATAGTTAGAACCAGACATGGAACAATGGATCGGTTCAAAATTGGGAAAGGAGTATGTCAAGGCTGTATATTGTCACCCTGTTAATTTAATTTCTATGCAGAGTACATCATGCGAAATGCTCGGCTAGATGAATCCCAAACTGGAAACAAGATTGAAAGGAGAAATATCAACAACCTCAGCTATGCAGATGATACCACTCTAATGGCAGAAAGTGAAGAGGAACTAAAGAGCCTCTTGATGAGGGTCAAAGAGGAGAATGAAAAAGTTGGCTTAAAACTCAACATTCAAAAATTGAAGATCATGACATCTGGTCCCCTCACTTCATGGCAAATAGAAAGGGAAAAAATGGAAGCAATTTTTTTGGAGCCCTAGATTTTATTTTTGGGGGGCTCCAAAATCACTGCAAATGGTGACTGCAGCCATGAAATTAAAAGACGCTTCCTTCTTGGAAGAAAAGCTATGACCAACCTAGACATATTAAAAGGTAGAGATACATTACTTTGCCAACAAAGGTCCATCTAGTCAAAGCTATGGTTTTTCCAGTAGTCATGGACAGGGGTGAGAACTGGACCACAAAGAAGGCTGAGCACCAGTGTTGAAGAACACTCTTGAGAGTCCCTTGGACTACAAGGAGATCCAACCAGTCCATCCTAAAGGAAACAAGTCCTGAATATTCATTGGAAGGACTGATGCTGAAGCTCCAACACTTGGGCCACCTGATGCAAAGAGCTAATTCATTGGGAAAAAACTCTGATGCAGGAAATATTGAGGGCAGGAGGAGAAGGGGACGATAGAGGATGAGATGGTTGGATGGCATCCCCAATTCAACGGGCATGAGGTTGAGCAAACTCTGGGAGATAGTGAAGGAAAGGGAAGCCTGGTGTCCTGCAGTCCACGGGACTGCAAAGAGCGGGACACAACTTGGTGACCACACAATAGCAGTGGGGAGAGGGAAATAGGGAAGGGCAGAATTGGGGAAGGGGATTAACAGGTACAAACTATTAGGTATAAAATAAGCTACAAGGATATATTGTACAACATGAGGAATATAGCCAACATTTTTAAATAACTATAAATGAAGCATAGCCTTTAAAACCTGTGAATCACAATATTGTGCACCTGTAACTTATATAATATCATACAGCAACCATATTTCAATAAGAGGATTTTTAAAATATCACTCCCCCTCCCAAAAAAAAAAAAAAAAAAGGACCAGAGCCTGGATCTTTAAAGAATATACAGCCCAGTGAATCTATAATAATCTCAATAAAAATTTCAAAAGAAAAAAAAAACTAAGCCAAACAAAAACAAAACTCAAGTGCCCTAAATGCAATGTGATATCCTGGAGTAGATCCAGAAACAGAAACAGAATAAAACTGATCAAATCCGAATAGAACCTGGAGTTTAGCAAATAGCAAGGTACCAATGTTACTTTCTTAGTTTTCATAAATGTATCATGGTCATGTAAGATTTTAATATTAGGGGAAATTGGATGAAGGGCATATGGGCACTCTGTACTATCTTTCCAACTTTTCTATAAACCTAAAATGACCCCCAAATAAAGCACTTATTTAAAGAAGAAAAGAATGTACAACCCAGTGGCTGGTTTATATAGCACTGACTTATACCTTCATCCCTCCTCTCTAACTATGCAAATTCCTAAGGTTCCATCCAACCCCGCTGCCCCTAAGACACGCATCCTGACTCCCAGCCCACAGGACTCACTCCTGTGTCTGAGGTCCCACAGCAGCCGTCACCTGAGTCATGCAGGTTGACACTGCTACTGCTATTGCTAAGTTGCTTCAGTCGTGTCCAACTCTGTGCGACCCCACAGACAGCCTCCTACCAGGCTCCTCTGTCCCTGGGATTCTCCAGGCAAGACCACTGGAGTGGGTTGCCATTTCCTTCTCCAATGCATGAAAGTGAAAAGTGAAAGGGAATTCGCTCAGTCATGTCCAACTCTTAGCGATCCCATGGACTGCAGCCTACCAGGCTCCTCTGTCCATCGGAGTGGGGTGCCATTGCCTTCTCCACAGCTTGACACAATCCTGGGCTTTAGACTGTTTTTCTGACCCATCCAGGTGTGGACACTCCTCAGTCAAAAGCTCTTTCAAGACAGTTCGTTTCTACCCCTGAAGCCTATAAGACAATGCTGGGCTCAGAAAGGGCCCCTAGCAAGCACATGGGAATCGTTGCATATTCCATGGTCTATGTATCTATTTGCTTATCATGAGCTATGATAAGTTCCAGTTTACCTTGAGGAGCAGGCCCCATGTCTGAGCCAGGCTGGGGAGAAGACAGGACAATGCTGAGTATTAAAAGAAACGACCAGACAGATTGTGCTTCGAAGTATATATCTACACCAAGGGGAGGAATGCATGAGCTCATCCTGCAGCAGACCAAGAAGGAGAGAAGGCGTGAAGCATGTGGCCACCTGCCCACCACGGAGCAATTACACAGCGCTCTCTGGAGGAGCCGCCTTCAACAGAGGTACAGAGGGCACCATCACACCAGAACATGTCGCTGAGCCACTGGAGAAAACCTCCAACAGTCAAATATTCAGCTCAGCTTCTCTTAGTCTGGGGCTTGGGGCACATCCCCAAAGTTCTTTCACGCCCCGATACTCTGAGTGTGAGCCCGGCGTCCGTCATGAACTGTTCCCAGGAGCTCACTGGAGGCAGACCAAGTTTTCGGCTAGGATTTAATCAAAGCTGCAAACGCCTCTTTCCCTGTGTGTTTGCTAAGGAGACCGCCTGATGAGTCGGTCCCTAAAATAAGATACGGAAGGTTCTGCAAAGGTAACGTTTCCAGAACAGAGACCCCAGGCAATCCCACTGTATGTTTAACTTCAGGATGGCAGAGGTTGTGTGAACAGGGGCACAGGGCGGTGGGGGGGGCAGTGCACCTCCATGACAGTGCAACTGTGTAGTGGGAGCTTCACACAGGTCACGGTACACGTGTATCGCCGATGAGTGTGACTGGCGAGTCCATCGGCTATATGCATGAACATCTGCAAGCAGTGCTGCGGCTCCTCTGCCCCTCCCGAAAGGAGAAGAACCTACCGTGGCCACTGCTCGGCCCACCCTGACAGCACCAAAGTCGTTGGGGTCCAAGTACTTGTTGCTGTAGAGGCAGATGCCAGAGGCAGCGAGAGCCACGCTGGTCCACGAGGCGAGCTTGAGAGCCCTTCTGGCCATGTCCCCAGACCCTGCAGCGGGAAAGCAGAGCAAGGGGAGCAGTTAAAGGGTTTCATACGGAGCCAAATTCAAATCGGGGCTCTGCCACTTAATAGACTGTATGATTTTGGGGTCATTTTCTCAACCTCGCTGCATCCACATTGCCTCATTTGTGAAACGTGATGATACCTACCTCAAAATTTGCTGGGGAAGCACTTCCCTGGTTGTCCAGTGGTTAAGAATCTGCCTGCCAATGCAGGGAACAAGGGTTCGATCCCCAGTCCCGGAAGATGCCACATTCTGAGGAGCAGCTAAAGCCCATGTGCCACAACCACCAAGCCTGTGATCTAGAGCCCCAACTACTGAGCCCACACGCCGCAACGAGAGAAAGCTCATGCGCTGTGACGAAGACCTAGTGCAGCCAAAATAATATAAACTAAAAAATAAATTTCAAAAAAAATAGTAGTTGGGATAAAATGAGATCACGTGTATGAAATGCTGAGCACAGTATCCAGCACAAGTCAATGCTCAAAGCCCTTCTTCCTTTCACAGTACCAGGCACTGCGCTAGGCACTAGGGAGACAGCAAAGAAAACAAAGCTCTTAACGCTCTAGAGGGGGTGACAGATCATAAGGTATGTATTAGAAGAACGGCAGGTAATCAGTGCTGAAAAGAAAATCAAAGCGGATAAGAGAAAGGATGACGAATATGTAGTCAAGCATGCTGCTTTAGATAAGAGAACCGAGAGCATGGTAATTTCTGTTACCTGAAAGCTATTATTATACCAGTAAGCTCGCACAGGCATTGTCAGCCCTCTCGGCCCAGGTTGGAAGGGGCCACAGCCAAAACGACAGGTGCTCAGAAGCTGCCAGGTAAGCCCTCCACATCGGATCGATTTTCAAACTATTTCTTTTGGATAGAATATAGACAGCCCCTTTTCTAGACTGTAAGCTCCTTGAAAGACAACACCATGGCTGTTATTACTTCATCCACTCCCAATCCCATAGGCTGCTTTACGGCTCAAGGTCCCCCTGCAGATATGCTCCAATTAACCCAAACTCACAGTTCCGCTCAGCTGAACCAAGTGGGCTACCAGCTCTCTGATACTTTCCCCACCCTACTTGTACTGCTCAGTCCACCAAGTGGCTGCACAGTCTTTGAGGCCACTGCACCCAACGGGCAGCTTCCCCTTCAATTCCGAGAAATATTCCATCTAACATCCTGGACCACAGCTGCAGCTGCCAGTGAAGAAGACCCACCCAGGAGAAGTGCCACCACCAAGCCACCAACAAGTACAAATCTGGCACAGACTTGGAGGGGGAAATTTCCTTGCAGCAGGAAAATTTAGGTCATCACCCTGTTTGTTTCTGCGCTGGACTGTCTATGACCATCCCCTCCCTGATCTGTGCCTCTGATTCCCCTCCATATGGAGACAATTGCTGTAAATAGCCTGTCTCTGCTTTCTTTAAAGTCAGTTTTGACTCATGCCTTATAATATAGTCACAGATTTTTTTTAAAGTATCCACAGGGACAGCTTCTTTCCATTCTTTTACTTTCAACTTACACTCTATACTATCTCTCTAAATAGTATATAGTGGGTTTTGTCTGTTTGCATTTAATATAGTCACTTATGTATTCTGACTTAATTTTACCATCTTCTGTGCTTTCTATTTTCCTACCTGTTCTGTGTCTTTTTCTCTCCTTTCTTGACTTTTTGGGACCCAGTTCTTTTTATAATCCCATTGTTTTTCCCTCTGCAGTCTTCTTTTCCTCGCCAACATTTCTAAAGTGTGGTTAGAAGAACACTTGCAAAAAATATCAATCTGGGTGCCATTTCAAAAATGCAGATTTCTGCTAGACTCGCAGACCCAGAAAACAAACTTATGATTACCAAAAGGGGAACGGGTTGGGAAGGGCTAAATTGGGAATTTGAGATTAACAGAGACACACTACTGTGTATAAAGTAAACAACACGACCTACTGCATAGCACAGGGGACTATATTCAGTATCTTATAATAATGTATAATGGAAAAAGAATCTGAAAAACAAAAATATGCTTAAAATAAATCACTTAGCTATACACCTGAAACACTGTAAACCAACTATATTTCAATAAAAATTAATAATGATAATGATGTAACAGTAAAAAAAAAAAATGAAGATTTCTGAAGCCCACTCTTTGGCCCGCTAAATCAACACTGGGTGTAGGACTTGGGAATCTGCATTTTAATAGGAAACATAATGGGCTATTTTTCTGCAAAGTTTGAGACCCATTCTTGTTAATATTTCATTTTTAATAGAGGCTTCATGTGTTCAAATTCATCAGTGAAACCACACCCCCAAAACAAGCCTTCCAAGTTTATCCTACCCATTCACACCCCAGATGACTGCATTCACCCCAGGAGGATGACTGCAAGCAATTATTTTTAAAGGGATAATTTAAGAAACTCATTTCTTTCACTAAACACAAATGTTCTGGCCCAACTCCTGGGATCAGTTCCTAACTCTGCAAGTAAGGGCTTTGTAGATAAAAAGAATAAATTAAACCATATTGCAGTGTCCCCTTTACCCCATCCCTGTTGTTGTTGTTCAGTCCTGTCCGACTCTTTGTGACCCCATGGGCTGCAGCAAGCCAGAATTCCCTGTCCATCACCATCTCCTGGAGCTTGCTCAAACTCATGTCCATAGAGTCAGTGATGCCACCCAACCATCTCATTCCCTGTCATCCCCTTTTCCTCCTTCAATCTTTCCCACCGTCAGGGTCTTTTCTAATGAGTCAGCTCTTTGAATCAGGTGGCCAAAGTATTGGAGTTTCAGCTTCAGCATCAGTCGTTCTAATAAATATTCAGGGTTGATTTCGTTCAGGATTCACTGGTTTGATCTCCTTGCAGTACAAGGGACTCCCAAGAGTCTTCTCCAACACCACAGTTCAAAAGTATAAGTTCTTCTTTATGGTCCAACTATCACATCTATACATGACTACGAAGCTAGTGGAGGTATTGGAATTCCAGCTGAGCTACTTCAGCTGGAAATAGCTTTGACTACATAGACCTTTGTGGGCAAAGTAGTATCTCTGCTTTTTAATATGCTGTCTAGGTTTGTCACAGCTTTTCTTCCAAGGAGCAAGCGTCTTTTAATTTCATGGCTGTAGTCATCATCCGCAGTGATTTTGGAGCCCAAGAAAATAGTCTCTCACTGTTTCCATTGTTTTCTCACCTATTTGCCAAGAAGTGATGAGACCAGATGCCCTGATTTCATTTTTTGAATGCTGAGTTTTAAGTCAGCTTTTTCACTCTCCTCTTTCACTTTCATCAAGAGTCTCTTTAGTTCCTCTTCACTTTCTGCCGAAATAGTGGTGTCATCTGCATATGAGGTTATTGATATTTCTCCTGGCAATCTTGATTCCAGCTTGTGCTTCATCTACCCTGGCATTTAGCGTGATGTACTCTGTATATAAGTTATATAAGCAGGGTGACAATATACAGCCTTGACGTACTCCTTTCTCAGTTTGTAACCAGTCTGCTGTTCCATGTTTGGTTCTAACTGTTGCTTCTTGACCTGCACACAGATTTCTCAGGAGGCAGGTAAGGTGGTCTGGTGTTCCTATCTCTTGAAGAATTTTTCACAGTTGTTGTGATCCACAGTCAAAGGCTTTAGCATAGTCAATGCAACAGAAGTAGATATTTTTATTGAATTCTCTTGCTTTTTCTATGATCCAACGGATGTTGGCAATTTGATCTTTGGTTCCTCTGCCTTTTCTAAACCCAGCTTGAACATCTGGAAGCTCTTGGTTCACATACTGTTGAAGCCTGGCTTGGAGAATTTTGAGCATTACTTTGCTAGCATGTGAAATGAGTGCAATTGTGCAGTAGCTTGAACATTCTTTGGCATTGCCTTTCTTTGGGATTGGAATGAAAACTGACCTGTTCCAGTCTTGTGGCCACTGCTGAGCTTTCCAATTTGCTGGCATATTGAGTGCAGCACTTTCACAGCATCATCTTTCAGGATTTAGAATAGCTCAACTGGAATTCCATCACCTCCACTAGCTTTGTTCATAGTGATGTTTTCTAAGGCCGACTTGAATTCACATTCTAGGATGTCTGGCTCTAGGTGAGTGATCACACCATCGTGATTATCTTGGTCGTGAAGATCTTTTTTGTACAGTTCTTCTGTGTATTCTTGCCATCTCTTCTTAATATCTTATGCTTCTGTTAGGTCCATACAATTTCTGTCCTTTATCAATAAAGGACATCTTTTCATGAAATGTTCCCTTGGTATCTCTGATTTTCTTGAAGAGATCCCTAGTCTTTCCCATTCTGTTGTTTTCCTCTATTTCTTTGCATTGATCACTGAAGAAGGCTTTCTTATCTCTTCTTGCTATTCTTTGGAACTCTGCATGCAGATGTTTATATCTTTCCTTTTCTCCTTTGCTTTTTGCTTCTCTTCTTTTCACAGCTATTTGTAAGGCCTCCCCAAACAGCCATTTTGCTTTTTTGCATTTCTTTTCCATGGGCATGGTCTTGATCCCTGTCTCCTGTATAATGTCACGAACCTCAGACCATAGTTCATCAGGCACTCTATCTATCAGATCTAGGCCCTTAAATCCATTTCTCACTTCCACTGTATAATCATAAGGGATTTGATTTAGGTCATACCGAATGGTCTAGTGGTTTTCCCTACTTTCTTCAATTTAAGTCTGAATTTGGCAATAAGGAGTTCATGATCAGAGCCACAGTCAGCTCCTGGTCTTGCTTTTGCTGACTGTATAGAGCTTCTTCATCTTTGGCTGCAAACAATATAATCAATCTGATTTCGGTGTTGACCATCTGGTGATGTCCATGTGTAGAGTCTTCTCTTGTGTTTTTGGAAGAGGGTGTTTGCTATGACCAGTGTGTTCTCTTGGCAAAACTCTATTAGTCTTTGCCCTGCTTCATTCCATATTTCAAGGCCAAATTTTCCTGTTACTCCAGGTGTTTCTTGACTTCCTACTTTTGCATTCCAGTCCCCTATAATGAGAAGGACATCTTTTTTGGGTGTTAGTTCTAAAAGGTCTTGTAAGTCTTCATAGAACCATTCAAATTCAGCTTCTTCAGCGTTACTGGTTGGGGCATAGGCTTGGATTACTGTGATATTGAATGGTTTGCCTTGGAAATGAACAGAGATCATTCTGTCATTTTTGAGATTGCATCCAAGTACTGCATTTTGGACTCTTTTGTTGACCATGATGGCTACTCCATTTCTTCTGAGGGATTCCTGCCCGCAGTAGTAGATATAATGGTCATCTGAGTTAAATTCACCCATTCCAGTCCATTTTAGTTTGCTGATTCCTAGAATGTCAATGTTCACTCTCGCCATCTCCTGTTTGACTACTTTCAATTTGCCTTGATTCATGGACCTGACATTCCAGGTTCCTATGCAGGTTGCCGGCTGCGACCGGCGCGCTAAGCGCAGGCGGCTGCAACCGGCGCGCTAAGTGCAGCCGAGAGGAGCCACCCCACGTCTGAAGTCAGGGGAAGAAGTCAGGAGGACCCCATGCCCTAAGGGAGGTGGCCAAGAGGAGTTACCCCACGTCCCAGGTCAGGGGCAGTGGCAGAGAGTACCAGACTGCGATGGCGCAGGAACGGCGGAGAGGAGCTACCCTGCGTCCGAGGTCAGGGAGGGCGGCTGAGAGGAGATACCCAGCGTCGAGGTCAGGGGCAGCAATGAGAGGAGTTACACCGCGTCCGAAGTTAGGGACGGTGGCCGGGAGGAGCTACCCCATGCCCCTAAGCCCGAGGCCAGGGGCAGCAGGCGGAAGGAGCAACCCACGCCCGAGGCCAGGGGCAGTGGCTGGGAGGACCAACCCCACGTCCAAAGAGCCGTGGCTGCACGGGTGCAGGAGGGCCTAGAGGAGCTATCCCATGTTGAAGGTCAGGAAGGGTGGCAATGAGGAGATACCCCTCGTCCAAGGTAAGGAGCAATGGCTGTGCTTTGCTGGAGCAGCCGTGAAGAGATACCCCACGCCCAAGGAAAGAGAAACCCAAGTAAGACAGTAGGTGTTGCAAGAGGGCATCAGAGGGCAAACACACTGAAACTATACTCACAGAAACCTAGTCAATCTAATCACACTAGGACCACAGCCTTGTCTAACTCAATGAAACTAAGCCATGCCCATGGGGCAACCCAAGACGGGCGGGTCATGGTGGAGAGATCTGACAGAATGTGGTCCACTGGAGAAGGGAATGGCAAACCACTTCAGTATTCTTGCCTTGAGAATCCCATAAACAGTATGAAAAGGCAAAATGATAGGATACTGAAAGAGAAACTCCCCAGGTCAGTAGGTGCCCAATATGCTACTGGAGATCAGTGGAGAAATAACTCCAGAAAGAATGAAGGGATGGAGCCAAAGCAAAAACAATACCCAGCTGTGGATGTGACTGGTGATAGAAGCAAGGTCCGATGCTATGAAGAGCAATATTGCATAGGAACCTGGAATGTCAGGTCCATGAATCAAGGCAAATTGGAAGTGGTCAAACAAGAGACGGCAAGAGTGAATGTTGACATTCTAGGAATCAGCGAACTGAAATGGACTGGAATGGGTGAATTTAACTCAGATGATCATTATATCTACTACTGCGGGCAGGAATCCCTCAGAAGAAATGGAGTAGCCATCGTGGTCAACAAAAGAGTCCAAAATGCAGTACTTGGATGCAATCTCAAAAACAACAGAATGATCTCTGTTCGTTTCCAAGGCAAACCATTCAATATCACAGTAATCCAAGTCTATGCCCCAATCAGTAACGCTGAAGAAGCTGAAGTTGAATGGTTCTATGAAGACCTACAAGACCGTTTAGAACTAACACCCAAAAAAGATGTCCTTCTCATTATAGGGGACTGGAATGCAAAAGTAGGAAGTCAAGAAACACCTGGAGTAACAGGCAAATTTGGCCTTGGAATACAGAATGAAGCAGGGCAAAGACTAATAGACTTTTGCAAAGAAAATGCACTGGTCATAACAAACACCCTCTTCCAACAACACAAAAGAAGACTCTATACATGGACATCACCAGATGGTCAACACCGAAATCAGATTGATTATATTCTTTGCAGCCAAAGATGGAGAAGCTCTATACAGTCAGCAAAAACAAGACCAGGAGCTGACTGTGGCTCAGACCATGAACTCCTTATTGCCAAATTCAGACTTAAATTGAAGAAAGTAGGGAAAACCACTAGACCATCCAGGTATGAACTAAATCAAATCCCTTATGATTATACAGTGGAAGTGAGAAATAGATTTAAGGGCCTAGATCTGATAGATAGAATTCCTGATGAACTATGGAATGAGGTTCATGACATTGTACAGGAGACAGGGATCAAGACCATGCCCATGGAAAAGAAATGCAAAAAAGCAAAATGGCTATCTGGGGAGGCCTTACAAATAGCTGTGAAAAGAAGAGAAGTGAAAAGCAAAGGAGAAAAGGAAAGATATAAACATCTGAATGCAGAGTTCCAAAGAATAGCAAGAAGAGATAAGAAAGCCTTCTTCAGTGATCAATGCAAAGAAATAGAGGAAAACAACAGAATGGGAAAGACTAGGGATCTCTTCAAGAAAATCAGAGATACCAAGGGAACATTTCATGAAAAGATGTCCTTTATTGATAAAGGACAGAAATTATATGGACCTAACAAAAGCAGAAGATATTAAGAAGAGGTGGCAAGAATACACAGAAGAACTGTACAAAAAAGATCTTCATGACCCAGATAATCACAATGGTGTGATCACTCACCTAGAGCCAGACATCCTGGAATGTGAAGTCAAGTGGGCCTTAGAAAGCATCACTACGAACAAAGCTAGTGGAGGTGATAGAATTCTAGTTGAGCTATTCCAAATCCTGAAAGATGATGCTATGAAAGTGCTGCACTCAATATGCCAGCAAATTTGGAAAACTCAGCAGTGGCCACAGGACTGGAAAAGGTCAGTGGTCATTCCAATCCCAAAGAAAGGCAATGCCAAAGAATGCTCAAACTACTGCACAATTGCACTCATCTCACACGCTAGTAAAGTAATGCTCAAAATTCTCCAAGCCAGGCTTCAGCAATATGTGAACCGTGAACTTCCTGATGTTCAAGCTGGTTTTAGAAAAGGCAGAGGAACCAGAGATCACATTGCCAACATCCGCTGGATCATGGAAAAAGCAAGAGTTCCAGAAAAACATCTATTTCTGCTTTATTGACTATGCCAAAGCCTTTGACTGTATGGATCACAATAAACTGTGGAAAATTCTGAAAGAGATGGGAATACCAGACCACCTGATCTGCCTCTTGAGAAATTTGTATGCAGGTCAGGAAGCAACAGTTAGAACTGGACATGGAACAACAGACTGGTTCCAAATAGGAAAAGGAGTACATCAAGGCTGTATATTGTCACCCTGCTTATTTAACTTATATGCAGAGTACATCATGAGAAACACTGGGCTGGAAGAAGCACAAGCTGGAATCAAGATTGCCGGGAGAAATATCAATAACCTCAGATATGCAGATGACACCACCCTTATGGCAGAAAGTGAAGAGGAACTCAAAAGCCTCTTGATGAAAGTGAAAGAGGAGAGTGAAAAAGTTGGCTTAAAGCTCAACATTCAGAAAACGAAGATCATGGCATCCGGTCCCAATCACTTCATGGGAAATAGATGGGGAAACAGTGGAAACAGCGTCAGACTTTATTTTTCTGGGCTCCAGAATCACTGCAGTTGGTGACTGCAGCCATGCAATTAAAAGACGCTTACTCCTTGGAAGGAAAGTTATGACCAACCTAGATAGCATATTGAAAAACAGAGACATTACTTTGCCAACAAAGGTTCATCTAGTCAAGGCTATGGTTTTTCCAGTGGTCATGTATGGATGTGAGAGTTGGACTGTGAAGAAGGCTAAGCGCCGAAGAATTGATGCTTTTGGAGAAGACTCTTGAGAGTCCCTTGGACTGCAAGGAGATCCAACCAGTCCTTTCTGAAGGAGATCAGCCCTGGGATTTCTTTGGAAGGAATGATGCTAAAGCTGAAACTCCAGTATTTTGGCCACCTCATGCGAAGAGTTGACTCATTGGAAAAGACTCTGATGCTGGGAGGGATTGGGGGCAAGAGGAGAAGGGGACGACAGAGGATGAGATGGCTGGATGGCATCACTGACTCGATGGACGTGAGTCTGAGTGAACTCCGGGAGTTGGTGATGGACAGGGAGGCCTGGTGTGCTGCAATTCATGGGGTCGCAAAGAGTCAGACACGACTGAGCAACTAATCTGATCTGATCTGATCTGATGCAATATTGCTCTTTACAGCATCGGACCTTGCTTCTATCACCAGTCACATCCACAACTGGGTGTTGTTTTTGCTTTAGCTCCATCCCTTCATTCTTTCTGGAGTTATTTCTCCACTGATCTCCAGTAGCATATTGGGCACTTACCGACCTGGGGAGTTCCTCTTTCACTACCCTATCATTTTGCCTTTTCATACTGTTCATGGGATTCTCAAGGCAAGAATACTGAAGTGGTTTGCCATTCCCTTCTCCAGTGGACCACATTCTATCTTACCTCCCTACTATCTACCAAAAAGTCCAAATTCTCTAGTAAGGCATTCAAGACCCACCCCATTCTCATCCCCATCCACCTGTGCAGCTTCATCTCCCACAGTCAATCCCCTACTAACCTTCTATGAAGCCTTTTGTCAGTCAACCTTCCAGCCTTCTTTGTTCCTTCCTCTCTGGTTTATTGCGCAATGCTTTTATGTCTAATAATCTGGTCCAATGTCTGCCTTTTCCACTAGATGCAAAGGGCAGAATTCACTAATAAATAAATAAATGAATAAGTAACCCTGCTAATAAAAAAAAAAAAAAAGAATACCCACTGTGCTGGGAGCCAGCGTGAGGAACTCTGCCCGTGGCAAAGGTCATGAGGAAGGAGGCTCGGCCATACGAAAAGGCGGGATCAAGCCTCAGGAGTCCCCCTGGAAATTCTCGAGCATCTACCCCCCAAACCAGAGTCTGCCTCCTCTACTGCTTTGTGCTCTCACCTACACCTCTGACTTTATGGGGGGCTGTCCCCCACCACCTCTCTATGAAAAAGAGTTAACTTACAGCTCCAGTTAATAAAGTTTCTGGGCGTGACAAGAGTGTTTCAACCTACAAACTCCTTTGGAAGTCCTCTAGCCTGCCTGAATAGGTTCTTCTGGCCACATGTGATTGTTCAGAGCCTCCCAACTGTGAGAGGCATGAGATGTTCTAAACTGTCTAAATACAGATTCCTTTGAGCAGTTAAAAGATTGATTAGAAATTGTATTGGTGAAGGGTTTTTCACTTGTTGGGCCAATGTTTGCTGCTAAGTTTCCATATCCCTTACCTGCTGTGTCCCTGGCAGTGTATTGATTAATATAATTGGTGTATAGGAATGTAAGTAGTAGCTTTAATGTTTGTAACCTTGGACCCTTGAGTTAATTCTTTTCTTGTTATAGCACACCACAACTTTGCCCTATAGGAATGCAACTTTATCTAATGCTTTCGGAGGGTGGCACCTGACTTTAGAATAATCACCTTTAGAGAAAAATAAGTTTTTTGAAAAAAGGATCTTAAAATGTTGACAGGCCTCCTGGCCAGAAGATGGTGTAAATCACCTAAACTTTTGCATATGATAAGTTTGAAAGCCTGGCTTCGATAAGGATCAAGGACTGCTGACCTTCCCCCATTATCCTCTATGCACAACTTAAGGTATAAAAACTACTTTGGAAAATAAAGTGCGGGCCTTGTTCACTGAAACTTGGTCTCCCCATGTCATTCTTTCTCTCACCTTCTGGCTGAATTCCCATCTGGGGCGTGGGAGGCTCGTCAAGCCTACTAATTTTGCCTGGGCTTCTAAGATCTGACCAGGGAGGCCTTAGTGTCTCCTCTCCTTCGGGAGAACGGGAGGACGCCTGCGGCCTACATAGGTGACGCAAATTCCTTATTTTGGAATTTTATTAGCTTTCCACGTAAACCAAGTTATTCAGCCTCTTTTCTCCACTGAATTTTCTCACTGAACTATCCTTATTCTATTACTCTTTATGTCTCTAATTAATATTTAATTAAAACTATTGTTTCCAGTTCGCCAACGCCGTCCCCGATTCGAATTCCCTGGATCCACCAGGGCTGGACCCCGGCACACTGAATGAATGAAAGAGTGAAAATATTCCAGTCTATCTTCAACATGGAAACTCAAGTCCAGCTATGCATTCCTGTGCTCTAACTCTCCAGTGGCGCCCACCTCACTCAAAGTGAATCAGGAGCAAAGGGGGCAGGGCACACCCTTTAAAAGAACAGCATAGCTAGTTAGAACTGACATAAAGAAATGACATAAACTAGTTAGAACCAATTAGGCCCAAGATGGCAGAAGACTTGACTTCCAGCAGACCTTGAGCCTCATTATACGCTCATTGTGATATATTAGCACATGTTAAATGACACACCCACAGGGGCCATGACAGTTCTAAGGCTGACTGTTGGGAGCGGGAATTTCCAATTTCTGGAGGTCCCCACCCCTTCCCCAAAATAGAATGAATCCTCCCACTTATTAGCCTATGAAATTACCTAGCCCATAAAAGGAGAAGGAAATGGCAACCCACTCCAGTGTTTTTGCCTTGAGAATTCCCGGGACGGGGGATCCTGGTGGGCTGCCGTCTATGGGGTCGCACATGACTGAAGCGACTTAGCAGCAGCAGCAGCAGCCCATAAAAACTAACCACCCCATATTTGGAGCCCTTCTGAGATGGATAAACTACACCCTGTGAGACCTGTACTGAGTCAGTAACAACACAGGTCCCCAGGTAAGAATCACAACCTCAGGGCTGCCATGCTCCCCCAGTTATCCCCGGCCCCAGCTCCCAGCCCACCCTCCCCAAGCCCATCTTCCTGAGGTTGCACCACCCTCCAGGCCTGGCCCTCCAGGCGACAGGCCTCCCCTGGCCTTGAGACCACCTCTGAATGGGACATCAGCACTGAAGTAGACACAATTCCCAAGTCTCAGCTTTCATGCAAATGTCCTCAGTAATAAAAGAGGTGGAAATTGAAAAATATAAAATAGATGATATAGGAGCCCAACTGTGTCTAAATAGACTGGAGCTGGAGTTTTTCAAAACGTGTCAGTGAGTCTTTAACATGTAAATGAGTTGCTTCCCTCGGGGTATTTTAAAAGACTCTGTCAGCCATGAAATATGTCTGTCGATGAGAAACACCTTTCATTATTAAACCTTTTGCTAATGAATCACCTGCCCTGTTCTATTTACTTGCCTTTTTGACTTTCACCTGAGTTGTCTCTCATACCATCACGTCCTTCTTTTCTTTCAGTTGAGGGTGAGAGGGGGAGTGCCTGAGGACACTGGACCCCAAAACCTAACAATCAGATAATAATACTGGCAATAACTGACCTTCACACAGCCCTCTGCACTCACTATCTCATTAGTTATTCCACACCAGCAGTCCCCAACCTTTGGGGGACCAGGGATGGGTTTCATGGAAGACGATTTTTCCATGGACTAGGGTGAGGGGTGGGGATGGTTTGGGGATGATTCTAATGCATTACATTTATTGTGCACTTTATTTCTATTATTATTACAGCAGCTCCACCTCAGATCATCAGGCATTAGATCTCAGAGGCTGAGGACACCTGTTCCACACATCCCCCTCAGCACACAGTGACGTGAGACAAATACCACTGCCACCCCCAGGGATAAATGAGGACATCAAGGAGCAGAAAGGATGAGGGATTTACCCCCAGGTGGCTCAGCTAGTAAACGGCAGAGTAGACAGAGGACAGAGGAGCCTGGTGGGCTACAGTCCATGGAATCGCCAAGAGTCCGACACCCCTGAGCAACTAACACATATACACACAAGGGAAATCCCTTCAGCGCTTTCTCTTTATGGTACGTGACCTCAGACCTTCCTGATGGGGGACTCCGATCACCAGATGCAGACCTCCAATCACCATCATTCTCACCTCCATTCTCAAGTAACTACATCAGTCACTATGACTTCTGACCCTCTACCAACCCCAAACAGAGCTAGGCACAGGGACGTCGCTACTTGGCACCCCAGAAATCAACAGCATGTCACAAGATCAATCAAAAAAAAAAAAAAAAACCACTATAAGCCACCACTCCAGGCTATGAAATGTTTAGGAGAGCTATGTCACTGTCAAGTCAAGGATGAGAATGGTATCCATCTTGCTGGACCACAGGAAACATACCAGCAAGTCATGAGACGAGGCAAGAGCAGAGTCTGATAAATTAATGGTCAAATGCAATTCCATCCCCTGTATCGAACTAAATAGGGAACCAAGCACTTACTGTTCACTGGGCTGGGTCTTTTCAACTACCATCCATCTGCTGCTTCTTTCCCAAGCCATATTCCAGGACAATAAGCCTAGAATCACTGCATCCTATTTGGTTGCACAGGTGAGAATGACCACAGAGGAAATAATTTAAGGCTCTAATCCCATTAATCCCATAAAGTGACCACAGCACCCCCTCCCATTTCCTAGAAAGACTGTTACACAGATGAGCAGTATTTTTTTTGGTCTGCTCCCAGGACTGGAAAAGACCCAACAATACCTTTGGAAAGAGTGATCAGGTTTTCAGGGAAGTTTAGTTACTGATGTAGACAAAAAGCGACCAAGGGGATGGTACCATCCATTGACTTGATGTCTCAAATCAATGCTGATGAATCCCCAACTGATGCCAAAGTCCTGGAGTAGACAGGAAAAATAAATCTCACCCAGGCAAGGAGTAGAATTTACCACTATTTCATCCAGAGAGAGGCGGACTCAGGAAGAACAGTGTGCTTAAACATCTCATGTAACTCACACAACTGCATTCTGGGGTGCATCCTATTATACCCTCATTCTACAGAGGAAGATGAGTTTTAGAAAAAGTAAGAAACCTGGATGGAAAGCTACTAGGTGATGCAGCCAGAACTTGAATACAAGCCTATCTGATCCAAACAAGAGCACACAAGGTGGATGAGAACAGGGCTTGCTGAGCGCCTCTGATGCATATAGCTAAACTGAAATAGTTTATTCAGTGAGTCGTGGGGGGGAGGGGTAGATGCCTGAACCAAGCACTATTCTTATCTTACAGGTCCCTTGTATGAGAAGAAAATGTGTATATCAGAAAGGAAAAAAAAATGTAAACTCTACCAGCAGAGGTCAAATTTTACATCCTGAGGGCTGCTGAGAAATGGCCAAGCAGACACAGCAAGATAAAATACGATGTAACTCAGGAAAACTGACATGTGTAGACCTATACATGAAAATCTGTATAAAATGTGGGGGAAGTTACAGCGAACAAAGTAATACGTACATGCTCACTATCACTACCAAAGTTAAACAGGCACCAGCACAGAAAAGCCCAGGTCCAGGAGTGAAGAGCTGGTGCTTTAAGTTCACAGGATTTTTTTCCTACAGAACAATGATACACAAAAGTGTATCCCCAGAACAGAATGTTAGAAATGCAAATACTTGCTCCCCACCGTAGAACTGTGCGTGTGTGAGTGCTCACTCATGTCGGACTCTTTGTGACCCCCATGGACTGTAGCTCTCCAGGCTCCTCTGTCCATGGGATTTCCCAGGCAAGAATACTGGAGTGGATTGCCATTTCCCACTCCAGGGAATCTTTCCGTCTCAGGGATTGAACCTGCATCTCCTGCATTGGCAGGAGGACTTTTTCTACCACTGAGCTTTCATCTGGGAACCCCAGACCTACTGAATCAGAACCTCTGGGGATGTGGTCCAGGTTTCTGTGTTGTACCAAGCCCTTCAGGTGATTCTGATACACGCTGAAGTTTGAGAACTACTGCTTAATGAAAACCTGGGAAGGCACTGCTGCTGCTGCTGCTGAGTCACTTCAGTCGTGTCCGACTCTGTGCGACCCCAGAGACGGCAGCCCACCAGGCTCCCCCATCCCTGGGATACTCCAGGCAAGAACACTGAAGTGGGTTGCCATTTCCTTCTTCAGTGCATGAAAGTGAAAAGTGAAAGTGAAATCGCTCAGTCGAGCCCGACTCATAGCGACCCCATGGATTGCAGCCCACCAGGCTCCTCCGTCCATGGGATTTTCCAGGCAAGAGTACTGGAGTGGGGTGCCATTGCCTTCCCCGGTGGGAAGGCACAGACAAAGTCTAACTCACTTTCAACTCTGCAAATATTTCCTGAACACCAAGTGCCAAGAATCACGGAGGTGATCAATAAGTATCTGTTGAATCGAATGACTTCCTAGTCAGTACAAAGTAAATGTCACTTATCCTGGGGAGAGAGCTGTACTCAGTAGGTATCTTCTAGAGGAAGCTCTCCACACACCGGCTGTCATCAGCACAAGTTTACCTTGCAATCCGGAAGCTCAGAGCCCAGCAAAGTGAAAAAGCCGCTCAGTCATGTGCGACTCTTTGTGACCCCATGGACGGTAGCCCACCAGGCTCCTCTGTCCATGGGAACTCTCCAGGCAAAAGTACTGGAGAGGGTTGCCATGCCCCCTTCTCCAGGGCATCTTATTTACCCAGGGATCGAACCTGGCACTCCTGCATTTCAGACAGATAAGATTCTTAAGGGGACAACAGAAAATGAGATGCTTGGATGGCATCACCGACTCAGTGGACATAAGTTTGAGTAAGCTCCGGGAGTTGGCGATGGACCGGGAGCCTGGCGGTGCTGCAGTCCATGGGGTCGCAAGGATTCAGACACAACTGAGCGACTGAACTGAACAAGATTCTTTACCATCTGAGCCACCAGGGAAGCCCCAGCCAGTGCTACAGATAAGGAGAGCTGCTGGGCGCCGCGGGCCCCAACGGAGGGCAGAGATAACCGCGCGCTCTTGCTTCTGATCCAGACCGCGCTCAGGCCCCGGGACGCCTGCGCCTCGGAGGCCACAGACCACAGGGCCCGAGGAGGTCTGAGTGAGCCACCGGCTGCCTTCCTCCAGCCGGCTCCACCGGACACACGGGACCGCGCCCCGTTTCCGCCCACCGGAGAGCCGGCAGAAGTGGCCGCGGAGGAGGCGGGGCCCTGCTAGTCGCCCGAGTCACGTGGCCGCGCGCCGGGCCCGCGGGTGCCAAGGACACTCGCGCGGGGTCCCCTTGCGACCGGCGGCCCCGGCGGAGGCGCGTCCACTGCGGCTTCCCCGCGCTCCCGCGGCCCCTGGCGGCCCGGGCTCGGCTTCGGCCTCCGAAGTGGGGCTGCCCCTACTCACCCGAGTAGGGAAGCAGGAAGACGCGGCGCTAGGCTTCCAGCCGCAACCAGGGCGGCGGGGATTCGCGGGCAACTTTGCCGCCACCCCCCAGATTGCGCTTGGTTAAGCCGGGGCGCTGCGCGGCCTGCCGGGAGTTGTAGTTCTTTGGTGCCCTCAGCCGCGGAGACCGGGGCGGGAGAAAGACCGCGCTCCCTCTGGACAGCTCCTCCTCCGGAGGCCGAGGCGTCGCAGACACTTGACCTGCGGGTAGCAGGTAGCCTGTTTCTTTGCCTGCGCTGCGGACACGAGCCTTCCTGAAAAAAATTATCTCCAAGAGTCTTTCCAAACTGGTCATAAATTTATGTTCAGTAAGAGGATGGAGTTGTGGCTTTGTGTATTTAAAATAAGGTATTCGAACAGGCAAGGAAAATTTTTACACAGTTGCTGATTCATCTTAGTCATCTTTGTCTCTCATCCATTCATTCATTGACCTCTATTTATGGAATGTTTGTTTATAAGGTGTACTTTGGAGATGATCATCAGACCTTCATTCATTCTACAAACATCTCTTGCTGCTGCTGCTGCTTCTAAGTCGCTTCAGTCGTGTCCAACTCTTTGCGACCCCATAGACGGCAGCCCACCAGGCTCCCCGTCCCTGGGATTCTCCAGGCAAGAACACTGGAGTGGGTTGCCATTTCCTTCTTCAGTGCATGAAAGTGAAAAGTGAAAGTGAAGTCGCTCAGTTGTGTCTGACTCTTCGTGACCCCATGGACTGCAGCCCACCAGGCTCCTCCGTCCATGGGATTTTCCAGGCAAGAGTACTGGAGTGGGGTGCCATTGCCTTCTCCAAACATCTCTTGAGCTATTATTAATACTTCATGTCGGGTAGAGATGGGGTGGAAGATTCATCTGTCAATTCAAAGAAAGAAAGTGAAATTGCTCAGTCGTGTCCAGCTCTTTGTGACCCGTGGGCTGTAGCCTACCAGGCTCCTCCATCCATGGGATTCTCCAGGCAAGAATACTGGAGTGGGTTGCCATTTCCTTCTCCAGGGGATCTTCCTGACCCAGTGATCAAACTTGGGTCTGCCACATTGCAGGCAGAGGCTTTACCCTCTGAGCCACCAGTTCAAAGCAATTCTAATAAATTTCCAACAGGATTTTCCATGGATGTTTACAAGCTAAGCTAAAATTTATGTGGAAAAACAAAGGACAAAGCATTACCTAAACACTCTTGAAAAGTAGAGACCTATTTCAGCTCCTGTTTCAAGGACCTATCCTTCTATATATCAACATTTAGTATGAAACTATAAAGGTCTGTCTAGTCACGGCTATGGTTTTTCCAGTGGTCATGTATGGATGTGAGAGTTGGACTGTGAAGAAGGCTGAGCGCCGAAGAATTGATGCTTTTGGAGAAGACTCTTGAGAGTCCCTTGGACTGCAAGGAGATCCAACCAGTCCATTCTGAAGGAGATCAGCCCTGGGATTTCTTTGGAAGGAATGATGCTAAAGCTGAAACTCCAGTACTTTGGCCACCTCATGCAAAGAACTGACTCACTGGAAAAGACTCTGATGCTGGGAGGGATTGGGGGCAGGAGGAGAAGGGGACAACAGAGGATGAGATGGCTGGATGGCATCACTGACTTGATGGACATGAGTTTGGGTGAACTCCAGGAGTTGGTGATGGACAGGGAGGCCTGGTGTGCTGCAATTCATGGGGTCACAAAGAGTCGGACACGACTGAGCGACTGAACTGAACTGAACTGATAAAAATTAAGACCATGGGATATTAGTATAGGGATAGGCTGAGGGGGGAAATGAATCAGCCTGGAGAGCTCAGAAACAATCCAGGCATATGTGAAATCTTGATATATGACAGATCTGGCATTATATTAATAGAACAATAGGGAAAGATAGATTATTCAGTACCTGAGCTGAACCAACTGTTTATCTGTTTGACACCCAACACAAAATCTAACTCTAAATAGATTAAAGAATTTAAAAGGAAAAAGTAAAATCAGAACTTCTGAAGGAAAATAAAGGAAAATTTCCTACGTACTATCTCAGGGAAGGGTTTATAAATAACATTGGCACAAATGGTATAGAAAACTTTGGTAAATGTGGATGACATGAAAGTTAAGAACTCCCTCATCAAAAGGCATGAAGAAAAAGACAAGACCACTTGGGAGAAGACACTTGCAGTACAAAGCCACAGTACAGAACTAGCAGTAACACAGAGGTGCATGATACAGCCCTCACCACCTCAAGTTTGCAATGTATAGGTGTTGTTTTGTTTGTTTTTTAAATATTTTGGCCACACCTTTTGGAATATGGAATCTAGTTCCCTGACCAGGGATCAAACCTCTGTCCCTTGCATTGGGAGTTCAGAATCTTAACCACGGGACTGCCTGGGAAGTACCAATATATAGATGCTAAGAAAAGAAAATGAATAATTTCCAAATGGTATCAGAAGCATTAAGATAGAGTCATGAACAAAGTAGTATAAGAACACAAAGGAGAAAACATTAATTTTGGCCAAGCGATTTTGAAATGTTTTGCAAACTAAGACCTGATAGGCTAACAGGGGTCCCCCAGGAGAAGGGTGTTAGGGAGCAGCCGAGGCGCAGGAAAAGTCATAGAAAAAAGCATGGGGACTTACCTGGTGGGCCAGTGGTTAAGACCACACTTCCAATGCAGAGGGCGCAGGTTTGATCTCTGGGGTCTAAGGGGACTAAGATCCCATATGCCGAGCAGGATGGTCAAAAAATAAAATAGCAATAACAAAAATAGTTTTTTAAAAAAGCATAAAGATGCAGAACATGGTAAAAGGCATAAAGACATTTAAATTAAAATGGAAATTTTTAAACTACAGAGAGAAAATGTACTAAAAACAATTACTTTAACTGAACTTTAACTATGAAATTGTTACAAGCAGGCTAGCAGCTAACCCTAAGGAATGGGAATGGGGAAGGTGAGACTGGAGTACTTTCAGTGAATTCTGTACCCTTTTGTAGTATTTGATTTTTTTTACAGTGAATGTGCTGATAATTTTTTGTTTTGCGTGTGCATATAAGCTTTATAATTAAAATTTCGTTGTTTGTGAATCTCCTGGTGGTCCAGTGGTTAGCACTCCATGCTGTCACTGCCAAAGGCCCAAGTTCCCTCCCTGGTCAGGGAACTAAGATCCTGCAAGCTGTGCAGTGTGACCAGAAAAAAAATTTTTATTTTATTTTAATTTAGCAAATTTCCAGTTCAACATGGTATGTTTGGTATACCCATTTAAATTCATGTCTTCCTAAAGGCCCATGAAAATGACAGGAAAGGAATAAAAAGGCATAAACCCAAAAAGGAACAATAAAGGAGACAAGAACAGACAGGAAAAATTAAAAAATAAATGTGGGTAGCTCCAAAGCAGATAGGGACATAAAGTGCTTTTAAACAAGCTAGTGCTTGAGCCCCAAACCCAGAAATTCTTTTTTTTTTCTTTTGGCCTCTTAGGGTGGCATGCTGGATCCCAGTTCCCAGACAACCCCCCACCCCTTGCCTCCAACCCCCCAGCCCTGCAAGGAAATTTGGAGTCCTAACCACTGGACCTAGAGGGAAGTCCCCAGAACCCCAGAAATTCTGATTTTTAGAGTCTAGTCTGGGGTCTGGGCCTCTGTAATTCTTAGAAAACTCCCCTGTGATTTTAATGGGTGCCGGGGTCCAGCCCCGGCTGATCCAGGGTATTCGAAGGAGAGACGGCTTCGGTGACCTATTTATTTAAATATTCATCAAAGATATAGAGAGTAATAGAATGAGGATAGCTCAGTGAGGAAATTCAGTGGAGAAAAGAGGCTGAATAATTCAGCCAGAAGGTGAGAGAAAGAACGACATGGGGAGACCAAGTTTCAGTGAACAAGGCCCGCACTTTATTTTCCAAAGTAGTCTTTATACCTTAAGTTATGCATAGAGGATAATGGGGGAAGGGGTAGAGTCATGCAGTAAGCCAGGCTTTCTTCCTGCAAACTTATCATATGCAAAAGTTTAGGTGATTTGCATCATCTTCTGGCCCAGAGGCCTGTTAACATTTTAAGACCCCCTTTCTTCAGAAAACTTATTTTTCTCTAAAGGTGATTAGGCAAGCGCCACCCTCCAAAGGCATTAAAGTTGCATTCCTATAGGGCAAAGGTGTGGTGGGCTACAACAAAAAAGAATTAACTCAAGGGTCCAAGGTTACAAACATTAAAGCTACTACTTACACCAATTACATTAATCAATACACTGCCAGGGACACAGCAGGTAAGGGATATGGAGACTTAGCAGCAAACATTGGCCCAACAAGTGAAAAACCCTTCACCAGTACAATTTCTAATCAATCTTTTAATTTATCAAGGGACTCTGTATTTAGACAGTTTAGAACATCTCATGCCTCTCACAGTTGGGAGGCTCTGAGCAATCACATGTGGCCGGAAAAACCTATTCAGGCAGGCTAGAGGACTTCCAAAGGAGTTTGTAGGTTGAAACACTATCACACCCAGGAACTTTATTAACTGGAGCTGTTAGTTAACTCTTTTTTCAAAAAGAGGTAGTGGGGGACAGCCCCCCATAAAGTCAGAGGTGTAGGTGAGAGCACAAAGCAGAAAGTAGGCAGACTCTGGTTTGGGGGTAAATGCTTGAGAATTTCCAGGGGGACTCCTGAGGCCCGATCCCGCCTTTGTGTATGCCGAGCCTCCTTCCTCATGACCTTTGCCACGGGCGGAGTTCCTCACGCTGGCTCCTGGCAGTGACAGACTTCCAGTTGAGCTATTCCAGATCCTGAAAGATGATGCTGTGAAAGTGCTGCACTCAATATGCAATATGCCGGGAGATGGCTCCTGGCAAATGGGCAGCTTAGTGGAAAAGCTCTGTCAAGCTGGCAGTTTATGTAGTGAAAAGTGGGTATATTGAAAGCAGTGCTTTCAGCCCCCATAGAGTCACCTGTAGAGCCTTAACAATCCTCCTGGACCTCTTAAATCCATTTTCAGGAAACAGAACCCAGATAGAAGTATTTTGCAGAGAGCTCCCCCAGAGGATTTCCATGCACAGCCAAGGTTAAACACCACTGATTTAAAGAATCTTGTGTGAGGGACCTCTCTGGTGGTCCAGTGGCTAAGGCACCGTGCTCCCAATGCAGGAGGCACAGGTTTAATCCCTGGTCAGGGAACTGGATCCCATATGCTGTAACTTAGGAGTTCACATGCCACAACTTAAGAGTAGCTTAAGAGTTGAGTTCACATGTCACAACTAAGACCTGGCACAGCCAAATAAATAAAGTAAACATTGTTTTAAAAAAACAAAGAACCTTGTTTGAACTGTGTGACTCAAGTTTTCTAATTTGGTAGAACTTTGTTTTCTTCTTTATAAAATGATCAAATGGTGGTTTCCTTCTTAATAAAAGATATTAATTATCATCTGTTCTATTTAACCTCAGAGGTTCTTGTGAGGATCAAGTGAGACAGTGTGAGTGCTTTGGAAATTGACTATTGCTGTACAGATGTGGCCCATCACACTTAGAAGAAAATGCAAGCTCTTTACCCAACCCTTCCTTCTCCGCATGGCTATTTTACCACTCCCTCTGTCTCCAGCCTCTGTTTCCCAGCCTTCTCCCCCAGCTCATATCACACTCTAGCCACACCAGCTTCCTGTTTGTTCCTCAACCCCTCAATCTGGCTGCTGCCTTAAGGCCCTTACACTTGCTGTCCCCCCAGAATTTCAAAGGTCTGCCCTATCACAGAAATCTGTTCTCTCTTTCAACACCTCCTCTCCTGATCACTTTTATCTAACTACCACCACCCGTCTGCATTCCCTCAGGCACATTCTATCCCCTTACACTGTTTTATTTTTTGAAGTACTCATCAGTACTTGAAATTACATCATTCATTTGCTTAAGACAGCTATTCTCTGTCTCCTCCATTAGAATATAAGCTCCATAAGAGCAGGGATTTGGGTCCACCTTGCTTGATACACAGTAGGCACTGGGTGATGCACAACAGGTGCTGGGTATATAATAGTGAAGAAAACAGGCAAGGTCCTTGCCATCCCAGAGCATCATTTGGCTGAGATGGAAAAGGAGACAGACGATAGACTAGCAAAGAACATACGGGATAGTTGCATGATGTAATAAACCCTGTGAAGGAAGAAAGCAATGGGAGGTGGGGTGTAGTAAAGAGTATCTGGATGTAATCAGTATTGTGTCTTTGGATAGAGTAGTCACACAAGGTCTCTTTGAGGAAATCACAACCTAACAGATGAGGAAGTCAACCATGAGGAAGATGAGGACGCATGTTCCAAGCGAAGGGAACAATAAGTACAAAAGCCCAGGGGTAGAAAAGAGCTTGGCATGTTTGAGGAACAGGAAGGTACCCAGAGTAACTCAACAGAGAGATTGGTGTGGGAGGAAGTAGGAGAGGCAGGCAGGGGCTGGGCCACAGGGGGCCTTTGGAGGGCTTGACAGTTTGGGTTTTAGTCCAAGTGCAATAGGAAGCCGTTGAAGGTTGTTTTTTGCTTGTTTTTCACTTTGTGGGGTTTGGGGTGTTTTTTTTTTTTCTTAGAGGATAATTGCTTTACAATGTTGTGTTGGTTTCTGCTGTAGAAAGTTTGGTTGTTGTTTGTTTGGGTTGTTTTTTTTTTTCCTTTGGCCACACCATGCAGCATGCAGGATCTTAGATGCCCCACCAAGGATCAAACCCATGCCACCTGCTGTGGAAGCACAGAGCCCTAAGCCCTGGACCACCAGGGAATTCCCACATTGAAGGGTTTTAAATTGACATGAGGTATGAACAGAGAAACTAAGTGGAAAATGCACTGAGCAACCAAAACCATTAAGAGAAGCAACTAACTCTTCCCAGAACCTGCCAGAGTCCCAGGTGCATTTCTGGGGCAGCACGACCTGGGTTGGCACATTGCATACTTACTGATTGAATGCCGTCCAAGAGAGGTTTTCATTCAGGATGCTGTGTGGCTTATCCCAGAGATGGACCATCTGTGAGAAAGCATCCTATAGCCAAGCAGAGGAAAAGCAAGAGAAACTAAAGTGCAAGGTTCTTCCTTAAGGCCACAAGAAAAGAGCACTGCAAAGGAAGGAACAAGGGGGCTTAAGGTCCATGGTAAAGAAAGCAGAAAAGCTGCGTTAGCTCCCAGCAGCATCTCAGAGGGGAGCAATGCCGGCAGGAGTCTGTCCACAGAAGCAGCAGCAGAAGGAGGCATGGACTATTGGCCTGAAGCTTGTGTTGGCACCCGCCCAGGACAGAATGTTCCAGTAGAACAAAGGAAGTTGACTCAGACCCAGAACCAGAAGGTCAGGATCCAGCTACCCCAGAGGACAGTTTAGCATTTGCCAGAGGATCAGCAAGCCAATCCATAAAAACTTATGTAGTAGAGTGGAAGGGCAGAAACCTGCTTGGCCTGCCCCATGAGGTGGTCAAACTGGCCTGAACCTGCTGGAAGGATGAAAGGGATTTTCTTTAATACCTGGGAGGAAATAAGTCAAGATAAGTAATCTGGAATTAATTTCCAACCCAGGGGCTGGAGTGATATGGAGAACAGGGATTTCTTATCTGCCTCTGACTGGCTGAGAAATCCCACATAAAGCACGTCACCCAGGCTCTTCAGGTTTTTTTCCTCTAGCTTTATTGAAATCTAATTGACATACTCTTCACTTTTCTTATCTGTCATAAGGGAGAAGAAAAATTCCTTGTGAAAAAATAGCTGATATATCTCAGTAAAGAAAATGCATATAAATTCTTAAGCAGAATTCCAATTCTATTTATTAGACTATATATATTTCCCATGTACATTTATATATTCTAATAGATATTCTATAAACACACACATATACTATCATTTATAAAGCACTTATTATTGCCGAGTGCTTTAAGTATAGACATTTTCTCATATAATCATCATGATACATGACATAGATATCATTATTGTCTGCATTTTATAGTTGAGCAAACTAACATTCAGCAAGTTAAGCAACTTGACCAAGGTCATGTGGAAGGGCAGAGCTGGACTTCCAACCCATGAGTCTGACTCCAGAGCCCACTCTCTGGAATGGGCAACCCAGGATGGTCACAGATCTATTTAGAAAGGGAATCATTTGAGGCAAATGTCTGGGGTCAAAGTAAAATACGCCCTGAGATCTTTGAGCAGTTTTATCAGGAGCAAGTCAAGCTGGCTCAGCAGTAATCCTTTATTACCAACTGTCTCAAATAAGAAGCATGGTGGACTGGGAGCTAGGGAGCTGGGTTCCAGTCTTGCCTATGCTAATTAGCAGTTGACCTTGGACCTGTCATTTCCCCCTCCCTGGGATTCAGTATCCTCTTTTGTAAAGCAAAGTGTCAGTCCCTCAGTTGTGTCCGACTTTTTGCCACCCCATGGTCTGTACCCCATCAGGCTCCTTTATCCATGGAATTCTCCAGGCAAGAATACTAG
This sequence comes from Bos grunniens, assembly GCF_055505025.1. NCBI lineage: Eukaryota > Metazoa > Chordata > Mammalia > Artiodactyla > Bovidae > Bos > Bos grunniens. Next base: position 14,358,778 of record NC_141174.1, read on the forward strand.
AATGGGTTGCCATTCCCTTGTCCAGGGGATCTTCCTGACCCAGGGATCAAACTCAGGTTTCCTGCACTGCAGGCAGATTCTTCACCATCTAAGCCAGCTAGGGAAGCCCCTTTTGTAAAGTAAAGGGATTCTATGGGCACAATTCTAAGGGCTCTTCCAACACTCACATTCCGTGATTCTTTGAGTCTGTAAGCAATGTCCTATCCCTATAGACTGACAGGGAAGGCAGGCATGAGTAAGCCCCTGTGCTGCATAGCCTCTGTGTCCTCCCCAAGGTCCTCTCTCCACCCTTCTCTGCCCTGTGCTGTGCCCAGGAGGCTGACCAGTACAGGCTGCATCCCCAGGGCTCACCTGCCCTCTGTCTTCCAGTTGAGTGCAGCCAGTATTAAGTGTGAGCAGGAGGCAGGGAGGCCAAGGAGAGAGAGACCCTGTGTCTGCACACACAGACACACACACAGACACACCACGTGTGCGCCTGCCCTTCCTGTCCCCATTCTGACAGCAGCTGGGCTCCTCTCCTGACACATCTCCCATGGGGCACTACTGCCCTGGCCCCAGTTCCCACCGGGCTGCAGGAACACCACTCCCATCCCACACCCCTTTAGATTTAGGGATGATTAGGAATGACGATGGCTTCCTGCTCGACTAGCACCCAGCTGCTTCCCCTTAACATCCACGCCTCCTCAAAGCAGTCCATTCGTTCAGCACTCTGGATTTAAACCCTCCAATGTGCCATCTGTTTCCCACAGGACCCTGACTACTGCAGCCCCTGAGCGTGGGATGGCTTTCCTCCTTATCATTGCCACTGTCTCTCCACATGTCATAAACCGACATAGGAATGCCAGACCTCCTTTCAGAGTCCCACAGGCATCCTTACGGAGTCAGAGAGCCTAGAAATAGGCATTTTCAAGGAAGTGGGCAAGATTCCCCAATTCTCCTCCAGTGGTGGCAACATCAGTATCAATATTCTATTAGCCAAACTCTATTTTAAAAAAAAACAAACTCTTGGGCTCTTTTGAGAGAGGCGACATGGGTAGGACAGACAGACCTGGGTTGGAATTCCAGTTCAAACTCACTGGGTTTGAACCTTGACCCAGTCACTTACAGGCTGTAAGAACTTCCTGTGTCTGAGTCCTCATCGGCAAATTGAGGAAAATAATATCTGCCTCTCAGCTTTGCTTCAAGGACTGAATATGACAATCTATGCAGTTCCTGGCACATTCTAAAGAGATGCTCAGTAAATGTTAACTGTCTTTCTCTCTTAGGCAACTGGGAGGAAGAGGGAGGAAGCCATCAGAACAATCAGATGGGTTAAAGTAGCTTCTCCAGAAATCCCATACCACCTCCTTCAGTTCTCCAACGGAATAGCCAGGGGCTGATACGGCAGAGGACCAAGACAGGAAAAAAAAAAAAAGAAACTAGGCTTTTGTCAAAAAAAAAAAAAACAATGCTGAAACCCAACTTCAGCAAGCAATTAGGGAACAATAGCTAAATACTTTCTATAATTAGAGAGAGAAGCATCGCAAGTGATGAGAGCGCCTTTGTCTGCACTGACCCTCTTCACCTGAAGACGATCTTGGCTCACGTGAGACGGAGACTGGGGATCTTTGTGTCTTTTTTAGTTTTCTTAAGAAATTAAATCTCACACCACGCTTCTCTTGCCAGGAAGGGAGGGCAGTGGAGGCGGCGAGGACCCTCTAGCCAGAAAGGCACTGAAATGTGACTCACTGTATAGGACTAATTCAATCCTGAAAGAGGAGAAAGTCTTACAGCTTTGCTGAGAGTTCCTGACACCCTGGCCTTAGCCTGATTTTGGGGCAGGTGGATGGGTTGCCATTTCTGTAGGAAGACATGGCAGATGGGTTTTGACCATCACCTAGTCTGCTTCTTTTGTTAAAATCTGTGCTGCGTGCTAAGTCGCTTCAGTAGTGTCCAACACTTTGCAACCTATAGACTGTACCCCACCAGGTTCTTCTGTCCATGGGACTCTCCAGGCAAGAGTACTGGAGTGGGTTGCCATGCCCTCCTCCAGGGGATCTTCCCAACCCAGAAATCAAAACTGCGTCTCTTACATCTTATGCATTGGCAAGCGGGTTCTGCGACCTGGGAGGCCCTGCTAAAATCTGGGGGGCAGCAAATCCTTACTTTTTAACAATGGATATTCCAGACAATAGCAAAGGAGAGGATATTTACACAAACATTCACACTGGAGAATTGCTCTCTATGTCTCGACAGAAGAACAAAGCTGGCTTCCTCACCCAAAATCTCTATGCCTTCCCAGGCACTTCTGTTCTCCCAGGCCCCCAAGTTCTAACCCAAGTCATCCTTTTCCCTTCATTCTTCTCAACCCCTCATTACTCACTCAGTCTCTTGATACTTCCTTCTTTTTATTATTTTAAAAAACACTTATTTATTTGGCTGTGCTGGGTCATAGTTGCAGCATGTGGGATTAGTTCCTTGACCAAGGATCAAACCTGGGCCCCCTGCATTGGGAATGTGGTGTCTTGGCCACCGGACCATCAGGGAAGTCCCTTTTGACATGTCCTTCTATAACCTTTCCCATCTTTCTCTTCCTCCCCATGCGTATCACCACAAGCATTGTCAAGCTCCACACACATCCCATGACTAGACTTCCATCCAGTCCCCCTTCCTCCAAACATTCCACAAAACACCACCTAAGACATTGTATTCAAAATGCCATCCTGTATACCCAGAGTTTCTAAACTACAGCACTCTAAACTAAGTGCTTCCAGTGGTAGATTATTTTAGGTGTGTGATACACACTGTTGGTGTCCGGTTCCCTTGACCAGCTAGTATGCCCATCACGCAATTGCTACGGGTGTTGGCTGCTAACAGCTCACAGTAGCTCCCTTCTCTGGAACAGTGATGTGCTGAAGGGGGCTGCCTCACCAGGGAATGTCTGAAAGGTTACACCCTCTCTGATTCCTACATCGTGCTTTGAAGAAGATATCCTGTTTCTCGAATGCTGGGGTGCTACAAACTGTTTCTTTGGGAGAAAACCAGGTCAGTCTAGGAAAATCTAGGACACCTGCAATGCAGGTCCGAGGGAGGCCATGGAGTTGTCTCCGCCTCCCTGCCTGGAAGGAACAGTTACCGGAGATCTGCCGTGATCCAGGTACTGAGCCACTCCCAAACACCAGACGTTGTTTTGAGAACACTGATGTAAATAAAATGATGCCCCAGCACTGCTGAGAAATCCACAGTTTGGTAGTAGACAAGAGATTTTTTTTTTTGTAATTGTACAATCAGTTTTCCAGTGGTCAAGGCTGTCTTCCAGTGCAGAGGTTATGGATTCTATCCCTGGTAAGACCCCCACATGCCTCGTGGCCAAAAAATCAAACATAAAGCAGAAACAATATTGTAACAAATTCAATAAAGGGATTTTTATAGTCTATATAGACACATGTGTAAAGTAATACTGGGGGAGGGGAGAGCCCCTCCGTTCCTTCTTCCTGTGGAGCACAGTGAACTTCAGGATTTAGCAGCTGAGTTCCAGAGTAGATTCTCTCGCTTACTTGCTGAGAGAACCCAAGCAAGTCCCTGATGGTGTCTGCTGGCACAAAAGAGTAATTGAAATGCCCCTCGCAAGCCTGGAAGGATATACACCAACTTTATGGAAATTGTCTCTGGATTATGGGATTGCAGGTGGGTTTTGTTTTCTTCTGTTCGCTTTTCTATTTTTAAAATTTCCATAGAGAATAAAGTCCTTTTGAAATCAGGGTTTAATTCTCAGAAGTAAGCTCCACCGTGGAATATTCTCAGTATATACCCTCCTCCTCAGACTTTCTCTATCAGCTTGTCTGTTTAGCAGCATTCTACAAAGGGTAGTTTCTGTGTCTCATTTCAGATCTGGGGATGGAAATATAGAAGATGATCCTGGAATATCTCATCATTCCAGAAAGCATGGACGTTATCGAAAACTATGGGAGTTGGGTTGAAAGTATTCAGAAGTCAACATTAAGAGTCTCCCATTTGCTAAAAGTGGGGCAAGTTGATCATCAATCTGCCAAAATGATTAATGGATTGACACACATCAAATACATTTAACTCCATAAAGTTTACAATGATGCTCAAAAAAATAATCACGTGTAAAGAATAGTAGGAAACCATCTAATTATTATAAATTAGATGGCCATTAAAGAGAAAGAATTGAGCGAACTAAAATGGACTGGAATGGGTGAATTTAACTCAGATGACCATTATATCTACTACTGTGGGCAGGAATCCCTCAGAAGAAATGGAGTAGCCATCATGGTCAACAAAAGAGTCTGAAATGCAGTACTTGGATGAAATCTCAAAAACGACAGAATGATCTCTGTTCGTTTCCAAGGCAAACCATTCAATATTACAGTAATCCAAGTCTATGCCCCAACCAGTAACGCTGAAGAAGCTGAAGTTGAATGGTTCTATGAAGACCTACAAGACCTTTTAGAACTAACACCCAAAAGAGATGTCCTTTTCATTATAGGGGACTGGAATGCAAAAGTAGGAAGTCAAGAAACACCTGGAGTAACAGGCAAATTTGGCCTTGGAATACAGAATGAAGCAGGGCAAAGACTAATAGACTTTTGCAAAGAAAATGCACTGGTCATAACAAACACCCTCTTCCAACAGCACAAGAGAAGACTCTATACATGGACATCACCAGATGGTCAACACCGAAATCAGATTGATTATATTCTTTGCAGCCAAAGATGGAGAAGCTCTATACAGTCAGCAAAAACAAGACCAGGAGCTGACTGGGGCTCAGATCATGAACTCCTTATTGCCAAATTCAGACTTAAATTGAAGAAAGTAGGGAAAACCACTAGACCATTCAGGTATGATCTAAATCAAATCCCTTATGATTATACAGTGGAAGTGAGAAATAGATTTAAGGGCCTAGATCTGATAGATAGAGTGCCTGATGAACTATGGAATGAGTTTCATGACAGTGTACAGGAGACAGGGATCAAGACCATCCCCATGGGGCCCCTCTTGAAGTTGGGGGGGTCTTGAACTACACTTTCTTTTGTGTTCCCCTTCCTCTATTTCCTATTTCAAAGAAGATCTGTCCTGAAAACTAGATTCCTATTCCCTCTTCTTTCCACCTTTGTGCCCCCCCGAAATAGACCATATACCTATACATTTAATTTGTGGGGTATCTGTGATTAAGTGATTTGTGCAAAAATCCTGAAAAGGCTAAGATTGCTCCATCCCTTGTTCCCAATTTCGAGTCCTGTCCATTCCTTGATGTGATTCATGCTAAACGGACTGATGTATTTGGCTGGATTAAGACCAACTCCAAGGGTAGAGAGGAGCAATGAAGGGGGCCTTCCATGTAGAAGGTGGGGCTGGGAGACCACGAAAGGAAAGATGAATGTATATCCAAGTCACTCAGGAACTTTCATGCAGGTGCAAGAAACTTATGTCAAAGTAGCCACAAGATTGTTTAATAGCAGACGGACGAATGTAACTCCATGTTTACTGCTAGAAACCAAAGCTTTGTATGAAATCTTGAATTTAATGGGGAGGGAGGGAGGGAGGGTAGAAAAGCATGTACCCATCTGTTCTTTTCGTCATCCCTTCTCATTCCTGAACTGCAGGAGACATAGCCCCTTGGGCTTTGGCGACCCCATCTGGGCAGTGTTTATTTGATGGCTGATTTTGCTGTGCCAGGTACTTCCTTTCCCATTTGCTATCATTTTGTAACACACACGCTGACCCTTTTCCCTTTCCTTTGTTTTCCTTGGGAATATACAATGAATAAAAACTTATTGGTACTGAAAAAAAAAAAAAAAAGACCATCCCCATGGAAAAGAAATGCAAAAAAGCAAAATGGCTGTCTGAAGAGACCTTACAAATAGCTGTGAAAAGAAAAGAAGTGAAAAGCAAAGGAGAAAAGGAAAGATATAAACATCTGAATGCAGAGTTCCAAAGAATAGCAAGAAGAGATAAGAAAGCCTTCCTCAATGATCAATGCAAAGAAATAGAGGAAAACAACAGAATGGGAAAGACTAGAGATCTCTTCAAGAAAATTAGAGATCCCAAGGGAACATTTCATGCAAAGATGGGCTCGATAAAGGACAGAAATGGTATGGACCTAACAGAAGCAGAAGATATTAAGAAGAGGTGGCAAGAATACACAGAAGAACTGTACAAAAAAGATCTTCATGACCCAGATAATCACGATGGTGTGATCACTCACCTAGAGCCAGACATCCTGAAATGTGAAGCCAAGTGGGTCTTAGAAAGCATCACTACGAACAAAGCTAGTGGAGGTGAAGGAATTCCAGTTGAGCTATTCCAAATCCTGAAAGATGATGCTGTGAAAGTGCTGCACGCAATATGCCAGCAAATTTGGAAAACTCAGCAGTGGCCACAGGACTGGAAAAGGTCAGTTTTCATTCCAATCCCAAAGAAAGGCAATGCCAAAGAATGCTCAAACTACCACACAATTGCACTCATCCCACATGCTAGTAAAGTAATGCTCAAAATTCTCCAAGCCAGGCTTCAGCAATACGTGAACCGTGAACTTCCTGATGCTCAAGCTGGTTTTAGAAAAGGCAGAGGAACCAGAGATCAAATTGCCACCATCCGCTGGATCATGGAAAAAGCAAGAGAGTTCCAGAAAAACATCTATTTCTGCTTTATTGACTATGCCAAAGCCTTTGACTGTGTGAATCACAATAAACTGTGGGAAATTCTGAAAGAGATGGGAATACCAGACCACCTGATCTGCCTCTTGAGAAATTTGTATGCAGGTCAGGAAGCAACAGTTAGAACTGGACATGGAACAACAGACTGGTTCCAAATAGGAAAAAGAGTATGTCAAGGCTGTATATTGTCACCCTGCTTATTTAACTTATGTGCAGAGTACATCATGAGAAACGCTGGACTGGAAGAAACACAAGCTGGAATTAAGATTTCCAGGAGAAATATCAATAACCTCAGATATGCAAATAATACCCCCTTATGGCAGAAAGTGAAGAGGAACTCAAAAGCCTCTTGATGAAGGTGAAAGAGGAGAGTGAAAAAGTTGGCTTAAAGCTCAACGTTCAGAAAACGAAGATCATAGCATCTGGTCCCATCACTTCATGGCAAATAGATGGGGAAACAGTGGAAACAGTGTCAGACTTTATTTTTTTGGGCTCCAAAATCACTGCAGATGGTGACTGCAGCCATGCAATTAAAAGACGCTTACTCCTTAGAAGGAAAGTTATGACCAACCTAGATAGCATATTAAAAAGCAGAGACATTACTTTGCCAACAAAGTTTCGTCTAGTCAAGGCTATGGTTTTTCCTGTGGTCATGTATGGATGTGAGAGTTGGACTGTGAAGAAGGCTGAGCACAGAAGAATTGATGCTTTTGAACTGTGGTGTTGGAGAAGACTCTTGAAAATCCCTTGGACTGCAAGGAGATCCAACCAGTCCATTCTGAAGGAGATCAGCCCTGGGATTTCTTTGAAGGAATGATGCTAAAGCTGAAACTCCAGTACTTTGGCTACCTCATGCGAAGAGTTGACTCATTGGAAAAGACTCTGATGCTGGGAGGGATTGGGGGCAGGAGAAGGGGATGACAGAGGATGAGATGGCTGGAAGGTATCACTGACTCAATGGACGTGAGTCTGAGTGAACTCCGGGAGTTGGTGATGGCCAGGGAGGCCTGGCATGCTGTGATTCATGGGGTCGCAAAGAGTTGGACACGACTGAGCGACTGAACTGAATTGAATTCACAATAACTAATGATTTATGGGTGTAACAATGATCATAAACAGCAGCTAACATCATGAGCAAGACCACCAAATTTTGGATCTGCCTAATAGAAGTAAACAGTACTATCTGTGAAATTGCTTTATTCCCTCCCCTGACCCCACCACAAAAATGAAGAAAAGAAAAAAAACTCTGACTCTAAACAGGCCTTTAGACCTAATGAAGAACTTATAGGAAACAGAGGAGGAACAACATTACAAAGATACAAAATAGGGGTTATGGGAACCTCTACAAAGCAAACAAAATACTGCATGGAAAAAAAATAATAAACAAGATGGAAGGGGAACCTTTAAGTAAAAAAGATACTATGTTACTGAACTCAAGTCCAACTGCCCACCACCAGAAAATCAGTATTCAAGAGGCGAGTGTTGGTTGAAATGGTAAATGTTACTTTTAATTAAAAAGCCAGCACTCTGGGGAGAAGACAGGCTTGTGTCCTAAAACCAACTCGGAAGATTCTGCTTGGCCACGAAAGTTTTCCAAAGGAAGATGGGGTAGTGATTTCAGTTAATCATTAAGACAGGGGATCGGACTCATGGCCATCTCCCATTGTGTGCGGGCTTGTGTGCAGGCCTGTCAACTCCTCCTGCTCCTGCTTTACATGCTGTTTCATTCGCACAGTTTATTCATGAGATTACTGAAGGGGAAGCTGGGGAAGAGATCTGTTCATCTGTTAATTACTTCTACTTCTGTTAACAATATCTGTTAATAAGTTTTACTTTGATGAATGGAAAGAACTAACAGTTTAGGCAAAATATTTTGTGATCAAAATATTTGAATAGTGGCTTGGGCTGGAGATGCCTGGTTTAAGGTTAGTGACAATAGCTTTGCTAAAGTGACAAGACAAAAGGGGCCTCCTGCAGAGAGCTCTTCTCTGCAAAAAGCTGCTTATAAATCCCACTTGTCAGAACATCATTCCATTTCTATGGAATGATGGATGAAGGGGGCTTCCCAGTGGTGCCGGTGGTAAAGAATCCGCCTGCCAGGGCTTCCCTGGTGGCTTAGTGAAGTGAAGTCACTCAGTCGTGTCCTAGTCTTTGCAACCCCATGGACTGTAGCCTACCAGGCTCCTCCGTCCATGGGATTTTCTAGGAAATAATACTGGAGTGGGTTGCCATTTCTTTCTCTAGAGGATCTTCCCAACCCAGGGATCGAACCCAGGTCTCCCACATTGCAGGCCGATGCTTTACTGTCTGAGCCACCAGGGTGGCTTAATGGTGGTAAAGAATTCGCCTGCCAGCGCAGGAGACATGGGTTTGATCACTGAGGCAGGAAGATCCCATATGCCACAGAACAGCTAAGCCCACTCGCCACAACTATTGAGCCTGTGCTCTGGAGCCCCAGAGCCCCAACTACTGAGACCATGTGCCCCAACCACTGAAGCCCTCGTGCCCTAGAGCCCGTGCTCCGTAATAAGAGAAGCCACTACAATAAGCCCCTGAGCACGGCAACTAGAGCGTAGCCCCTGCTGTCTGCAACTAGAGAAAAACCCACACAGCAACAAAGACCCAGCACAGCCAAGAAAAAAAAAGATAAGAATCCTCCTGCAATGCAGGAGACAAAAGAGACTCAAGTTCAATCCCTAGGGCAGAAAGATAACCAGGAGGAAGCAATGGCACCCCACTCCAGTATTCTTGCCTGGAAAATTCCATGGGCAGAGGAGTCTGGCGGGCCATAAAGAATCGGACATGATTTAGTGAGTGAACAACAACAGCTTCACGCTAGCATGTGTGCATGCTAAGTTGCTTCAGTTGTGTCTGACTCTTTTCACTCCCATGGACCATATCCCGCCAGGCTCCTCTATCCATAGAGTTCTCCAGGCAAGAATACTGGAGTGGGTAACATAGGGCACCATATTCTCAGCGCACAAGATGTTGACATGGGTCTGTAGCCTCTCTGTGCTGACACTTTCAGCTGCCTGCTTACATATATGGGTTGAACAAGCTATAATTATTTTGATGCCCCAAAAGATACAGATAATTATGAGCAGTAGTATTAATCCCATTCTCTTAAGGCCAGTTCTTGGCACCGTGCTAGCCAGAGATTCAGTACTGCTGAAGATAGAGCAGCTTATGTCACGGCTGCTGTCTGGTCATCATGCAGTTAGCTTTTTCCCTGTGATGACAGTTACAGAATCTGGAAAACAACTCATGCTGAAGGATTCTGTGACTCTATTGTCATTAACTGCTTGACACTGAGCACTTTTGTGACACTGGGAAGCCTGGGAGACCAGCTTTTCTACAGACAAGAGGCAGGAGACATGGAGGGGCCTTTGTGCTTGGAGGGGCTCTGCAGAATTCTGCTCTGTTCCATGAGATATATCAACCTAACACAGTGGATCTCAATTCAGACAAACAAATTGCATGCAAGTATGCACGTGTGTGTAAAGTAAAACCCAAGAACACTTTTGTGTTTTTTTAACGTGAAACCTAATTTTAACAAAATCAGGGAAATTCAAGCACTGGATATTTGATGATATCAAGGATATTTTTTTTTTAATTTAGGCATGACAATGATACTGTGGCTGTGGTTTTTAAATAGGAGTCTGTCTTTTAAAGAAACATAATGAAAGTTTTACAAATGAAATATGATGCTTGAGATTTGCGTCAAAATAATCCAACAGAGGACATGGGAAAGAGGATCATAGTACAAGACTGGCCTGTATTGAAAATTGTTAAAGTCACTGGTGAATTCATCAGGTGCATTTCCCTGTTCTATTTTTTAAGACCTTTGAAATTTTCATTGATAAAATATTCTGGAAGTTCATGGCTGAAACTTGAAAATTTCAGAAAAGTAAAAGAAGAAAAATTATCCATAATCCCACCCTGCAGAGATAATCACTACTATCATTTTACAGTATATCCTTCTTGACTTTTAAATAATACATATTAAAGAAACCCTGCTGTGAATATCATTTTGTACTGCTTCTTTCACTTAAGATAGTATATTCTTTCTTGTCCTTAAAAACTCTAAAGCATTGTTCTTAATGGCTATAATAGTGTTTTAGTTTCTAACATTTATTTAATCAAAACTCCATTTTTACTGCTAAAAATGTTGCTGCTATGAACATCCTTGAAAATCTTTATTTGGGGGTACCACTCATTTTTAAAAAGTAGAATTAGTGCTTAAAAGACTAAGCATTTTCAGGTATTTAATACAACTACCAAATCACTCTTTATAAAGGTTATCCACTTATGTTTCTACCTATAGTGAAGTAGAATTCCCCTTTTCCTGAAACCTTACTTTTCTGGAAGCATTTAATATTCCCTACTTAATAAAAAATTCTAAGTCAAAAGAGCAGTTGATAAGTGTGTTGGAGCCAGACAAGCCTACCTTTGAATACTATTAGCTGTGTAATGTTGGGAGAATTAGTTAACATCTCTGTCCTGGGAACAGACTAGCACTGGGAGGTCATAACCATTGAATAAAGTCATAAATGTAATGATATATTTTCTGTTAATTTCCTAACACAGTGCCTGGCTTGGCAGATGTTAGTGGTAACTATCATCATTATCATTATTATTATTTTTTTATTACATATTCTAAAGGAGATCAGTCCTGGGTGTTCTTTGGAAGGAATGATGCTAAAGGTGAAACTCCAATACTTTGGCCACCTCATGAGAAGAGTTGACTCATTGGAAAAGACTCTGACACTGGGAGGGATTGGGGGCAGGAGGAGAAGGGGACAACAGAGAATGAGATGGCTGGATGGCATCACCGACTCGATGGACATGAGTTTGGGTGAACTCCGGGAGTTGGTGATGGACAGGGAGGCCTGGAGTGCTGCAATTTATGAGGTCGAAAAAAGTCAGACACGACTGAGCATCTGAACTGAACTGACCTTTCTATGGAGTAAAACTCATAGTTTTATAACTGCTGTTTTCCTTTTCATGAAGAGGCTTTTTCACTTGTTCCTGCATTCAAGTCTGTATTTTAGAAGTGCTGTTGTTGTTTAGTTACTCAGTCATGTCCAACTCTTTTGTGACCCCATGGAACTGTAGCTCGCTAGGTTCCTTTGTCCATAGAATTTCCTAGGCAAGAACATGGGAGTGGGTTGCCATTTCCTTCTCAAGGGGAACTTCCCAACCCAAGGATCGAACTTGCAACTCCTGCATTGCGGGCAAATTCTTTACCACTGATCCACCTGGGAAACCTCAAATTTAAGACAGCTTATGGATATGTTAGGGTGCTTTTGGTTGCCTCCAAAAAAAAAAGCCCAAGTTAGGCTGATGGAGCTGCAGCATCAAGAAGGACAAAGGATTCAGGAGATGTGCTCTGACTGTCCTCAATGATTCTGTCCTCAGCAGTCTGCCTATCTCTGACTGTTGTTTTCAACCCCATAATGATATGATGTTCCTAGAATAAGACAGCTTGTCAAATCAAAGAGACACAACTAAATCTACAGGCTTCTTTGTTCCCCTCCATCTGGAAAAAGAAAAAGCCCCTGCCCCCACCCTCCAGTTAGATGTTGTTTTTTTTTTAACCTTTTTATCTTGTATTAGGGTATAGCCAATTAACAATGTTGTGATAGTTTCAGATGAACAAGAAAGGGGCTTAACCATACGTATACATGTATCCATTCTCCCCCAAACTCTCCTCCCATCCAGGCTGCCACATAACATTGAACAGAGTTCCATGTGCTATACAGTAGGTCCTTGTTGGTTACCCATTTTAAATAAAGCAGTGTGTACATGACCATCCCAAACTCCCTTACTATCACTTCCTCCTGGCAACCATAAGTTCATTGTCTAAGTCTGTGAGTCTCTTTCTGTGTGGTGAGTTCATTTGTAATCACTTCTTTTTAGATTCCATGTATGAGGGACGTCGTACGATGTTTCTCCTTCTCTGTCTCACTTACTTCATTCAGTTTGACACTCTCTAGGTCCAAGCATGTTGCTGCAAATGGCATTATTTCATTCTTTTTAACCCCAGTTAGATCTTGAGATGTATACTGATTAAGAAAGCTGTTTTTGTTTTATTTACGTTTTAGCTTGTGCGTGTGTGTGTAACTGGATAAGCACATTCTCAAGGTAAAGGGTCAAGTTGTAACACACTACTGAATCAGGAGAATAAAGTGAGAGGGCTTGCTGTAACAGAAACAGAATAAAGAGCCCCCAAGCAGACCTGCACATACGGATACTTGCCACATGACAGAGGTGGCCTGCAGAGCAGTGAGGAAAGAGCATATTTTTAAATAAATGATGCTAATAAAATTGAGTATCTGTGTAGGAAAAAAAAAAAAACCTGAAATTGCACTCATATCTCAGCTCATATACAACTGGAATTGACCTAAGTATACAAAGGAAAACTAGTAAGCTTTTACAAGATACTTCAGGAAAGCACATTCAAGACCCTGAGACAGGGCAGAATTTCTTAAACAAGACACAAAAAACACTGCCATTACAGAAAAGATTCATAAATTTGCCTACTTAAGAGTTAGAATTTTCTATTCATCCAAAGATACCATGCTGCTGCTACTGCTAAGTCTCTTCAGTCGTGTCCGACTCTTTGCGACCCCATAGATGGCGGCCCACCAGGCTCCCCCATCCCTGGGATTCTCCAGGCAAGAACACTGGAGTGGGTTGCCATTTCCTTCTCCAATGCATGAAAGGGAAAAGTGAAAGTGAAGTCGCTCAGTCGTGTCTGACTCTTCAGGACCCCATGGTCTGCAGCCTACCAGGCTCCTCTGTCCATGGGATTTTCCAGGCAAGAGTACTGGAGTGGGGTGCCATTGCCTTCTCCAAAAGAAACCATAGTTAGAGCCAAAGAAAAGTAGACCAATAGAAAATACTTGCAATACAACAAACCAGAAACAGACTCACAGACATAGAGAGCAGTCTTGTGGTTGCCAAGGCAACATGGGTAGGGGGTGGATCAGGAGTGTGGAATTAGCAGATGCAAACTATTATATATAGAATGGATAAACAGCAAGGTCCGGCTGTATAGCACAGGGAACTACATTCAATATCCTGTGATAAACCATAATGGAAAAGAATACACAAAGAATGCATATATGTATAACTGAATCACTTTGCTGTACAGCAGAAATTAACACAACATTGTAAATCAACTATATTTCAATAAAATAAATTTTTTAAAAAGTACTTGCAATAGACAAAGCACTGGTTTCCAAACAGAATGACAATTTCTCACAAATCAAGAAAAAGACTTATCAACCCATAAGAAAATGGACAAGAGACTTAAATAGGATCTTAACAAAAGAGGAAATCAAAACTGCTCCCCTCATCAGTAATCATGGAAATGCAAATTAAAATCAATGCTGTCATTACATACCAGATGTAAAATCTTACATGAGTATATCAAGTGTTGGAGGTGGGACTATAAACTGAATCACTCGCTTTGAAAAACGGTTTGGTATTATCTGGAAATAGGAAGATCTGCATATCCTATGACTCAGTCATCTACTCCTAAGTGTGTATCCTAGAGTAACTGCTGTGCAAATATTCAAAGTTGCATTATTCATTAATAACACCAAATTGGAAACAGCTCAAATGTTCATCAACAGGAGAACAAAGTCTTAGACAAGTTTGCCATTGTGTGTTCTAAGTCACTTCAGTCATGTCCAACTCTTTGCAACCCTATGGACCATAGCCCGCCAGGCTCCTCTGTCCATGGGATTCTCCAGGCAAGAATACTGAAGTGGGTTGCCATTTGCTCCTCCAGGAGATCTTCCTGACCTAGGGATCGACCTGCCTCTCATGTCTCCTGTGTTGTCAAGCAGGTTCTTTACCACTAGCGCCCTCTGGGAAGCCCTAAATCTTCCATGCTGCTGCTGCTGCTAAGTCGCTTCAGTCGTGTCTGACTCATAGCGACCCCATGGACTGCAGCCTATCAGGCTCCTCCGTCCATGGGATTTTCCAGGCAAGTGTACTGGAGTGGGGTGCCATCTGCCATAACCCTCTCTAATAAAATTTAAATGATAAAGCCTCTGCCTACAATGCGGGAGACCCAGGTTCGATCCCTGGGTCTGGAAGATCCCCTGGAGAAGGAAATGGCAACCCACTCCAGTACTCTTGCCTGGAAAATCCCATGGACCGAGGAGCCTAGTAGGCTACAGTCCATGGGGTCACAAGGAGTCGGACACGACTAAGCAACTTCACTTCAATTTAACAATAGCTAATCTTTTTTTACCAGGCTTCTCTGGTGGCTCAGTGGTAAAGAATCCACCTGCCAATGCAGAAGACATGGGTTCCATCCCTGGGTCAGGAAGATCCTCTGGAGAAGGAAATGACAACCCACTCCAGAATTCTTGCCTGGGAAATCCCATGGACAGAGGAGCATGGTTTCCCAAAAGAGTCAGACGTGACTTAGCAATTAAACAACAACAATAATCTTTTTTTTTTTAAATGAGGTATGGCTAAATTATGGCTAATCTTACTGGGCACTCACCATGTGCTAAATACTGTTCTAATGTTTTAATATGGGCTTCCCTGGTGGCTCAGAAGATAAAGAATCTGCCTGTCCTGTGGGAGACCTGGGTTCAATCCCTAGGTTGGGACGATCCCCTGGAGAAGGAAATGGCAACCCACTCCAGTATTCTTGCCTGGA
This sequence comes from Bos grunniens, assembly GCF_055505025.1. NCBI lineage: Eukaryota > Metazoa > Chordata > Mammalia > Artiodactyla > Bovidae > Bos > Bos grunniens. Next base: position 14,374,120 of record NC_141174.1, read on the forward strand.
GAATCCCATGGACCAAGGAGCCTGGTAGGTTATAGTCCACGAGGTCACAAAGAGTCGGACACGACTGACTAACACACTTTCAATCATTAGAAATTCTAATACAGAATTTACAATGTGCCAGGTACTGTTCTAAATAGCCTTCATATATTTAGTCATTTTATCTTAGTACTTAACCTATGAAGGAGACCCTGTAAGCAGCTTTTGGCAGGGCAAGGCTCTTTGCAGGAAAGAGCTCTCTGCAGGAGGAACCCTGTTTGTCTTGTCACTAACCTTAAACCAGGCACCCCCACGCTCTTCTCCTCTCTGGCCCTTGCACATCTTTCAAATCTTTTAACCACCCACTACCTTGTTGGTTCTTTCCATAAATAAAGCATGTCAAAAAGAAGAATAAGTTATTAACAGATGACGAGATCTCTTCCCTAGCTTCCCCTTCCATAATCTCAAGAACAAACTGTGTGAACAAGATAACCTTTAGAGGAAGATCACGAGCAGTCCATGAGTCTGTGCACAGCGGGGTATGACAATGGCTCTGAGCCCCTCTCTCAGTGGGTAACTGAGATTACTTCCCTTCTTTCCTTTAAAACTTTCATGGCTGAGCAGAATTTTCGGAGGTGGTTTGGGGGGACACTGAGTCTACCATCTCCTCAGATTACCAGTATTCTGATTAAAAGCACCTTTCCTTTCTACCAAGATACGCCTCTCTCTAAGTATTGATTTTTCCAGTGGAGAGCAGCCAGACCTGATTCAATAACAGTGCAATTATTATCTTCACTTTTCAAATGAGGAACTTGAGGACAAGAAGTTAACTAACTTGCTCACAATCACACAACTAGTTAGTGGAAAAGTTGGGAGTCGGCCTTCATGGAAGCTAAACTAAAAAAGGGTCTAAAGCAGAACCTTGAGAAAGATGGGCAGATAAAGAGTTAATACACAAAGAGGGGCTCAGGAATTTTTTACAAAATAAGGGGAAAGAGGCAGAAGTCCCTTGTGGCTTCCATTTATGTCAGAGAGAGTCTGCAGAAAGTTGGAACAGAGGTTTTTTTTTTTTTTTTAGTATCAGCTTTATTGAGATATAATTCCACATACCATAAAGTTCACCCTCTCAGAGTGTACAATTCAGTGATTTTTATTATATTCACAGAGTTATAACTTTCGCCCTATCTAATTTTAGGACTTTTTCTAAGACTACAAAAAGAAATGTGTACTCAGTAGCAGGCACTTCTTGGTTCCAGTCTCCCCTTATTTCTAGCCTGTCCTAGCCCCTGGGCAACCGCTAATCTATATTCTGTACAGACAGGCCTATCCTAGACATTTCATGTACATGGACTCACACAATATCTAGTCTTTTGTGACTGGCTTCTTTCACTTAGCATAATGTTTTCAAGGTTCATATAAGTCGTTATCACATAGGGGTATTTCATTCCTTCTTATTGCCGAAGAATATTCTATGGTGTGAAGATACAGACATTTCATTTACTGTTTCATCAGTTGGTGGACATTTAGCGTGTTTCCATATTTTGGCTATTACGAATAATGCTGCTATGAATATTGTGTACAGGTTTCATAATAAATATATGTTTTCATTTCTTTTGGGTCTACACCTAGAAATGAAATTTCTGTGTCATATGGTAACTCTGTGTTTAGCATTTTGAGGAACTGCCAGACTGTATTCCAAAGCAACCATATCGTTTTCTTCCCATCAACAATATATAGGAGTTTCAATTTCTCTACTTCCTAATACTTCTTGTTGTCTGCCTTTTTGATTATAATCATCCTAGTGGGTATGGAGTGGTATCTTATTGCGATTTGGAGCAAATTTCTTTTATATATATATATATATTTGTTTCTTGGCCATGCTGCATCACTTGCAGGATTTCAGTTCTCTGGCCAGGTGAAGGCCCAGAATCCTAACCAGTAGGCAACCAGGGAACTCTCTGGAGCAAATTTCTTGTCTGTAGGTTGAACTTGACCTTCAAGAGTCTCTTCCATCCTCAGCATTCACCCAGCATTAGCCAAGTCTCCCAGACCTCTGGTAAGAATGGTCTCCTGATACCCTCAAAAAGTTCTCAGAGTTCACGTTCACCCACTTTGAAGAATGTTCTTTTTCCTATGTGCTGAGACTGATCCTGACCATTTAGACAGGCTTCCATTCTCATGTTGTAAGGATCTAGAATCTAGCAAGGAGCTAGAATTCTCTCCTAGAGTAGAGAATCTCTCTGCTTTTCTGGATTCTTCCAGAAATACTCTCTCCTCACCTCTGGCGGTTTTTCTTTATTGCCTCTGGAGGAATTTAATTGGCATTTGTCAGGAACAAGCATTTATGGGTGGTTATTTTGTAGGAGGACATAAATTCTACCTCCCACACAAACTCTGATATCTATTATTTTAAATACTAAAATATTCTCAGCTTCTCATCCGAAACAAGAGCCCTACATTATTGTTGGTGTATAGCTGAGTGAGGGGTGTAAAGACTCCTTCTGTTAGAAGCCTGTGTTGGGATTCTCACAGGTGGTCCCCACGGGTACATGTGTGTCTGGTTAGTCAAGGAGAACGTTGGGATATGCGTGCAGTTAGTCTATGGAGCCAGGAAGTCTCAGCCATCAGCTGTGTTCAGTCATCTTTCCTCTGCCAGTGATGACAGAGCCAGACTCCACTTGCACCTGGAACGGGGTCTGGATGGAACACTTAAAGGCAGGTCAATAGATCAAAGAAGAGACAGAGGCTATTGCTGCTACCTCTAGCCCTTTCCCAAGCTTAAACAGCTCGTCCACTCCACCCAACACCCAAACCTCTGAAATTGTTCTTCAGGGTCTCACCTATTAATGGCACATGATCTTGGTCAGGTGACATTATCGGAAATTCAGTTCAGTTCAGTCACTCAGTCATGTCAGACTCTTTGTGACCCCATGGCCTGCAGCACTCCAGGCTTCCCCATCCATCACCAACTCCTGAAGCTTGCTCAAACTCATGTCCGTTGAGTCAGAGATGCCATCCAACCATCTCATCCACTGTTATCCCCTTCTCCTCCTGCTTTCAATCTTTCCCAGCATTAGGGTCTTTCCCAAGGAGTCACTCCTTCACATCAGATGGCCAAAGTATTGGAGTTTCAGCTTCATCATCGGTCCTTCCAATGAATATTCAGGACTGATTTACTTTCGGATGGACTGGTTGGATCTCCTTGCAGTCCAAGGGACTTTCAAGAGTCTTCTTCAACACCACAGTTCAAAAGCATCCATTTTTTGGTGCTCAGTTTTCTTTATGGTCCAACTCTCACATCCATACATGATTACTGGAAAAACCATAACTTTGACTAGATGGACCTTTGTTGGCTAAGTAATGTCTCTGCTTTTTAATATGCTGTCTAGGTTGGTCATAGCTTTTCTTTCAAGGAGCAAGATTAAAATTCTTTTTATTTCATGGCTGCAGTCACCATCTGCAGTGATTTTGGAGCCCAAGGAAATAAAGTCTGTCACTGTTTCCATTGTTTCCCCATCTATTTGCCATGAAGTGATGGGACCAGATGCCATGATCTTAGTTTTCTGCATGTTGACTTTTAAGCCAACTTTTTCACTCTCCTCTTTTAGTTTCATCAAAAGGCTCTTTAGTTCTTCTTTGCTTTCTGTCATTAAGTGTGGTGTCATCTGCATATCTGAGGTTATTGATATTTCTCCTGGCAATCTTGATTCCAGGATTCCAATCTTGATTCCAATTTTGTGCTTCATCCAGTCCAGCATTTCTCATGGTGTACTCTGCATATAAGTGAAATAAGCAGGATGACAACATACAGCCTTGACATACTCCTTTCCTGATTTGGAACCAGTCTGTTGTTCTATGTCCAGTTCTAACTGTTGCTTCTTGACCTGCATACAAATTTCTCAGGAGGCAGGTCAGGTGGTCTGGTATTCCCATCTCTTTCAGAATTTTCCATAGTTTATTGTGATCCACACAGTCAAAGGCTTTGGCATAGTCAATAAAGCAGAAGTAGATGTCTTTCTGGAACCCTTGCTTTTTCGATGATCCAACGGATGTTGACAATTTGATCTCTGGTTCCTCTGCCTTTCCTAAATCCAGCTTAAACATCTGGAAGTTCTTGGTTCACGTACTGTTGAAGCTTGGCTTGGAGAATTTTAAGCACTACTTTGCCAGCATGTAAGATGAGTGCAATTGTGCAGTAGTTTGAACAGTCTTTGGCATTGCCTTTCTTTGGGATTAGAATGAAAACTGACATTTTCCAATCCTGTGGCAACTGCTGAGTTTTCCAAATTTGCTGGCATATTGAGTGCAGCACTTTCACAGCATCATCTTTTAGGATTTGAAATAGCTCAACTGGACATTATAGGAAGCATCCTCTCAATTCCCAGGCTTGGCTAAGTACTTGATACTTCCAAAGCTACTTGGGCTCACCTTCAGCACTTGCGCTTACTTCATACTGTGATGAGGTTACCTCTTTACACCAGGGGCTGCAAACTCAGCTGCTTACAGAGGCCAAAGAGATAACAAAAATAAGGATTCCCTGGTGGTCCAGTGGCTAGGGCTCTGCATTCCCCTGGTTAGGGAACTAAATCCCACATGCCACGACTAAGAGCCAGTGCAGCCAAATAAATAAATGAAAGGTAACAAAAGTAAGTGGAGCAGGTCAGACATGTTAATAGTCCTGGCTTTTAAAGGAAAACAAAAAATTCATCCATTTTAAATCACACAGTTTCCTTGATCTACCTTTTGTTTTCTTTCAAGAGCATCATAGATACAGGAAGCATGTCACTTCTTTTATTCCGGAAAATGGTGGAGGAAGTTCCCTGGTAGTCCCATGATTAAGGCTCTGCACTCCCACTACAGGGGCATGGGTTTGATCCCTGATAGGGGAACTAAGATCCTATATGCTGCATGAAAGAAGTGAAAGTGAAAGTTAGTTGCTCAGTCATGTCCAACTCTTTGAGACCCCATAGACTGTAGCCCACCAGGCTTCTCTGTCCATAAAATTCTCCAGGCAAGAATACTGGAGTGGGTTGCCAGTTCCTTCTCCAGGGGATCTTCCAGACCCTGGGATTGAACCTGGTCTCCTGCATTGCAGGCAGATTCTTTCCCGCTTGAGCCACCAGGGGAGCATATGCAACCTCGTGTGGCCAAAAAAAAGAAAGAAAGAAAAGAGTGCACAACTGCAGCAGTGGATGGCCACTGACTTCCTCAGATATAATAAGGAGTGGAGGGGACTGTGGCCCATATTGGCACACTCCCTTCTAATGCTGCTGCCATGTAAGAATGTAGGCCCAGGATTGCCCCCTCGACTAGTTTTCAAGAGCTGGAAATCAGATTTTTATTAAAATCTCCCAATTTTTAAATGTCTCGAACTAATTCAAAAGTGCTAAAGCATGTGTGGACAAACAGAACACTTCTCAAGGCCAGATTCAGCCCATCAGCCCCAGATCTACCATCCCTCTGGCCTTTAGGATTCAGGCTGTATAGCATTTAACCCCAAGTCCCTTCAGATTAGCTTAGGGTCTCATACAGAGAAAGTACTTAATACATTTTTGAAGAAAACCCCCTGATATTCATTTATTATTCACCAGACCAAGCATTTACACATTACATTTATATTATAGCATCTTTAAAGCTTTATGAGGTAGGTAGCCTTGCTAAGGTCTTCCCAGGTAGCTCAATGGTACAGAATCTGCCTGCATTGCAGGAGACACATGTTCAATCCCTGAGTCAGACAGATCCCCTGGAGAAGGAAATGGCTATCCACTCCAGTATTCTTACCTAGGAAATGCCAAAGACAGAGGAACCTGGGAAGCTGCAGTCCATGGGATGGCAAAAGGGTCAGACATGGCTTAGTGACTAAACAACAAAGGCTTGCTAAAGGTTATAGAACTAGGAAGCAAGGGAGGCAGGACTCAAACTCAAGTCTGTCTGACTCCAGATTTTTTAGAAAGGCAGTCTTCCACTTGGGAGCCAGTAAAGAAGAGTGGGTAAAATCATATTTGGCAGTTTAAGTCACTTTCCAAATTTGTCACTTTCCATTTGTCATCTTGGCAACTTGTATGACATCTCTAAGCCTTCATTTTCCAATCTGTAGAATGGGGATAATAAGTGGTAGCTACTCATAGGGCTGTTGCAAGAGTTAAATGAAATAAACAGACGCGGAAGAGCTCGTCAACACACAGCAAGTATTCTTTCCTTGGCTGCACTGGGCTTTTGTTGCTGAACACAGGCTCTCTCTAGCTGCTGCAAGTGGGGGCTCCTTTCATTGTGCTGCACGGTCTTCTCATTGCAGGGGCTCCTCTTGTTGCGGAGCACAAGCTCTAGGTATGAGGCCTTCGTAGCTGTGGTGCACGGGCTTAGTTGCTCCGTGGCATGTGGTGTTTTCGTGGACCAGGGATCGAACCCATGTCCCCTGTATTGGCAGGCAGATTCTAAACCACTGAACAACCAGGGAGATCCCACAGTAACTATTCTTATAGCCCCTGTATTTCCCCCTTTAGGATTACTAAATCATAGCCATCCACACACACATCAGCTCCTTAGCACACAAGCAGGCATATTTTAGTGGGAAATCTTGTTACAAGACAAGAGAAAAGACAGGAAGTAAGGCAAGCAGTCACTTCAGGTATCAAATGGTTGCCTTCTGAGCTGCCTGCACACTTGATAGGAATGAAAACGATCAAAATAAATGACAGTGCTCAGGGCAAGGGGCCATCTGTTCCTCTGCCAGGCTGTTCAATAAAAAAAAGGAATAGTTAGCTTGGGTCTAAAGCTTCATCCCCACTGGAGCCTTGTGTTTCAAATCCCCTTAAGGTTAGAGCCAACTTTCAAAAAGAATAATTAAATCTGGAAAGAAATGGGGTCAGCAGGTCTCACAGTGCTTTCAAACAGGACGTCTCAGAGCTGGAGGAGGGAATGGCTGTCAGCAAAGCTGCTTTCCTGCATATCCAGGAAAACTCAATACAAAAACCCAAAGAACCACTCGGTCCTAGGAAGAAGATATAGGAGCCTATCTAATCACAAACAAGTTGACCTTAGCTTTAAGTCATCCACTGTCAAAAGACTGGTTCTATTTATAAATTGATGCATTTCAGAAGACTTTTGACTTCCTTAACAACAAAAAAAATTATATTTAGTAATCATATAAACACAGAGACTGTATTCATGCTAACAAAGAAGTGAAATACCTAAGAATCAATATGCTGAGAGATGTGTACAGTCTATACAAAGAAAACTTCAAAATGTTACTGAAGAGATAAAAGACGATTTTAACACATCAAAACGGTGTTCCTGAGACATAAAATTGTAAAGATACCAGCTCTCAAAGTTAACCTATGGTCAACTCAATGACAATCAATATTCCTATAGACGTTTTTAAAAGAACTCAACAAAATAATTCTAAATTTCACTTGGAAAAAAATTAATGGTGGGATATCATACTTTTATTCACTTATTTATACATTTTATTAATTGTACATCTTGACTTTGATTTTACAGCTTTATTGAGATATATTTCACATTTCATTAAATTTACCTTTCCGAAGTGTACAGATCAGTGGTTTTTAGTATATTCATAGAGTTGTGTCAACACCAGCACTCTGTAATTTTTCTTTTTTTTTTTGGTCTGGTCCTTTAGCAGTGAAAACATGAAATCCTAACCATTGGACAACCAGGGAATTCTCTATAATTTTTCAATACTAAAAAAAACCCCAAAAAACCATGTACCCATTAGCTCTCACTCATCTTTCCCATTCCCCATTTCCACACAAGTTAGTCCCAAGTAACTACTAATCCACCTTTTGTCTGTACGCATTTGTCTGTTCTGGAAATTTTATATAAATAGAATTATACAATATCTGGCCTTTAGTGACTGGTTTCACTTAGCATAATGTTTTCAAGGTTTCTGCAGTAAAGGATTTAACCTTGCCCAGATAGAAATCTGGCCTTTGTCCTTGGCTTTGGGGAAGCAATCTCTAAGCTCTTGAAAGGTCATGCCTAATAGGAGTGCCTCTGTTTTCCTGGTAGCTTTGAGTGGCCAGATCAATTCAGTTCAGTTCAGTCGCTCAGTCATGTCTGACTCTTTGCGACCCCATGGACTGTAGCATGCAGGGCTTCCCTCTCTTCAGTGTCATATCTTTTTGCCTTTTCATACTGTTCATGGGGTTCTCAAGGCAAGAATACTGAAGTGGTTTGCCATTCCCTTCTCCAGTGGACCACATTTTGTTAGAACGGGTCCACCAAGACCCGTCCATCATGAGTGGCCCTACACAACATGGCTTATAGTTTTTCATTGAGTTAGACAAGGCTTTGATCCATGTGATCAGCTTTTGAGTCACCAGATGGTCTAACAATATGATTTAGGTGGAAGCTAACCACATCAAATAGTCTTATAGTGGGGGCTGGCCAGAAAGACTAACAATGTGATTTAGCATGGGGGCTTTAGGTCACAGTATCAGTAAACATCTTAGGGGCTGGAGACTGATATCAGCCACACAAGCAGTCAGTCATGCCTATGTGAGGGAGGCTCAGTAAAAACTCTGGACACCAAGGTTCAGGTGAGCCTCCCAGCTTATGGACACACAGTGATGCCAGGAGAGAAATGCTCTTGGTCTACACAGGGAGGAGACAACTGGATTCCCCATGCTTGGAATCTTCCTGAACTCTGCCCTATTCACCTTCCCTTGGCAATTTTTTTAAATTAATTTATTTAATTGGAGGCTAATTACTTTACAATATTGTAGTGGTTTTTGCCATACATTGACATGAATCAGCCATGGGTGTACATGTGTTCCCCATCCTGAACCCCTTTCCACCTCCCTGCCCACCCCATCCCTCAAGGTCATCCCAGTGCACCAGCCCGGAGTGCCCTGTCTCATGCATCGAACCTGGACTGGCGATCTATTTCACGTATGGTAATATATGTGTTTCAGTGCTGTTCTCTCAAATCATCCCACCCTCACCTTCTCCCAGAGTCCAAAAGTCTGTTCTTTACATCTGTCTCTTTTGCTGTCTTGTATATAGAGTCATCATTACCATCTTTCTAAATTCCACACATATGTGTTCATATACTGTATTGGTGTTTTTCTTTCTGACTGACTTCACTCTATATAATAGACTCCAGTTTCATCCACCTCATTAGAACTGATTCAAATGCATTCTTTTTAATAGCTGAGTAATATTCCATTTTGTGTGTGTGTGTGTGTGTATACATATATATGTATATACCACAGCTTTCTTATACATTCATCTGCCGATGGACATCTAGGTTTCTTCCATGTCCTAGCTATTGTAAACAGTGCTCCTTGGCAGATTTTTTTTAATGTATTTATTTTGGGCTGCACTGTGTCTTCGTTGCTGGAACCAGGCTTGTGTCTAGTTGCATACTCTCCAGTTGTGGTGCACAGGCTTCGCAGTGCAGAGTCTTCTCTTGTCGCAGAGCACAGGCTCTAGAGTGCGCAGACTTCAGCAGTTGTTCATGGGCCCTAGAGCTCTGATTCAGTAGTTGTGGTGCATGACATGGTTGCAGAGCAGCACCTGGAATATTCCTGGACCAGGATTGATTGAACCAGTGTCCCCTGCCTTGGCAGGCAGATTGCCAACCACTAGACCACCAGGGAAGTCCCCTGTGGCTAATTTTCAGCTAGATCCTTTTTGTAATAAACCAGAAAACGAACACCTTTCAGTAAGTTCTATGTGTCCTTCTAATAAATTGTTGTCAGGACTTCCCTGATGGCTCAGATGGTAAAAAAAAATCTGCCCTCAATGCAGAAGACCTGGGTTCAGTCCCTGGGTTGGGAAGATCCCCTGGAGAAGGGAATGGCAACCCACTCCAGTATTCTTACCTAGAGAATTCCATGGACAGACCATGGGGTCACAAATAGTCGGACACGACTGAGTGACTAACACACACACAATGAATTGTCAAAATTGAATGTGCCTTTAGGAACTCCCAAATTTGCTGTTGGTGTTAAGAAGTGAAGGTAATCTCTTACAAACTGCTCCTTCTGACTTTGGAAGTTGGCTAAACTCACTCAAGATTTGTTCGTATTTTAGCATGTATCAATACTACAGTCCTTTTTTGCCAAATAATATGCTATTCTATGGATATATCACGTTTTGTTTATCCTTTCATCAGCTGATGGACATTTGGGTTGTTTCTACTTTTTCGTTGTTATGAATGATGCTGCTATGAACATTTGTGCACAGGTTTTTGTATGGACATGTGTTTTCAATTCTTAGTTATAAACCTAGGAGTAGAATTACTAGGTCACATGGTAACCTCAATGTTCAATTTTTGAGGGACTGCCAAACTGTGTTCCAAGGTGCCTACACTATTTTCTAATACTACCAGCAGTGTCTGAGGGTTCAAATTTCTCTATATCCTCATCAATACCTGTTACTGTCTTTCTTTTTTCATTTTACTCGTTCTAATGAGAATGAATTGGTATCTCACTCTAGTTTTGATTGGCATTTCCCTGATTCCTAATGATGGTGAACAAATTTGCATGTGATTAATGGCTATTCACATATATTCTTTTTGAAGAAATATCTACTTAAATGCTTTGCTCATTCTTTTAAACGGATTATGTCTCTTTGTTGTTAACTTGTAAGAGTTCTTCTGACTACAAGTTCCTTATCAGATATATGATTTGCAAATATTTTCGCTCATTCTGTAGGTTGTTTTTCACTTTCCTGTTGGTGCCCTTTGAAGCACAAAAGTTTTTAATTTTCATGAAATCTAATTTATCTATATTTTCTCCTGTTGTTCATATCTATGGGCTGACAGCAGTCTATATTGTAAAACTTGTGCTAATTTTCTTAGAACTATTAATGACAATGTAGTTACAAAGAAAATTCCTTATTCTTGGTTGATGCATGCCGAAGGGTTTGGAAGGAAATGTATGCAACTTTGACATTGACATTTTGGAGATTCTAGGCCAATTGTCCTATAAAATGTCTCCACATTCCGGATTTTTCTGCTTTCTTCCTCATGCTGCTTAACTAGTGCCTCTAGAGCCTGAATTTATGGTGAATCAGAAGTTAAGTCTGGCTTGATCAGGTAATTTGAGAACATCCTGTCAGAAAAAACTAGCATCAGATTGTCCCTCCATCCAGATTTCTAGAAAGGTACATTTTTTTCTTTTGCAGTTACTAAGTAATATGTGACTCTAGCCTTTTAAACTATAGTTCAGTACAAATCAGAACTTTGATTTTAAAAACTGGTTTAAAGATTGTGAAGGTATATGAAAGGATTCTAATAAGGAAGAACAGTGAAGTAGGACACTGCTACTTTTCACCAGGAAATGAATGTCAGTAAATAAAGCAGCAATATCTAAAGCCCAATGGCATCAGAGCATAAAATACTGGTACTGCAATAAATGAAAACATTCATCATATAGGACAATAGACTGTTAGTTGGAAGGTACCCTAGAAATAAAATTGAGTTTAATTGCCTCACTTTACAAATGCAAAGCCTGAAGCTCAAGAAGCTTAATAAGTGCTGTTAAGGCCAATTAAATTAAGTCGAGAAAATAATAATTGTTTTCTGAGTGCTTACTCTATCCTGGACATTGTTCTAAGCACTTTACATGATTAAATTAACTGATGAGTTTATTTAATTATCCCAAAAGCTTTATGAAAATAGGTTTTACTTAACTTTCTCTCTTTTTTTTTGGTGGGGGGGCGGAGTCCAGCAAGAAACTTAGAACTTAAATAACCTGCCCTAATTTACAGGTGGTACATTAGGATGCTAGGATGGGAACCCAGGAAAGCTGACTCAGGAATCTGTGCGTTTAGCAGCTTCATCCTACTACCTCCAAGTTGTCACTTGCGGCTACAGGGCCGCAGCTGGTTAGAAATCAAATTAGGCCCAAGGTTCTCTGAGGATGAATTCCTCCCTCCATCTGGAATACCAAGAGTGGGCTGAGTTGATTGTTTCTCGTAATCTGGAGCATCACCAATTCTAGCTTGCACTGGGCAGTCTCTAATGAGCAGGCAGCTACTAATTACCTGTGTTAATGAGGGTAGAATGCTACCAGGAAGATCCAGCAGAGCTGAACACAAGCCCCTACTTGGCTTTAGAGTGTGTGTTTAGTCGTTCAGTCATGTCCAACTTTTTGTGACCCCATGGACTATAGCCTACCAGGCTCCTCTGTCCATGGGGATTCTCTAGGCAGGAATACTGGAGTGGGTTACCATGCCCTCTTCCATGGGATCTTCCCAACCCAGGGATCGAACCCAGGTCTCCTGCATTGCGGGCAGATTCTTTACCGTCTGAGCCACCAGGGAAGCCCAAGAATACTGGAGTGGGCAGACTGTTCCCTCTCCAGGGGATCTTCCTGACCCAGGAATCAAACCAGGGTCTCCTGTATTGCAGGCCAGTTCTTCAGCAGCTGAGCTACCAAGGAAGCCACTTAGGGTATAATATTGTACTACTTTTGCAGTAGATACGCCTTCTTCATTATGTTTTACTAAGATTGGTGTTAAAGTCAGTTGCTATTCCCTATATACCCCATGGACAGCAAGAGACTACAAATGATAGAAATGCTTCACAAGATAGCCTCTGTGAAAAATGAGAGTGAGTGCATGGTCAGTTGTGGCTATCTCTTTGTGAACCCATGGACTGTAGCCCGCCAGGCTCCTCTGTCCATGGAATTTCCCAGGCAAGTATACTGGAGTGGGTCGTCATTTCCTTTTCCAGGGGATCTTCCTGTGGGTTGTCATTTCCTTCTCCAGAGGAATCTTCCTCGCCCAGGGATCTAACCCAAGTCTCCTGCGTTGCAGGCAAATTCTTTACCGCTGAGCCACCAGGGAAGCCTGTGAAAAAAATGAGATAATGGTAAAAGGTCTTCTCCACCCTTTCCTTTCAATCCTACATCCCAGATCTTGGTCTATATCTTACTGATTTCCCATGGTAATTATTTTAACCTTTTCCTCAGTGGCCTCCTTCATCACCATAGAAACCCATTCTGCCTTAAGAGGCATCTTGAGTGACAGTTTCTAAAGTCTTCCTTCTGCTCCAAATTATCTGCTGAGTTAAATCTAAGGTTCTTGATCTTGTCTTCAGGACTTTAATTTGCTCCCCTTTTATTCTCTTTTTACAAATAATACATTCCTGGAGCAGAGGTTAAAGCAGATCACTGTCAGTGAAAATATTAACTGAAATAACTAATATATTTACATAGTACTTTAGATGTGAGTAAAACATATTCACTTACATTACCTCAATCACTCTATGATAGATACATAAAGCAGGTAACATGATCAGCATTTTAAATTCGGTAAAACTGGGGGCCAAAGAATTTAAGTATCTTGACCATGATAACACAGCTTACTGGTGAAGCTATCGCTTGAATTTATATTTTCAGACTCCAGGTCATGCTTGGTACATTATACAGTATGATCAAAGATCCAGAATTTACCAAAAATTTTTTTTTCCTTTTGGCTTATATCCTCAGACAGAATTCTAAGATCTCTCCCATGATCCTCTCCCCAGCCCTGCTCCTTGCACACACCCTGCAATAACCCTGGAGCTGTGAATACAATGAGACATCAGTCCTGTGATTGTTATGTTACAAGTTGATTTTAAAATAAGAAGATTATCTGGGTGGGCCTGACCTAATCTATGAGCCCTATAAAAACAACTCTTCCCTGGTGGCTCAGACGGTAAAGTGTCTGCCTGCAATGTGGGAGACCTGGGTTCGATTCCTGTTGGGAAGATCCCCTGGAGAAGGAAGTGGCAATCCATTCCAGCACTCTTGCATGGAAAATCCCATGGACGGAGGAACCTGATAGGCTACAGTCCATGGGGTCGAAAAGAGTCGGACAGGACTTCACTTTCACTTTCTATAAACTGACCAAGGTGTCACGTGGGAAGGACTTGAGGGTGGACTGTAGGAAGTGAGGATGGTCCTCCTCAACGGCACACAATGAAACAGGGACCTCAGTCCAGCAACTGCAACAACTAGAATGAGCTTGGAAATGGATTTTTCTTCAGAACCTCAGCCTGATGAGGATCCAGCTCAACATTGTGATTTCAGGTTTATGAGACCCAGAGCAGAGAATCCATGCATGCTCTGCCAGCCTTCTGACCTAAGAGATGTGAGCTCAGAGTGCTGTTTCAACTGTAGTGCTGTTTCAAGCCACTAAGTTTGTGACAATGTGTATATGGCAATAGAAAATAAATACATCTAATATTCCCTTTGTTGTTATTTAGCTGCTAAGTTGTGTCTGACTTTTTTGTGACCCCCATGGGCTGGAGGCCGCCAGGCTCCTCTGTCCATAGGATTTCCTAGGCAAGAATACTGGAATAGGTTGCCGTTTCCCCCTCCAGGGAAATCTTCCCAACCCAGGGATCAAGCCCACATCTCCTGCATTGGCAGGCGGGTTCTTTACCACAGAGCCCTTACTCTTCTTAAAAAACACTTATTTTATGAAACCACTTCTATGGTCCTAGGAACCCAAGATGTGCTCTGAATCTCAGCAGGTACAAAGTAAATGTTACTGATGCTGAATGAGGCTAAAGAGGCCCTTCTCACAGTACAGTGCTAAGAACTAGACCAGGCATTTTTTTTATTTTTTTAATTGTCTTACAGTAAAACTGATTTTTTTTGGTGTGCAGTTCTATGAATTTTAGCACACGCATAGTTGTGTATAATCACCATCACAATTAGGATATAGAACAATTTCATCACCCCCAATGTTGCTTTACAGTGGTCACGTGTTTCCCCTACCCCTCATCCCTGGCAACCATTGATCTGTATTCTGTCACTATTATTTTCTCTTTTCAAGAATGTCACAAATAGGAACTTCCCTGGTGGTCCGCTCGTTGACAGTCCGCCTGCCAATCAAAGGACATGGGTTAGATCCCTGGACTGAAAACATCCCACATGCTGTGGGGCAACTAAACCCATGGCCACAACTACTGAAGCCCAAGCGTCCAGAGCCCGCACCCTGCAGCAAGGGAAGCCACCACGGTGAGCAGCCCGAACACAGCAACGCAGAGTAGGCGCTGCTTGCCGCAGCCGGAGAAAGCCTGCACACAGGGCAGCCAAAAATAATAAATTAATAAATAAAAGTTTTTTTTAAAAAAGAATGCCATAAATTAAATCACATAATATGTAATCTTTTGAGACTGGCTTCTTTCACTCATCCTGATGCCTTTGAGATTCGTCTAAGTTGTTGTATATACCACTAGGTCTCTGAAATGGCATATTTTTAAATCTATCTAGAAGTTTAAAACCTAGAGAAAAGTACTGAGAATCAACAGATGTTGACACTAGAAGGGATGTTTGATATTACCTAGCCCCATGCTGCCCTTTTACAGATAAGAAATCTGAAATCCAGTGAGGGTTGAGGACTTGCCCAAAATTGTTTGGGCACAAGTGAATAGTGAGAGAGATTCAATCTCCCTAGAAGTCACATCGGAGAAGGCAATGGCACCCCATCCCGGTACTTTTGCCTGGAAAATCCCATGGACGGAGGAGCCTGGTAGGCTGCAGTCCATGGGGTCGCTAAGAGTACACGACTGAGCGACTTCGCTTTCACTTTTCACTTTCATGCATTGGAGAAGGAAATGGCAACCCACTCCAGTGTTCTTGCCTGGAGAATCCCAGGGACGGGAGAGCTTGGTGGCTGCCATCTATGGGGTCACACAGAGTCGGACACGACTGAAGTGACTTAGCATAGCATAGAAGTCACATAACCCATTGAAATTTATGAAATGTGGTAAATGTTAAGACTAGGGGAAGAACAAGAATTATGGGAGCACAGAAAATAACCATTGTATAAATTCCTTTTTGTTGCAAATGATAATAAACTTAAACTAGTTGAAAGCAACAAAATAATTTATTGGCTCACTTGGTTAAAAAAAATTCAAGGTGGTGTCGTCTTCAGGCACTGCTGTATCCAAGAACTGCCATGATGTTGTCAGACGTCTCAACTCCATCAACCTCTTCCTCTCCCTCTCTTTATCCTCTGGTCTCTCCATTTTGCATGGTACCTTCATTCTTCCCTGCCATAGGCTCTCGCCTTATGCCAGGAAAGATGCTGTGCATGCATGCATGCTCAGTTGTGTCCGACTCTTTACGACCCCATGGGCTACAGCCTGCCAGGCCTCCCTGTCCATAGGCTTTCCTAGGCAAGAATACTGGAGTGGATTGCCAGGTCCTTCTCCAGGGGTGGAACCTGTGTCTCCTGCATTGGCAGGTGGTTTCTTTACCACTGAGCTACCTGGGAAGCCCTCAGGAAAGATAGATACTGGTAACTCAGGCCTACACCCGTATAGCATCTAATCCAAATGAAAGACATGCTTTCTCTCCTAACTCCATTGATCAAACCTCTAGCATTCTGTTTCCTTTATTGATTCCTCTCGTATCCCCAACTTCTAAACTCCAGAAGTCTGTCCTTGGACCACTTCTCTTCTGTACCCACACTCACTCTATTAAGTAATCTCATCTGGTATCATGTATGTAAATACTATCTGTCTCCAAAGGTCTCCAGCCTTGATCACTACCCCCACACTAAAAACTTGCATATCAACTGCCTATTTTATTTGGATATCTAACAAGACATTTCAAATGTAACATGTTCAAAGCCCAATTCTGATCTTCCCCCACAAACGTGGCCCTCTCTCAGTTTTCCCATCTCAGTAAATGGCAACTCTGTCCTAGTTGGAGTCATCCCTGATTACTCTCTTTCATTAGTCAGTTCAGTTCAGTCGCTCAGTCGTGTCCGACTCTTTGCGATCCCATGAATCGCACCACGCCAGGCCTCCCTGTCCATCACCAACTCCCAGAGTTTACCCAAACTCATGTCCATCGAGTCAGTGATGCTATCCAGCCATTTCATCCTCTGCCATCCCTTTCTCCTCCTGCCCCCAATCCCTCCCAGCATCAGGGTCTTTTCCAATGAGTCAACTTTTCACATGAGGTGGCCAAAGTACTGGAGTTTCAGCTTCAGCATCAGTCCTTCCCAATGAACACCCAGGACCTTTAGAATGGACTGGCTGGATCTCCTTGCAGTCCAAGGGACTCGCAAGAGTCTTCTCCAACACCACAGTTCAAAAGCATCAATTCTTCGGCACCCAGCTTTCTTCACTGTCCAACTCTCACATCCATACATGACCACTGGAAAAATCATAGCCTTGACTAGACAGACCTTTGTTGGCAAAGTAATATCTCTGCTTTTGAATACGCTATCTAGGTTGGTCATAACTTTCCTTCCAAGGAGTAAGCGTCTTTTTATTTCATGGCTGCAGTCACCATCTGCAGTGATTTTGGATCCCAGAAAAATAAAGTCTGACACTGTTTCCACTGTTCACCCATCTATTTCCCATGAAGTGATGGGACTGGATGCCATGATCTTCGTTTTCTGAATGTTGAGCTTTAAGCCAACTTTTTCACTCTCCTCTTTCACTTTCATCAAGAGGCTTTTTAGTTCTTCACTTTCTTCTATAAGGGTGATGTCATCTGCATATCTGAGGTTATTGATATTTCTCCCGGCAACGTTGATTCCAGCTTGTGCTTCTTCCAGCCCAGCATTTCTCATGATGTACTCTGCATAGAAGTTAAATAAGCAGGGTGACAATATACAGCCTTGACGTACTCCTTTTCCTATTTGGAACTCTCTTTTATACCTAACATCAATTCCATCATCAAAATTTGTTGTTTATACCTTTGAAATAGGTCCAGATTCCAACTTCGCCTTATCATATCCACTGCTAACTCCCTGCCTAAGCCATCAGCATCTCTCCCCAAATTATCTTAAAAGTTACCCACTGGTCTCCCCATTTCCTTCCTTGCTTCTTGGAATCCATTTTTAATACAGTAGCCGTAATGTATTAAAACATAAGTCTTAAAACATAAGTCAGACCAAGTTTATTCTCTGCTCAGAACCTCCGATGTAATCTCTATATGCTGCAAAGGAGTGATCTCCAAGATATATTAACAAGTGGAAAAAGCAAAGTGAAGAAACATGTCTATGTGTTCTGATCGCTCAGTCGTGTCTGACTCTTTGCGACCCCATAGACAGTTGTCCATGGAATTCTCTGGACTGTATTTATCTACAAACTGTATAGACCCCATGGACTATACAGTCCATGGAATTCTCCAGGCCAGAATACTGCAGTGGGTAGCCTTTCCCTTCTCCAGGGGATCTTCCCAACCCAGGGATCGAACCCAGATCTCCCCAAGATCTCCCTTTTATTCAACTCGTCAACTCCCTTATTTAACCCGTCAATCCTTTCATTTAACATTGTTGTTCCCATTTGGGAATGTTGCCTCCATTTTGGAATGAAAATGTCTTCTACATTTGGGACCACAACAAAGGAAATTAGATTAAATGGGGAGTAAAATAAAGTGCACAATTTAATACTATTAATATTGTTATTGCAAATAATACTGCAAAATTTCACTCATTTCACATGCTAGCAAAGTAATGCTCAAAACCCTCCAAGCCAGGCTTCAACAGTATGCGAACTCAGAACTTCCAGATGTTCAAGCTGGATTTAGGAAAGGCAGAGGAACCAGAGATCAAATTGCCAACATCCGTTGCATCATCAAAAAAGCAAGAGAGTTCCAGAAAAACATATATTTCTGCTTTATTGACTATGCCAAAGCCTTTGACTGTGTGGATCACAATAAACTGTGGAAAATTCTGAAAGAGATGGGAATACCAGACCACCTTACCTGCCATCTGAGAAATCTGTATGCAGGTCAAGAAGCAACAGTTAGAACTGGACATGGAACAGTAGGCTGGCTCCAAATGGGGAAAGGAGTATGTCAAGGCTGTATATTGTCACCCTGTTTATTTCACTTATATGCAGAGTACATCATGCAAAATGCTGGGCTGGATGAAGCAGAAGCTGGAATCAAGATTGCCTGGGAGAAATATCAATAACCTTAGATATGCAGATGACACCACCCTTAGGGCAGAAAGCGAAGAGAAACTAAAGAGCCTTTTGATGAAAGTGAAAGAGGAGAGTGAAAAAGTTGGCTTAAAACTCAACACTCAGAAAACTAAGATCATGGCATCCATCCAGTTCCATCACTTCGTGGCAAATAGATAGGGAAACAACGGAAACTGTCAGACTTTATTTTCTTGGGCTCCGAAATCACTGCAGATGGTGACTGCAGCCATGAAATTAAAGGACGCTTGCTCCTTGGAAGAAAAGCTATGACCAAGCTAGACAAGCATATTAAAAAGCAGAGACATTACTTTGCTGACAAACGTTCGTCTAGTCAAAGCTGTGGTTTTTCTAGTAGTCACCTATGGATGTGAGAGTTGGACTATTAATAAAGCATAGCGCGAAAGAATTGGTGCTTTTGAACTGTGGTGTTGGAGAAGACTCTTGAGAGTGCCTTGGACTCTAAGGACATCCAACCAGTCCATCCTAAAGGAAATCAGTCCTGAATATTCAATGGAAGGACTGATGCTGAAGCTGAAACTCCAATACTTTGGCCACCTGATGTGAAGAACTGACTCATTTGAAAAGACCCTGATGCTGGAAAAGATTGAAGTTGGGAGGAGAAACGGATAGGGAATGAGACGGTTGGATGGCATCACTGACTCGATGGACCTAAGTTTAAGTAAGCTCTGGGAGTTGGTGATGGACAGGGAAGCTTGGTGTGCTGCAGTCCATGGGGTCGCAAAGAGTCGGACACAACTGAGCGACTGAACTGAACTGAAAATAACGCGACTTAAAAGGCATCTAAACTTCGTTAGTATCTTCCTTAGGGAATGCTCTATCATGTCATAGTGTAAGAGCGATGCGTTTTGGTTTTCCTTAACTGAACCGTGTATCCCAGAACTCTGGTTGAGAATGGAACCGAATTGTAGTCTTGCTCAAGAACTACAAGTCCCAGAAGGCCGTTCGACTGGGGCGCCTGCGCACCGCGCGCTCCTTCCTTTCCACCGCTCTCTGCCCGGGAAAGGCCCGCCCCGCGGTGCTGTCGCTCGCGCTGGAAGAAGCGGAAGAAGATGGCGCTCACCAGGTGGGTTTGTTGATTCGGTTCCTCGATACGGAAGGGTCTGGGAGTACCCACCTTTTTCATTTCTCTGCCCACACTCTGCGGGCCGTCAACCGGCCCGGGCCACAGAGCAACTGTAGGCCGAGGCCACGGCTGGGCTCTCCTGCCGGCCGCCGGAACGGCTAGGCCTCGCCGAAGCTGGCGTCTTTACTCAGCGGCTTCCCGGGTTGTCTTCGCCCCCTCACTAGGGCCGAAAGTCGCGGCGTGGCCAGTAGGTCTCTGGCCTGAGAGACCGGGGAATCGCGCGTGTTTTTCGTTTGAGCGTCTTGGGATGTGGAGGGCTCCGCCTCTGGTCCGCGGCTCGGGTGGGCGCGATGGGTGTGTGTGGAGGGCAGGGGCTTATTTGGGCGGAGTAGAGCGGGCGAGAGACGGCGACTGCCTGGCTGTTTTTTCGCCGAAATCTTTTCTTCTGTTTCTGTCCGAAACCAGGACTCCTGGAAAAAAAAAAAAAAAAGGGCGGGGGAGAGCGGTACTGAAGGAGATTTAAAATCAAAAGCTACAGTAGTGGCCGCTGTCTGCTAGTTCGCGCCGCTGCCCGCACTTTTAACTTTGGGCTTTTTTAGAATTTCTTCCTGTAGATAGAACCGCGTATGATTTTTGCTGTTCCCGGTTGCCTTGGCAACTGCAAGTGATTAAAGTGGTCCCCGCCTTAAAGAAAAGATGCTTAAGGAAGAGATTCCAAGAAGTTACGTAACTCCGAGCTTGCTGCCCCATCTAAGTGGAAAAGTTTCCACGCAAACCAACTGCAATGGAAAAGTTGAGTGCCCAAGAGGTTAAAGAAAGGAATCGCGTTAGGACATCTGCCTCAGCTCCCCTGACACTCTTCATTCTCCTCGTTCGCCTTTGTCTTGGCTGATGACCGTTATGAACCCTAAAAATACTTGGATAAGAGATTTCTTTCGGGTGCCTTGCTCTGTCCTAGGATTTGTGTGTATACAGAAGGAAATCTGACAGTCTTTGGCAGTAGGGAAGATTGGGGTACAAGGCCTACAGATATGAAACGAAGAATAATACAGAATGCTTATTATGTAGTACTAGCCTGAAGTGCAAAAAGAATTAGATGGAATGGGCTGAATGAACTGGAGCGTTTTCTTTAGTAAGCGTTGCAGGCAGCAAACATTGGAGTGAGTGCCCTCCAGGTGGGAGGCAGTGTGACAGACTAGTAGTGTTACGAGGAAAGGCTTTGTGGAAAAGATAGAATTGAAAAGGACACAGAGCAAAAATACCAGAGATCTTGTCAGTATTGGGTGCTTAAAATTGCCATAGCAGAGTGCAGTCATTAAATAGCTTGTCTTGGGGACTTACATAGCTTTCTGATTTTGCGGAGTTCTAGCTGATTTGGTTTCTATACAGAGTCTCAAGTTTCCAGGTGAAGTGTAGTTATCTCTAAGATCTCCCAGAGATTCTTAACAGCAGAGACTAGTAAAAAGGAAGGATAGACTAAGATGTCTCCACAGTGGCTCTGTTGACATTTGGGGCTGGATAATTCATTCTTGTATGGGGCTGCCCTGCCTGTATTAAGATGTTCATGAGTATCTGTAGCTTGTACCCAGTAGATGCCAGTGGCATCCCCACCCCTTCTCCTCCCTCTCCCTCACAAGTTACAACAAAATGTCTCCAGATGTTGTCAGATATCTGCACTGTAGTTATTTTGCCCCCAGTTGAGAAATACTGAGGTAGACTTGTGCTCACTTAAGCAGCCCACCCCTACCATTGGAAAGTACCTCATGGAATTGTCATCCTTTACAGGGAACAGCAATATTAAGACTCTCTGGAAGGCTAGGCTGTGTTCTCATTATAATCCAGGCCAGATTACCTGTTTACTAGATTGTCCAAACTCTGCCTTGACAAGCTGCCTGCCTTTTGATCATTTTAGTAACTAGTTCTTCCAACAAAAGTTAAAAGAGAAATGAAACCTAAGTAAATATTTTGGCTTCTTTGTTTCTGACTTTGTATCCCTCTATGTGTTAGTATACATGGTTTACTGAAAACAGCTATGGTATAAGCCCAGAATGTTTTAACTCCTTTCATCCATTCATTTGCTTAGTAAATTGCATGTGTTGGATCGCATGGATTGAAAGTCTGCTGTGTGCCAGCTAGTGTTGCTATTGAGTCGATCTTCTTACCCTCAGAGTTTACATTCTAGGGAAGACAGACTGTAGGAGTAAACAAATCAATAACACAATTTCAGGTAGTAAGTACTAGGAATAAAATAAAGGTATAGAGAGTGACGCAAAGAGCGGGGTGGAATGTTATTTTGGTCAGGTAACAGCTGTAGGGAGGTATAATTGAGCAGGGACAGGAATACTAAGAAGCAAGCACTAAAGAATTTGACGAAGAGTTTTCTTAATAAGTAAATAGAATACCTATGGCAGTGGGAAAGCAGATGTAAAGATACAGAGATGATTTGTTTAAAGAAAGGCAGTAAGTTTGTCATAAACGAAAAATGATGAGTGCAAAGGGTAGAGTGAATTTATTTCTCTAGC
Source organism: Bos grunniens (assembly GCF_055505025.1). Taxonomy (NCBI): domain Eukaryota; kingdom Metazoa; phylum Chordata; class Mammalia; order Artiodactyla; family Bovidae; genus Bos; species Bos grunniens. The sequence goes on from NC_141174.1 coordinate 14,396,612, forward strand.
CAACATTTAAGTAGGCCGTATTGTGAGCTAGTTAGGCAATGCCTTAAGAGTTAAGGATTAAAGAAACAGAAAGTGTGATTCCTACCCTCAAGTTGCCCACAGTCTAATGAGAGAAAGAAAGATAAATCGATAAGTGATTGCAGTCCAGTAAGACAGATATTGTAGTAGTGGTGCGCAGAGGGTCTTATGAGAGCATAGGTGAAGGGCAACTAACTTACGCTGGGGGAATTGTGGAACAGCTCCAAGAAATCAAATATTTATGGAACACACACTGAATGGTAGCCAGACTCTGTGCCTCGTTGTTCATGGGTGGTCTCATTTAATACTTAAAACAGCTCTGAGAGGTAGATAATCTTTTGGTCCATCATTACAAATGAGAAAACTGAAGTTCAGAGAGGTAAGCAACTAATCGAAGTTAGTGTGTGGCATGGATAGCTTCTGAACTCAGAGTTCTTACCATCACATTACCTGACCCACCACACTGGATTAGATTCTTCTGACATACGCTATCAAAACACTCTACTTTTTCTGATCACTTGGTATAATTGGTAATTACGGAGTTGTGTGATTTTGATCTCTCTCTACAGAACCCATCCATCTTTCTCAGTTCATCGTCTCCTTTCCTACCTAGCACAGTGCCAGCACCCCAGCAACCAATAAATATTTTTTTAATAAATAAGCTCTGCTGCTTATTCAAATATTCTTACTAGCCAAGAATCACAAAGGGACCCTAACTTTTCCATTGGGTATATTATTTACATACTGGAATCCTTTTGTTGTACTTTGGTATGTCTCTGTAATAACTTGTATCATACTTAAAAGTTAAGAATGGTTAAAACCTCTTAAGTTTTAAATTACATTCAAAACTAAATACCCTTGGGAAAACGCACTTAAATATGCATCTCGTGTTTTCTTTCTTTTTTTATCTACCTCTTTGTTACTTTCAGTGCTAATACTTATTTTTTTGTATTGATGCTAAAATAGTTAAATGTAGGAAGCATAAGGGTAAAAGAGTTAAAAATAAGGAGTATAAGAATAGTAAAGTGCTCGGTTCAGCACCACGTGTACTAAAATTGGAACAATACAGAGAAGATTAGCATGGCCCCTGCACAAGGATGACACGCATGAAGCGAATATGAAATTCGTGAGGCATTCCATTTTTTTTTTTTAAGGGGTATTAAAGACACTAAGAACATTGTATTCTAGAGAGTTGATCCCTCGGTAATTGAGAAAATTTACTTGTTACAAGAAAAGAAATGTGGAGGCATAAAAACTAATGCTTTATTATGTGAAATATCTGTTAATTCTGGGCACTGGTTGCCTGCATCCTGGTCAGATATTTTTACTGTATGTCTCTGAGTACTTATTTCTTTTCCAGGCATAACAAAGCAACAAATATTCAACCCTGCCATAAATCATTGGAAAGTTTGCTCTTTTGCCCAAAGGAAGAAATATAATAGGAAAACAGTGTTTGATAGCCAAATTGCAATGGTAAAATGTAAGAGTTTTTAAAATTCTTACTTTTTGTCTTTGTTTCTAGCTTTTTACCTGCACCTACTCAGCTGTCTCAGGACCAGCTTGAGGCTGAAGAAAAGGCACGATCCCAGAGATCACGACAGACCTCACTGGTCTCCTCCCGAAGAGAGCCTCCCCCATATGGTTACCGGAAAGGCTGGATACCTCGGTTATTAGAGGTAAACGGTTTTGCTGAAATTTATTATAGTACCTTTGTAAAGTAAATGTAAACCCTAAAACTGTTGCATATGAGTTCCAATGTGATAGAGATTCTAGCTGTGAGCTCTCAAGACATGTACTTCCCTCAGAAGATTGAGCTTTTTGTTCTTGCTTATTCTCACTGCTTTGTGATCACTAGAGAAGTATACCAATGTATGTCTCTTATGTCAAACTGTTAACTCATGTACAGAAGAAATTAACAGACCCTTTCTAAATTGGGACTTATAGTGTATGGAAAATAATGGGGAAGTAAGAGAGAAAAATGAAAGAATGGTTTTATTTTCAGGTACCTTTCCTTCCCCCTTCCCTACGTGCACAGTGCCACATCACCCTGAAGAAACAATTCTTCTCCAGGGAAAACTGGCAGCATTTGCTTTTCTGATTTCTTTCCTGTTAGTTGTAGTGGATAGAACACTGACAAGAAGATTCTTTTTATTAGTTTTTTTTTCCTTATAGCTGTGTTCCTTACTATTTGTGTGACCCTGGACAGATCCTAAGCTCTCTTCCTCTGTTTTCTTATCTTCAATGGAGAATGTACAGCTTAGATCAATTTGGGAGAAGGTATAAGAGACAGAATTTGATGGTTAATTCAGAGGCAGTGAGGGAGAAGGAGGAATCTGAAATGATCTTTTTATGTCTCTAGCTTGATCGCAAAGAACAGACATTGTTAGCAGCACTTACTCTCCTCATTACTCAGGATCTTGTACATCAGTTCAATGCATATTCCCTTCCCTAATTCCAGGGGCAGAGTGCCCATGCTTGATCACCTTTTTTTACCTAGGGAGAAATGCAGACACTTGAGGCTTGCCTCCCCAAGGCCTCTTCTTTCTTCTCCATCTTTGTATTTTCATTCTGACTCCTGCAAATTTTCCTCCTCCACTTCCCAAGGGATATACTTGCCCTATTAAAAATCTCTGTGCCTATTCATTTGTACCCAGTTATTATAATTTTATCACTTTGTTTTGTTCTGTCTTTACATGGTTATAATTTTGCTTCACAAATAGGAAGGGTCAAGTCCTAAACTTTTTTTCATATGCCTCCAAGTGGTGATCATGAAATTAATTATTCATTGGATTGAAATATGTTGCTCACAGTTCTGGGTAAGATGAACTTATATCGTATTTATTCCCGTCCATGGTGGGCAAACTAGCAATGAGTTACAAACCTCTTAATTCTACCCAGCATTGGTCACACTGGAGATCTTGGGGATGCCCAAACTCCAGTCCGGGGGGTCCTAGGAGGTCATCACACCTTGACCTGCCTAGGGATTGGTCTTCGAAAGGTTGTCACGCCTCAACCTGTTCGGAGATCCTCTAGTCCCAGGGGTCCCAGGAGGTCGTCACGCCTCGACCTGCCCAGGGACCCAATCCTCGGGAGGCCATCACACCTCAACCTGCCCGGGCATTCGATCTCTAGGAGGCTATTGCACTTCAGCCTGCCTGGGGGTCTGCACCCTGACCTGGGGACGCCTGGCTCTCAGGTTGCAACAGTTCTGGGTAGGATAAACTTCAGAAAGACTCACCCTTAAGGAAATCGAAAGAGGTCTTTTTCTTTTCTCCCTGTCATGACTGTCTTTCAGATGGGAAATAACCAATCCACTTCCCGGCAGACGCCCTTGAAATATATCCTTGATAACTAGAAGCTGTTCGACCCTCTAGCTCTAAGGAGAAGTCGTTTAAAATTCTTCTGTGCCACTGCGTGGCCACAGTATCCACTGGGGGACGAGGAACACTGGCCTGAGGATGGAACTTTAAATTACAGTACCATCCTGCAATTAGAATTATTCTGCAAAAGACAAGGGAAATGGACAGAGATCCCCTATGTCCAAAAGTATGGGATTGTAGTACGCCCTAAAAGTGAGCCCACTAGGCAAATGGTGTTAGGTACAGGCAACCAAGAAAAGGAACCCCCTCGTGAAGGCTCCCGAGTTGCCTGGTGCTCCTTCCTCGTACCCAAACGTGCCCCCATATCCGGGAGCACCTCCTCCACAAAAGCCAGCTCGAGTATGTCCCTTAGTTGAAACTGGAGGAGAATTCGGACCAACCCGGGTCCATAAGCTCTCCTCCCTCTTAGAACTAAGGCAGATCAAACAAGACCTGGGAAGCTATACAGATGACCCAGGCAAATATATAGATACATTCCAACATATTACGTTGGCCTTTGACTTGACGTGGAAAGACATCATGGTCATATTTAGTCAAACTTTATCTGATCCTGAACATACCAGGGTCTTAAAGGAAGCCCGGAGGTATGCAACAGGGCTCCACATGTCCAGTGATAGATACCCAGTAGGGGAAACTGCAGTCCCCTCCTCTGATCCTAATTGGAATTATAATGACCCTGAGCACATCTAGGAAAGAGATCATTTTCTAATCTGTGTGAAGGCAGGACTGAAAGCAGCCCAACAAAAAGTAATTAGCTATGCCCGGGTCTCAGCAATAACTCAGGAGCCCAATGAGAACCCCATTGCCTTTCTGGTGAGGCTAAAAGAAGCACTCCAAAAGTTTACCAACCTGGACTTAGACTCTTACGAGGGACGGGTGATTTTATTTTTTATTTTTTTTAATTTTTTTAAATTTTATTTTATTTTTAAACTTTACATAATTGCATTAGTTTTGGCAAAAAAAAAAAAGAAATATGTTGCTCAGCACCTATGTAAAAGCAACTGTATTCTCAGCCTCTCTCCTTTGTCATTATTCCTGCCTGCCACATTCTTTGTACAGCCTCGAAGAGGAACAACACCCAGCTAAATCATGTCTTCTCCTGACATATTCCCTGGTGGTTTTTTTTGTTTGGTTGGTTTTTGCTCAACTATACTCTGATCTTTATTAATTCTAGTGTCTGAAGGCCAGCCTTCTGACACCTCTGAAAGTATTTTTGTTGTTGCTTTTATTTTCACTGATAATGTAATTTGTAAGAAGCAGAGCAAAATAAATGATTATCAAGGAGGCCATAATGCTCCCTTATCTGGGGCAAAAAGGTAGTACTTGCCGTTATCTAATAGAAGACTGGAGTGTCTCTTTTAAGGGATTATAGATATTCTGCATTTGGCCTCCCGGTAGATTAGAGTGAGGATGGCAGGCTTCATCTACATACAACAGAAATTGCATCTTTACTTGCATTTCAGCATCAGGACATTTAACATTTAGTACTATTAGTTTTTAAAAGCTTGCATGACTATCATAGGGTTCCTATATCCTGGTAGAGCCGACCAATTTATTTGAAAATGAAACCAAAATGGCCAGCTGATGGAAATATTGTGAATGCTTCTTGAGGAGAGTGAATATTCTGTGGAAGAAAGCATTTTGTTCTAGTTTTTAAAGTAAAAGCTGTGATTTTTTGGCAAGCTTAATGACCACATAATGCCACATCTACAGTCCTGAAGTACTTGTTACAGTTGAAGAACTCTAGCAAATCTGAGCATATGTCAGATTGATGGCCTACGTACAGGTAGGACCATTCTGGGAAATGTTTTAACTATTTTCTGCCTAATTTACAAGAAAACATCTTCAGCTCTATTATTTGTTTTAAAAGATGTCAAACCTTTCTTTAGCAAGTAAGCTTTTTTTTTTTTTTTGCAAGTAAGCATGTTGTACCTAGAAAATCATATATCTAGGATCTGATGAGATATTTCTTGAAGGAGGAGGACATATAAAAGTGGCTATTTTCATAAATTTTTTTTTCATCAAATCCCCTCTAAATGATTAATATTAATATATTTTTCCTCTAATTTCTTGCCCTTTCTTGAGCTAAGATACTTCAGTTTAGTAGGAAATGTAAAGGCTTTTGGAGTCAAAAGATACGGGTTCCAGTCCTTATAGCTATCCATGAGACCTTGGAAAAATCACTTTTAATTTTTCTAAACTTATTTTTTCCATATGAAAATATGAAGTGTTGAAGAACTATAAGAATTAAATGATAATATATGTGTGAATTATATTTTCTAAGTTTTAATAAGGTACTAAGCAAATATTGACTATGCCAAAGCCTCTGTGTGGATCACAACAAACTGTGGAAAATTCTGAAAGAAATGGGAATACCAGACCACCTGACTTGCCTCTTGAGAAACCTATATGCAGGTCAGGAAGCAACAATTAGAACTGGACATAGAACAGCAGACTGGTTCCAAATAGGAAAAGGAGTACGTCAAGGCTGTATATTGTCACCCTGCTTTTTTAACTTATATGCAGAGTACATCATGAGAAACGCTGGACTGGAAGAAGCACAAGCTGGAATCAAGATTGTCGGGAGAAATATCAATAACCTCAGATATGCAGATGACACCACCCTTATGGCAGAAAGTGAAGAGGAACTCAAAAGCCTCTTGATGAAAGTGAAAGAAGAGAGTGAAAAAGTTGGCTTAAAGCTCAACATTCAGAAAACTAAGATCATGGCATCCAGTCCCATCACTTCATGGGAAATAGATGGGAAACAGTGGAAACAGTGTCAGACTTTATTTTGGGGGGCTCCAAAATCACTGCAGATGGTGACTGCAGCCATGAAATAAAAAGACGCTTACTTCTTGGAAGGAAAGTTATGACCAACCTAGATAGCATATTAAAAAGCAGAGACATTACTTTGCCAACAAAGGTCCGTCTAGTCAAGGCTATGGTTTTTCCAGTAGTCATGTATGGATGTGAGAGTTGGATTGTGAAGAAAGCTGAGCACCGAAGAACTGATGCTTTTGAACTGTGGTGTTGGAAAAGACTCTTGAGAGTCCCTTGGACTGCAAGGAGATCCAACCAGTCCATTCTAAAGGAGATCAGTCCTGGGTGTTCATTGGAAGAACTGATGCTGAAGCTGAAACACCAATGCTTTGACTACCTCATTTGAAGAGTTGACTCATTGGAAAAGACTCTGATGCTGGGAGGGATTGGGGGCAGGAGGAGAAGGGGATGACAGAGGATGAGATGGCTGGATGGCATCACTGACTCAATGGACATGAGTTTGAGTGAACTCCGGGAGTTTGTGATGGACAGGGAGGCCTGGTGTGCTGTGATTCATGGGGTCGCAAAGAGTAGGACACAACTGAGCGACTGAACTGAACTGAAGCAAATATTATTAATTTAATAAAACTTTAAATTGAATGTCCATATGTTAACTTGAATGATAGATCTTTTTTGTAATTTTAAATTTGACAGACTTAGCTTATCTCCTTTAAAAGTCTTAATTCTGTCTTCTAAATAATTATATATAATCATCATTAGAAATGTACACTCATTTCTGGATGCTTCCTATTTGCTTCTCATGAAGCAGTGAATAATAGTATCATGTTCTTAAAATCTGAAGAAGAAGTATAATTCTTTACTTTTTCTTTTTTTTGGCTGTGCTGCACAGCTTGCAGGATCTTAGTTCCCTGACCAGGGACTGAATCCAGGCCATGATGGTGAAAGCCTGGAATCCTAACCACTAGGCCACCAGGGAACTCCCCAGTTCTTTACATTTCTGCTCTAACCGTAGCTTGACCTGTCTTTCACTAAGAAAATTATGTATGCTAAAATGAAAAATACTTACACTAAACATTTTGCTTAATTTGTTCCTGCCATGTACTTAAAATCCAGATCCCTGCCATGATCTAGCAGCTGTTTCATGATCTGATGTTTGTTGTCTTCCCATACAGACTTAATCACTTATGTGTCTGCACCTCTGCCCTTAGTAAGCTACAGCCCCACTGGACCTCGTTTTCTAGAACATGCTGAGCTCAGTCTTGAAGCAGGGCCTTCACACTTGCTGTTTAATCTGCCTAGAAAATGCTGCCCTCAGATCTTCCCATGACTGATTTCTCATCATTCAGGCTTTACCTCATACTACCTCTTCACAAAGGTTATCCCAACCACACTATCAAAAACAACCTGTCTTCCCAGCCCCTTTATTGCTTTCAAGGCATTTATCACAAGCAAAAATTATGCCTTTTATATCTTTGCCCACTAAAATGTACACTCCATAAGATCAGTGACCCCTGCTTTGTTTACTGCCATTTCTCTGCCGCTGCTGCTGCTAAGTCGCTTCAGTTGTGTCCGACTCTGTGCGACCCCATAGACAGCAGCCCACCAGGCTCCCCCGTCCCTGGGATTCTCCAGGCAAGAACACTGGAGTGGGTTGCCATTTCCTTCTCCAATGCATGAAAGTGAAAAGTGAAAGTGAAGTCGCTCGGTCGTGTCCGACTCTGAGCGACCCCATGGACTGCAGCCAGGCTCCTCCGTCCATGGGATTTTCCAGGCAAAAATACTGGAGTGGGGTGCCATTGCCTTCTCCAGCCATTTCTCTAGCATCTAGCATAAGGGCTCAATAGTTACCTGCTGAAAGAGTGACTATATCTTAAATCTCAAATTACTATTATTGAACATTCTTTTTATTTCTCTTTATTTATATAGGATTTTGGAGATGGAGGGGCTTTTCCAGAGATCCACGTGGCCCAGTATCCCCTGGATATGGGACGAAAGAAAAAAATGTCAAATGCATTGGCCATTCAGGTGGATGCTGAAGGAAAAATTAAGTATGATGCAATTGCTCGACAAGGACAGTCAAAAGACAAGGTAACCCTCTCATTGATTTTTTTCCCCCATTGATAAATATTTCGTGAGAAGTTTTTTTTTTTTTTTTAATTGTGTGAAAATGAAAATGATAACTCTTTGGCCATTTAGTTTATGTTAAAAGTAACAATGAAGTATACTTAGGCTAACTGAAGATGACTTCGTAACAGTATGAACAATATGATATGGCTTCATAACAGCAATGCCTTTTTCCTTAGAAATTCCTCAAATTGATGATAAGTTTATATATATTAATACTTTGGGATTCCATGTATTTGTTTTACATTTAAAAAACAATTCTTGTTTCCCTTCCAGTTTTATTGAGATATAATTGACATATAGCATCATATATAAAAAACAGTTCTTTTATAGTACTAGCTTTTTTAAGTGCTAGTAAATTTTTAAAAATCTACAATTCTGGCAGTCCTAAAAAAACCAAAATTTAGTTTTGTCTATAATCTTTTCTATTTCTCTTCCAAAATATGTACATAGTTAATTATTTTAATGGTTCGTTTGAATAGAATAAATCACATAAACTTCTTTCCCCCTTGATTAAGTACAAAACTGGCACTTGCTCATTTTAGGATGGCCCTGCTTACAAAGTAATCCAAAGACCAAAAATAAAATTTATTTAAAATAATCTCATCATAGAGCAGCCACACCCAGAGCCAAGGAACTGTTTTTAAGACCTAGTCTTTTTCTTATAAATAAATACTCCAAATAGAGATAAAATATCTCTTTAGAATTGAATGTATTAGGGACAGTACCTGAGAACCTTCAATACCTATCCTTTGCTTCTTCTCTCTCTCCCAAACATTCTCATTTTACTCTCTAAGGCAGCACTAATGATACATCATTGTTTGCTCCTCCATTATGAATGCTAGTTTAGGGGGAGAACAATTATGCAGTCATGCAAATTTATATCTCAGATTTCAGCTGGGCTCCCTTGATGTTCCTCCAAGCTTAATTCGTACTCTTCTCTATCCTCTCTCAGTTTAACAGGTGACTCGCCATCTATTTGCAGATAAGACCGTTGGAAGAAAATTGTTGGCTTTCTTTATCTTGCACTTGCCTTTTTGTCTTGACTGTTCCTTTTGTCACTATAACAAATCTCCTATCTAAACCTAGTCTTGCCAAGTGTATTCTTGTGTATCCTAGATCTCATCTCTTCCCCTTTCTTTTGTAACTTCACCTTTACATGTATTCCCACTTTATATATATACACATACAAACATATGTATCTTTTTTTTAAATAAATGACATTTTAATTCTCATAACTCCCATAGACTTGATTTTTTTTTTTTTTTTTTTTTACTTTTACTGTTTTAAAGATTTTTATTAGTACATAGAGGTCTACTTCATTAAGAAAAATCTACATAGATTTTCATGGTGGCCTTGTGCCCTAATTGTTTTTAAACATTGAAAATGTCCAGTTTTTTACTTTTGCAAGCAGTGCTTTAGTCAAGATCCATATATAACATCCTTTTCCACATCAGTGTTTTGTGTAACGGCTTCCCTGGTGGCTCGGGGGTATAGAATCCACCTGTCAGTGCAGGAGATGCAGGTTCCATCCCTGTGTTGGGAAGATCCCCTGAAGAAGGAAATGCCAACCCACTCTACTATTCTTGCCTGGACAGAGGATCCTGGTGGGCTACAACCCACGGGGTCACAAGAGAGTCAGATACGAATAAGCAACAGCAACAGATTTGTATAAAATAAATTCTTAGTAGTATATGTATTGGGTCAGAGGATATTCACATTTCACGTGTGACATATAATGCCAGTATGTTCTCTAAAAAGCCTTTGCCTAACATTCATTCTATTCTGTTGTATTTCCCTCAGGCTCTCCATCTGTTAGTGACCATGATTTATCTTATTTCTTTAACATTTTTCAGGTATTTCCTTCTCTGCTACTTAGTTCAGACCCTTATCTTTTCTTGCGTAATTTACTGCAGCAAAATCTGAACCCCTCTGCTTGGCATTTGTCTTACCTGCATGAAAAAAACGGTAGTTCATGTTTTTCTGTTTCTCTCTCTGTCCCCGCCACAAACACAGCATAAGCGCGCACACTTAAAATCTTTCCATAATCTTTAGGATGAGAACCAACCAAGCACCTAATGACACACTTGACCTCTTGCTTACCTTTCTAGCCTAGCATCAATTTTCACCAGAATATTGAAATCCAAAAAATGAAAGTCCAGTTTTAGCCATTCTGTTTATCTTCAGTACAAAATTATCGACATTACAGGTTGTTGTTACAGAAGAAGAAACTTTCAGGCATTCCTTGTAATATGTCTGCTATAAGGAACTTCTTGCAGTTCCCCTGTTATGACACATTTTTACCTTGGGAACTTCCCCTGTGTGCCCTCTCATGCTAGGGAAAGTCCTTTCCGTGTTCTTTTTTACGACTAAATTCTCTTACTTTCAACTCACTCGTCTCTATTCCAGCGTAATCTCCTTGGCTGGATTGGGTGTCCTTTCTCCCTGTTCCCTGTGGTTAGTAGCAGTCATCACCTTTTGTTGTAATTATCTTTTCACTAATAACAGTCTATGACGTTTAATTATAAGCTCCTTGAGTACAGAGATTATGTCTTTATTTTCCTTTTTGATGCCTAACTTAGTGCCTGACACCTTGACACACAGGCATTCCAAAGTGTTTGTTGGGGGAATTATAGCTGTATATTTTGAATAATGGAGAACCACTTTTGCCTGGTTGCTTAGACGGTAAAGAATCTGCCTGCAATGCGGGAGACCCGCATTGGATTTATTTCCTTCTTGCTGGACTTTATACCCCTGGAATACACATTTGAATTCCTTACACACTTTTAATAAATATGTGCTTTATTTTTTTTTTTAAGTAGATGGATTAATGTATAAAGCTTTTGAATGGATTTAATAATTCAACATTAACTATGCATTGGTATTTAGAGGAGGGGGACACTTCTTGACTGTTTGGGACTGTCTTGAGCGTTGAATTATGTTTAACATCACTGGCACTATCTATTAAATGCCAGTAGTGCCTCACCTGCATCCCCACCATTGTTTTAACCAGGAACACTTGACATGTTTTCAAAGATCCTGGGAGGGGAGTTGGAGCTGTTAGCATTGCCCCGTGTGCAAACCACTGATTTTCCTGTGGTAATAGGAACTGGCTACTAAATGTACAAGATAAGATTTTTTTACAATTCATTATTCAGGATGCTGATATGCAGGGTCCTTGACCTAGGATGAAAAGGTTTGTTGGATTATTGAATTTGCACTGTATTGTAGTGATTTCTGATTTGTATCAGAGGGATCTAGTATTCTTCAGAAACCAGGGACTTTTCACTGAAATATTAACAGTGAAAGAGCAAGAATGGAAAATGCTTGGGACTTCCCTGGCAGTTCATTGTTTAAGACTCTGAAGTCCCACTGTAAGGAGTGAGGTTCCACCCCTGTTCAGGGAACTAAGATCCCATGTGCCATGCGGTATGGCCAGAAAAAAAGAATGGAAAATGCTAGCTCTAGATATAAGAGGTGAACAAGGCAAAGTTCCAAGAGATCATATTCTAGGGCAAGTCTAAGGTCATTGATCTCTCTAAATGTAAATACTGTGTATAAGACTTAATGGTAATACAAAATTGGGAAAGAGAAAAAAATTTAATGTCAATAGAACTAAATCCCTTTTTTGTCCAATGGTGACTTCAGTGGTAAATCTTTAAAAGTGTTTACATTTTTCCATCTGAAATAGTTATATAGGAAATGTTACATATATGATATTACCTAGAAGAATGCCTTCAACCCTCCCCACCTGAAAAAAAACCTCCAAACTTTAAGATAAATTTTATGTTGTTACCTTGTTCATAATGTATCACAAACTATAGTGTTTTGATATAACCAAAAGATAGTGTTTTCTTTCTACCTCTGAAACGATAGATAAATTGACAGGCTTATCCTTTTAGTCAATCCAGTCCTTTGCCAGTTTTCAGTCATGAAAAAAATTCTGTTTCACAGATGAGTTACTACTTTATCTTGTTCACAGAGCTCATTTGTGCTCCTGATACCTTCAAAAGTATATTGTATTTTTCAGATAATCCTCCCCAGTCCCTTTGTCTCCTGAGATACGAGTTTCTTCAGCACATTTGGTTCTCAGGCAATAAAAATTTGGGGTTTTATAGTTAATTACCTTGGAGGAATCTCGCTCTTCAGATGTCCTTCACTCAGCTTTGTGAGATGCTAGAATCTTATTGATGCTCATTTAAAGGGTTATTAACTTTGGAATACCCAAACAAGAAGCAGCAAATGGCTCTTGTATGCTAAATTAGTATTGAGACTTTATGTTGAGCATGTATGACTATGAGGGAGCCATTTACTTAAAATCCTTTCCTGTAATGATTGCTGTCAACAGTAGTTAACTCTTCATAGTTTTGGTAGTATTTTCCAGAGATTGTTATGTAACTTTTAATTCTTAAGATACAGATTTTTCCATCCTGAAAAGGTGTTCGATTTTGAGGTCAGTTACTGGCTGTGTGATCTTAACTCACTGAGCCTTGCTTTTCTCACTAGAGTGAGCTTCAGAGCACCTTCCAAAATGAACACTCTGAGAGAATGGTGACACTGCTGCTGCTAAGTCGCTTCAGCCGTGTCCGACTCTGTGCGACCCCATAGACGGCAGCTCACCAGGCTCCTCCATCCACAGGCTTCTCTAGGCAAGAACAGTGGAGTGGCTTGCCTTTTCCTTCTCCAGTGGTGACACTAGTAGCTCCCATATCAGTAAACATGTTTTGTGGTTAAAGTATGTGTACTTCTTACCTGCTCCCTTTTCTCATTCCTGAGAAAGACAAGCTAGAGATTTTGGCCTATATCCATGATGCGGTTTTTCCAGGAAATCAGAAGCTTATATAAAACATTCTGCAATCCCAACATGTATACATACACCTTTAACATAGAATAGAGTATCTGTAAAAGTCATACATTCATTCATTTTTACAAAAACTATTGACTGAAAGCCTCCTGTGGACCAGGCATTGTTATAAGCACTGGAAGTACTTTAATGAATAAGAGATTCCTCATCAGTGATACAGGTATAATCGTTGTGCACACCTCATAGGGTTGATACAAAAAGTTAAATTTGTTTATATATATATATATATATATATATATATATATATATATATATATGTATATATGGAGAAGGCGATGGCACCAGTACTCTTGCCTGGAAAATCCCATGGATGGAGGAGCCCTGTAGGCTGCAGTCCATGGGGTCGCTCAGAGTCGGACACGACCGAGCGACTTCACTTTCACTTTTCACCTTCATGCATTGGAGAAGGAAATGGCAACCCACTCCAGTGTTCTTGCCTGGAGAATCCCAGGGACGGGGGAGCCTGGTGGGCTGCTGTCTATGGAGTCGCACAGAGTCGGACACAACTGAAGCGACTTAGCTGCAGCAGCAGCAGCATATATATATATATATATATATATGTATATAAACGAATTTAACTTTTTGTATCAACCCTATGAGGTGTGCACAACGATTATACCTATATCACTGATGAGGAATCTCTTATCTTATATATAAGGAATCTCATATATATATATACACATACATATATATATAAACAAAAGAACAGTGGCACAAAATATGTGCTTAATATATGTTAGCTGTTTTGTTATTACTTTAATGGTGAAGACAAAGATTTAAAACAGATAATTTTGTACTGTGAGCAGTGCTTTGAAGAGAGCAAATAGAGTTCTGTGACACCAAATGATTGGATGGGGAGGAATTGCTCCTGTAGCAAGGGTAGTCATAGGAGGCCTCACTCTTGCATGCGTGACCTTTGAATCAAGACTCAGGTTGAGAATCCAGTTGAAGAACTGGGAGCAATATTCTGTAAAGGTCCAGAATTGGGGGAAAGCAAGTTGTTAAGTTGTCCTTTCTCTGTATGTGTGTTAAAGAATGCCTAACTCAAGCATCAAAACCTAGAATGCTGCTTATTTGTAAAATTTCCAATACCTCTATTTTTCTATAAAATCTGCCATGTAGGTTATTATGGAAGTATTCAAGAAGTATACATGAGCGTGAAAGTCGGTAATATTCTATTTGGCAGAGGCCCACCGATCAGAAAACAGTCCTAAATGAGTGTGAAATAAGGTGTGTGTATAGGTTTTTTTTTTCCATGGAAGAATGTGTTCTGGGTTTTTTGACCATGGCATATGTTCATTTTCTTATCTATGAATATAGATGATGCGATAAAAGACAAACATTACAAGTAGGGCCAGGTCAATGAAATTTTTTAGGCCCACAGGATTTGGAAACTATTCACTAACCTGACTTAAATTCCAGTGAGTTTGTAATCCAAGATAATAGTGCTTTAGGCAGTTTATATCATCATTAATTTCAAGTCCTAGTGAGCCTCAAAAATAGGGATCACTGATGCGTAAGATTTTGTTGGCACAATTTATTTGGATACTGACTTGATTAGAAGATCTCAAATAATTTAAATGCATGAGGTCAGAGGAAAATTATTAGCTTTTATAGCCAGGGCAGCAATTTGTGTATATATTTTAAGCTTCCTTGGTTTTAAAATCTAAAAGACAAAATCTGTGTCCTAAATTTATAAGTGTGCTGAGAGGACATTTTGACTTCTGAAATGACTTAATGAGGTTGCTTCTCTTCATTCTTTGCTTTTCTTAAGCCTGCTTGTGTTTGAACATTTTAGGTCATTTATAGCAAGTACACTGACCTGGTTCCCAAGGAAGTCATGAATGCAGATGACCCAGACCTTCAAAGACCTGATGAAGAAGCCATTAAAGAGGTAACTGGGAATTGATGTATGTAATTATTTTAGATGAGTTTTTACATCTTCATTAACTTTCAAAGCACTCATTGTGGCATTTATTATTTCAGATAACAGAAAAGACAAGGGTAGCCTTAGAAAAGTCTGTGTCGCAGAAGGTTGCAGCAGCCATGCCAGTCCGAGCAGCTGATAAACTGGCTCCTGCTCAGTATATCCGGTATGAATCATGCCTGGAGGTTTTAGCTTCATGTTGGAAGTGATTAGAGTTGGGGGTCCTGATATTCTTTCGCTATCCTTAGTCATAATTGTAAATGCAGTTTTTTGAGTAATTACTTGATGTCTGTTGATTCTTAGTGCAAATGGTAATTAGAATTTTTTAAGATACCCACTTTTAAGATATTAGCTGTTATGCTATTTTAAAGCATTTTTTTTACTTTTAGAAATTAACAGTTACACAGACTATATGACGTAAACCACAGTGATTATAGTTTTCCATTTTAAAATTATGTGTATAATATCTATATAATAACATTAATACATTGGAAATATTGTATAATACAGTACTACTATAATTATTTGATAGTATGCTATAAATATTAATAATGTATTAATATCATTTATATAATAATAGCCATCCTTATAATACTTCTAAATTTTGAGGAATTTCACTCAACTAAATCTTTATGTGGAAAGATGATTCACATATAGATATTAAGGGAAAACTCAGAGCTGGTAGGGCTGCTGCCATTATTCTTTCTGCTTTATAGCCTATGATTATTCAGAAACTACTAATTTTAAGTTGCTTGCTGAGGATATTATTTTTTCTTCAAGTGCAGACTTACAAAATAGGTTCTATTTTCTAGACCTCTTACTTATTGAAATTGAACATGGTACTTAGCATGGTTCAAAATGGACTGTGATGGATTATTTGCAAACTAATACAACTCTAGTTTACATTCTGCTTATAACTCTGAGTTGCTGTTAGTTCTCTTACCTCTGTTACTATCTGCTCTGCCTAAATATTACTGCAATTTTCTATTACTGCTTTGTGAGAGAAACTGACAATGTAGTCCAGCTTAGGATTGTAATAAAAGTAAAATACCTGTTGAAAACTTCAACTAGTTAACACCTGTAGTTTCATCTACATTCCGTAGATACACACCATCTCAACAAGGAGTGGCTTTCAACTCTGGTGCTAAACAGAGAGTTATTCGGATGGTGGAAATGCAGAAAGATCCAATGGAGCCTCCAAGGTTCAAGTAAGTAGGTGGTTTCATGAGAAGGCACCACTATTCCTAAAAAAAAAATAATCAAAGGAGGGAAATGTCCATCAGCATATAAACAGGTAAACAAAATGTGGGGCATCTATACATGGAGTGCTTCCCTGGTGGCTCAGCTGGTAAAGAATCCACCTGCAATGCGAGAGACCTGGGTTTAATCCCTGGGTAAGGGAAGATCCCCTGGAGAAGGGAAAGGTTACCTACTCCAGTATGCTGGCCTGGAGAAGTCCGTGGACTGTATAGTCCATGGGGTCACACAGAGTCAGACACAACTGAGTGACTTTCACTTTCATACATGGAATACTGTTAAGCCATAAAAAGAAACAAACTTTAATACGTACAGTGACATGGGTGAATCCCAAAATAATTATGCTGAGAAGCTAGACAAAAACAAGTACATACTGTATGATTCCTTTTATATAAAACTCTAGAAAATGCAGACTAATCTATAATGACAGGAAGTAGATCAGTGGTTGCCTGTGAGGATGGAGGGAGTGTGGATAGGAGACGAGAGGAAAAAGAGGCATAGGCAAAGGGGCATGCAGAAACTTGGAGGTGATGGGTATGTTCAGTGTTTTATTTGTGATGATGAGCTCACACAAGTAAATTGTGTTTACGTGTGTCAAAAGTTAATTGGATTGTACATTTTATGTATAGTTAGTTGTACATTAGTTGTGCCTCAATAAAGCTGTTGTTTAAGAAGGCAAAATATTATTATTGGATGAAATGATGATAATATGGTGGAAGTGAAGTGGGTAGTGATGATGATGACACAGTTGGCTGTTTTAATAATTGTTGAAACTAAGCAGTTGTGATAAGAAAAACAACTTTTGAGGAAAACAGCTTTTCTCCCGAATTGCTGCCTAGGCATGTTGTAGTATGATGACACTACTCCCATGTAGAAACTGGACATTTAAATTAGGACTTGCATTTAGGATGCCAGTCATAAGTTCCCACTTTGCCTTTCCCAGGGAACATTTTAAAATATAGTTGGCTCTTCATGTCCACAGGTTCTGCATCTGCAAATTAAACCAACTGCGGATTGAAAATAGTCAGGAGAGTTTTCCCTGGGAGTAGTGGTTAGCACTCAGGGTACAAGAGTTCGATGCCTGGTTGGGAAACTAAGATCCTACATGCCACATGGCGTAGCAAAAAGGAAAAAAAAAATTCCACAGAGTTCTCAAAAACGAAACTTAAATGTCATGCCCACCACAACTATTTATACAACATTTACATTGTATTAGATATAATATAGAAATGATTTAAAGTATAAGGAAGAATGTGTGTAGTTTATATGGAAATACTACTCCATTTTGTGTAAGGGACTTAAGCATTCATGGGTTTTGGTATGTATCCTTGACGTCCAGGAACCAGTCCTTGGATACCAGGGGACTACTATAACCACTTAGGGTTAAGTCCCAGGAAAAGTTAGACTTCTCTGTCCCAGCCAGCTAGGTATTACTACCCTGCTCTCTGTCTTCTGCTCACTTGTGGCCTAGGACAGAGGATTGTTCTTCCTCTAGTTCTTTGCTCTCTCCTTACTCCTCACTTCTGGGGTCTTTCAGTTCAGTTCAGTTCAATCACTCAGTCATGTCCAACTCTTTGGGACCCCATGAATCACAGCACGCCAGGCCTTCCTGTCCATCACCAACTCTCAGAGTTCACTCAAACTCATGTCCATCGAGTCAGTGATGCCATGCAGCCATCTTATCCTCTGTCGTCCCCTTCTCCTCCTGCCCCCAATCCCTCCCAGCATCAGTCTTTTCCAATGAGTCAGTTCTTCGAATGAGGTGGCCAAAGTACTGGAGTTTCAGCTTTAGCATCATTCCTTCCAAAGAACACCCAGGGCTGACCTCCTTTAGAATGGACTGGCTGGATCTCCTTGGAGTCCAAGGGACTCTCAAGAGTCTTCTCCAACACCACAGTTCAAAAGCATCAATTCTTCGGCGCTCAGCTTTCTTCAGAGTAATAATAAATCTTGTGACTATGCTTCATTGTGTGGATGTATTAAAACTGCATCTTAAATTGAAATGACCCAGTTGGGTTTCACTTCTCCATATTGGGAGCTTGGATGCTGAGAGGGCTATCTGAGGACCCTGTGTGGGTGGCTTGTGCCCCTTTTTCAGCAGGTCTTAATCTGCACATTCTTGATTGAATACACCCGCTTTAGCTTCTCAACACATTGGTGTATAATAGATGGACATTCATTATACACTCTTTTGTTTTTGTGTCTGTTTGAAGCTTTACGTAATAAAAAATGAGAAAGAAGACTTGAGTTACTGACTAAAAAGGAAAAATGTATATCATTCTGTGGTTGTGCTTTGGTTTATCCTTCAGGATTAATAAGAAAATTCCTCGGGGACCACCTTCTCCTCCTGCACCTGTCATGCATTCTCCTAGCCGAAAGGTAATCTTGGCTCTAGTTTAAAATCTCTTTTTGTACTCATGATTACTAATTTATAAATAACCCCCTATAGAATACATTCTAGATGTCTATATTATTACTTTTCACCAAACGTATTGTTTCTTAACTTGTTTTTCAAAATCACATAGGGACCCACTCAAGACTGTAACATGTGGTTCCATAGTATGAGAATGTATATAAAATGTTAGCTGTTAGCTTTATGATTAATAACCTAACCCCTGCTTTTAATGGAATGAAAAGGGTCTGCTGTTTGAAAAGATGTTATCATAGTTGTAGGAAGTAAGTTCCTGGGATCATTAGGTCTGTAATTGATAGTCCAAGTGACTTTTTTTTTTAGGTATATTTTATTACGCATCTAAAAGAAAAAGTTCTCATCTGGAAGTAGTCACATCAGTTTAAATATGTAAAAATATTAACCAGCATTTGTAACTGTCAAAAATAGATTATATTCCATGTTTTATATTAAAGTTATTACTAGAAACCATGATGTGGGAACATAGTATATAGTGCCACTAAGCAAATGGAATTAAGACCTTTGATTAAATCAGTGTATATTGAACTATCTTTGAAGAGAAAGGTGCACTTAGTTTTTTGCTAGACTATAAATCTTAAAAATGTCTCTTCTTCCTCTTTTTTCGCAACACAGATGACCGTGAAGGAGCAGCAAGAGTGGAAGATTCCTCCATGTATTTCAAACTGGAAAAATGCAAAGGTAATTAACTTGTCGTAAATTTAGTGTCTTAGTGTTAGAACCTCCTGAAAAACACCCAGGTAGGACCTTCAGCCTGGGTTACTTGATGAAACCTCAGCATATCAGTTAGCTGAAGGTTTTCCAGAAGGAACACCCAACTTATACAACTTTTTTCTTTTTATGTTAATGTATTAGAAATGTTAGTGTTCCAGGCACATGAGTTCCATGCAGATTCTCCTGGTAAAATGTAATTATTGGAAACACATAGAGAAGGAATGAGTAGATTGAAGTAACAATATCAGTGAAAGATACTATTCTTTAGAAAACCTAAATTTATATCTGAAATTCTTCCTGAAAGGATTTAGATCAATTTAAATAATCATATGACAAAACAAAATAAATGTTTGGCTATATTCAGTGCTTTCATTTTTAAACTATTTATTTCTGTTTATAACAATGCATGAATAAATTATTTAAATCCTATGTATATATACTAATCACCAAAGCATCTAGGAGTCATGAATAATCTGTAAAATACTGCGAAGTAAGTTTCCTTATCACTATTTCCTTTTCCTCCCAAATATTTCATGATTCTTTTTTTAATGGGTGAAGAAGGCCACCTCAATCCATGATTTAAATACAAATTATTCCTTAAAGGAACTTAGGGAATTCCCTGGCAGTCTAGTGGTTAAGACTCGGCGCTTTCACTGCCAAGGGCCCAGTTTGATCCCTGCTTGGGTAACTAAGATCCAGCCCACAAGCCTTGCAGCACAGCCAAAAATAAGTTATACACTCATCCTGAAACAAAAGGATTGTTGGGTAGTCTCGTTTGGTATACCATACATATTTATGTGTGTATAACTATGAGGCATCTTGAGCTGTCTGTAACACTCCTTGAATTAGGAATAAAGACCATGGGCAGGAGGTCATTATTTAGTAGTCTACTCAAAAGTCTGAAAGAATAAAGCTAAGCGTGGAAGTTACATAAATGTTCAAGCATATTCCTTAAGTTGTTGAAATAGGATGCAGAATTTCAGAACAAAGAATCTTAGTTGTCTAGCAAACTTTTATCTTTTTTCTGTTTACTAAAACGTTTAGGGTTCCAAGAATCTGATAAGTCATGAAAGCAGTGCAGCAGATTAAGCTACCTGTAGACACTCTGATTTTAGTGCTTTCTTCTACCTTTGTATAACTGTTAGATTTACTTGATGAGCAACTCTTTAGCTATTTGGTATTGATTTCCTTTTATTATAACCCAAAATTTAACATGAGAATCTGTTTTCCCAGAGCTTGCATTCTGAAATGCTAGTTCTTCTGCTTATTAACTGTATGACCTAGGCTTCCTACCTCAGTGTCTTCACCTGTGAAATGGAAATAATAATGTTACCAGCCTTATAGAATTGCTGTGAAGGATAAATGAGGCCATAAATATAAAATGCTTAAACAGTCCTCCACACGAAGCGCTACTGTTAGCTGCTACTACTGTTGCTTAATTACAAAAAGAGATGTAAGGAGAAAGAACTTAAAATGGTTGTCAAAATGGACATATATAAATCTAGTTTTAAAGACTCTATAGTTGCTCTTTGGTGACCAGTGTTTTCTGCCTGCCTTCGTGCTAGGGTTATACAATTCCATTAGATAAACGTCTGGCTGCCGATGGAAGAGGACTGCAGACAGTTCACATCAATGAAAATTTTGCAAAACTGGCCGAAGCCCTCTACATTGCTGATCGAAAGGTTAGTCTGTTGTAATTAAGTTGTTTAATGCTCTTGATAATTTGTAAATCTGTTCAAAATTACCTAAGATACTGTTACTTGGGCTACATTGCTGAGTACCCAAAGAGGCTCTCGCATGTGGTATGTGTTCCAGAGATGACATGTGCTGGTGGCAGTTCTGACTCAGTCTTGGCCTTTGTAAGCTCATATACGTACCCCACTACTGGTGATTCATCTTCCCCACAACGTTCTAGAATAATGGTGCTGCACTAGACTGATCCCATTTTTGGGAAGGTTGGCACCTACTCTTCCTGGGTTTCATAATTTTTCCCTATTTCTCTTTGTCTTCCAAAAGATGGCATCGAAGGGAAAATAAACATACCAATGTATTGAATGCTACAGAAAATGGCATTCATAGTATTGGCTGTCTGTTAATATTATGGTATTAATATGTGTCTTTTAAGTTTACATGCATCAGGGTGTGGACATAGAATATACAAGAGTATATCTTCTGTGTCACAGTGAGCACCCTTATGTAAATTACTTCTTGCTCATCTATACTACGGCTATATCTTGAGTTGATCTGATTGATTTTGAAAACATTACCAATTCCTATTATTGATGTTGAGAATTGCTTTATTGCTTGTTTAATTTTATTTTTTAGATTGTTTCTAAAATGAAACAGTGAAAAAGCATTAGTGAAACACTGACTTACAAGATTGATTGGAGTCAGAGTGAAAAAGCCGTTAGCAATGTCGTCTAGGCAAGTTATCTTTTGTAGACAAGAATCTGTTTTAATTAGCAGTAACAAATGTGAATTCTTCTAACTGTTCTTTCAAGCCAGAGTTTAGTCAGGAAATTAAATGACAACTGTAATTCTTTATCCCTGATAGTATCTTATTTAACATCTAACTTCACTTACAGGCTCGTGAAGCGGTAGAAATGCGTGCTCAAGTAGAGAGAAAGATGGCTCAAAAAGAAAAGGAAAAACATGAAGAGAAACTTAGAGAAATGGCCCAGAAAGCCAGAGAGAGAAGAGCTGGGATCAAAACCCATGTGGAAAAAGGTATAACATACTTGTTGTTCAGTTGCTAAGTCATGTCCAACTCTTGTGATCCCATGCACAGTAGCCCACCAGGCTCCTCTGTCCGTGGTGTTTCCCAGGCAAGAATACTGGAGTGGGTTGCCATTTCCTTCTGCAGGGGATCTTCCCACCCCAGGGATCGAACCTGAGTCTCCTGCATTGGCAGGCGATTCTTTACCACCTGAGAAGTCACCAGGGAAGCCCTGACATACTCACTACTGAATTGAATTTACTTTATGAATAATATTTATCTCAATTTAGAAAATCTCAGCTGTTTTTTTACTACATGCAGAAGTAGTGCATACATGTAAAGAAAATATAGATATTTCAGAAATAATGTAGAAATGAAACAGTAATTTCTGCCTCATTAAGTGGAAGTAATAGAAAAGAATGTGTATTTAAGTGTGGCCTTTAATATGAGACTACACCAGAATTTTTTAAAATTCTGAGTGGAATACTTTTTAAAATCACATATTATTCAAATGATAGGCTTAATTTTCTCTTACTTTTCTGGAAACTTAGAGAAAAGAGATCTCAGACTGAACAATTCAGCTCCCCCAATGGTAAACTTAATCCACAGTTTTTCTTTTAGGCCTTTAATCATTTTCTCTCTCGCTTTATTTAGTGATCTACAAAAATATTGTGGTATATGTGCTATATTAATTCAGTTAGAGTGAGAAGACTAATTCTAATTCAAGAACATGATGAGGGTGGTTTCAGTAATAATTCCTCATCTAGTATACTTATTCAGTTCATGTTGCACACCTACTAGGTGCAAGGATTTCATCTAGACACAGTTTTCTGCTAGTCAGGTAGGGGATATAGCAGTGAACATTTTAGGGAATGTAGACAGACAAAAAAATGTTAATCATATAGTGTATTAGAAGATAATAGTCACTATGAGGGAAAAAAAGAGGAAGAGTATGTAAAAGTGCTAGAAGGAGGGAGTGGTCAGAATAGACCTCACTTCCGAGATGGTAACTTTAACAAAAAACACTTGAAGAAAGTAAGGAAGTGAGCCATATGGATACCTAAGGGAAGAGCATCCCAGATAGAAGGAACAGCCAGTGCAGAGGCCCTGAGTTGGGAGTGTATCTGGTGTGTTTAAGGAAAAGCAGGAGGCCAGAATGGCTGGATTAGACCCAGAAAGCTAAGTAGAGATGAGGTGTCAGAGTAGTTAGGGCAAAGTGGCCAGATCTTGTGTGCCTTTTATAGCTTTTATTTCAAGTAACAAGGGAAGCAATCTGAAGAGTCTGGAGCAGGATGACATGATCTTGCATATGTTAGAAGGCAATGGAATGGTTATCTGCAGGAGCAGGAACACCGTTAGAAAACTTTTGCAATAATCCAGATAAGAGATAATAGCAGGAGGTAGGTAGTGAAAATATGTCAGGTACTGAGTGTGATTTGAAAGTAGAGCTGACAAAATTTGCTTATGGATTCGGCATAAGAAGGAGAGAAAAGGAGTCAAAGATGACTCCAGAACTTTTGACCTAAACAATTGAGAAGGATTGAATTGCTATCTACTAATATTGGTAAGACTACACTGCGGAGAGATTTGGGAAGGAAAGATTAGGAATTTAGTTGTAGATATGTTATGTTTAAAATGAAGGTGTCAAGCAGGCAATTGGTTATAGGAGTCTAGAATTGAAGGGAAGTAATGAAGGTTCTGGCTAGTAACCCACTTCGTTGCATATATATATAAATGTCTTAAGGGGGCATAATATAAAAAACCTACCTGTTGTAACCTAGCCACTGATGATAACTCAGAGTAAAACCTCTCTGTATCTAAGTTCTCTAAACTGATTTAAAAAAACAGGATGGTTCTTGAGAAGGTAGTTAAAATTTTTAGAAATCCTCTTGCCAAATATTAATAAGAACTTACCATTTATTAAGCATTTATTATGGCAGGTGCCGCTCTGAGCACTATATTACTTTATATAATCCCTACAGCAACCCTATGCAGTGATTCTATTATTGTCACTATTTTACAGAGGAGGCGACAAAGGCTGAGAGGGGTCAAGTAATGGGTATAATTTCACATTGTTGATCTGTCATAGAAACAGGATTTGAACCCAGACAGTCTGACTCCAAAGCTCAAGCTCTATATTATATTTCTTCTATATCTACACTATATCCCTTCAGCCTGGAGAGGGTAGAGAAAGTGAAGATAGATATAGACACAGTAGATGAGATGAGGTGCAACCAGCCCAACGTATCATGAGTAAAAGGTTCTTTATTTGAAGTCAGTCTTCGAAAATATAAGTATGAACTTTGCAAATTCTTTTTTCTGGCATTTTATTATGAAAATTTTAAAACACGTAGAAATATTCTCTTGTTCAGAATATTAATAGTGATAAGTACAGTGATAAAGTCATTTTCACCTGTGTCCACACAGAGGACGGGGAGGCACGTGAGAGGGATGAAATCCGGCATGACCGGCGAAAAGAGAGACAGCATGACCGGAACCTCTCCAGGGCAGCTCCAGACAAGAGGTGGGTACTCTGAGGTCAATGTGAATTGTGAAGAGTGACTTTTGTGAACCTTCTAGAGAGGAGTGTTAGTCCACTGAAACCAGTTTTGCTTCTCTCCTTCCTCTTCAGGTTGATAGCTTCATAAACCAGCACCTATTTTCTTGCCCTAAACTGCTTAGTCTGCCTTAGCAGAAGAACTGACTATGCCTGAAAGTGAGCTTTTCTTCCATTACCTTGTATTGTCAGCTAGGGTTGAGAAGGATGGGGATACACAAAAAGAGAATTCAGATCATATTTATGAAGAAGAAAGTAGTGGATATGCTTGTTCTGATCTGTTCTTTTCCTGCTTCAAATGGTGAGACAGGTTGATTTATCATGTGCCTGCTCCTCTAGACAGGAAATAAGCTGCTGGACCTTTATTGAGGTCCTTTCACATGCAGAATACTGTACTGAGTGAGTACAGTGGGGGAGAAGAGCAGCTTTTGTAAGAAGTGAAAGTCAGCCTCTCTTCATGAGCAGTTTCACTTAAAATTCAGAAAGATAGAGCTGTCATATGAAATTGCTTGGGAAAACTGACAGAACACTCTTAATACAGACTTAAAGGAAATACATGTATGAACACTTGGAATAAAGTAGAGATGGATTCATGAAGTTTGTGGTTCACCAAAGGCCGAGGACTGAAATTGATGAAAACTTGAAGAAATGCTGTAATACAAGAGGTGGAATTCTGAGTGAGGGTTAAATGCAAATATAAAACATTTTCTTTCCAAATGAGCAGTTTTGAATGCTCTCATCCTCCTGTGAGCTAATACTATGGTTTTTTAGGTCATATCTTAAACAGATTCCTGCTGGTGATATTCTTTGTTGTTTAATGGCATATTTCATCTCCTTGAATAAGTGAAGTCATGGAAAAGCAGAAAATCTGAATTTAGAGTTTAAATGTACAGTATAGAACAGAAAGGAATGAAATTTGAAAGTACACAGTTAATGATACTCTCAGTCTGAAATTCCTAAGCTGTAAAAGTCAAAATGGCTCTGTAGATAAATTGAGCCCTTACAACCAGTAAAGTGACTGAGAATTGATAAAATAGAAAAGCTTTAAACTTGTGCTTGGATGAAAATTAGATTGTCTATAGAAATCATTTTAAGACCTGAACCTCTAGTAAAGTAAATGATGACAGTTATCATGGTATCATTGTGATGTAGATTACATACATACCAAAACAGCAGGGGAATTAAGTTCACCTGAATGTCAAACATCATACTGAGTAATCCAGTCATTAGACATATTTTTCTCAAAAATTACTAAATGTTGTTAGGTAAAAATTGATTCTGTCTTATTGAGAGTGATTGATGTGGTATACCTAATTTGCATCCAGTCCCCCTAACCCTTTATAATAATAGCAGATACAGACTGTAGCAGTTTCATATCTCAGCATGTGTTACAAGAAGATTGCTTGTATTAAGAATGATTCTTTTGAGAAAGGACAGCCTCTTCTATAGGTGCTATTGGAAAAACTGGATGGCTACATGCAAAAGAAGGAAAACCTTAAACCATGCACAAAAAACTCAAAATCAATTAAGGATTTGAATGTGAGACCTTAAACTGTAAAAATCCTAGAAGAACACATAGGTAGTAAGCCCTTTGACTTGATGTTAGCAATGATTTTGTGAATCTGACTCCAAAGGCAAAGGAAACAAAGGAGAAATAAACAAATGGGACTGTATCAGACTAAAAACTTCCACACGATGAAGGAAGCCATCATCAGAACAAAAAGGCAGCCTACTGGGTGGGAGAAGATACTTGCAAATCATATATTCGACATGAGGTTAATATCCAAGCTATAGAAAGAACTACAGCTCAACTAAAACCAACCCAGTTAAATGGGCAGAGGATCTGAATAGACATTTTTCCAAAGAAGACATGCAGATGGTGAACAGGCACATGAAAAAATAATCAACATCACTAATTATGAGGAAATGCAAATCAAAACCACACACCTGTTAGAATGGCTGTTATCAGAAAGACAAGAAATAGCAAGCATTGGAGAGGATGTAGAGAAAAGGGAACCCTCATGCACTGTTGGTGGGAGTATAAATTGGTGCAGTCAATATGGAAAACACTATGGAGATTCTTCAAAAGATTTTCCATTTCTGGGTATTTATCTGAAGAATATAAAACACTAATTCAAAAAGTATAAGCATCCCTCTGATCACTGCAATAAGTTCATGATCTGAGCCACAGTCAGCTCCTGGTCTTGTTCTTGCTGACTGTATAGAGCTTCTCTTCTTTGGCTGCAAACTAATATAATCAATCTGATTTCGGTGTTGAATATCTGGTGATGTCCATGTGTAGAGTCTTCTCTTGTGTTGTTGGAAGAGGGTGTTTGCTATGACCAGTGTGTTCTCTTGACAAAACTCTATTAGCCTTTGCCCTGCTTCATTCTGTATTCCAAGGCCAAATTTGCCTGTTACTCCAGGTGTTTCTTGACTTCCTACTTTTGCATTCCAGTCCCCTATAATGAAAAGGACATCTTTTTTGAATGTTAGTTCTAAAAGGTATTGTAGGTCTTCATAGAACGGTTCAGCTTCTTCAGCGTTACTGGTTGGGGCATAGACTTGGATTACTGTGATACTGAATGGTTTGCCTTGCAAACGAACAAAGATCATTCTGTCCTTTTTGAGATTGCATCCAAGTACTGCTTTTCGGACTCTTTGGTTGACCATGATGGCTACTCCATTTCTTCTAAGGGATTCCTGCCCACAGTAGTAGATATAATGGTCATCTGACTTAAATTCACCCATTGCAGTCCATTTTAGTTCAGATTCCTAGAATGTCGACGTTCACTCTCACCATCTCCTGTTGGACCACTTCCAATTTCCCTTGATTCATGGACCTAACATTCCAGGTTCCTATGCAGTATTGCTCTTTACAGCATCAGACCTTGCTTCTATCACCAGTCACATCCACAACTGGGTATTGTTTCTGTTTTGGCTCCGCCCCTTCATTCTTTCTGGAGTTATTTCTCCACTGATCTCCAGTAGCAAAGTGGGCACCTACAGACCTGGGGACTTCATCTTTCAGTATCCTATCATTTTGCCTTTTCATACTGTTCATGGGGTTCTCAAGGCAAGAATACTGAAGTGGTTAGGTTGCCATTCCCTTCTCCAGTGGACCACGTTCTGTCAGAACTGTGTCCGGTTTCTTAAATTGAAGAAAGAAGGGAAAACCACTAGACTATTCAGGTATGACTTAAATCAAATCCCTTATGATTATACACTGGAAGTGAGAAATAGATTTAAGGGCCTAGATCTGATAGATAGAGTGCCTGATGAACTATGGACAGAGCTTTGTGACATTGTATAGGAGACAGGGATCAAGACCATCCCCATGGAAAAGAAATGCCAAAAAGCAAAATGGCTGTCTGGGGAGGCCTTACAAATAGCTGTGAAAAGAAGAGAAGTGAAAAAACAAAGGAGAAAAGGAAAGATACAAGCATCTGAATACAGAGTTCCAACAAATAGCAAGAAGAGATAAGAAAGCCTTCCTCAGTGATCAATGCAAAGAAATAGAGGAAAACAACAGAATGGGAAAGACTAGAGATCTCTTTAAGAAAATCAGAGATACCAAAGGAACATTTCATGCAAAGATGGGCTCGATAAAGGACAGAAATGGTATGGACCTAACAGAAGCAGAAGATATTAAGAAGAGGTGGCAAGAATACACAGAAGAACTGTACAAAAAAGAGCTTCATGACCCAGATAATCATGATGGTGTGATCACTGACCTGGAGCCAGACATCCTGGAATGTGAAATCAAGTGGCCCTTAGGAAGCATCACTACGAACAAAGCTAGTGGAGAATTCCAGTTGAGCTATTTCATATTCCAAATCCTGAAAGATGATGCTGTGAAAGTGCTGCACTCAATATGCCAGCAAATTTGGAAAACTCAGCAGTGGCCACAGGACTGGAAAAGGTCAGTTTTCATTCCAATCCCAAAGAAAGGCAAAGCCAAAGAATGTTCAAACTACCGCACAATTGCACTCATCTCACACGCTAGTAAAGTAATGCTCAAAATTCTCCAAGCCAGGCTTCAGCAATATGTGAACCGTGAACTTCCAAATGTTTAAGCTGGTTTTAGAAAAGGCAGAGGAACCACAGATAAACTTGCCAACATCCGCTGGATCATCAAAAAAGCAAGAGAGTTCCAGAAAAACATCTATTTCTGCTTTATTGACTATGCCAAAGCCTTTGACTGTGTGGATCACAATCAACTGTGGAAAATTCTGAACGAGATGGGAATACCAGACCACCGGACGTGCCTCTTGAGAAACCTATATGCAGGTCAGGAAGCAACAGTTAGAACTGGACATGGAACAACAGACTGGTTCCAAATAGGAAAAGGAGTACGTCAAGGCTGTATATTGTCACCCTGCTTATTTAACTTATATGCAGAGTACATCATGAGAAACGCTGGGCTGGAAGAAGCAATGGCTGAAATCAAGATTGCCGGGAGAAATATCAATAACCTCAGATATGCAGATGACACCACCCTTATGGCAGAAAGTGAAGAGGAACTAAAAAGCCTCTCGATGAAAGTGAAAGAGGAGAGTGAAAAAGTTGGCTTAAAGCTCAACATTCAGAAAATGAAGATCATGGCATCTCGTCCCATCACTTCATGGGAAATAGATGGGGAAACAGTGGAAACAGTGTCAGACTTTATTTTGGGGGGCTCCAAATCACTGCAGATGGTGATTTCAGCCATGAAATTAAAAGACGCTTACTCCTTGGAAGGAAAGTTATGACCAACGTAGATGGCATATTCAAAAGCAGAGACGTTGCTTTGCCAACAAAGGTCTGTCTAGTCAGGGCTATGGTTTTCCAGTAGTCATGTATGGATGTGAGAGTTGGACTGTGAAGGCTGAGCACTGAAGAATTGATGCTTTTGAACTGTGGTGTTGGAGAAGACTCTTGAGAGTCCCTTGGACTGCAAGGAGATCCAACCAGTCCATTCTGAAGGAGATCAGCCCTGGGATTTCTTTGGAGGGAATGATGCTGAAGCTGAAACTCCAATACTTTGGCCACCTCATGAGAAGAGTTGACTCATTGGAAAAGACTCTGATGCTGGGAGGGATTGGGGGCAAGAGGAGAAGGGGATGACAGAGAATGAGATGGCTGGATGGCATCTCCGACTCGATGGACATGAGTTTGAGTGAACTCCGGGAGTTGGTGATGGACAGGGAGGCCTGGTGTGCTGCAATTTATGGGGTTGCAAAGAGTCGGACACAACTGAGCAACTGAACTGAACTGATGATCACTGCAGTGTTATTTACAGTATTCAAGATGTGGAAGCAGGCTAAGTACCCATTAACATATAAATAAAGAAGGTGTGTGTGTGTGTGTGTGTGCGCGCTAAGTACCCATCAACAGATAAAGAAGGTGTGTGGGTATGTGTGTGTGTGTACACATTAGAACTCAGCCATAAAAGTGAAATCTTGCTGTCTGTAATAACCTGGGAGAACCTTGAGGGTATTATGCTACATGTAATAAGTCAGAGAAAGAGAAACAGGGTGTGATTTCACTTACGTGAAATCTACAAAAAACAAAAACAAAAACTCATAGAACAAATTGGTGGTTATCAGAGAAGGGGGTTGAGGAATTAGTGAAATGGGTGAAGGAGGTCATTTGTATGGTGATTGAGAGTAACTACACTTTGGTGGTGATCACTTTGTGTAGTGTTTACAGATGTCAAATTATAATGTTGCAGTCGTGTATTTTTCCTCAAGGGGGAAAAAAGAAGTCTCTGAGCAGTTCTTTTCTGTATCAGGAATGCCTAATTATAAAACCCTATCTCTTACAATAATCATGTATCTGAAATACTATAAGAAATGCCATCGTAATTATGCCTTATCAAGGAATATATATGTTCATCAGATGTGAACTGGACATATTTATTTCCTCTGCTTCTGATAATGGTTGTATTGAAGTTGAAATTCAGCTTGTCTGTGAAGAAGTTTCAGTTTGCGCCATGGTATTTCAAAACAGGTCGAAACTGCAGAGAAATGAAAATCGAGACATCAGTGAAGTCATTGCTCTTGGTGTGCCCAACCCTCGTACTTCCAATGAAGTTCAGTATGACCAAAGGCTCTTCAACCAATCCAAGGTACACAGAGTCTGGAAACAGCATGTCTTAAGTGTTGATACAAATACAACCTTCAGGGAAAAGAAAATTAGCATGTGAGACATTTGCATCAGCCTAAGGTATGCTAGCGTGATGGAGAAGAAAAAATTAGAAATTGCATATTGTAACTTAAGAAACAAGTTAGAATAGCTCTTAGAGTTGGCTCTTAGAGTTGGCTAGGATTTGAGACACTGTTAGAAAATGAAAGAAATTAGGTAGTAAAACTTGGTTCTGGTATGTGAGTCTTTTATTTCTAGAACAGAGCCAGTGTCCTATAACAGTGTCTCTTGGGTTATTTTTTGTCGATATTTGCAAAAATAATTTTTTTAATGCTATAAAAACACAAACTTGGGATCTTTGAAAAATGAAGCTATAAAACCAAAGTATTCATCAGAAAGTCTGATTTTAGTATCAGACTAGAACACCTAGTGTTCTAGTATCTAAGCTAGAACCCCTTAGGCCTGAGGAAGTACCTTTATGTTTTCATTCACCCAACATTGATTATCTACTGTATGTAAGTCAGTGAGATCAAAGGTACACATGTCTTAACACTCAAGGAACGTGCAAGTCTACTGGAAAAGACAGATACATGTATATCAATAAAGACAAGGCAGACTGTGCTAACAATACAGAAGTATAAATGTCTACTGGGATATAGAGGGTTCCCATCGCCCCCTGCAAGGCTGGGAGTCACCCTGTGGATTGTTCCAGGAAACATGCTGAAAGCATAGTATCCGAGTCACAGCAGGACAGACTCACGGACACACCAGGTGGGTGACAGGGTACACACGTCCCCAACACGACTGTAACCACATTAGAACCCAGGTCCTCACCCCGACCCTGCACCAGCTGAGTCAGGGCCTGGCTTCCCGCTTCTAGGCCATAACCGTGGTCCAACAGAGACCATGACCCCTCACACCCCGGGATACTGTTTTGTGAATAACAAAGTCTACCTTCGAAACCAAAAAAAAAAAAAATAAGTGGTGATGAAAAGTTTTATCAAAAGGCACATTCTTATATTAACGAACCATTACAAAACAAACTTGTTGACTTGAGATTTTCATTGAGAATATTGTGTTATGCTTCGATAGTGTTCTCACACAGTTAAGGGGTTTAACATTATTACTGTAAATGGTGTCAGATAAAATGTTTTGTAGTTCTTTCATCTTGCCACTATGTCTGCACAAATGGATTGTCAAGTGCCTGCTTATACTGCTATCCTCCAATTTTAAAGACCACTTTGCTAAAACAGTCATTAATGAGTACCATGTTTAATGTAAGGACCCAAAGGTGATAACGAAGAAAAAACACTGGTTTTTTTTAATTGAAAGATAATTGCTTTACAGACTTTTGTTTTCTGTCAGACCTCAACATGAATCAGCCATAGGTATACATATATCCCCTCCTGTGACCATTTTTTAATAACCTTTTTAATTTGTAGTTCAGATTGTTGGAACATGTAAGCTGTAAATGAGCAAGGGTTTACTCTACTTAAGAATGTAATGCGATTCAACTTTTAATAAAAATGTGTACACTTTTAATGTCTGTTTTTCCACAGGGTATGGACAGTGGTTTTGCAGGTGGAGAAGATGAAATTTACAATGTTTATGATCAAGCCTGGAGAGGTGGAAAAGATATGGCCCAGAATATTTACAGGCCCAGTAAAAATCTGGACAAGGACATGTATGGAGATGACCTAGAAGCCAGAATAAAGACTAACAGGTACCAGGGCAGACGGCTCAGTTTTAACATCTACACCAGTGAAAATAAAGTGGTTCATAGTCATTTCTCTTTTTCCCTAGATTTGTTCCCGATAAGGAGTTTTCTGGTTCAGACCGTAGACAAAGAGGCCGAGAAGGACCAGTTCAGTTTGAGGAGGATCCTTTCGGTTTGGACAAATTTTTGGAAGAAGCCAAGCAACATGGTGGCTCTAAAAGACCCTCAGATAGCAGCCGTCCCAAGGAACATGAGCATGAAGGCAAAAAGAGGAGGAAGGAGTAGATACTTTGTTCAGAGTGAACGAACTGTTATTGTTAACCCTAATGATGCAAGTCATATGGGGAACACTTTGTACATGGCCAGGATAAAAACCAAATCTGGGTGTCAGAGCCCAGCACTACTTTTTATTACAGGAGAGGGAGGGGGGTATGGAAAAGTTCTACTTTGAATTATTTAGTTTTTTTAAAAATGGGTTGTGTTTGTGCTTCTCCCACCTTTTGGCATTTATAGAAAATACTGCCCCACACGTGAAATTAAAGCCACTTCCTTTCAAGTGACATTAGTACTTTGGGGTTAATATTTTGTCTAAAAATGACTGCTTATGAATAAAGTGACCCCGATCATAGCAAGTAGAAAGAAGGATGTTCACATATTGGAACTGTCCTGCCAAATGATGTTTGCCCCTGTAGTGCTCTGTTAATTTGGAGTGGGGAAAGTAAGCTCTTGCTTGGTGCAACTATTTGTTTCAAATAAAAACATTTAGACAAAACTTCCTCTTTTATTTACTTTATTCAGTAGGCAGTGAGGGTCTCAAAAATCTTTCTCTTCATCAGATGTTTGGTCTCCTTGTAAAGCTTTGGGTCTTTGAGGTTGAACATGGAGCTGGGGGGGGAAAAAATTCAGCACTGTAAGGAAAGTCATTGTCTGCAAAAACATTAAAACCGAAAACTGCTGTTCTATGAGGGATCAGCACCAGTGAGCTGATCCTTGTACTTATTTGTTCCTTGTACTTAAGGCTCCCTGAACTCCCATTAAAAATTGTAAATCAGTCTGGCCTAAGGTCACATCAGTTCAGTTCAGTTAAGCTCAGTTGTGTCCGACTCTGCAACCCCATGAACTGCAGCACGCCAGGCTTTCCTGTCCATCACAAACTCCCAGAGCTTGCTCAAACTCATATCCATCCAGTCAGTGATGTCATCCAGCCATCTCATCCTCTGTCATCCCCTTCTCCTCCTGCCTTCTATCTTTCCCAGCATCAGAATATTTTCAAATGGGTCAGTTCTTCGCATCAGGTAGCCAAAGTACTGGAGCTTCAGCTTCAGTGTCAGTCCTTCCAGTGAATATTCAGGACTGATTTCCTTTAGGATGGACTGGTTGGATCTCCTTGCAGTCCAAGGGACTCTCAAAAGAGTCTTCTCAAGGTCACATAGTAAGTGGGAAAGTCAGTATTTCAACCAAGGTCTCCCTGCTGTTTCCACTGTTCCGTGTTCCATGTATCTTGCTAACCATTAAAGTGTCTTCTTGTACTTAAGTCTCCAGACCTTTTACAACTGGGAACTCTCCCACCATCACTGTTCTTTAACAAACATTAAGTTACAAATCATCCAAAATCCCTTTCATTTCACACTTCTGACCTATTTAACTGGTATACAGAAAACTCACATGATATGATACAGAAAAATACTTACCTTTACTCCATCAATAACATGATTTTCCTGTTGTAGTGCATTGTGAAGTTCTTCTTCTGAAGAAAAGTGAATCCAACCCATACCTTTGTGAAAGCCAGTCTCTTTGTCCTTAAAAATTCAAAATTTAGGAAGAAATTAATAATCATGAACTTGAGAAAGTTTCCAGGTGTTCCAAATTAAACCAACTTTTTCATCTGCTGAAATGGAATACAAGACATTTTAATTTAAAAGTATCAAAAACCCTGCTTTAATACAAATAATCTTAACACGCTCTCTAAAACGTGAGCAAAGTGCTTTTTGTGTTGTTCAAGATAAAAAGCACACTAGTAGCAATAGTCAAGGGAAATTTTGTTAAAGAAGTACTCTTCCATCAAAACCACTATGAGGTACCATTTCACACCAGTCAGAATGGCTGTGATCCAAAAGTCTACAAATAATAAATGCTGGAGAGGGTGTGGAGAAAAGGGAACCCTCTTACACTGTTGGTGGGAATGCAAACTAGTACAGCCACTATGGAGAACAGTGTGGAGATTCCTTAAAAAACTGGAAATAGAACTGCCTTATGATCCAGCAATCCCACTGCTGGGCATACACACTGAGGAAACCAGAAGGGAAAGAGACACGTGTACCCCAATGTTCATCGCAGCACTGTTTATAATAGCCAGGACATGGAAGCAACCTAGATGCCCATCAGCAGATGAATGGATAAGAAAGCTGTGGTACATATACACAATGGAGTATTACTCAGCCATTAAAAAGAATACATTTGAATCAGTTCTAATGAGGTGGATGAAACTGGAGCCTATTACACAGAGTGAAGTAAGCCAGAAGGAAAAACACCAATACAGTATACTAACGCATATATATGGAATTTAGAAAGATGGTAACAATAACCCTGTGTACGAGACAGCAAAAGAGACAGTGATGTATAGAACAGTCTTATGGACTCTGTGGGAGAGGGAGAGGGTGGGAAGATTTGGGAGAATGGCATTGAAACATGTAAAATATCATGTATGAAACGAGATGCCAGTCCGGGTTCGATGCACGATACTGGATGCTTGGGGCTAGTGCACTGGGATGACCCAGAAGGATGGTATGGGGAGGGAGGAGGGTGGAAGGTTCAGGATGGGGAACACATGTATACCTGCGGTGGATTCTTTTTGATATTTGGCAAAACTAATACAATTATGTAAAGTTTAAAAATAAAATAAAATTTAAAAAAAAAAGAAGTACTCTTCCTGTTTCTAACTCACTTCTAGAAACTAGGAAATTAAGCCTTCAAACCTAAGTACATTTATGGTGATTTCTGAAACTAATCACCCTCGTCACGACTACCACCATTATCATCACATGCTCCTGAGGAAAAAGGAAAAGTTACCTTTACTTACCTACTTTACACTTCTGGGTTAATTTAAGCAATCCTACTATTTACTTTTGTGCAAAAACCAAGAGTGTTTATCATCCAACTTATTCATCAGATTCTGGCTTCCCTATATTTTCCTGTTACATTACACATTAATTTTCCTACGAATCAAAGACTTCTGTTGTTTAAAATCTGTTAACTCCAGGTCCTAAGTTGTTATTTTTTATACTTTTAAGAGGTAAATGGCAACCAAGAAAAATGTTACTTTTTGGAGAAACTTTTTTTAATATTCCTCAAAAAATGCCAATTTCATACACTTTGTAAAACTATTTTTTCAAGCTTACTGATTTTCATGTCTGTAACACACATGCCTCATTCTTTTAATCAGCTATAAAAATGCCATTGTATCAGTGAATTAATATCTTTTCAACCAACCCCACTGATGAACACTTACCTTCTTTCCAATTATATTACTAAACAATGCTGTTTTGAACATCCCTCACCTCACATTTCTGTAAAATCAATCTCTAGAAGTGGAACCTCTAGATCAAAGCAAATCCTCTTTTCTTTTTGTAACTTACTTTTCATTTTGGCTGCACTGGGTCTTTGTGGCAGCACACAGGCTTTCTCTAGAGTCAAAGGTAAACCTTAAATGTTGACAGATTTTGCCAAATTACCCTTCAGTGACAGTATCAGTTAAACTCAACAATTTTAGTACCAGTTTCCCTATACCTTCACTACAGCTGGATATACATAATCCGTTAGATTTTTGTAAGGCAAGTAACGTTAAGCCAATAGTTAGAATTTAAGTTACTTAAAGTTGATATTTTACCACAGCCTTTTCAGTGCCATGAGGAAAAAAGCAGTTTTAGTGAAGCATGCGTAAACTCTAAGTGTACTCATGTCACACACCCCAAAACACAATCATTTAAGAAAGTCCACAGAAAAATACAGCTCAGGATAAAGAACAAATTTATACACTTGATTTTTTTTAAAGACTTTTTTAAGTAAAGGACTCTATTACTTTATTTACTTAATTATTTTTGCAGGATGTTAGTTCTCCAACCAAAGATTGAACCCACACCCTTGGCAGTTGAGAGAGTCCTAACCACTGAACCGCCAGGGAATTCCCATAGCTTGATTTTTAAACCCTCAGGAGGAAGCAAAGAAAATGTAACAAACAGAAACACACCAAAAGCACTCAACCTGGGCTTCCCTAGTGGCTCAATGGTAAAGACTCCACCTGCCAGTGTTGGCAGGAGGCGGGTTGGATCCTCGGTCTGGGAAGATCCCACATGCCCTGGGGCAACTGAGCCTGTGCACAGCTACGGAGCCTGTGCTCTGAAGCCCAGGAGCCGCAACTGAGCCCATCTGCCACAACTACTGAAGCCCGTGTGCCGTAGAACCTGTGCTCCGAAATGAGAAGCCTCTGCAATGAGAAGAGAAGCCTGTGCAGCAACAAAAACCCAGCACATCCAAAAAAAGCACTCAACTCCGTGAGGATAAAGGTGAAAATTTTCTCCACCAGTTAAGTTTTATGATAAATTAACCTCTACTCTCTCAAAGTCCTTATTATAATACTGTAATAGACAAAATCCCAAAATGGCCCCAAGACCCCCATGTGTTCCACCATGTTACCCCCTGTATAGTCCTCTCCCCCTGAATGTGGGCAGGGCCTATGACATGCTTCTAAACAAAAGAATACAGCAAAAGTGACGGGATGCTGCTCCCTTGAACAGGAAGATGGGGTGTCCCTCTGAAGACTAAATTATAAAACTGTCGTAGCAGACTAGAGAAACTCCCTTGCTGACTTTGAAGCAAGCTGCCATGTTGGGAGAAGGCCTCCATAAGAGAGATGTAACAAGGTAACAAGCAACTGCAGGTAGTTTGGAGGACCTGAGACCAGCCTCCAGCTGAAAGCCAGCAAGAAAGCAGATACCCAAGCCCTACAGTTGAAAGACGAATTCTACCAAAACCCAAGGGAGCTGGGAAATCAGTCTTTCCCGGCTGAGCCTCTCCAGCTGACACACACCTGGATTCTGCTGCTCCGGCAGACAGACACCTGCATTGCCTCTTACGTGAATCCCTGAACAGAGGACCTAGCAAAGCTATGCCTGGACTCCTGATCTCTATAATCTGTGAGATCATGTGTATGTGTTGTTTTGAGCCATTATATTTGTGATAATTTTATGCATCAATTAAAAAAAAAAAACTACCACAAATGCCTCGAATACCTAGGATAAGGCTTTTTGTTTTGTTAAATCAATATCACCCATAATTTAATCAACAAAGACTGAACAGCTTCACTCCATTACCAATTCATGTAAACTGATATGCTTTGACAAAGAATAATCAAAAATTAGAGGAAAACATTATTGCTTTTTTTAAAAAAGGTAATACTCACAAAAGGAACAGTGCATTTTCGTACATGGCCAAATTGTGCAAAGTGTTCTCTCAGCTCACCTGTATAAGAAAAGAAAACATAGTAAGAGTTTTTTTTTTTAGTTATTGTATTATCCTCCATCCTAGATTAAGATAGAAACCAAGAGGGGTCCTAGAGCCCCCAAACTCCTTGTGAACAATGGTAGTTTGTATTTCTTGCAGCTTTAAGATCCAGGAAACCGTTATGGTATTGATTATAAAGCTGTAATTTACTAGATTTGGGGAGGTGTTGGGGTGGGGGAGACATGGGCAGATAAACTGCTGAGCTGACTTAGTCTTCATCCCCAGCAAGTACTGAGTCTTCACCATACCAGGTACTATGCTAAATGCATGGATTAAAATCCCCGTGAGATGATCACACAGGAAACAGTTAAACAATCACAATACTGTGTGTTGTTAGCTATATTAGAGATTTCCAAATAAAGTCTCAATCTCAAGAATATCTGCAAAAATGACCATGGATTTTTACATTTTGGTGAGCAAATGTAAAAACCTTAACTCTAAACTACAGTTGACAAAAAGCAGTGTTGGTAACAGAAATCAGTACTCATCACTCCCCAGCTTTCTATGTCCAGCCTAAGCCTATCCCATGAACTTCAATTTTTGTAATCATGAAAACAATTATCGTTTATTGAGTACTTACTCTGTATTGAGCACAAATCTAAGCACTTGTATTTACATATAAATTCATTTAATATAATCAACACCCCAGGAGAAAGGTATTATTGACTCCATTTTATGGCTGATGAAACTGAGGCACAGTGGTGAGCCCTCTTCCCCCAATTACCTTCCCTTAGGTACACACATTAGGAGAAGGCAATGGCACCCCACTCCAGTACTCTTGCCTGGAAAATCCCATGGACGGAGGAGCCCCGTGGGCTGCAGTCCATGGGGTCGCTAAGAGTCGGACACGACTGAGAGACTTCACTTTCACTTTTCACTTTCACGCACTGGAGAAGGAAATGGCAACCCACTCCAGTGGTCTTGCCTGGAGAATCCCAGGGACGGCGGAGCCTGGTGGGCTGCCGTCTATGGGGTCACATAGAGTCGGACACAACTGAAGCGACTTAGCAGCAGCAGCAGCAGCAGGTACACACCTTAGGTTCTGAACTGTGGTGTTGGAAAAGACTCTTGAGAGTCCCTTGGATTGCAAGGAAATCCAACCAGTCCATCCTAAAAGAGATCAGTCCTGAATATTCATTGGAAGGACTGATGCTGAAGCTGAAACTCCAATACGTTGGCCACGTGATGTTAAGAACTGACTCATTTGAAAAGACCCTGATGCTAGGAAAGAATGAAGGCGGGAGAAGGGGACGACAGAGGATGAGACGGTTGGATGGCATCACTGACTCAATGGACATGAGTCTGAGTAGACTCCGGGAATTAGTGATGGACAAGGAGGCCTGGCGTGCTGCAGTCCAAGGGGTCCCAAACAGTCGGACACGACTGACCGACTAACCTGAACTGAACGAGGTTACACAACTACCTAAAGGCCAAGTTGGAATTGTAACCCAAGGAGAACAGCTTCGGAGTGCATTTCTCAATCTATACACAACGTCCTCTGTCCAGCTAACAAAGAACTCACAGGTTTCTCAAACTAAACACATTTCAACTTAACTACTCATCTTCTTTCGATGTGCTTCTCCTACATTCTAATCACCAAATCCACCAACATTAAAAACCTGGAGGTCATTCCTCCCTTTCCCCCATTCCGTACTCTTCCCCATTCAAGTCATCACGAAAATCTATCGATTATTCTTTGATTAGCTTAAGTGAACCTGACTCCTCCTCCTATCACTACCCTGAACTCTTCACCTATGAACTAAACTACAGAAACTACCTCTTGTAACTCTGAATCCGTCCCCACGCTGCAATCAAAACAACCCCTTCTAAATCGTAAATCTTAAAAGTTTCCAAGTAATTAAAGCTGTAAATTCCGAAAGGCTGGAGACCGTGAATGGGTGCCCCCAAAGCTCAAGGGGCATCCCTTAAACGGCTAATTGCTGACAAATTTCTTTCTACTCACTGGCTTGCTCAGGAGCACACTCAGCCTCCTTAATCCAGCCACCACGGGGATTTAAGTGCTTCGCAGCAAGCAAGGCTTTTCAGGATTGCTCGGACCTAAAGATTCTGCCCCTACTACATTTCCAACTCACTTGAGGCCGCCGTCCAGGGAATTTTTCTGACAAACGCAACCGGCCGGCCGATGTTTGTACGCAGCGCCATAGCGCCCCTCGCTGCCGGAGCCGCCATCTTTAGGCCGAGGAACGTCTAGTGACCTGAGGTCGCGACCCCGGAAGAGCCTGCCTAATCCGGAGCACGGAAATCAGTTTCCGGGTCAGGGGAGGCTTGACAACGAGATGGGGAAGATGGCGGCGGCAGTGGGTTCCGTGGCGACGCTGGCGGTGCAGCCTGGGGAGGACGCGTTTCGGAAGCTTTTCCGCTTTTACCGGCAGAGCCGCCCCGGAACCGCAGACCTGGAAGGGGTCATCGACTTCTCCGTGTCCCACGCAGCCCGCGGTACGGGACCTGGTGCCCCCAAGGTACGGAGAGAGGAGCGGCGCGCTCGGAAGCGATGGTCTCGATGGGCTCAGTAGTTTTGGCTCTGGGACTTAGTTACTCGTGACATGTGGAATCTTCCCGGACCAGCAATTGAACCTATGTCCCCTGCGTTGGCAGGCGGGCTCTTAACAACTGGACCACTAGGGGAGTCTCTTAAGATATTCTTAAATGCCAGGAAACCTTCATAGGTCCCTTAAAAGTTTAATTTATAAGTAATTAACAAGGGTAAAAAGTTACGAGTTTCGGTTAGAGGTTCCATCGAAAAGAGAACAACTATGGTGCTTTTAGTAAACAAAATTCCTTGTGTTTTATTGAAAGATTTTTTTCTGATTAGGGCACTCCAGCCGGGTGTTCCTCAAAGCCCTGTTTAAACACCGTGTTCAAGTTCCTCACAAGCATTATTGTTAGTCCTAACCAAAGGTAGTCTGTATACCAAACACCTTTGATAATTCAGAATCTTATAAAAAAATCACAAAGGTGTGGTATCGTAGGAGAAGATAGTGTTAAAGGTCAGCTCCTCATAACGACTTCAATTTTGTATAACTCTGTTGTGTTTGTTAGTACATAGATGAGGAAACTGAGGATCTAAGATATTAAGTAACTTATCTAAGTCTTATATCAAGTAAATGGTAGAACTAAGTTTGTTGTTGTTGTGCAGTCGCTAAGTCGTGTCCAACTCTTTGCAGCCACGTGGACTGCAGCATGCTAGGCTCCTCTGCCCTCCACCATCTAGAGTTTGCTCAAATTCTTGTCCATTGAGTCAATGATGCTACTAACCAGCTCAACCTCTGCTGCCCCTTGAGTCGGCTCTTGGCATCAGGCGGCCAAAGTATTGGAGCTTCAGCTTCGGCAGCATTCCTTCCAGTGAATATTCAGGCTTGACTTAGGACCCCAAACTTAGGACTCCTAACTGCCCCACATCAGAAATGCCTTTAGAGGTTTGAGATTCTCACAGTTAACCTGTGAAATAGCTTTAGCCTGCTGACTTCTGTTTGCTTCCTGCCAGGTGGTGAAATCCCAATTAAATTTGTCCTCAGTCAGTGACCATGATGCACTCAGAGCAGGACTTGAGCCGGTCAGCAAGTGGCAAGCCTACGGACTCCAAGGCTATCCTGGTGAGTTCAGTTGAGCTCAGAAGGCAAAAATTACTCAATCAAAGTTTGTCTAGTTTTGGAGAAGGAGTAAATAGACAAAGAAGAAAACTAAATGTACAAATGTTCTGCTCCCAAACCCCTCCTGAATTCTTCCTTGTCTAAGATGTCCGTTTATTTGGCTAGAATAGGAGTCAGTAATGCCTGCCTTATAGTGCAGGAAGTGACAAACCAGGTTCAAACCAAAGATCAGAACAGTGGCTCTGGGCTCCCTGCCGCAGCTCTGAACAGAAGAAGTACTTTGAATTGATAAGAGTAACTCATCATGTTCACTCCAGTCAAAAATCCCTACATTCACAAATGATGTAACAACTTAAAAGCTGTTGCTGTTATCAAGACTGAATTTTTGAATAGAAAACTACAGTTAATGAAATCAAAAGTCCTATAAGGCGAAATAATCTAGATTTTTGAATTTCAGTGATGTCAGGTAGAGAAATTAAGATAATAATGAAAAGTGGGTAACATTATTAACCTTTTTTCTAGGCTCATGGGGCCATTGTTGATTAATTATCATGAACCATTTAGTGTTTTTCAGCATTGTTTTATATAATTCAAATAAATTTTTAATTAAAGTGTGTTCATTGTTTTTTAGCATAGACACAATGCTGTTGCAT
Source organism: Bos grunniens (assembly GCF_055505025.1). Lineage (NCBI taxonomy): Eukaryota > Metazoa > Chordata > Mammalia > Artiodactyla > Bovidae > Bos > Bos grunniens. Next base: position 14,439,047 of record NC_141174.1, read on the forward strand.
AAATATAATGCCTTATTTGGCCAGACGATCTTATATCTCCATTCTGTACCTCGAAGACATAAAGTTAACATTGCACTTGTGATTTCAAATGCAGGTCAAAAGCAAGAGAAATTCCTTTAAAAATTTAGTTTTTGTTGTTCCAAGAGCCAGGTCTGTGTTACAGCTGTTAATACATTATGACCACTGAAGTGTATATGTTGCCATTGTGGGAAGAGGTAACAACTTTCACACTTCCATAAAAGCCCACATGCACTTTTGTGTCTGAAGTCACGAAGGAAACAGCTGAGTGGTGGCTTTTACATATGAAAGCATCGCTCTTCGTGCGTTTGGATAATGAGCATCTGTCACCAGTAGTGATTTGTGCTGCTTTTATTCCTGAAGGCGGCCTTTACCTTTCGTGCCTTGCTCTTGTGTTCATGGCCATGTTTACCAGATTGTTCAGGCTGAAAAGTTACCAGCCCCAGTTTGGTTTTCTGCTGTGCGTGTTGGAATATAGGCATACCTCATTTTATTGTGCTTCACGGATAGTTTTATTTTTTTACAAACTGAAGTTTTGTGGCAACCCCGGATTAAGCAAGTCTTTTGGCACCATTTTTCCAACAGCATTTGCTCACTTTGTGTTTCTGTCACATTTTGGTGATTCTCGTAATATTTCAAACCCTCCAGCAGCAAAAAGGTTACAGCTCACTAAAGGCTCAGATGATGGTTAGCGTTTTTCAGCATTGTTTTATATAATTCAAATAAATTTTTAATTAAAGTGTGTTCATTGTTTTTTAGACACAATGCTATTGCATAAATAGAATACAGTATAGTGTAAATTTTATTTGCACTGGGAAACAAAAAATCTTGTGACTTGGAATACTCGCTTTATTGCAGTGGTTTAAAAGTCAAAGTATCTGAGGTATGCCTCTACTTGGTATTTGAAGTTTTCTGGGATTTCACACTTAGGCCACATCATTTGAGTTGGTCCCTCATTATGTCCTTAAAGACTTTATTCTGTCTTTCCTGCCATCATATAAGCTGCATTTAATAGAAGTACAACGTCCAAGACATGGGAAATGAGTCTCACCTTACTCTGACTTGATCAGAAGGATTATGTTTACTTCAGGATCCTGCATATTCTAAAGGAACCTGAGTAAACCACAAGCTGTCCTTACAAGAGTGAGCAGGAAGGTGATGGGTCTGAAGACCAGAGACTGAGTCTTGGGTAGGGTAGACCTGAGGGGGACCACGATAACATCCAACATTATCCTACATAGAAACAGGTGGAAAGCAGTGCATACTGGGGATTAAGGTCTGACACCAGACTCTGGGTTCATGTCCTGGCTCCACCACTTCGTACTGTGTGATCTTGAGCAAGTTTCTTAATTCTCTTGGCCTCAATTTCTTCATATGTAAAATGTGTCAAAAGATAGTACCCACTTTATAAGGATAGGATTCAATGTGAGTGTACATGTAAAGTACTTAGGTCAGTTTCTGGCACATAGTAAACGCTCAGTAAATGTTAGCTACATAGTTAGAGGCATTTATCAAGAAGAATTGAAAACTGATTTGTGGTTGCTGTGTTTTAAGACCTAAGACCAATGCATGAAAAATTAAAATTAGGCAAATTTTAACTCCATAAAACAGCAGTTGTCTGGAACTGACTGCCTATAAAAGTGTTTAATTTCCTGTCACTGTTCAAACCTGAATTAGATCAGAAGTATTCTTCGTTTAATGTGATATCTTTAGGAATATTATAATATTCTTATTTTGTAAAGTGGTGATAACAGACAGTCATTTATTGGAAAATTTTCTCATATCTTTTTTTTTTCCAAAATATCAACGCTTCTATCATTCTTAAATTATTTGGAGAATTTGACTTATACGTGAAATGCAAAAGTGACCTCCGCACTTCTCAGTGAGTGTTCATTCCTGTCCTGAATTTTAGAGGAAGAGGGGTGCCTTCTGTTCAAAACCACTCTCTTCACCTTTTGATCCTGCCTTTTACCCCTTCCAGCTTTCAAGACCTCCCTGTGTTCCTTTTCCCTCTCCTATATTCAGCCAGTTCCTTTCTGCTGGCTCTTTGCTCATCATCTGTAAGCATGCTTAGGTCTTTCCAAACTCTCCCCTTATTCTTCTATGGCTCCTTCTCAGCCTTTGTTTCCCTTCATAGCCAGACTTCTAAAAGACATTATCTGTATAACTATCTCTACTGCTCTCTCCAGGTGCTTCTTAAAACAGAGTTTTTCATCTGTCTCTAATTCTTAAGAAAGTGCATACAGTGTATGTTTGTTGAATGTTGATGAGTGAACCGTTACCTGTGCATATGATTCCAGTTGGCATTGTTACTCCTCTTTTACAGAGGAGAGATGGCGAGGTATTTGCATACTGGACAGATGTCCATACTGTCTTTCTTCCCTCTTATAGTAGTCAAAGATCAAAAGAGGCAGAAATCACAACAGTCGTTTTAACTGAGATAGTTTAATAGTAAAAAAATAATAATTAGTTAGATATTAGAAAACAGAAAAGGCAAAAAGGTAACACTGAGATATCAGAGAAATAGTAACTACAGGAAGCAGCTTCCACCTCTGTGAATGATACTTGGTGAAATTTGAAGGATGACTTGGCAGTTTTAGTTCTGAAGTTTCCTTTGGGTTAACACAATTAATAATTGTGTAATACTTGTTTCTCTTGAGAATAACCCAAAAAGCCAGAGATAATTGCATAGTGATAGATGTCTGGCAACCATCATCAAAACAGCTTTTTATTAACTTGAAGGAATACCTCTTCCTCTAAAACTGGAGTGTAGGAATGAAAACTTATGTTTATGTGTAGAAGCATTAGCAAAAGGAGGTGTGGAGTAAATAATAAAGTAGGGGATAGAAGGATGTCAACAAAAATAAATGATCTGATTAACTGACGGAGAATTTCCTCCTCTTCTTTTTCTCTCGTTCATCTCTGTATAGGGTTTATTTTTATCTCAAACCCCTTCCTCCCAGGTTACCAGTGGCACTGGGTAAAGCAGTGCCTTAAGTTATATTCCCGGAAACCTAATGTGTGTAACCTGGACAAGCATATGACTAAAGAAGAGACCCAGGATTTGTGGGAACAGAGCAAGGAGTTTCTAAGGTAAGTCATACAGTCACAGTAAATCATTAGTATTCAGCTCAGGTCATCACAGGTCTTTAAAGGAACTACTCTATAATAGTTCAGTGAAAGTAACTGACCTGCTTTTTTTTTCTCTAATGTCCACTCAAATACAGCACAGTTATATTCTTTCCCCCAGGAACATTTGGACAGACGCTTTGACAGTTATAGTAAATTGAGATCCATTTTAAACATTAGCTTATCATAGCATAGATAATGAGTTCATCCTCGTTAATCATTAGATAATCCATTTTTATTCAGCTTCACCCTTTTTTCTGCTTGAAGAGAGTTCCTTTGAAGCCTTATAGTATCCTGAAGAGAGTAACACTAAAAGCCTTCTGCTCTCCAGGATGAAGTCAGTATTACTTTCTGTTTAATGGTGGCCAGCTGTTCTTCATGAAAACTAGTCTTTGTACCTTAATGTTGTTTCAGCTTTCATTTATTCTACAGATATTTTTTGAGGGTCAGTTGTGTGCCAGACATGATGCTAAACATTGGAGATACACAGTACAAAGATAAACAAGACCCTGTCTCGGCACTCAGGAGTGCATAGTCTATGGCAGGAACTCAGTATCAACAGGAATAAGATAATAGAGCTCAGAAAGTGTTAGAATAGATGTTTATGAAAATGCTGTGGGGAATCAGAGGAAGAAATAATTCTTCCAGGCAGGAAAGAGGTGTCAAAGAAGGAAAAATGATTTTTTAATTGGGCCCATTATCCTCTTTTTTTTTCCTCTATCCATTTGAAATGAATCTTCAAAAACAATTAGGTGTTTGCCCGTCAGAATAGTAAAATGGCTGTTTGGGGTAGAGAGAGCAGCCTTAACAAAGGCAGAGTAACGTGTTCCGTGTTACAGGAGCACAGAAGGCATGCATTCATGTGTTTATTCCACAAATGTCCGTTGGGTTTCTGCTGTGTCGGATTCTGTGCTTAAGTGTTAGAGATTCAAGACAGAAAAGACACAGTTCCTGCCTTCAAGGAATTGTAGGTTAGTCATAGACAGAGATATGTGCACATATAATTAAATACAATTTGGAAAGTACAGGGATAGAGTTTGTAAGATAATGAGTATGGTCAAGTAAGTGGCTAGATTGAAGATGGAAGATGCTTCCCGAAAGTCCTAAATAGGATTGGCAAGAGATGACACCAGAAAGGTTGGTTAGGGCCAAGGGTAGTGATGTAAAGCATTGGTTCGAGAGTCCGATTGCCTGGGTTCCAATCCTGGCTCTGCCAGTTACTGGCTTTGTTGACTTTTAGCAGTTTAACTTTTCTATGCCTTGTAGTAGTAGTCTTTTCCTCATGTAACAGTGTTAGGATTAAACAAGATAATATGTGAGAATTCCTTAGAACAGCCTGTTAAAATCTTTGTATCAGTTTTGTGTGTGTTGTTTGGACTTAATTTTCAGAAACTATGTCATATTAATTGTTTAATGATACAGTTTTCAGAAACTATGTCATATTAATTCTAACAAGGAAATAGATGATTTTCTTAAGCTGAAAGGAAAATAACAATAAAATGCATTGGTTTTCCTTTAAAAATCCTCTTGGTCTATAGGTTATGTTACAAACAAAAGCAGTGTGGAAAATCCTGCTATTAAATACGTCTTCTGTAGAATTCAGAGCAAGTAAGGAGAAGGCAATGGCACCCCAGTACACTTGCCTGGAAAATCCCATGGACGGAGGAGCCTGGTGGGCTGAAGTCCATGGGGTCGAGAAGAGTTGGACACGACTGAGCAACTTCACTCTCACTTTGTACTTTCACGCATTGGAGAAGGAAATGGCAACCCACTCCAGTGGTCTTGCCTGGAGAATCCCAGGGACGGTGGAGCCTGATGGGCGCTGTCTACGGGGTCCCTCAGAGTCAGACATGACTGAAGCAACTTAGCAGCAGCAGCAAGGGAAGATCCTAGCTGAGTGAAATTAGAGAGCTTAGAGTTTGTTAACTAAACCAGCCTCTGTTTTCAAAAAATTAATTTTTGTTTGTTTGTTTCTAACAAATGATTCTCTTGAAATGCCAGTTGTCATCTTCCAAGATAGCTCAGATGAATCTCTGTAATAAATCATCCCGTAAACAATAGTGAGATACTTTTTTTTTTGGTCTAATAAATTAGAAAAAATACAAAATGTGATGGTATACCTTCTGTTGTCAAGGGTTGGGAGAAATTGATATGCTCAGACATTGCTTCCAGCCCTGAAAATCAGTTAGGGCCTACTTTTCCTTCTGTCACTACAGGATAGATGCTTCAGTTTCCTCATCTGGGAAACAGAGGGATTGGACTGGAATAGCCATTCAGGGTGGCTGAATCATGGTCAGAGTCACCTAGACAGTACATGCCGGTTCTCCCACGTTCCCAGAGCGTGTCAGAAAGGGAGAGGTTCTGTGGTTCATAAAGATTTCCCTAGAGATTTTGGTTATCTACTGTTACATTCACAGTAAGAACCTCTGAATTAGAGGACCTCTAAGAATCCTTTCAATTTTAACTTTCTAGGTTTCTGTGGTCGGGGCAGAAGAAACTTTTAAGTAGAAAATGAAATATTTGGGACATATAACCAAAAATAGATGTGTTCACAAAATTAGGGCACCCCAATTTTATGTTTTGTTCAGTTTGTTGTCAGTGAATAGTGTAGCTAGAGATGCTCACACACAGTCCAGTAGTTGGGTGTAAGCATCTTTATTGCAGCATTGCTTGTGAGGGGAGGATGAGAAACAGCTGTCTGTCGGCAGGATTTCACCTCACCTGCATGTCTCTCTGTGAGCAGCTTTATTACAGCATGCTTTACAGTGGAGGGGAGGGGATGAGACACAACCTGAGTGTCAGCAGCAGCAGATCAAACATGATAGACCCCAGTAGTAGCATCAGGCACCATACAGCCACTGAGAAATCTCAACTCCAGCCCTCCAGCAAATACAGTAGCATCAACAGTCGTGATGAATAAAATCATTCCTCGGTATCTCCATCATATCCACGCTGGTCTAAAGCCACCGTCACTCAACTGCAGTGGCCTCCTAACCCGTCGCCCTGTGTCTGCTCTCGTCTCTCTCCAGTCTCTTTTCAATACTCATCTTTTATAGTTCTTATCTGCAGTACCGCAGTTCAGTTCTGATGCTCATCATCCAGAATCAACACAGACATCACAAGTTAAAGGCATGGTCCTTAGCCAAAGTCCCCTCACTTCAGACACCACCTCCGAGTTTGGGAGACCCCCAGTCTGTGCACACTTCTGACCAACTGGGTACAAATTCAGGGGAGTTCCCATGTCTTGGAACCTGTGATCTCCCTTCACTCAATAGAACAATTAACAAAACTCAAGAAAGCATTACACTTATGATTATAATTTTATTATAAAAGGTACAGATCAGGGCCATCCAGTGAGGAGACTACAGAGTGATGTCTGGAAGGATCCTGAACACAGAGTGTCCGTGACCTCTTCCCAGGGAATCAGGACATGTGGCGCTCACAGGAAGCTCCCCCGAGGCCTAGTGTTCGCGGTTGTAATTGGAGTTTCGCCCCTTGAGCGTGATTGATTTGGTCATGATTGAACTCGGTCTCCCTGCCTGATACCACTTTCTAGCTTGACAGGCCCACATCCCGAGTCATCGCCTTAGTATAAATTCAGGCGTGGTCTTAGGGTCCATAGTGAATAACAGATACTCCTATCCCTTCCCTGGTGGCTCAGACAGTAAAGCGTCTGCCTGCAACGTGGGAGACTTGGGTTCGATTCCTGGGTCAGGAAGATCCCCTGGAGAAGGAAATGGCAATCCACTCCAGCACTCTTGCCTGGAAAATCCCATGGACAGAGGAGCCTGATAGGCTACAGTCCATGGGGTTGCAAAGAGTCAGACATGACTGAGTGACTTCACTTCACTTCGTATCCCTTCCAGAAATTCCAAGGGTTTAAAAGCTTGCCCTAAAGAACCAGGGACAAAGACCAGTCAGATTCTTTGTGTACAATCCCATCACACTTAAAATCAAATGTCTTTATCAAGACTATAAGGCCTACATAATCTGACTCTCCCACCTCAGCTCCTGTTCTCTTTCGTTTATTCTCCAGCAGTCCTGGCCTTCATTCAGTTCCTTATACACTTTAGACGTACCCAGATTCTTTGTACAAGCTGTTCCTTTTACCTAGAAAGTTCTTTCCTAGATGACCAATCAGTGGATTGCTTCCTGTTGGTCTTTGTTCTGATATCATCTTGTGAGATGATTCCCTTATTTGGTTAAAAATAGCACACCACTCCCCACCCCTATTTCCCTTCTTTATCCCTTTGCCAGTGTTTTTATTCTCCGGTGCATGGTAGTTACTAAATAAATATTTGTAGAAATAATTGGTTAATGGATACTTTTTTATACCTCTTGAATTTTTTGAATATATTATCTATTCAAAAATAACTTCAAACAATAGGACAAAGGGAAAATGTATATTTAAATAAAACAACTTTGCTTTATTTATTTCATAAGTTAGCGTATGCAATGCTTTGTATCCATTTTTGTATTCAGTGTATGTGAAGGCTTTTTTCCATTGATATTTTCAGTACGGAAGCAGAATTAATCCCTTGCCCTTTCTTCTTCTTTAAGACTTTGTTTATGATGCTGTTATAGCATGTATCGTAGTGAATCCCGGAATCTGCCCCTTCTCCTCCCACTGTCTATCCTGCCCCACCCCCAGACCGTGAAAATTTTGTAGCCTTGGTGCCAACCACAGTTCTTTATATGTATTATAAGGTGCTGAGTAAATATTAATTTTAAGTAAATTGTTAGCTTCTCTGCTAGCCCAGTAAAAGTATAATGCTAAACTTGAGAATGGTTGATGAAAGACTGTATATAGTATCTTTCCATCTTATTTTCATTCATTTATTAAATAATGTGTATTTATGCTTTAGGCAATACTTGGTGCTAGCATAGATATGAAGATTAAAACTCAGCCCCTGCCTGTGAGGAAGAGACTATTTAAGGAGGAATTCAGGTACTTTCATATTTACAGCACTAAAACTGTATGCTTTAATAGAGGAAGCTGCAAAGTTCTGTAAGGGAGTGAGAGACTGAGTCCAGGATAAAGATTTCCCCGAAGAAGTGTTTAAACTGTGCGTGAAAAAGCAAATTAGAAAAATCGAGAGTTGAGTAGGAGAGGAGAGAGCATCTCAGAAAATTGCATGGTCAGAAACATAGCCATGAAAGGTCCTTGTAGGAAATGCTTGGAGACAAAATGAGAAAGGTGAGGACCAGATTATAAGGGGGTTTCCATGCTGTATAGTGTTGATGAAAAATTAATTGATCTAAGAAAGAAATGGAAATATTTTATTTGAACCAAGCTGAGGATTATTACCTGGGAATAGCATGTGAGAAAGCTCCAAGAACTATTCAGCTGTTAGAAGTCAAGGCATAGTTGCTTAAGTTTTCTGAGACAGAGAGCTGTGTATGAAATGATGGACTGTTGACAGTTTACAGAGTCTGTTTCTACGCATCCCCTTATAAGATCAAAAAGGAACGTTATCTTTTAAGGAGTTATCTTACTGATGTTGGGAGAATGTTGCTCTTTATATGAGCAGGTATTTCTGCCAATGGGGGAGGTTTGATCAATGCATAATACAGATACACAATGCATAGTAAGGGGGAGAGAGGGAGCTTAAAGGCAAAGAAATTTGTTTTATGTTTAAATTTTTCTTGTCTTGTCATAAAATACAAATTTTTGTCACAATAAGAAAATGTGGACTTTGTCCTTGTGAATGGGGAATTCAAAATTAGTAATAGATTTTTCACTTCAGAGAATTTTTGTGGCAGTGCAGAAAATGGACTGCAAATTTAATCATTGCAGAAAGCACAATTAAGAATTTAGCTTACTAACGCATGCAAAAGATAATGCAGGCCTGGTAGAGACATTGTCTATAGGACTTGGTAAGCAGAAGACTATGAAAAGTAACAGAAAAGTAGTTAAGGATTAAACACAGATTTCTAAGTGGCAGGTAGATTAAGTTTGGGCAAAGTGGGGGGTATTCCAGATTTATTGAGATATGATTGACATATAACATTGTGTTATCCAAGGTGTACAACATAATGATCTGATACATGTATAATTTCAAATGATTATCACAGTAAATTTCATTAACATCAGTTACCTCACATTGTTAAACAATTTCTTTTTGTTTTAAAAACATGTCTATTCTCGACTACTTTCAAATGTACCGTTCAGTATTAACTATAGTCACTGCACTGTACATGGGCTTCCCAGGTGGCGCTAGTGGTAAAGAACCCTTGCCTGCCAGTGCAGGAGACACAAGTGGGTTTGATCCCTGCGTCAGGAAAATCTCCTGGAGAAAAGAATGGCTACCCATCCAGTATTCTTGCCTGAAAAATTCCATGGGCAGAGGAGCCTGGTGGGCTACAATCCACGGGACCGCAAAGAGTCGGTATGACTGAGCACACACGCTCCTCCAGAACCTCTCTTCCAATGACAGGTTTTTATCTTTGACTACCTTTACCCGTTTCATACACGCACACCCCCGCTCCCCAGCACCTCTGGCAACCACCAGTCTGTTCTGTATCAGATTTTTTTAGATTCCACATAGAACTGTGATCATGCAGTATTTGTCTTTCTCTGATTTATTCCACTTAGCATAATGCCATCCAGTTTTATCCATGTTGTCACAAATGACAGGATTTCCCTTTTTAATGGCTGAATAATACACCCTACTTTGTGTGTATCACAGTTTCTTTATCCATTCATCTGTCATTGGAAAGGCAGAAGAAAGAAAGCAACTTAGGTTGTTTCCATGTCTTCGCTACTGTAAATAATGCTGCAGTTATTTAATTTTGCAAAACAGTGTAGCAATTTCTCAAAAATTAAAAATAGAACTATTGTATGATCCAGCAATTCACCTTCTAAGTATATATCCAAAGGAAACAAAATCACTATCCCAGAAATATATCTGCACCTCCATGTTCATTGGAACATTATATACTGAGATTTTTAATGGAAAAAAGATTGGAGGAAGACGAAAGTGAGCAAAGATAATCCTTAGTGTAGTTTGGGGCTTATTGTTTTTGAAATGCCTGTGGAGTATCCACATGGAGATGTCTCTGCCTTTGGAAATGGAGAACTGAGCAAAGTTTAGTGAGAGCAAACTTTGAGCAAAGTCAGGTGAGGGACAGAGGGATATGGGAGTTACACAGGAAGACCATCATCATAAAGCAGTGGGAGTGATGTGGCTTTTTGTTTGTTTTTGTTATGAAAAACATAGAGAAAAGGCAGCTGGGCCTAGGAAGCATCAGGTCTGGGTGAAAAAAATTACTATTGGGAGCCAAGGTAGGAAAATGTTTCCAAAATAAGACAAGGACCAAGGCTTAGGATTTGATGATTAAATGGTATCATTGAAACTAGTTTTTGTAGAGTGTAAGCAAAAGTGACATCTCAGTGAGAAGAGAGAGTGGGGGCAGCTGATATTGAGTCCTTGGGATGATTTAATCGTGAAGAGAAGGAGAGCTATGGAGCAGACAGGCAGGACTTAGGGTACCTGAGTAAGAGGTTGTGTGAAAAGTGTTTTTTGTTGTTTTTTTTCTTAAGTTTGTGGAAATGTTGAACATTTTTTTTATAGGATCAAGAGGAAGAAACAAATAAAAAGGAAGGTTGGAAATAAGAGAAGAAAGATAATAATGGAGAAGGGCCTCAGAGGCTACATCAGGGAAACGGGAGAGAGTGTAGGTGAGAACTGGCCTTAATGGAAAGAAAGAAAACCACTGCTGAGACCAGGAAGGAAGGACAGAGTAAGGACTTCACACAGTATAGAGGTGTAGGAGAGGGAAGTTGAAATCATTAACTGGATCCTCTGAGTGGGCCTCTGTGTTCTCTTTGTCCTGGAAGGGAGTAGGGGCAGGACTGAGCACTTGAGACAAATGGTGAAGGTTTAGAACAGAAGGTAGAAGATGAGATAAAACTAACATTTACAAGATAGCCAAAGGGTGTTAGAGTAGAATTGGATGTCCGTTTGCTCTGGTTTACTGAGAGATTCAGGTTAAGAAGAGAAACAAAACTGTAAGTACTCAAATACTGAAAAACTGGAGTTCCAGGGACCTGAGATGCAACTTTAGGTTTAATGAAAGTGAGGGACTAGGAAAGGAAGAAGGACTGAAGGCTGTGGTTGTGGAGGGAGATATTCAGAGTGGTGAAAGACAGTCCCTAAATCTTTAAAAATGATTGGAGAAGCAATACCTGTAATAGGATATTGAAGGTTTTCTGTCATAAGCAACTTCCAGATTTCTGTCCTAAGTGAGAACGTGGTTCACTCCCTTGAGGCAAGGAAGAAAAAGACTTCAGTGCTTACCCACTGCATGGAGAGCGGGCAAGCAGGACAGGACTTCATTTCCACACAGTTCAGGTTCAGTTGAAAGCAGTGCTGTAGAACGAGACTGCTGAGAGAAATGCTAACACTTACATAAGGGTTTTCCCCTGACAGAACCTGAGCACAGTGCTGAGTGGGCATTCAGCAGAGGAGAAGGTGCAAGCTCTGCCCATCAGTCATCTGCTGGCTGCTGCCTGAAGGGGCAGCACGTTTCTGTTAGCAGTGAGCACCAATAATTAGGGTCATACCTGCTTGAAAACCTTCTTCTGGATAATTGGGTGAAGATTTAAAGTTAGGTTAGATGGCATCGTTCCCTGCATTCCTTCGGGTGGGTGAGCAGCTCCATTGCCAGTAAGCCTTCTTGGCTTCTTCCTTTTAGGACAAGTCAGGCTTAAAAAAAGAACCGCCCACCCTTCCCTTCATTAACCCCTCAGTATTTTCTGCCTGAAAAAGATGTGGGAGCATGTGAAACCTGGTTTGAGCCTAATACTATTCACAATGTTCAAATGAATTTTTTGGAATCTTTATTACCCAGGAGGCCCATGGGGACCGGAAGAGTCCCTGCTGCTGCTAAGTCGTTTCAGTCGTGTCTGACCCTGTGCAACCCCATAGACGGCAGCCCACCAGGCTCCCCCGTCCCTGGGATTCTCCAGGCAAGAACACTGGAGTGGGTTGCCATTTCCTCCTCCAATGCATGAAAGTGAAAAGTGAAGTCGCTCAGTCGTGTCCGACTCTTAGCGACCCCATGGACTGCAGCCCACCAGGCTCCTCCGCCCATGGGATTTTCCAGCCAAGAGTACTGGAGTGGGTGCCACCACCTTCTCCAGAGAAGAGTCCCTAGGTGCTACTACAAAAAGAAATGTCTAGCACAGGCCAGTCCTGCTCTCACATCTTGAAGGCAGTTGTTACAGTGATTGTTGCTACCTTCCTTCCAGAAATCCTATACAAAAGCAAGAATAGAAGTCAGGTTTTCAAAAGTGGATATGAAATAAGGGGTAGAATTTCATACCTGCATTATATAAACACACATATGCACATTTTCTCCTCAAAATGGCACACTCAGAATTAATCTTTTACTAAGCAAATTTTAAGCTTTTTTTTTTTTTTTTTTTCCCTTCTGTTATGAGAACTGGAGTTAATGCCTGTGAAAGTATGGCTCTTAAAAAAAAAAAGAAAAGAAAGTACGGCTCTTCTCTGGCTGCTTTTGCATCCTGGACTGGTGCCCCTCTATAATATTCATATAGGACAAAACCCAAAGCCTTTTCTATAGTGATCAGTTAAGGTAGAAAGAGATGTTTTTTTGGTTTCCTAGAAAAACAAAAATTTTAAAGTTCATGTTAGAAGCTATATCTTCATGCTTGGTTGTTACTATAATTTTTATTGTTTTACTAAGACCATAAACTCTGTGTTGGTTATAATAATGTATACCCTGTTCTTGAAGAACATTAGACCCCATCTTTTGATGAAAAGCAGTTTATTGGTATTACCTCAAATGTCTAAAACACCATCAAATTTTCAGAGCTGCCTTGTTACCTTTATTTGTACAGATCAGTCTGGTTTGGGGTTCTTTGTCAAGAATAAAATGATCTCTTACTGAGAGAAATAAAAGGTTGTGTGTGTGTGTTTGGCTAGAATAGTGTTTCTCAAAGTGTGGTCCCTGGATCAGCAGCATCAGCATGGTTTGAAGAAGCCCAGTGCCCAGATTTTTACTGGAGGATGGTACATAGGCAATCTCTGCCTGACAGGTACCAAAATTCACACTCCCAGAAGGAAGGCATGTGTTCAGCATAAACTGTATTGTTTATAGAGACACCATAGGAACAGTGTGCTTGGCCAAGGGCCAACCTGAGATAGTCTTTTCAAAGGATAGAAGTGGGACCTGCTAGGTCTCTCTTCTTCACAATCGTGCGAAATAAGTTAGTATTTGATCCATTTATTTTATTTAGTTACTGATCTTGGTGTTGGGGCTTTCCTGGTGGCTCAGTTGGTAAAGAATACGCCTGCAGTGCTGGAGACCTGGATTCGACACCTGGGTTGGGAAGATCCCCTGGAGGAGAGCATGGCAACCCATTCTAGTGTTCTTGCCTGGAGAATCCCCATGGACAGAGGAGCCTGGCAGGCTGCAGTCCATGGGGTCACAAAGACACGATTGAGCGACTAAGCACACACTGGTCTTGGTGTATGTCTATGTTACAGTGTCCTTAGAATGTAAACTCTTTGAGGACAGACAGCATCTACCCTGTAAGCTATCAGACATCAAGATGAGTGCCATTTACACTGTGAGCCTATAATAAATCCTTTGCTTCTGCTCACACTCTCCCTATATTGCCTACTACATCACTTCTTGTTTAAATGCCTGCCGTTCTTCAATGCCATATTCAACTCCCCAACTTTACCATGAAGGTTTAACTGATTAGACTGTTGACTTTGAACTTTCCTTCTTCTGATTCTGGTGGTCTTGTGCTATCCATTTTAGTGCTAGATTTTATATGGCCTTAAAATTTCCCCTCATTTCTTCTTACACTTATCTGTCATCTCCTGTCAAAATATAAACTCCTTAAAGCAGTCCAGTCTTTTCTGCTTTAAAGAGTAGTGGTTCTTAGATTAAAAAAAGAAGATTGATTAATGATGTAAATTACATAGAAAAACTAAAATGATTAGGCTTAGCATTCTTGTATTTTTAGATATTTAGAGGTAAATCAAACAAGCAGGCTTCTTTAGAAAAAGAGTAGTTAAGAAATTCTCTGATGGTCCAGTGGTTAGGACTCCATGCTTCCCCTGCTGAGGGCCCAGGTTCAGTCCCTGGTCAGGGAACTAACATGCTGCAAGCGATGCTGTGTGGCTAAAAACTAAAAGAGTGGTTAACCCCATAGATTTGATTAGATTATAATTGCAGAAAGGACACCTCCATTTTATAGAAACCTCTTGTGGTTTAAATAAGGTAATGTTAGAAACCAAATCAATTAAAGTGGCCGTTAATTGTTAGCTAAGCCTCAGGTTTTAAGTTGTTTTGTGGGGTTAAAGAAGGTATGTTAAACCAGTAATTTTTTATTGTATACTGTATTTTGCCAAATTTTTCCCCCCAAGCTGCAGTTCCAGGAAGCCACCATCATTCTAGACATAAAGTAGCTGTAATTAATCATGTCCTGCTTTCAGCCAACGAAATTGTAAATGTTCTATTAGCCAGATTTTCAATTATCCATAGGACTCTGTCCCATTTGCCCTGGACAGGTAAAGACATTTCTGTTGTCATTTTATCATTATTGATATTCTGGAGACTCACCCTTTAAAATTGATCCCATTCAGCAGAGGATTTAGAACCAAGGATTAGGAATTAGAAATGCTAGCATATTTTTGATGGTATTATATTCTTGGTCAACTCATTTATCTGTTCTAATTTCTCCTGAGGAGATCTTGGCTAACTGCTTATATAGATACCAAATTTAGACTCCAGGATCCATGCAACACACTATTGCTGCCATTTGCAATGAATAAATCATCTTTTGTCTCCAATTTTGCAGGTGTAAAGAAGTGAATAAACGGAGACCCCGCAGTTTGCTAGAGAAACTACGCTGGGTGACCCTTGGCTACCATTATAACTGGGACAATAAGGTACTCAGATTTTCTTGCTAATTCCATTGATTTTCATTTTTATGCTTCTTGGGCCCACATAGTTTGACTTCTTTCTGGCTAAGCTTAAAGTATCAGATTATCCATTTGTGGGAGGGTTTCTTTAATATATTCCCTCCTTTAAAATCCTTTTGATACAGAATCTGAAGAGGAATGAATAGTTTATCAAGAGAAAAGTACTTTTTCATGTGCTCTCAGATTATATTATTTCATCAGAATCCATTGATGCTTTCTCTGGGGAGGTTTCAGGGATATAGGTTTTTCTTTCCTGTATTCATGAGGAGTTTTCAATTATAATCTTTAGTTCCATTGTTATTTAGTGTTTGTTGATTATTTTTTACATAATATGTGCCTGGAGTGAAAGAAGCTCCATGTCCTTACAGTGTTCTCTTCCATCAACTCACAAAAGAACTTTCAAAATCTAGATTCCTTTGACTGCTATATAAGGTCTGTGCAGGGGAGAGATGGGAAAGAATGTCTGCAGTTAAAGTTCCATGTTTTCTTGAGGTACAATTTCTTCTTTCCTGACCCTTGCGCTTCGGAAAATGCCTCCTTTATCCCTGGCATCTCAGTGCCACTTTTCTCAGGTGTTTGCCACCAAAAGGACTTAATTCTGAGGATAAACTGAATCAAATTGGCATGAACCATCTTCCTACTAACCAGTTACTTAACAGCTCTGTAGTTTCAGTCAATCCAGCTTATGAATAAATTATTAACTACTCAGTAATAAATGTTGCTCAGAACTATTCATGATATAAGTCTTATTTTCAGTGATACAGCTTTAATGGAAAACCAGACATCTGTATTTGGGGAAATAGCCATGTGGTTTTCTTCTGGTTAGACAGCCTGGATTTGAATCCTGCCTTCAATATGGCTAGTGTCTAACCTCCCAAGACGATTGTGAGGATTAAACGATTAATGCCTTTATAGTGCTTACAGTAGTGCCTGACTGTTCTAAGCAGTTAAATTCATTAACACAATAAATGTTAGCTTTTTGGTTTTTAAGGTACTAGTTTTATTGTAGATACTGTTATTTCCCAAGGACCTCAGAGTTAGCCTCACTTACTAAGAAAAGCATGGTGTGAAAAGAGTCAAAACACACTGAATGGTTCATCAGAGAAAAGTGGAGGAGAATTAAGAAGCAAGAGCAGTGCACAGGGAATTCGGTCGGGATAAAAGCCCAAAAGCTGACTGTTCTGTTACAGCAGAGGCGACCCAGTGCTGTAAGTAGTTTGTCTTGGACTAAAGGAAGGACTAAAATGAAATGGTAGAGAAAACCTTCTCTGCTGCTGCTGCTGCTGCTGCTAAGTCGCTTCAGTCGTGTCCGACTCTGTGTGACCCCATAGATGGCAGCCCACCAGGCTCCCCCGTCCCTGGGATTCTCCAGGCTAGAACACTCGAGTGGGTTGCCATTTCCTTCTCCAACGCGTGAAAGTGAAGTCGCTCAGTCGTGTCCAACTCTCAACGACCCCATGGACTGTAGCCCACCAGGCTCCTTCATCCATAGGATTTTCCAGGCGAGAGTACTGGAGTGGGGTGCCATCGCTTTCTCCAAAACCTCTAACTACACTCATAATTTTGAGAAATTAAATAGGAGCTCTTATTTGTAGTACAGGAAAAAAGAGAAGAAAAAAGTAAAACAGATTCCAACTGAAGAGGCTTGGCCATCCATCAGAGACTTTCAGAAAAGTCTGATTTTTCTAATCAGATCTGAGGTTGATTGAGTAACAGGAGGACTGAGAGAGGAGCATCAGATCAAGGAGAAGTGTCGGCTGCTGCTGGCTCACGAAGCCCTCAGACCCGGCTGCTGCCTTGTTCTCAGAAATCGTGTGTGTTTTGTATGGAGAGTGTTCTGGCCTTTAAGAGTTGTGAGCCTTAGGTACAAAAAATAGAGGCAGTTCAGGAAGGTAAGTGTGGAAAATTACTTCCATTTTAAGGTCCTGACTTGACCATAGTGTAAGTCAGTTTAAATGTTTTGAGCATGTCAGCCCATCAGATTGACCATTGAAATCACAGGAAGCTATGTTGCAGACTAGTTCTTAATTGATACACTTTCTGCCTTCTGTCCCAGGATCCCATCCGGGATACATTACATTTAGTTGGCATGTTTCCATAGGTACCTCTTGGCAGTGACAGAGTTCTTAGTTGCCTTTTTACCTAAGAGAACTCTCATGTTTGGGATTAGAGTGGGGCTTCCCTGGTAGCTCAGCTGGTAAGGAATCCACCTGCAATGCAGGAGACTCCAGTTCAATTCCTGGGTTGGAAACATCCACAGGAGAAGGGATAGGCTACCCACTCCAGTATTCTTGGGCTTCCCTGGTGGCTCAGCTGGTAAAGAATCCGCCCGCAATGCGGGAGACCTGGGTTTGATCCCTTAGTTGGGAAGATCCCCTGGAGAAGGAAAAGGCTACCCACTCCAGTACTGTGTCCTGGAGAATTCCAGGGACTGTATAATCTGTGGGGTTGCAGAGTCAGACACGACCGAGCAGCTCTCAGAGAGAGGTGTGATTGCTCTGTACAGCTGACCCCGTGCGGGGTGAATTTGCCAGATCTGTCATTGCGTAGCGTGGTGCCTACCATATCATAGGTGCTCGGTGTTTTGAATTGGCTCAATATCAGATTGCTGGATGCCTCAAAAATGTGTGGCTATTAAGAAGACAAACTTTTACTTTTGTGTATAAAAAGCTTTATGTATAAAAGAAATGGGCTACAAGGATATATTGTGCAACACAGAGAATATAGCCAATACTTTATAATAACTACAAATCGAGTATAATCTGTAAAAGTTTTGAATCACTGTGTTGTACATCTGAAACTAATATAATGTTGTAAGTCGGCTATACTTCAATAAAAAAAACTTTTCAGGGCTGTATTAATATTACATGTGGTAGGGAACAGACTTACGGTTGCCGAGGGGGAGGGGGTGGGGAAGGGGGGAATGGGAGTTTGGGGGTAGCAGTGCAGGCTCTTGTATATAGAATGGATAAACCAACCACAAGGTCCTGGACAGCACAGGGCACTATATTCAGTAAACCGTAATGGAAAAGAAGGTAAGAAGGAAGTAGGCATAGGTATAACTGAGTCACTTTGCTGTACAGCAGAAACTGACGCAACATTGTGAATTACTCAGTCAACGTACTGCATGTAAATTAGGTGATTTTAAAGTGGTAATTAATCGTATGCCACAGTTTTCTCTTTTCCTGAGATCATTGTTTATTTTTCTTATTTTCCCTGCTTTTATCAAAGAGATACTCAGCAGATCATTATACACCTTTCCCTTCTGACCTGGCTTTCCTCTCAGAGCAAGTAGCTGCTGCCTGTGGATTTCAGGGTTTCCGAGCTGAAGCAGGTATCCTGAATTACTACCGATTAGACTCCACACTGGGGATCCATGTAGATAGATCTGAACTAGATCACTCCAGACCCCTGCTGTCATTCAGGTGAGTTGGGTCTAGGGATTTTGAATTACCTTTTATCATTTTATTCCTTTTTTATAAAGCATTTTTAAGCTTAAGTAAATAAAAACATTAAATTTTTTAAATGAGTGAACTTAATAATCTTTCACTTCTGGGCATCTTAGAAATGTACTGTAAGTAAAATTAACATCGACTTTTTGGGTAATGACCAAGTTACAATTAATATTTCTGTTTAAGATGCATGGATTCTGTCTTTCATAATGAGAGGTATTGTGAGTGTCTGTGGAATAGATGAGTGGTAAAGACCATAAGGCAAAGGGAGCGATCTTTTTGAAATAGAGAAGAGGAAAGCACAGAAGCCCGAGTAGTTTACTCTGCTTGTCTCCCTGAATGTAAGTTTATATTTTTGCAGAGTGCTACATCTCCAGAGGAAAGTGCCTGAACAGAATCTTCTTAACTGCCTTATCTTTAAAATGAACAGAAATGATAAATATCTAGTAAAGAACCCAAATAAATTTTTATTTGCTTGTTTAATTGCTTCAATCTATTTTACAGTAGTTCTGTGGTCTCTAATAAGTTTAAATAGCAGACCATGGACTAGTCGCTCACAGACACAAACCAGAAAAGAAGGATCTTAGCACACTTTAAAAAGGAGGACTGGGGCTTCCCTGGCAGTCCACTGGTTAGGACTTGGTACTTTCATGGCCATGGGTCCTTTCATGGCCATGGGTCTAGTCTCGATCCCTGATTAGGGAATTAAGACCCCATGAGCTACACAGCACACACACACCCCATCCCAAAAAGAGTATTTGGAAGCAATGAGTATCATGCCGAAATTAGAAAACTAGTGCAGCTGGCAGTTAACTTTCCCAACCGTGGCTAACAACAGAAACTTACTACTGCGTGGTGTTTTACTTCACAGCTTCGGACAGTCTGCCATCTTTCTCCTGGGTGGCCTCAAAAGAGACGAAGCCCCCACCCCCATGTTTATGCACAGTGGTGACATCATGGTGATGTCAGGTTTCAGCCGCCTGGTGAACCATGCGGTCCCGAGGGTCCTTCCCAGTCCAGAAGGGGAAAGCCTGCCTGGCTGCCTCAGGACGCCTCTCCCAGCTGACCTCCCCAGAGACTCGGTGGTGGATCCCTGTTCTGTGGAGGACTGGCAGGTGTGCGCCAGCTACTTGAAAACTGCTCGTGTTAACATGACTGTCCGGCAGGTGCTGGCCGTGGGTCAGGACTTCCCTTTGGAACCCATGGAGGAGAATAAAAGAGACATCGCCACAGAAGGTTCCTGCCATCTGGATGATGACAATAGCCAAGTCAAACGAGCGAGGTTAAACCCTGACTGCTGAGACTTGGAGAGCCCATTCTTGTACTCCGGCAGGTTCTACGGGAAATGGCTTTGCTGTTTTGTATTGCCATCGACTTTAGCACCAAGACAAGCTGAAAACAGAGACAGGGAAAAACTCATCATTGATCACACTGTTGCCTTAGAACTCATCCTGAAGAGGAAGCTGATTAACCGCTTTGTTAGAGAAGCGTTTGACATTGTCCAGTCCTGGTTAGGCTTTGGCGCTAATGCACGGAGAAGTCCGAGAAGGTCTGACTTTCCACAAGAGCCTTCTCAGCCTTGCCATCACCTTTGAGCGAGGTAGAAGTGCGTTTCCATGTCTCTGGAATCTTTAAATACCTCAAGTTTTGCTGATGGGAAACATTATTCTCCTTTCACCACCCTATCTAGAGATTTGTGGTAAAATTGTGGTTCCATGAACCGACCATTAGTCTTACCTTAATTCCAATCAACGTTGAATTCTTTGGACTTCTCTGGTCTTCACAGAAGAATCCTATACACATAACTGGAAATCACACCTCCTAGAAAAGAGATTAATCACAGCTATGTCTCTTGCCTAAAAGGTAAACACACATACACCCAAGGAAAGAGGAACAGTAGTTTCTCCAGATGTCTTTTGGGTCTGTAAACACTTCCGTTGGCTTTTAAATGCAGTTTTAATTGTTGGACTAAAAAAATGCTAAGGGTATTCTGTAACTGTTTTCTCCATGAATAAACTTACTCAATTTTAAATTAAAGATCGGTATCTGTGTTTGAGGGTGAATGTATCTGGGATTAGTTTTTTTCCTATTTTCAGTTGCATATTGTTCATGCTATTGAAGCCCTCTAGCTGTTTCTGCCCTAAGTAATCTTTGTAGCTGTCTCACAGGAGAGAATATTCCTTGACATTCTAGTCACTCTTTTGTTGTTGTTGTTGGATTATAGACAGTGTGGAAAATGCATGAAGCCCTGAGTTTTAATCTGTGTCCCCCCACTACTCACTATATCCTGAGCCTTTAAGTTACCTTATGTTTCTCTGGACCTCAGTTTCCTCATTCATAAAATGAAGATAATGTTCACTACCATCTTCCTAGATGGATGTTGCTATGTCAAACAGTAATGGAAATTTAGTGCCCCTTTCTAGGGACATGATATTGCCAATATCTTATTACTGTATAGACTCAGAAACACCCCAGCTTATCTGTGTGGATGACTGACCAGAAGCTGCTTTGTTACCTGCTGCTTGCGACACAATTTGCCAAACTTTGATTTCTCCTCTGTCCTGCCCTTTTTTTTTTTTCTTGAGTGTTAAATAATTGAGTTTATATTGTAATCTTTGGTGGGTTTTTTTTACAGGAATAAAAATTAACAGATTCATCCTTTATGTGTAGCTGGATTCTAAAATTAGTTCATAATAGGATAATTTTATATAATTAAAATTACCACCGAGAAAAAAAATCCCTTAAATTTTCCGTGATATATATTATATGAACACTGTGTGCATTATGTGTGACTCACTGAAAACCAACATGTCATTCAGTAAATCAGCAGTCAGCTTACCCTTCAGCATTTGAATAGGTGGTTCTTTAGTCAGCGGATTGTCAGATGAAGGTGTTGGCTCGTGGTCAGGGACAGTATTTTACAAACAGCGCGTGTTCAAACTGCTTATGGAGTGAGGTGCGTGCGCTGTGAGAAGCAGGCCCGCCAAGAGGACAGCAGGCCCCTCATCAGCCAGGCTTCCTCTAAGGCTGTGCCTGTGGACTCGTCTGGGAGGTGGAGGGGGCTCAGCAGGACTCTTTGCACAATTCAGTTCTCGTTTTTATGTATATTTACTTCTGTGAGGCACATATACTTGAAGATGTATGTAATGCAACTCCACTTTGACACAGGAAATTACACAACTCAAGAAAAAGGGAATAAACTGGTGATGACTCGTACCCAATTTTTAGTTGTCTACCAGAAATTTTCTAAGTCAAGGGTCAACAAACTAACTCACCTCCTGTTGTCATATGACTATGAATAGTGTTTGCATTTTTAAGTGAAAAGGGGCGGATTAGAAGAAGATTAGTGATACATGAAAATTATATGAAATTCTTGTCCATAAATAAAGTTTTATTGGAACACAGCCATACTTAATTCATTTACAAGTTATCTGTGGTTGCTCTCATGCTCAAATGACAGAGTTGAATAATTGTAACACAGACCACGTAGCCTACAAAATCTAAAAGATAGGATCCAGCCTCTGTGGTAAAGGTTTGCCAACAGCTGGAAAGGAAACCAGACCCCTCGAAAGGGACCTGAAAGCAAGAGAAAAGACCAAGTGGAGGATTTTTCTTTTCTTTATTATTTTATATAAAAAATGCCAGGATAGATATTCAGTGTGATCTGGGATATCTGCGGTGTCAAGAGTCATGAATGTTAGTTCTGGGGCAATTGCCACGCTAATACTCTGCAGGTGGGAAAGTAACTTGCTATAACCTCTGAGGCTCACTTTGGCATCCTGTAACCTGTAATGAATTCTGCATCCCAGTTTGGTCAGGGCAGTCCTCAGTGATGTTTCCTTTTCCTCTCAGAAGGGTTCTGGTTTGATGACAAATTATACGGTCGTCTTAATTATGTTTTAAAATCTGTACCACCTGACCCAGTAGATTTCACTTCTAGTTGAGTCTAAGGAGGTAATTAGAGCTGTCTGCAAGATTTTTGTGGAAAAACATAATAGTGAAAGTTCGAAATAAACTCCAGAGACAGGAGTCAGTTGATTAAATTCATGTATGTATTCAGTAAATGGTTTTTGTGCATTTTATTCTTTCCACAAAGCACTTGGCTTTGTGGTGTTTATTTCCTTGTGGAAATGACATAACCATACACTGGAGAACTAAAGCCGTTAAAATTCACGTCTTGGAAGAACAAGTAGAGATATGAGGAAATACTTGTATTTAATGAGAAAATTCAGTTATGAAACCATGCATAGTAATCTAATTCTGTACAGATTGTTTACTATTTTAAAAAAGTGGAAGGCTTTGTATACCAAAGTGTGGATGATGGTGGGAGTATAATTGATGTTTCTTTTATTTGTGCTTTTCTGTATTTCTAATTTTTTGATTGAAAATCTTTTAAAATCATTTTTAAAATACAGCACGCTTGAATTTCTTTTAAAAAAATACTGTCTTACCTAGTAGTTCTGCCTCTGCTTGAAATATATTAGAATATAAATCTTAGGACATAAACATTGTCTAACAAGAGGAGCTTGTTTGATGAAGCTGTTTTATGTAATAAGATACTATATAAACAATATCACATTTTAGAGATCTCTTCAGTGATCAGAAGAAATGCTCGATATGTTAACTGAAAAACAGCTTAAAAACAGTATATACAAGCATTTTACCAGTGTGTTTTGTATGTGCACAAAAAAGGCTGGAGGGTTATAATATATCTTGCAGATTTTCTACAGCAGCGTAGATTGGTCTTTGGAAGAAGGCTTTGGGATGCGTTCTGGAAAGGGGCAGGCAAGGTGCACAGTGCACTCAGCAGCAGCAGCTTCGTAAAGTGTCTGCTTGCTAAGTGCCCTCATCAGTGCCCTTCCAAGCTCAGAGGGACCCATCAGGCCCAGAGGGATCTGCTCACTGCTCTTGGTTTATTATCTCAGGAGAGCTGCTTTGTTTCCAGCACCCTTCATCAGGTTTTTCCTGAAGGATCCCAGGCCCACAGTGAGACAGAGATACGTTCAACAGACAGACTCAGCAAGACTTGGCTTGCCATGTTCTGATTTTCCCAATTTTTCACTAAAGTGAAAGTGAAAGAGAGTGAAAGTCGCTCAGTCCTGTGCGACTCTTTGTGACCCCACGGACTATACAGTCCATGGAATTCTCCAGGCCAGAATACTGGAGTGGGTAGCCTTTCCCTTCTCCAGGAGATCTTCCTAACCCAGGGATCAAATCCAGGTCTCCCACATTGCAGACGGATTCTTTACCAGCTGAGCCACCAGGGAAGCCCAAGAATACTGGCGTGGGTAGCCTATCCCTTCTCCAGCGGATCTTCCTGACGCAGGAGTTGAACCAGCATCTACTGCACTGCAGGCGGAGTCTTTACCAACTGAGTTTTCAGGGAAGCCCACTTTTCACTAAGCTAGACAGTAAAGAATCTGCCTGCAATACAGGGGACCTGGGTTCGATCCCTGGGTCAGGAAGATGCCCTGGAGAAGGGAATGGTTGCCCACTCCAGTATTGCCTGGAGCATTTCATGGACAGAGAAACCTGGCAGGCTACAATCCATGGGGTCGTGAAGAGTTGGACACGACTGAGCAACTAACACTTTGCTTTCAACCTGGTCTTAAGCCCTTTTCTGTTTTCACTTAATCTAAAAGGTTGGTTTATTAGAGCAGGGGAAAAAAAAATAAAAATCCTAATACCCTAGGTATATTCTGGTAAGGCAAATTAGACTGGTAATGAGGTGGAAAGGAGTCCAAGGAATGGTTATTGATCTCAGTGTGAGTGAAGGGCTGGCAGACATCAGTAGGAAAGACACCTCACCTATTTCCTCTGCTTCAAAGATTACAGTGGAAAAAGCAAGGCAAATCTAGTTTCTTAGCCTGGGTAGGAAATGTTTATTGATATTGCTTTTGATCAACTATCCTCTCCAAACTTGAGCCCTCATGAAGATAAGTTTGTTGGCTGTCAATTAGTTTTATCGGTAAAACAAATTTTTGACTATATCTGTCCATCCTAAAGGAAATCAGTCCTGAATATTCATTGGAAGGACTGATGCTGAATCTGAAACTCCAATACTTTGGCCACCTGATGCGAAGAACTGACTCATTGGAAAAGACCCTGATGCTGGGAAAGATTGAAGGCGGGAGAAGAAGGGGACGACAGAGGATGAGATGATTTGATGGCATCACCGACTCAATGGACATGAGTTTGAGCAAGCTCCAGGAGATGGTGAAGGGCAGAGGAGCCTGATACACTGCAGTCCATGGGGTTGCAAAGAGGTGGACATGACTGAGCAACTGAACAGTAACAATAAAATCACCTGGGTGAGGCCTACCTTCACTACCCTATTCAAAATCTCAGTCCCATTGGTGTTCCTCATCTTCTTTACCACACTCTCTTTTCCATAGGATTGATGACATAAAACTGCATTATAAGAAATAAGGAAATAATTTTATTGTCCCCCCCACACTAGATTCTGAGTTCCCTAGTTCTCTAGAAGAGTGGCTGGTACATAGTAGTTTCTCACTGTACATCAATACCTGTTGACTGAATGGGTGCCCGGTGTTGACAGGGTGTGTGAGAATGAGCCTGCATACATTCAGATCAGATCAGATCAGTCGCTCAGTCGTGTCCGACTCTTTGCGACCCCATGAATCGCAGCACTCCAGGCCTCCCTGTCCATCACCAGCTCTCGGAGTTCACTCAGACTCACGTCCATCAAGTCAGTGATGCCATCCAGCCATCTCATCCTCTGTCGTCCCCTTCTCCTCCTACCCCAAATCCCTCCCAGCATCAGAGTCTTTTCCAATGAGCCAACTCTTCGCATGAGGTGGCCAAAGTACTGGAGTTTCAGCTTCAGCATCATTCCCTCCAAAGAAATCCCAGGGCTGATCTCCTTCAGAATGGACTGGTTGGATCTCCTTGCAGTCCAAGGGACTCGCAACAGTCTTCTCCAGCACCACAGTTCAAAAGCATCAATTCTTTGGCGCTCAGCCTTCTTCACAGTCCAACTCTCACATCCATACATGACCACAGGAAAAACCATAGCCTTGACTAGATGAACCTTTGTTGACAAAGTAATGTCTCTGCTTTTGAATATACTATCTAGGTTGGTCATAACTTTCCTTCCAAGGAGTAAGCGTCTTTTAATTTCATGGCTGCAGTCACCATCTGTAGTGATTTTGGAGCCCAGAAAAATAAAGTCTGACACTGTTTCCCCTGTTTCCCCATCTATTTCCCATGAAGTGGTGGGACCGGATGCCATGATCTTCGTTTTCTGAATGTTGAGCTTTAAGCCAACCTTTTCACTCTCCACTTTCACTTTCATCAAGAGGCTTTTGAGTTCCTCTTCACTTTCTGCCATAAGGGTGGTATCATCTGCATATCTGAGGTTATTGATATTTCTCCCGGCAGTCTTGATTCCAGCTTGTGTTTCTTCCAGTCCAGCGTTTCTCATGATGTACTCTGCATATAAGTTAAATAAACAGGGTGACAATATACAGCCTTGACGTACTCCTTTTCCTATTTGGAACCAGTCTGTTGTTCCATGTCCAGTTCTAACTGTTGCTTCCTGACCTGCATACAAATTTCTCAAGAGGCAGATCAGGTGGTCTGGTATTCCCATCTCTTTTAGAATTTTCCAGTTTATTGTGATCCACACAGTCAAAGGCTTTGGCATAGTCAATAAAGCAGAAATAGATGTTTCTCTGGAACTCTCTTGCTTTTTCCATGATCCAGCGGATGTTGGCAATTTGATCTGTGGTTCCTCTGCCTTTTCTAAAACCAACTTGAACATCAGGAAGTTCACGGTTCACATATTGCTGAAGCCTGGCTTGGAGAAATTTGAGCATTACTTTACTAGCGTGTGAGATGAGTGCAATTGTGCGGTAGTTTGAGCATTCTTTGGCATTGCCTTTCTTTGGGATTAGAATGAAAACTGACCTTTTCCAGTCCTGTGGCCACTGCTGAGTCTTCCAAATTTGCTGGCATATTGAGTGCAGCACTTTCACAGCATCATCTTTCAGGATTTGGAATAGCTCAACTGGAATTCTATCACCTCCACTAGCTTTGTTCGTAGTGATGCTTTCTAAGGCCCACTTGACTTCACATTCCAGGATGTCTGGCTCTAGGTCAGTGATCACACCATCGTGATTATCTGGGTCGTGAAGATCTTTTCTGTACAGTTCTTCTGTGTATTCTTGCCATCTCTTCTTAATATCTTCTGCTTCTGTTAGGTCCATACCATTTCTGTCGTTTATCGAGCTCATCTTTGCATGAAATGTTCCCTTGGTATCTCTGATTTTCTTAAAGAGATCTCTAGTCTTTCCCATTCTGTTGTTTTCCTCTATTTCTTTGCATTGATCGCTGAAGAAGGCTTTCTTATTTCTTCTTGCTATTCTTTGGAACTCTGCATTCAGATGTTTATATCTTTCCTTTTCTCCTTTGCTTTTCGCTTCTCTTCTTTTCACAGCTATTTGTAAGGCCTCTCCAGACAGCCATTTTGCTTTTTGGCATTTCTTTTCCATGGGGATGGTCTTGATCCCTGTCTCCTGTACAATGTCACGAACCTCATTCCATAGTTCATCAGGCACTCTTATCTATCAGATCTAGGCCCTTAAATCTATTTCTCACTTCCATTGTATAATCATAAGGGATTTGATTTAGGTCATACCTGAATGGGTCTAGTGGTTTTCCCTACTTTCTTCAATTTAAGTCTGAATTTGGCAATAAGGAGTTCATGATCTGAGCCACAGTCAGCTCCTGGTCTTGTTTTTGCTGACTGTGTAGAGCTTCTCCATCTTTGGCTGCAAAGAATATAATCAATCTGATTTCGGTGTTGACCATCTGGTGATGTCCACGTATAGAGTCTTCTCTTGTGTTGTTGGAAGAGGGTGTTATGACTAGTGCATTTTCTTGGCAAAATTCTATTAGTCTTTGCCCTGCCTTATTCCATATTCCAAGGCCAAATTTGCCTGTTACTCCAGGTGTTTCTTGACTTCCTACTTTTGCATTCCAGTCCCCTATAATGAAAAGGACATCTTTTTTGGGTGTTAGTTCTAAAAGGTCTTGTAGGTCTTCCTAGAACCGTTCACCTTCTTCAGCATATCATCAGTGTTTCACGCAATTTTGAGCCAGCACTTCTAGGTATCTTCCCTATAGAAAAGCCTGTCCAGGCACAAAATGATACATGTAAGATGTTCATTCCAGTGTTCACAACAGTGGAAAACTGGAAACAACCCAAATGTTAACCAGTGGGGAAAGAGTTGTTTGGATTATGGTTCATACACACTATGGAATATTAATACTATGGAGCCCTTCACAAGAATGTACAGACATGAAAAGTGCTCTCAGATATATTGGATATCTTGGTTGATGAAATTTTCAATAACTTTCAATTGGTTATTGAAAAACATGAAATGGTAGAATTCTATGTACAGTGCACCAACTAATATGTAAAAACTAAACACGACTATCGTCTGTAGATACATGTACCTGTGTGTAAAGATGGGAAAAAAGATGCATCCAAATGTAGTGGAAGGAGGAGGACGGGAAGGGAGTTTTTACTTTCTAGGTTTTGTGTGTGGTCTGATTTTTTTTTTATATAAGAACATATTTATGCACTACTCATAAATTTTTTAAATTATATAGCAAACCCTGTAAAGAATTGTATGCAGTAATTATATGAAAAATGGAGGAAATTCATCTTTTTTTCCCCAGACTCTCTGTAAGTTTCCTCTTATAAATAAGAACAGGTACTCTGTTAAGTGGACTTCCCAGGCGGTTGTAGTGGCAGAGAACCTGCCTGCCAGTGCAGAGACTCGGGTCCAGTCCCTGGGTCAGGAAGATAGATCCCCTGGAGGAGGCCATAGCAACTCACTCCAGTATTCTTGCCTGGAGAATCTCATGAAACAAGGAGCCTCACAGGCTACAGTCCATAGGGTTGCAAAGAGACACGACTCAATCAACTTAGCAGGCACACACTCTGTTAAGTGATGCAGAAAGCACAGTTTCAGCTACTCCCACAAAGATTTCTGGATTGGGTTCTCCAGGGGCTGACTAGGGAATGTATGATTCTATCCATCCAGGCAAGAGAACCAGCCTCCATCGTGTTTGGTTCTGTCCTGAGCTCAGGTGGCTCATCGCACCTGGAGACCTTATTCTCCATCCACCATGGAAACACCAACGTGGGCTTTGGTTGCTAGGGCGGTAAATAGTCAGCCTGAAGGTTGAACCAACTGGTGAGGGCCACAGTCGTCCTCTGAAAAGGATTACTATATTCTAGGGATGTTACTGGACAGATGAAATTGAAGTCTGCAGGGCCCTAAATTTATTATCTGTTAGCTCTGTGGTGAGGGAAAGCAGGAGGAGAGACCAAATCTGCTGTTTGGGGCACACTGGTGTGCGTTCGTGCACGTCTACTTTTCCTGGGCATAGCACGTGTTCCCTTTTGTTAGGTGTTAACTGTCCTATCCCCAAAGTGACATTAGGCCTGAACATGTGCCCAACCCTTGGCCAGCTACTCCCACTGCTCCCATCAAAAGGAATCAAGCACTTCCTCGGAGTGACCAGTTAGAGACCCTACACACTTTGCTTCTTCATTTTTAGGTGGTGTTCAACACAAAGGCTCTGGTCTCAACAGCTGGAAAACACTCAAGTAACCACCTTGCCTGGGTTCTGGCCATGGACAGTTCTTCTCTTACCTCTGAAGACAACCATGCCGTGTCTGTGCTGTTATCCAACTAGTCCTGCCTTTGGAAGGATCACTCCAGTGGTGGAAGGACTGCCTACACGCGTTGAAGAAACACCGGCGTTGCTGCTGTCAGGCAGGCGGCAGCAGCCCTTGTTATTTATTAATCCAGCATCTCTGCAGCATGAGTCACTGTGTTTTGTGAATGTGATGGGCACTGTTTCTGCCCTCGGGGCTACAGTGAGTGGGAGAAACACCTCCGTGAACAGGTAATTAAATATGCCGTGATGAGCCAAGAAAAGGGTGCAGCCGGAGGGGCATCCAACAGAGCTGGGAGGAAAAGGCTTCCAACAGGAAGGGACATAATAGCTGGCGAAGAATGAGCTGGCCTCAGCTTCACTACCCTCCCGTGCGGCTAAAGACCTTTTATTATCTCTATTGTTTCTTTGGTCTTATGGGAACAAAAGCGTCTGGAAACTTTTGAGGACCTTTTCACACCTTAATAGTTTATGATCCGGTAGGATTCATTCATTCTATTCACAGCCCTTAGCAATGTCTGCTGTCATACCTTTTGTTCTCTTATGTGGGTCCTCCAAACAAAGAGCTAAGAGCAGGCTTTCCTTGTGTTGTTCACTGATAATTCCCTGACATCTAGAATATTGCTTGTATGTGCATGCATGCTAAGTCACTTCACTCATGTCTGATTCTTTGCAACCCTATGGGCTGTAGCCTGCTAGGCTGCTCTGCCCATGGGATTCTCCAGGTAAGAATACTGGAGTGGGTTGCCATGCCCTCCCCCAGGGGATCTTCCCCACACAGGGATCGAGCCCAAGTCTCTAAGACTCTTGAGAGTCCCTTGGACTGCAAGGAGATCCAACCAGTCCCTCCTAAAGGAAATCAGTCCTGAATATTCGTTGGAAGGACTGATGCTGAATCTGAAACTCCAATACTTTGGCCACCTGATGTGAAGAACTGACTCATTGGAAAAGACCCTGATGTTGGGAAAGATTGAAAGCGGGAGAAGAAGGGGACGACAGAGGATGAGATGGTTGGATGGCATCACCGACTCAATGGACATGAGTTTGAGTAAACTCCAGGAACTGGTGATGGACAGGGAGGCCTGGCGTGTTGCAGTCCATGGGGTCTCAGAGTCGGACACGACTGAGTGACTGAACTGAACTGAGAAGCCCATTGCTTGTACGTAGCTGCTCAATAAAATACTGTTGAATGATGGAAGAAAAATTTCCCAGGCAGCCTTTTGTGAGGGATTTACCGTTTATCCTGAGCAGGGATGTGGCTAGCAAAGGTACTTCCAGTGTCATCAGCCTAACCCTATCCAAGTGCTCCTCCTGCTTTAATGAGGAACCATTCCGCTGTAAGACACAAGCCTATCAAATTACGAAAAGTACCCAGGGGCAGGAAATGCAGAGCCTCTCTGAGAACTGCTGCTGCTGCTGCGAAGTCGCTGCAGTCGTGTCGGGCTCTTAGCGACCCCACGGACTGCAACTTACCAGGCTCCTCCGTCCATGGGATTTTCCAGGCAAGAGTACTGGAGCGGATTGCCATTGCCTTCCCTGAGAACTAGAGGCCGAAAAGCCCCCGGACCACAGCAGCTCCCATACTTCCTCCCTTCCTCTCCCTCCCTAGTCTCTGCCTGTGTCTGCTTCCTGGGATGGCAGACCTTTTTCTGATTTTCCTTACACAGAGCTGCCCCTGAAGTTGCCCCTTCAGCCTTCCAGGTTGGATACAAATAGGTAATTAACCCGGATCCAAACTGCTGGAAGAAAATCTGCTCAATATTCTTCTGATCCCTCGTGGTCCCCGGTCTGGTCAGCAGTGGCCAGAGATGCTGGGACACTTTCCTCATCAGAATCAAAGGTAGGATACAGGACTTCCCTGGTGGCCCAGTGGTTAAAGAACCTGCCTTTTAATGCAGGGGACACAGGTTCGATCCCTGGTCAGGAGCTAGGATTCCACAGGCTGAGGAGCAGCCAAGCCCATAGGCCACAACTACTAAGCCCATGCGCCCAGAGCCCTTGCTCTGCAACAAGAGAAACCGCTGCCATGGGAAGCCCGAGCAGTGCAACTAGAGAAAGCCTGTGCACGCCAAAGAGCCAGCACGGTCAGAAATAAATTAAAGAAATCAAAGGAAAGATAATGGGTGGAAGGAAAGGAAATGATTAGTGGAAGAAATGATTGGCATCTCTACCGACATGCATCGTACAAATTTCCTTCTAGAATGAAGTGCTGGAGAAAGTTAACCCCAGATCACTAGACCAGGAGATAATAGAAGGGGGAACCTATCCATGGCTTTGTCCAAGCCCCTTCACCAGAGGTTATACTCTCAGGGCTCCCCCAGACAAAATTCATCAGTTGCCCCCGTGACATCCCTGCTGCTTGTTGCCTCTTGGGCTTTGTTGAAAGGTGGGAGATGGGGGTGAGTCATCTGCTGCCCCCGCAGCTCCATTGCTTGGGAGACCAGAGGCGACTGAGGCGCTTTCAGCCAGAAAAATATAATTTAAGGCCTTGGCATCTGGCTGGGAGCAGAGAGCTATGTTGCCATGGCAATGCCTCGCTTCATTTAACAGCAGCATATCCCCAAGTTTGGTCACATCCACACTCAGGCACATACAGCTCCCTGTCTGCGGCCCCCACGACACGCACACACATACCTCTGGCAGAAATCCCTCTGCAGAAGTGAAACCCATTCCTGAGCCTACCTCCCCGTCATAGACACCCACGCCCATACCCTTTCCTGCAGTACCTCGGCCAATCGTGTGGGCTGCAAAAGCACCTCCAGACGGCACGGAGCCCTCCAGGGAATTTAGAGGGCCAGATGAGTGCAGAGCCCCTGTGACAGGTCCACGCGGAAGACTGCTGGGGTCCCTATGCTTTCCAGCCTTCCTAACACACATCCGTCTTCCTTTATAAATCTCCTTTATGCATCTCCAACCCCTTGTAAATCTCTAACCCTTTAATGACTCCCAAGAGCATAGGAAAGAGAGGAATAGTGGCATCTGGTGCACAAATGCACTATATTTTCTAAAGAGGAAAGGGGTTAGGCCAAAACCCTGCAGGTACTTATCCAGAGACCCCTAAGCACCTGCTAAGCTTCTGTTTCTGCCCCTCCCTTAACTCAGGCAGCAGTGGACAGGATGGATCAGGGCAGGGAGACCTGGGAGCACGAGGATGTTCACAGCAATGCTATTTGAGGCAGGGAACAACCAGATACAGACTAAACGTCCTTTTGCAAGGAATAGGTAAATAAATTTAGAGAAAGAGAAAAGAAAGAAACTATAGATATTTCACCAGATTCCCAATGATAAGAAATAAAATGTCATCAGACTTGGAAATAGCTGCAAATGTGAAATAGATGTGCATATTATTACTGAGCTATCAAAATGGATGATGGGGATTGTCTGTTCTCTTCTGGATCTCTGCCACTGCTTGCTGATCATTAAGTAATTTTCAGAACCACATTTCCACCCGTAAAATGTAATGATTCTCTTTGATGAGGTCTTTGTGAAAAAAAAAAAAAGAGTGATGATTTCACACTTACACAATATTCCTGCAAAGACGGTTTGGTCCACTGGCATTGACGATTTAATAAAATAGTGCCCACAAAGGCAAAGAAAAAGAAGATGAACTAAAGAGAAAACAGAGCACCTCCGTTTTAACATGGCAAGTTTAAAGCATCACAATTCCCAACATGTCTTGTTATGTGCAGAGCATGGTGCAAAGCATCAAGTTCCCGGGACACAACAGGGAGAAGCAGAAAAAGAACTGAGACTATTAGGAAGATGCCAGCGATGAGTTGTCACCTGGGGTGCCAAACCCACAGGGAAGAAGAGGTCCCAGGTCGCACGCCTGGGATAGGACCACAGACAGGTGGAAGGGAAGGCTGTGGAGAAGGGAACTTCTTCCTCACTCCTGACATTTTCTTCCAGAGAAGGAAGCTTAACTAGTGGAACTTCTGGAACTCTCTCTGCCCCACTGCTCCAGTGACTTGCTGTTAACTTTGGAAAGAGTACTTGGGCCCCCTTGACTCCGCCCACATCTTGTTTCTCTTGGGTAACTGTTCTCCCCACCTTCTTGCTTTTACTCTTTTTTTTTTTTAAGGAGTAGGCATTTTACTTATGTATTTCAGAACAATAAAGACTTTTATTACACGAACTGAGGTAGGAGGCAAGAGGGTTTATTTTTGCTTTTTTATTTATTCTGTTTTTTTGTTTTTTTTGAGACTTGCAGGATCTCAATTCCCCAACCAGGGACTGGACCTGTGGCCCCTGCATTGGGAGTGCCAAGTCTTAACCACTGGACCGCCAGGGGAGTCCTTACTTTTACCCTTAAAGAGCAGGAGGTCTGTCTCCAGTCAGTGTTGGGACCGAGTGGGTAGGTCTGCTTAAATTCTGGGGCTCGGTATTAGCAAATTCCGTTGGCTAAAGAATGGTCTCTGACCGCCAATAGAGGTACTATTTCACCTTCCATACTTACTTTTGTTTTACACCTTGACTTATGCAAAACTCAGGTGGAAATAAGAATGCTAACACTTGGGAGCC
This sequence comes from Bos grunniens, assembly GCF_055505025.1. NCBI lineage: Eukaryota > Metazoa > Chordata > Mammalia > Artiodactyla > Bovidae > Bos > Bos grunniens. The sequence continues at coordinate 14,472,843 of NC_141174.1, forward strand.
ACTTGAAGCCTGTCGTGGTTATCCGCTGCGGCATAACAAACTCACCGCAGACTTTGTAACTTAAAATGACAAGTGTGTTATGTTTCCCAGGGGTGGCTTAGCGGAATGGTCATGAGGCTGCAGGTCAGGCTGCCATGGTCTGAAGCTTGTTCAGAGCCAGAGCATCAGCTTCCAGCGTGGCTGTTGGTCAGAGGCCTCAGCTCCTCCCTCTGCAGCCTCTCCGCAGGGCTGCCTGTGGGCCCCTGACACGGGAAGGCTCCTCCAGGGCAGTGATCTAACTGACAAAGTGGGGGACATCACCAGGCCTTTATAACCTAGCTTCCAAAGTCAAACGCCATCACTTTTCTCTGTATTCTTTAGAAGGGAGTCCAGCCCAGAAGGGGAACTCAGCTCCATCTCTCCAGAGGAGTGTCAAAGAACTCAGGGATCGTTCTTTTAAGAACCACAGAGTCCTCAACAGAGGAAAAGTGACTCTTCTGTCTCACGTAAGAAGCCAGGCAAGAGCTGGAGAAGGAGACGCCATTCGTTCAAGCAGTTTTTTTGTTTTTGGCTGAGCCTGCCTGGTGGCACGTGGGATCCTTGTTCCCTAACCAGGGATCAAACCTGTGTCCCCGGCACTGGAAGTGCAGAGTCTTCACCACTGGACAGCCAGGGAATTCCCCCTTCAAACAGCGTTTATCGCCCACTAGCTTGTGGGCTTCACGCTAGAGATCACGTGGAAGGACGAATAACACAAGGCCCTTCACTGAGTATCTGGTGAGACCGGACACTTCTTTGACTCCCTCCTTTGACCATGTCCCTCCCCTCAAGGCGACTCATCCACAGGCCCTGCAGAGGGGCCTAGCCAGAGTACTGCACCCCCTTCTAGACTGTGCTCTGAGCAGCCAAGACCCCCAAATGCGCTTCCCAAATGGCCCAAGCCTCCTAACTGCACCTTGCAGTCCTCATCGTCAGGGTCATTTTCCCACCCAGGTATGCACCCCCGGCCCACGGGCTACTTGCTGGGGTGTGGACGAAGCTTGGTCATGCAGACTGGGGTGTGCTTTACACATGGCGTGGAGGTGAGGAAGGGACAAGAAGAGAAGGAGGATGGGCCGGGGGGGTGGGGGGCGGCGGCCAGACAAGAGGTCAATTGTTAGACGCACGCAGGCCAAGGTGCCCACAGCACACCAGGGGTGTTCCTTTTCTTCCTAACTTGCCAGTGCCCTTGTCTATCATCTAGCAGGCCTGTCTCAGCCAAGGGCCAATGTGGGTCGGACTTTTGCTGCCTTGGAAGCATCCCTTTGCAGCCAGGGACCAGCAGAGCATCAAGAAGCAGTGAGGTGGCACTTCTGAGCCCAGGCCTCCCTCTAGTGACCAGTCCGGGGAGAACAGCGAGAGGCTCCTGGCCACTCTTCTGAATGGACGCCCCTTCCTGAACCTGCTTTCCAAAAATGGTATCTGATCCTGTGGTGCTTGGCTTAGACACCTCAAAAACAAAGCAAAATTTCTCCAGCTCCATGGCCCCTGCATCGATCTTCGAGGGAAAAGCAACGCCCACGCCTCTGTCCAGTGGACAAGGTCCTTCCCAGAGCCAGCTGCCCCCGGCCGCCCGCCCCATCCGCACCACCACCTCACCCCAACCTCGCCTCCAGCACAGTGCTCACCCTTGCGCTTCGGTCAGGCCAGAGGGCTCACTCTTCCCCACTCACCAAGTGCTTTTGAGCCTCTCTTCTTTTGCTGGCAGCAAACAGCCCACCTCTGCTCATCAAACAGACTCTTACTCCCACCAAAAGACTCACTTAGCTTCTCTGTGACTCCCCTGGGGGAGAATTCTCGACCTCTCAGAGGGTCTCTTTGAGTGCTTTTCTACAGAACAGCGGCTAACGCGGACTGAGCCATAATGCCAGTCCCAGCACTGAGGCCTCTAGTGACATTATGTCATTGAATCCTCACTAGAACCCCAAAGCCAGGAGCTATGAGCATCCCCATTTTACAGACCAGGAAACTGACAGGAGCAGGGTTAATCGTATGCCCGTGGACACACCAACAGCACATGAGAGTCTTATTCCCATGGACACACCAGCAGCCACCATGCGCTCTTGAGCTCCAAGCTGCCTCCTCTGAGCGTGGCTTGTGCATGGACTTGAGGGCCCCTGTGACTCCTGCCTGGAAAGGCCTCAACCTAGTTTCTGAGCCAATGGCAGACAGAAAGGGTTGGCTTTGCCTCCCACGCCTTTTCTCAGGTCCTCTGGTTCTCTGAATCTTGATTCTGACTGAATCTCTCATCTTGTTCCAGATTCAAAGCCAGTCACACATTGTTAATAAGGAAGGGCAGACCCATGGGCATAGTTTGCAGTTTAAAGATTAACTAAGAATAAGAAACAGGGTGTAACTTTGAGCTGGTTGCCAAAACAACTGATTCTTAATTCCCATCTCTAAATTAATAAACCCAAGTCAGCCAGGACCACCAGGGTTTGTGCTGACCCAGCCAGCTGCTCCCAAAGGAGGGCTGCCCACAGTCCCCACTGTCCCCCGTCCCCGGCAGAACCAGCCTGTGTCCCCACGCCCCCCACCCCCAGCCCCTTCTTCCTCCCGACGGCATTCTCTGCTCTCTGTCCTCTAATTTAGGCAACAAGCATTAAGGAAACACTTTTTTGTCCACCCAAAGTACTCGAGTTACTAGGTTGTTACCGTGTCTTCCTTTTTTTTCTTCAAAATGAAAATACAGGATTTTGTTTAAAAATTCTTCCTGATTATGAAAGTAATACAGTCTGGTGAAAAATACAAGCACACACATGTTTACAGTAGAAAGTGAAAGTTGCCAGCCCTTCCACCAGAACAAGATAATCACTGTTTTCAGTTTAGTTTCTAGCATTCCACATGTGTGTATGTGATTCCATATTAATCTGAGTTGTAAATGAACACTTTTCTCATGGTAATTTCATTCCAGCAGTCCTGGGTTGAAGTGATGCTGCTGCTATAAGATCCAGGTCAAGAACCATCCAGATTCACCCAAACAGAATTTTCCAGCTTCCATCGGGAAGGGTTAAGAAGAGGGAACCTTTGGTTCCAGAAGATTCCTGAGGTCCTTATACCGATTGATCATAAAAGGTCTGTGTGTAAAGTGACCTTTACTAAAGCCATACCGATTGATCATAAAAGGTCTGTGTGTAAAGTGACCTTTACTAAAGCCATAGATAGGAAGTCTTTTTTATACCATTTCCTCAGAGCCAGGCTCCTACTTACTCATATCACTAAAACTAAGGGAGCCCACTGATGCGGTATTTCCCTTCACAGTAAGGAAACTCTGCTCTCCGGGGTACTTTGCTCTCTTTTCTTTAGAACTCAGCCTAGGATGGCACAGCTTTCATACCTGGTTCCTGTCCAGAGGAGCTCACAGGCTGTGGGAACAGTCCTCCCTCTCCAGGGCAGGAGGCAAATTTCTCCATAAACAGAAAAATGCCAGACTGTGTAAAGCAGGACTCATGCTCCAGTGGCTGACTCATGTCACCACACCCCAAGAGACGGAAGCGTAAAACCAGAAAAGCAGTTTGATCATCTTCTAATAAGAAGTAGATCCTGTAAACAGATTGATAGGCTACTTGCGTTTGCTGACCACCAGTTTCTCTCCCTGTGACCTTATGATTACAAATGAAAATACAAATAGAAAAATGAGCACGATAACAGTTCCATTTGCTCTGTTGAGTGCCTACTGCGTGCTAGGTACTGCGCTGAGCATTTTATCTTCATCTTCTTAAATTAGTCTCTCTACAACACTACACAGCATCACCAGCTCAACGGACATGAGTTGGAGCAGGAGCTGGTGATGGACAGGGAGGCCTGGCGTGCTGCAGTCCATGGGGTCGCAGAGAGCCGGACAGACTGAGCGACTGAACTGAACTGAACAACACTACGGTGGGTACTATTTTTATCCCCACTTTGCAAGGGTGTTCAGAAATGTTTATAGCAAATAAGTAGTGGACCCATGGTTCAAACCCAGTTCTTCATGCTCCTGAGGCCCAAGCTCTGAATTTCCCACCCACCTGGCCTCTCCTTCCCTTCTGGGAAACCGGATTGCAATCTGGACTCAGACCAAGAGGGCGTTGTGCAGAGACTAGAACACAACTCAAATGCAATGGGCCTTTTCGGAGCCTATCTCAACACAGTGATGTACAGGGTCTGCATCCCACATACAGAGTGTCCACTGCGGTAGCCATCGTCCATGGAGGACTTGAGCATCCTCGGGTTTAAGTACCCACAGGGGTCCTGGAACCGAGGAATCACTGTACAGAGACAGCACAGATCTGACTCCAAAATCACCAATGCAGAAGGTCTATTTTCCTGAAAAGAAAAAAGAAAGTGAAGTCGCTCAGTCGTGTCCGACTCTTTGCGGCCCCATGGACTGCAGCCTACCAGGCTCCTCTGTCCATGGGATTTTCCAGGCAAGAGTACTGGAGTGGGTAACTAGCCTGGTAACAGCTAGACTTTACAGCAGTCCTTGGAATGGGTTTTCCTGGCATGTCTATGAATACGCATGAACACCTTGTAAACGGGACACTGAATGAAGTTCTCGTGTGTGTGTGTGTGTGTGTGTGTGTGTGTGTGTGTGCTCACTCGTTCAGTTGTGTCCAACTCATTGCGACCCCATGGACTATAGCCCACCATGTTCCTCTGTCCATGGAATTTTCCAGGCAAGAATACTGGAACCGGTTGCCATTTCCTATTCCCGGGGATCTTCCCAACCCACGGATTGAACCCATGTCTCGTGTGCCTCCTACACTGGCAGGTGGATTCTTTACCACTGGGAAGCCTCTCCAAAGGCACTATCCACAGATGAAAAGGCAACCCATAGAATGGGAGAAAATATTTGCAAATTCCTGATAAGGGATTAATGCTCAATATCCAGAGAGCTCCTGCATATTCAACAACAACGTTCAACAATGAAGAAGCAACTAACCTGACGATAAATGGGCATGGCTGCTCATGGGAAATCATCCAGCGTGTACACCCAAGGAGAACATGCCCTCTGCACTCAAATGAATGCAGAGCAAAGGCCAGGCGTATCTCCTAGAGACTTGCTCTTATCACAGGGTAAAAGTCAGTTGGGCAATAAAAAGTGAATGCGTAACGTAACAGATGGTGATAACATAATATAAAGAGTTTAATATTTGTTCTAAGATGGGTGCTTCTAGTCTGACTTTTATACTTATGATAAGAATAAGCTTAGTGCCTAGTGATTCATCTTTGAAATAAACTTTCTCATTTTTACCTCAAGCTTGCTAAGTCACTTCAGTCGTGTCCGACTCTGTGCGACCCCATAGACCGCAGCCCACCAGGCTCCCCCATCCATGCGATTCTCCAGGCAAGAACACTGGAGTGGGTTGCCATTTCCTTCTCCAATGCACGAAAGTGAAAAGTGAAAGTGAAGTCACTCAGTCGTGTCCAACCCTCAGTGACCGCATGGACTGCAGCCTTCCAGGCTCCTCCGTCCATGGGATTTTCCAGGCAAGAGTACTGGAGTGGGGTGCCATTGCCTTCTCCGGGATTCATTTAATTATAATCCTTGAAGTTGTCAGTTGAACTTTTTGTTTTCTAATGAATCCAGCTTCTCTAGTGTCTTGCGATGGTAGACCGTATTGTTGTTTAAGAGTATTCTCTGTTTCTCCCTTGGATAAGATTGTGTTACCTTGCCTTGTTGACATCAGGCTTGCCCTTGTGATTTGTTTGGGGCAATCAAATTTGAGTGGAAGTGATCTGTGTCACCTCTATAGCCAGCAGTTGCTTATCATTGTCCTTTCTTCTCTGGACCACAATGAGGAGAGCCAGGCTCTGGGGTGAAGGCAACATGGAACAGAGTCTACTCCCTGCTGGATAAAGAGCCTGAATGAGAAATAAACCTTTGTCACGTGCCACTGAGATGTCAGGATTGTTTGTTTCGGCAGCATAATCTAACCTATCCTGACCAAGACATGGGCAAACGAAGCAAAAATACTAACTCTGATAACACAGTAGATTGCAAAGTTGTCGATTTTTTTCCTGTGTATCAAAATGATTTATATTTTCTCATTGATTGAGAAGTAAATACCATAAGTTTAAACTCATAAAGTAATTACATACCCATCAGATGCTCTATATAATGATACATAAAATTACAGCTATATATACCAGATACACACAAATCACCCTCCCAGGACAAAGCTTAGATAGGAAACTGTCAACGTTTGCTTTTTTGCAACTCCCCATTTAAGCACCCGTTGCAGAATAAACCCCTTTCCAACAGACATATTTTTTCTTGAGAGAGGCCAATAGCTTTAATCAGCCTATTGTGTCAGGTTCTGCTAACGTAGAAGGCATTCTGCCTCTTGACGTGGCTGTGTATGTCTCAACTCAAATCCATTATGAGTGAAATATTTTCAAAGTATTGCTGTAATACAGGTACCTGGGGAAAAAAAAGCTAGAGTAGCAAATGATAAGTAAACTCTCCCCCGCTGCCCCAGTCCCCAGTACCACTCTACAGAAGTAATCCTGTTAGGAGTGTCTCATCAGGGCCAGCTTCCAGGGTACACTATCCCCGAAGTCGCCCAGATCTCCATGCTCAGTATTCCGAACTTGGTTTAATGCTCTGCCATTACCATCTGAAATTCTTAATCAGTTTTGAGCAAGGGCCTAGCATTTTCATTTTGCACTGGGCCCCCAAATCATATTGCTGGTCCTGCTTATGTATATCCTTCAGAAACATTTCCATGCATGTACAAGCATATGTTAGCTTATTTTATTTTTTTTAAACACAGTAGCTCATCAAGTCCTTTTCTTCTTCCCGGGCGTGCAGAAAGACCTCATTTCTCAGCCTAACTTTCAGTTAAGTTGGAACTCTGTGACTGAGCTCTGGCCAGTGGAAGGTAGGCAGAAGTGAGGAACACCACCTCCAGAAGGATCCCCTAAAGGGACATACCCACTCTTCTGCACAGTCCTTCTCTCGTGTGGATGGCTCTTGATGTTTGCACAGGAATGAAGGACTCTGAAAGCATACCGTCATGTGAGAGGAGGATCCCGTCATGAGTCATCCCTGAAGGGCGAGCCACTTGGAAGAACCTCTAACCCACATGAGACTGCAATTCTATCAGGCTGTGGCCTCTTTGGGGTGATTTATTACAGCCGTTGTAGTGTTAATTACTGTAAGACATACACAAATAAGATCATACTCTGTGTGTGTACACATTATGTGTGCATGCATGCTAAGTCACTTCAGTTGTGTCCAACTCTTTGGGACCCTACGGACTGTAGCCCGCTAGACTCACCTAGCCATAGGTTTCTCCAGTTCGAATGGTTTCGTATGCCCTCCTTCAGGAAATCTTCCTGACTCAGATATCCCAGCCATGTCTCTTATGTCTTCTGCATTGGCAGGCGGGTTCTTTACCATTAGTGGCACCTGGGAAGCCCATATATTACATATATATATATATACATGTATGAAATATGTATATAAATGTTTATATATATAAGTATCATATATGTCTTTAATATATAAATATTATGTATACATGTAAATGTCTTTGGCACCTTTAGCGTCCCTGGTAGCTCAGCTGGTAAAGAATCCACCTGCAATGAAGGAGACCCTGGTTCCAATCCTGGGTCAGGAAGATCCCCTGGAGAAAGGATAGGCTACCCACACCAATATTCTTGGGCTTCCCTGGTGGCTTAGATGATAAAGAATCTGCATGAAATGCGGGAGACCTGGGTTCAATCCCTGGGTTGGGAAGACCCCTGCAGGAGGGCACGGCAACCCACTCCAGTATTCTTGCTTGGAGAATCCCCATGGACAGAGGAGCCTGGCGGGCTACAGTCCATGGGATCGCAAAGAGCTGGACATGACTGAGTGAAGTGTTCTCATCATATGTATGTTGAATTTATACTTTAATTCATTGTGAGTTCTTTGTAGGCAATTCACCACAGCTCTGAGTAATGACAACCTAAGCGATGTGTATCAAGTGCAGAGCAGGAGAATTTCTACAGAACCCTTTGGTCCGGATCTATTTACCTCTTCTCCTTCCTCTGTGTCAAAGCAGAACTGACACCTGTAGACTGTACTTCTTGAGCCAGCTGGCTTCCTGTTGGGCCTGGCCAACGGAAGACAAGAAATGAGGCGGGAGAAAGGGAAAGGCCAGAGTATTTTCTACTTTTCTCGTTGCCTTGATGCATCTTTAGCAGCTGCTGCGTGCTTTTGGTGCCTCTAGCTCTTACTGGACAGGCCCTCCAGAGTTCTGACTAAAACTAATTGATCCAGGCCCTGGGCTCCATAACACCATCTCCCTTCTTCATTATCGACTGAATGGCTGTGTCCTCCCCCTCCCCAAATCCATATGTTGACGCCCTAACCCTCACTGTAGCTGTATCTCCTTGTAAAGGAGATAGGTCCTTTACGAGGTGATCACGGTTAAATATGCTCATCAGAGTCCTGGTCCTTCTAAGGAGACACACCAGAGAGCTCTCTCTCTGTCTCTTTTCCTTCCCCCTTTATCTTCCCCCTCACGCACAGCACAGTGAGATGGTAGCTTCCTAGAGAAGCGACCTCAGAATGAACCCTACCTTGCCGGCACCTTGATCTTGGACTTCCTAGCCTCTAGAACTCTGAGTAATAAAGTTCTGTTGTGTGAACCACCCAGTACACGGTCTTTTATTAGAGCATCTTGAACAGATGGAGACCCCCTTCCAGCGGAGAAGGACTGGTAGCTGCCTGGCATTGCTCATTTCTGAGCTGTCTCACTGTTCTCCTTCCGGCTTCTCAGCTTTTCTATTGCCTGTTGTCTGCATTGAACTCCCTTTGTCTCAAGCACTCACCGTGGTTTCCTTTCTCCTGGCCAGACCCTGAATGACTCACTCCCATCCTGCTCAAAGACGTTGCATGGACTCAGACATATTCAGCTCCCTTCACTGACAACAGTGTGCTACTTAAGAAAGATGTTACTGGGGCTTCCCTGGCAGCTCAGCGGTAAAGAATCTGCCTGCCAATGCACGAGATGCGTCTGGGTGGGGAAGACCCCACATGCCACAGAGCAACTGGGCTTGCACACCACAACTGTTAAACACGTGCCCTAGAGCCCAGGAGCCACAACCACGAGGCGCGTGTGCCTCATAAAATCCTTGAAACCCTGGAGCCCGTGCTCCACGAGAGAGGCCACCACAATGAGGAGCCACACGCCACAAATAGAGAGTACCCACTGCTCACCACAGCTAGAGAAGAGCCCACACAAAGCAATGAAAACCCAGGACAGCCAAAAAGAAATTAAAAAAAAATTTTTTAAGACATTATCAAATCGGACTGGCCTGAGTTTGAATCCTGACCCCACCCACTTCCTGGTTTAGTCACCAGAGTGTCACTTTAGTCTCACTAAGGCTCAGTTTCCTCATCTGCAAAATGGTGATAAAAACACATAGCTGAAGTCTAGCTCACGAAGGATACAATGCTTGAAAGGGGGCTAAGCATAATGCCTGACACACAGGACGTGTTCAGTAAGTGTTAGCTAATATACCAGGAGGAGGGACAGGGCTTGGTGAGAAGCTGACATGACTGGGCATAATTGCCAGAATCTTCTTGTAATTTGCGATGTGTAGTCAGTCTCCTAATAGCACGGGGAGCCTCTTGTGCAGCATCCTAGGAACTTGTTTATAATCCCTTATTTATAATCAGGGTCCAGAACACATTATGGGAGAGTCTCAGAAAGTCTGGTTGGTCCTGATTTCCTAATTACTGCAGAGCACCTTACATTGGCCCTGTCTTTTTTCTTGTCCTGCCTCCAGCTGGCCCTGAACTTGCCCTAAGTTTCTGGGCCTTTAACCAAAGAACCACAGTATCTGCAGTCCTCTTTCCCTTTACCTCTCACTCCCTCACATCTCAGATTCTCCCAGAATCTGAGACTTCCAAAGTCATCAAAAACCTAAGGAACTGCTGAGAATTCCCAACCTGGAGTCAGCAAGCTTTTTCTGTAAAGAGACAGATAGTAAATATTCCAGGGTTTATTTGCAGGCCACTTACAGTTTATGTGCTAACTACTCAGATCCACCTTTTTTGTGTGAATGCAGCTGTAAGTGAATGGGCATGGCTGTGTACCCATCAAACTATGTTTATAGAAACTGACAGTTGAATTTCATATAATTTTTACTTGTCAAAAAATATTATTTTTCTTTTGATCACTATTAAAGAAGTTATCTTTTTTTAACTATCTAAAATATAAAAAAATATTCTCAGCTCTCAAGCTGTACAAAAAACAGATAGCAGGCAGAATTTGGCCTGTAGGCCATAGCTTTCTGATGGCCTGGAATTTGGATGGAATTTTCTACTCAAATCCCTGTGCCTTTTTAGTTGTGGCCCTCTTCCTTTCCTTCTTTGCTGTGTGACACTGGGTAAGTCACTTAGCCTCTCTAAGCCACAGCAGGTTTTTTTTTCTTTTGCACTAAATTTATTTTTCAGTTTTATGAGATAGAACTGGCCTTCATTACAAGTTTAAGGTGGACAGCAGCATGATTTGATTTACATATATTGTAAAAGGATTACCATGATAATTTTAGTTCACATCCATGGTCTTCAGTTCTTTATCAGTAACTCCAGAGTAGCAGTAGATGCACGTTTATTAAAACCAGTTCTTCACTGAGGATGGGGCAGGAGAGCAGCTGTTGGTTTTGCTGTTACTGTTTTCAACCTTTTTGTTTGTTTGTTTAGGCATCCAGGTAAAAAAAATCTCATTTCAACAGAAAGTTCCCCTGGAATTAATCTGGGAAATTACTAAATGATCCAGTGGTTCCAAATCTTTTTCCTACCTCCTCATTCTTTACCCGCACAAAACAAATGCAGATTTCGAAGAGTAAAGTGGATTTGGCATAAAAGTTTACTTTCCTCCCTGAGAACTCCCTTATTAGACGATCAGTATGTTTGTTCATCATGGATGGAGGAGCCTGGCGGGCTGCAGACCGTAGCGTCGCACAGTCGGACACGACCAAAGCGACTTAGCAGGCACGCATGTTTGTTTATGACCTGTTTATATATTTGTTCTAGGCACAGAGTTCCATACACTCATTAAAGAAATATGTGTGGATCGCCCCCTATGTGCAGAGCACACTGGATGTTCTGACTTCTTAGGGAGGAGCCCAGTCATGAAATAGGAGTGGGGGAGCGGGGGAAGGGGGCTGAGTGCGGTGGGGACGGACCACGTAGGAATGCGGAGAAACAGGGAGGGGCAATTAGTCACCCTGGCTTCTGGGTTCCCAGAACCGTCCCCACTGTCATTCCCAACCCCCTGCTATCTTGCCTCCCCGATTTCCTTCCGGTGCTTTTGCCAAACACAGGCTTCAGTGTCCCCGGCCAGCGCATCCCTTCCGCCGTTGGTCCTTTCCCAGCGCGCAGGGAGAGAGGGCAAAGAGCTTGGGTATCACACCCTTCTCCCCCGCGCGCCCCCTCCCATCGCCCTCCTTCTCGGAAATGCCCCCCGCCCCACTCGCAGCTACAGCCCCCACCGCTGCCCTTTATCAGTTCAGGACACGTGGGAGCCTGGCGACCCTCGGACCTCCCCGCGGTGTTCCGATCTCCGTAGGGAAACCGAATCAAGGCTGACCCCAATCTGTTTCTGTGACCTTTTCTGCAGAGAAACGCGGCGGCCTGCGATTGCTAGGGAACGCAGGCAAACACAAGTTCCCTGTGAGCTTTCAGCCTAGAAAAACCTCCAGTCCGGGCCTTCACTCTTGTGGGGCGGGGCGGGGCTGGGGGGTTAGAAGAGAAAACCACCCTCTTGGTTTTCTCGGGACAACGCTGGTTTTTCTCCAGGGCCAGTCCTTTCTGCCCTTATTTCTTCACTCACCTCTCTTCCCCACTCTTGACTGAAGAAAAGTCCTTACAAGATCGAATTTTGACTTCTCTTCTGAGGAGTTTTCAGAACCCCCTGGGATAGCTGTTACCTCTCTCAGCTTTTCATCTGCTCTTGGAATCTGTTCGTCTCTCTCAGGCTGAGTGGCCCCTTGGCACCCACTCCCTGACAGATTTAACCTGATTTTTAATCTCCCTTCCTCTCTTCTTGACCCAATAAGATAGACACTTTGGGGTAGCTTTTAGCCCATGCCTGTCCCTTCTCTGAGGATTTCACACACAGAGAGAGAATTAGATTTCTGGGTGTACCCTCAGCAGCCATGTTTGAGTTTAAGCACTTAAACCGGATCTTTACCTCCATGGTGTTAACTGGACCAGAAAGTACGGGACTAACAACTGGGCCAAGCCCTTTCTTTCTTCTAGACTTTGAAGATGCTAATAGCAACCTGAGCTGATCTCTTAGATGCAGGAGATGCAGGCAGGGAGGGCTTTGCCACCTGAATGTCGAATCAGTGAAAACTGGTCTGTAAAGAAGAAAGGACACAGATTCTCAGAAAGAAGGAGAGTTGAGGCTGGAAGAGTAACTCCCTAAGGATGCAACAGCTTTCTTCTTCCTACTTCCTGACTTTGGAGAGCAGCTGCCCTTGGCTTCCTTGAAACTCACAATAAATGTGGTATGTAAGTCTGCGTGAGATAGGATGCAAGTGGCTTCGATGGGTGAAGAATCTGCCAGTATCTTCAGTGAAGGCAAGGGTGTTAGTTAGTTGTGGTGCAAGGAAGCCCCCCCAAAAGCCATTTTAACGGAAGTTATTTTGTATAAGAATATGTAGCATTGTCAAGTGAGCATAAACAGAAGATAGGGAAGACAGCAAAATCTTTGAAGAGTTCTATATACAAGTGGAAAAGAAATGGCTGCCTCACCGTAAACAAATTCTGTTTAAATATGTAAACATCATTGCCCCATAGAACACACATGCCACATAGCCTAGGGATGAATGACTCTTCTAATTTGTGTCACTTTTAACTATTTTTTAAATTGAGGTATGATTTACCTAGAGTACAATTCAATTTATATCATTTAAAATCAATAATACATAGTATTCAGAGTTGGTATGGACATCTATGAGTCCTTTGTCACAATTAATGCTCTCTTAAAGAGTAAATTCTGTGTGTAGAGTTGGTATTTCTATTTTTCTTATACAACTACAAACATTTATTAACTGCTTTGAGATGACAATTTGATAAATATGACACTCATTTTCAGTTCAGTTCAGTTCAGTTGCTCAGTCGTGTCTGACTCTTTGCGACCCCATGAATCACAGCACGCCAGGCCTCCCTGTCCATCACCAACTCCCGGAGTTCACTCAGACTCACGTCCATCAAGTCAGTGATGCCATCCAGCCATCTCATCCTCTGTCATCCCCTTCTCCTCCTGCCCCCAATCCCTCCGAGCATCAGAGTCTTTTCCAATGAGTCAACTCTTCAAATGAGGTGGCCAAAGTACTGGAGTTTCAGCTTTAGCATCATTCCTTCCAAAGAAATCACAGGGCTGATCTCCTTCAGAATGGACTGGTTGGATCTCCTTGCAGTCCAAGGGACTCTCAACAGTCTTCTCCAGCACCACAGTTCAAAAGCATCAATTCTTTGGCGCTCAGCCTTCTTCACAGTCCAACTCTCACATCCATACATGACCACAGGAAAAACCATAGCCTTGACTAGATGAACCTTTGTTGACAAAGTAATGTCTCTGCTTTTGAATATGCTATCTAGGTTGGTCATAACTTTCCTTCCAAGGAGTAAGCATCTTTTAATTTCATGGCTGCAGTCACCATCTGTAGTGATTTTGGAGCCCAGAAAAATAAAGTCTGACACTGTTTCCACTGTTTCCCATCTATTTCCCATGAAGTGATGGGACCAGATGCCATGATCTTCGTTTTCTGAATGTTAAGCTTTAAGCCAACTTTTTCACTCTCCACTTTCATTTTCATCAAGAGGCTTTTTAGTTCCTCTTCACTTTCTGCCATAAGGGTGGTATCATCTGCATATCTGAGGTTATTGATATTTCTCCCGGCAATCTTGATTCCAGCTTGTGCTTCTTCCAGACACTCATTTTAATCAAACATAAATTTGGGGTAAATTTTGGAGGTTAGATTTGATGAAGAGACAGTATCTAGAACCCATATGTCATTAACGTTGCCTAAAAGTGTTGAGAGTCTCCTAAGCATTCCTACCTTTCACTTCTTGTCATTATGTTTAACATGAGCAGTATAAGGGACATCTGTTGCTTATGTATGCCCAACACCCCTTTTTCTGCTAAGAGCACCCATCTCTTCCATTTGGAAAACTATTGTTCTCTCATTCTTAGATTCTGTGGCTCAGAATTGGAGGAGTGGGTGGGCACAAGATTCATGCCTGACCAATCAACTTACCATCTGCCTGAGACATGTGACCTGAGCTGGGCCAGTGGGAGCTTCACTAGGAATCTCAGTGAGACCCCGAAAAAGAGGCATTCTCTCTCAGTTGAGATTTTAAAGCCGGTGGAAGGCAAGCTTGCCAGCCAGCCGTGCGCCATCTTTACCATCGCATGGTGGCCCCCTATCCGGGAATGAAGCCAACTCAGAGAGACACTAAACCAGAGATGGAGACAGATTCTTGATCACAACAGATCCAGTCAGATCTACTCTACCTCTTGTCTTTTTGGTTATGTGAGCCAAACCTCCTCTATGCTTAATCGAACTTGAACTCAGTTTCAAAACTCGCAAGGCAGAGTCTTGAGTAATACCACCACCATCATCATAATTGTTATCTGCAGCACCACCCCTCCTTCCTGGAGCCAGAAGCAAAAGTCCACATCCTGAAGCAGAGCCACAGATGATCAGAATAATCAGAGGACCAAGTGCCCTTGGGAAATGCAGGGGTGCAGTGCAGGTGTGGCGGTTGAGTAGGACAGAGGAGACACTGGCAGAGAAGTGCTTCTAGAGCAGAGGAGACACAAGGCAGAGTTCTACCACTAAGAGACAGGCTGCAGCTCCCTGCTCCCCGAAATCTCATGTCTCATTTCCGAGTTCTGACTGTAAACGCCTTGTAGCGTGGGTGCTCAGTTGCTCAGTTGTTTGACTCTTTGTGACCCCACATACACTTTTTGGTTGGTTGTGTGCCACCACCCCCGTGGACCAATGTGACCCAGACTCAGCCAGTCAGATACTCTCTCCCATGACTGACTCAGGTAAGTGACTCAAGGATGGAAGAGCTCATCAGAGCTCATTTATTTCAGTGGTGGTGCGCTCACCAGCTTCTGTCACAAACCCTTGCTAAGGCCCATGCTGCCTAGCCCTCTGGCTCTCCTCTGGCTCCTGAGTTTTTCGAAGCCTGGTCCCCCAGTCTTCAGCCAGATCTCTAAGCTGCAGATAACCTTCCAATGAATTTCCACCTGTGCAAGTCAGTTCAGTTCCATTCAGTTTAGTCTCTCAGTCACATCTGACTCTTTGAGACCCCATGGACTGCAGCATGCCAGGCCTCCCTGTCCATCACCAACTGCCAGAGTTTATTCAAACTCATGTCCATTGAGTTGGTGATGCCACCCAACCATCTCATCTTCTGTCATCCCTGTCTCCTCCTGCCTTCAATCTTTCCCAGCTTCGGAGTCTGTTCAAATGAGTCAGCTCTTTGCATCAGGTGGCCAAAGTATTGGAGTTTTAGCTTCAACATCAGTCCTTCCAATGAACACCCAGGACCGATTTCCCTTAGGTTGGACTGGTTGGATCTCCTTGCAGTCCAAGGGACTCTCAAGAGTCTTCTCCAACACCACAGTTCAAAAGCATCAATTCTTCAGCGCTCAGCTTTCTTCATAGTGCAACTCTTACATCCATGCATGACTACCGGAAAAACCATAACCTTGACTAGACGGACCTTTGTTGGCAAAGTAATGTCTCTGCTTTTTAATATGCTGTCTAGGCTGGTCATAACTTTTCTTCCAAGGAGCAAGCATCTTTTAATTTCATGGCTGCAGTCACCATCTGCAGTAATTTTGGAGCCTCCAAAAATAAAGTCTCTCACTGTTTCCACAGTGCAAGTCAGGCAGCATTAACTTGTGTTGCATGCAAACGAGACACCTCTTTGACAGTGCAGGCCAGCTGCTCCTCCAATGATATAGCCTAGTTTCTCTTACTTTATTTCTCTTCCTAGGCTACGTCCTGCATGGCCCTTTATAATGTGCTTTACTGGAAGCCTCCTCCAAACAATTGTTATTTGTCGTTTTCATTCTCATTCCTTGTAGTGGATAATGATAGGCTTGTTCTTTCCCTGCAGTGAATCCTCCTTCTCTGTAACTGATTCCTCACCTCCAACAGCTTGAACTTGGGCTTTGGCCATCACTGATTGCTCAAGCATTAGATATCTTATGCTGGGCCAATCAGAGTTCTGTCTCCTAGGAGTTTATAAACATAACCTGCTGCTAAGTCACTTCAGTCGTATCCGACTCTGCGTGACCCCATAGACATCAGCCCACCAGGCTCCCCCGTCCCTGGGATTCTCCAGGCAAGAACACTGGAGTGGGTTGCCATTTCCTTCTCCAATGCATGAAAGTGAAAAAGTGAAAGTGAAGTCGCTCAGTCGACTCCGACTCTTAGCGACCCCATGGACTGCAGCCCACCAGGCTCCTCCATCCATGGGATTTTCCAGGCAAGAGTACTGGAGTGGGGTGCCATTGCCTTCTCCAAAACATAACCTAGGGAATGTGAAAGTTGTAAGCGACTACAGTTAAACCTCAGAAGTGATGTTCTAGGGGAAAGGTCTATAGTTTTCTGTTGCTAAGGTTTGGGATTTTTTTCTGGGTCCCAACATTTACCTATCTTGAGGAGAGATCTAATAAATATACACTTCTTGATTGTTGTTGTTCAGTCGCTCAGTGGTGTCCGACTATTTATGATCCCATGGACTGCAGCACCCCAGGCTTCCCTGTCCTCTACCATTTCCCAGAGCTTGCTCAAACTCATGTCCATTGAGTCAGTGATTATCAGGGAATGTTTAACAGGAGGATTCCTACGTGCTGTTTCTCACAGTCCTTTGTTTCATTTTAAGTGGAACAGCACGCTGCCCCCAGGAACTGAGGTCATTATGTGACACACGCTTGAATCTCCTTTAGTAAAAATTCTGTTTATGACAAAACTGCTTAGTCTCGATCCCCTTTCTTGAGATATGGATTGTCTCCTTATCTTGTGACCATTATTAATCTCTTGTTCCCTTGGTAACAGTTGCTGTACATTTGGTTTTCTGATCTTTATCATTGTTGAAAGAAACTTCTTGTACCACAGGCTTTATATACTCACAGAGAAATCATTAAAACACCTTCGCTCCATCAGAGCTTGGCTCCCCGTGTCTATCTTTCTCTCTCTCTCTCTCGGGCTGATTGTTTGGAGCACAGAGATCCGTCTTGGTAAACCAGGGAGTATCAGCCTCTCTCTTTCACTTTGTTATCATCGCCTCTGGACCACCAGGTCCCTGTGCATTAAAGGACCCCAACAAGTGGCGCCCCAGAACAGGGACTCTGGTACACGTGCATTTTGGTCGGAGGGACTCGGGACTTATTGAGGTCAGGACCTATTGAGGTCGGTAAGTACTAAGACATGGGTCAAACAGCTGGAAAGCCCCATCATTTCTCTACTTTACTTCACCATTTGTTTAACGCTCAGAGACTTTTGGTTTCGTGCTAATGAATAGAGGCTTGCTTTCAAACAGTGGTTAAATGTAATCCTTGGTTCCCTGATAAATGCAGTTTTGATTTAGAAATCTGGCACCGGGTCAAAGAAAATGTTGAATGAGCCACCAAGAAAGGAAAAAATATTCCAATTGATTTCTAGCCCTCACAATATTCAACAACAGACAAAACACTTATTGCATGAATATGAATGAGATGATAAAACTTTACAAAAGGGCCTAATTAGAACAACATAAAATATTTCAAAATTTTCTTACTAGCCCTGCCCCGGCTGTTCCAAATGCTCCTCCTCTACTAACAGGCGCAACTGCAAAAGTCTCTCCTTTGTTAAAACCTAATGAAAGTTATACTAATTTTTTAGCTAGATTAGAAACTGCTATTTCCCATACTGTAATCAGAGAAGAAACCAAGAAACAGCTAGAGAAATTACTTGCTTTCAGATTACTTGCTTATGAAACTGCAAATCAGAAATGTCAGAGAGCTATGGCTACAATTCTTGAGACTGGGACTATTACTGATTATTTAAAGGCTTGTCACAATCTAGGATCAGAAACTCAAAAGATACAAAGGCTAACTGAAACAATGGCTACTACCTTTAAAAAGGGAAATGAAAGATGCTTTACATGTGGAGATAAAAACCATTTAAAAAGAGACTGCCCTAAGAAGGCTAATAAAAACCCTCTAAGAATTCACCCTCGCTACCTTAGAGGAATGCATTGGGCCAAAGACTGTAAATCTAAATTTGATATTGAAGGAAAACCTATTCCAAGAAACTCCAAACAGGGGACTCCCCAGGTCCCCTACAACAAAAACCAGGGGCAAATTCTATCTTTTCCCGCAAACCCTCAACATCCAGCAATGCTGCCATCAATATACCAGCCCCAAGTGATTTTTTTCCTTTACCCTCAAGCAGTCCCTTCTAGAGTACCTACCGGACTTTTTGGACCCCTGCCCCCACAAACCTGCAGTCTTTTATTTGGCTGATCTAATTTGGCTTCTAAAAGAATCACTGTTCACCCTAGAATAATTGATTCAAATTATAAAGGAGAGATTCAAATTATGATGTCATGTCAGATTCTATGGCAATTCAAAAAGGGGGACAAAATTGTGCAGTTACTTCTTTTGCCTTCAGTTCAGTTCAGTTCAGTTGCTCAGTCGTGTCTAACTCTTTGCAACCCCATGAACTGCAGCATGCCAGGCCTCCCTGTCCATCACCAACCCCCGGAATTCACTCAAACTCACGTCCATCGAGTCGGTGATGCCATCCAGCCATCTCATCCTCTGTTGTCCCCTTCTCCTCCTGCCCCCAATCCCTCCCAGCATCAGAGTCTTTGCCAATGAGTCAACTCTTCGCATGAGGTGGCCGAAGTACTGGAGTTTACATTTCTATTAACTCCTCTAATAATGTATGGACAGGCAGATTCGGCAGCACAGATCAAAAACAATCCTTATGGACATCATTGGTATCTGACTATGCCCAACTAAATATAAATATCAAAATTAATGGTAAAAGATTTTCTGGTCTCCTTGACACTGGATCTGGTATTACTATTATTTCCAAACACTTATGGCCCAAATCCTGGCCTATACAAAAAATCTCTTACCGAACTGCAGAAATTTCTCAAACCAAAATACAAGAAGTTTATCAAAATGTTCAAATCTACCCATATAAAGGACCCCAACAGGTCATGCCGTCCAACCATCTCGTCCTCTGTCATCCCCTTCTCCTCCTGCCTTCAATCTTTCCCAGCATCAGGGTCTTTTCTAATGAGTCAGCTCTTCGCATCAGGTGGCCAAAGTAATGGAGCTCAGCTTCAGCATCAATCCTTCTAATGAATATTCAGGATTGATTTCCTATAGGATTGACTGGTTTGATGTCCTTGCAGTCCAGGGGACTCTCAAGAACCTTCTCCAACACCACAGTTCAAAAGCATCAGTTCTTTGGCCTTCTTTATGGTCCAACTTTCACATCCGTACATGACTACTGGAAAAAACGATACCTTTGACTATACCGACCTTTGTTGGTAATGTCTCTGTTTTTTAATACACTGTCAAGGTTTGTTATAGCCTTTCTTCAAGGAGCAAGCATCTTTTAATTTCATGGCTTCAGTCACCATCTGCAGTGATTTTGGAGTCCAAAAAAATAAAATCTGCCACTGTTTCCTTTGTTTCCCCATCTATTTCCCATGAAGTGATGGGACCAGATGCCATGATCTTAGTTTTTTGAATGTTGGAGTTTTGAGCCAGGTTTTTCACTCTCCTCTTTCACCTTCATCAAGAGGCTCTTTAGTCCCTCTTTGGTTTCTGCCGTAAGGTTGATGTCATCTGCATATCTGAGGTTATTGATATTTCTCCCAGCAATCTTGATTCCAGCTTGTGCTTCATCCAGCCCAGCATTTCGCATGATGTATTCTGCATATAAGGGACTTCCCTGGTGGCTCAGACAGTTAAGCGTCTGTCTACAGTGTGGGAGACCCAGGTTCCATCCCTGGGTCGGGAAGAATGGAGAAGGAAATGGCAATCCACTCCAGTACTATTGCCTGGAAAATCCCATGGACAGAGGAGCTTGGTAGGCTACATACAGTCCATGGGGTCGCAAAGAGTCGGACATGACTGAGTGACTTTACTTACTTTACTTACTCTGCATGTAAGTTAAATAAGCAGGGTGATAATATACAGCCTTGACATACTCCTTTCCCAATTTGGAACCAGTCCATTGTTCCATGCCTGGTTCTAACTAATCTACATATAGATTTCTCAGGAGGCAGGTAAGATGGTCTGGTATTCCCATCTCTTGAGGAATTTTCCACAGTTTGTTGTGTTCCACACAGTGAAAGGCTTTAGTGTGGTCCATGAAGCAGAAGTAGATGTTTTACTGGAATTCTCTTGCTTTTTATATGATCCAGTGGATGTTGGCAATTTCATCTCTGGTTCTTCTGCCTTTTCTAAATCAGCTTGAACATCTGGAAGTTCTCAATTCACACACTGTTGAAGCCTCGCTTGAAGAATTTTGAGCACTACTTTACTAGCGTGTGAAACGAGTGCAATTATGCAGTAGTTTGAATATTCTTTGGCATTGCCTTTCTTTGGGATTAGAGTGAAAACTGACCTTTTCCAGTCCTATGGCCACTGCTGAGTTTTCCAAATTTGCTGGCATATTGAGTGCAGCATTTTCACAGCGTCATCTTTTAAGATTTGAAATAGCTCAGCGGGAATTCCATCACCTCCATTAGCTTTGCTTGTAGTGATGGTTCCTAAGGCCCACTTGACTTCACACTCTAGGATGTCTGACTCTAGGTGAGTGATCACACTATCGTGGTTATCTGAGTCATTAAGATCTCTTTTGTACAGTTCTTCTGTGTATTCTTGCCACCTCTTCTTAATATCTTCTGCTTCTGTTAGGTCCATACCTTCTGATTAAGTTTTCTAACATTGGCTTTGTTGTTTAGTTGCTCAGTTGTGTCGATTCTTTTGCCACCCCATGGACTGTAGCCCCAGCAGGCTCCTCTGTCCATGAGATTTCCTAGGCAAAAATATTGGAGTGAGTTGCCATTTCCTTCTCCAGGGGATCTTCCCGACTGAGGTGTTGGACCCAGGGATCAAACCCATATCCCCTGTCCTTGTCTTCTGCATTGCAGGTAAATTCTTTACCGCTGAGCCACCAGGGAGGGCCCCTTATCTGCAGTCAAAACAACCTTAATTCATAATCTCCATGTGATATAAGGCTCCTTGGAGGTAGGACCAGGTTTTCATTCATTCATCCATTTATTCATTGATAAACCATTTATTGGACATTTACTGTGTTTCAGGCACTGTGGTAGGCGCTTAGCACACAAAGATAAATTAGACAAATACCTGAATTCAAGGAGCCTGCTCTCTGTCTAGTTTGGGTGTAAATGTCTTCAGTCAATCATTCATTCATTTAACAAATCGTTCATTTATTTTAATGAACTAATTGTCACCAGCACTTATTTACATGACAGGCCCGAGTACTAAATGCTTTTCTTTTTTTTTTCTTTATATTATACTCCAAAATATGTTGTCAAAATCAAAATTAATAAAATATCTAAAAAATTTTGGAAGACAATTTTAATGGAAATGTATTTAAAATTTTTGAAAAATATCCTATTACCTTGAACATCCATCTACAGGGAAAGGTTTTCCTAGGCTCTGGCTACATGACCACTGGTGAACTGGATCCAAGGTGAAAAACTAATTGAACGATCCAGCCAGTCTGTTTTGCTAGGGCGGTTTAATACATCCCAGTGTCAGGACTAGTACTTCTAGTTCCCCACTCTGCATACAAGCATACAAATGAGTCATGATGCGTTGTGCCCAGGCAGTTTTCAGATTTTTCTGATAATCAGAAATATAGGCAAATACAGATGGAAAGCAAACACAGTAGCTTCAGAGTCAATGTAAGTGGATGTCCTGTTGTATTTTTTGAGTTAGATTTAGTAATATTTACATTCAATAGTTTCGGGTGACCATCTTGACACCTTTAAACAAATTTATTTTCTTCTAGATAAAAAAACAAACAAACAAAGTCTAATGTAATGGGTTTTAGTTGGACCATTAAGCAAGAAAATTGCAAAGAAGATTTAATCATCATATCCTAGTATAATATACATAAACCTTGACTGGTTTGCTCATTCCTGGAAGTCAGCCTCAGGACAGTATCTTAAGAATAGGACTAAGAGGCCAGTAGCAACAGATTAATTTCAAATAAATTGCGTAGTAGTGCTAGAAACTAATGAAACTCTAACTAAATGCTTTTCTTGTTTAATTCTCATAACAACTCTATGAGATATGTCCCAATTTGCAGATGAAGGAACTGAGTCACAGAGAGGTTGTGAGGCTTTGCCAAAGTCACAAAACTAGGTGCTGGAGATGGGTCTCCAATCCTGTCTGACTACAGGGCTCTTGCTTCTAATCATTGTGTAACCTCCTTGTCAAAATAAAGAATCCCAAAGCACTGTATCATATATTTACAGAGGTGTGTATAAAGTTCACAGGGAAGAAAGTGACTAAGTTGGCTAGGAGGTTGGAGTTCAAAAAAGGTTTCACAGCAGAAGAGATCTGAGCAATCTTGGAGGATAAAAGAGTTGTATAGAACTCTTGCATGGCGCCTTGCATAGAACTTTGCATATAAACTCAATAAAATAATGATAAGGCTGCTTAAGCCTCTGGAAGCAGTGGTTTTGCTGTTTGCATAGAGGCTAGGGGTGTTTCCTACTGCCTTCTGAGGCATGCTTTTTGTGATTTAGCAATGGTGGGCATGATCATTAGATCCTTTATGTATTATTTCATGCTTCCCTGGTGGCTCAGTGGTGAAGAAGCTGCCTGCCAATACAGGAGACTCAGGAGAATACAGGGTTCAATCCCTGGGTGGGGAAAATCCCCTGGAGAAAGAAATGGCAGTACATTCCAGTATTCTTGCCTGGGGGAGCCTAAGGACAGAGAGGCCTAGTGGGCTCTAGTCCATGCGGTTACAAAGAGTGAGACATGACTTAGTGAGTAAACAACAACAGTAATGACAAAATCATTTATGCTCAAAAAAACTTTGTGAAATAAGTAGTATGGGTATCAGCTTTGGGAGATGGGTGAGGAAAAAAAGACTGATGTTGGATGACTTGGTGACTATGTGGCACACATGGTGAGTAAGTGGCAGAACAAGACAAGGACCTGGTGTCTTACCCTCTGGAAGGCGGGACTGACTAGCAGGATTCCTTAATCTAGCCAGATTCCTTAACCTTTACTCTCCTGTTCTAGGCTTTGCTGTTTCCAACCTCTATACCTGAGCTTCTGAAGGGTCCCTCTTCTAGGAACCCCTACTCCTTCCTCCTCATTTGCAGCTCTCCCAATTCTACTCATCTTTCAAGATCAAGCTCCCTTGACTTCTCTGGTGGTCCAGTGGTTAGGAGTTCACCTGCCAATGTGGGCAACACAGCTTTGATCCCTGGTCTGGGAAGACGCTCCCACACTCTAGCCACCTGATGCAGAGTCCACTCACTGGACAAGACCCTTATTCTGGGAAAGATTGAGGGCAGGAGAAGGGGGTGACAGAGGATGAGACGGTTGGATGGTATCACTGATTCAATGGATATGAATTTGAGAAAACTTCAGGAGAGAGTGAAGGACAGGGAAGCCTATCACGCTGTAATCCATGGGGTTGCAAAGAGTTGGACATGACTTAGTCACTGAACAACAACAACTGGGAGGGTTCCACATGCCCTGGGGCAACTGGGCCCATAGGCTACAACTGACAAGCCTGCATGCCCTAGAGCCTGTGCTCTGCAACAAGAGAAGTGAGATGAAGTGAAAGTCGCTCAGTCATGTCCAACTCTTTGGGACCTCATGGACTGTACAGTCCATACAATTTTCCAGGCCAGAATATTGGAGTAGGCAGCCTTTCCCTTCTCCAGGGGATCTTCCCAACCCAGGGATCGAACCCAGGTCTTCTGCATTGCAGGCGGATTCTTACCCTCTAAGCCAAAAGGGAAGCCCAAGAATACTGGAGTGGGTAGTCTATCCCTTCTCCCGCAGATATACCCAACCCAGGAATTGAATTGGGGTCTCCTGCATTGCAGGTGGATTCTTTATCAGCTGAGCTATCAGGGAAGCCAGAAGCCCAGGCACTGTAACTAGAGAGTAGCCCCTGTTCACCACAACTAGAAAAAGCCCAAGGAGGTAATGAAGACCCAGCACAGCCAAAAATAAAAATTAAAAAATAGAACTACCATGTTGTTCAGTCGCTAAGTCATATCTGACTTTGCAATTCCATGGACTGTAGCATGCCAGGCTTCCTTGTCCTTCACTATCTCCTGGAATTTGCTCAAACTCATGTCCATTGAGTTGGTGATGCCATCCAATAACCTCATTCTCTGTCGCCCTTTCTCTTCCTGCCTTCAATCTTTCCCAGCATCAGGGTCTTTTCCAGTGAGTCAGCTCATCACATCAGGAGGCCAGAGTGTTGGAGCTTTAGCTTCAGCATCAGTCCTTCCAATGAGTATTCAGGGTTGATTTGCTTCAGGATTGACTGGTTTGATCTCCTTGCTGTCCAAGGGACTCTCAAGAGTCTTTCTGAGCACCACAATTTTAAAGTATCAATTCTTTGGTGCTCAGTTGTCTTTATGGTCCAACTTTGCTCACAAAAGTCTGTATAGTCAAAGCTATGGTTTTTCCAGTAGTCATGTACAGATGTGAGCGTTGGACCATAAAGAACCACCATATGACCCAGCAACTCCACTCATGGTTATATATCTAAACAAACAAAAGATATATGCACCCCAATGTTCATTAAAAAAGAAAGATCAAGCTCACTCCACATCTTCCTCCCAAGCCTTCTCCAGGTTCATTCAGCCCACTGTCTAAGCCCCAATTAAACCCCTTACCCCTGCTTCCAATCAGATTCCTGCCCTGAAAACTTCCTATATAGAAAGTCTAGACTTGTCACAGCCAACCAGCCTTCCTCATCAGAACTCCTGTTACCTAATCACTCCAGCCTTTGGTCAGACTTTCATTTTTGTTTACTTCATGTATGTACATCTTTTCTCTTGTAGAATGTGAAAGGAATACCATAAACTTTTTTTGGAATCATACATGTATTGACCTCCCTGGTAGCTCCGTCGGTAAAGAAACTGCTTACAGTGCAGGAGACTTGGGTTCGATCCCAGGGTCAGGAAGATCCCCCAGAGAAGGAAATGGCAAGCCACTCCAGTATGATTGCCTGGAAAAATCCCATGGACAGAGGGTTCTGGTAGGCTACAGTCCATGGGGTCGCAAGAGTCCAACACGATTTAGTGACTAAACCACCATTTCCTCTCTAATAACTATGGGGATATAGATAAAAATAGGTGAAAAACAATGTATATAAATATATATAAAATGCTTCTAATATAAGTATTGTGATAGGTGCAAGGTGCAAAATGGCTCATTAATAGAATTCTTGCAATGAGTCTATTAAGCAGGAAGTATTCACTCCATTTTAAAGAATCAGGTTTAGCTTCTGGTTACTGGCAGACCTGGAACAAAACCAAGTTTCTTGACTCTCTGTACAAAAGAAATTGTACAGAAAACCCTGAAACTGAACAGATGTGAAGGGCAAAGAGACATGTGAATTATTACTTAAACTGTGTTACTTAGGATGAGCATTGAAGAATGGTGAGGCAATGTCAAAAAAAAAAAAAAAGGTATCGTGTAAAGAAAGAATTAGCTAATTAAATAGAAGGCTGGGACTCAAACCGAGCACTTCCCCGGAGGCAAAGGCAGAGAGGGCGCCACCAGTCCAGGAGAACCGGGAACCCGCTCTAGAGACTTGGGCTCAGCCCAGCTCCCAGGTCCAAGCTGTCCCCCTCCAACAAACCCTCCTGACACACCCGCGGAACCGCGTCGTTCTAGCCCGTGACTGGCCAAGCGGAGCGAGGGTCCGCCTCCTCCCCCGCTCTTGATTGGCCAGCGGCCCCCTCGGGCGCACGCCACTCTTGAGCGCTCCCCCCTGCCGGGTCTCGAGCTCCCGGGGGCCCCGCCTTGGGCGCGCCGCAGGCTTCGGCGGGAGTGGGCCCCGCCCCCGCGTGACGGCCCCGCAGGGAAGCGGCGGCGGCGTGCAGCCATTTCCGGTTTCGGGGAGGCGGGAGGGACGCAGAGCGGGACTTCGGGGCGGCCGCTCCGTCGGCCGCCGCCTACAGAGAGCGTCTGCCTGTAGCCGCCTGGGTGCCGCCGGGACGATGCGGCCGGATCCCGGAGGCTGCTGCTGCCGCCGTCGCCCGGTGCGGGCAAACAGCTGCGTGGCGAACGGGGAGGTGCGGAACGGGTACGTGAGGAGCGGCGCCGCGGCCGCCGCAGCCGCTGCCGGCCAGGTACGGAGGGACCGGGCGGCCGGGGACCTGGGGGCCCGGTGCCCGCGAGCCGGCGCCTGTGAGGAGAGGCGGCGGGGAGGTCGCAGTGACCGTCCGCGGGGCTCAGGGGTGCCGGCGGCCGCGTCCTGGCGCTGACCCGGCCTTTCCGCGGCCCGGAGGCTCAAGGGCGGCCGCTGGGGCTCCCCTGTGTCTCTGCGCCTGAGGTCTTCCCCCACCTCACCCCACACCACCCGGGAGGTCTGGCTCTGCTTCTGCTCCCCGATCCCGCCAGAAGTGGGTGCTGCCACCCTGGGGAGGCAGGGAGTGCCCCCTGCCCCTCGGAGCCTGGGAGCGTCCACTGGTGGGCTCTTGGTTTTTTTGTTTTTTGTTTTTTTCCCCTCCGGAGGCTCCCTCCTCTAGCCCTTTCAGGTGGTTTTGCTTCCTCCTAGAAGCTCTGAAGCCCTCCAGGGAAAACCACATTTAGAATCCTCAGGAGGCAAAGAAAAGTTAGGAGGTGGTACCAGTTGGAAACGCACCCAATCTCTTCCTTACCCCTTTCTGCAAAGCAAGACTTTGGACCACAAACCTGGCAGTGAACCCAGTCCAGAGGCTTAAAAGCACTATGGTCTTGGTCCTAAAAGCACGATGGTCTTGGTCCTAGGTGAGAATCTCCCCTCCCCCATCCCCCCCCATCGCCCCCGCCCCATCCCGGGCTCCAGGTTGAATCAGGTGGTCCTTTTGACCCTTTTGCAGGAGTGCTATCACGCAAGGGGATTTTTTTGCCTTGTGATGACTTGTGATGAGGGAAGTCCAGGTGTGTCAGCAGTAAAGAATCCCCCTGCCAATGCAGGAGACGCGGGCTCCATCCCTAGGTGAGGAAGATCCCCTGGAGAAGGAAATGGCAACCAACACCGGCAGTATTCTTGCCAAGATAGTCTCTTGGACAGAGGAGCTGGGAGGGCTAACAGTCCATGGGGTCGCAAAGAGTCAGAGGAGACTGAGCCCAAACGCACAACTTGCAATGAGTCTGTCTACTAATTCACCAAGGCTGAGTCACCAACCAAGCCCTGGCATTTCTGAAATATTTTGAAAAGTTCCGAATTCAAAGCAGTAATGACTGTCAACTTTACAGTTCTGTGGACTGATAGGTATACTGAAATGTGTTTTTAAAGAGAAGCTGGTTAAAAAGATCAAAGGTCAGTGTTGGTGGAAGAGTGTTGTGATATTTGCGGTTGACTTTAATACTGGTAAATCTCATTAAGAAATTAAGGAAATTTTTTTTTTTTTTCAGAAGTAGTCTGTTCCCCATAGCAGGAAATGTGCCTGTTGTAATTTGGTATTACCATAAATATGTGCCAGCCTTCTCCCCCAATCGGTAAATACAATAGATAGGTCTGATACTGTCTGGCATGAAACAGAAAATAGGTGTTTCTCCGGGTCTTGTTGAGATATTAAGTCTGTAACAGTTAGAGGGGAAATACTTAAAAGAGTCTTGGCCTCCCCTGAAGTTTTAAGGCATTCTGCTACTGCTGCTAAGTCGCTTCAGTCGTGTCCGACTCTGTGCGACCCCATAGACAGGCAGCCCACCAGGCTCCCCTGTCCTTGGGATTCTCCAGGCAAGAACACTGGAGTGGGTTGCCATTTCCTTCTCCAATGAATGAAAATGAAAAATGAAAGTGAAGTTGCTCAGTCATGTCCAACTCTTAGCGACCCCATGGACTGCAGCCTACCAGGCTCCTCCATCCATGGGATTTTCCAGGCAAGAGTACTGGAGTGGGTTGCCATTGCCTTCTCCATACACAGACTCAAAAAAGTTTTGTTTCCATTTTTGAAGCAATAATTGTGTGAGACAGGAAGTGATAAGAATCAGCTCATTATAAGCCCATTGAAAAAGTTGTTTTCCTAGCAATGGCTAATAAGATAAAATTGTTGTGTTACAGACGAACAGGGAAACCTAATGGTGGAAATCGGAAAATACATTGCAGGCCAACAAGTGCATTATGGTATTTAAGAGTGAGGAGGAAATCAAGAGAAAGATGTTCACACGTTAGAGGTGCTTTGTGTTTAAGTGCTCTTTTCACTTAACATACTTGTGTTTGGAGTTAGTATTCATAGTAAATAAGATTTTTCCGTCCCATAATCCTGAATTGTTTAGCACTGGTGGACATGACATTTCTTCAGAGATTGCTGACTGATACACTGAAGAAATATTAAGCTGCTGAAATGAAATTTAAAAATCTATATAATTGGGAAACTTGACTTTTTCTAATATATCTTAGTGAAAAATTTCACTCAAGACACACAGGTGGTATTTGGAAGAATGGTTTGGTGGAGTGCCCAAAGAATACTAGGGGCTGCACTATTCCTTCTAGAAAACAATTTCTCGTGAGTCTTTTTTTTTTTTTTAAGACAAAAACTTTAGGTATTAACTTTTATACTAATAGGAGGACTTGGCTGTGGGGTGTTGTTTTTCCCACTTTGTTTTTTTCTTAAGCAAAAGAAATTTCATGAGAGCAAGAATATCTTTAAAATATTTTTTAGAGTTGTGTTTGTTTTAACTGAAGGGATGTGCTGTGGTGCCCCAGAGCACTCTAGAGTTTCTGGGGGAAATATGGCAAATTATACCATAAAAATACACCTAAGATGTTAAGTGCACAGACTTGCGTCTTGCTTTTACTAAAAAGAGAATGTAATGTGGTTTTTAAATCTGAGATAGAAGTTCATTTCCTCACATATTCCACTTTTTTGTTTTTGTGCCATGCCCTGAGTCATGTGGAATCCTAGTTCCCTGACCAGGAATCGACCTGAGCCCCCTGCATTGGAAGCATGGAATGTAAAAAACCACTGGACAGTCAGGGACGTCCCTCATTTGTCTTTAATGAACAGAAGAGAAGTTAGAAACTTCTAAGATCCCTCTACGCTCTCAGGAGTCTACGTTGCTGTGTTTGAAGGGATGAATGTGTATGCTGGCCTCTTTGTTGGATTTGGGTTTAGAGTTTAAGTAAATATCAGTAGATGCTGTGGTAGAAAGGGCAGTATGAAACAATCAGATATTATTGTTTGGTTTTGTGTTCTGTTTTCCAATTTTTTTTTCCCCTGTGGTAAAATACACGTAACATAAAATTTACCGTCTTAACCATTTGTAAGTGTCCAGTTCAATGGACTTAATTCACGGTGTCCTGCAACCATCCATACCACCCATCTCCATAACTCTTTTCATCATGTAAATCTGAAACTCTACCCATTAAACAGTATCTTCACATTCTCTCCTCCTTCCAGTCCCTGGTAACCACCATTCCACGTTCCACTTTTTTGTCTTTTGGTGACTGAGTTTTTTTTTTTTTTTTAGCATAGCATCCTCATGATTCACGTATGTTGTAGCATGTATCAGAATTTCGTTCCTTTTTAAAGCCCAAATAATATTCCGTTGTGTGTATATATACCACATTTTGCATAGCCATACACCTGTCAGTGTACACTCCAGTTGCTTCCATGTTGCAGTTGTTGTGAATAATGCCGCTGTCAGCCAATAACTCTTAAACTATGCCTTCAGTTCTTTCTGGTATGTACGTAGACGTGAAATTGTTGGATCATATGGTATGTTTAATGTTTTTGAGGAAACATGCTACTGTTTGCGGAGAAGGCAATGGCACCCCACTCCAGTACTCTTGCCTGGAAAATCCCATGGATGGAGGAGCCTGGTGGGCTGCAGTCCATGGGGTCGCTAGGAGTTGGACATGACTGAGCGACTTCACTTTCACTTTTCACTTTCATGCATTGGAGAAGGAAATGGCAACCCACTCCAGTGTTCTTGCCTGGAGAATCCCAGGGACGGGGGAGCCTGGTGGGCTGCCGTCATGGGGTCACACAGAGTCGGACACGATTGAAGTGACTCAGCAGCAGCAGCAGCAGCTACTGTTTGACACGGTGGCTGTACCACTTCACCTTTCCATCAACAGTGCGCAAGGGTTCCAGTTTCTCCACGTGCTCACCAACACTTGTTATTTTCTGTTTGTTTTTTTTCTCTTAACCGTAGCTATGAGATTTATAGGAGAAAAATATGTATGTATCTACACCCACTCCTATGTAATTTCCTAAGTGATAAAAGTCCTGGAAGCATCTTTTGTTCTAATATTTGGTCTTCCACCTCCAGTTTCTGACTCAGTTTCACATTTCCTGGATAATAGAAACATCTTTTGTTCTAATGAGCTGACTCTTATTTGGCTCCTGAATGTGAGCCCCGCTCACGAAAAAGACCAAGTCATGATTAGAAGCTTGGGATTTGGGACTTCCCTGGTGGTCCAGTGGTTAAACATCTGCCTTGTAATGCACAGGACACGGGTTCAGTCCCTGGTCGGGGAACTAAGGTGCTATATGCAAAGGAGTGACTGAGTCCCAGCACTGCGACGGGGTCCAAACGCCACTGCCACGACTAAGACCCGATGCAGCCAAAAATAATAAAACCAGAAAAGAAGCTTGGAATTGTCAGCCCCACCCCCAGTTCTCCAGATAGGGGAGAGAGGCTGGAAATGGAGTTAATGATCAATCATGCCTGCGTGATGATGCCTTTATAAAAGTCCAGAGAGGACTGGGTTCAGAGAGCTGCTGGGTTGCTGACCACGTGGAGGGGCTGGGACAGCAGCGCACCTGGGAGCTTTGTGCCCCTCCCCACATTCCTTGCCTGCCTCTCTCTTCCATCTATATCCTTTGTTATCATCTCCTTTTATAACACACTGGTAAACAGTGAGGAAACAGTCTTCCTGGGATCTGTGAGCTGCTCTAGTGAATTAACCAAACACAAGGAAGGGATCCCCAGAGCCTCTGATTGGTCAGAAGCACAGGTGATAGCCTGGACTTGATACTGGCATGTGAAGTTGGGGGTGGAGCAGGGCAGGCTTGTCGGACCGAACTCTTCCCTGTGGGATCTGATGCTCTCTCCTGGTAGTGTAGAAGCGAGTTAAATTGTAGGACACCTACACTTGAAACTAACAGCATTGTAAATTAGCGATATTCTTCAGTTTTTTTTTAAAAAAGGGAAAAAATTGCAGGACACCCAGCTGTGTCAAAGTATTGCTTGGTGGTATGTAGCAGCCCCCCTCCCCACTGGTCCCCCCCATCCCCCCGCACACACATGTGGTCAGAAGTGTTAGTGGTATGGCAGTGTGAGAATTAAGGAGAGATATCACAGGAAAATTAGGTTTTTTTTCTGTACAGTAGCCATCCTTAAAGGTGTAGACATTACTGTTTTTTAATGACGATGGTAGATAAGAGTTTTCACAAGGAAGAGAAGCGGTAATTTTTCTTCTCTGCCATTCAGAGGGAGTGAGAGAAGAGAGTCAAGATTTTTTGAGGTAAAGGGTGGCAGTTAGTATTAGGGAAGCTTTGAAAGAGAATTGGGAGCTTTGGCAGAATTAAGAGCTGGAAGGAACCTTAGGGGTTTATGTAATTCAGTCCCTTTATCTATTTGTAGGACTTTATTAAAACTATATCATTAAAACTAATCTTGATAGATGATTCTATCCTATTTTTAAAGACCTCTAGAGGTTTTGCAGGAAATTTTCTTAGCAGCAATTTGGAGTGTTCAGTGATCTTAATTACCAAGAGTTTATTACTGTGGATTTAACATTTGGTTAAATAAATGCCATATTTTGGTTGCCCCTGAAATGTAGTACTGTTGGTTTCTACTTTTAAAGCTCCTTGTTAACATTACATTTTTTCTGTCTTCCATTTCTTTGAAGAACTTTTGAGATTTATTTACACATTTAACTTTCCTAAATTAGTTAACAATATAGAAGAAAAAAATGATCTGCCTTTGAGAGAGTTTGAATCTAAGTTTTTTCCCATTCAGTATCAGTTCAGTCGCTCAGTCGTGTCCAACTCTTTGCGACCCCATGCACCGCAGCATGCCAGGCTTCCCTGTCCATCACCAGCCCATTAGGAATAGTTTTATGAGATATTAGAAGAATGACACAGCCTTCTAGCTACCCCAGTAAATAAGATTTTATCTTAAGGAATTGGCGCACAAGTTATGTTCTTAATGTAAGTAATAAGATAAATAAAGTAGAAAGAACAAGGTACTGGTTTTGCTACTTAGAAGAAGGCAAATGAATAACTAATGAAAGGTGGTTTACTAAGTAGCTACTAGCTTTTGTTTCCACTGAGAGGAAACAGTACCTGGGAAAAGAAGTTGGTTATGACACAGGAACTGGAGGAGTAGCTAGAATGGTGAATATACCTGTTTAGGTTTTACAGGCCCTGATGAGACATCAGAAGACCTCAAAGCTTTGCAGAAATAATGTAACTGTTTACAACTCATGGGATTAGATGTTTGTTTCAAGTGCTTTTTGTTCCAAGAGGAAGGACATTTCAAGTCTTACTAGTTGGATCTGAAAGATTCCAGAGTCATTTGAGGAACTTAGGAATTCTCGTTAATAAAAAGTCTTGGGAAATGAGACCAGTATTTAACATATACATCACTGTATTCTTCTTTTCCCCGTACCTCCCCCCCCACAACGGTATTCTTAATATAGTATCTTAGAACTTGGGAATTCAGGGCAGGCAGGCTTGCCCATTTTTTAAGGTTGGCCTAGGTGGCCTAGAAACTTCATGGTGTTCTGAGCAAGTAGTTAATTGGTTGAGATTCAATTAGATTCCATTTTTGAAAGAAAGAAGCAGTGTTTATTGGCAGAATAGGCAATTGAGAGGGATGGGTAGAGGCTGTGTTCGCATTCTGAGTGGGTGTGCCTTACTTGATTAAATACGTGGTTTGTGGCCTCAAAAGCCAGTTGCCTTCTGAATTGCTTCTAAGAAGACTTGTATAATATAATTTGTAATTTGTGACTTAATGTGAATTAAGCAAATAAACCCTTTACTCTTGCCTGATTCAAGCTCAGAAAATTTATTGTAACATTTGTCTTTAAGACTACCTTCAAGACCCATTATGAAGATTAAAGTGGTGATTTTTCCTTTTGTTTTAAAATAGTTTTTCCTTCTGACTGTAGAAATAATACATGTGTACTGTAAGACCCTAAAGGGCTGGGACCCTGTGTTGGGGGCTCATTTTCGAATGTGATCTGTTGTAAATCAGTCTGCTGTTTTCTGGTATTTCTAAGTAGAGTAAAAAGTATGCAGTTATACTGAGACTATGCATGTGATCCAGTGTTACTCTATACGTTGAGGTTGGGGAAAATATTCAACGATTTTTATGATTTAGAAAGCTTTAGAAACTACAGATAAAGTACTGACCAGTCCAGTGTGGTGGTTTTGAATTATTCTAAATAATAAGCCTCTTTCTGCTTAATAAGTAAGCCCCTTCAGCAAACATCTCAGCTTTTACTATTTGAATTGTGCCTGGTTTGTGATAGGAACTAAGGAGATCTTAGTTGAAGGAATGAAGGGGTGGTGGCTGAAGCCATGGAAGTTGGTAAAGTAGATAGAAAAGGGCATTAAGCAAGCAGAGGAAGCACCATGGATGTAATATTGGGGAATCCTAGTGTTCTTGGGAGAAGATACACATGCACACACACACCACTGTTGAAGAAGGTTGATTGGGAGGGAAGAGAAGTGTTGGGAAGTGGTGTGAGAAAGCCCAAGGAAATGGAGGGTGTTTCAGTAAGGAGGGGTAAGCAACAAGCTTGGTGGTGAGAAACTAAGGATAATAATAGCCATAAGGGGCTTCCCTGGTGGCTCAGCGTTGCAGAGTCCCCCTGCCGATGCAGGAGACACAGGTTTGATCCGTGGTCTGGGAAGATCCCACATGCCGAGAAGCAACTAAGCTTCCGTGCGCCACAACTGCTGCTGAGCCTGTGCTCTAGAGCCCAGGAGCCACAGCTGCTGAAGCCTGCGGGCCCTAGAGCCTGTGCTCCGCAACAAGAGAAGCCCCTGCAGTGAGAAGTCCGCACACCACAGCGACGAGTAACCATGCTTGCCACACCTAGAGAAGAGCCCGTGCAGCAGCAAAGACCCAGCACAGCCAAAAGTAAATTAAAAAAAATTTTTAAAGTGATAGTAATAGGTACCATTTACTGTGGTCAGAGCCTCTTCCGGCTTTTTTACCTATCTGATCTTCATAAGAGCTTGGGTAAGTGAATATTATCTCCATTTTACAAGTAAGACTGAATTCCAGACCATTTAAATAACTGGCCCAGGTACTAAGTTAACAAGACCAGGTTGCGTTCAGTTTTGTCTTAATCTGTTATGCCACTGGATTTGACAATTCACAACTTAAATTAATTTTTGAGGACTTTGGGTATTAGGAATGACAATAGATTTCATCTCCTGAGAGTTGGTTATAGAGGCTGATCTTTCTTTGGATTTTTCCTGAAATGAGCTAGCCTCTCACTACTGCCTACCACACATACTAGAAAAAATAGTTTGGAGCTTTACTCCCATCACACAAGCTATGCCTCACTCTGAACATATATTTCCAAAAGTGTCCTCTTTCTTTTGGCAGGCACATTTAGAAAAGAAGGGAATCCACATTTTTTTCCTTGCCATTAGGATAAGTTCCTGATTTTTTGTGAAGTTACCTCATATGGAGTGGACTAAGAAGTGCTTCCAAAGCCAGCCGTAAAATAAATCTACATTTTGATGTCACCATATTCCTATTGATAATTCAGAAATGCAGGCCTCCAAGTGTGCACGCACTGCTTGGTTTCCGTCAGCCACAGCCTGTGTGCTCTGGGCAGTGACGCTCTGCACGGGAGGCATCATTGTCTCTCACCACCCACATCTCTGCAGCACTTTGCTGTCTCTTAGACAAGCACCAAGGTACGACAGGCGGATGTTGCAGGAGACCTGTGTGCCAGTGCAGGTCTGCCCCAAATCCTGCATTTTCTTCTGAGCTCTCTTCCACCTCTAACATGTTCTGGGCCTGTGCCCTCCCCCTGCCTTTGTAGTGGGCATGAACTGGAAGGGCAGGCGGTTCGCATTAATTTCCTTAAAGCCAGTAAAGCACAGCTTTTGCACACACAGCATCAAACAGAATTAAACGTTTAGGAAAAATGCAACAGAAAAATTGCAGGACTTGGATACTGAAAACTACAAAAGCATTCTGAAAGAAATAAATGATCTAAATAAGTGCAAAGACATCCAAATGTTAAGGGATTGAAAGACTTAAGATTGGTCTACAAATTCAGTGCTGCTGCTGCTAAGTCACTTCAGTCGTGTCCAACTCTGTGTGACCCCATAGATGGCTGCCCACCAGGCTTCCCTGTCCCTGGGATTCTCCAGGCAAGAACACTGGAGTGGGTTGCTATTTCCTTCTCCAGTGCATGAAAGTGAAAAGTGAAAGTGAAGTTGCTCAGTCATGTCCAACTCTTAGCGACCCCATGGACTGCAGCCTACCAGGCTCCTCCATCCATGGGATTTTCCAGGCAAGAGTACTGGAGTGGGGTGCCATTGCCTTCTCCAACAAATTCAGTGCAACTCCTATCAAAGTATCAGCTGGATTTTTTGGTAATACTTAAATCTGGTCCTAAAATTCATATGAAAACATAAAGGACCCAGAATAGACAAAGTCTTGAAAAAGAAGAACAAAGTTGGAGGACTCACCCTTTCCAATGTCAAAACTTACTGTGGGGACTTCCTGATATTCCAGTGGCTAAGACTGCACTGCCAGTGCAGGGATCTCAGGTTGGGGCAGAACTAAAACCCTTATGTTTGTGGTCAACTGATTTTTCTACAAGAGTAGATAATTCAAGGGGAGAGAGAATGACCTTTTTTAAAAAGTGGTGTGGGGGCAGCTGGCACATGCAAAAAATAAAAGACCTAAATGTAAGAGTTACAACTACAAAATTCTTAGGAAAAAACATAGGGGTAAACCTTTATAGACTTTGATCAGGCCATGGTTTTTTTTTTTTTTTGTCCATGACTCCAAAAGTATCAGCATCCAAAGGAAAAAAAAAAGATAAATTGTCCTGGGTCAACATTAAGAACTGTGTTTCAAAGGAGACCATGAAGAAAGTGAAATGAAAATCCATAGAATGGGAGAAAGTATTTGAAAATCAAATCATATAGCAGATAAGAGGCCTGTTATCTAGAATGTATAAAGCACTCTTCTAACTCAACAGTAAAAAGACAACCCAAGGAAGTTCCCTGGTGGTCCAGTGCTTAGGACTTGGCATCTTCACTGTCATGGCCTGGGTTCAATCCCACCGTGCAGCATGGCCGAAAAAAAAAGACAAACCAGTGTTAAAACAGACACATGATTGTGATAGAAGTACCTGTTAGAGACCTCTGCTGTATACACTACAGGGTGATATCTTTATCGCCTCCTGTACAGGCATGGTTTGTATGTAGGAAAAGGAAGCAGGTTATTTTCAGGATAGCTAAGTTAATTAGTGTTAGTTCTGGTTTCCTAGAAACAGACATTTTCTTAGTAGGGGAAATGAAACTCAGCTTCTGTCTCAATTCATGTATAGCTGATAATATGAATAGCAAAAATAGCTAATTATATGAATAGCAAAAAATGAACACAAAGGTTGAGTTTAAAGTGAAAGTTTTAAGCCACTGATAATTTTTAAACAATCAGATTAAGTTATATTATCTATGAAATAATTAAAAGTAAATTTGATTCATAGAATATCTCAGGAATATGACTGAAAGTGAAAGAAAGTGTTAGTCACTCAGTCGTGGCCAACTCTGGGATCCCATGGACTTTCGCTCACCAGGCTCCTCTGCCCATGGAATTCTCCGGGCAAGAATACTGGAGTGAGCGGGTGGCCATTTCCTTAAGGGGAATCTTCCCAACCCAGGGTTTGAATCTGGGTCTCCCGCATTGCAGGCAGATTCTTCACCATCTGAGCCACCAGGGAATATGACTAAGAAATGGCAGTAAGTGGAAAATGTAGAAACTTGTATTCTCATCTTGACTTTCAATCCAGCTTTCCTGTGACTGGACAGATTGCTTAAATCTTCCTTGGTTTTGTCATTAGTCATGTGAAGAGGAAAAGTGAGACAACTTGAGAAATACTTGTGCTCAAAATGCTCCTCACTTTGTGTGCAGTTTTCATTCTGCATATTTATATGTAAACCCCTTTAGATAGTGTCCTTTAAAAAAGTTTCTCTATTCTCTTTTATCTCAAAAATCATGATGATCTTTGTCTTCTTTTTCTCTTAAAATTGCAGAATTCTTGAGGACTTGAAAAAGGACTACCTTTTATTTGCATCATCAAATACAGGGTATAGATCTTTACATATAAATAGAAATGAAATATTTGCTGAATGAGTGAAAAGAATGAGATGATCATGATGATTTTGAGCTCATTGGTAGAAAGGGGGCTCTGGGTTCCCAGAGTCTGATGTCCAAAAATTATTTTTGCAGTTTTAGAAATATTAAAAAAAATTAAACAGGAGGATTCTATACTTCTGGGGACATGAAATTAAAGGGAGGGATCAAGGTGTGAGAGATACCCCGAGACTTTGTTGTTATTGTTTAGTTACAAAGTTGTGTCGTACTCTTTTGCAACCCCATGGACTCAAGCCCTCCAGACACTTTTGTCCATGGGATTTCCCAGGCCAGAGTCCTGGAGTGGGTTGCCATTTCCTTTTTCAGGAGACCTTCCCAACCCACATCTCCGACATTAGCAGGCAGAATCTTTACCACTGGGCCACCAGGGAAACACATGTCCCAAGACCAGCAGTACTGAAATATAAAGCTACTCTGTGCTGCGCCTTCTCTCTCGTAGTCGTGCTCCTGTTCTCTCCCAGCCTCCTGGGAAAGCAGGGGTTTTTGATTGGTTGCTGGCTGTTATGAATAAAGGACCAGCAGAGACTAAAGTCATTTTTTTTTTTTTGGCCTTTTACCATTTGCTCTCTTACAGATATGGGAAGGGCCTGGGCACCTCCGTCTAACCAGGTCTTGAGTTTGGTGGGCTGGGCAGTTTTTAGGTAGATTCGGTTCACTCTTGTGAGGACAGTGTCTCAAGGATGGGGTCCGTTGTGTGTGTGTTGCAGGCTCCTCCCTCTATCGTGACCTTGCCTCCGTAGCATGGTAAGATGGTGGTTGACTGCACATCACCTTTCTAGTCATCTCCCTAGCTTCTCCAGCTCTTGATAAATGTCCTGTGCAGAAAACTGGTCACATATCCAGGACTCTTCACACCAACCTATATAGCTCTTATAAACTCTGTTGGTTTTTCTCTTCCTTGGTAGAGCTCTTCTGCCCATGGCAAGCCTAGT
This sequence comes from Bos grunniens, assembly GCF_055505025.1. Taxonomy (NCBI): domain Eukaryota; kingdom Metazoa; phylum Chordata; class Mammalia; order Artiodactyla; family Bovidae; genus Bos; species Bos grunniens. Next base: position 14,511,412 of record NC_141174.1, read on the forward strand.
TATGATCTGTTCATGATCAGTTTCTATGAATACCGTGAGGAGAGAAAATGACCACTGATTTTAGCTCACTAAGGAAAGGCTCTTCCCTCTCTGGAATCTTAGTTCACCTTGTCCTCTTTGCATGGAAAACAGTTTCTCATTGTCTTTAAAACTACTTCTTGTTTTGAGTAATCTATATAGTTTTATCTAGGTTTTCTGTGAAAGTGATGGCTTGGCTCTACCTATTAACTCCAACTTGGAAGCAAAAGTCTCAGTGTTGTTTTTGATTTTTTCGTTTTGTTTTTGTTGCTATAAGTGTGACGTTTAAAAAAATAAAGTAGAGACGATCTCTTTACAATCGGGAGATAGGTAGTCCTGAGTAGGTAGGGTGTGAGATCTAATCTTTGTTGTCTTGCAGTCTTTGAGGATGCTGTCTTCAGTTAACATCTTCAACCACACCACATTCCAGGCCACAGGCAGAGAGGTGGGAAAGTGGAGGGAAAGCAGCACTTGCTGTTTGAAAGGACGTACTCCAGCCCTGGTATACCCATCATTTCTGTTCACTTCCTGTTGGCCCGAATTCCTCACACGGCTGTCTTTTGCTGCAAGAGAGATTGGGGAATGTGGTATGTAGCTGGGCAGCCTTGTACCCAGAGAAAACTGAAGAGCGTCCATCGCTAAAGGGAATTTAAAGAGAATGTATACAGGGGCCACTTAGCTGTTTCTTCCACAGTATGGTAGGAGGAAAAGCTCTAACTGGAGTGTCTTTTTTTTTTTTCCTTCCTCTAAACGATCAGTTTTCTTAAAATGTTTTTTTTTTTTTTTTTAATTTTATTTTTTTTAGCTGCTCTGTGGCCCTTGGACCACCAGGGAATTCCCTACTTAATTTTATTTCTTTACAAATTGAAGATGCAGTGAAAAATAAACTAATGAAGAGAAATGGGAGGTCTAGAGCAGGAGTATCCCAGGCTGGGAGCAGGCAAACCTGGTCACTGTCAAGCCCGGCCCTTGTGCTGCCCCATCCAGGTCTTCCTAGAAGATAACCATCAGGCACTGTCGTTACCAAAGCCTGTGGAGAGACTGTGTCCTGGCAGGAAAGGCTAGCCACCTCTGCTTTTCTCCCTGTCAGCCTCCAGCTTGGAGAGCGGTGTTTCCAGCAGGGGCTCAGAGTGAGAGGTGGGCTGGCTCCATGAGGTATTGCAAGTTGGTGATTAGGCTCCCTGCAGAAGCGTCCAGCGTTGGGGACTCTGCAGCTGGAAAGGAGGCTGATGCCTCTCCCGGGTCTCAGGACACTTTGCAGCTCTGTTCCCGGGCCCATTCGTGTCTGATAATGTGCCTCTCTCCACCAAGGGATCACCAGTTACTGCAGGAGAAGCTAATCAACCCCCCTCAGTGAGTGAGTTGGCTGTTGACTTCTAGACCCTAGAAGACTGACCACTTTTCTCTCCACTGTCTGTGGTTTATACCCTGCTCTTGTGCATGTGTGTGTGTTTATCCCGAGCATAGCAAGTTGTTGATGAAACACGGCTGAATTAGCTGCCCTTCTCCCTGAGATCCCTACTCTCCTCACCTGCCCTTCTCTTCTTGGAGGCTGGTCCAAAGGGACATGTAATATTGCGAGGGTCTGGGTGGCTCCAAAGCCCCCAACACCAAATCACATAGAGTGAGCTGAGAAACTGCATTCCTCACAACAGGATTAGCAGGAACAGGAGGGTAATGTAAAGGGATAAGGGCCCCTTCCAACAGCAGGGCATGGCAGAGTTGTCGGGTACCTGAGCCCAGAGTGAAGGTGTCCCTTACGTTCTTTTAAGGTCAGCTTATGTGACTTGCCAGCTGTGGAGCTGTCCCAGTTTCTCTGCTGTCCTGGTACTCTCTGGAGGCTGGCCTGGACCCTGTGCTGTTTACCCATGTGCTCTAGCCCAGTCGCTGTCTGAACCTCCTTGTGCCTGTGACAGAGAAGGTCCCCATGGGATCCTCCCCCACTCAGGCTCTTGTCTTTCACTGGGAGGTGTTGCACTGCATCTCCAGCTTGTCCTCTCATTTCACCATGATAAGCTTCATCTCTGTGCCCTCGGACCATCAGTGAGGCCTCGAACCTTCTTGGACAGCAGATTATCCAAAACTGGCAGAACATCCGACCACTGTGGTCTGACTGAAGGAGGTGATGCGGAAGAAGCTCTGTACAACACCCTGCTGGACAGTCGCTCCCACCAGGGAAGAGGTTGAGCTCATTCTCCAGCAAATAAATACCCCCGTTGCTTAGACACTCTAGATGCTCCAACTACTGGTTTAGTGGTCTTCTCAATGGGAGAATTTGCCAACGGTAGGAGCTGAGGGTAGGAGAAGACATTGGTCTCAGCCACGTCCATGGAGGTAACCAGCTGTTGGACTTATGCATGGCCATCAGTAGTGACCTCAGCTCCAGGACATCACTCTTGAACACAGAGTTCAGGTATACTGGGAGCAGCTTCATGCCCTTGGAAAGGATCAGCTGTCCTACAGAGGAGGAGCTCGCACAGTTCTTTCTGTAACAGGCCAACATCTGGGCACACCGAGTGATGACAGCGTCAGCAATAATCTTCACAGGGCTATTCAGAATCCCCCCGCCCCGCCCCAGGCTGTGGATGCAGAGCCGTGGCTGCCCTGCACAGCCGGGGTAGAGCAGAGCACACTGCAGGGCTCCACTCCCCTCATTGAGCCAAACGTTATGCCTAAACCCCCAGTCACCATCTTGTCCCCATCCAGCCCCACATCTGTTGTGTCACTCATGTAGAAAGCCCCAGAGAAATCTACAGCATGGACACTAGTGCTTGTCTGGACCCGCAGCACAGCATCAAAGCCAATGACCTTCTGTAGATCCTGACTTTGGTCTCTAAGGAACCGTTGCTGGTCATGCTCCACCTGAAAACAGGTATGTTACAGAGAGCCACCAGTGAGCTGGGGTACTGCAGAGAGCATCGCCATACCCACACACAGGCTCCGGAAGAGAGCAAGGTCTACACCATAGCCTTGGGCCACACATTCTTTGGCCAGGATCTGATAGGCACCTGGGTGAGGCTGAAATAGAGTCCTCTTGTCTACGCTGATCAACTTCCTGTCATCTCGGTTATTCAGTCTCCCTGGAGCCTCTGCAGTGAGCAGGCAGGTGTGGAACAGAAACAGCTTCCCTGGACACTCGGCAGCCTTCAGAGCCTCCATTCTGGCCTGGATAATTGGAGCAAATACTGTCTCTGTCTCCCTTGTGTCTGCAGATTTTTCTGGAATCTGATCCAATAAGCCGTGATAACTGCCCAAGACTCATTGACATTGACCAGGAAGCCATCCAGCATGTTACCCACATCAGATACAACCATCATCTGTAGTTGGGCCAGTGAGTTCTCTGCATGGTACAGGTGGAGCACCTTAGTACAGGTGACGAAGCCAATGGGGATCGCTGACTCTTCTGCCCACCCTCCGTAGGCAGAAAGTCTTAACAGTACCTTGAGCTGCTCACAAAGGAGCCTAACAGGACCACTCCTGGTGCCATTATAGGAGACGTCAGTCATGAAGATGAAGGCAAAAGTCCTGGGGAACTTGGTGTTCTTGCAGTCATCCACAGTGGCCAAGAATTTGTAAGAGCCCAGGGATAGCTCAAGACCATCATAAGCACCCACATATTTGCTGGTATGAGCCGGATGTTGAGAACACTGGGGGTGGGGGAGCATCACTGATACAGCTGCTAAACAGCACTGGAAGCTTTTCCCTCCCTCAGGGAACCACACCAAGGGGCACACACATGGTTTGCAGTGATTGCAGTGCTAAGGGCCCGGTTCCCCATGGTGAGTGATACACAGTGAAGCCTCCTCTGGGGGCAGCCTTGCCGGCGGCCTGATGACAGCTGCCGGGGCACCTGAGCCTTACCATGTCAGATGGGCACGGGGTAGTGTAGGTTGTGCATCGGATGTATCGGGGGTTGCATTCCCTTGGTCATTCACCAGGAGGTTGGTGGTGACTAAGGGTGGCACCTGGCCCCGTACTCCAGTAACAGATGGCGCTGAACCCCGATTGTTCCTGTCATCCTCAGTAACCTCAATAGGGCTTGGGATGGCATCAGGGTCCAAGTACTTAGGAGGCAGTGGTTGGGAAGCCCTGGCTGCCTTATGAAAGTGGCTGCTCCTGGGTAGGGACTTCATAATTGGTCCGAGGCCCCCGCCTGGTCCACAGGAACCGTTTTGTTGCAGCTGGTAGCCTAGCTTCTGGGAAGAGTGCATGTGTGGTTGTGGTCCTGTGGGCCAGTCGTTTGGATGTTGGGGGCAGAGCTTGAAGAGGGGAGGAGGACACATGACTGGGCTGGCTCTGGCTATCCAGCTCGGAGTGTGGAGCTGGAGGCCTGTGGTGGGACAGATTGCTGGGGAGGCTGGGCCCCAGGGTGGCCCTGAGGGTAGGAGCCGTACAGACCAGGGTTAGGGAGCCTTCTTGACACTAAGGGGCAGTGATGTTAGTGGGCCATAGCCTAGCCTCACAGTGGGAGGGCCACAGCCCTGCCCGTCTGCATTCCAGCCAGGTGAGCAGTCACCTGTGCCTTTGTCAGGGGAGGGCCAGAGGGCTGAAGCCAGCTGGCTGGCTGACCACCAGTGTTGATGGGGCTGACCCGGATGGCTGAGACCCAGGGTGCCTGTGCATCTGGACAGTGGAGCTTGGCCCATTCTGTGCATCTTCTTGGCCAAACTGGCCGTAGGCTATCTGGCCACAAGGGCTCTATGCTGTTGAGGCTGGAGGTGCTCCTGGGGAAGGTGGGGGAGGGGTTGGCAGGGAGCTTGGTACCGGGCCCTTGTCGGCTCCATGGGGCGAAGGGGCGGCTGTGGGTCCTGGTTGCCCACCATAGCTGGATGATAACCCTGAGTAGTTGGGTTGGGGTTGCCCAAAAGGCAGCCCTGGTGGAGCTGACCGGTTATCCAACCAGTGAGCCCGACTTGATCTCACCCAGCTCCAGATCCAGGCTTGACTTCATTGCTAACGTCAAGGCTCCTAGGCTCCACTTCCAGTTTCCTTGAAATCTTGTATTAAATAACCTATTACTTGCCCTTTGTTTTGTGATTTTTCTCCCGTGGAAAATTAGTCTTATTTAATGGTGATGAGCATGTTCTCTGTAGTTAGACAAACTTAGCAGACAAACATCTAAATTTTGATTTATGGCCTCTTTGATTTGCTGTCCTTTTAAAAAATGCTAGTTCTGACTTTCCCGCCTTTTTGGGGGGGTCTGTCATCATGTGTATTAATGAGAATGTGGGGAGAGGTTACTTACAGCAGGCAGTTAGAATCTGATGTCCCTTAATACAAAGAAGTAAGTACTTAGGATGTTAAGCCAGGTATCCCTTATCCTAGATAAGATCGTAAGCAGTATTCCAAATGCACAGAATTGATAACGTGGGGAGCCAGTTTTTAAAATTTGCTAAAGCCCTAAAAGTTTTCAGGCTGTGCCAACATACAAAAAACTATTTTAGTAAGTGCAGGGAAAAAGTTCTAAAATATTTTTAACACAGAATCTGTGTCTGTTAAATTTCTTTCAGTTGATAGCAGCTGACTCTCACTGAACAAAAAGGCGACTTATTGTCAGGATGATGAGTATGCAAGCAAAAGGAGGGGTGGGGAGGCGTTGACGAGCCACTCAGAAAAGGGGAAATGACAGGAAGTAACGCAGTGCTGGGAGTTACTCCCTGCGGCGGGTGCGGACCTTTTCCCCAGGATATTGGCAGTCCAGTGCCCTTCAGACTCCTTCACCAATGAAATTTTAAATCCCCGCGTGAGAGAGTTAACAGGTTCATTTTGGCAGAGGTGCCTACCCCTGTGCCAGCCAGTTGGGAGCCAGGAAATCGGGTCCTACTGCACAGGTGTGACCACCAGGCGCCCACCCCTGCTGTGAGGGAATATTCCCAGAAAAGGGAGACTGATGTGACTCTGGTGGCCTTTCCAGTTTGCGGCTACTACAAAGCCAGGGTGGCGAGCGCTGTGTTACAGGCGCAGAACACGGTAGAGGTGGGAGAGACCTCAGGGAAGATGTGAGATTTGCGCAGACCCGCCCTGGCACACTATCTCCTGTGACATTCATCTGTCTTACCTTGATGCTTATCTGGAGACAGAGGACTGCTACAGAGATGCGGGTAGTGGGTGACGATAGGAACTCCCGTGCAGAGCACCACTGCCCAGAGCGCACAGGGAGCCGCAGACTGAAATCACGCAGAGCGTACATACTTGGAGTTTGCAAGAGGAATATGGTCATGTGAAAATACAGCTGGCTCTGGAAGCATTTCTTAGTCCATTCCATCTGAGATACTAATCCAGAAATCAGGAGTTTATCCTGATTGCAAGAAAAAAAAATGTGGACTCCCTGCTTTTCAAAATGAGGACACTTCTGGAAATAACACGTTCAGAGTGTGGCATAGCTTGTGTTATGGGCGTAAAGCTCCAAACTATTTTCTCTAGTATGTGTGGTAGGCAGTAAGAGAGGCTAGTACATTGCAGGAAAATTCCAAGAAAAGACCATTTCAGCAGAACTGATTTTTAAGGAACAACACAGCATATTGCTGGAAATGAATAGGGTTCATTTAAAAGACATAACAGTCCTTTGATTGCTGAGGCGTAATGGGTGGTTCATATTGAATTTTAGTTTTTAAAATAGTGTCTGTCCCAAGCTCTCCTCCAGGTGGGCACATTCTGTGGTGCTAAGGCAGGTCCTGTCCCCCTGCTGTCACGTTCAGTGGGAATGTGTGTGTTTGCTTTAAAAGAAATCATGCTTCTGTGATTTTGTGTTTATATCACAAACGTAGGGTTCCATTTTCCAATAATTACTTCCTCATTATTGCTTCATTGCATAGTTGCTTTGTTTGCTTTTATGGGATTCTTGAAACCTCTGCTCAGGATTATTCCTTCTAGTTATTTTACAATGAAATCCCCCTCCTTTTTTTTTCTTTTCTGAAAGGAAAGAGAATGCAATACCTTATCCAAATCTTTCTTTTGCTATAAAAGACACTCTTAGGACAATTAGCAAAATCTAAATAAAGTCCATATTAGTACTCTAGCAATGTCCTGATTTTGGTAATTGTCCTGTAGTTAGGTAAGAGGATGTCTTTGTTTTTAGAAGTACGCACTGAAGTACTAAAAAATAAAGATACATTATAACTGCTGCTGACTCACAAATGGTTCATGAAGAAAATTCCCTATTATTTTCTCTCTCCACACACACACACACACACTTCTTTTTTCCTGAACCAGTTGAGAGTAGGTTATATGCATTATGTCCCTTTACCTCTCTCTTAGCTCAGGCTTCTCTAACAAAATACCATAGATAGGGTGGCTTAAACAACAGATGTTTGTTTCTCACTATTCTGGAGACTGGGAGGTCCGAGATCAAGGTGCTGGCAGGCTCAGTTCTTGGGGAGGACCCTCTTCCTGAGGACCCTCTCTTCCTGGCTTGTAGACAGACACTTCTCATAGTATGCTCACGTGGCCTTTCCTCAGTGGGGATCTCTGCCTGCTCTTCTAAGATCAGATGGGCTTCCCTGGTGGTAAAGAATCTGCCTGCCAATGCAGAAGATGCAGGTTCGATCCTTGGGTTGGGAAGATCCCCTGGAGAAGGAAATGGCAACCCACTCTAGTATTATTGGGATTACTGGGAAATCCCATGGACAGGAGCCTGGCAAGCTACAGTCCATGGGGTTGCTAAAGAGTCAGACATGACTTAATGACTAAACAACAACAGTCACGTCAAGGGCCTCCCAGGTGGCACAGTGGTAAAGAACCCACCTGCCAGTGCAGGAGACACAAGAAAGAGTCTCAGGTTAGTTCCCTGGTCTGGGAAGATCCCCTGGAGGAGGAAATGGCAACCTGCTCCAGTATTCTTGCCTGGAAAACCCCGTGGACAGAGGAGCCTGGTGGGCTACAGTCCATGGGGTCACAAAGAGTTGGATATGACTGAACACAGTCACATCAAAAGGGCCCCACCCTTGGGACCTAAACAGATTTATCCCCCAAGGGCCCAGCCTTCAGACACCTTCACACAGAAAGGCTTAGGCCTTTAACATCTGAATGGGGGCAGAGACACCAACACTCAGCCCCTAACATTCTGCCCAAGGCCCTCCTGTGCGTGCTCAGTCTGTCAGTCACACCCAGCCCTTTGTGATCCCATAGACTGTAGCCCACCAGCCACCTCTGTTCTAAAAGTCATGTTTTTTCAGTTCAGTAGCTCAGTCGTGTCTGACACTGCGACCTCGTGGACTGTAGCACGCCAGGCCTCCCTGTCCATCACCAACTCCCAGAGTTCACTTAAACTCATGTCCCTTGAGTTTGATGCCATCCAACCATCTCATCCTGTCTTCCCCTCTCCTCCTACCTTCAATCTTTGAATCAAGCATTAGGGTCTTTTCAAATGAGTCAGTTCTCTGCATCAGATGGCCAAAGTATTGGAGTTTCAACTTCAGCATAGTCTTTCTAATGACTATTCAGGACTGATTTCCTTTAGGATGGACTGGTCGGATCTCCTTGCAGTCCAAGGGACTCTCAAGAGTCTTCTCCAACACCACAGTTCAGAAGCATCAGTTCTTCGGCGCTCGGCTTTCTTTGTGGTCCAACTCTCACATCCATACGTGACAACTGGAAAAACCATAGCCTTGACTAGATAGACTTTTGTTATCAAAGTAATGTCTCTGCTTTTTAATATGCTGTCTAGGTTGGTCATAGCTTTTTTTCCAAGGAGCAAGCGTCTTTTAATTTCATGGCTGCAGTCACCATCTGCAGTGATTTTGGAGCCCAAGAAAATAGTCTGCCACTGTTCCCATTGTTTCCCCATCTATTTACCATGAAATGATGACCAGATGCTATGATCTTCGTTTTATGAATGTTGTGTTTTATGCCAACTTTTTCAGTCTCCTCTTTCACTTTAATCAAGAAGCTTGATGTTTTCAGTCTTCTCTTTCACTTCCATCAAGAGGCTTCATCATGTTTTATGGTGTGTGCTTATAGTCTTGACTTAAAAAATTTTTATTTGCCTTTTTTATTTTAGGAAAAAAAATATTACCATTCAAGGAAATGTATCTTGCTATTAATTGGCATTCTTTTTTTTTTTTTAATATCCTAGATATTTATTTTCCAAATATTTTCTTCCATTCCATTGGTTGTCACTTCACTCTGATGATTGTTTCTTTTGCTATGTAGAAGCTCTTTAGTTTGATGCATACCCACTTATTTTTTTTTTTTAGCTTACTAAACCGATTTTATTTTTTAACTTAACAATAATGTATTGATTTTGCCATATATCAGAGTGACCCCTTGATGATTAGTACTAACAGTGTCACACTCTGGTCTGCTCAATGTAAAATCTTTTAACCTGGAGGGAATAAAATGCTAATTTTTTAAATTGCTTTGTTGTCAGTATAATTATCAAGTTAGAATGACTGAAAGGCTTCTTAGGAGCCCTCTTGTGGGGTGAATCCAGAATATAAAATAACCCTGTAAGGGCTTATAGCCTGTGTTACTTGAGAGTGAACTTGATCTCCAGTTCAGTTGAGACCAGAAAGTGTCAGATCTGAGTTCTAGGGGTGTCCTAACATTAATTGGGTAATCTCCGTAAGTTAATCCCTTCTGTGATAGAGCAAAGAGCATAATGTGCATTTTCATTTACAAATATTTGTTGAGCTGCAAGGTGCCAACTTTCTTTAATACATATAGTAATAAAAGGCCACTTCCCGCTTGACTTGCGGGATCTTAGTTTCCCAACCAGGAATTGAATCCGTACCTGTGGCAGTGAAAACACAAGAGTCCTAACCACTGGACCGCCAGGGAATTCCCAGAAGGAAACATTATTGAATACTTACTGTTTGTTCAGTTCAGTCGCTCAGTCATGTCCGACTCTTTGCAACCCCATGGACTGCAGCATGCCAGGCCTCCCTGTCCATCACCAACTCCCAGAGCTTGCTCAAACTCATGTCCATTGAGTCGGGGATGCCATCCAACCATCTCATCCTCCGTCGTCCCCTTCTCCTCCTGCCCTCAATCTTTCCCAGCATCAGGGTCTTTTCAAATGAGTCGGTTCTTTGCATCAGGTGGCCAAAGTATTGGAGTTTCAGCTTCAGCATCTGTCTGTCCAATGAATATTCAGAGTTGATTTCCTTTAGGATGGACTGGTTGGATCTCCTTGTAGTCCAGGGGACTCTCAAGAGTCTTCTCCAACACCAGTTCTAAAGCATCAATGCTTCAGCGCTCAGCTTTCTTTATATTCCAACTCTCACATCCATACATGACTACTGGAAAAGCCATAGCTTTCACGAGATGAACATTTGTTGACAAAATAATGTTTCTGCTTTTTAGTATGCTGTCTAGATTGGTCATAACTTTTCTTCCAAGGAGCAAGTGTCTTTTAATTTCATGGCTGCAGTCACCATCTGCAGTGATTTTGGAGCCTCAAAAAATAAAGTCAGCCACTGTTTCCCCATCTATTTCCCATGAAGTGATGGGACCGGATGCCATGATCTTCGTTTTCTGAATGTTGTTAGCACTTAATAAATCCTATCCTGAGTGCTAGTTGTACAGTGAACAGAAATCAACCTGGTGCTTTCCCTTATGGAATATTATACACATATTGGGTGATAACACCATTATTTTTATTTGAATCACGTCAGAGTTCACATTTAGCATTCAGATGGTAAAGAATCTGCCTGCAATGTGGGAGACCTGGGTTGGATCCCTGGGTTGGGAAGATCCCGTGGACAAGGAACTGGCAACCCACTCCAGTATTCTTGCTTTAATAATCTTGCCTGGAGAATCCCGTGGACAGAGCAGCCTGGCAGGCTACAGTCCACAGGGTCACAAAGAGTTGGGCACAGCTGAGCGACTCACACACACGTGCTTTGACTGAGGCCACGTTATAGAAGTTGCTTCACAGTTGAATCTCAGTTCACTAAAATGCATTTAATTTTATTAAATGAAGCTATGAGAGAATCACACAATATTTCAAAGCAAACTAAGGATTAAACTTCCTGCTTCCTGCTCAGTCCAACCAACTGTGTAAATTTACATAGTCTTGCTGGTTTGGGTGTGTCTGAAAATAAAGGCAAATGTCTTTTTTAAAGAGATCCACCCACAGCATTCCTGGCATATGTATCTCCACACATTTGTTAGAGACGTAGGAACTCTGAAAATTGCCTTACTTTTTATTCGTATGTTCTATTGAGAAAAAACAGTTTAAACAATTTCAGAGTTAAAAGGTGAGTTAGGTACTGGTATTCAAACACAGTGTTCTTACAGCAAAATATTTTTATAGTTTTTTTTTTTTTAAAGGGTCAGGATGTTATTTTTCTTGTGTTTTAAGTGATCTTGATTTTGCTTTGTCCAGCTTAATAGCTTGCTTACATGTTATTACTTTTAAACAATTTTTTAATCTTCAAATATTGACTTATTTTTAACTATTCTATTCTGAACACTTTACAGCTTTGCTCCTGCATAAAAGTTTACTATGCACTAGATGTTAACACAGACTTCCATCTCTCAGGAAGAGATGGATAAAGACCTAAGTCAGTTTTATGAATAGTTTTCAGAAGTTCTTTAGGCATCAAATTGAATTAGTACCAACAGATTCCATGTATCTTGCCTATGCAAATGTCTTTCCTCCATCAAATATAGTAATTTCTTCCCAAACTGTTCTGACTTGTAGCATTCTAGTAGCTTTCTCAAGCTAACATTCCCAGGATACAGAAATCTAAAATATATTTAGTCCTTGGATCAGGTTGCCTGAGAGGCCAAGAAAGAGTCTTCTATTCCTTTGGAATTCTTCTTAACTCGAGTACAGTGCTCAATTGAAAATATATGTTCCTGGTAAATTGTGATTATAAATTGTGATGGAAAGGGAAGCCTGGCGTGCTGCAGTCCATGGGGTCACAAAGAGTCGGACAAGACTGAGCGACTGAACTGAACTGAAATTGTGATTGACCATCCTCACAGCAGTTGGTTGTTTCAGAGTTAGGATTAAAAGTACATACAAACTACTTCAGTGGAAATTTACTCTAAAGCAACATTTCCATTAAAATTGAACAAAGAGTAAAAAGTTTTCACCTATGGGATCAAAAGTATAGTACCTTGGTGTTTATGTGTTAAAATTTGGATATCCCAAAAAAAGGAAGCTAGGCATAATCTTACAGTGTTTGGAAAGAGTCACTAGGTCAGGATGAAGGAGAACAGAATGATTTCAGGACTGTTACTGATCACTCTAACAGTTTTTCCCCTCGTGTTAGATTTCACTTTGCTTTATACAATGCTGGATCACTCTTATGTAAGCATTTGACTTTTGCACATAATTTATTTGTGTTAGCACTAACAACAAAGGCCAGTATAAACTGTGAGTTTTCATAGGGCCTCGTGGTGATAATTATTTGAAATGCTATGGCTTGATGACTTTAAGAATATAAGCTAGTAAAACATTTATGAATGTTTTATTTTATTCTAAAACTGAATTTACTTTTGATTATTTGTAAGCTAATATGCCTGTTTTCAGAACAGGCTTTCTCTTTGTCCATTTCTGTTTTCTTCATTAGAACAAAGAAAATTATGCATTCTCCAACTATACCATTTTAGGATCTCTTTCATAAAATAAAACGATAGAAATCAGTGTTAAGTGTTTTTCTTAGACAGTCCTTCTTCCCTTGTTTCTCTTTGCTGTTCATCTAAAATATATGTAACTTGAAACTTATTTCCATTGAAAAAAATTGTGCCCTGCTTAGAACTTAGTGGATGTTTGGATTTTTTTTTTTTTTTTTTGACAATTACTTAGAGAATTCTGAAGGTTACACATCTGTCGGGACTCAGATTTTAAGTAGTAATCTTTTGCTTACCATGACTGAAATAAACATTTTTAACTTCCCTTTTAGATACATCATGTTACAGAAAATGGAGGACTGTATAAAAGACCCTTTAATGAAGGTTTTGAAGAAACACCAATGCTGGTTGCTGTGCTTACTTATGTGGGGTATGGTGTCCTCACTCTCTTTGGATATCTTCGAGATTTCTTGAGGCATTGGAGAATTGAAAAGTGTCACCATGCAACCGAAAGAGAGGAACAAAAGGTAATTGTCAGTCTTTGATTCTGTAAATGGAAGCCTCTTATCTTGCTATTTTCACTGATTTTTTTTCTCTAGGCATTGGGTATACATTAAAATTTTAAAAAGTAATAATAATCTAGATGCAGTTAGATGAAAACATTCCACAAGGAAAGTGAGGACAAGAAATCAGAGGATCTAACATAATTTCATCATCACAAAAATCTATACTTACTTAATGGCTAAGAAAGCTGCAGTTCACAGGTTAAGCAATGTTTCCCAAGATGTGTGATGTTAGAACTGGCTTGTGGAGACGGGTCTGTTCACAGTACCGTATGGTGTCCCAAGTTGTGTACAGTCTTCAGGAAAGATCGTGTTCTTCAGAACACGTGTTGTGTTTTGTCATACACGTGTTGTACACTCCTGTCTTGTTCACAGGTCGCCTCTACTCCCCAAAACACAGACCCTCAAGCAGAATGTGACTGAGCTACTCTGTTTCCATGGAAGGCAGTCTTGTTTTAGTCATGGTAAACAGAGATGTAATGCTTGTCTCTGGGGAGGAGACCATCTTCCCCTCACCTCACTTTTCTCTGCATACTCCTTTGTGCCTCTGTAGTGAAGTATAATATGCATGTATTATCTGCTCTTTAAAAAATTGTTGTAAATCAGCTATACTCCAATAAAATACAAACAAACAAAGCCTAAGGTGTCTTGTACTAAGGAACAACAGTATGTTTTTTCTCAAACCAAAACTTTCGTTATGGGCATTTTTTAAGTTTTTCGATTTTATTATTTTAAATGATAAAAAATTTTCTTTTTCCCATAATAAATGTTTTTTTTTCCTTTTTCCATTGAAAAAAATAAGTAAATAGAATCAGAGTGAAATAACGTCCGATCTTGCAAAAAGCAAACTTGAGTGTTCTCGCATGGGAAGTATGGAGAGGGTGGCCCTCCAGGCCAGGGCATGTGCTCGATCAGAGAAGGGATTCGGAAGTTGGGCGCTTGTGGCCCACCGAACCTCTCACTTTCATGGGGCGGCGTAAGAGGAGCGAGGCAGACGTGGCGGCGGTGAGACCAGCACTGAGAGGGGACAGTGATACTGGGAGTAGATGGCGAGACGAGGGGAGGGGAATAAAGCGCCAGGAAACACGGGGGAGGAAAGGGCGTCCTCAGCTCCTAGGAGGCGGAAACCAGTCAGCATGGGGATTGGGGATCCTGAAACTGGGAGAGCTGAGGAGCCAGGCCCTCTTCTCTCAGTCAACCATGCTGTCCCCTCCCCAGCCCCAGAGCCACAAGCTGCCCTTCCTTGTTGCCCTAACTGACGCAAGCAAAACCCTGCTTTCTGAACTCTAGAACTCATTCTGAATGCCAGCCTAGAAAGTGCATGTGTGAGAAGCTGTGTTTGAATGTTTGGTAGGCAGCGAGAGGTCCTAGGCAGTTTTGAGCAGGGGAGTGACTGGAGAGTGTGCACAGCTGGTGTGTGCTTTCACAGTGTGATGGAAGAACAGATGAACCCGTGGGATGCATCTGAACTCCTTTGTGAAGGAGGACATTGTCTTCGGAACTTGTTTCACGTCTCCAGAGGGTAAATTGACTGTTTGGAAGCATTGGGACTGCCTGTGTGTGTACTTCACTTTGTGTAGAAGGATTGGAACACGTAGATTTTCTTCTTAAATCTGATTCTGTTGAGGAAACACAAACACTTCAAAATCATAGGCCTTTGCAAAGCACCGTGCAGGTAAATAGTACTTGGATTATATGCAGACGTAGAACAAAAAAGTAAGCTGAGTAGCACAGAGTGAATCAGGAAATAATTCTTGAAGGAAGTAACGGGAGGAAAAAAAAGAAAAAGGAAGTAACGGGAGGAAGTATGTAGAACAGAGGGGACATTTACCTATAGAGTTTGTTCATGGGACGACCGTACTCAGTCATTCAAATCCATTTCAGTAGGATTTTCATAGTAGATGGCATTAGCAGCTAAAACCTGAATTCTGCCATTTTCTTGTAACGGTTCAGCTTTTAGAAGGGAAGGAAGGTTTCTTTGGCTTTATGGTAGATCGTGTGCGTCTTCTTATGCTGGATTAGATGTAGTGAGAGGGATAGGCCATTTTTAAAGTGTTGGCACCGGAAAGAGGGGAGGGAAAGTACTTGCTTAGGATCGTAAAATGCAAATATAATGTTGTTACTTTCTTATTTTCCTGAGTGAGTGGTGCTTGTAACCACATCCTTATTTTTTCCCTCATTCCATTACAAAAGAGAGCCTCTTAAACTATTTATGTTAGTTCTTCTTTCTATGTTGCTTTGGGTAGAAATGAACCACACAGTCATGCTAGTAAAGGTGAGTTTTGCATAGGGGTGTTCTGTTTTACATAACTTGCATAAAATTGTTGGAATTCTTTACTGCTTGATTCTCTGTTACTAGTGGTGTTTTGGATGAAAATGTTTTTTTCTCAGTCTGATTTCTTTATTATGTGAAGTGAAGCTAGTAGTCAGAAACATGTATGTGATAGATAACAGTAAAAGCTTGAGTTAATAAAAATGTTCCAACATCTAAATAGGAAATACCCAGAAGTCAGGGGCAAATCATGGTGGGTAGTTACCACACGGGCTTCCCTGGTGGCTCAGCGGTAAAGAATCTGCCTGCAGTGCTGGAGACTCAGGTTCAGTCCCTGCATCAGGAAGATTACCTGGAGGAAGAAGTGGCAACCCACTCCAGTCTTCTTGTCTGGAGAATCCCCATGGACAGAGGAGCCTGGCGGGCTGCAAAGAAGCGGCCACAGCTGAGCGACTAAGCGCAGCACATCGCCAGTTAACAATGTCGTGATAGTTTGAAGTGAACAGTGAAGGGACTCAGCCATATATATACTTGTATCAGTCTCCTCCAAACTCCCCTCCCATCCAGGCTGCCACATAACACTGGGCCAGAGTTCCGTGTGGTCTACAGTAGGCCCCTGTTCGTTATCCAACACTTTTTTTTCTTCTAATGCTTGTTTATTCATTTAATTTTGTCTGTGCTGGGTCTTCGTTACCGTGGGAGCTGCTGTCTTCTAGTTGCAGTGCTCGAGCCTCTTGCTGTGTGGCTTTTCTTGTTGGGGAGCACAGGCTCTAGGGCTTTAGGGCTTTAGTAGCTGTGGCACGTGGGCTCAGTAGCTGCAGCTCAGGTTCCAGAGCACGGGCTCAGTTGCCCGGCAGCATGTGGGATCTTCCCTCATCAGGGATCAAACTTGTGTTTCCTGCGTTGGCAGGTGGATACTTTACCACTGAACCTCCAAGGAAGTCCCCTGCTTTTTTGTTTTTTTTTTAAACAGCTTTATTGAGATATAATTCATATACCATGAAGGGCACCTGTTTAAAACGTACAGTTGAATGATTTTTATTACTATTTACAGAAAACATACAGCCAGCACCATAAGCTAATCTTAGAGCGTTTTCATTATCTGAAAAAGGAACCCATATGCAATAACAATCTCCCTTCCTCCCTCACCCCACGCTTAGTAGCCACTAATCTACTTTCTGTCTCTAAACATTTCATATAAATGGGATCATACAGTGTATAATTTTTTGTGTCTGGCTTCTTTCACTTGGAATGTTTTTGGAATTCATCCATGTATAAAAAGTGAAAAAAAGTGAAAGTGTTAGTCGCTCCATTGTGTCTGACTCTTTGCAACCCCATCGACTGTGCCCACCAGGCTTCTCTGTCCATGGGGTTCTCCAGGCAAGAGTACTAGAGTGGGGTGTCATTCTCTTCTCCAGGGGATCTTCTCGACTCAGGGATTGAACCCGGGTCTCCTGCATCACAGGTAGATTATTTACTGTCTGAGCCACCAGGGAAGCCCCATGGTGTAGTATTTCAATTATTCATTTTTTTTTTGCTAAATCACATTTCATGGTATAGAATAGTTGTCTGTTTTTATTTCTTCTAGGGATTTCTCACTGGGCATCTAAATCTAGAATAAACCACAGAAATGTCACCACTTTCCCCTTTTGCACTAGTGATGTTACTAGGTTTGCAAGAGTTTCCCTGTCACCTATTAGGCTTTTTTGTTTATAGCAACAATGTAGCTTTTTTTAGAAAGTTTTTTTGACTTTTGAATCTTGAGGTCTCTGTTTCGTTATTTAGCTGTTCTTTGCATTCAGCAGTTTGAAACTGTTTTTACTGTTAACTCAGGATGTGGAAGTTTAAAAAACAGGTGTCCTATCCCCTATGCTCAGTCATTCCAAGTTTAAATTGAGTATCGTTGCAGTGTCAAACTGGCAAACCGATTTCAAAATGCTTATTATGATAAAGTTTAAAAACAATAATAAAATTCATAGGTCCCAGAGATTGCCTGTAAGCCCTCAACAGCTCTTAGATCCCAGTGTAAGAAACCATGTTGAGGTTTCCTTAGATTTCAAGCTATATTTTGGTTTTGTTGCTTCTCATTAGAACCTTTGGAAAATGCCTTAACATCTTTGGTAGTAGATGACTGAAAATGTAAAAGAACAGTCTTCTCTACCTAAGTGTGGCTGTCCAGGCTGTCCAGTAGAGCTGGTCATGGATAACACAGGCCAGTGCTCTGCTCCTGGTCACTGCACAGTCAGTGCTGGCGTCTGGGATTCCTGAGTCAGCTTGGCCTCAGTTTGTCCTATATCACATCATTGCAAGTAGCATAGATGGTTATTTCTCCCATCTCAGGAAAAAACCTTCTCTCGATCCTTTCTCCTCATTTACGGCTCCTTTCTTCTTTTAAAGCAGAGTTCTTCAGTGTAGCAATGTCTTTCTTTCTGCTTTCCACTGAACCCACTCCAGTCCAGATTTTGCCCCAACACTTCAACTGAAACGACTCCCATATTGCAACGTCTTAGTCCTTCTCAGTCTTCGTCCTGTTTGGCCTCTCAGCATTTGACCCGGTTGGTCACTCCCTCCTTCTGAAGCATTTTGCTCACTTGTTTCCTAGACCCGATTGCCTGTTTTCCCCCTGTCTTTCTGGCTGTTTTCTCTCATCCTCTCCTGCTGCATCCTCGTCATTTGCCCACCTTCTCAGTGTGGATGTAGGTGTGGCACAGGCTTCATGCTTAGTCCTCTTCTCCTCTCATCTGTACTCACTCTCTTGGTGATTTCATCTGCTGTTTTGGTTTTCAGTGCCCCTCTGTACGACGAGAATGTCTAAATACATGTCTCTAGCACTGTCTCCTTCAGTGGGCTCTGCACTGTGTAGGTAGCTGCCCACTTGGCATCTCCACATAGGCCCCGCAAACTCTGCTTGTCTAAAACTGAGCTGACATACCCTTCTCTAATCAACCAGCAGTCTTCCCTATCTCCGTGAATAACAGTTCTCTTCTTCCAGTTGCTTAGGCTTTGGAGTTACTCCTCTGTTCTTCTTTTTGGCATATGCCTTTTGTGGTCCATTAGGAAATTCAGACTTCACCCCTTTTAATCAATCTTAATTTATCACCTGCTGCTGCTGCTAAATCGCTTCAGTCCTGTCCGACTCTGTGCGACCCAATGGACGACAGCCCACCAGGCTCCCCTGTCCCTGGGGTTCTCCAGGCAAGGACACTGGAGTGGGTTGCCATTTCCTTCTCCAATGCATGAAAGTGAAAAGTGAAAGTGAAGTCGCTCAGTCGTGTCCGACCCTCAGCAACCCCATGGACTGCAGCCTACCAGGCTCCTCCATCCGTGGGATTTTCCAGGCAAGAGTGCTGGAGTGGGGTGCCATTGCCTTCTCCGAATTTATCACCTACGCATAATTTATTGTTTACTTAGCCTCTCACTCCTCTGCTCCAGGCACACTGGTCTCTTTGCATTTCCTTCAAGGTTCTAAGTAAGTATACTCTTGCCTCGATGCCATTGCACTTGCTGTTCACCTGCCGGGAAAGCTCTGCCCCAGGTAGTCTTGTGGATGGTTTCCTTGCTTTCTCTTCCTCATTGTACCCTGGCCACCCTAGCTAAGTTTCAGCATGATGCTAGCATTTTACATCCTGCTTCTCTGTTTGATTTTTGTTTTCATTAGCACTTTCACTACTGACATACTTTATATTTTATACATGTGTCTTGTTTCAATATCTGTTTCTTCCACCAAAGCATAAATTCCACAAGGGCAAAGAGTATTACTTTCTTTTTGTTCACTGTATAATCGGTGCCTGAAAGACTGCTTGGCACATGTTAATGTATCATATTACACATTCAGTTAAGTGTCTAAGAGGTAAGTGCTAAGATGTGAGTGGTGGTAATAATTACAGTGAAAAGTTCTGGGCTTTGAACTGATGTATTCACAGTCCTGTGTGTGTTTGTGTGTGTATGTATACATATTCAGATGCAGACACACAGATGACCCACTTTTAGAGAAAACAAATGTCTCTAATCTTGAAATCTCATTTTATGCTTTCACTGATGTTACAGAAAGAGCAAGGAAGTGACCTCCTATAACATTAAAAACATGAAAGAACACACAGTAAGTAACGTGATTTACATGAATAATAGGGAAGGCTCTTGACCACAATTCAGAGATTTTAAAGTCACTAGCTTAATACTTTTCTCAGGTTATTTCACCTGATTGTCTTCATTAAGTAGAGCTAGAGATGACATTGTTAGTTTATAACACCCCTAGCCACATAATGTTTTTTTTTAAATTAATTTTTATTGGAGTTCCTTTACAATGTTGTGTTAGTTTCTGCTGTACAGCAAAGTGAGCCAGCTGTGCATGTGCATATATTCCCTCTTTTGGATTGCTTTTCATTTTTGTTACTTCTTCAGGTGGGAATTATATAGGATTTTCAAATTCTCTTAATTTAAGTATTGAAACAATTTTGTCATGCTTCAGCTATCTCTGGACATACCTTATGAGGTTATTTCCTTCTCTAGAAAAGGAAGTGTTGCCAAAATAAAAATTTAGACCATAAAGACTTTTTATCATTAGCCTGTCTCTGATATGCGGTATCCTCTTTGTCATGCTTCCTAGGTGGCTCAGTGGTAAAGAACCCACTTGCTAATGCAGGACCTGCAGGGATTTGACCCCTGGGCTGGGAAGATTCCCTGGAGGAGGAAATAGCAAACTCACTCCAGTGTTCTTGTCTGGATAATCCGTGGATGGAGGAGGGGGTGGGTGGGGGGGTAGTCCGTGGGGTCTCAGAGTCAGACATGACTGAGCACACACACAGTCAGTCATCCTGTTTATCACCATGAAATGTCTTAACAGTACTGTAGTAACCCATAAACAGCATTCAGTTCAGTTCAGCTGCTCAGTTGTGTCCCGACTCTTTGTGACCCCGTGAATCGCAGCACACCAGGCCTCCCTGTCCATCACCAACTCCCAGAGTTCACTCAGACTCACGTCCATCGAGTCAGTGATGCCATCCAGCCATCTCATCCTCTGTCGTCGCCTTCTCCTCCTGCCCCTAATCCCTCCCAGTATCAGGGTCTTTTCCAATGAGTCAACTCTTTGCATAAGGTGGCCAAAGTATTGGAGTTTTAGCTTCAGCATCAGTCCTTCCAGTGAACACCCAGGACTGATCTCCTTTAGGATGGACTGGTTGGATCTCCTTGCAGTCCAAGGGACTCTCAAGAGTCTTTTCCAGCACCACAGTTCAAAAGCATCAATTCTTTAGCACTCAGCTTTCTTCACAGTCCAACTCTCACATCCATACATGACCACTGGAAAAACCATAGCCTTGACTAGACGGACCTTTGTTGGCAAAGTAACGTCCCTGCTTTTGAATATACTATCTAGGTTGGTCGTAACTTTCCTTCCAAGGAGTAAGCGTCTTAATTTCATGGCTGCAGTCACCATCTGCAGTGATTTTTGGAGCCCAAAAAAATAAAATCTGACACTGTTTCCACTGTTTCTCCATCTATTTCCCATGAAGTGATGGGACCAGATGCCATGATCTTCTTCAGTTTTCTGAATGTTGAGCTTTAAGCCAACTTTTTCACTCTCCTCTTTCACTTTCATCAAGAGGCTTTTGAGTTCCTCTTCACTTTCTGCCATAAGGGTGGTGTCATCTGCATATCTGAGGTTATTGATATTTCTCCTGGCAATCTTGATTCCAGCTTGTGCTTCTTCCAGCCCAACGTTTCTCATGATGTACTCTGCATATAAGTTAAATAAACAGGGTGACAATATACAGCCTTGACGTACTCCTTTTCCTATTTGGAACCAGTCTGTTGTTCCATGTCCAGTTCTAACTGTTGCTTCCTGACCTGCATATAGGTTTCTCAAGAGGCAGGTCAGGTGGGCTGGTATTCATCTCTTTCAAAATTTTCCACAGTTTATTGTGATCCACACAGTCAAAGGCTTTGGCATAGTCAATAAAGCAGAAATAGATGTTTTTCTAGAGCATTTTTAAAGCAAAGGTTTCTGGTGTGTAGCCTTCAGTTTCAGTGGCCGAAGGTTTGGAAGCACCCTGATGTTTCCCGAATAGCTACGTGCCTTAGTGTCAGCAGACACAGTGGGTTTTCTTGCGGTCAGATGTTAAAGCAAATTGAGTTACATGCTGTTGAGCCAGGCAGTTCAACAGACTTTGTCATGTAAAACTTCTGTGTGAGATTTATTGAAAAATGCTCTTTCCTTTACTTTTTAACCTGTTTATTGGTTATATATAACCAATATATACATATGTACACCACACATCTTGAAAGGTTAATAAAAAAGTGGATGTGGTTGTAATGAGTGCTTATATAAGTGAGCAGTGATGAAACTACCACCTTAGAGGTAACACATTGCTGTCACGTCAGAAACCGCACCCCCACATGTCGCTTCTCAGTCCTGCCTTTTCCCTCTCCCTTAGGCTAGCGATTGTCTTGACTTTTCTTTATGGTTTTATCATCTGCATGTATATCTATAAGCAATACAATTTAGTTAAGCCCAGTTTTGAACATTCTATAAATGGATTTGCATTGTGTGTATGTTTTGTGCCTTAGTTTATGTATTCAGCATAGGATTCAGCTGTCTTATGGTGTACTTCTGCTTCATTTGTTTTCATCGCTGAATAGAATCCCAATGTAAGAGTATAACTAATAAAGTTTATCTACTCTAGTGTCAGTGGACATTGAGGCTTTTTTTTTTTTTTTCCAGTTTTTGTCAGTGACTCATAAAGCTGCTGTCAGCTTTCTAATATATGTTTCCTGAACATGTATCTATGAATTTCTCAAGTCTTAGAATACATGGGTTATAGAATATGCATGTCTTCAACTTTACTAAATAGTAACAAACTTTTTCAAAGTGATTGTACTATTTTTTACACTTACCAGCTGTGTTTGAGAGTTCTCATTGTTCCACATCCTAACCAACAATTACTATTGTCAGAATTAAATTTTTTTTTTTTGCCAGTTCTGGTGTATTTATGTCTGGTATCTCATTGTAGTTTTAATTTGCATTTCTCAATTGCCCAATTAAGCTAAACACCTTTGCATTATGTTTAATGATTATTTGATGTTTCTATTTTGTGAAGTGCCAGTTAAAATCTTTGGCCTGTTTATCTCTTGGCTTTCTGTTTTGTTTTGTTTTTTTCTTAGCTGTTTATAGGAAATTTTTATGTCCTCTAGAAGACATTTTACAATTGTCTAAGCCCATTTTGTGACTTGTCTTGCCACTCTGTGTATATCTTTTTTAAAAAACTTATTTGTTTTTGATTGAAGAATAATTGCTTTACAGTATTGTGTTGGTTTCTACCAAACATCAGCGTGAATCAGCCTTAAGTTTTCTGTGTGTGTCTTTTAATGAACAGAAGTTCTTTTAAAGTAAGCAGATCTATCCGTCTTCCTTTATGAATAGTGCCTTTGTACTTTGTTTAAGGTATTTTGTTCTAAGTCTGTGAATTTGTTTTCCTGTTTTCGTTGCGTTTTAAATAATAAATATACATCAAATCACATGAAAATACCAATATTTGACCATTTTTGAACTGCTAAAATGATAATTTCAATGTGATTCAGTCTAATAAGATAAAGAAGGAAGAGCATATATCTGGACATAGTATAGATGTGTAAAGGTGTATAATATGGCTGTATATAATATGGTTGGTAAGTTAAACTTAGGTTGTGATAGAAATTATTAATTCTTTAAAAATTGCTTCCCTGTGCTATAATTAGTACCTATTTTACCTATTTTTACATGAGAGAAATAAACTAGCTGTCAGAAAGTGGGCCCCTGGCTTTTGACCTCTGCAGTTCAAGTAAAACATTCCCTCAGGGATTCTTGTCATCTGTGTCACTTACTTCCGGTGGCTGAAAGACTGGTTTGAACGCAGAATAAGCACAGGCTTGTTCAGCCATTTTTCTATATGGATGTATGTACCCGCACATGGCCCCATTATTCGGCTTTTCAGAGAAAGCTTCTTTGTCATGGGGCCAAAATCCTTTTATACAGTATATGCTGGAGTTTTATTTCTTTATTTTTTAGCTGCATTGTGCAGCTTATGGAATCTTAGTTCCCCAACCAAAGACTGAACCCAGGCCCAACAGCAGTGAAGCCCCGAGTCTTAACCCCTGGACCACCAGGGAATTCCCTGGAGTTTTGTCTTGAGACATTTGGGAAATGCTAGCTTTGCAGCCGGAGAAAGCAATGGCAGCCGACTCCAGTACTCTTGCCTGGAAAATCCCATGGACGGAGGAGCCTGGTAGGCTGCAGTTCATGGGGTTGCTACGGAGTCGGACACGACTGAGTGACTTCACTTTCACTTTTCACTTTCATGCATTGGAAGGAAATGGCACCCCACTCCAGTGTTCTTGCCTGGAGAATCCCAGGGACAGAGGAGCCTGGTGGGCTGCCGTCTGTGGGGTCGCACAGAATTGGACACGACTGAAGCGACTTAGCAGCAGCAGCTTTGCAGCCATCGCTTATTATAGCCTGTCTCTCACACTGCCGATGAACTGCAAGCTCAGCTTTTACTCCTCTACCCCCAATGTGGCTCTTATTTATTGTGTTGGAGAAAAGGTTTGTTTGGTTTTTCCTGGCTCTAGTAGCACTTAGTTGTCTTTAACTCATTCAAAAATTTTGTTAGATTGTATTGTGACAGGTGTTATATCAGTGTGCATTTTAATAAAATTATCAAAATTGCTGAATTTTTGTGTAGCTATTTAAATATTGAAGATGGAAGAGAAAAGAAAAACATTTTCTCCATGTTGAGAAAAGAAAGTGGAAGTGTTAGTTGTTCATTTGTGTCTGACTTGCAACCCTTGGACTGTAACCCACCAGGCTCCTCTCTGTCCATGGAATTTTCCAGGCAAGAATAGTGGAGTGGGTAGCCATTCCGTTCTTCAAGGGATCTTCCCAACCCAGAGATCAAACCCTGGTATCTTGCATTGCAGGCAGATTCTATGTTTTATTATTTCAAGAAAGGTAAAAATGCAGCTGAAACACACAAAAAAATATTTGTATGGTGTACAGAGAAGGTACTTATCTATCAAAAGTGGTTTGTGAAGTTTCATGCTGGAGATTTTTCACCAGATGATGCTTTACCATCGGGGAGACCAGTTGAAGTTGATTAACTAATGTGTCAAATCGAGACATTAATTGAGAACAACCAACATTATAGCATATTAAAAAGCAGAGACATTACTTTGCCAACAAAGGTCCGTCTAGTCAAGGCTATGGTTTTTCCAGTGGTCATGTATGGATGTGAGAGTTGGACTGTGAAGAAAGCTGAGTGCCGAAGAATTGATGCTTTTGAACTGTGGTGTTGGAGAAGACTCTTGAGAGTCCCTTGGACTGCAAGGAGATCCAACCAGTCCATCCTAAAGGAGATCAGTCCTGGGTGTTCACTGGAAGGACTGATGCTGAAGCTGAAAGTCCAATACTTTGGCCACCTCGTGCAAAGAGTTGACTCATTGGAAAAGACCGTAATGCTAGGAGGGATTAGGGGCAGGAGGAGAAGGGGATGACAGAGGAAGGCTGGATGGCATCACTGACTCGATGGACGTGAGTCTGAGTGAACTCCGGGAGTTGGTGAGGGACAGGGAGGCCTGGCGTGCTGCAATTCATGGGGTCACAAAGAGTTGGACACAACTAAGCAACTGAACTGAACATCATATCACACAGGAGATAGGTAACATATTCAAAATATCCAGATAAAGCGTTGGAAATAATTTACACCTGCTTGGTTATGGTAATCACTTTGGTGTTTGGATTCCACATAAGTGAATAAAAACCTTCTTGACCATGTTTCCACACGTGCTTCTCTACTGAAATATAATGAAAAGTTCCATTTTTATAACAAGCTGTGATGGGCAATGAAAAGTGGATACTATACAATAATGTTGGAACGAAAAGAGATCATAGGGCAAGCGAATTGAACACCAAAGGCTTTGTTGGTCTTCATCCAATTAATTCCAACAAGTATTGCTTCCTCTTAGAGCAACTGAAAGCACTTGACAAAAAGCATCTGGAATTAGTCAACAGAAACTGCATAATCTTCCGTCAGCATACTGCAAGACTGCATGTTTCTTTAATGACCAGGCAAAAACTGTTACAGCTTGGCTGGGAAGTTCTGATTCATCTGTCATATTCACCAGACATTGCACCTTTGGATTTCCATTTATTTCGAACTTTACAAAATTCTCTTAGTAGGAAAAATTTCAACCCCCTGGAAGACTGTAAAAGGCACCTGGAACAGTTCTTTGCTCAAAATGATAGAAAGTTTAGGGAAGGTGGAATTATGAAGTTGCCTAAAAAATAGCAGAAGGTAATGGAACAAAATGGTGAATATGTTCAGTAAAGTTCTTGGTGAAAATGAAAATATTTTTTATTTTTAAGAATCTGCCTGCAGTGCAGGAGACCCCAGTTTGATTCCTGGGTCGGGAAGTTTGGTTGTATGCTCAGATGGTAAAGAATCCACCTGTAGTGCTGGAGACCTGGGTTCGATCCCTGGGTTGGGAAGATCCCCTGGAGAAGGGAAAGGCTACCCACTCCATTATTCTTGCCTGGAGAATCCCCATGGGCAGGAAAGCCTTGCAGGCTACAGTCCATGGTGTCACAAAGAGTCGGACACAATTGAGTGACTAAGCACAGCACAGACCCACTTCAGTATTCTTGGGCTTCATGGTGGCTCAGATGGTAAAGAATCCACCTGCAGTGCGGGAGACCTGGGTTCGATCCCTGGGTTGGGGAGATCCCCTGGAAAAGGGTGTGGCATCCCATTCCAGTACTGTTACTTGGAGAATCCCCAAGGACAGAGGAGCCTGGTGGGCTGTAGTCCCTGGGTCGCAAAGAGTTGGACACGACTGACGAACTAAGCACACAGCACACAAAAAACTGAAGAAGCTTTTTGGCCCACCGAATATTTGAGTAGTAAACTTCCAGTTGTGACAGACAGAGCATCTGTGGATATTTTCTCTTCAGTTCAGTTCAGTTCAGTCGCTCAGTCATGTCCGACTCTTTACCAGTTGCAGGGGAGATGGTATCAGGTACCACAAATTCCTGAGAACTTTGTGACTTTACTTCAGCTTTATTTAAGGAGATTTTTATCTACTGTGAGGTTTATTTATTTAGTAGGCACTTTAGAGTCCAGTGTCCTAGAAGGTTGTTAATTTTAAAGTTTTATGTAGAGCCTTCTTTAGCAGTGAAAATCTTTTACAGAATAAGGCTTAAAGTTTTAATATTTTTGATTAGCTTATTTAAAAGATTAATTTGGGTTGGCACCAAGCCCAGATCTGAGGGCTAGAAGCTCAGTAGTTTGCTGACTGTTGTGAAACTCTGGTACAGTTTTCTTCTGTTTTGTTTACCAATTACCCTCAGGTAGACCTCATGTGGTCTGGTCACTCTGCTCTGAGCAGAACATTATGTCTTAATTAAAGCTCCACTGTGACTGTATTTTTTACAGACTTAGAATTTAGCATAACTTATAAGGGAGATCTTTAAAGTCTAAAGTCTTGATCATGGAAATTCATTTTGAGATTTTTTTAAAAACTCCCATCCAAGGAAAGAAACCTAAGACATGTGTCTTTCTATAACCTACCTTTTAGTTTTTCTTATTTATAATTCTTCTTTGGATTAATTTCCTTTTGATCCTTGAAAATATGCAGAGAATGGAATCTGAATTTTGGAATTATTTTTCTTGGTTGAAATTGGAATTATAGGATTTTATGGCATTTCCCCTAATACATTATGGGGCAGAGATGGAGCAGAGTACAGTGTTATTAAGGTTATTAGAAGGGAAAATCATTTATTGACAGAATTGTACAACTAAGTTTTATTTTTATGAGGTCTGCTTTACGAAGTTAAATTCTTTGACCCTACTTTCATGCAATCGTGTAGTGACTTGCAACCATTTTCTTAGAGCTCATCGGTCAAAGCTAAGTGATTTTTATCTGGTTGAGTTGTTTTAAAACAACAGAAAGAATGGATGCCTTCCCAAATGTTTTCCGTATCAGTTTATTCTGAATAGCTGACCTCTCCTTCTAAAGTGCTCTTGTACTATGAAAAGAGAAGTTGTGCAGAGAAATTCAGTTAAACATATGGCATCTCACCATTCGTTGGCAGGACTTTGTGTCATTGTACCAGGATTTCGAGAACTTCTACACGAGGAATCTCTACATGAGGATCAGAGACAACTGGAACCGGCCCATCTGCAGTGTGCCTGGAGCCAGGGTGGACATTATGGAGAGACAGTCTCATGACTACAACTGGTCCTTCAAGTGAGTCTTGGTTGGGAAATTATTTCAGTGGATTTCTTCACCTCAGAAGATTTTCTGTTGCAGTTAGAGTATTCTGTCAAAGCAGGAGTAGAAGTATTGAGAGTACAATACAGCATGATTAACTTTCTTGCATGTTGTTCATTGTTTTGGAGATTTTTAAAATGCATCTCTCTGTGACATCTGCCACTGTTGGATTATAACTGAAAAAAAATTGGACTTACTGAAAAGAACACACACAAAGAAAAATTGTCCTTTTTGTTGGGCCGTTTAGTAGAGTCAAGTGTCTGAATTTATTTATGGATATTTTGATTTCTCAGATGATTCAAGGAGTGTTTTTACTTAAATGGATTGAACTGTTTAGAAAACCAGTTTTTTTAATTGGAGGATAATTAGTTTCTGCCATACATCAACATGAATCAGCCATAGGTATATATATATGTCCTCTCCCATTTGAACCTCCCTCCATCTCCCACCCATGCCAGTGCTCTAGGTTGTCACAGAGCACAGATTAGAAAATTTTATATATTGATAAAATTTTGTTTATATTGTGCAAGCTTTTCATGGTTGTATGGTCATTATTATTATCTTTTTTTTAAAAGATAATACAAATAAAGTGAAGGTCTCCTATGAGAACTAACCACTGTCCTTTTGCAAATCCACCTCCCCACAAATGCTCACTTCCTAGAGATGACCATTATTATCAGTTGATTGTATATTATTCCTCCAGATATTTTCTGTGGCGTATGTATGTAGTGTATTACTGGGGTTGCACACAGTGTTTTGATTATGGGATCTTAATATAGAAAGTATTTTACATCTTGCTTTTTTGCTTGCTAACATATCAGTAACATCTTTCTTGTGCCTATTCACAGCAAGCTCATTATTTGTAGTGGCTACTTAGTATTCTAAAATATAGATACATATAATGTAGAACACATTGGGCTGCCTCATCCTATCTTAAAAACCCCAGATCTCTGAGTTAAGACAGCAGTAGTTAATTCTTTGTCTATACTTCATGACCGTCTTAGACCAGTAAAGCCTCTGAACTATGATCCTTATTCTGGGGTCCAGGGCTGACTGTTCTTCCACCATGTGGAATGTCACTGATCCATGTGCCCGAGAAAGGGACATGGTAGGTGAATTGTGTAGTAACTTGAAGGATCCTTAAGCATATATCCTTTTATATGTGTGTAGGAATTGCTCAGTCAAAAATATGTATTGAGTTGGCCAAAAAGTTCATTCAAAAACGATAGGTTTGTTAGGTAAGTACTGCCAAACTGCCCTCCAAAAGGAAAAGATACTCTTATCTACAGCTTATGAAAGTGTCCTGGCCAACACTGAATATGGTCAGATTTTCTTTTTTTTTTTTTAATTAAAAAATTTTCAGAGTCATGCTGCATGGCTTGTGGGATCTTAGAGTTTCCTGGCCAGGAATTGAACCCAGGCTACAACAGTGAAAGCGTCAAGTCCTAATCACTGGACCGACCACCAGGGAATTCCCATGATGTAGTTAGTTTTTAAACATCCCTATTGATAAGTGAAAATTGATATTTTGTTTTAATGTCCACCTTCCTAATTGGTAGTGAGTCTGAGCTGCTTTTCATGGAGACCATATTCTCTCTTAATTCCTACAGATGGTGCTTCCTTTTGTATTATCAATAAGTTTATTATCACATGTGAGTATTTGACTTGCTCCTGAATTTCATGAACTTTTATGTTGTTGAAATACAGGTACACAGGGAATGTAATTAAAGATGTTATAAACATGGGTTCCTACAACTATCTCGGATTTGCGAGGAACACTGGACCATGTCAGGAGGCAGCTGCCAAAGTCCTAGAGGAGTATGGAGTTGGAGTGTGCAGTACTCGGCAGGAAATTGGTAAGCATAGGCTATTAGTTTGGTCAGCTCATGTTCTTAACTCTTTTTCTCAGGAGGGAAAATACTGATACAGAGCTAGAATATGAACATCCAAATACATACTTTGCTGTGGAGTTTAGATCAAGTAAAGAATGCTTTATTTTTCTGAAGTGATGGATGATTTTAATGCTTCAGTGTGTTTTGAGATATTTTTATCTTTTCCATTATGTTTTACATACAGACTATCTCTAGAAAAGTTCCATTAGGTATTTGTTTCATTTATAGCTTTAATGTTGACTTTATTGGTTAAATGATAGTGATTGAGAGAACTTTTTACTGGTATACTGAGCCCATGGGCAAATGAGGGTTAACCTGCTTCCATACTGGTAAATTGGGGCTAATAGTAATTCCTACCTTATAGGGCTGTTTCAAGAATTAAATAGGCTGATTCATGTAAAGTGCTTATACCGTGGTAAACCCTCAATAAATGTTAACTCTTTTATTATTATTACAAGTCTATAAAACATAAAAGCGAACAGTTGTCTACAAAGAGATTTAGTTTATTTAAGCTCAAAGGAAGAGTCTTAATTTTTGTATCTTGTTGAAGAGAACTGATAACCATAAGAGTTATAAGACAACTTTCTGGATATTTATTCCTGTGGATCACCCCAAAACTTAGTAGGTTAAAGAGTTGTTCATTATGGTTTCTCATGGGTCTAGAGAATGGCAAGTGCTGCTGGGTCGTTCTTCCTTGGGATCCCCAGTGATGTGCTTAAGGGAGCCTTATGCAGTGATGACACAGAGTGACCACACCTTATATCTTTATGGCCCTTTATGAATTGCTCGAACATCTTATCTCTTTTGATCTTTATAACAATGTCATGAGGTAGATAGAGCAGATGTTATTATTGGTGTTAAACAGATAAGAAACAGAGGCCCAGAGAGGATAAATCACTTGCTTAAGCTTTAAAGAACACACAGCATCCTAATTCAGCAGTTTTCTCTCTCAGCATCGTTTCTCTTCTACATGTAGCCAGTATCATTGATGAACGTTGTTCCTTATGGATTTGAGCACTGATTTAAAATCATAATACAAAGTTAGGGAATGTGTTCTTTAACTCACCTTTTGCTACGTGACAAACCATTCCAAAACTTAGTGGCTCAAAACAGAAACATATATTTATTTGCTTGTGATCCTGTCATTTGGAAAGAACTTGACATTTATCGCAGCTCCACGTGGGGTCAGCTGGGGTATTATGACTGAGGATAGCGTATCCATGATAGCATCACTTGCATGTCTGGCACCTCAGCTGATGGTGAGCCCTGCCCCTTCCTTCCTTAGTCTCTAAGAGCCCTTCCCTGTCCACATGATCTCTCTTTATCAAAGCTTTCTAGACTATTTTACATGGCAGCTGACTTCAAATGTATAAAAGCAGGTGCTGCCAGGCCTCTCACGGCATAGACTTGGAACCAGCACGTGTGAATAGGAATGGGAGACATTGTTGGCAACCCTCTTTACAGAAGTGCCACAAGTGCTGCATCTGATTTTATCCAACTGTTGTGTCTTTATGAGCCTTGACTCTTCATGATACTGACTCCTTCACTAGACTTCAGTCTGAAAAGCTTATAACACAGGCTGTGGTTTCTTTTTCTAAAGTAATGAGTACCTCTTAAATTTGAACTTTGGTGACATTGACTTCATTAACTTCTTCACACAGGAAACCTGGACAAGCATGAAGAACTAGAGAAGCTTGTGGCAAATTTCTTGGGAGTAGAAGCTGCTATGGCATATGGCATGGGATTTGCAACAAATTCAATGAACATTCCTGCTCTTGTTAGCAAAGTAAGATTTAGTCTGTCACTTAGGAAAGCTCCCTCATGTATATCTTCTTTTGTTTTGTAAAACATTCAGGCAAGCCGGAAAAATTTTGTATAAGTGTATCCCGTGGAAACTTAACATCAGTTGAAGCTTTTTTACTGGAACCCATGATTTTTTTCTGTATTGCCTTTAGATGACTGTTTCTTCATTTCGTTTTAAAGGAATTCTTATAAATAAAATCTCATAAAAGACTAAAATAATGGGAGAACGGATGTTTAGTTTGGAAATTATTAATCAGGTTGTTTCTTCTAGTAGAAAAATATGAAAGTATATAGGTCCCTAATACTTGTTGTTACTGTAATGCACATTGTTCAGAGATATATGGGCAAAGTGTGTGTGTGTGTGTGTGCGCACGCACGCACATTGAGCGTCCCAGGTGGCACTAGTGGTAAAGAACCTGCCTGCCAATGCAGGAGACATAAGAGACTCAGGTTTGATCCCTGGGTTGGGAAGATTCCCTGTTGGAGGGCATGGCAACCCACTCCTGTATTCTGGCCTGGGGAATCTCCGTGGACAGAGGAGCCTGGCAGGCTATGGTCTGTAGGGTCACAAAGAGTCAGACATGAGTGAAGTGACTTGGCACTCACATACACATACATATATATATATATATATATATATATATATATATGCAAGAGAGAAGATTTAAACACAACTATATTGATGTCACATTAAACATAAACGGTTTGTATTTCTAAGTAGAAGACGGATTGTCAAGTTAGATTAAAAGTTTTTTTTTTAAATTAAAGACACAGGCTAAAAGTAAAAGGATGGAAAAAGTTACAGCATCTAAACAATAATAACAATATGATTTATGTAATATTTAGTATATAATAAGCTAATATTTTATACTATCAGTATTATAAACAAAGACTTCAGAGCAAACTGATACCTTTGCCATTGTGCAGACTTTCCCTACTAAAATATAATTATTAATGGTTTTAGCGTTTTGTAGTTCGTCTAACTAAACCTTTCCCCTCAGATTCTTATCTTCCTCTCCTGGTGATTTTGCAGGGTTGCCTGATTCTGAGTGATGAACTGAACCATGCTTCACTGGTTCTGGGAGCCAGACTCTCAGGAGCAACCATTCGAGTCTTCAAACACAACAGTGAGTTTGTTGTGAAATCTACTCTGGCTTCAGGATTTAGGATTGTTTGGATTAGTGGCAGTGGTAACAATTAGTTACATTAACAGTTGAAACTGTAAATGAAACTGAAGTACCAATACCTAAAATATAAGTTCTGGTCCTGTGTTTTAAAAGTTACTATCTGAGTTAGACAGGTGCGGAGACGCTTCTGGAAGTAACATCACAATGGCTGCCCAAGGAGAACCCCAAGTTCAGTTCAAACTTGTTTTGGTTGGTGATGGTGGTACTGGAAAAATGACATGCGTGAAGCGTCATCTGACTGGTAAATTTGAGAAGAAGCATGTAACTACCTTGGGTGTTGAGGTCCATCCTCTGGTGTTCCATACCAACAGAGGACAGATTAAGTTCACTGTATGGGATACAGCTGGTCAGGAGAAATTTGGTGGACTGAGAGATGGCTATTATATACAAGCTCAGTGTGCCATTATAATGTTTGACATTACATCAAGAGTTACTTACAAGAATGTGCCTAACTGGCATAGAGATCTGGTACTACGAGCATGTGAGAACATCCCAGTTGTGCTGTGTG
Source organism: Bos grunniens (assembly GCF_055505025.1). Taxonomy (NCBI): domain Eukaryota; kingdom Metazoa; phylum Chordata; class Mammalia; order Artiodactyla; family Bovidae; genus Bos; species Bos grunniens. The sequence goes on from NC_141174.1 coordinate 14,544,474, forward strand.
GCAACAAAGTGGATATTAAGGACAGAAAGGTTAAGGCAAAGTCAGTTGTCTTCCACCGAAAGAAGAATCTTCAGAATGATGACATTTCTGCCAAAAGTAGCTACAACTTCGAAAGGCCCTTCCTCTGGCTTGCTAGAAAACTGATTGGAGACCCTAACTTGGAGTTTGTCGCCATGCCTGCTCTTGACAGTATTGAGAGGTGCAGTCTTGTTTGTTGCTGTCATTCGCATTCCTTTGCGTTTAGAATCAGAATGAAGTTGTATTTCAAATATCTAAAAAAATAAAGTTACTATCTTTCTCATTGGAATAAAAATAAAGGCTAAAGGAAGCCTTTCGGTACAAAGTAAAACATTGTTCTTTTTCTGACTTTGAACTTTTTCATCTTCCTTGTTTATAAATCACTTGTTCAGTATGCATTTATACTAGATGCCTGTCTTGCCATAATATTGTGGGTATTGAAGTGAAATAAAGCAGGCTTCCTGATCTCCAGATCTCTGACTGGTTGCTAAAGAGACTGTAGACAAACCACTAGTTAGAATACAACAGACAAATACTGAAATGCAGATATGAACAGGTGCCATAAAAGCAGGGAAAAGTGGCACTAGGCCAAGACTTTCCCTAAATGGAAATATCTTAGTGCATTATTAAAATAATTGTAATAAAAATGCATAGCTTTCCAGGTTAAAATGCTCTCGTGTAGTGAAGAGATATGACCAAACTGTTTAATATCATCTTTTACCAAAATGTGTACACAAAGGTCTAAAAGACAGAAGAAGTCTTTTAGACAAAAGTCAGACAAAAGTCTGAAAGAAGGTACACTCAAATACTAGATGTATGCCTCTGGATGGAAGGTTTACGGATGGTAATAACCTTTCGTCTCTGTCTTTGTCTGAAATGCTTTACAATGAGAATGACACATACAGCATTTTGTTTTATGTAAGCGGGATTTATGAAGCACTGTTGTATGACTTGTTGTTTTCTTGAAGCACACTGGGAACTATGGCGGTACATGCGCCTGCCTCCTGTCAGAGTGAGGTGGCAGGCTGTGCTCTCATTCAGTCCGTCCTTCCGTTGGAACATCCAGGCTGTTTCTGAGTTTCTCTGCTAGAAGCAGTTCCACCTACATTCATATTTTCCTCACTAGTCTGATTAGTGCCTTAGGGTAAATTCCCAGCAGTCTTTAGAATGCATGGTTAAAATGATAGACATTTGCTATACTTTTCCAGATTGCCTCCAAGCACTGTACAGATTTTTACTCAACAACACCTGAAATCAAAAACAGTGACTGTTTCTACTTACAGGCCAACATGTATCATTTAAATGCTTTCCTAATCTAATAAGTCCAATAACATTAATTTTTATTTATTAGGTGTTGAGCAACTTTTTATACAGAGTTATTGTCTTTGTATTTCTTTGTAAATTGGTGATTTTCAAACTGTTTCTCTTTTTACTGGTTATAAGAGCCCTTTGTGTTGCAGTATTTTTTATTTTTAACTTTGTTTTTAGTGTCTTGCCCTGTGGACTTGCTGAAAGGTTGATGTCACATTTACTGTTTTACGACTTTTGTTTGGATTTTGTGTGATGGCCTTTCTCATTCTCAGATTATTCTCTTACTTTTTCTTCTGGTCATTTTGTGGTATGTTTTTTGTCTAAATCTCTAATTTACATGGGATTTGGAGAGTATACTATGAGAAAAGTATTGAATTTTGTTTCCTAAGTAGATAATATGGTCAAGAATTCGGGTATTTTCTTTCATGTAAAATTTTAAATCAACATTTTATTTTTCTCTTCCTTTCTCTGTATAAACAGAGGAAGCTAAAACAATGAGTCCATTTTTACTTGTCTTCTGCTAATTGCCACACATTGCCCTCTCTGTGATCAGAGGGCAGCTTCAGATCAGATTTTTTGCTTTGTGGGAGCATCTCCTTTTTCTGGGTTAGATAGCAGATAAGATTGCTTTGCTATGAATAACTGAAAGTGTAAACAGTCAACTTTTGGCCATTTTATTTGTGTTTTCAGTGTGTGTTCTTATTACCTTACTTCTCTTTTCTACCGGTTATTTTATAAAGAGAGCAAATCCGTGTGACTTTGTAACCCCTCCCTTCAGTGATGAACAGTAACGAACCAGATTTATGACAAGGGTGTCTCCCACCCCTGATAAATATACCCTAAACTTCATGTTGCATACATTTTTGGGCGGAGAACTCTCAAGGGCCTTGTTTCAGGACATATATTTTAAGTGTGAAGTCTGTAGTGGTAGTAACAGTGGTCTTCCAAGTGTTTATCTTTAACAGGAAAGTTATTCTCCTTAATGGCAGTACACCCGCAAGTGTTTCCTAGGCCTGGTAATTGCCGTAACAGCAGAGCCCCAAGAACTTGGTTGTAGACAGACAGCTGGTCAAGTCAAACATGGAACAGTCTCTACTGATTGCCAGGCTTGTTTAACATATAGATTCATGCCTGTCCAGACTGGTGTTATTTCTAACCACTACCAAGATAAAACTACTTAACAAGCTTTTATTGAATATATCCTAGGTGAAAGGAAATGGGATATGCACTTAGAAGTTTTTCTCCCATATTTGCTATTTAGAAGGTGTATGTGTTTATAGTAGTTTATTCTCATTTTCTTACTCAGCTTTCTTTATGCGTTTACTTCTGAATGGATGACTAGGATTAAAGATACATTTGATTGTTTAAATACAAAAACAGCTAAATGAAATTTCATGAAAAAAATCGGTCATTTCATAAACATGCTAACCAACTAAGTCAACTTTACCACACTCATTTAATTGAGTTTCTGGTGTTTTTGAACACTTGTTACATTTTAAATGAGATTTTAATTCAAGTTATCGGTAACCTACCCATTTTGCCCCGTTTTTGTTCTGTCCGATTCTAAGTATGTTAATGTCCTTTGCTATCTGAGACATGCTTCCTGAATAAGAAATGTATATTTGCATTTTAGGAATAAAGTTAGAAAAGAGGAAGATACTTTGTGCTGAAATTCTTTTTTGTGTGCTACAGATATGCAAAGCCTAGAGAAGCTGTTGAAAGATGCCATTGTTTATGGTCAGCCTCGGACACGAAGGCCCTGGAAGAAAATTCTAATCCTTGTGGAGGGAATATATAGGTAATCCTGCTATATTTATTCTGTCTGATTTGCCACATGAAGTCATAGAATTTTTAAGTTGAAGGGGACACTAATCTAGACCCGTTTGAAAACTAAGGAGACAGAGTTTCTGACTTGTTAAAATACCTGGGTCGCCTTTATTCTTTTCATCATGCTATATATATCATCTCCAAGTCTCCTTTCTTTTTGGGTCCATTATTTTTCCACTGTTTGTATAGGGAGTTTACACATAAGGAAAAGAATTAGAATATGTTTTCTAATGTGTCAGAAGAAATTACATGCCATTTAATTTTAAGAAACATTTTATATTGTTTACCTGTTTGCAGCCTTTGTATTTATTCTTCCACCTCCTAATGTTTTTTATTCTTTCGTGTAACTTTAATTACACATGCAATATGTGTAAAGTCAAATGTTGCCTGTAATTACAAACTTTAGAAGAATCTACTGTGACCTCTGTCCCTGTGTGGTGAATTAAGGTCACTTGTATTCTGGTGTTTGTTTTAAAAGATCCAATCTCCTTTCCTCTGGATATCTGCCTAGCCATGGCATTGTCTGTCATTGCCAGTTTAAAACCACAAGCAGCATTGTCAGATCATTTTTAAAAGCAATGAACTTATAACAATAAAGTGGCCACCTCCTGGTTTTGAGAGTTAAAAAGTCTCCGTGTGTGTGTGTATTTTCCCCTGTTTTGCCAGCATGGAGGGGTCTATTGTTCGCCTTCCTGAAGTGATTGCCCTGAAGAAGAAATACAAGGCGTACTTGTATCTAGATGAAGCTCACAGCATCGGGGCTCTGGGCCCTACAGGACGAGGCGTGGTGGACTACTTTGGCCTGGATCCTGAGGATGTGGACATCATGATGGGAACATTCACAAAAAGCTTTGGTGCTTCTGGAGGATACATCGGAGGCAAGAAGGTAAACGGGCCCTGACAATCGAGCAGTTAAGGTACACTAAGGCCCTGGCTACTAGATTTAAGTTTTGAGGAGGTAGAGTCCCGAACTTGGATGTGGACATCCTGAATTTGTTTGTGGATCAGGTACCTGGTGCCAGCAGGCTTCAGACTTCAGCTCCCCTCTCAGTGCCTCTGATAAACCAAAGGCGGGTTCTGTTCATTGTTGTCTTCCTTTTGGAGCTTCATTCTAAAGCACATCCTGGTCTGAGGACAGAATACCCTCTTGTATGAAAGAGCACACAGGGTGCTGCCCGTTCGCACAGTCTTCTGTTGAGCCTGAGTTGTGCTCGCTATTTCAGACACAGCAGGCATATCATGGGAGCCAGTGGGACAGAAGACCAGTTTCTTCCCCTACTCTTGGACTCAAATGCGTCTTGGGTGAGCATCAAGACAGGAAGGAAAGAATTACTTTGCTGGCTCTGGTGTACTGCAGGGCATTGTCTTTGCCAATCCAAAAACTACATAATGAACTCCGGGGTATTTGAAAATCAGTATAGCATGGTGGGAATGGTTGAGCCATGGAGACAGAACCCTAGGTTCGGGTTTGAGTATTTTCCTAACTTTGTGAGACCTTGGGCAAAGTACTTAATGTTTAAGTTTCCTTATCAGTAAAACAGAGAGAAGTGTGCCTGGCTCACATTTGTAGCAAGGGCTTAACAAATAATACATGCCCGTGCTATAATGTGGAAATAACCTTGAAAGCATTATGTTAAAGAAGTCAAAAAAGCTCACCAGTTACAGTATTTCTTTTATATGATATATCCAGAATAGGCAAATCATAGAGGCAGAAATAGGTTAATGGTTGCCGGGGCAAAGGAGATACGGGAAGTGGAAAGTGACTACTAACGGATACGAGGTTTCTTTTTGAGGTAAAGAAAATGTTCTAAAATTAGATCGTGATGAAAGTTGGACAGCTCTGTGAATATACTGAAAGACACTGTATTACACACTGTGAAAAAGAGAATACTATAGTACATGAGTTGTGTATCAATAAAACAGTTATTTAAAAAATCTATACACAATGTTAGGAAAAAACCACTGTATGTCGAGTATTTGTGCACGGTACTCTAAATGTACTTAAATTCCTCTTTAAAATTTGACCCTGAGAATCTTAAAACAGGGACTTTCTCTTCATCATTGATTCCTTTTAGAGAAACCCCATTTTCACTGGTTTTGGTCAGGTTCGATGGATTTTTGCCCTAAATTTTTGTTATTAGGAAAAGACTATCTCAGGCTTACTTTGGAGAATTGATTGCTTTTTGGTAAGATTTGTTGCTACACCAAAAGATAGAAAAATAATACTCTGGGAGAGCATCAAGATACAATATATTTACCTTTTTATATTGGGTTTTGTACAGTATTTTGTATTTTCGAAGTAACACACTGCACTGTTTCCTGGTTGCATTTTGTGTTTCCTGGTTTGGGTCTGAAACATAAGCTTCTTTGTATGCACATTTTATTTAAAGACTTAGTGAAGTTAAAAGGCATCAGAGAATAGGGATATATAATTGATTGTTTGGAAATTTTTCTTACTGGCAGACAAGGTTTTGGTTTTGTTTTTTTTTTTCATTCAGTGAGATAGCTTTAATGATCTTAGGAAAAAACCAGTAAATTTCTGTTTAATTTCTGCCACATTTATATCATTTTATAAATCTCTGTGTATCTGGAGGATGTTTAATGTCTTTAAAATTGACATTAGAGAACTGTCTTTCTCTTACTCAGGAATGTAAGGATGGGCTTTGCAGGCATGGGGTAAGATGCAGATGATATTTTCTGTAATACTTAGAAGTAAGTCATATCTAAAAGCAATCCAAACACTTTCTTGTTTAATTTAGGATTGTAAATCTGTTTATAATATTAAATTATATGTTCTCTAAATTGAGGTCTTTTTTAAAACTAGTTTTTCATCCTTCCATGTTGTGGCATGTTTAAAAAACAAAACAGGAAATTCCCCAATGGTTCAGTGGTTAGGACTCCACACTTTCACTGCTGAGGGTGTGGGTTCGGTCCCTGGTTGGGGAGCTAAGATCCCACAAGCTGTGCAGGATGGCCAAAATAACAAACAGAACAAAGCCTAAGGGCGTTGCATGTTGCTGTTTAGTTGCTCAGTCACGTCCAACACTTGGCAACCCCGTGGTCTGCAGCATGCCAGGCTTCCCTGCCCTTCACTGTCTCCCAGAATTTATGCTCAAACTCATGTTCATTGAGTCGGTAATGCCATCCAACCATCTCATCCTCTGTTGCCCCCTTTTCCTTCTGCCCTCAGTCTTTCCCAGCATCAGGGTCTCTTCCAGTGAGTTGTCTGTACGCATTAGGTGGCCAAAATATTGAAGCTTCAACTTCAGCATCAGTCCTTCCAATGAATATTCAGGACTGATTTCCTTTAGGATGGACTCATTTGATCTCCTCGGTATCCAAGGGACTCTCAAGAGTCTTCTCCAGCACTACAGTTTGAAAGCATCAATTCTTTGGCAGTCAGCCCTCTTTGTAGTCTAACTCTCACATCCATACATGACTATTGGAAAAACCATAGCTTTGACTATACTGAGCTTTGTTGGCAAAGTGATGTCTCTGCTTTTTAATATACTGTCTATGTTTTCCATAGCTTTTCTTCGAAGGAGCAAGCACCTGTTAATTTCATGGCTGCAGTCACTGTCCGCAATGATTTTGGAGCCCAAGAAAATAAAATCTGCCGCTGTTTCCATTTTTTTCCCCATCTATTTGCCATCAAATGACGGGACCAGATGCCATGATCTTGTTTTCTGAATGTTGAGCTTTAAGCCAACTTTTTCACTCTCCTCTTTCACTTTCATCAAGAGGCTCTTCAGTTCTTTACTTTCTGCCATAAGGGTGGTGTCATCTGCATGTCTGAGGGTATTGATATTTCTCCCAGCAATCTTGATTCCGGCTTATGCTTCCCCCAGCCCTGCATTTCACATGCTGTACTCTGCATATAAGTTAAATAAGCAGGGTGACAACATACAGCCTTGACGTACTCCTTTCCCAATTTAGAACCAATCCGTTGTTCCATGTCCAGTTCTAGCTGTTGCTTCTTGACCTGCACACAGGTTTCTCAGGAGGCAGGTAAGGTGGTAGTCCCACCTCTTTAAGAATTTTCCACATTCCAACAAATGCGGATCCTTTTGTTGTGATCCACACAGTCAGAGGGTTTAGCGTAGTCAGTGAAGCAGAGGTAGATGTTCTTCTGGAACTCTCTTGCTTCTTTTCTAACCCAGTTGTTGCTGACAGTGTGCTCTGCCCGTGGTGGTGGGCCTTGTGTCTCTGACTGACGTCCCCAGTCAGGGCTGTTGAAGGGAGGAGGCTTCCTTCACCTGGGCGGAAGGCAGAGAGGTTGCCAGTGCACCTACCCACGGCCTCTAATGACTTGCCTCTGTGCCGTCCCCAGGCGCTGATCGACTACCTGCGGACGCATTCCCACAGCGCGGTGTACGCTGCGTCGCTGTCCCCGCCTGTGGCAGAGCAGATCATCACTGCCATGAAGTGCATCATGGGGCAGGATGGCACCACCCTCGGTAAGGCCTGCTTTCCCTGGAAAGTTTCCTGGACTCAGTTAGTACTCAGCCGCCAGACGTGCTCTGTTTTCTTGAGGTTTTTTCCTAAAATGAGGAAACAGGCATACTTCTGGGCAGAGCTGACGGGTGTGTGAGGTCTTGGTGTCTATGGCCACTTTTCACTGTGTCTGCACGTGCCGGGACAACTAGCCTGGCTCACTGTAGCCAGGCTCCACTGACTCCCCAGGCTATGGTTGTCTTGTCTATAGACGGTGAGGCTTTAATCTCACTGTCCTACGTATTCACGGTAAGTCTTAGGTGATAAGTCTTCAGGGTCTTGAATTGTATAATTTCATGTGAAGGTGTAAATAATTCACTGGGTAGTGATGTTTCATTTCCATAGTATATAAAAGCTGCTGTTTCCATGAATTAGTGTCCTTTATTTAATGCCTTTTAAATGATTTTCTACTTTAACATACAATAATTAATAAAGGTCATCCTGAATCTATTTTTTCTGTCCTTGGTAGGATTTGTAGTCCAAACTAGATGCCCTGACTTAAAACATCCTCAAGTGAACAGTGTTCACTTCCTGATACTTGACTTTCATTTTGTATCACTAGAGGGCAGTGTTGACTATAGAAACATTATAATAAAAGAGGAGCAGTTGGGGTTTTTGTTTTTTCACTTTGAGAAGAATCTCCATTGTGAGTATGAGATATACATTTGCTTGTTGCTTTTTTAATGCTTCTAAAATCAGTTTTACTCTTGTAAAACATTATCAGCCTTGATAATCTCCAGTCTTCAGCTATGTAATATTTTGTGATACGATTGATCTGGCTTGCATTGAGAAACAGGAAGAAAGTAGTGCATCTCATTTTCATTGATTTGAGCCTGTTTTCTTAAATCAGAATTTCACCTTAATATTTTTTCTGATCTGTGATACATACATTGTTGTTAGCTCTTGGAAGTGTTGATCATTTAGAAAGTAATTCAGTAATGTTGTGAACACTGCGTGTAGCTTTGTGAAAAGCTCCCTGTTAATAGAACTACAGTGTTATCTTCTTTCTTATAAGGTATTGCTGGAAATAGTGTGCTTTGACCTGAGTATACATATGTGCTCGTATATGTAAGTGTATGCGTGTCTCTGCTCAGACAGGTATATGTATATACATAGCTATTATTTATCTAGTTATTTGATACAGGTTTAGATGACTAAAAAACGAATGTTAACAGTTATCAAAGTTACCTTGGATTATGTCTTTGCCCGATCCTAGAGCATGGATCCGAGTGATGTGTGACCTCTGGATAAATGACTCATCTGTGCTAAATGACGAAGTCTAGGCTCTACTGGTAGAGAGAAAATGAAATGTGATAATTAGATAAAGGCTTTGGGTTAGCACTTGTTTTCCAGTTTATCTGTTGCCTCTGTAACCACCCTCTAAGCTTAGTGGTGTGACACAGCAGCTATCTTAACTATGCTCACAGATTCTGTGGGTCAGGAGTTCAGTCAGGGACGGCTTGTCTTTGCTCAACAGTGTCTGGGTTGAACTTGGAAGACTGATGGCTGGGGGCTGGGAACACCTGGAGACGTCTTCCCTCACACATCACCTGGGCTGGCATGACTTGAAGGTTGGACTCAGCTGAGCTATCCTCTCCATGTGGTGTGAGTCCTCATGGCCTGGTGACCAGATAGGATGCTGCAGAGAGCATGCATTCCCAAAGGACGTGCTGAAACCCCACAATGTTCTCTGATCTGCTGTTAAGAGCGCGTCACCAAGGCCAGTCCAGATTGCAGGGCACAGGGGACCAGACTCCACCTCAAGTGGGAGGCAGGTTGAAGAACTTGTGGCCATTTTTAAAACTTGCCACCACCAGCTTTTAGATAATATATTTTAAAATTAGTCCCTAAAACTTCTAATTAGTATGACAGACTTCTGTTGGCTACATTGTTTCTCTCAAAATATAGGATAATAAAATTCTAACCAAAAGTAGTTAGTTTTGTTTTTTTTTTTGCCACTCCATGGACTGTGGCCCAACAGGTTTCTCTGTCCATGGAATTCTCCATGCAAGAGAATTCTCCACTGGAGTGGATAGCCATTCCCTTCTTCAGGGGATCTTCTTGACCCAGGGATCATACTCAGATCTCCTGCATCACAGGCAGATTCTTAACTGTCTGGGCCACCAGGGAAGCCCCAGTAAAAAATACCATTTCTTATACAGGCTGCTACCTCATCCTATTTAAGTTGGGCCTGATTTTTTTTTTTTTTAGATTTGAGTGGGTTAGGGTAATACTTTTATGGCATTGTTGAACGCATCTTTTCATTGTCCTTGAAGAAGAAAAGGTGGAATCTGGCAGTAGCCTTTTCACTGCGCTTTAAGGTAACCTTTAAAAAAGAGGTATCTGCAATTAATTACCTGATGTGATTTTATAATAGAAGTCACCTGCCTTGAGAGAGACTTAATCTCATGTGTTCAGAACATTGAATCCCATTAACTCTGCAAACATTGAGTATCTCACTACGTATTAATATTACACTCTGTAAATCAGAATCCGTAGACAGTGAACATCCAAGCAGATCACTTGAATGAGCTGTGTACTTGGGGGTCACTGGGGATGTAGAGAGAAGGCAATGGCACCCCACTCCAGTACTCCTGCCTGGAAAATCCCATGGATGGAGGAGCCTGGTAGGCTCCAGTCCGTGGGGTTGCTAAGAGTCGGGCACGACTGAGCGACTTCACTTTCACTTTTCACTTTCATGCATTGGAGAAGGAAATTGCAACCCACTCCAGTATTCTTGCCTGGAGAATCCCAGGGACAGAGGAGCCTAGTGGGCTGCCATCTATGGGGTCGCACAGAGTCGGACACGACTGAAGCGACTTAGCAGCAGCAGCAGGGGATGTAGAGGATAGTGGGCTGTTGTATTAATCCCAGAGATTACCATGTCATAGAGAAATGGAAGTTTTATTAATCATTCACCAAATACTTGCGTGCCCACAGTGTGTGGTAGGTGCTGTTTCTAGGCACTCCTGATTCATCAAATAATAAAATACCCCCTGATTCCTGCCTTCTGGGGTTCTAATAAGGGAAATAAATTACACAGTTGCCAAAAAGTGGTAAGTACTCTGGAAAGAAGGAGGAAAGTATATGTTGGGTTCTGGAGACGCAATTTGCAGTTTTAAATAGGGTGGCCATTGAGAAGGTAAGATTTTATCAAGCCCTTGAAGGAGGTGAAACTTTAGCCCTGAAAATCCAGGGCAAGAAGGCCCTGAGATGTAGATGACTCTGTGTTCAGCAGGAGCGTGGAGGCCACTGTGGCAGAAGCATAGTCGTATAGATGGAGTGCATGAGGGGGGGTGAGCAAGGTGGGTCACAGATAGAGTCTTATCCTATAGGAGTGTTAGGTTGATATGAAAACACAGGCACACTGGTTCTCTTGCCTTGTATAGTACCAAACTCAAATTCTTGAACAGTTTTCTGTGGGCTGCTTAATATAGACAGACTTGTGGCCTGTTTCCCAGAGGTTAGGAATTTTATAGCCCCTTCAGATTTCATGAAAAGTACAGACTATACTATATCCATGCTTATCTTTTGAAGGAATTTGTCTGGAGATCAGATTTGCTTAAGAGCTATACTGATATTTTTCTCTGAGTGAATTTCAGTAGTGCAGTGAACTGGAAATGAGGGAAGCAAAGTGTGACCCATATATGAACAGAAGAAACTGTTACATAATACTATTGATGTTGCAAATGAAAGAACTCTTTCTTTACTTAATGGTAAATATCTCACATGTGAATGTGAAAGTCACTTAGTCCTGTCCGACTCTGTGTGACCCCATGGACTATACAGTCCATGGAATTCTCCAGGCCAGAATACTGGAGTGGGTAGCCTTTCCCTTTCTCCAGGAGATCTTTCCAACCCAGGGATCAAACCCAGGTCTCCCACATTGCAGGTGGATTCTTTACCAGCTGAGCCGCCAGGGAAGCCCAAATACCTCACATATGATTTCTGTTTCGGAATAAGAGGGGCAAAGATAATGTAATGTCAGAGCTTAGTGCTTAGTCCTGGATTTAATGTTGGTTTAAGGGAATATTAGGAATAAGAAGCTGGCTTTCTTTTTGTGTGCTTAATATAATTTTCTGACTTTGTTATCAGACACACAGGTATTAAGCATTATTTGAAATAGCTCATTTTTGACATAATATTTTCTCCTTTTTGTAAGACATAATAGTTTTATATACTTGCACACCTTTAATTTCTCTGTTGTGTAAACTTATTTCACTGTGAACAGTCCTTCTTGTGGGGCCACTCTAGAAGTTTTCCCTCACCAAAGAGGATGCTAAGCCAACAGAATTCCATTGTAGACGGGACTGAAGACAGAGAAGAGTCACCAGAAACTTGATTTCCTTTTTCATTTATTTTTTCCTCCTTTTTCAGTTTCAGATAATTCAGAGAAGTGTAGGACTAGAGGCTCCGAGTAAGCTGCAGTTAGCACAGCGTTTGTTGGCTTGCTTTCACCCTGGGCCACTTGTACTCCCCCCTACACGTTCTGGTTTCATTACCACACCCTTGCTTTGAGACCCAGATTCACTTTTCTGAAGACATTTTATTCACAAGATATGTGTGTGTGTGTGTTTTAAGATCATGAATTTATGTCTCTCTTCTCTAAGCTACTCTCTTACTGGAATTGTTAGCGTTTTGTATATGATCATAAATTTGTGGCAGATTTCACTTTTGAGACTGATTTAGCAACTTAAGGGGCTCATACATGATCTCTACTAAAGTATTTATTTTCTTTCTTGGCCCAGTATGGACCCTGTTCATTTGCAGGTCTCTTGTTTCTATACAAAGATCATCTTTCATTATGTCTTTCATTTTTAAATGTATGTATTGTTTTGTTTTTGAAACTTCCTACAACTTCTGGGGAAAAAATGGAAATTGTAGGGAAAAATAGGAACATTCTAATCTTCCTTGGTGTTCTTGCTTTTCCCAGTTGGTATTAAGGAACCGGGAGCAGGGGAAGAGAGCTAAAAATTATGAAAAAAAAAGTCACAATAGTTTAAAATGTTTGTCCCTAGATTTCATGATGTAGACCTGTAGTCATATGGCAGCGTTAATGTCTGTTAGCACGATGTTTTGAAATCTTTTTCTTATCTGTAGAACAGTCACAGACTTACATAAAAATTGGAAGTACAGCACACAAAAATACTTTTTTTCCTGAATCATGGCTGATCTTATGCTCCATCATCCCATGTGCTTTAGTGTGTACTTCCTACAAAGGCGTTTTCCTACGTGACCATAATACAGCCGGTCAAAGCAAGAAGCTTGCATTAATACATGAATATTATTTAATTAACTAATGTGAACATGCTGTCTGTCGCTTAGTCTCAGTCAGTAAGAGTGGCACGCTGCTGTTGTCTGTTCCTCAGGCCGTGTCCCGAGGGTGTGGAGTGGGGGCCAGGGTCACCCGTTGCACTGAGCTTTCTCGTCTCTCTTGTCTTCTTCAGCCACAGTTCCTCAGTCTTTCCTGAACTTCCATGACATTGACACTTTTAACAATTACAGGCCAGTTATGATACAGAATATCCCTCAATTCAGGTTCATCTGGTGTTTCCTTGTGATTAAGATTCAGCCTACCTGCCTTTTAACAGGAAAAAGGCAGAAGTTATGCTGCTTTTTCTCATTGTATCCCCTCTTCGTCGTCTCAACTAAGTATAGTATAGGGCTGTCTTCAAGTTCTTTAGGTCTGGAATCATAGCCGCCTTTCCCCATATCTGAGTCAGAGTCTGTTGATTCTGTCTGCCACTTCTGCTTATTCCCTCTGCCTCGTGACTATTTTCAGGCCCTGACTCCCTGTTTCTTAAACAGTTGCACCGCTCGTAACCGCCTTCTCTCCAGTCTCTCCTGTACCACCTGTTACAACCCTCTGTCGTTGTCTGCCTGAAGACGCCAAAGCAGAGGATAACGGTGCTCAGTAACTCCTAGGTGCTCATAGAATGAAGTCAAATCTGTAGTTTGATTTTTAACCTTATCTTTTCCTGTTTGTACTCTTATTTAAACCAGTTTGGTACCTCTGACGATGCTGATCCTCTTGTCACCCAATGCTATTCATTTTTCACAACAAACTGAAGTGCTGTTTTTTATGATGCCTCTGTGTTGATACATGTTTTTTCTCCCAAAAACTGTGTTTCACAAGTTTATAGTTTCACACATTTATTGTCTCACAGAGCTAATGCTTAATGTTTGAACACAGTGTTTTCTTCAAAGTGTATAAATCAATAGACTTACTTGCTAGATGTCATTGTTGGTGTCCCAGTCCTAAATACTAAACGTGTAATGAAATCTCTAAGCTTTTACATTGCAATTTTTAAAGGTAAATAAGGTTTTTATTTAAATTTTTTTCATCTTTTATACAATTTTAATTTTACTTTCCATTTATGGTTATTACTAAATATTGGCTCTATTGCCCATGTTGTGCAGCACATTCTGAGCCTACCTTACTCAACAGTTGGTGCCTCCCACTCCCTGGTGGGGGAACTAAGATCTCACAAGCTGTGTAGCATGCCCTCCCCAAAAAGATAGTCTTTAAATTTATGAAGATAACTAGCCACTACGAAAAATTTTAAATTAGTAATATTACAAACAAGTAGTGGTGATTAGTGGACAAAACATGGAAAGGAGGAGTCCAGATAGATGCCTTGCCTAGACACCATCCAAGAGTGACAGAAAAAGCAGCAGAGGGGCAAGGATGCCCTTTGGCATTTCTGTACCAGCCATGAGGAGAGCCTGAAGCAGAACCTGCAGCTTCTTGCTGGGAGTGGGAATGGAGGTGACTGGGTGGAGGAATGAATCTTATTTTACCAGATTGAATATGTTACTTTTATGATTAAAACCTTTTTGTTTTAGATTCCAGAGTACATTAATAACTTCCATGGAAATAATCCTGCTTGAGGTTGAAAGTAAGGCTTAAACATGCACTCAAGTAGTCTGTGGTTGATTATTGATAAATGTTTTCATCTTTCATGTGGAAAGACATGTTATTCTTTGGTGACAGGAGTGTAGAGCCTTCAGAAAAGCTGCAGCATGCAGGGCAAGTTGAGATCCTTTCCCTACCCTGCACTGTGAGCGTGCCTTTCTTCTTTCTCCCAGTTTTTTCCGCATTTCCTCTCCAAACCGTATGACTAGAATGATGAGTAGATCCTGAGAGCCATGTTCCCTAGGAGCCACAGTAAGGTAGCAGTGGTGGGGAATTGTGCATTTACTCTTGAGTGGACACGTGAAGTTGGAACAGGCTGGTGAGTAGGAAAAAAATAGAGGAAATTCTGACAAATTGCACAAGGCATTTGAAATTCCAGATTTTACTTCACACATCACTAATCTACATCCAGTAATGGAAATGTAGCTGTAAGATCTATTCATGAATCAAGGCAAAATGTCTGGCCAAAGCAACTAAAATTGTGTTTTTCCATTTTCCAGAGCTGGGCTTTCATGTGTTTTGATGTCCAAAGACACAGTCCGTAACAAGCATAGCACCTAGCTTAGTGTCTGAAATCTAGTAGCTTTTTGATAAACTTGCTGAACAAATGAATGCACACATGATCCAGAAATACTAGAAAATGGATGGATAGGTTCTTAAAGTAAGTTGTATGAAAGTGTGAAAGTGAAGTCAGTCAGTCGTGTCCGACTCTTTGCTACCCCATGGACTATACAGTCCCTGGAATTCTCCAGGCCAGAATACTGGAGTAGGTAGCCTTTCCCTTCTCCAGGGAATCTTCCCAACCCAGGGATCAAACCCAGGTCTCCCACATTGCAGCCGGGTTCTTTACCAGCTGAGCCACAAGGGATTAGCTGAATATTAAAGCCAGAATGGCAAAATTATGCAACAAAATAAGCTAGTTAGGTGCATCTTACTGATAGATTGTAATATGACAGAAATAACTTTCTTTGTAGAAACTGTACTTTTTGTACTTCTTGGTATTGAGGGGAACTGAGAGCCCATTGGGCAGATTGAGGTTTAATTAAAATTGAGTTTGGCTCATTTGGATTAATTCCTGTAATAGACTTGTTAATGAGGTGCTAAACGATCATGTTGAGAATCCCAGGAACTGTCCAAAGCTAATTTAGAACTGAGAAGGTGTTTTTTACAAAAACCCTTCCGGGGGGGCCCCCACACTGAGGGGGCAGGACTGTTAAAGAAAATAGTCTTTGAAGGGGAGGGAGTGGTCATAAAGAGAATTTCCGACACCCACTGGTTATGTTTGGCAGGCAGGCTTCTCCTTTGGTTGAGCCTGGGTCCATCCTTTCTGATTCCTATGCTTTCTGAGGCTAGGAGTGCTTGAATTCCAGTTTTTTTTCTTTATTATTACATGTCTGCTTTTATGTAATTTGTTTATTTCACTATTAGATTCATCTAAGTAAAAGTCAAGTTTTCTAGTGAACACATTTTTATTCTTAGCCACAGTACAGTTTAACAGTGTAATACTGAGAGTTAGAGTAGATCCTTTTACTTGTAACTTACTGCCTAGAACAATGTTAAGAACTATTTAATTCTTCATTTATCAAACATTTCTCAAGCACTTACCCTGTACCCTGTGGTGGCTGTGCTGCTGAGGGTGCAGAGTGAACAGTGCATGACCTCGCCATTGGGAGTGCTCACAGTCTAGTAGCAGGGCTGGGATCCTGGGGACTGGTTTCAGAGCCGCAGATAAATTCCTCTTGGTTCAGCTTCCCCCTTCCTTCATTCTCCTCCTTCCTTCTCCTCCCTCACCACCCCACCAAAGAAAAGGAAGCTTATACTTCCTTAAATCCAGCTAACTATTCAAAGCAAATTCAGATCTTACTGATTTTATATTTCTTACTAATCTTTCTAGCCACGTGGATTTTTCCTATGAAATATATTACTTTAGAAAAATAACCAGCAATCAAAGAAAGATTTTCCTTCTGTAAAGTAGGCTATTATCTTGCAAAAAATATTTTTAATTCATGGCTTAAGCATTCTGAAATTAGCAAGCAGCATAGCCACTTTATAGGTAGAGGAATTTGAGCTCACACATAGGACAGGTTTTCTTAATATCTGAATAGAATGTGGCTTTCCTGAATTCCATCCACTTCTGGTTCTGAAGTTCCTTTAGTGATATTTAACATCTTATTAAAATAGACTACTATTTTATAACGTATTTTTAATTTTCTTTTTTCTGGTCTGCAAATTAAAACAAAAAACCGCTAAGTTTAGTTATAATTACTGCTGCAAATGAAAGCCTGCTACCTCTTTCCTCCCCATGGATCAGTAACCCCTTTAACCTCCCTCTCTGCTTCAGAAATCCATGCTGAATACTCAGGAGCTTCTGTAGCATGGTTTGTCTATTTCTTCTTCCACTCCCATTTCTTTTTTATTTTTTGTAGATGATACAAAATTTTTTTTTTTACTTTACAATATTGTATTGATTTTGCCATACATCAACATGAATCCGCCATGGGTGTACACGTGTTCTCAATCCTGGACCCCCCTCCCTCCCCCCGCCACCTCCCTCCCTGTACCATCCCTCTGGGTCATCCCAGTGCACCAGCCCCAAGCATCCAGTATCCTGATCGAACCTGGACTGGTGATTCATTTCTTATATGATATTATACATGTTTCAATGCCATTCTCCCAAATCATCCCACCCTCTCCCTCTCCACAGAGTCCAAAAGACTGTTCTATACATCTGTGTCTTTTTTGCTGTCTTGCTTACAGGGTTATTGTTACCATCTTTCTAAATTCCATATATATGCGTTGGTATACTGTATTGGTGTTTTTCTTTCTGGCTTACTTCACTCTGTATAATCGGCTCCAGTTTCATCCACCTCATTAGAACTGATTCAAATGTATTCTTTTTAATGGCTGAGTAATACTCCACTGTGTATCTGTACCACAGCTTTCTTATCCGTTCATCTGCTGATGGACATCTAGGTTGCTTCCATGTCCTGGCTATTATAAACACTGCTGCGATGAACATTGGGGTACACGTGTCTCTTTCAATTCTGGTTTCCTCGGTGTGTATGCCCAGCAGTGGGATTTCTGGTTCATAAGGCAGTTCTATTTCCAGTTTTTTAAGGAATCTCCACATTGTTCTCTATAGTGGCTGCACCAGTCTGCATTCCCACCAACAGTGTAAGAGGGTTCCCTTTTCTCCACACCCTCTCCAGCATTTATTGCTTGTAGACTTTTGGATCGCAGCCATTCTGACTGGTGTGAAATGGTACCTCATTGTGGTTTTGATTTGCATTTCTCTGATAATGAGTGATGTTGAGCATCTTTCCGTGTGTTTGTTAGTCATCTGTATGTCTTCTTTGGAGAAATGTCTATTTAGTTCTTTGGCCCATTTTTTGATTGGGTCGTTTATTTTTCTGGAATTGAGCTACAGGAGCTGCTTGTATATTTTTGGGATTAGTTGTTTGTCAGTTGCTTCATTCGCTATTATTTTCTCCCATTCTGAAGGCTGTCTTTTCACCTTGCTTATAGTTTCTTTTGTTGTGCAGAAGCTTTTAATTTTAATTAGGTCCCATTTGTTTATTTTTGCTTTTATTTCCAATATTCTGGGAGGTGGGTCACTCCCATTTCTTTTTTCCCAAATCCAAGTACTAATAAAAATTTCTTGCCACACAGGTGGTCTCCTTGTTTCAGAGTTTGTTTGAAGCTAGCTATTAAGATGTCCACAGGCAACAACAGGCTGGAAGCTAATCTCTGAACAAATGTAGACTTGTTCATTTAGTAGAATATTATTAATGCACAGCATAAATAAGGAGTTTGAGGATGTTCCCCTTGGACAGGAAAAGAGCCTTGAACTATTTTGGAGAAGATGTGGTAAGATGATATTAGGGAACTAAATTTTTTTTAAGTAATTTTGTTTCTTGATGTATTTTTTATTTTTGGCTTCACTGGATCTTTATTGCTGCGTGGGCTTTATCTAGTTGCAGTGAGCAGGGGCGACTCTTCTTGGAGGTGCATGGGCTGCTTCTTGCAGAGGCTTCTCTCGTCGTGGAGCTTGGGCTCTGGGGCACGCAGGCTCAGCAGTTGTGGTTCCCAGGCTCTGGAGCACAGGCCCCGTAGTTGTGGCGCACGGGCTTAGTTGCTCCTTGGCAGGTGGGATCTTCCCAGATCGGGCTCAAACCCATGTCCTCTGCGTTGGCAGGCAGATTCTTTACCTCTGAGACACCAGGGAAGCCTGGGAACTAAACTCTTTATTAAAAAATACTGTGAGTCATATTATTATTATTTTAAGATTGAAGTAGATGAACTACTTTAGATTTATTTCATAATAAAATTGATTTAAAAGATTTTTCCATGATTTGATTTGTTCAGTTAGCTGAGACGAATGACCATTTCTTCTCATCACTTACAATTTGGCAACTTTATAGCCTAATCTCTGTTTTCTTTGTTGAAGAAGAATAACTTTTTCAACCTTAATATGGTTGGAACTGCTTTTTTTCCCCCCAGAACTGTTTTTGATGGCTTTGTCCAGGGGACTTTATCCTAGATTTTCATCAACTTTATTGTAGTCTATTATACTTAGTATGTATAAATAAGTGACAAGACAGATGGACTCTTCTCGATTAAGAACCAGATATTCTCCTTAAGGCTTTCCTTAAAGATTTGAGAGCTTTTTGAAGAGGAATTGATTTTTTTTTTAATTGTCACCTGTGGTTTAGGAAAAAATAAATGATCTAAATACTTGTATCTGCCTGCCATCTGCTTTGACAGTGGAATGAGTTTCAGAAGGACCTTATTAAGGTACATTCTTTTCAACTGTTTCAGACTTTGTCCATGGACCACCTGCACCAAAGTCACTTTTAGTATGGCGGTTTCTAACCTTGCTCACACACAGTAGTAGTCATTAGTAATAATGCCTAATACCTAATTACAACAGCCCCTTTGCAGACCTAGTGAATATCTGGGGATGAGGCTCTTATAAGTTTTTATTTAAAAGCATCCCAAAGGATTCTAACGTGTGGCACCAAGTTTGTTGAAAATGAGGATTCGAGGACATCCCTGGTGGTACAGTGGATGAGTCTGCCTGCTAACATAGGGGACGCTGGTCTGATCTCTAGTCTGGGAAGATTCCATGTGCCGTGGAGCAGCTAAGCCCGTGCACCACAGCTACTGGGCCTTTGCTCTAGAGCCTGCGAGCTGCAACTACTGAAACCCGAGTGTCTAAGGCCCTTATTCTGCAATAAGAAAAGCCACAGCAATGAGAAGCCCACACTCACTGCAGCTGGAGAGAAGCCCGCACAGCAACGAAGACCCAGCACAGCCAAAACATTAGTTAATGAATTAATTAAAACAATGAGAGAACATTGAAAAAAACAAGGATTCGAGTCCACTCCACCAGACCATGAGTCTTGGTGGACAAGACCATGCATTTTAAAGAAAACCTAAGTTAATAATGCAAACTAACTTTTAAGAGATTTGAGAGTTGTCTTTTTCTCTCTTCCTTTTTCTTGAGCTGGGTTACATCAGTGAGAACCAAAAGCAACTCAACTGATTGGTGGTGATTGGGGAAAGGAAAGGAAAGGACAAGATATTTGATCTGTTTTCTTTTAAAAAGAAAAATAAGACAAATATTGGCATGTGGAACAGGAGTTTGATGTTGATGCTAAGTTGTCTGTCTTCACTGGGTTTGGAACTGAATGCATTGATGCTTCCTTCCAAAGAACTGATGGTCCTTGCTGAATGCATCGGCAGCAAGAGTGAAATTAGAACCAGTTAGGGGAGGGAAAAGAAACAACGAAGAGATCAGGGGCATATGGTCAGGCCTCTACAGGCTGGCTGGAATTTTTTTGTTTTAATGCTACTTAATGTTTTTATAGCCTATTAATTCAGAATCTCAAATTCTTTTGTACCTAACCTACAAAAGCCTTGCCCATTATATACTCTTCTTTTTCCCCCTAAATGTTCAGTACTTGTTCATTGCCTTGCCTTCTGCCTCTGAAACTCTAGTTTAATTCCAAGCCTCGCTTTATTTGCTAACGCCCTTCACCTGCCCATGGGTGCTTGACCACAGTAGTCGTATTTCCCCGTTGCTTCATTTCTGTCTAAAAGTAACCATGTAACATTCCGGTACCAAAGGAGGACAGTGGGACAGTCTTTGGGCAAATTAAGCCTTTCTGTCCTACTTATGGGCTGGCACCCTTTAAACCTCAGTTCCTCAATTTCTGAGGCACTTGGCCTCTTTTCTTCCTTTTGTTTGTGGCCCTCTGTTTCCAACCATTCTTTTAAATTCTTGATTATATTGAATCAACAACTTAAAGCCTTGGCCCCTCTGCCTGTTGCACATCCTGCGGCAGTCCTCAGGAAATCCTAGTTTTGGGCATTGAAACTGATTAAGGGATTAAGCTGCTGCTAGGGAGAGGGTGCCGGAGAAGGCAATGGCACCCCACTCCAGTACTCTTGCCTGGAAAATCCCATGGACGGAGGAGCCTGGTAGGCTGCAGTCCATGGGGTCGCTAGGAGTCAGACACGACTGAGCGACTTCACTTTCACTTTTCACTTTCATGCATTGGAGAAGGAAATGGCAACCCACTCCAGTGTTCTTGCCTGGAGAATCCTAGGGATGGGGGAGCCTGGTGGGCTGCCTTGTATGGGGTCGCACAGTCAGACACGACTGAAGTGACTTAGCAGCAGCAGCAGGGAGAGGGTGCAGAGAAGGCAATGGCAACCCACTCCAGTACTCCTGCCTGGAAAATCCCATGGACGGAGGAGCCTGGTAGGCTGCAGTCCATGGGGTCGCTAGGAGTCAGACACGACTGAGCGACTTCACTTTCACTTTTCACTTACATGCATTGGAGAAGAAAATGGCAACCCACTCCAGTGTTCTTGCCTGGAGAATCCCAGGGATGGGGGAGCCTGGTGGGCTGCCATCTATGAGGTCACACAGAGTCAGACACGACTGAAGTGACTTAGCGGCGGCAGCAGTAGCAGCAGCAGGGAGAGGGTGATAAACCATGCTCGTGAAAGGAATTTACCTACAGTGCTTGGTGTTCACAGAGCTCCTCTAGTTGCCGAGAAAAGAAATAGAAATAGTGTCGTTAACAGGTAGTAGATTCAAATACTTAGATGCGTGCGGTTGCAAAGAGTCGGACACGACTGAGTGCACTCACACATACACATGCACTCTTGTAGGGAGTTGAAGAGCTGAAGGCCTGCTTGAGAACAGCATCACTAGACTAGGGAGAGGCAAGCCGTCTGCTTTGACATTCATTAATTTGACAGTCGCCCAGGTTGTGCACTTTGATATTTGTCAACAGTCTAGCAAAACAGGGGCTGCGTCTAGAGCATGGTAAACTCATTTTGCTTCAGTGTTCCAAAGTTACTGAATTATTGCTTCCTGAAAATCCCTTATAAGTATCCATTTTACAAGACTGTTCACTATATTTATTTTTCTATTCCCTTGGGCTCTTAAGCCCAATGGGAAGATTTCCTGGTGCCCTTTAACTGGGGCCAAAATCATTGCAGATGGTGACTGCAGCCATGAAATTAAAAGACGCTTACTCCTTGAAAGGAAAGTTATGACCAACCTAGATAGCATATTCAAAAGCAGAGACATTTGCCAACAAAGGTCTGTCTAGTCAAGGCTATGGTTTTTCCAGTGGTCATGTATGGATGTGAGAGTTGGACTGTGAAGAAGAAAGCTGAGCGCCAAAGAATTGATGCTTTTGAACTGTGGTGCTGGAGAAGACTCTTGAGAGTCCCTTGGACTGCAAGGAGATCCAACCAGTCCATCGTAAAGGAGATCAGTCCTGGGTGTTCTTTGGAAGGACTGATGCTAAAGCTGAAACTCCAGTACTTTGGCCACCTCATGCGAAGAGTTGACTCATTGGAAAAGACTCTAATGCTGGGAGGGATTGGGGGCAGGAGGAGAAGGGGACGACAGAGGATGAGATGGCTGGATGGCGTCACCGACTCGATGGACATGAGTTTGGGTGAACTCCGGGAGTTGGTGATGGACAGGGAGGCCTGGTGTGCTGCGATTTATGGGGTCTCAAAGAGTTGGACACGACTGAGCGACTGACCTGAACTGAAGTGTTATTAAAATCAGTCTGCCCTGCCTTTTGGCTAATATTTCTTTTGTTTTAGGTAACATTTTTTAATAGTATACTTCTTCCTTCTTTCTCTCAGATCATGTGAAAAACGTGAACAGATTAATTCAAGTTCCAACATAGTGTGGTTTTAAAAATAGCTTCATTGATGTTTTTCTTTAGGTCCTGTGCTATTCTCTTTCACCACTACTGCCTTCTCTAGTCCCTTTTGGTATTTTAAGATATTTTTAGATATAGTGATGCTAATTTTTCACCTACATCTCTGCACGTGTTCATGTAGAAGTTAAAGAACTGATGACCTTAAAGGTCAGTTGACTCCTGTCTTTGCTGGCATTCTTTTGTCCCTCTTGCTCTCCTTTCTAGGAGGCCATGAGATGCTGATTTTCACGAGGCATCTTGTCTGGATACTTGTGACAAGTACATCATTTATTGATCTAGAAAGTGCTGTGATGAGAGTTCAAAGTGTTATCTGCTCCCTCCGTGCCCCCGCCCACTTTAGAGCTGATCAAAGAGGGATCATTAGTGATTAAGAAAGATGAGTCAAGAAGAGATGCTTCTTCAACAAAAAAAGCTTGATGAGCTGGTTAAGAATGAATCCCTATTCTGCCCAATTCATATACTATGGTATCATCTAAATGTGAATATATATATATATATATATATAAAATCATAAAATAGAAGTTCTTTCATGGTTTAACCTTAATAATTATCAATATATTTCTGTTGACATGAAAATCAACTGAAGTATCTATGCATTTATAAGATTCATAAATTAAACAAAAATCATCACAATTGTAGGCAGATGTTTTACTGTTTGAGCCACCAGGGAAGTCTATATCAAAATTTTAACAAGTACAAAATACTTGCTACAACTTGTAGAAAAGGATCCTCCCCCATTTTTACCTTTACTTATTCAAGTTTTTTTTTAAGCAAATATTTTGTTTATTTTAATGAAGCTAATACAGACAGTGTCCGTTTAAAACCACTCTCCCAGGCCAGAAAGTAGCAAAAAGAGCAGTGTTCTGTTGTAATCACGTCTACGTGAATTACTTTAACTACTAATGAAAACTAGAACTTTTCTGGGATCTTCTAATAAGGTTTTTCTTTGGTCTTAAAACGCTGTCTCTTCCGTGAAGCCGTATTTGGAGTTAACCATTGTTCTCACCACCTCTGTCACCGTGACGCCAACCTGATACTCCTCTTCTTTTGGTCCTGACCCTCAGATTTTAAAATTAGCTTCAAGCTAAGGAAAGATCATTCTTCATAGTTCAGTTCTCTGAAAAACTTCCATCTCCCACTGAAAATCCTACTCCAGGAGCGAAGTGATCATATGCCTAAGAACTGGAAAGTCATTAGAACCGCTGACATTAATGGATCTTATTTATCACAAGCCTGCAAATATGCAGTCCTGGAAAAGGTGGCCTCTTTGTGCACCCATGTTATTTTTAAAACAGAGGGCGATACGACAAGGGCTGAGGTTGGATCACCAAAATTCAGCACAAGGAAACAGACGATAGTGAATCATGGGCACAGGAATCCAAATCACAGCGTCTTTTAAAGAGACAGGGTATCAGCTTTCAATTCTGTTTTGAACGCCACGTTACAGAAGAGCTATTTTTTTTTTTAATTTTTTTAAAGGATTAAGGAAAAGAAAAAAAAAAAAGAATGTAAACTGTTGAATGACCCTCTTTGTTCCTGAAAAACTTTAATCACATCTTCTTCCTCCATTCCCAGTTCTTTTGGAGTGTGATTATCCTGACCTTCAAAGAGAAACCTGGGTGAATTCACAGGAGCTCCTTGTCTTTGACAGTGTGATTCTTTGAGTTTCTTGAAATGTGTCATCATTTTCACTTGGAAGTGAATCTCACTGCTCTCTTGTCCAGTGACCTTGAGTTTAATATATTCTCCTTCCTTCTTACCTGTCAAATCCTCAGTTGAAGGTTTTGCCTCCTGGTCAGACCTGGTGACAGAAGCTTCCCCAGGGGTCTCCATACAGCAGCACTTCACTTCAGGGTTTACAGATTCATGTCTGTGCTCCACAGCACAGCACCAAGTCTGGAGGGACTTCACTACACCTTCTGCTTGTTCAATTTTTAATTATTTAGTAAGCTCTGCTCTTGTGGGAATGTATAGAGAGCATGGTCACAAGAATTTTTTATCCTAAAATAATTTGCTACTATATGTAATTTTGAGTAATGTCTACCACTCAGTTTTTGTCTGAGCCACACCTCTTCAGTGACAGGTGCTCTATTCCCAGAGACCTAGAGAGCTGTTTGTCTTTGCAGTTGACAAAGGTTAAAAGTGCTAAAGAATCCTCCTGCCAATGCAGGAGACACAAGAGACTCAGGTTTGATCACTGGGTTGGGAAGATTCCCTGGAGGAGGAAATGGAAACCCACTCCAGTATTCTTGCCTGGGAAATCCCATGGACAGAGGCGCCCGGCGGGCTACAGTCCATGGGGTTGCAAAGAGTCGGAAATGACTGAGCACACACAAAGGGTAAAAGAAGTGCTTGGTCAGTTTAGTATTTGATATGAGAAGTGGTTCTTATCTCTTCCTTCTAACCAAAACCTTTTAAGTGAAGTACAGTAATTATATGGATTAATATTCTTTCCAATTCTATGCTTGTACTTCAAATGGTAGAACTGGGGATTGCAGCCGTTTGTGGAGCATAGTAAGTAGAAAAGAGAGTAGAAGATAAGTGGCTCTAACAGCAGTTAGAAGTTATTTTTAACTTCTAAGTAAAAGTATGGCCCTTATCCAAGAAATGTTCTATTAAGTATCATCTAAGTCCCACAGCACCTGGAATAACTTGGTCAAATGAATAGATTGCTGGCTCTTGGAGAGATTCCAAGCTTTCTAAGACATCCATGCCACAGTCATCATCATAAAACATCTGCTGAACTTTCCCGTGCAGTATTTTTATAGGGAGGATAGAGGGAAAGAGGAAGAGAAAGAATTGGCTCACGCAGTTACAGGGACTGAAAGACTCCAGGTCTACAGCAAGCAAGCTGGAGACCCAGATGATTTAGTTCAAGTGCCGTCAGTCTCAAGATCCGGGAAGAGCTGGCGCTTCAGTTCAGGTATGAAGGCAGGAAAAATAATAACGTCCCACCTTAGCAGGCAGGCAGCCTGGCAGGTCTTATTTTGTCCTATTTAGGCTTTCAGCTGATTGATTGTGGCTCACTCACACAGGGCAGTCAGCCAACTTAAATGTTACTCATTCACAACACCCTCACAGACACAAACAGAATAATGTTTGATTAAAGATCTGAGGCCCATGGAGCCCAGTCAGAGTGACACATAAGATTAGCCAGCACAGTATTCTTAATTAGTCCACTCTTTTTGAGTACTAAAAAATTTTTTTCTCCCTCCCACCCATTCCCCTCCCCCTCTCCTTAATACTAAAATTTGCCTTTAATGTTTCTCAGCTTCAGTAGAAGTAAATAAGTGAGTAAACTCTTGTCTGAGCTTGTCAGTTTTCCCCCCTCCATATTGGGCTTGGCAGTGAAGACCCAACTTTGGACTCTAAACTCTGATTTCCTTGGAATGTTGACAGTTTTACAACATAAGGTTCAGTTACCTTTATATTTTAGTTTCTGCTCATTAATTGATTTTTAGTTGGTCCCATGCACGATGTTTATATCCTCGTCAGTTTGCTAGAAAGTAGATCATCAGTAACAGCCAAGAACAAACTGATTTTGGAACTTTGTTATGTAATTCTAATTAGTGAAAGTAGGAGACTAACAAGGAAAACTCTGGATGTGAAGTTTATTTGTACAAATAAGAAGATGTGTTTTCATGTTCTGATTTAAGTTCTGATTTTGAAATTCTTTTTTATATATTTTGTTTGAGTCCTCTTGCTGCGTAAGTATATGGAATTTTGGGATCGGTCTGTTAAGGATTGCAAATGTGGAATTTTTAATACCACCTTTTTTTTTTTTTTTTTGGCTGCATTGCATGGCTTACAGGAGCTTATTAATAGCTCCCGAACAACAGATTGAACCCAGGCCCACAGCAGTGAAAATGCTGAATCCTAACCACTGGACTGCCAGGGAAATCCCTTTAATACTACATTTAAATATATCTGCCTACTCATTCATTCTTATTTTGTTTATAGAAGCAATACCTGCTCATTTTCAAAAACTCAAACATATATCACATAAAATAAACAGGAATAACCAGTGTCAGTTATTTGGCATATAGTCTGCATTCTTTTACATGGACATATATATACATATAATGCTTCCCTAGTGGCTCAGATGGTTAAAGAGTCTGCCTACAGTACGGGAGCCCTGGGTTCTGGGTCAGGAAGATCCCCTGGAGGAGGAAATGGCAACCCAGTCCAGTATTCTTGCCTGGGAAATCCCATAGAGAGAGGAGCCTGGCGGGCTACAGTCCTTGAGGTCAAAAGAGTCGGATACGACTGAGCAACTTAATACCACATATATACATATATACAAATAGTATACATATATACTGCAGAAGGCAATGGCACCCCACTCCAGTACTCTTGCCTGGAAAATCCCATGGACGGAGGAGACTGGTAGGCTGCAGTCCATGGGGTCGCTAAGAGTCAAACACTACTGAGCGACTTCACTTTCACTTTTCACTTTCATGCATTGGAGAAGAACATGGCAACCCACTCCAGTGTTCTTGTCTGGAGAATCCCAGGGATGGCGGAGCCTGGTGGGCTGCCGTCTCTGGGGTTGCACAGAGTCGGACACGACTGAAGTGACTTAGCAGCAGCAGCATACACACATAAAAATAATAATTTTATTAGTGTTATTTTTAGCATAGCATATACATAGCACCAAATGATTAGAGGAGTTTGACTAGTTTGACCACCTAAAAATCAGTGAACAGAGAAAGTCATTTAAGGGAGGGAAGAAAATGAGGATATTGATTGCCTTTTTAGCAGTTTGGGTGGACAATTTCATTCTAAGGTTATTAGAATTTACTCCATAATTTTGGCAAGAACAAAAATCAGATGGGTTCTGCTAGGATACAGATGGTGCTTATGAATAACAACACATAAGGAAGTCCGTCTCAAGGAAATCAGTCCTGAATGTTCATTGGAAGGACTGATGTTGAAGCTGAAACCCCAATACTTTGGCCACCTGATGCGAAGAACTGACTCACTAGAAAAGACCCTGATGCTGGGAAAGATTGAAGGCGAGAGGAGAAGGGGATGACAGAGGATGAAATGGTTGGATGGACATGAGTTTGAGTAAACTCTAGGAGTTGGTGATGGACAGGGTGGCCTGGCGTGCTGCAGCCCATGAGGTCGCAGAGTCGGACACGACTGAGCAACTGAACTGAACTGAACTGAACTGAGGGGCATTTTTGATTGTCATAGACTGGCCTGTGCAGAGGTGCTATTGGCATTTATTGCCAAGAGGCCAGTGGTTCTGAATGTTCTGCAGGGCACTAGACATCCTTGACAACCAAGAACTGTCATGCCCCAAATGCTAATGGCAGTCTTATTGAGAAACATTGGCAGTAGTTGACCAAAATTTTGCACGATGCCCCCCTTTGGAAGATGGTGGATGACAGAAATCTTATAATGGAAATTGGAAAGAATGCAGGATGAGAGGAAGTCTCTGGGCACCATGTCTTCCTGAGAGCAGAGCCAGACAATCGAGGTGATGTGGTATGGACCCCCTGGGCTGAGGTGTTGGAGGCAGTGTGAGTCAGTGACAGATTGCTAAGAGGCAGGTGAGTCTCCAGGGGGTGGGCTGTCAGGGACCAGCAGTAACTTGTAATTAAACATGGTTACTCTGTTCTCCTTTTACATTCCTTTTACCTAACATTTATTAAAAATTAAAAAAAAAATTTATCTTAGAGTATAGTTGATTTACAATGTTGTATTAGTTTCAAGTACACAGCAAAGTGATTTAGTTGTACATAGTGTTTCAGGTGTACAAGCTTTTAAGTTTAATTAGGTCTCATTTGTTAATTTTTGTTTTTATTTTCATTACTCTAGGAGATGGATCCAAAAAGATGGTGCTGTGATTTATGTCAAAGAGTGTTCCGTTTATGTTTTCCTCTAAGAGTTTTACAGTATCCAGGCTTACATTTAGATCTTTAACCCATTTTGAGTTTATTTTTGTGTATAGTGTTAGAAAAATCTCTTATTGCTTTTACATGTAGCTGTTCAGTTTTCCCAGCACCACTTATTGAAGAGATTGTCTTTTCTCCATTCTATATTCTTGCCTCCTTTTTACAGATTGATTGACCATAGGTGTGTGGCTCTGTTTCTGGTCTTTGCATCTTGTTCCATTGATCGATGTTTGTCTTTGCCAGTACCATACTGTTTTGTTTACTGTAGCTTTATAGTACAGTTTGAAGTCAAGGAGCCTGAGTCCAGGTCCGTTTTTCTTTTTCAGGATTGCTTTAGCTGTTCAGGGGTCTTTTATGTCTCTGTACAAATTTTAAGATATTTTTTTCTATATCTGTAAAAAATGCCCTTTGGTAGTTTGATAGGTTGAATCTGTAGACTTCCTACATAGTATAGTCGTTTTGACAATACTGATTTTTCCAATCCAAGAACATGGTATATCTTTCCATCTGTCATCGATTTCTTTCATCAGCATCTTGGAGTACAGGTCTTCTGTCTCCTTGCTGCTGCTAAGTCACTTCAGTCGTGTCCGACTCTGTGCCACCCCATAGATGGCAGCCCACCAGGCTGCCCCATCCCATCCCTGGGGTTCTCCAGGCAAGAACACTGGAGTGGGTTGCCATTTCCTTCTCCAAGGCGTGAAAGTGAAGTCACTTAGTCGTGTCCGACTCTTAGCAACCCCATGGACTATAGCCCACCAGGCTCCTCCATCCATGGGATTTTCCAGGCAAGAGTACTGGAGTGGGGTGCCATTGTCTGTCTCCTTAGGTAGGTTTATTCCTAGGTGTTTTGTTCCTAATATTTCCTTTCGGTCAGTCCTGTTAATACAGAAACTAGAGTAGATCAGTGAGTGGTTAAAAATACAGTCTGAAACCAGAAGAATCAGTTCAGTACTGGTTCTTCCACTTGATTTACATAACCTCTCTGGATGTTACTTTAGTTTTTTCAGCTGCAAAATAATTTTTAAAGTTGTTTCTTTGATATTTGGCAAAACTAATACAATTATGTAAAGTTTTAAAATAAAATAAAATTTTAAAAAATAAAGTTGTTTCTAAAAGGAAGAGGTGAGAAAACCTTTTTTCTCTCAGAAGTTATTGATGTGGTGTATGAAGATGCTGTGGTTTAAGTTTTGAGGATAAAAGGAACTTGAATTCATTTTCTTGGCCTGGGCTTACTTTGTCTCTTTTGAAAGTTATCATTGTGCTTGCATCTGAGATTTTTCTGCCAAGCCAGCTATTTACAGTTCTTGGAATTAATATGACAGCAATAGTTACCACACACCTAACTCCTCCTTTGCATAACCCCAGAGTACTTTCAGCTGAGAGGGAGATGGAGCTGTTGTCCTGATATTGGATTTAGATATTGCACCACTAGTGAAAGAGAGTGCTAAGCTGATTTTTTTTTTCATAATTTTATTTATTTATGGCTGTAGGGCTTCCCTTGTGGCTCAGATGGTAAAGAATCTGCCTTCAATGTAGGAGACCTGGGTTCGATCCTTGGGTTGGGAAGATTCCCTGGAGGAGGACGTGGCAACCCACTCCAGTATTGCCCAGAGAATCCCACAGACAGAGGAGTCCATGGGGTCGCAAAGAGTCAGACATGACTGAGCAACTAAGCACACACACTTATGGCTGTGCTGGGTCTTTGTTGCTGTGTGGACTTTTCTCTAGTTGGAACAGCAGGGGCTACTCTCTAGTTGCCATGTGCGGGCTTCTCATTACAGTGGTTTAGCACAGGCTCTAGAGCACGCGGGCTTCAGTAGTTGGAGTTCCCACGCTCTGGATCACAGGTTCAGTAGTTGTGGCTCACCGGCTTGGTTGCTCCACAGCATGTGGGATCTTAGTGGACCAGGAATAGAACCCATATCTCTTGCATTGACAGGCGGATTCTTTACCACTGAACTACCAGGAAACCCCCCAAGTTTATTTAAATCAATACAAATCAATATGTGCATCCATTCACTTATGGAAGACTACAAAGTAGTGTCTTATCAAGAAGTAAGGCTGGTTAGTAGTTGACTTTGTAACATTTAGACATATAATAACTAAAGCTAAATATAATTTTTCCTTGATTAGAAATTACTTAACTTGCAAAGGGTAACGGAGGAAGCATTTATTCAGCCTGGCACTATGCTTGCTATGTTATGCAGTTTCTTTCCTTTAAAGGGAGTTAGTACTAGAAGCTTCCAAGATTTGGGAATAACCTTTGAAAACAGAGTCTGCATTTGAGTTACCTGGTATTGTAAAGACTTGTTTAAGAAGTCTATAAGATATAAGCTCCAGTTTTAGATATCAGTGGAGACACATGTTTAACGTAGGCAATTTACTCAGGATGACTGAGTTGGTCCTATTTTTTTTTTTTTTTTAAAGAAAATGGTTTTCAAGAGAAAAACCGCAGGAGTGAAACATGTTCCTTTTCACTCTAGATTACATAGTCCAACCAAAGTGAAATATTTTTAAAAATAACCTTCCAAATAGCAAAAATAAGACCTTGGACAGATGGTAAACTGAAAGATAGTAAAGTTCAATTCTTAGACAAAATGTATTAAAGAGATATTATGTGAAATACCCATAATGTAATGTTTTGGTAGTGTAGATTAGAAGGTGATAGGTAGTATTTTTTCATATTTTATCCTGACTTATGTCCCATAACTCCTAATGCTGAAAACTTAACTGAAACCATTCTTGGGGCTGTATGTTCTGTTTGCTGCTAAGTCACTTCAGTCGTGTCCTACTCTGTGCGACCCCATAGACGGCAGCCTACCAGGCTCCCCCGTCCCTGGGATTCTCCAGGCAAGAACACTGGAGTGGGTTGCCATTTCCTTCTCAAATGCATGAAAGTGGAAAGTGAAAGTGAAGTCGCTCAGTCTTGTCTGACCCTCAGCGACCCCATTGACTGCAGCCTGCCAGGCTCCTCCGTCCATGGGATTTTCCAGGCAAGAGTACTGGAGTGGGGTGCCATTGCCTTCTCCGCTATGTTCTGTTTGCTGCTGCTGCTGCTAAGTCGCTTCAGTCGTGTCCGACTCTGCGACCCCATAGACGGCAGCCCACAAGGCTCCCCCGTCCCTGGGATTCTCCAGGCAAGAATACTGGAGTGGGTTGCCATCTCCTTGTTTGGGGGACCCTAAACTGGGAAAACCCTCATCTGCTTTGACATTATGACCTTTAAGAAGAAGTGGGGAAGGGGGAAGAAGTTCTTCAATTTCAAATTCTTCCAACCCATTATAATTAACTGGAAAGTATGAGTCTGAGGAATAGCAGTACTTTTATTTTTCCCAGGAAGCTAGATTATGTCAGCATAACCAGGAAATCTAAGAAGATTAGGAGCTGTGTAATGGGGTATAATGTGACTTAGGGGATCAACTCTGAACACCACTCATTGATGTCCTTTATTTTGGAAGATTTCAGTTAATACTGAAAATGTTATTTTTGAAGTTGCAGACTCAAACTTTGGTTGATTATAAGTTATAGTAAAAAGCTCATCAGCTGAATTGAAAGTTGTATTGCTCTGTAAGCAGGTGTGAAGTGAAAAAAAGTGTGAAGTGTTAGTCACTCAGTCATGTCCAACTCTTTGAGACCCCATGGACTGTATGTAGCCTGCTAGGTTCCTCTGTCCATGGCATTTCTCCAGGCAGGAATACTGGAATGGGTAGCCATTCCCTTTTCTAGAGGATCTTCCAGAGATTGAACCTGGGTCTCGCACATTGTAGGCAGGTTCTTTTCCATCTGAGCCACCAGGAGGCCTTGTAAGCAGGTTTTAGATACTTGCTATATTTTTTGAAGCCTAAGTTCTGAGTAGTTAGCACTAATGGCCATTGAAGACAAAATGTCTGCTCCCTTTTGTATTCCTTACTTTGTACATTGAGGTTATATTTTTTGTTTGTTTTTGTTTGTTTGCTTTTTAACCAGTCCTGAGACTTCAGAAAATTTGTAGCTCGTAGAACATTGTTCTGATCGATAAACTGTCTGGAAGGGATGTCTGGAATGCAGTTGTACAACTGCAAAATCTGTTTAGCAATAGTTAATAAATGTAACTAAATCTAACTCTGTTTTGTAAAAGTGATTTAAGGTTATCAATGTATGAAAGTGAAGTTGCTCAGTCGTGTCCTACTCTTTTCGACCTCGTGGACTGTAGCCCACCAGGCTCCTCCGTCCATGGGATTCTCCAGGCAAGAATACTGAAGTGGGTTGCCATTTCCTTCTCCAGGGGATCTTCCTGACCCAGGGATCGAACCCAGGTCTCCCACATTTCAGGCGGATGCTTTAACCTCTGAGCCACCTGGGAAGCCCTATCAATGTATGCTGCTGCTACTGCTAAGTCACTTCAGTCGTGGCCGACTCTGTGCAACCCCATAGACGGCAGCCTACCAGGCTCCTCCGTCCATGGGATTTTCCAGGCAAGAGTACTGGAGTGGGTGCCATCGCCTTCTCCGCTATCAATGTATAGTGGTTGTCAATACATAGATAGTTGTGATGTTCCTTCTAGTCCATCTTCCTCCCTTTTTAGGCTTTCAGTTCAGTTCAGCTCAGTCACTCAGTCATGTCCAACTCTTTGTGACCCCGTGAATCGCAGCACACCAGGCCTCCCTGGCCATCACCAACTCCTGGACTTGACTCAGACTCACGTCCATCAAGTCAGTGATGCCATCCAGCTATCTCATCCTTTGTCGTCCCCTTCGTCTCCTGCCCCCAATCCCTCCCAGCATCAGAGTCTTTTCCAATGAGTCAACTCTTCTCATGAGGTGGCCAAAGTACTGGAGTTTCAGCTTCAGCATCATTCCTTCCAAAGAAATCCCAGGGCTGATGTCCTTCAGAATGGACGGTTGGATCTCCTTGCAGTCCAAGGGACTCTCAAGAGTCTTCTCCAACACCACAGTTCAAAAGCATCAATTCTTCGGTGCTCAGCTTTCTTCACAGTCCAATTCTCACATCCATACACGACCACAGGAAAAACCATAGCCTTGACTAGACGGACCTTTGTTGGCAAAGTAATGTCTCTGCTTTTCAATATGCTATCTAGGTTGGTCATAACTTTTCTTTCAAGGAGTAAGCGTCTTTTAATTTCATGGCTGCAGTCACCATCTGCAGTGATTTTGGAGCCCAAAAAAATACAGTCTGACACTGTTTCCACTGTTTCCCCATCTATTTACCATAAAGTGATGGGACCGGATGCCATGATCTTCGTTTTCTGAATGTTGAGCTTTAAGCCAGCTTTTTCACTCTCCACTTTCACTTTCATCAAGAGGCTTTTTAGTTCCTCTTCACTGTCTGCCATAAGGGTGGTGTCATCTGCATATCTGAGGTTATTGATATTTCTCCCGGCAATCTTGATTCCAGCTTGTGTTTCAGTTTCCTTTAAAGAATTAAATCTAATGATGCCGTCACAACCCACTGATCCCTCATATTCATTTTACTTCGCTCCTTAGCATAAAATGTATTACAAGAAGTTGAGGAGCTGCAATATTAACTACACATACATATTTATTTTCTCTCTCTCTCTCTCTTTCATGCCAAGCTGTAGATTTTTACTGAAAAGATCCTAAAAATGGCTTCATTCTAACAAATTGCCCAAAAGGACCACCAACACAGTAAGGTTCATTTGTAAAGTTCAGGAGAATCAGAACAGGGGTTCTCTCTAAATTGCCTTTATGCTTTTTGTCACCCTTAAAAGTAAAGATTTATGTTTGAAAAATAGAGAAGAATGCTGATTTCTTATATTACCATCTGTGTTCTCTCTGAGGCAAAGATCAAGACCTTTTAAGAGTTAGTATTTTTTTTTAACAATGCTAACCTTTTCTGTTTTTAAATTTTTGTTTTTAAATTGTTTTTAAATTTGAATTTAAAAACACCCTATACTTGCTATAGCTTTGCAGTGAGAAAACTCTTTAGAAGTGAACTTGGAGGTTGAACTTAAATACCATGCTTCTTGTATTAATGTTAACTGGTATTTTATATGATGTTTAATTCAAAATGGATAGCTGTGTTGTCTTTAAAATTCAGTATCACCTCATAAGAGATAACCACTTTCCTAATATGTATAACTGCAAAAGTTTACTGATTTGTAAGTAACTTGGCTGCTTTTCCTATTCTTATCTTTGAAATTATTAGGTTGAATCAGAAGAAACTGCCTTTTTAAAGTCAAAAATAGTCAAATATTGGTATCTTCTTGATTCTGCCCAGTAGTTTTTGTTGGATAAACAGACCACTTAATTTCTGGGTTTCTGTGTGACTGCCATTTCTAATTTAGTTCACTTCTTTCTCCAGCGCTGGTCTTGATTCTTCCCCTCAGTCTTTATTCTCTGCTCACCACTGATGATTGCAGTTTGCTGTTGCAGATGAGTTTATTGGAAGTACTACTCTCTGCTTGCCTCATCCTTGCCTGCGTCTGCTTAGGCTCCCTCGCCCGTTCATCCCTGTCCCATTCATTTGCTAGTAAGTGCTATTTAAAAAGTAAGGTACAGATGCATGTGTGCATGCATGCTCATTCACTTCAGTCGTGTCCAACTCTTTGCAGTCCTATGGACTGTAGCCCACCAGGCTGTTCTATCCATGGGATTATTCGGGCAAGAATACTAGAGTGGGTTGGCAAGCCCTTCTCCAGGGGGTCTTCCTGACCAAGGGATCAAACCTGCATCTCCTGCATTGCAGGCAGATTCCTTATTGCTGAGCCACCAGGGAAGCCCAAAATACAGATCTTGTTACCCAGTAAAGGGATAAACACTTCAGAGTTTGAAACAGACATAATTTCTGGCTGTAGTGTGAAAGCAAAAGCACTGAACTGGAATCAGAAAACCTTGATCTTCCTCCTACTGAATGAAAGGCCTTGGAGAAAATAGTTTAACATCTATGGGCCTATTTTGCTGTGTGTAAAGTATAAATACAGTTGACTTGTGTGCAGTGCAGATATGAACTGCCCAGATCCACTTATATGTGGATATTTTTCAATAGTAAATACTACAGTACTACATGGTCCCTAGTTGGTTGAATCTGTGAATTCAGAGACACATCCAGCTATTGAGTCTTGACTATAAATTATATGTGGATCAATCCCTGTCTTACTAACGGTCAACTCTAGTACATATTTTACCATATCCTCCTAAAGTAAGTTAGAATCAAGTGAAATTGAGCTGTTAGTTGCTAATTATAGTAATTCTTTCCTTATTTGGGCATGACTAAGATGCTTAAATATATATTTAGGAGGTAAATTTTTATTGAAGTATAGTTGATTAACATTGTTTTAGTTTCAGATTATAGCATGGTGATTCATTATTTTTGCAGTTATATTCTATTGTAAGTTATTACAAGATAATGAGTCTAATTCTCTTGTTGTTCGGTCCCTCAGTCATGTCCAACTCTTCGCAACCCCATAGACTACAGCACACCAGACTTCCCTGTCCTTCACTGTTTCCTGAAGTTTGCTCAAACTCGTGTCCATTGAGTCAATGATGCCATCTCATCCTCTGTCATCCCCCTTTCCTCCTGCCTTCAGTCTTTCCCAGCATCAGGGTCTTTTCCAGTGAGTCAGCTCTTAGCATCAGGTAGCCAAAGTATTGGAACTTTAGCTTCAACATCAGTCCTTCTGATAAATATTCTTTCTGGGTTGATTTCCTTTAGGATTGACTGGTTTGATCTCCTTGCTGTCCATGGGACTCTAAATAGTCTTCTCTAGCACCACAGTTCGAAAGCATCAGTTCTTTGGCACTCAGCCTTCTCTGTGGTCCAACTCTCACATCCATACATGACTACTGGAAAAACCAGAGCTTTGATTGTACGGGGAGCTCTGTCCGCCAAGTGATGTCTGCTTTTTAATACACTGTGAAGATTTGTCCTAGCTTTTCTTCGCAAGAGCAAGTGTCTTTTAATACAGTAAATTCTCTTGCTTATCTATTTTATATCTAGTAGTTTATATCTGTTAATCCCATAGTTTTAATTTGTTCCTCTCCCCTTTGGTAACTGTAAGTTTGCTTTCTAAGTCTGTTACCATTTTGTAAATAAGTTCATTTGTATCACTTTTTTAGATTCTACATGTAGGTGATACCATGTAACGTTTGTCTTTCTCTGATTTACTTCACTTAGTATGATAATCTCTGGTCTATCCATGTTGCTGCAGATATCATCATTTCATTTTTTTTATAGCTGAGTCATTTTCCATTGGGTGTGAGTGTGTGTGTGTGTGTGTGTGTGTGTGTGTATGTATCTCACATCTTCATCCATTCATTTCTCAATGGACTATTATGTTACTTCCATGTCTTAGCTATTGTAAATTAGTGCTACTATGAATATCAGAGTGCATATCTTTTCAAATTAGACTTTTCATCTTTTCCAGATATATGCCCATATAAGTGATATCACATAATATTTGTGTCTCTCTGACTTGTTTCACTAAGCATAATATTCTCTAGGTCCATCCTGGTTGCCACAAATGGCATTATTTCATTCTTTTTGTGACTGAGTGATATTCCATTGTGTGGGTTCATATATATATATTCCACGTCTTAATTCAGTCATCTGTGGATGGACACTTGGGTTACTTCCGTGTCTTGGCTGTTGTAAATAGTGCTGATTCGAACATTGGGTGCATATATTGTTTCGAATTAGTCTCTCCTTTTTTTCCAGATTGCCAGGAGTGGAATAGTCAGATGATATGGTAGTTATATTTTTACTTTTTTAAGGAACCTCCATGCTCAGCCTGGTGGCTGAGTCACTTTACGTTCCCACCAGCAGTGTACAGGGTTCCCTTTTATCCACATCCTCTATTTAGGAGAGAATTCTTTTAAATCTGAACTGTATAACTGCCAAAATGAAAGTTGGTAATCTCAACTCTGATGTTCATTAACGTGTAAATAGGTAAACAAATTGTGGTGTATCTTTGGTAAGGAATACTGTTCTGCAATAATAAGGATATACAAGTTGAGAATTTTAACTGCCTGTTCCCAGTATCTTCCAGTTATGCATGTGGGTGTTAATTTAGATGTATTTTCTTCTGGGACTCTTCTTGTCAGGGAACAGATGACAGTGAATGGCGAGACTGAACTGTCTACTTCCTTTCATTACAGAAAATATGCTTAGAATGATATAGCAATAAGTGGAAGTGGTGAGGTCTAAATCTCTTGGCATTTCTTCTTTTCCTTGATAACTTTTCTAACAGAAGGTAATTTGTGGTAAGAAAAAGGTAGCAAGTTGTAAAATAATACAGGAAAAATTAATGTATATGGAACTTAGCAAATTTGTCAGTTTCTTTAAAAATCTTTAATAAGATATCATTTATATACAGTAAAATTCACTAAAGTGTAATTCCATGAGTTTTAACAAATGTATGCGGTCATGTAACCATACCGTAAAGTACAGAATATTTTCATCACCCCTGAAAAGACCCCTCATACCCCTCTTCCGTCAATCATCTCTCCATTCCCTGGCAACCACTAATCTGTTCTATCACTATAATTATGTCTTTTTAAGAATTTCCTATAATTGGATTCATAAGAGTGTAATCTTTTGTGTCTAGCTTATTTCATTTAACATAATACTCTGCAACTCATAATCATTTTTGTATTTTTCAGTTATTTTTATCTCTCTTCATCACGTTTCCTCTGTTTTTCTGAATGGATGGAGCATTTTTATAATAGCATTTTTCATCCTTGTCTGCTAATACTCTGTCATTTCTGCTCTATTTCTCTTGATTGACCTTTCTCCTAGTTGCTGGGTCATATTGTCCTGTTTTTTGAATGCCTAAATTCTTTTACTACACATCATGACCTTGTGAATTTCACATTATTAGGGACTGCATTTTGTTATATTCATTTATGTAATAATGTTGGACTTTGTTCTTGGAATCAATTGGATCCTCTCAGGACTTGCTGTTGAGGAGTGTTTGGGTGGGCCAGAGCAGCTTTTAGTCTAGGGCTAGTTTAGCTCCACTACCGGTGTGATTCTAAGGTCTTTCCATTCCAGTTGGTGAAAGTAGAAATTGTTCCCCGCTCCGTAGGAGTGCTGGGAATTGCTTAATCTGCTGCTTTCTGGTGGATCTCCCCGGACTCTCATGGTTTCTTCTCCTGTGTGTGCAGCTCAGCCCTTTGCCAGAGGCTCTTCTGCAGGCCCAAGAGCTCTCTTGGTGCACTTTCCTCCTCTCCTTTTGTGCTGCCCAGTAAATTCTAGCCACCTTAGCTTCCCCAACTTCAAAATCTGTTGTCTTCAGCGGACAAGACTAGGTCCCTGCTTCCGGAGCAGCCTGGGAGCTGTCTCTAGGTGGTATGGAGGCAGTTGCAAGACTCACTTCTGGTTTCCTTCCTCTCCAGGAGGACAGTTGTGCACTGCCTGTGGCCCAGTGTCTGAAAACCATTCTTTAATATACCCTGTCCAGCTTTCTGTTGTTTACAAGCGGTTCAGTAAATCCAGTTACAAGAAGTACAGTAAATCCAGTTCTGGTACTCTTATCACAGCTGGAACTGGAAGTCTCTTACTCTAAATGTAGAGTAAGCGTGTGTTGGTATTTCTAGGGGAAAGTTAGAGTATGTTGCTCATCAGTTATCAACATAAATGTAACATACTTTAATGTCTGCTTTAATATTTGTAAGATGTATGTCATAACTTAAGTGATGTTCTTCAGTGTTCACACTAATCTAATCTACACTTGTGTTAGCTTCTCTGGTCAACTTAAAATTATTTACATAAAGAATATTAATTTGGGGTTATTTGTAGCAAACTTACCTAGAGTAGTCTCCACATCAGTGATGGATATGTTAGTGTTTTGAGTCTAAGAACATTTGTTAACCATCTGTATTTCCAGTTGATTGATTTATCTTTGAGCTGTATGATTATATTTTTAAAAATATGAATCTGCTGGATTTCTCATATATGTGAAAAAATGACCACAACCTTCCTTATTTGTGAGCAGATTTTGAAAACTGTTGAACAGTTCTTAGCCCTTACAAGCTGATTTTTTGAGTTTGTGTCTTGCTCTCTATAACAGAACAATTGTTTTGGGACATCTGTTCGTAGATCGACGTCCCATAAAGTCAAAACCGGGTCAGATATCTAGTCAGCAGTTTGAAAAATGTATGCCTTAATCCATTTGTGTTTAGGAAAGATGAATGAAGTAGGGTTAAAAATATGATTTTTACATTACATGGGTATGCTGCTGCTGTTTGATAGGAGTTTTAGGAAAATGGTAATACAAACTCAAAACTCAAGAAGAAAATGTGGGACTCTCTGATCTTATATGTAAAATCATTTTGCAGCAAGGTTTTTGGAATGAATATTGAAGTTGAGAGACCTTAATTCTAGTCAGCTGTGCCACTTATTATCATATGACTGTAAGCCAGGCACAACCTTGTGAGTCTCCTAATATAAATATATGTATTTATATATTATATATTGTATAAATATTTATATAAACGAATTGGTAGTAAGTGTCTTACCTACTGTGAAGGGTGGCAGGGTGTTAAAGGAGGCGGCACCAGTGCACCTGTTTGAGGACGCCTGTGAGCCACTGGCAGTAGTGGGAATACTACTCCTTAAACTTCATTTTGTACATTACCATGAAATCTACATACACTCAGCACTTACCATGACAGAATTTACCAAAGCAAGATATCTTTGTGTCTTTTTATATTCCATACAGTTTACTGTGCAAAAATTATTTTGTTTCCCTCCCCATGATTTTCCAGGCAAAGAGTGTATTCAGCAGTTAGCCGAAAACGTCAGGTATTTCAGGAGACGTCTGAAAAGCATGGGCTTCATCATCTATGGAAATGAAGATTCTCCAGTGGTGCCTCTGATGCTCTACATGCCAGCCAAAATTGGGTACTTTTTTTTTTTTTTGGTTGTGTGCGTAGGCTTTCTGATTGTGATCCACGGGCTTTTCACCACAATGGCTCCTCTTGTTGCAGAGCAAGGGCTCTAGAGTATGCAGGCTTCAGCAGTTGTGGCACATGGGCTCCGTGGTTTTGGCTCACAGGCTCCAGAGCTCAGGCTCTATAGTTGGGTTGCACGGGCTTTACTTGGCTCCGCTGCATGTGGGATCTTCCTAGACCAGGGATCGAACCCATGTCCCCTGTATTGGCAGGTGGATTCTTAACCATTAAGTCTCCAAAATTGGGTACCTTTTTGCAGATGACAGATCAGCCTCTTATTAGACTTAAGATCTCCCATGATGTGAGACCAGGGTTGTATGTTCTGTTAGGTAAAATTGTCTTGGTCACATTATGTTAACCTTCATTTGCTAGATGTGCCATTGAGTAAACAATGGATTACAGTTTGTAAAATGCATTAACTTGTTAGTCTTTCATTAAACAAACATTTGAGTTAAGTGTACTCTTCTACGGGGTTAAGATAGGTCAGTTAATAAACCACAGAAATAGAAATCCCTGTCCTTGTGGAGTTTATGCTCTACTGGGGCATGAGTCAGACAAACAATAAATAAGGAAATTTGTAATATGTATGTTAGAAGGTTTTAAGTGCCATGGGAGAAAACAGAGTAGGATAGGGGGTGAGAGAGAGTGCCTAGTGGGTGGGCAGATTACAGAATTAAATGGGATGGTCACCCCTGGGTGGGCCTCAGTGGGAAGGGAAGATGATATACAAGCTGGAACTCATAGCTGAGCAAGTTAGCCACTTGGAGAATGAAGCTTCTGTCCAAAGGCCATAATATGGGAACATATTCCTTCCACTGCTAGCCAGTGGAAGACTAGCAGGAGGTGAGGGGCTGAAGTGCAGTGCCCAAGGGGGGCAGTGAGCCATGAGGTCAGCCGTGTAATTGCACAGTTACCAGATGTGCGCAGTGCACCAGCCCCTTTGGCTTGTGCAAGGCATATATAATGGAAATCTTTGCCCTGAAATAGCTTTCGGTGTATTTGAGAAGCACAGATGTATAACAAAACCAAAATATATTTGAAAAGCCGATATGAAGTGGATAAAGGAGTCATCTGCGTAGTCAGTAAAAAGGGCACATCTTTTCAGAGTTGAGAGTTTGGGTCTTAAATATAAATTCAAATAAGGATCATTTCTCAGGTTTAAGTGAACTCAGCAGAGAAGCAAGTTTTTTCTTCACCTTTGAATATCCAGTGCCCACCATAGCTCCTGGCACTCAGCAAATGTTTATTAAAATGAATTATTATAGGAGGGGAAATTAAATCAGGGAACCTGGGAGTATGGTGGTCCAGGTGGTCATCTGAAGATGGGATGAGCTGGCCTCACACACACCCAGGAAACCCTGAATGCCAGTGGCAGCTCAACACCTAAATCGATCCAGAAAATGCATGGTCTGGAAGGCTAATGCTTGGTCTTTCTACCAGCAGAAAAACGTCCATATTATAGCAGATCCTCCACATCCTTAGTCTTAAAAAATTTTTTATACTGCCAAGCCTAACATTTCAAGGACCAGGCTTAAACTCAAGTTCATTTTGAAACCTCTGAACCACTGTTACATATCAGGGACACCTTAAAGCTACCACTGCAAATTACTTTGACAAGCCTTATTAAAAATTGGTCTCTGCCAACACTTATCCTTTCACCTTTCTGTGAAACCTTTTGGGAGAAGACCACTTTAGGATTGAATAGAGTCTTTTTGTAAACTGTCAGCTTTAACTTTCACAGAAGTTAGAAGAAATTCCTAATAGAAATCTCTAGTGCCTTTAAGAGTTTAAATCACTCAGGACGGCAAGACCTTTGTACTGTGTGCTTTATTATTCTTCC
The DNA here is from genome assembly GCF_055505025.1 of Bos grunniens. Taxonomy (NCBI): domain Eukaryota; kingdom Metazoa; phylum Chordata; class Mammalia; order Artiodactyla; family Bovidae; genus Bos; species Bos grunniens. The sequence goes on from NC_141174.1 coordinate 14,586,950, forward strand.
TAGTTTCTTGTTTTCCCTTTGCAGCGCCTTTGGACGGGAGATGCTGAAGCGAAATATTGGTGTAGTTGTGGTAGGATTTCCTGCTACCCCAATCATTGAGTCCAGAGCCAGATTTTGCCTGTCTGCAGCTCATACCAGAGAAACGCTTGATACTGTAAGTAGACACTTTCACTTTGATATGCTGCTGCTGCTAAGTCGCATCACTCGTGGCCGACTCTGTGCTACCCCATAGACGGCAGCCCACCAAGCTCCTCCATCCCTGGGATTCTCCAGGCAAGAACACTGGAGTGGGTTGCTATTTCCTTCTGCAATGCATGAAAGTGAAAAGTGAAGTCGCTCAGTCGTGTCCGACTCTCAGGGACCCCATGGACTGCAGCCTACCAGGCTCCTCCGTCCATAGGATTTTCCAGACAAGAGTACTGGTTTGCCAGTGCCTTCTCCGTCACTTTGATATAAATATACCTTATACTAAGAAGGCCTGTGTATCAGGTGAAATCAATCATCTGTTGGTCCTCATGGTCATTGAGCACCTGAGATAGATAGTCACTGGTAGACGAGGGAGCACACAGTGCTGTTTAATACATGGCTGTTAACAAAAAATTGCAGAACTGTTAGCATCACCCACCAGATCCTGTGTGATCAGGGCTCTTGGGAAATTTCTGGCTTCATCTTGTTCCACTCTCTCCTTCATTATAGTCTCTACAACTCTTTATTCTCTTTCTATTCTAGCTTTCTCTTGCAAGCTTTCCCACCTGTTTTTCTGTGTGTGGAAGTTTCTCTCTTGATCCTTCCCTCCCCTTTGTCTGGCTGACTGTTACTCATTTATCACATCTCCACGTAGACTTACTCAAGGGTTTTTCCAAACCCTCTTGCTAGATGTTTCTGAAAATCCTAAGACTCTTGCCTAGAAAATTCTTTACACCTGTAGTTATTTAATGGCAGTCTTTTCCATTAGGTAAGTCTTAAGCAGGAACTAAGTCTATTTTTTTCATTCTGTGTGCCAAGCATATAATAGGAACTCATAATTATTACTGACTATAAAAATTTATGGTCTCTTAATATGTTCTCGTCTCTTGGTATTTCTTTAATATGCTATTACCTCACACATAAGACTTCAGACTTTTTAAAGCTTTAAGGTGTTCCTATGTTGGGTGCATTTAGTTCATTTCAGTTTAGTTCAGTCGCTCAGTCATGTCCAACTCTCTGCGACCCCATGGACTGCAGCATGCCAGGCCTCCCTGTCCATCACCAACTCCAGGAGTCTACTCAAACTCATGTCCATTGAATCGATGATGCCATCCATTGATCTCATCCTCTGTCATCACCTTCTCCTCCCACCTTCAATCTTTGCCAGCATTACAGTGTTTTCCAGTGAGTCACTTCTTTGCATCAGGTGGCTGAAGTATTGGAGTTTCAACTTCAACATCAGTCCTTCCAATGAATATTCAGGACTGATCTCCTTTAGGATGGACTGGTTGGATCTCTTTGCAGTCCAAGGGACTCTCAAGAGTCTTCTCCAACACCACAGTTCAAAAGCATTAATTCTTCAGCACTCAGCTTTCTTTATAGCCCAACTCTCACATCCATACATGGCTATTGGAAAAACCATAGCTTTGACTAGACAGACCTTTATTGGCAATGTCTCTGCTTTTAAATACGCTATCTAGGTTGGTCATAACTTTTCTTCCAAGGAGGAAGCGTCTTTTAATTTCATGGCTGCAGTCACCATCTGCAGTGATTTTGGAGCCCAAACAAATAGTCTGTCACTGTTTCCATTGTTTCCCCATCTATTTCCCATAAAGTGATGGGACCAGATGCCATGATCTTAGTTTTCTGAATGTTGAGCTTTAAGCCAACTTTTTCACTCTCCTCTTTCACTTTCATCAAGAGGCTCTTTAGTTCTTCTTTGTTTTCTGTCATTAAAGTGGTGTCATCTGCATATCTGAGGGTATTGATATTTCTCCTGGCAATCTTGATCCCAGCTTGTGCTTCATTCAGCCCAGCATTTCTCATGATGTACTCTGCATATAAGTTAAATAAGCGGGGTGACAATATACAGCCTTGACGTACTCCTTTCCCGACTTGGAACTAACTGTTGCTTCCTGACCTGCATACAGATTTCTCAAGGGGCAGGTCAGGTGGTCTGGTATTCCCATCTCTTTAAGAATTTTCCACAGTTTGTTGAGATCCACACAGTCAAAGCGTTACATCTTCCTTGGGTTTATGCTGTATGGGACTCTGCACTTTCTGGACTTGGGTGGCTGTTTCCTTTCCTATGTTAGGGAAGTTTTCTGCTACTATCTCCCTATATTTTCTTAGGCCCTTTCTCTCTCTCTTCTTCCTCTGGGACTCCTATCATGTGAATGTTGGTGTGTTTAATGTTGTCCTAAAGGTCTCTAAAACTGTCCTCATTTCTTTTAACTCTTTTTTCCTTATTCTTTTCCACTCCAGTGATTTCCACCATTTTATCTTCAAGTCACTTATCTGTTCTTCGTATTCATTTATTCTGTTGATTCCTTCTAGTAGAATCACTAATAATAAAAATATTCCTTCTATTTTTCATTTCAGTTATTGTGCTGTTGAACTCTGTTGTTTATATTTTCTAGCTCTTTATTATACATTTCTTGTACCTTCTTGGTCTGTGCCTCCATTTTTTATTTTTCCTGAGATCTTGATTCATCTTTATTATCATTACTGTGAATACTTTTTCGGGTAGATTTCCTGTCTCCACTTCACTGATTTGTCTTCTAGGGTTTTATCTTGATCCTTTGTCTGGAACATATTCCTCTGCTGTCTCACTTTGTCTTAACTTTCTGTGTTTGCAGTCTCCATTACGCAGGCTGCAGGGTTGAAGTTCCTCGTCCTTCTGGTATCTGGCCCCTGGTGGCTGAGGCTGGTCTAGAGGCTTGTGCAGGCTTCCTGGTGGGAGGGATTGGTGCCTGCCCACTGGTGGGTAGAGCTGGGTCTTGTCCCTCTAGTGAGCAGGGCCATATCAGGGAGAGTGTTTAGAGACAGCTGTGGGCTCAGGAAGTCTTTAGGCAGCCTATCTGGTGATGAGTGGGCCTGTGTTCCTGCTGTGTTGGTTGTTTGGGCTGCCGCATCCAAGCACTGGGTGCCTACAGGCTGTTAGGTGGGGCCAGGTCTTGGTGTCAAAGTAGCAGTCTCCAGACTCTAATGAGTATTCCCCCATACCTCCACCACCAGTGTGAACCACAGCCACCCCTGCCTTCCCTTGGGGACCCTTCCAAGACCAGCATGTAGGTCTGGCCCAGGCTTCTATGGAGTCACGGCTTTTCCCCAGGGTCCTGGTGCATACAAGACGTTGTGTGCATCTTCCAAAATGGAGTTTCTGTTTCCCCCAGTCCTGTGGAGGACTGTAATCAAGCCCCACTGGCCTTCAAAGCCAGATGCTGCTCCTCCCATTGCCAGACCCCCCACCCCAAGCTGGGATGCCTGACACGGGGCTCAGAACTCTCCTTCCTATAGGAGAAACTCTGCAATGTAATTATTTTCCAGGCAGTGAGTTGCCCACCCATTGGGTGTGAGATTTGATTGTATTGCGAATGTGCCCTTCCTGCCATCTTGTTGTGGCTCCTTTGTCTTTGGATGTAGAATATCTTTTATGATAGGTTCCAGTCTTTTTTGTCAGTGGTTGTTCAGCAGGGGGTTGTGATTTAGAGAGAGGATGAACTCAAGTCCTTCCACTCCACTGTCTTGTCTCCAGCCTCTTTAAGATTTCAGACTTCTAAAAAACACAAAAGGATTTCAAACTTTAAATAAATACTACTTTCTAAGAGTTTATAGAGCTCTAGAACATATTTGCATAAAATTGGTTGATAGAAAAAAAAATTAGGTGATAGAAATATCAGAATATTAATTCATGGGAGAGCTACTAATCTTAATATTATGAATGCATGTTTTAAAAAGCTTAATTTTTAAAAACAGCTTAATTGACATTTTAATTTTCTTAACTGCTAAAGATTTTGATTTTTTTGTCCCTATTTCTTCATAGCAAATCTTCTACAAATATGGTATATTCTTAATCATCTGACACTGAAATGGGATTCAATTTATTGATATTATATCTTTGTTTTTCTTCTTTATTTTTTTTGAGATTTTTCCGATAGATTTTCCCTTTACTCAAAAATCTTACTGATGAATTTCTTCTTTCATTATTTTTTAACCCAGTGATACCAGCTTCTCTTCCATCCTGTTTGGGTATTTAAGAGTTTCAACACACCTTTTAAAAAATAACTGTCATTAAAAGCAATGACTAAAGTTATTCACTATGTCTTCTAAAAATTTTTACTCCTGATAACTAAACAGATTCATGAAATAACTTAGCTGTAATCAGGTATCTTGGTAGATTTCTATTGCCAATAGTGTGTTTACCAGTTGACAGTTCTGATCTTTTTCTCATAATATCCATTGAAGGATTATTTGACTTTGCCTTCCATTTAGGTTTTTTAAGCATAAAGTTTTTTTTTTTTTTTTTTGGAAACTGCAGGTTTGTTAAAGTCATTTTGTCTTAATGATTTTTTATGGAAGTAAACATGAACATTATGAGATACAAATGAAGTTTCATTTATTAATAGGCCCTGAGACATGCTTCTATATATAGAAAATGCACTATAATTCACACTAAAAAACTAACCTGCTATAGCTAATAAATATATTCAGCAAAGTTGCAGAGTAAAAAACACAAAAATTAGTGTGTTCTATACACTGGCAGTGAACACATGAAAAGGAGATTAATATTTCATTTACGATAGCATTCAAAAGAATAAAATACCTAGGAATAAATTTAACCAGGGAGGTGGAAGACTTGCATATGAAGCTGTAAAACATTGCTGGAAGAAATGAAGGAAGACTTAAATAAATGTAAAGATAGCCCATATCCATGGACTGGAAGATTTAAGTTTATTAAAATGTCAGTTCAGCAAGATCTGTAGACCCACTGCCGTCCCTATCAAAATTACAATCGCTATTTTTGCAGAAATAGGAAAACTGATCCTTAAATTCGTATGGAACAGTAGGAGGCCCCAGATCAGCAAAACAATATTGAGAAGGAAAATAGAAGTTGGAGAACTCAAACTTCCCAATTACAAAACTTTCTACAATGCTACAGTAATTGGAATGGTGGAGTACTAGCATAAAGATAGACTTGTAGACCAATGGAGTAGAGTCAAGAGTCAAGAAATAAACCCAAATATCTATGGCTAATTGATTTTCAACACGGAAGCCTAAGACTGGTTAATGGAGAAGGTATAGTCTCTTCAATTAATGGTACTGAACAGCTGGATAACCACATGGCCAAAGAATGAAGTTAGACCCTTACAGCATGGATGAGCCTTGAAAACAGGATGCAAAGTGAAAGAAGACACAGAAGACCGTTCATATGCAGTGTCTAAAACAGGCACATCCACCGGGCCAGGAAACAGATCGGTGGTTGTCAGAGCCTAGGGGAAGGAGGAACGAGGATTTGAGTATGGACTATTTTTTGAAGTGATAATGTTTTAAAATTAGATAGTGATGAAAGTTGTACAACTCTGAATATACCCAGAAGCACTGAATTATGAACTTCTAAGAGGTGAATTTTGTGAATTATATCTCAGTAAAGCTATTATTTTTAAAAAGGAGAAGAGCAGAATTGTCAGCTTGGGGATGTGCAGCTATTCTAGAATATTCTCTTATTCAAAGACCATATGCAACCCTATAATTAACATGTTTTTCCCCTAAGAACTCATCTTACCCTGTCATCCAGAAGTTCAGTGTAGACTATTTGTTAACAAACTTTGATACTTGTAATGGTTTCTTATTCCTAATCTAAGCAGGTAACCTCACAACATGGCCAGCAGTTTGTAGTTACGGTTTTCTCTTTTATGTCAGTAAAACCTGTTCATCTGAGATATTTGTTATAGTATCAGTCTACATTCCTTTGGGCTGCGGTGGCTTTCTTGCTCATTTTCTTTTTAAATTGATGAACAATATCATGTTCTTCTGAATATCCTTTACTTTGTGATTTAGTAAGTCATGTGTTGTTTTAAATTAGTAAGTCCTATATCAGAGGTTGGGAGAATAAATGGCTTAAGAGATTCTCTCAGCTGAAATTCAATCTTAAATTGTTTCCATATGGAACTTTTAATTAAACCTCTCCTCAAAGGTACCACTGTTCTGATAGCCTATTGAAGTCCAACTCTTACTTGCTTTTTATATTTTTCACATTTGGAGTGAAGAGTATTTTTTTCTTATGTTAGGATAAATATGCAATACTTTTTATTAGTGTCCCCCTCCCCATAAACACTGATTTCTTAAAGGCTAAACTTAAGAACAGTTGAATGTGCCTATTACCTAATAATCAGCTGATTTTCTTTTCTGAGCTAGATGGTGTACATTTTCCTGTGTAATTATCACCCTGAGTGGACAGATGATGCATATGATGTGATGGAGATTTGGAGAGCCACAGTCAGGCAGCCGGGCTTCTACCTTTTCTTAGTCTAATGAGGTAGTGTCCCAGATAGAGCCATTCTCACCATAGCCGAGCCTATTAGACTCACGTCCACAGATGCCTGTGGAGTGAACGACAGTGCTGGAGAGCTGCCTTGAACTGAAAATGCAGTCTGTGACCTGTGCCAGGTGCTTTTATTAGAAAGCCTTAGAATCCAGGATTTCAGAATTTTGGCCATCGTCAATGGATTGCTCTGAGAAATTCCCATTACACGCATCACACATCCCTTTCTTGCATGTGACTCTCTGTTCTCACTCTCTGTGTGCTGCTTTTTGGAAAGTTAACTGTGAACCATGATTTGTATACTTTGCTGTATGTATGTATACTTCAACCAGGAGTTGGGTTTTGTTTGTTTTTAAGTGTATATAGGAAACCGTAGACAGATTATGAGGTAAGACTAGTGTAGCAATTAGGAAGAGATTTTTCACTTCATCACTTGTCTTAGTGTTTTAATTTTTATAAGAAACATATTATCTTTGAAAAATAAAAGAGCAAACTTTACCAACAAGAAAGTTATACTGAGAGTTTTGATGGAAAGACAAGATAGTCTGTCCACGTTAGGATTTGGGGGTTTAAAATCAAACCTGAGTTTAAATGCTGACTGTTCTTTCTTTTTTCTTACTGAGTCTGCACAGCAGTGCATTTGGGGACTTTCTTCATCTCTCATCTAGGAAGCATCCCAATGCCAACTTCTTATTGCTTTTCTGGTAGTGTGATACCAGAAAGAACACATACTGGAGGATAAAAGGAGAGGTGACAAGTTGTAGCCATCCTGGCCAATTCAGGGTACACACTCCTTCTTCTAGAAGCATGTCATACGTTGATTAATTATACCCTTCATCCTGAATCCCTGCTGTCCACAGCCTGTTCTTCATGGTCAGCCTGATGTCCTTGCTCAAAAACCTGCTCTTTCCACTGCCAGACTCTAGACTGCTCAGAGCAAATGCACTGGGCACAGCCTACCTCAGGATGGCCGTGCCATGATGATTTTTAGAAAGGTGAAGCAGCAAGTGTGCCTTCCTCCTCCTGGCTCTGACTCACTCCTGCTGTGTCTTGTGTACTAGGCTTTAAAGGAGATAGATGAAGTCGGGGACCTGCTGCACCTGAAGTATTCCCGTCATCGGTCAGTACCCCTCCTGGACAGGCCCTTTGATGAGACGACATATGAAGAAACAGAAGACTGAGCCTTTTTGGTGCTCCGCTACAGGACCTGTCTCACTCACCCAGGAACTGCATGTGGCCTCTCTGAGCCAGTGGCAGGAACCACACTTCCGTGGCCATCTCACGTGAAAGACATTTCCTCAGCTACTGACGGCGGCCACCTCCACTCTCAGCGGCGTTTTGTAAATAGTGAGAAACTGCTGCACATCCTTCCTTCGCTACATTTCACCTTAAAAAAAAAAAAGGGGTGACTCACTTTGCTTTTTTTTGTCTATTAAAAAAAAATGTTTTATTTTATAACTATTCTACTTGTGAAATCACGCTGACCCTAGCCCGTCTCTGGCTGACCACGCAGGCTGTTTCGCTCTCGCAGCCCCCTCCCACTCCTGCGCCCGGCCAGAGCTCCTGCCGTCCCTGGCCCTCCTTCCTGGGGAGCAGGTGCCTCCCACTCACCTTCAGTCAAGGTCTCAGAGGCTGCCAGCCTTGGAATCCCTACTGAGCCAGTCACGACACAGTCCACCAGTGTTTTAAAGGTGACTGAAGTCTAGCCGTGTGAGAAAGGCAGTCAAGACTAACGTTGCCGAAACTGCCCCCCTCCGCTTGAAACTCTCTCTGGCCAGGAGCCTCTGAGGCTTGGTCTTTGTCCGTTTTGTTCTGGCCACCAGAGGATAATCCTCCTTCACCATCAAATGTTTCTCCATAATGGTCACCCTCTGAAGGTTATGTCCAGTTTCTGGGTGTTTCCCAAGCTATGATCTGACACTCCTGCCCCCTCTTTAAGACACGGAGATTGCACCCACTTACCACCCTGGTCAGACCTCGGTGCTGAAGCTGATGCCCAAGCTCTCTGCTCTGTGCAGAGCAGCCCCTCGGTTATCCCTCCTCCTGCCAGCATGAGAGGGCAGGGGCCGTGTGGAAAGAGGTGGTGGCTCCTCGTATCCACAGAACGTCTGGGTTGGTTATTACTGCTTTCTACTTTTCAAAATTATGACAGCCTCTGCCTGGGTCTGGGTCCAGATCAGGATTGAAACTGATAAAGGAAAATGTGGGTGAACCCCCTGGAGGGCTCAGAAGGTGTTTGTCACGTTCCTGAGTTTGCTAGCTCACCCTCTCAAGAGGATGGCCTCTGTAAGTAGCACTCTCTGAGTGATGTTGCTCTTTCGCCCTCAGTGTCCTGGTGCAGTTCTCAGCTGGCATTTGGGCCTCAGGGGCTCCATCTCCTTCCGTTACCTCCTTGTTTCTCCCTGAGAAGTTCTGAACACACTTTCACTAACCTGAGATCCTCTTTTGACTCCGTTTTCATTACCAGGCAAGGGAACATCTTTCAGTGAGCTTTACACTGCTTGACCAAAGAACAAATCCGAAAATCACCCTGTTAAAGTTCTTACTTTTTTTTTTCCGTTGACCAAAGCTTAAGTGAAGAGAACTTTGGACTTTTTTGTACCCAGGATCAGCTTTTAGTAGCCATCCAGTACTACAGGGGAAGGAGTGGAAACAGAATGAAGACCTGTGTGTGAAAGCAGTTTTGTACATTTTTGAAATCGCTCCTTTTATCGGCAGAAAAAATTCTCAGTCCAAGTTCTCTCTAGACATCTTGTCACCAGATGTGGTGTTTTGTGCTGAAACGTTTAGTGGAGGACATAAACGATGCTGTTGCTGGTAAAGTTCTGTTTTCATGTCTTAAGTTATCTTAGGTCACTCTCAGCATCTGAGAACCTTAAGCCCTTGAAATAGTTGGAGGTTTTATTATACTTTTTTAAAGAATTAAAAAAAAAAATGAGCCAGGTAGAGATGCAGGGACTGCATTTAGCAGGTACAAGTTGGAGTAAAAAAGACTGTGGTAAACTAAGTAATTAGTCGTGTAAAATAAAATACATTACTAACAATCCCTGCACATCTAGTCCTCACCATAGAACCCCATTAGAATACCAGAGAGCTTTTGCTGGTATAGAGTTTGCAAAAGTCACAAACTTTAAGCCATGAACTTAATGGCCAGTCTTTAATTTTGACTTGCATGAAGTCATTGCAACTTAAAATGTCAGTTATGTGGGCATTTAAATATATATATATATATATATATCACTTTGCTATGCAGTTATTTCAGGATAAATGCAGTTAAGTTATAGGTTTATTTTGAAGTGGAAAAAACTGTGATCTCACCAAGCACTCTACTTTCTAGAGGAAAAAACATTATGCACACTGATTGTCTCTTCCTGAAACTGTAATGTAAATCTAGGGTCCAGTCATATCACAAACACCATTATTTAACCATGTACTTGGGAAAATACAAGTGTATATAAATGAAGTCATTGGGAATGAGTAGAAACAAACCCAAAACAAATAAGTGTTGTTTAATACATGGTTTAACACAGCCTGCTTCAGGAATCCGATGGGATTCAAACAGGTATCTGCTAACCATTCCTACCAAAGCTGATCCATCGGACTTAGCTGATAGAGGTGTGACTAATCCTTACTACTTCTTCTCATCCCTCTTTTCATGTAGCGTTGTCTTCATCCATTGCAGGTTTATATGACCGTTTTGTGCAGATCGCATCAGAAACCAGGAAGTATATAACTAGGGGACATCAAAATCACATCCAAAGAATTGATCAAGTGGCAATGTCAGATTCTCCTCCCATCTTTATTAAAAGCTTTGCCCTAGAATATGGCGTGTGTTTTGGAACAAGTAAATATTGAAAGGGAAGGTTCAGGGTTAAGGTCTTTGGAACACCAAACTTTTCACTTTGCTTTGGAACATTTTTTCCCTTTAAAAAACATTCTGGTCTCTGGAGCCCAGAGTACTGCTCGCTCGTTTGAAGAACTCGGCACCTTTAGTCTTTTCATCACTATCTTAAACTTTTGTGATAGGGTATTTCAGTTGGTCAAACAGGCTTCTTCCTTATGTGGGGATGGAAGGTGAGCAGAAGTAAGGGACACAGCTTCTGAGGGCTGTGTGTTTGCCTGGTGCCTTTTCAGAAGCCAAAGCTGTTTATTCCCTCTCACCTCCCTTTCCAAATTGATGAGGATCTCTGGCAACTTGTCATACTGGGTTAGGCAGCAGCACAGAACTGCTAGTCACGTGAAGAAAGAGAATTCGGGTTCTTCTTTTGTATGAATTCGTGGCAAAACCACCTTCAGAAGGTTGAATATAATTGACTGTCGCCCAGTTTTCTCTTTTTTTGGCCACTCCGCATGGCATGCAGAAGTCTAGTTCTGCAGTCAGGGATCAAACCCGCGCCTCCTGCAGTGGAAGCGTGGAGTCTTAACCACTGGACTGCCAGGAAAGTTCCTCCTGGTTCTTTTGTAATAATACAAAGAGTTGCTGTGACCACGTTCCCAGGGTGTCTCTCTTGATGTTCTAGGTAAGCCAGAATAGGTTTTAATCTCTACTTGCTATAACCTGTGTGGTTAGAAAAGACGAAAGAGTTCTTTTCCTCTGTCCACCGTCAGGAACGTCAAGAATTGTTGAGCACTTCATGCAGGTAAAACCAGTGTAGCCCCAAGGGGTAATGAAGGGGGAGTTAGGAAAATCACAGGATTCGTCTTGGCCATTGAGCAGCTGTCTGCTTCAATGCACCCTCAGCCTGTAGAGTGATATGCTGCTACCTGCCTAACATGGAAGCTCAGTGCCCAGGGCATCTTAATCCATGAAGCCAGTTAATCAAAATATCTTCCATTCTCTCCTCAGCATTACCTCCATGAAACACGGTGTTCAGACTCCTGGCCAGTTGCCATGTGCCCAGATAGCTAAGTTAGACAGCTGGCTTCCTGCCTTATCGTACAGAAGAAATGTCAGGACTTGCCAGTAAGCCCTTTGCTCTTAATGTGTAAAAATGCCATTGCCCCTTTAGTCACTTCCAGTACTTCTGAGCACCTTTCCTATAGATTGAGCCTTTTCTAGGGAGGAGACTGAAGGGGCTAGCTCAAGCCCTCATTGGGAATGATCTAGTCTCTGCTGAGTCTGGAGTTATCACATTCCCAGTCATTCTTGGGAAGGACTTGGGGGAGCTGTGGTCAAGGTCTTGTTTACTACAGAGTACACATGATAAATGGCCTTATAAACTGAAATTCTTTGTGGTATGATGAGTTTATTCAACTGACCGTAAAGAATTCAGTGGTTATCTTAAACTGCCGTTACTATGTTTTTAATGAAGCATACCCAAAGCTCTGTTCTTCTGGAGCAGTTGTGGGGAGGTTGAATGAAAGGTAAAAGTTCGTTCGGCGCCCTGATATTGTGCCAGGCGTCCTGCCTTGTTGCTGTCTGCGTGGATAGTGGATCCTCCCATAGACGAGGAGCCTGGAGCCCACTCAGTGTCTGCTTTTTCCACCACGGTTCCAGAGTTCCTGTGCACAGCTTTGTCGCTTGGCCCAGGTCTTCTAAGAAGTGTGGGACATATCCCTGGCCAGGGTGGAATGTCTTCACCCTTAGCATTAGGTCTTGTTCCCTCAGTTGTTAAGGGTTGGAACAGTAAAAAGCATCCTCAGTGGTTCTTCAGAGGAGACTAGTGAGGTCACCAAGACAGCCAGCATGCAGACACAGTCTTAATGATCCCTCTCTGGATAAAGGCAGCTAACATTAAGAGAAGGGGGAAAGATAAACGAAGAATAGAGACATAGCTTATGGGGAGCTTAGCTCTTTATTTTGTTGGCCTGTATATTTTTCATTCCTGAAAAACTGGAATTTGCAAGAGGTGCTGTGATAACCCTTCTCCAGCCCTGTAATGCTCGTATAATCTGAGAAAGAGAAGGGAAATATATAAATTAAATTTTTTAAGATTTAGTATTGTGTTAAAATGTCACCCTGTCTCCCTTCTTTGCTGAATGATTTTTTTGTTTTGTTTTTGATTTGTTGGATGATGGTTGAGCTATAAATAATGGCTTGGGGAAGGTGTATCCATTCTGAGAGTGTATGTTAAGAGCTGAAGGGGAACTACTTGAGATGACTTAAGAATCATCCCATGCAAATACATTGTTTTGCTCCAATAAAATACTCGAGAAGCTGTATCTGCCTTTATTCATTCCGCCAATAAATACCGAGTGCTGTTCCCACGCCAGGCCCTGTGCAGTGTGTCACTCAGTCATGTCCGGCTCTTTGCAGCCCCATAGACGGCAGCCTGCCAGGCTCCTCTGTCCATGGGATTTCCCAGGCGAGAACACTGGAGTGGGGTGCCATTCCCTTCTCCGGGGGATCTTCCTGACCCAGGGATCGAACCCATAGCTCCTGTACTGGCAGGCAGATTCTTTACCACGGAGCCACTTGGGAAGCCCAAGAGGAATTCACACAGGGAGTCATTAAGGTGGGGTGGGGGAGACCTTTGGGTTCACAGTAGCTGGAACAGTAACAGAACAAGCTAAGATTTTAACAACATAACTCACCCCCTCTTCCCACCTTGTACTTTGTCTGGGTCATCACAGCATTCAACCAGTAAATACCGAGTGCTGTTTCCATGCCGGGCACTGCACTGAGCATCACAAACGAAAGAAGTTAGGGTTCCTACTTTCAAGTAAACAAATAAGCACATGAACCAAATACATTAGAAACTACTCAGTGCCGTGAAGGAAAGGCGAACGACGTGAGACGACTGGAACCAGTGTCTGGTTTAGACAGAGGTGATAGAGGAGACTTTTCTAAGGAGTGGAGACTCTGGAAGAGTGTGGTTAATGGTCACTGAGGAAAGGGCCAGTGGTGAGGTGGGGCTCACGAGGTGCTGGCCTGCTGCACAGGCTGTTGTGGTGAGTTTATCTCACTGGGAAAATGAGTGAAAACTTCTAAGCATTGGAAGGAATATTCCCTAGCATGCTTTTTGGTAGACAATGACAAATTGATAAAATGTGTATGGAAATGCAAAGGACCTAGAATAGCCAAAACAGTTTTGTAACGGAACTTACACGTGTATATGTGCTCAGTCATGTCCGACTCTGTGGCCCCCGTGGACTACAGCCCACCATGTTCCTCTGCCCATCGAATTTTCCAGGTAAGAATACTGCAGTGGGGTGCCATTTCCTACTCCAGGGGATTTTCCCGACTCAGGGATTGAACCTGATTTCAAAACTTTGTGCAAAGAAAACTGCAGTAACCAAGAGTGGTATCAGCCAAGCAGTTGATACTAGACTAGTCACAAAAGAGCAATAAAACAGAATAGGGAGTCCAGAAGTAGACCCACACCTGTGTGGTCAGTTGATTTTCACACATGCCAGGTTAATTCAATGGGAAAAGGACCTCAACCCTAATGTAACATAACAGTTAAATCATTGATCTGAACATAACAAACAAAGCTGCTAGGAAAAACTATGAAAGAAAATCTGTGATTTTGGATTGCTGCTGCTAAGTCACTTCAGTCGTGTCCAACTCTGTGTGACCCCATAGACGGCAGCCCACCAGCCTCCCCGTCCCTGGGATTCTCCAGGCAAGAACACCAGAGTGGGTTGCCATTTCCTTCTCCAATGCATGAAAGTGAAAAGTAAAATTGAAGTCGCGCAGTCGTGTCCGACTCTTAGCGACCCCATGGACTGCAGCCTACCAGGCTCCGTCCATGGGATTTTCCAAGCAAGAGTACTGGAGTGGGGTGCCGTTGCCTTCTCCAGTGACTTTGGATTAGGTGCAATGATTTCTTCAGACACAAAAAAGGCTCAAAAAATGCTGATAAACTGGACTTAAAAAAAAAGCAAAAAATAGGAAAAGGTAACAAAAATGTAGGCACAGACTGGGTTAAAATATCGACAGAACATATATCTGACAAAGGCTGTCTAGAATATATAAACAATTCTTAAAGCTCAGTAAGACAAGACTATTGAGTAAAAAATAGGCAAGAGATTTGAACAGACACTTCACAAAAGGAATACTAGTGGCCAGTAAGCACATGGGAAAATGCTCAGTATCACTGGTTACATCAGTTCAGTCGCTCAGTTGTGTCTGACTCTTTGTGACCCCATGAACCGCAGCACGCCAGGCCTCCCTGTCCATCACCAACTCCTGGAGTCTACTCAGATTTGTGTCCATTGTATCGGTGATGCCATCCAACCATCTCATCCTCTGTCATCCCCTTCTCCTGCCCTCAGTCTTTCCCAGCATCAGGGTCTTTTCAAATGAGTCAGCTCTTCGCATCAGGTGGCCAAAATACTGGAGTTTCAGCTTCAACATCAGTCCTTCCAGTGAACACCCAGGACTGATCTCCTTTAGCATGGACTGTTTGGATCTCCTTGCAGTCCAAGGGACTCTCAAGAGTCTTCTCCAACACCACTGGTTACTAAGGAAATGCAAATTAAAACTGCAATAAGCTGCTACCACTCATCCACCTGCTAGAATGGCTAAATTCAAAAAGAATTACAATACCAAGTGTTGATGAAGGGAATGCAAAATGGTACAGCCATTTGAGAAAACAATTTGGCAGTTTTTTGACAGCAGTTTCATCCAAGAGAAGTGAAAACATATGCATAGAAGATCTGGCACTTGAATATTCATAACTGCTTTATTCATAATAACCCCAAAATCAGTTCAAATGCCATCACAATTAATAGGAAAAGAAGCAAAATGGTCATGTGATGGAATACTACTTAGCTGTGAAAAGGAACAAATTACTCACAACTAGATGGATGAATCCCAAACATGCTCAAAGAAAGAAGCCAAACAAAAGAATAAATAAAGATTATACACAAAATTCTAAAAAGGCAAACTAACCTATGATGACAGAAAGTGGAGAAGTGCTTACCACGAGCCAGGGGTGGGGAGGTAGGGATTAACTGAACAAAGGGACTAAAATCTTGACTCTAACAGATGTAAAAAGGAAAGATTTTTATTTAACTCATTGATGAGGAAACTGTTAAGTGTATTACAACCAATTCAAAGGAAATTAGAAAACAAACTTTATGGGGCAGGAATATTAAATGTACAAATGACAAAACTGATTTCTTTCACACTAGGGGTGGTAGGTCAGCTGAACCTCCACAGGACAGGACAGAATTTGCATTTAAATAGAAAAGAATTATTTAGCTTTGCTGTTAGTTACCTACAACGTTCAAAGTTGTAAAACAGCTCCAAAACAAGGAAAGACTAGAATCAGATAACTCAAAGGATGCAACTGTAGACAATGCATTGTTTTCCACTGAAGCATATTTATTCTTCCTGCAGTTCACCAAAGGAAACTGGAGTTCTGAGAAATTTTTGTATCATGATGATGGTAGTGATTACCTGGATGTATACATTTGTCAAAACTCATTCAACTATACAATTAAAATAAGTGTGCTTTAGCCTTCCTTCAGCTTCTCTGACCTCTGAGTTCCAATGGACAGATGCAAGCACTTGATAATTAGGGAAGGGAGAGGAGGCCAGAGCAGAGAGAAACAGTCAAGAGCAGCTTTGGGGCAAGGTCCTGGTTCCCCATCAAAGGATACACACAACAGTATCTTGGAGCTATTCTGCAGGTAGTGTAACCCCCTCCAGATGGAAAAAATTAATGATTAATGATGGTATGCTGCCCACAAGCATGTACACCCCAGACCAACTGGACCTGAAGGA
This sequence comes from Bos grunniens, assembly GCF_055505025.1. Taxonomy (NCBI): domain Eukaryota; kingdom Metazoa; phylum Chordata; class Mammalia; order Artiodactyla; family Bovidae; genus Bos; species Bos grunniens. The sequence continues at coordinate 14,603,134 of NC_141174.1, forward strand.
TGATGGTGTGGACTCCTCCTTACCTCACCACCCACCCACCAGAAGAATGTCCACTAGCTGATCACGCTGTCTTTGAACAATTACAATAAAACATCGGACTTTCCTGGTGGATCAGTGGTAAAGAATCCACCTTGCAATGCAGGGGACATGGGTTCAATCCCTGGTCCAGGAAGATTCCACATAAGCCCGCATGCCGCAACTAGTGCAGCCAAATACATCTTTAAAAAATAAAAATAAAACTTGTCACTATCTTCCCCAAGTTTGGACACTTGGGTTTTGAGAGCATTAGTCCACTGTGTCCCCCTTGCCTGGTAAAGCAATAAAGCTACATTTTTCTACTTCACCCCCCAACAAAGAAAACTAAAATAGGTGTGTTTGTTGTAAGTAAGTTATACCTCAATAAAGTTGATCAACAAAAGAAAAGATAAGCAACAGCACTTGGGAAGGAGGGAGTGAGAACAGGAGTGAATACAGACTTATCAGGAAGCTATTATAGCTGTTCAGGTAAGGGGCAGAGGGACTCCCAGTGGAGTGGTAGTGACTGAATTGGAGACAGGTAGACATGAATGAATGAACTCATGATTTTCAAACTCCATGTTTAATCTGGTGCAAGGTGCAAAAGTTTGATGAAACGACAAAATATTGAACTGGATGTGAAAACCATTTTACCAAAAAAATCCTTAAAGAAAACAACTTCACATTTAGTAAAAGCAATAGGGCATAGCAGGTACTCAAATGCTAGGTTTCTTTGGGCTAGTATTTCAGTGTTTACCGGGAGTTTTGACATGTATACACTAGCCATCTTATTGCTGCTACTGCTAAGTCACTTCAGTCGTGTCCGACTCTGTTCGACCCCATAGACGGGAGCCCACCAGGCTCCCCCGTCCCTGGGATTCTCCAGGCAAGAACACTGGAGTGGGTTGCCATTTCCTTCTCCAATGCATGAAAGTGAAAAGTGAAAGTGAAATCACTCAGTTGTGTCCCCATGGACTGCAGCCTACCAGGCTCCTCCGTCCATGGGATTTTCCAGGCCAGAGTACTGGAGTGGGGTGCCATTGCCTTCTCCGGGCCATCTTATTAGGCTGAACCATATGAAATTACCCATTTTGACCCTTTTTACCCCAGAATGGCAACTTCGTATGTGCTGTGCTTAGTCACTCAGTCATGTCCGGCTCTTTGTGACCCCGTGGACCGTAGCCTACCAGGCTCCTCTGTCCATGGGATTCTCCAGGCAAGAATACTGGAGTGGGTTGCCATGCCCTTCGCCAGGGGATCTTCCCAACCCAGGGATCAAACCCAAGTCTCCTGCATTGCAGGCAGAGTCTTTACCATCTGAGCCACCAGGGAAGCCTGGCAACTTCATATAGCTCAATCTAATATAAGTCCTTGGATTCTTATTTACTCCTCACACCTGTGAGGTGAGTAACCCCTCCCCATCCCCCACACTTTTACAGATGACAAAAGCACCCACCAAGGGGTCAAAGAATTTGCCCAATATCACCTGCTTAGTAAATGATAGCAGCAAGGTTCAAACCCGTGACCGACTCCAGACCCCGGCTATAACCCCTGTGATCCACTGCTCAGAACACTGGACCATTCAGGGTGGAGCTGTCCGCGATGAGAGTGGTTTCTTAGAAATGTGTCCAGTCTCCTAGGAGTTTCTAAGGCTAAACCAGATCCCAAATGGAACCCTAGGGCCAGGTTTCTGGCCATCCTTCCCAGCATCTCCCAGGATCTGCTGTCCCTGTCCAGAATCCGGGCAGCCTTTTTGCTGCTCCATATCCCCTGGATAGGCATCTCCTAATTACGCCTTCTGATGGCTTCTCACCTACCTGTCCAAACCCCACCCCACCTGCCCTGTGTCACAGGGCTCACTGTCCCTAACAGCCCCATCCGGGCCTCTAAAATCTTCGCTGCCACTCAGAGTTCCTGATCGTTATCACAAGCTGACTCGCACGCTCTACACGGGAGGGTCCCTGCACGAGTGTCTGGCTGGAGGGCTTCGGGGGTCCCACTCTTTTACCCAGGATGGCAGGGCAGGGCAGGATCTTCCGACCACTCTCTCAAATGTGGCTGGCTGCTGTCACACCCGAGTCTCAGCTCTTTCCTGGCTCTTGAAGTGCTCAGAGAACACCAGGGGGAAAACTGGGTGCAGAGTAGCAGGTGTTTTACGGGTCTCAACCTCCTGCAAGGGAGCTGGAGGAGCTCTAGGGGAGTGATTTCCAGGCCGTCCTTCCCCAAGCCAACCTCCCTTGGTTTTGGGCACATTTGCCCAAAATCTGAAGGCTCCCGCGTCTTGGGCTGCGGCGCGTCCCTTGCTCGCGAGGCCCTGGCGGTCCGTGAGCCCCGGCGTCGCCGACCGAGCGCCCGGGCAGGTGGGGTGGGGGGGGGGGGGGGGCCGGGGTGACCCCGCCGGGGTCGCAGCGCAGGACTGGAGAGCGCGGTCGGGAGGCCGCCACTTTCCCCGAACAGGAACTCGCTTGGGGCTGCGACGGCGACCGTGGCGGGGACCGAGGGCGGGGAGACGGCCGGATCACAGGAAGCTGCCCGCAGGCCCAAGACGCGTCCACAAGCGCGGGCGGCCAGTCCTCCAGGGAGGGCGGGAGACACTCCGGGGGAGCCGCGCGCCTCCGCGGAGCCCCTGGCCTTCGCGTCGGCCCCGCGCTCGCTTGCCGGGAGGAGGCGAGGCGGAACATCCCCACACTTGGCGGAGCCGGCGGGAGGCGCGGGGGCGGCGGGAAGAGCCGCCTCGGGAGGGAGAGGGTGCGGCGCCTGCCCTGCCTCGCGGGTCTCCTCCTGGGCGCGGTGCTGCTGGCCGCGGTGCGAAGGCTCCCCCTGCGGAAGCCGCGGGGCCCCGGCCGGAGCCCCGCGAAGCTGGCAGAGGTGAGCGGCGGGGCGCGCTCGGTCCCTGCTCCTCCGGCCCGCAAGGGCGGGCAGCCAGGGCCCGGCCCCGACGTCCCCGAGCAGCCGGCGCTGGCCCGCTGCCCCCGACCTGCGGGGGCCCCCACCCCCGGGGAGAAATTTACTTGTGGGCGGAGTGGGGTGCGGAGTCATCCCGGAGCCGCCCGGCTTCCTCTCCTGTCCGCCCGGCGCGTCCCCGCGGCTGCCTGGCCCTGAGCGAACCTCGCCGGCAGCCGGGCCGGGCCGGGCCGGGGCGCGCTCCTAGAGGAGGGTGGGCGAGGACCCCCGCCCTTTGCGGGCCGGCGGGCGGGGGTTGCTGAGGTCCCGACAGTCCAGTCCCCCACCTCCGCTGCAGCCTCTTCAGTCAGATCTGCAAAGGATTTGAGTCCTTTGGGGTGTGAATTGAGGGAAGGTGATTGCAGCCATGAAATTAAAAGACGCTTACTCCTTGGAAGGAAGGTTATGACCAACCTAGATAGCATATTCAAAAGCAGAGACATTACTTTGTCAACAAAGGTCTGTCTGGTCAAGGCTATGGTTTTTTCCAGTGGTAATGTATGGATGTGAGAGTTGGACTGTGAAGAAAGCTGAGTGCTGAAGAATTGATGCTTTTGAACTGTGGTGTTGGAGAAGACTCTTGAGAGTCCCTTGGACTGCAAGGAGATCCAACCTAAGGGAAATCTGTCCTGGTGTTCATTGGAAGGACTGATGTTGAAGCTAATACTCCAGTATTTTGGTCACCTGATGCGAAGAGGTGACTCATTTGAAAAGACCCTGATGCTGGGAAAGATTGAGGGCAGGAGGAGAAGGGGACGACGGAGGATGAGATGGTTGGATGGCATCCCCGACTCAATGGACATGAGTTTGAGCAAGCTCTGGGAGTTGGTGATGGACAGGGAGGCCTGGCATGCTGCAGTCCATGGGGTCGCAAAGAGTCAGACACAACTGAGCGACTGAACTGACTGACTGAGGTAGTAAGTGGGGGTCCTCCAACTGCTGGGTGGGACCTTTGTATTACTAGGAGCTTGGACAAGAAGAAGAGGCCAGTAAGAGGTAGAGGAACACTTTCTGGGGCCAAGCGGGGGTCTGTGAGTGGGCTTTTGGATAAGCCTGAAGTCAAAGGAGTGAGACCAAAAGTAGTTTCTGTGCTGTGCTTAGTCCCTCAGTTGTGTCTGACTCTTTGGGACCCCACGGACTGTAGCCTGCCAGGCTCCTCTGTCCATGGGATTCTCCAGGCAAGAATACTGGAGTGGGTTGCCATGCCCTCCTCCAGGGGATCTTCCCAACCCAGGGATGGAAGCCAGGTCTCCCTCATTGCAGGTGGATTCATTACTGCCTGAGCTGCATGGAGAGAAACCCCTGTCTGTCAAAACCCAGGTCTCCCATCACTGGTCGTCCTCAGCCCACCCATCCCTCCTGGACTGCTGTGGACACTCATCCCATGGGAACAGACCCTGCCAGACTCATTCTGGGGTTTGCATGAGCAGGCCTGTATGGTATGGGTCCTGCCCTTCCCCTGTGCCCTGCAATTCCAGGAGGAGGCCAACGTGGTCCTCCTTTTCCAGACTGAGGGCCGAGGTGTGTGTAGGAGAGTGCTGTGAAGTAAGAGAGCCCCAGCTTGGGACCTTCTTGGTGCTCAGGTTGCTGAGGTCACTCCGGAGACAATGGGAAGGAGGCACCTCCCATCACTGCGTTTTGGAGCTTCCCTGGTGGCTCAGTGGTAAAGAATCCACCTGCAATGCCAGAGCCACAGGAGGCACGAGTTCTATCCCTGGGTCAGGAAGATCCCCTGGAGGAGGGCATGGCAACCCACTCCAGTATTCTTGCCTGAAAAATCCCATGGACAGAGGAGCCTGGCAGGCTACAGTCCATGGGGTCCCAAAGAGTCAGACAAGACTGAGTGATTGTGCATGCACACACTGCATTTTAATGGGGTCTCTGTGGACCACTGTCTATCCATATTTTTTTCACAACTGCCCTCCCTCCTAAGGAGATTTTTAGACTCTATTTTGTTCTAAGTACCTCCCCCCATGAAATTTTAATACCACATATATACTGTCTGTTCATGTACTATGGCCCTTTGGAGTGTTACAAACCATTGTAATACTTCGATTTTTTTTTTTTTTTTTTTGCCTCTTCCCTGATATCTAACTTTTGCCCCTATTGAGAGTACATCCTATGGACCAAGGGTTTTCAGCCTTCACACCGCAGTCATTTTGGGGTTGTACAGTTCTGTGCTGTAATGTTGTAGAATGTCTAGCAGTGTCCCTGGCCTCTACCTACTAGGGGCCTGTAGCACCCACCACCCACCCCACCCCCAACAGAACCAGACATTTTCCCCGGAGAGATACCTGCTTTCCCACCCACTGTTGGGAGCCACTGCTGAGGACAATCCAGAGGAACCGAACACCCTCTCGCCAGTCCCACCTCGGGGGTGGAGATGACAGTGGAAATAAAATTAATTAATTAAACTGGCATTTTTCTAGCCATTTGGCATAAATACTTTAGTATTGTACTTACCACTTTATATTGTGATTATCTTTAGTATGTTTCTGGATCTGCCCCCAAGGCCAGCCTAGAGGATGAGTTATTTCAGAGCCAAAGTCACATCCCAGCCCTAGTATAGAGCCTGGCATGCGCACTCAGTCGTGTCCAGCTCTTTGCGAGCCCATGGACTATACCTATCAGGCTCCTCTGTCCATGCAATTTCCCAGGCAAGAACACTGGAGTAGGTTGCCATTTCCTCCTCCAAGGTATCCTCCCAACCCAGGGACAGCACCTGGGTCTCCTGCATTGCGGGCAGATTCTTTACTGTCTGAGCCACAGGGAAGCCTGCCTTCTGTTCTAGTTAGGAGCAAACAGCCAAACATCAAGCAGCCTTAAGCAAACGGCCGCAGGGCCCAGCATTCTGTGTGCCAGGCCTTTGTGTCCTCACATGAAGGGCAAGGAAACTGACAGTGGGTCCAGTAACTCATCAGCCAGGATCCAAACCCAGCTCTGCTTACTTCTTCAGGCTCTGGGCACCTAACCCTGGCACCCACCACTTCCTTGGCTGGCAAGGGAAGACCCTGGGGTAGGGCAGAGGAGAGTTGGGGGCTTGCAGCCGCAAGAGGGTGATGGAGGTTAGAACTAGCCAAGAGAGAAGAACCGAGAGAGGGCAACTGCTCTGCAGCAAGGACTGTCCTTCAGGAAGGATCCACCCCCCAGGGCAGAGCTGGGGACACTCATGCTGTGGCAGCAGGGGCTCCCCCATGGTGGGAGGAGGTGCTTTGTGAGGGCACAGGCTGAGATGAAGGACTGGACACAGAGGAAGGAGCCTCTCCAGGGATGCTGTCCAGGGCAGCGTCATGCATATGTGTGTGGGTGTGTATTTGGGGGGGTGGGTACTTGGCAATTCAGTCCTTGTCCATCGTCCAGCCAGTTACCCAGCAGCAGGGCCTGGACTGCAGGAGGAGCCTTGGGGATTGAAAGGTCTCACCTGCCAGGTGGGTGGCACCTAGAAGCAGGTATTTTTCTAGCCTAATGGGTGAGTAAGTGACCAAAGGGGGACTGGCACCCAGGCCTGTGTGGGGCCAATCCTGTGGCCTTGCCCTCTGCCACCTCCGGCACCTGGGCTCCTCCCTCCACTTTGACTATGACCTCCGTTCTCCCCCCAGACCATCCTTCTCGCTCTGAGAGCTTGGAACCACCGGCAAGCCAGGTGAGGGAGAGAGGGAAGGTCAGGAACGGGGCCCCGGAGGCGCGGCTGCTCAGTGGTCCAGGCAGGTTGCAGCCTCCTCGCTGGATCTCGGTGTCCTCACCTCGCCCCTGCCACTCTCACCTCACTCAATGGTTCCGGGGACCAAAGTGAAGGAGGCATGAGAAAAGCAGAGCATCCTGCTCTAGTGTTTTGATTGTTTGACACATTCTGTACCCTGGAGTGGCAGGCAGCGTGCCAGAGGGTGCAGCCCCTGCCTGGAGGTGGCAAAGCTCAAGGGTTGAGAGCATGGGCGCTCCAGCCTTATCACCTGCCTGCAAACCTGCTCTGCCAACCCCCTGTGTCAGTCAGTCAGTCATTTCAGTCGCTCAGTCGTGTCCAACTCTTTGCGACCCCACGGACTGCAACATGCCAGGCCTCCCTGTCCATCAGCAACTCCCGGAGTTTACTCAAACTCATGTCCATTGAGTCGGTGATGCCACCCAACCATCTCATCCTCTGTCGTCCCCTTCTCTTCCTGCCCTCAATCTTTCCCAGCATCAGGGTCTTTTCCAATGAGTCAGTTCTTTGCATCAGATGGCCAAAATATTGGAGTTTCAGCTTCAGCGTCAGTCCTTCCAATGAACACCCAGGACTGATCTCCTTTAGGATGGACTTGTTGGATCTCCTTGCAGTCCAAGGGACTCTCAAGAGTCTTTTCAACACCACAGTTCAAAAGCCCCCTGTGTAACCCCGAGCAAGTTACTTCACCTCTCTGATCCTCGGCTGCCTCCTCTGGGAAGCGAGGATGATGCTAGGGCCTGGTGTGTGTCAGTGCCTACAGGGTGCCCGGGAGCAGTGGCCCCGTGCAGAATGACAGTGGGTTCTCTAAGCGCTTCAAGATGGCAACAGCAGGGCGATAAGCCTGGCGCAGGTACGCAGGTCACACAGCCTGAAGCCAGCCCTGGTGCTTGGAGGGCGTGTTCCGAGGTCTCCACGGTGGGGCCAGGGTGGGCTGGGTTAGAACAGCACATGCCAGGGAGGAGGGTGACGTCCAGCCCCGTCCCCCTGCCCGTGGTCCTCTGGCCGTTGACTGCTGGGACCCCAGCACCTCCGGGAAGCTGGAGTGACTGTGTGCAGCCTGGCTCTGGAGGGTTCACCTGGGCCTCAGAAGCAGGTGGTTAGAGGAGGCGGGATCCTGCAACTGGGTTTCATTATCTGGAACAAGTTCCCGACCCCGGAGAGGAGGTATGAGAGGAGGAGGCAGGGGGCCTGTGAGGGAGGCTCGAGCAAGGCAGTAAGCATTTGTAGGGGGAGGCTCTTGGGTTAACTGGAAACACGTGGGTCAGGGCTGCCCTGCCAAGCCTGGGAGGGTATGCGTGGGCCCGTGTGTATGTGACAGAGAGAGGGGCAATGGATGGTGGGGCTATAACTTGGTATATATCAGTGTATCTCATGTTTATCAGGGTAATGGCACCATCCCCCGAAAGAATGGAATTGTGTATTTGTACACACGGGAAGCTCCACATTTGAGCGTAACAGATGTGGGAGGTGGCCCCGTGGGACAGAGCAGGTCTTCTTACACAGGCTGGAGCCTCGGCAATTGCTTGAGAATGTCCTGGAGGTCCGTGCACTGCCTGGTAATCCTGCCTCGGTGGTAGGGTGGCGGATGTGCTCTTCAGACCAAATAAGATGTAAAGAGCTAACTGTGATGGCTAGAGGGCTACTGCCCCCTCTCTCTCTCCGAGAACGATCTATCACCTCCCTTCGGTGACATTCACCACACGCTTGCCGTGTGCTAGGCACCATGCTAACCCAGCCATCCTACAGATAGGGACGGCCAGCCATTTCCCTAATATACAGGGGGAGCAATTCAGGGAGATTAAGTAACCTGCCCAAGGTCACACAGTAAGTGTCCAAGTTGGGGTTTGAAGCCAGGCAATGTGGCCTCCAGCCTTGCACTCGTTACCCCCACGTTCAGGGACCAGACAAGAAGATGAAGGCGGAGGTGCTCTGCATGCCGAGGTGGTTGCCCTTGAGGGTTATTGGCCTCAGCATCTGCACAGGCACCTCTGCACTGATGCCTGGGCGTTGAGATCCAGCAGAACTGCAGATGAACACAAACTCCTTTAGTGTGACCTGCGAGAGCTTATGTAAATCCCTCGCCCTCTCTGAGCCTCCACAGCCCCATCGTTAACACAGAGATAGTCACACTCACCCTTTGGTGTTGCTGGCGGTCATCCACAGCAGTGATTTACTGAGCGCCTGCAGGGTGCCAGGCACCGTACTGAGCACAAGATACATGTGAGCAAAGCAGACAGACATTTCTTTCTGCCCAGGGCTGACACTTACTAGCTGGAGTAAGTGTCAGAAGGTACATAAAGGACCTGGCCGGGGCCTGGTATGGAAGACATGCTCAGACGATGCTCGGGTGCTCTGCCCACCTCCCCACGGGCTTCACTTCCTGTTGTCTGAGGGCTTTTGCCAGCACTGGGACCTGCTCTGAGCTGTTCATGGCAAGCCAGACGTGGCTGGAGTGCAAATCCTCTCCCACACCCAGCCTCCCTCAACCAGTGACTGACGGGTAACTGGGGCTCCCAGAGGGACGCATGCTAGTGGTCCACTGTGGTCACTGGCTTCATGGAGCATTTTTTATTAGCTGCCTCCCTTCCCCGACTCACTCTCGGACTCCCCACTTGGTCTCCAGGGATTACCTTCCAAGGGAACCACTTGCCCTTGAAGCTTTGTCTCAGGGTTGGCTTCTCAGGGAACCCAGACGAAGGCCAGATAGCCACCCCCACCCTCAGGGGTTCCCCAGGGGCTGATACAGGGCAGGAGGCCCCCAGAGAGGAAGGGAGGGTGCATGGCTGTGAAGTTGAGCCAGGGCTTCCTATGGGCTCTGCTCATCATCTGGCCCGAGGTGGCACCAGGGCAGGGAGGGCTGGGAATGGATACTTTGAACGCCCGCTGGGTACCAGCTCTGTCCCGTCGCTGTTTCCAGTTACAGATGAGGACGCTCACTGAGGTTACACACCTGCCGGGGTCCCACAAATCAGAAACCAGGCCACCACTGGGATTCAGACCTGGCAGCCTCTAGAGCAGGGTTTCTTAACTAATAGCACTGTCGACTGGAAAAATCCTTGATTTCCTTGCTATGAAAGGGCTTCTCCGGTGGCTCGGTGGTAAAGAATCCGCCTGCAATGCAGGAGACACAGGAGAGGCAGCTTTATCTCTGGGTCAGGAAACTCCCCTGGAGGAGGAAATGGCAACCCAGATGCATTGTAAGATCTCTAGCTTCTACCCACTGGATGCCAGCAGCACTCCCTCCTGTGATAACTATTAATATCACTGCCAAATGGCGAAACACGGCACTTATGCCCACCAGGCTGGGCCATCTAAATCACCTGGAAAGGCTGCAGACCCTGAACTCCTGTTCCCCCAAGTCTCCCTTCTCTGTGCTCAGAGGCTGCAGACAGGCTGACTACACAAAGTCACAGGGACAGGTAGGAATTATGGGTGGGAACTGCTAGGAAGCCATCATCTGGGGAAGCTCCAGGCCTCCAAGACTGGCCGGTGAAGGTGTTGGGTTGTTGCCCTACTCCTCTGTCCATCCTTTACTCATCCACCCTGGCTATCTGGACCAGAACACTTTCACTCAGAATTTCGAGTGCTGGTTGAGACGGGCCCAGGGCTGCCCTGGGACCAGGTGTTTAGGGCAGGAGCCTTGGAACCAGGCATCTGGGGACCACAGAGGGGTCAAAGGGGAGAGATGTGAGAAATCAGACTGATTCAGTCCCTGATTTGTGCAGTAGACTCTCAGCGCTCTCACCTGTAGGGCTGGAGCATGATGATTAAGAGTGTGGACTCTAGGCCCAAGCTGTCTGGTTCAAATCCTGGTTCTCCCACTAAATGTCTGTGTCACTCCAGGCAAGTTACTTGCCCTTTCGGTGCCTTAGTTTTCATTATCAAAATGGAGATGACAGCTAGCACTGACATCTGAGGGTTTTGGGGAGGATGAAGCAAGCAATTAAGTATTTGAAATAGTGCTGGGCACACAGTGGATGCTGTGGAAGTGTTGGATAAGTAAAATTCTGACAGTCCTTCCAGGCAGGAATTATTGTCCTCATTTTGTTGATGGGAAATCACCAGATTGAATGAGCTGGTAAGAAGAACTGACTCTCCAGATCCATGTTTTCCAGTACTACCACACTGCCCAGCTAGGAAGTAGAAGGCAGGGTCAAGGCTGTGGCCTGGGTGAAGCAGGGTCCAGAGGCTCCCAGCCCCTGAGGCTCACGGGACAGAGCTGGACAGGCTCGTTCTGCCCTGGTGTAGGGACCTGGGCAATGGGGCTGCAGCCTGGAGGTAGGTGCTGAGCTCCCAGTGTCCCAGTCTGAGCAGAGAAGGCCAGAGAAAGAGCCAGAGACATCCAGGATCTACTTTCACTCACTACTTGCGCTGTAGCAAGGACAGGCCCAGTGTGGACCTCATGACACTGGCCAGCAGAGAGAATTGACTGGCAGACAGACGGACACACCCACGGCCTGGAAATCCGGGCCCCAGGTGGGCAGGCAAAGGAAGCTATAGCTGTGGTTAAGGATGCCAGGGAATACAGACCCTACATGGATGGCTTGGGAAGGCCAGGTGGCAGGGGGGCGTCAGAGGGGAAGGGTCCAGGGCCGCTGCCCACACCTGTGTCAAGGCTCTCCGAGCCCCCTGCCCTGACCTGGGAGGGCCGGAGTGTCTGTTCTCTGACAAGGGCCCTGGGGGATTCTGAGGCTGCGAACTGGACTTTGGAATTGCTGCCTAAAACACCTCCCTTCCCCTCCAGGCCTCCGTTTCTTCCATCTGTGAAAGAGGAGGTGGGATTGTGCCTCTTCCGTGTGTAGAAACCTGATTTGACCCCTCCTCCTCATGCCTCACGTTGGCATCATTTCACCCGAGCGCTTTGGGGGCATCGTCCACCCTCTGAGGTGTCAGAGCAGACGTGGCTTTGTGTAATTAATTTATTATTTGGCTGTGCTGTGTCTTCGCCGTGCTGCTCAGGCTGTTCCTTGCAATCATGGGTTTAGTTGACCCACGGCCTGTGGGATCTCAGCTCCCCATCTAGGGGTCAAACCCGCGTCCCCTGCACCGGAAGGCAGATTCTTTACCACTGGACCACCAGGGAAGTCCCCAAACAGACATGTTTGGGTGCGTGGTCACAAGTGGGTATGTGACCTGGTCTGGCCCCAAACCTCCTGCCTCCCCCCTGCTCCCCACCCCCTCCCAGCCTTTCCCAGGTCCACATGGGCCTTGACCTCAGCCTCCCCAGATCCCAGCTCTCCCAGAGAAGAGGAGGAGACCCCTCTGCTCTCCAGGGCCCACCTCCAGGCAGGGTCACGTCGACACAGATGTCGGGCGCTCCCTGAATCAGCACCCCTGGTCCTAGATAAGACGCCCTCACCTGGGACCCTGAAGGACGCTCCCTTGCTGCTGGAGCTGCAGAAATTGCCAGCATTGACCAATACAGATTTGAGTGCCTTGAACCCCAACATCCAGGTGAGGGCTACAAGGGCGGCCATGACCCAGCGGATTCCTGGAGAAAAGCTGGGCTCAACAGCTCAGCTCCGAGGTCAGGCATCTCATCCTGATCTCATCTCATCCTCATCTATTCCGTGGAGGACGGGGGTCCTGTGTGGGTCAGACAAGGTGACTCTCATGCCCCACCTATGGAGTAGGAGGAGTCGGGCTTCCCCACCTCTTAGCTGCAGACCATCACGTGGCTCTCACAGCCTCTATCGCCTAGATGTTGTTGTTCAGTCGCTCAGCTGTGTCCGACTCTTTGCAACCCCATGAGCTGCAGTATGCCAGGCTTCCCTGTCCTCCACTATCTCCTCGAGTTTGCTCAGATCATGTCCATTGAGTTGGTGATGTTATCTAATCATGTCTAGTTAGACCATAGCAAGGGGCAAACAGCACCAATCTGACAGGGCTATCATGAGGACTGAATGAGCAGAGAATGTTTCTTGAGTGGCAGGCGGTTCCTGGAATATGGGCAGAGTTCAAGTAGAAAGCCCTGAAGGTCTGATCTTCCCTGGCCAGGCCCACTCCTTACTACAGGCCCCTGAAGAAGAATAGGGTAGATCGCCCACCAGAGGGGCTTTATGGGAGAGAAAACTAGAGAGGTTGGTGGAATTCCAGCTTACAGTCTTCACTGTCAGCCCTGAATCCCTAAAGATAATAATTCCTGCATTTTGTGTACCATCTACAGCTTATAAAACACTTTCACTGAAAGAAAAAACCACAAAAATATGAAACACATAACATTCTAAAGTTGTTTAAAAGTATGCGTGTGTGTATCCGTATATCTAAACTTGGAGTGTTAATTACCAAAATGTTACCTGTCACAAATGGAATATGGGTGATTTCCCTTTTCTTTGTATTTTGTTGGTTCCCCCACCCAATTTTGTCCTTTGACCTCATGTTACTTCATAATAGCCCCAAAATGATGTTTTTAAAGTTCACATTCACATAAATGATTTCACGTTATTTATTTTCTGTCCACAAAGTGGTGAACAAGAGCCCTTCCCCGGGCTTCTGGGGGGTTTGTTGTCACTTGGTCTCATTTTCTGGCCCTACAATGAGGAAGTGGAGGTTCAGGGCTGTTGGTGGCCCCAGCAGCTGGGCAGTCTGTGGGCTGCTGGAGCCAGAATTCAAACCCAGCTTCTCATAAATGAGTGGATCTCCAACCTGGCACGTTAGAACTATCACATCTGGTCCCATCTCACACTTGTTAAATCTGTCTGGGGTGAGATTAGCGGGTCAGGAATCTCCCTCAAATTCTGATGCAAGGCCAGGGCTTAGGCTGTGACCCCAGCTGCCCCAGGGAGACCAAGAAGGTTGACCAGAAGAACGGGCTGGTTTAGAGAAGGGGTTGGACCTCTCCCCCTGACCCTAGGCCTATCATCTCCCTCCTCTTTGGAGCCTGGCTCTAAGGCCTCCCTCCGTGGCTGGGTGTGTCTGTCCCTCTGCAGGTGACTATCGACGTGGTAGTGGATCCCCAGGATGAGCTGGAGGTGGACCTGATGGCTGAGCCCAACAATCGCTGGTCCGAGGGCGCCCCCTGCTGGCTGCCTGCTGAGGAACTCTTCTGGCCTCTCTCCTGGGGCTACTCAGAGGGTGAGGAAGAGAGGCCCGTCTCAAGGGCAGAGCCTCAGGGGAAGAGCAGGAGGAGGAAGAGGAGGATGACCCCCCAGAGTACAGTGAGGGTGAGGACCAGGAGGACAGTGAGGAACACGGTAGAGATGATCAGGAGCCGGGCTTCAGTGGGGCCGCAGGAGGCTGGGAGCAGGGCCCACTGTCTCCCAGAGACTGGGCCTTTGAGGAGCCTGATCGCTACGGTGAGTACCCCCATCTTGACCTCCCTGGCTGCTGCCCCTGGAGGTCCTGAGCGGAAATAAGGGTGACAGCTTCCTGGGCAGGGGCAGTTGTGGAAGTCTGGAGCTTAGGCCCTGTACCAACACCATCATCAGCTCAATAGTAACACCCAAGGCTTGCAAAGGCTTTTATTTTTTAAACATTTGACTCTACAATAGCCCTGAGATCCCTTAAGCAAAACAGGCATTTGTTAATAATATTTATTTACATCTATCAGTTTTCCAACAAATTAAGAAATATTATAAATCCCACCACTCACAACTGACCTCAGACTGTGTGAGTCTGAATCCTGGGTCTGCTGCTTACCAGCTGAGTGACCTTGGGCAAGTTACTTAACCTCCCTGGGCCTCGCTTCCTTCCTCTACAAAATGGAGATGGGCACCACCCTTACTACTTGGAACTAAGTGTAGAGAGTGGTGAGTTAATGCTTTTAAAGTCTAAGTACATAGTAAACAAGGTATTGGCGATGATTATTTTAGAAAGCAAGATGACAACACAGACTGTTCAGAAAATATCACCTGAAACCTGCCCCCCCCACCCCCCGCCCCGCCACCATGACAGGCATTTTTATTTTTGCGTGTTGCAGTTCCGGTTTTCCCTGGGTAAGAATGTTTCACGCAGTGTTACAGCTGTACTTTCCAGAGCCCTAGTGACACATCATTGGTTCAGACTAAGTCATAGCAGGCTTTCCCTGTTTTACCAGAGTCACGTAAGCTAACAGGCAGAATTTTCATGATTTTCGACATTTCTTCTATTGATTTTTCTTAATCACTTGGTGCCAGCCTGTTCAGACCTGCCTGGGAAGTGAGGAGAGGGCCAGGCATGTGTGTTGAGTACTTCAGGGGTTCCAGTGAGAGCCCTGGTGCATTTCGGGTCCCTCAGAGCAGGACTGGGTCACTAACGTGGGGAGCAGGGACATTCTTTAATACCCCAAATGCCAGGAAAGTATTGTCAACTATGGTTTTGATTGCCATAAAAGTGTAGCTTAAAGATGTAGGCGGACTTTTCCAAGGTCCCCCCAGCAGCGATCAAGTGGCCTCCAGATAGCTTTGCTCTGTGTTGCTATGTGGGCACAGAAGGGGTGACTGGGGTTTGTGACACCTCCTGCATTTGCCCAAGTGTTCACTGCACAGGGGTGCCAAGCTGAACAGGTGAGTGGGGCTGAAATTGGACCCCTGCTTCATCCACTAGGGGAGTCCTGGCCCCAGGGCTGCGTCCTGCAGAGGAAGGGGGTGCCTTTTGCTAATTCACACCAGGGCACCTCATGGGCTCTGCCCACTCACACCTGGCTCCCTGCCTTGACCCAGACTATGAGCTTCAGGAGGAGTGGAGCCCCTGGTCTCTCTGCAGTGGGAGCTGTGGCAGTGGCCAGCAGAGGACTCAGCCCTGCAGCTACACCTGCATTGCCTCCAAGTCCTGCGCCTGCGACCTGCCCCCGTCCTGGTGAGATGAGCCCCAGCGCCTGCAGAGGGAGTGGCTTGCACTGTCTGAGCCTTGTACAGGGTGGACTCGGGAGAGGGGAGCCAGGAAGCTCACAAACGTGGTGGTCCTGCCCCGTCCCAGGTGGCTGTGGGCACCACAAGCCTAGTGAAGGCTGGCGCCCACTGGGGGCACAGACATGCCCTGTGGCACCACCAGCCTGGTCTCCTCTGTTCCCCAAGGTGCCGAGGACAAGGACCCCTTGGGCTTCCACAGTGAGAGGTGGCAGCCCCTGGCGATGCTATGGACACGCTCCACCCAGGTCAGTGTGGGGGGCTAGCCCTGTCCTCTGGGGGTCTGGAGGAGAACCTCTCTCGGAAGGGTGGAACCTCACTGCACTGGCAGGAATAGTGCCTCCTGGATGCAGAGCACATCTTTCAGCTGGAAGGTTAGCCTCCCCAGCAAGGGGACCGTAGCACTTCTGAGCAACCCCCTTGCCAGGCCCACTGGCCTTTCCCAGCCTGATATTCCTGCTGAGAAGGTCTTGAGGGGAGCCACAGAGCTTGGGAGATCATCCAGGGGAACAGAACAGGACAGGGACCTTGTAGCTTGCCCTCCCTGGTCACTCTTGGATGCTCCTGGCAAGCTCTGTCTGGGGAGCAGGTGCTGTCAAAACTGGTCAGGGTCCAGAGCTCCAGACCGCTCCTTTCCAGCAGTGAGGAGCAGGCCACGCTTTCACCAGCACACTCCCCATCTGTGTCCCTGGCGCTCATCTGCACCCCCAAGGAGGCAGGCAGCTGCCAGCAGCCTCCTTGCAGTTGACTCCTGTGCTCCATGCTGCAGAAGCTCGCTGAGCCAGGAAGGTGCACCCAGCCCTGTGGCGGGCAGGAGATTCCCAGAAGACTTAAGTCCGGTCCCAGCCTTCAAGGGGCTCGGGTCTTAGAGGGAAAGATGCACAGGACCAACTTAGGCCCAACACTGCCAAGTGGGCCCTAACGGTCTGGAGCAAAGAGGAAGGAGCAGTTTGTTCTGTGTGGTCAGAGAAGCCACATTTCCCAACAGAGGGAGAGAGGAGGAGGGCAGCATAGACACAGGGACCGCTGGGGGCCCAGAAGGATAGAGTGAACCTGAGAAGGGTAAGGTTAAGAACAGGAATAGGCCAGTGAGAGTGGTTAAAACAGGGAAATATTTTCTTACCGGGAGACTGAAACAGCTGTCCCTGCCCCCTACCACCCCAGCTCCTTCCCCAAGATCCCAGGATCTTTCCCACCACCCCGCATCTAAAAGGACAAAGGGTAGCTCATCGGGGCTTGCTGGCCCCCTCCTCTAGCCCCTTGGCCGTTGTCCATGTGGTCATGGCATGTTGCTTCAGCTTGCCTGCGTGGTGATATGTGGTCTCTCCCGACCGTGTTGGCCAGGTCGTTCTGCCCCCAGCTCGGGTGTGAGTACCTCCCCGCCTACCCGTTAAGATGCCTCCAAGCCACACCTTTGTACTGGCCCTTGAGTAACCCCCACCCCACCCAGGGGCTGACCGGTCCCTTGTTCCCCTGCCACCTCCCCTGCCCTCTGCAAATGTGGACAGCTGTGAAAAGTGGCTGAACTGCAAGAGTGACTTCCTGGCCAAGTACCTGAAGCCAGGTGCTGCGGGCCCTGCCCAGCTGCCCATGCGCATACGCGTTGGAGGCCGTGTCCAGCGCCGTGAGCCTGTGGGAGGAGCATCAAGGCCGCAGCTTCCGCTGGAGGGATGCCGGCGGCCCGTGCGAGCGCCTGGACGAGTACCGGTCCACAGCCCCTTCTGCCTGCGCTCTCTGCAGCACGCCGGCAGCCCAGCACTGCTGCTACGACGTGAGCAGCCGGCTGCTGACCCGGGGCAAGGGTGCCGGCGCGCCCGACTTGGTCAGCACCGACGTCTCGCCCGAGCTTCACTTCAAGGTGGACACGCTGCCCTGGATCCCGTGTAAGGCGGACTGCACCCACTACCACGCGGTGCGGCCCGCCAACAATGGCCGAGCCTGCGCGGACAACCCTCCCGAGGAGGAGTACCTGGCCCAGTTGCAGGAAGCCAAGGAGTACTAACGAGAGGCTGCCGCGCTGGACAACGTTTCCTCGCAGGACCCCCGCCTTCGCCCCACCTCTGCCCAGACCTGGTGAGGCCGGCCTGGAGCCTCGAGCCCTCTGCCTGGGAACCTGGGGCGGGCAGGTCAGCACGGTGTGGGGTCGGCTTAAAAGGTGTGTAAGGGGCCCAGGGGGAGGAGCTCCGCCCCCTCCAGGGGCCCAGGGGGAGGCCGCAGGGGCTGCCGGGAAATGCGTAGTCTGTGGAGAAACTCCCAACACGCCTGACCACCCGTTTTTCTCCCTTGGCATGGGAGCAGGGGTGAGCCGGGATCTCCACACGCAGGGGTGATTCCCGGAACCTGCGTTAAGTCCCCCAAAAGCCCCAGACCCGAGGGCCAGCCCTGCCACCCCCGCGGCCCGCCGCCGACGCCGCCCTCGGGCCAGCTGCCTTCCTCGGCTCTGAGCGGTGGCACGTGGCCGTCTTGCCCACCCCTGCTGGGAGGGTGGTCATCAGCCCTCCCACGAAGCTGCTTCCCATGGAGGTTCCAGTGGAGACCACCTCAGTCTAGGGCCGAAGGTCCGCTGTGGAAACATAAGTGGATAGGCTGAGGCAGCCAAGACGAGGCAGGATATCAGAGTGGGGCAGGGATCGACCAGTTCTAGGGGCTTTCTTTGTCCAGCTCACCTCTGTTCTATCCAACTCGTAGGAATATTGTGGGGCTGGGAGATCACACCACCCTGACTGAGCACAGGGTCAGGCCTGGGGAGGACTCGGAACCAAAGCAGGGTGGGTCAGGTGCTGGTAGGGCGAGCTGGTAGATCAGTTCTCCGGGTGTGTAGGTAGGTGTGTAGATGTGTGTTAGGGGACAGCCCTGGTGTGTCTGTGTCTGTGTATTAGGGGACAGCCCTGGTTTACAGTGTTTGGGCAATTTCTGTGGTGTAAACATACCCACTGTGGCCCACTTCAAGCTCCCAAGGTGATGTCGCTGAATGCACTGAGCTCAGACCTGGGAAGAGACGTGTATGATCAGCTCTGCTAGCACCTTCTGCCTCTTCCCTGCCTCCCCTCACCTTCACCTCCCTCTCCCCTCTGCAGCCATACTTCTTTGCCTTCTGTGGGTTGAAATGCTGATGTCCCAGTTGTCTCTGTTCACAAAAGCCTCTAAAAGGCTGGTCACTAACCCTTAGACAGCTGCCCTGAAGCTCTCTGGGAACTTCAGCAACAAAGCACTTTATTTTCTAATTCTGTCTGATAAAGAATTTGAGTTCCCAGGGGAGCAGAGAACTGTAGGGAGCCCTTGCTGACCTCTTAAGCCAAGCTTGCCTGGGCTGTGTTTGTAATTACCTAACCCAGCTGAGCTTCCCAGGTGGCGCTAGTGGTAAAGAACCCGCCTGCCAGTGCAGGTAAACAGAGGAGATGAGGGTTCAATCCCTGGGTCAGGAAGACCCTCTGGAGGAGGGTATGGCAACTCACTCCAGTACTCTTGCCTGGAGAATCCCATGGACAGAGGAGCCTGGCGGGCTACAGTCCATGGGGTCGCAGAGTCAGACATGACTGATGTGACTTAACACACATACAACCCAGCTGGGCAGACAGAGATCCGGGGTGCAGAGCTTACATGGGTTAGGTTATCTTTACTCAGACTCATAAAGGGTTACCTGAGAGGCAAGGAAGAGCTAGCAGGACCTCAGGGGCACATTCAGAGTCCTTTGGTCAGAGAGAGAAATTATATTGACACCAGAGGAAGTGGCCCTACTTCCCCAAGGAACTTGCTGCACGGGGATCTGATGCAGAGTTGTCCCAAGGACTACCCCTAAAAGATGGCCAAGGTGGACCTGTACCCTGCCTTAGTTGGTACCCTTACCATACACTCCACTGTCACTCCAAGCATTTGGGGAAGTCACATCAGGAAGCCAAATGAGACAAGGTCTGTTCAGAGCCGCTACCTGGAGAAGCTCAGAGAGGCAGATGTTTCCAGTTACCATCACACCTAAAGGTAAGTGTGTTAGTCTGGTCTGGGATCACAATCTAACAATGCTGGTGCAACTAGAATATTACAGGATCAAAGAGGGCAGCATCTCAGGTCCCTAGATGGGAACCAAGTTCCCTTCCCCGTCTCTTGAATGGGGAATTCAATAGGATTAGCACTAGGGAAGCCTACGATTAGCACAGGAATGTTTTAATTATGTTTTAGCAGAAACTTAAAAAAGATACACCAGAGTCTGTTTTCACAGGAAACTAATTTTCCTCCTAATATAATTTACCTTGACACTTAAATACACTATCTAAATTTAATCTATACCTAATGCTGATCCCATGCAAAAAAGATCTTCACAACCCAGATAATCACGATGGTGTGATCACCTAGAACCAGACATCCTGGAATGTGAAGTCAAGTGGGCCTTAGGAAGCATCACTACAAACAAAGCTAGTGGAGATGATGGAATTCCAGTTGAGCTGTTTCAAATCCTGGAAGATGATGCTGTGCAAGTGCTGCACTCAATTTTCCAGCAAATTTGGAAAACTCAGCACTGGCCACAGGACTGGAAAACGTCAGTTTTCATTCCAATCCCAAATAAAGGCAATGCCAAAGAATGCTCTACCGCACAGTTGCACTTATCTCACATGCTAGTAAAGTAATGCTCAAAATTCTCCAAGCCAGGCTTCAACAATACGTGAACCGTGAACTTCCAGATGTTCAAGCTGGATTTAGAAAAGGCAGAGGAACCAGAGATCAAATTGCCAACATCCGCTGGATCATCGAAAAAGCAAGAGAGTTCTGGAAAAACATCTATTTCTGCTTGATTGACTATGCCAAAGCCTTTGACTGTGTGGATCACAATAAACTGTGGAAAATTCTGAAAGAGATGGGAATACCAGACCACCTGACCTGCCTCTTGAGAAATCTGCATGCAGGTCAGAAGCAACAGTTAGAACTGGACATGGAACAACAGACTGGTTCCAAATAGGAAAAGGAGTTCGTCAAGGCTGTATTGACAAGGCTGTGGTGACTATTGACAATAGTCACCCTGCTTATTTAACTTATATGCAGAGTACATCATGAGAAATGCTGGGCTGGAGGAAGCACAAGCTGGAATCAAGATTGCCTGGGAGAAATATCAATAACCTTAGATATGCAGATGACACCACCCTTATGGCAGAAAGTGAAGAGGAACTAAAAAGCCTCTTGATGAAAGTGAAAGAGGAGAGTGAAAAAGTTGACTTAAAGCTCAACATTCAGAAAACGAAGATCATGGCATCTGGTCCCATCACTTCATGGCAAATAGATGGGGAAACAGTGGCAGACTTTATTTTTTTGGGCTCCACAATCACTACAGATGGTGACTGCAGCCATGAAATTAAAAGACTTGTTCCTTGGAAGAAAAGCTATGACTAAACTAGACAGCATATTCAAAAGCAGAGACATTACTTTGACAACAAAGGTCCGTCTAGTCAAGGCTATGATTTTTCCAGTAGTCATGGGATGTGAGAGTTGGACTATAAAGAAAGCTGAGCGCCGAAGAATTGATGCTTTTGAACTATGGTGTTGGAGAAGATTCTTGAGAGTCCCTTGGACTGCAAGGAGATCCAACCAGTCCATCCTAAAGGAGATCACTCCTGGGTGTTCATTGGAAGGACTGATGCTGAAGCTGAAACTCCAATACTTTGGCCACCTGATGCCAAGAGCTGACTCATTTGACCCTAATGCTGGAAAAGATTGAGGGCAGGAGAAGGGGACGACAGAGGATGAGATGGTTGGTTGGCATCACCAGCTCAATGGATACGAGTTTGAGTAGACTCCGGGAGTTGGTGATGGACAGGGAGGCCTGGCATGCTGCAGTCCACGGGGTCGCAAAGAGTCAGAAACGACTGAGCGACTGAACTGAACTGAATGCTCATCCCCCTCCTTTCTAATATAATTTACCTTGGCACTTAAATACACTATCTAAATTTAATCTATATGTGCTGCTAAGTTGCTTCAGTCGTGTCTGACTCTGTGCGACCCCAAAGACGGCAGCCCACACCAGGCTCCCCCGTCCCTG
This sequence comes from Bos grunniens, assembly GCF_055505025.1. Taxonomy (NCBI): domain Eukaryota; kingdom Metazoa; phylum Chordata; class Mammalia; order Artiodactyla; family Bovidae; genus Bos; species Bos grunniens. The sequence continues at coordinate 14,624,645 of NC_141174.1, forward strand.
GGATTCTCCATGCTTGGCAATTATGCAGCCCCATTTTTAAATCTGTAATCTAAGTGATACTCTAAATTGCTACTGTGTCAAGCCACAGATGAGAGAAACTAAAAGGGGGGCTGGAAAGGAGCTTTGAAGGACTGGGGTGTTGATCAGCTATAAAACAGTGTTTATTCAAACTGTACAAAGGAGAAAGAGACACTGTGCAGGTGGCTGCGGGCTTAGGGAACACCTGTGTGTGAGGAGAAACAGTTGCAGCGGGGGCACTGACCCTGCTAAATGGAGGATTTTAGGAGTGGCTGGTGTCAAAGCTGGGAGGAGCCCAGGAAATAAAGAGAGGGCCCTCCCCTGCTGTGGTCCAGTGTAGGCTGTCCTAGCTCACCTGGCTGTTATTCTTGTCTTGGACCCCGGGAGCCATCTGTGACCACACATCCAGCAAGAACACCACCGCTGTTTCTAACTTAGCTGCCTTGGCCACCTGGATGGCTTTGCCCCATTCCCCCCACCCTGGGTTACCTTATAAAGGTCTTTTGCCAGGCAAGACTGGTCACATTGAATTCTAACTAGTGTTTAAACAACCCATAGTACAAACCTGCCAGATCCTGCTGATGGTCCTGGTCTCTTGGCAGACAGGATGTTTCAGCTCCTTTGTCTCATTATTCACAAAAGGGACTCAGATGTGCTTCCTTGTTTCCTCCATTACAGTTAGATTTTCTTAACATGTTGAAGTGCTCCTCAAAATCCTTCCTTGGTATCAATGTCACCTGGGATATTAAAATGTAAGCTCACGGCTACACCCCACACCCAGGACGAGTCACTGGGGTAGAGTCCACTCTCCTGCATTTAACAGGTTCCTCTCAGGTAGTACTTTAGTTGAGGTGAACCCTTAGCCTAGGATTTGGAATTTGGCCAGTTAACCAGCTTTCCTGCTTAAAGGAAAACTGGGGGCCTGGGAGCCCAGACGTCAGCAGGAAAGGGATCTTCCCAACCTAGGGGCCAAACCCAGGTCTCCCACACTGCAGGCGGATTCTTTACCAGCTGAACTACCAGGGAATCCCCAGGTAACATGCTGCCAGGTGCCAGAACTTCTCTGTCCATCTCTAATGCTCTCATGAGTGCTAAGTCGCTTCAGTCGTGTCTGACTCTTCATGACCCTATGGACCAGGCTCCTCTGTCCATGGGATTCTCCAGGCAAGAATACTGGAGTGGGTTGCCATGCCCTTCTCCGGGGGATCTTCCTGACCCAGGGATAGGTCTCCTGCATTGGCAGGTGGGGTCTTTACCACTGTTACCCCCTGGAAGCCCCTAATGCTCTCATAGTTAGCTATTACACCCATTTTACAGATGAGGAAATTTGTCCAGTTTGTTAGGTGGTGATATTTACAATTGAAACCCAAGCCAAAGTTTCTAGCTCTGGCATTCTGCTTTTTAGGCTCTGATACCTAACCAAATGCTGTCAGTGAGACCGAAGTGGTAAAAATTGTAACAGCATCAGTACTGGGGATGTGAATGTTGCTGAGCTCTCACATGACAGCTACTTTGCCTGGTGCTTTTTTACTAAGGCACTTGTAAACTTTACTTCAGAGTTTTCCTAGGTATTCTGGAATTGGTAATTTTCCAGCCAGGTGTGAAAGTGGTGCTTCTTTGTTACCAGTCTCTGTGTTAGAAGGGGGTCCGTTTGTGTTTTTTTTTTGCCACACCACATAGCATGTGCTATCTTTAGTTCCCTGACTAGGGAATGAACCTGTACCCCCTGCATTGGAAATGCTGAGTCTTAACCACTGGACCACCAGGGCAGTTCCACAGAGTTCTTGATTTGATACAAGCTAGAGTCCAGATACTTTATTTTTTATAAAAGTACTTTTCGGACCCCCCAGGCAGCAGACATAATGCCCAATTAGACGAAGATTGCTTCAGTCCAGCACTTGAGTATTTCAAGCCAGGGGGTGGGGGGATCTTGGGGGTTCTAAATTATCCAGACCAGTACTGACTTTCTGCTTTAATTACATTTTGACCAGCTCATATTGGTAGGCTTAGCCTGCAGGGATCCATGCCACTTAATAAAACAGGCAAAAATAGATGAAGGAAAGCGCTGTGGCTGCAGGGAATGGTGTCTGGATCAGAAGACGCTGACTCACCCCAGGGTGGACCCGGGTGGGACTGGTCCAGGAAATGACCCTCCCTGTGCAGGCAGTTGGGCTTCACCCGTGGTGCTAGTGGTAAAGAACCTGCCTGCCATCGCAGGAGACATGAGATGCAGGTTTGATCTCTGGGTCAGGAAGATACCCTGGGGGAGGGCATGGCGGCCCAGGCAACTATTCTTGCCTGGAGAACCCCCATGGACAGAGGAGCCTGGCAGGCTACAGTCCATAAGGTTGCAAAGCTGGGACATGACTAAACACGCATGCATGTAGGTAGCTTTTCACTACCTGGAATACGGCAGCCTGGACCCCACTAAGGTCAGTAGCACTGACCACTCGGTCAGTGGTCAGAAGCTTGTTTAATGGAACCAGGTATTTCAAAATACTCTTAACAAGGATTTTCAATTTTTCCTCTTTCTGGGAGTAATAGGCCTGGAATGTCCTACTCCAGGAGGGATGCCTAACATGCTAGAAATGTAGCTGCTGTGGGGATGAATGCAATGACAAGGCAGTAGGCAAGTTTGGACTTGAGCATTGGCTCTGCAGTTTCTCTGCTAAATTATCTGTGGTAGGATCTGGGGTATCCATTAAGAAACACAAGGACCAGGTTCTTATAAAACAGAAATGGTGGTAGTATCTATCTCACAGGGCGGTTGTGGGGGCTAATGAAGTTACTGTAAGGAAACTGCTTAGTGCAGTGTCTGGAACGTAGAAACTGCTCAATAAACAGAACCTCAGTGAACAGAACCCCAGGATCCACAGGGTGGGGAATCTCTGTCTGCATCTCAAACCAGCGCCTGGTGATCATCTTTTTGCAAGAGGGTAAGAGGCCATGGGGAGTGGGAGCCCCAGGATGCCACCTCCACCAGCCATGGAGTTTATTGGTACTGTTTACCGCAGAGTACCATCCCCACCCCTGCCAGGCTACATTTGACTGCCCTTTTTTGCCAGTCTTCATTATGAAAGGATGTGAGCTCAGGAATGCTTGCTGGTGAGAAGCAGGCTCCCTTCATGCCTCTTGATTATGTACATTTAGCCAGAAGAAGACAAAACCCTTTTTAACCTTCAGGGGAACTCTAATACCAGCCACCCCATCAACACAGGTTCCAGACATGCATGTTTTTTAAATTACGTTTATTTAGCGTATGTACACATAAAAGAGAAATCACCCTCTGTTCCCACCCAGCAGAAAACATGCACAAACCCAAGGTATACATGAAGGGACAGGGCCCCAGCCCCAAGTTAGTGGTTGGGATGGTGCAATCCTGTGAGTCACAAGCCCTGGTCAGGAGAGGGCTGGACTGAAGTGTTGGGCAGGCTGTACCCCCGCTGCGGGGCCTAAAATAAGCGCGCACCATAGCCAAAGGTCTGTTTGATGCCCTCAAAGTAGTACCGCTGCCAGCCCTGCCTCGTCCTCTCCTCCTCTGGGGCGGGGATGCCTCGGCCTTCCATGCACAGCTCAGTTTCTCCGTTCTTATCGATGAAGGTCAAGGTGATGATGGCAAAGTGCCCTGGGGGAAGGCAGAAGGGAGGGAGGTTTCAGATCCAGGGTTTCCATAGGGGCCTGAGGCGAGGGGGAAAGAAAGGGTTCTGGGGGTAACAGCAATGAACAAACATGCTTGCTTACCTTCTGGCCAAGATTTAAACCTCCATTTCATCGCAATGTATTTCTCAGGGACCTGAAATAATCAGAGGTCAGCCTTTTTGATATTTGCTTTCTCCCAGAAGAACTAATTTTACCCCACGAAGGAAAAAACTATAGGAAAGTGAGAGAGTCCAATTGTAGCATTCCTTTGAAAAACAAAATGAGCTTTTACTGACCCAAGAGATTAAAGTCTTAAATTTATCTACAGAGCTGGAAAGAAAAAGGCCGGGAGTGGGGAGGAAGGGACACATTATTCTTCTAAGCTGATAAAAGCCACGTCCTGGCTAGCAGGAACTCACCAGATCAGTGAATTCTCCAGAGACATTGCCGTCTACCAAGTGAAACTTGCCACCTTTGTCTGCTTCCAACATAGCAGGAGCGTGGGTGAAGGCCTGAACGAGCTGCAGAACAAAAGGAGGTAGGAAGATGTGCGGCTCTCGGGGGGACCCAGGAGAAGTGCTAGCCGACACCTGCGTGCCTCAGCTCTCAATTCCAAAGACACTACTCTGCCCAAGAACCAGCTTCAGGTTCTTTTCTGTTCCAGTAGAGACCACGCTTCAACTCAAATAATTCTTTCTAAATCCAGGATGCTATTACATTGGATCCATTTACTTTTCTAACATGAATGATTCCAGTTGTTCCCACTTACAGGACCCAAAATTAGTACAAGAAGAAAAAAAAAGGCAAATCCACTTTAATGAGTGGTGGCTTGAACATGTCTTTCCTTTGCCTCTTTGAGAACAAGGAAAGTCTCGTGGCTCCACTCAGCACTTTTCTGCAGTGAGAGGATGTCCCCACAACTCTAGTCACCTGGAACGGCAGACGCCAGGAGCTGGAAGGACAGGACTGTACTTACCTCTTGGGTGGTAAAAACTCTATAGAGCTCCTCTGGTGATGTCAGGAAGCTTTCTCTAAGGGTGATCTTACAAGTGGGGATTTTGACACCAACGGGTCTGGCCTGGGTTTTTGAAGGAGCAGACTTAGCCTGTGGAAGTGGCAGTGAAACTGTCAGTTTATAGAGTACTGGTGAGACCTCACTTCACAGGGCTGCAGGGACACACTGCCATTCACTCTCACAAACCTTGTCACCTCCAAGGCTAAATTACTCCAGGGGCTCAGAGGAAATGTATGTGCATGGGCATTTCTGTGAGGAGGGGGATTTTCTCAGCACTCTCAGTGCCACTCTGGGTGAAAGAAAAGTGATACTTCTTTAAAGCCCATGCCAGAGGACACACTAAATCATTATGTACTTCTGGAGAGTCCTGTGTAATCCTCAAGCAGAATGTCTGTTTAAATAGTCAGAAGCAGCACCCCCAGAATATCCTTCCGAGTGTGACAAAGGGGCAGGAGGGCTGAAAACCAGGTGCTGAAGCCAAACCAAACAAGCGCCAACTCCAGAAAATAGTTTGTGCTCCCCTCCAGTGCAATGAAATCAGTCAGTTTCCTGTTAGGTGAGGTCAGTGACCTAAGTAACCTCTGACACTTTGATGAGAACTTTAATATCAAAGGATGAAACGTAGATATGTTATTTTAGATGCATACAGGGGAACCTGCGTTCATAACCTCCTCACTGGTGTTAAATACCAAGAGTTGGACTCTGAAGCCCCTGATGGCTTGATGGTTTCCATTTGCTCTAGGAGTCTGTCGTAAATGAATAAAAACCAGGTTAAAGATGGGGCAACATACAACTACATTCTGTGGACCCTGAAAAGCAGCACCTCTGGCTCGGAGGTTAGGGTGGGAGAGAAAAAGCTGAGATACAGACTTAAGGAAGAGGCAGTGTCTCAACTCCCTTTCCAGACAGCCTCCTGCCCCACCATGCAGGGATACTGGTTACCTTGCGCTCCTCAGTTTTCAGTGCTGGCGGCCCAGCTGGGTCTACTGACTCTCCATTCATTGTAGGCAAGATCATACCCTGCGTGAATTCTGAAAAGACAAAATCCAGCTCCTGGAAGTTATTTCTTGGGAGCTGAGATTTGGGGCTTCACCGTAGTTCACAAACATGGCCGTCCTAACTCAGGAGGAGGTAATGACAACAGAAGGAGGAGTCGATCCATTTTACGTCTTTCCCTTTGATCCATGCCACATGGGTACCTGAGTGTATCCTACAGAATGCAGTATGGTCATTAGGATTACTTGAAACCCCTGACTCAATCAGAAGCATCACAACTTGTTAAATGTGTGTGAGGTCTACTGCGGATGGCAGCCAATGACTGCAGCGGCACTTCCAAAGCCTTCAAGAGTGGGGAAGATGCTCACAGCTGCATATTTAGTCCCCTTCTCCACTCTGCCGTACCTCTGTAGGACAGCCACAACTATTAGGGCATCAGAGCACTGGTTCCCACCTCTACACTGGCTCCCTCTGATGGTCACCAGAGGTACTCCGACACCCAGACCAGATCACGTGGGCAAAGCTGGAGTTCAGGGGGACAGCTGAGAGGACTACTATTCAAGTAATCCTAAGAACAGTCCAGGACTGTGCTCAATCTGGAGATGCCGGGTCTTTAGATCAGTGAGTCCAACAGAAATACCACCTCAGCCTCAAATGTAACACTACATTTTCTAGTAACCACCCTAAAGTGGTAAAATGGACAGGTGAAATTAATTTTGACCACATTCCCCTCATATATCCATTCTACCATTTGTGTGTTGTATCAGATAATTGAGATATTCTTCTTTTTAAAAAAATACCAAGTCTTCAAAATTTATTACATATTTTATACTCAGAGCACATCCCAATTTGGACTGCCACATTTCATGTCCTCAACAGCCAACGCATTAGACAACACATCTCTAAATCTTTCCCTACTTTACAGACTGATTTCAAGATGAAATAAGCCTTCTCCGCCCAGATTTCTACTCATTTACTAAAGAAAGAACTGTCAAGCCCCTTAATTAGCATCTGACAGGTGGAAAACTATCTTCTCAAGGCACTTATAACTACTCAAAGGATACCTGTTTTGAGGGTGCTGATGTAAATTCCCATTGCTTCTCTTAGAAGTTTCACCCCTTCTTCCTTCATTAAGGCCACGAGATTTGTGTCAGGCTCATCTTTGGCAAGGCTCACACTAATCTGAATGAAAGATCAGAAGTAGGTGGTAAATAGCTTGAGAGGCACCCACATTGGGAGATGTAGGTGCCGAGCAGTCAGATAACCGCTGACATTTGCAAAGGAAATGCATGACAGTTGAGGTATTCGTACAATCCCCATGAGTGTTTCTTCTCAAGGTCTCTCTGCTACCTACTGCCAAGACAAAAGTGGCTAATGTTAAAACTCACACCACTCACTAAAGCAAAGTAACTGAATAAGCATAAACTGCTCGGGAAGCTCCTAATGGCACCACAGACCCAGAAAGTCGTCTGCAGACTGGGGTTCTGAATGCTTAGGCCAAGCCTGGTCTGTAATCTTGAAGACAGATTATTTTTCTCATCTGAGAATAAGAGGATGTAGGAAACTCAGACAGATGAGGAATTGGAAAGCACAAACCTCCACTTCATCCACGCTATTTTCATCAGACAAATTGGGGATCTCCACATGGCCCTTGTACTGCACTCCAGACTTAGAGGTACCTGTCAAAAGTAATGCAGTATTATCAGTCTCCTCCTCTTCAGGCTAAGTCTTCTGCTCTGGATGTGTAACTAGTATTTTGCTTATGCTTCTTTTGGACAACTGCACCTACCTTCTTTATTTTGAGAGAAGGTGGCTGCCACACTAGAGGCAACCATTGCCCCCCTCCCTGAAATGTCTTTCCTCATCAGATTTCTGGAGACTGTGTTACCAGTGTGAGACTAAGAGCTACGTGAATTCAGCACTAGCCTGAATTCTGCTGAGGAGGACCTAGGTTAATAGCTAATACTGGCAGTTTTGCTAAAACGCTTGTTTTGAAAATACAAATTTGTTCCAATGCTATAGGTATATTAAGTGACAATTTGATTGTAATATGAATTTCATATTTGCTTATATGCACTTTCATCCACAAAGAAACCCAAACAGAGCTAAACAGAGCTGCATAGGAAAACACAAAACACATGTCTCAAACGTTAATCTGACAGTGACCTCAGTTCACCACGTGTGTTACAAGCCACACCATCCACGACTGGTATTATAATGCTCCTTCTGATTTCCCATGACACTCCTTCCATCACCTCACAATAACCCAAGTACCTCAGTGCCCCTGATGCCCACTTTCACAAGCAAACCTCAGGTTTTTGTCAAGGTAAAGCACGATATTTGTCAAATGATTTACGTTCTTATGATTTAACGTGTAAACTGTGCCACCAATTTTTACATTACTAAATTTAAAAAAATATCACTGATGAAGCTTTTGAGCATCCTGTCATGTCCCTAACCCTATCTTCCCTACAAGCTCTGTGGTTTTTGTTGGAAGTTTCTGCATAGTGTGGTGAATTTTAGAAACACGTGTCACGTTATAGCAGAACTGACTGTGTTTCAAAGTTAACATTATTTATCTTTACCTCTCTAGGCCTCAGTTTCTCAATCTATAAAAAGGAGGCTGGGAAAGATGATACCTATGGTTTCTTCCAGACTGCTATGCTTTAATTAAAAAAAAAAAAAAAAAGACAAAAATACATTTTGCCTGTTACCATTCAGTTGAGAAGAATTTACATGTTTTGCCCCATACATGTACTCTTTTAACTCTACTGTCTTTCCTTCCTGTCAGGACCATCCAAGGATGGCCCCAATTCTATCCTAATATCCTCACAAAAAAGACATTAAGCTAGAGAATAAAACCAGCCCCAGTTATAATCACATGCAAGCAGCATTATCACAGCACTCTAAACTATTAGGTTCACACTGGAATTAAAAAAACAAAAGCCAAAAAACTCCCATAGCCTACTTTCAAGTCATCCAAGAGGCAGAAATAGCTAGTCTGAAAAATGTCACATTGTATGCTCCCAAACAGGACAAGGCCCAGAGGTTCAGCAGCCCAGTTGCTACATCAGTAGGGACTTGTGAGACCCACAGACAGGAGACCCATTTAGTGTCCTGCAGCGGCAGAAAAATTTCAACATTCGATACTGCTTCCTATAGGACTCTAAAGCAGCACTATCTCCCTCAAAAAAAGTTCATAACCTCTCAAAAACTGTTCTCCCTGGCTCTTGAATAGGTCAATCAAAATGTGATTAACCCCTGTCCTAAAAGCCGAGCACAGACTTACCTGTCCAGTTTAGTTTGACGCTCCACTCATAAAAGAAGATAAGTTTGCCTTTGCGATTGTTAATGGATGCCTCTCCATCAAGCTTACTCACTTCTGTCACCTCGCACTTGCCTTCCTCATTTTGTACACGTACAGCCAGGAACAGTGTTTTCAGCTTATCTGTGGACCAGTTTGAAGCATCCCTTTCTGTCCTGCAAAACAGAAACAGAGCTATGGACCAACAGCCAAATGAAGGATACACTGCTTGCTCTACGCAAGAGCACCCAAGGCTATACGAGGCTGGAAAAGAACACAAAAGCCTCAGTCCCACTCCAGTATGTCCACAAATGTGTTACTCTTTTAGGAAGACCAGGAGTCAATAAGGACTGTCTGCTGTATAGCATGACAGTCAATTACTGTCAATAAGGACTACTGCTGTATAGCATGGTTTCAAACTTAATGGAAAATTCTGCTTTCCTTTCTCAGCATGATGGTGCTGGGGTCAGTACTGAATACTTTAACATGGCGCCCCCGTCTGACCAAATGGAAAACTGTGCGCTTCTGAGGTCAGGAGCACACAAGGGGGCCGCAAAACGCAGCGCTGAGCTAAAAGGTCCAGTTAAGAAGAAACCAATAATCTTGATCCCATTAGCGCAGTGTTTTGACCTATCAAATTCAGGCTGTGTTATAAATTTTGTGCCCTCCAAATGGCCCTGAAAACAATGAATGTCCAGGGTTTTAAAACAAACAAAAATGAAAGCCAACCATTCTATGTTAAGAGGAGAGGACGCAGGCTGAAATACAAAGGAAAACTATCTACCTTCTAATTTTCTAATAAACAAAAGTAAGATGAGCTACAACAGAGTAAAACTACAGTGTACGCCCAAAGTTCAGTGGACTCAGAAGGAATAAGAAAATATTACTTGCAGAACATTTCATGAAAGAGAGTAGGCTTTTAAGAGTGGTTGGATTATAAACTATGATTGCCCGGCAACCAGCGGCAGTCCCTGGAGCGACGATACAAGCAACTTAACAGTTCCGGGTGAGAGGCCACGGAGCCTTGGAGCATCACTCAGTTGTGAGCACTTGCAGATCACGTTCTAAGACCTGGCTTTCTGGAGTGAGGCAGCGATCCCTTATGACTGACTTTTAATTCCAGCCGAAAGTCGAAAAAATAGTAACTCCAACCCTCTCGAGCCTAACACTGCAATCTCTCAATACTAGACACGGCAGTTTTGGGTCTCAATGACGCCTCCGGCCACGTGTGAGAAGCATCTCTCCGCTCAGGCTGAATGCAGCAGCCAGAGGGGGTACGTCCTCCTGTGTGAAACCCCCTCGTCTGGGATGCAGTCTTCTACGTCGTCCCCCCACCCGACCTCCGGGCTTCCCCTCCACCCAATGAAACGGAGGTCTGAGGCTGGAGGGGCCTGCGACTTACGGACCCCTGGAGACAGGAAGGACCCACGCCCATCTCCTGCCAGGCAGGGCTGCCTAGACCCCAGTAGTGTTCCGGTCAAGGTTCCAGGGTACCCTCCGGCGCAACCCCCGGCCCGGCCGCAGCGCTCCCTCGGCCTGGCCCGCTGGCCCTCACCAATGCCAGTTGTTGACGTTGGTGGCGTCCGCCCGCTCCTCCACGATCCAGCGTGGGTCGCCCTCACCCCACTTGGCCATCGGCTCTCCTACCGCGCCGCCACCAGCTCCCGAGCAGCCACAGCCACAGCCTCAGGACAGCCCGGTCGCGGCCGCCCGGCAGCGCCTGGAAACTACTAGAAGAAGCTGCAAGATCCTCCTGGCTTGCTTTTCCCTCCACCCCCCCCGCCCCTCCCCGCCTTGACTTCCGGCTCCGCCTCCCTCCCGCCGGGTACGTCGGCTACCCCTCCCCGGACCTTCGCTTCCGTTTGTTCTAAGGAATCCTTTACACTCCTTCGAGTTATGCCCTGAAAGGCCCGAAAGGCGACAGCTCACACGACCATTCCTCACCCACAGAGACACACAGGACACGTTTCATTGTTTCCCTAAACCCTTCATCGGCCCCGCTTGGCCTCACGGGAATTGTAGTCTTGTCGAGTGACCCACGGGATAACCTCGGAAGGTCGAGCTGAAAGGAGAGGAAACGGGCTTAGGCGCGGTGCGCTGGGGATTCTGGGAGTTGTAGTCAAGAGGCCGCCGCGGCCTGTCCCGGCAGAGCCTGATTGTAGGGGCGAGAGGAACTACAACTTCCAGCATGCCGTGCGGCGCCTGTCTCGACCCTTGGTTCCTACCCCCACCCCACCCTCCCGCCCCCTCCTCGGGACTATCCCCTTCCGCCCCTTTTGTATGCCGCACAGCCTGTCTAGAAAGGCTGGACCCTCGGCGGCGAAGTCTGACGCTGACCTGAGAGGGAGGGCTCGGTGTGGAAGAGGTGAGGGTGTCCCAAACTCCTTGGGCTACATATCTGGCCGAGTCCAGCCTCTCCGCATCCATATCCTTTCCCCTCGTTGTCTGAGGCGTCCCTCGACCTCCCTGGCTTGACTGTTAAATCCAGTTCTTGCGATCCCTGGGCTTGCACTCGGGGTTGGGGCCGCGAGCGAGCCCAGACAACTGATTTTGAACAAGCATTTATTGTACTAAGGTTCTGGGCTCTGGCCTCTGCGGTGGATCCTTGTTTCCTGGACCCTTCGCCCACAGAGTCTTCCTAGTTTAATCCACATTTCCTCGTCTCAGTTCGTCACCTCACTTGTGTAGGCCTGGCTTTGAAAGAAGATAAATGAGTCCGAATCTAACTTCTCACAGGCTGGTTTCTGCGGTGTCCTGAGGCGGAGAGCGTGTTGGTTGTAGATATTCTTTGGCCAAGTCGTTTTCCATCCTTTGTGGTATTCCTGCCCTTCCCTCAGATCTACTGCCCTGTATGGTGGGATCTCAGTAAACAAGTGACAGGGACAAGCCTTTGAAGTGTTTTAAATAATTTTGAAGCACCTTTCTCAGCCCCTCTTAAAATTGTAGCTGATTGCTTTATAAATTTTAGAGCCGTTAAATTATTGTCTTTTTTTACTTGCTGAGGAAATATAGTTTCTGACTAGCGCTAGAAGTACAGATTGGTGTCAAGCGTCCACTGCCTTTGCGTAATTAAGAAAAGATTCCAGAAATCCTCTGGTGGATTACAGAGTTTGTTAAGACTCATGCTATGCCTATCTGTAGATACTGTAGTAATGACCTGCCCTCAGTTTTCCCTAGAGTGATAAAAGAACGATGCAAATCAGAGTGGAAATGACCCAGGAGATAGAAAACCTGGATAGGAGCAACTAACTTTAGCTTAAAAACTTTGGTACTTAATCCTTTTGTGCCTCATTTCCCTCATCAATGAAATGGAATCTGCTAGGCCTACTTTGAAGAGGTGTTCTGAGGCTTTGTAAACTGGCACCTGTACCATAGACGTTTACCTGCTCTGTGGACATCTTCAGTGTTTGTGATGGCTACTCAGAGTTTTTATATCAAAATTTTAAACTTTAGGAATGCTTAGAAATATTTTTCTAGCTTTTTCCAAGGTATTGATTTATTATTAATAAAAATTAATACTAAACAGATTTTTGTGTCAGCACATGTGCTTTCCGTGTGGTTCACTGGCTTCAGCCTTACAACAGTCTTCCCAGGTATGTTTCTGTTGTTAAGTCCCATATTTACAAATGGCAGAGATAGAAAGAAGGCAGAAGATACACTAAAAGGAGCTAGCCTTTAGTATTTACTGTATACTGGGGACTTTTGTTAGCTCTTTCTTGACTCCTGTTTATTCTTCACTGCAACCCTGTGAGGTCGCCTGTCACTTTCTCCAAGGCTTAGAAGTGAGATTATTTACCCAGGTTGCTGAGAATTGGAGAGACTGACATTTGAATTCAAGTCTGCCTGACTACAAAGCCTATGCTTGTTGCAATATAAGGGATGATATTTTTTTTTCTGCTAGCTTTTGTATTTGATTTTACTCACTGCATTAAATATACAAAAGGATGTTTAAGCCGTGTCTGGGTTCAGTAGAAATCAGTTAGTGATATCTGCCATGGGGAAGGATCAGATGGTAAACACTTCTCAGCCTGCTTTGCCATTCCCAGACCCCCTGACAACACACGAAGTGAGGCAGAGTGTGTTAAGGCCATTGGGAGTCTCAGTGGGTCTGCCGTGGGGAGTGTTTCTTAAGCTTCTATTGAGAAAGGTGCTACTGAAATAGAAAAAGCAAATCCATCCTTTAGAACTGGATTCTCTGTAGCCTTTGGAGTTATTTTTGGCACTGAAAAATTTGGTACCTGGTTCTTGGCTTAAATCAGTTTTCACTCTAATCTAGTTGGCATGGATAGTTTAGTTTGTGATTCTAAGGCAAAACTTTTTTTCAGGGTGAAATCTAATTTTAGAATAGTTATGAGAGGGACTTGTGGTGTTTTGACTGATTCTTCATAGACTTCCTTCTTTGGCTATGCCCTCGTTTCCCAAATTTTGGCCAGTACTTGTTATTAAATTAATCATGATTTGAAGTTGAAGTTACAAGCAGGCTAATTCAGCTTCCTTTAGTTGCTTACTTGCTATCAGGAATTCAAGAAGCACATGAGAGAGTAAGATGTCTATGAGTTTTTATTCTCTGCGGTATTCCCAGAGCCTAGAACAGGGCCTGAGAGGTGGCACGCAACAGATACATGTTGAGTCCATGAATGTAGTTACCATCTGTTTTGTTTATGCTTTGATTAACCTTGTGTATCCAGCAAAGTTCGTGATGCATTCTTGTAACACATGCCTGGTTTGTACTTTTACCTTTGTACATACTTTTACTGGGGCTTCCCAGGTGGCACTAGTGGTAAAGAACCCGCCTGCCAGTGCAGGAGACCTAAGAGACACAGGTTCAATTCCTGGGTTGGGGAAATCCCCTGGAGAAGGGCATGGCAACCCACTCCAGTATTCTTGCCTGGAGAATCCATGGACAGAGGAGCCTGGTGGGCTACCGTCCATAGGGTTGCAAAGAGTTGGACACGACTGAAGTGACTTAGCACGCATGAGAGTGTATAAATTAGAAAAGGTATATATGCTCAATACTGTGTTGTAGGGTCCTTCAGAGAGGGACTGTGTTTTGTACTTCAGATATCCCTTACGTAATAAAACAGCTGACAGAGCACCTGAGATGGTGTTGTGAACAAAGTAGCTGCTGTAGGAATGAATGACTACTCGTGGGTTATCAGGCAATCAAAAGTGTGATTGGATTGGTTGGAGACCCAAGGATCTGATTTTATGTGGCCTCTGCAGTATTTTCTTCACCAGACGCTTTTTGTGCATCCCTGACTACAGCAGGAAGTTTGTAGTCCAGGAACCCAAAGCTTTTGGAGCTCTTTTGAGGACAATCCAGAAAGAGACATACAGTATATCTCTCTTCCTCTTCCTCCAGATGAATCGGACAAAGGGTGATGAGGAGGAGTATTGGAATAGCTCCAAGTTCAAGGCTTTCACCTTTGATGACGAAGATGATGAGCTCTCACAGGTGGGTTTCTGTGAACACTCGCCGAAGTTCTCACCCCTTTCCACTGTGTACCCTTTCCCTTGCATCCTTGGTAACCTGTCTCAATTAGGCTCAGCAGTGCTTTCAGTCACATCTTTACAAGACTCTTCATGGAGAAGAACGCTGGGCAAAGAAAGGAATTGTAAAAGCCAACTCCCTGCCCATTTTCCTTTACATTCTTAAGATGATTCATTTCTTTGCGTTGTGTTTTTTTTCCCCCAAGAACCCATAAGTCTTTTTTCATGTGGTATAATTATTATTTTTGAAGGATGAACTGGATTGGGAGTTTTGTCTTTATCATGTCTGTTTTACAAATGAGGGAAACATTCATTTTTGGAAAGATGGATAAACTCCCTACAAAGCAAGTCAATACCAGGAATAGGATTAGAATTCAAAATCGGCTTTGACTCTTCCTAACCTTTTGCCACTGGACTCCAGTGTTGGCTAAATAGCAGTTTCTTTTCTTGGCAAACATCTAGTGGGCTAGGCATTCGATGGCAGAAAGGTTAAAATATTGGCCATTCTCAAGTCCAAGTTCCTCAGCCTTCTTGGCTGTCAGAGGGAGAGGTGAGAAGTGGTGACTGCCTAAGCGCCCTGCCTGGTGTCCGTCCACAGTTAAAGGAATCCAAGCGGGCAGTGAATAGCCTTCGAGACTTTGTGGATGATGATGATGAAGATGACCTGGAGAGAGTCAGCTGGACCGGGGAACCTGTGGGAAGTAAGTACAAAAGACCCTGGGAAGGGATTAATTATTCAGGGTTCTTAACATTCATAAAGTCTCCTCAATACTTGTCAGGATAGGGAACAAGGCTAAGCTGTTTTCAGATGAGCATACATCTGGAAATTTACCCAGGAGAGGGTACTTGGGGAAATAAGGCAGTAGTTTCCATACGGCTGTCTAGGTCTGCTATCTGAGGGCTAATGTTTGGGTGGCTATTTCAGACTTATTTGGGGTGCTTGTTAAAATTAGATTCCTGGGCTTCACTCGAGAGACTCTGCTTCAGTAGGTCTTGACGTTGGGTGTGGGGTGGCGGGTAGGGCGGGGTCTCAAATGACAATAAGCACTGCTAATGTTCTGATACGCAGTCATATTTGAGAACTGCTGACTTAAATGCTCACAACTGCCTGGCAGAACTGACTTCCTTAGCCACCAAGTCTCACTGCCTAATTGTTCTCTGATACCACTTAACACCTTTGCTGGGCCCATCTGATTAAGCGTAGTTTTAAAGGTTTGTTTGTTTGTTTGTTTTAATGGGAAATACTGTCACATGATTTAAAAAGCAAAAAGTATTCAAGGCGTACTGTAGTAAAAAGGATTCACAGCGTACTGAGAAGTTTCCCTCACACTGTCACGCATCTACTTAGTTCTCAGGCCCTGCCAGCCCCAAAACAACTGCTGTTGTTTGCTTCCTGTGTGTTCATTTAGAGATGCTTTCTGCTTGTGGAACTACATATAGGAAAATGAACCCCGTTTTTTACACCAGAGGTGGCATACTTTATACTCTCCTCTTTTCACTGGATAATATAGCTTGAAGATCTTTCCAAGTGTTCTCATGCTGCCTCTCCCTTTTTAAAAATAGCAACATAGTATACACGGTGTGGAATTCTCATAATTTATATAACCAGTCCACTGTTGATGAGCATTAGATTGTTTCCAATCTTTTGTTGTTTATATTGCTGTTCTTGTATTTTGCCCATGTAAGAGTATCTGAAAGTTCAGTTCCCAGAGTAGAATCGCTGGCAGAGGGTATTTGCATCTGTGTCGGTTAGAGGTTGCACGGATTTGCACTCCCACCTTGCAGTGTCAGAATGTTCCTTTTTCCCACAGCCTTGACAGCACAGGGTGTTCTCAAACTTTTGGGTCTTTGTCAATCTTATAGGGGGCAAGTGGTATCTCAGTGTGCTTTTTAAAAATACTTATTTATCTTCAGCTGTTCCGGGTCATTGTTGCTGCGTGGGCTTTTCTCTAGCTGCAGCAAGCAGGGTCTACTTACTAGCTGTGTGCAGGCTTCTCATGGCGGTGGTTTCTCTTGAAGAGCCTGGGCTCTAGGTGCACGGTCGTCAGCAGTTGTGGCACGGGAGCTTAGTTCCTCCGTGGCCTGTGGGATCTTCCCGGCCCTGGGATTGAACCTGTGTCCCCTTGCGTTGGTAGGCAGGTTCTTAATCACTGGACCTCCAGGGAAGTCTTAACTGTACTTTTAATTTGTGTAATTCTCTTACTAAGAGTGTGGTCAAGCACCTTTTCGTATGTTTAACAGCTACTTGTATTTCCTTTTCTTTGATCCATTTATTCATTTCCTTTGCCCTTTTTTTCTGTTGATGGGTCTATGTGATTCTGTTCTTTCTCCCTGCCTGAGTATTTTAAGTCCATGTTGACAAGGGACCAGGGCTTCTGATGAAAAGCTTTTAGAGTTTATTGGAAAGCTGGATGTGGTGGTATTATTTTGGATGAGAATGACTGATCTACATCTTGCTGTCTCACAGGTATCTCATGGTCCATCAAAGAGACTGCTGGTAATAGCGGGTCTAGCCACGAGCGTGAACAGCTGAAGAACCGAAACAGCTTCTCCACCTATGCACAACTACCCAAACCTGCTTCTACCTACTCTCTGAGCAGCTTTTTTAGAGGTGAGAGCGACGGTTAAAGGGACAGAGTCCTTTTCTTTGTTCCGAAAAACCACGAAGGCTGTGATTTTCATTTACTCTATAAGAAAAAGATACTGAAGTATAAAAATCTTTGGAGCTAGCAGTTAGGGATAAGAAAGGGGGAGAAATGAGGGAAATTCAGAGGGGTTGGACTGGGTTTCTTTTTTTTTTTTTTTAATTTTTTATTCCTTTATTTCTCATGTGTTCCCCATCCTGAACCCTCCTCCCTCCTCCCTCCCCATACCATCCCTCTGGGTCATCCCAGTGCACCAGCCCCAAGCATCCAGCATCGTGCATTGAACCTGGACTGGCATCTCGTTTCATACATGACATTTCACATGTTTCAGTGCCATTCTCCCAAATCTTCCCACCCTCTCCCTCTCCCACAGAGTCCATAATCCTGTTCTATACATCAGTGTCTCTTTTGCTGTCTCGTATACAGGGTTATCGTTACCATCTTTCTAAATTCCATATATATGCGTTAGTATTGGACTGGGTTTCTAAAACATGATAAACAAAGCTGACATCAACCTTGTGACATCTACTCAGGAAATTCGCCTAGGTCAGAATTCCCCCCTACCCCTGTGCTCAGGAAATTTGCCTAGGTCAGAATTCCTCCCTACCCTGTGCATCTCTGTTGGGAAGCCTTGTGCACTGCTGGGGGTAATGTAAAATGGTACGGCCTGTGTGTGGAAGACACCGGAAGACTGTGGAAGACAGCGGAAGACTGTGGAAGACAGTTTGGCAGTTTCTCAAAAAATTAAGTGTAGAATTGCCATATGATCCAGCAGTGTACTTCTGGGTATATACCAAAACGAATTAAAGCAAGAGTTTAAACAGGTATTTATACACCACGATTCAGAGTAGCCAAAATATGGAAACAACACAAATGTTCATTCACTGACGAATGAATGAACAAATGTCCATGCACATGCAGTGGAATATTATTCAACCTTAAAAAGGATCAAAATTCAGATACGTGTTACAACATGGATGAACCTTGAGGATATTATGCTGAGTGAATGAAGCCAGACATACAAGGATTCTGTGTGATTCGATTTCTGTGAGATGCCTAGAATAGTCAGATAGAAATAGAAAATAGAATAGTGGTCACCAGGGAATGAGAGTAAGGAGGAAAGGGAGTTATTGTTCAGTGGGTACAGTCTCAGTTTGAGATGATCAGAAAGTTCTGGAGATAGTAGTGATGATTGTACAGTGTGGATGTACTTAGTACCACTGAACTGTATCCTCCTTAAAAATGGTGATGTTTATGTTAGGTGTATTTTATCACAATTAAAAGAAACAGTTCCTCAGTGCCTTTTATTTCCACGGTACCTCAGATTTCTGAAGTTGAATAAAAGCTTTTTTAAGCCTTAAGTTCTTATAATTTCACAAAAAGGTTCTGTGTGCACTGCATCCTAAACTGAGTCTGGATGGCTCTGACTTTAACTCTTGGCCTTATGTGTTCTTTATCTTTAGGGAGAACTAGACCTGGAAGTTTCCAGTCCCTCTCTGATGGTAGGCATGGACTCTTTTCTCTTGATTACTGGGAGATGTTACTGGTCTGGGGTACAGCCTAGGGAGTCATGGGGACAAGTGATAATTAGATGATGGCACTTCTGAACCTATCATCATTATTAGAGGAATTTTCTGGTGCTGAATAAGCAGCTTGAGACCATTCAGGCTGTGGGGTCCAAGGGTAGCATCTAGGGATGCTGTCTTTGGGTAGGAACTGAGATCTACTCGGACTTCCCTACTTGGGGCCA
This sequence comes from Bos grunniens, assembly GCF_055505025.1. Lineage (NCBI taxonomy): Eukaryota > Metazoa > Chordata > Mammalia > Artiodactyla > Bovidae > Bos > Bos grunniens. Next base: position 14,643,502 of record NC_141174.1, read on the forward strand.
TAAAAATACCTTGGGAGCCCGCAAGTCAAGCAAAGGAAGCAGTGGAAGAAAGGAATGGCAGGAAGATGGTATCCTTCTCAGTCCCTTGCCTGTTCTTTTGCAGCTCTGTCAGACACACCTGCCAAGAGCTATGCTCCAGAGCTGGGGAGACCCAAGGGGGAGTATAGGGTGAGTTATATCTTATGATGGTCAGGACACTTTACACAGTTTGACGAACTTGGACATTTGTTATCTTGCTTGATCTTCCCAAATCTCTGAGCAGGTGTTATTTTAAACCCCTCTTAGAAATAAGAAAATTGGATCTCTAAACATTAGAGCTTGCCGGGAGTCTCACAGCTAGTTACATGGTAGAACTGGAACTTAAAATTTTTAGTTTCTGATTCAGCCCTGGTGTACTTTCCTTATCCATTATACTGCCATTTTTTAGGTTGTGGTTTGAAACTTTTGATCATCACTGTGGTCTAGAAGCTTGGTGGAGCTCATATTCACATGAAGCACATGAAAAAGCAAATTGACTGAAAAGGAAAAAACGATATCATAAGGTCCAAAAAAAGAACATGTTTCTCTCTTTTCCGTCTGTCGGCAAAACCATTCATTAGAGTCCCAAAACGGCCTCTACAGGCTGAAATTCTCAACCACTTACATGTTGGGCTGCTAGCTTTGTCAGTTGATCCGTTCCCTCTTTGATCCAATTCGTCCTGCCTGTAAAATCTCTGTCCTGGTTGCTTAAGAAACTTAGGACCAGACCATCCTAGTCTTGGTTTTTTTAATCTATCTTCTGGGCTTCCCTGGTGGCTCAGACGGTAAAGCGTCTGCCTGCAATGCAGGAGACCCGGGTTTGATTCCTGGGTTGGAAAGATCCCCTGGAGAAGGAAATGGCAATCCACTCCAGCACTCTTGCCTGGAAAATCCCATGGACGGAGGAGCCTGGTAGGCTACAGTCCATGGGGTTGCAGAGTCAGACACGACTGAGCGACTTCACTTTCACTTTCAGAGACTAAGACTATAAGCATGAGGTGAGGAGCTGATGCACTGATAATTCTGAATTCCGATCCTTTAATTTCCTATAATTCATGCGTTGCTAATATTCCAGGATTACAGCAACGACTGGAGCCCCAGTGACACAGTGCGGCGCCTCAGGAAGGGCAAGGTAAGGCCCCTGGGGAGAGAATTCTTGTGGGAATTGGAATTTGTCTATTTTGGAAGCTGAGCAGCTTGGCCTTTCTCTTCAGTTTTGTTAAATGAAATGATTTTCAGGAGGAAAACCATTCCACTAAGATGGCAATTCAGCTGCAAAATTTCTAATTCTCCACGGTTTAGTGTTGTTTTGATGGGGAAGTGGGAAAAGAGTGATGGATGAGAGGGAAAAGTAGTGCCTTTAAGAGTGAGAGCAGATGTCTCATGTTTAGGTCTGTGATCCAGTGTGAGTTAATACAGAATATATGGTGTGAGGTACAAATGGACATTCATTTTTTTCCCATACGGTTCTCTGTTTGCTCCAACACTGTTTGTTGAAAAGACTATCCATTTCTGCATCGGTCACTTTGGTGCCTTTGTTGAAAATGAATTGACTGTATATATGTGTAGGTCTCTTTCTGGACTGTATTCCAGTTCATTGATTTTTTTTTTGTCTATCCTTATGCCATTACCATTCATGACATTGTACAGGAGACAGGGATCAAGACCATCCCCATGGAAAAGAAATGCAAAAAAGCAAAATGGCTGTCTGGGGAGGCCTTACAAATAGCTGTGAAAAGAAGAGAAGCAAAAAGCAAAGGAGAAAAGGAAAGATATAAGCATCTGAATGCAGAGTTCCAAAGAATAGCAAGAAGAGATAAGAAAGCCTTCCTCAGCGATCAATGCAAAGAAATAGAGGAAAACAACAGAATGGGAAAGACTAGAGATCTTTTCAAGAACATTAGAGATACCAAGGGAACATTTCATGCAAAGATGCGCTCGATAAAGGAGAGAAATGGTATGGACCTAACAGAAGCAGAAGATAATAAGAAGAGGTGGCAAGAATACACAGAAGAACTGTACAGAAAAGATCTTCACGACCCAGATAATCACGATGGTGTGATCACTCACCTAGAGCCAGACATCCTGAAATGTGAAGTCAAGTGGGCCTTAGAAAGCATCACTATGAACAAAGCTAGTGGAGGTGATGGAATTCCAGTTGAGCTGTTTCAAATCCTGAAAGATGATGCTGTGAAAGTGCTGCACTCAATATGCCAGCAAATTTGGAAGACTCAGCAGTGGCCACAGGACTGGAAAAGGTCAGTTTTCATTCCAATCCCAAAGAAAGGCAATGCCAAAGAATGCTCAAACTACCGCACAATTGCACTCATCTCATACGCTAGGAAAGTAATGTTCAAAATTCTCCAAGCCAGGCTTCAGCAATACGTGAACCGTGAACTTCCAGATGTTCAAGCTGGATTTAGAAAGGGCAGAGGAACCAGAGATCAAATTGCCAACATCCGCTGGATCATCGAAAAAGCAAGAGAGTTCCAGAAAAACATCTATCTCTGCTTTATTGACTATGCCAAAGCCTTTGACTGTGTGGATCACAATAAACTGTGGAAAATTCTGAAAGAGATGGGAATACCAGACCACCTGACCTGCCTCTTGAGAAATCTGTATGCAGGTCAGGAAGCAACAGTTAGAACTGGACATGGAACAACAGACTGGTTCCAAATAGGAAAAGGAGTACGTCAAGGCTGTATATTGTCACCCTGTTTATTTAACTTATGTGCAGAGTACATCATGAGAAACGCTGGGCTGGAAGAAGCACAAGCTGGAATCAAGATTGCTGGGAGAAATATCAGTAACCTCAGGTATGCAGATGACACCACCCTTATGGCAGAAAGTGAAGAGGAACTAAAAAGCCTCTTAATGAAAGTGAAAGAGGAGAGTGAAAAAGTTGGCTTAAAGCTCAACATTCAGAAAACGAAGATCATGGCATCTGGTCCCATCACTTCATGGCAAATAGATGGGGAAACAGTGGAAACAGTGTCAGGCTTTATTTCTTTGGGCTCCAAAATCACTGCAGATGGTGACTGCAGCCAGGAAATTAAAAGACGCTTACTCCTTGGAAGGAAAGTTATGACCAACCTAGATAGCATATTCAAAAGCAGAGACATTACTTTGCCAACAAAGGTCCGTCTGGTCAAGGCTATGGTTTTTCCTGTGGTTATGTATGGATGTGAGAGTTGGACCGTGAGAAGGCTGAGCGCCGAAGAATTGATGCTTTTGAACTGTGGTGTTGGAGAAGACTCTTGAGAGTCCCTTGGACTGCAAGGAGATCCAACCAGTCCATTCTGAAGGAGATCAGCCCTGGGATTTCTTTGGAGGGAATGACACTAAAGCTGAAACTCCAGTACTTTGGCCACCTCATGCGAAGAGTTGACTCATTGGAAAAGACTGTGATTCTGAGAGGGATTGGGGGCAGGAGGAGAAGGGGATGACAGAGGATGAGATGGCTGGATGGCATCACCGACTCTATGGACATGAGTCTCAGTGAACTCTGGGAGTTGGTGATGGACAGGGAGGCCTGGTGTGCTGCGATTCATAGGGTCGCAAAGAGTTGGACACGACTGAGTGACTGAACTGAACTGAACTGATGCCATTACCAAGGCCTTGATTATTGTAGCTTTGTAGTTAATCTTGAAATCAAGTCACGTAAGTTCTTCAACCTTATTCTTCTCTTCCAAAATTATTTCAGCCATTCTAGATCCTGTGTATTTCCATATTAGCTTGTCAGTGTTACAAAAGAGCTGCTGGCATTTTGACTGAGATTGCATTGAATCTGTATTTCAATTTTGGAAGAATTGATACCATAATAACTATTGGGTGAAAATGGATCATAGTAGAATAAGTGCTAAAACTATAAAGCTGGAAGAAAATTTAGGTGAAAGCCTTTGTGATCTTGAGTTAGGCAAAGACTTACTAACCAAACATACAAAAACCATCAGACCAAAAAGGAAAATGGACTTCACCAAAATTGAGAAGTTTTGTTCTTTGAAAACACTGTTAAAAACACGAAAAGACCATTGCTGGGAGGAAATATTTGTAAAATACATCTTATAAAGTGTTTTCTCCAGAATATGTATATAAAAAATGATGATGTATCTTCAGTAATAAGATAAGCCATCAAATTTAAAAACTGGCTCAAGTTTTCACCAGTTACATCACCAAAAGCTGTGTGAATGGCCAATAAGCACTTGAAAAGATGCTCAACGTTATCAGTTATCAGGAAAATGTGAATTAAAACTGAGATACCACTATACAGCCACTATAATGGCTAAGTTTAAAAATACTGATCATACCAAGCGTTGCTAAGCTAAATCGTGTCAGTCGTGTCCGACTCTGTGCGACCCCATAGACGGCAGCCCACCAGGCTCCTCCATCCCTGGGATTCTCCAGGCAAGAACACTGTAATGGGTTGCCATTTCCTTCTCCAATGCATGAAAGTGAAAAGTGAAAGTGAAGTCGCTCAGTCGTGTCCGACTCTTAGCGACCAAGTGTTGGGAAGATGCAAAGCAACTGAAACTCTCATATGCTGCAAACAGGAAGGTGAAGTGGTAAAACCACTTTGCAAAAGAGTCTGACAGTTTCTTACAAAATCAAACACACATGTAATTTAATCACTAATAGACATTTACAATTCAGGAGAAATGAAAATTTGTTCATACAAAGACCTGTACATAGATGTTCATAGGAACTTTATTTATCATAACCTTTAAAGTGGGAATAACCTAAATATCTGCTAGTAAGATCCCTTGTCAGATGGACAAGGGGAATTTTTGTGGTAATGGAAATGTTCTGTATCTTGATTGTGGTAGTAGTTAACATGGGATTATTTACTTGTCAAAACTCACTGAACTGTACACTTAGATAGGGTAGATTTTATATGATATAAATTGTACCTCATTAAAAAGAGAACAAGTTGGGACTTCCCTGATGGTCCAGTGGTTCAGAATCCACCTGCCAGTGCAGGAGATATGGGTCTGATCCCTGGTCTGGGAAGATGCCACAGCTAAGCCCGTGTGCCACAACTACTGAGCCAGTACTCTGGAGCCCTCGCTCCGCCACTGCTGCAGCGCGAGCTCCAGGGCCTGTGCTCCCCAGCAGCAGCAGCCACTGCAGTGAGAGCCTGCACACCGTCACGAAGAGTAGCCCCCGCGCCACAACTCGAGAAAGCCTGCACGCAGCAACAAGGACCCCGCACGGGCAAAAATAAGGAAACAAGTTAATTAAAAAGAAAGAAAAGTTGGTCTCAGATAGCCAGTCCCCTGCTGTCCCCTCCAGTGGACCCCACACGCATCCCCCGTGGTGTGGCAAACGCTGCAGGGCCTCAGGAGTCCCTGTGCAGAGAGCCCTTCTTCCTGGGACACCGCGTGGCCGGAAAGGTGGCCGCCGCCTCGCCTGTCATGCACCGCATGTTCCTGGGGAAGCTCGTCCTAAACCATTTCTATAGGACCTGCTTCTGGGTCCAGCTTTCATATGTAGCAGAGCAGCTCCCTCACTGCGATCTACTGAAAGGTGGCGCTCAACACCAGGGTTTGAAAAAGCAACAACCAACCAAACAAGGAAAAACAAGTTTTTTAAAAAGGGAAAAAAAGAGGCAAAAGAGAACAAGTGATCTCCTTACCTGTTGACTTTGGCAAGCCTTCATCAGGACACTAGCATCTTCCAGGGTTGCCCAGAAAATCCCATGGATGGAGGAGCCTGGTGGGTTGCAGTCCATGGGGTCTCTGGGAGTGGACATGACTGAGCGACTTCACTTTCACTTTCCACTTTCATGCATTGGAGAAGGAAATGGCAACCCACTCCAGTGTTCTTGCCTGGAGAATCTCATGGACGGAGAAGCCTGGTGGGCTGCAGTCCATGGGGTCGCACAGAGTCGGACACGACTGAAGCGACTTAGTAGTAGTAGTAGTAGTAGTAGTAGTAGTAGTAGGGAGGGGTAGTGGGAACCTCCTGGCTCATAGAGTGTTGAGGGCTGTTGTGTAAAGTAAAGAGGCTCTCCTTGGGGACCAGCGTGTGTGCTCAGTTGTGTCTGACTCTTTGTGACCCCACGGAGTGTAGTCTGCCAGGCTCCTCTGTCCATAGAATTTTTCAGGCAAGAATATTGGAGCAGGTTGCCATTTCCTCCTCCAGGGGATCTTCCTGACCCACACAGATTAAACCCATTTCTCTTGCATCTCCTGCACTGGCAGCTGGATTCTTTACCATTAGTGCCATTTGGGAAGCCCCAGGTGGCTCAGTGGTAAAGAATCCACCTGCAGTGCAGGAGATGTGTGTTCATTCCCTGGGTCAGGAAGATCCCTTGGAGAAGGAAATGGAAACCCACTTCAATGTTATTGCTTGGAAAATCCAATGGACAGAGGAGCGTGGCAGTCTGCAGTCCATGGGGTCGCAGAGTCAGGCATTACTAAGCGACTGAGCATGCATGTATGCGTTGGGGATATTTCAGGTCATTCTTGCTCTTCCTCAGTTTCCAGTGACAAAGGAATATAGGAAATGGTCCTCTTCCTTGCACACCAGTTCTATTCTTACCTGGCAGGTCTGCTCACTGGAAAGGTTCCGCTCCTTACAGGACAAAATCCAGCTCCTAGAAGAAGCAGTCAGCATGCATGATGGGAACGTCATTACTGCAGTGAGTTGTGCCTTTTTGTTGTTTAATTATTGCTTTCGTCAGTTTCTGAAAGTCCAATCAGGATAGATTTTTTTTTTAATATCTATTTCTTTATTTGAAATATAGTTGATTCACAACCTTTTTGTTTCGGGTGTACAGCAACATGACTCAGTTATATGTATTAATATATATATATTTCAGATTCTTTTCCCTTATAGGTTATTATAAAATACTGAGTATAGTTCCCTGTGCTGTGCAGTAGGTCCTTATTGGTTATCCATAGGATGGACTTTAATGTCAAGTAGAGACACTGGATTTCCTCTTGAAGTAGAAGATTCCCAGAAGTATGTGTTCTAAAGGCTCAGTTTGCATTGTGTGTGACACTCTTGATTATGACCCAGAAGTGGTAGGTTGGCTACTTTGTGTCCTCAAAAATAATCTGAAGGCCGAGAAATGTGACAGCAGCCTCTCCCAGAGGGAGGGAGGTGTCTCTTGCCATAGGGGCAAGGGCGTGTAGACTCCCAAGACAGAGCTCATTCCACATGTCCATCACCTGTCCTTTCATCACACAGAGAGAGAAACACCTTGTCTGGACCTGCGAAGACTCCTGATGAGTTGCTGGCCTCATTCCTAGTCGTCAGGTGCTCAGACAGGGCCTTGTGTTGGGAAGGTTACACAGGGTGATTCATTCTTGGTTCTCTTTTCCTCTAGGTTCTGATCTTCCTGAAGAGGACATTGAGTAAAGGTGAGCGTGGTTTGAGGGAAATCTTTAGTCAGTAAGATGTCTGCTACACTTGAAGGGAGAGTGGTCTCGTGGCTTTCATACCTAAATTCACCAGCATCAGGTCTACTTTTGGGATAGCTGGGGGGTCCTGAGGCTTCAGAGTACACGCCTCAGCCCTGAGTTGTTCCTCCTGTCGAGTGATAGCTACAGTAATTAAAAAGCCCCTCATTTACTGCACAGATGGATGGCTGTGTTGGTCTGAGGAGGTGAAAGACCAGGCTCAGGGCCTGCTGGTTGGGTTGGTGAGAGCTGAAAGCTAACACAAAGCCTTAGCCTTGCCCTGGACCCTGGAGTGTGTTGCTGGTGGGTTGAGCCAGGGGTGCGCACTATGGTAAACCATTCCTAGCTTCTGATGGACTTTGAGGAGATTATCTTAAGAATGTGTGAGTTGGGGGGTACTGATTTCCTGTTGAGTGATAGCTTTAATCCTTCCCCATCTAACTCCTTTCTTCCTGCCTACCAGAGATCCTCTTCCGAGAGCTGGAGGTGCGGCAGGTTGCCCTGAGACATCTCATTCACTTCCTTAAGGAGATAGGTGATCAGAAGCTGCTTTTAGACCTCTTTAGGTAAGAACCGATCATCTGGTCTGTAAAGTTTGTTAAGTACTTAGTTCAGAGCACGCTGGGTGATACTGCAAAGAGACACTGCCCCTTTTTTCTCGAAACGCTTATTAGACAAGATATAATAAGGTGATAGGAGAAGGCAGTGGCACCCCACTCCAGTACTCTTGCCTGGAAAATCCCACGGATGGAGGAGCCTGGTGTGCTACAGTCCATGGGGTCGCTAGGAGTCAGACACGACTGAGCGACTTCACTTTTACTTTTCATTTTCATGCATTGGAGAAGGAAATGGCAACCCACTCCAGTGTTCTTGCCTGGAGAATCCCAAGGACAGGGGAGCCTGGTGGGCTGCAGTCTCTGGGGTCGCACAGAGTCGGACACGACTGAAGCAACTTAGCAGCAGCAGTAAGGTGATGGGGGAATTCCCTGGTGGCAGTGGTTAGGACTTGGTGCTTTCATTGCCATGGACCCAGGTTCAGTCCCTGGTTGGGGAACGAAGATCCCACAAGCCATGTGGCATGACTGAAAAGAGAGAAAGAAGGAAAAAAATGTGATGGGATAACTAATATTGCACCACAACCTGTAATAAAGTGACCGTGTTAAGAAATCAGGCTCCAGAGTCAAGCACCTGTGTTGAATATTTGTTAAGAAATCAGGCTCCAGAGTCAAGCACCTGTGTTGAATATTATCTCCATCACTTAGTTCATAGCATGACGTTGAACAAGTTCCTCAACCTCTCCAAGCACCAGTTCTCACGTTTGTAAAATGGAAATAATGTTGCCTACTCCACAGGTCATTATGAAGGTGAAAGGAGTTCATGCATGTAAAGCACTCAGCATAATGCCTAGTCTGTGGTATTAATGTTTATTAACTATTTTCTTACAAAAGACCGAGACTAAAGATGCCTTTTTTACTTGGTCCCTGGTGATGCCAGTGAGAAGCACAATGGAAAAGCAGAAGAAGCAAATGCAGTTTTCAATCAGGATAGCTGAGGAGAACCTCATGGGAGTGATTAGGAATTGAGTGGGCCCTGTGGGACTGGGTCGGGTTCTGATGGGTAGAGAGGCAAGAAGCAGGCATGTCTGCTGGGGGCCTGGGGAAGGGGGTGCCCATTGGGGGCAGCTGTCTTCTGCCATGTTTTCCTTCCCTATCTCATTTCAGTTGTTAGGGACTTTTTCCCACTCTTAGCTTAAAACAGGTGTATTATGTCCTTTCTTCAGTGTCAGGGCAGGGGGTGGAGCCTCTGTTTAGGCTGACATGTGCCCTGAGGTAACTTTATTTACCCAGTGGCCTCCGCAGAGTGATGAGCTTTCCCAAAGACTCAGGTGGGGAGGGCACACGGTCAGGGTCAAGATTAGAGATGGTTAGCCAGGAATTTGTAGAAACCGCGTTCAAGACGAGCTGTTCCCTCAACCCTTTCTTCCCTCTCTCCCTCTTTCTTTTCTTCCTTCCTTCCCTCCGAACCAACAAGGCTTTTTTTAAGCATCACCTCTATGCCAAAGTAGTGATATTAATTATAGTGGTCCTTGCAGAGTGAAAAAGCAACCAGATGACAAAAAGTCCTTGTTCTCCAAGGCCTTACCACCTTTGGGGAGAGACAAATGCATTGTATGTTGTACCTGAAAACAACGGGGCTTCCCTGGGGGTCCAGTGGTTAAGAATCCACCTGCCAATGCAGGGAACACGGGTTCCATCCCTGGTGTGGGAGGATCCCATATACCCTGGAGCAGCCAAGCCCGTGTGCCACAGCTACTGAAGCCCTCACACCCAGAGCCTGTACTCCGCACCAGGAGAAGCCACCACGGTGAGAAGCCTGCACGCTGCAGCTAGAGAGTAGCCCCGGCTCGTCAGAACCGGAGAAGGCCTACATGCAGCAGTGAAGACCCCTCAAAGCTAAAAATTAAATAAATAAATCTTAAAAAAAAAAAAAGAAAACAACAGAGGAGGATAGTGTAGACAATCTGTTTCCAAGACCCCTGACAGAGAAGAGTGTTTTCATCTTTAAAAAAAAAAAAACCCAGAAGACTACTGTGGGCTAAGGTTTTGCAGAGGCTCTGAGCCTTTCTGTCAGAGCTGTTGACATCACAGAGTTACTAGTGCCCACGACATCTTCCAGTTTCTGCTCTTCACTCAGCTCGGTAGATCGGGCACGTGTTCTCAAGGGGTTGCTGATGGTAGAGAGTTTGAGAAGAGAAGGGCTTAGCTTGTGTATGGAGGCAGATGAGTTCGGATGATGTTTCTCCTAGAACACTCATCCTGTTTTGTGAGGTTATACTGCCACGCATCAACAGATAAAAACGCGCTGCTCCCTTCTGCTTCTTCCCAGGTTCCTGGATAGAACAGAAGAGCTTGCGGTAAGTGTGGCCTTTGTTTCAGTTGGGGGCCTCTTTAGAAAGTCTAAGCCAAAATCCAGCCTACTGCACTGATTGACTATTTCCTTTCCTTTGGTATTGGTTATATCTGGGAGACAGGGGCTTCTGGGAAGCCTGAGAACAATCCAGATGATGTACTGCTTTGTGTCTTTTTATATGCTCTTTTTGATTGGGCTTCTGAATAAATTTTTAAAAAATAACCAAATGAAAACTGGCCTGGTCAGTTTGGAGTTTGTTTCTTAATTTCTAGTTGTTTTTAGTTCTTAATTTGTAGGAGCTTTGGGGTTTTGGCTTCTAATACCAAAGACAGTATTGAACAAACAATATTGAGCAAACAGGGATAAGAAATCAGATACAGGTCATGAAGGACGATCGGTCAAGCTGCTGGTAAGGCACCCAATACACATTTTGGCTGAGAGCTCAATGACTAAATGTTAAAGTTGATTTTGGACAGATTTTCACCATTGTAGATGAAACTCTTGTAGTATAAGAATGAACCTGAAATTTTACCAAAAATGTAATTTTCTTATTAAAACTTCAATAATCTATTTAAAAGGTTTGACATTATTGTGTAAGAGTAAGGATTTCTCGTTGCCATCGATGTCAGAATTATTCTTTTAGTCACTGTACCACACATTGGTGGTAATACATTTTTAAGCTTTGCACACCAGAGTATAATTCAGGAAAACGTTTTCAGTAACATTTTGTAAAAGGAATTTGTACTTAATACTCAAGGTGTGGGAAAATCTCAAAACCTTTTATCTTAATCTCTTCAAAATGATTAGGAATCTGTAGTACTCATTTTGAAAAGCTTTTTCGTTTATATTTTTAATTTCCATAGGTTCAAAACTATAAAGAATTTTCTTCAGATAGCATTCATATAGTTCAGTGTTTTGAAGTTTGATTAATCAGTGAAAATAAATGTGTTTTGGATAACTCATTTTTATCTAAAGCTTTCATATTTTCTTCATATTCTCTGTTATGTTTGAACTGAAGGTGATTTATCATGCATGCTGTTATATATGCATTTGGAGTTTTCCAACCTTATAAACCCTGGAATTGGCAAATCCGATTGTCTGCTTTTAGTTTATCCTCGTAGAATAGGACAGTCTCCTAAGAACAACTTTTTCTTGAAACTAGTGGCTGTTGTATTGGATAATGCAGTTAGAGATAATAATTTTGAATCACTCTTCTCCCGCACCCCTCTGCCATCTATTCCTAGAAGAATCTCTAGTGATGAAGAGTTTAGCTTTCAAACATGGAAAACCTACTGACAGAGCTAACTCACCCTTCTGAGGAAAAGAAACAGCTCAAAGTTCTTCTCTGTTTTTTGTAGCTGTCCCATTATCGAGAGCACTTGAACATTCAGGACCCCGAGAAACGAAAAGAATTTCTTAAGACATGCATTGGGTAAGTGGGGGAGAAGTGTTTTTCACTATCAATACTGTTATATAGAACAATGAAGAGATTAAAAGAGGGTAGGATGGATAGATGGTTGTAGGGAAAGGCTAACAGTGGGTCATACAAACATGATTAAAGATCGTCTCATTCAGTGGTTCCAAACACTGTTCCCCCATAGAGTTTTCACTGATTGGTGATAAACTGAGAAAAATAAAGACAATGTAGAGAGCTTTCTACTAAAGCTAAATTTATTTAATTGGAAAGACTGCGTTTTATTCAGAGATTGTCTCCCCCCCCCCACTTCTTTTTGGTAGAAAAATGAGTTATAAGTTTTTTGTGTGTGTCCTAATGTATTAAAAAATCGGCAACATCTTACTTATGTGTTGTTTTCAGTGTTACCAGTCCTTGAAACCCCATAGTCCAAGAATTACTGGTTCAGTCCAGCTTTTATCCAGAGTATAAGTCCCTGTGAAAACCAGCCCCACATACTCTTCTTCCAGGGGTGGGGCACACACTCTTGGAAGTGGCTTATTTCCTTGTTGGACAGCCTTTATTACCGCAAGTGCCTCCTTATACTGAGCTGAAACTTGCTTCCCTGTTTATCTTTTAAGACAGGTGTAGAGCCCACCCAGTAGACCTTACCTGAGGTTCAGTGGTCACAGTTCTTTCTTTCAGTCATTCCTCATGTGACATGATTGCCAGGTTTCACATTTAGAAGTTTATGTCAGTACAATCCTTAGTTTTAACTTTGGCAGCTACTGAGCCAATATGTTGTATGGCCTCTGGTAAACAGAGAAGTTAGAATACTGAAGTAACTGGTACCTTTTGCTGTCTTCTTTATCACTTCTAAAAATCAGCTGTGGGCTCACACTTACCTGGGAGAGTGTAATTGAATTTCAGAGTTCTTCCTGGAGTGAGTGGAGTAGAGGAATAAGACAGTACTTTCTGAAGGAAGGTCTGGGAACTGGGCATTTAAAATCTGGCTTCTCTTCCTGGCTTTACCCATTGAGTTGCCAAATGACTTTTAGGCAAGACATTGTTTGTCCGTCAACTTCTTCATGTGGAAGGATATAATGTAGTGTTAAAGATGGGGCCCTTGACATCATGTAGAACTCTTGAGATCTTTACCAATGTACAGACATAATGCCATGCTCTGTAACTTGAGTTTTATCTTATTACTCTGCATTAAAAAATGGCCAACATGTCAGTGCTCCTGAAAGACAGGTCAGCATTGACATTAGGCAGTGACCACAACCCCCAAGCCTCCCTGGGATGTGGATGATGGGCAGTTGGTCAGGCGCACTCATTGGCTGAGTGACCTGTTCATCAGTCATTGCACCGCCCACAATGAGGGGATTCTGCCTCACTTCTCAGCAGAATCACTAGTGACTGTATGTATTTCGTGGACTTGAAGGCTCCCTGTCTAATTGGCAAAACCATAAGTATAAAATCCGGGCCAGAGGTCGCCTCTTTTTCCTGCTTTCTCTCTGCCTTTCAGGGATGCTCTAAAGGGAACAGAGATCAGAATTGCAAAGCCCCATGAGCATCTTAGACTTAAAGTGGTGACCTGGATTAGGTAGGTGTGTTTCTTGTTTGAGTAGAGAATGAGGTACTAACCTTCTTGCCCTCTCTCCCAGCTTGCCCTTTTCAGCAGAAGATTCTGCACACATACAAGACCATTACACACTCCTGGAACGTCAGATCATTATCGAGGTTAGAATCCTTGTTTTCATTCTTTCTACTTAAGTGTCAAAGCTCTGTGTCATTCAGCAGCTAGGAGACTTCTGCTCGGCCCACATACGTCATTTCTGGTTACCCTTATTCTAAGAGTCTTTCATTTTCTTTCTCTGCATGGTGGCCTTCCCTCCACTGCCTCCAGGCATCTTTTCTTTTCTCACTTGCTATTAATCTGGAGCTATTTCCTCTTCATCCCAGAACTCTGTTCCATCACTACTTCTCTGGTCTTCCTCCATCCAACTTAGATCATCATTTTCTGGATCTTAAGCTCCTCGGGGCTCTCCTAGGCAGTTTCTTTCTTTTTCTCCTCTTCGCCTCTTTCCTGGGGTAGGATACACATCTGCTCTAGTATTACAGGCTTCTCTCCTGCCTCCACTCCATGGACACTGTTCTTTTTTTTCTCTTGGCTCACTCCACCACAGGCAAACGATCGGCATCTAGAATTAGCGGGACAGACTGAGGTCTTCCGGAAGCACCCCCGCAAAGCGTCCATTCTCAACATGCCGTTGGTGACGACGCTCTTCTACTCCTGCTTCTACCACTACACGGAGGCTGAGGTGCGGGCCACATGGGGGAGAAAGGCCCACGCGTTCTCACTGCACAGGGGGGCATCCTTCAGAGCCTGTGTTTCAGCGTATCTGTTCACAGTGGGTGCACATCATTCTTGGCAGCCCACCTGGGAACTGTTCCAAGAGGGGGAAAGAGGTCTGTATGGGTTCGCGTGGCTTCCAGTGAGCTGGCCTGCCCTAGAACACATCTGCCTGACTGGTGCTGGTGCTAAGAGCATCTCTGGTCAGAGGCCCAGAGTTTCAAATGGATTCCCACAGGGTAAAGAACAGCAGCAGAGGGTAGTTACCTGTGCATACTTAAAAAAGTGGTCTTGAAGAAGTGCGACTTTAGTGATCCCATAGGTGGACATGATCGTAACAATCATAGGATTAGCAAAAAATTGGGAAATACTTTATACCTGTTAATCTAGTGCCCTTAAGCTAGATGGTGATGTCCAGTTAGACCTGATAGAGCTTTTGTCTTAAATTAATTTCCAGGTTTAAATGGTTACAGAGTGAAATGTAGAATGTCTAGCTAGTGGACAAGAAAACAGGAGATTGGTGGCATTTGAGAGAGTCAGTAACACCAAGATTCCTTCTCCACTTTCACCCTAGGGGACGTTCAGCAGCCCGGTCAACCTGAAGAAGACGTTTAAGGTAGATATAAACTGGGCAGTGTTTAGAAAAGTAGTAGCGGAATCGCTCTGTGGGGTGGGCGTTGCTTTAAGGTAGATATAAACTCGGCAGTGTTTAGAAAAGTAGTGTCAGAATCGCTCTGTGGGGTGGGCGTTGCTTTGTAACCTGTGCGGGAAGTGCCTTGGCGTTCAGGGGTCAGGAGAACGGAGTGAGTCTGTGGGAGGTGAGGGAGGCCTTAACTGAAGAGCCCGCAGCAGTGCGGGGCTTGGAGACCCAAGAGCTTTGTGGATCGTAAGGGGCAGAATCAATACCAGGGACTATTTTTGCCTGTCTTTCCAGAACTCTCAAGCCCCTCCCCTGATGCATTTCTGCTTCTCTTAATTTCCCCGGGCCTCTGCTTTCAGATCCCAGACAAACAGTACGTGCTGACAGCGCTGGCCGCTCGCGCCAAGCTCCGGGCCTGGCATGACGTCGATGCCCTGTTTACCACCAAGGTGGGTGCCCTGGGGCTGTCAGCGCTCCGATGGAGATGCTGTCTTGCCATCCCACGCCTCCTGGGAGTCTCAGGTTTCACGCCTCCTGGGACACTCAGGTTCCAGCTACTGGTTGACATTTTTCCTTCAACATTTTATTTTCCAAAGTTTCAGATCTAAAGAAAACCAAAAGAAAGAATAATTAACAGTTTTCACCTACTTAACGAACTTGCTCACATTTTTGCCATGTTTGCTTTCTCTTGTTCTATATGTTTTTTTTTTTTTGCTGAAACATTTGAAAGTAAACTGCAGACATCACAATACTTTAACTACTTAAGTATTGTTCTCATTTGTAACCACAGTATTATCATTCTCGAGAAATTTAACGTTAACATAAGAATATTATCAGGGAGTTCAAGAAGCGGGGACACATGTATACCTGTGACCGATTCAAGTTGACGTATGGCAGAAGCCATCACAATATTGTAATTATCCTCTAATTTAAAAAAAAATATTATAGTACATATAAATTGATTAGCTCTTTAGAGCTGTTTTTTGTTTGTTTTTGTTTGCTGTCCAGATCGTCAAGAATCTTGCATTCCATTCGATTGTCATGTCTCCGTTGGTTTGCAGTTTAAATATCTATTTTTCCACTATGGGTTTGACAGTTTTTTGTTTTCTGCCTTTGCTATTTAAATAGAAACATTAACTATGAAAGCAGTACATGCCTGTGTCAAAATCAAACCCGCTGTGAAAGTGAGAGGGTAAAAAGTGAAGTTCCTCCTCCACTGTCCACCTCCTTTCTCAGTCCCTTCCTCAAGGCAAGCACTGTGAGAAGTTTGACTGGTAGCTTTCCAGACCTTTCCTCATGAATTTACAAATAAAAATTTATGTAAATATAAAGACGTTTAAAAAAAAAAGCGACTTCACTTTCACTTTTCACTTTCATGCATTGGAGAAGGAAATGGCAACCCACTCTAATGTTCTTGCCTGGAGAATCCCAGGGACGGGGGAGCCTGGTGGGCTGCCATCTATGGGGTCGCACAGAGTCGGACACGACTGAAACGACTTAGCAGCAAAGACGTAAAGGGTAGGATTATTCTACCCAGAGAATTTCATACTATCAATGCAAGTATTGTTAATGAAATTGCTTATTTCATTTAGCTGTATTTCAGACTTTTCTGCATTTGTGCCTATGCAAGCTAAGAACTCATAATACCTCTCTTTTCCACCCTCCTGAATTCCTTGACTTTGCTGAAACCCTCATCTCTCTCCCTTTCTTTTTCCCCCACCTCCCATTCATCCACTCTCACCAGCACGTCATGCTGGTCTTACCACAAAACGCAGAGAGACTAGCTCAGAGTGGGTTGAATTTGTCTGACCTGCCCATGGCCACCCCATCTTCCTTTTTCAGAACTGGCTGGGCTACACCAAGAAGAGAGCACCCATTGGCTTCCATCGGGTTGTGGAAATTTTGCACAAGAATAGTGCCCCTGTCCAGGTAATGGTTCCCAGAGAGAGTCGGGTACAGGGTCTTCTAGGAGACCTGACTTTCAGCCTCTTACTGCTCAGCAATGGGGGACTTGACCTGCTCTGGTCTTATCTTAAAGGCAACATAATGGTTGAACTGCACCTCAACCTAGAAAGGGCCAGGGAAGGAAGTTCTGCTCAGCCTTTAGACATATGACCCCAGACCACCCTTTTCTGAGGAGCGTCTGCTGTGTTCAGCCAGAGGGAGGCACACTACTCAAATGATACAGGAGAACTTAATGAGAAAGGCCGTCAAGGAGCAGGGGGTACGGGGGGAGGTCAGACCCAGGGCACACCTGTTGCTGGCACGGGGGTCTGGCTCCAAGATGAGGAGGAGTGGGCCCTTCTCTTCCTTTTCGGGAGAACATGGATTACTGCAGAAAGTCTACCTCATTGCCCATTGCAGACCTAGTCCTGTGGTTCGTGATGGGAATTGTAGACAGCAGGCACTGACTCTTTTGCCTTCTTCAGGACTTTTTCCCTACCTTTCAGAACTCTGGGTTTAATACAGCTGAGAATCGTTAATCAGAAGTACTTGTTTTCACAGGTATTACAGGAGTATGTCAATCTGGTGGAAGATGTGGACACAAAGTTGAACTTAGCCACCAAGTTCAAGTGTCATGATGTCGTCATTGATGTGAGTCCCTCAGAAATGAGAGCCCTGAGTTAGACCTCAGTGGCCAGTGGGAGGCTTCAGTCCCAGGGCCTAGATCCTGAGGTGCTGATGTCAGTTTCCACTTAGCTCATAGTGTGGTCTGGCAAGCGTTAGTTTGGAGACCAGCTCTCCTATATGATTTGCCCAGTTCTCTGACTGGGTTTTCTCTGCTTTTATAAATTCGTTGCACTCGGAGAATTCATAGAATGAAATCAAGCCACATAACCTCTGCAGACGTCTCTTGAGTGTGAAGTTCGGTGGGTGCTTAGCCCCACTGTCATCCCACCGCAGCTCCCTGGCTTCTCTCGGAACCTTGGCTCAGAGTGGGAGAGACAGAAGGAAAGGGGCCCTTCTAGAGAAGGTTGACTGGAGGTTTTTATTGTCATTTCTTTTGGTGACAGACTTGCCGGGACCTGAAGGATCGTCAGCAGTTGCTCGCATACAGGAGCAAGGTGGATAAAGGCTCTGCCGAGGAGGAGAAGATTGATGCCCTTCTCAACAGCTCGGTGAGGGGCCCGCTTGCCCTCCAGTGGGCTCACGAGACAGTTACCAGAGGAGCGTTGAGCACAGACTCCCGAGGCCTGAATGGGATTGCTGTCAGCCAAGCCTGTGGATCTCTTGATAAGGGTCTCCTGCGGGCCTACACGGCAGAAGTCACTCCTGAGACGTGGGATGACTTAGGGTGGTCTGGGGACCTTGGCTGACACTGATTGTAGTGCTCTGATCATTGTTAAACTCATCAGGTAGGAAGGACTAACCACTGGAAGTTAGAAACAAACGTTATAGAATCAGAATATGCAAACTGTAAAGTTTCCTGGGGCTGGATGTGACCTCCCTATTGGAAGAAAGAAGTAGGTGAAGTAGATTTTAGCTACTTTTTTGTCAATTAATTAATTTATTTTAATTGGAGGAAAATTACTTTACAACATTGTGATCGTTTTTGCCGTACATCAACATGAATCGGCCACAGGCATACACGTGTCCCCTGAATTTTAGCTGCTTGGGGAGCACAGCTGCCTCCTCTCTCATGGCATGGAATTGCTGAGCTTATTGTTAACGTGGAGCTTCGGTCCCAGTTAGGTATTTTGGAATCTACCACAAGCTAAAGCTAGTGAATCTTTGAATCTTTGTCCTGAGGAGCACAGAACCAGAATAAATGCCCTAAATCAGGCTTACATAATAGGTACAGATAGGTGTTTCATCCGTCTCCAAATAAGTGAACTCCTCTCCCCCACGTTAAGTTTTTTTTTCAGCCTTCTGGCTCCATCTTTCTTTTCCTTACATTACCTACCTGGAGTCCTTGTTTTATTGAACTCTGTCTGCCTATCTGTAGGGATCCGTGAAAACTGATGATTGTTTGTTTTTTTTCCCCAGCAAATTCGATGGAAGAATTAAGTGGCATCAGCTCCCTTGCAACCTGCCTCATTTCTTCCTTTCCTGCCTGTGAAAGTAGAGAGCACTCTTCTTGGGAGAGTTACAGCATCACATCACTGGGGCCCGTCGTCAGCAGGCAGTGCCTGCCACCCGTGGGACAGAGACCAGCGCCTGGGCACCGACAGCCTCAGACCGGCCTTCTGTCCAGGGACTGTCACCGAAGAGCCAAGATCTAAAGCTTTGCCTCATGAGGGAGGCTCTTCACCTGGTGCTCACGTGAAGGTGGGAATTAATTTCTAGGTTGGGCCCATATTGGGCAAGATGGCTTTTGGTCCGCAGAAAGTGACTGCTCCAAAAAGGAGGTCTCCTAGACCGAGAGGTACCGGTGTCGTCGGGCGGCCACTCCACTGCCCTCAGCTGATTGTGACCTTGGACTTGGTGCTGGACGCTGGCATCTGCTCTGCAGGAAGTCAGCAGGGAACCGGAATGGCTGTCTCCCGGGGGGTGCTCAGGAAGGGCTGCCCGCCTTGCCGGGACCTGTTGGAGGCGCCCTCACCCCAGACTGTACAGAGTCTGCCACCTCGCTGCAGAGCTGGCCCACCCCGCTCTGCTGCCCTGGTCTTCCCTTTACAGACAAACTGTGGTTCCTCTCTCCTCGCACCCCGGGGAGCCTGGTGCGAGAGATGAGGGCCCCCTCCTTCCCATTCCTCCTCCTCCGACCCAGGCCCCCCACCGTACATGAGTTAGCGGGGCTGGGGCACGCGTTCCCTTTCTGCACACACGTCCTTGTTTCACTAGGAGCTTCCACAAGTTTCAGCAGGGCTCACCTCAGCAGCGTTTCTGGTAGGTGAGCAAGAGGGAGGTTTTGGCTTCGCAGTTGGTTTTCGAGAGGATATTCTGTAATGCCTGTGTCCTGTATTCCTGTGCCAGCGTGAGCTTTTCTTCTCTGTGACTGACCTGGGTTTCCCAGACACGCCTAGACGCCTAATAAAGCCATTTCTTCCTTGGCGCCTTCTCTTTCCCTCCTGGTTATTTTGTGCAGAGCCGTGAAATCATTGCCCTGTCTCTTGGGACCGCTACAGCCCTGCCTGGGTGACTGCATGTACCGGCCTGTCAGCACCTCAGGTTATGGAGTAACAGTGCTTATGGCAAAGTAGGGCCGTGTGCTTAACAGAGGGAACGCCACCCCCGGCTGAAGACCTGGCCTCTTGTCCCAGCTCTGCCACTGACAAAGCTATGTGGTGCTGGGCGAGTCCCTTTCTTTTCAATCTCATTGTCTTCATCTGTGAGAGGAAGGCACGATTTTCTCAGGGCTTGTGGAAGTCTGCACTCCTGTGACTGTGGGAGTAGGGGAATTCAGTTCAGTTCAGTTGCTCAGTCGTGTCCGACTCTTAGCCACCCCATGAACCACAGCACGCCAGGACTCCTTGTCTATCACCAACTCCCAGAGTCCACCCAAACCCATGCCCGTTGAGTTGGTGATGCCATCCAACAATCTCATCCTCTGTCATCCCCTTCTCCTCCTGCCCTCAATCTTTCCCAGCATCAGGGTCTTTTCAAATGAGTCAGCTCTCCACATCAGGTGGCCAAAGTATTGGAGTTTCAGCTTCAACATCAGTCCCATCAATGAACACCCAGGACTGATCTTTAGGATGGACTTGTTGGATCTCTTTGCAGTGCAAGGGATTCTCAAGAGTCTTCTCTTGAATTGAGTGGGGCAAGTGGTTGGGGGAAAAGACAATACTGGTAGAGAGACAGCAGGCTTTCAGGCAACGTGGTGCTCCTCTGGGGCTGTTTTGCCCCCCAGGAGACGTGTGTCAGTTTCTGGAGACACTTCTTGCTGCCACAACTGGAGGGAGTCACTGGCGTCTAGTAGATAGAGGCCAGGGATGCCACTGAAGAGCCTGCAGGGCACAAGCAGCTCCCTACGGCACAGAATTAACCTGCCCTCGAAATCAGTAGTGCCAATGAGGAGGAAGCCTGCTGTCGGGATCAGACTCGATCTTTGGCCCCTCTGCTTTGCATCTGCTCCTTCACTTTGCATTTCCAGGTAACTTCATGTTTGGTGCCTCTCTGATCAACCCTCTTTTTTAAAAAAATTCATTTATTTCTTATTTTGGCTGTGCTGGGTCTTTGTTGCTGCAAGTGGGCTTTCTCTAGTAGTGGCGAGTGGGAGCTTCTCTAGTTGTGCATGAACTTCTCGTGGTAGTGGCTTCTCTTTGTTGCAGAGCACAGGCTCTAGGGCGTGTAGTTGTGCATTGGCTTAGTTGCCCCGTGGTATGTGGGATCTTCCTGGACCAGGGGATGAACCCATGTCCCCTGCATTGGCTGGTGGATTCTTAACCACTGGACCACCAGAGAAGTCCCCCCAACTGTCCTGCTGTTGAAGACAGTGAAGCAAAGGTGAAAGTCACTCAGTCGTGTCCAACTCTTTGTGACCCCATGGAATTCTCTAGGCCAGAATACTGGAGTGGGTAGCCATTCACTTCTCCAGGGGATCTTTCCAACCCAGGGATCGAACCCAGGTCTCCCACATTGCAGGCAGATTCTTTACCAGCTGAGCCACCAGGAAAGCCTAAGAATACCGGACTGGGTAGCCTTTCCCTTCTCCAGCAGTTCTTCCAGACCTAGGAATCGGACTGGGGTCTCCTGCATTGTAGGCGGATTCTTTACCAGCTAAGCTCTCAGGGAAGCCCTGCTGTTAAAGAAATGGGAGTTTAATTTGCTAAATTGTGCTGAAAGGAATTCCCTGGCCGTCTAGCAGTTAGGAATCCGCACTTTCAGTGCCGAGATCTCAGGTTCAATACTTGGTTGGGGAACAAAGATCCCACAGGCTATGAGGTACAGCAAACAACAACAAAAATCGTGCTGAAGTTATGGACTGATCTTCAAACAGATACTGGTGACTTAACCAGCCTATGAGGATTCATTCAGAGAGGCAGAACCACTAGGAGTGTATAGTCCACCCATCTGTCTGTCTAATCTCCACGTGGAATTCATTACAGGCCCTTGACCTTGCTCAAGTAACGGCAGCTGGTTAAATGGTCTCTGAAAGGTTGTCTTCTCGTCTGGTCTTAGAGCTGGCAATCCAAAGGGCAGGTGGTGGGGAAGGGAAGGTGGATAAAAAGTGAGGGAGGAGGAGCCAGAGCCCACACATGGACTGGAACTCCTGCCAGTTCTCACCTCCTCCAACCTGACGAAGTGGGTGACCTGCAGGGGCAGCTCACTGGTGGCATCTGTCATGCAGCGGAACACACGTGTGGCCCAGGAGCGTGAGAAGCTGCAGGAGGATCTGGGGAAGGTATAGTAGTCGTCAGCTCAACCACTGCCCCCAGACAGCGAAAGCGCCACCCCCAGCCTCGTCCACCTCCAATCCTGCAGGGAAAGCTCTCCGGCGGCACACCCTAACTGGAAACAGACAGGGAGAAGATGCTGGAAAATGTAGTTCCCCCTAGCCACCTGCATGTGTCACAAAGCCACAACCAGCGGATCCCCGTTTTCAAGAACGTGTAAGTAAAGGATGGATCTCGAATCCAATGCTGGTACAGCAAACCTGTGCCTCGTTGTGCTGAGCTGGGAGGTTTTGTGCTTCCTTTTCCTTTGGATCAGGAAACATCACTTACAACATTCGAGTGGCTCACCCAATGTTATGCGCTTTCCTGGTGGCTCAGCGGTAAAGAATCTGCCTGCAAGGTAGGAGCCTCAGGAGATGTGGGTTTGATCTTCCCTGGGTCAGGGAAGATCCACTGGAGGAGGGCATGGCAACCCACTCCAGTATTCTTGCCTAGAGAATCCTATGGACAGAGGGGCTTGGTGAGCTACAGTCCATGGGGTTGCAAAGAGTCAGACACAATTGAAGCGGCTTAGCACTCACCACAACCCACTGTTATGGTCTAAGGGAGGGTTTCTTAGACTTGAGACCTTGTTTGCTCTTCACCTCAAGTTCTGGAGACTTTGCTTTTAAAGAGATTGAGAGCAAAGTGACCTAAGAGCCCTCCTAGAAAAGGGATTAGAGAAGCCAGACACTAAAGGTTGCATTTTGTATGATTCCATTCATGTGAAATCAAGCCTGAATATTCATTGGAAGGGCTGGTGCTGAAGCTGAAGCTCCAATTCTTTGACCTCCTGATGTGAAGAGCTGACTCATTGGAAAAGACCCTGATGCTGGAAAAGATTGAAGGCAAGAGGAGAAGGGGGCAACAGAGGATGAGATGGTTGGATGGCATCACCGACAGTGGACGTGAGTCTAAACAAGCAAACTCCGGGAGATGGTGAAGGACAGGGAAGCTTGGCGTGCTGTAGTCCATGGGGTCGCAAAGAGTCAGACGTGACTTAGCGACTGAACAGCAACTGTTCATGGGAAATAGCCAGAAAAGGTAATTCCACAGAGGCAAGAAACAGATGTGTGGTTGCCTAGGGCTGAGGGGGTGGGTGTGGGGTGGAAGTGGGGAGTGACTGCTTCGTAAGGGCCAGGCTTCCTTTGGAGGGGGATGAGAAGGTCTTGGAGCTAGAGGTAGTGGGTGAGCAACACTGAATGTATCTAATTGTTCACTTTTAAATGGCTGTTTTGTGAATTTCACCTCAATAAAATTTTCTCACAGTTATCATTTTTGTGTGTGTGGTGAGAACACTTAAGATCTACTCTTGGCAAATTTAAAGTAGACAATGCTGTATTGTTACCTGTAGTCACCATGATGTACATCAGATCCCCAGAATTAATTTTATCATTTATTATTTTATTTATTATTATTTATGCATTGAATGAGAAATTTGTATGCAGGTCAGGAAGCAACAGTTAGAACTGGACATGGAACAACAGACTGGTTCCAAATAGGAAAAGGAGTACGTCAAGGCTGTATATTGTCACCCTGCTTATTTAACTTCTATGCAGAGTACATCATGAGAAACGCTGGGCTGGAAGAAACACAAGCTTGAATCAAGATTGCTGGGAGAAATATCAATAACCTCAGATATGCAGATGACACCACCCTTATGGCAGAAAGTGAAGAGGAACTAAAGAGCCTTGATGAAGGTGAAAGAGGAGAGTGAAAAAGTTGGCTTAAAACTCAACATTCAGAAGATGAAGGTCATGGCATCTGGTCCCATCACTTCATGGTAAATAGATGGGGAAACAGTGGAAACAGTGTCAGACTTTATTTTTTTGGGCTCCAAAATCACTGCAGATGGTGACTGCAGCCATGAAATTAAAAGACGCTTACTCCTTGGAAGAAAAGTTATGACCAACCTAGATCGCATATTCAAAAGCAGAGACATTACTTTGCCAACAAAGGTCTGTCTAATCAAGGCTATGGTTTTTCTTGTGGTCATGTATGGATGTGAGAGTTGGACTGTGAAGAAGGCTGAGCGCCGAAGAATTGATGCTTTTAAACTGTGGTGTTGGAGAAGACTCTTGAGAGTCCCTTGGACTGCAAGGAGATCCAACCAGTCCATTCTGAAGGACATCAGCCCTGGGATTTCTTTGGAAGGAACGATGCTGAAGCTGAAACTCCAGGACTTTGGCTACCTCATGCGAAGAGTTGACTCATTGGAAAAGACTCTGATGCTGGGAGGGATTGGGGGCAGGAGGAGAAGAGAACGACAGAGGATGAGATGGCTGGATGGCATCACCGACTCGATGGACATGAGTCTGAGTGAACTCTGGGAGTTGGTGATGGACAGGGAGGCCTGGCGTGCTGCGATTCATGGGGTCGCAAAGAGTCGGACACGACTGAGTGACTGAACTGAACTGATGCATTGATTTCTTGAACACAAAAAGGAGGGGCTTGAAAAGTTAACTCCTGAGTAGTGCTAAGATTTGAATGATATTGGAGTGTGCAAAAAAAGAATAATCTAGAAGTCCAGAACCTTCTGCTGGGAAAAGGAGGATCCCAGGCTGCCCTGGTATAGTATTCTGAGAAGTAGTGAAGGAATTCATGCCCTCATGGCGTAGGTCTGGAAAACCTCTAGGTGGGGCTGGCCCCTTTAAGACTCCAAGCCTGAAGTAACCTGGTAGCTAAGGAGTCATAATGACAACTTTCCTGGGTAATCCTCCCTGAAAATGTAGTTATTACCTTCCAGGATGAGATGTCCTGAGGATCAGAGCCATCTTTTCCTCAGATTGGTTGGTGAGAGATACACATAGAGGGGCTAATACATCTCTGGTTTCATTTTCTAAAATCTAGATGTCCCTGCTCTAGACAGAGGGCCGTGGTATTTAGTTTGGGTTCTTTTCTACCCTGTGGGAAAAGAGAGTTTGGGGAAAGGGGTGAATTTCTGTGAAATGTGGTCTTAAGTGTCCAGTCCTATCTCTAAGAGAATGGAAGGGAAAAACGTCCTGGCCCAAGAGCGCCTGTGAAACCCATTGCTCATGGAAATACAGGTGCTGGAAAATGTGCCTGGAGCCTACATGGATCTTGTCCAGGTTTTTCATGAATCCAGTATTCTTGATTGATGGGTGTAGGCTCAGGAGTCGCTCAGTCGTGTCCAACTCTTTGTGACCCTATGGGCTGTAGCCCACCAGGCTCCTCTGTTCATGCGGTTTTCCTGGCAAGAATACTGGAGTGGGTTGTCATTTCCTCCACGGGATCTTCCCGACCCAGGGATTGAAACTGCATCTCCTGGATCTCCTGCACTGCAGGCCGATTCTTTACTGCTGAGCCACCAAGAAAGCCAGATTCACAGGTAGTCAGTGCTTAGGAATCCTCCAGGACTCAGACTCAGAGAAGTGGATGGGAGCTGCCAGTTTGGAACTGGGAGGGGAGGTGCTGAAATCGCCATCAGGAGAACCAGGGACTTGGGCGCATGCCCTGCTCTTTCTTGGGGGACAGACGGTTGAAGTGATTGGCATCTGTCACTGCAGTAGATGCTGGCTTGGAAATGGACCTGCTAGAGGATCTTGAGACCATGAAGTTTGAGTCCGGGATTCATGAGGAAGACCAAAGCTGGCTGTATTTGCTGGGCCGTTCTCATGGTCTGATGACCAAGGCCTGCGCCCACGCAACCTTCTTCTGCAAGCTACTCCATAATTTGAGGTACGCTGGGTCCCTAGGGTCAAGTAGATGGAGAAGAATCTCTGCAGAGAATCCAGATGACTTAACTTTTTATATTGGAGCATAACTTTGGCAGGGGGAGTGTCTTCCTGCCTTGTGTAACCTACACTGAAGCACTCCTGGTCTGAAAGCACCAGGGAGACGCAAATCAGGGTGCCTTGGCTGTGGTTATGTAATGTGGCATGGATTAATGGTGGTTTCCTTTTGGTGAGTAGACTGATTAAATCATCCATTCACCCATCCATTCATTCACTCTCATCAGGACAACCAGCTTGTCTTCCACAGATGCTAATGGTGGGCCATTCCATGTCTATTGGCTGAAAATGGGGGTCATTTTTTTTCTTTTCGGGCTAACAGTGGAATGCCTCCTCACAAGAAAGCTTCCACGGACTTTGGGGGTCCCTATGGCCAGATGACTTGCCTGAAAACAGGAATACTGATTTTCAAAGAAACTCTCAGTCCAGTCCTGGCTTCTTGACACTTGAATAAGAGGCATGTGAGAGCCAAGTACTTAGGACTAAGGCTCCTGGATTCTGTAACTCTAGGTCACTCTTGGAGCATTTGTTGCCTCCCCAACCCCCAGCCCTCAGTCTACTTCTCAGTTTACTTTCCTCTGACATTAGATTAACTCCCAGATGGGGGCCCAGATCCCAGTCAAGCATATTAAAGGTATAGCACATACCTGAGGAGGCAGAGGACTCAAGCAGTTTGCTGACTGATCAGATCAGATCAGATCAGATCAGTCGCTCAGTCGTGTCCGACTCTTTGCGACCCCATGAATTGCAGCACGCCAGGCCTCCCTGTCCATCACCAACTCCCGGAGTTCACTCAGACTCACGTCC
The DNA here is from genome assembly GCF_055505025.1 of Bos grunniens. Classification (NCBI taxonomy): domain Eukaryota; kingdom Metazoa; phylum Chordata; class Mammalia; order Artiodactyla; family Bovidae; genus Bos; species Bos grunniens. The sequence continues at coordinate 14,670,100 of NC_141174.1, forward strand.
ATCGAGTCAGTGATGCCATCCAGCCATCTCATTCTCTGTTGTCCCCTTCTCCTCCTGCCCCCAATCCCTCCCAGCATCAGAGTCTTTTCCAATGAGTCAACTCTTCGCATGAGGTGGCCAAAGTCCTGGAGTTTCAGCTTCAGCATCACTCCTTCCAAAGAACACCCAGGGCTGATCTCCTTCAGAATGAACTGGTTGGATCTCCTTGCAGTCCAAGGGACTCTCAAGAGTCTTCTCCAATACCACAGTTTAAAAGCATCAATTCTTCGGCGCTCAGCCTTCTTCACAGTCCAACTCTCACATCCATACATGACCACAGGAAAAACCATAGCCTTGACTAGACGAACCTTTGTTGGCAAAGTAATGTCTCTGCTTTTGAATATGCTATCTAGGTTGGTCATAACTTTTCTTCCAAGGAGTAAGCGTCTTTTAATTTCATGGCTGCAGTCACCATCTGTAGTGATTTTGGAGCCCAGAAAAATAAAGTCTGACACTGTTTCCACTGTTTCCCCATCTATTTACCATGAAGTGGTGGGACCGGATGCCGTGATCTTCATTTTCTGAATGTTGAGCTTTAATAAGCCAACTTTTTCACTCTCCACTTTCACTTTCATCAAGAGACTTTTGAGTTCCTCTTCACTTTCTGCCATAAGGGTGGTGTCATCTGCATATCTGAGGTTATTGATATTTCTCCCAGCAATCTTGATTCCAGCTTGTGTTTCTTCCAGTCCAGCGTTTCTCATGATGTACTCTGCAAATAAGTTAAATAAGCAGGGTGACAATATACAGCCTTGACATATTCCTTTTCCTATTTGGAACCAGTCTGTTGTTCCATGTCCAGTTCTAACTGTTGCTTCCTGACCTGCATACAAATTTCTCAAGAGGCAGATCAGTTGGTCTGGTATTCCCATCTCTTTCAGAATTTTCCACAGTTTATTGTGATCCACACAGTCAAAGGCTTTGGCATAGTCAATAAAGCAGAAATAGATGTTTTTCTGGAACTCTTTTGCTTTTTCTGTGATCCAGCGGATGTTGGCAATTTGATCTCTGGTTCCTCTGCCTTTTCTAAAACCAGCTTGAATATCAGGAAGTTCACGGTTCACATATTGCTGAAGCCTGGCTTGGAGAATTTTGAGCATTACTTTATTAGCGTGTGAGATGAGTCCAATTGTGCAGTAGTTGGAGCATTCTTTGGCATTGCCTTTCTTTGGGATTGGAATGAAAACTGACCTTTTCCAGTCCTGTGGCCACTGCTGAGTCTTCCAAATTTGCTGGCATATTGAGTGCAGCACTTTCACAGCATCATCTTTCAGGTTTTGGAGTAGCTCAACTGGAATTCCATCACCTCCACTAGCTTTGTTCATAGTGATGCTTTCTAAGGCCCACTTGACTTCACATTCCAGGATGTCTGGCTCTAGGTCAGTGATCACACCATCGTGATTATCTGGGTCATGAAGATCTTTTCTGTACAGTTCTTCTGTGTATTCTTGCCATCTCTTCTTAATATCTTCTGCTTCTGTTAGGTCCATACCATTTCTGTCCTTTATCGAGCTCATCTTTGCATGAAATGTTCCTTTGGTATCTCTGATTTTCTTGAAGAGATCCCTAGTCTTTCCCATTCTTTTGTTTTCCTCTATTTCTTTGCATTGATAGCTGAAGAAGGGTTTCTGATAGGGAAGCATAAACCTGTGGGCTGCCTCCAAAGACGTGTGATGAGAAACCAACATGGGAAACTCTCAGGAGGCACCTTCTATTTGGAAGGATTAGACACAGTGGGAAAACGCTCTCCTTTTAACCAAAAGAGAAGCCTCACATAGAATGTGGCTTGTCATGCTTAGATGGAAGCTCCAGAGTGTAAAGACTCCATTTTTCACAGAAATACAGAACAACTATAAGTGAAGTGAAAGTCGCTCAGTCATGTCTGACTCTCTGCAACCCCATGGACTACACAGTCCATGGAATTCTCCAGGCCAGAATACTGGAGTGGGTAGCCTTTCCCTTCTCCAGGGGATCTTCCCAACCCAGGGATTGAACCCAGGTCTCCTGCATCGCAGACAGATTCTTTACCAGCTGAGCCACCAGGGAAGCCCCCAAATACTGGAGTGCATAGCTTATCCCTTCTCCAGCGGATCTTCCCAACCCGGGAATCGAACCAGGGTCTCCTGCATTGCAGGTGGATTCTTCACCAGCTGAGCTATCAGGGAAGCCCCACAGATATCAAGATCATCCTATAACAACATAAAATGATGCCTATGTGTTCAGGGGTCAGACCTTGTTCATCTTGGGCAAAGGAAACACATGCAGAACCAACAGTGAGTGAATCTCCAGAAAGAGTGGCCTCAAATCCTTGATCCTCCCTTTCTCCGGTCTGTTTTCCCGTATAAACCATTTTCTTTGATAAATCATCACATTGGAGAAAAAGCTAAGTTACGTGATTTCCTGGGTGTGTGCAGAACTGAAATAGCAAACCAGGAAGAGGAGGTGTATGGTAGGAGAGGAGTGCACTTGTCCTGGTGGAGATGGAAATGGACCACTGTCCACGCAGGAAACAGTGGAAGGACTGGCTCCCTGTGTTCCGGGATAAGGTATGATGGTGGCTGTTCACAGTGATGGTCCTGTGGCCAATAGTTAACAGTCAGACCTTGTGTTTAAGAAGGCAAGGAAATGCACAATACATGTAACCAAAAAAGAGTTCATTTAAGAAGGTTTTAAACAAGTGCTGATCTTTTGAAAGGGGTATGCTTTACTCTTTGGAAAATTCACTCAGGAGGAACATTTCATTCCATCCAGAGAAGCTGGGTCATTGTTGTGGTTTAGTCATTAGGTCTAGTCCGACTCTGCGACCCCATGGACTGTAAACCACCAGGCTCTTCTGTGCATGGGATTTCCCAGGCAAGAATACTGGAGTGGGTTGCCATTTCCTTCCCCAGGGAATCTTCCCAACGCAGGGACTGAACCTGCATCTCCTGCATTGGTAGGTAGATTCTTTACCGACTAAGCCACCAGGGAAGCCTGAAGCTGGGTCAGTGGCACATAGTTGGAATGCTTCTCTCTGAAGGACTTAAGGTGGTGCAGCAGGCTGCATTTGAAGAAGTTAAAGCAGAGAAAGTCAGAGATTGACAGTCAAGAAGGGCTAAGGGCGTGCATGTCTTTTTAAAAAAATTATTTAAATTGGAGGATAATTATTTTGCAATATTATGGTGCTTTTTGCCATACATTAACATGGATCTGTCATGGGTGCACATGTGTCCCCCCATCCTGAACGCCCCTCCCACCTCCCTCCCCACCCCAGCCCTCTGGGTTGTCCCAGAGTACTGGCTTTGAGTGCCCTGCTTCATGCATCGAATTTGCACTGGTCATCTGTTTTAACTATGGTAATATACATGTTTCAATGCTAGTCTCTCAAATCATCCCACCCTCCCCTTCTCCCACACAGTCCAAAAGTCTGTTCTTTACATCTGTGTCTCTTTTGCTGCCTTGTATATAAGATCCTCGTTACCATCTTTCTAAATTCCATATATATATATATGTGTGTTAATATACTGTACTGGTATTTCTGACTTATTTCACTCTATAATAGGCTCCAGTTTCACCCATCTCACTAAAACTGACTCAAATACATTCTTTCTCATAGATGAGTAATATTCTATTGTATATATGTACCACATATCTGCCGATATGTAATATTCTATTGTATATATGTACCACCATCTGCCGATGGACATCTAGGTTGCTTCTGTGTCCTAGCTATTGGAAACAGTGCAGTAATAAATGCTGGGGTACATGTGTCTCTTTAAAAACAGTGGTTAGATGCCACGAAGTAGGTGGCAATGCCCTAACCGTATGCCTGTTGTCAGGCCCGAGAGTCTCTTCCATCCTTGTCAAGGGGAGTGCTAACCTTCTCTCCTTTCATACAACACACGTGCATGTCTTAATATTTGTGTGTGTCTGTGTTCATTCTCCAGAGAATCATTCGCCAGAAAATTAGTACTGGAGAAGCGAACCTCTAAATGTCACTTGACTGGGTTGCGTGAAGAAACTCAAGATGACGATGCATTAAAGGTGGGCATCATCGGAGGCGGCCACCTTGGGAAGCAGCTGGCACACATGCTGCTCCAGTTCATCCCCATCCCTGCTGAGAATCTGCGGATCTCCACTCGGAGGCCAGAGACCCTGGGTGAGGAGCACTGGGCAGGCCATTTGGAAAGGGGCCCTCGAAAGAGGAATCCTTGCATACAGCTGGCCGAGTTCTCAGCTTGCTAGCCCTGAGAAAAGCTGGAAAGTGTTTTTTTTTTAATTTCAATACTTAATTTGGCTGCACTGGGTCTTAGCTGCGGCACTTGGGATCTTTAATCTTCATTGTGGCATTCAGGATCTTTTTTCAGTCTCGGCGTGTGGGGTCTAGTTCTCCAACCAGGGATGGAACCTGGGCCCCCTGCATTGGGAGCACAGAGTCTTAGCCTCTGGACTACCAGGGAAGTCCCAGAAAGATTTTTTTTAAAAACTTCTTCCCTAAAGCGCCTTTCTTTTCCACCTAAATATTTATATCCATCTCTCCTCCCTGCGCCCTATGGCCAGATATCTTTCTGGATCTTTGATTCAGAGATGCTTTCCAAACAGAATTCAAATCTTCTAACTGGACCAGTTAGAGTCCAAGTGGTTTACTGCTTCCAAACATTTGGCCTTGTTTTTTAAAAACACCATTTACGGGGGACTTCTCTGGCTTTCTAGTGGTTAGGACTCCATGCTTCCACTCCAAGGAGCATGGGTTCGATCCCTGGTTGGGGAGCTAAGATCCTGCATGCCATGTGGCAGAGTCAAAAAAATAATAATACCACGTACTGAAAAAAATTTTTTTAATGTTTTGCAGTGATTCCATTTATTAACCTCTGGTGGTAGAAATCAGAACAGTGAGTGCTTCTGGGGAGACTGAGAAGAGGCCCCAGGGAACTTTCTGGGCAGATGTAGACATTCTGTTTCTTGAGAAAGGTGCACGTTCCTTGGATGTCTGCATTTGTCAAAAAGAATCAAACTATTTACTTCAAATCTGTGTGATGCACTGTGTGCAAATTATATTTCAATAATTTAAAACATGTAAAATAATACATGCGTGTTATAAAAAATTGAGAAAATTACTCTATAGGAAAGTAAATAATAACTACCTATAATTTCCTTATCAGGTTATCATTGCTTTTCCATTTTTTCTTCTGATTATATCAGATTATACCAGTAACTAAAACTATGCAAAGCTTTTTGTATCCTGCTTTTAAAAACAGTTAATGGATCATTTGCATATTATTTGACATTCTTGAAAATCATGATTTTAAGGTTGTACAGTATTCCTAAAGTATGACTTAAGGTAATTTATGTAACTGTGCCTTACTGAGTAGGACTTCCTGATTCATAATTTTTTTTTTAATTGCTAGGTCAAAGAACAGATACAGCTTTATTGAGATACACTTTGTATATAATAAATCGTACATTTTGAAAGTGTATAGTTTGAGGGACTTCCCTGCTGTTTCAGTGGCTGAGACTCCATGCTCCCAAGATAAGGGGCCTGGGTCTATCCCTGGTCAGGGAACTAGACCCCAAATGCCGCAACTAAAGACCCCACATGTCGCAACTAAAACCCGGCACAGCCAAATAAATAAATATTTTAAAAAATATTTTTAAGTGTACAGTCTGATGTTTTGACACCTGTATGCTCCTATGAAAGCATCAACACAGTCAAGTCATGAACCTCTCCACCTCCCTGCAGGTCCCACTCAGGAAACCACTGATCTGATTTCTGTCACTACCAGTTAGTTTACATTCTGTAGAATTTCGTACAAATGGAATCATACAGTTTGTACTTTTTCTTGGCTCTAAATTAGTTTTAATTATTTTTTTAATTGAAGTATAGTTGATTTATAAGGTGTTATTTTCAGATGTACAATAAAGTGATTTAGTTATACATCATATAAGTATGTATGTTCTTTTTCAGATTCTTTTCCCACATAGGTGATTACAAAATATTGAGTGTAATTCTCTGTGCTATACAGTAGGTTTCTTTTTTCTTAATAGTTTTATTTATTTATTTTATGGCTGCACTGGGTCTTTGCTGCCGTGAGGGTTTTTCTCTAGCTGCAGTGAATGGGGGCTATTCTCTAGTTGCGATGTGTGGGCTAGCTCATTGCGGTGGCTTCTCTTGTTGCAGAGTACGAACATTTGGGCGTGTGGGCTTCAGTAGTTCGTGGGCCTGAGAGCACAGGCTCAACAGTTGCGGCTCATGGGCTTAGCTGCTCCGTGGCATTTGGGATCCTCCCCAACCAGGGATCGAACTCGTGTCTCCTACTTTGGCCGATGGATTCTTTACCACTGAGCCACCTGGGAAACCCCTCAGGTCACATAAGTACAATCAAATGATTAGCTACCAAGGAGTGGCTTTAGCAAGGACATGAGTTATTATGTTTCTCTCTGTGTTTATAAATATCTTGTTGACATTAAATTGTGTACACTTTACTGAAACTACAAGCAGAGTTTCCCAAACTACTCCTGTCCTCTTCCCTCTTCCACTCTCTCAGTCACTTTCTCTCTCTCCACCAGTTCAAGCCAGTTAAGCTGTTTAATTGTGTCCCAGTCACACAATTCTGTTTTATAAAGAGCATGTTTTATTTTGCTTTGGTTGCTTGTCTTTACCTGATCAGGGACCAAACCCACGCCCCTGCAATGGAAGCCCAGAGTCCTAACTACTGGACTGCCAGGAAATTCCCAGTCACGTGATTCTCGAAGCTTCAGCTTTCACTTCTGTAATATAGGGATATATAGTTTATAGGGAAATATTATATCCCTATAATAGAGGGATAATACTGGCCTCTGCCTCATAAGGTTCTTGTGAGGATTCCCCATTGGGGGTTTAGTCACTAATTCATGTCCGACTCTTTATGACCCCATGGACTATACCTCTCAGCCTCCTCTGTCCATGGGATTTCCCAGGCAAGAATACTGGAGTGGGTTGCCATTTCCTTCTCCAGAGGATCTTCCTGACTCAGGGATCAAAACCAAGTCTCCTGCATTGCTGGTGATTCCTTACCAACTGAACCACCAGGGAAGCCAAGGATTCCCTCAATAATGTGTCTCAAGTACTTCATACATCACCTGATACATGGTAAAGTCAGTAAACTGGAGCAGAAGGCTTTGTTCAGACTTTTCTCTTTCTAAAAAAAAAAAAATCTGAAAAATTCTAGCATTTGGTTTAAACATGAGGTCAGGATGAATTATCTAACAATCTCGAGCACAGCTGTGGTGGCATCAGCTGTCGTAGTCGTGGGGCCAGGGCTTTGCTGTGTGGCTTTTAGAAGCCATAAGGGAATTTCTTCTGATTTATGTGGTGACAAGTGTGTATACGTGCTAGGTCACTTCAGTTGTATCCAACTCTTTGCGACCCTTTGGACCATAGCCTGCCAGACTCCTCTGTCCATGGGATTCTCCAGGCAAGAATACTGGAGTGGGTTGCCATGCCCTCCTCCAGGGAATCTTCCTGACCCAGGGATCGAACTGGTATCTCTTATGTCTCCTGCATTGGCAGACAGGTTCTTTACCACTAGCGCCACCTAGGAAGCCACACCTGGTGACAAGACTTGAGATAAAATAGTTGCCACCCTCTCCCCAAAGTTGGGGGCTTCTCTAGAGGCTCAACTGGTAAAGGATCTGCCTGCAATGCAGAAGACCCAAATTCAATCCCTGGATCAGGATGATCCCCTGGAGGAGGAAATGGCAATCTACTCCAGTACTCTTGCCTGGAGAATTCCATGGACAGAAGAGCCGGGCAAGCTACAGTCCATGAGATCGCAAAGAGTCAGACAGGACTACAATTTTCACTTTACCCAAAGTTGATGTTGACTCCGAAGTCTTCTGTATTGTGATCTATCTGACTTCTTTTATTCCCTCCCAGATGAATTCAAGAAACTGGGAATCCAGTGTTTTTACCAGAACGCTTCTCTGGTGGGATGGGCCAATGTGGTATTCCTCTGCTGCCTGCCATCTCAGCTGCCTAATATCTGCGTAGAAATTCAAACCCGGCTTGGGAAAGACTGCATTGTGTACAGCTTTGTCTCTGCCATCCCAGTATCCAGGTATCTTGTTAGGGTGAGCACAGGGCTGGCAGGACCTCTCTGTCACCTCATGTCCACCCCCGCCCCTACCTCTTGGAGTTGACCATTCCCAGTCATGAGGTGGAAGCATCTTCATCAGCAGAAGGGCCCAAGCCAGCCTTTGAAATTGTGTCCTCCCCTTTTTTCCATCAACACCACTTGCGGGTGGGGCATTTTCTTTGATGTGCAAATGTTTAGAGCAGAAACAGAGCATTGTTTCCACCTACTTGGGGCTTCCCTTGTGGCTTTGCTGGTAAAGAATCCACTTGCAGTGCAGGAGACCTGGGTTCGATCCCTGGGTTGGGAAGATCCCCTGGAGAAGGGAAAGGCTACCCACTCCAGGATTCTGGCCTGGAGAATTCCATGGACTGTATATATAGTCCACAGGGTCACAAAGAGTCGGACACAACTGAGCAACTTTCACTTTCACCTACTTGAAGTTGACTCGTGTTCCCTTGTATCCGGGTCAACAGCATGAAAATTGATGGAGAGCATGTGTCAGATACCCTTTTGGTACATCTAGTGCTGGGCCCAGCGCCTGGCTCGTGGTAACTTTCAATAAGTGTATCTGAGGAGGATGGGTGAACCGTCCGGCTAAGAGGTTGTCCCACACCTGCATTTGCCTCTGGGCTGTGCTGTGCAGGGGACTGTGTGGTTGGGGCTGGATGTGCCCTCCGTGGATCACGTCCAGTCCTGGCTCTGCACTCCCTGCCTTGATTGCTTTACTTGCAGGTTGAAACTCCTACTGAATCACACTAACATCTTGAGGCCCCAGTATCAGTGTGCTGAAGATCTTGCCCACATCTGGGGGGCCAATGAGATCACCGCTGCTCTCCAAGACCCCGTGATTCTTCAGGCTACCTGCCCCTACAGTCCTGCTGGTAAGGGCTCACTATATTTTTGGCACTTTTGAAAATTACCTTCCTCTTGACCTGTTGCTGTCTTATTAAACCCTGGTGTGGTTGTGCTGAGGGTGTGTGTGGGGGGGAAGAACATGCTAGATGCTAGATGGCATTCTCAGCTACTTAGGTTTTATATGGGAACAACTTTGGTGGCAAAAAGCAGCCTTTTTAGGGACTTCCCTTGTCAGTCTAGTGGTTAAGAATTTGCCATCCAAAGCAGGGGGTTCGGGTTTGACCCCTGGTTGGGGAGCTAAAATCCCACATGCCTCGTGGCCAAAAAAACCAAAATATAAAAAAACAGAAGCAGGGCTTCCCTGGTGGCTCAGTGGTTCCACCTACCAATGTAGGAGATGCGGGCTTGGTCCCTGATCCGGGAAGATCCCTCATGCTGCAAAGCAGCTAAGCCCTTGTGCCATAACTATTGAACCAGTGCTCTAGAGCCCCAGAGCCAAAACCACTGAAGCCTGAATGCCCTGGAGCCCACGCTCTGCAGCCAGAGAGGCCACTGCAGCGAAAGGCCCGTATATTACAACTAGGGAGTAGCCCCCGTCTGCAGCAACTAGAGAAAAGCCCGCGCAGCAGTGAAGACCCAGCGCAGCCAAAGATAAAATAAATACTTAAAAATGTATATGAAAACTGAAAGCCGCTCAGTTGTGTCCGATTCTTTGTGACCCCATGGACTATATAGTCCATGAAATTCTCCAGGCCAGAATCCTGGAGTGGGTAGCCGTTCCCTTCTCCAGGGGATCTTCCCAACCCAGGGATCGAACCCAGATCTCCTGCATTGCAGGCGGATTCTTCACCAGCTGAGCCACAGGTGTGTATGTGTGTGTGTGTATATATATATATATATATGTGTGTATATATATATATATATATATGTATATATAAACAGAAGCAATATTGTAATAAATTCAGCAAAGACTTTAAAAAATGATCCACATTTTTTAAAAATCTAAAAAAAAATTTTTTTAAAAAGCAGCCTTTTTAAAGGAAAAGTTGAGAAGTGTGATTAATCAGACCTTCTAAGGATGAGTTGGAAACAACTAGAGAGGAGAGCCTGTTTAAACAAAAGAATGCAGCCTCTGGGACCAAATGGCTTTTCCTTACTGTAATCTTGCAGTGCGCCTTATTGCAAGAACCATTCCAGAGATTTCCCAAGATGCATCTGTCATTAGCAATGTCTACATTAACCTATCTGTAGGTAGGGTTAACACATGACGTGTTATAAAGGGCACACCCAGGGCTCTTGGTCTGGTAAAGAAGTTTACATAACCAAACTGTCTTGGACAGAAGGTAGCTGTTCACTGTCTGGGGTTTGTCCTCGGTTCCCTGTAGACCTTTTTAGGTGGTGCTCACTGGTGTTTCCTTTCTCACTGATGTTTAGGGGGAATAAGCCTCAACATCAAGTGGCTGGAGGGGATGTTTTATGCACTCTTAAACTTCTGCACAGCAAAGGACATGCCGCACCCCCAAGTGCTGCAGCATCTGAGCGAGCTGTTCTCCTCCCAGCACCTCAAGGCCTGTAGGGAGGACGAAGCATCACCCCTACAATTTCAAGCCCAAGATTTTGTCAGTCAGATCTATGCCAAGAACCTGTCTCAGAGACGGTAGAGTATCAGACGGTGGCCATTCGAACTTCTCCCACACTGTTGTCTTAGCAGATGTTTTTTTATTTTTCCTTTCATGTTCTTTTAAAAATTCATAAAAATAATACATTCTTAGGAAAAAAAATCCAACTAGTGGAGAAATGAGAGCCCTCTTTTGCCCCCACCCCAATCCCTTTTTATAGACCACCTCTAATCGCTTTTGTCTCTTCACCTTATGTATTTACAAACATATATGTATATTAGCATTATAGTATAATGTGTATGCATATCTGTATCTATATGTACATTTTAGAAACATGGGGACTATACTCACTATGTCATAGGTATCGCTCTGTGTTAGTACAATAATATCTACTTCATTCATGAGCATGGTGTAGGCATCTGCTGGATACATTTCTTTTTTTTTAATTAATTTATTTTTAATTGGAGGATAATTGGTTTACAATATTGTGTTGGTTTCTGCCATACATCAGCATGACTCAGCCCTAGGTATACATATGTCCTGGTGGATATGTTTCTTTAACAGTATTTATTCATTCTATTTCCTCTTGATGGCGTTGTACCCCGGCCCCACATTTTGCATAAAGGAACTGCTTTGAACATTTTTATCCTTAAACTTTGCACACTTGTACCAGTAGAATTTCTGGGTCAGAGGTTATATATATTTTATGTTTGACAGATATTCCTAAATTACCTATCAAAAACATGATGCTTACTTATATTTCCAGCAATAGTGTACGAGAGTGCCATTTCACTATAGTTTCATAATTATTAGATCATTCTTATTAATCTTTAATAATCTAATGGGGACAAATGGTTGCCCTTGTTACCAGAGACTTCCATGTCACTAAATCCACCGGATACTTTTATCTTTTTATTTAAAAGAATAGATACAATTTTTTTAGAGCAAGTTTAAGTTTACAGAAATATTGAGCGGACGGTTCCCATAGAGCACCTGCCTCCTGACCTGCAGTTTCCCCTACAACCCCCTCGCGTTCACATGGCAAGTTATTATTCCTAAAGTCCAGAGTTCATGGGATTCACGATTTTCTTGTTAGTCGTGGTAAAATACACAGAACATAGAATTTACCATTCTTTTTTAAAAGTGTTTATTTATTTTGGCCACACCTCACTCACAGCCTTTGGGATCTTAGTTGTCCGACCAGGTACTGAACCTGAGCCACCTATAGTAGGAACGTGGTCACGGGACACTTCTAAATCCTTTTCTTTCCTGGCTATTTAACATAGCATCCTTCCTGAAGCAATTGCGTCTCTTAGTCTTCCTGATATACTCACATGCTCTTCGTTTTCTTCCTGTCCCTTTATCCTGCCTTTCCAGGTCCTCTTCTGCCCCATCCTTAAATCTGGGAGTTTTCAGGGCTCTGTCGAAGCCTTCTTTTCTCATTCTACACTTTGTTCTTGGGTGGTCTTTTCCACTGTGGAGACTTAGGTTGCCATCTTTACTCTGCCAGCACAGGACTCCATATGCCTAGCCTAGATGTCAGTTCTTCATACCCACCATCTCCACTCAAACTCCATGTGTCTAAAAGCATCCCTGCTCGCATGCCTGCTCTTTCAGTGTTTCTGTCTAATTACACGCTCCTTGGAAGAGTTGTTCAACCCAAAACCTGGAAGAAATCCTTGATTGTCCCCCTCCCCTGCTCCCCCCCACCTTTTTTTTTTGGCTGTGCTGGGTCTTCGCTATGGCATGTAAGCTTCTCGAGTTGCATTGCATGGACTCAGTTGCCCTGCAGCATAGGGATCTTAGTTCCCTGACCAGGGATCAAACCGCGTCCCCTGCATTGGAAGGTGGCTTCTTAACCACTGGACCACCAGGAAAGTCTCTTATGTTTTGTATTCTAATTAATCACTAGTGACCTGTGACACACTTTCAGTTTGGGCATCTTCCTCCCCCCTTTTCCTAGGACTCCCTTTGCCTCTCTCTTATGTTGGATCTCTTTTTCCTGGACCCTGTCTTCCTCTGGCTTCATCTACTTCTTCATTATGATGGAATATGTTTTCCTGTACTAGCTTCTTCCATAAAGGCTGTGTGGTAATTTTTAAGGACTATGTATGACAATGTTTTTATTTTACACTAATATTTTATTGAAAACACAGCCAAGGTGTAGAATCTAGGTTAGAAATAATTTCCCTCAGAATTTTGAAGGCAGCGCTCCATTGTCTTTCAGCTTTTAGAGTTGCTGTTCAGAGGTAGAGGGCCATTCTAATCTTCAGGCCATGCTTGGTCTGAAACCTGTTTGTTTTCTCTCTGGAAGCTTATAGTATCTTTTGATCTCAGCATCCTGAAATTTTATTATGTGTCATGATGTAAAGTGAAGTGAAGTCGCTCAGTTGTGTCCGACCCTCAGCTACCCCATGGACTGCAGCCCACCAGGCTCCCCTGTCCATGGGATTCTCCAGGCAAGAACACTGGAGTGGGTTGCCATTTCCTCCTCCAATGCATGAAAGTGAAAAGTGAAAGGGAAGTCACTCAGTCGTGTCCGACTCTTCGCGACCCCATGGACTGCAGCCCACCAGGCTCCTCCGTCCATGGGATTTTCCAGGCAAGAGTACTGGAGTGGGGTGCCATTGCCTTCATGATGTAGGTCTATTATAATTCACTGGATTGGACGCTTGGTGGGCCTCTCCCTTTTTTTCCCTTAACTTAAAAAAAAAGAATTGTACAATATAACATATACACAGAAAAAGTACGTATTCCATAAATTCATGAATATACAGTTTAATGAATTATTGTAAAGCAAATATACATGTGATTGCCACCTATAAAAGAAACAGACTATTCAATGGTCATTTTCAATCTGCATGTGAAGTTCTCCAATTTTCTCCAATTATGCTTTGATAATTTCCTCCCATTCCCTGTTTCCTCTTTTCTTCCTTCTGAATATTTTATAAGCCCAATATTGGATCTGCTGGGCTGATCTCTTGATTTTCTTAAGTTCTCCTATTTTCAGTATTTTTGTCTTTTTTCTCTGCTTTCTGAGAGATTGCGTCAACTATCTTGTTTTTGTTTCTGCTACTATATTTAGAACATATTTTCATTTTCAAATATTTCTGTAGTCTCCAAATATTCCTTTATCGTGTAGCATCCTGTTGTCATCTTCCTATGCAGTACCATGTCTTATCCTTTGAGAATGTAAACGATAGCGTTTTTTTAATCCTCTGAGAAGTCTGTTTCCTTTGGAATTTTTTTGATCGTTTGTTATGCTCTCCATCATTCATTTTAGAGATTTTCTTTCAAGTATATGGAAAACCTTGACTTCCTGCTCATATTTAAGATCCTGATTACTGAAAAGTTGCTTGGAAACTCTGTGTTTGCTACCATGGTCTCTACTGTAGAGTGATTTGATCAGCTTTTCCTTCTGTTCAGTTCAGTTCAGTCACTCAGTCGTGTCCAACTGACTCTTTGCGACCCCATGGACTGCAGTTCACCAGGCTTCCCTGTCCATCACCAACTCCTGGAGCTTACTCAAACTCATGTCCATTGAGTTGGTGATGCCATCCAACCATCTCATCCTCTGTGTCCCCTTCTCCTCTTGCCTTCAGTCATTCCCAGAATCAGGGTCCTTTCAAATGAGTCAGTTCTTTGCATCAGGTGGCCAAAGTATTGGAGTTTCAGCTTCAGTATCCGTGCTTCCAATGAATATTCAGGACTGATTTCCTTTAGGATGGACTGGCTGGATCTCCTTGCTGTTCAAGGGACTCTCAAGAGTCTTCTCCAACACCACAGTTCAAAATTCTTCAGCGCTCAGCTTTCTTCACAGTCCAACTCTCACATCCATACATGACTACTGGAAAAACCATAGCCTGGACTAGATAGACCTTTGCTGGCAAAGTAATGTCTCTGCTTTTTAATATGTTATCTAGGTTGGTCATAACTTTTCTTCCAAGGAGCAAGTGTCTTTTAATTTCATGGCTGCAGTCACCATCTGCAGTGATTTTGGAGCCCCCCCACAAAAAAGTCTGTCACTGTTTCCATTGTTTCCCCATCTATTTGCCATAAAGTGATGGTACCAGATGCCATGATCTTAGTTTTCTGACTGTTGAGTTTTAAGCCAACTTTTTCACTCTCCTCTTTCACTTTCATCAAGAGGCTCTTTAGTTCTTCACTTTCTGCCATAAGGGTGGTGTCATCTGCATATCTGAGGTTCTTGATATTTCTCCCGGCAATCTTGATTCCAGCTTGTGCTTCATCCAGCCCAGCATTTCTCATGATGTAATCTGCATATAAGTTAAATAAGCAGGGTGACAATATACAGCCTTGACATACTCCTTTTCCTATTTGGAAACAGTCTGTTGTCCCATGTCCAGTTCTAACTGTTGCGACTTGACCTGCATACAGATTTCTCAAGAGGCAGGTCAGGTGGTCTGGTATTCCCATCTTTTTCAGAATTTTCCACAGTTTATTGTGATCCACACAGTCAAAGGCTTTGGCATAGTCAATAAAGCAGAAATAGATGTGTTTCTGGAACTCTCTCGCTTTTTTGATGATCCAATGGATGTTGGCAACTTGATCTCTGGTTCCTCTGCCTTTTCTAAAACCAGCTTGAACATCTGGAAGTTCACGGTTCATGTACTGTTGAAACCTGGCTTGGAGAATTTTGAGCATTACTATACTAGCGTGTGAGATGAGTGCAATTGTGCAGTAGTTTGAGCAATCTTTGGCATTGCCTTTCTTTGGGATTGGAATGAAAACTGACTTTTTCCAGTCCTGTGGCCACTGCTGAGTTTTCCAAATTTGCTGGCATATTGAGTGCAGCACTTTCACAGCATATCTTCCAGGATTTGAAATAGCTCAACTGGAATTCCATCACCTCCAGTAGCTTTGTTCATAGTGATGCTTCCTAAGGCCCACTTGACTTTGCACTCCAGGATGTCTGGCTTTAGGTGAGTGATCACACCATTGTGATTATCTAGGTCGTGATTATCTTTTTTGTATAGTTCTTCTGTGTATCCTTGCCACCTCTTCTTAATATCTTCTGCTTCTTTTAGGTCCATATCATTTCTGTCCTTTATTGAGCCCATCTTTGCATGAAACGTTCCCTTGGTATTCTCTAATTTTCTTGAAGAGATCTCTAGTCTTTCCCATTCTATTGTTTTCCTGTATTTCTTTGCACTGATCACTGAGGAAGGCTTTCTTATCTCTCTTTGCTATTCTTTGGAACTCTGCATTCAAATGGGTATATCTTTCCTTTTCTCTTTTGCCTTTCCCTTCTCTTCTTTTTTCAGCTGTTTGTAAGGCCTCTTCAGACAACCATTTTGCCTTTTTGCATTTCTTTTTCTTGGGGATGGTCTTGATCCCTGTCTCCTGTACAATGTCATGAACCTCTGTCCATAGTTCTTCAGGCACTCTGTCTATCAGATCTAATCCTTTGAATCTTTTTGTCACTTTCACTGTATAATCATAAGGGATTTGATTTAGGTCATACCTGAATGGTCTAGTGGTTTTCCCTACTTTCTTCAATTTCAGTCTGAATTTGGCAATAAGGAGTTCATGATCCGAGCCATAGTCAGCTCCTGGTCTTGGTTTTGCTGACTTAAAACAAGAGCTTCTAGAGCTCTTCTTAGAGCTTCTCCATCTTTGGCTGCAAAGAATATAATCAATCTGATTTCAGTATTGACCATCTGGTGATGTCCATGTGTAGAGTCTTCTCTTGTGTTGTTGGAACAGGGTATTTGCTATGACCAGTGTGTTCTCTTGGCAAAACTCTATTAGCCTTTGCCCTGCTTCATTCTGTACTGCAAGGCCAAATTTGCCTGTTACTCCAGGTATCTCTTGACTTCCTACTTTTGCATTCCAGTCCCCTATAATGAAAAGGACATCTCTTTTGGGACTTCCCTGGTGGCTCAGATGGTAAAGCATCTGTCTACAATGCAGGAGACCCGGGTTCAATCCCTGGGTTGGGAAGATCCCCTGGAGAAGGAAATGGCAATCCACTCCAGTACTATTGCCTGGAAAATCCCATGGACAGAGGAACCTGGTAGGCTACAGTCCATGGGGTTGCAAAGAGTCAGACACGACTGAGCGACTTTGCGGGCAGCGAGCTCCGCCCCTGGCAAAGGTCATGAGGAAGGAGGCCTGGCATACGCAAAGGCGGGATCAAGCCTCAGGAGTCTCCCTGGAAATTCTCGAGCAATCTACCCCCAAAACCAGAGTCTGCCTACTTTCTGCTTTGTGCTTTCACCTACACCTCTGACTTTACGGGGGGCTGTCCCCCACTACCTCTCTGAAAATAGAGTTAGCTTACAGCTCCAGTTAATTCCTGGGTGTGACAGTGTTTCAACCTACAAACTCCCTTGGAAGTCCTCTAGCCTGCCTGAATAGGTTTTTCCGGCCACATGTGATTGCTCAGAGCCTCCAAACTGAGAGGCATGAGATGTTCTAAACTGTCTAAATACAGATTCCTTTGAGCAGTTAAAAGATTGATTAGAAATTGTATTGGTGAAGGGATTTTCACTTGTTGGGCCAATGTTTGCTGCTAAGTCTCCATATCCCCTACCTGCTGTGTCCCTGGCAGTGTATTGATTAATATAATTGGTGTAAATAGTAGCTTTAATGTTTGTAACCTGGGACCCTTGAGTTAATTCTTTTTCTTGTTATAGCCCACCACACCTTTGCTCTGTAGGAATGCAACTTTATCTAATGCTTTTGGAGGGTGGCTCCTGACCAACCACCTTTAGAGAAAAATAAGTTTTCTGAAGAAAAGGTCTTAAAATGTTAACAGGCCTCCGGGCCAGAAGATGATGCAAATCACCTAAACTTTTGCATATGATAAGTTTGCAGGAAGAAAGCCTGGCTTACTGCATGACTCTACCTCTTCCCCCATTATCCTCTATGCATAACTTAAGGTATAAAAACTACTTTGGAAAATAAAGTGCGGGCCTTGTTCACCGAAACTTGGTCTCACCATGTCGTTCTTTCTCTTACCTTCTGGCTGAATTATTCAGCCTCTTTTCTCCACTGAATTTCCTCACTGAGCTATCCTTATTTCAGCCTCTTTTCTTCACTGAATTTTACTGAGCTATCCTCATTCTATTACTCTTTATATCCTTAATTAACATTTAATTAAGCAGTTGTTTCCTGATCCTCGCCGACGCCGTCCCCGCTTCGAATTCCCTGGATCCACCGGGGCTGGACCCCGGCAAGGTGTTAGTTCTAGAAGGTCTTGTAGGTCTTCATAGAACCGTTCAACTTCAGCTTCAACTTTGGCTTCTTCAGCATTACTGGTTGGGGCATAGATTTGGATTACTGTGATATTGAATGGTTTGCCTTGGAAACGAACAGTGATCATTCTGTCATTTTTGAGATTGCATCCAAGTACTGCATTTCAGACTCTTTTGTTGACTATGATGGCTACTCCATGCCCACAGTAGTAGATATAATGGCCGTCTGAGTTAAATTCATCCATTCCAGTCCATTTTAGTTCACTCATTCCTAAAACATCAATATTCACTCTTGCCATCTGGTTGACCACTTCCAATTTGCTTTGATTCATGGACCTAACATTCCAGGTTTCTATGCAATATTGTTCTTTACAGCATTGGACTTTATTTCCATCACCAGTCACATCCACAACTGGGTGTTTTTGCTTTGGCTCTGTCTCTTCATTCTTTCTGGAGTTATTTCTCCACTGATCTCCAGTAACATATTAGATACCTACTGACCTGGGCAGTTCATTTTTCAGTGTCTTATCTTTTTGCCTTTTCATACTGTTTATGGGGTTCTCAAGGCAAGAATACTGAAGTGGTTTGCCATTCCCTTCTCCAGTGGACCACGTTCTGTCAGATCTCTCCACCATGACCTGTCTGTTGGGTGGCCCTACATGGCATGGCTCATAGTTTCATTGAGTTAGACAAGGCTGTGGTCCATGTGATCAGATTGGTTAGCTTTCTGTGATTGTGGGAAAGACTGAATATTGGTATCTTTAAGTCTTTGGGACCCAACTTAGGGAAAGAAAGCTGCATGTGTATAGGGGTAGTCTTATCATTCAGAGTATTTTTTCACTTTATGTCTCCCCTTTCCAACATATCCTTGCTACTCAAACTGCCTGACAGCCATGCCAGCATCTGTGCATTTGTTTAGAAATGTAGATTCCAGGGCCCCACCCCAGATGTATGGAATCAGAATCTGCACTTTTACAAACTCCCAGGTGATATGCCCATTACAGTTGGAGAAATGCTGCTCTACAGTCTTTTTTCATCAGATGATGTTGGAATGGGAGGCAAGGGATATTAATCTTTCCACTATCATTGTAGTTTCTCAAATTATCTTTATATTTCTAATCTTTGTTTTATAAAGTTTGAAGTCATATCATCTGATGCACAGAAGTGCATATTTTTATACCTTCCTGGTGGATTAAACTTTTTAATTCTATCCCCCTCCCTTTAAAAAACTTTTTAAAAGATTATTTTGATTCACATGCAGTTATTGAGAATACAAAGAAACCCCATGTGCCCGAACAAACCATAGTACAATAGCTATATGTAGGTATTTGTAAAACTATAGCCAATACCACAACCAGGACATCGACACTGACACAGTCAAGATGTAAAACAGCTCTGTAACTAGGGATCCTTCGTGTTGTTTCTTCCTAAACTGGCAACCATTGAGCTGTTCTCCATTTCTATGATTTTGTCAGTTCAAGAGTACTATATAAATAGAATCATGTATTGTGCAACTTTGGGGACTGGCCTTTTTCATTCAGCAAAATTCACTGGAGATTCATCCAGGTTGCTGTGTGTATCAACAGTTTGTTCCCTTTTATTGCTGGGTAGTTTTCATGGCATATGTATGTACCACAGTTTGTTAAACCATTCACTTGTTGAAGGACATTTGGGATGTTTCCGGTTTTGGGGTATTTATTATGCATACAGATGCTCTGAACATTCATGTACAGGTTTTTGTATAAACATAAGTTTTCATTTCTCTGGGACAGATGCTTAGGAGTGCAATGACTGGTTGCATAATTTTTTTAAGACACTACGAAACTGTTTTTCAAAGTTGTTATTTCTTTTTACAGCACTAGGAATGTATAATTCAGTTTCTCTACATCTTCACCAGCATTTGGTGTTGTCACTAATTTTTGTTTTACCATTACACGTATAGATCGATTCATGGAGAAGTGACATCTTTATAATGTTGAGTTTTTCCATCCATGTACACAGTATATGTCTCTGTTTATCTTATTTCATCAGCATTTTGTAGTTTTCAGTACACAAGTCCTTTACATGTTTTGATTTACACTAAGTATTCCATTTTGTGTGTGTGAAAGGAACTACATTTTTAATTTCATTGCCCAAGTGTTCACTGCTAATATATATAAACAAAATTTATTTTTCTGTGTTTATTTTATATCCTGTGACCTTGCTGAATTCATTTATTAGCTCTAGGAGATTTTTTTGTAATTTTTTGGGATTTTTCTACATAGACAATAATGTCATCTACAAATACTGATGACTTCAGTTCTCCCTTTCCCATCTGTATGCCTTTTATTTCCTTTTCTTGCCTTATTGCACTGGCTATAACTTCCAGTGGTATGTTGAATAAGTGTGGTTAGAGCATATATCCTTGCCTTACTCTTCATTTTTTAAATACTCTAAAACTCTACATCTTAATGTTTTTAACTTGAATTCCACTATAGACTAATACTTAACACTGCCCCATTTTTATTTGCATGTTAACTCTCTTTCTTTCTCTTTACAGTTGAAGAGGTTATCTTTTTTTTTTAAAGAGGATATTGTAAAAGAAATGAGGTCTCTCCCATTTCTAATTTCTGTGATCCTCTTATGTATTTTCTATCTAAATTCAAGGAAAATATACCAAAAAGGATGTTGATTTTATTATCATTCCCCAATTATGAATGCCTCCCCAAATGTATTTAGAGAATTGTACATGTGAAAACTCATAAGTACAATTAAATCCACATATTGAATAGATCCAGATGAAATTTTAATTAAGAGTTTTAATTAGTTTGGTATAGAAAATGAAGAACCTTATTTCCAAGTGGAGGAAAACTTTCTTTAAAGGCAATGTTTAACAGAAAATCAGATGTATTGAACAGACATAAAAAAGTAACAGTATTTTTTTTCCCTACCCCAGGCCTTTCCCCTTGTTTGATCTGACTACTGTGCAACTCAAGGAAACTCCCTTTAGCCAGTACCTCTCAAACAGCACTACTTTTCAGGACTGCTTTACCCATCTGTATTGTGACTCATTTGGCATCTCCCTAACCAAAGAACAAGAACAGCCAGAGGTTTCCACGGGTTCTCCATCCCAATAAGAGAAGAGACCTCTCAGGAATCATGAATTTTTCTCCTTCTAATCAGGTAGTGCTTTGATTATCTCAACTGTCAGTGGAAGTCATGTGATTGTCTGGTGTTTCCCATATGTTAGGCAGTGAGGAAATTAGAAAATTGTACTGATGGCTCTTTAAAATTTAGAATAAAACAAGCAGTTCTTTACATCAGTATGTTTGGGTGTGTCTGGCTTTTGGAAGCAACTGAATGAAACTACATAACCTGACACATTTAAGTAAGCTGCTTTCCCAGCAACTAAATATCAGTTCAGTAAATTCAAATTCTCCCTCATCTAAACACTAAATTCAAGAAGCTATACTGTCATTATTAGATGGTTACATACTTTTTCTGTAGCATTCTTTTCCTATAGCAGTATGTAACTACTTTCTATACAGTATATACATTCCTATAGCAGTATGTAACTACATTCTCTACAGTATGTACATTCCTATAGCAGTATGTAACTACTTTCTATACAGTATATACATTCATATAGCAGTATGTAACTACATTCTATACAGTATATACATTCCTATAGCAGTATGTAACTACATTCTCTACAGTATGTACATTCCTATAGCAGTAACTACATTCTATACAGTATATACATTCCTATAGCAGTATGTAACTACATTCTCTACAATATATACATTCCTATAGCAGTATGTAACTACTTTCTATACAGTATATACATTCCTGTAGCAGTATGTAACTACATTCTCTACAGTATGTACATTCCTATAGCAGTATGTAACTACATTCTCTACAATATATACATTCCTATAGCAGTATGTAACTACTTTCTATACAGTATATACATTCCTGTAGCAGTATGTAACTACATTGTCTACAGTATGTACATTCCTATAGCAGTATGTAACTACATTCTCTACAGTATGTACATTCCTGTAGCAGTGTGTAACTACATTCTCCACAGTATGTACATTCCTATAGCAGTATGTAACTACATTCTCTACAGTATGTACATTCCTATAGCAGTATGTAACTACATTCTCTACAGTATGTACATTCCTGTAGCAGTGTGTAACTACAATATGTAGCTACAGTAGATAGTTACAGTCTTTTCCTGTAGTAGTGTGTAGCTAACAAATGAAACACCTTGATTTTCCTACAGTTTGGATAGAAAAATAAGATGTGTGGTAAACAATCACAGTGTTCTTGCCTGGAGAATCCCCATGGACAGAGGAGCCTGGTCGACTACAGTCCAGGGGGTCACAAAGAGTCGGACACGAATGAGCAACTAAGCACAGCACAGTTCAGATTTATTTCAAGTTTTGCAATTGCTTTATGTCAATCAGAATAGAAAACAGTATTAGTAACAATCAAGTTGAGAAAGGATGGTGGTGACTATGCTGTCACTAAACAGAACTATTTTTAGCCAAATGTTAAAGTACTTTCGAACAAAGCCATTCACCATACATTGAAACCACCAAGGTCTTAGGTTAATCATTTACATTTTTCTCTTTTGCATGCTTGTGAGCCAAGCAGACTCAATGGTACTATCTTAAATGGTCCAAGATAAAATTTTGTTAGTCTGCTTGGGGAAAAGATTAGGTTCACCATCAAATATTAATATTCTTGGTATGAAAGCTAAATTGAGGCACTGTTCTTTCTCTCACTGGGAAAAATAAAAAAGGATTCCTTTGAATATTCATTCAGGTGTAAGGAACTGGATAGGGTACAGTGGTTTTTTGGATTAAGAAGTGTCCCTGGGAAGAGAAAGAGAAGTGAAAGTCTATGAAAGGAATCGGAGTCATTCAAGCAACAAAAAGTATTTTTAATTTCTTGTGAGCAGTCCAGTCATGCGTAGCCGCTGGTCTGTATTTCATTTTATAAAAGTCTGGTGGTACCGCATAGAAAGCCTTGTAGACAAACCCCAGACCTACTCCATGGTCTGTGATACTTCTATAAGCCATGCTGTTTTAACGGGTAAATACAAATCTAAAAAGATATTTAAAATTTTTTGTTCTCTGATGCCAAAAAGGAATGAGAACTCCCCCCACCCCTACTTTTTCACAAAACATTTTCTTTTAAAACATGTAATTTTAATCCTTTTTCTCTGTTTTGGAGATGTATGCTAATATTTTTTTAAAAGTGAATAAACCTTCTGCCAGTTTTCCATCCCAGGACGGTCTTCTGGGGGCAGGGCTGTTGGGGCCACTTTGAAATGTGAGCATTTCAGGGGCACTTTGTCTTCCTGACGCTGGGAGTTTAGCCTAAGGGCTTGGCTCCAGGTAGTAACTTTCTGTTTGTCATAAAGATATGAAAAGTTTTAATTTCTTTTGGATACAGACAGTTAACATGTCAAGAATAGATCATATCTGCCTGGCTATATAAAAGAGTAAGAGGTCTTTGTCTCAACAATCTCTTTAGTGACCTGCCTATAATGGGCATCACGGTCTGATTTAATGCTGATTCAATAATTATCTGGGATTATCTGAGCTGGCAGGTGATTTTACTTTCAGTTATGTTTTCCCAATGTGTTCCAAAACCAGATGAAGTAGAAGAATTTATCAGGAAGTCTTACAGTTACCCCGAAAGAGAGCTGTTGCTATCTTTGTTTTAACAAGGGGCGAAGTTGAAACATAAATAAAGGGAGGGCGCTGTGAGTCAGTGGCAGAACTAGGAATGGACCAGCAGTTCAAACTCTGATTCTGAATGAAGAGGAGAAAGAAAACACAGAAATGCCTCATTTCTTCCCCCACATAATTTAGTTTGATTTTCAAGTTAAGTGAGCCAGCTTGCCCTACAGGTCAGTGGACTATAATGCTGCGTCATTTTCAAGGGTGGCCACCCGTGGAGCATGATCCTGTAATCCCACTTCTCGCGCAAATTCAGACAAGGTCAAGGAATCAGACTTAACTCCACTATGACCTTTTCGCTCTAAAAATAAGCCAATATTGTCTCTGTAGGGAAGGCGGATGGAGCGTGTGAATAATGGCTCTTCAATTCCCAGCAGCTTCCGGGTATGCCGAGAAATTACCTGTAATGCAAGGATAGCTTTTTAATGGGAATTTCCTGAAAATACAACTATAATTGAGTAAGTTTTACTTAGTTTCATAGACCTCTTGAATGCTAACCCCTCAAGCTAGTTCTATGAGGAAATAAAACACTGAATACACTGAAAGGCTTCCCACCCTGGAATTATCAAAACACATTTCTTAAGAGAAACATCACATGATTTATCTTTCTACTTAAAGATGTTTCTAGGCCTTTGGATCAAATAGGCACAGATGGGTTCATTTCTCTTTTTTTTTGGCTAAGCAATCTGACCAACAATATGAGCAGATAATATGTTCAGATTAGGAGCCATGACTTTCTCTAGGAAGGTTAATAAATAACTTGTCTATAAGGGGCTCAGTTAATAATCAACTAAGAAAAAAATCATTACTCAAATAGTTATTTGGTGCATTGGACTGGAAATAAATCTCAAACACTAAAAAGCAGACATTAAAATTCCAGTTAAAATGCATTAGTGCTTATACTTGTGTATTTTTTTAAAATACTTTTGCCAGAATTTTCAATGTCTCTAAAATATAGTTTGTATTCACTGAGTACCATGCCACTTGATATGCTCGATTAAACTGTCATTGCACTTTCAAAGTCTAGTTTTAATTGTAGATCTGCTATAACATTGCTATTTGAATTCATATTCTGCCTCTGGGTGAGAATGTAGTCCATGAGACTGCTGCTAGAATACAGTCAAAGGAGTACGTAGAATGAATTTGCATTTGTTTAAAAATACTGGCCATAGTTACAAGACTGTAAAATTCACACCACAGATATTTCTAAGCCTGATGCAAAACAGCCCAGAAAGTGCATTTTAGATAAGATAGCTTTCTTCTCAAATCTGACTTAAATTGGAGTTGTTCAGACTCTAGGGGTGGTTGTAGGTAAAGGACAGAGTCTGTATCATTGCCTTGCACTCCTGGTGGGAATACTAATTGAGGTCTGTGGCCACTGAGGTTTCAAGATTCAAAAGACAGACACAGAGGAGTCCTTTAAGCTGAGTTCCAATTAAATGTGGAAGGAATGGAGAAATAGGGAATCATCATTAGAATAACAGTAATAACTGATGCAAAGCTTTAAGGTGAAACAGGTAATTTGCATAGCCTCAAACTACCTCCCCCAGTATGTTTAATACTGGTGGTATTAACTCTAGGTCTGTGCTGTGCTGTGCTTAGTCTCTCAGTTGTGTCCAACTCTGCGACCCCATGGACTATAGTCGACCAGGCTCCTCTGTCCATGGGGATTCTCCAGGCAAGCATACTGGAGTGGGTTGCCATGCCCTCCTCCAGGGGATCTTCCCAACCCAGGGATTGAACCCAGGTCTCCCACACTGCCTGCAGATTCTTCACTCCCTCCAGGAGGCAGGGAGCTTAATTCTCCTCCCTTTGACTGTGGGCTGGACTCAGTAACTCACTTTTGATGAAGAGAATATGAAAGAGAAACACAGTAACTGTGGTGAAGAAATTTGCAGACACCACCTTAACCCAGTGATCAAAGTCAACATCTCCAGTAATAGATCATGTCAATGCCATGTACTTCCTGCCATGATTAACTGATATCATCATCTGTGTGATGGTTTCCCCACAAAGTATAATTCCATGGGAAACATGAGACAAACTGAGGGAAATCTACAAAATACCAGGCTGCTGCTGCTGCTGCTGCTAAGTCGCGTCAGTCGTGTCAGACTCTGTGCGACCCCATAGACGGCAGCCCACCAGGCTACTACTCTTCAAAGTGTCAAGGTCATGAAAGACAAAGAAAGATCAAGAAATTGTCCTATATTGGAGAAGACCAAGGAAACAGGACAGCTGAATGCAATCTCCAACTGGATCTTGGAATGAGAAAAGGACATCAGTGGGAGAACTGTAGAAGTCTGCATCAAGTCCATAGTTTGTTTAATAGTTCTGTGCTGGTGTTAATTTCTTTGTTTTGATAAAGGTATCCTGATTACATACGATGTTAACATTAGGGGAAACAGGGTTAAGAGTACATGGGAACTCTCTGTACTATCTTTGCAACTGTTCTGTAAAACTAAAATTACTTGAAAATTAAAAAAATTTTTTCCATTTAGTGACAATTGCTGACATGTTGTTTGTGACATGAGTTGTGCTATTTAAGCAGCTTGCAACAAGGCAGGTGAGTAAAATTGCTGAGGTATTATAAAGCTGGTAAGGCTCTACTTTGAAATATACAATCAGGCATATAAAAGGAATGGGCAATTCATCAGTTCTTCTACAAATATTTGTCACAAGGTTATCTGTTATCTTTTGTTCACTTGGACTGAATGGTTAAAAATATTTTGAGAAATAATTTTTTAAGACAGAAAGCTAAAGTAAACGCAGTGCTATCTTGTCTATTAATAGCTTGTCCTTAGAGTAAGTAGGGACAAGAAAAGGACAATATAGAAATATTTTCTCCTTTTTTACCAAACGAGTGTATCACTACAAATGGGAAACACAGAAGAGCAGTTTCCAGAGCTCTCCTGGCCAGGGAAGAATAATAATTAGTGCTTCTTTTCTTCTGCACTCCTCCCAGTCTAATCTATACATTTAGCTCTTCTCTGGTCATCTTAGTATGTCCTAGGAAGGACAAAGGGAAAGGTGAGTTATTTCTATAGGGGAAGAATGAGTAGTTGCAAAATTATGAAAGTAAAAGGAAGTTGAAGAGAACAGAAACTGGCCATGAGTTAACTGCAAGGCTTATAAATGGGACTTCCCTGGTGGCTCAGACGGTAAAGCGTCTGCCTGCAATGTGGGAGACCTGGGTTCGATCCCTGGGTCAGGAAGATCCCCTGGAGAAGGAAATGGCAACCCACTCCAATTTTCCCCTGGAGAATTCCATGGACAGAGGAGCCTAGCAGGCTATAATCCATGGGGTCCCAAAGAGTCAGACACGACTGAGCGACTTCACTTCACTTATAAATGGGAAGCACAGTTTATATGGGATCCAATTTCTTAGCAGCCATGTCCAAAATTCTGTACACTCAAGCAACCTGTCCTGACTCCTCCCAATCTCTAATGCCTATGAATGATGATAATTGAGAGTTGGCATGAAAAAGATAGCTACATTGCTTAAATGTTGTTATGAGATAAAATTGTGGATGTACTGTACTAGTGCTATAATTACAATGGTGCAGTAACAAACGCTTAGTGTATCAGTAAGGAAGGTATCTGTGGTATGCTTAAGGTCACTTTTGATCTCTAAAAAGTTACCTGTATCATAGTGTATAATTAGCTTTTTTTACGTGGACCTGTCAAGCAAAGCTTATGTAACATACCTGTAGGAATATCTTGATCTTTGTTACCCTAGTGATTTCAAGGAGAGGCCATATTTGTCTACTGAC
Organism: Bos grunniens; assembly: GCF_055505025.1. NCBI lineage: Eukaryota > Metazoa > Chordata > Mammalia > Artiodactyla > Bovidae > Bos > Bos grunniens. The sequence goes on from NC_141174.1 coordinate 14,697,431, forward strand.
TTTGATAATAAGTATTCCAAAGTTTGCTTATTCAAACTTTTTGGAATATAAGGAGAGACTACTGGGTTCATCATTTACTCTTGAGGATTTCAGAAGATATTTAAGACCTCTTGCTTCTTGCAAGACTAGAAAAAGCATAATTAGAATTTTTATCATTCACATTGATATTGTACTTTTGGAATGAAAATGTCAAGGAAAGCAAAATGACTTGGCAGACTCTTAATACGTTCTCATGATGAAAAGTTGAAGTTTTTGGTGTTTAAATGTTTTAGGAATTTATATTACAAGTTACTGTACATTTTTGCAAAACTTTTGCAAAAACTTTTGCATAAACTTTTGCATTTCTGTTCCTTATTTTTATTTAGAAAATTGAGTACATTACATACATAGGTAGAAATTAGAGCTCATAAAAATGGTTGTAGTATCTTTGAACATAAAAAGGAAAAGATATTTACCTCATAGTACTTGGTAGCTACATGAAAGCATGATTGTAATTAATAATTTGTAATAAGTTGCCCTTTTCTATATTATGTATATGTGGGTTCACAGTTACAAAATTATTCATTTAAAGAGGCAATATTTAAAAAAGAGGCTATATAGTACAGTGGTTTAAATAGAGCATGGATTGGGATATTACACAGAATATATTTGAATCCTGGCTCTTATTATCTGAATGATTTTGTGTAAGTTGCTTCACCTTTCTGGCCTCAGTTTTCTCTTCCGTAAATGGGGATTAAACGAAGTGATAGATGTGTGGTGTCCAACATAAAGTAAAAACTCAGAGAGGATAGCTATTGATGGAGTACAAGAGACTAAATGTTCATTTCAGTTCAGTCGCTCAGTCGTGTCCGACTCTTTGTGACCCCACGAATCGCAGCATGCCAGGCCTCCTGTCCATCACCAACTCCCGGAGTTCACTCAGACTCACGTCCATCGAGTCAGTGATGCCATCCAGCTATCTCATCCTCTGTTGTCCCCTTTTCCTCCTGCCCCCAATCCCTCCCAGCATCAGAGGCTTTTCCAATGAGTCAACCCTTCGCATGAGGTGGCCAAAGTACTGGAGTTTCAGCTTTAGCATCATTCCTTCCAAAGAAAACCCAGGGCTGATCTCCTTTAGAATGGACTGGTTGGCTCTCCTTGCAGTCCAAGGGACTCTAGAGTCTTCTCCAACACCACAGTTCAAAAGCATCAATTCTTTGGTGCTCAGCTTTCTTCACAGTCCAACTCTCACATCTATACATGACCAATGGAAAAACCATAGCCTTGACTAGATGGACTTTGTTGGCAAAGTAATGTCTCTGCTTTTGAATATGCTATCTAGGTTGGTCATAACTTTCCTTCCAAGGAGTAAGTGTCTTTTAATTTCATGGCTGCAGTCACCATCTGCAGTGATTTTGGAGCCCAAAAAAATAAAATCTGACACTGTTTCCACTGTTTCCCCATCTATTTCCCATGAAGTGATGGGACCAGATGCCATGATCTTCGTTTTCTGAATGTTGAGCTTTAAGCCAACTTTTTCACTCTCCTCTTTCACTCTCATCAAGAGGCTTTTTAGTTCCTCTTCACTTTCTGCCAAGGAATACGTATTTAACAATTTAAAGGATTTCTTTATATCTTGTTGTCAGAAAAATGAGTTTATATATTAACAAAGATAATTTTTTTACTGTCTAAATCATATGACTTATGGAATTATATAGTTCTAAGGGCTGATCAAGAGTTACCTAGGGAGAAACTCCTTGGCAGTCCAGTGGTTAGTACTCTGTTCTATTGCTGATGAGAACTCGGGTTTAATACTTGGCCAGGGAACTCAGATCCTGCAAGCCATGTGGCGTGGCCAAAAAATAAATAAAACTCACCAAATTCCCCTTGGGTGGGGAAAAAGAAAAGAAAAAAGGAGTCACCTAGGGAACAAATTCCAGGGCCTACCAGAGACCTAATGAATCAGAAGCTCTGGAGCCTGGAACCCAGGAATTTTTTTTTTTTTTTTTTAAGTCTCACTTGATTCCAAAGCCTATCCAAGATTAAGAACCACCAAGGCAGAGCATTTATGGGCAAAAGTGTAATGAATGAGATGGTATGTTGAGATGGGAGGTATTTAAGCAAAGGTTAGAAAAGAGATTATATATGGGAAGTTTTATATACTACAAAACACTATACATGGAGGGTACTGTTATGCAAAGATAATCATGGACTGTTGGTGCTGGAGAGATCTTAGGAAACTGAGATCCAGAGAGGTTAATGTTAACTTGTTTCAAAGTTAAGGAGTAGAACAAGCAAAACGCACATGGTGGTGTTGTTTTTTTTTTTTTTTTTAGTGCCATATGGGTATTAGAGACATAAAATGCAGGACAGCTTTGGAGGTGAGGCTACCATGGGCTGGGAAGATCGGGAAAAATTTCCTGGGGAGATGAGAATTGGCTGGGGTCATGAAGGATGACTAAGATTCATAGTAGTCATGCAGGGGGAGGGGGAACTGAACAAAGATGTATTAGTAGGAGGAGGAATGCATGACACAGGTTTTCGAGGGTGTGAGCTTGACCTGTGAGGCTGGAGCAGGAGATTCATGGTGGTGGGAGAACACTTGTGGAGGATCCTGAATCCTAAGCTAAGGAGTTGTGTGTGTGCTTAGTAACTCTGTTGTGTCCGACTCTTTGCAACCCCATGAACTGTAGCCAGCCAGGCTCCTCTGTCCATGGGGATTCTCCAGGCAAGAATACTGGGTGGGTTGCCAAGCCCTCCTCCGGGGGAATCTTCCCAACCCAGGGATTGAACCCAGGTCTCTCTCATTGCTAGAGGATTCTTCACCATCTGAGCCACAAGGGAAGCCCACCACTGTAAAGCTAAGGAGTTGAGACTATCTAAAGAAGGCTTCTGAGGAGAATACTGTGTAAATGGTTGGAAAGTGACAGTCTAAAATCAGGGCCCTTGAATCCAAAGGGCCTGTGCTGTGCTACATTGGTTCGGTTGTGTCCAACTCTATTGTGATCCTATTGTGAGCCCACCAGGCTCCTCTGTCCATGGGATTCTCCTGGCAGGATTCCTGGACTGGGTCGCCATGCCCTCCTCCAAGGGATCTTCCCAACCCAGGGACTGAACCCATGTCTCTTGTGTCTTGTGCATTAGCAGGTGGATTCTTTACCACTAGCACCACCTGGAAAGCCCCCAAAGGGACTATAGACAGAGGCTAAAAGCAGGCTACTGGAATGTTGTGTATATTCTAGTAAAGGTCTGATAAAGGTCTGAACAAGTGGGAATGGAGAAAACCAGATACTATAGGAGGAGAGATAGTTCTTGGGATCTTTGTGGGGAATCAAAGGAAAGAGTGGAAGCAACCACTTTGAGCCTGGGGCACTGGGAGTATGATAATACCACTGGCAGAAATCGAAGGCCAGGTTGGAATAAAAGGAGGTTGGTTTGAGATAGATGGTAGTACTGCTGCAGTGCTCTATCAGGAAACCATACACAACTCACCTTCATGTCCTCAAAATCTGTTATCCCCATCTGAGGGAGGTTTGAGCAGTTTACATGTATGAGTTTTCGGCCACTGATGAAGTTTGTGGTAAAACACTCCTGTCGGTACAATGAGAACATCACTCAAAAGATGGATGGCAAATACAGGAAGAAAAAGCAAGAAAGAGAAAGGGAGGAGGGAAAGAAGGAAAGAGGCAAGGAGGGAGGGATAAAGAAATCATGTTTGTTGCTAGCGCTGTACTGAGAAAAAATAATTTTAATAATCCTAATAATCCTACATATTTTAAACTCAATTAAATTTCATAATGCTGCTTATTTTTATTTTTTGGGGGTATGATACAACCAGTGCTTCTTTCTTACCTGAACTACATTTTTAAGTAGAGAAGTACCAAAGATTTCAGATCTTGCGTTGTTTGTAGTAGCCTAAGAACATACTTGGCAGTGAAATAAGAGGATTCACTCCATTTTAAAAAGAAAACTAGTCTTGGTTAATTGGCTATAAAAATTAGTACTGGTGGGTGATCACAATACATATAACACATTTGGGGTAGATACTAACAATACAAGTTCAAGTTAAGGGAGCTGCTAATAAAAACAAAGTACCAAAAAGTCTACCTCAGGGACTTCCCTTGGTAGTCCATCCAGTGGTTGAGAGTTCGCCTTCTGGTGTGGGGGATGGATGCAGGTTCCATCTCTGGTCGGGGAGTTGGGATCTCACATGCCACAGAGAAGTTACCAAGCTTATGAGCCGCAATGAAGACCCAGTGCAGCCAAAAAATAATTTTTTTAAGCTTAAAAAAAACCCCAAACCAAAAAAATCTACCACGGATGAAATCTTTTTAGGAATACAGATTTCTATGAAAAGAAGCCTATGTAAATTAGTCTTTATTCAAGGATTGTAGAGAAGTATAATCACTGTGATGAATAGGAAAAACAAATGTGACCTTTCCCTCCTCTCCCAATATACAAATATATGTATATATCAGTGCAAAGGCCAAAATTAAAATCCAAGTTACCTCTACCATCGTCCATGCCTGTCCTACACTTTTTCCAGTGAAGATGCAAAATCTCAGGTAAGGATAGAGGAATAAGAAGTAAAGGAATGAGAGTATGTAACATACACACACAAATGTTATTTTTGTGTACCTTGTATTGAGGGAAGCCTAGCTGGCAAATCCACGTGGCAACTTTTTCTGGGCTCCATTGAAGATACTCAAATTGTAGATCAGAATTTTTTTCTGGCTGGGTGTCTCTATCTTTATATACCAGTTTCATTGACTCTAGGGACAGATCTTGCTTTTCACCACAGGACTCTCTTAAATCCCTCTGAGACTCAGAGAAAAAGGAGTAGAACTCATAATTGGTATCAGAAAGCTGGAACAGATTTTGGAGTTCTTTAGAAAACTCATAATCTGTATTCACTGAGTCTATATCACTTACTGGAAGAGGCTCTAATACATAGTCTTTTGAAACTTTAGTTTCTTTTATTAACAACTTTCCTATTGGATAGTCAGAGTACTCAGCCTCATCCCTGTTGACAGAATGTTTAAATTTGATTGCTTCTGGCCTATCTTCCTTGGCAAATTCTACAGGTGTCTCTTTTCTAAGTAGTTGCTTGGTTTTATCCAATAACTCTAAATCTATCTCCCTAGTTGGCTCTGTTTGTGTCTTCTCTTGTTCTACAGGTGTCTCTCTTCTAAGTAGTTGTTTGGTTTTATCCAATAACTCTAAATCTATCTCCCTAGTTGGCTCTGTTTGTGTCTTCTCTTGCACCTCTGGTTTGATCTTCTGTGGTGGCACTTGACCTGTTTCTTCAGTTTTCTCTGGTTCTTTCTTTGGAAACTCTGCTTTAGTTTGTTCTGGGGGCTCTGGACCCTTCTCCTCAGTTGACTTTCTTAGTGTCTCCTCTGATCTGAACTTCCGTGATGGTGTTCGATCTGTCTCCTCGGTTGACTTTTTCTGCTTATCTTTTTTATCTACTGGTTTGGTGTCCTGTGGTGGCTCTAGAACTCTCTCTGAAGTTGACTTACTTGGTGTCTCCTCCTGAACTTCCGGTATGGTCTTTCCTGATGGCTCTCTAACTGTGTCCTCGATTGGTTTTCTTGACTTTTCCTCAGAAAACTCTGATTCAATCTCTTCTAGTGGCTCTGGAGTTTTTTCTTGTGTTTCCTCAGTAGCTGTACTCGGTTTCTCTTCTGGAAACTCTGGTTTGGCCTGCTCAGGTGACTCTGTCCTTTTCTCTGTAGGTGACTTACTTTGTATTTCCTCTGGATTCTCTGATGTGGTCACCTTTGGTGGCTGTTGATCTGCCTCTTCAATTGCTTTTCTTGGTTTCTCACTTGGAGATTCTGGTTTGGTCGGCTCTGTAGGTTCTAGACCTGTCTTTTCATATTGCTCTCTGAGTGTCTCCTCTGGAACTTCTGGTTTGCTCTCTTCTATGGGTACATCCTCAGGAACATCCCGTTTGGCTTCCTCCTCTGGTTCCTCATGCTTTCTGTCCACAGGGCTTTGCAAATCCTTCAAAAGCTCTCTTTCTATCTGTCCAAAAGTCTCTGATTTTACCTCTAGGGGAATCCCTAGCTCAACCTCGCTGAAAAGGTCTATCCTGAACTTGTGGGGAACCTCTTCCAAGGAGGTCCAGGTTGGTTTTAGGTGCGGAGGCACATCTTTAGCACTCTCTGGTGTCTTCTCTTTGAAGGCCTCTTCCTCTATCTCTGGCTGTGGCTCTTGGTCAATCTCTACAGGAATCTCTGGGCCTGCCTCTGCCACGCTGCCTGGTTCGATATCTTCGGTCATCTGAAGAAACTGAAGTTTCGGTCTCTCAGTCTTCAGGTCTTCGTTTTCGTCAGAGGGGGAATCGTAATCCTCTGGGACTTCAGCCATGACGCAGATGAGCCGTCGCGCCCAGGCCGCCTAGCAACTCCAACTTCCGACAGCGTCTCTATGGAGACTACGACTTCCGGCCAGGTCTCAAGGAATCTTCCCCCTCCCCGGGTTTTGTTTGTTCTTTCAAGCACTGACTAAAAATCTGCCATAGCTGACTGAACTGAACAACCCCCCTCTGCCCCGCCCCCCGAGCCCGGGTCGCCAGCCTCCGGTGACCAGAGCTCCCGCGAGGGCGCGGGGGCCGGCTCGCTGGCCCTTCCGGCCCGCGGGCTCCGCTCGGCTCTTCGCGGCGGAGCTCGGCCTTCGGCTGTTTCCGGAGCTCCCGGCGGCGGGCGGCAGAGGCGCTGTGGGCGCGGGCTGCAGATGTCGGACCCACGGGCGGCTGAGGGGCCGGGCGTCTGGAGCCCCGCAGCCCGCCGAGGGCCGGCGCGCGGCCCCGGGGACGGCTCGGGAGTGGAGGGGAGCCAGGCGGCCGCCTCAGGTACGCAAGGCCGGGCGCCGGCGGGTGCGTGCCGCCGGCCTCGGGGCCCCGCGCTTCGGCGCGAGGCTCGGGCGAGCTCCGTCCGGCGATGCCTGGAGGAGCGGACCGGCCTGGGGGGAGCACCTTCGCGCGCGGAGCCCCTGCCTCGCCTCCTGCCCGGGCCACGACCCTCCTGCGCCTAGCACCCCCATCCCGGCCGCTGCCATTCTCCGGGCTTGCTCTTCGCTCGAGATTATTTTCTACTTCTGTTTTCGAAATACCTTAGTTCCTGCCCGCTTCCTTTCTTAGATCAGCCCGGGTGGTAGTGACCGAGCTGCTGTGCCCCCGGCGGCTCTTCAACCTTCAGCATACGCCCGCCCATCACTCCTTGGCTGCTGACCCCCGACCACGCCGCCCTGGCTGCCCCAGGGTTTCTGGGTACCCGCCCTGATCCTCACCTCTGTCTCAGGTCCCAACCTTCTTCCACGCGCCTCTCCGCCCGCATCCGAAGAGGCAGCCTCGCCTTCATCTGTCCAGAATCCTATTTGCTCTAGCCTCTTTCCCTCTCCTCCACGCCCTGCACCTAGGCCCCCCGCACATCATCTTGCATCCTTTTCTGTCCATCAAGAGTGGGCGGGATGAAAAGCAGAGTTGGAAGTTATGTAGGCTCTGGGGTCTCTTTGAATGAACATAGCGGCCAAGGCAGGAAATAGCGTCCAAGTAGGAACGTTGGCGACCTGCCTCATTCTCTGGGACCCTCTTCTTGTTCAGGAGACTTATCTCGTTTCTACCCACGCTAGTTTCCTCCGTGTGGATTGCTACATTGTTCGAAGGCGAAAGTGTCCCGCGGTTGCACTTTTACGTTTCACGTCTCCTTATCTCTACACGGAATGCAACTGAAAAGATACTCCTTTGAAATACAGAAGGGCAGGTGGAGAGAGAACTGGTCTCCCCAAGTAGCAAGTATGAATTAACTTTCCAGTTCTGAAATTAAAATCGACCCCATATAGTACAGGTGGTCCATGGAGCCTGCGTTGGAGGCTGATTCTTTCATTTACTTGGGCAAGTTATTTTTCTGTTTGTTTCCTCATCTATACACTGTAGTACCTGCCCGAAAGACTGCTGGGAGGATTGCATAGACCAGTGTGTATGAGGCGCTTGGTGCCTAGCCCAGGGTATGCAGATTACTGGTGTTCCCCATTATTGTGAGAATAAGGTCTGTTTTTGCGCACTGAAACTCCATGTGCGGTCAGAGGTGTTCTTGAATGTGTATCTTCCAGCATGGTGACTTTCTTTGTCTTTTTCTTCTGTCCTAAATAGCTCCTATTTCCTAATGGGCCAAAGTACTTGGGACACACACACACAAACCCCTTTGAATCACCCAGCTTTTTCCTTTTCCTGTGACTTTATGTTCTCTTACTTTAAAACGTTTAACAATTTTTGGCTTTTTCCTTCTTACGAACTCTGATGCTTTGTAGTAAATCAGAAATTTTAAGCCTACTTTCTGAAAGATTGAGCAAATGAACACTCAGAATGTCTCATTAACATCTGTTCCTTGCATCTATCAATATTTATAAATTAAGGCTTTTTTTTACTTCCTCTTTAGATCTTTGTGGCAAATATACCCAAGCACTTTAAATATAAAGGCCTTAAGAATAGTCCAGAAATGTGTTGGAGGATAGTGGGTTTGTCTCTGAGTGTGTCTCCCCCCAGCCCACCCCTTGTAATTGGTTCCTGCGTTCACATTTTCCTCCCAGGACTTGATAGAAATACTTAGGATTACTTCCTTCCTCTTGCCCTCAGAAAGCAGGGTGAGTGTTGTTTCTTTTATGTTGTGTAGGGGTTTGTTATTGTGGTCCGAAACAACCTCTTCCCCTTAAGGTAACATTTGTTGTTAATAAAATAGCTAATAAAATAATAGTAATGAGAGCTTACAGTAATTGAATGCTTACTCTGTGCCAGAATGTGGAAAAAGATTTCCTTGTATTATCTGACTTAATCCTGTCAACAGTCATTTCCTCCCCATTTTACAGAGCAAGCTACAGCTGAGAGAGGTTAACTTACTTGCCCAAGTTAGGTGTGGAGTTTTCACCATCTGTATGAAATTGTTACTTTGTTTTGATGAAGTTCCCAATAGTATATTTATTTTTTGGCCATTAATCAAGCATTGATATTCTCGGGCAGGTAATGGTCTTTGCCATCAAGGGGTTTTTAGTTTGGTAAAATGAGAGTGCCAGGAAGAAAAATCAACAATTCAAAACTTCATATAATTGGGTGTCTTTTATTGCAGTTGTTTATGTGCGTACCCCCAAGAAGTCGGCTGGAGGGTGGAGATAGAGCCTATCTTGTCTATTTCTCTCCTGGAGCCCTTGATGTTGTGTCCTAGGTGTTCTGGAAATGCTTGCCAGATTGTGAGACGAAGTCTCAACATACATAGAGATTTGAAGGAGCATCCAGTGCGTATCAGGAATGTTCTTTAGGTTAAAGCAGTGGTTCTCAACTAGGAGAGATTTTGCCTCTCCTAGGGGACATTTTGATTGTCACTTGGATTGGGAAGGAGAGGAAGCGCCATCACTGAGATACTGAGACTCAGAAACTTCCCTCCATGTATAGGAAAGAAGTAAAATATTAGTTGCTCAGTCGTGTCCAACTCTCTGCGACCCCATGAACTGTAGCCCACGAGGCTCCTCTGTCCGTGGAATTTTCTAGGCAAGAATATTGGAGTGGGTTGTCATTTCGTTCTCCAGGGGATCTTTCCAACCCAGGGATCGAAGTGGGGTCTCCTGCTTTGCAGGCACATTCTTCACTGGGTGATCCACCGGGTGAACATCCTCCAGTGCACAGGACTGCCCCCACACAGAGGATTATCTGGTCCCAGGTCAGTAGCGCTGCTGTCGAGAAATCCTGAATTAGAGTTAAGCTGGGTTCCAAAGCGCTGTGGACAGCATGCATTTGCCTTAGCTCAGAGGTGTGTAGGCTTGGGAGTAAACTCAATACACAGCTTCAAATTAGGAGTTTGATTGAATCCTTGTGCCGCCTTCCTCTGAAAAATGACCCAATGAGTAAGCAATGGAGTAACCAATAGAGACCTAAAAATGAAATCAAGAGGTTTCTGTCATCCTTTCTTAGAGGGAAAAGTGCAGTAAGAAATGAGATTGGACATGCAGTTGTTATTGAATTAAGGGTTTAGATGTCTCAGTGTGTCTTATTCTTTCAAAGCAGGAATTTATAATTATCCAGAATAACTGTGACTTGTTTTTTAAAAGTATTCTCAATAGAGACTACCTTTTCAGGGTCTTCATATTTGTCAGCTGAGGTTTTGATTATGAACTAAGAAAAATGTTGATGTTCTGAACTAAGCTCTCCGGTGGTCATAGTGTTCTTGTTGCTTTATGAACTGTAATTATTTTTAATAGTCTTTTATTTGGGGCACCTGGGTCCTTCAATTCCCAAGAGGAGAGAGTGAGCACTCGTTATAGAGTGAAACTGAGGCATACGTTACATCACTTAAGAACAGGTCTTTTCATTCTTTCATGGCTTGTTTGTTTGTTTGTTTGTAGTTTAGGGAGCTTTGGGGAAAATAAAGGGCTAAGTCTGTTATAACCTTGAAGTCAGCAGTAGAACTTGGTCTGTTGTATATGACCCTGAGCTATCAACTCATGTAGACCGTCAAGGACTGCAAACAGGTCAGGTGAACTTGAACTTGTTTGTTATTCGTATGTAGGACTTAGAACAGTGCAATAAGTCTTTCTCCAGTTTTGGAAATGTTGCTTATCTGTGGCTATTTCAATTTCAATTAAAATTTTAAAATTAGTAGTTATCGTGTTGGATGGAGCAAAAGAGTGGATGTCCATGCCAAAGAGTCCCTGTGGTTTTGGGGTTTCTATTGTAGTTTTATATCAAAAGAGTATAAATTGCTTCTGCCTGTGGTTATTTCTTTTTTTTTGCAGCAGTTGTGTTTTTATGCGGTTGAGGTGGTCCATTTAGTCCCGTCATAATTCTGTTTGTAACGGTACAACCGAGGTTTGTAATCTGAATGACCATGGAGTGTGACCCACTCCCGAGGGCTAAGGAGAAACTGGATCACATGGACGTGGTCTCTGGATTTGGTTGGACTCTAAACTCAGCTGGTTTCTTTTCGTTTAAGCTTCTTGAATCTATAACCATGTAACCTGCTTTTGGTTCCTCTGTAGTTGAATCTAAGAGGCTAGGCTAATTATCTCTTCGCCACCTGTTTAGTGAAGGGAAAGTCCTATGAGACCTATTCTGAAGAACCCTGAAAAAGCCGGCGTTTTGGTTCTCTTTGTAGAGAGTACAAAGTACACACTACATTTAAATCTGTAGCATGACCAGAATGTCTAAAACCTTATTCTGGTAACATAGAAAGAAAACATATTTTTAAAATTGTCAGATATAAAATAAATTATTTTAAGAAAATTTATTTTTTCCTTCTCACTTTTGCTATAAAGGCCATCAATTCAAAATTGAGTTATTCTCTCTCTCTCTTTTTCTTCCTTAGTTTTTTTGGTCTCATCGTGTGGCATGCAGGATCTTAGTTCCCCAACCAGGGATTGAACCTGTGTCCCCTGCAGTGGAAGCTTAGAGACTTAACTACTGGACTGTCAGGGAAGTCCCTAAAAATTGAGTTATTCTTTTTTAAAATTGTTTTTGGCTGAGCCACGTAACTTGTGGGATCTTAGTTCTCTGACCGGGGATTGAACCTAGTCCTCAGGCAGTGAAAGCAATGAGTCTTAACCACTGGACCGCCAGGGAATTCCCTAACATTGAGTTATTCTTGAGTTTCCCGTTTCTTCTTTCTGTTCATTGTTTCCAAGACTTGGGCCTTTCAGTTACCACAGTCAGAATTTTTGCCACGTTAGAGAGTACATTCTAATGGTTATTTTTTTTTCTTTAAATTGATGTTTAAAATATTGTTTCATTCTAAATAATATTCATAATATTACTAGTTTGATGCATCAGTTTTCCTAAGACATATGAAAATAAATACCATTCAAATAAAAAACACTGTCCTAAGTACCATCCACATTTGCAACACTTGTCCTGGTTTCTCTGTTCTCTTCTAGAAATACTTGTAGAATTGGTCTACATTTGGCTGACATAGTAAAAGCTATACTATAGAGAAATTGGCTTTTTCTTCTTTATAGTGTTCTTAACTTTACTAACTAAATTTAGGAAACCTAAAAAGCTGTGTTTGTAATTGTTTTCTTTCTCTGTAAAACAGGACTGTATCTTCAACACTTTAAACTTCTGGAAATAAACTATATTTCTTCTTTTCTTCCTTCCTGCCTCTTTAAATCCAATTACAAGTTATTTTAACAGTAGTTCTTATATAATTTAGTGAATATCTTTAACCTTAAAAATCAAAAGCAGTATCTCTTTTCACTCTTTTCCCCTGCATATATTCAGTCTTTCAGATGCTATGGGAAGTGGCTTTTCACATATGAAAGATGCTCAGCCTAACTCATTGTGAGGAAAGTGGAAGTCCTAACTGTGTTGGGTAGTTTGATGTCTCACTGGTGATAAGGGTGTGCAGAAACAAACACTTTCATGCATTGCTGAAGGGGGTGGAAATTGATACAAATGCTATGGAGGGCAATTTGTCAATATCTTTCAGAATTACAATATATGTCCTTATTGCCCCATTTTTTCCAGGAGTTTATCCTATAGATCACACACCTGTTTAATTAAAACAAATACAAGTTTATTATAGCATTGCTTGTAATGGTGAAAGATTGGAAAAAACATAAATGTCCATCAATAGGGAACTGGTTAAATGAATTATGGAATACACTGCCAGTGAAATATTAACCAGCTGTGGAAAGGAATGAGGAAGTTTGTTATATATAGTTACGGAAAGGTCTCTGAGATATAAGTGGAGAAAACAAAGCATGTGTTAGGATGTCTAGTATGTTCATTATTTGTATGAAAAAATGTATATATATATTTTTTTCTTTTTATACACACACTTTTTTAATGTAAAATATCTCTGGAAGACTACACAAAACCTAATAACATTGGAGGTAGGGACTGAGAATGGAGGAAATTTTCTCTGTATACCTTTATGGTTTTTGAATTTTGAATAATGTGCATATATTACGTATTCAGAAAAACTATACACAAGTATGTTATGAGATTCTTCACTGTGTTTATTTTGTAAGTTACAGCCATTCTACATATCTCTTTTTGCTCATCAGGAACTGACTTCTGGACTTTTTTCTCTCAGATGAAATTTCTATGAAATACAGTTTGCAAATCTGCTTAGGGATTATTTTCTTACTTTTTTTAATTGAAGTATAGTTGATGTATAATACACAGATTACAGGTATACAATATAATGATTCATAATTTTTAAATGTTATACTCCATTTATAGTTATTATAAAATATTTGCTATGTTCCCCATGTTGCACAATATATCCTTGTTAGCTTATTTTATTATGTTACTCTTTAAATCCACTTCTGTCTTCCTTTGTTGTGCTGTGCTGTGCTTAGTCTCTCAGTCGTGTCTGACTCTTTTGCGACCCCACAGACTGTAGCCCACCAGGCTCCTCTGTGCATGGGATTCTCCAGGCAAGAATACTGGAGTGGGTTGTCATGCCCTCCTCCAGGGGATCTTCCCAATCCAGGGCTCAAACCCAGGTCTCCCACATTGCAGGCAGATTCTTTACCATCTCAGCCACCAGGGAAGCCTTGTTTTTGTGCTAATTTTCATTTCTGTCTTAAAGTTCAATGTTATCGAAGTATTCATTATGACTCACTACATACAGAGGCTTACACTGTTTTCCAGTGACAGACAGAAGGCAGACTTTTAAAGTTTCTGTTTTGTTTCCATTTTATTCACTAAGGTATCTTCAAACTGAAAAGGGGCGAGGCAATGCAGGTTTCTGTTTTGAGTAATGGCAGACTAGATAATTGGGGTTAGTTATCCCACTGGAGACAATTAGGAGATAATTGTCGAAATATAAATATCTGCTTAAAGATCCTGGAGATTCATTACTCAGGTAATGAATGATTATTAGACTGTGATCCATGTGAGGGCAGAGAGAGAGGGGACCGAGGATCAGAGTTCAATTTGGGGTTCTTCTCTCCTCTGAGAGGATATGCTGGACTCGTAAGTGGACAGACTGAATGACAAGACTGTGAAAGCATGTCTCTGAATTAAAGCAACAGGGATTAATCAAGTAGGGGGAAGCGTTTCTCTGGGCTAAAATCTTGAAAGGCTATGTTCTAGAAGTAAGGGTAAGTTAGAAGCAGGCCATTGCAGAGACTACAGCTCCGCTTCAGAAACATCTGAGTTCATGAAATTGGGTTAAGATTACCCCCGGTGTTAGTGCCCCCTCATTATGGAAAAAGCAAAGCCAAATCTTTTCTGAAGGGTCACTATAGTCTTCAAATTATTTTGACAAACAGTTTTGTGACACAGTTTCTGGCATGTATCAGAAATGACCAGATGCATGAAAAGACACAATCTGAACAAAAATCAAACAATGAGTAAAACTGGATCCACAGGAACATCAGATTTTAGAGTTACCAGATACAGACTTTAATTATATTGTAATACAATATAATTCAACTATACCATTATACTATAGTATAGTATAGTGAATATACTATTCAACTATACTTCAATTAAAAATTGTATTTACTGTGTTCAAAGAGATAAAAGAGAAGCTTGAGAAATTTGGCAGAAAATTGAAATTTATAAAAATAGAACCAATGAGCAATTCTGTAACTGAAAAATACAGATGAAAATGAAGAACTCTGTTTTTAGGTCTAACAATAAGTTATTACACCTGAAGAGAGAATAGTGGACTGGAAGAAAGGTCAGAAGAAAATATGTAAAATACAACAGTGGAGAATTCAGGAAAGATGTAAGAGACGTAGAGGATGTGGTAAAAAGTCTAACATTCACACAGTCCTCCTAGAAGGTGAGGAGGTCAAGAATGGACAGAGAAATACTTGATGAGATAATGGCTGTGAATTTTCCAAAACTAATGGAATCTACAGATTCATAAAGCCTTGTATATACCCCCAAGCAGGTGTATATAAGTAACAATAGGTACACATTAAATTAAAACTGCTATAAAACCAAAGCAAAGACAAAATATTACAAGTAGCCAGAAAAAAATTACACTTTGCCTTCAAAGGAATAGTAATTAGGCTGACATCTGATTTATGCACAGAGCAATGAAAGCTAGATTATCTTTAGAATACTGAAAGAAAATAACTACCAATATAGAATTTTTCTTAGTTAAAATAGTCTTCAAGAATGAAGGTGAAATAAAGATATTTTCAGGCAATTAAAAGCAGGATTTATTACCTACAGGTAACTATATTCTTTAGGCAAAATCAAAATGATTCCAGATGAAAAGGAAATTGCAGTTTAATGTCCCTCATTAACATAGATGGAAAAAGTCATTAGCAAAAGATTAGCAGACTGAATCCAGCCTTATGTATGACCAAGGTGGGGTTTTACAGAAATGCAAAGTTGTTTTAACATTTTTTTTTAAGTCAGCTGTATAATCACCATTTTTATACAGTAGAGGATTAAAATTGCCAGTTTAATAGCAGCAGAAAACAAAAAAAGTGGTAAAATTCAGCCCCTACTTATGGTTCAAAACTCTTAGGAAAGCTAGGATTAAAAGGAAACTTTCTTAATTGGATAAAGCATATCTACAAAACCCCCACAAGCAGCATCAAACTTAATGGGGAAATCTGAAAGTTTTCCTTTTAAGATTAGGAATAGGACAAGGTTGCCCACTCTCGCCACTTGCTTTTCATCTTTTACTGAATAGCTAGAACAGTCAGGCAAGAAAGAGACTATATAAGGATTTTAAAGGAATCCTAGTGAACCTGTGGTTTGCAGACGATGACTGTTTACACAGAAAGTCCAAAAGAGTCTATAGATAATTTATCAAATTAATAAGTTTGTCCAAATTGTTGAGTACAGGACAATATGCAAAATTCCATTGCATTCATGTATACTAGCAAAGAAGTTAAAAATACATATATATGTATATATAATTTGGCATAAAGTTCAAGTACCTAGGAATAAACCTCACAAAATATATGTAAAAACTTTATGCAGAAGATTATATTATTATTGAGAGAAATTAAAGAATATCTAAGTAAATGGAAGAATGTATCATATTCGCAGTTTGGAAGACTCCATATTGTGAAGCTGTCAGTTCTCCCCAACTTGATTTATAGATAAAATGCAATCCCAATAAAAATCCTAGCAGGGTTCTGGTGGGCTTTTAGGGTGGAATTTGACAAGCTGGTTCTAAAATATATATATACAAATGAAAGGCCATAAAATTGCCAAGACACTTGAGTAAGAACAACAGATGGTAAGGTTTGTTCTATCATGTATCAAGACTTAAAAAAAAATTTATTGGGCCCTCCCTAGTGGTCCAGTGGGTAAGACTCCATGCATCCACTGCAGGGGGCTCAGGTTGGATTCCTGGTCAGGGAACTAAGATCCCACATGCCACGTGGCTCTGGCAAAAGAAAACATAAATGGATTAAGGCTTTTATAGAACAGCCCACTAGGCCCTAGAAATAGAATAAGAGCCTGGAAACAAAATCTTTGATTTGCAACAAAGATTGTACTGTGGAGTAGTGGAGAAGGAATGATAAGTGTTGCTGGTAAAATGCTGGGAGGGATTGGGGGCAGGAGGAGAAGGGGATGACAGAGGAAGAGATGGCTGGACGGCATCACCAACTCGATGGACTTGCGTTTGAGTGAACTCCGGGAGTTGGTGATGGACAGGGAGGCCTGGCGTGCTGCGATTGATGGGGTCGCAAAGAGTCAGACATGACTGAGCGACTGACCTGAACTGAAGAGAAAAGAAAGGAAAAAAAAGCCAACTTCATCCTGATCTCATACACCATAAACACAAAAAAATCAACTCCAGTTGAATTGTAGATCAAAATGTGAAAAGAACCACAACAAACTCCTAGAAGATAATCTAGAATATTTTCTTGATCTCAGTGTAGGGAAAGATATCTTAAATAGGACAAACAAACACTAATAAAGGAAAAGATGACAAATTTTGAATTAAGAACTTTGGTTCATCAAAGGACAGCATTAAGAGTAAAAAGGTAAATCACAGAGTAGAAGCATGTGTTTATAACACATATGGTTGATAAAACTTGTATAGAGATCTCATAAATAATGAAAAGAATTCAGCTCTCAGCTTTTGGCTTGGAGGAGGCCAAGGTGCGCCTTTGTTTGGTTGTCCCTGATCCAAATTCAGCTGACACCAGCTGCCTGCACGCCACAATCCCTTGTTTCTTCTTTTTGTTTGATGCATTGCTTGAATGCATCATCTTCTGTCTCTGACAGTTGTCTGCTTAGCCATCAGCTTTTATATGGCCTGTGAAGGCTTCTCTCAAAAGGTAGGCTCAGTCCCTTACCCAACTGAGGCTCTTCACAGAGACCCAGTGAGTCTGTTTTGGTCTCTGGTATCAATCCCAGATTTTGGGGAAGAGAACTGGACACTTCGAGGCAAATATTCACCCAAAAGCAATGGCCAGCATTATGTTCGTTGGTCACAGGACTGCCCCTTCAAGGCTGTGGACAGGGGAAGTTCTTTTTTAAAATAATTTTTAAAAAACATATATATTTATTTTTGGTTGTGCTGGGTCTTTGTTGCTGTACAGGTTTTCTCTAACTGTGGGAAGCAGGGACTACACTCTAGCTGTGGCGCGGGCTTCTCATTGCAGTGGCTTTTCTTGTTGCCAAGCATGGGCTCTAGGCATGTGGGCTTCAGTACTTGTGGCACATGGGCTCAGTAGTTGTGGCACCCAGGCTTAGTTGCTCCGCGGCATGTGGGATCTGCCCAGACCAGGGATAGAACCCATGTCTGGTGCATTGGCAGGTGGATTCTTTACCACTGAGCCACTGGGGAAGCCCTGGAGAAAGTTCTTAAGAAAGAGTTGTAAACATCTCTAATATAACATCATTCTCTATATAACAGTGAAAGAGTTGAAACAATCTGTAGCTCTAATAGTAGAGGCTTGGGGATTGGTTAAAGAAATTATGGTACAGCATATGGGATAATATGCAATATGGACCTAACAGAAGCAGAAGATATTAAGAAGAGGTGGCAAGAATACACAGAAGAACTGTACAAAAAAGAGCTTCACGACCCAGATAATCACAATGGTGTGATCACTCATCTAGAACCAGACATCCTGGAATGTGAAGTCAAGTGGGCCTTAGGAAGCATCACTACGAACAAAGCTAGTGGAGGTGAAGGAATTCCAGTTGAGCTATTTCCAATCCTGGAAGATGATGCTGTGAAAGTGCTGCATTCAATATGCCAGCAAATTTGGAAAACTCAGCAGTGGCCACAGGACTGGAAAAGGTCTGTTTTCATTCCAATCCCAAAGAAAGGCCATGCCAAAGAATGCTCAAACTACTGCACAATTGCACTCATCTCACACGCTAGTAAAGTAATGCTCAAAATTCTCCAAGCCAGGCTTCAGCAATACGTGAACTGTGAACTTCCAGATGTTCAAGCTGGATTTAGAAAAGGCAGAGAAACCAGAGATCAAATTGCCAACATCCGCTGGATCGTGGAAAAAGCAAGAGAGTTCCAAAAAAACATCTATTTCTGCTTTATTGACTATGCCAAGGCCTTTGACTGTGTGGATCACAATAAACTGTGGATAAATCTGAAAGAGATGGGAATACCAGACCACCTGACCTGCCTCTTGAGAAACCTATATGCAGGTCAGGAAGCAACAGTTAGAACTGGACATGGAACAACAGACTGGTTCCAAATAGGAAAAGGAGTACGTCAAGGCTGTATGTTGTCACCCTGCTTATTTAACTTATATGCAGAGTACATCATGAGAAACACTGGACTGGAGGAAGCACAAGCTAGAATCAAGATTGACAGGAGAAATATCAATAACTTCAGATATGCAGATGACACCACCCTTATGGCAGAAAGTGAAGAGGAACTAAAAAGCCTCTTGATGAAAGTGAAAGAGGAGAATGAAAAAGTTGGCTTGAAGCTCAACATTCAGAAAATGAAGGTCATGGCATCTGGTCCCATCACTTTATGGGAAATAGATGGGGAAACAGTGGCAGACTTTATTTTTTGGGGTTCCAAAATCACTGCAGATGGTGATTGCAGCCATGAAATTAAAAGATGCTTACTCCTTGGAAGGAGGGTTATGACCAACCTAGATAGCATATTAAAAAGCAGGCATTACTTTGCCAACAAAGGTCCGTCTAGTCAAGGCTATGGTTTTTTCAGTGGTCATGTATGGATGTGAGAGTTGGACTGTGAAGAAGGCTGAGCGCCAAAGAATTGATGCTTTTGAACTGTGGTGTTGGAGAAGACTCTTGAGAGTCCCTTGGACTGCAAGGAGATCCAACCAGTCCATTCTAAAGGAGGTCAGTCCTGGGTGTTCTGTGGAAGGAATGATGCTGAAGCTGAAACTCCAGTACTTTGGCCACCTCATGCAAAAAGTTGACTCATTGGAAAAGACTGTGATTCTGGGAGGGATTGGGGGCAGGAGGAGAAGGGGACGACAGAGGATGAGATGGCTGGATGGCAACACCGACCCGATGGACGTGAGTTTGAGTAAACCCTGGGAGTTGGTGAGGGATAGGGAGGCCTGGCGTGCTGCAATTCATGGGGTCACAAGGAGTCAGACACGACTGAGTGACTGAACTGAACAGAACTGAAAATTATTTTTTCAGCCCCAGGAATTCCCAGGGGGTCCAGTGATTAGGACTCCATGCTTTCACTGCCAAGGGTACAGGGTTCGATCCCTGAGCGGGGAACCAAGATCCCACAATGTGACAAAAAAAAAATTTCTTTAGTCTGATTTTATTGACTCTGAAAAATTTTCGTAAATAATTTCTCTAATACTAGGTACATGTCATTTTAGAAATATAAGTATATAAACATAATTTGTATATAAATATTTATATAATATATACACATATAAATATTATATATACATTTTTATTTGTAATGAACCCTAGAATAAGAAGCTGTGAAACATTAATGGAATAGTTACTGGAAAGCTGTATTAATACCTGAGCTAGTAGGTACTGCAGTCCAGCAGATCAACTCGTGGTACAAAATCGTCTATTAGAACCTATGGTTTCCATGCCCCACACAAAGTTGATGGCTGTGGATAGAGGGGGAATATATAAATATATGGATGTATACATGTATATATTTATCTATATATATGTGTGTGTGTATTTCTGA
The DNA here is from genome assembly GCF_055505025.1 of Bos grunniens. Lineage (NCBI taxonomy): Eukaryota > Metazoa > Chordata > Mammalia > Artiodactyla > Bovidae > Bos > Bos grunniens. The sequence goes on from NC_141174.1 coordinate 14,717,509, forward strand.
AAGGACATGCACCAAAAGGTTAACAATGGTTATTTTTGTCTAGTGGGATTGTGTTTGGTTGTTTTTTTGTTTTGTTTTCTGTGTTTCCTGATTTTTCTACACTGAATAATGGATTATTTGTGTATTAAAGTCTGGAAGAGTAACTGAAAAATGTTTTCTACCTGTATTTAAGTCGTTATACAATGAGCAAAGCATGTGTTTATGTCATTTCAACTCCCTGTGCTGTGCTCAGTCGATCAGTCGTGTCCGACTCTTTGTGACCCCCTGGACTGTAGCCCGCCAGGACAGAATTCCTGTCCGTGGAATTCTCCAGGCAAGACTACTGGAGTGGGTAGCCTATCCCTTCTCCTGGGGATCTTCCCAACCCAGGAATCAAACTAGGTTCTTCTGCATTGCAGGCAGATTCTTTACCAGCTGAGCTACCAGAGAAGCCCTTCAACAACCTAATTTAAAATAGATAATATGGATACTTAAAGTTCTGTATTTAAGTTAAAAATTTTCCAAAAATCTGTTTCAAAAATAGAGCCTAGGAGAAGCTAAGCTTGGAATAAGTTTATTTTTATAAGCCCTTGGAGATCTCCATTGATTTAGGCCAATGGGATAAGTTTGCAGTTAAAAAAAAATAAATCTAGAGCCCAGTTAATATATTACATCAAGAAATGCCGTGTCCTTATTAAGAGATGATTGTGTCGATGTACTCTGCATGGTTTAGAACACATCCGGAAGAGTTGTCCATTTTAGCTCTTTACTTGCAGCGGAACAAAGAGAAACAAGATGAGGCCGGCAGCATCAGAGGTTGTCTGAGGGATGATGGAGAGAACTAGAGGTGGTTGGCCAGGGAAGGAACTTGCAGGAAATGTGATAGCAGTCTGTAAATATTTGAAAGGATATTGTGGGGAGTAGCGATCGAAGAGCAGAATTTATTAGGAAGCAAATTTTACTTAGGTCAACATAGGAAAGAGCTTTCTAGTCTCATTATCTCTCGGTGAAAAGGGCCTCTTCACAGATGGCTGGACCCTGGGGAACAGACTGGGGACCCTGGGGATTTTTGTCTTAGACCCAGTTCCTTTGTGGAGAGGTGTGAGAAAACCTCAGTCCTCCTCCTGTGTTTCTCCTTTCCTCTGTTGCGCTCCCACGTTCCCAACACTTCTAATCCTAGGTGTATGGAGTACTTGCCCATGCACTGAGCAGTTCTGCAACACCACCTGGGTGTCCTACAGTTGAACTCAGTGTTAAACACGCTCTGCCTGGAGATAGTGTCAGACCCCAGTCGTTGAGGGCTTAGTCCTACAGAACTGCTCCCGCCCCGCTTCAAATGCCAAACAGCAGTAGTAGGTCCCCAGGTTACCCACAACTTCCATCAGACGTGATTACAGACTAGAGGCTCCCACGACCTCCTCCCCCTTGGATTTGATTATTTGCTAGAACAAGTCAGAGAACTCAAAGAAACACTTAGGTTTACCAGTTTATTAAAAGATATGGCAAAGGTTACAGATGAACAGTCAGATACAGAGGGCGAGGTCTGGGAGGGTCCCAAACAGAGGAGCTCCTGTCCCCGTGAAGCTGGGGTGGGTCACCCTTCTGGTATGGAGACATGCTCACTGAACTGGCAGCTCTCCAAAGCCAATACTTTTGGGATTTTAATGGGGGCTTCATAATGTAAGTGGGATCCATCACTGACTCCATCTCCAGTCCCTCTCCTCTCTCAGGAGAGTGGATGGTGGGGCTGAAAATCCCAAGTTTCTAACCATGGCTTCTTTCTGGCTACCAGCCCCCATCCAGGAGCCCAAGAGTCACCTTATTAGAACAGGAGACCCTTATCACCCAGGAAACTCCACAAGATTAAGGAACTCCGTGTCAGGAACCAAAGTCAAAGACCAAATATTAGAACAAAAGGTAACTCCTAGTGCTCTAATCACTTAGGGAATTGAAAGGTTTTAGTTCTGTGCCAGAACTAGGGGCAGAAACTAGTATGTATGTACATATATAAAAAATATGTATGTATTTTCTATTATCTCACAGGAAATTTGGTTGCAAAAGCTCTAAGGTCTTTCCACTTATGAATTGACAAAAAAAAAAAACAAAGAACAAAAAACTGATCCTATTCATATACAAAAAAAAAAAAGACAAAAGTTGAGTCACAAATATTTGCTTGTCATTTATACTTTTATATTGCTACCAAACTCTGAAATTTTCAGTGTTTGAGGTTTACGTCAGTGAGTTGTATTTTATATTGAGAAGTGAACTTTGGGCTTCAGTTTCTTGCTGTCTTTACTAGAGGAGGTTCACCAGGGGTTATCTAAACACACTGAAGCAAACGCTTTTCTGAGTGCTCACAGAAAGGCTAAATGAACACACCGTACAGCTTGGTAGCGCCTAATGGTTGCGGTTAATCGCCTGGGCTTGCATCCTCTCTCTGTGTTTTCCTTTGCTTGCTTGCAAAGTGCATCCACCGTAGGCTTGTTGTGAACCGCGTCTTCATGGCATATTTCACATATGTTTTCCTTGAGGATGCCCAGCAGCTACTCAGTAAGTCATTGGTGAGTGAGTACATGGATGAAATGACAAAAACCCTTTACCTTATCCTGAATACACCAATGTAAGCTGGTCGAATGTAGAGGTGGCAGTCTCTGCTTTGGCACTGAATTCCAGTTCATTTCACTCTACATTCCATTCTGTCCTTTATGTTCTACCTAATTTAACCATTTGATGTCTGTGAAATGGGATCCTTCAATTAGGATTAATTTTGTGGGGACTTGTTTTGGGAAATGACTTTTTTTTTTTAATGAGTGGGTTATAATGGTCTTGAGAATTCTTAGATATGAAGACTTGAGTGATTTATGTACTGGGCCTCCCAGAGTATAAAGTTTGTGCCTGGAATATTTTTAGAAAGAGCAAGTTAGATGAAACTGCCAGGTTTTTTTTTTTTTTTAAAGACATAAGATAATTTTGATTGTGTTCCCTCTCAAGTATTGAATTTTTCTTTCCACGATTTTCCAGAGGATGAAGATCTAGAAAACACCAAGGTCACCTCTGTAGCAGCTTCTGCCTCTGATCCAGAGCCCGATTCGTCACCCTACAGGTAGGGACCACAACTACTTTGGATATTATGCTTCTTGGGGTTTTATCTTCTGAGGTTGTAATTGATGAAAAAAGTAAACAGCGACTTCAAGGGGGAAGACAAGTTGAAGTAAAGAGCATGGAATGTTTTGTCATTAATTAATCAATCCTTAAGCATGTTAGGGCTTCCTCAGTGGCTCAGCCGTAAGGAATCCGTCTGCAGTGCAGGAGACTTGCAGGAGATACTGGTTTGATCCCTGGCTCGGGAAGATCCCCTGCAGGAGGAACTGGCAACTCCATCCAGTATGCTTTCCAGAAGAATCCCATGAACAGAGGAGCCTGGCGGGCCACAGTCCATAGGATTGCAAAGAGTCAGACATGACTGAGCGACTGAACAACAACAAAGTGTGTTTAGGGGCAATGTCAGCTCTATCTCAGGTTATAAAATTTTCTTTTACTCTCAGAGAATAAAACTGTAACAAATAGTGCAGTATCTTCATTTATCTCCTCTTGAAGACCAGGTTCAAACGTTAAAACATTTAGAAACAGAGACTTTTAAGAGAGTGTGTGTTTGGTTTTTACCCATAAAATTCACACACACGCAGAAGTACAGCATTGGAGGCAGATTGTCATTGTGTAATTTTCAGATTAAATCATAGTGATGATCTTCAGATTGTCATTCTTAATTTCCCACTCCACCCATCTCATTCACCTGCCATTACTGGTATCAGAGTATATAGCAGAAAGGGAATAGTAGTACTGAGTCCTGAAATAAGTGGAAGCCTCACAACATTATTGGAATGATTAATGAAAAACCGTGCTGTGCAGGTGGGTATTACAGTCCAGCTGATCAGCTCATGGTATAGTACTGGCCAGTGGAATCTGTGGTCTCCATGCCCCCCCCAAAGTTAACAGCTTGGGGTGGGGGAACGTCAGGTTTTTTTTTTTTCTTGGCCACACCACATGGCATGCAGGATCTTAGTTCCTCGACCAGGGATTGAACCTTAGTCCCCTGTAGTAGACATGTGGAATCTTAACCACTGGACCACCAGGGAAGCCCCTCCATGATTTTTTTAAAATATTATTTCTTAAGTAGAAATTCATTCTTCCTACCTTTGTATATGAAATAAAACTTTTTCCTCCAGAATTCAGACAATGGAAGATAATAATGATTACTGTAATTATAATAGAGTTGGTGATAATAATATAATAGCCACACTTTTTTTAATGTCTGTCTGTAATAATGATGATAAAATCTTGTGAGTTAGTTGCTCAGTCGTATCCAGCTCTTTGCGATCCCATGGACTGTAGCCTGCCAGGCTCTTCTGTTTGGAATTCTCCAGGCAAGAATATTGGAGTGGGTTGCCATTTCCTTCTTCAGAGGATCTTCCTGACCCAGGGATTGAACTCAGGGCTCCTGCATTGCAGGTGGATTCTTTACCATCTGAGCCACCAAGGAGGCCCCAAATAAAATCTTTCTTTTATCGAATATTTGTTTGCTCAGTATTGAATTAGGTGTTTAAATGTGTTATCTAATTTAATCCTTGTAAGAAACCTAATGAAATAAGTATTTTTTTTAAGATGAGGAAAATTAAACAGTGAATGTAGTAATTTGCCCAAGTTCACACAGCTTTAGTTTTGCTTGCTCTAAAACTTATTCTCGTAAGTAGCAATATAAGGGTTCTGAGTTCTATGCTTAGAGCTACTCAGTTCAGTTCAGTCACTCAGTTGAGTCCAACTCTTTGCAACCCCATGAACCACAGCACGCCAGGCCTCCCTGTCCATCACCAACTCCCGGAGTCCACCCAAACCCATGTCCATTGAGTCGGTGATGCCTTCCAACCATTTCATCCTCTGTCGTCCGTTTCTCCTCCTGCCCTCAATCTTTCCCAGCATCAGGGTCCTTTCAAATGAGTCAGCTCTTCGCATCAGGTGGCCAAAGTATTGGAGTTTCAGCTTCAACATCAGTCCTACCAATGAACACACAGGACTGATCTCCTTTAGGATGGACTGGTTGGATCTCCTTGCAGTCCAAGGGACTCTCTTCTCCAACACCACAGTTCAAAAGCATCAATTCTTCGGTGCTCAGTTTTCTTTATAGTCCAACTCTCACATCCATACATGACCGCTGGAAAAAGCATAGCCTTGACTAGACAGACCTTTGTTGACAAAGTAATGTATCTGCTTTTTTTTTTTTTTCTGCACCATCCTGTGGTTTATTATTTTTTTTAATATAAATTTATTTATTTAAATTAGAGGCTAATTACTTTACAATATTGTATTGGTTTTGCCATACATCAACATGAATCCGCCACGGGTGTACATGTGTTCTCCATCCAGAACCCCTCTCCCACCTCCCTCCCCATACCATCCCTCTGGGTCATCCCAGTGCACCAGCCCCAAGCATCCTGTATAATGCATCGAACCTGGACTGGCGATTCGTTTCACTGTCTCTGCTTTTTAATATGGTGTCTAGGTTGGTCATAACTTTCCTTCCAAGGAGTAAGCGTCTTTAAATTTCATGGCTGCAGTCACCATCTGCAGTGATTTTGGAGCCCAAAAAAAGTCTGACACTGTTTCCCCATCCATTTGCCATGAAGTGATGGGACCGGATGCCATGATCTTAGTCTTCTGAATGTTGAGCTTTAAGCCAACTTTTTCACTCTCCTCTTTGACTTTCATCAAGAGCCTCTTTAGTTCTTCTTCACTTTCTGCCATAAGGATGGTGTCATCTGCATATCTGAAGTTATTGATATTTCTCCCAGGCAGTCTTGATTCCAGCTTGTGCTTCCTCCAGCCCAGCGTTTCTCATGATGTACTCAGCATATAAGTTAAATAAGCAGGGTGACAATATACAGCCTTTACATACTCCTTTTCCTATTCGGAACCAGTGTGTTGTTCCATGTCCAGTTCTAACTGTTGCTTCCCGACCTGCGTACAGGTTTCTGAAGAGGCAGGTCAGGTGGTCTGATATTCCCATCTCTTTCAGAATTTTCCACAGTTTATTGTGATCCACACAGTCAAAGGCTTTGGCATAGTCAATAAAGCAGAAATAGATGTTTTTTTGGAACTCTCTTGCTTTTTCCATGATCCAGCGGATGTTGGCAATTTGATCTCTGGTTTCTCTGCCTTTTCTAAATCCAGCTTGAACATCTGGAAGTTCACAGTTCACGTATTGCTGAAGCCTGGCTTGGAGAATTTTGAGCATTACTTTACTAGCGTGTGAGATGAGTGCAATTGTGCAGTAGTTTGAGCGTTCTTTGGCATGGCCTTTCTTTGGGATTGGAATGAAAACTGACCTTTTCCAGTCCTGTGGCTACTGCTGAGTTTTCCAAATTTGCTGGCATATTGAGTGCAGCACTTTCACAGTATTATCTTTCAGGATTTGAAATAGCTCAACTGGAATTCCATCACCTCCACTAGCTTTGTTCGTAGTGATGCTTCCTAAGGCCCACTTGACTTCACATTCCAGGATATCTGGCTCTAGGTCAGTGATCACACCATCGTGATTATCTGGGTTGTGAAGATCTTTTTTGTATAGTTCTTCTGTGTATTTTTGCCACCTGTTTTTAATATCTCCTGCTTCTGTTAGGTCCCTACCATTTCTGTTCTTTATTGAGCCCATCTTTGCATGAAATGTTCCCTTGGTATCTCTGAATTTTTTAAGAGATCTCTAATCTTTCCCATTCTGTTGTTTTCCTATATTTCTTTGCACTGATCACTGAGGAAGGCTTTCTTATCTCTCCTTGCTATTCTTTGGAACTCTGCATTCAAATGGGTATATCTTTCCTTTTCTCCTTTGCTTTTCGCTTCCCTTCTTTTCATAGCTATTTGTAAGGCCTCCTCAGACAGCCATTTTGCTGTTTTGAATTTCTTTTTCCTGGGGATGGTCTTGATCCCTGTCTCCTGTACAATGTCACGACCCTCCGTCCATCGTTCATCAGGCACTCTGTCTGTTAGAACTACCAGGTTATTACATATAAGGATCCTTTTGGAAGACATAATCTCCTCAAGGCACTGATTGAAAAAAAGTGAAAAAAGTGTTTGTCGCTCAGTCGTGTGTGACTCTTTGCGAACCGATAGACTGTAGCCTTCTAGGGTCCTCTGTCCATAGAGTTCTTCAAGCAAGAATACTCGAATGGGTTGCCATGCCCTTCTCCAGGGGATCTCCCCAACCCAGGGGTTGAACCCAGGTCTCCAACATTGCAGGCAGATTCTTTACCACTGAGCCACCCGAGAAAGAGATAGTTCATATTCTCAGCAAATCCCCTGAGGAGAATGTCCTCTGTCCTTCCATTTTCCTTCTCCCACCTTTGTTCTGCGCATGTTGATTTGTAGGATCCTTGGGGAATGGCTTTTGGTACAGAACTGATTTCTTTTTCTTCTTAAGAGTAAATGAATATTTTGAGTGAAGAATATAGAATATTCTTAGAAAAAGGGAGATACATTGTTCAAGTTTTTTTTTCTAAAATCTAGTGTGTGAAGAAAAAAAATCCAGCGAGTATGATGCCTGAAGGCTGGTGTTTGTGTTTTTTATATTTTCGCAACGGAAATGGCACGGCTCTATCTTTTCTAGTGAGGCTGGCTGGCTGACCTGGCTCTCCCTCCCTTTGGGATGGCCTCCCTGCTCTGGGTTAGCATAAACCAGAAGGCTTACAGTGGGTGTTTTTCCCTTACCTGGTTCATCATCAGCATCAAGTGATTTGCAATTTATTTTTCCCCAGATACCCTTCACTAATTCTTTAGAGCATAAAATGCTAATGTGAATATTAAATTTATGTAGCTGTTGCCTGTCCTGTCTAAAATATTTTTCTAAATAAGCAGAACTGTATTTGTGCAAAGTAACATACACAAAGGCAAAGGAGAGGTTAGATTTTAGGGCCATACACAGTAAGCTCGGGCTGATGGTCAGATTAACTGTGTGTTCTCACATTCTGAATAGTCCTCTTTTGTTCCCAAACGAAAGTTAACTCACTCATTTAATCACTCAACAGGTTATTTGTTGAGAGCCCGCTATTACCTGGCAGTGTTCTAGGCACTGAAGACACCATAAATGAACCAACAATCCAAGTCCCTGGTCTCATGCTGCTTATATTCTAGTGGGGGAGGCAGATGGAAAAAAAGTGAACATTGTATTTCATAAAATCTAAATTGTCATCAACTATAAGATGCAAAGAGTCGGACATGACTGAGCGACTGATCTGATCCAATAAGATGTACTGTTATTTTATATACCACAAAGAAAGGAAAGAATGCCCAAGATAGGCTAATAAGAGACTCCCCAACACACATGAAACTGGGACCCCCAAAACCTGCACCTTCAGTGAGAAGAGAAACAAAGAAAGAGATCATTCGACACAGAAAAGGACCTGAGGGGCAACTTGAATGTCTCCGCCTTGGCACTGAGCGAGAGGAGGAAAAAACTCCTCCCCTGAGAGTATGAGCCAGAAGTCTGTTATCTGAACTCATTCTGCCAGTGTGATCTAAACAAAACTCTTAGACACAACTCAATTCAAGTCGCCTCAGTTGGTGGCATTCCCAGGCCCTGGCAGGGATTCCATGTCATTCCAGGCCCCAGACTGTTTTAAGACAGCAGCAGTTTTTAGGACATCCTGTATATCAGCTGTATTAAAGTCAGAAAACAAAAATGTGTCTTGCAATCAACAAAAATATGGTACATAGTACATCAGGCAGTCATAAGTGCAGGGTAGAAAAATAAAGCAGGGTAAGGGTGTAAAGAGTGATGGGCCAGGGAGAGGAAGCATCCCCAAAAGCAATGGATGAGCAGAAGGGAAGAAGGAGGGAAGCAAGCCCTGAGAAACTGGGGGAGGATTCCAGCTGAGGCCATGTTGTTGTTTTTGTTTAGTCGCTAAGTCGTCTGACCCTTCGCGACCCCGTGGACTGTGGCCGGTCAGGCTCCTCTGTCCATGGGATTCTCCGGGCAAGAACACTGGAGTGGTTAGCCATTTCCTTCTCCAGGGGATCTTCCCAACCCAGGGAGCAAATGCCCATTTCCCGCATTGGCAGGTGGAGGCCATAGCACACCCCAGTGTCCTTAGGTGAGGGAGAGTGAGGTGTTTGAGGACTCAGGAGAGTGAAGAAGCCATTGTGACTGGAGTGGACTGGGGAAGGCAAGAGATCATTCTAGGAGATAAAATCAGAGTGCAGAGGGCCTTAGGGTTCCACGGGACAGGCTCGGCTGTGGACGCTGCGCATGCAGAGGGAGAAAGACCCAGTCCCTGCCATCAAGCTCACCTCCTCATAGAGGAGACAGTTAATAAGTAGTGTCAAGGAACCAAATTGGACTCTCATTTCTGGGTTTAAGAGAATAAAATAGACTCACAGCCTAGACCAATTTACACTTTACACGGGATAATCAACCGCAGGTCTGATCTTCGTAGTAACTGCCCCTTGTTTGTTTTGAGGTAAGTTTAAGTGACTTAGATATTGTAAACGATGGCTCTGTTTTATCTGAGGAAGAGCTGATTTATAAACTAGAAGTGATTTTTCTTGTTTATGTTCAGAAAGAAAGAAGAAAAGAAACTAATGAACTCCAAAGTAAACCCTCTGTTTCCCTATGCAGTTTATAGTATTGGTTCCCAGTCGTTCACTCAGCCTTTCTGAGGACATGGGCGATACCCTAAAGCAGCAGCTCTCAAAACTTTACACTCTTAGAAATTATTGAGGACCTTAAAGAATTTTTATTTATGTGACTTATATCTATCAATGTTCACCATACTAGAAATTAAACCTGCAAAATTAAAAAAAATCATTCATTCATTTAAAATAACAATAAGGAATTCATTACATGTTAATATTAATAACTTGGCTTTAATGAAAAACAACTAGTTTTCAAAGAAAAATAGTTCAGTGAGAAGAGAGATGCTGTAAATCTCTTTGAAGTGAAGTTGCTCAGTCGTGTCCAATTCTTTGCAACCCCATGGATTGTAGCCTACCAGGTTTCTCCATGGGATTTTCCAGGCAAGAGTACTTGAGTGGGTTGCCAATTCCTTCTCCAGGGGATCTTCCCAACCCAGGGATAGAACCTGGGTCTCCCGCGATGTAGGCAGATGCTTTTACCATCTGAGCCACCAAGGAAGTCTTTAATGTCTGCATTAACAAAAGACAGTTGGATTCTCAGGTCCGCTTCTGTGTCCATTCTGTTGTGATATCATATGTCAGGTAGTGTCTGGAAAATGCTTAACAAGATGAAAAAAGGCAAACAATATTTTAGAATTATTATGAAAGGGTTTGACTTCACACACTGCCCTGAAAGAGGAGTCTTAAGGATGCCAGCGGTCCCCAGACTGTACTTTGATAACTGCTTCTGTAAAGATTCCACCCCACATTTTGATGGCAACAGATTTTCAAGAGGCCTGGGATATTGCACTACAGCCCTGGCATTTAACTCCACTTTTCTAGTCTCTCTGAATCCAGAAGAAATGGAAGAGAGAATATGTTATTCCCTTGCTTCTTTAAAATTAGCTATTAGAATAGTTGTATCTGAAGTCATTGGAAGAGTAGATTAATATGCTTTAAAAAGGAAAAAAAGTGGGCTTCCCTGGTGGCTCAGTGGTAAAGAATCTGAGTGCCAATGCAGGAGACACAGGCTCGAAACCTGATCTGGGAAGATCCCACGTGCCTTGGAGCAACTAAGTCCCTGTGCCATAGCTACTGAGCTTGTGCTCTAGAGCCTGGGAGCCCCAGCTGTTGAGCTCACGAGCAGCAACCACTGAAGGCCTTGCACATCCCGAGCCCGTGCTCCACAAGAGAAGCCACCGTAATGTGGAGCCCACACACCACCACTAGAGAATAGCTAGAGAAAAGCCCGCGCAGCAACAAAGACCCAGCACAACCAAAACTAAATTTAAGAAAGAAGTATAAAAGATCATACTTTTTTTTTTTTAAAAGAGGAAAAAAAACTGGTTGCCTTGCTTTTATCACCCGTGAACTGGCTGTGCGCTGAGTAGCAGTGATAAGACGTGAATGGAAACACTGAACTGCTCCTGGGATAGCAGGGGAGAGCCTTGCCTTGCTAATCAGTCTACACTTCCTTTCTATTGTGATCAGTTTCAGGCTTGGGCGGGGCCTCCTCCCTTTACTTCTAAGGGCAGCTTTCGTGTAGAACAGAACCGGGATTCCAGCCCCTCTTTTGTTGAAGTTCTGCTTGGAGCAAATGGCATGGGTCCCAGAGTGGGGAATAAAAGCCAGACCTGCAGTCCACCTTAGACAACTGACCCGTGTATTTACTATGGTTCTCGGGTCCTGGGACCTGGCATTGTCCGTCCTGGATCCTCACATGGTATCACTGCTTTACTGTGGGGCCATTTCAGCCCAGGGCGTTGGTCAGCTGAAATGACGGTGGACCTAAATGCCAGAGGAAAGCAGGAGTTGGGGGTGCCCTTGAAGGCTTTTTTTTTTCCCTTTCATTCTGAGTTTCTCCAAGACTACTGTACCTTTTAGAAGAGTCCTTGAGGGGAATTCCTGGGCAGTCCAGTGGTTAGGTCTCCATCCATGTTGTCACTGCCACGGACCTGGTTCAGTCCCTGGTCGGAGAACTAAGATTCCAGAAGCCACATAGATCAGCCAAAAAAAAAAAAAAAGAGTCCATGAATTGACATGCTGTCTTCTTCTGGGAGGTCACAGATGGTGTCTCCAGTGACAGAGGATGCCACAGAAGATAAGCAGAAGGCCGCCCGTGCCGGGGAGGCCCAGGCCTCGGTGGAACAGGAATTGCTGTCTGCTGACCAGACCCAGATCCTCAGCAAGGTCGGGAGCACGTTCTTTCTCTCTGAAAAGCACAAGTTTGGATGCGTTTGGATAGATTGGAATTAGAAAGCACTGCCATCTTACGCTTAGTTATGTGGGGAACAATCGTGTGTATTGTCCCCAGGTCCCTCACTGTACTAGCACCCAGTAAGCATCTGTTCAAGAAATGAAGGGTTATAATGAATGTTCACATGTTGTCTAAAATCCTGTCCATCTGAGGAGCCCTTAACCATTGAATTATGTATTAGTCTCAGCTTTCTTGTGGTAGATCTACTTGGGACTTATGGTAAAGATTCCATAGAAGTGGTACTGATAGCAGTGGTCTCCCTGCCTTGGAGGGAATAGTTGTTCGTATCATTATTAACATATACATTATGTATAATGTATACATATATACAGAATACATTATATATAATATATACATATTAACATATACAGAAGAACAAATGGTGTTGGTGTCAGTAAAGACAATTCCAGGCATTATAATTATATTTGTATAATGCTTTATAGTTTACAAAGCCTTTTTATCCAACAACACTTCATTTACCCCTGAGAACAGCGCCGTGAGACAGGTACTACTACTATGTTGCTACTTTACAAATGAGGAAACTGTGGTTAAGAGCTGGTATTGACTTTACTTTGCAGCTAATAAGTTGCAAGCTAAATCTTTGTTTAACCTTCTGGAAAAGGAAGGACTCATTTAAGGAAGTTAGTCAAAGTCTGGTTTAACTCATTTAACAGTGGTGATAAGAGCTGAAGGACTCTCTAGAAACAGATATTATGAGAATATAATCTGGGAGGATTACTGCATCCATGTATTCATTCATTCATTCATTTCTTGCAAATGTCATTCTGACACTTGACTGGAGTCACTGATGTGAGCTGTCTCACGGATGGGCTCTTCCGTGTTGGCAGTAGGTGTGCATTTCTTCTTAAGTTGCCTACCAACTGCTTGGAGAAGGAGCAGGAAATTAAGGCACGATGGTGCGAAATAGGGGAATGCTAATCTGAGTGGTTTGAAGTGAAACCCACTAGGGAGAGGCCGCTGTCTCCTGCTATGGGTCAGTGAGGGCTGTGAGTATCGATTGACATTTGCACTCTTCTATGCAAGTCAGATGTCTGGCAGTGGGTATACTGTTGAAATGCAAATCCTGGGGCTGGTCTAAGGTGAGATTGTGATTATTTATAGAACATTGTTAGTGGATGAGGCAGCCTGTGTCAGGTGGGACGTCCAAGGTGTGCCACGGGTGAGAGACAGGGGGACAAGGGAGCCAGAGTAGGAGCCGGGTTCTTTCTCTACAGTACTTTGATGGACTGATGGACAGCGATCTGGAAGGAACCTCTGGACGGAAATTGTAGCAGGAGGACGTGTGGCTGAGTGAAGGCCCAGAAGCAAGAGCTGTCCTGAGAGGAGCTGTGGGGAGGGGCTGTGCAGGCGTGGCCAAGAAACACCGCAGACGGGAAAGTCAGTAGCAAACCTTGAGGATGTTTGTGGGCCAGGTTTTTATGAAGAGTCTGAAGTGGGAAAGTAGCAAAAAGCTGAGAGAACATGAAAGAAGCTCTAAACTAGGGAACATGTTGGTGGCATGAAAATAAAAGTGGGTAGAGTTTATTACAACCTGTGGCTGGAGGAGAGAAAAGGAACGTTGACCAACGGGGGTCAGGAGACTTGTGAGTCAGGAGAGCGGAGGTAATAATAATAAGGCAGGGCTGGCAGCCTTCAGTTGGAAAGAGGCCAATAGGAACCTGCCATTGCATATGTCCTGTGACCAGAACTCTCTTGTGCAGATGGCCAGGTACCACGGCCCACAAAGGTCTGGGGACATCGTGATGATCCAGTCTGAGCACACAGGAGCTGTCGATATTCTGTCAGCTGATTTGGAATCTGCAGACCTGCTGGGGGACCACAGGAGAGGTGAGACCTTTGGGGGCGTAGAAGGTGTTTTTGTTTTGTTCCTGTAAGTATTTAAGAAGGGCAGGCAGATAGATGGAAGGAAAGAAAGGAAGGAAGGAGAAAGCATCAATTACATACGACCAAAAGAGGAAGAACACCAGTGTCTGAATAGAGTAGCTCTATTCGGTTTATATATATATGGTACTCTGTTTACTGTATATATGTCTGGTACTCCATCCTGGGGTGTGTGTGTATAGATAAATATTTGTGTATTTATTTATAATAAAGTTTAAAAGAGACCTGTTTCTTGAGCTGAGCAGCTGACCCACCTCAGGGCAATGCTCCCTCCTTCCTTGTGAACAGAAGTCAAGGAAGCCAGTAGGAAGAACGTCTTTGACTATGACCACCTCCCCTAAGCAAAAGGCCGGGTGTGGCAGCGTTTCCTCGGGGTTTCTTTCTCAGTAGTAAGCAGTCTGTCCTTTCAGTCTCCCCACCTCTCATGGCTCCTCCGTGCATCTGGACCTTTGCCAAGATGAAGGAATTCAAGAGCAAGCTGGGCAAAGAGAAGAACAGCCGTCTGGTGGTGAAGCGGGGGGAGGTGGTGACCATCCGGGTGCCAACCCATCCCGAGGGGAAGCGTGTCTGCTGGGAATTTGCAACTGATGACTATGACATTGGCTTTGGAGTTTACTTTGACTGGACCCCGGTAACCAGCACCGACATAACGGTGCAAGTCAGTGATTCCAGTGAGGATGAGGACGAAGACGAGGAAGAAGACGAGGAGCTCGAAGGTACATTGAATTTGAACATAATTTGCGGTCTCCTTTCCTGGTTCAACCTAATTTCTAGCAATCACCAAGCGATCACTTCCTGCCTTGTACCCGTCCTCCTGTTTCTGAGAATGCAGGCAGAGAATCCCTTTCAGCTTTGCAAGCCAAGTTGAGTGATGCAGGCTGAAGTCAGACCCTCTGAGAACATTCTGGTGGGGTAGTAGTGATGCCTGAGTGGAAGGCCTCTGTTCTTTTTAATCGGTACCTGGCTGTGTTGTCCTCCAGGATCTGCTGGGGACGGGGGTGGGTTGGGGGCAGGGAAAGGGGTGTTGTGCTGCTGTGTGTAGAGGCAGTGTTTTTCAGATCACGTATGTAAACCTGAGATTATTTTTTATTTCTCTCTTAGAGATATTTATATTTCTTTCTCTGTGGGATATTTACATTTCTTCTTGGTCTGGAACCAAGCTGAGTGACTGCAGTTTGCCAAACATACCCATTCTCTCCTCCTTCCAGACTGTCACAGCTGGCTGACTTCTGTTTACTTCTACCTTCGTGCCCAGAGCAGTTTTAAAAATAGTCTCTGTGCTATATTCCAGTCCTTACTCACAAGCCTACTCACAATGGCCCTAAGGCTGCCTTTATTTTTTTAAATAAGCATTAGCCTTATTCCTTGATTTTCCCATATCATCCTACAGTCAACCCCTTAACTTGCTTCTTCATGGAAAAGCAAGTCTATAGGGAGGTCTGCATGTATTCAAGAAGGAGGAGAACCTAGGATCTTATTTGTTGCTCCTCAGGGGACCATTAGGGGTTTGGGGGTCACTTGCTATAGCACCTTTACCTGCATTTCCTACTTCCTTTAGTGAGTTCTTTCACCTGTTGAATCTTCCCTTCTTAAATATCTTGCCCTCCCCCTTGGAAATTTCCAGATACTCCTTGGAAATTTCCAGATACTCCTGGAGCTAGGAAGGCTCTGTAAGGCTAAATCATTGTTTCTCAATGCAAATACTGTTGGCATTTGGAAGGAGACACTTCTTTGTTGAGAAGGTACTATCCTGACATTTAGCACTCCTGAACCCTTGAGCACTAAAGGCCAGTATCACCCACTGGTCACTCCGATGGCCTAGTTGGAGGCCACTAGACATTTCCAAATGCCCCGTGGGGGGAAAGCCACCAGCTTGTTACCTGGTTCATCTTCTTGCCTTCAGGTAGGCCTTTTTGTTCTCTGAATTCATAGCCGAACACTCTGCCCTTTGCTCACGCAGACCCCGTCCCAGCTGGAGACGTGGAGCGAGGCTCCAGGAGCTCCCTGCGGGGCCGCTACGGGGAGGTCATGCCCGTGTACCGCCGGGACAGCCACCGAGACGTGCAGGCCGGCAGCCACGACTACCCCGGCGAGGGCATCTACCTGCTGAAGTTCGACAACTCCTACTCCCTGCTTCGCAACAAGACTCTCTACTTCCACGTCTACTACACGAGCTGAAGGCCCGCCGGGACGGGACGCAGGTGGCGTGCGCCGGCTGGAGCAGGCTGCCAGCTGGGGCCTCTTGTCCTGGATAGGCAAGGGCTCCAAGCTGAGCGTGGGGCGCCCGACCCTCCCGCCTTGTTGGCGGACCTGACTGTTGGCCCCATCCGTGTAGCTTTGCCCCGTCCTTGGCTTCCGCAGATGGTGGCGTGGTACCCCTGCTCTGTGGTCCCTGACTCACGCTCTCGTTGCTTCCGACTCCAGCAAAATCTCTCTGCGGAGGACACCCATCAGGCCAAAAGCCTAAAAGGAAGTTGGGTGTTGCCTTTTCAAAATAGGTTTGTTTTGGTTCCAGGTGTATGCTTTCAACTGCTGCGCTCTCCTCTTGCAGAGCCTTCACGCAGGCGAGTTTAGTGGCCACCCACTCTCTTCACTTTTCGAAAGGACAGGAAGAGGGAACAGCACTCTGTCCGTGAAGGAGCCCAGTGTCGGGGATGCGGAAAGCTCTGGCCAGCCTCTCACCACTGCCGTATTCCCGCCTGCTGGTTCTGCCCGTTCTCTAGCACAGGCTGGGAGCCCTCACTGCCTCTGGAGGGCTGGTGATTTCACCCTGCCTCTCCTTCTCTCCTTTCCCTTTTCTAAGTCTGTGCCATCACAGCAAGAACTTCCATGCAGTCCAAAGTGATGATCCCTGTAGTCTAAGCTATTCTGGGAAGAAAAACTGCCTCCATCACTTCCTATTTCAAGAGGCGGTGTTCCTTTCCAAGGGCCCTGGGGGTGGAAGGGGGAAGGGTGGAAATTAGGTACTGGGTTGATCTCAGATGCCACATCTCAAGTGTTACTAAATCATTTTATGTATAATCAAAGAAGGAGGGGTAGATAATCTGAGAGAAGAGGTTAAAAAACAAAACAACACTCCAGATTCCCCACCGCTTTTTTTTTTTTTTTCGTCTTTAGAAAATGGGTGATATTTAGAAATTTTGCTTTGGGACCAGTCAGATTTCCTAAGTTTCTAGATGTCTAGGTTGCTTGCATTCAGGGCTACAGGCTTTTGGTGTTCGAAGTCTCGAAGGGGAGGTGGTCATGAAGCCTCACTGCTGCTGCTGGTCGGCTTTGTTCTTTTACCAGGCTGAAGCCTGTACGTTCCCTGGGGACGGCCTTTTCCACGCCATGAAACGGGCGTGCCGCGGGGAGCTGCCTGCAGTGTCCCCAGAGGCACGTGGTGGCCAGGCCCCGCCCCAGCCAAGGAGGAGGCACGTCTGCGACCATGTACCTCCTCCTCTTATTCCTTGCGTCAAGCCTGTTGCTACTGCCTTAGAATTCTGAGGAAGAATTAGATTTATTTATTACTTTTATTTATTGTTAAAGCCACATTTCACTTCACCTTTGAAACAGTTCCCATCTGTTTCTCAGAAGGCTTCCTTCCACCTGCCCTGAGACACTGAGGCCCCCTCTCCTGTGGAGTCTAACTAAATGGAGATTTCAGGCAAAGACGGGGAGGGCTGATGTTCCACTCCTGTGGGGTCAGTCCCCGTGAGGCTCTGGGAGGGGTCTGCCCCTCCTGAGGTGGACGAATGATGCCCCCCCGAGCCCAGCCTGCTGCCCGCAGCGCTCCCTGTGAGGATCTCTAGGTTGTGAGGGAATCTGCCCGTTTGTCCAGGATTGAGTGAATGTAGAGGACTTGACCAGCCAACCAGAGGCATCCCGTGATGCCAGGACTGCCAAGCCCTCCGCCTGCTCTGAGGAGTCAGCTGCGTCACGATGCTTCCTTTGGCTCCTTCCTTCCCTATGTGGGAGCCTCACACCACACCTCCCCTCTGCACAGAAGCAGAAACTCAGCGACCAGGGCTCCCCACGACAGGTCCGTAGCGGCACCTCCGTCACGAACAAAGGGCGCTAGAGCCGCACCGTCTGTTCCTCTGGGAGCACAGCCCCAGGTGGGAGAGGATGCGGGGCCCACCGCAGCATCCCTCCTCCTCCACGCGGCCTCATACCTCCATTACTTTACGTCTGAGTGCGTTCTGTAGAGGATTATACACTGGCCCAAATCTCTATGCCCTGTAAGAAGTTAGTAACTATTCTAGCAACTGCCTATTGAGGCGCTGAAAGCAAACTCGCTGTGCGGTCATCCCATCAGGTAGCCGTGTGATCATCACTGAAATTGAATCATGCCTTAGCTAATTGAATAGAATCTTTATAAAATAATTTTCTACCGAGCTCTTCTCCAGTCAGCTAAAGGCTGGCTTATTTTTCCTGTTTATTGTTAACTTCCGACTTTCTGTTAAGACGGAGCTGTCAGGTCATTGGAGGCTCCCTGGGATGACACTTTCTGTTGTTGATTTTTGCCACGAGAGTCTCTGTATACTTGTTTTCTTTAGAATCCTAGTTCTGTTGCATCCAGGAAGCCTGAGGGACTCGTTCCCATCGCCTCAGTGTGCCTGTTATTGTCTGGTCACTTTTGAAGTCCTGGACATTGTTATATTTCATTCTGTACCTGTGTTTCGTTAACAGTCAGTGCTTCTTTGATCCATTCACACACACACACACACACACAAATAGCTAAAAGAAGATATTTTCACCATCTAATGAATTTACTATCCCATATTAAGTCATCTGAAATAACTGAACTTTGGGGACAAAATATTACCTATAAAACACATGTAATTACTGAGAATTTCATGGTTCAGCAAACCCTAAGAGGTCGTCATTTCCTTAGTCTCTCTCTCTCTCTCTCAGTTTACGGAACCAAACAATGAAGTGAAAATCACTTGCTTTCACCTTCACCCTGTTCTTTAGAGCATAAATATTAATGTACAATGGAAAGAAAGTACTTCCCAGTAGGAGAGACTGGAAGTCTCTCCACAAGGTGGCCAAGTTCTTAAGTTTCTTTGGTTTATTTAGTTTTGCTACTTTGTTGAGAGATGGGACATTTAGAAAGTTTAGGGTGTTAATTTTTCTCAACATTTTATTTTGAAAAATTCTCAGCAAACAACATTTAAAAGAAGTATAGTATAAGCACCCTTATGTATATCCATCACGCAGATTTTAAAATTATAAACTGCTAACTTTTAAACAAAGATGATTCTGCTGTTCTGTTCCTTTTGACAAGTGTCCAGTAGAGTATTCCCTTCACAGACATCACCTCTCCAGTGTCAGAGAGTTCCTGGTTTTTAGCAAACTCACCTCATTCAGTGCCAGTTAACCAGGGAGGTGATCCTCATAAAAATGTTTCCTGTTCTCCATTTTTCAGAACTCATGCTATATTTTCCCTTTTGTACTCTTGCCTGGAGAATCCCAGGGACAGAGGAGCCTAGTGGGCTGCCGTCTATGGGGTCGCACAGAGTCGGACACGACTGAAGCGACTTAGCAGCAGCAGCAGCAGCAGCAGTAGGCTCTAAAAGCTAATGTTTTCTTCTCTATCTGGCATGTCAGAGTGAAGGTAATTGTGAAACTGCTTTCCACTGGAAGGACTTTTTTCTGATCTCTGTTGCTTTCCAACATATCCTCAGGACTGAAATTAACACTTGGATCCTCAGACATAATGTAGCTTTAAAATGGAAGTAGGTAGTAACTTGAAATTAGGCCATTCTTAGTTTTTTTTTCCTTAATTGATTCATGCACTTTAAAAATATTTTTATCTGTTATTTAGGAAAGAAAATCTTATACTTTTAAAAAGTATATATTGTCCCTTATAATATATATATGGAAGAGTTTTAACTGAAAGTTTCCTGAAAGCTCACTATCTTATTTTGATCAGTGGGTTTAGATATTACTATAAAACATCATTTATAGAAAATACCTGTATGTTTTTGATGAGCCCTATCCAGTCCCACTTTGAAAGAAATTAGGTGAAACCCAAACCCAAAATATTTTTATGTTTAAGACCACTTTTCTGCAGAATGTTGCCTTTTAACCCCAAAGTATAAGGTTCTAAGGTACAGAGCTGAGTGACCCCTAACATTTACACAAAAGGCTATTGTTTTAGAGGAAGGGATAGGAGTGAAAAGGATCGTGCAGCTTGAGGAACTGCTCTTTTTTTTTTTTTTTTTTTACATTGATAGTAAGGAATGAAAACGAGAGAGAGAAAAGCTATTAAATGTATCCCAGAATCTTGCTCATATACTGATTCTGTGTAGTTCTTTAGTTTGCTTTTCATCCATTGAAATTTTTCTTTTGGCCAGAAACCTCACTGGTTCTCACTGTGCTTGTTGGAGACATCCCAGACTCACTTTGCTTTCTTTTCCAACAAGATTGCCTTTGGAAATATTTTTGAGTAGGTCTCCTCTGCTAAGTGTAACCCTGACCTGAGGATTGACTTCACCTCTATACCCTCTGGGACTTGTGGGTCCAGCGCCATGAAAAAAGATGGTGACTTTAGAAAGGCTAGGAGGAGTTCCTGCTATGTCCCCGTAGCCTCAGTTGGTTTTGACTATGGCCAAAAAGGGATGAAACAGATCCATTTTGACCAACATCCCGGAATAGCCTCAAGCCACAAAACTTTTTGTGAACGAGCTGTGCCCTCTGTAGGCTGACCTCCCTGTGAGGGGTAGGAATCTATTTCCCTTTCATCTTGTGTGGGCCAGTCATACACACACAGTCAATGGGACCAACAGACAGACGCAATTTGGTCTTCCTTTTAGAGCCTCCATTTAGAATCTCTCCTGGGTCGAAAAAGTTCACACCAACCTCTTTAACTAGTCTGTTTCCACCTAGCCAGAAGCGTAGACCTTTTGGAAGCCTGAATTTGCTAGAAGTGGAAAGGGCACCGACCCTATAGAATCTTAGTGGTCGAAAAGAATTGGAAAGTGAGTTTCCATATGAAGGAAGGTGGTCTCATTTTTTTGGTGAGGGGTAGCTTGTTAAGGGATTCAAGCTCTTTAGAGAGCAAGTCCTTGTATTCATTGTATCTGATTGAGCTCATGGAGCCACCATGCATGAATCTTTGGGGAGTAAGTAGGGGATGGGTGTTTAAAACTAGTCACAAGTTGGGTGCTTCCCAGCAACCCAATATATGGTGAGTGTCCCTATGACCGAAGTCCCAGTTTTCATGCATGTGGGATCCTGTCCCTAGGTCCTCATTTCCACACAACTGAGAGACAGAGAGGGGCGAGACCCATATCCAAGTTTACATAATTAACCAGAATTAGATAATAGTGTGAGCTGAGTAGATAAGCTGATCAGCCTTGGCTGGAAGTAGGGCTGGGAGGGGTATGACTTACAGCCCCACCTTGGGATAGCTGGGTGGGTAACTCCTGTGTGACTGTGCAGTTGGAACTCTCCTTAAGCTCACCAAGTGAGTGAAAAGGATGTGATGATGCTATACTGATGGGGATGACACACTAATTGAGTTGGCTGGGAAACAGAGCAAGGCCTCCGTCTACGGGCCCTAGACCCTGTCACCGGCCATGTGTGCGATCTCAGCGTGAGGCGGCAGCTCTGCAGGTCCGCAGAGTCTGGCTTCAGGGCCCACTGAGGGGCCAGTCTAATGTGGGCAGTGACTCTGGCCTTCCGCAAAGGAGAACCTCCTGAGAGTCTGTTCCCATTGGCCTCTTTTCTGGGAATGGGTGGCGGCACCCTGGCAAGAGCTGCTTTGGTTCTTTTGGTACCTGGTTAATGATCAGTGTCACCCACTTGCTCTGTCCAGCCAGTCCAGCACCTGTGGGCACGCCTTTGACATCTACCCAGTTATTTAGGTAGTGAGATTAGGGCAGGATCTGGGACCCAAAGGGTGAGAGAAACTTTGCTAAGTATTGTGTGGCCAGATTTCAGAAATCACCACTCCCTCTGGGGCGCTGCCCTGTCCCTCATGAACCAAGAAGGCCAGACAGAGCCCCTCCTATCTTAAAGTCTCGTCACTAGTCTAAGAAGACGCAATTAATTACCTAAACCCTTGTTAGTGGGGGTTCATTTACAAACAGCAGTGTCCTCAGAAACTAAGTCCAAAGGCACAAGACTCTGGCTTTGAAATAATCTGTAGTCCCGGTCACTGGTTTGAACTCACAATCTGATTTCTTTCAGTCCCCCAGGTATGTGGACCAGAGTTGATTTCATGGCTCTTCTTCACTCTGATAAACAGATGAAGAACATGTATGCCAGAAATTTAGAGATACAGGCTTTTGAAAAATTAAATTCCATAGTTCTCTGTCATTTTAAGCTGACAGGTTTGATTCATCTAGGGATAAAATATGTGAAATGGTTTCCAGGGGATCAAGTACATATATTTTCTGAATGTTCTGATACAGGATCATGAACAATTGTAAAGTTTTGGTTTGAAATATGATAGTATATGGGATAACAGAAGAGCCTTTAACTCACAGTCAGGTAAAGGAGCTCTCCTCCTGAACCCTTTTCCTCACTCAGGTTTGAAATGCCTCATCTGTAATGTTACCTGTAATTGATTATTACCGTTGGTTTTCAGGTTCAGTCAAGGATCACATGGAAAACATTATCCTAATTCTTTCCTCTCCTCTCCTAAGCAGCATATTTTACTGAGAAATTTAAAAAATTTAAAACTCCACTAGCATCCTCTTCTGAAATGATTGTCCCATAAATGAATCTGTTTTTTATTTAGTCAACCTAAATTATTTCCATTTAGCTATGTTCAAGAGCAAGTAAAGTGTGGAGAAAGGAACCTCATCACCCATGACTCTGCTGTACCCTTTTCCCTTAATAATGGGAAGTGTCCTGAAATCCCCAGAAGAAAGCTGCTTTGTAATCAAAGTGATGGATTATAAGAAAGCCAGTCTTTGGGTAAGGATAATTGGAATAGAGGAGGTGCTTGAAGATCTCCTAAACTACCTTATGCCATTTAGCTTGTGTTTCTGAAAGGCCTGCTTTGGCGCCATGCACTGAGATCTATCAGTTGACTGAAAGATGATCATGCTTTCTTGGTAAATGTTTTTAAGCAACTGGCAACCACCAAGGCGTTCTTTCCTTATCATTCTGGATCATGCACTGATGCTGACATTGCAGAAAGGGGTCTGGAAGGGAAACAGTGTCACAGCCTTTTCTCTAAAATACACGGTATCCCAAGCGATCATTTGTCACAGTCAACTAGTTATGTGTTCCCTTTCATGACAAATGCTGCCAGCATCGCCTATGATTTCTAAGAACTCTGAACCAAATTGTTATTTGTTATGTCCTGCTGAGTGGTTTTCCCTTTAATAAAATACTGTATTTCCACTACCCCGTGGCACTGAGCGTGTTGCCTGATACACATGGGATCCTGAGCTATTGTTCCTGAAATAGCTCAGTTCTTGTGTTTTTATATTATGTAACCGTTTTGTGATGCTTTTGTGCATTCTTTGTCTTCTCTTCTGAATTTTGACATGTCATAAATAAACTTTTTCACTATGCACCTGAAACATCTGAGTTATACTTTAATTTTTAACATTTTTTCTTCATCTCTCTGCGTCTTAAGAGGATAAATGTTCTTTAAACCTGTGAATTATTTTATAATCTATTATAAAAATTTAAGAAAAATTAACAAGAAAAAGTTAAGAGTGAGATTAATGATAGAGCTTTCATCCGCATTTAAATTAAAAAATATATATGTATATATATATATTTGGCTGTGCCGGGTCTTGGGTGCTGCACGTGGACTTTATCTGGTTGTGGAGCACGGGCTTCTCATCGCCACGGCTTCTCTTGTTGCAGAGCATGGGCTCTCGACCTGCTGGCTCAGTAGTTGTAGCATACAGGCTTAGCTGCTTCGTGGCATGTAGGATCTTCCCAGACCAGGGATAGAACCCATGTCCCCTGCATTGGCAGGTGGATTCTTTAACCACTGGACCACCAGGGAAGTCTGCATTTAAATTTATAGCTGAGTATGAACTGGGATCTGGGCTTGGCCCAAGGGAAGAAACGTTAAGAGTTGTCGTTTAGTCACTAAGTCATGTCCAACTCTTTTTGCAGCCCCAGGGACTGTAGCCTGCTAGGCTCCTGTGTCCGTGGGATTTCCCAGGCAAGAATACTGGAGTGGGTTGCCATTTCCTTCAACAGGAATCTTCCTGACCCAGGGACTGAATCAGTGTCACCTGCATTGGGAAGCAGATTCTTTACTACTCAGCCACCAAGGAAGCCCCTAAGTTTAGAGTGATGATTACTAAATAGAACTTCATTTGTTTTGTTAGTATTTGATCCCCAGGGATGTCCATTTTCCGGTGGGCTGACTCTATTCAAACTAACAATCAGGACTTTGGACACCACAGTAATCATTGAACATAGTCTGGGTAATACTCGGCCTACTTTCATTTGCGCAAATGATACTGTAAGATACCTTCGACCTGCCTTACAATGCCGCCTCTGCACATCCTTGGCGTGTACTCCAGAACAGGAAGGACTCACATCTGAGCAGAGGGGCACCATTAAATATTTTCTTAAGTGATACCTGTGGTCCTAAGATAAGCCTGTTTATTTTCCCCTGCTTTCTTTTACCACATATGTATTATAACTTACTTTTAAAAAAAATGCTGAAATTTTTATTTAATTTTTTTTTTTGGCTGAGTCGGGTCTTCATCACAGCAGATCTTCGTTGTAGCCTGTGGGATCTTTCCTTGCAGTGGGAGGGCTTCTCTCTAGTTATGGTGCAGGGGCTCAGTAGATATGGCGTGTGGGCTTGCCCCACACTATGTGGAATCTTGGTTTCCTTGACCAGCGATCAAACCTGGGTCCCCTACATTGGGAGCTTGGAGTCTTAGCCACTAGACCATCAGGGAAGTCCCTGGGGATCTTTAATGCATTGTGTTTGGGTATGCCAAATATACTATGTCACTGATGACACAGAACATATTGGAGATAATTTTCTAACTTTTGTTTTATTTTTTTCTGTAAATGGTTGTTTTTCATAGTTAAATCATTATCACTTGGCTTTTGCTGCATGAAATCTCATCCCCACTGAAATCAGGAAGCATATGAACAGGCATCTCTTTTTTTAATTAATATTATTTTTGACTGTGCTGGGTCTTCATTGCTGCTCACAGACTTTCTCTAGTTGTGGTGAACAGGAGCTACTGTAGTTGTGGTGCTTGGGTTTCCCACTGCAGTGGCTTCTCTTGTTTAGGAGCACAGGCTCTTGGCAGGCAGCCTTTTGTAGTTGTGAAGCATGGGCTCAGTAGTTGCGGCTCCCAGGCCCCAGAGCACAGGCTCAATAGTTGTGGCTCATGGGCTTAGTTGCCCTGCGGCATGTGGAATCTTCCTGGACCAGGGAACAAACCTCTGTCTCCTGCATCGGCAGGCAGATTCTTATCCACTGGACCACCAGGGCAGTCCCATTTTCTAACTTTTAAAGGCACTCTTTATATGATCTGTCATTTCATTGACCCTGACATTGTTCAGGATCATATACATGTGTGCAGCCACACACTGCAGCCCTTGACATCCAGTCTGACGTTCTTTAGCTCATGAAGTTCTTGCTACATTCAGCAGACATCTTAGTTCAGGTATTTGCCCTAAGTGGGCTAATGCCTGCTTTTGACCTTGGGAACAAGAGCTAAATAAGCTATGTTCAAAGATTAGGAGGAGCCAATAGAATGAGACTTATCTTATGAACATGTATATCTACCTGCTTATCCAGTAGTTAAGTTTGCTGCTGTCCTTAATGATTATGTAAAATTGCTTGGAACAAAATCGTTTATATTTTGATATGTTCTTAAAGATTTCCTGGCAGCACCCCCATTCTGCTTTCATCCTTCAAAAGTATTTATCAGGACTTACTATTTCCCTGGTGGCTCAGACGGTAAAGCGTCTGTCTATAATGCAGGAGACAGGGTTCAATCCCTGGGTTGGGAAGATCCCCTGGAGAAGGAAATGGCAATCCACTCCAGTACTATTGCCTGGAAAACCCCATGGACAGAGGAGCCTGGTAGGCTACAGTCCATGGGGTCGCAAAGAGTCAGACACCACTGAGTGACTTCACTTTCACTACTTCCATAGAGCTGGAAGATTCTCCATATCTAATAACCAGCATTAAGTCATTCCAATATCTGTTCTTCATCCACTATGGCCACGCCCACTGCAGAAGGAGGGCAGATCAGACCTCCCTGCGGTCCTTGGCATCCTGGGATTAGGTGTCTACGGATCCGTCTTCACAGATCTAACAACTGATGTGGAAATAAAGAAGGACCTGCCTTTTACCACTCGGTCAGCCATGGGGGAGAAACGCTTCCTGGAAAATATCCTCTCAATAGGAGATGGCTTTTGGATTGAGAGATATATCTGAACTCAGCCCCCGCCCAGTCAAATAAGAATTTACTTGCAGACTTGAGAGAGTTGCAGAGGAGGTCATTTTAAAAACCCTCTATAGAAGCTTAATTATTGCTAAGCATTGGAGCCACTGTCTGACCTCTAGAGAAAAGTCTACGCACTTGGGGAAATATTTGCTTCTTCATGATCTGCCAGGGTCCTAAAAGAGGAAGAGACATTCAGGGAGGGAGAAGGTAACCAGCCATGATTGTATAGGGAGGGCATCTCTCAATTTCACCTGCATTTATGGAGTGAGGCTAGTCGCTGTGCTTGGAACTGGCGTCAAGAGAGACTGGTCAGTATTGCAGCCCTAGAGGAGCTTGAGGGAGCTCTGCCCTCACACAGGGGAGAAGGTATAGGAATGTTGCTTTCTCCCTACAGCACAGCTAAGTTACTCTGGAAATAGAGAAGAGTCTTCTCTTCTCGCCCATGTATCCAGCCCCAGGTTCTGGGAGGATGGTTTCCTAGGGGGAGGGGCTGAAGCTGGTCACATCTCAGGTCTCTGCATTTCTGAGCAGCAGGGCAGCTACCCATGTTGATGCCCTGGACACCATGGAGGCCCCAGGGCTGGAACACAAATAGCCTCGGTAGCTTTAAAACCGCAGGCCTGGAACCCCACAGATGTTCTCCTTTCTCAGGAGTTGCGTTGTTCAGTGAGGCCACAATGCTATGCATCCGGCTGCCCCCCGCCCCATTCCTTTTCCATCCCTCAGCTGGTCCTGAGCTGGTGGCTTCCCTGGGCCTGCCTGCTCTCTGTTCCTTTCAATTCCCCCTGGTTCCCTCACCTCCACAGTCCCAGCCTCCAAAGCTCACAGGAAACTCCAGAAAAGCTGCAGCAGCCTCTTGGGAGCTGAGTTGGTTCTGGGTTAGTTTTCTCCTTGGTTCCAGGTGAAGAAGGCGGCAAGAATGGTTCCCAGCCCTGACCTGGAGACCGTTTTGCTATAGACTGTGTGAAGAGCTCTGTGGCTCAGGTTCTTTAAAACACAAAAGTCTCCCCTTCACAAAAGCATCATGTAATAAGGAGGTGGACTGTGGTCCCTCTACAGCTGAGAACCACAAAGGTTAGTCAGCCACATCTCTGGGTGGCTTAAGTCATGGATGTGGGGACGCCTGAAGAACCCAACCCAGTGTTTCTCGGCAGCTCAGAGTAGCCCAGAGTGAGTTTCTTTGGTTTAGACACATCTGTTTTTGTGGGGGAAGAACAGGTTTGTCTGGGCTCGGGGAAAACCAGAAGACAAAAGGAAGGCCTCAGAAATGTGACGACTCCAAGGATCTCGCTGAGACCAGAGGAAAAGTCAGTGTTTTATCTCTACCCTACCCAACCCACTGCTGGTATTCACCTCACAACATGTGTCAGAAAATTCATGTTGAACTAGAGAGGACCAGAACTATGAGAAAAATATAAAAATGAGTTTTGTGCATGAGGATGGTTTCTACAAATGCTCGATAACGGAGGCTGTATTGCCTCTACCTCATTTAGATTTCCTTAAAATCCATTCAGCTTTGGCCACCAGTTTTAGGATGGATGATGGAGGCCCTAAGGTTAAACAGGTTAATTTTTTTTTTTTGACCGCACTGCAGCATGTGGGAGCTTAGTTTCCTGACCAGGGATTGAACTCTTCCCCTTGGATTGGCAGCACAGAGTCCTAACCTCTGGACCTGCAGTGAAGTCCCAGACAGGTTAATATTGTGCTACCCATCCAGGAGAAGACGTGAGTTGAAATACATCAGCTCTTGGACATTATCTCAGATCAGACATACAAGCAGACAGGCATGATGTTTGGGCAGTGAGTGAGAGCTGGACAGGTCAATGTCCAGAAGTCAGTGGGGAGGCATAAGCTCAGCAAGAGCAGGGGCTGCAGCTGCCTTATCCAGTCACACAGCCACAGCCCCCAGCCCCCAGCCCGTGGGGTGGGAATGCTCACCACATGCTGGCTGACTGAGTGGAAAGAGGGGGTCCATTAGCAGCTGGAGCAGGACGGCCATCAGCCCCCGGCCCATGGGCGTGGGAAGGCTCACCACACCCTGGCGGACTGAGTGGAAGGAGGCGGGTCCATTAGCAGCTGGAGCAGGACGGCCATCAGCCCCCGGCCCATGGGCGTGGGAAGGCTCACCGCACGCTGCCGGACTGAATGGAAGGAAGGGGGTCCATGAGTAGCTGGAGCAGGACGGCCCCCAGCCCCCAGCCCGTGGGCGTGGGAAGGCTGCCGGACTGAGTGGAAGGAAGGGGGTCCATGAGTAGCTGGAGCAGGATGGCCATCAGCCCTGGCCTATGGGGCGTGGGAAGGCTCACCGCACGCTGGCGGACTGAGTGGAAGGAGGGGAGTCCATTAGCAGCTGGAGCAGGAGGGCCCCCAGCCCCCAGCCCGTGGGCGTGGGAAGGCTCACCGCATGCTGGCAGACTGAATGGAAGGAGGGGGGCCCATTAGCAGCTGAAGCAGGACGACCCCCAGCTAGTTTCTAGGAGGAACCCCAGCCCACCCGGCTCGTTATACCAAGTTCCCCATGAAATCGTTCAGACTTGGGGCGTAGGCTCAGCTTGTCTCTGTGTCTGGAGCCTTGTCCTAGACGTGGGTTCTGGCTGGTGCCTGCACTTCCCAGAAGTCTGATGGGCTTCTCTGTCGCCTGGAAACGAGGTGGGGAGGAGGGAGGGGTGGGAGGACGTGGTAACCTCAGCAGTGCTGGCAATCGCTTTGGATTATTTGGGCTTCCGAAGGCACCTGTGAGTGCGAGGCAGAGCCAGCTGTCACCTTGATCTGGCAGCAGCACCCCAACTGGCCAAGCCTCACTCCTGCCGCTTACCCACTGCTCCTTGCAGACCCCACTCTCTCTGGACGGCCAGGGAGCGCAGCCTGAAGTGTGGGGCCCCCACTCTTCCCCCTGAGCTCAATCCCTCTTTAAAATCCACTGGAGCTTGAATCACCTTCAAAGTCCAAATCAGGTGACCGTTACAGATCCCCAAGTTGAGATTAGTCTCTGATCTCAAGGTTTCTTGGAGACAGCCCAGGGGAGCCTGATGCAGCCAGGCGAGTCTGGAGCAATCTGGGGAAAAGGGCCCAGAGGGCAGCAGAGCAGGACACACACAGCCTCCCTCTCCACTGCTGTGTTTCATCTCCCTTCCTGTGCTTCTGTCTGTCTCCACTGGGACAAACTCGCTTTGGGACCACAGTAGCCCACCTTGGTTACTGGAGAGCCTGGAACCCAGGTCATCTAAGAGATGAGATGCCACCAAGGAGCCCAGGATGAGAGGGAAGAGCTAGGTGCCCTGGGATTGGAGCTCAAGAAAAGGGGACTCACAGGGACTTTTCTGGTGGCCCAGGGGCTAAGACTCCGAGCTCCCAATGCAGGGGGCCCAGGTTTGATCCTGGGTCAGGGAACTAGATCCCACATGGCTGCAACTAAGAGTTAACAAGCTGCAATTAAAGATCCCGCATGCTGCGAGCAAGACCTGGCACAGCCAAATAAATAAGTAAATATTTAAAAAGAAAAGAGAGGCGACTTCCGTTTGGACTGGACACATATATCTTAATTCCCCGTTTAAACCTCAGTTACACAGGGGAAGATAAATCTCAGGTATAGGATATACAAGTCATCTTGTTTCTTTCCCAGAAGTGACCCCAATCTCCCCACAGAGAGCGGTAGGGAGATCATCTCTGTCTAGACGTGATCCTGGTTCTGGCTGCTCACTGCCAGGCTTGGGGACCTGGTCCAGGGAAGCCCAAGGTAAGCTGTTACCAGGTTGGTCTCCTGAGCTCACCAGTTGGAGGCTGTTTATGCTGCCCGTGGAGGAGCCTGCCTCCATTCCCAGGACCATTCACAACGGGATGTATCCTAAATATCAAACCCTGGGGTTGGTCCAGAGAACGCCACCCCTGAAGATGAGGGGCTTGGCTGAGAGAGCCTTAGAAGTGGTACCACTCTCAGCCCTGGGCGCTCAGCTGGTCACAGGATGCTCTCTCTCCTGCTTCTCATACCTGTTCTCTCCTGCTTCTCATACCTGTTCTCTCCTGGGTCTTGTCTGACTCTCTCAGGCAGGCTTTGGGGCTTATTTTTCTTCCTGGCCCTTAGGTCCCGAGGGCCAGGCCAACCACAGGGGGTGGGCAAGGGGCTGGCTGACTCTCCTGGTCCAGACGCAGGGGGATTCCAGCCAGGAAGACGGTTCACCTTCTGGAACCCAGCTCAGCTTTAAGTGACACAACACAGACACCTGGGCTTTAGTTTAATGATCAGATTCCAGGGTGGGCTGTCTCGGAAGTCAGTTAACAGTCGAGGAGATGAGAAGACGCACGCA
Organism: Bos grunniens; assembly: GCF_055505025.1. Lineage (NCBI taxonomy): Eukaryota > Metazoa > Chordata > Mammalia > Artiodactyla > Bovidae > Bos > Bos grunniens. The sequence continues at coordinate 14,748,000 of NC_141174.1, forward strand.
GACTTCCTCATGGCTCCGGTAAACTGGCCAGACGTTTCAGCCTACATTTACTGCATCCTCCTGACTGCCTGGGACCCGGACACCAGGTAACCTCCTGCCTTACCCACTCCCGCATCCTCCCACCCCACCCTGCCCACGGGTGCCAAACGAAGGGGCGAGGCAGAGACCGGTCCGGTGGGAAGGCAGAGCCAGTGCGAGGGTTCAGGTCTTCTGCCTCTCTGCAGTCAGGGCTCGCTCATTTCCAGGTAAGTTCGGCCCAGGCCGTGTCGCCCCTGCACCCCTCCCTGCCTCCCGCCCCAGCACCAGTGGGGCGCAGTTTGAGAGCTAGGCCCTCAGCTCAGGGGGTGTATCTGGCTGCCGACAGGGGTGAGACACGTGGAAGGCCTCCAAGGCCAGCAGTGACTTGTTGATGTGGCTGATGGTAGGGTAGGGGGTGAGGTCCACCTTGAACCTGGGGCAGAGAAACATCCATCTAAGCCGAGGTCCGCAGGGCACAGCCTGTGGGCGGCGGGCAGGGCTGGATGAAGCCCCTGGGGCTGGCCAGCGCAGGCCTAGGAAGGCGGCCTGCCAGCTGGGGGCTGCATTCATAGGGAGCTCTCTGCGGAGGGGCGGGTCTCCTGCAGGACCATTTCCCGCTGTTCCCACTCAATGGGAACGGGCTGCCGTGGCAGTCTACACGACTTACATGTGTAAGTCTGGTTCTGGGCTCTCATATACAGATTATCTCCCAGCCATTTCATGAGCTTCTTGAGGGGAGGGAATGTGTCTACACATTCCTGTTGCTGCTGCTGCTAAGTCTCTTCAGTCGTGTCCGACTCTGTGCGACCCCACAGATGGCAGCCCACCAGGCTCCTCTGTCCCTGGGATTCTCCAGGCAAGAATACTGGAGTGGGTTGCCATTCCCTTCTCCAATGCATGCATGCATGCTAAGTCACTTCAGTCGTGTCCAACTCTGTGCGACCCCATGGACAGCAGCCCACCAGGCTCCTCTGTCCACGGGATTCTCTAGGCAAGAGTTCTGGAGTGGGTTGCCATTTCCTTCTCCAACACATTCTTGTTAGTGTTTCCATAACTGTAATAGTCCCTGGAGTGAGAAATGGCAACCCGCTCCAATATTCTTGCCAGGAGAATCCAATGGACAGAGGAGCCTGGTGGGCTACAGTCCATGGGGTCCCAAAGTCAGGCACAGCTGAGCAACTGAGCACACGCATGTGTATGTGCGTGCTCTCTCTCTCTCTCTCTCTCACACACACACACACACACGCACAGAGCATTGCTCAGCACGATGCCTTCCACAGAGAGGTTCTATCTAGGCCTTCCTGAAGGGCTGATGGGAGGAAAGCAGAGCTCACTGCTGGGCACAGACACACCACACGGGAGAGAGCAGGCTCTCAGAGAGTCTCCTTCAGGAGTGTCCACCAGGTGAGACACCCCCTCCTGGGAGCAGGGACTATGAGGCATCCCCTGGGCTGTGGTGGGCATGGCAACGGTGTTACACCGGCTTCTCCTGGCCGTCTCCTATGGGCCACAGTGGCTGCTGTGGCCTGGCACAGGGTGGGGGTGGGGTACGTTGGCCAGTCAGGGAGAGTCTGCATGAGATGTCACCTCAGTAGATGAAGTCAGGGCCTGACAGTAGGAGGAAGCTGGGTGTTTTGAGGGGAGCGGCCAGGAGGAGGAGAAAGGGTGCCGTGGCGCGCTCTTACCTGTCAGCATTTGCCACCTGTGGCGCTAAGCACAGGTCAGCCATGGACACCTGCAAAGAGGGTCAGGGGGGCTTTCATCAGGGGGTGCACCTCAGGCTCACGCTGGTGCCTGTACCGGGGTGCTGGCCTCTGACGCTGCCATCTGTCTCTGGCCCTTCTACCCACCCCAAGGCTGCCCTCCCCCTGCTTGTCTCCCGTGGGCCCAGGCGGGGTCTGTCCCTTGGGTAGAAACACTTCTCCCGGCTAAGCTCCAGCTGCCCTGACAACCAGCTCTGTGGGTAGCCAGAGAAGGCCCGCCTGCCTCAGTGGACAGTACTGTCCTCGTTAAAAACCACCAGCATGTAGGGAGGGCGCCCAGCAGGGACGGGATGCCTCTGGGTGCAGGCTGGGGGTGGCGCTCGGGAACCAGAATTACCACAGGGCCAGGGCCTCAGCCTATATGAGCCGAGGATGCCTGAACCCTAGAATCCTGTCACTGGAAGGGAATGGAGACACTGTCTAGTCTAATCCCTCATGTGACAGCTGGACCACCTCTGCATTTTGGAGACGAGGTCTTTGACTTGAATACCTCGAGGAATGAGAAACTCACTTCCTCTTGAGGCAGCTGACCAAGGGGACCACAGGAGCGCCCCACAAGCCAACTTCTGCTTAACACAGAGGGTGCCCTCCCCCACGCCCACCGCAGCCGCCTCCTTGGGAAGCTCTGGAGACCGAACCTGCCCCAGGCTGGAGGGAGGCGGCTGAGTCTCAGGGGGAGACAGCGGCAGCCTGAGGCGGCCCGGGGAGGGGCTTACCTCGTCCCCCACACAGTACCTCCCTGCCGTGCTCTGCAGGATCTGCTCCAGAGCTGTGGGGAGGCAACACGGCGACTCTCACTCTGGGCACGGAAAGGGGAGATCAGCCTTTCTGGGCTTTGGCATCCATAGCTATGACACGGGCAGCTGTCTTGAGTAGCAAGGCTGGAGTGTGTGCTGGAGGGAATGCGGCCATCGGGCCTGGAGATGGGTGATGGGGTGTGGGGGTGCCTGCCCTCGGCAATTGCAGCTACTCTTCCCTCCCGAGAGGACAAGACCTGCCGCTGGCCAAGGCAGTGGTTCTCACGCTGAGGGGCGCCGCGTTGCGGGCCTTGGCTTCCTGCCCGCAGTGGGCAGTGGAGCAGAAGCTGGGCCTCCTATCTTCCAAAGGTCTCGGGCGTGAGGGTCCCAGAAGCACCAGGGGTTCGGGTCAGGTTTGGTTGCTGCCCAACCCACTGCCCCCTCAGCCCTGCCCATCATGCCACCACTGTCAAGGCCAAAGGGCCTGGGAGGTTGCTGTAGATGCCCGGGGCCCTGGGTGTGAGGGCCATTTCTCTGAGAGGTCACCAGGGGGCAGCTCACAGGAGCGGGGACTCACCATTAAAGCCAGAAGTGATGGCCTGCTGGGCCCAGGTCAGCTGGTTCTCCTGTCCCACCTGCTTCAGGACAGACAGGTTCTGTGTGGCCCAAGGAAAAATCAGGGGTGAGCTCTGGGAGCCAGGCTGAGCTCACCCACTCCTCCAAGGCCCCTCAGGCAAGCCCAGTTCTCATGCGGCCTTTGACTGTACACCTGTCCTACCCTGGACCCTGCGAGCTCCTTCCTCCCATCTGGGCCCCGGGTTGGAAGGGAAGTGACCATCTTGGAGGCCACCTTCTCAGGCTGCCCCAGAGTCCCCTGCAGTCTGGAAGCCTGTGACTCCAACAAAGACGTGGAAGGTGGGGGTACACCCCAAGGCCTCTCTCCCTTGCGTCCAGTGCTTCTCCGTGACATGGTTCCTTGTGAAGAGGGGGTGTTGATACAGGGTAGGGGGCAGGATGGGGGAGGCACACAGGACTAGCTTTCAGGAGATCCAGATGGATGTCTGTCTGCTCTAACTTCCTTTGTTAAAAAAAAAAGCAACAAGGGGGCACAGGTGCACAGTCCGGGGTCTGTCACTCTTGAGTCACTCCACCTCTCTGGGCTATTTTCTTCTTTTTTGGATCCTTGAGACTATACAGTCCATGGAATTCTCCAGGCCAGAATACTGGAGCGAGTAGCCTTTCCCTTCTCCAGGGGATTTTCCCAACCCAGGGATTGAACTCAGGTCTCCTGAATTGCAGGCAGATGCTTTACCAGCTGAGCCACAAGGGAAGCCCTGGGCTATTTTTTTATTTGCAAAGTCACTCCATCTTTCTGGGCTATTTTCTTTTTTGCAAAGTCAGGAGTTAGCACAGATGAATTTTTTAAAAAACAGATGAACTCTTTTAACACTTTTCTGTTCTGCTACTGCTGCTGCTGCTACGTCACTTCAGTCGTGTCCGACTCTGTGTGACCCCATAGACGGCAGCCCACCAGGCTCCCCCGTCCCTGGGATTCTCCAGGCAAGAACACTGGAGTGGGTTGCCATTTCCTTCTCCAATGCATGAAAGTGAAAAGTGAAAGTGAAGTCGCTCAGTCGTGTCCGACTCTAGCGACCCCATGGACTGCAGCCCACCAGGCTCCTCCGTCCATGGGATTTTCTAGGCAAGAGTACTGGAGTGGGGTGCCATTGCCTTCTCCATTTCTGTTCTACCAGTGACAATTAAAAAAAAAAATCTGAAGCGAATCCCAGTCTATGACAGAGAACAGGTGAAAGGGAGGCTGCTCTGGGTCAAGGCAGGACCTGGGTGGCTCACCTCTCCCTGCCTCCTAGCCCCTTCCCACCTCAGAGGGAGGTGGTGCCTCTGGAGGTGTCCTTGGAAAGCTGGGGGCCCCCGGGGGATGGGTATTTTCTGGCTCCCCTCTTCCCTCTGCCCCACAATCCAGGGCCAAGTCCCTGAGGGTCCCCTCTGTCCTCCTGCCCCCAGCCCCCACCCACTGACGAGCTGGGTGCCGAGGGTGGGCTCGAAGGAGCGAGGGGAGGGAGGGAGTGCACACACACAGGAGCTGCACCTGCAGGGGCTGGATGCCACTGGCGATGAGGTCGGACACCATGCGCACCTGCGCCCTCTTCTTTGGGTCCCGAGGCAGGAGTCGCGGCGTGGGCCGGGTCTCCTCCAGATACTCGATGATGGCCAGCTGTCCAGAGGGGAGCAGTGAGACAGGGACCAGAGGGGATGGCCGATTCCTCCTCCTGCACTCCTCCACTGCACTACGTCGTTCAGTCATGTCCGACTCTTCGCGGCCCCACGGACTGCAGCCCACCAGGCTCCTCTGTCCATGGGATTCTCCAGGCAGGAATACTGGAGTGGGTTGCCATGCCCTTCTCCAGGGCATCTTCCCGACCCAGGGATCGAACCCAGGTTTCTTACGTCTCCTGCATTGGCAGGCAGGTTCTTTACTACTAGTGCCACCCGGGGAAGCCCAAATCACCACCCCACCTTTTTTATCCTTCTTACCATCCTCCCCTCGAGCCCCGTGAAGCCAAGAGGCTCCCCAGGAGGACAAGCTCATTTTGGGCCCTTGTCCTGCTGAGCTTGGGCTCCCCCCATGCTTAAGTCTCCCCTCAGTTTCCAAAGCAAGCGGGCAACCTCCCTCCCTCCTGCGTCCCTCCTAAGAGCTGGGCGCCCTGGGTAGACACAGGCAAGGAAGGTCCGTGAGGTCCTCTTGTCCAGGCCCCATACTCATGCGGGGTCTCCCGAAGCTTCCACTTACGGACTGGCCGATGGTGATTCCATCAATCTTCAGGGCTGGCACCTGCTTCATGGGATTCAGGGCCTGGAATTCTTCAGAGAACTGTGGAGACGAGGCTCTGGTGGACTGGGCGGCCGGGGCTGAGCCAGCTAAAGCAGAGAGGAGCAAGCAGGAAGCCCCCAGCCTACTGCCCACCTGCACCCACCTCCCTGGGGAAGGCCCTGGCTCCAAGGCCCCGGGTGACACCTGGGGGAATCCGTGCAGAATCCCGAAGCCCAGTGGCTGCTGAGACACAAGCTTTGTCCCAGTGGCCTGGCTGTGTGCTTGTCCCTGCACCTCGTATGTGGCCACCAAGGCGCCTCTGCAGGGTTCACCACCCGCCCTCCTGGAGTCGTGCTGTGGTATAGCTCCTGGAACCTGGGCCTCCCCATGGCCCCGGCAGCTGCTGCACAGCCTGCTGCCCTGTCCCATGAGGGAAAGCCAACAGCCTCCTCCGGCTGTGGGGACTACAGGGCACAGGACTACAGGGTTCATCCTCATGGGCAGAAGTCTGCATCCCCTGCTGGGCCCCTCTCCGAGGCCTCTGCCTCCTACATCGTGGCCTGGGGGTAGCCTCCTTACCTGCTGGCCCCCATCCTTTGTGAGGTTGATGGCTACTGTCTCATAGTCGATGTTTTTCAAGGCCAGAGCTAGGAGAGACGGGAGACGGCAGTTGGGTGACCGCCTCCGACCACATTCCCAGGGTGACCAGAGAGATGGAGTCTTCTTTCTCTGCACCACTGGGGGAAGTCCTGGGCCCTGCTTCCCATCTCCCTTGACCAGCATCTGCTCTCCTACCCCAGGGCCCTGACGCTCTGTCTCTCTTCCTCCTGGGCTCACTGTATCCCCAGGGGAGGCCTTTGGGGAGCCCACGCCGTGGGCTCCTGGAGGAGAGCAGGGAAGTGTCCCCGTCATCTCTGCCCCCTGCAGGGCCTCACCTAGCAGGGAGCGGGGCTGATGTGTTGGAGACACGCACTCATTTCCCCAGCCAAAGCCATCTGAGGGCTGAGGGAAGGCACTCAGTGACCAGGCAGGGCCCACATGGACTGATGACATTCTGGTTCTGTTTAGAGAGGAAGCCCTTTCTAATCCATTCTCTTTGTTCTTCGGGTTGTTGACTGCAGATTCCAAGCAGGGTGCTGGGACTCTCTGGTGGTCTCAGAGAGGCATAGCTGGGACTCCTAGTGGCTGGATTTCCTCTCCTCCTCCTTTGATGTTTCCCCACCCCCCACCACCCATCCCGGCAAAGTGAGGGTAAAACAGTCAATCGCAGTGGAGGAGACTGTAAAAGTGTGCGCACTTGTGCATTAAAATACGGCGATGACCGGCATCAGGCAAAGGAATGAGGGGAGGAGGCTGAGACATGTCACAGTCTGCAGAGCCTGGAGAACACTGGGCTCTGTCAGCTGTGGTCAGCTCCACCCTGGAGGGTGAGCGTGGTCGGGCCGGGCCGGAGGCCAAGGCACACCGGGCTCACAGAGACAGCGCCCACGCTGCTGGTCTGGCCCAGCCAGGGCGGAGGCTGTGGGCCGGAGGAGGGCGTCTTCTTCGAGGAACGTGTCCTCCGGCAGCCCGGTGCTCTTGCCCACCGAATCTAGCAAATACCAGGGGCCTGTGGGAAGAGGGGGTCGTGGAGGATGGCTTCGTAGTCAGGACCGGGCTCCTGGTAGCAGGCTGCTGGGGTTCAAATGCCATCACATTCACCCGCTAGCCTCATGGCCTTGGGCAGGTAACTTCATGAGCCTCTGTGCCCGTTTCCCCAGCTGACAGGCAGCGCAGGGTAGGAAAGAACATGGACTCTGGAACCAGACCAGCTGGGTCAAATTCCAGCTCCGCCCCTTACTGGCTACGTGACCTTGGGCAAGTACCCTTGGGCAATCTCCCTGTGCCCCAGTTTCCCCACCAGTACAATGGTGACACCAGTAATAACTCCCTCCTAGGGTTGTTCAGGTTTAAATGGAGTCATGGACACAAAAGCACTCAGCACCATTCTCTCTCGGCAAGAGCCTATGACTCTGAGCTTGGCCAAGGGCTGAGTGAAGCTGAGCGAGAGAAGGGTCAGATGAGGACTGAACCAGAGGGGCCGCGGTTTCTCCTTCCCTGAGGCCTCTGGGGTTGACACTGGCCAGTTCTGTTTAATTTGCCAGATCAAATAAGATAAGAAGTGAGGAATGCCAGCTGTTCCCTGCCAGTTACCAAGGACCTCTGAGTTCTCTGAGGTTGCCTGAAGCATGGTTGCTACAGGGCTTTGGAGAGCAGTGTGGGAGAGGTGGCGGGTCCAAGAGGCAAAACAGCCCCTTCCTTCCTCTTGTTGGCTTTGCAAGGTAGACATGCCTTCAAGGCTGAGGGCTCCAGGAGATCTGCTGGGGGTGGTACCCTGAAAAGCTGGTACCCAGCTTTTCACCCACACTTCCCTCCACCCTACCCCACCCTGGCTATCAGTGGAGGCACAGCTCTTACCGATTCGAACTCTCCATGAGCAGGAGCTTCGGAAATAGGAATAAAGGATGGGCTGAGGAGAGAGGAAGAGGAGGCACGTTAACCCATGCTTGGTGGGTTCTCAGCCCCAGAAGTCCACTGGAGGGGAGGCAACTCCCAGCCAGGAGGCTCCCAGCAAGCCAGGCCTCCTTCCTTAGGCCTGCATCAGGAAAATTCAGGCCAGACTCAGAGCTATCTGGGATAGAAGCCTTGGGGGTCGTGTGGTGACTCCAACTGTGCTGTCATGCGTCCCTGAGGTCCCAGGGACTCCCCACAGGGGAAGCCAGTCTGCAAATGCTTTCCTTACCTTGCTCGATTCAGCCATGCTGCTGTGGTGACCCCTGGCCTCTCAGGGAACATCCACTCTCATAGAGCTGCAGGGCAGGGGGAGTAACTCTAAAGGGGTGGATCCTACTACCAGCCAATGGGAAGCTGGGCTAAACAGGCATCAGGGGAACTTTGAGTCTGGTCAGAAGGCCTCTTGAACTTGTGGGAAGCCTTTTCTGCTTCTGGTGGAGCCGGGTCTGGTGTCCCGGGCAGACAGGAGGCGTAGTTTTGAGGTAGTAGTTCACGTGGTGCAGTGGGCTGGGAGCTGGCATACCTGGGGTCTGGTCCCAGGGCAGGAACTAGCTCTGCATGACTGGGCACAGAGCCCTGCCTTCTCTAGTCTTCAGCTCCCTCATCTGTGAAACGAAGGGTTGCCCTAAAATGACAGCTTAATACCTTCTGACAGTGGCAGAGATATTGGGAAATCTAATTTTCTGAGCTTTGGTGCCCATCTCTTTCAACATTCCAGCTACCAGTCCTCCATGCTCTCAAGTGATCTCATTAAAACAGCTAGGGAATATGCCCATTGACTCCAAAGCTGAGGTCACAAGCTGGCAGCCCACAGTGTTCTGTTTGGTCTATACTGTATTTAAAAACCTTTCAATTAGTTGCTAACATTAAAAATCATATTGTTTTATATATAAATCCTGTTGCCTGTTTTTCCTAAAAAAAAAAAAAAAAAAAGTCTGGCGATACTGGACTGTTTTCTGCATAGCAACACTGACCAGAGACCATTAATAACCCCCTTTAGAGAAAGCACGCCCTCTCAGATCTGCCATGGTCCTGTCCCTCGTTTTTGTTGCTTTAAAGCCCCTGAAGGCAATAGCATGTGAGACATCACCTCTAAACTTTTGGGACTCAAAGTTAGTTTCTCTGGTGCTTCCAGGTACCCAGCATTTCAAAGCAGAACCCAGGACAGAATTACCAGTAATTAGCACTCATGAATCTTCCAGCAGACATATATGTAGCCTTATGGATGAGGGAGAACTCAACAGAATTTCTCAGATTACCCGTCTACCATCTCTCTATAGACACTTCACCCAAGTTTCTTTCTGCTTCTGCAGGCACCAGGTCACCAAGCTGCTTGCTACTGAGTCATTTCCTAGGGAGGTCGATAAGAAGTCTAGGGGTCCCCAAGGAGAGAGGGGTCTGGAATTCTCAAGGAGGAAGAAGTTCAGTTCAGTTGCTCAGCGGTGTCTGACTCTTTGTGATCCCATGAATTGCAGCACGCCAGGCCTCCCTGTCCATCACCAACTCCCAGAGTTCACTCAAACTCACGTCCATCGAGCCAGTGATGCCATCCAGCCATCTCATCCTCTGTCATCCCCTTCTCCTCCTGCCCCCCATCCCTCCCAGCATCAGTCTTTTCCAACGAGTCAACTCTTCGCATGAGGTGCCCAAAGTATTGGAGTTTCAGCTTCAGCATCAGTCCTTCCAACGAACACCCAGGGCTGATCTCCTTTAGAACGGACTGGTTGGATCTCCTTGCAGTCCAAGGGACTCTCAAGAGTCTTCTCCAACACCACAGTGTAAAAGCATCAATTCTTCAGCGCTCAGCTTTCTTCACAGTCCAACTCTCACATCCATACATGACTACTGGAAAAACCATAGCCTTGACTAGAGGGACCTTTGTTGGCAAAGTAATGTCTCTGCTTTTGAATATGCTATCTAGGTTGGTCATAACTTTCCTTCTAAGGAGTAAGCATCTTTTAATTTCATGGCTGCAATCACTATCTGCAGTGATTTTGGAGCTCCAAAAAATAAAGTCTGACACTATTTCCACTGTTTCCCCATCTATTTACCATGAAATGATGCCATGATCTTCGTTTTCTGAATGTTGAGCTTTAAGCCAACTTTTTCACTCTCCTCTTTCACTTTCATCAAGAGGTAACGATTCCTCTTCACTTTCTGCCATAAGGGTGGTGTCATCTGCATAGCTGAGGTTATTGATATTTCTCCCGGCAGTCTTGATTCCTTCCTTGTGCTTCCTCCAGCCCAGCGTTTCTCATGATGTACTCTGCATAGGAGTTAAATAAGCAGGGTGACAATACACAGCCTTGATGTACTCCTTTTCCTATTTGGAACCAGTCTGTTGTTCCATGTCTAGTTCCAGTTCTAACTGTTGCTTCCTGACCTGCATATAGATTTCTCAAGAGGCAGATCAGGTCGTCTGGTATTCCCATCTCTTTCATAATTTTCCATAGTTTATTGTGATCCATACAGTCAAAGGCTTTGGTATAGTCAATAAAGCAGAAATAGATGTTTTTCTGGAACTCTCTTGCTTTTTTGATGATACAGCAGATGTTGGCAATTTGATCTCTGGTTCCCCCGCCTTTTCTAAAACCAGCTTGAACATCTGTAAGTTCACGGTTCACGTATTGCTGAAGTCTGGCTTGGAGAATTTTGAGCATTACCTTATTAGCATGTGAGATGAGTGCAATTGTGTGGTAGTTTGAGCATTCTTTGGCATTGCCTTTCTTTGGGATTGGAATGAAAATGAACCTTTTCCAGTCCTGTGGCCACTGTGGCCACTGCTGAGGAGTGGCCACAAGGAGGAAGAAAGGACAAACTTTTTTTGCTCTACATTCCTTAAGATTATATAACAATGTATCCTGCCAGAGGACAGTCTCTGGATTATACCTTCTGGCTAATCCTGTTATCTTAAAATGTAAATTATGGGAGTAGGTTTGGTCTTTACAAGGATTAGATAGATAGATAGATAGTGAAGTCCGACTCTTTGCAACCCCATGGACAGTAGCCAACCAGGCTCCTCCGTCCATGGGATTTTCCAGGCAAGAATACTAGAGTGGGTTGCCATTTCCTTCTCCAGGGGATCTTCCCGACCCACGGATTGAACCCAGGTCTCTGGCATTGTAGGCAGACGCTTTACTGTCACCAGGGAACTTTTTACAAGGATTATATAACAATAATGTACCTTGCCTGAGACAGTCTCTGGATTAAACCTTCTGCTAATCCTGTTATCTTAAAATGTAAATTATGGGAGTAGGTCTGGTCTTTACAACCTCCAGACATTCTTTACAACCTCCAGACATTCTTTGGATTCACTGGAGAGTATATAACTCCATTGCCTTAGAGAGTATATAACTCATTGCATTACTCCATAGCAAGAGGGTACTCTTTCTACCCTCTTCTGATGTCTACGTCAGAAGCTTTCTCTATCTCTTTTATACTTTAATAAAACTTTATTACACAAAAGCTCTGAGCGATCAAGCCTCGTCTCTGGCCCCGGATTGAATTCTTCTCCTCTGGAGGCCAAGAATCCCAGCATCTTTGTATAGTTCAGCAACAACCTTTCACTACCTGACCCTGCTTTCATCATCCTCGAAACACCAACTCCACTTTCCATGCAGGTAAGGACACAAGTGGGAACCCAGTCCTCCTAAATTAGTTCCTGAGCCTGAGAGTTTTAGTCTATCCTGAAGGCAACTTTCATGGGGAAAGTGAAGATAGTTCTGGCACAGAGGGCAAGTGATAGGCGGCAGACATCCTTGGAGGAAGAGTTTGGTGGCCACAATTAGATGTACCCTGCTCCACGGTGCCTCCCTTTCCTTACCTGGTTAGGCTGGAGGGGGCCCCTGAGGCCCAGAGGCAGCAACTGCTGAAACAGAATGGAATCTCTAGAGAGCCGCAAACAGTAGCTTAGAATCTCTGAAGAAACACCTTACCTAGTTACTGAATGTTATACCTTTGACCTGTGCTAAGGGTGAGCACAGAACCACTGTAAATGCCATTAAGCCTTCACGTTTCCTACTTATGGGCCACCAGCAGATATAACCAAGGGCGGTTTCTGGTCTCTCTCTTACCAATGATACCTGCATAAACCATTCCATATTCCTTTTTGCATTTGCAGAGCTAAATTTTAAAAGTTAAAAGAGTGAAGTCAGTCATGTCCGACTCTCCGCGACCTCATGGACAGTAGCCCACCAGGCTCCTCAGACCATGGGATTTTCCAGGCAAGAATACTGGAGTGGATTGCCATTTCCTTCTCCAGGGGATCTTCCTGACCCAGGGATTGAACCCAGGGCTCCTGTATTGCAGGCAGACGCTTTACCATCTGAGCCACCAGGGAAAGTTCTATTATTATTAAAGCTATGCTATATTCCACCTGATGTTCCTGCCACCTTCCTTTGAGCTACAATCGCTGTTCTCACTCTTTAATAAAGAGATTGATATAGCGGTTTGGGGACAGGCCTGGGAAATGCAAATTAAAACCGGTAAAGTCTCCAAGTGATTGTTATGACCACAAGTGCCACCACCTCCCCTTGGCACTCTCTCAAAATGCAAACAACCCTGGAAGGCTATTTGCTAACTGTTAGACCCGATGTTGAAGCTGAAACTCCAATACTTTGGCCACCTGATGCGAAGAGCTGACTCCTTGGAAAAGACCCTGATGCTGGGAAAGAGTGAGGGCAGGAGGAGAAAGGAGGAGGGGACGACAGACGATGAAATGGTTTGATAGCATCACCGACTCGATGGACATGAGTTTGAGTAAATTCCGGGAGCTGGTGATGGACAGGGAGGCCTGGCGTGCTGCAGTCCGCGGGTTCGCAAAGAGTCGGACACGACTGGACTGAACTGAACTGAACTCAACTGAGACCTGTAGGGCTGACCGCCGGGAAAAAGTACGCAGGCCAGTGTGCAGAACAGGGAGACGAGAGACGGTGCTAGGAAGCCCCAGCGGGTCGAGCTGGGGGCTGGCGAGACCAGCACGGAGGGTACGACTAAAACAACCTGCGCAACCTCGAGTTCCGTGCCTCGGGCCCAATCCCCGCTCCAACCCACAAACAGTGCAACGCGCAGGCGCAGAGCCGAGTCCGAGCGGCGCACGGCCTGCTGGGAGTCTTTGTGGGAGCTGTGGGCGGGGCCGAGCGTCACCTTTGACCCCGGCCCCAGGTTTGTCTCAGTGTTTCTAAGCAGCGGCCCCTCGCCTCAGATACGCGGCACAGACCTTCCCTACTTGCATCTCGCGCTGCGGGCGGCCCCTCCTTCCGGGTCAGGAAACTTCGCGCCGGCGACTCTCCGACTCGGCGACGATTCGGGCCCAGTGGGACCCTAAAACGTCAGAACTTCGGTTTTAGTCTGGGTAGAAGAGAGGGGCCGGACCCAACACGTCAGGACTTCGGTTTTGGTCAGGGTAGAAGCGAGGGGCCGGACCCAACACGTCAGGACTTTGGTTTGGGTCTCGGTAAAAGTGAGGGGCCGGACCCAACACGTCAGGACTTAGGTTTTGATCTGGGTAGAAGCGAGGGGCCGGCCGAGCATGCGCCCCAAGGTCTCGGGTAGCTCGGCCCACCCCGCCGCCACGCCCCCAGCCCCGGCGCCGCTGGGAGCCGCAGCTCTCTGAGCCCGCCTTCTCCCCGGGCCGGCGCCCGCGCGTCATGCTGTGCGCCACTAGCCGCCTCCTAGCGGCCCGGGAGGCGAGCGCCCTCCCCGCCCACCCCAGAGGCCGGGCCCCGGCGCCGCGCAGCCGGCGCAGGGAACTACATTTCCCAGGGCACCCCGAGCTGCCCCCTGGAGACTTCTTGGTGGGGCGCTTCACGAAACCCAGCGTGCCTACGGGCCGGAGGGTCATCCTGAGGAAGGGAAGAATGCCGCCGGCCGCCGGCGGAGGCCTGGCGGGATCCGAACTGCGCCCCCGGAGGGGCCGATGTGGGTCCCAGGCGGCTCGGGCCGCAAGCCGGGACGTGGCCACGGAGGCGGCTACAGCGCGGAGCCCCAAACGGCCTGCTCTTCCGAGCTCGCGGCGCTTCGAGGCGGCCGGCCGGTGGGCCCTGCTGGCCCTGGTGACGCTGACGTCCTTCGCCAGCCGCTTCCACCGTCTGGACCAGCCGCCGCACATCTGGTGAGTGCTGGGAGGGTCTGGGCAGGCGCCGTGGCCACGAGGAAGGAGGGGCGCGCCTTCTCATTGGCCCGGGGTCGCGGAGGGGCGGGATTCACAGTGGGAGGGGCGGGGCCCGCTGGTGGGTGGGGATACAGGTTGCTGGTGGTGGCCTTTGGCCAGGTGCATCCTTCGGGAGAAGGAATAGATTTTAGCTTTGGTGGGTGGCAGTGAGATTCCTCAGTATGTGAGGAAGGAGTCTTCCTGTCTTGCAGATTATGCTGCAGTGCCTCACGTGGCTTTTAAAGATGCTCTGAACTTTCCCAGGAGAATTGGAAATCCTCAGTATAGAATTTCCTCAGCCCGAGTTGCTAATCTGCAGGGTGTCCGCGCCTCAGTGGGCGGGGGTGGTGGGGGGTGGGAATGTTCCTACTGGTTCCTAACAGGTTTTCAGGAACCTGAACAACTTGTGTGTCCATGGGTGATAACAAGGGTCCCACCTGGCAGGTCTGGGGTCATCCTGTGAGGAGAGACGTATTTTCTTACAGATTTTGTTGGACTGAGTTGCAGGAGTCAAATTCATTTAAAAAGCTTCAAGAGTCTCCAGCTGGAAAGAGGAAGAGCTTTATATGATCTGAAAATGGTTAATGTGTTTGACCAAAAAGTGATCCTATGTTTTCTTTGCATCACTGAGAAGAAAGTTAGTGTAGAGGTTGATAGAAATGGAACTCCTTGACTAAAAAGCAAGCGAACAGATTATCAGGTTATCCCACTTGGAAGCTAAGGAATTAGCTTGTTATTATTTCATGAGTGCTGACCGAAGATATGAGACTCCTGGGTCAGAGTCAAAAGACTTACTACTCATGGGAGAGGAAGCAGGATGAATATGGGCAAGCTGGGTTCAATTTCTCATGGCCCGGAAACCCCCCATGGTGGCGCTATGGGCTCAGATGGAAGACCTAGCACACAGTGGGTTGCCTTGCAACTAAGGAACAACAAACCCAAGGGATTTACTGTTTTATAGCAAGCAATAAGCAAGCATACTTCTTGTCCTAGAGAGAGACGTTATCTCATCTCTCAAGGCTGCTGGATGCAAACACAACTTTGGGAAATGGTTCAGGTGAAATGGAATCAAGGCCCTGCATTCTGGGCATACCCAGAGAGATATGTGGAAGTACAAGAGAGCCATGGAGGACTGTCTTTCCCAACAGGCTCACTGCTTGATTTTAAGCTGTCTTGGCTTCTAGCAAATCTTCATATGAATGTTCAGCTCCATTGGCTACTCTGGGTAGCCTGACTCACAGAGGCATGGACCAAGTCTGTTTAATTTGTCTCATACAAGACTTGATTAAGGCTGCTGTCACCAGGACTCAAAGCAGCAGGGTGAGGCCAACCTGTGATATTAACCTATGCCCTCCAGGGTCCTGCATTTGGCCACCTAGGAAGAATTATATGTGTGGAGGAGTTGGGAGGAAGGACCAGTAAGTCTTATTTCAGATAGCTGGGATGTAATCTAAGGCCGGTCTATTATCCATTATGGTCTGTACACAGATGTTTAGACTGACCTCTGGTTTTTGGTGTCATTGCCAATAAGAGTTCTCTCATTAATAAAGCAACTCCCATTCCCAATGGAAAGACATTCCAAGGCCCAGTTCTTCCCTACATTCTAACATATTATCTGAAGGGGTGCATGTCAGTGCAGTTCAGGATTTTCTATTAAATTTTATTGGGATTGCCACAGATTTGGTTTAGACCACCATTTCAGTGATTTGGTTAAACCACATGGGCAGTGAGTGTCACTGAGTAGTTGCAGCGTCTGTCACTATATAAGGTATAACCTGTGTGGATCACAGTAAACTGTGGAAAATTCTGAAAGAGATGGGAATACCAAACCACCTGATCTGCCTCTTGAGAAATCTATATGCAGGTCAGGAAGCAACAGTTAGAACTGGACGTGGAACAACAGACTGGTTTCAAATAGGAAAAGGAGTACGTCAAGGCTGTATATTGTCACCCTGCTTATTTAACTTACATGCAGAGTACATCATGAGAAACACTGGGCTGGAAGAAGCACAGGCTGGAATCAAGATTGCCGGGAGAAGTATCAATAACCTCAGCTATGCAGATGACACCACCCTTATGGCAGAAAGTGAAGAGGAACTAAAAAGCCTCTTAATGAAAGTGAAAGAGGAGAGTGAAAAAGTTGGCTTAAAGCTCAACATTGAGAAAATGAATATCATGGCACCTGGTCCCATCACTTCATGGGAAATAGATGGGGAAACAGTGTCAGACTTTATCTTTTTGGGCTCCAAAATCACTGCAGATGGTGACTGCAGCCATGAAATTAAAAGATGCTACTCCTTGGAAGAAAAGTTACGACCAACCTAGATAGCATATTGAAAAGCAGAGACATTACTTTGCCACAAAGGTCCATCTAGTCAAGGCTATGGTTTTTCCAGTGGTCATGTATGGATGTGAGAGTTGGACTGTGAAGAAAGCTGAGCACCGAAGAATTGATGCTTTTGAACTGTGGCGCTGGAGAAGACTCTTGAGAGTCCCTTGGACTGCAAGGAGATCCAACCAGTCCATTCTATAGGAGACCAGCCCTGGGTGTTCTTTGGAAGGAATGATGCTGAAGCTGAAACTCCAGTACTTTGGGCACCTCATGCGAAGAGTTGACTCGTTGGAAAAGACTCTGATGCTGGGAGGGATGGGGGGCAGGAGGAAAAGGGGGTGACAGAGAATAAGATGGCTGGATGGCATCACCGACTTGATGGACATGAGTTTGAGTGAACTCCGGGAGATGGTGATGGACAGGGAGGCCTGGCGTGCTGCAATTCATGGGGTCACAAAGAGTCAGGCATTACTGAGCAACTGAACCGAACTGAACTGAAGGTCCCTAGGGTGTCAGGAGAAGCATATGAATCTGTATCAGTCATACTTCCCAGGTGGCTCAGTGGTAAAGAATCTGCCTGTTAATGCAGGAGACAGGAGACTTGGGTTCAATCCCTGGGTTGGGAAGATCCCCTGGAGGAGGAAATCCCAACTCATTACATTATTGTTGCCTGGGAAATTCCTTGAACAGAGGAGCCTGGTGGGCCACTGTCCATGGAGTTGCAAAGAGTCAGACATGACTGAGTGACTGAGCATGCATGCATACTGATAGAAGGTGGTGTCATTCTTTGTTTTTGCATGTGAAGGGAGATCCATGTTGGGGATTAATGTTGATATCATCAGGTACATGAGGATAGTTCAAGACTGGCCATGTACACATGAGTTTTTCTGATTTTGTAGCAGGGTGATAGATTCAGCAACAGGTCAGATTGCTATATACAGCTGCCAGTTGCCTTAGTTGTATCATAGTGTTTTGGCAGTATGGACTCTGGGACTAGGAGGCAAACAGCATTAATTATTTCCCTTCTCTTTACATTTTCAGGGTCCTAAGATGTTCCTTCCCTAGTTGGCAAGGTTATTTCTTTTTTTTTTTTTTTCCAATGTCATTCTCCCAAATCTTCCCACCCTCTCCCTCTCCCACAGAGTCCATAAGACTGTTCTATACATCATTGTCTCTTTTGCTGTCTCGTACACTGGGTTATTGTTACCATCTTTCTAAATTCCATATAGAGGAAGGGGGAGGAAGGAGAGAACTAGCGGTAAAGGGGGCGGGGGAGGTGCAAAGGGCGCGCTCGCGCGTCACGTGAGCGGGACGCGCCGTTCTTCCGTCGGCCAAAAAATTATTTAAAAATAAAATAAAATAAAATAAAATAAATTCCATATATATGCGTTAGTATACTGTATTGATGTTTTTCCTTCTGGCTTACTTCACTCTGTATAATAGTCTCCAGTTTCATCCACCTCATTAGAACTGATTCAAATGTATTCTTTTTAATGGCTGAGTAATACTCCATTGTGTATATGTACCACAGCTTTCTTGTCCATTCATCTGCTGATGGACATCTAGGTTGCTTCCATGTCCTGGCTATTATCAACAATGCTGCGATGAACATTGGGGTACATGTTTCTCTTTCCCTTCTGGTTTCCTCAGTGTGTATGCCCAGCAGTGGGATTGCTGGATCATAAGGCAGTTCTATTTCCAGTTTTTTAAGGAATCTCCACACTGTTCTCCATAGTGGCTGTACTAGTTTGCATTCCCACCAACAGTGTAAGAGGGTTCCCTTTTCTCCACACCCTCTCCAGCATTTATTATTTGTAGACTTTTGGATCGCAGCCATTCTGACTGGTGTGAAATGGTTCCTCATAGTGGTTTTGATTTGCATTTCTCTGATAATGAGTGATGTTGAGCATCTTTTCATGTGTTTGTTAGCCATTTGTATGTCTTCTTTGGAGAAATGTCTATTTAGATCTTTGGCCCATTTTTTGATTGGGTCATTTATTTTTCTGGAGTTGAGCTGTAGAAGTTGCTTGTATATTTTTGAGATTAGTTGTTTGTCAGTTGCTTCATTTGCTATTATTTTCTCCCATTCTGAAGGCTGTCTTTTCACCTTGCTAATAGTTTCCTTTGATGTGCAGAAGCTTTTAAGGTTAATTAGGTCCCATTTGTTTATTTTTGCTTTTATTTCCAATATTCTGGGAGGTGGGTCATAGAGGATCCTGCTGTGATGTATGTCGGAGAGTGTTTTGCCTATATTCTCCTCTAGGAGTTTTATAGTTTCTGGTCTTACATTGAGATCTTTAATCCATTTTGAGTTTATTTTTGTGTATGGTGTTAGAAAGTGTTCTAGTTTCATTCTTTTACAAGTGGTTGACCAGATTTCCCAGCACCACTTGTTAAAGAGATTGTCTTTAATCCATTGTATATTCTTGCCTCCTTTGTCAAAGATTAGGTGTCCATATGTGCGTGGATTTATCTCTGGGTTTTCTATTTTGTTCCATTGATCTATATTTCTGTCTTTGTGCCAGTACCATACTGTCTTGATAACTGTGGCTTTGTAGTAGAGCCTGAAGTCAGGTAGGTTGATTCCTCCAGTTCCATTTTTCTATTTTATTTTTCTATTTATTCTATTTATTCTATTCTAATTATTTCCCTTCTCTTTACATTTCAGGGTCCAAAGATGTTCCTTCCCTAGATGGCAAGGTTATTTCTTTCCTCCCACTGCCATATAATCCCTGTGTCCCACTTAGTACCTGTAATTTCACCTTTACTCCAGTTATTGCCTACTACTAATGTCCAGACCTTTCTGCCATGAGCACTGTCAGAAAATTGACAGAGACTTATTATGCCTCCCACCTTGGCCCACATGAGCTATTGTAGAGGGTCTTCACAAGCAGTGTATTCAACCAAGTGATCTTTATTTTTACCTCACTCCAATGAGAAAATGTAAGTAACTGAACTAGAATTAAGTTAGAATCCTATAAATCTTGCACCCCCACCCCCCACCCCCAGGCTGATCTGGAGTTGCTGTTAAGGGAGACAGACCAAGCCCAGGAATCGTCCAGGAAGAATCTCAAATTTTCCAATAGGTTTTTATAATGCTCCACCCTTTTTATCCTGATCATTACCCAGTTGGTGGCCAAGAGGAGATAAACACCTAGTTTTAGGTGGCCAAACTATGTGACTGAAGTGTATGAACCAAGTGGAAGTGAGTCAAGTATAATCAGAAATCTTTTTGAGAAGACTGTTTAGTGCTTGACAACATCCGATACCTGTGGATGGTCTGGAGTTGGAATGTCATTGGATAATTTGACTGCTGGGCCATTGCAAAAAAAAAGAAAAAAAAAAGGTACACCATTGTCAGACTGTAGATGGTTTGGAATGCTGAGAACACGACACAGTTTAGTTTTAAGGGCCACAGTGGTATATCTACAGGAAGGTGATTGGACTGGAATAGCAGTATCAACATTGTAACCTGAAAAGGTGGCAGCAGCTGCAGGGCAGCGGTGATAGCCTGGAGAGGGGAACAAAGTCCTGATATGGTCAGTTTCCTTGAAGTGGGCAGGGTCAGTGCCCCATGCAGTGTGGCTTCCTTTACTACAAGACAAACAGGCCAGCTTTTGTTAGGCAGCGCAAGTTTCCACAATGTAGCAATGGCCTCTGCTTTGGAAACAAACAACCCTTTACTTTGTACCTCAATGGTGGGAGATGTATTTCCATGCCTGGTGTGTTAGTGGCAGCAGGTGGTATCCTGGCAGTGATGGCAGTGGTCAGGATGGTGCAGGTTTGATCAACAGCTTGATTCTAATCAGTCTTAATAAAATACTGGCGTTTACTGGGGGCATCTTCATGAGAGATCCAGATTGTCCCATTGACAGGCAGCCATGATTTTTTTCCATGATTGGCTCCAAAGAAGGGGGCTTTAAATTTCTTAATATATATAGCCTTCCAAGTGACACACCAGATGGTTAGGCCAATGGAAAAAGCCTAAGAGTAAGTAAAAATATAACTTGTCTGTTTCTTAAGAATATCATCTAAGGCACAGGCGTTGACTTTTGATTCAGTGCATTGTGCCAGTCAATTATCCCTTTTTGCAGTCGTCTTTCCAGAGTTGTCAGTGGGGCTGGATGATAGCTGCTGCCCTGTGGCTACCATCTGCTTTTAGTTTAGCCAAACCATCAGTAAACCAGGCACAAACATTAAGAGGAAACTCTGGGAATCAAGACCTCACTGAGTCAGGGGCTTTGCTGCAGGTGGTGGAGTGGAAAATAGTTTCTTCGAAAGGGACAGCTAACACCTCTGTTTGAAAAATCAAGATGCTTCTAGGGCCAGGCCAGCTATGCTCTTGAATATACCACTTCCGTTTCACCAACGAGGCTTACTCAGCAGTTTCCTTGCTAGCCACAGTTTCAAAGCAGCACGATCAGGCCAAAGACTATGGTTCAGGCTCTTCTTAATTTCAACAAGAGCTTAGGAGTAGGTTGATAGTTGCTTCTTTTAAAAGATATGTACTTGAAGCCTATGTCCAGCAGATGGCATTGCTTTCATAGAGAACCTGCCCACCGCCCACCCCCGCCCCCGCAACCCCATTCCATCTTTAAAGCTGTAATGTCCCATTTTTGTGATTATATTGTTTCTCTAGGACCCCTTGGGAGGGGACAGGATCACCTCTGACTATGCAGCAGTCCCTGAATGGGATAATCTTTGACATGTGTAGGATAAATACAACAATGCGTCCAGCAGTGGGAGCCACAACAGTAGTTTCAAGGGCCCCACCCACAAGGGCACTTTACCTTCCCTTCCCAGATGGGAACTTGGCTCAGACGACCCTGTCAGTCGAATCTGGGTGCTTTCCCTGCTCTTTGAACTAACAAGTCTAATCGGCCTGCATCAGGAGCTACAGACAGCCACCTAGAGATTATGCTGCTCCCAGGTGGGGAGTCTGGGCAGTGCCGGATGCAGGGGGCAGGAGGAAGCCTTTCTTCCTTGTAGGCCCTGGACAGGTTTGCCCCACTTCTTCCCAGTGTACTTTCCTGTGTCTTGTGAGCCCCTGGGCTTAGGGACCTTCTTCTTTCAGTCCCTGTGCTCATTGCTCTGGTCCTCCCTGCAGTCCTCGGCACTTTGGTAACCCCTGCACCTGGCAGATCGTCTCCGAAACTCTAAGGGATTGAGTAGGGCTCCTGTATCCAACAGGACCTTGAGCTTGAGTCCCCTCTCCTCACCATGCTAAGATGAGTATGTGTGGCCTTTATAGTCCCCTTTAGGGACAGGGAGACCTTAACCTCACCTTTCATCATTTTTCTCTTTGAAGCAGCTCAGATTGTGGCAAAGGGGCGGGATCATGGGACCCAGAGGGACAGAGTGGCTCCGAATCTCTGAGCCAGGCACACTTTGAGCTTGAGCACACAGCTCACCCAAGGACCTTTCAATGTTTTCACTCTGCCCAGAGTTCTGTATGGACTAGCAAGGTCCTTACTGTGGGCACCATTCAGGTAAGCTTTGGGAGCTCCGTGATTCTTCAGCTGCATCCATATTGCGGCTCCTCAGCTAATTGCCCCATACTGATAATTACATCTTTTCCTGCTTTTACCCAGAAGAATGTGAGCAGTAACCAAGGCAGCATTCAGACAGTTTGTTTCATTTCTGCCTCTCTCCACTCAGCCTCATTCATAGATAGGCCAGGGGAAGATTCTTACTACCTCCCTTCCCCACCACTTGGGCAAGAGCATTTACTACCAGATCCAGGGAGTCTTCTGTCATCCCCTACCCCTGTCCCTGAGGGGCCTTGTCCTTTCTCTTAAGGAAAGCTATAACTCGGAATCCTTTGCTCATCAGGGTTTAGGGTTTTATTTTTACCCTGTGTGCATGCTTAGTCACTTGTCATGCCTGACTCTTTGCAGCCCCATGGACTGTACCCCACCAGGCTCCTCTGTCCATGGGATTCTCCAGTCAAGAACACTGGAGTGGGTTGCCATTCCCTTCTCCAGGGGATCTTCCGGACCCAGGGATCGAACCGACGTCTTCTGCATTGGCAGGCAGGTTCTTTAGCACTAGTGCCACGTGGGAAGCCCTTGTTTTTACCCTACTCACCAACTGATCAGTTAGTCTGTCACTGTTCTGTGGATGCTGCCAGGAGACAAAGTCCTGGGTCAGAGACAGCCGATTTCATTTCTCACAGTACAGCAAGCAGGATGGGCATCAGTATGTTGGCATCAGCTCCGCTTGCCCCTAGTGTCCCATGTGATGCCCTGGGCCTGGATGAATGCCTGCACATGCAGTGGGTTGCATCACAGCCAAGGTGTATGGAGCTTGGGGAATCCGCTGTTTTATAATAAGCAGTAAACCAGACTGCTTTCTGTCCCAGAGGGAGATTCTGTGTCTTTAGGTTGCTGGAAGCATAACCCAGAGAAATGGCCTGAGTAAAGAGCTATCAGGACCTTGCATTCTTGGCATATCCTGCAAGGTCTGTAGGAACCCGAGAGAGCCTGGGAGGACTATCTCCCACCACAAACATGCAGTGGAAGCCAAGAGGAAGTGTGAATATTACTACTAGTTTTACTTGAAAGTAAAAATCTTATACTCCTTTATCAGTATGTTTCCATACAGACTTTGAAACTAACCACAAATGTTGGGACAGTTTAAATAGTGCCCCGCATGTGTGGGACTACAGTCTGCAGAGTTCTCTCACATGTGTTACTCGATAACTCCCTGGGAGATGGACTGGCAGATACTATTATTGTCTGCTTCATGGAGATGAGAAAAGAGGTCCAGAGAGGGTGAGTGACTTTGCAGGGTCACGCTCACCCTGGGTGGCGGTGCTGGGACCGGGTCTCGCTCTTTGTCTACAAGTCTGTTTGTCACTCTGCTTGGAAGTTATTTTCTCCGTTTGACATCACCAGGTCACCATCCTCATTTCATGTCAAGCCCTGCGCTCAGCAGATGCAGGAGTAGATTTACCCTTCTGCCTAGCTATTAGAGCCAGGGAGTAAGACAAACAAAAGAGCCCTGTATTTTTGCTAAGAGCATGTTTTGCCCCTCATGTTGTAGGTCAGCGATAACTGCTTATTGAAGCTGACCTGGGGATGGATAGTCACTGGAAAGCAACTGCTCCTCTGAGCTGCAGGGAGAGACTGACACACACCAAGGGCCAGGTCTGCTGGATAACTGGCCTGCCACTGTAAAGCCCGCATGTAGTGGGGTGAAAGGCTTACTGTGGTTTTGTAGAAGAATAGGATTTTTACGTTGTGTTTAAAAGCTAATGTGTTAGAATCACTTCTTTCCCTGCAAGGTAATTTGCAAGTAAATAATGAGGATGGGCTTTAGATTGATTGTTAACTTAGTGAGAAAGCTCTTACTTTTTATAAAAAGTTCAGTTCAGTGGCTCAGTCATGTCCAACTCTTTGTGACCCCATGGACTACAGCATGCCAGGCTTCCTTGTCCATCACCAACTCCCAGAGCTTGCTCAAACTCATGTCCATTATTATAGCAAGATCAGAGTTCACAGTCAGAGGTTAATTATCACAAGGTTGGGAGCAAAATCAGACTGCAGCCCACAGTGTAGTTTGTAACAGCAAGAATAACGTAGTTTTTAGTAGTCTTGGGGTTAGAAGTTAGCAGACTTGGAAGAAAACTTATTGCAAAACTTTTTATAGTATAGGAAACTCTTTGCTTTTTTAAAATAAATAGAAACTCAAGATACAGAATAAGTATAGATTTAACTTAAATTTATGATGACAGGTTGGTATTTGCTAGCCTTTATCTTCTGTCTAAATGCAGGTTAAGGACCAGCTTGATGTCTTGTTTCCTCAAACTACTTGCATTAAAAGCACTTTTTTTAAATCCAGATTTTCTCATTAATTGCTTGAAACTTGTAGCCTTTGGTTTTAACTGTAAATTTAACCGTGCTGTATTAAGGCTATTTGGGTTGTATGATGATGTTAAGAATTTCATTTCTCTTTCTGTTTTCTTTTTAGTTGGGATGAGACTCACTTTGGAAAAATGGGAAGTTACTATATCAATCGCACCTTCTTCTTTGATGTGCACCCACCTCTGGGAAAGGTGAGCAGTGTGGTGGACTGCAGTCTGCTAAGGGTTGGAGCCCAGTCTTAGGTTGGGGTTTAATTCATGGGCTTATAGAAAGAACACTCTGACATCCCAGAACAGCTGTTTTCATGGAAACATTTGGTATTTTTAGGAGTTCTCTGGGCTCAGAAATGGAGTTAGAATCCATCAACTGAAGGGTGGATACAAAATGTGGTATTCTATATAAGATGGAATATTATGGAGCCATAAAAAGAAAGAAGTATTGACACATGTTGCAACGTGAATTAATCTTGTAAACATTATGTTAAATGGAAGAAGTCAGACATAAAAGGCCACATATTATATGATTTCATTTATATGAAATATCCAGAATTGGCAAATCTGTGGAGAAATTTACATTAATAGTTGCCAGGGCTTCCCTGGTGGCTCAGTGGTAAAGAATCTGCCTGTAATGCAGGAGACCTGGGTTTGGTCCCTGGGTGGGGAAGATCCCCTGCAGAAGGAAATGGCACCCCACTCCAGTATTCTTGCCTGGAAAATCCCATGGACAGAGGAGCCTTGTGGGCTACAGTCCATGGGGTAGCAAAAGAGTTGGACGTGACTTAGTGATTAAACAACAACAATAACAAGGGGAAGGAAGGTTGGGCAGTGACTGAAAATGGGTGTGGAGCTTCTTTTTGGGGTGATGAAATAGTCTGGAGTTGGGTAGTGGTGATGGTCACACAACCTGTGAATAAACTAAAAGCCACTGAATTGCACACTTTTTTTTTTTTATTTGATTTTATTTTTAAACTTTACAATATTGTATTTGTTTTGCCAAATATCGAAATGAATCCGCCACAGGTATACCTGTGTGAATTGCACACTTTAAAATGGTGAATTTTATGGTACGCACTGCTGCTGCTGGTTAGTCGCCCAGGTGTGTCTGACTCTTTTCGACCCCATGTAGCCCGCCAGGCTCCTCTGTCCATGGATTTCCCAGGCAAGAATACTGGAATGGGTTGCCATTTCCTTCTCCAGGGGATCTTTCCCACCCAGGGATTGAACACATGCCTCCCACTTGGCCAGTGAATTCTTTACCACTGAACCACCCGGGAAGCCTGGTTTATGTTACATGAATTTTATCTTATTTGAAAAAAGGAAGAAAAAAGAAATAGAGGGAAAGAATCTGTTGCAGAAGTAGTTAGGGGAGCTGATTGTCTACAAGGGCAGGGAACTCTTTTCCCCTCCCTGCTCACAGCATGTTGCTTGGCCTCTTCCTTTCACATGGCTTCCAATTAGAAATTCCACCAATCAGAATTCATCTTACTCTCCGAGAAACAAACACTCCTAAGAAGACTAATGGATTAGCCTGGGTGTTTACTCAGTCCTTTCTTCCTAACTGGAGGCTGAGATTTTTGGTACCAAGGGGACAGGAATTGGCCTGGTATGAAGTGTTCTTGGAGTGTGGAGTACTTGGAGCTGAAGGCAGGGGGTGAGAGGCGGCATGGGTGGTGATTTGTGACAGGTGGGCTTAGGGGCAGGCACCAAAGCATGGGGTGGGGGACCAGGAAGAAGGCCCTGCAGGTTTCAGGAGAGGAGAGGAAAAAGAGTTAGGTGACCTATTTCAAAATTAGCTCCAAACCCAGAGAAGAAGCAAACAATGTTACGCTTCTTTTTGTCTCCTTTATAACAACAATAAGAGAGCAGCAGTTGAACAGTCTCTTTTAGTCACTGTAGATGCATTAACTTACATAATGCTCAGAACAACCTTATGCAGTAGGTACTGTTCTATCCTCATTTTACAGAAGGGGAAAGTGGGACTCAGAGCCATAAGTGGTTTGCCATAGGGAGTATAGCCAGTAAGTGGTAGAGTCCAGGTTCAGCCTGGCTTACAGTCTGCTGTCTTAACTATCATACAGCTGCCTCCCTAACTTGCCTCGCCCCAGTACTGGGGCAAGTACATCCATTACCACTGTAGACTTAAGCCACAGAACCTACTGAATATTTGCATTGGTCCGGCCTGGGAACCAGCTCTGCAGAGATTTTTCACAGGAAACCCAGCCCTGTCTTGCATCTGGAGAGTGCCTGTCCGGTTTTGGAGTCCACTAGCGCTCAGCAATTCATGGGGTCACAAAGAGTTGGACACAACTGAGCGACTGAAGTGAACTGAACTGAACTGAGTGCTCAGCGCAATGAGAACAGTGGCAGCGTTGTTTTTGCGGAAGCCCTCCCTTCCTCCCATCTGGTTCCTGTGTGAAGGGAGAAATGGGAGACTTCTTTGTAAGGCTGCCACCAGGGAGTGCGGTCCGTCTGCTTGTGTTCTACCTGCTTGAAAGACTGATGCGCAAAGCAGCTTCCATAGGTTCTGAAGCCAAGCTAGTCAAAGAATCAGAAAGCCCCATGGGAGCTGGTGGTCCAGTGGTTGACTTCACCTTTCAATGCAGAGGGTGCAGGTTGAGCCCTTGGTCAGGGAGCTAAGATCCACGTGCCCTCAAGGCCAAAAAGCCAAACTATAAAACAAATAATATTGTAAAAAATTCAATAAAGACTTTTAAAAAAATGGTTCACATAAAAAAAAAAAAAAAAAAAAAAACCCTTGAAGTGGTGACTAGGAAGTTTTCTCCTATAGTACTGAGGCCAATGCCTGCTGCTTCACACTGGCCCCAGCCCCGAGTGCCGGGGCTCCAGGGAAGTGGGTGCTTTAAAATAAATAAAAATGCCTGCACATAGCAAGAAATTTGATTTGTATAGAAGGAAATAAAAGGTCAAAAGCTACCTTCTCTCACATTTCTATTCCTCAGAGGCCACCAGAGCCACCTTTATTAACATTTTCTCATATATCCTCTCAGAAACTTTATACAAATACAAGGGTGTATACATTTATTCACGTGTATATATTAGTACACAGGAACAGCACATTATGTATGCAAATAGAAACAGACTAAAATTGAGCAACTTGTGTTTTAAATATATCTTACCTTTGTTCCACATCAGCATATAAAATGTACCCCATTCTTTTTAGTGGATATATAATATTCCATTATACACGTAAGCCATAAATTATTTTGCCTCTCTTCTACTGGTGGGTATTTACGTTACTTCAGTTTTGAGTCATTACAAAAGACCATGCAGTGAACTTCCTTGTACATTTGTCTTTTCATAGTTGTGCAGGTGTGGCTAAAAGAGCCTCAGCAGCTGAACTGAAGAGGCAAAGGATGTGCACATTTAGATTTGAGTTAGACATTGTTAAGTTATTCTGCAAAATGTGATAATATATGTACTCCCACCAACAGTGTATGAGGGCACTTGCTTCCCTCACCTCATTGCTAGCACTGGTGGGATCACACTGCCAAAACTTTGCTAATTTGAAAGTAAAAAATGGTATATAAGTGTTTCCATTTGCATGTCTTCCTAAATTAGACTGAAAATTTTTTTTGTATGTTTATTAGCCATTAGTGTTTTGTATTTTTATGACAGCATTTTTTTCTAGTGAATTCCTCTTATTCATACTGATTTGAATGAGTTCTTGAGTTAGAAAATTAGCAAAGTGGGCTTCCCTGATGGCTCAGATGGTAAAGAATCTGCCTGCAGTGCAGGAGACCCAGGTTTGATCTCTGGGTTGGAAAGAGCCCCTGGAGAAGGGAATGGCAACCCACTCCAGTATTCTTGCCTGGAGAATCCCATGGACAGAGGATCCTGGTGGGCAACAGTCCATGGGGTTGCAAAGAGTCAGACATGACTGAGTGACTAACACACGCGCTTTTTTTAAGTTTTATTTCACTTGTTAAATTTCTAATTTAATTTGTTATTTTTGACTGCTAGATCTTTGTTGCTGCTCAGGCTTTTCTCTAGTTGCAGCCAGCGGGGGCTACTCTTCATCACAGTGTGCAGGCTTCTCGTTGCGGGGCTCCTCTTGTTGTGGCGTGCTGGCTCTAGGGCTTGTGGACTTTAGTAGTTGTGGTTCCCAGGCTCTAGAGCACAGGCTCAGTAGTTGTGGCTCATGGGCCTAGTTGCTGCATGGCATATGGGATCTTCCCGGACCAGAGATCGAACCTGTGTCTCCTGCGTTGGCAGGTGGATTCTTTACCACTGGGCCACCTGGAAATCCCCTCAGGACTACTTTTACCCTTATGGGAACTGAGAGGGTACTGAATTTTGAGTGCTTGTTCATTGCTAGGCAGAGTATCAGGTGTTTCACCTTTGGCATCTGCTCTGAGCCTTACAGTCATCTGCGAGGAAGGCTTTATTACTTGTAGTTCAGAGAGTACTAAGTATTGTCCCCAATTAGAGACCTCATATGGGAGGCACTGAGATCCAGTCACCTGTACATTTCCTCCTGCTATGCCACCAGCCCAGCTGTCTGGGAATTTATGCACCAGGTGGGCTTGTCCTCTGAGATCCCAGGTGGGAAGGAACATTCATTTGGTTGTCACTTCTCAGTTTAAGTTCATCTGGGTATTCAGATGGCTCTGTCTTCTCAATACTTTATATTACTTTATATTAAATTAATTGACATTAAATATAACTTCTGGACTTTTGGATTCTTCTTTTTTTTTTAAAATAAGGATTTATATTAATTTACTGCTGAGTTTTGGTTTCTATGTCTTGACATGGAACTATGGAGAGTGACTCTGTTTAGAACTACTTAGAGAAAAAAGTGAGTTAGTGGTCCATATCTGAGCCCCCAGAAGCAGCGTTGCTGGGCAAGGCTTTCCCTCCACACAGCCCAGCTCGAGCGCAGGGCTTGGGCCCAAGCAGCCTGGGGCTGTTACCAACGCTTGGTATCTGCTGACAGTTCTTAGGTTTTAGCTGCTTCTGATTGATTATATGTGTGAAAAAGCAAGTTTTACACTATTGATGGTCAAGGAAAGAGAAATGAAGAGGCCGATCCTCTCGAGCGTTTTGAGGGATTCACAACTCACAGGCTTAGTTTGCAGTTGATGTGTTCAGTTTGGGGATGTTCCAGGGTGGCCTCCCTTTGGAAGACTGGCAGTAGGAGAAACCAGTCCCTGGCCTTCTGGCTTAGTTTCCACCAGGACTTTTCCCTTCCGCTCCGAGAAGGTGCATCCATCTGCGTTCTCCTCCCCATTTTCTCCCCTTCTCTCTATGCCTGGTGTGTAGCCACTTGGCCTCTTTCCTTGCTCCTCATCCTGACTTGGAGCCTCATTTTCCTTTCAGTGGTGCAGTCTCCCAGGAATCAGCCCCTACCCACAGCCTCCGTCCATGAGCTGTCGTGTTTTACTTCACAGCAAGTGAAAAAAGGCTGAATGAGGAAGCCCCTCACTAGCCCTACCCTTCACACTATGATTATTTTCTTTTTAAGTACTCAGTCTTCACTGTACCCAAGGACTTGGCCTTAACACAGGAGAGGATTTGTTTCAAGCCGTGAGCTCTGTAAACAAAAGAGTCTTTGCTCTGCAGCAGCTGCCGGAGAGCAGCTCCCCCACTCTTGGGGGCTCCTCCTGTGGACGGTTGTCGGGGAAGCCAAGGTCTGGGTGCAGCTGGGAGGGGAGTGTGGAAGAGACGGAGTCTTCTCTCCGAGGCCTCTCATCTTTATGTTCTGCCTCTCTACTCAGATGCTGATTGGTCTGGCTGGCTACCTGAGCGGGTACGATGGCACCTTTTTGTTCCAGAAGCCTGGGGACAACTATGAGCATCACAGCTACATGGGAATGAGAGGAGTAAGGCTTCCTGACTTGCAGTTGGCTGCCTGAACTCTGGGGCCACACTCAGTCAGAAATGTTAACAGTCAGAAGCCCTCAAGTGGTGGCAGGTCTAGGAAAAGGGACTTTGGGGAGGTGGGGGTGATTGGACCCATGCCCTGTAGTCAAGATTCAGAGCTGGGGTGAGTAGGAAGAGCTAGAGAGAACATAGGTAATACGGGGATGACACAGGTGGGAGCAGGCCCAGCCTGTCACCTGTTACCCTGCCTATGAGCGGCATCAGGTTTCAGATCAGAGGGCAGCCCAGGACTCAGGCGGCCAGGAGGCTGCTGCGGCCCTAATGTGGGCCTCAGCACATTGGCAGGCTACATGTCCTTCCTCTGTGGCCACAACTGCTGCAGTACTGCCTCCCTCTGAGGCCTTTATTGACACGTTAGCACCCCCACCCCCCGTGACCAGGTTCTTCCCTCTTTTCCCCATGAAGATTTCAGGCACACACAGGTTTTCTAGTCTTTTAAAGGAAGTGTATGTTTGCCCAGTCCCACTGTGCCCTGAGTTCCAGCACCAGCCCTGACAGAACATGGCAGGGCCTAAAGACCCAAGTGTCTGGATACCCCATGCTGCTGCTGCTGCTGTTAAGTTGCTTCAGTCGCATCTGACTCTGTGTGACCCCATAGACTGCAGCCCACCAGGCTCCTTCGTCCCTGGGATTCTCCAGGCAAGAATACTGGAGTGGGTTGCCACTTCCTTCTCCAGTGCATGCATGCATGCTAAGTCACTTCAGTTGTGTCCGACTCTGTGCGACCCCATGAACAGCAGCCCACCAGGCTCCTCCTTCCACAGGATTCTCTAGGCAAGAATACTGGAGTGGGTTGCCATTTCCTTCTCCAGGGCACCCCATACCTAGAGCTAAATTGGACCTATGGGAACCATCCTCCAGTGTGGAACTCTCAGAGCGGGTTGCATTTGCAAATCCCTTCCCTCAGGGAGTTCAAAGCAGTTTAGATAAAGGTCATGTGATTATTTGGGCTCTAGTCTTTGGCTTGCTTGTGCAGTCATATCATACTGTTTTAAACAAGGACTGTCTACTACCCTCAAGTTCATCACTCTTGAGTGATTCTGTGTCTTCTTAATGATGTTTGATCACCACCGAGCATACAGAATTGGATATCAGCCTGACTACGATCTTGCTATGGAAGTGAGAAGACCAAATATAACAGCCTGTTGCCTTTCACACCAGGGCACATTGCTTTCTGCTAACAAAAAGTGACAACCCAAATGTGAGAATTTCCATTCCTTTGGGTTTGTCTGATTACTTTTGATGGATATGGTAGGGGACTAGAGAGAACACTGGTGGTTAAAAACAAAACAAACCGAAAAACAACTGTCCAGATGCTAAACCGTCAAGCTGTCTTTTTTGTAAAATCAAAATACAACCTTTAGATTAAAGAGTGGTTCCTGGTGTGATTGGATAAAAGGACCAAGGGAGAAAAAGCAGAAACAGCATTAGAATTCTCTAAAATATTAAAATATCTTGAGAGCTATTTCTTTCCTTACACCGGTTTTTGTAACAGAAGCTAGCGTCTATCAAGAACTTTCTGTGTGGTAATAAACTTTAGCTCATTTAATCTAAAAAGTAAGCCCTGGGGCTCCCCTGGTGGTCCAGTGGTTAAGAATCTGCCTGCCAATGCAGTAGATGGGTTCAGTCCCTGCTCCAGGAAGATTCCACATGCCACGGGGCAGCCAAGCCCGTGTGCCACGACTACTGAAGCCCCTGCACCTAGAGCCCATGTTCTGCAACGAGAGAAGCCACCACAAGGAGCAGCCTGCACACCGCAGCTAGAGAGAGCCCACACACAGCAACGCAGACCCAGTGCAGCCAAAACTAAGCAGATAAATAAAAATTAAAAAGTACGTCCTCTGAGGTAGGAGTGTTTATTTTTCACAGAAGGGGAGGCTGAGATACAGAGATACGACTTTGTCAAGGTCACAACTAGCAATGATGGGTTGGTCCAATCCCAGAGTCTCCCACTTAAAACCAGTGTGCCCTCCTCCCCACACCTCCCTGGCTGAACTTCGCTGATTTCATGTCAGTGCACAAGTTGGTGCTCAATGAAAACGTAAATGTTGCTTGATTTGATACTTCACTGTTACACTACCCTTTCATATTTAAATGTATTCAAAGTCATCATGTCATGCCATCCGTCATCAGGGCCCTCCGTCTCAAAAGACCAGTTTGTACCAAGTCAGGTAGGTCCCTGATGCTTTGCTTAGTTGGTCCCTTGACTGCTTTCCTGTCCTTCCCTAGTTCTGTGCATTCCTCGGCTCCATGCTCATCCCCTTGGCCTACCTCACCGTGCTGGAGCTGTCCCGGTCTCTCTCAGCAGCGCTGCTCACGGCCGCCCTCCTCACCTTTGGTAAGTTGTCCTAGACCACGTTTCTTGAGAAATTGACTGCCACTCTATGAATGTAGCTAGAAATCAATGCACTTGAAGATCCTTGTCTGTGGGCCTAGTTCTGAAGTAACCTTAGGATTGGGTAAATGTATTCCAGATTTCCTTTTACTCACTAGTGATACTTACATATACGAGTACTTGTATGTAGCAAGCCTTTATAGTATTGGAGGTGTGAGAGAGTATGGGTAATCCCAAGGAATAGATTATCTCTAAGTTATCTGCATTTGAGTTTGGAATGCATAATACATGTGTGTGTGCTTGTGTGTATGTGTGTGTTTGAAGGAGGCTTACAGTTCTAATTCAACTAGTATTAGTTTGCAAGATTAGTTTGCATTCCTTAAACTAATTTCACCTGAATGCAAGGGCATATGCCTCCGAGGCAGCTGGGTGACAGAGGAAAACAAAATAGAAATTTAAATTATTTCTGTGGATAATCCTCACATGGATAATTGAGAGTTGGTCTGTAGAAATTGATCCTGTTGCTAGCCTGGCTCATATGAGAGTGAATTCATAATCTCATTGAGCTTAACATTTAAAGAAGTCTAAACCAGTTTAGATGGTTACTTTAGGGGTGATTCTGACTTTGCCCTGACAGATAAGGTTGCAAGACTATAGAATCTCCCTCTAGAGGACTGGTGGCTTTTTCCTTGGGTCTTTGATTTCCCTCCTCAGTAGTTCATTTATTCATTTTTCATTCAACAACTACTTTCAAGCATCTACTTTGTGCTAAGCCACTTTCTTGGCCTCAGAGGTTATGCTGATGAGATAGGACTATCATGGAGCTTGCTTACTAATGGGGCAGATGACAAATAAACAAGTAAATTAGTAAGTTTAACATTCAAAAGAGTAAGTACAACATAGAAAATGGGATAGGGTAAGAAATAGAGTAATACAGGGTGATTCTGTTTTAGGTAGGGTGGTCGGTGAAGAGCCCCCTGAGGAGGCGGCCTTGAGCAGATATCTGCGGGGACAGCATGTACTGTGGTCCTGGTGCGAGGCAGCCCTTGGGAGGTTCAGAGAACAGCAAGACACTGAGCCCAGAGCAGAGCATGAGAGCAAAGGAGGCTGGACGGGTAGGGAGACCAGGGCCATCTCGAGGAGTTTGTTAGTCTGAGTGAGATGGGAAGACATTGAAAGACTTAAGCCAGGCCATGATATAATGAAGTTTTGTTTAAGAAAATCACTTCAGCACCTGCATGGAGAGTCAACTCCCAACACAGACTTCATGTGAAATGGTTAAGATTCTATTCTGGGTATATGTAGTTTGTGGCTGTGTAAGCATGATGGCAGAACTTTGGATGGCATGATGGCAGAACAAGGCAAGAGCCCTTGTTTCAGGATCACTCTGTCTGAATGAATGACACGATCCCTTCTGGGGTCAATGGCCTGAAAGTGTGAGATGCTGTTTCATATCACTGGGCTTTGGTGTACCCCAAAGCTGTGTCCTTCTGCTTTCCAGTTGACTCACTTGCCTATCTAATCTTGACTGCACAAACGCTTACATGCAGTTAAGCCCAAGGGGAACTGTTTCTTAATGCTGGGGTGTTTTGTTCTCAGGGGGCCCTGTCTCTGATTCCACTTTTTGACCACTGAGCTCATGTTTTTCAGACACAGGATGCCTCACTCTGTCCCAGTACATCCTCCTTGACCCCATCTTGATGTTCTTCATCATGGCTGCCATGCTGAGCATGGTCAAGTACAACTCCTGTGCCAACAGGTCAGCAACACCATCTCTGGGAGGGGGTGTCAGAAGCTGTGGCAGCTCTAGAATTTCTATAACGTCCAGGGTTGGGGTGGGTACAGTGCCTAGAGGACTTGTCTTGAAGCTGAATTTCAGGCAAGTATACTTTAAAAAAATATTTTAGATTGCCCATTTTAGATCATAAAAATAGATTTACAGAAGTTTTCTATACTTTTATTTTTGCTTTCCTAAGACTAGGAAAATATCAGTTGTCTTTTTCAAGAGCCTTGTTATTTTTACAAGGGTGGATTTGGGTGGGGGTTTATGTTACTTTATGAAGGAGTCCTAATGCCTTCCCCCACCCCACCAGCTAGCCACTCCTGAGCACCAGTGCTGGTTAGGAGATCCCAGGACAACTTAATTCTTCATGTGCTCTGTCCTAGAGGGGAGGGCACCAGACTAGGTGTTGCCTGGGAACTGTTTGTCTCCCTGCCCTCAGTCCTGACCCAAGGATGGGAATGATGTACACAGAGGTTGGCTTGAAGGGCCCACATGGATCAAGAGAATCCCTGCAGGCCCTGGTCAGTCCTAAAGCTGCTCTGGAGGGCCTGGTCTTCTTCCAGAAGAGTCCTTTCCAGATCATCCTTTGCCTCTAAGAGAGTAGAGTAGGTCATTGCATCCAAACCAAAACAGCTGGCTCTGCCAAGGCTTTTCCAGAAGCAACCTGATTTCACGGCAGCCAGGCCATGACTTCGAGCTCTCTCTGGGTTTGGCTTATCTTCTGCCTGCACCATATGCCCTCCCACCTGCCATTTCTTGAGTACATACTATGTGCCAGGTATTGTGCCCAGAGCTTAGGGTTCAGGAACACATAGATCTTGACTGTTAAGGCGCATTTGCTCTGGTGGGGGTGAGGGTGGGGAACCTGGGGGTCTGCAGCTCTGAGCACTAAGTGCTCTAATACAGTAGACCTTGGAACCGACTGCCTGGCTTAGCACCGTGCTCCACTGCTGGTGGCTGTTTCATGACCTCTCTGTACCTCGAGTCCTCGTCTGGAAGAAGAGGCTGATGACAGGCTCTGTCTCCATGAGGTTGTAGTGAAAGTTAAAGGGTTAATACAGGGTGTGGTAATGGGGTTTCCATGGGGCTTCCCTGGTGGCTCAGCGGTAAAGCATCCACCTGCCAATGCAGGAGATGTGGGCTCCATCCCTGGGTTGGGAAGATCCCCTGGAGGAGGAAATTGCAACCCACTCCAGTATGCTTGCTGGAAAAATCCCATGGACAGAGGAGCCTGGCAGGCTACAGCCCATTGGGGTCACAAAGAGTCAGACACGACTGAATGACTGAGCCCCCTTGCACGCACTAGTAAAGTGCTCAGAACAGTGCCTAACACGTAGTAACACTCAATAATAGCTGGCTTTTACAGGGGACAGTCCACCTGAATCCAGTGGGCTACTCTGGATTTTCCTTTTTCTTCCACTTGATTGGTCACCACTGAAGAATAAGCTCTTGCTTATTTGACGCCCCTTACTTACTTAGCCAGGGCTGCCATGACCCTCCTCCCCAGAAGAATCGTGCTCTCACGTTGCTCCCGCAGTCTCAGGGGTTTCACAGACCACATCCACCTCGGCGCCATGTGTGGTCCCTGAGGTTGGGAGCCCTCACGAGAAAGGCCACAGGGCAGCCTCTCAGAGTCCGGGGACCTCTGCCCCTCCCCGCGCTGCACTTGCTATTGAGTTTGGTTCCAGCCACCAAGCTGAACTCTGTGTCTTGTTGGTTTTCAGGCCCTTCTCTGCCCCCTGGTGGTTCTGGCTCAGCCTGACCGGTGTTAATCTGGCTGGCGCTCTGGGGGTCAAGTTTGTTGGCCTCTTCATCATCCTGCAAGTGGGGTGGAACACCCTTTCAGACCTTTGGCACCTGTTTGGAGACCTCAGTCTTTCAATGGTAAGAACCCAAGCGCTTGTAGAAACGTCTTTGCTTCCTAGAGCCAGCAGCATTTCTCCATTTCTGCTGCAGGGGGCAGAATGGCTGTGTTCCGGGCCCCAGGTAGGCTGGATCCAGCTGCCCTCTGGAGGGCGCAGGGCAGCAGGGGATGGGCCATGACCAGCGGCTGGACAGGGAGAAACGGAGAGGATGGACTGACATCCTTGGGGTTCTCTTTCGGCTTTCATTCCTGCGTTGTTTTTTAAATGCTCTACAAATGACTCATTGGAAGAAACCCTGATGCTGGGAAAGACTGAGGGCAAGAGGAGAAGGGGGGCGACAGAGGGTGAGATGGTTGGATGACATCACCGACTCAATGGACATGGGTTTGAGCAAGCTCCAGGAGATGGTAAAGGACAGGGAAGCCTGGTGTGCTGTAGTTCACGGGGTTGCTAAGAGTCGGACATGACTGACTGAACAACAACAAATGATCCAAAGGGATCCTGTTCCACTGGGTTCAGCCACGTGTATGGCAGACACTGACTGCATGGGACTGTGTAAACTCAGTGGGCTGACTTTCTGAACTTACAGTTTTCTCTTCCTGACCCAGAGTCTCCAGACTTGGAGGCCAGTAAGGGCCTTACAGTTTATTACAGTATTATTAAGAGCTGACTCTGTGTCCTGCATTATGGAAAATGCTTTACCTTTATTATCTCATTTCCTCCTCATAACAGTCCTGTGAGGCAGGTAGTTATCACCCTCTTGACAAATGAGGGAAACAGACCTAGAGAGGTGATATTGTTCCCAAGGTCATACAAGTAGTGAAAGGTAGATCTAGGATTCAGAAAGGAGAGGCTGACTCCACACCTACTGCTCTGCTGTAACACCTCTCCATCACCTCTGGCCCTAAGTCCCAACAAGTTCATTTAGAAAATATAGACAGACCATCCAGTGAGTGTGAGACCCAGAACATGCAGATGAATAAAACAAGATTCCTGCCCTCTAGACACGATGGAGACAGAGAAATAAGAATGAAAAGAAAAATATAAGTCATGTTCCAGCCAACAGGTGCAGTGAGAGCACAGAGGAGGGTGCAAGCCCAGGCTCAGGCATTCCAGGAAGGCTTCTGGGGGAAAGCTGAGGCCCAAAGTGAAGATCAGGAGCATTTATTCATGTTCACGTGGTGGGTGAGGCCAGTGCAGTGCAAGAAGCATAGGGAAAGTGCTGGGTGTCAGTGTGATTGGGAGGGACAGGAAGTGGGGAGTGATGATGCTGAGGATGCAGGTCACGCCTTGTCAGCTGCCTGGGGGCAGCCCAGGCCCTGGGTGAGCATGTGGACAGGTAGCGGAGGGCTGGCCAGCGTCAGCCCTGGCAGTGCTTGGTTGGTTGGGTGTTATAAGAAGGCTTAGGGTTTCCACATACCTTTTTCTCTTGATGGCCATTAGTTTTTCAGTTGTTTCTGATTATGACTTACATATGGGCTGATGTGCTCAGTTGTGGCTGATTCTTTGCGACCCCATGGACTGCAGCCCACCCGGTTCCTCTGTCCGTGGAATTTTCCAGGCAAGAATACTGGAGTGGGTTGCCATTTCCTTCTCCAATGACTTACATGTAAAAACTTAGAAATAACACACACATCAGGCATAAGGCATAGTGAAGCCTCCTCTGCCCAGTGCTGGTACTGACTCTGTTTGCAGGTGACCTTGGGAAAACACCTGACCGCTCGCATCCTGTGCCTCATAGTGCTGCCACTGGCTCTCTACATTGCCACCTACGCTGTCCACTTCATGGTGCTGAACAAAAGGTACCGCCAGAGCCTTGCCAGTGTCTCGCTTCTGTCCTTCTCTGTCTCTAAGCCCATGGAGGAGCCGCGTGATTTCCTAGGTCTGTGGTTGGGATGACCCGAAGGGGACCCAGGGTTGGTTTCCTCTGGGTTCTGTCTTATGGGTACCCTGGCCTGAAGGAAGAAGAGAAGGCCTTTGTAGCCAAACTGCCTCTTGTCACTAAAAATAGTCCCCTTGTGCTAACAGGGATGGGGGACCATGAGCACGTACAGTTGGAGTGAGGGTAATAATAACAAGGACACCAGCAGCTCCCATTTAGACGGTAGCAACTGTGTCAGAACTGTGCTCAGTGTTTTGTATACATTATCTCATTTAGTCACAACAGTTCTTTTGATTTTTTAAAGTCCCCGATTTGTAAATGAGACGTTGAGACTAAACGAGGCCAGGTACCTTACAGAGCTCGCCTAACTAGCAGGGGAGCTGCAGTTGGACCCAGTGCCTCTGACGCCGTCCCTGTGTCTGCCCACCGCACCGCACTGCCACTCCCCTGTGCGTGTGTGCTTCGCTGCTCAGTCGTGTCTGGCCCTTTTGTGGCCCCATGGACAGTAGCCCGCTAGGCTCCTCAGTCCGTGGGATTTCCCAGACAAGAATACTGGAGTGGTACGCCATTTCCTTCTTCAGGGGATTTTCCCAACCCAGGGATTGAACCCCCATCTCCTGCACTGGTGGGAGGATTCTTTACCACTGTACCACCTGGGGAGCCCACCACTCCCTTGTATGTCTTTTAAACCATCCACTCAGAGCTCTTCCCAGGGCTCCTGGGAAATCGTATTTTCACTCCTTTAACTGTTCCCTTCCCCTCCGCCCTCCCCCGCAGCGGTCCCGGTGATGGCTTCTTCAGTTCTGCCTTCCAGGCCCGGCTTTCAGGAAACAACCTTCACAACGCGTCCATCCCCGAACGTGAGTGTCTCTCGACCTTTACAAAGAGAGAAGGGCAGGAGGGATTCCTGGGAGTTGGATTGGAAAAGACGATATGATAGCCTGAGTTACTTTAGATGGCAGAGTGGGAGAAAGATCCAGTTAAATCTGGTCTGAGCACTCATGAGGGTGAACAGGGACACAGAAAGTACAGAGGAGGGCGTCCTGAGCAGTGAACTCTTTGATCAGAAGACGGCTTGTCCGATATGGCTATGGGAAGGTAACAGAGGGAACCTGGGGGCGGGGGATTGAGCCCTTTGGGGCTAATGGTCAGTTCCCACCAGAGTGTCCTGTTCACAGAGAGTAGTTGAGTGCGTGTTAGCCATGTTGGAGGCTATGGGGCCTGGAGTAGGATCTCTACGTGATGTGGCTATGTGAGCTCAGTATATTAAAAGGGAGTGCAGAGCTCTGGGGATCAAAGGTGTAAGAGATCACTTCTGTAGGGGGTCAGGGGGCAGGGATTAGAGGCACACAGAATGAGATAGGTTGGGCCCAGGAGATTGCTTCCTGGAGTCATGGACAATGTCCTGTGGTCTCTCCAGGGCCTGGAACACAGTGGGCCCACCCAGACTGTGGAAGGAATGAGAAATAGGAAAGCAGGTAAAAATTGGCTTGGAAAGGTAGACGTTGGGTTCCACGTTGGCTTTGAGAAGCTTGAGGAAACCCACGCAGCGGGGCCTGTGGGCTCTTAGCTGAGGTTTTCAAAGGAGTCCTTTGAAAAGGGACAGTTGATGCTGGGCGTTGGCTGTGGTCTGAGAAGAAGCTGTAGAAAGAGAAGAGGACAGGGAGAGGTCAGGTCACTGGGGAGTGCAGGGGAAGGGCTTTGCAGGAGCAGTCCAAGAAGGAGTGTGGGGTTGAGGAGGGAGACAGCCTAATCAAGACGCAGCCATGGCCAGCAGCGTGCGGGGCTGTGTGTGCTGGCCAGCATGAGGCCTTGGAAGGATGATGCTGTGGGGTTATCAAATTGCTACTTGCCATTTAAAAGGCCCAGTTCAGTTATGCTCTCTTCATTAAACCATCCTCTTCTCACCCTTTGGGCAAGAATTTATTCCTCCCTTCGCTGGGCTCCCACCATGTCACACGTTGTCACACCTTTGCTGGAACATGGGCACATCGTCCTATGCTGGTCACTGTGTGAGGTCATCGTCCTCAAGACTGGTCTCTGCTAGGTCCACAGCCAGGCCTCCTCCACCTTTGCATCCCCTGTGTAATTCATTCTTTTGATCAAAATGAATGAACAGAGGAGGACAGGAGTGCCCAGCTCAGGTGCAGGGAGACCTGTTTCCCTGGAGTGGGGATGGGTGGGCAGCCGCCTTGCAGAGCATGGAGAGGAGGGGCAGTCCTGAGCGAAGAGGCTTCTTCCCCATAACCCAGGGCCTGTGGTGGGAGGGATGGATGCTCTCGGGTAAGCTGTTTACTGTGGGTTTTTTCCCTTAAATTCAGATTAAAAACCCAAAATACCATTGAGCAACTACTGCATGTGGTAGATTCAAAAGGCACAAAATGATATGCAGTGAAAAGTCTATCTTAACAGCCTGTCTGTCTTAACATTATATCTTGGAGAACATTCGAGATGAAGACATAAATACTTTCTCCTTGTTTATCCCATGGAATGTATATAGTAGACCTTGACTAAAGGACAAGTTGTTTCTGGTCTTTGCTGTTACAAACAGTGCTTTGATAATAGCATTGTGAAACCCAGCCTCTTCTGAAGTGCTTTGGAGTGGGGAGGGGCAGGGAGGGTGCAGGTGAGACTATGGTGACCTCCCCCTTGAGGTGACTCCCTTGGGGTGAGGAGGCAGCTGCGTGTCTTGCTTTCCGCAGTCCTGGGCCCAGTGGAGTCTGTTAGAGGGTTGGTGGGTCCTGTGGCTTCAGAGCCGCCCCCAGCCCAGTCAGGGGCCGCATCCACCCTGGGCCAGCTCACACCATCTGCTGCCCTCCTCCTCCCAGACCTGGCCTACGGCTCCGTGATCACTGTGAAGAACCTGCGGATGGCCATCGGCTACCTCCACTCGCACAGGCACTTCTACCCCGAGGGCGTCGGAGCCCGCCAGCAGCAGGTCAGTGGCCCTCTGTGCACTCGCACCGCAGCCGCCGCGCTGATTGCCGTGTCCAAGCCCGCCCTTCTCTTTTTGCCTCCCGTCCTGTCCCGTACTCTTTCCCCTGCTGGAAACACCCTGCCCCCTCCTGTACCCTTTTCTCTTTTCCCTGGCTAGCTCTAGTGTCCCAGGCTGCCACTGGGGACTTCCCCTCTGACCACCACGTCCCGCCTCTTCCTGGTCCTGGATCAGGTGTGTCTAGTGTGGGTGGTGTTCTTGGCACCCTTGATGAGCCTGTGTGGTAATTGAGCTGGGAGCGCTTCCTTCCTCCTGTCTCCTTGCTGTGCAGCTGCTGGCTCCTTGGAGGCTTGGGTGCCTGGCTCGGTGGCCGGCACAGAGTGGATGACGAGCAGAGCATACAGGTTATAAACCCAGATCTGGGAACCAGACTAGTGTATCTGAGTTTGAATCCTGGTTCCACAAGAGTGTGACTTTGAACAAATTCCTTAACCTTTCTGTGCTTCCATGGGTCATCTTTAAATTAGGGAAAATAAATGGTACTTCTCTCCATCTCTAAGGTTGTGAGGATTGAGGGAGATGATCCATGTGAAGTGCTCATTGAAGTGTTAGCCATGAGTATCATCTGAACGAGCGAGGAACACTGTCCGTGTCCACGTGACAGGGTGGTCGGTGTGGCTGTGGGGACAGTGCCTGAGAGGGAGGAGGGTGTTAGAGAGGTTGGTGGGACCGGCTAGTGAAGAGGCCTCCAATAGATTTAATTTTGTTCTGCTGACACTGGGGAGAAAACTTATTGAGAAACTTATTAAGAGATAAGATGTGATTAGGTTGCTAGTTTAGAAAGACATCTCTAGCAGGAGTGTGATGGATTGGAAGGAGGAGCAGACCAGAGGCAATAGTCATAACAAAGGATGGTGAACAGTCCTCAGGGAGAGGTGGGGAGTGATTCAGGGCCCAGAGACTGACACATGTCGGGTGAGCCATATCAGGTCTGTAGTCTGGGGGTCAGGAGGTCAAGGTGCATGTGTGATGATGCTGGTTCACTGTAATCAGAAAGGGAGGAGGAAGCGTGGCTTGGGAGACGAGTTTGTGGTGTGTTTTCTAGGCCTGGGGCCTGTCTCAGGAAGGAGACATGAGTGTGTAGCATACAGGTGTTAGTGACACAGTGACATTGCCCTGAAGGGGTGTGCAGAGGGGAGGGCAGCGTGTAAAGCAGCGTTAAAGGCGCTCAGAGTGGCACTGGGGAAGCAGCTGAGAAGGAGGGAGTGGACGGGGAGGCTGGAGGAGAAGGGGAGGGCCTGGCAGCGTCTCCGGGGGCAGGAGACACTGGCAGTTCAGGTGCTGCAGAGACCGCGGAGAAGGAGGCCTGGGCAGGGCAGTGTGGGAGGCCTGGCAGCTTGACCAGGAGGCTTCTGTGGCGTGGTCAGGGTCGAGCTCCCAGCTCTCAGATGGGTGACCTGAGGAGAGGGAGGGAGGAGGGGGCTGCAGGGCTGGCTGCTGTCCTGAGAAGCTTGAAGTGCAATTTCTCTTCCTGCAAAATGGGCGAAATCGTTACTCTGTGAGAAACTGTTGCATCTCAAAGTGTTTTATTATTTCCTTATTTACTAGAAAGTTGACCCAGAGTATTGGGTTTTGGTATCAGTTTCCCATTCTGGGCTCTCTGCTTGTCTCTAGCGCAGTGGTTTTCAGCCCTGACTGCGCTTTTTTCATAAAATCCACTGGAGAGCTTTTAAAAAATTCTGAGATTCTTGCTTAATCAGTCTGGGATGGGGCCCATGCCTTGTGTATTTTTGTTTCAGTTTTAAGCTCTACAGAGGAGTCTAACATACAATTTGCCCTTCTGTGGTGATACCTTGCTACTGATGTCATGTAGTAACAGATGTGGTGACTGGGAACCTCTATACTGTGACTTCCCTGGTGGCTCAGGTAGTAAAAAATCTGCCTGCAGTGCAGGAGATCTGAGTTCAACCCCTGGGTTGGGAAGATCCCCTGGAGAAGGGAATGGCAATCCATTCCAGTATTCTGGCCTGGAGAATCCCATGGACAGAGGAGTCTTGGCAGGCTGCAGCCCATGGGGTCGCAAAAGAGTCGGATACAACCGAGCAACTAACACTCACTCACTCATACTGTGCAAAGAGCTGTGTTCTGAAAGCCCTATGAAGCTGGTCCTAGTGCTGCCCACCTGAGGCCCATGGGTGGAGACATGAAGTCGTGAGAGTTCTCCAGCGAGCATGTGGGCCAAGGGATAGAGAGTCTGACTTTGTCACTGACTGAGTCTCTGAGCCTTCCTCACCTGTGTCTCCATCAGTAAACTGGGGGATTGGACTTAATAACCTCTAGTAGCCCTCCCTGCCCTGTAGGTCAGTGTCTTGTCAACAACTCTAGGTCTTGATTTTTAAAGTATTTTAAAAAAAGTTAGACATGATCTGAGGACCAGTGTTTATCCATGTAGATTGATGTACAACATTCTATTGTAATAGGATACCTATGTTCCTAGGAGACCTCATATTATAAAAAAAACTTCATTGTAAAAATAAATGTTTCAGTGGGAAAAAGACGTCATGGACTTACATTCATAATAAATAAATGACTTTTCTAATAGGAACTTTAATAATAATGATTTTTGTAAAAAAACAACACAGAGTGCCCCTATGAGCACCACAAAACCATAACATCCTTGAGTAAATTCAGGTTGGGTGAAGTAGATGTATGGGCTATTGTTT
This sequence comes from Bos grunniens, assembly GCF_055505025.1. NCBI lineage: Eukaryota > Metazoa > Chordata > Mammalia > Artiodactyla > Bovidae > Bos > Bos grunniens. The sequence continues at coordinate 14,791,675 of NC_141174.1, forward strand.
CAGAGTTTGAACTTAATTTCTCTATGGCTGCCAAACTTTTAACTTCTTGTATGTTCTTAATACTGTTGTCCCTAATTTTTTCTGAGAAAGCAAGAGCCACTGAAACAAAGCAACCATAATATATGCATAATTTTTTTCCCATATGCTAATTCCAAATCACTTTTGAAGTAAATGTCATGTTTTATCCAACTGGAGTTATTAAAACTCACGTTGTAAGAGAGAGGTGTTTATTTCTGTTGCTTCTGGGTGTTTATGTGTTTGTTTGCATGCTTGACACGATTGTATGTATGTAGTCCATCCTGGGAGCTTTGGATTAGCTGGCCAGGTTTGAATCCTGTCTCTCTAGCTGACAGGCTGTGTGACCTTGAGTGGAATTGCTTAACCTCAGTTTCCTTGTAAGTAAGGTGAGGGTAGCCATCGTACCCACAGCCTAGAGATGAGACGTGCCCAGTGCTTAACACAGGGCCTGGCAATAGATGGTAGCCCTTTCCAACAGCAGCAATTTTATAAGCCTTTTCCTGTGCTGGTAAAAAAAAAATGCCCTGAAATGTTTTCTGTGTAATATTCTTTCCTGTGGACATTCCATCATGTTAACTATTCTTTTGTTATTGGGGTTCCCAAGATTTTTGCTGGTCGATTAATCGCAGCATTACATACGTGTACATGGGCACACACACAGACGCGCCATTTTTAAAAATTAGTATATACAAAATGGCTGTGGCTAAAATTTCAGACTTCTAGGACAAGATATTAATAGAGCTTCTTCCATTTCATTTGGCCACATTCTAGAAAACATAATAGCCTGAATTTTTCATGTAGAGAGTTTGAGGCATGGTCTTGATGACTTTTTAAAATGCACTAAATCCTCTTTGTGTGCTGTAGACTGTGTTACACTGTGTTGTCATGTTTCCTGCCTCAAGGAGGCTGGAACTTGAAAGACAGGGAGGCACAGAGACCAATCAAAAGGGCTTTTGTGGGAAGATGCCTCTAAGTGCTGAAGGAAGGAGGAAACGCACTTAGCAAACACTGCTTCTGGCCCCGTCTGGAAACACGGCCCCTCGGGTGGGTGGCTGGGGCTTCTGAGAGAGCCCGGAGCAGTCCCGGCTCACTGCTGACTGTCCTGTGGCTGACTGTGCTGATGGTAACACTCTCCTCCCTCCCACCACCCCCTCCTTCCCCCACCCCCCCAGGTCACCACCTATTTGCACAAGGACTACAACAACCTGTGGATTATTAAGAAGCATAATTCGAACTCAGGTAATGCGGCAGAGAACTGATGCTTCTATTGTTACTTACTCTGAGCCTTCCTTAACATTTCTCATGCTTCCAAAAGAATGGTTCTAGGATGGGCTTTCCTGAGCATTCTTTGCCATCTTGACTGATCTCAGTTATCCTTTCAAAAGTGATTTATTGAGCCCCCGCTATATCCCAAGGACTGTGGTTGGTCTAGGGATAAGCAGTGAGCTAGAGTGATAAGATCAGGCCCTGAGAGCTGTCATTTTGAAGCCAGAGAGCAGGCCGAGGCTCAGACTTGGTCTGGATGAGGTTCCCTGGGTACGTACCGGGGACACACAGTCGCTGCTCTCGTCTGATTTGGAGCACAGCAAGCCTTGCAGACCCCAGCGTGTGGTACGGCGTGGCTGTCCGGATGTGATAGAGGGCCGCTGCCCACTGCTCATCCCAGAGCTGGGCCAGTCAGTGGGAGACCCGTGGGCCTGCCAGCCCTCTGGCTAGCCTTGTCTAGGCCTGCACAGCTGCCTCTGAACGGCCTGGGCGAAGCAGCTCTGAAGCACACCTGGCCTCCTGGGGCTTTGTGGCAAGGGCTGTGTCTGTATCTTCTGTTTTTTGGACAGACAGCTGGCTACCTGCAGGCTGTGCCTTCTGCTGCAGTTGAGAAGAGAAGAGAACAGAGGGCGTCTCCCGCTCACCTGCCGATTGTCTTCTGCCGCAGGTGTTCACTGTGACTCCTCGGCAAACACCTCCTGGCTCAGCCTGTCTCGAGTCAGCTGCTCCTGGTCTTCATGGAGAAGTGGCAACTTCTCATCTGAATTCATCTTCTCTATTCCTTTCCCCAGCTCCTCTTATTGCCATGGTTTTCTGACTAGAAACGTGACCGACATGACCAGTGTCTTTGCACCTACTCCTCAGTAATATGAACTATGACACCATTGTGTGCCTGCGTGCTCAGTCGCATTAGTCATGTCCAACTCTTTGCGACCCTGTGGACGGTAGCCTGCCAGGCTCCTCTGCCGGGTCTGTTCTGTACCCTTATAAGACTGGTATAGATTGTGCTTTGACTTAACAGGCCAAATATAAGTGGTCTATTGCAATGAGGATTTATGAGGGAAGACCAGCTGTCTTTCTAAAGTCAAGTGGGCACAGACCAACTCTTTAAGCATCCCTGTTCTGTTACCCTGTTGTAGCTTCCAGGTTAAGGTGGCTGCGTTTCACCCAGTAACGAAGGAGTCGTGTGAAGGCAGGTCGCCCCAAGCACTTGGGAAGTGGGAACTGTCTAGATGAAGGGTTCTGTGTTCTTGATGGCCGTGAGTGCCCCTCCCCCACAGGCCCATGTGAAGTAAAACTTCCCTCCCCGTTGATGTATCTGATCTGTCATCTTGCTGATTATTCTTTTTAAGAGACCTTAGGAGGCAGCGTAGGAATGGGCATCTCTCCAGCTGAGGTCTCGAATTCTCTTGCGAGCCAGTGATTTGTCCTGGTAGATCTCTTTCCTGACCTTGAGTGTTGGTGTCCACTCCTGGGACAGAAATTTGCAAGGATCCTTCCGTGTTGCTCTGATTACTGCCACTTTCCTTTTCCACTGTCGTCACTTCATTAGATCTTCATTGGTCTTGACTTCTTGATGATATAAAAGTAGTCCTTTTCTTCCATCATTTTCTTTGGTTCACATTGATCAAGTCTATTGCCAGAGACAAGATAATCACTAGCAAAATATGCAGGTTTAACGTTTGATTTTGAAGAGAGCTGCGCAAATGATCATTTGCATGGGATTAATATTTGGCAGACTTTATTTTTACTACCCAAAGGAAAATCTTATTATTTATCTTCCCAGCTTAAAAATCTTCTAGTTGGGGGCTTCAGTGCTTGGCCAATAAAGGCCACGTTTCCCAGCCTGGCATACACAGTCTCGCCCTACTTGTCCACCCCCTGGCCGATTCCCATTCTCCTTTCTGCCTGCCTTAACCATGTGAAGTCATTTGCCATTGATCAAATGAGTTTTTCTCTTTCCTACCTCTGTGCCTTTTCCCCACTCGTTCACCTGACAAAATTCTCCCTCTCCTTTAAGAGTCTTTTCAAGCATTATCTCTGGGGCACGCTTCCCTTCTCACCTCAGACAGTTGGCTTTGGTCCCACAGCATTCTGTCAGCACCTCAAACAGGAGTTACCACATTGTAAATACTATAACTCTTTACTGGTAGGCCCTCGATTAATACTAGTTTAATGAGTGAACGATTTCGGACATCAGTGCTTGTTTCTTCTTGGCAGATCCCCTAGACCCTTCACTCCCAGTGGAGTTTGTGAGACATGGAGACATCATTCGACTAGAACACAAAGAGTAAGTAAATTTGCTGTTTGGCATAAATGAGTGGTTTGAGCGCCAAAGGTAGGGAGCTCTTTTAAGCAGGAAATAAACAGAATCAGATGTGGACCAAGCCCTAGTAAACAGAGCAAGGCTGCTATGCTAACATGGGAGAATAATTACTTTGCCTGTTTTGGCTTTGGGAAGCTTTGGACTTTGAGTTGGACTTTGAGGGTACCTTTCAGTTTCCTTTTGCCCAGGGGCAGCTGGGGGAGGGCGGGGGAGAAGTATTTGAATGGCCCAAAATTTCTTCGTAAGAGGTTGCCTTTAAAAAGATATGAGTCTGTTTCTGAATATGGCAAACTAGTTCACTTCTCCAGTGTTCTCCCTGAAAATAACTCAAAATGCCAGAACAATGTAAAAGCATCTTTTGAAAAGCATGAAGAACCGACAAAATAGTAAGGAATTACTACATCAAAATCTCAGTGAAAGGGGAAATACAGAGAAAAAGTGGGATGCTGTGGCCCTGTCTGCCTTGTACCTACGATCTTGATTTTGAGCTTTGGTTTTTGACTGCCTCTTGAAAGAAGTTTTGAAGGCCAAGCTTTAGGCTTACCCAAAGTGGTGAGTTATTGTGATCTTCACTTCAGATTTATAACCCCCAAAGGCTTGGTGTTAGGGTAAATCTGCCCTATCTACCTATATTCAGAGTTTATTTGGGAAGTCAGAGTGCCCTGGGGGTTAAGGTTTGTCAGGGAAACAAAATCTGGTTCCTGAGAAGTAGTGATTACCAACTGATCTTCATATGGATTTGCAATCCAAATTCATTTTACATGGATTGTCTGAAAATCTTCAAGGCATGAATTTAAATGAACATAATCCTAGATGTGGTAATGTCTCCTGGGTACCTGGCCAAAAGCAAATGTGAATCCTCTTTTGGGAAAGAAATGTTGTTATCCATTCCTATAAATCGTTTTTCAGTAACAGTGTACCGAAAAAGTAACCAAACACTCAAGGAAATAGGGCACTACGTACAAAATGAATGGGAACAGTAGATGACAGAAGCAGCCCTGCAAAAGTTTATGTGAATTATCACATACAGATTTTTAAAATAAAATCAGTGGTTATTTTATATATATATATATATATATATATATATATATATATATATATATATATATAAAAGCTATAAGCAGTGTTTTTTCCCTAGTCAGTAGGATTATGGATACTTTAATTTTATTTTTATAATGAACATTGACTACTTGTTATGGATAAAAGTAAGGATTATTACAAAAAGCAAAAGTAAATAAAATCTCAGTTAAACCCTGCACTTCCTGCACAGATCCCCACTTGGTAAAACTGACAGGAGCAGAAACAGTAGATGGGAGGGAGGAGGTTTGCCTGTCTCTGGCATATGTGGATTACAAATGTTAATTTTCTTCCCCCTAAAGCTGCCTCATAAGTCAGACTAGCTTGCCTCAGACCACCAATGTGTTCAGTCATCCCCTCTGCCCACTGCTCAAGTTATGGGTGAACAAGAAGTGGAGCCTTTTTCTTGGCACGTGATCCAGTACTCCGGTTGGTCTGTCCCTCCTGGCTTGGGCAGCTCTCCAGTTCTCTGGGTATTTCTTGTGGGTGAATGGGCAAGAAGGTCCTGGTTTGTTGGATTTAGTAGTTTTGATTCTAATTTTTCTTCCCTGAACAGATGACTCTGAATATCCTGGGTAAAAGAAGAAACATCACACATCTCTTTTCTTCAGGATAATGGCACTTCTCTCTCTTCATTTCCAGGACTTCTCGGAACTTGCACAGTCACTATCACGAGGCCCCCCTGACCCGGAAGCACTATCAGGTCACTGGCTATGGCATAGTAAGTGAGCCACTCGAGTGTGAGCAGGACGCCAAACATTGTGGGGCCTGGCTCAGCGCCATGAGGCGGAGCGGCCTTCCCAGAATTCCGGAATGTTCCTAACGATTGGCTGCACAGGGACTCTTAGCATTCAGGAGCTTTTTGGCTAGGCTTGCTGTGGGAAAGGCCGCCTGTGAAGTCTATTTTTTTCCATCTCTTGCCTCTATAATAACCATGCCATTTTTATGTTCTGACACATAATAAATGTCAAATATGAATACTATTTGAGTCTCTTTTAAAATCATATTGTACTTAGAAGCCACAGGGCCACAATATGAACCCAGAGGAATATACAGGTCTATCCTTTGCTAGATCCCAAATTCTCATTGGCTTTATATTTACGGATTACCTCTCTGTTCTGCAGAGGAATATTGTCCACCTTGCTTTTGGATTTTTCCTTCTTGGGGTAACGCAGCTTATTGAGGAAGCTCTATGAGTACTTACAACTTGGGAAGGAGTTTGAAAGCAAATACACCTAGTGGGAAGATAGATTTATGACCAGCTGTCTAAGTTCCCTTCCAAGGGCTTTGGTGCTTCAGTAAAGACTCTGGGTTCCTTAAGGTAGAGTTCCCAATCCTCTTTCCATTTGCTTATCCCACATTATACTAGAGCCAAGACTCTGAACTTCATCTTTTTCTGGTGGGCATCTCCTGATGAGAATTAGACACAACTGTCTTAATTTCCACAGTATGATATCTAGGCTAGACATTCCTTAGATGGATGAGTGTCCATATGGCCATGGTGACAGATGCAAAGGACCCAAATTTATTTCTGTTGGCTCATAGTGATGTCTTGAGTTTAATTTAAGGGCAGAAGCATCTATTTAGAACTTAAACTGTAGTTCTGTGAAGTGAAGGATTGGACTTCAGGTTCCAGGCTTCATACTACTTTTGTTGGTTGTGATAATGAGGCCTGGGGAAATGGCAGTCACGTGGGATGTTCCTTGGGATGTTTCTCTGGCCCTCTTTTTCTCTTTCCCACCTCAGTCACTTAGGCCAGTTTGGTCTTTGACCTCTGTAACATGATGGCATCTGAAAGGCTGGCCATCTCCCTTTTTTGATGCGCCTTCTCTGAAGTCATCTTATTAATATTTTCTTTGTATTTTTTTCTTAATTTATGTGGCAGAATGGGTCAGGGGACTCGAATGACTTCTGGCGGATTGAGGTTATAAACAGAAAATTTGGAAACCGAATCAAAGTGCTGAGAAGTCGAATTCGCCTCATCCATCTGATCACAGGTTGTGTCCTGGGCTCCTCGGGAAAGGTCCTGCCCAAGTGGTAAGTCTCTGGGGGTTTGGCATCCCAGCAGTGGCTCATGCTTTTCCTTTCACACTTACAAGGAGAATGCACCGAACTTCCATTCCCGAATGATCAGTGTTCCCCTCGTGTTTGGTTTTTCTTTGTGGTGGATGGAGGGAGAAAAGCCATCAAGAACTTTATGGAGCCCAGAGCTCCAGAGTTCCTGTGGTGTTTCACGTGTTGTAATAGTTGAGCATTTATATCTCAGGCCTGTGATAACTCTCTGGTTCTGTGTCTCTAAACTGGGCATGATGTAGGCTAGACTACTTCTGGGATGGTCATGAAACAGAGAAGTGAGAGGCTGGAAAGAGCATGACCGCTAGGTTGGAAAGAGAAGCGTTCCATGTGGCTGGACAGCACTGCTGTCTGGTGAGTTTCAGGTCTTCTGAGAGACATTGTGACTCCTTTTCACAGGGGCTGGGAGCAGATGGAAGTCACATGCACACCATACCTGAAGGAAACCCTCAGCTCCATCTGGAACGTGGAGGACCATATCAATCCCAAATGTGAGTGAGGTCATGTCCTGGGCTGGCTCTGAAGGGAACATCTCTAAGTCATTCTTATCTGAGGAAAATAACCCTTTACAGACTCTGCTGCCATGGTATCTTATTGTTGCATTGTCTTCCTTTTTTAAACCTAGTCTCTTCATATGAATTGTCTGCATGGGCAGCTCCTTTTTCTGCCTGCTCACTTAGACTTCCTATTCTTCTTAAATTCTTCTCCCACAAGTGACCAGTGGCCTCACTCGGGGCCAGAGCTGGTTGCCTCTCACTGGATTTGACTCCTGCTGCCGCCTGCAATGCAGGTCCCTTTGCTTGCCTCCTTCTGGGCTCTCTCTTCCCTCTGTGGTTACCTCCCTAACCTCAAGGCTCAGAGCAAGCTGGTGCTTTCCCTTTCTGCCCCTGCATAGGCTCCTCCCCTCCCCACATCCAGCTGAGGCTATTACAGAAAGTGATGGCCACGGCCCTTGATCGATCCTGTATTTATACTCCCAGGCTCCAATTTGACATTTCCGGTCCAGTGTCATCTTCAACTCAACGAGTCTCTGAGCTCATCCTCTGCCTCCTAAACTACCCCCTTTAGGCTTGATTTTTCTTCTTCATGCTTCCCACTTCATTCTTACCACCTAATTTAACCAACCAGCTAATTAACTAGCTAATTAAACAATTCACTGACGAGTATGCTGGGAGCCATGTAGGGCCCTGGGGATGCCTTGGTGAATGAGATAGGCTGGGTCGCAGTCCTCACAACCTGCTTCGGGTGTGGGAGCTGCATTTGGGGCAGCACCATCATGAAGGGTGATGGCCCAAGGGCTGTGGGTGCCTCTGGTTGGGGGTGCGGTGGGGTGGGGCTTTTCATCTGTTGCCATTGCCTCCCTCAGAATGCCTGCTGAGTGCTACAGGCTGAGGGAATGATGGAGAATTCCTCAACACTCTCACAGGCTTGTTAGCTTGTCAGGAAGGTTACCCTCAGACCCTGGCAGCAGAGTGGATATCATGGACAGACAGCTGTGAGGAGAGGCTGTGTGAGGAAGGTTCACGCCTCTATCTTTCTTTTCCCAGTGCCAAACATCAGCCTGGAAGTGCTGCAGCCCAGTTTCCCTGAGATAATGCTGGAGTCCCACATGGTGATGATCCGGGTACCGTGACCCCTTCCCACTGGGAAGCTTCTCCAAGAAGTCTTGGGCATCCGCAGATTTGGATCACAAATCAGTAACCATGCTATAGGCCCGCTGCCCGCTTGTGGAGGACTCTGAAAGTGTCTTCACATACTGACTTAAACTTGGTCTTCCAAGGCACTGAATGATGGTGGTGATGCTGCTGGTGGTAACTTTGTGAACACTTATGCAGCTCTTGTGTGCTGGGCACTACTGTAAGCCCTGCACATGTATTAACTCACTCACTACTCATTACAGGCCTCCAGAGATTCTGTCCCCAGTCTACAGAAGACAGAACTGAGCATAGAGGTTAAGGGACTTACCCAGGGTCACAGCTAAATGGAAGCGGTGGATCTAGGCCTTCAGAGTCAGTGCTAGTGACCACTACACTCCTCTGCCTCTAAGTGATTCTCAGATCTGTTCAAGTGGCAGAGCCCCTGAACATTACAGTGCTCTTGGCTGAAAATCATGAGACACTGATAGTTGATTCCATAAATGAAATTAGAATCAGCTAGGATGAAAGGCCCGGAGAAGGCAATGGCACCCCACTCCAGTACTCTTGCCTGGAGAATCCCATGGATGGAGGAGCCTGGTAGACTGCAGTCCATGGGGTCGCTAGGAGTCGGACATGACTGAGCGACTTCACTTTCACTTTTCACTTTCATGGATTGGAGAAGGAAATGGCAACCCACTCCAGTGTTCTTGCCTGGAGAATCCCAGGGACGGGGAGCCTGGTGGGCTGCCGTCTATGGGGTCGCACAGAGTCAGACACAACTGAAGCGACTTAGCAGCAGCAGCAGCAGGATGAAAGGCCAATTTGAGTGTGCTGTTTATATGCAGCATAAAATCCCAACCAGGACCCCACTCATGTTCCCAGAGAGAAACAGACTGCATAGGGGGCGTGGTTGGTGCTTTTCAAGGTTTTAAAGACTCACTGTTTGTGCTCTGTCATTAGTAGCTGACAGCTGACATAGGTTTAAGAACAACTGAGAGACAAAATCTGTAAATTGAGAAAATTCTACCCACTAGCTTAAAATTTCCCCCTTGAATTGGAAAACCCTCCTGCAGTTTTGATGTAGAGGGAGAAAGCTCTTTACTGTGGCTTCTGGAAAACTGGCGCTCTGCAGGAACAATGTTTAGAGCCAGGTTTGTGGACCTCTGCATTGATGCAGAGAGCAGTAGCTCTTGTTTTTTCTTTCCTGGTGAGCCACTGTCAGTTGGTCTCTCCTGGAAGTGATTATGTAAGCAGCACTTGGTAAATACAGTTGACTTATTTCAGCAGATTAAATTTAAAAATCCAACTTTTGTCATTTTTGCACATTGGGAGGTGATGAGTTGACAGTAACCAATCTCCGGGTCACTTCTTCCCTGACTCTGTGCTTGTAGCTGTCACTGTGGCCTGATGACAGAGCTCTTTTGAATATATGCCTGTCAGTCAAAATAGTATTTTAGATCTGGGTAGAATTTTAAGACTAAGTCTAAATAAATAGTCTCATTTCTTCTTTCATTATCTAAGAGGTGGAATCAAAGAAGAAAAGAGACATAAGGAAACTTTGTTATTCAACGGATGTAGAGTCACAATGGGGAGAGAGATCAAAATTGTCTGGACTGTAGAAGCTGCAGGGCATCTGTTAGCTGAGCAGGGGTCTCAGGCCTGGGCAGAGAAGGCACCATGCCTGCTGAGGTTAGCTGGAACAAGCCCCCTGGGTACTAAGCATAGAGAACAATGCACAGATATTCAGATTTTCCTTGCTTCCATTTCTTGGTTTACTAAAGGAGCTCGGTTTCTGAAGAGTTTAATGTGTAGGATGCCCTTGGCTTGTTCTAACTCTGGCTGGAGTCCCTGGTTTAGGGCTGAACCGTACTGGCTGGAAGGAATTGATTTCCCTCAGCAGTTGCTCTGGGGTCCAGAATGATTCATTCTTCATTGTGAGGTTCTTAAGATGGCCATAGTGGTTGAGGGGCTGTGCAACTGGCCCATTTGGATCTGACACCCCCCTGTACTTTCTACCCTGAAGGAGCAACCCAGCCACCATAGGGAGGCCTGCAGACAACTCCCAAGCCCTTGAGGCGTTGGGTTAATAAGGCCCTGGCTGGTGGTTCAACGAACCAGGCCTGGATTTTTCTTGAGCTAGACCCGTGGTCCTTATTAGAGCACGGTTTGTGCCTCCGAGGGGGTATTTAATGATGTCCGGAGATGTGTTTGGCTGGCATAATGGGTAGGGGTGCTCCTGGTATCCAGTGAGTAAAAGCTGGGGCTGCTCACCACTCTACACTGCACAGACCAGCCCCCACCGGAGACATCTGCAGCCCAAAGTGTCAGAGTGCCCAGGTGGAGAAACTTTGACCTGACTCCTCCTTGGGAAATGCCTTCTCAGTCTGTCTGATGACGAGGTTGGCGCCTTGTTTTAGCAAAGGTCTGATTTTGCCGTATGAAGACAGGTTATTAGATATTCTTGGCTGGTGGACTGAAGGGACTGAGACTGAGTCCTTCAGACTAAAGTGTGCATTCTCAACCGGGGGGTAATATATTCTTAGAGGGCGAATAAAAGGAAACAGTTTTTTAATGTATAAAACACAGGTATTCATTCATTATATAAACAGCTAAACGGAATATCTATAGTATTAAAATGTCATGAGGGGACTTATTCTGCTGATTGTTTTGCAGTATATACCAATGTTAAGTCATTATGTTGTATACTTGCACCTAATGTTATATATAAATTATACCACAATTTAAAAAATGCTTTAAATGTCACTGCAAGGGAGTGTTTAAGGAAAATATATCTTAAAAATATTGACTGGGGACAGGTAGTAATGAAAAAAAATTACTGAGAAACACTAGGCTAAAGTAACTTTTCCAGAGTCCAGGAACTTAAGAGTTCTGGGTTTGGGTTTGAAATTGGCCTTTCAAGGAAACAAATAACTGAGCCCTGATTTTAAACGCCCCTCTCCTCATCCTCTTGACACCTTATCCTTTGCCAGGAAGATGGATATATATTTTGTGCCAAGGGAAACAGGCCTGTCATGCCTCTTTCCCTCGAGCAGAGAGTCTGAGCAGACTGTCTCTGCCAGGACATGGAGGCCTACTCTTTGGGCTAAGTGGGGCAGCTGTGGTCAGCAGGTGTGCGGTGACTGAGAGTGACCCCTGACTCTCCCCTGCCAGCGAGGGAGAGGGCAGAGGAGAGAGGGCTTGTCTTGACATGTGGCCACACATCAGAGATGCCCGACCCTCACGTTCCTGTCAGCCTTCTAGAGCTCTGTCTGGACCAGCTTTTTCCTTACCACTTTCCTGCAGGGGAACAATGGCCTCAAGCCCAAGGACAATGAGTTCACGTCCAAACCCTGGCACTGGCCTATCAACTTTCAGGTAGGGCCCAAAGCGAGAGCTCCTCCCCGGGAACGGAGCTGAGGAGGAGGCTGTGGAGCCTGGCTGACGGTGGGGGGATGCTGGGGTGGTGGGGGCAGGCCTTGCCGGGCGGAGGGTGGCCGGAGACGGGCTCTGGCTCTGCTTGTGCTCGGCTGGACCCAGCCTCCCCAGGGAGCTCATGGAGAAAGTGCCCGCTCCGAGCCTCCTGCCTAGGCTCCCTGTCTGTGAAAAGTGGCTGGTCTTCCTTCCCTGGAGACTCAAGCGGCTGGGCGGGGCTGAGCCCTGTCCCCACTCTGTGTCCTTTGCTCCACAGGGCCTGCGCTTCTCAGGGGCCAATGACACCGACTTCCGAGTGTATCTACTGGGCAACCCGGTGAGTGCCCCGCGTGCTGCGGTGGGGCCCTGAGCGTGCCCGCAGTGTGCTGCTGCCTCCTCTCACCTGCCCGTGCCCGTCTCCCTGCAGGTAGTCTGGTGGCTGAACCTGCTGAGCATCGCCCTCTACGTCCTCTCAGCGAGCGTCTTTGCTGTGGCTGTGCAGAGGGGCGCGCATCTGCCTGTCGAGGTTGAAGGTCGGGTCCCTGGGCTCCCCTGTGCCCACCTAGCAGCCCGAAGGGTGCCCGCACTTGGGGAGTGCTGGCCTGCTGATGGGCCATCCTCTGCCTTTCCCTCCCTTTCTTCCCTTCTCTGTGACTTTTTAGAGCTCAAAGCACCAGATGCCTAGTGCTGTGTTAAACCCTGTGTCCTCCCAGCAGAGTTTATTACCTGTTTATGGATTAGGAAACTGAGGCACAAGGAGGTTAAGAACCTTGTCCCAGTAGGTAACAGAACTGAGGTTCACACCCAGGTGGTCTGCGTTCAGAGCCTTCACTGTTGACCTCCACACTCTGTGCACGACTGCCCATTTTTTCTCTTCTGCTCTCCTGTCCTCTAGTCAGGAGCAAAGCAGCCCCCAGGCCGTGGGCTGCAGCATCCAAGACGTTCACACAGGTCCTCTGCTGCCTCTGCAGCTCCGTGTCTGCAGACATGGTCCCAGGCCACCCCTCCCCAACCCCCGTCCTCTCCTGTGCCCGCACCCCTGCCCCGTCTTGCTGCAGAGATCTGTGTGGCAGCAGAGATGCGGGAGCTGGGGCCGGAGGCCGGGCGGCCTGCTCCTGGGGTTGGGCACCCCTGCTGGGGGTGCCCAAGCCTCCCGGGCCAGGGAGTAAGCAGTTCCTTCTCCTGCCAGCCGCCGTAGGGTTGTTCACCCTGGGGGGTGAGGGACGGAAGGCCCATTCGGGTGACGTGGCTCCTGTGAGTCACATGGCGAGGAAGGGGCAGAGCTGCACGGGGCAGGCTCCATACCCATCCCTGTCGGCTGACCAGGCTGTGCTGCTTGGGGCTCAGGGCTGTCCCAGGTCCTGCTGCAAGGAGGCGGGCAGCTCCTGTTCGGCTGGATGATGCATTACTTCCCCTTCTTCCTGATGGGCCGGGTCCTCTACTTCCACCACTACTTCCCCGCCATGCTCTTCTCCAGCATGCTCACAGGTCAGCGCTGCCCTCTGGGACCTGGGTGATGAGGGTGGGCAGGCCGGACGAGACCACCGTGGAGCGGCGGTGCTGGGGGAGCTCATCTGCCTCCCCAGAAGATGTCCTCCGACGGAGCAGTGAGGGGTTTCCCTTCCTCCCCAGGCCTTCTGTGGGACACCCTCCTGCGGCTCTGTGCCTGGAGCCTGGCCTCCTATCCGCTGGCCAGATGCGTGCACGTGCTGGGCATCCTGAGCCTGCTCCTGGGAACTGCCTACAGGTGAGCGCCCGCTGCACCTGCATGGCCGACCCCCCAACCCCAAGGCCTCAGCCCTGGGTGCGTTTTGGAGCCCCTGTTGAAGCACACTGGTGCTTGGCTCTGTCTCCAAAGGTTCGTTCTGGTTTTGTTGAGCCCAGTTTGGGCCCTGTCAGCCACGGTTTCCAAAGCCCTCCACGTGACCTGAAGGGGCAGCAGGTGGAGAAACATGCACTAACGCCCTGCATTCTCACCTCTAGCCAGCGGCTCCCAGCTCTGCACCTCTCTGGCTCATGTTGGAGAGCACCCCTCTGCAGTTACCTGGTTCCTAGCTGGCGTGGCTGTCAGCGGGGGGCAGGGGGGCAGGTGGTAGAGGGTCGCCAGGGGGTGCAGTGTGGCTCAGAGTAACTGCAGGGAGGATGCTGTTTGGCAGGCCGCCCCCTCCCCCATCTCACAGTCTCACAGATCTGCAGTTGAGCATCACTGGCCTTGAGGGGCCAGGGGCAACATAAAGTCCTGAACTGGGAATAGGAGACTTGTGACCTGAGAGCACATCCACATTTTAACAGAGAGTCTGGGCCACACAGCCAATGACCAGACCCTGGACTGCTCTGTCTCCTGGGCCTCTTGAGAAGAGTCCTTTTCCCTTACTGTCATTAAGTCGCTCTCTTTCAAGGTCCCAGAGTATGGTGTCCCCACGTGGTGAAGTCACACAGGCGTGCTGACACCTCAGGGTGGGTCCCGTAGGTAGAGAAGGTCTGAGGAGCTGAGCGTCAGGGGTCTCAGGGCTCCCCGCCTCCGCCGAGGCCCTAGGGTGCCAACTGCCACCCCCCCCCCCGGGTTCTCCCCCACAGTTTCTACCTCTTCCACCCTCTGGCTTACGGGATGGTAGGTCCCCTGGCCCAGGACCCCCGAAGTCCGATGGCCGGGCTCAGGTGGCTGGAATCGTGGGACTTTTGAGGCCACTGCGAGGACTCCAGCCTGAGACCAGGACCTTCGTGGGGACGGCCAGCTGTGGAGCCAGTCCCCGGACCTTCCAGCCGTGGAGGAAGCAGCCCGAAGAGCCTGTGGACTTGCACTGCCTGCCAGCACGCAACCCGCTGGGGAGCACTGCGGCCCTGCTCCTCGCAGAGGCTCCTCCACTGGCTCTGCTCAGCCACAAACAACTTCCCTCTCAGCCCCGTCCCCCGTGAGTGGATGAGTGTGAGCGTGCGTGTGTCCGTGTGCCTGTGCAGTGTAGACCATGGCTGTGGACAGTGGAGCATCATAAACTCTAAAAAATCGTCCAGGGCTACAGTAGTATTTTCTGGTGTTTTTTTCTCACTGGATTGGGTTGTAAGATTCATCAGAAATTCTCAGCTCCAGGAAGGCTGACTGCACTGACCCCGCCTTGGGGAATTACCTCGGGTGGAGCCGCCAGGATCGTCAAGGCTGTGCCGCCCTCCTTCCCGCAAACAAGCAGATCCCTAAGCCAAACACCCCAAGCTGGAGGGCCCGCCTCCTGCCTGCAGTGTGTGCTCAGGGGCCCGGGCCCCAGTGCAAGGCAGCCCCGCTGGCCCTCCTCAGCCCTCGGCTCCTTGCCGTCTGGGAATGCTGGGCGTGTGGTTGGCGAGGGGCACGGCACCCCATCCCTGGTGCTGTGTCCTCAGGGCCTGGGAGCCAGGGGCGACTAGTGGCTGCCCATCCCCTTCCTTCTGCATCCAGCCTGGCTGTGAGGTTGGGACCCATGCTCTCCCACTGGCCCCTCTCCTAGCACCCAGGGTGAACGTGAGGGGTTGGGCTGAGCTCCCGGTGGGGTGTCCGGGGCCAGGTTGCCCGGCCTTTCTGGGCTAGTGCTCCTGTCACTCACTAAGCTTTCCCCATGCCTCCTCCTCTGGTCCCCAGTGCTGATGCCCTCCTTTCTCTCTGTTTCACCCCCCTTCCTCTGGGTCACTGTTTCACCTATCTCCTTTTCCCCAAGGCCCCAGAGCACCTAGGCATGCATCAGAACTTCTCTTTACCACCTTGAAGCCCAAGCAAGCAGCTCGGAGCTGTTCCTTTTACTTCCTCCCCAGATGAAAGAGAGAAGGAAAACCCTTGGGCCAGAACTGAACTAACCCAAGGCCAGTCCCTTAGCCCGCCTTTGTCCTCCTGGTGCATGATAAAGTATTTTTTTTTGTCTCAGAGGACTGTAATGCTTCAAGGTTTAATGATGAACCTCTTGCTACTTTCCATCTTCCCTCCTCTGTAGCCCCCACCAGCTCTGCCAAGGTCAGAGCTCTTTCGAGCTTTGCTCGGTGGTTGCCACGGAGACTGGAAATTGGTCCCAAGGACAGGCTGTGCTACCCACTGGGTGGTGGGGAGGGAAGCTTCTGGCCATGCTCAGATGCTCAGACCGACCATCATTAATGTTAATAGAGGAAACGCAGTCACATCCAAAGCAAGGCAGGTTTGTTAATTAGATCTGGGGCCCCCGTGACCTCCCTTTCCCAGGGCTGCAGCCCTTTTGACTTCCCCTAGCAGGAAGCACTGCTGCCGGGTGCTGAGTCTGGGCTGCTTGCTTAATTGCGTTTCTGGAAGGGAGGGAGAGCAGGGATGGAGAACCTCTGCTGTCCCATGCCCCCCAGCCCCCCACTTCTCTCGCTCAGACCAAGTTGCTTTCTTCTGAGCTGGGGGCAGGGGGCAGCCCTCTGGGTGGGCTCTCCTGGAGATGGAATGCGGGAGACCCTGGGCTTGACTGTTTCAAAAAACAGTGGCCCCACGCTGACAACTGGGAGGTGGTGGCTGCTTCTCCCAGTGCCTTACTGCCTAATAGGAACTCGTTGGAAGGGAGGTGCCCTGAAGGAGCCAGAGGGGCAGCCACTCTGGTGAGGGCAAGGAGGGCAAATGCTCAGGTGGCCTCCTGCCCAGCCGCCCTCCTAATCTGGCCACCCCGGGGACAAGAGCTTCCTTGTCTCTTCCACTGCTCTGCGGAGATGGGAGAAGAGCTGTCTGCCCACCCCACCCCTCCTTTGCCCAGGCTGGCGCACGCTTGGCCAACACAGCTCCAAGGACCCAAGTTGTGTTGTTAGAAGATGCTGGAGAAAGGGGCTGTCAGAGCCATGCTCTGCACATGGGCTCCAGCCCCCGGAAGAATGTGACACGTCCCGCAGACGTGCTGGTGGAGGAAGGAGACATTTGCCAGCTCAACCTCCAGCCAACTTCTTAAACCACATTTTACATTAAAAAAAAAAAATTTTTTTCCACAGATAATCAGAGGCCATTTACTTTTGTAATAAATAGCTCTTATTTTGAATGCCATGTTGTTCTTGTTGTACTTAATTGAATCTGACTTGCCCTCTGGCTCCCAGAACGAAAAGAATGTTTGGAGTGCAAGAACCGTTCCATTGTGTCTGGAGTCTGAGCCATTCTGACTCCAGCAGAGGCCCTGGGCTGGGCAGGTGAACCCAGCTATAGCAGGAGACACTGAGGCCCTCTCATGAATAAGGTTACTTGAGTAATGTTGGTTGTTACTTGTATTTATTTAAACTTATTCCCAAATAAGCAGGAAGCTGGACCTTATTTTTCCCTCTCTTAACCTCGTCACACAAATATAAGGAGAGAGAGAGAGAGCGTCCACTTTGAGACAGCTGAGCGGCCCAGCACTGCAGCACTGATGTCCATTCTGCTCCCCAGAGGCCCCCGTCTTGGCAGGCGTTTTCTCATCAGGGGTCACGTTAAGGTCCGAAGGAGGTAAGAGCTGATGTGTTTTGGACCGTAGCTGAGGGAGGAGAGGAGTCCAGTGTACTGTGAAACCGAGGGTCTTTGGGGCTCCCTGACCACGCCCCCCTCCTGCTTAGGACCAAGAGGAGCTGGAGGGAAGAGGAGGGAATCCTGCAGCCCCTCGGGGGGTAGAACTGTCGAGGACAAGCAGGCTAGGAAAGGACCAAAACCTTCCTGGCACAGCTCGGTTTACCACCTCCCAACACGTCTGTGACACCCGAGTCCTCATAAAGGCCCAGTGAAGTCACAGCGTCTTTGTTCCCGTTCCACCCAGGAGGGATTCCATTCCTTAGCCGAGGTGCCACGAGCAGTCAACAGTAGAGCCAAGGCTGGGTTTCCCAGGTGGCGATAGTGGTAAAGAGTCCTCCCGCCAGTGCAGCAGATGTGAGAGACCCGGGTTCAATCCCTGGGTTGGGGAGATACCCCTGGAGATGCTAAGTCACCTCAGTCGTGTCCGACTCTGTGCAACCCATAGACGGCAGCCCACCAGGCTCCCCCGTCCCTGAGATTCTCCAGGCAAGAACACTGGAGTGGGTTGCCATTTCCTTCTCCAATGCATGAAAGTGAAAAGTGAAAGTGAAGTCGCTCAGTCGTGTCTGACTCTTACCGACCCCATGGATTGCAGCCTACCAGGCTCCTCCATCCATGGGATTTTCCAGGCAAGAGTACTGGAGTGGGGTGCCATTGCCTTCTCTGTCCCCTGGAGAAGGGAATGGCAAACCCACTGTAGTATCCTTGCCTGGAAAATTCCCACGGACAGAGGAGCCTGATGGGTTGAAAAGAGACAGACACGACTGAGCACTCAGCAGCAGCAGCAGGGCCTCGGCACTGAGTTGGGCTTTTTCTGCTTCTCCAGCCTGGTGCTGGGACTAGAAGCACCTGCCCAGGACAGCCTGGATCCCCTGGGGAGAAGGCATAGCCTCAGATTAGCATGTTCCTTCGCACCTGCTGCCTAAAGCACCGACAGCTCGTCCAGGGCCCGGTGTTTGCTGGTGCAGCTAGACCAGTGGTCTTCTGGGAGGGAAAAAGCCTTGATCTGTAGCATCTGTCCAGTCTCATGGTGCAGATGCTCCACCATGGCCTCTTCCAGGCCACTAACTTGATTGATGTCACTGAGAAACTGGAAAGACTAACCCAGTTGGCTCTCCCAAGCCATCTAAGAGCCAGCTCCAGCACCCTTTTGACCCAGACCCGGTGACCTTGCCTTGGACGGAACTATGGATGCAGCTCTTGCTCACAGTCCATTAAAGTGACGGAGACAGTGGAGCACAGAGGTTTGGAGGAGGGGCCAGGGTCAGCCTTGAGGTCAAATACTGGCCCCACCACTTACGAGCCAGTTACTTAACCTCGTTGCCTCCATTTCCTCAACAGTAATACAAGGGCAAAATAAACAGGATCTACTTGACAGAGTTACTATGAGAATGAAGAAAGGTAATGACTCAAAGTCCCTTGCATAGTATCGACATGGATCTCAGAACGTGTTAGCTGTTTATCGTTGGTGATAAAGCAGCCTCCGTGACAACACTGGCCCTACAACACTGGCCTCTCCTCAATTAGAACCTCATGCCCAAGTCTGTGGGCAGATGCCGGGAGTGGGGCTTTTGTGACTTTTCCCCAGCCTCTCAAATGTGGAGTCCACCCCTGTGTCTCCTGATTGGAATACACCACCCAGACCGCAAGGCTTAGGCAGGTTCCTGGGCCTTTTCGCTCAGGGGAGCGGAGATAAGAGAGCACTTAGCTCTCTCCTCCTGCCTCCTCCCGGCTCTAAAAAGGCAGAGCGAGTGCTGACTGCACCGCTTACTAGCTAAGGCCATCAGCTCGCTAACCCGTCAGACTCCAGACCCTGCCCAAAGGAGAGAAGAGGCAAGCAGCATCCCGAGAGTAGACTGTTGCCAGGAAGTGCACACTGGATGGAGTGGGAAGCCTTAGATGAGCCAGCAGGCCTGCACGGAGCGCTGGGCATCTGGGCACCAAAAGATAAAGGTCCCCAGAGATACACGTGGCCCTCCCCACTACCTGCCGAGCTGGCTGCAGGGCCATGGGACGCCGACCCGGGAGTCTAATCCCCGAGCACCCAGCTTTCTCCCTTCAGCCCCCAGGCCCTTTGTGCTCTTCCTCGGGGATCTCTTGGACGCCTTAGGACACACGCCAGCTGCCTTGCAGCTTTGCTCCCCTGCTCCAGCCCAGAGACCCCCAAGATGTGAGGAGGGATGGGGAAGAGAGAAATAAGGTGTGCTCCAAAGTCCCGCATCCCTGGAAGAGGGAGAGAAGCGAGATGGTTTTGCGAAGTTTGCCTGGGAGCAAGAAGAGTGCTGCTGAGGCCCTCAGGCCTGATTCAGGGCCAGCAGAAGTTCTAGAAGGCAAGGATTCCATACTTCATGCCTAGCACAGGGTTGGCCAGCAGATGCTCTAGAGGGCAAGGATTCCATACTTCATGCCTAGCAGAGAGTTTAGCATGGAGCCTCAGCCAGTTCATGCCTGAAGGGTACACCCACCTTGTACCCACGGACCAAAGGAGGTGGGCTGAGAGGTTCCTGAAACCCCACTCCACCCCCCTTACCACACCACCGAGGAAACTGGAAAAGAGGCGGGCAGACTGCCGGCGGATAGGCTTGGAGAGGACATAATGAAAGACAAGTGAGGATCTTGTTCTTTAAAACAGGGACCACTAGGCCTGGGCTGGGGCCCATGGCACTTGCAGGCTCGAAAGAGAAAGGTTCAGGTCTATTTAACAGGTGACCAACCTTACACCCTGAATGGCAAATTCAGGAGATTCTGTTTCATGAACTTCAAATTAAAGAAAGAAATAGTGCTTCTATTTAAACGTGTACGAAAGTCTATTTAAAAATCGCTGAATAGTAGAAGGTTCTTGCTGAACCCTCTCAATTGTCCAGGCACTGGAGTGCTCACCATTGCTGCACCTGAGACCCCACCCCTGGCCAAGCAGAGCTGGGGTTAGAACCGGAGCTGACAGATTTCTAAGGATGGAAGCCTCAAGAAAACGCAGGCCTGGCTGGACACGGCGGTGGTCTTTGCCCTGTCCCTAAAGCTGAGCGCCCTGGTGGCCCCCGAGTGTGCCGGGGTGCTTCAGTCAGTAACCAGAGCTAGGGCAGACCCTGCCCAACCCTTCGCGGCCCTCGCCCGGCTCCGCCTTGTCACACAGGCAAGCGCCCTGGCCTTCTTCCACCCCCACCTCGGGGCTGCAGGAAGGAGACCTGATGCCAGGGGTCGGATGCGAAGGAGACCTGGTGCCAGGGGCCGGATGCCTCCAGGGAGCGTTTGCGTGGGGTAGCGGAGAGGCCAGCAGCTCCAGCTCCCTGCCCTAACTGCTGCTGCTGCTGCTAAGTCGCTTCAGTCGTGTCCGACTCTGTGCGACCCCATAGACGGCAGCCCATCCGGCTCCTCTGTCCACGGGATTCTCTAGGCAAGAATACTGGAGTGGGTTGCCATTTCCTTCTCCTTGCCCTAACTAGTAAGTGGTAAAATTGTCACCGGATGAGAAACCGAGCTCCCCAGAGGCTCGGCGATTCCCGTGAAGCTCTGAAGCCCTGTCCTTTCCCAAGCCGCCAAGTCCGCGGCCAGAGTCGGTCGCCCGGAGATGCGCGTCTATCCGGACGGAGAGGGGCGGGGGCCGCGGCGGCTTTAAAGAGCCCCAGGCGGGCGGCGCGGGGCGGGGCGCAAGGCATAGCGGCCGGGAGCGGGGGTACCTGGAAGCGCCTGGCCGGCTGGGGCGCCTCCACCTGGGCGGGGAAGGAACGGTGGCTGGACCATCCGCGCCCCACCCCACACACTCCCCGCCACGCCCCGCGCCCCCGGCGCCCCGGCCGAGGCGCGGGGACCGTAGGAGGCGCCGAGTGGCCGAGGCGCCGACTGGCCGCGTCGCCGCGGAGATGGCGCGGCACGTGCGGTGACGGTGCCTGCGCCCCGAGGGTCCCAGCCCTGCGCCCCGCATCCCCGGGGCGAGCATGGAGCTCCCGGAGCCCGAGCTGATACGGCAGAGCTGGCGAGAGGTGAGCCGCAGCCCGCTGGAGCATGGCACCGTCCTGTTCGCCAGGTGAGGGCGGCCCGAGCGTCCCCGGGGGTGCGGGGAGCGGGGTGCCTCTCCAGGAATGAGTCGGAGGCGGCCGAGCCGGCGCCGGAGGAGCGGGGCGCGGCGACTAGTGGCGCAGCCCCTGCGGCTCTTCCCGCGGCGGCCGCGGCGCGTCTTGGCGAGCGCGCACACCCCGCTCCCAGCGGAGCTCTCTGGGCGCCGGCCAGGGTCCTCTCCCGCCGCCCATCTCCCTATACTCTGGGCCCCGCGCTGCGGCCCCTCCCCGGCCGTGTGCCTCCTGAGTGTTCTTTCCCTGGGAGATGACTGCAGGGGTGCCCACCGCTGTCCCTACGGAGAGAAACCCAGGTGTCCCAAGGGCCTGCGTGGGAAGACTGTACTGGGCGCCTGGCCCGCCCGGCACGGGGTCTGGGCCCCGGAAATGTGCACTTCCAGTAATCAACTTCAGGATAAAGCTTTCCGAGGAAATGCCAGGCTAGGACCTGAGACCCTCCAGGGAAGGGAGGACAGATGCTCAATTCTCACCACCCCAGAGGGGTGAGGGAGTGTGCAGACCCCAGAGGGGAGGGGAGGCTGCCTTTAACCTCAGCTTGAGGGTGTCTAGGTAGCCCCTCTGCCCTCACCAAGAAGACATGCCCCCTCACCATGGTTTTTCAAGAGCCTTGGCTCCTTTAAGTCAGCCCAGAACTTCTGAAGAGGTTTTTGTAAAGCCTCCCCCTTGCAAACAAAAAGGGACTAAATTCACAGTCTCCCTCCCAGATATGGAGGAGAGCCTATACTTGGGCCTCCAGCTTTCCCCAAACCCGCTCTTTTCTCAGGCCCCCTCTGGCCATGCTGCTCCCAAGCTGTGTGGCTTGAGACAAATGATCAGCCTCTCTGGGCTTCTGTTTCCTCCTCTATAATATTGGGTAACAGTTACACCCACTGTTTAGGATTGTGAGGGGATACCTGAGTAAACCACGTGCAAGGTACTCAATGCTCAGAAAGTGTTAGGGCTTCTGAATACTAATTATTATCGTTGCTGGGCCAAGCGCCTTTGGACAGGATGGGACTGGGGGGTTCTGATCCAAGAATGGGAGGGAGGGGAGGAGAAGGAGACAGACGGCGGGAGGGGGAGTCCCCACCAAGGACTCCGGGCTTCCTGTTTCAGGACCCCTGCCTGTCCCAGCCCACACCCCTCCACGGTTTATGGGAGGGGCTTCCCTATGAGGCCTGGGGAACATGTGTTTTCCATGATGCGGAAGAGGTAAGAGGGGCCAGCGGCAAAGCTGGCCAAGCGATGCGTGCCAGGCTGAGGGTGAGCTGGAGTTTACACCCCAGGCTCTGCGCACCTTCCCCTGCTGCAGGGCAGCCAGGGCCCATGGAGCCTGGAGGGGCGACCCCCCCAGGGCTGACACCGCGCCTCCCCGCGCAGGCTGTTTGACCTGGAGCCAGACCTGCTGCCCCTCTTCCAGTACAACTGCCGCCAGTTCTCCAGCCCAGAGGACTGCCTGTCTTCCCCCGAGTTCCTGGACCACATCAGGAAGGTGAGGGGAGGTAGAGGGCCTTCCTGGGGGAGAACAGGAGAGAGAGAACCGGGGATGGGAGAATTCCTTTGGCATCCTGACCCAGCCCTGGGCTGTGCCCCTTCTCCTGCTCCCTCCTGTTGAAGGCATCTGCCGCTTTCCCTCTGTGCTGAACTGGGCAGAGTTGGGGCACCCAGTCAGCCAGCTGCTCCCAGCTCAGCCCTTTGCCCTCGGACTCGTCCCTTGGCTCCTGTAGGTGGTGTTGGTGCTGATCCATCAGGGACCATCTCCCTGTAAAAACCAAGCTGGGGTTTTCTTAGAGGCTGGTGGCTCTTACAAGGCCTCAGCGTTCCCCTGTCCCAGGAGGATAATACTGTCCAATAGGTGTGTCTAGGGCTTTGAGCCCCTCAGCAGAAGCCAGCTTCCTTCATGGCCTAACATTAGTAGTCTGGCTACCATATGCTGAACGCCTGCTGTAGGCAGACACAGGCTGCCTTTTGTCTCTGATCCCAGATAAACAAGGGTCTTCTCTTCCTTCTGGTTGGGACCCCCAGGTTTGGGACTGGTTATGAGCAGGGGCAAGGAGTTGCTCTGATCTCCGTTTCACTGCGACCTTGACTTTGGCAGGTGATGCTGGTGATCGATGCTGCGGTGACCAATGTGGAGGACCTGTCCTCCCTGGAGGAGTACCTGGCCGGCCTGGGCCGGAAGCACCAGGCAGTGGGCGTGAAGCTCAGCTCCTTCTCGGTGGGTAAAGGGGCCCTTTCTCTCTCCAAAGCTCCTGGCCTGAGGCCACCACTCTCTCCCAGGCCCCTCCTGTCCACCTGTTCATCTCTCCCTCTCCTAAACCTTCAGGTGACTGCATTGTTAGGTACTTGCTGTGTGACCCTGGCACTGCCTTGACCTCTCTGAGCCTCCAATTTTTCTTCTCTGGTGTGGTTTCTCTTAGAACCCATAGAAAGTGAAGGAGCCTCTGGGATTGCTGCTCAGTTTTATATCGGCATGCATAAAACCATCCCAGAACCAAACTGGCTTAAAACAATGACTTCTGATTTCCCTGGGCTCAGTTGAGCGGTTCTTCCGTCCCACGTGCTGTGGCTGGAGTCACGTGTGCACTGCATTCAGTTGGGAGCTCAGCTGGGGCTGCAGTGTCCAAGATGGCCTGTCATCCTTTGGGATCTCTCTCCCTGTGGCCCCTGATCGTTCGGTAGTGGAGCTGAGCTTCATTCCAGAGTAGCTGCTGAGCTCCAGGAGGGAGTATTCTAAGAGGACAAGCCAGCCTCTGCTTGTATCACTCACTAATGCCCCACTGGCCAAAGCCAGTCACATGGATGAGCCCCGTGTCAAGGGCGTGAACCCTTGAGGGCCCCCTCACAGGGGACCACTCACCTGATGGCCCACCGCACGGTCCAATCACCTTGTCAGATGTAAGCACCTTGAGGAAGGGACTGAGTTTGTCTTGTCGTTCTCTCCATCCCCAGCACTAGTACAGCATCTGGCCTTTAGTGTGTATTCAGGAAATATTTGTGGAATAAATACACTGTATTTTATAATTAATAATTAAAAAATGAGAGCCATTATTATTGCTGAAGACTTACTGGGTATAGATGCTGTGCCAAGAGCTTTTAGTAGATGATCTCTTAATCATTCCAACAATCTGATGAGTTGAAAGTTTCACTCATGAAGCAACTGAGGCTCAGAGAGGTTACCTAACTTGCTCAAGGTCACACAGCTCTCAAGCACTAGAGTCAGAAAGTGAACTCAGGATGGCAGAGCCTGTGCTCTTAACCTCATGACTGCTGTCTTGCAGAGAAGGAAACAGGAGGGACAGTGACTTTGCTTGGTGTGAGCTGGAAGTGCCAGGCAACCCCTCACCCCCGACTCATGGGGTAGTCGTGAGGCTGGGAGTGGAGCGAAATGCTTCGTTCGCTTTAAAGCCTCACCTTTAAGTGGCACCCAGGGACTGGGGGGCAGAATCCTGCTCAGGAAGCATGGACCCCGTGCAGGAGAGCCAAAAAGCCCAGGAGTCCTTTCCAGCCCCCAGCCTGTTTTCTCAACTGTGGAATGGGGGCATGCCTCCCTGCACCTAGAAATGACAAGTGTCCCCCTTGCCTCTGCAGACGGTGGGTGAATCCCTGCTCTACATGCTGGAGAAGTGCCTGGGCCCTGCCTTCACACCCGCCACTCGGGCTGCCTGGAGCCAGCTCTACGGGGCCGTGGTGCAGGCCATGAGTCGGGGCTGGGGTGGCGAGTAAGAGGCGGCGCTGCCCAGCGGTTTCCACCTGGTGGACGCCCCCGCCTGTCTGTGTCTGTCTGTTGGTCTGTGTCCATTGTAGCCCAGGCTCCCCTAGGCCTCCCTGCCTTGTGGTCCTTGTCCCCTTGGCTGTGCCAGGGAGGTGATGGAGCAGGGCTGGGCCTCAGTCCTGCTCACCCCCAGTCGCAGGTGGGGTGGCTTTTCCTTTCCGATTTCCTCGAGTTTCCCCTAGCTTCCTCTCTGCCAGCCCAGCCTTCCCCTCTGGCCCCCCCACCCTCCTCCAGGAGGAGGAGCAGTGTTTTGGCGGCAGAGGTGGCATGGGGCCCAGGGAGGGTGGGGGGAGGCACGGGGCTTTGAGGGGTGGGCGCTCCCATCCTCCTCCCTGCCCGGGTGAGCCTGGGCTGAGGCAGGCAGTGGGCTGGCTGAGCTTCGAGCACGTTTCCAGCTCTCCTGCCCTCAGCACGTTTCTCTCCCAGCAGTGTGTTTGCTTTGCACAAGGAGAGAGGCGCGGGACAGCTCTGGCCTTCGTGGCAGAATCCCAGGCAGCCGGAGCAGGTGGCCGGGAGACCAGCTGGCTCTGTGACAGGGCCCCTCTAGGTCTCAGTGGGGAGCAACCTCTCAGATGACCCCCGATAAAGTAGTTTTTCTTTTCTCGTGTCAGGTGGGAACTCCCCTGTATCTCTGTAGGAAGCAGCTATCCAGCCAGGGTGGGTGGGCTAGGGAAGGGCCAGGAAGCTGGGGTCTTCCTTCTCGAGAGACCTGAGTCTGTTCCCCAGCCCTGACTCCTGCAGAGCCTGAGGCTTATCCCCCGCCCACCCCCACCCCTTTCTGCCTCTGCCCACACCGACAGCAGGTCCAGGGCTCCTATATTTAATACCTGCTGTGTGCCTGTACCTGGGCTTCCCAGGTGGCGCTAGTGGTAAAGAGCCTACCTGCCAGTGCAGGAGATGTAAGAGATGCAGGTTCGATCCCTGGGTCGGGAAGATCCCCTGGAGGAGGGCGTGGCAACCCACTCCAGTATTCTTGCCTGGAGAATCCCCATGGACAGAGGAGCCTGGTGGGTTATGGTCCATCGGATCTCAAAGAGTCGGACACGACTGAAGCGACAGCATGCACACACGTGTGCCTGTACTTAGCAGGGTTGATGGACAACAGCAGGAGAGTCCCCCTTCCCACGCTCTGAACCGCCTCCACTTTTATCTTTTGCTGCGTGCCGTGGTTATATAAACTCACGAGAAATAAACCTGTTCTGTGTGCCTCTCTGACCCTCTGGGACTGGTCTTTTCTTTGGCGTTGGCTTGTGTCCAGATGAAGCTGCAGGGTGGTGGATGGAAGGTAATGTGGGAGGTCGGGGTCAGGAGGATCAAGGCCAGAGTGGGTGGAAAAGAAGGGAGGTGTGTGGGGAAACCAGTGGCTGAGATGGAGCAAGGGGTCTGTGGTGGAAACTGGCCGGCAGGGCACACAGCCTGACTACATTTCCCAGTGTCCCTTGCATTTAGGTGAGCTATGCTACTGAGTTCAGGCCAATGGAATGTGTGGACATGCGTACCACTTCCAGACCTGGTCCCCCCAAACTCCTGCCTGCTCCTCTGTGCTCTGTCATCCTCCAGTCATCTTGATGCAGATCTCAGTGACCTTGAGGGCCATGCCTTGAACATGGCAGACTCACAAGGTGGAAGGAGCCTGAGTCCTGGATCACTGCTTGCAGGACAGCACCCCCTAATTAGAAGTGCCTTGCAGCATCCAAGCGCTTCCCCTGAATGTAGTGCAGGGGCTCGTTCATTTTAATTTTCTAGGAAAGAGACAAACTTGTGTTTGTGCCATTACACATTTGGGGGTTGGTTTATTTCAACACATACCCCTACGTCTGGAGTCTGAAGCAGTTCACTGGCCGGGGGTCTGGGAGGCCACGCGCTGGTGGACAGGGTGAGGCCACGAATTGAATGGGCTAGGTGTCAGGACAGCAGCGCACAGCAACAAATCTTGCAGGGTTTCAGAAGAAAGCTTCTAGAACCTCTTTGGAGAGGTAGGTGCCAATCCCAGAGTGGACTTTTTAGGGAGACTAAATGTGTTAAGCTAGGGTATACATATTGGAGTTGAAGACCAGCTGTGAGTGTAAGTAAGTGTGTGTGTGTGTGTCAGGAGGAACAGGCAGGCAACCGTAGAGAGACAGCCAGGTAAATGGGGAGTGAGTGACTTTAAGAGTGGCCTTCATCCAAGCAGGCTTGGGGTTACCCCCTGACTGCTCCTCACTTACTCCTGGCCTCCTATGTGTGGGGCCCTGGAGCTGGGCTGTGAGTAGCTGGAGGGGCTGCACCCGGGCCAGCTGTCCTCACCCTGAGGTCTGATTTTCTCAGCCCAAGACCAATGCCACCAGTGTTAGCAGAGCCTCCCTAGCTGCAGCCAAGGCATCACTTTTGTTAAGCTCTGGAGGCCAGGCCTGCCCGGCTCTGTGACTGCAGACCTTGGGTCTGGAGCACGTTAGGAATGCTTTTCCCCACTGGAGCATCAAAGGGATTTTTCTCTTGATCCCCATAGGCTCCCATGCGGGGGGGCCCACTCTGCTGTGTGACCAAAGAGTGGCTCAGACTCAGGTGGCCACGCCGAGCCTCAGGCTCCTGAAGCCTTGACACCCACACCGGAGACGGGGTGACCTGGCTCCGGACGGGCCACACCCCCTCCTCCAATGTGTCTGGAGCCATCCTAAGCACGGGTGCTTTTGCCTTTCCTGAAGGTCTTTCTTGCACTTGTGCGTGTCTCCAAAAGAGTTGTCCTTCCTTGTCTTTCTCATGTCCTCATTCCCGTGAGAGGATGGGAACCCATTTCTGCCAGGCTTTCTCTCCCCCGCCCCCAGCTCACCATCAAGGTTACCAGTAGCCTCCATCCTGCCCAACTCAGGGGTTGCGTCCCAGGCTTCATTTTGCTCTTCTGCTCAGCAGCGCTTGGACGAGTTGAGCACTTTGGTGAGCACTTTTTTCTTTATTTTTAAACTTTTTATAGTGGAGACGTGTTAACATACACAGAAATCAGAGCCTGATGGATCTCCAGGCACCCTTCACCCCTGCATCTGCACTGAGCAACTCAAGACCTCTTCCTGACTTCTAATTTTGCTGGACAGTTTCAAAGCTAATCCCAGATTTCGTGTTCTTCCACCCATAAGGTCTTCCATATGCTTTTCTAGCCAATTTTTTTTAAAACCTCTTAACCCACGCCATCAATGTACCCACCAGGATAAACAGTTATCTCAACATCGCCAAATGCACAGTCCATATTTGAATTTCCCTGGTATCTCAGAGATGTCTTTCTGCAGCTGGTTCATTCAATTCAAGATGTAATCAAGGGTCACACACTGGTTGTGCCTCTTAAACGTCTCGTTTTCTTCCAGCCTCTTGCTCTCTGCCCTGTGCCATTGATTTGTGGGTGAAACCTGGTCATTTGTTCCATGGCTTGTCCAGCATTTGACCTGGCTGGTGCCTCTTGGTGGCATCTCTGAGCTCGCCGGTCTCTGCCCATATTTACTGTCAAGTGTGGTTTCAGGTGACCCCACGCCCTCCCCTCTGAGTCCCTTTCTTCCCTGACTTCCAGGACGCCAGGCTCTCCTGGTTTCCCCCCTTCCTCTCTGCAGCTCCTTCTCAGTCTCCCTTGCAGACTCTCCTCCCCATCTCCCTCCGACCGCCTCCGCACCTCTGCCTGCACCCCTGGAGGTCGCAGCCAGTCCCACGCTTTCCACACCATCCAGATGCTGAGGGCACCAGAGTTCACCCCTCCAGCCTAATTCGCCTCTACTCCAGACTCTGTCTCCAGCCACCCGCCCAACATTCGCATCGGGCACCATCTCAAAGGTAACCCAACCCAGGTGGAGCTCTGGGTCTTCTTCCCAGACATGCTCCTTTCCAGCTTTCTCCACCAGTGTAGTGAACCAGTTTACTTGCTTGTTTGGGCTGAAGAACTGGGAGTCATTCTACCTCCTTGCTCAAACCTCACGCTGAATCTATCCAGGAATCCGGAATCCCTGTACCAAATCTCACTCCCTCTCTCCTCTTTTGCTTACCCTCTCCTTGTCTGAGCTACCGTGTGGTTGCTCCAGGCTGCCCTCATCACAGCCCCCAAGGGGGCTTTCTGCTTCCGTCTTGTCCCCTCCCTGCGGCTTGTAAGGGGGTGTCTCTTCCCTGCTATGAATCCTCCAGTGGCCTGGCCCATGGAGCCCCGTAGCCCCCTCAGACCCCACCCCACCCCTCTGCCCCTCGCTGACTCTGCTCCAGCCACTGCGGCCTCCTCTCTGGTCCTTGGCCCCTTCGTGCACTTGTTTTCCCGCCCCCTTCACGCCCCCTCCACTGGCTCACATGTCTGGTTCCCCCGGAGCTTCCCCCAAGTCCTCCCCATCTCCAGACACTCTCCCATCCTGCTTTGTTTTTTTCTTCATAGCGCCTGTCCCGACATCCCACTACGTAAATGTGTTAATTGCACTTACATTCCATTGCAATCGACACGGGAAGGCTGTCAGGAAAGGCACTTTGGGCTCTGTGTTTGGAGGGGAGGGGAGGGGCGCTTCAAATCATGGCTGAAGGTGCTGAGCTAGGCAGAAGTGACCCCCGAGGCTGGTCTGTGTCTCTCTCCGACCCAACAGTAGTACTTATTGCCAAGGAAGGTGATTACAACAGAAGTTGTACCCGCGCCAGGCGTTAATCACTGTAAGCCCAACGGCAAATGCTTCCTTGGGCCTAACCTTTGGTTATCTGCCAGGCACCTGCTATTTCAGCTCTTTGGAGGCAGAGTGAAGGGATGAGAGGTTATCCAGCCTGTGCATTTGTAACTAGGTACAGGCTACCGGGGGCTTTGCCGGTGGCTTCCCTGGTGGCTCAGACGGTAAAGCGTCTGTCTACAATGCGGGAGACCCGGGTTCAATCCCTGGGTCGGGAAGATCCCCTGGAGAAGGAAATGGTAATCCACTCCAGTACTATTGCCTGGAAAATCCCATGGACAGAGGAGCCTGGTAGGCTACAGTCCATGGGGTCCCAAAGATTTGGACACGACTGAGCGACTTCACTCACTCACGGGCTACAGGGGGCTTTGCCTGTGGCTCAGCATCAAGAATCCTCCTGTCAATGCAGGAGACTTGGGTTCCATCCCTGGGTCGGGAAGATCCCCTGGAGAAGGAAATGGCAACCTGCTCCAGTATTCTTGCCTGGAGAATCCCCTGGACAGGGGAGCCTACAGTCCATGGGGTCGCAAAAGAAGTCGGACATGACTGAGCAACTAAATGACAACCCCTTCCCGGAGGGGAAGGCAGTGTGAGGTGCTGGGACCAGCTGCCCTGGTTCCGGGAGGCTGGGATGGTTTCCTGATGGCTTCAGGAGAGCCTCGCCCACTCAACCCTCCTGCACCCCAGAGTCACTGGGGGGATTGTGTGAAACAGAGGTGATCGGGCCCCACCTCATAAATTCTGGCTTGTTCAGTGAGGCGGCCTGGACGTTGGGATTGTTTACAATCTCCAAGGAGACTTCCACCGGCAGCTGGAATAGAGACCCAGTACTTGAGGCTTGAGAGAGGCTGGGCTGCTGGTTGTCAAGGCCACGGTATCTCAGATGTTCAGAAAACAGCCTCTGTTGAAAAAAAAACCTGCGTGCTGTCTTCCCAGAAGCCGGACTCCACCACGCTTCCCCAGGGCCTTTACAGAGCGAGCTTTGCTGGCAGAGTCGGCCAGCACAGAGTTCCCTGACGGCTTTGGGAAGGTGGCCGGGAGCCGCCAGAAGCTTGGCCTCCACAGGCAGAGCCTCTGGGAGCCCAGGGCCCTTCTGCTTCCTCCCAAGCCCTGCAGACCCCAGCCCGGCACTCAGGGTGGTGCTCCAACACCCTCCAACAAGAGGGTGCTGGCATCCTGGACTGCCCTGGCACCAGGCCTCCCTCCTGGCCATCTGCCCAGTTCCCCTCCCCAACAGCCCCCACCCCTGTTTCCAGGCCGTGGAACCCAGCCCCTCTCATCCGGCCAGGGTGGTCTTCCTGCTCTCCTCTCCACTGAAGTGTCTCTGTGGATTTCATCTGACTCCACTCGGAAACTAATAGTGTTGAGGGGACAGGGGTCCGGGGCGTGGGGCCTGGACCCCTGGCCAGGCTCACACCACGGGCAGCTTTGAGCCCACGCCCATGAGTGGACCATGAAAGCTTGGGGAGAAGGTCCGGCAAGGGTGCTCCCGAGCACCCCTTGGAAATCGAGCCCTGAGAGTGCCCTCTGCCCTCACAGGGGGCAGTGACAGAGGAAGCCCCCCTCCACACCCCATTCCCTCTATCCCTGCAGCTGAATCTGCTCCATTCAATAATGGACTGAGCGATTGACTTCCCGTCCTCCTGCTTTCAGGGTGAGGTGACCAGTGCAGGGACATCGCGCTGCCTAGAAAAAGGCCCAGAATCCTGGTCTCCTAGGCGAGGACATGTCATTGTCCCCCAGGGTAGGGAAGTTTTCCTCCTTGTCATGGGCACGACAGCTGACATAACTACCCTTTGCTAGAGGGTTTTCTTGTTCCGTTCAGGCCTGACGCGGCAGCCCAAGTGCCCAACCTCTCCCTAACCTCTCCCTGCCCCTGTGTCGCTGGCCGAGGCTGGTACAGACCTGAGCCTCGCCTGCTGCCTCTGCCGGGGGCCTCCATGGGTCAAGTCCAGCTGCTCATCGGGCCAAGAGCCAGCTCTCAGGGAGCAGCACTCAGCCTGGAGCTTGTGCTGCCCAGGGGAGGCTGCCTGATGGCTTCTTAGGTAGCTCAGGGACCAGAAAGTTCTCATCTACTTCCCAGGTGGTACAGTGGCGAAGAATCCACCTGCCAATGCAGGAAACACAAGAGACATGGGTTCGACCCCTGGGTCAGGAGTAGGAAATGACAACCCACTCCAGTGTTCTTGCCTGAAAAATTCCACGGACAGAGGAGCCCGGCAGGTTACGGTCGTGGGGTCGCAGAGAGTCAGATACAACTGAGCACACACCTTTAGCAGACGGGTCAGGGGACTTTCAGAGCACCCGCAGTGGACTTCTGGTCTCCCCAGGAGACCAGGCAGCGCTTGCCAGGCCTCCTTCCCCTTTGAGGCCAGGGGCCAGGGAAGGCCTCAGGGCTCAAGGGATTCCCAGGGAGACAGCTTTTGGTCTCAGGCGCCAAAGCCACAGCGCAAGACGTGTGCTCCAGCCTGGCCACCTCCGGGAGCTCTGGCTCCTTCCAGATGGATGGGAGGCCCTGCTGGGTGGGTTCAGACGCAGAGGCACAGGCCAGCTGAGGTTGGGAGGACTTGTTTATTCAAGGCACAGTCATAGCATTAATAACAAGAAGGTTCGGCGTTCTGGCACATTCCTTAAGTGGTGGTGGCCAAGGGAAGTGCACACGCCCCACTGGGGTCCCCAGAGGATGCAATGCTGCTAATAGGCACTTCGCTTCCAGAAGCATCTGAGGAAGAGGCAGGCAGGTGTGGAGCTGCCCTAGGCCCAGGGAGGGGCGCTTCTCGAAGACTCTAGGCAATCCCCGGTTTGGGAGGCAGCTCCCTCCAGAGAGGAGCAGGTCTGAGGCTCTGGGGGTTGGGGGAGGCCGTGGGAGACAGATGGGGCAGGGGGCGGATGGGGAAGGGGGCCGTGGATGGGGTGGATGGTGGTAGGCGGAGGCCAGTGGGTGAGACCCGCGTGGGCCGAGGGTGCAGGTTGGAAGGGAAATGCCCGAGGAGGGCCTGGCTGTGCCGTGGCAGGCCCCAGGCTCACCCACGCAGCCAGCAGTGGCCGCGCGAGGTGGAGCGGCTGTGGCCGGGGCCCCGCTTGATTGCCCTGGGTCTCCAGGAAGAACAGAGACGCCAGGGGACTCCAACACTCCCAATACCCTCCCCATCTTCTTTCAGAACCAGGCAACCTTTGACCCAGGTTCAGAGCCGGCAGCTCCAGCCCTGTCGCCGTGTTATCTGCTGGGACCCTTCCCGTACGCAGCTTCCGCAGACTTAGGGGGACGAGGCAAGAGCAGCCACCGCAGGACTGGTCCAGTGGGGACCACGAGACGGGGGCTGGATGCCAGCAAGAGGTGCCAAGAGAAAAGGAGCCCTCAGGCCAACTTCCGGCAGGACATGCCCGCCGGACACCTGGGGGCTGGCGGTGGGTAGGGGTGCCAGAGTCGCCATCTCCCTGTGGCGAACAAGGCTCCAGGCCGGGGGTCCTGACCACTCTGCTCTGGAGGGGACCCTTCCCCTTGACGGCTGGTGCAATGTTTAGGGAGCAGGCCTGTGGGGGCTGGGATAATTTCCTCCTTATTCAGACCTGGATAGGGTAAGACCCCCTCCTCCCCCCAGCTGACTCAGGCTCTCTCTGGAAATTAGCCTTCGTGCCGAAGTCGGGGCCGAGGTCTTGGTGGTGGGGTGGTGGGATGGGGGCAGAGCAGGGCTTCTTGCCCCTCAAGTGCTATTTCTCCTCTGGGGTTAAGCTTGGAGCTTCTGGAGCCAGGATGTGGCCAACAAGGGGAGCAGAAGTGAGGCTCAAGTGATCTGAGCTCAGGAGCACCCATGTGCCCAGGAGCTGGTGGCCAACACCCATGCGAGGCGGACACGAGTGCCACCTTCAGGAGGTTGGCTGCAGGGATCCAGGCCTTTGGAGGACGGAGCTCAGGAGAGCCCTAGGGCACACAGACCCCGCCTGGCGCGGCTCGTCCCGGCCCACCGTGGCCCCTGCAGCCCTTCTCTGTGTCTCCCTCGGCCTGACCGCCTGGTGGTCCTGGTGGGCCACCTGTCACCGGAGGCCAAGGCCTGCAACTCCCTGCCTGGGGCGAGGGTGCCACCAGAGTCCTTCCTACTCAGGATTCGGCTCCTCTGGGCCCCAGCTGGTGGCCGCCCTGGGAGGGAAGCCTGAGTCTGCCTGTCTATGGGGGACATGGTGCCCCCGACTCCACCACCCACAGGGAATCCGCAGTGTCTGAGCCAGGACCACGCTGGAGGCACTCTTCAGCCCAGAGTGCAGGGCAGCCCGGAAAGGAGACATGGGTCCTGCTTGGAGCCCAGGGAAAGGCCAGTCAGTGCCTGGTCTGCAGCATGGGCTTCTCACCCTAATCTATGCCCCCCACCTTGGCTGGGGGCTCAGGCACTCAGATGGGTATGAGGCAGGGGCAGCTCTCAGCAGCCACATGCTTGACCCTGGGGGTCCTCTCATTAGGCCCTGGGGCTTGGGGGAGGCATATCTGGTTTCTCATCATTTGGCATTTTGGGAGAAGACACCCCCTCCTCCCCGCCGCCCCGCCAACTCCATGAATTCTGCCTCTGCCCCTCCCGCCTGACAGTAACCAGCCCAGGTGGCTTTCATCAGAATGCACACAGGTCCCATTTAATGAGCCCCGCTGCCCTTGCAGGGACAGACAAGAGAACAAGTCTCTACCCTGCGGCTCCTGGGACCCCTGATGAGGAGCGGGGGACAGAAAGGGGCTCAGTCGCCTCCTTCCCGTCTAGGGTCTCAGCCATCCCTTCCTGCCGGTGGGGTGCAGGATTTTTCCTTGCGGCTCTCCATGTGGGGAAGCTGGGAGGAGGTGGTCCTCTGTGTCTTGGGTCCTCCGCAGACTGCAGGGGAGGGATGGGGCTGGGAGGAGGGGTGGGGCGGGGCAGTCGCAGAAGCTCCTCGGGCAGGGCAGCTGGTGGAAGGATGGGGAAGATCCCAGAGAGTCTTCTTCCTGCCTCCTCCTTAGGCACACCTTCTCCCTCGTGACCCCAGGAAAGCCCTCCAAGCCTTCAGTCTCTGTGCTCTGGGCTCCAGCCATTGTTGCCAAGAGGCAGGGCTTGCCTGTATCCTCCGTCCCATCCTGGGGGGGCCCTTCTAGACTGCCCAGCATCTCCTGTTCGAGCTGGTCAGCAGGCCGGGGTCTCCACGTGGCCGAGAGATACAGCCAGGGCTCTGCTGGAGCCTTCCCAAAGTCTGCAGGATGTGTTGGGGGGTCGGGCCAGGGTGCCCTGCTGCCTCTCTCTGCCAGGCCCTTCCCCTGGCAGCTACTCCTGGCTGGAGTTGCCAGGTGGAGGCCTGGGTCCTGGTCAGTGATACTGGCTCTGGTCCCCCAGTTCCAGCCCTTCCTGGAACCGGGCCGAGTCCAGCTCCCTCGAAAAGGCCCTCACACCGCTCTCCTCTTCTCCCTCTTCCGGCTGTCTGCTCATGGTGCCGTAGGTGGGCTGGGCTGGGGAGGAGGCGGGGGTCAGGTTCATCTCCGGCTCTTGCAGCACGGTGGCCACATACAGCTGCTCAGGACAAAGAAGGGAGATGGGACGAGGTCACACCCGGGGCGAAGCGAGGTCACGTCCGTCTGGGCACACCCTCCCCCCAACCCTGCCCACCCCACCCTGACGCTTGACCTTTCTCGGGGCCCCCACCCTCTAAGCCGTGGCTCCTTCCTCCCCCGGCAGCCCGCGTCCTGGCCAGCCGGCCCAGTCTGCCTTCCCGGTTGCTCTCGAGCACGCCGCGGGCACCTATATGTTCCCTGGGCTAGTCAGCGGTCTCCTAACTCCCAGTCCAGTGCTCCTTCAGCACACGTGCCGTTCAGTCTTGGTTCCAGGTCCGGCTGAACCCAGGGGAGATGACAGGCTCCCTGACACTGGGGTCTGGGGGGAGCCCCCATTCCTGAGCTAGTGCACTTTCTACTGCAGCTTCAGAGATGCATCCAACACCCTGGGCTGCGTCACTGGCCGGCCCGTGAATGAGGACTTGAAACCGAGGCTGCCGTCTGAGGTCTTGGTCATGAGACCTCTGAAGTCCAGGCCCGGGCTCAGGAATGCCTGGGACAACAGCCGAATAGAAAAACACAAGAAGTAACAGGGATGGGCTGTCTGTCGTCCTTTGAAGGGACTTTGAAACCAACTCCTTATTTTGAAAACAGGTAATTATTGGATAGAATGAAACCTTTTCTGTAGGAGTTTATTAGAGTGAGACTAAACAGCCCTAGATGATGAAGGAACATTTTTTTCTGCAATAGAATTTAGATATTTTCATAAGGCCAAAGTCAACCCCACAGATGACTTTTGGGTCCTCCAGGAAAAATGGTAACTGAAAAATGGAAAAAGCCAGCAGTCATCCCTGAACCCGGGAGTCACTTTAGCATCATAAATGGCAATAAATGGGATATTATATATCTCCTGGTGTGACACAGAGCACTGCCGGTGATGTTCTAGGCCCTAGTGTTGAACTTGAATCTTCAATTCCAGCCTTTGAATCTAACTTCTAGTTTTCAGGAAATACAGGAGATACTGTAACCTCCTGTAAGATATCATGAAGAAACAGCCAGAAAAAGCCAGAAGATGGGGCCTTCTGCAGGACTACAGGCTTGGTCTTTCCAACAAGTCATGAAATAGAGATGGTGCTGAAATAAAAGGGACATGGGCAGGGGCCAGATTAATCCAGCACAGACCCCAGGTTGGATCCTGGTTTGGATGAGCTGCAAAATATATTTCTGGAACCGTAGGGCAAGTTGAATATGGACTAGGTATTTGAAGAGGTAAAAACGTATATATGCAGGAAGACGGAGATTGTTAACTAAAAACACAGGTTATGAAACAGTGTGCAGTGTTACGACATTTTAGAAGAAATATATATCTGCAAGAAAATACATTGAGGTGTCAGTGGTCATTGCAGGTGGCAGAAATATGGACTTTTATTTTCTTATTTTGGCTTGTTTTTTCCCATAGTTAGCTACAACGCTCAGAAACCTCTGTTATAATAATGAAAGATTTAAAAAATCAATTCCAGTAATTTCTTTAAAAAAAAAAAGCTCACACTCTGGAGTCTAGCAGACCTGGCTTCAAACTTTGTTCTGCCGTTTTCTTGCACAGTAGTACCCTAGGGTCTAAATTAAGTCAGGTCTTTGAGCCTCAGTTTCCTCATCTGTAAAATGAGGATAAAACCCCCCGCAGTGTGGGTTAAGTGCAAAGATCAAGAGCAAGAATGCTGAAGCGTCTAGTTTGCAAGGTTTCAATAACCAACTGCTGACAATATTCTGGAAGGGTCATCTTAGAAGGGCCCTAGGAGAAAGGCTACGTGGAGAGAGACTCCTGCTCGAAACTTTTGTCTCTCCTGGTACTGAAGCTCTGTCTCCCCTGCCACCCCCCAGAGTTCACTGGGCCCTCTCTGTGGGGCTCGCTTCAGAGCGAGGCCTGTAGTTCTGTGTGCCTGGCATGGGCACGTCCTCCCACTGCTGTCTAAGGGGTCCCCTCTCCCACCCACTCTGCGAGTGCTGCCCGCTCTGAAGTTGCACCCGGCCCAAAACAGTCTTTGGTTCCCTGATGCCCTGGATTCTCTCTTCTGGGCCTTTGCACAGGCTGGCCCTGTTCCTAGAGTGCTCTCCCCGACACCCTCTTCCATCCGGCAACCCCTAACTCTCCCATGCCGGGAGTCTGGTTAGACCTCCCCTTTTCCAAGAAGCCTTCCCTGAGTGCCAGGGCTGGCTGGTGCCCTTCTTCAGTGCTCCTCCAAGGCACCCTGGCATCGGGGCATGGGCCGACCCAGTACCCAGCTCAGTGCATGCCTCGGCAGCCCAGCATCCATCCGTGTGGCCAGGTTTTGGCGTGCGCTCATGCCCATCTCCAGGCTGAGCCACGAGGGTGGGAGCCAGCGCCCAGCCTGCTGGACCCCTGCACGCAGAGTCCAGCCTCGTCTCCTCTCAAGCTGACAGGCTCACTCGTCTTACCATTCCATGCAGACCTCCAATAGCTCGCGGCAGCTCTGTCCGCGCCATGCTGCCTGGCACCCGTGCCCTTGGCGGCAGCCTTCGGTCCTGAGGCCGAAGGACCCCAGCAGACCCCTGCGTCTACACGACTGAGCTCGCTGAGGCTGAGTCCGCCCTGCCCTTTCTCTTCCTCTCTGAGCTCCTTCTATAGTGTGTCCTGTAGAAATTCCCGGATCTTCTATCATTCTGAAGGCTCTTCAGCCAGGGCCACGGCAGCAATCTGACCTGGGCCAAGTCCTGCTGCGTCAGAGGGAGGAGTCCCGGGCACCCCGTCTCCTCCCCGATACCCAGGGTGGACGCTAACCACTGGTGCCCCCACAAGGCTGCTGGAGAAGCCCATCCCTGTAAGCACCCCACCTCCCCACCCCGACCTGTCCCAGGGCAAAGGCACTGACTCACAAGGGAGGTTGGCGTGGAGGAGGTGCTGCTAGGCTCCAGGTCAAACACGGTCTCCATCTCCTCGGGCTGCGGCGGTGGGAGAGACAGGGAGGGTCAGTGAATGCGCCCCAGCCCCGCCCTCCCCATATCCAGAGAAACCCGGACCCTAACCTCAGGCTTAAGGGGCCCCCCGCTCCCCTTCAACTCATCTTCTGTTTTTCCAGACCTGCAGCCCAGCTGGCCGGGCTGAACCCTCGGGGGACAGAGTGAAGACTGGGATGCTGGGGAGACCCTTCTGGAAGGTTCCATCCCCAAGGTCCACAATGAGAGCTGTGGGAAGCTGTGGTGCAAAGATGAGCCTACTGCTTTGACTCCAGGAGAAGCCCTGACTTCAACAATACCCTCTTCCCTGCCAGGTTTTCCCTTTTATCTGAGATGAAGGTCTGAGTCCCTTGTCACCTTCTGTCTCTAGAGTGGACACTTGAGCAACCAGATCCCACGACACTGTTGCATTGGGAAGAGCCACGGATGTTGTCTGCCCAGGTGCTTCACTAGCACCGACTCAGGCCAGGGGATGGAGGAGGGTCCGGGGAGAAAAGGAGTGAGCACCTATGCCAGGACCCCAGAGATGGGACCACCGGAAGCAAGAAGATCCTCTTCTCAGAGGCTCCCTTCTCCGGCTCAGTAGCATGCTAGTACTTGAAATCAACTTTCTTTCTTATTTAAATTCATTTGAAAAGGAAATGATTCACTATTATAAACAAAAATCCTGTGTCAGCTGCCATAAACAAGGTCAAGTAGAAAAATAAAGGTGTAACCATGAAAAACAGAAAACGTTTCTGTCCACTGGAAATCATTCCAGTACGCTTCTAGAGTCACCCCACTTTAGGAAGTGCGGATCTAGAGCACATAGTTCTGTTGGCATGGATGGGCTCCCTTCTCTAATAACTGGCTGGGCCCCGAGACCCTAATGCTGGGAAAGATTGAGGGCAGGGGCAGAAGGGGGCATCAGAGGGTGAGATGGTTGGATGGCATCACTGAGTCAATGAACAGGAGCAAACTCCGGGAAATAGAAAGGACAGAAGGCCTGGTGTACTGCAGTCCACGGGGTTGCAAAGAGTCGGACACGACTTAGCGACCAACCAACAATGCGGCAAAGAGTCAAAGGAGTCATGGGGCCCAGAGGACCAGGCCTCCCTTCCAGACAAGACCAGAGTATCCTGAGATTCTTCAAAGTGAGATGACTGTTCCCCTTCCCCAGGATCTCATTCTTACCACCCCCTCTTTTACTCCTTCACTCCATCCTTTCTCTCAACCCTCCATCCCTTGGAATGGCCCCAGCAGCTCTGTGGCTGGACAGGCTCACATCGTAGGAGGGATGGGCCAGCCTGTGGTTCGGAGGAGACGTTAGAGGGGGGAAGAGGAGAGGACGATGTCTTCTGCCCTGGGAGGCCTGGTTCTGGGGCCAGTGCAAGCACACATACAGAATGCACACCCAGCACCTTCTGCCAATCCCACCACCAGAGAGAAAGGCAAGAGCCTCTCGTCGCTCTGACGCTGTGGGCGCCCCAGGCAGCGGGCGGGTCCTCTAGCTGTGTGCGCCCCGGGGAGAACTTGAGGGAGGAAAGGCAGACTGGCAACTCACCTCATAGTTAGTCCTTTTCGACATCTTCCCCAGGAATGTGGCAACGCAGGCCATTATTATGGAAACAATAAGGGTGGTGAGGGAGAAGATGGTGATGGCATGCTGGGACCCTGCAAGGAGGAGGAGAGGCATGGGCTTGGTGCCTGAGGACCAGAGCTGTGTGCGGGGCACTGGCAGAGATGCTGGCCCGGCTGACATATGCCTGGGGCCCTGGCCCGGCACCTGTGCAGGAGTTTGGAGCCCAGGGCAGAGATGTCTCTGCCCAGCTCTCCCCTTAACCACATAATCAATGAGCCCCACCCAGGAACATCATCTCTCTGTGCTACCTGACCGGTTTAGAATTCGGCATCTGGCGTATTCCACGAAAAAAATTCATTTACTCAAACAGCCACTTAGGTGTCCATTAAATGTCCCCCTAGATGTCAGCCACCTTCCATATCACGGTCCCTGGGAAGTATCTGAGTCATTTATGTCACTCCCTCAGGTCACTCATTTATGTCCCTGTCCCCAAATGCAGTGACTGACCCACACCTTCCCTTGTAAGCCCCCCCCCTTTTTTTTTAAATTCTTTTAAATTTTATATTGGAGTAGACTTCCTGCAATGCAGGAGACCCAGGTTCGATCCCTGGGTGAGGAAGATCCTCTGGAGAAGGAAATGACAACCCACTCCAGTATTCTTGCCTGGAGAATCCCATGGACAGAGGAGCCTGGTGGGCTAGTGTGCGGGGTCACAATCAGTCGACTGAGTGACTGACATGACGACTACTACGGTTGATTAACTGTGTGGAGTTAGTTTCAGGTGTACAGCAAAGGGATTCAGTTATTCATATACAGGTATCTATTCTTTTTCAAATACTTTTCCCCATACAAGTTATTACAGAATATTGAGCAGAGTTCCCTGTGCTATACAGTAGGTCGAGGTTGGTTATCTGTTTTAAAAAATAGCAGTGTGTACATCTCCATTCCAAACTCCTACTATGTCCCTCCCTGCTCTACCTGCTGGTAAACATAAATTCATTCTCTAAATCTGATTCTGTTTTGTAGACAAGTTCCTTTGTATAATTTTCTGCATAGAAGCAATATCATATGAAATTTGTCTTTGTCTAACTCTCATAAGCCCTTTTGAAGTAAGCATACTCTATTACATGTGCTAATAGCACGGAAAAGCAATTCAGAATTTAAAAGTCACTTATGTTTCGTTTGGGGATGTTTGGTAACCTTTTCACGACGGCAGTTTTCTAAGTACATGAATATTAAAAATCAGTCTTTACAGTCGGAAGTTATTGCAAAATGACGTTTATCGTTGTGTTATTATAAAAGCAAAAAATGGTAAACAACTTCAATATCCCAACAACGTTGAACTGACTAAAATTGGCAGAAATTAATGCAGCCATTAAAAGACACGTGCTCTAACAGTATTTTAATAATGCAAGAAACTGCTCAGAGCATAATGTTCAGTGAAAAAACTCGGGCTGTAAGTCTGACTAGAATAAAACGGATCCACAGTTTTGTAAAGTCAATCCGTAAACCCCCTCTTACTCTGCCCTGTCCTCTAAAACACATGCACAAAGTGAGGTCTGGGAGCAGCAGACGGGAGGCTGTAGGTGAGATACCAGGCATTCAAACTCTAATCTTTCCATTTTTTTCTATTTTTGATAATAAATCTGTAGTCTTTTATACCTAGCAGAAAAGTCTTATTAAAAAATGAAGTCTGCCAGGGGTTTCCCAGATGGCTCGGGGTAAAGAATCTGCCTGCCAATGCAGGAGATACAGGAGACGAGGGTTTGATCCCTGAGAAGACACCCTGGAGTAAAAAACGGCAACCCACTGTCAATACTAAAGGAAATCCACCCTGAATATTCATTGGAAGGACTGATGCTGAAGCTGAAACTCCAATACTGTGGCCACCTGATAAGAAGAAGTGACTCCTTGGAAAAGACCCTGATGCTGGGAAAGATTAAAGGCGGGAGGAGAAGGAGATGACAGGATGAGGTGGTTGGATGGCATCACAGACTCAATGGACATAAGTCTGAGTAAACTCCAGGGAGTTGGTGATGCACAGGGAGGCCTGGCGTGCTGCAGTCCATGGGTCGCAAAGAGTCAGACACGACTGAGCGACTGAACTGAACTGACTGATGATAGATACTGTAAAATTTTATTTCCTGCCAGCCTTGAGTTAGAATGAAGGAGTAGGATGTTTTTGTTGTGGAGGTGATTTCCCTGAAAATTGTAAAGCGAAATGTATATGGTCTGGACCACACTGGTGCCACCCTTAACTTCAAGGTCAGCCGGGACTCTAACACGAGCCCCCTGGGCCTACAGAAGGCGCTAAGCGTGGCCGTGCTCCACGAGGAACACCTCGCTCCTCCCAGGGCTTGGCGTGCTTCGACAAGAGTCGTCGGTGAGGGCGACTGAGCGGTGGGGGAACAGACGGAGGCGGGGTGGCCGGGGGGGCTCAGCACGTACCTAAGCGTAGGATGGAGAAGAAGAGCATCCAAACCAGCCCCAGGAGCGGCGCGAAGATGGCTTGGTGGATGGCGGCCATGTGGATCTGCTCGTTGAGTTTGGTGGGTGCGTAGGAGTAGTACATGTTATAGCGGTCCGTGACGTGCTTCATGCACAGGTAGAGCAGCCCTGGGGGCCGGCAGACGGAGGCAGGCTCAGAAGCCATCCCAAGACCCTCCCCTCCCCTGGGCCCGAGATGCCAGACACAGGTCAGCCAGAGTGGCAAGGGGGCCAAGGACAGGCTGTGGGAGTCCCGTGGGGCCGATCTTGCGTGCCCGGCTGCTTCCCTTGAATCCTAGAACCTATTCTGTCATTTTGGTTAAGTAGTCATTCCCTAACAAGCATCCTCTGTAAATAGCCATCCAACCCCAGCCCCCCTGACCAACCTGGCCCCCTCCCCTGCCCTTCTGATCGGCTGGCCCCGGGTCTCCTCCTGAGCCAGGAGGGAGCCGGATGCTCTGGGGGTCCCCCTGGGTGGGGGCCTCAGGGACAACTCACCGAAAGGAGCAATGATGGGGCAGGTGATGCTGTATGCCATCACCACGCTGAAGACATTCATCATCCACGCATACTCGCGCCCGTACTGGAAGTCCATGGCCTGGTTCTGGGGCAGAAAGCAGGGTCCGCTTGGCATGGCTGCTTCTGCAGCTCCTCATCTGGCAAGGCAGCCTCCCCTCCGAGAATGGTGTCGGAGGAGCACCTGGCCCCTTCCGCCCACCAGGGCTCCCAGGTCACTCCGCACTTCTAACAGGCACCCCCCACTCCAACACCCGCCCAAGGGAAGCTCCAAGGGCTGTGTCAGGGAAGGGCCTGGCCCTCACCATTCGGATGTTCACTCTCTCTGGCTCCGACCTGGAGAAGACGAGGCGGATGGTGTACAAGAAGAGCGACCCCAGGCGCATCAGCTCCATGCCTGTGCCAATAAAGGCTGCCGTGATGACGTAGTTGACAAAGAAGGCGCCATTGTCTGGCAGGAACACACACCTGGGTGTGGAGGAGGGCGGGAGATGGCCACAGAAGCCGGAGAAGAGGGAGAGGGCAGAGATGTTGGGAGCAAAGAGGAGAGAGAGGAAGAGAATTGAAGGGATGGGCAGTGGGTGGAGATAGAGATGGGGAGAAGAGCTTTCAAATACAGTCATCCCTTGGTATCCGCGGGTGGTTGGTTCCAGGAGCCCCTGCGGATATCAAAATCCAGGGATGCTCAAGTCCCTTATATGAAAATGTCAATAATATTTGCAGATAACCTATGCCCATCCTCCTGTGTACTCTTGTCTCTAGATTATCTGTAATACTAACACAATGTAATCAGCTGTAAATACAACTAAACGCTATGCAAGTGGTTGCCTGCACACGGCACATTCGAGTTTCGCTTTTGGAAACTTCCTTGAATTTTTTTCCCTGAATATTTTGATCTGCAGTAGGTCAAATCTGAAGATGTGGAATCCGTGGACACAGAAGGCCCACTGTATACATGCGTTTCCAGCCCAGTGTAATTTAAACAAGGGCCCTTTTGAACAAGGATAGGGGTGGATGGGTTAGGAGACACATGCACTGGCTTGATCTACAGAAGGGCTGTGAAAGAAAACAAAAATAAAGAAGGGCTGTTTGACTGGATCCACAGACCCTGGAGAGCTCACAGGTAGACTTTTGGGGGTCTGTGACCTTGAATAGGGAAAAGATTGCATCTTCACTTTCTGCAGTTTAGCACTTCCTCCCATGAAGAGCGTGGGCAACACATCACAGGCATGCCAGCCATGGCTGTGAGTCTGTCTCCAGTTGAAGTGAGGTATTTTCATATCATGTTGTATCTATTGCTGAGCATTCACAACACCATTTGCATTCATCATCTCTTCAAAATGATGCTAGTTATTAAGCCACTACATTAGACATGTTAAATTCACATGATTGAGACTTTCCTGTCTGCACACGTGTTGCTAGCTGGCCAACTTCGGCTAACAGCCATTCAGCCACCTGAATGGATTGTCACACTGCCTGTTCTCACATTGGTGACCCATGCATCTCTGTCATCTATACAGTTCTGATAACTCCCTCAAGAAGAAAAAATCTGTGAGTCCCTGCACATATTTCAGAACTCCTTCAAAAGCTATTCTTTCTTGAGGGCATCAAAGGTGAGTCATGAACTCACAATTCTTCTCCTTCTCATATATTTACAAACTGTATTAAAAATAACGACCTAGCCAAAGATGAACTCACTTATCTTGGGAAAAACTAAGCTTATTACAATTACAGTTTAACTGTAGAAAGCTTGGAGAATTCTGGCTCTTGCCCTGTAAAGCAAGCTATGAAAGGTTGCATGGCATTGGCAACAGCACATCTTTGAAAAATTGGGACTTTCAACATTTGTAACCCTAAAAACAAAACAAAGCCAAACAAAAAGAGAAACTGGCTGGACGTCCAACAAGACCTGCATGTTGCCTTGTCAAAAATCCACTCCTCTGTTCCAGTTGAATGTTCTTCTTTTAGCTAAGTAACATCAATTTTCACATGGATGGCTTTAAAACAATAAAATGTAAGTTTTGCTTGCTTCCATTTAGAATGCATTGACCTATTATTAAAGGTATTAACAGAGATTGTATCATACATTTGAATTCTAAAATATTTTCAATAACTGTATTTTGACATAACCAGTTTTCGTT
This sequence comes from Bos grunniens, assembly GCF_055505025.1. Classification (NCBI taxonomy): domain Eukaryota; kingdom Metazoa; phylum Chordata; class Mammalia; order Artiodactyla; family Bovidae; genus Bos; species Bos grunniens. Next base: position 14,836,637 of record NC_141174.1, read on the forward strand.
ATAGCCCAGGTATTTTGTACATTTAAAGAACTGGGCTTCCTGGGTGGCTCAGTGGTAAAGAATCTGCCTGCCAATTCAAGAGACATGGGTTCAGTCCCTGGTCTGGGAAGATCCCACATGGCCCGGAGAGACCAAGCCGTGCATCTTAACTACTGAGCCGTACTCTAGAGCCGTACTCTAGAGCCGGGGAACTGCAACTTCTGAGCCCACTTGCATGACTACTGACACCCGAATCCTAGAGCCTGTGCTCAACAAGAGGAACCACCGCAATGAGAAGCCCACGCTGCTACAAAGAGCAGCCCCCGCTCTCAGACTAGAGAAGAACCCGTGCAGCAGTGAGGACCCACACAGCCAAAAATTAATAATTTTTTAAAAAGAAATCTAATCAAAATCAACTCAACATTGTACAGCAATTATCTTCCAATTAAAAAATATATATATAAGAAATCTACTCAGAGTATATATAAAACTGGCAAAATCTGAACACGCTCTGTGGATTGTATCAATGTCACTTTCCTGGTTTTGATACTGTATCTTAGTTATGCAAGATGTGACCATTGGGGGAAACTGGATGAAGGGTGTATCAGTTCAGTTCAGTTCAGTCACTCAGTCGTGTCTGACTCTTTGTAACCCCATGAATGGCAGCACACCAGGCCTCCCTGTCCATCACCAACTCCCGGAGTCCACTCAAATTCACATCCATCGAGTCAGTGACGCCATCCAGCCATCTCATCCTCTGTCATCCCCTTTTCCTCCTGCCCCCAGTCCCTCCCAGCATCAGGGTCTTTTCCAATGAGTCAACTCTTCGCATGAGGTGGCCAAAGTACTGGAGTTTCATCTTTAGCATCATTCTTTCCAAAGAAATCCCAGGGCTAATCTCCTTTAGAATGGACTGGTTGTATCTCCTTGCAGTCCAAGGGACTCTCAAGAGTCTTCTCCAGGACCACAGTTCAAAAGCATCAATTCTTCAGCACTCAGCTTTCTTCACAGTCCAACTCTCACATCCATACATGACCACTGGAAAAACCATAGCCTTGACTAGACGGACCTTTGTTGGCAAAGTAATGTCTCTGCTTTTCAATATGCTATCTAGGTTGGTCATAACTTTCCTTCCAAGGAGCAAGTGTCTTTTAATTTCATGGCTGCAGTCACCATCTGCAGTGATTTTGGAACCCAGAAAAATAAAGTCTGACACTGTTTTCACTGTTTCCCCATCTATTTCCCATGAAGTGATGGGACCGGATGCCATGATCTTCGTTTTCTGAATTTTGAGCTTTAAGCCAACTTCTTCACTCTCCTCTTTCACTTTAATCAAGAGGCTTTTTGGTTCCTCTTCACTTTCTGCCACAAGGGTGATGTCATCTGCATATCTGAGGTTATTGATATTTCTCCCGGCAATCTTGATTTCAGCCTGTGCTTCTTCCAGCCCAGCGTTTCTCATGATGTACTCTGCATATAAGTTAAATAAGCAGGGTGACAATATACAGCCTTGACGTACTCCTTTTCCTATTTGGAACCAGTCTGTTGTTCCATGTCCAGTTCTAACTCTTGCTTCCTGACCTGCATATAGGTTTCTCAAGAGGCAGGTCAGGTGGTCTGGTATTCCCATCTCTTTCAGAATTTTCCACAGTTTATTGTGATCCACACAGTCAAAGGCTTTGGCATAGTCAATAAAGCAGAGATAGATGTTTTTCTGGAACTCTCTTGCTTTTTCGATGATCCAGCAGATGTTGGCAATTTGATCTCTGGTTCCTCTGTCTTTTCTAAAACCAGCTTGAACATCTGGAAGTTCACGGTTCACATACTACTGAAGCCTGGCTTGGAAAATTTTGAGCATTACTTTACTAGCGTGTGAGATGAGTGCAATTGTGTGGTAGTTTGAGCATTCTTTGGCATTGCCTTTCATTGGGATTGGAATGAAAACTGACCTTTTCCAGTCCTGTGGCCACTGCTGAGTTTTCCAAATTTGCTGACATATTGAGTGCAGCACTTTCACAGCATCATCTTTCAGGATTTGAAACAGCTCAACTGGAATTCCATCACCTCCACTAGCTTTGTTCATAGTGATGCTTTCTAAGGCCCACTTGACTTCACATTCCAGGATGTCTGGCTCTAGGTCAGTGATCACACCATCATGATTATCTTGGTCATGAAGATCTTTTTTGTACAGTTCTTCTGTGTATTCTTGCCACCTCTTCTTAATATCTTCTGCTTCCGTTAGGTCCATACCATTTCTGTCCTTTATCGAGCCCATCTTTGCATGAAATGTTCCTTTGGTATCTCTGATTTTCTTGAAGAGATCTCTAGTCTTTCCCATTCTGTTGTTTTCCTCTATTTCTTTGCATTGATCGCTGAAGAAGGCTTTCTTATCTCTTCTTGCTATTCTTTGGAACTCTGCATTCAGATGTTTATATCTTTCCTTTGCTCCTTTGCTTTTCGCTTCTCTTCTTTTCACAGCTATTTGTAAGGCCTCCCCAGGCAGCCATTTTGCTTTTTTTGCATTTCTTTTCCATGGGGATGGTCTTGATCCCTGTCTCCTGTACAATGTCATGAACCTCATTCCATAGTTCATCAGGCACTCTATCTATCAGATCTAGTCCCTTAAATCTATTTCTCACTTCCACTGTATAATCATAAGGATATATAGGAATTTTTTTTTTTTGGCAATTTCCTTTGAATCTACAATTATTTGAAAAAGTTCATTCAGAGGAGGAGTCCCTGGGCTTTACCCCCAAAGGGGTTCATGGCACAGGAAACGTTAAGAGGCTGCCTAATGAGAATGTTGGCATTCATTCATCTCTACCTATATGAGCAGATAAAGGATAGGCATATCCAGCTGGTGTGAACCCACAAAAGCCCCATTGAACACTGGGAGTACACCTGAAACATGCACTCTGGTACTCACTGGAACCTGACGGATGCCTGCTCCAGATAGTAGATGTCAAAGAGCCAGTGCAGAAAGACGTCCAAACTAGAAGCAAGAATAAAGCAGACCTGCCATTAGTGAATCGATGAACTAAGGCCTGGGGTTCCATTTCTCTTGGGCTGGCTTCCCTCCTTCCAACCTCCCTTGCCTACTCCCCGAAGACTCTCGCACCTTAATATTCCAGCTGGCCAATCCACACTGCCTCTCTTCTTAATGGTGCCCACCCTGTTCCTGACTCTTTGACCTTTCCACTCAAGGCCTCCCCTCCAGCAAACCTTCACCAGCCTTTTCTCCCACAGCGCTCTCTCCCTCTTCTGAATTTCTACTGCACATTTCCCCCACCTTGGGCTGCCAGGCAGCTGGGAGGGATGGCTTGTCTCCGCAGCTGGATGATAAGCACTTTGAGGGCAGAGTTCATGGCTGACCGCTTAGAGTTCACATGATACCTGGCTCATGCTAGGCTCATGACAGGCACTGGACTGTCATTTGAGGAATGGATTTGCAGCAGTCACAGGTGGGCCTACAGTATCTGAAGGAGGAGGTTCCGACTCTAGGGTGAGCCTGGCTGAGAGAGGAGAGATAACTGGAGTTGAGGTACCTGGTCAGTCCCATAGAGGGCAGAATGACCACCATGAACACCAGAAAGACATAGCACTTGTGCGCTATGATCAGATTCTGACTTGTTCTGGAAGGAAACAAAGAGACACATGATAAGAACCAAACGACTGACTACAGAATGGAGAGAGAGAGAGACGGCCACCTGGGCTAGAAAGCAGTTTCATAGCACAAGTCAGTGCCATCTCCACAGTGCACTGAGAGCCGTGCTGTGTCTGGGAGCAGCAGGAAAGAACGGCATGATCAACTAGTGATGTCTACCATGGGCAGAGGAAAGGGAAGGGAAGGCTCACACATACCATACACTTGACGCCCCTGTTGCAGGGACATCACTAACAATACTCAGAATCCTTGCAGCATTTCAATAAGCAACATGAGCCTTGGCCGTAGGAAAGCCCAGGAAGGATTTCTGTTAAGAGAAACCTCTTGGCTTACTGCCTGATAGGATGATAGAAACTTTGGGAGCAATAAATAACTTTTGAGACCCATGCAGCCTTCAGTCCAGAGCAGGTCCATTTTGCCCCAAGATATAGTAAATACTTCCTAAGTAATTAGCTCCTACCACAGAACTATTAGGGCTAATAAACAGGGAGGGGCTCTTTGTTTAAAATATGGCACCGTATGGGCTACACGGGTCTTCAGTCAGATTGAGGGCATGGGCTCCTCTGCGATGACCGTAGCAGCCCTTCTGACATTTTTCAGACAAGTCCTGTTTTCTCGCTCCCATCCTCCGCCCTCTCCCTGGCATTCCTGCCATTTCTGCCCACGGCTCCAGGCCCTCAGTGCGTGGCTGGAAGACGAGGGAGCAGCCTGAGGAGGGCTTGGTTTCGGGTATCTCAGCATCCCTGAGACAAACCAGTCCCTTCTTTCCAAAGACAAAAGTATCTGTTACTTTTTTGGGATGGTTTTGGGCATCAAAGCCATCCTGCATCAATTCCATTCCCCAGGTGAGACAGGAAGCTGGAGCACAGGGCTGGTGGGGACGAGGGAGTGGGGAAAGAAGCTGGTGCCAAGGGAAGGATAAGAGGGGAGGCCCCCAGCTCACCTGGTCCAGTGGGCTTCAAGGAAGGCAGAGAGGTAGACGATTAGAGGCAATGTCACGGTAAAGGCCCAGAGCAACACAGACGGGAAGAACTGGGTCACGATGGGGCTCTGTGTGGGCGGGTGGAGGTGGGGCAGAGAGAGGTCAATGCGAGAAGCCTGCTCCCCCTCACAGGCCTCCCCTGCCTTCTCCCACACCTCTGGCCACTTCTCCAGCTCAGTCCCAGAGCGGGCCTCGTGTCCCTGAGGCTGCACAGTGGGCTGGGGCCTTTCTCACTCAGAATCTGCCTGGCTGGGGCAGCCAGAGGCTGACACCTCAAGGTCAAGGGGCATCCCCAAGGGGTGCAGGCCTCCTATGCTGAGATCACTGGAGGGACGGCCTAGTCTGACCCCACCGACTTGGCCCCAAGGCCACAGCCACCTGCTGTCACTCAGGGAGGAGACGCTCAGACTTTAGGGAGGAGACACTGCTTTTACCGCCATGTTGTGTGAGACATGGTGGAGAAGGGGAGGGTGTGGTGTGAGAATTCCCAGGCAGAGCTGTGGTGCCCCAGCCTGGGGCCTGTTGTGAAGCTGACAGAGGAGGGGGGCAATGGGAAGCGGCAGCACAAGGACTTGGCTTGACTGTGTGCACGTGTGTGCATGTGTGTGTGTGCATATGTGTGTTGCGTGTGCACTTCCATGTGTGCGCCTGCATGTGTTTTGCTGGAACAGGCACGGGGATAACATGAAAGAAGGGGCCTTCTAGGATCACTGCAAGTGTGCACGTGTGTATGCACACATGTGTGTGCATGTGTGTGTGTGCATGTGTGTGTGTGCCTGTGTGTGTTTTGCTGGAACAGGCATGGGGATAACATGAAAGAAGGGGCCTTCTAGGATCACTGCAAGAGCCTTGAGGCTACAGAACTTGGATATGGGCCCGTCCAGCTCCTTGGAACTCCTCTATGCATATGGCAGGGACGGCTCTTGTGGACATACCCAGGGCCTGTGTGTCCAGAAGTGAGGCAAGTGGAACCAGAGCCAGAGAGCCTACTCCTCTTGAAGGGCTGCCCTAGAACTAAACTCTGTCTTCCCCACCGTCGCCTTATCTTCACACCAAGGATCTCGGCTCTAGAGAACGTGGGGTAAATGGAGCTGTCACGCTCGCCCCACCCTCTGCTGCTCTTTCGTACCTCTAGCTTGACCCAATCTAAAGAAGTCCTCCAAGCCCATCCCCCCAAATTCAGCCCAGAACTTGCCTAAGGCTCCCCCACCCTTTAGCCCTAGTCCCTAAGTCGGGCAGTGGCCCACATGCATCCTCTTTAGAGCAAAGGAGACCCTGGGCCACCACGTGCACCCACTGCCAGGGCCACAAGTGCGTGTGCTCTGGAGTCACGTCTCAGTGGGCCCCCCATCCCATCCTCGCCGGAGCTCTTCCTTTGTCTCCTGGGGGGCCCCCGTGCCTGTGAGTGGAGGAGGCACCTGCAAATTCTCGATGGGGCGGGTGACGTTGTACAAGTCGATGGTGTTGATGATGATGGCAGGCGTGGTGAGGAAGAAGAAGAGGAAGAAGAGGAGAGCGTTGATTGCGGTAAAGCGGGCCCACCAGTGGCAGCGGCGGACGGACAGGTGCTTCCTGGGCGGGATGGAGGAGCGAGGCGCGCTTAGGGCCGCGGGCCTCGGCCCTCAGACCCAGCCACGCTGCTTTCTGCGTGCCAGCTGTGGGCCAGGCTGCCCTGGTCTAGTTCAACGCTGGGGGCCCACGCCTGCATGCGACAGCCCTAGGCCTTCTCCTATCACGCCACTTGTCAGGCTCCGAATACATCCCACAGGTGAGCCAGAAGAATGATCTGAATTCTTTCCACAGGAAAAACCTTTTCCCCAAAAGGTGGGTGCCTTCTGTGCTTGTGGGGGGGTGGACTTGGGGGCAGGCAGAGGCTGCGATGCCCAGGAGAGACACAGCCCAGCAGGGGCCGTATGTGGAGGAGGAGGACAGGCCCTGATTCTTTTCCCCATCCTACAGGCGTCTTCCATCCCAAAGGAGCTCAAGGGAGAGGAGACAGACAGAGGGGGCTTACCAAATAATGTCCTTGGGGTGCGGGGCACGGACTACCCTCCAGCGGTAGGACTTGACGATGGTGGTCACTGAGGACTCTTTGGGGGACATCCCACAGTGGATGAACTTGTAGTCCTGCAGAATGCTGCGGAGACGAGGAAGAGACAGAGGTCTGGGGGTGAGGAATTCTTGGAGACCTGGATATGTCTCTCCTGACCTTATAGGTGGGCAGTTCCTCAGGCCTGGTCACTGGAGGAAAGGGTGTTAGAGGGATGGACTGCCCAGGAAAAGAGGGGACCACGCAGTTCTCAGTTCATGTCTTGTCCCCCTATTGGTAGTGATGGCACAAAGACATGCTCTTTCTGTGAGGTTGACAGGGGAGGTACTCATTTAGCCTCCTCTTAATATCAATAGCTACCGACTGTTCCAGCCAGTGCCTGACACTGTGCTAACTGGTGAGTCACATCATCTTAGCTGCATAGATTACTGAAGACACAACCAAAGAGGGGCGGGTGCTGGCACTGGGGCCCCATCTTGGGTTTCCTAACTCACATCTGCTGTAATTAAACCTGAGATCCCTCTCTACTGAGCGATGGTTCTCAGAAAGATATGTAGATGTCTCACACACACTAATAGGACACATATTCCTTCTTACCCTTCCAGGAGGTGGACAAGGAAGATATAAGTAACCAAATTTGATGAATAAGAAACTTGAGGGTGTAACTAACTTGCAAAATTGCACGTGATCTGTTGCCCTGAATTCTAGCCTGTGCCACTGTTCCTTTGCAGGGTCAGGGCGGGTGAAAACAAAGCCTTGTGAACGATCAGGCTCCCTCGGGGAGAGGATGGCTCCATCGTCCTCAAAAGACTGATTCTGAGGCTCCTATGTATTTGACCCAGGCCTAAGATTCCTTCCAGAACACTCCAGAGCAGACCTCATCCATTCCTTATCAAGATGGGGCTGCCAGTGGCTGGGGCAGAAGAGGGAGGAGCCTGCAAAGCTATGAAACAGAGAAGGCTTGCAGAGGAGAGGAGAGGAGAGGAGCAGGAATGGCAGTTGGGTCTTCTCTATGCTGACTCTGTCACTCGCGGGGAGGGGAAGGGTGACGTAGGGGTGATGGGTAATGAGGGGCGGAAAATGGGTATCATTCTTGTCAAGGCCTGGAAGAGGAACCAAGAGGTCAAGGGCTACGCTGACCACTTCTGGGCTGAAGCAAGGATGTATGGGGGTGGGGAGCCCAGGACCTGGGTGTCTCTGGAGACAAGCTGAGCCCAGCAGCTGGAGGAAGATGCACGTGGCCGTGCTCCGGAAAGCAAGATGGCATCTGCGATGCCCGTGAGGAACAGGGCGGGGCCGAGGGGAGGAGGGCAGAGCACGCATGACGGAGGCAGGCACTCTCCCCTCCTCCACTCCTCCCCTCGGCTGGAATGGGGGTGGGAAAGGATGGTTTCGGAGAAGCAGAGGCCCGCTCTTGGGGCCGGGATGGGCGCAGCAAGCAGCTGCCCGCCCCCCCCCCGGCCCCCAACCTGGCACTCACTGCTTCGTCATCCTGGAGTCCTGGAAGGTGACGAAGATCAGGTCCAGACGCTTCAGCCGCGCGCGGTTGAGCTCAGCGTTGAACTCATCAGTCAGCTGCTCCTCCAGCTCGCTGTAGTACTGTTCTGCGTCCACCTAGTGGGCCAGACGTGGGCCTCAGAGCTGGAGCGGCCAGGGCTCCAGGAAGGCCGCCTCTCTCCCCCCGGGGCGCAGGCCAGAGCGGGGCGGGGATGGGGGTGTGTCTTGGTTCCATCCCCAGCTCCCTAGGAAGCCTGGCAAAAAAGCTCAGGACCCCAGGTGGGCTCCCAGGTCCCAGCTCTCCAGAAGGAAGAGGCTGTCACTTTGAAACAAGTTCCCTGCTCTTAGATCTGGGGAAAGGGAGGCTTCCCCAGGGGTGAAGGGGTGCCTTTGGCCTCGGGGTGGACTCCGGAGAAGCGACAGCATTTTCAAGTGCCTGCAGCCTTTTCAAGTGAGGGAATCATGCTTTTTTTCTGAACTGGCTAGATGAGTTCAGTCCCGCCAAGGCCTCCTTCTAGCCACATGGGCGGGGCGATAAGATGGAGCCCACAGCTTTCCAATGTTCCCGTCCCAGCTCCTTCCCCCGAGGCCGGGCAGCCTGCTGAGTCCTTGCTGGTCCTCCCCACCAAGCCCCGAAGGGAGCGAGAACCAGTCCCGTCGTGGATCACTCTGGGAGGGGGAGGCCCCGAGAAAGGCTCCTCTGCCTTCTCAACAGGGAGACAGAACATGCTGGAAAGGAGAACGTGAGCCAGGGGCTGCTCTGAACGGAGTCTGCGGTCCAAGGATGCAGGCCTGGGATACCGCCCGGGGCCGTGGACGGAGCCTGGAGCCCCGGTGCCCCAGCCCCTGTGACGCGCCCCCGATGTCCGCGCCAATTACCTCTTTGAAGCAAGCCCAGCACCTGCAGAAGCACAGCCGGGAGCAGGGGTGGACCTTGATCATCACCTTCCCCTTCTTCTTGGCCTTGGCGGTGTAGTAGAGCCGGCCCCGCATCGCGTGGCGCCTGCCAGCCAATAGGTGACACGGTGAAGGGTCTCGAGGTTAGAGGCCGAGCAACAGCCTCCCCTTCCCTCCCCACCCCAGATCCAGACAGGTCTCACCGCAGCCTCACCTCTGATCGTCCAAGTCAATCAGGGTCCTGACATCATAGCAGAAGTGGACTCTGGTCACTACGCACCCTGGGTAGGCCTCGCTGAAGCCAGGAACAAAGATGATGAGGCAGCCTGCGGGGCTGGGGACTTCCCCTTTCCCTAGAGCTACAGCCCACAGGGCTGAGGGGCACAGCTCCCAGGGGTTCCCGGTGCTTGGATGGTAGAATCCACCCCCTGGCTCCTAAGCCTGGACATCAGGGTTGATCCCTGTTAATGAGAGATTTGCCACATCCTTCCCAGATGACACAGAACAGGGCCAGGGAGCAGAGCTGGACATTGCTGCTCACGGACAGATAATTAGCTTCTAGGGTTTGGAACTCAGGTCACAGAAGGGGCCACAAGATAAGACGACCTGTTCTAGACTGGGCACCGCGGCTGGAGGGTGACCGGGAGGGGGCCGTCCACGCCTCAGCCCACCCCGCCCCACTTACTGAAAATGCTTAATGATGATCTCTGGGTCTTGGATGTCCGTGGGGACATAGGTGATCATTAGTGTCCTGGTGACCTAGGTGGGGAAGGTCAGTGGAGAAAGAAGATTGCTCACACAGGAATCCTGGGTCTTCCGGTGGCCCTCAACTACCTGGAGCAGGTTGTCTACTCACATCAGGCTGCCTCCTTGCTGGGTAAGCCAGGTGCCAGCTTCCCCACCCAGCCCACGTCCCTGAGGTCAGCAGGCAGGCAAGCTACACCTCTGTGCATCCTGTGCCCCGTGCTCCGCCCGCCCCCCACACCGGGAGACCCCTTGCCATGGATGGCTGTAGTCAGGGGAGGAAGAGTCAGAGGCTGCAGGGAGAGGTGGAGGGCTCAGGGACGACCAGAGCTCCATGACCTGCAAGGGCAGCTCATGCTGTCTTGCTGACCTCCGGGCTCCACTGTTCCACGTGATGCCCATCTCGAGGGGACATCCCTATCATCAGACCAGGGATGGGGAGTTGGAAGGTCAGCTGGACTGTGGGGAGGGAATGGGGAAGTCCCTCAAAGTTCACATGTTACTCTGTGAGTGGGACGTGTCTTCCTGAGCCATCGCCTCGTGGCCAGCATCTGTAAACTGTGCTGCTAGAGAGGGGAGTCTGGGCGGAAGCTTCTGGTGACAAGACAGAAAGCTGATGTGGCCGAATCCAGATGGGCCAGGAGTGTCTAAGCCTCCTGGCAGGCTGAGACATTCAGGGTTACCTTTCAGGGGTGTGTGCAATTGCATTCTGGGGTGTGTGCAATTGTGTTCTGGGGTGGGGTAAAGGGAATCTGTCCTTTAGGATGAAAGGCTTGAAGAAGCCCATCTCTCTTTTATCTGCCATCTTCCCTCCCGCTAGGAGACTCTACCTGCCTAGTGGTCCTTCCTGGGATCACCTCCCAAATAAGTGAATACTACTCAAACCCTTGTCCCAGGTTCTGCTTGGGAGGTGGGATGGGAGAAATACAAACCAAGACAGTGAGAACACAAAGAGGCAGCCCATGCGTTTCTGACCTCAGGGAGATGGTAGAAGGGCCAGGAGTTGGATGCAAGAGTGGGCAAAGTAGTCAAAGTATCTACCCACTGGGAGCACTGGCCACTGAAGATGGAGATCACCCCCGCCACAGTTAAGCCTTCAGTTTTCCAGTGGTGGGGAGGTCCAGGGGTCCTTGGAGAGGGTCCAGGGCAGCAGGGGTGTAGCAGGAGGATGTACTTGGGGGCAGCTATTCACCAGCTGGTTTGGAAGGGTCTCAGTGGTTTCACAGCCCAGACAAATGTGCCAGGTGACAATTCCCAGGGATAAGCAGAGGAGGCCTCCCTGATCGGGCAAGACTGCCTGGTGTGCAGACCACGACAAGCTGGGATGCTTCTGAAAGCTGGGAGTGGGATGGTCCAGCTTACGGGGGGTGGCAGGGGGAGGGGCTCTAGGCGAGAGGGCATGGTCCTGGTAGTTCTTTTCACTTACTCACCGCATAGCTTTTCCTGGGCACAAATCCTAAGCAGTGATGAGTCATGAAGAGGAGGTTGGTGATGAAGTATAAGAAAGCAAAGATGCTATGTAGCCACAGGAACTTACTCCTGCCAAGAATGAGACACGGAAGGCGTGAGACCCCCACCCCACCTCCTCCCACCTCCCAAGGGCCACCCTCCAGTGCCTCCAGACACTCAGGCACCTTGGAAGGGGATGGAGAAGGGGCTGTCCACTCCAACGAATGAAGGCTAGCGTTGCTCGACTGTTCACTATATGCCAGACGCAGGGTGGGAGCAGATGCTCTGTGTACATTTTCTCACTAGACTCTTGGACCGTGTGAGTGCGGTGCTGTGAATGTCTTTGTTTTACTCGTAGGGAAACAAGGGCCAGAGTGCCTGCCCAAGGCTACTCTTGGCCGTGGCGGTCCCAGGAGGGGAGCCCAGAACTGCAGAAGCACTTACACTCTTCATACCGTGTCACGTTGCCCCCTGCCCACCCCCCACACCCCCTGCCACTGCACAGCTGACCATGAGGCCAAGCAGAGCAGGCCTGCAGAAAGGAGGGCCTGCAGATTCGGCTCACCTCCCTGGGGCAGGAAGTGTTTGGGTCCCGGGGCTCTGCACTCACGTGAGGCTGTCCCAAGGCACCAGGCCAGGAAGGCTGCTCAGAAACAGGGCCCGCCTTATTTGGTGCAGTTTGAGGACAGAGAGGCTGCCTGGCTTCAAAATATCTCATCACTGTTCCCCCGCCCCACCTCCTCCGCCTGGCCTTTCACTTCACTTTTCCCATCTGGCTAAATGCCTCTCTCCTCAGTTTTCTCAGAGAGGGCAAGGTGACATAGTCCCTGAGGGACGCTCCGGCTCTCTGGATTTAGGAAAGTTGAAGGGGCTCTTGGCCGCCCTATTAGACTTCACTTCTTGTTGGAAGTTGTGGGCACCGCACTTATACCAGCGACTGGGCGGGGAGAAGCTGCTTAAGCTCTGCTCTGGCGCCGCCAGCACCCGGGGCGGAGCTGGCGAAAGGGGGCCCAGCCTTTCTGGTGCTTTTGGAGTTTGGTGGGGTTCGCAGGGGTGCAGGGTCAGAAGATGGGGTGGGGTAAAGGGAGGTGGGGTTAGGAGCGCGCAAGCCCACTCACACCTGCTGGAAAGGCTGCTTAGGCTCTGTCAGGAAGCCGGCCATGAGCCCTGGGGGGCCTGTTGTCTCGGCCGAGACCAGCAGGGCCGCGTCTGGGTCCTACAGATTGCTCTGGCCACCCGAGGGGTTGGCTGATGTTAACGTCCACAGGCTCCTGAACCATGAGGGCTGGAGGGGCCTTAGAGCTCATGTCCAACAGCCTTTCCGCCACCACGGACGAGGGATGAAGCTCACAGCAGGGCGCTCTGCCCCAGACCCAGGGCCGGCTAACAGCAGAGCCGGGGCAGGAACCCAGCTCCTCTGGGTCCTTAGTCTCGTGGCTGCAGGCATCAGGTCTGTGCTTCACTCAGTTCCTTGAGGCCTGAGCTGAACTCTTTTGTGGGCAGAGGAAGCAGTACCTTAAACCTCCACTTACTACAGTGCTTCTGCCTATCGGGAGCTAGACATAACCAAGCAAAGAGGACCACCTTGCTGGGACTTCAGGAGTGACTGGTTTAGCTAGTTCCATCCATTACAGAGATGGGGACATGGAGGCACCAAGAACACTTCTCACGAAGAGAAGGCAGTGTCTGGCATCCCACTTGGGACCTGGGTTCCCAAAGAAACCAGGCCTTTCTTGTCAGCAAAGAGGAGCCCATGTTTTAGACTCACCATCAGACCACCTCTCCCCACCAACATCCACCCCCTCCCCTGCCCCGGCCAGTAGAATGGGAGGTAAGAGGATCAGGTACCTACTCTGTGGAGACATTGACAATTGTGGTCCGGCCAAAGTGACTATCCCGGTCTGAAAGAGAAGAAGGTTGCCAACCTCAAGCCTGGCTCCTTGACTGGTTGAGCACCAGACCCTAGAGTTCCCGAGTGAATGCCTGGGGCCTAGAAATGCTTGTCTACTTCCTGCGCTTCCTTTTAGTTCCCCAGAGCTTGTTGCAGGAGACGCAAGAGACATGAGTCCCATCCCTGGGTTGGGAAGATCCCCTGGAGTAAGAAATGGCAACCCACTCCAGTATTCTTGCCTGGAGAGTCCCCATGGACAGAGGAACCTGGCGGGCTGCAGTCCACAGGGTTGCAAAGAGTCAGACACGACTGAGCGACTAAGCTCGAGCACCAGTGGCCGAGGAGAAACAGGTGGAAACCTGAGCGATCAGCGCACGCCTGGCGCCGTCTGGACATTTACACACCACCCAGTTGTACGGCCCTCGTTCAGCTCTGTGTCTGCGCTCACTAGTGAAATTTTGGCTGCTATTCACTGAGCACCCACTACAGGCAGCGTGCGAAGCACGTGACGTGCATCGTCTTTATCCCTATGACCATTGAGGAAACCGCGGCCTGGGGACATTGTATAAGATGAAATAATCTTCTGGGAAGCAGACGTGGGTAAACGGTGGGGAACCATAAGTTTTCAGTCTCTGAAGGCCAACCCTCCTCACCCACCACACTACTGTGTCAAAATCTACCCTGTTAGGAGAAATGTTGATGGACTCCAGATGAGAAATTCTGCCCCTACGACGCTGCGTCCACCGGAGTGGGTACAGCCAGAGATCCGGTCCAGGGATCTTGGCAGTAGGTCACACGCCATAACAAGGCCTCCACGAACACCTGGCCAGGTACAGTGTGGGTCATGGATCATGGATAAACATTCGGTCTTAGACTGAATTACACTATCTGCCTTCTCTGCGCCAGACCCTGGGCCAAATTGGTACCCAGAGAGGTATCACCTGTGGTTTCCACGTGAGGGAACCAGAAGCACAGGTTGCCTAAGGTCCTATAACTAATCCTGAGAAGTGCAACTAGAAGTTAGAGTTTGAGATGCCCAAGCCCCAAGCTCTGTCCCACCAGCTGGGCTGCCTCTTAGGTCTAGCAGGCTGGGCTCAGGGTCCACAGAGCTCCACATACCCAGAACATCTCCAGTGTAGTTGATAGGCAAGATGATGCCCAAGGAGGGGATGCAGAGGATGAGGATAAAGATGATGAGGTGGTACTGGAACATGATGTAGATCCGGGCATCGTCTCCACACCTGCTAATCAGATCTTCATTCCTGGAGGAGACACAGAGATGGGGACACTGCTCAGGGGCCAGTGTGGCCACAACCCAAGTCAGGGGTGGAGGGAGCAAAGGGCGAGGAAATGACCGCCCCATGCCCGTGTCTTCATCTTCAGAAACATCCCTCTTTTCAAAACTTGTTAGGCCTGAAATGGGTTTCACTGAATTTCATAGGCGTATCAAAGAAAGAGGCTGCAGATAACGCACTTGGGAATCCAGAAGCACTCTTAAATCAGGCATTGATTTCCTCTTTTATTGCTTCTTCAAACATTCCTCGTGCCTGCCATGGTACAGGTACTGAACAAACCGTTAGTGATAACAAGATTCATCCTATTTTTCAAAAAGCTGCTCCTTAAAAACCACAATGAGCTAAAAACTTCAAACGACAATGAGCTATCACTCCATACTGCCAGACTGGTCAGCATTGGAAACTTGGTGAGGCAGGTTCTGAGAGGAGGTGCTGGTGAGGGTGTGGGGTGCTGGGAGCTCTCTCACACTCATGGGTACTGACTCTGGCAAGGCCACTTTGGATAACAGTTGACATTATCCATAGAAATCGACTATATGTACACCCTATGGCCTAACAATTCTACTCCTAGGTTTAAAACCAACAGAAATACATGCACATGGGCATTAAGAGACAAGGATGAGAATCTCAGAGATGCATTATTTGTAATGGCCCCGAACTGGAAAGAACCTAAATGTCTATCAAAGGTGGGATGGACACAAGAATGAAGTACACACGCAGTGAGCTGCATACATCACATTATGCATGAACGCAATGTAACACTATACACAGATAAAAATGGATGAGCACAGCTGAACCCCACACACGTAATGTGGAGTGAAAGAGGACGCACACAAACAATACATGCCTTATCATTACATACAAAGTTCAAAAACAGGCGATACTGAACTGAAGAGTTAGAAGTCAGGATGCTGGTTCCCTCTGCAGAGCAGGGAGGTGCTAGGAGATTGGGAGGGTGCAGGAGGAGAGCTTCTGGGGTCTTGGCAATGCTCTAATCTTTATCAGGAGGGAGGCTGTGATAACTGAGCTGGACATCTATTTTTTGGGCACGTCTCTGCATGTTTGTTAACTCCAGTTAAAAATGTTAAAAGCAACACATGCTTATAATAGAAACTTCGGAAAATACGAAAGAAGAAAATCATTCGCCTACAATCTCATCAAACCTAAGACAATGGGTATTAATCATTTTGGTCAATTTCCTTTAGTTTCTTATTATATTACTGGTTTACCTTAGTGACTGTAGGATAAACAGCATTTAGTGGCTCAGATGATAAAGAATTTGCCTGCAATGTGGGAGACCTGGGTTCGATCCCTGGGTCAGGAAGATACTCTGGAGAAGGGAATGGCTGCCCACTCCAGTATTCTTGCATGGAGAATTTCAAGGACAGAGGAGCCTGGTGGGCTACGGTCCATGGGGTCACAAAGAATCAGACACAACTGAGCGACTAACACTTTCACTTTTTTCCCACTTTCCTTCATTTCACATTTAATCTGGCTGCTGCTGCTGCTGCTAAGTCACTTCAGTCGTGTCCGACTCTGTGCGACCCCATAGACAGCAGCCCACCAGGCTCCCCCGCCCCTGGGATTCTCCAGGCAAGAACACTGGAGTGGGTTGCCATTTCCTTCTCCAATGCATGAAAGTGAAAAGTGAAAGTGAAGTCGCTCAGTCGTGTCCAACTCCCAGCGACCCCATGGACTGCAGCCCACCAGGCTCCTCTGTCCATGGAGTGCAAAGTACTGCAGTGGGGTGCCATTGCCTTCTCCATATTTAATCTTAAGTGTTTTCTAACAGTTTAACATTTTTTCTAAATATTTTTATAACTGCACAGTAATAATGGTGACAATGGCCTGTTTGTGGATTCTTAGTTCACACTTAGCCCCAAGGTGCACACCTGCCCCGCCATTGGTGCACGTACCATAGTTTACTCACCCTTGCCCTCTGATCAGACTTGAAGGTGGTATGCAACTTATAGCATCCAGTCCAATATTCAGGTTTATTTTTCAACAATACTACAATGTACAGCATGTCTTCAAGGCTTTCAATATCACCATTTCAGTAATTTAGAGCTCTCAACCTTTTTTTTAAACTTCAAGCTGTTAAAACACTTCCTGCCCTGCATTTGAGAATTAAATCCCAAGAATGGGGTGGATGAGGAGTGGTGAGAAGGGAGAATGAGGGGAATATCCCCCTGCAGGCTTGGGGTGCCCAGATCTGCTCACATGATATAAATAGTGTGCCTGAGGCAGGGTGAGAGCCTCCAATCAGATAGCGAGAGCAGATGGGACCAAGAACACAAGAATATCGTTTCTGGACTAGCAATTCCCTCTGCCTCTACTGGGCTCATTGCTCCATCTGCACCAGAAAACCCAGGCTATACTCAGCAGCCTATGTTACAGTTCTAAGGGAAGCCTGAATTTTTGAGCCTATCTATATTCCTCTATTCAACTCTGTCCTCTTCCCACCGTTCTTTAAAGTGCAGCCCCCATGACGTTCCAGGCACCACCCTCTCTCCTACTCATGATGAATTCTTGTCTCTGCTCGAATCGCTTCCTGTCCTCTACCTCTTACTGGAGACTCGCTGTACCTGGCATCCTTCTCTTTCACCTTTAAGGCCTCCTCTCTCTACAGCCACCCCAACTTCTTCCCTTTCAACGACAGCCAGGTTCAAGTGTCCATGTTTCAGTCTTAGAAAAACCCGAGAAGCTCCTCAAGCATCTGGGAAGCTCCTTCACCAGCTTCCCCTTCGAGTTCCATCCAATATCCTTACGTCCCGGTCCCACCCACTTCTTGAAAAAAGGTGACTTTCTTTCTCAGCCTCTACTCCTTGGACGTCTCCTCATGCTGGACCTGCCCTCCCAGGGGAGACCCAAGTCTTCAAAGTCGACTTCCTTTCCTGAGCACTCGTTCTAGTCTGGCTCGTGGGGTTGGAGGCTGCAGAGCACACCATGTCTGGAGCCTCATGCCTGCCTGGTTACAGCGAGCTGCTGCCCTAAAGAATGCTGCCTTTTCCTCCTGCCCCAGCTATTCTCTCCCTCACATCCTTTCTTATCTTGATCCCTTGGGTGAACCATCTGCTCCCACGACTTCAACCACAACCTCTTTGCTCCCATATCCCAAGTCTAAATTTCCAGCTCCAACCTTTCTCCTAAGCTTTATTTCTGTTTTTCAATAGCTTGACCATCAATTCCCATACTTGTCCTGGTTCTGTGTTATCAATTTCCCAACTCATTTTATCTCCTCACCTTCCACCTAATGGTATCACCGCCCTTCCCAGAAACAAGACCTCGACTTCTCCCTCTTTCCTAACCAGGTGGAAGCCAGGTGGAAACCACGACCCGTTGACAGTCGCCCAGAGCCTCCCTTCCCATGTCTCCTCCACGTCAATTCCCTGGTCATCACCACCTCTCACCTGGACACTGGGAAAGCCTTCTTAGCTGCTTGCATTGCCTTTGGCCTCTTCCAACTGCCATTCACCCCTCAAACTTCTGCCTACAAACAGACATCATCCTGAGTTTCCTGCTCAAAAACAGGCACTGTCTTTCTGCTGCCTCTAAGTCAAAAGCCAAGATTCTCGGGATGGCAGTCAAGATCCCCACTGATCCTTCCGGCCCAATCTTTCTTTTATCTCGTCTCTTTCTATGTACTCCTGCTTCTAGCACACCACAAGATTTACCATCTCTGGACACTCTCTGCCATCTCCACCTCAAATCTTTGCCCCAAGAGTCCTTAATTTCTGATTGGGCCCTCCATATCACAATGACCAAAATTCTTCCCATTCTTCAGGGCCTTGCTCAAAACCATGCTTCTTCCAAACCCCGACATTGGAATTAAGTTCTCATTCTCCAAAATGCCTTTTGCACAGCAGTTATGTGCTTCCTGTGAGAACTTCTGTGTTGTGGGTCTGGTTAACCTTTGTGTTTTTGATTAGACTGAGTGGGCTTTGTGCCCTGGGTCTTTGGCTTCTGCAGGAAGGGAGGGTCATGAAATGGATGAGAGACTGCAGGTGAACTTTTATGTTTCTCTTAATGAAACTGCATTTATGCAAGCTTGCACATGCTTTTCAAAATAAAGCAAAACTAGAGAAAGTGCCAGGAAATAAAAGTCTTCCCTCCACTCCCCAACATGGGGCTAAGGGTCCTAACCCCCACACAAACTAGTTGTATCACTTCCTGGGGACTCCAGTGAAAGATAAAGGAAGAAGAAAGGCCAAGACCATGGGGAGTCCTCCATCAGGGCTGGGGCTCAAACACCAGAGACTGCCAGTCCCAAGGCCAGCTCTGGATTCCCAAGGGCCAGTCAGGATGCCCTGCACCCCTGTGGGGGTCCCAGGTCTGGGGAAAGAGAGGTGCTCCGGTGTGGCTCGTGTGGGTTGGGATGGGGTCTGGGGGCAATATCTGAACGCTCCCAGCAAGGCTCTTGAATGGTGGACGTGGAGACACACGATGGAAGACACTCTAAGAGCCTTGGCAAAGAACCAAATGAGCAGGTCCAGGCGGACCCCTGTGCAGTGGCCTCTGAGGAGCAGTTAGGCAGCCCCCTAAGGCAGGCATCCCAGGCAAGGCTGGACCCTGGAGGAGGGGGTCAAAGGACAAGAAGAGCAGGCTGGATGGGAGCTATTTAGGGAGCACCCAGGAACATACAGGGCTCTGAGATGGAGACAGAGCTGTGTGCACACAAGTAAGTGTGTACACACATACATGTTCATGCAGTAGAGAGAGAGAGCTCTGACAAGAGTTAGAGACTGGTTGGGATGAGGCAATCAGGAGATGACAGGCCTGGCGGGGGGGTCTCTCTTCTTGCCAAGGCCGTCTGACACTAAAGAGATCCAGAAGATGCCGTGGGCCAGGGGTTATGCCTCCAGAGTGGGCACAGAGGCTGGGAGACAAGGCCTGCCCTTCTCTCCAGTGGTTTTGGTTTTTTCCACCTCGGCAAATACGAGGAATGACGTTCACAGGAGAAAAGCAAACAACACATGGGAAGGACTTCTTTTTCCTCGTGCGGCCCTCATAAAAGCATTTTTACAAGCCTGTGAAAGGGGTCCTTTCCTGGGAACTGTGGCAGAGGGAAAACGGGCTGCGGGCACCCCCCAGTTTCCATTTCACCAACTGGAAAGCATCCTTTTTCCCCGGGCTGGGCTGCGGGGGGCGGCCGGGAGTGGGGAGTGGAGGCTGGCGCACAGAGTTCAGGCCCCAGGTCCGGTCCTGTGGGGAAGGAGACCCGCCCCCCACCCTCCAGCAGATGAGGCCCCGCGGCTCAGAAAATTCAGGCACTTACTTCATGGTGATGGTGTTGAAAAACCAGGAATAGAAGCCCTGGGGGGGAAAGGAGAGAAAGTGTGAGAAACCCAGCGCTGGGACGTCCAAGGCAGCCAGGCAGTGTCTGGGGCTTCCTCCCCAGGCAAGGCCCGGACGGGAATCGGTGCTGAGGGGGATGTCTTTCCGGAAGTCGGGCATCCTGTGACAGGAAGTGGGGGCCTGGGGGGGGCCTTGGACTGGAGGGAGAGAAGGCACTCTGGGATGGACATCAGTTGCTTTCTGTTTGTCTCTCATTGCTTCCCTCTGGGAAATGCCCCTCCCCCGGCATGTGGCCCAGTGGGCTGTCCCTCAGGAAGGCTCCTGCCAGTTGACCAACAGGAGCATGACCCAAGTGGGGCCAAACAGAGTGCTCTTAAGGGAACTGACATGGCATGGCTTCTTCTGGGTTCTTGCCTCTCGGTCAACACCAGGCCGCCTGGAGGGGCTTGGTGAGTCTCTGATGCCACACGCAGTAGTCTGCCTGCGACAAAAGCCCAGCCAGACGAAGAAGGACCAGAGAGGGATCCTGGTGGCAATGCTGGATTTCCTGGATCCAGCTGGACCTGAAACAGACACCTCTAATTTCTCCACACTCAGGCCACACATCACCCTTTTGTTATAACTGTGAGCGGGAGCTGGTTTCTTCTTCTGCACCTGAGAGTCCTGTCGATTATGCCTTTCTCTCAGGGTCTTGCTGTCTGGAGTTCCTGGGTGACGGGAAAAGGTGGCCTTGGCCAGAGACTCGGGGCGGGGGGAAGCCTGGAGAGGGGTCAGCTTAGGAACTGTGTGCTAAGATGGGTAGAGGGCCATGGCTGTAAAAGCCACCAGATGTGGCAGCTAGTTAAGTTGCTCTGATGCATGCTTGCTTCTGAGATTCCGGAGGGTTTGGCAAAACCTTAGAGGAGGTTGCAGTTCCTGATTGACCCCATTTGGGTCATGAGCACATCAGTGAACTGGGCAGCCCCCCTCTCAGTTGAACCACGTGCATTACAGAATAGGTATTCAAAATGTGGTGCTGAAGAAGACTCTTGAGAGTCCCTTGGACTGCAAGGAGATCAAACCAGTCAATCTGAAAGGAAATCAACCCTGAATATTCATTGCAAGGACTGTTGCTGAAGCTGAAGCGCCAATACTTTGGCCACCTGATGTGAAGAGCCGACTCTTTGGAAAGGTCCCTGATGCTGGGAAAGATTGAAGGCAGGAGGAGAAGGGGTAACAGAGGATGAGATGGCTGGATGGCATCACCGACTTGATGGACATGAGTCTGAGCAAGCTCCGGGAGTTGGTGATGGACAGGGAAACCTGGTGTGCTGCAGTCCATGGGGTCACAAAGAGTTGGACATGACTGAGCGACTGAAGAACAACACATTTCCCAAAAGGAAGCAAGGAGAGGCTGGTAAACACGAAACAAAAGGAAGTTCCTTGCTACCTTCGGTGTAAGGCCCACCTTCCAGGCCTCCTCGCTGTGTTGGGTGGGTTGACAGTGGGAATGCATGTTGGGGGAATCATTCCCCTAGCTATGACCTAGGGAACTAAAACAGGGATAAAGGCCTGGGTATGAGGCAGAGCAATGAAGGGACAGGGTACGACGGTGGCAGTGGAGACTGGGCAAGTCTAAGGCAGGGGGTTAACTGCTAGACCAAACTGGGCTTGACTCTCAAGGCTGGCCACCCCTCCCCACATGGAGAGCCTTTCCCCACCACTCACCGTTGGGCCAGCTCTCAGTTCATTAAGACAGCAGGCAGGCTTGCTGACAGACCCTCGTGGTTGTGTGGAGCAGAGGACCATGAGTGAAAGGGCAGAGGTCGAGAGTGGAAGTGTGGTCTATACACTCATGCAGAGTGCACGGACACAGCTGTGTGAGTGACCATGTATGGATCCGTTTTCTCTTTCTCTCTCTCTCTCTCACACACACACTTCCCTGCATACACACCACAGCTCTGAAAGGCATAAACCATTCTGAAACCTTTGCAGCTAAACAGCGGGCCTAAGAAGCAGACGTATCTTCTCTCTTCTCCCCGCCCTGAGGAAATGGTCACAGGCTCCCAGGAGCCTGCTCAGCTGGAAAGACTGAGTGACAGTGGTCAGTCCACCCACCTCGGTGGCCCCATCCTCCCCGATCCTGCCACGCCTGTCCCGACTTGCTCACGGCACTATGGGAAGACCGGTTGGCTTCACTCATGCCGCTCAGCCAGGCTAGGGGCTTGCTGCCTGCCTGGGACCCCTCACCACACTCTCCCTCTGTGTGTAATTTATACCCTCATCTGTTTGACTGCCCCACTGCTGCCATAATGATTTATCTTCTAGATATTTTTAAAATAAAATGTCACTGTGCAGGAAAAAACCACTACAAAGGTAAAGCGATGTTTCCAAAGGTAAATCTGAGAATCACCTTGCAAGGTAGGTGTGACCTCATTCGACAGAGGAAACCTCCAAGACACGAACTGTCTGAGGCTCCCGGCCTGGCCTGGGGCAGGTCTTGGCAAGGAAAGGGACTGGGTCTCTTGGAGGGATGAAAATGGAAGGAATAGGGTTTTACCTACTCCCTGCCTCCAGCAAATATGTATCAGATACTAAAGACATGGCAGGGTGGACCAGGTGCTGGGACAATGGCAAGTGAGACCAGACGACACTGGTCTCGAGGGGGGAAGTGGGAACACTTGACTGATTGCAGAACAGGGAATTGTCACAGTTTGGGCTAAGAGCACTGAAGAGAAGGAGTGCGTTTTCCATGAGGCTAAAACAAGAGATTGGGATCCAGAGGAGCGGACAAGGATCCCGGGAAAGTAGTGTTTGAGCTGAAATCTGAACAGAGTGTGGGTGTGTTAGCCAGAGAGGGGCCAGTGGGGAGGGGGAGAGCAGGTGATGGGTGTGAGGCGAGAAGGAGGGTCAGAAAGATGGCCAGTGTGGTGGAGGGTGGGGCAGTCGGGAGGAAAAAGAGAGATGGGACAGGTGGGCAAGAGGCCCAACCACAAGCCCATGGCAGTTGATTCCAAGAGCATTAGGAAGCCATTGAAAGCTTACACAGGGGACCCTGTGTCCCTGTTCATGGAGTTCACTCTGGATGGAGTAGGGGGCACGCGTGGACCAAAAGAGATTGGTTAGAGGGTACCATGCTCACCCAAACCAAAGACTGATGGAAGCTGGACTGAGGGATGGTGGGAGAGGTGGAGAGAAACAAAACTGGGAAGGCGCAAGCGACACAATTAGGTAACAAGCCAGCCATGCCCAGGGGCCTGGATGAGAGCAGCAACACGTACCTGAGTGGGTGATGGGAAGAGTCAGACCAGGGGTCCAGGGACAGGTGGTTGTGGGGGTGAAAATCATAGCATATTGAATCCGAAATGCCCTTACAATATTTTGAAGGCCACTGGATAAATGGGGCCAGAGCTCAGAGGAAGGTTTAGCTGGAGATAGGAATTTAGGAGGGATCCATGTAGAACTGGGGACTTCCCTAATAGCCCAGTTGGTAAAGAATCCGCCTACAATGCAGGAGACCCCAGTTTGATTCCTGGGTCGGGAAGATCTGCTGGAGAAGGGATAGGCTACCCTCTCCAGTATTCTTGGGGTTCCCTGGTAGCGCAGCTGGTGAAGAATGTGGGAGACCTGGATTTGATCCCTGGGTTGGATCCCCTGAGGAAGGGAAAGGCTACCCACTCCAGTATTCTGGCCTGGAGAATTCCATGGACTATATAGTCCATGGGGTCGCAAAAAGTGGGACCTGATTGAGCGACTTTCACTTTCGTGTAGAACTGAAGTCGTGAGTGAGTATGGATGACACGGCTTGGGGCTGGGGAGTCTCCTGGCTTGGAGGCGGCACCGACAGAGGGAAATCCCGGAGAGCAGGATGCCACGGAAGCAGCCGGAAGTGCTTTCCTCTGTTCAAGAAGGGAAGGCGGCTCTGAGAGATGAGATGAGAAGCGAACCGAGGAGTGGCCTTTGGGTTTCGTGACCTGGGGCTGTGTGTGACCCCGGGGCTGTCTGGGTGGGAGCCACGGGTGAGAGGGGGGTGAGGAGTGGAGGTGGCAAGCCAGACCTCTCTTCTGAGTTCCGCTCAAGACCACCCAGCCCTGAGCGCCACGCAGAGCACGTCAGCTCCGCCCCGTCGGGTGGCGGGACCCCTTGCTGCCTTTATCCTATGTGCCCTAACCACCACCATTCTCTTGCGCCCCAGGAGGCAGCTGGGGTCAAGTCTCTGTGTTTCCGCTGGGGAAACAGGCTTGGCAAGGTTGAGGCGTTTGTCCGAGGTCAGGCTGCCGGGAGCGTGTGCTGTGGCCCCTGCCCGCGAGCCGGCGCGTCCTGCGCGTGCCCGGGCCGCCTGTCCAGGACCAGCGCGCCCGCTCCCGCGCTCCCCACGCCAGCGCGCCCGCCCCCGCCCTCCCCGCGCCGGCCCCCCAGGACCCACCTTGTCCCTGTGCTCCATCTCCAGGGAGATGTCCGAGGGGGACGTCTTCTCGCTCTGCTCCCCATAGACCAGTGAGGTCAGGCTGCCGGCCAGGAAAGGGGAGGTGGACAAGGAGAGGAGGCTCTTAGGCGTCTTGCCCACTCCCGGGGCCCCTCCCGCCCAGGAGCAGACACACCAGCTCTGGGCATTTTGGGGAATCATGATCCAGACTGTCTGAGACCTGAGAAGAGTGGCCTTGGGTCCAGAGAGGGCTGCCCTCCGGAAGTCACCTCTGTGCTGGGAGGGACGAGCGGGGTGGGGGTGGTAATGAGATGCCACCTGCTAACACCTGTGCGGCTTGGGCACGGGTCAGAGCCGTGTCCTGGTCGCGGCAGCACGTGCCCCGAGGAAGCTGGATCCCCACCCCGGCCCCTCCTCACCTGTCATTGTGTATCAGCAGAGCCAGGCGCCCGTAGTCCCACGCGGCTTTCCGGAGGAAGGAATAAACCAAGACGATGACCTGCGGGCCAGGAAAGGGGCAAGAGTGTTCACAGACGCTTTCCCCTCGACTCACCCCTGCATTCCCAAGGGTGAGGGCCCCAAGGGCTCCCCTCTGGGTGGCCAGCTCTGTCAGGGTAGGGGTCATGCCTTTTTCAAGGCCCAGTGCCCAGCAGCATCCTGGCACAGAGGGGCTGCTCAGAGTTGGTTGAATGAAGGTGGCACGTTTAGAACAATGAACGAGAGGTCTCCTTGAAGAAACCATCAAGGGGCCAGATGGGAGGCTCAAGGGCACTGGCCAAGGGGGGACCTTCGGACAAGGGTGCAAGAAAGAGAATCAGGGATTTGGCTGTACCCAAAGACCCCTCTTCTCCAAGGTGCACCCGCCCCGGGCCGCCCTGGGCAGGCTGACCTTCAGTTGGTTCCCGCCGCTGTGGCTGGTGGGACACAACTACAGACAGCTGGGGCCCTTGTATCCCTTGGGAAAGCTGGACCATGTGCCCCAGTGAGACCCCTCTGGTTTGCCCTCCGCAGTGCCCAGCACTCACCACCCACAAGATGATGTTGAGGAACAAAACAGTAGGGATGCCCCCAAAGGGCTGCCCCTTTAGGACGGTGTTCCGAGAGCTGAAGCAGTCGTCCACCGTGAAGTTCCGGGGCTTTCCCACCATGTTCAGGCTGCTCGGCAAGACAGTCATCCTGGGAGGCTCCCTGCTGGAGAGGGGTCCCCAGGTCAGACTCGAGGCCCCCCTCCCCCAAACTGTGCAGGATACAGAAGCCTGTCGGGGAGCTGGGAGGGGTACGCTGAGCTTATAACTGGTCAAGGCAAGCTCAGCCCTCAGACGGCACGCAGGCCTGTCCCGTAAGAGACCAACTTCCTCAAACCCAGGGCCGAGATGGCAGAATAGCCCAGATGCATTAGTAAACGCACATCCGGTGGGCCTTCCTACTTCCACCTCTGTGATGTTTTTCTTGAACAAACCTCACAAAGGTCTCAGGGAGAAAATATTCAGTTTGGAGGATGGAACCACCACATCACGGGACACCTGTGCAGACAGGGCCATTAACGATCGTCTTTATCATCTTACGACTCTCTGGTCCAGTTTCCAAGGAAGGCAAATCACTTCTAAGACTAAGTAATGTAAGAATGTGGAGTGCCTGGCACACCACAGGGACTCGCTATTTCACCTTGAACTTGACCAGAGAGATCAACACCCCTTCAGGGTCGTGAGCCAATGCAGTAAGCCTGAGACTCAGATGCAGGGTTCACGGTCAGGGTCATCCGCATTCTTCAGGCCTAGGTAAGAGGGGAACGTGTGAGTGAAAACTGGAGGGAACCGGCAGCTGCTTGGACACATCACTTGTTTTGGCTCCAGACTACTACATCACACCCTAGAGATTCTTCACTCCCATTCAAGAAAAGCAGGCTGGTTCATCCAACAAATATTTGGTGAACAACTGCTTTGTGCTAGACTAATAGTAAGACCAAAAAAAAAAAAAAAACCCTCCCTTATGGAATTCTTGTGGGGAGTGAGAGTTCAGGGGTGGGAGTGAGGTTAGGATTATAAAGAGGGTGATTAGGGAAGGCCTCACAAAGAGGATGCCGTCTGAATAAAGACGTGAAGAGGGAGCAGACCATCCAGCTGTGTGGGAAGGGTGCTACAGGCAGAGCAAAAGCCCGGGGTTGGTGGATGGAGTGGCAGGGGTGGGGTGGGGGGTGTCGTGTGGTGGTGGAAGCTTGCCTGGAGCGAGGAAGAGTTAAGGGGCCAGTGTGGCTGGACAGGAGAGAGTGAAGGGCATGGGGGTGCCTGAGCAAAAGAGGGACATGAAGTGACTCATAGTTTAAAGGGGTCACTTGTACTAAGACTAAATGGGGGTGAGGGCAAGTAGAGAGGGTCAGTTGGGAGGAATTTGTGGCAAGCCAGGCAAGAGATCTTTCTGGGGAAGACTGAAGGCGAGAGGAGAAGGGGACAACAGAGGACTAAATGGTTGGATGGCATCACTGACGCAGTGAACATGAGTTTGAGTAAACTCCAGGAGTTGGTGATGGACAGGGAGGCCTGGCATGCTGCAGTCCATGGGGTCGCAAAGAGTTGGACCCGACTGAGCGACTGAACTGAACTGAATCGAGGCAAGAGATAGTGGAAGCCTGGACTGGGATGGGAGCCGTGAATCAGTGAGAAGAGGGTCAGACTTTGGAAATATTTTGAAGGTGGAGCCAACCAGATTTGCTGATAGACTGCATAAGGAGCATGAAACAGAGGAGTCCAGGATGACTAAGGCTTGTGGACTAAGCAACTGGAAAACTGGAGGTGCTGTTATTGGATGGGAAAGACAGGCCGTGCTGGGTGGGAGGTGCAGGGCGGGGGGGCTGGGAGCTGGGTCGTGGACACACTGGGCAGGCGGTGGGCTGTGTGTCTGCAATGCAGAGCAGCGATTGGAAACACGACATGGGAGTGGCCGGTATGGAGACAGATCTTGGGTTTTCCTACTTACTGCTCGCCTGTCTGCCTAATTTGCCCACCATTTTATTACCCCAGGTCACTGGTTAACACATTCACACAAACGTGTTTAGCCAAATGTACAATTATTAATAGTTTATATTGAGCACAATATATTTTAAACAGTAAGCCATCTGCTGGAGAGTCAGAGTAGAAGCTATGGCATTCCTGCGGTCTCTTGGCGGATGGGGCCGGCATCTCAGCCTTCGCAGGCTCTGGGTCAGCTGCGGCATGAAATGACAGTTCTGCCGGTGGCCACTAGGGGGAGCCCTTGTTGAGGAAGCCGGTGGAAAAAGGAGGCAGGCACGTCCATTAAGTTTGAAGGCCTAGGGGAGAGATTTTGCCTACTTGAATCAGTTCTCCAGGGAGCCTCTCAATCAGGCCTGGCGGCCCAACTCAGCCACGGGTGTGCTGCAAAGAACAGACGCAGTGGTGAGTCCCCCAGACTTAGGAACCCAGGCTGTCTTTGCTGGTGGCACCCTCCCCCAGACCCCTTCTCCTCCCCTTTAAGCTCCAGATGCTCTTTCTTTATCACATATGTGTTTTGCAAGTAATTTTTCACCATCTTGCTTGCTTTTTTCATTTTTGTCACTGTATCTTTTGAAGCACCAAAGTCACAAATTTTGACAATCCAATATATCAAATTTTCTTTTATGGGTCATGCTTTTGGTACTGTGTCTAAGAAATCTCTGCCTAACCCAAAATCTTAAAGATTTTCCTTGATGTTTCTCTGTCTTAGAGTTTCTGCTCTTAAGTAAAAATCTGTGATCCATTTTGAGTTAATTTTTGCATATGGTGTGAAGTAAGGGTCTAAGCTCATTCGGGGGAGTATGTGGCTGTCCAGTTGCCCAGCACCTTTAAAAGGAGGGGAATAGTTTATAAGCCCTTCTCTGGGCTGTCTGGGGACTGGAACCAGGCCAAGGATGTGAGCTTGGTGAGCTGCTGTCCAACCACAAGGACTCAAGACTGTTATTATTTGGTTGATACTGTGTGTGATGAGCTCAGGAAGGGATCCCTGGGCTGTGAAGAGCTCTGGTTCCCATCTGGATCTAAGAAGGTTTTGAGTTCTGGATGCTTTCTTTTTACTCATCAACTCCCACTACGTTAGTCTCTCTTATTCTGAAAGAACCGCCCCCTTTCTCCCTCCGTTTCAACCTTCCAGAAAGAAGGACTGCATACTTACTATAAGCCAGGCATCATGCCAGGCTCTAGGAGCCTGGCAGACATGGCTCCCACCTGCATGAGGCTCCCAGACTCACTGGGGAGACACAAGCACACAAGGCATATGCTTCTGAACTCCAGCACTCTCCTAGCCCAGGGCCATGGGGAGGACTCACCAAGGAGTCTACACAACCTTCTGTGGGAAAGTGACCTCTGTGCCTGGAAGCACAGTGCGGTGGGGAAGCGTGGGCAGAAGAAACCGAATTGGCAAAGACGCGGAGCAGAGACAGAGCACGGAGGTTTGGGAAAGTGAAAATGAACACTCGCGGCTCCAGTGTCAGTCGCCCGTCTGTTCTTTCATTTGTTCATTCATTCATTCAACACGAATTCATTGAGCATCTACTCTCGCCAGGCCCTGTGCAGACTCTGGAAGTACAAACACGTGTTCCTCCTCTTTAGGGAGTTCACAGCCTTTGGGATCCGGGGAGAGGCCTGGCCCAGACTGCTGTTCTGCCTGGGAGGACCCAGCTACAAGGTTCCAGCTTCTAAGTGTAGAGTGGGGTGGAATCTAGCCAGCAAGGTTGGGTCAGGTGCGGGCTTTCAGCTTATCTGCAGCCCAGCCTTAAGGGGAGGTGAGGAAGGAAATGAGAGAAGACAGCCTCACCCCCACCTCACTACCGTCCTCAGCTCTCTCAGCAGCAAGCAGACGCAGTAATGAGGGAGGTTGTTGCGTTGCCATGGAAACACAGAGTAGCACCCAACCTTTTCTCCTCACCCCTACACCATGCCTGGA
This sequence comes from Bos grunniens, assembly GCF_055505025.1. Lineage (NCBI taxonomy): Eukaryota > Metazoa > Chordata > Mammalia > Artiodactyla > Bovidae > Bos > Bos grunniens. The sequence goes on from NC_141174.1 coordinate 14,865,717, forward strand.
CCTTCGTCCTCCCTTCTTTCCAGAAGGTGAGCATTCTGGAGGTAGAGCTAGCTCTTGTGTGTGAAAAAGAGGACAGAACGTTTTCTGGCAATCAGAGCATCAGCCCCCAAAATAATAAAACTTGAAATCTGAGGGTGTTAAAGGAGCACAGAGCAGGGCACCAATTTGCCTGGTGCAGCAGGCATCAAGGAACTCTTCTCTTTGAGCATGAATTTCACAGCAGAGCACAGGGATGCTGGCTATTCAGGGCATCTCTCTGGAGCCAGATTGCCTCGGCTTAAGTCCCAGAACCACGCTTGCTAGCTGTGTGACCCTGGACAGTGACTTCATCACTCTGAGCCTCAGTTTCCAAATCTGGAAAGTGGGGATAATAAGAGAACTGCCTCTCAGGGTTACTGTGAAGATGAAATAAGATAATTTGCACAAAGCCCTTCACATGGTGCTTGGTAATCTATGCGCTCAACATGAGCCAGCACCAAGATCACTGTCATTAGCTTATTTGTGAAATGAGCGGCCCAGACCGGACCATTCCCAGTCTCCTTCCCCCTACTCTGCTCTGCAACAGGCAAAAGGAGAGATGGAGAGTGAGGGAAGGACTTTACTGGAGCCTCAAACTGCAGCATGTGGGTGGTGCTGCTTCTGCTCTTCCTGGACATGAAAAGTAAATGTCAGCCTTGCTTTTTGGACCCAGGAGGGGCAGCGAGAGAGGATGTTAAGGTTGGCTGGTGAGTTGGGAGTCTCAGGTCTCTTCAGTTGCACATCTTATCTGATAGGGAAGTCTGAGGCCTTCCTCACCTCCCATTTCTGCCCCACCCTAAAATAGCTACTTCTAGCTTTATTGACTACGCCAAAGCCTTTGACTGTGTAGATCACAACAAACTGTGGAAAATTCTTCAAGAGGTGGAAACACGAGACCACCTTACCTGCCTCCTGAGAAATCTGTATGCAAGTCAAGAGGCAACAGTTAGAACCAGATGTGGAACAATGGACTGGTTCCAAATTGGGAAAGGAGTACGTCAAGGCTGTATGTTGTGACCCTGCTTATTTAACTTATATGCAGAGTACATCATGCGAAATGCCAAGCTGGATGAAGCACAAGCTGGGATCAGATTGCCGGGAGAAATATCAATAACCTCAGATATGCAGATGACACCACCTTTATGGCAGAAAGCAAAGAGGAACTAAAGAGCCTCTTGATGAAGGTGAAAGAGGAGACTGAAAAAGTTGGCTTTTAAAAATCAGCATTCAGAAAACTAAGATCATGGCATCCAATCCTATCACTTCATGGCAAATAGATGGGGAAACAGTGGAAACAGTGAGAGACTTTATTTTGGGGGGCTCCAAAATCAATGCAGATGTGACTGCAGCCATGAAATTACAAGATGCTTGCTCCTTGGAAGAAAAGCTATGATCAACCTAGACAGCATATTAAAAATCAGAGACATTACTTTGCCTACAAAGGCCCATCTAGTCAAAGCTATGGTTTTTCCATAGTCATGTATGGATGTGAGAGTTGGACTATAAAGAAAGCTGAGCGCTGAAGAAGTGATGCTTTTGAACTGTGGTGTTGGAGAAGACTCTTGAGAGTCCCTTGGACTGCAAAGAGATCCAACCAGTCCATCCTGAAGGAAATCAGTCCTGAATAGTCATTGGAAGGACTGATGCTGAAGCTGAAACTCCAATATTCTGGCCACCTGACGGCGAAGAGCTGACTCATTTGAAATGCTGGGAAAGATTGAAGGCGGGAGGAGAAGGAGACAACAGAGGATGAGATGGTTGGATGGCAAGACCGATGCAAAGGACATGAGTTTGAGTAAACTCTGGGAGTTGGTGATGGACAGGAAAGCCTGGTGTGCTGAGGTCCATGGGGTCACAAAGTGTCGGACATGACTGAGCAACTGAACTGAGTTGAGTCTCCGGTGGCACCAGCTGGAGGCTCAGCAGTCCGAGGCCTCAGCAGAGTTGAACTGGCTTTGTCTTTATAACTCCTCTTGCCCATTCTAGGCTTCCAGACCTGGCCTGCTTTCAGCTCCTGCTGTCCCAACTAGCCAGGCCAGCACCTTCCACCATGGTTTCTTCCAGGAGAGCTGGCCATCTCAAGGCCAAGTCTTCTGTGTGTGCTCAGTCGCTCAGTTGTGTCCAGCTCTTTGTGACCCCATGGACTGTAGCCCGCCAGGCTCCTCTATCCATGGGATTTCCCAGGTGAGAAAACTGGAGTGGATTGCCATTCCCTTCTCCAGAGGATCTTCCTGACCCAGGGATCAAAGTCATGTCTCTTAGGTCTCCTGCATTGGCAGACGGGTTCTTTACCACTAGTGCTCCCTGGGAAGCCCCAAGTCCTCTGTGGTTGAGCTCAGATCCCAGAGTTTAGCTGATTCAGGAAGCCTTAGAAGGGGCCAGTCTTATTAACAGCTAACATTTATTGAGCACTTATTATAGGAAAATAATACCAGCTCATGTAATCTTCAGAAGTACCCAAGGGTACTAGAATCACCCCTAGATGAAATAGAAAGTGAAGGCTCAGAGAGGTTAAATAACTCACCCAAGGTCATGATGTTGGTAAGTGGCAGACCTGGCCCTTGAACCCAGGCAGTTCATAACCCTCTGCTCTGATACCCCCAGGCCCTTTGGGCCTCTGCTGGGCTGCAGAGCTGGGCAGGATTCAAGAGGAGGGAATGACTTTTCTTAAGCCCTCATCTAGAGATGGAGCCTTTCCCAGTCTCTCAGGGTGGGGCAGAGGAAGGTACTGTGGACTGAGGGATCCCAGGAGAGCTGGGCTCCAGGCCACCTGTGGGCACGTGTCTTCTCTGTTCTGGCCTCCTGTCTGTAGGATAAGGGGTTTGGTTGGGAGGTCTCTGAGGACCAGGCTGGAGCCAGGATCCCAGGTGTCCCAGAGGCGCAGCCAACACCCACACAGCCGGCAGCCTGAGCTGACTCTGCTCCGCTATCCCCATGAATTCTCAGGAACTGGTCCACAGGGCTTGGCCATTGATTTGTAGATGAGAATCACTGCAGCCACTCGCAGTGTCCAAGGGGAAGGAGCTGTGGATAGGGAGCTGCCCAATCCTGTCCCCAAGGCCTTTCCCCACCAGAGCACACGAAGCCACAGAGCATGCCCTGCACCCTCCTGCCATCTGGCCTTCTCAGCCTCTTCAATAATTCAACACCTTTTGTTCATAACAAGAAAGATTATTTTCCATGATTCTGGACTTAAAAAAAAAAAAAAACCAAAAAAACACAGCATTCCTGGCCTTGGGCACGGGTCCCATTTCCCCTCCTCTCTGGGTCTTTCCTTATATCCCATCCCTGCCCTCCACCCTCAGATTCTGTCCCCACCCCCACCCTTCCAGGACAAAAGCTCAGGTTCACTCTCACCGCTGGGGGGTTCCTCTGGGGGACAGGGAGGAGGGGAGGTGGCTGTTACAGTGAAGGTTCCGATTCACGTCTCTCCCTCCCCGCCATGCCAGCTGGCTATGACTCTTCCCCTAAATGTCAGTAAGTCCTTCCTTGTTCTGAACTGCCCTTGAGTCTCCTCATATTTTCACAGCTAAGGTTGGACTTCCCTGGTGGCTCAGATGGTAAAAGCATCTGCCTGCAATGTGGGAGACCCGGGTTCGATCCCTCGGTCAGGAAGATTCCCCTGGAGAAGGAAATGGTGACCCACTCTACTACTTTTGCCTGGAAAATTCCATGGATGGAGGAGCCTGGTGGGCTGCAGTCCCTGGGGTTGCAAAGAGTCAGACACGACTGAGTGATTTCACTAAGGATGGTTTGCCCAACATTACACATAAAGAAAATGGGTCAGAAGCAAGCTAAGAGATTTGCCTAAGGGTGGGGAAGTTGGGCTTCCCAGATGGTGCTAGTGGTATAGAACCCGCCTGCCAATGCAGGAAGAGATGCAGGTTCGATCCCTGGGTCAGGAAGATCCCCTGGGGAAGGGACTAGCAACACACTCCAGTATTCTTGCCTAGAGAATCCCACGGACAAAGAAGCCTGCTGGACGATGGGCCACAAAGAGTCAGACACGACTGAAGCCACTTAGCATGCACACACAGGGAAGTTGGTAGATTTGGGATCAGAACTTGAATTTTCTGGCTCCCCATTCAGCACTCTTGGGCATGGACCAGTGATGCTCAGCCTGGGGTGGTGGACACTGGAATTACCCGGTAGGTGTTAAGTAGATCCAGAAGACTCACACTGCACTCCAGACTTCAGATATGAGAATCTCCAGTCAATTTATATGTGCAGCCAAGAAAGAGAAACAGGAGCTTAAGATTTCTAGGGTTATTTGATCTAGATAAGCGGTTCTTGAAGATCTAAAAGGTTTTCTGACTCCCTCTAAATAGGCAATGAGGATGAAGAGGTTTGGGGATAAAGGACTGCAGCTAGTGTCCCTAAAGTCGTGTCGCTGTGGGGCAGCTCATGAGACTGGTCCTTATATTCATCTCTCAGGAGATCTCCCTTCCCCCCTCCCAGCTTGTTCTGAGTCAGTGGAACATTCACCAGAAATATAAAGAGACCCACACCACCTTTTCCTTTGAATCCCCAAACTCTTGCATTTCTCCCTGGGTCAGAGGTTAGTGGCCTGGCCACTTCTTCCTGGGCAAGAATACTGGTGTGGGTTGCCATTTCCTTCTCCAGGGGATCTTCCTGATCAGGGATTGAACCCAGGTCTCCCACACTGCAGGCAGACTCTTTACTGTCTGAACCACCAACGAACATAATTACATCTATCCTGCCTATATCAGAGTCGTTATGAAGATTGCTTAAAGGAGACAGTACATGGAGACATTTTTATAAACTATAAGTACCCCAAATGGGGTTGCTGCCTTTGCTATCCTCTTTCTAGGATTAAGGTCAGCCTCCATTCAGAAGCTCCTGAATGGTCCCCTCCATCATCCCTGTAGCCAGCAGCCCCAGTGTGGGGTGAGTGGGTTGGGGTCTCTCCCGCTAAGATCAGAAGCGCACTCAGCACCACGGACAGCACCACACCAGGCCGCTCTTTTCTGGGGCTGCTTCTCTCTGCCAGGGTCCTGTGAGCAGTGCTCGACGATGCTCCTGGCCCAATAATAATGCCAGAAAACAGCTACTGAATGAGTTCTGTGTGCCAGGCACTGTGCCAATTCTCTTAATGCATCAACCGGGTTAACAACAAACGTATCAGATTGCCTGTTGGCTATGGTCAATGGCCTTCGGCACCCATTCCCTCCTCTTCCCAGTATACCTTCCTATATTGCAGAAGCTAGAAAGCTGAAAACTACATTTACAACACTCCCTTGCAGCTGGGGTTTTAAATAGACATCGAGTTCCATCGATTTATATGCACTGGAGATAGATTTATAAGGCCTGCTGCCCTCTCTGCGTTCTGCTGACAAACAACGTTGAGGAGGGGAAGGAGTTATCTGCAGCAGATCAATGCCCAGATCAATGCTCCCAGGGAGGAGGGGCAAGAAGACACCCTGGGGTAGGTTGCAGAGGCTCCTAGGTCCTGGCTTGCAAGAAAGAGAACACAGAATTCATGGCTCCGGTAGTCCCATCTTGGCTGTGGCTCAGAAGCAGTTAAATCAGCTCTGCTCTGTTTTGAAGACCCAGGTTCTAGCATTAGAATTAGAGTATGTAATTCTCTGGTTTAAATTCTGTTTGCTTAAGGTTTACTTAAGGTTCTTAGAGTGGTTTTTGCTTCCTGTGCTAACGATGGGGAGGCACAATTATTACCCCATCTTGGGCATAGAGAAGTTAAGTGATGGCCGAGTTCAGGCGAGCAGTGGGACCTGAGCCCGGGGCAGCTGACTCCCCAGCCCCCTTACCAACCATTTTTCCATGTGCCACCCCCAAGGCAGCGAACTCCAGCAAACATCCCAGGAAATAGGAACAAAGCTTCTAGGAGGCTAGAGACAGAAGCTAAGTGGAGAAGAGAAAAAGCTGACAGAGAATCCCAGGGATGAACTCCAGGCCCAAGTGGACACAGCCCGTGACAAATCCTAAGAAGGAGGGGGAGGAGAGGACATGGATGTTTGTGGAGGGCCAGACGGGGCCACCACGCATGCCTCACAAGCCAGGTCAGAGGTGGCAGCCTAAAAGGTGGATATCAGTAGCCCCATTCTCCAGGTAGAGAAACTGAGGCTCACAGAGGTCAAGCAATGGGCCTAAAGCTACACAGCTGAGGAGAGACAGAGGCAGAATTGACATCTAAAAGGTCTGGTTCCACCGCATCACATGACCTCTGAAGGCACCATGTGAGCAGAGAGCTGCCTGGCCCATTTGGGGAAGGCTATATTTCTGGGCTTCAGGAAGACAGCACCCCACTCCCCAACCCAGGATCTCTACTACATCCCAGGGGCTCTCCTCTAACCAGGAGGAAAGGCTGCCGGAGTAGAGGGGGCTGGAGTGCAGCCAGGGGAGACCGTAGCCTCTTGGACCCGGGGTGCAAGCTGAGTGTGCCGGCTCGCCCTTCACCGCCTTCCCTCTGGGTGCTCCCCCACCCTGCATGAGTCCCTATGCTTGCTGGGAAGATTCCTTCCCTTGCCCCCCAGACTCTGCACCCGCACCCAGAGCCCATGCTTTTCCTATGGCCCGGAAGCCAGTGAGCCGCCATTACTGTGTCCAAACAGGGCTGGAGGCAGGGGAGAGGCAGCAGTGGGAACGACATCAAGACCCCGCCCCTGGGAGCTGGGCGGTGACAGGCACACACCGGGAGAAGGAGGGACAATGCCCTACTTGTGCTGAAAACACAAAGTAAGGAGTGAAGACAGCAGGCTATAAAGATGGCGAACTAGATGATTTCAGTTCAAAAAGAAAGGCAGGGGCAGGATATAAAAAACCAAAATTATACCTGTAGAAAAAAGACCAGCTATCTCTGGGTGGTGGGACTATTTTACTAGCATTTGAAAAGTATTTCCTGAATTTGAAAAACCATTAAACATAAGCATATATTATTATTTATAATTAGAAAAAAATCCTATTCAAAAAGGCAGCCTTGGTATTTCTAGGATGTGAGAGTTGGACTATAAAGAAAGCTGAGAGCCAAAGAATTGATGCTTTTGAACTGTGGTGTTGGAGAAGACTCTTGAGAGTCCCTTGGACTGCAAGGAGATCCAACCAGTCCATCCTTAAGGAAATCAGTCCTGAATATTCATTGGAAGGACTGATGTTGAAGCTGAAACTCCAATACTTTGGCCACCTGATGCAAAGAGCTGACTCTTTTGAAAAGACCCTGATGCTAGGAAAGATTGAAGGAGGGAGGAGAAGGGGATGACAGAGGATGAGATGGTTGGATGGCATCACCGACTCGATGGACATGGGTTTGGGTGGACTCCAGGAGTTGGTGATGGACAGGGAGGCTTGGTGTGCTGCGGTCCATGGGGCTGCAAAGAGTCAGACACGATTGAGCAACTGAACTGAACTGAACTGAACATACAATCAGCTTCTCCTCATCCTTTGGCATCAAATCCTTTTCCTTCACCGCTTTGAGGGGCCACATCGTGACCAGCTCCCACTCAAGCTTGTCAATGGGGCAGAGAGGGTGGAGAGGGTGCAGGGGCCAGGCCCTTGGGGTGGCCCAGGGGTTCCTGTGCCGGCTGCCTGCTCAGAAGGAAGAGTGAAGGTGAATCTGAGGCCACTCCTTCCCTGCTCCATCCACAGGGCCTGGCTGGGCCAGGGGCACCATGTGGGCCAAGGTGGCCATTAGCCGCCCCTCCCTCCCCAGGTCAGGAGCTCCCCCGGCAGCTGCGGCGCTGGCCGCATGGTGAAGACCCAGGTGCAGTAACCAGGGAGGGGGCTCCGTGGTGCCCAGGGCAGCTCTCACCTGAGCAAGTGGGGGCCAGCCTCCCTCCCCAAAGACCCCACATCGATCATTCAGTGGAAGATCAGGACCACTAAGGCCCCAGCAGCGTAACTGGGGCAGTCTAAACCTAGATCCCCGTGGGGAAGGGAATAAAGGAGAGACAGGAGCCTCCTGGGCTGGCCTGGCCTCTGGACTGTCTCCGCGGTGCCTGACAGGGGCACGCATTCTTCCAGGTGGCGAAGTGTGTTCACAGTCATCATCCCTCCTGACCCCCAACAGCCTGGTGGCAGCAGGGGTAATGACTGTCCCCATCTGGCCCAGAGGATGCTGAGGCCCAGAGAGGGTGAGGAGCCTACCCAGGGTCACACAGCCCACAGTGGTAAGGCAGATGGAGGCAGGGGTCTGAAGCCAAGGCCTGAGACTTTCCATAGCTCCTTCTGACATCTGAGCTCTTGGCTCCTGGCCTGCTCCAGGCAGAGGCCCCCTTGGCCCTAGGACTCCTCCAGTCTCGTCTGCCCCATCTCCCGAGAAGGAGCCTCAGCTCCAGTGGATGGGCAGCCCCGGTCCCTCAAAGGCTTCGGGTTTCTCTGCCCTCTCCTTTGTGGAAAGGCCTCGTGAACCTCCCCACAGAAGGATGCTCCACCGTCAGGCCAGCTCAGCTTCGCTTCCTCCAGGCTCCCTGGGTCTCAGCAAGCTCATTGTCCCTTCATGTACCCTCTCCTGCGTTCTCTAAGGCCGGTGGCACTAAGAAGGATGAGATGTACCTCTCCTTCCACCAGCCACACTCTAGAAGGGATGTGTCAAAGGCCTTGGCTGAGAGGCAATTATAACATACAGTCTGTAAGAAGGGACAGAACTCACTGGGAGGGCTGCGGAGCCCAATTGATGGTGTCCAGGGACCCTTCTAGGACCAGGTGAGCCTTAGGGGTCCTGCAGGTCATGATGGAATCGTCTGAAAGGGCTCTCTGTAGCTCTTCTTGACATAGCCAACAAGGCCTGCCCATGGCTCCAGATCCATCTCACCCACCTCTCCCCTCATTTCCACCCCCTGACCCCTCTGTCTGTCCCTCAGTGCCTGAAGCATGCCACCTTCCCTCCTGCCTTTGCATATGCTAGCCCTCCTACCTGGAGTGTTCCCCCTCCCGCCCCTGAGTTAACTCATTTTCCCACTAGTTAATCTCATTCTATTTCTGCCTCCTTAGCAAACAGCTCCAGTCCAGGTCAAGCCCCCACATCTCATGCTTCACGGCATCCTGGGAGACAGACAGAGCTTGGTGCTTAGGTGTGGGCCCCTAGTGAGACTGGACTCCTGGGATCCAAACCCTACCTCTGCTACTTACTAGCTCCATGTCTTTAGGCAAATGTCTTAACCTCCCCGGGCCTCAGTTTCCTTATCTGTAAAGTGAGGATGTTAATAGCCTCTACCTGGCCGGGTGAATGTGAGGATTACATGAACCAATTCACATGAAACACTCAGAACAGTGCCAAGCACACGCCCATGGCTCAGTACAGTGAAGTATTATTTCCTTGTGAGTAACTGGTGCATGCATGCCTGCTCAGTTGCTCAGTCAGGTCTGACTCTTTGGGACTCCATGGACTACAACCCACCAGGCTCCTCTGTTCATGGAATTCTCCAGGCAAGAATACTGGAGTGGGTTGCCATTTACTCCTCCAGGGGATCTTCCCGACCCTGGGATCGAACCCACATCTCCTGTGTCTCCTGCATTGCGGGCAGATTCTTTACCATTGTGCCACCTGGGAAGCCCCCGGGTACCTAGTCCCTCTGATGTTTATTCATGGAATGACACAGCAAATGGCTGCCTCCCTTGGTGAATGGAAAGCTCCTTGATGACAGAGCCCAGGGGCTGTATCTGCTCATTATTTTCTCTGCTGTGCTGGGTAGAGCACAGCGCTTTACAAATATTTGTTGAAGAAAGGGATGATCATCAGCGGAACTAGGGCGGGTCTCATCTGGCCCCGTGATCTCAGACTCAGCATCTTGGCTGGAAGGGCTCTTACAGACCCTCTACCCCAAGCCCCTCCTTCCTCAGATGAGCGAAGGCTGCTGCTGGCTCGCATTTCCGCAGCTTGCAGTCTCACGGGAAGCGCTACGGCTCCACTCGGTCCACCCCCGCCCCCCCCCACCCCCCCGCCCCGGCCCCCCACCAGGCTCTCCTCATTCAGAGGATCCGGGGAATGATGAAATCTTGGACCGAGGTATCCATTTATGTCAGAAAAAGAAAGTGAAGTCACTCAGTCGTGCCCGACTCTTTGCGACCCCGTAGACTGTAGCCTGCCAGGTTCCTCCGTTTATGAGATTTTCCAGGCAAGAGTACTGGAGTGGGTTGCCATTTCCTTCTCCAGGGGATCTTCCCAACCCAGGGATTGAACCCGGGTCTCCCACATTGTAAGCAGACGCTTTACTGTCTGAGCCACCAGGATTTAGTGGGGGAAAAAATGGTGACAAGTCATCTGGTATCTGAGTGTTGGGGGAAACATCCACGCCCTCCGCAACCTGGTGAAGCTGCAGGCTTCGATTCAACCTGAGTTATTGCTGCAGTTTCCGTCTCCGTGGTAACAAGTCCGCACTGAGCTCAGCAGCGGCTGGACCCCCGTCCCCCAAGCTAAGCTGCCTGCAGTAGGGCTCCCTCCTCAGCCTCTTGTCTGATGGGCTCCTCTGCAGCGGACTGAGAGAGGGGGGCAGCTGGGATGGAGCCACGGCGGAGGAAGGCCCCAGTCCATCTGCATCCGCCAGGGGAGGAAGGTGCCCGACAGCAGGAGCGAGCAGGGGGGATGCTACGGGGCGCCGTCCCAGCCCAGCTCCCCCTGCCGTCAGAGGGGCTCTCGTAGTGGACTGTGTCGCAGGCTGGCGGGAGGCGGAGAGACCCAAGAATCTTGCAGCCAGGAGGCTGAGCCCTGGCCCACGCAGGCCAACCAGCTGTTGATGATTTGCTGCTGTGCAGACAGAGCCAGCCTTCACTGAACGCCTTGCTCTGCGTCCCGCACTGGACTAGGATGTGGGGAGGACGGCAGGGGGCTCTGCCCTCGGTGGGCACCTGGTCAGGCGAGAGCAATCAGAGCAAAGAGGAACCGGTGCCCTGCCCGGGCCTGGACTTTTCTCAGGAAGGAAACTCAAGAAACTCTTGATGGGGCTGCCTCCTGGGAAGGGAATGAGATGGAGGTTGAGGCAGGGAAAGGAAGGATGACTTTCCATGATATCCTCCTTTCTACTCTTTGGATTTTGTACTAAGATGATAACTAACCAAACCAAAAAAAAAAAAAAAAAGGCCAAACAAAGATGACAAGCACCACATGACAGTTACTACCATAGGGGCAGCAACTCCATGCTGGGCCCGGAGAAGGGGAATGGGCAGCCCTGACATCAAGGCACTCAGAGTTCCCATCTGCAAGGGTGTGTGTGTGGTGGGGGGGGAGGGTCAGTCTCTGTACCTTGGGATGTGTGGACCTACTGGGCTGAAAGTGCATCTCTACCTCCCACAGCATATAGCCTTTATTTGGATAATATGTATGGTGATGGCAGGTAACTGAACTTATTGTGGTGGTCATTTTGCAACATATGCAAATACCAGATCATGTTGTATAACTGAAACTAATATAACATTATCAATTATTCTTCAAGTAAAACAAGACAACCTAAAAAAATTACAACCTTATTTAAAAATAGGGAATCTGCAGACATACTGGGGCTTTCCGGGTGGCGCTAATGATAAAGAACCCGCCTGCCAATGCAGGAGACCTGAGAGGTGTGGGTTCCATCCCTGAGTTGGGAAGATCCCCTGGAGGAGGGCATGGCAACCCACTCCAGTATTCTTGCCTGGAGAATCCCAAGGACAGAGGAGCCTAGTGGGCTACAGTCCACAGCGTTGCAAAGAGTCAGACACGACTGAAGCGACTTATCACCAAGCAGAGATGTTAGTTAAAACGAAGCTATACTGCATTAGAGTGGGCCCGGAATTCAGTGGCTGCGTTCTTCCAATAAGGCCACATGGAGAGACACGCAGAGAAGAAAGCCACGCGCAGACAGAGCAGAGATCAGCAAAGGAACACCCAGGGTCATCCACCCACCAGAAACTGGAAGAAGCAAAGAAGGCGCTTCCCGCGAGCCTGCAGAGGGAGCACGGCCCTGCCAGCAGCTTGATTTTGGACTTACAGCCTCCAGGGAGAGGAGGAGAGCAAACGTCAGTCACCCGGTTCATGCGTTACAGCTGCCCCAGAAGACGAAGACAACGGGCCCATGCATTTGTGTCTGTGTATCCTGAGGTGTGTGTATCAGTGGGTTTGGAGTCTGTGTGTGTCTGTGTGTGCTTGGGAAAGTATTTATGGCTGCAACTTGAATTTTAGGTGTTGTGTGTGTTTTGGGGTACATGCATGTTTGCATGTTCATTTATGTGCAGTTTTGTGTGTACATGTATGTGTGTGTGTGTGTGTGCATGTGCTTTGGTGTGTTTGAGAGCTGATGTGTATACAGTCAACGATCTCTAAAGTCTCTCTTGGTCCTAACTTTCCAGAAGCCTGCCCTGGGGCTGCTGCGGCAGCAGAGGTTGGCCTTGAGGGAAATGCGGGCCAGGGGTAGAGGAGAGGGATCAACAGCAAGGCTGGGTTGGCACAGCCCCTCCTCTGGTCTAGGGCCGCCTGGGAAAGGGGGTGGTCTGCGGGGAGGGTGCCCTCCATTGCACCTGTTCTGTTGGTAAAAGGGTCTCAAGGTTAGGAGTGTGGGTCTTACAGGAGCCATATCTTGCCAGCCTGACAGCCTTCTTGGAGTCCTTCAAAAGAGCAGAGACCCCTGAGAGAGAGAGACCCCCTCCCATGAATCCGAGTTACTCTAAAACATGAGAGCAGTGGTTCTCAAACTTTGGTAAACCAGTGTCACCCGGAGGGCTGTTACACGGCAGATGGCTGGGCCCCACGGCAGAGGGTCTGATGCAGCAGGTGTGGGGTGGGGCCTGAGGGTCTGCATCTCGAATAAGATCTCGGGTGATGCCGACACTGCTGGACTGGGATCTTGCTTTGAGAATCACCGCGTTAGCGCGTACAATATGGGACGGAGTTCCTCCTCCATATCCCCCAGGCCTTGCAGCGGGCATCCACATCTTTTAGGACAGGCCCCTGGAAAAGTCAGGGCTGGCGGGCTCAATTCTATTCCATGGTCTGCCTCTCACAGTCACCCACCCACTCGTGAAATCATTTATTCAGTAAAATAATGGGCCCTGTTCCCTGCACTCAAGACACTGACAGTCTAGGCACAAGATTCCAGTGGGTACACAGATCCACCAGGAAACCAGGATGGCTCTGCCTAAATGAACTCCAGAGGCCCGCTGAAGGGATTCTGGGAGCATTGAGGAGGAGCCTTTGGCTGAGCCTGGAGCAACCCGGGAAGGCTGCCTGGGGGAGGTGTCAGCCAAAGTTAGCTCTTAAGAGAGGAACTACCGACCGTAGTCACATTAATTGAAGGCTCACTGCCAGGCACTGTGCTGAGACTTTGCAAACATGCACTCTTTCAAGACTCACAATAAGAGGGAACTATTGTTGCTGGGATTTCTTTGGAAGGACTGATGCTAAAGCTGAAACTCCAATACTTTGGCCACCTCATGCGAAGAGTTGACTCATTGCAAAAGACTCTGATGCTGGGAGGGATTGGGTGCAGGAGGAGAAGGGGAAGACAGAGAATGAGATGGCTGGATGGCATTACTGACTCGATGGACGTGAGTCTGAGTGAACTGTGGGAGTTGGTGATGGACAGGGAGGCCTGGCGTGCTGCTATTCATGGGGTTGCAAAGAGTCGGACACGACTGAGCGACTGAACTGAACTGAACTGATTGTTGCTGAAGGGAGATTTGAGCCCAGCCTGCTTCCGGTAGCCACGTTCCCAACCTTGAGCCTATGTGGGGATGGATCCTGACCTGAAGACGAGTTGTGGTGTGGAGGCCAGGGCGGGGCATTCCAGGAGGGGACTGCGTGTGCACCCATGAGGAGAGGGAGGTGGGAGCAGAGGTTTCCCCCCAGCTGGAAACCACTCCCTTGGGCAGCATTGGGGAGGGACAGCAGGGATCCGCAGAGAGGCAGAAGGAAGGTGCTCTGTGAGCACAGCTGCTCCAGTGAAGCTGGGAGCCAGATGGCAGAGGCTGTGGGTCTGGCTCACATGGTTTCCCGTGGCCTGGGGCCAGAGCGGGGACACAGGGGCCCAAGAACCACAGGGCTACAGGGCTGGGGCACTCTATTTACAGATCTGCTTGTGATGAAGCTTAGCCCCGAAGAGAGGCTAAGGGGTGGCTGGCCGGCACAACCTCCATGACTTAGGGTGGCCCCTCAGTCCCTGGCCCCCAGGCAGCCTCTGGGTGGTTATAGGGGTCTCTGGCCAGCCTTGTTACAACCTTGCTCTCACCTCTTGGCAGGGAGGGTAAGGAAGGCCACTCTGAGCCAGGCTGAATGAGTACTCAAATAGGGACCTGAATGCAGAGGATGGAACCAGAGGGTATGAGGTTCAGCTGCAGCAAGAGGTGTTCTAATCAGACGCAAGAAGAGCACTGGCCTGGGACACTCAAGGGAGAAGAGAGATTTTCTTCTGGGGAAGACACCTAACCTTGTGTCTTTGTGACAGTCTGTCTGTCTGGAAGACACACGGTGGAGATTTCTCTCTCTCCTCTTTCACGACTTCTCCAGCAAATCTCACCCATGCTGTTAGTTCCTTTTCTCCTTTCCTGCTGGCTTCCCATTTCTGTCTTCTTTCTCTGAGCGGGCAAAGGCTCCCCTGGGCTTGTCTCAGTGTTGCTGGGGGCCTTTGAGTTTGGGCACCCTCCACCCAGCCAGTTGTTCACTGAGCCCTCCACCTGCTGGAGGTGAAAGAACCACAGACTCTGCCTGGCAGGGGAGAGATCAGATAGTTCAACCAAGGCCCACATTCAAGGCAGAGTAAGGGCCATGCAATGAGAAAGATACAAGCCAAGGTGATAGGGCTGAGAGACCAGGGCCTCAGGGGGTCAGGGAAGGCTTCAGACAGGGACAGGTGGGATCTCTCGGCTGGCAGAAGACAGTGGGGGCAGTCTTCTGTCTGGGCAAAGGGGGCAAATGAGTAGAGAAAGGAAGCATAGAGGGGAATATTCCAGAAACGGCACGTTAGATTGACTTGACTGCAGAGGCTGGGTGAGAAGAATCTGGTATGATAACAGGCAGGTGGGGGACCATGAGGTCCTGAATTTCAGGCTGAATGATTTGCATGTAATACTGTAGCCAGCAGGGAGCTGTTGAAGGTGCCAGAGGAAGAGCATGGCATTATCTGGGCTGAGACTGGAAGGGAGTCCAGATTGTGCTCCTATGCTAGTAGCTCCTGAAAGGCACCTGGCCCTGATTCTGAGGCCACTGACTTCTCAGAGGGTTCCCAAGGGGAGCAGACAACTGCTGTCTCAAATGTCACTGTTTTGGTGAGACCTGTCCTGATGATCCAACCAGTCCATCCTAAAGGAAATCAGTCCTGAATATTCACTGGAAGGACTGATGCTGAAGCTGAAACTCCAATACTTTGGCCACCTGATGCAAAGAACCAAGTTCTTTGAAAAGACCCTGATGCTGGGAAAGATTGAAGGAGAGAGGAGAAGGGGGCAACAGAGCATGAGATGGTTGGATGGCATCAGTGACTTGATGGACATGAGTTTGAGTAAACTCTGGGAGTTGGTGATGGACAGGGAGGCCTGGCGTGCTGCAGTCCATGGAGTCGCAAAGAGTCGGACATGACTGAGCAACTGAACTGAACTCAACCATCCTGATGATCTTATTTACCAATTCTGGCACTCCCCCTTTTCCTTCTCTGTGTTTCCGTCACATTCACTGCCTTCTAACATCCTTCATCTGTGGTTTATGCTGTTTATCATCTGCTCCACCCTCATTGGAATGAAGGCCCCATGAGGAAAAGGCCAATGTCTGTTTTACTTGCTGCTCAATATTCCAGTGCCTAGCATAGTGCCTGGAATCCCAACAAATCCATCCATGTGTGGAATGAATCAAGAGAAAAATTCCACCCTGCGTGAACCAGCGTCTGCTTTGTCTCCTCCCTGTCACTTTGCTCCTGGCTTCCTGAGCTTGGCAGCACTCAAGCGGAAAAATCTGAGAAAATCAGACAGAATTCTGCTTCTTCCCTGCTGTGCCTCTCACCCTTGCCAGAAATCTGGGAAGATTTGGACCGTTCCTTCTCCCTTCCTCTGCCAAAAACACTTCCCTTCATCTTGGAGTAGAGGCCAGGCAAGGAAAATTTCAGTCAAGGGAAGCAAGAGGCTCGCAGGCCTGAGGCAGCCCCACCCAACAGCCTGGAAGAACTCTGATGGGCTCATTGGAATAACTGCAAATTATTTTGCAGTTACTAACAAGCGCCCACCCCAGCAAGCACTGTAGAGGAGCTCTATGCATTTTGTTCCATTTGGGCCTCCCATTAACCCTATGGAATGGGTATTATCTTCCCATTCTACAGATGGGAAAATAGAGGCTCAGAGAGCTAACTGATAAGGCCGAGTTCTTCCCACCAGCTGAGGGAGCCCCAGTTTGAACACAGGTCTGTCCTCCTCCAAGCCAGTGCTTGCTCCTCTATGGCACACAGGCTCTCTTCTGCAAGAGAAGCAGCTGAGATGCAGCGAGAGGGGCTTGCTGAGTTCTCTGTCCAAGGCATCGTCAGATCACGGAGGTCTCTGCTGGCCTCGGGCTTCCCACCTGAGCTATCAGGAGCTGAGGTTTTGGCCACTTCCCAATGATGAAGGAGGACAATGATGTCACATCTGCCACCCGACCTGAGCTCATCAGAGAGTGAGTTACAACTGTGGGCACTGCTTGCTGTGGCCTGTGGCCAGGTGTCCGATCCTCACTTCTGTGTGCACCAAAAGAGCTGGAGTCGAGGACAGGGCTCCCTGCCTTGGCGGCCCAGCAGACACCAGGGACACCAAACCTACCCCTGTGTGCAGATCCAACGCCCAACATCCAGGGCTGCTCACAGCTGGGCCATCACGGGGGAGGTGGAAGAGCTTGGCTCAACCCCCAAGCTGCACATTCCCAGCCTAGGAACACAGTTAACCCACCTTGAGGGGAGAAACCCTCCCTCTCAGTAAACATCACTGATTCCTTATGTGCAAGGAAAAGAGAGGCTTTCTGCCTTTGAGGCTCTAAAGGACAGAGTAGAGCATAGTCACTAAATAGACCATGGGGAACCATGGATGATTCTAGAGCAGGTAAGTGGATTAGGAGGTGAATCAGGCAGCAGCAGTGTGGCTGGGGGAGAACCGGCCTCTGTAATGACTCCAGCTAATGTGATGAGCACTTACTGAGAACTTGAGATTGTTTCAAGCTTTACAAATACTAACTTTAATCTTCTTAGTAACCCTAGGGTACATTGTTATTCCCATTTTACAGATGGGAAGACTGATGTACAGTGATCTTATCAGCCTTGTAGGTGGTGGCGTTGGGCACTGAACCCACCTACCTCCCAAGCCTGCCTTCCTTACTAGTATTCGTTGCTGCCTCTTGCAGTGGTCTGGGCTGGGCAGTGGGCAGGGCCAGAGGGAGGGAAGTGAAACACTGCCTATGGTTAAGACTCCTTGCCTCAGAGAGCTCTCACGTGGCCAGACCAGGAAATCATAAGGGAGATGTGAACATCAGGCACTTTGATCTGCATGGAAAAGAACTGTAGCGAAGATCACTGTTATTGATAACAGCGACAATCACAATGTTCTTGGACAACAGCCCAGACAGGATAACTTCTTTCACGGAAAAGAGATTTTAGAGACTCTCCCACAGAGAAATAATATCACAGTTATAACCTCCCTTGTCTATCCAGTCCTTTCCTGATTTTATTTATTACCTTATTTACTTAAATGGTGGCGCAGACGGTAAAGAATGTGCCTGCCATGTAGGCAAACTGAATTTGATCCCTGGGTCAGGAAGATCCTCTGGGGAAGGAAATGGCAACCTGTTTCCAGATTCTTGCCTGGAGCATTCCATGGACAGAGGAGCCTCGTGGGGTTGCAAAGAGTTGGACATGACTCAGGGACTAACACTTCTATTTACTTAAATGGAGGAGAAAGCCTCACTTTGGTGCTGACCTGGTTTTAATGCCTTCTAGTTTTGGATGTGTGATCATCACCAGTGCTCCTTTCACAGAAGAGGATGAATTTCTGGGAGTCACCAGGTAGATGGAAGGAGAGGGAAGGATGTAGGGCATGGGGTGGCTCCGGCCAGGCAGGGGGGAGGCAGCTGCACACAGGAAGGGCTGCCTGAGACCCAGGGCTTCCTGTGCTGTTTTGACGTGATTTACACTTGATGCCTCTGAGATGATCGGCTACATTTTAAATGACACTATTGATACAAGCAAGGCTTAAGAAGTTAAAAGAAATTGAGGTTGGAGTATATCAAGAGTCCTTACAGCTCCAACAGTCTGTGAAGATACCATCTGTCTTAATCTTCTCCCAAGGAAAAATTATCAAGAGGCAGTGAGCACTCAGAAGAGCTGTGTCTGACTGGGTCTAGCCTGTCCCCACACTGGGATCAGCTGGGCAAGAGCCGCTTGGGACCCTGCTGGCAGTTCAGCCTGGGGGCATCCTAGCCAGAGCCACACAGCCTCTGGCCCCCTTCCCGGGTCTCGGGAGCCGGGGTCACCTGGGGACTGTCCTCCTGGCCTCTCCTGTTAGGTTGTGGGTGTGGGAGGGCTGGAAAGGGCCTTTGCTCAAGCGATGAGCAGAGAGCTTGAGGAAGGAGCTGGCAGTAGGGACTGAGCCCTGCTGGGTGGGATGAGAGCAAAAGCGCTTACCTGCAGCAGCAGGTGAGGTCAGGGGGCTCCCAAGATGAGCTGTCACCGGCTCACCCTCCTCTTAATCAATCCCCAGGTGCTTCCAAGTGTCCTGGCTGCGTCTCCGCTTAATTCCAGACCACAAAGCAGGCTCCTCCAAGACTCTGTCGCATTGGGACAAAGAAGTGCTCTCAGTGCAGGTGGGCATGGATCCCCGTCCTCCCTGAGGCTCCTCCCCCAGCCCAAGCAGGCCAGGCCCTCCCAGGACCACCAAGCTTGTCAGCACCGCCCCGCCAGGTCTGCCTCATGGGAACTCTGATGGGGTGAGGGGCACCCTATATATGCAGCCATAAGCCCCGGTCTGCCCCTCTACTCCACATCCAGATGCCCAGCCCTGGGGTAGGTAAACCAGGGAGCCATCCTTCATCCAAGATCAACAGAAGCCAGGAGGAAGCCAGAGGACCGTGAACAACACTGTACCGGGAGTCCTGGCATCTGTGGCTGCTACTTGCCCCTGGTGAGGTAGAGCACCCCACTTTCCCTCAGTGGGGTGTGAGCTTCAGTGTGGACACACTGCCTGCAGGGCTGAGCTGGGGAGACCAGAGGCCCGTAACCACCAGGTGACTCTGAGTACAATCAGAATCGCCTGGGGTGGGGTCCTGCTAAACTGCAGGTTTAAGGGCCCTATCCTAGCCTGTTGAATCAGACTCTCCAGGAAGGTGCCTGGAAACGTGCATTTTAGCAGGTTCCCCACATGGATGCCAAAGAAATAGGACTCACTGGACTATGTGTGCTGGGAAAGGGTTGACAAGTCCAAGGATGAAGCTTTGATCATATGCGTGAGGGGGTCGTTGGTCCCTTTCCTAAAAGCAGCATCATAGGAGCCCAGTCTCTGCAGCCAACCAGCCAGGGGCCCTGGGCAACTCGCTGAAACCCTCTCTGGGTCTCTTTTCCTTGTGGACAAAAATGCAGGTTAGAGATGATCTCTTGGGCCCTTCCAGGTGTAAAATTATCAGTTTTAAAAAAAAAGGTGAACCCACTGAGAAATGAATTTTAAAAGGAAGTTCATGGAAGCATTTTAAATAGTATTCTCCTTGTATCATTGGTTTTTTTCCTTAAATTCACTTTTTGAATTCTGAAAATAACATACTTATGTAAGGGGAAAGAAATCAAACCATTCAAAGTAATACAGAATGAAAAGTCTCCCTGCTATCCCAGACCTCTGTTCCATTCCCCAAAATAAACATTTTCTTCAAGAATTTTCCCATTACTACTGACAAATATATATATATATATATATATATATATATATATATATATATGCCTACATCTTTATTTTAAACCCAACTGGGACCATATTCCCAGTACTCTATCTTTGTTTCTTAGTTATTTCACATCACACATCTCTGCATACCAGGAGACAGATCTTTCACTCCTGTAGCTGTCGTAACCTCCCACTGAAGGACACACCACGATTTACACGAATCTATCCCTGTTGGCGGAGGTTTAGTTTGCTTCTATGCTTTTGCTGCACAGACACAGCTGTAGTGAACATCTTTGATGATACATGTTTGTGCATACATGTGAGGTTAGCTGTAGGATAAATCCCCAGGGGCAAGGAGTTGAAGGGTGAAAGTGAAAGTGAAAGTTAAGTCACTCCATCGTGTCCGACTCTTTGTGACCCTGAGGACTGTAGCCTACCAGGCTTCTCCATCCATGGGAGTCTCCAGGCAAGAATACTGGAGTGGACTGTAAGGAGTTGAAGGTTCAGTTCAGTTGAGTCGCTCAGTCGTGTCCAACTCTTTGCGACTCCATGAATCACAGCACACCAGGCCTCCCTGTCCATCACCAACTCCCGGAGTTCACTCAGACTCACGTCCATCAAGTCAGTGATGCCATCCAGCCATCTCATCCTCTGACGTCCCCTTTTCCTCCTGCCCCCAATCCCTCCCAGCATCAGAGTCTTTTCCAATGAGTCAACTCTTCGCATGAGGTGACCAAAGTATTGGAGTTTCAGCTTTAGCATCATTCCTTCCAAAGAAATCCCAGGGCTGATCTCCTTTAGAATGGATTGGTTGGATCTCCTTGCAGTCCAAGGGACTCTCAAGAGTCTTCTCCAACACCACAGTTCAAAAGCATCAATTCTCCGGCGCTCAGCTTTCTTCACAGTCCAACTCTCGCATCCATATATGACCACTGGAAAAACCATAGCCTTGACTAGACAGACCTTTGTTGGCAAAGTAAAGTCTCTGCTTTTCAATATGCTGTCTAGGTTGGTCATAACTTTCCTTCCAAAGAGTAAGCATCTTTTAATTTCATGGCTGCAGTCACCATCTGCAGTGATTTTGGAGCCCCAAAAAATAAAGTCTGACACTGTTTCCACTGTTTCCCCATCTATTTCCCATGAAGTGGTGGGACCAGATGCCATGATCTTCGTTTTCTGAATGTTGAGTTGAAGGTTAGGTGGATTTAAAATTCAGGTTTTGCTAGATTGTCCTTCAAAGAGGATGAACCAGTCTGCACTGCCCAGCCATCAAATTTTTAAGCTTTGCCAAAATGTGAGTTGAAAATGACATCTTGTTTCAGTGTGTAATTCTTTTAATCTCAGAAAAGGCAGGCATTGCTTTCACGTTGATTGGTGGCCTTTGCATTTATTTTTCTGTGAACTATGTTCTTTCTAAATTAACTCACTGATTTTTAAAAGATTTTTTCTAAAGACAATTAATTTTTTGTTATGTGCATTACAAATTGTCATTTGTCTTTTTTTTTTTACTCTATTTATGGCATCACTGCTTACAGAAATTTCAGATATTTCTATAGCCCAAAATATTTTCTACTAGAGGATCCTAAAAATATATGCTCATGTTTTCCACTGGTATTGTTAGGGTTCTTTTTCTTTTTAATCATTCTTTTACTCTTTCCTTCTTTAAAATTTTCTTTCTAGATTTTATTTTGGTGTTAGGAGTGTGGTGGGCCCAGCTTTATTTCTTTCCCCAAGGGGCTGGTTATCTCAAAGTCATGTTTGAATAATTCATTTTCTCCCCCCACCCACCCTCCCTCTTCCAGATTCAAAATATCAATTTAACTATATTAGGATGGATAACCGGAGAAGGCAATGGCACCCCACTCCAGTACTCTTGCTTGGAAAATCCCATGGGCGGAGGAGCCTGGTAGGCTGCAGTCCATGGGGTCGCTAAGAGTTGGATACGACTGAGCGACTTCACTTTCACTTTTCACTTTCATGCATTGGAGAAGGAAATGGCAACCCACTCCAGTGTTCTTGCCTGGAGAATCCCAGGGATGGGGGAGCCTAGTGGGCTGCCGTCTATAGGGTTGCACAGAGTCGGACACGACTGAAGCGACTTAGCAGCAGCAGCAGCAGGATGGATAACAAAGAATCAAATATTGATTCAAATTCCACCTTCACTGGATCTAGGAGAAGTTACCTAAAGCTTCATGAGCCTCAGTTTCCTCATCTACAAGTGACGTTAACTGAATTACGTAGGGGAAAATATAGGGAAATGTGGAATTTTTCAGGCAGTTCACTAAGAAAAATGCTATATTATTTCTATGGATTTTTGGATATGTGTGATACCTGTCAGCTTTCTGACACATTATTTGATATGACTTCATTGTAATTCTAAGTAAATAAATGTTTCTAACTTTAGGAAACATTAAGGACAACAGTAGCAACATCTGCATAGGGTTACTGTGAGAGTTCAACGAACCATTTGAGCAAAAGGATGTAGAAAGATAAAACTATATGCTCTCTACAGGAAACTAACCTTTGCTGTAAAGACATACACGGCTTGCAAGTGAAAAGATAGAAAAGATACTCCACGCAAATGGTAAACAAAAGAGACCGGGGTGGCCACATTTACATCGGATAAAATAGACTTTAGGTAAAAATCTGTCACAAGAGACAAAGAAGGATACTACACAATGATAAAAGTCAATTCCCCAGGAAGAAATAACAATTATAAATATATATGCACTTAACAGCACAGCACCCAAATATATGGGAAGCAAACATGAACAGAATGGAAAAAAGAAACAGTAACGCAATAGGAGGAGGAGATTTCAATGAACCTCTTCCGCTAGTGAGTAGAACAATCAGACAGAAGATCAATAAGGAAACAGAGGACTTGGAAATATTCAACACTATTCATTATCATAGTAATTCAAGTCTATGCCCCAACCAGTAACGCTGAAGAAGCTGAAGTTGAACGGTTCTATGAAGACCTTTTAGAACTAACACCCCAAAAAGATGTCCTTTTCAATATAGGGGACTGGAATGCAAAAGTAGGAAGTCAAGAAACCCCTGGAGTAACAGGCAAATTTGGCCTTGGAATACGGAATGAAGCAGGGCAAAGACTAATAGAGTTTTGCCAAGAAAATGCACTGGTCATAACAAACACCCTCTTCCAACAACACAAGAGAAGACTCTATACAGGGACATCACCAGATGGTCAACACCAAAATCAGATTGATTATATTCTTTGCAGCCAAAGATGGAGAAGCTCTATACAGTCAGCAAAAACAAGACCAGGAGCTGACTGTGGCTCAGATCATGAACTCCTTATTGCCAAATTCAGACTTAAATTGAAGAAAGTAGAGAAAACCACTAGACCATTCAGGTATGACCTAAATCAAATCCCTTATGATTATACAGTGGAAGTGAGAAATAGATTTAAGGGCCTAGATCTGATAGATAGAGTGCCTGATGAACTATGGAATGAGGTTCGTGACATTGTACAGGAGACAGGGATCAAGACCATCCCCATGGAAAAGAAATGCAAAAAAACAAAATGGCTGTCTGGGGAGGCCTTACAAATAGCTGTGAAAAGAAGAGAAGCGAAAAGCAAAGGAGAAAAGGAAAGATATAAACATCTGAATGCAGAGTTCCAAAGAATAACAAGAAGAGATAAGAAAGCCTTCTTCAGTGATCAATGCAAAGAAATAGAGGAAAACAACAGAATGGGAAAGACTAGAGATCTCTTCAAGAAAATCAGAGATACCAAAGGAACATTTCATGCAAAGATGGGCTCGATAAAGGACAGAAATGGTATGGACCTAACAGAAGCAGAAGATATTAAGAAAAGGTGGCAAGGAATACACAGAAGAACTGTACAAAAAAGATCTTCATGACCCAGATAATCACCATGGTGTGATCACTGACCTAGAGCCAGACATCCTGGAATGTGAAGTCAAGTGGGCCTTAGAAAGCATCACTACGAACAAAGCTAGTGGAGGTGATGGAATTCCAGTGGAGTATTCCAAATCCTGAAAGATGATGCTGTGAAAGTGCTGCGCTTAATATGCCAGCAAATTTGGAAAACTCAGCAGTGGCCACAGGACTGGAAAAGGTCAGTTTTCATTCCAATCCCAATGAAAGGCAATGCCAAAGAATGCTCAAACTACCACACAATTGCACTCATCTCACACGCTAGTAAAGTAATGCTCAAAATTCTCCAAGCCAGGCTTCAGCAATATGTGAACCGTGAACTTCCTGATGTTTAAGCTGGTTTTAGAAAAACAGAAGAACCAGAGATCAAATTGCCAACATGTGCTGGATCATGGAAAAAGCAAGAGAGTTCCAGAAAAACATCTATTTCTGCTTTATTGACTATGCCAAAGCCTTTGACTGTGTGGATCACAATAAACTGTGGAAAATTCTTCACGAGATGGGAATACCAGACCACCTGATCCGCCTCTTGAGAAATTTGTATGCAGGTCAGGAAGTTACAGTTAGAACTGGACAGGGAACAACAGACTGGTTCCAAATAGGAAAAGGAGTACGTCAAGGCTGTATATTGTCACCCTGCTTATTTAACTTATATGCAGAGTACATCATGAGAAACGCTGGACTGGAAGAAGCACAAGCTGGAATCAAGATTGCCGGGAGAAATATCAATAACCTCAGATATGCAGATGACACCACCCTTATGGCAGAAAGTGAAGAGGAAGTAAAAAGCCTCTTGATTAAAGTGAAAGAGGAGAGTGAAAAAGTTTGCTTAAAAGCTCAACATTCAGAAAACGAAGATCATGGCATCCGGTCCCATCACTTCATGGGAAATAGATGGGGAAACAGTGGAAACAGGGTCAGACTTTATTTTTCTGGGCTCCAAAATCACTGCAGATGGTGACTGCAGCCATGAAATTAAAAGACGCTTACTCCTTGGAAGGAAAGTTATGACCAACCTTGATAGCATATTCAAAAGCAGAGACATTAGCTTGCCAACAAAGGTTCGTCTAGTCAAGGTTATGGTTTTTCCTGTGGTCATGTATGGATGTGAGAGTTGGACTGTGAAGAAGGCTGAGCACTGAAGAATTGATGCTTTTGAACTGTGGTGTTGGAGAAGACTCTTGAGAGTCCCTTGGACTGCAAGGAGATCCAACCAATCCATCCTGAAGGAGATCAGCCCTGGGATTTCTTTAGAAGGAATGATGCTAAAGTTGAAATTCCAGTACTTTGGCCACCTAATGCGAAGAGTTGACTCATTGGAAAAGACTCTGATGCTGGGAGGGATTGGGGGCAAGAGTAGAAGGGGACGACAGAGGATGAGATGGCTGGATAGCATCACTGACTCGATGGACGTGAGTCCCAGTGAACTCTGGGAGTTGGTGATGGACAGGGAGGCCTGGCGTGCTGCGATTCATGGGGTCGAAAAGAATCGGACACGACTGAGAGACTGATCTGATCTGATCGACCAACTAAACCCAGTGGACATATACAGAACACTCCTCCTAAGAGAAGCAGAATACATGTTCTTCGCAAGTGCACACAGAATATTCTCCACGAAAGACTGTGTTTTAGGCTGCAGCGAGGGCCATGGCACAGTGCCTGGCACAGGGGAACTACTGTTCATTGGTGACTGCTATTATCATCACCACCTAGTAACTGTGTCTGGGTCTTAACAGGTATTTTCTGTTTCCTCTATCTATGAGCCAGTTCCATCACTCAACAAGTATCTGTAATTGTGTGTGAGGCCCTGTTCTAAGTGTTGAGAACCAAGAGTGAGCAGCAGTAATAAGAGCTGTTCTTCTCCCCTCCAGTTAGGCTCACTTTTAATGATTTTTAGCACCTTTACTGACATTATATTTTCTTTCTCTATATTGCAAAACAGGCTAAAGTTATACACAGGAAAGCTATACGTTTTTGTTCTGAATAGTGATTAGCAGTCATGTTAGTATGTGCGTGTGAGTGTGTGTACTCAGTTGCTCAGTCATGTCCAACTCCCCATGGACTGTAGCCTTCCAGGCTTCTCTGTCCATGGAATTTTCCAGGCAGGAATACTAGAGCAGGTTGCCCTTTCCTCCTATAGGGGATCGTCCTGGCCCAGGGATTGAACCCTCATCTCTCGCATCTCCTGCATTGTCAGTCGGATTCTTTACCACTGTGCCACCTGGAAGTCCCATCTTAGTATATTCCTTTATTATTGCTAATAGTTTTTCAGTGGACTGTCTTGTTCTTTTTTTCTCCAGATGGCCAATCTTATCATCTACAATTTAAACTGGTAAACTGGTCTCCTTTCATAACCCATATTTTCAAATTTTGTATCGGCTAGCACTTCTAGAGAAGTGTTAAAGGATGAAGGTAACGGTGGTCACTTTTTCCTTGTGTGTATGTCTCTGTACACACATACACACACACACACACACACACACACATGTAAAATTTTAAGCAATATCCATCTATTCCTATTAAATACGAGTTAAAATCAGGGACATATGTTGAATTTTATCAAATGCCTTTTAGGCATTTTAGCATTTATGGAGCTGTTTATGTCATTTTCTCATCTCTTTTGAACTATTGTTTTGTTCAATTATGTTAATAGTTTTCCTAATATTGAATCTATATCTCTGGAAGATAGCCCCACTTGCTCATGGTGTATTCATTTTCTAAGCATAATGTTGTGTGATTCTATTTGTTTCTGTTAATATATGAATTTTGCACCAATATTCATAGATGAGATTTTTTCTAGTATTTTTTCTCTTTTCCTGTGTGGGCTGTTTCTGTCTGTGTTGTGCAGGCTTCATAGACTATTATGGAGTGTTTCCTTCTCTATGATCTCGCACAGTTGATGCAGTTTAAAGAACATTGGAATTCTCTCTTCCCTAAAGGTTTGATAGAAATTAAGAGCTGTTTAAACCTGGGTGTTTGGGAGTGGAGTTTATGAAAATTCAGTTTCTTTCATGATTATTGGTTTGTTGAGGTTTTTCTAGTTCTTCTGGGGTCAAGCTGATGATTTGCATTTTCTCAGAAAACTATCTGAGCTTCTCTGGTGGCTTAGATGGTATAGAATCCACTTGCAGTGTGGGAGACCTGGGTTCAATCCCTGGGTTGGGAAGATCCCTTGGAGAAAGGATAGGCTACCCACTCTAGCATTCTTGGGCTTATCTGGTGGTCAGAAGGTAAAGAATCCACCTGCAATGACAGTAACCTGGGTTCGACCCCTGGGTTGGGAAGATCCCCTGGAAGAGGGCATGGCAACCCACTCCAGTATTCTTGCCTGGAGAATCCCCATGGACAGAGGAGCCTGGTGGGCTACAGTCCATGGGATGGTCGCAAAGAGTCAGACACGACTAAGCACAGCACACAGAAAACTATCAATTTTAGCTGATTTTCAGCTAAATGTGCGTGTGGTTGAGCACAGTGTCCTTATAGAATTCTATTTTGTCTGTATCACTGGCTACGTCTCCATTTTAATGTTCAGTTTTACATATTTGGCTCATTCTTCCCCCTGCTCACGTTAGATTATCTACACTTTAAAAAAATCATAAAAGGACACGTGACTGTTTTTTTTTCAAGACCCTATTTACTGTGTGTACATCCCAGAAACGGAGGAGCTAGAACGAGCTCAGGATGAGAATGAGGAAGGTGGCAGGGGACGGGCAGCTTGGCAAACATTTTAAGAGTACAAAGAGGAACTTCCCCGGTGGTCCAGCGGCTAAGACTCTATGTTGTCAATGCAAGGAGCCCGGGTTTGATCCCTGGTCAGAGAACTGAATCCCACAAGCCACAAGCAAGAGTTGACATGCTGCAATACAGATCCCACGTACCGCAGTGAAGACCTGGCAAAGCCAAATAAATAAATGTTTAAATATTTTTTAAAAGTACAAAGAGCCTGCCCACATACTCCCTGGCCTTGAACACCCTAGATCTCCTTTCCCCAACTCCCCCACCCAGTTAAACCCACCAACTTCCAGTCTTCAATACCCAGCTGCCACCTCCTCTTGCAACCTTTCCTAATTTCCCTGCGAAAAGCCAGTGCCTTTCCTCTGATGTCTTGGATTACTAATTTATTTTAATTTTGAAAAATTTCAGGTCCCAAAAGGTTAAAAGTATAAAATCAACGGAATTAACAAATGTTCATATTCTGTGGGCCCAAATCAACTTAAAAGCTTTCGCACAGCAAGGGAAACCATCAAAAAATGAAAAGACAACCTACAGAATGGGAGAAAAATCTTTGCAAATGATATGACAGACAAGGGCTTAATCTCCAAAATATACGAACAGCTCTTACAACTCAACAACAGCGACAACAAAAAACAACTCAATCAAAAAAATGGGCAGAAGACCTTAATACACATTTCTCCAAAGAAGACATACAGATGGCCAGTAGACATAGGAAAAGATGCTCAACACCACTATTAGAGAAATGCAAATCAAAACTACAACAAGGCACCACTTCACACCGGTCAGAATAGCCATCATGACAAAGTCTACGAAGACCTAACGCTAGAGAGGGCGCACACTGCTAGTGCGAATGGAAACGGTGCAGCCACTATGGAAAACTAAAAATGGAATTACCATACGAGCCAACAATTCCACTTGGGCATATACCCAGATAAAACCATAATTCAAAAAGATACACGCACCCTTATGTTCATAAGAGCACTATTCACAATAGCCAAGACATGGAAGCAACCAAAATGTCCGCTGACAAATGAATGGATAAAGAAAAGGCACTACATATACACAAGGGAATATTACTCGGCCATAAGAAAGAATGAAATAATGCCATTTGTGCTGGTCTTGGGAAAGGGAGAAAGACAACAAATACTGTACCATACGATATCACCTATATGTGGGATCTAAGTGAAAGTCACACAGTCGTGTCCGACTATTTGTGACCCCATGGACTGTACAGTCCATGGAATTCTCCAGGTCAGAATACTGGAGTGGGGAGCCTTTCCCTTCTCCAGGGGATCTTCCCAACCCAGGGATTGAACCCCAGTCTCCCATGTTGCAGGCGGATTCTTGACCAACTGAACTATCAGAGAAGCCCGTGAAATCTCACATGTGGCACAAATGAAGCAATCGACAACAGAAACAGACTCACAGACATAGAGAACAGGCTAGTGGTTGCCGGGGGGCAGGGTGGGGGGAGAGGAGGCCTGCGAGTGTGGGGTGAGCAGATATAAACTCTCATATATAGAATAGATAAACAACAAGGCCCTACTGTAAAGCACAGGGAGCTATATGCAATACCCTGTGATAAACCATAGTGGAAAAGAACATAAAAGTATAATGTCTATGTGTGTATAACTGAGTCATTTTGCTGTACAGCAGATATTGGTACAACATGGTAAATCAACGACACTTCAATAAAAAGAAGTTTTAAAAATACAAACGCTAACATTCTGTTATTTTTGCTTCCAATCTTTCTTCTTAAAAGAAGTGTTACGGACAAATTAGAACTCGTTTATTTTCCCGTCAGTCTCAGCGACTTCCCTCCACCCCTACAAAGACCAGCACAAGCGCGAACCTGGTAGGTATTACAGCGTTGCAACGTGCTTGTGCCCATAAAACATAGATATTGTTTTGTGATTTTTATTAAAATTAAATTTTCACTAACGGCACTATTCTGCAATTTCCTTTTTTTCACAATAATGTTTTTGAGACTGATTCATGATAATACTATGAATACACGTGTGTATATACATCAGCTTTTTTGAGGCATAACTTACAAAACATAAAATTCCCCAGTTATTTATATTGTAACTGCTGCGCAACATCACATCTTTGTCTACTCCATCATTGTGAGTTGAGACCTCTTTTTCTGTGTTTCGAACACTGCTGCCCTAGATATCCTTGGAACCGTCTCCTTATGCACATGCGTGAATTTCTCTGGGTAATTAGTCAGCCAGATGTGAAACTGTTGGTCATAAAGGATGTACATTGTCACCTTTAACTGCCATTGCCCCAGCGTCCCCTGGTGTTTGCACTGCCATCATTAGAGCATTTCTGAAGCGCTTGTCACCATCCGGTGACTCGCCTACCCGCCCCTTCCCCGTGAATTACTGGAGGGCATGTCTGTGACTGGCACTCAGTGAACACTTGATAAATGAAAGGATGAGCTCACCGTCTAGCAGAAGAGACAGACTCAAAATAAGACAAGTGCATTAAGGGCTGTGAGACCTCCTCTGGCCCGGGGTCCAGGGAAGGCTTCATGGAGGAGGTGGCGTTCAAGTCGGGGTTTGAAGAACACAGAGACTCTGAACAAGTGAGGATGGGGATGAGGACAAGGACTGGGCTGGGAGAAGGAAGTGGGTCAGACAATCCAGGGCATGTTCGATTCGCTGGAGTAATGATTCCTGGCCGAGCTGCAGGTAAGGGTGTGTGCATTTTGTAAAAACTTCATTGGATTTCCCCCCACTCCCCACACAAGAAGAGCCTCTGAGCTGGAACAGGATGAAGGAAGCAGGCGGGCAAACTGGAAGAGGTATCTGGGGCTTACTCCAGGGTGAGTCTTCAGTGGCAAGCTCTGGGGAGCCTGTGAGAAGGAACCAGGTCAGAGCCTAGCTCAAAGATGATTCATTCGATGAACAGGCAGGTAGCTGCTCAGCCTCTGGAATAAGGCCTCGGTTAGAGAGAGACTGCTCCTCCCAACCTCTTTCCCTCCTCTGTCTCTGGGGAAAGATCAGGGCAGCAGGCAGCAGGCCCCAGGCCATGTGCTCCTTCACTTTGCAGCTTGGGGGCCCAGGTCAGGGGCTTGCACATCACTTACCCACTCCCACCACCCCATCACCCGGCCCCTCCAACCCCGCTGCTCTGGACAGATGACAGGACCAGGGCTCCAGGGAGCCACTCCATGAAGTATGGAGCCAGGACCTGGCATCCTGAATACACCTTTGGTGTGTCCCAGGGGGGCAGGGGTTGTGTGGGAATCTTATCCTTCCATTTTTTCTGCTGTCCTTCAGCAGAACCCAGCTCTGGGCACCCTGCCCAGAGTGGAGGGGAAGGGGAAAATGCACGACCTTCACTCCCAAGTCCTGTCTTCAGCAACTTCAGCAAAACCACCAGCAGTGACAGCAGCAGGTGACCTGAGGGTGTCAGCCATGCTCAGGGAGGAAGAGCCCTCTGCTGCAGACAGACCAACCTTGGGCCGGTGTGGGCTCCGCCATGTCTGTGCATGGGTGTGGCTGTGGCTATCACCACCTCTCTGAGCCTCAGCGTTCTCATCTATCACCTGGGCTACTCACGCCGGCTCACAGAGGATTAAAAGATAATGACAAGGGGACCTCCTTCATGGTCCAGTGGTTAAGAATCCACCTGCCAATGCAGGAGACATAGGTTCAATCTCTGGTCCAGGAAGATTCCACATGCTGTGGAGTAACGAAACCAGTGTGTCACAGTGACTGAACCTATGCTCTGGGGCCTGCGAGCTGCAACTCCTGAGCCCATGTACCGCAAGTACTGAAGCCTGAGCACCTAGAGCCCATGCTCTGCAACAAGAGAAGCCACTGAAGTGAGAAGCCCGTGCACCACAACTAGAAAGTAACCCCTGCTCGCCGCAACGAAGGCTGAGTGCAGTGGTGGCTGTTCAGTTGCTCAGTCGTGTCTGACTCTTTGGGACCCCATGGACTGCAGCACGCCAGGCTTCCCTGCCCTTCACATTGCTCAAGCTCATGTCCATTGAGTCAGTGATGCCATCCAACCATCTCACCCTCTGCTGCCCTCTGCGACAAAGGGCAGCCCCTCTAGTAAAAAAAAAAAAAGAATGACAAGGAACATGAGGTCACTGAATGGCACCAGGATCTCAGGCCAGGGACACTGTTCAGGGCCTGAGGAGGCCTCCCCAAAGCCTGGCCTAGTTCGCAGGCCAGGGCATACTAGGTCCCTGCCCAGGAAGGGTCCCTGACCCAGTACCAGCCTATTTGTGGTACTGAAGGACACCTCTACCCCCCCAACACACACACACACGCTGGCTCTGAGATGTTCCCCTCTACAAGGTCTACAGGGATCTGAAGCTCTTTTTAAGGGAACAGCTCAGCTCCAACAGTGCCCAGAGCCACCAACACTGTTGGTCAGCCGCTGCCACCGAAGCCTGACCAGCTGGCCCAGAGACCCCAGGACCACTGGCCACTCAGCAGGTAAAAGGGTAAGCAAAGGGAAAGAGGGGGGCTCCCCATCACCAGTCTCATACCAGACACTTTTCTGCTTCCCTCCGCTGAATGGTCCAATGCACTGGGGGTTATTCTGAAAGTGAAAGTAGCTCAGTCGTGTCCAGGTCTTTCCAACCCCACGGACTACACAGTCCATGAAATTCTCCAGGCCAGAATACTGGAGTGGCTAGCATTCCCTTCTCCAGGGAATCTCCCCAACTCAGGGATTGAACCCAGGTCTCCCGCATTGCAGGCAGATTCTTTACCCAGCTGAGCTACCAGGGAAGCCCCAGGGGTTATTCTACCATGTTGTGAAGGGAAGACTCACAGAGGTGAAGTGAGCAGGCAGTGAAGCAGATGGAAGCCCAGCTCCCAAGTGCCCTCAGGTAATGTGTGTGCCAGCCTCCACGTTCCCAAGCCCTCCATCAAGCACAGCTGACAACCACATGAACAGCTCAGCAAACAGCCATCTGTCTCCCTGGCCAATTGGCCAGAGGTGCGTCTTGCTCATTGGTATCTCCACAGACCTCAGGATGCGTTGCTCTTTTGCCAGGACCCCGTGGCCTGAGGCCAGTGTCCCTCTGGCTGGACTCGATTATAAGAAGATCCAGTCAGGGGGAGGAGAAGGCTCCTATCTCTGGGGCCATCTTCTTTGGCGAGGCCACTCAGTCATGAGTGTGGCAGGCTAGGCTTCTGGCCAAAAGCTCGCCTGACCTCTCTATCTCCGATGCTCTGAGGCTGCCAGAAGCCGCAGCTCAGCCTGAACAAGGGTCTGCAGGCACAGGGCAGGGCCGGACCTCAGTTACCCTAGCCCAGCTCTTCAGAGCCTGCCTTCAGGGTGCTTGCGTGAAACAGCAGAACGGAAGGTGAAAAAAGCAGAAGGCGGGAGCCCAGGACACTTAGATCCTGGTTTTCTAAGTGGGGGTCCAGGCTTCAGTTCCCTTTGGGAATACTACTGATCACCAGGAAGCAGGAGGCGACAGTGGGGCACCCTTCCCCCCACCCCCGCTTCTGCAGGTTCCAGGACCAACCCCAGGCGTGCTGGGAAGGACCATGGCAGCGTGGGTGCAACGCTGCCCTAGAGCACAGCACACACTGGTCACTGATGTTCTTCTAAAGCGCCCCCTCGGTTGGCCCCAAGCAATCCAGACACACTGTAACGAGGACACAGCATGCCTCATGAGCTGCCCACATTCTCATCTCAGCTTCCCCGTCACCCTGTTTTGCATGAGTTGCACCAGCCACCTCCTGGGCAAGAACAAGGGGCCCAGGGTACACCACCCCTGCTGACGTGGGAGTGGCCTGCAAAAACCACTGCTCTCCCAGAGAGGGAAGAGGAGCAAACGCTGTGCCCCAGCTCAGGCGAAACAGTGCACCAAGAGCTGCCAGTCTTACTCGTAGCTGAGCGCTCCGCCTAAGCACTTACAGTCCAGCCTCCCAGAGTGAGCCTGCCCATGGCCCCGAATACCCCGCAGCCTTCCCACACCCTCAACACGCTGTGCAAAGAGCTCCCAGCACTTGATACCCATGATCTCTGTGGCTCTTCCACAAGCTGCTTCTGAGGAAGAAGCCAGACTAGAGAGTCCAAGGGATTCAAGAATCAGGGGGGAAGATCGGGTGTGTGAGCAGGTCCGCTGTGCCACCAGTCACCTGCATTTTACGGTGTGGAAATTCTGTGAAATGTCACAACGGTGGAGAAGGGGGAGAGGAAGTCCTCAGGGCCCCAAAGCACAACCTGAACTGGGCTGGGGAGAGATGGTCTGCCTTCCAAACCCAGAAGCGTGCCCTAGACTGGCCACGGGATGGGGGGTCAGGCATCCTTCATAGAGGAAATGGCCACCTTTCCCCCATTGAGGCAGGAAGTAGATGGCTTCAATTCCAGAGTCTCCAGGAATAATTCCCCACCTGCAATAAGCACTTGACATATTTCCCAAGCCCCCCACCCATCTGAGGAAGGTGTTTTCATGCCCAGCTGTCAGGCAGGGAAACCTGGAGGGCAGAGCGCCAGCTAACGGGGCTCGGTCCAGAACCAGGTACTGTGCCCTGTAAGTGGTTCTTCTCCAGCAGTCTCAGAGCCTACCTCTGCCCCGCCAGCCCGGAGGGGGCACCACCAGCATCCCTGGATCATGGGGCTGGGGCCTTTCTCCTGGAGAAGGGTTAGAAGGAAGCCTGAGAGGGGGGTGCAGAGGAACCAGACCCACCGTGAGTACTCCTCTCTCTGGCATTGTACTGTCACTCCATGGGCAGCTAGCTGTCATATGGTTTACTGGGAACCCCACCCCGTCCCACAGGGTCACCCCAGGATTACTGTGGTCATGACGGAGCGCAAGGCATGCTGTGCAATCACCAGGGGCCAGCTTTCAGGGGCTCTGTGCTCAGAAGGTGTGTCTGAAAAGCATCAACTCAAGCACCAGGCACAAGGTAACTGCTCTGCTCATGGGCTGGGCAGGACCTCCCATCCTAAGATGCTGGCAGAGAGATAGCTGAAGTCCCCCATGCCCCTGGGCCCCCTCCATGGCTGTGACCACAGCAGCTAGCCCCAAGGCCATCTGGCTCAGAGGTTTAGTTACTAAGTCGTGTCCAACTCTTGTGAACCCGTGGACTGTAGCCTGCCAGGCTCCTCTGTCCATGGGATTTTCCAGGCAAGAATACTGGAGTGGGTTGCCATTGCCTTCTCCAGGGCTCAGAGAGGCCCACAGAAATTGTGTATCCACTGTGGGTGCATGGCAGGAAGGTAGCCAGGTGCCTTTAGCTCCCCTCTTCAGGTTGCTTCTTTCCTAAGAAACTTGAAAACACATCTTAATGGAGGAGAAGATGCTGGAGCTGTCCCCTCCCATCAGGAGGTCCTCACAGCCTGGCCTCACTAGGGTGCTGGGGGTGAAGTCGGGGAGGATCAGAGAGGAAGGGGCCTCATCCTGCCGGCCTGGAGGTAGGCCAGGCAGTCAGGAGACCTGGGTGCAGGTGAGAGCCCCAGAACACCCTCTGCGACTCAGCTCCCTGGCCTGCCCAGTGATGTTGCCCGGTTCCAGCTCTAAAATAAAAGACGGCTCTCCCCCTGCCTCAGTGTCCCTCCAGAGAAAGCCAGCCGAGCCAGGGAGAAGGAAGGCAAGGTAAATTCAGGAAAAGTTCACCTCCAAGGGCAAGAGTCCATTCTTCCCGGGAACAGGAGCTGGGGAGAGAGAAAGGCTGGACCACAGCGTGTGATGCTCAGAGAAGGCGGACTCGGCTCTCCGTTCTCCCACCTCTTCTCCCGGGAGACGAGGCTGTGAGAGGAGAAAGTCCACCTCCCTATTCCCCGCTCTTCCCACTGCTGCCTGGGAAGTTCCACTTGACTTTCATCAGGGCTGGTACACGAGACTGAGGCCCGGAAGGGCCTTCTTCTCCCGGAAGACAATGCTCACTCTCCGCCCTGAGCCCTCAAGGAGAGCAGGGGCCCGGTAGCTCCTCTGCTCAGATGAACATTTTATTTCCTGTCCTCAGACAATTCCGCCCCTGAGATGTTCACACCATGATACTCCGGAGCCTCTCACAGAAGTCTTATGCCCCTGCATTCTCAGGAATGGGGAAAGGGGGGCCCTGGGGGAGGGGGCGGGTGGGAGTCCACCCCAGCTTGGACCAGAGGTCTAGAGAGCAAGTTTGACCCCTGCCCTTCCAGAGAGCATCAGGTCAAGGCAGTACCTAGGTCAGCTCTGTAGGACCGTGCTAAGCGACTCTGGGGGGAAGCCACCGGCACCACCACCACCACCCCACCCCCCGCCCCGCCCCGGGCCACGGTGTCCCCAGGTCCATCATCCAAATCCAAAGTTTCTCTCTCAAGGCCAAGGTGAGGATGGAGGCAAGAGCCTTTCTTTGAAAGCACAGGAGAAAAGGTGGCGGTATTGTGCCCCTGAGGGCCCAGAAGTCCAGCCCACTCGGCACGGAATGATGACCATCCCCACCCCTACCCCCCACCCCCACCCCCACCCCCACCCCGCCCCGCACCCGCTGCAGCGCAGCGCTGACGCTGCTATCACTCAGAGCCGCGGGGAGACTGCGGGGGAGAGCGCACCCTCCCAGGCCAGCCCCGCGAGCCGGAGGCACAGCCCCCGGGAATCCCGGCGTGGAGGTGGTCCGGAGAGGCAACCAACAAGGCAGGCGGCGGGGGACCGCCTCCTGTCCACCCTCTACCGACCCACTGAAGACGGTCGACCGAGCCACGGCCCCCTCCTGGTGGGCGGCTCCTTCCACCCTTCCCCCGGGTCCAGGCTGGGGGAGAGCCCGAGCCACCGGGGAGTATGGCGCAGTCTCCCCCGCCCCCATCCCTCAGGGTCCGAGGTCCCGGAAAGCGTAGAGCCAGCAGTCCTGTCCCCACCCATCACCACCCCTACCCCTGTCCAGGACCGGGATTCCGCGCCCCTTCTTCCAGCCGGATCGCTTCTGGAGCATCCCACCCGCGTGCTCACCACGTCTGCGCCTTCGGCGCCACGGCCCCAGCGCCAGGCAAGGTAGGCAGGCGGCCGGAATGTGAGGCCAGGCGACACGCTCCCTACCTGGGAGGAGACTGCCCGCCGGTCCTCCTCCGCGCTGGCCTGCTCGAAGCCAGCCCCACCTGGCAAGGGACGGTCAGCAAATTCCCCGCAGCATCACCATGGGAGCGGCATCGCGGCTCCTCCCCGGCCGCCGCCAACCTCGGCCCCGCCCCAGTGCTGCTGGACCGCCGGGGAACCCAGGCTGGATTTTTTTCCTATGCAAAGGCCCAGGCTCCGCCTCAGAGACCTTGTAGCTACCAGGAACCGTCTGCAAATTACCACAGCAAATCTACAAGGCTGCTGCTCCCTTGTGGGAGACACTCGGAAGCTCTGGGTCCCCAACACCAGAAGCTCTGGTCTTGCTGCTCTCCGGCTGTCCCCTACGTCAAGCTCTCCTCCCAGGCACGTCCGCCTTGCAACCCACCCAACCCCGCCAGAAAAAAAGTCAAAGCTAGGAGAGACGTCCAGCCCCGCACAAAGGTAGCTGTGCTCAGCCCCGCCCAGGGGCCAGTACCCAGTTCTTTCTTCTTCCCCAGCAAAGGGAAGATCTACAGATTGACCACAGCCCTGCCCGGGAGGCC
Organism: Bos grunniens; assembly: GCF_055505025.1. NCBI lineage: Eukaryota > Metazoa > Chordata > Mammalia > Artiodactyla > Bovidae > Bos > Bos grunniens. The sequence goes on from NC_141174.1 coordinate 14,902,761, forward strand.
CAAGAGAGTGGGTTTTGTCTTTTCTAGTTTGCCATGGACCACAGTTCCTGTAGGTCTCCAGTTTTTTTTCAAAGTCCTGGCTACTCTGCTAGAGACACTTGTTTTGATCCAGGAGGCAGGTGCCAGTGTTTGAACCCCCAAAGGTCAGTGTACGAACTAAGTGAAAGTGAAGTCGCTCAGTCGTGTCCGACTCTGCGACCCCATGGACTGTAGCCTACCGTGCTCCTCCTTCCATGGGATTTTCCAGGCAGGAGTACTGGAGTGGGGTGCCATTTCCTTCTCCAGAGGATCTTCCAAACCCAGGGATGAAACCCAGGTCTCTCGCATTGTAGGCAGACGCTTTACCATCTGAGCCACCAGGGAAGTCAAGCCACTCTCCCTTCTCCCAGGAAGGGGCCTCAGCAAGTTTATTTAATAGACCTTATCCAGTAATTGCAGTACAAGGGCTAATGGGAGAGGCGGGCTGCTGACCAATCTTCGAAAGTGACTCTTTTAACAGTCATATAATGCTAAGATATTGACAGAGCTGCTCGCAGTCCACTAAGAAGGCCATAGTGGAAATGTGTGAACATCGAGTCATGAGACACTGCGGGTCCGAGGGTAGCTAGGCTTTCATGCGTTGACTCCCCATAGGCAGCAGTGCTCCCCCGAGGCTGGCACACCCTGGTCATGTCTCTCCCTGCCCTGCACCTGCCCCCATCCCCTCCACCACCCCCAGGGTTCTTTTGAACCAGTAGTGACAGAGGACAAGATAGTTGGATGGCATCACTGACTGAATGGACATGGGTTTGAGCAAACTCCAGGAGATAGTGAAGGACAGGGAAGCCTGGTGTGCTGCAGTCCATGGGGTCGCAAAGAGTTGGACACAACTGAGCAACTGAGAAACAGCAAAGTGCCATCAAAACTCCAAATGAGCCACTACACATTCTGCTGAAATCCGTCCATGTCTTCACTCACCACCCATTCATTTATTTATTCATTCCTGGGACAGGAAGGCTTTTGGATTATCTATCATGTAATAGCAACAGTGTATCAAGGGCCGGTTCTAGTCCTGGCTCAGCTATTAGTGTGCTGTGCAATCTTGGGTAACTTGCTTGATGTCTCTGTCTTTATTTTTCTTTCTCATCTGTAATCCTGAGAGGGGAGGGCTAGTTGGGGTGTAAGGCCCCTTGGACCCTAACATTTCTATTCCTCTCTTTAGGATAAAGGCTGGTGGGAACAAAGATAAACAAGGTAAGCACAAAAGTAATGTTTAAGACCGCTAGCTGCCTGGATTCACATCCCAGTTGGGCCATCTAAATATGGGACTTAAACTCTCTGAACTTCTTTCTTTGCATATGAAAAATGGGGGGAATAATAATAACAACCTTAAGAGGCAGTTGTGAAGATTAAATGAGCTATTGTACACAGAGTAAATGTTTAGTGAATATTAGTTGTTGCTTTTGCTGCTGTTGTTCCGATACAGGTGGAAGAGAGTAAAACCTGGACACAAGCAGCATGTCCTTTGTCTGTGCTTCCTCATTTCAGAACTAGTGTCTGACCCCAGAGTGAAAGGAGTAAGCCTCTTAAGTATGCGGGTAATAGCTGTTCTTTTAGAAGGATCCCATGTTAAGGGGAAAGAACATGGTCTTTGGATCTAGTTGAACCTTGGTTCAAAACTGGGCTCTGTGGTCTCCCCTGGTGGTGCAGTGGCTAAGGCTGTGAGCTCTCAATGCTGGGGCCCTGGGTTTGATCCCTGGTTGGGGAACTAGATCCCACATGTCACAACTAAGACCCTGTGCAGCCAAACAAGTAAATAAAAATAAATATTAAAAAAAAAAAAACAAAACTGGTCTCTGGGCTTCCCTGGTGGCTCAATGATAAAGAATTCACCCGCCAATGCTTGAGTCTCGGGTTCCATCCCTGGTCCAGGATGATCCCACGTGCCTCAGAGCAACTAAGCCCGTGCACCGCAACTATTGAGCCTGTGGCTCTAGAGCCCGGGAGCTGCAACTACCGCCTCCACGTGCCACACCTCCTGAAGACTGCACGCCCTAGAGCCTGTGCTTGGCAACAAGAGAAGCCACCACAATGAGAAGCCCACGTACCGCAACTAGAAAGTAGCCTCCGCTTGCTACAACTAGAGAAAAACCCACACGGCAACCAAGACCCAGCACAGCCAAAAATAAAATAAAATAAAAAAACCCAGGGCTCTGCTTCTTACTAGCTGTGTGACTTTGTACTAGTTACTTAACTGCTCCAAGGTTAATTTTCACATCTGTAAGATGAGTATCATAATGCACATGAAAGGAGTCTAATAATAGTATCTACCACATGGATCCACATGGAATTCCAGCTGAGCTATTTCAAATCCTAAAAGATGATGTTGTGAAAGTGCTGCACTCGATATGCCAGCAAATTTGGAAAACTCAGCAGTGGCCACAGGACTGGAAAAGATCAGTTTTCACATTCCAATCCCAAAGAAAGGCAATGCCAAAGAATGTTCAAACTACTGCACAATTGCATTCATTTCACACGCTAGCAAATAATGCTCAAAATTCTCCAAGCCAGGCTTCTACATTGCGTGAACTGAGAACTTCCAGATGCTCAAGCTGGATTTAGAAAAGGCAAAGGAACCAGAGATCAGATTGCCAACATCCATTGAATCATAGAAAAAGAAAGAGAATTCCAGATTAACATCTATTGCTGCTTCATTGACGACACTAAAGACTTTGGCCATGTGGATCATAATAAGCTGTGGAAAATTCTTAAAGAAATGGGAATACCAGACCACCTTACCTGCCTCCTGCAAAACCTGTATGCAGATCAAGAAGCAACGGTTAGAACCAGACATGGAACAACGGACTGGTTCCAAATTGGGAAAGGAGTACGTCAAGGCTGTATATTGTCACTCTGTTTATTTAACTTATATGCAAAGTACATCATGTGAAAAGCTAGAATCAAGACTGCCAGGAGAAATATCAATAACTTCAGATATGCAGATGACACCACCCTTATATCAGAAAGCGAAGAGGAACTAAAGAGCCTCTTGATGAAGGTGAAAGAGGAGAGTGAAAAAGCTGGCTTAAAACTCAACCTTCAAAAAACTAAGATCATGGCATCTGGTCCCATCCCTTCGTGGCAAATAGATGGGAAAACAATGGAAACAGTGACGGGCTTTGTTTTATTGGACTCCAAAATGACTGCAGATGGTGAAATTAAAAGATGCTTGCTCCTAAAAAGAAAATCTATGATGAACCTAGACAGCGTATTAAAAAGCAGAGAAATTACTTTGCCAACATAGGTCTGTTTAGTCAAGGCTATGGTTTTTCCAGTAGTCATGTATGAATGTGAGAGTCGGACTATGAGGAAAGCTGAGTGCAGAAGAATTGATGCTTTTGAACTGTGGTGTTGGAGAACTCTTGAGAGTCCCTTGGACTGCAAGGAGATCAAACCAGTCAATCCTAAAAGAAATCAATCCTGAATATTCATTAGAAGGATTGATGCTGACACTGAAGCCCAAATACTTTGGCCGCCTGCTCTGAAGAGCTGACTTTTTGGAAGAGACCCTGATGCTGGGAAAGACTGAGGGCAGGATGAGATGGTTGGATGGCATCACTGGCTGAATGGACATGAGTTTGAGCAAGCTCCAGGAGGTGGTGAAGGACAGGGAAGCCTGATGTGCTGCAGCCCATGGGGTCGCAAAGAGTTGGACTCAACTGAGCAGCTGAATAACAGCATAGAGTCACTGTGAATATAAAAAGCATGTCGAGTATTTAACTTAGTTTTTCACAAACGGAAGATTCCCAGCCAGTGTTAATCTCTCCCAGGAAGGACCTAGATCGAATGGAGGGGAGGCCCTAGTACTGAAATTTCCAGGTGTCCTTGACTGAGTGTCCTGTGAAGAGACTGAGTAGTGGGTGTTCTAGTCCAGACCCAGAGCAGCAGCAGCAGCAGCTTTCCAACCCCCTATGCCAAGATGCCATCCACACAGAACCTAGGAACCAGCCTCCCTGGATGAGCCATATCCCTTAACATACCCTCTACTGGGAACCAAGGCCAGAATGTTCTTGAACATGGGGCTTAGGAGTTTAGGCTTTACTTAGTAGGCAAAGGGAGCCATGGAAAGTTTTTGAACAGCAGCTACAGGATAAAATTGCTGAGCCAGTACCAACCCTCTCCAGTTCCTGGAGGCGTCAAGTATGTACAATACAGGGAGGTACAGAAGAGGAGGGAGAATCCACGGGAGTACCAGGTGGATTATATGGTGGGCCCCAAAGAGACGACCCCACGTCCCAAACAGCTGAACACCAGCAACCTAGATGAGTGTCAGGCTGGTAGAAGGTGCTTTGTAAAGGTGTGAAGGTGTGTGGGTATGAATAGCTGAGGCTTTTATGAATAGCTGTGGCCTTGAGAATCTTCTAGAGGAAAGTTGCTTCTGGTCTGTGGGTGCTGAAAACATTTTCATGTTCTCACTCATGTGGATTGAGGTGGAAGATCTCTGAAAGATGATGAGAGTTGTCTTTGTGACTGCTTTCTTAACCTCTAGTGTCTTGTCTGGGAACATAATCCAGAATAACAACGAAGACCCAAAAGGCATCTGAGCAACCCAAACAGATAGTACTGTCAACTGTCCAAATCAGACGTTTTATCTGCAGGACAGAGGCTTGTGTCTTCAGTGACAGCCCACCTACGTTTATTCTACACAGTTTCAACAGCTCCATGGTGGCAGAGACTACTGAGTGTCCACTTAGGTCCTTTCTTTTGCTCTTTCTTTTAGCAGTAGAGCCTCCAAGGTTAAAACCTGGATACACAGCTACCCTGTTAGAGACTACATATCCCAGCCTCCCTTGCAGGCTGGTGCAGCAATGGGACTAACTTATAGCCAATGGAATGTGAGTGGAAGTGATCTGTTTCATCTCTGGGCCACATTCTTAAAAGGAAGTTGCCTGCTCTCCACTGCTCTTTCCCCTTGTGCAGACTGGACCATGGACATGGGAATGGAAATGGGGGCATCTTTGATGCTGCTGCCAAGGACAGCATCCTAAGGTTGGCCGGTCAACAAGACCTTAAGAACCTGTTTCATGATGACCTAGAGGAGAAGAGCCCTGGACCATTGACACCTTGGTCTCTGTGACAATAGCTGGACCAAGAGCCTTACTGATAAACCTGATCATTCAAGCCCACAGTAGATGGGGAGCAGCATATTGGAAGGAGAAAGTTTTCATTAAACTGAAAGCACAGTGAAATTAGCAAAAGCCTAGAGTGAGAGGAGAGGAAACAGCTGTAAAACAAACTCAGAGTTTGGGATCATTCAGTTCAGGATCATGCCAAGAAGCCTTGGTGGCACTGTTATATTACAGGATAATGTTGGAAATGGTCACAACAATCTTGAATCATTGCTAAGTCACTTCAGTCGTGTCCGACTCTGTGCGACCCCATAGACGGCAGCCCACCAGGCTCCCCTGTCACTGGGATTCTCAAGGCAAGAACACTGGAGTGGGTTGCCATTTCCTTCTCCAATGCATGAAAGTGAAAAGTGAAAGTGAAGTCGCTCAGTCATGTCTGACTCTTAACAACCCCATGGACTGTAGCCCACCAGGCTCCTCCATTCATGGGATTTTCCAGGCAAGAGTACTGGAGTGGGGTGCCGTTGCCTTCTCTGCTTGAATCATTAAAAGAAAGTTAATTGTGACAGAATATTTTATATTGAAAGAAAAGCAACTATGTGATATATTTAGAAAGTAAATATGATAGAAAATAGTTGACATAAAACTTGCATGCTTAAGGGTAGACACCTTCGGCATCTATTCAAAATAATACCTTTCCTGATGGGCCAGAAAGTAGAGGCTTTGATTCACTGATATGTACCTTCTCCCCCACTAGATTATAAATCCTTTTAAGATCAGCTTGTAGGGACTTGCCTGGTGGTCCAGTGGCTAAGACTCCCAAGGCAGGGGGCCAGGGTTCCATCCCTGGTCAGGGAACTCGATCCCACATGCCACAACTAGGAGTTTGCATCCCGCCAATAAAGACCCTGTGTGCTGCAAGTAAGATCCAGTGCAGCCAAATAAATAAATATTTTTTTTAAATCAGATTGTATCTCCTTTTTCTTTCTATTCCTAGTATCTGGCACAATGATGACTCAAATAAATATTCCTTAATTGCTAAGGGGGTGAAATCTGTGTTACCTTAGATTCCAGAGCTTAGTGGTTCCACGAGCTGATGTGGACGATTGAGCAGTGAAGTTGCCTGAGGTCCCAAAATACCCTGATGGAGAGCTTCAGGAGCATAGCCCTCTTAGCCAAGAGTGTTAAGAGCCCAGGTTGACCCTACTCCTGTTGTCTAGAAATCATTTCATCAGAAACACTCTCTTGAACTCAGAAGGCCAACATGCTCAGGATTTTCATTGCAGAACTGGTTGTAATTCCAAAACCAAATACAACTGAACACAGCCTACACAACAGGGCGTGGCCTTTCTGCACTGTCCAGATGAGATGTTCAGGAAAACTCAAAATGGGAGGGAAAAAGCGGGAGGCCCGGGAAAGTTAGCTCGGCGTGCTCACTGTTGGTTTCACATCACTTCGACTCCTAGGATTTTAGGTTTCAAGGCAGCAGAGCTACACTGTTGTCCCCATCACCCCAAGGCTGGTGCTGGGTCAGATTGCTAAGCAGCCTGTAAGAAGGTGGGGGATGGGCCTGGAAGTAACGATCTTGAAAGTCCGCAGATTTTGCTATACGATCCAGAAGTAAACGTAGCCACTGATAGGGACAGTGTTTCCAAGGCAGAACTACATCACTATTAACACTTTAAGTGATAATGCAGATACTGTAGGGTATCCCCTGCCCCCAAGAGCCCAGTCAAGACTCTGCAAGAAAGTGGGTCAATTTTGGGAGCTTGGACTTCTGTCACAACACCCTCTTATCTGTCTTTCCCGCCAACTCGTTGGAAAAGACCCTGATGCTGGGGAAGATTGAGGGCAGCAGAAGAGGAAGACAGAGAATGAGATGGTTGGATGGCATCACCAACTCAATGGACATGAGTTTGGGCAAACTCTGGGAGATAGAGAAGAACGAGGAAGCCTGGCGTGCTGCAGTCCATGGGGTTGCAAAGAGCTGGATATGACTGAGTGACTGAACAACAGCAACAACAATAGGAATTTGATTTCCTGTTCAGAAGGTAGGGGAGTAGCATATTGGGATTTTCATGTCCTCTGTCTAGTCAGAGGACACACACACAGCACAGATCCCTCACTGGAAGCAGGACTTCCAAGGATGGTGGGCCCAGAGTGGAGAAGACAGAGCCCTCTAACCATGTGGTCCTCAAGGCAGAGAATCCAGGCCTCCCCTCTGCTGGGACAGCCCTGGCCTCCCTGCCCTCCCTTACCCCTGGCCTCAGGCTGGGTCCCCACTCACCAAGGCCCCACCAGGTAGATGCTCTTAGCTTGCAGCAGCCTCTTTGACTAGTACTTCTGTCCTGGAAGAGATGAAAGTCAGGACTAGTTGGGGGGTGGTTGTGGTCTCTGTCATTCAGCATGCACAGCCACTACCAATGATCAATATTGGAAACTGCCGGTGGGCGAGGTCAGAGGCGGATGCTGGTGACATCATAAAGGAAGCACCACTGTCATGATGGAACTCTGGGCACGTGTCGGAGAGGGAGCACTTTCCTAACCAGAAATGAGCTAAACTGAACATTTCCAGGGCAGATCTGGAGGTCTAAAGCCTGCACAACCTCACCTCCATCCTATCTTAAGCCTAGCTGATGCCCTGTAGGATCACGTCATGAAAGACTACTTGGAAACTATATTATCAGTGGTGAGCATGATATAATATATGCTGAAGTAGAAATATAATGTGTACTTGAAACATACAATATTATAAACTAATGTTACCTCAATAAAAAATTAATTAAATACTTGGGTACTCATTTGATATTTATTGAGGCTAGAGACCATCCCTGACTCCCACCCGGAGCGGATCCTCAAGGGGCAGAAATATGGGTTTCTTATAGGATTTCTTCTAGGCTGCAAAGTGAGGGTCCTGTCTCCATGGCCAGGCTCTTGAAAGCAGCTCTGTTGTCCTCTGGGAGTTGGCATCAGTTTCTGGTAATGAACACGTTCTTTGTTTTATAACCTGCATTAACTTTCTGAAATACAGTATACAATTAGAGAAGTATATATAAAATAGAAATGAGCACTGTAATGAATAATCATAAAGCAAACACTTATGTAACCATTACCCAAGTCAAGAAATAGAACATTATACCAGACATTTCTCTGTTCAGTTCAGTTCAGTTCAGTTCAGTCACTCAGTCGTGTCCGACTCTTTGTGACCCCATGAACCACAGCACTCCAGGCCTCCCTGTCCATCACCAATTCCGGAGTCCACCCAAACCCATGTCCATTGAGTCGGTGATGCCATCCAACCATCTCATCCTCTGTCGTCCCCTTCTCCTCCTGCCCTCAATCTTTCCCAGCATCAGGGTCTTTTCCAATGAGTCAGATGGCCAAAGTATTGGAGTTTCAGCTTCAACATCAGTCCTTCCAACGAACACCCAGGAGTGATCTCCCTTAGAATGGACTGGTTGGATCTCCTTGCAGTTCAAGGGACTCTCAAGAGTCTTCTCCAACACCACAGTTCAAAAGCATCAATTCTTCGGTGCTCAGCTATTTTTATAGTCTGACTCACATCCATACATGACGACAGGAAAAACCATAGCCTTGACTAGACGGACCTTTGTTGGCAAAGTAATGTCTCTGGTTTTTAATATACTGTCTAGGTTGGTCATAACTTTCCTTCCAAGGAGTAAGCGTCTTTTAATTTCATGGCTGCAATCACCATCTGCAGTGACTTTGGAGCCCAGAAAAATAAAGTCAGCCACTGTTTCCACTGTTTCCCCATCTATCTGCCATGAAGTGATGGGACCAGATGCCATGATCTTAGTTTTCTGAATATTGAGCTTTAAGCCAACTTTTTCACTCTCCTCTTTCACTTTCATCAAGAGGCTCTATAGTTCTTCACTTTCTGCCATAAGGGTGGTGTCATCTGCATATGTGAGGTTATTGATGTTTCTCCCGGCAATCTTGATTCCAGCTTGTGCTTCTTCCAGCCCAGCGTTTCTCATGATGTACTCTGCATATAAGTAGGGTGACAATATACAGCCTTGATGTACTCCTTTTCCTATTTGGAACCAGTCTGTTGTTCCATGTCCAGTTCTAACTGTTGCTTCCTGACCTGCATACAGATTTCTCAAGAGGCATTTCTCTGTATTGCTGTCCAATCACACCCCTTTCTCCTCCATCTGCCCTCCACCAAGAGATGCTGCTGCTAAGTCACTTCAGTCGTGTCCGACTCTATGCGACCCCATAGTGGGTTGCCATTTCTTTCTCCATCCACCCAGAGATAGGCTCCTCTTAACTTTAATGGTAACCTTCACTTCCTTTTCTTTATACTTTTACCACCTGATTATTAATCCCTAATCAATAGAGTTTGGTTGTGTTTCTTTTTAAAGTGGATATTAATGGAATTTATTCTATATATACATAGAATCTATTATATATACACTTATATACTTATACTTCTTGTTGGGCTTTTATGCAACATTGTATTTTAAAAAATTTATTCAAGGCCTCCCTCAGAAATGTTGCCATGTAAAGACATTTTTAAAAATTTTTATTTATGTATCTATTTTATTTTTGGCTGCGCTGGATCTTCATTGCTGTGCACAGGCTTTCGTTGGTGCAGAGGGCGAGGGCTACTCTCTAGTTTCCGTGTGTGGGTTTCTCTTTGCAGCGGCTTCTCTTGTTGCAGAGCACAGGCTGTAGAGTGAGGGCTCAGTAGTTGGGGCTCACTGGCTTAGTTGTCCTGTGGCATCGTCCCAGTTCAGAGATCAAAACTGTGTCCTCTGCCTTGGCAGGCATATTCTTAACCACTGGACCTCCAGAGAAGTCTAACATTGTATTTTAAACGTTCATTCAAGTTGTGGTGTGCAGCTGCTTATTCATTGTTATTGCTTCATGGTACTCCTTAGCTTGACTCTGCCGTAATTAATTTATCCTGTTTGGTGGAAATTTCTGTTTGTCAGCTTGTTTTCCAAAACAATGCCCCTGTGCCTGGTACACATGTGCTACACAGTTTCTGTAGACCAAAAGTAAAGTTGAGGGAATGATTGTCCACTTTGGGGGTGCATGTCTTCAGCTGTACTAATTAATGCTGTTTCCAAAGTAGGGTTGTATCAGTGTGTACATCTACCAGCAGGGGGCGAAGTTTCTGATGGTATCCATCCTTCCTGATATATTTGACACTGATGGTCTTTGTGACTATCCTGGTAGGAGTTTTAGTAGTGTCTCATGTGGTTTCAATACACATTTCATGAATTATTGAGATGAGGTATATGATCACAAATGTATTGACCATTTGGAGTTCCTTTTCTGGAGATATTTGTTCAAGTCTTTCACCCATTTTTATTTTAAGTTGAGCTGTCTTTTAATTGATTTGAAAGGTATTATAAATAGCCTTGCAATTATCTGCTCCTGTTTTGGGTCTTGCCTTTTTGGTCTATGGTGTTCTCAAGTTAACCAGAGTTTTAAATGTTAATTTAGCAAAATTTATCTATCTCTTTGTATCATATTTAAGAAATGTTTCCTGATTCTGAGGACATAAAGACATTTTTCTGTACTATCTTCTAAAAACTTGAGAGTTCTTTTGCATCTTGCAGTTAAGTCTATACCAACACTCATCAGTGACAATGGCTGAGGAGGTAACTCCAGAAGTCTGTCCCTCCCCAAAGGCAGTGAACAAACTTGCAAAAAACTATCAGAGTCAACTTTTTTGGAACTCTGGAAACTACCTGAAGGCTTGTAGCATCCAGGAAATGCTTCATCGAGCAAAAAACAGCTGAATCTCAGTAAGAAAGCTTTACGGTATTTTAAAAATACACCATTTTTTAGAGTAATTTTAGGTTCACAGCAAAATTGGGCAGAGATTTTATTTGCCCATGGTTCCACATATGCTCAGCCTCTTTATCATCAAAATGAACTCCCATTGACACATCATAGTCACACAAAATCCATAATTTATTTTAGGGTTCACTCTTGGTGTTGTACAACCCAAGGGTTTTGACAAATGCATGCTGACACTTAGCCCCATTATAATAGCCTCAGAGCAGTTCTATTGCCCTAGAAATCCTCTCTGCTCTGCCTATTCATCTCTCTCTCTCTTTCACTACTGGTTCTTTTACTGTGTCCATAATTTTGCCTCTTCCAGAATGTCATGTAGCCTTTTCAGATGCTTCTTTCATTTTCTTATTGTTCAGTTGCTACGTCATGTCTGCTTCTCTGCAACCCATGGACTGCAGTACACCAGGCTTCCCTGTCCTTCACTGTCTCCCGGGATTTGCTCAGACTCGCCCGTTGAGTTGGTGATGCCATCCACACCCTTCTTTCAGTTAGTAATATGCATTTAAGTTTCCCACATGTCTCTTCGTGGCTTGAGAGCTCATTTCTTTTTAGTGCTGAATTCTATTCCATTGTTTGAATGTGCCTTAGCTTATTTATTCACTCACCTACTGAAGGACATCTTGGCTATTTGTGAAGGACATCTTGGCAATTATGAATACCTGGCAAATATGACCATCCATGTGCAAGTTTTTGTGTGGACATAGGTTTTCAGTTCATTTGGGTAAACATTAAGTGGTCTAACTGCTGGGTCATTTGGTAATGTTATGTTTAGTTTGGTAAGAAACTGCCAAATTAACATCTAAAAAGGCTATACCATTTTTCATTTCCACCTCAATCAGTAAGGGTTCCTGGGGCTCCACGTCCTTGCCAGCGTTTGATTTTGTCCGTGTTCTGGATTTCAGTCATTCCAGTAGGTGTTTTCTGCTACCTCGTTGCTGTCATAATTTGCAGTTCTCTGGTGACATACACCATCGAACATCTTTTCACGTGCTTGTTACACCCTGTATATCTTTGCTAGGGAGCTGTCTGTTCAGGCTTTTTGCCTGTTTTTAAATCAGGTTACTAATTTTCTTCTGAGTTTTGAAAAAAATCTTTACATATTTTGGATAACAATCCTTTATCAGATATGCCTTTTGCAAATATTTTTCTCCATCTGTGGCTCATCTGTGTCTTTCGCAGAGCAAATGTTTTTAATTTAATTAAGTCTGGTTTAACAATTCTCTCTTCTGTGAATCACACCCTTTTGTTGTGTGCCTGTTGTATCCAAAAAGTCATCATGTCAAAGGTCATCTAGCTTTTCTCCTGTGCTGTCTTCTAGGGGTTTTATAGTTTTGAATTTTACATTTAGCTCTATGATGCTTTTCGAGTTAATTTTTTTGCAAAGGGTATAAACAAATTCTGATAGAGTTTGCCACTGGTAGATCTTTCCCGTGACAAATGCTAAAGGGAGTCCTTAAGGCTGCCATGAAAAGATAATAGACGGTAATGCGGTTCTGTATGAAGAAATAAAGAACACAGGAGGTAGCTGCACAGATCAATATAAAAACTAGTATTAATGTATTCTGGGTTTGTAGTTCCTCTCTTTCCTGTATGATTTAAAAGATAACCACATAAAGCCAAAATTATAAATCTAGGCACACAATATATGAAGACATAATTTGTGACAGTACAGCATAAAGGTGGGTGTAGAGCTATACAGGAACAAAGTTTTTGCATACTATTGAAGCTAAGTTGATATTAATCTGCACTGTGTGTGGTCTGCTAAGTCCCTTCAGTCCTGTCCAACTCTTTGTGACCCTGTGGATGGTAGCCTGCCATGCTCCTCTATCCATGGGGTTCTCCAGGCAAGAATACTGGTGTGGGTTGCTGTAGTGGGAATTTCTAATAATGTACTTTCACAGCCTTGAGAAATTTCTTAGAAATAGCACCTGGAAAAACAGCATACATATATCAAGAAACTGTGTTGATGATTATTTTTCATGTTTTTCTTAGAATAATAGCCTTGTTACAGACCCCAAGGCCAGACCCAGAAGAGAGTATGACTGGAATCATGAAAGCATGGACCTTGGAACACCGGGTCGGCGTTAGGTGTGAACACTGCCTACACACTTGCTGATTGTTCCCGAGACTATCCCAGAAGGGAATGGTCTGGGGTGAAAACAGGGAGATCGGGACTATGTCAATGTAGTGTCTTAGGAAAGACAGATCAAAGAAAGTTTTGTAGTCTGCAATTAGGAATAAAAACTGGCCTCAGAGTGGACTCGCACCTCAGTCCAGTAGAGGCTGTAGGTCCCCTGACCCATTGCACCAGTTTTTGTGTTCTGTTTTAATTCTCGTAGCTCGCTCCCGGACCTTTAAGACAACAGGCTGCCATGCCCTCTTCCAGGGAATCTTCCCAACCCAGGGATCCAACCGAAGTCTCTTAAGTTTCCTGAATTGGCAGAGGGGTTCTTTACCTCTAGTGCCACCTGGGAAGCCCTTAGTCTGCACTAGATTATTGTAAATTAAGATGCTTCAAATTAAGATGTTAGCTGTAATCCTCAGGGCAATCATTAAGAAAATAACTCAAAAATAGACAACAAAAAGAAATAACAAGGAAAGTAAAAAAGTGAAAGTGTGAACGTTGCTCAGTTGTGTCTGACTCTTTGCGACCCCATGGACTATACAGTCCATGAAATTCTCCAGGCCAGAATACTAGACTTGGGTAGCGGTTCCCTTCTCCAGGGGACCTTCCCAACTCAGGGATAGAACCCAGGTCTCCCACATTACAGGAGGATTCTTTACTGTCTGAACCACCAGGGAAGCCCAAGTATATTAGCAAATAAACAAAATAAATATATATTTAACAGAAAAGAACAGTGCTGGATAAAATAAAGAACAAAAATAATATAAGACTTAAGAAAATAGCAAAATAGCAGAAGTCCTTCCTTTTCAGTAATTACTTTAAATATAAATGGATTAAACTCTCCTATTAAGAGGCAGAAACCAGCAGAATAAATTTTAAAAAGACATGATGCAAGTATAAACTGTCTGCAAGAGACTCACTTTAGATCCAAAGACACAAATAGGTTCAAAGTGAAAGATGGAAATAAACTGTCCATGCAAACAATAATCAAAGGGAGCTAGAGTGGCTGTATTATGTCAGAAAAATAAATTGTCAGAAAAAATAAACTCGAAGACCAAATTGTTACAAGAGACAAAAAATGGCATCATATAATGATAAAAGGGTCATTTCATCGAATAGATATAACAATTATAAGAGCTCCCCTGGTGGCTCAGTGGTAAAGAATCTGCCTGCCAATGCAGGAGATGTGGGTTTGATCTCTAGGTCAGAAAAATCCCCTGGAGAAGGAAATGGCAACCCACGCCAGTATTCTTTCCTGGGAAATCCCATGGACAGAGGAGCCTGGCGGGCTACAGTCCATGGGGTTATAAGAGGGTCAGACGTGACTTAGGGACTAAGCAACAATAACATAACAATTATAAACATAATGATAGCGACAGAGGCATCGAAACATATGAAGAAAAAACTGACAAGATTAAAGCGGTAAATAGACAATTTGACAATAAAAGTTGGATACTTCAGCACTGTTTTTAATAGTAGAACAACTCTATAGAAATCAGCAAAGATAAAAAAAAATACTTGCATAACATTATAAAACAACTAGTCCTAGCAGACATCTGTAGAACACTCCACTCAACAACAGCTGCGTACACATTCTTCTCAGTGCGTACTGAGAACCCAGTGTGTGTTGAACATTCTCCAGGACAGAATACAAGTTAAGCTATGAAAGAAATTGCAGGGCGTTTAAGTATATAAAATATCTTCTCTGACCACAAATATCTTGTATTATGGTCTCTGATCATAATATACAAAATATTCTTCTCTGACCACAGTGGAATAAAATTAGAAACCAATAATAGAAAGAAATCTAGGAAACTCACAAAAATATGTAAAAATTAGCACATGTTTAAATAAACTTAAAAAATATTTGGTTCTCTGTGTTTAGGTTCAATTTCTCAAGTTCCAGAACAAACCTGGTGATAACTTGACTCAGGTTGGATCAAACCTGTAGATAAGTTGGGTGATTTGACATTTTTAAATTATTGAAACTCCCAATCCAAGAATATGGTATATCATACCAACAGTATGATAAGGTTTTACCATTTTTCCTATAGAGGTCTTGTACATCTTTTAAAAAATTTATTTCCAAATTCCGGCATTTTTGTATTTAAATAATACATTAAAATGTTCCCATTTTCAAAATACTTGTTTTGCTATATAGGAATATAATTGATTTTTATATACTGACTTTTGTATTCATCACCTTTGTTAAACTCTATTTATTTTAATAATTCCTAGATTATTTTAGATTATACAAGTTTATCATCTGTACAATTTGTTTCTTCCTTTCCTATCTGTAATGAACTGAATTGTGCCCCCCTCCCGATTCATCTGTTGAAGCCCCAACCCTCAGTGTGATTAAATTTGAAGAAAGTGCCTTTAAGGAGGAGATCAAGGTAACTGATGTCATGAGGATGACCTTAATGTCAGGAGGATGACCTTAATGTCATGAGGATGACCTTAATGTCATGAGGAACCTTAATCCAGTAGGATTGATGTTCTTGCAAGAAGAGGAAGAGGGACTTCCCTTGTGGTCCAGTGGCTAAGACTCTGGGTTCCCACTGCAGGGGGCCCAGGTTCGGTCCCTGGTCAGGCAACTAGATCCCTCATGCTGAAGCTGGAGTTTGTGTGCTGCAACTAAAGATCCCGGTGCAGCCAAATAATTAAATAAATATTTCTTGTAAAGAAAGAAGAAGAGAACAGGAGCTCCTTCTCTCTATGCCCAGAGGAGAGCCCAGATGAGGACACAGCAAGAAGGTGACCATCTGCCAGGAAGGAGAGACTCTTCACCAGAAAGCAACTCTGCTGGCCCCTTGATCTTGACCGTCTAGCCCCCAAAACTGCAAAAAACAAATTTCTGTTGTTTAAGCCACCCAGGCTGTGGTATTCTGTTATGGCAGTCCCAGCAGACTAATATAACACCCTTACACCTTTTTCTTTCTTTCTTTCTTCTTTTTTCTTCCTTCCTCCCTCCCTCCTCCTCCTCTCTCTCTCTTCTTTCTGAGCTAAGATGTAAATATAAAATGTAATAGTATATTTGTCTGTTTCCAACCATAAGGGAAAACTTTTATTGCTTCACCACTAAGCATGATGTTTACTCTAATTTTAATAGATATCCTTTATCAGATTCAAGAAGTATCCCTCTCTTCCTAGTTTATATCATGAATAGATGTTAAATGTTATTATCGGTCGCTTCACAGTAACTTTTTTTCTCTTTGACATGTTAGCGTGGCAACTTACAATGACTGCTGTGACTTCTTATAGATTTTGTTTTAATTCTTTTTTCCCATGCAGATATCGTAAGCATTTATTTCTTTTAAAATAGTAAGCATATATTTCACATCCTGTGATCAAGGATTCCACTGCTTCAAGTCATTTGTTTCTGTTGGCTGTTCTTTCTGCTGGTTCTTACTCACACTGTCTTGTTTCCTTGTGTGCTTGGCTATGTTTTACTTAATTGTCTGCTATACAGATGGACATTGCATTTAAAAAGTATTTGCTGAAATACTTTGAGGCCTAGGGTCATAGTGCTTTCCCCAGAGAGGATGTTTATTTGCTTTTGCTTTTTAATACTGAGGGCTGCCATACTGGAAATACCTTAAGTCTTGTTAAAGTATGGAGGTTTTCTTGATCACAGGTGTGACAAGAACCTGGCTAAAAGATTACACAAAACTTTATTTCTAATTCATTGTTACACTGAGGACTTGTCCTTTTGGGTGCTAGCTTAAAGTTTTTGTTCATTCGCTCAGTCATATCCAGCTCTTTTCAACCCCATGGACTGCAGCATTCCAGGCTTCCTTGTCCTTCACTTTCACCCAGAGTTTGCTCAAATTCATGTGCACTGAGTTGGTGATGCTATCTAACCATCTCATCCTCTGCCAGCTCCTCCTTTTGCCTTCAATCTTTCCCAGCATCAGGGTCTTTTCTAATGAGTTAGATGGCCACAGTATTGCAGCTTCAGCTTTAGCCTTTCCAATGAATATTCAGTATTGATTTCCTTTAGGACGGACTTGTTTGATCTTGCTGTCCAAGGGACTCTCAAGAGTCTCCTCCAGGATCACAGTTTGAAAGCATCAATTCTTTGGTGCTCAGCCTTTTTTATGGTCCAGCTCTCATATCCATATATGACTACTGGAAAAACTGTAGCTTTGACTAGATGGACCTTTGTTGGCAAAATAGTATCTCTGCTTTTTATTATGCTATCTAGGTTTATCATAGCTTTTCTTCCAAGGAGCATTTTTTAATTTCATGGCTAGAGTCACCATCTGCAGTGATTTTGGAGCCCAAGAAAATAAAGTCTATCACTGTTTCCATTTTATCCCCATCTATTTGTCATGAAGTGATGGGACTGGATGTCATGATCTTAGTTTTTAGAATGTTGAGTTTTAAGCCAGCTTTTTCACTCTCCTCTTTCACTTTCATCAAGAGGCTCTTTAGTTCCTCTTCGCTTTCTGCCATTAGGGTGGTGTCATCTGCATATCGGAGGTTATTGATATTTCTCCCAGCAATCTTGATTCCATCTTGTGCTTCATCCAGCCCAGCATTTTGCATGATGTACTCTGCATATAAGTTAAATAGGCAGGGTGACAATATACAGCCTTGATGTACTCCTTTCCCAATTTGGAACCAGAGTAGATGTTTTTCTGGAACTCCCTTGCTTTCTCCATGATCCAATGAATGTTGACGATTTGATCTCTGGTTCCTGTGCCTCTTTGAAACCCAGCTTCTACATCTGGAAGTTCTTGGTTCATGTACTCCTGAAGGGTTTTGAGCATAACCTTGCTAGCATATGAAATGAATGCAATTGTACGGTAGTTTGAACATACTTTGCTTCAAGTATGGGAGTTTCAACTCACCATTTTGGGTGGCCTAGCAGCCAAAGCCACAGCCCAAGTTTGCATCTTTCTCTTCTAGTTTGCAGTGTCTATAGAGCTAAAGCATCTTCCTCACCTTCTTATCAGCTGTTCAATGTCTTTAATTTAGAATATGTAATTCATATACTTTTAAGGAAACCCTTTTATTGAGACATAATTCATATGCCATATAAATCACTCATTTAAATGTACAATTCAATGGTTTTCAGTATATTCACAGATTCGTGCAGTCATCACCAAGTCTAAATTTAGAACGCTTTGTCACCTCCAAAAGATACTTCATACCAATTAACTGTCACTTCTGTTTCCCTCCACCTTCCTCCCCCAGCCCTAGGAAAACACTCATCCACTTTCTGTTTTCACAGATGTGCCTATTCTGGACATTTCATAAAAATGGAATCGTCCAATATGTGGTCTCTTAAGACTGGCTTTTTTCACTTGATGTGATATTTTCATGGTTCATCCATGTAGTCCATTTCCTTTTAATGTAATTATTTCTATGGTTGGGTTTAAATCTACCATCTTGCTATTTTTTTTCCCATTCATCCCATATGTTCTTTGTTCTGTTTTTTGCCTTTTTTCTTGCCTGAGTATTTTTTAGGAGTTCATCTGTTGGCTTATTAGTTATTCCTTTCTCTTTTCTAGTGTTTGTTCTAAAGTTTACAATGTGCATCTTTAATTTCTACCTTTAAATAATGTTACCCTACATCACATGTTACACAAGAAACTTACAACATTGTGTTCCTTTTCTTCCTCTCCTGTCCTTAGTGCTTTTTTGGTCATGCATTCTACTTCTGTCCTTATTATAAGCTCCACAGTACATTGTTATTATTTTTGCTTAAGATTTTAATCTTTAACATAAATTTTTGAATGAGGAGAAAATATTTTACTTTCACCATTTTCCATATTTATTTATTTGTAGAGATTTGAGTTTCTACTTTTACCGTTTTTCATATTTATTTATTTATTTCTTTGTAGAGATTTGAGTTTCTACCTGATATCATTTCCCTCAAGCCTTCAATAGGTCTGCAGATGATGAGTTCCCTTAGCTGTATCCCTGGAAACAAATCTAGGTTGACAATTCTTTCTTTTTTCTGGTAAGATGTTAAAAATTTAGTTCCATAGTCTCCTGACTTGTATTATTTCTACTAAGTAATCAGATATTATTCATATATTTTCCTTCCTGCATAAATATTTCTTTTTACCTTGGCTCCAGGAAAAGAAATTTTTTTATCATTGATCTCATTGATAATGATCATCACTGATAATGACATATCATTATCATATCATTGATTTTCAGCAGTTTAAATATGATGTACCTTGGTGTCATGCTCTTGTGCTTGGCAATGGTTCAGGTTCTTGGATATGTGCATTTATATTATTCAAAAAATTTGAAAAACTTTCAGCCTTTATTTTTCAAATATGCACCCCCTCGATGATATGGAATAATTTTATATATTATTCCCATTGATATTGTCACAGGCTACTGAGACTCTATTCCTCTTTATGGTCTTTTTTCCTCTCTGGTTCTCCTGTAGCCCCTTTAGAAGTCATCCAGATCCTAATGGAGAACCTAAAAGTCCTTCTGCTACTGCTGCTGCTAAGTCGCTTCAGTCGTGTCCAACTCTGTGAGACCCCATAGATGGCAGTCCAATAGGCTCCCCCGTCCCTGGGATTCTCCAGGCAAGAACACTGGAGTGGGTTGCCATTTCCTTCTCCAATGCATGAAAGTGAAAAGTGAAAGTGAAGTCGCTCAGTCGTGTCCGACTCTTCACGACACGAAGAGACCAGAACCAGCCGTGGTATTCTAATCAGCACAACCACCCATCCCCTCCTTTCAATAAGCAGATGAAGATGATCAGAGAGCAGTCAGTCCCAGGGGAGACCAGCTACATAATTTTCCAGGATATGTAACGAGTAGCTCCTTGTTCAAACATCATAAAGAATTTCAAGACAACCCGGCATTTGACCAAGTGTGGGGCCCTCCTGGGCACAGCAAATGTCCCCAGGCTAAGAGCAGGAATGCTTGGTTTTCCCTCCACTTTCTGGATGTGGAAGGAGGGTTGCTAGAGCTTATCCCCAGAGAGGCGGTGCCTGTGGGAGAGAGGTGGACACCCCATTCCTTAGTTGAGTGCCTGCCGACTGGTCAACCTATCCCGCCTTGGGGTGAGGTGGGGGTGGAAAAGAGAATGAACAGAGACAGAGCCAGGCAGTGAAGGTGGCCTGCACACGCCCATTTGGCCAGTCAAGGACGCAGGGATTTCCTGTGGGTCAGTCCCTCCTAAGGAGGAAGAATTCCAGTGGGGGGGCATCCAGGGGCAAGAACGGACAGGATATGTTCAAAACAGCCTAGCCAGATGACGCTTCTCCCCAGAGAACCCAATTGCTCACCCCACTTGAAAGACGTCACCCCCAGGAGACACTTGTCATCAGGAAGTGTTGGCCCAGAGAACAAAACCTGTGGTGCGAAGAGCTGACTCATTGGAAAAGACCCTGATGCTGCGAAAGATTGAAGGCAGGAGAAGGGGACGACAGAGGATGAGACGGTTGGATGGCATCACCGACTCAATGGACATGAGTTTAGGTGAACTCTGGGAGTTGGTGATAGACAGGGAGGCCTGGCATGCTGCAGTCCATGGGGTGGCAAAGAGTCGGCCATGACTGAGCGACTGAACTGAACCGAACTGAACCCCCTTCCAGCTCTTCCACCCTCCATTTATACCCCAACCTCAAACTCAAGGGAGGTCAAGGCTTTCTGATGGGGGAGGGAAGGAGGAGAAGCCCCCTCTCCACTCCTAGCATTGCTTGGCACTAGGGGAGGATCACCCTATATTTGCATTTGATGTTTAGCTTTTAAATTGGATTAAACTAAACTGGATTTTTAATCATTTAAAAATACTAGGGAATTTGATCAGAAAACTTGAAGTCTGCCAGGAATATTTTTCGAGAGAAGACCTTTGACAAAGCGTGGGTGAAGGCGGTGATAAGAAACAAAGCAACAACATGTCGCGTTTGATCCTGTCACGTTCAGACTTCCCCACAAACCAGGTCCACATGAATAGGAATAGGTCTGAAGGGTGTACAGCTGGGTATCAGGTAACAGTCGGGCTTGGGGATTTTGTACAAAGACAAGCAGTGATCTTTAACAAGGGAGGCATTCTGTCCTCCACCCAGGCTGCCTTCCGAGTCTCCAGCCCGTCCACTCATTCAGTCCCCATTTATAAGCAGCCTTGCCCCATGGCGGGGAGAGGAGGTGGGATGTTGTGGGGCAGCCCTCAGCCAGCTCTGGGGGAGGGGGGATGAACTCCATCCTCAGCCTCCCCACCCCACAGCTGTATAAGCCCCTCAGGACACAGAGACCCAGCCTCATTCATCTCTGTCTCCCACAGCACCGGGACAAGCCTCATGAAAGTCTGAAACATCGGAACACCACCTCAGAGCCAGGAAAGCGCCCATCACCAGGGAGGGGCCAGGCGGGCACAATTCGCAGGGGGCTGGGCCAGGGGACGGGAGGATGGACATGGGCACACAGGATGAGCAACTTGGCCGCAGAACGGTCCATCACTCTGGGCCGTTCAGGATGACTGGTCACCCGAGGGCAGGATCGGGGTTGGATGGAGCGGGGAGGGCGGCTTGGTGGAAATGCAGTGAGGACAGAGAGCGGGGGCTGAAATGGCAGCGGAGGGCGGGGCTGACACGAGCTGCCTTTCCTGTGTTCCTGCGGCTTCTCCACCTTGTGGGGGAACAAAGCCTCTCTCTGCTGGGAGGGTGTGTGTGTGTGTGTGTGAGAGAGAGAGAGAGAGAGAGAGAGCGAGCTTCCTCTGTCTCCCCCTCTCTCTCTCTCTCCCTCCAGAAGGCCTGCCCCCTCCTTCGAAGCTCCAGTGGCCATGACTCAGCAGGAAAGCCAGACCTGCTCCAGCGCAGCTGCTGAATGCCCCCATCACCACCCCCCCCCACACACACACCGCCAGCTCCCTGCCGGGCTTCCCTTCCTCGGCACCCACATGGAGGATCAGAGGCAAGGATATCTCTGACCCCATCAGAAAGACAGGGGGCAAGAACCCAGAGCAGGGAGCGGGGCAGACTGAAGGCACAGCCTCCCTTGCTGAGAGGAGGGATGATGTTCCCCGGGCTCGGAGAACCTGGAGACAGGGCAGAGCCAGGGTCCCTGGCGATCAGGGACCAGGGGGTGGTGAGGCCGTGGGTGAAGCCAGCACCGCCCACAGCTCTCTGTCTCAAAGTGACCACCAGACCGCAGATCAGGTATGTGGCTTCCTGCCAACATTATCAGCGAGGTCCTGGTTTCTCTCCCCACTCTTGTCCCTGGAAAGCTGGTGAGGACGGCCTGCGCTGTGAACATTCTCTTGCCCTCCAAAGTCGCCTCCACGATCAGGCAGCTGCTAAAAGTTCCGCCATCAGACTCCTACCTAGCATGGGTAGTTTGTGAAGGTGTCACAGGCTTTAAAGAGCTGGTTCCCCTTGCAGGTGCCACCTACCAGCTGGGTGGTCGGGACCAACTCCCTGGCAGCCCTCGGGCTCTGTGCCTTGATCTAGCAAGTGGGAATTAGGAGCCTATGGGGCAGGGCTGGGATGAGGGTGCAGGAAAGACGATATTAACATCTGAGCCCTCATTCACACCCTGGGGTGCCTGAAGCCCCTTCCTGCAGAACCGGGAATGAGCAGGCAAAGGGGTGTTTTAAAAGGAGGCAGAGGGGCTTCCCTGGTGGCTCTGTGGTAAAGAATCTGCCTGCCAGTGCCCGAGACACAGGTTCGATCCCTGGTCAGGGAGGATCCCACACGGCTCAGAGCAACTAAGCCTGTGCACCACAACTATTGAGTCTGTGCACTCGAGCCTAAAACCACAACTGCTGGGTCCACACGCAGCAGTTCCTGAAGCCGGCCTGCCTGAGAGCACATGCTCTGCATCAAGAGAAGCCGCCGCAATGAGAAGCCAGTGCACTGCAGCTACAGAAAAGCCCGCACAGCAACGAAGACCCAGAACAGCTCAAGATAAAAATAAATTAATTAAAATTATTAAAAAAAAAAAAAAAAGGCAGAGGAGAGAAAAAGATGAGACTGAGTGGTCTTGGCCTCAAGAGGTGTCTCCTAGGCAGGAAAGATAAGGCGGTGGGGGTCAGGAAGAAACACTTGGCAGAATCCTACCAGCCTCTTTGCCCAACTTCCCAGGGCAACCACCGTCACCTCTACTGTGTGGCAGCTGATGTCACAGGGCCTCCCCGCTCATGGCTGCCCTCATGTCACTTCAGCCAGACTCCACTCTAGAAAGGGAGGGGAGAGTAGTGTTGGGCACACTGTGGGTGGGAAAGAAGATGCCGTAGCTGGACCAGCAGGACAGGACGATGGGCAGCTGAGAGCATGAGGGTAGTGGGTGCACAGTACTGACTGTTGCCAATGGTGATCATTACAACAGAACACAAGTGTCATTTACATGCAGGGAGGAAAGAGCAGGAAGTTCAGGGCTGGCAAAGCCCTTCACGACATCGGGACCCAGGTTCCTTGTGTATCATTTCCTCACCATTCTCGGTATGCATCTCGTGGTCCAAAATGGTTGTTCAAGTGCCAGCCATCAAGCCAACATTCCACCAGTAGGAAGTATGAAAGAAGGCTGAGCAAGGACATACCCTCTCTACCGAAGGACACTCCTTGGAAGTTATTTTCATGATTATTTCATTTATCTCCCATCAGTTAGAACTTAGTCACATGACATATGTAGGTGCTGTCTTTGAGTAATTCTTGTTCTGTGGTCTTATGGTTATTGGTAATTTCCCTGGTTAATTTATACTGAGGAGCTTTCTAGGTAGAGATACCCACCCTGTAGGCAGGGGATGGTACCTCACAGGCAGAATATGGTAGAGAATTCTCATGGCTCCTCAATAAACGTTTTCCTTTTCTTCCCCAGGAATTGGATGCCCCTACAGTAAAGACTAATTTCTTTGCACCTACATATGGTCATGTGACTAAGTTCTAACCAATAGGAGATAAATGGAATAATCATGGATAACTTCCAAGGAATGTCCTTCTGTAGAGAGGGTAGGTCCTTGCTCAGCCTTCTTTCATACTTCCTACTGGTGGAATGTTGGCTTGACGGCTGGCTCTTGAACAACCATTTTGGACCACGAGATGCAAAATGGTGAGGAAATGATATACAAGGAGCCTGGTCCTGATGTCATGAAGGGCTTTCCCAGCCCTGAACTTCCACCTCTACCGTGAGGATGACAAGTACACCTGAGGGACGACGGAACAGGGCACTGGAAAGGGCTT
The DNA here is from genome assembly GCF_055505025.1 of Bos grunniens. Lineage (NCBI taxonomy): Eukaryota > Metazoa > Chordata > Mammalia > Artiodactyla > Bovidae > Bos > Bos grunniens. The sequence continues at coordinate 14,926,982 of NC_141174.1, forward strand.
GGTCTTTCCTGACACTGCAGAGTGCCTATATTAACCGTGGAAGGCCTGCCTCTAGGCTTAATATACCCGAGCGGGCAATACACGTCTATCTCAATTAAGCCAATTCTACTTAGAGTTTCTTGTCCCTTCTCAGCCAAATTCTAAGGGAAACTCAGTGAATTTGTTCTCTGTTTTTTGCTACTATGAGATGGGCAGGGAAGACGCCAGCTAAGCCTCTCTTGGTCTGGACCTTGGAGGATATTTAGTGATGTGGGCCTAAGATACTGTCCAATCAAGAAGTGGCCTAGGAGTCACAAAGGAAGGGACTGGGCAAGGCCTTTTTCTCCTCAGAGTCCCAGCAGACAGGCACCTAGATTTTAGCCCAGGGAAATGCAAAACAGACTTCTGACCTCCAGAACTGGACAGTGAGTGGACACTTACACACATCACAGCAGGAAATGATCCCTTCATGGAATCACCCAGCTATCATAGGAAGAGAACATGGAGAGACACAGATCTGAAATCCACCTGACAGCCAGCAGAAGAGAGATGGAGCTTCCAGAAAGATTAATTTCCATTCCCGATATTAACAGTTTTTGAGTTGAACTCGCCCCTGCCACATTTAAACAAGACTGTTCTTCATTTAATGAATTTCAATATAGGAACAATAGTAAACCTAGAAGAAAGAGTATAATTGAAAAATATTCTGGCTTTAATTATTTCCTGTAAAAAGATAATCCCTTCTCTTTCAAACACCTTGATGGCGAGGGAGTTGGGAGGGAGGGTCAGGATGGGGAACACATGTACACCCATGGCTGGTTCATGTGAATGTATGGCAAAAACCACCACAATACTGTAAAGTAATCAGCCTCCAATTAAAACAAAAAACCAAAGAAACAAAAATTTTAAAAAAAGAAACAAGGAAGGATTCTCCCTTAGAGATTTGGAGGGAGCATGGCCATGCAGACGCCTTGATTTTGAACTTCTGGCACCCAAAACTGTAAAAGCACAAATTTCTGTTGTTTTAAGATACCAGGTTTATGCAGCATTCACAGAAAAATAAAACAGTGATGTTCTGAAATTAAAAAAAAAACAAAACACCTTATATAACAACACACAGAAGTGTTTAAAAATGTGATGAGATCTCAAGACTCAGAAACAAGATGGTGATTTTGCTAACTTTATTGCCCCTTCGGGACTGTGAGAAACTGAGAGGTAGAGATCACCGTAGCCCCTACACACGGAAGATCCTCAGTGAGTGTTTACTGGCAGACTGACTTCTGTTTGGAGCAGAGACTGACGCACCCCTGGGGATGGAACAGTGGTGGAGACCAGGAGAAAAATGTGTTGGGGGAAGATGACTCTGGGGGGAGGTGATAAAATAAGAGTCAGTGTGGTCTGGGGCACACCCCTGCCCAAATAGTGTAATCCTCCTGGGGTCAGCTGGGAAAACCCTGTGTATTATTAAGACAGGATATTCCTAGGAAGGGTGTTTTACAGCTACCAATGGAGCAGTCATGTTCTGGGTTGCATCTGTTCCTCACAATCTCAAGAGCACGGATGATGACTGCACTCTTTCCAGAAGAGAAAGGTAGGTCCCAAGACTGCAGAGTCACTTGCCCAAGACCACTCACTAGGAAATGCAGCAGCTGGAACTTTAACCCAGGGCTTCTGATCACAAACACCCCCTTCTTTGGAACAAAAGATGCAACTGGGGATTTCTGGCTCTAAGTTGCCATCTCCCCTGAAATCTCCAGTCCAACACTAAGGCCCTGGCTGTGGTTTATAGAGCCCTGAAGTGAAGAGGAGGTGTGACAAGGCAGGTTATGTCAGGCAACCTCTCAGCAGATTGGAGGGCTGGTAGACAGGAGCACCGAACAGTGGAGAACCCAAACAGTGCATTTGCACAAACATACACACACACACACACACACACACACACACACACGCAAAATGCCCCAAACTCAAATGTTTTACTGCCATCTACTGGAAATTGTCAAAATGATCATGTAAATCCATGCTGACTCAAGTGTGAAAATGATGCCCCCTGGAATTGTGAAGTGCAGAACCTGAACAACCGTACTGGGTTAGATGCATCTTCTCTTGCCTGGCAGAATGGAAAAACACAGGGCCTTGGAAATCATGGTAACTAGAGTCCTGCCCTCATCTTTTAGTCCCTGGCCCAAACAGAGGTTCTGTTGTGGTCGGTCTCCCATAGTTTTGCTGCTCAGGCTCATATAGACTCTTTTCATCCTTCCTTCTACTTTGTGCACATGTCCTGAGCATCTGCTCTGGGCCAAGTCCCATGCTAGGCTTTGTGGGAACAACATGGGCAGAACCTAGTCCCTGCCTTTCATGAGCTCGCAATCCAGTGGAGAACAGGACATGAAAAACCTTACATGATATAATGCAGAGAGACACGTGTCAGCTGGACTTGGGGGGCCTAGGGGAGGTTTTCTGGCTAGAGGGACAGCTATGTCAAGCCCGAACTAATTTAATAAAACAGGCAGCGGGCCAGGCAGTGTTCCAGTGAAGGGGCCACACCTTCAGGCAAAGGCCTGAAGGCTAGAATAAGCTTGCAGCCTACAAGGCTTTGGAGTGAGATCCAGGAGGGCCCCAGGTGGGTCTTTGGAGTTCCAGGGGTCCCAGGCCATGCCCAAGGTGGCTCTCTGAACAGGTGGGCCCTGGAGACAGTGAGTCAGGGGGCAGCTTCTGGCTGAGGCAACAATGGGGCTGGGGCATCAGCTCACTCAGTCCTTACAACCCCTGGTGAAGAAACACCAGCACGCCCACATTCTGTGGCTTACGCTAAGTAACTCAGAGAGGTTAAGTGACTTGCTCAACGGCACAAAGCTGGAGCGTGACCGAGACAGATGGGATTCAGGTCTGTGACTCCAAGTTTTGGCCATGGCACCCATGGGTCTTGTATGTGTGCCTGCTGAAGGATGCCAGGGAGGAGAGGAGACTGGCTTCCATCCTTATCAAGGCCCAGACTTAGAAAAGGAAAGGAAGGGGGCAGGTCCTCACAGGAGAAAACAGCTCCCCACGGCTCCCACCCACTCGGCCCAGGCAGTTGAAGGGTCAGGGCTCAGCAGCACCCCCAAAGGCGGTCCACCCTTATGGGTTTCCCTCAGCTCTCTCAGGAACAATGCGTGTTTCCTCTGCAAGGACCTCAGAACAAGAGCCTTCCTGCTTCTGCTGCGCTTCTGAAGACGCTTTTTGTTTCTCTCTCAAGGCTTCAGGCTCTTACAAGAGTAATAGAATACTTAGTAGGGTGTATTTTCCCATCTGGATCAGAGAAAGCGTGAACTTCTATCCTGGGCCATTTGGTCCTTCACCACGTACTAGCTATGAGTCCTTGAACATTTTCCCAAGCCTCTGGCTCCTCTCCAGTAAGATGTGGATAATAGCTCTCAAACCTGGCAGTCTGAGACCTGCAGGAGATGATGCATAAGTCCCAGACGTGTGGTCACCATTTACCCTTCTCCCCAAGTAGTCAACTGTCAACTTGCTATGTAGGGGATTCCGTGGCCAACAGTCTTGACCTTCTCCTGGCACTGTGATTTACCACACGCACACACACACACACACACCCAGAGGGGTGACTTGCTCAGGGATAACAGAGGCTGTGGCACAGTTTCCTTTAGAAGCAACCGAGAAGCGATGGGCATGCAAGCTCACAAGATGCCCAGCAGAGAGCCCAACCCAGAGCAGAGCTGGGTTCAGTCGGCACTGTCTTTCACCCTTTACTTCACCTTCAAGCCCTGGCTAGAGATGCATGCAGGTAGGAGGGCTTAGGGCGCCCGTTAGCCTCCAGGGGCTGAACTGTTGGCATAATGGGGTTTGAAGTTTACAGTTTCATTTACTTGCAGGAAAAGGCTTTCAGTTTGCTACTTGGCCAGCTTCTGGAAGCTTCCATTACACCTGGGAGCAGGGCCACCCAACCCTTGAGGTTCAGTTTCCTCATATATAAAATGAGGCTAGTAACATTTACCAAGACGATCATCGTGAGGATTACCGTGCAAGGAGTACCTAGAAGGTCTAACGTAATACCAGAAAAGAGGTAAACCCAGAAGAAGGTCTAGCTATGATCCTACGGTGGAACCCAGGAGGGTTTGGAGGTATCGGAAGGAGTCTACTCTCAGCCATCCAACTGCCAACTACTATAGGAGGTTGAGGAGGCAAATGCCACAGCTGTTTTGGAGCCAGGAGCCAATCTCTCCTTGCTCCACTCCTGTGATGGCAGGGAAATGGGTATAAACTTTCTGGGGGGGTAGTTTGGCAATAGCAGTCGTTTAGACCCAGCCACTCCACTTCTTGGAATTCAGCCAAGGAAATAATCATAGAGTTGTTTGTGCTAGGACGTTCATCGCAATGTTACTAACAATAGTGAGAAATTGGAAGTAATATAAAGTTAGAGATGCACTCAACACACCCTTCGGCTAAATGCCAAGTGGCCAAGATCAATCCTGTTCATTCAGCTGAAGTCCAAGCCAACGTCTAATATGACCTTCACGAAAGGAGTTGTACTTCGTTGTTAAAGAAGTACATCTAAAATGTTATCAGAGATTATTTGTGATGATAATTAATTTCATTAATGAATGTCAACGCTTAACTGTTTAACATTTTAACACAAGAATAATTCTTCTCCAGTGCTGGCAGTTAACGAGCTTGCTCCTGTATTGTATATTACGCACATTTGAGTTAATAAATCGATGCTTCTTTCAATTGAGGGTGGTGGAGGAGTGGGACCCTCACTTGTTCTAGTAATTTATTCTTTTCTTCATATTATTTATATTTCTTCCCACATAGGGTCAAATATGATTTGCCATGGATAGTGTTGCACATCACTTAGAGGTTTGCCTCCTCGGGAAGCTGGTAGACATTCTGCTTTTAGTTTGTCTTTACAAGGTGTAAATAATTACAAATAAGCCTTTTGATTAAAGTTTCATGCCCTACACAGAATAAAGTTACTAAAAGTTGACTACATTTTAAAAGATTATTTTGTTTAGTGTTACAAATGTTAGTAACTCAATTCTACAAAAATTAAAATTAAATATAATCTAATCTCTATTATTCTGCTTCATACTATTATTTTAATATTTTATTATTGTTGCCTTAAAAAGTATCTTCTAAAGGAATTTGGCTGACAATATTTTTATGAGCTATCAATGTTTCCTTCTATATTTAAATACTCGAAATGCTTAATAATGAACTCTGTACAAAAAAGAGACAGTGTTTATAATTATCATGTTGCTGTTCAGTTGCTCAGTCCTGTCCAACTCTTTGAAACCCCATGGACTGCAGCAAGCCAGGCTTCCCTCTCCTCCCAGAACTCGCTCATGATAATCATGCATGATATGCATTTTACCTTTGCAGTAATAAATATATATATCTATTCTCTGTTGATAAAATTTCAACAAACAGAGCACAAGAGAAGAACTCATTACAAGTTACATCTAGAAGGTTATCCACACTTGAAGGTGATTATTAGCAGTAAAGCCAAATGCCATGCCATGTGTGTATAATGGAGATTATTTTGCTTCGTGGATGTGAAGGTTACGTAACACGGTCACACTCATGGGTCATGTGCAAGTCCAGGGAACCCAGAAATGATGCTAATGTCTGAATCGAGCTTTTCAGCCTTTCAATGACCATGGCTGAAGATGAAGCTGAAGAGTGTATTTTGTTGAGATATCAAGGTCAAAGCCAAATTGTGAGGCATCCCTACAAAACCATGTCTCTTCTGTAAGCTGTCCATTGAAAATGATGTGGAAAACGTATGTATCAGCATGGAAGAACTGTTTTATTATTGTTGAATTTTAAATACTGGTTATAAAAGAGGATGAAGTTATGAGCCCACATTTGTAATTAAGGGGGCAAAGTCCAAATAAATAAAAGATTGAAAGACACATACAAAACATTAATGATGATTATTTCTGGGTTTAGGATGAGAGGATTTCTGCTTTATTTTTAATACATTATTTGTATTTTCTTGCAAAACATGTCACTCATATGATTTTTTAAAATTAAAAATATTTAAAATGTATCTCTTCTGTCTCCCCTTTCTGTTTCACCCAGGGCCAGATTTCAAGCTTGCTGAGCTGGCCAGATGGTCTGGGATACTGACCACAGCTGCCTGTATTGCTCACTGTCCATGATCATTTGAGGTCAAGGCTTTGGCAGGCTGGAGCTGCCTTTCCTGGGCCTGTTTCTGGGAGGAGAAATGCCAAGAGGAAGTCAAGGGTCAGTGAGGGAATAGGGAAGGGCAGTGGGTAGTAGCTCCATCTGCCCAATGAGGAGCTGGAATCTCAGAGAGGCTAGAAGTGCCAGGAAAATCTTGCATCTGTCCCGAGACCTGGGGGATAAATAGCTTGAATATGTCTAAACCTTTCTAGTAGAAGAAAAAACTCCAAAGTTGTCCCCCAAATTAATTTTCCTTTTCTTTTTTATGGGGCTTCCCTGGTGGCCCAGGCGCATCAATATAATTCACAAATTTTAGCTCATTACCTAGCTACTTGCAGCTATGTGTGGCCATGTGAGGCTGCCCAAGCGGTGCCAGTGGTAAAGAACATGCCTGCCTATGTAGGGCACGTAAGAGATGCAGGTTTGATCCCTGGGTCAGGAAGATCCCCTGAAGGAGGGCATGGCAACCCACTCCAATATTCTTTCCTGGAGAATCACATGGACAGATGAGCTTGGCAGGCAACAGTCCATAGGGTCACAAAGAGTCAGACATGACTGAAGTGACTTAGCAAGTACTCATGCACACAAGCATGTGGCCACATTCTGGCGATAAGTTCTAAGTAAGTTCTGGGCGATAAGAGGTAGTAAATGGATGTGTTACATGCAACTTCCAGGAAACACCCTTAAAGAGAGGTGTATATCCTTTCTCCTTTTCTCTTTCTTGCTGGTTGGAATATGACTATGATGGCTGGGGCAGGAGCAACCATTCTGGACCATGAGGCAACATACTTGGGATAATGGAGCAACAAGGTAGAAAGAGTCTGAGCAGCTATCAGAGAGCCTCCACAGCAGCCCTGGATTTTCTCCTTTAAACTTCACTAAAGTGAGAATAAATTTCCATCTTAGCTTAAACCAGTATTTTCTTGGGATTTCTATCACATGTCATAGAACCTACTCTTTTTTTAAAAAAGATATTTAATGCATACATAACTTGATGTTACATTTTTAAAATTTTTATTTATTTTTGGCTGCACTGGGTCTTTGTTGCTGTGCCCAGGCTTTCTCTAGTTTCAGGGAGTGGGGGGTACTCTTCATTGCGATGCTTGGGCTTCTCATTGTCGTGGCCTCTCTTGTTGCAGAGCACAGGCTCTAGGCACACAGGCTCCAGTATCTGCGGTACATAGGTTAAGTTGCCCTTCCACATATGGGATCTTCCTGGACCAGGAATCAAACCCATGTCCCCTGCACTGGCAGGCAGATTCTTAACCACTGGACCACCAGGGAAGTCCAGAAACTAGTCTTAATTAATTACAACAGCGTGAGTGTGCGTGCTTAGTTGCTCAGTTGCGTCTGAATCTTTGACCCGATGAACTGCAGGCAGCCAGACTCCTCTGTCCATGGGGGTTCTATCTCTTATTTAGTAATTCTATGCCAGCCATTTTTCTAAGTGCTTACAGATGTTATCTGATTTAATCTATGTAACAGTCCTGTGCGTGTGTGCAAGTTCAGTCGCTTCAGTCACGTCTGACTCTTTTTGACCCTATGGACTGTAGCCCGTTGGGCTCCTTGTTGCCATTTCCTTCTCCAGGGAATCTTCCTGACCCAGGGACCGAACCCGTGTCTCTTGCATCTCCTGACTGGCAGGTGGATTCTAGCGACGCTAGCGGCACCAGGAAGCCCAAGTCTCCTTGTGTTAATTCTAATCCCCACCCTACCCCATTCCCTGTCTCCAGCAAAAAGCTCATTCTCTCTACATCCTGCTTCACTGAGAAAAGATTCTGGCTGGCTAATTCACGCTATGATGTAAGAGATCGACATCAGCATGGTAAGTTCCCTTTCCATAAGAAAAGCTGGCTCTTTAATCTTATGTCAGTGTGAGGGTTTAGGTGTAAGAAAAACAGAAGGAACCACACTGGGTGAGGCCTAGCCACTGGAATCAAGTAGCTTGAATTTTATCTCTGCAGCCAGCAAGCTTTGCAATCCTGGCAAATCTCATAACTACTCTGAGCCTCCACTTCCCTCGCTACACAATTAAATAGAATCAGGCTTTCACTGGGCATGGGTGCTGTAAGGATTAAATGAAATAACCATTGTGAAAGCTCTGGCCCCTTATCAGCTGGGTACACAATAAGTGTCAGTAGGTATCAGTCTTTACTTAGTGGAATTCTGTTTATCTGTTTTTCCCTCTAGCCTATTTTTAAAGGTCAGATTTTGAGATATAATTTACATACAGTAAAGTCTACCCTCTTGAAGTGCACAGTTCTACAGTTTTGACAAACATACAGTTATGTAACTACCACCACAATCAAGGTATAGATTTTCACACCTGGATTGTCCCTTCAGGCACCTTTTCCCCCAAGACTGTTTCTTATTCATTCTAGTATTTACTGAGTACCCACTGTGTGGCAGGCTCCATGCTAGGTCTGAGCTACAGAAACAAAACTGACAGGTAAGTCCCTGCCCTTGGAAGCTTATAGTTTATCAGAAGGAAGGAGACAATAAACAAGCAAATAAACAGACACACAAATAGGATCCTCATCGAAGCAACGAGTGCTCTGCAACAAGCAGGATTTTTTGTTGGTTAGTAGCCAGGGGGACTATTTCAATTGAAAGGGCAGATGCCATCTTTGTCATTTAAAATTCACAAGAAACGCCTCAGGTTAGTTAAAAATCCCCATTTAATGGTCAGGGTATCTGAGGCTCAAAGTGGCTAAGTTCTGTGTGACTGGAACCTCCTCGAGGTCACACAGCAAAGTGAATGGGAAAACAGGGCTTCAAGTCCAAGTCAACAGACACCAAAATCTCACACCCAAACACGTGGTTTTTTCCATCATATCACACTGGGCCCTGGGCCATCGCTGCTAGAGCAGAGGAGAAACAGATGCAGGTGGGAGTTCAGGGTGTGAGGTCTGGGCTGCTTGCTGCTCTGCACCTGTAACCACATGTCCGAGAGTCCTACAAACAGCCAAGGGCACAGCAGTGACCTCAGCCTCCAGGTCTGCCCTCCTCCTCTAATTGAGATGTCAACCTTCTGCTTCATTCCCTCCCTTCTTGGACACCTGGCATTGCAGGGCTCTCCACAGAGACAGCTGATCTCACCCTGAACCTCCATCACAAAAACATAAACTGAGGTTGCATCAAGCAGGTGAGGGTCCACCCTCTCCACCCTCCCTTCCTCTTCTTCCCCCCTCATCTTCCTTCTCCTTCCCTCTGCTTTCTACCTCCTTTTTCATTTCCCTCCCTACACCTCCCTCTTTCTCTCTCCCTCTGCCTCCTTCAGCCTTTGAGATGAAAGGGCCAATTAATCTTGCTGCCACCACCCCTGTCTGCTAAGCTGTGTACTGGTCCACAGGCTTAGGCGTTCCTACCAGGACTGCCTGCGCAGTCCCTGGAAACCATGGCTAATTGGTAAAAGATTGCATTTGTTTTCCCGCAGCCTGAACATTTCAAAGAAGACTCTGCCAAGTCCAGTGAACGTCTCCACTCTGATGCATCCATCACCCAGGAGACCACTGAGGTTACCTGTCACCCAAAGGGTGACGTTCAGACCTGCTGCTCCTACCTTGACATGTGGCCTTGGGTGATTGAGCATCACTGGCTTAACCACATCCACACTCTCCAGCAGCACAAATGGGAGAGCATCTGATTAACATGGTGCAGCCTTTATTTATGTAATTTTACACAAATTACTTACTTAAAGAGAGACTATGCAGGTCTTCTATTCTAGGGAAGTATGCCATGTACCTTTGTCTTTTCTGTATGTTCTAGAAAAGTTAACCGTCAATGAGATGTTTACATGTTAAGTCACATTTTAAATCGAACACAGGCCAGCCTTACAAATCAACATGCCGCAAATCTCTGAACCTCAGTTTGCTTGTAAGAAAAATGGGTTTAATAATGTTTCCCTAGCTAGCTTACAGGACTGTTGAGAGACTTGCGGAATGAAATTTTAATTTTGTGGCTGCACTTTGTAACCTGCAAAGTACTTGATTGCATTAAAGTAATATCATTAAAATGAAGATGTAGTTGGCCAACCAAATTACCACCTCCAAATGGAAATTCTGTGATAACCCAATTTTCATGTATTTGGCTGGCTAAGACAAGGATTGTACTTGTATCTTTTTGGAATCCAGGCAGGCAGGGATGGCGTCTCGCTGAACCTTCTGAGACTTGGGGAGCACTTTGTGGTTGCCCCTGGCTACGACTTGCTTTTGGCAGTAAAGAGCATCCTGTCTGAAGAGGTCTATTAAGATCTTAATTTCAGGGCACCAGTTAGCCTTGAGACCCCAGCCTGTCTTCATGATCAATCTGAAATAAGAGCACAAGAATGAATGAAACCCACTTCCCACAGCCTCCTGAGGTATGGCCCTTGCATCTTGGAATATTCTCTGTCTTAACACTTGAGGTGTAGGGCCAGACATTTGTATGGTTCCTCATCCAAGGGAGAAGCCGCTTACTGTGCAGTTTTTCTCTTTGTACACAACATTTTGAGGCAAATGGAATAATTGCCCCTGGGGAGGGAGTTCATTTTATTCAGATAACATCACCAAATAGCAAGATTTGTGGCACATATTTCTGAGAAAACGCTCAGCAGCAGTCAGATGCCTGTCTGTGTTCCTGCTCCCTTGGGATTGCCTGCAGGTAGAGTCATAGCTAACTATGAGAATATACGATAAGGGAGATGCAGAGTGTGGTTTATAAATTATTTTCTGATGCTGTTTATGGAGGATGAGACTATAGTTGGGGTGGATGATGGCGGGATGCAAGATCAATAGGAAATATGTCCTCATCAGACACTCCAAAGACCTTGGAACATAGCTACTTCTCTCAAAGTCCAGAATCAATTCATCACTGATACACTTGTACTCAGCATCCCTTCTGGACGAACCATCATGTTAGGAGACATGGAGGAGACCCCCAAATACTTCCCACATAGACCAGGAGCTCTCACTTTAGTTGGAAAGATAAGATGTTCTTGTGAATAAAGATAAGAGCCCAGAAGAGAGACAGGCAGGAGGAGGAAAAAGCTAACACTGTCCAATCTCCTGCCAGGACGAGGCACTTATTTTATCCCATTTGACCATCACCATCACAAGGTAACACCTTCATCTAATTTTATGGATGAGAATACTAAGAGCAGAGAGGTAAGATGACTTTGCTCCAGGTGCCACAGCAGCGGTCAGGGGCAATAAAGTGTCCGTTCTTAGTCTGCTTAATTTTGATGGGGCCAGAACTGAAGTTTTCAAATTGCCTTCCCTATTGATTTTGTCAGAGATAATCACCAACTTTAGAAAAACAAAATAACACTTGGCTGTCCTTCCTCTTCCCCAGTTCACTGAGTGGGGGAGGGGAGTGCTGGGGAACCAGCTCTAGACTTGAAGCTTTAATGTCCTTTTCGGTTGATAAACCATATTTCTAAGCAAATAATTGCTCTTGTCCATTTGTGTTTTCAAGGCCAGATCTCCATCTCTTTCCTGGCTGAATGCTCCCTTCCCCCACCAACATCTTCCCACGTTCCTTAGCTTCTCCTTTCTCCCTCTCCTTCCCTCCCCTTACACACACACACACACACAATCAGACACACACCTTCCCACCACACACCCATATGCAAAATAAAATTAGAAATACCGCCTGACTCTCAAGGTATTTAGGGAATGGAGATCTTCAATCAATACAGCCAAGTCCTCCATTCCCTCCCTCCCAAGCCAGGGTGAGAGGCAGACAGAGCTTCTGAAAATGGTCCAGACAGCCATGATCTTGACACAGACTCTAAAGGAAAAAAAAAAAAAGACCATTTGTGCTTTCCTGTGCCTGCCCTCTGGCCATCAGGTCTCACAGGGCTGCCAGATTCTCAGAGGCCAACACCTGGCAAGCTGTTCTTTTGCTTATATGTAAGACCCTTGCAGAACACAAAAAGGTTTCCTGGTTGTCTTTTTCATTTTGATGCCTACCGTTAAAATACAGAGAAAATAGTATCTGATGCTTCAAAAATATAGGCTGAGCTGATAAGCATATTGTCCTCATTTTAAGGGCTTATTCTTGTTTTAATCAACCAGTTGAGGAAGCAATAAACAATTACTCGTTTATGATGTTTGCCTTCATCCAGAGGAGTGTAACAGGGTAGTGGGGTGATCTCTGACACCTCAAGAAGCCGAGGTGGTGGTGGTGCCCATATTCCTGCAGGGGTTCTAAAACCCTCTCTGCTCCCTCCAACCTCCATCTGACACACACTGGCCAACTGTCCCCACCCTCTTGGTGCCGCTCAGTACCTACCTCAGACTAGTGGGGTCAGAAAAAAGAAAGGAATTAGGAGGAGTGAGATGGGGCCAAGACTCCAGGCAGACGCTCCTGGTTCAAGCTGTTCAAGCTCTGTGTCTGGATAAATGGTTCAGTTATATCCCTTTCTCCCAAGTCAGAGCTCCCTCTGGGTCTCAGGGTGATGCTGGGCTGTGTAGAGGCTGAGAGCAGCTACATTAGTTCAAATCCAGGCTCTGCCACTTACCCGCCGTATGTCCTTGGGCATGTGAACTTAGCTCCTCCGTGCCTCAGTCTCCTTATCCATACAACGGACGTCACAGAGCTTCTGCTGAGGATGAACAAAGCTGCCTCATGCTAAAGGCTTAGCATAGTGCCTGGTTCCCAGTAAGGGCCCAACAAATAGAGTCAATAATTACAAATGAATGCTCAAATAGCGTTCACCCTGTGCAGGCACGGTTTAAGCTCTTTACATAGATTGTTGTCATATAAGCTCACTTCTCTCTTTTACAGATGGAGAAACTGGAATCTGAAGATCACCCAGCTGTGAATGATGGACATTCAGACCCTGGGGCAGACAGGCTCCAGGGTCGGGGCTCTCAAGCCATCACCACAAGGACACTGATCTTCAAGGGTGGTCGCCCCCCAGGGAAAAGCTGAACTCCTAATCCCCTCCGATTTCCTCAGTATGAGAAGGACGGGAGAGGATGGAAGGGTCTCAGCCACAGTGGGGAGGGAAGGAGCAGATGACGATGAGGGAGCCTCCACATCAGGGCTGAACCCAGAGCTCACAGCTGGACTGGTGGCTGAAGTCAGGCGGGGAGCCCCAGCCCGCTCCAGAGGAACGAGGTGGGGGAAGGTTGGGGAGGGGAGCAAGTCCACGAAGCTGAGCGGGGTGGCCAGAGCGCCGCCCCCAGGAGGGAAGGGAGGGTTGGCGGGGCTCTGGGAAGGGCGGGGTGGCGGGGGGATGCCCAGCTGCCGTCCCCGCCGCCTCCTGGCCCCCACTCGCCGGCGCCCAAGTGGGAGGACGGCAGCTGCCCGCTCCCTCCTCCCGACACCCCCGCTACCTGCCCGGTCCCCCAGCGAAGCGTGAGGAGGCTGAGAGCCCGTGGGGCCGAGCCCGCAACTTTGCAGCCTCGGGGAGGGCGAGAGCCGGCGTCCGGGGCTCCTCTTGTCGGCGACCAGAGCACGGTGAGTTCCTCTCCCCACCCGCTCTGCGGCGGCGCGGGGGGCGGCTTCCCGGGCGTCTGGGAGGCGGTGGCCGCCCAGCCCGCGGCCGCCCGCGCTGTCTGTCTCGCCGGGGCCCCGGCTGTGCCTCCCTTCTCGGCGGGCGAGGCCGGCGCCAGTGCTGAACGGACAGCTCCCCGCGCGCTAGGGCCGCCCGGGCGGTCCCCGCGGTCCCTTCTCCCGCTCGCGGCTGGGGCTGCGGCCGCCGGCCGTGCGCCCCTCGCAGCCCCCAGCCCGTCCTTCTTCCCGGCGCCGCGGCGCATCTGGAAGCTGCTCCCGCGGCCCCCCTGGCGACCGGCGTGGGGAAGACACTTGCTTCTCGCCGGAGCCTGGGTTGCCGGCACTCTGGGGGTGGGCAGAGCCGCCGCCGCCGCAGCCCCCCCCGGAGCGTCTGGCGGAGGGGCGGTGAGGGGCCCCCAGCGACCAACCCCAGTGGTCTCAGCCCTGCGCCGAGACCCCCGCCGCTGACAGAGGCCCGCGGTCCCTACGGCGGCCGCCAGTCTCCTGGGGGCTCCGGCACCTGCAAAGGCGACTCCAAGGTGATCAGTCACCCGATTGGCACGGGACAGCCTGGACCGAGGCCTCATGGCATTCGCCCATCCTGGGTGCAACAACCCTTCCTAGAACTTTTCTCGAGTCTCAGGCTCGCCTACTCCCGAGCCCCTGGAAAAGTTCTCGCGGGCGCCCAGAATCCTATTTTTCAGTGGCTTCCGAAGCTGGGCAGGAACCGGGACTGTGAGGGGCGAGGGGGGATAAATGTATTGGTGCGGGGCTGCAATCCGCGGCGGGGGTAGGTCCGCTGAAAGGCTGGCCAAGCAACCACTTCTGTGCCCGGGGAGAGCTTGTTGGCATCGAAAGGGTTTCGGCGGCGCCATCGGGGTTGTTTGGGTTTCTCGCACCAGGAGGGCGGGAGGCAGGCGCAAAGTGGGTGGCGGTGGGAGGGGGCGCAGGGGGATTTTAATTTCGTCGCCTCTTTGCCAAGAAATAGCTAGGGCAGTCAGCAGTCGGAGAGATGGACTGAGCAAAACCAGCTGACCCTGGTATTCCGGTGTGCCCCCCCACCCCCGCCTCCTAAATGTGTGTGTGAATGTATTGATTGTTGTCATTGATTTTTCTAAGAAGCCAGGTGGCAGCGGCTGCTATGTGTACACTCAGACACACACAAACACAGATACACAGGCGCACACACAGATTACACACATAGAATCACACACAAGGAACAGCCCCCCACACCCCATGCAAACATCAGGGGACCCACAGGCACATGTACCCCCAAAGCTCTTTGGGGTATGGGTAAGATTGCTGAGTACTGCTCAAGATGAGGGGTGGGGCAGAGAAAGGGGAGGTGAAACAGGATCGTCAGGAGGTCATTTCCATCTGCCCCCACCCCAGATCTTCTGCTTTGTCCTCCTAGGGGTCGGAGGGAGAAATCTCAAACCCAGGCACGTTTCCACTGCCATAGAGGAGAAGAGCCCTAGCTCCCCTCCCCCATCCCATCTCCTACAGACTAGGAACAAGCCCTTGACCTAGCCTTCCTCCTGCCTGACTCCCGGGGGGCTCCAGGGTGCTGAGGTTGCTCAAAAATGGAGGAGGCAGACACCAGGACGTAGGGCTTGGCCCCCAGAGGCCATGGTGATCTCAGGGTGTCATGCCTGCTGGGTCACGGTTAGGGAGAAGAGGAGGGGCGATCTAAGGGACGTGGATTTTCATGGAGCAGAACAGACAGAACTGGGGAGCACCCTAGGGCACCCTCGGGACACTGCGGTAAGTCTCCCTCTCCTTGGACCCTTAGGAATGTGATCGAGGATGCTGGCCCTGAGGCTGCTCAACGTGGTGGCCCCCGCCTACTTCCTGTGCATCGCCCTGGTGACCTTGGTGCTGCAGCTCTTCCTGTTTCTGCCCCGCATGCGTGAGGACCCCACGGCCGCCCGCCTCTTCTCGCCCGCCCTGCTCCACGGGGCGCTCTTCCTGTTCCTCTCCGCCAACGCCCTGGGCAACTATGTCCTGGTCATCCAGAACTCCCCGGACGACCTGGATGCCTGCCAGGGGGCTGAGGCCAGGAGGGCCCTGTGCCCCCCGCCCAGCACCCACTTCTGCCGCGTGTGCGCCAGAGTCACCCTGAGGCACGACCACCACTGTTTCTTCACCGGCAACTGCATCGGAAGCAGGAACATGCGAAACTTCATCCTGTTCTGCCTCTACACCTCGCTGGCTTGCCTCTACTCCATGGTGGCCGGCGTGGCCTACATCTCCGCGGTCCTGTCCATCTCCTTCGCCCACCCCCTGGCCTTCCTCACGCTCCTTCCCACCTCCATCAGCCAGTTCTTCTCTGGTGAGTGGGCCTTGGCAGGCAGGTTGGGCCCTACATGGACACCTTCCACCTCAACCCTACATTTGCCAGGTTTAGCAAATAATATACAGGATGACCAGTTACACTGTAATTTCAGATAAAACAATGCTTAACTTTTCATTACAAGTATTTCCCGAATATTGCAGGGGATACATTCATACTAGTTTTTTTGTTTGTTGTTTGTTTTGTTTTGTTATCAATTTGAAATTTAAACTAACAGGGCATCTATGTCACCTGGCAACCTCTCTCTCCACCCCCATCCTCATTCATTATCTCATTGGGTGCCACTGTCCATGCGCTCATAGAACTGTGGCCATCCAGGTAATACATCTGCTCTGTAGCAGGCAGGGCTGAGTGCTGGCAATCCCTCCATGCAGCCTGGAGGTAGCCCCACGCTATGACCTTCCTCTGCCTGGACGCCAGTCCGGCTCACTCATTCCTCCAAGGACTTTGGCCTCTAAAGATCTTGCCAACCAACTACAGGAGGGTTGACCAGGGTGCTGGGCCAGTCCTGCCCTTCTACCCATTATATTTGACCCCACCAGGTTGTTCTCCGGTCTACAGATGGCTCAGAGCAAAGAGCACCCTGGTTGGAGTTGTAGTCATATTTAATGACTCCATCTTCACACCAGTGTCATGGGACTGGCGGGGCATCTGACCCTCCAGGAGGCTCTTACACCTGTAGGAGTCAGGTGTGTGTGGGCCCTCACACTGGGGTCAGCTAGGCACCCTGGTGAGGGCTGTACCTTGTAAAGTGTACCCCAAGGAGACTGGGGTATCAAGGCCCAAAGGGACCTGGCCCCTGGTGGCAGTTCTTACCACCTTACCTGGCCTTGAAATCTGCCCTGACCTCATTTCCTTCACTTCGCCCACCCTGGCCCTGACTGTCTTGGTTCTTACAATCAGTAGCATATATATATATATATATATAGACAGGTAGCCGTGTGTGTATGATGTTATTTCCGTTTCTCATGAAGAAACAGACTCAGATGGGATCAAATGGCTGTCCAGTATCTTTATTTACGAATGACAGCCTCTGGCCTGCCTCCCAGGTCTTTATAGACAACACACAACAGCTCAGGACAAATGGTTTGTGTCCTCCCCCACTGACCTTTCAGGGACAAAGAAAGACAGAATACAGCTACTTCCACTGAGAACCCCAAATGGTTGTGGTATGTCTGGGCTGGATGCTCATATGAAATTCTGCTCTACTCTGGGGAAGCAGCATCTTGGTCTTTCGTTGGGGCTGTAGCCCAGTCCTTAGACAGAGAACTTGGTGCCATTTGGCAGTGGGAACACAGAGGCCCAGGAAGGACTCAGCAATGAGGGCTGTCTTGAGGGCTGGTGGTTGAGTTGGGCCCAGAACTCAGAGCTCTCGGGGCCTTCTGGACCCAGGCGGGCGCCAGCATGGGAGGCTGCCGGGGACTGAAATAACCAGGCTGGGGGAGGGCAGGTGGGTGGGTTAGGGGGTGGAGTGTGAGCACAGCAGGTGGAGGAAGGAGGAGAGCCAGAGAGCCTGATAACACTTCCTTTTCCAAGTAGTCTTATTCACATAAAAATGGATGCTTCCTAAGGGAGGATGTTGAAATGGTTTGATTTGAGATAAGCCTGGCCTTGAGGACTGTCCATATGTGCTAGGTTTGGGAGACAGGAAAGTAAGGAAGAGAGACCTCTTGCTTTAATCTGATGGGGAAACAGAGCCAGTCAGTCCCTTTCTTGGGGCCCAGATCCTGGTTCCAGCAGAAGAATAAGCCCCACTATCTTTTACCTCCTCGCCAGACCCCCTAGTAAAGGAGGCCTCGATTTCTAATCTCCAACTGTCTCATCTCACCTTCCTCCTTTGCCAGGCTTTCATCTTTCCCCTTGGAGAAGGGAATGGCAACCCACTCCAGTACTCTTGCCTGGAGAATCCCATGGATAGAGGAGCCTGGCAGGCTACAGACCACGGGGTTGCAAAGAAGTCAGACATGACTGAGCGACTAACACACACCCACACACACACACACACACATCTTTCCCCTTGCCAGCCTTTCTCTCCCCTGCCCTTACACACACCTCCCCTATTCAGCTTCTCCCTCACTTCTTAACACAAATGGTTGAGGCTCCCCCCGACTTCTCATCTGCTCAGGAAGCTGGGTGGATAGGAGGGTGTTAAAAGGAACAAAGTTGCCCAGGCTGACCTGTCCTCAACTGTGGGGCTGCTCCTAAAGCAGATCTGCCACCAGAGTATGGGATGGCTGCGAATGTGGGCCCTGGGGGCGAAAACTGGGATGGGTCTTCAGATGGCTACTGCCCACACACCCTCAGTTGGTGCCAGAGAAGGACTGGCCAGTGACATTTTTAGAAGTTGTTCTTTCTTTTGGCTTTATGGGACCACGCAGGTTGTGTCACCTCTCTGAGCCTCATTCTTCTCATCTGAGAAATGGAGGTGATGCCATCTGACCTGTGTTCATGGCACTTGGAAAACTATGCCAGTGTGGTAGGTGCCAAAAAAATCCAGTGGACAAATAAAAAGGTTAATGTTTGTTGGGCAAACTGTATGTGCTACTCACCATGCAGATCTTATTTCAGCCTATCCTCAGGACAAGTCTGTAAGATAAGTATTATTATATAATTCTTAAAGACTCAGCAACCAAAGGTTAACGAGGATAAGTTGCTTTGGAACACACAGTATCAAACCCAAGATTTGGACTCAGGGCTCCTAGCATCCAGAGCCCATATTCTTCCTACCATACTGCTTTCCTGGGGCTGCCCCTCTGAAGTTGCTTCTTGATGATTGAGCCACTTTGGGAGGGAGGGAGCTTCTTATCCCTGGATGGATGTTAAAGATCTGGGTGACGTTCTGTCAAAGGTGCTTGGTGGGAAACCGGGCTGGAGAGACTGGATGGTGTGACCGTTTCAACCCATTAGGAAAATTCTGTGATTTTCTAAAAGGAGCAGAGCTATTATTAAATAGTTCAGAGGAGCTGAGGCGGCCAGGCTAGGCATCTTCAAACATTTTGAGAGAAAACAGATCCCCAGAATAGCCTTTTATAGCTGCTGCAAGGGGCCAAGGCAAGGCCACAAGGTCTTTTCTGTATGCCTTGATTTGTGTCAGAAAAAAAGCCTGTGGAAAACAGCTTCCGTCAGCCCAGGCTTGTCCCTGAGGCTGCGTTGCAAGGCAGGCTTGTGGTTGACAGCTCTGATGTTCGCACATCCCAGCTTGCAGGCCCTCTTTGCCTGTCAGCATTCCTGCACCCCAGAGGGCACCGTGGTCCCAGGGTCCTTCATCCTACACGTGGCTGCCTGAGCTAACCTGACGAGGAAGAAGTGGGTCAGAGGCATGGCACAGCCCAAAGTGAGCCTATTCCACTGCTGTTCCCTGCTCCCAGTGCAAGCCAGCTGGACTGAGCGTCCCATCCCTTGGGCAGTGGGACTTATCTGTCCCCAAGTTTGCCAAGAGAAACTTGCTATCAAATCTCCTAGGGCTGAGGGCAAGACAGGGATGCTAATGAGCAAACCTGAGTCATATCCACATCCTCTTGGTTGCTGGGTCCAGCATTGCTCAGATTGGAAAAGTTTTAAAAGCCCAGCCCTCAGGAATCTGGAAATGGAAGCTAGGGGAGATGAGAAGAGGTCCTTGGGGGTCAGGGGAAACTGGAGAAGGGAGGTATATGGTTGAGATTTGCAGGGATGAGTAGGTTGTAAGGTGGGGTCTCTGGCAGGCACTTGCATCTCACTGGAGGGAGTGGTGGTGAGCTTGCCCTGCAGGAGAGAGGGGCTGAGGAGGGCTTTTGAGTTCTCTGCTAGGCCCACTGCCCTGATGGCTGGGCAGGTGGAGGCTGCCAAAGTTGTAAATCAGCCAGGTCTCCAAGCCCTGGAAAGGAGAAGGAGAAAGCTTGATGGTCTTAGGAGTTAAACTTGAGCCTCTTTTGGAGGTAATCTCCTTATCTGTGAAGGATGCTGAGCAGGGAGGGCTGAGCTGAGTGTGAACCAGAATGCTGGCCACTGGGCACACAGTGTCCCTGAATGATGCAACCCTGTGGAATTATTGCTATTCTATCCACTTTACATTATGAGCAAACTGCAACTCAGAGAGGTTAAGAAACTTGTGAAAGGCCACAGAGCTGGGAGATTCAAACTTAGCAAGGACCGACCACTCCAGCTCGGAAGGAGAATGGTGAATCACTTACTCAGTGGATGTTTAAGCCAGTCATGCAGAGTGCTGATTTAGAGGGGTTTAATGGAGGTTCAGCTCAAGGCAGGGGGCTAGACTGACAACCTTGGGGGCCTTTTCCAGCCTTAGCAAGCTCTGATAGGACAGCTCTGGTCGAAAGTTCCAGTGGCCATACTGTCCTCTTTTTAACATTGATAATTGAATTATCCTCTGCACTGCCCTGAAGCTCGTGACTTCTTCTTGATGACGAGGCCCTGTTCTCCATCATGCTGTCACTTTCCTGAATCCTCCCAGCCAGTGCTCACAGCTCCGAAGTCAGCAGGCTTTGCAGTCCAGACAGTTGCCCAAGCACCATCTCCCTGTCCAGGGTCTTCAGCTCACCCTTCTCTCCTTCTGAGAAAACCCCCTTCTCCCTGTTTCTAGCCCCCAAAGAGAAGGCAGAGAGACAGATGGGAAGCACTGACCCTGAGCAAAGGTTAGCATCTAGGCACTGCCCATAGGAGTTTCCTTTCCTTCTCCCCCACGTCCCCAGCGCTCCTCTCTCGCCTCAGAAGCCATCAGCACTAAGAAAAAGTTAGGACAACTAGTCCTCTCCCTCGCCACAGCGCTGAGACTGCTACAAAATGTAGTTTCAGTCTCATTCATCTCCCTCTCTCCGGAGCGGAAAGCGCCTGCCTGGATCGCAGTCTCCTACGTGGCCAGAATGTAAAGTGAGTCTGGTGTTTCCCCGCCCTCTGCAGGAGCTGTCCTCGGTTCTGAAATTTGTTTTCCCCGCCCTCTGCAGGAGCTGTCCTCGGTTCTGAAATGTTCGTCATCCTCATGCTTTATCTCTGGTTTGCCATTGGCCTGGCCTGCGCTGGCTTCTGCTGCCATCAGCTGCTGTTGATTCTCCGGGGGCAGACCCGCCACCAGGTGCGGAAGGGGGTGGCGGTGAGGTCCCGGCCTTGGCGCAAGAACTTACAGGAGGTCTTCGGGAAGAGGTGGCTGTTGGGCCTGCTGGTCCCCATGTTCAATGTTGGAAACGAGAGCTGCAAGCAGCGGGACAAGTAGCAGGTGCTCCCATCACTCCTCTGCGTGTGTGTGTCTGTCTTGACTCCTTGTGAACATGAGACCACAGCACCCCGTCTCCACCCATGACCCACTACAACTTTGGACTGGTAAGGTCCTAGCATCCATCCCTGGTCTATAACACCAGAGAACTGTGTTGGTTCTCAAGGAGGAAAGATGGCCACCCAGGCATTGCTAGGCTCCCCCATGAGCCAGCCTGGTGGCTGATTACTGCTCAGAGGCCTCTGTTTTTGTTTCCATCCCTTGGGTGCCTGCTTTCCCCCTCTGCCTGGTCCATACACTCTCTACCAAGTCTCTTGTCATCATTGCTATCCGCTAGAGCTTTTCCTTTCAACCCTAGACTAGGAGTGGGGAGCGGATTCTTACTGCTGGTATGATGCTCCCTAAAGGCCTGAAATCTGGCAAAAATGTTTAGAATGACCACGGGTGAGAGGCAGCCAAGTCAGCTCTGCCAACTGCTAGTGAGGTTGGGAAAGGAGGATCGTGTGTCCTCGTCTCTGTGGAACTGTGGACAGTGGAAGGAAAAAAGAACTCAGTAGCTTGCTGCCCAGCCCCCAAGTTGCAAGGCCTTTTCTCTGGGAGATAGAAGCCAACAGCCTGAGATTTTCCAGCTGCTGTCTCCTGTCCTCCCCACCCGAGCTGGGCCCCCCAGCCCAGTCCAGGACCTGGCTGGATGCTTCTTTTCCCTGGCACTCTTCCAGCCTTTGCCATTGGTCTCCAAACTCCAGGTCTTCCATAGATGATAGGAAGACAAGGGAGAAGGGAAGGGAGATACTGATGAATGAGAGAGGTGTGTGACTACACAGCCACATAGATGAGGGCACGTGTACATGTCTGTGTGTGTGTGGGGTGGCTGGTGGTGAGGAATGTTGTTACGAAAATAGAGTCAGAATAGGAGGAGAGAGGGTCACGCAGAGATTGGGCACTGGAATATTTTAGGACTGAGAATGAGGGTTGCAAATGGGCTTATTTCTGAAGGACATTCTAGCAGCTAAAGCTGCTCAATGTTTGAATGGTTGCCTGGGGATATAATGAGTGTCCCACAACTGGAGGTATTCCAGAAGGGACTGGGCAGTCATCTAATAGGTGTGCTGTGGAAGGAATTTCTGCTCAGGGCCAGGGAAAGGAAGCTCCTTTCCACCCCACGACTCCAGTGTCCTCTTCCTGAGCACAAAAGGACCCCTTGCCAGGTCAGGAGGCAAGGCGTGCTGCAGAGATGCCTGGGAGTTATTTGCTTTCATAGAGGATGAGGCAGGTAGGGAGGGGTCTGAAAATCATGATGCAAACTTTCAGGACCACTGGGTATTAATGCTAGTTGAGGGTGTCAGCATTTGAGATCAGGGGCATGGAGCCATTTCCGGAGCAGGTTGGGGCAGTGGTGGGGAAAGCAAAGCTGGAAGGGGATGCTCAACTCCGAGGAGGGAGACAGGAAGAGTTGAGGCTCAAGAAGGGGGGAGCAGAATATAGGGGTGCAAATAGGAGACCAACCCTGACTGACTCGGGATGAAGGCGCTGCTGTGCGTTCCGGGGCCCAGATGACCAGACCCCTGGGTTATATGAGGGAGTGGAGACAACACAAATGATCCCTCCTGACTGGGTCCCAAGGCCGTTCTGCCATCCAGCCTGCTGAAGCCCAGACTCTGCAGCGTCCAGCTGGTGGTCACAGCGACCCTGACCATGGCTGCACAACACCTCACAACACCTTGAGCTCTTGAGCAGAGCTTGGGAAGTTTCTGCCTTCATGCCTCCAGAGAACTGATGTAGTAACAGTGCCTCCCGCTCATACTTCTCCCTCTTATATTCATGCATTCATTCATGCCTCCTGCTGTATTTATTGAGCACCAACTATGTGCCAAGTCTCTATCAGGCACTGGTATACAACACTGAACAAGATGGTGAGATCCCTGCCTCTGGGAGCATCCCGTTGCTGTCCCCATGCACTGACTCCCACCCCCTGAAAAATGGTTACTCTGCTGTCTCGTTAGACAGCAGGACAGGTCATTTGGAGGGGAAGGATGTGGCAAAGGGGGTGAAACGGGGCTCCCAGGCTTCCAGGATGGAGGGGTTATTGGGGGGGGGAGCATGCTCACCCTCAGTTCTGACCACACTGAAGCAGTGGGAGTGGAAGAGGAGCAGGGAGACCCCAAAACTCAGGCTTGGAAGCCAGCCCTGCCATGCTCCAACTCCTGGAGGCTCAGCCCTTGTGAAGGAGCAAAAGACAGATGATGCAGGGAGTCATCTCCTGGCTGGTGGTGGGGAGGTTGCCAGGTGTGGGGCTTGAGTAATATTTGTACACATGGCTGAATATTGTCAGTAAAGAACATCAATAAAATATGTGGTTTTAAATTGGATTTGACGTGGTTGCTTTGGCAATGTCATTGGTAGCAGGGCTGGCCAGGCTGGAATGCACAGACACAGTCATACTAACTGCTAAAATGCTGAAGGTAAGAATTAACAATGCTTCTGTCCCAGCAGGTAAATACCCACTGTCCATAATCCACCTCTGCTCTCCCAGCTGCTCCTGCTCCTCCCCTGGGGTCCCGGGCTCTCCTCGCAAGTCAGCAATGAAAAGGGCAATGCCTGGCAGCTGCATGGGACCCCCAGGACCCTGCTCCTGCCCTTCAGCCAGTGCCCATTGTGAGGGGTCAAGGTTGTGCTGTGTGGCTGGTAAAAGCGTGGGCATCACCTGGCTGGAGACAGGTCTGCATGCTAGGATCTGCGGACCCACAGGCACCAGGGATGGAATGGCTAACCCTGCCTCCTCCTCCCTCTCCTTCCCATGTCAGAGGACAGCTGAGGAGTCCACCCAGTCTTCCATCTCATCCAGAACTCAGCAGCACTGAGAATCAGCCAGGGAGCCCTGCCCTCTCGGCTCCTACAGTATCAGGACACCTTGAGCTACCCAGCCCTGGGAGCTGCTTGAGGGCATTGAGGCCTGAGGGAGGGCCTGGCCCCTGAGAAGGTGAGTGGACATAACCTCTGATGGTATCCAAAGACCTGCAGGCCTGGACTGATGGCGGACACAACTGCAAAGTGCTTGCTACTTGGGCTGTTGGAGAACCTCCAGCCTAGGCCAGTGTTGTATACAGTCTGCACTCCCTGAATGCTCACCACCAGGCAACCAGCAAGGCAGCCCCTAGATACGCTGGGGCAGGTGGGGAGGGGGTGCATGGAGTTGCGGTCAGTCCTCAGCACTTTCTAGAGCAGGAGCCATCTGTACTCCACCAGGCAGAGACATCTGCCTTGTTCACCATCTTGCCCTGGATGCCACCGGCGGCTAAGCACATAGCAGATGATTGATAAACACTGACCGAATGTTTGCACAGGTCAGTGCTTATTCGCACGTCCCATATGTCTTCTTCCCCTAATGTGCCCAGCACTGGATTCTGCACACAGTGGGGCTAGAAGACAGATGAGACAGCTGTTCTCCAAGGGTTCACACCCTGGGAGAGGTTCCTGGGAGTGCTCGGAGGAAGGAGAGAGAATACCCAGATGTAGGGGACTTCTGGGTGGGTAGGGTAAGGTAGGGGAGGGTAGATGAGGTCTCAGCAGGTGGAGGGACCTGGGGAGGGCTGCCCGGGTGGAGGGAACAGGCCTGGAGCCTTGGAGTGAGTGTGGAATGGTAAGCATAGGGGACATTACAGAAGGAGTTAAGGCTAAGAGATGGGACCTGAGCAGAGGGGCCTTGAATGCCAAGCTAAGAAATCTAGAATGAATTTGACAGGTCATAGGGAATACTTTGGCTACCTGATGCAAAGAACTGAGTCCTTGGGAAAGACCCTGATGCTGGGAAAGATTGAAGGCGGGAGGAGAAGGGGAGGACAGAGGATGAGATGGTTGGATGGCATCACCAACTCGATGGACATGAGTTTGAGCAAGTTCTGGGAGTTGGTGATGGACAGGGAGGCCTGGCGTGCTGCAGTCCATGGGGTCGCAGAGTTGGACACAATTGAGCGACTGAACTGAACTGACTGAGGGAACCATTGAAGGTTTGAGCAAGGGGATTACCTGATTAGATCTAGAATTCAGAAATGGAGCCTTGGCAGGTAGACTGGAAGTGGGAGGGACCCGATAGGAGGCATTTGCCACAGTCTGAGTGTAGTGTAACCAGGGTCTGGGTGGTTAGCGGCTGTGGGCTGGTAAGGAGGGGGGATGCCAAAGCCACTTCACAGACAGGGAGCATGACCAGAGAGCTACTGGGGAAAGATCCAAAGTGATCCTGAAGGGTAGAAGTGGGGTGATCAGGGTGCCCTCTAGAGGCAGGCCAGCAGGAGCCCTGGAGTTGGGAGAACGTGACTCTAGGTGGGGTCCTGGGTGGGGTTCAGGGCCCCCTGAAGCACTTTGACACTGTCACTGGCCCATCATTGGCTGGCAGTTGATGGTGTCACTAATAACCACCCTGCAACCCTGAGTGGAAGAAGAGGGTCAGAGCTTACTTTAACGTACAACTCTCTGGCTCCCAAAACCGGGGGTCAGGAACCATCTGCCCGTGGCAATAGAGGTCACAGGTCCTCTGGCCTCCACACCCAGTATCAGATGGAGTGATACACTGGGCTCCTCAATGTTCAAGAACCAAAGGAGCTTTGGGATAACGATGTACTTGAGGAGACCTAAACCATATCGCCCTCACTGTAATGAGGAGCCAGTCCTAGGTCCTAGCAGGCATCTTTCAGCCAGTCTCCTCCCCTAAGAACACAGCTGTCCCCGTCATTCCATGCATTTGGCCCCCCAAGTTTCCTGGCTCCTTTCTGTTACCCTGCATCTTCCGACTGGCCTCACTGCTCCCCCTGCTTCTGGGCATGCTCTCAGGGATGCTTGAGAGGCAGCCCCTCCTGCTGGGGAGAAAGGAGGGCTGGGCAGGGAGCAAGGATACCTGGCTCCCATCTTATCCCAGGTGCTATAGAGGTGAGGCAGAACCCTGGTCCTGCTCACCAGCCAAGGTGAGCCTGTTGGTGTGGTGAGGTGGGGAGGGGAGCTCAGCTGTTCTTGATGTTGGTCTCTGCTTCTGCCTTCTTCCTCCCTCTCTGGGTGGTGCAGGCCCAGCTTCTCCACTCATTCCTTAAACTTTCATTGATGCCGACCCAATGCCAGGCAAGATGCCAAGAACCAGGCAGGTGAAGACGACTGAGACCCATTGCTTAATCTAGGGGAGTTCACTGGCAAGACAACCAATGACAGATGGTTGTGGTTCCCACGTATGAGAGCATAGATGGGAGGGAGAGGGACAAGGTGTTAGGGAAGCCTGGGGGAGAGCACTCACTGAGCCATGGGTAAGCTGGAAGACTGCCCAGAGGAGGTGACACCTGGCTCACACAGGATGAATAGGAGTTGGTTGGGCAGAAAAGCAAGGCTGTGGGTGGAAGTGGGGATGGGAAGGACTATCCAGAAGGAGGGATGCCAGGTGATTTCTGGGAATTTCAAGTCTCCATGTACGAGGGATGGGATCATGAGTAGGCAACGTGAGGCCACAGCTGAAGAAGGTTTTTAGTCTTGAGGGCACGTGCTCCCTGTCTCCTCCCTCTGATCACTTCTTATAAAACCTTGACTCAGCCTAAACCTTGGCTCCTCCTAGGTCCAGGCTGTCCCACTTGTGTGCATCAGGCACAAACTAATGTCTAGATCAGCAGGGTCCTCCAGGTTGGAGTCTAAGGCAGGGGGTCATGGTCATTGCTGAGAGTTTCAGCCTGAAGCTGCTGGAGAGCTCAACTGGGACCTCTTTCTGGGCCCAAAGAGGGGCCCCTGGGAACTCCCCCATCCCTCTTTCCTTCCCACCCAGACTCAGCAAATGGGGTTGGAGGAAACTGTTTCTGTCAAGATAGCCTCTGGGAGTAGAGTAGAATTGAAAAGCTGAAAACCCTGAAACGCAGGGAAGACTGCATGATGCACAATCTCCTGTCTTGACTGGTGAGGCCCACATGCCCCTTGTGGCGTGCTGCCCCCTGGTGGACAGCCCCACAACCACATGCCTCTTCCACCCGCCTAGCCCTCTCCCAGCCCCACCACATGCCATGGGGTATGTAGTCCAGCACTGGGGGGATCTTCCTCGACACTTGGCAGCTCTAACTGACTGCCTCCTGCGTGGGTTTGTCTCCCAACTCTACTGTAAGCCGTAGAAGGTGGGAGTGGAGATGATGGATTGCCCCGGATTCCCCCACACCTCGTGCAGAGTGTGGGCCACTGATGCTGCTCTTGCAGTAATTCTGCTGTGAGTGATAATGACCAACATTTTCTGAGCATTCTTTACCTGGCAGATCCTTATCATATACACACTCTACCCGCACTGTTTATTCCTCACAGTAACCCCTCGAGGTGTGCTTTAGTATTACCTCTGTTTTCCAGATAAAGGAACAGAGGCACAGAGAGGTTATATAATTTGCCCAAAGCCTTGTGGCAGAGCTGGAATTTGAACCCAGGCTGCCTGCTCCTGAGTTTATCCTTCTAACCTGACACTAGTTGGTCTTTCTACACGGACTGTTGTAGATACCCAATAAATTTCCTGCTGAAAAGTAACCACGAGTCGAGCTTTTATTCATCAACTCATTGACTGATGGATGCATCCAGCACATTTATTCAGCACTAGGTGTCACTTCCTGGTGGCTGAGACGGTAAAGAATCTGCCTTCCATTCAGGAGACCCAGGTTCGATTCGTGGGTCGGGAAGATCCCCTGGAGAAGGGAATGGTAACCCACTCCAGTATTCTTGCCTAGAGAATTCCATGGACAGAGGAGCCTGGTGGCCCACAGTCCATGGTGTCCAACAAAGAGTCAGACATGACTGAAGCGACTAAGCACGGACTCGCTATGCGATAGGCCCTGGTGGGGACAAAGAGGCCCAAGGCTCAGCCTCTGACTTCATAGAGCAGACAGTCAGCTGTGTAAGGTGGCCGTGCAGATGGAAACAGGCTGACTTCAGAGCCAGTGAGGTGAATCTGGTTCCTCCCAGACTGATGATGATGGCAAGCTGCCCTGGATGAAGCAGCTTCTTCTAGAGGCTGATTGTGGAGGCCTGAGGACAGTACAGGCTGGGGACCCTCCTCCAGGGCTCAGGGACAATGCCCAGCCAGCCGGAAAGGCCTGAGCTGTCTCTGGGCTGCTGCCCTCCCAGGCAGTGTTGTGGCGCCTGCAGGAGGGGACGAAGCGCTGCCAGGAGGCTGAGCTCAGCATCTCTCACACCCACCCCTGGGGACCAGAGCAGGGGAGGCACCAGAGACTCTGAGACGGCCTGGGCTCCGAGGAGAAAGCAGTGCATGCGTCAAAGCTCACCTACAACATACGGGGAGAGAGAAGCCTCCGCAGGGCCCGGAGGACAGCCCGAAGCGAGAGCACGTGGTAACGTCCTCCCGGCGGAAGGCAGCGGATGGCCCATGGCGCAGCAGACGGAGCCGGGCGCTGACCTGGAACCCTGAGCCGACAGAGCTGAGAGCCGGGGCTGGAGGCTTCCAGAAGGGAGCAGTCCTGTGTACGGGATCCTTTCCAGAGTCTCTGTCCCCAAATGCCCCTTTCTGGCCCTCTCGTAATGCCTGAAATCCCCACCACCAATATCTCCTTAAAAAAAATAGCACTGCCCTCATCACCACCAAATTCCTCCTTTCAAATTCTGGGATTGGCTTGAGCTGCTTTCCTTTCCTGTCTCATAGTGAGCTGAGAGTTGGGCCAGACATGGCCTGAATGGGGGATTTTCTCTTATTTTTTTGGCTGTCTTGTATCTTAGTTGCAGCATTTGGGATCCAGTTCCCCAACCAGGGATCAAACCTGGGCTCCCTGCATTGGGAGCAGAGTCTTAGCCACTGGACCACCAGGGAAATCCCTGAATGGGGGCTTTTAGATAGAGAGGAAGCGGGAGTGGCGTCCAAGACGTGGTGCTCTGAGGGGAAGGGGGACCCTGCATAAGCAGAAGTCAGGGTGGGGGGCTCACATATCCCCTATCCAGTAAGTGGCATCTTGGAAAGATCACCACACTGAGTCCAGAGTACCCAGGAGTTCTGATGCTGAGTCCCTGTGTGACCCCGGGCAACTCACTGTCATGACTGGACACTGGACTCTTTTTTTAAAATAGTTAAATATGCAATGTTTAAAACTGAAACCTAGACAGCATATTAAAAAGCAGAGACATTACTTTGCCAACAAAGGTCCGTCTAATCAAAGCTATGGTTTTTCCAGTGGTCATGTATGGATGTGAGAGTTGGACTGTACAGAAAGCTAAGGGCTGAAGAATTGATGCTTTTGAACTGTGGTGTTGGAGAAGACTCTTGAGTCCCTTGGATGGTAAGGAGATCCAGCCAGTCCATCCTAAAGGAAATCAGTCCTGAATATTCATTGGAAGGACTGATGCTGAAGCTGAAACTCCAATACTTTGGCCACCTGATGCGAAGAACTGACTCATTTGAAAAGACCCTGATGCTGGGAAAGATTGAGGGCAGGAGGAGAAGGGGACGACAGAGGATGAGATGGCTGGATGGCATCACCAACTCAATGAACGTGAGTCTGAGTGAACTCTGGGAGTTGGTGATGGACAGGGAGGCCTGGTGTACAGCAGTCCATGGGGTCGCAAAAAGTCGGATACAACTGAGCAACTGAACTGAATGCAATGTTTATTACTGTAATTCACAGTGTTTCAGGTATATAGCAAAGTGATTCAGTTGTATGTATATTTATTTATATGATTCAGTTGCGTGCATATATATATATATATTCTTTTTCAGATTCTTTCCCATTATAGGTTTTTACAAGATACTGATCCCTGTGCTATACAGTAGGTCGTTGTTTATTTTACATATGGCAGTGCATATCTGTTCATCCCAAATTCCTAATTGATCCCTCTCTCTTCCTTTCCACTTCAGTAATGATTAGTTTGTTTTCTATGTCTGTGAGTCTACTTCTGTTTTATAAATTAGCTCATTTGTACCATTTTTTTAATCCACATTTAAGTGATATCATATGACATCTCTTTCTCTGACTTATTTCACTTAGTATGATCGTCTCTGTCGCATCCGTGTTGCTGTAAATGGCACCATTTCATTCCTTCCGATGGTTGAGCACTACTCCGTGTAGATGTATATCATATATTCTTTATTCATTCATCTGTCAATGTACATTTAGATCGTTTCCATGTCTTGGCTATTGTGAAACAGTGTTGTTATGAACACTGCGGTACATGTATGTTTTTTAATTAGAGTTTTTGCCTTTTCCAGGTATGTGCTTAGGAGTGGAATTGCTGGATTGTGGGGTAACTCTATAGTTTTTAAAGGGACTTCCCTCCCGTTTTCCATACCTGCTGCACCAATTTACATTCCCACCAACAGGGCTGGAGGGCTCCCTTTCTCCACACCCTCTCTGGACTTAGACTTATCAAGAACTGGACATTCTCAGCCCTCAGTGGGACACTTGGTCTGAATGACCCCCCCAAAGGGGCAACACAGAGGGCAGCGGGAGGCTTCTGAATTGTGACCCCGAGAGGCTAAGCCTCAGGAGAGCTGACTTCTAGTCCGGATCATGTCCTAGATTCGCTGGGTGCCCTTCCACCAGACACTGGGCTCGGTCTGGCAAACTTCTGCCTAGCGTGATGTGCAGTGGGCAGTGGGGGAGAAGGCAGGAAGGGTGCTTAGGCAAAAAAAGCAGTGAAGAGTAAGCATGACTCCAGAACTGGAAAGACACAGGAGGTGAAACCACATATGAATTAGATTTTGACAGATTCCAAGCCAGCAGCGCCAGGAAAAGGGCTGTTGCTGCTTTTAACCAGGCTGGTAAGGGCTGCTCCCCAGGTCCAGGCGGAAAGGGCCCTGGGAGACCCGAGGAGGGAGCCGCCCAGGCGGCCAGTAGAGCCAGCAGCGAGGTCCATCCACCTGGGCACGCCTGGCAGTGGAGGCCAGGACTCCCTGGCAACGTGCTGGGTAATTAACGGAGAGAGGGGCAAGGAAGGGGAACGACTGCTAGCCGAAGAAAGGATTTAATTAGCAACGCTTTCAGGAGAGAAAATTAAATTACAGGAAACGGTGGTGTACTCCGAGGGAACACGAAACCCCTAAACCGATTGCTCAGACCCCTGCGTGGGCCAGGGTCGCAATTCCACTGCCCGGGCTCACCCCGTGGGTGCAGGACCGCGGGGGGCTGGGTGTTACCCTGGCTGGACTGCGCTTCCGCGTCGCGTATGGGCATCCCTGGGGCCCGCCAGGGCTCGCTGCCGTGACTCGGCTCGGCGGGAAGGGGGCGCCCGCGCCCCGCAGGCCACGGTGGCGCGCCGGAGAGGACCTGGGAGGCGATCCAAGCCTGGAGGGGCCACATGGGGTGTCTTCTCCTCACCGGAGCCGGAGCCGCAAAGACCTTCAAGGGGCAAAGCGGCGGGATCGAGGCCCAGACTCACGCTGCCAATAGTGGTCTGACTCATCTCGTCTGAAAAGTGGGGAGAACCAGCCTGATCCGGAGAAATAGGGCCAGAGAGTGCGAGGACAAGTCGGCCTCCTCCACACCCTGGCCCTTCCCCCATGCATCACCTCCTGGGAGTTTTTGGCGTCCAAGATCTTCGACCTCACTCTCTTCCCTGCCCCTCTGCATCCACAGGAGCCTGGTGTCCCTCTACCCCGCCCCACTGCACCTCCCCCCACAACCTTGCAGTATTTTTTTTTTCTTTCTTATAACAACAGCAACCATCCTTGAGCTCAGGCTAGATCCAGGCCTTCAGGTGAGCACTCTGCCTAGGGAAGAAAATCACTGAATAATGACCACAGCCCAGATCAGCAGAAGAGGAAACTGGAGTTCAGAGAGGCCAAGGGTGTCACCCAGGAACACACAGCTGTCAAGCGATGATGTTGACGTCATACCCCACTGGCCTCTGAGTACTTGATCTGCAGGGGAGCATCGTTTTTGATCCCCAGTCCCTGGTAACAGAGCTTCTCTCCTATTGGGCACTCAATAAGGATTTGTTGAACAAATGGTGGGTTATCTCCTTGTTTGTCAGAGAGGGTGTAACAGCAGAGAGGCTGTGAGGCTGAACCGAGATGGCGTGTGTAAACACTTGGCTGTGTACCTGGACCGCTGGGAGCTCCTGGAAGCTGCTGCCAGTGCCTCTCCAACTTGACAGTGTGCAGGAATCACCTGGGAACCTGCTAAAAATGCAGATTTGCAAGCAGATGGGCCTATAATTCTTCTGCACTTCTAACAAGCTCCTGGAGATGGCCATGCCCTGGATCGCACTGCACCGTGCAAGGCTAGTCCCTCTCCTTGGCCCCAAGCCCAAGCCCACAAGGGGGAGCCACTGCAGTAATTCCCAGTTTAGTGTGCACGTCCTCTGCTGCTGCTAAGTCGCTTCAGTCGTGTCCGACTCTGTGCGACCCCATAGACAGCAGCCCACCAGGCTCCCCCGTCCCTGGGATTCTCCAACACCGGAGTGGGTTGCCATTTCCTTCTCCAATGCATCAAAGTGAAAGTGAAGGCGCTCAGTCGTGTCCGACCCTCAGCGACCTCATGGACTGCAGCCCACCAGGGTCCTCCGTCCATGGGATTTTCCAGGCCAAGAGTACTGGAGTGGGGTGCCATCGCCTTCTCTGGCACGTCCTCTAAGGAGCCTTAATTACTGGCAGGGGTGGGAAGGGAGGTCCTACCTCCCAGAGAATCTGACAGAATTGGTGTGGCCTGGCCATCGGGATTTTAAGGCCTTCCACTATGGCTCAGACTGTAAAGAACCTGCCTGCAGTGCAGGAGACCCAGGTTCAATCTGAGTCGGGAAGATCCCCTGGAGCTGGGAATGGCTACTCACTCCAATATTCTTGCCTGGAGAATTTCATAGACAGAGGAGCCCAGTGGGCTACAACCCATGGGGTCACAAAGAGTTGGACACGACTGAGCGACTGACACTTTCACTATGCAGCCCAGGCTAGACCCGCTGCCCTGGCGGGGCGTGTGGCAGTAATGTGAGCAAGGGGGCCTGAAGTTCGCCCAGTACACGTGTGAGGACGGAATGTGCGGAGGCTGCAAGCTGAGTCACCAGCCAGGAGGCTGGGCCAGGTGTGAGATTACAGCGATCCTGGCTAGGGTGGGGCCTGCAGTCAATACCGATTCCTCAATAGCTCCCCACCCCTTGGTGAACCGCCCTAAAGAGGGGTGAGGCTGAGGACTGGGGAGCATGCTTGCCAAGTACTCTGCGAGGTATGTGCTAAGGAGGGGAATCTGTTTTCAGGGCAGCAGAGTGTGGAAGTCTGGCAGGGAGCTGGGCTGCTTACAGCCTCTTTGGGTCTATGTGACAGGCTGTGACCCTGGACACAGGCCAGTCCAGCTGGCCCATCCTCGCCCCTTCAACTGCCTGCTTCACCTGCAGTAACGATTGTACATTTAGTTCCTTGAGCCCCCCTTCCCCCCCGCCAACTCTACACCTTACGGCACAGTAGCCTTTTGTTATGGCACAGTAATCTAACAAACTTGGAAGTGAGGCCCAGGGAGGTTGTGTAACTTGCCAGGATCATGCAGAAACCCAGGTCCAGGTCCAAAGTCGTATTTCCCTCTCACCATGATGCCTCTACTCAGGCTCTGTGTGCGCGTGCAGCTCTTCAGTCATGTCCGACTCTGTAACCCCATGAATTGCAGCACACCAGGCTCCTCCGTCCATGGGATTATCCCAGCCGGAATACTGGAGTGGGGTGCCATTTCCTCTTCCGGGGGAACTTCCCAACTCAGGGATTGAACCCTCGTCTCCTTCATGCGGATTTTTTACCCCTGGGCTACCTGGGAAGCCCCTGTCTCTTTCCTTTGGCTAAAATGCTGGTCCCAGCAGCTGATGCTGGGAAAGATTGAAGGCCGGAGGAGAAGGGGATGACAGAGGATGAGATGGCTGGATGGCATCACCGACTCGATGGATGTGAGTTTGAGCAAGCTCCGGGAGTTGGTGATGGACAGGGAGGCCTGGTGTGCTGCAGTCCAAGGGGTCGCAAAGAGTCAGACGCAATCGAGCGCCTGAACTGAACTTCCTTGCAGCTTATCCAAACTCCACCCGACGCCAAGGCTGAGCTCAAATCTCAGCTCACCTTGCATTCCTTTTGAAGCCTTGGAGAGCTCCTGCAACTCTGGTCTGTAGCTGACCTGGGCACGTCACACCACCTTGCCCTGCTGCTCTCTCTGTGAGTCACGTCTCCTGACTCAGCTGTGAGGGTTCCAAGGTCAGGGCCACGTGGGCCCTGGGCCTCAGGAAGCGTTTGGTGCTGCCAGGACTGGGCCTTGGGTGAGGCAAGAAGGTGCCTACAGTGCAAAATTTAAGCAGGTGTTCAGGCCTGGGGTCGTGTGAATGCTTCTGCTGGCACCAGCTGGGGGGAGGCTGAGGAAAGCAGACGCAGGTGCTGTTGTGGGTGAGCCCTAAGGTCTGAAGGTGCCACCAAACAGGATAATCCGCTTTCTAGAACTCTCTCCTAGTGTACTGGATGTTGGGAGTGAAACTTATCAACTCATATACTGTGCCTCTATCAACAGTTCTATTCTCAATTAGCAGTTTAACATGAAGGACTCTTGCCCTAATCAAAGGATGCTAAAGCCAAAGATTATCAAAACATTAATCTTTGAAACAAAAGTAGGAGTGGGCCATATCACCTTGCCCAGGCTCACACGCCCAACTCTGGGTGTGTAAGACCTGGTGAGACACAAACCATCAAAGGAGTGATTGACTGAGGGTCTCTTCTACCCTCCCACTCCAACAGAAGCAGAGAGAATGGGATTCTCCAGGCAAGAATACTGGAGTGGATTGCCATGCCCTTCTCCAGGAGCACTTTCTTCCCTTGATTAAAAAAAATCAGTGTGAGAGACATTTATGCCCGGGTATAAGCTCTCCCACATTTCTCAGTGCCCTGCCGTTAATGGGGCCAGGAGGCCAGTCCTGCCACTGCACAACGGGCAACCCTGGTAACTGAGCCGTCAGGGGCTTCAGAGTGTGACTGAGCCTGGAGAACGCCTCAAGAACACAAGCAGCACAAACTTCCAAATACATCCGTACTAGACAGACAAGCATCGGCTTGAGGCTTTAAAAAAACGTCTTTGAAGTTACCCTGGCCCACCTGGCCTCACTGACATCAGTGACCATCAGTGAAAGCACCGCGTCTGACCCAGGCCTGGGGCTGCCTTGTCCGCTACGGGTATCCTGGGCTGTTGGCTTGGGTGGTCCACCGCCCTTCCTCTGTGTGTCTTGCTTAAGTGAACCCTCAGTTGCATTTACCGAGCAGCCCAGTGACAGGTGAGCAGCCCCGAAGCCTTGCTGGAGAACAGAGGAGTCAGAATGACTCATGCTCTGTGGGGACCACCTGACCTCCAGAACCAGGCTTTCCTGCGTTTGTCGAACAGGACGCAGGGCCTACCGAAGGTGCAGTGTATTTGTGGGTGTCTTTCGGCTTCTTCTCTTCCCCTGACTCTGGGGTGACATGAGTTTGTTATCAGGGCTGAGCAGAGATGGCAATTTCAGCTCAGCTCTCTGGAGTGGTATTAGGGTTTTCCTATCAGCAGGCAGGAACACATCTGGGGTTTCTGGCCAGGACTCGGGAGCTGCCATGCTATCGGCCCCGGACGAAGGATGGGCTCCAGGCCAAGCGCTCCCATCTGCCCAGGCAGCAGCCCAAGGTTTGTGGGTGCCTCTGGAGAACAGAGGCCCTGGCCCACCTCTGTTATACAAACATTTACCAGAACTAGCGAGCAGTCTTCCAGGGCCCCTGCAATGCCTGAGATGAAGTGAGGTTTTAGGAAAAGTAAAGGCAGCTATTTTTACTCTCCTGCTCGCCAGCCACTCCGACGGCCTTGTCCCAAAACGCTCATCATCCGACCTGACTCACGCGGGCTGGCCTCGGGGTCCTACTTCAGTTTTCATTCCCTTTCATCTCCTAAGAGCTTCCACCTACTCCCTGTGTTACTCTGCAGGCTTTTCTTTCTTTCTCGTCTCCTCCAGATGCTGTAAATTTGAGGCAGGACCCACACAGGCTGTTCTTTCAAGCAATTCTCTCATGTCTTGCATAACCATCCTTCAGAAAGAGATGGGAGTGCCACGTGTTGTAAGAATGGAGGAGGAATTCTGAGAGGAAAAAGCCAAAGTGCTCACAGGAGTCCAGGGATCCACAAAGCACCTCCTTCCGGGAAACCAGTTAAGAGGCTGGGTTGAGACTTGCTCTCTTCCCATTAGCTGTCAATGAGATTTTGGTAGAAGACGGTGTTAATTATTCCAAGCAAAGGACAGCCCTTCAGGGGTGGAATGCCATCACGTGAATTCCACTGCTGGGCTTCTGTGCACAGAAGCTACCTTGCTCTGTGGAGCAACTGAAAAAACACTTCAGAGACATCTTTTTTTTTTTGTACTTCACCATAATCTCAGCATGTCGAGTGGACCGAATGTCTCCTCTTCTAATGAAGGAAACAGATAAAGCTGCTTCCTGCTACCTCTTTCTCTCCAGCTACTCTGCTCGTTCCGTGTCACCCAGGCAGACCTCATCTCGTCTCTAACACCCCTCCCGGTGGGGATGAAAGGTGACACCCAGAGCCTGGGTCCAGAATAAAGTCCTGACAAAGTACCACCATATCTGCACAGTCTATGACTATTTACCATTAAAATAACTGTAAATCAACCTAAGAGGCTCCTTATAAAACATGCAGCAATATACTGTCTCAAAAGAGGCTTCCTAGCACGATGCACAGAGCGGAGTACCACACAGGTTCAGGGGAGGCAAAGGGAGTGGGCCAGAAGAAGAAGTGTTAAAGGCTGTGGGTAGAGAAATCCAGAACAAAATAAAAGAACACTGACATACTCTCTAAAACGTAAAATCCCATTAAATGTCCTTCATTTCAGAGGAAATAGCTATTTGCAGCTGACTGACTAGGAAAGGACACAATTTGATTTCAGTTCAGTCATTCTATCGTGTCCGACTCTTTGCAACCCCATGAACTGCAGCACGCCAGGCCTCCCTGTCCATCACCATCTCCCAGAGTTCACTCAAACTCACGTCCATTGAGTCGGTGATACCATCCAACCATCTCATCCTTTGTCTTCCCCTTCTCCTCCCACCTCCAATCTTTCCCAGCATCAGGGTCTTTTTAAATGAGTCTGTTCTTCGCCCCATTATTCTCCTTTGGGGGTAATATTTCTTCATTTGAGAGCAGTCTTTTATATGCGAATGAGTGAATCCATGTGAGCTCCAACCAGGTAATCAAAATCAAAGCAGCCTGGCAAAACGCTTCTCCCAGCCACATATAATAAGTTTAGAATCTGACAGAATGCTTTAAAATCAACTAAGCACTAGGAACCTGCTTTGTGGGCACCCCAGGGTTTTCTTTAAAATTTAACAGATTACAGGCGGTCTCTGACTTAGGGTTTTCCGGCTCTACAATGGTGCAAAAGAGATGGGCCTTCTGTAGAGACCCTACTTGGAATTTTGATCTCTTCTCTGGCCGAGTGACGTGCGGTACAATCCTATGTCCTCATGGTGGGCAGCTCCCGGTCAGCCATGCCATCGCGAGGGTCAACAACAGATACACTCACCACCATTCTCAAGACAGCTGTTCTGTTCTCACTTTCAGTGCAACAATCAACAAACTACGTGAGCTATCCAGAGTCAAAAATGCACGATACACCTAACCTTTGTTAGCCCCTATGGTGGCTCAGATGGTATAGAATCTGCCTGCAATGCCTGTGTGAGATGAGCTCGCCCAGCCGCAGGCTGATGTGTGTGTTCTGAGCACATTTAAGGGAGGCTGGGCTAAGCTATGATGGTTCGGTATTTAGGTGGATCACATGCATTTTTGACTTAGGGTATTTTCAACTTATGATGGGTTTATCAGGATGGAACCCCACAGTAAACTGAGGAAGAGCTGTTATTGTCAGATAACATACCATCAGGCTCGCTGTAATACAGCCAGAGATCTTACACGTGGTTACAGCTGGGAAGCACCCCAGAGAGGACAACTTCCGACGCTCCATTATTCCACTGAGAGGAGGGATGCCTATCCAAAGTCAGCCGGCCAATGAGGGACAGATGGGAGAGGTGCATGCAGGGCTCTGGACCCCACCGCACCAGGCCACGCTCTGCAGTGATGCCCCAAGGGACGTGGATGAAGCGGACATGCTTGCAACAGGCTAGTGTCTCCACACGCAGGAATCACGCCAAAGGGCCAGGAGCAACGGTGAGAGTGACCCAGCTCTCCCGAGCCTCTCAGGATCCACTCTGGGCTCCCATGTCTCTGGTCTCCATCTCTTATGGGAGGCTGGTTCTCTGTTTCATGAGGGGCCACTTCCAGCCATATTTTGAAAAGTTGCTTAAAAAATTGTGTAGGATAGGAATAACGCTGTAAGAATTAAGACTATGACAATCCTTCAGGACTTTAAATGAGGATAAGTTTCTTATTTTCCAGTGACTTAAAAAAATCCCAGGAGGGGTGTCCTGACTGGCCTCAGGACAGGGAAGACTCGACAGATTTCCCCACTGAGATTCAGTAGGTGAATTTTGAGGAGGAGCAGAGTCTCAGGAATCAACTCAGAGAAGTATGAACGAAAAGGCATGGAGAGGCACTCATTAAGGACCTCCCTGTAGTAGAAAGATCTTTACTTAATGTGGCTTTAGTTTATCCCAGTAGACAACTACAGTGGTTTTGTCATTTAAAAATTCCGTATGTGAAAGTATCGTATCAGATGGAAGAAACCAATGGACTGTATTCTCTTTTCTCCTCCCAACCTACCCAATATAAACCCTCCATGACTCTAGAGAATAATGTCAAACCACCCATTTATCTTAAGAGTGCCTGCATCGCCTTTAAGTTCACACTGGTGGGAGTCTGAACAGTGAATTTCCACAAGTTCAGTGTCTAATCTCAATATCCCCAAATACCTTGAGAATATGTGTATGAAACCTTTATCAATCAAACATTTACTCTTGATTTCAGTGTTTTAAGCAGTTATAAATCCCAAAGGCCAAATAGTTTTCAAGTAAGTGACTTTTATTTTTCTCTGACGTTTCACAGTCAATTTCTACAAAACTTCATACTTCCTCAAAAGAATTCACATTTGGTAAAGAAACCTCTACCGTAAAGAATTCATAGCTGGAAAGACACTTCAATATATGCACGAGAGTTACTGTTCTGCCAAAGGAATCAAACTCAGACAATACCATAATCAATAAAAGCAAGGAGAGTGTAATAAATTACAAATGTCACCAAACTCCATTCCCATAACCAATTAAATCAGCAGCTTTTTCTAGATGTCTTTCAACACTGCCAACACCATCTTGCCAAAACTTAAGGGTTGGTGTGAGTTAAGAACGGCTCTCAGAAAACAACAGCTTTGCCGCAGAACTTCAGATGAGATCAGGTCACGCATCAGGAAGACCGTGACTACTTACAGCCGTGTGAGACCAACGCAGGTCCTTCCGTCAACTCTGAGGTTCCTCCACTTGTCTGTCTGGCTTCTGGCCCCACACGTCTGCTAGTCTCAGTGGATGTCTCTTTGGTGGACCAGCTTCTCTAGCTGGCTTCATCTGCTTACTCCTCCACTAGGGAAAGACACCCATGCCAACAGCCTAGAGGGACTCACGGCACCAAGTTACAAGATCAGAGAGGAGCCAGGGTGGGTGCTGCTTCCCCCTGCCCCTCAGCAGCGAGCACTGCTGATGGCTTTCGGCATCTTTGCCTGACAGGAGGGAAGTGCAAACCTTCATCTAGGAAGAAGAGTCCAAGACGCGTACGGCTCCACAGGGGAGTTTTCCGATGGCGTAAATTTGGTTCTCAGCAAGTGTGTTCAGATTTTTGACTCAGTAAGACTCATGCCTGGTGCCCAGGCTGTTCTGAATGCACCTGTTTCTATGGCTTTGCTGCCAAACATATTCTGCCAAAAAGGAAGCTTCCTAGCATGGTGTGCAGAGCGGAGCTGCGGTAGCACCACACAGATGGAGGGGAGGCAAAGGGAGTGGGCCAAGAGAAAAAATATTAAAAGCAGCTGAGCCTGCTTAAGGACCTATTTGCTCCGATTTCTGAAACTCTTCCGGAAAGCACATGGCAGGTACTAATTCTGTGTTGATCAGGAGAGTCTAAGAGAGTTTACCGGGTTGTTTATTTCTAAACTGTGTTTGAGAACAAAATGCAGGCAATTCAAAGCCTTGTAATTTTAAAACTATATGAAGAGTTATGACTACATAGTAAATATGAGCATTAGCTTCTGGCCTTGCAAGAACTTCAAGACGATCTTCCTTGCAGAAAAAATGAAGTTGGTCATCCAGGATTTCTTAAGATTTTCAAGAGAATGAAATTTTTTAAATGGGAGGATAAGAAGTTGGCAGCTTTACAACCTAGAAATCTGGTTTACAATGAAGCCAGAAAAGTGTGTAAAACCTGCAAGTCCTCATAATACTCTTCTACTTCACAGAACCCACTATACCTCTGGCTTCACTGCCAAAATCCGACGCATAAAAGAAACACGGAAGACTGCTCCACATCACTGTGACATCAGACAAATGAAAACTCTGGATGTGGAAAGAAAATGGGTAACAAGAATGTTTTCCAATTTTTTGTAGACTTGTATGTCATAACCTTGCAATGATTTTAATTCAAAGTTAATCAAGCTTAATATTTTCTTTCTTCTTTTGTAAAAACAAGCAGGAAAAAAAAGTGGTAGCAGAGGGCTGACTTGGATTACACAATTGGAAACCATGAAGCTGTCTTTAAGATTTTAACATATAAAACAGGTTGCATTGTTTCAAAAGGAGAGAGGAAAAAAAGGCATAAATTACTAGAATCTTCCAGCTCCTAACCAAGAGATGCTAGCCATTTCTCCTTTCTTTAGACTGCATGAGTCAAAAATGCAATTCATCAACTGTAGCTCCAGATGGTCCTAAATCCATTCTATACTTTACAAATCTGAAGTATTTCGCCTACCAGTTTAAGAAAAATCTGGCTTATGATTAAAGTGTAAGAGTTAACAGTGCTACTCTTTCTCTTTGACTTTCAAGTTTAAAAAAACAAAGCTTTTAGTGATTAAGTGCTTGCATCCGAAGAGCAATCTGTGCCAAAACATTTCAGGTTTCTGCCAAAGGGCACAGGGCCTTGTGGAAGGCAAGCACCCTCCTCTTATATTTTCGTCTGTGACTAAGACCTTCAAGGGAAGATCCATGAAGGGTTCCTCATGTCACCTGCTCCCTGACTTGACAGGTGCTGCTCTGTGCGCTCGTCTGCGTCACTGCACCCTCGATCAGGGCTGGTGAGTGGGGTGGCGGGAGGTGACAGCTAGCAGGGCCCCGCACAATCACCTCTCACATTTTGCCCCGTGAGCCATCAAACTGCCTGCGGCTGAGGAAGAGGGACTCAAGGGCACCCAAACCTGAGGTCCTCGCTGGAACAGAGACAAAGGTAAACTGCATAGACCACAGGTTAAGACAGCAGCCAGGTCCTGGCGTGTGGCTTCGTAAGTGAACCATTGAACAGTCTGAGTTTAAAAGGAAAAGATCTTATGTAAGCTTTGGGAAACAGGAGTAGTAACAGTAAAAGAGTTAAAAAGAAGCACTCAAGTAACAGGAGAATATGCCTTCGATGTTATATGTCTGGCTGCTCAGAGAATGCTTCCAGGTCACTGCCGGTATGACCTGACCCTGATGATAAAGATGCCTGCAGCCTGGCCCAGGCCTGAGGAGCCCTGCTCTTAGTGGCCTCTATGAACAGCCGGGTCTGCTCCTTGAGCTGGTCGAGTTCCACCTGAGTTGCCTGGTTCTGACGAATCAACTCCTTGGTTTTCAAAGTGATCTCCAGCAAACCAGATTTGTGCAGGACTACCAGGGTATTCTGAAAGCGCCTGTGCTTGCTCTGCCGCTGCTCTGGAAAGCTATCTGGGCTGCGGCAGAAGTGCTCGGCGGCCCACAGAGCGGAGCTGTAACTGGCCGCCGGCGGGGACAGCGGGGAGCTGCTCTCCACCCCGTGCAGGGTACTGTCAGACGCACAGACGGGGCTGGCGGGGGAGGCAAAGGTCAGGCTGGGAGCTTTAGCCACATGGCTGCTGGACACTGGCTGCAGAGTCTGTGGACTGCCACCTGCCACCAGGGAGGGCACGCCCTGCAGAGCCGAGTCCTCGGCAAGCTTGGTGCTGGGGGGCGCGGGGGTCGGGGGCTGGGGTGGGCCAGCACCGGTCTTGGTTGGCTCGCGAGCAGACAGGCCGGAGCCGAGTCTCTCAGTACAGACCTTCTTCTGCATGCCGCCTTCTCGTTCTTCTGCACTGTGGGCAGGGCCCCTTTTGCCAGGGTGAGGAGCTATTTTGGTGTAAGAATTGAGAATGGGCAAGTAGTTCCTGGAGTCCGATTTTTTCTCACCAGCGTGACCCGGGCTGACAGGAGACGGGACAGGCGGATGAAGGAATAAGAGCTGTGGCTGGGCAGAGATCACTTCAAAGGAGGGCTGGACAGTCCACGACTGGAGCTGGGAAGAGCTGCTGCCCTGCAGACAAAGGGAAAGAGCGGCAAACTGCTTGTTACCCGAGGCTGTCCATGGGGCAAAGCACATACTCAGATGGAAGGACAGAGCTTTCCACACACGGGGTAGCCCTTCTTGATAAGACGAGATGAAAGTGGCTTCAATATTCACTTGAGTCTGACAGCGCAGATTTTCTCTCTTAAGGGAAAACTGGAGGAAATG
Organism: Bos grunniens; assembly: GCF_055505025.1. Taxonomy (NCBI): domain Eukaryota; kingdom Metazoa; phylum Chordata; class Mammalia; order Artiodactyla; family Bovidae; genus Bos; species Bos grunniens. The sequence continues at coordinate 14,969,814 of NC_141174.1, forward strand.
GCTATCTTTAATTCAAGTGCTGTCACTCAAGAAAAAGAAAAGCGTAGGTAAGTGGAGTAATGACGTAGTCAAGGCCACAACTGAGGCAGTAAAAGTATGGACAGTACGATTTGCTGGCGTAAATTAAAACGTGCTTGTCTCAATACCATAAATGTGACTTTACACCAAAGTAAGGTCTTCCTTTAGTTACTTGTGGAATTTCTTTTACTTGAAATCAACTTTTGATTAAAAAGTTACATATTTTTTTTAAAAAGTTACCTATTGTCAGGAGTCCACAGGTCTGCTTTTATGGCAATGACCCTCAACAACCACAAAGCTCTGCAAGGCAGTAACAGCCACCACCTGCGGGGCTTCCACACTGGGTGTGATTTCACATGGCTGTCTCAGTATTCTCCTGTCTTTGGGCCTGGCTGGAAGCACAGCTCTCCTCACTGAAATGAGGAGATTTGAGAATAAAGTCATAAACACCTGAGGCCAGGCAGAGAGAGCCCTGACAGAGGCTCTCCCCCTTGGTGGAGTCACGTGATTTATCTGCAGAAAGTGATGCTCCCACGTGGGCACCTGATTTGCATACATTTCAGATCCTTAGGTACCTGGTTAGGAACTCTTAGCCAAGTTCAACTACAGTGCATCTCCTGTGCAAAGGGTGGGATGACCTGGAAAGTCCATTCTGGAGTCCTCCTGGTGTTCAAGTATACTGAGAGGTGCTGCAATAACAAGCAAGCAATGCTGGGCCTAGCAACCACGCTCCCCCAGCAGAGGAGACACAGAAATCAGGAGTCTTTCAAAGAAGACATCAGCCCAGTGCAGCTCAGCCACAAGCAAAACTTCAGGCTGTCCCCTTGGTCAATCACACCACAGGGATTGACCTCCAAGGCAAACAGACCCAGAAAATACCCAGTTCATTGCTTTCCCAAGATTACTCTTTCTAGTGCTGCTGTTATGCCCACTGACTTAGTCTGTTTGTACCAATTATTAGATTTGTACAAGGATACCACTCTTGTTAAAATCATCTAAGGGAATACCAGACAAGATTTTAGACCTGCACAGGATCTCAGGATCATTTCACATAAAGCCTCATGTTAAAGATGAGGAAACTGAAGTCCACAGTGATGAAATAATTTGTCTGTAAGAAGACATAGTCTGGTGACAGAACTGGAATCAGACTCACAAGAGAAAAATACCTAAAACCAAGCAGCAATAATTAAGACATTATATAATAAGCAAAGATTTTTAAAATTTGAAATGTGCTGGAATTCTAGCATATGTGAAAACACAAAACTCCTAGACCGCTCCATCAGGTCAGTCTGCCCCCAAGCCTCCTGTCTCCTGATCAAGCCTTCCCAGTGGGTCTTTATCCTGAAGACGACGGCTCTGCTGGGCCCGCCTCCTCACCAGCAACTGCGGGCTGTTCTCTGCCTTCAGGAGCTACAACACCCACAACAAAAAACACAGACGCCTAAGAAAGAGCGACAAGGGGGCCGGAGAGGAAGGCAGAGAGGAAAGAGCAGGAGACAGGAGTTCTGAGGAGCACTGGTGGGGCCTGAACAACCTCATTTGGGCTCCATTTCATGTCTTTATTCAAATCTCCTCGTTTCAGAGAGGAGAGCCGTGCTTCCAGCTGACATATGATTTGTCAAAGCAAATACCTTCAAATTCTTTTTCCAAACTCACCAGGTTGCCTTGTTGAAAATCAGTTTGAGTTGCTCAGTGATAACTAGGTAAGAGTTAAGACATTAGGGTTTCCTATCAGGCTACAGCCATGTTCTTCCACTTAAGGTGGGAAGGTCACCTACACACAGCCAGATTGCAAACTTCACTAGCTTCAAGCAGCCTCATTAACAGAACCACGAGAGGACTAGTCTGTTTCAGAGAAAAGCAGGATAAGGTTACATGTTCTTTAATTAAGTTCATGCGACTGAGTTCTCTGACTCAAACACTGGAGCTAAGCTTAGATTTTTCATCTAAATCTTTTCTTTCGTATCTAGATAATAACCACATAATTTGCATAGTTATATAATAAAACCTGAAACAAGGTACTATTCAATTCTATGGCAATGCTGTGTGGAGTCTGCTGGTAAAGTCATACCTATACCAAAGAGTTGCTTTTTCGCTAATAACATAGCTCTGGCTGATTACTAAGAAAATGCTCAGAATATAACATGAGAAACAGGGAAATTGCCTCTACTTCTTAAATACTTCTCAAAGTCCCCAGGGAAATTCAAATTAAAAGAGCCTTTTGCTTCAACCCTAAACTCTGTTATATCTTAGATGTACTGTGGAATAATAGAACATTTCTGCTTGGTTCCTTTAAACATGACTAAGGTATTCCAGACACCTTTGGACAAATGAGGGGCGCAGTCTTACTGTCTGGAAAATGAGAATACGCGTCCTGCCTCTTGTATTCCTTTCTTCAGTCCAGGTCAGTAGCTAAAAGGCCACGCCCTCTTCCCAGGAGCACAGCACTTGTTGGTGTGGTTTCTGGTGGTCTGCTTCTCACATCCCTCCTTGGCGCAAAGAAACTCTGTGCACAGGAAGCTCAGAAACTCGAGTGTGCAAAGAAGTGACGAGCGCGCGGTCCTCCTCACCTGTTTGACCAGCACATTCTTCATGACCACCATGGGGGACAGTGTTGGGAAGGCTCCGCTCGCGGGCTTGGAGCTTGGCCTTGGCTTGTCCTCTCGGCTCCAGCCTAAGGCGCTCAGCATGTCCTCGGACTCCATCTGCTCGGCCGAGCTCAGGCATTCTGAGCTCCCATCTGCTGGGCAGAGAAACAGTCAGTTCACTCAGGCTCCCAACCAGTCCTCCTGGGGAGCCACAGACCCCCTGAAAGCGAATGGAACATTTGTGATCCGTGCTTTTGAGAATTCTTCCAGCATGTCTATCTTTCATGGGATTCTCAATGGGATGCATAATTATCCCTCCTACCCCAAGAGATTAAGGATCACTGCCCTAGGACAGCAGACTCCATTCTAACTCTCTTATAGACAAAAGCCAGCATCAATTAGGGTTCATGTAAAAGTAATCATCGCCAATCTACAGAAGTGGGTAAAGGCTTCAAAGTTAGCTCATTACTTTTAAGAATCTGTGGTTGAAAAGGGAGAGGAGTGTGCATGGAACCTGAGAAAAGATGAAGATCTTTAGTGGCTCTGGGCACCACATGATGTAGTAATAACCAAAACAAGTAACAATAAAACCCCAAGACTTACCACTTTGCTGAAACTAAAATAGATGCCTCCTAAGTTCCCTAACTGTAAAAGTCTGGATAAGTTCATCAAGCGGAGGCTCAGGATGTCTGTCTTTGTTTTCCTCCTCCACCCAGTTAAGCACTTCCTTTGTTAGTGTCCTAAATGCATGGTGAGTGTGCCTACTGGGGATCCTGTACAACGGGTGATGGAAAGATTCTCTCCACGGCCAAGAAAAGAAGGTTGCTCTACGTGACATCCATAAAGAAAGGACTTAATTAGTTCCTTGCTGGAGTAAACCAAGAGACTGCAAGTAAGGAGGCTGGGAATACCCTAGATGCTCGTCAAAAATCTCAGTGTCGTCTGGATGAGGCAAGACTGGAATGTGACTATAATTTAGAAGACTGCAACTGTCAACACTTGCTTTAATCAGATTCTCCAGAGATGCTTTTCAGAAATTATGGGTCTTGGGGTCTTCCCCTCAATCTATGGAATTGATTTATCTGGGGTCCAGGCACACGTATTTTCACAAAGCACCACAAGTAATCCAGATGTGTACCTTTAGTTAAGAACTACTGGGCCGGAAACAAAGAACTTCAGAAGAAAAGTACGTACCCAGTACATGTATCTTGTTTTCTATGCAAATACCATTCTGCATGAAAAGGAAACCCGGGCTCCTTGGAGAAATGGCTGATGTCTTTGGCAGGGAAGCCTAGACATCTTATTGTCTAGGCTAGAAAGCAAGGAAGCGCTCAAACACAAATGCGAGACACGTCCAAGACACAGGTGCCATCTAGAAGGGACCCCCACTGACCCAATGTGGGACGACCTGGTATCAGAAAGAATACTGATAATGGGTTGACAAACCAAATCAGAAAAGAATTCCGTGAATCCCCAGTGATGCTCAAAAAAGGGGGCAGAGAAGTGTTTCCTTAAAGAAGATCAACAGCTAATAAAATGTAAAGGAATGATACAGAATTAGATCACCATTTTTCAAACCACAAATTTAATAACTGGTTCAGGTAAGCATCATCAATGGATGCAAAAACCAGGGTCAAGAGGCTGTTGGCAAAGAGTCACACAATTGTTGAGTCACACAATCTCAAAGTATCATCCCACAAACTGCTTATTAACTACAAAGAGAAAGGAATACTTTCATAATAAAGAAATCAGGTCTACAATTACTCCCTTAATCAGAGCATCACCAAGAATAAGACAAACCTAGGAGTCACCTCATGTGTTGCAATGAGGATATAACATCAAAAATTTAGTTTTCTATTTAAAAAATGTTTATTCTGTTTCTAATACTGGGGAAGCTACCAGAGAAGTGCAGTGTGAAACATCCTACAAAACAACAGGCCTAATCATTTAACGATGCTGATTTCATGAAAAAAAGAAAGGAGAGAAAAGGGAAGACAAGGGAACTGTTCTAGACTAACGAAGATCGAAAAGACAGGACAATGAAATGAAATGCACAACCTTCAACTGAGTTCTGCGCCCAAAACAAGCAAATATACAAAAAAGACTAACAGTTATAAAGGACACTACTGAGACAATGCGAAAAACCTAAATATGGACTCAGCTAATTAATAACTGCCAATTACACATCCCAAGGTAACTGAAAGGATAACTCCAGCAGCGATGACACCACTGGCACCTGGCCAGAAGTGGCTGGAGGCCTTCACTAGGACCACCTTCTGGGGCACATGAGTCTGAGTATTTTTAAGACTGCCTTATGTCGGAACAGCACAAAACTTCTTAAAGCACTGCTGCATTGAGAACAGGAAACTTTCAGAAAAACTACCCAGACTGCGCAACATGCTACAAAACAGGCGGCCTGATGGAGCTGAGGTTGTTAGAGGAAGTACCAAAACGGCCGCAGTATTGAGAACAACAGGGGGTGGGGTTACGGTCAATATTTATTTTCTTCTCTGCATGTACCTAAACTTCTAAGCTTCTACAATGAGCATATATTACCTTTATGATATATATAAAAAAAAAAAACAACAAATATGATATTAAGACAGAAAGAAAAAAAAAAGACACTAGGCCTGCAAAGTTTCCCAAACCTGTTTGATCACAGGCATCACCAGAGACACTTGTAAAAATAGGAAACCCACACTCCAGGCCCTCCCCGCAGACCCTCCATGTCACAATCTCCAGGAGAGGGGCCTGGTGTTTTTTAACAAATGCATCAGACGAGCCTTATGATGAGGTGAGCTTGGGAAACAATGTGAAAAGATTGAGAAGAAAAACCCAAAGAGCTATACGCTGGCCCTAACTTTCCTGAACTGCCCTTATTCTAATCCCTGACGCGGTGCTCTGCTCCTTTCTGAGCAACAATCTACTGGTAACCTGGCTTCCCCTGCAGCTTGACCTACAGAGAGAAAATTTACCAGTCTAAGGGTGAGAGAGTTCAGGGTTCCTAAGAGCTGCATTTCTCACTATAAATTCATAAATCGACAAGATGGACTGATTAGTCCTGTGGGCTGGAAAACAGAAATCTTCCTCCAGGAGAGGGCTCTGCTCTCGGGATGTTGGCCCAGATCAAATCCCCTGGCATCACCCCTCTGCATCCCCTGGGCCAAAAATGTTGCCACTCAAGCCGTATTTAAGCCACTACTCTCAGACCTGGAGATTAAAAAAAAGCCTCAGCACAAAATTACAAGATTTACTGGGTATGCAGCTAGTTGTTCCAGAAAAACTAGGAAGAAAAAGTGTCCTGCTTTCTCGTCTCTAATAGGTCCTCAGGTCTGGAATGGGGCCAGGAGACTCACAGACCAAGCACAAAGAGCAAACACTGGCAGGGATGAGCTGTCAGGAGGAAACGTTTTTAAACTTAACAAAATACTTTCTTAGAAAAAAGATATCTTAACAAATTATATACTACCTTTGTTAAATTTGTTATATGTGGTGACAACATGCAGTTTTTTTTTCCAATGTGATTACTGGAATGCAGGGTAACTGCAATATAACTATTCCTGTGAGAAAGGAGGAAAGACAACAGAATTACGAGTATTTTATATCTTTTCTCCCATAACCACTTGCCACAGTGGGAAACGTGTAAGATTTGAAGTTGAGAGTCTGAGCTGAAAAAAGACGTCAAACCATTCCTTCAGAACTAACCCCACTGTGACTCTGATGAATACCCTGCCATGTGGCAACAGAACTACCATTTTAAGAGACCAGAGAGCCATTCATTTCTCCTGTGGGTGAAATCTTCCCATCCTTATCACACAAATGAGTTTTACGGAGGACATTTTTCAGGTAAATCATTCACTACAGTGTAGAAAGGATAAGGTAATTTTAACCTGAAAATCCAGAGTCCTTATCTGACTCAGCGGCTGCCAGGCCGAGCTGACGAGCCGCCTTTTTCATCTCTGAGCCCTTGCTTGGTTTGGCTGACAGCCTTCGAGAGCCCTCTCTGGACGGGTTCTTCCTCTCCATGTTTTACTGGGCAGCAAGGGGACTCATCAGTACTCTTTTCATCTGGACGGCCCTGTGAAAAAACAACAGTTACGTAAGAAGTCACTGCCTGGAGAGCTGGGACAGGTGAGCAAGCTGTGAGTAAAGTCGGGGCAAAGGACACGGGCCTCACCCACGTTCTCTGCAGGCACTTTCTCAGAGGTCTCAGCTGACAAAGGCTACACGTTTACTCAGCAGGAGAATGGTTTCCACCCAAAGGCAGGCTCACTGTCCTCTCCCTGCCCTCTAATTCCATTACAAATGCAAAGCACACAGACCATTCAGTGGAAGCTTTGTAAACTGCTAACAAAGGCACATTTGATTAGCTCTCTGGAATGCTCCCTGAGGGAGAAGAGAGGAGAGGGGATGCCTACCTCGGACCAGGCCTGCTTCCCAGGATACCTCCGCAGGCCCGAGACTTTCTGCCACCTCCCAGAGTGTAGTTTCTCAGATTAACCTTTCAGTTCTTTAGAGGTAGTGAACAGAGAAAAAAACAACTCCTTATATATGCATGCCACATTCTGGCTTAGAAAGTGCGTCTATGCACACGGAAGACCAGATACACAGTGCTTTGATCCACAAACGCCCGTAACACTATTGATGTTAAGATTATCTCATTTGAGCCTCAAAACGTCCTTCTCAGTTGTTATCCCATTTTACAGAAGAGGAAGTTGAGGCTCAGATAAGTTATATTCAGTCATTTTAAAATATTTCCTGAGCGCCTGTTGTGAACTAGGCATGGTGCTAGGAACTGGGGGGTACAGAGTGAATCGAATAGACCTGGTTCCCCTCTTCCTGGAGAGACGCCTAGATTTGATCCAGTGACACACAGCTAGTTCAAAGCAGATCCAGAAATAGGTTAACAGCGCAAACTGTGAGACCAATGAGCCCTTCAAGATATTTTAACAGGGCCCTCTGAACAGCCAGGGCTTCCATGGTGGCTCAGATGCTAAAGAATCTGCCTCCAATGCAGGAGACCTAGGTTTGATCCCCAGGTCGGGAAGATCCCCTGGAGAAGGGAATGGCAACCCACACCAGTATTCTGGCCTGGAGAATTTCAGGGACAGAGGAGCCTGGTGGGTTACAGACCATGGGGTCGCAAAGAGTCGGACACACGCCTGAGCTTAACACTTTCACTTTCTTTTCTGAACAGCCACGGAATGGCAGCTGGAGAGGCGGCACAGTAAGAACACAGGATACTGCAGGGATAAAGAGAACAGCGGACCAACAGGTGAAACAACAACAACAACGCAACTGGTAAGTGCTCCAGTCTGAACGTCTGTGTCCCCCAAAATTCATATATGGAATCTTAATCCCCCAAGATGATGGTATTAGGAGGTGGGGCTTAGGTCACAAGGGCTTCACCTCATGGGATGAGTGCCTTAGGCTCCAGAGAGGTCCCCAGCCCCTTGCACCACAGTCAGTGAGAAGTCTGTGACCCAAAAGAGGGCTGTCCCTGGACCATGCCAGCACCCTAAGCTTGGACTTTCAGCTTCCAGAACTGGGAGAAATAAACTTCTGTGGTTTATAAGCCAAGCGGTCTGTGGTGTCTTGTCATGACAGCCCAAATGGACGAGGTGGTACGTTTAAGCTACAGCTGGTGGCATTCTTATTCATGATTCATTTTCGACTCCATCCGTTCATCCTTCTGAGTAGAGAGAAACATGGGCCCCCTGTGAGACAGCTGCGTATCTAAAAACACCCTCAAAATGCCGAGTGTGAAAGTTTCTGCTAATACAGGATCTAGTGAAGAACATCAACCACTCCAGAAGCAGAGGAGGGATTGGAAATAAAATTAAATAGAAGCCAAGGATGCTTACAGGCATCCTTGAACAGCTCTCTTGCTCTTTTGCATACAGTAGAAGTGGACTAATGCATGCATGCTGATCAGAACGAGCCTGAATTAAATACAATTACCAATAAAAATTAGTCTGTACCGTATCTAACTCATTCAAGGCCAGCGGCTTCCCCACTCAGTCCGCTCCATGCTGAGCACTCTTTGATGGAGCACATTTAGTCCCACGTGCGTGAAAGCACCTGTCACACCTCTCATTAAAAAAAAAGACAGCGCTAAGTCGTGTCCGACTCTTGTGACCCCATGGACTGTAGCCCACCAGGCTCCTCTGTCCATGGGATTCTTCAGGCAAGAATACCGGAGTGGGTTTCCATTTCCTTCTCCAGGACTTCTTCCCAACCCAGGGATCGAACCCAGGTCTTCCAGGCCCTGTCACACCTCTCATGGCACTATGCAAAAGCATGTCTCTCCAATGGACAGCGAGGAAGTCTGACAGCACGGACAAGTCAGTTTAAAAAGCAAAATAAAATGCAAAACTGTTCTCTAATTAAATATGGGTCCTTTTGTATGAAACCCAACAAGTGTATACTGCTGTCTGAAACTGAACAGAGGGCTTCTTCAAAAACAGCAGCAGCTCTCCCTGGTGGATGGGCCATCAGACTAAATTCAAGCCTGACCCTGCTACTGATTTAGATTGGGAAGGTAGCTTATGGCTATTGCAACTAATTCAGAACGTGACAAAGTTTCACATTATCTTATGAAATGGATTATTTTACAGGCATTTGAGATAAAGCATCCCAACTTCTTCCACAATCCTTGCAACAAGACAAGGAACAAGGTCTTGCTACTGTTATTAAGCTGCAGTCAATGAACAGAAAATACACAGGAATTTATCCTGCTCATCTGAGAATTTTCAGGACAATACTGATAGTGGGGTCAAAATGCTAAAATGTGGACGTTAAAAGGAGAACAGATGTAAAAATTTTAGATTCTGGGGAATTGGTGGCAATTGGAAATAGAGACTGCATAATCTACTTCAGAATAAGAAAGTGACTGCTTTCGATGTGGAAGTGCTAAAAATATGAAAGCCTCTGTCCTAAGTAAAATTCTCTTTCAGCAGTCTCAGTGTCCTGGAGAAGTTCAAGTGGGCATCAGAACAAAGGGCTACATGCCATCCGACCTTTCCCCTGAGAGACGTGCTTCCCTCCTGGGAGTGGCGCTGAAGATGCCAGTTAGCCAGTGAACAACAGACCCGTTCATACACAGCACAGACGAGGCCCCCGACCACAGAGAGGCAGAGCGACGGCACTTACCACTGGTGGCCACGATGGTGGCAAAGTCCGAGAACTTTAAGAAGATTATGTTCCTGGTTGTTATCATTTTACAATAAAGTCAGATGCTCATAAGCTGACCAGGCGTTGAAGATGGGTTACCAAGCTCATACCCACTGTGCCATCTCTGACTCCTGGCACAGACTGGAAACCACGACAACTGTCTTACACACATCTCAGATCCATGAGCCTAACTCTGCATTAGAAGGACTCCGAGCTAAGCTTGAATTGACCTGAAAAAGGCCTCTTATAAGTGCACATGTAACACACGATCCAAAAGGTTCCCAGAGAGAGCAGTATACACTAAAACTCCCAACAGAAAGTGAACCAATATATCTAGAGGTTTACATCCATAGGTGTAAGATAAAAAATTCTAACAAGCGTGGCACGGCACTTGGTTCTCCTATTTATGCACTTCTTACATTAGACTTTAATTATCTGTTCATCTCTTCAGCCTCAAGGGTTGACTTCATCTCTGCAACCTCAGCCCCTAACAATTCATGTGTGAGGTATACTCAGAACAATAAATTCCAACAAACCTTCTGTCCTGCCAAGTCTCAGGACAGCTCTAACAGCTTAGCTGTCACCAAAACACCTGAACGGCTTGAAGGTCAGGAGTCTGCATTTCCTGGTCACCTCAAACACCATGGTCACCTCAAGATTTAATGTCTAGGTCTGGTCTCTTGCAGGAAACAGGTATTTCATCCACGCCTCATTTTAAGCCACCCCTCATTTTGCCTTTAAATCCAGCAGCCAAACTAAAGGTTGGTCTAATCCACAATCTCTATGGAGATTCAGGCTTCTGATAAAAAGGAGGCCCAAGGTACACAAGGGAAGGATCTGAAAAGCTGCTTGCAGATCCCTCTGTAATAGACAACTTGGCAACTTTCCTGAGAGCTCAAGTTCCCTTTAAAATGTGTCACGTGTATAACAGGCGTGCACAGACAGAGATGTGCGGTGAAAGCCCAAGCAGAGGCTTAAATACAATAAAGATACACCACCAGAGAAAATTAAGACTTTACCACCCAGAAAGCCATGAGTAATCCCAGTTGGAATTATAAATGCATTACTAGGTTTTTCTCTGAAGTCATTTTTTCTTGGTCTGCATTTTCAGAGATACCAATCTGGGGGGATGTCTGTGGATTTTAACAAAGGAGAAAAAAAAAACCACCAGCCAACCGTCTACCTACATCGCTAATACTCCTCTTCCCTTTCACAAACATTTGCATGCTTCGATTTGGCTGTAAATTCTGGTCAAAGGTCCCGAACCCGGATTCCATACAAATGTCCTCAGGTATGTATGGCTTACTCATTTTGCTCTTTCAAAGATTAGATGAGACTAGAGAACTTCCTCAAAACCCCCTGCCTGGAGAAGAGTTCGCAGTGAACAGTGCGCACCGCCCCTCCCCATTCGCACCAGCCCACGATACATCTGCGCCAGACAGCAGGAGCGCCCTCCAGGCACCCACCAGCCTGCCGGCTCAGCAGGGCAGAACTGGGCAGACCCTTGGACTGTGCTGTGATTGGCATGCCACCAGCCTGCCAGGGCAAACGCCCAGGCCATGCAAGTACTACCAGGACTTGGGCAATCACAGGGAGCCTGGCTGCGGCCCGGTGCCCTGGGGCCTGGATGGATCGGAGGTCCCCTGAACCCACACACTGGCAACCACTCACTCCGTACCTGGCACTGGCCACCTTCTCGGCCACCTCCCCGCCCCCTGGCACCACGCCTGGCACAAGCTGGTCACCCGGGGGGGGGGAAGTACCAGCAAAGTGGGTGACAGCGAGTCTCTGGAAAAAGCACACCTGTGCCCCGGGTCCAGATTGGGCGCTACCCACCCCGCGCCCCTACCCCACAACCCCAAACCGGGGCGGGGGGGCGCGGGCAGGACCCTCACAGGGTTACCAGCGCTACTTGGTCCCCACACACAAACCCCTCCTCACCCGTGACCTCCTCTCCCACGCGGTCCTAACCCTCGCAACAAAACCAACCGACTAAACGGGGCAGGGAGCATCACCCCCTGCTCCAATCACCCCCAGCTCCCACCATCTGGCCCTCGGCACCCCGAAAGTGCCCGCTCTCCGTCTTGCCTGTTCCCTCCTCCTCTCCCTGGCGCCCGCTTCCTCTCCGCCGGCTCCTCGCCCAAACCCCTTTCCCCTACCCCCGCAGCCCTCCGTCGCTCACCTAGGACCGGGGTCGCAGCTCCACAAGCGGACGACCCGCGGGTACGGCGGCGCATGCGCGAGCCCGGCCTCGCGGCTCCATGACAACCTCGTCGTCGTCGTCGTCGCGTCTCAAACGATCCCCCCTCTCGGCCGCCCGCCCATTTCTCCTCCCCACTCCCCGCAGCCTCGGCAACGGCTTTCGCCAGTCACGTGACGCGGCTCGGATGACCCGGCACCACCGAGACTGCTCGCTGTTCTGCTAGAAGGGCCCTTGGAGGCGCCCGCTCTTCCCGTCTCAGCCGGAAGACGACGCCGGCACGTCGTCCTCGGGGGGGGGGGGGGGGGGGCGGGCGTCCCTTCAGAGGTCGGCGCTCTATCCGTGGAAGGCGGGCATCTCTATGGTTAGTAGTTCCTCAGGCCAAACCGCCATTTTGTACGGGGACCTTGTGCTACAGGAGCTGCAGTGGAGCAGGCGTGGGGCGCAGTTCTGAGGCGGGGTCTGGAGAAGCCGGGGCGGGTCGGCTTCTAGCAGACAAGGCCGGAGGCGTGATTCTTCTTAGGGCGTGGGTGGAAGTCAGTCCGGGAGAGCGCTCTCGGTTTGTACCCCGAGACCCCGTCGGCGTTGGGGACCGGGACGGGCCATAGGCTGACTTGCGCGCAAGCCCGAGCGGAAGCAGCCGGGCAGCTTCGCCGGGTCTCGGCCCGAAGGAGGCTTGCCCGGACCGCGCCCCCACCGTCCCCAGCACTGCTCATCTTGTTGCCGAGCCTGTCGCGGCGTCGGTTTGCCTTCCTTACCTCCAGACAGTGCTTCACGTGGCAGGGACGCAATCAGTATTTTTTTGATGGGTGATTTCATGTCATTTGATGTATGACTCATTGTGCGACTGACCGAGATGTTGAGCTTCAAATGGATTCTGTTTCTCAGGCCAGTTCTTGAAGTGTCACCACGAACAACGTGTTATCAGCTAAACAAACAAACAAAAAAAAATGGGGTTGCGATCAGTTGAAATTCCGATGCATTGAGTCAGTGAAGGTTACCTCCTAAATTAGAAAAAGTTATTTTACAGCTGGAAAAGGGGACACGGAAGAATTTAAAGATTGCCACCGGTAGAGGCAAGTTCTGGAGCGACCCTGTCCAGTAGGGTAGCCACTAATCATGAGGGGGTACTGAAACTGATTAAATGAAATGAAAACGTGGGTGTTTTCTTCATTCAGGCTGTGCACATTCAAGTCCTCAGCAACCACGTGTAGCTAATGGTTACTTGGTTGGACAGTGCAGATTGTGCAGCGCATTGATTGCCAGCATCATTGAAAGTTAGTGTTGGATCTAGAAGATGGGCAGGGTAAATTTGCCCTCTGTTGGTAATTCAAGCCTTGTAGAGTCATAGGTAATCCCATTAGTCCTCCAGACACAGATAATGCTAATGCATTAGATGTATTTATTAGCATAAGCTCTACCAACAAATAATTGAGTGCCTGCCGCATATATGGCTTTTGTTTAGGTGGTGGAAGGACTGTTAACAATTATCAAGTAATGAAGAGCCAGGCAGCTCTGCATGTATTCTCTTTCGTGTGTGTGTGTGTGTGTGTGAGTGTGTGTGTGAGAGAGAGAGAGACAGAGAGTTCTGTCATTGAGTTGTGTCTGACTTCTTTGTGACCCCATGGACTGTAGCTGTCAGATTCCTCTGTCCATGGGATTGTCCAGACAAGAATACTGGAGTGGGTAGCCATCTCCTTCTCCAGGGGATCATCCCCACCCAGGGATTGAACTCTGGTCTCCTGCATCGCAGGCAGATTCTTAGCCATCTAAGCCACGAGTGAAGCCCATTGTCTTACTGATGTCTGTACAAGTTGATGAGGTCGCTGTTTATTAATGTTTCCATGTTTTAGATGAAGGCACTGAAGCTTTTGTCCATGATGACAGAGCTCCTAAGCCCTGGATCTAAACCATTAGGCCATACTGCCTCTTCTGGAGGCAGAATAAAACTGTCTGCCCTCAAATACCTTAGAATCTGATACAGGAAATACAGACATGTTTTAATAAGTTGTATGAGAGAGAATATGATAAATGCCAGTGGATTCTGAACAAAATCTAATAAAATCAAAGGAAAAATAACCTGCTTGTTTTCTGCTGTTGAAGTAAAGCTTTAAGAAGGTCAGGTAAAAGTAGGATATCCAGTAATGGAAGTGGTTGAGAGCAGGATACATACCAGCCAAAGAGAAAAAGTGAAATAAGCAAAAGCATGAAGATTATTTTAATCCTCCACAAGTGCAAATAAGTCATACTTCCCTGGTTTCACCTATCTAATGACCAGACTGCCATGCTGTATCAGTCATTTGAACTTCAAAAACAGATTTGGTAGTGGAACCAAATGAATCAGACTAGTTTACTGATAGGCATAATTTTAACTGAGTACTGTATGGTTCTATTGTATATAATTAGATACATAGAATAACCATGAAAATGGTTATTCCATTTCCATTTCCATTTCCATTACGAGGCTAACCAACGTAAAACTTTTTCTTTCTTTGCTGATTCACCGGGTTTGCAAATCAGCATCCTCTGATGACAGTCTCCTATCAAAGTGCCATGAGTTCTTTTAATCTTTGTCGTCACACTCAGGGTTCTGTGACGGAGAGTGGTTTTCCAAGCACCGTCTCTTCTTGCTGTGGAATCCTTTCCAATTTGAGTCCTCAGTACCAGTCGTGGTTTAAGACTCATTCTGCCACCACCACTGCCAGCAGGGGGAGACCTGCTCCTTTAAATGCTACTCTTGCTGCTATTGCTGCTAAGTCGCTTCAGTTGTGTCCGACTCTGCAACCCCATAGAGGGCAGCCCACCAGGCTCCCCCATCCCTGGGATTCTCCAGGCAAGAACACTGGAGTGGGTTGCCATTTCCTTCTCCAATGCATGAAAGTGAAAAGTGAAAGTGGAGTCGCTCAGTCGTGTCTGACTCTAGCGACCCCATGGACTGCAGCCTACCAGGCTCCTCTGTCCATGGGATTTTCTAGGCAAAAGTACTGGAGTGGGGTGCCATTGCCTTCTCCGAAATGCTACTCTTAGGGGTTTGCAAAAAGGCTTCTTTTCCTTTCTGCCCTCACAGAGTGCCTGCCACACAATGGAGGTCAGGAACTGCACCTCTGCTCAGCCTTCTTTCAGACCATGTGAGGATTTGAGTTTTCAGTCCTACATAGGATGCCGCAAAGAGTTAACTTTGTGCTGAGTTTTATTTGAAGATATTTTCAAGTATCCAATCTAGTATATAATTTGCAATATAAGTAATTCTTTAATACTTACTTTAACAAAGTTGAATTTAAAATTAAAGTTATTTAAAATTAATTAAAATAGTGAAATAGCAGTGAAGGTATTCAAAAGATCTAATTTCAAATCCCAGCTCCTATTGATACCATTTTACAAAGGATGGGACATTTCAATATCTTCCCTCACATAAGACACAGGAAAGAAGATAGGCCATAATCTCACAAGTCAAAAACTGAATAATTGCTGCTTTATGAATTCTCATTGCTATTCTTATTTTTCCAGTTTTGCTGAGGAGCAGTGAAAACACCACAAGGACTGGCATTAGTTCTTGAAGCAACACTCGAGAACCATCTTTTTTTTTTCCCCTTGAACCTCAGTTTGGCCATCTGTAACAGTTATCCTGAATCTGGCATTCAGCGTTACTGCTGACCACAGATTTTTGAAGAGGATTTGATGGAATGGTGGTTATGTGTGTGCCCCCAGAGTCCCACCACCATGGTCAGTGAGCGGAGAGGAGGGGGATGTTCCAGTCTGTGTGTGGGGATGGCAACCAGCAGGTCCTGGGCTGGCAGAGGCAGAGATGAGTGACAGCAGGATGCATATTCCATTTTTCCTCAAGAATCAACTGCCTAAGCCCCCACCATCCAGGTTAGTTCTCAGCTCATATTTTTAGGGCTATCTGGAAGAACAGAGACAATAGAAGGACATCTGGGTTACAGTCATGGTGTCAATATACTAGGCATGGGTTTTATTTCAGGGACAATGGAAACCTCTCCCACAAAGCTCCCCATCTTCTTGCCCAAACCTGAAATTCCTCAAGTATAAGTGCTCAACCTGCAGCTGCTCTAGAACCCAGGACAAATTCTCTCATCATAACTGACACAGAGTGCTATTTCCAGACACTGTCCTAAGTGACTTGCCCAGATTTACTCCTTTAATCCTCCCACAGTCCTGTGACATGGTTGTGGTATTGTTCTCGTTTTACAGAGGAGACTAAGGACAAGAGGCCATGTCACTTGCCAAGGTCACGAGTGGTAAGCGGTGGAGCAGGAATTGAATTCTGAAGTCCTTGCTTCTGGCCGCTCTGCTAGGCTGCGTGTTTGGTGGAAATGGTGCTACCATGCCCTTTCCCGCTGTGCTGAGCAGGAGACCAGTGGGGAGCAGAGCCCGAGGCACTTGGTCCAAGCACTTGTGTGGGAAAGGATGCCAGGAGTGGAGACTGGGCACCATAAAGGCAAAGTCTGCAGAAAACACCTCCAGCTGATCCTCTCTTTCTTTCACTCTGCACATGGCAGAGAGATTTCTTGTGTGTGACAGGGTATATGCTGATTTCAACCCACACATCTTTCCAAACCACTCAGCAGCTGCCTTTTGCTTGTTTTATCCCCTATCTAGAATCTTTCCAGTGGAAAGGTTTTTAAAGTGTCATCTCCCCTCACTGAAGATGAAGTCTGTGATTTAAACTCACAACTTTTTCTCTGGATGACTCCGAAAGCTGTTCAGTTGTCCCTTTGGGTAGACCAGTTTGACTTTAGAAGTTCTCCTTGGCCTTGTATCTTCCCTCCCTTCTTGTAAACAGCTTTCCAATCACAACTGAGTTCCCCACCGTGGGCTCACCAAAGACAAGAAATACAGGCCAGCACAGCAGAAAGCCAGACAGAGCTGTGCAACCTGACACTCCAGTAGTAGGAAGCTGGCTAGAGAGCCCAAGATAAGAGGCAGCCTCCACGTAGACATCAATCACTCTTGAAATTGAACGCTTTCTGTGTCTTGTGGCTTGATCTAAACTGGTTTGCACTGTAATTTCTTGGGTACCCATCTCCCCCACTGGGTCTAAGCTCTTTCAGGGCAGGGATTATACTGAATGTTTTTCTCCTACAAAGCAAGTTCTTCATAGTAAGCATTCAACCAACTTGACATCAGGGGGACCCCAGGTTCCTGAAAAGTTGACAATGGGCTTCCATATCACTGACTGGACTTCAGAGAAGGAAGACACCGCCAACCAGGATGGTGAGGGGTTTCCAGGGCCTCTGGTGCAAGGGTTGAATGGTCATGCCTTTTTATTTTATTTTGTTGCTCCACTCTCTCCCACCTCCAGGCCTTTTGCACATGACTGTATGTGTCCTTTTGAGAGGCTGGAGTGAAGGTGGCTGCTCACGGGTTTTGCTCCACACTTGTGATTCTGGCAGAGAAATTCCAGAACCTTGTGATTCTGGCAGAGAAATTCCAAAACCTTTGTTGCTCGTGCTGCCTCACCTCACCGCATCCCAGTCTTTGGAGGGTCTGTTGTGCATTTGCTCAAAAGTGCCCTTGAATTCTCCCTCACTTTCGATTTGGCTCGTGGCTGACTTATTTGGAATCCCATGAAGCACCATGTAAAGACTGGTAGTCAGAGATGACGAATGCCATGGCTTCTGTTTGCAGATGCAGAAATGCCCCCGAACTTCCCCACCAGTACTCCCCTTTCCAGCACCAGATAGGCTGGTGAAGGCTAAGGCCTTCACTCCACATGGGTGGGCCAGCTTGGCGTCAGTCAGCATCTCAACAGGCTGGATAAATCAGGATGGCACAAGATGTTGGGTTCAAGCCTTGCCCAGTTGTTCATCAGAACTACCTGGTTGATTTTATCTCCAACTGATTACCTGATCCCAGGGTCCAAGATCTTAAATCTCAAACTAGAGACTGAAAAACAAGAAATTTCCTAAAAAAAACTTAAGCATTAGTATCATATCTGTGGGAACAGGGAGTAGACAGATATCCTTTTTTTTTTTAATTTGGGGGAGTGGTCCTTTTGAAATTCATATGAAAAAGATGAGTACTCTTAGACTCCCAAATCTGAAGTGGCATTTAAATTGAAGCCCTTTTCTTAATGTCAGAGACGCTTTCTGACATTCCTTATACATTCTGCAAAGCTTTATTGGATTTTTCAGTCTATTTTAAAGACTAGGATGTCTGTACCTACAGCGGAGTAAGGCAGCTCATTTGCCTAAAATGTCTGGGAAATCATTCCAAAGAAATTACTGAGAGTATTCTCTTCTGATATAAAAGAGTAAGGTTTATTCACCCAGAACTTGGGTTTCTTTGAGATGTTGAGTGTCCCTTTTAAGACTTAAAGGCTTCTTTTATTCAGTAAGATTTCATCCCAGCTGGAGTCATGGGACCCGCTGATCTGGAGCCCTTATTGAATTGACAGCATCCACATGCAGAATTTCAGGGCTTTTGGTCCCCTGCTTTGTGGACAGGGATAACAGGATCACCCACAGGACTTACCCACAGGGTAAATCCAAGAAAATTCACTGGATGTCTTGTGCTAATAGTTTAACGAAATTCTCCCTCCAGCACTTTCTGACAGGGCCTGGGGATTTTCTCCAGTGTTATCACATTTCGGGAGAGATGGTGTCATCCAGGTGTAGGTGTTCTTGGCCGTCCTTTACCTATTGTCTCCTCAAGTCACATATAGCCGAGAGAGCAGATGACAGGTTCATCTGTATTACACGGGGAATTACCAAGTGGTTGCCTGGCAACTCACGCAGCACAATCAGCATGGTCTCTGTGGTAGAATGTAGAGTGGTTGACTTTGCCTTTCGAGAATGTCTGTTTGCATATTTCTTTTGGGCTTCTGGAAAAAATAGGTCATGTTTTCCTGGATTTGAGGCTATTAAAATGGACTTCTGTACTGCTTTACAGCACAGAAATTTAGTATTCATTTTAAAGCAGCCTGTTATTGTCAGAAATGACAACGATCTGATTAAATCATTAATGCAGCAATTGCATCAATTAAATTCAGTTCAGTAAGCATCTTCCATGTGCCAGCTACTATGCTAAATACTGTCAGGAGTTATAAGGATGAACAGGTATGGTCCCTGTCTCTGGGAATGTGTGTGTTTAATTGATGTATAGAAATCATTTGTTTACACATGTGAGACAGCTGAGATGGATATGTAAAAGGAAGGTATTGTTATTTGGAAGAGTTCCTTAGTGTTTGATCAAAGGATTTTTCCCTTTTATTTAGATTCCTTCCTTTACAGCTTACAGCTGCAATCAGTTCAAAAAGCTGCAATCAGTTCGAAATCACTTTTAAGACAGAGCTCTTACTGGAATCTCAGTAATTAGCAGCTTTTAAACAGCTCTTTTGGAGTCTGACCCCACCAGTGTTGTCGGGAGGACGGCGCTGCCCTCTGTCTGCACTGCCATCTTCCCGTGTGATTGCTGCTGAGGCGTTCACAGCGTGCCCCCACTCTAGTTGACACATTTCCGTTATAAGAAGCCACTTGCTTTTCTTTGTCTACAGTGCCATCAGCCTCCCTCCACCTAAGGAGGGACTTTGGCGTGTTCCAGATCTTGCATTAACGAGTCTTTGAGCTTGACCCCTTGAGCGAGGTCTTTCCCATCTGGTAGACCATGGCTAGAGAGCACCCGGGTTTGACTAGCCCCTTTCCCTGGAGTTGATTCTCCTGGGGGATTGATTTGGCATCTTTTCTTCCCCAGGAATCTGCCAGGCCATGGAGTGAAAGATCTGTCGGTTGCAGCACTGGTGCCCAGCCCGGCACACACTCACTGGCCACCCCTTCTGAATGGACTCGGAATCCACAGATGAAGGCGGTAGCTTCCGTGGGTAGCTGTATTCTGGCACCAGAAATGTCCCCCCGCCCCCATGTTTTGTGAACCCACTTGCGTTCCACATCCCAGGCGGGACCGGCAGCTTGCTCATCTCTGCTGCCCAGTTCCCTCAGACGCTTTGCCATTCGTGAGAAATCACTCAGACCTAGACTTCCCGTCTTCACACAGAGCGCCTGACCTTTGCTTCCAGACCCAACGTCAAGCAGAAGGGGACGCCAGGAAGGGGACAGAGGGGAGAAGGGCAGTAAGTGAGCCGGCACTATACAGATGTTTTCCTGATGCTTTCTTGTTGCATCCTCTGGGCAGCTTCTGTAGCTCTTGGCGGCCCATTCCCCAGGTGAAGCTCAGACGTGTGAATGCCTACTGCTCTAAGGAGCCCTGATGTAGCCTCCTGTCTCCAAGCACCTTTTCACTTAGGATCAGACCAACCAACATTCACTGTGTGCATTGTACCTCCTGAGGGTCCAAGGACACATTAAAGACCAGGACACAGTCTCCACCCCTGAGAAGTTCACAGCGCAGAGTTGGTAAGTGCGATAATGAAGATGCTGAACATGGACAGAAGACCAGTGAACTCAGGAAGAGGGTGGGAGTCAGGAACAGAGAGAGTCAGTTCAAGATCTGGAAGGTTAGCAGACAAACGGAGGCCTCTCTGTTTACCTTTCAAAATGGGCCTGGAGCAGGGTCCCTTTTAACAGCCTTCGATGTTGGGAAATCCTTGACTTCTTTAATCTACCTCATCCACATTGCAGCCTACCCCACAGGTCTTCTCATTCCAACTTCAGCTGAAACAGCAAAAACCTTTGCCTCATCTCCTGATCATTTAGAAACCTTTAGCAATCTG
Source organism: Bos grunniens (assembly GCF_055505025.1). Taxonomy (NCBI): domain Eukaryota; kingdom Metazoa; phylum Chordata; class Mammalia; order Artiodactyla; family Bovidae; genus Bos; species Bos grunniens. The sequence goes on from NC_141174.1 coordinate 14,990,482, forward strand.
CTGCTCTGCCCTAACACAGAAAAGAGTTACTTTTTTTCCTTCCGGCCCTGAGCCCTAGGATTCCCCCAGGGGGAATCGCACAGTGTGATAAGCTAGTGATTGCACTGTTTTCATCAGTCACATTTTTACAAATAGGTAGACTCATTCATGGGAGAAGGCGATGGCACCGCACTCCAGTACTCATGCCTGGAAAATCCCACCCACAAACGGAGGAGCCTGGTGGGCTGCAGTCCATGGGGTCGCGAAGAGTCGGACACGACTGATCGACTTCCCTTTCACTTTTCACTTTCATGCATTGGAGAAGGAAATGGCAACCCACTCTAGTGTTCTTGCCTGGAGAATCCCAGGGACGGGGGAGCCTGGTGGGCTGCCGTCTATGGGGTCACATAGACATGACTGAAGTGACTTAGCAACAACAACAGCCCACCAGAGAAGGGGGAGGGGAATCAGGGCCGTCAGCCAGTGGGAGAATTGCTCTTGGAAGAAATCTGCTCTGTAAGCATATTTCACGGCATCTTTACTAAAGATGGGATGTTCAAAGTTGAATGGCACATAGAGGAAAAGAATAAAGTGCAGTGTTTCACAGCAGCGCGTCAGTAGACTTCACCAGCCTAGGGTGCCAGTGAGTTCACAATGACATCCAGACTCAATCTTGCCAGCTCTGAGCCCCTCTGGAAGGTCTGTAGAAGTCCCTGCTTATCTTCTGTCCTGTCAACTCTTCCTCAGTCACTTCTGGAGGCCCCTGAGGTGTCTCCCGAGGAGACGGGGTTAGATCCACTTTGCTGTTCCATTGTGACCTCCCGCTGATGGTCCTACTCTTCACAGCCCCTTGGATAGAGTACCTAGGGACCTCCCTAATGGTCCAGGGGTTAAGAGTCGGCCTGCCAATGCAAGGGACATGGGTTTAATTCCTGGTCTGGGAGGATTCCCCGTGCCATGGGCCACTGAGCCTGTGTGCAGCCCTACTGAAGCCCGTGCACCCTAGAGCCCATGCTGCGAAACAGTACAAGTGACTGCAGTAGGAAGCCCACACATCACGACCAGAGCAAGCCTGCATGCAGCAACAGAGAACCAGTGCAGCCAAAAATAAGATAAACAAGATAAATGAATAATTAATTTTGTAAAGAAGTGCACCTCATCAGCGTGTGTGTCTTCAGTAAGAACACTGTTCTTAGAGCGATCACTCCTGTTGCCTGGGGATGCCGTTCTCTCCTGGGGCCACTACACCACCAAGTTGCCAAAGCGGAGGGCGGGATAGATCTATAGGGAACCAATGCCCTTCTCACTGATCTGTTGCCCTTTACAGCCCGTGTGCCCTAGCAGAACCGCTGGTATCTTTTAGTTGCTCAAAGTCTCACACGATTACTTCTCTCACCATCTATCAGGCTAACTCTTTCCTCCCTGGGGCTGGAGACAAGTCTCTCAGGCAGGATGCAGGATGGCAGCTCCATCAGTTCCTTCCCTTACTCTGACCTTCCTCCCCAAGGAGCTCTGCACCCAAACAAAACAACCCCACAAAGCAAAAGGAGTAAAACTCAAACCCTCTACTTCAATAAAAATAACAAAACTGTGCCAACTGATGCAAACAGATACTAATACCTGGGGTGGAGGTGGAGCGGGGAAGTTGGTGGTGTTCTGTAAGCTCCCTCCCAGAATTAACAAAAGCCAGGAGTACTGATGGAGAAGGCAATGGCACCCCACTCCAGTACTCTTGCCTGGAAAATCCATGGACAGAGGAGCCTGGTAGGCTGCAGTCCATGGGGTCGCTGAGGGTCGGACACGACTGAGTGACTTCACTTTCACTTTTCACTTTCACGCATTGGAGAAGGAAATGGCAACCCACTCCAGTGTTTTTGCCTGGAGAATCCCAGGGGCGGGGAAGTCTGGTGGGCTGCTATCTATGGGGTCGCACAGAGTCGGACACGACTGAAGTGACTTAGTAGCAGCAGCAGCAGGAGTACTGAGGCTTTTTTGTGTAACTTGAAAATAAAGTAAAGATTACCCACCCCATTCTTAAAGGTCCCTCTTGTTTCCATGGGATGTAATGCATGAAAGTGGCTATCTCATGGGCAATTGATGAGGGTGTCATTTAAGAGAAATTAGCAGGACTTCCCTGGTGTTCCGGTGGCTAAGACTCCAAGCTCCCCTTGCAGGGGGCCCAGGTTCGATCCCTGGTTGAGAAATTGGATCCCACATGTTGCAACAAAGAGTTTGAATGCCGCAACTAAAGATCCTGCAGGCTGCAATGAAGAGAGAAGATTCCTGCGTGCTGCAACTAAGACCCAGTGCAGCCAAATAATTTTTTTAAAGAGAAATTAGCAATGGTGGCTGTCAAATGGGATTCTTGCTCTACAAGAATTTTGATTGTAGACTGGAATCATGTTTCTCTAAAACAACAACAACAAAAGCCAACCAACACAGAGCAAAACTATTTAGATCCAGGTAATGCAAAAGACAAAGACAGAAGTGGAATTTTCCTGAAAGTAGACTTCATGGTATGGTAGACAGAGCTCAGGGAGTGGCATTAAAGATATCAGTCAAATTCAGGCTTTGTCACAACCCGTGGTTGGTTTCCTGATTAAATCTCTTTCCCTCTCTGGGCTGCCATTTTTCAGTTTTGAAAGGCAGCGAAGATTAACGTCTGCCCTCCTTTCCAGGGTTGTGAGAAGGGGATAAGACAATGTAAGTGAATGTGCTTTACAAGCTGTAAAGCGTTTGTTGTTCTCTAAAGGCACGCTGGAGGAAGGAAATACAGCAGCTGTCACATCCATGTGACTTTCATGAGGCTGGTGGGATCTTTCCGGGGGTAGCTCCGTGTCTACACATCATGTGTCTTCAGCCCAGATGTGAGGTCTGGACCCAACAGAATCCATCTCGACACGGTGCCTTGTCCTTGTTTTAAGGCCGAGTGGGAAATAGTCCATGTCTCCTCCACTGCTGAAGCCAGTCCTAGAACCAGAGGCAATGGGACTGACTTAGTGCACGTGTGTGCTCGCTGACATGCTGACATCAAGCATCCACCCACCTCCGCCATCAGGGGCCAGCTGTTCTGAGCCACTTTCCATCTTGGAATCATTGGTACACTTTCCCCAGCATCATTCTTCATGTCGAGAGCGCTGGTGACTGACGCAGCTTATCTTAAAAGAGTTTTCACTAGTATCTTTGGGATTTGTTTTCCAAGGTGGGGACACTCTTCAGGTTTTGATGCTGGTACTTTCTTGATCTTGCAGGAGGGATGCTGCATAAGCAGGAATTAAGTAACACCAGTACCAGGAAAAGCAGAACCCTGCTCTGCTACCTGCAGACCTGGAGTTTTGGGGGCTGGGACCTGCCTGAGGTCAGGAATGCAAGTCAGCAGCTACTTTACACCTTCTTCAAATGGTGAAAGGAACTATAGAATCTGGCCGTTATGGTCTAAATATATTGTAAGTTCAAAACTCAAGTGTTGGGACTTCCCTGGCAGTCCAGTGGTTAAGATTCTGCCTTCCAATGCAGGGGGTGCAGGTTTGATCCCTGGCCAAGGAGCCAAGATCCCACATGCCTCACGGCCAAAAAACCAAAACGTAAGGAAAAAAAAAAAAGCAATGTGCTTAGTTGCTCAGTCTTGTCTGATTCTTTGTGACCCCATGGACTGTAGCCCACCAGGCTCCTCTGTCCATGGGGATTCTCTGAGCAAGAATACTGGAGTGCATTGCCATGACCTCCAGGGGATCTTCCCAACCCAGAGATCAACCCAGGTCTCCCGAATTGGAGGTGGATTCTTTACTCTCTGAGCCACCAGGGAAGCCCTCAGAAGCAACAGCATAACAAATTCAATAAAGACTTTTAAATGGTCCATGTTAAAAAAAAAAATCTTAACAAAAATATGTGTTCTGTTACTAAGGTTGCTTGTTTAAAAAATCCATCTTTCACCATTAGCTTTGGCCAACAAGGGTATCTGGGACCAAGAACACATAGGATCTCTATCAAATGGACACAAAATGCCACTTCCACACAATACATTCTTTCCAGAACTGAGAAGAAGCCTCAGTAAACATGAAATGGCCAGTGGTATGCAACAAAGTGCTTCCCTCGTGGCTCAGATGGTAAAGAACCTGCCTGCAACGCAGGAGACCCAGGTTTGATTCCTGGGTCGGGAAGATCCCCTGGAGAAGGAAATAGCAACCCACTCCAGTATTCTTGCCTGAGAAATCCATGGACAGAGAGGAGCCTGCTGAGCTATAGTCCATGGGGTTGCAAAGAGTCGGACACGACTAAGCAACTAACACACGTGCAAAAGAGGCAAGTAAAGGCCGACACGGAACTTTGTCACTCTGTTCTTGAAAGAATAATATTTATGTGTCCAGTATTTAGTCAACATAACAATGTGTTGCCACTGTTTCCTCCTGGTGCGAGACACGAAATTATGAAGAGGTAGATTTCTGGATCTAAACAGGAAGAGATGCTGTCTGCCCCGGAGGAAGATTCCTCATGTGCATTAATGAGACAATAAAAAATAAATAAGCAGCTCTTCTCTACCTATTATTCTAAATCTTCATTGATAAATCACTATACCTCACATGAACTTACAAATTTTTGTAAGGTGTTCATTTTAATTTGTTTATACAGACAAGAGCCTCACAAGAATATTTTCCTGAGGCCTGACTTAAAGGTGGCCACTGCCTGGCCAATGGTGTCATGGGTTTCAAAGATACTAGAATATGAAAATAAAAACTTGCATATTTTTTTTCCTGCAGTCCTTGCAAAGTGTCATTGCATCTTAAAATAGCGGAAACACAACAATTTACTGGCTTAGAAAAGATAGGCATTTCTTTTTCACTTGAGATAGTCATTCCAGGCTAGCAGGAGGCTCTACCTGGTCCTTCAGGGATCCAGGTTCCTGTGCATTTTCCTCTATCATCCCTTAAGGCATCATTCTCACTTGCACAGGCAAAGCCTGGGTCTCAGGCAACTTCTTATTCTGGTTCAAGGGAAGGAAAAAGAGTGTGCATGGCACACCCACCATCTTAAGGTCTGGTCAGCTCTTCTGTTCATTTAGTGTTAGCTTAGTCTCACGGTCACACCTAACTGCAAGGGAGGCTGGCAAACGCCGTTCCTAGCTGGGAAGCTTTGAGCCTAGTGGCAAATATATACCTATGAAAGAGGGGGGAAGGATCCTGATGAAACTCTGGTGGTCTCCATTTCAAGAAGCCATTTGAAGGAATCATGACAGTTGCTAGTTTGTCCCAGAGACACCTAAGAGAGTGTTTGTCACCTGGAGGTTGATGTGGATGACCATGGCACAGCCTTTGCAGTGCCATTCAGTCAAGTCCTCCTTGAACTCTCACCGGTCACCTTGATGGATGAGCTTATGAGCCCCCTTTTGGTCTAGACTGTGGTAGGGACCTGTGGCTTTTTGTCATCTGGAGTCCTCTCCCCTGGGCTTTATGGTTTTCCTCTTGGGAACCCTTTCTTTTCCATCTTTGGTGCCCTGCATGCAGAGTTGACTGTGCTCTCAGATCCGGAGGTGGGCATATGACCACAGCCTGGCCAGTTAGGCCTGCATGTTCTCTGGCCATGGTGTTTTGCTTGGTGACAGACTCTTGACCAAATCAGAGCCAAGAAAATACAATGATACTTTTGCAAGGCCTGCAGGAAGAAAAACACTTCCCCTTTTTCCCCTCCACAAGTCTCCAGCCTGGGAAGATGTAGCACTGGAGCACTGGTGACCATCTGGGCCCTCTGAGAATTCCAAAACTGAAGAGCAGAATCCAGAACCAAGTCCTGGTGACATTGTTTGAGTCTCTGGTTCAAGCTGGGCCTGAGCCAGCAAGGTGCCTGAATCCCTGGTCTTCTCAGTTACAAGTGACAGCATCCACCCCTCACCCTTGTTAAGTCATCTAGAGTTGCATCCAACAGAGCACTAACTGAGACACCCATGTAGATTTGGCCTCTTTTGTCCTGGAGTGAGAATTCCCTTGAGGTATGTGTGGCCAGCTTTCCCCTGAATCTCCTTAGCTGTGTAGTCATTGAATGAGAGCTACTCCTAGCCAGGAATGATTTTACCCCCAGGACATTTGGTGGTATCCAGAGGCAATTGGCATGATAGGGGGGGAGTGGGGAGGGGATACTATTGATGTCTTATGGATGGAAGCCAGGCATGGTCCTAAATATCTCACAAAGCACAGGATTTCCCCCACCACAAAGAATTATCCAGCCCAAATACCTTTAGTGCTGAAGTTGAAAAGCCCTGCTAACCCCACACTGTCCCTTGGACTGCAAAGAGATCCAACCACTCTAATCCTAAAGGAAATCAACCCTGAATACTCATTGGAAGGACTGATGCTGAAGCTGAAGCTCCAATACTTTGGCCACCTGATGTGAAGAGCTGGTTCATTGGAAAAGACCCTGATGCCGGGAAAGATTGAAGGCAGGAGGAGAAGGGGGCGACAGAGGATGAGATGGTTGGATGGCATCACCGACTCGATGGACATGAGTTTGAGCAAACTCTGGGAGGTAGTGAAGGACATGGAAGCCTGGCGTGCTGCAGTCCGTGGGGTCGCAAAGAGTCAGACACGACTGAGCGACTGAACAACAACAACAAACCCTATGCAGCTCTCAGCACTCTGGAGTTACTTCCCAGTTCGAACATTCTCTGAGGAACCGAGGCTCCCAGAAGGGCTGTGTTCTCACCAGGGAAGGCCTCATTCGGAGATTCTCCTGGGCTTGTCAGCTCCAGGCAAAGTGACAGCAATTTCTTCATGATGAAGTTCTTCGGGAAACTGATCCAGGAGTGTTGCCGCTGGCTGTTGGAGGGCTGTGACTGCCTCTTGGCACCAGGGCTCGAGAAAGAGAGAGAAATGGGTGGCCTGGTGACAAATGGGATTTTATTTAGGGCCTAGCATCTTTTAAAGAGCGTTAGGAGCCCTCGGTCCTACAGACTGTGAAAAACTAGGCTTGTTTATGTCCTGAAATATTACTGACATCATCAGCATGAAAAGCGCTTTTCTCTGAAATATAGAGAACAACAGTTGCTACTCCCTGCAGCCTCTGTGCTGGGGACGGCAGGCTTTTTTAGAAGCACTGACTGTGGAAGGGCCCTGCTTTCCAGGCCTCTCAGCCCCACTTGCATTCCAGCCTAATGCCTCTGCTCAGCTGGGTCCTCGCTGGGAGCTGGAACCTTCTTGGTGTGTGTCTGATCCCAGCAGGGACCTTCCGCGGCTTGTGGGCTGAAGACCCTGGACTCTCGGACTGCAGAGCCCCAGCTTCTGCCTGGTCCTGTGTTGAATCTCCAGGGCCCTTCTTTTCAGAGCCCAACTCCTAAAGAAGGAACAAAGCTTTAGTCCCAAGCTTGGTGCAAGGACAGTGTAAGAGAGGAGACGCAGAGGCAGCCCTTTCCCCCCACCGCCCCTCAATAATACCAAGACACTGAAAGGACTGTTCAGACCACCGCTCCAACATCCTCGGGGAATTTTTATTTTTTTTAGCAGAACTTTCTCCACTGGTGCTCACTCCTGTCTTTGCTCAGGCCCCTCCCCCACTTAGTTCAAGTGTGAAAACCGAGCTTTTGGAAAAACAGCTCTCGTTCCCAGACAAGGCTTGTCCTCCCAGGAACCTTCCCGCCAACCTCATCCCTCGCCTCCCCATCCCGGGGTGAAGTCAGACTACGGCGGGTGAAGAGTTCACAGGGTGTGGGTGTTTTGCACCGGGACAAGGAGTCCTTTTTTTTGCCCCCCTGTTCTTGGTGTCGTTTCCAGACAGATAGGAAGGAAACATGAGTAAACAGTCCTCAGATCTGGACAAAAGCTGAGACGGCCTTTTCTTCAGGAACTTCCCTGTGGGTCAGTCAAGGCTGTGCCCTTGGCCGGGTGACGCACACAGGTGGAAATATAAGACCCAACTTGCCTTCAAACCCTTGAGCTCAGCAAAACCAGTCCCTGAACGTGGGATGTGATCAAAGGGCAACTCAGCTTGTGCCTCTCACTGTCCGCTTGAACTTTTTGCTTTTGGCCATGCTGCACCGCTTTGTGGGATCTTGGCTCGGGGCTGAGTGAGAGTGTGGCGTCCTAACCACTGGACCACCTGGGAATCCCCGCTGCTTGAACTTTTCAGCCAAGGAGGCAATTCCCCGCTTCACGGATGAAAGCCCAGCTGACCCCACACCTCTTCTGGCCAGGCTCAGGTATGGCCCTCCTATGTCACAAAGCCCAGGATCGATCCAGAGGTCTAAAGCAACTGGTTATAGATATGACATGATGCATTCATCTTCCTTCAGAGACCTACCTGCCTCCTGCTCCACGGTCTGGAGTTGGGGTGCTGGCCTTCAGGGACTTGGCTGTGGGAGTTCTCCGTCTGTTTTCTCATCTGACAGCCTCCGCTCCCACCTGCTGGCAGCTTGCAGGGTCTAAGGGAGAGAGGTGAATGGTGGGGGGCAGAAAGGAGGGGATGGAAGAATACGGAAATTTTTCTCTTTTTTTCTTAAGAAACTTTTTCAAAAACTTTATTCACTTTTTGGTTGTGCTGGATCTTCTCTTGTTGCAGAGCACAGGCTCTGAGCTTGTGGGCATCAGTAGCTGTGGGGCACGGCTTAGCTGCTCCACAGCATGTGGGGTCCTCCCAGACCAGAGATCGAACCTGCGTCTCCTGCACTGGTAGGTGGATGCTTCACCACTGAGCCACCAGGGAATCCCCTGCAGTTCTTCCATGATTGCAGAACTGCCAGCTCTCTGAGCCTGGCAGATGGCGAATGCTGTTTCCCAGGGAGTCCCTTGGGTGCTCCAGAGGTTTCCATCTCTGAGGTTCCCAACCTGCATCTCTGGTTCAGGTAACGGCCAGTGACGTCCATCTTCAGCTTCAAGAATCCAGCAGTCCCCTCCGCCTTCTTCCTGCCCATTAGGAGGCGCTACAGGACCTCAAATGATGCTTCGCTGAGCCTCTCTCCCCAGAGGCCCATGGGGAAGCACTCACAGGGCCCCTGCCCAATCCAGGGCAGCCGCTCCTCTTGTGGGCTCTGCCATCACATGAGAATTGCTGGGGATTCCCTGGTGGCTCAGTGGTGAAGCATTCACCTGCCAGGGCAGGAGATGCAGGTTTGATCCCTGGTCTGGGAGGATCCCACATGCCGCACAGGCCTGTGGGGGCCCCCGGCTCTGAATGGCCTATAAAACCTATACCAGAAGACTTGAGATCGAGGTGATAGTGTCCCCAACTCCACTGGGGTGGAGCTTTCAACATAGCTTTACTCTCTCAATTTCTATGTCCAGATCCTTCTGTTCCCTTGCTCTACCCTTTGTAATTTTTATTTTTTGGCTGCACTGCATGGCTTGTGGGATCTTTGTTCCCCGACCAGGGATTGAACCCGTGCCCTTGGCAGTGAAAACTTTGAGTCCTAACTGCTGGACTACCAGGGAGGTTACCCCTCTTTATACTCTTGTCCGTAGAGGGGCGCCCAAGTGCTGTGCAACTGGTTTCCCATTGTTTCCTAGTGAATACCATACATGGGGGTGTGTCTCAGGCTGAGTTTGCCACCTGATGTCCTGAGAGCCAGCCTCCAGGATGGCCCCCAGTTACCCTCACCTCCTTATAGTCACCCCCTGTGTGGTCTCCTCCCACCCTGAACAGGGCTGACCCTTGTACCCACTACATACCTACAGAAATGAAGGTATGTAACTTGCAAGGTTAGGTCATTGCTGTGGGCCAACTGTGTACCCCAGAAGGATATACTGAAGCCCTAATCCTGCCAAGGGAACATTTCATCAAAGATGGACTTGATAAAGGACAGAGATGGTATGGACCTAACAGAAGCAGAAGATATTAAGAAGAGGTGGCAGGAATACACAGAAGAACTGTACAAAAAAGATCTTCATGACCAAGATAATCACGATGGTGTGATCACTGACCTAGAGCCAGACATCCTGGAATGTGAAGTCAAGTGGGCCTTAGAAAGCATCACTATGAACAAAGCTAGTGGAGGTGATGGAATTCCACTTGAGCTATTTCAAATACTGAAAGATGATGCTGTGAAAGTGCTGCACTCAATATGCCAGCAAATTTGGAAAACTCAGCAATGGCCACAGGACTGGAAAAGGTCAGTTTTCATTCCAATCCCAAAGAAAGGCAATGCCAAAGAATGCTCAAACTACCACACAATTGCAGTCATCTCACAGGCTAGTAAAGCAATGCTCAAAATTCTCCAAGCCAGGCTTCAGCAATACATGAACCGTGAACTTCCTGATGTTCAAGCTGGTTTTAGAAAAGGCAGAGGAACCAGAGATCAAATTGCCAACATCTGCTGGATCATCAAAAAAGCAAGAGAGTTCCAGAAAAACATCTATTTCTTCTTCATTGACTATGCCAAAGCCTTTGACTGTGTGGATCACAATAAACTGTGGAAAATTCTAAAAGAGATGGGCGTACCAGACCACCTGACCTGCCTCTTGAGAAACCCGTATGCGGGTCAGGAAGCAACGGTTAGAACTGGACATGGAACAACAGACTGGTTCCAAATAGGAAAAGGAGTACGTCAAGGCTGTATATTGTTACCCTGCTTATTTAACTTATATGTGGAGTACATCATGAGAAATGCTGGGCTGGAAGAAGCACAAGCTGGAATCAAGATTGCCGGGAGAAATATCAAGAACCTCAGATATGCAGATGACACCACCCTTATGGCAGAAAGTGAAGAGGAACTAAAAAGCCTCTTGATGAAAGTGAAAATGGAGAGTGAAAAAGCTGGCTTAAAGCTCAACATTCAGAAGACAAAGATCATAGCATCTGGTCCCATCACTTCATGGGAAATAGATGGGGAAACAGTGGAAACAGTGTCAGACTTTATTTTTTGGGGCTCCAAAATCACTGCAGATGGTGATTGCAGTCATGAAATTAAAAGACGCTTACTTCTTGCAAGAAAAGTTATGACCAACCTAGATAGCGTATCAAAAGCAGAGACATTACTTTGCCAACAAAGGTCCATCTAGTCAAGGCTATGGTTTTTCCTGTGGTCATGTATGGATGTGAGAGTTGGACTGTGAAGAAAGCTGAGCACCGAAGAATTGATGCTTTTGAACGGTGGTGTTGGAGAAGACTCTTGAGAGTCCCTTGGACTGCAAGGAGATCCAACCAGTCCATTCTGAAGGAGATCAGCCCTGGGATTTCTTTGGAAGGAATGATGCTAAAGCTGAAAGTCCAGTTCTTTGGCCACCTCATGCGAAGAGTTGACTCATTGGAAAAGACCCTGATGCTGGGAGGGATTGGGGGCAGGAGGAGAAGGGGACGACAGAGGATGAGATGGCTGGATGGCATCACTGACTCGATGGACGTGAGTTTGAGTGAACTCTGGGAGTTGGTGATGGACAGGGAGGCCTGGCGTGCTGCGATTCATGGGGTCGCCAAGAGTTGGACACGACTGAGAGACTGAACTGAACTGAACTGAATCCTGCCCTGTATTTGTAAATATGACCTTATTTGGGAGTAAGGTCTTTACAGATGCAATTAAAGGTTGTAATGGATTAGCTCAGGCCCTGAATCCAATGACTAGTATTAAAAAAATGCAACTCATTCTGTTTCAGGTTATACTGGGGCTCCAATACAATAAATATATCAGTATCAGCTATCTATTGCCGTGTAACAGATTACTCCAATACTTAGTGGCTTCAAACTATATTAAACATCTATCATCTCACAGTTTCTGTAGGCCAGGGACTGCGGAAAGGTTTAACTGGATGTTCTGGCTCCAGGCTTCTTAGGAGGTAGCAGTCAGATGTCACTGAAGGCTGCAGTCATCTGAAAGCTTGACTGGGGCTATAGGACCTGCTTCTGAGGAGGCTCATTCACATGGTGCCAAGTTGGTGCTGGATGTTGGTACAGGAGGCCTCAGATCCTTGCAATGCGGACCTCCCATAGGTCTAATTGAATAGCTTCATGACACGGCAGCTGACTTCCTGCAGGACGAGCGGTCCAAGGGAGAGCAAAGGGAAAGCCCTGATGTCTCTTACGACCGTGTTCGTTTCTTTGAGCTGCCATAACAAAGTACCACAAATAGGGCATGACTGGTTCATAGCACCAGAGCTTCTGCAGATGCCTGGAGGCATGGACTCGAATCCTGCCGGGACACTGTTTTTTTACATAACGTTGTCTCTGTGGAAAGATGGGGCCCAAAGTTACAGGATCTCATGTATGCCCTGCCGGCTTGGTTAAGTCACTCCCTTTGGGGATCTTTTGAACCATGACACATGAGCTGCTTCGTCTGAACCAGCACAAACCTAAGGATGAGAAGGCTGGCCCTCACCTTCATCCTAGCCCTTCTTTTTTAATTTATTTTATTTTATTTATTAATATTTGGCCGTGCCGGGTCTTCATTGCTGCTCTGGCTTTCTCTAGTTGTGGAGAGTGGGGGCTGCTCTCGAGTGGTGGTGCTCGGGCTTCTTTTGTTGTGGAACATGGGCTCCCAGGCTCTAAAGCTCAAGCTCACTAGTTGTGGCACACGGGCTTAGTTGCTCCGAGGCACGTGGGATCTTCCCCAATCAGGGATCGAACCCGTGTCTCCTGCATTGGCAGGTGGGTTCTTTACCCCTGAGCCATGAGGGAAGCCCCATCCTAGCCCTTCTTAGTAGTGGGGTTTCCTAAAGAGGTCGAATTAGAATTTGCCACCTACAGAAATCTTCCAGGCTGGCTCCTCCCAAGGTCAAATTGCACACCATACAGTTGAGAATAGCCACTATTTCTGGAGCACCTACTCAGCACCAAATGATTTCTCTAATCTTCACAGCACCCTCCAAGGCAAGAGAGGCAGAGACCTGACTCCAACCCAGGCCTATTGAACCCTAAAGCCCTTCATGTCCACTCACCTATCATTGCCCCAGAGGGTGACTCAAGGGCATTCCATTTGAGGAGTCAAGCCAATGCCCCAGAAATTGGGATTTTTCTCCAGCCTCGAGGGATTACCATGGTCAGTAGACACTGGGAGAAGTGAGGTTGCACAGACTGTTGGTTAAACAGAATGGAGGGGGGTCTCATGTCAAATTGCCCAGGCCTGAAACCTAGCCTTCCCTAATGCTCCAAGTCTCAAATTCTTCCTCTGACCCTTGGGAGTGAAAGCGCATACCTGCACGGTTGGCTGGAAAGATTAAATCAGATAATGCATGAAATTCATGGCAAGAGTAAAGAGCCATTTACACTTTTCTTCTATTAATATTATAGACATTATTGTTGACATTACCCTCCCTCCACGGCCTCTAGACTCTTAACATCAAGTCAATATTGGAAAAGGGGCAAATTGAAACGCTGTCTATCTGGAAGCAGATGGAAATGTGCGGCTGGGTGGCTGTTTTCTGGGTTTTGGAGGGATTCTTTTTCAGCTCTAAGACAGCTCCCTGTGAAAGGTGATGAGCCTGATTAATTGCAATCAGCTCCTTTCCACATAATGAAGAAAGTTGGATGTCGTCCTGTGGCTTTCGTCCAGGTGCATGCAGTTACCCATTGTGTCCACAGGGTGTCGCTATGAATCATGCTTCGATGGTCAAGGTTGCTCAGTGTTGTCCCCACTGTTTGCAACCCCGAGGATGGTAGCCCACCAGGCTCCTCTGTCCATGGGATTCTCCAGGCAAGAATACTGGAGTGGGTTGTCATTCCCTTCTCCAGGGGATCCTCCTGACCCAGGTATCGAACCTGGGTCTCCTGCCTTGCAGGCAGATTCTTTACCATCTGAACCACCACCTGCCCACAAACCCCAGGTGCTCAGGGCATGGAACTCATTCCAAGACCCCCATGCAGGGAGGAGACGCTGCCAGGGGCTGAGCATTATTCAGCAACACTCTTTGAAACCCTTCTTGACCCTACAACACTGGAAGTGGAAGGGGAGCTGTGGTGGCAGGAGTGACTTGACCCAGGTGGCCAGGTACAGAGCTAGACGAGTATCAGGGAGGGTCTCCTCCTCTCAGTCAGATGTACCAACCGCTGCATTTGTCCTGTGTGTGTATGAGCTGATTGGAGGGCGTGGGAGCCTGATTTCTGGGTCCCTGGTGATGGTCACCTCTGGGAATGTGATTTGAAGACAGGGTTCAGGGTGACACTAAATGTCCTCTGTTCCTTTGCCTTGAACCCTGGATTCTTCTGGGTGGCCGGCCAGCTCCTGGGGCTCTCTAGGCTGCCTTGCTGATGGCTGCTATTCTAGTGGCCAGAATGAGGACGTTAGCCATCTTCATCACTAAAGTAGCAGGCACTCAGAGAGCTGGCCCTCTGGGAAGAACGCTCGGTCCTAGCCGCCCTTTACTCCCCCTCGCCCAGGAGAGGGGTGTCTGTGGTTCTTGGGGAGCCTGGGCAGTGGCTAACATGGTCGGGGAGAGGTGGGAGAAGCTGCCCACAAACACTAAGTTCTCCAACCAGAGGCCTTTTTCGGAGCTTACCTGATGTGAGGCTCGGGTTGAAGCACCAGAGGTGTAGGAAGCTGAGGCTCAGGCGCCATGTCACCCTCACCTGCACGAAGGGAGGGCTGACGTCCGTGTGGTCAGTGCTCAGGAAGCTCGTTTCCCTCGGATCCTTCTGGAAGGGGCCCGCACAACCCCGTCCCGAAGCATGGCTCTTTCTTTTCTGGTGATCAGGAGCTTCTGTGGTTTCTTTTCCCTCCTTCTTCATTTTGCCAGGATCACCTCTCCCGCGGTGGAGCCATTTGCCTTGGGGCTCCGGTCCTCGTGATTATGGGGGGGCAGGGGGCTGCCTCTGAGGATCTCGGCCTTGGGGAGGGGGGCTCAGCCTGCAGAAGCTAACAGTGCAGGGCATTTCCTCCTCCGTGAAAGGGCACCGAGGAAGGGAAGAGGGCCTCGGGCACTGTGCATCTGGACAGAGCGGGGTCAGAGAGAAAAGGGCCCCTGGGCGAAGCCTCCACACCTCCCACTAGTCAGGGGAAGTCTTCCTGGAGCAGGTAGGAATCTCTCCCCCACCCTCAACCCAGCACATACCCGCTGAGATGTGGAAACGACAGGAGAGAGAAAGGAAGGTCCAGAATTATGGATCTGTGACTATTTTTTTGGAGAGCTGTTGGGGGTAGGGATGAGGACAGGAAGATGTACAATCAGTCTGGGATTGGTTTATTTTTATTGCTTTTTAAAATTATGTGGGTAATTGATGTTCATTGAGAAAAAGAGAAAACACAGATAAGCCAAGACAACAAAAATCATCTGTTAGCATCCTGGCAAATATCCTTTTTCTATGATTAGATACATAGAGAATATTTTCTTTCATTAATAAAAGGTTTTCTTACTGTTTTTGTGTTGTTGTTCAGTTGCTAAGTTGTGTCTGACTCTTTGTGACCCGATGCACTGCGGGCCCCAGGCTTCCCTGTCCTTCACCATCTCCCGGAGTTTTCTTAAACTCATGTCCAGTCAGTGATGCCGTCCAACCATCTCGCCCTCTGTCGCCACCTTTTCCTCCTGCCCTCAATCTTACCCAGCATCAGGGTCTTTTCCAATAGTTTTAAGACCTGCTTTCTTCCTTTTTTTTTTTTTAAACAGAACAATAGACTAGGGCATCTTTTCAGGTCAACAGATAAGTAGACTTCATCTCCATTGATGTTATTGGCTCCAGGGTATTATCTGGTGACCGGGAATTTCCCTGGTCTTTCTGCCACCTTCTCCTGGGCACCTGCACTGGGCTTGGCACTGGATGTGTGTCCTTGGCATTGGGGAAGACGGGAGACCAGCAAGGAGGATGTAAGGAGGAGAGACACGCAGTGGTCGCAGGCCCAGGCCACACGAGGGCAGCAAGCCCCTCTGGAATGGGGGCCGCCTCTCTCTCACCCACCTCCCAGCCTGCTTGTGGATGGACAGCGCCGAGACCAGCTGCCACCTGGACCCAGGTGGGGAGGTGGAGCAGAGAGGAACTTCCACGGTCTTCAGGCTGAGATGGCCCCCTGCAGCCAAAGTGCTCCCTGGCAGGCAGGGTGACCAGTCAGGGCTTACTGGTCCGGAGGGGACTGGGTAAGCTCATGAGAGAGTCAGAGAATCCAGACATGGAGGAGATGGGAGAGTCTTTCCACTCAGCTTCAGCAATCACAAGCAGCAGCCCCACCCAGGCCCAGGGTCAGCCCTGGGAAACTGACCAGCTCAACCTGGTCTCTGGGACAACCCGGAAGAAGAAATGAAAGTGAAGTAAGCAGGGTAGCACAGGGGTTAAGCCCACAGACTTGGAGTTTGATGGGGACCTGGCTTCCAGTCCTGGCTCTAGCATTCAGCAGCTGTGTGACCTGGATCAAGTCACTTAACCTCTCTGAGCTTCCATTTCCCCACCAATAAATTCAGAGCAGCTTCTACTTAATGGTTTTGTGAAGAAAATTGTCGGATCATATCCATAAAGTACTTGGCACACTGCCCAATGAATGTAGCTAGAGTTATCTTTTCATCATTAGCCGGTAAGTCGGCCTGCAGAGCCAGGAGACAGCTGCTTACAGAAAAGAACATGGTTGCGTGTTTCCCTGTGTTCATCGCTATTGCTGGGTTTTGTGTGCAGGGCTACGTGTGGGTGTGGGTAGCTGGGATCTAGAGAAGGAAGAAAGAGGGGGGGGAGGTGCAGGGTGGGGGGTTTATAAACCTAGCTGCTTTGAAACCAGGAGAAGTCTCGGGTCACCCTCCTGGGTAAGGAAAAGGCTGGATCTGTCCATGTTGTACCTCCCCAGTGCCCTCCGGAGCCCCTCCTCCCAGAGGGGCAGGGCAAGGGGGTGCAGCTGGATAAGAAGACCTGAGGTGTGATGCCAGCACCTGGATCCCAGCAGGGCGGGGGGTCAGGGGAGGGTGGGTGGGGGGCGTGTGCTCAGCTGCAGCATCCGTAGGCCCAGGGGCGGGGTGGAGGGCAATCTCTGAGGATCACTGCCTGGCTGCCAGATGGTGCCTCTAGGGGCCCACGGAAGGGGGCGGGTCCCTTGACCTTGAGCGGCCAGGGCCCTGTGAGTTCCTCTGGGTCCACCCTCCAGGGAAGCTGGCATCCCCGCTGGTCTCCTGGCCTGCGCAGTGGCAGCCTGGGCCCCGGACCAGCCTCCCCATCCCAGCAGGCCTGCTAATGAGGAACGGCTTCTCCAAAGACAGAGGGCTGTGAGCCCGCAGGTAGACCGCTGGTGGATGCTGGAGGGTGAGTGGTGTCCTCCTGCATTCCTTTAACTCCTCCCGAGAGGTCACCACGGGGTCTCCATCACAAGCGGTCTTGAGCCTGGTGTGATTTTCTCCTACAATTTCATCTACTCCCTGGACGGCCCCCAGTGCAAGCCGCTGACAGTCCTCAGTCTTTGCAATTGATTTCCTGGAAGCGGCGGCCGGGCCAGCAGCTAGTGATGGATGCGCGCTAGCGGGCTGGGGGCGGAGGAGGCTGGCTGCGCCCTCACAGGGCGCAGGTTGGTTGCGACCCAGCTTGGCAGGGTCCCTCACACGCAGGATGCACACACTCCTGCCTCCTTGCTCGACCTCGGGGTATCAGCGCCTACAGAAAGACTGGTGTCTGTGCACCGAGACGCATGGGCGAGGACGCTGGTTGCAGAATTGTTTGCGTGAGAAAGAACTGGAGACCCCTTATCTGCTCAGGGGAGCAGGGAGGGGCTGCTGCATTCTGCTCGTGGACAGGGTCTCTGGGACTGTGTCGTGGCGCCATTTACCTGAAACACCAGGCTCCCCAGAGTCAGACCTGGCAGCAGGGACCCTGAGTGAGAGAGTGAGTGGAAAGGCAGTGGTTGAATCAACTGCGTCACATCCACAAGGGCAATATCTGCAGAAATTAGAGAAAAATAAAGCAACAGCAGATATGCATGCTTCATATATGTGGTCATGAAAAAAATGCTCAAGATATACTGTGATGGGGGAAAGTTGTGGGGTGGTATGGTCATCTTGATCCAACTGATGTAAAAGCAAAAAAAACCCAAACATCCTGGCATCATATACACATATGTGTGTGTGTGTGTATAAATGCCCAGAAAAAGTCTGGAATGACATACAGCCAACTGCTGATACAGGTCGCTGCTGGGGAAGCAGGGATATTGGGAAAAAAAGAACTTGTCACTGTTTCTCTCTTTACTTCTGTGTTCACATTTTTTTCTTCAATGAATACGAAATTCTTTAATGGGGTAGTGAATGATACTTTCTGTTTTTTAATCAACCTCACCCTCTAAGGTATTTCTCTTGTTTTAATTTATTTTTTTATTGAGGATAATTGCTTTACAGAATTTTGCTGTTTTCTGTCAAACCTCAACATGAGTCAGCCATAGGTGTACATATAACCCCTCCCTTTTGAACCTCCCTCCCACATTTTTTTATGGAGGGAACAAACCTGGTGTCAAGAACAGCGCCCTCCTCTCCTTGGTGCTCCTTGCCTGCCTCCCTCGAGCTCCCGTTCCCCATTGTTCTTCCTGGGACAGTGAACTCCCCCAGAACCCTGGCTGGGAGAGCTGGACCTGACCTGGGCCCATATCAAAGTCCCGTGTGGCATCAGAGTGGGGACCGGTCACGGCCCAACCTCCATCCTGGCCTTCCCTGGTGGCCAGCTTCTCCAGCTGACACTGCAGAGACAGCCTGCGGGGTGAAGCCCCTCCGAGGTGTGCCTGCAGCGGGGAGATGTGTGGGAAGGAGCTCAAGGGGCTGCAGCTGAAGCTCCTTTTTTTAGGGACCCCCTTCCAGGGGCTGAGGGTGGAAGGAGGGAAAGAAGGGTGTTGTCTCCCGCCTCAGGCCCCACAGGGAGGCTGCTGGTGCCTTCAGCCAGCGAGCCCGGGCCTCTGGATCAAAGGAGTCAGGGCAGGACCATCTCCAGGGCCAAGCCAGGAATCCCTAGATTCCAAGCCAGCACCACCCTGCTCACCTGCCAGGCTTGGGCAGGGACTGCGGGTATCCAGGGCGCTGCTCTGACCGAGGGGCCCTTCCATCCTAGACGCCTGTGTCCGCTGGACCTGCAACAGGCCCAGCCTCCATGGCTCAGCAGGTGGAGGGATTTTGCCTTCCTTCTTCCTTGTTCTAGAAGGAAGAACAGGGGCAGGGCACACGGGTCACACACCTCTGGTGTGCCAGAAGCCTCGCTGGGTTCTTGACACTTAGCTCATTCACACCTCTCAGCCATGCCATCCTGCAGGTGAGGCTCACAGCTTCGGGGGTAGGGGGACTTAACTACTGGCCAACTCGGACCAGAGATGTGAGCCCAGGTCCCTCTGCCCCAAAGGGCTGCTCTCTTCCTCTATGCCCAGTGTAGCCTCACTCCTCCGCAGGCTTCAGGGAGGGTGCGCTTGTCACTGGGGAGCAGAGGAAATAGCAGTGGAAGGGCCTGTGGTAAGGACCTACGCAGGGCAAGGGGCCCAAACCAGCCTCCAGGGTCTCTTGAGGGCTCTTGCTGCTCGCTGACCAGCTCTCCAAAGGGGGCTGCCTCCAGGGAGTCCTCCTTGCTTTCCAGCCCTCCCAGGACTCCCTGGCTTGTGATGGCTTCAGTCACTGGGCTCAACGCTGCTCTGCTGGAGACGGATCGGCCCGGCCTTGGCCCTTCTCGTGGATTCGTTAATCCTTCCTCTGGTGTCCCCACTCCTGACCAGCTGGGTGGGACCCCCTTCCTCTAAACCCTCACCTCTTCTGGCCAACATCTTTTAGCCAAGATGGGGTTTTCTGTCACAGCAAATTGGCCAAGTCTGATGATCAGCGTGGCTTAGATCCCTGCTCTGCCTCCAGTGGCCAGGTGACCTTGGGAATGTCCCTGAACACCTCTGCACCTCAGTTTCTCCATCTGTAAAATGGGGATGATGGCAGTGGGACTCTTAGGGCTGTACATCAGCAACACACACGTCATCAGAATGACTCCCAGCTGGTGGCGGGCACTCAGTACGTGTCCACAGCTGCTGCTGTCTCTCTTCCTCCATGTGCCCCAGGCGGGATGGGTCATTCCACAGAACTGCAGCTGGGAGGAAATCACAGTGGGCTGGATGGAAACCAGCTTGTGGGCCTGACGAAACTGACATATGGTGCTTTCCTCAGAGCTCGTGGAAGGGAAGTCCAAGTTCAGATGCCCGTTGGGGAGATGCGGAAGACAGAGAAGGGAAATGAGAATGCGTTGCAGATGTTCTAGTTTGTGGCTCCCTACCTCCCGTCGAGCCTGCGGCCTCCAATTCTCAGTCCGGTTTGCAGGTCTCCACATCAGGAGGGAAGATGGAGGTGTCTCTTCTGCAGGAATTCCTTGAGCATCTTGTGAAAAAGCCTCATGGAGAGGTGGGCCAGCCCAGGAGGGGCCGGCGGGGAACACTGGCCAGGCTGTCTTAGAGAGATGCAGAGCGCCTGGCCCTCTGATGAGCTCAAACTGCATCTCCGTCAGTCCCCTCAGGTCCTACAGTGACGGCTAACAGTAACCCTGGGGACAAAGCCAAAGCCAGCATCTCCAATAGGCTGTGTTTTCTCCTGGTTTCTTTCTCCCTGCAACAGATACTTGAAGAAATGAAATGCTTGTTAATAAAAATAATATCCAGAACCCTCACAGTTCAGTTCAGTTCAGTCACTGAGTTGTGTCCAACTCTTTGCAACCCCATGGACTGCAGCACGCCAGGCTTCCCTGTCCATCGCCAACTCCTGGAGTTTACTCAAACTCATGTCCATTGAGTCGGTGATGCCATCCAACCGTCTCATCCTCTGTCATCCCCTTCTCCTCCTGCCTTTAATATTTCCCAGCATCAGGGCCTTTTCCGATGAGTCAGCTCTTCGCATCAGGTGGCCCAAGTTTCAGCTTCATCATCAATCCTTCCAATGAATATTCAGGACTGATTTCCTTTAGAATGGACTGGTTGGATCTCCTTGCAGTCCAAGGGAAGAGAGTTCCCAAACCCTCACAATTGGCCCTAAAAAATACCTGGGAGCTCCTTTGCTGGAGTGTTCATATTCCTCTGTCTCCCCCACGAGGCTGTCCTTGAGGATAAGACAGTCTGTCCTGCTCACCACCGTGTCCCGACATACCAGGTCCAAACAAACAGTCATCGATACGCCTCTATGGACGGAATGATGGGAGAAGGGATCTGAAAGCCTGGAAGTTCTGACAGCACGTGTGAAAGGGCCTCGGACAGTGTCCAGCACACAGCAGGGACTCCACAAATGCCACCTGACTCGGTAGTCCAGGGGCTGTTTGGTCGTCACCAACTCTCATCTGTTTCTGCGCTGACCCCTCGAAAACGTCCAGCTAGGGGACTTCACCCAGCCTCCATCCCCAACCCCACCACCCTGAACCTGGCTTCAGCTGCTGGTAACGTCAACACCCAGCCAGCTCTCCACCCAGTGGGTCATAGCCAGCTGCTGCTGCTGTGGCTGGGATTTCACTGAGATCCGGACGCTTCTGGAGAATAAGAAGTTTCCATTCTAACTTCCTTTCCCAGCGCTGAAGATGGAGGCACTTCTCCAGCAGTGGAGTCCACCGTCTCATCAGTACTTCCTGGAAGTCAAAACACTGGTGAGGTCAGGTGACTGGTCAGAAGCCATATGACGGAGTCACTTTTGTCCTCTCTCCTCAGCCACACTGGACCCCTGGGTGACCTGCCACTATACCTGAGGGTCCCCGGGGCCAGCAAACCCTCTGGCTGGGCTTCTTGATGATGGGAACTGGTGTAGGGCTGTACCCTTTAGGATGCCTACAAGGCCCAGGTGACCAAACCCTGTTCGGCTCATCTCAGACCACTTCCCCCTTGCCAGCTGCAGGCCCCCCTTCCAGCTGCACCAATGTGCCCGCTCCTGCCCACTTCCGGGCCTTTGCATTAAGCCAGTAAGTGTCACATTTGAGTGGGCCTCAGAATCTACCCCCAAGAGATCCCAGATTTCTCCGCCTCATCCCCAGAGTGTCTGATTCAGTCAGTCTGGGTGAGGCCCAAGAATCTGCATTTCTAAGAAGTTCCCAGGCGACCTCATGCCGCCGGTCCAGGGACCACGCTTTGAGAAGCGCTGGTATAAGCCATCCCCCTCATCTGTCACTTCCTTGGGAAAATTTCCTGGACTTTTCCAAGCGACATGAGTGTCCCCAGTTATATGCCTTTGTGGGAACTCGCACTTCTCCTCATGGCACTTAATCACATTTTGCATTTACTATGAATTTGTGAAAATGTTCAGTTGATGCCAGTCTCCCTCTTTAAGTGTATATCTGTTTTGTTTCCCATTGTCTCCCTGGTGCCCAGCAAAGTGTTTTGCACATAACAAGTGTTCAACAAACAGTTGCTGTGGGAATGAATGAGTGAATGAATAAATACACGCAAAAGACTTTCAGAGGCTTGTCCCAGTGACCACCGGCTCAGGCAACTCTGGGCTCTAGTAGCACAGTGAGGGGAAACAGGGGGATGGTTTGGGGCACAGCTTCGGGGGTTCACACACAGTTGGTGTTACCAGCTGTGTGACCTTGTGTTGGTTGCTTACCCTGTCTCTGTGTTGCCTTGCTCATCTGCACAGCAGAACCAGCAAGGGTACCCAGCTCACAGGGTTGCATGAGGTAAACTGAGTAATCCACCCAGAGTGCTTACCATGTATGCCTGCCACATAGTTCAGTTCAGCCGCTCAGTCGTGCCTGACTCTTTGCGACCCCACGGACTGCAGCACGCCAGGCCTCCCTATCCATCACCAACTCCTGGAGTTTACCCAAACTCATGTCCATTGAGTCAGTGATGCCATCCAATGCTATCTAAAGCTATTCTTATTGTTCTCAAAGTGCCTGCCAGCGAGGCCCTGCTTGCTTTTATCAGACCCCGTCCAGGGGTCAGCTGCTAGAGAGTTCCCTCTGGTGGACTTAGGTAAGACCTAGACCAAGGAATTAACCCAGGGGTCTGCCTTTGGCTGGACTTTTCCAGAATCTGCAACCCCCTCTTGCCGGGGCTCAGTGATAGCTGCATGCGGTGTTTGTCTTGGGGGAGGGTGTTGGGACGTGGCTGTTGCCCCTCTGCCCATCCCCACGGGCCTGGAGCGGGCATTTCTGCTCTTCCCTCACTGCCTGCCTGGCATGGAGCTGACTCACCACCAGGAGGGGATGGTGATTAGTATGCAGGGCAGGTACTGGGAGGAAAGCTGTCTCCACGCAACAGCTCTTGATGCATTTCTCTGATTAATGTGGCAGAAAGAACATTGCAGCTTTTTCCTGAATGGTCGCCACGTGGAGCCGGAGTCATTAGCATCACGTCTCCCGCTTGCCATGACCTGCTGACCACCCTAAGTAGATAAAAATGAAAATGGCCAAGACAGCTGGCAAGGCCCAGAAACAAACTGCCTGGTGGCTCTGCAGCCATGGGAGAGTCTTTCATGTGGAAGGTTCCGGAACGGTCCCGCCTTCCCCATCCTCCCGCAACACCCCCCACCCCATAAAGCCGACCTTAAAATTTCTGTTTCTGTCATTGCTGGTCCCCAGCAAGGAAAGAACCCCCTTTCCGGGCCTTGGAGCCCGAGTCTGAGCATAAGCATCCCTGCCTCTCCCACAGGTGGGTGTGCCCAAGTGAAAGATGATGGGAGGAGGGGGAAGGGATGCCAGGGGGAGGGATCAGACTGGGTGAAGGACCCTGGCGGTGGCAGGAGGTACCTAGAGCATGGAGTGGGTCTCTGCTGGGCAGAGAGGACAGGTGGGGTGCAGCAAGAGAGAAGGCTGGGGATCCAGACTTTATCCCGAGGGCCACGGGGAGTCACGCTGTGTGGAGGGACGGTAACTCGTGGGGAGTAAGACAGGGTGCTCTAAAGATCCCTCCCTCTCCAGTGTGATGGATACTGGGGACTCACGGAGAAGTGAGGGGAACCGACCGGAGGCCATTGCTGCCTCCAGGCGGGTGATGCTGCTGCCTTGAATTAACACCACATGTTCCTCAGGGCACTTCCTGTGCAGCCACTGGGAGTTAGGGCATCTATCTGCAAACCTGGGAAGACAAGTGCTCACCATTGCTCAGGGAAACTGAGGCAGGCTGGGGTGACTTGGGAGGTGACAGCCTCCCCAGGATGGGCATGAAGGTGGGGAGAAGCTCCTTCTGTGTCTTTGGTCTTTCCTTGGTTCTGTGGGGTTGGATTCCTGTGACCGTGCTGTTCTGAATAATTGTTTTGGGATCCCCCCCTCCGCCCACCTACTTTGCTGCTTTCATTCTCTGGGTCTCAGTGTCCCCATCCATGCAGGGGGAGAGGGTTGGCAATCTCAGAGAATGGTCCCTGGGCTTCCTGGGAAGGATGATGGTAAGGCAGCCCCAGGTTGCAAGCTCAGGCCAGCTCCATTCTTCTCCGCCCAGTGACGCCTCTGCCACCGTTATCTCCCCCACTGCCCCAACACACATCGTTATCACTGCCTCATTTGGGTGGTGGTCTTCAAAGCCAGCCCCACCTCTTCCACTTGCTAGAAAACAGGCCTCTGGACTCAGCCTGGGGCCTGAAAGGAATGAGCAATGGCGCTAATCGTGGAGTCGGCAGGAGAAGCTGGGAGGAGGCCGCCTGGAGACAGAAATCATCTTGTGATGCGCCAATTACCGATCAGCTGGGACATAATTGCGGGGCTGCCATCCCGGCTGCTGGAGGTACCAGGCCTCCCTCTCGTTAATCAACGATAATCCAGAATTACGACCCTTAATGATTTGCAAAGACACTTAGGCACACACGCACACATGCTCTCGCACGGACACAAGTAATTGATAATCAACCATGTAATTTGAGGCAATAATTCTGTCCGGGCCAGATGACAGGCTCCACCCTGCCAGCAGAGGGGAGCCGGAATCACAGCCGACTCCGTGACGGCTGGCGGCTTCTCTGGGGGATGGAGGCTCTTTCCCTTCTCTAGGGTGGGTGCCGAGGGGGCCCCCAGTTATCTCTGGGCAGAAGGAGGACAGAGATTTTTGTTTGTTTCCTACTTTTATTCATCTGTATTTTCTAATTATTGCACATTAGAACTTTTGTAGCGTTTAGAAACATCCTTGCTATTATTGTTTACTATTGTTCTTTATTCAGGGCCCTAAACCAATGGTCTCTAACTTAGGGAGCATTCAAATCACCCAGGGAGATGGTTAGAGAGGTGGATTTCTAGAGACTTCCCTGGTGGTCCAGCGATTAAGACTCCTGATTTCTGATGCAGGCAATGTGGGTTCAATCCCTGGCTGGGGAAGTGAGATCCCACAGGCTGCCTGGTGTGGTCAAAAAGTAAAAGTTTTGGAAAATATGTGGATTCCTGCACCCTGAGCCTGGAGATTTAGACTCAAAAATCCAATGTGAGACCTAGGAATCTGCATATTTAATCAGCATCTCAAATGATTTGGGTGTAGACTGTCCACAGACTGCACTTTAAGAGAAGTGCCAGTCACTTGGTCGTGTCCACCTCTTTGTAAGCCCATGGATTATAGCCCACCAGGTTCCTCCGTCCATGGGATTCTTTAGGAAAGAATACTGGATGGGTTGACCATTCCCTTCTCCAGGAGATCTTCCCAACCCAAGGATCAAACCCAGGTCTCCTGCATTTCAGGCAGATTCTTTACCATCTGAGCCACCAGGGAAGCCCTTTAAGAAGAAGAACCCTAAAACAATGGCTCCCAACCCTGATTGCACATTGCAATCACTTGAGGAGATTTTCGAAAATTCTGATGCCTGGGCTCCAGCCCCAGGATCTAATAAGACTTAACTGATCAAAGTGCACACTGGGCATCAGGAATTCTTTTTAAAGGCCCACAGGTGATTCCAACCGTCAGCCGAGGCTGAGTCCTATGCCTCATCACTCCAGGTGGGCTCCACTGGCATCTGTCTTCCCAACCTGTTTCTGTTCTTTACCTTGGAAACCTCTACCTCAGTTGTCTCAAACTTTAACGTGCATATGCATCACTTGGGATTTTGTTAACGTGCAAATTCTGTTTCGGGAGGTTGGGGTGGGAAGGCTGCAACCCTAGACACAGTTCCAGGGGACGATGATGCTGCTGGTCCTAGAGAAGGGGAGTCTCTTTTCCTTTGTTCAAGGCCGAAGCACGTGGATTTTGGTGCCAGAAAGTCCTGTTTATAGCACTCTTCCTCCGGGGGGAGCCGGGTGCTGCCTCTGCAAAGTAAATCCAACCCACTCTTGCGCAGGTGGCTGAGTGCCTGCAAGTCACATGTTTGGTTCTTTTAGGGTCCTGAGAATAAGACGTGCTCAGTCTAACTCAGGTGATGGGGCCCCAAGAAATAGTGGGAAATGGTACCTTTCCCGGAGGAAAGAAGATAAATTATTCCGAAGTTGGGCACAGAGTATGAAGCAGTCACTGGCCTGGGGGCCAGGTAAGACAAAACACAGGTATGTCCCACGTGGCGGGGGCCTGGTGGATGAATTCCTAGAAATGAGAGCTTCCTGGAGTTAGGCCTGGGAGGAGGGCTGGCAGTGGGGAGGCTGGGGATGGTTGTTTGTCTCCCACCATGGCCACAAGCATCTCCCATTCCAGGATGGGCATTGGCCATGTCCATCTACAGGACAAATCTATTTACCCTCCTCCTGAACTTGTTATGGCCTCGTGACTTGCTTTGACCAGCAGAATTCGGTGCAAGGGAGCTATGCCATCTCCATGGCAAGCCCCTTAAAGAGCCTGGCAGCTTCTGCTTTCATTCCTTTGGAAGCCAGCTGCCATGTAAGAAACCAACCACCCTGAAGCCACCATACCGGCCACATGGGGGAGGCCACGTAGGGAAGTGCTGAAGTGCAAGGCATGTGAATAAGTCTTCTTGGTCCTTCCCTCCCAGTCCGGCTGCCAGCTGAGTGCAGAATGATCCCAGCTAGTGCCACATGGAGCAGAAGAACCAACCAGCTGAGCCCTGCCCAGATTCCTGACTCACAAAATCAGGAGAACCAGTGCACTGTTGCTTAAAGCCACGTCTTGAGTCCACTGTTATATTGCAATAGAGAATGAAAACGCTTGGGTTCCTCTCTCAGTTCTGACACCCATAGGCAAGACTAGTATGCCTGTCAGACCTCAATTGCCTCACCTGCAAAATGAGAGTTAAATGAAATCATGCATCTAAAACCTGATGCCAAGGGCCTGGCGCACTGCTCTGCTCACCAGATAACCGTAATTTATGAGTATTAGTGAGGCCATGCCAAGGTCCCCATACCTGTGCTCCACACGGATTTGAGTGACAGCCATTCAAATCCTCTTGTTCCAGGCCCTCACATGAATGGCCATCATTCTCCTCTGATGGAAACGGACTGTCACTGTGGCAGCACCCTGGCTAAGAGCAGCAGCTTCTGAACCAGGAAAGCATGGATGTCTTCTGCCAGTTTCTAGCTCTGTGACCTCAGGCAAGTTATTTAATGTCACTGAGCCTTAGTTTCTTCACTGGAAGAGGAGTCAGACTTCAGAGGAAGTCAGCCTAGCTCCTCTTCCAGGAAGCCTATCCTGATTAACTTCTCCCCACTACATGTCTCTAAAGAGCGTTTTGTGGTGTCCTATTTACAAGGCAGGTGCTAACTTCTGAACTTTCAGAAGAGAGCTGAAATTACCTATATGGGTTGGAAAAAGGGTATGGAGGACCCTTGACCATACTTCATTAACAAAAATAGCTTTCCTTCGTTGAGTCTAAAGAGTTTGTAAGTGCTTTGCATGCATTGTCCTCACAACACGCCTGTGAGGGAAGGACCGTTGTCGCCAGGCCCCCTGTGGGGTGAGGGTCCTGACCTTAGGAGCCAGGTGGGGCCCTGCAGTGGACACTCGCTTGTTGCTGTGTCCAGCATGTTTGTGTATATGAACGCTACTCCTTTTCCCTACATATCTTAGGGACTAATAACAAAATATGCAGAAGAAATACTTACCGAAATCAAAACAGATGATTTCTTGTCTAAATCAAGCCATCTCCCCTGACTTCAGGGTACATCCAGAAGTGGCTGACTTCTCACTAACCTGGCTACTATCCCCCTGGTCCCAGCCACCATCCTTTGCCTCCATCCCTTCACAGTCCCCCTGCTCTCCCGCCGTTCTCCTCACCAGAATGACCCCATTCCCGTGCAGGAGGGATGATGTCACCGTTGCTGAAAGCTCTGCAGTGGCTCCATCTCACTCAGAGTAAACACTAGGGTCCTCCCAGTGGCCCTCACAGCCCAGCACCATCTGCTCCTGACCGTGAGTCCCATCCCCGCCCCTGTTCTCTCCAGGACAGCCTCTCTGTCATCAGGCATGCTCCTGCCTTGGGGCCTTTGCATCGCCAGTTCCTCTTTTACCAAATGATTACCAGGTCCACTCTCACCTCTGTTAGATCTTTACTTAAATGTTACCTTTTTAGTAAGATCTTCCCTGACCGCTCCATTCAACATCACCCCCCCCACCCCATCCTGGGGCACCAACCCCTCTTCTTCTTTGGTTTTCTCCACAGCACACATTACCCTCAAATGTCACATTTGTTCCATTTGCTTATTTATTTTTCTCTCACCGCCCCCCCCCCGCAACACTCACACACAGAGACACACAGTAGAATGTAAGCTCTGTGTGGGATTTGTGTTTATTTTGTTTACTGCTATTGCTTCAATATGCTTCAATAGCTCAATAACTGCTATTGCTTCAATATGCTTCAATATTACTTCAATATGCTTCAATAGCTCAATAACACCTTGTTACATGAATGAATGCAAAAGTAGGCATACACACAGAGTGTGAGATGATACCACAGACTTCCTCAAAAAGTAAACCTGGGTAGTTTTGATACAGATATTAAAACATCCCTCTAGCACTGATGAGTTTCAACCCTGACTTTTGCTGTATGTGACCGTGCACGTACACAGTAAGGGCCACTGGGAGCAGAAATTTGTTGGTTGTGGCAGTGATGGTGGATCTTAATAAAAAGTCATTGGGAACATCTCTCCCCATCCTCAACAAGCCCCCAAAGCCATACCAAGGGAGACCAGATTCACCCAGCAGTCTGGAAGAGAACAGGGATCTGGGAAGACAAAGGCCCCCAGCAAGTGACACTAAGGCGAAGCAGTCCAGTTAACTCCAGCAGAAAAATCCGCTGTGGCCTGGAACATGCAGCGTGGGGTCTTGCCATCCCAGCCCCCGTCCCCACGGCCCTCCCACATCCACTCCAATGCCCTCTCATTAGAGGTTAGAGCTCAAGGGTCCAGAGTCAGGGGTCTGCCGGGGTACCTAGTTGAGGGGTGGGAGAATCTGGGGAGACTGGCACGCCCCAGGAGCACAACAGGGTCCCTTCCGAATGCACCAGAGATCCACAGGACGGGAACAAAGGATGAGGCTCCCTTGAGAAAGTATAGTTGTTGGTGGTGGCTTTTAACTCCCTCCCCCTCCACACCCCACCAAATACAGCATCCTTGAGATCCACCCTAGGGTCCCTCCTTCTGGTAGAGGGGGGAGGGGTAGAGAAGACTTATGAGCTACAGATGAGGAGACTGAAGCTCAAAGGGTTTAAATGGCCTGTCCAAGGTCATTCCACACGCGGCAAGTCCAAGATGCAGGAAACTTAGCTCACTGCTGTATCCGAAACAGCTTCTGACATGGTCTTGGAGGCTGGGTTGGCTCAAAAACTAATTGGCTCCCCAAACCTAACTTACCTGTCACTCATTTTGTCTGTCACTCACTGTCAGTCATCCCTCCAAAAAACCTGGCAAGTGGCCAGGTGGGCCACAGGTACTCCGTGGGTGTTGGGTTCAACATACCAGGCAGCAGCAATCACGTTATGCTAAGGAGGAATCCCCCTTCCCGCCCCAGGGCTCCAGAGCGGGCAGGCCTGCACCTTTTGCCCTAAGCCAGCAGGGGGCGCACACACATTGTTTCCAGTGGGCTTCGCACCAACCTCCCCGGGTGCCCATCGCGGTCTTCCCCGCCTGTGCCTGTGGGCTGCACACACAGGGCACCCCCTGCCCCGCACACCTTGAACCAGCCTGTTTAATGTCAGGAGCCTTCCAATTGTGCAGTTGTCCCCAGCAGGCAGCCCCCCAGCAATGCATAGTATCTAATATTTACTGAGTGGTTTCTAACCCAGGCACCTGGCTAGGCACTTGACAAGCTTCACCAACTTTACAAAAAAGAATGCTAAGCTTGTATTTTCACCTCACTTTAAAAACAAGAGTATTGAGGTTTGGGGCCGTTAAGTGGGTACCCTTAAGACCTCCCCTTTCTGCTCCAAGGTGGGGAGAATGTTTGGGGCGGGGGCCGGGGCGGGGCACTGGCTGAAGCCAAGGCCTCCAGAGAGAGCAGGATTGGAAAGAACCCTCCCTAGAAGAGGACAGTTCCTACCCCAGTTCTGCTCCCCAAAGCTCTGGGCGGGCCCCTGGAGCAGGCCTGCCAGCTTCGTGCCGCTCTGGTGGGGCACCCAGGGACACTTCCTCTTCGGTGTCCGTTCCAGCCACCTGGCACACACGGGGGGGTGTCCTGGGTGGTGACGCTGGCAGTGTAGTGGGAAGGGGAGGGCCGGCCTCGTGGGAGGAGAGAAGGCATCAGGGCACATCACGGTGGACCAGCTGGCTCACGCCCCCTCTGACATTTTATGTGTAAGGAAACAAACTCAGACCGGGGAGGCCACTGGCCCAAGGTCACCTAGCTTGTGATGGCAGAGCCAGGGCTG
The DNA here is from genome assembly GCF_055505025.1 of Bos grunniens. Taxonomy (NCBI): domain Eukaryota; kingdom Metazoa; phylum Chordata; class Mammalia; order Artiodactyla; family Bovidae; genus Bos; species Bos grunniens. The sequence goes on from NC_141174.1 coordinate 15,020,955, forward strand.
GAACCCCGGTCTTTGAATGACCAGGCTTTAGCTGACCATGCTATTTGGGGCCTGGAATTGCCTCTTTCCCACCACCCAACTGCCCACCACGTCCCTGCCATGCTCCATGTCAGACCCTGCCCCTCCTGATATAGGCCCGGCTTCCTGCCCTCCTTTTGTGAGAGCTTCTCTCCCTGTGTTGGAACCGTGGCTCTTTAACTGGCCTGTTGCACCTGCATTCTATTCTGGGTTAACTTGCCTCCTCTCTCCCCAGTGGATTTTGAGACAAGCGCCAAGGGATAGGGCAGTCCAGTGGATACGGCACTGAGCCAGGCACTCAGACACTTGAACTTGAACTTGGCTGAGTTGCTGACTTGCGGTGTGCCTCAGGGGAGGTCACTTCCCTGGGCCTCAGTTTCCCCTGTGGTCTCAGGTCAGGGCGTCTCAGACGCTGTCCGTGGAGTCTGCCTCTGGCCAGAGAGGACAGGGCCCTGCACCAGATTCAACAGCAGAAACCTTGCTTTTTTTTCCTTAAGCATTTGGGTTTTTTTTAAGGTAGAATGGAGGAAGGTTCTGAGGCTAAGAGAAGTTTGAGCACTAATTTGAGGTCCTTTCTACTCAAATCTTGCTGTCCTTTGTATCTCTCTCGCCCCTAGTCGGCTAGCTGGGGTATGACATCTTGCACAGGATAGTCTAGATAAATATTTGCTGACCAAATTGAATGTCAGCCCTGGGAAGCAGGGCTGTGCTGAAGCTGACTGGGCAGAGGGGCCAGGCAAGAAGTAAACAGCCAGAGGGCAGCTGGAGGGAAAGGGGGCCTGGAACCAGACCTATGAAGGAAGAAGGCCTTCATAACAAGGGCGAGACCGCCTCGCATCTGTAGCTTCTGCCCCGCTTCCTCCTCCGGGTTGTCTGCTGGCTTGCCCCGACAACCCTCCTACAGGGGCTACGGTGTCCTTGCACACACCCTGCCCCGTGCCCTGTCAGGGCCGCCCACACAGCTGGGCGGACGTGAGTCTGGCAGACACTGGTGTGGCTGAGCGCTCCTGGAACGAGGTTCAGAAGGGCCATGGGGCTGGCACGGAGGAGAGCTCTGGCCCGGTCAGCCGGCCAAAAGTCAGGCGGGACGCCCGGCCCCAGGGCCCCCAAAGGCAGGCCTGTCGAGGTGCTGAAGTCTGCGGGGCCTCGCTGGGTACTCTCGGAGGGGTGGATGTTGTGCGCTTTCTGTCAGTGGCAGGCCATGTTCTGCGTGGTGTGGGCATGTTAGTTCTGCTTCCAAATCTTGGCTCCTCCTGGAGCTACAAATTACACTCTAGCCTCCGTCCCAGAGCAGGGCTTCCATGCTTCAGGGTAATCAGGGACCACCCCGACTGCACAAGTGTGGCCGCCCACGATCAGAAAATCCTGTGTCGTGCAGGGTTTAATTCTGACCAGGGTAAGAGGAAGCCTGAGCAGTACAAAGGAACGCCATTTTTACAGTGCCAGGAAGCCCCATCAGGACGCTTCCTGACATAACGGACGAATTTCACTGTCATCTTAGTTGTCATTGCAGTGCCCGCCCATCTCTGTGCAGCTCTAAACCTCACTGCATAACCATCGGTCATGTCTTTGGGGTCCTTCATGCGTTCACCTCAGAACATCTCAGAGGAAGCTCCTTAATAATTGCTAAGAATTAAACATGTGCAGGTACTTTATCAACTTTATTTTGTTTAGTCATCACCACTACTCTGCGAAGCTGATCTGTTAGAATCCCTTTAGCTACAAGTAACAGCAACCTTAACAATATTGGATGAAGATGGGGTCCCTCACTGAACAGTGAAGGGACTGATGATCTCAGAACAAAGTTCAGAGATAAGTGGCCCCAAGTGCTGAATGATGCCACCAGGACCCCAGTTCTTCCCACAGTTCCGTTGTCATCCTTAGCGTGTTGGCTTAGTTCTCTAAGTAGTTGCCTTCATCATAACAAAATGGCTGCTGTGGCTCCAGCCATCAATCCAGACATAATGGCCAACTGCATAAGGACAATTGTTTCCTTCATGTTTTAAGAGGAAGGGAATATTTCCTAAAACAACTCTCCAGACATAGCCCCAAAGATCCCTCCCTACATTTCATGGACTAGAACTGAGCCATAGATCCATCCCCCAAAGAATCCCTGGCAAGCGGAACAAGATACCAAGATTTATTCCGACTAATTAGGGTTTCCCCCTTCTCGACCCTGTGTACAAGGAAGAGGGGGTGGATTCCTGAAAAAAAAGTTCAGGGCACTAAGGAAGAAAGCGACTATTGGGTGGTTATCAACAGTATCTGCCACACAGGTAATTATTATCTACATTTTACAAACAGAAATGAAGTAATGACTTAAAAGTCACAGTAAGAGGGAGACTTCCTTGGTGGGTCAGTGGTTAAGACTTGTATGCCTCACAGTGTGGCCAAAAAAGTAAAAGTTACAGGAAGAGGCCAAGTTAGGATTTGAGCCCAGAATTGTTCAACTCTAAAGCTCTTTCTACTATAGGATACACAAAACACTATTCTATATCTCCTTGTGAGTAAGAAAGATTGTTATATGCACCTCTATTTCAAATTCTTGCTGGAACAAGGAACAGTATAAATGCTCAGACACACATCTTATTTTACTATCAATAAAATTATCAGAATTTACATTAAGGTATGTATTTATTAGCATTTATTTAGGGCCTTCTAGGTGGCTTGGGGATAGAAGGGTAAGCTCTGGCCCTAAATTTCATGAATCCCCAGTTGGGGAGTTGCAAGAACAGATAACAATACTTTGTGAAGTATGCAGACTGTCACTGAAGAAAGAGCAGGGATGTGCTGGAGACCAGTTTCACAGGAAAGGCAAAAATACTGAGTTGGGCTTTGAAACATGCATAGAAGTTTGGTCAAAGAAGATGGAGGGGAAGCATTCTCTCTAGGCAGAGAAAAGAGCCCTGCAAAGGCATAGGGCTTGAAAGTTCATGCGGCGTTCATGGAACAAAGGGGGATTTAATGTGGTCAGAAAGGAATTGAGGGGCAGGAAGAGGCAGAAAGGAGATTGGAGGCAGTTTCCCAGGGGCCTTGCGTTCTAAGCTAAGGAGTTTGCCTTGATTCTGTTAGGCGCCTGGGAGATTTTTTTAAGCAGGAAAGTAATGCGATCAGATTTGAGTGATTTTGAAGACTTGGAACCCGTAATGAACCCAAGTGAATGTGAGTGGGCAACGTGAAAGAAAGGAATCAATGGTTCAGACACAGATGCATGCTTCAGACATGTGGATCCCTGTGCAAGTTAAGTCACAGAGAAGGAACGAGAGCTCTCCCCACATCAGCACCACATCCGGCTGTCCTTGGGGCCCGATGTGCCCACACTAAGGTGTGTAGGAGCTTCCAAAGGCTCGAGAAAACCACAGAGACTGTGAATAACTGGATTCTGTGTGTGTGCTCAGTCGTGTCTGACTCTTTGCGACCCCACAGACTGTAGCCCACCAGGCTCCTCTGTCCGTAAGATTATCCCCAGAAGAATACTGGAATGGGTTGCCATTTCCTTCTCCAGGAATAACTTGATTAAAGTATCCATACTGAACGAACATACTGACTCTGAGATTACTACTAAAAGGTCACATTGTTTACTATATTTTAGGCACTCTGCTAAATACTCGATATATGTTATCTTATTTAATTTTTACAACAATCTTATAAAGAAAACAAAGTAAAAGTCTGTCTGACTATGCGACCCCATGGACTGTAGCCCGCCAGGCCCCTCTGTCCATGGAATTCTCCGGGGAATTATACTAGAGTGGGTAGCCATTCCCCTCTCCAGGGGATCTTCCCAACCCAGGGATCAAACCCAGTCTCCTGCATTGTAGGCGGATTCTTTACCATCTGAGCCAAGGAAGCTTGGGATAAATCACATTGCCAAAATTTGATGTGTATAATTTATGAAAATAGGAGGAACCTGGAGGTTGGCACGAGTTACACAATCACATAGTGTGGACTCTGGATTCAGACTCAGCTGTGTGTGATAAGGACTCTAGAGTAAGGCAACCCTGAGTTGTAACTGCAGCCACCACTTATTATTACAGCTGTGTGACCTGGGACAGGTTGCTTGACCTCTCTGAGCTTCCTTTTCTTTATCTATACAGTGCGGATAATAACGGAAGCCCCTTCCTTAGGTGTGGATTGGAAAAGAGAATGCATTAAAAAACTCTAATACAATGCCAGACATAGAAGAGGTGCCCAATGAATGCCAGCTGTGCCAGTCATCATTGTTATTACTATCCAAAGGCTGGGCTGTTAAGCACCTTCCCAACCCACTGTGGAGCTTCCCAGTTGGAACTATGGTAAAGAAACCACCTGCAAATGCAGGAGATTGAGATGCAGGTCTGATCCCTGAGTCGGGACGATCCCCTGGAGGAGGGCATGGCAACCCATTCCAGTATTCTTGCCTAGAGAATCGCCATGGACAGAGGAGCCCAGCGGGCTACAGTCCATGGGGTCCCAAGGAGTCAGACATGACTGAAGTATCTTAGCACGGGTGCACAACCCGCTGGGGGCTGGTGTGTGTGTGTGTTAGGGATGTGGGGGGTGGAGCCTTCTGAAGTCAGTCTGTTCCCTGGGCAGAAAGGAAAGAGACTCTACTACAGGAACCATGACAATGTTATTGGTAAATAATCTTCAGATTCACAGGCCAAGCAGAGCCAGGAGCTGTGTCCTTTGGTTTCCAGCACTGCAGACCCCTGCTTGCTCCTTCCTCTCTTTAGGTCTCTGGGCCCTGCCGGCCACAGAGGATTGACTGAGAAGGAAGCCGCCTTCGCACTGAAGGTTGGCGGGAGCGGCTAGCTCTGCCCTCATTCAGGGTGGCCCTCCTATGGAACTGTTCCCACTCCTTTTCTCAAGAACCAGCGTCAGTGGAGTGTCTTTCCAGGAGAGCCCGGCTCCCTTTACTTTCAAGAGCTGTGTCTGCCGGTGAGGGGTCCGCATCACCCTGGGTCTCACGGACGCGCCTTCTGGTTTTGTGTGCAGATGTTCCTGATACATGCGTGCATGCAGCTGTGTTTGTGCTTCTGGTCCCAAGGAAAGTTGTGCTGGCATGGGCTGGGGGTTGGCACCACCTTGGCAGCAAGAGCCCCAGGACACCTTTTTTGTCCATTACATTCCACGCCTGGCTGGGCTCTCTGCCTGCTGGGTGAGTACTGACCCCCTGCACTTTTCCAGCTAAATTTCCAAGTGTTCTTTAGGCAGAAACTACAAGTGCTGTTAACTTGAGAACGAAGTTTGGAGCCTGGCACCCAGCTGTTCTCCGCCCATCTCCTGGAGACTGGGGTGCTTCACACACAAACTGACACAGAGGCAGCTGCGGTCACGAGACTGAAAGATGAGAACTGGTGGACCGGCTAAACCATACCTTCGTCTCAGCGCTTTTTGGGTGTGCACAGACCTTTCCGGTACCGTCTGCCCTTTTGCTTGGCCGGCCTCTTGCATAAGACCTGGCTGCCCCCAGCTCAGTCTTTCTGAAAAACATGCTTAGTCCCCCCTCCAGAGAAACTCAAAACACAGACACTCGTTATGCGTTTTCCTGGAAGCATTCTATAGCTCCAGCCTGGGAAAGCTTCCAAAAGTTTTCTGAACCAAAGATAATAATAATAATAATAAAGAGGTGGGGGAGGAGAGAAGTTTGGGCAAACGTTCCAGTTGATTAATGTTCAAGGGAACAGACTTGGATTGTAGGGAAAGAAAAAAGGAAGGGTTTTCCAGGTCAATTTAAACATTTGTGCTGTTTGCTTTAAAGGCAATTCCAAAATCGCTGGCCTCCCCAGAGCGATTTTTTTGGAATCTACCCAGAGGGCAAAAACTTACCGTCCCTTCCCCCATCTGGAAAGCTTTCACACCAGGGGCCCTACTCATTCTTGAGCTCTGGCTTCAGAGAGAAGGACTTTTCCAACCTTCCAAGATTCCTTGCCCTCCCTCACCCGGGTGACCCACAGGAGTTTCGTTTGCTCCACCCTGCAGCAGCTGCATTCCAGCTGTGGCGTCGTGAGGAAACATTTAAGAATCCTCTGGCCAGAAAGGTAGATGAGAAATGTGTCCTCATGACACCTGAACGTGGGCGGGGATCTACAAACAGAGACACCCCGAGGAACAGATTCTGGACTTTGGGTTCCCTAGGCGAAGAGCCAGCTGTCAGCTAACAGGAAAGGTTTTTAGTGGTCTTACGGATAAACGTGCTGCCTGCCCCCTTCCCCTCCCCCCCAACCCCCGCTGAGAAATGCAAGAAAAGGAAAGTCAAACAGATTTGTGAGGCAGTCAAAAAATATTTTCACTTACTCATGAGCGCTCATCTTTTTAATTAAAGCACAGCCTCTTGCTCAAAACAAGCCTTTGGAACAACAGAGTAAACAGAACCTTAATTTAGGGATTTGCCAGCTGATGTTGACTACTGTGGGAAGGTTACAGCAGCAGCTTCGAGACAGACGGTGGGGCGAATGTCTCCTAGGAACTTGCCTTGTCTTCCAAAGATGGGAGGGTTCAGGTGCAGAGAGGGGGACCTCAGAGGCCAACCAGGGTCCTTTAAGTGCATCGAAGTTGGCCAGACAGGGCAAGCCTGAGCAAATGGCTTTTCTGGAAGCTGAAGCCCTCAGCAGCTGTCAGGACAAATGCCACCAGGCCATCCTGGTTTCTGGGAGTGCTCAGCCTTAACTGGGGTCTCTCCCTTCGGTCTCTTTGCCATCATATTATCTTCCGCGACTGCACCGTAGCCCCTCAGGTAGAGGATAGCCCACCTCACTATCTGGCTCGAGAACAGCTGGCAGCAGCTGCTGAGCTCCACACTGTTTTATCCTGGCCTCTTCATTTCCTGGCTCTTGAGATTCCATCCCTTTTCCCTAGCATCCATGGTAGCCCAGCCAGACAGCAACAAATTAACCGCCATGGAAATGCTCTGAGAACTCAGTATCCAAGGTGAGGACCTCCATGAAGTCCTCCACGAATTCCTGGTGCTGAAAACGGATATGGAAATTTAGTAGGAGAGCTGGGGCCCTGTGTCCCAGGGAGGCCCCCCTCCCACCCCTGCCAGCTATTGTGAAAGCTTCCTTCTACCTACTTCTTCCTGGTTCTGCTGTCCCACTTCAGACACTGCCTTACCATCCGCCACTTAACATCCCAAGGTCACCAGTGCCTTGGCCAGCACCCCACCCCCACCCCACAACCCACTCACTTTCCACGCGTGTCCTTTTAGATGCAGTCTGGATGGTTGCCATGGAGAGCACTCCCACCCCTGGTACCTTTGGGGGCTCTGAGACCCCAGAAGGAAAGCACCAGGAAACCCCAAATCTGCTCCCTCCTGAAAACAATGACTTCCAGGGTCCGTGCCAGACACATTCACAGGACCCGAAATAGACTCATTGTCCTCTTGTGCAATATCCAGGAATTTGGTGAAACTCATCATATTTCAGGTTACCGATAATGCAAGTTTGGAAACTGAAACAGGAAGGAACACAAGCTGAAAAAGCTTTTATCCAGCCCACAGCATTTCTCTTGCCAGATGCAAGACAGTTTGGTGTTTTTCTCTTTTTTTGGTTGTTGTTGTTTTTTGTTTTTTTCCAGCAGTACTTTGGTGGGGTTAAAATTAGCTGGCAGCATTCTGGTCACATGCTAGACAGCAAAACAAAAGGGAGTTGTTCCCTGGCAGCCCCTGAAGCAGACCTTCCTAATCCATGGACTTCTGGGAAGCCCACTCCTTGGGTCCTGCAACAGAAGGGCCACACCACCGACTCCCCTTGGTCATTATCCTACTCTAACAGGCAGAGCTTGGGTAGGGTCTAAGCTGTTTGGGATCTCAGGGTGTGCCTCCATTTAGAAAGACACTGAGGCCCCAAAATGGCTTTTTCGGATCTTCCCATTTGGGAGAGGAAGGTTGAAAAAAGGAAGAACTTTTGTAGGCAACAAAGCAGCAGACACCACAAGGACAGAGAGAGATGGGGGGAAGTGGGGGGAGGAGATAGTGTCTGCAATGTGAGCATGGGCACCACCTTCTGGGGGCACGGGCTGCTCTGGGCATGGGTAAAGCGTGAAATCATACATCTGAGCTCCACGTAGCCAGCACTTTGGATAGATTCTTTATCTATGGACCCTGCTGATAGGGGCTCATCATGGTCTGCTTTGTTCTTTCCAGCTTAAAACTGTCACCAGAAGCCCTGGATGAAAAATACAGCCTCTGATTCATACACACAGTCAGGAAACATCCCTTGCGTTCAGTGCAGAAACATGTCGGTCAACCTGGGAAAGAAATCACCACCGCGAAGTATGCTTTTGGCTTGCCAAAGCTTAGCAGCTGTGAGAGCCAAAAATTCAGCTGCCTGGATTTTCTGGGGAAGGTGGGGGTGAGTATTGAGTGGGTGGGTGGTATGGGGTGGGGGTGGGAGAGAAAGAGGGACTTTCTGAATCACCTGATTTCTGCCTCCAATTCCTGTTTAATTCCAAGCCAGAACCCACCTCGAAACGTCTCAAAAGCCAAATGCTCCTAAAAATTGCATTCAACACTATCCCTTCCAGCCTCGCGCCTGCTGGCAAGGTGAAGCAGATGGCTCTTATTGATTAATTTATTTATTTGGAAGGGGCTCCTCGAAGTAAGGAAATTCCAGCGAGACAGAAAGCCTAGACCAGAACTGCCATGACAATCACAAGCAGACAATTAGAGACAGGCAGGTTAAAAGACACTGTGGCGAAGCCCCAGGAACCCGGGCATTTTCCATCTTTCTCCCATCCAGCCTCCATGTCAGCCATGCATTTATGAAGAACTACCTCATTTGGTTCAACCTTCTGTGGTATTCAAGGGTTTGTGTGAGCTCTGTAGAGCCTGCTTTGTCAAAGGGGCTTCACAAACCAAACAGGCCTCTGACTTGGTTCTTATCCTGAAGCCCTCATTATACAGACAGACCCAACAGAAATTCCCACTGCCTTAACGCCCAGCACAGAAAGTCCTCTTTAATAAACATACACCATTTTCAGTGGAACAGCCTCAAGGTGTCAAAAGTACATAAAGGTCTGAAAGCTGAAACCCTAGATAAACAGTATGCTGAAATATATTTAGCAGAAAATATTGAAAGCCACAGGAAAAATATGTTCTCTTCCTGGGATGTTAACGAAGGTTTAGGTTCAGGAAACCTTCAGGAAATAGCGAGTTGGGTTGAGAAGGAATACTGCTCAATGTAAATAAATCACTAAACCTCCTTGGCCTCCACAGGCCTTGGCTGGAATGGAGTATTTCATTTTTTCCCCCCATTAAACAGGCCACCCGGAGAGTTGGTATTACAGATCTGAACTTGTACCAAATCTGAGTGTGCTATTTTGTTTCTGTACATTGAATCAGACGGTGTTTCAAACAGAAGCTTGGGCAAAATGGGGGTGGGGGGGAAGCAGCCAACCAGACAGGCGCACCCTCACTCTCAGCATAAATCAAAGACCTGTTCCACCTCCGATCACCCAACGTCTTGTCTCTGACAGTGACATATCCTCTGTTTTTGTTGCCTAGGGTGATGTCATGCTCATTCTAAAGCCCAAGAGTTCTAAGGGACTGGGTTGCCTCTGCTGCAATAGGATGCCTTCAGAAAGACCCAAGATTTCCTGAAGTCTCTGGGTAGGTAGGGAGAACAAGGAAAGGAACGGGCACCCAACTCTCCCCAAGATGGATGCTCCATGATGTAAGTGGCTGGCTAAAATATCTGGCATCTTTGCCGGTTTAAGTTGCCAGCCAAATATTATTAAAAAGATAAAATAATACACGCAACTGTGCAGAAGGCAGGACTGGTGTGTTTACATCCGGGTTGTGATGACTCAAAAGACTTGGACTTGCTGAAAAGCTCTATTAAAAACACAGCTTTGTGAGCTCCCCCACCCCGCCCCGCCAGGGAGCAGAAGGAAGCAGGAGAGGGGTGGCGATTGTTTGGGTGGGAGGTGGGGGGTTTGGAGGGTATGGTGACCTGCCTAGGGGATGGTTAAGGAGGCCCGTGGGGCTGCCGGTGGCACTGAAGGCCAGGGAAGTGCTCAGAGGCTCACGAAGCTCGGCACCAGAGCGGGGAGGGTTAACCTTTTTTTCCAGAACATTGATTTCACCATCTCACCGACTCGCGGGAGGCGGGGCGGGAGCGCGGAGCGAGAGCCTGCCGCGCCGCGAGGAGGCTGCGGATCACAAGGCCATTCTGATAGCCTCCCGTCCCCATGGCAACCGCAACGGCATTTATCAGTTCCTTCTGCGCACAGGCACAGCGAAATCTGCATTGCACATGGCAGGCTTCCAGCATCCCGAATGAAAGAGCACTTTGAACGGCTGCCAGGTTTGGGAAGGAGCAGAGCTGTCAGGGCTGCTTAGAGCTGGCAGTTTATACCGGGGAGGCTCTCGCTTCCCAGAATCCTTCGGGCCTGGCGCGCTGCCAAGTGCTTAGCGGAAGCTAAAAAGTAACTCGTTCCCCTCCCCCTCCCCACGCTCCCTCCCCCCCTCCACGCCATTCACCGCAGCAGCGCTCTCAAAAATTTTCCACATGTCCTGTGTCACCCAGTGCAGCCTGTACAATGAAAACCAGAACGCCGGCTCCCCATGGCCGGTCTTTTATTAATCACTGGGCGAGGGAGGCCAGGCTGGGATCAAGACACTTTACAGTCTGGAGCACCAGGTCTCCTCTGTACCTGCCAGAACCCACTGGGTGTGAACCTGTGTGCGGTGTGCGTGCGTGCATGTGCCTTTTTTCGGCCTGAAAAATACATTAATAAAAATAAAAGCAGCTCCAGGACTGTAGACACCCTGAGTAGAGCTTGTAGACACCCTGAGTATGGGACCGCCCCCCGCCCCGTAGGGTGGTTGGGGTGGGGGGTGCGGGTTTTGGTTGGGTGCTTCTCAGCTTTCATTTAGGTTGGGGAATTGAGGTCATGCAGGCAGCGTTGTTCAGATCCAGCCTTTCCAAGAGCCTTGGGGAAGAGGGTTGTTATTGAGAGCGGAGTCTTTTCCGGAGCTTTCCTCGAATCTCGGGTGTCCGCGGTGAGAGCTCTGAGACCACCGATGGGAAGGAAGCTGGGAGATGATTTTCAATGGAAAGTTTACCCGATAAGTTCTGACTGTCAGGCACAGCCCAGAGCACAAGGGCTTCTACTAGCAGAAGCCGCAAATTGGCAAAGCATTCACTGTGCTGAATCTTTTTTTTTTTTAATCATAATCTACACTGAGATCAAGGGCTTGGGCTTTATTTTCCAGCACAAATAGAACGAAAATTGTCTGCTGCTTAGGCGGTTGGATAGAGTTCAGGAAAACTATGTCTGGCATTAATTCCAAAGTGGAGGTTTTGGTTCAAGCGAGGCCCATTAATTTCAGTAAACTGTTTTCACTAGTCCAGACCCTGCTGTGCAAGGACTATTTATTACCTTTTGCTAACCTGATGTCTTCAGAGTTGTAAAGCAAAGGGGAAAAAAAATCCAGGGAGGAGACATCTATATCTTGAATCAAATGGGTTCTGCACCTTGCCTTTGGGGGCCATGTTTTATGGGGCATTTTCTGTCCCTGATTTTTCTTAATCAGACTTTTTCTTTTAAATCCATCTTGCAATGAATTTGAGGGAGAAAAAAAATCCTGATGGAGAGGATCCTGGCGAAAGCAAATATCTGTCTCCTGCCTCCTTCAGAAGGGTACCTCCCAGCCACAGGGATGTTTTGTGTGTCTGTCCCGGGCTTCCAGGCTGCAGGTCCAGTGCAAAGCCCTGACATGAGTCACCCTGACCATCCGGTCTAAAATACACCAAGACAGTCAATTTTGGCGTTTGTTCTCCCTAGGAATTTTACTAGCTGCCTTAGAAAAGCACATAAATTGCTTCCCCCTCCTCTTTTTTCCATGCCTCCTCTCTTCATTCCCACCCCTCCCCAGTCCATGTTGATGTCATTTCAAAGGCAAGGATGAAAAGGGGGGATTTGTCAGGCGGTCAGGTTTGTGAATGTGTCTTTCCAGCCCCCAACACACACACACACACACACACACACACACACACACACACAGGTTTGTGAATGTCTTTCCAGCCTCCAACACACACACACCTGAGAATGTTAATCAGAATTAAAAGCTAGTCAGTACTATTAAAGCATCAAACATGAAGACTTAGAGAAGGAGGGGGCATATGAGGGGTAGAGGCAGTGGAATGGAATATACGGAATATAATTCAGTCCTCTGCGCCGACTTGTTAAAATAAAGGAGGGGAAAGGTAGCACCAGTTTGGTTAGCTTGTCAAATGTCAGAATTTCTGGTCTTTTCCTTTTAACTACTCTCCCCATTCGCAACCCCCGCCCCGCCCCGCCCCAACACAGTCGAGTTTTGTGCCTTTCCCAAGTGTGATTAATCTCTGGCAGAGGCCAGAAACAGGAGTAGATTTCTTGGCTGCCCGTTCTGATAAACAGTCTGTTCTTGGGAAGAGTAGGTGAAAGTGGCGTAAGGGAGGGAGTGGGGGTGGTGATCTGCGGGCCTTGTTGGGGGGTTGGGGGCAGGGGGAGGAGGGGAGGGGAGGGGGCTCTGTAGTCCCGCCCTCCCGGCAAATGCAATTGCCCTTCCTTTGGAGCGCGTGGTTTTGGGGTGGGTCAGGTTTCCTGGCTTTCAGAATGTGCGCAGACACTGGGCCCATTCTTGCTGCCAGTTCACGGCGTCCAGGAAACGTCGGAGGGACACCGAGGGCTCGGGGAGGGGTTGGAGAGCGCTCCGGAAAGGGAGGGGACGGGAGCCCGCGTGCCTGAGGATTCAGACCCCAGGTCGGATGCTCCGGCGCGGCCGACCGCGGGCTCCTACGCTGGGAGCCGCCCAGCGGGGAAACCGAGGCAGCCACCGGGAAGTCTCGGGGTGGGGAGAGGGGGCGGCGGCGGTAGAAGTATTGTAAAGCGAAACTGGGAGAGCCAGAAGATGTTCACAGCAAAGAGAGGGGCTATTTCGCGGCCTCGAAGGCCGCTGGTATGGAAACTCCATAGGCAAGAACACTGGCTGTGGGTTTTGCAGCGGGTTCATTGTGTGGGCAACCAGGCAGCGAGCGGCGATATGAAAACGTGGGGAGGGGAAGAGTCTTGGGCTGAAGGGAAATCAGTGCCGAGAAGGCTGCGCGCGGCTGGGAAATGTCACCAAGGAGAGTGCAGTGGCACCGAATAAATGATGAATAATCGGCTACCTTTTGGGAAAGGAGTGTAGTGTAAAATTATTAACAAACGCGAGAAACCCGCGTCTTCTCAGCCTGAAAAGCAAACCCTCACCTCCTGCCTCTCCTCTCCAACACACACACACACCCCACCCCACGTCTACCCTGCATCCAAGCCGCCTCGGCTAGGCTCGTTTTCCTTTGGATTTAATTACATGAAAATGCTGAACAAAAAACCTGTAATTACACCCTTAGTCCCTGCCACTAAGGCCCAGCACACTTCCTGCTTAGTTTTGTTTTTTAAAGAAGAGGTCATTGCCTCTTTTCATTTCAAATTGACCAAAACAAAAAAGTAAAAGCCCCCAATAAATCCCAACTGCCGCGAGCTTCGGCAGCATCAGGAACTGGGGATGGGAAATCCTTGTTGGTCTGGGAGAGATGAGGAGACAGCCTACCCTGGCCATTGTCTCCTCCTATTTTTTAGGTCCAGAGGCAGTCACTGTTTGTCCATCAGCCCAGAAAAACAGAGATGCTGAGCTGGCCAGGGGGACGACTGAAGAGTATGGATCAGGCCTCAATTCTTCTATTTTACCTAGAAAGATTTTGTGCTGGAAAGGAGATTCCTGACAATGGCTTGACTTTCTACACCCCTAGGTATTAAAATAGAGATACTCACTGTAAGCCCCCAAAGTTTGGAAAACAGGTAATATCGACATTTGGCAGATGAGGAAACTGGGCCTCGAGAAATAAACAGATTGCTGTATGTCAGTCATGTGGCTGGTGGGATTGTGTTGTACAAGCACTGTCTCTGATGACTTTGGGGCTTTTTCTTCAGGAAAACTAAGACACCTAGGAGTAAATGGAAGCTTCTAGATTCTGGGCTAGAGTCAGTCTGTTTTCATTCATCATTAGATTCCTAGGGCTGAGAAAGTATTCTCTAAATAGTTGAGTAACCTAATGAATGGCAATGGAAGGGCACACGTTGAGGAGCTAGGAGATGGAAACCCACTAGGCCCTCTGGCACCCAAGTTTCAGCTTTTAAACAAAATGTAAGTGATGAGAATAGCTTCACACTCATCCAGACACGCCAGGCTTGAATCCTCTGGGTCTGGCCAGAGAGGGAAGTTGAGGTTATCCAGATGGCGGTCCTCTAGATGCGTCAGGGTTGAGGGCTATCTTATTCCCTTGATTTCCAGCTCCTGTGGTACCTATGCCAGGCTTGATTATCAAGGTACAGGCCTCTCCTATGCTAGAAGTGCTTTGAGGAGTAGCCTGCCATAGTCATCAAGCGGCCCCCCCAGACCGAGTACAGGACAGTACCTATTGGGTGGCTGCACACAGAGTCCGTATTACCTGAATCTGGTGAAAGCAAAGGTTTGTTACTTGACGTCCGGGTTTGGAAAGAGGTTACTCTCACCATTAAGTGGATCTTCTCCACTTCCTTCTTTCATCATGCAGCCTGGGGGTCCTTCTCAGGTGTGGACATTTAAAATCTATCAATAGCTATCCTCAGGAAGTTCCTAAATACTTCAGCATGTGGTACAGCTTCAGATTTTCCTCCATCACCTCTACCTAGAGGCAGGGTATAGAATACCCAGGAAGGTCTCAGGGGATGCCTGGGAATCATGGCTACACAATTTTGCTCAAAGACGAATGGTGACTGATTTTAACTCCCCCAGAACTAGTGCTAATTTATGCATAATCTCCTATCTACGGGCACAGTGGTGGCATTCTTCACCTGGAAATTTCTGCAGGAGAGACATTTTAACCTTCTTGCAGTTTCTTACAGACAGGTAGGGTACCCCCACCCCCACCCTCCAAAAAAGGCTGGCACCACTGGATCAGAAGAAGGAACACTGGATTTAGAGCCAGAGAACCTGGTTTTCAATAATTCTAGACTAGCTCTGGATGTGCTTTCCTGACCTACACAGGAGTGTTGAAAGTAACACCTAAGTCACAAGGCTGGTGTGGTGATTGGTGAGATAATGTCTGGGAAGGCATTTCAGAGCTCTCAACAACTGCTGGTCATTCTATTGTTCATAATCGCTTCCATTTTATTAAGTACATTATAATATTTATCTTCCACACAGGCCAGTGAGACCAATTATACCTAAGACTAAGAAATACAGGGTCAGGTGATCTGGCCAAGGTCACAGAGCTATTTAGGGTCAGCCAAGTCCAAGTGGAACATCATAATGTTAAGTATATACTAAATGCTAAGCGCCTCCTCTTTCTCTCTCCCGAGTTGCAGGTTGAACCGCCTAGCTAAGCAAGATGAGTCCAAATACTTGGCGATGTTCCTAGCCCATGCACCCCAACCGAGGACAGCACTGATGGCTGCCCTTGGTACCAGACTTGACCGAGGACAGTGAGGCCGCCGCGAGGGCTTCCCGCTCTGACGCCCCGCCTTCTGGCAGCCCCAGGGCAGGAAAGCGCCGGCGACGACGGGTCTCCGAAGCCCGGTGGTGGAAACCCCCGGTATCTGGTGTGGGCCGGTGGGAACCCGCGGGCACGCTGGCTCCCTGCTCAGGCCCCGGGCGCACGCGGGATGGGGCGGGAGGGTCTGAGCACCTGTGGTCCTGACCGCCCGCCGCCCGCCTCTCCGCCCACTTTCGCCCTCCAAGCCCCCCTTCCCGATTTACCCCACTCCTTGGTGTGTGGGTGTTTGTTTTAACCCAAACGGATCGGTGAATAGCACCCTTGTCTGGCGCTTTCCTCCTCCCCAACCTCTAGAGCTGGTCCCTGAAAGGCTCATTCCAGGGTTCCTTGATTTTGGGGACCTGAAAAAACACGCGCTTTTGCTAAAGCCAGCGTTGCCCCCCCCCCCCCCCCCCCCCCGTGCCCTGGCACGCTGGCCAGGAGAGGAAGCGGGGAGGAGGCAGGAACCAGACGCGACTCCCCCGCCCCGCGCCTTTCTTCTCTTCCCTGCTCCCCGCCCCTTCAGGAAGAAAGCAGTCAAGAGATCTGATCGCTCGTTGCGGCCGCCGCGCCAGCACCAAGCACTACGTCCTCCTCTCCCTTCCACCCAGTTTTGCACGGAGCGCCCGGCTGCCCGCGCGCCTGGGGCTGGGCAGGTCCCGGCGGGCGGTGCAGCCTCCCCTCCCCCCGGGGCTCTTAGCGAATCACGTTGTTCCTGGGATTTCACGATCTAGTGGCTCTTGCGTAACCCTATGCCCTGGCCTAAATTAACTTTTTTTTTTTTTTTTAAATACCAGGATTAATCCTTTAGGAAAAGGCAAATACTTCCGTCACGGAACCGGCCTGGGAGTACATGTGTAAATCACCGTGCTGACCCGATTCCCTCTCCTCCAGCCCCCGGGGTTGAGGGTGGGGGTTCCTGGCCTGGGGATGGGGGGCGCCCAGCCCACACGTTTATTTTCATCTACTTCGAGGCGGCTCTAGCGGGCCGAAGAAATGGGTCCTGCTGACTGCTGGCTTGAGTGTTACCAAAAAAGGCCTTTCTCTTGCCTGAGAGCTTGGCCCGCACTTTGCAGTGGGGTGACGCGAGGTTCAGCCCGGGCCTCCTCGGCCGAGCCAGCTGGCTGCAGGATGCCAGGACAGGGTCTCCCCGTCTCCCCTGACTCTGCCACAAACCAGCGGGGGCGCGGACAGGAGGAGACTGCAGGGAGCTTCGAGGTGCATGGATCCAGCTGCAACCTTCTCACCTCTAGCGGAGGTGTCGCCTCCGGAAAGGCCAAGTGGAGAGCTGACCTTTTGCTCCAGTTTTAAAGCTGGGTCCTCCGAGGATGCCAGCTCAGATGCCAAGCTGCGGGTGGTGTGGGGGGACCAGCCACAGTTGAAACTTTGGGAAATTGCAGGAGTTTCCCCTTGCGCCAGATTGACCCCTGACTTGGCCAGTCTCCAAGACACTCCCCGCCCCCCAACCATTCTGTCCCAGCTGTGGGTCTCTCCACCTAGTGTCTTAGGTAGAAGCCCCCCTTCCCTCACCTTGCTCAATTACTTCCCATTGTGGAGGCAATATTGTCACATACAATTCTCCAAGGGAAATTTCTCTCCAAAATATTGATACTCTTGCCTCTCACAATCACTGACACATCCCCAAACAGGGCTATCTCAAGTGGTTAAGATGAAATTTATCACCTTCAGTGATGATGATTCTTTGAGGGGAAAAGTATCAAGAGAGCTATGCCTTTTAAATTAAAGGATTACAAGACTGTAATGGAAGTTTGTTTAAATGCATGTTTATTTCTAACTTGGTGTGTCTGAGGATACCCGGCATATATGTGTGTGTGTGTGTATCTTCTTTAGTAACAGCAAAGGCAGACAAGGAGATGGAGACATATGTGTGTGCATACCAAACATAGCACTATGACACAGAATCCGACTTGCTTTCTCTAGCAGCCTGGCTAGAGGGTTGGGGCTAAGTTGCTTTCTTCAGTATTTTTTGGTTTAATAATGGGATAGGCTGAATAAGTATAAAGGCATAGATTAACTAGCCAAGCTAAAGCTAAGCAGCCTGGAGCCCCAGGCTGGTGGGAATGTCGCTCTATTTCCTAGCCCTGTGTTTTGACTCACTCCAGGGTAGCTGTGGTGTGGGGAGGGTTGAAGTCTGGGAGGGTGAGGCAATGCTTCCAGCAGCTCTTTACAGAGGAATCACTGCCGGGAGCCAGCGGCCTGCGAAAGTTTATTATTGTTGGGGACTGCACAGTGAGCTCACTGTTTTGCAGAAACAGAAATCTGACTGCTTTTGAGATGAAAGAGGGGCTCCCTAGGGCTCTTCCTCCCCCCCTTCTCCCTATTCTTAAAAATTCACCTTCTTTTGCACCCTAGGACCCCAGAATGAGTGGAATATCAGGGTGCTGGGGAGGGCTGAATGGGGGAAAACAGGTTCTGAAGGTCAAGCGTCAAAATCAAAATACTTCTTGTTGCTTCAGCTGAACTTTTTTTTTTTTACAATTAGTAGTACTAGTAGTGATAAAAGCAGGGATCCTTATGTTCTATGTAATTTACAAAGTATTTCTATACCTTAATCAGCAATAGTACCATCAATATCAATACTAACCAGCACTTACAGTTTCCTGTATACCTGACACTGTTCCACACACTGTGTGGCGTATTTATGCTACAGTCTCTGGCAGTGGCAGGTCCACAGCTTCTATGGAAGAAGTAAATGGCACAATCTATTTGAAAGGGGATGGTGCCCTGCAGTTATGAAGATGTATTTGCATAGCACTTTACATGAGAATTGTATGTAACAAACTGGGGGTGGGGGGCACACTGATGGAAATTTTAAGCACTCCAAAATACCACTGAGAACCTAAACTTGTCAAAAGCAGCATTCAAAACAGATTTACAGTATTCAGATCCCAGTTCTGTCTCTCATGGATGTGTGACCTTGGACAAGTTATTTAACCTCCTTGTTTTCTGAGCTTGTAAAACACAGTTAGTAGTAGAATCTACCTTGTAGATAATATTGAAGGTTTAATGATAATATAAGTAAACCACCTAACAGTGTCTGACCCACAGCAAGTCAAAATGAGTTATAACAAGAAGTAAAATAACAGCTCAAACATTCCTAATTAAGTTGGGAGCTCGGATCCCATTTTACAGATGGAAAACAGAGGTTATGTTAGGCTAAGTAATAGCTCAAGGTCACACAGCCAGTAAGAGAAAATTCGAAGTGTGTCAGACTCCAAAATCTGAAATTCCATTACATGGCCACCCTTCTCCAGCCTTGCCCAGGACTACCTTAGTCTTCATAGAGAAAAAAAAAATTTTAAGTAGACCCGATACTTGAAAGAATCAATGGAAATGCCCCTTTGACCATCATATCTGTTTCGCAATAAACACTAATGATGAGACGTGATCTTGTAACCGAAAAGAAATCATGACCTTGCTCAGCCTTCTGGGGCCCTATGGAATGAAATCACAGCACAGAGAAAAGAATTTTGAAAACGGCGGCGGTGTTTTACAAAGCTCTATCGATATTATTAAATGACTGTCCCCACCTTCTTTTTATCAAACCGGGGAAAACCACTCACCTGTTTGGTCTCTCCAGTACCTCCCCCTCCCTGCCCCCAACTGCAGCTGTGCGCAGCCAGTAGACTGTTTTCCTTAAAGGCCTCCGGGGGTGCTCGTAGCTTCTTTAGACACTCAGCCAAAATTTTTAAAGAGTGCGGCTTGGGGGGAGGGGTATCTCACCCTGAATTCATTTTAGCTCCGTCGTTGAAGCTCAGGTTCCTATACCAGGGCACAAAAACAAAAGCGAAAAGGCAGTTTCTGGAAAATTGGAGAACAGCTAGTTTTGCAGGTGCTTCGGCATCAGGGGTAGTAATGAGTGTAACATTCACACGGGGGGGGGCGTGGATGGGGGGAAAGAGGTTTGATTGCAGATGAAATATGCAAATTTTATATTATGAAATTCACAGCGAAAAAAACCTTGAGACAGGACACATTTAAATTCACTGTCCGGGGGGTGGGGTGGGTGGCGGCGGGGATGGGGTGGGGAGCGGGATCGGAAGCGACGCTCGTGGTTTTGAAAAGCGTTTTAAACTTGGGAAAGCCGGACGGGGAAAGGAAAGGTCATCGTCTGTTTTAATTTCCAACACCCCCCTCCCCGCCCCAGCCCTGGACTTCCAGTATCAGCTCGCCGGGCCTCAGCTGTTGTACACACACACACACACACGCGCGCGCGCGCGCGCAAGGCCGGGGGGGAGGGGAGGGCGGCGGCGCGGAGGAGGGGCCAACTGGGAGGAATCTGGGCAGCCTGCCGCGCATGCGCTTTTCCAAGCAACAAGTGGGCTCCACGGAGGAAGTGTAAAGGGGAGGGGCGGCGCGGGGTGGGGGGAGAACTGGTGCAGAGCGCGGTGGTGACGTCAGCGCTCCGCCCGGGCGGCATCCCGCGCGGCCAAGCCCGGGACAGCGCGAGCCGCAGCGCGAGCGGGAGCGCCGCGCCGCGCCTCCGGAACGTAGAGTTTTAACAATCACAACCCCACATTCCGGGCGAGCGCTAGCGGGGAAAGGGATGCGACCCGGGCCGAGGCGCCGCGCGAGCGCCCTGCAGCCAACGTGAGCGCCGCCAGCTGCGGGGAGCCCCCCGGCGCCGCCGGCCAGGCCCGGGGCGGGCGGGCGGGTGGGTGGAGGGGCTGGGGTCGGCGGCGGGAGCCTGCTGGCGTGCACGCCTTCTCTCCTCGGCTCTAGTGCGTCCTGGAAGCAGTGACCGCGGCGGCTGCACTCGCGGCCGTGCACGCCCAGCCGCCGCCAGCGGAACGGCCGGCCGACCTCTGCGGAGGGGGAGAAGCGCCTCGCGGCTGCCAGCTCCTCCCCCGACCCTCCGGGGAAGCCGCGACTTCAGCAAGATTGGACCCGAGCGCCGGGTGGCACTGCACCCTCTAGCCTTCGTCCCGGGGAGCCTGGAGGGGAGAGGACGCAGGTCGTAGGGGGTTCCCCCCCCCACACCCCGCCAACCAGGGGAGAGGAAGAGACAACCCCTTGCGAGCTTCCACGCACCAGCTTATACTCCGGGGAGGGGGCCAAGAGCCAACGGCCGCCAGCACCCGGCCACCCTCGCCCCCTCCCCCGCCCCGGGCCCGGAGCTTCCAGTCTGGGTCCGCGACACCAGGAAGAAGGCGCCGGAGCTCACCTCGCGACGAGACAGCCGCAGTAGGAGGAGGTGGGGGCGAGGAGCCGGGCTGCACTCGTCTGCCGCCCGGGCGGTGGAGTCGCCGGCGGTGGACATTAGCGCTCGCTCCAGCCCCTGGGGCAGAACTTTCTCGCCCCCCCCCACCCCCCGCTTCCTCCCCCCGCAGCCGGACTCCTGCCCTAGCCGGCCGGCCCTCCGGGAGGAGCAGGCGCCGCGGAGACAGCTCGGCCGGGGGAGGGGGCCTCCCTTCCCCAGGGCCGGCATCATGTCGGCGGCGCAGGTGTCCTCGTCTCGGAGACAGTCTTGCTACCTGTGCGATCTGCCCCGCATGCCCTGGGCCATGATCTGGGACTTCTCGGAACCCGTATGCCGTGGTTGCGTCAACTACGAGGGCGCCGATCGCATCGAGTTTGTAATTGAGACAGCGCGCCAGCTGAAACGGGCGCACGGCTGCTTCCAGGACGGCCGCTCCCCCGGGCCGCCGCCGCCCGTCGGGGTCAAGACGGTGGCTCTGTCGGCTAAGGAGGCGGCGGCGGCAGCTGCAGCGGCTGCGGCCGCCGCGCAACAACAGCAGCAACAACAGCAGCAGCAGCAGCAGCTCAACCACGTCGATGGTTCCAGCAAGGCTGCGGTTCTGGCGGCCCCGTCCGGCCTGGAGCGCTATGGCCTGAGCGCGGCCGCCGCGGCCGCGGTGGAACAACGCAGCCGCTTCGAGTACCCGCCACCGCCCGTGAGCCTGGGGAGCAGCAGCCACGCCGCGCGGCTGCCCAACGGCCTGGGGGGCCCCAACGGCTTCCCCAAGCCCAACCCGGAGGAGGGACCCCCGGAGCTGAACCGCCAGAGCCCCAACTCTTCTTCGGCGGCGGCATCGGTGGCGTCTCGGCGCGGGACGCACGGCGGGTTAGTGGCAGGGCTGCCTAACCCAGGGGGTGGCGGAGGCCCCCAGCTCACCGTACCCCCCAACCTGCTGCCGCAGACGCTGCTTAACGGCCCAGCCAGCGCTCCGGTGCTGCCTCCGCCGCCGCCTCACGCCCTGGGCAGCCGTGGGCCCCCGACGCCTGCGCCCCCAGGGGCCCCCGGGGGCCCCGCTTGCCTCGGGGGTGCCCCCGGCGTTTCGGTCGCCTCGTCCTCCGCGGCGTCCTCGACCTCGTCGTCGGTGGCCGAGGTGGGCGTGGGTGCTGGCGGCAAGAGGCCCGGCTCGGTGTCGAGCACCGACCAGGAACGCGAGCTGAAGGAGAAGCAGCGGAACGCCGAGGCTCTGGCGGAGCTGAGCGAGAGCCTGCGCAACCGCGCGGAGGAGTGGGCCAACAAGCCCAAGATGGTCCGCGACACGCTGCTCACGCTGGCCGGCTGCACGCCCTACGAGGTGCGCTTCAAGAAGGACCACTCGCTGCTGGGCCGCGTCTTCGCTTTCGACGCCGTCTCCAAGCCCGGTATGGACTACGAGTTGAAGCTGTTCATTGAGTACCCCACGGGCTCGGGCAACGTGTACTCCAGCGCCTCCGGGGTGGCCAAGCAGATGTACCAGGACTGTATGAAGGACTTTGGCCGGGGTCTCTCCTCTGGCTTCAAGTACTTGGAGTATGAGAAGAAGCACGGCTCCGGGGACTGGCGCCTCCTTGGAGACCTGCTTCCCGAGGCCGTGCGCTTCTTTAAGGAGGGCGTGCCCGGCGCCGACATGCTGCCCCAGCCCTACCTGGACGCCAGCTGCCCCATGCTGCCCACGGCCCTGGTGAGTCTAAGCCGCGCCCCCAGCGCACCCCCGGGGACCGGGGCCCTGCCGCCCGCCACCCCCTCGGGCCGGGGCGCAGCCGCCAGCCTGCGCAAGAGGAAGGCGTCCCCCGAGCCCCCGGACTCCGCCGAGGGCGCGCTGAAGCTGGGCGAGGAGCAGCAGAGGCAGCAGTGGATGGCGAATCAGAGCGAGGCCCTCAAGCTCACCATGTCGGCCGGGGGCTTCGCGGCGCCGGGGCACGCGGCAGGGGGGCCGCCCCCGCCGCCCCCACCCCTGGGACCCCATTCCAACCGGACCACCCCGCCCGAGTCAGCCCCTCAGAACGGTCCGTCGCCCATGGCCGCCCTCATGTCGGTGGCAGACACTCTGGGCACGGCGCACTCGCCCAAGGACGGCAGTTCGGTGCACTCCACCACGGCCTCCGCGCGGCGCAACAGCAGCAGCCCGGTGTCACCGGCCTCCGTACCCGGGCAGCGCCGCCTGACGTCGCGGAACGGGGACCTGAATTTACAGGTGGCGCCCCCGCCGCCTAGCACCCACCCGGGCATGGACCAAGTGCATCCCCAAAACATTCCGGATTCCCCTATGGCCAACAGCGGGCCCCTCTGCTGTACCATTTGCCACGAACGTTTGGAGGACACGCATTTCGTCCAGTGCCCCTCCGTTCCCAGCCACAAATTCTGCTTCCCTTGCTCTAGAGAGAGTATCAAGGCCCAGGGGGCTACCGGCGAGGTGTACTGCCCCAGCGGAGAGAAATGTCCCCTAGTCGGGTCGAATGTACCTTGGGCCTTCATGCAGGGCGAAATCGCGACGATCTTAGCTGGGGATGTTAAAGTGAAAAAGGAGAGAGACCCTTGAACCAGAAGATAACCACCCCTTTTGCCCCAGACCAGCTCCTCCTGTCCAGAGGGCCCCTTCCCCAACCCCTTGACCGCCCCCCTCACCCCTTCGCGCCCAAGATGTAGAATTGTGAATATAACAAACTGCAAAAAGTTAGTCTTATGTATAGACATTATTTTCGTTGTATGTTTCTATATTTTGAAACAAAGGTATGTTAACTTCTTCATTTGAAGGATAAGCTGGTTTGTGTTAAGTATAATAATTGGTTGGGTCATTTGCATCATATTCGTTAGCATTTATTGGTGGCAGAGTGTTTGCCTAGGTACAGAAGTAATAGCCCTTAGCAACGACTGCTGCTGGTGTGTATTTTTGTAAATGTTATGCACTCACTGAAAGGAAAAAAAAAACACACAAAAGAAAGTGACTTTTTTTTTTTTTTTGCCAAGGCCAGTGTTGCTGCCTAAAAAAAAAATGATGCTATAAAATGGTGAGAGCTTCTTTCTGAACAGCCCCAAGTGTTGGAGTCTTCACTTTATTTTGTTCAGTTTTGTTCTGTTTTTTTTTGTTTTGTTTTTGTTTTTGTTTTCTGTTTCCTTTGCAAAATGGTAAGGGGGGTGTTGGGGGTGGGTGGGTGTTTTTTGTTGCAAGTTGGTGAGGGAAAATGTTTTTTGGTTTGTTTCTACTGACCTGAATGTGTTGGATCTTCACGTGTTGTTTTGTTTTTGCTTTATTGATGCACGGATGCTTTTTGAACAGTAGAGCGAAATGCTAGACATGGAGAATCTGCTCTGTTTGTCCTTTATACATTTCTGTAGTTAACAGAACACTGTAATGTGCCTTGGAGCTTAGTAACTTGTAATAAATTCAATTGATATTAATTCTGCCCCGAGTCAGCAAGTGTGTTTTTCCAGGGCTAAGACTGCACAGCTGCACCAGCAGGGACAGCGCCTCACTACTTCCGACAGACAGAGAGTACAGCCGCGCACCGGTGCCTTTGAAAGCCCTCAGCGGTGGCCTCTGTAGAAGGCCCAGTGCTGGCTGACCGCTCCTCCCCTTCTGTACCAGGCTATTTACATTCACCTCTGGGGCGGGACAGTTGCTGACTAAGCGATCTCTGTTTACTCTTCAGCATCTCTGCTTCCCCACCCCCGCCATGCGCACCCCAGCTGCAAATGACTTTGTCAGGGATGCTTTTTTGGTCCCTTGCCCTGTGGCCCCGAGTATATGCTGATACCCAGTGCAGCTGTGACTTAAGGAAGTGGGATGAGGGAAAGCAGAAAAAAAACTGGGGTGCTTTGCCTCCTAGATGTGGCAGAAATCACTGTTGTCGTACATTTAAAGCAAAAAGTGCCATGGAGTTGGGAGCCGGCAGCAGGGCTGTGGAAGTGGGAAACATCCATTGTACTCAGGAGAGTTCTAGCAGCTTCCAGTTCTGCACTGGAAGCAGTTTCACTTCATTCGTGATACGTTTCCTTCTCACCGCCCCACATCCCCCCCTCCCCGCCCCGCTTTTGACGATGATTTTTAAAGCAGAACACCTAGTTGGTTGCAGAGTGGGAGAGAGAAGGGGGGAAAAACCCAAACCCTGTTCCTGGGGCAGTGGTGGCTTATGACAGCAAATAGAACCCATTCCCACTGGTTGAAATGCAGTTATTCATCTAATCAACTTTCTGGTGGCATCTGTGAGGTACAGAAGGAAGGGGATGGGACTGGAACATCCTTTAGGGACTCAGAGCCCCTTGATTGAGCCTAGATGGGAACCAAGGGAAGGCAAACAAACCTGGTTTGAACCTTGTACTTTCCTGGAGAGTTAAATGGAAGGAAAGTAGAAAATGAGATGGAGGAAGCAAAAAACCAGATGCTATCAGAAATCCACTCCTGGCCACACCCCATTCCTGGTGGAGGTAAGCTGGACCCAGATCTTTATCACCAGAGGAATAGCAGAGGCCAGAGGTATAGCAAATAAGGAAAGAGACTGGGCAATCCCCACCCCACTCAAATCAAAGGGTAGGGCGGTGGGTATGGGTACAGATGAGTTCGGGGGAAAAACAAATCACTGGTTGGCCCAGAACACCCATGTGAAGATTGGGTTGGTGTTCTGACTTGCTGTTAATAACCCTTTTGGTTTCTGTTCGTGCTTTGCCACCACCATCCTTGAAGTAGTGGAAACCATGACTGTGTGTGTGTGTGTGTGTGTGTGTGTGTGTGTGTGTGTGTTTGAGGGTGTGGATAAATGGCAATTGATGGATCTGCAGCAGTCTCTTAATCCTGGTACTCGGGAGGTGCCTGTCTCACCTCTTTAAGAATCTCCCCACATATAAATAGATGTGCGTGTCAGCTTCCTGCAAATGTGTCCTTGCATTTTCATCTGCTGCCAAGTGTTGTATTGGTGCTTATGAGTCATGAAACCTATTTTCATCCTCAGGGGTAATTATCTTGGGGGGTGATAATGCATAGCAGACCGTAGGAAGAGTTAATTCTAAAACCTATCCTCGCCTGGCTACCAATCACACATTTCACTTAAAGGTCTGGGTTGGCTTTTTCTCATAAGCTCATTAATAAAAACCAAGCATGTTTTGCCTGGAAGATCCTCTGAGGTGCTCCCCACCCCCACTCCCACTGCGCACACACATAAAATGGGTAAACCTCAGCAGCCTGAGAATACAGAGATAGAGTGTCACTGGTGTGATTTAACCACCAGTGAATGAAGGTGCGGTGGGTGCAGCCATTGCCCTTGAGCTGCTCATGGCACCTTGGGCGTGTGGATGACGGGGTCTAGGTGTGAACCTGGTGAGCACTGCCCAGTGGTTCCAGGGGGACGTTGGCCCTGTTAACCTGCCTCTGTGTGCACGTCTGCTCCTGCTCACCTGCCACTGAATGCTTCATTGCTACGGTATTCCTTTCAGGAACTTGAAGGATTACAGAATCCTTGATTTAGTGCCCATAGGTAGACAAGGGGCCTGTCATTAAGAGCTGAGAACTGTAGTTTGCTCTTCCTTCTTGTGGCTGGGTGCATTATTAGCAGAAGAGGCAGAGCTGTAATAACGAAGCCTCCAGCACAGGCGGCCAGTTGGGTTTCACTAAGGAAACCTGCCTTGATGAGACCTGGGGGAAGGGAAGGAGGGAGGTGCTGAGAGGGAGAGCTGGAGTTTGGAGTGGAAGTGAATTATAATGGTGCAGTTAATTAAAGTTTACCATTGCCCAGGGCCATTTGTTAAATGGCGGCTGCCTCTTCGCTCTTCTTTTTTTTGAAACTGTGACCTTTCTCATTGCTCTGACCTATTCAGCTGCTAGTCTGGTTGCCTTAACCAGTCTTGCTTTGATCCCTCAGCTAGATTCCACCCTGACGCCATCCACAATTGTACACCCAGGAAGTGATTTCCTCTCCAGCACAAGAGGATTCTTGTGGGTTTCAGAGGTTCAGACGTAGGTCTCTGATGAGCTAGGCTTCCTTCATCTCCAGTTCACCCTGGATCTGCCCACCTCCTCCATTTCCTGCTTCTCATTGCCTTCCCGCCGCTCCCCGCCAAAGTGGCTAACACTTAAAAAAAAAATCCATATCGCTTTTATTTATAGGCATTGTTTGTGCAGTGAATCTGAGCTGGATGTTTCTTTGAGTGGGTACTGGGGTGGGGCAAGGAGGACTTAGTTCA
The DNA here is from genome assembly GCF_055505025.1 of Bos grunniens. NCBI lineage: Eukaryota > Metazoa > Chordata > Mammalia > Artiodactyla > Bovidae > Bos > Bos grunniens. The sequence continues at coordinate 15,047,901 of NC_141174.1, forward strand.
ACAGCTTTGACAGAATAGGCTGATGGGGGTCAATTTTTGACCTTGATCTCCACCAGTGAGGACAACTCATCCTGTCAAATAAGTCTGGCATTCACATCTAAAACCTTCAGCTCATGTAGGCATGCACACCTATGTTGTTAAACATGATTTCAGGGTGCATTTTCACAAGCATTCAGCCCAGGCTGTTGATGTAATGAGTACTGAAATTCACTTTTGTTTTCTCTTAATACTTTGTCAAATCACGGAAATCGGAACAGGGAATGACGCTTATGGGCATCTAGTACAATGTTTTTAAACCTTTCTGGGGTCAGAAAAATTTGATGAAAATGATGGATCCTTCCTTCAAAACTATGTGCCCCCACACAAGGTCTTGCATACATTTTCTTTCCTTTTTAATACAAATTTTATGTATTTATATTTAAATGGGTAATATGTTCCTTTGGCTCAAAATTCAAAAGATGCAAAGGGGAATACAGTACAACTGTAAGGTCTTCATTCTACAAGTGGCCCCTTGGCCACCTAGTTCTCTTCTGGGACACAACCAACGTTACCTGATTTTTAAAGGGGTTCACGCACATCTAAAATCCATCCACGGACCTTGAGGTTAGAACCTAGGTCTAGTCCGTCCACCTAGTAAAAATGAGGACCCCAAGGCACAGAGAGATGACGGAACCTGCCTAAAGTCACACAGTGGCAGAGCCTGGGCTAGATTCCTAATAGGGAACAACTCCAATGGACTTTTAAAAATTAAGGACATTGGGCTTAAGTAGAGCTTTCTATGAGAACAGGTGGTGATCAAATGGGCAAACCGTGAGAGAGTACCTAGTGGGGTGGGGCTCAGTATTTTTAGTAGCTCTTAGAGGACAGGGCGGAGAAGGCCATGGCACCCCACTCCAGTACTCTTGCCTGGAAAATTCTATGGACGGAGGAGCCTGGTAGGCTGCAGTCCATGGGGTCGCCAAGAGTCGGACACGACTGAAGCGACTTAGCAGCAGCAGCAGCAGCAGAGGACAGGGAACAAGCATTTGTCCCTTGGTCTCTTTTGCAGCTATAGCTTTTGAAGAAGGGTATGTTGAGAGGAGTGTCTAGGCTTTTGACTGTAAATATCAGGTGGGTCTTGATTAGTGGAGTCCTCTCTGAACCTCTGCGGAGAAGGCAATGGCAACCCACTCCAGTACTCTTGCCTGGAAAATCCCATGGACAGAGGAGCCTGGTAGGCTGCAGTCCATGGGGTCGCTAAGAGTCAGACATGACTGAGCGACTTCACTTCCACTTTTCACTTTCCTGCATTGGAGAAGGAAATGGCAACCCACTCCAGTGTTCTTGCCTGAAGAATCCCAGGGATGGGGGAGCCTGGTGGGCTGCTGTCTATGGGATTGCACAGAGTTGGACACAACTGAAGCGACTTAGCAGCAGCAGCTGCAGCTCTGAACCTCTGAGCCATGGGCCCACACACCACATTCCCCTTTGCTGATTGGAAACTTTTGAAGGTTTAAAGATGGTCAGATAAGGAACCGTTTGAGTATGGAGATAAGAGGTAGGGAGACCTGAACTCCTGCCAGCTTTCCTTCAACTTGGAGCTTCTCTGTCCCCTCCCTGTCGCGCCTCTCTGCCTGGCCACCTAGGAAACAAGTGGCCTGCCAGGTGCTGGGTAAGTGCACACTTCAGGCCAGCCTTCGAGGAAGGTGTGAGGACCCTCATTTTATAGACATGCCATCTGAGCTCAGAGATGTTAAATAATGAAGGCCATCCTTGGTATTCCATTCAAGCCCAGGGCAGCCTAGAGCCAGAACTCCTCTGTTGCTCCATGCAGGAAGCCTCTGACTTCTGACACCACAGGACCCAGGAAACCCAGCTTCAGAGCTTGAGCCGGTTCCCCAGCCCTCTCCCCATCTCCCAGTCTCCACGGTCTCCAAGGCTAGTGAGTGAGGCTGTCCCCAGGAGAGGGCACTTTCTAGGCTCGCTGTGCTAGGGACACACTGCAGTGCTGTCCAAGCCATATTTCCAACCAGGGATTCTGGAGCAGGGTTGTTCTTCAGGAGTCTCCCCCCAGCTGCCTCCTACCCCTAAACTTCAGTAAAAAATGATCTGCGACAGCTTACCTCCCTGGGGGCACCATATTGTGAGCCCACAGTTGGTGGATCCGCACTGCAGACTCTAGAGAAGTGTCACAACCTCCCAACTGGCCTCCCATGGGTTCCAGTCTCCGCCCACTCCAGGGCAAGGACTCTGCAGCGGGCATTTCTTTTACATGCCTTTAATATGTCATCTCCTTGCATAGAAACCTCCCTTGGCTCTCCATTGCCTGCAGAATAAAGTCCAGTTTCTTTAGCACAGCAAGCAAAGCCCTCCACCATTCTTCCATCCCAAGAGTAGAGTATCTTAATTTTTAAAAAGGTATTCCAAATACATGGCAAAAAGAAAAAAAATCCAACAGCATGAACAGGCGCTCAGTGAAAAGTCCATCAGCCTCCTTCCCTTCCAGGCCTTCAGTTCCCCTCCGACAAGGGAAGCACTGTTGACAGTTATCTTGTGTGTATTTTCGACAGTATTAGACGCACAAAGAAGCTCAGATTTATAATATATATCTCTTGGGTGTAGATCTTAGGATAAGCCAAAGACAGAAAGGAAGGTCCAGGGCAAGGAAGTGGACTTGGGTCCGTGCCCCGGTCTGAGTCTGGGGGCAGGGGGGTGTCCTCTCCTCCACAGTCAGGGATTAGCTATTAGGTTTTTTTTTGGCTCCTGGGCAAGTGTCTGTGTGTGTGTGTGTGTGTGTCTGTGTATGTGTGCATGTGCATGCCCTTGGCCCAACCGGTGCACTTAAATCTACGTCACTATGGTGCCAGCCTTGGGGTCCCTACGCCAGCCTCACTGTGGCTTGGGGGGGGGTCTCTGGAAGGAATGCGGGTGTGGAGGAGGGGGCAGTGGCCATGAAGACCAAGTATCCCCTGCAGTGCCCAGCACTCTCCTCTACAGTCGCTTTCCTCTCCCTCTGCCATGCCCCAGGGCAACTCGGTGTAGCTGGCAGAGCGGCTTCCCTAGTGACAGACTGACCAACGGTGGCTAAATAAAACAGCGAGGGAGAAACAGTATTGAGTGCAACCTCTGGACCCACAGAGGGCTGGGCTTTGTCGTCTGCTATTTCCTTTAGTACGGAGGCTTTGAGACTGCTTGTTGTAATCTCCTTTGACAGGAAAATACCCACGGTAGGTACTATTATCCTCCCATTTTACAGACACGGCAACCAGGTCACAGAGCAGCGAGTAACCTCCGCCGGCCTGCCCTCACTGCCCCTCTCACTTCTGAAGGTTGTTCACACGCTCCCCAGGCCCCCGGCCCCCACACCTCCCTCTCTACCAGGGCACACCCTTCCAGGGAGGCCTGGGTTTTCCCTGCAAGGAGGAGCCAGCTTGTGAAATCCGGAACCATGGGCAGTGGTTCAGAAACCGCAGCTCCAGGCAGGAGGTCCGGACTGCTTTGAGAACAGGTCTGGGGCGCTGAGGGTGCTGGGGGCCCATGCTGGCGGCCAGCACCCAGGGAGAGGCAGCTCTGGAATGCCGGGCCATGTGAACACAGAGGAATTAGCTCTGCGCCCCTGGGTCTCAGCCCAGACAGTCACGTGACCCCCTCCTACAAATGTGCAACCCGCACCCTCCCCCCGTCACCCAGCCCCAGCCATCACCACCGTTTGCCTAGAGTGTAGGCAACTGATTCTTAACTTGGAAAGTTGCCAACATGCCCCTTCCAGTGGGGCGAGGGGACCCAGGGACTAGCGGGGGTGGTGGGGGAGAATGCTGGAATTAGGATCGTTTTAGGGGCGGGAGGAGGAGGAGGAGAGACTGCCTGGCTGGGAGCTTCCCAGGGACCAGGGGTCCCAGAGCTGGAGCTGCCTTAGGTTCCCCCCCTTAGCCAGGGGGCTAAAATACCTGGCCAAGCCATCTGCCGGGAGGTGGCTCCTCAGACTGCAGGCTGCTTCCAGCCCCAAAAGGCCTCCATGTTTCCTCGGCGACTGAGTAACACAGCCAGAGCTGGGGAAAGGCAGGGTGCCTTAATCCACTCCTACCTGTGCTTGGGGGGGCCCCCTCCCCTACAGGGGCAGAAGGGGTCAGCAGGTGGCGGGGGGGCGGGGAGGGCCTCTGAGAGCCTGTGTCTCTTTTTCCTAATCCTGCAATGGTCCAGGTCAAGCCCTTCTCCCTGGGAACCAGCTGAGTCAGAGCCTGTGGACACTCCTTATCCCTTCATCTCCTGTCCCACCTGCCAGTGGCTTCTTCCCAGGGCCCTCTCTCCTCCCCACGCAGGCACAGTGCCTGGAGCAGGGTTCCTGTCTCCTCCCCCCTCTCCACCCCCTCCCCTGCCCCAGGCAGGCGGCAGAGGCCGACAGGACGATGGCCAGGCCATTGCTTCCATTCGCCTCACCTTCCTTGCACCTCCTGCTTCTCCTTCAACACTTAGCAAAAGTCCCTACTTCCCTGAAAACTTATGTTCACCCAACAGGCCCCATCCATCGACATTTGGGTTAAAAACCTGGCTCTGCTGTTAACTTTGGGTACATCCTTTGGTCTCTGAGTCTCAGTGTCCTCCCGGCGGATGGGAACACCTCTCACCGGGCTGCTGGAAGAATTAACGCAGTGTGTGTCAGTTTGTTGCAACACCTTGCCAGTCGGCGGTTGTCATTACCCTTAGCTGTGCTCCGCTGGGGCCCCGCCCATCAATGACAACACTTAGCACCACCACCCCCCTGCATACACACTTTCAGCGCAGGGAGGGGATGGCTAAGTGTTATGACCACAGGGCCCCAGGAGCACAGATCTGGATCACTGGGAAAGATGATCCCCCTTCCATAAAGTGGGGCCTGTGAAGGAAGGAGAGAAGGGGGAGGAAGAGGTTGGGGGCAGGAGAGTAAGTTTCCACCACAGAAGGATGAAGAGTTGGCTTGGTTTGGCTGGAATGTGGGAAGAAGTGAGGCAGAACCAGCAGGCAAGACCTCCTGAGCAAAGCTGAGGGGCTTGAGATTAAGCCTGCAGGGCACTAAAGGATGTGTGAGCAGAGGGACACTGTCTGATGTGCCATTTGGAAAGATCTTTCTGGCAGCAGCATGAGGACTAGACTATCTGGAAGGAGAAGCAAGCATGAGAAGCCAGCTAGGAGGCGTCTGCGGTGATCCAGGCAAGAGGTGATGAAGCCAATTCAGGAGGGGCTGTGTGGGGGAGGGACTTGGGGAGGGGTTGGGGGCGTTCTGAGAGCTGTTAGGAGGAGAGCTGGCAGGTGCGTGAGGGCGAGGCGGAGGAAGGAAAGAGGCAAGCTCATCCTCAGCTCAGGTGCCCAGGAAATGCCACCGGTGTAGGGGAAGCAGTCTGGTCAATTTGGGACACTGGCCTGAGGTGCCATGGGCAAGCTCGGGGCGATGGCAGGTGAACCTGTGGCCCTCCGCTCTGCAGACAGGTCTGGACAGGAACTGAAAGGCGAGGTCTGCCTTGTGGGTGGTCGTCAGAGCTGTGAGTTTAGGTGAGGTCCCTGAGCAGAAAAATGAGAAGACAGCGGAATGCCGGGAGCACTCACCTTGCAGGGTTGGAGGAGGTGGGCCTGGGAGGAGAAGGGCAGCAGGAGGAAAGGGAGGACAATCACAGGAGGTCGAGTCCCGCCTGCCAAAGCAGATGCCGTGGGATGGGGCCCCAGGTGCTGCGCCGAGATGGAGGAAAGTGAAAGAAGAAAGTGAAGTTGCTCAGTCGCGTCTGACTCTTTGCAACTCCATGGACTGTAGCCTAGCAGGCTCCTCTGTCCATGGAATTTTCCAGGCAAGAATACTGGAGTAGGTTGCCATTTCCTTCTCCAGGGGTTCCCCACCCAGAGATCGAACCCAGGTCTGCATTGCAGGCAGATGTTTTACCATCTGAGCCACCAGGGAAGTCCCAAGATGGAGGAAGGTAGGGCCCAAATGGTGTCTGTTGAACTTGGCAGCACGGAGGTCCCTGGAGACCCTGGCCAGAGAGGTTTGTGACGAGCTGGGATGCAGTGTACTGGGGGGAAGGCAGAAGGCACAGCTGGTCCCAGGGTCCTCGCTCTGGAGGGAAGGAGCGAACCTGGCAGCCAGGGGGCAGGGGACAGGAGTCTCTCTGATGCAAGTTGAGAGAGATGTAAGCATGTTTACAGGGAAAGGGTCAGAAGGAAAGGTTGAATATACAAGAAGGGGGATGGGTATGAATGAGTGACAGGCTGGAAGACGGGAGAAGACAGCAGGAGAGGCTGTAGAGGCTACTGGAAAGTCAGATTAATAGTAACTTAAGTGCTTACTGTGTGCCGGGCACCATAATGGGCCCTTTCCCAGGTCAGACAGGGCACCTTGTAGGCAGGTATAATAGTAGCTTGTACTGGAGTCAGAGCCCCCCTTGGAACCAGACCCCAGTCTCTTTGCTCTACTGAGTCACCATGGGACCTCCTGAACGTTCCTCCTGAGACAGACTGGGACCCGGGACCCTTTGCTGCAGAGCTGCAATACCTGCCCCTGGACACACCTCTCCTTGAGCAACAAAATGCGAAGAAGCTAATATGAGATTAAAAATAACTGCATGCATGTGCAGTTGGGGCAGATTCTGGACTCAAAAGATATAAAGAGACCATAAAGCCGAACTGCCACTTTTGAAGATCTTGGAGCAAAAGCAGGGAGTCAGGAGCAAAAGTAGGCTACTAGGCATGCCCCCTGCACACAGCAACCTAAGGGGTGGGCAACCCACCTAAGCCACCCCTCTGGCTCAACCCCTGGACAACCCCTACCCTCATTGCATATAAGGAACCAACTTGTCCCCCTCGGGGACAGAGCCAGCAAGGGAACCTGTCGTTTGTTCTCGCTCCCCCTGCTGTAGCAGGGGCAACCGATAAAGCCTTGCCTGAACTTGTCTGGCCTCTAGTCAATTTCTGTTGATTGGGGAAGGCCACGAAACCCTGGCTGGTTACACTCTCAGAGCCTTCATCTCTTCCCAGGCCAAAGGGGTGTGTGATGCCCACCTGCCAAGCTATGGGGAGGATGAGGTCCCGTGTGTGAGTGGACATGCCCAGAGCAATGTCAGGCACCCAGGTGATGCTTGTTATACAGAAGCTACCTCCACCACTTCTACAAATGTTGGAGCAGTGGCCAGGCACTGTTCTAGAATGAAACTGTTAACCCCTGGAGCCTCAGGGAAGGGCCTAGATGGTTAACTGTTCGGCAGATGAGGAAAGAGGGTGTCTCCAGCAAGGATTAGGAACTAAATGAAGGAGGAGGTGCTAGGATGCATTAGTCAGAAGAAAGTAGAGCCTTTGCTCTGTAACTTGGGCTCTCAGATAGCCGCACCCCAGCTAAGACGGCACGCCATGGGCCGAGTTCTCCAGAGCCCTAGTTACACGTGGATGTGACTTGGAAGATGAGGGTGTAGGGTCCTGAACATCCGAGGACCGCCCACTGGGACAACCAGGCTGGTGGGCAGTTTACTTCCCAAGGTCTGTCCTCTTGCGGCCCTTGAAATCCCACTTGGGATTTCCCGGTAAAGGGAGAGTTTGTTCTAGGGAGAGTGTGGGTTCTGGGCAGGACAGGTTTCATAAGCATGGACCTGGGCACACTGGGCACCATGTTTGAAAGGGATAGTTTAATGCTTTTGCTGTCTTGAAATTCTTCGTAATTTTGAACAAGGAACCCTGCATTTTCTTTTCGGCTTGAGCCCTGCAAGTTACATAGCCTGTTACATTTCTAAGGTCAAGGGTGATTGAATGTCCCCTAGCCCATAACGGATGTGGCAGGGCCCACGCTGGCCCCTGGCCCTGGACGTGATGGGCTCAGAGAGGGATGAGGGAGGCAGTGTGGGGCTCTGCCCTTCCAGAGGCCCAGAGCAGGAGTGAGTCCTGTGGTATTGAGTGCAGCAGGCTGGACAAGAGTCAGACAACAGGGCTTGTGTCCTCACTAGGCAGCTGTGTGCTCTTTGGTGGGCTCTGGACTTCTCTGAGCCTGTTTTCCCATCCGCAGACTGGGTCCAGAGTGACCACATGACAGGCGCTCTGAGGGTTAAATGAGGAAACGGGCAGAGAGTGCCTGGTACGTAGTAGGTGCACAGCGGGTATTTGCTGGTGGGTGCCTCTTGGGCCCAGAAGGCTGTTGCTTTGTGAATAGTATGCTCCTACTCTAGGAGACGATGGGAGAGAAGGCACCAAGTCCCTGCCCTACCCTGGAGGGGACACAGGGGGCTGAGTACCATCCTGGGAACTGTCTTCCAGGAAATGGGCTGCCAGGTCCCCCTCCAGAGGGGCCACCATCCTTGGGCACTTGACTGCCAAAGTGAGCAGTTGTTCAGTCACTGAGCTGAGCCTGACTCTTTATGACCCATGGACTGTAGCCCGCCAGGCTCCTCTGTCCATGGAATCCTCCAGGTAAGAATAATACTAGAATGGGTTGCTGTTTCCTTCTCCAGGGGATCTTCCTGGACCAGGGATTGAACCCGCATCTCCTGCACAGGCAGATTCTTTACCACTGAGCCATCAGGGAATCCAGGAGAACAAATGCAAGGCCCGGCCCAGGGGTGGCAATTCCAGACTCGCCCTGGGGCCCTGAGCATTCCTACCCCTCATTCACATAACGGTCTCACATCGTAGTTTCCCCAGATCCCCTCCTGCTAGAGCTGTTCTCCCTGTGACAGTGCATGGCCCTTCTCTCTGGAAGGCCTCCCCCTCCAGGGGATAGAGCTGTGGGCTGAGATCTCCTGCTCCTCCTCCTCAACACCCTCTTGTTCCCTCCTCTACCCCCTTTCTGATCCTTGACTTACTCTGAGCTGGATTAAGACTTCCAGCTTCCCTCAGAGCTGAGAGGTTAGGGTGCACCCCCCATCGCACACACTCACAAACAAAGTCAAAATAAAAACCACCCTAAACCTGAAAATCAGTGTGACAAAGTCTAACCAAGCTCTGATTTTTTTTCCGGGACAACTACTGCCTTGCTATTTTTGAAATACTAAGAATTAGCTTAAAAAAAAAAAGCCAAACCAAACACTTTGTTGATGCCCTTTTGCTGCCAGTGCCCTAAGCACATGCTTAATCTGCCTGTTAGGTAACTTGGCCTCGCCTGCCCCCGCCCCTGTGCCAGAGCGGCACAGAGGCCTGGCCTGCAATACGGGGCATTGGGCCACTCTGCCCGGAGCCTTCCCCCAGGGAGAGGGAAGCCCTGGGCCAATCAGCCCCTCCTGAAGAGGTGATGTCAGGAAAGCCCAGAAGGTTCCACTCCACCCCTGCCATGGGCGCACCCTGTCCTCCCGAACGGAGCAGCCAGGGCCAGCCCTGGGCCCCCTTCCAGTCCTCCAGCTGGCCAGGGACGGCCAGGCTGCATTAGTGGCCAGGCCTGCCGCCCTGCACTCCACACCTGTGGGCAGGTCTCCCTGCCCTAGCGCCTCCCCTTCCTGCTGTGGGAGAGGGAACTTCTGAGACAGGCTTTTCCAGATCCTGCTTATAAACCCCGGTTAAAAATAATCTCTGCGTGTCTGAGCAGGAGAGGGTAGGGAGGTGAGGTGGTGGGAGACGGAGAAGGCAGGCAGAAGGCTGCAGACCAGCAGGAAGACCAAGCCTCCTAGCTGATATCCAGCCTCCTAGAAAATTCCAAGTGGGAGGACCTTTCAGAGCACTTCATTTTGCAGAGATAATACAGGCCCAGAAAGGGGGCAGGTCATTTCCATAATTGTCAGGGGAACAGAGCCCTCTGGGCCTGGCCCTAGCTCCTCCCTTTGCTCTGAGTAAAGCGTGAGGCACTTCCCGATGGCTCAGCAAGTCTAGAATACGCCTGCAATGCAGGAGAAGCCGGCTCCATCCCTGGGTTGGGAAGATCTCCTTGAGGAGGAAATGGCAGCCCACTCCAGTATTCTTGCCCGGAAAATCCCATGGACAGAGGAGTCCCTGGGGTCGCAAAGAATCGGACCCACTGAGCACGTATGCACAAGGCCTGAGGACTGCCCCCCGCCTCCGGGGCACACCTTCCCTGAACACCCCCTGATAAAGCCAGAAAGCGCCCCCACCCACATCCCCAGCATGCGCACTGCTGCCCACTCTCCTGCTCAGCTCTTTTCCTCCCCTGCCTCCAGCACCTATCCAGCTTGTTCCCCTTTTACCTCCTCAAGGAAAGGGACATTTATTACTGTGTCTGGCATGGTGCATATGAAGCCATGTATCCCTCTTGATAATAAACCAAAGCTGGAGGTCAGATGTTTTCTGGAGGACATTTTGTATTCCAGGGAAGAGAAGGAAAGGGTTGGTGAATTCTGAGCAGTTTATGCGTGCAAGGCATTTCCCTTACGTGTGACTTCCAAGCAAGGCTTAGGGCAGAGCTGCAAAGGATAATCCATCTGAGAGGTGAGCCCTGGAGCCAGAGGGCTTTAAGGCACTGGCTTAAGTTCACAGAGGAGCAGTGCTCAGTTGAAACCTGTCTCCCACCCACTCCTTTGCCTCCACAGCACTGCAGCCTCCTAGCCCAGCTCTAAGGATGTGGTCTGCTGCAGCAAGCACTCTCTGGGCATGATGTGACTACACTCTTGCAGCACCCACCAGAGAGCTACTGCTGCCACCTCCTTTTACAGTGGAGGAAACGGAGACACCGTGAAGTTAAGGGACGGCCATCCCCCAGTAGACAGAGGAGCTAGAATTTGAGGCTAGGGACACTTGGCTTCTTGCAGGCCTGTGCTTTTAATCGGACACAATCTGAGCCCTTCCCAATACTTTCAGCCCCTCATCACCTTGGCCTGGGAGGTGTGGGTTTCAGGCTGGCCTCCTGGAATCTTCTCCTGGCTGTGGGTTCTCATTCTGCAGCCATTCTGGTTAAAGGCTCAGGGAAGGAAGGGGCTGAGAGTGGAGTTTGAGATTTGTGTCTCGCCCTTTTTTTTAGAGTTTTAGTTTTGTACCTGCTGTTCTGGGGGGTGAAGTTTGTCTCCTTCTTCAGGAGGGGCTTCCCTCCAGAAACGTCCATGAAATACACAAATGTGGATTCTTGGAAAGAGTTCCTTCAGGCTCTGGGATTAGACCGAGGGCAAGCGTTTCTTCTGTACCAGTGTTCTCACTCTGAGCCTTGAATTTCTTTTAAGTAGAGAGAATAGTGCCTGCTTCGAAGAAGGCTAAAGCGGGTCAAATGAGATGATAGATTATTGTAAACAGTGAAGTCATTTATGGTCAGTTTTAACGCATTGATCCTCTTACCTTCCTAAAAGAAGAAGTCAGTTTGAGGGACAGTGAAAGTGGCTGGGGTAGTGACAAGCTGGGCAGACGGGCTGTTGATAAAGTGAATTTTGTCCCAGAGCCCTGAGACCTCTGAGCTACAGGGGAGAGGCTGCAGATGGTTCAAGATTTGCTTTGCCTGTGCCCTATCCCCCGGGGCCCTGGTGGATCAAGAAGCTGGCTTTGCCTGGGCTGCCTTAGGAAGCTGCATTTTCTTACAAGGCCCAGCCTGGAGTGCACCCTTCGCCCTTCCAGAGCACAGGGCCTCCGTGCTCACTGTCAGACAACAGCAGTGACATTCTCCCAGCTGATTCCACCCCAGGGTCCCCCAGAGGGGAGGGGCTTCTGGCCTGTCTGAAAGGTTGACGGGTTGCAATTGACAGGAGCTCTTGTTCCCAATCTGCCCAGGTGGCTGCGGGGAGTTTAGAGGCTGGGGGAAGACATGAGGAACCCTCCCCTAAATGGAGCCAGGCGACCACGGCACCAGGAAGAGAGAGCTGCTGCAGGTGAATGTGGTCTCACTGGCTTATGTAACCATTCCCCTTGGCCCCCACGGAACATACATAAACAATAACTTGGAATAGCTATCGATCTGGTTGAGGCAGGTCATCAAAACCTGGAACTGTCCCTGCCAAACAGGAACATCCTGCCCTCTCAGCTGAGCAGACGCCTGGCTTATGGGGGGAGGAATGAGTGATGTAATCAGGCTCTTGAAGCCAGGAAGCATGGATTGTCCTTGCTGTGTTGGGTCATCTTCTCAATTATCACTTATTCAGCATTTAAAATGTGGCCGTAGTCTATGGCCATACCACCCTGAATGCGTCTGATCTCGTCTGATCTCAGAAGCTAGGCAGGGTCAGGCCTGGTTAATACTTGGATGGGAGAATGTGGTCATAAATAAGCAAAAGTCCATGTTGATAGGCTTACAATGTCTCGGGGAAGAGTTCCAGAAACGTAAAATTTGGTAATAGAGGGGCAACCGCTTTAGCTTGGGTAGTTTGGCTTGGGTTTTGATGAGCAGATAGGAATTCACCGAGCAGGGAAGGGAAAAATCCCGAGTCTTACTTGTCCGCTGGTTTAAGATGAAAAAACAGCCCTGTGCAGAATACATGAGTGCTGGGAGGTACACCGAGGTGGCAGGAAAGTGTGACTCAGGGATGAGGCTGTTCTGGGTCTGATGGTAGATCTTCCGGATATAGCAATTTTGGCTTCGGCCCCCCTGGTCAGGCCTCCAGCCCTTCTCTGGGCTCTGCTGAAAGAAAACTTGGCCCAAAGCAAATTTCTCTCTCTGAGTGGGCCAACCAGTGTCTTGATAATTAGCAGCACAGAGGTCAAGGGAGGACTTTAATTGGTGCCCTGGAGAATAAAAATACACAGATGGGAGGCCCTCCCCATCTCCCTACCCTCTGCCCTCTTCCCCACCTGCCCTGGCCGCAGCCACCAGGCAACTTCATCTCTCTTAACCTGTTCTTGCTTGGTCTTGAAATAGCTTGGCTGAATCCTTGACATGCCCTTTTCTAGGCCTCTCACTTGACTAATGATGGCCATTTCCAGTTATTCCTTAGGTCCTGGCATTGCACACACAGCCTGACTAGCCTGCAGCCCCATAAGAACTCTACAGGTAAGTCCTCTTGAATGGCAAAAGCCCACAATCCCAAACCAGCTACAAAAACTGACCACAGGCAGTCACTTCCCCGGCATCCACGCTCACCATTTTCAGGACCAGGTGGATCAACTGCAGGGCAGAGCTTGTGGAGTAGGCACACCTGAGCTGTTTGTGAACATGGGCCCCTCATCACTTAAACATCAGGGAATGCAAACCATGCACGGCCTCGGTCTCAGCTAAATTAATTTGCATCTGCCTTTAGACGAGTCACAAATGTGTCTGATTATCATGTAGTGTCTCTTTTCAAGTTAGAGTTTCCCCATGTGGCAAGTGAGAATGGTGCTTCGTCACCTATTTTATCGAAGCAAAAATCAAGACATTAAAGATGGATTTGCTCACAATTCCTTTATTTAGCAGACACCTATGGAGCACCTACTCTCAGCCATTGTCTCTGCAAACACAGAGCATTCAGGAGGAAGCAATACAAAGGGCCTGTCTTCAGGAAGCTTGCATTCTGGTGTGGCAGACCAACAACAAATAAATACTTCAAAATGTGTCAGTACATGTCATATACTATTTAGGTGGATAAGGTAGGGAAGGGGAGAGTGGTTGACAGGATGGGGAGAGCGTTGTTTTATACAGTTGGTTCTGGAAGGTGACGTCAGAGAAGAGATCTGATATATACACGAGGCTAGGGTGTTCCATGCTGTGTGTCAACGTCATAACCACACTTGCACTGCCCTCATTCTTTTATCTCTCTGCTGCTGGCTCCGTTCAGTGAGGCAGGGACTCTTTGATAAAAAGGATGACAACTACTCATCTTTGGGTCTTCAGTTCTGAATGTGACCCAAGGGCTGTTTGCATGTTTCCACCTCCCGCTCCCAGAAGGGCTCGTGAAATACTCCAGGCTCAGTCCAGGAACAGTGCCTGGAATAGAGAAAGTTTCTGAAGGACTGCGCTGCAGATAGAATGCATGATTAGAAGCCCGCAGTGGGTGGGGCGAGGTACGGGCCTGGGGGACGGAAGCACAGGCTAGGAGGGAGGCAGGAGTGATCTCTAATTTCACTTCCTGGCAGTTGATCCAGTGGTTTCATGTTGGTCTTCTACAGAAAACCAATTGCAAACATCTGGGGATGACAGAGGATGAGATGGTTGGATGGCCTCACCAACTCAATGGACATGAGTTTGCGTAAACTCGGAGAGTTGGTGATGGACAGGGAGACCTGGTGTGTTGCAGTCCATGGGGTCGCAAAAAGTTGGACATGACTGAGCTACTGAACTGAATAGTGCTAGTTACTATTTACTAATAGTGTAGTATTTACTAGTAGGACTACTAGTACTATTTACTAGTAGTGTGCTAGTTACTGTTCTAAGCACTTTATATACATTAATGCATTTACTCCTCATAAAAGCCCTGTGGGATGGATGCTGTTTTATAGGTCAAGGTTCTAAAGCACAGAGAGGTTAAGTGATTTGGCTAAGGTCACACAGCTAATAATTGGTAGAGCCAGAATGTAAACCCAATGTTCTTATTCTTTTTTTTTTCCAATGTTCTTATTCTTACCCCATTGTTTCACACCCCATACCCTTACCTCAGAGACTGGTTTCCTAGATCTTTAACTGAGACATTTGTGCTCTCAGTCTCTGGGATGAGCTAGAAGGTTTTTGAGACTCAGCTTCCACGAAGGTAATAGTTAAGCAAAGGTTTCAGAAAAAAAAATTAAGTATTTAATTACAAGTAATTTAAGACATTTTTATACTGTAATGATGACAGATATAAAACCCAAAGCCAAGTGAATTTTTAAGATAAAAAAGGAGAGAGCTTTCCAGGAAATGCCTGGATGGGGAGTTGACGGGGAGCTGCAGGGTTTCTGTCCCCACACTCTTCTCTCAGCTCCTAGCCGGGGTGAACTGCTCTTGTCTGTGCCTCTCTACCCTCCATCCTGGCACAAGACGTACACAACTGCATACACACACACAGGGTATCCCCAACCACTGTGACTGTCTGGGTAGAAGGGATCGCGGGCCATGGCAGGTGGAGTTGCCGTGTCCCTTTCTGATTCTCCTTCTGTGGGCCCAGGCAGCTGAGCCAAGAGGCCTGGCAGGGAGGCGGCGGGGCCTTGGTTCTCTGTGGGAGCTTGCATAAGGCTCAGACTTTCTGACCTGTGCCCGAGGGGCGGTGTGAGGCCGATCTTCCCGTAACACCACCGAGAGTGCCACCCAGGAGGGAGCAGGCAGGAATCTCCCGGTCCTCTGCACCTGAGCTGGAGTCCAGTTCACAGGGCCCAGGCCTTGATGTTCCCTCCTTCAGGCTGAGAGGCGTGTTCCCTGGCCCACATTCTCGGCATGTCTGTGTGTGTCAAAGCCATGGGCTGCAGAAAGGGTCCCTCTGGGGAGAGACAGGGCCCACGGGAGTTTTAAAAGGCCGAGCAACATGGATGAAAGCGGCCACTTCCACCCACGATTGATGACAAGGAGCTGAGGTGCCTCACAGAGGAGGACAGGCCCAGGAATTAATGTGCCGGCGTCTTCATTGACAAAGCAAAAATAAAAGCAAACACGCCTGCCAAGGGGGTGAGTCATGCAGGGAGACAGCAGTGGTGGAAGGAAAAGGCCAAGGATGTGTGAGTGTCTGGGGGTGGGAGGAGGGGGAGGAAGGGCTTGGGCAGGGAGAGCTGAGAGGGAGAGAGAAGGAACAGGATCCTTGGTGAGGAAATGCATGAGTGACAGAGAAAGAAACAGGAGCGGGTGTGTGCGAGAGGGGTGAGGAGAGATGTGCTGTGACTGACAGGAGGTAGGCAGGCAGGGGTGGGGGGCGATGGGCTCCCCACATGCCACCTTCGGCCACAGCGGCTTCTGGAAAGCCCTGCCTTTTGGAGTGAGTGAGGGACGTGTGCGGAGAGGTGAGATTTCATTACCTTTCCCTTTGTGTGATATTTTCATGTTAGAAATCTAAGACTGGAGCTATAAATAATCCAGTCACAGCTGCAGCATCCTGGAGATTTATGGTGCATGCCAATGCCAGCCAGCTTTGGGCTGAAGGAGGGGGGGGTGGCTTTACTGAAGCCAAGATGAAAGGCTGGTTCTCCAGCGCTCAGCGGCCCTCCTCACCCGGTCCTGCCCCCCGACCTAGTCAAGCCCTCCCTCCTGACCCACCAGAGACCCCGGGGCAGAGAGGAGCTCGTGAAGGCTTAGCCCTGCTCGTCCGTCCTGGGCAGCCTGGAGCCAGGCAGGAGCCCCGAATGGGCAGCTTGGGAAGGCTGGGGAGACAGGGAAGGGCGGGGGGACAGGGTGGGCAGAGGTGCGTGCCCTGCCCTGGGCTTCCACTGTGTCGGCTACCTCAGACAAAGGGCAGGCTGGTGGTCCCCGGTGGGGTCGACAGGTGGCCCAGACACAGATGGGCTTGGGCCTGGTGGGGTCCAATGGTTCCCAATCCTTATTCTCCTCTACGAAATGGGGCCTTTTTCTCTGCGTCTCAGCAAAGACTGCCCAGCTGTGCTCTATGCAGGACTCCGTGGGGACTGGGGAGTCTCTATGTCCTGGAACAGGGTGGGGGTTTCCTATTGACCTAAACTTGGGGGCTTCTGGGTGGAATGGTGACACCAGCGGGCAGAGGCAGCCAGTGTGTCTTGGGCCGTGAGAGGGCAGGGCAGGTCTCCCCGGACCAGCTCCGGGGCCCTGCCTCCAGCCGGGCCGTGAGGGCAGATGGAGGAGGTGAGGGGAGACGTTTGGGAGGCCAGCCATGGGCTCGTCCTCTGGGCCCCTGGGGCTGGAGGAAGAGGAGGAAGGTAGGGGTCTCAGGGAGGGAGGAGCTGATTCAAGGTACCCTCGCGACAGGCCAGTGCTTCCCTGCATCTTCCCACCAGAGCGCTTAACCCGCTGTATCCACCACAAGCCCGAGGGGAGGCTTTCTGAGGGCAGGAACATGCATGCGGGCTCTGACGGCAGCCCGGTGACAGCATGGGCCCTGGTGCGGGGCATCAATCCTGCTGACCGGTCAGACTCAGTGATGGTGTGTGCACAGGCCCTGTGGACCAGAGCCCCGGGAGGGGGTGTGTGCAGAGGGAGAGGCCAGAGCCCCGTGGGTCTCCAGACCCCTCTTGGTCCCTCTGGCCAGTCCTCAGGCTGCCGTGTCCAGCCTTCCTGCCGGCTCTGTGGCCTAGTTACCTCAGGCACCAACCTGTCACTTTGGAGGTTTCCGCTTTGCTTTTCTTGTAATTCCCTGAGCAAATATTGAACATCCAGAGAGACACCCAAATCCTGGGTGGGGCTGGGGTGGTCACACAGCTGGCTACTTCTTAAGGGCAGTTCGGTCAAGATAAACTCACCTCAGCTGCAGGCTTCTGGAAGAGGGAGGCTCCTGAGGGGTGAGTGGGCAGGGAAGCAGCTTTCCCTTTAAGGATGAGGCTTCCTCCTGGGAGGAAATGTTTGCCGCAGGACCGTTGACTTCAGGGCAGCCACACAGGGTTGTGACAGGGTCTTGGCTTGGGGCCAGGGCAGTCTGTCCTTCTTTAGCCTCCAAAGGCAAACCACATCTGTGAATGGGATACACACAGGAGGATTCACTTTCCTGGGGTGTCCTGGAGGCAACTCAGCTGAAAACACAGATGACCTCAGAGCAAGCTTGCCTAACATGGCAAAGCCATGACGTTCAGAAGGGGAACTGGGAGCCTCTGAGGGCCTCCCTGAGGTGTGGCTTAGATGCCACCTCCTCTGGTCATTCCTGGTGCTCCTGTCAAAGTACCACTCACCACCACATGCATCAGCACTCTGTCCTCTCAGGGTTCTTACTGTGAGCCCCTGAAATGGACTCTGACACTTCTAAGCACAGGAAAGATTTGTTGGAAGGATCTAGGGATGCGCGCAACATCAGCAGGAGGTCCAGCTCGAAAAGAGGCGGGAGGAGCAGGATCTAGGTGATGCTAGGTAGTGAGCAGAGACATTGCTTTACCAACAAAGGTCCATCTAGTCAAAGCTATGGTTTTTCCAGTGGTCATGTATGGATGTGAGAGTTGGACCATAAAGAAAGCTGAGCGCCGAAGAATTGATGCTTTTGAACTATGGTGTTGGAGAAGACTCTTGAGAGTCCCTTGGACTGCAAGGAGATCCAACCAGTCAATCCTAAAGGAAATCAGTCCTGAATATTCATTGCAAGGACTGATGCTGAAGCTGAAGCTCCAGTACTTTGGCCACCTGATTCGAAGAACTGACTCATTGGAAAAGATCCTAATGCTGGGAAAGATCAAAGGCGGGAGGAGAAGGGGATAACAGAGGATGAGATGGTTGGATGGCATCACTGACTCAATGGACATGAGTTTGAGTAGGCTCCAGGAGTTGGTGATGGACAAGGAGGCCTGGCGTGCTGCAGTCCATGGAGTCACAAAGAGTCGGACATGACTGAGCGACTGAACTGAACTGAGGTAGTGAACGTCGTTGCCAAGGTCACACTGCAGGGCAGTTTGCTTAGCATGCCTTTGCTGGCACCACCCTTCTGCCATTCATGGTGTGATGATGGCTAATTTTATGTGCCAACCTCCCTGGGTTACGGGATGCCCTGATATTTGGTCAGACATAATTCTGGGTGTTTCTAGATTAGATTAGCACTTGAATCTCTAGACTGAATAAAGCAGGTTGTCCTTCCTAATGTGGGTGGTCTTCACCCAATCAGGTGAGGGCCCAAATAGAACAAAAAGGTGGAGGAAGGAAGAATTGTCTCTCTCTGCCTGACCGCTTGAGCAGAGACCTCGATCTTCTCCTGACCTTGGAATGGGACTTAAACTATCAGCTCATAAACACCTCTCAGGAAGGGAAATTCCCGTCCTCGGCCCCTAAATAGGAAAGGAACATTCTGGAAGGCTTTGTCAGTTTGCTCATCTAGAGCTCCATCTTTCTATCCTTCCCCGCTGACTCTGAAACCCAGGAGGCTGACCTGTGTGGGCAACATGAGCTGAAGTCTCATGCCTTCTGGCTTCTGGTTGGGTCTGTCCAATGGGAGGGCCCACTGGAGGAGTCTAGAGGGTTCGAGGAGAGAGCTTGGGGCATTTGTTCCCCTTGCCACTTTCCTTTGGAGGTATGGCTCTCTCCAGCTTCCAATCATCTCCCTCCTGTCCATCAGGGTCTTAACCATTCTTTTTCGTTTCTTGTGGCACTGCCTACCCTTGGCAAACAGTCCCTTATTGAAAGACTCCCCTGTTGCCCTGTTTGCTGGTAACACCTCTTTCCAGCTGGAACCTCAAATGATACAGGAAGTTGGGAGACTGGGAGGCAATAGAGCCCCAACAAATGCTCACAATATGGTGGTACCAATGCCCAGGGGGGCAGGCAGCCTGATTAGGTGGCAAGAGCATGGACTTGGGAGACAGACCTCCTGGAGTCTGAATTTTCACCCCAGCTCTCACTACCTGTGTGAACTTGGTCAAGTTCCTCAGCTAGGCTGACCCTCCTTTGTTCTTTACCTGGGAAATAAAAGTTAATCTGTATCCCCTGGGTTTGTCATGAGAACTGAATGAGAGATTTATTAAAGCACTTGTCACACAGGGGACCGGTGATGGCCCAAGGGGTCCACCTTGTGTGTCTGCTCCAACTGACCAGTCATGGCTCCTTGAAGCCCTGTGTGGAGAAGAATTCTGACTCCCCATCCTGGCCTGGAGGTGATGGGCACACTCACGATTGGTGATGGCGGTCATGGTGTGGACCAGAAAGCGGCAGTAGAATGAGCTTACATTTCCATAGCAGACACTCACTGAAGTATGGCTATCAGTTTTCCTATTTCTCTGCTCCTTGGGAGAAGACGTAGGATTCTGCTGGCCTCAGAAAGGCCAGGATCCTGCTGGACCAGTGGCTGTTTCCACCAGCACTGCCCAGGTCCCAAAGTCACTGAGCCTGCTGTCCTGGCTCAGCACAGACTTCTTTGGCAGCAAGGATGCTCCAGCCAGCCCTATCTTTTAATCAGCAGACTGCGTCAGCCCTGTCGGGATTGTTTAAGGTCTTCTTCCTCCCGGGACTTTCTTGCTCTTTTCATCCTCAAATACCAACCTTACCCTCCCTGCCAACAGATCACACACACACACACACACATACACCCTGCCATGTTCACCACCACGTCCTCATAGTAAGTTACAGGGAATTATTGATATTAACTCAAGTTTTTCCACTCCATATCACCCCACTATCCACATCTCCCATTGTCGCCTGCCCCAACTCAGGGGGCCTGACGTTATTCCAGCAACACATATCAGAGTTGGATGAAGGTAGAAGGAGTAGAAATCACAGCCACAGGCATCCTATGGGGCGAGCTGAAGAAGCCTCAGTGATCACCACGTGGCCCCTGGAGTAACTAGAGGAAGAAGGGAATAAGAAATCCTTTGCACACAGAATGTTCTTTCTAGTTTCACCGGCACGTGGAAGGAACCTTTGCTTATTCACTTATTCAAGACATATTTACGGAGCACCTCTATGGGCTGGGTACAGACAGCTGTCTGCCCTGAAAGGGAGACAGCCAAGTAGAAGCCGGTGGGTGCTGAGCAGCTCAGCAGGAGTGCTGAGATGGAGATGAGCACGGTGGGGTGAGGGCGGGGGGACGGGCTCTGATTGGAGCCACACCGTGGGGCAGAGATGACTTTCCTGAGAAGGTGGCTCTCCTGAGCCCAGTCTGGAGGGAAAAGGAAGCTGCTCCAGGTGGCACTGGGGGCGGCATGTGCTAGGATCTGAATGGGTGTGAGTTTGAGGAGCAGCTGCCAGGTCACTGGGGCTGCGGCTTAGAGCCAGAAGGGAAGGTGTTCTGGGAGGAGCCGATGGCAGGGTGGGGTGGCGGGGTAGGGGGGTCCTCCAGGGCCTCTCTGAGGAGTCCAGAGTATCCCAGAGTAGCCCCTAGTCCTGCTATGTCCCCACCTTCCAGCCTGTCCTCTGCCCTCCACCGGGCTTAGCAAGCGAGGCCTCAAAGAAAACCTCCATTCTCCTCCTCCTGGGAACTGTAGGCCTTCTCAGGTATTTGGGGGCTGACTGCCCCCATGCCCTGCGAGTCCTTACTCGCAGGACTGATGGATGAGGGGGTGGATGGGCAGGAGGGTGGCTGAGAGAAGAGGAGCTACACAGCTGGAGACCAAGGTAACCTGATAAATGAAGGCTTTAGTGCAGTCTCCCTAGTAACTGGCTGACCCAACCATCAGGAGTAATTTAGGGGAAAGCAGACATGTGTTTGGGCATTTTCCTTCTCCAATGACTAAGTGGGTTTACAGGTCCCTCCTCCTCTCATAAAAACCCTAACACCTTTCCCCAGGCACCTCCCCTGCCCAGACTTGCTTCTCTTTGGAAAATGGGGCTGGTGTGCCTGTGTAGCTGTGTAGAAATGTGTGTAGCTCTGTGTGGATATGTGCATGAAAGTATCTCATATATGCATGAGGAAGTATAAATGGGAGTGTGTGAGCTTGCGAGTGCATGCAAATATCTCTGCTGGTGCCATGTATGGGGGAGCACTTGTGCATGAGACTTGTCAGCCTCTGTGCACACGGGGAAACATGAATGCACACATATGCACATGTGTCCAGAAGAGTCTGGGGGGTCTTTATGAGTGCGGGGGTCCTTGAAGCATGTGAGTGCTCGCAGTGAGTGTGCATGGGATTCTATGCAATTGGCCAGCATGATTGTCTTTGAAGGGCAGAAGTTGCTGAGCTGGGATACATCCATTAACCAAAGCAATAAAATGCCCAACTGGTCTCCTTGTTTCCCTTCTTGTAATCCGTTCTCCACCCTGCAGCCAGTGTGAGCTTTTAAAATTGCAAATCAGATCACGTCACTGCTAGGCTGAAAGCCCTCTGAGGGCTACTGGAATAAATCCAAACTTCTGATTATGGCCTGGCGGATACGTCCCCCATCCCAGTCTGATCTTTGTGGCCTCATCTCCTGCCACTCCGCAGGCAGGCACCCGCTGCCTCAGTCACACAGGCAAGAGCCTTTGTTCTTGTCCTTCCCTCTTCTGGCTCCCTTGGCTGCTGGGCACTCTCCTGGCTCCAGATTTCAGCCTGATATTATCCATGGGGCATTCTCTGACCACCTCCCTCCAGGCCCCCTCTGTGCTATCACTCCAACTTCTTTTCTCTCTAGTGCTAAGTCAGTTGGGTCTGAAAGAGGTGCTGAGACAGAGCGAGGTGTGCACAGGGTTTTGTGGGGAGCAGCCCCTAGAAAGGAATAGAGAGGACCCCAGAATGGGCAGAGCAGGGAAGGGCCAGCTGACCACAATATAGATCTGATAAGGTCTCTGCCAGCCTCCTAAGTGCCTGGAGCAAAGACCGTCCACGAGAGGAGTCCTGAACTGGGTGGAAATGGCTAAACCTGACCCCATACCTGGCCTCAGTCAAGGGCTGGAACCATCAACACAGAAGCTAAGGTTGAAGAGAATGAGAAGGCAAACCACAGATGAGAAGAATATTAATACTTGCAAAAGACAGATCTCAGGAAGAACTGGTATCCAAAATACACAAAGAACTCTTAAAACTCAGTAAGTTGATTAAAAAAAAAAAAATAGGCCAAAGACCTAAACAGACACCTCCCTAAAGAAAATATACAGTTGGCAAATAAGCATATGAAGAGATACTTCACATCATGGGTCCTCAGGGTATTGCAGATTAAAACAACAATGAGATTTTACTATATACCTATTAGAATGGCCAAAATCCAGAACAATGACACCACCAAATGCTGTTGAGGATGTAGAGCAACAGGAACTCTCATTCATTTCTGGTGGGAATCAAAATGGTACAGCCACTTTGGAAGATGGTTTAATGTTTTTTTTTTTCTTAAACAAAACTAAACATACAAAGAACAAAAACAAAATCTGAACATACTCTTCCCTCATGATTCAGCCACTACACTCCTTAGCATTTACCTAAAGGAACTGAAACTTGTGTCTACAGAAAAACCTGCACACAGATGCTTGTAGCAGCTTTACTCACACCTGCCAAAACTTGGGAGCAAGCAAGATGTCTTTCAATAGGTGAATGGATACATAAACTGTGGTACATCCAGACAATGGGCTCTCAGTCAGCGATAAAAAGAAATGAGCTTTCAAGCCATGAAAAGACACGGAGCAATCTTCAATGCATATTACTAAGTGAAAGAAGTCAGTCTTCAAAGGTTACATAGTGATTTTAACTATATGACATTCTGGAAAAGGCAAAACTATGGAGATGGTAAAAAAGATCAGTGATTTCCAGGAGTTAGGCGGGAGGGAGAGAGGATTTTCAAGGCAGTGAAACTCCTCTGTGTGACACTGTCGTGGTGCATATTGTCCAAATCCATAGAACGTACAACACTAAGAGTGAACCCAAGTGTGAACTATGTACTTTGGGTGATAATAATGTGTCAGCGTAGGTGCATCGATTACAGCAAATGTACCGTTCTGGTGGGGATGTTGATGATAGAAAGGAGGCTGTGTGTGAGGGGGCACAGGAGTATGTAAGAACTCTGTGCAATTTTGCTGTTAACTTAAAAATGCTCTTTTAAAAAGTCTATTAAAAAAGAAAGAAAGGGGACTTTCCTGGTGGTCCAGTGGGTGAGGCTCCATGCTCCCAATGCAGGGGGATTCTCCCAGCGTTTGATTCTTGGTCAGGGAACTAGATCCCACATGCTGCAACTAAAACCCAGTGCAGTCAAATAAATAAATAAAAATAAATTTTAAAAAAAGGAAGGAAGAAAGAAAGAAAGTCCTCAGACTTTTCCCCTGGACGCCCTTCTCCTCTCTTCCCACCCTTACCCTGTCCTTCTGCTGTGCAAGCATTTTCTGACTTCTTCACAGGAGGACACATTTGCTAGGCATATCTGTCTGTCCTTCTCTTTTATGTTTGCCCTAAGTCTTTGTTAAAGGTTTTCCAGGGGGTTCCCCTGTGGCTCAGTGATAAAGAATCCACCTCCCAGTGCAGGAGACACGGGTTCGATCCCTGGTCTGGGAAGATCCCACATGCCATTGAGCAACCAAGCCCATGCTTCACAACTGTTGAGCCTGCATGCTAGAGCCCAGGAGCTGCAACTATGAAGCCCGTGTGCCCTGTCGCCCATGCTCTGCAACGAGAGAAACCACTGCAATGAGAAGCCCGCACACCGCAATTAGAGAGCAGCCCCTGCTCGCCACAACCAGAGAAAAGCCCGCACAGCAATGAAGACCCAGCACGGCCAATAAACTAATACATAAATAAATAAAATAGAGATTTTCCAGCTCAGGGGCCAGCCTGGCCTGGAGCTTTTTCATCTTTGCCCTTCCTTTGCCAATCTTGCAAGCCCTCATTTCAGCTTCCTCCCAGTCTATGAAACTTCTAGAATCTCACCAACAAAGGACAGCTATGATCTGCTCTAGAAGCCCTGTCCTGGTATAAATATGTCCCCCAACGCTCAGCTAAGGAAAAGGAAATTCAAGAGCAGAGAGAGAAGAAAATCTTGGATGCCTCATTAGCAGCACCTACTGAGAAGCTTTATCTTGCCTCCTTTGATGTCAGAGTGAAGCAAGAGGAAAGACCTTCCCTCCCTGTCTCCAGGAACAGAACTTGAGGGGCGTCCACAGACTGGGCGCCATTTCCATTTCCCAGGCCACATTAAAACTTCTGGAGACATCAAGCTGCAAGAAGGTTAGGCCTTCTCTGTCTCCCTGAGCAGCACACCATAAATCAATACTGAGCACAAACGAGTGTGATGAAGTCCTTCAACGTTTTGAATTTTCCCATCACGACTATGGTGAAGTTCTGTGTGTTTTGAAATATGTAAAATTCTTAAATGCTTTTCTTCTTTGCCGGGTCCCTAAGGGTGGGTTTCGTCTTGCCCGTATCTGTAATCAGCCCAGCTGAACTTCCTGTCCCCCACCAGGCCTGCCCTGTGCTGAAGCTGCAGAGGGTGGCTCCGGGCTGACCTTGAGGATGTCAGGGGTCGGTACAGGAGAACAGGCCTGGTGTGGGGTGGGGGTGGGGGGTGGTCATATAGTCAAGCTCAGGGCTGATGAGGAACGAAATAATTAGGGATCAGGAAGGGCAGGGTCTTGGATGAGCCTCGGGATGGGTCTTTCTCCTTGGCTAGGGTAGCTCAGCTTAGAAAATCAAACTTGAATCAAATTAACAGATAGATGCTGAGGTCCATTGCAGACAAAAATGTAGGCTAGAGTGTGAGGCTGGAAGTAGGATCTAATTATGCCTGGAGGTAGCAGCCTCAGGCTCCTCTGACCTGGGGGCGGATCAGATGGTGGGATGGAATGGTCACGTGCCCACTGTGAGGCTGTCTGTCAGCTCAGATCCATTCCCTCTGGTAAGTGTTGGAGGATCCTTCCTTCCTTACAGATGGGCAAACGGAAGCCAAGGCCACACATGTCCAGTGAGGGAAGAGCCTGGCCTTCTAGTTGAGTCAGTGTGGAGATTTGGCCTCACAGTGATCCTCGGGGTCCAGAGTTGGGGCCCCTCATGGGTGACTCTTACCATCACTTGGCTCCTTCTGAAGGTGGAGGGAAAGGGGAACAGTCTACAGGCCTTTCTGTCATAACTGCATATTTAGTCCTACTATGGGCTACTGAAGTGAAGTGAAAGTCGCTCAGTCATGTCCAACTCTTTGCAACCTCATGGAGTATCCAGTCCTTGGAATTCTCCAGGCCAGAATACTGGAGTGGGTAGCCTTTCCCTTCTCCAGGGGACTATGGGCTAGGCACCCAGGTAAATGCTTCAAATATATGGTCTCATCCACACAGCCCCGTTTTGCAAAATGGGCCTCATTTTGCAGACACTCAGAAGGGAAAGGGACTTGCCCAGGGTGACACAGAAAGCAAGTGGTGGGGCCTTCTGGCCCATGAGTGCGTGTGCAGAGCCCATCTGGCTTCCAGCTAAAACCCAGGTCATAGCACCTAGCGCAGTGACTGGTGTGTTGTAGGCAAGAAATAAGTATCTGGTAAAAGAATGAATACATGAATGATCGTGCAACTCCTTCTGGTCCCAAGTCTGTGTTCTTTCCTCGGTTTCCACCTAGTCTGGGGATCTGGAAGCTGCCGGCAAAAACCCTGGGTCTTCCTGGTGGGAGAGGTGCCCAGGGTGGGCTGGTCAGAGTACCCTGGGGGAGGGGCTGCAGCAGCCCTGGTGTCACCCTGGCCCTGCACAGCCGCTCCTGCTGACCACGTGCGGTCCCCGAGGACCCCAGAAGGAAGGGGTTCACCACAAAATAAACATACAGGCTGTACATCCAGTGATTCAGAAGATCCTGCTGTGCCCGCCTCCCTCTCCCCTCAAACCTTCCTGTTGCCATGACAACTGACCTCACCAAACTGAAGCTCGCTGAGGCATCCCAATTAACCCTTTTCTGACACAGCAGGGCCCTCCGTCACACCAGGTCGCCTGTCTACGTGGCCTGAATGCCACTAAAAGATGAGAGGTGGCACTGTGGGCGGAAGTGGAGGCTTTAGGGGCCCAAGGGCCTGAGTTGATTTTTGGGGGCCAACTGTGTGAACCTGAACAGTCCGGGACCCCCAAGGGGTTGCTATAAGGGTTCGATGAGGAACTCACGGTAATACCCAGTGGGATCCTTGGCTCAGTTAAGGCGACTCACAGGAGGAGCTGCTCTGTGCACAGATCCAGCCTGCTCCTGTTACTGCAGGGCCCCAGGGCACGTCAGTGGGAGGGCACACGCCATCACAGACACACAGAACAGTGATTCATATGGAAAAAAAGGAAGCCCACAGCCACTCAAACTGTATGAAGCCTGGAGGTTGCCCTGGGAGATCCCCATCAAATAGCCCATTCATTCCACCTTGAACTCAAACCTCTCAAGGTCCCCCTGGGCTCTGGGACTCCCAGAAAGGGACGGGTCTATGCGCTCAGAGAGCAGGGCTGAGTGGGATGAGGGGAGAAGGTAGGGCAGGGCCTGGAATTCTGGATGTCCACTTGGCAGAAGTGAGTATGGGGCCACCTGCTGTCAACTCCAATAGAGCCAACGGGACCCTAAGGGAAGTGACAGCAGAGAGCCCAACGAGCAAGGCCGAATTAATGGCCACTGTTTACTAAGGATCAGCCAGGGGCTAGAGTGATCAATGCAAATGAAGCCACATACCCCCTGCCCTCCACTGCTTAAAGCTCTTTGATGGGTCCTCCCTGCTGTTGTCACCGGAACCCAAACCCTGCGTGCAGCCCACACGACCCTCGTGTCCTGGCCGCTGCCCACCTCTCAGCTCACGTTGTCCTCAGCCACTCTGCCCCCAGCACTCAGGCTTTCTTTGGCTTTTGTTTTGTTGGCCTCACCATGCAGCTTGTGGGATCTCGGTCCCCCTGCTAGGGACGACTGAACCCAGACCCTCAACAATCCTAGCCACTGGACCATCAGGGAAATCCCTGTTTTGTTTTGTTTTTTCCAGACAAACTGTGCTTCTCCAGCCTCAGAGCTTTTGCACACGTAGATACCTTTACCTGGATGCACATTTACTAGCTTTCCCCAGTTTTATCAGTTGTAAGAGACACGCTTAAAAAGACCGACTTGTACTCTGAGATAATTGCGGACTACATAAAAATTGCAAAAATTAGTACAAATAATTTCCATATTTCCTTCACTGAGTTTCCCCCATCGTTGGTTTTTAGCATGCTTACATCTGTCCGGTGTATTGGATGCTAGAGCCATTTTTGTGTATTTCTGCCCAACTCCCTGGGTAGTGACTTCATGTTGGAGGCTTGAAACTAACTCGTGTGGAGGCAGAGAATTTACAGAACAGAAACTAGTAATCAGGGACTTTCCCCCTAGGAAGTGCTGTTAAACATTTACCACCATGCTACCCTTGTATCAGTCTCTTTTCTTTCTCTCTCTTTGTGTGTGTTGGGGGGCCTTCCTAAGGCCCACTTGACTTCGCACTCCAGAATGTCTGGCTCTAGGTGAGTGATCACACCATCATGGTTATCTGGGTCATTAAGATCCTTTATGTATAGTTCTTCTGTGTATCATGCCACGTCTTCTTAATATCTTCTGCTTCTGTTAGGTCCATACCATTTCTGTCCTTTATTGTTCCCATCTTTGCATGAAATGTTCCCTTGGTATCTCTCATTTTCTTGAAGAGATCTCTAGTCTTTCCCATTCTATTTTTTTCCTCTGTTTCTTTGCATTGATCACTGAGGAAGGCTTTCTCATCTTTCCTTGCTATTCTTTGGAACTATGCATTCAGATGGGTGTATCTTTCCTTTTCTCCTTTGCCTTTAGCTTCTCTTCTTTTCTCAGCTATTTGTAAGGCCTCCTCAGACAGCCATTTTGCCTTTTGCATTTCTTTTTCTTGGGGATGGTCTTGATCACCACCTCCTGTACAATGTCATTAACCTCCGTCCATAGTTCTTCAGGCACTCTATCAAATCTAATCCCTTGAATCTATTTGTCACTTTCATTGTATAATCATAAGGGATTTGATTTAGGTCATACTTGAATGGTTTGGTGGTTTCCCTACTTTCAAACGTCTTCAAATGTCCTGACAATGTCCTTTATAGCAAAAAAAAAAGAAAAAATGTCTGCTGTGTGTATTATGTAAATATCTTGTTTTGTATCCCCTGCTAGTTATAGCATCCACTGATAATTTTTTCCTAAAGAATATTCTTTCCTTCCCTATTCATTTGTTTATTCATTAATTTATTTATATCAAGATGAACTCATGGATTCTTCTTTTGTTTTTTGGGTTATAACTTAGAAGTCTCATGATTTATTTCAGTGCTCAAATTATGCCAGATTTGTCCAGGAGAAACCATTTCAGGCTGAAAGTGAAAGTGACGTTGCTCAGTTGTGTCCGACTCTTAGCAACCTCATCGACTGCAGCCTACCAGGCTCCTCCGTCCATGGGATTTTCCAGGCAAGAGTACTGAAGTGGGTTGCCATTGCCTTCTCTGATCTCAGGCTGGCTCCATTCTTATTGACATGTTCTTGATATTATTTTTTCCTTTAAGCACATCATCACTTTCTGGCACAACAAAATGTTTCAGGGTCATCTTATACTTTGCCCGAGTGAGCCCTGGAATTGGCTGTTTTCCCAAAGTGCCACTGTTCCTTTTAGTGGAGAATGGCATTTAGAAACCAATGTCTGGGAACTGGGGTGCTCTGTGCTTCTGAGGAAGAGACACCTGTTAAATTTCTGACAACAGGATGCATTTTACAGACCACGGTGTGTACCGATCCACTGGTCTGGCATTTGACTCTTTTTCCTTCTGGCTACTTTTCTATTCAACCTGAAGCTGAGCTCAGCAGTGAGTCCTCTGCCAGGACTCCATTCCCACCCTTCCTGCCCTTTTCTCTGCCCAGTTCACACACCCTTCTGTCCTGTCTTCCTTTTCCACTGAACCACAGCCAGAGAGCCCGATTTTACACCAAACAAGCTTGCTGCAGGGCACAGTGGATTTCTCTTGGATTTTACTGTATTCTGACCTCTGTCTTTACAGATCTTTTTTGTTTGGAATTGGGTGGAAGATAGGAAACTCCTCTGGGGCTGAAGGAAAGTCTAAAAGAGTTTTTTCAGTAAGCACAAAATAACATTTCTAAAGGTGAGAATGCTCTGTGTCATGGTTAATTAGTAAAATTTTTCTTTCTTGGTGATATCTAAAATAATATTGTTTTAGAGGACTTCCCAGGTGGTCCAGTGGTTAAGAATCCGCCTGCTGGTGCAGGGGACTTGGGTTCGATCCCTGGTCCAGGAAGATTCCACATGCCACAGGTCAACTAAGCCCTCGTGCCACAATTACTGAAGCCTGTGTGCCCTGAGCTCATGCCCTGCAACAAGAGAAGCCACCACAGTGAGAAGCCCGAGTATCACAGCTAGAGTAGCCCCCACCCCCTGAAACTAGAGAAACAAAGACCCAGCACAGCCAAAACTAAATACGTTACAATTTTTAGTTATTTTAAAACTAAATATATAAAATAATAGTGCTTTAGATTCAGTGAAAAAGATCACACCTGTTATCCTTCAGAACAGACTTCCCAGTTCTTCCTCATGAGTGCTTTTCCTCCATAGCATTCAACACAATCGGTAACAGATTTTGGGGTCACTATTGGTTCATATGGGTTTCCCTGGTGGCTCAGACAGTAAAGAATCTGCCTGCAATGTGAGAGACCTGGGTTCAATCCCTGGGTCAGGAAGATTCCCCTGGAGACGGGAATGGCAATCCACTTCAGTATTCGTGCCTGGAGAATCCCACAGACAGAGAAGCCTGGCGGGCTATATAGTCCATGGGGTTGCAAAGAGCTGGACGTGACTGAGTGACAACCACTTTCACTTTCACTGGTTAATATTGGTCAGAGCTGTATCATCAATGCCTGGCACATTGATGCTTAGTAAAACTTTGTTGAATGAATGCCTGAATTAATTTTATCTTCTCCATAATCTGTGAAACAGAGATGACTTTCTCTACTTTACTGATGGGGAAACTGAGGCTCCAACAGCCAAGGTTTGTTCAACACTGTTGCCCCAGTAACTGGTGCAATGGGACTTCAAATCTGGATTTGTTAGAATCTAACGTGCGAGCATGGAGAAGGCAATGGCAAAGTCAGACACGACTGAGCGACTTCACTTTCACTTTTCACTTTCATGCACTGGAGAAGGAAATGGCAACCCACTCCAGTGTTCTTGCCTGGAGAATCCCAGGGACGGGGGAGCCTGGTGGGCTGCTGTCCATGGGGTCGAGCACAGTCGGACACGACTGAAGCGACTTAGCAGCAGCAGCAGCAGCAGCAATATGCGTGCAAAGTGTTTCAGTGGAGGAGATGCTTTTAGTGGAGAATTGAATTGAGTTTTTATTCCCATGATGAGTTTTGCCGCTGAAGGAGTTTCTAAATTCTTAGAAATTAGGGCAGCACAAAAATGATCCAAAGGAGGACACAGAACAGGGACTGGTGCTGCAAAAGTGGCCATGAGGGGCCCTCTGGGGCACCATATCCACTCATCTCATGGTTTGCCATATTCCCACTGGAGTATGGAAGGGCCCGGCAGAGGCAGGCTGCAGGGACTTGACCTCAACCATGAACCCCATCCCCCAGCTCCCCATGACTAGCTCTGGGGCCCGCCAGGGTGCCTTCTATGGCAGAAGACACTTCTCCCAGGGGCTCCACCATGCCACCTTCCCTGCCTCCTACACATGCCCAGCAGTTGGGCAGAATCGAGGTTACACCTCTGCTTTAAAGATGGGGAAACTGAGTCTCCAAGGACAGAAATACTTATCAGAGAGGAAGTTTCGCCATCTGTACAAGGGAGGATTGGACTTGGTGATGTCCAAGGCGGTTTCTCCAGTTCTCCGGATAGTGGTTTAATGGCCAGTGGCCTCCTCCCCACCTCCCCTCCTCCCAACCTTGGGGCTTTCCTGCCCTGCTCCCAGGGGAAACAGTGCTTGCATCCAATTGCTTCCCTTTGAACTGAGAGTCAAAACACAATCCTCATTTACATTTCAAAGGCCCCAGTGCCTGATCTGGATCAGGCACCCCATCCACCTGGTCTCTGAAAGTCCCTGTCCTGGCCTGGCAGCTGGGATGGCCTCTCAAGAGATGAGTTAAGCACCTTTGGAGACGATTTGAGAAGCGCTGAAAGACATTTCCACTTCTAAACAGATGTCTCCTAGAAATACCGCAAAATACAATAGCTACTCACACTTCCACATGTATACATGTTAGATGCCAGGTACTCATTAAATCCTTTACCACAACCCTGTGAGGTCGGTGTTATTATTTCCCCATTTTACAGATGAGGCCACAGAGGCACCAGAAGGTTAAACTTGTCCAAAGTCAAGATGGAGAATTTGAACTTCCTGCGTGTTCACTTTCACTTTTCACTTTCATGCATTGGAGAAGGAAATGGCAACCCACTCCAGTGTTCTTGCCTGGAAAATCACAGGGACGGGGGAGCCTGGTGGGCTGCCATCTATGGGGTCGCACAGAGTCGGACACGACTGAAACGACTTAGCAGCAGCAGCAGCAGCGTGCAAGTGCACGACCACTACACGTCAGTTCAGTTCAGTTCATTTCAGTCGCTCAGTCATGTCCGACTCTTTGTGACCCCATGAATCACAGCACTCCAGGCCTCCCTGTCCATCACCAACTCCCGGAGTTCACTCAGACTCACGTCCATCGAGTCAGTGATGCCATCCAGCCATCTCATCCTCTGTCGTCCCCTTCTCCTCCTGCCCCCAATCCCTCCCAGCATCAGAGTCTTTTCCAATGAGTCAACTCTTCGCATGAGGTGGCCAAAGTACTGGAGTTTCAGCTTTAGCATCATTCCTTCCAAAGAAATCCCAGGGCTGATCTCCTTCAGAATGGACTGGTTGGATCTCCTTGCAGTCCAAGGGACTCTCAAGAGTCTTCTCCAACACCACAGTTCAAAAGCATCAATTCTTCGGTGCTCAGCCTTCTTCACAGTCCAACTCTCACATCCATACGTGACCACAGGAAAAACTACACGTCACTACCCCTGAAATTCCATTCTTGGCTATCCAGGCTCTTATTTGGAATACAAACACCAGGGAAGATAGCCTTGAAACACCAGCAACTCAATGAAAAGCTAGCCGGGGCCTGCTGGGCTGCAGACCCACTGGACGCTTTAGGGTTTTCAGGCCCCCGGCAGAACTCTGGGCGGCTCCACCCTCAGCCTGCCCCTCCCCTCCTCACTGCCCCAGGGCCAGCCTTACACACAGCTGGGCCTGCAACACAGGTAAGAGGGGCTGAAGGTGGGCTAGAGATCACCTTGGTTTTCAGACAGGCCTGGGGTTCCCAATGTCATGAAATGTCAAGGGCAGGCCCCCAGCCTGTTCTTCCTGAGGGGCCTGGGATTGCTGGATCATATGAGAACTCTAATTTTTAGTTTTCTAAGAGACCTCCATCGGAGAAGGCAATGGCACCCCACTCCAGTACTCTCGCCTGGAAAATCCCATGGATGGAGGAGCCTGGTGGGCTGCAGTCCATGGGGTCGCTAAGAGTCGGACACGACTGAGCACCTTCACTTTCACTTTCATGCATTGGAGAAGGAAATGGCAACCCACTCCAGTGTTCTTGCCTGGAGAATCCCAGGGATGGGGGAGCCTGGTGGGCTGCTGTCCATGGGGTCGCACAGAGTCGGACACGACTGAAGCGACTTAGCAGCAGCAGCAGCAGCAGCAAGAGACCTCCATGCTGTTTTCCACAGCGGCTGCACCAATTTACATTCCCGCCAACAGTGCAGGAGGGTTCCTTTCTCTCCACGTCTTCTCCAGCATTTATTATTTATGGGCTTTTTGAAGATAGCCGTTCGGATTGGTGTGAGATGATACCCCATTGTGGTTTAGCTTTGCATTTCTCTAATAATTAGCGATGTTGAGCATCTTTCCAAGTGCCTGTTGGCCATCTCTGTGTGTTCTGTTGAAAGATGCCTGTTTAGCTCTTCTGTCCCAGCAGTATTTGAACCTCTGTTCCATGCAAGAAGTTCACAGACTGAGAAAACCTGACAGTCCTGGTAGAGGAAACGGGTTGGCATTTAAAGTTCATTCAGTCATGTTTAGCAGCGTCTACCATGTACCAGGTGCTGGGGAGACAGCAGTGAACAGATGAAGTCTTTGCTCTCAGGGAAGCACCAACCACAGACAACAGAAGGCCCTCTTTGGGGGCCTTTGTGTCTTTCTGCCCCTGTTGGTGGTGAACAGTTGTCCCTGGCTCCCTCTCCCTGACCCCGAGAGCCCAGGGAACAGAGGCCAGATTCAGGGCTGCTCACTGAACATTTGTTTTCTGCAGAGTCCCCTTAGCTGGGTCTGGTCCTCCACCTGTCCCAGCGCCTCTGGCTTTTTCCCCTGGGCAGCTGTCCCTCCTGACCCCACTCCTTCCATCTTGCCTGCCTCCCTCTCTCCCCGACCTTGGGGTCACTGGCCGTGGTTCTCAATCCTGGCTGGCCATCCATGTCCCTGGAAGTAACTTCAGAAAGCACAGGACCCCCCGGGCATAGTCAAGACTCTGCAGGTGCGAGAATGGGGTCCTGGCTTCTGATATCTTTCTGGGGCCATTCCAGGTTGAGATCTCGGCTCCAAGGGCCTACAGGGAAGCCCCTGGAGTGACTTCCCCAGCTTTGACTTGGAGCAGCGATGCGCTGTAAGCCAGGGGCTTTGGGAGAAGACTGACTGGGCATCTGAAGGCCAGGTCAGAGGAGTCAGGACTGAGCCCAGCAGGTCCAGAGAGGGATGCTCAGTTGTGAGGCTGATCTCCAGGAGGGGAGGGAGGGGTGGGCACACTCTGACTCCTCCCCAGGCCTCTCCCAGAGCTCTCTGTCCTCAAGGCTGCAGAGGGCTCCTGCAGCACAGGTCAGGGAAGAGGAGGGGAAGACGTGGAGAAGTAGGTAGGGGCAGCTCTGTCTTCTCTCTCTCCTTCCCCTGTTAAGTCCTGCTCGTCTTTCAAGGCACAGTTCTAATTTCACCTCCTCCAGATAGGCTTCCCTTATTACCCAGATGAAAACCAACCCATCATTTCCTCATAGGACTTCCCCAAGGATTTCCTTGGGATTCACTCTGTATACTTAACTCATCAAACTTAGATTGGGAAATGACTCTGAAGCTAGTCCACTCTCCTCTACTTTGGGCAGGCCTCCGTGTATACATCTCATGCATGTGTACCACTCAGCCTGAGGTCAGAGCCCCCCACATTTGGGGCCACCTGCAGGTATAGGAGCTCGGTTCCTTTGGCCACATCGTTCCTCTGCAGCGGGGGCAGGGCCTGGAAGATTGGGAGCACGGTCTCCTTGGGCCCTCTGGCCCCAGGCCAGGACTCTGTCTTTGAGGACTTTTCCTGGGAGAACCAGGGGAAGGTTTGGCCCATCCAGAGTGACTGGACACTTCAACCAGGAAACCTGCTGTGTGACTCTGGGCAACCAGCCCTCTTTGTGGATATGTAGGGCGGATACCAACCAGGGTTCTTGGCCTTCTCCATGAACAGAAATTGACTAGAAGCCAGAGAAGAAATTTAGGCGAGGCTTACTGGGGATCCTGTACCAGGTATAGGACAGAGGAATAACAAGTAACAGGTTCCCTTGCTGGCTCCCTGCGGTAGGGGTGAGCCCTGGGGTGAGGGTAGGAGGTGTCCCGGGGGTTGGGCGTGAGGGGTGGCTTAGGTGGTTTGCCCATCCCTTTGTGGTGTTGAGTGTTAGGGGGGCTTGCCCAGCACCCTGCTTTTGCTCCCAACACCGTTTTTTTTTTGCCTCCTGACTCTTAAGAAATGGCAGTTGTCTGTGTTTGTGTGTGTATATGAATTTTTTGTATCTTTTTGGTCCAGTATTTGCCCCAACTGTGCATGCACAGGGTTATTTTTAGTCCCATATA
The DNA here is from genome assembly GCF_055505025.1 of Bos grunniens. Taxonomy (NCBI): domain Eukaryota; kingdom Metazoa; phylum Chordata; class Mammalia; order Artiodactyla; family Bovidae; genus Bos; species Bos grunniens. The sequence goes on from NC_141174.1 coordinate 15,083,004, forward strand.
GTTTCTTTGTATTTTTGAAGCTGGAGGAGAGGTGTGTTTGCAGCTCTCATTGAACGGTCCCAGGTCCAGCCTGGGAGGGTTTCCCTGGGTCTCATTGCCAGACCAGGGAAGGATCAAGGAGCTTCTTCCCCTCACATGGAATATAAGAAAAGCCCCATCCAAAAACAAGCAAAGAAGCCCAGTGAAGGTTCTGAATTTCTCCAGTCTGACCTTTTCATTTTTTTAAATATCACATTTGAAATGTTTTTTCTCGCTTTTTTGGGTGTCTTGCTTTGCTGGTGACCTCAGCAGTACATGTTATTTTGTGTGCTGGGAAATCCAGCTTTTGGTGTTGTGTGTGGGTACAGATTTCTACGTATGGGTTACATTAATATATGCACGCAGCCTATATGCACACACACACACAAATCACATCACACCGTGTTGAATCAGTGGTTTTCAGGCCTGCCTAGGAAGTAACAAAAATCCCAGCGTTGCAGTTAAAATAAATCAGAACAAGGAGTAGGGCCCAGGTGTCAGTAGTTTGCAAATCTCCCCAGGTGATTCCCTCTGTGCCATCACAGCTAAGAAGCTCTGATACAGGTGGCAGCTTCCTGACAGAGTGCCTTTATTGAACAGTTAAAAAGAGTGAGCTTTAAGACTCTGAAATTAAGGGATGACACTTGGAAAGAAGCAGATGGCAAAAAGGCTTGGCCTGGATGCAGTGTTCTCACCTTGGAACAAGACCATCTCTGCGGTCCCACCCAAATCTTAAAAAATGCTTTGGCTGCAATGGATATGCTCAAAGAGGAGAGGAAGGCCTCCTGGGAGAGCCCAGACCCCCTCTCTAGAGGCTCACAGATCCTGGAGTCCTGAGTATCCATAGCTGCTTCCTTTTTTAAACCAGGGGGTATAAACCAAGGGGACTCCTGTGCACCTCCCACAGGAGCAGACAGCAGCCGGTCTGAGCTGCTGGGGAGCCAGGATTAGGGAGAGATTAGTGAGTGTGGTTTAGAGGGGCTCTGGAGCCTTGCAGCCAGCTCAGAGGCCTTCGGTCCAAAGATAGCAAACAGGAGAGGATGAGACAGCACGTGGAAGGGAGGGGGCAACGAGGGAGAGGGGACAGTTGGCAAGCTGATGCTTGGCCCATGAAAAAATCATTTATTAGCTCCTGTTTTTAAAACAGTTTTAATTACAAAGCTAAGATATGTTTGTAAAAACCTGGACAATATTGAAGCATACAGATGAAAAATGAAAAGTTCTTTTTCACCTTCAATTTCCTCCTGAATTCTACTTTCCACTATCATCATTTTGGCATATGTGCTTTCAGACCATTTTCTATATATATGTGTTTTCTATATACATTATTTTTATTGCTTTTAAAAAAATGGATTATTCTCTACATATTATTTTGCAACTTGTGTTTTAAATACTACACCACAGACATGTTCTGTGCCTGTTCCTAAGTCAGAGTTACTTTATTCCTTTTGACAGCTGCCTAGAATTCCAGAGCCTGCTATGATTTATGGGACCACTACAGTCAGCATACTTGTTCAACGGTTCTGTCAGATGCCTTCCTAAAAGTGGAATGGCTAGTTCTGAAGGCCTGTGCTTCTCTAAATGGAATGGATTTTGTCCAGCCATCTCCCCCAGATCCTTTGCAGACCCACCGATGTTATCCGTAGACCCACTATGTTATCCTCCTCATAACCTCATCTGCATTGGGTATTACCAATTTCTTATACGTTTCCCAATGTAAACGGAGGAGTGTTAACAAAGCTTAAACAAAATGCAGTCCCATGAGGCTTAGCCTCCAGTTTCCTGTCTTCCAGATGGGGAGGGCGAGGGAAGTGGTATCTGTCAGCTGCCTGCTGGGAGGAGCAAGAGACTCTGGTGGGGTTGCTGCCCTCCCCAGAGCCCTCGCTGGAGCCCTTGAGGTGTTTGTGTGAGGGGCTCCGTGACAAAGGACCCAACAGCCCCACCCAGGGGGTCACAAAGGTGGGAAAATGCCTTGTGTCAGGATGGGTCACCTGAAGCCAAATGGTCTCAGCTCAAGTGCCAGCCCGCTCTGCCCTTCCCAGCAGCTCCTTTCAGCCTCTCTCCCCATCTATTAAGCGGAGGTGATGGAGGTGCTCCTAGGATGAGGATTAAGCAAACGGATATTTGTGCAGAACAGCACCTGGCAAGAAAATGTTAGAGTGGGGTGAGTTCCCAGTTGATAAGGCATTCCCCACGGCACACACACCCCCACCCTACCCTGCTCCCCGGCACACACTGGGTCCAGCTTCTCTCCTTGGGGGTAACCACTGTTAACAGTTCGGTGCCTATCATTCCAGACTTCTAGGAAATCTAGACACGCGACTTTCACGTGCGTGCAGGTACGTGTGACAATTATAAAACTGTCCCGTGGGCACACTCTTTCCCTTACGAGTCTTCTTTTTAAATTTTTTAAAACTAACTTTATTTTCTGAACAGGTATTACATACACATGGTATAAAATTGAAAAAGTAAGAAGGTAGAGAGTGAAAAATTAGCATTCTTCTCTCCTCAGTGTTCTCACTATTTAAGTTCTTATTGTTATCAATTTCTTGAGTATACTTCAAGAGATACTTCAAGCATTTTAAGAAACATATTCGCTCAGACTTTTATTTTTTCTCACACAAATGGTAGTACACTTGACAGAATCTTCTCCACCCTTTTTTTTACCTAATGAAATATCTTGAAATATCTATATCTTTTTATTTCACCACATGTATAGTTTTAAAAAAAATTTTGGCTGCATAGAATTTCACCGTTAGAAGTTATCATCACTTCTTTAATCTGTTTTTAAGGAAACTGAGATTTTAAAGTATTTGGTTTATTAATAGACTATAATAAATATTCTTAAAAGAAGTCATATTTATAAAGCCAAAGAAAACCTAGCTAAAATTGACTTAAACTGATAAACAGTTTGAAGACTCAGTAACTGCACACTGACTTCTGTTTAGCCCCTTAGTCTCCCTGTAGACTTGGCTCTCTGACTCTTTTCTGTCCTTTGATATGTGGACTTTCTCTTTAGGCTCCATTCACCTCCACTGACTTCACCTTCACCAACTCCAGGGTCTTCCTGGGTGGAACAAAAAGGCTGTACCAGACCTCCCTCCTCAGATCACACCATCCAAGGCAAGGCAGAATGTGTCCCCTGTATCTTCTACAGGAGAGAAAGGAAGTAACTTGTCCCCAGAAACCCTGCAAACCACAAGCATCTGCTACATTCTCCTATCACTCGCACTTTTCATTTTAATAGTCTATCAGGAACGTTGTTCCTATAGATACACCTATTTCTCTCTTTTTAAAGTGATTTCACGTTCTTAATTGTGTGGAGTTACCATGGCTCCTTTGCTCGCTTTCTCTCTGATAGACAGTTAGGCATTTCTGTTTAAAAAAAAGCAAAACAACTTACAATGTTGAAATGAATGTCTGTACTAGCTAGGATGCAGTTCTTTAACAAAGACCCACAGTAACAGGTGCTTAAACACAGGAGTTCTCTCTTCAGCTTCAGCAGGTGTTTAAGCATTCATGGTGGACAGGGTGGCTCTGCTTTAGTCGGGGATGCAAATCACCTTTATCTTGATGCCCTTGTCTATGAGATTGAAGAAAACTCAACACCACACTTTCTGGGTCCATATTCCAGCCATTGGAAGTGGAAGAGAGGAAAAATGGAAGGTCACTTCCCCCCAAGCACACCACCCACAAGGTACACATCACTTTGCTCACACCCACTTTTGCCAGAACTTGGTCATGGGGCCACACCCAACTGGAAATGGAATCACATTCCAGTAGGATGTGCCCCACAAAAAGTTGGGGGTTCTATTGCTAAAAGAAGAAGAGGAGAAAATAAATTATGGAATAATTAGCTACCTCTGCTACAACATCCTTACACTTTTTTCTATCAGCAGCCCTGTATTTTGGGGGGATTGAATTCTTTTTATTTATTTGGCTGTGTTGGGTCTTAGCACATAGGATCCTTGTTGCATCATGTGGGATCTTTCATGCAGTACACGGATTCTCTAGTTGTGGTTGGCGGGCTTCAGGAGTGGGTGTAGTTGCTCTGTGGCATGTGAGATCTTAGTTCTCCGACCAGGGATCGAACCCACGTCCCCTGAAATGCAAGGTGGATTCTTAACCACTTGACCACCAGGGATGTCCTGGATTGAATTCTTTTTGATACCCGCCGCCAAATATTTCTACCACTGTATGCTCCCACTGACAGCTCTCGGACTGATGCTTTGCCACCCCCCAAAACTGTAGGAGCAGCCACCACCACCACAACTGCAAGCTTACCCCAGTCTATTGCTGGCTGTGCCCACGGCATGGGCTGGTGACTCTGTCCATGCGCCAATCTCGAGTTCTGTGACTGTCCTCAGTCTCCTGACTGTCCTTATTCTCTAGCTCTGTGACTGTTACCAAATTAAGACACTTAACTCTAGTCTGGGTCTGAGAGAATCTCAGCTTCTCTTTCAGTCTTGGAGTTAGATCTGTGATGGAGGGAGTGTACCCCGAGAGGGGCAGCTTTGCATAAAATGACATTTAAACAGAGGGAGGTGATGGCCCTACCCTGCACACTGGCAGAATGTAGCCAGTGGGCCATGTTCAGATGATGCTAAGAGCCAACAAAACTGTACTGTGGTCACAAGAGAGCTACCCATGGCAGAAAGAGGCCTGAGAACAGAGGAAGAAACGAATGCAGAGCAGCGGGAGTGTTTAATCTAGGGAACAGGAGACTGAGTGTGGCTGGTGAATACTTCCTGGACCGACTCTGGAATGGGAGGGGGCAAGGCCCTGTTCCGAGAAGGCAATGGCACCCCACTCCAGTACTCCTCCACTCCAGTACACCCCACTCCAGTACTCCTCCACTCCAGTACACCCCACTCCAGTACACCCCACTCCAGTACTCCTCCACTCCAGTACACCCCACTCCAGTACACCCCACTCCAGTACTCTTGCCTGGAAAATCCCATGGACGGAGGAGCCTGGTGGGCTGCAGTCCATGGGGTCGCTGAGGGTCGGACATGACTGAGCGACTTCACTTTCACTTTTCACTTTCCTGCATTGGAGAAGGAAATGGCAACCCACTCCAGTGTTCTTGCCTGGAGAATCCCAGGGATAGGGGAGCCTGGTGGGCTGCCGTCTATGGGGTCGCACAGAGTCGGACACGAGTGAAGTGACTTAGCAGCAGCAGCAGGGCCCTGTTAGGTTCCACGTGGCCCCCAGGGGTGGGCATAAAATGAGAAAGACTCTCTTAAGAAATGTAAAGCTATTTCCATGACACTTTACCAGAAGGTGAAGAGGATATCTGGGGCCCACCAGGCCCCCCACTGAGCTGACCTAACCTCAGACGGCTCGCCTCTCTCCCTGCTGCTCTCCAACCTCGAAACCAAAACTGCTCTCTGCCACCACCACCACCGAAACTGCTCTCACTGTCAACACATCCCTCCAACTCAAGGAAGCTTTGCTGGCCTCATCTTCCTGCCCCCGCAGCAACAGGCCACACCCAGACCACATCCCTCCCCTGGAAGCTTCGGGTTTCCTCCAAGCCACCCTGAGCTGTCCACCTCCCCTCTTGGCTCTCCCTTGATGGTCCTTTGCTGGTGGCGTGTCATCCTCCTGCAGTGACTTCTCTACTGTAGACCTTCACTCCTGCTCACACTGCACCTCACCCTGTCTTCCATTACCATCATGGGTGGGTGGCAGTGCCAATCTAGAACTCTGCCCCTGTTCAGGGGTACAGAGCAAGTAGCCAAAAGCTCAGTGTTCCACAGGCATGTAAAATTCAACTTGTCCAGAAGGACTTTGTCATCCACCCCCTCAGTTCAGTTCAGTTGCTCAGTCGTGTCCAACTTTGCGACCCCATGGACGACAGCATGCCAGGCCTCCCTGTCCATCACCAACTCCCGGAGTTTACTCAGACTCACGTCCACCACGTCAGTGATGCCATCCAACCAACTCATCCTGTCATCCCCTTCTCCTCCCACCTTCAACCTTTCCCAGCATCAGGGTCTTTTCCAGTGAGTCAGTTGTTCTCATCAGGTGGCCAAGGCATTGGAGCTTTAGCTTCAGCATCAGTCCTTCCAATGAATATTCAGGGCTGATCTCCTTTAGGATGGACTGGTTGGATCTCATTGTGTTGTAGCCACGCGTTGCGGGAAACAAACTCACTCAGAAGGACAATGCAGATAGTGGAGTGCAGTTTACTACACCGGCGGGCCCAAGGCAGAGTTGCCTCTTAGCCAAGGACCCCGACCAGCATTTGTGAAAATCTTTTATACCCCACGTGTACGTGTCTGAACCCACCACTCCAAATTCCTTGAGACTTACATCAACCAAGGAAAATACAATCCCAATAACCCATCATTCACGTGCTATGTGCTCATGTGCTCAAACAGTCAAACAATTAGCCAATAATCAGTAAACCTGAGGTTACACTCCGATAGATACAGAAAAATTTATGGCCTGTCTGGAGGAAGGGGTGATTAGTGTATGGTTTCTCTTAGGCGATCAGTAACCTAGATACAATCTTCAAGGTTCCCCTGTCTGGAGGGGGTCTTATCCTTCTGTTGTTGTTTTCATAGGCACTAAACACAGAGTTCAGAGTCCATTGGAAAGGTGGCCAAGCATGATCAGCATGAACAGGCCTAAGATGGAGTCCTATGAATTCCTTCTTCACTTGTAGTCCAGGGGACTCTCAAGAGTCTTCTCCAACACCACAGTTCAAAAGCACCAGTTCTTCGGTGCTCAGCTTTCTTTATCGTCCAGCTCTCACATCCATACATGAGTACTGGAAAAACCATAGCCTTGACTATACGGACCTTTGTATCCACCCACTACCCTGCCACCCATCTCTTCTTCTGGTAGGGAACAGAGAGGACCACCGTTTAAGCAAGAACTCTGGGTCACCCCTGCCTGCTTCCTTTCCCTAACCTCCGTATCTAATAGATTCTGCCTTCTCAGTATCTCTCAGGTCCATTCACTTCCTCCCATTGCACTACCACCTCCTGACTCATATCTCAGTGTTCAGTCTTGTCCTCTAACCCATGGATGCGGTTATGTCCCTCTGACTTAAGACCTTCCCAGGGCTCCCCATCACCTTCAGGACAGAATCCAAATGGCTTAGCAAGCTTTCAAGGTTCTTTTAGATCTCCCTTCTTCCTGCCTTTGGGGACCCCAGTTCCTTACGCTGCTCCCCTCTCGATGGGCTCCAGCCACCTCACCAAAGATGGTACCACTCATAGGCAGCTCCTTTGGCTTGGAATTACGCCTCTCTTTCTTCCTCTGGCTAACAGCCAATTCCAAGGCCTTCAGGCCTCAGTGCAGACTTCTCCCTGCCTCCAGGGAGCCCTCCCTGGCTGCCCCAGGATGGCTTAGCTGTCCCCTCTCTGTGGCCTCCCTCGCACCATGGATCAAGCCACAGAGCCTTTGTGCACTGTTTCTACTTGCTTGATTGTGTCTCTGTGTCATCAGGCTTCTAGAAGCTGGGTGTGCAGAACCTTGCCCAGGTCCCTAGTATGGATCACTTGAAGCCTGGGACAGAATGCATTGGATAAATATTTGTGGACAGGTGTTGAATCAAATACCTTACTAACTGGGTGCAGCTCAGGGCTTCAGCAGCGGCCCTCACGTTGAGAAAACGGCCAGGGCACCAGGGTTAAGAAGCAGACGGAGAGTGAGAGCGACTAGAAAGTGAAAGTAAAGCTGAGTCGGGAGGAAAGCGCCCAGAGGGTGCAGACTGGGGAGGAGGGGCCGGCCAAGAGTTCATTCAACCCAGTCTAGCGAGGGAGTTGTCGGCTTGTGCGGGGGTGGCGCTGTGGGCGGGGAAGCAAGCAAGCGAAATGAAACAGAGAGAAAAATGTGTTTTGTAATTAGTCATTGCCCCCTGGGGTGATGCTGGGAGTTTTCACCGGAGGTGGGTAGACCAGATTTGCAAAATGACAAACAGGGGCTAACCACCAGCTGGGGCCACAGTGGGGCTTCCGGCCCTGGTGGCAGAAGTCGAGCTTTCTAGTTTTTTCTCTGTCCCGCCCCACTATGTTCAAGATTCTGCCAAATTATGGAAATGGGAAGGGAAGGCATCTGAGCAAAGGCTTTCCCAGGGGCCAAACCTGTGTTTCCTGACTTCCACGGAGGCTGGCCTTGGCCTCTCTGCAGGATCTTAGGACGAGGGACGGGACAGGTTGGTACTCCCCACCGGGAAGGCTCTGAAACAACCTTGTATCCAAAGACCTTGATTACTTTGCCCAGTGGAGGTTCTTCAGTTCAATTCAGTTCAGTCGCTCAGTCGTGTCCGACTCTTTGCCACCCCGTGGACTGTAACACTCCAGGCCTCTGTCCATCACCAACTCCCAAAGCTTATTCAAACTCATGTCCATCGAGTCGGTGATGCCATCCAACCATCTCGTCCTCTGAAAGGCAAAGTGGAGGTTCTTGGGAAACAGGAAAACATTCCAGAGGTGGGGATTCCAGAACTAGTATCCCCAGCCCTCCCCTCCTGCTGAGGAAAGCAGCGAGAATGAGCATGGCGAGGTATAAAGGGGAAACGTCCTGTGCTTAGGAAAGTGGGGGTCCACTGCTCCCCACAGACCCTCCTGGGGAGGCTGGAACCAAATGTCAGGACCAAGAGACCCCTGACCCTCATATGCAAATAGGGCGCCCTGTGAGATTCATGCTTTTATATCCAGAGCTAAGTCTTCCAAACTTAAAATCAACATCCTCAGTGAGAAATGCATTTCGCATGAGTGTTTACATACCCTGAAACAAGCTGTAGGAAACTATAGGTAAGTGTTAGTTGCTCAGTCGTATCCAACTCTTTGCAACCCCATGGACTACAGCCCACCAGGCTCCTCTATTCATGGGATTCTTCTCCAGGCAAGAATACTGGAGTGGGTTGCCATTTATTTCCTCCTCCAGGGGATCTTCCAGACCCAGGGATCGAACCCGAGTCTCATGTATTGCAGGTAGATTCTTTATCATCTGACCCTCTTTTCTTTTTATCATATGTAACCCATGCTCATGTTTTTCCTTTCTATTTCTTTTTTTAAAAAATTCTGAATGCAATCCACTGAACTGATTTCTTGATCCACTAGTGGGTCTCAATCCGGTTGCACTGGGGATGTTGGTTCTTCACTGTGCAGGGTCTTCAACCCTTGACAACTGGAATTTGTTTCTGCTGAGTTCCTTTCTCCATGGTCTACTTACTAACACACCTTCCACCAGATCTGCAGTCCTCGAAGTCACCACCTTCATCAGGATATCTCATCTGTTCATCTGATCCCAGGACCTTCAGGATAGGCAGGGAGCCGTGTTACCGGCAGATTATGCGAGATAAGAATAACACAGGAAGCCCACTAGGTTTATATTGGGTGGTCAGGTGAGGGTGGGGGATGGGCCACTCTGGGTTGCAAGATTATTGCAAAAATAAAATACTTAAGCAACAGTAAGGGGTTGGCTGACAAAATCACACACCAGGAAACCTAGAGCTAGGTGGTTCCAGAGTTGGTTAAGCGATCACTTGGCTTTTGGGGGGTTTTTTTGCCTTTGGTTGTCATCTGCCAACCTTTGGAAATGTTTCTCCTTACCTTAGTCTCTGAGACTGCTATGTGAAGGGGCTTTGTGGGTGGCAGGAGAAGGGAAGGGTGGGGCCTAGGTTTCAGCTGGCAGGGTAAGTGAGTGAGTCACTGGGTGGCTGGGCCCCTTCAGCCCCATGTAAGGACAGGCTGCAGCCGCCCACTGCCCGCCTGAACTGTGTCTGGACAGAAATGGGCATGTCTGCTTTGCAAAAGGCCCCACCTCATGCTTGGATAACCCTGTGAATCAGGACGGCCAGAGATGCATATCATCCCTTTTCTCCCCATGAGTCCCAGGCCCCCAAAGCGGAAATGACTCCTGGCCTCACCTAGAAATCCAGGCCTGAGCTGAGAAGAGAACTAGTGTCCTGTCTCCAGTGTGGTACTAGAGTTCCTGGAGCAAGAAGGGCCAATCAGGATACAGAGAAGCTTTCCGGTGCCCCTTTCTCCTTTAGGCTTGTTTCTAAGTCCCATCTCCAGGCAACCAGACGCCTGGTTGTGTCTCCTACCCACATGGCCCATTGTCTGCTGGTTTCCCCGGGAGAGGTAGAGGCAGGGCTAGGGCAGAGCGTGGTGGCCGTGGAGTGCCTGGGGGTGTCTAGGTCTTTGGTAGCATCTGATGGTATTGACTTAGCTACAACGGAGGTCTGGTAGCCTTTGGGACTGTGTGTGAGCGGGGAGCACCCTATCTTAGCCACTGGACCACCAGGGAAGTCCCAAGGAAGTCTACTTTTAACAAAGGAGGGCAGGAATTGGGCCTGGGAGGAATTTGCTATAGGAGCTGGTGCTAGAGAGTGTGGTGCCAGCATATGTGGGTGCTGTGGGTGGGGGTGGAGGGCCATCTGAAGTCTAAGCTGGTGTATGTGTGTGTGTGCAGGAAGAGGGCAGATGGTGTAGACATTCAGGACTGGGAACTGGAACACCATGGTTCTTTCCGCCACGTCAGCCCTGTGATCTTGGAACTTAACCTCCTAGAGTCTCAGTTTTCCTAGCTGCAAAATGGGGATGCTAGGAATCTCCTTCACAGGGTTGTTAAGAAGATCTAGACAAATGGATGTGAGGGTGCTCCCAGGAACACAGAGGGAGGGCTCCTCTGGGGGCGGGCTGGGGGAGGAGTTCTGCTCCTCCCCTTGGGCCCTCTCTGGAGCTGGGGTGTCAGGTAGCACTCAGTTTGAAGATTAGGGCAGGGCAGCTCCAAGCTCCTGGACTTTGGTTTCCTCCCTCGCTTCCTTGACTGCCCCAGGCAGTAGTAAATCAGGTCACCACTTGTCTTTCCTCACTTTAGCTGTCATGCACACGGCTCCTGCCCAGCTCCCAATCCAGGTCACCATCTTCCACGCCTCTCCCTTCCCCAGTGGCCAAAGAGATGGCCTCACAGTGCTTTTGTTCTTGAGTGCTTGCTGTTCATTAGACCCTGGCTGTGTGCCTGACACTGGGCCAATTGCTTTAGGAAGAAATAGCAGCTACCCTTTGCAGCATGCGATCTGCCAGTCTCCATCATGAGATGGGCTTCCCTGGTGGCTCAGACAGTAAGGAATTGCAGAAGAGGCCCATAATTCAGGAGACCCAGGTTTCATCCCTGGGTTGGGAAGATCCCCTGGAAAAGGGCATGGCAACCCACTCCAGTATTCTTGCCTGGAGAATTCCATGGACAGCCTGGTGAGCTACACAGTTCATGGGGTTGCAAAGAGTCAGTAACTGAGCGACTAACACTTTCACTTTTATCATGAGATTATCTCTTTTAGGGAGATATGATCACGTCTGCTGTATGAGTGAGGAGACGGAGGCTCAGGAAAGGTAAGGATCTCAATCAAGGTCAAGCGACAGAGCCAAGGCTGAAACCGAGATCTGTCTGATTCCAGAGCTTGTGTTTTTAATCCCCGAGGTCCTGTGTTTAGAGGACAGTGGACAGAGGGTGCAGGTGGGAGATGGGGCTGCAGGCACCAGGGGAGGTCAGGTAAGGGTCATTCTGGGAGTCAGGGAGCGGTCTGGCGGGAGGATGCTGGGCCTGAAGGAAAGAGGAGGGGAAAGGCCTGCAGTGTGATAGGGAAGTCCACACACACTCACCTAGACGCCCACACGGTATACGACACCCAGACACACACACACAGGGCAGAGTCCCACATACCCCCCCAGACACGTACAAGGACCTCAGCACAGGTGGCGCTAGTGGTAAAGAGCCTGCCTGCAATGCAGGAGATGTAAGAGACATTGGTTCGACCCCTGGGTTGGGAAGATCCCCTGGAGGAGGAAATGGCAACCCACTCCAGTATTCTTGCCTGGAGAGACCCATGGACAGAGGAGACTGCGGGCTACAGTCCATGGAGTTGAAAAGAGTCGGACACGACTGAGCACACATGCACTCAACAAGACACACACACACACATACGCACATGCACCTAGAAGACGCACACAGACCCAGAGGTGCACGCGCACATTGACACACCTCAGACATCCACAGACCCAGTGACACACAGACTCACGCACACAGGCATAGAGAGGGAGACTCCCACGTGCACACACGTCCTGGAGGGAAGGGAAGGAGCAGCCAGGGCCGCCTCGTTTCCCGGCCTCCTCCTCTAAGGTGAAAGGAAAGCCTTCCCCAGAAACGCTGAGTCAGCAGCGGGTGACAAATGAGCCCGGGGCAGCGGGTTCGGGCGGGAGCGCTTAGCATGCGGACTGCGTCGTGCCAGCGCCAGCCCCAGTGCGCGAGGGGGCAGGGAGAGCCGGCTGCCCGCGGAGGGGGAGGCCCCAGGGAGGAAGTGACTCACTTTGACTTTGCAAACACCGGACCTGCCGCTCAAGGTCAAGCAGCAGGACTGCCAGCCGGCTTCCTGCAGGGAGGAGGGGTGGGCCCAGCTAGTGTGGGAGGGTGGGGCTGGATGCAGGTGGGGAGGCAGACAGGGGCCTGGCCCTCCCCGCTGTGGCGGGGCTCTACCACAGTGGAGGCCGGGACGGTGCACGGGGGAGACCCCTGAGTGCTGAGGTTCGGCTCAGGAATGGCCAGGGCTGGCTGGGGGAAGGGGCACTGATCCTCCGGTCCTTCTCCAGTCTCTAACACTGCCCCACCCACCCCACCCCGCTGCCCAGTGGAATCCAGTGCGAGGGCACATCACAGCAGCCTGAGCGGCCGCAGCCACACCTGGCCGGGCCGTTCTGGCCTCTTGCCCCCTGAGATCTGGCCCCACTATGCCCCAGTGAGATCTTTTCAAGACATCAATCACATGAGTTCCTCCAACAGCTTCCCGCTGCACCAATAATAAATGCAACCGCTGGTGAGGAGCATCTTCCAAGTGGGTCGCTCTTGACAGTGAAATTAAATTTCACTATTAAAAAAACGACACCAGGACAACGTGCATGAATGGGGGTTGTTCCGGGCAGGCAGCCCTGCTTTGGGCTTGTTCGAACCTCAGAGACTTTGTCCTCGCCCCACCTTTGCCCGGCTGCCTCAGCCTCTGGGTAAATGTCTGTCGCCTCCTCAGACAGCCTGTCCCTTACTGTCCTGCTGCCAGTCACGCTCCACGCACATCCTCTACTTTATTTCCTTCATGGCATCTACTGCTACCTGGATTTATCTTTTTGTTCGTCCATTTACTTCTTTCTTGTCTGTCTACTCCTCCCTCCATAAAAGCTCCTTATAGATACATATGGCTTCCCAGATTGCTCAGTGGTAAAGAATCCACCTGCCAATGTAGGAGACACAAGAGACGAGGGTTCGATCCCCGGGTGGGGAAGATCCTCTGGAGAAGGACATGGCAACCCACTCCAGTATTCTTGGCTGGAGAATCCCATGGACAGAGGAGCCTGGCGGGCTACAGTCCATGGGGTCACAGAGAGTCGGACACAAGTGAGCACACACACGTATATACATAGGCCGAACCACATGGCTTACAGTATCTTTCCCCACCAGGGACTGAACCCAGATCACCAAGTGAAAGCCTGGAATCCTAACCAGTAGACAACCAGGTTACTGGTCACCATAAAAGCTTCTTGACAGCAAAGACCTTTTCTGTTTTGTGTGACCCTCCCTGTGTCCCCAGTCCCTAGAACAGTGTCTGGGACAAGTGGTTCTTAGTAACAATTAATCCGTGAGTGTGCAGATGAGGGGAGGCCTAAAAGGGAACACAAGACCTCAAAGGGCGGGCGTGCAGAGACTGCGTCAGGTACAGGGGCAGGCCTATGGGTGTGAGCTACCAGGGTAGACCCGGCCCAAGAGCAGCAGGATGGCTCTGGAGTAATCCAGACCCGGCAGAGAACTTTTCCTCTCTCTGTGCCTTTAGCTCAGTTGGTAAAGAATCTGCCTGCAATGCAGGAGACCCCGGTTGGATTCCTGGGTCAGAAAGATCCACTGGAGAAGGGATAGGCTACCCACTCCAGTATTCTTGGGCTTCCCTGGTGGCTCAGCTGGTAAAGAATCCACCTGCAATGTGGGAAACCCTGGTTCGACCCCTGGGTTGGGAAGATTCCCTGGAAGAGGGAAAAGCTATCCACTCGAGTGTTTTGGCCTGGAGAATTCCATGGACTGTATAGTCCATAGGGTCACAAAGAGTCGGACACAACTGAGCGACTTTCACTTTCAGAAAATAAGAATGAGTACACTTTCTCTTCTGTGTTATTGATGACTCTGGGTCCCCCACTACCCAGATGTCACTTCCTCTCTTGAGACACACTTGGCCTGCCTGGGAATCCAGAAGTGGAGAACTCCTTTCTGTAAGGAGCCTCTGGGAGGTGCCAACCCCATTTCCATTCCAGGTCCTGCCAGGCCACAAGCCTCAGTTTCCTCTGAGGCCAACAGGGCCTGAGCAGGGCTCCCTGTTCAGAGGCTGACCACTGGTTACAGTGAGGTCAGTCCATCAGTTCAGTCGCTCAGTTGTGTCCGACTCTTTGTGACCCCGTGGACTGTAGCACACCAGGCCTCCCTGTCCATCACCAACTCTCCGTTTTTACTCAAACTCATGCCCATTGAGTCTGTGATGCCATCCAACCATCTCATCCTGTCATCCCCTTCTCCTCCTGCCTTCGATCTTTCCCAGCATCAAGGTCTTTTCCAATGAGTCAGTTCTTTGCATCAGGTGGCCAAAGTATTGGAGTTTCAGCTTCAGCATCAGTCCTTCCAATGAATATTCGGGACTGCTTTCCTTTAGGATGGACTGGTTGGATCTCCTTGCAGTCCAGAAACTAGACAAAGTGTTCATGTCCTGGCTGTGTGGCTGTGGTGTCACCTCTGAGCCCAGAGGATGTTTCCTGCTTCTGACTTGTCAGTCCTGTCTTCTCCATCCCCCCGCCCCAGACTGTGGGTCCAGTAAGATAAGGATCATGACTTATCAGTGCTTTGGAAAGGATTCCTGTCAAAGGAGGCCCATAAGGGAATATCCTTAGTGGAGATTTACTCCCAGGGGTACACCCGGGGCACAGGAAGCTGCTAAGTCCTCTTTCTCCCCCAGGACCAGTCTTTCTGCTCCCCTAGCCCTCACTCCATCTCCATGAGCTGGTCCCGAGGCTCTGGCCTGGCCCTTCCAGCTTCGGGGTGGGGAAAATAGAAAGTGAAAGTGGCCCTGGGAAGGAGGTCACCCCAGGGAGCACGCAGCCTGCCAGCTGCCTGCAGAGGGACCCCAGTAAGGGAGGGCAGCTCCTGGCCCCCAGGCCCCCTGCCCTGGGGGACCTGCACAGCTCTCAGCCTGGCCCGGGCCTGGGGCTCCTTCCTGTGGCAGCCCCGGGCAAAGCAGGATGACTGAGCAGTGAGAGGGTGGCCTGAGGCCACCGCTTCAGAGTCTTTTGTCCTGACTCAACCTCCTGCGTGGGGGAGAGAAGGGGAGGGAGGCCCTGGCAGCAGGGGTTTGTCCTGTGGGGTGGGTCAGGAGCCAGAGTGGCCAGCTTGGCTCCCGGGTCGGGTCAGGATGCTGTCTGTCTCAGCCCAGGCGGCTCTCTGCAGGGCCCCCTTCAAAAGGGAGCCCCGAGGTGTGGGTGGGGGCAGAGGAAAGTGACAGCAACAAGACAATAGTCTCAGTCAGCTTCCAGCCAACCACAAGCTGGCCCGCGCCAGCCAGGTGCCTCACGAGATCGCAGCCTGGAAATAACACCTGGGCCACTGGCCCATCCTCGTTCTTCTGTTTGTTCAAGAAAAAATTTTGAGTGTTCTTTGTGCACAAGACGCTGTTCTAGACACAGGGGGCAAGCCATGGAAACAGACATATAAAAAAATCCCTGCCTTCATGGAGCTTACATTCTAGTGGAGGGGAAAACAGCCAACAATCAAAGAAAAATAGTACAGTAAGTAAAATATTAACATAATAAAGTAAAATAACTGAAACAGTACATAAGCTGGTGATAGATGCTGGAGAAAAATAAAGAAGGGAAAGAGGAAAGGGGTGCTGAGGTGGGGACAGGTTTGTAATTTTAAGTGGAGAGGGTACCTTGCTGAGAAGGGGACATTGATTCTGATTCAGTGTCTCTTTAATTTGTGTGAAAAATCAAGGATGCAGATATGATTATCATCATCCCCCTGAAGGTGAAGGAAATCAAACCCAAGGACGAGTCCAAGGTCAAATGTCTGGGAGGTGGAAGAACTAAAGTTTGAGCCGAGGCTGTGTCTGTGTCTGTAACCACCACGTGCTCTTGGGCAAACAGACAAAGAGAGGACAGAATGGAAGGGAAGAGGGAAATAAAGGCCGTATGGAGGCCTCGCAATGGTGGCCATCTGTTTTCCAAACTGAAAATCAGAACACAATCTGAAAAGATTTTCCTGTTGCTCATAATGAGAGTGGCTGCCTGGGAGAGGTGGTTTGGATGCTAGCCTGAATGGTGGGATTTCTGAGACATTCCAGTGGCTTGTGGGGCCCACGAGGCAGTCCAGGGGTAGGGCATTGCCATGGCAACCCCAGCCTAGCCTCAGGGCCAAGAGCCTGGTGCGGGGCCACATGGCAGAGAAGCCACACTGGGCATGGACCCGAGACTCTGCGGGCCCAGGGCAGCCAACACTGAGCAGACAGTGGAAAGTGGGGAAGGGGATGGCCCACAGCCCATGTTCTGGGCCAGTTGGGAGGATGGGCTGGCAGGTTCCAGAAAGCCCCCTGGCAGGCATCTGAGAGGCATGTGGGGCAAGAACCTAGGCTTTCCTGTTGGACAAGTCTGGCTTGGAATCCTCCAGCTCTCTGGCCCTGGACAAGTCACACAACTTTGATGAGCTTTTCTCTCCATCTGTGAAATGGGGATGTTCACTCGCCCCCAGATAGTTGCAAAGATCATCACATTTTGAGATACTGCATGAGTTGTACACCAGGCTGCAGACCTCAGACGTGGTTCCTGCTGTTTGCCTCCACCCCGTGGGGCACTGGGGACCTGCCAAGGTGGTGAGCGGGTGAAAGGGGAAGAACTGTGGGCCTTGGGAAACGGATGGCCCGGTCAACCAGGGCATGGCAGGTTCCCAGCCAAGCCCTGCACGTGGGCTGGGGCTTAGTCAGCAACCAAAGAACAATGTCCGCCCCAAACAGCCAGGCCCGCAGTGCGAGCCCTTCCCCCAGCTCCCACCATTGTGTAACCGTAGTGCCCTGGTCCATAGGCCTCTCCACGTGCTCACACCTGCTCTGGCATCCTGGGGGCTCCAAGGCCCACCATGCCCTCTGCTCAGGTGAGCAGCAAGGTGCCCCAAGGTGGAAGAAGGCCATGCCCATTGCTCCTGCGGGTGTTGCTTTCCTTTCTGCCAGGGTGCCTGAACTTCCCAGTAAACTCCTGGCTGCCCCCACTACTGCTTCTGGAAGATTGTCCTCGAAGAAGGGAAAGAACAAGGGACTTAAAGGCTTTTGCATCCCTCCCATTTCCATGGGCTGAGGTGCACCTGCTCTGGCCACAGCGATGGCAGAGTTGAGGGCAGCTGGAATCCAGCCCAGTTTTTACCAACAATTCATTGTGTGACCTTGCGCATCCTTTCTAGGCCTCCTTTCCTTCGTCTGTAAAGTGAGGGGTTTAGACTAGATCGTCTCTCAAGTCTACCTGTAACATCTAAATGATGGTGAAACTGTTTACCTCAGACTGGGACTCGAACCCATATGGCTGGGACTTGAACTCAGCCAAAACCCTGCTTGGGACTTGAACCCATGTGGCTAGGACTTGAACCCAGCCAAAACCCACAGTACCTGGTTTCAGGAGCTAATGAAGCTCAGGTTCTTGATGTCTCATCACAGAAAGAATTCAGTGAGAGACAAAGTGATAGGTAAGTGGGTTTATTCAGATACAGAGAGACGCACACTCCACAGACAGCGTGTGGGCCATTGCAGAGGGTGAATGCAGCCGTGAAATTTGGTATGGTTAGTTTTTATAGGCTGGGTAATTTCATATGCTAATAAGTAGGAGGATTATTCCAACTATTTTGGGGAAGGGGTGGAGATTTCCAGGATTTGGGCCACCGCCCACTCCTTGGTCTTTTAGCTGTGGAACTGTCCTGGTGTGTTGATTGAGGATTAAGGTCTAGTCTTGTCTGCCATCTTGGTCCCATTTGATTCTAATCGGTTTTTGTTGTGTCCTTGGGCTATATCATTCTTTCAAAAGTTGTGCCTTGCCCCTTTCCCTCCTGTTACAATGGCATGCGCTGAATTTTCATCCATTTGTTCGTTCCTGGCACTTATCACTGTATTTTGTTTGTTTGCTAGTTGTCTGCCTTACTCCACGCCAGTTACACGAGGGAAGGGGTTTTGTTTGCTTTGTTCACTGCCGTATTTCTGCCACCTCCAAGAGGGCATGATGGAGGGTGGGAGCTTGCATTTGACTGAGTCATGGCAGGAAACCGATGGCTGCAGGCTCGAACGGGGACCCCTCAGAGAAGCCACCCCTCAGAGACAAGGCAAGGAGGACTGAAGAGTACCCAGGGCTCACCACAGGGTAGGGGGTGGGCCTAAGGAAGCGTGGCGGAGCTGCGCTGTAGGAGGGGACAGTGGGGGGACAAGAGCTGAGGCCTGTGGCTGGAGGAAACAGCAGCGTCATCCTATGTCCCAACAGGGAAGTGAGTGGGGAGTAGAGACCCCTACTCTTTCTCCTCCTGCTTCTAACCTCGGGCCACAGTATCCTCTTGGCTGAATCCAAGCAGAAGCTAGAGAGCAAGAGAGCTCCCTGGCACAGTCCTTAGAGGTCAGGATCCTGGGCACAGACAGGGTGGGAAAGGGCAGACTTGGATCTGGAGGGGGGTACATGGCGGCCATTCACTGTGCGTGTGATAAACAGTGGCTGAGCACTTGCTCCATGTCAGAGTTTGCACACTGGAGACAAAAATGTGATGCGAACGTTGGCAGAGCAAGGGCTCTGTCTGCCCTAAGGCAGCTCGAACATCCCTCCCCTGGTTCTGGAAAGAGCCCCCCCCCCCCACCCCGCCACCACGACACACACACACACCCTTCCCTCTGCCAGAGGGCCTCCCTTCACTATCTGATTTGGGGGCAGCAAGTAGGTAAATCAGTCTGATTTACAAATTACATTGACAAATGGAAATGAGGGCGAACTGTTGAAGGAGGGGGAGGGGCGCAGGAAGGCAGGGTGTGTAGGGGCTTGGAGTCGGGGGAGGGTGTGGGGGGGGCGCTGGGTGATGGGAACTGGTGGCCTGAGTCATGAATCAGCCCACAAGAAGGTGACCCTGGAGTTGTGGTTCAGGCTCCAGAGTTTGAAGGGTTCTAATCCCACTCCATCAGTCTTTTGATCTTGGGCCTTGGTTCGGTTTCATCACCGCCGAAAATGGGTGAAGGGGTGGATATATAGGGCGTAGGAATTTGGGGAGGATTAAAGGAGAATCTGCAAAAGGTCTAGCCCGGTGTCTCTGGGGACACCAAGAACACTATTATTATAATTAGAAACAAGGGCTACCATCGCTCCTCCCCACCACTCCCCGCCCCCACCCGAGCACTATTCCATTTCTCTCCGGCAAGCGATCGCCACCCCCTCTCCAGCTCCATTTAGTTCTGAATGTTTTAGGTCATTCTATGCCTGGCGTTCTGCCAAGGCTCTGACAAAGACAGGAGTTTCTGCTCATTCATCCTAATGCAAGTTTCTGCGTTTAGGACAATAGGGGGAAAAAAAATGCATGAAAGGGCTCGCTGCCTGTGGAGGGGAAATCTGCTTAGAATTGAAAATCTGAGTTCTTCCTTGGCCCAGCTCTCTCCTCCCAGCGCTTTGGCAAAGGCTGGCTGGGAGAGGAAGAGGAGGGGGAGGAAGGAGGGGTGCGGGGGAAGACCCAGCCTAGGACCACCGAAGGGCGGGCTGGGGCTGGGGCGCAGGGGCGAGGCCCCGGCTCGCTCGGGTGAATGGGTTTCGGGTGGCTGAGGAAGCCTGCCAAAAAGGCAGAGGGAAAAGGCTAGGCCCCGGGTGGCGCTGCCGCGGCACAGTTTCCATGGCAACACCAGTTGCGGCTGGGGCCAGGCTCCTGGCCGCCTCCACTCAGCTCGCAGAGGAGGACGCATCTGACAGGTCGCCTTGGCCCCGTGCGTCACCAGCCGGTGCCACCCTGTTCTAGGCACCAGTGCTGCCGCTCCCTGGGGGAGATGGGGTCCAGGAAGTTGCCCTACAAGCCTCTGGATAATGCCCAGGCTTTATTCAGGCTGGGATGGAGACACGGCACGCCATGGAGCCAGACAGGAGCTGGGGATGGGGCCATGGACAAGAACAAACCAGGCCCTCCCCAGCTCCCTCCCCGCCCCTCCCCCGCACCCCGGGGGCCGGTGGGCCTTCAGGAGACAGGGCCAGGCCAGATGTGTTTGTTAAAGATGCCTCTGGAGGGCCCTGGAGGATGGATGAGGTTGGTGGAGGTGAGAGGTTTGGTTAGGGTTGGATGGATGAGAGGTTAAGGGGAGGTTACAGGGAAATCCAGCAGAGGGACAATGGCCTGACCTAGGGCACCAGCAGGAGCCGGGGGAGATGAGAGCTCTTTAAGAAGTGACTGTATCTGGTGCTTGGATGCAAAGGGTGATGAACTGGAGGAGCCCAGCACATCTCCCAGAGCGGCAGGTAGGTGGGGCTGTCTCCATGTCTCCAACATGGAGAATAGGGAGAGGAACCCTTTCAGAAGAGAACTCCTTCATACCATTCTTATCTAGCTTCTCCCTCGGCCTCTGAGCCCACCAAGAACTAGATCACAGCACAGTTGTTTACATTTGACAAAAGGGGAAGAGATAAGAAAGTGGGGGAAACAAAATATACAAGGGCGCTCCACTCTGATTGTTTCCGACCAGGGTTCCTGGCTTCCTTAACCAGTAGAAATTGACCACAGAGGCCAGACATGAAATTTACACAAGGTTTTATTGGGGCTCTTGCCTCAGCAGAGGGAGCAAGAACAAACAGGTTCCCTTGCTTTCTTGCTCCTGGAGAGGGGGTAAGCTGGTTCCCTTTTTGGGGTGAGGGTAGGGATGTGTCCAGGGGTCAGGCCTGAGGGGTGGCTTAGGTTATTTGCCCACCGCTTAGGTGGTATCATATGCAGGGGGCATGCACATGTGCAGTATAAACTGCTTTTGCTCCTGACTCCCTTGTTTTTGCTCCAGGTTCCTCAAACCTGGCAGATGGTTTTCTTGGTCTCTTTGTATCTTTTGTCCAGAGTTTGTCTGGGACTGCCCAAGCAGATAGTTATTTTCAGTCCCATATGGTTTCTTTGTATTTTGTTGCTGGAGGAGAGGTGTGTCCAGGTGCAAGCATTGCAGCTCTGCAGCAAAGCGTCCCATGTCCCAGCCTGTCTCAAAAGACACACTGTCCCCTGGATGCGTGCAACCTGAAGGAGCCGGTGCTCAGACCAAGCGGTGCTGACCCCTCAAATGCAGATGGGTATCTGGTGGAATTTTGTCACCACTTTGTCACCAAACAAGTGCAGTCTTTCTGTTTTGTCTTGCTTTGGTCATCTTGGTATCCAAATCATTTGTTACGGTTCTATTTTATTTTTACTCCCTGCGGAATTCCTTTTACAAAGCTTGTGTCAGGGTGGAACCCTGTTTCCTGTGCCCTGAGACAGGTCTACCTGTGAGAGTATCTGTTTGCAGCCCCCTCCCTTGTTCTAAGTAAGTGAATGGGGCAAGTGGGCATTGAACACGGAGGACCTGGCTGTGCTGACCTTGGGCTCTACAGGAGGAATCTCTGCCACTTTCCTTTATGCAACAGACCTCTGTGTCTAAAGGGCTCAGTGGATACAGAACTTCCCAGGGACACAGCTACCTATGTCGTTTTTATGGGGACCCAGCTAGCCAAGGGTGCACTTCATTGGCTCCCTCCCACCTACTCTTGTCTTTCTACTCATAACTCCTGGGTTCTTGGTGAGAAAATAGTGGCGGATAAGGGGGAGTTTGGGTTATCCAGGGCAGCTCTGTGTTCCCAGCTCTCAGACCTCCCCGATCACCTTCTCTAATATCCTACCTCCCTCTAACTCTACTCCCAAGACCTAGTTTCTGCTTTTGCTGTATTCTCACCACCTTCTGTAATTATTTTGTTGTTAACGTGATTATTATCAAAGGTTTATGGTGTGAGTGTACGGTTCTTGAAGCAGGGACTTTGTCAGTATGGTTCACCACTAAAGTTTCAATCCCTTAGAATGGTTTCTGGCCATCAGAAAGTGCTCAGTTTTTGTGAAGGAAGAATTACTAAGTGAATGAGTGGACAGACAAACCCAAGAGAACTGGCCAGTTTTTCTTCAATGCATTCCTCCTCTGATGGGGTTCAGGAGGCCCTTGGGTGATTTTTTTTCCCATGTTCATCTCTCTGTTTCCAAGGAGGGCTGGACTCCAGATATTCCTGTGTATTTGGCAAGGGTATTATTTATCATCCAACACACATTTGTTGTGTGCCCGTGGATGCCAGGCCCACTGTGAAATGCAGCAAGTTCAGCAACGGAGCAAGACAAACAGGGTTCCCGCTCTCGTGAAGCTGATACGTTGGTGTGGCAGCCAGACAATAACACGAATGAGTGACTAAATACATTGTAAGTGACACAGATGAAATGAAAAAAGCCCTGTAATGGAGGATCTAATAAAAGCAGGGTAGTCACAGAAGGTCTTTCTGAGAAGGTAATGCTCTAGCTGAGACCTAAAGGTTTGGAAGGAGCCAGGCCTGTGAAGAGATAACGGAGTGATGATGTTCCAGGGCGCGAGGCCAGCAAGTGCAAAGGCCCTGAGGTGGGAAGAGATTTGGTGTGCTCCAGAAGGCCGGTGGTCAGGGAGATGGGGCAGAACCTGGTGTTGAAGGGCCTTATAGCCTATGGTGAGAAATTTGGTTTTTTAACTGAGGTATATTGGCAACCAGACTTCCTTAGTGGCTCAGTGGTAAAGACTGTTGTTGTTTAGTCGCTAAGTTGGGTCCAACTCTTTTGCAACCCCATGGACTGTAGCCCGCCAGGCTTCTCTCTCCATGGGGTTTCCCAGGCCAGAATACTGGGGTGGGTTGCTGTTTCCTTCTCCAGGGGATCTTCCCAATCCAGGGATCAAACCCACTTCTCTCGCACTGACAGGTGGATTCTTATGCAGGAGAAGCAGGTTTTATTCTAGGGTCAGAAAGATTCTGTGGAGAAGGAAATAGCAGCCCACTCCAGTATTCTTGCCTGGGAAATCTCATGGACAAAGGAGGCTGGCGGGCTGTGGTCCATGGGGTTGCGAAAGAGTTGGACACCACTTAGCGACAACACAACAACACACTGACAACCACTGTCAGGTTTTCCCAGGTGAACGATGGGTTCTGACTCACGCTTTGGCTTCTGGATAGAGAGTGAATTGGGGGTGGGGTGGAAAGCAGGATCTGGAAGTGGAGAGAGGAAGTGAGTGGCAACTTCGGTTAGGGTGCTGGCCACAAGCAAAGTGGGTGGAAAAGAGACCAGGCAGGTTTTGGGGGCGGGGGTGGGAACTGAGAGGACCCTTCAGGGTGGAGACGGGGAGGGAATGAGATGAGTCTCCACGATGCCCAGCTCTCTGGCCTGAGGAATCCAATCAATCTGGTGAGCAACACAGGGCTCAGCTGCTGTCAGAGAAAGACCTGGTGTCCCTCCAGAGTCTACTAGGGCTGGGCAGGAAAAGATTCCACTTCTGCTACATAAAGAGCCCCCCATGTGCATGGCACGACGTGGGGGTCACGAGCAGAGTTGTTAAGTGTTGGTGTTATCCACCGTGCTGCATGGCTTTGAATCATCTAATTCTTTCCCCAGTTCTGGCGTTTGAAAGCATGCCTGGACCCAGTGGTTTGGAGATAGAGTGCTCTACCTCTCAAGGGCCTTTCTGCTGAAGGGGAGCAGCTTCAGGCTCCAGAGGGCAGAACCAGATGCTGGGAGGCACAAGGATGTGGATTCTAGCTCAACAGAGCAAGGAAGAGATGGCTGATAACCAGAGCGTTTTCACAGGGATGAGCCTCCCATCTCTGGGTGTATTCAAGCAGAGCCAGTCAACCCAGGAGCCTAGTCAACAAGGAGACTGGGTTCCTGTGGTTGTGAACACCCCTTTCCTCTAGCCCGCCACCCCCCGCCCTGCAACCCACATTTCAGGAGTTCAGCAGCTGCCGCCTCCCATGGTGGGCACAAAAACCCCTCTGCCGGTTAGCTAAGACTAAGCAGCTAAGTCACAGCTAAGCCTACCCTGCTTGCTCTGGGTTTAACAATCTCTGCTTTCTCCCTGCCTGTCGTGGCCAGGGGAAGAGCAATCCCCAGCGTGGGTGGAGCAGTGGGGCCCGGCTGATGCCTTGCAGGCCTGTCCGAGGCCTCTCCGCTTTTCAGGAAAGGGTGTCCTCCGTCTGCAGGGCTACTGCAGCCGGGCGTGCTCGCCAGACTCCTGCGGGGGCATTCCAGGGGCCTCGTGGATATGAGGAGGGGGCTCTCCTGCCCTAAGGGATGGGGGGCAACCTCAGCTCCCTGACCTCTCCCATCAGCACCCCTAGATGGACAGAACTCTACCCGGCGAGTCCTGGGGGCCTGGGACCCGCACAGGCGGAGAGACTACAGGCCGTCTGGTCCCAGCTGCGGCGGAGGGTGGGTTAACACTTCCAGCAGGCTCTGAACTCTGCCAGGCGTGACTGCTTGGCTCCAGGGCCAGTCTCAGCTGCTGCAGTGAATCCCTTTGAGCTTCCAGATGGAAGAGAGTTGGCACGTAGTGCCCCCCTCCGGGGAGGGCCATGGTGTCCTGCTTGTAGGGGAACCAGGATCCTTGGTGTGAAGGAGCTGTCCTTCAGGGACAGGACTGCAAACTCCTCTTCTGTCAAAGCGCTGATGATGGTAATGAAAGGAATAATGCCAGGCAGGAGGGAGGGTATGAGTGGCCCTGCTGGAGGAGCTGCCATGGGGAGGGGAGGGGGTCACCTAGCTGGGGTGGGCTTCCCCTTCCCTTGGCTGTGGCCCCACACTTGGGGGCCAGTGTGGAAACAGCAGATGAGCATTCCTGACTTCTCAGATTGGAGGCCCAGTTGAGAGCAGACAGGTTGTAGGTGGGTGGGTGGGGGTGCTGGCTGGGGCCGCCCTGCAGGGTGGGGTGGCAGTGGGGCCTCCAGGTTGTCCTGGCCAGCTGACCCTGTTATTTTTAGCTCTGGAATGCTCCTCCCAAGCCCCCTTCTGTTCTGTTTATCTTGCTTTTGTGTCTGTGTTCCTCTCCAGGAAACCAGTGCAGCAGGAGTGGGATAAAGGGAGGGAAGCGGGGAGGAGATTGGGGAGGGGGGCTGATGGAATGGGAGAGTTTGGTGAGGGCCTGGGCTGGAGGAAAAGGTGGGTGCAGCTCCAGCCCGCCCCTTCCCCTCGCCCAGGGGCTACATCTTTCTCTTTTTCTGCATTTCTTGGGGTCGGGGCCCCCAGGAAGCCTTCCTCCTCCTCCACCACCCCGATACACACACTTGTCGTCAGCCTAGGCCTTGGGCAGTCCCGTCCTCTCAGCCGTCTCCTTGGGACCTTGGGTGAGGTCAGACCTAGATGAGGGGTGGGAAGGGACAGCCCCCAACCCCTGGCCCTGGGTCAGGACACTCTGGGATCCCCTGAAGGAACTCCTCTGTGAAAATGGCGTGGGCAGGGGCACTGGGTGAACTCGGCTCTCAGTCCTTGTAAAATGGGAACGACAGCCACTCCTCTCTGTGAGGGGACTGTCGGGGGCTGCAGGAGATGGATATGAAGCCGTCCTGACACCAAGGGGAAGCTGCGAGTCTGTGCTTAGGGGGTCAGTCGCATCCCATGGGGGGCCTCCCGGGGAGGCGGTTCAGCAGTGCTTGGAGGAAGCCACCTGCCTCCCCACAGCCTCCCTTAGTCGCTGCTTGGCTGCTGAAGCTCTGGTTACAGGCGTGTGTCACTCACCCACCTGCTCCTCTCCCTCCCCCGCCTCTCGGGTGCTGGTGTGCACCCTGCTGGGGACAGGGAACACCTGCATGGGCTGCCAGAGGCGGGGGCTTCCAGAAGATAGCCACCTCCTGCCAGCAGAGGGGAGGGGGCGGTATGGGAAGGGGAGGGGGGTTTAATCCTGAAGTTTCCACGATGATTTTTCCTGAGTCAGGTGGGTGCACTGTCTCTTCCTGTCTTTTCCTTTAAGCCGCCTTCTAGGGACAGGCCATCAGCCCTCAGAGAGGGCCTGGCGACACCTGGAACCGGAACTCCAGGGAAGAGGCCCCCACGATGACAGTCAGCAGTGAGCCTTGGTCCTCCTGGGGATGCTGAAGGAGCAGCAGAGGCATTCTGGCCACTAGCTGCGGTCAGAGAGTCAGTTGATAAATGGCTGTGCAGCCTTGGAAACTGTGCGCAAAGCGAGGTGGGCTTGCCCAGAGCAGTCCTGGGTGCAGGCGAGGGAGAGGGAACCATCTGGGGCGCCCACTGTCCCCGGGGCGGGCAGGGGGCCTGACACCACCTAGAGACGGAGGAGAGGCAGCAGCTGCTGTCCCCGGAAAGGCACTGACCTTTAGAACAGGAGACAGAAATAGCTGGGGAGAGGAGAAGAGAACCATGCGGGGAGGTGTCCAGGCTGGGCAGGGGCAGGCCCAGACACAAGAAAGGGAAGAAAGCGCTGCTCCAGACACTCACTGTGCTGGCATTTCACGCACTTTCACTTATTCCCACCCGCCCCCCTCTCCAGCCTGCGGGTACTGGCATCACCATTTCGCAGATGAGAAGACTGAGCCTCAGAGGGGGTGTGGCCAGGCTGGTAATCGGCAGAACTGGGACTGAACCAATCCCAGCTGGCCTGGCAGTCCACTCCTCTACAATGCCTCCGGGCCCCCTCCTGTTCCTAATTACCCCACCTTGCTGGGGTGTTGTGGGGTGGGGATATTTAGCTGAACTGGCACTTGCCGCTGGTCTGACATGAGGGAAGAGGAAATCCTGTCATTGAGGCCTGCTGCTAAGTCATTTCGGTCATGTCCGACTCTTTGCGACCCCATGGACTGTAGTCCACCAGGCTCCTCTGTCCGTGGGATTCTCCAGGCAAGAGTACTGGAGAGGGTTGCCACGCCGTCCTCCAGGGGCCCTTCCGGACCCAGGGATTGAAGCTGCATGTCTTTACGCCTCCTGCATTAGCAGGCGGGTTCTTCACCACTCTTGCCACCTGGGAAGCCCCAGTAGGGCCTGGAGTCCTTGAAAAGTGAACCGCAACTACTGTTGTTTCTTAGGTGACCCAGAGCCCCTGCATTTTGGGGCCTGTGAGCCCCAAAATCGCCTGTGAGCGATTTTCCTTCCCTTCCTTCCTCACAGAGAGAGGGATGGTCACTAGCTTCCCACCCACTTCCCCTCAATTGTGCTGGGCCGAGTCTCGGGAGACCCCTCCCCTTCGACAGTGGCAAGGATGAGCTTGTTGAAAGGCCCTTGCTCAAGCCACAGGGGGCCGGAAAGGAAGGTGAGAAGAGCAGACTCAAAAATAATGCCGGCTGGCTGGCTGGTGCCCCCCTCTCCCTCCCCACGGACAGCTCCCCAGCCTGGGCAGCTCCCAGCTGTTTCTGCTTATCTGAAGCCAGGGAGGCTGGTTGCCTGGATACCAGAGCTCCTGATTAGCAGTTAGGTCCTTCTGGGGCAGGCGGAGCTGCGCATCCACAGCCAGCTGGGCGTGGTATCCCCAGGCTTGGCTGAACCAGCTCTTGGAAAGGTGGTGAAGGAGGATTCAGGCAGGCGGCAGGGATTGGGGTGGGGGGCGCACTGAGGAAAAGACCCCCTTTGCCAGGAGTTGGCTCAAAGTGATGCTTTACACTCAGAGAATCTGGGCCTTGCCACTTGCTGGCTGTTTGACATTGGTCCTGTGAACCTCTCTGAGCCTGTTTCTCTGCTTCAAAGAGTGGTTTAAAGAGTAAATATGATGATTAGCTGAGTGCTCAGAGCACGGTGACCTTAACCCTTTGCCCCCACCTGCTACAGTCGGGCCCCTGTGGACCCTGTTGTCCATGTCCTCCAGGGAAGCTGTGTGTGGTCCTCCCCGTGGCACCTAGAGCAGCCTGGGGACTGCAGGCTGTGGAGCCAGGCAGGCACTGGTCCAGCCCTGCCTCCTCATTTTGGTGCCCTCCCCACTCCTATGTGTAGCTGGGGGCTGGGAGACAGGCCTGGGGTAGAGTAGAGAAGACTGGACCAGAGGCCTCTTCTGAAACCCACGCAGAGCAGGCCGTGGGTCTGGATGAAAATCAGCAAATGGCTAAAAGGCCCTGGTGATCCTTGAGGTGTGTGTGGTCATCACAGACGCTCTTCTTGACCCTCCTGCCTTAAGAAAAGGGCAGAAAAGGAACGGGGTGGCGGGGGTGAGGAGGGGCACCATTTCCCTGGGGCCTGGCTCTCTCTCTCTCTCTCTCTGAATGGAGCAGGAGATGAGGCTGTGTCAGTAGCACAGGGAGTGGAGCCCATGAATAATGCAGAGAGTAGCTTGGGGCCACTAGAAAATGGTCACCAGCCCATCAAGCAGAAAGTGGGCCTCGAATACAGAGTGGAGGGGAGCCTGGGGGCTGGAGTGGGAAGGGAGGGCTTGGCGCTGCCCTTGGGGCTCTGGGCTGAGACTCGCTGTCCCTGCACTGGTCCTGGGGTTGCATGGATCTCCCCATGGCACCTAGAGCAGCTTGGGGACTGCAGACCCGGCCTGACTGCTGGCCTGGCCTTGCAGCTGGTTAGGGCAGGAGGCAGTGCCTAGCCATCAGTACTCTTCTAAGCAGGGCAGTTCAGTTCAGTCTCTCAGTCATGTCTGACTCTTTGCAATGCCATGGACTGCAGCATGCCAGGCTTCCCTGTCCATCTCCAACTCCTGGAGTTTACTTAAACTCATGTCTATCGCGTTGGTGATGCCATCCAACCATCTCATCCTTTGTCGTCCCCTTCTCCTCCTGCTGTCAGTCTTTCCCAGCATCAGGGTCTTTTCCAATGAGTCGGTTTTTCGAATCAGGGGGCCAAAGTATTGGCGTTTCAGCTTCGGCATCAGTCCTTCCATTGAATATTCAGGATTGATTTCCTTTAGGATGGACTGGCTGGATCTCCTTGCAGTCCAAGGGACTCTCAAGAGTCTTCTCCAACAGTTCAAAAGCATCAATTCTTTGGCACTCACCTTTCTTTATAGTCCAACTCTCACATCCATACATGACTACTGGAAAACCAAAGCTTTGACTAGATGGACCTTTGTTGTAGACTTAGAGATAAACTCGCTCAGGCAAATTTCCAGAAGCTTGGGAACTGGGGAAACTCTAAGGGAGGGATGATGCTTAAGAGTCAAGGGAAGACAGTGAACCCCATCATGAGGGGTTTGGGTGGAGGAGACCCCCCAGCTCTCCTCTAGCTTGCCCTAGGCGGCCTCAGAGTTGCACATTTGGAATTTTTTTTTTTTTTTCCCTGAGTTTAGAGGAAATCTATGGAGGATTTGAATAGAACAGAGACAAGATCAGGTGTGACTGAGCAAATCCACTCGGGCTGCTAGTGGAGACTGCAGGGTGGCCAGAAAACCTGGAGATGTGGATAATGGGATGGTGTCCTGCAAGATCAACAAACCGTTTATTCTGTACTCAGTTTTGCCTCCAGCCTTGCTGGTCACACTGTGATCTGGGAGAGCGGGAATGTGGCGGGGAGTGAGGGGACTGTCAGAGGCGTCCAGGGCCAGGGGCTGGTGTGGCCGAGGGCTGGGCGGGGTTTGGGGATAGAAATGACCACATTGAAGTGACTGGCTTAGTTTGCCTGGTGGGGAGAGAGGCCTCAAAGGAGGCTGCTTGGCTTCTGGCCTGGGCAACTGGGTGCTGGGGGTTGGAGATGGGAGCCTAGTATGCAGAAGAGAAGCCCCGAGAGGCTCAGGGAGCTGGGAGGTGATAGCTGGAAATCAGGTCAGGAGTTGGAGACGGGGCCTTGCTGCTGCAATGGGCCCTCTGAGTGGTAGACCAGCAGCCCTGCTCCTGCACACCCCCACCCCACCCCCCAGCCCACAGGAAGACAGGGGCCAGGTGAGGCTCCGTTAAAGTCCTTCTGGCTGGGGCCTGGGGCTCTGGGTAATTGCTCAAAGCCCAGGGCACTCCGAGGCTCGCCTTCCCTCTGCTAGCCGTCGGGCCCTGGAGCAGCCCCATGAGGCTCTTCCCCATGGGCGACACCCCAGGAGAAAGCCTTCCTCCCTCACCACCTCCTTCTCTGCCAGCAAAGTGCCCCGAGGGGCTCTGGTGCCCTGGCAAACACCTGGCAAGGGGTGCCCTGGGGTGTTGCCCTGCAGTGGTGGAGGTTGAGTGCAAGCCTCCCCCTCCAGGGGTGAGTGTTTATGCTCTCAGTTGCCTCCCAGCACTCCTTCTCTAAGGGCTCCTGGGCCTTCTCGCCCCGTCTGCCCACACACAGCTGCGCTGGGAAGGGGTTTCCCGTCAGTCCCCACTGGTGTGCAAGCAATCCAATCACGGGACCAGCAACAGCCTCCAGGGAGGGACAGCCCGTGAGTCGCCCGAGCAAGGGAAGAATGGAACAAGATCAGCGAAAATTGGAGGGATGGGATCTTAATCAGGCTGTTTGGGGATGCCCAGAAGGCCAGGAAAGGCCGCAGAAGAGCAGGGTGCTGGAGGGGAAGAAGCTCTGGGGCTGGCAGGAGACGGAGGGTCCCAGCAAGCTGGTGAAGACAGGTGGGTGTCAAGTCAGGTGGGAAACAGGGAAAACAGATCAAGGTGTGCTGGCAAGGTCTGGGAAATACGGTATTGTTTCTTCCCGTGTGCTTCATTCATGTCTACATCCCTGCTGTGTTCCAAGGAACGTTCCAAAGATGCAGAGATGGGACACAGTCCCAGTCCTGGAGCAGCTCCCCAGCTGTGAGGGGCAAAGACTGGGCAAGGCCCTGGGAGTCAGGGCCCAGATGAGGCTAGAAGGCTGGCGGGGCGGGGGTAGTGTATCCTGGAGATGGTGTGTGTGTGTGCGTGCACACCCAGTAGCTCCATTGTGTCCGACTTTTTGCGACCTCATGGACTGTAGTCTGCCAGGCTGCTCTGCCCATGGAATTTTCCAGGCAAGAAGACTAGAGTGGGGTGCCATTTCCTACTCCAGGGCATCTTCCCAACCCAGGGATTGAACACGAATCTCGTATGTCCTACATTGAAGGCATATTCTTTACAATGAGTTCCACCTGGGAAGCCCCTTGGAGATGGTGGACCTGACTTAATCTACCTGGAAGGAGAAGTAGCAGACGTCTGGGGAGAGGAGCAGTGGTATGAAGGCTGAGAGGCAGGGAAGAGTTTGGTGCTTCTCAAGAGCCACAGTTAGGTCACAGCACGGCTTAAGAACAATTTATGTTCGTGTGTGTGTGTGTGTGTGTGTGTACACGGGTATATGCGTGTGCACCTACATGCACAGGACCTTGAGAGTTGAGTTGGGGGCACAGTAGGTTAGAGCCACCTCGCCAAAGGTCCTGTGTTCTCCCCTGGAAATTTCTGGATCTTGACTTGAAGGTGGAACATATTTAGATGACATGGAATGACGTGGTAAGATCTGTGTCTCGAGGACTGACCGGAGCTGGAAGCGGCTGGCTCGGGAGCGGCCGCAGAGACCCCTGCTCAAGAGGACCAAGGCCTGACATGACACCTCACACTTATGGCCTTGTCTGTGCCAGGCGTTGCTCTTCTCTGCAAAGAGGAATTCACTTGATCATCGCGACAGTCCTATGAAGCAGGTTCTGTCATCCCCACTTTACAGGCCATGCAAGTGAGGCCCAGGGGGTGAAGTGACATTCTCAGGTTACCACATGGAAACAGGGGAGCCAGGACCTAGTCTGGTCCCAGAGTCGGTGCTGGGCGGAATGGGCCCGGCTGTCAGGATGGTGAGCTAGGACGGACTGAAAGGATGTCAAGAAAGAAAAACCAGGCTGACTGGAAAGCTTTAGAGGGTTGTGGGAGCACAGGAGAGAGAAAAAAGATGAGGGTGAGGGAGTCACATAAGAGTCCCCCGCCCAAAAGTCATACGTACCCGGAACCTGGAAATGTGACCTTATTTAGAAATAGGGTCTTTGCAGATATAGTGAAGTTAAAACGAGGTCATACTAGAACAGTGTGGGCCCTAGTTCCAAAGACTAGTATCCTTATAAGAAGGAAATATGGGCCCAGGTACGGAGAGACCTGCAGGGAAAGCCATGTGATGATGGAAGGAGAAACTGGTGTAATCAGTCTACAAGGATTGCCGGCAACCATCAGAAGCTGAAGAAACAAGCTGCTTGCCTCGAAAAACCTTCAGAGCACGGCCCTGCTAACACCTTGATTTCGGACGTCTAGCCCCCAAAACCGTGAGAGGATAAACGTCTGTTGCTCTAAGTCATCTAGTTTGTGGTAATTTATCACAGAAGCCTTAGGAAACAAATAATCTGTCCCACTTCAAAGGAACCGAGAGGAGGATGCTAACGTATCTAACGTGGGCCGGTAACACTCAGCACAGAAGGAAAAGCCAGGCATGACCCTCTAGGTGAGCCTTAAAAGAAGAATGTTGCACCGGTCTGGAAACGAGATTCTGACCGTGTAACCGTGACAGATTCTGATGAGAAGGAGAAGGGGAGGAGCCTAAGAGACGAGGTGCATCATCGCAGAGCTGGCGGATGAGCTCAGACTGAGAAGGACACGTTCAAAGCTGGAGGAAGGGCACAGAACCAAGGACAAGAATAAAGGCGCGTCTGAGCTGGCAAGAATAGAACCCGTCCCGCTGCACCCCGCCTGGGGCTGAGGCTTGCAGAAAGGGCCAAGGGCAAGACAGCGTTTCAGAAGATTGGAGAGGGGAGAGGGAAAGAAGGGAGCTTTAAAAGTTTGGCTAGAATCAGGAAAACCTGCTTGGGGTGAGGGCTAGTTTAGCTTTCATGGATGACAGATACACCCAGATGCTATTTGTGGTTGATCTTCTCTGTAAGGAGAAAAGAATAAGAAGCATGGCTTTTTTTTTTTTTTTTTAATGAAAAGAATAGCACAAATATTAGCGAGAGAAAATTGGAACCCAGGACTGGGGAGAGGACATAGCTGTAAGAAGATGAGATCCCCATCACAGGAGGCATTCAAGCAGAGGGTAGAGGAACTTCTCATCATGGGTGTGGTAGAGGTGATTTCTCTGAGACTTTATAGACTGGACACAATCCATTGCTGGGCCTTCTGACCCTTGGTCCCCCTCCCACTCGCACACCACAGTGAAGGAAAGCTTGATAGTATCCTAGAGGCGCTCTTGCTTGCTTGGCTTTGGTGAGGAGGTGGTATAGAATGACAGCATCGCTTTCAGAGCCTTGGCTCAAACTGGGTACTTCTGGGCAAATCGGAACCTTACGATACGATGGCTTCATGACCTTAAAAGTACAACTCGGATATTCAGTTTGTTTTTTTTTAAACCGCCAAGCACTGAATGCAACCCCTGTCACGAAAAATCCTGATCCTCCTGCATTCTGTGCCCCTGCCCAGCCCCGACCCTCTGTGCCTCCCAGTCTGTTCTTGGTGGCCTTAGGCCTCACCGAGAAGCACAGAGGAGCAAGGCGAGGGCCTCTCTGCTGGATGGTGGGGACAGCCAGACCCTGCTTTCCTCCACCTCTGCCTTTCCCGTTTGTTTTCCTCCTGTCCCCTTCTCTGCCTTTAAGGCTGGCAGGATTAGCTGACAGGGATGAGCCCGGGCCCCTGTCGTCCGTCTGTCCATCCAGTGAGGGGATGGTGGGGATGCTCACGTGATCCGTCAGACTCCCGCCCCCCGACCCCCCCACCATCAAGGATTTACGAGGTGCCTCGAGGTCCACTCCCCGTGTGGTGACTGCAGGTGGGAGGGAAGGAGACAGAGACAGGGTCGCCCTTGGCTGGAGGACAAGACTCCGCAAGACATTTTCTTTGACCTTGAGAAGTCCTTCCACCAGCCCTGCCTCTCTGGAGACCTAGACGGGGGTGTCTGGAACTTACCCTGTTGGTGGGCTGCTTGCACACATTCTCTAGCTCAGTTGAGCCCAATTCCCGGTCTGGGAGACAGGGTGAGTGCAGGACCCAGGGCCGCTGTGGGTATCAAGGCTGCAGTCACCTTGATACCCGCAGATGTCAGAGTCTCGCTCGGCCCGCCCTGCCCTGGGCTGACTGCCTTTCTCCCCTGCTCTGCCTTTAGATCCCAGCCGCCTCTTTTCAGGCCCAGTGGAGCGTCTTCTCACCTCTCTGGGCCCCAGCGTGTGATGCAAGGGGCCGGGTAGTCATGCAGCCGCCTGCTCCCCTTTCAGGAGAGGAGCCTCCAGTCTCTGGAGTCTTTCAAGTGCCTTTCCCTTTTTTTTTTTCAAGATCAAACAAATAAACCTGTTGTTTATTCTTTTTATATACAACATCTGATGGCCGCAGAAAAGAAGCGAAAAGGGTGTCTAATAAGAGTCACCACCTAAAAAAGTCACTAGGAGCATTTTGGTGGATATGATGTTTTCTGTCTTCCCCAGACACTGAGAATTCATCAGAGACAAGTCAGGCAGGGCCCCCGAGCTTTAAGAGCGCACATGTCAGTGGGAAAAATGACACGTAACCTATGTAACATCTACTGACGAGCAAGACAGCTCCCTCTCTCCTCTGCTTCCATCTCTCCTGCCATTGATTTCCTCCCCAGAAGCCTTCCTTTGGTTTCACACATCTACTCTGTGGCAGGAAGAGGCTTTTGTGTGTAACATGAGGTGCCGGACACACGTCTGGGGTGGGCTCTGTTCTGGGCGGGGAGAAGGCAGCCAGCACCTTGTCGGAGGCAGGATGATCAGGGCTCCTTGTCTCAAGGCTCCTTGTGCCCCACGCTGCCTGGGATCGACGGCTGTACCGCAGGGCGTGGAAGGAAGGGCTTCTTGTAGATGTGCCCTTGGGCCGAGTCACGGCGACAGCCGAGCCAGGGACCAAGACCCAGTTGACTACCAAGATGCCAGTTGCCAGGGCGGGGAGGGCTCCCGTTGCTCTTTCTTGCCTCCCAAGTGGTGTGAAGGGGAAGGAGGGGTGGTGAGGTGATGAGGAAGGCAGGGAAACTGAGAGGGGAGGGGAGGAGAACCAGCCTCGTTTCTATAGCAACCACACATGTGAGCCAGCTGCTGTCACCATGGAAACAAAGGGGAGCCTGCTCAGAGGCTGAGCGCTCTCAGGGGAAACACAATTTTTGACAAAAAAAAATACCCTTTGATAAAAATAAAGAAAAAATAATGAAAGCCACCCACTCTGGGATTCGGGGGCCCTGCCGAATGAGGTGACAAAGGAAAAGAGGGGGGCTGGGCCATGGGGGAGGAGGCTGCAGCCTGGCACTTCTGCCAGCTGCAGAGAGTTGCCGAGTCAGTATTTTTGAGCCAAGGGGGGCTTGGAGAGCACCCCACTTGATGGCTGAGGGACGGAGGTCCAGGGAGGGAGGCAGGAGGCTCCCTTCGGGTCCCAGGGCAGGAGGAAGCAGCTCAGGGAAACCCAGGGGCTCTTGGGAGAAGGGAAGGGACACACTGGTTCTAGCTGGTGGCTGACTGTAGCCTGGGGGCTCCTCTTGAGGCAGTGCGTGGAGATGGGGGCAGGGAAGAGAGACAGAAATGGCCAAATTTATGCCCCTTTCCCTAGAGTAGGGGGTATGGCAGGTGTTTTGGCCTCTTTCTTCTCCCTCTACTCCATCCCCTCCCTGGTGGCTCAGTGGTAAAGAATCCACCTGCCAATGTAGGAGATTTGTTTGAATTCTATCCCTCGGTTGGGAAGATCCACTGGAAAGGAAATGGCAACCCACTCCAGTGTTCTTGCCTGGAGAGTCCCATGGACAGAGGAGCCTGCTGGGCTATGGTCCATGGGGTCACAAAGAGTCGGACACGACTGAGCGACTAACACAGACACACACACACATTGCTGCTAAGCTCAGCTTTCCAGGGTTTTGGCTGTCTCTCAGGGGACCAAGCCCAGATGAGTCCCCACCAGCAGGGCTGGAGAGAACTTGTCAGCCAGAGCCCACAAGGGAGCCTCCTAGTCTAAAGGCAGGAGGGGAGGAAGGGTGGAAACGCCCAGAGAAGGATGAGCTGGCTTCTCCAGGGAAAGCCTCACTCAACCTAAAGCATCAGCATGATGGAGGCAGGGCAGCCAGGCAGCATCACGGGGCGCTCGGTTCTAGACTAGATATTTGGCCAGGAGGAGACGCTCTTGGTAAGGGGTCCCGTCCAGGGGCGATCAGTCAAGACACAGTTATTACAAGAAGGTGAGGGCTTAAAAAACAACAACAAAAAACAATCAATGCTTTAATACAAGGGTTTCTGAACTGCAGGTTCCTTGCAGTACAGCCGGCCCCCGGCCACAAAGAGACGCAAAGCGGGGGGCTCTGAGTGCCCTCCCAGTTCACCGGGAGCTTCTCTGCTCCTCTTTTTTATATGTTTTTTTTCTCCTTTCTCTCACATAGCACTTTCCCAAATGTCATCTCATGTGCTGCCCTCTGAGAACACAAGAGAAGCAGATGTGCTCAAACCCATTGTAAAGTAGAGGACACAGCCTCAGAGAGCTAGAATTCAGACCCCCCAGCTCCAGAACCAGACGCCGAAGACCCCGTTTCACAGGAAAGGGACAATGAGACGTAAGTGAAGGTGCCCTCTGACAGGCTCTCCCAAACTCTCCCTGAAGAGGACAGAGGTGAGAGAGGACGTGATCCACGGACGGCTCAGGTCAAGGACCCAACAGCCAGAAGTGATCTTGCTGCCTCTTGCCCTGGAGGTCCCTCCCCTCTCTCCTTGGGGGCTTTGTGGGGTCTCGGCCAGGGGGTGCGGGGACCCCCGGGAGGGAGAGGTGAAGACCTAAGGGGTGGCAGGGCCTGGGAGGGTGGGACTCTGCCCTCAGCTTCCAGGAGCGCCTCTTGCCTGCTTGTCAGCTGCCCTGGGCTCTCCCCACCGCCCCACCCCACTCCTCAGCCTCCAAGGCGGAGACCACGTGGGTGAGTTGCCATGGAAACTACGGAGTTCTCTTTGAAAGCCAGGCTGGTGGAATCAGAGCTGGCTGGGGGAAGAGACCCCGGCTGGGAACTGAGGTGGGGCAACCACACCTGTTTGGCCAGTGCCCTCCGGGGCTCAGCCCTTCTCACCAGAAACCGTCTGTTTTTAGGTTTCACCAAGAGCTCTTTCCCCATAGATGACCCGCCTCCCGCGGTCCCATGGCTGCTGCCCTCTTTCCCCACACCCGTCTGAGCCCCGTCCTGATTCCCCAGAAAAGAGGGAGTCGATTATCCCGGTTATACAATACGGGGTGGCAAAAACCCAAGAGAGACAGTTTTTGCCATACAAGGGGCGGGAACGGAACCTCAGGGATTATCAGGATTAAAGGATGTGTGTGTGTGTGTGTGTGGGAAGGAAGGGGGCCCGCTGGGACATGATGCTCCAGAGATGGGAACCCGGACCCCTACCCCATCCCCTACCCACCTGGTTCAACAGCAAGAAATCTGGCTTGGGCCAGGAAACCAGAAGGCTCGGAGTCTGACCCGAGATGGAGCCAGGGGCTTGAGCTAGCCTCAGTTAGAGTCCCCCCCAGCCACACCCAGGCCCCCCTGTGCCCTGCACAGGCCTGGTTTACAGACTGTGCTGGGACTGTGCTTGGGTCTTGTTGGCTGTCACTCTGCCCTGCCCCCCACCACTACTCCCAGTGATAGCAGAGGAGTTAAAAATTTTCTTTCTGCACTTTGCTGTGTGACTTGGGGCAAATTGCCTCCTCTGGCTGAGCCTCAGCTTCCAACCAAGAGGTAAAAAAAATAAATGCCTCATAAGGTTGCTGGGGATTAAAGCAGACAATGCATTCGAAATGCTTAGCATCGCACCTGGTGTCAACAAAAATAGAAGTATGATTACTATTATTACCTATCCCTCAACATCCCAAACAAGCCCCATCTCCTCCAGGAACCCTTTTTTCTTCCAAGGAGAGAAAACTGGCGCTCAGACAGGAGCAGCCACCGGTGCCAAGCACTTCCCGTGTGTGCGTTCTCTCCCTGCGTTCTCGCAGCCACCCCAGGATGGAGGTGCCTTTGTTATTATCCCCATTGCACAGAAGTGGATGGTGGGGTGCAGAAAGTGTCTTGCTCAAGGTTATCTGCTGCTAAGAAGCAGAATCAATATTTCAAGCTCAGCCTGTTTGGTTTTAAAGCCTCATGCTTTTTCTATTACAATGTGCCCCTCCTATATAAAACAACCCCCACCCCTCCCCAGCCCTTTGCTTCCAGTTTGAAGCAGGTTATGATTGCTTCTAAGTTCTTCCTTCTCACCTGGACTCACCAGGGCAGAGAGTAAGGAAGTAAGCAGAACCAGGGAAGGTGAAGATTCAGACACTCCCTGCTCCATGGGCTGCACGCAGCCGGGAGCTAGGAGCCAGGTGGGGCATTTGTGAGAAGCAGGTGGCCTGGCATAAGAATCCCGGCAGGGAGAGGGTTCCAGGTGCCCTAGGGGTCGTCTGGATCCCGTGACAGACTCTCCCCAACCCACTCTGATTTTCTGCTCTGCTCTGACCTTGGTTTCTGGACCCCAGTCTCCCAGGCCAGGGCTGGGGAGGGCTTGAGGGATGACCTTGACCTGGCTTTGTCTGCCTGGGGATTCAAAGTGTCTCTTTTAGGTGAAGAGAAGAGAGAGAGGAGGAGGTGGAGGGTAAGCGGGGAGAGAAAGGAGACACAGGAGGGAAGGAGGAGGAGGGAGGAAATGGGGAGGGGAAGGGAAGAGAAGCGAAGCTGCTGGAGGAGCGGGTGGAGGGAAGGACACAGGGGAGGGAGGCAGGCGAGGACGACTGGCTGCCAAGTGTGATTCTGAGCTCTGAGGGAGAAGAAAGGATGAGAAAGCAAGAAATCCGCTTCAAGAGAAGGATGGAAGGGGGAGGGCGATGAGGAAGGGCGAGAAAGTGAACGAGGGAGAGAGAAAGCTGCGGGTGGGGGGGAGGGGAAGGAAATGCACGGATGCGGCCTGGGGTAGGGGAGAGAAAGATGAACAAAGAGGAGATTGAGCAGCTGCCCCGTCTCCCTTCTGCCAAGGGAAGGCTGTGAGTGAATGCACTGGGAGCCAGCCCTGCTTGGTCTCAGTGGCTCCTGCCTGGCACCACATCCTTTCTGGCTCAGCAATTTCTTTGGGGGGTGGTAGGGGGTTGGGAGGCACGGGGACACCGTCCTCCGCCATCCATTCCTTTTCTGGAGCAGCATCTTGTCTGAGGTCCCAAGGAACCTCCCAAGTCTTCATGGCTAGCGCCTGGTCCTCAGAGTTCTCCCCAGGGGCACTGTCCCG
Organism: Bos grunniens; assembly: GCF_055505025.1. Classification (NCBI taxonomy): domain Eukaryota; kingdom Metazoa; phylum Chordata; class Mammalia; order Artiodactyla; family Bovidae; genus Bos; species Bos grunniens. The sequence goes on from NC_141174.1 coordinate 15,122,152, forward strand.
GACCACCTTTCCAGAAGCTTCCAAAGAGGCAGAAACCAGTTGCTGAGCAGGTGTGCACGCAGCCAAGGAATTCTCCCTTCCTCTCCCTGCTGAAACGTGACACGGTTCTTCTTCGGAGGCAGTGCCAAGCCGAAGGCTCCACTTTAACAAAAGAACTGAAATGAACTGAGATCTTAGTCGGAACTCAGCAGGTTGTGGGTTTCATCTCATCCAATCTTCACAGCAACCCTAAAGAGGTCCATACTGCTATTGTTTCCATTTTCCAGAAGGGAAAGGACAGCTAAGAGGGGCAAATGTTGATCAACAGGTGTTGATTTGCCCAGCTCACACTGAGGAGGGACCTGGGGGTCTAACTGGTGGAGACAGAGGTCAAGGCCTTCCTGAGATTTAAATCCAGGGCAGGGGCTGAGGCTGCAGGATGTGGGTGCAGGGTTGGCAGCTCTGAGGGGCCATGGGGGAGCTCATGGTCTACGATGGTTCTGGAAGGTCTTGGAAGTCTCCGTGCCTCAGTTTCCCCACCTGACATCAGCATTGCGGGAGGAATGTGTTGGGGTGGGGTGGGGGCGGAGGAGCTGGCCTGAAGAGCCAGGGCACAAAGTGAGGCCCTCTGTGAGGGTGGTGTCCACTTGGCAGGGAGGAAGACCTGGCCATGTGGAAGGAAAGCTGTGTAAATAGCATGCCCTTCCCATCAGGATCTCCAGGGAAGTCTGGCTGGGTTGGTAATACAGCCCTGCTTTCATGAGGCTTCCATGAACCTTTCAATAAAGCGCTTTGATCTATGGGCTCACTCACAGACACACACACACACACACACCTCATACTTATCTTCACAGCCACCTTCCAGGGCACATAAAGTATGCCTGGCTTTATTTTATGAGGCTGGAGGAAGCCAAGGTCACTCAGCCAGCAACAGGGAGAGCAGATGGAGCCTGGATGCAAAGGCAGTGTGATAAAGTTGCTGCCCTCAAGGGTACCCCGTGGACGTCCAGGGCAACAGCGGGTCCTCAGCACCCACTCTGCGCCCAGGCCTCATCCCCTCTCCCACCTCCACAATACCCAGGGGGGTCATTCCTCAGACCCTGCTTATGCTATTATTCCCTTGGCACTGCCCGGCAGCCTCTCTGAGTCCCTCTCCAGCCTGAGTGAGGAGCTTTGCCTGCCCCTCATCGCCCTGCAGGGCCCTGCTAGATTCTTCTGTCACCTTGGGTCAGGGTCCACGTTAGAGTACAGGTTTGGCAAAGGGCTTCCCCTCTGACCCCCCGGCCCCCCTGCCCTGCAAGATGGCAGCTGCCCTTCCCCAGGGACCAGGGATGCAGCGGCTCTTGTAGCCTGTGGTTACCATGGTGACGGCCCTCCGTTGGTTTCCGTGGGGGGCGGTGGTGAGGGCTGATGTCAGGGATGGCGTGTGTGAGCGCCTGCACTGTGTGTCCATTTTCAGCTCCAGGTGAGCGGCGGGGGCCCTCAGGGAGTGGGACCCCTGCCTCCAGGTGGGGGGCTGTCTCTCCCTGAAGCACTGTCTCAATAAGCTCAGCTGCGTCCTGGGGGCAGGGAAGACTGCATGAGAGACTGGAGGACACTGAAGTGAAGAAGGATGCTCCAGAAGGAAAACGGGAGGTTGGGGGGGCAGGTGGAGATGGGCATCCATACAGTTGTCCAAGGCGGAAGGCCTGGGTGGAGGCGGGGCGGGGTAGGCAGGAAGGAGGGAGCCAGGGCGGCAGAAGGGGGACCAAGAAGGATCCAGAGCCTCAGGGGGGCAGACCTGGGGAGGGCTGGGCCCCTTATTTCTGCCATCCACAACCCCCACCTTCCCGGAGTGGGTGGGGTGGGTGGGGGTCTCCTGCTGCGCTTCCCCCCCAGGCCGAGAGAAGGTCCCTCTGCTCCTCCGACATGATCTGTAATTTCCGGCAGACATTTGAGGTCCCTGACATCTGCATAATGTGGGCCAGTCTCTTAGCAACGGGGAACAGCTGTCTGGCATTTCCAAGATTAAACTGTAACTATACACGGTCCTTGCCAGGGGGAGGGGGAGGGAGAGAGGGGATAAACACTGCCTCCTGGCATTTTCAAACTCATTTAGCTTTTATTCATTTCCTGCCTCCAGTAAAGAGGCCAGAGATTCAGGCTGGGCCAGGCTGTTCCACCCCTGTCTCTACCATGGTTGCTGAGGTTGCAGATGGCTCTTCACCCAGATCTTTTGGCTCATGGGAGCGGGGAGAGGGGTCGGGATACAGCACTAGCCTCTTTGGGTTTTATTGTATTTGTTTTATGTAGGTGTGGTGATCCTGGCACACACAGGGTAAGGTGCTGCCCAGGAAGAAAGGCTGTGTGGTCCATCAGTTGAAGCCCCCAAGGTGGCTCCAGCCTGGTTTCATTTCCTCCAACTCGCTCCATGATCTTGGGCCAAATCCCTTTTACCTGTCTGCACCTCCATCTCCCCGTCTGTAAAAGGACATGATTCTTCTACCATCCCGAGGGCTGCTGTGAAGATAAAACGAACACGCGCTCAGGCAGTGGAGCCCTGATTGATGGTGATGGTGCCTCTCATCCCCAGTTCCCCCACCTGCTCATCATCCATGTCAGCAACCTCAGGCTCTGCTCTGGGGGACAGAAGTGGACGCAGTCCATTTTCCCCCGGGAGCCACCACCTTGAACTCCTGTTCCCTGGAGCAATGACTAACCCCGAGGGACTGAAGCTGAACTCGGCGGTCCCCATCAACATCATCCCGGGGCCTGGGCAGCTCCTGTGTCCCAGTCCTGCAGCCGGCCCTGCCGGCTCCTGCCATTTGGCCGCAGCTCCTGAACTCGTGAGAGTGTGGTGTTTTGGTTTTGCAGCGAGAAGGAAAAAATTAAAGGCCGGGTGTGGGGACAGGAGAGGAAGAGGGAGGAGGAGGGAGAAACCCTTGAGCGGCCTGGGCCGGCCAGTTCCAGGAATGCGTTCTCGGACATCAGTGCCAAAGCAGTGACCCAGGCGGGGCGGCCAGGCCGGGAGAAGGGAGAGGCCGGCTCCAGGGCGAGAGCTTGCCTCTTCCCCACCCCCCTAACCCTCCCACCCTGGCTGCCTCTGCTGACTCATCGCCGCTCCAGCTGGCAGGAGCCTTTTCTGGGGATGGCTGTTGCTAAGATTCCTCGGACATGACTGATTACTTCTCCTCGAGCCTGGTGAAAACATGTTTGTAGATTGCACGCAAACACACGCACCCGCTCCTGTGGATACCTGCCCACGTGGGTTTTGTGCCCAAGTGTGTGTCTTCTTCACCCAGGTCACCAGACATGCCTCCTGTTGTTCCCCAAGATTCCCTGACACTTAGCTTAGCTGCTAAGCCCTAGGGTCCTGAAGAAGGGCGCAGACACGCCAGGTTTCCCCCACCCCGGCCAGTAATTCAGGCAGTGGGGCGGCCGCCAGTGTCTGGGCCTGCTTTAATCTGAAGGAGTTTTCAGGTTGCCTTGAACACATTCTTGGCCTCTGTCCCTCCTCCCCTCCCTGGGTTGCTCAGTGGCCTTCATTCTGCTGTAATGATCTAATCTTCCCTTCTCCCTCTGCCTGCCAGTTTTTTTGATGTTTGCTGTTCCAGGCACTCAGCTGGGAGCTGGAATGTTCTAGAGCTGGATTCCTGGCCTGGACCTGACGCCCCAGGGGGCTCCTGGCGGTGGGGGAGTGGGGAGAGCTGCCCAGTGGCTCTGTTGCCCTGGAGAGGGGGGACCGCAGTGAGGATTCATGGATGACAAGTGCTCGGTCTTTCTCTGGGCTCTGCCGGGCCCCAGAGTCTTGGCTGGGGGGGTCCAAGGGCTCGGAGCGGGGGGATGTCAGCGTGCAGCCGTGGACACCCAGCCTCTGGTTGCCAGCGCCGCGTATGAGCTTAGTCACCTTGGGCTCTTGCTGCCTTGGTTTCCCCACCCGCTGGGCTGAAATTGGACTCCTTGAGGAGCCTGCCAGGGTTTTACCATGACAGGGCTTGGCAGGGTGCTTGGGCACCAGGCAAGGTTGTTTGTCACGGGTTCTCGCCGGGGTGGAGGGGCAGGCGGGCCCGTGCCAGCACGGAGCCCACGCGCTTCCTCTCGCCAGCTCTGCTGGGCTCAGGCTCAAGTGTGGCTTCTTTACAGGGACCCACCCCGGGGGCCCAGATCCCATGAGCAGGCGCTCTCAGCCGTGATTTAGTGGCGGTTGCTAAGGAAGGCCTGGTACCCAGCCTGGAGGGTTGAGCTGTGGCCAACCTGGATTCGGTAGGCGAGGCGAGGCTCCTGCCAGCCGCAGGAAAAATCCTCTTTTCTGAGCTCAGGGTCCTCTGGCCTAAGATGAAGACAAGGCCGGGTTCACGGCTCCTGCTGATTTTGACATGAGATGATGCAGGGCAGGAGTGGAAATGAAGAGTAAAGCAACGACAAGATGTAAAACGGGCTTTAGGCATCAGTCTGTTGCCTAATGCTCCTGGCAGCGGGACCCGTCTACTCCAGGGACCACTGCTGGGACCCCAGAGTTCAGCCTCTGGGCTTCCAGGCACATGAGCTTCCTTTTTGACTGTTTTACTCTGTAATTCCCAAACCTGACAACCCAGATAGAAGCTCTAGCCCCCTCCTGGTGAGAGTAAGGCTAGCAAGCGGGGTGCTGGCTTTGTCCAGTGCGGCTGCAGTTGGGGGTGTGGGCCAGCTATTTTCCAGATAAAGGAAACAGAGGTGCAGAAATGTAAAGAGAATGAGATTGTTAGTCGCTCAGTCATGTCCGACTCTTTGCGACCCCAGGGCATGTAGCCTGCCAGACTCCTCTGTCCATGGAGGAAGAGGAGTATTTTCTCCAAGGAGTATATATCTCCAAGCAAGAATACTGGAGTGGGTTGCCATTCCCTTCTCCAGAGCATCTTCCTGACCCAGGGATTGAACCCGGGTCTCCTGCATTGCAGGCGGATTCTTCACCGTCTGAGCCACCAGGGAAGCCCAGAGTTGTAAAGAAGCATCTAGTAAGTAATAGGGCCAGGATTCCAGCCACAGAAGTTTGTCTCCAGAGCCCAGACCTTAACCACGTCCCTTATCGTCTCCCCGTAACTGTCATGTCCCAGGATGGCAAAGCAACACCAGGCACTTTCACCTTCCCCGCTGTTGCTATGGGCAGAACAGAAAACTATTCCCATAGTCCGTTTCCAGCTCGGCTTCAGCCTCTGCCCTCCGGGGAGCCCACAGATTGGTGTCTCGTGAGATGAGCGTCATGGCCAGTTTTATTACTTCATTCGCTGCTGAATGACCTGAGGCAGAGTGACCTTCAGCCGCTTGGACTGTCTCCTCCCCTTCTGTATCGTAGGCTTATGGGACTCCTGGCTTCCTTTGTTGTTCTGACATGCAACAGATCTTAGAAATGCCTTCTTCTAGCACAAAGTTACAGATGCTACCGATGTGCCTGCTCTCAGACGCGCAGACACAGGTACACACACATGCAGAGACACATAAAGGAGCAAAGTCTTAAACAGACCCCGCCAGATCAGTCAGGCTTCTGGGAGTCTTGTGTGTTTGTTGCATTTTCTGCGCTAGGAATGATCAGGGAGCAGCTGTGAGCAAACACTGACTAGCTGGGCTCTCACACACTTGTAGTTATCACGAGCTTTTTTAGCCAGTGCTGCACACACACAGACACACACACGTGTTCTTGTTCCTGAGTCTTGTCTTCCTGTCTAGACCCAGACCATAACGCATTTGGGAGGAGGATGCATCCCCAATACTGCTTGCCATGGTGCAGCCTCCATTGGGTGATCAGTTTGTCTTTGTGCTTTGATGGGTAAAGGAAGGACAGTGGGTGATTTATGCTAACAGAATTTTTTAGTTCGATGCATCCACCACCCTTCTGATACCTTCAGTAGCCAGTACTGGGACCAAATCCCTCATCCCTCTATCTAAGCAGGCTTCTCACTCAGCTCCCCCATGCCGACCTCCCAGCGCCTGCAAAGGGTGCATCCTGCATCCCTTTGACCTCTACCCATCCCCTCCCTTCCTTTTCCATTTCACACACAGGGCTTTGAGTCAGTCACACACATACTGCCTTCTTCTCCCCCTCAACCCCTTTGATTTTCCTTTCCGGGGAAGAGCTAGGTGGAGGCCTCTGCATGGCTGTCAGAAACAAAAAGGCTTGGAGCTGAAGGGGCTGAGCCCCAGGCCTGTGGGAGACACCCGGTGAGAGCCTGTGTTCAGTCGCTCAGTTGTGTCTGACTCTTTGCGACCCCATGGACCTTAGCCCACCAGGCTCCTCGGTCCACGGGGATATTCCAGGCCACCCCATGAATGCAGTGAAAGGAATACTGGGGTGGGCTGCCATTTCCTACTCCAGGGGATCTTCCCGACCCAGGGATTGAACCTGCACCCACTCCTCCTCATTTAGACATTCCCTCCCTTGAAGCCCGCCTGGGGAACCGGAAGTACCAGAACTGTAACCGGACCCCTGGGAGCCGCAGGGTGAGCCTGTGGCAGTCTTCAGGAGGGTGGGGCCTGAGGAAATTAAAATGCTCCGAGTCCTGCTGCAATACCCAGGGCCTCCAGTGCGTGGCGCCTCGGGGTTTAGAGGCTGGAATGAGTGAGTGAAGTCGCTCAGTCGTGTCGGACTTTTTGCGACCCCATGGACCGTAGCCCACCAGGCTCCTCTGTCCACGGGATTTTCCAGGCAAGAGTACTGGAGTGGATTGCCATTTTAGGTGAGGACAAAACACACGTGCGTTCATCCGTCTCCCTCCACGGCCCGAGGAGGATGGGAAGGAAGCCAGTGATGGTGCCTGCTGGCTTCTGGGCTCTGGTTAGGCTGGAAGTGACTAGTCTGAGCCTCCCCTGCCCACCTGACTGTACAGCAGCTTTGCTTGGGGGTGAGGTGAGGCGGGGGCGGGGGCGGGGGCTCTGCTCCCTGGAGCTGAAGAGATGTACACAGTGTACGTGGCCCTTTCTGTGGCGGGGGGGTAGCCCCAGGAAGCTGAGCAGAGCTCCTGGAGCCGGCTTGCTGGGATGGGGGTGTGCCTAGCATCATCTCCCCCTTGTGTCAATTCAGGCCTGGGATGAGACCTCTGCTGTCCCCAGTCTCATGGAGCACGACGCGTGTCTTTGTAGGGGTGCTTCTCCTGGCCTTGAGGCCGGGGGACAGGGCCGCCCCTCTGCTCCACCCGGGCCTCCTGCCTTGGCTTCCCCAATCCCCTAGGGTCGGTGGGTGGAGAAAATCTCTCGCCATCATCGTCGGCCTGCTGGTTACACAGCGACCCCTGGTGGTTATTGGGCACCATTACAGGGAGCCTTTTATGGGGTCCTTGGTTCCAGCATGACTGCAGCCATGAAGTAAAAAGACGCTTACTCCTTGGAAGAAAAGTTATGACCAACCTAGACAGCATATTAAAAAGCAGAGACATTACTTTGCCAACAAAAGTCCGTCTAGTCAAGGCTATGGTTTTTCCAGTAGTCATGTTATGGATGTGAGAGTTGGACTGTGAAGAAAGCTGAGCGCCGAAGAATTGATGCTTTTGAACTGTGGCGTTGGAGAAGACTCTTGAGAGTCCCTTGGACTGCAAGGAGATCCAACCAGTTCATCCTAAAGGAAATCAGTCCTGAATGTTCATTGGAAGGACTGATGCTGAAGCTGAAACTCCAATACTTTGGCCGCCTGATGCGAAGAGCTGACTCATTTGAAAAGATCCAGATGCTGGGAAAGATTCAAGGCGAGAGGAGAAGGGGACAACAGAGGATGACATGGTTGGATGGCATCACCGACTCAATGGAGATGAGTTTGAGTAGGCTCTGGGAGTTGGTGATGGACAGGGAGGCCTGGTGTGCTGCAGTCCATGGGGTCACAAAGAGTGAGACACGACTCAGCGACTGAACTGAACTGAACTGGTTCCAGCACCCCACTGGGCATCTGAGCAAGGGGTTGGGTTGTGTGCGTGTGCATGTGTGTGTGTGTTTGGGGTGTCTCAGTCTATTCCCACCATTTTCCCCCAGCCCAGAGTCCTGGGCACTGGGGGACAAGGATATAAATTTTGGAAGGATTCAATGCTCCATGTCACAAGGACTTCTGAGGGCCTGTCCAGGTTTTGATGAGGTAACTGTTGGCCAGTAGGATTGGATGAGGTTTCCAGAAAGGTCTTAGAGGGACTTGACCTGGGTTAAGCCCTCTGCTTCAGCTTGGGAATGTTTGGGGGCAAACTTGCCCTCAGGGGTGAGTTGAAATCTGTGCCACGCCCTGAGCCAGAATTAACAGACCCTGGTGGGGACCCGCTGGGTGATCTGATTCCACACAGTTCCTCTGGCAGCGACCATTCCCCCACCCCACCCCCAAACACACCAAGGGGCTGCACCTGTGTGCTTTTAGGACCGCAGAATGAATGGGAAGGGCTTTGAGCAGCCGGTTGTCCACCTCTTATTTTTCACACGACTTAGGCAAGATATGGGGCTACTGAATGGAGAACCGCCCCTAGGGCACCTCCCTCCCTGGAGGCCAGGCGGCAGCAGGTCACTTCCTGTGGACTGTGCCAAGCTGGGAACCAAGTTGGTCCTCCCTCAGAGCACTGCCCGGTGTCTGAATGCAGGGCCTTCCCTGCCGATTCTCTCTGGAGGTCATAGGCACTCTTGCTTTTCTCTCCTTCCTCAGTTACTCTGGGTTGAGAAGTGCTGGATTTAGACTGGTGGGCTGGAATCCAGTTTCAGAGTATCACTGTGTGACCTTGATTCCCAAACCATTTCGTGCCTCAGTCTCCTCATCTGTATAATGGTCATGCAGGTACCTTCCAGTTTTTGAAAGGTTGCTTTATGCCACTTTGCTTTTGAAAAAGACCATTAGTACCTGTTTTTGCTAACTGAAATCCAAAGAGGATTTTTGCTTTTATGATAAAAAAGGTATAAAGTGAAGACAGCATTCAGCGTTCGTTTTGCTGCAAGCATTATATAGAGGCAATGCACACCCCAAACAGTGAGGGTGGCCCCACCAGGCTCGTTCCCAGGAAACTATACTCAACATGTCAAACTCAAGTCACTTCAAGCTTTGAACTGTGTCTGAGCATCTGTTTCTTCCTTTCCTCAGTTTAGTTCAGTTCAGTTCAGTCGCTCAGTCGTGCCTGACTCTTTGTGACCCCATGGATTGCAGCACGCCAGGCCTCCCTGTCCATCACCAACTCTCGGAGTTTACTCAAATTCATGCCCATTGAGTCAATGATGCCATCCAACCATCTCTTCCTCTGTCATCCCCTTCTCCTCCCACCTTCAAACTTTCCCAGCATCAGGGTCTTTTCAAATGAGTCAGCTCTTCGCATCAGGTGGCCAAAGTATTGGAGTTTCAGCTTTAGCATCAGTCCTTCCAATGAATATTAGGATGGACTAGTTGGATCTCCTAGCTGTCCAAGGGACTCTCAAGAGTCTTCTCCAACACCACAGTTCAAAAGCATCAATTCTTTGGCTCATCAATTTCTCTCCTAGGATAGCTACTTTATTTTATGCCATTTCAGCAAACAAAATGTTTCATAGAAACACTCTACTTCCAGGTAGTGGGAGAAGCTTGTAATGCTGCCTACTTGGCAGGGCTGTTATAAGGACTTAGTGAGTTAAGGTATGGAAAATGCTTAGAACAGCCTAGAAGAGACTTCCCTGATGGCCCAGTGACTAAGACTCCATGCTGCTGATGCAGGGGGGTTGGATTTGGTCCCTGGTCAGGGAACTAGCTCCTGGAGAAGGAAACGGCAACCCACTCCAGTATTCTTGCCTGGAAAATCCCATGGACAGAGGAGCCTGGCGGGCTGCAGTCCATGGGGTTGCAAGGGTCGGACACGACTGAGCGACTACACCCCCACCACCACCAGGAAACTAGATCTGCTCGCAACTAGGAGTTCAAATGCTGCAACTAAAGATCCTGCAACGAGGAGCTCGGGCAACAACTGAGACCTACGGTGGCCAAATAAATATTTGGAAAAAAAAAAAGGAACAGCCTGGCATGTAATTACTGCTGAGAACGCCGGCTAAGAATCATTTCCCCACCCCCCACGTGGGGCCTTCTGGTGGAGGTGGAGGGGAGTGTGTCTTGGTCGGCTTCGGCTGTCATAGCAACATGTCATAGACTGGATGGTTTAAAGAGCAGACACTTATTTTCTCACAGTTCTGAAGGCTGCCACGTCTGAGATGAGGGTTCCAGCGTGGTCAGGTTCTGCTGAGAGCCCTCTTCCTGGTGAGCAGACGGCTGCCTGCTAGCTTTCAGCTCACCTGGACTTCCCTCGGAGTCTGTGTGGGAGAGAGATTTCTGTCCTCCTCTTCTTAAAAGGATACCAAGTCTATTGGTCAGGACTGTACTCTTATGATCTCATTTAATCTTAATTTTTAAAAATTTTATCTTTATAAATATTTTTAACACCAGAAACATGTTGTATTGGGGTATAGCCGATGAACAGTGTTGTGATAGTTTCATGTTGACCTCACTTGATCTTAATTGCTTCTTAAAACCCTCGTCTCCAAACACAGCCGTATTGGGGGTTAGGGCTTTAGCATATGAATTTTGAGAGGAAACAATTCAGCCCATAGCCGAGTGGAACACTGCTCCGAGAACCCAGGTGCTGTGGGCACACCCGCCAGGGACACAGAGACCCAGACCTTTTTTTAGCCCTGTGGCAGGAGCTGGTTTTCCCAGGGGGAAGAACGGTATCAATCTGCTAGGAATCAACCAGGCCTGATGGGCTCCTCTGTCCATGGGAATTCTCCAGGCAAGAATACTGGAGTGAGTTGCCTTTTCCTCCTCCAGGGGATCTTCTGACCCAGGGATCGAACCTTTGTCTCTTATGTCTCCTGCATTAGCTGGCGGATTCTTTACCACTGGGAAGAATGCGTTCTAAGCCCTAGGTCCCTGCAATTGCAGTGCCAGGGGGGTAGACTTCCCCTGATGGGTGCCAAATATTGAGGGCAGAGCTCATGTTGATGTGTACTATACCCCAAGAACCCCTGCTCCCCATCTCTCCAACCTAGGGAGAATCCACTGCTGTGAGCTGTGCATTACCAATCCCACTTGCCTATTTTCCTGGGTGCTGTGCAGCCTGGGGCAAGGACATCCTTTTTCAAGGCGGGTATCAAATTTGAACTTGAAAAACTTGCATGGTGGCATTGGGTCTGGGTTAGGTTAGATCTCCCCTTCATAGGGCTGAGGTTGAGCCATGTCAAAGCACATGGCGGGTGAGATGTGTGGGGCAGTTCTGAGGTTTGTTGCCTCAAGCTGGAGATATAAGCTGGTAGATTCTGCCCCTCCATATGCTCAATATCCCTTCTCACAGCCCTACTGCTAAAGGGCTGTACTAGTTAGCACTGTTTCCGTTGTAGGTTATTGAAACCCAAATTAGACTAGCTTAAGCAAAAAAAGTATCACTTTCAGGCACAGTTTGATCCAGGGATTTAAACAACGTCATCAGCCTTTATCTGCCTCTTGGGTTCTCCGCTAGACTGTGTTCTGTATACTGGCTCTGTTCTAAGCTGGTAGCCTTAGACTCATCTTTCCAACCTAACAAGTCCCTAGAAACATCACTTCTGTCTTCCCTAAACCAGGGAAGAGTCTCAGGTGGCTTGCACAGGAGCATGTCCATCAGTGAACCAATTAGCACGGGGAGGGACCTCTGCCTGGGTGGTGGAACACTTGCCCATCCCTACACTCTTGAAAGGGGGTTGTTGTTTAGCAGCTAAGTTGTGTCTGATTCTTTGGGACCCCATGGACTGCAGCACACCAGGCTTCCTTGTCCATCACTATCTCCTGGAGCTGGGGGTAGGGCAGCATGATTGACAGCTGCCCCGCTACCACCTGGAGAAGGAGAGAAGCTCGCAGGGTGAGTAGAGGAAGCAGGAGGGGAAGTGAGTCGCATATGCAAAAGCCATGGCTGCCACCTTCTTCCAAGAAGGACCTGCCCAGGCTTTTTGTCTACAAATCAGAACGTCAGCGCAGGAGTGTTCAAGCTCATCAAGTCCGCCCCAGTTTACTAGACAAAGAGAGCTGAGGCCACGGTAAGTGCCTTGCTCAAAGTCATCTTCTAGTCTCCTGCAAAGGCATGACATCATTCCTGGCTCCAGCTCTAATTATTCCAGTCAAGAGCCAAGGGCAGTGGCCAGAGGGCTGTTTGAGAATCCCCTCTTCTGCCAGAGAGCCAAGAGGTGAGGGGGTTTGGCAGCGGGCTCTTCGCTGATCAGCCCAAGGCATTTGTCTCCCCTGCTTCTTGCCCTTCTCAGGATTTACAGGCCAGGAGCCCCCACCCCCCACCCCTTCTCCATCTGCCACCTGCTGAGGACAAGGAGACTGCACATGGCTATCAGGGCCCAAGAAAGTGTGGCTGGGAGACTGGCTAAGAAGGGGAAGGGGAGGTTACAAAAGCAGGGAGCCAGATCTCCATGTGTGGGAGTGATTCATCTGAGGGTCAGAAAGCTGTGCAGACTTTTAGCGGGGGTGCCGTAGGTTTGAAAAGCATAGTAAATTCTGATCAACGTGGGACTGATTCTCAACCCAAATCATTTACAGGTGCTGTCTTCATCAGGGGTCCGAACTCGGGGCAGGACATGAAGTTGGGCGAGGAACCAGAAGGGAAGGCAGCCGCCCTGCCCTCCCTCTGGCCTCATGATCTCAGGTTTTCTCTCCATCTCTGTGCACATGGCCACCTGGACCCGCCTTCACATGTCCTCCGTGTGACCACCCACCTCCCACCCTACCTGCGTCCTGCCTGCCCTTCCACTAGAGCATTGCTCTGCTTTCCTTTCGCTCCAGAAATTCTCCTGTATCTGCAGACCGGCTAGGGTCGTGCCTTCTCTAGTGGCTGCCTTGGTGGCTCTGACCCTGCTTTGCCGCCCCAGGGGACATTTCACTATGTCTGGAGACATTTGGGTTGTTGCCTATGGAGGGGTACTCCTGGCCTCTGGTGGGAAGAAGCCAGGGATGCTGCTAAAACATCTTATTCTGCATGGGATGGCCCCCACAGCAGAGAATTATCCAGCCCAGTGTATGAATGGTGCTGAGGTTCAGAAACACTGCAGCTTAGAGGGCCTGGGGCCGTGTTCCTCAGCTTTGACTCACTTCCCTCAGGCTGAACCTCCTCCTCCAGGAAAGCTGGTTTGCCTGGGTTCAGATCCCAGCACCCCTCCGTCCACTAGCTGGGTAACCTTGGGCAAATAACTCAGCCTCTCTGGGTCTGTTTCTCATCCAAAATGGGGTGTACGAGAGCATCGACCTCATACTGTTGTGAAGGGTAGGTGACTTTCAGTGCAGTTCAGTTCAGTCCCTCAGTCGTGTCCGACCCTTTGCGACCCCATGGACTGCAGCACGCCAGGCCTCCCTGTCCATCACCAGCTCCTGGAGTTTACTCAAACATGTCCATTGAGCCAGTGATGCCATCCAACCATCTCATCCTCTGTCGTCCCCTTCTCTTCCCACCCTCAATCTTTCCCAACATCAGGGTCTTTTCAAATGAGTCAGTTCTTCACATCAGGTGGCCAAAGTATTGGAGTTTCAGCTTCAACATCAGTCCTTCCAATGGAAGGTGACTTTACATCATCTATATATTAGAGGACTCTGAGATATATGTATATATATATACACACACACACACATATATACATATACAGAGAGAGAGAGAGAGAGCTGGGCTGTGAGAAAGCACTCACTATATGCCAGTGGTATTTACTCAGTGGTCCTCTGGGTTGACTCTCCCTTAGGGAACGTTTTGGAAATTTCCTGTACCTTTGAGGGTGGAGGTGAGTGGATATTGTCTTGTACTGTAGTCTTGTCTGAGAATTTACCTGTTGAAATACTTGTTTTATTAGAAACTTTTTTTTTCCTTTCTAGGGCATCAGTTAAGGCATCAGGTTGACAAACAAATATTATGTTTCTAGATAGGTTATACTATCAACAAATTTACTTGCAGGTTATTGAAGAATTACACAGTATTTTTAAACGTTTGCAGGTGTGTTGTTGTGGCTTATAAGTTTGAGGTGACTGAGCTCACGGGACCACTCTTATGATTTTTGAGTGAGATCCCCACCCCCACTCCATCCAGTTACCAACCAGGGTTCTTTGCCTCCTTAATCAACCAGAAAATGATCGGAGGCCAGATGATCCAGGCAAGGCTTTACTGGGGCCCTGCTATGGTTTTTCCTGTAGGATGTGAGAATTGGACTACAAAGAAAGCTGAGCGCAGAAGAATTGAAACTTTTGAACTGTGCTGTTGGAGAAGACTCTTGAGAGTCCCTTGGCCTGCAAGGAGATCCAACCAGTCCATTCTGAAGGAGATCAGTCCTGGATATTCATTGGAAGGACTGGTGCTGAAGCTGAAACTCCAATACTTTGCCACCTGATGTGAAGAGCTGACTCATTTGAAAAGATCCTGATGCTGGGAAAGATTGAAGGAGGAGAAGGGCACGACAGAGGATGAGATGGTTGGATGGCATCACTGACTCAATGGACATGGGTTTGGGTGAACTCTGGGAGTTGGTGATGGACAGGGAGGCCTGGTGTGCTATGGTTCATGGGGTCGCAAAGAGTTGGACACAACTGAGCGACTGAACTGAACTGCTCAAATGGGGGGAGAGAGAAGAAGCAACAGGTTCCCTTGTTTGCCCTGCTCCCCACTCCCCACTGAGCCTGTCCCTTACGTGGGTGAAGGTAGGGATGTGTCCGGGGGTCAGGCCTGGGGGGTGACCTAGGTGGACTGCCACCTCTTAGGCGGTGGTCTGTCCAGGGATGTTTGCAGTACCCTGCTTTTGCTCTCACGGAGAAGGCAATGGCACCCCACTCTAGTACTCTTGCCTGGAAAATTCCATGGACGGGGAGCCTGGTAGGCTGCAATCCATGGGGTCGCTAAGAGTCAGACACAACTGAGCGACTTTCATTTTCCCTTTTCGCTTTCATGCATTGGAGAAGGAAATGGCAACCCACTCCAGTGTTCTTGCCTGGAGAATCCCAGGGACGGGGGAGCCTGGTGCGCTGCTGTCTATGGGGTCGCACAGAGTCGGACACGACTGAAGTGACTTAGCAGCAGCAGCAGCTTTTGCTCTCAACACCCTGTTTTTGCTCCAGGATCCTTAAAAGTGGCAGTTGGGTGTTTTGATCTCTTGGTGTCTTTTGGGTCAGAATTTGCCCCAACCTCGGCATGCGTGGGGTTATTTTTAGTCCCATACGGTTTCTTTGTATTTTGTTGCTCAGGGAGAGGTGTGACCAGGTGCAAGCATGTAGCTCCGCTACAAAGGGTCCCAGGTCCCAGCCTGTCTCACCCCTACCCTCTAAACTGAAGACTTGGCACAGAGGCACATGTTGAAGCAACTCTCCGCAGCTCTCTCCCTGCCCTCTAGAC
This sequence comes from Bos grunniens, assembly GCF_055505025.1. Lineage (NCBI taxonomy): Eukaryota > Metazoa > Chordata > Mammalia > Artiodactyla > Bovidae > Bos > Bos grunniens. The sequence goes on from NC_141174.1 coordinate 15,137,451, forward strand.
ACACCCAGGATGAACCCGATCCAACACTGCCCTCTGCCCTCCTCCACCTGCTCTGCAAGCGCAGGCCCGCAAGAGTGGACCTCAACCGCGTGGGCACGCAGAGCCAGGCTGGGGCACCCCCAGCAGAGGCAGGCACCCAGCCCCACCTGCTGCCTGGTCTAGAAAAAGTCCCAGTGTTCTGAGGAAAGGTTTCGCTTCCCACTGCACTCTCCCGTCCACTCAGCCCCGGGCTCCTGCATTTCAGTGTTGGTCTGGACTCCATACCTTCCCCTCCCCCGAGAGAAACACTCGGTGCGCTCTGTCATATTTATCCTTGTTATGAAATGATTGTTGTAAGAAAAAATGGACAGTCACAGAAATAGAAGTCACACCTTCTCCTGTTATACAGAAACAATTCTGCTAATATTTTGATTTTTTTCTTGGAAATCACACCCCTGTGTTCCATTTTATTTTTTAACAACCCATTTGCACATGCTGTTTTGTAACCTGCCTCCCCACCACCCCCCACCGCCCACTCAGCTATGTATCTTAAACATCTTTCCAGGTCATTAAATATTCTTCTACCAAGAAATGTCAATGGCCACCCAGTGTTCTATAAATAAACCATTATTTATTTAGCCAGTCTATTGATTGCTGGACATTCTGTACCTCATTCTTGCCCTTGTCTGAACGCTGGCTCTGCTACTTAATGGCTGTGTGATATCGGGAAAATCACCTCCTCTTTCTGAGACTCGGCTTGTTGGGCTATCTGTCCCCTGAACTGTCTAGTACCCCGGTGCCCTGGGGTTTTGCTTTGCAGAGCCCAGGTTGACATTGACGTGGCGCTTGGCATGATGCCTGAGACGCGTGCTCCAAAATGTGTCCTGAGTGTGAACCCTCATCCTTTTCTCTGCTGCCCCTTCTGCCTCTTGTTCCAGAGCTTCTGGTTCATCGTGGCCAGCCTGAAAAACTGTCCCAGGGCATTCCTGTGACTGTCATTCTCAGTGTCTCTGGCTCCTGGCTGCAGGAACAAGAGTTTGTCATGCCCTCTGCACTGGAAACTAGCTCCCAGGGGGATCTAGACTCACGAGCAGGCCAGCTTCTTCCAGCTGACCCCAGATTTCAGAGCAGATCTCTTAAGGCGGAGCCTTTGGGAACTCCCATGATGCAAATCTTCCCACCCTTCACCTCTTCCAGATGCGTGTGCTGTCAGGTCTGACTCTTTGCGACCCCGTGGACTGTAGCCCCTTGGGCTCCTCTGTCCATGGAATTCTCCAGGCAAGAATTCTGGGGTGGGTTGCCGTTCCCTTCTCCAGGGGATCATCCCAACCCAGGGATCCAACCCCCATCTCCCGCATTGACAGTCATATTCTTTACCTCTGCACCACCTGGGGAGCCCCTGGACTGCAGTACTTCTTCACAAATCAGGGCTCCATGGGCCAGCTCTCAATCTTCCATACCCTTTTAGGGGAAGGAGAAGGGGCATGAGCTGCCCACCTCAAACATCCCATGTATATGGTCGTCTGAAGCACTGGAAGGGCTCTGACCGGGCTAAGAGGTTCTTACTCCTCTGGACCTACCTGGTAAGCACAGGGCGGGGTGGGACGGGAGCAGGGGAGAGGGGGGTGTCAAGGTACTGGGAAGGCAGGAAGGGTCATGGGAGAGCAGGGAGGGTGCGGGCAGGGAGGCAGAATCGCAGATAGGCCTCCAAGTATTGAGAGGATCTTATCCTTTCCAGAGTCCCAAAGCCATATGGAGTCAGTGTCCGTCAGTCAGTTCAGTCGCTCAGTCGTGTCCGACTCTTTGCGACCCCATGAACCGCAGCCCGCCAGGCCTCCCTGCCTATCACCAACTCCTGGAGTTTACCCAAACTCATGTTCATTGAGTTGGTGATGCCATCCAGCCATCTCATCCTCAGTTGTCCCCTTCTCCTCCTGCCTTCAAGCATTCCCAGCATCAGGGTCTTTTCAAATGAGTCAGCTCTTCGCATTAGGTGGCCAAAGTATTGGAGTTTCGGCTTCAGTCCTTCCAGTGAATATTCAGGACTGATCTCCTTTAGGATGGACTGGTTGGATCTCCTTGGAGTCCAAGGGACTCTCAAGAGTCTTCTCCAGCACCATAGTTCAAAAGCATCAATTCTTCAGTGCTCAGCTTTCTTTACAGTCAGTGTAGAAACCTTTAAAACTGAATGTAACTCATTTCAGTTTAGTGAGGGCCTACTATGTGCTTGCTAAGCACTGGCAAAGGATGCTAAAGAGAAGAGAAGAATCCCACGTTCTGTCCTCCACAGGGAGTGCTGTCACCCTTTGAGGGTAAATACCCCTCATTTTCCGAGAACTGGCCTTCTTAAATGGGATGGTCAGCTCCCCTCTGGCACTTTGGGGGGATTTCCATCAGCATGGTAGAGCGGCAGGAGAGCCGGCCAGGACAGCTCTGGGTCAGTGGCAAGCATGGTGTGACTATCTGCCATAAGGGACTCACCCTTAAGGGCCTGGAAAGATGCTGGGCTCTGCCCCTTTAACTAATTGGCCTTGTTGTCGTTCTTGTGAATATTTTAAAATGGTTTCTTACTCTCTTCTTGTAGCACAATGGTTCTCTGCCTGGCATGAGTTTGTCCCCCAGAGACATGTGGCAACGTTGGGGACATTTTTCGTTGACACAGATAGAGGGAGTGCTACTGGCATCTCGTGGGCAGAGGATGCTGGTAAACGCCGTGCGATGCACAGGGCAGCTCATGATTTGCGATGCGGTGGAGAAGCCCTGCTGTGGCTTATTGGTTCTGGCCACTGTCTCTGTGATTTCTCTAATAGCATCTCTCCCCATTTCCAACTCGGGATTTCCAGTCCACCGTGGGCTGGGAAACTGGTTAATCAAGCTTGCTAGTGGGACAGGCTGGGGCCCGGGACCCTTTGCTGCTGTGCTGCAGAGCTTGTACCTGGACACACCTCTCCTGGAGCAATGATATACAAAAAAACTGTATGGGACTAAAAATAACTCCATGCACCTCAGTTGGGGCAAATTCTGGATCCAAAAGATACAAAGAGATCAAAAAACCCAACTGGCCACTTTTGAGGCGCCTGGAGCAAAAAACAGGGTGTCAGGAACAAAAGCAGGGTACTGAGCATGTCCCCTGCACTCAGCAGCACCAGAGGGGTGGGCAGAATATCTAAGCCAGCCCTTTGGCCTGATCCCTGGGCCCAGTCCTACACTTAACCCATATAAGGAACAAGCTTGCCTCCCCTCACCTTGGGGAACAGGGCGTAAGCAAGCAAGGGAACCTGTCATTTGTTCTTTCTTCCTGCTGCAGTTGGGGCCCCAATAAAGCCTTGCTTGAATTTCTTGTCTGGCCTGTAGTCAATTTCTATTGATTGACCAAGGTCAAGAACCCTAGTTGGTAACACTAAGTGCTTCCTAAATAAAAAGGAAGTGTGGAATCCAGCCCCTTGGACAACACATGGGGCCAGCGCATGAGCTTTGGGAGCCTGACTCAAGCCTGGCTGGGCCTTGGAGACTCACTGCAGGACTCAGTGACTCTAGCAAAGATGGGAGATGCCAGGGACAGTGGTCCTGGGCCTTCAAGAGGAGTGTCCATTCACAGAGCGCATTCGTCAGGGCTCTCTGGTGCCGGAAGGATGGCTTCCTCCCACCAGCTTGGACCTTGGCCCGCTCCGCTCCTCTTTGACTTTTGCCCATTCTCTTTGACTGCTGGATCCTGGCATCTCTGGTTTCTGTTCCCAACATTCCAATCCATGGCCATTTCCCAAGCTCCACCCTGCTCCATGATTTGTCTCCTCCTGGCCTCACCTCACAGCCAGGAAGACAGAACAACAGGCCCTCTTTCTTCTGTCTGGGTTTTCCATAGTGTTCTGCGTGGGCAAGGGGACACACTCGTGACCTCTGGGTAAGTGAGGCTTTACCGTATTTGGTTTGGGAACGTACCACATGGATGATGTGCCAACGCTCTGTTCCAAATTTTTCAGGACTTCTTTGCTTATGATGGATGGAAATGAACACTGGCTGAGCTAAGCAAAACAGGAAATCTATTGGAAAGACCCCAGAGGTGTCTCAAAAATTCCAGGGCAGGCCTGCTTCTAGGCCTCAAGGATGTACTGAAACCAGGAATGGGGCACTGTGGAAGCGCAGAGAGTTTCTCCTCCCATCTCTGTTTCCTGCCTCTCACTCTCCACCTATAGCCTGTTTTTCTAGGATGTACAGAACACAGGGTAGAAAAGGCAAAGTGAAAACAACATGGCTTCTCTTCAAAGGAGCAACTAATCTGGGCAGGAACCTCTTGGTTCTGATTCAAAACTCCGAGGGAAGGACTTGGATTGTAGGTATGCAAATAAAACCCTAGGTATCCAGGGTGACGCTTATATTGGTGGCCAAGACAGGACACTGAACCAGAGCTTGTCACAGATGCAGTGGGAGACCTCCCATTTGGAGTGATGAGCTGTGAATAGCTGGGCTGGGATGAAATGAAAGCAGAGACACTCAGTAGTGCTAGTCTTGGATGGGGAGGGTCTGGCTTAATTCTACTCAGACTTTTAGGAGGAATTATGATAGCCTCAATCCCCAAGGAGCAGTCCATCTGATGACAGAGTCAGACAGACACGCAGATAGAAAACTGCACACCGAGCTGGAATGTCGAGAAAGATGATGCAGACAGAGTGCCCTGTATGTGCCAGAGACAGCAGCATTCCTCGGCTCATGGCCCCTTCCTCCATCTTCAAAGCACATTACTCTAACCTCTGCTGCCACCATCCCATGGAATAATGGGATTACCTCCTTTCAGTCTTTGACCTTCTTTCTTTCTTCAGGCTTTGACCTTCTTGTCTCCCTCTTAGAAGGACTCTTATGATTATTAACACATAGGGGCCCACGTATTATCCAGTATAATCTTCTCATTCCAAGATCTTTTTATCACATCAGCAGAGTCCCTTTTGCTACATAAAGTAACACATTCACAGGTTCCAAGGACTAGGATGTGGACATTCTTGAAAGTGAAATGTTCATCACTTAGTCATATCTGACTCTTTGAGACCCCATGGACTATGGCCCATCAGGCTCCTCTGTCCATGGAATTCTCCAAGCAAAAATACTGGAGTGGGTAGGCAGACATCTTTGGGGAAACATAATCTGGCTTCCCGCAGCCTCCTTCACCACCCTTCTTGCTTTCCTCCAAAGTGATTGGATAGTCTGGGGATGGCATGACACTCCTGGGATGGGCAATGGTCAGCTGCGGTGGGGGAGCAGCTCCAGCTTTGGGCTTTCTGGATTAAGTCTGCTTAAGCAGGTCCTCTTCTGTGGCTGGGTCCAGCCAGGCCCTCAATCCCTGGGTTCCAGATTTTCTGCCTGTGACTGGAGGTTTCATCAGGGTTCTACAGGGTTGAGGAAGGGAGTTGGAGGTCCTGCCAGTTCTGCATCCGGCTCTGCTTTAATAAAGCTGACTCTTAATGCAGGTCCCTGATTAGCTCCTTCTGGTCTACTGCTGATGGGCCAAGAGCCCAAGGTGGGAGAAGTGAATGCAAAGCTCCCCCCGTCTGCTGTTAACCATGTGCTCACAAGACCACCAGAGACATGAGGGAGCGTGAGTAAGAAGTACGATGCCCAAAGCAAGGAGGGTAAGCATCCCCATTGTGCTGCACATGGAGGCGTAGTAGAGTTTTACATTCTACACTGGGGTTACATTTCGGAAAAGACATTAAAGCAGATCCTGGGAGCATGTTCAGGAGGAAAGAACTAGAAACATGTCACATGATGAGCAATGACAGGAAGTAGGAGAAGAATTACCATTTGTTGAGTGTCTCAGTATTAAGATACTTCACATGGAGATGCTCTAATCACTCCATAAACCCTTGAGAAAAGCACATTTATCCTCTTTAAGAAACAAGCAAACAGGAGCTCAGATTGCTTAAGAATATCTTCTAGAGTCATTTGGGAAAGGAAGGGGTCAGGCAGTACTTGGAGTTGGGGGGTCTATCTGACCCCACCCCCTCAAGTCAAGGCATCGACCTTATTCCAATGTTGCTTCTCGATAGAAGAATTTTGTCCAGAGAAAGCCTTTGAAGCAACTTCTAGTTGCCTACCGAATGGTCATTCTTGCTTTTTCCTGTACCAACAGCACTGTCATTTTAGCTGCGGCCGCAATGAGTCCAGATTTCAACAAACAAGACATATCCTATAGTTCTTTGCAGCTAGTGTAGTCCATGCAACACAATTTCAGCCGATGTGACGAAAGGAGAAGTCTGCTGGATGCTTCTGGAAAAGCTTTGTTTTCTCATTGCTTTCCATTTCTTTCTTCCTGCCTGGAGTGTGGATTGGCGTCTGGAGATGCAGCAGCCACCTTGCAACTGTGAGGCAACCACAAGGATGGGAACTACTAGTGAAGGGTGGTGGAGCAGAGGGATAGAAGGAGGACATCAAGAACCTCACAGAGTTGTCACAGTGACTCGGGGTGGCCTGGCCCTAGTATAACGTGAAGAAGTAGCAGCTACCTCTGCATTCGCTTAAGCTGCTGCGGTCTCTTTCCATTTCACACAGCTGAACCCAATCCCTGTTAGTAAAATGGGACACAGCACTCTCCATACCTGCCTTTGGAAGAGGGTTTAGAATTTTCTTGTGTTGCCAGGGACTGTGGAAGTTTCAGGGAAACAGAAACTGGCTTAGCAAGATGGAGAAGCTTCGAGCTATGCTCTTAGTTCTTGGCCTCAGTGGAAAAGCTGACGAGGAGGTGGGGCAGATCTTACCATGGGAGAGTTTGAGCAGGAACTGAATGATACTAAGTGGGGCCAACTGAAGGGACAATGTTTGGATTTGAACAGGGCTGAACCAGATGAGGTCTGCATAGCTGAGCATTCGAGAAACCCCGTTACACCATCACCTGACCCTCCTAATTATGAGTCTTTGCAGGATCGTGCAGTGGGCTCTTTCCCACATGCATGGGGAAGGGAATAAGCCTCCCCTGATAAAACAATTCCCAGGACTGGGATAGCCTCAGAAGGAGAATTGCAGAGGTTGGCTGTGATGAGATGGCTGAATTAGATAATCTGGTTATGCTGACTTTGTGTTTTACTTTTCCCTCCAGATCTCCCACTTCTATCATGTTGTCTCCCAAGAGGTGTACCCTTCAGAAGTTTCTCAATTATAAGTGCCATACAACCCCCAAAAGGGAATTTCTTGACTCAGTTAACTCAAAGTCTTAGAGGTTGCTATTTTCAGGTCTGTTTGGATCAGGTGCACAGATGATGTCATCAAGAGCCTGTTCCTTCCTTCACTTTCTGCTGCTTATCCTTGAGCAAGCTTCATTCTCAGCCAATTTTTGCCTGGTGGTGGCCAGACAGCTATCAGCAACCTTAGACTTACATCATAGCAACCCATGCTGGTGAGACAGCAGTTTTTTCTCCAAGGAAAATTGCTGAGGAGGGCTGTGATTGGCCCAGCTTGGGTCACATGCCTGCTTCTGACCAATCATGGTGGTCAAGGATACCCGGTGTTCTCCTTGGTTAGACCTGGATCATGTGCTCCTCTTTGGAGCCTGGCAGACTGCTCAGTCTTTCCAGGGCTGAGAGAAGGGGTGGAGTCCCACCAGGAAAAAGAATTAGATGCTGGATGGGCTAAAGCAACATACAGTCTCTATGTTAGGGGTGTTTCTCTCCCTTTCACTCTCTGACTGAAGGCTACACTCTGATGTTGGAGCCTAGTCACCTGGTAAAAACCTAAGTCTTTCCAAGACCATTCTACCTCTCCTGGAGAAAAGGGGGAACATTTTTGGGCTCTTTAGGAAGTATAAACTCAGTTTAGCTTACCAAGTAAAAGCTTATGACTTCAGTGTTCATTTCAACTGGGATTGGCTACTGCTTTGTAAGATCCCTACCTGGCTTAGCTTCCTTTGCTCTTATTCTTCACCTGCTGCTACCTAGAGGGCACAGATCCGAAGTAAAGGTGCTAGGCCGTTTGACATCTGGATTTGTTGTGACTCTGCCAAGAAGGCTTCTAACTCTACCGTCCTCTTCAGGCCCAGTCACCATTCTCTTCATGGAGAAGGACGAGGTGTCTATATCTGTTAGAATGAATTAGGCAGCATATGGCATAAGTGATGTGATTAAGTCCCTGCAGCTTCCTTCTCATCCCATCTTGGGTCTCTGGCTCTGATGTTGGCTGCTACTTTATAAGCAGCCCTAAGGAAAGGTTCGCGGCTTCCCAGGTGGCTCAGTGGTAAAGAATCCGCCTGCCAGTGCAGGAGACCTGGGTTCAATCCCTGGGCTGGGAAGATTCCCCGGGAGAAGGGAATGTCAACTCACTCCAGTACTCTTGCCTGGGAAATCCCAAGGACAGAGGACCTGGCAGGCTAACAGTTCATAGGGTCGCAAAGAGTCAGACACGACTGAGTGACTGAGCACACACACACACAAGGAGAGGCCCACGCGGGGAGGAAGTGAGGCCTTCTGTCAGCATCGTGTGAGTGAGCCATCTTGGAGCAGATCTTTCAGCCCTACAGACAGCTTGACTGTAACCTCAGGAGAGACCCTGATCCAAGAACCACCACTTAGTCTGCTCCCAGATTCCTGGCCTTCTTATCACGTCAGATGATAAGTGTTTGTTTTTTTTAGGCCACTAAGTTTTAGAGTAATATATTATGTGGAGGCTGGAGAAGGAAATGGCAACCCACTCTAGTATTCTTGCCTGGGAAATCCTATGAACAGAGAAGCCTGGCAGGCTCCAGTCCTTGGGATTGAAAGAGTCAGACCCGACTGAGCGACTAAACCACCACCACCATTATACGGCAGTAGATAATGTATACGCCGCATCCCAAATTACTGTCCAAACCAATGTCGAAGATATCCTTTGAAAATGAAAATCTACTCAAGTAATTTTCCTTTTATAATCCTGTAGCTATCCACAACTTTCAAGGTAAAGCCCTAATTTAAAGCTTAGCACACACGCCCCCCCACCCCCGGTGTCTCTCTGCCCAGCGCCCAGGCTTCATTTCCAGGCATCCTCTTCACCCACCTTCGTATAGAACTGTTGGCACTTCCTTAACCAGGCCAGGCTCTCTTTAGGCCTAGTCAATGTTGTCTTTCTGCCTGGGTTGCCCCATTTTTTCTCTTTCTTTAGCTAAGTAACCCACCAACCAATGAATGAACAAGCGCCTAAGCAGCCCTTGAGGTCTGTGGCGCATGGGCTCTAGTTGGTCCTGTTGACCTTCACATCTTGGTATTTTAGCCAAAAGACTATGGCCGAGACACGGGTGGGGAGTACCTAGAAGTGAATTCCTGCTTGGAAACCCTTCACAAGTTGTCCCTGAGTGAGCTAACCAAGAGCTGCTGGCAGGTTTTGGCAATGCTGACATGTCCTCTGTAATTACTCTCAAGTTGGCTCATGCCTATGTGTCTTATTTCCACAATACAAGCTCCATGGTGATACCTGTTTACCTTATTCCTTCCTCCTCTGTCAGTCCCATTCCACCGCTCCCCACTCCCCCGGGGGTGCTCGGTGCCCACGGTGTACTCGCCCCGTGAATGCCAGGGAGGGCTGAATGAGGGGGACGGCTGGGTGGTTTGCTGGCTCAGGAAGGCAGTAGAGCCTTCTGGTCTGTTCCCCTCGCTGTTACAGGCAGCCTCGCTCCCCCATTCTTTTAGGGCAGGTTGCCTAGAAGCAGAGCCTGAGGCGGTCAGGCGAAAATGTAAGCAGGGAAGGGAAGTAAGGGGCTAGGGAGGATGCTTGGCAAACAGGTGGGCTCGGCAGAGGTCTCGCATCAGCTGGTCCCACGAGGAGCTCGGGAGTATGAATGGCACCAGGAGTTTGTCCCTTCCTGAAGCACAGAGACTGGCCTGATGTATTCCGGTATCATCCGATCATTGCTCCTGTCTGGAAACAATCAGCATTTCTGGCCAGACAGCTCCAGTAGGCTAGGGCAATTCTCAGGAGTCAGTTGAGAGCAGCTCACACTCACAGCAGCTGGGGTTGGGGTGGGGTGGTGGGGTGGAGGAGGTGGGTGCCAACCTGGCACAGGGAAGCAACTTGGATATGCGGCTCCTGGCCTGAAGCTGCCCCTCTGCATCCACCGACCCCCAGGTTTAAGGCTGCCTGGAGCCTCTGAGGCTGGGGGCCCAAAGCAGCCCTTTGGTCTGCCTGTGGAGCTGTTTATGAAGGAAGGCCTGGTAGAGGGTGGGATAACCACCCACCCCATTCATGTCCACCTGGAACCTGAGAAGGTGACCATATTTGGACATAGAGGCTTTGCAGATGCATTAAGTTAAGGATCTCAAGGTATAACTATCCTAGATTTGGCTTCCCACGTGGCACCAGTGGTAAAGAACATGCCTGCTAAGCATGAGATGTAAGAGACACAGGTTTAAGTCCGTGGGTCGGGAAGATCATGCCAACCCACTCCAGTATTCTTGCCTGGAGAATCCCATGGACAGAGGAGCCTGGTGGGCCACAGTCCATAGAGTTGCAAAGAGTCAGACATGACTGAAGTGACTTAGCATGCAGATTTGGGAAGGTGGGGCTAAATCCACTCTCGTGTCCTCATGGGGCTTCCCTCGTGGCTCAGAAGATAAAGAATCCTCCAGTAATGCCGGAGACGTGGGTTTGATCCCTGGGTCAGAAAGATTACTCCAGTATTCTTGCCCGGAGAATCCCCATGGACAGAGGAGCCTGGCGGGCAACAGTCCATGTGGTCGCAGAGAGTCGGACATGACTGACCAAGCACAGCACACGGTGTCCTAAGAAGAGAAGAGGACGCACAGAAACATGGGGCAGAGACACTGTGATGACAGAGGCTCGGGCTGGAGGGATGTGTCCTCAAAGCAAGGAACACTGGGAGCCTCCGGAGGCTGAAAGAGGCAAGGAAAGATCCTCCCCTAGAGCCTTCAGAGGGGCAGGGCCCTGCGGGCACCTTGATTACAGACTTCCAGCTTCCTACATTGAAAGTGAAAGTGAAGTCGCTCAGTTGTGTCCGACTCTTCGACCCAATGGACTGTAGCCCACCAGGCTCCTCCATCCATGGGATTCTCCAGGCAAGAATACTGGACTTGGGTTGCCATTTCCTTCTCCAGGGCATCTTCCCAACCCAGAGATCGAACGCAGGTCTCCCGCATTGCAGGCAGACGCTTTAACCTCTGAGCCACCATAAAATTCAATTCCATAAAATTCTCCTGCACTTGGACAGAAGAAATTTCTGTTATCCTAGGCCACCCAGTTTGTGGTAATTAGGGTAGCCCTTGGAAACTAATACAAGCCCTAAGGCCTGTTGCCGTGGGAAACATAGCCCCACACCCTCTACCTACCCCATCCCTGCCACTCACTTCAATTAGTTCCCCTCCCTGAGCCTCAGTTTCCTCCCTTGTAACTAGAGAGGAGTCAACAAACTGCTGGAGCACTAGGCTCACCGAAGAGTCCCAAGCTTAGTTTATTCAGTTTAATTAGAGACAGGCCAGTTCCCAGGTGTCCTTCCATAAACCCTGCCAGGGCCTGGCCCCAGATCCATGTCAGGTGAGTCTGACCCAGCAGGTCGGCGCCTGCACCTGAGGCTCCATACGGACATTCCTGGAATTATAGGAGAGAAGGACACAAAAGAGCCTGCAGATACACGCACATCTTTGATGGGAGGGGAGGAGTGGTTGGCTCTGAAGAGGGGGTCCCAAGGCTGGTGGCTGTCTGCTGTCTGAGGTTTCCCATTTTTTACTCTATGGCTTAAAAAAAAAAAAAAATCAGCATGTTTTAAAACAAAAAGAAAACAGCCCTGTGCTTGGAAATAAATATTGAACAAAGAGAAGGGAGTTCCTTTGCTCCTCCCTTGCCCCACCCGCTGCCAAGTCTCCTCCAGCAAATCTGGCCACTGGGTCTACTGGTGTATTTGTCTATTTGTCTGTCTGCTGCCGTCTGCGGTGCCCAGCAAGGATGGAGGGCCCTAGGAGGGTGGATGGTAGGCTTGGTGCCCAGGAGCCTCACAGCTGGGAGTGGAGGAGTCCACACACAGCAATCAAGTGTCTGCAACAGAGGCTGCAAAGTAGCCTCGAGAGGCAAGACGCAAAGGACGGGTGTGTACTGTGACAGTACAAAGCCTTGCAGTCAATTGTTATTATTATATTTTATTAGCTAAATTATCAAGTGAGTGGTGCAGACAGTAAATCCTGTGGGTTCCGGGGAAGGAGAGAGGGCTAAGAATTTGATGGCTGCTGCTGCTGCTAAGTTGCTTCAGTCGTGTCCGACTCTGTGCGACCCCATAGATGGCAGCCCACCAGGCTCCCCCATCCCTGGGATTCTCCAGGCAAGAACACTGGAGTGGGCTGCCATTTCCTTCTCCAATGCATGAAAGTGAAAAGTGAAAGTGAAGTCGCTCAGTTGTGTCTGACCCTCAGCAACACCATGGACTGCAGCCTTCCAGGCTCCCCGTCCATGGGGTTTTCCAGGCAGGAGTACTGGAGTGGGGTGCCATTGCCTTCTCCGAATTTGATGGCAGGGAGGGCTTGATGGAGGAGGGACGCTTCCAGCTGGATAACTAAGGTAGGAGACCTGACCTGGGAAGGGGTGTTTGGCGCCTCCTACGCACAGTCTTTCTAAGCAGCGCATTTTAATGTAATTTGTTGATGCGAGGGTTGCTAAGACCAAGATGAAGAGGCGTCTGGAGCGGTGCTTCTCCAGCTCTCTGGGCCAATTGTTTTCTTTGTCATTTCTAATCAATGGCGGGCCCTAGTCAGAATGACCACCATTAAGAAGTCTACAAGTGCTCGGAGAAGGTGTGGAAAAAAGAGAACCCTCCTACACCATTGGTAGGAATGTAACTTGTTGCAGCCATTATGGAAAACGGTATGGGGGTTCCTCAAAACACTAAAAATAGAGTTTCCCTATGATCCAACAATTCTCCTCCTATGCATATACCCAGATAAAATCCACATACGTCCCCCTATGTTCACAACAGCACTATTCACAGCAGTCAAGACATGGAAGCAACCTAAATGTTTATAGACAGATGAATGATTAAAAAATACGTGGTGCATATTTACAATGGAATATTACTCAGCCATAAAAAAGAGTGGAATAATGCCATGTGCAGCAACATGGATGGATCTAGAGATTATCATACTAAGAGAAGTAAGCCAGAAAGAGACAAATATATGCTATTGCTGATATGTGGAATCTGAGATACGAGACAAAAACAGGCTTACAGACATGGAGAACACACTTGTGGTTGCCAAGGGGGAGGAGAGATGAGGGAGAGAAGGACCGCGAGTTTGGGGTTTGCAGAGACTGTTACGCATCAGGTGGATAAAACCAAGTTCCTACTGTATAGCACAGAGAACTGTGTTCAGTGTTGTTTAGTGGCTAAGTCGTGTCCAACTCTTTCACAGCCCCATGGATGGTAGCCCGCCAGGCTCCTCTGTCCATGGAATTTCCCAGGCAAGGATACTGAAGTGGGTTGCCATTTCCTTCTCCAGGGGATCTTCCCAACCCAAGGATCAAACCCACGTCTCCTGCATTTCAGGCAAATTCTTTACCAACGAGCCGCTGGGGATTCTGTGATAAACCACAATAGAATAGACTATGAAAAAGAACATATACATATATGTTATAACTGAGTCCTGTTGCTGTACAGCAGAACTTAAATTGTAAATCAACTAGACTTCAATAAAATTTTTTAAAATGGCCGGCTTCTATTGTAAAACATAACACAAAAGAATTGGGAAAAAAATGAAATGGACAAGGGACATACAAAATACAAGTAAAATTTTTGTATTATGATTAGATTCAGCTGTCGTAAGTTAACTTTGCCGAAATGATGGGAAAGCATCTAAATGTTTGCAGACACTTTCTGTGCTTGTCCCACCCTGGACCTGAGCAAGCGGTTTGCAGAAGGGCCCTTGACGGCACTTTGAGTAGCCCCCGTTCCAGAGAGAGCCTTAGAAGGCAAGAGGCGAACCGCAGAAAAGATGGCCACAGGGGATGCCTTGGAGACATGGCTTCCCAGCCCCACCCCGCCCCTACCACTTCTGGGCTTCTCCCCCAACTTTTTCTCTGACTACGCTTCTGCTCAGAGTAGCCCCTGGGGAGGCAGGAGGCCCAGGCAGGGATGTGCAGTGTCCTGGCCCATTAATAATTCAGAATGCCTTCACACTGTGTTATTTAAGTTATTTGTTTGACATCAGTTTGAAGGCGAGACTGATCGGGGGTTGAGGCGGGAGGCGGGGCAGGGTAGAGGAATGAGCCTGTTTCTTCTTTACTCTTCCGGGGAATTTGGCCTGACCTGAGCTGCTGACCCCTCTCTAACAATGAACACCTGCAGGACCAGCCCGTCCTCTTTGGAAGGTGCTTCAGTAAACAGCTCTTGTACTGAGCTTATTCGTTGGTGAAGGCCTCTCTCTCCAGCCCCTAAAACAGCTTGGCAAAATGGGTCCTCTTCTTGGGAAGTGCCGGAAAGCACAGCCACCCAGACCGGTCATTGGACCCAGCGTTTGCACCTTCTCCTGGGTTAGTGCCTGACCAGTGGGCTCTGTTAGGGGGCGGTGCATCAACTCGTTTCCCTGCTATGATGGGCACGATGATAAATAAAACCGAAATAAAAATTACTGCCTTCTCTTGACTCTTGACTTCAGACGCTGAACTCAGCACTTGACACTCATCCTCTCGTCTCATTCTCACATCCCGAGGAAGGAAGTGTGACTATTATTCCCATTTTACAGACAAGCAAGCTGAAGCCGAAAGTTGTATGTGGCCAACAAACTCACACTGGTGGTGGGTGCTAGAGGCAGGTACAGCCTAGTCTTTCTGACTGGAAGCTTGTATTCTGGACCAGGGTGTGCAGGCAGGAGTGAGTGGGGAGCAGGAAGAGCCAGAGCAGGCTGAAGCTGAGTTTCTCTGAAAGGAGCTGGACCAGGGACGGTACAGAAAGCCAGCCTGCAGGGGAGCCCTTTCTGGTCTATGGCGGGGTTGGCGGGGGGGAGGGGGCGAGATCGACCATCATCTCTGTTTCCTTGGAAGAGGAAGGAGGTGGCTCTCGGGCCCTCCTGTCCGTGGTTCTGGGCCCCAGCTCCCAGCAGAGGACACTGTAGGTTATGACCTCAGCAGTGGTTCTTGTGGGAGGGCTTTATATTCCTTCCTCTCCCTGAAGCAGTGAGACAACAGGCAAGTCCTAGCTGACCAGGAAGCCTAAGACCCCCCTCAGGCTTGAAACTGCGAGATGATGAATCTGGACGCAGACTTGAAGCTTCTACTTTGCTTAACGGTTACAGATGGGACATAGATCAGGCGAGACTAATTGCCACCTTCCTTTGTTCCCCTTCCCCATCACCCAGGGAGGAAGACAGCTGGGCATTGGGTGGGGAACTCAGTGTGCATCTTCTCACCTCCGCCCTGGCTGGGTGAATCCTCGGGGCCAGACTCTAGAAGCCCTGGTTATATTTGAGTAACTAAGAGTAAAGGGACCAGTGGCTGATTTCTGGCTGTAGCTCTGGGAAGACAGTCAGTCCATGGAACAACTGACTGGTTCAAAATTGGGAAAGGAGTGCGACAAGGCTGCATGTTATCTCCCTGCTTATTTAACTTCTATGCAGAGTACATCACACGAAATGCTGGAATGAATGAATCACAAGCAGGAACCAAGATGGCTGGGAGGAGAAACACCTGCAAGGAGATCAAACCAGTCCATCCTAAAGGAAATCAACCCTGAATATTCCTTGGAAGGAATGATGCTAAAGCTGAAGCTCCAATAGTTTGGCCACCTGATGCGAAGAGCCAACTTATTGGAAAAGACCCTGATGCAGAGAAAGATTGAAGGCAGGAGGAGGAGGAGGCAGCAGAGGATGAGATCGTTAGCTAGCATCATCAACTCAGTGGACATGAATTTGAGCAAACTCCGGTAGATAGTGGAGGACAAAGGAGCCGGGAGTGCTGCAGTCCACGGGGTTGCAAAGAGTAGGACAGAATTTAGTGACGACAACATGGAGTCCTGGGCAACCCCATCGGGAGTCCCCAGACCCCTCGATGGGAATGTACCCCTACGTCTTTCTGCAGGGGCAAGGATGATGCAGAGGCCGGGCTAGGGGCTGGAGGGATCTGGTGCGGGTGTCAGGCCCAAGGACAGCGTATGAGCTACACAGGGTAGATCAAGATTGAGCCACGGACTCCAATGCACCAATCCTGGGAAACTGCCTGGACCCCCAAAGTTAGAATCAGCCCCAGAGAGGAGGAGGTTAATGAGCGAAATCCTGATTGTAATGGAGTTTAATCATGAAACAATTTAGAAACCACTGCAGTGACTAAGTTTCTCTGGAAGTTATCAAATTAAATTCTGTGTTCTTTGAGATGATAGAAGGATGAATGTGGTTTATGACAAAAATCAAGCTTAGTAATGGGAAAAAGAAAATTTACATGTTTGCATGTCAGAGGGTAAGGAATGTGGAATTGAGTCCAGAAATTGAGTCCAGCCTTGCTCAGGAATTCCTGCCCTGGGGATCCCAGGAGGCTCAGCCTTCCAGTCCACCCCAGGGTGACCACCCTGGGATCTCCACGGATCTCCTGGAGCAAAGGGACTGTGTGGGGGTGCCAAGCGAAGATTCATCCTCGTGGTGCTTGCCTGCAAAGTGCAGGGGGGCTCGTTCTGGGCAAAGGAGAGAGAGAAGTCCATGGGGGAATGTGTGTTTTCATGGTGCCCAGCTCAGGGAAACCGAGCACATATTGAGCATCTATGTTTCCAAATCTTGTCAGACAAGAACACATCAACTCAATTCTGCACGAAGAATAGATGTCATGTGCACGCAAACCTGATGAAGCGTAATTGACAACTGACCACACACGAACCCATCATGGCTCAAAGACTACACACAGTACTCACTCTTCACCTCCGCCTGCGAGGTGGGATTGATCCCGGTTTATAGAGGAAGAAACGAATACCAGTGAGGTCAAGGTCGTGGAGCTGCTGAGTTAAGTGCTCTTGTCCTTTGTAGGGCCGTAGACTCACCCGGCTCCCAGGTGCTGGCTGTCCTTGAATCACAGAGCCTGGTGAGACCTCAGGACCTCCGAGGCTGAGCCGGTTTCCCTCCTGCCCAGCCCCTGGGGAGGCCCTGCAGAGTTGGGGAGCCAGGAGCCAGCACCCCGTCCCTCTGTACTTTCCAGCAGCCAAATGTGAATGCTGTAACCTCCGAGGGGATGACAATGCCCATTCTATCGGCTGTTTCCAAGCTTTACACGCAAAGCCAGCGGCGCTGTCTGATGTCAGGGAGACTGAGGGGGACAGGTGGGAGGGGTCAGAGGTGTAGAGGCCTAGAGGTCATGGCTAAAAGTCGGGGGCCAAGAGTCAGGCCTCAGGCAGGAACAGAGAAGTCAAGGCAGGAGGGGAATACGGTTGGGGGGAAGCTCTGCTCAGGGGTTTCTGAGAAGCAGGAAGTGGAGGGCGGAGGGGCGTCTGGTTATGCAGGAGTATTTGGCAGGGACCCCTTCCAGGGTTGGCCGTGAGGGCCGTGCTTGACTTTCAGAACTTCAAGGCCCTGCGGGTGTAGAGGGGGGGGCCCTCTTACTCTCCAAGGAGATGAGGAGTGAAGACGTGTGTTCTGCAGCTTTGTAGACTCGGGAAACCTGGACGTGAGCCAGGGTATTTCTGGATTCTTTCAATGTTGTTATTGTTCAGTCACTCAGTCGTGTCTGACTCTTTGCGACCCCATGGACTGTGTAGCCAGCCCACCAGGCTCCTCTGTCCATGGGATTCTCGAGGCAAAAAATATTGGAGTGGGTTGCCATTCCCCTCTCCAGGGGATCTTCCTGGGCCAAGGATCGAACCTGGGTCTCCTCCATTGCAGGCAGACGCTTTACCATGGGGGTCCTTTGGGAAGGTTCGCCCGGCCACTGGGAATTGGTGCTAGCCGTGGTATGGGGGAAGGTGAGGAGCGGAGACAGGCTCCACCACGCTGGGGGCCAAGTGTTCCTGGGGGGGCCTCAGGAGCCCTTTCCCAGGACGGCCGTGTCCACTTCCAGCTTGCTGACACCCTGAGTCTGAGAACCAGGCCCAGAAGTGCTGCTGGGCCATGGGAATGTGGGGGACGCAGCTCGGGCCAGGGCCAAGCAGAGTTACCGCCGTGGAAAAGGGCGATGCTGGCCGCGGGGGCACCCTCTGAGCCAGGCACGGCGCCCAGCCCCCCAGGATGCCTAGTGACACCCACAGCGCCCCCGGGAAGGGGGCGACCATTTCCCCCCTTACAGGTAAGGAAGCAGCAGACGAGAGCTGTCGCCTTCCGCCCAGGCTCCTGTGGCCGGTCAGTGGCAAAGCTGGGCTCTTACTTCGGAGCTCTGACCTGCTCTGCGCCCTCAGCATCCAGCCCAGGAGGGGCCTTCGTGATGCTAGTGGCCCTGGTAGCAAAACCTGCCCTGGACGTGGTTTTGAAACCGGTAAACTCATCGACCCTTTTGTCCCCTTCCTTAAAGTCTTCCCTCGTAGCTCAGCTGGTAAAGAATCCGCCTGCGAGGTAGGAGACCTAGGTTCGATCCCTGGGCCAGGAAGATCCCCTGGAGGAGGGAATGGCTACCCACTCCAGTGTTCTGACCTGGAGAATTCCATGGATTGTATAGTTCACAGGGTCACAGAGAGAGTCGGACACGACTGAGCGACTTTCCCTTCACTTCCTCCCCTGCAGAAGTCTCACTGCCAGTTTGACCGAATTGCCTCCCTCACCCTTTCCTCTGGGTCTTTCTTGAGGTTGGCTGGCCCAGCTTCCCGCAGACACGAAGAAGGGAAATGCTGCCAGGGGTTCCGGCCTCTCCCAGCCTCCCTGAGAAAATCTGCATCTTGATGGGGAGCGGGTGAGCGATTCTGGGATCCTGGGAGATGCTGGGGAAGGAGCCTGGGGTGGGGGTGGGGGTGGGGTAGCCCAGTTCTCACCCTCTGGGCACAGAAGGTTGGGGTGCTGGGTTAGGGCCCGCCCAGGGTTTCTGGCTCCTGCCTGGAGCCCTCTGCCAGGAAGGGCAAGACTCCGCCGGGCTGGCTTCTGAAAACTGGGCCAGGCTCCAGGCTGAGCCTCGGGCAGATCCCCAAGGCTCAGTCTCGCCTCTTTCCCCACCCCGCAGACCGGGCTGGGCCTCCTCTCTGCCCTCTTTTGTGGAGCCGAGGAACCCAGGGCCAGTTCCCTGCCTGCCAGCTGGTTTCCCGGACCCTGGACCAGCTGTGAGCGAGGGGGCGGGAGCAGCCGCTGGCCTCTGGGAAGTGGAAACCAGGAGTCAGGCAGCCGAGGCGGGCGGGTTTAGACTGGGGCAGTGAGGCCAGCAGGCCTGGGCAGCATTCTGGAGGAATTTCTGAATTACCTCCTGGCTGGAGACTGGAGGCCAGAGCGGGGGCCCTGGGCTGGTCTTGCTGGCTGCAGCCTTCCCGCCTCGGGCCGGTGTCTCTGCCCGCCTGCCTAGGCATCGCAGCATCCTCTGATGGACGGGTGAGAACTCAGCTCGAAGGAGGTGGTCAGGGCTCCCCCTCCCCTATTGTGAGGGGGTGGAGGGGGCAAAGAGGGAGGGGTGAGTTCTCCCCTGACCTTGGCCTCTCCTGCCCCTGGTGAGCTCAGGGCTGCTCTGCATCTCCCCTGCCCTCCAGAATCACAGGTTCCACCTGGCCAAAGTCGAGAGGAGGCCTCTGGTGTCTTCATCATCACTGGAGTGTTTAGGGGGTGGGAGGTGGTGGTTGGTCGCTCCAGCACCCCCCAATTCTGTCCCCGAGATGGGACGGCTCTCGGTGTGCCAATGTCAGGCAGGACCGGACAAAGAGTCTGTGGGGCTATATCTGTTAGAAAATTATTAAGAGTCTGACGACAGTGACAGCAGAGCAGGAAACCAAGCCCCAGGGCTTCCTAATTATGGAACCCCCCACCCCTTGTGACCGCACAGGCCACACCCATAAAACCAGCCTTGCTCCCAGAAAGTCCTGGGCCCTCGAGGCCCCACCCTGTCTGTCTCTTGGACCTTGGCTGGAAGGCAGATCTGACCAGGAAACCCCAGACCCCCCCCAACCGCCACCTCTGCTCCTTCACATCTCATGCTGTGATCAGTGTCATCAGTGATGCCCCACCCTGACCTCCCCCACCGGGGAAACTGAGGCAGCAAGAAGGGCCTGGGGACTCCCCCACCCCTGATGGTGGGAGGAGGGATGGTGGGGGTGGCTGAGCCCAGGCTCCCCTCAGCGGCCCAGGGCTCTGGGCAGGACTCGGTGGTGGGGCGGTTGCCGCCCTAGACTTCAGATCTCCATCAGGACCGTCCCCTCTGCATGGGAGGTGGAGCCGGGAGCGAGGGGGGTGTTCAGTGTGGCTTTACCAGCTGCAGACCCGGCATCCGCCGGGCCAAGCCCGGTTGCTTTTTTCTTGGTCTCCCCAGCACAGCGGCTGGCTCAGCCGCCCCCTGGCAGGATGACTGCCCCTGGGGGATGGTGGGGCCCGATCCAGGAGTGTACTGACCTGGAAATTGTGCTGGGCTCTGGCAGCGGCGCCTGGCCAAGGTCAGGGAGCAGGCGGGAAGCCGGCCCTCCAGTTGCAGGGAAAGGCTGAGTCCGGAGGGAAGGTGGGCCTGACCCGGCTCCTCTGCCCTGGCCGCCACAGCCTGGGTGAGCTCGTTCTGACTGCAGCCGCACCCCCAGGCTCCCACCGGCCTAGGGATGAGAAAGCTCGCCACCCTCCGCTTAGGGTGCACCGAGGACCTGGCCAGGGGTCCTGGGCGGTCTGTGTGCGGGGTCCCATCGACTCTCACAAAGCTGTAGGCGGCAGGTCTCACTGTTACTGTCACAGTGAGAGTCAGATTAGCTGGAAGCTGGTTCTAGGCCAAAGGGCTGCCTCGCTGTCCCCATGCTGCCCTTCTGCAGCAGTCATCAGAGTGGCCCTGTTGGCGTGCCTGTCTGATCAATGTCCGCCTCTCTGATTGGGCTTAAGCCCCGTGTCCCTGAGTGGAGCTGCCCCTTGAATTCACATCTGGCCTATGGCGACGCTCAAGGTTCTGACCCTGGTGCCACCCACAGGGCCTGGCATGTGGTAAGACCCCCCATAAAGAACAAGGGAAGGTGGGAAGGGGTTGCGTCAGGGTTGCCACACGGGTCGGCAGGACGCCCAGCCTGCACCCCTACCCGCTGGCCTGCCCCTCACCCCTGCTGAACCAGAGTAGGGCCAGGTGGGGCTCTGCATCGGCCAGGGGCTGGGAAGGGGGCAGAACTGAGTGTGGGGTCACCCTCTTCACCACTCTGTCAGGGTGCCCACCACTGAGGCTCCTTCACTGGAGACACCCCCCCACCCCGAGCTGGCTGGTTCCTGGCTGATTTATCGCCTCCCCAGCTCTGTGAGGCGGGGGTTGCGGCAGTTGGGAAGTCTGTCCCTGTGAGGTTGGGGGGCCAGGGAGTGTGTCACCAGGGGGGCCTCTTTTGGAAGAAACACCCATGTGGATTCTTCCCTGCGGATCCGCCCTGGGGATCTCCCAACGGGTGTCCAGTCCCCCGATTTTCTGGTGCCCTTGCAGCATCTGCTTCCACCGATTGGCCAGAGCCACAGCTCGGGGCCAGTCGTCCTGCTGTTGGGAGCCTCTGTGGGTGTTCACCCCAAACGCATCTGCAGCGGGCACTGCCAGGGTGCCCGGGAGCGTGTCTGCAGGAACAGTTCTCAGGAAACCCCACAGCGGGGCTGCTGAGAGCAGGGACCGCTTTGCTCGTTCTCCCATCTTTGACTGTATCCACTGAGTATCTCTGCGTTTCCCCCCTGCTCTGCCCCAGGAATGGTGCTCGGCGTGGGGGTCTATGTGTGGACAGTTCAGCCCAGACTCCAGGGGCTCACGGTCCAGTCTGGGATGAGTGTACTATGCCTGACATCATATTTGTAAATTTGTATTTTTTTTTTAAAGAGGGCCCCTAAAAAAAAAAAAAAGAGGGCCCCTGTTTTGTAAGCTCAGGCTTCAAGAAGCTGCATCGACGGTGAGGGGGCAGACTGAGGGTTCTGACCCAGGCCACTCCTGTGTTGCTGAAGCCGGCTGCATTGCTGCCTTTTTGCAGGCACCCAGTAAGAATTCCCAGGTGGCTCAGTGATAAAGAATCCACCTGCAATGCAGGAGACATGGGTTTGATCCCTGGGTCAAAAAGATGACCTGGAGAAGGAAACGGCAACCCACTCCAGTATTTTTGCCTGCGAAAATCCAAGGACAGGGGAGCCTGGCAGGCTACAGTCGATGGGATCTCAAAAGAGCTGGACCCGACTTAGAGACTAAACAACAGTAAGGATTTGATTTCCCTGAGCCAGTCTGGAATCCTGTTTTCTTTTTGTGTTTTCCCCCAACCCTGCCATAGAGCTGAGACCGCGGTCCTGAGTCAGAGGACTTGTGGGATTGGAGCGCCCTCTGCTGGCAAGATCGAGGTACAGCCGGGAGAGTGGTACACCCTCAGGAGCAGCTGCATTGAAACCCTGCTGTTAGGATGCTGGCAGGTGGGTCTAGGGGTTAGTACACAGGCAAGCCTTTCCTGCTGGGCGTGGACACATTCAAGGACACATACCATGCCCTGTAATTCAGATGCGAGCGTGTCTTTGCGTACACATCTTCCATTTCTGCTGCGCCTGGGATGACATCACCTGGGGTCTGCCGCAATGCAGTTAATGGAGTTAGCGTCAACTCCACAGGTTAAGCACTGGGTCCCCCACACACTACTCCACTGTGCTTCCAGCCACAAGCGGGGTTCTCCAGGACCAGCATGTCTGACCAGCCAGAAACAAAGTAGTGAGTTCCCATGACCCTTCAGGTTTGGTAATTCACTACCCTAAACCCTCAGAACTCACTGTTTAAGTGCTGTTCTGTTGATGGCAGTTTCATTTATTTTATAAAGGTTACAACTCAGGAGCAGCCAGATGAAGAGGCCTGCAGGGCAAGACCTGGGGGAGAGGGTGTGGAGTTGGGGCACGTCACCTCCCAGGACGCTCCCCAGAATCCCCCACCCCCCCCACCCCCGTGTCCAGCGTTTTCATTGGGGTTTCATTACTTCTCACGGTGTAGGCGGGCCTGATTGAACACTGCCTAATGAGTGACTCAGTCTCCAGCTCCCTGTCCTTCTATTGGCTGAACAACCGGTCAGCTCACACCTGTGGTCTGTCTAGGAAGCTATCTAGGTGGGGCCCACCCTGAGACCCCTCATTAGCATAACAAAGGCACTCCCCTCACTCAGGAAATTTCAAGGGCTTTTTGAAGCACATGCTAGGAACTGGGGAAAAGACCAGTTCTTTTCACATTATACCATAGCATATGGGGGCTGGTTTCATTCATCCCAGGCACATCCAGCCAGTCAGCTTCAGTTCAGTCGCTCAGTCCTGTCTGACTCTGCAACCGGATGAACTGCTGCACGCCAGGCCTCCCTGTCCATCACCAACTCCCAGAGTTTACTCAAAATCATGTCCATTGAGTCGGTGATGCCATCCGACCATCTCATACTCTGTCGTCCCCTTCTCCTCCTGCCTTCCCAGCATCAGAATCTTTTTGTAAGGAGTCAGTTTTTCACATCAGGTGGCCAAAGTACTGGAGCTTCAGCTTCAGCATCAGTCCTTCCAATGAATATTCAGGACTGATTTCCTTTAGGATTGATTGATCTCCTTGCCGTCCAAGAGACTCTCTAAGACAGACTCCCTAAGAGCTGGGAAAACAGCAGAGAGGTCTCCCAGGATCACAACACTGTCCCTCCTTAAAAGGCCCCGCTGAGCCCCGGAAGCCGCTCCCCTACCCCACCCCAGTGCCCTCAGTTTCTCTTCTTCTCCAGAATGTCTCCTTCCTGAAGGAGCACTGTCCCTTTCCTCTAGTTCAAGGTCACCGTTTCCCTTTAGTTCAAGGTCAGTGTTTAGGACACAGGCTTGCCTTGCCAATCATTGCTTTCTTTTGTTTAAAAACTACCAGACAAAACCAATCCCAAGCCAGGTCCCCGCTTGGCAGGGCAGCCTGGTCCCCTGAGGACATCACAGCTTGCCACCACGAGCACCGCTGACCCGTGGGTGGCACTCAGAACTATCCCCTCCTCCCCACCACAGCTCAGAGGCTCCATCCAACCACACAGACACAGATGCCAGAGGGAGGTCTCTGTGGCCTTAGCTTCTTCGGCTGCCAGCTCCTGAATCGAGCCCAGAGTGCGTGTGTCTGGTGTAGGTCCAAGCTACAAATCCCAGCTGCCCCTCCCAGAGCCTGTAAGGTGGGACTCTCCCAGCCCAGGAAGGGGCTTCAGATCTTAGGAACCAAGAAAAAGGCCAGATGTCCACCTCATCCCGTGTTGCCCACAGCACGCTCCTGGTCCCTGGCCCTCCTGTCTCCCCCTAGTTCTTAAGATTCTGGACATATTCCTTTGATTTCACTCAAGAGTTAAACCAAAGCCCGAGACTGGAATGCTTCCCGCCGTGTTTCAAAGACCCAGTACTTGGGTGTTTCAAAGATGGCTGCTCAGTTTGGCCCCTAAGGTGCCTGCAGGACCTTCAGCTCCCTGCAGACCTCCCTCAGAGGAGAGGAACTCCTCTGTGATGAGGGCATGCTTATATTAAGGACTTCCTGTGCCAGGCCGGGGGTTCAGTGTTTCACACGCAACTCTGTGGGGGAGTGGGTACCATTATCATGCTATTAACAGATAAGGAGATGGAGACTCAGGGAGGATGAGTGACCAGCTCAAGGTTACAGAGCTGATGTAGGTCTGAATCTCAGCCTTGCTTCTTACTAGCAGAAGACTTTGGGTGAGATGCTCAACTTCTCCATGTCTGTATTCCCTCAGCTATAAAATGCGGATGATCACAGATCTCACCGCACAGGGTTCCTGAGAGGATGTAGTTAGTGCACATATGTCTGGAGAAAACCATAATTCAAAAGCATGCATGCACCCCAATGTTCATTGCAGGACTATTTACAATAACGAAGACATGGAAGCAACCTAAATGTCCATCGACAGAAGAGTGGATAAAGAAGGTATGGTATATATACACTGAAGTATTACTCAGCCATAAAAGTGGACAAAATAATGACATTTGCAGCAACATGGATGGAACTAGAGATTGTCGTACTGAGCGAAGTAAGTCAGACAAGACAAATACCATATGATATTGCTTATATGTGGAATCTTAAAAAAATTGAACAAATGAACTCATTTAAAATCAGAAGTAGAGTCACAGATGTAGAAAACAAACTTATGGTTACCACGGGGGAAAAAAGGAGGAAGAAAAGTTGGGATTTATATTTGGGAGTTTGGGATTGATATAACTCCCAATTTTTCTTCCTCCAACAGATAACTAACAAGGACCTACAGTTTAGCACAGGGAACTCTACTCAGTACCCTGTAATGATCCATATGGGAAAAGAATCTAAAAAAGAGTAGATATATGTATATGTATAACTCATTCACTTTGCTGTACACTCAAAACTATCTCAGCAGTACAAATCAACTAAACTCCAATACAAATTAAAACAAAATAAAGAGTTAATGCACAAAACCAAACTGAGTTGGAGAAACTGAAAAATGTAAACTTGATGAAATGGGGGCACTGAATATGAAATAGAAAAAGTGAAACAAACTGGATAAAAGTAAAAGATCCTCCATCTCTTTTTTGGTTGTTGTTCTTTCTCAAGCCTTTATCAAGCATGGTAGAAAGGCTTTTGTGTGTACGTATATATATATAGTGTATATAATATAAACATATATTTTAGAAAATATATTAGTTTTTGCCTAGCTAAAAAATTTATGACATTTTGATTCTACTTGTCTTACTTAGTATGAATAGAATGCTCAATTGCTAATTTATATTCACTCAAAACTTTGATATAGTTCCCTGTGTTTTGGCATTTAGTGTTACTGCTGAAAGTCTGGAAAGCTTATTATCTTAGTGATTTAAAAAAAATTATATGAGGCTTGAAACTTCTAATCCAATTCTGAGAATATAAAGAAATACTATGTTGTACAAAAACAAGCCAAAACAAACAAAAAAACCAGGATATTAGCATGTGATGGGCTTCCCTGGTGGCTCAGATGGTAAAGAATCTGTCAGCAATGAGGGAGACCAGGGTTCAATCCCTGGATCGGTAAGGTCCCTTGGAGAAGGAAATGGCAGCCCACTCCAGTATTCTTGCTTGGAGAATCCCATGGGCAGAGGAGCCTGGTAGGGTACAATCCATTGGGTTGCAAAGAGTTGGACATGACTGAGTGACTAACACACACACACACACACACAATTATTACTAAAGCACAAATTTTGTTCAAACTTCATAAAATTTTATGCTGGCGTCCACTATTTGCTTTATGAATCTTATTCAAAATTCCACATTGTATTCAGTTGCATTGAGCTGCTTCAGCTGCATGCAGCAAATTCTGGTAAATTCTTTTCATTTTTACAAATATTTTCTAATTTTCCTTGTTACAGTTTCTAAGATACACCCATCATTAAAAAGTTGACATGTAATTTTCAAATACATGGTTTTTTAAACAGTATGTTTGATATTACTTTCTCACTTAGGTGTTTTTCTTCTCTGCAATCACCCTCGCTGGTTTTTCGGTCTTCTGACTTTCTCGAGGCTTTCAATGGCTAAATCAAAGACTTCTCTTGGTAAATGTCACATCGTACTTGAAAATATGTGTTATTTTCAAATATCTTTTGATATTGATTTCGAACATAATTCCACAGTGATAACAGGCTGTATGATTGCAATACCTTTAGACCATGAAATTTTTGCACCTCGTTTCATATCCCTGGATGTGTTCCAGTGTCTCCTAGTTTATAGTCTATGGAAACTTGAATGGAATTTGTATCCTACTGTTGTGTGAAAATTGTATAAATCTTAATTATGTTGAATTGGTTCATGGTGCTTTTCAGGTCTACTATATCCTACTTTTCTATATTTTCATTCTATTAATTTTTGAGAGTTTGATATTGAAGTTCCAACTAAAAATCTTAATTTATCTACTTAAAAAATAGTTGTAATATATAGTGGAACTGTATGTAACTTTGTCCTGTATTTTCCAAGTCTCCAGTAAATGTATTATCATACTTTCATAATAAAAAAAATAGCAAAGCTAAGTTATGCAGAATACATCATGAGAAATGCTGGGCTGGAGGAAGCACAAGCTGGAATCAAGATTGCCAGGAGAAATATCAATAACCTCAGATATGCAGATGACACCACCCTTATGGCAGAAAGTGAAGAAGAACTTAAGGGCCTTTTGATGAAAGTGAAAGAGGAGAGTGGAAAAGTTGGCTTAAAGCTCAACATTCAGAAACCTAAGATCATGGCATCCGGTCCCATCAATTCATGGCAAATAGATGGGGAAACAGTGGCTCACTTTATTTTCTTGGGCTCCCAAATCACTGCAGATGGTGATTGCACCCATGAAATTAAAAGATGCTTACTCCTTGGAAGGAAAGTTATGACCAACCTAGATAGCATATTAAAAAGCAGAGACATTACTTTGTCAACAAAGGTCCGTCTAGTCAAGGCTATGGTTTTTCCAGTGGTCATGTATGGATGTGAGAGTTGGACTATAAAGAAAGCTAAGCACCAAAGAATTGATGCTTTTGAACTGTGGTGTTGGAGAAGACTCTTGAGAGTCCCTTGGACTGCAAGGAGATCCAACCAGTCCATTCTAAAGGAGATCAGTCCTGGGTGTTCTTTGGAAGGACTGATGCTAAAGCTGAAACTCCAATACTTTGACCACCTCATGTGAAGAGTTGACTCATTGGAAAAGACTTTGATGCTGGGAGGGATTGGGGGCAGGAGGAGAAGGGGAGGACAGAGGATAAGATGGTTGGATGGCATCACTGACTCAATGGACATGGGTTCGGGTGAATTCCGGGAGTTCGTGATGGACAGGGAAGCCTGGCATGCTGCGGTTCATGGGGTCGCAAAGAGTCGGACATGACTGAGCGACTGAACTGAACTGAACTGAAGTTAGTCATGGAAGGAGGGCATGCCCTGGGTACCTGCACTTCAGCTAACCCCCTTTGCTGCCTGGCCATCTTTGACCAGCCAGCCTCTCTTACTCCTGCCTGGCCCCTCTCCTTCTACCTTGGTCCTCAGCTTCTGCTGGGGTCCTCCTGCCGGCAGCCTCCTGACATGGCAAGCTGCTAAAGCGCGAGTCAGTCCCTCGTCAGTGGGTGGGTTCCTTGTGTAGTGCTCCCTAAAGGGAGCAGGGCTCTTTCTCAGGTCTTGTCCAGCTCCGAGGTGGGCTGGCTGGGGGTGGGGGCCTGAATGTTTCTGGAGCTTGTACTGAGCACCTGATTTTCTTCCTCACTACAAGACTTCCTGTAGCTCAAATGGTAAAGAATCTGCCTGCGATGCAGGGTTCAATCCCTGGGTTGGGAAGTTCCTCTGGAGAAGGGAATGGCAATCTGCTCCAGTATTTTTGCCTGGAGAATCCCATGGACAGTGAAGCCTGGGAGGCTATAGTCCGTGGGGTTGCAGAGTCGGACATGACTGAGCGACTAACACACACACACACACACACACACACACAAGGGTTCATGGTCGATGTGAGTGACTTTGCTTCATAATGAGGACAGGTCTGTCCAAGCATCAGGCTGCTGGACGCTTTGGGGCTCTGACATCATGCCAGGCTCCTGGGGGCAGAAGTTTGGGAAGTCAGAGAAAGGGCAGAGCAAGGACCACAAAGCAAGCTGATTCAACAGTCCTCAGGTGGACTTTTGAAGCTGACCTGACACCTAGTGGCCATAAGTAGGAACTACACCACACCTGGGCAGGTTCCAGAGTTGCTGCAGGCAGGGTTTCAGCTGGGCCTCCGTGATGGGGGTGTGTGTCAAGGGGTGGGCCGGAGGGTCTCGGATGGTGGCTTCTCCATATGTCCATCGTTCCTCCAAAACTACACACGCAGAAATAACTTTGATAATAAAATGTGCTGCCTTTTCTCTTTTAGGCAAAAGGTGAATAAAAACATTTTGAGAAAACTTTGCTATTTTCTTTTTAAATTTTTTTTAACTTTATTTTATTTTTAAACTTTACATAATTGTATTAGTTTTGCCAAATATCAAAATGAATCCACCACAGGTATACATGTGTTCC
The DNA here is from genome assembly GCF_055505025.1 of Bos grunniens. Classification (NCBI taxonomy): domain Eukaryota; kingdom Metazoa; phylum Chordata; class Mammalia; order Artiodactyla; family Bovidae; genus Bos; species Bos grunniens. The sequence continues at coordinate 15,166,443 of NC_141174.1, forward strand.
CCATCCTGAACCCTCCTCCCTCCTCCCTCCCCATACCATCCCTCTGGGTCGTCCCAGTGCACCAGCCCCAAGCATCCAGTATCGCGCATCGAACCTGGACTGGCATCTCGTTTCATACATGCTATTTTACATGTTTCAATGCCATTCTCCCAAATCTTCCCACCCTCTCCCTCTCCCACAGAGTCCATAAGACTGTTCTATACATCAGTGGCTCTTTTGCTGTCTCGTACACAGGGTTATTGTTACCATCTTTCTAAATTCCATATATGCGCGTTAGTATACTGTATTGGTGTTTTTCCTTCTGGCTTACTTTGCTGTTTTCATTGATCCCTTGAGAGTCCCTTAGACAGCAAGGAGATCCAACCAGTCCAACCTAAAGGAAATAAGCCCAGAATGTTCACTGGAAGGACTGATGCTGAAGATGAAGCTCCAGTACTTAGGCCACCTGATGTGAAGAACTGACTCATTGGAAAAGACTCTGATGCTGGGAAAGATTGAAGGCGAGAGGAGAAGGGGACGACAGAGGATGAGATGGTTGGATGGCATTGCCGACTCAATGGACATGAGTTTGAGCAAACTCCAGGAGATAGTGAAGGACAGGGAAGCCTGGCGTGCTGCTGTCCATTGGGTTGCAAAGAGCTGGACACGACTGAGTGACCAAACAATGAATGAACAACAGTCTACAGTCCGTAACAAATTTTGATGTAATAGCCTCATAATCCTCTGGGTTCCACCCAGACACCAGTAATTATTGGATGCTCAGTTATGAGCATGGACTTGATGGAGAATTTCAAGGGTTATAATAGTCTTAAAAGGCAAGCTCCTCGACTTCAAGGGGATCCGATTTATTTGGGGAGTCAAATATATCTACATACCCTGATGGGTGGGGTAGATGTGAGTTTCAGCTCAAAAACTCCTTCTATTGCCTTCTTTTCTTTTCATCATCCTAATTTTGACTCTGAGCCCATATGCTATGCTATGCTATGCTAAGTCACTTCAGTCGTGTCCGACTCTGTGCGACCCCATAGACAGCAGCCACCAGGCTCCCCCATCCCTGGGATTCTCCAGGCAAGAACACTGGAGTGGGTTGCCATTTCCTTCTCCAATGCATGAAAGTGAAAAGTGAAAGCGAAGTTGCTCAGTCGTGTCTGACTCTTAGCAACCCCATGGACTGCAGCCTACCAGGCTCCTCCATCCATGGGATTTTCCAGGCAAGAGTACTGGAGTGGGGTGCCATTGCCTTCTCCGTCTGAGCCCATACAACAGTCTAATTAACAGAAATTCAACTTTAGGCTAAGACTCTGAATGAGGGAAGGGAGGGAAAATAAGCTGTGGGGAAGGGGACAGATTTTCAGATCATGATTCCACCACATGTGCAGAAAGGGCTTAACATCACCTCCACCCTTGATGAAGAAGTAAAGTGAACCCCGAGGGCTGGTGCCTTGATTCCCAGGTGCCATCCCAGCACTTCCCTGGTGCTCCAAAGTGTGGCCCCTGGGCACCCCCAAACTCTCCCAGCTTTCCCTCGATTGCCCAAAGCAATTGCCAGGTGCATGAGTTTTTTCATCTCACCCTCTTGTTTTTATTGAGCACCTACTATAAGCAGGCACTGAACAGGTACAAAGGACAGTTCCTGCCCTTGTTCGTCCCAGAGGCGGCTGGCGGGCTTAATCAAAACCCCTGAAGGCACCCATTCCCCCCGCCGGCTCAACGTATGCTGTTCTTGGCTACACCTGCTCTTCTTTTGCTAAGCTCCTCATGCCTCCCCAGTTTCCCAAGGAATTTTACAAAGAAATGCAGGATGGCAGATCCCTAGAACAGGCGGGGGATCTTTGGTTTCAGCTGTCCCACTTTTCAGGTGGAACCACGAGGCTCCAAGGTCAGGTGGCCAGGCTGTGCCAGGCTACACTGGATGCCAGCTCGCTCCGTCTCCCGCCCGGACTCTCTCCAGGTGACACCCTGGCCTGTGCGTCCAGAGGCCCCGTCCTCACTTCCTGAGCACCTGCTCCCTCTGCCACTTCCTCCCGAGTCTCAGCCATGCCCCCAGACACAGTTTACAAGCACGGTGGCAACTGCTTGCGTGCACTGACCTTTCCCCCACTGCTCTCATTCTGTCGCCCAGCAACCCCACACACTCCCAATCTGTCTCATGGCTCTTGATGAGGCCGCCAAGGATGGGCCCCCTAAAACCAGAGGGTGCTCCCAGGGGAAGGGCAGGCCACCAGCAGCCCGGAGACCCAAGCCAGACTTTATTGGCTGGCTCACAGCCCTGGCCTTGGGGTTTGTCCACCGAGGTTTCAGCCAGCTCTCCGCCTCCTCCCCTGCCACCAGCCGACGTGCCAGGAGTTCTCTGTCGCCGAGACGTCTTTCCAGACTGGACGTGTTGCTATGACCTCGTCATTTTCAAGAAACTGGATTGAAAGGTAAGGGGATAACGCTGAGTGCCAATGCAGCCTAGTAGTGGCTGATTGCCGAGAGTGTTTAGACAGGCTCGAACCCCAGTGAGACCATGTGTAAACCCCTCTCTCGTCTTGGCAAAGCAATGCCCGAGGTGAGCTTCAGCGTCCGGACAGGGATGAGGGTGGGTTTACGTTGTCAGCTTTGGCAGCAGATTTAATTTTAGAATGTGGACGTGCTCCTCCTGGGTCCGAGCCACCCAACCCACGTTAGACAAACAGGTGTGTAGACACGACATACGAAAGAAAGTTGGTGACTGTTACTTGTGGCAGCAAAACTTTGGAAATAACCTAACAGTCGGTAAGAGAGTCTCTTTCTGCACGGTGATATACCACGCGGTGGTTGAAAAGGCTGAGATAGATCTAAAGATACTAACGTGGACAGTTCGCCCAACCATACTGTAAGGCAGAGCAAGGTCAGAGGACTGTGACAGTATGGTTCTGTGCATGTGTGTTAGTTGGTCAGTCGTGTCTGACTGTGACCCCATGGACGTAGCCCACCAGGCTCCCCTGTCCGTGGGATTCTCCCGGGAAGAATACTGGAGTGGGTTGCCATTTCCTTCTCCAGGGGATCTTCCCAACCCAGGGATTGAACCCAGGTATCCTGCATTGCAGGTGGATTCTTTACCATCTGAGCCACCAGGGAAGCCCTGGTATGCTTCTATTTATGATAAGAGACTCTGTGTGTGTGTGTGTGTGTGTGTGTGTGTGTGTGTGTGAGGGTCAAATAATGTATAGTAAAATACTGTGAGTCTACCACATGCCAGCTAGTGTTCTATGTGCTTCATAGGCTTTAACTCATTTAATCCTTGAAAGCTCCCAGCCCTATATACAGATGGCGAGACTGAGGCACCGGGAGGTTGGGTAAACTGCCCAGTTCCACAGGAGTGGAGCTGGGGTTGGAACCAAGGTGGCCCGGTCCCAGAGTCCATGTTTTTAACACTTGGAGAACACACGCACGCACACGCACGCACACGCACACACACACACAGACACACACTTGATTGCAAGTATGTGGGAAAAGTTCCCGAAGCATGCATCTGGGCTTGCTCACAAGCGCACTCTGGGGGCAGCAGGAGCTGTGGGGGCAGGTGAAAGAGTGCCTTCATTTTCTCCCTACGGCACTTCTGTGGACTTAGGCCTTTTACAAATAGATATGATTTGTAACAAAAAATGATAATTTCAAGCAAAAATAAAAAAGAAAGATAACTCTGCTCTTCAATCGGAAGTAACAGAGCTGCAGTGTGTGTGACCGCAGGGGAATTCGAGGTGCCCGCTAGAGCTCCCCACTTGGGTCCTGAGGCCCCAGCTCCGCCTCTTGATGGCCACACGGCCTCAGATGAAAACTGGAGGGTTGCTGGACCCGACCTGATCTTCAGCCCTCTGCCTTGGGCTCCTCCCACCAGTCCCAAGGAACAGGAGGTGGTGCTTTAGAGAGGGCAGGTTGGGGTGGGGGGCCCTCGAGGTGGGGTGCACGCCTGAACCACCCTGCTGGGGCGATGCTTGCTGGATGATGGTGTTGCTCCTGACCAAGAACATCACGTGCCAGCCCCTCATGCGCATTGTCTCCACTCTATTGTTAAGAAACGCTCTCGGGTGCTGTGGTTATCACCCCATTCTAAACACTTGGAGACTGAGAGCCCTGCACACAGCCTCACCCTTACTATTAGAGCCGAATTACAGCAGAGGCAGCGGCTCCTCCACGCATGAGGGACTCTGACAGAGGCAGGGACAGAGGTTCTGGGGGAGGGCCGTGGGGCAGGATCAGACAGGGGCCTCCTCCGGCAGTCTCCTTAGGGCTTCCTCAAGACACGCAGCTGCAGGGCCATGTGCAGACCAGTGGGTCCTGCAGCCTCAGCCCGGAGGTCTGGCATAGGGAAGCAGGTGCCCGGACCATGTAGACCTGGGTCCTAAGGCTGCAGCTGCCCCTTTCTGGCTGCAAGCACTTGGCTCCATGCCTTCCTTCGCTGAAGTTCCGTTTCATCCTTCACAGTAGGGTGGGGAGCACGCTAGTGCCTGTTGGGTACTGTGAGAATCCGGGCACCTGTCTGCTGACTGGTGGAGTACTTGGCATGTGGTAAGGGCCCATGGATGTTGGTCACTGTTATGATCATTGTCAAGGTCCTTGTTGGTCTCTTCAAGGAGTTCCTCACCTGCCTGGCTGCCTACGCTCCAGGAGAGTTGAATGACCCGTGGTTCCCCATGGTGCCTCTGTCCTCTCGTCTGTCTGTCTGACACCCCGTCCCCACCCCAGGGCCTCGCCCTCTGCTCCATGCATCCCCATCGCTCCAGCATGGCCCCTGGAGCCAGGGTGCCTTAGACGAAACTGGGGGCCTTCCGGGGGGTAGAGGGGCAGCCTAGAGAGGTCTGGGCAGTGGGGCCGGGCTGACCTGAAGTCCACCATGCCTGTCTTCTCGCCCAGCTTCTTTATCAGCTCCCTGACTTGGTACCGGTTTATGGGGACCTTGTTCTGCTGAGGAGGTGGACAGAACATGCAAGGTCAGTGGAGCTCTCTGCTCCCCGCCCCCGACCTCCCCATCACATACACACACACACCACAGTGCTTCACTCACTCGCCTTGGGCCCACAGCTGGCAACTGAGAGATCCGAGGGAGCTGAACCCACACACCCTGCAGGGCAGGAAGAAGTGCCCCCGACACCCGGGGGTCACTGCCCAGACCCCCGAGCCTCTCCTTTCAATCTGGGGGGCCCTGTGGGGGAAAGAGGTGGCAGTCCAGGTGGAGTGGGCGGCAGTGACTTTGCAGTGTGGGAAGTTCATCCTTCCCTCCCTGGTACCGAGTCTAGCCAGCCCTCTTCAGGCCCAGCTCCGAGGGTCCTATCCCCACTCTGGACCCCCACAGAGTCCTATTCTTGCAGGGCCCATCCTTCCTAGGGGTGCTCTGGAGCCAGACCTGTTCACATTTGCATTTCAAGGGTTCCTCAGCACCTCCATCATATCCTGCACTTGAAGGTATGGGATTTCAGCCAAGACGATACAGCCTGAGGTAAAATACCGGGGCACTGGGATGTGGTCTCTTATCCTACTCCCGTGTGGAATCTGCCCAGTAGCCAAATGCAATGGGGAGAAAGACCTTGAAGATGAAGCACGTGTGTCTTTGGGCAGCATCGTGGGTCATCAGTGGCACCCAGCCATGCAGTAGAGAATGACGTCAGGGGGTGATGGAGGGAGGTTTAGCTGTCCCTCTGGGTCTCGATAGAGGAGGTGGACCAGCTGGCTCCTCACAGCCAGCGGGGAAGCTCTGTGAAATGCTCGTGCGTGTCTCTGTCTGTCACACACCGTGCACACACGCACACCTAGTGCCTGCGGCCACGAGGCATCCACCTACCTGTATCATGGCTTTCCGGAACTCGCCCACAGGCATCATCATCTCTCCACTAGGGTTCAGGCTCCTGAAGAAGTCCAGGACGGAGATTTTGTTTTGGTCTGCGTAGCTCTGGGAGAAGCAGGAGACACCACGAGCTTTGTAACATCTGTACGAACCCCCTACCCCCATCTCCCGCCCCACCTCCGACCCTCCACCTGCCCAGACTGAGGTCCGGCAGAACCACACATGATGCTTCCCACGTGTCTGTCCCACCCGGATGGAGCAGGCTGTCCTGCCGGTCCACATCCCAAGGGCGGAAGGATAGTTGCCGAGGCTGTTAAGCTTCCACAGCATGGAGGGAATAGGGCGGTGATCATATGTATGTGCACTATTTAGCTTTGAGGTCGCCCCTGCTAAGACTAGTGGAGACGGTGCTCTGTGGATGTGAGAGGGCTGTTGTCAGCTCAGAGACCCAAAGACCAAACCAGAACCATGTAGTGGGACGGGCGGAGCAGGCTCCTGGAATTCATAGGATTCTCATTATTTCATTCGAACATCCTCATATGGAGATGTACTGTGTTAGAGTATTTTAAAAATGATATGTCATTGTTTTCCATTCAAAGATAGTAGCTACTCACATTTTAAGGTAATTTTAGATTAATAGAAAGAAAAAAATGAAAAATTACCCATAGTCCAATCCCACCGCCCAGAGGTAACATCTTGACGTACATTTTTTTTCATCTGCCTGCCTATCTATCTAACATCTTTCTACCATACATACTGTTTAATAAAATGCACTGTATTATATATTGTGAGCTCCTTTCCAGTATCATTAAGTGTTCTTTTGGTTTCTTTTTAGTATCTTCTGGTTTATCTTTCCCTCTGACTCTCAAAAGCCGAAGGCAAGGCGCAGCTGCGCTGACAGGTATTTTTGCAGACACCCTTGCTCACAGAGGAATTCCTCAGGGATCACTCTCCTCTCCCTGTACCTCCCTCTCAGCTGTACTCCGCTGACCCCACCCCGGGATAAATCCCGGACCCCCATCTCTAATTCCACATCCCCAGCAGCTGCTTGCCAGTCCATACCGAACCCCACTGACACCTCAATCCAACAGGTCTGAAGTGAGCCTGAGTCAGCTGGATTCTGTGATCCCTGTTACTGAGGGCTGCAGCAGCTACACCCACTCCAGTTCCTTCTTACCCACCTCTATAGTGTGTTACGGAGGCTGGAAAACCAAAGACCAGCCTTCCCCAAGCCCCCTTGAGGCTATGGGTAGGAACGAGATGGTTTCACCAAGCCCTTTGGTGAGATGCATGTGTGACCCGAGTGCTTTGGCAGCTTGGGGGGGTGGCTTCCCGATTCTGCAGGTGATTCCTGGTTGGGTGTCTTCCTGCCTGAGGCAGAAGGGACAGCCCTCCTGGTAACCCAGTTGGGGTGTCTGGCAACCTTTTCTGGAATCTAAACGTGGAGGCTTTTCTTCAGCCCTCTCATGTCTCTGGGGTCTCTTTCTGGTAATTCATTCCTCTTTGCTTAACCTAGTGGAGTGGATTCTGTGGTCTGCAACTTAGAGCTTGACTGGCGGATGGGCCTGTCACTTTGGGAGGTGTTTTGGCAAGACCCAACATAGTTCCTGCCCTGGAAGAGTTCAGTTTTGTGGTAAAAGGTGAAGCAGAGGGCTGTGGTAGTGTGTACCAAGGGCATTGACTCTTGACCAGGGAACCTGAGAAGGGTTGCCCGAGGAAGGGACACTCAAGTGCAGACCGAGGGAGTGCGGAGGAGGGGGTGAGACACAGAGGGCAGGAGGAGCAGTGTTCCAGGCAGAGGGACCCAGAGCTGACTTTAAGGGATGCAAAAAACAATGGGGAGAGATCCAGTGGGGCTGAAATGGGAGGGTGGGGAGATGGGAGGGATGAAGTCAGAGTGGGTAGAGAGGGCAGGGGCAGCTTCTTTTCCCCACTGGACTTCCCTATGCTGGCAACATTACCATCATTCTTTTAGTCCATTGGGCTTGAAATTTGTAGTTATCTTCACCTCTCTCCTCTTCCCACAGGTCTCTCTTCTCCCAACACACACATACCCACACCCACACCCACACACGCAGACACAACCACTCACCAGGTCCTGGAGATGTTCCGTAAGGATATCTCCACTCCCATCGTCCTTTTCAGCCAAGTTGCCGTTCTATATCTAGAATACTACAAGCGTGTCCTCATTGATTTTCCCATTCTCATATTTACCCCCTTCAGTTCTTTTCTCTCCCTGTTGCCAAAAATACTCTCCCTCAGTCCTGCTGGATTCACATCACACCCTCTGCTCAACAACTCTCCCTGGCTCCCTGCTCCCTGACTTCAAACCCAACTCTGAGCCTACAGTCTGAGGACTGTTGCGTCCAGCCCCAGCCTCCCTTTGCAGCCTTGGTTCCCAGGCTTCCCTGTGAGACTGGAGCCAAGTGGTTCTGTTCCCACCCCTCCAGACACACTGCAAGTGACTCCCTGTTCACTCCTTTCTGGTGGGAGTCCCTCTCCCTCCATCCCTCCCTCTGGGGCTCACCTGCACCCTTTCTGCATGTCAGGGCCCTTGCCCCAACCCACCTCTGCCAGGAGGCATCCTTCCCTGCTTGCCCAGTCCTGCAGTGACCTCTAGTTTGGATTGTACTGACACTTGCTACCTTGGTCACTTGTTTATTATTTATCATCTGACATTTTCTATTGGAAATGACTGTATCCCATCTTCCCAGCCAGATTGTTGGGCCCCTGAGGGGAAGGCCTATGGTTTACATTGTATGTGTGGTTGGGTCTCTCCTCTGGGATTCCTTTTCTATATTGTTTTAAAACGAGGAGCAAGGGCACTTTGCACTAGAAAACTCCATTCCCACTCTACTTGCAAAACAAATTTCTCCTCTATTCACCTGACATCGATTCACTGATAAAGATATAAAGATACTTGATACTGCTTTGCTTTCTAGAACTTTTCCTACAGTGAGAATTTTCATGCAAGAGCTCTTCTATTTGGTTCTGAAACTAAGGCACAGAGGTCCTGTGGCACATGCCATGCAGAATTGCCTTTGCAGGGCACTCTCCCAGCTCCTGCTGCCCCGGGTGGTAACAGTCCTGCCCCCAGCAGCACACCCCTCGCCTGCACGTCCAGGGCGGAGCCGGGAGTGAAAACCCCAGGCCTGGGCAGTCACTGCTCTGTGAGGTCATTGGACCAGAGGAGCTATAACATCCCTTCCAGCTCTAACACTCTCTGAGTTTTATTTCCACTGTTACATCTTTTTCCTCTCACTGCCAGACACAATTTAAGACTGGAGCCAGGAGCAGGTGACCTCTAGATATAAAAGACTTACAGATTTCTCATTAGTTGAAGCCACCAAATACCCATGCTGACCACAGGGTCAGGATGTCTTTGCATCCTTACCAGCTATTGGAAAGAGCCTCTGTGAATTGTGTGCTGGTCACATGCCAAGTATTGTTCTAAGTCCATCATGTGGAGTATAGAATTTAACCTTCACAGCAGCCCTGCTGGGGTGGGTACTATTATTATGCCCATTTTACAGGTGAAGAGACTGAGGCACAGAGCAATTCAGTGACTTGTCTCTGGTTGTAATGGAGGAGCCTAGCTGGTAGAAACCATCCTGTTCCACGGCCCTCCCTCTTTAGCCAGTTCCATGCACTTCCTTTCCTCTGGGAATCAGGAAGCATTGCTGATGGATCTGAGAGTCAGAGGGGATATCCTGCAGCTGAGAATCCCTTGTCAGACAGGACCATGAACACGCTCCGGGGGAGGAGAAATTCTGGGAGCTGAGCCAAAGGTTAACGTTTTCCGGGGCCTCTGGGGGCTCTTTGAGGGAAGCAGGGCTCACCTGGATCAGTTTCACGGGGTTCGTCCATGTGAAGTGGGTTTTCTTGGCCGAGGGGGCTTGCACTGACTTGTATATCACATCCAGCTGGGGGTGGATGGCACACACCCCATCCAGGATTTTCACGAACTGCTCAGACACCAGCACATTCTGCAGCAGGGAGAGAGGGGACCTGTCGGGCAGCGGGTGCTGCCGTCATGCCATCTCCCAGACCGGCGGGCTCCCCCCAAGCAAAGCCACGTGTTGTCTTTTCTAGTTTGTTCTGCAGTGCTGCTCCCAGACTGGGACACGGCTGTCCTTTGCTAGCACTGGCAGTTTGGCTTGTGAGTTTCCCACGTGATCTGGATCAGGTGTCCTAGCTGGGCGCTGGTGGCCTGTCACCGCCTGTCAACTCACTCTGCTCTCAGAAGGTGAGCCTAGTGTCTGTGTGTGACAGACGGGCACGGCTGTGGGGTTACATGACTGGCCCCCAAAGGCCCTGAAAAGCCAATTTCTACCCCAGTGTTGGTCTTCAGAGCTGAAGCCCTAGCAGAGAGCCCCTCATTCCAGCCATCTGGTTGCACATGGGGAGCCCCCGCCTTGTGGAAGGGCCTCCATGCCCTCTTAGAGGCTGCAGGAGAGCACGTGCTCTGTGTGATGGTGTTTGATGAAACCTGGCCTCCGTGGGTGTGCTCCACCGGCTTCATCCCTCAGCTGCGGCTCTCAGTATCTTTTGCCTTTTCAAAGAACTCAATTCGTGCTAAGGGCTGAAGACTTACTCCCTCTCCTTTGTAGGTATTCTAGAGAAAGTTCTAGAAGCATCTACAATGAAGGGATTCCAACACTACTTAGAGTTATGGTGGCATCATGTGGAGTGGCAAGAGAAACTCCAGCTCAGGGGTTTATATGCCGCCTTAGGGTCTAAACAGCATCACTTCCGACATTCCCTCAGACACCCCAAGATAGTGCTCGGGTTCACACCTTCCAACCTGCACTGCAGGGGGTGGGAGGAGCCGAACTCTAATGAACTCTGGACCCAGGGGCTGAGGTCAGAGGCAGCAACACAGGGTGCAGGTCAGAGCTGTGGGACAAGCAGAGAGCAGGCCTCTGAGGAGGAAAACCAGGAGCACAAGGAGGAGCCAGGGCTGGGGAGGAGGAGACAAGGGAACAAAGTGAAAAGGACAGCAGGTATGTTTTTATGACACTTTATAATCTGTGGCAAATATAAACCCAATTTTTACTCATTATTCAGTTCTAAGAAGCTTGGATTTCAAACGCAAAACATCATCCCTGATAGACTTGCAAGGTATTAAAGTCTTAACAAAACCCCAATTAGTGTGGCATTAAGCAAATGTGAAAGGACTTTTCACACTTCACCTTTACAGAACTCTAGAGTGGGAGGCAGAAGCCCTGGTTTACTCCTCGCTGCGTTTCACACCTGCTGCGTGGTCCTGGGTGAGTGGCCTAACCTCTCTGTTTCAGGTTCTTTACGTGTAAAGCAGGACAATGAGGACGAGTACTAGTCATGGGTTGAATCGTATCCCCACAAAAAAAGATGCTGAAATCCTGACCCCAGTATCTGTGAATATGACCTTATTAAGAAATAAGATCTTTGCAGATGATCAAGTTAAAAATGAGGTCGCTAGGGTGGGCCCTAACCCGATACGACTGGTGTCCCTGTAACAAGGGAACACTGGGATACAGAGACGGAGCGTGACACCTGAGGCTGAAGGCAGAGATCCAGGGTGAGGTCTCTACAAGCCAAGGAACAGCGAAGATTGCCTGCAAACTACCAGGAGCTAGAAGAGAAGCAGGGAGCAGATTCTTCCTCACAGTCCTCTGGAGGAACCGACCTGACCAACACCTTGACCTTGAACTTCTAGCCTCCAGGACTGTGAGACAAGACATTTCTATCACTTGAGTCACTTGCTTTGTGTACTTTGCCTTGGCAGCCCTAGGTCACAAATACATTCTACCTACTTCCCAGAGTAGAACTAAACGAGTTGGCGCCTATAAAATGGCTTTGGGGCTTAAAAAAAAGAGTATAAACTGATAGACAAGTATAGGATATTGTTGGCAACAGCTCCTACCTCTGGGATGATTCAGGCCAGAGTACCCACAGAGTGGAGTCACCTCCGCAAGCTTCCCGCCTCCATCTAGGTTTTTTTTTTTACACTCAAATACTACTCTGATTAGAGTAGGCTGAGTCATGAAATGAAAACACAGATTTGGACGTGTTTTCATACTCAGATTCTAAAAATCCTGTGATTGTGGAAGCATTCTAAGGCCCAGAGCCATCCATCAACAAAGCTGACTGCAGACAGGTCTGTTCTGCGGTCCCCCACCTTTGATTCTGGTGTTCCTCCTCTCTGCCCTCAGGCCTGCTCTTGGGGGTGCAGGTCCTGGGTTCTCAGGATCGGGCAAATAATTTTATACCATGATGTTACTGACTGACTGGCTACTCCAATGGAAAGGACCTCTGGAGGAGGGCAGAGTTGTACCCTAAAAGGAGTGTTTTGTCTTTTCTTCTCCTGGAGCACGTAGGCCCTGAGGGCCAGAGCTGTTGGCACCTGGCACGGTGGCCATGGCAACTGGCATGCTCCCTGAGTGTGAGCGAACCATCAGATGACTTACAGAAATGTCAATATCCTCCATCCTGGATTTGGGGTTCCTCTTGATGGACAGGATAAGTAACACAGCCCCATCCATACTTATGGGGTTCAGGAAAAGCTGTGGGAGGAAGGGAAAGGCAGAAGGAGGCAGAGATGGGGGCAGAAAAGGCTGGTTCAGAGCACGGTTTCCATATATCCCCGTCAAACCACAGTCTATGTCTTCCTTCCAGATTTCTCTGTAAGCACCCATCTCCCTGTCTGTCTGTCTGTCATCCATCCACTTGTCCATCTCACTGCTCATCCATCCATCCATCCAACAAACATCGACTGGGGCCCTGCAACACGCCAGTCACTGGGATAAGCACAGGCAAGCATGACAAGGATCTAAAATGAAAATATTTGGTCACTGTAGAAAAAATTTAAAAGCAGTAGAAAAAAATGTTAAAATCACCTATATTTCACTAACCAGAAAAAAATCTTCGTGGCCATTTTGCTGAGCTAGTTTTTTAGTCTTTTAGAAGTCAGATTCTCTGAACTTGCCTTGGCTTCGTCGGCCCCCAAGGCTGAGTCCTTGGCAGGCTGAGTCCGTTCTTCTGTCTGAATCACACTCGGTGCCCATCCAGGCAGGCCAGCCTCTCAGCTTCCCCAGTCACTAGGCGGCCACCTGGAGTGGTCTGCCATCACCAGGCTACTTCCACTGGTCAGAACCTGACTCCCTCTTGTCACCGCAACAGCTCTAGGGTGACTGCCCTCTTGAACGGCAGCTCATCTCCACTGATTCCTAACTCCTGTTCTTCCACCAGCACTCCCACGTCTGTGGTCCCCCTGAGTCACCTACATATCTTGCGGGAGTTGGAACTGCAGTAGAAAGCCAGGTAGAGCTGACTTCCCTCTGCCTCTTGCTAGCTGACAGGTCACACAGCCTCAGTCTTCTCATCTGACAAGTGGGGTTACTGGAGCCCACTTGATGGGGCTGGGCCAGGAATAAGGAGACAAATCACTTGAAACAGATCTTGGCTCAAAGTAGGAGCCCCAGAAAGGGGACCTGTTAATACAAGGCCTCATTTTTCATCAATTGCCAACTTCCGAGGAGCTTCTCTGTTATAAATTAGCATCTATAAGCAAATTAATTTAAAATGAAATACATATTCATTCATTTACTTAATAAATATTCATTGGGCATCCCATGGACAGAGGAGCCTGGTGGGCTACAGTCCATGAGATCACAAGAGTTGGACATGACTTAGTAAGTCCTGTAGACTCAGGACTACTATCCTGTAGACTCCTGTAGTCCTGAGTCCTAGCGGAGTATTATATCCCCCGTACCCAGGACTCTGCTAGGTACAGGTGATATTAATGGGCAAACCCGAATACGTCTTTGTCCTCAGGAAGCTCTCAGGCTAGTGCGTGACAGACAAGTCACTCAGAACGAGAATATAAAGAGGAACTCTGGGGAGTTCTAGGAGAAGGGGTGAACAGGATCTGAGGGTTCCCTGGGGGTGCCTAGGGTACTGGGGCTCCCACTGTGTTCTGAGGCAGAACAGCAACTGAGGCCAGTCAGGGGAGCACTGTGGGCTAAGGAAGCAGTGTGGGCAAGGTCCTGCAGGGAGGGAGGTGAAAAAGCCCCTGCGGTCTCCCCTGGTGGTCCAGTGGTTAAGAAGTGAAAGTGAAAGTTGCTCAGGACTCTTAGCAACCCCATGGCCCGTACAGTCCATGGAATTCTCCAGGCCAGACTACTGGAGTGGGTAGCCTTTCCCTTCTCCAGGGGATCTTCCTGACCCAGGGATTGAATCCAGGTCTCCCACACGGCAGGCGGTTTTTTTTACCAGCTGGGCCACCAAGGAAGCCCAAGAATACTGGAGTGGGTAGTCTATCCCTTCTCCAGGGATAGACTTCCCAACCCAGGGATCGAACCGGGGTCTCCTGCATTGCGGGTGGATTCTTTACCAGCTGAGCTACCAGGGAAGCCCATGGTTAAGAAGCTGCCTGCCAAGGTAGGGGGTGCGGGTTTGATCCCTGGTCCGGGATGATCCCACATGTCATGGAGCTCCTAGACCCTTGCACCACAACTACCAAAGCCTGAGTGCCTAGAGCCTGTGCTCTGCACCAAGAAGGCACCGTAATGAGAAGCCTGTGCACTATAATGAAGACCCAGGGCAGCCAAAAAATTAAAAAAAATAAAAAGACCCTGAGGCATTGGCTGGAGCATAGGAGTTGGGGGGAGGGTAAACTTGAAACACACTGAGGGAGAGGACTGGGTTTGAGCCATGGAGGCCCTGGGGGATGGGGGGCTTAAGCTGGAGTAGAGTAGGTAGGGGTGGGGTTAGAAGCCAGATTTACACTCAAAAGGCACACTCTGGCTGCAGCGTGGAGAGAAACTGGAGGAGGGGATTCCCTGGCAGTCTAGCGGTTAGGACTTGGCGCTTTCACTGCCCGGGCCCAGGTTCAATCCCTGGTTGGGGAACGGAGATCCCGAAAGCCACTTTGTGAAGAAAAAAAACCTGGAGGAGACCCAGATGGGAGAAAGGAAGAAACTGCTACCCTGTGCCAGGTGAGAGTGGAGAGTGTGACACTGAGTTTACAGAATAAAGCCAGCCAAGAATGTAGATTTTTCTCTCCAGCAACATCCCAACCCACTCCCGCTCCCCCCTGTCCCCGCACACACAGATACACATGTGCATGCACACACAGGGATGCAGGGACACATACACAGATGCACACCCACTGACGCACACATGCATGGGTGCAGAGACACACAGACATGCAGTTACACACACGTGGAGGCACACACACACACACACACATGCACACACAAGCTGTCCTGTCTCCTGCCCGGGTGAAGCCTACCTTCAGAACTTTGAGGCTTTCATTCAACTCCAGGGCTCTGCTGATTTTGGAGAGCCCGTCGTTGGTGATGTTATTGCTGCTGAGGTCTAGGTAGGTCAGGTAGCTGTTGAGTCTGAGGACCTCCCCTAGGGCTGCAGCCCCCTCGTTCCCAAAGCTGTTCATGGAGAGATCGAGTTTCTTCAGCGACACGTTAGACTGCAGGGAGAAGGGAAAATAGCGCCAGCATCAAGGCTGCAGGCAACTCATCCAGCCAACGGGCCCCCATTTTTGTCCCTGGCCGGCTTCCAGACAGAGTGCTCAGTGGTCCCCGGGAGAGAGACGGCCAGATCTTTCCAGATCCCTCCCAGCTGGGCTCAGAGTCTCAGAGCTCATTCTCTTTGGGTGAAGGTCATTCCCTTCGCCCTGAGTTAAACTGCCCCTTTGAAGTTACCCCCAGAGGTGCGTATGAGGCCCCAGTAGGGCAAGTTTCCCTGGGAGGGATTTGTACTAAAGGAGGACACGCATTCAGGAGTTGTGGGAGGCAGACTGACTGTGAAGAGCGCCTGAGGAGGTCTCAGATCACTGTCCTCAATGGTGACCATGGAGAAGGGGTTCAAGATGGTGGACAGAGGGCCTGGTCATCCTCACCCGGGCTCAACCCTGGCTCCACTCCCGCAGGCTTACCCGGAGACCATTGCACAAGGCCACCACTCCCCGGATGTAGAGGTGGTTCCAGCTCAGATCCAGCGACTGGAGCCCTACATTGATGGCTGAGGGAGGGGAGGGCGTCATCTCAGCCTCCCCCACCTCCCGGAGAACCCAGGCTCTGGGTTGGCCTGAGATCCATGAAATTGGGGGTAAGAATGGCTCAGTCCTCATGCAAAGCAGAACACTGAGGCAATAACTTGTCAGTTATCCATTTAAACACAAAATGACAAGGGGATTCCCAACGCCACAGAATCGTGGTAAGATACTTGTACATTGCAGGTGGCAAACGTGGGATACACTCTGAACTGTCTGGTCAGAGATGTTTTCCTACTAAAATCTGTTTGCTCCATCTCAGGGCAATATCACCCCTGAGACTCTTCCTAGGTAGACAGTATAGTATGTAAGGTGAGTGACACTTGCAGATGTTTCCCATGGCATCGCTCACAAAAGTGAGGTTTGTGACTCACAGGGGAGGGGTAAAGCATAACACAAATATCCACCTGGTGGAAAATCACACAGTCGTTAACATAGATGGAGACAGCATGGGAAACAGGGGTAGTTTACGTAGCGAGACTGCAGTGGGCATGGCGAGGTCTATCACGTGGTATTTTCATGGAGACCTATGGGAGCAATGGGGCCACAGAATGTCCATCCAGAACTTTAGGGATATAGCCAGGTGGAAGCGGGGCGACATCAGGCTGGTCTAGAAGTTGGGTTTGCACTGAAATTGCAATTTAAAAAAAAACTTAAAGGTGCTTTTGATTACAGCCTACATAGGGCTGGGAGAGCATTCTATTTAAACACATCGGCTTTGTCATTTTTATCTGGGGAGGGCGGATGTGCTGAGGACACTATTGGGAAGAGAGACTAAAGTGCTCTTGAAGGACACTGAGTGGGAGGAACCGCCTTCAGGCCCAGGAAAATATGTTTTTCTGTTTTACTTTTTTATGGACAGAGTGCTCTGTACTGATCATGTCTTTCTCTTGTGTCAACCACCAGGACACACTTTTAGGAAAATGCACACCACCTTCTGTTGTATTGAGAACAAACTTTTCTCCTGCTTTCATTCTCTCCCTGGCTGTCTCCCTCAATCTCTTCCTACCCTTCTTTGCTCTTTTGTGCCATGTCCCCCACTTAAGTTATACTTTGCACTCCTGTTCCTCTTAAATGACCACAAAGTTAAAAGTTTAATTCTGTTCTCACCACTTCCTAGCTATGTGACCTTAGACAGAAGGCAGAGATTCGCTCAGTCATGTCTGACGCTTTGCGGCCCCACAGACTGTAGCCTGCCAGGCTCCTCTGTCCATGGGATTCTCCAGGCAAGAATACTGGAGTGGGTTGCCATGCCCTTCTCCAGGGGATCTTCCCGATCTAGGGCTCAAACCTGGTTCTCCCACATTGAGGCGGATTCTTTGGCTTACTTATCCTTCCCTTACTTCTGTTTTCTTATCTATAACATGGGAATGTTAACCTTTACAAAGGTTTTTTTTTGTAAAGATTGATGTAAAGAGCCTAGCATGATGTCTGTCACATAGCAATCATCTAATATTTGGTGGCTTTAGTACACAAAAATTTTTGAAAGCTGCAATATAGTATGGTGACAACCATATTAAAACAGAAGTTAGTCTGTCTCATCTTAAATTTATGTTTTAAAATTTAATTTTAAAATGTTTGACAATTAGTTTTCAAAGGGAGACTCAAAATACCCAATAGTTCATTTACACTTTGCTCTTCCGTCCCTTCCGCTCCAGCTGAAGATCTTGCCTCATTGCTTCGCTGAGGAAGCGGCAGCAATGGGGTGAGAGAGCTTCGCCCTCCTAAAGTGCTATCTCCCAGCCCCACTGCCCCCCACACCCACTCTTGGGCTCCCCACTCTTTTCAGTGAATGATGGGTCCCTACTGCTCTCAGGCCACCCCTCCATGTTTGTTATAGATATTATCGCCTCCTGTCTTTTCAAGGACTTCGCTCCTATAATTATGTCCTCCTCCTTCTCCAGCATGTTTCTGTTTCTCTTCTTCCTATCAGCACTTCCCATCCTTGCAAACCTTCCTGGACTCTATGCCACCCATCTTTCTTTTCCAGCCACGTCTCAGTGGAGCGCCTGGAGTTGCTTACAGGGCCATTTTCACTTCTTTGCATCTCATTTTCAACTCAACCCACTCCAGTTGGGTTTGCATACCCCCTCACTAGTTATCTCCACGCTGGCAAGTCCTGTGGTCACTTTTCTGTCTTCTTATTTGATCTCTAAGCAGTACTTCACCCCACTGACCACCTCCCCCTTCTTGAAAATGCTCCCCATCGCGTGGCTCCTTGGTACCTCACTTTCCCTGCTGTTTGACTCATCACTCCCACTCCAGCTCCTCCTCCTCTGTGACCCCTTAAAATGTTGGAGTGACCCCGGGGGCAGTAGGATGGCCCCCTACTCAACTCTGTCTGCACTCTTTGCCTGGACGACCTCATCTGGACACATGGCCCTGGCTTTAAATACCTCGCAAATATGTTTCCAGTTCTGACCTGTTCTCCACACTCTAAACTGACCCAGCAAACCACCTTCCTGACATCTCCGTGTCGGCGTCAAATGGGCATTGAAAGCCCTTCCTGGCCAAAAGCAGACACCTTGACTCCTAACTCCTGCCCCTCTGTACTGTGACTCCCTGAGTTCCCCTCACTGAGTAAACACCACCTCCATCTCACCAGGAACTGAAACAAAAGAATCACGAATCTATCTTTATCTCTCCCTTTCCCTCCCTCTTCACATCAGCAAGGCCTTTTGGCTTTACTTCTGGAGCATATTCTGAATCCATCCCCTCCGAGAGCCCCCTGGTTGAGCTCACGCTGTGATTCTGTCCCAGTCACCACGCCTCCCTCTTCCCCTCCCGTCCTCCTCGGATGCAGGAGTCACGGAGTGGGTCTGAGCCTCCCAGCTGTCCCTCATCATTCCCACGCTCACATCCTTCGTGATACGCCGTGCGTTGAATGAAGCCCAGGCTCTGTGGGTGTCATAGCTCCAACAGCCCGACGTGAGGGGCTGCCCGCCACCTCAACGACCTCTCTCCCTTCCATTCTCCTCCCCTGTTCCCTGTACTTCAGCCACACTGTCGCCCCAAGTTCCTCAAACAGGCTTTCTTCCTGGAAAGCTATATAGCACGGCTGTTTCTTCTTTTATCTTCAGTTTTCAACAAAGAGCCGCCTTCCCTGGGCGGTTTCCTCTCCCCTCCCCATCTAGATGAGCACTCGGTCCCCACTCCTAGGAGTCCTCTCTGCTTCTATTCATTTCCCCAGGAGAGAATGTTTAGTTTGTTTTTCCCCCCTTTTATAACACTTTTGTTATAATGAACCTCCTCGGACAGCTCTCTCTGTATGCACGAGACCTTCTCTGAGACACCTATAGAGGTGAACTGCGTCATAGAATATATACATTTCCAATATATTACTGCTGCTGCTGCTAAGTCGCTTCAGTCGTGTCCGACTCTTCTCGACCCCATGGACTGCAGCCCACCAGGCTCCTCTGTCCATGGGATTTTCCAGGCAAGAGTACTGGAGTGGGTTGCCATTGCCTTCTCCGTAATATATATTACTAAATGTAGTCAAATTGTTCTCCAAAGTGCCTTTATCTAGCAGACTTGTGAGTGTCCCTATTTTTTGTTCGTTTTCACCGCAATTGATATTCTCTGATGGGAAACTGTTACAGCTCTGCTAGATGACAAAGGAGATCTGTTTGTGGTTTTCTTTTGGATGTTTTTAATTACTGAAGAGTGCGGACACTTGGTTTTCTTTGGTCACTGTCCATATGCTTTGGCCAGTTGTTGTTTTATTTTTTTTACTGGGAGTATTTATCACTGCCTAATTGAGCTAGAGAAATTTTCGTCAGTATTCTGAACAGTAATCTTGTATATTTTACAAATGTTCTACATTTCTACTCCCTAACGAGTGCGTGTCTTCTATCACTGCCCCATGATTTCTTTTATCATCTGAAAGTTTTCACTTCACTGTTGCCAAATGTATGACTTGTTTTTGCTGCAGTTTCTGCCCACTGTTTCGTTACAGTGTGTGCCCATTTCTGTTTAATAATCTTTAGCCTCCCTGAGGTCATCTCTCTGTATTATTTCTCATAGAAACGAGTTACTTTTATGTTATTCTAATCTAATTATTTTGAAGTTTTTTTACTTCCCACATTCAGATGTTTGCTCCCTTCAAAATGAATTTGGGGTATCGTTTACATTGCTTTTTATAATCAGAACTGTCAATAACAATAAAGAAACAGGAGACGAGCTCTGACAAGCCATCCTGCCCTACGTCCCTCCCTTTCCTGGGCCCCTCCCTTCGCAGCAGGACTTACCTAGCATCTGCCCCAGGTACTCGCCTGCCTTGTCACAGAATTTGTTGTGACTGAGATCCAGTGATTTAATTCTGTAATTGTTCTAGAGAAAGAAACAGGGCAGAGAGAGGTGATTTTTGTCTTCTCTGTCTTCTCTGCAAATGCCTCACTTGGAACACTGCGATGGGGGCCCGCGTATGCCGAAAATTAAGTAGGCTAGTGTTCTTAGACGGAGGACCGTTCATTTCCTGTAGAACTGTTGATGACTGCTAGGAGAATTTAGCACCATCCAAACAGTCCTACCAATTGCTGAGGCTTTTGATAGGACTGGAGTCTGAACACTCAGCAGCTCCCTACACCAGGCAAGTGGTCTCACTCCTTCCTGACGCTCAGAGCCACCCATGTCCCAGCAGCATCGCTCACGGGGCTGGCCGCACCCGCACCCCTGCCTTCTTACCGACAAGGCTTGACAGAACAGCTCTGCAGATTCTTCCTTGAAGTTATTCCCTGCAGTGAAGGGGGTGCGTTAGCAACATTCTTCAGACTAAGGCTCCCTAACCCTCCATATCTTAGTCCTGCTAGTGTCTTGCCTTTGGAACAATCGGACATAGAAAAGGTGGCAAGTCCAGCAAGCACGGACTGTATAGCATGTGGAACTCTTCTCAGTGTTACGTGGCAGCCTGGATGCGCGGTGGGTTTGCGCAAATGCTTAAAGCAGTGTTTGGGCACAGAGGCACACACGGGGAGAAAGGCAGCTCATTACCATCTCTTTAGTGCTCCTTCCCTTCTCTCTCTGCCCTGACTGTGCAGGGAGTTTCAGGAGTTGGTACACCATGCCCTGAGCCTCCACTGATAGCATCAACCCCTGGCCTTGTGCCTAAACTCTGTGATGTTCTAAAAATGCTAATTCAAGTCTAAGCAGCAGAGGTGGGCCTGGAGAGATGAATGAGTCACTTACTATGCGTGCAAAATCGAAGAGGTGCCAAAAATCTCAGCAATTGCGATGAATAAGATCTTAATAGTTTAAAATGCAAATCAATGTAAAAACACCTATGATGAACCAGAGTTTAAATAAAAGCAGGATCTGACCCTGTACTTCATTCCAATCTGTCCCTATGGGATTCTGTGGTTTATTTAAAGTGTTGATATTTTTCTTCATCCATGGATTTATCTTTGTATTAATTTTGGCTTTTAAAAATGTTGCTTTAAGATGTTATTTACTTGGTTACTGAGTTTTTTGTTGCCCCTTAAGTTCTGCGGCTGAGGCGAGTGCCTTCCTTGTCTTATCCTAGCCCTGGCCCTGCTAAGGAATCCATTGATAAAACACTGGTGATTTGCGGGGAATAGATGACACAAATTCTTATCCCCAAATTTCTCCTTGAAAGTTTAATAAACCGTATGTCTCTAGCACTGAGAAAGCGCTTGGCACATAGCAGGTGCTCAGTTAATCCTGAATGAATGAATGAATGAATGAATCCATTGAAACACAAATACTTCCTTGGTTGTTTCTGGCACCAGTACAATGAAATGAGATGAGAATCTAGTCAGTGTAGAAACTTATGTGATCTGTTACTCAAATTGTTGTATTTATACTATTTGTTACCTGTCCTGCATCAGCTGTAAGAAATTATTTGGAAGATAGATGAAAAATACAGATTCTTAGCCTTTCCCCCTAAAGATTCTGACTTAGCAGCCTGGGATAGGACTGGGAAGTTCGTGTTTTTGCAAATAACATTCTGGATTAATGTTATATTAGAGGTCTTAGCCAATACAACCAAAAAACTCTCCAGGAGCCATAAATACTGGAAAGAAGAGACAAAAACTTCCATTGTTTGCAGACATTATCACCTACATAAATAATCAAGAATATTAACAAAATGTCAGAACTAGTAAGATAGTTCAATAAAATGATTGACAATAGGCTCAATGTACAAAAATTAATAGCTCTCATGCTGCTGCTGCTAAGTCACTTCAGTTGTATCCAACTCTGTGCGACCCCATAGACGGCAGCCCACCAGGCTTCCCCCGTCCCTAGGATTCTCCAGGCAAGAGTACTGGAGTGGGTTGCCATTTCCTTCGATGCATGAAAGTGAAAAGTGAAAGGGAAGTCCCTCAGTTGTGTCCGACTCTTAGCAACCCCATGGACTGTAGCCCACCAGGCTCCTCTGTTCATGGGATTTTCCAGGCAAGAGTACTGGAGTGGGGTGCCATTGCTTTCTCTGATACCAGGAATAAAGTAATTAGAAAAAGTGGTAGAAAAAAATTCTATTCTCATAAGAATGAAATGATAAAGACCTAGACATAAAGCTAATATGAAATATGCATGACTAATAATGAAATAAAACTATAACAATTTATTGAAGAACATAAAAAAACCTGATGAAACCAAGTTCTTAAATGAAGCTATTCAATATTTTGAATATGTCTGATATTTCCTGAATTAACCTAGAATATTAAATATAACTCCAACCAAAATCCCAATAAGTTTTTTTAATAGAACTTGACAAAATGATTTAAAAATTCACCTGGAGGAGAAACTGTCCAGGAATAGCCAAGATTACTTTGAAAAAGGTCAAACTTTGTCCACTCAAATATTAAACACATTATTGTTGTTGTTTAGTCACTAAGTCATGTATGACTCTTTTGCAATCCCATGGACTGCAGCCTGCCAGGTTCTGTCAGTGGGATTTCCCAGGTTGGAATACTGGAGTGGGTTGCTGTTTCCTTCTCCAGGGTATTTTCTCAACCCAGGGATCAGAACCTGTGTCTCCTGCATTGCAGGTGGATTCTTGCACTGCAGAGCCGCTGGGGAAGCTCAAACATATTAAAATATCTAATATAAGCATATAAGTATAAAACTAATATATTGAATGTTACATACTTGATATATTTTATAAATTTCAACTAATTATAACATATTATAATTTTAATATTTTAAACAAATACTAAAACAGTACAATGTTGACATAGAAATAGCTAAATGAAATGGGATAGAGATTCTAGAAAGGAATCTATATTTATATGGCAATTTAACATATGATGGACTTCTCTGGTGGCTCAGATGGTAAGGAATCCACCCGTAACGCAGGAGACCCAGGATCGATCTCTGGGTCGGGAAGCTCCCCTGGAGAAGGGAATGGCAGCCCACTCTAGTATTCTTGCCTGGAGAATTCCATGGTCACAGGAGCATGGTGGGTTACAGTCCATGGGGTCGCAAAGAGTCACACATAACTGACTAACACACACTTTAATATATGTTAAAATGGCATTCAAGTTAGTCAGTAAAGGATAAGTTATTCAATTAACGAAGCTGGGCACTTGGCTATGAATTTTAGCCAGGTGAAAATAACACATAGGATTTCTACCTAATGCCATGAACAAAAATAAATTCCAGATATATTAAAGATCTATGTGGGAAAAATTACAAAAATATTTGAAGAAAATAAAATAAAATACTTTAAAATCTGAAGTAGGAAACAGTTTTTAAGCAAGACTACAAAAATCAAAACCGTAAAAGAAAAGACTGATGAACTTGACAACAGTAAATATACAAACTTTTATATAAGAAAGCGCCAGGCGTGAGTGCTAAGTCGCTTCTGTGGAGTCTGAGTCTTTGCTGCCCCAGGGACTGCAGCCCACCAGGCTCCTCTGTCCATGGAATTCTCCAGGCAAAAATACTGGAGGGGGTTGCCATTTCCTTCTCCAGGGGGTCTTCCCCACTCTGGGACTGAACCTGTGTCTCTTGAGTCTCCTGTATTGGCAGGCAGTTTCTTAACCACTAGTACCACGTGGGAAGCCCTTCATAGGCTCACCTGAAAGCTGAAGACTGAAAAGCGAGGAGGTGTTATTCTGGAGGAACTCGGAGAGGATTCTGGCCCCCTCCAAGCCGAGATCATTGTCGGAAACATTCTAAAAGGCAAGAGAACACTTCTGTACGTAAAAATCCCACCAAAGGGCCCTGGTTAACAAATGATGGGGGGTGGGGGCTTACTTGAGGCCTGTCCTAAGGACATAAGGTTGGGGTAGAGAGAGCAGGTGTTAGGTCGAAGGACTGGAAGGGTTAGGGAGATTAAAAAGAGGAGGAGGAAGAGAAAGAGGAGGACGAGGAGGAGAAAGAGGTAGAGGAGGAGGAGAGGACCCTTGGTTTTTCTGATGTTTCATGGCGAGGCCCTAGGCTGGTCTCAATTCTCTGAAGCTGACCTCAAAGACTCCCCCCACCCTCCCCAGTTTCACCCTGGTATTTTAGATAAGCACATTGCATTTTTTTTTTGGAAACCCAAGATAACTATTTGGAGGGTTTAGTATGAAACAACTGATAAACAAATTAAGAGTAAGCAATTATTGTAATTCCCTTCACTGGTTCCTGAAGCATGAATTACTGTGCTCGGAAGAAACTGGGGTATAAATGGACACAGTCCATTCAGGCGAATGGGAGGGACTTTACATAACTTTGCCATTATGATCTTGGTCGTTTTTCCCCCTTCTTTTTCCAAGTTTTAAAACTGTAGTAAAATAGACGTACACACGTTTGCCATCCTAACCATTTTGAAGGGTACAGCTCAGTGGGCTGAAGTACACTCATGCTGGTGTCCAACCATCGCCAATCATCTATCTCTGGATGCATTGTATTTTATGAAATTATCTCGTGACTTTATTTTCTTTAAGAAAGTTCACGTTAAGGCAACTCTAAAGAAGTTTGTCCATTTAGGGACTTGTGAGGTCAGATGGAAATAGGTTCTCAGGGTTTCCTATGCCCATGGGGAACCTGGTCAGCCTCTTAGGGGTGGAACTTCCTCTGAGAAGTCACTTCTAGTGGGGAGGAGCCCCCAGATTGAGAGCAGAAAGCCTGGAGGCTGGGCTCGGGTAGGGGTCTCTGGCTTGTCTCGAGTGGATTCTGAGGCCCTGAGTGTGGAGGTAGGAACAGGCAGGACCGGGCACAGCACCATCTCCTGAAGGTAGTAGTTTTCCTGCAGCATCTCCACCAGGCTCAGGATGCCCTCCTCCGTGATGCAGTTGTCCGCCAGCTCCAGCGTGAGGACGGTCGTGTTAGACTTCAGCCACCACAAGGGGAGGGGGAGAGAGAGAAAGATGGATGGTGACAGAGTCAGTTCCCTGCCTTTGCCCAGAACCCATCAGCCCTCTTGAACATCCTGGCTGTGTCAGAGGGTATGGAGGTGCGGGCTAGCAGTTCTGGAGTGGAGGAGTGGCTAGCAACAGGGGAATAAGGCAGGGCTACTGCCATCCCCATGAGTTTTGTTTCGTGGTTGTTGCTTCGTCACTAAGTCACGTCCGACTCTTTGAGACCCCTGGTGGACCGCAGCCTGCCAGGCTCCTCTGTCCACGGGATTTCCCAGGTAAGAGTACTGGAGTGGGTTGCCATTTCCCTACTGCAGGGGATCTTCTCAACCCAGGGATTGAACCCGTGTCTCCTGCATTGGCAGGTGGTTCTTCACCACTGACCCACCAGGGAAGTTTTGCTAGGACATGCTTCTTCTGGGCACCTCCTTTCCCAACAAGGGATTCCCAGAGGGGATTTAGAAGGGGGACATGACAACAGAGTCCTGCAAAGGGGAAGGCGCAAGGGTGAGGGGAACAGATTTTAACCATTTAGCCTTGAGGAGAGAGGCCTGTGACCTACTCCAGGATTAAGGAGAAAGTGATACATTTCAGTTCAGTTCAGTCGCTCAGTCGTGTCCGACTCTTTGTGACCCCATGGACCGTAGCTCGCAGGGCCTCTCTGATACATTTAAGAACGGTATTCAAGCCTAACGCATCTCCTGTGCCATCTTGCTCAGAGGCGTCTCTTCTAGTCTAGGCTTAAGGTTTATCTGGACTCTCTGACAGTCAGGATGTTGCCTCAAGGCTGTTTGGAGGGAACTGGAGCTTAAATACTTTCCTAATTGATTTTTATGGGAGTATAATTGCTTTACAATGTTGTGTTAGTGCGTGCTGTACAGCAAAGTGAGTCAGCAATACCCCCTCTTTTTTGGAGTTCCTTCCCATGCAGGTCACTACAGAGCATTCAGTAGACCCCCTGTGCAATAGCATATGGTCTCATTAGCTATCTATTTTACACATGGTATCAATAGTGTATGTATTGCAATGCCAATCTCCCAATTCTTGCCCGCCCTTCTCCTTTGGTACTGATACGTATTAGAACCTAAATCTTAAATCAATATCTACATGCAAGCTAGTCTGCATTTCCATAGGGAACAAGGCAAGTGGAAATGACTAGCATTGCAGCAAGAGGGACTGGGGTTAGCTCTAACCACAACTTCTGTCCTTCCCTTCCCCACCTCGTTCCCTGTGCAGAAAGGCAGAGAGAACAGATTAATCTTTGGATCTGAGCACTTTCGAAGCCCACAAAGCCACGAGAGAAGTAGAATGTGGTAGGAGCTCTCGTCTCAAGCAAAGGGAGAGTGTCACAGAGCGAATTACAGCCACGCAGGGAGGTCCTCCGGGGCCTTCAGGAAGTGTCCTCTGGCCTCAGCTCTCTGCGGGGAGGGGGTGGTGGTGGCAAAGCTCAGGGGCCCTCCCAGTCTAGGCGTCATTTAGCAGAAACTGGGACTGAAGGGCCACTTTCAGAGTCGTCCTGGGGGCCAGCACAGCGTGTGGTGCGGCGGGTGGGCCCGATCGCCAAGTCCATCCACATTCATTTCACAAGGACGAGTATCTATTTGTCACCCTCTGTGCCAGCTGCCCAGGAAACAGGGATAAACAGAAATCATCCCTCCTCTGCAGGGGGTCCACAGCCCACTAAGTCCAGGGGCATGGAGATCGGCGGAGGAGGGATAGATCCCAGGAAGTATGAAAATGACCCCTCCTATCGGGGCGCTCTTCATCTCAGCCAGGGGAGAGCATGACATGTGAGAAGTTCAACTGTACCAGAGATATCAGTAATAATTAAACGTTCAGTCCATGGGAATGTCACAATGATTAATTGTCAAAGGGGTGATACAGAGAGAAGAAAAACTCCCCCTAAACAGAAACTGCTGTTCCTGAGAGCCAAGCGGCCCAAGTCCTGAGTGGATTTCATTATATTCTATTTTTTTTTCCCCATGAAGCTCATGAGGTAATGGTGCATTCCTAACACTTCATTAATCAGTCTTTCAACGCTCCATAAATTTCAAGATGGCTTTGTTCTTTCTCTGCTCTTCCCTCCCTTCCCTCCTCCTTCTGAGGGTCACGTTCAGTGACTTCTTAACGAGCACGCACTAAGTGTAAATGCTGTTATAGATTCAAAAATGAGTGTTTTTTTTTAAATCAAACTTTTTCTTTACTGTCCTAAGTGAACCAACAGCGTTATACTGACATACACCTGCTACATTGTCTGTTTTCCTGAGGTGGAGTCAGTTGTGCGTGCAGAACGCTATATAGTAAGTTCAAGGTCAAGTCCTTGTTCACTCATGCCGGGCTGAGTGAGAACATTATTCCTGTGGGAAAACAGGATTCACTCTGCAGTGTGATCTTGAAGAATTACACCTAATGTTGCCAAAGGCAGACATAGAATTGAATGGCTCAGTAGTGAACTCATTTATCGAAAAGGATAATGGAGATGGGGGTCTTGGAATGGAGACCTGGCTGATATTTTGTCTTGTGTTTTCGCACTAGCATTTGGGCCCTTGCCCAGATCAGTTGCTTTTCCAGTGTCCACAGCCTTGTGCCTTTGCTTCCTGGATATGAAAGAACACAGACTTTCAAGGTCTGGGTCTCTAGTAACCTCTTTCTTAGGAGCTAATGGGCATCCATGCCTATTGGGGAAACAGCTGATAGTGATGCAGAGTCTGGGATTCCAGGTGGTTCAGTGGTAAACAACTGGCCTGCCCTGCAGGAAATGAAGGTTTGATCCCTGGATTGGGAAGATCCCCTGGAGAAGGAAATGGAACCCACTCCTGTATTCTTGCTAGAAAATTCCATGGACAGAGGAGCCTGGCAGGCTGAAGTCCATGGGGTCATAAATGAGTTGGAGATGACTAAGCAGCTAAACAATACCATGCAGAGCCTAGGGCAAGGTGGGCAAGGAGGTGGCAACTCAGGTCCCACAGTAGGGCTCTCTGACTCTTGGGCCCACCACCCTGTCAAGCCCCAACTCTGCCAGGCTTCATGTGCCCGCACTGGCATGCTCACCACCAGGGCTATAGCAATAGCCTTGGTTCCGTTGGGGCCCAGCCCATGGTGGTTGAGGTTTATGTAGGACTCCTCCATGTTCCGGATGAAGTAGGAGACGGGCACTACGCCCACCAGTTTGCAGGCCTCCAGGTACAGCTCCTTTTGTCCAGTGGTGAAAAATTTCTCGGTATCTGCAAAAAAAAAAAAAAGATGCCAGAGGAAGAAGCGGAGTTTCTCTTCTTCCTTTGCCTTATCTTCCTGCTAACCCAGACCACATTTGATTCTGACTGGTGTCCTCTCTGCCTGAGGGTCTGATCCTATGCGTGTATGTTCCTCCAACTGGAAGGTCAGCCTGTGGTGGGAGACTCTGACTCCAGAAAACCCCGTGGGGACGTTTCCCTTTGGTAAGAGAGAAGGTCCCTGGTTTTAGATTCCAAACTACCTGGAAGAAACGATGTGCTTCACTCCCATCTTCCCAGGTTGACTGCGAAAGGGTGTGTAAGGGTGACCTTAAGGATGTGTGAGCCCGTCTGTGCCCACCTGGGGACACCTTTGAAAGGCCAGCCAGACAAAAAGCTGGTGGTTTGTTGACAGTTGAGGGAGTTTCCACCGCAGTTTTAGTTTCACTGTGCTCAGTCGTGTCCGACTCTTCTGTGACCCCATGGGCTGTAGCCCACCAAGGTCCTCTGTCCATGGAATTTTCCAGGCAAGAACACTGGAGTGGGTTGCCATTTCCTCCTCCAGGGGATCGTCCCGACCCAGGGATCAAACCTGCATCTCTGTGTCTCCTGTATCGGCAGGTGGATTCTTTACCACTAGTGCCACCTGGAAAGCCTTTAGTTTCATTGCCACTGTTAAAATGTGAGCCACAAAGATTTATGAAAGATTTAGAGAACTCCCAACTAGGAAAAGCCCAAGTAGGATGCAGTGGGCTTCTATATGTGCAAGAATGAAAAGACTCCCAAATCCATTGGAAACAAATACACTTGGGGGCTGGGGGCTCAGTTCCTTGGACTTTAGACTAGCCTGGCTAGTGGGCAGCAGGCGGTGGGGATGCCCCACGACCCTGTCCTCATTGAACAAGCTCCACTGATGCTGAGCTTCCCAGGGCCACCTGGGGTCTAAGCCAGCATCTGTTTTCCCTTCACATCCCTGGGCCTTTGGCCAACCCACCCTAAACATTTCTAAGACGGACAACGAAAGCTTTGTTGGTGGAAAGACAAAGTCTTTGCAAGCAAGTTGATTTTATAGGCACAGCTACAAATTGGCCTTCTTTTCCAGATGATTGTAGACCAGGGGGTTTTTCGAGCTTCAGCACTATGGACATTTTGAATTGGATCATTCTCTTCTGTGAGGGACTGTTACGTGCAATGTAAAATATTTAGCAGGATGCTTTTCTTCATATATTTCTTTTTGGCTATGCCATGCAACTTGGGGGATCTTTCCCAACCGGGGATCGAACCCTGGTCAGGGAGCGTGGAGTCTTAACCACTGGACCACCAGGGAAATCCCTGAGCAAGATTCTTGGTCTCTACCCGTGAGATTCAAGTAGCATCTGCCCCCTCACCCCACCTCCAGTTTGCCAAGTGGCCCTTGGGGTGCAAAATAGCCTGGTGTACAGAAAGAGCAGAAGTAACATCCGTCTTCTCTCGCTTCTGTTGCCTCTCCACCAGCTTGCTATTCCTGCCCAGGCTCCTGTCTCGGGCCATCATGGGAGACTTCCCGCACCATCCTCAGTATCTCAGCACCGCTGCTGGGGCGCTAGAAACTGGAGGAGCTGAGCCCTGAGTTTCCATCCAACACAGAACTGTGGGGCCCAGATTCACTCCTTAGAGGTTCCTGTTTGCCCAAGCAGGATAGGTAACCCCCAGCTTTGTCCTTGGAACTCACTCTGTTTGCAGTCCGCTGACCACTTCTAGCTGTATTCACTTTAGTTATATTTTCGAGGCCGTTTGCAACAGTCTTATCACTTGCCGGCCATGGGTGTGGGGAGGGGGAAAGAGATAGAAGCCGGAAACTGGGATACAACCTCCATTGTTTCTATCTGACACCCCTCTGACCTTGTAAAATTGGGTGTTGCGATCAGCGTCAGCAGCAACCTTGAAGTGGGAAAGAAGTTAGAAAAGGGACAGCAGGATTCCCGGGGGGTGGCAGGAGGAGGTCTGTGTCGAGGGTGAGGTTGCAGGTTGACTATGAGGGGGAGGTGACTGCGCAGGGGAGCCACACAGCTGAATTCGGCAGAACAGCCTCGCCCATGTGTCTGCAGCCACTGATCACACTGCACCCCCCCAGCTCCAGAACACAGGAGAGGAAGGGGTTCAGTCTGGGGAGTCTAAGGCCAGTGCATCAGGCGGGGCCAGCATTGTTCTGGCTCTGCTTCCTGTGTCCTTTTTCCGCACCTCCTTCCTTGAGGGGACCGGGAGGGAGGAAAGGGTGGAGGTGACGTTTGCAATAACCCTCAGCCAGAGCCCCCTCCCATTGCCCAGACACCCTTGGATTTGTTGAAGGAAAATATGGGGCCCTCGACCGGGGGTAACAAGAACTCTCCTGTGAGAAGAGGAAAGTCGCCAGCATGCCAGATGGGCCCCAAATCCTCCAGGGGCCCCTGGGATATGGCATACGGAGGGCAGATGGACCAGATGGGGTGAACATGGAGTCAGCAGACGCTGGCAGACTTCTCGGCCACTTGCACAGTCTTTCTAAACCTCAGTTTCCTCCCCTATAAAAGGCAGGTAAATAATGCCTACCTCCTGGAACTGGTACAAAGGTGGTATAGAGGCCACTTGCGGAAACATTCAGAAAACCGGAAGCCCCTGCCCTTTTATTGGTCCAGCTTTCGACAAGCTGATGCAATGGGCATGGGGTAGCGGCGACCGCCACCCCCAGGCCGGTCTCGAGGAGGATGAGGGATAACACGGAGCACAGCCACATTCCCTCCACAGCATGTCCCTCCAGGCAGACCCTGGGTCGACAGCAGGGACCGATTTCTGCAGCTTCTGAGCAGGCAGGCGAGCCACTCCTCACCCCTCAAAGGCCTACACTCACCTTCGATCTCAAGATCTGTCTCTGAGCTCTCCCGGGCTGGTTTCTCTTTCTCAACAGCCACGGGGGCTTCAGCCTCACAGTAGAGTGTTTCGTTACTGCTCTGCAGTGCAGACACACTGTCGCTCTCATCTGGAAGAAAAACTCAGCTCCTTAATTCTGGAAACAAAAGCCATCAACCGGCCTTTCCCATGGAGGCCAGAACTGGCGTTCCTGCCCCTCTGTTTCACTAGTCAACGACCTGGGTCTTGGCTGCAGCCACTGACCCCAGCCTTATATGGCTCAAGCGTGCCCTCAGCCCTCTTGGGGGGTCCTCACCCTATGAGCCCTCCCTTCGCTGACACCGGGCAGCCTCCTGTGCTAACTGCCCTCCGTGTTTCCAGGAGGCTTGCCCCTGTCCCAGCCCCTGGGTTGGGCCAGCCTTGGATGTCGACTACTTGCTTCCTCTTTTCCTTCTTTGTGGCTTGGGTGGGGTTCAGGGTCTGCTTTACTCGTTCAGAGAAAGGACATGTATGGATGCAGAGGCTTCCTCATTGGCAGGCACAGAGGGCAAGGGGCAGGGCAGGTGACTTGGGTCAAATGTAAAATAAAATGGAACAGAAGCAGTCTCAGGGAACCAGAGGGCTAACTTGATTCCTAAGGATTTGACCTAAAGTTTCTCTTCCTTCCAATCCAAATTTATGACCATGCAGAAGGAAGAGCTTGCCACTCTCCCTGGATTGAGGGGTTGAGACTAATTGCTATGATTAAATACATGAGTCCTGGGATTTCCTCACACCAGGCCCCTGCACTTGCTAGATGGGACTTTTCTGTCACTGGGCCTCTGATCTGAAACCAGTCCTGGGCTCTTTCCTACAAGCCACACACAAAGGTAGGGCTAGTCATGCCATGTCAGCAGGATGCAAAGGTCTAGGGAAGCCAGGTTGCACCACCAGGTGCCCTGTCAGAACTCAACCAATCTACTCTTTTAGGTGGGCTGAGCATTCATGGCAGGGGTCGCAAGTTTTGGCCACCCAGGTTCTTAGAGAGTAGGGTTCCAAATAAGCTCAATGGAGATCTGTGTCTTTCTCAGCCCATGTCCACAGACCCAAGCTCCAACATTTATTTCCCAGTCTGTAAGTCAAGGTCTGTGTGACAAGGGGTAGAAATATTAATAGCAGTGGTCTGACACTTAGAAGACATACAGCAGCTTAGCCATCAAACATAGCCATCGAAAAGTGATGGTGTCCTAATTTCTTCATTACACAATGTTGGAATTCCATCCAACCAGTGGAATGTTGCTAACTGTTGAACTGGCTATCCAGAAAAAAAGAAAATCCTGATTTGTTAGCCAATGTAGTGATGTAAATATTCCCAACATGGCAGATTCCCAACTACCAACATGATATTAACCAGCTCACAGAATGAAAATTAAAGTCATCCAGAGCTGGTATGAGCTAGTTCTAGCCCAGCATTGCATGAAACTCTCTCGCTCCCTGTTTGGCCAGCCCTGCAGTCATCACACATTATCCCAAATCTATAGGGTCCCAGGAGAAGAGGGAAGAGGGCTTCTGGGTCTGCACGGTCACTAGGCATTACACTTGAGGCAGCCGGAAGGGCCTGAGTGGTGAGACATGGGACGCATTTTCACCTTTTGTCTCAGGCTCAAGAGGTTCGTCATTGTCCATGGTGCCAGGGCCCTCTCGGGGGCTGCTGCCAGCTTCTTGCCACCCTTCTTCTGCTTCCCTAAGAAGCTACCGGTCCATCCACCTCTGTCTCAAAATTTATGTACTCTGCCCTCACCCAGACAGATCTTAGGCAGGGAGCCTGTAGTTATCGTTCCATCCCAGCAAGCCCTGGGGAGAGTGGGGTTTGGTGGGATGTGCCTGGATTTGACCCCAACTCTGTCTGGGAGAGGGAGCTACTTCCTAGGATCATCAGGGAGAGAGATATAGCTCTATTCCTGGGAGCCCTGTTGAAAGGATGCCCACCACCTGCAACTTTATGACTTAGGACCCACTTTCATTTCATCTTCAGCATTCCATGACCTCATGCAGTCATTGTGATCCATGTGGGTAGACCTGGTAACAGCGAGCCTCCCACCTCTTGGTGACCCTGGCAGTCATCTTTTATGTCCACTGGGGCCAAGCCCAGGCTTGGTTGTAAGTGTGCAGGTGTGGGGAGGTGCCTCTCAGTGGAGTTGTATTTCCCTCTGAGTCAGGACCAAACCCAAGCCCCTTAAAAAAGTGACCGTGAAGAGCCACCGCCATGTTCTTCTCTCAAGGTGGTTGTGCTTCAGGTACGAAATATTTCAGTGATGGGTGAGGTCAGTTTTCTTCTTCTCAGTTCTTCTTGCTTT
Source organism: Bos grunniens (assembly GCF_055505025.1). NCBI lineage: Eukaryota > Metazoa > Chordata > Mammalia > Artiodactyla > Bovidae > Bos > Bos grunniens. The sequence continues at coordinate 15,200,018 of NC_141174.1, forward strand.
TTTCTTTCCCCCTTGGGAGAGTATCCTCAACCTTGGAGCAGAAGATCAAAAGCAAAGCACGACAAACATATGTTCTATCACTACAATTGGGTGCAGCCAAAGCACTGTTCAAACTGCTGGGCTGCCTAACTTGAAACCATTCAACCATCATTCCCACGCCTGGCTGTTTTCACATGCCTTGGAGTTGAAGCTCACTTGCGTTTTACTGTCAAGAGAATCTGGAGGCGTGTTTGTTCCTTCTTGATAAACTATCAGCACATCAACGGGCAGGTCAGTGACTGGAGGGCTTGGGGATGTGAGAATCCCTCTTTGCCACTCAGAAGAATGATGAAGATCTGGGGATGCATGTAGGGAAAACATAGTTAGAACCTTGAATCAAAAGAAATATGTAAATCTGAGACATGACTCATTCCTCCAGGCATTCATTCTGAAAATTTATGGAGCATCTGTTACATACAAGGCACTAAGATAAGCACCACAGTGGGGAGGGGAATGCAGACATGATTAAGACTTGGGTCTTCCAGCGCGTGTATAATACAAGATAGAAATCAACATGGCCTCTCCTAGGTTGTGAGGGTCCTGGGCAAATACTTTTGGCAGAGCTTCTGTTCAAATAAACAACTTGAGTCATCCTAAATCAGCATGACAACATTTCTAGCGGTCCAATCTCCTGTGGTTCTGTGAAAGAAACTGAACAGGCCAGAAGAAATGGGCACCTCCTAGGATAACTTGGTAGGCATGAGTCCAGAAGACCCTAGGGATATCTGGTCAACCCCCATACTGGAGCAGAGGATAAGAAAGTGAGGTATTTCTCTCTTAAAAGAGAAAAATGGTGACCAGAAAGTATTTAGATCCTGGTCTAAGTTCTGGGTGCTCTGCCTGAACGGTGCCATGTGGTCTAAGGTACCACAGGTGAATTAGAAAATTTGAAGGAAGGCATCTCAAATAGCAACTGAACAGAGACACCACTTATCTGACTCTAAAGGTAGTACTGGCAATTGATAAAGGTTGTGCTGGGGGGCATCATGGCCTCACAAAGAGTGATGCTGGAATGGGGTCAGAGGTTTACAAGTGGATTCAGGGGTTTTGCCTAATATATGTATACAGATAGATGGATATAAATATAGACATGTGTTATGCCGAGATTATTATACATACATATATTTTCTAACTTTACGCACTGGAAGGGACCAGAAGCAGAGACAGCTTAGCAGTGACGAGCATGCCAGTGCCCAGATCTAGGTTTCTATTTTCCTTGGAAAGGTGGGTAATTTCTGTGGTGCCAGCAAAGAAGGAAGGGATCAAAAACAAAAGTAAAAAAAAAGGGGCATGTAGAAAGCGCACAGGAGCCAACCTGAACGAGCTCCCATAGCCAGAATTGGAATTTGAAGAGCAAAATAAATGATAGTATTGTGCTGTGACCCAAAGGATAAAATAAACATCTACAAGCCCATATTATTCATGGGCTCTGAGCAAACAGAGGGGAGGGAAAGGGCACTGGGTGAGTCAAGTTGTCATTCAAAGCAGCTGTATCATTTTGAATTCCCACAAGGAATATATGAGCATCAGTTGCTTCAAATTTGCACCAATACTTGATATTGCCAGTTTTGCTTTTGAGTGTCATTCTAAGAAGTGTGTAGTGGCATTTCACGGTGGTTTTCATTTGCATTTCCTTAATGACTAATGACGTTGAGCATCCTTTCATATGTTTATTGGCCATTCCTTTATCTTCTTGCTATTTGTTCAGATCTTTCGCCCATTTAAGATTGGACTGTTTAATTTTTCATTGAGTGTCAATGTGTTCTAGATATAAGTGCTTTGTCAGAAATGCGATTTGCAAATATTTTTTCTCTCAGTCTGTGGTTTAGTTTCTTACTCTTAACAGTGTCTTTCACAGAGTATACAAATTTTAATTTTGATGAAGTCAAATCGTATCAAAATTATCAATTTTTTTCTTTTATGGATCATGCTTTCAGTGTCATATCTAAACTCTCTACCTAGCTCAAGTTCAAGTAGATTTTTTCCTGTTTCCTGTTATTAGTTTTATAGTTTTAGCTTTTACATTTAGGCCTATGATTCATTAATTTTTTTATCATGATAAAATATACTAACATAAAATTTGCCATTTTAACACTTTTAAGTGTACAATCCAGAGACATTAATTTTACTTACAATGTTTCATAACCATCACCACTATCCATTTCCAGAACTTTTTCTATGATCCACTTTGAGTTAATCTTTAGATAAGGTGTGAAGTATACAATATACATATAAATGCATGCGGATGTTACATGTCCCAGCACTATTTGTTGAAAAGCCTGTCCTTTTTCCATTTATTGGAGAATTTTTTTTTAACCAAAAAAACCCTGTTTATTTTGTATTGGCGTATCAGTTCAGTTCAGTTCAGTCACTCAGTTGTGTCCAACTTTTTTCGACTCCATGAATAGCAGCATGCCAGGCCTCCCTGTCCATCACCAACTCCTGAAGTTCACTCAGACTCATGTCCATCGAGTCAGTGATGCCATCCAGCCTTCTCATCCTCTGCCATCCCCTTCTCCTCCTGCCCCCAATCCCTCCCAGCATCACAGTCTTTTCCAATGAGTCAACTCTTCGCATGAGGTGGCCAAAGTACTGGAGTTTCAGCTTTAGCATCATTCCTTCCAAAGAACACCCAGGGCTGATCTCCTTTAAAATGGACTGGTTGGATCTCTTTGCAGTCCAAGGGACTCTCAAGAGTCTTCTCCAACACCACAGTCCAAAAGCATCAATTCTTCAGCGCTCAGCTTTCTTCACAGTCCAACTCTCACATCCATACATGACTACTGGAAAAACCATAGCCTTGACTAGATGGACCTTTGTTGGCAAAGTAATGTCTCTGCTTTTCAATATGCTATCTAGGTTGGTTATACTTTTCTTCCAAGGAGTAAGCATCTTTTAATTTCATGGCTGCAGTCACCATCTGCAGTGATTTTGGAGCCCAAAAAGATAAAGTCTGACACTGTTTCCACTGTTTCCCCATCTATTTCCCATGAAGTGATGGGACCAGATGCCATGATCTTCGTTTGCTGAATGTTGAGCTTTAAGCCAACTTTTTCACTCTTCTCTTTCACATTCATCAAGAGGCTTTTTAGTTCCTCTTCACTTTCTGCCATAAGGGTGGTGTCATCTGCATATCTGAGGTTATTGATACTTCTCCCGGCAATCTTAATTCCAGCTTGTGCTTCTTCCAGCCCAGTGTTTCTCATGGTGTACTCTGCATATAAGTTAAATAAGCAAGGTGACAATATACAGCCTTGACTTACTCCTTTTCCTATTTGGAACCAGTCTGTTGTTCAATGTCCAGTTCTAACTGTTGCTTCCTGACCTGCATACAGGTTTCTCAAGAGGCAGGTCAGGTGGTCTGGTATTTCCATCTCTTTCAGAATTTTCTACAGTTTATTGTGATCCACACAGTCAAAGGCTTTGGCATAGTCAATAAAGCAGAAATAGATGTTTTTCTGGAACTCTCTTGCTTTTTCCATGATCCAGCGGATGTTGGCAATTTGATCTCTGGTTCCTCTGCCTTTTCTAAAACCAGCTTGCACATCAGGAAGTTCACAGTTCACATGTTGCTGAAACCTGGCTTGGAGAATTTTGAGCATTACTTCACTAGCGTGTAAGATGAGTGCAATTGTGCGGTAGTTTGAGCATTCTTTGGCATTGCCTTTCTTTGGGATTGGAATGAAAACGGACCTTTTCCAGTCCTGTGGCCACTGCTGAGTTTTCCAAATTTTCTGGCATATTGAGTGCAGCACTTTCACAGTATCATCTTTCAGGATTTGGAATAGCTCAACTGGAATTCTATCACCTCCACTAGCTTTGTTCGTAGTGATGCTTTCTAAGGCCCACTTGACTTCACATTCCAGGATGTCTGGCTCTAGGTCAGTGATCACACCATCATGATTATCTGGGTCGTGAAGATCTTTTTTGTACAGTTCTTCTGCGTATTCCTGCCACCTCTTCTTAATATCTTCTGCTTCTGTTAGGTCCATACCATTTCTGTCCTTTATTGAGCCCATCTTTGCATGAAATCTTCCCTTGGTATCTCTAATTTTCTTGAAGAGATCTCTAGTCTTTCCCATTTTGTTGTTTTCCTCTTTATTTGCATTGGTCGCTGAGGAAGGCTTTCTTATCTCTCCTTGCTCTTCTTTGGAACTCTGCATTCAGATGCTTATATCTTTCCTTTTCTCCTTTGCTTTTCACTTCTCTTCTTTTCATAGCTATTTGTAAGGCCTCCTCAGCCATTTTGCTTTTTTGCATTTCTTTTCCATGGGGACGGTCTTGATCCCTGTCTCCTGTATAATGTCACGAACCTCATTTCATAGTTCATCAGGCACTCTATCTATCAGATCTAGTCCCTTAAATCTATTTCTCACTTCCACTGTATAATCATAAGGGATTTGATTTAGGTCATACCCTGAATGGTCTAGTGGTTTTCCCCACTTTCTTCAATTTAAGTCTGAATTTGGCAATAAGGAGTTTATGATCTGAGCCACAGTCAGCTCCTGGTCCTGTTTTTGTTGACTGTATAGATCTTCTCCATCTTTGGCTGCAAAGAATATAATCAATCTGATTTCGGTGTTGACCATCTGGTGATGTCCATGTGTAGAGTCTTCTCTTGTGTTATTGGAAGAGGGTGTTTGCTATGACCAGTGCATTTTCTTGGCAAAACTCTATTAGTCTTTGCCCTGCTTCATTCCGTATTCCAAGGCCAAATTTGCCTGTTACTCCAGGTGTTTCTTGACTTCCTACTTTTGCATTCCAGTCCCCTATAATGAAAAGGACATCTTTTTTGGGTGTTAGTTCTAAAAGGTCTTGTAGGTCTTTATAGAACCGTTCAACTTCAGCTTCTTCAGCATTACTGGTATTGGCGTATAGCCAGTTAATAATGTGATGGTTTCAGATGGACAGCAAAGGGGCTCAGTCATGCATATACATGTATCCATTTTCCCCCAAGCTCCCTCCCATCTAGGATTCCACTGAGCAGAGTTCCATGTGCTATACAGTAGGTCCTTGTTGGTTATCCATTTTAAATATAGCCGTGTGTACATGTCCACCCCAAACTCCCTAACTATTCCTCCCCTCAATCCTTTCCAACCCCGGCAAGGATTTATTATCTTTATACCACTGTCAAAAATCAATTGACAAACCAAAACCACATAATCAGCATCTAACCAGAATGTACTTTAAGCTACTAGTTTGTGAGATAAGCCGCTATGGTGCTGGGAGGTGGGTCTAAGGCACTCAGTGGGTAGGCAGTAAACTGGCTCTACAGTCAATCCACAGAGTGGGGCAAGAGAGACAGTCTTTGGGGAGAGGGAACTGTAATTTTGATCGAAAACGAGTCAACAAGAAAGCCACCCAGAGCAAGGTATGGCCAAATACTAAGGGAAGGACTATTCTCTTCTTTATTGCCAATATTCATGTTACGATCTATTCGTTAGTGGGGATCATGGCGGAGGGACCCTTTACTATCCTATAACCATTTATACCACCCTTATAAATACTGGTAATGTTCTACGGTCCTTATATGTGTTTCAATTTTTCACTCAGTTGTGTCCGACTCTTTGTGACCCCATGAACTATACAGTCCATGGAATTCTCCAGGCCAGAATACTGGAGTGGGTAGCCTTTCCCTTCTCCAGGGGATCTTCCCAACCCAGGGATTGAACCCAGGTCTCCCACATTGCAGGCGGATTCTTTACCAGCTGAGCTATGAGGGAAGTCCCCTTACATGTACAAACACATTCAAATTCTCTAACAGCTATTATAAGATGCTATTTTTATTCCCATTTTATAGATGAGGAAACAGCACAGAGAGGTTAAGTTACTGGCTCAAGGTCACACAGCTAGAGCTGGGATATAAGTGAATTCAGTCTGGCTGCTGCCTCTCTACACTGACCCTCTTGCCGTTCCTTGAACAAGACAAGGTTGTCCCCCACTCAAGGCAGCTGCTGTTCATGGTTCAGAGGAGGGTCTGTGCTCAGGTTATGTATTTCAAGAGTTGGCAAATTAAAGTCTGAGGACCCAGTCTGGTCCATTGCTTGTTTTTGTAATAAAGTTCTGTTGAACACAGCTGTGATCACTCGCTTAGGTATTTCTGTGCCTGTTTTCATGCTACAATGGTGAAGTCAAGCAGTTACTACAGAGATCCACGGCCGGCAAAACCAAAAACATTTTCTATCTGGTCCTTTAGGAAAAAGTTTGCTGTTGTGTTTGATGACCGTTAGTATGGGATAACTACCGAAGGTCCTAATATTCCGTAGGAAGGAGTGGAGAGCCAAGGGTCAAGGATAGCAGGCAGAAATCATGTAAGGAGGCGGGAGGAGGAAGCAGAAGCACAGAAAGAAACAGAGCCTTCATTATTAGGTGTAATAATATCCAGTTTTATGTAAGGGCTGGTTTTCTTTAAATGGCAACTGCAAATCAAATTGGATTTCAAGTATGTGGGAGACTCTGAAAGAAAGGCACTTTCAGAGTTATTTTTTAAAGCAAATAAACTTTTGCAAAATACATAGAAGTTCCCCATTATGTGTCTACTTCTGCAAGTTTGGGTTTTATTATGCTTGATTTCCTTAAGAACTGGAGCTCTTCAGAAAGAAGGATTTCTTATTAATTAATTATTAATGAATGAATGTGTTGAATATCTTGGTACTGAATATCTGTCTGTCTTCTTTGGAGAAATGTCTGTTTAGGTCTTTTTCCCATTTTTGGATTGGGTTGTCTGTTTTTCTCGTATTGAGTTGTGTAAGCTGCTCGTATATTTTGGAAATTAATCCTTTGTCAGCTGTTTCACTTGCTATTATTTTCTCCCATGCTGAGGGTTGTCTTTTTACCTTGTTTATGGTTTCCTTTGCTCTGCAGTCTTTTTGTTTGTTTTTACCATGTTATACTTTTAAAAAAAATTATTTCTTTTTAATTGAAGGATAATCGCTGGGCGATGGGGATAGAGTGGGGAACCTTGTGAAGGATACAGTATACTGAGAGGTACTGATGAGTGAGCAGACAGTGACAGTCTGGAACCCAGAGTAAGCGAGGATGTTTCAGAAACAAATAAGGAGGGCTGCAGTCCAGATGTGGGCAGTCATGAGTCTGTAGGCAGGTGGGTGTTAGAGACCTGGAAATGCTTTCTTGAGGAAGGAAGGTCTAGGCTGAAACTTGAAGGTCTGTTAGGCAGTAATTAGGTGAAGGCAGAGGGCAGGGTAGGCCCGGTAGGGAAGGAGAGGTATATATGGCTGAGAAAAAAGCATGTAAAAGTCTCTACAGCAAGTTACAGTCTCCAGCAAGGCTGGAGTGTGATTCTCCCTGCAGATGAATTGTGGTGGGAAGGAAGAGCTAAGAGGAGATGGGAGGTGAGTGGAGGGCAGTAATGAAGTGTCTTTAGTGCTATGCTATGGAGTTTGACTGTATTTTGAGGACAGTGAGGGTTTAAACAATTTTTGGTTTTGGCCGTGCTGGGTGGCATGTGACATCTTAGTTCCCAGACCAGGGGTTGAACTTGCACCCCCTGCACTGGAAGCACAGAGCCTTCACCACTGGATCACCAGAGAGATCCTCCAAAGAGGGTTTTTTAATTTATTTATTTGGCTGCGTCGGGTCTTAGCTGCAGCCATGAGACGTTTGCTGCTGCGCTCAGGTCCTTTCACTGCAGCGCACAGACTCCCTAGTTGTGGCCTGAGTGGTCCAGAGGGCGCGGGTTCAGTAACTGCAGCACGTGGACTTCGTAGCTCCACGGCAGGTGGGATCCTAGCTCCCCAACCAGAGATCAAACCCAAGTCCCCAGTATTGGAATTGCGGAGTCTTTTTGTTTGTTTGTTTGTTTGACCATGTTAGACTTAAAAAAACTTATTTTTTAATTGAAGGATCATTGCTTTATAGAATTTTGTTGTTTTCTGTCAAACATCAGGATGAATCAGCCATAGGTATACATATGTCCCCTCCCTCTTGAACCTGCCTCCCATGTCCCTCCTCATTCCACCCCTCTAGGTTGATACAGAGACCCTGTTTAAGTTCCCTGAGACATACAGCAAATTCCCATTGGCTATCTATCTTACATATGGTAATGTACATTTCCATGTTACTCTTTCCATACATCTCTCCCGCTTCTCTCCTGTCCCTGTGTCCGTAAGTTTGTTCTCTATGTCTGTTTCTCCATTCAATTCAGTCAATCAGTCGTGTCCAACTCTTTGCGACCCCATGGACTGCAGCACACCAGGCTTCCCTGTCCATCACCAACTTCCAGAGCCTGCTCAAACTCAAGTCCATCGAGTCAGTGATGCCATCCCACCATCTCATCCTCTGTCATCCCCTTCTCCTCCTGGCTTCAATCTTTCCCAGCATCAGTGTCTTTTCCAGTGAGTCAATTCTTCACATCAAGTGGCCAAAGTATTGGAGCTACAGCTTCAGCATCAGTCCTTCCAATGAATATTCAGGACTGATTTTCTTTAGGATGGACTGGTTGGATCTCCTTGCAGTCCAAGGGATTCTCATGAGTCTTCTCCAACACCACAGTTCATCTGTTGATGGACATTAATCTGTCGATGGACATTAGGTTGCTTCCATGTTCTAGCTATTGTAAATAGTGCTGCAATGAACATTGGGGTGCATGTGTCTTTTTCAATTTTGGTTTCCTCAGGGTATATGCCTAGGAATGGGATTGCTGGGTCATAGGGTGGTTTTATTCCTAGTTTTTTAAGGAATCTCCATGTCATCTTCCACAGTGGCTGTATCAATTTACATTGCCACCAACAGGGCAAGAGAGTTCCCTTTTCTCCACACCCTCTCCAGGATTTATTATTTGTAGACTTTTTGATGATGGCCATTTTGACCAGTGTGAGGTGATATCTCATTGTAGTTTTGATTTGCATTTCTCTAACAATGAGTGATGTTGAGTATCTTTTCATGTGTTTGTTACCCATCTGTATGTCTTTTTTTTTTTTTGACTTTTTAAAAAATTTATTTTATTTTTTAACTTTACAATATTGTATTGGTTTTGCCATATATCAACATGAATCCACCACAAGTATACACGCATTCCCCATCCTGAACCCTCCTCCCCCATCTGTATGTCTTCTTTGGAGAAATGTCCGTTTAGGTCTTTTCCCCACTTTTTGATTGGGCTGTTTGTTTTTCAGGTATTGGGTTGTATGAGCTGCTTGTATATTTTGGAAATTAATCCTTTGTCAGCTGTTGCATTTGCTATTATTTTCTCCCATTCTGAGGGCTGTCTTTTCACCTTGTTTATAGTTTCCTTTGCTGCGCAGAAACTTTTAAGTTTAATCAGGTCCCACTTGTTTACTTTTGTTTTTATTTCCATTACTCTAGGATGTGGGTCATAGAGGATCTTTGCTTTGTGTCATTGAGTGTTCTGCCTATGTTTTCCTCTAAGAGTTTTATAGTTTCTGGTCTTACATTTAGATCTTTAATCCATTTTGAGTTTCTCTTTGTGTATGGTGTTAGGAAGTGTTCTAATTTCTTCTTTTACACGCAGCTGTCCAGTTTTCCCAGCACCACTTATTGAAGAGGCTATCTTTGCCTCCCTGTATATTCTTGCCTTCTTTGTCAAAAATACAGTACCCATAGGTGTGTGGGCTTATTTCTGGGTTTTCTATCTTGTTCCATTGGTCTATATTTCTGTTTTTGTGCCAGTACCATACTGTCTTGATGACTGTAGCTTTGTAGCATAATTTGAAGTCAGGAAGGTTGATTCCTCCAGCTCAATTCTTCTTTTTCAAGACTCCTTTGGGGAAGCTTGGAGTCTTACTCACCGGACTGCCAGGGAAGTCCTGCAAAGAGTTTTTTTTTTTTTTAATCAATTTATTTTTAAATTGAAGGATAACTGCTTTACAGAATTTTGCTGTTTCCTGTCAAACCTAGCAGGGTGACCTGACAAGATTTGCATAGGGAGAAAGATTGTTCCAGTCACAGTGTGGAAAGTGGACGGAGGGTAGGAGAAGGGCCCACAGCAGTTAGAAGTGACTGCAGGGACAGAGAAGACTAACTAAATAAATATAAAGAAGGCCAAACCACCTGGGCTTGGGGACAGAACAGATACAAGAGTAAAAGAGGGGAAGAAAAAGCAGGAGGCCAGGATAACTTGATAAATGTGCAGAGGACGGAAGAGGTAGGGCGGCAGAGCTGGGGGGTGGTGGGGAAGGCAGTGAGCGCAACTTTGCGTGCGGTGGGTCTTTGAGGTGCATCTGGGACTTCCATTGGAGGGGTCTACAGGAGAAGGATTTAGGAGTCTGTGGCCCAAGAAAAGGGTTACAATGTAGATATGTGGGTTATGTGATGCCATCTGAAGCTGCTGCAGTGATGAAAATTGCACAGAGGCATTTTAAAGAAGGAGAGGCCAAGGATAAAATCCTAGAAACACCCTCATTGAAAGGTGGGTGTTCAGAGGAACAGAAGGAAGAGGTGCTAGGACAAAACGCCCACAGAGTTGGAAGGAAAGTAAGAATGTTACAGAAACCCGAGGAAAGAGACTCTTGTAAGTAGGGGGAGTTATGCAAATTTATAGAGTTTTCAAGAAACAATGACGCACGAAGAGTGTCCTTTGAATTTATCCATGAGGAACGTATCGGGGACTTTGGTGGGGAGTCAGCAGAGTGCTGAGGGTGGAAGCTACAGCTCAGTGAAACCAAGATGAATGAGGGCTGAGGAAGGAGACTGGAGCAGGCAAGTTCTTTCAAGAAGCTTGGCTGTGACGGAGATGTGGGGAGATGGGGGAATGGCTGGAGGGACATGGGCTGAGGGAATGTCTCATAATACAGGAGTTATCTGAGCATGATTACATGTTGATGGGGCTTCCCTGGTGGCTCAGATGGTAACAAGTCTGCCTGCAGTGCGGGAGACCCAGGTTCGATCCCTAGGTCAGGAAGATCCCCTGAAGAAGGAAATGGCAACCCACTCCAGTATTCTTGCCTGGAAAATCCCATGGTTGGAGGAGCCTGGCAGGCTAGAGTCCATGGGGTCACAAAGAGTCGGACACAACTGAGCGACTTGACTTCACGTGTTGATGGGCAAGAGTTGGGGAAGGAAAGGAGAGGGATGAGCAGAAGGAGCACAGTCTCTGAGGAAGCAAGAGTTGGGGGGTGGGTGGGAGCCCAAGACGGTGGAGCGGTCAGCACTGTGCTAGGAGGGAAAGAGGAAAAGTTGGTGATTGATGCTGGCCGGCGTGTTGGTGCGGCAACCAGGAACAGAGTGTTCACTGAGTGGTTCTGTTTTTTCCTCTCAAGTTGGTAGGGAGATGATCTTCAAAGCAGGAAGGGAAGCAACAGAACAGCAAGTCTGAAAAGAATGGCCATTGTGGAAATAGGAGGGAGAGCCCTAGGGAAGAACACAGGATGGCTGCGGGGAGGTTACAGGCTAAAATGAGGCTGCAGACCAGCGCACCAACAGCTCTGCTTTGTGCCGTTGGTAATTATATTCCCTGGCACTCGGCAGCCCAGGTGTAAGAGCCAAGAAGGAGAATATGGTTTAACTTACCTAGGCAGGTGTTGTCAAAGAACAGAGGGTAAGACTGTGGATAGCAGGAAGTGACTTAAAATGGCTCACGGGTTCGATGGAGTTAAAGAACAGATGTTGCAGGGGTGAAAGTGAGAGAGGCAGAAAGCCGTGAGGTGATCCATGAAAGCGGGGGGTGTGAATTTATGATTTCAGAGGTGGAGCGGTATCCGATGATGGTACATCAAGGGTGTTTGGAGTATGGTGGAAATGAGGTCACCAGGAGGTGGTGACAGTGAGCTTTTCAGATTTGGGGTGGTTTACCCACATTGATGATAGGAGGACTTTGAGGTAGGGCAGACTGTGAGTCCGGGGCTAGAGTTTTTGGTGAAAGAGAAGTGGGCCTCCTGAGGTCAAGAAAAGACTGGGGTGAAGCTTTGATGAGTGCTTGGTACATTGCTGATGAATATATTGAGTGCACAAATCAGGGAAAGCATGAATGAATGAATGCATCAACTCAGACCAATCTGGCACATTCTTCCAGAAGAATGTTACTAGGAGTATACGGTTACTAGGGACTTCGGTATCCTTGAACTATTCAGTGGGTGAGACAGATGTCTATCATTGCCTGCACTATAATCACAGTTGGGAATGAATTGTGGTCCCTTGTTCAGAATATTTCTGACATGAGGCTGCAAATGGTGTAGATGATACTTGTAATTTACCTTTGACTGGGGAGGTCTGAGGCTGCACTTTTCCCGATCAAGTCTCCTTGGATCTGCAATTATGGCTTGCTTAGCAATGCTACATTATAGTTTGGAAGACCCTCATTTCTGCCCAGAATTGTGGAAGATGACACTAACGTTAGCAGTAGCCATAGCTGTTTTTGGCCTAAGTTCAAAAGGATATATTTAATAATAAACACTGAGAACTTACCCTGTGTTGGGCAATGTGAGGAAACTGAGGCTTCAAGAAGTTAGGTAATTCCTCAAACAGAGTCAGAGCCATGATCTGAATTGAGGTGGTTGCACTCCGAAGCTTGTGATGCTTTCCAACACAGCTGACTATGGATCAGGAAAAAAATGAAGCCAGCCTCACTTAATTGACTTAAGGAAAAGTCTCTGAAAGAACCTGGCATCAGTTGGCCTGACACATTTTGCCCACATGTACATTGAATAGCCCAGCTGAGGGTAGGTCCTGTAGCAGAGAACATGTATTAGGATAACTTGGTGAGTGTTTAAGGGCCCTGTATCTGACCTGTTAAGTCACAGCCCTGGGATAAGAGCTTTAGGAAGTTGTATTTTAAAAATATTTGCAAGGGCTAAGGGAACCATAACTTAGTCTCCAGATATGGCTTCCCAGGTGGCTCAGTGGTAAAGAAACTGCCTGCAATGCAGGAGACCCAGGTTCCATCCGTGGGTCGGGAAGATCCCCTGGAGAAGAGAATGGCAACCCACTTCAGTATTCTTGCCTGGAGAATTCCATGGAGAGAGGAGCCTGGTGGGCTCTAGTCCATGGGGTTGCAAAAAGTTGGACACGGCTGAGCCACTAAATACACGCGCACACACACACAGAGTCTCCAGATAAGTGCCTTGATTTAGGATCTGATTTGGAACTTATTGGGACAAAATGGAAGGACATGCAAGGAAGGTTTATTTAAGCACATATTAAGGAAGTCAATCTGATTTGGGGGGCTCCTTAGGTAGTTATGTGCTAGTTCCTAAGAGGCTTCCCAATCTTCAGGTTACCCCAGTGGCCTCTGCTTCATCCCTGGAGAAGGTAAGAGTAGGATTGCAGGAAGGCACACGCCGCCTCTAGAGCTAAGGGGCCAGGGTGGGAAGGCCACTGGTACTGACTCCTCCTTCCTCCTTCCAGCCTTGCAGTGTTATGATGTACCCAGCTGGTCCTGGATCTGGTGACTCTCCAGAGGGCTTCCCGGAACAACCAAGGCGCCAGTCCCAAACCGGAAATCGCACGGCTCAGACACTGGGTACTGAAACTGGGGATACCGAAAGGTCGCTCCTTCTTTACAGTGTGGTCAGGCAGGCGATGGATGGAGAGTGGGAAAGGGGAAGACAGGATTAAAGAGGTCTGGGTAGCACAGAGCTGGTGGAAGAACTGGCCTTATTTTAGTGACACATATTTTGTTCTGTCAACAAGGTTTCGGGACTAGATAAACTATCTAGTCCCTACTATGTGCCTGGCATTGTCACAGACACCCGGAGGAAAATGAACCAACCAACCAGATTGGTCCGGTTGCCTTTGTGGAGGGTTCACCACCTCCCTTTTTGGCTCCCTTAACAGTGGGACACTCCCTTTCTTCCAAATTACGGGGGAAAGGGCCCCTTTGGAACAGGATGAGGCAGGAGACAAAATCGTATGTGCTGAAGCAAGGAATGGACTCCATGTGTGACCTAAATCTGAGCTGAGGAAGAGAGTTAAGAAGAGGAGAAAAATGAGGAAGAGTTTTCTGTCTCCAATGTAAGCAGAGAAGGGCAAGATCACAAAAGTCATGCTGGGTGAGACCTTAAAGAGACAAAGTCTAGCCCCTCATTTTACAGACGTGGTAACCGATGGAAGGAATGGTTAGGTGGCGCACCCAAGGTGGACACTCAGTCAGGTGGCAGAAGTGGAAATAAAACCGTGGACTAGTAATAACACTACGGGGGCTGCAAGGAGGGGTTTAATGTCAAATGCCGGAGCACCAGCTGCCGCCGCCTCCGGGAGCCAGGCCCTGCCGGCTCCGCTCGGTTGCCTTGGGAACTGGCTCCCAATCTTGGCCCTGCACGCCCAATAAAGTTGTTGTTGAGGCGCAGCGGGGTCACGTGAGCAAGGCCGGGGAGGCGGGGCGCGGAGCCGGAGAGGCGGGGTGGGCCCGGGGGCGGGGCGGATCCGGGGGCGGGGCTAGTGAAGGGAGACTGGCTCGCCGCGGCGGAAAGAAGGGGCGGCGGGCGCGGGCGGCCGGCCATGATTGCGTCGTGTCTGTGTTACCTGCTGCTGCCGGCCGCGCGCCTTTTCCGCGCCCTCTCAGGTACCGGCCCCGCGTCCTGAAGGGCGGGTGCCAAGCCTCCAGGCCTGCCTTGGCAGGGCCTCCGCGGGGTCTTGGGCGGCGTGCGTTGCGCGGCCGGCCTCACGACCGGCTTATCCTGGACTCCGTGAGGCCCAGGCCTGGCCGGCGACCCTCGTGGGCCGCACCCCCCACCGACCTTCTCACGCCGGTGGCCTGGAGGCGTCGGGCCACAGTTACAACGTGGAGGCGGCTGGGGGAGGGGCGGGAGCCCCCCTCTCCCCCACTTCTGGCCCCGCGGGCGCGGAGAGGCGCCGGGGCCCGCTGAGTCACTTCTCGGGGGGTCAGGGAGGGTTGGCCCCCTTGGGGGCCCAGGCGAGTGCCCGAATTCTCCGTGGACAGGCGCCCTTCGGCCTTTTAAGGGTCTGTGTACTGAAGACCTGGACTTGCCTTGCCTTCCCCTGGGTCGACTCCACAGTCGCCTTTCCCAGCTGCCTCTCTGCGGAGTCGTTGGTTGCAAAACAACAGAATCCAGAGACACGTTGAAACCTCATCTTTGAAGCCATTGTTCCGTGCGCTTAGACATGTCGTGGGTGGAGGCAGTGCTCAGCGGCGGCCTGGAGAAGAGTTACTGTTTAACTTTGCCAGGGTTTGCCCGCGCACCCCATCCCTGGCCTTTGACTTTTCCGAGGTTCTTAAGAGACCATCCGTTCCTCTCGGAGATCGCACAGAACTCCTGGACTTCTCTCTGGCATTTTAGGGGACAGGACAGACTAAGAAGGAGTTTTAGAATAGAGTAATTTCTATTTCTTAGAAATAGGTCCAGCTTTGTGCATTCTGTGCTTTTGTGTGCGTGTGTGTGATTTCTGTTCATATTTCATATAAAACACTTAAAGTATGTACATGCATGTTTGTATCTGCCCACTAGAATGCAAGCTCCAGGAAGGCAGGGCTGTCTGTTCTGCTCACTGTTATCTACTGCTAACATACTACCCAGACTATAGTAGGCACTCAATTCAGGAATCCGAGAATGTCTTGTGTACGCATACATACTCCTTAGAAATGAGGAACTCCACAGAAGCCATTGCTTTCAGAGGACCATCTCATATTCCTCTAACCATGTTGCTGCTGTTTCTTGAGCTTTGCTAGCGTTCATAATGGCAGCCTCAGTGACCTATACTTAGTGAGCTCTAGTCCAGAGGTTTCTTGACCAATAGCCAGAGTTTTGGCCGCCCTCCCACCCATAGGTGTGGGCCTCCCCCCATTCATAGGTACACACCTGTTAAAGTAGTCCCATTTGTATTTGTGCATTTGGCTTCTACAGATTTTCTATTTTTAATAAAAGAATTCTGCTGAAAGACACAAACCACCACCAATCAAAACCTGCTAAATTTGAAAACTAGTAACCTCACACATATAAATCAAAGAACTTCTGCCATTTGGTGTAAATAGAGGATGTTTCAAAGGGCAGTGAATTAGCGAGTCCCTGAGACTAAAGCCAGCAACCAGGCACGTGGGTGTAAAGCGGGGTCTCCCACTCTGAGTACTGTTGACATTTGATGGTTCCTGGGGAGCTGCCTCTCTCACTGCAGGATGCTCACAGTCTCTCTGTCCTATAACCACTAGATGCCAGCAGCGTCCCCACAGCTGGGGCGACCGCTGTTTCTCCAGACAACGTGGAAGTGTTCTCTGAGGGCAGAATCACCCTCGGTTGAAAACCACTTTGAGGTTTGAGGGACCTATATCCACACAGGCCATAAATAAGAGTGTCTTTCAACATTTGAACCATTTTGAAGTTTTTCTTGCCTTAAAAAAAGGAACTTATGAAATGTGTCTCCAGTGATGGAGGGACATCATCCATGTCACTTGGATGATATAAACAAGTCACCTAGTGTGTGTTGGTTGGGGGACGTTTTGTTTGCACCACAGCACTGTGCTTGGATTTTTGGGGCTTCTAATTTTAGAGTTTTTCCCACCTACTTTCTTTTGCCTGTTGACTGTCATTGTGGCTGCTGTAGCAGAGAGGTGGCAGCTGTCTCTTGCTGTGAGTTGTTGGCACCTTCTGATTGCAGCCTCTAGAGCGCTATGGAATGGGAAAGCTGATAATGATATTTGTGAAGATTTATGAGTAGAGTAAATAGCTTTGGGAAGAGGACCCCAGGCCTTTGCTAAAAGGTAGATTGTCCAGATTTTGAGACACCCTTTTTGTCTACTTCCTATTGGAATGCATTCATAGACGGGGAAATTTATAGAACTAGAAATACTCTTGGGAATTATCCAATTCACAGTTCCCTCGTCCTCATTTTGCAGTCAAGAGTAAGTCCATCTCACTAGGGGCATTGTCTAAGGTCACACAGCTTTGTTCATTTCAGTGCTGGGCCACAACCCACAGTTATGATTATGGTCAAGTGCTGGTTCCAGGGAGAAGGCAATGGCAACCCACTCTAGTACTCTTGCCTGGAAAATCCCATGGACAGAGGAGCCTGGTAGGCTGCAGTCCATGGGGTTGCGAAGAGTCGGACATGACTTAGTGACTTCACTTTCACTTTTCTGCATTGGAGAAGGAAATGGCAACCCACTCCAGTGTTCTTGCCTGGAGAATCCCAGGGACGGGGGAGCCTGGTGGGCTGCCGTCTATGGGGTTGCACAGAGTCGGACACGACTGAAGCGACTTAGCAGCAGCAGTAGCAGCAGCTGCTTCCAGTGTCATGTGGCTCTTAGAACCAGAGAGTTGAAGTTAATAGGATTCTTAACCTCCAGACAAAAGGAGTGTGGTTATATGTGATCATCTCTGTTCTCGAGTATATGGGATAGCCATTCTTATCATTCACGCACAGAGTATTTATCAGATCCCTACCATGTAAATTACTTTTAAAGTACTTTTAAAATACTTTTAAAGTACTTAGAACAGTGCCTGACACATAGTAAGCACTTGGCTCTGGTGATGATTATGTTCCAGACCCTAAAACGGGCAGGTTCAGTGATGATACAACAATGAGCACGGTGGATATAATTCTTGTTTATATGGGACTTATTGGCTTTCCCGTGGCTCAGTGGTAAAGAATCTGCCCGCAGTGCAGGAGACCAAGGTTCAAGCCCTGGGTCGGGAAGATCCCCTGGAGGAGGGCGTGGCAACCCACCCCAGTATTCTGCCTGGAGAATTCCCATGGACAGAGGAGCCTGGCAGGCTACGGTCCATAGGGTCACAAAGAGTCGGACACGACTGAAGCGACTGAGCACGCACGCACGTGAGACTTACGTCAGAAGTTGAGAGAGGAGTGTGAGTTGAATGATGCCATCATCTTGTAACATGGTATTTTGGCTTTCTTTTTAGATGCTTTCTTCACATGTCGGAAAAATGTCCTCCTGGCGAAGAGCTCGTCCTCCCAGGTAGAAGGCAACTTTGCCATGGCCCCTCGGGGCCCCGACCAGGAGGAGTGTGAGGGCCTGCTGCAGCAGTGGAGGGAAGAAGGGTCGAGCCAGGTGCTGTCAACTGTGAGTGACGGTCCCCTTGTAGATAAGGGACTCGCCGAGAGCAGCCTGGCCCTCCTGATGGATAATCCCGGAGAACAGGATGCTACTCCGGAGGACACGTGGTCCAGCAGGCAGCTGAGTGACCTGCGGGCAGCGGAGAACCTGGAGGAGCCTTTTCCCGAGGTGCTAGGAGAGGAGGAGCCGCTGCCGGAGGTCGAGGGCCCAATGTGGGCAGCAGTGCCTGTGCAGACCGGCCGCCAGTACACAGATTGTGCCGTCCTCCCTGTGGGTGCGCTGGCCACAGAGCAGTGGGACGAGGACCCCGCGGTGGTGGCCTGGAGCATCGCACCGGAGCCTGTGCCCCAGGAAGAGGCTCCCGTCTGGCCCTTTGAGGGTCTGGGGCAGCTGCAGCCTCCCCCAGTGGAAATCCCGTATCATGGTGAGTCTTGACAGCCGGTTGAGTGAGCTGGGGCAGCGGTCGTCTCGGAGGTGGGCAAAGCCGTTGCTAAAGAGAAGGCCCTTTTTTGTGGAGCTCTGCTGCCACATTTTGGTTTTCTGAGACTTGCAGCGGCAAATCCAGAGGGGCCTTAGAGGTCATTTCATCTAGCCCTGTGGCCTTTTGAGATGAAGTCATCAAGGCTCGGAGAGGTGGCAGGACATGCTGAAAGTCATGTAGCTAGGTAGTGGTAGAACTGAAAGCAGACCCCAGTTCTCATTCTCTGTGTTATTGATTCTCTGGAGGAACCTGGGGTAGGGGTGGAGAGCTCTCAGGGACTCCGCTCTGTGCCCCAAACAGGATAACTCCATTTTTATCTGTGTTACGTATTGGGCTTCAGTTAAAATTTGGAGAATGAGGGCTGTGCCTCACATAGGTTTGCAATCCACTCTACAGCTAGCTCCCTGCTCCAGAGGATATAGGGGACACATTACAGTTTCTGGTTCTATAGGCCCTTCTAGGTGTAGAGGTCAGAAAACAGCCAAGGCTGAGATTACTCTAGAAATGTCTTTAATCTCAGATGACTGTTAAGCGCATTCATCTGAGTGATTCCCCGGAGACCCATGGCTTTATCAAAAGTGAGGAATTGCTGGCCATGTTTAGTGAACTTTCAGTTCAGTTCAGTTCAGTCGCTCAGTTGTATCCGACTCTTTGCAACCCCATGAATTGCAGCACACCAGGCCTCACTGTCCATCACCAACTCCCGGAGTTCATTCAGACTCACGTCCATCAAGTCAGTGATGCCATCCAGCCATCTCATTCTCTGTCGTCCCCTTCTCCTCCTGCCCCCAATCCCTCCCAGCATCAGAGTCTTTTCCAATGAGTCAACTCTTCGCATGAGGTGGCCAAAGTACTGGAGTTTCAGCTTTAGCATCATTCCTTCCAATGAACACCCAGTGCTGATCTTCAGAATGGACTGGTTGGATCTCCTTGTAGTCCAAGGGACTCTCAAGAGTCTTCTCCAACACCACAGTGCAAAAGCATCAATTCTTTGGCTCTCAGCTTTCTTCACAGTCCAACTCTCATATCCATACATGACCACTGGAAAAACCATAGCCTTGACTTTAGTGTACTAAATACCAGGTATTATGCCAGGTACTAGGGATACAGTGGTGAACAAGCCAAGATCATCTCTGGCTTTGTGGAGCTTACTCTGGTCTGAGGCTGTCCTTAGAGTGTTGTTCAGATCACCACAGAAAGGGATGGATTACAGGGAAAATGAGAAAGGGAACTTTGTCACAGTATCAGAGCGCCAGGAGTAGAGATGGTAGGCCCTGTGGATAGCATGGACTCAACCACGGACCTCTTCTTCCCAACCCCTTTGCAGAAATCTTGTGGCGAGAATGGGAGGATTTCTCCACTCAGCCAGATGTTCAGGGCCTGGAGGCAGGGGATGGCCCTCAGTTCCAGTTCACTCTGATGTCCTATAATATCCTGGCCCAGGACCTAATGCAGCAGAGCTCCGAGCTCTATCTGCATTGCCACCCAGACATCCTGAACTGGAGCTATCGCTTTGCGAATCTCATGCAGGAATTCCAGCACTGGGACCCGGACGTAAGCGAAGGCGGGCGGGGAGGGTGGGGTGGATGGGGGTGTGCCATCTTGCATTTGCTCCGGACCCTGGCTGTTTCCCTGTGCCCTTAGAAAAATGAGTTCACCCACAGTTGTTCATGTGATTGGAGCCCGGCTTAGGATGGGAGCTTGCTGCCCGGTGTAAATGAGTTTTGGACAGATACTAAGATGCCTCTCCATAGGTACACCCTCGCTAGTGCCTTTGTGCAGGGAGGAAGACTTGAGGGATTCAAGGAGCAGGAAAATCCACCTTCACTTGGGGCCTGTTCTTTGCTGCAGTGGCAATCGGGGAAGAGTCAGCCCCCAGAGGAAGTGTCAGTGTGGCCCAGCCTGAGACCCACGGCAGCTTCCCACGTGGCTTCAGCATCTGCTCATGGGGAGGGAGTCGCACTGCGGTGCCCTCCGTTACCGTGGAGTGACTGGTCTCTGTGTCGTTTCCCCAGATCTTGTGTCTCCAGGAAGTCCAGGAAGATCATTACTGGGAGCAGCTGGAGCCCTCTCTGAGAATGATGGGTAATGCCGCTCCCTGGCGCGTGTGCCAGTCTCTTTTCCTCCCACCCTGTCTGCCCTCTCTTGAATGCACCATCTCTTCTTTCTTCTCAGTAAACCCTCTCACCTGTGAGCTAGCTCCCTCGTGTGGAGTTAGAAGAAAAACAAGAGTCCTGAAGTTTTAAAGTAGTTCTGACGTCCATTGCCATTTATTTACATCTATTTACCAACTCTCTGAGGCTGAAATTATTATACCCATTTTATAGGGAGGAGACTGAGGTTCAGAAAATTTGAGTGGCTAGCTCAAAGGTCACAAAGCTATAAATAAAAAAGCTCACAGCTTGTGGAGCCTGGACTCCAACTTGTCTCACCCTGGAGTCCATGCGTTTCCTATCACACCCTTCTGTCCCTCCTTCGCCTTCTAGCTGCACAGCCATCTGGTTACCGCTGTAAGGGAACCTCTGCAGAACCCAGGGATGTGTCAGGGCACGGACTCCCCCGTGTTGAGCAGCAGGAGCGGTCACTGGGTGCACACACCTGGGCTACTGCCATCGGGTCAAGGGCCCTGACCCATCTCCTTGGCGGGGTGTTCCTTGCAGGCTTTACCTGTTTCTACAAGAGGAGGACCGGGTGTAAGACAGATGGCTGTGCTGTCTGCTACAAGCCCACGAGATTCCGTCTGCTCTGCGCCAGCCCCGTGGAGTACTTTCGGCCTGGCTTGGAGCTCCTCAATCGGGACAACGTGGGCTTAGTGTTGCTGCTGCAGCCACTGGTCCCAGAAGGCCTGGGGCAAGTCTCGGTGGCCCCCTTATGTGTGGCAAATACCCATGTCCTGTACAACCCACGGCGGGGCGACGTCAAGCTGGCCCAGATGGCCATTCTCCTGGCTGAAGTGGACAAGGTGGCCAGGCTGTCAGATGGCAGCCACTGCCCCATCGTCCTGTGTGGGGACCTGAACTCTGTCCCCGACTCGCCTCTCTACAACTTCATCAGGGACGGGGAGCTCCAGTACCACGGGATGCCAGCCTGGAAGGTGAGATGGGAGCAGCCACTGTGGGGTTGGCTTAGAGGGGGATTGGGTTGCAGCATGCAGGGCTGCTTGTGGGGCAGGGACCCAAGGGACACCTGTGCTGCCTCCCTCCGGCTTTCTCTTGTCCTGTTGTTAGCTCTGGTACCCACACCTGGAAGTTAGGAGCTCTTGAGTGCCTTTGGTATACTGGAATCCTTTCAGTTTTTATCATTAATTTATGTTTAGTTTACAAGTACATAAGTAAATGCACAGATGTACACAAGTACCTCTCTATAAGGATTCAAGGATTATTACATGACTCTAAGGGGAGACGTGGGAAAGGCTGGTAATAAAGCAGGCTTAAGACCAAAGCCTGCTTTATTACCGGCCTTTCCCACCTCTCCCCTTAGAGTCATGTAATAACTGTTCAGAGTTTGGTGGTGTTCTTCCAGGTCATTTTCTGTGCTTTTGCAGTGCTACCTAAACTGCTGTGGTGATGTAACTGTCATAGTCTCTATTTGTTAATCACTTACTCTGCCAGATGCTATTTTAAGCACTTTACCTACGTTAACTCATCAGTTTCCACAAGTTCTATCATTGCTTCTATTTTAGAAGTGAGAAACCTAAGGCAGAGAGAAAGTTAGGTCATTTACTCTCTCTAGTTTGTGCAGGTTGTTAGTGGTGGAGCTAGGATTTGTAATCAGGCGGTCTGGCCTCAGGGCTCTTGCCCTCCAATACTATGCTGAGACTGCTTCTAACAGCTGATATCTAATCTATTGTATGTGTTTATAAACGTGACATATTACTGTATATTTCATTTTCTAGCTTTTATTTTTTTTACTCAACAATGTACATACGTATCTATCTCATTCCTATTGACTGCTGAATCTTTGTAACATAGCTGTATTACAGTTTTATTGTGGTTCATTTAGCCCTGCTGAGGAGCATTCAGCTTGTGCTGATTCCTTTATATGTCACTTAATCTCCTTGTTTCTCTCTTTTGCCCCTGCTGATCCAATTTGTTCCTTAACTTTTGGCAAGGCGCAGTGGAGAAAGGACGTAAGATGACTGAATTATTGTCGAGTCCTTTGGGCTTTTATTTTAATGAGGTTACTTAAGTGCCAGCGATGTCCTGGTTGCCACATGCAAAGAGGAAGGCATTATCCTGCCAGGAGGCTGCTGCTGTTACCAAGGGGCTCAGGGAATGAGAAGTAGACTTGAAAAGGGCCTCCCACATGACAGCTGCCATTAAATAAAGTGATTCAGAGCACTCATTTGGAAGCCAGACAGTCCTGCATTCAGATCCCTGCTCTGCCACCTTGGGCAAGTTACTTCCCTTCCGTGAGCCCCATTGGCCTCATCAGACCCTGGGGAATATGATGAGACCTACTTCTGAGGGTCTTCTTTGGTGGATTCATTAAAATAATGCACATAGAGTGTTTTCCAGTTCCTGCTTCAAAGGGAGCAGTCAATAATTGGTAGTGGTTATTGTTGTCGAGATTCTTGGTTGTCTGTGGTATTATTATCCCATTCAATAGGAGAGGATATTGAACCCAAGAGGTGTTAACTGACTTGCCCAAAGTGACACGGCTAGTAAATGGCCGTTCAGTTGAAGGTGTGTTTTCTTCTGATGGCATACTGAAAATGTTTGTCCTTTGCGGGCAGAGAGATTATCTCCCCAGCACATGGCTAGTGTCTTGCACATAGTTGGCATTCAAATATTTGTTGTTTGTAAATGAAATAAAGGGGATTTTGCTACACGCATTGGAGATGTGCAGATGACTGATGCTGCCGAATGTTTCCCCTACTACGTTCGGTCCGCTCCCAGGCTGCTCATGGGCTTTGACCGAGGACGGTGGCGTAGATACGGTAAAGTGCTTTGGTGCATTTCCCGTTTGGTTTGACCCTGTGATTTCCCAGTAATGGGCTTTAGATGCTAGACTTCGATCCAGAAGATCCAAAGATCCAAATAAACCTTTTCCCATGGCAAATTAAAGCCCTTGAAAGCGGATACTCCCTGGCAGAGTAGTGTAAATTTTTCCAAGGTGAAATTCAGGGGACCCTGTGTTCACATGGTTCTCTTCTCTTTGTTTCACATTATTCTCTTTCCCCTTATCCCTGTCTCGTGGACATTGCAGTGTTTCTAATTAACAAAAAATAGCTTTAATTAGTTCCTTATGTTTAACTTTCCCCTGAGACTGACGTGTTTTGTATGTAGTATGTGACTGTGTGTGTGTATGTCCGCATGTCCCCAAACACGGGCTTCTCTCTTTCTCCATCTCGGATTCCTCATTGCCGTCTGCTCTTTGCTCATAGGTATCTGGACAGGAAGACTTCTCCCATCAGCTTTATCAGAGGAAGCTGCAGGCCCCACTGTGGCCCAGCTCCCTGGGTATCACTGACTACTGTCAGTATGTCACCTCCTGTCACCCCACGAGCTCAGGTGAGCACGTGCCATCGTCTCGCTTGGTTGTCCCTCCCTGCCCATTCTGGGAGAAAGCTGGCACCTCATTGACAAGAGAAGGCGTAATTCCCTCAGTTTTCTGAGCACATTCCTTTATATTTTTCATCGTCCTCCTCGTGGTCCCCCAGTGAAATGGACAACTGTCCGTCATAGCTTTTGGAAAATCTCCTCGTCTTCAGGGCCAGACTCCCTCTGTGTCCCTGCACTGGAAGCTTCTTGGGATTGAGGAAGTCCCAGCACGTGACTCCTCTTCCTTTCTTTCACTGTATGGCTTTCCCTGGTCTACAGAGAGACGCAAGTATAGCCGAGACTTCCTGCTGCGTTTCCGCTTCTGCAGCATGGCCTGCCGGCGACCTGTGGGACTGGTTCTTCTGGAAGGAGTGACAGACACTAAGCCAGGTAACGGGGGCTCAGCTTGCTCCCTGACTTGTCCAACTAAGTGAGCTTGGTCTTCTTTCCTCTTCACTTCTGATGTTTGTCAGTTATGTGGGTTTTTAGTCTTCTATAGGTATAATTCTTAGATATCAGCTTCTGGTAAAAAATACACTTAAGGGGAAGGTCAGTGAGGTTCACTGGCCATGTGCAACGTGTTGAGAACATGGACTAGGAATCAAGAGACTTGGGTTCTAACCAGGTTTGAGTATGCCAGAAGCTTTGTAAGCTAAAGTTGCTAATACATACCTAGCATGTGTACAGCATACATGAGAGAGAAAACAGACGTGAAAATCGTAAGGTGACAGTACTCCTGGTTGGAATAAAAAGTTACTCCTACTGGGAACTTTCAGATGGTACATAGCAGAGTATATACTTGACATTGTCCACTTCTTGTCTTTGAAACTACTACTGCAAAGCAACAAGGAGAATGGAAAAGAAAAAAAATCAAACTCCATCTTTGAGAACGCCAGGAGACCTGAAGATATCTGAAATCGGGAAGCACAGCACAGGTGGAATGGCTGCAAGAAGCACTGGCAATCCAGCTGGAGGAGGTGTGGAGAGACTTGTCTGTGGGACTGTGTATGAATCTCAAAAAGGACCAGCAGGGTTCATTTCTCATGGTGAGGCGTGAACCTTGAGGCACAAAATCAGAATCCCTTGTTTCATCAACAGGAATAGGATCGCACAGGTTGTGAAATGAAATTGCATGAACCCTTTTGGTCCAGAGAGGCATTGGAGGAAAGACTGATCAAGGAATCAAGCCATCTTTGCATGAAACAGTCTGTTTAAGTGGCAGGGGGGAGATGAAATGCTTACGGAGCTGCACATTTCTTTTGGCTGGGAGACGTAAAGGTTAAAAGGACTCACACAACCCTGTGTCATAAGGAAAATGCCCATTACTTGGAATGCAGATCCAGAGGATGAAATGTAAGCTGCTGAGCTCAGGAAAGAAGTGGAATAAAAAGTGAAAAAAAATCACTTAAAATTAAGCCAAAATTAGATGCAGCACAAGAGAGAAGAGGCATTGTTGAAAACAAGAGGCAGAGGCCAGGAAAGATAGAAAGTGCTGGGGAGAATATGACGGGAGTGGGAGTTACAGAGATTGAACATATACATAATAGGCATTTACAAGGAAGAAAGCCAATAATATCATGGCACAAAAGGAACATTTGAAGGTAGGACATAAGGAAGATTTTCCCCAGATGAAGAGATCTGAATCTTTGGATTGAGACGGATGTACCACATCTCAGGGAAAACTGACATAGGAGAATTGACAGTAAGACCTCCTAATGAAGTTAACAGAAGTCAAAGATGAAAGAATCTTTTGGACAACTGAACCAAAAAGAGTGGGATACCTTTTTTTTTTTTTTTAAATCGGGCTACCTTTAAAGGTAAAAATAATTAGGTAGGTTTCAGATTTCTTAAAATTAACATTCGACTTTAGAACACTGGAGAGCAAAGTTTCCAGGAAAGAAGGTATGTCTCAAGAATTTTATACTCAACCCAAACTCATTCTTTTTTTTTTTCCAAACTCATTCTTGAAGAAAATGCTAGAAGAATAACTTAAGATGACCAAGCAGTGACTGAAAAAACTGTAGTATTAATAAAAGGACTGGTGGTAAGCAATGAACTCATTGTTTTCTTGAAGGAATTTAACTTGCACTGGCATTTTACACAAAGAAGTGAGCATTTCAATGGCTTGGGTTTTTTTTTTTTTTTTTTTTAATTGCAAAGCTCTAATGTATTATTACAGCTGTGGTGGTAACAATAAAATTGTTCACAGAGCGACTGGCATGTGCCAGGAACTGGGGTAAGTGCTTGTATCAGTTGGACTTAGGCAGGGAAGCTGTGGATGAGTGTTTTAAGAATTCAGAATCCTCAAGTTAAACAGTAGTAGGATCCCACATAGGTAATTCCATGTTAAGAATAGATTGTTTTTAAAAAATCAGTACTGTACTTGAAACATAAAATAAGCATTTTGATTTAATAACAAAATAAGAACTTTAAATACATACTGACAATCACTTTGTAAGTAGAATCATTATGTAGGGGGAAAATATCCAGTTCACTAACAGTGCCCAATAATAGCAGTATTTTCAAAATTGAGATTAAACACACCCATCCTCCACAAACTGTGAACATGCCTTTCTGTTTGTTCAGTAGCCCCATCCAGGGCTGAACAGGCTCCTGATGAATCTTTTTTGAAGACCCCAAGTCTAAAAAGCTACCATCAGTTTTAGACCATGGGTAGAAAGACGAGTTCAGTACGAGGACATCATAGTGAGTCATCTTTTTTTCTGGAGGATTTGTTTAGATGTGCTATCAAATAATATTTCCAATCTGCTGCCACAGTCATCCAGCCCAACTGTGCACAGTAAAACTTGCCAACTTGACTGTGATACTGACTTTAATGGGAAGCATCTGAGTTGCAAGAGGAGCTCAGTGGTAGGTAGTGATGGTCTGACTTTCCCACAAGTTGACATTGGATGTGCTAGTGTGTTTTACATCACACAAATGAAAAAAAAGAAACACTGTGATTCTCACGCTCCCTCATTCTCTTTTTGAGGGAATACTTCATAAGATGGGAATCTAAATTTTAAGTCCCCCTGTTATAAATATTTTTAACTATTAGTGGTTTCTTCTTTCCAGTATGGTTCTTAAAGACACCGAAAGGGGTTACTGTGTTTTCTTTTTTGTGAGCACTTGCATATTTCCATTTATTTACAGAGCTTTGGGTCTTTTAACATGAAAGAATAAACCGTGAGCCTAGTTAAGTGCATTCTAGGAAAAAAAAACAGTTGCCAATAGATGACTTTTGTAAGACAGTGGACTAACTACTATTTACAGGAGAAGGCAGTGGCAGCCTACTCTAGTACTCTTGTCTGGAAAACCCCATGAACAGAGGAGGCTGGGAGGCTGCAGTCCATAGGGTCGCTAAGAGTCGGACATGACTGAACGACTTCACTTTCACCTTTCACTTTGATGCATTAGAGAAGGAAATGGCAACCCACTCAATGTTCTTGCCTGGAAAATCCCAGGGACGGGGGAGCCTGGTGGGCTGCCGTCTGTGGGGTCGCACAGAGTCAGACACGACTGAAGTGACTTAGCAGCAGCAACTACTATTTACAAACTGGCCAGATGGCCACAGAGCAAAGGCGACCTGATCAGGTTTTGAACCTGGAAAATTCAAAGTACAGTTTTCGCACTGGCCTATTTCTGCACAACTTACTATCCTTTTCCCAAGTATTTGCAGACCTTACTTTCTCTGCTGCTACCAGTGCTGAATGGTTCAGGAAGCTGTCTTAGCTCAGATGGGGGCAGCTGGGGCCAGTGTGCTCATGAGGCCTGGTGGGGCAGGCAGAGGCGTGGGTCCCTTGTAACTGCCAGAGAGGTGCTGTTCATACACAGAGCTGCAGGAGGAGAACTTGCTGCTGAGGGAATCCGTTTTCTTTCTCTTTGGTTTTTCTTTTCATGTGCTAACAAAAACAAAAACACTTGATTTTTTTTTTTTTCTGTTTTTTGTTCTCACACTTGTATGAGGTTTTGGTAAGGGTAAAGGTCTAGTTTGGAAAGTAATTTAGTCCATTGTCTTGCAGGCTCCAACAGAGGATGAGATGGTTAGATAACATCGCTCACTCAATGGACATGAGTTTGAGCAAACTCTGGGAGAAGTCTGCTTCTATTTTGATTCTTGATCCTTTCTTTGTATGTCACATATTTTGCCTCCCTGAGACTGGTCATTCTCTCTAATCCCTTGATTTCTGAAATTTCATGATGGTTTGCTGGTAATATTTTTTCAATAATTTTCTACTTTCTGCTTCCTCTTTTTGGAATTCCTTTTAATTGGATATGGGCTTCCCTTGTGGCTGAGCTGGTAAAGAATCCTCCTGCATTGTGGGAGACCTGGGTTCGATCCCTGGATTGAGATGATTCCCTGGAGAAGGGAAAGGCTACCACTCCAGTATTCTGGCCTGGACACAACTGAGCAACTTTCACTTAATTGGATATGGTGGTTGTTTAGTCGCTAAGTTGTATCCAACTCTGCAACCCCATGGACTGCAGGATGCCAGGCTTTCCTGTCCTTTGTTATCTCCCAGAGTTTGCTCAAACTCATGTCCATTGAGTGAGTGATGTTATCTAACCATCTCATCCTCTGTTGGCCTCTTCTCCTCCTGCCCTAAGTCTTTTCCAGCATTAGGCTCTTTTCCAGCATTAGGCTCTTTTCCAGTGAGTCTACTCTTTGCATCAGATGGCCAAAATGTTGGAGCTTCAGATTCAGCATCTGTCCTTCCAATGAATATTCATGGTTGATTTCCTTTAGGATTGACTGGTTTGGTCTCCTTGCAGTCCAAAGGACTCTCAAGAGTCTTTTCTAGCACCACAATTCAAAAGCATAAATTCTTCAGTGCTCAGCCTTCTTTATGGTCCAACTTCACATCCATACATGGCTACTGGAAAAACCATAGCCTTGACTATAGGGACCTTTGTCGGTAAAGTGATGTCTCTGCTTTTTAATACAGTGTCTAGGTTTGTCATAGCTTTCCTTCCAAAGAGCAAGTGTCTTTTAAATTTCATTACTGCACTTAATGTCCACAGTGATTTTGGAGCCTAAGAAAATAAAATCTGTCACCGCTTCCATTTTTTCCTCTTCTATTTGTTATGAAACAGATGCCATGATTTTAGTTTTTTGAATGTTGAGTTTTAAATCAGTTTTTCGCTCTCCTCCTTTACCCTCATCAAGAGGCTTTTTAGTTGCTCTTTACTTTCTGCCATTAGAGTGGTATCATCTGCATATCTAAGGCTGTTGATATTTCTCCTGGCAGTCTTGATTCCAGCTTGTGATTCATCCAGCCTGGCATTTCACATGATGTACTCTGCATAGAAGTTAAATAAGCAGGGTGACAGTATACAGCCTTGTTGTACTCCTTTCCCAATTTTGAACCAGTCCATTGTTCCATGTCTGGTTCTAACTGTTGCTTTTTCACCCACATACAGGTTTCTCAGGAGGCAAGTAAGGTGGTCTGGCATTCCCATCTCTTTAAGAATTTTCCAGTTTGTTGTTATCCACACAGTCAAAGGTTTTCATGTAATCAGTGAAACAGGAGTAGATGTTTTTCTGGGATTCTGTAGCTTTTTCTATGATCCAACGAATGTTGGCAATTTGATGTCTGGTTCCTCTGCTTTTTCTAAATCAAACTTGTACATCTGGAAGTTCTCGCTTCACGTACTGTTGAAGCCTAACTTGGAGGATTTTGAGCATTACCTTGCTAGCATGTGAAATGAGTGCAGAAGCAGAAGATATTAAGAACAGGTGGCAAGAATACACAGAAGAACTATACAAAAAAAATCTTCATGACCCAGATAAACTGATGGTGTGATCACTCACCTGGAACCAGACATCCTGGAATGCGAAGTCAAGTGGGCCTTAGGAAGCATCGCTCTTGGCACAGGTTTCATTCCAATCCCAAGGAAAGGCAATGCCAAAGAATGCTCAAACTACCACACAGTTGCACTCATCTCACACGTTATTAGTGTAATGCTCAAAATTCTCCAAGCCAGGCTTCAGCAATACATGAACCGTGAACTTCCAGATGTTCAAGCTGGATTTAGAAAAAGGCAGAGGAACCAGAGATCAAATTGCCAACATCCATTAAATAATTGAAAAAGCAAGAGTTCTCAAAAAACATCTGCTTTATAGACTACGCCAAAGCCTTTGACTGTGTGGATCACAGCAAACTGTAGAAAATTCTTCAAGAGATAGGACTACCAGACCACCTGACCTGCCTCCTGAGAAATCTGAATGCAGGTCAAGAAGCAACAGTTAGAACTGGACATGGAACAACAGACTGGTTCTAAATCCGGAAGGGAGTACGTCAAGGCTGTATATGTCACCCTGCTTATTTAACTTCTATGCAGAGTACATCATGTGAAATGCTGAGCTGGAAGAAGCACAAGCTGGAATCAAGATTGCTGGGAGAAATATCAATAACCTCAGATATACATATGACTCTTGCCTTATGGCAGAAAGTGAAGAAGAACTAAAGAGCCTCTTGATGAAAGTGAAAGAGGAGAGAGAAAATGCTGGCTTAAAATTCAACATTCATAAAACTAAGATCATGGCATCTGGTCCCATCACTTCATGGAAGACAGATGGGGAAACAATGGAAACAGTGAGAGATTTTATTTTCTTGGGCTCTAAAATCACTGCAGATGGTGACTGCAGCCATGAAAGTAAAAGACACTTGCTCCTTGGAAGAAAAGCTGTGACCAACCTAGATAGCATATTAAAAAGCAGAGACATTACTTTGCTGACAAAGGTCCATCTAGTCAAAGCTATGATTTTTCCAGTAGTCATGGATGGATATGAGAGTTGGACTATCAAGAAAGCTGAGCACTGAAGAATTGATGCTTTTGAGCTGTGGTGTTGGAGAAGACTCTTGAGAGTCCCTCAGACTGCAAGGAGATCCAACCAGTCCATCCTAAAGGAGATCAGTCCTGAGTGTTCACTGGAAGGACCAATGCTGAAGCTGAAGCTCCAATACTTTGGCCACCTGATGCGAAGAACTGACTCATTGAAGAAGACCCTGATGCTGGGAAAGATTGAAGGTGGGAGGGAAAGGGGACAACAGAAGATGAGATGGTTGGATGTCATCACCGACTTGATGGACATGAGTTTGGGTAAACTCCGGGAGTCGGCGATAGACAGGGAAGGCTGGCATGCTGCAGTCCGTGGGGTTGCAGAGAGTCAGACATGACTGAGCGACTGAACTGAAGTAACATGTTGTATGGTAAATCTCGTTGATACATATTAAACTCTGAACTTCAAAGGCAGAGCAAAGACAAGTTTTTAAAATATCCACAGGAAATTCCTGAGACTTGGCCATATATCAAACTATCAATAGTTGTGACACGTGGGCTTAGTTGCTCCTTGGCATGCGGGACCCTCCCGGACCACGGATTGAACCCATGTCTCCTGCATTGGCAGGCAGACTCTTTACTACTTAGCCAGCCGGGAAGCCCCATTCCTAGTTTTTTTTAGTGTTGTGAGTTTTGTTTTGCTTTTAGTTTGGGTTTTTTATTTCATAAAGGAGTGTTGAATTATGTCAAAGGTTTTTTCTGTCTATTCAGATGATCATGGTTTTTGTTCTTCAATATTCTATTAATTGATTTTCAGTTGTTAAACCGTTACATTTCTAGGATAAAAATACTTGGTCATAATATATAACAATTGCTAATTCAGATTTTCTTCTTTTTCTTGAATGAGTTTATGTAGTTTTTGTCTTTTTAGGAATTTTTCCATTTTACCTAAGTCATCTAGATTGTTGGTATACCGTTTTTAACTGTATCCTTATAATTTTTAAATTTCTGTAAGATCGGTAGTGCTGGTCCTCTCTTTTAATCCTGGTTTTAGTAATTTGAGTCTTCTCTTTTTTTCTTCGTCGGTCTGTCTTAAGTGTTTGTCAATTTTGTTGATCCTTGTTATTCTATTTTCTTAGTTTGGATTGTTAAACAAAATACCATAGATGAGTGGGTTATGAACAACAGAACTTTATTTTTCACTGTTCAGGAGTCTGGAAGTTCAGGGCCCAGGTGCCAGCGTGGTCTGGTTCTGGTGAGGACTCTGCTCTGTTTGCTAACTGCCAACTTGTTGCATCTGCACACAGCAGAGAGAGGGTGAGACAGCTCTCTGGGATCCCTTTTAAAAAGGCATCAATCCTATTCATGAAGGCTTCACCCTCAATGCCAGATTACCTCCTGAAGGCCCCACTTCCTAAATGCTGTCCCATTGAGGGTTAGCACTTAAACATATTTTGAAGAGACACAAATATTCAGTCCATAACACTTACTAATGTCAGTAGTTGTTGTTTCGTTGCTAAGTCATGTCTGATTCTTTATGACCCCAGGAACTGTAGCATGCCCAGTAGGACCTGTAATAATATTCGCTCTTTCTCTCCTGATAATGGTAACGTGTGTCTTTTTTTCTTTGAGTGTGTGTGTGTATATATATAGGTATGTGTAAGTACGGATGCATATATGTGTGTAAGGGTATACATACATATGTATGTGCATACATATGTAGATATGTGTAAATACACAATGGATTGTGTGGGATAAAAGATTCTAGAGGAATACACCAGGGATTTGGTAATGTTGGTTGCCCCTCGGGAGAGGAATTGAGTGGCAAGGGCCCCAGAGTAGGACGGAGACTTTTCACTGAGGTTTTTCTCTACATTTTGGTTTTTGTAACCATGTAACTGTTATTACCTATTCTAAAACTTAAAGTGTAAATTTTTTAAAAAGCTGCTGAACCAGGGAAGAGATGTCTGCGTCAGAGGCCCCTGTCTGTCTGCTCCCCGAGGTTCCTGACTCCGGTCCATTGTTTTCTTCCTCCTTTCATGTTTTTTCTTTCCCTTTTCCCTTCTGGAACAATCCAGTCAAGGATCTGACTGCCGTTTCAGGGTGCAAAGTTCTGACCCTCCTTCCCTGTCTTTGAGTGATAAAACTCCTCTCTCCGGTCTTCTACAGAGCGACCTGCTGGCTGGGCTGAGTCTGTCATTGAGGAAGATACATCTGAGTCTGAGCCGGATGTCCCCAGGTAATTTTCTTCCAGTTCCCTCTGCTTGCATCGCAGCTCCATTGAGGTGTATTAGAGATGCTCCTTTTGGCTTTCCTGGGCCTGATTTGGGGGAACACTTTGCTGAGTTTTCTCTTCCCCCTAATATGTGATAAGGTTATGGAGGAACATACAGGTGTGCAGAGGCCAGAGGCGATCCACCCAGGTTCTTACAGATGAAAACCCCGTGCACGTTTCCTTAGGGCGTAAGGCCTCACAGAAGAGCCTGCTGACCCACAGACAAGGGTACATGAGGTATACACTTCACCAGGTAGCAAGAGGAGGGTGGGGGATAAGGAACATCAACAGGGCTGAATATAAATGTGTCTGTTTCTAGGCTGATTTAGCGAAGACTCTCCATCTCTGGTTAGCATGGGAAGGAACTTGCTGAGGTTGAGTTATTTGGGGTCATCCATTAAAAAGCTTTATAAAATCCACAGAGAAGTGACCCTGGGAGAAGTTCAGTAGCGTTTGCTGACTGGTTATCGCCCCCTCCACCCCGTAGGACTGCAGGCACCATCCAGCACTGCCTACACCTGACCTCGGTGTATACTCATTTCCTGCCCCAGCACGGCCGCCCAGAGGTCACCACAATGCCCCTGGGTCTGGGAACGACAGTGGATTACATCTTCTTCTCAGCTGAGTCCTGCGAGAATGGGAACAGAACTGGTAAGCCTGGTGGATCCTGGATTCCCAGACGCCACCCCCAAGAGTCTCTGGGAGCTGATGGTAGGTCAGGCATCTGATCACATGACTTGGGCTGCTGCGACCTGCCTGGCAAAGGAGCAGATCTCAGACCTGCCTGACGCTGGTCATCCTCATCGTACTTCCCTTAGGCCCTTTGCCCGGCTTCTCTTTTTATCTTTGTAGCAGAACAAGCCATCCCTCCTTTCTCAAGATGAAAATAGAGCACTCGGAGGTGATTGGATTTGTTCAGTGCAGCTGGCTAGTGAGGGTCTGGTGAGGTTAGAAACCCAGCCAGTTTCTTGTCCTCTCGCCCCTCACTGTAGTCACAGTGTGGCAGTCTGCCAGCCCCACGCCTATTTTCTTTAAAGCATGTCTTTTACAGTGTTTGGGTTTTATGTTTAAAAATCAGATTTTACACAGAAACTCTCTGACTTCTCTCGGAAAATCGGAAGATCTTGTAATTCTGGGCTTGGAGGTGCATTCTCTAGTTTGGTACAGCCCCCGAACCCACTCACTCCATTCACTGACATATTATGGAGCGTCCAAGAGGCTGCAGGAGGTGAGAGGGAGGGTGGGTGGCTGAGAAGATGCAGCGTCTTGAAGGTGAAGCTCCCACAGGCCCCCTCCCGCCCCGGGACATGTGGTGGTGGCTGCATCGCCCACCGGCCTCCGCTCTGTGCTCCAGATCGCAGGCTGTATCAGGATGGAACCCTCAAGCTCCTGGGCCGGCTCTCGCTCCTCTCTGAAGAGATCCTCTGGGCTGCCAACGGCTTACCCAACCCCTTCTGCTCTTCAGACCACCTCTGCCTACTGGCTAGCTTCGGGATGGAAATCGCGGCCCCATGATGGGCTCCCAGGGGAAGAGCGCTTCTTCTCTTCCAGAAGAGCTCATCGGATGAGACTGTGGAAATATCCCACGCTTCTGGAAACTTAGATCCAAGAAACTTAACGTCCCCTCCCCACCCCCTCCTCATTCCCTTCTCCCCCACGGTTAGATTTTCTCCAGGCCTGTCCACATTCTCTGCCTGTGGTCCCTGCCCCGCCCCAGCCTCTTCCTAACCCTGTGCCACATGAGGGGGTGGCCTCGGGAGAGGCACAAGCGGGGGGTCCCCCCTTCCCTCCATGTATCCAGCGCTGCCCACTGATTTTTGATTACCAGGGTTGCGGGAGCTACTGATCTCCTTGGTTATTTGTTTTTAGGCCATTTCTTGGTGGTGCCTTCTGACCCGACCTTCTCCCTGCCTGAGACCCGAGGGCCCAACCCTCCTGCAGACATGCACAGACACGCACATGTTGAGACGCGCTCTTCTGTGTGGTCACGCCTGTCTCTGACCAGCCTGCTTGCCACGCTGGGGCCGTGGGTCACGGGCTCTGCTCTCCCTTTATCTTATGTTTCATTAGGCATTCATCTGGCCAGCCAGGGGGTCCTCTCCATTGGGGCTCTGGAACAAGTGGGCCCCGCAGACTTGGGTGCACTTCCGGGCTTTGCAGCCTCTGAGCCTCCTGCCCAGAGCGCCTCACCAGCCTGCGTGCTTTCCCCAGGGCTGGGCCCTTTCCCCAGGCTGCCCTGTGGCGGCGGGTGGAGGGTCAGTGGGCAGAGAGAGTGGTTCAAGGTTCAGAGCGCTTCAAGGCTGAGTAGAAAGAACTGTCAGAAAACTCTGGTCTCCCTGGAGGACCGGGGTGAGGGTGGGAGTCCTGGGGCAGGAGAGCAGGCAGCGGACTCGAGACCTCAGGGACTTGCCCTCTTGCCTCACACACCTCAGCTGCAGCTCTCTGTTCCTCTCCTCCCACTGCTTTTTACTGTTTGCTGCCGACCACATTCCCTTCCCTTTTTTTGCCCATAGAAAAGCCCGAGATTGAGCCCAGGCCAAACCTTCTCAGTAGAAAGGCGGCCTTGGGCACAAGTGGCCCGAGACGCGGACATGGCAGTGCTTGAGGGTTTGCTCCAGCTGGCCCAGCCTCCGCTGCTGGTTGTCCCTGCTTTCCCCCTCTCTGGCCCATTCAGGGGGCTCCCTCGCCCACACGAGTCACTGCAGGCCTTATAGCCTTTCATTGCTGGGCATGGCGTGGGGTGTTCCTGGCCGGCTCCTCCTCACACCTCCCGTCACTCAGAGTAGCTGCTGCTGGCCCTGCAGATGTGGCCCCCAGAGCGGGACTGGAGGATATAGCTGAGAGAGGCTAAAGTTAGGGACAGTTAGCTGAGGTTCACGTTTTCTCTTTTTTTTTTTTTTTTTGAGAGCCAAAGACCCAGCTTGGATTCTGCTGCTGCATTCAGGGTTATAAGCTTTCCATGCCTTGGTTCTGGGGGATTTATCTCTGCGTGTGTATTTTTAAACATTGTTTCCTGGGTACTGGGCATGTGCCTGTCTGAGCCCCAGGCCCATCTGTCCACACCCCACCATCCATTCTGTTTGTCTCTTCCTGGACATCTCCTGAGGTGGTCTCCTTGGTTCCTAGAACTAGGGCCCATCAGCTCTTCTCTTCTGCCAGGCAGTGTAGTTTAAAAATGGCTAAAGATGGCAGAGGGCAGGAGCTTAATAGATAATCTTTTCCTTGTTTTCTTACTTGTTTCTGTTTTGGAAATGAAAGGGGGGTTTAAATGGTCATTTGAATTCTCTTTTCCAAATAAAGGTTTACCTTTTTCCCCCCAACTGTTGATTATTTTATTAGGATCCCCAAGAGCATGGGGGAAGGGAAGGCCTGGAGAATGAGCCGGGCAGAGAGCAAGAGATTGACCTGGGATGGGGCCTCTAACCCTACATCTAGACCACAGAAAAGGGTTGTCATCTCCCCTAGGTAACTGAGTGGATGCCCACTGCTCTGAGGAACAGGGCCTGCGTGCAGCCTCCTGCCCCGACCTTCAAAGGGTGCAGCTCTCTATCCTCTCCCAGCTCGAGGAGAGTGGTCCATTCAGCTGCTTTCATTCGTATTCTATCTGCTGCCCTTGTCTCTCCCCCTAGTCCGAGCAGAGGAGGGTCTGTGGCAAAAAGCAGGACGAGAGAAGCGTTTTCCCTGGTCAAAGCTGTGGCAGCTGCATGAGGCGTGATGCGCATGGCCGATGCCTCTCGCCGCGTTTCTATTTCTGATCATCATCTCTTCCCTATTCTGGAGCCAGGCCTGAGCTGCGGGCCATCTGTTGCTGGAAAGCTGTCCCTCCTTTACCAGGCCTCAGTCCGCTGGGAGTTCTGTCTTCCCCCGGCCTCCTCACGAAGCCCTTGTGCCTGTGGGGAGAAGCCCTGAGGCCAGGTGGGGTTTAACGCCTCACCTGAACTGAAGCCCAGGCTCCACACCTTTAAATCAGTACCTGAGAATCTGTGTTACTTAAAGCTCCCCGGGCACCAGTGGAAACACCTGGGTTACGATTCAGCAGAAAGAGAATTTAGCCAGGGATTAGGATCACCGCCTGTTGTCTTGGCCTGGTTGCTCAGTGGTTGTGGGTAAGTTAACCCCTCCCTGTGTTTCAGATATCTTGGTGAAATGGAAATTAAAGTAGTATTGTTTTCCACTCATCAGGAATTTTCAGATCTGAAGTTACATTGTTTGAAAGGATGCTAGGAATCCCAGAGTATTATTGGTAATTACAGTAATTGGCAATTATTGGTAACAGTTGGGAGTTAAGGATGCCCATGGCACCCCACTCCAGTACTCGTGCCTGGAAAATCCCATGGACGGAGGAGCCTGGTGGGCTGCAGTCCATGGGGTCGCTAAGAGTTGGTCACGACTGAGCGACTTCACTTTCACGCATTGGAGAAGGAAATGGCAACCCACTCCAGTGTTCTTGCCTGGAGAATCCCAGGGACGGGGGAGCCTGGTGGGCTGCCATCTATGGGGTTGCACAGAGTCGGACACGACTGAAGTGACTTAGCAGCAGCAGTTTCCCCTAGGCAGTCTGGACAGTTCTCGGCTCGGAATTCTTTTATAGCCCCTAAGCTCTGAGGCTGTCCCCAGGACTCCTTTCCTGGCCTGAAGGGCTTCCCCGCGGTGACCTGCATTTACACAGCATCTGCACGGGGCGTTGATTCAGGGCTGTCAGGGCGCTTCCCTTTCCACGATCAGTTCAGGTGCGCATGTCTTACCTTTACATCTGAGGAAGCAGAGATCGCAAAGAGGGAAACTGAGACTCTCCTTTGCTTGATTTCTTGCCACCCAGCTCCTCAGAACACAGCGTCTTCTGGGAGTAGGAGGGCCAGGTTGTCTTGTAAGGCAGACACGGGGCTGGGTCTTGGAGAAGGGAAGCAACCAACCAGTCCACTGCTGGCTTGTCTTAAGCCCTGTTTTTTTTCTCTCCTTCCCCGTGTGTAGCTACTCACCGGGGGGTGGGGGGGGTGGGGTGGGGTTGTTTCTTGATTGGTTACTTAAGGCAAAGCGTGGCTTACCTCCCCCTGGCGGGGAGCAGGCAGGGGCCTACCTCCTCTAGTTCCCTCCCCCCGACTGCTCCCTATGTTTAGGGAGAGAGCTGCCCCGAGGCCCTACACTTCCACACTCTTCCCCCTGCACCTCTCCCATCATTTCTCTCCCCAACAAACCGGCCTGGTAGGGTGAGCTTTCCCGGGTTAGGAGGCTATGACCTTAAGGTACCTCAACTGGAAAATTGCCTTCTGCCCCACCCTCGTCAGTTACCATGCCCATAAGGCCGGAGTCCTCACACAGCTAGCGTGGAGGCTCCACACTTAACATCCTTCCAGGTCTTGTCTTTCCCACAACCAAGTCCTTTCTGGCTGGGGACTGGAAGGACCGCACATCCCCATGTGGGCTGCTCAGGGTGCGGTCCCCTCAGGCCAGCTGAGGTGGCCCGTCTCCACCACCTGCCAGGCCTCAGCGGGCCCCTCATCCCTTGGCAAACATGGTAAGGGTTACCAGGCGGCCCGCGTGTGGGACGGTCGACTTGGGCTTTGGTGTGACCAGCACCCTGTCACCACTGCCCTCCGCAGTCGTGGTCAGGATCCTTGTCAGATCTTGGCAGACGGGGGTGCAGAGCTTCAATCTCTTCATGTCCAGGGCTCTGAGAAGTGCCACCTGCCTTCAGAGGTCCAACCCACGATAGTCATGTGCCTAAATTAGGCAGGCACGTGCTGCGAGCTTGAAGCAAAGGGAGCAGCAGGAAATGTGGCCATCCACCCAGTAGGCTGGCTTCTGGTCCTCTCGGGAGCCTGTGACGGCACTCAGCTCTGCGTCAGTTCCAAGAAAGTGGCCGTGCGGTATCCACGGTGAGCCTGGCTGACTTGTGACCAACTCAGCCCAGCACTTAACTCAGCCCCTTTATGTATGAGAGCAGTCCAGGGGCCCACGGTATATGAGCCCGCATCACTGAAACCCACCTACAAGGCCCTTTACCAGCTGGACTTGAATATGTACATTTCACACACTGCCTTTTGTGTGAAGGGGGTATAAGCCCAGTTATTTACAAACTCTGGTTACCTTTATTGAAAGGCTCGTTTTTTGGTATCATTTAAGCTGGATTTAAATGATCCTGTAAATAACTGCCTCTTTTTAATGGTGTACAGTCCAAGCCCTTCATGGATCCCAACAGACCACCTCTCCTCTTCCCAGTGGCCACGCCTCACCACAACGCTCCTGAAAGTGAGGGAGTCTTGCTGTGCTAGGGCTTTCTGGGGATTGGCTGGGATAAGAAGTAGGAAATACGCTCCCTTCTCCTAAGCCTAGGGTTTCCTTTCAAGCTGAACGAAAGGAGAGCAGAGAAGTAGGGAGCAAGGGTTACAGGGGAAAAGATGCCTCTGGGCAGGTCAGCTTGCAATTGTTTGGACTTGCCTTAAAGCCTGGGAAGAGGTCCAGGGCTGGACGGACAATGCAGAGGAAGAAGGGGTAACGGGTAGAACCAGGGGTGTTTTCCAAGCTGTGTCTTTAACCTCCATAGGTTCTGCACTGGCGACCGTGGTGAGAAGGGACTTGAGATCCCCGTTGCTATGGTTTTCTGAAATAGCCTCCTCTCCCAGGAGAACACCCAGCCTTCCTCCTCCTTCCTTCCTGGTGGATGGCTGGGGACTAGGAGAGGACAAGCTGGGCTCTGGAATGCGCCTGGGGCCTCCAGGGGGGCGGAACTGGCTGTTTGAAGGAGAAAGGGCTTCTTTTACAGTCAGCAGGAAAGATCTCCCAGACAAGTAAAAAGGGCCAAGTGGCTTCAGCAGGCTGAGGGGTGTGACAGTCTGGGACCCCAGAAGTTTATCATGACTGCCGGGGCTGCGAGGTGTCCTGATGACTGGTTTGGGGCTCCCCTCAACCTCTGATCAGGTTCTACCCCCAACCCCCACCCCATCCCCCCAGAGCTGCCGTGGCTGACAGTGGGAGGTGGGGCGGCTGCAGCCCCAGCTCCTGGAGGGAAGAAGACAAGGCTTACAGCCCACACAGCTGAGCTGGGGGGAGACTTTATTCTTTTCAAGGAAAAAGTGAGAACAGGAATGAGACGAAGTGTAAAAGGGGAAGGAGGGGGCAATACTGATACGAGAACAACAAGTCCAGTACAACACGGCAGCCAGCTGACACCATCACCAAGCCCCAGGCCAAGCACACCCGATCTCTCCTCTCATCAGACTTGGAAGAAAACGGGAAACTTGGGACTCTGGAGCACCAAGATGGGGTGGGGGTAGGGGGGTGGGGTCAATACCGACAGACTTGCAGCTAGCACCTGGCCAGCCCTGCCTGGTCTGGGTCAGACCTCCCCTCCTACCCCACGCACCCCTCTTTAGGGCACACCTCCCTGCCCTTCCCTGGTTTCTCAGTGGGACGAGGGAGGTGGGGAGTTCAGCACAGCGGGACTCTGGCACTCAGAACACAGTCCATAGGCTAGGCCCCCAGCTCACACTTTCCTTGTACTTCGAGGCCAGAGGGTGGGCCTGGGGGAAGCCAACAAAGCTAAGCTGAAAACCACCCAGGCAAGGGACCCAGGCACACAGGCCTCTGGGCACACTCCTGGTCAGAAGGAGACCCAGTCCTTGGGCCAGGAAGTCAAGTCCAAGTTGGAAGCGGCGGGGAGGGGAGGATGCTGTGAGATGACCCAGGGTCAGCAACCAGATGTGGCCAAACTCGGGCTCTCCCTGCAGCTAGGCTGGCCCTAGGCTTCGTCATGACACCTAGGGGTGGGAGGTGCAGCTCTCCGTACCTGGCCACGCTCAGGAAGGATGGGGTGGCTGCTGAGCGGGGCCAGGGGATGGTGACTCTGCTGAGGCCACGGGAGGGAGAGGACCCGCAGGTGTGAGTGGGTGGGACACGGCTAGAAACCCAGGTTCCCAGTGTTCTGACCTGGCAGCCCGCACAGGGTACAGGCAGCCCGGCCTTGGGGAGCAGTCACTATCCGGCTGAGCCAGCCCACCTTCATCACACAGCTTTCTCTGACCTCCCCTGACCCCTCCCCAGCCAGAAGCCCCGACCCCCAGGGACAGAGGAGCCCACACCGAGTGCTGGGAGGCAGCCCTGAGTCTGGAGGAGCCGGGCCTGGTCTCTCATGGGAAGTGAGATGAGGTGATGCTGACGATGGTGACTAAGGCCCCAAGTCCCTGCACCCTGCCTCCCCAGAAACTCTGCAGCCAGGCCGGCCCCGCGCGGAGCAGAGCCTGTGTAAATACGCCCAGGAGGGGAGGAGGGCTTGCTACATATATTTGAAATGTGTTAAAAAATAAATTAAAAAAGCACCGCTGTATCCCGTGGGTGTCCACAGGCCCGAGGTCTCAGCGAGGAAATGGGGAGGTGCTAGGGGCTTCTTGGTGGGGGCGTCGGCTCCCTCCCCCGGCAGACAGCAGCTGGGGCTGCATTCTGCTTCCTTCTCCCCAAGGGGCTCGGGAGGGAGACGGGGGACCAGAGCACCCCATTGGGTACCCGTGCCAGGAGCAGCTCTCCCCCACATCCCTGACCCCAGCACCCCCTCTCACGTCTCACCCTCAAGCTCTGTGGTTCACCTGCCTGGTGGACATCACAAGGCACCTGCCTCCACACCCACAAAAGGCCCTGTTTTCAGCCTCATGCCTCCCAAATGGATCCATCTCTGTCCCAGGTGAAGGTGTGAACGTGGGGCCCCCCCTCCTGAAAACTAGGATGGGATGGGAGGCTGAGTTGGGGTTCACAGTGGCCCCCAGACTGCTCTGGCCGTGATGTAGCCCAGCAGGCTGCTTAGGCACCTTGCCAAGGGTCCACTGAGCCAGGAGGAACCCAAGGGAGTGAGCAGCCGGCTTCTCTGCCTGGCCTGACTCTGGGCCAAGATCTGCTGGTCTGA
This sequence comes from Bos grunniens, assembly GCF_055505025.1. Lineage (NCBI taxonomy): Eukaryota > Metazoa > Chordata > Mammalia > Artiodactyla > Bovidae > Bos > Bos grunniens. The sequence goes on from NC_141174.1 coordinate 15,241,973, forward strand.
AGAGCTGCCAGCTCGGTGCCTCTCCTGGTGGGCACCCGCGTCAGCAGACGCATCCTGTCTCCATCTCTCCCTTTCTTGGCTCCTCAGGCCTCATCCATCTCCCCAGCAGACTGAGAACAGCACTGTTTTTATTCCACTCCACCCCTCTTCCCTGGTGGCTCAGACGGTAAAGCGTCTGCCTACAATGCGGGAGACCTGGGTTTGATCCCTGGGTCGGGAAGATCTGGAGAAGGATAATGGCCTCCCACTCCAATATTCTTGCCTGGAAAATCCCACCCATGGAGGAGCCTGGCAGGCTACAGTCCATGGGGTTGCAATGAGTTGGACACGACTGAGTGTCTCTGGTCTGCAGGGAGAGTCGGGTGGGAAGGAGGCAGCTGCTCATCTGGGAGCAGCCGCTGTGGCGAGGATGCTGCCCTCGGATGTCCAGCCTGCTCTGGGACACCTAGAACTTCCATCCCTTCCATCTCCACGCCAACTCAGTGCATCCATCTCCCCAGCCCAAGCTCTTACTACTCTCTTTAAGATTACAGACAGTCATTCTTTTTCGGGTTGGGCTTTTAAATTTTCTGAGTTGATTGCCACCATTTAAAAATCTGCATATTTCACATAAAAATTCAGAATTCTGCAATGAAAAAACATCTGGTCATCTGGTATGCAGGGCCTGCCTTTAGATCCGCTGAGCACCAGCGGCTGAGGCTGGCCTTCTTTAGTTGGCCACAGTCCCCACCCAGCCCTGCAGCCCTCCTTCAATCAGCTGCTCGGCCCTGGGGGAATCTGAGTTCACAACTCTGGGCTTTTCCTCTTTCAGAGCTCAGTCAGGCCCTCAGTTCCTAGGCAACCTTATTGACAGTTGCCTCTCAGTATTAAGAAACCTTAATGGTCATCTCTTCCAGTTATCCTCCCGTAACCTAAATCCGGTCTATAGCTTTCTAGATGACAAGCAACCATCTAATCTTTGCTTGAATATCTCCAGCAAAGGGGAACTCACTACTCCCCGTGGTTCTAAACTCTCCCTCACCTTCTTTTCTCACTTACAACCCCCAGTTCTTGGGCTCTGCCTCTCCCCAGTGGCCACACTGCACCCTTTGCCTTCCACCTCTGCTGTTGCTTGAGCCTCCAGAACCTTCCTCCAGTTCCGCCAACTTGTCTCCACAACTTCTCCCTTGCCCTCCAGGCAGATGGTGCAGACTCCAGCAGCTCAGGCCCTTCCCTAAGGAGCTGCCTCATGCCCCAGGCCGGATCATCACTGGGCCCTCCACACCTAACCCAGGCTGCTAAACAGGGAGCGGGGGCTGGGATACAGGCCTCCGTGGCCTGGTCATCATTTCCCTAGCAAGGGCTGAGGTAACAGGAAGCGGGAGCAGTCCCTGGGGGCCTCCCGACCCAGGCCTGAGGGTCCCACCCCGTCCTCAGCCATGGTTTGTGGACCCACCAGGTCTGTTCAGATCCCCACAGGCACGCTGAGCCCAGTGCTTCTTCTCTGGGCCACCGGCCAAGCCCGGCCCCTCTGCAGGGAGGCCCCAGCTGCAGCAACAAGCAGAGCTGGGCTGAACAAGGGGGCCAAGGAGGGGTCTGGGAACTCTTTCCCCCAGCGGCTCTCTCCCGGGCTTTCGTCCAGCGCATCCCAGCACTAGGCGCTGCCACTGGGCAGTGTCCACCCACGTAGCATTGTCCATGGGGCTCCAAGGGCCCTCCTGGGTCACACACTCTGGCTCTTGGGGCACACGGGGCCTGTGCTAAGCTCCCGATATGGACCATGCAGACCTTTCTCGGGGTGCTTCCTACCCTGCTTTCCTTTCCCTGGGTCATGATGCTGCCAGGGCAGACAGGACTGGAGAAACATCGCTCCCCTGTCATGCCACGGCCCGAGCGGAGCTGGGAGGTTTCCCATGGGGAGGATGGACCCAAACCCCAGACACACGGGCAGGGGTACCAGCCAGAGCCGGCAACCCCTCCTCACCCAGCCCCACGACACTTAGAATCTTCTAAGCACTGGCTTTCCGGCCCCTGGCCAGATCCACTAGTTTTTAAGTTTTTTTTCCCCAATACTTTAAATTTCAGGTCATCAAGTTAAAACCTCAGAATTCAACTCTTCACTGCCTCTTGGTCCACAGGTAGAGGGCCTAGCCCAGCAGAGGGACAGCAGCTTGGGAAGCTGAGCTGGGACACACTCGCCCCGTCATCAGCCCCGCGTTCCCCAGGACCGAGGCTGGTCTGGCTGGAGGATGCTGGTCCCCAGGGAAGTGGGTGAGGCAGGGGGCGCTGCCACCCGCCTTATACCCGGATCTGGTACCCATTGAGGTCTGGCATGGCTTTGGGCTCTGAAGGCTTCTTCTCACCGGAAGGCCTGCAGGGAGGGGAGAAGAGAGGAAGGGGAAAGGGTGAGCAGCCTCTCCGGGAGGTGGGAGAGCAGGGAGCCAGGGTGGCTGCCCCCCAACTCCCACCTCCCCATTCTCCAAGGTGTCCCAAATGCAGCAGGAAGGGTCCCCGAGGAAGTGCGTTTCTGGAAACCCCCAACCCCCCTTGCGAGCCTGAGTGTGGGCCCCACACTCTCTCAGGAGCTACTGCTCTTCACTGAGGTCAGCGACTCTGGCTGCAGTTAAGTGATAAAGTAACAGTGAATCCCTGTGAGGGACCCTGTGTTCTCTCTGACAGCCTCCCAGGTCAAAGTGAAGGAGGCTGGCTATGGGAGGCAGCGAGGTGCCCCTGACACCAGAGAGGTGTCTCCAGAAAAGTGAAAAAGTAAAGTCGCTCAGTGGTGTCCAACTCTTTGCGACCCCATGGATTGTAGTGCACCAGGCTCCTCTGTCCATGGGATTCTCCAGGTAAGAATACTGGAGTGGGTTGCCATCTCCTTCTCCAGGGGATCTTCCCGACCCAGGGATCGAACCTGGGTCTCCTGCATTGCAGGCAGACGCTTTACCATCTGAGCCACCAGGGAACCCCATATAACCTGGAGGTGTCTCCAGAATGACCTTTAAAGCAAGAGCCACACTGACACAGAGGAGACAAATCTGACGAGGCCGCTGGGTGCTTTATCCGAATGCTTCTGCCGGCCGGTTACAGGCAAAACCCAGACTCTCATGGGGCAAAGGTTACGCTCAAAGCCACCAACCGGCTGCCATCTGAGGTTAAAACCTTTTCCAGCGATATTCCTGGAAGAGCTCACTGTTGGCTGGGCCCCACCCTTCTGCCATCCCTCCCCCAGAGCCTATTCTGCAGCTCTGCAGTTGTGGCCTCGGACCTTCCCCCGTCGGCCTCCTGCTGGGCACCAGGGTGCCCACACAGGGTAACCAGTGGGCCAGAGATGTCCTTCTCCCTGGAGAAACGGGACTTCATTGTAGCTGTTTCAACATATGAACAAACCCACCCTTCCAGTGGGGGCGACAAAGAGAAGGGTGGGAATGCGAAGAGCTTGAGGGGAGATCAGAGGGAGGGGAAGATGAGCGGAAAGGATGAAGCCTTTTTCTGCACCTTCCCCCCACCCCCAACTCCTCCAGGAAAGGGGAAACCCAGGGCTCACCGCCTTTCGCTGCGGCTGTTCCTGCGGTGGGGGCTGGACTGGCCCCGCTGTGGGGAGGACACATCCTTCTTCCGGTCCTTGGTGGGAGACGGAGGGCCGGTCCCTTTGCCGATCTGGGTGGGGAGGAAGACACACAGACTTGCTCCAGGACCGCCCCAGAGTCTGTCCTGTCCTGACGGAGCCACAAGCCCCAAAGCTGCTCTGGGCAGAGCCCAGGAAGCCTCAAGCCCTGCTCTGCCCTGTCTCGGGGTCTTCCTGAACCTGTTTCCCAGGCGCTAAAGTGGCCAGGGCCTTGGGGGTTCCACAGCAGGGCAGCCCAAACTCCATGAGCCCCTGAAACAGCATGGACGTGGACAGCAGTGACTGGGGAGGGTTCATGGTGGCCCCCGAGAAAAGGGGCATTTACTCAGGCCGGGCAGAGGGGCCAGCCGGAGAAGCAGCCCGTGTCTGAGCTTGGGGCTGGGAGCCTACAAGACCCACAGGTGACACTGGTTATCTCCAGTTAATCAGAAGCTCAGACTAGTGGCTATACCTCTGATGAAGGGGAATAAAGGAGGTGGGTGGAGCAAGTGAACTTAGGCGACACAGTCCCTTTGAGCTGAATTTTCAAAATGTGGGGTATACAGGACAGGTGCTGGAGAGGGGTGCAAATAACATGGGAAGTCTTAAGCACCAAACAGATTGGGAAACACAGCACTCGAAGTTAGGTAATGCTGGCTCCAGCTCTAGATCCAACCTGCTCCCCTGAAGGTGGGGTGACACTTGGGCAGCTGAGCACCCAGACTTCCACAGGGAGGGACAGGGGGGAGGACCAGCTCAGGAGGGGAGGAGGGCAGCCCCCGAAAGCAGCGGGGTCACCTGCAGCTGCCCTGGGGAAGGAAGGCACCGAAGCTGTCACCCCAAGGTCTTGGTCTGGGGACTGGCGGGGCAGGGCGGCCGGGACTCCTGAAAGCACCTGCGACGTGCCGGGGTTCCCCATCTGGAGACTGAGCCACAGGCCCATCTGCCGCCCACAGGCTGCAAGCAAGTCTCTGGGCTCCCTGCACCTCAGTGTCCCCCCCTGCCTGCTGCAGCCCTCCTGCAGTCTTGGGGAGCAGCAATGGGCGTGAAACTGCCACTGTCACGGCTATGGCCCCAGGCTGCCCGGAGAGGCAGAGCGCAGAGCTGCAGAGACTGGGCAAAGGGGAGGGGCCAGCAGGCCCCACGGAAGGCACCCCCAAGTACAGGGGGACAAACATCTCAGCAGCTCAGCCCACTATTTTGGGTCCAGCAGCTCCCCCTCATGACCCCTGCTCACTGTGGCTGGGCAAGAGGGAGAAGGAGCCGTCCCTCCTTGTCTCCCCAGAGTCTGACCCGCTTCTCTTTTCTGACTTTCCCCCTGGGGCTGGGGGTCAAGAGTCGGGATGACAGGGGTGATGGAAGCTACTGCCCAGCCCACACTATACCACTCCCTCCAGACAGGCCATGACTCCCCACCAGCCTTGACTCGCAGCCCTTCCACCTGGATGGCAGCACCCCTGCCCAGGCCCAAGCCCAGCTCCCCTGCAGCCCAAACAGAGCCTCCCCAGGGCTGCCCACCTGAGGTGGCTGTCTCATCAGCAATGACCTTTGAGCGAAGCCCAGAAACTTCCTACCCTCACCTCCCCAACTCCTGGCTCCACCTCCTCCCAAGAAGATGGGGGTGGGGATGGTGGGTTGGGAAGATGGGGGAGGAAGGGGGGACTTCCCTGGAAGAGTGAGCCTCTAGGAAGCGGCATCTCCACCTCTGCCCTTCCTCCCCACCCCTGCCCTTCTACCCTCAGCCCTACATTTCCATTGACCCCCTACCCCTTCCATCCCCACGCCTGCCCTTCTGCCCTCACCCTTGCCCTTCCACCACCACCACCCCCCACCCCTGCCCTTCCACCTCCACCCCTGCCCAGGCCCTGGGTGCCCCGGGCAGGGCAGTGCTCACGCACCTTGAGCCGCATGTCGCGGGCATGCCGCTCCAGCTCCTTGCGGAAGTCCTCGCGGCCCAGCCTCTCCACGTCCAGGACCGAGTGCTTCCACTCGATCTGCTCCACGCTGTGCGGGTCGTGGGACACGCACTGGCCCAGCTTCACCTTCTTCAGCACGTGCCAGCAGCGGCCGTAGGCGGCCTCGTAGTCCAGCACGAGCTCGCTGAGCGTGCGAAAGGCCGGCGGCTTGTACATCAGGTCCTCGCGCCGGCTCATGCCCAGCGCCCCATAGCGACCCCCGAAGTTCACCCCCAGCACGATGTGGCGGAAGTAGTTCCCTGAGAAGTAGGTCTTGAAGCTGATGGGGAAGCGTTCCAGGGTGGGCATGCTGTTGGTGAGGTAACTGGCCGCGTCGCCGCAGCTAAGGAAACGGCTAGAAGCAGGAGCGGGGCTGGGCGACCCCATCCCACCTACCCCACCCGGGAGAGGCTGTGTGAGCCGCCCCAGAGCCCAGCTCTCCAGTGCGGACCCCAGCTCCCCAGCGCGGACGGTGGGTGTTGCTCATCCACATCCTGTCATCAGACTTGGGCCCTGCATACAGTAGGCACTCAGTGAACTCAATCTCTATGGGTCAGGGTGCTCAGTGATTACCGGCTGCTGCCATGACGTCAAGCAGCCCTCACCAAGTAACAGTGAGTAGGGCACCTCGAAATGCCGGGCCTTCCAGAGTGGTGGGGTGAAGGAAGGGTGAGACAGGCCCTCCGTCCACCAGCCTGTCTGTCTCCCCCTCACCTCCCTCCTCCCCTCTGTCGCACACACAGCCCTCTTCACCCCTGCCCTCCCTCTCACACGTGCTGATACACACGTGTGCATCACAGATGCACAGACAACCCTGTTCTTTTCTCTCACCGCCCCTACCCCTCCATGCGTAGATACTGTGCCTGCTGCTCTTCTGATAAAACCAAGGCTGCCAGCAGCCTGGGGGGCCGTCAGCTGTCCACTCCAACCTCCACGGAGGACCGTCTACACCAGCTCTTTTCTCTGGCTGCTCCTCGGGCCCTGCTGGCTCCTTCTCAGGCTTGGCTGGGACCCCTGACCTCCCTTCCTAAAGCAAGTCTGCTCTAATATTCCCCATGGCACATCACCACAATCTGTGATTATTTTTCTTATTTCTTGGTTTACTTGCTTATTTTTTGTCTCCCTAGCTAGAACGTAAACTTTTGAGAATGGGGACCACCTTGTCTGTCATTTATTTTTATTTTTTGCTGTATCTCTGGGGCCCAGCACAGACATGGCACATGACAGGCACTCAAAACTCTTTTTTGAACAAACGGGGAGAATGAGATGAACAGGATAAAAGCTTGGTGTACAGACCAGGTCGACACTGTGTCCAGTGTCCAGTGTGCTCCTGGTCGTTTAACTGTATTAACAAATTTGTGGGATGGCATTGCCATTGTCCCCTCTGCAGAGGAGGACTCCGAGGCTCAGAGGTGCTAAGGAACTTGCTTGAGGCCACAGTGAGGATAGCAGAGCTAGGATTCAGGTCCAGGTTGGCCTGAGCCTGCAGTCTGCATGCAGTCACTGCCATGCTCACCAGGCCTGACTCCTTGCAAGCAAATGACTGGGAACACAGATGAGCCAGGTGCAGACTCTGAGTGCAGTGAGGATGAGACCAGGAACAGACTTAGTTCAGAGCGTCCCTTGTGTTCAGGAGGGGGCCGTGGCAGTTCTATGGGGACAGCAGGGTGGTGTCCTGTCCAGATGGGGGGCTACTCCTATTTTCCTCCTGCCCACAAGCCAGCAGATAACCCCTGGAAGGCCTCTGGGACCATGTGATCCCATCTGGACCAGCTTCTCTGTGTGCTCATGGGGAGGGGAGCAGGGTCTCCCTCCTACAAGGGGGTGGGAACCTCCACTTTGGAGCGTGGTCCTGAAGGAGAAGCAAATGTGGGGTGGTGAAGGAGGCGCTGGCAGCGGCTTGGAGTCCTTGGGCTGGCCTCACACTCATCCCAGCAGAGAACCCTTTGGACAGGGCAATGCTGGTGGGTCTCTCTGGGCAGCAAAGGACTGCCACAGAGGGATTAGCCCTCAGGGAGGAGGACTGGGGCCACCCCTGCACTCTCTTTGTACAGGTTAGGCAGGTATGTCTATGGGAGTGGGGAGTACCCCCTCTGATCCCCCACAGAGAAGCTGTGCTCCTGGCCTGTGAGCGTTGTCTTCTCCCTGACCCATCTGAGCAAACGATTCCTCCCTGTTCCATTAGGCACCTGCCCCCTCACCCTGCTGGGCACAGAGCCCAGTGCCTACTCCAGGAGTGGTAGATGGAATATTTACAAGCCTTGATAGGTACAGGGAAGAGTGTGGGGTGGGAAAAGATGAGTCAAGACTGGCCTTGAATTGGTAAAACTGAGTGATGGGCACATGGGCTGCACTATGTTAATTTATGCTTATATGAGGTTAAAATTTTCTGTAATTAAACAAGGTAGGATTCAGGCAGGAACCACTTACGACAGAGAAATGGCCACATGCCAGTCTCCTAACTTTGCTTTAACTGGGGATATTGGGTGCCCCCTCTAGGGGCCTCGTCTGTCCTACCTAACTACTCTGGTGATCCAGCTATAGGTCCAGTTCTACCCTTTGGGTGGGGGAGAGACTGAGAAACCCTTTTTATTATTTTTTTAATATGCAGATTTACATTTAAAGATCAGGGGATGTCCACCATCTCCACAGATCCACATGTCTTGGAAATGCCAACAGTTGGGCATCCAACCTGCTTCTCCCGGACTCTTTGGTTCTTGGAAATAGCACAGCAGCCTTATGAGACCATGAGCCGTGATTTGTGGTTTGGAGAACAGGGTCACTGTGTCCACTGCTCAAAAAAAAAAAGCTGCCCAGTAAGCCTTGGAAGTTAGCAACTGAGGTGCAAGAGACTGAGCCCCCCTCAAACTCCTTCACTTTGGGGCCAAGTTCGTGACTTCTGGGAAAGGGAGCTGGGAGGGCCCTTCCAGAGGAGGAAGATGGCCCTGGAGGTGTGAGTAGCTGGCCACCCCCTCCCAGACCTCTCAGAGGAAGGATACATTCCCAGGATCACCGCTTCCAGGCATTTGATTGGCAGAGCCTCTTTGGTCATTTCCTTGGCCAGGTCCATCAGCCTGGGGGGTTGGAAGGCAGAGTCATTAGGACAGAGGCTCCAGTCCCCTCTGGTGAAGGAGCATTGGGAGGTAGACTAGATGGACAAAGACTCCCCTGCCTTCCAAGCTGCCGCAGCTCAAGCCCAGCACCTCCCCCTCACATCCTTCCTGAGCCTAAGGGGTCAGAGAAGAGACAACCACTGAAGATAAGGAAAGAGGCCCTTCCCCTTTCCCTTCTGTCCTTCCATTTCCTTCTTCCTTCAGAGTCCTGCTGCAGAGTCCTCTGGAGGGGAGGGTGGTTGGGGGTGGCGTGCAGTGGTAGGCAGGTCTTTGAAAGCCACTGGGCTGGGGGCCTCCTGTAAAGATGGTGTTTGGGGAGTGCATGGGATAGCATGCCAAAGAGGCCGGAGACCTTGGCACTGATCTTGTTTCTTCTGGAGCACAGTGGACACCCGATGGAACTGTGACTTCTCTGAAGAGCCTTTGATTGTTGTAACTGCTCCTCCATGGCTAGCCAGCTCCCTGGAGCCTGGACATGGGGTCTCAGGGAATTAGCTGCCCAGTGACTCCCCCATCTGCTCTTGAACTTGGAATTCAGGCCACTTTAAAACAGACTTATCTCTGAAGCCTGGTTCCTCCCTCCTCACCAAATGCTGCCCCCTGGCCCTGGGAATACAGCCTGGCCACTGGCTTTGCAGGGCAGGGTGTCAGACTCCTCCATCCCATGAGGCTGGAGCTGGGCCTGCACACTCAGCAGGCACAGGACAACAAGAGCAAAGCTTTGGGGTGAGGAAGGCTGCTCTCCCCCCGAGGGCTTAGAGAAGGGGTAATTAAGTAATTTAGCTAATAAACCATCTAAAGCATTTTTCATAAGGAAGTGATCATGGATTGATTATATGTGGGGCAAGATGTAAAATTCATATTCATCATAAAAGCACAGGGTTTTAAACCTGTAGACAGCTTTGGGCTGAGCCCCCAGGCCCACCTGTGGTATTCACTCTCCACTCCACTCTGCCCTAAGGGTTTCCATGGGGGTGAATCCAGCCAGGGGTCTACACCTGGGGGGCAGAATGGGAAGTGAGACATGCAGTGTTCTCCCCAGTAGGGTCCCTGCAGCTCAATCACTGGGCCTTGTACCAAATGCCCAGAATCAAGTCCAGAAGGTAACTGGGGGTGATGCCAGGGAACAGAGAGAAGGGGGAAGACCCTCTCCTGTGAGGCCGACCTCTCCTAAAAGGAAGATAAGGGTCACACACAGACATCCACTTGGGACCATCCTCTGTCATCACCAAGGCAAGCAGGTGGTCTGCCATCACCCTCTTGGCTCAGAATGGATACTGGGGTTCTCCCTCCTGGCTCAGCATGGATATTGGGGTTCCTTTTCCTCAAGGGAGCCCTGGCTGCCCATCTTGGCTAGAATCCCCTCTTTAGGACGTCCTAAGGGGAGTCCCACGGTGGTACCTGCTTTGCTGGTGGGCTCTCCTGGGAAGACTCTCTGCCTGCCTGATAAGCTTCCACCCACAGGTGACAGAGGGGCCCCAACCAGACCAGGGTCTGTGACCTGGTGCAGAGGGACCTGTGCTCCCCACACTTACCCTGTCAGAGGTCTGCTCTTCTTAATTTCAAAGAACTGTGTCCCTGTGTGATTGTACCTGCGGGTGCTGGTTAAGGGCTCTCTGGCTTGATCTGGAAGAGGCGTGTCCCTCTGCCCCCATCCGGACCCCGGGGGTCCAGCACTCCTCGGGGGTGCAGGCCGGGTAAAGACCCCACAGAGGATGCTCAGGGTGTGATCGTCTGAAGGGACAGGAGGGCACAGCACGCTGCTGGCTCCTTCCCCCACAGGGCCCCTCTCTGTCCTCACTCATCCTCTGTTCCCAGCTTTCCTCTCCAGGAAGGAAGCCAGGCAGAAGGCAGCCATTGGCCAGGGCCGGGAGACAAGCCTGAGCCCTGGACAGCTCTCAGCAGTACTTTATGTTCCAATTGGTGAGAAACAGCACACACGGACAGGAGAAGGCTGGGGTGGGATTCCTGTGCGGCTCTGTTGCTGGGTGCTGCTCCCAAGCTAACCGGCCCCTCTCCAGGCCACCAGTCCCCATCTCTGCCCCTTGCTCTCTCCCCCCAAATTGGGCTGGACCCAGTTTTCAGTAACCAGTCTGACTATTCTTCTGCTTAGGACCCATGCCTGGCCCTTAGGGGTCCTGCCATCTTGGACAGAATCAGCAGCGAGGAGGGTCAGAGGGAGCCAGGTGGAAGAGCTCCAGGCAGGGCCCAGGGCTGCAGAGGCCCAGCTCAGAGACACCGGGGAATCCCAGGCTTGGGGGCGTCCCAAGGCTCTTCCCCTGCTGGGCAGCTGGCCTTCTGCCAGGCAGGAAAAAGGCGCAGAACTAGGGGATACGTCCAAGATGTGGAAGCTGTCTCCTGGAGCATAAAAGTCCTTTTTCTCCTCCATCTACCTGCTGCTGCTAAGTCGCTTCAGTCACGTCCAACTGTGTGTGACCCCATAGACGGCAGCCCACCAGGCTCCCCCGTCCCTGGGATTCTCCAGTCAAGAACACTGGAGTGGGTTGCCATTGCCTTCTCCAACATCTACCTGCTACCTCCCCCCAACACACACCCTTTCCCCCAACACATACTTCTTTTAGACCAGTTTTTAAACAGCCCCAAGGGAGCTTCCCCCTTCTCTCTCTCTGCTGGCACCAGAGGGTCAGCAGAGGAGGTCTGGGCCAGTGGACCTGGACTAGGCTTCCACGAGCAGGTCACTCAGGACACCCTGACCCCATCACACGGAGGAGGACGCAGGAAGCAGGGAGGCCAGAGCAGGTGTGGCATTCATCAGACAAACCCGCTCCGATACCCGGGAGGACATGCGCTGTGCGCACGACTCCGGGGGTTCAGAGATGCCGTGTGAGTGGCACCCCCTGGAGTCGTGGGGTGCAGCTGCTTGGCCCAGTGCCCTCCGGCCCTGTCTGGAAACAAGCCCCAGCTGGCTCTGGACCAGCCGGATGGCGGCCGTGACTCTGACCACGGAGGATACTGCAGCTCCCTGATGTAGCGCTGCACTGCTTCCAGGCGCTCAGGGACGGGCGTGGAGGGCTGGAACGTAGGCACACTCGGTATGGGGATCTGGGCACGGAGAGAGAAAGCTCTGGTCACGGAGGGAGGCTTACCCTGGAGCTTCCAGCCCGCTGGACACCCAGATTAGCCCCCAGAGAAGCCACGTCCCAAGGAGGAGCTCCCCGCTCCCTCCTTCGCTGAGCTTCTCTCCCCCCCCAACCCCCACCCTCCCATTGGCCACTCCTCACCCTCCTAGCCCTTGACGGCATTTCTGATCTGGAGTTTATGTCGATATTCCAATTTTATGCTTCTTTCATAATTTTAGAAAAAAACACAGGCTGACTGCTTAGAATTTTACATTTCATGAACTTCAAGGTGTCCCCAGGAATGTTGATCTTGAAGTTAAGTTCATTTGGGTTTGGGGTTCAACTCTGGTTCAAAGTCCAGTTGACCAGGTGTCCCTGTGCCTGGTGAGCACACCCTCAGCAGGTGGTGTCGCCCCACTGCACTTTGTATCAGAGCACAATGGCCAGGCCTTCCTGCTCCCCTGGGAGAAAGAAGGACGTGCAGGGGGAGAATGTGGTTTGGGACAGACTTGCCGGGGACTAGCCTCTTTGGAAGCGTTCCATGGAGGCAGCAGGAGCCCTGGCTCTCCTGTCTTGCCAGTGCCACACCTACAGCAGCATGGCTAACCGGGCATCTGGACAGTCCTCCTCACCGGATTAGACTCTCCAGAGTTTGGCCAGACATGGGGAGAAGGGGCTGTCACGGGGAGAGTGGGGGTGTGGTGGGGAGGGGTGGGTGAGGACTGGGAACCCTCAGCCTGGGCTGCCCAGGTGCTGGCAGTCAGGCTAGGCTCTGTGGCCTCCTGGAGTTGTCCCTCGGCAACCCTGCAGTTGTCAGAAAAGCAGCCACATCTGGGTGTGTGTCCCCAGGCCACCCGCTCCGGCCTGGGGAGCCTGAAGGCTGGCAGTTTGCTGCAACAAGTCAAGTGTGGCTCAGAAGCCAAGGGAAGCACCCACCAGGTCCTTGGGGTTACAGGTCGGGCTTTCCTGGGTAGAGAGGAACCAGCTTTCCAGGTCCATGGCCCAGCCCCCTGGGGTCCCCCTTGGCTCCCAGCACTGGCAGCTCTGAGGTGGCCTCAGGGCTCCTCACATGACGAGGCCCCACCCTACCACCCTTAGGCCTCAGCCTACTCCCCAGCAGATGGGGGCTGCTGAGCGCATCCATCTGTACAGGGAGGGAAGGGCCAGGTCCAGCGGGAGCCCATGGCGGGGCTGGGCTGAGGGATGCGCTCCCTATGGGGCGGTGCGGGCACAGCCTCTCAAGTAAGGTGGCCGGGGATCTGACACGAAGGAAGTGAAACACCAGTGATTCCTGATGGCACCACAGCCTCTGACAGGCACCTACTTGCCCCAAAGGGCCAAGGCGCAAGGGAGAAAGCCCTGCCCAGGAGACGACTCTGCATGAACTTCTTCCCCAGCCCTGCCGGCCCCCTCCTTCCGGTCTGGGCAGTCCCCAGCCGCTGACACCTCGGTCTGGAGGCAGCTACTTCCCCTTTCACACCCCCCTAGTTCAGTTCAGTTCAGTCGCTCAGTTGTGTCCAGCTCTTTCTGACCCCATGGACTGCAGAATGCTAGGCCTCCTTGCCCATCACCAACTCCCGGAGTTTACTCAAACTCATGTCTGTTGAGTCGGTGATGCCACCCAACCATCTCATACCTGCTGCCCCCTTCTCCTCCTGCCTTCAATCTTTCCTACCATCAGGGTCTTTTCAAATGAGTCAGTTCTTTGCATCAGGTGGCCAAAGTATTGACGTTTCAGCTTCTGCATCAGTCCTTCCAATGAATATTCAGGACTGATTTCCTTTAGGATGGACTGGTTGGATCTCCTTGCAGTCCAAGGGACTCTCAAGAATCTTCTCCAACACCACAGTTCAAAAGCATCAATTGTTCAGCGCTCAGCTTTCTTTATAGCCCAACTCTCACATCCATACATGACCACTGGAAAAACCATAGCCTTGACTAGACAGACCTTTGTTGGCAAAGGTCTGGCAAAGTAATGCTACTGCTGCCCAAACTGTGGCCACTGCTTAAAATCAGCAGGGGGATAACAGCCCCAGATGGGGAGTGCTCTGTCTTCCTGCCCGGCCACCATGTACAAGACAGGCTCCAGAACTCTCTGAGGGCCTGGCTGGACTCCTTGGGTCAAGGATACAGGGTGGGAGAGCTATCAGAGGAATGACGGAACCATTTACTATAAACGGCACAGCACCTGGCTTTTTCAGGTGGAAGGTCCCAGGCAAGTCATCTCCACTTCCCATGAGGGCATTTAGTGACTTCTAGGAGCTTGGGGTAGAGACTGTAAGTACACCCTCCCCCGAGACATTTCAAACAAGGAGGGCTCTGTAGTCCAAGAATCCTTTGAGCAAGCTTGCACAAGCCAACCCTGGGCCAGGGCCGGGTGGTACCATGAGGGTATCACCTGCCATCTAGACACAGGACCCAGGAACTAGAGGCTCTGTAAGAACTAAAGGGCTCCAGAAAAAAAGTGTAGAAAGACCCTGGATTCATGAGTAGGGCCTTAAAGGACACCACCACTGTGGCATAGCTGGAGGGAGCTGACGGCTGTGACATGTTAACTCATGTCAACCAACAGGCCAGCATCTTTCTTCTGAATGTTCACAAAAACAAAACAAACAGGTGAGAGTCTGTATATCCAAATAATCAGACCTACTGGAGGGCTGGCAATCCCTCAACCCCCACCCCAAACCAGGAACTCCAGAAATGCTCCCTTGCTGCAGAGCAGTGGGGTTAAGTGGGGTACAGTGGAGGAAAGTGATATTGGCCCAGATCCATCCAGGAATGACTCCTCCTCTACTACCAAGGCCCAGGGTTACCTTGGCTCCAGGAACCCCCTGAAATCCTGAGTCCTATTAAGGAACAGAAAGGAGTCTTGGGGGAGGTCAGGCAGCCTGCAGCTGAGTGTGTGGACAAGAAGCAAGAAATCCTAGAGGCTGACAGACCTGGGCCTAGAACCAGCCCATCGCTGTCTAAATCCCAGCCCTGCAGTTTACCGTCTGGAAGCAAGATCCTTACCGTCTCCATGCCGTGGACACCTCACCTGTAAAGTGGGTGCCAAAACAAAACCAACCTCAGAGCCTAGATGAGACACTGCATAGCCAGGTCTTGGGACAGGGACGGGCACACGGCAGGGACTTGGCTCCTGCCCACTGTCGCTGTTATTCCTGGGCATGTCAGACACTGGTCAGCCCATGAGGACGCTGGCAGTACTGCCTTTTTGAGGGGCGATGTCCAAATTCACCTTCTGCAGGAGCTCAATGTCTAGAGCCGCAGTCAGAAGAACCTGGGCAGCTGGGTCTGGATGCCTGACCACTGGGCTTTTAAAAAGGTGGTGGCAGGGGACTTCCCTGGTGGTCCAGTGGTTAAGAATCCACCTACCGATGCAGGGGATGTGGGTTTGATCCCTGCTCCGGGAACTAAGATCCCACGTGCCGTGGGACAACTAAGCCCACGTGCTGCAATTACTGAAGCCCCTGAGCACTTTAGAGCCCATGTTCTGAAACAAGAGAAGCACTGCAACGAGAAGCCATGCACCGCAACAGGGAGCAGCCCCCACGGGCCGCAACTAGGGAAAAGCCATGTGCCTCAACGAAGACCCAGCACGGCCAAAAATAAATAAATAATAATTAAAATAAAAAAGCTAGAGGCAGCTTGAAACATCAAGGAGACAGTCTTACAAAGGAACACAAATGGCTCCTGGATCTGCGATCCTTTTAGGAACTGTCGCCCGTTAACATACTGGTGTCACCCTTTTAGAGGACATCTCCTCAAAAGTGCCCGTGGGGTGGTCTCTCCAGACTCTATTTGCTGAGTACGTATGACTGCTCACCCACTTCACAGGCTTTATTTCATCAATTCCTCCCAGTGACCCCTCAGAAGTGGGTATTGCGCTTATGCCCATTTTATAGCTGAGGAAACTGAGGCACGAGGAGGTTGTGTTCCTTTCTGGAGACCCAGGATTTCAACACGGTGGATCCAATGTTTTATTACACTACACTGCAGGGACCTCAGACTCAACCACCTGCAGGGGCCGCACTGGTGACATAAACAGGGAAGGCGGACTGAGAGAGCAGGTGGGGGTCTGCGGCCACCTGGGGGAGGGGAACCAGCCCTCAGCCCCAGCTGCCTGTGCCATGTGGGGTCACAGATTCTCTGCTCTCAGATCTTCTCATTTCCTGAAAAAATCTGGATTCTGATGTGAAATCTCCCCATTTTGAATTCTGGCTCACCTGGTCTTTTTAAAACATTATTCTATCCCCCCAACTCTTGGCGGACTACCCAAGTGGTGCTAGTGGCAAAGAACCTGCCTGGAGGAGGGCCTGGCAACCCACCCAGTATTCTTGCCTGGAGAATCCCCATGGACAGAGGAGCCTGGTGGGCCACAGTCTAGAGGGTCACAAAGAGTTGGATACGACTGAAGTGGCTTAGCACAAACTCCTGGTCCCACTACGGTGTAACCTCTGCTGCCCCTGTGTTAGCTTCAGGGCAGGGCCCCTTGGGGTGGGGGGTGGGGCAACCCAGTGCTGGGTCCACGCTGCTGGCACTCTGGGATCAGACCCTGATGCCTCCTGGACATCTCCACTCTGCCCAGACTCTGGGGCCAAGACTCCTGCTCTGGGCCAAGATAGAGGAAACTGCCCCCCCACACTTTTCCTGTGGTTTGAGGAGGGGGATTTGATTTAGGTCATACCTGAATGATCTAGTGGTTTCCCCTACTTTCTTCAATTTAAGCCTGAATTTAGCAACAAGGGGTTCATGATCTGAGCCACAGTCAGCTCCCAGTCTTGTTTTTGCTGACTATATAGAGCTTCTCCAGATGACACCACCCTTCTGGCAGAAAAGCGAAGAAGAACTAAAGAGCCTCTTGATGAAAGTGAAAGAGGAGAGTGAAAAAGTTGGCTTAAAGCTCAACATTCAGAAAACTAAGATCATGGCATCTGGTCCTATCACTTCATGGTAAATAGATGGGGAAACAGTAGAATCAGTGGCTGACTTTATTTTTCAGGGCTCCAAAATCACTGCAGATGGTGACTGCAGCCATGAAATTAAAAGACGCTTGCTCTTTGGAAAAAAGCTATGATGGAACATATTAAAAAGCAGAGACATTACTTTGCCAACAAAAGTCCATCTAGTCAAAGGTATGGTTTTTCCAGTGGTCATGTATGGATGTGAGAGCTGGACTATAAAGAAAGCTGAGCACCAAAGAATTGATGTTTCTGAACTGTGGTGTTGGAGAAGACTCTTGAGAGTCCCTTAGACTGCAAGGAGATCCAACCAGTCCATTCCGAAGGAGATCAGTCCTGAATATTCATTGGAAAGGACTGATGCTGAAGCTGAAACTCCAATACTTTGGCCACCTGATTCAAAGAACGGACTCATTGGAAAAGACTCTGATGCTGGGAAAGACTGAAGGCGGGAGAAGGGGATGACAGAGGATGAGATGGTTAGATGGCATCACTGGCTCAATGGACATGAGTTTGAGAAGGCTCTGGGAGTTGGTGATGGACAGGGAGGCCTGGTGTGCTGCAGTCCGTGGGGTCACAAAGAGTCAGACATGACTGAGTGACTGAACTGAACTGACTGAGGAGGGAGAGTTTCAATTCTCTCAATCCTCTCACAAAATCCCTTCCACACTCCTGTCAGTCATGACACCCCCCACAGACAATAGCGTTATTCCCTCATCAGTTTCTTTTCTATGTGTGAAGGTTGAAGATGACGAGATGACATTACAAGACCAGTGGCTAATAAGCTCGTCAATTTTGTTTTTAGTCCCTTGAAGTGGTGACAGTTCTACAGAGGACCATTCACACTCTCCCAGAGCCTGATTTAGACATCAGCAGGATGGCTAGAGAGCCATCTGCTAATCCCTGACTTGCTCATGTGGGAGAAGCATGTGGCTCTGGCTTCACTGGGACAAACGCTGAGTGAGACCTAGCTGCCCCTCCTGATGAAGGGTATGGACAGAGGGAATGAACACCCAGTAATCAGTACCAGTCTGAGGCATTACAGTTTCTTAAATGCTTTAATATAGGGATTCCCTGGTGGTTCAGTGGTTAAGACTCTCCACTCAAAGTGCAAGGGGCCTGGGTTTGATGCCTGGTCAGGGAACTAGATCTCACATGCAGGAATTCAGAGTTTGTATGCCACATTAAGATCCTGCATGTGCAACTGAGACCCGGAACAAATTTTTTTTTTTTTTAATATATTAAAAAAATGCTTTAACACATTTTGTCTCATTTAACTTCACTACAATCAACACCACTCTCAACCTCAGATGAGAAAACTGTGGCTCAAACAGGGGTCTGCTTGAGTTTATAACTAGGCGGGTGATTGGAACAGATGTCCTTATCCTCTGATGCCATACTTCCTTTTCCAGGAATTTATCTCAAGGAAATAATCAGAGCTGCTGCTGCTGCTAAGTCGCTTCAGTCGTGTCCGACTCTTTGCGACCCCATGGACAGCAGCCCACCAGGCTCTTCTGTCCGTGGGATTCTCTAGGCAAGAATACTGGAGTGGGTTGCCATTTCCTTCTCCAATAATCAGAGGTGAGTCCCCAAATTTATGTTGTAGAATGGGCACCACAGTGTTCATTTTAAGAAAAAATTATTGGAAACAATGGCCAACCACAGGGAATTAGTTAATTCTGAATTAGCTCAGAAGGTGATTATGTAGCCATTCAAAATCAAATCATATTCAATTTCCCTTGAAAATATAAGGCAGTAGCTCAACTCTCAACCTGGGGATTGTCTGAATTCAGCTTGTCCCAGAAGATAGTCTCTGATGGTTCTACCAATAACTTAGTAAAAAGAGAACAAAACAGGCCACCTGTTTCCATGTCTAATCCACCTTAACTGCCACTCTCTGGTCCCTTCCTTCTCACCTGGGCAAGTACGCATAAGCATGGGCTCCGACCTCTGTCCAACTGACTTTTCTTAGGGAATTTCAGGTCTCTGCATTTGAGAGAGTATTTCCTTAGTCTTGAACCATAACTTTGGGGGGAAAAAAATCAGGCGTGTTTTTCCACCAAGTACTATAGGGCACAGAATGTTTCAAATACTCTTTCATTCAGCAAATGCTTACAAGTGCCGGTTCTGTGCCAGGCACACAGGAGGCCTTGGGAAGACAAAGATGAATGAGACTGCCTTGGCCCTCATGGTGACACAACTGAAGGCCAGTCGTCGTGAAAAGTCACTGCACTTCGTTTTTGCCATGCACAGAAAAATGCCTGAACTTTGCCCCTCTCCACGGCCCTCTTCTAACTGCCCTGGAACCTCATGTCCTATGGAGCAGAGGCCCTGGAACCGGAAGACCTGTGGGGGGAGAGACTCAGCCCTGTCAGTTACTGGCTATGGAGCCCTGAGTTCCTACTTGAGTTTTCAGCTTCCTTGTCTGTAAAAATGGGTCCTCAAACTGCACTTCATGCACAACGCTCTTGGAGAATTCAGCGAAACACATGAAAATATTTACTCAATATCTGAAATCCTGGACCGTCCTCAGTCATTCATTCTCTGCCCACTGCTCTCTGGCTTAGCGAATAAGATGTCAAGGCACCCGTTAGTGTTATTAAGTTTATCTGCTGCTCTGCCCACAACACATGGGCATTTTAAGAGACGGAGGAGGACACTCCTAGAAACAGGGCATGTGGACCTCACAAAACAGCCTCAATGGCAATTAAGTAAAAGTTCTTCTGGACAGGTTCAACCTATCTATATTTTTAACACTTTACCAGTAACTCCCTACCCCAACAGGAAAAGTGGCACTTTGCTCTGGAAGCCCCCAAGTCACTAAAACCTTAGCTCCCCCCCACCCTTTGCCCCCCGCCAAGCCCCAAACAAAGCCCTCACCTTGGGCAGGTCCGTGGCCCCGCGGATCCGCTGAGCCACCTTCTCTCCATCGGGGTGGATCTTGGCCACGTGTTTCCACATCCTTTCCCAGGTGGGCTCGTCCACAGGCAGCCCACCCCGGTTAACAAAGAAGGGGATGCCTCCATCTCGTAGGTCCTCTTCCCCTTCTTCTTCTGGCTCATCATCTCTCTGGGCAGAGGCTCCTTCGCTGGTCTCCAAACGCCGGACCCCAGAGGGGACAGCCGCGGCAGTGGGGGCAGCGCCGGTACTGCCGCCCCCGACAACCTTCTTCCCCCCTGGCATCCCCAAATCCTTGACTGGTGGGTGGGAGGACGTAGCAGCAGGCAGGGGTAAAGAAAAAAAAAGGTGGCTCACAGGAGGCCTCCCACACACCAGCTGCAGAGATAACACATGGCCAAACAGAGCGCAGGGCACCTTTAAGAAACCAGGGCGTGGCTCCGTACAATAAAACACTACTTGATGCGGAGGGGGTAAAAATCAGTGCCTCAAAGTGAAGTGCTGGGCAGAGGGGCTTGGTTGTCCAGGGTGAGCCTTAGAAGCCTGGTTCTTTTTGAAAAACGGGATGTAGAGAATACATCTCAACTTGGCAGCTTTCACCAAAGCACCCCCCACCCCCTTTGAGAGCGAGAACAATACCGGACAGCAGTCTGGGCTGCCCGAGGAGAAAAGCCGGAGGGAAACTGAGGCCAGGCAGCTCAGATCTGCGGCCACGAAAGGGTCGAGGCACGAGTGCCCACGCCGACCGGGCGCCCCAGGTCCCAGTTTTTTGAAGAGCAACAAATTCCTCTACAAAATACCGCACGCTCACACCTGTGCGTGCTCAGAGGTGGGGGGCCGAGGCGACTCCAGGCCGGGAGTCGGCTCCGAGGTCGCGACCCCCCGGATCGCAGGGCGGCGATGGGACGCGATTTCTCGGATGCGACGAGTCTGGGAGCCGAGACTCGCAGCTGGCAGGGGCGCGGGGAGGGGGCGCGCGCCAACGCGCACATTCCACGCCCGCCGCCAACTCCCCGCACAAAGTGGGCTTTGTCTTGGTTTCCTGTCCTCTCGCACCCCCGCCCCGGGCAGGAGCAGTGGAGCCCCCCGGGAAGGGCGCGGCGGGGAGGCGAAGCGGGGAGCGCCCAGGCCCCGCCGGTCCCCAGCCCGGCGCGTATCAGCGGGCGGATGCCGGGCACCCGGCGCCGCGCTGCGCCAGCCGAGCCATCGCGGGGCGCGGGTCCCGGTCCCGGGCCTCAGCTGGGAACGCTCGGGCGGTGCGTAGGGTCACCGAGCGGCGGGTTGCGGCCACAGGGTCGCCGCCCTGGATCGGCTGCAGCATGGGCGGTGGCGCGGCCGCGACGGGCAAAGGATGCTCCGCGGCTGTTCGCTCGGCCTCCCGCGGAACCCCCGCCTCCCCTGGCTAAGGGCTGGAGGCAGGACCGCGGGGCGGGGAGAGCAAGCCTGGAGGCTCGCGCAGCCACGTCCGCGGAGGAAGCCGGAGCCGAGGGGCAAAGCCTCTGGGAGGGCCGGCTACGCTAGTCCCCCGAGAGCAGTTTGCTGCGCGCGCGCGCGGGTCCCCGCGCAGGTCTCGGCTCCGGCGAAGCTTAGGCCAACCGAGCGGGCAGGCGGCGGGGTACTCTGCCGGCCTGCCGCCCACCCGGCTCGACTCTGGCCCGCGCCGCGCATGCGCTCCGTCCCCCCCTTAAAGGGCCAGCGCGTCCCCGCCGGGGCCTCCGCCTCCCGCAGCCATTCTTCACCCCCAAGTCATGACCGGGACGCCGGTGGGCGTGTGCTCCCTTCTTATCCCCTCTCTGGGAGCCGCGAAGCCGGAGCAGAGCTCCTGGAGGGTGGGGGCGTGAGAAGTGTTCGCAACGTGCCAAAGCGAGCGCAAACTCCACGGAGATTCCGGGCTTGGAAGGCTAGCTGTTGGATACTTCCTAGGGAGACTGCCTGTCTGGGGCGCTCAGGGTCTAGAAACTAGACTATGGCCTGGAAGTCCAGGGTCCTAGACCGGATTCAGTGGTTGATTTCGCGTGGGGACGTCCAACAGATCACTGCCCTCTGTGGACCTCGGTTTCCCCCATCTGTCAGCCGAGGTCTTCCCACTGGGTGAGCAGAGACCTCCCAGCGCGCGTGTTCCTGAGAGGAGGCTATCCAAAGGTCAGGATCACGACCTCTGCAAGTGAAGGCTTAAAAACCCATCCGCTTCCACCCCGTGACCTGCACCGGCGATAGCGGGGTGCGCCGGCTTCTCCCCTTGTGGGCCTCCCTGGACTCTGGGAACCCTGTCGCACACGACGGTGGCGGGGTGGGGGTTGGGCGCGGTGAGGGTGCTGCGCCTGGGTCTTAGGACCGTGACCCATGGGAGGCGATGGCTAGGGAGGATCAGCCGGCCCAGAAAAATGGCGAAAGTACGGGTCACCTGTTGTGTGCAGGGCGTGGCGGGGTGGGGGGTGGGCAGGACTGCGGAGACCCAAGACACCCTCCCTGCTCCTCCCCATTCCACAAAGTGGTGGCCTGAACCAGGAGCAAAATCAAGGAACTTGACCAAAATACCAAAATGAGACAGCTGGGGTGACGGTACATGCTTTGAGACTCTTCCCTTTGCCCCTCCACCAGCAGTTAGAGTGAAAAAGTAAATGCAGCTTCCTGGGCCCCCTGGCAGACAGATTCAGCTTCCTTAGGCTGTGATTGCTGCTTGTTGTTTCTCAATGTCCCCAGGGCTGGGACTGAAAAGGCCTTGGAGAATCCCGAGGTACTCAGTGGTTTATCATCTGTTCCTTAGAGTTGCCCCTGGTGTCTGAATCCTGGGGCCCCTAGATCCAGGAGCAACCTCTTGCTGCCTCCAGTGTCAGAAACCGGGGGTGATCAGAAATGGGAAGGGTCAATGGACTTCAAGAAAGCTGGTTAAAGGACTTGTCTGGTGGTCCAGTGAATAAGACCCTTCCCTTCCGATACAGGGAACATGGTTCAATCCCTGGTCAGGAAATTAAGATCCCACATGCCATGTGATCCTGCCAAAATAAATAAAGGCTAGTTAAGAGGGAATGCTTTTAAGATCTTGAGGCAAGAAGTATTGAATGCAGGAGGAGAAAGGGACGACAGAGGATGAGATGGTTGGATGGCATCACTGACTCAATGGATATGAGTTTGAGTAAACTCCCGGAGCTGGTGATGGACAAGAAGGCCTGGCGTGCTGCAGTCCATGGGGTTGCAATGAGTGAGACACGACTGAGAGACTGGACTGAACTGAACTGAGGCAAGAAGACTCTAAGCTGGTGGATAACACCAGGGACCAATAATTGCAATCTATTCATTGTTTTGGTGGGGAAACCCAGCCTCAGAGAATCATTTCCTCAAGTCACACAGCTAATAATTTGAACTGAATTCTTGCTTCTCCAGACACTTAGCTTTCATCAGGCATCTTGCCTCTTGTGCTAACTAAGTGGTTGTGGTTGTTTTAAAGTAGATGTGCAAGTTCTTTACCACTTTTCTCAGAAGACAGAGTCTAATTCCCTTCTCATTAATGTGGGCAGGACGTAGTGACAGGCTTTTCATGGATAGAAGGTGGTGGAAGTGATGGGATGACGCCTGAAGCCTAGGTCATTAAAAGGTGACATATCCTCTGTCTCTCTCCTTAAAGGAGGCTGTCTCCTACTCTCTGAGGACGCCCACCCTGGGAGCCGAGCCGCCACGTTGTGAGGAAGCACAAGCCGCATGGCGGAGGTGACACGAGGTGACCTGGCCGATACCTTCAGCTCAGCTCAGCTTGGCTCTCGGGCAACAGCTGGCCTCAGCCACTGGACGGGTGGTGAACTGAGCTGATTCTGGCCCCAGCATTTGAGTCTTCCAACCAAGGTCCCAGATGTGGAGCAGAGACAAGCCAACCTCACTGCGCCCTGTCTGAATTTCTCTCCCACAAAAACTTGGAGATAAGAAGTGATCATTAATGTTTTAAGCCAGTAAGTTTTGAGAAACTCTTGAGATTTTATTATTTATTACATTGAGATTTATTATTGAGATACTTTATTATTATACAGCATTAAGTAACAAATACTGTGGGTTTCCTGAAACGATAAATAGTAAAATAGATTGGGGGTATTTATTCAAACAGTAATACCTATCGAGCACCTTCTATGTGCCTGATTCTGTACTAGGGACTGGGGATACAGTGGTGAATAAGAGGGACATGGTCTTTGTCCTGGCAGGCCTGTGGTCTACCAGTGGAGGAGATGTTTAGGCACGATTCCAGTAGAGTGCTTTGCTAGATGCTTTAATGCATGGTACAGGAGTGCTTACCCCAAACAACTTTCTGGTCAGGTGGGTTGTTGGGGAAAGAAGAAATGAGTTGGCCACAAGGCCAGCATGGTCTTGGCCAGAGACTTTTCTGTAGTGTATTCTTAGAAGTTGTGAGGGATGGGTGTCAGGCAAGGAGGGTGGGGCATGCAAGTAAGTTAGAAAATGGCCAAACTGGAAAAAGATGTATCTAACGCTCTCTCATTTTAGCTGAAAGCCCAGAAAGGACTAGTGTCTTGCCTGGTGTCACACAGCTTGTGAACTGGGCCCAGATAATGTGTCTTGCCTCAAATCCTCTCATGATTCCCCTATACCAATGCCCAGAGAGCAATACTACTAACCAACACTTGAGTAACTCATTATGTGGCTCAAAGCTCTATGAACGTTGTCTGTCTTCACAAAAATGCTGGAAGAGGTTCAGTTCAGTTCAGTTCAGTCGCTCAGTCGTGTCCAGCTCTTTCCAGGTGAATCACAGCACACCAGGCCTCCCTGTCCATCACCAACTCCCAGAGTTCACCCAAACTCATGTGCATCGAGTTGGTGATGCCAGCCAGCCATCTCATCCTCTGTCATCCTCTTCTCCTCCTGCCCTCGATCTTTCCCAGCATCAGGGTCTTTTCCAATGAGTCAGCTCTTCACATCAGGTGGCCAAAGTATTGGAGTTTCAGCCTCAGCATCAGTCCTTCCAATGAACACCCAGGACTGATCTCCTTTAGGATGGACTGGTTGGATCTCCTTGCAATCCAAGGGACTCTCAAGAGTCTTCTCCAACACCACAGCTCAAAAGCATCAATTCTTCGGCACTCAGCTTTGTTCACAGTCCAACTCTCACATCCATACATGACTATGGAAAAACCATAGCCTTGACTAGACGAACCTTTGTTGGCAAAGTAATGTCTCTGCTTTTTAATGTACAATCTAGGTTGGTCATAACTTTCCTTCCAAGGAGTAAGAGTCTTAATTTCATGGCTGCAATCACCATCTGCAGTGATTTTGGAGCCCCCAAAAATAAGTCTAATGCTGTTTCCACTGTTTCCCCATCTATTTGCCATGAAGTGATGGGACTGGATGCCATGATCTTAGTTTGCTGAATGTTGAGCTTTAAGCCAACTTTTTCACTCTCTTCTTTCACTTTCATCAAGAGGCTTTTTAGTTCCTCTTCACTTTCTGCTATAAGGGTGGTGTCATCTGCATATCTGAGGTTATTGATATTTCTCCTGGCAATCTTTATTCCAGCTTGTGCTTCCTCCAGCCCAGTGTTTCTTATGATGTACTCTGCATATAAGTTAAACAAGCAGGGTGGCAATATACAGCCTTGACGTACTCATTTTCCTATTTGGAACCAGTCTGTTGTTCCATGTCCAGTTCTAACTGTTGCTTCCTGACCTGCATATAGGTTTTTCAAGAGGCAGGTCAAGTGGTCTGGTATTCCCATCTCTTTCAGAATTTTCCAGTTTATTGTGATCCACACAGTCAACGGCTTTGGCATAGTCAATAAAGCAGAAATAGAAGAGGTTAGGACAAGTTAATTCCCATTTTACGGATGAAGAAAGGATGCACAGTGAAGCTAGGCAACCTAAGTACTTAGTTCAGGAGCTGGCACATCAGTGACTTTGATGATGACAAGGATGATGGTGATAATGATGCCTAGCTCACATCATGTATCACTGTTGTGATCATCACACTCCAGACTAATGTTCTGAAAACTAATACACAGATGCCTAGCTCACATCATATATCACTGTGGTGAAACTCTGGACTAATGTTTTGGAAACCGATACACAGTGTCTTTATAGCAACACCAAAACTGATATTAATTTGCTCCAACTCATTTTCTGTTCTTGTGACACTGAAGCTAGAGTAAAATTGCTGGAGAGGAGAATCTGGTTGACGTAGCTTGTGTCTTGGGCTCACCCCTTGGTGGGAGGAGGCCAGGGCAACTTCATTAGCTGTCCCCAAAAGACTGCAGATGGTGGTGGAAGAGGGGCTGCCTTAAATGAAAATGGGATCCTGTCAGAAAAAGAAGGACATGGAAGTACACCATTGTAGATGTGTTTATTAAGGATACTCTATGTTTGCACTGTCCAATATGGTAGCCAGAGTCATGTGACTATTTGAATTTAATTAACATTAGATAAAATTTAAAACTCAATTCTTCAGTCACACTGACCGCATTTCAAGGACTCAGTAGCCACCTCCCATTTACAGTTACTGTTCTGAGCAGCACAGATTATAGAACATTTCCACCATTGCTGAAATTTCTATTAGACAGTACTGCTTTGGGATTATTACTTGGAATCCAGCTCTTTCTGCTCTTCTTTTATTCCATACATTGTGAATATGGAAATAGCCAAAAAGGCGAGTCAGACTCTTCATTCATTTATTCAGCAAACGCATACTAAGTGTCCACTCTGAATCATACATTATTTTAGGCTCCAGGATGCCTGGAAGGGATCATGGAGATATTTGGTCTAATGGATCTCACATGAGAATCATCTGGGGAGTTCTTTAGAGTACTGATACCCTGCCCTTCCCTGGTGGCTCAGGTGGTAAATAATCTGCATGCAATTCAGGAGAACTGGGTTTGACCTCTGAGTTACGAAGATCCCCTGGAGAAGGGAATGGCAACCCACTCCAGTATTCTTGCCTGGAGAATTTCATGGACAGTGGAACCAGGTAGGCTATGGTCCATAGGGTCGCAAAGACATGACTGAGACACACACACACACACACACACACACACACACATGCACACCACACCCTTCCCAGCAGAGATTCTGGTGAAATTGGGATGGGGCATGCACACCCATAGGTTGGAACAGCTCCCTGACTGATTCTAATGTGTAACTGGGCTTGAGAACCACTGCAATCTGGTCTGACTGGTGACGTGAGTTGCTTTAGATAACCTGAAAACCTGAGTCAGCGTGGGTCTGACCTCCATCCTGGGCTTCTTACAACAGAATCAGAGTTCTCCCTGCATTTGGCATCTGTCTGAATCAAATGCACAGTTCTCAGAGAAGAATGAGTCTGCTCTTCTTTAGTCCAAAAGGAATCCAGTTCACTTCTGATAGAGTGCCAACAGAACTCTGGTTTTAAAATGCTTCTAAGTTGTTTGAGTAGTTTTTTTGCCTGGAGCTGTGTTACTCAGCCAAGTTGGTGAAAAACCTATATAAAGATAGCACCCTTTCCTGAGCCTCTACTATAGGTCTGCTCATTAATCCCCAGGACGTTCTGAAGGTAGGTTTGCTAATATCAGTTTATAGATGAGCAAACAAAGATGCAAAAAGATTGAGAATTATAACTCGTCTGACTTGGTACAGTTGGGATTCCAATCCCAGAGTTGGTACTCTTTCTCCTTCGCCACCTGAGACTACCCCGTAGTTGAGAGTGCAGGGTGACTGGCAGACAGTGGTGCCCTGCTCTGGATCTGCGTGGAAAAGGAAGCTTTGTGCAGGTGAGATGCAGTCCTTTGTGGGTCAGGGGAAGCGCCAAAGCTGATGTGACCCAGACAGTGAGCTCAGAGAGGGTCCTGGGAGCCTGGAAGGAAGAAAATTCAGAGATAAGACAGGGGAGGGGATTTGGATTGGAGTTCTCCTTTTCGCGGATGGTTGTGCCTGGATTCCTTTTATTAAGGAAATTAAAGGGATTTGGAGAAAGCAGCTAAGAGCAGTGTTGTACCTGGAGCAGTTAGTGCTTAAACACCTAGAAATTATGGTGTATGTTTGGTGTGGTGGTTGGTTTAGTCACTAAGTCATGTCCAACTCTTGTGACCCCATGAACTGTTGCCTGCCAGCCTCCTCTGTCCATGGAATTCTCCAGGCAAGAATACTGGAGTGGGTTGCCATTTCCTTCTCCAGGAGATCTTCCTGATCCAAGAATCGAACCCAGGTCTTCTGCATTGCAGGCAGATTTTTTTTTTCCGGACAGAGCTAAGAGAGAAGCCCATGTTTGGTGCGAGCATTAGCTATTCTTGGCCTGGATTCCTGGGGGCTGGCAGAGTGTCTGTGTCACCGTGTATCTTTGCAGTCTGAGACCCTGCCTGATACTTCCTGGGCAGCCTGGCCTGGCCTCGGGGGGCTGCGAAGGGGCAGGACTATTGTGCTTATTCCAGAGAACTTTAACAGTGAGGGAGGGAGATCGCGTGCCCCTGCCATTCTCTGGGGCCACCTATTTAAGATCCAGACCGTGGAGAGTAGCAAGGGCTGGACTCAGAATGGATCGAGGTTCGTGTGCATGGCATTCAGCAGGTCTACGTGGGAGTGAAGCCACGACTGGCCATAGAAAGAGCAAAGGATATCACAGCCAGAAGGACCCTGCTCGTCCAGGTTTCATTTCAGAGTTGGGAAACTGAGGCTCAGAGAGGTGACGAGACTTGCTGAAAACTGCACAGCCTGTTATTGGCAGGGACCACACTGGCATCGTCTCCCTTCTCGTCCAATATGCCTTCCCTGATGTCTTTTTTTAAAAATTATTTTTGGCTGTGCTGGGTCTTTGTTGCTGCCCGGGCTTTTCTCTGTCTGTGGTGAGGGAGAGAGACTCTCTGGTTGCAGTGCATGGGCTTCTCATTGCAGTGGCTTCTCCTGTTGTTGGGCACGGGTTCTAGGGTGCATGGGCTCAGTAGCCATGGCATGTGGGCTCAGAAGCTGAGGCTCTCGAGCACAGGCTCAGCAGTTGTGGCACATGGACTTAGTTGCTCTGAGGCATATGGGATCTTCCCGGACCAGGAATTGAACCTGTGTCTCCTGCATTGGCAGGTGGATTCTGTACTGCTGAGCCACCAGGGAAGCCTCTCTTGATGTCTTCGGTATCAGGGAAGAAGCCAGCAGTAGATGAGCCCTTGACAGCTTTACAGTGCAAAGGGATAGAGTTGGGCTTCTCACACTTGTTCCACAATGTGGCCGAGCTGGGTGTATCTGTAGGTAGATGTGGACGAGTGTGTGTTTAGGAAGGCTCTGTTCAATCTGGAGGACGGAGTGGTGGCCTCTCCCACTTTCCAAGCAAATCATACTTATCCAGACTTGCTTCCCTCCTTTGTCAGGAAATTGGCGTTTCCTTTGACTTTGTTCTCCTCGTCCTGTGGCCTGGAGGTGTTTGGCTACTGGCAGGTTATCGAGTTGGTCAGCTGGGTGGGAATGGCTGGATGGTGGCAGCTGCTCCCAAGCACTAGCCAAGGCTCTGGCTGTAACAGAAAGAATCAAAGTTCAACCTCCCTGCTCACTGGAAGGACCCAAGACTTGGTGGCAACAAGAAGCAGATCCTGTTCTGAAATAGTGGTGCATCCTAAGGACTAAGCAAAACCATTTATGGGTTGTCGGCCTATAGGTCCATGAGGAGGGTTAGGCTTATTTCTTGAGCCCTGGCTTTCAGGCAAGATTTCACTTTAGTCCAACCATTTCTGAGCACCTGCTTTGTGCATGGCATAGCCTAAGATGCTATAGGTGATGTAAAGATATGTAAGACATTACTGTGGCCCTCTGGGTTGTGTCTAGGAAGACGAGACCCTATAACTTGCTGAGCACTTACCACGTGCCAGGTGCTGTCTACAGAGTTCTATATCATCTTTACCATGACCTTGCAAATTAGGATTCCAAGTTCCATTGTCAGATGAGGAGATGGCCTCAGAGAAGCTAAAGGACTGTTTCTGGGGCCTCGCCAGCAGGTGACTGAGAGCCAGGTTTCAGAGGCTGTGTCCTTTCTACTATCCCAGGAGGCCACCAGCTAACCACAACACCTGGCAGAGTCAGGCCAGTGCCCCGACACAGGCTCAAACGAAGTGTTTGGAGAGCATTGAGGAGGGAGAGATGCTCTCTAATCCAGGCAGTGGTGCTTGGTTTTAGGCACTGCTGGTGGTCGGGGCTGCACGGTTCTTGATTGTGATGAGCTGTCCTGTGCGTTGTGAGATGTTCACAACATCCAAGGCCTCTACCCGCTAGAAGCCAGAAGCAAGTCCCCACTTGTGACAGTCACTCCCATTGGCAACCTCTGGTTTTAGGTAAGCAGAGCCCTTCTAGCTGGGCCTAGGAGAATCTCATTGATAAGACAAGGGTTTGGGTGATAAATAAAGGATGGGAAAAGAATCATTTGATTAGTGTGTTCCTGCTTGACAAAGAACGTCCACTCAGATTTTCCAGTTTGGCCTTCCCACTGGCCCTGTGACTCGCTCTTGTCACATACAAAGCAAAGGACAGTCACATGAGTTGCCCCAGGACCTCAGTGCCAGCTGTGGGCTTCTCCTGGATGGAGCAGGTCCTCTATAGCCAGCTCCTTCCTGGCCTCAGTTAGTTCAGCCTGCACTTATTGCCCAGTTTTTAACCTATGGCCCCTACTCTCCTTCCAGGGAACTTTTAGGAAATTTATTTCATCATCAACCCCCCACCCCATACCCAGCTAATGCCACCACCGAGTACAAACACCTGCACTTATTGTGTTAAGGGCTTTGTAGTCATCACCGGCACCCCTTGAGGAAAGTGTTCTTATCATCAGCATTCTGAGGCTAGAAGAGGCGAAGCAGCATGTCCGAGTTCACACCTCTGCTAAGCGGCAGGACTTGGGCCGTGGTCGTGAGAAGTAGCCGGAATGCCCTTCCCACCCCATCCATCGTGCAGAGGAAGAGGAGGCCATGTTTCTGGTGGATTCCCCCCCGCCTGCCCCGTGAAGGGCAGTTATCAGGCTTGTGTGGCATTCGGCTGTCAGGGAGGGCTTCCTATGAACAGGGCAGAGCGCCCAGTCGGGCTGCAAGACAAATGGGTGGCATATGTGCCCCAGATCAGCAGCGCACAATGGGCTTGTTATCTCGCCTCTGCCAGCAATGAAATAACAGTCTATTATTATTGCAGGAGGCAGAGAATAAATAAACACATTTGGGGCTGGGTTCTGAGATCATTTTTCCCTTCATACTGATCCCTTCTCTTTGGGATCATGACCCCTTTGGGACCATTAGATCCAAAACTTGAGGGTTTTAGTCCCACAGAGTCAGACCAGCAGGTGCTGGTAGGTCCAAAATTATTCCTCGCAAGGAATCTTGAATTTTATGTTATGTCCAGCTCCCTCTCTTCTTGGTGCTGCAGGGAGACAGAAGGTGAGTGATGGGACAGTTGAGGCATCCCTGGAGATGCGAGAAAAGAGTATCCTGGCCTGTTCTCACAGGCAGAGCTATGTTTGAGACCACATAGACTGTCAAGTTCCAAGGTTTCATGGCCTCTTGCCCCTCTCTGCCTGATACCAGGAAGTGAAGATCCTAGGAGTGGGCCTTTCCTGGTGGCCCAAAGGTTAAAACTGTGCTGCTAATGCAGGGGTTCAATCCCTGGACAGGGAACTAAGATCTCATATGCTGCTCGTCCAAAAGATTAAAAGAGTGACCCTTGACTAATCAAGGGTGAGAGTTGGTTACTAAGCCCCTGAGCCTCCTTGCTCCACAGGGGGGTAATTTTAGGCACATTTTATATAATCTCCGCAAGGGGCCCCCAGGACTGAGCCTCAGCTGCTCACAGTGTTACCCCTCTCATTAACAAACCACGACTTTTCTCCTTTCCTGTCACTTCCCCATTTGCTCACCAATGCCTCAAGCGATCACTTCCTCAATAAGCAACCTGATTGGACTAAAGGAGCATCTTGGTAGCATTTGGTAGAAGTGCAAAAGCAGTGTCAGAGTGTGCATCAGAACCTGGGGACTCCTAATGGAATGAATGGCTGGGCCCCACCCGCAGAATTTCTGCTTTAGCAGGTCTGGATGAGATCTGAGAACCTGCATTGTTAACAAGTTCCCAGGTGCTGCTGTGGCTGGTCCAGAGCTTCACTTTGAGAATCATGTGCTAAAACATACTTTTCAAAAAGATAAAAACAGCTGTCATACATGTATAAAATGAATATGTGTTAAAGATTTATTTGTTATATAACGAGAGAACTAGGAAGTTGTTAAAACCAGTTAGAGGGAAAATTTGAACAGACTTAAATAAACAGTCGGAGAAGGCGATGGCACCCCACTCCAGTACTCTTGCGTGGAAAATCCCATGGATGGAGGAGCCTGGTAGGCTGCAGTCCATGGGGTCGCTGGGAGTCGGACACGACTGAGCGACTTCACTTTCACTTTTCACTTTCATGTATTGGAGAAGGAAATGGCAACCCACTCCAGTGTTCTTGCCTGGAGAATCCCAGGGACCGGGGAGCCTGGTGGGCTGCCGTCTCTGGGGTCGCACAGAGTCGGACACGACTGAAGTGACTTAGCAGCAGGAGCAGTATATAATCAGTAATATTGAGATGAATTTGCCAATGGATGTAAAACTACTTAATATAGAGCAACAAACTGGAATGGGGTTCAGTTCAGTCAGTTCTGTCACTCAGTTGTGTCCGACTCTTTGCAACCCCATGAATTACAGCATGTCAGGCCTCCCTGTCCATCACTAACTCCCGGAGTTTACCCAAACTCTTGTCCATCGAGTTGGTGATGCCATCCAGCCATCTCATCCTCTGTTGTCCCCTTCTCCTCCTGCCCCCAATCCCAAAGTATTGGAGTTTCAGCTTTAGCATCATTCCTTCCAAAGAAATCCCAGGGCTGATCTCCTTTAGAATGGGGTTAGTTTTTCTAAAAACTAGTGTGTCTCTATAGGAGAAATTAATTTTCACTTTCATGGCTAAGAAACATTTGCATTACTTTCAGTTTTTCTACAACTAAACGTCTATCCTTACAGGGTTGTAAACTAGCTAAGACCATAGAAGGACAACCATAAGCCTGCATCTTTGTGGAATCTGACAATCTCCAGAGAGCCCCTGGATCATTTGGAGGGCTTGTGGAAACACAGCTTGCCGGGGCCACCCCCAGAGTTTCTGCCAGGGTTGAGGAGATTTGGAGCTCTGACTTCTTAAAAAGACTTCCAGCCGATCTTCCTGTTCTTTGCCCCACCTTCACCCTCACTTCCAGAGATTTCTGGCGCCTGATGTTTGGGGCAGGCTATGTTCCTTCTTTCCCTAGCACTATGTAAGTATTTAACTTTCTCTACTGGCTAAGCTGTCAGCTCTTTGGCCATTTGCTTTCCGGTGTCCAACGTTTTGTTGCTGTCACTTCCTCTCCTGTTGCTCTGTCATCGTGAGTTTCTGATTCCCTCCTTTAAAAATCCACATCCCTTTGTTGCCATTTTTGTAGAGTTTCAGAAGGAAGTGGCACCCACGGAATCCATCGTCTTGCCTCATGAGCCCTGTCACAGCACTCTGAAACGTGCTGTGGCCTGATTATCACTGTGCCTGTTTTAAAAGTGAGGAAAGAGACACAGAATTTACTTGACCATGAATCGACTTTTTCAGATCCCATTCCATTCCAGGCTTTTTCCACAAGAAAGATCATTCTAGCATGTTCTGGTGTTCCAAGGTCCTTTCACAGCGTGTCTCTCATTGGCTCCTCATTACAGTCCAGTGAGACAAGCAAAGCAGATATGAGAGTCTCCTTTTTATGACTGTGACGACTGAGCTCTGAAAGCGGAAGGGACTTGCCCAAGATCATACAGCTTAATGTGCTTTAAGCCTACTATTTCCAAGTTCAAGTTCCCAAGGTCAGTGTCCTTCCTCCTGATGACTCTCAGTTCAGTTCAGTTGCTCAGTCATGTCTGACTCTTTGCAACCTTATGGACTACAGCACGCCAGGCTTCTCTGTCCATCACCAACTTCCGGAGCTTACTCAAACTCATGTCCATTGAGTCGGTGATGCCATACAACCATCTCATCCTCTGTCATCCCCTTCTCCTCCCGCCTTCAATCTTTTCCAGCATCAGGGTCTTTTCCAATGAGTCAGTTCTTTGCATCAGGTGGCCAAAGTATTGGAGTTTCAGCTTCAACATCAATCCTTCCAATGAATATTCAGGACTGATCTCCTTTAGGATGGACTGGTTGGATCTCCTTGCAGTCCATGGGACTGTCAACAGCCTTCTCCAACACCACAGTTCAAAAGTATCAATTCTTCGGCACTCAGCCTGATAACTCTAGGGCCGCTTTAAAGAGATTTTTATATAATAAAACATCTGTGTGTGTGTGTGTGTGTGTTGTGTGTGTGTTTGTCTGTGTTAGTCGCTCAGTTGTATTAGACTCTTTGCAACCCCATGGACTATAACCCACCAGGCTCCTCTATCCATGGGATTCTCCAGGCAAGAGTACTGGAGCAGGTAGCCATTGCCTTCTCCAGGAGATCTTCCAGGAATCAACCTGGCACTCCACACTGCAGGCAAACTCTTTACCATCTGAGCCACCCGAGAAGCCCTAAAACACCCAGTTACTCTACATATATTTGCTGAATGCCTGCTGTGCACCTGCCGCTCTGGGTGCTGGGCTTCTAAGGAAACGAGATGACCGGGAGTAGCAGATACCGCTGGTGCTACCCACACCCATGTCTCTCATCTCAGAGGTCACCTGCAGACAGCTCCTGCATGTGCTCATGGCCTCCTGCCTCTCTGCCTGGGCTATCAGGGAGTGAGGATCTTAGGAGTGACCCTCGAATGATCAGGGGTGGGAGTCGGTGGATAAGCCTCTGAGCTTCCTTGCTCCACATGGGATACTTTTAGGCACATTTTATACAGTCTCTATGAGGGACCTCCAGGACTGAGCCTCAGTTGCCCACAGTTTTATTACACTCCCCCCAGCCCATTAACACACCATGGCTTCCTCTTTTCCTATCACTTCCCCATTTGCTCATATATGCCTTCTGGGATCACTTCCTCAATAAGTGACCTGCTCTCAAATCCTTATCTTAGGGTCTGCTTTTGGGCGGTGAGGGGGTGGGGGGGGAGCCACACAAAGATCCTGGGCTTCTAAAATCCAATTCCCTGCCCTTTTCCTCCCACCCTGAGGACACAGTCACCTCTCCCCTCAATGGTATAAGCTGCAGGAAGGAACGGACAGTGCTATTCATTCTGTATCTCGGGTGCTTAAAAAACTGCTTGGTACACGGCTCATGCTCAAAAAAATATTTGTTAATTCCATGAATAATGAGTATTGTTACACTGATCATAAGAGAGAGGAGTCCGAGAGACTCTCATGGAATGATGTAGGGGTAAAAAAGCAACAACGTCTGCCTCGTTTTTGTGTTTTAGAAGTACTGTTAATATCCTGAAGATTTCATTTTTGGCCATTGTCTCCCCCAGACCAGCGGAAAGAGGAAGGAGGTGGGAACCCGAGCTGTGGTCTGTGGCAGGCAGTGCTTGCCAGGAGAGGGAGGGTGCCTGTGAGGCTGGCCTTGGAGAAGCGGCTGTGAGTCACTAGCTCAGACTCAGAGGCAGCTGAAAGTGAGGCCATTAGCACCGCCGGGGACTGTTCCCAGGAAGAAGCCAGCTCTGACCTTAGTGCGTTCTGTGCAGGGGAATTCCTGTGACGCTGGAGCGGGGCAGAGAAGCTGAAGCAGAGCCTCAGCTCGCACTGAGCGCTAGTCTACACTAACTCTCAGCAGTAGTTTCAGGAGCTTGTAGGTTGGATGACATCTTGTGTTAAGTGTCTTAAGTCCCTGAGTTTTGATCGAAGGATGTGCTTTTTGAGTTCTTTTTCCTTCTGAGGCCATCTGGTGGCTATTGGGGAAAATTCAATCTCAGACTGAGAAGCTGGTTTTTTTTTTCAATGAGAGTTTATTCCAGACCAGTAATTCTCTTCTTGGCCTCTGATGTCCGCCCCCCCACCTTTTTTTTTTGGCTGTTCTTGGTTCTATAGTCTCAGCATCTTGGTTAATCAATAGCTACTGGGAAAGATGCCTTACGGGCGTGTAGAATCCTGGCTTTCCAAAATGATGTGTCCTGTAGTGTTGGTGAGAAAGAATATCTCAGATTTGTTTTAAGTTTCGTATTTTGCAAACTTTCCCCAGACATTATTTCCTTTAATTAGTATCTCTAATATTTGCCCACTACAATTGCCTAAAACATCACCTATTGCCTCTGTCACTTGACAAAACATACCTAAGACCTGTTCACTAGAAGCAGCATATCATTGAAACAAATTCAAGAAAACCTAAACAAATTGAAAACTAGATCATTTTCATAGCTTGGAAGACATAATACCATGAAGATGTCAGTTCTATCCAAATTCATCTTTAGATTTAGTGCAATCCCAATCAAAATACTGGCAGATTTTATTTTGTGGAAATGGACAGGCTGATTGTAAAAGTCATATGGAAATTCAAACAGCTGAGAAGAGTTAAGATCATTTGGAAGAAGAAAAAGAAAGCTGGGAGACGTATGCCAGCAAGATCAAGATGTATTAATATTATAAATCTGGAGTACTCAGGACAGTGGGGTATTCCCACTTCTACTCCATTTTGTTTTAAGGTTTCCTTGTTTGTGTGATTCTGAAGCCTGGGATGGAGAGTGTAGGAGGCATAGAGGTCCCAGTGTACATCTCTGCTTTCTTTCAGTTGTCTAAACCAGGCTAGGGCAAACCTTACTATAGGGTTTATGCAAGAACCATTACTGGTGACTCAGGGCTCTACTGGAGATTCAGGCAATCCATATTTCCCCCTGGAGTAAAGCACCCCTTTGTTTAAAACTCTGTGATGATTTCCCATTGGATTAAGGACAGTCTCAGCTCCTTAACTGGAGTTAAATAATCCTTCTGGCCCCTGCCTGCCTTTCCAGCCTGACTTTCTTCTACCCTCACCAACCCTTTTGGACGCCTTCAGTTCCTTAGCGACTCACAGACTCCAGTCCTGGGTTCTGGCATTAGTAAGTACATCTTTTGCTTGGTGTGTTCCTCTTTCTCCTGATCCTCTGCCTCCCTGTTTGGCCCACCCTTACTGGCCTCCCATGCTTAGGTTTAGACTTTCATTCCTTGGGGAGGGTGGATCCTGGCCTCCTTAGATTGGGCACAGTCCCCTTGTCACATGCACAAGGCACCCATTGCTTCTCCCTCTTTAAAGCACTCTGCACCCTGGTTCAGTGTCTCTCCTTCCAGCAATGTGACAACAGGAATGTATCAGTCTTGTTCACCACCTGTTCACATGTTTCCGGTTTCTAGAACAGTGCCTGGCACAGAGGAGATGCTTAATCAATATCTGTCAAACACAGGAATGAATACATGGATGCATAAATTAAAAAAACAAGTGAAACTGCCTGCAATGCGGGAGACATGGGTTTGATCCCTGTGTTGAAAAGATCCCCTGGAGAAAGGAATGGCTGCCCACTCCAGTATCCTTGCCCGGAGAATTCCACGGACGGAGGAGGCTTGCGGGCTACAGTCCATGGGGTAACAAAGAGTCAGACACTGACTGAGTGACTTAACACTGTCACTTCTTTCATAAATTAAAACCTCATACTTGAAAGGCTGACTTTGTACAATCAAACCTCTTAAGTCTCGACAAACTTCACAGTTGGGCAAAGACCAGCAGCTGACGACACACTGGTGCCACGAATGAAACCAGAAGTGCTGCTTCGGGCCTTTCCCCCGTTGCCAGAGTCTGCCCTCTCGTCTAAATGCTTGTCGGACCGGGCCAGAGAGTGGCTGGAACATAGCTGAGCATCTCCACCCCTGGAGCAGTAAAGCCAGTGTGGGCTCGCTGTGTCATCTTTGTGTGTGGAGTACAGAGTGTGGACCCGTTCACTCTGGTAGGCAGGAGAGAGACTTTGTTCTGAGAATCAGAGGTTTTGTCTTGTGGTGAGTTATAGCAGGAAGCCATGTGATGGGCGAGACCAAGCCATGTGCATCACGTAATGTCCCTGGAAGGCACTGCCTCTCGGGCTGCGTTTGCTGTTTTATGTGTTGGCATTGCATAAAATAAGCCACGTGTTTATGTTTACCAATTTATTTGTTCACATAGTTTTTCATTATGATGAAAGAATAAGTCTTCAGTATGACAAATTTAGAAAATGCATTCAGACAAAAAGAAGGAAATAAAAATCAAGTAATTCCATATCGAATAGTTCTGGGAAGCATACAGCCTAGGGCCTGAAAATGTTTTCATTTCAATTTCTCTTAAAATAAGAAGAAAAAAATGAACATATAACAATGAATCTAGCATGGATTCTATTCATCTTTATACTGGTGCCATCAAAAATATAATTTTCAGGGCTTCCCTGGTAGTCCAGTGGTTAAGAATCCGCCTGCGAATGCAAGGGACACAGGTTCCATCCCCAGTCTGGGGGGATCCCACATGCTGAGTCTGAGACACCAAAGCTTCAAGTCTGCTCAAGAGTCCTTTGCCCCAGATGTGGCATAGACACAGTGGAGATCTAAAGAAACATGCAACAGAGACATTGGGGCAACCAAGCCGGTGCCCACAACTCCTGAAGCCCACACTCTAGCGCCCATGAGTCGCTACTGAAGCCTTTTCTCTCGAGACCTTGAGAGAAGCCGCCTCAATGAGAAGCCCACGCACTGCAACTAGAGAGCAGCCCTCGCTCGCTGCAACTAGACAAAGCCCATCTGTAGCAAAAAAGACCCAGCACAGCCAAAAGTAAATAAATAGCTAAATAAAGTAACATTATCATTAACAAATACATATAATTTTCAACATTTTTTTGGTGAAGGAAGACATCCATGAAAGCAAGATTTCCTAAGGCCCACAAATGTCATGAGGTGATGCTGGTAGAAATAATCACTTTTAATATTTTGTTGTTAGCTCCCAGTGCACCCGTATCCTGTTTATGCAACACATGTTTACACAGATGTATATTTATATTGATTTTACAAAAATTTTAAAAAATACATTTACTCAGATTTATATATATTAACAACAATGTATTGTTGTTTAACATGCCTTTCCACATTAGCAAATGCTCTTCTAAATTGTTTTTCTTAAATTCAAATAAGTATTTAACTATAGAAATAACACTTTGAACATCCTTCTTCATGCCTGCATAGTATTCCAATGAGTGGAACCTATTTTTGTTGTTCCCAGGCTTTTGCTATCATAAATGACAGTAAGATAATCATTCTCACAGCAAAATCATTGAATCTATCCATGATTATTTCCTTGGAGCGAATTCCTACATGTATCATTTTGAACTTCATACACTATATATATATTAACAATGGATAAATCCGAGTGCAACTTGGATCTTCTTTGACAACTGCTGTAAGACACCCCAGGGCTTTGTCTTCCCTGTGGTGATGCTGCAGCAGCCTCTCCTTGCTTTAGGATGGACATGTGTGAGTATGTGATCATGGGAGCCTGGGGAACCCCTGTGTCCTGAGGTCCCCTCTCAGTGTGCGATGGTAACTCAGCAACTATTAGTCAAATGAACCAGTGGATGAATGTATACTTGGTGTGAATGTCAGTTCACAAACTCAGATAGTCAAGAACATTAAATTCTTTGTATTAAGTCAACTTGGGTTTATCCCATGTGTTGAACTGCTGAGAAGTTAAATTTCAGTGATTACTGAGTCTCCCCCGCAGCACCTGTCTTTTCCAGTTAGATCTTGAAACCTTAAGCTCCAAAACCTCATCTGAAATACTCTGCTTGTCCTGTGTCCCACTGGCTACTCTGAGACCCCGGTGTCTGTCTTGTATGTTCCTTTAGATCCTCGCTGTGTCTATGCCACATTTGGGGCAAAGGACTCTTGAGGAGACTTGAAGCTTTGGTGTCTGGGGCTCAGCACCCCTAGGTATACCAGTTAGCCGTCCATCCCTTCAGGTCTTGCTGGAAAGAGATGCAAGGCTCTACACTGCAAACTAGAAGATTCTCTCTTGGTACTCTTACTATGAGGACATACCTCTTCACTACATTTTCTTAGTTCTTATCTCTCTCTTCTTCAACCTTTCCACCCCCCAAAAAGCAAAGGAGGCATTGATTTACAGCTCTCTTGCTTTCTGTGCTGCAAAATCCAGAAGGTAAGCAATTTCAAAGGGCCTGACTTCTGGCTTGAAATCAGAGGAAAGACAAATACAGTGGAGAGCAAACCCAAGCTAGAATCTGCTGTAGATGGAATCATGAAATGTTGATGTTAACAGCGATACCTTAAAAAAAGAGACTCCTTGTTATAGTCATGCAATTGCCTTTGGGACAGGCTCAGAAGTGCTCATCTCAGCACTGGAGAAGTGGGAACTCTGATGTCATTTAAGTAACTTCTGCATTTTGATAGTAAGAACAAATCCCACAGATGCATACTTGAGCAAAAAAAGGTGTTTTTTCTTGTTCACATTTTTTGATCCCCCCCTCACCCCCATTTTGGGATTGATGTTCTCCTATGCAAAGCAGACCTGTATTCTTGCAGAGTTCCCTTGGCATTGAGTTATGTGGGAGTGAGACGGTGGGAAACTGTATGATTTTGAGAGGAAGTTGGCTTTTGTGAAGGCTTTGTTTGGAGTGTGCCATAACTGCACCTGCATTTCTTGGAGTGTCTTACAAAGAAACTTCCTTTTGAGAGTCAAAATGTTTCAACTGAAGTTGTTTTCAACCAGAGGGAAATGTTTGAGAGCTCAGCCTTTGTTAGCTCAAGAGCATTGTTTTATCTGTGGTGACTGAAACAGTAATTTCCTATGGGAAGCCTTTGCCATTGAAACAGACTTTGATTTTAGAAGCAAATGTTTTGACTTTAAAGGTGGCATCCAAGAGTTACAGCTTCTTCTAATAGCTCCCCAGCCATTTATTGTAGTGCTGTTGTAGTAAGATTCTTGGGCTTGAACAAGGAAACCTGCTCGGCTAATGTTGAGAGTGTTGAGAGGTGGTGTGGTTCAGCAGTGGGGAGCAGACCCCTTACAGCCTGGCTGGGGGGTTTTCAGTCCTCACTGTGCCGCTTCCAAGCTGGAATCTTGGGCAAGTGATGTAATTGTTCTGGATCTCAGTTTTTGCATCTATAAAAGGGGGGTGATGATAGTATGCACTTCCCAAGATTGGTGTAATTACTAAAGAATTAATGTAATAAAAAGCCCTTCAGTCAGTTCAGTCAGTTTAGTCGCTCAGTCATGTCTGACTCTGCGACCCCATGAATCACAGCACGCCAGGCCTCCCTGTCCATCACCAACTCCCGGAGTTCACTCAGACTCATGTCTATCGAGTCAGTGATGCCATCCGGCCATCTCATCCTCTGTCGTCCCCTCCTCCTCCTGCCCCCAATCTCTCCCAGCATCAGGGTCTTTTCAAATGAGTCAGCTCTTCGCATCAGGTGGCCAAAGTATTGGAGTTTCAGCTTCAGCATCAGTCCTTCCAATGAACACCCAGGACTGATCTCCTTTAGGATGGACTGGTTGGATCTCCTTGCAGTCCAAGGGACTCTCAAGAGTCTTCTCCAACACCACAGTTCAAAAGCATCAATTCTTCGGTGCTCAGCTTTCTTCACAGTCCAACTTTCACATCCATACATGACCACAGGAAAAACCATAGCCTTGACTAGACGAACCTTTGTTGGCAAAGTAATGTCTCTGCTTTTGAATATGCTATCTAGGTTGGTCATAACTTTCCTTCCAAGGAGTAAGCCTCTTTTAATTTCATGGCTGCAGTCACCATCTGCAGTGATTTTGGAGCCCAGAAAAATAAAGTCTGACACTGTTTCCACTGTTTCCCCATCTATTTCCCATGAAGTGATGGGACCGGATGCCATGATCTTCATTTTCTGAATGTTGAGATTTAAGCCAACTTTTTCACTCTCTTCTTTCACTTTCATCAAGAGGCTTTTTAGTTCCTCTTCACTTTCTGCCATAAGGGTGGTGTCATCTAGAGAAATCTAATAAGGGCCATAGCTTTAGTATTGTATCCATATTAATTTCCTGGTTTTGATTGTACTGTGACTACATAGGGTACTATTATTGAAGCAAGCTGAGCACAGGGTACACAGGAAGTCTTTAGTATTTCTATGTGAATCTAAATCTATTTCAGAGTAAGAAGAAAGAGCACCTGGAGGGGGCCTTCCCAGGTGGTCCAGGAGTTAAGACTTCGCTGTCCAATGCAGGGGGTGCGGGTTCAGTCCCTTGTTGGGGAACCAAGATCCCACTTGCCTGGAGGCCAAAAAAGCAAAATATGAAACAGAAGCAATATTGTAACAGATTCAATAACAACTTTAAAAAATGGTCCACATAAAAATATCTTTTCAAAAAAAGCACTTAGAGGCACTATATTTGATTGTGTGATTCTTTGAATAAGGTTTGTCTTTGACATGAGGCTGTAAGTTCTCTGAAGTTACGGCCCATGACTGCCCATCCCCCAGCACCTAGCCCAGTGCCTGGCCCATAGAAGGCCTTCAGTAAATATTTCAATGAATACAGAAGTTGAGATGCTGAAGGGGCTGGCCAGTAAGTGCCTAAACAACCAAAGAGAGACAAACCACTTCCTGTATCTGGGGAGTGGGAGGAAAGAGGCAAGAGGGCCATGCACTGATTTTTAGCGGAGCCTTCAACACACACTCATGCTCATACACATACACAATGCAAATTGGAAAAGTAGTTTGAGCCCATGGGGAAGGGGATATTTCCCCCCCTACTCTTCTTGAGTTCTTTGGGCTGGTCAAATAATTAAATTGACACAAAGCAGATGAGCAGGAGAAAGGAAAAAAAGGCAATTTAATTTGTATGTGTGGAGGTTTCATAGAAATAGGGCCCCTGGAATGACTAAAGCAGACTGTGTTTATATCATTTTTCGACAAGGAAATAATTTTTTTGTGAAGATTAAACAAGGGGCCTTGTGCTTGGGATAGCAGACCAATGAAGAAGTGACAAAAATTGTTTATACTGTTTTCTTAGCCTTGAATTCCTTAACTCTGGTGATAAGGAAACTTTCTATGCTCCTGGCATAGGGAGGATACTTTCCCATGGGAGATTTATTTCCTCCTTTCAGGGGGGAAAGAGAGGGTGTTGTAGTGTTTCTTTTTATATTATTTTTCCCCCCACTGGCTGTTTCCTAGGTAACTTTAATTCAAAATAATCACTGCGTCATAGCTTGAGGCAGACTGCTCTGAGTCCCAGCAAGTCCAATGCCAGAATTGATAGTACGCAGGGCAATGGCATACCATCAGGACCGCCACGTGATTCCTACAGTCAGGTAATGCAGCGGGCGTTCCTCAGAGCTGCAGGTGACCACAGGAACGTGGGATGGACCAATATTATCCAAATCCTGGGTGGCTCGGTTTGGCAAATAAGTGTAGATATTGTAGGGGAGGCATAACTTTATCTCTACCCTTTTAGGGTCTCTGCTGGCCCCGAGAATTAAACTGACATAAGACAGAAGCACAAGCTGGAATCAAGATTGCAGGAGAAATATCAGTAACCTCAGATATGCAAGTGACACCACCCTTATGGCAGAAAGTGAAGAACTAAAGAGCCTCTCGATGAAAGTGAAATAGGAGAGTGAAAAAGCTGGCTTAAAGCTCAACATTCAGAAAACTAAGATCATGGCATCCAGTCCCATCACTTCATGTCAGATAGATGGGGAAACAATGGAAACAGTGAGAGATTTTATTTTTTTGGGCTCCAAAATCACTGCAGATGGTGACTGCAGCCATGAAATTAAAAGACGTTTGCTCCTTGAAAGAAAAGCTATGACTAACATAGACAGTATTAAAAAGCAGAGACATTACTTTGCCGACAAAGGTCCATCTAGTCAAAGCCATGGTTTTTTCAGTAGTCATGTATGGATGTGAGAGTTGGACTATAAAGAAAGCTGAGTGCCGAAGAATTGATGCTTTTGAACTGTGGTGTTGAAGAAGACTCTTGAGAGTCCCTTGGACTGCAAGGAGATCCAGCCAGTCCATCCTAAAGGAAATCAGTCCTGAATATTCATTGGAAGGACTGATGCTAAAGCTGAAGCTCCAATCCTTTGGCCACCTGATGCGAAGAACTGATTCACTGGAAAAGACCCTGATGGTGGGAAAGATTGAAGGCGGAAGGAGAAGGGGATGACAGAGGATGAGATGGTTGGATGGCATCACCGACTCAATGGACATGAGTTTGGGTAAATTCTGGGAGTTGGTGATGGACAGGGAGGCCTGGTGTGCTGCAGTCCATGCGGTCACAAAGAGTTGGACATGACTGAGCAACTGAACTGAACTGACCGAAGACAGATTGATAGGAGAAAAGTATACAGATTTTCCAGAGGACAAAGACGACCCCCCAAGAAACCAATAGGCCACAGTGCTCATACGCTAGGTTGAACAAAGAATAGCAATTGTGGAAAAATTGCTAAAGTTCAGTCACTCAGTCGTGTCCGACTCTTTGCGATCCCATGAATTGCAGCACTAGTGAGACTAAAGGGAGATGAGAGTAATCTTAACAAGGTCTGTTTTTGTACAGATTTCTCTCTGCCTTGACTTCCCATCTCTGGTGGTTCTTTCCTCCTGTTATCAGGAGCGTTAACTGAGTCAAGTCATATGGCTTGCAGCACAACAGGCCAATAAATCAAGAGACGAGCTGTTGGGGCAAGGAGTAGTGACTTTATTTGGAAAGCCAGCAAGACTGAGAAGATGGAGGACGAGGGTCCCAAAGAACTTGTCTTACCTGAGTTAGAATTCAGGCTTCTTTTATAAGAAGAAAGTGGAGGGAAGGGGGAGGTGGCTGATCGTTGCAAACTTTTGGTTCCGGAATCCTTTGTTCTTGCAATGTCCATGTAGGTCTGGTCACAAAGTTCCTATAAACCTCCAATGAGACAAATGTTATTCTCTGTTCTGCAACATTTTTTTTTTTTAAATCTCTATGTGAATGGAAAAGTGTTACACCTTTAAAGGTCAGAGCCTTGAGAATGGGCCATCCTGTGTATTTCAGGCTACAGACAACATTCTTTTGCAAAAGGTGTAGAGCCAGCATGACTCAGCACAGACAACAGAGCACACAGGTGAGAGCTAAAGGGGTAGATCCGGTGTGGAGGCAAGGTCACTCTTCTCTGTTACAGGAGGGGTCTTTCACACGGGAGTATTAATTCCTGCCTTCAGGGGGGAAAGGAAAGGTCAGAATGACATTCTTGCATCTGCTATTCTTTAGCTAAAAATAGCCCTTATGCCAACGTGTCATTTCAAAAAAATTTTTTTTTGGCCATGCCACTTGGCCCATGGGACCTTAGTTCCCTTCAGTTCAGTTCAGTCGCTCAGTCGTGTCTGACTCTTTGTGACCCCATGAATCGCAGCACGCC
This sequence comes from Bos grunniens, assembly GCF_055505025.1. Classification (NCBI taxonomy): domain Eukaryota; kingdom Metazoa; phylum Chordata; class Mammalia; order Artiodactyla; family Bovidae; genus Bos; species Bos grunniens. The sequence continues at coordinate 15,286,852 of NC_141174.1, forward strand.
AGGCCTCCCTATGCATCACAAACTCCTGGAGTTCGCTCAAACTCACGTCCATCAAGTTGGTGATGCCATCCAGCCGGTGATGCCATCCAGCCATCTCATCCTCTGTCGTCCCCTTCTCCTCCTGCCCCCAATCCCTCCCAGCATCAGAGTCTTTTCCAATGAGTCAAGTCTTCGCATGAGGTGGCCAAAGTATTGGAGTTTCAGCTTTAGCATCGGTCCTTCCAATGAATATTCAGGACTGATTTCCTTTAGGATGGACTTGCTGGATCTCCTTGCAGTCCAAGGGACTCTCAAGAGTCTTCTCCAACACCACAGTTCAAAAGCATCAATTCTCCGGCGCTCAGCTTTCTTCACAGTCCAACTCTCATATCCATACATGACCACTGGAAAAACCATAGCCTTGACTAGACGGACCTTTGTTGGCAAAGTAATGTCTCTGCTTTTGAATATGCTATCTAGGTTGGTCATAACTTTCCTTCCAAGGAGTAAGCGTCTTTTAATTTCATGGCTGCAATCACCATCTGCAGTGATTTTGGAGCCCCCCAAAATAAAGTCTGACACTGTTTCCACTGTTTCCCCATCTATTTCCCATGAAGTGATGGGACCAGATGCCATGATCTTACCAGGGATGAACCCCATCCCCCCTGCAGTGGAAGTGCAGAGCCTGAACCACTGGACCGCCAAGGAAGTCCCCAAAGTGGCATGTTTTGAGATGACACATTCTGCCACCTTCATCATCTTTTCCTGTATTCAAATGCTAAATGCAATCACAGTTACTTTAATGCTGTTCTAGTCTAAGGAGTGATGGAATGCTATTTTGCTAGAATATCCTGGGAATCAGGGAAAGAGGGTCAAGCTCAAGAATTACGCTCTGCCACTGGCAGCATCAGAGTCACACCAAGTGAGTGATAAGCCCACCAGGATATCACAGAGTTCAAACTGATAGCACTATTTATGATTTGAAAGTATGTTAGAAATTGAAATCTCCTTTGATGTATTTGTGCCTCTAAGAAATACAAAGGGTTTTGGTGAGAATTAGGTTTCTATATTACAGAGTGTTAAATCAGACTTTTCAAACAATTCCTAGGCAAAACTTACAGAATCCAAAAGCATTTCCTAGATGTTATTCACAATGCCTGAATTACAAAGAGTTTTATTTAAGGTTATTTCCCATAATTCCAAATACTTACAATCTAGTGTTTTCCTTTGATATACATCCTACCCCTGGGAGGGTAAGATATGTAACGAATACTCTATAGTTCATAGAACTGGACAGAACCACTTCAGAACCTGTCTATGAAACCAAATATAATCCCTTGTCCCTGTTTTGTAAATTAAAAGGCTTCAGTCTCCCAGGCCTCCCATGAGTCTCAAAAGGTTGGTTCAAGAGTTAATGACTAGGAAATGTGAAGATGTAGAAACAAAGAATAACTCTTGGGTTGGGAAACTGGTAACACTTTAGACTATAAATCTGTCACACAGCAGAATCACCGAATTCCCAGTTCCCTGGAAGATAAAGGCTTGACATACATTCCTAAGTTGTCTTTACAGTAAGCAGATTCCCTGCCACGTGAAAACTGGTGACCACAAGCACATGGACCCTAGGCCAGTTGAAACCAAAAGGTTGATGATACTTGAAACCACTTCCGTGCCAACCAAGCCGAAAACTGTTCATGAGCTGATTGCGAGCCTGCGACCCCTCCCTCACATTGCCTTTAAAATACCTCCCCTGAAAGTCATTGGGAAGTTAAGGTCCTTTGAGCATGACCTGCTCCTTCTTATTTGGAGCCCTGCAATAAATACTCTTGAACACTAGTTTACTTAGGGCTTCCCTGGTGGCTCAGATGGTAAAGAATCAGCCTGCAATGCAGGAGACCTGGGTTCGATCCCTGGGTTGGGAAGATCCCCTGGGGGAGGGCATGGCAACCCACTCCAGTATTCTTACCTAGAGAATCCCGTGGATAGAGGAGCCTGGCAGTCTACAGTCCATGGGGCCGCAAAGAGTCGGACACGAGTGCACAACTAAACATAACAAACATAATAAATGCTCTGGACTTTCCAGGCGGCTCAATGATAAAGAAACCAGCTGCAAAATGGGAAACACAGATTCAATCCCTGGGTGGAGAAGATTCCCTGGAGAAGCAAATGGCAACCCACTCCAGTATTCTTGCCTGGGAAACCCCATGGACAGAGAAGCCTGGTGGGCTACAATCCATGGGGTCGCAAAAGAGTTGGACACGACTTAGTGACTGAACAACAATGACGACAGTAGATTCTCCGCTTTTCTTTACCACTACCTGGTGTCAGTAGATTGGCTTTCCTGCACGTGAGTGAGAGGACCCAAGGTCGGATCCAGAGTGCCCCCAAGTAGGCACCTGGTTCTTAAAGCCATGAACTGTGTCTGTGACTGTGGATCATCTTTGGTGTTCTCCACCACCCTCCTCATATACCATATTGTTCTGCAAATTGTTGGTAGTTTATATTGGCCACGCTGCACAGCATGTGGCATCTTAGTTCTCTGACTAGGGATTGAACCTGTGCCCCCTGCAATGGAAGCGTGGCATCTTAACCACTGGACCACCAGGGAAGTCTCATTGACAGATTTTGTAAAGCTCTCCACTGAGTTCTATTACCATATATAGACTTAATATATATTTATTATATTACTATTACTAGTAGTAATATTACTATTACTAATAGACTTACTGGAGAAGGGAAAGGCTACCCATTCCAGTATTCTGGCCTAGAGAATTCCATGGACTGTATCATCCATAGGGTCACAAAGAGTTGAACACTACTGAGCGACTTTCACTTCCCTTCACTTCCACTTCCTTCACAATAATCTTGCTATTATATATATATATATAATCAGTTGCATTTCTAAAAATTCTTAATGGTGTTATTATAAAATAATTATGTGTTTCTTGAAACAAATGCAAAAGGTACAGAAAGGTGTAAAGAAAATAAAATCAATCATAATTGTACCATATAACAACAAGCATGGTTCACAGCTTCACGTTTAACCTGGACTCAGAGATATTTTTCTGCACAAGAGTGGATTTACTAGTGCACAGTTAATAACTTGGTTTTTTTCACCCAATTATTATCTAGAGATTTCATGTCATTAAGTATAGATCAACGTCATCATCTTTAATGATATTATGTATGGGCTGTAATTTCAACCCCTATTGTTGAACATTTAGGGTATGGCCATATTTTCTTTAATATATGTTAAAGTTTAGTGGATATCTTTGCATATACTTTTAGGGGAAAGATCGCTGGGAGTGGAATTATTGTGACTACAGTTTAAACCCTGATTATATCCTAAATTGTTAAAAGACATTGAACACATGGACATATGTCTAGTTTCCCCACCTTGACCATAACTTCTAGAATAGAAGGCTTGTATGCCTAGGTGTCCTTTACAAATCCTAGCACAGCCCTGGGGACTGGCAGTGGTTTTGGCTGCAAGTTATGGAAACCAGCATAAGAGTAGTTTACATCAAAAAGCTGCTTAGTTAGCTCACATAATTAAGAAGTCTGGGTGTAGACAGCTAGGGGTTGCTGTAGCAGGTGGGTAGTGTCACCAGGGACCTGGGCTTCTTTCCCCCTCCATTTCAGCACACCCCAAGGACGCTATGTCCTTGGGCTTGCATCTGACCATGGAGGATGCCTGCCTCGTCACCAGGCGTGCTATCTTCCCACACTCTCATCCAGAGAGGAAAATATTTCCCAAAAGCCGCTCATGGAGAATTCCCCTTCTCCCTTTTGGCCCAGAACTGGTTACAAGGTTTCTTCCAGCTGCCAAGGAGACTGGAGAGGTGAGTCTTTGGTGTTTCCAGCTCCTCCTGTGAGAGGAGGAAGTCAGGAAAAGGCTGTTGGGTGGGTCACCAACAAACAGAGCCCAGTGCCAGGGCTCACATCTGCTCTGAGCTGGTATCTAGATCATCTCCTTTCTCCCTTCCTCTTAGTCTCCTGTGAAGAACTAATTCGTGTGGTGTCACAGTAGCTGTGGCACCCTCTGGGACAGTGTTCTTGGGACTGCCTGGGACTGACAAAGACTCTTGAGTCAGGCTCCTCTGAGCCCACTTCATGACTATGCCCTAACCTCAGCCTGTCCTTGCTGGGCTTGCATCAGCCCAGTTGCAGTAGCAAGAATCCTGCTAAGTAGGTTTAGGGAGATTCCCCCACCCTTGATAGCTGATCACTCTGGCTGTCTTGAGCAAGAATCCTGTTGATTTAGCAAGAATGCCCCACTCATGATGTCTCCTCTTAATGATTTCCCATCCACTGATATCCCGTCCCTCTCCTGGCTCCTTGGCTATAAATCCTCACTTGTTCTTGTGTTGGGAGTTGGGCCTGATCTCTCTACCCTACTGCAATAGTCTTGACACCTACTATGATGGTCCTAAATAAAACCTTCCTTCTCATTTCAATAAGTGTCAGAATTATTTTTTTCTATAACAGTTATGCTACCCTGACTTCTTCCCACCTGAGCATTTGATGGGGCTTTTTACTTGTTCTTGTGGGGGTCCTCCAAGAGAAACTCAGGCCCCATAATGGCCTGGGGCTGTGGAAGGTGGCACCACGGATTCTCAGGGATTGAGAAAGACTTGGATCGCTTCCAGTTTTAAAGGCTCCCTGTGAATTAAAATACAAAGAGCAGAACCCTAACAACATTATAAAATTTGATTTATTTTAAATGTTTGCCTTCAACAGATTAGTCCATTAATACAAAGGAAACACCGCAGTGGAACTGGCTGGGATGATCATTGAATTGGTGAACAATATTGACTCTTGGCGCACTGCATCTGGGGTGATCAGAATGAAGGCAAGCTTCAGGTTGAAGGTTGAGCATCATCTCCTTAAAATGCAGGTCTGTGCTTCTCAGTATTTCATTTGGAGGTCTTTGTGAATCTAAATTTGAGTGACTACATGCATGAGAGACCCCAGAAACAGCCCTCCAGAGAGCCCTGTGATCCCCTCAAAGGACGCAAGGCCTCAGATGCCACAATTTCACAATTAGCCCCTTGTTTCATTTCTTCCTGTCTGATTTCTCCTTCCTCTCCAGTCCCTGCGTCCCTCCTCTCCCAAACCCTCCATTCTCTTTTGATCCTTTCTTCCCCTCCCCTTCCTTCCTCCTTTTGAAAGTTTGGTCCTCTTGGGCTTTGGGAAGGACTGGAATCTGGGATCTGACTGGGAGGCTGGCAAGGAAGAGGGGAGCGTGCACCTGTGGGGTCACACAGGGGTCGCATCCGCTCCTGCCTGGGAAGGCGGAACTGAGGCTGGTGTGTGCTTCCCTGCCCTGGGGGGTGGGGGGTGGGGGGTGGGGGCAGACCTCCCCCCATCCCCTCTGCTTCAAGTTCCTGGATGTGGTTGTTGTTGTTTAATCGCTAAGTCTTGTCCGACTCTTCGCGACCCCATGGACTGCAGCATGACAGGCTCCTCTGTCCTTCGCTCTCTCCTGGAGTTTGCTCAGATTCATGTCCGTTGAGTCAGTGATGCTGCTCTAGCGGGATGTGGTGACACCCAGCAGACACTGACATGATAAAAGGATCAACAGCGTCCACCACCCCAGCATCATTTCTCCAGGATTGCTCTTTGTCGAGGAGTTCCTTAACCACCTCCAGGCGGGAAGCATCTTTTTCTTTTTCCTATGACCAGAGTGTATTGGAGGGTGGGTGGCCTCTATTTCTGCAGTGGCCACTACCCCTAGTGCTGATCAGGAGTTTGATTAGTTGAGGCCGAGAGCAAAGAGACATGGTCCTCGTGTCCTCGATTTGGGGTGAAATCCTGGAACTCCTTGGCTCTGGGTGTCTGTCCTTCTGCAGCACCAACTTCCCTACCCCCATTTTTTTAAAAAATCTCAGAGTCTTAATGGAGGCAAGACCCTAATAGTGTGGGGCATCTGGTCCTCGTTATTGGCCCCCCAGGTCACTCCGGAGCTGCCTGTCAGTCTCATCCACATGGCCCTGGGGAGGAGGGGGATTCTCTGCTGCTTTGCCTCCCAGAAACTCGGAGCCCCCCGGGGCCCTGTCTACACAGGCACTCCCTCCCGGGGCTCTGCTGTGGGCATCCTGGGGGGCTGTGCCCCAGACCAGGGCGCAGACACCCCCTTGCTTTCTCCTCCGACACCAACCCAGGCAGAGCCTTTCCTGGACTTTTCAGTCATTGCCTACAGTCTTCTCTGTTCTTCCCAAGTGTTTAGACTTCGGGGGTTGGAAGTGGAAGTGCTCACGGGCAGGTCTTAGCTTCTTCCCCTGTCACTCCTTTCTTGAAAAGAAAAGAACAAAGAATTCAGGATTTGCCTAAAAGAGGAGGGAATAAATATCTCAAAAATGTGACCCCGCTTCTGAGCACTCGCCACACACGACAGATCCCGGCCTGCAGGAGGTGGTTGTTGAAAAACGAATGAGTGAGAGAACGAATGGAAGCTGGGCGCCTGGCCTAGAGCTGCAGCTTGGAATGCACATCCCAGCCCCTGGCTGACCTGTTCCTGTGTGTCCCAGTGACCTCATCCATAAAGGAAGGATGCGATTAAATCATCTCCTGGATTCCTTCCAGCCCCCTAAACTCTAGATTTGGTGTCCACACAGGAAAAAAAAATGCCATCATTCCCCTGACCTTGACCAGGGCAGAAAGTTTCCTGAGTAATTCAGGCTCATGCACACAATTGCCTCCAAATATTTTTCCCTTCTCTCAAATGCCATCTCCTCGAAATCATCAAAACAAGCTGTTGAGAGGGCAACATTGTAAGTTTGTTGCTTACAGTGATGTGGAGAACCACACCCAGAGCAGGAGGACCAAGCTGGGGGATTTACTGAGACTTTGAAGACTGGCTTTAGGTGACTCTTTCAATGTAGAGGGCCCATGTTTGATCAGGATTGCTAAGAACTGTGATTTAATATTTGTGCCGACTAAAAAAGATGCACAACGTGAGAGTTGCGGGTTAAGTTTTATTTGGAGCGATTTCTCAGAGCTGTCACTATGGTAATTTTCAAACCAAGCTAAAAACCAATACAAATATAAATGAATATATGTTACTAATAATAAATATAAATGAATATATGAATATATGTCTTTAGCTCATTATTAATGAGAGCTGGTGAAATGTCACAACTTGTTCAAATGAGAAGTCAAACGCAAACATGTATGGAGTAAAGGAATGTTGAAATATGTTTACAAATAGATGGAAATTAGCTTTTTTCTTCTGGGGAATTGAGAGGGAAGTCAATTGAACTTCCATAGGGCAGATTTTATTTATATGTCCATAAACAAGAGTTATTTGCATTGCTATCACTTATCTCCAATTTACAGAGTTGTAAAATAGCTCAGAGGCCATGAAAGAGTCCCCATAGCATCACAGTCAGGTCACCTGGAAGAGTGTGCTCTAAACGATACATAGTTTTCCCCTGAAGCACGTTTTTTTTTTTTTTTTTCCTACACAATATTTATAAAGCACTTAATACTTGCAAGAAGTGGTTGAATACACTGGAATGGATAGTCTGCTTGGGGACTCAAGGCACAAAAACCTGAGCTATTTCTTTCCATCGTTCTGATCTGTGACGTGTTGACTATAGTTCCTCCAAGTGCCACACAATATTTACAAATTGGGCTCCATCATAAGGTTTCCCCTGGGGAAGAACAAAAGGTTCCACTGCTCTAAAAAAAAAAGTTTGAAAACATGGACCCTTGTCCAATGACTGCACTTTTATCAAAGAGAAAGTTAAGGTTTGGAGAGCGGAAGTGACCTGCTCTAGGGCACAGAACTTGTTAACAGACCTTCGGTTGGAAGATGGGGTTTGAGGATCAAGAAGTGTTCCTTTTGGCATTAGTCGGTGACACAAAGAACTCTCCTGGAAGGAAGGACTTAGGGAACAGGCTGTGACAGATGGTTTTCATCTCCTGTGCCCTTGGATGCTGGGAGCTTCAAGCAAACTTGCAACCTGTGTTAAATATCATTGTTTCGAATCCCTAATTAGACCTTGGAATTTGGCTTAAATGCTGCTTAGAGGATGTTCATTAACAGTGTTGACAGGGACACTCAGCATTTGTAAAATTCTTTACAGTAATCTAAGTCCTAACATTGTTCTGGTGCGTTAAGGAAGCATGTTCGCTCCCAGCTGAAAGATGACTTAAGTTCAGAGGATGGAGACTGGCTGATTCTGAGTTGTTTTTCTAACGTTCCCACTTTGAATTCAGAGCTTTACAATCCTTGCTTTCATCAGCCCAAGGAAGCTCCTTGCTGAATTACATCCAGGCCTTAATTCGCCAAAGTTGGAGTCATCTGCTCTTGGCATTTCCTAACCAATCTCAGTTTCCTCTCTCTTGGCCATCGTGTTGTCAAAAACCCTCATATTCTTGTTTGCATGACCAGTTTATAGAGGAGCTTTGTCTCCACAGACAGACCGTGGTTCCATCTGGCCCTGCCACCGAGAGCCTTGTGATTCCAGATGGAAAAATCCCATCCATCCCCCAGTTTCCAAAGCAGCCCCCCTCCCTGGGTTGTTTTATCTACAGCCAGCAGCACAGAGCCTCCACAAACAGTCCCTGCAGGGGTGGAAAGAGCCACTAATGAGGGAAACAGCTCTCTTCCATCCTCAAACCCTGTGAATGGAAAAATTCACACAGCTGGCTACACTGGTTGACACGAAGTGCTTTAGGACAAAGAAGCTGGGGAGGACTTGCCTTTATCACAGTTGTTAGGAAAAGGTCTACTGGTAAGAATAACAGTAATGCCAAGGAAAATTATAACTTTTCATCGTGACTGTAGCTATTCAACCATGTGAACTCTTTTTTTTTTTTTCTCTCTCTCTCCAAAAGATATCTTTAAGGAGCCCTAAGCATTTAGCTGGAATCTTTTGCTCCTGACCAGTTTTATCCATGTGTGTGTGTTTGGGAGAATAAAAAAGAAATGACCTGATTTTCTTTTGACATTCTTCTCTCTCATCCACCAACCAAAAAAGAAAGAGGAAGAGAGGAGGAGGAGGGCAGAGGAGACGCGATCTGAATTTGAGGACCAAAATCCCAGCCACCCGGAGAATGTCTGGGTTCTCCCCTTCTCCCTTCTTCCTTCTCTGTCTCACCGCCTCCCCTGGAGGCATCTGGGGCCTCACTCTCACCACTTATTTCTTCCCCTCTCTGCTGCAAGGGAGTCCAGATCTTTGGTTATCTGTTGATCACGTTGCAGTTTATCTGAGCCCTGTGCTTTCAGAAAGCTTGAGAGCTAAGACAGTAGAGAAATTGCCAAGGATAACCCTGCCTTCACAGATTCAGCTTATTCCCATCCCACCCTTCAGATAGGACCCACCCCGCTCCTGATGAGATCCATCCCGCCCTTCAGATGAGACCTGTTGTCCACTGTCCTCCCCACTCTCTCGCCTTTATAAAACCCCAGGCCCCCCTGCCTTTTCTCTGCGATGTCCTTCTGCCTTAATGAATGACCTCCCTCTTGTAAGAGCCTGAATAAGATCACCTCCTTAATTATCCGCTGCTGCCCATCCTGGGAGTCTAAAATAGAACCATAAGCACATTTGGAGTTAAGAAGGGGAATCACCCTAGCTGGTCTCGGGAAAGACATGAACATCACCCAGTTAATGGACTGGAGGTAAGGGTTCCCTGAAGCATGCATCCTCCTTCTGGCCGTGTTTTTCGCTTCAACATCTCAGAAGCAGTTGCCTTAAGAGGGAGTTTATAAATATACCTATGAAACAAAACAAATTCACACTGTGAGGTGGAGTGGTACAGGAGAGGAGGTGTCCTGGAGACTCTGTAGGTGCGGGGCAGGGGCAGTTTTGTTTCCTTTACAAAGATCGGGGGTTGCTCGATGACCCACTGACTGCCGGACTCTTTCCCATTCAGTACTTGTTCTCTTATATGTTGCTACTGCCGGGGGGTTGTGTGTTTGTACAGGGTTGCCATTTGTCAGAGATTGTTCCCAGAGGCCTGTGAGACAGAGACTTTTATTGGGGTCTGCTGGAGGAAGTTGGCTTTTCAAAATCAGGAAGCTTTTGGCTTGTTAAATAGAAAAAGGCAATGGCTTCTTTGGCCCTAGTGTGAGAGAGGCTTGGGAAAGCCAGGTCTTAAAATGAGCTGCTGCTCCTGCTAAGTCACTTCAGTCGTGTCCGACTCTGTGTGACCCCATAGACGTCAGTCCACCAGGCTCTCCTGCCCCTGGGATTCTCCAGGCAAGAACACTGGAGTGGGTTGCCATTTCCTTCTCCAGTGCATGAAAGTGAAAAAGTGAAAGTGAAGTCGCTCAGTCGTGTCGAACTCTTAGCGACTCCATGGACTGCAGCCTATCAGGCTCCTCCATCCATGGGATTTTCCAGGCAAGACTACTGGAGTGGGGTGCCATTGCCTTCTCCCTTAAAATGCACACTTACTGCTAATATCTGGTAGTTTAATTAAAGAAAAATAGTGCCCATAGTCTCAGTATCCAAACATAATAGGTGTTTAGTGTTTTCATTTTATGTATTAGATTTCAATCTCACATTTTTACAGTTAATGGCAGAACCAATTTGTGTCTTTACACTCTTAACATTATGTCATACAATAATTGTATTATTATGTAATACTATATGATATAATTCCATTGGGTTAATGCAGCATATTTTATCATTATTAAACCTTTCTCCTGATATTAGACTTTCAGCTTGTCTTTTTTTTCCTAATGTTGATAATACTGCAATTAACATTGTTATATATATATAACTTTCTTCTTTTGAAGAATGAAAGATAAATAACAGAGCTGATAAAAGGATTAATTAAGCTCCTATAATAGTGGTTCTCAAAACTTTTGGTCTCAGGACCTTTTTATGTTCTTAAAAGCAATTGAGAACCCCCCAAAACTTTTGTTTATATATTTGATATTTCCCATATTATCAAGTATAACAGAAAAATCTAAATACTTATCAATATATTTAAAAAACAATAAAACTCCATTGCATGTTAACATAAATTACGTATTTTTATGAACTATAACTAATACTTTTTCAAGTAAAGAAATTTATGAAAATGCCGTTGTTTTTTCAAATCTCTTTAATATTTAGTTTATCCATTCTCATATGTGCTTATGCATTGAATCTCTTGTGATATATTGTTTTGATGGAAGTATGCAAAGAAAACTGCCTTCCCACGGATATGGGATTGGAAAAGGGAAGGGGACTCCTTAGGAGTCCCTGGACCATACTTTGAAAAACATTGTACTACCATTGTACTACCAGCAGCATTGTACTACCAGCAGCACTCTGCTGGATATTTTTCTGATATATTTGCACTCAGAGATTAGCTGATACTGTAGTTCAATATTGCATTTTTTGAAATAGAGGTTCTGAGGAGCAAGCCCCATGGCTAAAGTCACCCAGCTGGTTGCAGTCACTTTAGTTTGCTCCAATTGACTTGGAGGCCTCAGCTGTCCTTTCGTCCGTTGCTGCAGAGGGCTTCTGGGAGCAGAGAGCGTAAAGGATCCCAGACTCCAAGTGCTCAGCAGCCAAGGGCTCGCCAAGTTCACAAATAAACAAGACGAATCTAGGCAAACATCCCGCTCCGTCTGTGGAAGAGTAATTCCTAGCTCTCCCTCTCTCTCTGTCAGTATTCAGTTCAGTCGCTCAGTCACGTCCGACTCTTTGCGACCCCATGAATTGCAGCAGGCCAGGCCTCCCTGTGCATCACCAACTCCCAGAGTTTACCCAAACTCGTGTCCATCGAGTCGGTGATGCCATCCAGCCATCTCATCCTCTGTCGTCCCCTTCTCCTCCTGCCCCCAATCCCTCCCAGCATCAGAGTCTTTTCCAATGAGTCAACTCTTCATATGAGGAGGCCAAAGTACTGGAGTTTCAGCTTTAGCATCATTCCTTCCAAAGAACACCCAGGACTGATCTCCTTTAGGATGGACTGGTTGGATCTCCTTGCAGTCCAAGACTCTCAAGAGTCTTCTCCAACACAACAGTTCAAAAGCATCAATTCTTCAGGGCTCAGCTTTCTTCACAGTCCAACTCTCACATCCATACATGACCACTGGAAAAACCATAGCCTTGACTAGACGGACCTTTGTTGGCAAAGTAATGTCTCTGGTATTTAAATGCTATCTGTCAGTATTACATACCCACAAAAAAGTGCACACATCATTACATGGCTCTACACATTTTTCAGAAACTGAGGACACCCATATTGTTATCTCTTTTTAAGTCGATTTTTGGATGACTTCTGTCAAGAGGCAGGGTGGGATAATACAAAAGTAAGTTGACCTGGGAGAATTTGTAAACCTGAGGTCTACCGATCTCTTGGGCTCTTTCTTCTTCTGTAAAGGTTTGGCCAAAAATATCTCACCAAATTTTTGTCTACCCTTAACCTTCTATGAGTCTGCATGGGGATATTTCGCAGGACTGGTTTGTGGGAGGGCCGCTCGGGGATCGTTTCTGTACTTCAGATTGGACTAGCTGGGGGAATAAAGCAGGAAGCCTTCCATCTAGTGGTGAAAATGTGTATTGCTGTTTTGTTCAACTTCAAGGCTGAGCTTTCGGAAGCAAAGTCCTTTTCTTCTCATCCTCACCTGCCTTAATTACATAAGTTTTAATTGTGCTACAGTCACAATACTTAATTGTCTCAGCTACAATATAATGAGTGAAGGGAATACACTTGTGATTTGGCTGACCACATGAGAAGGGGTGCCCGTTGCGTTCATAGTTAATCGTTCTGAAACACTGGCTGCAGGCTCTGCTATGCCCTCATGCGCACTTTGGGCAGACCAGCAGGAAGGCTGAAATTATAAGTGTCCAAGGGATCCTATGTCTGCCTTAAGACTTCAGCCTCCAAGGAGGGGCACTAGCTGGAGTTCTTTTCTAGAGCATATCTTTAAAAGGGGGATTGTTGGGACTGTCCCGTATTCCAACTGATTCTGGTGTTTACCCATGAGATGGGCTATTATAAAGAACAAAACTCTGGGCAGAGGCAGGGAAGAAGTCTGAGTTGGGTAGCAGTTGGCTGGGTTTCGGTGGAAGAAGCAGCCAGGTGCTGGAGGTGATTAAGAATTATACCTCCTTCGCTTGGCCCCACTCAGAGCCTTGTTGTAGTGAATCAGGCAGGGATGAAATCTCAACAGATAATCCATTTCTAGCTGGTAAAGAAACTTCATGACATGACCAAGGTCTGGCAGGGGAAACAACAGTTGTGACACCCAGCCTTGAGACTACGAAGAAACCAGCCTACAGTACCATCATGTGCCCGGCCAAACTGAATTTCAAAAATAAGAATAAAAGACGTTTTTATGTCTGTCTACCTCTTCGGGGGACAAAAGAGGAGTTGGCGGGTTAGACTGATCCCCACTAGTTTACTCATTTTAAATAGTTATTGGACATTTCCTAGGAAGCCAGGCTCTGTATTGGGTGCTGGAGTTCAGAGTGGCAGAAATGCACAGTCTGTATCCTGGTGGAATGTATAGCCTAGAGATGAAAAGTGAATGAATAATTATATAGTGTACACCTGGGGAGTCGTTGACTGGCGATACGTGTGAGTTAGGGAGGGTGTGTGTGAGGCAGTAATAAAAGCAGGTGCAAGATGGTGAGACAGGAAGGGACAGGGTGCTTTCGGGGAAATGAAAGACAGTGGGTTCTGAGAGAATGGGGAAGTGGAGGAGATGAAGCTGGAGAGTGGGGATGGGAGGACACCTCATGGGTTTGTACCAGCTTTATCCCCAGAAGAGTGGGATAAAGAAGAGGGGCGTGGTCAGAGTTGCATTTTTAAAAAGAAAATGTATTTATTTGGCTGAGCTGGACCTTGGTTGCAGCATCTGGGATCTTTCTCGTGATGTGCAGGATCTTTTCAGTTGTACCACGTGGGATCTAGTTCCCTGACCAGGGATCAAACCTAGGCCCCCTGCCTTGGGAGCACAGAGCCTTAGCCAGTGGGCTACCAAGGAAGCCCCCGATTTGTACTTTTGAAAGCTCACACCGTCTTCCCTGTGCTGTACGGATGGCATGAGCACACAGGAGGGGATGGGAGGAGGAGAGAAGCCAGTTGGGAGGCCACTGTAATAGCTCAGGAGCGAGGTGATGGGGGTCCGAGCTAGGGACGTAGAAGCGAAGGGTGTGAAGAGAGGACTGGGATTGCCAGGCTTCCCCAGGGGCCACAGCTAAAGGCTATTGTAGGCTCCTGGAGTGAAGGGTTGTGATGGTTAGTGGTACCAAGTCCAAGCTGGTACTTCTCAGTGTACAACAGGCCAATAAATGGAGAGATGTTGGGGCAAGGAATGGTGAATTTATTTGGAAAGCTAGCAGACTGAGAAGATGGCAGACTAGGGTCCCAAAGAATAGTCTTCCCTGAGTTAAGAATTCAGTCTTCGTTTATGCTTAAAAGGAGAGGGAGTATGGTTGGTTGCTGCACACTTCTTGGTGCTGGAAAATATTGCTTCTGCTGCTCTCCACATATGTCTGGTCACAGTGTTTTATAAACCTCCAAGACAAATATTATTCTCTGTTCTGTAACTTTTTATCTCTATGTGCATGGAAAAGTGTTATCCTTTTGAAGTTCAGAGAATGGGCTATCCTGTGTATTTCAGGTTATAGGCAACGTTCTTAACTTGAATCAAGAGTAGTAGAATACAAAGGTTAAAGCAAAAGAAACAGATACAATATAGAGTCAGATTTGTATTGTATTCCCTATTGTATCAGGACCTTGGTAACCTCCTGGGTAGGGATAGGCTACCCACGCCAGAATTCTTGGGCTTCCCTCGTGGCTCAGCTGGTAAAGAATCTGCCTGCAATGCAGGAGACCTGGGTTCGATCTCTGGCTTGGGAACATCCCCTGGAGAAGGGAAAGGCTACCCACTCCAGTATTCTGGCCTGGAGAATTCTATGGACTGAATAGTCCATGGGGTTGCAAAGAGGTGGACACCACTGAGCGACTTTCACTTTCACTTTCGGAACACTGTATCAGGACCTTGGTAACCTCCTGGGTATGCGGCTATAGGACACAGGCTCCTTTTGATTCTGAGCAGCGCCTGAGAGAGTGAGTCGTCCATGCAATATCAGTAACAGGACAAGGTTGTCTTATCATTGTTAATGAGGAATAATTTTAGAGATTTTCATTAATGAAATAAGAAAATAAATGAAATAGTCCGTATGAATGTTATTAAATTATCTTTCTGTCAGGCCGGATTGCAAACTTAGTCTCTAACAAATGATTAAAATTAATAACTATTTCTAAAGACTATTATTTAATTAATTTAATTTGTCTGCACTGGGTCTTAACTGCAGCACGTGGGATCTTCCATCTTTAATGCGGTGTGTGGGATCATGAGTGACAGCACGTGAAGCCTTAGTTGTGGCATGTAGCATCTAGCTCCCTGACCAGGGTTTGAATCCGGGCTCCCTGTGTTGGGAGCATGAAGTCTCAGCCACTGGACCACAGGAAAGTCCCCTAAAATTAATGACTATTAAAATTACTAGTAGAATTTTGAAAAGCAGTGGTGTCCAAGATAAAGATACAAAAATTAATAGCTTTTCTCTTTATTAACAAATGGAGAGATTTACTTCATACTCTTAGATGAAACAACTTATAAAATATAACTTCTTGCAAAATTAATATATAAGTTCAGTGCCCTTCTAATCAGAATCCAAATATGTGTGTGCATGTGTGTGTGTGCACTTAAATCAGGATTAAGTGATTTTAAAGGCTTACCTTGTTGATTCGGTTGTCTAAATTTCTATGTCTTTGCTCAATTTTTGCCATTTGATCTTATACTGAGAATGGTGTGTTAAATTTTCCCTGTAGTGTATTTCTTTCTGTTTTTCTTTGCTTTTCTGTTTTATATAGGAGGAACATTCACTATCCCCACCCAAGAATAACCACTATCTTTGTTCTGACACGATGCATGTGTGTGTGTGTGTGTGTGTGTGAAGTCGCTTCAGTCGTGTCCAGATTCTTTGCAACCCCACGGACTGTAGCCCACCAGGCTCCTCTGTTCATGGGATTCTCCAGGCAAGAATACTGGAGTGCATTGCCATGCCCTCCTCCAGGGCATCTTCCAGACCCAAGGATCAACCCTGCATCTCTTATGTCTCCTGCATTAGCAGGTAGGTTCTTTACCACTGTTGCCACCTGGGAAGCCCCAGTAAGGCCAGTCACTTATAAATTACTGTTGTGTCATATATTACTGACTGTATATGTGTGTGTAACTGTTCATATTTTAAATTAGTATTATCCTTGAGAACAATTTAACAATATTTAGCACATGCTCTAAGACTGTTAACAGACTGTGATCTATATTTTATTTTTTTGTAAAACTGTGTGGCTTTAGAGGAACAAACAAGCAAAAGCAAAAATACAGTTTAATAGCTGTCTCTCTTACCAACGCTGAGTCTCTCAGTCCTGGGTGTGGGGGTAGGGATGGGGGGGCATTCTTCCAGTTTCTGTTGCAGTTGAGTTTGTTCATTTTGGAGCTCCAAGACAGGCTTGCTGTCAGAGGATTCTGGTGCTTCTTGCCTCTGAATGAAGGACAGCTCTGGAATCTGAGGGTCTGGGCAGAGGAAGCCAGAACCCTCTCTGTGCTATTCCATTTCATATCATTCTAAGAAGTCCTGGTTTTGATGCACTAAATTGATCTCAACTGATTTGATAGTGCTGCACCACGTGAGGAAGTCACTGTACTGTTCCATTCAGAGGCCAAGAGTCTGGTAATAAATTGTTCAGAGTCACATACTCACAAATGGCAGAGCTGGGTCTAGAACCCTAGTCACCAGGATTAAAGGCCAGGCTGCCTTCCCTGCATCATCCCGGGAGGCCCGTGGGTGCATCTTGTGGGTGTGACATAACCTCTTCCTGGGAGGTCACTGGGTCAGAGTGCACAGGGCAGAGGTCAAGTCTCTGCGGACACAAGCAGTGTACAAAGGGCCCCCACTACCACACTGGAGGCCTCATAGAGCCACCTACTCCCTGCCCCGCTGCGCTTTGCTCAGGGTCAGACTCAGGTGCTACAGCACCAACAGCTCTGCTCTGCAGCCTGGAGTTCACAGCAGGGAGGGTGTCTGGCTTCATTTCAAGCTCATTCACATGCTTAGTTAGGCTAGCGATATTTTGCACATATTGAACAATTATTTTCTCATCACTTTCCAGCTGTTAGAGAAACGTGCATCAGACCCATTGTTTGACTAAGGTGCCTGAGTCAGCGGAGCCTAATCCCAGGCCATTGCCTGGGGGCTATGAACCTCATGGATTTATGTGCTTAGTTGCTCAGTCGTGTCTGACTCTGTGACCCCATGGACTGTAGTCCGCCAGGCTCCTCTCTCCCAGGCAAGAATATTAGAGTGGCTTGCCATTTCCTTCTCCAGCGGATCTTCCTGACCCAGGGATCAAACTAGCGTCTCCTGCATTGCAGGCGGATTCTTTACGTGCTGAGCCATCAAGGAAGCCCTGATGGATTCATACACTGTCATTTTTGCCATCCTTCTCCTCTTCTCCATCCTTCAAAGTTCAGCTGAAGCCCCACTTTTGCCATAATGTCTTCCCTGTCCATTCTGACCTCACAACTCCTTCCCTTCTCTGAAGAACTCATCGTTCTCATTTTGTAAAGTTTATACTTTAGAAACTGTCTTGTTTCATATTGCATTTTATTTCATGAAGGTTGAGACTCAGGCTTATATACTGGATCCACCACTGTTTATCTCAACAAGTCACTTAACCTCTCCCCATCATAAATTGCCACATTTTAGGGCTTTTATGAGAAGTGCAGGAACTGGTATCTGTAAGGGCCCAACATGTTGTATGATCTTTATTATTTATCTAACATACATTTGTCAAGTCCTTGCCATGTGCAGATACTGTGCTTTCCTAATTAAGAGAACTAAAGTGCTAGGGTTGCATTAAGGACCGTGGGAATACAGTAACAGAAATCCTGGTCTCTGTTCCCTTGCGGCTTATAATCGAGTTGATGTTACTGAGCTTTGTACTGCTTGTTTCACAATAGACAGGCTGACCAATCGAGAGGTGAGTTGTTGGGGGCAAGGAGTAGCAACTTTATTCGGAAAGGCAGCAAACCAAGAAGACGGTGGACTCATGCCCCAAAGGACCATCTTGCCTGAGTTGGAATCCAGGCTTCTTCTATACTAAAAGGAAAGGGAGTAAAGTCAGACATTTCCTGATTTCGGTCAGCCTCCAGAGGACATGTGTTAATTTCTTCTTCTGTGTAGTCATTCACAGGGGGGTCTGGTCAGGATATTTTCTATGAGCTAAACAAAGGTATTGCAGCTTAATGCTCATTACCTGAAAGTCAGGGTTCTCAGAGATGGATCATTATGTATAATTTAAGCGACATCCCTTTAGTGATTAACTGGTAATAGAATGCAAAAGATTCTCCCCTATTACGTTGGTCAAACTCACATGACAGGCAGTTTGTGATTATGTGCAGAAAGGAGCCCTGTCTGTGACAGATGCTAGAGAAGGTCAGAGCTCTATATGTGTGGGAAGAAGAGGAAATGCCAAGAAAACTGGGATTTTTCTTCATTCAATGCTGTCCCCAGTGCCTGGAGCCATGCCTGTGGGTGCTCAATAAGTAAAAGTGAATACATGAATAGCTTGGAGAGATCTTCAATATGTCTGGGCTGTGCTTGTCAAATTACAGGTCAGGAAACTCAGTCCTGAGGTCAGCCCCCTATAAGGTCCCGGGGAATCCAGACAACTGGGCTGGGAGCCTCCTGGTCATTTTCTTCAGGACCCTCTCCCTTTTGCCTCAGGCCAGGGTGGTTGGGTCAAGCCAGATGTGCCCTGGAATCTTAATACTACAGATGTACCCTGTAGTATTAATACATGGGTTCTATGAATTTGTGATGACTTAGGTAAGGGTTAAGCTGCTTTTCCTTTTAAACTATCCAAGGAGTTCCCCAAATGATAAGAAATATGAACAGAGTTATATGGAGAATGTTTAGTCCATTTGAAAGTAGTTCAAGAATTTTAGAAGCACTCTTTTCAAAACAATCAACTTGCTATTTTACCACCATTAATTAATTGGCAGCTACAATAGCCCAGAAAGTTCCACATGGCTTTCTCTATAAACACATTGAATACTCACCTTCAAGACTTTAAAAATAGTCTGTGCTCACACTGGTATTTTCCTGAACTGGGAATTTGAGAAGGACACCTTCTGTTCAATCCTCTCCACCCAGCACACACAGAGAAAAATTTAGAAAATGTAAAAAAAACATAAAAAACAGCCCAAATTCCGCATCCCCACATTCTCCACAATCTCATTTTCCTGCAACTACTATTGTTAACTTCTTGGCTTAATCCCTTGTAGTCTTTCCTTTTTCTTATGCTTTCCCCCACTAGTTTAGTTGAGTTCACTCTGCATATTTAATTTTGTTGCCTGTTTCTTTTACTAACATCAAAGCATAAGGTTTTCTCCTTTCATGTTAAGCTCTTTCTAAGTCTCATGCTAAATAGCGGCACAATACATCACACGCAGCCCATCTAGGGATTTCAAAGCCTTGTGAAGACGTTCTCCTCTTTGCTAGAGAGCTGGCTTCTCTTATGTTGTGGATGGGGGCCCAGAAGAATTTGGAGGATGCTTCCCTTGGTCTGTGGGGGCAACTGGTCCTGGGAGGTGGCTCTCCAGAATCCCTTTTGTAGGGCTGGCTGGCTCTTCACCTCCCAAAGCCTGGCAGGAAAATGCAGCAAGTAGCATGAAGCCAACAGGGCTAGCTTGGGAACGGAGAAGAGCCAGCGGAGAATAAACCCAAGCCCTCAAAATATACTTGAATGAGGACACAGCTGCCCATTAGAATCAGTACTCAGAAAGCCCAAGAAACCAGCACTTCCTGTTTCTATGACAACTTGGATGGGCTTGGGAAAATCACTTCATCCTGTCTCTTTGGGCTTCCGTCCGTCTCCTCTGCCAAGTGATGGGCATTTCTCAAGCTGGGGAGCCTGGTGGTATGCCAAGGGAGCCATAAGGTCATAGCACATACATGGCCAACCTCTTGGAGCATTCATTTTATTCAATTATTTCCGAATATCAGTTAAAACATAAAAACAAAGATGGCTACCTCAGGGAATAGAATGCAAAATGTGCTTTTGTTGTAAAGATGAAGCACAAGTCTTCAAAAAGATTTAGTGCCAGACAAACCAAGATGATTGGTCACCCCGCTCTGAAGCCTGACTGAGCACCTATACCACCTGGATGGCTCTATAAAAATGACAGAGACACTCTGATTCAGTGGGCTAGGAATAGTTTATCCTGAGGATAGACACACAGTTAAAATACAAGGTGGGGAGTGCTTCGAGAAGACACATGACGTGACGGTTAAGAGGCCAGGGCTTAGATGTCAGATCTGCTCATGCTCACCAGCTGTATGCCCTTAGGCAAGACAGGTAACCTCTCTGAACAGGTTACCTGAACAGGTAACCATCCATGTCCTCGTCCATGAATGAGCTAACAGTAGGACTGAGCTCGCAGGGTTGCAGGCTTTGGGAGTTAATACAGTAAAGTACTTAGCAGAAGTCCTGGTGTGTCATAGGTTACCAGAGATTTAACTTGGTTTTGCAAGAGCCCATGTAAGTTTAGGTGCTTCCCTGGTGGCTCTGATGGTAAAGCAACTGCCTGCAATGCGGGAGACCCGGATTCAAGCCCTGGGTCAGAAAGATCCCCTGGAGAAGGAAATGGCAACCCACTCCAGTACACTTGCCTGGAAAATTCCATGGATGGAGGAGTCTTGTGGGCCACAGTCCATGGGGTCGCAAAGAGTCAGACATGACTGAGTGAGTTCACTTTCACTATGTAAAGTTTAATGTGCTTTAGGAGCACAGAGAAAGGAGCCCATGAGTCTGTTGGGGAGACCTGGGAGTCGGGATGGCATTCCAGGTGGGGAAGGGCATGTGTCAGAATGCAGAGATTGGAGCATGGGTGCCTGATGAGGCAGTGGCTCTGCATTCAGGGCAGAAGGGACGAAGATGGGAACTTGGATGGGGCCGTGTCTCCAGCCTTTGTGTGCACAGGAGAGGACTGACAAGTGGGAGCCATCAAAGGTTATAATCCAGGAGAAATGCTCCAGGCTTGTGACTTAGACCATACCGGTTGCTGAGGGTGAGAGGCTGCTGGGAAGTTCCAGGTGAGAAGTGATGAAGGCATGAGTTTACTCTGGTCAGGGTAGCTGAAAGGCACACAGAGTGCCATCCTGTTAACCCAGCCCAGTGTGGGCCGCTGAGCCAGAGCGCTGCCTTCCCCTCGGTCATCATCGGAGTGACCTTCCCTCTGCCAGCAAGGGCCCCAGGCCTCTGTCATCTGGGCTTGGCTGGCTCTCTCCTTCCAGCATGCAACTCCAGACTGTTCTCACCATTTCATTTCTTATCTGATGGCTCCATTCCATGTACACCTGTGGAGCATGTATATTTCCCTGAAGTTTTCATCAGGAGGTGAAAAAGAAAGCTTGCATCACATTCCTTGTTATAAAACTCATGAAATTCTCCTTTAAACATCTCCACTCCTTCCTTAGTTTCTTTCCAGCTGCCAGACACCTGGTTCCTCTATTTCTGCTTTGATGGCCTCTAAAACTGCCCTTCTCCAGTGGCTCAGTGGTAAAGAATCTGCCTGCGATATAGGAGACCTAGGCTCAATCTCTGGATCGGGAAGATCCCCTGGAAAAGGGAATGGTAACCCACTCCAGTATTCTTGCCTGGAGAAATCCATGGACAGAGGAGCCTGGTGGGCTGCAGCTATTTGCTGTGGACATTGCCAATTCATAGGGAAAAAAGCTAATGATTTAATGGCAAAAATGGCAAGGGACATAAAAAATTCATAGAAGAAAGAAAGTTGATCGCTGAGATTAAAAAAAGATTCATTCTTTCTGACAATCAGAAAATACATATTGAAAAAAAGATATAATTTTTAACCCATCCGCTTGACAGAAGTTTGAAACAAAATGTAGAGAGAGGCACTGTGAAACAGTTTTGTAGGGATGCGAACTAGTGTTCTTTCTGGATAGACTCCTGGTGGTGTTCATCCAGAATCATTCAAAAAAAGAGTTTCTAACCTAGTAACTCTCTCTACTTCTCAGAACTTTTCTGTGGAAGCAATTAGCCACTCAAGTGAAGATGTTCATTCTACTGTTTGTGATAGAAAAAGGAAATTTAAACAGCATTAGAGAATGACTAAACACACCATGGGTTTTCCTGGTGGCTCCGTGATAAAGAATCCGCTGCCAATGTAGAAGATGCAGGTTCGATCCTTGGGTTGGGAAGATCCCCTGAAGAAGGAAATGACAATGTACTCCAGAATTCTTGCCTGGGAAATCCCATGGACCGAGGAGCCTGGCGAGCTACAGTCCATGGGGTCACAAAAGAGTTGGACACAACTGAGCCACTCAACAACAACAAAGCATGACATAGCTCGTCCAGATAAAGGAATATTTGCAATATAAAAATATTGCTTTAGAAGAACTTTTAATGGCATGGGCAATGCTAGTTATATAAAACCAGGTGAAGAAAGTGAGATAATAAAACTGCATATATCAATAGCGAAAATGTGCATAAAAATAATGGAAGCCAATAAAGCATTAGCCTAGTTTCCCTCAAAGCAGTTTGTATGTGCTTGTTTACTTTTTTTTTTTCCTTTCATCAGACTATGTGACTCCAGCGGCTAGAAATTAGGTCAGTTTTGTTCTGGATTCTTAATCAGCTTCTTGTTCTATGTTAGGCATTCTTTAAGTTGAATGATCGGATGTGGTGGGAGTCTATTAATATTTTCTTCTTTATATCTGGTATTTCCCTAATTTTCACAATAAATATTATGTTACAACTCTTTCTGCAGCAAATAATAGAAATGGAATTCAAGCTGGTTTACAATTTGTAATGGGCAGAATAATGGCCCCTCAAAGATGTCAGGTCCTAATTCCTGGAACCTGTGAGCATTACTTATTTGGGAAAAGGACCTTTGTAGATGTGATTATCCTGGATTATCCAAGTGAGCCCTAAATGCCATCACAAGTGTCCTTCTAAGAGGAGGGCAGGGGAAGATTGGATGCAGCCTGAAGAGGGGCAGTGTGGACACAGAGGCTGAGGTGGGAGTGATGTCACCACTAGCCAAGGAATGCAGGCAGCCACCAGGAGCTAGAAGCAGCATGGAACAGATTCTCCTCTGGAGCGAGCACTGCCCTACTGGCAGCCTGATTTTGGTCCAGCGATACTGATTTCGGGCTCAGGATTTCAGAATTATAAGAGAATAAATTTCTGTTATCTTATATTGAATTTCTTATATCTTATATTGAATTTCTTATATCTTATATTTAATTTCTTATATCTTATAACTTGGTGACTTATGTCATCAAGTTTGTAGTGATTTGTTATAGCAACCACAGGAAGCTAATACCCCCAAATGTGTAGAATTTGGGGCTTCCCATGCTAAGAAGCTTTGAGTGGAGCTGACTCTGAGGTCCTCAAACAATGTGGTTCCAACCCCAGGACTGAGTTCATTTTTTTCTCCCTGTATCCACACATAAACATTCAGGGAAAGATTCTGATTGGTCATCTTGAGTCATGTGCCCAACTGCTGGACCAATCACTTAGGCCACGGGTAGGGTCAATACTGTGATTGGTGGCCCTGTCAGAATCCCATGGAATGTGGGAAGGATAGTGCATCAAAGGAAAGACAGGGAGGTGGGAGTAGGATGCTAAGCTCAGGATGCAAGGGGTATTGGGCAAAGCAACAGAAATCCAGAGAAACATATATGTGCTCTGAAAATGAAAAACGATAGTCTTTCTCAGGCTTCATGAACTTTCCTAGAAGCCCTTTATTAATTTCTGAAACCTAGCCAAGCTCATAGACTTTGAATATGAAGCGATGGCAAAGATCATCTGGACCCATTTCCTCATTTCACTGGGAAGCTGAGGCCTAGAGCTGGAGATTAACTTTCTCATGGTCACACAGCTAGTAGGCTGCAGAGCTGAGGCAGGACCTGGAGCTGATTCCCAGTGCAACTGCGGCTTCTCTGTCTCTGCCAGCAGTTGGCACACCTCCTACCTCTAGCACCTGCTACCCTGAATCTGGCCTAGAGTCTAGGCCCTGGTACTTCTAGGGTCTTTGTCTCTCTCCTCACTCCCCACCTAGGAAGGTAGCTCTGAGAAAGACGCAGTAGGACCATGCCATTCCTGTCACGTGACTTTTGGACCCAGTTTATTCACCTGCAGATTATAACGGATAACAATTCTTACTGGAAAACATTGTGAATGAATATGTCTGTAATTACCAGCACTGCAAACATAATAATAATAATAATTGACACATTTGTTGAGCTTGCACTTGTGGGCAATAACTTCCCTTAGTTTCCTAATATGCGCATCTACAGGACCTCAGCTCATTCAAATGAATTTTCTTCGCTTCTGACCTGGTTTCAAGCTGTCTGCAACTTTGTCCTTTCTTTCTCCAAGACCCTGTGTTAACTAGACTTTTCTGCACCTTATCATTTTTTTTTTTTGATATGGATCAAGCCCGAACCAGATCAAAATGTATTTTTTCCTATCATCTGCTACTCATTCCTCTCTGTTCCCATCTAATTAAGCAGCAAAATATTTTCCTTTATTCTCTTTTGTGCAGTATCTTTAAAGACTGTTTTTCTATGCCTTTTATGTGCTCAAGTTCATATATCATGTGTCATCTTTTACTTGTTTTTTTTTGGATTTTGTCTTCCTAAACCATCACCCATGTATCTTTTCTTTTCTTCTGAAAAAGGTTACACTTAAAAAAATTATTTCTAGGGTAATGCATTGCCTACAACAATGTGCGGTTCGTGAAAAACAACCATTAATTGGTGTTGATGAGAGTTCATTTAGAGTTTTTGGCTCTCACGAATTCACTCACTTAGCTTTGAATTTACATTGAGGTTTGGTTGTTACATTTAGGGAAAGAATGTATTCTCAGCTGAGGTTTTAGTTGAAAGCTACAAAAGTGACTCTTTTGGAAGGGATGTTGGGAAGCCCCTGGCTGTCTGGGAAGGCTGAGCAGTCGGTTGGGGCAGATATGGGGAACGGGCACCCGGAAGTGCAGAGATAGCACCATGGACCAGCCCAATGATGACAGAGCTGTCACCACCACTGTTCAACACTGGACATCCCATTTGCCCGGCCTTACTGCCAGACACGGGTGTGGGGCTGTGGGCACAGCCACCTCCTGGGCCTGGAAACCGGATGTTGCCATGAAGGCAGGATCTCCATGGTTCTCACTTCTCTGTGTCTTCATGGGTCCTGAGATTAGGTCACTTGTCCTCGTTCCAGCTTCCATGGTGGGAGGAGAGCCCGGTTTCATCCAAGAATAATTCTCAGATAACCACGCCAGATGGAGAAGGGCATGGCAACCCATTCCAGTGTTCTTTCCTAGAGAATTCCATGGACAGATGAGCCTGGCGGGCTACAGTCCATAGAGCTGCATACAGTTGGACATGTCTGTAGCAACTTAGCAAGCACCCAAGGCAGAAGCCCCATTATTCAGTGGTGAGCGGTGCATCACGTGTTACCGCGGTGTGTCTGTGTATTAGGTCAAGGAGCAGTGGATGTGTAAATTGGCCATCTCTCAAAAATGTGTTAGTCGCTCAGTCATGTCCGACTCTTTGTGGCCCCATGGACTGCAGCCCGCTAGACTCCTCTGTCCATAGGATTTCCCAGGCAAGAACACTGGAGTGGATTGCCGTTCCCTTCTCCAGGGGATCTTCCTGAGCCAGGGATCGAACTCAAGTCTCCTGCATTGTAAGCAGATTCTTAACCATCTGAGCTACCAGGGAAGCCCACTTTTCTCAGAAGTGCCAGTTAAAACTTTATGCTCCAGGGACTTTCCTGGTAGTCCAGCGGTTGAGAATCCACCTGCCAATGTAGGGGACATGGGTTCGATCCCTGATCCAGGAAGATCCCCCATGCCATGGAGCAGCTAATCCCACACACCACTACAACTGAGCCCTCCCTGTAGAGCCTGCCTGCATGCAGCAGAGAAGACTCAGCATGGCCATAAATACAAATAAACTTTCTGCTCTGTTGTGGAGGGGGTGGCTCAATGGAAACATTATCACAAATGTCACTTAGTTAGAAACACTTCTTCCAAAATTTTTTTTAGGTTTTGAAATTGGAAAGTTGACCTCTAAAATTTGCTAGCAGTCTCCTGTTGCTGGAAGGCAGCTGTCAGTTCAGCCTGGGATTTTTTTCCAGTTAGGTTATTCTGGAAAAAATCTTATTTAAACTCTTAGGGTATGCAAATGGCACGACTAATGAGTCTGTGTGCCGCAGCTAAGACCCAATGTAGCCAAAGAAATAAAAGTGAAAGAAAAACCTTGTTTAAAAGTTAAAAAAAAAAAAACAAGCTACAGACTGGGGAAAAATAGTTGCAAACTGCATGTCTGACAAAGGACAGTATGTTTCATGTATATATGAAACATTTATATAATGCATGTATATATACATATATATATATGTTTTACTCAACAGTAAAAAAGCCAACAATTCAATTAGAAAATGTAAAAAAGACATAAAGAGACATTTCACTGAAAATTATATACACATGGAAAATAAGTACATGAAAAGATATTCAATGGCTAAGCACAACGAACTGTAAATTAAAACTATAGTAAGAAGCTTCTGCACATATATCAGAGCAGCTAAGATACAAATTAGTGACAATATCAAATGTTAGTGATGATGCAGAGAAACTGGACTTTGATAAACTGATTTTCAGGCAGAATGTGGAAAGTGTCAGCTAGTTTCTTTTGGCTGCCTGTGATAAGGTATGGGGAGAGAGGGATGAGCTAAAAAAGAATTATTCAGTTTGCAAGAAGAATTCAGAGTGACTTCTAGAAAAGCCAGGATTTTATGGGCTGGAAACCAAAACTACATCTTAATTCCATTCCCTCAAGCCAATAGATTATTTTCAAAGTAATGGCTTCAGAGTAAAGATTGAGTCAAGAGTGTGGCTATCAGACCCTTAGATAAGACTTCTGAAGTTTATAGTGATTTTATTAGATCTGCTCAGCTAGACAAAAGGGTTCTCATTTTCTAAATGCAGGGAAAGCCCTATCTAAAAAAGAATTGTGAGTGTGGCTGTATGGCATAAAGCAAATCAGAATCAGATAAATTGGAAACCCACAAGATCTCTGTGAAAATTGTATTGGCAAAAATACTGCCAGCTAGGACTAAAAGGCATTAAGTTCAAAATACTTTGTTCAGTCACTCAGTTATGTCCAACTCTTTGTGACGCTGTGGACCACAGCACGCCAGGCTTCCCTGTCCTTCACTATCTCCTGGAGTTGCTCAAACCCATGTCCACTGGGTCAGTGATGCTATCCAGCCATCCAACCTCTGTCGCTCCTCTTTTCCTGCCTTCAGTCTTCCCCAGGATCAGGGTCTTTTCCAATGAGTTTACTCTTCGCATCAGGTGGGCAAGGATTAAGCTTCAGCTTCAGTCCTCCCAATGAATATTCAGGGTTGAGTTCCTTTAGGAGTGACTGGTTTGACCTCCTTCCTGTCCAAGGGACTCTCAAGAGTCTTTTCCAGTACCACAGCATCAATTCAAAAGCATCAATTCTTCAGCCCTCAGGCTTCTTTATAGTCCAACTCTCATATGCATACATGACTACTGGGAAATCCATAGCTTTGACTGTTTGGACCTTTGTCGGCAAAGTGATGTCTTTACATTAATAAAAACTAATTAATTGTAGCTACATACATTAACATAGATAATGTGTTATCTGTGTTATCTAATATTGGGTTTTTCTTATGAATACAAGATTGGTTAAATGTTAGACAATGAATAAGGTAATTCACCATATTAACAGATTCAAGGTGAAAAAATCATACAACTTTTTTTTAAGCAGAAGAACTTTGGCAAAATTAAAAATTCAATTATGATTAAAAAAATCTTAGCAAATTTTGAATAGAAGGAATCTTCTTTAACCTAATAAAGGAATGTTAATAATATATTAACAATGTCAAAATTAACTGTAAAATGTTGAAAGCATTCTCTTTAAAATCAGGAGCTAGACATAGATGTCAGCTTGCATCACTTCCATACATCATATTGGAGGTCTTAACAAGTGTAGTAATATAAGAAAAAAAAAATATATGTAAGGATTTGAAAGAAAGAAACAAGCTTACCATTTTTCAGATGATATGGTTGTCTATAAAAAATACCAAACAAATTACAGGTAAAATTTTTGAACTAATGAGACAATTTAGCAAAGTTTCGGGATACAAAATAAATGTTTAAGCCAACTGCAGTCCTGGATACCCGTGACAACCCTATAGTTCCTCTTGTAGGGGACATATATACCAAGAAACTTATAAAAGAATGTTCAGTGTCCCTGTTTATAAAAGCAAAAAACTGGAAACAACTAAATAATTATCAGTGGTGAAATGGATCAATAAATTAGGGTGTGTTCATACAGCAGATTATTATACATCAATTAACACTGATTAACTGTAGTTACATATATGAATATAGATAATTCTCAACAAACCTCACAAAATGTTGAGGGAAAAAAAAACACACCTCAGAAGAATAATACTGCATTAAATAATTTACATAAAATTCAAAACGAAGCAAACCAAAAATACGTATAGTTTAGTGAGATATAAATGTAGTAAAATTTTAAGTAAAAACAAAGGACTGATTAATTACATGTAAAGATATTATCAGAAAGGGACACTCAGAGGGATTTGAGAGATATGGAAGCTGAGTCACGGGTTCAGCTGAGTCATGGGTTCACAGATGCTCATTTGTTATTTTTAAATGGTACATGTGCATCATTTATACTCTTCCATGAAGCATTGCACAATAAAAAACCAAAGCTTTAAGAACTATTTATTTTATGGGACAACTCCCATTATGAGGCTTTCCCCAAACCAACTTCACCAGCAGAACGAGTGGTACCCTTCTCATCCACGCCCCATAGATTTACCTCTATCAAAGTGTGTGGCAATTTTTCTATCATGATGTGCTTATTGCTATTGGTGGTGGTGCTCAGTCATGTCTGACTCTTTGTGACCCCTTGGACTCTAACCCACCAGAGTCTTCTGTTCATGGGATTTCCCAGGCAAGAATACTGAAGTCATTTGCCATTTCCTCCTCCAGGGCATCTTCCCAACCCAGGGATCGAACCTTCGTCTCCTGTGGCTCCCGAATTGGCAGCCAGATTCTTTACCACTGAGCCACCGGGAAAGCCGTGCTTGTTGGTGTTGCCACCTAAATGGTGAGCTCCTTGAAGACAAGGTTTATTATTATTCTTATTTGCCTTAGTATCTTTGACACTCAGTGTGAGATGCAGTTCACAGTATGGGCTAATAGAATTTTGTTTTTGGAGAATGACAGGGTTAGTTGTTGCTGAAAACTGCAAACAATATACAGCACATATGCACAAGCACACACAATGGTTTTCCTCTCAGTTTTGCCCTACATTAGAATCTAGTGGGTTTCTTTCTTTTTTTTCTGTTTAAATATTGATTTATTTGGCTGCGTCAGGTCCTAGTTGCGACCCTCAGGATCTTCGCTGTGGCTCCTCTAGGTGGGGCGTGAGGGGTCAGTCGCTGCCGGGCAGGCTTAGTTGCCCTGCCGCATGTGAGATCTTAGTTCCCAGATCAGGGATCGAACCCTCATCCCCTGCATTAGAAGGCAGATTCTTAACCACTGGACCACCAGGGCGAGTCCCTGGTTTTCTGAACCTTGTTTTCATCCCAACTCTTTCTTCTTCTTTTTTTTTTTTAATTCAAAACTCTAGAAGCTTTGAGGTGTATGTGTGTGTGTTTGTTTTAGGGGGAGGAGATTGGACAAGGTTGGGAAGTGAGAAGAGGCAGGGAGGAAAAAGAGAAGGTGTAGATATTCAAAAGTCGACCAGCCCCTCATTGAGACTAAGGGCCAATTTCAGCAAAGCTAGGTGTGCCTAATGCCAACCAGACTCTCAGGATCCCTGACTTTGTCTTTTAGCCCTGCCCTTCCCTTCCCTTACTCTATCCTTGCTCCCAACTGCCCACCCCCGCCCCCAGGCTTCGATCTCACTCTCAAAATCCTGACTTGAAAATCTCTTTCTAGATGTTGGTTGAGACCAAATGCACTCACGAACATTTGTTTTTCATTAGGGGACCACTTATGGCAAACCCCCTGCAAGAACCCTCAAAAGGCACCTCCAAAGTGCTCTTTTAGGCACCGTAACAGACAGATGCAGGATTAAAACTTGGAACGATGTTTTAATCCATGGGCATCTTCCTTTCTGATCTGCCCACCTTCCTACAAGGCTCCAAGGATAAAGTTCTTCTGAGGAAGTGCATCCAGGGAGCTTTAAGCCCTGCGAGAAATTCTTATTGTCTCTTAAGGGGACTTTAGTTTTGTCTGTTTCTAATCTTCAGTGATTCCATAGTTGCTGTAGACTGTGTTGGAAGCGATGGTAACATATTGCTTATTGAAGTGATGGTGAGGGTAAGGGTGTTGATGACGATGAGAGTTCTATCCAGTGCTGGGCTCTGGGATGGGCACTTAAGATTTATTTATTTTAAAGATTTATTTATTTATATTTATTACTTTTTTTTTTTTGGCTGCACGGGGTCTTCTTGGCTGCATGCAGCCTTCTCCAGTTGCAGCGAGTAGAGGCTACTCTGTTGCAGTGCTCGGCCTTCTCATGGTGGTGGCTTCTCTTCTGGAGCACAGGCTCTAGGTGTGCAGGCTTTGGCAGTTGCAGTGCGTGGGATCAGTATTGCAGCTTACAGGCTCTAGAGCACTGGCTCAGCAGTTGTGGCACATTGGCTAAGTCGCATGTGGGATCTTCCCGGACCAGGGATTGAACCGGTATCCCTTGCATTGCAAGGAGGATTCTTAACCACTGGATCACCAAGGAAGCCTTGGGCTGGGCGCTTTAAATGCTTGATTTCTAATCTTTAGAACAACTTACAAGATAGTTGGAATTGTTACCATTTTACAGATGAGAAAACTGAGGATTCAGGAGTTTAAGGACTTGCCAAGAGTCCCACCCTTGGGTGGTCTCCAGGCACTTATGGTTGCACACCCTCTCAGTAGGAATGTTTTTGAATTTGCATGCACCTCTGTTAATGTCTATTTATTTATCCACAATGCATAAATTAATCCCATTATGGAACTAATTAGTTGCTATCTCAAGGCACCGAATGTGCCTAGGGCAAAGTTTACTGTGAATAATAGTGGATGTAAATCCACATTTCAAATACTGTTCTTGATAATTTTTCATACTTTTTTTTTTCCTGGTCAATTGCTTGTCAGATGTAATTAGAGTAACATTATTTTTGCCTCCTAATATGGTTGACAAAGAGCTTGTCCCAGGACCCAGAGAAGTTTCAGCTCTGCCATTTTTCATGTCATCTTGCGGTTTTAAGCTTCAGTCTCTAATTGTGGTTTTTGTGAGAGTAATTCAGTTAAACCTGGATAATATTACCCATAAATTCACTTAACAAGGCAAAGACAAATGGAGCAGGACAACACCTAGAGAGCCAAGTGGACGCTGCCGCAGACTTGCTCCCTCACCCTTGACCCTGAGTCACGGGGGCCCTGGGCATGCAGGCTGAGGCAGAGAGAAGGCGTGAGACCCTTCATTACACAGTAGCAAAGCTTAATTTACTCTTTTTTCTTTGTTTGTTTAGACTTGAGAAGTGTGTAAATAATTGTAAAAGCTTTCAATACTTCTGCGCTTCATCCTGTGTGCCCCACAGCAAACGCTGGCTAAGCAGGGGTGCCTGGACATACGCAGGGCTCTCTCTCTCTCTCACCCGTTCTCCGTCCTTGGAAGAACCACCTGGTGTCACTTCTCCATCTGATTGGAGAGCAAAACTTTGCAACCCGCCGCCAAGGCCCATCTGAGATATCGGTCTCTCTCTTCCCTCCTGTATTTTGTTTCCTGCCCAAACAGAAATGATGGGCTTGAACTTGAGAGGAAAGCCCCTCGGTGGGAGGGAGAATGAAAAGTGTTTAAGCCTTTTTTATTTATATTTTTTAGAAAGTATCTGTGTCTCCCTTGATTTCATAACAAACTATTTCCCTGATTCGGAGGGGCTCAGGAACTGTTGAATAAATGAAGGGAGGAAGGAAGAAATGAATGATGGTTTGGGGGTGTCTGAGATGGTTGGAGGAAGGGGGCCAGTTGGGAAACGATTGGCTGGCAGGACTTGGGGACCTCAGAAGTCCTCGGGCACCTGCCTTTGAGAATTAAATGACATCTAACCTTGGTCAGCATTTGGAAGGACACTTTTTGTTCAAAAAAGAAAAACGTTACCGTACACTGTGATAAGACCATTTCCTTTCTCACAGCGTCTCCTTTAATGTCAGGTCTGAAATATGAAGTCATTAGGGGATATTAAAACAGTGCTGACAAACTAATTAACAAAAGACATTACGCCGGATGGGCTCAATTTATCCTTTTTAATGGTTCTTATAAATGGGTGCCGCCAATTAAAATTAATAAAGATTTACCAGCGATCGCCCGGTGTACATTGCTAAGAAGCGCCGCTGAAGGTCGGCTTAAAGTCAGCTTTGTTGGAGCTGCAAGTTTGGCTCTGGAGCGGCCAGTCCCATGGAGTCTCCCTGCTTTTTTGTTTCTCCCTGGTTGTTCCTCCTCTGGCCTTTCTTCCTTTGGCTCCGAGCCTGTGAGTCCATCTCCAGCTCCAGCTGATCCAGCACTGCCCAAGATGCCCCAAAATTAAATACATAAAGGGAAGAATAATATGCTGTGCCCAGTCTTACGCTCGCTGGTCTGAGTTTTCACGATTTGCATTGTGGCATTTCTGCCACCACTTTGGGAAAGTGCCTTCTAGGTTTGTTTAGCAGACCTTGTGTCTTGAAATCCAGCCAGGCTGGTTTGCCCTGAAACCTCCTGGGAGTCTTTGAATTCCTGGGAGGTGTGGGTGCGCCAATACCATAGGTGTGGACTTGGAGACAAGGCCAAGGGAACTGACCCCAAACTTGAGTTTGGTTTCTCTGGAAGCAGGTCTGGAAAGAGTGGGGGTGGTTGCTACTCAGAGAAACCCTATGGTTACTCTTTCTTCTTTTTTAAAATTTTCTTTTATCAAGGGTAGTTTCCTTTCGTGATGCACACGATGGCCCCTAATTGATCTCGCTGAAAGCGAGAGATACCTGCGATGTCCAGGGGACCTTGCCTCCCTTGTGAAGCCCCATCACCTCCTCTGACCACTTCTCCAGCCCCGGGCCTGAGCAGCTGCTCAGCTGGAGCTCTTTACTCCCAGATCCAAGCCTCTGTTATCTGGCAAGTGGACTGGACTTGGCTCCACTCAATGTTGGCCCTCCTCAGGAATGGGCTCCCTTTGCAACGATGGGTTCCATTCCTAAGCGTTCAGTGATGGGGGCCAGATGAGCTCCTTGAGACCTTCAAAGAGACCTTCCTTGGCTGGGAGGATAGGAGATGGGCAGGGCCAAGTCTGCACCCTTCCCTCCGGGTCTAGATGTAGTTGGGAGTAGCAACGGCTGGGGACGAGAGAGAAGGGACGTCCAAAGATGTGGTAGCATCTTGGAGGTGACTGCCCCCGCACCCTGCAGAGCTGTCGCTGGCTGTCAGAGGAGGGGGTGACCTCAGCACCCTGTTCGGTCAGGGGAGCCTGAGTCGGAGGCCTAGAGACTCGAAGGAAGTTCCTTAGGGCATAAGCTGATGGGTGGGAGTCACAGGAGCCCGAAACGGGGTTCCTTGAGCTGCTGGAATGTGACGTGACGGGTGCCAAACAGCCCCTTCTCCTTACTGTCCAGGCTGGTCTCCATCCTGCTTGGCTTGAAGTTCCCAGGCTTGGAGTCAGTGAAAGGGTGCCTGCTAGCTGTTAATCTCAGCTCCAGAAGATCCCAGTTAACGCTGCTTCCCTGGCTCACCTCCTAACATCCAGGAATGCAGGTAAGTTTATCAGATGGACTGGGTGGTGTTCTGAAGATCAGGACAGGTACATCAACAGGGTACAGGTGAGGCAGGAGGGAGCCTGAAACAAACCAGGCTCGAGAGAGCAAAGGAGCTCATAACCATCTTTCTTTACTTCACACTTAACTCAGTACCTATTTTTTCCTTATGTGCCCTTGATACATAAGGGATTCTGTGCTTGGACTCCTCCAAGAGCGAGGTCAAGGATACCCTGGCAGGTACTTGGATGCAGCTTCTTGAGTAAGATCTAGATTTCTGATGACTGTCCCAGCAAGACTGTGTCACCTCCTCCTACTGCCCATGGCACTGTTGGGCTTTCTCTTTATGGGTCTCCTGAGAAAAGGCCACATTTAGGATCATTTCAGGGCAGGTACCGTGGGAAGAAAACCGCCTTAGAGTCACCTAGACGAGGGCTCCACCACCTCTGGCTGGGTGAGGTTGGAGGTAGGCTTGTAAACGCCCAGCACTTGATTATATGGTTCCCTTCTTTGTAGCTTTTTCCTGAGTTCCTGCCACTCCCATCTGTTGACAGAAGGATGGGTTAACAGCTGGTAAAGAATGCGCCTGCAATGAGGGAGACCTGGGTTCAATCCCTGGGTTGGGAAGATCCCTCGGAGAAGGGAAAGGCGACTCCAGTATTCTGGCCTGGAAAATAACTATAGTCCATGGGGTCGCAAAGAGGTGGACACGACTGAGAGACTTTATAAAAAATAGTGCTTAAAAAAAAAAATAGTGCTTTAATATCTGGGACTGTGTGGTTGGAGGAAGAGACATGCTTGTCAAGTCAGCTATGTTTGTTCAAAGAGTCCAAGGAAGACCCGAATCCTTTAGTCTCTCCAAAAAGGAAAGAACCAGGAAGACTTAGAAAATCAGAGGAATAATACTGCAGTGGGATCTGTTTATTCTGGGTCATCTGAGTCAAAAAAGCCGGAGCTAGACAGGCTCTTGAAAGCAAGGGTTGAACGCAAGAATGAGGAGCGACAACCCCACGGAAAGGGTGAGGCGGGTCCATTCTCACCTTGGAGGGTCAGTGGGTGGAGAGGGCTCTGCTACCTTCTCTGCTGCCCCCTCCCCACTTTCCACCCAACCCTCAGCTCCACAGGGAAAAGAGGAGAAAGGGCAAGAGAGGGACCCCACCGCAGAGCCCCTCTGAAGGCCGTGGGGAAACCGTCATGGACGATGAATTCACGGGGAGATGTGACCTCCAGAGAGCCTGACTCCCTGGGAGGCATTAGCCACGCTCCTAATCGTGCGTTTTATTGTTTCTAGCGTCGCACAGCAAGTCACCATGTGACAGTACATTAGAGGCAACAGAGCGAGTTAGGATAAATAGACTCTGTCCCCTCACAGAGCCTCCTCTCTCGGAAACCCTGACGCAAATGCCTTCTGAAGGCCAGAGGGGTGAAGAGTCCACGAAACAGCCTTGAAGAGAAGATTCCCAGAGAGTTTCCAGGAATGCCTTCAGCCAAGTCAGTCTTAAACAGCAGGATATAAATAGGAGTTGAAAATTCGAATGCTCCAGTTATAATTTAGTAACAAATTATAACTGGATTATAACAAATTATAATCGGATTATTTACCGGTTGAGCCATCTGGGAAGCCTGGAACAAATGTGAAGAACCAACTTAATTTTAGCTGTAACCCCTCTCTACTCCCAAATTATGGCAAAGGCGATTTTAGGGTTTAATGTGACAGCGCCCTCTGCTGGGAAAGGCGGTGGAGAGTAGTTAAAAGGCCACTGGACTTGGAGCCCTAAGTGAAGTGCAGTGAAAGTTGCTCAATCATGTCTGACTCTTTGCGACCCCGTGGATTATATAGTCCCATGGAATTCTGCAGGCCAGTACACTGGAGTGGATAGCTATTCTCTTCTTCAGGGGATCTTCCCAACCCAGGGATCGAACCCAGGTCTCCTACGTTGCAGGCATATTCTTTACCAGCTGAGTCACAGGGGAAGCCCTTGGAGCCCAAAAATGCTCTTGAAATCTGTGGCTCTTTGCTTGTTGCCAGGGTGACCTTGAATAAGTGACTTAACTTCTCTACGTTCTGATTGCCTCAACTATCTGTCAATTGGGAATTATAACCCCCAACCTTACAAGAGTCACAAACTGTTGTGGGACTCAGATAAGACCACGTACCTGAAAGTGCTGTGTTCATAAATGCGAGAGGTAATTAGATCCCCCCTAAGGATTTCATGGGCTTCCTAAGTGGCCCTAGTGGTAAAGAACCCACCTGCTAATGCAGGAGGCATAAGAGACCTGGGTTCAATCCCTAGGTTGGAAAGATCCTCTGGAGGAGGGCATGGCAACTTACTCCAATATTCTTGCCTGGAGAATCCCATGGACAGAGGAACCTGGTGGGCTACAGTTCCTTGGGGTGCAGAGAGTCAGATACGACTGAAGCGATTTAGCACACAGGGGAGGATTTCAGATCAAGTAGGAAGTAGGGCCTGGAGGTTGTGTCCCTAATGGAGACATTAACTAGCATTTATTATACTTGAGTAGTTAACACTCTTGTGGGTTGGACACTTATATCCTCTTTTAATAAATGAGAAAAGGTTCAGTAAAAGTTTGTCCTGTGTGGTCATACAACCAGGGACTACCAGCACTTAGACTCGAACACATGTATTCTATTAATAACTCTCTAGCTCACACCATTTCTGTTATATAAAGCTGGCTTTGATCTGTGTTCCAGAATCCTCTGGCCAGGACTCCAGGGCTCAGTGATTCTTCCTAAGAACCATGGTAAGGACACAGTGGCAATGGACAAAGTTAGACCCCAGTTTCTGTTATCCATCCAGAGTTTTGTGGCCTTGTATGGGGGAGACTGTCATTTACTTGGTCCATCTTTGTTCACTTGGATGGATCCATCCATCCATCCATCCATCCATGTGCCTATCCATCCTTCCAGGAGACTTAAGGGTGATAAAAAAGGACAGAATTTAGAGTCAGAAGAAGTGGGTTCCAATTTCTAAGGCAGAGTTTCTTTCACTTGCTAATCTATATTTAATGAACTCTCTGTGTGACTGATGCACATGTAGGTTTGGGAACTGCTGCTCTACAGGGTTCGATCCCTGGGTCGGGAAGATCCTCTGGAGAAGGAAATGGCAACCCTCTCCAGTTTTCTTGCCTGGGAAATACCATGGACAGAGGAACCTGGTGGGCTACAGTCCATGGGGTCGCAAAGAGTTGGACACAACTGAGTATACACACACACAAACTGCATTATCTTAACTTCCAGTACATTCCAAGCTGCTCAAAGAGTAAAAAAGTCAAACGTTACTCTGGTTTAGGGTAGGGGACTACCCTGCGGACTCTGTCTTGGACGGCAGATTATCTCTGACTTCCTGTGAAGTGGGGGTGCTCTGGTATACCCTCCTTTTTCATCCCTGTTCCCCCAGTCATTTCTTTTCCCCTCAGCAAAGGGACAGTCTTCTCTGATTTATGACACTAGAGTTGCTCCTGCTCTGGGTTCCTCTTCTCTCCCTCCTTACACTGTAAGCGGGCACTTTCTGGAATCCTAATGGAGGAGGAGGAGCCTTGGGAATACAAACCTGACTCTTCTGACAGTAGAGTCTACACTCTTTCTGCCACACAAAGCTTCCTTGCGTACCATTGGGGCTTAATAACCAGTCATTTACTGAATGTTTCTCCTAAGGTATTCTTGACCAAAAGATTTGCCTCAGACAAGCTCCTCATGGTCATTGGGAAACCAGACCTCTGTAATGGGCATTATAATAATTCTTACTGGTTATAACAGTAACTACTGCATCCAGCAAAATTTATTGAGCACATAAGTGCCAGGCGCTCTCTTAGATCGTTTACATACATGATCTCAAAAACAGTCTGGGAAAGTCTGTGTTGTTATTTCCATTGTAAAAATGGAAGAAACTGAGGCTCAGAGAAAGTGAGCTGGCTTGTTCAAGGTCACAGCTAGGAAGTGGAGAATCAGGGTTTAAAGCCGTGTCTGTTAGTCTCAGAAGCCCATATTCTTTGCAATATTCCCTCTTTATGACTTAATAAATGTTAATCGGGCAGATCTCCCAGGAATGGTGTGAACAGCTTGACTTCCACTCACATTGAGGCTGCCTGGTCTTAGCAGTCCACATGGGACCCTGAGAAACAGTGGCCAGGACCATGTCCAAGGAGTAGCCGCTATGGACGCAGCCGCCATCGTTTCGGTGGGACTGAGCTCCATCCTCACGAGAGAAGGGAGACGGATTGAAGTCCTCTTGGCCCATAGAGCATTGCAGTTACTTGAAAAAATGCACGCAGTGGAAAGAAATGGAATGTTACGTTTATCTAGAACCTCATGGCTCAGTGGTAAAGAATTGCCTACCAGTGCAGGAGACTCAGGAGATGTGGGTTCGGTCCCTGGGTCGTGAAGATCCCCTGAAGAAGGAAATGGCAACCCACTCCAGTATTCTTGCCTAGAGAATCCCGTGAACAGAGGACTCTGTGGGCCTGGTTGCCATAGGGCTGCTAAGAGTCAGACACAACTGAGTGACTGAAATGCACAGCACATGATATGTTACAAATCACTTCAATATTCAGTATATGCTCCAATAATCCTCACAGGAGATGGAGAGGGGTGTTATAATTGTTTCTAGTTCTTTAGATGAAGATGCTGAAGCTCAGATATGATAAGTAAATTTTCCAAGGTGATGCAGCTAGGAAGTGGCTGGATGGGATGCAGCTGGCATGCAAATCCAGTTGTTCAGACCTCAACCCCACCACTCTATCTATTAGAGCCAAGCTTCTCAAAATTTTCAATTGTGAATGAATCACCTGGGCATCTTATTAAAACTGTAGGTTCTGGGACTTCCCCAGTGGTACAGTGGGTAAGAACGTGCCTGCCGATGCAGGGGGTATGGGTTTTATCCCTGGTCTGGGAAGATTCCACATGTGGTGGAGCAACTAAGCCCAAGCACCACAATCACTGAAGCCTGTGCTCTAGAGCCCGGGAGCCACAACTACTGAGCCCGTGTGCTGCAACTACTGAAGCCCAGGTGTCTAGAGCCGGGGCTCCACAACAAGAGAAGCCACTACAATGAGAACCCTGTGCACTGCATCCAAGAGTAGCCGCCGCTCGCTGCAACTAGAGAAAACTTGCACAGCAGTAAGAACCCAGCACAGCCAAAAGAATAAGCAGATTCTGATTCAGTAGATTTGGAGTGGGGTCTGAAATTTTGCATTTCTAGTGATCTTTCAAATGATGCCCATGCTGCTGGGAATGGGGTCTCCATGGCCTCGGGACACGGTGGGTTGTGGAGGAGACCACCACATGGTCTTCACGTAGCCTTGGGGATGTGAGAGCGTCACTCTATACATGGCCAGCTGGGCAGGTCCACGTCTTTGGGAGCTACAGACCCTAGAACTTGGGCTTGAAGATTTTCATCTGAGCCTGGTGGACCAGCAGGAAGCATGAAACCTTGGCCCTGGGGCATTTCTTGTGCTGAATGGCCCCTGGCCACATGTGGAGGCTCAGTGCTCTATTTCTGCCAAGAGGCTGTGATGTCTTCCTAGTGCCAGGGCTGGTGGGCGAGAGAGGGCGTGGAGGTGGGGCCTGAGCAGCCCTGCCTAGCACAGCCACCTCGATGACCTCAGGAAACGGGGCGGTAGGGAATCTGGTGGGGCAGGAGCTAAAGCAAATATTTGTAATTTAGGAATCCAGAATCTCAAGGTGAAATTCATTTTAACGATGTATTTTATTTACCTTAATATGTAAAAATACTATTCAACTTAAAATTATTAATGAGATCATTTCCTGTTTTTCATCCTAAGTCTTTGAAAGTCAGTATGCATTTTATACGTCGTGTTTTGCATGCTGTATCACTCAGTCGTGTCCTCCTCTTTGCAACCCTGTGGACTGTAGTCTTCCAGGCTCCTTAGTCCATGGGAGTTTTTTCTGGACAAGGATACTGGATTGGGTTGCCCTTTCCTCCTCCAGGTGATCTTCATATACTTTGGTGTACCTCAATCCCAACTAGCCACATTTCAAGGGCTCCGTGTCCATGTGGGGCTTGTGCCCACCATCTTGGATGATGCAGCTCTAGAACATTCATGGATAAGCTTTAGGGAGGTTGTGAATCCCTTGAAATTGGTTGCACATGTTTGTTTCTGCATGCTGCTGCTGCTAAGTCACTTCAGTCGTGTCCAACTCTGTGCGAGCCCAGAGATGGCAGCCTACCAGTCTCCCCCGTCCCTGGGATTCTCCAGGCAAGAACACTGGACTGGGTTGCCATTTCCGTCTCCAATGCATGAAAGTGGAAAGTGAAAGTGAAGTCGCTCAGTCCTGCCCGACTCTTAGTGATCCCATGGACTGCAGCCCACCAGGCTCCTCCATCCATAGGATTTTCCAGGCAAGAGCACTGGAGTGGGGTGCCATTGCCTTCTCCGTTGTTTCTACATACATTGTGTATTTTTTATGAGGGGGTGTGTAGCTTCATCAGATTTTCAGGAGCATTAGTGACCACCACAGGATGAAGATCCACCAATCCAATAGAAAAACGTAAAAATTTCTCAATCTTGTGATATCCGAAACTTGGCATTGCAGTGCTGGGTGGGGTGCCCTGCCTGCCCTGCTCAGGGACTTCCAACACCTCTGGCTGCCTCTGATTTCAGATAGTTTACCCAAGTGTATGTGGGTCAGAAAATGTGGTTGCCAGATGGATGGGAGGGTCAACCCAGGGCTTGCTGAAAAGCAAGGAAAACTGTCATGGGAGAGGGGACATTTCTTGCTGTTTGCACACCAATATTGTTCCAGGATTTTTGTTTTAGGATGAACTTCCAAATCACCAAGAAAATGGAAATACTGTTAGATTCTCCAGCTCACAAGACAGAAGTAAAGAAAATGAAGTAGCTGGCTGAGAACTGTATGTAGGTGTATTTCAAAGGTCACCCTCCAACTCTCTCGCAGATCCCTTTCTTTGAAACAAACATCAGCTTTTGAATCACAGGAGATGATTTGAAAATACAGGGACTTCTGGGTGGCCTTGACCCTTTCCTGATTTATTCCTGGAGCAAATCCAATCAGAGGATTCATCCTCTGTACCATCCTTAGCCTGCTGACAATGGATGGGCTTTATAACATGTAAGCTATCTACACAGCCCTGAGAATTTTTCTAGGGAGATCATTATAAGATTTAATCAAATCGTCAAAGAGGTCCCTGACCCTCCATAAGGTTCAAACCACTGTTCCATACTCTCCAAACAGTGAAGATTAGAGCTGAGAATCTGGGTCTCCCTCTGGTCCTGGGATGCCTCATGACATTCTCTCTGGTTTACCCCCGTGGAGAGCCAGGTCGAGAAGCCATCTGCCCATCACTGCAGTTCATAGAGAGACCATAAGGGCTTCTGTGTCTTCAGAACCCAGGCTGGACTCACGTGAATAGCCTGAAAGGTCCTCTCCAAACCCTTTAGTTCAGTGTCCTGGGCCATTGCCTGTGTGACAGCTAACTCACGATGTAGTTCTTTTGTTTTTAGTTTATTTGATTGAAGTATGGCTGATTTCAATTCAGTTCAGTTGCTCAGTCGTGTCCAACTCTTTGCGACCCCATGGACTGCGGCACGCCAGGCTTCCCTGTCCATCACCAACTCCCGGAGTTTACTCAAACTCATGTCCATTGAGTCAGTGAGGCCATCCAACCATCTCATCCTCAGTGATTCAGCCATGCATACCTTGTGCATTCTTTCTCATATTCCTTTCCATTATGAATTATCACGGGATACTGAATATAGTTCCCTGTACTATATAGCAGGACTTTGCTGCCAGGCCCCTCTACTCATGGGGATTCTTCAGGCAAGAATACTAAAGTGGGTTGCCATGCCCTCCTCCAGGGCATCTTCCCAATCCAGGGATCAAACCCAGGTCTCCCGCATTGCAGGCCAACTCTTTACCAGCTGAGCTACCAGGGAAGCCCCGTTACTTATCCATCCTATATGTAATAGCTTGCATCTGTTAATCCCAAACTCCCGATTTTCCCTCCCCTGCCTCCCCCTTGGCAGCCATAAGTCTGTTTTCTGCGTCTGAGTCTGTTTCGGTTTCACAGATAAGTTCATTTGTGTCTCATTTTGGTTTCCATAAATAAGTGACTTGTCTTTCTTTCTTTCTTCACTTAGTATGAGAATCTCTAGGTCCATCTTGTTGCTGCCAATGGCACTATTTCATTCTTTTTTATGGTAGAGTAGTATATTGTTGAATATATGTACTGTATCATGATGCAGTTCAGGATTCTGTGACCCACTGTCTCCACTGCTTTCAGCTGGTAAAGGATCACTGGTACCAGGTGAGCCTCCAGCCCAAGCAAAAGTGTGAGCTTAATGGGGTTTTTATTTCAGTCCTTCATTCTGGATGTAGAAGATATAAGAGTTAGATGGGGACGTTGATTTCATCTGGGCCCATCCATTCATGTGACAGATGAAGAAACTGAGAGGATGGAGTGATAAAGTGACTTAAGAACACACAGGCTGTAAGCTGAGCAACGAGGATGAGAACACAGCTCTTCCCCGGATCGATACCTCCTTCTCTCTCTTTCAGTGCCCACAGCCTAATGTGGTTAGTGTCCTCAGATGACTCAAGGTGTTCTAATTTCGGCTCAGCCACGTGCTAGTGGTGAGACCCTTGACAAACCACTTTAACTCTGAGCCTGTCTTCTCAGTCTGTAAAGTGGGGGTAATCAGATCTACATCCTGGGTTTATTGTAAGGACTAGATTTTGAACTGTTGTGTTGGAGAAGACTCTTGAGAATCCCTTGGACTGCAAGCCGATCCAACCAGTCCATCCTAAAGGAGATCAGTCCTGAATATTCATTGGAAGGACTGATGCTAAAGCTGAAACTCCAATACTTTGGTTACCTGATGTGAAGAACCAACTCATTGGAAAAAACTCTGATGCAGGGAAAGGTTGAAGGCAGGAGGAGAAGGGTACGACAGAGGATGATATGGTTGGATGGGATCACTGACTCGATGGACATGAGTTTGAGTAAACTCCAGGAGTTTGTGATGGACAGGGAAGCCTGGCGTGCTTCAGTTCATGGGGTTGCAAAGAGTCAGACATGACTGAGTGACTGAACTGAACTGAGATTAGATAATGTGTTAAACATTTGGCACAGGGTCCAATTCACAAGTGCTGAGTAAGTTGTTATTACTGGGGTTTCCCTTCTTCCTTCCCCCAAATCCCTAAGGCATCAGTCCTCCTGACCCATCAAAAATCCCTGTCCTGGGTTCTATTCAGGCAGGAGCAAGGTGACTGACTAGCTGATTAGCACTGAGGGTCAATGGACTTACTTGTTGTGCTGTATCTTTCAGTAGGGTGTGAGTTCAAGGAGGACAACAGTCAGCTTCGCTCATCACTGTCTCTTCCCAGAGACCAGCTCAACTCTGTGTCCTCTATATTGACAAAAGCAGAAGCTGGGGGTGGGGAGGCATGCTGATTAACGAAAGCAAGTTGAGCTTGATGAATTCATTCATGCATTCAACAGATACTCACTGAGGGCCTGCTCTGTGTCAGGAGCTGTTCTAGGTACTGAAGATGCAGCAGAGGAAAAAAACAAGAATAGTAGTAATAATAATAAAACCCCTGGCTATTGTGGGGCTTACATCTTAGCTGGGGGAGACAGGTACGTATAAACAGAACGAATGCCCATCTCTGATGCTGGTGCTCGGGGGCAGGGGGAGCAATGTGGGCAGCAGGAGTCCTCCCTTTGACATTTCCTTCTGACTCCACGAGCTTTGCCCACTGATGGTCAGTGGTCTCTCCGAACGGCTGTTTCTCAGCACCCTGCTTGCCCCACCGGGACTCTGAAGACATCCTCTTATAGAGAAACAGCCCAGCTCTCCCTCCTTTCCCCTCCCCTCTCGTCTCATCTTCTCTTCTTTTCTCTTTCTCTCTCTCTGTCTTTTCCCCTGCCTGATTAAAATTGTTGTTTGTAATCTTGCTTCGGAAATCTCTGGTGGAGTGAGGGGAAACTGAAGCAAAGTGAACAGAGCCTAACTTCTCTTAGGATCCCTCATAAAGTGAGAGAAGAGAAGACTTTTAGGTTTCAAATATTTCTTTCCCGACAGGCATTTCAGAGTTTGAGACGTGTTTCGTATGTTTGAAGCTGTCACAAATGGCATCCAGAAACAGGGGCTCTGGTTT
Source organism: Bos grunniens (assembly GCF_055505025.1). Taxonomy (NCBI): domain Eukaryota; kingdom Metazoa; phylum Chordata; class Mammalia; order Artiodactyla; family Bovidae; genus Bos; species Bos grunniens. The sequence continues at coordinate 15,330,876 of NC_141174.1, forward strand.
TGTGCTTCTGGAAACTGATCTGGAAAATGTGAAGGGATGTGTATGGGAGAGGATGCGTGTGTGCACGCTCGGTCCCTCAGGCTGTCCGACTCTTTGCGACCCCGTGGACGGTAGCCCGCCAGCCTCCTCTGTCCATGGGATTCTCAAGGCAAGAATACTGGGGTGGGTTGCCATGCCCTTCTCCAGGGGATCTTTCCAACCCAGGGATCGAACCTACATCTCTTATGTCTCCGGCATTGGCAGGTGGGTTCTTTACAACTAGTGCCTCCTGGGAAGCCCATGGGAGTGGGTGCTCAATGTTAGAACTGAGACCGAGAAGGTTCACTGAGCCCAGTTCACTGAGAAGGCACTTTCTGGTTGTCGGAGCAGTCCAGTAGTGGAGTGGGCTTTCTGGGCAGGGGGAGAGGACATGCTCCCCAACACTGGGACAGTTCAGATGTGGCTAAATGGACACTTGGGGGGAATGTTAGAAAGGGAAGTCAAGCTTCTAAAGGAAGAATGAACCAAATGAACTTCAAGGTCTCTCCTAAACCTGAGAGTCCATGGCTTCTAAAGCATCCTGGAAAACAAGAATATACTTCTTAAACTGAACGCAATATACTTGAAATTCTATGTGCCAAATAATGGAGCATTAAAATATAGTAAAAAATGGACAGAAACAGTATCAGCAGGAAACTTTACCACATCTTTCATTCTATAAAAGTAAGTAAGAAAAAAGCCATAACTGAAGAAATCTAGATAAATTCCTAAAGGCAGAAAATAAGGTAGAGTGCATTTTCTGTCCACAGTGTAATAAACCCAGAAATAAATAAGGAAATAGGGAATTCCCTGGTGGTCCAGTGGTTAGGTCTCTGTGCTTTCCCGCCACTGCCAAGGGTGTGAGTCGGGAAACTAAGATCCCATAAGCCATGCTGTATGGCCAAAAAAAGAGAAGAGAAAGAAAAATAAACAGTAGTGAAAATCTTTTTGTGTGTTCATTCCGGTCACAACTGTTCCTCCCCCGTCCCCCAAAACTGTATCTTCTGGCTTTGGACTTCCAACAACCATTTATTACAGTTTCACCCCACCTCACAGGCCTTGATCAATTGATTTATGATTGGACACCAGACGGGCCAGGGTTTCCAGGAACTTGGAGTTGAGGCACAGAGAGAGGCATATTATCTCCCAGGTGGCTGGAGCTGTAATAAACAAACCTGAGAATTGTCCATGACCATGAGGTGTCATGTGAATTTAAGACACAAGAAATAAGTTGGCAAAAAAAAAGAGAGTGAAATAGATGCATAAGAAAGAGTAGAGATTAGACACGGAGAAAGGCTCCTGATGACTTCCCAGTCACTGAGGTGTGTCTGTTAAAAATTTCACCTGTGTTCTTGCCCTTGGAGTACACAAAGCCTTATATCCTTATCAACAATTCTCCTCTTTTACTTAAGTCAGCTGGAGGTTTTCCCTTGGAGTAGGATACTTTTAACTCACAGGAGGGCTTCCCTGATAGCTCAGTTGGTGAAGACCTGGGTTCGGTCCCTGGGTTCAAACTATTTGAAAAACTTAAAACTCTTAGCAACTCTTAGGTCAATAGTAAAGTCAAAACTGAATTTTTATAACATTTAGAAAATTATTTCAATGAAAAATGTACAAACTGTAGGTGAAGGATACAGTTAAAGCTGAACTAAGAAGAAAACTCATAGCCTTAAAAAACTTGGAGTTGGGGATACAGAACCAGATGGCCTATTGAAAAATCCTTTTCCTACCACTCAGTAGCTGCATAATCTTGTGAAAATTAATCATTTTGTGCCTCAATTTTCACACCTGAAAATGGATGTAATACTGCTACTTATGTCATAGGGCCTTGTGACAATAAAATTAATACAAATAATATTCTTAAAACAGTGCCTAGCATATAATATTATTAATGCTAACCATTGATTAAAGTAATAATAATATGTAATAAAACATGAATAGTGAAGCCATTTTTTATTAAGGCATAGGCATCAGTCCTGAATATTCATTGGAAGGACTGATGCTGAAGCTGAAACTTGAATACTCTGGCCACCTGATGTGAAGAACTGACTCACTGGAAAAGACCCTGATGCTGGGAAAGATAGAAGGCAGAAGGAGAAGGGGATGACAGAGGATGAGATGATTGGATGGCATCACCGACTTGATGGACATGAGTTTGAGTAAGCTCCAGGAGTTGGTGATGGACAGGGAAGGCTGGCGTGCTGCAGTCCATGGGGTTGCAAAGAGTCGGACATGATTGAGTCACTGAACTGAACTGAGGTGGCACTGGTCAGCCTCAAGGACATTTTAGGGTGCCCAGGCCACCCTGTAGAGTAAGTCAGTCCAAGGCTGGCTTGTCCTCTCTTCACAGAGCTGTTCCTGGCTTGAGCCAAGGGCAGGAAAAGAACTGGGCTGCCACTGAGCTTCTCAGTGCAAGCATTAGAAAGGAACACGGGGGCCACGTTGGTGCGATGACCCCCTCCTCACTTGACATGAGGGGTCATGAGATGGGAGAAAGATTTCTGTGGCTCCCAGTGGTTCATGATGTTACAGGTCACAGAAGGGACCACTGGGCCTGAAGATAACTCCCTGCCCCCTCTTACCACTGATATCCTGAATTCCATGATCAGAGGCAGATGGCTCTTCTCTGCTGAATCCTGGGTTAACCACGCTCCTCACCTAAGGCTGCCAGTTACCTTCTTATCTTTGCAGATGGAAGACAGAGTGACCATCAATGCTATGCATTTCTTTTTTAAATGCATTTAAAATTTTCATTTATTCGTGTCTGTGCTGGGTCTTTGTTGCTGCATGGACGTTTCTCTAGTTGCGGTGGGCGGGGGGACGACTCTCTATTTGCGGTGCACAGACTTTTCATTGCGGTGGCTTCTCTTGTTGCACCGATAGGCTCTGGGGTAGGAAGGCTTCAGCAGTTGCGGCTCTCAGGCTCTGGAGCACAGGCTCAGTAGTTGTGGTACACGGGTTTAGTTGCTCCACAGCATGTGGGATCTTCCTGGATCAGAGATTGAACCTGTGTCTCCTGCATTGGCAGGCGGATTCTTTACCACTGAGCCACCAGGGGAGCCCCTAGAATATGCATTTGTAAGGGCGGCCATGTGGTCTGGTGGGTTGGGGTGGGGGGCCCTAGTGAGGGGTGGAGTCCCAGGCCATGGCCATCTCATCATGGAGAGAATCTGTTATCTATCTGATAAAAACAGGATGCAGGAATGAGTACCATTAATCCTGCTTAATCCTGCCTGGGCTTCTTGAAGTTCTGCCCAGGTCCTTGTGTTTTAGCCCACTGACTTGGCTTCGGAGGAGATGTGGCCCCACTCTGTGGGGCTTCCTCCTCCCCCAGGAACCAGATGTGCTGTGCTCTGCAGAGTGTGTGAATCTAGGCACACTCAAGACAGCGCTGCCGTGCTCCTGGGTCTCAGGGCAGCCACCTGATTGCCTGCCACCCTATACTTTGGTTCTATCAATTCAGTTCACTTCAGTCACTCAGTTGTGTCCGACTCTTTGCCACCCCATGGACTGCAGCATGCCAGGCTTCCCTGTCCATCACCAGGAGCTTGCTCAAACTCATGTCTATTGAGTTGGTGATGCCACCCAACCGTCTCATCCTCTGTCATCCCCTTCTCCTCTTGGTTCTATATTTGGGCTATATTTTGGTTCTAAAGACCACTGATCCTTAATACATTAATAACAGGCAAATTCATTATCTGTTGCTCCTCTACTGAGTGCCATATGCTAGGGATACAGCACTGAGCAAGGCAAAGTCCCTATTTTCACGGAGTTCACATTTCTTTTCTGACAAAAACAAGAGAACAAGCACAGATGACATTTCCGGAAGTAATCAATCAGTGCTTTAAAAAACAGAAAGCAGGCTGGGAGGCACAGGAAGTGATAGAGAAGAAGGGACAAGTCTAGGTAAGATGGGACAGTTGTTCAGAAACCTGAGAGATCCGAGGAGCTATGCAAAGCGCTTTGGGAGAGTGTTCTGTCTGAGGGGACTGACCATCAAGTCCTGGGGAACTGACTTTGCACAATAGTAAGAAAAAAGTGAGCCCAAAAAGTGGGGCAGAGAGGCAGGAGCGGGGGGTCTGACCCTGATGGACAGATCCAACAGAACTGGGCTTTCAGTACAGTGGGGAATGGGAGGTGACTGCTTCGTTTAGTTTTGCCATCCTCAGGCCCATGATGGATTTAATGCAATGACATCCTGGGATGAGCCCTGGATGGTGAATTGAGAGCCTGAGAGTCTGGCTCATCTCAGCTACTTGTTCGATGTGTGACTGTAGGCAAGTCCTTTAACTTCTCTGTGGCTTAATTCCTCAACTGTAATATTAGGGAACTAGAGCATGCTTAGTCGCTAAGTCATGTCCAACTCTTTGTGATCCCATAGACTGTAGCCTGCTAGGCTCCTCTGTCCTTGGGGTTCTCCAGGCAAGAACACTGGAGTGGGTAGCCACGCCCTTCTCCAGGGGGTCTTCCTGAGCAAGGACTGAACCTGCATTGCAGGTGGATTCTTTACTGTCTGGGTCACCAGGGAAGCCCCTGCAAATTTAAATGTAGGGGCCTCTTCAGTTCCAAGAACTTGGAGCTTACAGCCAGGCACTATTTTTCAGGTGCAGGAAACTAGGCTGTTATTTGAGAAAGAAGAGGAGGGAAAGAGGAAGAAGCAGAGTCCCTTCCAGACTCTCACCTCCTTGCCTCTAGAGACACCCAGCAGAAAGGGGGCCATCCTGCACCACAGGAGGGACTGCGCTGGAAAGAGATGGAGGCATGTTTCGTCCTGACCACAGTGCCACACAGCAGTGCCAAGTCATTTGGAAAATGAATGGGATCTGAAATTCCAGTCATCATGAGAGCATCCAGGGAGAAATGAAGGAAACAGGGAAAGAGCCAACCAGGAGAAACAGACTCGCTCACGGAGGACTGCCTTGGAAATCTGTGTCCTTGAGGGCTTGGCACACTTTTACCCAATGATGAAAAAGTGGAGAGAAGCAAACATAAAGTTGGGCAAAGCCCCTGAGAGTGAGACTGAAGCTGCAGGCAAGGCTCAGCCAGTGGGCGCAGCAAACAGACACGGCTGTCGGCAAAGCCTCCTGACCGTGGGCAGTTCTGGGTCAGAGTCCTCTTCCCTCTCTTCTCATGAGACTGAAAGTCCGTTTTTCTGCTCGTGAAGGGAGGCACAGAAACGTTCCACTGTGGGTTACAGCGCAGGCAAGAGTCATTCTTTGGAGTCAAAACCACTTGAGTTAGAATCCTAGCTCATCTAGATGTATGACCTTGGACAAGTGACTTAAGCCTTCTATTAAAAAAAAAAAAAAAAGGTGGGTAGGGATGGGGTATGTGCAGGGGTCGTGTTAATGTTGAATGGGGACTCTCCACCTGAGTCTGAACCAACTCCTCAGTAAAACAAGAGTCCTCATAGGGAGATTCCAAATCACCCTTATTGCTGATAAAGGCCAGGTAACATGCAGCTTGTATCTGCAAGGCCAGAGGATTTCCTGACACTGAGTCCCAGAACCGACAGATTTATCTGGCCACCGGCATCCCTGGACCCATATAGCCCCAGTTAAACTTAAAGGATGGGAGAGCAAAGGGGTGGGCCCTCCAGAAAGGGCAGAGAGGCTGGTGGGAGGATGCTGTTTGGCACATACCCAGTTTCTCCTTCTGTGAAACTTCTATCTTCTGTGAAGATGAGCTGCTCCCTAAAGGAGTAAGGGGTTGGAGAAAGCCTGAGTGTTTGAGTGGGTGGCGTTGGCTCCACAGGGAAGGGAACTCAAGCAGGAATAATCTCAACAGGTAAAATGAGAAAATCTGTATGATGCGCTTAGCACAGGGACTGGTATCTGGTAAGTGCGCAGTAAATAGCAGCTTTCAACAATATCTTCAGCCTGACTTGGTTCACTGGTTATTTCATGCAAATATTTATTGAGCATATGTTACGTGAAGAGCTTTGTGCAGCCACTAGGGAAGATGTAAGACAGCGTTGAGCCCCAACTCTTCACCACTCCCACTGTTCTCCTGCTATAACCACTGTTTCCGACTCCTCTGTTGTTGTTTTACAGTCGTTAAGTCAAGTCTGACTCTTTGCGACCCCATGGACTGCAGCACGCCAGGCTTCCCTGTCCTCCACTATCTCCTGGAGTTTGCTCAAATTCATGTCCATTGAGTCGGTGATGCCATCCAACCATTTCATCCTCTGGCCCCTCCTTCTCTTTTGCCTTCTATTTTTCCCAGCATCAGGGTCTTTTCCAATGAGGCAACTCTTCGCATCAGACTCCTACCTGATAGTTATTAATTGGATACCAGGAGCTCACGTCAGTTCCTTATATGCACGCTCTCATTTAATCCTCAAATCTCAGCTCTGAAGTGGTTATTGTTATAGCTACTTGGCAGTTATGTGAGACAAACAGTAACAAGTGCTATACTCTCGGACACACAGAGGGAAAGCTCAGGGCAAGACTAAAGCCCATGATGGTTAAATAGCAACATACGTCAATGCAGGATGCCAGCCGTGTCCCTCGGCAACCACCTTCCATGGCCCATCACACAGGCAACGAGGACCAAGAGGTCCCCGGGGGTGGCATTGGAGTGGTGTGGCCTTGCCATCAGCAGGAGGGAAATGCCGGTGAGGTGGCAGATAAGTACTTCTTTACGACACTTTCCAAGCCATTTGGATGTGACTTTGGATGTGGCTTCCCCTTAAGGGACATCAACTCGGAAGAAATAGAATTGCCCCAGGGAGTGAATGAAAGCAAAGTAGGCGTAAATTCAGGGGGCAAAGGACCAGCTTCACAGCCAGCCATTCCTTAGTGCTGTTTGTGCTGGCCTTTTGGAACTCACATGAACTGGTGGGATCGCATCGTTGCTTGGGGTCCCTTTGGCCAGAGCTTTGTCTCCTTTTTTGACGGCAGGGTCACTCACACTCCTTCTGGGGTTCCCTCTGCCAGTCTCTAGCACTGCCGCCTTCAGGAGGGACTGTTGGGCCAACACAGTCAGTCTTGAATGTGGGGGGCAGGGGACATCTCCCCAGGAACAGCCCTCGCAGCTGCCCGGGGCCTCGTTTTGTCCCACAAGGGCCCGCTCTTCTCACTGGTTGCGGGGCGGATGGGGGGGTGGGGGAGTGCTCAGTCCTCAAGCAGAAATTAGTCCCAAAGCAGCGCTCATCCTGTCTGGGAAAGAGTTATTTTCAGCGTGTGGGGTTTAATGGGCCACCCTCCCCACCCGATTTTTAATAATGTTGCTAACGAGCCAGAGCGAAAAACTAACATAATTCACAGGACAGAATTATTAGAATGAGCGGGACCCACGCAGGAAGACAGGCACCTACTCACGGAGGGAGCTTTCAGCGGAAAAAACAGGCAAACCAACAAGGGCACAGAGGAATGGAACTCACATGCAATCATTTGGTGTGTGTCCTAGGCTGGGTTTCCCGAGGAGCAAGGAGAGGCAAGGATTTAGCTGGGAGGTGATTTCGGGAAGCCCGAGGGTGGGGCGGCGGGTGGAGGGGACAGAGGGGAAGGGAAGCCTTCACTGCTGCAGGGAACTGGAGGTTTCTCCTGGAGAATCTGGAACCAGGGTAGAGCTGAAGCCTCAGTGCTCCCTCTGAGGAGCGAGGTACCTGGGGTATTTAAACAACAGCTCCCGCCAGTCCTTGGGCTGAAGATGTGCTATGGCTCAAGTTTGCCTTGTCGTGGGACGGTAGAGTGTGCTTTCACTGCCAGAGATGTTCTCCTAAATAGAGATGCAGATGCTGGCTGATTCATTGGAAAAGACCCTGATGCTGGGAAAGACTGAAGGTGGGAGGAGAAGGGGACGACAGGGGATGAGATGGTTGGATGGTATATCCAATTCGATGGACATAAGTTTGAGCAAGCTCCCGGAGTTGGTGATGGACAGGGAGGCCTGGCATGCTGCATTCCATGGGGTTGCAAAGATCAGACATGACTGAGCGACTGAGCTGAACTGAACTGGTGCTGGCGGGTGGAGGTGAGGCCAGCCAGCTCAGAAATGGTACGGAGCCCCAGCCTGTGGTTGGGGCTCTGACACTGTCTGCTGCAAGGAGGGAGCTGGTGCCTTCTGGATGTCACGGTCCCCGAATCCTCCCGGTAACATGATAATGCAGGTGATATTGTCTACACAGGTAGGGAGCCCAGGGTCAGAAAGCTCCAGTGTTTCTCAATCAGAAGGTTGTCTTTCCAATGTAGTGTGTTTAGCATTTTTGACTTGCCCATTAAATGCCAGAGGCATTCCCCATCCCGGGTCATCCAAGTGGAAGAAAATATATTGCCCCCCCCCCACACCACATGCACACAAGTGCCTGGAGGGGAGGATTTCCTATAAGGCAGGTCTTCCTTTGAAACCACTTCACATTCTACCCCAAGGGCATATTTATTGATGAGACTGAGATTGAGTTGATCTTGGGCACTGTAATTCTTGGAGGACACTTTACTGGACTTCTGTAAAGTGGGTATCCTTAAACTGAGCTCACAGGAGCACTGGAGGATTGAATAGTGAACGTGAACACAGAGCCTGATATAAAGTAAGTGCTCAGGCAATGGTGGTTGTTGCTCAGTCACTAAGTCATGTCCAACTCTTTTGTGACCCTCCCATGGACTGTAGCCCACCAGGCTGCTCTGTCCATGGGATTTCCCAGGCAAGAATACTGGAGTGGGTTGCCATTTTCTCCTCCATGGGATCTTCCCAACCCAGGGATGGAACCTGCATCTCCTGCATTGGCAGGTGGGTTCTTTAACACTTAGCCACCAAGGCAATGGTAGCTATTGTTATCCATTGAGGAACTCTATTTTTTCTTGGCAGTCCTATTAATAGCAGTGTAGAATCAGACACTCAGTTGTGTCCGACTCTTTGCGACCCCATGGACCGTAGCCCGCCAGGCTCCTCTGTCCATGGGATTCTCCAGGCAAGAATACTGGAGTGGATTGCCATTCCCTTCTCCAGGGGATCTTCCTGACCTAGGGATTGAAACTGGACCTCCTGCATTGCAGATGGATTCTTTACTGACTGAACTACAGGCAATCCTATTACCTAATTCATATTTTCTTTTTCTCTCATTTTCTTCTTACCTACTCCTAATTTCTTCCCCATTCTTTCTCTTTCAATATATCCTGTCCAAACTGCTATCCCCTCTCCTACCCACTTCCATCCTTCATGAGATCTTTAGGGCAGAGGAAAGAATGGATGCTTCAGTCTCTGTCCTAAGGTGAGGTTGGTCTGGCCAGAGTCACCTGTAAACTTGGAGGAGCAGGCAGAGAAAGGGCAGCCAGGCCCTGGACCCCAAGCGTTAGGAAGATTATGTGGGTGTGTTTAGAGAAGCGGGAAGGTCTATGTATGTTGTGTACGCAATGCGCACACCAGACCAGCCACCCACACACTCACTAGAAGCAAGTAAGTGCAGCCTTCCCAAGAATTTACACAGATTTCTTTTTTTTTCCTTTTTTTTACTGTGCAGACAGGTCTTTCACGTTTTCAGTCAAGTTTGGCAACTTCTATGATATTCAAGTTATGCCCCTTCCAGAAGCTACTCCATGGGGAATTCAGTCTGGCTAACTTTTGTCTGGATCAGGCCTGGGTCAAGGTTACCAGCTGGTTATGAGCTGACTGTACAGAGAGGAGCCCCCGCTTGTTTCCAGGCTGGCGGCAGGTCCGGGCTCACTCAGGCTCCGTGCTTCCTTGCCCTCTGCAGATGGAGGGAGGAGTCAGACCCGTGTGAGCACCACTGCTCCGTGTGTAGGATGGTGGGGGCTCTGGGTGGGTGAACTTGACCCCTTCAAAGTGACCTGGATCAAGCTCTTGTAGGCAGGATTCAGCCGCGGTTGTTCACCCGAGAGGAGCCTTTATCTGTGTGAAGCACCCCTTTGCATGAGAGTCATTATTAATCACTCGATAGATCCAGCACAACCCTGCCCTGTGCCAGGGGTGTCGAACACACGGTTCCGTTCCTCACCACTACTCTCAGTTGGTAATAAGGTTCCCATTTTACAGATAAGGAAGCGAATTCAGAGAAATCAAGGATTCGATTGGTAAGGCCACAGGGAAGCTAGTGAGAAGCACAGCTGGGGTCAGGATCTTTTGGTCTCCTACATCTAGCCGAGGGTTTCTCAGCCTCCGCATTTGCTGACCTTTGGGGACAGGTCACTCTTCCTTGTGGGGCTGGCCCCTACGTTGCAGAACGTTTAGCAGCATCCTGAACCTGTACCCACTGGACGCCAGTCACACTTTCCCCACTCCCACCAGTTTCAAAAACAACAACAACAAAAAAAGTCTCCTTCCAGACATTATCCCTTTTGAGAACCACTAACCTAGCCCTTTCTAGGGGAAAACCTCCATGGTATACTTCTACAAAGAACTTGGTAAGAGGGTGGCCTTCAGCCCTAACTCCGGACAACACCTGTGCCCTGGTTTCCCTTTCAACCTCTCCCTCAAACAGCTCCTCTGTTTGTCAGGCCTGTGGCAATTATTTTTTTAATTAAAAAACAATTTTATCTATTTATTTTGGCTGTGCTGGGTCTTTGTTGCTGCACTGGCTTTTCCCTACCTGCTGTGCGCGGGCTCCTCAAGGCAGCGGCTTCTTTTTTTATGGAGTACAGGCTCTGGGATGCACAACCTTCAGCAGTTGCAGCACACGGGCTCAGGAGTTGTGGCTCCCAGGCTCTAGAGCACAGGCTTAGTAACTGTGGCACCTGGGCTTCGTTGCTCTGCGGCATATGGGATCTTCCAGGACCAGGGATCGAACCTGTTGTCTCCTGCATTGGCAGGCAGATTCTTTACCGTTGAGCCACCAGGGGCCCTGTGGCAATTATTTTATCCATCCATTCACTCACTCATCTATTCAGTGACTACTGAATGCCTGATCCACAGCAGGAGGCAGAAATAAATGAAAACTCTTGCCCTCATGGAGGTAATATTCCAGGGAACAGAAAGCACTGAATAAATGGCATAGCCTAGGTACCTGCATGAACCCTTTGCATTCTCACAGCAGCCACTGTTATTTTCATTCAGAGGTGCCCAGTCTGAGACACCGAGGGGTTAGAGAGCCCGCTGGGATGGCAGCTTGGAAGCGGAACAGTTGAAAGTTAAACCTGCGACGTTGGCCCCGACCTGTGTGCCTGACCCCTCCCTTCTCCGGCCTTTCCCAGTCTGCCTCTCCTTCCGACTGCATTGGCTGTTGCCCATAGTGGCCTAGTGGTTTTTCAGGCTCCGGGGATTCTAAAGCTTTCATCTGCTCCCCACACTCGGCTGTCCGCTTCTCTCTCTCTTCCGTTGCTGTCCCCGCTGGGAACCAGGCTCAGATCCTGGCTCCATCATGAAATCATGAGCTCCTCTGTTCCTGTAAGATTTCCATTCTCAAGTCCTTTTGGCTTTTCAGACAAATCTCTCATCTTCATCTGAGTGATCCAGAAAGGCAACCATTTTTATCCTCTTTTTATAGATGAGAACACTAAGGACTCAAGAGGTCAAATGCCTTGCTTAAGGACACTCGACTAATAGAGATTAAAATTTAGCCTTATCTTCCGATCAGACTTTATATGATGAACAAATTGTTTCAGATAGAAAGTTAATCTCTGCCTCAAGAGGTCCTAGAAGGTAAGGACCACAGCTTGAGGCATGTCTGGATCTCCTACACAGAGTCTAGCACTTGCGTTGACTCAAAGAACTGGAGCTATGAAGCCCAAATTGCAAGGATGTAACCCAAACTTGTGTGCATGCGTGCTCAGTCCCTCAGTCATGTGTGACTCTGTGACCCCATGGACTGTGGCCCTCCAGGCTCCTCTGTCCACGGAATTTTCCAAGCAAGGGTACTGAAGTGAGTTGCCATTTCCTTCTCCAGGGAACCTTCCTGTTCCAGGGATTGAACCTGTGTCTCTTGTGTCTCCTGCATTGGCAGGTGGATTCTGTACCACGGCACCATCTGGGAAGCCCCCACTTATGTGTCCTAAAAATTAATGCTCTGAAAGTCCACCAGATGGCAGTGTTTTCCCCGTGAAAGAGAACATTTCTAAGCCAAAGTGGTGCGTGACTCAGAGGCTAGGTTGAAATGATCAAAGAATTTGAATTTGAAGTGGTTTGCGCACACACACACACAATGTTTAGAATCTTGCTGAGCTTTCAAATGTTGATGAAATCTTAAGGAATATTACTAGGCTGTAAGTAAGTGTTAGTCGCTCAGTCGTGCCCGACTCTTTGCGACCCCATGATCTACCAGGCTGTGGTAGAGCATAAACATGATTTGTGCTCTTGTCTGACCTTTGCCATTTTCTAGCTATATGACCCTGAGGAAGTCACTTCATGTCTCTCAGCTTTTATTTTTCTCATCTGCAAAATGGGTGTAAGAATTTCTGCTTGGTCTCTGTCACAGACAGGGCTACTGTGAGGCTGAATTTGGACATGTGGAGCTATAGATGACTTTATGGATATATGCTATTCTATTTATGGATGTCACGGAATTAATTTAACTGTTAGTTCAGTAGTTCATTTTGTAATGAAATGCTTTTCCTGAAATCTTGCTACTCAAAGTGTGGTACACAGACCAGGAAAACTGGCATCATCTGAGAGTTGATTAGAACTGTGTAACTCACCCTAGGGGATTCCCTTGTGGCTCAGTGGTAAAGAATCTGTCTGCCAGTGCAGGAGACACGGGTTTGATCCCTGGGTCAGGAAGGTCCCTTGGAGAAGGAAATGGCAACCCACTCCAGTATTCTTGCCTGGAGAATCCCATGGACAGAGAAGCCTGGTGGGCTATAGTCCATGGGGTAGCAAAAGAGTCAGACACGACTTAGCTACTAAAACAACAATAAGAACTCATCCCAGACAACTGAATTTTAATAATGTAAAATTTTAACAAGATCCTGAGGTGACTCAAATGCATAGTTGGATAGGGAATAGAAAATTCCTCATTTTTGTGAGTTAAGAAAATAGCTAGAAAAGTTCTGGAGTTTGTTTGGGAGTTAATACTGAATTAGTTCAGTTCAGCATCCCCTATAATACGAGAAATATTCCCTAAGATGAGCCTGAGGCATGTTAAGCAAATTGTTTGCAAAGCTCAAAAGACGTATCTGTACCCAAATTATGCCTTAGGGAGAGTGACTTGAAGTTGAGATTAAATATTCCCATGTTAAAATTGATCAGGACAGGCTAGAGTATGTTGCAATGACAAACAGCCTGCCATTTCAGTGGCTTGTTTCTGGAGAACAGCAGCAAGAATAACCCCAAGAGGTACGATGCCATTGCATGTAGGCAGGGGGCTCTGCTCAGACACTCAGGGACCCTGCCAATGGAGCTGTCACCATCCCACATTCTTCGGGAAAAGAGTCCAGAGGGTCTTGGGCGGCCAGTACAATAAAATGTTCAGCCTGAAAGTGACCCCTGGGGGCAGGGTGGTGGGGGAGGAGGTGCAGTCCTATCCGGTGTTTGGAAAGTACAGAGCTAGAACTACCGAGCGAGCAGTGCTGATCACAACCACAAAGGTTATCCCGGATTTGTTCGGAGCAGTGGCTCCCAGAACAGGTTGTGCAGGAGAATTGGCTAGGGACAGCTTGTTAAATGTACAGATCCCAGAGGCTCCATCTCAAGGATCTAACCGGCACCAGGAATCTGCTTTAACAAGAGCCCTGGGGATTCTGATGCCCTCCCTCCAAAGACCAGCATCTGGAAACCTCTGACTTTGAGCACTCAACCCCATCTTGAACATAAAAGACGCTGTGTTCATGTTCTAGGGGTGCGGTAACACGTGACAACCAAAGTGGTTGTTTCAGACAGAAAACATTTATTCTCTCACAGTTCTGGAAGCCGAAAGGCTCAAACGAAGGTCGGCTCTTTCTAGAAACTCTGAGGGAGGCTCTGTTCCCCCCTCTCTCCTGGCTTCTGGTGGCTGCTGGCGATCCTCGGTGCTCCTTGGCTCGTAGCTGCAGAGTCCAGTTCCCAACTTCTGCCTCCGTCTTCACAGGGCCATCTCCTCTGTGTGTCTGGGTCTTCTGTCTGTTATAAGGACACTTGTCATTGGATTTAGGGTGCAATCCAGGCGGCTCAGACAGTGAAGGGTCTGACTGCAATGCAGGAAACCCAGGTTCAATCCCTGGGTCAGGAAGATCCCCGGGAGGAGGGCATGGCAACCCACTCCAGTACTCTGGCCTGGAGAATTCCATGGACAGAGGAGCATGGTGGGCTACAGTACATGGGGTTGCAAAGAGTCAGACATGACTGAGTGACTAACACTTGCCAGGTAATCCAAGATAATCCCATCTTAAAATCTCTCATCCATCTGAAAAGACCCTTTTTCCAAATACGGTCACCCTGGGGGAACATACTGGAGATGTGTGTGGGGGTGTCCACTCTTCAATCCACTACAGACTGGCATCGGCATAGAATCTAGTCTCCCGTCCTCTCTGGACAGCTAAGACAGGGCTCTGAGAGCCACACACCACAAGGGGTCAGGCAAACCTTATTTTTCTGCTGTTTCCTGAGGCACCCTCTGTTTCCTTTAAATTTGGGGAAACGGTCCACACGCTGCTGAAGAGCGTCACCCAGGACAAGCTGCCGGCTGGGATCCTGGACCCAGCAGTCAATTTTCTCCTCATCGTCCCATGCAGAATAGAGGGATTGCATGGCATGAGTGCAATCATGAGTGCAAGCTTGCTGTGCCAGCCCCCTGGAGGTTACCTGACGTTTCAGTAGCCTCAGACCATCCCAGGACCCGGATGTTAACTCCTCAGCCTGAGGGCTATGTTCTTGAAAACTCCAAAGGTTGGAGAATTCCAGGAGGGTGGTTGTGAGAGATTACCAGGGAAATAGGTGCGGGCCTCCAGGTCATCAGATGAACTCTTATTTTTATGCTCTCTAAGAGATGAGAGTAATGACAGAACATTAAACAGAACACCTCAATGTCATTTGACACATCTTGAATTAGTAATAATGGTCTTGCAACAATTATTTTCTATTTAAGTAATTCCTTTGCTCTCCAGAAGCGTTTAAGCGCATTCGGGGAGGAAATAGATATTCATCTTGGCTGGGTTTTGGAGATCATGCCTGGGAGGGGGCACATCCTTTCTGTGTGTGGTTTTCCATCGAGGACCAAAGGTTTTGGAATGTGGCCACACTGATCCCTCAACTCACTCTCCTTAAGTCACAGTCTGGAGAGAGACTCCTGTGGTTCCTCACTTGGGGGATTGCTGAAGGGGCACTTGGAAATATGTCAGGTGGTGATTTAGTCGCTAAATCGTGTCTGACTCTTATGACCCCATGGACTGTTGCCCGCCAGGCTCCTCTGTCCATGGGGATTCTCCAGGCGAGAATACTAGAGTGGGTTGCCATTTCCTTTTCCAGGGGATCTTCCTGACTCAGGAATCGAACCCAGGTCTCCTGCATTGCAGGCAGATTCTTTACTGCCTGAACTACCAGAGAAGCCTTAAAAAAAAAAAAATGCATCAGGGGCGCTAGACTTGGCCTCAAGTGGATTTATAGCAAAAGGACAGGGTTACTAGGAGTTTGGGAGCATTGACCCTGGCCTTCCTGTCAAACTGGCCCCAGTGCCTCAAGCTGTCAGCTCTGTGCTCACCTCCTCAGAGATCCCTCCGGCAGTCAACCGATCCTGCTCTTCACTGCACTTACTGAGACTTCAGTCTGTGGTCAAGGATGGTTTTATTGTTTAATTGGCTTTGTGCTTGGCGTCTCCCCTCCTAGAAGGGAAGCTCCCTGCAGGCAGGGGCCTTGCTTGTCTCTCCCCCTCCATAGTTGCCCTGGAGCCAGGGAGAAGGAGGAGGGAGAGGAGCACAGAGGAGGAGAGGGCCACAGAGGGGACTGGACTTCATCCTGAGAGCGGTGGGAAGCCGTGGGTGTGTCTGCAGCCTGTGCGTGCGTGTGTGAATAGCACAGACGACAGACGATCAAGCTCTGCATTTTGAGAAGACTCTGCACTGGGGGACGCACTGAAGATGGACCGGGAGTGGTCAGCGGTGGGCCTGCCAGGAGGCTCGTGTGGTCATTCAGAAGGGAGATGGTGGTCAGGGAGCTCCAGTCCGTGAATGGTTTCTCAGCACCTAGTATGTGCCAGGTACTTTTCAGGAAACAAAACAGGCAAAGGTCCCTATCCTCGAGAGTTGACCTTTCAGTGAGGAAGAGACAGAGGGTAAACATAATATACATAGACAAGTATGTTGGGAAATATTTATCATGTGCAATGGGAAAAGAAAAGCAAATCGAACAGAGTTGGTGAGATTGAGGCTGAGGGTATTTGATGGAAGAGATTTTGGGGAGATAAAATTGGTAGTGTTCTGGGACCTCCCTGGTGTTCCAGTGGTTAAGACTCTGTGTAGATAATGCAGGCAGCCGGGGTTCAATCCCTGGCCAGGGGACTAGATCCCACATGCCACAACTTAAAGCCCAAATGTTGCAATTAAAAAAAGAAAAAGAAAGAAAGATCTTGCATGCTGCAAGTAAGACCTGGTGCAGCAAAAAGAAAAAAAAGGTGATGTTCTATGATGGAGGATCAAGTTGCAGATTAAGGGAGAGAGAGGTGTCAACTCCTAAATTTCTGGTTCGTGCAACTGAAGAATGGCTTAAAAAGAGTGTTTAGCCAAATGCTACTCAAGTCTTTCTGATTCTGTAGCCCTGTGGGCTCTAAGACAGGGTCTGGTCACCTGTAATCTGGTCTCTGCATGCCCGGAGGTCACCCTGCTGTGAGAAGCCCCTGTCCTGGATTTGCCACATAAGGACATGCCACATTGCTCTCTGTGCATGGCAGGTCACGCTGTGGGCACCTGGGGCTCCTGTGGCGTCTCCATCAAACCTTGTCCCTGAGGCTGGCAGCATCTGCCCTTGCTTGTGTCTGCTCATTGACGAGGCTCAACAAACGTGCAGCGCGGCCCGCTGCTGCCGTGGGCGGGCCTGCTGCCAGCATCCCCTGCGTGTCCCAGCCCTTACCGCTTCCTCCACCTGCTGTGTCCTCCATCCCCTGAACAACCTTCCAGGGGAAGGGATATTTGTGGAATGGATTTCGTCTCTAAAAAAAATTTGAGATATAGTTGATTTACAATGTTGTGTTAATTTCTGCTGTGCAGCAAAGTGTCCCAGTTACGAGCAAATATATGCTCTTTCTCATAGTCTTTTCCATTATGGTTTATCCCAGGATATTGAATATAGTTCCCTCTGCTATACGGTAGGATATTATTGTTTATCAATTTTGTATATAATAGTTTGCATCTGCTAACCCCAAGCACCAAGTCCTTCCTGCCCACATCCCCCGGCAACCACAACTCTATTCTCTGTGACTGAATCTGTCTCTGTTTCAAACATAGGTTCATTTGTGCTGTATTTTAGATACTGCATATAAGCGATATCATATGGTATTTCTTACTTCACTTAGTGTGATTATCTCTAGTTGCATCTATTGGGATGAATTTCTTGAATTGGCCTGGGAGCTGGGGCCCTGAGCTTTAGGAGTTCCAGGATCCATCTGCCTCTTCCTAGGGTATCCTGGGTCACTCGCCAGGGCTTTGCTGGTTGGTGATTTCCTGTGACAACCCTGAGACAAGTCTGAACAGTCTCCACTGTTCCCTCCCTCGTGACAGGCTGAGGCTTCCTGTCTCCTTGGGCATTTGCCTGTCGTGGACAAAGGGAGATGACGGAATAGCAACCATGAGTAACAGGATCAAGTGCTTCCGATGTGCTGAAGAGTTTTCCGTGGATTATTTCATTGAAGCCTCAGAGCAACTCTATGAAGTAATTGCTATTAGTGTCATCTTTCTCATTTTAGAGATGATGTAACAAGGGTCGGAGAGCTTGTACAAGTTACCCAAGGTCGGAGAGCTAGCAAGGAAGGTATGGAGCTGGATACACACCCAGGCCAGCTCTTGTTCTGAACCACTCTGGTTTCACTGTTGAAGGATGAGGACGAAGGTCGTGTGGCCAGGGCTTGGAGTTTGGGACTCCAGTCCTGACTTTGTACAGCATCACGTGCCAGTTTGGAGCCAGCCCATTTGTTCATTCACTGACTCATCGAATACTGACTCCCTGCCTTCTCGGCTGGGGCTGGGGGAACAGTGAAGGGGGTGGGGCCTTGCATGAAGAGCTCACATGTAGCTTTTGAGATATGCACGCACATCATCTGGGTGGTGGAGGGGTAGGTGCTTCTTGAAGAAGGAAGAGGAGGGGGTGACAGTGCTTATCTTGTGGAGGGGTGGGGGTCTGGGAGGACATGGCCTTCACGTGGAGCCTTGTGACAAAGCATTTGCCAAGGATCTCCAGATAGAGCAGTGAGAGCAGGGGTACGGCCGTGTCTGGAGCATCTCAGAAACTTCAGGGTTGCCCCATACTTAGAGCAGAATTTCACAAGGCCTGGGACCGACAGTGAGAATCTACATGAGAACCTTCTGGGCTGTGTGCAGTGAATGTTTGCTGGAATGCAGATTCTGGGCTCCATCCCAGACCCACTGAACCAGAATCTTTAGCTAGCATGTCAGCCAGCGCCTCAGGCACTTCAGAAGCACTGAAGCTGGGCGCAGGCGAGGAGCAATAGGACAGCAGTCAGTGCTGGGGTCATAAAGAGGTCAGCAAATGTTTCTGGAAAGGGCTAGAGAGTAAACGTTTTAGCTTTGTGGGCTAAGATGGAAACTGAGGATACTACAGAGCAGCGGTCCCCGACATTTTTGGCGCCAGGGACCAGTTCATGGGAGACAATTTTTCCGTGGACTGACTGGGGGGAAAGTTTTGGGATGGTTTTGGGATGATTCAAGCACATTACATTTATTATGCCACCACTGATCTGACAGGAGGCAGGGGCTCAAGTGGTAATGTGAACGATGGAGAACAGCTATAAACAGAGATGAAACTTTGCCCACTCACTCACTGGTCACCTCGTGCTCTGTGGCCTGGTTCCTAACAGGCCACGAACTGGTACTGGTCCATAGCCCGGGGGTTTGGGACCCCTGCTATGTAGGTACTAGTAAAGCCATTAAAAAATGTAAGAGCAGGTGGTGGGTGGACCTGGACCACCTTGGTCTGACTGCAGTCTGCTGGCTCCTGTTTTAGAAAGTTCCCTGTGGACAAGACTGGGGATGGTGGAAGTGGAGACCCTGAAGCTCAGGCCACGTCCAGGGCAGTAATGAGAAGGCCTGAGTGAGGGCCATGGGACTCCCAGACGGGACAGGAGTGTTGAGAGGTGCTTCAGTGGAAGAAAGGAAGGGACTGGCCAAGGGCTTGGACAGGAAGGCTGGGGCAGAGCAAGGAGTTAAGGATAGCAGAACTGTTTGACAGATGTTCTTGTGTGGATGGGGACACCATTGGGTTATGATACATAATCATCCCTGTGAAGGTGGTCGGGTGCTGAGCACAGGTCCTGAGGATTGAAAAAGCATCTTGTCTTGGACCATTTGAAGGTAACTCAGGACCTTTGTGGAGTAGTTTTAGGAGAGTAATGGGAGTCACATGTCAGAGGGTTCAAGGGGAATAAGAAGACAGGAAATGGAACACGTCAACCCACTGCGTCCCCCAGGTTCTGATCGGCAGGCACAGCCAGTGAGTGCTGGTCTCAGGAGCAGAGCTCAGGAAACATGCAGTCTCTCCTGCCCTGTGCTCAGACAACTCACCCAGGGGCTCCTGGGTGGGGATTTGTTCTTCTCACCTCATAGGTCCTCAGCACCTTCAAGACTTGGTGGTTGTTCATGCATGTGTGTGGAAGTGAGGGGCTGTCCTTTCCAATACCCAGGACGTGTGTTCCTGCAGTACCATGGAGAAGTAAAGCACCACACCCCACCTTTAGAAGTAGATGTCCTCATAGACTGGCGCTTCCCAGGCGGTGCCGTGGTAAAGAATCTGCCTACCAGTGGAGGAGACGCAAGAGACCTGGGTTCAATCCCTGGGTCAGGAAGATCCCTGGAGTAGGAAATGGCAAACCACTCCAGTGACAGAGGAGCCTGGTGGGCGATAGTCCACAGAGTCACAAAGAGTTGGACAGGACTGAGCATTTATGCCCTCATAGACCCACTCCAGCGTTCTTTCCTGGAGAATCCCAGGGATGGGGGAGCCTGGTGAGCTGCCGTCTATGCGGTCACACAGAGTTGGACACGACTGAAGTGATTTAGCAGCAGCAGCAGCAGACCAAATATAGTGTACTTCTACAGAGTTTTGTCCTCTGGCAGATACCGTAATGTGGTAGAAAATGTACTGGTTGGGAGGGTGGAGACTGGAGTTAGAATTCTGCCTTTGCAATTGGCAGCCTCATGGTTCTGTGAAACTGTTTAACCTCTCTGAGACAGAATTTCTTCCTCCAGGGGCTGGGCAGCATGATCTCACAGATACAGTCTAGGTTTGAAATCCTGTTCCTCTAGGATGCCTTGGCAGATGCCTTGTGTGGTTACAAGCACCCAGGGTCTTGTTTGGAGGCCTCTCTGGGTTCTGTCCTGAGTGCTGGGCCAGGTGTGTGCTGGGTAGGGGGGCGGTCTCCATGCCCACCTCTGCTCCACCCCTCCAAGTTTTGCTCAATACTCCCGAGCTCCTTGCCCTGTAGTCTACTACAGGGGCTCCCTAAACTCATCCTACCCAATTTCATGTCAAATTTTTCTTTGACCATTGGGGAAATGAGGAAATAAAGACAATGTGATGGTTTCTTTTAAAGCTAAGTTTTCCTTTTTTTTTTTTAATGTAAAGAATTCCTCTTTATCCAGAGGCCATTTCCTTTCAACTTTTAATTGTTAACATGTCCGTTCTTGTATGAAATAAGGGTGATGGGAGATGGTAGTTGTGTCTACTGACCTTACCTAGGAAAACAGATGTTTAAGACATCTGTTTGGGTGCTCTCTCTGATTTTTTTGATATCTTATTATCCATGAAATCCTAAAGTCTCTAAGCCAAAGTTCTATCACCAAGTAGGAATAATAACAATATGTACTTGGACAGGACTGTTATGTAGATTAATTGAGATATTGGATGCGGCACAAAGTCTGGGATATGCTGATCACTCTTATTAGCCACTAGCCTCACCCCTGACCCCCATCTCCCCACTTCCCTCAGACAAGCTGGTGGACCTGCTCTTGAGAGCTCAGAGGAGGACATTGTTGCTTGCTGTTTAGTCGCTAAGTCGTATCCAACTCTTTCCCAGCTCCTCTGTCCATGGGATTTCCCAGGCAAGAATACTGAAGTGGGTGACCATTTCTTTCTCCAAGGGATCAAACTCTTCCCAACTCAGGGATCAAACCTGCATCTTGTGTGTTGGCAGACAAATCCTTCACCACCGAGCCACCATTGTTATTTACTTGACATTTTAAAAATCAATACAATTATTTCATTTAATTAAATGATAAAGAAAAATGTGGTAATTTCATCAATAGAAAACCACCATCACTCACCACAAGTAGAGGGTAAACACATATATAACTGCATAATCATTAAAATAAAGAATTGTCTGGGAATATCATGTAAAATCATCTAAAATTTTTCTGTTTATCACTTACAATATGCCAGCTACCCTGGGGTTAAAAAAAATTACATATACCAGGTCAACTGAAGACAAACTTCTTTCCTGGCATAAAATTCAAGAAAATATTTATTTCAAAAGAAGCAGAAATTCCCTCAAATGAATATTCCTTATGAATCCTAAAAGATCAGAGTGCAACATTAAATCTCAACACACTGACTCATTTTCTGTGGAGAGCTGAGCGAGTAGCAAGACAGGCAGGTTGTTTCTGAAGATCTAACTCAGGAGTCTGTAGACTCTTTCTGTGAAAAGGATAGGTAGTAAAGAGGTTTTGCGGGCCTTGTGGTCAGAGTTGCAATTACTCTGTTCTGACCTTTGTATCCTGAAGCAGCCAAACATAATTAACAGACAATGAAATTTGAATTTCATATTACTTTCGCATGTTACAAATTTTTTTTTTTTTTACATTTTCCCAAACATCTAAAATGTGAAAATCAGACTTCCCTGGCGGTCTGGTGGTTAAAACTCTGCTCTTCCAATGCAGCAAAGGTCTGTCTAGTCAAAGCTATGGTTTTTCCTGTAGTCACATATGGATGTGAGGTTGGACCATAAAGAAAGCTGAGTGCCAAAGAATTGATGATTTGTAACTCTGGTGTTGGAGAAGACTCTTGAGACTCCCTTGGACTGTCAAAGCATGGATATTGCATATTGGATATGCCGCATTGCATATCCAAAAAGGAGATCAAACCAGTCAGTCCTAAAGGAAATGAAGGACTGATGCTGAAGCTGAAACTCCAATACTTTGGCCACCCGATGTGAAGAACTGACTCATTGGAAAAGACCCTGATGCTGGGAAAGATTGAAGGCAGGAGGAGAAGGGGACGGCAGAGGATGAGATGGTTGGATGGCATCACCGACTTGATGGACATGAGTTTGAGCAAGATCTGGGAGTTGGTGATGGACAGGGAAGCCTGGTGTGCTCCAGTCCATGGGGTCCAAAGAGTCAAACATGACTGAGCGACTGAACTAAACTCAGCTTCCAGTGCAGAGGGCATGGGTTCCAACCCTGGTCAGGGAACTAAGATCCCACATTCCTCAAAGTGCATTGAAAAAAAATCATCCCAAAAACTAAAACCATTTTTAGCTTGTGTGCTGGACAAAATGAGGTACCGGGCTGGATTTGGCTTGAGGGCTATAGTTTGCTGAGTCTTGGTCTCACTGAATCCAGGGCTTGGAGAACTTAGTGAACTGATAGCATCTGTCCATTTTTCCTCCCTCTCCAAACAGTGCAGAAGGGCTTCTCAGAGTGGCAGCAAAGTCTTGTAAGGGGTTGGTGGCAGTTAGGACTAGAACCCACATTTCTCAGCTTCCACCTCTTGTACCCTTCCCCCCTCTAGATTCTGCCTCCCTGGGTGATGGAAGCGTTTACTCCATACAAGGTCTGACGTATGTCTCTTTCCAAATAGCATCTCACTTAATCTTCCCAGCATCCTTTGTGTGGTATTATGATCCTGTTTTGCTGGTAATGAAGGAGAGGTTTGGAAAGGATAGGGATTCAAAAACTGCTAAGTCACGGAGCCAGAATTTATACACATGTCCATTTGATTCCAGGGATTTTGCTAAGGAATTGGCTTGACTTTGATGAAGAATCCTTTGCCTGTCTTCTTTCTCTCCCCGCTCAGGCTTATCCCCCACAAGACTGCTCTTTAATTAGAAGTGACTGGCTTGCAGGGACAGAAGACATGGCCCCACGTCTCAGTAGAAGGTAAACTCTGTGATGGGCAGAGAAAGTGACAGAGAGCACACAGGGGAGAAAGGCTTTGTTTTGTTTTTTCCTGGATTCTTCTTTTTAAAATTAGTTTGATCTTACTTTACTTTTTTAAAATTGAAGTTTAGTTGGTTAACAATATTAGTTTAAGGTGTACAAAATAGTGATTCAGTGTTTTTATAGATTACATTCTATTAAAAGTTATGATAAAATACTGTGCTATGTGATACGATATACCCTTATAGCTTATTTATTTTATACATGATAGTTTGTGCCTCTTAATCTCCTACCCCTGCCTTGTCTTTCCTTTCCTCCCCTTTCCTCTGGTAACCACTAGTTTATCTTCTGTATCTTCTGTTTTGTTCATTTATTTGTTTTATCTTTTAGATTCCACATATACGTGATATTAAGTCAGACAGAGAAAGACAAATAAAAGTAATTTTATTGACGTATAGGAAAAGGGCACATGTTGAAACATTTGATGTTTCAACACATTTATATAGCCATGAAACCCTCCCCACAATCAAGAGAATGAGCGTAGCCACTGTTCCCTCTGCCAAGCTCTTCCTGTGCCTTTTGTAATGACCCCTCCTGCCCCTCTTCTCCTCACCCCATCACCAGGCAACCACAGATATGCCTTTTATCACTATATATTAGTTTTCATTTTCCAGAATTCTATGTAAGTGGAACCATATAATACATATTCTTTTTTGTCTTAGTCTTTCCCTCAGCATAATTATTTTGTGATTCATTGAAATATGCATGAAAATTTCCTTCCTCTTCTTGGTGGGGAGTATTCCAGTGTTGATATACCAGAATTTGTTTATCCATTCACATGTCGATGACACTGGGTTGTTTACATTTTCTATTTATTGTAAACAAAGCTTCTATGAATATTCATATATATGTTTTTGTATGAACATCTGTTTTCATTGCTAGGAGTAGAAAGGCTGGATCAAAATTAGGTATATATGTATTTTTTGTTTGGTTGACTTTTGTTTTAGAAACTGCCAAACTGCTTTCCAAACTGGTTGAAAGTTCCATTTGCTACACATTTTTGCCAGCATTTGATATGGTCATTCCTTTAAATTTAAACTTAGATATTCTGCTAGGTGTGTGGCTGTAACTTGTATTTTCCTAGTGACTAATGATAGTTTAGGCCTCGTTAATTATCATTAGTAACTAATGATAGTTTAGTTTTTAACTAAAGATAGTTGAACATCCTCTCATGTGCTTAGTTGCCATCTGTGTGTCTTTTCTGTTAAAGCTTCTGTTCAGATCTTTTGCTTATTTTTTTATTGTGTTATTTTATTATTGCATTTGGAAAGGTCTTTATTCTGAACACTTTTTTTTTTTTTTTGTCAGTTGTATGGTTACAAATATTTTCTCCTAGTTTGTGGCTTGCCTTTTCATTCTTTTCACTGTGTCTTTGAAAGACAAGAAGTTTTTTTTTATTTTGATAAAGTCCAACTTATCTTCTTTTTTCTCTTGGTGACTTACCTAAAAAAAAAATCTTTGCCAACTCAAGATCACAAAGGTTTTTCTATTATGTTTTCTTTTTGAAGTTTTATAGACTTGGGTTTTACATTTAGATCTATGGTCTGTTTTGAGTTAATATTTGGATATGATGTACAGTGTGGGCAGAAGTTCAATTTTTTTTCCACGTGCGTATTCAATTGTTTCAGCACCATTTGTTGAAAAGACTGTATTCTGTCCACCAAATAACATTTATACTCTTTTCAAAAATCAGTTGCTCCTGTGTGTGGATCTATTTATGGATTCTCCATACTGTATCACACACTCCTAGTTATTATGGCTTTATGATGAGTCTTGAAATCAGATGGTGTTAGTCCTCTAACTTTGTTCTTCTGAAAGCCTTTCCTTCCCTCTCATCAGAAAATAAAGCTAGAGTGCATGTGGAGAGTTCTAGTTCTAGTTCTTTGCCTGGTCACAGACTTGAGAGAATCTTCAAAAGCAATTGTTCTCCACCCTTGGCATCTCTGCTTAGTTCTAACAGCTGTCCTGGAGACCCCTGAAACCCTGAGTCCCAATCAGTCTGAATCAAGTGGTCATGTCTTGTGACCTGAGAGCTGGAGTCAGTGCCCAAGGAAAAGATGGTCCTTGGGACACAGTGATCACCACAGGGAGGCCCATGACTCACCTGGCTTATGAGTGCCCCTGAGTGCTCTGTGTTGGATTGTGATAAGCTGACCCAATAAGCATCTCTCTTGGAGAGTAAGGATATGAAATACAGACAGAGGTGGGGTTAGGGAGCAATGGATGATCACTGGGAGAGGAAGTTGGACCACCTGGTTCAGCATAATTGCCATAGAGATCTTTTGAAAATGCAAGTCTGAGCAGGTCACACCTCTGCTGCAAATGCTTCGTTGGTCCCTCTGCCTGGAACACACAACCTTGACCCCAGTCATCTCACTGTTCCTCATCCTCCAGTCTCAACTCAAGGTCCACAAGGCTTCCTCTAGATGTGCTGGGCCCCCTGCTTTGTACTCTTCCTTTCTGAATACTCAGAAGTTGGTTAAATAGTTCATCAATGTTGTCTTACTTTCCAGCTGAAAAGGGGACCCTGTCCTTCTTGTTCAACTTTTTAAATTTCTGGAGCCGAGCACTTGGCACATAGAAGATGTTTAGGGAATGTATGGATGAATGAAACAATGATATAAGATATCCAGCATAGCAAATTACACCTAGGAGATGTTTAAGGTATGGCTGATGGAAGGAAGGAAGGAAAGAAGGAGGGAAGGAAGACTTCTGTGCTCTCTAGCCTTGGGAACTCTGAGACTTAAAATAATAGTATGGCCACAGAGATGCCCTCCACATACTCCCTGTGCATCCCGATCACTTAGAGAGACATAAAATAAAAATTCCTAGGTCCTACTTTTGGTCTACTAATAATCAGAATACCTGAGATTGGAGTAAACTTGGAAATCTGTATTTAGAAAAAAAAACCAGCAACAAACACCTAGGCTATTCTGAAGCAGCCCATTCTAGAAGACCTTTGTGAGAACTTCCCATTTACAGTAAGCAGGGTTGTATGTATTCCTGTGGAATTCCAGCCCTCTTCTCTACAGCTGCTCTGTCCAATGCATAGCCACCTGGCATGTGTTACTATTTAAGTTTAAACCTAAATTAATTTTAAAATTTGAGTTTTTCATTTACACTAGCCACATTTTCAGTGCTCTACAGCCACGTATGATGAATGGCTGCCCATCCTGGACAACACAGACGAGGATCGCCACAGAAAGCTCTGCTGGGCTGTGTTGTCCTAGAGGGCATTGCTCCTCTCCCATTCACAGTCCGCGTGCTTTGGTGGAATTGATGCTATCCACAGCTCCATGAGTGCTGACCAATCATGGTGTGGTATCTGACTCAGGTCATAGTCCGAGCAAGTGTTGGGACTTTTGCTTAAGTGACCGTCCAAAGACATTCTTTCTTCCACTGATATAAAGCCAAGTGTGGGGCGGTTCAGGCTGGAACTGTTGGCAGCCGTTTTGTTCTGACAGAACCACAGAACGAAAACAGCAGAGAGGGAAGCAGAGCAAGAAAACCTGAGTCTTGATGATACTTGTTGAATCTTTAGGCAGAGGTTATGCTTGAAGAGAGAGTTGTCATTTCAGTGAGCCAAAAAATCCACTCCCCCCTTTTTTCTACTTGAAGTGAAAGTATGATGATTAAATACATGGAATGACCATTGCAAGTCACTTCCTCTAGACCCCTCATTTTCCTGTTTGTAAAATGGATAGGATGAAATAACTCGTTCAATCCATTCTTCAAACATATATTGCACATGTATTTCCAGGAGTTTGTGCTGAGTACAGAATAATTTAGATTCAGTTTTTCCTGCAGAAGCATTAACCTGACTGTAACACACTTTAAGGACAGCTTATTGTTGATATGGACAAAGTGCTCTGGGCTCACAAAGGATGTTCTTGACTTGATCTTGGTCAAGACTTCCCTGTGGAGGTGACATGGAGCCAGGATCTTGAAAAGTGACTAGGGTTTTTCTTGGCAGAAAAAGTAAAAGAGGACGTTTTAATTTAAAAGTAAATATGAGCAAAACTCCAAATTAAGAAAGCTCAGAGTGCACTTGGAAAAGAGTAGTTCATTACGTGCTCAGTCACTTCAGTCATATCTGACTCTGTGATCCCATGGACTGTAGCCCACCAGACACCTCTGTCCATGGGATTCTCCAGGCAAGAATACTGGAGTGGGTTGCCGTGCCTTCCTCCAGGGAATCTTCCCAACCTAGGGATCGAATCCAAGTCTCCTGTGTCTCCCATATTGCAGGTGGATTCTTTACTGCTGAGCCACCAGGGAAGCCCTAGAGCTTAAAATATAAGAGGTGAAAGGATGGGCTACAGACTAGGAGAGGTTGGTAGGACCTGGTTACCATAGCTTTGAATGTCATTCTGGGGACGTGGGGCTTTCTTCTGCAGGCGAAATAGAAGTAGGGAACTCTGATGATCAGACCCGCATTTGGTGAGATTACACCTGGGAACAAGAAAGACAGATTGATGATGGGGAGAGATGGGAGGCGGCAGGACCAGTTGGGAAGTTATTACAGTTGTGGAGGTGGAAAATGAGGAGACTAAACCATGCATTCAAGACTAATTTGCAAGGTGTTATGTGCTGGATATCCTGAATTCGTATATAGTAGGTGCTCAAAGAATGTTTGTGGAATAACCATTGCTGAGTGATGAGGAGCATGTTGTGGGAAAGGATGGATTGATTATCTGAAGATTGAGTCAGATGATGTGTGGAAGAGGGTGAAGAAGGGAGTTGGTGAAGGTGTCAAAGCCTGCTGCTGCTGCTAAGTTGCTTCAGTCGTGTCCAACTCTGCATGATCCCATAGACGACAGGCCACCAGGCTCCTCTGTCCCTGGGATTCTCCAGGCAAGAATACTGGAGTGGGTTGCCATTTCCTTCTCCAATGCATGCATGCATGCTAAGTCACTCCAGTCGTGTCCAACTCTGTGCGACCCTATGGACAGCAGCCCACCAGGTTCCTCTGTCCACGGGATTCTCTAAGCAAGAATACTGGAGTGGGTTGCCATTTCCTTCTCCCGTCAAAGCCTGAATAGAAGCCAAATTAGGACACCAGAGACTTTTACAAAAGCAATTGTAGTGCAGTGGCAGGATTGGAAACTGAATTGCAATGCACTGAGTAGTGAAGGCAGCAAATATGGTGTCTTCTTAAAGGAGATTAGAGGGCTGAGAAAAAAGAGCAAAAAACAGTAGCTGGGAGTGAGAAAAATGGAATAATGGACCTGTCGGTTGTTTCACCAACTTCTGTTTCCCCACTTCTTGCTTCCTGAGAGAACCCCCACTTTGTTAATGCTTCCATCCCACCAGCTGAAACCTTTTTGACCTCAGAGTCCCAGGGATGGATAGTGACTAATCTAAGGCAATCACAGTAATCTCTTTCTTCTTTGCCATTAATAGGTTCAAGAACATCAGCTTAAGTCCATCAGTGCAGGGCATTCCCTTCGCCACTGTTACCTACTGTCCAGGAATGGGCACTTGACCTTGTGATCCAATCAAACTGATCAAGGAGTGGCCATGGCCATGGCTGCTACCAGCAACAATATAACCTCCTTGAGAGAAGCCAGTGTGAGGACAGAGAGCTGAACTCTGATTTTAATGATACCTGCAGACCATCCTACACACAGACATCTCACTAATGTGAGATAAAGCATTTTGTGGTTGTTTTAATCATTTTAGTTGTTGAGCTTTCTGTTACATGCAGCAAAAAGCATCATTGATTGATATCATCAGATTTTATTTTATTTGGAGTTGCTGAATACTCAGGGTGAAAGTTCAGAGAAGAGGAAGAATTTAAAAAACCCAAAACAGGGAAAGAAGGTCAGATTCCCAGGAGTGGGACTGGTTGTGCTCAGGACTGTTGGGGGGAGGATCTGGCTTGGAAAGAAACTTCTTCCCTGTGCTGCAGAAGGGAAAGAGATACGAGAATATGAATAAATTCAGAGGGAGAGGCAAGCTGATGGAGGATCTATAAGGACCCTTAGGACTTTATTGCCTTGCATGTAGTCAAGGAGGTGTGTGGCATCAACTGATAAAATCAAGCGTATCTGGAAGCACGTGTGGAGAAGAATCACCTCCCCCTGAATGATCAGAGGCATCTCCATAGGGGAGGAGGACTCAGAGCCAGCATGTATGGAGTTGGTACAGAGGGCAGAGGGGTAGAGTGTTGGTGGTGCTGTGCTTCCATTTCTCTAATCTCATTCATTTATTTTTATTTTAAAACTTTTGGCTGCACTGGGACTTTGTTGTGGCTCAAGGGCTTCTCTAGTTGTGGCACTTGGGCTCCAGAGCTAGAGGGGCTCAGCAGTTGCAGCCCAAGGGCTTGGTTGCCCCACAGCTTGTGGGATCTTAGTTCCCTGATCAGGGATCAAACCCTCATCTCCTGCATTGAAAGGTGGATTCTTGGCCACTGGACTACCAGGGAGGTCTCTATTATCTCATTAAAATGCCACGTTCTTGAGAAATGTGCTGAAGGGACAGGGAGGGACCGGTTTGGCTGCAGTGGGAGTTCAAGATGGAGAAAGTCATGCTGGGGTCAGATCCCAGAGGGTCTTATGTGCCAGGCTGGGATTATTAACTTTAATGGGCTTTGATCGGTATTTCTCACACTTGAGTGAACAAAAAAATTTCTTGCTAACACTTCTGACTTAAAAATTATTATTAATACAATAGAATATAGATATACACAGACATCAAACTAGGTGTACACTCCTTACGCTTATATATTTTGTATGAATCATGAAACTAAACCCAATTTACAAATTAGCTACAAAAAGGCATTAAACCAATAAAATTCCACATTAAGTTAGTGGACTAGATAATGATGTTTGCTGAAACTAAATTGCCCCTCACAAGGCAAGTATGACACTGACTGTTACTGAGAGTGATGTGCTGATAAATTGGTTTCCAGAGAGAAAGAAAGCCTGTTTCCCAGAGTTTGCTGATTTCCAGGGTGCACTTTCTGTTTGGCTGCCATCACAATCGCTGTGTTCAATGACTGGCTCTCAAAATACCTGAAAATTAAGCAATTGGCTCTTGTGAGCTGGAACAGGCTGGTTCCAGCACATTGCGGCTCTCTAGGTTCTTTTGAACTCACATGCCTAGTTTTCTTTGTGTGCTGTAATAACTCAATTGTTTCATTCCTTTCCTATTCTAATTCCTACAAAGGCTATGTTTATCTGGGCCCAACAGAGTAGCATAATTTTATCTTTACTTGGGTGAATGTATTATTTACATATTGGTCACTATTCTTTTTTCTTCAACCCAAGACAAAAATGTAAGTATTTGTCACAATTCAAACCCATTCCATTTCAAAATCCATATAGTGAGATTTTATATAGTAAGGGATGCTGAATTACCCAAAGTTGTTTGGTTTCTGAGTTTGGGATCAGATCAGATCAGATCAGTCGCTCAGTCGTGTCCGACTCTTTGTGACCCCATGAATCGCAGCACGCCAGGCCTCCCTGTCCATCACCAACTCCCAGAGTTCACTCAGACTCATGTCCATCGAGTCAGTGATACCATCCAGCCATCTCATCCTCTGTCGTCCCCTTCTCCTCTTGCCCCCAATCCCTCCCAGCGTCAGAGTCTTTTCCAATGAGTCAACTCTTCACATGAGGTGGCCAAAGTACTGGAGTTTCAGCTTTAGCATCATTCTTTCCAAAGAAATCCCAGGGCTGATCTCCTTCAGAATGGACTGGTTGGATCTCCTTGCAGTCCAAGGGACTCTCAAGAGTCTTCTCCAATACCACAGTTCAAAAGCATCAATTCTTCAGCGCTCAGCTTTCTTCACAGTCCAACTCTCACATCCATACATGACAACTGGAAAAACCATAGCCTTGACTAGACGGACCTTTGTTGGCAAAGTAATGTCTCTGCTTTTTAATATGCTATCTAGGTTGGTCATAACTTTCCTTCCAAGGAGTAAGCATCTTTTAATTTCATGGCTGCAGTCACCATCTGCAGTGATTTTGGAGCCCAGAAAAACAAAGTCTGACACTGTTTCCCCATCTATTTCCCATGAAGCGATGGGACCGGATGCCATGATCTTCGTTTGCTGAATGTTGAGCTTTAAGCCAACTTTTTCACTTTCCACTTTCACTTTCATCAAGAGGCTTTTGAGTTCCTCTTCACTTTCTGCCATAAGGGTGGTGTCATCTGCATATCTGAGGTGATTGATATTTCTCCCGGCAATCTTGATTCCAGCTTGTGTTTCTTCCAGTCCAGCATTTCTCATGATGTACTCTGCATATAAGTTAAATAAACAGGGTGACAATATACAGCCTTGACGTACTCCTTTTCTTATTTGGAACCAGTCTGTTGTTCCACGTCCAGTTCTAACTGTTGCTTCCTGACTTGCATACAAATTTCTCAAGAGGCAGATCAGGTGGTCTGGTATTCCCATCTCTTTCAGAATTTTCCACAGTTTATTGTGATCCATACAGTCAAAGGCTTTGGCATAGTCAATAAAGCAGAAATAGATGTTTTTCTGGAACTCTTTTGCTTTTTCCATGATCCAGCGGATGTTGGCAATTTGATCTCTGGTTCTTCTGCCTTTTCTAAAACCAGTTTGAACATCAGGAAGTTCACGGTTCACATATTGCTGAAGCCTGGCTTGAAGAATTTTAAGCATTACTTTACTAGCCTGTGAGATGAGTGCAATTTTGCAGTAGTTTGAGCATTCTTTGGCATTGCCTTTCTTTGGGATTGGAATGAAAACTGACCTTTTCCAGTCCTGTGGCCACTGCTGAGTTTTCCAAATTTGCTGGCATATTGAGTGCAGCACTTTCACGGCATCATCTTTCAGGATTTGGAATAGCTCAACTGGAATTCTATCACCTCCACTAGCTTTGTTTGTAGTGATGCTTTCTAAGGCCCACTTGACTTCACATTCCAGGATGTCTGGCTCTAGGTGAGTGATCACACCATCGTGATTATCTGGGTCGTGAAGATCTTTTTTGTACAGTTCTTCTATGTATTCTTGCCATCTCTTCTTAATATCTTCTGTTTCTGTTAGGTCCATACCATTTCTGTCCTTTATCGAGCCTATCTTTGCATGAAATGTTCCTTTGGTATCTCTAATTTTCTTGACGAGATCTCTAGTCTTTCCCATTCTGTTGTTTTCCTCTATTTCTTTGCATTGATCACTGAAGAAGGCTTTCTTATCTCTTCTTGCTATTCTTTGGATTAGCATTCAGATGTTTATATCTTTCCTTTTCTTCTTTGCTTTTCGCTTCTCTTCTTTTCACAGCTATTTGTAAGGCCTCCCCAGACAGCCATTTTGCTTTTTTGCAGTTCTTTTCCATGGGGATGGTCTTGATCCCTGTCTCCTGTACAATGTCACGAACCTCATTCCATAGCTCATCAGGCACTCTATCTATCAGGTCTAGGCCCTTAAATCTATTTCTCACTTCCACTGTATAATCATAAGGGATTTGATTTAGGTCATACCTGAATGGTCTAGTTGTTTTCCCTACTTTCTTCAATTTAAGTCTGAATTTGGCAATAAGGAGTTCATGGTCTGAGCCACAGTCAGCTCCTGGTCTTGTTTTTGCTGACTGTATAGAGCTTCTCCATCTTTGGCTGCAAAGAATATAATCAATCTGATTTTGGTGTTGACCATCTGGTGATATCCATGTATAGAGTCTTCTCTTGTGTTGTTGGAAGAGGGTGTTTGTTATGACCAGTGCATTTTCTTGGCAAAAGTCTATTAGTCTTTGCCCTGCTTTATTCTGTATTCCCAGGCCAAATTTGCCTGTTACTCCAGGTGTTTCTTGACTTCCTACTTTTGCATTCCAGTCCCCTATAATGAGAAGGACATCTTTTATGGGTGTTAGTTCTCCAGTGGACCACATTCTGTTCTGACAGAAGGGAATGGCAAACCACTTCAGTATTCTTGCCTTGAGAACCCCATGAACAGTATGAAAAGGCAAAATGATAGGATACTGAAAGAGAAACTCCCCAGGTCAGTAGGTGCCCAATATACTACGGGAGATCAGTGGAGAAATAACTCCAGAAAGAATGAAGGGATGGAGCCAAAGCAAAAAGAATACCCAACTGTGGATGTGACTGGTGAGAGAAGCAAGGTCCGATGCTATAAAGAACAATATTGCATAGGAACCTGGAATGTCAGGTCCATGAATCAAGGCAAATTGGAAGTGGTCAAACAAGAGATGGCAAGAGTGAATGTTGACATTCTAGGAATCAGCGAACTGAAATGGACTGGAATGGGTGAATTTAACTCAGATGACCGTTATATCTACTACTGCAGACAGGAATCCCTCAGAAGAAATGGAGTAGCCATCATGGTCAACAAAAGAGTCCAAAATGCAGTACTTGGATGCAATCTCAAAAGCGACAGAATGATCTCTGTTCGTTTCCAAGGCAAACCATTCAATATCACAGTAATCCAAGTCTATGCCCCAACCAGTAATGCTGAAGAAGCTGAAGTTGAATGGTTCTATGAAGACCTACAAGACCTTTTAGAACTAACACCCCCCCAAAAAAAGAGTTTGGGATAACAAATACCAAAAATTCAGATAACAAGGAATATTAATCCCATTTAAAAATTTTTGGATTTTATTCAATTCCTGAGTTCAAATGGCAAGTATTTGGATAGCAAAGGATGCCTATTGTACTATTTGGGACCAAAAAATTGTGGATTAGGGTAGACATGAGTACTGTAAGCTATCTTGACAGTGTTTAGTTTAAGTGGGCTTCCAGATGACCCAAGATATGTTTACATTAATTTTTAGATAATTGTGGAAGTTAAAGCACAAATTTAGGAATGCATATTTGTTAGGAATGCTTATGGCTGCAGGTAATAAAAAACCCAGCCCAAAGCAGCTTAAACCTTGGATGTTTATTGCCTACTTATTAAGAAGTCCTTATGTGGATAGACCAGATTGGTCTGCAATCTCAAAATGACACCAAGGATCCAGGTTCTTCTATCTTTACCATCCAAGAATGTTGGGTTTTTAGCCTGATGTGCGTTGTGTCAAGATCATAAAATAGATGCTGTTCTGAGCATTGTGTCGTCATTCACATCAAAGATAAGCAGGAAGAGGCAGCTCCAGATCTGTCTGTCTCTGGTTAAGAGAGCAAGTTTCTCTAAGATCCCTCTACCAATTCATCCATCTCAATAGCCAAAACCTGATCATATGGTCATTTCTAGCAACTAGAGAAATTGGGAAATACTGTGCTTGGCTTTCCAGACTTTATAGTGGAAGACAGCAAGGGGATCATAGGGGAGGTATGGGAATGACTTCTGCATGCCAGTGAAGACCATCTGAGTGAAATTCGTAGGATCTCTGTGTGTATGTCTGTGGAATACTCAGCACCCAGGCACCCAAGCTTGGGAATCTGTCCCAGGCAACTATCCATAGTTCCAGTCACTGGTGTTTGAGAGCACTAACTGTGTACAGAACATAGATTAGATACTGTGCAGGAGGGGACCACCACTGAAGGACACACACACACACAAACACACACACAGAACCTCTGACTTTGCAAGACTTATCGAGGGGCTTACTAGCACATCACTCTGTGGGGCTAAGGTCTTAGGGGGGTCTGGATTCTTCATGGGAAACTTCCTTGTCTTGTGTATGCATGCATGCTTAGTCACTCACTCATGTCCAACTCTTTGCAACCCCATGGACTGCAGTCCACCAGGCTCCTCTGTCCATGGGGATTCTCCAGGCAAGAATACTGGAATGGGTTGCCATGACCTCCTCCGGGGGATCTTCCCAACCCAGGGACCCAACCCAGGTCTCCTGGATTGGAGGCAGATTCTTTACCCTCTGAGCCATCAGGGAAGCCTTGTCTTGTGTGTAGTTTTCTGTCTTTGAATTGTGAGGATCGACCATTGAAGATAGCACAGAAGAGGTTCGTGGAGCCCAGTTTCACTGGAATGAGAAATTCTGACCATGAGCCCAAGTCATAGATCAGATGTCCCATGTTGGAGGCCATAGAGCTGCAGGCCTAAGGTGGACTGTGCTCAGGCATGGGGTGGCCAGGAGATAAAGGAGCTCTGGGGGGCACTGTGGGTGCCCTGGTCCCTTGCATTTAGAGGCAATGAAAATCCCACTGGCCTGGGAGTCGGGAGATCCTGGTTCTAGAAGAACTCCCAAATGAGTCTCTTGACCTTGATGGATCTGAGTGACCTTGCACAAGGGCTGACACCCAACGGGTGCTCCATAATGCTGGCACAACCTCGCTGATCTGTAAGCTCTTACCTGTCCTGCTCAGCACCTAGATCTGTGGTAGAACGCTATATTTGGAAATATGTCTAGAATTTAAAGGCAATATAGAATCTCAAGGTATTTCTTTTAAAAAATATCTATTTTTAATTTATTGATGATTGCTTTACAGTATTGGTCTGATTTCTGTCATACATCATTGTGAATTAATGATAGGTGTATGTATGTCCCCTCTCTTTTGAATCTCTCTCCCACCTCTCACCAATTCCCACCCCTCTATGTTATTACAGAGCCCCAGTTTGAGTTCCCTGGGTCATATAGCAAATTCCCACTGGCTCTCTATTTACATATGTTAGTGTATATGTGTCCATGCTACTCTTTCCGTTCATCTCACCCTCTCCCCCTTCTCCCCCACCCTTGTCCATAAGTCTGTTCTCTATGTCTGCATCTCCATTGCTGCTCTGTGAACAGATTCATCAGTACCATCCTTCTAGATTCCATATATATTCATTAATATATGATATTTGTTTTGCTCTTTCTGACTTACTTCACTCTGTATAACAGGCTCTAGGTTCATCTACCTCATTAGAACTGACTCAAGTGCATTCCTTTTTAATGGCCAAGTAGTATTCCATTGTATACATGTACCACAGCTTCTTTATTCGTTCATCGGTCAATGGACATCTAGGTTGCTTCCATGTCTATTTACAACAGTGCTGCAATGAACATTGGGGTACATGTGTCTTTTTCAGTTTTGGCTTCTTCAGGGCATATCCCTAGAAGTGGTATTGCTGGGTCATATGGTGGTTTTATTTCTAGGTTTTTAAAGGAATCTCCATACTGTCTTCCATAGTGGCTGAATCAATTTACATTCCCACCAGCAGTGTAGGAGTGTTCCTTTTCTCCAAACCCTCTCCAGAACTTGCTGTTTGTGGATTTTTTGATGATGGCCATTCTGTGTGGTGTGAGGTGATATCTCTGTAGTTTTGATTTGCATTTCTCTAATAATGAGTGACGTTGAGCATCTCTTTGTGTGTTTGTTAGCCATCTGTATGTCTTTGGAGGAATGTCTGTTTAGGTCTTTTTTCCCACTTTTTGATTGGGTTATTTGTTTTTCTGGTATTGAGTTATATGAGCTGCTTGTATTTTTTGGAAATTAATACTTTGTCAGTTGTTTCATTTGGTATTATTTTCTCCCATTCTGAGAGTTGTCTTTCTACTTTGTTCAGTTTCCTTTGCTGGGCAAAAAGCTTTTCAAGATATTTTCGTAGTCATAGCAGAGGAAGGAAGAAGGAAAGAAGTTCTCCTAAGGGGTCTGTTGTGGGCCTGGCATCAGGTCAGATGCTGTTACATAACCTCTCTCTGAATTCTCATATCTGGCATCCCAGCACAGGAATATTATTCCTACCCTTGTAGACGGGTTCACTGGGCCTCAGAGAGGTAAAATAACTCTTCCCAAGTCTCATAGCCTGTGAGAGGTAGAGCTAAGCTTTTGAAAATTCTGCACAAGAGTTTGGCCTCAGGCGAGGATAGAGATTTCAGTAAGAGTAAACACCAAAAAGGGACACCAAGAATTCAGAAGCTGGAGGAGGCTAAGAAGGAGCTGAACAGGCCCCAGAAAAGTATGGGGACTGTTATAATTAACTGTGCTCAGTTGCTCAGTCAGGTCTGACTCTTTGCGACCCCATGGACTGTAGCCCTCCAGGCTCCTCTGTCCATGGATTTTTCCAGGCAAGAATACTGGAGCGGGTTGCCATTTCCTACTCCAGATGGATGGAAATGCTGAGCATGCCCCTCAGAGCCATTTCTCCAAGCCTCCGCTCACATCTTCCACCTTCCCCTCCCCCAGCATCAGGCTGGACCGGTCTGCACTGAGCCAACCATCAGCTCCCTGCCCACCTCACCTCTGGGCTCCCCACCCCCTGCCTGGCCCTTCTAATGCCTCCTCTTGCTTTTACTTCTCCTGCCAAGTTCTGTCATTTAAAGCCCCCTAATTTAATAGGTTTGTCTCATTATTTTGATTAATCATATTAACTCATGTTAATTAAGAGAGAGATTTAAGCAGTGACAGAGGTTAATGGAATCAGCCCATGTTCTTCTCTGGCTTTTGTTGGGGGGCACTGATGGGCATGGGGGGAAGAAGAAGGGAAAATGGGAAATGGCCCATCAGCAGGACCAAGCCTGGGACGAGCCCGGGAGTCTGTAAAGCGGGAGGGGAGAGAAACGTATCGAGGAAACGATCAGTTACCAATCAGAGTTGCCTGTTAATTGAATGTCTGATTTTATTAATGATGGAATTTATAAAAGTCCTTAAGAAAAGAAAAGAATTTAGTCAGTTCAGCAGTTAACTGTGAAAATTAATGCAGAGGATATAAGTTAAAATGGCCATTTTATTTGTCTTCCTTTTTCCCCCTAGTGGTGGGGATGAAATTGGGCACATTATCTCAGAGGGCTTTTTCATCTCTGGTCCTCGATTCGGTGCTGAAGAAGCAGGCAGTTGGGCCCATGGCCTCAACCTGACTATTGGGAGCAAGAAGCACACCTACTTAGTTCTGGACTCTGTGCTGAGCAGCTTAAATGCATCTTTTCATTAAATCCTGTAATGACGCCCAAGGTCTCCTTTAATAGAGGAAACTGAGCAAGAGATGCTGTGTCACTCATCCAAGATATCAGAGATTGAGAGCCTCAGATTTGGGCGAAAGGACTGCGCATGGTAACTCACTCTGGTGGCTTCAGGTCCAGGCAGGAGCTATGATATCCTCCCTAGATGTCACTGGCCTTGTTGGAAAGGACCTTACCTGGAGAGCTGGGAAGGGGGTCAAGGCAGGTGCAGGGCTTCACCTCAGCTGATGACCTTCTCTCCATGTCTTCCAAGTTATCCCAGAGCCAAGAAGGGCTGGTGTTACGGACTTAAGTGTGTCCCCCAGAAAGACACGTTGAAGCCCCAAACCCCCAGGCCTGTAAATGTGACTTCTTTTGGAGATGAGGTCTTTGCAGATGTTATCAAGGTGAAGTCATATAAATTAAGATGAGCCCTAGTACACAGGACTTCCCTGGTGGCTCAGATGGTAAAGAATCTGCCTGCAGTGCAGGAGACCAAGGTTCGATCCCTGGGTCAGGAAGATCCCCTGGAGAAGGAAATGGCAACCCACTCCAGTATTCTTGCCTGGAGAGTTCCATGGGCAGAGGAGCCTGATGGGCTACAGTCCATGGGGTCGCAAAGAGTTGGACATAACCGAGCAACCAGCACTTTCCCTTTCACTAGACCAGTGTGACTGGTGTCCGTATCATGAGAGATGAAGGGGCACAGACACAGAAAGAAGACTATGTGAAGAGGAGGCAGAAATTGGAGTGATGCTACCACAGGCCAAGGAGTGTCTGACAAGACACTAGAAGGGAGGAGCCTCCGTGGAGGTTTCAGAGGGACCATGACCCTGCTGACCCCTTGATTTTGGACTTTCAGACTGGAGAGAAGGAAACGGCAATCCACTCCAGTGTTCTTGCCTGGAGAATCCCAGGAACAGAGGAGCCTGGTGGGCTGCTGTTTATGGGGTCGCACAGAGTCGGACACGACTGAAGTGACTTAGCAGCAGCAGCAGCAGGCAGTAGAACTACGAAAGAATAAACTTGGGACGTTTTGATCCAATCCTTTATGTTTATCTGCTATGGCAGTTCTAGGAACTAATACACCTGCAGGAGCTTGACTGAATTTGAAACTCTTTTACTTGGATTCGTCAAATTTAGAAAAATTTTGACCCTTGTTTCTTCAAATATATTTTCTCCCTCTTCCCACTTCTGGCATTTCAACTACATACGTATTTGACTACAATTGATATTTTCCCCCAGGTCACTAAGGTGCTGTGTGTGTGTATAAATAACTTTATTCTTTCTGTGTTTCAATTTCTGTGGTTTCTATTCTTGTATCTTTATTTATTTTTCTATCCATTTATTTACTTTGGCTTGTCAGGTCTTACCTGAGGCGTACAGGGTCTTGGTCGCGGCGTGTGGGCTTCTCTCCAGTTGCGGTGTGCGGGCTGCAGAGTGTGTGGGCTCTCCAGGTGGGGTGTGCAGGCGCGGCAGTTGTGGTACACAGGCTTAGCTGCCCCGTGGCATGTGGGATCTTAGTCCCCAGACCAGAGATCGAGCTCGTGTGCCCTACACTGGAAGGTGGATTCTTAACCGCTGACCACCAGGGAAGTCCCCCTATATCCTTAAATATTTCATTATTTAATTGCTGTATTTTATAAGTTTTGTTCTTCTGAAAGATCTAATCTGCTCAATGGGCCACCCAATGGGTTTTTTTAAATTTCAAATATATTGTTTAACTTTAGAGGTTCCATTTAGTTTGTTTTCACATCTTCCATTTCTCTCCCCATTATTCATGTTTTCTTTTTAAATATTTGAGATATGTATAAGAGCTATTTTAAAGTCTTTTAAAGCTCATCACCTCTTCATTTCTGTGTCTGTTTCTATTGACTTTTTTCTTTCTCTTCGTTATAGATCACATTCTTGTTTCTTTACATGCCCAGTAATTTCTGAATGGGTGCTGGACATTTTGGATGTTATGTTATTAAATACCTGGATTTTACTGTCTTCCTTTAAAGAGAAGAAAAGTTTGTTTTGATAGATTGTTGAGTTACTTGTGGATCAACTTGATGTTTTCTAAACTTGTTTTTAAGCTTTGTGAGGATGGATCTAAAATAGCCTTTACTCTATTACCTATATTATTAGGTTATTACCCTTCTGGGGTCTTTACTGAATGTCCCTGGTGTTCATTTGACATCTCCCTGCCTTTGTGATCAACAGTCTCAAGGAGGACCCCCAGGCAGATATCTGGAGTTTTCTCTCTATATACCTACTTCCTTTATCTTTGGTACTCTGTTCTTCAAATTCCAGCCACCTTGGCCTACTCCAACTCCAATCTCAGTTTCCTCAATTCAACAAAGTTGCTCTCTGCTTGGGTTTTCAGGCAGAAAAGCAAGATGGTTGTTTCCTTCCTTGGTCCTGTGATCGAGAGATGGTCCTGATCACTGTTCTCTAGAGTCTGAAAATAGCCATTTCATATATTTTTTAGACTTTTAGCTGTCTTTATCAGAGGGCAAGTTGTATGTAAGCTACTTCGTCATGGTCCTTAAGGTCACTGAGCCTGCCTTTGTGATCTGTACAATGGGTATAATGGCCTCAGAGAGTTGTTTTGACGCTTAGAAGCCTCTCTACAAACAATCATAGTGTGAATGTTTCTTATTTAACCTCGTGACTTCCTCACGTTGTCCAAGGTCAGTCCTGCATCTTCTCCAGCTCTCCCTCTTGAAGGATTGGAAGTGAGAGGCTGTTAATGTGGCAG
This sequence comes from Bos grunniens, assembly GCF_055505025.1. Lineage (NCBI taxonomy): Eukaryota > Metazoa > Chordata > Mammalia > Artiodactyla > Bovidae > Bos > Bos grunniens. The sequence goes on from NC_141174.1 coordinate 15,371,678, forward strand.
AAAGCACTGTAGTTTTCCTGAGGACCTGTGAAGGCCCTGCCCTGAGGATATAATGCATAAAGGTCTCTCCAACTTCTTCAGGGTTCAGACTACTGTATTTGACAGGAGAGTATACGTGCCATCTGTCTACTTTATCCAAATTTCCAGTGGCTGCTAAAGGAGTTTAGGAGGACAAATTGGAAGAAAGGCACTGATTCCCTTGAAGTGCCATGTCATTAGCCATTTCAGAAACAGAAGTGCAGGTACTCTCATTTCGCCATCCTTGCTACTTCAGAGGATTAGCCTGTCTGGAAGACCCTTCTGGATAACTGGCAGCCCCCAAGAGAGTATTTGAGTATCCCTGCTCTGTGGGATATATTCAGGGCCATAGGTCCAGAGTCTTCCTTCCATCATAGTTCCTGACCCTAAGTAAAAGCTTAGAAAATGCACACTGAGTTATTTTCTACATTTCTCCCAAAAGGTCCCACCCTGGTGGTGTCATTCTTACCTACTCTGTCTTAAAGATGTGAAGTCGCTCAGTCATGTCCAACTCTTTGTGATCCCATGGACTGTAGCCCACCAGGCTCCTCCATACATGGAATTTTCCAGGCAAGAGTACTGGAGTGGGTTGCCATTTCCTTCTCCAGGGGATCTTCCCAGCCCAGGGATCAAACCCGGGGATCCTGCATTGTAGGCAGATACTTCACTGTCTGAGCCGCTAGGGAAGTCCATTCTTAAAGATGACTGTGTTCTAAAACTTTCCACCCAGATGACAGCTTTTTGTAGAGAGTATGGGAAGGTCTCCATGTCTGGGGAAGAACCAGCATCGACATGTGGTGAAGAACATGTGACCAGATGGGGCAGAGGAGAGGAGCTGGTGGAGTTTTCAGTGACTTTGATAGTGTCCCCCAAGTTGTGATGCATGACTCGGTATCACAGTCTGGTTTAAAGGTAGAAATATGAACCAAGAAGAGATCTACCCGCAAGTGCTCCTGCTGTCCTGCTCACGATGTTATCCACCTTCCTGTCACAGTACTTCTCAGCTGTAATTGTAGCAGGACGGTCGTGTCTGCCTCTTTTACCCTCCTCATCCTTGCCCTTCCTCATCTGTCAAGACTAGCAAGAGAAAGACTTTTCTGTCTCACAGCTGCTTCACACCGAAGAGTCTAAAAGATGAACTCATCTTCTGTGAGGATCCACTTTAGCCTCCAAGGATGGAGCCAGGAACTCTGGGGAGAAGTGATGAGGTGGGGTGGGTTAGAGAAGAAACCAAAGATACAAGCTAGGAGTAAGAATCTCTTCTACTTTTAAAAATAATTCTGTTTATTTTTGGTTGTGCTGGGTCTTCGTTGCTGTGTGTGGGCTTTCTCTAGCTGTGGCGAGCAGGGGCTGCTCTTGGTTACGGCACGTGGGCTCCTCATTGCAGTGCTTCTCTTGTTGTGGAGCATAGGCTCTAGACACACAGGCTTCAGTAGTTGTGGAATGTGGGCTTAGTTGCTTCATGGCACTGGAATCTTCCCAGACCAGAGATCGAACCTGTGTCCCCTGCAGTGGCAGGTGGATTCCTATCCACTCTGCCACCAGGGAAGTCCAAATTAGGAGTAAGAGACCCCAAGGCATCCATTTAGGGCAGAGTTTGCCTGGGAGAAAGGCAAGCTAATGGAAAAAGTAAAGATGTTTTTCAGCATCCTCTGTGTCCCCTCTGTGTTTGGGGTTGGTTAAATCAGTAGTTCTCTGCCCTGACTGCACATTAAATTCACCTGGATAGTTCTTATGAAATACTGGTGTCTTTGTCCCCCACCTCAGATATTCTGGTCTAAGGTGGAGCCTTGGCATCAACAGATTATAAAGAACCCCGGGTGATTCTAAGAGTTGCCGTTACTAAAAACCACTGTGCTGTGCATGCGTGCTCATCTGTGTCTGACTCTTCATGACCCCATGGACCGTAGCCCATCAGGCTCCTCTGTTCATGGAATTTTCCAGGCAAGAATACTGGAGTGGGTTGCCATTTCCCAGGGGATCTTCCGGATCCAGGGATTGAACCTACATCTCTTGCATTTCCTGCATTGGCAGATGGGTTCTTTACCACTACATTACCTGGGAAGCCCCAAGAACAATTGCAACAAATAGGAATATGGTTTTTTTTCATCCCTGTGGGTTCTGAAAATCAACCACAGCTGAACCTAGTGGCAAAACAGGGGTTCATGAGTGGAGCAGAGTCACGTGCAAATCAAGAATGAGCAGTAAGAAGCCATCATTATGGTTGGTCCTCCCTGAAGACCCAACACTTTTGGGTTTGCATTGTTGCCAAGAGCTTAGCATGAAGGATCCAGGGCTGAAGTCTCAGCTTTTTTTGTCAGCTGTGTAGCCTGGTCAAGTCACTTAATCTCTCTAAGTTGTATTTTCAGCATCAAACAGAGGGTCATTGAAGGTGTCTAGCCCAGTAGGTGAGAGTGTGTGTGGATCCCGGAGCCAGTTTGTTTTAACACCTACAAGCTATGTAGCTGATCACATCACTTAAGCACTCTGAGACAAGGTCTTCTTATCTGTAAAATGGGAATAATAAAACTCAAAGGGTGGTCGGGAAGGTTAAGAACATTCCTACACGTAAGGCACTTAGAATAATACCTGGCACATTGCAAGTGTGAGCCACTCAGTCCTAACTCCCCCAATTCCTGCTAGGATTGCCTGGCTACTTCTCCTTCCTCTAATCTGCAGGATAAAAGGCATTTCCTTCCTCTGGGCTGCAATCTTTTATTTGCCCAAATAGGCAATAAATATATATTTATAAAGAAAAATTTATGGATATGGAAATATTTGCTCAGTTGGCCTTAGAAGGTCACATATGCTCAAAATATCCTTGCCTTGATAGTGAAGGTGGTAAATTTATAGGCTGCTAGCTGAGGCTTGGAACTGCCAGTCCTGAAGGTGTTTTGTAGGTGTTTGCTCCACTTCCTTTTTCCTGTCTGTTTTGTAGGTGTTTGCTCCACTTCCTTTTTTCTGTCAGCGAAGCTGGAGAGGGTTCCAGTCTGGAAGAAAAACAGGAATTACTTAAAAGGTTCAAGGGAGGTGCTCTAGGAGCTCTGATGAACCCTGGATTATAAAGGATGAGGATGAGAAGGGTGGAGAAGGGCATTGTCATGGGATCAGCTGAATTTGCCTTCCTTGCAAACTTCCTTCATTCTTTTGTAACAGCTCCCCGATTTTCCTCTGGGAAACCACTGCTTCCCACCCTAGCTCCAATGGAAGGAGATATGAATGAATTACTGTTGAACACCAGCCGATCTACCAACCACAGTGACTGGCTGAGGGATGGGCCCCTGACTCCAGTTCATCCCAGAGATTCATTTTTGTGGGTTTGATTTGATTTGTAACAACCTTCAAAAAAGAACCTCTTTTGGCTTGTGTTCTGAATGTTATCTCCTCTAATCCTTGGTAATTTTGTCCTGCGTGATTATCTCCGTTATAAAGACTGTTAGTGTGAGGTTTTTCTACTTTTGAAGGTGGTTTTTGTATACAGGGAATAGTTATGTAGAGTTTTAAACATTAATGTGCAGTAAACTAAAATTAGACATTCAAAGCTCCAGTTCTTCCATAGGCTTTTTTTCCCATTGTTTTCATTGTGATTAAAAAAAACAAAAAACAAAAAACCATGTAACATAACATTTATCTTCTTAACCATCTTAAAGTTCATTGTGCTCAGTCGCTCCAGTTGTGTCTGACTCTTTGGGACGCTATGGACTGTAGCCCAGAATAGAGGAGCCCAGGCTCCTCTGTTCATGGGATTCTCCACGCAAGAATACTGGAGTGGATTGCCGTGCCCTCCTCCAGGGGATCTTCTGGACCCAGGGATCGAACCTGTGTCTCCTGCACCTCCTGCATTGCAGACAAATTGTTTAACGAGCCACCATGAAGCCCTTCAAGTTCATTAGTATTAAGTATATGCACATTGCTGTGAAGCAGACCTCCAGACCTTTTTCATGTTGCAAATCTGAAAATCTGTACCCATTAAACAACTCCCCTTTCCTACCTCCTCCCAGCCCCCCAGTAACCACCCATCCATTTTCTGCTTCCATAAATTTGACTTCTACAGGTGCCTCATGCAAGAGAAATCACACAATTCTTGTCCTTTGGTGACTGGTTTATTTCACTTACCATAATGTCCTCCAAGTTCATCCATGTTGTAGCATGTGACAGGAATTTTTCCATGGGCTTTTAAGATAGGCTGACACATTTTATTATTCTAAGTCATTTTAACAAATCTTGTTATTCTTATTTTAGCAATCACTTTAAGGGACTCTTGAATTCTATTTTTCCCCTTTTTAAAACCTTGTTCATTAAATACTTTTGAGTATTTAAAATTGCATTTGTAAATGAGATATATTTGTTTTCCTCCATAAGTATTTCCATTTCCTCACTTAACAAACAAAACCTTCCCAATATAGCCAAATAATTCTCAAAAATCTATGAAATTAACTAGTAATATGAGTATAGTTCTTCTTAAATATTCTAACACTTAACTACATAAAATGCTACATTTTTCACAATGTAAAAATCCCAAGTCTTAAATCAATTATGTAATTATACATTTTAAATTGGAGTAGAAAGCACTCACTCCAAAGACAAAAATTCCTTAAACTTTGCAAATATATAGGATATTAAATTTTTAAAGACTTGCTAATGCAAAAATATTAGGATATAATTTTGATCTCCTTAAATTTTGTTTCCCTACTTGAGTTCAAATTTTCCTGGCGTTGAACGAGGTGTGTTCCTTGGAAAACAATGACATCCCGTTAGCTGAGGTTATTGATGTTGAGGTTTTGCCAGGATTCTACCTGGATTCAGATCCATGCTCCTTTTGGGATGCACTAAATCTTATTTATGGTTGCTATAATGTCAATGCCTTCACAGCTCACAATGGGTAGTGGTGAAGTCTACTCAATACCCATATATCCACATTACATGCGTCCAGAAACCCAGCAACTGCCAATTAGGTGGTCAAGATTTCATCGTCCTTTTTTCCCCCCTTTTCCTTTTCTCTCAATTTTATATATGTCTCCTTTGCTAGGTAGGAACTTAATGAAATTCGGCATCACTCTTACATCCTTCCTGTCTCTTTCATATACATATAACACATGTGTATTAATGTGATATCCTACTGAGCATTGTGGATGTCTCACTTGGTTTCCTCTGTTTGGCAGTTACATTGTGTGATGCCGTATCACTGGCACAGATAAGGAAACTGAGGCCCAGAAAGCTTACTTGGCTCTTCTAGGTCTTTCTGTGAGTCAGAGACATGGCCGGGATTTGGTCTGTGTATTAAGATGCCAGTGGTTGCTCTACTCCTCATTGCAAATGACATGTTAGGCATTTACAGGTCAGGGTAGAGAGTTTATATAACTCCTTTAAAAATAACTACTCCATCAGTCAATCAACAACTATTTATTGAGCTTGTGCTCTGAGCCAGGCTGCTGCCACGGTAGAGCTCATAGCCTGGAGGAGACCCATGTTGGCTGTTGGCAAAGAATAGAGAGAGACACTCTGGGAAGTCATAGCAAGGAGACTTAACCCATTCAAAGGGGCCAAGAGGTTTCCTGGAGTGGCCTTGAAGGAGGGTAAAAATTCAGTAGGCTGAGGTGTGTGGTCAAAAGCATGGCTGGAATGGGGGTGGAGAGAAGTCTATGGAAGCCTTGATCTCAATGACACACTTCAGGATTTTAGGAAATATATTAATATGACTCATGAAAAGACCCTGATGCTGGGAAAGATTGAAGGCAAAAGGAGAAGAGGGCAGCAGAAGATGAGATGGTTAGATAGCATTACTGACCCAAGGGACACGAATTTGAGCAAACTCTGGGAGACAATGAAGGACAGGGGAGACTGGCAGGCTGCAGTCCATGGGGTCGTAAAGAGTCAAACTTGACTTACCAACCAAACGACAATGACAACAAAATTGATATGCCAGTTAAGATCATGAAAAAGAAAAATTAGAAGAAAGAGTATGAAAACCCAAGACACGGAGAGAAGCTGGGCAAATGATGAGTCATTTTTAATGTGATCATTCTTCTGTTAAGAGTGGCCAGGTCCTGCTCCCCATCAATTCCATCTTCAAGTCAACCTTCTCAGATGTTAAAACTCCCGGTGCCATCTCCTGCCTCAGGTTGGCAGGTGGAGAGAGACTTCCCTGAAGAGGAAGAGCAACACGGCCATCTCTCCCTCCCTTCCTTTCTTTCTCCTTCCCCTCTCTTTGGCATCAGCTTTCTTGAGCTGCTACTAAGTGCCAGGAACTGTGCTAGGGGCTGGGTTACAATAATGAGCAAAAACACAAGTTGTCCATATCCACCAAGAACCCATGGCCAGGCCTGGATGAGACAGTTATGAAAATCCTTCTACAAAAGATTTTGGTGCATAGAGTTTTTTGTTTGGTCGGTTGTTTTATTGTGTACAGTGAATGTAATACACATAAAACTTGAACTCATATCCTCCATCAAATAAAATTCTTTGACCTAAATACTCCTTTAGGAAGTTTCTTCTTATAAAGTTTCCACGTATTCTACCTTCAGATTTTAAGGCTTCATTCGTCAGATAGATAAACACACACACAGGAGCATGCATGTGTATTAAAGAGGCCACTGCATGGAAAATAGATGAGGAAGAAATATCAAGAGAGCCTTATCAATCGGGATATCTTATTATCTTTAGAGAGAATCCCAACCCCTGACTGAAAACAGATAAGGGAGGAGAGAAGCAATGATAAAAGAGAGATCGTTGTAATATTTTACTCTGTATAAAGCCAGGTGGTGAGCTGTGTGTCTCCAGTAGTTTCTGGGGTGGAATTCCTTTATTCCATTTAGAGGCCCTGACACGTGTGGACGTGTGTGTACCCAGCGATGTGGGCTGCTGTCCCTGGTCCCTGGCGTGCGTGTTGCCTGGCCTATCGGCGCACAGCCCTGCTGTGGATGTGGGGAGCATCCGCTATCTTCTGAGCCCATCCATATGCATGTGTGTCTATATCCCAGCCGTGGTCGGCATCATTCATTTCCAAAACCAGCATGCATTCATTTTCATAACTTTTTGTTCCATTACAATATTAATGGGACTATCAATGGGAAAGGACAAGAGAAGCATTTTTAATGTTTATCTGACAGTTGCAAATTTCACTTGAGGTTGTTTACTGGGATCTGATTGTTGGCAGAGAGGAGCAGGAGAGGCGGCAAGATTAATGGGATCACAGGAAGAGGAGATGTATTTATGGGCCTTCTGAACACCATCTAAGAGTAATAAAAAGTCCTGCCGCACCCTTCCCCAAGTGAGACTTAAGAAGTTTTAAGTGCTGAGAAATGAGGGATTGTTTTAATTAACTTCCATCTAATCCAGGTGGCCTGTTCAAAGTGAATCATGCTGCATTTATGTCTCAGTCTATTAAAAATTAGACACGGCCCTCTCCCATCCCCCACCTCACATGTCTCTCTCTCTCTTTCTGCCCCCGCCTCCGGTCCCCCTCTGGCCTTGGATTGCTGTCAGTCTGGCTTGCCATATTTTTTCCCCTCTTTCTTAAACTCCTATGCCATCTCAAAGGGAGAGAGAGCCTGGTGGGGCCTTTGACCAGAAAGGCAGGAGAAAAGGAAAGGAGGATTCCAGAGGTTTCTAGGGAAGGGAGGTGATGGATGGGAGAGAGGGGCTTCGTGCTTCCCCCCAAACTTTGCTCTCTGCTTCTGGCAGCTTGGAGCTGGAGCAACATGGCAATAGCCCCCCAGATACCCCAAGAACCTTGTGAAAGACACCTTTGTGGGATGAACGTATTGTGGTGCATCAGAGCACCCATACCTGCACCTTCTAGTAAGAGATCTTGCTGCAGTAAGAGACGTTTCCAGGAACGCGCCCCAGGGATGCTGGTTTCTTCCCGGTCCTGGCTGAGCTTTCCTTCCTCCCAGGGTCCTCCTTGGGATTGCCAGCTGAAATATAGAACATTCAGTTAATCATGGATTTCAGGTAAACAATGGCTAGTTTTTAAATATAAGTGTATTTCAAATATCTCATCAAACACTTAAAAGTATTTTTCATCTGAAATTCAAATATAAATTGTGTCCTGCATTTGTTAAATTTCTTAAAGTTGGGCAACTCTATCAGGGAGAGAAGCCCCACCCCACGTAGGTATTTTGATCCTAGATTCTGACACTGTGTTAGGTACGTTCAGAACTGAATTGTGAGTTATTTCATCTCTCTGACCTTAGTTGTTTCATCTGTTAAAGAGAGGCAGCAATCACCTGTTTCTACACATATGACGGGAATTAAATGACATTAATCCTGCCAAGTCTTTGGAACAGCGGTGAGCAGGTTTTTTTCTGGAAAGGACCAGATAGCAAATATTTTAGGTTTTGCAGCCCAGTTGATCTCTAGTACAGCTACTCCACTCTGCCAATGTGATGAGAAAGCAGCTGTGATGATACGTAAACACACAAGTGTGGCAGTGTTCCAGTAAAGCTTGGGTTACAGAAACAGACAGCGGCCCCCTTTTGCCCAGGGGCTGGAGTCTGCTGAGCCTTGGCTTTGAACACCGCCAGCATGCTGGAAGTGCTTCTAAGTGCAAACCACTGTTATTACACATAGTAACCCATCTTCAGGCCAGGGCTGCTGGGCAATATGAATTGACCATCACCAGAAAGCTCTCCTTGCCTCTCAATTGCCTACTGATGCCTGAAATTCTGCTGAGAGATTCTGTGTCCTGGTCTAAATAGCTCTGGAAGAAGCCACTCCTTAGGTATGGCTCCTTAGTTCACTTACCGGCACCAACCAGCATTTAGAGAACACAAGCCCTGCCAGCTCTGCACACACAGGTGCTGTTCTTTGTTAGTCACCTTCACACGCATCCACAGAAGAGAACACTATGACTGCAAGCATCTCTTTTATTGCTTTTCACTCTACTGCAGTTCACAGGTACCGTGGTTTTTTATTTTTATTTTTTTACAAACTGAAAGTTTGTGGTAGCCCTGTGTCAAGCAAGTCTATTGGCTCCATTTTTCCAACAGCATTTGTTCATGTTGCTAATTCTCACACTATTTCGAGTGACTTCATGATTATTATATTTGCTATGATGACCTGGGATCAGTAATATTTGATGTTCCTCCCATGATCCCCTGAAGGCTCAGATGATGGTTAGCATTTTTCAGCAATAAGGTGTTTTTCAGACATCTATTGCACACAATTGACTCCAGTACAGTAAACAACTCTTATGCATATGTACTAGAAAAGCAAAAAAATCATGTGACTCACTTTATTGCAGTATCTGTTTTATTGTGGTGGTCAGAAACCAAGCCAACAACATCTCTGAGGATCTGTGTCTGCATCTTATAATAAGCAAGCTAACTGGGGCTGTGAGTAACTCATCCTGAGCCACACAACCAGTCAGGGCCAACATGAACAGTGGATCAAGGCCTTGGGCTTCTGCCCAAAGTTTCTGGGCTAGGGGAGAGCTTGTCAGAACTTGGTAGGGCTCAAACCCTCTCAGTTGACCAGTGTTGAAATTAAGGATCATCAGCTGGTAAAGAATTTGCGTGCAATGTGGGAGACCTCGGTTCAATCCCTGGGTTGGGAGGATCCGCTGGAGAAGGGAAAGGCTATCCACTCCAGTATTCTGGCCTGGAGATTTCCATGGACTGTATAGTCCATGGAGTCAAAAGAGTTGGACATGACTGAGTGACTTTCACTTTATACTCCAACCTCTGAAATGGTTCGAGTAGGACAAACCTGAGGTTGGCAGGAAGGGATGAGACAGATGGAGTTAGGAGGAGAAAATGGCTTAGGAAACTTGGAGGAAATTATTAAAGGAAGTCAGTTTTTCCCAAAGCAGTGCTATTTCCCAGCTTCTGTTCATTGAGTTGGGAGGCACCCACAGCAGTTTTCATCACTTACCTTCCACCTTCTAGGCACTGTCTGGAAAGCCAGGTCCATAAGGACACAGTGCCGGGTTTTTCTTAAGTCTCCACCACTGGACTGGGATGCTTGTACCCAGAGCTTCTGCCTCCCTCCTGCTCACCCCTCCGCCCCAAATCACACCTGTCTGAAATTAAGAGCACCATGTGAAAACAGACGCGCGCTGCAGGTGTATGGAAGAAGCCTGCAGGCTCGCCGCTCCCCAGCCCTGCCTCCCACACTGACTCTGAACCTGCAGAAGGAGCCCTGAGCCACAGAAGGGGTGGCTCCAAAGTCTGGCAGAGTGCCAGTGCCCGAACCAGCTGCGAGCCTTTCCCTGCCCCAGGTTCTGACTTTGTGAACAGAAGTGAGAATTCACAATTCTGGAGCTACTGGAGGTTTTAAATAAGAGGTACAGGGGCTAACCCACCGGGAAGCACAGAGCAGGAGCTGAGGGGCTGGGTCCATGCCCTGCCCTCTCTCACTATCAGTGCCATCAGGGTAATGACCTTGTCCGAGGCATCTCCAAACCTGCCAGGAGATGCCTCAGTCCACTGTGTGCCCCTACTCAGCAACCCAGCGGAACAGGAAAAGAAGAGTCGAAAATCTCGTGGCTAGTCCTTCTCTCTGTCACTAAGTAGCTGTATGACCAGAAGCCAGCACTCAGCTTCTGCCTCAGCCTTTTCGTCTGTCAAAAGGTAATTAGAATATGTTCTCAGGAGATTCCAAGGAGAACAGAGGGGAGTGAGCAACCGGGTTCCGGAGTCAGACTGAAGAAAGGTCACAACGAGCTCCACCTCCAACTGCGCTGTGAGCTTCATTGCCTCCTCTGTGCAATGGTTATAAGAACAGCACTGAACTCTCAGACCATCGCCAGGGTGATGTGTGTGAAGGGCTCAAACCGAAAGTGAAAGCGAAAGTGTTAGTCAGTCGTGTTTGACTCTTTGTGACCTCGTAGACTGTAGCTCACCCAGGCTCCTCCGTCCATGGGATTCTCCAGGCAAGGATACTGGAGTGGGTTGCCATTTCCTTCTCCAGGGGATCTTCCCAACCCAAGGATCGAACCCTGGTCTCCTGCACTGCAGTCGGGTTCTTTGCTGTCTGAGCCTTTAGCTTTATTCCCCAGCTCAGTGTCAGAGAGGAAACCCACAGTACATGTCAGCCATTAGCAGGATTTCACTCCTTCAGTAACTATCTTTTGAGCACAGACCGCCTGCCGGGCTTCAGGTCTTACGTGTGCGGTGAACGTGCTGTGCTTAATCGCTCAGTCTTCCCCGACTCTGTGCAACCCCATGAACTGTAGCCCGCCAGGCTCCTCTGTCCATGGAATTCTCCAGGCAAGAATAGTGGAGTGGGTTGCCATGCCTGCTTCCAGGGGATCTTCCCAACCCAGGGATCGAACCCAGGTCTCCCACATTGCCGCCAGGTTCTAGCCCGGAGGGGTCCTCTTTGTGTGGCTCACAGATGGTCTCGCTTCCCCCACCCCCACCACACCAGCTGCCCCTGTGGGCCCCTGTTGCAGCTTCCATTCTTCCCTATTCCCCTCTATCCTGTACACGACAGCAGAAATCATCTTCCTCAAGTCTGCTCTCTCAAAATACTCCTTGGGGACTAGTGGATCAACACCCCTAGAATGGAAGACCTGCTCAGGAATGTGAGAGACCCCCCGCCAAGTCAGGGAGGTTCCTGTTTACTAAACACTGCACTGTTTCTGCCTTGGCAAGCCTTCCTCATACCCTAATGGCAGCAAGGAGACCCACACCCCGCTTTTCCTACAGATTTTCTGCATCTGTGGTACTTCCCAGGCCTCTCTGGAGAACTTCATCTAGATGTCCACATCCCTTCACACACTGCCACCGTCCATAATCTCTTCTTTGCCCAGATGCTAGTGTCAGGATCAGGGTTCTAGTTTTGGTCAATATCCCTCTCAGATGAAAACGTGGGGGCATGTTGGCTTTCTGTCCATTCAAAGTCATGCCCATAGGTAGGCCATTACGTTGAGAATCAAACTCAGCATCTACCCTCTGTGAAGCTCCTCTGGCTTCTGACCTCAGCCTGAATCCCAAATAACAAGCCAGGAGGGATGCTGAAATACTGCACTGCAGGCCCTGGAAGGCCCCAGAAGCTGGTCTGCCAAGAGCTCACCCAGTCTCCACCCATCAAAGTCACCATATTGGTAGTTTCAGTCGCTGCTGATGGGAAATGGATGAATAGGAGGGATTGAGGAGGTTTGGAAGGGACGAGAGGCCTATATGTACCATCTGTGAGAAAGGCAGAGGGGAAAAGGGAAAAGCAGAAGAAACGTACTTTGGAAAGCCCCAAAGTTTTGACAGGAATCTGCCCCTCTGCCCCCCTCCCTTTCCCATCTGTTTTGGAGAAACGTAAATGTGCCCGTGTTCCCAGGTGACTGGCCGGCGGGTAGCCTCTTTGGAATTCTGTGAACTGGCCATCTGTCGTCCTGTAATAAATGATAGCTATAAAAGAAAGTGATTATGGCGCCGATAGGGGGAGAGGCATTTGTTTATATTCTTATAATATGTATCAGATGGAATAGAAATTATCACTTAAAATTGACAAATGGAGAGCAGGGTTCTTTGGAGCGGGAGTCAGGGACACGGAAGCCGTGATGGGTCCGTGGGCAAACTTTATATGACCAAGTGTCAGGGACTAGCACAACCCCAGAGCTTCCCAGAATCACAGGTCCCTGAGGGTAGGGACCCAGAGTCCACATTTCTCTGGACGTCTTGGGTGTGCCTTTGGTGGATGTGACTTAGCTTGTATGTAAGTGGGTCATCTGCACCCACCCATCCTCCCCCCCTCTAACCTGCTAGGAAAGGAGAAGGGGTGTGTCTCTGAAATCAGCACAAAGCTAGATTTGCCTCCTCTGTGTCTACGGGATCTACTTGACCTTGTGACTCCTATGTATGCCCCCCCAACCAGTGACTACCCCCTACTTGATTTTCCCCTTCCAGACAAGCTTTCCCAGCCTCAGATGTGAAGCCTGCCAATTGGGTTTCTAACCTCTGACTTAGCCCTTCTCTTCCACCCCATCCTTGGCCCCCAGCTTGCCTTGTTTCCTGTCCTTACAGAGCTGCATGCTTCCTCCGAGGTCCCTGGGGGCTCACTTCCCTAGCATGTCTCCCCGCATTTCTGGTGCAACCCACATCTCCCGCATCTTAGCCCAGCCTGCAGAGTGGCTAGGGCTCACGTCTTCCAGGGACAAGCAAAAGGCTTGAGCAGCTTGGCTGCATCCTCATCTCCTCCCGCTCACACACCTTGGCTAAAACCTCCAGTCTCTTCGGCTCTACAATGTGGTATTTTTTCCAGGTCCTAGGATAATAAAATTTTATATTTATTGAGTGCCAGTTAGGCAAGGAAGGTTTTATTTCTCGCCATCTTCCAGTTGAGATAATCGAGCGTCAGAGAAGTTACGTGACCACGGTGACAGACTAGGAAGGTCAGAGTGACCCCCTATTCATTCCTTGCAGTGGCTTCTTCCTCCTGATTAAGACCTTTAAGGCAATCAGAAATGTTATTTTGGTTTTCAGATACTCTTCACATTCTTCCCTTCTTTTTGATAATTTGACTGTATTTATATGCATTTATGTAAACATAAAATTACATTTATATAGGACTTCTCTATTGGCCCAGTGGTTAAGACTCCACGCTTCCACTGCAGGAGGCATGGGTTCAATCCCTAGATGGGGAACTAAAATCCCACATGCTGTGTGGTGCAGCCAAAAAAACCACGTTTGTATATTAAGCATATGTTTCTGTACATTAAATATATTTGCATTTTGCATGCTCATCTCCAGCCTCGGCCATGGTTTCTCTGATCATTTTGATTGTCTTAGTTCATTTTTAGCAGAATCCTTAGGAGGGATCCATGGGGATTTTTTTAGATATTCAGAAGTGTGTCTGCAACCTTCATGCTTGGCTCTCAGTTTGTATGGATGGGACATCCTTTCCTCACTTTTACTGTCCTGGCATATCTTTAATATACTGACCAAGTATCGCTGTTGAAAAGTCCGATGACAATTTGACTTTATTTACCTTATAAGTGACTTGGCCTTTTGGGGAGCATTTGACTGCAATCAATCCTTTCCCCTTGCCCTTGTCTCAGGGGACTGTGTGTTCCTGGACTGTAAGGACAAGGCTACAGGAAAGACAGCTTTTCTAGCTTTCTGCTCAAGACTTAGCTCTCCACTTAGTTGTTTTCTTGAAGTGAAGGAATGTGACCTCTTTCTTTCTGAGACTCTGCTCCCCTCCCCAGCTTTTATCTCCAGTGCTGTCCAACAGGACTCCCTATGATGGTGGAAGAGTTTTATGTCTGCACTGTCCAGTACAGTAAGCATACAGCGGAAGCCTCTGGCCACAGGTGGCTGTAAGAAATAGGAACACGGCGGAACCCCGGACTCTGTTGGTGGGACTGTAAACGGATGCGTCCACTGTGGAAAGCAGTGCGGAGGCTTCTCAGAAAGCTAAAAATCCAACCGCTATACGACCCCGCAATTCCGTTCCTGGTGTATATCCACAAAACCGAAAAGCTAATTCCAAAAGATACATGTACTTCAGTGTTCACAGCAGCATTGTTGATAATTGCCAAGGTACGGAAACAACCTTAAGTGTTCATCAACAGATAACAGATGAATGGGTAAAGAAGACGTGTTATATATCAAAACACACACACACATACATACACACAGAGATGTACAACAGAATACTCCTCAGCCATAAAAAAGACCTTGGCCATTTGCAGCAACATGAATGGACATGGAGGGCATTATGCTGAAATAAGTTAGACAAAGATTAACATTGTATGATCACTTATATATGGAATCCAAAAATACAACAAACCAGTGACTATAACAAAAAAGAAGCAGACTCACAGATGTAGAACAAACTAGTGGTTACTAGTGGTGGGGAAGCGGAAGGTACAGACTATTGGGTGTAAGATAAGTTCAAGGATGTATTGTACAACACGAGGAAAAGAGCCAACATTATGTCGTAACTGTAAATGGAAAGTAACCTTTAAAAATTGAACAGAGAATTTAATTAATTGTTTGTTGTTCAGCCGATAAGTCATGTCTGACTCTTTGCGACCCCATGGACTGCAGCATACTAGGCTTCCCCATCCTTCTAACTGTGGTGCTGGAGAAGACTCTTGAGAGTCCCTTGGATTTCGAGGAGATCCAACCAGTCAATCCTAAAGGAAATCAACCCTGAATATTCACTGAAAGGACTGATGCTGAAGCTCCAATACCTTGGCCCCTGATGCGAAGAACTGACTCATTGGAAAAGACCCTGATGCTGGGAAAGACTGAAGGAAAAAGGAGATGGAGGCAGCAGAGGTTGAGAAGGTTAGATAACATCACTGACATCATGGACATGAGTTTGAGCACACTCACATAATGAAGATAGTGAAGGACAGGGGAACCTGAGATGCTGCAATCCATGGGTTCTCAAAGAGTCCGACATGACTGAGCAGCTGAACAACAACATCCCAGCTAGTGTCCCAAATGTGAGCAAAGCTGGGAAATGTAGTTTTTAAGTTGGGCACATTGCCCAATATAACAGTATAAGAATGTTGCTAGAGGAGAATTATCTAATGGCACCTAACCTTGCTGAGCACTTATTCAATGCTGCTTCTGAGCACGCTACATACATCACCTCGTTGAGTACCTATAACAACTCCATTAGATGGAAACTATCATTACCCTTGTTTTCCATAAGAGAAAACTGAGGCATAAGGATTTAAGTAGTTATCTGACATGGCAGAGCCAGGATCTGGATCCGGACACTCTAACTCTAGAGCCAGAGCCCTTGACCTCTAGGCAGTGCCCCACCTGACGGAGGCAGAGAGGCAGGGCAGTTCCACCAGGGATGGAAGTTACCAGCACAGGCTGAAGAGAACCCGCAGAGGGCATTTGATCCGGGCTGGTCCCCAGTGCTGCCGTGGGGTCACCAAGTTCCTCCCTGACTCAGGTGATTCCCACCCAGGGCCTCTCTGCCCTCAGCCCATCAGGTCCCCAGAACCTCCCTCTCTGCTTCCATCTGCACGATGTCTTAGGCACAGCCAGTGGCCTGGTGAAGAGTCTGGCCTTTGGGGTCAGGAAAGCCAAGTTCAAAGCCATTCTTTGAGACTCAAGCAAGTTCCGCCTCCTCTGAGATGCACCCCCTTCTTATCTGGTGCCCAGCCCTGTTAATTCCTGTCCCCTCCTGTCCTTCTGTCTATTGTTCTGTCTTGGCCTTTTATTTATTTATTTATTTTCGGTTCTCCTCTGTTTTTTCTCAAGCAGCATCCTTAATTCTTTCTTTAAAATAAATGAAACAGTCTTTCAACCAGGGCTTAGTTTTTACATACTCACTGTCCCGCTCTCCCTCTTCCCCACTTCACCCCTCCCTCCGTCTTTTCCCTCATCCCCCCAACCCTGCAGGTGCTGCCTTCCCCAGCCCCGCACCTGGCACTCAGCCACCCCCTGAACTGCCCTGGGAACCCGCCAAGCCAGGGCCATAAACATAATGGAGCTGGCATGGCCCCCTCCCCAGGGCTCACCCTGCAGTCACTCACTGTCGCCAACAGGCCCAGAGTCCCCAGCTCCCTTCCCAGGGCTCAGGAGGAGAGAGCCCAGACTGAAGGGGACTTTGATTTTCCTCCAAGGGCCTTTGCCTTCCTTGTTTCTGCTGCAATCTCTCCTGCCTGCTCCGGGCCCCCTTGAAAGAGTTTTTTTGGCCCAAGTGGGTCTCTCTCCTTCACTTAGTTCAGTTCAGTCATTCAGTTGTGTCTGACTCTTTGCGACACCTTGGACTGCAGCACGCCAGGCTTCCCTGTCCATCACCAACTCCTGGAGCTGACTCAAACTCATGTCCATTGAGTCGGTGATGCCATCCAATCATCTCATCCTCTGTTGTCCCCTTCTCCTCCTGCCTTCAATCTTTCCCAGCATCAGGGTCTTTTCAAATGAGTCAGTTCTTTGCATCAGGTGGCCAAAGTATTGGAGTTTCAGCTTCAGCATCAATGAATATCCAATATTCCAATGAATATTCAGGACTGATTTCCTTTAGGTTGGACTGGTTGGATCTCCTTGCAGTCCAAGGGACAATTAAGAGTCTTCTCCAACACTACAGTTCAAAAGCATCAATTCTTTGATGCTCAGCTCTTTCACTTATAAACACTAATTTATTAACAAGAATAATCAATGGTAGCAACAGATAACTTGCAAGGGGTGGAGATAGCATTTTGGTAATGGAGGGCTGCACCTTCTGTGATGGGTGGGCTGGGACACCAGGGCTGGGTCTCCTGTCTTCCCTCTGCGTCTCCTCTGACCTTGAGGCTCTGACTTGTGGGTAAAGTTACTTGCTCTGCTACCAAACAAATCTACAGAGCTTATCTCATTCATCCTTAGAGCAACCCCACTTCACTGGTGAGGCAATGCCCAAGTTCAAACAGCAGTGAGAGCCATGCTCCTACCATGAGGCTGCCTTGATTTGTGGAGACAATCTGCTTGTTTCAACAGGATCAGAGAGGAGTGTAGTGGCCACGAGCCCCCTGCAGGACCCTAACCAGTCCCAGGTCTGCCTGCAAAGCTGTGTGAACTTGTGTGACAGAAATCACAGCTACCCAAAGCCATTCCAAAGGTCCCTCTGTTTTACCTGTCTTGCTCTAAACAGGATGCAAACTCACATACTCATTTTCCCAGTGTCTTGCAGCTAGACATGGCCATGTCACTTGGGTCCCACCAGTACCTGCAAAAAGAAGTTTGTAGAAAACTCCAGGGAAGGTTTTTTACCGTGGATAAAAGGGGAGGGCCTTTCTGCCTATTCTATTGCTTCCTGCTTGGCATAGTAGTATAAGGATATAATGTTGGGAGATGAGGCAGCTGTTTTGTGAGCATGAGGTGGTAAGCTTAAGAACCCAAGCCAACATATGGAAGGCTGTAAAGAATATGAATCATAGAGCACTGCCCCCAAGCCTCAGGGGCTTCCCAGGTGGCACAGTGGTAAAGAATCCAGCTGCAATGCAGGAGACACAAGAGATGCAGGTTCAATGCAGGAAGATCCCCTGGGGTAGGAAATGGCAACCCACTCTAGCCTTCTTGCCTGGAAAACTCCCATGGACAGAGGAGTCTGGCAGGAGTCTGGCAGTTCATGGGGTCGCAAAAGAGTTGGACATGACTGAGCATGCATGCAAGGCAACTAGGCTCCCAAGCCTCAACTTCCATTCCCAGATGTATTATTATGGGAGGAAAAGAAACTTCTATTCATTTACATTTTTGCTATAAGCAAAGTAAATTCCCCCACTTCTTGGGGATGACCCACCACTGCCCTGCCAAGTTCCTTCTCTGCAGGATTGTACAATGGGCACTCTAGGATGGTGGCCCTGTTTGCTGGCTGCTACCTTTGAGGCTACTCAGTCACATGAAAAGCTCTTCAAGGAAAAGAGTCTGTCTTCTCTTCTCCTTATTTCTACCCACTGCATGTTATTGTTTCTCTTCTACATCTTGCTGTTTCTATGAATTCTCTGCACTGGTGCAGCCTGTCCACAGGGGCGGGGATGGGGTTCAGCAGGTCAGAGAGCGGGGATCCCGCACTCTCTTCCTTCCACTGTAACTGATCGGGGCTACTTTTTAGCCCTTGAGAAGGACTTCCCTTGTGCCACCTCTGGGCCCTGTTGGCCGTCTCTTCCTCACCTACCAGAGGCAGCAGTCCCCTCCTCCTCTCCTCCGTTTCTGCCTTTGGAAATCCTGTCCATCCTTCAGAGCCCAGTTCACCTCCTGCCCTGACCACAAAGGCTTCCTGGACGACCCCGCCCATCTTCCTTTGAACAACTCAGGCTGCTGTATCCGCGGGCGATGCTCTAAATGTCTGAGAACCAGCAGGTCATGGGCACTGGAGGGTGGGGCTGTGTCCCAGCTGTAAGTAATCATAAGGCTCTATGCGGCTCCCCAGCTGAAGAACAACCCTTGGAAGCCACGCAACTGACACCTGGCCTCGGCTGACATAAATGGTGAGTATTTCAGAAAATTTTAAATCTTTTTTGCTCTTTATGGTGATTAAATTGTAATCACCATACAAGTCACACCTTGTTTGACTTTCTCTGGGCTTCCCTGATAGCTTAGCTGGTAAAGAATCCACCCGCAATGCAGGAGACCTGGGTTCGATCCCTGGGTTGGGAAGATCCCCTGAGGAAGGGAAAGGCTACCCACTCCAGTATCCTGGTCTGGAGAATCCCATGGACTGTATAGTCCATGGGGTTGCAAAGAGTCGGACACGACTGAGCGACTCTCACTTCACTTGACTTTCTCACCATACCTAGCCTAGTGCCTTCATCAAGTGTATCTATTAGAAACACTTTGAGGTGCAAATAACAGAAAGAACCATTATTGTGTTTTCAACAAATACAGGGTTACTTTTTTCTCTGAGAACAGTCTGAGAGTAGATGACCCTGGAGATAGTTCAGTGGCTCAACAGCATCAAGGCCAGCATCTCTGCAAGTCTCTGGGCTTTTAACATATATATATATATATTTTATTGTGGTAAAGGTCACGTAATACAAAGCATACTTTTTAAACTATATTTAACTGTACAGTTCAGAGGCACTAAGTCCATTAACATTGGTGTGCAACTCTCAATATCATCATCTCCCAAATTTTTCATCTTCCTAAACTTAAATTTTGTCCCCACTAACTCCCCATTCTCCACCCCCCAGCCCACGGCATCCACCAATATACTTTCTGACTCTATGAATTTGACTCTTCTAGGTATCTTGTGTAAGTGGAATCAAACAGTATTTGTCTCCACCTAATTGCCTGTCTCTTGGCTTTTCCTTCATGTTCAAAACACAGCTGTCACAGCTCCAAACGGAAGACAAGGAACAGGGACTCCAGCAATAGCTATTCTTTGCGTCTTGCTCCTCTCCCTTAAATTTTATTGGCCATGTAGTGTCACATGACCATCCTTAGCTGCAAAGGAGGCTGTGAGTCTAAGAATCTAATAATTCCTTTTGTAAGCCTGAGGCAGAGGCAGGCTAGAAGTGAGGGGCTGGGCTGGGCGTTGTATTAGACAGTGGGCCATGAGTGTCCGCCCCACCATACCTTGATGAATGAATGGATCTAAGAGAGGGTTTTCACTTGCACAAGTCTGTGCTATGAAGGAACCCAGGGATCTGGTTTTCAGAGCCCTATGTGGTCACTGCCTCATCAGAGGTCATGCCTGATGAGAGCTTGCTCCCAGCATTCCCTCAGGATCATCTTCCCTCTCTCCTTCACCAGGCCCCCTTGTGGGCTCCCCTCGATTGTGGAACCCCAATAAAGCTCTCCGCAGCTAGAAGAGGCAGGAAGGGGTCCATCCCATCTGCCGCCGGTCCCTGCCCCCATCCTGTCCATACAAGATTGATAATGAAACCAATACCTTTCACCAGCGTAATTTTCATATTTAATGAGCGTGACTCAAAAACTATTACATTAATTAGTCAAATCCCACAAACCGTTAATGGTGCACGCAGTAATTAATACCGTATTCAATTAAAAAATGACCTGTTTCGGGGGCTTCTCCCAGGTTAGGGGTTTCGGGGGCTAGGAGTGTTTGCTGACAGGCTGGCAGAAGCCCCATGGTTGCTTCTTGCCACTGCTCTTTCTTTTCCTCTTTCTTTTCCCAGCGCTTCGTGGAGGCAGAAGGTGCCGGGAGGACACGGTCCTCCCAGCACAGCCCCACTGGGCCTGCGACCGGCTTCCCCTCTGCTTGGCTGCTCACCCCCTCGCCCCTTCCCCCTCTGCCAACCGACAGCCTACTTGCTGTGATTTATGGGAGGGCCTGGCACAGGGCTCACAGACTGGAAAATTTCCAGTTTACACAAGAATTCCCTGAAAAATGAGCTTGGTTAATTTATTTCTTTCATTAACGAGTTTGAACTGTGAGATAATCTTTCTGAGCATCCCCCATGTGCCCACCCTGCATGGTTCACACATGACAAGCTGCATCCTTGCCTGTGCCCCCTCCCATCTAGGCAGGACCTGGGGCGGCTGACAGTTGGTGGGGGGGGAGTCTCAGCCTGTTGGCCTGTCTGCTGAGACTAGGGGACTGTGGCCGACGGGGGATCCCCTTGTCTCCCACCCTGTTAATAACCAGGATTGAAGCTGGGGCTAAGTCAATGAGACCCCTTGGTTTCGTGTTTTCTCATTGTACTTATAGAGGGCATGTCCCTGCTTAGGCCATGGGCGGCTGGGAGGAGTTTATGTCAAAACAGTTCTCAGTCAGGAACGTAAGGCCAAAGAGTGGAGCTAGGATGTGCCTGCAGGACCCACTGGAGGGCAAGGCCTGAGATCAGGCCCACCCTCGCCTGTGTGGCTGGAATGAGAGGGCACCCCCCCCCCCGACCTGTGGTTTTCCCACTTCTGTTTCTCCAGGACACCCTGGCCTGCACCGCAAGCTTTGACCCTCTGCTGCACAGCTCCCTCTTGACCATCCATCTGGCCTGGGGTGAGCATGTTGGAGGCTTGACTCACCTCCCAAGGGTGGATCCAGGAAAGAAGCCCACATAGACACTGAGGGCCCAGCGGACAGGGAGGACGCAGAACCTGTCTACAAAGGGGCACGGGCATGGCTCTGGACTCCTTGTCCCATGGGGAGGGGCGCAGCTGCAGAAGAGTGACTGTAGGGGCACAGGGACCCCACTGCCTGGGTGTAAGGGCAGATCTCATGAAATTATGGTGGAAACACAATTGAAAACCAGAGGAGGAGGACTTACCTGGTGGTCCAGTGGTTAAGACACCACACTTCCACTGCAAGGGATGCAGGTTCAAGTCCTAGTCTGGGAATTAAGATCCCACATGATGTGTAACATGGACAAAAACAAACAAAAACCAGAGCAGGACAAGGTGAAGCCAGGAAGAGGCCGCATAGTCTCTGGGTGGAGGACCTGGGCTTTGGAGCAGGGCCGCCTGGTTAGAATCCTGACTCTGTCCCTTTCTGGCTGTGCAACTATGGGCAAGTTATTTAACCTCTCTGATCTAAGTATCTCGGTTTGGATGAGGATGAAAATTGTTTCCTCAAAGGACTTCTGAGAGTCAGATAACCTAAGAATGCATGGAGCTCACTCTCTGACACATAATAGGGATTCAATTAGTGGAAGTCAGTATTGTCATATTAATGGGAGCATTATTAGGAGACCTAATGGCAGTGCTCTGGAAACATCCAGGCTTGTAGTGGATGTGGTGGACTCTGGAGGCACCTGCATCTACTCTTTACTGGCTGTGAGATCACATGAACTTCCTGGGCCTTGGATTCTTCATTTCCAGAACAGCAATTCTAAAAGCCACCTCACAGGACATTATGCGAATTAAGTGGAATAATGCATGTTAAGGGTTTAGCACTTGATGAGCACTTAGACAACATCAGTTATTATTATCTGTTAAGTGTCTGTTGTTGTTGTTCAGTCGCTGAGTTGTGTCGGACTCTTTGCGACCCTGTGGACTGCAGCCTTCTTTGTCCTTCACTGTCTCCTGGAGTTTGCTCAAACTCATGTCCATTGAGTCGGTGATGCCCTCCAACCATCTGGTCCTCTGCCACCCTCTTCCCCTTTTACCTTCTATCTTTCCCAGCATCAGGATCTTTTCCAGTGAGTTGGCTTTTCACATCAGATGGCCAAAGGACTGGAACTTCGGCTTCAGCATCAGTCCTTCCAATGAATATTCAGGGTTGATTTCCTTTAGGATTGATCTGGTTTGATCTCAAGAGTCTTCTCCAGCACCACAATTTAAAAGCATC
Source organism: Bos grunniens (assembly GCF_055505025.1). Taxonomy (NCBI): domain Eukaryota; kingdom Metazoa; phylum Chordata; class Mammalia; order Artiodactyla; family Bovidae; genus Bos; species Bos grunniens. The sequence continues at coordinate 15,394,334 of NC_141174.1, forward strand.
AATTCTTCAGTGCTCAGCCTAAAGAGCCTATTGATGAAAGGGAAAAGGGAGAGTGAAAAAGCTGGCTTAAAACTCAGCTTTCAAAAAACTAAGATCATGGGTTCCAGTCCCATCACTTCATGGCAAATGGATGGGGAAACAATGGAAACAGTGACAGACTTTATCTGTCTGTCTCCAAAATAACTGCAGATGGTGACTGCAGCCATGAAATTAAAAGAAGCTTGCCCCTTGGAAGAAAAGCTATGACAAACCTAGACAGCGTATTAAAAAACAGAGACATTACTTTGCCAACAAAGGTCCGTATAGTCAAAGCTATGGTTTTTCCAGTAGTCATATGGATGTGAGAGTTGGATATAAAGAAAGCTGAGCGCTAAAGAATTGATGCTTTTGAATTGTGGTGCTGGAGAAGACTCTTGAGAGCCCCTTGGACTGCAAGGAGATGCAACCAGTCCATCCTAAATGAAATCAGTCCTGAATATTCATTGGAAGGACTGATGTTTAAGCTGAAGCTCCAATATCTTGGCCACCTGATATGAAGAACTGACTCCTTGGAAAAGACCCTGATGCTGGGAAAGATTGAAGGTGGAAGGAGAAGGGGACGACAGAGGATGAGATGATTGGATGGCATCACCGACTTGATGAACATGAGTTTGAACAGTCTCCGGGAGTTGGTGATGGACAGGGAGGCCTGGTGTGCTGCTGTCCATGGGGTTGCAGAGTCAGACACGACTGAGCGACTGAACTGAACTGAACAGCCTCCCCCATCTATTTGCCATGAGGTGATGAGACCAGACATCACGATCTTAACTTTTTGAATGTTGAGTTTTAAGCCACCTTTTTCTCTCTCCTCTTTCACCTTCATCACGAGGCTCTTTAGTTTCTTCTTTGCTTTCTGCCATTAGAGTAGTATCACCTGCATATCTGAGGTTGTTGATATTTCTTGTTTCAGTCTTGATTCCAGCTTGTGATTCATCCAGCTTGGCATCTCACATGTTATATTCTGCATAGACGTTAAATAAGCAAGTTGACAATAAACAGCCTTGTTGTACTCCTTTCCCAGTTTTGAACCAGTCAGGTGTTCCATGTAAGATTCTAACTGTTTCTTCTTGACCCGCACACAGGTTTCTCAGGAGACAGATAAGATGGTCTGGTATTCCCATCCCTTTAAGAACTTTAAGAGTTGGTTGTCTATTAGCCCATCTAAATATTTGGGGTTCATCATTATCGTCCTCCTACTAACAGCGCTACGGGTTAGATATGCCCATGCATACGAATCTCCAGGGATCTTACTAAAATGACTCTGATCCAGCAGGCCGAGGAGTAGTCTGAGAGTCTTCATCTCCACCCAGCTCCCAGGTGATGCTGATGCTGCTGGTCCACGGACCACACTGTGAGGAGCAGGATGTTATTTTATGTACAAAATTGATGTGGAAGTGGAATTTCTGAAAGGTCATATTTCTTGTGCCTGATTAAGACTCAACAACAGAACTAGGATCCAAACAAAGGCATGCGGACTCTAGAGAACCCAGAGAGAAAATTGTTTGGGATCTGAAAATGGTCAATAAATAAGAATTTGATGGTGTTCCAAGTCACTCCAGGGGTACTAACCGCATTTGGCCTTATTTCAGTGGCTTGTGGCACCGTGGAGATCCCGGACCTCAGAGAGTTCCCCCAGCCCAGCTCCTGGGTGCATGTCTAAGTCCTGGGAAAAGCAGGCTAACACGTAATTAGTGCTACACACTTTAAGTGCAGTATCTTCTGTAATCTGTTTGCTTATTCTTGCTTGCCTCAGTTGCCTCCCCTGAAAAATGTGCATAATAACAGTTCTTATGTCCTAGGATTGTGTAGGATGACACAAGTTCTTTCAAGCCAAGCACCAAAAACAGGGCTCCTCACGAGGGAACGGTGTGGCACAGAGGTGAAGTATGGCCTCTGGAACTGAAGGGTCTGGGTTCAAATGCTGGCTATGTCATTTAGTAGATGTGCGACCTCTGGCAGTTGAAGTTAATTACCATGTGCCTTAGCTCCCCACTCTGTAAAAGGGGAATGATAATAGAAGTGAGGCGTAAATCTCTTAGAACAGTTCTTGTTTCATACGAAATGCTATTTAAGCCTTATTATTATCATTCATCTTCATACAAAACCTTTGAGACAGTTACTGTTGTCTTACCTGTGTTTCTGACATGGAAACTGAGGCTCAGAAACTTAATTTCTTGTCCAAGGTCATGCAGTCGATGGCAGATCTGGTTGCAAAAGCAAGCATTCTGACCCTAAATCTGCCCTCACCTTCCTCCCTAAAAAGGTTGTCTTTACTCCAAATCTCCTCGAGCAATTGGGTGCCCAAGCCAGCACTACTGGCAGGGGTTGGGGGGAGTGGGGAGGTGCTAAGAGGAATTCTCCCTCCTCCGTGCAGCAGAGGTGGTTCCAGGACGCGGGAGTCCCCAGGGGACAGTGTGTTAGCCAGGCCCATGACAGGAGGGGGCCGTGGTATAGGATGTGGCAGCAGTAGCCGTGGTGGGAGCTTCTGGTACAGGAAGGATGCTGGGTTCTTTGGGAGGCCTGGGTGATGCCCACCACCTATGCCAGCCTCAGTAAAGGGGGTTTCTGGCAAAGCAGCAATATTGGTGGCTGTGCCCATGTCCCACCCTCCCAGCAGCCACAGGAGCAATGCTGATGAGGGCGAGTGTTCTCAGTAGCTGGGCTGCATCCAGCCAAGGAGGCAGAAGGGTTTTGCTACCTGCGGGCTAGAGGGCTTGGTAATGAGACCAGAGGACATGTCTGTTAGGAATTCCCAGGAAACATCTGGATGGACTTTGACCGATAATGGGTAGTGGGGAGAGCTGGAGAAGTACTGCTCGTTGCTGCTGATGCTACTGCATTTTTATCTCCAGATCCTGGAGATGGGAGGGAATGGGTCTTCAAACACCCCAGCTAAGCTGTGAATTCCTGGAGAACAGGAACCACACTTTATTCATTTTCGTGTTCCTCATAGGAAGTATGCCACCTTGTCTTACAATTAATCTGGCTCCCCTATTTGTTGAATAAATTAATCTAAACCAATATATGAAGTACTATGGATTGCATGTTTGTGCCCTTCCTCCCCCACTCCTCATTCATATGTTGAAGCTTTAATCCATGATGCAATGGTATTAGAAGGTGGGGCCTTTGGGAGGTTATTGGGTTTAGAAGAGGTTGTGATTGTGGAGCCCTTATAATGGGATTCGTACCCATTTAAGAAGAGGAAGGGACCAGAGCTGTCTCTTTCTCGGACATGTGAGAACACAGCACAAAGGCAATCTACAAGCCAGGAAGAGGGCCCTCATAGGAACCCAAACTGGCCTTCTGATCTTGGACTTCCACCCTTCAGAATTATAAGAGAAAAGAAACTGTCATTTAGGCCACCCAGTTGGTATTTGTTCTATCAACCTGAGCTAAGACAGAGAGGGAAAGCAAAGGGCTAAAATACTCTGGCACAGAGATGGCTAACACCCAGGCTGGGTTCAAGGGGACAGGGATGGTCAGGGGGCTGTGGGTGGCATCAGCCCTACCAGTTCTTCAATCCCATCTCTCTCCTCCACCAAATGTATTAATGCCTCCTTTACTGTGCTAAAATGCAATCCACAGATAATATAACCTATGCATGCATTTGTGCTTTGTGATCCTATAGATCACATGTCCGGCTCTTTGTGATTCTATAGACTGTAGCCCTCCAGGCTCCTCTGTCCGTGGGATTCTCCAGGCAAGAAAACTGGAGTGGGTTGCTATGCCCTCCTCCAGGAGCCCTTCCTGATCCAGGGATCAAACCCAGCTCTCATACATTGCAGGCAGATTCTTTACCGTCTGAGCTACCAGTCTATAATCAATTCAAAATATGAGCTAAGAATTTACAAAAGGAGTTGGAAGCTTGCACTTATTTGAGATTCACTATAAATTTGACAGCTCCAAGTACAGACCTATACATACTGCCTAATGAGTGAAATACTGTAAGTTGTGTCTCCATTTTGTGATTCCATTTTCTAAAATAGTGAACAGTCTGTGGCAAGTCTTGAATAAAACAAAGTTGAGTTTCACTTTGATTTACAAGAGTTGAATTGCTGGAAATTTAATAATGTTAAAACGTCTCAGAAGGTTGTTTTGTATTTGCATGTAAAAAAGTGGTCAGATCCGGGCTCAGATCATTCAGATCAGGTTTTGCAATTACATGAATGTCCAGTAGAAGTTCTGAAATTCACATGAGACAAGAGGCCATCTTTGTCATGCAGGATTATCCTGTGTGTTTTTGGATGCCAGTCTCCTTGGACACACCCACTAAATGCCAGCTGGGAAGCCCAATCATTGAAATCACCAACCCCTTCCCCTTATACACCAAGAGCCATTGTCATTGTCATGAACTGGGTCCCTAACCTCTGTGTGTGTAGTCATTCAGTCATGTCTGAGTCTTTGTGACCCCATGGACTGCAGCCCACCAGGCTCCTCTGGGATTCTCCAGGCAAGAAAACTGGAGTGGGTTGCCATTTTCTTCTCCTAATTTCCAGGCAGGGGTTATCGTCTTGAATTTGGGCCTATAATGCCAAGCTTTCCTTGTTCCTTCCACTCCAGGAAATTTCTTGAATCTTCAACTCCCTGCATATCTTTCCTCAACTCTGTATTGCTTTAACATGAATGTCACCATCATCCTTATGAATGAATGAGATTTCTGAAGCCAGGTCCCAGGCATTGACCTCCTGGATATAGCTGCTGTCCTCCTGAGGAAGGAGTCATCTTCTTGGCTGGGTGCAGAGGGAGAGATGAGACCCTGCCACTATCCTCACAACCCTCCCCATTCTGCAACCCAGACTCGTGCTGGAGCCCAGGGCCTGCACCACTTGCTGCTCCTCAGGCAGCACTATGGAATTTGGAATTTGGGGAGGAGTTCCCACCACCCTACTACACCCTGAAAGACTTAACTGCTCAATCAACCTTTATGTTTTCTTATTAATAAGAGGAAAACATGTAACTGGGAAAGAGACGTGATCCTTGGCAAAGTTGATCTCAAACAGATTCAAAAGTGCCTGAGAACTGTGCAAATCCGAGCAAGTCATTTAACTTTCTGAGTCCTTGTGTCCTCAACTTATGCATGGATCATGTGAAATAGTTTAAGAGAGAGAGCTCTATAAACTATAAAAAATTATATTAATATGATAAATGGCCATTACCTTTATTATTTCAGCCAGTCCAATGATCCACTTAAATATGCCAATGAATACAAGAGCAGTGGGTGGGAATCTTGAGTTACAGGAGCACAGGATACACATATTCTTCAAATCCATCATCTAGACCAGGGGTTGGCAAACTGTGGCCCATGGGAAAATTTGACGCCCCCGGCCTGCTTTTCAAATAAAGTTTTATTGGAACAGAGCTGCGCTCATTTGGTTAGATACTGTCTTGGGCTGTTTTGGCACTGGAACAGCAGAGTTGAGTTGTTATGACAGAAAGCAGATGGTGTGCAAAGCCTAAAATATTGATATTTACTATCTGGTCCTCTACAGAAAAAGTTTGCTGACCCCAGGTCTATACGGTTGACAGAAAGATGTGTCTAAAGTGTAAAACCATGTCCCAACCCACTCTTTCAATGGTTCCTGATGGTGAAGGAATAAATATGTTAACCCGGAAGACAAGACTCTCCTTAGCCTGGCTTGAGCCCACGGCCAGCTTCACACTTCTTCTTTGTGGCTTCTTCAACGTGGGAAAGATTGAAGGCAGGAGGAGAAGGGGACGACAGAGGGTGAGATGGTTGGATGCCATCACCGACTCAATGGGCATGAGTTTGAGTAAACTCCGGGAGTTAGTGATGGACAGGGAGGCCTGGCGTGCTCTGGTCCATGGTGTCCATGGGGACATGACTGAGCGACTGAACTGAACTGAACTGAATGCTAGGTCTTCACTGTGGCCCTCAGGCTTTCTCTAGTTGTGGCCCTCAGGCTTCTCCAGTCACGGTGTGTGGGCTTAGTTGCCCCACGGCATGTGGAATCTTGGCCCCTAACCAGGGATGGAACTCATGTCCCCTGCTTTGTAAGATGGATTCTTAGTCCCTGGACCACCAGGGAAGTCCCCAGCCTCATTCTTCTGCTCCAAACTGCATGCTTTAAAAAATAAGCTGCTTTCTTCTATTCCTCTTGCTCAGTGCTATTTCTCCCTGCACGCCTTTGCCAAGAGTGCAGGTTGGCTCAGGATAGTTCTGGCCGGCTGACGCCTGAATGCCTTTCCCAGGTCATACTCAGCCCTCTTAGTCCCATCCCAGGAGGCCTCAGCCCCTCTGTCCTTGAAACATGTTTCTGGCATGTCCCTGTCAGCCTAGGAAGGCCCTGAAGGAGTCGCATCACTCAGCAACTTGGCTCCGGGATGTGTAAAGCCCCAGCTCCATGCCTGTCACCCAGGAAGTAGCAATGAAGAGCCACTCTTATTATAGATCACCACCTTTGGGCCAAGGCCCAGAGCACTCCAACTTTCATGGGGCCTAGAGGAGTCAAGGGGAGAAGACTCCCTCCCCTGCTGTCTATCTGCCACTCTCTCTCTATCTCCTCTCTGGGAGACGGCAGGGACTTTTCTAATGCAGGTAGCACTATAATTTCAAGTGCTCTGTAATGGCTCTTTTGTTACACAGATCCTTAATAGCATTTCCTTAGAATGAGATTGAGCCCACAGTCATTCTACACCTCCTGCAGACTGGAGTGTAATTGCTGCTAACAGACAAAGAGGTGGGCTTCCCAGATGGCTCAGTGGGTAAAGAATCCGCTTGCCAATGCAGGAGATGTGCATTCGATCCCTGGGTTGGGAAGATCCCCTGGAGGAGGGTATGGCAACCTGCTCCAGTATTCTTGCCTGGAGAATCCCATGGACAGAGGAGCCTGGTGGGCTACAATCCATAGGGTTGCAAAGAGTCAGACAAGAATGAAGTGACTGGGCACACACGCACACACAAAGAGGTAATTACTGGGTAACCTGCCTTCTGGTTTCAAAGCAAACAATTAACATGTGGTGTGCTCTTAGGGGGTTTGAAGAATGTTACTGTTGTGCCCAATGGTGCCTGAATCTTTGTCCTACTTGAAAAGGCCCAACGATCCAACCAGTTATGGGACCACTGAATCTTGGCTGAGATGGGACATGGAGGTCCTATGGTAAGCAGAATAGTGGCCCTCAAAGGTGTCTACATTCTAATCCCATGAACCTGGGAATATGTTACATTATGTGGCAAAAGGTAAGTAAAGTTATAGATGGAATGAAGGTTACTAGTCAGTCGACCTTCAAACAGGAAGATTATCCTGGATTATCTGGATGGGACCAACATAATCACAAGGCTCTTTCAGGATGGAAGAGGGAGGCAGAAGAGGAGAGCAGAGAGATGTGATGGGAGGAGGACTCAACCCACTGTTGCTGGCTTTGAAGGAGGAGGCAGGGGAGCATAGATCAAGGAGCACAGGTGGTTCTAGAAGATGGAAAAGGTGAGGGAACAGACTGTTCCAGAGCCTCCAGAAAGGAGCACAGCCCTGCACTTAGATTTTAGTCTAGTGATATTCATGTTAGATTTCTAACCTATAAAATTGTAAAAGAATGCAGTTGAGATACCAATTTAGTTTCCAATAATATCTCTTCATGGTGAAAGTCAATTTTTCTGTCTATTGAAATGGATGAAGACACTCCAATAATATTAAGTCAGTAGGCTTCTACATGGTATTCTAAAAAAAAAAAAAAAAAAGAATGCATCTGAATTTTTTTTTTGGGGGGTGGGGGTTGCTGCATTGGGTCTTAGTTGCAGCACTCAGGATCTTTGTTGCATTAAGCGGATCTTTCATTGCCATAAGCAAACTCTCTAGTTGTGGTGCGTGGGCTTAGTAGCTCCATGGCATGTGGGATCTTAGTTCCCCGACCAGGGATCGAACCCATGTCCCCTGCATTGCAAGGTGGATTCTTAACCTCTGGACCACCAGGGAAGGCCCTCTGTGTTGTTTTAAGCCACTACGCTTGTGGCAATTTGTTAGAGTAGCCATAGAGAACTAATGTGAGACCTTCATTTACCCCAGCTTTTTACTTGATATAGAAACTCCTCAGTAGCAAACCTGATTTATGATCATCAGCCTCTGCTGGAGGACTTTGCGTAACCTGGAGCTCAGTCCTTAAGTCATAGCCTATCGGATACTGATTGGCTTTCATTGTTGAAAAGTGCTTCCTCTTGGGCTTGAAATCTGTCACTCTTCACAATCAGACACCCTCCCTTGCTCTCCAGTTGTCTTGGCTGACAGAGTGTTCCCTTGGTGCCTCCACCTCTGTTCAAAGTGATTGATTCAGCATGGAGCTTGATTCAAGCCAGAAACACTGGGCCCAGTGAGACCCAATTCTTGGACTTTGGTGGGATGGTACTGTTAAGAAAGAGGCACTCTTCTCATGCGAGACCCAGGAATCCAAAATTTACAAGTACCCCAGCTTACTGTATTGCATGCTCCACGGGTCACCTCATGGGTGTTGTTTATCTGGAATCTCATGTCTGAACCCCACACGTGTGGACTCAAACACCAATCCCGAAGGTGACTTTTATGCAGGATCTTCTGAAGGCAACAGAAGGAGTGTTTTGGAAGACTTGAATCTACGTGAGAATAAAATGTGGGTAGTTTTGTTAAACATAAAAATATATAGTTAATTACAAACAATATTATGGGGCTTCCCTGGTGGCTCAGTGGTAAAGAATCTACCTGCCAATGCAGGAGACATGGGTTTGATCCCTGGTCCAGGAAGATCCCTGCAAGCCATGGAGCAAATAAGCCCATGGGCCACAGCTATTTGAGCCTGTGATATAGAGCCCGAGAACCATAAGTAGTGAGCCCACACACTGCAGTTATTCAAACCTGCGTGCCTGGAGCCTGGGCTCTGCAACAAGAGAAGACACCGCAATGAGAAGCCCATGCACCAAAACTAGAGAGTAGCCCCTACTCGCCACAGTAGAGAAATCCCGAGCACAGCAGTGAAGGCCCAGCACAGCCATATGTATATTATATACGTGACGGAGTCCCCCTTGCCCAGTTTACACTCACTCTCACCAGAGGCCTTATCAGCTTGCTAAATAGTCCACCAGACTGACTCCCCCAGGCCCAGGTCCTAGCCTCAGGACAAGTGAAGTCTTCAGTGCTCCCACGGGTGATCAGGGTCAAGGTGTTCTCAGGAGCCCCTCCAGGGGGACAAGCACCCTTTCCTCTTTGGAAGTTCCCCAGGTCTCTTCACCTTTTGAACTTGGCCTTCTTTGCCCTTTGGATGGAAGCCCAGTCCAGGTACCAGCCATGCTCTCTCTGCTCTGAAGGGCAAATGGGAAGTTGCCACCAGAAGCTCTGTGGTTTGGGGCCACACCATGATTTCCTGGGACCTGGAGCTGAAAGTTAGCAATGCTGCCCAGGGCCCCCACATAGGGGTCCTCAGAAATACTTCTTGAATAAATGAATGGATGAGAGCAGAGAGGAAGGAGAAAGAGAAGGGGACAGGAGAAGAGAGTGAGAAAGATTGAGAGAGAGAGAGAGATCTTTCTTATTGTTTCCTTTCCTACCTTTGGGAGTGAGGAAGTGAGAGGGAGGGCGGGAAGATAAAGGACTTCTCTAGAAATCCTTTATTCCATTTTATTCCATACAATAACTATTATAAATGCCCATTTGGAATACAAACATAACAACCATACTAACTTCTTTCAATGTCTACTTGGCTGGAATAAACAGCCACTTTAACAAAATTTCTATCAAAATTACATTGCAGGCACAGTAACTAAAAGATGGAAACCACTCAAATGCCCATCAGTGAATGATGGATAAACAAAATGTGGTATATCCACACAATGGAGTAATATTTAGCTGTAAAAAGGAATGAAGTACTGCTACATGCTGGTCTTCCCTGGTGGCTCATTGGTAAAGAATCTGCTTGCCAATTCAGGAGACATGGGTTCAATTCCTGGGTCAGGAAGATCCCCTGGAGAAGGACATGGCGACCCACTCCAGTATTCTTGCCTGGAGAATCCCATGGACAGAGGAGCCTGGTGGGCTACAGTCCATGGGGTTGTGACTAAACAACGGCAACTGGTACATGCTACCATGCGGATGAACCTCAAGATGTGAAGTGAAAGAAGCCTGACACGAAGGTCACCTATTGTGAAGTTCCATTTACATGAATTACTCAGAATAGGCAAAGCGTCCGACAGGAATGAAAGAACACGCATACACGCACGCACACCGCCTCTGGTGGGAGAGGGTTGTCTCAGGCTTTCCCTGCCCTTAGAGCAGAAGACTTGGCAGCTCTCTACAGGTCTCATGTCTGAACACAAGCTGGTCTGATTTCCAAACACGTTTTCCCATAACTGTACCCCTCTGTTATGGGTCAAATCCGGTCCCCTAAAAAGATACATTTAAGTCCTAAACCCTGTACCTGTGACTTTTTAAAATCAAGTTAAGATGAAGTCATTAACTCCAGCATGACTGATGTCCTTATGAAAGAGGGACATTTGGACACAGAGAGAGAGCCATGGGAAGAGGGTGGTAGAAACTGGAGGTAGGTCGCCACACGCCAAGGTGTGCCTGGAGCTTCCGGAAGCTGGGACAGGCAAGGAAGGATCCTCCCCTCCAGCCTTCAGAGGGAGCCTGGCCCCCAGAACCGTGAGAGAAGACATTTGCATTGTTCTAAGCCACCTCGTCTGTGGTGCTTTGTCACCGTGGCGTCGGTACCCTAACGCACTCTTCCTCGCTACATCTCCAGGAAGAGAGAGAGAACAGACGAACTTGGGAAAGCTCACCGCCTATGTGAGGATCTTTAATTGCTTCACAGAGTTGAGGATCAGGATGTTCACCTGTGAAAGAAAAAGGTTTGGAAAGTGTTAAGCCCCAATGCCATGGATTATTACGAGATAATTATTCTATTATTGTGAGAGCAGGACCAGTTCCGACCGTCCAGCCCTTCTTCTCCCTTCCACACTCATAATTATCACACTGCTAGCTTCTTAACCACTTAGATTCCTCTTTCTGTCAGCTCCCGTGTCCCTTGTTCCACTTTACACCCTGCAAACACGAAGAAGCGATGGCGCTGACAGCCAGGTTAGGGACGCGGGGCGGGTTCACCCCAGCTCGGAGGAGGCGCACCGCACACAGTCAACTTACCGCAGGGGCTGGGAACCCCTGTCTCCCTCCCGGCGTGTGCGTGTGCACTCATGTGTGGCCCCGGAGCAGAGGGAGAGAATCCAGTGATATTTCACACAAATGAGAAATGTTATTCTGCAGATTAAAGCCTCGCCGAGCCTGGTTTTGTCTTTATTTATGCTTTTCCATTTCCCTCTGCGCTGACATGGGTGCCCACGCCGCGGAGCACCGAAGGACGTAATTGGCGTGCTGAAGGATTGTTGAGTGGCCCGGACGCTCCCTCGCAGGCCTCCCTCCCTTCTCTCCCCCATCTGTCACCATCTAATGTGACAAAGTTTTTATCGGGCATTGAGGCACAGGAGATTAAAAGTAAATACTGCAATCAGGAGGCAGCTGGGGAGAAAATGCAGCGCATTTCACAGTAAGCTGCACAGCTCATCAAGGTAGCCTTGTGGCTCCCAGAGGCACGCGTGATGGGGGAGGGCGAACTCCAGGTGGGGTGGGAGTGGTGGGGGAGAGAGACAGGGGCCCAGGCAGCTGACTTTCACACTTGGGTCAGTGATAAATAGTAAAACGATAGCAGCCACCATATGTCAACAGCCTACCGTGTGCCAGGCACTTGGACCGGGTGATTTGGGTACATTTTCTAGTTTAATCCTCACAATGCTGGTGTACAGTTAGAATGGGCTCCTGCTTCCAAAGCACCCAAAGGGCTTCCCTGGTGTAAAGAATCCACCAGCCAGTGCAGGAGACACAGGTTCAATCCCTGGTCTGGGAAGATCCCGCGTGCTATGGAGCAACTAAGCCCATGTGTCACTACTATTGAGCCTGTGCCCGCGAGCCTGTGCTCTGCAACTAGAGAAGCCACCATCATGTGAAGCCTGCGCACTGCAACTAGAGAGCAGGCTTGCTGCAACTAGAGAAAAGCCTGCACAGCAACAAAGACCCAGCACAGCCAAAAAAAAAAAACTATAACCATAAGAAAAAAAGCACCCGAAGCCCAGAGAAGTCAGGAACACACCCAAGGTCACACTGCTGGTGAGTGGCCAAGGTTCCCTCCCTCCTCTCATCTGTTCCTGCCCTCTTCCTTAGTGAACACATAGTGGGGTTTGCAAGATAAATGATCACAGGAGAGCTTTTGTTTGATTGCATCTTCATTACTATTTTGCACTAAACCACAAGCTTCTACCACTGATTGATTCAATCATATATTTGTTCATTTAGAATCTAAGCTCTATGTTTTGTGTGTGTGACTTTTTTTTTTTTTTCTATTTGGTATCTCTGGCCCTTAGAATATTGTCTGGCATATAATAAGTGCTCAATAAATATTTTTTGGGTGCTTGAATGAATGAGTGAATGAATGAATATTGGTCCAGGATCTCCTATGCAACTGTTACTAGTGTGTGGTTCCTAGATCCGCAACAGCATCCTGGAAGTTTGTCAGGAATGCGGAATCTCAGGCATCACTCCTGATCTGCTAAATTAGAACCTGCATTTTGACAAGCTCCTCAGGTGGTCTGTGTGGTTTGCTGAAGTTTGAGAGACACTGGCATATACTAAGGCCCTTATCTTGATGGCCTAGTCTTTCCAGCTTCCCCATCTTGAGTGAAAGAGATTGAACTTCACATTTATTTCTGTGACTGCTTTATGCCATGCATTGTTAAATCCTGTTGAGGACATGGATGAACACCTGAAAATCCTTCTCCATTTGTCTCCCTGCCCCTTGCCTTTTTCTCCTTCTGTCCTCCCTTCTGGTCCTAGACGTGTTATCCTGGGCAATAGTAGATCCTTGAAATCTTTGTAATGGGCACTGCCCCAGCCACAGTGCTCTTTCCTGAAGAGCTGATCACCTCTCATGGGGAGGAACAGAGGAGGTGAGAAGAAAGAGAATGCCACCCTTCTGAACTTTGAGCCAAATAAGCCTTAACTTGTAGTGATGCTTTGGAAAATATGATTCATTTCCATTTTACAGCTAGGGAATGGGTTCAGGAGGAGGAGAAGCCCCAGGAAGATTGGTGACACCAAACACTGAGTCTTATAGGGTCCTTGATAGAAAGATGTAGCACTGGCCAGATAGTGTCTGCGTGCTCTGAAAACAATTTCCATTGTGGAGCCTGTGTGGTGTCCTTCCCCTCCTGCTTCACAGCTATGAGCACCACTGCCTTGAGGGAAAATATGTGTCACTGTGATACAGTCTCATGGTCCAGCCTCTAATACTGGCAGCCTCTAGCTGCCAGCCTGCAGATAATCTAGGATTTAGGGTCAGAAAACATGAAGTCAACTACTCAGCAGCATCATAATCACATTACCTCAAATAATTTTATCAGGTACTATAAATTTAAATGTTTTTCACATTTTTTTATATTTCCAAAATCAGAGTGCAACTTATAGTAGATAAGTACATTTGATAGATTGCTTTATTAAAAAAATCTTTTAAAAACAGTTGCAATCAATGGCACCTTAGAATTGAGAAAATATGGTTGCTGCTGCTAAGTCACTTCAGTTGTGTCCGACTCTATGTGACCCCATAGATGGCAGCCCAGCAGGCTCCTCTGTCCATGGGATTCTCCAGGCAAGAACACTGGAGTGGGTTGCCATTTCCTCCTCCAATGCATGAAAGTGAAAAGTGAAAGTGAAGTCGCTCAGTCATGTCCAACTCTTAGCGACCCCATGAACTGCAGCCTTCCAGGCTCCTCTGTCCATGCGATTTTCCAGGCAAGAGTACTGGAGTGGGGTGCCAGAAAATATGGTATTAAGGCCCTAATGGAATGGGACATAGCACAGGTACATTTTGATAAATGATAAGGAGCTTAGGAAATGTGGAAATGAGACTAAGTTAATAATCACTGAATAACTATAATTAATACTACTTACATTTTATGTCAATTATACATTTTCTCTAATTCTTAAATAATTCCACAAGAAGATAATGTGACTGTAATCATTTCAAACATGTGTATGTTGTGGTCTCCACCCTGTGGTCTTTCCATTTAATAACAGCTTTATTGAGATGCTGTTCACATGCTATAAAATTCACCCTTTGAGAGAGTACAGTTCAGATTTTACTGTAGTCCCAGAGTTGTGCTTGTGGTCTTTTTATCTGGATTTCTTGAGGATCTGATTTTATCTCTGATGTCTGCCAACTTTCAGTCATGTTAGATTATTTCCTCATGTGCTTTGTAATTTTGGGTTGAGAGCTCATTTTCAGGGAAGTTTTATGTGTGGAAATACTCTCTTGATTGGATAGAGGACTCTAGAAGGGAGTCCAGCAAGGAAATTGGTGGCTCCTCAGCCTGAACCTCAGTGCCCCTCCTAGGGGATGGGGCAGCCTGCCATGCATGACTATTGAGGGAGCCCTGAAGACCGTAAGCCTTGCTCAGACGCCTGTGTGCTAACATTTTTGTCAGCAGGACCAATGCTGCCCCCAAAGCAGGGCACAAGCTCCTTGAGGGCAGGCACTGATCTTGCTCACTACCGTTCCTCCTGCATCTAGATCAGTGCTAGGGTTGGTGAGTGCTCAATAACTAGCTGTTAGAGGAATTAGTCGTTCCCCAGGGATTAGGACATGGATGTCTTTGGGGGGCCGTTATTCACCCTCCTACAGAAAAGATCTTACAAATAAACTTTTCAACTTTCTCAGCGTAGAAAAAACGACAGAGGTCCATCAAGGTCTGACTGGCATGCGGCCCTAAGCTCCTCGTTTTACCTACTGCCTCCACTGGTTTACGTGTTCAAAGGAGAGCAGAAAACGAGCAACCGGAAGGCATCTGAGCAGTGTCCCGGGAGAGGACAGATGTGAGTGGAGCCTGAAAGGAGAGGAAGGAGAGCAGAAAATGAGCAACCGGAAGTCATCTGAGCAGTGTCCCGGGAGAGGACAGATGTGAGTGGAGCCTGAAAGGAGAGGAAGGACAAGGCTTCCTGGGGGCAGAGAACGCACAAGCAGAGCAGCTGGGAGATGTCAGTACACTCAGGAGTCTAAGTCTAAGGCCTCCACCTAGTGTCACAAGCAACTCCCAACTGTGAAACTGAAAATATTTCCAGACATGTTGCCAAGCGTCCTCTAAGGGATAAAATCGTCCCTGGATGAGATCTATGGGAGTGAACTCCATAAGCCTAAGTGTCTAAAAGTTATCATTCCTTTGTTTTCCCCAGTAAAGTAAATTTCTTTTAGGGCACACTTTATTTTTTTAATTGAAGTACAGTTAATTTACCATGTTGTGTTAGTTTCAAGTGTACAGAAAGTGATTCAGTTATACATGTATAAAAATATATTCTTTTTCAGATTCTTTTCCATTATAGGTTGTTATAAGATATTGAGTATAGTTCCCTGTGCTATACAGTAGAATCTTGTGGTTTACTTATTTCACATATAATAGTGTGTATAAGTGAATCCCAAACTCCTAAATTATCTTCCCCTTCTGCTCTCCCCTTTGCTAACCATAAATTTTTTTCCTGTGTCTATGAGTCTGTTTTTGTTTCATTGATAAGTTTATTTGTGTCATATTTTAGATCCCACATATAAGTGATGTCAAATGATATTTGTCTTTTCCTGTCTGATTTACTTCACTTAATATGAAATCGCTAGCTTCATCAATATTTTTCCAAATGGCATGGTTTCATTCTTTTTTATGGCTGAGTAATATTCCATTGTGTGTGTGTGTGTGTGTGTGTGTATAGCACATAAGACATCATTCTTGTGCTAGTTTATTATTATTTGACTGCCACATGCTGGCTATATGCTACTTTGGAGGCAGTGCATGTCCTTTTTCTCCAGGACCCTATGGAGAAAATATGAGGTCCAGGTTAAATGGAAATTTGGAGAGGGCCTTAACAAACAAGTGAGGAAAGTGTTTTTAAATGGCTGAACAGCACTTTAAAAAAAGTATTTATTTTTGACTGTCCCGAGTCTTCATTGCTCTACTTCTCTACTCTTCGTTGAGTTGCTCAGGCTCCTCATTGCGGTGGCTTCTTTTACTCCAGAGCACAGGCTCTAGAGTGTGGGCTCCACAATTGTGGTGCATGGGCTTAGTTGCCCCATGGCATGTGGGATCTTCCTGGACCAGGGTTTGAACCTATGTCCCCTGCATTGGCAGGTGGATTCTTAACCACTGGACCACCAGGAAAGTCCCTGAATAGCACTTTGTATGCAACAAATACTCCTGCCTTGCCGCCTCAGCCACCGTAAACTGGCTGGAAGAGGCAAGAGACCAGCTCTGGTCTCAGCGGCTTCACCACCTGCTGGGTGACCCAGGCAGCCCCTTCTCCTCTTTAGGCCTCTGTTTCCTCACTAGATGGACGGTGAGGCCCCTCAACATGTCCACTGGTTCTGACCATCAAAATGGCCATGGAGCAGGGAGAGACAGAGCCTCCCGCAGGAGCTGGGAAGATGGCCCCCCTGTGGCAAGTGGGAACCCAGAAGGGTTTTGAGCCAAGGCAGTGGGTCCACCTGGATTTATTGTTGTTGTTCAGTCGCCAAGTCATGTCAGACTCTTGGCAACACCATGAACTGCGCACACCAGGCTTCCCTGTATCAAGAGCTAATTAAAGGTCACCATGGGCAGAAGACAAGTTTCCAGGGATGGTGATTAAAGATGCTACTTAAGACCAAATGAGGGAATTCCCTGGTGGTGCAGTAGATGATAAGAATCTGTCTGCAAATGCAGGGGGCACGGGTTCGATCCCTGGTCCAGGAACATTCTACATTCCTTAGAGCAAGAAAGCCCGTATTCCACAACATCTGGGCCTGCACTCTAGAGCCCTCGAGTCACAACTACTGAGCCCACGTGCTGCAACTAGGGAAGCCCCTGTGCCTAGTGCTCCACAACAAGAGAAGCCCCCGCAATGAGAGGCCTGTGCCCCACAAAGAAGGGGAGCCCCCACTCCCCGCAACTACAGAAAGCCCACGTGACAATGAAGACCCAGTACAACCAAAAAATAAAAAAAACAAAAGAGACTACTGTTTCTGCTTCCCCAGAAGGAAAGAATCACTCAAATGCGCATAGAAATAAATGTCTCTACTGCTTTCTTCCTGTAGCTATTACAATGTGTATGAGAGGAGAAAGACAAAAAGGTCCAAACACCTGCCTTGTGTCCTGTTGCTGAAGACAAGTCCTATAGTAAATGGTCTTTGCAGGGCAGGACAGCGAGCTTTGGAGGGTCAGGTGAGCCTAGAGGAGAGGCCATCACAGGGTCTAGATTACTCTGCATAGTGAAGTGAGGGAGTTGAGTTTCTGGGAGAAGGTGGAGGAAAGACATTGGGGAAGAGGGCATCCTGGTGTCTTAAGGGAAAATCCATAGAGCTTGGTGTTGATGGTCCATCAGTGATGAGGGAAAGGAGGAGTCCAGACTGAATCCTTTGTCTTCTGGCTTGAGAAATGGAATGACCGCCACACTGTGAAGTGGGGAACATCAAAGGGGACCATGTACCTGGGGAGGAGTGGAGATGATGAACTTGGTTTTGACCTTGTTTAGTGCCTCACAACTTCCAAGTGGGAGAGTCAGATAAGAAGCTGGATACACAGCACTCAGGCTTGGGGGAGAGGCTGGGCTAAAGTCATCTGAGTGGGGATCGCATGTCTACAGGGGCAGCTGGGGCTCTGGCGGCAGGGGATTGGCTGAAGGAAATGAGGCAGGGTGAGAAACAGAGGCCCCTGGACGGAGCCTTGAGGAGTGCTAGCAGAGGAGGAGCTCACAGCCAGAGCATCCTCTGCCCTCCTTTACAGGATGCCAGGGCCCAGCTCTGAGCCACTGAGGCCTCCCAAAATATGGGCAGCCCTGGCAGCACCATCTCCTTGTTGTCTCTGTGCTAACAAACTAGGGCTAATCAGTGTTGTGTGTGTGTGCGCTTAGCTTCCACGAGCGTGTGTGTACCTGTGTTTTTTGGCTTCCATGTACAGTGGTGTGTGCGCTCTGGCTGCTGTCATTATGCTGCTAATGGAAATACTGCCACGGATCGCAACTCTCAATTAGCTCCCGGGGCGATCGCTGTGACAGCCAGTTACAGAACAGCAAGGCCTAAAGGAATGAATTAATTTGTAGTACACGGCAGTTAGAATCACCGCGTTAGCCACGGACTCGACAGCCAGAGACCGTGATTAGAGGAGCTGGGACCACTGGTCACCAGCGGGGACCCAGGAGGTGCCTCCCCTGTGGGCCTGACCTGGGGGAAGGGGATCCGAGGGACGTTGAGGACCTTTGCCAAGCTCAGGACCACTCTAGGGCTGTTCCATGCACCCCCTGGGACGAGGGCGCCGGCTGGCACACGGCCAGACTGGAAGCGTGGGGTGCCAGGAGCTTTAAGACAGGGGTGAGGCCTGTTCTCTCCCTGCAAACTGGACCTTCTATTGTCTCATTTTGGCTGGTGTGAGTTCAGGGGTCTTCAGGGATGGAGTTTTCAGTGAGGGTGAAGCATGTGGAGGGACAGAAGCCGCCCTCTCCCCACAAGTGTCTCTCAGTATTCTTTCTTTTCTGATTTTTCATTGAGGTGACACTCATACAACACAGCTGACCATTTACAAGTGCACAATCCAGTGGCATGTCATGCGTTCACAATGTTTACAACCACCACCTTGCTCCAGCTGCAAAATGTTTTCATCACTCCAGAAGGACATCTCATATCTTTTATGTAATCACACCCATTCTCCCTTCCCCCAGCCCCTGGTAGCCATGAATCTACTTTCTGATAACGTGGATTTACCTATTCTGGATATTTCATATAGAAGAAATCATATAATACATGACCTTTCTTTGCGTATGAATTCTCAGGATAATTTAATTGTTAATATTTATAAATCTCATTATCAAAAATTAGCCACATAATACATGACCTTTTATGTCTGTCACTATGTCAGAGTTATGGGAAAAGATACACATACACAGCCCTGCCTGAAATACTTGTCATGGGTGATGCCCTCTGCCATCTTTATTTTATTCCCTTTTGTTAAAAAAAAAAAAAGTGTGGATCAACCACCCCAAAACTGATTTTCTGGTTCACACATGGGTTGTGACCCACAGTTCGGAAAGCCCTGGTGAAACCAAAGCAGAGCTTTGGGGACCCCAAGGGCTTGTCCTAACTGAGTAGGGCATATGCCTTCTTCTAGGGCCTGATGGCCTCTAAGGTTTCTTTAAAGCCAACTCACTATGTATTTATCTAGAAGTTAAGATGCCTGTCTAGCCTGTCTGAGCTTAAGGAACCAAGCTTAAGATGATCCTCACTGCTTGTGTGTGCAGATATTCATGGCCATGTGGTCCACGGGAAGCCCTGGGGTTTGGTATTTATGATTTTTATTCTGTCGTGTCAATTTAATTAGGTTATTGTTGTCCTTGTTCAGTCACTAAGCTGTGTCTGACTCTTTGTGACCCCATGATCTGCAGCACCCCAGGCTGCCCTGTCTTTGACCATCTCCCAGAGTTTGCTCAAACTCATGTCCATTGAGTCGGTGATGTCATCCAACCATCTCATCCTCTGTTGCCCCCTTCTCCCCTGCCTTCAGTCTTTCCCAGCATCAGGGTCTTTTCCAATGAGTCGGCTCTTTGCATCAGGTGGGCCAAGTATTGGAGCTTCAGCTTCAGCATCAGTCCTTCCAATGAATATTTAGGGTTGATTTATTTTAGGATGGACTGGTTTGATCTCCTCCATTATAGTCCCACGTTATTCAAACACGAATTGAGGCTTTGCTCTGATGATATTGTGGAGATGTGATAAATGCCAAAATCAGCTGACTTTAAGAGAGATTTGGGGATCCCATGGTGGTCCAGTGGTTAGGACTTGGCACTTTCAATGTGGTGGCCTGGGTTCAATCCCTGGTGGGGGATACTAAAATACCTAAAGCTGTGCAGCACAGCCAAAAAAAAAGACACAGAGAGAAATTAGCTTTCAAAATCTGGATGAATCTTTTTTTTTTTTTTGAGTTCTCTCAGAGTATTAATCCACATTATTTTCATTTTCAACTTCTTTTTTTAAACATTTATCTTATTTATTCTTGGCTGCGTTGGGTCTTTGCTACAGCACGCAGCCCTGCTGCACGCCGCTGCTGCTATCGTGGCAGCGAGTGGAGGCTACTCAAAGTGTGGTCCTCGCGCCTCTCACTGCCGTGGCCCTTCTCGCTGCAGAGCAGGGCTCCAGGGTGCTCGGGCTTCATTAGTTGAGGCACATGGGCTCTAGAGCCCAGGCTCAACAGTTGTGGTGCACGGGCTTAGTTGCTCCATGGCACTGTCCCTTGCAATGGCAGGCATATTCTTAACCACTGGTCACCAGGGAAGCCTCCATTTTCGACTTCTTGTATTTAGTTTTTTTTTTTTTTTTTCCATTAAAGATTCAATACACATGTGCACAGTTAAATGAGAAGTAAACTACAGACCATCATGCTGGAAGCATAGACACTTAAGGATTAGCAAAGGGTTTGTCCAGAGAACCAGAGGAAGAAGCAGTCTAGAGCAGACGGCAGCAAGCTCCAGCCTCATCCTATTTCTGTAACACGGCCACACCATCGGTTTACCTATCATCTATGACTGCTTGTGCCCTCCTCTACAGAGTGGGTAGCTGCACCAGAGACTCCGTGGCTCAGACAGCCTAAATTATTTGCTATCTGGATTTTTACAGAGAAGTTGCCAACCTGTAGTCTAGTTGGACAAATGCTGAGAACCCAAACCAATAAACTTACAGAAATAAATGAAAGACTCATTGCCTGTTAATTCAGGGGCCCACATGGAACTACTTAGAATGGCTTTGCTTCTTTTATTTATTTAATTTTGGTTGCACTGGATTTTTGTTGCTATGTGCAGGCTTTCTCTAGTTTCAGTGAGTCTGGGCTACTCATCATTGAGGTTCGTGGGCTTCACACTGTGGTGGCTTCTCTTGTAGCGGAGCACAAGCTGTGGGCACGGGGGCTTCATAGTTGCAGCTCAGTAGTTGGGGCTCATCAGCCCTAGAGCATGGGCTCAGTAGTTGTGGCACTTGGGCTTAGTCACTCCATAGCTTGTGGAATCCTTCCAGACAAGGGATGGAACCCATGTCCCCTGCGTTGGCAGCAGATTCTTATCCACTGCACCACCAGGAAAGTCCAGGATGGACTTGCTTCTTCCATGGGGGTTAGCTTGTGAAGTCAACATGTAAAGCAAAAATCACACACAGTCAAACTTATCCTGGGAGGTCCCCTGAAAGTTGTCATGTTGAAGATTGATCTACTATTTCTCATGAAGTCCAGCACAGCCAATTTGCCAACATCTACAAACCCATTGTAGGCATTTCAACAGTTATTCGTGTAAGGTGCAAGGAACTCCTATGGGTAGCCTCACTAGTCCTGAGAACTGTGAGCTCACATCTGCAGTGGAATCAACTGCAGTTCTGAAAGCAAATCACATATAGGCTGGCAATGTTTACAGGAAATAAATGATTAAAACCCCTAGACTAGCATTCCCCAGAAGCTCTCTCATTTGGAAAATTGCAAAAGGAAATGAAGAGAAGTGGGAAATGTTTTGCCAACAAGAAAGCTAGGGGAAAAAGTCCTCTTAAACATATGTTGAAAGAGACTTTATATTTTATATCTATATCTTTGTCAATTACCTCAATTATGAGTGAGTGCAATAAACATTTAAATATTAGTGATTAGAAAACTGATTTGAAAGAACATTCCCAGTATCTTTGAAATGCTCTGATGTGGTTAATGTCAAAATGAGACACTAATTTGCGTCCACTGTATCGGCAAAAGGGAAGTTGGATTACACTAAGCAGGACCAGGATGTGGGGAGCTGAGAACTTACGCGTTGCTGGTGGGAGTAAATAAACCCACATGAAGAGTGATTTGGGAGTGACTAGTAAAGGTGAGATGTGCACATCCAAAGTGAAAATGAAAGTGTTAGTCACTCAGGTGTGTCTGACTCTTTGTGACCCCATGGACTGTATGTAGGCCACCAGGCTCCTCTGTCCATGGAATTCTCCAGGCAAGAATGCTGGAGTGGGTTGCCATTCCCTTCTCCAGGGAATCTTCCCAACCCAGGTATCTAACCTGGGTCTCCCACATTGCAAGCAGATTCTTTATCGTCTGAGTCACCAGCTCAGCCATCCTAGCACTTCAGCTTCTGGTTAGATACGCTAAAGCAACAGTTCTCAAAGTCTAATCCCAGAACTGCTTCGAGGGGATCTACAAGGTCAAAACTTTTTTCAAAATGACATTAAGCTGTTACCTGTCTCTTTTCCTGTCTTAGCATTTGCCCTGATGGTATAAAAATAAAAGCCACGGTGCATAAGGCTACTGATTACTTAGCATGGATCAGTGCGGTGGCCCCAAACTATACCCAGCCATCATTGCATTCTACATTCTCATGCACTTTGTAGGGGGAAACCAGTTTTACTAAAGAATGTTCTACCTAGGGCTGTAAAGTTTTTAATTTTTAAAAATCTTGACTCCAGAGTCCTTGACTTTTTAAAATTCGTGTGATGAAATGGGAATTG
Source organism: Bos grunniens (assembly GCF_055505025.1). Lineage (NCBI taxonomy): Eukaryota > Metazoa > Chordata > Mammalia > Artiodactyla > Bovidae > Bos > Bos grunniens. Next base: position 15,416,924 of record NC_141174.1, read on the forward strand.
CACATAAGGAAAGCCCTTCTGCTGAATACTCGAGTACAATTGTCTGGAGGAAAAGCACATACAGAACTATCTTGAGTTGAAAGATCAGCTGGCCAGTTTTTTCATGGAACATTATTTTTCCTTGAAAGAATAATTCACAAGCTAGTAATTTGGGGAATTCCCTAGCGGTCCAGTGGTTAGGACTCTGTGCTTTCACCACCTGGGGCCCAGGTTCAATCCCTGGATGGGGAACTAAGATCCCAGAAGCCTTGCTGCATTGCCCAAAAAACAAACAAACAAAAAATCACAATGGTTATTCAGATTTGGCTATTTGGCAGACATTTTTTCAAAAATAAAGTGAGTCCCTCACATTAAGGAAAACAACTGATAACATACATTGCTAATGATAAAATTGGAACTTTCAAATTTTAAGAAACTTGTATCTGCCACCATGAGCGAGATAGCTTCCCACACTCGAAGTCTTTTATGATAAGATCAGAGGTGATGTTAATGAACTTTTATGCTGAAGTGTGCCAACATTGGAAGATCCACAGGATGTATTTTCTGAATAATCAATGTATAATGTATAATAATCAATGTTACAAAAATCATGAGTAAAAGATCAACTCAGAGTATGAGATAGACCATTGCATTTTAGTGTGAAGTGAAAGTCGCTCAGTCATGTCCGACTCTTTGCGATCCCATGGATAGTCCATGGGATTCTCCAGGCCAGAATACTGGAGTGGGTAGCCGTTTCCTTCTCCAGGCGATCTTCCCAACCCAGGGATTGAACCCAGGTCTCCCTCAACTGAGGCACCAGGGAAGCCCTGCATTTCAATGTACAAAAAGTTAATTAATATGGTTTCAGATTTCACATTGCAGCTGGTCTTTAAGAAATAACCATTTGTTGAACTTTGGCATATTGTCAAACAATATCCACAGTTACCTGAAATGGCTACTAGATTACTCTTTCCTTTTCTAACTATGTGTCTATGTGAGACCAATTTTTCTTTATAGACTTCAACCAAAACCATATAATACAACAGGTATTAGATTTGTAAAAATGAATGCTACTCATCTTACTGTATTTATTTCAAAAAACATTATTTTTATAAAAATTTATTATCTAGATAACAATGACCCTATATGCGAGACAGCAAAAGAGACACAGATGTAAAGAACAGACTTTTGGACTCTGTGGGAGAAGGTGAGGGTGGGATGATTTGAGAGAATAGCATTGAAACATGTATATTACCATTTGTGAAATAGATCATCAGTCCAGGTTTGATGCATGAGACAGGGTGCTCAGGGCCAGTGCACTGGGATGACCCTGAGGGATGGGTTGGGGAGGTAGGTGGGAAGGGGTTCAGGATGGGGGGACACATGTACACCCATGGCTGATTCATGTCAATGTATGGCAAAAACCACTTTGTAAAGTAATTAGCCTCCAATTAAAATAAATTAATTAATTTTTTAAAAAGACAGAAAAATATTTATTATCTATATTAACATGGAGTGGCTTATTATTGTCTTAATTAATGAGTACCTATGTTTTTAATTCTCAGTTTTATTTCTAAACTGGTAGCTCTGATACCTATTGACAGATGTAACACCCTCACACAAAATCTCTTGGGGGCCTCAAGAATTGTTAGACTATAAAGGACTCCTGAGGTCAAAAAGTTTGAGAAGTGTTACCTGAGAAATCAAACTCTCCCACAAATACACAAGGAAATCTGTATAAGGAATTTCATGTGTTACTGTTAGAAATAGAAGAATTGGGAAGAAACTAACTGTACTTCAGTTGAAGAATAGATGAACTCTAGTTTAGGATTTAATGTCATACTAGTTAGCAGTTGAAATCAATAAATTAATGAAATCAATGAATGTATATATATGTGTGTGTATGAATGAGTTAAAAAATCACAAAATTTAAAAAGCAAATTGCAAGAGACTATCAAAACAATTTGATATAATTTGCAATTTTTAATTATAAGAAAAATTGTTTATGGAAGCATATGTGTAGTAAATATAGTAAAAACATACATATGAGTAACTTACATCACCTTCAATATACTGATTTTTTTTTAAGTACAAGTAGGAGAGAAAATGTAAGAAAGTAAGACTTATACTATAGATCACAATATTTCTTAAAAACTAAAAGTTCTAAAGCAAATAAGTTAACATTAGATACTTAAGAATTTGTTTATATTATTTTCTATAACATCCTGCATGTTTCAAATATGTTTCTGTTTCAAATAATTGAAGACAAAAAGCGTTTTTCATTTCAGTAAATGATTTATTTTGAAATAGAAATACAGAATTTTTTGTTGTTGTTCAGTAAGTGTGTTTCTCTTCATTCCCGCTAAATGGTTGTTGAATGTGCACTTGAGGATTATCAACATCAGTTCAGTTAAGTTGATCAGTGGTGTCCGACTCTTTGCGACCCCAAGGACTGCAGTACGCCAGGCTTCCCTGTCTATCACCAACTCCTGGAGCTTGCTCAAACTCATGTCCATTGAGTTGGTGATGCCGTCCAACCATCTCATCCTCTGTCATCTGCTTCTCCTCCTGCCTTCAATCTTTCCCAGCATCAGGGTCTTTTCCAATGAGTCAACTCGTCGCATGAGGTGGCCAAAGTATTGGAGTTTCAGCTTCAGCATCAGTCCTTCCAATGAATATTCAGGGTTGATTTCCTTTAGGATTGACTGGTTGGATCTCCTTGCAGTCCAAGGGACTCTCAAGAGTCTTCTCCAACACCACAGTTCAGAAGCATCAATTCTTTGGTGCTCAGCTTTCTTTATGGTCCAACTCTCCCGGCCATACGTGACTACTGGGAAAATCATAGCTTTGACTACACCAACCTTTGTCAGCAAAGTAACGTCTCTGCTCTTTAATATGCTGTCTAGGTTTGTCATAGCTTTTCTTCCAAGGAGCAAGCGTCTTTTAATTTCAGGCTGTAGTCACCATCTGCAGTGATTTTGGAGCCCAAGAAAATAAAGTCTGTCACTGTTTCCTTTGTTTCCCCATCTATTTGCCATGAAGTGATGGCACCAGATGCCATTATTAGCATAACCTGTATTAAGTCCAGCTCAGCCTGGGGAATCCTCACACCTTTGTCTGGCCTTGTGACAGGGAAGTAAAATGTATAGGGAGAATTTTCACTTTCTCTGTATTGTTTCAACTTTTCACAATAATATTTTATCAGGAAAAAATTAAATACATTTCTATTGTGAAATAGCACAAAATTATGTCCTTCTGTTTTCATTTTTTAAATAATATTGAGACCATGTTCTTCATCCCACTGTGAAAACTGATTTTTATCATTTAACCTTTAATCATATTCTACATCATTAATTTTTAATATCAGGATGTTCATGGCTGCCTAATATTCCACCATACAAACTGCCATACATTAAAAAAAAATCACTTGCATGTTTAGTCACTTTGGTTGTTTCCAGCTTTTTGCCATTATAAAAAAGTGTTGTGATGCATCCTTTTACATGTAATTTTCATTTTTATTTTTGATTATGAAGGAGCTTAGAACATCATTCAAAAAGTTGCTTCTCTGGCATATTGACTATTTTGAGTTAAAGGCACGTGAAAAATAGCAAATATAGGAAAAATTCTAATCTTCCTTCTTTTTCTTAAAAAGTGAAAGTGAAAGTCGCTCAGTCATGTCCAGACTCTTTGCGACCCCATGGACTATACAGTCCATGGAATTCTCTAGGTCAGAATACTGGAGTGGGTAACCTTTCCCTTCTCCAGGGAATCTTCCCAGCCCAGGGATCAAACCCAGATCTTCCGCAATGCGGGTGGATTCTTTACCAGATGAGCCACAGGGAAGCCCTTCTTAAAGGTAGGAGATAAAATTCTCATATGAAAAATGTCCTCCCTGGGAACTCCCCTGGTGGTCCAGTGGTTAAGACTCTGAACTTCTACTGCAGGGGGTGCTGGTTCTATCCCTAGTCAGGGAACTAAGATCCCACATGCCACAGTGTATGGCCCTCCCCTCCCCCCCAATAAGATGTTTTCCTTATACCAAGGAAAGTAGCATTCTTATGAAGGACAAAAAGTTGAGACTAAGAGAATGCTATAAAAAAAGACTCTGTTAAAATAATTATTATCTTTCATTAGCCTCCCCTCATAGTTAAGTCACTTTTTCACAATGGTCCCTCTTTGTTCAATCTAATATAAAACCAAGGAGGTTTTGCCATTTCTTTGGGTCTTCCTGTGTCATATAAGATATTTATTAAGTATCAGTTTAGTTCAGTTGCTCAGTCGTGTCCAACTCTTTGTGACCCTATGGACTGCAGCACTCAAGGCTTCTCTGTCCATCACCAACTCCTGGAGCTTACTCAAATTCATGTGCATTGAGTTGGTGATGCCATCCAACCATCTCCTCCTCTGTCATCCCCTTATTCAGTATATTTGTATGCTTTTCTCTCTGTTGATCTGTCTTATGTCAATTTAGGGGCTTTCCAGGTGGCACTAGTGAAAGATATAAGAGGTGGGTTTGATCCCTGGAAGAGGGCATGGCAACACACTCCAGTATTCTTGCCTGGAGAAGCCCCTGGACAGAGGATCCTGGTGGGCTACAGCCCATAGGGTTGCAAAGAGTCAGACATGACCGAAGTAACTGAGCAAGCATGCAGCACATGTCAGTTTAATTGTTATGCTCAGGCAAAAGAACCCTAAAGAGTAAAGGTAAAATTTGGCCTCTCCAGTGGTTTTCTGAAATCTTAACTGTGTCACTTCTCTCTGGCCAAGAATTTAGCCTTTCTGAGTCCCAAACAGGACAGGAATGACTCCTGATGGGGGAATCCAGAGGATTTTGTCCTCTGGTGGATAGCTTGCAATGTCTGGAGACAGTTTTTGGTTGTCATATCTGGAGGAGGGAGAGGTTGGGGCAGGCATCTAGAGAGTAGAGGTCAGGGATGCTGCTAAACATCCGGCCCTACATGGAACAATCCCCAGAACAGAGAATTATCCGACCCCAAATGTCAATAGCACCCCAGGTTGAGGAACCCTGAAATAGAAAGATCATGAGTGTCCCTTCCTGCCCTGAAAAATCGGGCCTCAGAGACTGGCTAGGGCTGGAAAAAAAGTGTGATCTCACTCTGAAGCCCTCGAGGGGGGATGAGCACAAGGAGTGTTCCCAAACTGCTCTGACTCCTCCAGTCACTGGAGGCGACTGTTAAATGTTCAGAACCAGCCCTAGAGCGTTCAGGGTGGGGCCCAAGAATCTGTGCCTTGGTAATATCAGAATCTCCCGAGGGCTCTCTAAGCAAGATTGGGGTGGGTCCAGGAATCTGGGTGGTTTGTTGTTTGTTTGAAACTCCAAAAGTGATTCTGAGGAATGTATCTTGAAAGTTTATATCTTTAGCTTTGAGGGGTTTCTGTGGGAGTTACCTGCGTATACATTTATTTATTCATCATTCATTCATTCACTGTTGTTCAGTTGCTAAGTTGTGTCTGACTCTTTGCATTCCCGTAGGCTGCAGCAAGTCACACTTCTCTGTCTTCCGTTATCTCGCAGAGTTTGCTCGAATTCATGTCCATTGAGTCAGTGATGCCATACTATCCACAGGGTTCTCCAAGCAAGAATACTGGAGTGAGTTGCCATTCCCTTCTCCAGTGGACCCTGTTTTGTCATAACTCGTCACTGTGACCCATCCATCTTGAGTGGCCCTGAAGGTCATGGCTCATAGCTTCACTGAGTTACTCAAGCCCCTTCACCATGACAAGGCTGTGATCCATGAGGGGGTCATTCATTCATTGTTGTTGTCATTCAGTTGCTAAGTCGTGTGTGACTCTCAGCGACCCCATGGGCTGTAGGACGCCAGGGTCCCCTATCAATCTCCTGGAGTTTGCGCAAACTCATGTCCATTGAGTTGGTGATGCCATCCAACCATCTCATCCTCTGTTGCCCCCTTCTACGGCCCTCAATCTTTCCCAGTATCAGGGTCTTCTCCAATGAGTTGGCTTTTCGCATCTGGTAGCCAGAGTATTGGAGTTTCACATGATCTTTGTTTTTTGAATGTTGAGTTTTAAGCCACCTTTTTCACTCTCCTCTTTCCCTTTCATCAAGAGGCTCTTTAGTTCCTCTTCACTTTCTGCCATAAGGGTGTTGTCATCTGCATATCTGAGGTTATTGAAATTTCTCCCGCCAATCTTGATTCCAGCTTGTGTTTCTTCCAGTCCAGCATTTCTCATGATGTACTCTGCATAGAAGTTAAATAAGCAGGGTGACAATATACAGCCTTGACGTACTCCTTTCCCAATTTGGAACCAGTCCGTTGTTCCATGTCTGTTTCTAACTATTGCTTCTTGACCTGCATACAGATTTGTCAGGAGGCAGATAAGGTGGTCTGGTATTCCCATCTCTTTAAGAATTTTCCAGTTTGCTGTGATCCACACAGTTAAAGGCTTTAGCATAGTCAATAAAACAGAAGTAGATGTTTTTCTGGAATTCTCTTGCTTTTTCTATGATCCAACGGATGTTGGCAATTTGATCCCTGGTTCCTCTGCCTTTTCTAAATCCAACTTGGACATCTGGAAGTTGATGGCTCACGAACTGTTGAAACCTCGGTTGGAGAATTTTGAACATTACTTTGCTAGTATGTGAGATGAGTGCAATTGTGCAGTAGTTTGAGCATTCTTTGGCATTGCCTTTCTTTGGGATTGGAATGAAAACTGACCTTTTCCAGTCCTGTGGCCACTGCTGAATTTTCCAAATTTGCTGGCATATTGAGTGCAGCACTTTCACAGCATCATCTTTTAGGATTTGAAATAGCTCAGCTGAAATTCTATCACCTCCACTAGCTTTGTTTGTAGTGATGCTTCCTAAGGCCCACTTGACTTCATACTCCAGGATGTCTGATCCTGGAGTGAGTGATCACACACCTAGACTCAGACGGTAAAGCATTCACTTTCAATGCGGGAGACCTGGGTTCGATCCCTTGGAAAAGGGAAGATCCCCTGGAGAAGTGGAATCTTCCAGAGGAAGACTGTGGTTCCTATGGGGAATCGCAGTGGCATTTTAAACAGGATTCCCTGGGGAGAGAACAGGCTCTGGGCAGAAGAGTTGGAGAGGCCTGCAGCTGGAAGCCTCCCCTTCCCACCGCACAGACACCACTGCTCTTCTCTGAGGTTGACTCTTGATCACTTAACTCATCGGTAATATTTACTGAGCATCCACTAGGTGTCGGGCACTGTTTTATGCACCAGGGACACATCAGGCCAAAATTACTGTCCTCATGGAGCTTACATTCTTGTAAAAGGAGACAGATCCTAAGCAAAATAAACACAACTTACAAAGCGTGGTGGAAGGTGTCAGCACTCTGGGGAGAATGCAGCAGAGCTGGGGACGATGAATGCTGGACAGGGGTGCCCACGGGGGTGTGTGTGCAGTTAGGTGCTCAAGTTTTAAGACTGTTCTCTAAGACCTCACTGAGACTATGATGTTTGAGGGTTTCCTTTAAATCTCACATAGCAGTCTCAAGTCACAAGTACACGTGTGTTGGCCGAAGGAGCCTTGTGCCAACAAGATTATCCACCCCTCTAAGGGGCAGAGTGGAAGACAGAGAAGCTGTGCTACAGTTCATGAGGTTCAAAAGTCAGACACGACTTAGTGACTGAGCAGCAACAAGGGACAGAAGCCACCTCTCTGGCCTCTAACCTTGTTCATGGGGCCAAACAAAGAGCTGGACCCTCATGGGCATTCAAAACTACTTTTTGGATGAATGAAAGAAAAAGAAATGCATACATAATTTTAAAAAATGGAATGAATGAATGGAAAGGGAAAGGAATTGTGCACGCTGGAGTTTGGCCGTCTGGTCCAGGTGTTATAGAATCTCTGCTGCCCTGGCCCAGCCAGCCAGAGACCCTCTTCTAGGGAAGAAAAGGCTGAGACTTGGGCAGGGGAAAGCCCACAGTGGGATGGGGAAGGGTCCCCAGGGTGGGGAGGGTAAGGAGGGATGAGGTGGAGGGAAGTGGAGGGGGCAGAGAGCAGACGGAAGAGCTAGAAGAACAGGAGGGGAGAAAACAAAAGATCAATAAGAGCAGTGGGAGGTGACAGCAGCTAGCCAGTGAGCACTCCTCCCTTGATTAGAATTCATGAACTCCCCTCTTACATTAAGGCTTTATATGACACCTGGCCTTTAATGCAAAGCTGGCTGCGAACATTAAAAATTAAAAGCCGAAGGTAGGCTACATCCATCTCTGATAGCGCAGCTCCCCTCCTATCTGAGGTCTGCACAAAGCTATTACACATTGATAAATTATTTGGGGTAATAGCCGAGATATTACATTGTTTCTGAGTGAAGGTAAAATCTCTCCCTGACACGGGCATTTATCAGGAGTGCCTTTCATCCTATTTATTATGGGCCAGGTGAGCAGGGGCTGCAGCCGCCTGGGGTGTGTGGGCTGGGCCCTCTTCCCTTCCCCCACCTCCCCTCCTTCCCTCTCTGCCACTCCCTTGATGGGGCATTGATGAGCTTGTGACAAGCTAATTATTAACTTAAAGATCTGCACTTCACCTTAAAACAGGCAGGGGCCACTGCAGAAGAGGGAGGTTCGGTTACTAAACAAACACAGCATGGGTCCCTGACCCCACCTTGGCCCCACCTGCAAAAACTGAGTCTCGGCCCATCTCAGCCTGCTCACAGTCACTGGGAAGAAATACAGCTAGTGCTCCATCTTGCCACAGCCTCAGCCTCCCCTATCCCATTCTGCAAGCTGGTAGCCAATCAGAGTTGCTGAATTATTGCTCTGCAAAGATTGAAGGTGGGAAGAGAAGGGGATGAGATGGTTGGATGGCATCACTGACTCAATGGACATGAGTTTGAGCAAGCTCTGGGAGTTGGTGATGGACAGGGAAGCCTGGCATGCTGCAGTCCATGGCGTTGCAAAGAGTCGGACACGACTGAGCGACTGAACTGAACTGAAAGGGATGAGGGCTCTGAGGTCTTCATCCCAAAGCCCCCACCCAAAGACACACACCACAGGTCCATCCTGAGTCGAGGCTGGATGCCCTGCCTCCTGCTGGTTCCCAAACTGGTATATCAGCTCCTCTTGCCCTTCCCTAGGCTTTTCCAGCCTCCACACCCTCACTCCAAACTCCTTGACAGTGTCCTCTGTGCTGACACTCCGGGAAGACAGCCTTTGGAACTTGGTGGGGGTGGTTTAGTCGCTCAGTCGTGTCCAACTCTTGTGACCCTATGGACTGTAGCCCACCAGGCTCCTCTGTCTATGGGATTCTCCAGGCAAGAATACTGGAGTGGGTTGCCATTTCCTTCTCCCCTGGAAGTTGGGTGTGATGCTAAGCAAGTCGTTTAAACTTCCTGAGTCTCGATTTCCTCAACTGGAGAAGAAACATTACCATCACCATCACCATCACCATCACCATCCAACCTCTTGGCATTGCTGTTATAACAAGTCACATCAGGCTTGGCTGGGCATTGGTACAGAGAGCCTCATAGGTGGTGTGTGTGTGTGTGTGTGTGTGTATGACAAACCACCCTGAAGAGGAATAGCTGTAGATGTGGGCCGTCTGGGTCCGGGGCACTCAGGAGCCGTCTACTCACAAACACTTTTGGAAGAAGCATCTCCTCCAGGAAGTTTTCCGAGTGCCTCCTAGTTTCCAGGCGCTGTGCTCATCAGTGATGCGACAACAGCGAACAGAACAGCCCTGTTGCTGTTCTCCAGCGGCTCCCAGCTATTGGAATTGGCCTACTGTCCCCGGCAGGGAGAAGCAAGTGCTCTGGGTGGTTTTTTGTCTCCAAGGCTCACTGGCTTTCCAACCGTGCATCTGAGTCAGCTCCAACTCCCATCAAGAGCTTGGCACCCGATTGGCACTCAATAACCATCTTCGGAATGGATGAATAGAGGACTGAAGTGAATTTCGAGTCCCACGTGGACCAGTGTGAGCTTGCTGAGTCTCACTGGGCCTGAGGTATATAGTCAGTCTTGCTTTCTAACAATCAAAGGCTGCCAGCTCTGCTCAGGGGAACTGCTCATCTTCAAGCCCCAGCCAGTAAGATGACCTCCAGAAAAAAAGGAAAGTGCCCTCTGTGGTTGGCTAGAAACGAGAGCTCAAGTCCCCTCTGCTGCCAGAGGAGCCAGATGTCTGTCTTCTTTCTAGAATGTCTGCCTGATGGCCAGACATGCAGGGAACCCACCAACCAGCCAGAGGAGAAGGGTAAGGTCGCCACAGGGTATGCACTCCCTCTGAACTCAGCTTTCCACTCAGGCCGGGAGGTGGCTGAGTTTGCAGGACAGGTGGGGACTGGAGGAGGTCTGGGATGAGTGTACGATGGCAGTCGTTCTCTACAAACCCGGCCAGCACCTCTCCAGGCTCCCTCTCTCGAGCCAGCCCTCTTGAACTTAGGCGGGACCATCTGACAGCTTCTCAGTTTTGGCTTCAGCCCTGTTTCCTGACTCTCTAGTTCCCTGAGTCTGTTCTCTGTCAGCCAAGGCCAGCCCCTCCCTGCCCTGCACCCAACCATGCTTCCCAAAGCCCAGGGAGGACACCTGAGCCCTGATGACAGATGAACTTGGGCATCTCCCAGAGTGCCAGACCTGTCTGACTATGCCAAGGTTGGACCAGCTCCTTCTTGATGGATGTTTTCTTATTAGGGAAAGCAGGAGTGACTCTCAGCCACTACTGGGGGCTGTTCTCGCTTCCCGCCGGGCCATTCTGATATCCCTGCTGGCTGAATGGAGAGTCGCACTGTCCACTGCGGAGAGTGGTCTTATTGAATAAGTGTGATAAACCAGAATAACGACTGAGACGTTGCTCTGAAAGGTTGATTGTGTAAACCTACACGAAAGGGAAAGCCTTCCAAGGTTAGCTCAATGATAGAGCGATGGCAAGTCATCATCAGATTAGCAGCTGGCACTGAGGGTTCACTGAGTGCCAGGCACTGTGGTAAGTCCTTTGTAGTCAGTCTCTCATTTAATCCTCATAAAACACCAGGAGGTCAGTTTTACGGAGGCTCAGAGGGGTGGAAATGGGGTGTGATCCTGAGCCTGACTCCAAACCAAATGCTCTCAAACATGACACCGGAAGGGATCTTCACCACTAGTTTATTCATCTCTTTATTTCTACATAAGGAAACTTTATTTATTTCCCAGAGAGGGAAACCCATTGCCTAGAATCAGCAGCAGAGTTGGGGAATGGATGCTAAGAGCCCTGATTCTAAATCCAAAGCCTTTCTCATCTGCTCCCCACCGGCCTCCTCCCCTCTCTCCTGTCCCTCCAACGCCGAGGGAAATCACCAAGGTGCAGAAGGGACCCAGAGCCAGGACAGCTGGGGTCTGAATGTGAACAAACATTGCCAAACAAACCGGCAGTGTAGACATGCACCCCAAGGGAGCTCCGGGAAGCTGGATCTAAAGGTGGAAGCCAGAGTCAGGAGCCAAAGAACAACTGGAGGTAGGGAGTATGCAGGTGCCCAAGGGCCCAGTGGTGCAGGAGTCAAGGAATTCAGAGAAGACAGCGGAGGCCCCGGTGCTGAGGGTGCTTTGGAACGGAAGTTGGCAGAACCAAGGGTCTGCTGGCAAAGGAAAGATCTCAACAGGCCTGAGATAGAACCGCCAAAGGAAGGCAAGAATGATGCCAGCTGCGGGTGAAGGCAGAGATGGAGGAGGCAGCAAGGCCCTGTGGCGAGAAGGAGGAGGGTGTCTAGTTACTCACAGGAGAAAACTAGAGGCAGCCGGGTTTGAGGGATGGGTGGCGGCGGTAAGAAGGGTTTAAGAAACCCCTTGGGCTCAGGCAACAGTCTGACCTGGGGCCACACGTGGCGGCTTGGAGAACCTCGTGGTTTACTGTTGATCATTTTGGAAGGAAAAGGATGTCAAGAGCATCTTAGGAATTTTTCCCGAGCATCAGATAAATATTTTTCCTTTGTTATTTTCACAAGCAACTGTTATAAATATTTAACTGGCACGAATCACTTTTTTTGGCAGACTGCTTTTTTTTTTTTTTCTTCAATGGAAATTTGTATTGAGACTGGACCACGTGGGAGCCTGAGTTTTTGAAGGTGGTATATTTATTCAAGAAAAAAAAATTTAATGATAAAAATGTGATACTGGTATACCTAGACCTTTTGCACAAAATCAATTTTAAACTGATTAAACTGAATTTTTAAAATGTTGGCCAGGAGGGGTAGCTGGTGTAGGACATTGTCTTGATTTCTCTTTCGTGAAGCTTGCCAGGGTCCTCAAAAGCCTTTCCATCTCCGAAACTAGTGTTCCAGCCAGGTGGAAAATGTGTTCTCGACCTCACACTTTTAAGGACAGTAGATGGGCTGGGAGAGAGACTTTTCACATCAGATAGCAGAGGAATCACCATCCTTCAGGATGCACAAGCAAGCCAGCCTTGCATCTAAAGTCCTCGCTAATTCTGCCTGCTCCTAATCTTTGTAATATTTCAAGTGGTTTTAGACTTGGCTGTTCAGAGTTACGAGGGTGGGGGTAAGGAGGAGGAGTGACGTGTTTCTACAAAGCCGGTGCCTCTGCACCCAGAACCTGGTAAGGGGGCAGTGGTCAGAGGGAAACAGAGGGAGAGAAAGATATCAAGTGTAGTAATCAGAATGAAAAATGGAGCCACGGTTACTTTAAACAAGAGCTAATTCATCACAAGAACGAGTGGATAAGTAGCTGAGTTTCAGGCGTTCAGTAAGTTCCCCGTTATGCTCCAAAAATTATTCCACCCCTGTCTGCATGCTCCCATAAATCATCTCTTCTTCACATCAGCTCCGATTACCAATTACTCCTGCCTGTAACACGCTTTCCTTGCCCAACACCATCTGATGGGGCCTTGCCTTTTAATTTTTCAAATGCCTCCCCACCACCACCCCCAGCTTTTCCTTTCTTCTTTCTCCTCCAGTCTCCCCCCTTCCCACCCCCATTCTCCTCTCTTTCTCTCTGTCATCTCTTTTTTGCACAAAGCTCCTGCCCACATCCCAGGCCCCTGCCCACCTGGCCATCTGCACTGGTCCCTTGGGAAGCCGTGGGGAAGAACCTCCCCGGGTAGCAGTGGCCTTGGGAAAGCCTTCAGAAAGTGTGAGATGGATGCAGTGTCCATCCTCGGCCTGCTTCCTGGTCTGCAGACCTGGATGGAGTTTGAGTCTACGGTTCTGACAACCTGTTGGAAAGGGATGTGGATTGTCCCTAAGAGAACTTTACACTCCTGCTGGCAGCTGGCATGATGACAATGGTCGCTGTAAATATTTATCATGCCATTTATGGGCTGCTGGCCGTGTTTGATGCACAGAGGTAGTGAGTCTCTGCAGGGCATTAAAAATTCCTTTAGAAGCAGCCCTGCCTTCCAGCTTCATTTCTGTCCCTGACGTAGAATCACCCAAAGCTGTGTTTTCTACGCTGTAATCACTGTTGTATCACTTTCACAATTTTGGTCAAACTGCAGTACTATATGTGCCATATTTTCTTAACATTAACTTTAGATTTCAAAATTTAACTTTAAGCAAAAATTCATGAACTTGTGTACTTAAGGTGGCAGTTATATTTTTCCCAATATTATAAAAATACATGCTTAGCTCCTGTACCAATGGACTAATAACTTCGTACAAAGCAGCATCCGCAGTGCACATACTACAGGCTGGCAATGCATCATTCTCTCCTGGACACCCAGGTATGTGGTGTGATGGCTGACATGGGACCAGGAGTCAGAGAAGTTAGGACCTCCACGAGTGTCTCCACGCATTCCAGCCCCACCTCCAGGGACCGCATCGGGAGGTCTGCTGTACTGCCCAGGCCCAGAAATCCAGACACGGACAAGTACCCCTAGCGGTCTCTGCTTTGAGAAATACTGGTCTAGCCTGTGTTTCAAATCTGATCAGCTTGGGGACCTTATAGAACTCACTCATTTCCTTGTCTCATAATTGCTTTAACTGGGAGAACCCTAACTAGCCTTCCTACCTCATGGAGATCAGAGACAGCCAAACCTGACAAGCCAAGGAAGGAATGGATTGTGTTCATGAGGGACTGGGAGGCATAGCCTGTGCCCTCCATGGGGACAGGAATCCAGCCCTGCCACCCTTGGGCTTTTGCGTGCTGAGCTAGCACTTATGTATTTTAAGCTATTCACTTATGTATTTATTTTGGCTGTGCTGGGTCTTCGTTGCTGTGCACGGGCTTTCTCTGGTCGTGGCGAGCAGGGGCTACTCTCTAGCTGCGGTGTGCGGGCTTCTCATTGTGGTGGCTTCTCTTGTGGAGCACGGGCCCCAGGGCGTGCAGACTTCAGTAGTTGCAGCACACAGGCTCAGTTGTTGTGGCATAAGGGCTCTCGACTGCAGACTCAGGAGTTGTGGCCCTCGGGCTTAGTTGCCCTGTGGCATGTGGGATCTTCCCAGGCCAGGGATCGGACCTGCGTCCCTTGCGTTGGCAAGTGAATTCTTAACCACTGGACCACTAGGGAAGCCCTGCTGTCTGTTTTGATTAGATCTGAAAACTATAGATTCCAGCAGGTTTGAGAACCCCCAAAGGAGATTCCAAGCCAGTTTCATGATGGTCATTTAAATTATGTACAGACAGGGTTTGGAGATATTAAAAGTCACGCAGAAGCCCCAGGTGGAGACTAAGGTGCTGCAAACAAAGTATCTAAGGTGTATCATTTAAGGAGGAGCTGACTCTCTGGGCTGACCCCCTGTACTTGCACAACCCTGAGAGTTAGGGTCTCCTTAAATGCTGCAGGTGTCTTGGCTGCCTCCTCCTCCTCCCCCCGCCCCCCCCAACTTGCCTGGCTTGAGGGAAGCTGCAGGGTGGTTGGATCCTAGTCCTTACAAGCCAGGGTAGAGTCAAGGGTTAACTGAACTGCCAAGGGGACTGGCACTATGCCAGGTATACCCACACAGGTGATACCTTCTAGCCTCACAGGAGCCTACAGTGGAGACATCATTAATTTCACTTTACACCTCAGGACCTCAAAGCTTAGCGAGGTTGACCATGCTGCCCATTAAATAGAGAGAAGGGAAGGAACTGGTAGATCTGGAATTTGAACTCACGACTCGCAATGTTATTTTCTCTTCACTGTTGACTTCCCTGTTCTCGTCCAATGTTAGTTAAAATAGAATTGATTCCACCTCACAGATGAGTCCAGTGAGACCCAGACTCCTCATGTTTTCTACGCATTTAATAATTTACTGCTTTTAAATCACTCATTGCTCTGCAGGATTTTAGGTCATTCATATTCATTTAGCTCTCATATCCACCCACCATCAAGCATGACTGAGTGGCCATCCGGTGAGACACAGCAGAAAATGGCAAGGCTTCTTTTGGGAGATCTGAGAAGTCAGCGGAGAGACGGAATTAGCTAGAGGTAATGAATGAGACTGAGTTAAGTAACAGGAGAGAAACATACCAGAAAACTTAGGCTAAAAACGATTGTCAAAACATCACAGAACTGGCTTCTAAGCTACCATGGTAAACACAGCAGCTGTCGTTAAGCAATACGAGTGCCCCTACTAATCGCATGAGACAAAGGTTCCCTCCACTAACCTGTAAGCGTAATTCATTGCTGAGAATATTTACCTGAGGGGCACCGACAGGAGCAAAGCCAGGAATTGTCATATGGGATTAATAATAGTAATAATGATAGCTGTCACTTATCAACTGTGTGTGTGCTCAGTCATGTCCAACTCTTTGAGACCCCATGGGCTGTAACCCACCAGGCTCCTCTGTCCGTGGGATTCTACAGGCAAGGTTTTCTTGAAATGGGAAATTCCAAGAATTTCCAATGGGCAGAGTAGGAAATCCCCTGCCATTTCCTACTCCAGGAGATCTTCCTGACCCAGGGATCACACCTGCATCTCTTGCATCTCCTGCAATGGCAGGCAAGGATTTTTTTTTTACCACTGTGCCACTTTGAAAGCCATGCACCTCATTACTGAATAGGCACTTTCGAATGTTTCTTCATCTAAGCCTCACAGCTCTAGTAGAAGCAAGCATCGTTATAACCCTCCATTTTCAGAGTGGGAAACTGGTCCGTCAGCAGCTTGACCACAGTCCCACCATCAGAAGTGGCAGGCCTGATTGAGAGCAGATTTTTCCAGCGTGGCCTGTCTTCCTCGGCTGTGACCAAAGCTGCCAGTCACAGGATGAAAATCACCTCTCACTATTGAAGGGATATATTAAATAAGTGACACAGACATTCAAGTTAATTAACTCTTCTGCCCCCTGCCCTTTCATTTCATAATCAATCCAATTTATCTGAGGCCGAATTTCCTCATGTCTCCTATTTTATTGAAGTCCTCTCTTCCTGTATGTACAGGGTCTGTATGGAGTTCTGGGGGCACGGGTCTCACCAGAGAGGGGTGACACAGAGGGGAGACACACAGCAGATCGGGCACCCAGGAGAATCTGCGTGCTGGGTGAGATTGGAGTGAGGCCATTGATAGATAGCCGTGGTTCTCAGTGTGCGGTCCAGCAGGCAGCGCCTGGGAACTCATTAGGACATGTAATCCTTGGGCCCCATCCCAGAACTACTGAAAACCTAGATGGACCTAGCAATTTGAGGGCTAGTAAGCCCTCTGAATGATTCCAGTTTATTACAGAGCTTGAGAAGCACTGGCATGAGAGAGTAGCTTTTCAGCTGTGACTGCAGGTTGGCATTGCCCAGGAAGCTTTCAGAAATAACCGATACCTGGGTCCCACCCCAGAGATTCTGACTGATTGGCTCTGGGGTATGACCTGGACATCAGGATCTTTTCAAGTTCCCCAGGCGATTCTAGAGAGCAGCCAAGGTTGAAAAGTTCTGATTTGGAGAATCAGTGGACTCAAGATTGCACACCAGCTCAGTGCCCCTGAGTGATAAGGCAGCTGGGCCCCCATGGGTGCAAGAGTTCAAAGTTGTTTCTTTGCCCTGGAATTCTCCGCAGCCAGAAGGCTGAGAACTAAGGCCCTGGGAGCTGGGAGGTAGGTAGTGTGCTCTCAAGAAAAGAACCTGGACTTGGAAACCAGATGATGGTATTCCATTCTGTAACTACCCCCTCTTCAACCTGGCTGAATGCTAGAAGCATAGAAGTTGCTCAGAAAAGAATGAATTAGATGAGACTATTTAAATGAAAGAGTTTCTCTCCCAAAGCATAGTGTTTACAAAGCATAGTTGATGTTTACTAAGTGCTTGCTATGTGCCAGGACCTAGACAGCTTGCCCTGTCTCACTGAGTCCCACCATGGGCTCTTTTTTTAAAATTTGGGCACGTCGGGTCTCAGTTGCAGCACATGGACCCCAGTTGTGGCGTGTGGGCTTAGTTGCTCCGAGGCATGTCGGAATCTTATTTCACAGACCAGGGATGGAACCCGCATCGCCTGTATTGCCAGGCAGATTCTTAACCACTGGACCACCAGGGAGGTCCCCCACCATGAGGTTTTGGTTCCACCGTCCTCCTTTTACTGCTGAAGAAGCTAGACGAGAGAAGTTCAAGTAACGTCATGCAACTTAGAGGTGGTAGAGGCAGAATTTGAACCAGACCCTGTGCCTATACCTCAGCATCTTCCTGCCACTCAAGTACAAACTCCAGACCTGTCAGGTCAGGGGCAAGGAAATATTAACAAGAAAGGTGATCCATTCCTGAGTGACTGGGAGGTGAGGGAAATTAATCAGGGCCCTTAAGTGGCTGAGAAATGAACCACCTATTAAAACCTGTCTTTAATAAGAAAAATAAAGTCAGGAAATGGGTGCAATTAGTAAGTCACAATAAAAAAAAAAAAACAGGTAAAGGGTCACTTAGAAAAATTAAATGCTAGGGAGATGTATAAATCAGAGCACACGAACTGAAAGGTCTGGCCAGAATTAGCTAATGAACTTCAGGAACTCTTGACATCTACTTTCAAAAAGAGAGTGAACCACGGGAGACTGCGTGGAGAGGAAAAACATGGAAATGGGCTTGAAAAACGGGAGGAAAACCGATTCCAGCAATTTCACCCCAGGGAAGTCATAAGTTCTGTTTGTAGGCAAGCCATAGAACAAATTTTATGATTAAAAATTTACGATAAATTTTACGAGTAGAAAATCCAGTAAGCAGCTGGAGGGCAACGGAGGCCTGAGCCATAAACTGAGATGGCAGGTTTACGCAGACGTCATGCCAGGAAACCACAACGCTTTTTTATTCTAACTAATTTGTAATGTTAGTGGGAATAGGGTCTGTTGAAGATTTAGTGTTTTTTGATTTTTAGAAAAGCTTTTGATTCAGTGTCTCATGAAATCTGACTGGCAAAATTAATTTAAATTGGCATGGACAGGGACCGTCTCTGTGATGGGGCTTGGCTGAAGGCCTTTAAAAAAGGTGTGATAAATGGAAGCCATGAACTGGAGGGGCAAGGGGCGGGCCCAGGCTGCTGATGGCAGATGTGAGCTCAGCAGAGGCAGATTCCAGATCATGTTGATGGTCTCCACGAAGGTGAGGTTAATGACTGATCATTTAGAGCTGCATGTCTAATTCAGCCAGAGTGACACCAACAGGGGAGGGTGGGAAACCCGAGAGACAGGAAAAGGACAGAAATATCCCCAGGAAACAGTGTGTGCTATGCAGTAGGTGCCCAAGACCTGAGGAACCAAGGTCTACCTGGCCAGAGAAATCTGAGTCCAGGTCAATATCCCTCAAGATCCCCAAGGGATGGGGACATATGCAGGTGGTCAAAGCTGGAAGGGGTGCATTAATAGAAATCCTGCCTTGACCGGCAAAGGAACTTATCTCACACGTAGGAAGTAGAGAGGTAAGTTAGCTTCAGGCATGGAGTGATCAAGATGCTGGCTTTCTTTGCCCTTCATTGGCTCTGCCTTCTCCCAACATGTTAGTGTTATTCTCAGGCTGGCCTTCCTCAAAATTGGTAAATGGCTGGGGTGGGGTGAAAGGGGTCCCCATAAAAGATATGTCCATGCCCCAGAACCTGTGAATGTGACCTTATTTGGAAAAGGGTCCTTTGAGATGTAGTTAAGGATCTTGAAATGAGATCATCCTGGATTGGCCTGCTGAGTTCTAAATCTAATGACAGGTATACTTATAACCTACAACTTATAAAATCCCCTGGAAGAGGAAATGGCAACCCCCTCCAGTTATTCTTATCTGGAGAGTCCCATGGCCAGAGGAGCTTGGTGGGCCGCAGTCAATAGCGTTGCAAAGGGTTGGACACGACTGAAGTGACTTGGCATGCACACGTACTTATAACAGACAGGAGGGGACACAGGTGCAGAGGAGGAGGCCAGGTGAAGACAGAGGCAGAGACTGGATTATACAAGCACCAGCCAAGGAATGCTTGGAGCCTCCAGAAGCTGGAGGCGTCAAGGATGCTCCCCTAGAGCCTCCAATCCTGGCAACGCCTTGATTTAGGACTTCTGGCCTCGGACCTCTAAGAGAACATGCTTCTACTTTTTAAAAACTAGGTTTGTTACAGGATTTGTCTCAGGAAACATGCAACACCTACTAGGGAGCTGTGCAACTTTGCTCTCAAGCAGCCCATCTTTGTGGGGCTGTCTTTCTGGTGAGACTGAAGAAGTTCCTTCATAGAAGCCCCAAGAAGGCTCTCCTCACATCTCGTTGGCTGAAATTAGCCCAGCCTTGTCCCTGAATCAGTCACGGGCAAGGGGCTGAGAACAAGTTGTGTGACTTCCATTCAGCAGCTGGGTGGAATGGGTGACACCCACCGGCTCCTTCTAGATGGTGGAACCTGGCTTCTCCTGTGAGGGTCCCATGGCGCAGACCGTGATGAACACACAATGTGTGTGAAGAAGGACCCTTTCCTATGCAGTCACTGAGCTCTAGGGGCTATTTGTTTCTAAGGCCAACCTGACTAACACAGAGGGGAAGATCACTGACGTTACCTGGAAGAACTGGCAGAATTTTGATAGGACGGTGTGAGAGATAGTCCAGGCAGGCAGAACTGCATAAGCAAGAAGTGAAGGTCCAGTGTATTCAGGGAAAGATGGATGAGGAAACATGTGCTGGAGAGGAGGAGTAGGGCCCAATCAGAGATGGACAAAGGTCCCCCAGAACAGAGTTTGGATGTGAAGAGGAGGGAATGCTGGTGACAAGATAAATTTAGAAAGTTGTTGCTAAAATCCAAAAGTGCTAAGGCCCTGATACACGGAGGGGCAGTGAAGGAAACAACAGTAGTAACAGTACTATAGTCACAGCTGCCACTTATTAAAGCCCCATTGGAATTTCCCTGGGGTTCTAGTGGCTAAGACTGCACGTCCAATGCAGGAAAGTGAAAGTCGCTCAGTTGAGTCCAACTCAACTGAGTTGGACTGACCCCATGGACTGACCATGGAATTCTCCAGGCTAGAATACTGGAGTGGGTAGCCTTTCTCTTCACCAGGGGATCTTCCCAACCCAGGGATTGAACCCAGGTCTCCCGCATTGTGGGCGGATTCTTTACCAGCTGAGCCACAAGGGAAGCCCAAGAATATTGGAGCGGGTAGCCTATCCCTTCTGCAGCAGATCTTCCTGACCCAGGAATCGAACTGGGGTTTCCTGCATTGCAGGTGGATTCTTTACCAACTGAGCTGTCAGGGAAGCCTGGCTCCAATGCAGGGGTTTGGGTTCAATCCAATGCAGGGGTTTGGCTTCAATCCCTGGTCAGGAAACTAAGATCCCACATGTCCCATAGCACGGCAAAAAAAATTTTTTTAACTAATTAAATAAAGCCTCATTTATTGTGCCAGGCACAGTGCTGAGTGTTTTATTCTGATATCCTAGTGCAATAGAAGGTTAGGCTGAGGTGGGGGCAGCCAATGCAGACACGACACAGGTTAACTCCAACCTAGCCAGACCTCATGTCTCGGGCTGAAAAAAGTCTGTTCTGCCTCTGAAAGCTTCCACCACAAGGACTGCGAAGGACAGTGGCCCTGAACTCCCATGAGCCTGTTGTCTAGGCTGTGGACCCACTGGGGAGGAGACAGGTCTGGGGACCAGGGCCACAGGATCACAATCCAGGGAGGTGAGCCCTCTGCTGTCCCGATCAGAGATGCATTGCTCAGGGGTAACGAGGAGAGTGTGCTTCTCTCTCCAGGGGACTGCTGGGCTGGCGTGGGTTTCCTGCACTCAGCCACCTTGGAAGCGGCAGACCCGGAGAGACAGTACAAGAAACTCCCACGTGGCCTGTGAAGAACATCACCTCCGCTGGGGTGAGGAGGTACAACGCTGTAAGCCAGCTAAGGGCTTACTGGCTCATGTCACAGAAAGGTCCACGGGTAGGTGTGGCCCCACGTGGGGCTGAGACCTGGGCGCTTTCATCCCTCCTCCCGTCTCTTGGCTTTCTTGGCCTTGCTCATTCTCTTGGTGGCAAGGCTGACCCTGGTAACTCCAGGCCTTCCTGGTCTTTGCAGACAGCAATCCCGGGGAAAAGGACAGTGCCTCCTTCACTATGCTTTCAGCAAAAGCCCCGGGGATGACCCTCAGTGGCACTGCTTGGGTCAGGTGCCCACCTCCAGGAAAGGGGTAGCTTAGCTCCACCTCAAGCTCGTGAACCAAGGACGGTGGGAAAGTGGGGTCTTTGGTTAGGTTCCCCCAAAGACAGACCCTGAGATAAGGGTTTGGGGGCAGGTGTTTTATCTGGAAGGTAGCCCCAGAAAGCATCGTTGAAAGTGAAAGTGCTAGTTGCTCAGTCATACCCAACTCTTTGCAACCCCGTGGACTGTAGCCCGCCAGGCTCCTCTGTCCATGGAATTATCCAGGCAAGAACACTGGAGTGGGTTGCCATTTCCCTCTCCAGGAAATCTTTCCGACCCAGGGATCTAATGCAGGTCTCCTGCATTAAAGGCAGATTCTTTACTGCCTAAGATACCAGGGAAGCCCCCATCATTAGGGGTGTGGAAAAGGCAGATGGGTAAGTGAAGAAACAATAGAAGGGTGTTAATGAGCAGGTTACACTAAGGGCCACTGGGGCTCAGCTCCACCAAGGGCCCCGGAAGATTGTGTGGAAGAAGCTTTGAAGTTGTCCCACCTGACAGCTGAGGAAGTGGGGCATTTACCCACCAGTGCACAATTGATGTTCAGCTAAGGATTGCTCCCGGGGATGTTAACTCCCCAGCATGGCTTACCTGCTCCAGGCACGTGGCCTGAACATGTTTCTGTGGGCAGAGAGAGCCCTCCAGCCGGTGCTCACTGTGAGAATCACTGGTGTGTTTGAGATAATTGGTCCTCTCTGTTGTAATTGGTCCCCAAGGGGAGGTAAGTAGCTGTTACCAAAAGCAGAGGATGGGCCTGCAGGGCAAGCATAAAGAGCAGATGTCCATTGCAGCCAAGCTCCTGACAGACTGCACCCTGGACAAGGCAAGGAAGCTGGTTTATGATCCCACCTCCCCAAATTTGTACATGTTTCTGGATAGAGCATCTATAGATTTCATCAGACTCTCAAACAAGGTCTGGTCTTACTTCCAGAAATATTAACAATCCTTTCTCTAAGGGATAACCTGATAAAACTGAAGACCTCACCACTCCCAAAGGATTCGTGCTACTATCGGATGATGGTAGATCCAAACAAGTACATCACTAATGGTAGAATTTCAGGCTCCATATCCCACAGGAAGTCATCCTCTATGGTTAATTAGATTTGATGATTGGATCACAGCTAGTAACACTTATTACTAACTTGTTGAGCTCTTTTAACAATTTTTGAAGCAGAAAGAATAAGAGTTATCTCACTTTATGAAACAGAAAACTGAGGCTCAAAGAGGTCACACAGCAGACCAAGACTGTAACCTGGCTCATCTAACTGCCAGTGATTCCTCCATTGCTGTCCCACAGGTGAGAAAAGGCACAGCCAGGAAAGTGCTTGCTCATTCACTGGGCTTTATATCTCCATCTCAGAGCGCTTTCCTTTAAGACTTTCCCTGTGGTCCTAAATCTTCCCCCAAACTCAGACCCCACAGGGGCTGAATGGGAAAAAAATCAGAGTGGGAGAAAAACATGGGTCTCCCAGGAGCCAAGTGCAGAAGAAGACTCAAGAGAACACCATATAATAATAATGGCAAACAGTTACTAGGAAGACAGGGAAATAAAGGTCTCAGAGTCTCTAAAAGCTAGCAGTTGTTGATTTTTCTGTCACTTGATTGAGTATTTTTACCCTGTCTGTGGCCTCTTATATATGCACAGGGCAGTGCTCCCACATGTCCAGGGAAGCAGAATCTTTGTTGGTAATTGCTGGGTACTCACGCCAGAAAATTGTGCCCTACCCTAAACCATGAAACCTGAGTTAGTCACTCAGTCATGTCTGACTCTTTGTGACCCCTTGGCTTGTAGCCCACCAGACTCCTCTGTCCGTGGAATTCTCCAGGCAAGAACTGGAGTGGTTTGCCATTTACTTCTCCAGGGGATCTTCCCCACCCAGGGATTGAACCTGGGTCTCTCGCATTGCAGGCAGACTCTTTACCATCTGAGCCACCAGGGAAGCCCCAAATAACTGAAATCAACTCTCCAACGTTGGTATTCACAGTACGGACACAGCTCAGGAAACTAACTTGCAGAGCTCGTATATGCCCAGGAGGGTTGGCAGGTGTCCTGTGCGCCTATGACACACAGGCTTCGTGAATGTCCTGTTACAACGGAGGGCAGAACCCTTGGCTCTGAAGGCCGACTGTCTGAGGATGGACCCAGCTCTAGTGTATCTAAGTTTTGTGACCTTGGGCAAGATTCTTAATTTCTCTTGTCCTTTTGTTTCCTTATCTATAAAAAGTGGATAATAACATTAGATACCTCTTAGATTGTTTTGAGGATTAATTGAATATATACATGTGTGTGTGTATATATATATATATATATACACACACGATACTTAAAACTGGCACATAGAAGTCAACAATTATTGATTCTATGGATTATTGATAAGTGAGTGAAGGTGTGAGAGGTGTTTAGCTCTGGAAGAGAGCTGCTATTTGTAGAAGTGTCCCGTGAAGGTCCGTGACAACTTCTAAGGTGCTCTTATTCCTGCCCTATCAATGTTTAGAGAACTGCCTGCAAGAAACATCACTGCTGTGTTCCTGCCCAGCTGTGGCTAAGAGGTGGCAGGCTGTGGAGTGGGTGTCTTGTGTAGAGAAGCTTTAGATTTGCTTGGATTTCACTCCTAAAAGGAAAGAGGGCAGGCAGCCTCCCTTAGTTCAGCTGGGGACATTAGAAGACAATGGCCAGCTCCCCAACCCCCTCCACCTCCAAGGACTTGTTAAGAGGAAACTGCCCTGAGCTGAGGATAGAAGAAGATGGACTATTAGATCAGGCATATTTCGAGGACTTCTCCCTGAGAGTCTTGAAGATGAATGTGGAGGCTTCCTGTCTGCATTGGGGTCAGCCAGTTTTATTGCCAGAATCACTGCCCTTCCTAACTCTATTCACCCCTGTGAATCTTGCTTGCCAATATTTTTTTTTTCCCAAGGCAGAATCTCACTATTTTATTTGATCTTCACATTAGTTATTGCAAGATAGTGAGACAGGTACTATTTTATCCCTATCCTAGTGTTAAAGAACCAGAAACACAGAGGGGTTAAGTAACTTGCCCAAGGTCACACAGCTATTAAGTAGAAAAGTCAAGTTGCAAACCCAGACCTCTGAGCCCCATTCCAGAACCATGCTCTGAACTCTGCTAACAGTTGCCAAGGAGATCAATGTTTGTAACTCCTTTCTGTGTGGCCATCAGTGATCTGCTCTGAGCGATTAGGACATGAGCTGTCTTGTTTAGATCCCTAATTCTTGGCTGCTCTGGCTCTGCCCTTGTGTGTTGCTATGATGTCCAACGACCCCAGAAGATGAAGCGTGCCAAAGTTCCTGCAGGTTTTTCTGTTTGTTTTTGAGGATCTTAGGAGTAGTGGTTTGGGACTTTCTTTTTTAAAATTAATTAGTTAATTCTTGGTGTCACTGGGTCTTCATTGCTGCTTGCGGGCTTTCTCTAGCTGCAGAGATCAGGGGTTACTCGTTGTTGCGGTGCTTGGGCTTCTCATTGTGGTGCATCTCTTGTTGCAGAGCACAGGCTCTGACACTCCAGCTTCAGTTGTCCTCGCCATTTGTGGGCTCAGTAGTTGCGGTGCGTTGACTTAGTTGCCCTGCGGCATGTGGGATCTTCCTGGACCAGGGATCGAACCTGTGTGCCCTGCGTTGGCAGGCGGATTCTTAATCACTGGGCCACCAGGGAAGTCCCTGTGTTTTGTTAACGGAAGAAAAGATCAAAGAGCTTGCCCTAAAAGTTCCCAGCTGGATGACCCAGAGACAGTGGGGATGCCAGGGAGTGGAGAATCAAATGCAAAAAGAGAAAGCCAGAGGCAAGACAGCCAAACTTCCAGTAAATTCTCAGTTTGTCAAAGGCTGGCTCTGCCTGGCACCTTCCACCCCAGGCACCCCCTCCCGGGCCTCCCCAGCCCCCAGCCCCTGATCAGGATGCAGTGTCACAATGCGCTGTTTTTAATCCTTGCTAGATCTCTTTTATTTTTTTCCCCCTTTGCTGGGCTTCCTGGGCTGTAATTTTTCCCTCTGTGCCATCCATCACAGACACAACGTCGCTTGTGCAAATTAAAATGCACCTCAGAATAATAAAAAAGGGGCCTTCTTTCCCCCCTCCTTTTCCTTCCCAGCAGCAACTCCTCAACACAAAACATTTGTCTCTGGGCAAGAGCCCGAGCATTAACCCTACATGTGCCATCACCAGGCCCATACAGCCCCAGTAGCCTCATGCAACCAGTGATCAGGGCCAGTGGCGGCAGCTGGAGAACCGCAGAGAAATGAGCCTGGTGCTCGCCACTTTACTGCGTGCGGACTACATACTGGATGCTGTTCATACATCGCCGCTTCAGTCCTCATTGTAACCCGACAGGGCAGGAACTATTGCTGTCTTCATTTTATAAATGCAGAGCTGACTCATTGGTAAAGACCCTGATGCTGGGAAAGATTGAGGGCGGGAGGAAAAGGGGACAACAGAGGATGAGATGGTTGGATGGCATCACCGACTCAATGCACATGAGTTTGAGCAAGTTCCGGGAGTTGGTGATGGACAGGGAAGCCTGGCGTGCTGCAGTCCACGGGGGTTACAAAGAGTTGGACATGACTGAGTGACTGAACTGAACTGAACTGAGTGGGGTTTAAGTGCTTTGCCTCTTTCATTGGTGCCAGAGCCAATATTTGAATACTTTGACTCCAAAGACTATACGGTACTCTTGTTACTATAAGTGTGGTTCATGGACTGGTAGCACCATGGGCATCACTTGGGAGCTTGTTAGAAATGCAGAATCTTAGGTCCTGTCCCAGATCTACTGAACCAGAATCTGCATTTTAACAAGATACCCTGGTGATTCACATGCACATTAAAATTTAAGAAGTGCTGCTCTAAGCTATTCTGCTACAGCTGTTCTCACCTGCTCCTCAGTTCAGTTCAGTTGCTCAGTTGTGTCTGACTCTTTGTGACCCCGTGGACTGCAGCACACCAGGCCTCCCTGCCCACCGCCAACTCCCAGAATTCACTCAAACTCATGTCCATTGAGTTGGTGATGCCATCCAACAATCTCATCCTCTGTCGTCCCCTTCTCCTCCTGCCCTCAATCTTTCCCAGCATCAGGGTCTTTTCCAATGAGTCAGTTCTTCGCATCAGGTGGCCAAAATATAGGAGCTTCAGCTTCAGCATCAGTCCTTCCAATGAATATTCAGGACTGATCTCCTTTAGAATGGACTGCTTGGATTTACTTGCAGTCCAAGGGACTCTCAAGAGTCTTCTCCAACACCACAGTTCAAAAGCATCAATTCTTCAGCTCTCAGCTTTCTTTATATTTCTTTAATTTCTTCAGTGCTCACCTGCTCCTCACTCCCACGAATTTGATGTCCCCACCTTGATCCGCCAAGAATGGGTCTTTCCTAGGGATGGGTCTGGAGCTCCAGTGGACTCAGCTCAAGCATCCTCTCCTCTGTGAGGCCAGGCACCAGAAGGGTTTGACCAGGCTCTTTCCTGGGGTCTATTTCCATCTCAGCAAGTGTGATAGGTCTTGTACTTATTTTCCACGTGCTGGCTCCACCTCTCCAGGGTGAGCTCTGTGAGGCTGCAGTTGCCCCTTATTTTGTTCTGCCCCAGTAGTAGTACCAGTGCAGTGCTTGGCCCCTAACCACAAGACCAGTGGTGAGCCTTGATGTGCCTGCATCTTAAGGCTCACACACACACACACACACACACACACGCATGTATTTTAAAAGTCATACAAAAGAGCTGGAATAGGCATACTTCCTTCTATTACTTCCACTGCGTAAAGCTAGAAACCCTGGACATTCCATGTAAAAAAATTAAAACGCTCTGAAAGGTGAAGAGAAGATGGTAGACCAGGTAAGGATGTTGAGACCCAAAGCACAACACGACGGTACATTCTCTGGGTTTTCGTTTTCTCTCATAGCCCCCCAGAATGGAAGCTGAAGAAGCTGGCAACCTGCGGATACCAATAAGCACAGAATTTTAAAAGCTCATACAAAAGCCCACTCTTCCCATCCGAAGGATCAGACAGAAAACTTTTAGGTGATAACTAATACTCTAGCTAAATACCATAGGAGAACTGAGGCCACACCCCCTCTCCCAGCAGCAAAGGCCAAGGGAGAACCTAGACATCCGTCCTTGCCAGGCTGTGATGAGGCTCCCTAACCCTGCTTCAGGACAGTGTCAGGGGAGGCCATGTAGGGAGCTGGGAATTTTATCCCCATCAGTCAGTAATGAGGCCCCTCCCTCACTCTGGGGTGTCAGTGGAGGCCAAGTGGAGAGCAATAATGAGGCTCTCCTACTCCTCTCAGCCAGGAGGAGCCACCCTCACCCAGGAGTAATAAGGAACCCTGTCTTCTGCCCCATCTGGCAGTTCAAGGCTGTACCTGCCTCATCCCCTGCTGGAGTGATGTCAGAAAAATAAGCAGCTAAAAGAGACGGTTTAAATAAGATCCAGAGTTTCATAATATAATACCAGGTCTTAATGAAAAGGTATCATACCAAGATTCAAGAAGATCTCAAACTGAAAAGAAAAAGACAAGCAATAGATGCCAACATCAAGAAGATGTTAGAGATGTTAGAATTAGTTGACAAAGATTTTTAAAGCAGCTAACATTAAAATGTTTCAATAAGCAACAAGCATGCTTGGGAAAAAATGAAAGAAAAAAGTCTCAGAAAAGTAATAGAAAATATAAATAAAAACAAGGTGGAGATTTTAGAACTGAAAAGTACAATAACCAAAAAAAAAAAAAAAAAGACAAAACTCAGTGGATGGGTTCAGTAACAGAGTAGAGCGGGCAGATGAAAGAATCAGTAAACTTGAAAATAAAACAACAGGACTCCCCTGGTGGTCCAGTGGTTGAAAATCCACCTGCCAATGAAGGGGACATGGGTCCCTGGTCCGGGAAGATTCACATGCAGTTAAGCAACTAAGCCTGTGAACCACAGCTACGGAAGCCCACACACCTAGAGCCTGTGCTCCGAAACAAGAGATGCCGTCGCAATGAGAAGCCCACATGCCGCAACAAAGGGCGGCCCTTGTGCACCACGAGAGGAAGTCCATGTGCAGCAACAAAGACCCGGTGTGGCCAAAAATAAATACATTTGAAAATAGAACAACACCAGACTTTAAAAATGAATCTTCAGACTCTAACTAAAGAGCTAACAGTTGTGTCATCAGAGTTCTGGAAGGAGAGAAGAAGGGTGTGGTTGAAAAGAAATCATGATGAAAACTCACTGAATTTGACAAGAGACATAAACCTGGAGGTTCAGAAGTTAAGCAGATCACAAACAGGACAAACCTAAAGAAAGTCACACCAACACACAAAATAGTCAAACTTTTGAAAACTAAAAGCAAAGAAAAAAATCTGGAAAGCAGCAAGAGAAATGGCACATAACTTACAGGGGAAAAATAAATAGCAGCAGGTTTCTCATTGGAAAGCATGGGTCCAGAAGGAGGTGGCACAACAGTTTTCAAGTGCTCACAGAAAAGCACCATCAGTCAAGAACCCCACATCCAGGAAAAAAAGAAATCCTCCAGGAAAAAAGGAGGAAGTCAAGACATTCCAAGCTGAAGGAAAATTGAGATGTCGTTGCCATTAGAGCTGCCTTAAAAGAATGGCTAAGGGAATTTAAACAGAAAGAGTAAAAGAAGGAACTCTGAAACATAAGGAAGAAAGAGAGAATACAGTAAGCAGAGATTCAGGTAAATATTGGTACAGCAGATTTTCCTAAATTACATTTGACAGTTGAAGCAAAAAAATAGTCTGATATGATCTAAATGTGTGTGAAAGTGAAAGTCGCTCAGTCGTGTCCTAATCTTTGTGACCCCATGGACTATAGAATCCATGGAATTCTCCAGGCCAGAATCCTGGAGTGGGTAGCCTTTCCCTTCTCCAGGGGATCTTCCCGACCCAGGGATCAAACCCAGGACTCCCACATTGCCAGCAGACTCTTTACCTGCTGAGCCACAAGCAAATATTTAAAGCAATTATATATGATAAAGGAGGGTAAAGGAATATAAAGGGGAGTAAAGTTTCTACAGTTCATTTGAACTGATAAAGTGGTGATACCAGCAGATTGTGATTTGTACATATAATAATTAAACTTTGAGTCTCAAGGGAAAGATCAAACAGAAGATTAGACACAACAGGGAAGAACAAATACAAATAAATGTGAAAGATAGAGACTCAAACATTTTCCAGAATTTAGTTCAAAGAGGCAAAGATTTGTAAAATATGAAAGATGTTAAATGCGTGTTTGGCAGTGTGTGATCCAGGATACCCCTGTCTGTGGTCCCAGAAGGAGAGAAGGAGAATGGAGAAGAGCCAGTGCTTGAAAGAGATAAGACCTGAGGATTTCTCAGAATTGTTGAGAGACATCAATCCTCGTGTCCTGGATGTCCAAGAAACTCTGAGCACAATAAACTAAAAGACATTCATCTCAAGTACATCACAGTAAAATAGCATAACATTAAAGAAAAAGGGATTTTAAAAGTAGCCAGAGAGAAAAAACAGATTACTTACAAAGGAATAACAGGCAATGGGTCACTTATCAATAGCAATATTGAAAACTAGAAGACAGTGTTAATATTGTCTTCAAAACGTCAACATAAGATCTAAACTATTTTCTAAGATCTAAAGAGTCCCTTGGACTGCAAGGAGATCCAACCAGTCCATCCTAAAGGAGATCAGTCCTGGGTGTTCATTGGAAGGACTGATGCTGAAGCTGAAACTCCAGTACTCTGGCCACCTCATGCGAAGAGTTGACTCATTGGAAAAGACCCTGATGCTGGGAGGGATTGGGGGCAGGAGGAGAAGGGGATGACAGAGGATGAGATGGCTGGATGGCATCACCGACTCAATGGACATGAGTGTGAGTGAACTCCGGGAGTTGGTGATGGACAGGGAGGCCTGGCGTGCTGCGATTCATGGGGTCGCAGAGAGTCAGACACGACTGAGCGACTGAAATGAAATGAAAGTACCACGTATGAAGGAAGACTCAGTTTTTCTACAGTTAATATTTTATTAAGTGCCTACTATGTTCTAGGCACTATGTATGAATCATCAGTTTGACGAGGTAAGCATGATAATTCCCATTCTCATATATGGGAAAACTGAGGCTCAGAGAAGCTAAGAGACTTGTCCAAATCCTCCTGATTCTAGAGTCCATGCTCCTTACTCCTCACTGAGGAGGTGCATCTTAGATTAACAGCGGGCTTTCCAGGATCCTTCCATTTCAAGGCTGGATTCAGGATGGACATTTTGAAGACAGGAGGCTATCTATTTGAGGAGATGGAGCTTTAACTCCCACATATCAAGTTTGCCACTTCCACCTGGAAAACCTTGGCAAGCCTGTGCAAAGTGATCAGGTCTTGGGTGGAAGAGCTTTCTACACTTGGTAATGTCCTGTGAGTATGTGTATGTGTGATGCTGTTGGGGGGCAGAGGGGCTAGGGAGAGCCATTCAGCTCTATTCTCCTTTCTCTGTCCTTTATTTTTACCTCTCATGCCCATCTGGCATGTCCAATACTGCCCGGCTTGGACAGTCCTGCCATGATGTTATAATATCATTTACCCTGCACAGTTGCCATGAAACAGTGAGCAAATGTCCAGAAGAACACCCTCCCCATGTGCCCCTCCATCAGGATTGCTCTCCTCTCTGCTGTCTTCATCTCTATTGGCAACATCTGATGCCATGATCTGTAACTGGCAGTGAGAATCCAGTGACAAAAATGCCAGAATGAGGTGACCACTGTCAACAGTACCCAGCCAACATGCTTCCAGTCCCCAGTGGAAAAAATTAAGCAAAAAAATCGTAAAGAAACAAACATTGCTTTTCTGTGGGAGGAGAGGAAAAAAAAGTGGGGAAGCAAAGGGGAAGAAAAGTGGAAATCCCCATTATTCTTAATCATTACATGGTGTATTAGAATAATATGATTATTCATTGGCATTCTAATTAGGCTTAATAAAGAGTAATGGTATGAGAGAAGGCCTGGAACATGTATGGTTTTGTATGGTACACATATCCCACGCTGCCAGGGAAACACAGGACCCACACCAAGTCCAAGACCTAAGGACTCAGAGGCTAGAACAGGAAGTAACTCAGGTCAGCTGGTGCCCAATTGTAGCTGATGGTGGGTGGCTCTGCCTTCATGGCAGTGAATTCACCATGGACTTCACAGTTCTTGAGGCCATGTCTCCAAAGTGGCCATTCGGCTGGACTCCTGGTTCATGGTAACGATGGATTTGCTTCCTCCCTCCCTCTCTTCCTTTCTTCCTTCCTCCTAGTTTCTGGGCAAGATGGGGCTGGTTAGACTGTGGTCAGCATGGGCAGTGAACTGGCCCAGGATGAGGAAAAAGGATAAAATATAGCTTAAAGTCCTTCAAGCCCTAGGGGCTACATGGGTGTGTTAGTTGTAATGGGTTTTACTGGTTTTTAAAAAAAAGGTCAGAAACTTATTGTAACAAAGGCTTCTTCTCATTTATCCTACATGCTAATCACAGGTCAGCAGGAGGCTCTACTCAGTGTTGTCAGTACTCTAGGATTCTGATTGATGGAGGAGCCACCATCTGGATCATGGCAGGTTTTCAAAGTAGAGGGAGGGAGAGTTCTGGCATTAAACGCTTCAGCCTAAAAGTGACGCTTGGTAATCCTGCTTATAGCTCATTGACCAGAAAACTCACATAGTCCCTACCATGTGAGGGCATGGGCTGCGGCACAGGGCGGGCAGAGGAGTGCAGTCCTGCTGTATGCTGAGCAGGTGGGAAGTTGGAAATATTTGGTGAATAGCATTAATGAGTTTAAGAGGCTCCATGGTTCCAAGCTCTTTTGTCATGAGCTTCCCCAGGCTTGTGGCCATCAGCTACTCAGTTGTCAAATATTTGCTGAGGGCCTATTCTCAGTCCATCACTGGGTTGGATTCTGGAGATACGGAGGTGAATAAGCCATGACCCTGCCTTCAAAGACCTTACAGACTTATGAGGCAGGTAGACAAGTAAACAAAAAACGGGGCGCATAATTCTAAGTACTATGATAAGTAAATGCAGTTGCTGTGGAAACGCATAATCTAGGCTGAGAAGTCTGGGCTGTCTTCTCTTTTTTAATTGTCATTTGTTTATTTTATTTTTGGCTGCGCTGGGTGTTCGTTTCTCTGCCCCGGCTTTCTCTGGTTGCAGCGATTCGGGGCTGCTCGTTAGTCGCTGTGCCTGGGCTCCTCATTGATGGGGCTTCTTCTTGTTGCAGAGCATGGTCTGCAGAGCACAGGCTTCAGTAGCTGCAGCTAGCAGGCTCTAGGGTGTTGGCTCCATAGTTGAAGGGCACTGGCTTAGTTGCCCCGTGGCATGTGGAATCTTCCTGGACCAGGGATCAAATCCATGTCCCCTGCCTTGACAGGCAGACTGTCAACCACTGGACCACCAGGGATGTCCTGGGCTGCCTTCTGAAAGGAGGTGAAGCTTCAGTGGATCCTGAGGATTAAGGAAGGAATGAGGAAAAAGAAGAAAGGAAGGGAATTTCAAGCAGAGGGATTGGTATGTGCAAAGATTTAGATGCAAGATGCTTTCAGAGAAAAATAAAATGTGACTGGTGAGGGGTAAGGAATGCAATTAGTAAGAGATGATATTGGAAAGGTAGGCAGAGGCCAGGTCATGAAAAGCCTTGTCTTCCATTCTGTAGACTGTTAATTCATTCCCCAATTCATATCCCACTTACATTGCTACATACTTAATATCTTGGGCTTTCCTGGTGGCTCAGAGGGTAAAGCATCTGCCTGCATTGTGGGAGACCCGGGTTCAATCCCTGGGTCAGGAAGATCCCCTGGAAAAAGATCCCCTGGAAAAGATCCCCTGGCAACCCACTCCAGTACTCTTGCCTGGAAAACTCCAGGCACTAACCCATTATATTGTTATCTCACTTATATTGTTATATATAATTCATATCCCACTTATATTGTTACATACTTAATATCTTTATTCAAATCACTTCACTTTTTTTAACCTTATGTAACTACTTTAGCCTCTTGCTAAGCAAAATATCTGTAGATCATATTCAAGCAGGTTAGTAATATATTCTCTAAGAAACATTGAAAGGAGCAGCAGGAAGCCATCAGGGTCTGGAGGAAGCAGCAGGAAGCCATCAGGATCTGGAGCTGCATTTTGGAAACAATCCATTGGTTGTTGGGTGAAAAAAAAAAATGGCTCAGATGGGGTAAGACTGGAGACAGGGACAACAATTAGGAGATAACAGCGAACAATATTTCAGGTGAGATACATTGGTGGCCTGACCTGAGCAGTAGGAATGGGGATGGATGACAACAGACAGAAGAGCTTGGTTTTAAGTTACGTAACGAGTGGTCTGTGGTTGACCAGTTGGACAGTGTAAGATTGTTGTGAAAGAAAGGCTGGAATTTGTGTCATGCTTTGATTCTGCACAAGTCCACTCTATGTTGGCTGCTTAGATTGTTTTTTAGAACAAGGCAGGGCATAAAACTATCATTCAACCTGTCAGTGTTTCCTATTTGCTGGCCACGCACTGGACACAGAGGATTCGAGGTGAACGAAGCCTCTCCTGTGCCTGTAGGATCTCAGATACTCAAGACAGCTTCCTCAGCCAGCCAAGCAGAGGAGGAACAGTGTGGCCTGGAGGCAGTGCAGAGGCAGGGTGGGAAGCGGGGGCGGCTCAGAGCTTCTCTTACAGAAGTGCCGCCCAACAAGTTAGAATAATGTTCTAACTGCCCTTTCACAAAGACCACCAAATTCATATCCCACTTATATTGTTACATACTTAATATCTTTATTCAAATCATCTCACTTTTTTAGCCTTATGTACCTACTTTAACCTCTTCCTAAGTAAAGTATTCAGAAAACTAAGATCATGGCATTAAAAGATGCTTACTCCTTGAAAGGAAAGTTATGACCAACCTAGCTAGCATATTCAAAAGCAGAGATATTACTTTGCCAACAAAGGTCCATCTAGTCAAGGCTATCGTTTTTCCAATGGTCATGTATGGATGTGAAAGTTGGACTGTGAAGAAAGCTGAGCACTGAAGAATTGATGCCTTTGAACTGTGGTGTTGGAGAAGACTCTTGAGAGTTCCTTGGACTGCAAGGAGATCCAACCAGTCCATCCTAAAGGAAATCAGTCCTGAATATTCATTGGAAGGACTGATGCTGAAGCTGAAACTTCAATACTTTGGCCACCTGATGAGAAGAAATAACTCATTGGAAAAGACCCTGATGCTGGGAAAGATTGAGGGCAGGAGAAGAAGGGGACAACAGAGGATGAGATGGTTGGATGGCATCACCGACGTGATGGACATGAGTTTGAGTAAACTCTGGGAGTTGGTGATGGACAGGAATACCTGTCGTGCTGAGGTCCATGATGTTGTGGAGAGTCAGACACGACTGAGCGACTGAACTGACTGACTGAAGCAAAATATATGTAGATCATATTTGGGCAGGTTCGTGATATTTTCTCTAATACACATGGAAATAAAGCAAAATGAACTTTAAAAATAAAAAAAAATTTAAATATCCATAAGCCACCAGAAGACATTCCATATTCATGCTTTGAGAAACATGGTCCTAGAAAGGAAGGACTAAAGTCCAAAACTGTGTTCCTTTTCTGGGTCTGCTCCCTAGGTGCACAGGTGAACTCCCTTCACCATCTTCATACTCAGATCTTTTTAGCAAAGATGAAGCTTCTGACCTCCACTCTTGTTGAAGTTCTTTTCTTTCCAGCTACTCAAGGTTTCAGACATTCAATAACACACTTGCTAAGGGTTTCTTATGACCAGACCCGCTCCATGAGCCCATGGAGGGCACTCAATACCTCCTTCCTTGTTAAATGCTTTTGGACAGTGTTGGATCAATGGCACTTCCTGAAGTTATATGAACGGCTGACTTACCTGGCCTTGCCTGCTGGCTGGGAAGCAATATTCAGGTCACAGGTGCACCCATGTCTGGGCTCAGGCTTGGAGGAATTCCTTTGGTGTGAAACACCTGGAGTCACTGGCATATATGACATTCTCTCAAAGGACCTCAGAGTTTTCTCAGAATTCTCCTAGGGATTCATAATTGCTAGATGTATGTCCTTTACTCCCAGGAACAGACAGTAAAGTTTAGCAAGATTGCTACCTCTTTATTAAAATTCTTCCCCAGGCAAGAGGCAGCTTTCTTGATAATTCAATCTGTGTCATTTCCAGTCACTTTCTGATTCAGGATTCTAACAATTTATCATCAAGGTCACTGATTGTAAGCATTAGACAGTGACCCCGGAGAAAAAGGGATTTTATTTGAGCAACACAGGACAGTTCAAAGAACTGAAGTGATGGGGAATCTGACCTTAGGAAAGGCAGCACCTGGGCAGCTGGGTAGCAGGACCGAGGGCAGGTCCTTTAGGGGGACTGCCATCTGGTGACCCTGCCTCCGAGTCTGATTGGCCGAGCTCGGCTCCTGGCCCTGCCGCTTGTTGGGGAAGCCAGTATGATTGACAGCCTTGCCAGGACCATGTGGAAAGTGAAGGGTGAAGTGGGGTGCTCTTATCATAAAGAGAGAAAAAGGTTGAGAAAACCACAGATATCCATTGCTGAGTTGCACAAGGAATAACAGAATAAAAAAATTGGAAGGTGGTTTAGAGTTCATTTACTCAACCCAACAAGTTAGGGGTTAGGCTTCAAAATCACTGCAGATGGTGACTGCAGCCATGAAATTAAAAGATGCTTAGTCCTTGGAAGAAAAGTTATGACCAACCTAGATAGCATTTTGAAAAGCAGAGACATTACTTTGCCAACAAAGGTCCATCTAGTCAAGGCTATGGTTTTTCCAGTGGTCATGTATGGATGTGAGAGTTGGACTGTGAAGAAAGCTGAGCGCCGAAGAATTGATGCTTTTGAACTGTGGTGTTGGAGAAGACTCTTGAGAGTCCCTGGACTACAAGGAGATCCAACCAGTCCATTCTAAAGGGGATCAGCCCTGGGTGTTCTTTGGAAGGAATGATGCTAAAGCTGAAACTCCTGTACTTTGGCCAACTCATGAGAAGAGTTGACTCATTGGAAAAGACTCTGACGCTGGGAGGGATTGGGGGCAGGAGGAGAAGGGGACGACAGAGGATGAGATGGCTGGATGGCATCACAGACTTGATGGACGTGAGTTTGAGCGAACTCCAGGAGTTGGTGATGGACAGGGAGGCCTGGTGTGCTGGGATTCATGGGGTCGCAAAGAGTCATACACGACTGAGCGAATGAACTGAACTGAACTGAATCAAGACCCAGAGAGGTTAAATAACATTTCCATGGCAAAGTCAGGCCCCAAATCCAGGCCCCAATCCTCTGACTCTCAGAGCATGGCTTCTTCCACTTCACACTCTACAATGGACAAAGGAAGAAAATACTGCACAGTTAAGTCTCTGGGATCTTCTCATCACCCCAGGTGATTTACTGAAATACAGCAGGTATGTTTCAGTTTGCTTATTCTTGGTGTATCTTTAATATTTTATTTGCTCTATAAAAACTGCTGCTGCTGCTTCTAAGTCGCTTCAGTCATGTCTGACTCTGTGCAACCCCAAAGACAGCAGCCCACCAGGCTCCCCCGTCCCTGGGATTCTCCAGGCAAGAACACTGGAATGGGTTGCCATTTCCTTCTCCATTGCATGAAAGTGAAAAGTGAAAGTGAAGTCGCTCAGTCACGACCGACTCGTAGTGACCCCATGGACTGTAGCCCACCAGGCTCCTCCATCCATGGGATTTTCTAGGCAAGAGTACTGGAGTGGCTTGCCATTGCCTTCTCCGGCTCTATAAAAGAGGGTGGGAAAAATGTCCTGCAACATTTGTGAAAGCCAACACCATCTGGTTGACCCCAGGTGTGTGTGTGTGTGTGTGTGTGTGTGTAAGTTACTCCAGTCGCATCCAGCTCTTTATGACCCCACGGACTGTAGCCCACCAGGCTCCTCTGTCCATGGGATTCTCCAGGCCAGAATACTGGAGTGGGTTGCCATGTGCTTCTCCAGGGGATCTACCCGACCCAAGGATGGAACCCGCATCTCATATGTCTCCTACATTGGCAGGTGTGTTCTTTACCACTAGGACCATCCAGGTATGGAAGGGAGCAGTAGGGTCACACGAGACCACTACTGCCCAAGAAGGGGACATTGAGAAGGACAGCTGGCTCGGGTTGACTTCCCTCCCTCTCAGCAACCCCAGGGTACCCATCTCCCCCTAGTTTCAGAAGACACCCCAAGGAAGATGAATTGGGCTGTTGACTCTGAGCAGAAGGGGACCGAGAGCCTGCGCCTCTTCTGAACGCAAGGCACTGCCTGGTGCCTGCGTCTTGGAATGTGCTGGCTTCATTGCTCTGACAGCATGAAAGATGTTTGGTTTTGTTCCCAGCGCTGTTATCATTTATCATCTTCTTGTAAAAGTTGGCACCCTCTGCCTGTTCCCCCTTCCTTCCCTCGCTCTCCCCATCCCCATCTCCAACCCAACCTCATTCTGCCCCTGAGGGGAGCCCTCTTGCATTTACCCCAGAGGAAATTCTCCCACATTGGCTCCCAGGAGTGCTCCAGGAGACATCCCAATTGAATTCAACTCATAAATATGTCCTGAGCAATTCCTCTGGGCAAAGTAATGTGTTTGGGGCTTTGGGTGGTAATACATAAGTAAGACAAGTCCCTGACTTCAAAGGACCTTGGATTCAGACCAGGAAATAACTAGGAAGTCCTGGGCAACAGAACACAGGCCTGTGCAGAGGGAGGGAGAAGGACCACAGGTTTGGAAAGTTTGGGAGAGGCAGAACTGACAACCTTTCAGGGAGCAGAGGCTGTTGGGTGGGAGATGGTGGAAGACAGAAGGCATGGGGGAAGAGAGAAAGGAGAAGGAAAGATGAAAATGTCAATATTTTCAGAACAAAGTGGCTAAGAACACAAAGAAATGAAAATGGCAGCTGGAAGCGGAGCTATCAAATTTGAGCTAATTTGAAGGTGGAAGAGGAGAAGCCAGTGGAATGGGCAAGGTTGAAGGTACAAGAGAGGAAATCACTGATGAAGCAAAGGCCCCAAAGGGGCTGGGGCAGCGCTGCCTGTGGAGGGAAGTCAGAACTCATCTTATTTCAAGAACAAAAGTGAAAGTTGCTCAGTCGTGTCCAACTCTTTGCAACCCTATGGACTATACAGGTCAAGGAATTCTCCAGGCCAGAATCCTGGAGTGGGTAGCCTTTCCCTTCTCCAGGGGATCTTCCCAACCCAGGGATCGAATCTAGGTCTCCCTCATTGCAGGCAGATTCTTTACCAGCTGAGCCACCAGGTAAGCCCAAGAATACTGGAGTGGGTAGCCTATCCTTTCTGTAGTGGATCTTCCCCACCCAGGAATGGAACGGGGGTCTCCAGCATTGCAGGCAGATCTTTACCAACTGAGCTATCAGGAAAGGCCTCAAGAACAAAGAAAAGGAAGAAATTGGTGTGTGACCATGAAGAGAAACTTGGTGATAAAAGGAAGCTGCCATTGACTCCATCTTCTTAGTGAATCAGGAGCTGGGGTCCCCCAGTTAAAGGGTGAAACTGACTTGGAGCTGGCCTTAATAATACTGGAAATCGGAATATCTAATGAGGGAGAAATATAAATTAAAACATAAAATAAAAATTCTGATCAATGACAGAGTGGTCTAACATTAAGCCCCATGCTGAGGTGCAGTCTCACCCCCGGGCCTTTGCACATGCTGTTTTTACTGTTTAGAACACACTCGGTTAATGTTTTCTCATCTTTCAGAGCCTGGCTTAATATCATCTCTTCAGAGTGACTCTCCCCAGTATTCCCACCTGAAGTAACTTTCCTCCCCATCCCATAACTCTCCATCTCAGCTCCTTTATTCTTTTCTATCCCTCACACGTATAGTTACTTCATTAACTGCTGCTGCTTCTTTTTTAGAAAACCTGTCTAACCCAAGTAGTATGGAAGCACCAGTGAAGCAGAGACCATGCTTATCTTGTTTACCACTGGATCCTTAATGTCTTCCCATGTATCAAACACAGCAGGAACTCAACAAATAGTTGTTGAGTAGAGAAATGAATGTGTGTTTGGAGTAGAGCTAACAGCAAGCCTGAGTGGTTTTCCCCAAGGTTGAGGACCACAGGCAGAAGCTAAGATGGGACTGGGTATGCAGGACATGTATCAGTGGTGAGAAGTAGGGGGAACCTGTGAAAGATCAAGGGAAGGAACCAAAGTTGTTGCAAATGGTCCAGAAGGCAGAACCAGGATGGGGCTGAAATGAAAACGAAGGCAGAGCTGGGTTCAACCCATAACTTTGTGATTAGATGTGTGCAGAAATGGCATGGATTGCCTAAGGTGTAGGGTTGCCAGATTTAACAAATGAAAATATAGGACACCCAGTTAAATTTGCATTTCAGATCAACAACAACAATCTTATGCAGTATTTGGGACATGCTATGTCTCCCCAGGTGGCTCAGTGGTAAAGAATCAGCCTGCCAATGCAGGAGAGGTAGGAGATGTGGGTTCAGTCCCTGGGTCGGGAAGATCCCCTGGAGGAGGAAATGGCAACTCACCTCACTTTAACAATATATATAAAGCATGTCATGATAGGTGCATTTTACCAAGGGCAGTGTTACAGAGGTCATTCTGTATTTCAGTGTTTGCAGCCCATGGAAATTTCAAGGATGGAGGAGCCTGGCGGGCTACAGTCCATAGGGCCACAAGGAGTCGGACACAACCGAGCATGCATGCATGCTATGCTAGAAATTATTCTTTATTTGTCTGAAACTCAAATTTAACTGAGCATCTGGGATTTTTTCTGATAATTCTACCAGGACGGTAAGTTTTTGTCCTTGAAGGTATACAAGCCGAGTCTGGAGCACCACTTAGAAGACCACTGGTTGAGATAACAGATGGTGGGCTTGGGTTGAAGAGCCCCACCCCACCTCCAATCGGGCATCCAGTTTCCCCAGTTTTCCTGGGACAGAGTATCAGGCATGGGGCATCCTCTCTGCTCCCCAAGAAGGATTGAATTCCCTGTCCCTGAGCCTGGCAGCTCCTTGTTTAGAGCTTGTCCTTCAATTGCCTGCAGCAGCATCCCACACCCTGTAACCCCATCCAAGAGCAGCTAGCCTGGGGCAGGGGTGTGTGTATGTGTGTGTGTGTGTGTGTGTGAGCTTGCACACGCGCGCTGCCTTAGGTCATCTCTCCGCTGGGCACAGACGTGGACCCACTCACCCACCCCTCCCACACCAGGGCTGGGCTCCCTCCCCCAGTGCACCTGATTGAGCCCCTCTCCTGGGTGGCCAGCCGTCACCCACCCCTGGGCTGCCCCCTCGGCCTGCCATCACCACGAGCACTCGATTAGGGGATCTGAGTGACTTACAGGGGCTCCTCTTCCCCAGGGTCGGTATTTGCATTAGGTGATGGATGTTGAGATGTCATCTAAACACATCTGCACTTTGCATTTTAAACAAAGCAATTTCCAGAGGAAGCTGGGGGAGCTTTGTCTCCTTCCAGGAACATTTCCTCTGAGTCAAATTCTTTTTTTTAGGGGGGGTGGGCGGCAGTACTTTTCCTCTACTGGTCTCCTGTTTACTCCCCTCCCCCACCCCACCCTCCTGGTAGTGACCCTGGTGTGGAGCAGGAGATTACTTGTGTCAGAGGATGCAGAGGACATAGAATGAAGGGCCAGGCAGGGACCACCTAGCTCCTCCTCCGTGGCAGACACTGGCACCCCCTCCCCATGTCCACGCTGCAGGAGACCTGTGACCAGGAAAGTGACCTTTGACAGAACCAACCACACACCAGGCATGATTTGAGGGACACAAAATACCTGCTCCCGCATCCCTGTCCACCTCCACCACCCAGGGTACCCTCAGATCCTCTATGTTTTATTTGGGAACATAAGATCCCTTCTGTCTAAGCTCTGACCTCTGATAGCATATAACCAAGGCTTTTCCTCTGATAAATGAGTCTACCCCTTCCATCCAGGGATCTTATTCCTGGAATTTTGTCCCTAGTAGTATTGCTTTCTTGGTGGCTCAGATGGTAAAGAATCTGCCTGCAAAGCAGTGACCTGGGTCTGATCCCTGGGTCAGGAAGGTCCCTTGGGGAAGGGAATGGCTACCCACTCAGTATTCTTGCCTGGAGAAATTCCATGGAAAGAGGAGTCTGGCGGGCTACAGTCCCTGGGGTCAAAAAGAGTCGGACACGACTGAGCGACTGACACACGTTCACGCACACAATGTGGTCAGAAGGCCAGCAGCATCACCCCAGCTCAGTGACCTACAAGGGGCGTGATTTAGGGCAACGTCACTTAACTGGCAAAGCAAGGGCCCCTCCAGAGGCCCCACTGTGATCGTACACGTGGGCTGCACGGCACAGAAGCCTCCCTGTCCAGCTGAAATACTGAATATTAGTGAGCTGACCTGGCTGGGCAGCAAGCTGGCCCTGGCGGGGGCGTGGGGGGAGAGCAGACATCTGTGGTTCACATGGCTTCTGTGAGGTCTTGTGGCTCTCTGATGTGGGAGAGATCGGGGAAAGGACACTCACTGAGTGCCTGCTATGTGTCTGGCCCTTAAATAATCAGTCTGAAATATGGTGTGGTGGTTAAGAGAGATTTTAATTGAACTCAATACAATGAAAAGTGAAAGTCACTCAGTCGTGTCCGACTCTTTGCGACCCCATGGACTACACAGTCCATGGAATTCTCCAGGCCAGAATACTGGAGTGGGTAGCCTTTCCCTTCTTCAGGGCATCTTCCCAACCCAGGGATTGAACCCAGGTCTCCCACATTGCAGACAGATTCTTTACCAGCTGAGCCACAAGGGAAGGCGCTAACTCAATACAGACTTGGATTCCACTCTGAGCTCTGTGACCTTATGCGAGTTGATGAACCTTTCTGAGCTTTAGTCACCCACAGCATGAAAGCAGCAGCATTCACGTCAAACACCCATCATGAAGAACAAACAGGGCAACGTGTGTAATTGGGATGTAGCTGTGGTCCCACTAACATGTAACCCGTTAGCACCTTTACAGGGTACGGTAAGCTCCGTTGTGCAGATGGGAGGGGAGGTGCCTCACTGTGACCACACTGCCAGTGAGAGCAGAGCAGGGACTTCTGAGCCTGGGCCAGTCTGAATCCAAAGCCTGTGCTTCATGTCCATTACAGGTCCATGGAGGATGGAAAGTTTGACCCACAGTCTGTAATTGCAGAGACAGACCTGACAATGGCCCTTCCCTGCTTGGAA
Organism: Bos grunniens; assembly: GCF_055505025.1. Taxonomy (NCBI): domain Eukaryota; kingdom Metazoa; phylum Chordata; class Mammalia; order Artiodactyla; family Bovidae; genus Bos; species Bos grunniens. The sequence continues at coordinate 15,459,585 of NC_141174.1, forward strand.
CACTGCCACACTTTCCCACTTGTTCTGGGATAGACAGCAATGTCCTCAACTAGACTGACTGTGCCATGTGCAGTCTGGCCCCTCTGATTTCCAGCCTTCTCTCTTCTGCCCCTTTGCCACCAACTAAGCAATCAATCCCTCATAGCTCAGTGGGTAAAGAATCTGCCTGAAAGGCAGGAGACTCGGGTTCGATTCCTGGGTTGGGAAGATTCCCTGGAGAAGGAAATGGCAACCCACTCCAGTATTCTTGCCTGGAGAATCCCATGGGCAGAAGAGCCTGGCAGGTTACAGTCCATGGGGTCTCAAGAGTTGGACATGACTTAGCGACTCAACCAACCAATCAAATGATCTTCCAGTTGCTTGGGCAAGCCCAGAGCATATCAACCTCTCTCTGTGTATGTCTCTCTCCCGGAAATGCTCTCCCCAACCTCACCTGGCTTCCTCCTCTCCTATAGATCTCAGCCTCTACCTGCTCCTGAAGGATGGTTACTTATACAAACCCTGCTCCTCCAAAGACCAGGTTGGTTGCCCTATTACATGTGCTCATATATTGCTGAAAGTCTCCTGGATAAGATGCCCTCATAAACCATTAGTTCGATATCTATCTTCTCTGCTAAACCAGGGGTCCCCACCATACCCCAAAATCTAGTCCTGTGCCAGGTGATGAATGAGTAAAGAGAGGGGGCCAAAGTCATTAGAATTTGTCAGGCCTCACTAAGAAAAGATGGTACATCCTGGATCAGAAAAGATTTGCCTTTCTGGGTGTTCCCCTAAAATAGTCACTGGCCTTTGAGTTTGGAGGTGGGTCCTTGGAAGGGCATTTCCTGGGTCTGTGGAACCACAGAGTGTACAGTGGAACCTCAGGGCAGCTTAGGGTCAGCTCTCTGAGATTCCAGGTAGCATCTGTTCTTTGGGGTGAAGTGAATTTGCATCTGAGGCAAAATGAAGTATATGACATGGTGAGGTTTTCAGTCTTCCTCCACTGCACTCCGCCCATGCCCTCTGCTCAAGAAGAGACTCTGCTTATTGGATCAGCTTGTAGGTCCTCTTTAGCTTGTGCAGGAAAGTGGAAAGAAACTGGAGAGGCTGAGCTGATCTAGGTAACAAAGAGCTGAATCAGGGACGGGGCAGCTGAGAAGGGGCACCCCGAAGGTTGAGTTAGGGGGAGCTGGGCTGGGACAGAGTGCACAAGAAAGATTTCCATCAGCAGGTGCTGCCTAGGAGAGAGAGAGATGAAAAAAGAGGTTTCTGATGAGGTTTTGCTGTGCATTGATCATTTAACATCCCACTGGTGGTGGTAAGGGTATGCCAAGGGTAAGACTAATGTCACTTTTTAATTATTTGTGGTTGCTGGACTGTTGTTTCTTTGGAAGTGACCCAAGAACAGGCACTGAATGTGGCATTGTGGCTTCATCTGTAACATGTAATTTAATGAGTCTTGAGAAGGGGGCCAGTGTAGTCCGCGTGGCCCATGTGTTGCTCTGGAATCTTCTCTCCTGTATGTCAGACCCTGGCTCAGCCTTGCTCCAAACTTGATGTAGAGCTTGTCATGTGCGTCTGTGGGAGGAGGGGATGGGAGGCCCCTGTGGTCCATCTTCTCCATAGGGGAGGTGGGGAGAGACTCCTCAGTAGCTGAGTGCAAGCCACAGTGTCCTGGCTTTGGCTTGTGACAGCTGCCAATGGGGTCTTTGCACCGATGAGCTAAGGACTGGGGCTGAGAAGCGGGGAAATGGCTGCAGAACTTCCTGGGAAAAATAAGTTGGAAAAAGGTCTCCTCTTGTAGAGAAGACTTGCCTTCCAAACCGTAAGACATGGGACTTGGGCTATGCCCCAGGTTCCCAGCCCATCCCAGGCCAGGGAAGGAAATGATAAGCCCACAAACAGAGCCAAACATGTAAGGACAGTCATGGGGAGGGTCATGTGGGGCCAAGAGGAAGAGGAGGTGGAGGCACCTACGTTCTTGTTCTTCATCCTCAAACAGGGAGCACGTGGTCTACTACAAAGGCTCCCCACTGCTTCCAGACTTGAAGCCATAGGTGCTATCTTTCTTCCCCCCAAAATGTTTGCTATTAACGGCAACCAGATCGGCCTGACTGCAGAGACTGCAGAACTGAAGCCCTCTTTCCTCGCACCTCTAGGTTGAGTCTGAGTAGGAACGGTTCACACAGAGTGTGGGATGCTTGCCCCAGCCAGACCTGTTGGGGTCAGAGCAAGACCAGGTAAGGGAGAGGTGGCATCTTGGGGGCAGGAAGAGCTTGGGAATGACAGTTGACACCTCCAAATTCTGTTCCCTGCAACCCTAGGGTTATTTATTTTTTTTCCTGATAATGCCCAGAATATATGTAAATCACAGTTTCTCAACCTCAGGACTCTTGACATTTGGGGTCAGATTGTCGTTTGTTGTGGGGCTGGCCTGTTGCAACCTGTGATGTCCAGCAGCATCCCTGGCTTGCACCCGAGATACCAGTAGTGCCCCCAGTGTGGCTACAAAAGATGCAGATATTGCCAGATATACCCTTGGGGGCAAAATTGGCCCCATTTGCGAACTTCTAGTCTAAATCGAGTCAAGCAGTCCATCGCCCCACAGTTTTTGAGATTCAAGGGTGAGATTATAATTTAGGCTCATTTCTCACAACTGTCAAGTAGGGATATAAAATGGTAACTACTAAGCCCCTTCTGCTCCCCCAAATCTGTGTTTCTAAGATGAATTCTACTTTACTGCCTTTGAGGCTAGGTAGAGAGCCAAGGTGGCTGTTGGCTCGATGAAAGAGAGCTCACGGCTGGTGAAGATGGTCAGTGCTGACATCTGCTCTCTAGGGAGCCGCATTCTTTCTTCCCTATTTAGCCGACCTGACACCTGGCACCTTCTTGATATCTCCCCTGGATCTTCAATGGCCTCTCAAAGTAACAGAGTTAATTCTCCCAGCCAGCCCCTAGAGTTGCCTCCACCGAGTATTCTCACCTTATTGGATGACAACGCTGTTTCTAGTTGTTGGGGCTAGAATCTCTGAAATCACAAGTCCCCCTTTTCCCACACACACTCCATATCCAACATTATCACCAAATTCTGGCGGCTTCAAAACTGATCCAAAACCCAAGCATTTCTTAGCCAAGCTCTTCCCATATCCTGGTCTAAGCCATGGTCACCCCACCTGTGGTCTCTTAATTGGTCTTCCTGCTTTTATCCTTGTCCTTCTCTGACCTGTCATCAACACATCAGCCAAAGGCTCCCATTGAAATGAGATCATAGCTCTTCTTTAATCAAAACCTTCCACTTAAAGTGAAAGCCACACCTCCTGTGGCCCCAAGCCCCCAGGTGGTTTGTGCTCCCTCCCCCATGCCTCTCCCATTGCTTCCACCCACCCTCGTTTTCTTGATGTTCACTGAGCATACCAGGCATACTCCTACCTCAGGGCCTTTGTACGTGCTGGTCCCTCTGCTTGGAGAGTTCTTCCTACAGATGCCCACGTGACCCTCACCTTTCAACTTTCTATTCATTGAAACATTCTCAGTGAGGCTGCCCTGACCACTCCTTTTAAAATGATATCACCACTTCCTTTTCTTGTTCCATCCACCCCTCCCCTCCACAGCCTGTCTTTTTCCCCTCATGGAACTTATCACATCCTGCCCAACTTAGAACCTGGTTATTTTTGCTCATTGTCTCTCTCTTCCTCCCACTAGACTGTGTTCACTATGAAGATAGAGACTGTGCCTTTTCTCTTTACTAAGGTAGTCTCTTTGCCCAGAAAAGTGTCTGGCACAGGACAGACCCTCAGTACATATTTGTTGAATGAATGAATGACCCTTCCCCTTTGATGCTTCAAATCCTTTGCTAACACAAAACGGGGATATTTGGGTGGACAAATTAAGAAAGATAAAGAAATGGATGAAAAAATGAGCTCTTAGCTAGCCTGATCACAATTATCTAGGCAAATTGAAGTACAGAAAATCCTAAAATACAGCCCAATAAAAATTTCTATTTTTATTACATTATATAATGCTATGGCTGACTGTTTTTCATAACTGTTTAATACCAGCTGTGTGTGTGGAAGGGCCGTGGGTATACATACATGTGCACATGCACCAGATGTAGGTGAATTGAGAATTTACCTAAAATAATCCACATCGGGTACTTTCACTTCCATGAATACTTAACTCATGCTCAAGACTTGCTAGGTGTTGATTCAGAGACTGCCATGTGTCTTTTCTCTTCCAAGAGCTTCAGGGAACTTGACTGCTCACTGAAAGTTGATCAGACCTTGAGCTGTCTAGGTGTGTGGGTTCTGTGGGTATCATAGCTGGTTGGTTGCCTCCTAGACTTTCAAACCAACTCTTTTTTGAGGCTGCTAGACTGATGTCTGCTACTGGCCTCACCCCAAGGTGGTCACAGTGAGGACAGGCACAAAATTCACTGGGATTCAGAATGAAGCCCAGATATTTTCCATGGTTGTAGGAAGATTTTTTTCCCCCTCTCTATCCATGATGCAAAATAAAAAGTTGGCAGTCTTCTTGTTACTATTAAAGAGGTTAGTGTGAAGACAAAGCATACAGACAGAAGAGGGCAGAACTGAGAGAATCAGAGGCATAGAGCCAGGGTTCCATTGACTTTGTGAACCTCTGGATCAAACCCTACCTGATGCCTGCCCCCATTTATAGATTTCACATCTATCCAATGCAGTGAGTCCAGGAAGCCCATATAAGCTGGGATGTTTTTACCTGCAACAAAAAGCATCCTGATACAGTCCTCTTGCTTTCTTTCAGGCCCTTCCTTCTGCCTCTCACAGGACCTGAGTGTGCGCTGAGGGTACAACACGAGGGTATCCTGCACGGTCTGTGTCACATGCATACATACAGACGCACTTCAAAGTCCTAAGGCAATGGATTGTTTCTGGTTCACGTATATCTGATGCTCCATTTTTCTGACACAAAGGAAAATAATAAAGGGCCTCACTTTTATTGTTTCAAAGCCTGAAAAGAAGTAGACGGGATTTTCAGACCGCTTAATTTACATCCCTGAATTTTGCCGCTGAACACATTTTAATGCCCATTTGAACCCCCAGAGAACCCCGAGGCCAAGTTGGTTCTCCCGATGGCCTCTCCTAGCATCAGCCTGAGACCTGCAGGCAGTGCTGTCCAGCGGACAGCCCGCCAGCCAAGATAATGTGTTAAGAGACTCTCTTGATAGGCTGTTCCTTATTTATTAGATTCCAGATACATGGGACCAGGATGGGAAGACTCCTAGGGCATTTGGGAGAGCACATACAGAGGTGGGAGTATGTACAGGGTGGTGATGCAATAAGGGACCGTCATTTTAAAAAATATATACATCTTAAGAAGCCATTCCAGCCACATTATCCTTATTAGAAAATAAAACAATCTCCACATAGTGCTTTTCTTTGGTGCTCTTCCGTGGCACGGGCCTCTGTCCCCTCGCCACAACCCCCTCTGCCTTCTGTTGAGGGGCTGGGGGGACCCTGGAGGGAAGGGTGGCCCCTGACCCAGGGGGCGGGTGCAGACTCCAGCTCCTCTAAGGCCCTGCCACTGCCTCCCACCCAACATCCTGCTCTGGTCTTCCTACTCGGTTCTTAAATTGTGCCCTGGGGAATCACTGAAGCTTCCTCTGTACCAAAACTGCGAGCCCTTATCAAGGTTCACATGTGCCAAAGCCAGTCTAGAATCTCGAGAAAGTGTGGGGACACGGGCACCAAACAAAACCCAGCCAATACCACCTTCTCTGTGGTTGGATTTTTTTTCCATTTTATTTCTTGGTTCATTTCAATGACCTGTATCATGAGAGTACAACTGAGAAGGGTTATGTCCTCTTTACAGATTTCCAAGGAACAGTGGATTTGGGGGGAAAACTTCAGTTTTGTTCTGTTTAGGTGGGATGGGGTGTCCTAAACTCTCCTCGCTTCACATCCTCCGCTAAGTTACCCCCCTCCCAACTTCCTCCCCACTTCCCAGGGAGGTCCCAAAAGCTGGCTAGGCTCCCAACTAAGAAGTTGGCCTGTAAACTTCTCTGAATGCCAATGGATCCATCAAGTACGCACCAGGGCCTTCCCCACTGAACAGACTTCTCATCGTTCCCGGTACATTTCCTGTTGCCATGAGAGTTTTTTAATGTAAAAGCAGCAGCCACCTCAGTGGCACCAAGCCATCAGGATCATGGCCACCCTCTGGTATAAAGGGGCTCTAACGCTGGCACACTGGCAGATGCATGAACTCCGGCAAGGCAAAGCTGCCCTGTATATGCAACAACCACCGCCCACAAACCACCTGTTGCACTGTTAATCAGAGGTGCTTTTTCTAGAAAAGATGGACAGTGACGACCAGTTGTGAACTAGCCCCTGCAGCGGCTCACAGCTCAGGTCCTCACGCTCGAGCAGTGACTCTAACACAGAACGGGGGTGATGAGATGCGACCCTCTGCTCCCTGCCTCCTTGAGCACACAACTCAGTGAGAGGCTAAGGGAGTCAATGAATGGCCCCCAACAGCTAAGCAGGCCTGGGTTTTACCCCTGGTCCCTCAGAGGCACCTGCGCATCTATCCGCCCAGATCAGAGACTGCACAGGATGCTAGCAGCACCCTGGATCATTCCAGTGCTGCCAGACAAATGACTCTGGCCTTGAAGACTCCATAGACAAAAAAGGGAGGGAGCATACTTCGCTGGTTTGGAACCCCTGACATTTTCTCCATGAAGGTATCTGAGAGCAGCAGATGGGATTTAGCCAGCTCTCATGCCTGGGGTGACCTTAGCACATCCTGGAAGAAAAAGTTCAGAAGGAGCCGTGTCTGGGTGTGGAGAGGCAGAACCAGCTGCTTCCCTCGGAAGGCTGCGAGGCTGTGGAGGAGGATGCCTGGCCTCCTGGTCCTGGGGCTAGGTGGGTGGAGCTGCCTGCCTTTCAAAGTGACAAGAGGTCGGGGGTAGAATGTGTTGGACTCCCCGGGAAAGTGTCCCTGGCAGGACTGCTCTGATCTCTGCTTTAGAAGACAGCTGATTGGATGGATGCTTGAAACTCCTTCAGCCATGGGAGGTCCTGTAAACTGCTCTCAGCCAACCCCATGAGCCCCAGATGGTGTGTTCAAGTTGCCCTCCCCCCAGTCCGAGTGGGTTATAACGAACTTTTATAGCCGCTCACTGAAATGGGTGACCCACTGTTCCCATTCGGCCAGGACTGGACGGTTTCCTGGCAAATAGACTCTCAATGCCAAAACGGGTCCTGGGCAAACTGGGGTGGTTGGCACCTTACACAACAGCCTGATGGACTGGTAGGGGGTGGGGGTCTCCTGCCAGAAAGCTGGCATCTGAGCACCCGGGGAGCTACGCTTTACCTCCTTAGTCCAAGGATGGCGGGTGCAAACCCTCCTGCAGCACTGGCTCACCCTGCCCTTTGGAGGGCAAGGGAGGGGGCATCCTGGTGTCCACTGATCAGGCAGGCTGGTGACCTCTGTGGAGCCCCTGTCTTCAGAGTTCCCTTGCCTGCTCATCTCTGCTTCTGGGCCTTTCTGTGCTCAGCAAAGCTTGGTCTGGGCCTCTCCCTATTCCACCCGGGTCCTCCTAGAGCTGCCAGCCTAGAATCAAGTGCCCAGGGTGCCCTCGGAGGGGCCAGGTCCCTGCATATCCCTCAGTACCCCAGGCCCACCTGCTCTGGACTGCCCCCAGGGAGCGGGAGAAGCCTGCAGAAGAGGGGGCGCTGGGGCGTGGTATCTTGGACCCTGCTCTGCTCTGAGCCAGCACCGTCCCCACCTGTGGGCCCTGAAGTCTTGGCTGGTGGAACCCACAGTGGGGGTGAGCTCTGAGGTCGGGCAGGAAGTTGCAGTGGGGTTCCTGGGGTGCCGGGGTGGAGAGGGAGGGGACCCTGGGGCAGCAATGGAAGGCGGGTGGGGGGCGCACCAAGGGGGCGGGGTGACTAGGAAAATCCAGGAGCTCTGGCGGCTAGTCCCTGATGGTGAGCTGGGCTGGCCTGGGAGCCTAGGTGAAGACTGGAGGGAGGAAACCTTCTGGACTGCGGAAGGCGTGGGGCCTCCTGGGGGGCAGAACCTCAGAGTAGGCAGGGCCTCTGGAAGAAAGTACCTGCTTTCTGGGAGAGGAAAGCCTCCGAAGGTATACCCCCGCCTGAGTATGCCAGAGTCCTGGCACTAAACACTGCCCGCCCAGGCCGTGGGTGGAGGCTGGGATGGGTGGGTGGGGATGTCGGAGAAGTGGTTACGAAATGTATGTGCTGCCTCCTGCTGATCAGGTGGGGAGAAGTTGCCTTTCCTCCTTGGTGGTCTCCGGCCTCAGGGGGGAGTGAGCTCTGGCCCAGGCCTTGGCATTGCCATGGCGGAGGAAAAAAACACAACATACCAAATGAAAAAAAAAAAAAAAGAGCCAGTTACAGATGAGCCCCGCACCTGCCTTTCCATCCCCGTACCCCCCGCCCCTCCAGCACCCGGGACTCTGCACACAGCCAGGAGGCGAGGAGCCCCTTCCGCCGCGACGGCTCACGGCCATGATACAGGACTTGAATGTTGAGGCTGGTGGCTGTGGAGGTGTTTGCGTCGGTCCATCCGACTGTCCTTGGGCGGGAGTCCGTCCGTGGGCCGGGCCATCAGACCTTGGCCTCCAGCATCTCCAGGAAGAGTTTGTGCATGGGCACCTTGCCTTGCAGTTTGATGCTGTAGAAGTGCTGCACCGCCTTGGCGGCCGTCTGCCGCAGCAGGGGCAGCGTCAGCAGCAACTTGCCCGTCCTCCGAGGCTCCTCGTGGCGCTGGCTCAGCTCGTAGTCCTGCAGCGCCTCGTGCAGCAGGTCCTGCAGCTTCTGGACCGCCTCCAAATCCTCAATGTACATGGAATCTGCGGACACAGTGGGGTGGGCATTAGCGGTACGACTGCGGAGCGCAGCCCCGGGTGTAGGGGGCCCCCATCACTGCTTTCAGAGCCTTCCAGACCCTCACGTTACAGAGACAAAACCAGGCTCAGAAAGGTTAAGAAACAGGTCTGAAGTCTCAGAAGCCAGTGACTAGAGCTGGGGTTCACACCCAAGGAGAGATCTGTGCCTATGGAAGACTTTTCTTAGATAACCACCAGGAGGCGGCAGTGAAGGGTTTGAACAGGAGCAGTGAAGGGTTTGCCCCAGAGGTGGGGCGGGGTGAGGGGGAGAACCTCTGGCGCCAAAGTGGTGGAATTGTGATCTTGCCCCCTCACTTGCTAGCTCTGTGACTTTCAGCAAGTTGTTTCATTTGCACCTCATGTTCCTCATTTGTGAAAGGCCATAATACCTAGATCTACCTTGAGAGGCTAAATGAGTTAGTACCCATCAAGGGCTTAAAATAGTACTTGTCACAACTATGATACCATCATCACCAGAACCATCACCACTACCACCATTATCTTATACCTTCACAATCGTCAGCTTATCACCACTGTCATATCACCACCACCATCACCATACCATCACCACCGCCACCACCATACCATCACCACCGCCATAACCACCACCACCACCATAAATACCACCACCATCACCATCTTATCACCACCATCATCAACTTATCACCATCATGATCATCAGTTTATCACCACTGTCATATCACCACCATCATCATCACCACCATCACCTCCATCATCACCATCAGCATCTTATCAGCATCATGATATCAGCTTATCAGTCATATGATGTGATCAGTCATATCACCGCCATCATCATCATTATAGTCACCATCATGATTTTATTGTTACTGCTCCCACTCGGCACCAGCTCGAGTCTTCAGTGCACTCCCTAACCTTACAGAACAGTTGTTACAGTTGCATGTACACAGATAAAGGGGCTGAGTTCTGCGTCTGGGTGCCCTGAGGTGGGGCGTATGGGGGAACTGAGATCGCTTGGCTGGACAGGTAGGGCACAAAGAAGGGAGATGCTATTGGGAGTTCTAGAAAATCCTGGGGAGGGCTTTGGACTCTGGCCATGAATTCCAAGTGAAATTTACCTAAATCGCAGAGGGGCAAGGAGGTGCCGGCCGATGGCTGGGTTACAGGTGGGTCCAAGTCAAAGCAAAGTGGAGCCCACTTCCTGGCCTCTGGAAAAATAACCCACCTTCTTCTGACATTCCTTAAAGATATTGAGCCTCCACCCTGAAGTGCAGCACCCAAGGCCTGTCCAAGGTGGGAGGATAAGGGTGCATGTGGGTCAAGTGAACTGGAAGCTCGGGGTGGGTCACCACGGACGGCTGAGCAGGTTTCCCAGACTCCTCAAAGGAACAGCGCAGTTCTTTGCATGCTGTGTTTGCTAATTTTTTTTCCTTTCTATGCTGTGTTTGTTTAGCTACCAGACTGCTGAGGGCAGCTGTACCAACTGGCTGACCCCAGTGATGCCCTCTGACCTTGTGGCCCCTGCACTCAGCCCATGCCTCCACAGGCCCTGCCTCTTTCTCTTACGAGAACAGCAGTAGAGTGAGGTGGATGAGACTCTGGAGCCTTAGATGCTGTGTGACTTTGGCCAAGTTACTTAGGCTCTGAGATTGTTTCCTTGTCCATGACACAGAGCACATGAGGGTGCACGCCTTACAGGTGAGGGCTAAATGAGCCAGCACGTCATTAGGCACTCAGTAAGCAACTAATAAATGTTGTTATTATCGTTACTTTGAGAACTCAGAAGGCAGGAGATGCCCTTGAGGGGCTGGCCCCATACCTGAGATTCCCCCACAGTCTTCTGCTCCTTGTTGCTAAGGCAGTGAGGACTCTTCCTTTTGGCAGTTGGGGGAGAAACCTGGCTCCATTCCTACACTCTTGGCTGATTTCAGAGCATGGTCCCTGTAAGGCTGTGACCTGTCCATCCAGACCCCATGCCTCCTGCCAGCTTCCTCTCCCCATCACCCCGCCCTCCCCAAGGAGGCCAAAATTGGCAGCTGCCTTCGACCGAAAATGAAATAAAATAACATTGCAAGATTAATTTCTTTGCAATCTATCAGCGAGTCTGTATTGATGGCATTGATAAACTGTTAATTACAAAATCAATGGCTATGAATTTTTTTCTGCTGTCAAGGAGCCTTGGAGAGGCCAGGAGGGGGTGAAAGACAGCCAGCTGGCTCCCGAGGGGCTGTGTTTTGGGGCAATAGCCTCTGAGGTGCTCCGGCCCACGTAACCTCAGCAGAGGCACCCACAGTGGGTTGCCTCCAGGCAATGATCTCCTAGCCCTTCTCTCCTCCAGCTAACACACTATCTGCCTGGATGACTTCCCCCTGGCTGCTGGGAACAGGCCATGTCCCCGGAGGCTTTCAAGGCTCCCTATACCAACCCCATTCCACTCCACTCCCTTCACAGTCCTGGAGCTCCGGTCTAATACCAACAGCTCTTCTAGCCTAATCTCTCAACAGGCCTGTTCTTTCTGTTTCCTGCCTGCACCTGGTCACTCCATGACTCAGCCAAGGTTGTGGGCATCACAAACTCCTCTTTTCCCACTTAGAGCTCTTGGATCTGCAGAGAGCTGCAGGATGGCCTGGTAAACACCACGGGGCCAAGAAGTCCAAGTTCCCGGCACTCTGTCGCTCACGACAAAGCATGTACTCAGGTAAGCTTGATGCTAGCTGAAGTTCCTGATGGGCTCTGTCAGTCTTTGCATGGGTGCTCAGTCACTTCATTCATGTCCGGCTCTGTGACCCTGTGGACTGGAGCCCACCAGGCTCTCCTGTCCATGAGATTCTCCAGGCAAGAATACTGGAGTGGGTTGCCACACCCTTCTTTCTCCAGGGTATCTTCCTGACTCAGGGATCAAACCCAGGTCTCCTGTGTCTCCTGCGTTGCAGGCAGATTCTTTACCACTGAGACACCAGGGAAGCCCGTCAGTCCTTAGGAGTTTCATGTGTGTGTGTGTGTGTGTGTGTGTGTGTGTGCGCATGCATGCACTTGGATATGCATGTGTGCATGTCTGTCTGTATGTATTGAGATCAAGACAAGAGTAGCTGGCAGAGCTGAATAGTCCTCGGAGAGCCCTTGCAGTTTGTCCGTGGGGGGTGAGGTGACCACTGAGCGGCCTCCTACCTCTTCACACTCCTCTCCTGGTCCGGGCAAGCTTGAGCTCCTGGTCTCTTTCATGAGAAGTGGTCAGGAGACTCCAACAACAAGGATGTGCCCTTGAGGGTCTGGCCAGCCCTGCTGCGTCTCTCTGTGCTCCCCAGTGTCCTCTGCTCTTATTGATTTCCTCTCCTCCTCTGCCCTCGCAAACCCCCAGCCCCTCTATGACCACTGACTACAATGCCTCCCTTTGAATAGGAGAGCGTGCAGGGCTGTGAGGGTGTGAGACTCGGCTGTATGACGTGTGATGACCGAGATCTGTCCCCTACATTTGTCAAAACAGATAGAACCGGACAACACAAAGAGTGCGCTCTGCTGGCAACTCTGGACTTTGGTTAATAATAATGTATCAACATTGGCTCATTAATTGTAACAAATTACCACACTAAGCCGAGATGTTAATAATAGGGGAAATGGTAACAGGGATTGGAGGACATGGGTGGGCTGGTGTGTGGAACTCTATGGAACTGTACCTGATCAGTTACTCTGTCAACCTGAAACTGTATGAAAAAATCCCAACAGCATTAGCATTCTCTAACAAAGACTACATTGCAATTTTGGAATCCCAAGGTGTGGGTAAATGGTCTCTACAGAGGTATGTAAAATGTTTAATTCTTATTTTACATTAGTTTTTTTTTTTTTTAATAAAAGGGATTTGAACTAAAAAAAAAAAGCTTCCCTCTGTCTATTAGGTTGGGTTTCTTAGAAGCAGAGACCGACACAGGGGTTCAGGTGCAGGGGATTTGTGGAGAGTGTGCTTTCAGGAGAAAAGGTGGGAGGTAGGATAGAGCAAGGGTAGGAGCAAGCAAGGTAGGGAGGCAGCCTGCTTGGCTCTGATCCCACTCCAGGAGTCCAGCCTTTTGTTCTCCTGTGTGTGTCTGCCATTGGCTGAAGGTGTGTGTGGGGTGTGGGGAGTTGATGGAATCCTCCAAACAAGGCAGATAAAGGTAGGTCTCTGGTGAAGGGAGAAGCTATGAGCTATTAGCAGCAAAATTCAGCAGCTGGGGCACGGGTGTGTTAAGCTAGTGAGGGGGGGTCTGAGTGGGGCACCAACGGCAACCCCTGCCTTCTCCATGAAGCCATTTGTTAGGGGGCCAGCTGTCCTGCTTTTCCAGGAACTGCTGTTTCTCAGGACATGGAACTTCCAGTGAAAGTGCGACAGCATCAAGCAAACCAGCTGGTTATCCTGTCTGTACATCTGGAACCAGCTCTCCTTCTTCCACACACTGATAACACTTGTTTCCTCAAATATTAATAATAATGACAATAATTGATATTTATTGAACATTTCCTCTAGGCAAAGCACAGAGGTAAGTGCTTATTTAAAAAACATTTAAAAAACAAAAGTGCTCAGAGGAGGGACAGAGATGTTCCCACTTTACACACGGGACAGAGCTACGGAAGGTTGCCACACTGCTACTAAATATCACAGCTAGAATTCAAACTTGGGTCCCATTTCCACTTGACTGAGACTTGAGCAATTGACTACTACATGCGCCCAGCAGCAGAATTAAGTGTCTGCGTGCCTGACACTCTTTCTTTAGGAGAGGGAGCCTACCTTTCTCCTTCTTCTGCAATCCCCACCCCAACCCCCGGCACTTGGCCTGGTACCTGCAGAGGGCGGACACCTTCTGAGTGTGGACACAGGTTATATTTAAGCTCCCAGATAGTCTAGTCGGAAGTTGGTAGGTAGAGGCTAAAACAACTGGAGTGAAGCCTCCTTTTTAATGCCAGGAGGGTTTTCTCTCTTGGGCCTGGGCAATTTGAGCAGGAGATTTAAGGAGCCTGTATAAGCTTGGAGTTGGTTTTGGAATCTGGGGACCTGGGCTTAGGTCCCAGTACTCTTTGGCTGTGTGACCCTGGGCAATGTGCTTCAGCTTTCCAAGCCCCCAGTTTCTCCATTTGTAAAGTGGGCTTAAAATGATAAGACCGTTGCTCATAGGGTTGAATTGTAAGACAAAATCGGTTCACGGCTAATTGATTTAATAGGCTGCATACTTAAGTGCCAGGCATGTTGTAAGCATAATTTTACAGAAATAAATCCCTTCCATAGTCTTCTGGGGTGGAATCTTCTGGACTGTTTGCTATTCCCATTTTACTGATGAAGAAACTGAGGCACAGAGTGACGTGAGGCACAGACTTGCTCAAGTGACAGGATTTGACTCTTAGCAACTGGGTTCTGCTCAAACGGTAAAGCATCTTTCTACAATGCGGGAGACTACTCGAGCCCTGGGTTGGGAAGATCCCTTGAAGAAGGAAATGGCAATCCACTCCAGGACTATTGCCTGGAGAATCCCATGGACAGAGAAGCCTGGTAGGCTACAGTCCATGGGGTTGCAAAGAGTCGGACACGACTGAGCGACTTCACTCACTCACTCAACTGGGCTCTAGAATCTGTGCCCTTAACCCTCGTGCTGATCTGCATGGCAAGGGCCCAGCAGAGGGCTTAGGAAATACTGAACCAATGCCAGCCTTCGTCACCACCTTTGCGACTCCGGGCCACCTCATGCACAACCTTTGGTGGCAAGAAGCTCTAGCATCATCATGCCACTCCTGCTCCTTAGAGCCACCCTAATCGCTGGCCCCAGAGCTGTGCATGCTCCCCTGGGCCCCAAGACCTGTCTGAGCTCCCCTGCAGGCCCCACCCTTGCCCGTACCTGAGTTGGCCAGGGCCAGGGCCTTGAGCGTCACGAACTCCTCCTTCTCCACCTTGAGCTTCTTGTACCTGCGCACCAGCTGCAGGATGGCCCGGTAGAGCTCCAGCAGCCCCGCGAGGCGGGAGTGCTCCTCGTCCATGATGTAGTCCTCCGCATACACCAGCTTGTCGTCGTAGGGCAGCGAGCGGTACACGATGCCCAGGATAAGGATCTCCATCCAGGCGCTCTGCAGCAGGCTCATCTGGTCCCCCAGCGAGAGGTTGGAGAAGCCTGCCGGGAGAGGGGGCCAGCAGGGTGGCAGCGGTCAGGTGGGTGGGCTGGGGTGGAGGACAGAGGGGGAGGGGAACCTCTGCCTGCCCCTCCCTTCCACCTGCTGGACTCACGGTCCTTCCTTGGTGAATGAGTCAGATGCGGAATTCATGGAAAAGACTTATATAACGAGAGCTCAGTCAACGTTGACAGTTGTTATTGTCCTTGTCCTTGTTAGTTCTATATATTTTTCAAATGTGCGACGAGGCTTTTTGATTAACCAAAGGCATTTGTAATTTAAGGAGCTCCTGAATACATAGTAGAATCAGGAAGTGGCAGGACAGGGTCCCCTCCACTGAGAAGCTTCCAGATCCCCCTCTCTGCTCAAAGCAGGGGAGGCGTGGGGGTTTTAGAGTGACATCTGATCCTTAAGGTGGAGTCTCAGCTGTACGGAAGCAAGGGGCCCAACCAGGAAGGAGGAAATCACCTGCTCCCAGCCAGTGACCCCCTAGTGACCACAGCTGGGGCTGCTAAGTGCTCAAGAGCCCTCGGAGTCAGGGGGCACTTTATCACGGGCAGCCTATCCTCCCAGAAGTCAGCCCCGCTGGCCTGGCCATCACTCTTCACCTAATGATGTCCTAAGCAGTCCTGTATCCTGTGAGCTTGGATCATGGCCGTTTCCCCTTTGGAAAAGACCCTGATGCTGGGAAAGACTGAGGGCAGGAGGAGAAGGGGGAGACAGAGGATAAGATGGTTGGATGGCATCACCAAACATGAGTTTGAGCAAAGTCTGGGAGATAGTGAAGGACAGGGAAGCCTGGCGTGCTGCAGTTCATGGGGTTGCAAAAAGTCAGGCACGATTTAGCGTTAAACAACAAGCATGGAGTCCAGAGTGAAAGAAGGTTAGGGGCGGGGATGGCTCCAGAATTATGACACCGTCTTGTTCAGTGTGCTCTGGAGATTGCCTGGGCTTGAATCCCCATTCCTCATTTACTACCTGTAGGCTGACCTTGGAGGAGCTGTGCTACTTCCCCAAACCTCAGCTTGCTCATCTGTGAAATGGGTACAACAGTAGTGCCTGTTTCAGAGAGCTGCTGTGAGGCCTAAATGAGACGACAATTATGCAACATACATTTACTGAGCTCTTGCTATTATTAGTGATGAGATGAAAAGTCTTTATCTGCGAAATGAGAAGGATACACTGGAACTGAGTTACATGTGCACTTAACTTGCTGCTGCTGCTGCTAAGTCGCTTTAGTAATGTTCGACTCTGCGACCCCATAGACGGCAGCCCACCAGGCTCCGATTTAAAAGAAAGAAAAACTAAAGGAAGGAAAGAAGGAAAAGAAGGAGGGAGGAAGAAAGCTGATTTTCAAATATCTTGATTACTAAACGCAAGGCAGTAACTTCCACCGAAACTCAGGAGTGGATTCCAACACCAACTGCGCCAGACACACCAAAAAGGAAAGGTACCCACAGAGTCATGGCACCCCACGTCTGTCACGGACAACTGAGATTAAGAGATCTCCCTAGGAGTAACTCTTCTTGCGTAGGACTCTTGCTGACCTAGAACCTCAGCCCGCTTAGATGCAGGGTTCTGATTTGGGGTGAGAGAACAAAGAGAGATGGCATGTAGGAAATACTTAGCACCTCCCCCCTGTACCCCCAAATTCCCCTGCCACCCCAGCCACACACACAATCAGTGCTCAGCAAACCTGAACCAGGAAGGTGGCGATGGCTGTAGCTGTCACTGTCGTTGTAGTTGTTGGCATGCTACTGACACGACTCTTCTCCCCTAAAGCCTGGAGGTCCTGGGGGTCCCAAGCTTCCAGACTGGCCCACTGACCTGGGTTTCCACGGAGTCTACTCCACTCTCACCTGCTGTCCTGTCTCTGAGAGCCACTGTCCCTCCCTACTTTCCAACCAGTGTAACCAACCAGTGCTCAACTTTAGGGGGTTCCCAGGGGATGAAGCCCCCTTCACTAGCAGGTCCCCCGTTCCCAGTGAACACCCTTCTTAGTCTGATCACTGCGGTTCACAGGCTGATCTGTAGCCCTGGGGCCTGGGATCACCACCCGGCTGCTGGCACCCCCAGGTGACCGCCCACAGAGCTGGAGTGATTACTCTGAGGCCACGGGGCAAGCGTGGATGGCTGCGCCTTCCCGGGGGACAGGCTGTGGCACACAGGGGTCGGGGGCGTGTGCTGTCGTCCAGACCCAGCGTGGGAGCAGAGGACGTGCGGCTGCCTGCAGTGGTGGGGAGAGCCGGGAGGTAATGAAAGATAGATAGAAATGGACATCCAATTTCCCTTATCGAGCCTCTGAGCGGGAGAGGCCTGGGGTGACATTAATTAACAGATACCAATCAGCCAGCATGGGGGTGTGTGTGTGTGTGTGTGTGTATGCACGGACGTGTGGACTGCACTGGGGGTGTGGGTCTCAAGGCAGACAGACTGGGAGGGAAGATGTAGGAGGTGGATGGGGCGAAATTAATAGACAATTGAATTGGAAGGTGGCAGAGAAGGAAGGCGAGCTGGGCTTCTGGAAAAGAAGGAGAAAAGACCCGTACGAGGTTCATCACTAGGAGACCATGAGCTCTGCCCCTCTGTTCACCCCACAAATACTTACTGAGCACCTACTAAGTGCCAGGCCCTGTGCTGGGCACTGGGGACAGACCGGCCAGCTTGAACCAGGGCCAGGCCCTGCCTTCATGAGCTCGGTCAAAAGGGAAAGACACACCCCAGTGTGTGTCTTGTGAGGTTTAGGGCTGTCAGAAAAGCTACCCCGAGAGGAAGGGCTGAAGATATGCAAAGGGGGAGTTTGGCCCAAATGAGAGAGAGTCCAGGCGGCTTTACAGGAGAGGAAGCTTTGGGGCCGAGCTCTGAAAGGCAAGTGGGGTGTGTCTGCGTGGACGGCTGTCACCTCTGGGCTCCTGAGAGCATGGTCTCCCCCACTGCCCAGCACCTGGCCTGCGGCAGAGGGGCTCCACAAACATTCCCAGCACAGAGGAGGGAACGGACAGACGCCACTGGGCCTCGAGTCCCGGGTGATGAGAAAACAGGCCAAAAGAACAGGGTTGGACCCTCTTAGTCCTCTGGGCAGGATTCCAGGTTGAGCTGCCTTTGCTGATCCTGTGTGAGTCAGAGACAGGCCTGCAGGGCAGGGGGTGTGGTGGAGGTGTGGTGGCGGGGATGAGTGCCTCCGGGACGTAGGGTCAGCACCTGAGGGTGCCCTGGGGCCTGTGCACACACCCCCGGCTAGGATGGTTTGGGGAGTGACTCAGCCCCTGACTCTCTTTCTCCTTCAGAAGGAGCTGGAAATAGTGTTCAAAATCCAGCTGCATGCTCCGAAGTGCTGCCCGGCGGACAGAAGCGGCTTCATGTTGCAGGGATGTGGGGAGGGGGGAAATAGACTGGATATTTTCTAATATTTGAAACAGTCTGAATATTTTCTAATGTTTGAAAAAAAGAAACACTAGAAAAAAAAAAAGAGAAGTAAAAATGACCTCTAGGAGACAGGAGGGGGAGGGGGTGGGGATGGACCTAAGAGTTCTCCATACACATTTTTGCCTAGTTTGATTTGCATGTTGAAGAAGTAAGATTAAATTAACCGTAACATAAAAGGCATGTTCCTATCCACCTAGCCATCTCACTATTAGGAATTTCTCCTAGAAAGAGAAGTATGTATAAACACACAAAGGTACATGTGGAAGGGATGTTGGCTAGATCCATTTGTAAGGACCCAAAGCAGGCAACAAGCTACACGCAACCCATGTCCTTAAATAGAAATGTACTAAATGTAATTATTAGCTAGGTGAGTGGTACATTAGAAGCCACTAGAGAGAACCACTTGTGCAGATGTGGAAAGATACCCATTGCCCAAGAAGGATGCAACTGTTAAGGGCGTAGATGCCAGAGCCAGCCTGTCTGTCGGAATCGCAGCTCTGCTGACCCCTTGGCTGTGACCCTGGGCACATTTTTCTGTGCCTAAAATGGGAATAATACTACTACTTACCCCAAGGGTTTGTTTGGGTTAAATGAGCTAATGCATAGACCACTTAGAAGAACACGTCTTAGCACACAGTAATGGCTACTAGTTCATATAACTAAATGAACACAGCAGAGTGTAAAGCAGTGTTACAGGAGGAGTCACGGTGGGGAGGGGACACACACGCGCGCAGGCACACCCACATACACATACGACGCTACTTAAGAAAGATGGGTATTTGGAATACATCACTTCCACCCCTCTACTGGAAGCAGTATTCTTTTATTAAACCCAAACAAAGGAGCTGAAGCTCTCTTCCCTGCCCTTCAGCAATGCACCCTTCACTTCTGCATTTCTGTGCTGGGCTGGGTCTGCCCCTCCATCAGGTGACCAGCAATACCGAGGCAGAGGGGGCTGCTGGGGGAAGCTGCGTGGGGGGCTGCCCACTGCCCCTCTCTTCCCATCTGTCCTACCTTGAGCTCTGCTGCCCCCCCGGAAAGTTGCTTTATCGGCACCAACTGATCTAATAACATTCAGGCTCTTCCCAAGACCCCATCCCCCAGTGATTTGACAGCATGAGCTCCTAGAATTAAAAAAAAAAAGAGCACATAATTTGTGGCAAGTGGAGTTCATAATCTGTTAATTTATTATCGTTTCTGTCGACCTGGAGGGCCATTAGCAGAGGTAATAAAGGGAGATATAATTATAGGATCTGAGGCCACTCCAGACACAGCTGCTGTCACTCGGCAGCCCATATTTCATCGGCCGCTGGCGTTCTTTCCCCAGGGTGAGCCAGACGGTGGCTACCTGGGCGCAGGGCAGCCCAGGGACCCTCTGTGAGGAGGCCTTTTGGGGGGCTCCCCTGCAGAAGTTGTGCACATGTCAACCTGGGCCGGGCAGGGCCGGCTGGGGGGAGGCTGTCTGACTGGGGCACCCTTGGGGCTGCCTGAGCTGGGAGGATAACAGTTAATAACATCTGGGGGCGGCAATTCATCAAGTGATACCCACTGCCTGTGCTGCCTCTTGTTCTCATCTCTCCCTGCCGGGGAACCAGAGGTGGACACTCTAAAGACTTGGGCTTGTCCTCTGGGCAACCTAATACTTGGAAAATTCAACTCAAGGGGATGGGCAACTTCAGACTGACTTAAACAAAAGGACAGCTGCTATTCTGAAGGAGTCTGAATCACCCCCAAGCTAATCCACTGGACACACCCTTGCAGAAGAGTGTGTTCAGAACCACCACTTCGTGGCAAATAGATGGAGAAACAATGGAAACCATAGCTCCAAAATCACTGCAGATGGTGACTGCAGTCATGAAATTAAAAGATGCTTACTCCTTGGAAAAATGCTATGACAAACCTAGACAGCGTATTAAAAAGCAGAGACATACTTTGCCGACAAAAGTCCGTCTAGTCAAAGCTGTGGTTTTTCCAGTAGTCATGTATGGATGTGAGAGTTGGACTATAAAGAAAGTTGAGTGCCGAAGAATTGATTCTTCTGAACTGTGGTGCTGGAGAAGACTCTTGAGAGTCCCTTGGACTGCAAGGAGATTCAAACAGTCCATCCTAAAGGAAATCAGTTCTGAAAACTCATCGGAAGGACAGATGCTGAAGCTGAAACTCCAATACTTTGTCCACCTGATGGGAAGAACTGACTGATTGGAAAAGACCCCGATGCTGGGAAAGATTGAAGGCGGGAGGAGAAGGGGATGACAGAGGATGAGATGGTTGGATGGCATCATTGACTCGATGGACATGAGTTTGAGCAAGCTCCAGGAGATGGTGAAAGACAGGGGAGCCTGGGGTGTTGCAGTCCATGGGGTCGCAAAGGATTGGACACTGAATTGAACTGAAAACTATGGAGGAAATGCAGGGAGGTGCCAGCAATGAGTTTATGCTCAGATGACCCTTCCTTCTGGCTAAGCTGGTGGCTCAGTGCCGCATGAGTATGTCTGCTTCCGTGCACAGCACCTAATGCCCTTCTGGACTTTTCCTCCATGGCCACTGCCCATCAATCCTGAAGACCTAGCTCAACTCATGTGCTGAAGCCCGTGGCATCCCTCCTGCCTCTGTGTTCCATCCTGTGGTTTTTCCTGATGCATTTGATAACTAAGCCTCTTCCTTCGCATGAGTGAGATACAGGAGGTGGGAGATGGGTGAGTAGACAGGAAACAAGATTGGTCTTCGGGGGTAATTGTTGAAACAAGGTAATGAAGGTTCATGATACTATTTGGTCTACTCTCCCCTTGAAATTTTCCGTGAAAAAAATCTTTTTAAAGTTATCTATATTATTCCCAAAGGAGACCCTTAGACCCTTAGGGCTCCAGAGGTGGAGCTTAGGGCAGAAATGAATGGAATTATTTGTATCAGCCACAACTCCAAGCAAGAGTGTGTACGTGCATGCTAAATCGCTTTAGTCGTGTCCGACTCTGTGCAACCCTCTGGACTGTAGCCCACCAGGCTCCTCTGTCCACGAGGAGTCTCCAGGCAAGAATACTGGAATGTGTTGCCATGCCCTCCTCCCGGAGATCCTCCTGGCCCAGGAATCAAACCCAAGTCTCCTGCATTGGCATGTGGGTTCTTCACCACGAACGCCATCTGGGAAGCCCTCAAAAGAGCTCACGTACAGTTCATGTGCAATGTGTGAACATGCAATTTCGCTTCAATAAGTGCAGCAAAAGCAGATCTGAAGCACCCTTTGTGTTAGGCTCTGGACCAGACGACACTGAGGCGTGAGGTATGGTTTCCTGTGCTTAATTCAGGGCAGCGGGTTGGGTTCCTCTCCAGGGCACTAAACTGAGCCGATGTAAGAAGCCAGTCCTTCTGTCTGTCCAGGAACCAAGATGGACAGTTGATGACTCAAGCCCCAGGATGGGGCCCTGACTTGTATAAGCCTGCTCTTTCTCATTCTAAGGGCCAGTGAGCAGGTCTTCAGATAAGTTTTCCATCTAATCTGAGATGGGATTAAGTCAATTAGTTTAACTGAATCAGGTACTTGATTATGTCATCACCCTTAATATGAAGTTTACATGCAGTGGCAGAAGACCCTATTAATTAATTTTACCTTAAACACTAGAAGGTCAGGCCCAAATAATTCAGCATGCAAATGTATGCAAAATAGGCAAATTAGCATTTGAGACAGACAAATGAGCCCCTATGTTTATTTTATTTTTTAATCAAAAGGAATTCAGCTCTGGACAAGGAGAAATGATGTGAAAGGAGGCTTTTAATACTATTAGCAACGACAACAACCATGGTCATGGTCTCTGCCATTTATCAAGTGCCCACTATGTGTGGGGGCTGGGCTAAATGTGCCATAGCCTCCCAGCAACCCAAAGGAGTGGGGGGTTGGGGGGCTGTTATTCACAGGTGGGGACTCTGAAGCACAGAAAAATGAAGCATCTCACACTGGGGCACCAAGTATCTCTCTCTAAACCAGTTAGGACCGAGCTGGGAGGAGGGCCCAGGTCTGCCTGAATCCTCAGCAACCATCCTGCTCTGCTCACTGCCCTCTTGGCTGGGCACAGACAAGAAGTGGAGCTGGGGGGGTGAGAAGGAAAATGGGCGCAGGGGACGCAGTGACTCCTGGTTCTTCTCCACCCCTGGGAGGCACTGTGGGCATGAGGTGGTCAAAAAAGGAGGCAGTGACCTGCGGGTCCACCAGGAGCCACTCCTGAGCCATTGCTGCGATGCAGTTATCTGGTCAGGCTGGAAGAGGAGCATGTGATGGGAAGCGGGGTGTGCGGGGGGGCCGTGCCCCATTTGGCCCTGGGTTAGTGGAGCAATCCAGGCTGAGGTGTCTTAAGCAGTGGCCTGACCCCACATTGTTGCTGAATCAGCACAGGGCAGATTCAAAAACTACTGAGTGTGTAATCCTAAGAGGCTGAGCTCCTTAGTAAGGGCGCTCCAGCCCAGATCCCCGGGGAGCCCAGCCCTGAGTCAGGGAGTCCCTGCTGAAGGAATTCTAGGCTTCCTGCCAACGGTGATACCAGCAACATCTCTGAGCTGTTATCCGCAGGAAGGCTCACTCCCATAAGTTGTGCACATAGCATTTTATATAAGGACTTTCTGACCTGCCCCAATCAACTGTGGGCCTTGGCATCTGAGGTTTAGGACACCTTTGCTACAGAACCACGAATGCTGTATTCATCTTTCAGAGCCAGTGGCAAACACAGAAGGGATCTACAGACAGGAAGATAAACTGTCCCATGTCACATAGCTAGGAAGAATCCGAGTCCACCATAGGTCACTGCCAGAGGGGAACAGGCTGTTTCCCCGACATTATGAACCAAGCCGTGAGAACTGTAAAGGAGCAAACTGCACAGACTTTAGAAAGCCCCTCAGCAAAGGTGTGATGTAGAGGATGTGGGTATCTGTGTCTACATAAACAAATTATAAAAGTCAGCTCCTTCCTTTTATCCAGTTTTAAAAGGCTGAAGGGAGGGTCTGGAGCCACAGGCAATGAAGAGAAGTCTGGATCACCCAAGACCTGTTCATTACATATACTTCTCATGCCAGAAATGATCTTAAAATCACAGGATCCAAATTAAGAGACTGGCCTCCCTTAAGATCAGGCAAAAGGGAATAGCGAGCATATGGCAGATGTCAAGGACATATCAAAAGCATCCCACACCTGCTTGCATTTCATCCGCATGTCAAAGTGCACGAAGGAGGTAGTGCTGGTATTCCCTGTGTGCAGAGAGGTCAGGTGACCTGCCCTGGGTCACGCAGCTAGGAAGTTGCAGACCTAGAACTCGAACCCCAATCTGATTCCCAAGCCCATGCTCTTAACCACTCCACTTCACTAGTAGGAAACAAGAGAGTCAATGCCTCTTCTATTTCCCAGTATATGATCAATATGGAGAAAACCCTGTTCTTTGGCCTTTAAGGATCCAAAGAACTTGCTTTGATTGTTACCTAATGTAGAAGCAATCATAGCCCCACTAGAATGCTAATCAGGAGCATCACTGGACCCTCCAAATGCCTGCTCACCTCCAATCTCACAAAGAGAGAAAGGATCCCAGAGAAGAACAGGCTTGCCAAGATCCCACATGGCTCCTGGATTCCGGGCTCCCACGCATCAGAACCAGAGCCATGGGGAGAAGAGCTGCTAGTCTCTGCCTACACCCTCCCCCAGTCCCGTGTCTCTGTGGGACTCACCTGGGATGTGCTTGGCCCAGCCAATGATGACCACGAGCTCCCTGTCTGCCAGGTCACAGAGAGTGGTCAGAGCCTTGATGTCGCCCTCTGGCATGCCGGGTGGAGGCATGGCATACAGTTTGTCCGGCTCAGCCACCAGCAG
Organism: Bos grunniens; assembly: GCF_055505025.1. Classification (NCBI taxonomy): domain Eukaryota; kingdom Metazoa; phylum Chordata; class Mammalia; order Artiodactyla; family Bovidae; genus Bos; species Bos grunniens. Next base: position 15,483,830 of record NC_141174.1, read on the forward strand.
GTAGGAGACGATTTTAGTCACTGCAAAGACCAAGGGGAGAATGTAAATGCCTGGGGAAAGAGGAAAGAGGCCAAGGCGGAGCCTGAGATGGCTCTGGAAGAAAATCTGGGTCCCAGGGAGCCCTAGGAAGGTCAAACATGTCTCAACCCTACTCCCTCCCTCCCACCCTGCCTCCCCCTCTCCCTTTCTTCCTTTTTTCTTTTTTTTAAATTTTACTGATGTATAGTTAATTTACAATGCTGTGTTAATTTTTGCTGTATAACAAAGTGACACAGTTTTATGTATACATATATATATATATACACACATATACATACATATACACACACACACACATATATATATATACACACACATTCTTTTTTATATTCGTTATATTGGTTTATCCCGGGACATTGGCTATAGTTCCTCGTGCTTACAGTAAGACCTTGTCATCCATCCCCATTCGATGTGTAATAGCTTGCATCCCTTCCAACCCCCAACTCCCTCCGTCCTTCTCGCACACCCCCTCCCTTTCCGACTCCATAAAGTTGCTGGCAGTGATGATTTGGGCTGCTGGGAAATATCCCAACAAGGGAAGCTGCCTGGTAAATTCTCTTGAGAGGACCCTGATTCAAGTGGGAGGTGAGGGGACATGCTCTGGAGACTGGAATCATGCTGCATTTAGAATCCCGTTCTGTACTTCCTGGTGACTCAGATGGTAAAGAATCTGCCTGCAATGCAGGAGGCCCGGGTTCTATCCCTGGGTTGGGAAGATTCCCTGGAGAAGAGAATGGCAACCCATTCCAGTATTCTTGCCTGGAGAATTCCATGGACAGAGGAGCCTGGTGAGTTAGACTGAGCGACTAACACCTTCACTTTCTATAAATCCCATAGGAAAGATCTTCTGAATGAAGCAATGAAGCCTAAAGTACTTGATGCCAAGGCCAGACCCTGGTGCCCCTCCTCGGTGGTCCTCAGTGCCCCCATAACCTAGTGATGTGAAGGCAGCATTTCCCCAAAGGACGCCAGATGTTCCAGCAACAGAGGCTGGCAAAAGGGGTGCGGACTGCCCTGCACTCACATGGCTTTTTAGCAGGAGGAGAAATCTGTAAGCTCAGGTATGGGCTGCTCTCTGAGTCCAGCCGTCGCTTGTATTTCTGGCGGCCTCCACGCACTCGGTCGAGGCGCACACCTGTTGGAGAGGAAAAGAAGGTCTCAGAGTTGTTCAACATCACCAGCAGTGTCAGCGCTGACTTCAGAATACCAGTAATGGCTAAATCTTTCAGGGCTACATCCCGATGGCTGTTTGCACCTGTCCCATGGCCAGCCTCAGGCCAGGTGGTTGGACAATCCTAAGATAATCGTCTTCACAGTAATGACCCATCCCGGTTTCCCCTAGGCCTGGCCTGCCTTTCTGGAGTCAGCATCCTCCTGAAATCCCTTCCAAGCAGACTTCAGCTCTTGAGTCTTTCTGTCCAGAAGGCAAAGCACAGCAAAAGCACTCCTCCAAGTGTTGGGGAAAGACAACGCATCATTTTAGATCTGCTGTGAATCCAAGCAGGACTGAGTTAGCTTGCCAAGAGAGGAAAGAAATCCCTGCCATGAGTGATACATCCAAAGAGCTAAATAAAATAATGACCTTCAAACTTTTCACACAAGAAGCGTCTAGATGGAAGGCACTCATCACAAGCGTCAATTTCTGGATCCTGCCCTCAGAAATTCTAGGGTTCAGTTCTGAAGTCTGTCTTCTACATAAATGCAGACGTAAATGTCTTCTACACAAACACCACCAGATGGGAATCAGGTGGTCCTGGTCACACCTGGAACATCAGTGCCGAGAAGGATGTGAACAGCAAGTGCAAAAGCAGGTGTGGCCACACCACACTGACACCCGTTTCCAGTGGAGTAAGGCCCGACCCTAGGGAGACCCTTTATTGTCACCGAGTCCATACCACCTTCATGAAACCCACCCCACTCCCAGCTCCTGCATTCTGGATACACATATTGTTACCACTTGACACTCCCACCAGCAGGCAGGGCGGACAGGCCCTCCTGTGGGTTCCTCACCCAAGGGCACACACACCTACTTGTAGCCACCAACTTGTATGGCCTGCCCTAAAAAGATGGCTGGAGCCCATCGACTTAGCTCCAAGTGAGAACACCATAAGCAAAGTGGCTCTCCTTGCCTCACCACGAGACGGACCGTGACTGGAACACGCAGGAAGTCAAAGACAGAGTCCAAGGCCCCAGAGGAGCAAGCTCGGGGGCTTCACCTTCTCGTCCTTTCGCCAAAGGTCAACAGCATCACAATACGGAGCTCCAGCCAGTTGGTCTTCAGGGCCCTGTCTTTCCCTGGTACTTCCTCCTGCCGGTCCTACCTTCTGCCACCTTCCCGGCCCACAGGGGAGTGCCAAGGGCCTGGAGGCTGCTGTAAGCACACCCAGCCAGGCTGCCCAGAGGGAATGTCTTTTAGGGGGCAGTCACTGCTCGGCATTTCGTCAGCAGTGTCCATTTTACTGCACAACTGGCGCTTTTGTATCTGACGATGAACATGGCTGTAGTAAGTTTTTCCTTTTCCAGGACAGGGTCTACCCAGCGTCCCACCCCTGCTTCCTATTTCAAGGCAGCTCCTCTCTTGTCTTCTTATTAAGGAGGCCAGCAGTATTACACTCAGCCACCGGGGTGTGGGCAGCCCTGGGCCAGACTTTCTTGGTTAGGGCATCTCCCGTGCCTGGGCTCTCAGAGGCTTTCCTTGGTCCTTGTCTGGCTAAGTGTGGTCCTTAAGCCTCCTGACGAGTTTCCAATGAACTTCCCTTCTGCGTCAAGAGTCAGAATGGTTTGCAACTGGCCACATCTATAGTGGGTGCTCCAGGACCAGATGCTGAGATAAGGCGGGCAGTTTATCTGGGAGGCGATCGCAGGAAGGAAGTCAATACAAGTGTGTTCCTGAGTGGACCACTGCTGTGGGCAACCGGCTCAGCCTCACTGCAGACCCGGGGAGGCAGTGTAGAACATGCCTTAGCTACGGTGCTGGGGACAAGGGCCACTGGGGCGTTTAGCCACTTCTCCCACAGTCACTGGCAAGTCACAGGTCCGGGTTGAGCAAGCTCTGGTGGCCAGAGAAAGCCCTGGGCAGAGCCGCAGTCATGAGGTGGCGGGTTAGCACACAGTCGATAGAACCCTATGTAGGTGTGTGTGGGGCACCAACCGCTGCCTCCTTCTCGAAGTGTGGTCTGTGACCAGCAACAGCAGTAGCAGGGCAGAGCTTCTTAGAATGCAAGCTCTCGGGGCTGGCCCTGGGCGGAAGCTGAGCTAGCATTTCAGCAGGGTGATTCGTAGGCACAGGAAGAGTTTGAGCTGGGCTGCACCACAGCCTCCGAGCAGACGTGGCTGAATAATCCACTTCCATCAGCACCTCGGGAACTTGAAGGGGCAGCTGAATCCCATTCAGCAAAAGACCAAGACCCGTGTGCCAATGGGACTCACCCCTCCCAGCCCCTTCTGGGAGGGCAGAAGGAGCAAGAACATGAAGGCAGGAAGGATGGTCCCCCGTTCCCTGAAGAGTCTTCCTGACCCCGTCCTGTGACCCAGCCTGAAGGCACCTCAGCCCTGCCTACTACCCCCGAGGAGAATCCAACCCTCCACCAGGCTTCTCCGCCTGGAAAGCTGGCAAGACCGTGAGTGAAAACGCCAGGCAGCAGGCACAGAGGACCGTGAGGACCCCCGTCTCCTGAGCACCTACTATGTCCTAGGGTCTGACCTGGAGTCCAGAGTGGGCCCCTTCTCCACTTCACTGGCTTTCTCTGCTAGAAGCCAGTCTCATGAAGTCCCCCCTCCCACCCAAGCTGCCTGATCCCAGACAGCTGTCAACAGGACAGGGAGCTGCTCAACAGGGAGAAAAGGAGGCACCCACCCCTCAGCGGGGCAAGGAGCTGGGCATATGCCACCTCCGTCCCTGCCTCCCCGTCTAATACACTCTGTCCTCACACAGGGCCTGGCACTTCGTGGGTGTTCAAGAAAATCTTGATACATGCATGAATGGACCTGCCTCCAACCCCCACCCCCCAGCCCCCATCCAGGCTGGGTGCTTCTTCCCGGGCTCCAATAACACACTGGGCTTCTTCTAATTAGGCACCCCTTACGACCAGGGGCCGCTCACCATCCTACTCCAGGGGTGCCATGGCACCCAGTGCACCACGTGGGTGCTTAGAAAACAGAGCTGTTAGTATGATCATCACCATCATTAGTACTCTTCCCCCAAGTTGTGTGCAGCCCTCTGGTAAATCACATCGACAATGAGAATGTGAACAACCAAGCTTATGGTGGAATTTCTCTATGTGCTGCCATATTTAGCCCACAAGGTATACAGCTGGGGTTATTATCCCCATTTTATAAGACAAACTGAGGCTCACAGAGATTTAGTAATTTGCCCAATAAATGAACCAATACCCAAGCTCTTTGCCATTCCAGGGTATGACATCCTAGGGCACAGCAGGTATAACTTCTCTAAATTTTCTCCTCTAGATCTTGACAGCACAACGGTCAATAGCTGCAATCAATAAGTGTATTGATTATCAGGTTATTCTGTTTAAAAAAAAAAAAGGAGCCTGTAGGGTTTGATTATGCACAAATTGATATCTGGCATCGAGGTTTGTTTGCTCTCCTTGCTTCCCGTCTGCTTTTCCAAGTCGTGCTCAGCTCACAAACCCAAATCCCTCCAGCCCACAGGATCCAGTGATCGAGGTCCCACGCCGGCTCCGCCCTTACAGGTTGGGCAGCCTCAGCCACGTTGGCTCTCACGGCCTTGGTCTCAGTGTAGAGATGGAAGCTGTGGTTATACCAACTCTGCTCGCAGCATGTGGCTTTTGCAACAAGAGACAAAATAGTGGGGAAATGGTTGGTAAATCAGAAAGTGGTTTCAGTAGCCGAGCGAGGCCATTACTCCCATGGCTCTGGGTCCCAGCACTTCACGTGCCACCTCCAACTCAACAGGCTTTTAGTGGCCAGGGTCCCGTCTGCCCCAGTTCTGAGATCTCCCTTCCCTATAACACTGCCCCACAGTCAGGGTGTATCAATGACCATTTAGGGTAGAGCTGTCCAGGGTCATAGATCCTGGTTGGGGTTGGGCAGATGGGCCCCCATCTAAATGAATAGCCCAAACCATCCCAAAGGCAGTTCATATCCTGGACGCACCTTTGAAGGCCCAGTTCAAGTATTATCTCTACTGGGAAACCTTTCCAGACTCCCCTGGCAGAGCTGACCATGCCATTCTTGGGCTCCCTTTGTCCTTTCTGTGGTACAGCCACCAAGGTCAAAACAACTCTTCACCATTGTACACCATGCGCCCATCTCCCTGGTGGATTGTGGGCAACTCCTGGACAAGGACTTTCATTTATCATTGCAGTCCCGGTTCAGCACCCAGCTTATGGGAGGCAATCAAGTGTCTTAGTAAAGTGATGTGCCCGTTAAAATGAAGCCCTTCCGACTAAAGAAACAAGAGCCTGTCCAGGTCTGATCCTTTCCCAGCTTCCATTTGTCTCTCCAGCCTCCAGAAATTCACTCTCTCAAGGCAGCCCATTCCTCCTGAAAATTTCCCCTGGTACTGACCTAAATTCTGTCCCCAGATCACTTCCTACCCTGCATTCCATCCACAGGATTAACTCCCTTCCACAAGACAACGCTTTATGGACTTGAACATCCTTGGACACCCTCCTTCCATTAAGCCAAGCGCCCTTTATTTCTTACATTTGTACAGTGTTTTCAGACCAGTCACCTCCTCACCTTCTATGCATTTGTCTTTATTGATATGATCTGCTCTGCCCTGAGAAGGTTCAGCCCCTCAGGGGCAGAGACAGTGCACAGAGATCTGCATTCCTTGGCACTCGGCCAAACAGACATTGGTCTGTGCTTATACTTACTATCTGCCAATGTGCGTGTTTTTTTCCTTGACTCTGCTGCACATATTTAGTGAACAAGAAGCAGCCCCTTCCCAAGAGGTAATGGTATGGACTGGGTTCTCATCCAGAGAGATACAGCAGCATCCTGCTGCTGCTGCTAAGTCACTTCAGTCGTGTTCAACTCTGTGCGACCCCATAGATGGCAGCCCACCAGGCTCCCCCGTCCCTGGGATTCTCCAGGCAAGAACACTGGAGTGGGTTGCCATTTCCTTCTCCAATGCATGAAAGTGAAAAGTGAAAATGAAGTCGCTCAGTCGTGTCCGACTCTTAGCGACCCCATGGACTGCAGCCCACCAGGCTCCTCTGTCCATGGGATTTTCCAGGCAAGAGTACTGGAGTGGGTTGCCATTGCCTTCTCCGAGCATGTTGTATCATGAATCCTTTAGAGGTGGATCACCAAATTCTAACCATTGGGTCTAATAGACATTCTTAGTTGTCTACCCAATTTTCATTCCATTCCCCCTTTTCCATGCTAACAGGATCCAGATTTTCTTCATACACACAATAAGCCCTAGCTAGTCTGAGCAATTTTGTTTCCTACATTTTCAGTCTCCCTGGTAACCGAGGCTGGTCATATGGCCTGGTTCTGGCCCATGGGATATAAGGGGAAGCCCATGGTGGGAGCTTCTGGGAATGGTTTTGCTTTTCTGATAAAAGAGACAGACATTGTTGGTGCAGCTCTTTTTGCCTTTCTTCTGCCCTGACCTGGAAGATGAACCCTAGAGCTGTGGCAACCACCTTGCAACCATGAAGCAGCCATGTGAAGATACCAAACACCAGAGAAGAAAGGCAGAGCCTGAGCCCCTGATGCTGTGACCGAGAAGTCCATGCAATCGCCCATCTCTGGACTTCTTGTTTGGCGGGGAAATCAATCTCATTTATTGATGCTTAAGCCACTAGCAGTCAAGTTCTCTGTAACTTGCAGCAAAAAGCAATTTTCACTGATACGATGTGCAATTACTTTTTAAATTAGGATACTTAAGTCTTAACAAACAGCAAATGGAAAGAAAATAAAGGTGGGGATTCGAACCTGAAATGAGAGTAGACTTATTGTTTGTGTTCTTATATTAGTGAAATATATAAAAGGCAGGCTTAGGGAGCATATTAAAATACTAAGTAATTTACAGTTACTGTCTGGGATTATTACATTGTATCATCTTATTGATACTTTCTGAATTTAAAGAGGCATCAATAATATTCTCAGGTAAAGTATACCAGATCTCCAAATACTATAATAAATACTTATCCTTTGCTTTAATGACTGTTCAGTACAGTTTAATCCCTTAACATGTGCAGGCCAAAATAAAGTATTCATAAGTGTGTCATTTGAATACAAAAAAGGTTGATAATTGCTGGAATACATGTACCATGAAGACTGAGGCCTTTAGCTGAGCCCAGGCCCGGATAAGAACCTCTCCTCCTTCTTGGCCAACATGGTAACCCCCTTAAATCTAACAGACATAAGTATAAGATGAAGTTCACCTCTCCTGACCAGTTGCTCCCTGGTGCTGCCCCTGCTGTAAATGCTGCATGTGTATTATTTCATTTAGGGATTGCAACAACCCTATGAGGGAGCTTCTATTATTATCCCATTTACAGATGGGGGAAAATGAGTCACTTGCCAAAGCCTCATAGGAAGGAATGTGATCTGACGCCAGAGCCCAGGCTCTCAACCACTCCTGCATGCTACGTCTCTCAAGGGGCCCTGAGTCACTGTGGTGGTAGAAGAAATGCAGTGGGGGGCCAGGGCCACACTGCACGCCCCTGGGGACCATTCACCTGCAATTCCATCTGAATGTGCCCTGGAGCTGTGCCTCCCAGCGCCCTGCAGTCTGTGTGTAATACACCTAGAACCACTGAATTGTACACTTTACCTGGGTGAATTATATCTCAGTATAGTAATCATATAATCATATATAAATATATAATTACTACCTGCTTTTTTCATTTGAAAAGCCCCTGATGCTGGGAAAGATTGAAGGCAGGAGAAGGAGATGACAAAGGATGAGATGGTTGGATGGCATCACCGACTCAATGGACATGAGTTCGAGTAAACTACAGGAGTTGGTGATGGACAGGGAGGCCTGTCCATGGGGTCGCAAAGAGTCGGACACGACTGAGTGACTGAACTGAACGGATAGTAATTGTATCTCAAAATAGTAATATGCCCGGTACGCAGTAGGCACTTAGTAGGAATCTCTTTCCTTTCTTTGCCTAGGAAAGTGGTAGTGTCTGCCTTGAACTGCCTCATGGGAAGAGAGAGAAACACACCCCCTTAGTTATAACTACTGTGGGTCAGATGTGTTAAACAAAACCTCTCAAGAAACCAAGATTCAGAGACGCAGAGTACTGTGCCCAAGGGCACACGGTGCCAACACAGGTACCCCCCTGAATGTGCTCAGCTGAGCCCACACAGTCCCCAACCCCCAGGAGCCTTATCCCTGGGCTGGTCTCCCTACACTTGCAATGCCCAACCCCACTTCCCAGCTCAGGGCACAGGAAAGAGCAAAGAAGCTGCTGGGCTGCTCTGGGAAGAAACTGCTTGGAGGTGGGGGGGATAGGGGGGTGCTCCCCCAAGCCTCTGCCCCATCTGCTGACCTCTCCAACCGACCACAGGCATGTCAGAGCAGCCAGGGCTGACGGCTGCTGCGCCCTAGATCAGATGACCACTTGCTGACTTGTAAGATCAGGCTTCTGACTTTTTTCTTAATGAAAGTAAATAACTCCTGCACCCCCCACCCCTCAACTCCCCGCTTTCTTCTCCAGTGCCCTCCCTAAGCTGGCCGAGATCCCAGCCTTTCGGAAGTAAAAATAGCAGAGTATGCAGGGGCGGCAGCAGCTGCGGGGTAGGGGTGGGGGGCAGTTTAAGTTTCTTTCTTTTATCCCAGGAACTAAAAATAACCAGGTAAAGCTGGGGAAAGCATGGCCCCGCACCTGGCCCACAGCCTGTCCCTGTGACAGGCACTGAGGGTCACATTTCTCTTCCCACAGGAAACGCTCAGGCAAGGTTCTGAGCCTGGGTCTTCTCCTGTCCTGACACTGCAAAATTGTCATAGTCAAGACCCTTCTCTTCCCCCTAGAAATCCCCCCCCCAACCCGGCTCCCACCCACACCCACCCAATTGAATGTCCTTGGTTTATTAATGATGTATACAATGCTGTGCAGTTTGCAAAGCTCTTTCCACATCTCATTTGATCTGTGTCACAAAATTGAGGGAGAGAGAATATGTGATTATTACCATGCCCAAGTGAGAACTGAGGCTCAGAAAGGTCAGAGAACTCTCTCAGGGACGCACAGCCAGGAAAGGTCAGAGGGAGGATCTGAATCTTGATCTCCAAGGTTCTATCATCTGCTCTGAACTTGAGACCACCCATCCCGTATGACCATCAGAATGTCCTGAGAGCCTTTGAACGACACAGACCTTAAGGGCTTACCCCCTTCAAGGTTCTGAGTCAACTGGTTCTAAGTTAATAGGGGAGATATACAGGAAACGGTAATTTTGCAATCACTCCTCTAGTGACTCAGATTATCTACCAGGCCTGGGAAGCACTGCACTAAACCTGTTTTACACGGTACTTTTGTCTAAGCAGTGTTCCTTCCAGGAGGCTTCGATGTTGACTCTGTACCTATAAGTTCTACCAAACTATAGCTGACCCCTCTCCAGAAAGAGAAGCAACCCCCTCTAAAGGTGATAGGAGGACCCTGGGCTCCGGAGGGCCCAGGGACTGTGGGTCACGTGGACATGCTGATGCCCACCTAGCAGCCTAGAAGAATGCCCTAAACACTCATCCACAGCCCCTGCACAATCTGGGCTCCCTCCAGCCACCTGTCCTGCAGGGGTTTCTGGGTGACAGGTGAGCTCACCTTGCTGTCTCAGGCAGGACAGCTATCTTGGGCTGCCTTTCACCCTGCTGCCGTATCATAATATGAAGTGTGCCTCGCACTTGGCCCCCTACAAGCTCAGAGAATGAAACCTTGCAGGTGGATAAACACACATGCCGCCTAGTTCTCCAGGGCTTGTGCCAGCTGCTCCAGAGTGGGTGAGATGGCACTGGGGGATGAGGTCCTAGCCTTCTGCCTTTTAAAGAAGTGTCCACTCTCTTGCTGCTCTCTCCTCCGGACCCTTCCCACCCAGAGCACTATGTCCCCAAAGACATTTTGGCAGGGCTGAGTTATCCTTGCATTCCCACCTACCAAGAAGTCTCTAAAACTGAACACCTAACCAGGAAAAGCTGTTTCAGCCCAGTCTCTCTTTCCATTCCCTTCCTCTTCTTCTCATCTGGGGACAGGCTCTAGGCTACTGGCCAAGGCATCTACAATGAGTTGGACTGGGCTTCTTAGGAGGAATTCCTGGGACTTCCCTGGTGACCTAGTGGTTAAAACTCTGCCATGCAATGCAGGGGACAAGGGTTTGAAGCCCGCTCATTGCAACTACTGAGCTTGTGCACTCTGAAGCCTGTGTGCTGCAATTACTAAAGCCCAGGCACTCTGGAGCCCACACAACACAACTAGAGAGCCCGAGAACCACAGCGAAAGATCCCACACGATACAGTGAATATCTCATATACCACAACCAAGACCCAACACAGCTAAATACATTTTAAAAAAAAAGAATGAATTCCTGTATAACCAAGGAGACTAGATTCCCCCCAACTTGATTATTTACTAGCTGTGTGGCCTTGGGCAAATCACTTGAACTCAGCTGCACTAGATCAGTCATGGCAAAAAGCTGTGAGCTACACCACCACCCTCCATTTCCTAGTCTGTGGCAGACATTGCTAATCAACCACGACACTCTTGCCTACTGATTTCGGGTTCTGCCTAAGAAGCCTTTCAATCACGCATTCTAGGCAGCTGCCCCACACCCTAGAGTTGACAGTTCACCTAAAAGCAGTTTGCCATCCTGGAGCCAGCTCACTGTACTCAAAAGTCCAGTCCAGCAAAATCCAAGACCAACATGGGGAAGGCAGATCAGGTATGCATCTTTACAGTAGCAGGTTAAGAAAACACATTTAAAAAAAAAAATTGACACAGAAGTACAAACTGTAAAGGAAAAAACTGATAAATTCAATTTATTAATATTACTAACTTCTGTCCATCAAAGACTCCATAAAGAGAAGAAAGCTGCAAATGAGAAAAATGACTAGTAAAATGGCCAGAATATATGGAAAAATTGGGGACAGGCTCAGATAAGCACCTCGTGGAGCACAGCCCTGTGCTGGGAAAGATTGAGGGCAGGAGGAAAAGGGGATGACAGAGGACAAGATGGTTGGAGGGCATCACTGACTCAATGGACATGAGTTTAAGCAAGCTCCAGGAGATGGTGAAGGACAGGGAAGCCTGGCGTGCTGCAGTGCATGGGGTCACAAAGAGTTGGACACAACTGAGCGGCTGAACAACAAGAACAGCATATCGTCTGTGGCCGTGTTCACATTACAACAGCAGAGTTAAACAGACAGAGACCTTGTGGCCCACAAAGCCAAATGTGTGTATCCGGCTCCTATAATACAGAAATGAAAATAAATGAATTACAGAACCACACAAAAAGAAGCATTCATCTCAGAAATACTGACTAAAATAACCAAGATGCAGAAGAATATGTACAGTATAATTTCATTTAAAACTAAAAAACATGATATGATTCAAGATACAAACCTATGATAAAACTACAAAGAAAGGCAAGGAAAAATAATGTGAAATCAGGATAATAGTTGCCCCTGAAAGTAATGAATGGGGGCTTAGACACAGAGGGAACCTCAAAAGTAAGGGTAAAATTTCTTTTTCTTAGATCGTATGGACAGGACCAGTAGTCTTCCTACTTTACATGTGTTTTTGGCAAATAACAATGCCTGTCCTTTAAGATACGTTCTTTTCTTTTTCCATGCTGACACAGTTTTAGTTGGACACATGGCAGTCCCAGCTAAAGACTACAGTTCCCAGACATCCTTGCACAGATGTGTGGCCATGTGACTAGATTCCACCAATGGGCTGTAAATGGAAGGAACTTGTGCCACTCTGGCTCCAGCCATTGGAATGATTTGATGTAATGATTTATCTCCCAGACATGGGGATAACTGGGTCCACTTGCTAAGGATGCTAAAGCTGCCTAAACAGTCCTGGATCACCCTTGGCTCTTTGGACTATTTAATGAGAAAGAATTAAAATTTCATCTTGCTTAAGTCTGAGTTTTTTGTTTTGAGGAAGGCAGTCTCTTTGTACAGAAGTTTAGACTTACCTTAACTAATACAATATACTGTAAATATTTTTCTGGATCTACTAGATGCTTACTTTTTAAGGGATTGTTTTGCTTGTTTTTGTTTGTTTTTATTTTTAAAGTGGATGGATATACTAAGTGCTGTCAACTCTTCAGGAAAGTTGCATTGAGAAAGGCAACAGGGTAAGACAGCAGTAGCTGAACAGAGATAAAGTCTGGATCAAAGTCCAGATGTGAAAGTGAAAGTTGCTCAGTTGTGTCCAGCTCTTTGCAACCCCATGGACTATACAGTCCATGGAATTCTCCAGGCCAGAATACTGGAGTGGGCAGTTCCCTTCTCCAAGGGATCTTCCCAACACAGGGATTGAACCCAGGTCTCCCATATTGTAGGCGGATTCTTTGCCAGCTGAGCCACCAGGGAAGCCCAAGAATACTGGAGTGGGTAGCCTATCCCTTCTCCCACAGATTTTCCTGACCCAGGAATCAAACAGGGGTCTCCTGCATTGAAGGTAGATTCTTTACCAGCTGAGCTACCAGGGAAGCCCTAAGTATAGTTGTGGGTTTTTTAAATTAAATTTTGTTTCTGTGCCGATGAAAATGATCCAGCAGTGAGGAAGGTTTGATGGGGCTGGAAGCAGACATGATACTATGTGAAGTCCCTGATAAAGAGGAATGCAAGTTAGAGCAGAGGTGGGGAGATTGACTTTTGATAGGAATAGAAATACTTCTAACAAGAGTGAAGATGGAAAACAAGTGGGAAGGTTTGTGGATTCAACAGCAGGAAGTTTAGAAATTCCCTATTTAACTGTTTCTATTTTCTCAAGCAAATATGAAGCAAGGTCATCAGCCAAGGAGCAGGGAGGGAGGCTACGGGAGATTCAAAACTGCCCTCTGGAACACAGAAGAAATCAATGATTTAGCACAATGTGGAGTCTCTCAAATCAATGACCGACATCTTACTTTGTGGTACAACTCTAGGGGCTTTCTCCAGTGAATGGAGAGCAAGATGAATCAGGCGCTATCATCATTTCCGTTTTACAGAGGAGAGGGAGGCTTAAGACGTAAATCACCCAAGGAGCTGATAGATGTGCTACTGGGGTTTTACAGGGTCTATATGACCATTGAACCTGTTATCCAATGTCCAATGAGCCAAAGCCCTGAATGAACAGTAAGAAGAGCTCAGCACAGACAAGACCATCCTCTGCGACTTCGTTCAATCAACACAGTTCCTCACCAGAGTCATCAAGTCATCGAGGCTGAGTGGCCCCAGGTGTGAGGCCACACGGGAAGATATTGGGAGCCATCAGCTAGCTGTGTGTGCCTGTGCATATGTGCCTGTAGGGTGGAAAGTGGTTCAGGGCGATACAAACATCCATCAGAGTTCTTGGGCTCTAGTTCAAAACTGTTCTCTGAAGTGCTCAAGAGTTGTTTTGTTTCAGGACACTAATGTATTTTAGAAAAGAAAGAGAATTTTTAAAGGCAAGTCATCTCTCATCCTCTTTCTTCATTCATAGGGCCAGAGAAGTGGTATTTCTGGCATGGGCTAGAGGCAGGAGACTATAAATACAAAGCCATTAAATCCCATGCAGCAGGAACCTGATCGGGGCTGCCTTTTAATTTCCTGACATGAGCTGGCCACTAACCCAATTACCCAGAATCCCTGGAGGAGCCCTCTGCCTTCCCAACAAGCACAAAGAGAGTGAGAGCGTATTGCATGGACGGCAGCCCAGCTTTCACGGAAATCAAATATCTTTTAGAAAACACTTGGGGAAAGGCAGGCCAGGGGCTGAGGGGAGGAGGAAAGGGAGCAGACCTGGGAGGCTGGGGGCCTGAGGGAGGTAAAGTGAGCTGATGAGAAGAAGTGTGCAGGGACAATCTGTGCAGGGTGATTTGCTGAATTTCCAGATGTGGGGGTGGGGGGGGGTGCTGTGAAATGTAGCAAATGGTTTTCCAGGTACTCCTGGCTTAGGGGCCATGAGGCCACACCCTCACCCATCAGGGGAGACTGTCTCCACAGTCGTCCCAAGGGAGACCCTCTCATCCTCATTTTAGACCCCAGATGGGGTCCGCCCAAGGCAGATGCCGCCTCTAAGACTCCCACGAGCAAATCCAGGAAGAGAATCAGGGCAGCTGGACACCAATGTGCCCCGCCTAACACAGTGGTTGGATTTTCGAAAAGTTGAGACCATCTTTGAATCAAATACTGTTTGAATGTACCAGGGAAGCTGACCTCTTAAAGCAAGCCCACAGTGGATCTTACCAAGGAATTGTCCCATCTGGGCCTCACCTTGGCCTGGTGATGGAGAACAGGTTTCAGCATCAACACCCCTGCTCCACAGGTGAAGAAACAGGCGTCAAAGAAACAGCAGACACGGCAAGGACACCTCAGAGTCAGGAGAGGACGTGGGCACCAACTCAGCCCAGAGCAGATTTTGTATTCAGTTTCTTATAAAGAGAACCATCACCCTTTCCCCTGAAGATACAGATTTTCAAACACTGGGTTAAAGTGAGACAGACCCTTGGACATCACCTAGGTTCCACAGCTGAAGCTTCCAGAGCCAACAGCAGCCTCGAGGCAGAGGCTGAGCCAAAGAAAGCCCCACTTCTGACTTCCCTGGCAGGTGCTAGCCACCCACCCCCCGGCCCCACAATCACATGGCAACCTCTCAGTCATTTTACTTAAGAAAGAAAGACTGTAAAAGGCAACCAGAGCTGCTAGATAGAAGAGGGAAACGGGTGGGGAGGAGGGGGAAGGTGGCCTTCCATTCCCCACTTCCCCGGACCCCTCCCCCAGAAGACCCAGGAGCCCAGAGCCTGGCTCCCCAACACCCGAGGCCCGCCATGGAGCCTTGAAGATGGCAGGCCACCTTGGGGAAGACTGGAGTCTGCATTTCAGGGGTCAGGTCAGAGTCTGAAAGGAATCAGAGGGAGGCAAGGAGTCTGTGCTGACTCTGGGGACCTGGGCTCCCTGCTCATGGTGGGGGCCAAAGTGGAGGGGGGTGGCACCCCCCAAACAAAAGTAGGAGCCAGGGTAGCTGCCAAGAGCTACTGCCTGGCAGAGACCCAGGCTCGGCAATAAGGTACGTTCCTCCTAAGGGACCGGTCCCCGTGGAGCTCCTGATCCCAGCACCTTGCCAAGATTCGGCACCATGGGACAAGCTCAATGAGCTAAACGGAAGCCTTGGAGCCTTTGTGTCACCTTCCCTCGCCAACTACGGGGGCAGGGCAGAGCGGGGAGGGGAGCGTTCTAGGGTCCGCACCTCCTCCTGGGGCCCAAGCTCCTGAGGGGCCTAGGGCCGGACCCCAGGAAGCTCACCATGCTCCCCCACCCCCCAGCAGCCCATGCCAACATCCCGGGGCACACAGCATCCATCTCACTCCTCTTAAATGGCTGGGCTGCTGTTGCCGATGGATTGCGCCCTTGGCATCTGCTTCCTGGCCTGTGTGGATCTCCCTCATCATTCCCCTTTTCTGGAGGTCACTAGGAAGTACCCCGACTCTCTTCCCATCACTGGGTAGTCCCTAAAAAAAACTCTGTTCAAGCGCTGCCAAGTGGCCTGGGGACTGAGCGGCCATCCCCACTTTTTCCTTCTCTCTCTGTCCCTGGGACTGGCAGCCTCCCCAAGCCCTGACCTGTGCCATGGGGAGGAGACACAGCAGAGCAGAGAAGCTCCAGGCCCTAGGCTCCGGGACGCACATCCCTCAAACCAGCGTGAGTCCTCACAGGACTTGGGTTTGTACCCTTCAAATTCAGGAGTATATTGACAGCAATCAGCTTCCTTCAGCTCCCAGTTCTTCGGATGCTGTGAAATATGCTGAGAAAGGCTATGCACCCCACCCAGGAAAGGCTGCTGGACATTTGGTCCCCAGCTTGAGTCAGGACCCTCACACCAGCTTCCCAGAACATCCTCACAAGCTTAAGTGCAAGGAGTCTCTCCAAGGCTGAGAAAGCCTCTGATAGGTTCCTTGCAGGATGCAGGAGAGAAGTCAGGAGACCAGTGCTAAGGCGCGCCTCTGTGGACATTTGTTCACAGTTTCCTCATCTGTGGACCCCAGGGTGCTTTGGAGGAGCAGAAAGAACCTGGTGCAGAAATCAGGGGACCTGGTTCGGCCACTAGCTTGAGTCCCTCCTACGGAGGGGTGGACCAAAATTGGGTAGAATCAAATAGACAAGCCTTTCAGCAGGTCCAGTGCAGCCTGTTTCTAATCTAGAAAGAGGACTGACTCTGTGGTCGATTCCTCCACTCCCACTTCGCAGAGCAGCTGGCCTGTGAGTAAGAGTTGAGTGGCCTTCTCCATCTCAAAAGTGTTACATGAAGCAACGAGTAAGACACGCAGTTTAAAAGCTGATGAGACATGTCGACACTGGGGTGGTGGAAGAACTGGGCTGGGCCGAGGTGAAGGAGAAGCCCAGATTGGAAGACAGAGGGAGGGAGTCCCGATTTGCACATCACAACAGTATCCAAGTCATCCTACTAACAAAGCACCTCCAATTTGGGCCCTCTGGCCCAGGGGGCGTGGAGAAGAGGCTGGGAAAAGGGCCCTGGTCTCCTCAAGGCTGGGCTGTAGAAGCCTCTTCCAGCAAGGGCCTGCGTTCCTATCCTGTCCCTTCCTCTTCTCTCCTAGCCCCTCAGGATCAGATCATCTGATCATCAGCACACACCGTTTTTCCTGCCTCCTCCCATTTCTGGAAGGATCCTAGGGCCCCAAACCATAGAAGCTAATCTGTAAGAATTGTCACTGGTTCCCCTTCAAAGCGGAGGAAGGAGAGAAACACACACAGACCCCATTTCCAAGTACGCTACTCAATGAGGGTCATCAGCCTGAGCAGATGGACGGGGAAGGTGGTGGAGAGACCGAGAGCTGTGCTGTCCTAATAACGAGAAGCACGGTCACTTTAAATTTTCTACTCGCCACCCTAAAGAAGGTTAAAAAGAAGCTGGTGATGTCAATGTCATAATATGGTTTGTTTAACCCAGTATACCCGGATTATCATCATCTCAACACATAACCATTTTTAAAATTGTTACTGCCGTATTTCATAGGCCTTTTCACCATCTTAGTGAGTTTTCGAAGTCTGGGGTGTGTTTTACACTTAGAAGGCGAGGCTCATGCCGTGTTGGATGGCACGGTGCTAGAGGAGAAGCGGAGGCATGGGTCAGAGAAGGGGAGGGCAGGGGACAGGGGAGGGGACCACACTCGCCAGGTGACGGCCACGTCCAGGGCACCTGCCGAAGCAGAGGCTGACCGCGGCAGGTGAAGAGTACAGGACTTGCCATCCTCGGTCTCAAAGTCTCTGCACCCCCACACTCCATGGGCCACTGAGCATCTCAAGCCTTCCTTCCCTGGGAGAAGAGAGAGGCTGCCTGTTCCCGAGGACAGCCTTTCCCAGAAGCACCAAGCCAGCTTTCTAAGGGCCGAGTGGGGCTGTGATTCCCCAAAGGACCGTTGGTGGAGAATGTCCAACCTCCTGCCTCCCAAACCCCTCCACCCGAGGGCGTGGAGAGCTCTGCAGAGGCTGGGGGGCTGCACATCTGCCTGCAGGGGATGTGAGATGGCAACCCCAGGGACGGGGCCCTCACCTGGGCTGCAGGGAGAGACCGGTGTCTGGGTGCTGCCCGGGGAGAATGTCCAGAGCTTGCTGGCATCTCCCAGGGGATCTGAGCCTCCTCAGGGGAAGGCGAGTTCACCCGCGACCCGGGCCTCGGTTTGGCCCCATGTGGCCGAAGAGGGGCTCTTACCTTCCTTCAACATCCCCACTTTGAGGCATTTCATGAAGCGACAGGCCTGGCAGGACTTGCGCCTCCGTTTCGTGATCTCACACTCGTTGGTGGCCGGGCAGCTGTACTCGATGTTGCCTGGAAGCAGACACAGAAGGGTTGCCGGATGTGTCGGGGCCCCCCGCCCCAACCCACTGGCCACAGGCTAGATGGGGATTCACTGATCAGCTCACCATTCCCCCCACCACCCCGAGGTCCCCACGGGGCAGTGGCTGTCAAAGGATAAAGCACTCCGAGGCACTTTTCAGGGTGTTTCCAGCTCTCTTAAACACAGAGACCCCAGGGCCAGAGGTCAGGTCGGCCAAGCAGCCACAGCTTTGAAGAACGGTCACCCAGTTTCAAACAAGCTCAGCACAAGATGTGAGGGTTTTTTTTAATGAAAAAGAATTTTTTTTTTTACATGCACTCAGTGCTCTATTTATTTATGGCTGCGCTGGGTCTCCACTGCTGCGTGGGCTTTCTCTAGTTGAGGCCAGCTGGGGCTATTCCCTAGTTGCGGTGCAGGCTTATGGCTGTGGGCATGTGAGATGGCTTTCTCTTGTTGCAGGGCACAGGCTCTAGGCATGGGCGCCTCAGTCGTTGTGGCTCGCGGACTTAGGTGCTCCGCAGCACATGGAATCCTCCCAGACCACGGCTTGAATCCGTGTCCCCTGCACCGCCAGATGGACTGCCATCCACTGTGTCACCAGGGAAGCCCTGGTCACCCACAGTCTTGAAGCCACCACTGACCTGGGACCTCGAAACTCACTGAGCTGACATTTTATCCAAGGCAAAGAAATTTTATCCCCCTGCTGACTGGTCCTCTGCCCTCCAGCCTGGGCCCCAACTCATGGGAAAAGCCTCTTGGCAGCTCTGAGCCCTCAGGTGCCAGGGGCCTACCTCCCACATCCCACGGCTGAGGCCCAGGCCACCCAGCTTGGCTGACCTTGAGAAAAATCACTTTTCTATCACCAAGTCACAGTTTCCTCATCTGCAAAACAGTGTAATAACTGCTAAATGAAGGATCAAGTAAGACCATGGATATAAAACTGCTTTAAAAATCATAAAGCGCGATTCAACGGGAGCTGGTGAATTTATAAGCACAGTTCCTCACTGCAGAGGGAATTTGTGATTAATTTTCCATGTCACCCCTTAAATGGGTGATAATGATGAGTTCCATGAACCTGGCCCCATGCCACAGAGGCTGTGAACCCCCAAAAGACAAGAGGTGTGCTGCTCACCAGGTCATTACAATGGCCTGAAACCAGCTCCTGCCGCACAGAAGGCAGGCAAGACAAACTTGCGGAACGAACGATCGACCAAATGCTCACAGCAATTCCATGAAGTCAGTGCTCACACCATCCCGTTTACAGATGAGAAACCAGAGGTTTCCAGAGTGGTTCTGAGCCAAGTAACTGTATAAGTCTTGCTCAAAATGAAAGTGAAAGTGTCTGACTCTTTTGCCACCCCATGGACTGCAGCCCGCCAGGCTCCTCTGTCCATGGGATTCTCCAGGCAAGAATACTGGAGAGGGTTGTCATTCCCTTCTCCAGGGGAATCTTCCCGACCTAGGGGGTCAAACCTCGGTCTCCCGCATTGCAGGCAGACTCTTTACCGTCTGAGCCAATTAACTGATGTTCAAATGCTCTGGGAAGGCCACTATTCCTCTTCAGGCCTCTTCCTGGGAGGGCTGACAGCACAATTAGGAGAAGCTGCAGCTGCCTTTCTTATTTATTTTTTTTCCTTAAATTTTTTTGTTGTTGTTCATCATGAATTTTTTGCATCATTTCTTATTTTTATTTATTTTTTGGCCACTTCTCGCGGCATGTAGGATCTTAGTTCCCCAACCAGGGATTCAACTCACGCTCCCTGGGCTGGAAGCATAGAGTCTTAACCCCTCGGCCACCAGGGCAGTCCCTGGAGCTGCCTTTCTAACGTTGGGGGTGCAGCCTCTGTCCTGAGCACCCCCGTGGTCCACATTCATCTCACTAATGTGCACTGTGCAGCCATAACAAGCCTCGAGGCCAGAGGAAAGGCAATGGGGTTGGGGGGAGGGCAGGCGGGGTGGAACTGTCAGAGGAGCAGGGGAGGCAGGCACGAGGAAGACACAGCACAGGCCCGTGGACGGCAGGGGACCGCAGAGGACCGCAGGGGACCGCAGCGCTGTTTTGTGCCTATTTTGCCTCCTCAGCACCCGTCCCCCTTCCCAGTTGGTGCAGTCTGCTTGAGTCTGTGGTTTTCAGAGAACAGACTCTGAACTGGTACAGACCGTCCGTCCCCACCCCCATCCAGGTGCCACCTCCTCATGGAGCAGGGATAAGTAATGCCCATCACACCACCTGCCCGGATTTCCCTCCGGAACCCAGCTCGCCCAGCAAGGATGCTGCCTGGCACAGAGCAGCCTCCAAAAGGCCACACCCAGCCCAGGAAAGGGCTCAAAAGGGCAACTCCCAGGCCTGCCTGTCCTCGTAATCCCCCACGCATAACCCCCTCCATTTTAGCAGTAATAACAGCCACTTTTATTGTGCACCTACTATGCGCTCCCTCCATCCTCACGATGACCCTCTGGGACCCACTGGTGCCCCATTTCACAGATCAAGAAACTGAGGCCTGGGGAGCTGAAGTGAGTTACCCGAGGCCACACAGAGCCCCTGTGCCACCCCTGAACCCCACAAGGAGCTTGAGCACCTCAGACAGGCCCCTGTACCAACGCAGCAACTGAGCTGGTCTAGAGACAGGGGGGACTGCCCTCAGGTGTCCCTCAGTCTCCCCAGGTTGCATTTGGAAACCACTTACTATTGGATTTTCTGAGAACAAGGATGAACCATTTCCACCACCAAAAACTGCTTTGAGTAATGACACTGAATGAGTGAAACTCGCTCAGCTGTGTCGGACTCTTAGTGACCCCATGGACTGTAACCCACCAGGTTCCTCCGTCCATGGGATTCTTCAGACAAGAATACTGGAGTGGGTTGCCATTTCCTTCTCCAGGGGATCTTCTCGACCCAGGGATTGAACCCAGGTCTCCTGCATTGTAGGCAGATTCATTATTGTCTGAGCCACCAGGGAAGCCTGACCTCCCCAAGTAATGACATTATTGAGCTGCAATTACAAGGTGCCTAATATAGAGTACTCACCACAGCTCAGTGAGGATTCTGATTCCCATTTTTCACCAGTAAGAAGACTGAGGCTCACAGATGTCTATTTGCCTGGAACACCTTACAGATCCCTCCTATTCTTTTTTTTTTTCCTTAATTTTTGGCTCCAATATACGGCATGCGGGATCCTGGTTTCCTAACCAGGGATTGAACCTGCACCCCCTGCATTGGAAGCATGAAGTCTTAACCACTAGACCACCAGGGAAATTCTTCTCATTCTCATTCTTAAGTCCAGCCAGCACCATCTTTCTGCAGGGAGGGGGTCCAAAGGTCATTCTCTGTGGAGGATGGGAGGTAAAGAGGATAAAGATTTTGTGTGCCCCTCCCTTCTGTGACTTCCATAATCATCTCATAGGTAACTTGTGTAACTTCAGGGGAAATAACTTCAATATTCACATAAGCATGATAAAGTTAAAAGAGAAACAAGGAAGGGATAAATCAGGAGCTTGGGATGAACAGATACAAACTCTTATATATAAAACAGATAACAAGGACCTGCGTATAGCCCAAAGGACTATATTCAATACCCTGTAATAACCTATAAGGAAAAGAATCTGAAAAAGAATATATTTGTGTATAACAATCACTTTGCTGTATGGCAGAAATTAACACATTGTAAAAAAGAGAGAGAGAAAGGAGGAAACCCCATATATAAACCAATTCATCTGTCCTGGCTTAGAAGGCTCTGCAGAGTCTGTCCCTGGCCTCCATCCCACTCCCTCACCTCACCTCCAGCCTCACCTTCCAGTGCTCTAGTAACTATCAGTTCAGGGACTCCCTAGGCCCCCAGGCCTTTGTGCCGTAGAACAAGCCCACCCTGATCCCTCCACCCTCCTCCCTCCACCTCTTCGCCTCAGCTGCCCGCACCTCCAGGACCCCCTTGAGAAGGTGCTCCTTCTGTCCATCACCCGGATCCCTGCTGTCTGTCTCCTCCTCCCAGACCACTCCTCCCCATAGTCCCCGTGCCTGGCACACAGTAGGCGCTCAACATACACTGAGATCTGACACTGACGAGGGTTTGTTATGAAGCAGCTGCAGTTCTGCTTTTCATATGTTGAATCTTTCCCTTTCCCAAGGTGAACATCTTCCTCTCCTATAGGTGAGAAGCTTGAGGCTCTGGTTCTGCTCTGCTCCACTGGGCTGTGGGCTCACTGGGCCTGGGGCATGGGGACTCGGGCCACCTTGAGATGTCACTTCCAGGCAGCTAAGTGTTTGCATTCACTGGTCTCAGCCCCTCGGCCAGCCCTGTCAATCCCTTGAAGGACAGATCCTGGGTTTCTCGGGGTTGTCACTCTAGCCTGGGGTCAATAAGTGTCTGTTGATTTGGTACCAGTGTTCTCCCTGGACAAGAGACTAAGCATTAACAACAAGAACCTAGAGATGTTCTTGACCCTGTGTGTGTGTGTGTGTGTGAGAGAGACAGAAATCTAATTTTATTTATTTATTTTTGTTCTCTTCAATTTGTTTTATGGCCCCAGCGGCTGGCTGCCAGCAAACCCAGGCTGGTGGCCTTGCCTTGTAATTTCTGTAAGTGCCTTCTCGATAAAGTGATGAGATTAATTCATCAGAATTCCTGTGGTCTCTGGAGGGCAGTCTAGGAGAGCACAGGGGCAGGGAGGGGGATACACACACACTCACACACACACACACACACACTCATCACGGCTGAGGGGTAGCAGGGTTGGGGGTGGGCTCTCCCAAGACACGGACACGGCCAGCATCCAGCATAAATTCAGCATTCTGACTTGGGAGTGTGCCCAGCATAGACGCATGCAGACTCCACCTCGGGCAAAATCACTCGACTTCTCTGGGCCCCAATTTTCTCATCTGTCAAATGGGCACAGTATGTTCCCATCTCCTAAAGTCCTATGGATTCAGTGACAGAAAGCACATCCAGGGCGTGGTGAAATGCATGCACTGGGTAGCAAGCAATCAAAGTGAACACGCTCATTTTCACATCCATCAGGGCTGTCAGGGTACATGTAGACAGAGGACTCCAGGATGACTCCTTTCTAGGTGTCAGACCTGAGGCTAGCCACCAGCTCTGACATCTAGAACATGAGGACCGGGTCTCCCATGGATAGATCTCAGAGCTGATGCTGTATGTGTGCCTGTGGGAGGGGGCCAGGAATGATCTGGATTTTCAGTGAGATCTCGAGTTAAAGGGGGACCCTCCACCATCGACTCTCTTTGTGCCCCAGGAGACAGAAAAGCCCAGGGGCAACCCCATCAGCTGTCCTTAAACAGTTGCAGAAAAGCGGGTAAGTCCTCTCCCGGGGCTCAGGGATGGGGGCTGCAGGGCTTAGATAAACAGTTCTTGAGGAATTTATGGGCTCGGAGTCTGCTGGCTAAAACCAGAGCCTGAATGGCCACCGTCTTCAGCTCTGGAGTGATGGGGCTGGGCTGGTCCCACTTGGTCCCACTCCCTTATTTATATGACTCCTGAGGGACAGAGATTATCCCTGCCATCGGCATGGTCTTCAGCTCTCCACCCTTCCCCTCCTCCTTACCCTCCAGCTGATGATCTGATTCATGCCGCTGGCTTCAGCTGACGTAATTGGCAAGGACAAGGCAGCATGAAACTCTTACATCTACCTGCCTGCCGGATCCCTCCACCTGGAGTTCCCTTGGATTTCTCATACTTCCTCCAGCTGAACCTGTCCTCACCCAGACTTGCTCATACTCTGTCCCTTGTCTCAGCAAAGCCATCACTAAGCCACCTGCCACCTGGGTCAGAAACTGAGGGGGCATCATCGATGCATCCCTCTCTCTCTGTTACTTCTAAGGTCTTTTTCATCCTACTTGCCTGGTACTTCCTGCCTCCTTCCCCTTCTGCTGCAGGTCATTTCCATGACCATCATCTCTTGCCTCACCTTTGCACTTGCCTCCTTTTTTTGGTTGTGCCATTTGGCATATGGGCTCTTAGTTCCCCAACCAAGGACTGCACCTGTGTCCCCTGCAATGGAACTGCAGAGTCTTAACCATTGGACTGCCAGGGAAGTCCCTTCACTTGCCTCCTCCTGTTTCCGTTGTCCTTTCCAGTCTGTCTTTAGAGGAGGAAATGGCAACCCACTCCAGTATTCTTGCTGGAGAACTCCATGGACAGAGAAGCCTGGAGGGCTACAGTCCATGGGGTCGCAAAGAGTGGGACACAACTGAGCGACTATCATTCACTCACTTCCAGTCTCTCTACCCCCACACTGACCCTGGAGAGATGGAATTAACTTTCCTGTGCAAAATGCCTCACCGGATCTCTGGCTCATCACACACACTGACACTTAAGTCTGCAGGCCTTCCCAAGAGCCCACTAAAGGGCAGTCGGGGAGTGAGAATTGTCACCAAAGAATGAAGGAAGTTGAAACCAAAGAAGCCAGAGGGGATTCCAGATAAGAAAGAAGCCCTTTGTACTGCAGGACCTCAAAAGCCTCAGGTGTTGAACACACAGCAGAAGATGGAGGGAGGTATGGGATTGAAAATGGGAATTTGCTGGAAGTCTGTATTTAAGGAGCACCACTCCATGTGGCCACCAAGAATCTCCCCACAGCCTGCACAAGAGAAGCCAACTTAATTTCTGGAGAGCATAAGTAAGAGAATCGGGACTCAGGAATATGAGGCTCAGCAGAGGGCAGAGGGCAGAGGGAAGCTGAAGCTGAAAAGAGGATGACTGAATATTGCAGACCAAACAGTGAGACCACTCAGCCTCACTCCCCAAGCCCACCTCCAGAATTCTAGCAGCCAGATGGACACTCCACCCACCACTCCCATCCTCCACCTCCTACTCTCCGACCTGAAGATGGGAAGAATGAACAGCATCAGAGGAAAGACAAGCAGATAAAAATAAGCCAAAGGAGAGCTCCTTCTGTACTTTTAATCCCTGTTGGCAAAGGATCATCACTACATTTTGGGAAAGCCTTCACTATAAGAACCAACTGGAATAATCAGGAGGAAAAATATGTGGAAAGAAACCAGGACAAAGCAAAGAGTATTAAAACCTCTACAAGCAATCGTCAGTATACTGTTTACTTGAGAAGGTAAAAATACTGTACTCAGGGATTCTCTGGAGAAGGAAATGGCAACCCACTCCAGTGTTCTTGCCTGGAGAATCCCGTGGACAGAGGAGCCTGGTGGGCTGCTGTCCATAGAGTTGCACAGAGTCGGACACGACTGAAGTGACTTAGCATGCATGCATGCATTCTTAGATAAGGAAATGGCAACGCACTCCAGTATTCTTGCCTGGAGAATCCCAGGGACAGAGGAGCCTGGTGGGCTGCTGTCTATAGGGTCGCACAGAGTCGGACTGAAGTGACTTAGCAGCAGCAGCAGCAGGGATTCCCTGGTGGCACAGTGGTAAAGAATCCACCTGCCGATGCAGGGGACATGGGTTTGATCCCTCGTCCAGAAAGATCCCACATGCTGTGGAGCGACTAAGCCTGCATGCCACAAATTTTGAGCCTGTGCTCTAGAGCCCAGGAGCAACCACTGAAGCCTGAGCACTCCAGAGCCTGTGCTTGGCAACAAGAGAAGCCACTGCCATGAGAAGCCCAAGGTCCACAACTAGAGCATAGACCGTGCTCGCCAAAACTAGAGGAAAGCCCACGCAGCAACAAAGACCCAGTACAGCCAAAAATAAATTAATTTAAAAAGTACTGTACTCATGAAACAAGAACAGCATGTGATAAAAGGGAAATATAAAATGGAGGGTATAGAAATTAAAATTATAAAAAATTTTGGACAGTAGGCTAGAAAAGATGTAGGAATTAGAAGATTGATCCTGGAAGCTGAAGATCCGACTCTTAGGAGTTTTGGAAAGAGCAGATAGTGGAGAGGAAGTTATTACCAAGGGAGAAAGGGAGGGAGAGAAGGATGGAGGGATGAAAATGTTTAAGACCTAAAGAATATGTGTTTCTAGATCAAAAGGCCTGTTGAGAGTCCAAGAATGAATGAAAAAAGAGCTTGACAAAATAATAGAGGTGGAGAACAAATTAGTGACTGCAAGGCCAGGGAGGGGAGAAAACAGAAGGTGGTGTGCCTGTAGATAAAAGGGTGGTGCCAGGAACCCTGTGTAATGGAACTCTTTTGTGTCTTTTTTGTCTTGAAAGACAAAAAAAAAAAAAAAGATACTAAAAACTTTCAGTGAGAGAGTAAAAACAAGTCAAATACAAAGGATCAAGAGTAAGATTGGCCATCATATCTCAAACCACAAGGGGGAAAACTCTCTGTGCATACACAAATGCAAAAAACTCACGTGCACGTTCCCCACTCTTTTTTTCTACTCAGCACTCATCACCTTTGTTTATTTAGGTTGGTTATTGTCAGCTCTGTTTGCTGCTATTTTCAAACACCTAGAACCATACCTGGGAAAGAGTGAGGCTCAATATACACTTTCTAAGCGAATGAATCAAACTTCTTGACAACAGCACCAGAAGTTAGAAGGCAAAGCAGCAGTGGTATCCAAATTCTGGGGAGAAACTAGTTTCAACTAGCATCTAATATACGGGTTGAAGGATTGAGTAAAGGCATTTCTGCACTTCCAGGATGTCAACAATTTCCCCTGTGCTGTGCCTTCTAGCATGAGCCCCCTCCCCCACCCCCCAAAAGGGAAGGGCCGAAAAGAGGAAGAGCTACGATCTGGAGAAGAGAGGGTCCAACCGGGAGGAAAGACAAGGGAACATCCAGGAGGAATAGGCAGTAGGCAAATAGATTGACCGAAAAGTGTGATATAACCATATTCAGACAACGGGGAGATGGGGAAACGTATGTGTGTTGGGAGGGTTTGTATAATCGGAACTAACTCTTCATCCTCCATAACAGAAGTAAAGAGAAAATGGGAAATTGCTAAGTCAGTAAGTAAAGCTGTAAAGTCAAACTAGTAACTAAGAAGATAAAGGGCTGGAAGAAAGATTTTCTTAAACGACTAACTTCAGATTACAGGGGAAGGGGAGAGAGGTAGGGTCAGGGACTGTTATTTTTCATTATGAGTTATGCTTTGAGTCTTTTTAAACTATGTGCACGCATTATTTGGATAAAAGTTAAAAATGAATTTAACACTAATTGTAAAATTAATTAAAATTAAGTGCAAAATTAATTGTAAAGATAAAATATAACCTCCAGGGAAAAGCGCATGAGGCACTTTATGGTCTGGCTACCTCTGACCAGTCCACTCTGACTTTGCTTCCACCTAAGCCCCAGTCTTTCGGCTCCAGGAGACCACACGAAGCCTCTGAGCTGTTTCATACCTCCCTCCAGCTGAAACCCCTCCTGGTAAAGTCTTCCACATCCTTGGAGCCTCTGCACTCCCAGGGCCTTTTTTGGTGAGACCCTCTTGTTTTCTGTCCCAGGCAGGTTTATATGCCCCTTCCTGTTCGCCCCCAACAGGCCTCACCCATCACTCCCCTCCCCACCCCACTCCCAACTGAAAGCAACAGCTTAATGTTTCATCCTCAGGATTTTGCAAGCTGTCCTCCCTTCCGAACCATGTGCTTACTGGAGATAGAGACAGGTAGGTCTTTTAATTCTGTATCTCAAGTACAGTGCCGGCCACCTGAAATACCTGTTAATCAAATGAATTTAAAGCAAGAGCCCCCATGCAGAGAAACCTAGAATTCAAGGGTGACCTCCCAGTTGCCAAATGCAATCCCCTCCCCGGCCCTCCCTTCCTGGTCCTTCCTGAAGCAGCAGACGCCCATCACACCTCTTAAAACCCACTCCTCTGTTAGATTTCATCTCCCTTCTCTGCAGGGACTCTTGCAAGGTCTCTGACCGCTTCTGTTTTTATTGCATAGAATCTAAGATGCTTTCAACAGTAAGACTGCACCATTATTTTATATACCACCAAGAAAGAGAGAGAAAACATCTGCCAATCAAAGTTTGGCTGAGCTTCCTTGCCACTAGCATTTTCTTTCCCCCTTATTAAGAGCTTTCTGAGATTTAGGTTCAGATTTAATCATATAGCATTCTTGTGCATACATGAAAGGGAATAGATAAGAAAAGTAAATTGAAGATATTGCTAAAATTTCTCAGTGTGACTCTCCCGAATGAATCATTTTTGACCAAAGTCATTATTTTCATGTTTTTCCACGGAACTGTCATCTCTGCTAACAAAGGAGCTGATGATGCTGTGCTTTTCAAGTGTCCCTTGTTGTCTTGGGGCTTTCATTCCAGGTCACTGGCCCCTTTCTGCAAGTTTTTAAGGCGTTTGTGAAGGCAGTGACAACCCATACAGTTATCACGTAACAGACAGTAATCGGCCCAATTCAGAGATGTTATATGGCGGGAGGGCTTCCCAAGCGGCTCAGTGGTAAAGAATCCACCTGCCAATGCAGGAGATGCAGGTTCAATCCCTGGGTTGGGAAGATCCTCTGGAGAAGGAAATGGCAACCCACTCCAGTATATTCTTGCTTGGGAAATCCTATGGGCAGAGGAGCCTGGTGGGCTATGTCCATGGAGGTCGCAAAAGAGTCAGACACAACCGAGTGACTAAGCAACAACTAAGTAGGCTGTTAACTAGATCTCCTAACTGGACCATTAAAATCACCTCTTATCTGGTTTGCCTGACCTTAAACGCTCCCACTTCATTGCCAGAATTACCTTTCTAAAAGGAGATGTGATTAACTCCCTGCTCAGAAACCTTCAATGGCTTCTCATTGCCAAATATAAATAACGAAGAACAAATCCTATTTATTTAATACCAGGCACTAAGCTGTCATATACCAGACGCTAAGGTACACACTGTACTTGCCTGCCTCGTTTAATTTCTACAAGAATATCCTGGAAGCAGGAGGTATTTAGTAGCCCCGTCAATCCCATCTTATTGACAAGAAAATTAAGGCCCAAAGAAACTCAATAACTTGTCCAAGTTGACACCACTAAGAAATTATAAAGTTGGGAGTCTAAACCATCTGAAGCAGCTCATGCCAAAGTATTCCTCTGTTTCTGCCTCGTGGCTCAGAGGTTAAAGCGTCTGCCTGCAATGTGGGAGATCTGGGTTCGATCCCTGGGTCGGGAATATTCCCTGGAGAAGGAAATGGCAACCCACTCCAGTATTCTTGCCTGGAGAATCCCATGGACAGAGGAGCCTGGTTCATGGGGTTCGCAAAGAGTAGGAAACGACTGAGCGATTTCACTTTCACTTCCTTCACTTCCTTGAAGCCCTCCCATCAAAGGGTTTGTGAAGCCCTTTGACATCCGGTCTGACGCTCTGTTTCAGCCCCTTACCTACTCACTTCCTGAGCAGAGGGCACTCAACTCCTGTGGGCCTGTTTTGCTGTTCTTTCTACCAAGCACTTTCACTCCTCACTCCTGCTTAGCTGCCCCTTCCTCTGGGAAGTCCTCCCTGCTCTGCGTGGCTGACTTTCAACCTGTGTCTCACCTGACTTTCACCCTGGCTATGCCTCTGAAAAAAGGATCTGTGATAGTTCTTCCTCTCCCTCCCTCAGTGCCTTGAAGATAGTAACATTTTTGTGGGTTTAATTGATTCTTTTTGTGCACATGAGGAAATTGTCCAGAGCACCCCAGGCCCTGCTCAAGGTCAGCTGCTGGCTGGCGAGTGTCAGGGCTGGGCTGGGACAGCACCCCACTCCCAGCTCCTACTTACTCCTGGCTTTTTCTCTGCATCCTTGTCATAGTCTCTTTCCCCTGGGATCGCAGGCCTCCTTCTCCAGGACAAAAGGCCTGGCTGCCGTCCAAGGCAGGATAACACATCAATCACCCCCCCGCCCCCTCCCCCGCCCCCGCCCCGCCCAGTCTCCTCGGGGAGTTTCCTTCCAGGCTTGCAATCTGGGCCCCAGGTGAACAGAGGAAGCTTGGTTCCAGGGCCTCTTTCTTGTTCCTCCCCATCTTAAGGAGCTGCTCCAGGGGCCTCCTGGTGACCTGCAAAGTTGGCCACGTGCCCTGGGAACGCAGGGAGGGGACAGGGTGGTCGTACCCTCCGCATAGCCCTCATGGCCGAGCAGCGTGTGTTGTCAACAGCTTCCATTCCATCTAGAAGGAAATTCAAATGCGACTCTCACCAGGGCGCAGAACTGTGTCAGCCTCTCAGCCTCTTCTGCTTAGCCCTCACTCACTCACAACAGCCACAGTGGCCCTCCTCCTGGTCCTGAAACAAGCCTGCTGGTTCCTCTGCCTGGAATGCTGGCTCCAGGATTCAGTCACCTTCTGAACGTGGCCTTACCTAATCCTCAGACTAAATTAGGCCCCCTCTCTCAGCCACCTTGGGCTTCCCGAGTAGCTCAGCTGGTAAAGAATCTGCCTGCAATGCAGGAGACCTGGGTTCGATCCCTGGGTTGGGAAGATCCCCTGGAGAAGGAAATAGCAACCCACTCAGTATTCTGGCCTGGAGAATTCCACGGACTGTATAGTCCACGGCGCTTGTCTGGGTCTGTCATAATGCTCAAAATTCTCCAAGCCAGGCTTCAGCAATATGTGAACCGTGAACTTCCTGATGTTCAAGCTGGTTTTAGAAAAGGCAGAGGAACCAGAGACCAAATTGCCAACATCCGCTGGATCATGGAAAAAGCAAGAGAGTTCCAGAAAAACATCTATCTCTGCTTTATTGACTATGCCAAAGCCTTTGACTGTGTGGACCACAATAAACTGTGGAAAATTCTGAAAGAGATGGGAATACCAGACCACCTGACCTGCCTCTTGAGAAATTTGTATGCAGGTCAGGAAGCAACAGTTAGAACTGGACATGGAACAACAGACTGGTTCCAGTTAGGAAAAGGAGTATATCAAGGCTGTATATTGTCACCCTGTTTATTTAACTTATATGCAGAGTACATCATGAGAAACGCTGGACTGGAAGAAACACAAGCTGCAATCAAGATTGCCGGGAGAAATATCAATAACCTCAGATATGCAGATGACACCACCCTTATGGCAGAAAGGGAAGAGGAACTCAAAAGCCTCTTGATGAAAGTGAAAGTGGAGAGTGAAAAAGTTGGCTTAAAGCTCAACATTCAGAAAACGAAGATCATGGCATCCGGTCCCATCACTTCATGGGAAATTGATGGGGAAACAGTGGAAACAGTGTCAGACTTTATTTTGGGGGGCTCCAAAATCACTTCAGATGGTGACTGCAGCCATGAAATTAAAAGACACTTACTCCTTGGAAGGAAAGTTATGACCAACCTAGATAGCATATACAAAAGCAGAGACATTACTTTGCCAACAAGGGTCTGTCTGGTCAACGCTATGGTTTTTCCTGTGGTCATGTATGGATGTGAGAGTTGGACTGTGAAGAAGGCTGAGCGCCGAAGAATTGATGCTTTTGAACTGTGGTGTTGGAGAAGACTCTTGAGAGTCCCTTGGACTGCAAGGAGATCCAACCAGTCCATTCTGAAGGAGATCAGCCCTGGGATTTCTTTGGAAGGAATGATGCTAAAGCTGAAACTCCAGTACTTTGGCCACCTCATGCAAAGAGTTGACTCATTGGAAAAGACTCTGATGCTGGGAGGGATTGGGGGCAGGAGGAGAAGGGGACAACAGAGGATGAGATGGCTGGATGGCATCACTGACTCGATGGACATGAGTCTGAGTGAACTCTGGGAGTTGGTGATGGACAGGGAGGCCTGGCGTGCTGCGATTCATGGGGTCGCAAAGAGTTAGACGTGACTGAGCGACTGATCTGATATGATCTGATATTTACTGTCTTGCTTACCCACAGCTCCTGGCACAAAGGTTGGGACTCCATAAAGTTTCACGAAAGAACCAAACAACTGCTTCACAAGCTTCGATGTAAGGCAGCAGGTCCCCTCAAACATTGCTCTTTAGAAAATAGCAAGTTGCTTTATATCTGGGTCTTTGTGAGGTGTCTCTCATATCAGAGGTGCTGTGTCAGTCACTTCATACTGAACAGCAATTTGAGGAGACCCATTGCCCCAAGAAGACCCCAATTAAGGCCTGTCACCCAACTAAATCAATAACAAAGGCAGGAAGAAATTTAAAACAATTTTAGTTATTCCCAGGAACAGGAGTCACAATAGCAAACACTGAGAGTGAAAAGCAGTAGGTACCTGATATGTTGTGGAAACCATAATTATAAATTGACTCAACTACTTTTTTGCGTGCTAAGTCACTTAGTCATGTCCAACTCTGAGAGACCCCATGGACTGTAGCCAGCCAGGCTCCTATGTCTGTGGGATTCTCCAGGCAAGAAAACTGGAGTAGGTTGCTGAGCCCTCCTCCAGGGGATCTTCCCAACCCAGGGATTGAACCTGCATCTCTTACGTCTCCTGCACTGGCAGGTGGGTTCTTTACCACTAGTACCAGCTGGGAAGCCTAACTATATAAAATACGTAACGACAGACTTACTACCTAGCACAGGGAACTATGCTTAATATAATCACCTATACTGGGGCAGAGGAGAAGGCAACGGCCCCCCACTCCAGTACTCTTGCCTGGAAAATCCCATGGATGGAGGAGCCTAGTAGGCTGCAGTCCATGGGGTCGCTAAGAGCCAGACACGACTGAGCGACTTCACTTTCACTTTTCACTTTCATGCATTGGAGAAGGAAATGGCAACCCACTCCAGTGTTCTTGCCTGGTGAATCCCAGGGACAGGGGAGCCTGGTGGGCTGCCGTCTATGGGGTCGCACAGAGTCGGACACGACTGAAGTGACTTTGCAGTTAGCAATGGGGAAGAATCTGAAAAAGAATATATGTGTTTAACTGAATCATTTTGCTGTACACTTGAAACTAACACAACATCATAAATTAACCATATTTCAATTTTTTAAAACTGACACAACTGAAAAAGAACTATCCTAATGATCTAGGAAATGTACTTAGGGCTCCAAATAGAACTTTGAGAGACGGCAGCATATCCAGGCTCACAAAATCTCCCATAACAGAGATGGAGTGTGTGGAACAGAGGTGGAAGGAAGTATGCTCTGAAACACCACGCTGAGCAACTCGACCCAGAAAGTGGCTCTGGAGAAGGCAAAGACACTTTCATCAAAGAGTCATGCGAAACTTTGGGTAAACCCTGCCTTTTGAAAAGGAAAAGGTTTTTCAAAAAAGAATACATGGTCTTACAGAATGTGACTGAAAATATGCAAGCATAACAAACAAGCATGCTTATAAGTAAACGTGACTATTTTATCTAGATCCTAAAGGCTTACATACACACATTAGCCAAGTGTCTTTGGTTTGCCCTCATTGGGAAAATGAGAGATCACTTCAGGGATTGCCTTCTACTCAGACACATTGAGAACTTCCTACAGGCCAGGTACTGTGGAACGGCATGGGGCTCGGCGGAAAAATCGAGATAAATGTAATGCCTCAGGAGATGCCGGGGAAGCAGATGACCAACAGCAGTGACGGTACAGTGTAGGAAGTATCATCCGCGTGCAGAAGCTTCGCAGGAGCACACGGAGGGGCAATCAGCGGAACAGAAAGCAGGGTCCTTGCTGAGAGGGTCAGGGTTTGGAGGTACAGCTTAGCATGGACGCCTGGGTGGTCCCTCAAAAGGGCCCCTCACCACTGCAGTACTCATGACAAAGGTTTTCACTACTGTGGGTCAGTACCACAGCCCAGAAACCTGTGTGGGCCAGCCACAGAAAGGGGCTCCATCTCTCACAGGCCGACTCATATTGTCCAAATTCAGGGACTTGATGGATAAGCCTGGGGATGCCAGCACACTCAAGGAAAAATTGATCTGTCCAACCAGATTCTGCCTAACCATCAAGTTCACAGAGCAGAAGACCTATGAGGGACCTAATGCCAAAGTGCAGGG
Source organism: Bos grunniens (assembly GCF_055505025.1). Classification (NCBI taxonomy): domain Eukaryota; kingdom Metazoa; phylum Chordata; class Mammalia; order Artiodactyla; family Bovidae; genus Bos; species Bos grunniens. The sequence goes on from NC_141174.1 coordinate 15,517,633, forward strand.
GGTTGTAAGTCCCCCCCACCGCCCCCCCCACCCCGCCGCAAAAAGTCAGAAAAATGTAAATCCTTTACGCTTTGTGGCCTGAAGGTCTGACTACTACTCTACCAAAGCACCAACACAGAGACAATATGTAAACAAACAGGTGTGGCCCTGTTCTAAGACGGCTGGATTCACAAAAGCAGAAAGCTGCCTGCAAACTGCACTTTGCCCACCTCCCCCATCCCCAAAGAGGCAGCCCCAGCACGGCGCAGAGTACTGAGAGCCCAGTAAGCAGTGAGCGCTCAGTAAATATTTGTAGGCAGGGAATGGGATTCTGAGGGCTTTCTCCCTAAGTCTCTTGTGACTCCTTGGTTCCCATAAATTTCTTCTATTGTCCAAATTCAGTGTAACCACTGAATGGAGCACATGGAAGGAACCTAAAGAGGGAAGGGAGGCTGTGAGCTAGCATGATTTTCAGACCTGTCCTGGCATTTACTTTGTAAATGGATTATTATTGCATGTGACTAAAGGCCCTGTTCAAAATGGCCTGAACATCCTCCTTAACTAGGGAGGTGCTTAGGAGACTACGCCCTGGGCTGGCAGCCTAAGGCAATGCCTGTAGCCTCGCCTGCTCTAAACCTTTGATTCTGGCATCTAGAGGGCAGGTACTCTGTGTCTCTCCCTGAAGCTCCTTACTCAGGAAAGTAAAGTCAAGTCGCTCAGTTGTGTCCAGCTCTTTGTGACCCTATGGACTGTAGCTCACCAGGCTCCTCTGTCCCTGGGGCTTCTCCAGGCAAGAATACTGGAGTGGGTTGCCATTTCCTTCTCCAGGGGATCTTCCCAACCCAGGGATTGAACCCGGGTCTCCCACATTGCAGGCAGACTCTTTATCCCTCTGAGCCACCAGGGAAGCCCCTAACTCAGCGCAGGGACTCAATTAATGCTCTCTTGGTTCTAAGCTCATCTCTGGGGTTGTCCAATTGTAGGTAATTTGTTTCCTCTTTATATTTTCCCCATATCTCTAAATTTCCTACAACTGTTATGCTCAGAAACAACAAAATCAAAATCTTTGTTAGAACAAAATCAAAGAATTGATGAAATAGCCAGAGCAATCCATCAGCTTTAGATGGACAGTCCCTGTTCCAAACATATATGTCTTTCTGGTTGAAAATGAATAACTCTTCCTGTGACTAAGAAAAGGGACAAGAGCAGGCCAGTTCCGATGGCACTAAATGCTCTGTTTGTCTTTGGGCTTCTAGGAAAAGATCGTTATCCTATTCGTGGGAGCAAATAATGAAGACTATTTACAAATCCTTCCTGTGGGCCCTTGCTGAGAATGTTCTTAACACCCAGGTTGCTGTCGAGGGTGTAGCAGGATTCTTGAGTCGACACCAGCCTCTGCTTTCAGAAAATTTGATCCAGAATTCTCCAGCACATTAAGGAATAAGGAGAGAAGAAAATGTAATTGTCTCTTAAAAGACAATTTTTCAAAAACTGACCTTCAGGAGTCTAAAATAGTGGCAATCTTACCAAGATTACATCCCAATTTTAGAAGAAAAACACTGCTCTTTCAGTGGCTTAAATTGTTTTAAACATCTCATGTTTATCCTTCCAATATCCAATGATATTAATTGGATATTGAACTGGGGGTTTTCAAGCCTGGCTGAGACTTAGAACTGCATATAGTGCTTTTCACATCTAGAAATTCCAGGGCCTCTTCCCAGACTGGGGGATGTGAAGCTAGCAGGGACCAGCATACATCCATTCACGGTGCTGAAGGCTAGCGCAGTGCCGGACAGAAAAGGGTTCCGTCAGTATTTGCTGAGAGAAGTTGGTACCACGCTCCTTCTGGGAAAGGTACAGGGAACTGGGGGCCTGGGGTTCTAGGCAAACTTACTTTTTTACTGTTGGAATAAAACAGTAAAAAATTCCTATGTACTATTTGCATATTTGCCATGCTTATATTTTTAAAGGGTCCATTTAATAAAGAAATTTATCTATAGCTAAAATGGTTTAAATCCTGTTAAGTTAAAATAATAATTGTACTCTTTAAATTAATGAGATTACAAAAACCTGCTTTGTAAGATAAAACAGATTATGTCTGTTGTCTAAGTAATAGTGTCTTAAGGGATACTAGGAAAGTGAAAATAATAACTGCAGACATTTATTTAGTACTTACTAAGTGCCAGGCCAAAACATAAGTGCTCTCTCTCTCTATATATATATATATACACACACACACATATATATAAAATGCATTACTTACATATGTGCTTTATATATATATAATGCATCATATATAATGTATTTTATATATATAATACATACAATGCATTATATATATATATATAGTATATAATTAAGCCTCTTTTTAACAGCTCTATGTGAGGTAGCCATGACACCATCTCACCTTTCCTGGGAACAAACTAAAGCAGAGAAACTGAGGCAGCCCCCAAGGGCACTGAGCAGTAAGGTAAGGGATGGAGCTGTGCGACCCAGAAGCCCACCCAGCAGTTGGACAGGTCAACACACCGTTTCAACTAACACGTTAAACTGGAAACATCCTAGGACCCTTAATTAGTTTAATAAATAACTTCTCACAAGAAATTTAAGCAAATACTTGTTGACTGAACAAGCGAAGAATCATCCATGGAAGCTCAGCTTGCCTCTTCTAAAAGAGAAATAGGGGAGGAGGGCAAGGGAGGATACCCCTGGACCGCCAGGCAGGGCAGGGACAGGAAAGCACCCCTGAGTTTTCTCTAGTCTGGTCTGCAGTCTCTGTCCCCAGGGGACAGCATCTGCTCATCTCAGTGACCTCCACGAGCAGGGCTTTTGGTCTATCCTAGCGTCAGGCTGGCACTTAGTAGGAACTCACAGATAGTCAGTGGGATGCATGAAGCAAGGGCTCTACCTGTGACCTACTGTAGTAAGAATCTTGGTTACCATGCGCAGCCATCATTATCCCCTATTTACCTAGGACTCACTTCTCAGCCCTGGAGGGCTCTTTCCCACCCATTGAGAGAGGCAGCTACCCCATGGCCTTCGGAACATGACTCAGCCGATAAGCACACACTTTGTGAAAAGCCCTCAAAGATGGGCCACTCCAGGATGGGACAGGATGAGTGGTCAGGGTGCAGTGGGGGGGTGGGCGGCAGGGGGAGATCCCCTTGCTCTTCCCTGACTCTTTAAAGATGAAGAGGGTAGTCACAGTCCACTTGCGCAATTACAAAGTGAAAGTGAAGTTACTCAGCTGAGTCTGACTCTTTGCAACCCCATGGACTGTAGCCTACCAGGCTCCTCCATCTGTGGGATTTTCCAGGCCAGAATAATGGAGTGGGTTGTCATTTCCTTCTCCAGATGATCTTCCCAACCCAGGGATTGAACCCAGGTCTCCTGCACTGTAGGCAGATGCTTTACTGTCTGAGCCACCAGGGAACAAAACGAGAGACCCATTACAGTTCAAGAGGTCTGGAATTGCAGGGCAAATAGGGCTGCTAACATTTTCCCCCCTAAAATCAGCTCTTTAGGGTCACACATTGGACAGTGTTTCCCATCCTAGGCACACCTAGGCATTTGTGCAGATCTTCCGGGGTCCCCTAAGGGGCGGAATGCCATTTCAACAACAGCCTGCTAGTTAGAGCCCACATCCAGAATCCCAGGATGAGAAGCCCTGGGGAGACCGAAAGGAGAGTCTCCAGAACCTGGCATTCAGAGGCGCCCAGCCCTGCGCCGGCAGCTGGCTCTGGGGGATCACTGGCTCCCTGCCGGGCCGTACCCCCACCCCTCCCCGGCCCGGCCGGCGGCCCCGTACCTTGGATGGTCCTCTTGAAGAAAGCCTTGCAGGCCTCGCAGGAGGCCACGCCGTAGTGGTAGCCGGAGGCGATGTCCCCGCACACGAGGCACAGGCGCTTGGGGATGGCGTTGAGCATGTACTCGCACTTGATGGCCGAGTCCTCCATGAGGCCTCCGGCACAGTCCTCGTAGCCCTTGCGGCACGGGGTGCCTCCCAGCCCGGCGCCCGCGAACATGGGCGGCGAGTCCAGACCGTTGGCGTGGGCGCCCAGGGCTAGACCGAAACCGCCGCTGGCGTCCGACGAGCCGCTGGGGCTGTGGTGGCTGAGGGCATCAATCCCCGAGGACGGGCTGGACGGCTCGGTCTTGATGAAGGAGCCGCAGCTGGAGCCCAGGTGCCGGTCGTCTGCGGACATCCTGTTCAGCAGCCTGGGGACAGAGAGAGCAGGAGTCAGCTCGGAGAGGGTGCGGTGCGTGTGACGTCCCCAGGAATTAGCTCTGGGCTCCGGGCACCGGGTGGGTGGGGTGGCTGGGAGGGGCCTTATGCTAGGTATTGGTGAGATAAAATGCTGGCGGGGGTGGGGGAGAGGTCAATTGGGCTGGGGGGAAAAGGAAAAAACGGCACAGGCCACAGTGAGTTTCTGGCATTACCCCCCAGAACCTTCTGAGTCCTCAAAATGAAAACTCTGTTTGATCAACTTCAGATGAGGCACCCCACCCCTCTGCAAACTGCTAGTCTAAAGGGTGAAAAACGTGGTAACCTTCAGCCAAAATATCTGGCCAAGCTTCCCACGCAACAGTAATAGATTTGAAGTCCGAAGGCAACAGCTCTCGGACCAGACACCCTCAGAACCAGATCCGATGACCCAGTTCACCTGATCCACTCCCCATCCCCACCCCGACCCTGGGGCAGCAGGTAACCCAGCCTCGGAGCTTCCCCCGAAGGCCACCATCACTGAGACTGGGACCAGAGGTGCCACGTCACCTGACCAGGGCAAGAGGCAGGGCTTGTGGCTAAGGCATCAGCCAAATTGGCTGCCCCCTGGGGACCCCCTCTGCACCGGGGCACATCTGGAGGGTGGCCCCAAGGCCCCCTCTCTCATTCCCCTCTATCGCCCCAGAAGAGGTTGGCCTCCCCCTCAAGAGACTGTGCCTCCATCATGCAACACGAGGGAGCCCTCCAACCCCAACTCTGAGCATCACCTCGCTGATTCTTAACCGTAAGTTTCCACCTCTAAGCGCCCCTGCCTCACTGGAGAGTCAAAGGAGCAAGAACAGCAAGGCAGGATCACCACAAAGGGTCATAAAACATTTCCCATAAGGAAAATCCCTCCTCCCAGAACCACGATGGGTGGGTGGGAAGGCAGGCGAAGTATGACCCCCAGGACCAGGGGAGGGGCTTCTCTCCCATGTGAGCGAGAAGAGTGAAGGGCAGGGAAGTGCACTCAGGGAAGCCCAGCCACAGCCCACACTCAAGAGCTCTGGGCCAGGCAGGCCCTGGAGTCAGGAGGCTGGGTCAGGGTCCAGCTGTCCATCTGTCCATGTCCTGGCCTCACCTGGTGGAGGTACAGAGGAGGCCACGGCAGATGCCTGAGCAGCAGGTGGAAGTTAAGAAGGAAAGGTCCTGGAGAATGAAGGGGGCTGGAGAGGGTGGGAGTACAGCCCCGTTCATGGGAAGATGTCCCGGCTGGGAGGGAGGGAGGGTCCCAGTGCTGGAGGAGCTGGGAGTGCCAGTGCTGGAGTCCTACCTCCAGTGATGCTCAGAGGGAGCCCCCTGTTTTCTGAGCAGCTCACTGAAGAAAGCATTGGTCCCCGAGTGGGGAAGGGCTCTCCTATCACACCCACAAAGCCCACCCTCACAACACAACCTTGGCCACACTTAGCCACAACACCCAAGGCAGTCACAATGGGGAGGGGCCTCCCTTGTTCCCGGTCCCACCAATGATCTCATAGTCACTGCCCCTCCCAGAGGGCTGTTCCATCCGTCTACACTTGAACGTGTCCGGAGGCATTGCCCCGCAGACAGTTCTAATCAGAAGCTGGGAGCTCTCTCTGATAAGGATAAAAGATCCCTAAAAGGCTCCTACTGTCAAGAAGTTTATTATCTACTGGAATGTAGTGTTTGAAGATAGAGGCTCTCAGGTCTCTCTGGTTTCAAACTGAATATTCCTGAGTCTTCTGAGACACTTCTTCCGCTAGCTCCAGGTTCCCTTACACCTCTGACTGGTGCCCTGTCATGTCCCCAGGCTCCACATGGTCACCTGCCTCCCGTCCATCTATCAGCAGGTCCCTGGCGTGTCCTCAGGAAACCCCATCGGCCTGAGCAGGCACAGAGGCGCCTGTGGGTTCACCCCCTATGATGCCCTTGCGCTGGACCTGCAGGGAGAGTGGACTAGGTGCTCTTACCTTTATAATCCCCTCCCACTGCTGCTTTGTTGTTCAGAGGCTAAGTCATGTCTGACTTTGCGACCCCATGGACTGCAGCACGCCCGGCTATGCTGTGCTTCGCTATCTCCCAGAGTTGGCTCAAACGCATGTCCACTGAGTTGGTGATGCCCTCTAACCATCTTATCCTCTGTCACCCCCTTCTCCTCCTGCCCTCAATCTTTCCCAGCATCAGGGTCTTTTCCAGTGAGTCAGTTCTTTGGATCAGGTGGCCAAAGTACTGGAGTTTTGGCTTCACCATCAGTCCTTCCAATGAATATTCAGGACTGATCTCCTTTAGGATGGACTAGTTGGATCTCCTTGCAGTCCAAGGGACTCTCAAGAGTCCTCTCCAGCACCACAGTTCAAAAGCATCAATTCTTCGGCACTCAGCTTTATGATCCAACTCTCACATCCGTACGTGACTACTGGAAAAACCACAGCTTTAACTATAGGGACCTTTGTTGGCAAAGCGATGTCTCTGCTTTTTAACATGCTGTCTAGGTTTGTCACGGCTTTTTTCCCAAGGGGCAAGCGTTAGGGCCCTGCCGTTCCCAGAAACATCCCAGGCCTGCTGTGACGAACACTGCAGGACAAGTCAGCTCCCAGACCCAAGCCCTCCTCCCTCAGGCTTACGAGTGCCCCAGAGGTTTTGGAAGACACATTTGAAGTCAACAGAAATTATTGCAACTGCTACTTAGTGAGCACATTTTATATACCACCCACTTCAGGTCTGTCTCTCGGGTGTACAAGAAGCTCGTGCCCAAGGGAAGCAATTGGAGAGCTCTACAGCCACGTCCAGTGAACAATTTTCCAAGTGTCTTCCCCAACCCCACGGCTCAGCCAGCCCTGATGGACACCCAGGCCAGGCAGCGGTTTCATGCCCTAAGCCTTGGTTTTCCCTCCTAGCCCTCTCCTTGAAGGCTTCAAGGGGCACAGGCACAAAGCAGTCTTTAGTGGGCTGAACAGCCAAGATGCACCCTGTCCAGGCCACCGCCTCCAGGCCCTGGCCAAGTGACTCTAGGACTGAGAAGGAAGCAAACTTGCCCCTCACCTCAGAGTTGGGACAGAAATCCAGCCACTAATTTAGAGCCTGGGCTCCAGCTGAGAGTCTGATGATTTCATTCCTGCAGGCTTCTCCTTTTGGTGACCCTTATTTTGGCCCCAGGAGGAGACTGGTGGGCTGCAGTCCATGGGGTCGCTAAGAGTCGGACACGACCGAGCGAATTCCCTTTCACTTTTCACTTTCATGCATTTGAGAAGGAAATGGCAACCCACTCCAGTGTTCTTGCCTGGAGAATCCCAGGGATGGGGGAGCCTGGTGGGCTGCCGTCTGTGGGGTCGTGCAGAGTCAGACATGACTGAAGCGACTTAGCAGCAGTAGCAGCAGCAGAATGTCTATGCCAAGGAGCTTCAACATGTACTCCGGGCACCAGGGTGCCAAAGGCTGACCAGATAGGAGGACATGCCCAGCGCAGCTCATGATGTCAAGAAGCTCATCCTCCCACCAGGACAGACACTAAACAAACACATGTGTGCAGAGCGCCAGCAAGCCCGGGGGTGGGTGGGAAACTGCACTAATAGGGGCTCCCCCGCTGCCCCTCCGGTCCGGTTTCATTCATTCGCTCTTTCATTTGCATTCTTTTTCCCTCCAGGAAACCTGCCCCTCCCCCCACCCATCCTTAACCTCTCTTTAATTCAAAAGCAAAACGTAAAGACAAAGGGAAAGAAAAGGGCCAAGAAGTAGTGGCCAGAGGAGCTGAGAAGAGAGAGTGAGTTGTGGACGTGCAGTGAAGACAGCCCTCGAGAAGGGGGTGGCGGCAGGTACGTGCAGCCGCAAAGTCAGGGGAAGTCAGGAGTGCACGTGTCCCCTTCAGTGAGCAGTCAGGATGTGGCTGGTGACGTCCCCAGAGCAGTGTCCTGGCATGGGCGGGGGTCGGGGGGGGGGGGCGGTGGTAGGAGCCACACAGGCCAGAGCTGCAAAAGGCCCGGGAGGCAGACAATCTTTCTGGAAGCCCGGGCAGAGGAGAGGGTAGGGGTAGGGGCTTCCTTGCACACCTTTACACAACACCGTCCACTTGAACTCAGGGGTGGTGGAGGCAGAGAAGGAATGTTTTTGTTGTTACTGGCGGTAATTTATCTGCTTCTTTGATGAGGGGGAGGTGTGTCAAGAATGTAAGGAACTTAAGAAATTTAAAAATTACTTTCCAGTTTGCCTGAAGCGACCCTGATCCCACCTACTGACCCAATATAATTATCCACCACTCCCCATGTCTCCCCAGAGGAGACAATGAATTCTATGTGAGTCTATGTTACATGCTAATGGTAAAGAGCAAATCAAGATGGAGAGGTTGAGATGACCAAAGATGAGTATCAGCTTTTCTCAAATTCTGGTCCAGCCTTCATCAGAGTCAGCCAAGGTGCTGGTTGAACAGGTAGCTTCCTGGACTGACCCCATGTTTTTGCTTAGTCGATAAGCCGTGTCCGACTCTTTTGCGATGCCATGAGCTGTAGCCCTCCAGGCTCCTCTGTCCATGGGATTTCCCAGCGAAGAATACTGGGGTGGGTTACCATTTCCTTCTTCTGGGCATCTTCCTGACCCAGTGATTGAATCTATGTCTCCTGAATTGGCAGGCAGATTTTTTTTTTTTTTACCACTGAGCCACCTGGGAAGCCCAGTCATATTTTGAACATTCATCCCTGTAGGTGGGGCCCAGAAGTCTACATTTTTGGTTCTGTATGTTGGTTTGTTTTTAGCACCGCAGCTGTGATTCTCAGAGGAGTTAAGTTGGAAACCTACAGGAATAACACAGGTGGTCAGGGGACCCGGTTGAAGTCCTCAAGGAATCTGGATGCCCCGGAAGAGAACTGAGCCGAGGCAGTACAAGGGGGAGGGAAGGTTGGCTGTGCAGAGGGGAAGTTTGGAGGTGGTCTCTCTCATCCCCCAGGCAGCCTTTCCTCATTCCATGGAAGGGGAGGTGAGGTCCAGAGATCTAGCGAAAGGAAGAAAGTTTTTAACAGCAACTGCAGGAGGAAGAGAGAACAGAAATCAGGAGCATAGAGGCTTACCAGGCCCCTTAACTCAGCCTGCAAGGCAGCAACACGGAAAGCTTCGGCCTGCGTTTCTCAGCTCAGGCATTAGTGACATTTGGGGCTGGTCATTCCTCACTGGGGGCCAGCCTGTACACCGTAGGTCGGTCAGCAGCATCCTTGCCTCTGGAAGCCAGTAGCACCCCCACCCCCAGAGACAACAACCCAAACCTCCAGGCACGGCCAGATGGTCCCTGGGGGACAAATTGCCCCTAGTTAAGCATCACTGACTTGGCTATTGGAGGGAAGGGGGAAGGCAAAGGGCCCGGAAGCTGAGGGTGTCGTTCGGAGATGGAACAATGTCAGAAAGCACAGAATTGGAAGACGGAAGGCCAGAGGGTGAGTAGGTGGAGTTTCCAGTGGGTGGAGGCTAAAGTACAGAAGGAAGAAGAACCCGGACAGCTGGAAGGATGGGAGGCTGGGTCAGGGAAGATCTCAGAGATTGGAGCCAGGATGCCAAGGCTCAGTAGGATGTGGCCATGGGGCTAGTGGCCAGGACGGGATGCAGGAAGAACGTAGCGTGGGGATGAGGTGGAGGTGTCGACACTTGCGCCCTGGGGAGGAGAGGGTCATGTGGAGTACACCATCTGTGGTTGGCTGGGGCCCAGTTCCCAACTGGTCGATGACTATTGACTTTATGGGAGGGGCCCACTGCCCAATCTGAGCTGCCTTTGAAAGAGCAATAGTCAGTGGTCTAAGTTCCCGGAGGCATTCTCTTCCCTCTAATTCAGCTCGTATCAGGAACACAGTTAGAGCTGCCCTGGGCCTCAATGTCACCACCATCTGATTAAAATGGCCCCCCAGTGCCAACCCAGGCCTGCCCCTGTTCGCGTCCAATGTGGGGCCCTTACCCCAGAGGGACCTGACCTCCTGGGATGCCTGAGCTTACTCTCTGCCTCTGCCAGATAATCACTTTGCTGGACAGCAAAGTGGGTTGGAGGTTTTCCTAGTACAGAGACCAACAGCACCTTGGAAGTTCTGAAAGAAACCCAAACCATTCAGCTCTTCTGTCATGAACCTAACCCTAACCCTAGAGGAACAGAAACTCCAGGGAATCAACAAGAAAGCGATCATCAGTTTTTTAAGCTGGAATCCCAGGGGTCTACCCCCTTCAGGGCCACTTGCTGGTGGGCTGGCAGAAGAAGCTTCAGGAGGAAAGAAGCCTCCTGGAGGGAAGAGGGATGGGCCAGCCTGATGAGCCTAGGGCCTGGCTCTCTGTCCTCTGCAGAGTAGAGTCCAGCCACCACACGCCAGAATTGGGGTCACACATAGAGGGGCTACCCTCAGAATCAGCTTTTGGCTCTGTGCCAGGCTGCCCTATAAGAGCAGAAACAAGCCCCCAAGTCACTTAATGGTTACAAGCCATTGCTCTGATGTGAGCCAGTCATAGTAGCTGTTGACTTTGAGTAAACAGGTCAACCTCTCTGGGCCTCAAGGTTCCTCATCTGTAAAATGGCCCCATCACAGCACCTCCTTCATAGGGCTGTTCTGGGTGAGCAGGGCCTAGATTGAGGGCCGGAGGAGGAGGCGGCGACAGAAGATGAGATGGTTGGATGGCATCACCAACTCAGTGGACGTGCGTTTGAGCCAACTCTGGGAGATAGCGAAGCACAGCATAGCCGGGCGTGCTGCAGTCCATGGGGTCACAAAGAGCCAGACGCGACTGAGCGACTGAACAACAACAATAATGTAGGCAAAATGAACATGCTGGGGCCCAGCACGCTCTCAGTGGACGGTGTCTGTCTTGTGATTCTCCTAGGAAACCCCTCCCAGAAAATCCAGCAGCTGGCTGCAGCCTGGGGTGAGCCCCAGCAAAGCTCTTCCCTCAACCAAGTCTAGAACTGAGGATAATTCCACAAGGAACTTACCATTTACCAGGAGAGAAAAGTAGTGGGTTAGGAAAATTAAGAGGATAAATAAGCCTGAAACGGGAATCCACTCTACAGAAGAAAAATAGCTTCTGAACACTTGAGAGACTCTTATGTACATTTCCATAATTAATTTGCTAACCAGAAGCCACTGAGCTGTTCATTAAAGCAGACCCTCAGATCCTCCAGCAAGGCTTTATTTGTTATGAATCAGCCCGCCAGGCACTTGAAAGTAACAGAGCTAAACTTCCTTTACAAATAATGTTAGAGAACGCAGAATGAGCCTTTATTGGAGGGATAAGATGAGGACCACGTGGCTAAATGTGAGTAATTGACAAGGTCCCCAGCATTCCTGTTGGGACATGGATTCATGAGGACTTATCACATGAGAGGGAGGGAAGAAAGGAAGGAAGGCGGAAGGAAGGGAGGGGCGGAGGGTGAGGAGGAAAGAAGTATCATGAATCAAGGCTTCTAATTAATCCAATTTCATGCATCTGAGTCCATTCTTCAGTCCATTCATATATATATATATATGCTTTTTCCCCTTACACTTATATATTTCTTTAATTCAAACTGACCTTCTCCTGCAGTAGTCTGAAACACCCATTTCAATACATAGTATTTTTATCTCTCATGAAATCTCGCAAGGCATATCTTTCAACGCTGGACCCATTTTCCTGGACAGACACCAGCACAGCGGGAATCAGCGCCTGAAAAATACTCAGAGATTCTCCTGCCTGACCTGGTGACCTTCAGAGGAGGAGCTGAAGACCCCAGAAGTTGTGACTCACTTAAAGACACTTACTAGAGAGCCAGGCTGGCTGGGGGCTGCCTGGAGACACAGCGGGGGGAGGTGACCTGTGCAGGGGAACAGGGTGACCCCACCCACCTGTCACCCTCCATCACCGCGTCCACTACTGCACCACCGGTCCCCACGTCCACTACTGCACCATCGGTCCTGTGCTGGTTTGATTTTTGTCTGGTCTCCTTAGGAATGCTTTCCTCATGCTCTCTTTCTCTCTCTTCCCTTAAGACTGGGACTTAAGACAACAAAATGACCCGGTTGCAAACTGGCTTCAGTAAGAGCCCGCCTATCCCTCTGTATGCTGCAGCTCAGGCAAAAATCTGTAATTAAGCATCTTGTCGTTAGAAAGATTAGTCAAAACCAGGCTGATCCCAGACAACTGATTGAAATCTCGTTCCACACAAATTACGGCACGGAAAATAATGATGGGTAATTAGTGCCCTTCAATCGGGGTTTTTATCCATGATGTCCCAGGCTGCATCCATCATCATGAGAAGAGAGAAGCTTCGCCAAAGCAGGAGGAGACTGCTGGGCACTGAGGGGCTGCCCCGGCACAGCGGGAGGGCCGGGTCCCCTGGCAGAGTTCCAGCCCACAGTGGACAGCCACTGGCTCTTCTTGTAGCTGTGTGCAGATTAGACAGAGGGTCCCCCTCTGGGCAGACCAATTCAAAACTTCAGTCCTCACCCCGGTCCTCTCAGGGGAGTGCCTTCATGCAGGGCCCCAAAATACCTAATGGCTCTCACTTTAGCCCATCTGGCTAAACTCTGGCCTCTGACACCACAAACAGATGTGTCTGGAGGAAGGACAGCTCATAATTTCAAAAGATGCCCCCAAACACACCTTGAGCGATCTTCCTTTCAATTGCTATTGGAGATCTGACATCCAGGAATCTAAACTCTTCTCGAGTCTGTTTTTATTTTCACCCCATAATACGCAGTGATACGGCATAAATATCCCACCTACTCTCACTGAACAAATTCGGCAGTTTTCAGATGACATTTAATCCTAGAGGTGCCGTGGTGTTGGGCCATAGACCTTAGTGGTTGGAGCTGGATTGCCTGACTTTGAATTCCAGTTCTGTCTCTCACATGTAATTTAATCTCTCTGAGCCTCAGTTTATTCATCTGTAAAATGGGGATGGTGATAATTATCCTGTGTATCTCATAGGGTAGTCCTGAGGATTAGTGAGTTAACACAGAAAAGAGCTTAGAACTATACCTGGGGAAAGTGCTCAGTAAGTACCACTAGCAGTTGCTACTAGCACTCTTTTGGTAATGAGGAGACAGTTTCCATTCAGTCTCTAATAAGTTCTGTCCCACAGCAAGCAAGCCTGTCTTGCTCCCTCTCCCCTTCCCATCATTCATCCATCGTGCATCCACCCATCCACCATTTAATCAGGCAATTGTGTGCTTCTCTGCATGCTGCAACTTCCACCGAGAAAGTCCCTTTTCAGACAAAGGGGTTCCTTATTCAGGCGCTACTAGAACCAACTGTTAGAACTAACCAGCCTCTCTTCTGGGAGCTGCCAACCAGCTCCAGCATTCTCTCTGTCTCATTCCCACACGCACACCGAGATGCCATAGGAACTGCCACATGTGTAAGGCTCTCTACCTGCTGGCCCAGCAGAGTGACCCAGAGCTGTGCTCGTGACCCATGCTGGGCAGTGTCTCTCCCTTGAGACCTTGGTGTCACAGCTGCCTCTCCAGGGACAAAGGCCGTTAAGATAGACATTTCCAAGTGTGAGCAAGGTCATACTTCACACCATGGTACAGCAAGAAAGACGAATATGGAAGCTGGCAGTAGAGAAGGGTGCCGGCCAGGGGCAGAGCCCCAGGAGCCTCAGTTGGCAGCTACCAGACAGCATGGCAGTGCCTATGTTCAGGGGAGCGATGATGCATGATTCCTTGCTGTGGCAGCTCAAATGGGGTGTTGTGACAGCTAACCACTCCCCCGCCATCTCATCCGTTCATCCACTCGCCCTCTCCCTCCTTCATTCATTTCAACTATTTCTTGAATATCCATGGTGTGCCAGATACCATTCTAGCCCCCAGGATGGATTGGTGTCCAAGGTGGACAGGTTTCTGTCCTCAAGGAGTGGCAACACTGTATTTCATTGACTTTAAGCTATACCCTTTTATTCACTTTTTTGTTTTTTTGGTCTAGTTTCTGTTTTTCTCCCCACATTTTAACATCTTGGCAATCAGAATGCATCTTGAATCGATGGCATGCCATAGCTTCATTTAATTAGCGGTTATAAAAATATGGTGTCTATGATGTCATAGATTTAATGAAATATGATAATAAGTATAGCTGAGATGGCCACGAGTTCACCAAAAGCAGCTTCACGTTCTGTCTAGACACAGGAAGACCACACTTCTCAGTCTCCCTTGCAGTCAACTGTGCCCATAGACTGGGTCCTGGCCAAGGGCATGTGGGCAAAGAGATGTGAGCCACTTCCCCATCTGGCCCATAAGAATCTCCCCTGGCCACTCCCTGCCCCGACTCCTCTCTCTCTCTGTCCTTCCCCATCTGCAGGCCACACAGGGTCCAGGTAGAGGCTCCAGGAGGGGATTCCAGTGCCCAGGGGCATGGCAGAGCCACAAGTTGGAAGGACCCTGGGCCCATGAAAAACTTCACGAAAGGCTATCCACCAAGCAGCTTCCCCAAAATGTTAGGTGGGCACGGTATCACCTGTCATGTTAAGCCACTGAAACAGGGGTTGTACTGAATATATGACAATAACCAGTGTTACCCACTCTAACAAACACAACCGGTAAAACAGCACAGTGATGAGCACTATGAAGAAGGCAGGAGGAGGAGGGGACGACAGAGGATGAGATGGTTGGATGGCATCACTGACTCAATGGACATGAGTTTGAGCAAGCTCCGGGAGTTGGTGATGGACAGGGAGGCCTGGAGTGCTGCAGGCCATGGGGTCACAGAGAGTCGGACACAACTGAGTGACTGAACTGAACTGAACTGAACTATGAAGAAAGAGAAGGGCCAGGGCACAGATGGCAGAAGAGAACAGTATCCGGACACAGTAGTCAGAAAAGGCTTCTCTGAGGAGGCGACAATTTTAGCAAAGCCGGAGCAAAGACAGGGTGAGAAGCATGGCGGGAGAGCTCTGAGTTGGAGGAACAGCAGAAAGACACGGGGAGGCCCGCGGACAGGGCCCTCTCCCAGCCGGTGGCACTTGGACCAGGCAGGAAATCGAAGCGCCCCTGCTCTGTCCCGGGGCCACCTGCCTGGGCTGAAGCCCCCAGTGATAAGGAGGTCAGTACTTTAGGTGGCAGCTGCTTCCATCTTTAGACAACTTAGATTTTTTTTGCAAGTTCTTTGTCAAGAGCCAAAATATTTCTTCTCTCTGGAGCTTTCGGTTATAGTTTGTACAACTCCCTCCCTCAGGACCTACGGAACAAGTCTAACCCGCTTCCACCTGACAGGCCTGCAGACGGCTAAAGGCGGCTTCCTGCTCCTTGCTGAGTCCTGTCCTCGCCGGAACACATCTCCTGGACCTAGAATCACTCCTGCTCACATTTTGCCCTCCTTTGAGAATAACCCATCTGCTCTGTTTACTCCTTATAAAAAGGAACATCAGAACAGAGCACAGGGACTTCCGTGGCAGTCAAGTGGATAAGAGTCTGCCAATGCAGCGCACATGGGTTTGATCCCTCGTCGGGGAAGATTCCACGTGCAGCAGAGCAACTAAACTCATGCACCACAGCTACCGAGCCCGTGCACTGCAGTGAAGAGTAGCCCCCACTCTCGGCAACTAGAGAAAGCCTTCACATAGCAATGAAGACTCAGCACAGCTAACAATTAATAAACTTTTTAAAAAAGACTTTGCCTTTCAATGCAGGGTGCTACGGGTTTGATGCCTGGTTGGGGAGCTAAGAACACGCATGCCTTGTGGCCAAAAAAAAAAAACCAAAACACTAAAACAGAAGCAATATTGTAACAATTTAATAAAGACTTTAAATTTGGTCCACATCAAAAAAATAAAAAGAAAAATCTTAAAAAAAAAAAAAAAAAAAGAGCACAGCCTTCAGGTGAGTTCTGACCAGTGCAGAGCAGTTCTGACACCTCCTTCATCCTCGATACCTTACTTCTGTTGATGCAACCCTAAATGGAATCGGCATTTAACTTGGCTCACACTGCTGACTTCTACTCTGCTCCTTGTGCGATCACACGCCTGAGGCTCTTTTGCCTGTGCTATTTATTCCTGGGCCTCACTGCCCGCTTCCTATGTGCATTCCTGCAGGGCAGTGTGCGGACCCAGTGAGAGAGACCACACTTCCATCCGCCACCTGGTCACAGCAGCGGCCCTTTGCATGTGGCCTTATCCACCGCGGGGATGACACAGGAAGCCTGGGGATCCCAGCATCCACTTCTCTCCCTGACTCAATTTTCCAGCCTTCATGCCAACGGGCAGCCTGGGCAGATGACAAAGAGATGTCTTAACTCATTGGACAGCTGAGAACCTGGCATTGCTGCCAACTGGGAACCCGCTCCTGAGCTCTGTAATGGTGACCATAGGAGGGCTCATTCTGTGCTGGTCACAAAACTACATGCACGACATTCCTGTCAACAACCTGTTATTCCCCCATTTTGCAGATGAGGAAACAAGGCCCAGAGGGGCTAAATATCTTGGCAGGGAACACATGGCCAGAAAGTGCAGGAGTGAGTTACAAGACGAAGGGGAGAAAGTTACAACATTCCTTGGTTCAATACAGCCAGGGCGTCCCTATCACAGCTTCAGGAAGGCAGGGGTCCTTTCCGCAGCTGCCCACTCCTCCCTGGGGTCACTTCAGGCCAGCCACACTGGCCTCCTGTGCCCTCCCACCACACCCCACCCCGTACATGAAAGCAGGGACTGTGTCTGCTTTCTCTGCTGTTCTCCACAATCAAGGACGCTTCCCAGTACAACAGATGTTCAGAAAATATTTGTTAAGTGAAGGAGACAGTGAGAGTTGGGTGGGATGTGAGGCTTACCCAAGGTCTGCCCCTCTGGCTGAGACAGGAGCAGGCCTGAGCCACAAAACAGAGCCAGAGTCAGGGCAAGGGAGCCAGCCAGCACCTCCGGAGCAGAGACCTCGCCCACCGTCCCACTGGAAGGACCTAACACTTGCCCTCAGTTCCCACCAAACTCCACTAGTCCTGGTGGAAAGAATTTGTGAATGATGTATGCATTTTTCTTACTTTTATTTATTTAAGTGCCCCAAACCATGTAATATGTTTGGAAGCAGCTTCGAGAAGCTAGCCTCTTAGATCCCCTGATCAAGAAATCTAGTTCTGAAACGTTAAAGAAGATATTTTAACACAAGAAGCAATGTAATCAATAAAAACCTGTGGGATGTAGGGTCAGAAAAAGCATGCCTCACCCTCGGAGCCAGGACCCTAACTCTGTATAAGTGAAAAAAAGCCATGACTGCTCCCTGCCCTCCCTGAGGGGACAGAAGCAGGCCCAGGCACAAGGGTTCTGGGCCCAGATCACCCAGGTTTGAATCCTGGCTTTGTCACTCATTGTCTGTGCTACCTTCTCCATGCCTCAGTTTCTTCATCTGCAAAATGGGTACTATAAAGATATTAATACTTACCTCTGAGAACTGTTCTGAGGATGAAATGACACAATAAATGGGAAACACCAACAGAGTGTCAGGGGAAACACTAACTGAAACTACCTGCCCTGGCCAGGCACCATAGTAACCATTTGCATGAGTTATTTTACGACAGGAGATCCCAGTAAGGAACACAGAACTAACAAGCCACCACCAACCGGAAGAACTTGGGAAAGGTCAAAAGTAGACAGGAAATGCCAGTCCATATACCCTCCCGGAATCTTTGTCGCTGGAATCCATTTTGGTTGAGTGATGTGTGCACGAGGAAGGACCCTGAATCAGAATGATTGGCCAGAGATAACCTGGAAACGAATCCCGTCACCATAAAACCTGAAACTGCAAGCCACATGGCAGAGCGTCTTCCTGGGCTCCCTCACCCTCCTGCTCTCTGGTGTGCCTTCCCAATGAGGTCAGCACATGCATCTCCTCGAACAATTCACTTCCGAGTGTCAGACAAGACCCACCCTCGGGCCCTGGAAGAGGTCCCCGTTCCCGCAACGGCAGCGCCTGTATGTGGTAAGTGCTCAATAAACATGCGCTGTTGCTATGATTCCCCAGAACTTGGGTGCAGGTCCTTCCAGCCAGAGCAGGAACGGTCTGATAATTTGGGTCTCAATGGTACCCCACTCCAGTACTCTTGCCTGGAGAATCCCAGGGACAGAGGAGCCTGGTGGGCTGCCGTCTATGGGGTCGCACAGAGTCGGACACGACTGAAGTGACTTAGCAGTAGCAGTAGTAGCAGTCTCTTCTAAAAACTGCATGTAAGAAGAAAGGCCGAAGCAGAAGTGACTCACTCCCAGGCTCCTGGGCCTTCCCTTAATCTGAGCCTTTGGGAGTGAGGAGGGGCTGGATTCACCAGGCTTGCCCTTGGAAGTGCTGTCACTTATCAGGAGGACTCCTCCAGATGGGGCATTTTGACTATTGATCTGATAAATAAACAGCCTGCTGGCTCGATCAAAATGTTATTTTGCATTTCAATGACTGCTCACTAATGCAACCTTCATCCCACCAAGATGCTGCTGGCAATGACACCAGCCCTGCCACTGGCTTGAGAGGTGGAGCCACCCCCTGCCAGTACCAAACAGGATTAGGGCCCTTCTCCCTAGGAAGTTCAGTTTCCTGGTGGCTCAGGCAGCAAAGAATCTGTCTGCAGTGCAGGAGACTCAGGTTCGATCCCCGGGTGGGGAAGATCCCCTGGAGAAGGAAATGGCAACCCACTCCGGTATTCTTGCCTGGAGAATTCCATGGACAGAGGATCCTGGCAGCTACAGCCCATGGGGTCACAAACAGTTGGACTGAGTGACTAATACTTTCACTTTCCCTGGGAAGTCAGAGTGGGGTGGGGAGGACAGCTGCTCCCGGAAGGGGAGGCAGGAGGATGAGCAGAAACGTCCTTGTCCTTGGTGATGGAGCACTGGAGGGGCAGGGGCTGCTGTCATGCCTGCAGGAAAGGCCCTTGGGGCGGCACGTGTGCCAGATTAGGACACCCCTGGGACCACAGGGTCAGGCCTTAGGGTCCCCACTGCTTTGTTGAGTGGCCTTGGACAAGCCACTACACTCCCTGCATCTCAGGTGCCACACTGGTAAACTGGACCCAAGAAAAACCACCCTATTTTCCTGGTTGGATGTAAAGACTCCATAAGAAAACAGACATGGAAGCCCTTTAGAGATTAAAAAAAAAAAAAAAAAAAGAATGCTGCTGTATTATTTAATGCAATAATTATACTAAATTTCCTTTCCCGGGCTTCCTGGTGGTCCAGTGGTTAAGAATCCGCCTTGGTTCAGGAAGATCCCACATACTGCGGGGCAACCAAGCCTGTGTGCCCCAACTACTGAAGCCTGCATGCCCCTTAGAGTCCGTGCTCTGCAACAAGGAGAGCCGCAGCAGCCAGAAGCCCGAGCACCACCCACTGCTGGACAGTAGCCCCCACTTGCCACGACTAGAGAAAACCTGTGCATGGCAACAATGACCCAGCACAGTCAAAATAAATAAATATTTTTTTAAATTTCTTTTCTTGTTTTTCCTTTCTTGTTTCGTGTTTGTGACCACCCGAGATGGCATATTAAAAAGCAAAGACATTACTTTGCTGATAAAAGTCCATCTAGAAATGGCAACCCACTCCAGTGTTCTTGCCTGGAGAATCCCAGGGACGGGGGAGCCTGGTGGGCTGCCATCTATGGGTTGCACAGAGTCGGACACGACTGAAGCGACTTAGCAGCAGCAGTAGCAGCAGTAGTCAAAGCTATAGTTTTTCCAGTAGTCATGTATGGACGTGAGAGTTGGACTATAAAGAAAGCTGAGTGCCGAAGAATTGATGCCTTTGAACTGTGGTGTTGGAGAAGACTCTTGAGAGTCCCTTGGACTGCAAGGAGATCCAACCAGTCCATCCTAAGGAGATCAGTCCTGAGTGTTCATTGGAAGGACTGATATTGAAGCTGAAACTCCAATACTTTGGTCACCTGATGTGAAGAACTGACTCACTGGGAATTGACCCTGATGCTGGGAATGATTGAAGGCGGGAGGAGAAGGGGACGACAGAGGATGAGATGGTTGGATGGTGTCATCGGCTCAATGGACATGAGTTTGAGCAAGCTCCAGAAGTTGGTGATGGACAGGGAAGCCTGGCGTGCTACAGTCCATGGGGTCACAAAGAATCAGACACGACTGAGCGAATGAACTGAACCGAACTGAACTTTCTTGTTTTGTAGGCACTTACTACGCACAAAGTACTTTGCACATACAAACTTATTTAATCCTCCCAATAACTCTGGATTTCTAGTCCTGTTTTACGGTGGGAGGATCTATGGGAGCACAGGTGGTGAGCCTCCCAGGCCACACAGCTGCTATGGTACATCGAAGGGTTGGTCTTGAATGCTCACCCATCCTGACACCCACTTTGGGGGATTCAATCACTCTGCCCAGAAGAAATGTGATGACTCAAAACAGCTACTTCTTCCTTTTCTTGGCCAGACAGGTTTTTAAAGGGGGCAGAAGAGAAACTCTTTCTCCTAGTGAGTCCTAGCTGGGAGGAGAGGCAGAAATTACTGACATTCAGAAAGAAGACAGCAGGTGTCATAGACACAATGTGTATGTCCTCCCCACAAAATACATATGTGGAGACCTAACCCCCAATGTGATGGTACTGGGGGCCTATGGAAGGTGACTGGGCATAAGGGTGGAGCCCTCATAAATCAGATCAGTGTCTTTATAAAGGAGACCACGGAGAGCTCCCTGCCCTCAGATCATGTGAGGACACAGTGAAAAGACTGCTCTCTATGAACCAGTAAGTGGCCCCTCACCAGACACTGAATTACCAGCACCTTGATCTTGGACTTGAAAGAAATAAATTTCTGTTGTTCCTAAGCCACCCAATCTATGGCATTTTGTTACAGCATCCTGAGCAGACAGACTAAGACCGCAGGCCTCCGCAAAAACACTTCTCTGGACCACCCAGGTATGGGGACCTGTGTCCCAAGGCCAGATACCAGGGCTAAGAGGATGAGGTGGCTGGTGAACACTCAGCCTGCTCAGTGAGATGCTAGGCCACTCAGAGATCTGAAAACTGGGCACAACTCATTAATGGGGGACTCGCAGAAGAGACGTCACACAGAACCAGAATTGCCAGGGCCTTGTCATTTCTGGGCAGAGCTACAGGGTGGTGGCCCTGAATGTAGAAAGTGCGAAGTGGATAGAATGGGAACCCAAATGTCAAGGGAAAGGCAGTCACAGGCCTCAGAGGCTCCTTTAGAAAGGACAGCCCACCCCTTCACCCTCTATGTGTCGTGGTGGGATTGAGGGTAGGCATTATCTTCCCTGATGGCTCAGATGGTAAAGAACCTGCCTGCAATGCAGGAGACCCTGGGTTGCGAAGATCCCCTGGAGAAAGGCATGAGTACCCACTCCAGTATTCTTGCTTGGAGAATCCTATGAACAGAGGAGCCTGTTGGACTATAGTCCATGGGGCCGCAAAGAGTCGGACACGACTGAGCAACTGACACTTCAGCTGTTTGACCTAAATGCCAAAATTGCTTTGTTCTTTGTCCTCATAGTATACACACACACACAAAGCTCCCCTTTTCAAAGGTGGAACATTTTGTAGTTTACATTTCAAGGTTTTAAAGAAATAAACAGCAACAAGGGTCTTCTGAGGTTCTTATTATGCTGAGCAGAAAGAGCCCAGTGAGTGATGAGGCTTCTGCTCTGGCTCCAAGGCTGTGTGTTCTTGAGACAGTCACTTGCCCTCTCTGGTCTCAGTCACTTCATTTCCCTTTCTGGAAAATGGAGACAGCCTAGCCATCTGCTGGAGGGGCCAGAAGACACAAGACACCAGAAAGAACACTGGTCCCAAGGTGTCCCTGGGAAGCAGGCCCCCGTCATAAGCCTTCTGCTCATCCTGGTTTCACAGGTAATTCAAGGGTTAAAAATGAAATCGCCCAAAGAAAAAGAGAAAACCCACATTACAAAAGGAAACACTGCCTGTTCTACAAGGCCTAAGATAAGACAACCTGGAGAGACTGGGAATCCATAAGTCTCCACTCTCTTCCCCTGTCATGTCCACCTGTCCCAGCCAAACGCCAGTCTGCCTGCTCCACACGACAGACCCCCTCCAGCCCAGGATCAGGGGAGCACGACTTCTGCACCCACATCCACTCCAGGGCTGCCTGCCCTGCCCACCAGCCAGCTCGGGCCAGGCTGAGCTGGGAGGAACACCAAATCCGGGCTCTCTCAGTTCAAGTCTCAGCTCTGCCCTTTCCTTCTTCCATGACCTTTAGCAGATTCTTGATGGTCTCTGAGCCTCAGTTTCTTCATCTCTTCAGTTCAGTTCAGTTCAGTGGCTCAGTCATGTCTGATTCTTTGTGACCCCATGGACTGCAGCACGCCAGGCCTCCCTGTCCATCACCAACTCCCGGAGTTTACTCAAACTCATGTCCTTTGAGTCGGTGATGCTATCCAACCATCTCATCCTCTGTTGTCCCCTTCTCCACCTGCCCTCAATCCTTCCCAGAGGTGGCTAAAGTATTGGAGTTTCAGTTTCAACATCAGTCCTTCCAATGAACACTCAGGACTGATCTCCTCTAGGATGGACTGGTTGGATCTCCTTGCAGTCCAAGGGACTCTAACAAGTCTAACCCATCTCACTGCCTCATGGAGTTACTGTGGGGACCAAATTATGATCTTATTTTCAAATCTTTGCAAAGTGTCTGCTTCCTGAAAAGTTGTCACACCCTCCCCATCATCCTCCTCACTCTGGCATTTCATAACCCTGGCTCCTGGAGAGGAGTGAACAAGGTCTTCAGGGCCATTGGTCCCACCAGGTGTCCCCCATAAAGGAAACCTGAATTTCTGAGCACTTTAGCATCCATCCAGGGAGCCATCACCAGGTCCTCCCTTCCCGAGGGAGGCAGGCTCACCCACTGTAAGGGGAGAGAAACCGAGAAATGGAAGGGTTTTTCGTGGGTAGGGGCACAGTCAGGATTTGAACCCAGGCCCTTCCAACTCCTGCATTCTGAGCTTGACCTCTGCCGTTTCTCCACCTCTCAACATCGTGATTCCCAATGGCAAAAGAAAGTTTAAAAAATACAAAAGCAAAATACTCAGCCAGCAAGCTTCAAAGCGGTCAAGGTCATGAAAACTAAGAAAAGTCTGAGAAGCTGTCACAGACCAGAGGAGATTAAGGAGATGCGACTACGGGATGCAGGGCGGCGAGGTGGGCTGAGTCCTGGAAGAGAAGAGGGACGGCAGTGCGAAGCGGACGAAGCCTGAACAGAGTTCAGCATTTAGTTAATAGCAACGTCCCATTGCCATTTTCGGCATTGTGACAAACACACCGTAGAAACGTCCAAAGTCCGTGAGAGGGAATGCTGGAAAGGGGTGCACAGGAACAGTCTGCAATATCTTTGCAAGTTTTCTGCAAAGGCAAAACTATTCTAGTAAAAAGTTTTTTAAAAAACTGGAAAAAATGTAAAAGCTCCAACTTTGCATCTTGAAGAAAAGATGAAGGGCCATGCGTGCTGACCTGTCTTTTGGATACATCTACCCCCAGCCACCCACTCCTCCTTCAGGGCCAGAGGCCTCCAGACAAGCCTTCCTCTTCCTGACTCTGCTTCTCCGCACACAGAGACCTGCTGGCACAGAGAGACCTTCTCCTCTCTCCACCACAAGTCACACACCAGTCTAGTCACACAGGTGATCACACACCAAACCTGTCACCTCAATTCCTACTGCTTCAGACTAAAGAAGTTGACCAGGAAAGTCCCCTGGCAGTCCAGTGTTTAGGACTCGGTGTTCTCCCTGCCAGGCCTGGGTTTGATCCTTGGCTGGAGAACCCGGATCCTGCAAGCCGCATAGTGTGGCCAAAAAAAAAGAAAAAGAAAGTTCACAAGAAGTGAAAGCCACAAGCTTGAAATGTGACGGTGACACGTAATAGTCACTTCAAAAGCACACACACACATACCCCACTGAAAACAACTTCAATGTTGGGAAATAAAGCCACACCCAGTGGGTTGAATTGTGGATGTTAGAAACAACAGGGACTGGAAGACAATGGTGAAAGCTGTTAGGGATAAAGCCCAGCCCCTGCCACGGTCTGCAAAGCTCTCCATGCCCTAGCCCTGGCTGCCTTTCCAACTTCACCTTCCATCTTCTCCCCACGATCCAGCCTCCTTTCTTGTCCCCACATATGCCAAGGGCATCATCACCTCAGGGCCTGTGCCCTGGAAAGATATACACGTCTATTCACAGTATAAAGAGTATGCATGGAAGATAGCATGCAAAAATGAAAAGAGAAACGATATTTGGGGAAATTAGCTGACCTTTCAAAAAACTTTTCTCAAACTATTGAACACGTACATGGTAGGAAACTGCATTAAAGACATGCTTTAATATCGTTCAGATGTCATTTACTTGCTGTGTGGCAAGCCACTTAGCCTCTCTGAGCTTCAACTGCTTCTTCTATAAAGTCGCTATTACATTCTGCTAGTCACAGGGTTGCTGTCAGGATTAGAGAAAATGAGAAGAAAGAGATAAGCACAGTATTTGGCACAGAGGGGTGACCTCCATCAGGGTCACTTCTCTCCATCACAGTCTGTTTTGTTTTGCTGTGGACTGAGGTCACCCCCTTCCCACAGCTTTTTCCCCCCTAGGGACTCCCCTCTGAAACCCTGTTGAACTTAAACCACAGGTAAGTTATCAATGCCGCAGTCTGCTGCTTATCGGGCTCCTGGAAGGCGGGGCCCGGGTCTCACTCACATCTGGACCTCATGGCACCTGGCTAAGTGCTGGGCACAGGCTCTCAGTGATGCTGAATGAATGAATGATTCACAGACCAAGGCAGGGGCGGGGGATGGTGGTATTTAGTTGTAGAGTTTTCATAGAAGTTTTGGGCGGAAAGGGACAAGAACACTCATGGAGTTCAATCTCCTTTCTACAGAGGAAGAAACACAGGTTCAGAGAGGGTAAGGAACTCACCCCAAGCCACTCAGCCAGGCAGGGCCAGGTGCCAGTCTCCACCAAGCCACGCCTCTGCCTCTCTGCAGCAGGTGCCCTGGACCCCAACAACCAGCCCAGGTCCTCTCTGTGGGGGAAGGTACAGACTGGAGGGAGGAGAGGGTTACAGAGTATCTCCTTCCAGTCAGTGATGGTGCTGATCAATCAACTCAATTAAATCTCGAACACGTCAAAAAAAAGTAATAAACATAAACAGCAGCAGAAAGTGATGACTAATAATCAAGTAAAATTGGATTACTTCCATGCTGACTGGTTAGGGCAGGGAGAGAAGTGAGAAAGTTCACTGGAGCCAGGGAAGAGAGAGAAACGGCAAGCTCAGCAACCCCAGGGGGCGCGGGGAGCCTGGGGAGGAGCTGCAGGGGCAGGATTCCAGACTCTTCCATAATGACACCTACCACCCAGCTTGGAACAATGTCCAGGTACTACTCCAAGTGCAGCCCTTACTTCATCTTAGCAGCAACCCTAAGAGGTCAGAACTACTCAGCCCCATTTTAAAGATGGGGAAACTGAGGGACACAGCAGTTTGGTCACACAGCTGGTGTAGAATAAGTGCTCATTTGGAGCCCTGTGGTCTAACACCAGGGTTTGGCTCTTAAGGACATGCTGTTTGCTCCCTGGGTTGTGGGGGTGGGGGTAGCTCTATGTGCCTGGGGATGAAGCACATTTACCTCACATAAAAAATAGTTACTACCTATTTATTTAACTTCATTTAGCACAAACTGACTGAGTCAAATAAATGAATGTTGATGATAAAGTGCCCAATACTGTTATGATAGCGTCACACCTGCCTATGAACTGGACCTTTGAAGCAGAAAGCAAGGGTGTCTAACCGTCCTCAAGGGAAGGAGGTCAGGGAAGGCTTCCTGGAGGAGGTGTCATCCTCTAGGCTGCCTTGAAGGACAAGTAAAGTGTTAGCCAGGCCAATAAGGAAAGCGGGTGTGGCATGGCCTCTAGGCAGCCCCACCACCAGGCGAAAATCACAGGTGGGAAACGGGAATAAGAATCAGAGATATCCTGGGATGGCTGGGACAGGGGTGTGTAGCAGCCAGGCAACTGAAGGCGTGACAGGCGTGACGGAGAGGCGGGAGGGGGCTCGTTCCAGAAAAATCCCTGGGGGCTTCATTAGGGAGCCTGGAAGTTGAAACATTGACGGGGCGGCTGCGGGGCTCCGGAGCATCTGCTGGGCTGCTGCTGCACACCCACACCCTCGGGGCGGGTCTGACCGGCCTGACGCAGTTCCAGCCGCACAGCCCTGACCCAGCGGTTCTTCGAGGTCCTCCTGCCGGCACCTCAGGGCCGCTGCTCCTCTCTTCCATCAAGGAAACTGAGGCTCCTCGCAGTCCCGGCCCCTTTTTTGGCCCACCCCCCTTTCTTTACAGTACAGATGCATGAGCAAAGCCGGCTATTTAAAGGAACCCCGCGGCTAATCCTTGGGTAAGCGGAAAATCTTTAAGCAAAGCTAATAATCGCCCCGTAATCCAGCTGTTACATAATTCTGAGTTTTACTCTACAGCATCAGAGCTGAGGTCCTCTGGTCCCTGCAAAACCTTTCACATGGGAAGTTTTACCCCTTTTACCCACTCTTTCCCCGAACCCTGCCCTCCCTCCGCCCCGCCCCTCTGGACTGCATTGATTTTCCCTGTTCTCCTTCACCCCTGGAGAAATTAAGATTCAGAATGGAGACAAAAGAGAACCAAGATCTTGATTTAAAGCTGGTAAATGGAAGGGAACAAAAATGTGAGATCATATTTCTTGAGCGTTTCTTGTCTGCCTGTCATTACACTAATTCTGCTTTTAAAAAACTCTACTATGTAATTCGGCTTTCCAGGTGGCACAGCGGTAAAGAATCCGCCTGCCAATGCAGGAGATGGGGGTTCGATCCTTGGGTCGGGAAGATGCCCTAGAGAAGGAAATGGCAACCCACTCTAGTATTCTTGCCAGGACAGTTCCATGGACAGAGGAGCCTGGTGGGCTACAGTCCATGGGGTTGCAGAGTCAGACTGAGTACAGCACTGTGTAAATAGAATTATATTTTAAATAATATTAGCTATGAAGTAATAGCAAAGTAATATAAGAACAGTACTATTCTTATATTCTGGTTGAGGTAACTTATACAGAGTAAATGAATAATGTATGAAGGGTGACCTTGACAGTATTACTAATAATTGCTAATATTTATTGAGAGCTTACCATGGGCCAGGTACCATGCCATCATAGCATTCAGACCTCCCAAGAACCTTATGAGGTTTATACCATTGCCATCTATAACCAACCGGGACCATCTGTAATCAACGGGCAGCTGATCTTAGGTTCTAAGACGCACAAGTATTGTATAGCACACACGGTCACTCAAACAAACCTTCATCCCCTTCCACACACACAAGTGCCTGGCAGAGAAGGGGACAGAAGGAAGACACCCATGAGATCCTGATGAAACAGAGAAGGATTCGCTCAACACCCTCTCCTGAGGGCTGCTGAATTGAAGGAGTCTCCCACCAAGATGCCCTTGCAAGTTTCCCCTCTTGTTTTGAACTTTCTTGGACACACACAGGCAAAATGGCAGCACAGCTCTTCAAGAGAAGAGCTGGAGAAATAAAAATCCAAGGGCTTAGGTTTGAGCAGACCTCTCTCTTTTCAGGACTGGCATGTGATGCCGAAAAGACCCCAGGACTTAAAGCCAGACCATTGACAACTTGGATCCTGGCCCCACCACTCCCCAACTGGCACTTTACCAATCCTAGCCTCCATTTCTCTATCTGTGAAATGAGACATCCAGGCTTCTCTTGCAGGTTTCTGGGGGGGGATTAAGAAAGCTGTTTATGCACACTGAAAACCTGAGAAAACATACAAGGTTCACAGAAAACTTAGTAACAGTGGTCACTATGGCGAGGGTGACTGTGAGACCAAGGACTAGGGGAGAAAGAATGACTCACTAGTCATTGCCTGTGCTCTCAAAGTGTTTGACTTTTTTGGTTATACATGTGAACATTAGCAGGCTTCCCTGGTGGCTTAGAGGGTAAAGAATCCGCTTGCAATGCAGGAGACCCAGGTTCAATCCCTGGGTCAGGAAGATCCCCTGGAGAAGCGACTGGCTACCCACTCCAGTATTCTTGCCTGGAGAATCCCATGAACAGAGGAGCCTGGTGGGCTACCGTCTACGGGGTCGCAAAGAGTCAGACACGACTGAGGGACTAACACCACCACCACCACCTCCCTGGTGGCTCATCAGTAAAGAATCCGGCTGCCAATGGAGGAGACACAGGTTTGATCCCTGGCTTGGAAAGATCTGGAGAAGGAATTGGCAACCCGCTCCAGTATTCTTGCCTAGGAAAAATCTCATGGACAGAGGAGGCTGGTGGGTACAGTCCATGAGGTCGTGAAAGAGTCAGCCATGATTTAACGACTAAACAAAACAATTACTTTTTAGAAAAATTTGAAAAATGAAAAAAAAGATACATATAGGGGCTTAATAAACTGGCAAGGAATGCAAGTTGCTTTAAAAGTTTGCTTCATTCTCCTGGCTCAGCTAAAATCATCAGAAATGCACTCCCTTGGCAATCCTGGGTACAGAGACACCCAGAACCTGGGCAGAAAGCACCTCTTTCATTTCCCCAGCCTTCCTACCATCTCCCTGCCCGACCCTCCCCAAACCCTCTCCCCACAGAAGCCCCCTCAGCTTGTTTGGCTAATGTATTCGCAAACCAAATTAGGGGCCCTGGCTCCCCAGGAGGTCCCCAAGCCAGTTGCTAGATGCAGGGAATTAGATACCATCTAGTGCTCAAATCCGATTAGGTTCCCCCCACCCCCACCCCACATGCAAAAGCCCACTTTCTAATCAATTTTACAAAGGGCCCTCTGCAGATAGACACTAATGGTATTGAGCTGAGATCTTTAAACCAAGTCTGCAAGAAGTTTGCAGAGATAAAATGTACACATTTTATAAGGAGAAGGCCTGTGGCCCCAGCGTCCTTCCCCTCAAAGAGAGAGGGGTGGGTGGGGTGGGTGGGGGCAGGTGGAGTGGGGTCACGGTGGGGCGGGGGACTGTCCACTACAGACAGATGCCATCCCTTCTCCAGGGACACCAGCCTCAACTTCTCTTTTTCCTCCCAAACTGAAGGCTCACCCCAGGTCATTCACGTTAAGGTTCCTTGTCATTTAACCAAACCAGAGGCCCAAGAAATGATCCAGCGACTGGTGTGTTCTCCTCTCCTAATTCTTGGTCCCCTACTCAGCCTCCCCACCGTAACCCCTGCTACCAAGCTGTCTGTGAATCTTGTATCTTTTGAGAAATTTTCCATGTGTATTCGTGCATAACTTTCTTTATCCCTCAGGGAAACCCCACAAAAGAAGCCTGGGTATCCCGTTTTACAGATGGTAAAATCAAGGCTCAGATTGACCAAGTACCAATTGGTGAGTGGTATAACACCTGGCTCTACCATTTACTACCTGCATGGGCTGCAGCATTAACTTAACCTCTCTGGGCCTCAGGCTCTGCAGCTGTATAATGGGGTGATAGCAATCTCCAAGGGTTAAAGAAATTGCTATCACTCCCTTTATATAGTTGCATCACCTGAGGGTTAAGAGCATGTGTAATGTGCTCAGAACATTGCCTGGTTGGGACTCAATGTTTAATAAAAGTGAGCTCTTACTTCTTTCCTTTACACCACCACCCTCACCAAATTTCTTGACACGCCTCAAATATTTTATAACTCTGACCCCTTTGTCTGGAATGCCTTTTCCCTCTTTCCTTGAGAAGCCTTCCCTTGCACTGTTTTCCCTCCTTCCTTCTTCCTCCTCAATGTTCTCCTGCACCTCGAGCTCTTCAAAAGAGATTTACTAGGCACCTAATGTGTGCACTGATGCTGAAGCTGAAGCTCCAGTGCTTTGGCTGCCTGATGCGAAGAACGGACTCACTGGAAAAGATCCTGATGCTGGGAAAGACTGAAGGCAGGAGGAGAAGGGGACGACAGGATGAGATGGTTGGATGGTATCATCGGCTCAATGGACATGAGTTTGAGCAAGCTCCAGGAGTTAGTGATGGACAGGGAAGCCTGGCATGCTGCAGTCTATGGGGTTGCAAAGAGTCAGACACGACTGAGCGACTGAACTGAACTGAACTGTGTGCAGCACTATGAATGCAGTGGCTGCCTGCAGCTCTGTAAATGCTTGTACCTCGGGGCATCATTTATCGGTTAAGTCCCTGAGGACAGAGACTGTCTCCTGCATCTCTGTGTCCTCACCGAAGGTGCCTGATACATCTCTGTGGAATGAACAAAAGAAGGAATCGGTGAGTGAGGCCAGCGGATTGGCAGCTGCCACCTGCGCTTTTTTGGGCCAAGGCCTGATGGCCCCTCAAACCTGCCTCCCGACCTGGGGATCCCAAGTCTGCTCTGCAGATGTCACTGCGGCTGGACACCCTGTCCTCGCAGGTGGCTGGTACCGTTGTGGCCCGCACAGTGTCTGCTGCTTGGAATCCGTCAGAGGCCTGGGTGGCCAGGAGCCACGGCCCAGTGTCAATAACCACCCAGCCAGGGGTTGTACCAGAGGGATTCGCAAGCCCTTTGCACAAGCACATCAGGTTGGGAGGATCTGTCGTGCTTCAGAGAAGCAGCCAACCAGCTGCCTCCACCCACACTGGGCTCCTTAGCTTTGGGCTGCTTCAGCTTCCGATGCCAGCAGCTCTGTGCCCTGTGCCAAGGTCATCAGGCAGTCACCGGTTACCCCTGCCCTCCTGGGGGCACCGAGACCCGCTCCTCCCAGATAGCACAGCCACTGTCACTGCTCAGAGATGAAGGCTGCAGCTAGTGTAAGCCAGGCTGGCCCTGCAGGACGTGATGTGCATCCCTGAGCTGCCTGTGTGACTGGCAGTGCCTCGATCCTCTGGTCTAAAAAGAAGAAACAGGGCGACTAGGACTAGGGATGCCAAAACCAGTCACATTTCTCCATGCAGAGGACTCAGTGCCCCTGGAGAGGGGCAGCCCCCTGGCCCCATCAACCACCAAATCTGGAACCGTGGGCTCCAAGGTCACACTATGTTCCAGCTTGAGACAGCCCAGGGGCTCTGGGTTCTTGTCTTGATCTGCAAAATGCAGTGAAAGTTACAACTGGTACTCAGGGAGGGCTTCACCCAGTGTGGTCTACTGACCAATAGCAACAGTATCACACAGAGGGTTTGTTCAATTCAGATGCCGAGGCTCTGCACCTGACCCATGGAATCAGGGTTTGGGGCATGAGGCTTCAACATACACTTTAATATGTTTTCTGTGTGTGCATGCTCAGTTGCTCAGTTATATCTGACTCTTTGCGTCCCCAAGGACTCTAGCCCACCAGGCTCCTCTGTCCATGGGATTTTGCAGGCAAGAATACTGGAATGGGCTGCCTTTTCCTACTTCAAGGGATCTTCCTTACTCAGGGATTGAACCCGAGTCTCCTACATTGTCTCCTGCATTAGCAGGTGGATTCTTTATCACTGCACCACCTGTGAAACCCTAATATGCTCTCTGTTACCAAGACAGAAGTTTGAGAACCGCTGTCTGTGAGCCATGTAGTGAACACTCGGAAACCTCTCTGCAAACAGAAAATGTGTTCTGACTCCTGGGGCCACTGGCGCATTAGTTTATCATTTGAAGAGTGCATCTTCCTCACCTGAATCTCCCAACAGCCGCTGGAGGCGGGCAAAGATTCTCGCTCATTTAGGGGGTCCACAAGTAGCGTGGAGTTACTAGGTGCAGACACTGTCCAAGGTGCTGGAGACACCACCGTGAACAAAACACAATCCCATTCGGCAAGAGGCTCCAGACAGATCATGTGCAAGTAAACCAATGCACAGCAGAGGACCCTCCCTACTCCTTTGTCCTCAAAGTATTAATGGGTCCTTAACATTGCATCAAGTTAAGTCGCTCAGTCGTGTCCAACTCTTTGTGATCCCATGGACTGTAGCCTACCAGGCTCCTCCGTCCATGGGATTTCCAGGCAAGAGTACTGGAGTGGGTTGCCATTGCCTTTTCCAGGGGATCTTCCCAACCCAGGGATCGAACTCGGGTCTCCCATGTTGCAGGCAGACACTTCACCATCTGAGCCACAGAATCAAGCATCATATACTGGAGAAGGATGAAGGGCCATTTTAACTAAGATGACATTTTTTCTAAGTTGCTTTCTTTCTTTCTTTTTTTTTTTTGTATTGGGGTATAGCCAGGTGGCACTAGTGATAAGGAACCCGCCTGCCACTGCAGGAGACATAAGAGACATGGGTTCAATCCCTGGGTTGAGAAGATCCCCTGGAGGAGGAAATGGCAACCCACTCCAGTATTCTTGCCTGGAGAATCCCACGGACAGAGGAGCCTGGTGGGCTACGGTCCGTGGGGTTGCAGAGAGTCGGACATGACTGAAAAGACTTAGCAGCACCAGCGGCATAGCCCATTAACAGTGTTGTGACAGTCTCAGGTGAACAGCGAGGGAACTCAGCCATACATATGCATGTGTCCATTTGTGTAGGGGCTTGAATGAAGAGAAGGGGGGAGCTAAATGAGCATCTAGAGGGCTAGAGGAGAAGCACCCCAGGCAAGAGAACACGGCATCAAAGCCCTTTTACACGTGAGATCAACTAAACATCAGAGAAGAATCCAGAACACAGCCCCCCAACTCCTAGCCCCAGCTCCACCCACCATCCCAGGTGGCTCTCTGGAGACCCTGGGCTTCTCTAGGCATCACTTCCTCCTTCTTCCCCTCCCCATCCAGCCCCTTCCCTACCCTGAAATTCCCCAGGGTGGAACAGGGTTGGTCTGTCCACTCAGCTCTATATATACAGAACCCCTGGCCTGTGAACTTTTTCACAGACCCTCACATGTTTGAAATATGCAAAATATTATTCATCCCCAATATGAAAAGGAAAAACATGCAAAATCAAAAAAGTTTTAATGTTTAATTGCTACTGCTGGTGCTACTAAGTCACTTCAGTCGTGTCCAACTCTGCGCGACCCCATAGACGGCAGCCCACCAGGCTCCTCCATCCATGGGATTTTCCAGGCAAGAGTACTGGAGTGGGGTGCCATTGCCTTCTCCGAATGTTTAATTAAATGTCCACAAAATATAACATGATGTCAACTTGCCTTGTTAATGATGTATTCATAAACATTTCATCACACCTGAAAATAATCGGTAGGTTAATTTTTTTTTTTTTGGTAAGAATTTCTGAGTTGACTTAATGATTTGCAAGAAATCAGAGGTTATTGTAAAGTCAATGAGTTATTTGCATCACCACAATTCCAAAGGGTTTTTAACCTTTCCAAGCAACTTTTACAATAAAAATCATTTTAGTGAGGTATTTAATACAGAGGCTGTGACATAATTTGTGAAGATTTTAAACACCCTTGTTGGGGAGCGTGCAAGGGATCCAAACCTGGCTCATCACCCAGGGCCCCCCGATCTGCTCCCAGAGCTTGAGCAGGAAGTGGCCATGCAGCCCAAGGGTAGACAGAAAGGCAACCTGCCCTGCAAGAGGTAGTCCGGGAGGCAGGACACCGCCATTCTATCCCACTCCAACTATGCCCAGGGGTAGCAGGGCGAACCCCTGGGAGCAACCTCCACCTCTGCAGGGGTCCATCATCACAGGGAAAGGGCCTGGCCTCCTAGGTAGCTGCTCTCCCAGGCAGGTAGTGAGCACAAGGTGAAATCAGAGGCACACACAAGAAAAAGAGGAAATCAGAGTGGGAGGAGTTCCTGCCAAGGCCCCACAGAGACACGTGAAAGGCAGAGAAGCTTGGCAGAGAAGAAGACCTAACTTAACCTTGGTTTGCCAACGTGACCACAGGCCCTTGGAGATGCGAGGCTTTGTCTGTTTCCCTCTCCCCTCTGGGATCTGTTTGCTAAAATTCATGGATGTCTCACCCCAGATTCACTAGGAAAAACTGCCGGGCACACTCTACCCTCTCCGATCACGCCCATAACCTCAGCATGTATGTGTCTGTGTGTTAGTCGCTCAGTCGTGCCCGACTCTTTGTGAAACTATGGACTGCAGCCCGCCAGGTTCCTCTGTCCATGGAATTCTCCAGGCAAGAACACTGGAGTGGGTTGCCATTTCCTAAACTCAACACTTAAGCTCCCAAACCACCTCACAGGAGAACTTAGAAGGCAGTTCCTCCCACTCTCTGGGCACTGGGCCATCTTCAAAAAAGTATTAATATTCAAAAAAAATATTAGTCTGACTACTACACCTCATTTATCATCTCTGGGTTAGTGACCAACTCGGCCAACAAACCAGCTCATGTGCTTGGTTCCAAATGACTTTTGTTTCTGATTGGGGGTGGGGGGGAGGTAAAAATCATTAAGGATATTCAAGACGCTGGGCTGGAGCCAGAGATGACTCTGAGCACCAGGGACCTAGAGGGGATACTGAGCAAGAGGGAGGAGAAGAGGGGGAGGGGAGGGAGACCAAGAAGGGGGAGGGGAAGAGGGGGAGGGGAAGGGAGACCTAAAAGGGGGAGGGGAGGAGGGGAAGGGGAAAGGAGACCTAAAAGGGGGAGGGGGAGGGGAGGGAGCCCTAAAAGGGGGAGGGGAGGGGGAGGGAAGAGGGAAGGAGAGGGGAGGGGAAATGAGAACTGGAGGAAAGGAGGGGATGGGAGGATGGAGGGAGGGAGACACAGAGAAAGGGGGGAGGGAGGAGGAGTTGGAGGAGGGGAGGAAGGAGAGGGGAAGGGGAAGAAGGCTGGGAGAGCTACCTGAAGTTTCCTGAGTGTGCGTGTGCTAAGTTGCTTCAGTCGTGTCCGACTCTTTGAGACCCCATGGACTGTAGCCCGCCAGGCTCCTCTATCCATGGGATTCTCCAGGCAGGAATACTGGAGTGGGTTGCCTTGCCCTCCTCCAGGGGATCTTCCCAACCCAGGGATGGAACCCATGTCTCTTACATCTCCTGCACTGGCAGGCAGGCTCTTTACCCCTAGCGCCACCTGGGAAGCCCCAGGTGAAGTTTCCTAAGGGGCTCTGCTAAAGGGGTGCAGTTCATACGAAGGTGTCAATTTTTCAAGGCATTTACTAAAAGATGACACTGAGTGGGCTGTCCATCCATTCATTCATTCATATTTATTGGCTACTTCAGTGCTCTGGATACTGCCTGGGAGTGAAAATAAGGTCTGTGATCTCAGGCAGCTTTTATTCTCTTGGGAGAGACAGATGATTCACAAGGATATAATACAATATAAACAATATAATACATACTTATAATTGAAATAATTTAAAAGTACTGTGTGATGCAGGAACACATTTACATGTGGTATGTGTGTACACACCTATGCAGACACATTCCCGTGGGCACCTCTGTGCCAGGAGCCAGCCCCTCCCTGATGGGTACCAACTGCTGAAGATAGATGTGGTCACACGTGTACACACACACACAGCTCCTCCTCTGTGGATCGTGTATGTGTGCTTGGTCGCTTCAGTCGTGTCTGTCTCTTTGCAACCCCATGGACTCTAGCCCACCAGGCTCCTCTGTCCATGGGATTCCCCAGGCAAGACTCTTGAGAGTCCCTTGGACTGAAACGAGATCAAACCAGTCAATCCTAGAGGAAATCAACCCTGGATATTCATTGGAAGGACTGATGCTGAAGCTGAAGCTCCAATACTTTGGCCACCTGATGCAAAGAGCCGACTCTGGATAAGACCCTGATGCTGGGAAAGATTGAAGGCAGGAGGAGAAGGGGATAACAGAGGATGAGATAGTTGGATGGCATCACCGATTCAATGGACATGAGTTTGAGCAAGCTCTGGGAGATGGTGAAGGACAAGGAAGCCTGGCATGCTGCCGTCCATGGGGTCGCAAAGAGTCAGACACGACTGAGCGACTGAACAACAAAATGTGCTTACATTTCAGAGGGAAAGGCAGAAGAGCTTTGGCTTAGAGTGTCCTGGCCCATGGTCCCCTTGCTGGTGACAGACCCTGCTCAGCTATGCATTTCACTGGGTGCATGAATGGCCCAGTGGCCCCAGGCTACAGTCCATGGGGTCTCAAAAGAGTCAGACACTACTTAGTGACTGAACAACAACATATATACATATATGTATATATACATGTGTGCATACACACTCACACACACACACTATTTGTTCTGATTCTCTGGAGAACCTGCAACCCCAGAAACCTTTTTCTCTTGAGAGCATCTTGCAGCCCTTCAGTTTCACAAATGCTTCAGGGAATGCTGCAGTTGAGGGTCAGAACTGAAGAAGGCTGTAGGCCTTGGCTCCCTCCCACTGCCCAGAAAGTGGGGCTACCCTCACCCTAAACCCTGGGGTGCTCTCTGTAGCAATGTGTCACTATGGATATGTGTCATATCCTATTCATCAGGATCCTTTAATCTGAAGGCTTCCCTGGTGGCTCAGATGGTAAAGAATCTGCGTGCAATGTGGGAGACCCAGGTTTGATCCCTGGGCTGGAAAGATTCCCTGGAGAAGGAAATGGCAACCCACTCCAGTATTCTTTCCTGGAGAATCCCATGGACAGAGGAGCCTGGTGGGCTACAGTCTATGGGGTTGCAAAGAGTCAGACTGAGTGACTCACACTTTCCACTTTCCAGGCTGGAAAGGCTGGAATGGGGATGAAGAAGGTGTGCTCTTTCATGGGGCTTCCCTGACAGCTCAGTTGGTAAAGAATCCACCTGCAATGCAGGAGACCTGGGTTCAATTCCTGGGTCGGGAGGATCCGCTGGAGAAGGGATAGGCTACCCACTCCAGTGTTCTTGGGCTTCCCTTGTGGCTCAGCTGGTAAATAATCCGCCCACAATGAGGGAGACCTGGGTTCGATCCCTGGGTTGGGGAGATCCCCCTGGAGAAGGGAAAGGCTACCCACTCCAGTATTCTGGCCTGGAGCATCCCATGGGCTGTACAGTCCTAGGGGCCGCAAAGAGTCGGACACGCCTAAGCTCTTTCACGAATGGCAGTCCCCAGTCTGTTTCAGGCTCCCCTCTTCTCTTTTGACACAAGCTGACACTAGGGGTTGAGCGCTTTTCTCCTCTGGATCCTCTCACAGGAGCATCTGGGGCTGCGGTGGCCGGTACAGTGGCCTGGCCCTGAACTGCCGTCACCACGACGGGTAACAGGAGCCTTTCTTCTCAGACATGCAGCTGAGACATGCATCTCCCCCCACTCCTCCTTGCAGGAGGCCAGGGGTGGAATCCAGGGAGGGTGAGGATGGCGCTTGGCCAAAGCAGAGAACTCTCCCCTCTCTGGGATTTCCAATCAGCTGCCCCTGGAACATCACAGAGCAGAGCTTAAGGGGGAAGAGCTTGCCTGGGTGGACGGAGCCCCCCTCTCACAGGAGCCTCTCCCTTGAAAAGTATCAGCTAGGAGCGCTTGCATCCTGTGTCCAGCACTCGCTGCCCAGGTTCCCTACAAAGCCTGTGGTCTAGCTGGTGGATGCCTGGAGTCTGGGTTCTGGGTCCTAGGCCAGTGGTTCCCCATTTTTCAGTCTCACAGAACAAACCCCATTCAAGCCACTACCACCGAATTTGGGAACCAATACAAAGTTGACTATTCTGTCAAGTAAGAAGTTTAATGGGGGCTGGGGTTGGGGAAGAACCCAGAATGACAATCATTTCATAAAAGAAGAGCCATTTTCTTAAAAAAGGAAAGAAAGAAAAGCCATTTTAGCATCCCAAATGAGGAAGGCCGTCATCTCAGAATCATGGAGACAACCTCGCCCTTGAAGTGACCGCCTTTAGAAGGCTCCGCTGCTACTCTTCCTTGCCTCATTTTGTTCTTATCTCTAACAGCCTTCAGACCAGCCTCTGAGGTCCATCTGCCGCTATTCGGGGTTCTCTGCCTTTCTCCCCAAGTTATGTTCTTGGCTTGCCATTTTCTTATATAGAACTTCTGAATTTTTACCTTTCCCAGAAGGGCTCCTCTGGAAGTTTTCCCAGAAGCAAAAAGGGCTCCTCTGGAAGTTTTCCCAGAAGCAAAATGCCAGCGGACGGCAGTACAAGAAAAGGGGATTTAAACACCCACTTTTAGGGCTCCCACTGCAGGCTAATTCTCAAGAGCAAATGATGTTCCAGCAGTTGGGATGGGGTGGGTGTCCTTCTTCCCTTTTGCCTCCAGCTAGACTCTCCAAAGCTCTGGCTTATTTGGCCCTCCTGGCTGAAGCAGCATGGGTTCTGCTCGGTAATTTGCAGATCTGCCTGGTAACACGGTAAGTTACAGGCATCTTGCTGGGCCGTGACTCATTCTGCACGGAGCAGGCACTGAACCTGACCCGTGGCTACCGCAGTTACCCAAGTTCCCCCGGACACCTGCTCGAACCACCCCGCCCCCGCCCTGGCCTTGGTGCTCCAAGTCTGCTCTACCAACAGTGGCAGCTGGTCAGGAGCAGCGGGGCGTGACTGTGAAGTCAGGAGACCACTTGTGACCGACTGATATTTATACACCCAGAGAGCGCTGTCCCCTTCCACGTGGTCACCTTGGGCATCTCTTCCCAGGTCCTGGCGATGCTGTCTTTGGTCAAAGCATTATTAAAAGCCCCTCTTGGGAACTGCCTTGAGAGCCAGATTATCTGAGACAGTCACACACTCACTTTTTCTTTGTAATCAGAAATCGCTTTGTCACCCAGCTAATTCCCCACACTTGCCTTCCAATGACCTTGGTTGCATTGAAAATGAAATCCACCCCCTTGGGGAGAAGACTTGCCAGCAGCAGGCATGCTTAGGGAAGATGATACAGATTTTGAGGGCCCATCACGGAGGAGTGAGGGATGGAGACACTGCTAGGCTGTGCCTTGCAGGGAGTCAAGTCTCACCATGGTTAGAGACTTGATTCACCCAGCCCTCCCATGTACCCAAAGAGCTGGGTGTGCTATTATCCCCATTATCCAGAGGCTAACGTCTAGTTATGATGACAGATCTACCAAAGGGGCTAAGCTAGGGCCTCAGACTCCCACACAGGGAGCTTCCTGTTGGACTGGTCAAAACATTCCACCTGTTTAAATCAAGATGTGAGTGCCGATTTAAAAAAATTAAGTAAAACATCTAACCAACAGATCATCCAGTCTCCTCCCCTTGTGCACAGTCATGTGACCATTTCCTCCCAAATGATCGGCATCTGCTGATTGGACATCTCTGCAAAGAGGGAAGACTGGAGCTAGGGGACACAGAGAGGCCTGATGGTAAGTTGGGTCCCCAACTTCTGTCCCCAACAAGACACTCTGGGGCCTTGGGGTCTGCACCTGCAAAGGGGGATTAGGATGGCCTTCATCCACCTATGCAAACGCACCCTTTCTGCTCCCCTACACCCCTTCAACAACACAGCAGAGGCCGAGCTGCATAAAATGCAGGAAGGCAGTGGAGAGACGGTTAGGAATCACGTAGACCCTTATCTGAATCCGACTCCACTGTCCACTAGCTGATCAACCGTGCAGTCAGTCTGGGCTTTGGTTTCAGTGTTTGCACAGCAAGGTATCCTGGGCTGTTGCAAGGATTCGGTGAGCATGTGTGTCTGATGCCTGAGAAGGCTGTCTCTGAATGAGATGCCCAACCCTAAGCACCTCCAGTCCCAGATGAATGTCCCCTTACTGCCAAGGGTGAGCCCTTGGGCACCCTCCCCTGCAGCCCTGACCCCCTCCCACCCCTAGACCCGCCAAGGCAGTGAGCAGCAAAGTGGAGACCACCCAGTTTCTTGACTGCCTCTAAACTCTGATAATATAAACAGTGACAAAAAGGGGGAGCAAACAATTTCCGACAGGGAGCAAAGAATACAAGGGGAACCATTTGTCACCCACGAGGGTGTCCAGCAAAGCAGACAGTGAGGCAGTTCTGGGTTCAAATCCTGGCTTTGCCTTGTTATTAGCTCTGTGACTTTGGGGATACTACTCAACCTCTCCGAGCTCTGGTCTTCTCATCTGTCAAATGAGAAAAATATGTGTGCCTACTCTCTAGTGCTGAGGGGGTGCAAAGACAAAAAAAAAACATAAAAACGTGCAGTGCCGTGCTTGGCATATAGTAAACACTTAGATATGTGTTAGCTCTTAGGGTGAGTGAACCAACTTTCTAATAAGTGCAATTTAGCTCAGGAGGTGCTGCCCCATGCTGTAAAGGTCAGAAGTAAAAAGGTGAGATGCTGTCCAACGTGGCCCTATGCAGGTCCACCACCTGCTCCCCACTGATGTGAAATGAAGGGTTTTTTTTTCCTAAAGGGCAAAGTGTACAACAGCGAGCTCAATCCAAACAGATTCTCCTTCCACTTACATACCCCTAACAACGGAGAACTCACTGCTCAGAAAGACAGTACACTTCTGAGGACCAAACATCTAGGTTAATCAAAGACACTCTCCTTTGCCCCAAATTACCCTACCCCCAATAATTCTATTATGGAATGAATCTAAAGCCAGCAACTTCTGACTTCTTAAAGCAAATACGGATCTGAGACTAAAGCCAAGATTCCCACGCCAGGGTCAAACTCTGCACAGTGTCACGAACTTTGCTGACACCCCAGATTGGGTACCTGGTGCTTTGGCTGTTTTGTGTGGGAAGAGGTCAGGATGCGGGGAAGGAAGCAGAGAGCTGGTAGCCCCAGGAAGTTCTGGTCCCTGGCCTGGCCCTGAATAGAGTCTTGTGGTCCTGAATCTCCCAGTGTAAACCCCCCACCACCCTGAGGTATCCACAGGATGGGCGGCCCTAGGCCCCCCAGGCAGCCTCTGGAGGCAGCATCTACCTGTGACCTTGAATCTGAAGGCCCGGCCCAAGGAATAACAATAAGAAATGTCACCAGACACAGCTCTCTTTGAGGGGTCCCGACCTGGGGAATTGGTGTCAGAAGACACGCGGAAAAGCCAGATGGTATGTTCCAGGGTCGCAGTCCACCACGGAGAGAAGCCCAGGGCCCCTTTCATGTCCTTTTCCAGTCTGTCTGCGCCAGGGAGGTGGGGTGGGAGGCAGAGGAGACACAAGATTAATGGTTTCCGAGGCAGGGGGCCAGCCGCCCACTCGTCCAATCACGCTCCTCCAGCGACTCCCCCAACCTGGCTCTGCCAGGCGTGAAGCCGAGAAAGACTCTGGGAAAAGGGGGAGGCCAACCCTTGCCTGCCCAGGAGAGCCGGGCTGCCTCATCCACTGTCAGCTCTACCCCTGGGAGCCCAGCCTGCAGGCAGACCAGCACCAGGTTTGTCTCAGCAGTTGCTGTGGGCCGAGGGATGACCCACCCTGGCGTGCTGAGCTGAGCACCGCAGGGGCCAAGGGGGAGCAGGTGGGCAGGGAAGCAGAGAAGGACAGAACTCTTTCTGGAAGTCCGTCTGTCCAGAGCAGTTGCTTCCAAGTTTGTAGAGGATCCTTTTTTCATTT
Source organism: Bos grunniens (assembly GCF_055505025.1). NCBI lineage: Eukaryota > Metazoa > Chordata > Mammalia > Artiodactyla > Bovidae > Bos > Bos grunniens. Next base: position 15,559,030 of record NC_141174.1, read on the forward strand.
TGATGTTTTTTCTTAGGCGCATTTGTGAGCATGCTTGCTTAAGTCAATCTCCTTAACTTTTAAATTAAAATTGTTTTCATAGAGAGCACATACTTCCATACAACCAAAAGGGTAAGGTCAAAAGAAAAACATCTTTCCCAATTCCAGGATTCCTAAGAAGGTTCCCCAGAGGTAACTCAAAGGACAGCTTTTTGTGTCTCCTTCCAGAAATTCCCAAAGCATATGCCCAGGATTTGGAACTTAAAAAATCTATACCTATGATTTGACTATATATGTTACTCAGCCATCTGCTTTTTTCCACTTAACTCTATGCTGTCTGTATTTCCAAGGGCTTCCCTGGTGGCTCAGGGGTAAAGAACCTGCCTGCAATGTAGGAGACGTGGATTCAATACCTGGGTTGGGAAAATCCCCTGGAGAACGGAATGGCAACCCACCCCAGTATTCTTGCCTGGAGAATTCCACGGACAGAGGAGCCTGGAGGGCTACAGTCCGTGGGGTTGTGAAGAGTCGGACACGACTGAGCGCCTAACACTTTCACACTTTTCATATGAACCTTGGGCTTTCCTGGTAGTTCAGCGGGGAAAGCATCCGCCTGCAATGCCTAGGAGGGTTTTTTAACATCAAAATTTTTCTTTCCCCTCTATCATAATCCTGGTACCTGTATTCTTCATCAGTTGGAAAATACATAGTAAACTCACAATTCAGTCATACTTTAACATGAGTTTGCAGGTTTCCTTTCAATGATCGCAGAATGTTTACAGATAATGCTTGGGCGTCGTGGACTTTGTGAGGTCCTGACAATATCCCTGTGTGAGCATTTAATAAGCACTATTGTAATAAAGTTTCCCATAGCCCTGTAAGGGAAGGGTTATCATTTCTATTTTTCGGACAATACCAGTGTGGCACAGAGAGGTTAGGTGACTCATCAAGACTGCACAAGGGGAGCCAGGGGTGCCGATGAATTCAGCCCAGTCTGACATCAAAGGCTCTGCCCTCTGCACCGCATCACAGAAGGGCAGTCTACTCCTGCGGGTCCACTAGCGTGAGTCAGGTGTCAGGAAAGGATTCCTTCTCCTTCCTCCATCGGAGGCCTCTATCGCCAGCCCGGCCAGGTGTATTTATGAATACTGCAGACCCTGATGCTGACATCAGGTCGGGGCTGGCCAGTTAGGTGCTGACCTCGGCCACGGACTGCAGCAGCTGGGGTGCTGCCTGAAAGTGCCCACAGGGTGGGCAACAGGGCAATGCATTCTTTTTTTGTTTGTTTTTGGTGCAAGCCATGGAGTGAGACACCAGGAGGGCACGTGGGAGCCAGACAGAGGACGTGGTCTTTACTGCCACCTGCCTCAAATCTCCCACCTTCTCCTCCACATGCGCTGGGAGAGGAATTCCTTGCCGTCTCCATCTTGGTCACCAAGATCAGAGCACCACCTAAGCGATGTGCCAGGAAGGAAGCGGGCCCCCAGGCCTGCATCGGGGACGGATGGCAGGGGAACCATGCGGCGGGGAGGTCTCCTTGCCTAGGACCGCCAGCTCATCTCTCATCCTGCCGGTTTCCATCTATTGAAACCCTCAATTCTCTGATATTTTAAAAAGGTTGGAATTGTTGAGTCTGTCCAGCACCCCTACGATTCTCTGTCTGGCTCCCGCAGTCTCGTTGCTGACCTGGGCATGTGCACACAGTGTGACAGCGGAACAGAGAGACAGTGACAAGCCCTGGTTGGTCCCGAGGCTCACAGATCAGGTCTTCCGGACCATGAGGCCTGGAAGCCCTCCCTGAAGCTAGAGGACCAGGAGGGTTTACATCAGAAAGTCAGGCCGTGCACAGCCCAGCGTGGGGCGAGGCCTGGCCTGGGTTCTGCACGTGAGCTGCAGGGCTATAGACAAGGCCCTCACCCGCCCAGGGCCTCAGTTTGCCCATCTGTCAAATGCCGGCCAAGGCAACCATGAGCCTCCTGGGTCTTCCCCAGCCGGGAAGGAAGGATCCTGCCCCCAGCGGGGGAAAGATCTGCCTTCTCCCTCTGGGAAGTAGGGAGTCCCACCTACTCCCCATGTGGGGCACTCAGGGGCTGAGTGGGCTTGGCCTGGCTGCCAGGGGTCCCTATTTTCTGGGACCCCTCTGACCAGGTAACTTTAATCTCCTGCCATAAAGGTATTCCATGCAACATCTAGATGTCATAACGTGTAACATTTTTTAGACAAATATATTTACAGACCCCCTTCAAAAAAAAATCCATTTCAGACCACTGTAACTATTTTCTTTTTTTTTCACTATCACCACCATAAAGCACTGGCAGAGTAAAGACTTAGGAAGTCAGGAGGGGCAGCAGAAGGGTGAATAAGGCTGACAGCCATGGGCACACTTGGGGCATCTAATCAGGCCAGGCTGGGGCCCTTCCCAAGGCAATGAGAGCCTTTTTACTGAGGGGTGCCAGTCCCGAGGGGGTGGGGGCAGGCAAGGCAGGTCCCCCACTGTGGTCCCTAGTCCTTCCTGGGATTGCTTTGCTGGTCAGGGGTGGAGCTGGGGAGGAGGACGCTGGATTTACACGAGAGAGAAAACCTCAAAGCCAAACCCAGGCCTGCTAAACACCGGCCACAGCATCAGACAAACCAAAGCTGGCTCCCTCTCCCCATGCCCCAAAGGCCACGTGCAGGAAACTGGCCCTTGGCACGTCCTCTCCGCACAGGCTGCGTGGAGGCCCTCGGAGGCACCGGCCAGGGGCCCGAGCTCCAGCTCAGGCAGGAGGACCGCTCTTGGCTGCTCTTTCCCAAGAAGGCTGACGCTGTCCTGGGCAGCGGAGCTGGGAGCCGCGAAGGGGTGGGACTTCATTCCTCTTCTTGCCCAATGGGCACGGATGTCCACACTTCTGGAGGCCTTGACCCTCTTGCTCAGCTGCCCCGGGGTCAGCTCAAGAGCCACGTGCCCTTCTCAGGGCTGTGCTTCCCCTTTCTGGGGCAGCTTGGGACCACGTTATCAGGGCGGGGGACATATCAAGAAGGGCAGGTCTGGAGGGCTGCGCTGTTTCGGCCAGACCTGGAATTGCAGCCTGGCTCTTCAAGTGGATCCCCTTGTCACTGTGAGCAATTCGCTCAACCTCTCTGGACCTCAGGGTCCTCTTCCATAAAAGGTGGATAGGGACCCCTAATTTACTGAGGCGTCACTGATAAAGAGATCATGCCAGCGAGCCCTGATCAAATACCAACAAAGCAGCTCCCTTCCCTTCCAAGTGGCTAAGATCTGGCACTTCCCGAAATCTACTCACATGGCCCAGGGACCATGTGACACTCTCCCTCCAGCATCCCTGAAGGCCAGGGTTCCTGCCTGCCCACACTCACATACCACCAGGCCCCTTGAGTCTGGGAACGCAGGGGCCCAGCCCATGGCTGCTCATGGGCATGCTATAACAGCAGCGGCAAGAGCAGGGCATGGGGGCCCCTTCCTGGTCCCACCTGCTTGCGGGGACCCACTCAGAACTGCAGTAACACAGGACAGAAAGCCTTCTGAAGACTTATCAGGCTCTAAATCCAGGCTGCAAGGATGGTGCTGGGCAGACGGAAATATGGTGGCCTTTAGAGAACCAGGGCATGTGTAAGTCAGAGGGGTGCTCCAGTGTGTCTCAGGGCTCAGGACCCCCCAGCCCCTCTAGGCCCTGAATACTCACAGCTTAACCCCCTGCCATGTATTCCCTGGGGAGAAACAGAAAAACTAGTTTCAGACCTCACCCACTCCCTCAAGCAGGCACTCTTGGTCAGTGGACCACCTGTGCAACTGTACAGGTGGCCCACTGTCCAATGCACAGATTTTCTCAAAAAGTATCCAAGCTTTCACCTTGTATTTATTGAAGGTTCCTCCACACCTGGCCCTGTGCTGCAGATTCACAAATAAATGGGACTCAGGCCTTTAAGGGGCTCGGGGTGATAGGACACACTCACGAAGAGGTGGGAAGGAGGGTGTAATTCTCAAGGCTGCCTCCTCCTTGGCAAAGTCATTTCTCAACAAACCAGGGATTCAGAGAATGAAGCGAGCTCCCATTGACGAGATGCACCCTTGGTCTGCAAAGCCATGCGGGTCTAGCTAGTCCCATGTCTGCAGGCTGGCGGTCCTCTCACCGCTGAAAGCAGGCTGTCTGTGACTGACTCTCTGAGCTGGGCCTCTCGATGCCAAAGGTCTGAGCCCGAAGCAATTTCCAGGGAACCGCCAGTGCAGAGACCTTCTCTGCGGCCAGAGAGGGCTGGGGTCTGAGAAACCGGTTGAGATGGAGTCTAGGACAGCCTGGCGCACTCTGGCCCCCTCCTGGGCCGCTGCTGCGCTGGGAGCTGTGGACCACAAGCTCTCTCCTTCCCATTCTCCTGCAGCTTCCCCAGCAATTGCAACATGGCCAATGTAACCCCAGGGCAAGCTGATTACAGCATATGCACTAACGTGGAGATGCTCTGGAATAAATATTCCCCCCAACTCCCCAAACCAGAGGAGCCCTTGCCTCCTCCGGCATGACTGCGCTTCCCGGCATTTCCAGGAAGAGGAGCCGCCCCCTCATATGATCTAAGGGACCCACTGCAGCCACCTGGAGTGTGGCTATCCTTAGCATCTGCTCCATTTCTCTCCTGACCTCACCTGTGCCCGCCTCACCCATTCAGCACATTAGTGACTGCAGGGGTTCCAGTTCCTCTCCTGGCCTGGAGGCTTGAGCGCACCTCTCCACCAGGGCCCTTCCCCCCTGGAAAACGAGTGCTTTCTGCCTCCTGCTTTAGACTACTACAGTTAAACCCCATGGGCAAGGGTTCAGTAGGGAAAAAGCAATCATCTTACTGTCTAAGGAGAAAACTCACCTTCTGCTATCCGGGAAGGTCATGAGTTTTGATAAAATTTCAACAGGGACATGCCTGGAGCCGTGGGAAAGAAATACTAAAAAAACAGCCAACATTTCTTGAGCACTTACTCTGTACCAGTGTCTGCTTTAACTACTTTATATTGATCAACTTTTAATCTTTACAGCAATGAAGGGGGTCACTGATGATGAATCTGAGGCACAGAGAGATTAAGTAACTTATCCGGGATCACAGAGCTGGGATGTCATGAAGCCAGACAACAAACAGTATGATGGTAAATATTTAAGAACTGGCTGGAAAAGGCGGACTGATTTGCCTGCTTCTGTGGTATAAATACTCCCATCGTGGCCAGTTTCAAGCTACCAGTGTGACATGACTCGTGCTCTGCTGCTGTGCAGAGATAGGCAGTAACATAAAGTATTCCCACCATACGCACAGATTAGACGCAAATTTAGTTCAAGTACATAAAGGCAGTAAAATATTAGAAGTAGTGACTTTTGCTTTTTCATCCTGTTCATGGGGTTCTCACGACAAGAATAATGGAAATGTTAATGACCCAGATGACCACGATGGTGTGGTCACTCACCTAGAGTCAGACATCCTGGAGTGTGACGTCTAGTGGGCCTGAGGAAGCATCACTATGAACAAGGCTAGTGGAGGTGACGGAATTCCAGCTGAGCTATTTTAAATTCTAAAAGGTGATGCTGTTAAAGTGCTGCACTCAATACGCCAGCAAATTTGGAAAACTCAGCAGTGGCCACAGGACTGGAAAAGGTTGGTTTTCTTCCCAATCCCAAAAAAGGGCAATGCCAAAGAATGTGCAAACTACCATACAATGGTGCTCATTTCACATGCTAGCAAGGTTATGCTCAAAATCCTTCAAACTAGGCTTCAGCAGTATGTGAACCAAGAAATTCCAGCTGTACAAGCTGTGCTTAGAAAAGGCAGAGGAACCAGAGTTCAAATTGCCAACAGTCTTTGGATCATAGAGAAAGCAACAAAAATCCAGAAAAACATCTACTTCTGTTTCACTGACTATGGTAAAGCCTTTGACTGTGTGGATCACAACAAACCGTGGAAAACTCTTAAGGAGATGAGAATACCAAACCACCTTACGTGCCTCCTGAGAAACGTGTATGCAGGTCAAGAAGCAACAGTTAGAACTGGATATGGAACAACGGACTAGTTCAAAATTCGGAAAGGAGTACATCAAGGATGTATATTGTCAAACTGCCTATTTAACTTACAGGCAGAGTACATCATGCGAAATGCTGGGCTGGGTGAAGCACAAGCTGGGATCAAGATTGCCAGGAGAAATATTGACAACCTCAGATATGCAGATGACACCATTCTTATAGCAGAAAGTGAAGAGAAACTAAACAGCCTCTTGATGACGGTGAAAAAGGAGAGTGAAAAAGCTGGCTTAAAACTCAGCCATTCAAAAAACTAAGATCATGGCATCCAGTCCCATCACTTTGTGGCAATAGATGGGGAAAAAGTGGAAACAGTGACAGATTTTGTTTTCTTGGGCTCCAAAATCATTGCTGATGGTGACTGCAGCCGTGAAATTAAAACACACTTACTTCTTAGAAGAAAAGCTATGAGAAAACTAGACAGCATATTAGAAAGCACAGACATCACTTTGCTGACAAAGGTCTGTATAGTCAAAGCTATGGCTTTTCCCGTAGCCATGTATGGATGTGACAACTGGACCATAAAGAAGGCTGAATGCCAAAGAATCGAGGTGTTGGATTTTGGAAATTGTGGTGTTGGAGAAGACTCTTGAGAGTCCCTTGGACAGCAAGAAGATCAAACCAGTCAATTCTAAAGGAAATCAAGCCTGAATATATCAAGCCTGATGCTAAAGCTGAAGCTCCAATACTTTGCCCACCTTATGGGAAGAGTGGACTCACTGGAAAAGACCCTAATGGTGGGAAAGATTGAAGGCTAAAGGAGAAGAGGGTGGGAGAGGATGAGACAGTTGGATGGCATCACCGATTCATAAGTGGATATGAGTTTGAGCAAACTCCGGGAGATGGTGAAGGACAGGGAAGCCTGGTGTGCTGCAGTCCACGGGGCGGCAGAATCAGACGTAGGTACTGAACCGAACAACAACCAAGTGAGCTTTGAGTACTTATTACCTTTGTTTTTAAGACAATGTATTAACTAGTAAGTTTATAGAATTTCATTTTTAATGATTGTGTTTAACCATCAGCTACAAAATTCCTAAATATTTAATGCTCGATTCTACTGAGCCAGTTTGAGCTGGTTCCTCCACACTACTGGGGCCAAGATTTAGACTCAGTCAGTCTGGAGCCAGAGCATTCCCTCCTACTCATTACACTATACTGCCCCCAAGAAGGGCACAGAGGTCCACCTAGCTAGGTCCACCTCATCCATCAACGGGGCAATAGCTGCCGCGGGGCCAGGGCCCTCCCGGCACTGCTGTTCCCAAGGCCATCTACTTCCCTCTTATGCCCCCAGAATGCCCCTTTACCTATATCGTATCTCCCTAAATTAACCCCGCCAGCACGCATCAAACACCTACTCCATGCCAGGTTCTGCTCTAGGCAGTGGGGACAGAGATGAAGCTGGTATTCCAGGGGCCAATGATGTAGTGGGAAAAGATAAGCAGATATTCAAATCCAACAAGTTACAACCCAGGCAGGAGCAGGGGCCAGACTGTCGCTGCAAAAAGAGAGATCCCTTCCTGGAAAGGGTCAGGGATGGCTTCATCAGGAGGGGAACATATGAGCAGGGTTTTAAAAGATAAATAGAAAGTTGCCCGGCAGACTGAGGGTTGGGGATATCCAACGGTACAAAGAGAGGAGAGTAGACCTGAAGCGTCTATTTAGATAGACGTCAGCCATAAAAAAAAGAATGAAATAATCCCATTTATGGCAGCATGGATGGATCTAGAGATTGTCATACTAAGTGAACCAAGTCAAACAGAGAGACAAATGGCGTATGATATCACTTATGTGTGAAATCTAAAATATGACACTTATTTATAAAACAGAAACAGACTCACAGACATAGAAAACAAACCTGTGATTACTGAAGGGGGAATGGGGAGTAGAAAACAAAAAAAAAATAGACGGATGTGTTGTCCAGCTGAGGAGGGGACCAGACAATGAAAGAGAGGCAGAGGGGCTGAAAACACACTCTGTTTCCTGGCTGGGGGTCTCTGCATCAGTGGAGGGAGAGACAAGGAAGACACAGGGAGAAGCAATCCGGAGGACGATGCTGCAATTCTGTTTTGCATATGCTGGTGGGAGGTCCACCCGGGAGCCCAAGCCGGACACAAGAGTAGGATTCTGAGATTCAGACTTAGGAGTTATTGGAGAGCAGGTGATGAGAGAATGGGGGAGGGCTTGAGATGGGAGAAAATACAGCTTCAGCATCTGTTGATGACAGACTCAGAGGGAGGCATGAATCTCTGGAGGCTGCCCATGGTCCCTTGGAGGATGAGGTCAGGAAGACCGAAAGTTCCTTTCTCCAGCTTTCCTTTCCAGCCTGTGGCCCATGACACAGACTGAGGGCGTGGGGGGCGGGAACAAGGTCCAGTTCACTGTGGGCATTCTGCCTCTGCCTTTTTAGAATAAGCCATGTCCAAGTTTCCTCTTCTGCCTCCTCTCCAAACTGTGTGTCCGACCCACACAGTTAAGAAGGGGTGGTCTGAAAGCTGGAGTTAGAAGGCTAAAACTCTAGACCCAGTGAGTGACGTGTAACACTGGTTAGACTGCAGGTACACAGCAACCCAGCCCCTGAGCAAATCCCAGCTTTGTCAGCTCCGTGACCTTGGGCAAGTGACCTAGCATCTCTGTACCTTTGTTTCCTTCCCTGTGAAATGGGGATGGTGATAGGACCTAGTTCCTATTTTCCGATTAACCCCAATAGGGTTATTGTGAGGAGGCAGTGAGTTAACACGTGAAATGATCTTACAACAAAGCCTGGTACCCAGTAAGTACTCAATAAATGTTAACAACGGTTACTATTACTATTATTACAATTGTCCACCTCTGACTCTGCAGTTTATTTTCAGCTCTCTCCTCTTCCCCAGACTTTTCTTCCAGCAAATCCTAAAATGATCCCCAGGGAGTCAGATATCTTAGGAGAATTTGAACAGCAAGTGTCAATCAGGCCCTGAAAATGGTGCTAGCCATGGTGGTTCTGCACTTCCAGCAGCTGGAGGGAGGGCTTTCCTCGGGCTGAGTGAGGCCTGAGCACTGCCCAGCCTGTCTGGAGGTCACGGCAAGCCATGGAGGCGGTGAGCGTCCTGCGTCTGTCCGCGGGCATAGCGGGAGGTCATTGGCATACCAGACTAGGAAGTAACTACAGTGCTAAAAAGCGTGGAGTGTGGATCCGAAAAGCAGTTCTGAAACCAGAGCTGCTTTCTGAAGCCGGGGTTCTGCACCCAGTCCTCTAGGATCCTGCGTTTCTACAGGTTCACCTTCTGATATCCTCCACACTCCGTCCCACCCTCAGGAGGCTCTGTAGTGGGACGGTCACCCATGAGGTGCAGTGCCATTTATGGCCTGCAGGGGGCTCTAGAGCTCTTCCATTCCCCATACTCTGGGTGGTGAGGGTACCCCGCATAAAACAATGGTTGTGTTTCCCCGGGCTGAACTACTATGCCGCCCTGGGAGGTAGGCGAAGAAAAGCTGGGGTTCGCTGGTCCCCCGTTGGTGTGTCCCAGTTCACGCATGCCCTCAGCCTGCTGTATCAGGTTCGGGCCGTTGTCCTTGTCACATTACCACCTAACACTGATCTGGGCTGTTTCCTCCACACCCTCTTAGGGGATGTCTCCGAAGGGCCAGCCTCCTGTCCCTGTGTGGGAAGGCAGGAAGAGGTTGTTGCTGCTTTGGCCTTCAAGGTGCCGCAAGTGTAGCCTCCAATTGCTGGGGTGTCAGCCTCTAGTAATCCAGTCCCTCAACCTGTTTGTCAGAGAAACATCATGCAGAGACAAGTTCCCTAAAAGACTCTGCTTACCCTGTTCGTCCCCAAAGCAACATTCAGTAGCTCTGGGTGCTACGCTAGAAGACTTCATTCAGCAGACGTGTTTACCTGATTGCTACTCTATCGATATATTTGGATGACGGAAATGACTTGTACCCACTAACGTCTAAGGATATGACCAACCTAACAAGTTAACATCTGCAAAAAGTTAAAGATAGTCATTTAAAAAACAGTTTGAAAAAACTGCATATAATCATTCTTTGAAGCTTTGTCAAAAGTAGAAAAAAATAAGGGAAATGTGTTTCTTGATCAGATCAGTTTAAGAAAAACACCCATGGGTAGGGTTGCCAGATTTAGCAAATATCACATGGGACATACTTACACTAAAAAAATATTTGTTGTTTATCTAAAATTCAAATGCAACCAAGGGTCCTGTATTTTACTGGGCAACTTTACCCACAGTCCAAGGATAGAGGGATTCATTCAGAGGAAATTTCCTATTCACCACCTTGGGTCCCAAGTCATAATTCCTTCTATAATCCCCTTGTGTTACATATGGAAACCCAAGCCACATTGATCGCATTAAACCAAGTAATCGGTTCAAGCACCCCAATCTCGCTCCTGAGTAGGAAGGACTCTCATTGTGAAGTTGTATCAAAGGAATGAAAAGTAACTCCCAATAGATAACATAAAAAAATTAATAAGAACATCAAACATTTAATGTACTCCCACTATGTGCCTGACACTTGTGAATTACCTCTGTTTAATCTTCACAGCCACCCTGGGAAGTAGATACTATTCTGGAAACTAAAAGAGTATCTACAAGTCTAATTTCAGTACTTCTTGCAAAGACATGTAAATTTCTGGTCAATTACTTCCCAGGGAAAGAAAGGGGAGGGAAACAGAGAGACAGACTCCACTCCATCAACAAACCAGCTTATTCATAATGCAATGCCAGGTCTGTTGCTATTTGATGATGTGCCGATTCCACAGGAAACTGTCTTAATTTCAATGAATTATCACTGATTTGTATGGGTCTGTGGGAGAGAATTGGGTGGGAAACCCGTGTAACAACCTCCAGTAAGTTGGCCTTACAACTGAGGAAGACGTGTTACCCTTCGGGATAATAAACAGCTCATTTGCTGTGAATAAAGGCACACTCAAGCCACCCCGAACACTCGGTGACAATGACACGCAGATTCCAAATGTTCTCTGTAAGAAAAAACACCCTTTCTCCTAATCCTTCTTAAACTCAACAAGACTGATTGGTTTTTATTATTCATGAATTAATTTTTTACTCAGGGTCCAACAAGGGAATTCAAGCTATAACGTTTCTCACCGATGGAGGGGGCGAAGAAAGCAGATCTCAGCCTGAGCGGCACAGCCAGAGTGTTGCTGGGATTCCTTGTGGGGTAGGACGTCTTGTTTGTTAAATCAGATAATAATCAATTAATAACCCAAAGCTTTGGGTTGTTGGGTATTTGGCGGGGTGGGGGGTGGTGGTGGTAGAAATTGAGTAAGAATATTGAAGTAGAAAAAAATTACAGACAGTCCTGGGACCTTGGTATACTCAGGTGGCTCCGATTATGTTTGGCTGATAGTATTAGGCTGGTGTCTGAGGCTGTCTCCTATTTCCAAGGCACACAAACAAAAAAAGGGGGGCAGGGATGAGAGAGGAAATAACAAAGGCCAAGCCAATTTCAAAAGTAATGCACAGATGAGTAGTTTGCACGTGAGCAGGTTCAGATCTGGGTATCGCCATGAAAATTCACAAAAGGGTCACAGGAATCCAGAGGGGATGGCTTCCGGACACGGTCCCTCCGATCTTTGCATCCAGAGAGCAGGCTGGGATACCCAGGAACAGAGACAGAAAGCCCTGGGAGACGCTGAACGGCCGAGAAGGCGATCAAGGGTGGCAAGGTGACTTTGCCTCTCTCTTCACCCAGCTCTGTTCCCAGCTCTTCACATGTGCCAAGTCATAACCCCCTTGTCCTCTGTGTGCCTTTGGTCTGCAAACTTCTCCTGAGATCGCAGCCAGAGGCACTAAGGAACACTGGGGGCAAGGAGAGGCAGAGCACGGCATGGGTCTCAGCTGATCGTGACAGGAAGGTCAGAATCCTTTACAAGAAACATCTCTGCCTTACCAGTTCAAAGGCAACACACCTGGCATTTCTCAAGGGGGCTGTGTGTCGGACACTGTATTCTCCTTTACCTTTGTCTGTTCATATTTCAGACACCAGGCATTTTCTTTGCCCCTGGATGAATTTAGACATGCAAACCTGAAGCCTTGGCATGTTATGCTTGCAGAAAAACATTTACGTTTGGAGGCAAGACACAGCAACCCTCATACAGTTACTATGAGGGAATGGTTATGAGAATTGCTTGGCGCTTTGGGGGGAGAAAAAGCTACAAGCTGTTATTACTGTTATAATTATTACAACCATTGCATTCTTGCTATCATTTCTGTGAAAGCGGTGTTCTTTCTGCCAAAGCTTGTTAGCCTGACTGCTTAGGTAGACAATGTCAACATACCCACGGGACAAATGACAAAGAGTGAGGCTAAAGGAAAAGGCTGGATACTGCACTCTGCATGCAGGCTGAAGAGATGTCTCACCATCAAAAGCAATGTTTCCTCCCGATCGATTAGGAGGGCAAAAACAAAAGCATAGACCAGCTCATTCACTCACATCACCAGGATCCCAAACTAGAGCTCCAAGTGTGAGGAAGTGAGGTGAGAGAGCAGAGAGATGGAAAAGTTGGCTTCGAATAAAGTGTGGGGCATCCTGATCGCCTCTCACCCGTACCTCCTCGGGTAACAGACAATCAACCTGCAATGTGCTTTCAACAGGAGGTTTTTACCCTCTTTGATTTCCCTACCAAATGCAACCAGTGGGTCAAGGTCTTAATGGCTGAAGTAGAATGAGGTGGCCCGTAACAGCCATTCTGCTTTGGGACTTCTCTCAACCAATCATGCTCAGCACCTCAAAACAATTCCAACACACCCGAGCACTCACACACACATACTTACAAATGTGCTCAGGTAGACACACACACACACACACACACACACACACACGTACCCTATATGCCTTCCTCTAAAACATATAAAACCAAAGAGGGATAAATAAGCTAGAGCAAGTTGGAATGAAAATAGAGGGAAAACATAAGTAAAGACAAAGGACAATGTTAAATAGAGAGATACGAGAGAATTTCATTCGAAACATCACCCTTCACATCGTCAACCCCCCAACTACAGCATTTCCTTAGGACTGTATTTTCTTGTTCTCTGTCTTTCGGAAACCAAGAACACAGGAAAAGACCAGTGATGCTCAAAAACCTCTTGCTGGGTATCTTTTTAAAAATACAAGCCAGGTAAAAACACCAAAAACGTAAAGGTAAGTAAATATAATACTTTAAGAATTATATAACAAGAAAAGGGAAAAACATTATGAACGTAAGTTATTTTGAGCAGTTAAAAAAATAAAGTTAAAATAACACTTAGCATTGGGGTTTTGAAACTCACAGCTTCCTCCATAGGAAGACCTGACTCTAATTGGGCACTTCACATTGGTGCAATTTTAATGCAGTGTTTCAGTAAACACTCACGGTCAGGCGTGAGGCTGGCTGCTACTGTAATTGGCAGGAGAGGATTCTGATGTAGTTTAAAATGAAAACTGATCACATTTAAAACCAGGAGATAAAAACAAAAGCTTGTTGGAGTTTGTTTAACTGCCTTTTGACCTCCGGATGAAATGACATTGAGAAGCAAAATAACATTATCCAGAAAACCATTCCCAGAAAAGGCTCAATCCTGGGGACGCTGAATGACAGTGTTGAAAAGACGAATATTTTTTAAAGTCATAAGGAACAGAGGAGAGAAATTTAAAGGCGGGCAGGCGGGGGTGTGGAGAGGAAGAGAAGGAAAACAAAATTCTTTGGGACAAAACGTGTGTAGGTTAAAAAGCATGGCAAATGAAGATGTAAAAACAATTATGTCTCTAACCCCCAGGAAAACTTTTATTTGGAGCTTATTTTAACCCGAGACCACACAATCCTGAATTTAAGGCATTTAGCCAATAGATTTTTTTTTTTTAACCTCATCCAGTTTCATATCGAAAGTCCCATGGGCAAATGAAAACCAGTCTGATTTTCCTTGACGTAAGAATACATTTGACCTTTAGCGATAAGACTGTTGATGGCCATATCCAGGGAGAGAAGGGTTAGTCGGGGACCTGGGGAAGAACCGCCTGCCTCTTTGAGTGTGGCCATCTGTTCTCCGGGAGAAGAGCAGGCCGGCCTGCTCGCCCTCTCCAGGGTCTGCCAGCCCTACCCAGGCCCAGAAAACTGAAGAGAGCCTCTTAGGAAAAACTGAACTCCTCCGATGGCAGGGACAGCCAGCCCTGTTGGGTTGCTCTGGGCTCCCTCCCACACCACGGAAAAACCCCAAGGCGCACAGCCCCTCGCTGGAATGTGGCCACAGCCTGACCTCAATCCAGGCAAGGGGTAAAAGGCAGGCCAGCAGGGGCCGGCTTTAAACAGCAGAGCCCCTCGTCTCCCATCTGAAAGGGGAGCCCGCCGTGGCTCTCACACACGTGCACACACAGACACTTTCCTAGGAACAGATGCGGCTTTTGGTGCCTCGGCATTTGCAGACATCCTCTGTATCAGGGGTGTTAACGGCAACAAAAAAGAGCTTGACACTCTCTTAAGCCAATGCTTATAAGTAGAGGGGCTATTAAAATCCTTTCTGTTCTAATCCTGATCTACAGAAAGGCACTCTAGGTAGGCAGACACATCAGTGCACTCACAGGAGGGGTGGGGGGCTGGGGCCATACGTGGGCTCCAAGTTTCCCACTTGTCTGGTTTGTCCATGTCTTTTGCTGGGTGGTTGATCGTGGCAGTGCAAAGGGCTGGGGTGGTCTCTGCTCCCAGGGACAAATTGAGCCCGTGTTCTCCTACAGTCTGCCCCCACACACACATCGAGAGTGAGGGTACCCCCGCAGAACCTGCGAGCCAGCTGGCAGTCACAGGTGCAAGGAGGCCCCTCCAGAGCCCTGCTTCCCCCAGCGAAGCCCCTAGAGCCACTGACCAGCATGCACCCACAGTCCTCCAGTGACCTCCTTCCAGTGTGGCCCAGTAAGTGTGCCAGGAAATGCTCCAGCCTGCCACAGGGGGGGCGGGTCACACTGTCACAAGTGGTGAGGGTCACATGCCCAGTGGCCTAGGGAAGAAACACGCCCCCAGTGACTGACCTCTCCCAGGCACTGCCCTGACAACTGCTCCCAGAAAGCAGTCTGGCCCTCCCACCCCCTTCCCCGGGACAGCCCTGTCATTATCAGGGAAAGGTCAGCGGCCTCACTAGAGGTAGGGGGAGCGTGTGTGGGTGGGTGGGCGTGCTGGCCCAGGAAGGGTTAATCTGCCGGCCAGCCAGCACAGGGGTCACTCTGATGTACAGAGAAGTTGAGCATCCCAGTCCCCCAGAGCTGGTCTGCTAATTACATTTGCAATTATAAACACCGCAACCTCCCTGTGCAGGGACCTGGCCATACCAGCGGATGGGACAACCAGGATGTGAGCCTGCTGCAAGCCACCCCAGCCACACCAGGGGACACCGGGGGCAGTAGAAGCCCATGGGGCCCGTGGACCCCTCCTCCGAGGAATGATCATGCATTGACAGTTCCCCGGAGGTCCAACGCTCCTGAGCCTGAGAAAGGGGATGGTCAGCAGAGAGGAAGTCCAATCAGGAGTCACCAGCACTTGGACCTTTGTTTATCCCTAGAAGTCAGCAAATGGCCCCAGGGGCAGGAGGTGAGCTCAGATATGTCTGCTTCCAGTCCATTCTCCAGCTGAGCCCTTCGGGGCTTCCTGGCCTGGTCTGTGGACCCTCTGCTGGCGCCCCACACATCCTCTGGGAACCATGGCCACGGTGGAGGACATCGGAGGTTCAGCACTCAAGCTGTGCAATCCCCAGGGGACTGTTCTGCCAAAAGCCACCCAGCTTCAAGCCAGAAGCTCCCAGCAAAGTTGGGAGGAGTCCTAACGAATTCTGGGCAGACCTCCTGGTCAAGCTGGAAGAGACTGGGAGGACTGGAGCTTGCAGAGACAAAGAGCTGAATGATGGCTGGTAGGTGTGAAAAGGCACCAGCCTGGGGTGTTCAGGGTGTGGGCTGGACTTGACTTTGAAGAGGTGGATTAGGCTCTGCATCCCTGCTATTCTGTCCTCGTAAATGAGAACCACAAAGAAATCATACTGAGAAAACCACCTAAAGCGTCCAGAAGACACGTTCTAAGGAAGGGCGCTGCAGAACCGGGTCAAAAGCATCTCAGCTCTTGTCTAAATGTTTGACTGAACTCGCTTTCCTTTTGAATTCTGCTCATTCACACAGCCAGCTCCATAGCCCACCTCCCATGCAAACACCCTGACAATGTCTCTCCACCCCACACCTTCCTTTGGGCTGCCAGACTTGTACAGAGCTTCCCAGTTCCTGTGCTCAAAAGAAGCTGGGCATTTTGTAGAGGACTGAAGAAGGAGACAAACTCTCACTGAGTTTAGATTATCTTAAAATTAAAAAAAAGAAAAGAAAGCATTTGGCAATATGTCCCATTATCAGGAACACAAATCAATCAGACAGAGTCACAAGGGCCCCCTGGGCTAGAGCCGGGACACTTCGAGAAGGCGGGGTTGTGACATGAAATCCCTACCACAGCCACTTCCCTCACAGAGCTTTCCCCGTAAGTCCCCTCTGTCTCTCCTCTCCCGGACTAAATGGAATATGTATTGATTCCTCCAAATCAATAGAATGAAAAGGTTCTTGTTTGGTGGGTCAGTCTGTTTCTTCATATACATTTGTTTAAGAAACATCTTTTTCGTATGTTCCAATTGTTGGTAAAAATTGAGGACTGTTTCTAAAATGGAGTTGCGGAAATAAGCTCCGAGAGGAAATTTCCAGTTGATGTCAAGATCTCACTCAGCTGGAAAGGGCCTTGCCCAGGACTGGGGCCCTCTGATTTCCTGCTAAGCTTGTCGCCCTCAGGCCTGAACAAGCCCATCCTCTTCCACGGCAGCCCACACCTTCCAGAGGGGGCTGCAGACACCGAAAGGTTTATTTCCTGGAGCCCCTCCCTCAGAAAACCAAGATGAATGTCCTCCCGTGATTTATTTTTAAATGTACCATTAAAAATTAATTCCCCCCTTTGTTTTTCTCTGGGTCACTGATTCTGAATTACCATGTGGCATTTTTCCTACTTGTGAACCCACATATTTTACCTTTGGGACAGTTTGTTCTCTGTTTCTTTAACATCAGCAAAGTGGTCATCGGATGGTGGGTGACGAAGCCCCCCCGCAACTCCCCAGATTGTCTGCCAAGGATCTCCATCGGGGTCCGTCCCCAACGCATTTGTACACAGGCCCACACAAGCCAGCGCACTCACTCCGACTCTGCTGATTATATATGTACATAAAATATTGATTAGAAATGGTAATGGAGTCACCTACAGGATTGGCTACAGGAAAATGAAAATGAAGGAGAGAAAGGTATGAAGGTCCCAGTGTATCTGTGTGTGTGTGTGTGAAAGTGAATTTCTCACCTGGAAAGTGAAAATAACTCTAAAATATTAAAGATCGCTCTCTGTATATTAGCAGGTGAAAGGGAAGTCTGGGGAGTTCTTCCTCGCTGGACTGTGGTCCCTGCGCCCTTGAGTTTTTTTTTCAAGTCCGGGAATGTCAACTAAGGCAAATAGGTAGAAACTATCTGTACAGAGCACTCGAACCCACCCAGTCTCGTATAGGTTCCAGAGAAACCTCGGCACCATAATGGATGGATTCATTCTACCGTCCTTCCAACAAACCAGAGAATGCAGTCCTGTGTCTTGTCACTTTGCTACCAGGGGGCTCTAAAGCTACTTGTTGTGAAGCAGAGAAACACCGGGGGGTGGTGGTCAGAAAGCTGCCTCCCCCAACAGCAGCCTCCGACCTCTACAAGCTCGTCCTTGGCAATTTTGTACCCCAGTAACCACAGCAGAGGTATGCCTTCTCCAGAAGGCACGCACCTGTGTATGGGGGCCCGGCTCACTAACGCTTGGACTGCAGCCCAGCAGGTTTGGGGCTCTGAGAAACGGCATCTCACCGGGATGCTTAGATCCTCCGTAGAAGAAGCAGGCACGTTTCTGGCTTTTCCTGTGCCCCATGGAGTGAGAAGCTAATTCTTTGCAAAAACAAACAAACAAAAACAAGAAGGCTAGGGAGTCCAAATCCAGATCACTATCAGGCTTACTTTATAATTGATTTCCACTTCAAACCCTTCCCAGGCACCCAGGACCTCGGCTACCTCATTCCCCTTTGCTGCTTCCCTGACATTCCTTCTTTGCCCATATTTCTCCTCAAACTCAAGCCAGGGTTGCCGTCAACTCGATGAATTACCCAGCTGCTAAATCCCCCATCTCTCTTTGCT
This sequence comes from Bos grunniens, assembly GCF_055505025.1. Lineage (NCBI taxonomy): Eukaryota > Metazoa > Chordata > Mammalia > Artiodactyla > Bovidae > Bos > Bos grunniens. Next base: position 15,577,269 of record NC_141174.1, read on the forward strand.
TTCCTGGTCAACATAATCAAAAGATGTACTTCCCCCATACAAAATTTCATATTTATTGACTGTGACTTGATCCAGGGACAAATACATAGATATTTCAAGCTCAACTAAAGAAGTCACCTCTGGAGAGATGAAAACTAAATAATTTAAATATCCAATATTTGTCGTACTTGGTAATTTTATGTGCGGAAATGCCCCACGAGCATCATACACAGTTCACAGTCTCACCCACCCAGGAGGTTTCTTTGGGGGCTCCCCCTCCCTTAGGGAGGGACCACCATACTGTGAAATGGGCCCCCACCCCAACTGCACCAGCCATACAAGCTGGGATCAGTATAACCTTTAAAGAGAATTAAAAGCCACTTTTCACACTGATGGAAATCTGAATCCAAGATCCCCCTCATCTCCTAATCCAATCGCCTTCTTCTGACACTCTGTTTCAATTCTGGCGGCACTGAAAGGACCCTCTGCCCAGGGAAACCCCAAAACTGGAATCAAAAATGTCAGCGTGGAGGCTGGACCCTGCGGTCGCCCCTCAGGAGACGCTGCTGTGAAGTTGCCTTCTCTCTTAGGCGCGGTCCACCTGGGGTTGGAGGTATTCAGTTCAGCGCTGGGCGTAATCACACTCACTGGGACCCCACGATATCCAGAGTATTGTTTTAGGGATGTCGTGGTTCCTGGGAGGAGGGGGTGGTACAAAAAACGAAAGGATGACCGAAGGAGAACTGACTTTAGTAGTTCAGCTTGCTTGGGTGGGGGGTGGGGGTGGGGGAGAGGAGGAAGAATAGCGAGAAGTTAAGCAGATCCACGAGAATCTAGAGTTTTCATTGTAGTATTATCTGAAGCCTTCCGGGGGAACCACATGGAGTGCGCCCACACCCAGACGCCCCGGACACCTGCCCGGAGCGCGGCGGCGCCTGGAGCGCCCGCGGGGAGCCCGGGACAGGTACCTGGGCAGGTGGGACGACGACCGCGGAGGGCCTGGGAGGGGAACGGCGGGTGGCCGGAGCAGGACCTCGCAAAGTCAAGGATGGTCGCGCGGGGCAGCGTTCGACCGTTTGGGGGATCAGTTGTGCGCGTCCCCACTCCGCGCACTCGGCAAGCTGCCCAAGTCCGGGGATCTGCGGTTACCCGGTGTCTAGCCCCGCAGCCCCCGCCGACCACCCGCGTGCAAGCGACTCAGACCACCCCAGGTTCCAGGGAGGCGAGCGCAAAGCCGCCCCGGGGCACGGAAATCACCCAGCACCGCCTTGCCTAAAGCCGAGAGCCAACTTTGCTTCCGCTGCAGCGTCCAGCCGTTTGTCCCCACTCCTGGAGGGAGGCGGGCATCCCGTGGCGGGGCATGCGGGGCGCAGTCTAACCCGGCCGCGCCGCCCGCACCCCTGGGAGCAGGTGGCGGGGGGGCTTGGGTCCACCGCGCCGCGTGCGCGCCCTCGGGGAGCCGCTCTGGGACCGTAGCGCGGGACCGTGCTCGCCTCTCTGTTTCCAAACCTGCGCGGCACGTTCAGTTTCGCTCCCTTGCCTGGACCGCTTCTGGTCCCCCGCATGAAAATAAACATTAAAGTCAAAGGGCCCGCAGGGACGCTTTCCCGAGTGGGGACGGGACATCCTTGAGACATTACCGCACCTGTTCTGGGCTCGCTCCTCCCCATTCCACAGAAACTCAAATATTTTCTCCCCGCGGGGGACGATCGGAGTGAATGCGAAAAGCTTTGCTCTTACCTAAGAGTGAGGGTTTGTCAAAATGCGGGATGGCGGGGCGGGGGGGAGGGGCGGGTGAGGGAAAAGTTAGAGTCGGGTTCACCCCCAGAAGGAAACCCAGAAAAGTGTGCGGTTTTCCCCTTCCGACGTCCCCCCCAAGTGCCCTCACCTCCCCCCCGCCACCCCCGGGGTCCCTGCCACTTCAAGAATGCCTAGAAGAACTGCGACACTCAAGACAGACGGCCGGACAGGCAGAAGGACAGACACAGACGGAGAAGCCGAGCACCTACTGGTTGTGGTAGCCGAGGGGGTCAGGGACGCAGAGTTCGGACACGTCCATCAGTCCCGTTTTAGCATTCCCAGTTGGTAGAGAAAAGGCGGCGGGGAGATCACGCGGAAGAGCGAGTGAAGGGCACCGGCGAGGTGCGAGTCCGGGTAGGGGCACGGTGAGCCGGCCAAGGCGGAGTGGGTGGATGGAAGCGCCGCGGCGGGGCGCGAGGGAGGCCGAGAGCCGTGCGCGCCCAGCCCAGAGCTCCCGCACTCGGGCACACACTCCTGTGCGGGCAGAGGGGATGCGAAGCGGTGGAGGCGGCTCGGGCACCAGAGACTTGGAGCCCGCTAACCCTACTGTAGCTTTAAGGCTGGGAGACTGATGTATGGTTTGGCTCCTATTGGCTATCTCTCAGGGGCTGGACTTAAAGTGACAGAATCGAGCTGGGGTGGGGGGAGGGGGGTGAGCCAGAGAGACTTCAATGGAACCAGGCGCTCGCGCGAGGTCCCCACCTCAGGAGGAGTAGGAGAACTGTGCTGTAGAGCCGCAAGGCCTGTCCTCTCGCCATTAAAGAAAAAAAAAATTTTTTTTTTAGCCCAACTGGCTGGTGGGGCTGGGGACTTGAAAGGTGTGCCCCTTATATATCCTCTCCACCCCCAACCCCCAGTCTGATCTTTTAACTGGCAAGTCCAGCAAACTCATCTCAGCCTTTTGGAAGGGGTCTTTTTTAAATTTAAAAACGAGACCCATTTCTCCTCCCGCCTATCAAAAAGAAGAGGCCAGCTCCTTAGAAATTCAGAGCCTCACACCTGGTGTTTGGTGCATAAAAGTGCAAAGGGTCAGGCCTGTAGGTGAGCCCCAGCAAGAGAGGGGATGCTTCCCTTCCCAGCTCTCATCACCTGGGCCAGTGGGTTCTGAACAGCTCTCACAGGACTAGACGGCAGGGCTTGATGCTATAAAACACTCAAGATGTATACAGTGATGTTCTCTTCATTGGCAACCCTCAGAAATGTTCCCAGGACACAGACACAAGCAAATAAATTCCTGTCTGCTTAGAAAAACACAACTATGGTTAAAACAACCAACTTACCAGCCACATCCACTTCACGGCACAAGTAGACACTTCAACATACACACCTGAATCCCCAGCTACGAACATACCTGCATCCCTGTCTGCTGCTGTCTCCATGAACCCGAGTATTACTGTACCAAAACCAGCTGTAAGTCGAGCCCCAGTCCTTCTTCTGGGGCTTGTCATCTTTTGAGATGTGCCAGCCACAGGGATAATAATCAATCTGATGATTCAAATGAGTGTGGGGAGGGGATAGGTATAGAATTATTTAAAAGGGAGGGGAAAAAAAGCCCTCAAGAGAGACCATCACCTTATTCTCCTATAGTCTACAAAAGACAATGAGCAGTAGGGGGGAAAACATCATTTTATCATCAGAATAAAGTCTAAATGGATTGTAACTGCAGGCAGTGTTCAAGCACTTCAGGAATAAAAGCAGGAGGGTTGTGAGAAACCCCAGGAGGGGCCGGCCGCCGGGGAGGGGCTGGGGAATGGGCGGCAGGACGGCAGATGATACTTGACTTGGATAAATGGAAGCTCGTGCAGGCTGGGAAACCGAGCTGAGGTTTTTCCTCTGTGCTGAAGTGGAGGACCGCGTGGGATTCTCCAGGCTCGGGGCGCTGGCAGGTATCTCATAGAGAGATGGATGAAGATGTCGGCTCTGTCAGTAGAGCCCCCAGCAGCCCTGGATTTTTTTTGTAATCACATAGGTACTTGGTTACATCGGAAATGGAAAGAGGGGTGCAGAGATCCAACCACCATGTCTTGCCAAGACCTCAGACTGGCTTCTCTGCATCCTTTCTGGCCCCTGGAAATCCACTCGCTAAGCACTTAGCAGCCAGGGAGCGCTTTGTAAAATGAACATCCAAAGTCCCCTTCGAAATTTGTTGCATTTAGGAAAGAGACCCCAGTCCTTCCCCATGGCCAACCAGCACCCCCCAGATAACAAGCGCCTATGTGTCTCCACGCCCTGTCTCAGCCCGTGAGGTGGCCCCCTCAGGCTTTGTCCCTGCCACCGAGGACGTCCCAGCTTCCAGATCACATCAGAAGCTTCTGCTATTTGCCTTGCTTCAGGTAATTTATTAGTTTGCAATTATACATATATTGGTATGACAAATACCACCCCCTGAATGCATGTGCGCGTGCGCGCGTGCACACACACACACACACACACACACACACACGCACCACTAGACTGTAAGCTCTGTAAGGGCAGGGACCTTGTCTGTTTTTGTTCACTGGAGAATCCCCAGTGTTTACCAGTGCCTGGCACATGGCAGTTGCTTGATTAAAAACTCTGTTGAATGAAATGTCAGACCATAGCAGTTTAGAGTGGGGCGGGGGCCGTCTGCTGTGGGGACAGGCTGGCTGCCCCTCAGGGACTTAGCTCCTAACAGGTTGTTTGAGATCCACTGGGTATTTTCGGGGGTGCACTTTTTGTAAACTGGAGATAGAGCACACTCAGTGGAGTGTGAAAAGAAAGACAACTTCACAGCTTGGAGTGGATGCAAAGCCACTGGGTGCAAATGAGGGAAAACAGAAAGTCTGTGTTGGTTCAAAACATATACACACTACTGTATATAAAATAGATAACAAGTACCTACTGTATAGCAGAAGGAACTCTGCTCAATATTCTGTAATGGCCTATATGGGAAGAGCATCTACACAAAAGCGGGTATATCTATAACTGATTTGCGTGGCTATGCAGCAGAGAAACACAACACTGTAAATCAACTATACTCCAGTAAAAATTAACATGAAAAAAGCCAGGCTCACGCCCGCACAACTGCTGTCAGCATACAAGGCACAGGGGCACAGGTAGCTAAGGGCCTCACCCCTGTGCCCTAGCTGAGTGTCCTCCAGGGCGAGAAAGAGGTCCCTGAGCTCCAGCCCTCTTTGGTCGTCCTCCTCTGCAGTGACTGTCCAGCCCCATCACACACGGCCCTGGAGCAGAGTTCTTCCTCCCTTCCCTCCATGGCAAGTGTGAGCCTGCAGACTCCACTGCAGGGGAGGAGAGGGCCCACCGGCATGGACACCCTGGGGAACCTGATCCAGCTGGCAGGGCCAGGCTTCTCCTGTGGTTTCCCAGGCAAGTGCGGCCAGGACACACACTCTTTGTGGGACCAGTTTTTCTCCTCCCCTCTGTCCCCAGCCAGCTCATGGCGGGTGGGGTTCCTTCCCAAAGCCAGGGTGGGTTCCGGGCCTCTAGCTGGAGGGCGAGTGCAGAGGATGCCTGGGCTCTGGTCCTGACCATTTTGCATGGCCTGGCCGAAGTCATCTCTTCTCCAGAAAGCAAAGGTGGTACTGGGGGGTAGAGTCAGGGTGGGCAGATCTCTTGGGCTCCCGCAAGCTCGGAAGTCGTTCGGCCCATCATCTTCTCAATCTTCCACTGCCCACCCGGAGCAGGTACTATTTCTAGCCCACCCCCACCCCAGCAAAAAGCTCTAAGCCACCTCTTTACTCTCCTCTGTCCCCATATTGGCACCCCCAGGTGGGCAAGTCAGCCCAAGGAGAATGGAACAAAAAGCATCGGACACAGGAATTGTGGAGGGTAGAAGGGGAACAGCAACTGACATATTTCTTGTGACACACTCCTTTAAATGGACATTTCTTACATTCACAAGACCTTATGGCTGGGGGGCGGGGGGTGGGAGTGGGGAGGGTTCGGGCAATCATTTAGAACCATCATCAGACTTTATAAATAAGGAAATTTTTAAGTGGCCCTGTGTGGTGGAGTGACCTACCCAAGGTCACACAGTGAAGAACTGACAAAGCATGGATTTCTACTTATTCTATTCCTAGTTCTTTGTATGCAGGTCTCTTCACTTTCCCTCCTCCCTCCTTCCCCAAGTTCAAGCTCTCTCCTAAGGAATATTCCACTCTTCCCCAAGTGGAAGAGTGTGGACCCTTCCCCAAGTGGTTTCCTTGGGGTTGGGTTCCAGGAGGCAGATAAATAGGAAAAGATTCCCAGACACTGCTCTGCCTGTTCTGTCCCCCAAACCTATGTTTCCCTGGATACAAAAAGCACCCAGTGTCTCACAAATAGCCGAACCCAGGTCCACACTATCCACCCGCTCTTTCCCATCCCAGTCTGGCTAAGTCCTAGAATGGGCTGTCTGAATGCCTGCACCTGGATCTTGAGGACCACTCAAGCTGCCTAGCCATAATCTATGCAGCTGAACCCAGAGCATCATCCGTTGCCACAAATGTAGTGAAGATCTCCGCCCTTGGAGTGTGTGCTGTCTCGAGGTGCCTCCCCACCCTGCTCTGACACTGATCTTTTCTGCACAGGAAACAACAGCAGCAAGCAATGTCTCTCAGATTTCTGAATCCCCTCCCTGCACTGGCTACTCTCCAGCCCAACAATGAGGAGGCTTTTCTCCTCTTTCAAGCCAGGCAACCCAGCAGGAGGACCTGATGGCCTCATCACAAAAGACAAGACCCAATAGGAGTTTCTGGAGATCCTGCCACATTCTCCCTAAGCACAGTGAACGCGAGACACTAATTATTTATAGCATCCCTGTCCCTCGACGGCATCCACCTTCACTGCACCAAGTTTCCAGGTGAGAACGATGCCTACAAGGCGTGTAGTTACTCCTTACCACCAGCCCAGGAAGGAGAGGGTGCCTCCATGGAACTGTCTGATCACAATCCACGCCAGGGTAAGCACTGTTCCACCCCAGGGTGAGCACTGGGGGAGGTGAGCTGGGAGAGTGCATCCATTGATAGTCCGTGAGGACTAAGATGGGCCCAGCCTGGACAGTGAGCCTGACCTGGGCATCTCTGGGGATCTTGCTGATCAAGCCAGGGCTCTGTGAACTCCTGGCCAGAGAAAATGTCCCCGACCACACACCCCTGTGGGCCCGCTGTCTTCTCAAGGCTTGAATTTTGGGATGTGGAGTTATATCCCCCTGTGCTGGTCAGCAGACTGGCAGCCCACTGGCTGGCACACGTCCCAAGGATCATAATGAACTGATAACGCTAATACAATGCGAGTTTGTGCTCCCATAATAGTCTCCTGCTGACAGATAAATGCTGCGGAAACATGATGGCTTTTCCTGAAGCTGTAAGGGGCTATTATTGGGGCAAGAAGGCTCGTGTCCTGTTGGCACTGCCACCGTGACACCAAAGATGAAATGTGAAGGGGGCTACGTCTTGAGTGGATAAATGCTTGGGGTCCCTCCCACCACTACTATCCACTTCATTATCTGAAACCCCTACCAGGGGTATTGGAGGAATAACTTCCAGATATTTCAAAGCTCTGTGATTATCATTTTTTTTTCCCTGAGTCTCAAGATTCCATTCTCACTAACACAGCTGCATGGCATATTGAAGTTCTCTGTGTGCCCAAAAGATTCCTTTCCCTGTGCAAGACGGCAACTGCAGTGAGCAGGCAGGAAGGTGAGACGTGTCCCTCCAAAGAAACAGAGATCTTTCCCCTTCCTCATCTCCCGGAGAATAGGAACACATCATGACTCTAAGAGCTTTGCCACCTGCCCAATTTTGGGAAGAAGAGAGAGGAACAGGAGGGGGAGTACAAAGAGAGGAAGAAAGAGGAGGTACAGAACGAGGAGGAGGGTCAGTGGAGAAGAATGTACCTTGATAGCGCCTGGTACCTAAAAGGCATTAAACGACTCGCTATTGACTGAATGAATGAGCTGCCTAATTAAGTATTTTCCATTACAGTGGATGGTGGATTTTTATCAAAACTAATAACAAAGAAATCTGACCTTATTTTCATCTGTGTCACATATTAATTTATCACCCAATTTCTTGTGACTTTTGCATCAGTTTGTGCATAAAACATGATCGATTTCAAATATCAAACAAGCGGTTTGTTTCTAGGGCCTTATCATCAGTAAAAGGCCAGATTTTCTTTGACGATAGCTTTTTTTTTTAATATATTTGTATTTTTTTCAGAGTTATGTTTTATTCAGTGGGAATTTTTAGAACTGCAAGCCCCCAAGACAGCATCTCAAGTGGCCCAGACAGAACCGCTCTGAGGAGGCGAGGGAAGGAGCCAAAACATACAGAAGTTTTGCAACGAAGGACAGGTGGGCTGAACATCAAAAGATGATTGTTAATGCAAGGAAGCCAATATCTCGAGTTAAGGAATTTAGCGTTTTTCTATGTATGGGAAGATGCAAGAGTCTGAGCTCACTGAAATCATTCCCTTCCTGTGCTGGATGACAGTTTTAACTGCCAAAGTCTCATGGTCAACAACTGGCCACAGGAGGAATGAAGAATTTGTTTGGCAAACTCAACAAATTATGCCTCCCGGTACATTTCTACTCTCAGAGACAATTACCTCAAAGAAATTATTAAATATGTGAAACTTTGGGAAAATTAATTGTAAGCTAACACACACGTGTTAAGTGTTGCCATTTAGTGGGAAACAAAGAAACGTGTTGGCTGAGCCTGTCTCCCTAGCGTTAATGATATAAAAGTCAACACGGGGAACGCTGAAACGCGACTTCATTTCCTAATGGCTCAATTAAGGTAGAACTTCTTATTTCATTATTCTTTAGAATAAAATGCATTTCATTTTTGCCCTAGTAAAATGTTTTATGGAGAGGGAAAAACAGCGCATGCTTTTAGGTTTTAGGAAAAATCAAATGTAAGTGTTTTATAAACTGTAAAGTGCTCAAGCTATGTAAAACATGATTAAGATGAGAGCTTTCAACTGTGTTTTTACATCAGAAACGTGCTGGCCAGCAGTTACCTTCCCAAATGTAAATTGTAATGAAGCCAGTCGCATCAGTGAAGTCCGCACCGCCCGGAAAGAGGTAATTATGAGTGTGTGCTTGTTAAGCCACTTCACTCAGGTCCCACTCTTTGTGATCCCATGGACCGTAGCCTCCCAGGCTCCTCTGCCCATGGGATTCTCCAGGCAGGAATACCAGAGTGAATTGCCATGCTCTCCTCCAGGGGATCTTCCAAACCCAGGAATCAAACAAACCTGCCTCTCTTATGGCTCCTGCATTGGCAGGTGGGTTCTTTACCACTAGCGCCACCTGGGAAGCAGTTATGAACGGGTTAGTACCAATTCCAGATGAAGGCTCCAGCCTTGGGGCCAGGGCCTCCCCTTACAACTTCATCCCTCGTAAACAATTAGCAACAAGCTTCACTAGAACTCCTGTCTTAGAAGGCTTTGCCTTTCCAGGAAGAACTAGGCAAGGCAGGAAGGGAAACTGCAGGAGGACCAAAGAAGGTTTAGAGAAATAGAGAAGAAGGCAGTCAACGGTACAAGATTTAATATGGATAAACACCGGTAATACACTTGTCAGCAATGACCCTAGAATGAGCCAGACTGTAGGAGAGCTGGTGGAAGGGCAGCGATGCAGAGAGAGATCGGGGTCAGGACAGATAGCACATCAAGCATGGGCCTCCAGCTCAATGGCATGATAAACACTGCTTTGGGGTAATTCTACAAAACCCAGCCGAGCAAGGAGCAGCCATAATTCCTCTTTACTCTCTCTTACTACAGGCACTGATGGAGTTTTATGCGCAGCCCAAGGGACTTGCTTTGAAAGCAGACTGGAAGGGTGATGAGGAAAGGACTGGAAGAGTGGTGAAGAAGGTGTCGAGGCCTCCCGAAGGCTGTCTGAGCCCCACACGGCGAGGGACAGACGTGGGACCATGTGGGATGGGTTGCCCCTCTGCACTGAAGGTCAACACCTGTGTTCAGAGCCCGAGTCGCACGCGCACACTGCAGGCGTCGTCGCTGGTCCCCTCGACCGCCTCCTTTTTCTCTCTGGTTCAGCACCCCACTCAGGCTGAGTCTCACCTCCACGTCCAGTCCATGAGGGCTGGTTTAGTGAGGGTCCCAGACGATGCACCCTAGAAGCTCAGGAGGGTAGCTCCCTGAATTCTTCCCTTTTTTTCCCTGCCCTCTGAGCACTGTTTCCTGGTGTGGTTTCTCTTTATACGCCCTCCGGAAGAGACATGCACGCCAGACACCCTGCTAAGCAGGTGGTGGCCAGCACAGTAGGCATCACATCACTTTGCTTGGCATCTGACCTGACCTCCCTCCCCTTCCCGTCGCCCTCCTTTCCCAGGCCTTATACTTCTCCAATGAAGTGTCAGCATTTTGTGTGTGTGTTTCTTCTTTTTCTGTCTTTTATTTATTTTAATTGGAGGATAATTACTTTACAATATTGTGATGGCTTTTGCCGTACATCAACAAGAATCAGCTGGCCTCCGGCTCTGTTTTCTAGCTGAGATCAAGACTGAATCAGCAAGTGGCTCAGGGCCACTGACTTTCTCACAGTTCACACTATTTTATTATTTACTATGCCTTGCTTGGTTGGGGAGGAGGAGCGTAATGAGTGCGATGATTGATGGGTTATGACGGGTGGGCACTGCACTAGTAACAGCCTCACTGGCTTACAAAGGCGTAGGTGGACCTTGCCACACCCACCCATTCACCCATCCATTCAGTCTGCTTGGTTCCAGTTCAGTTGCCAAGACATTCAAGTCAATGGTGTCGTCTGAAGCCAACCGTCAGGACCCCTGGCCCAGCATCCCTTCTCCACCGCCCTCTCTTCCAGTACATGCTGTGCTCTCCCTTCTCCCTGGTTTTCTTCATCCTGAGCTGAGCCACTTCCTGGGGTGACCACGTGTGCACCCACCCAACTCTGTGCTTAGTTTTAGCCTCAAGCACCGGGAAAGTCCAGGGGCTTCAGGAATAGGTCTATGGTCTCACATGGCAAAGTCTCCAGGGGCAGGTGGTTTCCTCTTTTGGGTGGGCTGTCCTTAGCATACTGGCTGTCACCTTCGCCTGATCCCCCTAGAGGTGAAGCTTGCTTCTCGTGGCGTAGGTACCACTTCCTCACCCAACGTGTCCAAAGCTGGGAAGAGGGTGTGTGCATATGTGAGTTTATGCTGGGAGAAATGTCCCCCCTGTGTCTCTAGTTTGTTTGTCTTGATTTGATTTGATTCCAGAGGAAAATCTTTCTTCCCCACTGCAGCAGACTTATCCTCACGTCTTCTCAGCCAGAATCCAGAACCACACTCACCCTAAACCAGTCACTGTCAGAGGAGAAATGATTGCCGTGATTGGTTTAAAATACATTTACTCCCTGAAGTGGGGGGAGAGGCTCTCTGCTCCTGAGAACATTAATGTTCAGTGACAAGCAAGATTCCCTTCTGTTACAGGAGGAAGCAGCAAAGGCTATTGGGTGAGCAACCAACAGTGTCTGCCACACCTGGGCCGTACCATCGGCAAATTGGTGGCGACTGGCTGCCCATGGATGCAAGCAAGAAGGGGGTCACCATCTGACGGGATGTAAAAACAGTGTAAAGCTAACTCTTAAGCCATGCTACGTTGTGTTCTCACCTTGCTGCAGCAAGTCGAAACAATGTCAGTGATAAAACGCTCTTCCCAGGACTTCCCTGAAATCTAGTGGTTCAGACTCTGCTTTCAGTGCATCCTATGCAGGGTGTGTGGGTTCGATCCCCGGTCAGGGAATTAAGAACCCACATGCTGTGTGGCATGGGCCAAAAAAAGGCAAAACAAAACTGTTGCAGTTGCTGTTGGGTTTTAATAATATATGTACTCTTCAAAATAACATATTCTTATTACTTGTCCTTTAATACAAATTGCATTCCACCTGAAGGTAATAAGTCAGCCACACACACACAAACTTAGCTCTAGGGGTGTTTCAAGAGTCCATTCTTAAAAACGTGGGTTCAACCAATCTCACTTAAGGCCTGTCTGTGTCTTGACCCCTGTGGTACTTCCTAAACACATCCTTGTGTTTAAATGGTAAATTCAAAGTAAACAGTGACAGCACAGGGATTTCTAGAGACAGGGAAAGAACTCGACTTACTTCAGTCTTGTTATTCTATGTGAAATTTTTATTTGCATTTAAAATTTAAAACAGTGAAACAGAACTGTGAGATGTAATATTCGCAAGCTCAAATATTAGTTTTTACATGAAAAATCTTTCTGGATTTGAATAATAACATTGAAACATTGAAATGTGTTCATGATTTTGAACTGTTTATTTTTAGATTATCAACAGTCAGGAAAATAATGATTATTATAATGACCACTTGATTATATCCCAGTGTAAATTGGTTGTAGAGGATGGCAGATCCGGGTATCAAATATTCAGGGTCTGCCCACCCTATTATCTGTTGTTCTGTCTCTTCCTGCCCCCAGCTGGGCTGGCGGTCCTGAGAAACAGAGAAAGGTGACTGACCACATTTTCCTAGGGTATCTTTAAGGGATACCTCCCTTGTGGCTCATCTGGTAAAGAATCCACCTGCAATGCACAAAACCTGGGTTTGATCCCTGGGTTGGAAAGATCCTCCGGAGAAGGGAAAGGCTACCCACTCCAGTATTCTAGCCTGGAGAACTCTGTGGATTGTATGGTCCTTGGGGTCGCAAATAATCGGACACGACTGAGCGACTTTCACTTTCACCTTCATCTTTAAGGGAACCATCTCCAAATAGGTCATCAGTAACCATCCCTGTGGGCTTCCCTGGAACCTGTGGGCTTCTCTGGTAGCTCAGCTGGTAAAGAATCAGCCTGCAATGCAGGAGACCCTGGTTCAATTCCTGAGTCTGGAAGATCTACTGGAGAAGGGATAGGCTACCCACTCCAGTATTCTTGAGCTTCCCTAGTGGCTCAGATGATAAAGAATCTGCCTGCAATGTGAGAGACCTGGGTTCAATCCCTGGGTTGGGAAGGTCCCCTGGAGGAGGGCATGGCAACCACTCCAGTATTCTTGCCTGGAGATTTCTGTGGACAGAGGAACCTGGTAGGCTACAGTCCATGCAGTCTCAAAGAGGTGGACATGACTGAGTGACTTACACTTTCACTTCAACCATCCTTGAGCCCAGAAAGTGTCCACACAGCCCCTCAGCACCTTCAGTTTGTCTCCATTTACTCTATCTTCCTCCAGTTGAATAATTCTGCCTGTGATCTCATACCAACAATAAAGACAGAAACTCTATTTCTTATTTATGATACGATAGATTCTTTCTTTTCGTCCATCACTAATATTGTAGCATTTTCATTTTCTCCTCTTTTTCCATTGCTCACTGAAGAACACCAACTCTAATATGACTGACTGTTCAGTGATGGGGGTGGAGAGGGTGGTGGGGAAGGACCGTTTATTGAGCATCACTCTGTGCTGGGCACTCAGCACTGTTCTGTTCTGACTCAAGGTTATCCACCCCACTTCACATCTGAGCTGGGTGTCAATACTTTCATTTTATCTGTTGAGGAGGGACTGGCTACCCAGTCCAGTATTTTTGCCTGGACAATCCCATGAACAGAGGAGCCTGATGGGCTACAGTCCATGGGGTTGCAAAGAATCAGACATGACTAAAATGACTGAGCACTAGCACACAGCCGATTAACAACGTTGTGATAGCTTCAGGTTAACAGCGAAGGGACTCAGCCAGCCATCCATATATATGCATCTATTCTCCCCCATCTATTTGCCATGAAATGATGGGACCGGATGCCATGATCTTAGTTTTCTGAATGTTGACTTTTAAGCCAGCTTTTTCACTCTCCTCTCTCACTTTCATTAAGAGGCTCTTTAGTTTTTCTTTACTTTCTGCAATAAGGGTGGTGTCATCTGCATATCTGAGGTTATTGATCATGATCACGGCATCTGGTCCCATCACTTCATGGCAAAGAGATGGGGAAACAATCAAAACAATGACAGATTTTATTTTGGGGGGCTCCAAAATCACTGCAGATGGTGATTGCAGCCATGAAATTAAAAGACACTTGCTCCTTGGAAGAAAAGCTATGACAAACCTAGACAGCATATTGAAAAGCAGAGACACTACTTTACCGACAAAGGTCCATCTAGTCAAGGCTATGGTTTTTCCAGGAGTCATGTATGGATGTGGGAGTTGGACTATAAAGAAAGCTGAGTACCGAAGAATTGATGCTTTTGAACCGTGATGTTGGAGAAGACTCTTGAGAGTCCCTTGAACTGCAAGGAAATCCAACCAGTCCATCCTAAAGGAAATCAGTCCTGAATATTCATTGGAAGGACTGATGCTGAAGCTGAAACTCCAATACTTGGGCCACCTGATTTGAAGAACCAACTCCTTGGAAAAGACCCTGATGCTGGGAAAAATTGAAGGCAGGAGGAGAAGGGGACGACAGAGGATGAGATAGTTGGATGGCATCACCAACATGATGGACATGAGTTTGAGTAAGCTCCAGGAGTTGGTGATGGACAGGGAGGCCTGGCGTGCTGCAGTCCATGGGGTCACAACGAGTCAGACACGACTGAGCGACTGAACTGAACTGATTCTCCCTAAACTTGCCTCCCATCTAGGCTGCCGCATAACTTTGAGCAGAATGCCAAAGGGTGAATTTTAACTTTCTATGACTTGGAGAAGGTGAAGGCAGCAGGAAGAAGACAGGAGTGGTGAAAAGAAAGTCTACTGCCAAGCCCCGCTTTGGCCCCATTAGGGCCAATTTGCTTGGTTGGAGCAGGTTCAAATCGGCAGCAATTCTGAAATCACCTGGATGCATGGGAATAGTTTCCGCAAACACCCAAGATAGCAGGATGCCCCCTCTGGATGGAGAATAAAGTCCCTAATAAAACAAGGAGGGCTCCTTACCCCATATTCCCTCCCTTTACAGTCTGAAAGGCCATCATGATATCAAACAGGTGGATTTATTTTCCTGTTTCTTCCAACACCCACCAATGCACATTCCCTTTTGTTCCTTGGAGCCTAGCTACCCCAGCCACTCTACCAGGGAGACTCACTTCTTGCCCCAGAAAATGCGTCTGTACAGAAATTTAGATTCAGAAACTCTTAACTGACAGCCAGTATGAGGGGTCACGGGAGAGGGACTTGCCCATCAACAGGAATGTTTTTGCCTATGGGATCATAAAGCATCATTTTAAAGCAGTGGTTTTCAAACTTCAAAAAAGAGCCCCAAAGAGTCTTTCATGGGATGGAAGTGTACGCAGCACTGTTACATAAAGCAGCAAAAAGCAGCTTGTTATGTTTGATGAGTTATCCCAGTCTCAGTCCTTCACCAACACCTCCAGGAAGTCCATGAACCACCTCTATGGAACCTCCAAGCCCCCTTGGAACATTCTTTGACAAAACGATCTCTCTAAAAATCAGTGTTCTCTCCCCTCCTACATTGTTGGTGGGAAGGTAAATTGGTACAGCCTCATGGAGAACAGTACGGAGGTTCCTTAAAAAAATAAAAATATAGCTACCATATGACCCTGCAGTCCCACCCCTAGGCATATATCTGGAGAAAAACATGATCCGAAAGGATACAAGCACCCCAATTGCAACACTGTTAAATTGCAACACTGTTTAAGATAGCCAAGATGTGAAAGAAACCTAAACATCAATCACCAGAGGAATGGTTAAAGAAGATACACACACACACACACACACACACAGAGGAATATTACTCAGTCGTCAAAACAGAATGTAATAATGCCATTTGGAGCAACATGGATGGATCTAGAGATAGTCATACTGAGTGAAGTAAGTCAGACAGAGAAGGAGAAATATTGCATGGCATCCTATATGTGGAATCTAAAAAGAAATTGTACAAATGAACTTATTTATGAAAGAGACTCACAGACTTAGAGAACGAACTTACGGTTGCTGGGGGGGGGTGGCGGTGAAGAATGGGAGGAAGGGATAATTAGGGAATCTGGGATCGACATACACATGACTATGTTTAAAATGGATAACCAACAAACACCTACCATATAGCACATGGAACTCTGCTTAACGTTATGTGGCAGCCTGCATTGCAGGTGGATTCTTTATCGCTGAGCCCCTGGGGAAGCGACTTTGTACCATACCTGATTTGAAATCCACCTGTACTTCATGACGCTGTTTGAGAACCAGCCACGGTTCGATACTCATACAGTACATGGTACCTGTACTGTACCCATCATGGGGGGAGGAGTTTTGGGGAGAACGGATACATGTATATGTATGGCTGAGTCCCTTTGATTGTTAGTTGGCTATGGTGAAAGTGAAGTTGCTCAGTCATGTATGACTCTTTGCGATCCCATTGACTGTAGCCTACCAGGCTCCTCTGTCCACAGCATTTTCCAGGCAAGAGTACTGGAGTGAGTTGCCATTTCCTTCTCTAGGGGATCTTCCCGACTCAGGGATCGAACCCAGTCTCCCACATTGCCGGCAATCGCTTTACCCTCTGAGCCACCAGGGAAGCTCCCTGTTGGTTGGCTATACCCTGATACAAAATAAAAGTTTTTTTTTTTTTTTAAGAACAGGAAAAGGTATATTAAAAAACAACAACAACACTGTTCTCCAAACAGCATTGAATCAATCAACAAATAAATAAATAAAACAAGAAACAGCTCTACTACAAATCAGACCCTGGCCTAGAATGGCATCCCCTTTGGAGGGGAAGTTAGAGGAAAAGTTGCAACCTGCCCAAACACCTTGCTTTTTTGTATCAATGCCCTTTGCCACTCAGAATGAGACCAACCCCATTCAGGTGGCCGCATATGTGAGCGAGGACCAAACTTGTCATCATGGGTAGTACAACTGGCTGGTTCCCAAACAGTGTCATGATGTACAGGTGGATTTCAAACCAGGTATGATATGAAGACGCTTCCCCAGTGACTCAGCGGTAAAGAGTCTGCCTGCAGTGCAGGAGACGCAGGAGAGATGGGTTCAGTCCCTGGGTTGGGAAGATCCTCTGGAGGAAGAAAGGGCAACCCACTTCAGTATTCTTGCTCGGAAAATCCTGTGGAGAGAGGAGCCTGGTAGGCTACAGCCCATTGGGTTGCAAAGAGTCGGACACGACTGATGTCTGAGCACACACACACAATATGAAGTCAGTTACCAGGAATGTTAATATTGGTAAAGTCTCCAGATTTGCAAGCATAATATTCGTAATCATTTAGTATGTAGTACTATTAAATGGCACTTAATAATATCACTTGCATTCACTTGTGTGGGAAGTGCTTTTTTGAGTAAGAGCAGAAGGTGTGAATCAAGATACAACTAATGTTTGTGAATTACAAGGAATGCTCTGATGCTGATGGGAAACAACCTCCAGGGAAATGCCTCCTGCTGTCTGTGTCGGGGGAAGCAGTTAGGAAGCACCAGTGAAGAGTCTGCCACTGGCGTCGGGGTGGTCTGAGCTCCAGCTCTCACTCTGTCCTTCATCAGCTCCGTGATCCCGGGATAACATGTAACCCTCTTATTCACGTTTCCTCTGTCTTTAAAATGGTTTGTTGCATGGTAGTGTGGGTACACACTTCTGTGGTGACTCAGACAGCAAGGGGTCCACCTGCCGTGCGGGAGCCCCGGGTTCCATCCCTGGGTCGGGAAGATCCCCTGGAGAAGGAAATGGCAACCCACTCCAGTTTTCTTGCCTGGAAAAATCCCATGGATGGAGGAGCCTGGGAGGCCCCAGTCCGTGGGGTCACAAAGAGTCGGACAAGACTGAGCGGCTTCACTTTCAGGCTTTCAGTGTGGTGTAATGCTCTTTGCTCAGTCGCTGGCACAGAATCTGTGACCAACAGACATTGGCTCCACCCTGTCCTTTCCCAAATGGGGGTCCAGACCTCAACTCTGTCTCTCCTAGGGATATCTTCTCCCCAGAACACATTCACTGTCCACATTGCATTTAGCCCTCCAGAAAACACGACAACTGAGGCTAAGGTGGTTGTTGTTGTTCAGTTGCTAAGTCATGTCTGACTCTTTGGGAACCCATGGGCTGCAGCCCAGCAGACTCCTCCGTCCATGGGATTTCCCAGGCAAGAATACTGGAGTGGGTTGCCACTTCCTCCTCCAGGGGATCTTCGAAACCCAGGGATCGAACCTACTTCTCCAGCATTGGCAGGAGGATTCTTTACCACTGAGCCACTGAGCCAGCCCATACAAGTCCCGCTCACAGCGTCCCTCTCTGCTCTACTGCTGCTCCTGATCCTGTGGGTCTGGAGATGGAAGGCTTTGCAGCAGCATCTTCCAAGCTGTGATGGGAGCACGACTCCTCTTAGCCTGGCCACCCTCTGCCCATCCCTCACCATGAGCTTCCCAACCGCAGAGTCCAAGTGTGGAATGCCTGGTCTATCATGGTGAGCTGCAGATTCTCATGCAATATCAAGGTCAAGACCACACAGTTAGGACCACCCACTAGAGATGCCTTTGAGTCTGCTTTTAATTTTTGCTGTGATTCAAACTTGGAATTTCATGCCTACCCAACACTCCACTGGAATCTGAGTCTTTCAACAGGGGTCAAAGGAACTGCCATTCCTATAGACTCTGAGGCTTACTCCATCCTTGTAAATCCTCTTACACACCAGTTAATAGCATCAGGTGTCACCCAGGCAACCCTCAGAAATGTGCATACTACTCTCACTTCTTAATCTTGGAAGAAGAGCCATCAATATGTGAAAATCCACCTCCTGGCCATTCCTTCTCCAAAGGACCAGTTAAGAGGTAATGAAGAGACCAGAGTGGCATAGTCTCCTACAGCTGGACTCACTTCACCTCACTGAGTGGCAGAGAAGGGACTGACTACCTGAGCTGGCCTTGCACCCCAGCCTCTCGTCTCAAGCGACCTCTCAACACCTTGAATGGCCTTAGACAGGAGCCCAGGCAGAGAGGTGTGTGAGCCCTGGACCCCACCTGTCTGGGCCCTGGGTAACCGAGTCATCTTGGAGATGTGTTGGGACCATCTCCAATGTAGGAAGGTCTTGGTGTAATGAAAACACAGGAATGGCTTCTCAAATGTATCCTTTCACGATTCCATGACCAACAATGTGAGACAGTCTGCAGGAAGGCCGAATGGCAGCCGCTCCAAGCAGGGTGCAAGCTGTGTGTGGGGGTGGGGGCGGTGGCGGCGAGGGGCTTGCCATCTCAAAGCCCCTGCTGGACACTATCTCGTGGGTCTAGTGAGGTCGTGATCAGAGGCACAGCAGTACCTTCCATCTGGTGAGGGGGAAATAAAGAAAGTCAGGCCACCTTCTGGGTAACACTCCTGGGTCCCTTCTTGCTGCTGTGTGTGTGGGGTGGGGGTTGTGGAATAAACAGATAATAAAGATTAATAGCGTGTCCTTGCAGTTCAGGATGGAACAACTCAGAAAGGCAGGCATGTGCAAACAGATCTGAGACCAGGGGACAGAACCAGAGTGAATCTTTATCTTCTGTTAAGGCTGCTTCCATGAAATGCCAGCCAATACAACAGAGCTTCATGATACAGCAGTCCACGAAGCAGCAGACTGGATGGGGTGCCCCACAGTCTCTGAGGTGCCTCGTTGACTTGATGAGGTGCCCTAAAGAGGAAGGGAGACCATTAGCCCCTGCCCGAACGTTCACAGGTGAGCAGGCCAGGATCCGCTGCAGAGACCCAGGTGTCTCAGATCCTCAGGGAGGGAGCAGGGGTGAAGAACAAGAACCCACAGGAGGAAATCTGGGTACCAACAGGAGCCCTACAGAGTCATGTAACCATCAGGCGGAGCTGCGTGGGGTGGGATCGCCACCCTCACACTCCAGGTGGCCCCCAGAGAAGAAGAGCAACACGACAGGGTGACAAGGATGCCAGTAGAGCACTCTCAGCTGGTCACCCTCTCCCAGAGGAGGCAGGAAGAGCAGCCTCTGGAGACCTTCCCACCCATGAGGCCTCAAAGGGCTTCTGCAGCACCCTCAGGCCACCCTAGACTGACCCCAGCCCGCCCAATCTTCAGTTCAGTTCAGTGCTCAGTCGTGTCCGACTCTCTGCGACCCCATGGACTGCAGCACGCCAGGCTTCCCTGTCCATCACCAACTCCCAAGTTTACTCAAACTTATGTCCATTGAGTTGGTGATGCCATCCAGCCATCTCATCCTCTATTGTCCCCTTCTCCTCCTGCCCTCAATCTTTTCCAGCATCAGAGTCTTTCCCAAGGAGTCAGTTCTTCGCATCAGGTGGCCAAAGTATTGGAGTTTCAGCTTCAGTATCAGTCTTTCCAATTAATATTCAGGACTGATTTCCTTTAGGATGGACTGGTTGGATCTCCCTGGAGTCCAAGGGACCCTCAAGAATCTTCTCCAACACCACAGTTCAAAAGCATCAATTCTTCGGTGCTCAGTTTTCTTTACAGTCCAACTCTCACATCCATACCTGACTACTGCCTGATCGTAGCCACTCCTTTTTTCCTAATACATCCCTTGTAGAAAAGTCAGAAAGTAAGGAGGGGTGGCCCTGGATCCAGCCACACCTGAGGACAGGATCTGCAGAGAAGTGAGCCTTGGGCTTCTGCTTCTCTCAGTTGGATTTCTTCCATTCCGTCTAAGCCACCAGGGAAGCCCTCTTTCATCCCCAAGGCCCAGCACACCCAGCTGTTTGTGTCTTGCTTCCTGGATGGTTCCCCACCGCTCACCTCCGCCACCCTGTTGTCCCCTTCTCCTGTCTTCTCCGGCCTGCCTTCCCTAGGGACTCCCTCCTCCACCAACCCCACCTACGGAGTCCATCCTTTCCCTGGGCTGCCCACGCAGCCTGCCCTGGGATCTACTCCCTGCCACTGCTGCAGACAGTTCCAAGAAGGGGGAGCGTGGTGACTGGGTGCCCACCAGCTCTGCCTGCACAGGGCCAGGGGGAGCGTGGTGACTGGGTGCCCACCAGATCTGCCTGCACAGGGCCAGGGGGAGCGTGGTGACTGGGTGCCCACCAGCTCTGCCTGCACAGGGCCACATGCTCTGCTCCTGGGCCCCCGTCCATACATCCATGTGTAAGCCACAGGGCTTTGGGTGGGCCACAGGGACAGTGACCCTACTGACCTTGGAGGGTGGTTCTGAGGATGAACTGAGACGAGGCACACACAGCTCCCAGCATAGTGACTGGCCTAGGGTAAGTCCTCAATAAACTACTGTTCCTTCACCCCCTAAAAAGACACTCACCTGAGTTTAAAGGTACAATACCAGGCATCCTGATTTGTACCTCCCTCATTCTTGAATGCTTTTGCCTCTATGTCCCTTTCACATCTGGCAACACCAACATGAGCTTTGGCTAGAGTTTTTGGAAGGCATCGGTAAGGCCAATGAAAATCAATTCCTTCCGCACAGAGCCAAGTGCCAGATGACTGGAGGCACTGACACCTTCTGGTGTGATAGAATTATGATCAGCAAGACCTAACACCAGCTTTGGTTTTGCAGAAGGAAGACACTCATGGCCTTCCCCTACCATTGTGCTTGGAATCCCAGAGGGTTATCTTAGGGCAGTGACTCTCAAAGTGGGTTCCACAGACCAGCAGCGTCACCATCACCTGGGAATTTGCTAGAAATGCAAATTCCTAGGCCCACCCTAGACCTAGGTGGGATCCAACACTACATATTAACAAGCAGTCAAGTCATCCAGAAGATTTGGATGCATGTTCTGGTTTGGAAACCACAAATCTGAGGTTTCACAGCCATTAGGTACTGCTGCTGCTACTGCTAAGTCACTTCAGTCGTGTCCGACTCTGTGTGACCCCATAGACGGCAGCCCACCAGGCTCCCCCATCACTTGGACTCTCCAGGCAAGAACACTGGAGTGGGTTGCCATTTCCTTCTCCAATGCATGAAAGTGAAAAGTGAAAGTGAAATCGCTCAGTCGTGTCCGACCCTCATCGACCCCATGGACTACAGCCTTCCAGGCTTCTCCATCCATAGGATTTTCCAGGCAAGAGTGCTGGAGTGGGGTGCCATTGCCTTCTCAGCCTTCCTGTTGTCCAGGTCTTTGGCTTCAAAGGATCCCAGAGAAAAGGACTTTTAAAAACAGTGATTACTAATTTTTAACAAAAGGAAATTTTAGGAGAAAAAGAAACCCTTACTAATCATTAGGCTACAGTTCAGAGTGTGTCCAATTAAACATGAAGTGGTCAGCCTTTCTGTGTTTTAATATATCATTTTTTTTCTTTTCGTTTTCAGCTTCTCGTTGAAGTAACATACGTACAGAAATGTCCACATATCCCAAGTGTACAGTACATGGAATGCTCATGACATGAATACATCTATGTACCCAGCACCTGGGTGCAGACGTTGAACACTGTCAGCAGTCCAGATGCTCCTTTCTGGCCACCATCCCTGCCTCATTCGTTTCCTTATTTTTTTTTTTAATTGTAGGAGTATTTCAACCACAGACAATTATTTTAAAGAAAAAAGAAAAAAAGGAAAGTGAAGTCGCTCAGTCATGTCCAACTCTTTGCAACCCCATGGACTGTAGCATGTCAGGCTCCTCCGTCCGTGGGATTTTCCAGGCAAGAAATTTTAAAGAAAGTCACCATACACCAGAATTACTGCGGTTGTCACTCATTCCCTTCGGCACACACATTTTATGTCGTTTAATATTTTAGCTGCGATGCACACATGTTCCCAGTTGTCACACACACTTCATAAGCATCACTGTAAAAGAGTCCAAGGACTTCCGTGGTGGTCCAGTGGTTAGGACTCTGCCTTCCAATGCAGGGGACACGCGTTGGATCCCTGGTTAGGACGTTAAGACCCCACATGCTGCAGGGCAACTAAGCCCATGCACCCCAATGAAAGGTCTCATGAGCCACAGCTAAGACCCACCACAACCAAATCCATAAATAAAAGGATCCAGTGTGATACCAGCACATCAAAGTCTCCATTTATTTCACCATTCTCCCATATTTAGGTTGTCTCCAACTGTTCGCTTCTGTAATGAACCTCTCTGGGCCTCCTGCTTCCTTCTTCCCTGGAATGAGACTGCCTTAGAATCAGCTCTCATAAGTGACATTACTGAGTCAAAGGCTCTGAATATTTTACTGGGGCTCTTTATTATTTGTACTGTTTTTTAAATACAAACTTCATTTCGTTTTGGTTAATAGTTCTGCACATTTCTGAGCTCCTCCCAGCATCTTACATTTCTGGGTAGAGATTCTTCTCTCCCACCCTTCTGTGAACTCAGAAGACTTTTGATAACCAAGGGGAGGAGTGGGGAATGCTAGTAAATTACAGCGTCTTCACATTAAGCTGCTGAGCAGCTGGGCAGGACATCAGGCAGGAGCCCAGACCACCCTCTCCCAGGTGCATGTGGGGAGGAGGGGGCTTTCCAGGATAGTGGAAGCCTTCCCTGGGGACCATCCCTCCTGGTGGTTCAGCTGGTAAAGCAACCACCTGCAAAGCAGGAGCCCCGGGTTTGATCCCTGGGTTGGGAGGATCTCCTGGAGAAGGAAATGGCAATCCACTCCAGTGCTCTTGCCTGTAAAATCCCATGGATGGAGGAGCCTGGTAGGCTACACAGTCCATGTGGTCGAAAAGAGTCGGACACAAATGAGCGACTTCACTTTCACTTTCCCCAGAGAGCCCCTCAGGAAGCTCTTAGTGGCCACGGGAGGTTGAACAAACCTGTTCCTCTCCTCAGGAGACAGAGATCGTGATGCAGACAGTTGGACAAGGGAGCTGCTGCTGCTGCTGCTAAGTTGTTTCAGTCGTGTCCGACTCTGCTCGATCCCATAGACGGCAGCCCACCAGGCTCCCCCATCCCTGGGATTCTCCAGGCAAGAACACTTGTGTGGGTTGCCATTTCCTTGTGTGGGTTGCCATTTCCTTCTCCAATGCATGAAAGTGAAAAGTGAAAGTGAAGTCGCTCAGTCGTGTCTGACTCTCAGCGACCCCATGGACTGCAGCCTTCCAGGCTCCTCCATCCATGGGATTTTCCAGGCAAGAGTGCTGGAGTGGGGTGCCATTGCCTTCTCCAGGACAAGGGAGTAGGACCCAGTTAAAGCCACAGAGCGATTGCAGGGCTGCGTGTGGGCCAGGTGGGACAGGAGTGTTCCTTATCCATGTGCTGCTTCTTCTCATTCCCAGGGACTCTCCTCTTCCCCTTGAGGGATGGGCAGTGCCAGGAGGGTAGGATGAGTCTCAGGGAAGCTCAGAGCTGGGAGGTCTGAGTGGAGAGCACTCATCTGGGGCCATGAGACACTGGCAGGCCCCCCTAACCCCTAGCCCAGGCCATGAGCCAAAAAGGTGGGATGGAAAAGATAGGCTGTGGGGTGTAAATGAAAACTTTCATTCTGTCATCCTGGAGACAGAATAACAGTGGTGGAGAGCAGTTTCCAGAGTTAATTCTCTGAGCTTCCTTGTGTATGAGGTGAGGTGAAGCCACTCAGTCGTGTCCGACTCTTTGCGACCCCATGGACTGTAGCCTACCAGGCTCCTCTGTTCATGGGATTCTCCAGGCAAGAGTACTGGAGTGGGTTACCATTTCCTTCTCCAGGGGATCTTCCCGACCCAGGGATCGAACCCGGGTCTCCTGCATTGGAGGCAGACTCTTTAACCTCTGAGCCACAGGGTTCTTATGAGGATGAATGAGTCAACATGAGGAAATAACTTAAGCACATCCAGTAAACCCCCCTGTCCACACCATGGGGGCCTATGCTTTGACTTGAAGACACGGCCGGTGGAGAAGGGTAAGACGTGTCTGTGATGCCCTTCCCGCCATCACTCATGAAATCTTAACCCTGTCCCCAGCTCCCCTGCCCCCACATTCATTCATTAGTCCATTTCTGGTGGAGGGGGGACGGGGGCCCCGGAGCAGATAAAGTCCATGACCGCCACGCTGGCAACTTCTATCTCAGCCTCCTTGGCTCCAGCTGGATGCTGACAGGACACTCCACTTTGCTGGGGCCTAGGGAGTCCCCAGCCCTTCCCTCCTTCCAGTCCCCTGAGGTTGCAAAGGAGAGGGCATCTGAACCTCTGAACACCAGCCACCAGGCTCCAAGGTAGTAGGTTCTACTTGCCCCCAATCAGAGCAGGGAGCGGGGGGCTGAGCCAGCCTGATTTGACAGGGGGGGCTTCCCTGGTGGCTCAGTGGTAAAGAATCTGCCAGCAATGCAGGAGATCCTGGGTTCGATCCCTGGGTCTGGAAGATCCCCTGGAGAAAGGAATGGCTACCCACTCCAGTATTCTTGCCTGGAGAATCCCTTGTACAGAGAAGCCTGGTAGGCTACATTCCATGGGGTCACAAAGAGGGGGACATGGCTGAGCGACTAACATATCCACACACACACAGGAAACTAACATTGAACACTTGTTTCCTGTGTGCTGGGTCCCGTGCAAGGGACTCTGACGCAGGCAGTTTCACACCTATGGACATATTATTCCCATTTTACAGAAGAGGAAACTGAGGCTAAAATAAATTAAGCTACTTGTCTTCTCTTGAGCATCCACTAGTGCCCAGCATGGCGCTGGCCACTGAAGGGAAGCAAATAGGACAGAAGACCTAATTTTTATCTTAAAGAAGTGTCCACTAGGGCAGGAGAAACAGGACCAGCCCAGAAATTCCTGCTGTGGTCCACATGCACACCAAGTCAGTGCTTAGCGGTGTGGCTCAGTGGAGTTCGGTGGGGACGCAGTAGAGGTGTGGTGAGGCTTGGACTGGGAGGGAGAATGAGGCAACCACTGCAGTCGTTAAGGGGCACAGGGAGTGAGACACGCCAGGGCCCATCTTGCATCCCGGGTCCCCAGCTGCCCTGGGTTCTCAACTCCTCCAGCCCCTGCTTGGCCCCCTCCACTGCCTTGGTCACGTGGCCCCCTTCAGCCTGCACAGAAGTCTACTGAAAAGGAAGCAGGATGGACCCAAAGGATGAGATCTTTCAAGAGGAGATCCTAGTGAATAAAACAAGTACTGATTTTAAATCTTCCCCTCCTTTGGCCTGGCAGACAAAGCCCAGGACCTCCCCCAACAAACCCTTCCACTCTCCATCCTCATGAGTGGCCCACCTCACAGGTCCTCATGGGTCAGCTCCTCACCTTATCCTTGTCTCTCACTCCCCCCTGGTCTGAGAAGCGGAGCACAGAACAATGCACTGTGTACGCACACCTGTTTGGTTCAGCCTGTGGAGTTGGTTGGATCCCTCAAAGGCAATACGCCCTCAGTCTTTCCATCTCTAAAATGGGACTAATGTGCATTTCCTCCCACTTCAGAGGCAATGGTGAGACATGTCCCTGGAGAAGGCAGCTGCTGTTTGAGCCTGGCTTCATCCAGTGGGCACCTGCTGTGTGCCTGTCACTGACAGAGCAAAGATAAACAGCAAGTGGCCCCAGCTGTCAGAGACTCCCGGCCCCCAGTCAGCAGAGGCAAACAAGTGACAGGCACCTGGAGAGAGGGGCCGGGGGCAGGGCTGGGCCAAGGGACGCAGGGAAGAACTCACAGGGGAGCCTGCCACGTGGGCGTCCTAGGGGTGAGGATGGGCAGTCCAGATGGACAGGCGGGGCATCCACGTACAAGGGCAGGCGTGCAGTGCCACAGCACAGAATTCACCAGGGGGGCGGCAGGACCCTGTGGTGCTGACATCAGTCTGGAGCCAGACTGCTAGGATTCCAAACCCTCATTCTGTTTGATCTTCCAGACGTCCCTAAGGTCTCTGAGCCTCAGTTTCCTCCTAGGTGTTACTATCCCTCTAGGTCTGACTTTTTTTTTCAGGGTAAAAGGAGTTATGCACATAAAGTGCTTAGAAGCCTGCCTGCCTGGCATGGGCTTGCTGCCAGATAACATTAGAGGTGATGATGAAATCCGAGGCTGGAATGCCCAAATAGGTCCACATAACAGGGCATGAACTCCAGCCTTAGGGGTTGGAAATGTCTAGATAGTCCAAGGTACGTGGGGTGAACCCCAAAGGGGCAAATTTGCAGACATCAGGGTCTTTTAGCCGTCCAGTCGATTTCAACATCACATTAAGGAAAAAAGTATTTGGATGAGGAGGTGTTTAAGAGTCACTCCTCAGATCCCTCCTTTCGGCAGAACCAGGATGAGGAGGGGGCCCTCTGCCCGTCCTCTCCTGCTCTCTGGAGGCTGGGTCGGCCCCTGGACTCTCCAAACCAGCTGCCCCGCGCACGAGGAAGGCCGCAGAGAGACACAGCTTTTCCTGTAGCTCTCTCGCAGGGAGGAAAGCCGCGGTCAAGGGGACCTCAGAACCGGAAGCCTCCGAGCCCGAGGACTCGCCCACACAGGAGTCTTCAGCGCGGCCGGCCCGTCCCAGGCCGAGCGCCACCAGAGGGCGCGCTGGATCTCAGAGTGCGCGGAGCTGCGGGCGCGGGTGGGGCGGGCGCGGGTGGGCCGGTGCGGTGCGCGCCACGCGCGCGGGGCTGGCGTGGCGTGGGGCCTGGGGACCAGAAAGAGAGCCTGTGTCCCCAGAAGTCAGCCCGGGAACGCAAGCACCAGGTTTTCCAGGGACCTAGTCCGGAGCAATCAGGGCAGAGGGCTTACAAAAGTGATACTGATCATACTAAATGTACATACTGCTCACTATGTACCACACACTGCAGTTAATCTTCACTAGGAGAAGAAAATGGCAACCCACTCCAGTGTTCTTGCCTGGAGAATCCCAGGGATGGGGGAGCCTGGTGGGCTGCCGTCTATGGGGTCGCACAGAGTCAGACACGACTGAAGCGACTTAGCAGCAGCAGCAGAACCCTAGGAGAATGATGCTACTTCTGCCCCGCTTTAGAGATGGAGAAACTGAGTCTCAGCACAGCTGGGATTTGAACCCCCAGGGACGGTCACAGACAGAGTCCGTGTCCTTATGCATCACACTGTACTATCTCTCTAGCAAGGCCTTCTCCTCCTTCTGCCTGAGGGTTCATCTCTTTCTCACTGGCAGGTCACTGGTTAAAGCAGCTCACCCCTTTCCTGCAGGAAAGAAGTGCGGAGCTACACTTCCACTCTGCAGGTCGGCATCACTCCAGCTGTAAAACTCCAAGAGCACACCACTGCCTCCAAGAGATTCTGATTTAGTTAGCATTTACTGAACACTTACTGTGTGCCTTACTGTGGGCTTCCCTTGTGGCTCAGCTGGTAAAGAATCTGCCGGCAATGTAGCAGATCTGGGTTCAATCCCTGGATTGGGAAGATCCCCTGGAGAAGGGAAAGGCTACCCACTCCAGTATTCTGGCCTGGAGAATTCCATGGACTGTGTAGTCCATGGGATTGCAGAGTTGGACACGATTGAGCGACTTTCGCTTCACTCACTACTGTGTGCCAGGAAGTGAATGAATGCCTTGACATCAGTCCCACACCATACTCCTGATAATGTGTGGATTGCGCGTCCTCATTTCCATTTTACGCCTGAGTCAGGGAGGTAAGAGAATTCTATGCGGTCACACAGTTACCCCTGACCGCCTCTGCCGCTCCCACCACCAACATGCATTTGTTCAGCAAATCCTTATCGAGCACTTACTCTGGGCCAGGTGCTGTTTAGATGCTGGGGACTCAACAGGACTGATGAAAACTCCTGCTTTCTTGGAGCTGACCTTCTTCATCAGCTCTTGGGAGTCCCCAGGGGCATTAACTCAGTTCTTTTTTCTAGATGCCTCATGAGAAAAGGCCGTGTGGATTGAACAGAAAGGAAACCAAGCTTTCTGCATAGGGTGCCACCTATGAGATAATACTCCTGACTTTCTCCTGGAAGAAAGGGCACCAATGGTTATTATGGGTAGAATTGTATCCCTGGTAGCTCAGTTGGTAAAGAAACTGCCTGCAATAACAAAGGTCCGTCTAGTCAAAGCTATGGTTTTTCCAGTAGGTCATGTATGGATGTGATAGTTGGACTATAAAGAAAGCTGAATGCCAAAGAATTGATGCTTTTGAACTGTGCTGTTGGAGAAGACTCTTGAGGGTCCCTTGGACTGCAAGAAGATCCAACCAGTCCATCCTAAAGGAAATCAGTCCTGAATATTCATTGGAAGGACTGATGCTGAAGCTGAAACTCCAATATTTGGGCCACCCATGCAAAGAATGACTCATTGGAAAGGACCCTGATACTGGGAAAGATTGAAGGCAGGAGGAGAAGGGGACGACAGAGGATGAGATGGTTGGATGGGATCACTGACTGGATAGACATGAATTTGAGTAAACTCTGGGAGTTGGTGATGGACAGGGAAGCCTGGCATGCTGCAGTCCATGGGGTCGCAAAGAGTCAGACACGACTGAGCGACTGAACAGGAAGGTGGTTTATGAAAATCTAACCCCCATGATCAGGAATGTGACTTCATTTGGAAATATGGCTTCTGCGGATGTAATCAAGTTAAGATGAGGTCATAGCGGAGTACGAGATGGGCCCTCATCCAATGTGACTCATGTCCTTATAAGGAGAGAAGAGACGGACACACACATTCACACACATGCAGGGCGAGGCCACGTGACGGTGGGGATACAGGCTGAAGAGCTGCCACTGTACGACAGGAAACTCCAGGGCCTGCAGGCTCTCACCAGAAGCTAGGAAGAGGCAAGCAAGGCTCTTGCCTCTAGGTTTCAGAGAGAGCATGGTCCTGCTGAGACCCTGATTTCAGACTTCTAGCTTCCAGAGCTGTGAGACAGTACATCGCTGCTGTTTTAAGCCACCCCGTATGTGGTAGTTGGTTACGGCTGCCCTTGGAAACTAATGGTATTAACTTTTTTCCCCATCAGTGGGGATAAATCTGGCTTATCCACCCACTGGTTTCCTCACCCCATCCCTATAATGGTCAAGGTCAAGGTTTCCTGGTGTAGAGCTTGCGGGCTGCGACAACATCAGTCCCCAGCCTGTGGTCTCAGCACGGCCGTCCTCTACCTGTCTGAACTAGCCCATGATTCCCCCCAGGATGAGAAAGGTGCTTCCAGTTGGCAGAGGCAGGGCCGACAGCAGGCAGGTGTGCCCAGGCCCCCACACCTCACCTGCCAGCCTGGCTCTGCCAACTGCACTCAGCATCGCCAAAGCCCCGCATTACTGCTGTACTGCTTGTGGATTCCGGGGAGGGGAGAGGCAAAGGGAGGGGCAGCCTCACGCCAGTCCATCCAGCTGTGTCCAGGTGGCCCACGACAGGGGCAGACAGAGGGCACGAGCTTCGTGGGGAGTCACACATGGCCCAGCCCCCGTCTTAGCGACCACCCCACAAAGTGCCTTCAGGTAGCTGTCATTGTGCCTGGTTTGCCTGAGAGCTCCAGGTTCTGGGAGGCAGAATACGGACTCTATTGGCGTAGCATATTCTGGTTTGGTGATGCGAAAAGTGCCAGGTCTCAGAATGGTAGAGAGCCCCAGTCCCTCAGGGTGAAGGTATGGACACATGGGGACCTAGTGGCCTCTGTTATCCTGGGAGGTTGGGGCCCTTGCAACACTCACCTGGACTCTCCTAGACGGTCCTGTAGGCCTCCCTGAGGCCCTTCACCTCACTGAAATGACTGGGCAGCCTGGCTTTCAGAGGCAGCCCTGAGAGACCGCTAATTTGGTAAGGGCAGGGGCTCACAGTGACTTCCTCCGTCAAAGGAAGCTGGGCACGTGGCCCACCCTGCCCACTGCTGAGTCCTTCTGGATCGTCCGGTCCAGTTTACATGGGAAGGAAAAGAGCAGAGGTTCCATTCAGATGTCCCACCTGGGACTAGGGACGGCTTTTGGCTGGAACCTCCCCTGGGGTGGATATTTCAGAAATCAGAGCAGGTTGGTAGGCGGCAGCAAGGGGAAGGATGCAGAGAAGAGACCTCCACAGCATTTGCTAAGAGAACGCTTGTCTTCCTCGTGAACAGGTACCCGATGAATAGGGTGAGGATGAGGAAGGGAGGACGGTTCGGGGAAGCTGGCATGGCTCTCACCAGACCCTGCTTCTCATCAAGGCCCCCAGATGCATGGATTCCCCTGGCACACCCCTATTCCTTCCCTCCCTCCCTCCCTTCTTCCCTTCCTTCCTTCCTTCTCTGTTGACTCATCATGTAACGAAACTTTAATGAGTTCTACTCTGTACCAGATAGGCCTCTAGGTGCTAGGGACTCAGCAGTGAGAAAGCAGACAAGACACCCTGCCTTTGTGGAATTTACCCCAGCGGACTCACCTCTCCCTTTGCCTTTTACCAACTCATTGCCTGCATTCTTCTCTTACAACCCACCCAGCTATTGGCAGCCACAATAAACACCAATTGGAGAGTCTAAGCCTCATTCACTCATTCATCCAAAGCCGTCAATGAAGTGCCTACAATGTGCAGGCACCATTATAGGCCCTGGACATCTTGGGCATTTGTCATGAGGCCACACCTCTCTGGGTGAAGAGCAATTGAAGAGAATTACCCCTCCCCGCCAGACCAGTCCATCTCGCTAGGCACAGAGAACACACAGGAAATGCTTGATTATTTGTGCAAATTGTACACAGAATCCAAAGGACAGTGGAAAAGCCAGTATTAAGCCAAAGTATGGAACTAGTTTGGAGAGCCAAGGAGGCCTTCCCCTCCTCCCTGGCTTCCTCTCCCGGCTCAGACCAGGATCATGCCTTGGTGACCACGGTCCCCTTGCACCCTTTGGAGCCCAGCAGACCACAGCCGGAAGCTGGTCTGCACTGGGCTCTGTGCCTCCTGGGAGTCATCTCCCCGCTGCTGCAGCCAGGCTGCTCTGGACTCAGGCCGCACCCCGCATCCCTCCCTCCTCACTTTAATTAACTCCACCCGGATGCGCTGACTCACTCGTGGGCTCTGTGACCTGCCTGGCTGCAGAGGACACCTCCTCAGACACAATTACATTTGAGGATGAAGCATTTCCTCTGGGCACAGAACAAGCCTGTGAAAGCTTTTGCAGGGGGAGTGGGGAGGGGGTCTGTTTGGAGATGACTCACGGAACAGGCCTCGAGGTGAGGGTGCGTCTCACTCAGACATTATCCGCCCGGTGGCTTCATGACTCTATGGCAGTTTCTCTTCTTGGGGGGAAGAAGGAATGTGTCTACCTTTCCAGACAAAAGGGGCCTAGTATACACATTGACGGAGTCATATCCAGCCCCAGCCAAGACACCTATGCTTAGAATTTCCTAAGCTCCATGTGGCAACCAACAGGTCCGTATGTATTTGACACTCTCTGTGTGCCTGGGGCGACACAAAAGACATGGAATATGATCCTTTATCCTAGAGGACTCCAAACTCCATAACATCCATCCCTGATATCCCTGAGATATTCTTAGTCCCATTTTCTGGATCAGGAAATCAAGGCTGGGAGAGACCAAGGGACCTGCTTTCTCAGGAACCACACTGCCTTGAAGAATGAAATTAGCTAAGAATGATTCTGCGGTCTAGCGCTGGTGACTGTGGAATAGCCAAGAAAAAATAGCCCAGTCCCCCTTCCTGATTTGTGTTTTGAAGACGCAGGAGAGAAACCTAGGAAATCAGCCTGCAGGGTTGTGATGGGACAGTGTTCTGGTGGGGTCTCTGTTGCCTTCAAAGCCCAGCCCTTTGCAAGTCTCTGGGGACCAGCCAGCCAGACCCCATGCCGGGGCCAGTCCAGCTCTGTGCCTGGCAGCATGGTGGGAGGTGGGGAAGGTCATTGGTGTTTCCTTTGCTGGGAGCCAGCATCTCTATCTAAATTAAAGCAGAGGAGTTTGCATTTTAATGATGATTTTTCCAGGTTTGTGCCACTTTGAAGTGGCTGTTATTAAGAATAGCGGACAAGAGAGGTCCAGCGGGAGATGTGGCACATATTTAATTCGAAATACACTCAGACACTTTTCCTATGAAGCTGATAGGGATGTATCCATCCACCCATCTGACCACCCAGGTACTTCCTGCCCAGGATTCAGGTTCGGGGAGATCAGTGAGCTAGACACACACGGTGCAAACCCTCCACAGCTAACCGTCTGGTGGGCAGCTGTAAGTCAGAGATACTCCGTACAAAAAGGCAAAAATCGAATCTGCTCCACCCCTAACCTCTCACTAGCCCTGAGCAACAAGATCAGGGTTTAAGCTCCACAGGAGGAGAAATGTCCCTCTGAACAGACCCTGCATGAGCAGGAGAGAGGAAGAAAGGAGGGGGCCACTGCTTTGGCCATTGACTGGGTGGTGACTCGGTGGGGGAGAAAGGCTCCTTCTGAACTGTTTGCTTGGAGTCCTTGACCTCGAAGTTGGCCTAACAGAGATGTCCTGGACCTTGGGGCCTGTTGGGACTGGCTTTGTGTCCTGCCTGGCTCCATCACTTAATAGCTGTGCAACTTTGAACAAATTACCTAGCCTCTCTGAGCCTGGAGTTCTTGATATGCAAAATGCAGTCATATCTGCCTGGAAGAGTTGCTGGGCAGATCAGTGAGTTAGTTCAGTACCTGCGCTATACCTGCCGTAGCATTAAGCATCCATAATAATAGCTAATAGTACGTAGCCTGTGCTGAGGGCTTCACTTGAATTCTTATTTAATTATCCTTCTCCCTATCTTCCCTGGTAGCTCAGTTGGTAAAGAATCCTGCAATGCAGGAGACCCCGGTTCTATTCCTGGGTCAGGAAGATCCCTTGGAGAAGGGATAGGCTACCCACTCCAGTATTCTGGCCTGGAGAATTCCATGGATAGAGGAGCCTGGAGGGCTAATGTCCATGGGGTTGCAAAGAGTCAGACACAACTGAGTGACTTTGACTTTCCCACTATCTTTCGTCCTCTCTCTCTCATACGCACACATTCATGAATGGATGCTATTATTACTTCACTTTACAGATGAGGAAACAGGACTCGGGGAACAGTAGCCAGCACAGGTAGTGAGAGACCTCGCTGGGATTTAAGTCCCATCTCTCTGGCCCCAGGGCCTGTGCCCAATATTTGTCCTTCTCACCACCTGCATGCACAGCATAGCCTGACAGCAGGTTAGGCTGGAGGCTGGACTCCTCCTTAAACCCACGGAGAATAACCCCCAGTTGGATGAGAAAAAAAAAAAAAACACATAGTCTAAATGAAACCATCTCCTTTCCGAGCGAGGCTGCTGCCCAGGCAGCCAGACCCCTAGCTTGTTCCAAGGGGCGGGGGCCGGGGGGGTGGGGAGACGGGATGGGGAGGCTCCCTTCCTGCTGTCTCCCCGGCAGTGGCACCTGGAGACCCAGCACATGTGTGCTGTGGGCAGTGTTTGCACCAGCGCGTGCCTGTGAGCGTGTGTGTTGGGGGCGATGTTATTCACAGCCGCTGGCCAACAGTAAATAAGACAGTGGGGCTTGATTCATGAGGTCTGACAGGAAATCTATAGCATGTGGTGTCTATAATCCGCACGCTACGACGTGGCAAAATGAACGAACAACAGTCCAATTACGGGATCCTGGTTGATCCCGGGCACACTCCTTAGACCGTGCAGGGCCTGACTCAGCCTGGCGGGGGGACAGCCCGTAGGAACGGCCGGTCTGATGCCCCCAGGTCTGGCCATGTGGACCCCAGCCCCCTGGAAGCGGCAGAGACGGTTGCCTGGGACACGGGAAGGGGTGGTCTGGGGGTGACGTTCCCAGCCGGCTCGCTGAGCACCTAGTGCCCTGGCATCCTGAGGCCTCGCCCCAGAAGACTCCCTCAGGCAGACAAAAAAGCTCCTATCCTCTCCGCCTCCTGTTTTAGAACCCAGGAAGCCCAGTGTGTTGCCCTGGCTGGGCGGAGTCATTTCAAGGTCTGGCCTTTAAAGTACTGAGAGAAGGCTGGGTTCTAGGGGCTCAGTGGGTTGGGGGTGTTAAGTCTCCCCTGAGGGCACATAGCAGTTCCCCGCCAGGTGTGACAGTTTTCCATGTAGCAGCTCTCCTTCACCTGTAGGGCAGAACCTGTAGCTCTTCTACCCTTTCGCCCTGATAACGGCCCTGACAATGTACTGCATCCAGTGAACATCCACGAGTGCAAGTGACCTTATTTAGAAACAGCATCTCTGCAGATGTCACCAAGTTAAGGAGAGGGCATGCTGGATTAGGGTGGCCCTAACATCCTTATGTATGTAGCTCAGCTGGTAAAGAATCTGCCTGCAATGCGGGAGACCTGGGTTCGATCCCTGGGTTGGGAAGATCCCCTGGAGAAGGGAAAGGTTACCCACTCCAGTGTTCTGGCCTGGAGAATCCCATGGACTGTGTAGACCATGGGGACACGAATGAGCTACTTTCACTTTCACTAACACCCTTATAAGAAGAGGGAAATCTGGACGTGGAAACACAGACACACAGAGAAGGCCACGTCAGACAGAGGCCGAGATGGGAATGATGCATCCAGAAGCTGAGGAATGCCAACGATTCTGGTCGCCACCAGAAGCTAGGAGAGAGGCACAGAACAGACCCTTCCCCAAAGTCTGCAGAACGAGCATGGCCCTGCCAGACACCTTGATGTGGGACTTCCAGCCTCCAGAATTGTGAGAGAATAAATGTCCGTGGCTTGAAGTCACCAGTTTGTGTGCTTTGTGACAGCAGCCTCAGGAAATGAGCATAGGCAGTGTCCTGCACACAGCAAATGCCCAAGCAGAAATGTGTGCGGAGCACCCGGAAGGTCTAAATTCAAGTCCTGGCTCGACCATTTAATTGGATCTCTCTGATCCTTCTCAAGTCATCCTGCAAGGCCCCCACACGGCAGCCAGAGCAAGGGTTCAATAGCAAAGATCTGATAGTTAACAGGGCAGGCTTTGCATGCATGCTATGTGCCAGGCCCTGTTCCCATCCTTTACAGGCAAGAGTTACGTTGACTTCATCCTCACAATTACCAATACGAACCATTTTACAGATGAGGAAACTGAGCCCAGAGAGGTTATGAAACACCCAAAGTAGCAAGCTAGTAAGTTCAGGGACTGAAATCCAGGCAGCTTAATTTCAGAATACAGGCTATCATCCACCACAGTTGTCATTGCCCCATTTAAAATCACCCAGTGTGACTTCACACCACACTTAGAATAAGATAAAAATTCCTTACAGTGACTGACAAGGCTTTGCCTAATCTATGTCTGACCTAACCTACCTCCCCAGACTCCCCGGTACATGGTTACAAATTCTTTATTATTCCTCCTGTTATGAAATGGAGCCTAATTCCTGTCCTCTTGAATCTGGACTGGCCCCAGGGTCAGGAAGATATCCTGGAGAAGGGAATGGCAACCCACTCCAGTATTCTTGTCTGGAGAATCCCCACCAGACAGAGGAGCCTGGTGGGCTACAGTCCATGGGGTCGCAGAGAGTCGGACACAACTGAGCGGCTAAACAGCAGCAGTGGCTAGCTTAGTCAACAGAATGAGGCAGAAGTGATGAGATGTGATTTCTAAAGCCAGATCAGAAGCAGCCATCAGCTTGGAATATTCGCTCTTGGAACCCAAGCGCCATGCTGTGAGGATGCCCAAGCAGCAGAGACTCATGTGGGAAGAACCTGAGGCTGCCAGTGGACAGTCCAGCCACCGGCCAGACCACTTGCTAGATACGTGGGGGAACCATCCACTCCAGCTCAACCCCAGTTTGATGTTTGAAAAGCAGCCATAAACCATTCTCCCCAAGCCTTAATCCCATGTTTCAGATTTGTGAGCAAGATGAATGATTTTTGCTGTTTCAAATACTTCGTTTGGGGAGGGGTTGATTACACAAGACTGGGATCCCGACAGCCTGGCTTCAAGACTCCGTGCTCGGAAGCACTGCATCACACCATCTCACCTGTTCTTAAAGCCACTCCAGGAGTTCACACCAAGTTCAGAAAAAACCACCAGCTCCTCACCATGACCTACAAGGCCCCGTGGATCCGTCTGTCCAGTTTCTTCTTGGACCACACTCCTCCTCACTGCCTTCCACCCGTTTCTGTCGCTCAACCTTCTCAGGCCTTTGCACAGGCTGTTCCCTCTACCTGGGCTGCTCTTGGCACCCCTGGGTCATTCTCACACTTTGTACAGACGTCAAAAAGTACTGAACGGCCTTCCTTGCCCACCCTGTCTAGATGACCCTCCGTCTCCCCAGCCCCTGTCTCCCACCCTGTCTAGATGACCCTCCGTCCCTGCAGCCCCTGTCTCCCACCCTGTCTAGATGACCCTCCTGTCTCCCACCCTGTCTACATGACCCTCCTGTCTCCCACCCTGTCTACATGACCCTCCGTCTCCCCAGCCCCTGTCTCCCACCCTGTCTAGATGACCCTCCGTCTCCCCAGCCCCTGTCTCCCACCCTGTCTAGATGACCCTCCGTCCCTGCAGCCCCTGTCTCCCACCCTGTCTAGATGACCCTCCTGTCTCCCACCCTGTCTACATGACCCTCCTGTCTCCCACCCTGTCTACATGACCCTCCGTCTCCCCAGCCCCTGTCTCCCACCCTGTCTAGATGACCCTCCGTCCCCGCAGCCCCTGTCTCCCACCACCCTGTTAGATTCCTCTGTTGCTGTTTATTCCACTTTGCAGGGATCTCGCTCTGTTTACTCAGTCACGTTCCCATCTCCCCACTAGAACATAAGTGCCTCAAGTGTAGGAACTTGGCTGTCAAGTTTGCTGCTGCAATCCCAGGACCTGGCACCATGCCTGGCATGGAGTAGGTGCTTGGCAAGTATTTTCTTGATGGGTGAACGAGCGAATGAATGAATGAAGAATCCAGGCAGTTACTATTTATCACGTTCTTACTCTGTGCCAGAAAACATGCTAAGTAATGTGTTTTCTAACATGTAACTAACAGCTCTGTGGCATGGATGTTACTCTTGCCATTTTACAGATGAGAAAATCGAAGCTCACGTGGACCGAATTCAAACCAGGACTCTATGGTCCCATAGCCCATGCTCCGAGGCACTTGTTTCCTCACTGGGATGAAAGGGGATGATCCTATCACCTCTCAGGGTGGCCAGTGACAGGGGAAGGACGCAGGTGGAGCTACGTGTCAGGTGCTGTGAGTCAGGTGAAGGGATGCCTTTAGTGATCGGCAGTGTTTTCCTGATCTTGGAAAGGCCAGGAGCTCAGTGGGCTTCTCCCGCAGGCCTGCCTAGGGCTCTCGCCAAATTTCCCCTGATCCCCAATCTTGCTCATGATGTTCCTTCTTTCCTGCTAGGATGCCACCTCTTCTGAAAGGTGTGTGATCTGGAAAGGCAGAGGGGAGAAGGTGGCTCACAGCCACTTGGGACGGTGTCCTGGCTCATGGCTCACTCCTTCTCATGAACACCCATTCTGCCGCCCAGCAAGCTCTTCTCTGTTCTCTGGTGGGTCCATGTGTTAGCTCCTCCTCTGCACATACACCCTGATATGTCTAAGGTGAGGCTGAGGCTTACCCCACTGTACACCTTCATGGCCTCTTCCACCACCTGTCCTTCTGTGTCCCAACCAGCCTGGCATTCCGAAACTCCACCCTGGGGTCCCAATCAGCCCACGCCCAGGGTCAATGGCCTCATGAGGCGTCCTTGGGGACCATGAACTCTGCCTCCCAGAGCACCACCTCCTATGCCATTCTCCAACAGATTAGGGGCTGTCCCTTTAGAGAAAGGTGAGTCTGGGTTTGTTAAAAGCATAGCCCAAGAATTATCATCTAGGGACATTCTCGGATTCTCCCCAAGCCTGTGGTGCCCTGTCTCTTTGAGTTTTGAATGTTAGCCACTTGCTTGTCTGAGTGGTTTAAAGGAGATAACTTGACCACTAGAGGTAGGTTCAGATGCCAGCTCTGAGAGACAGTGGGTGAATTTATTCATCTCTCTGAGCAGGGATTAAGGTCTCTGTCGAGAAAGGCAATTTTGATCAGTTAAATGCTTTGTAAAGAGCTAGCACAGAACCTCTGTCCTCCACTCTATTCCGGAACCCTGAACCCATTCCTTCCTGGGACCCTGCAGGATGGAAGCACTGGAAAGCTTTTAAGCCAAGTCTGTCCGCCTCTCACTCCTGACCGAGGGGCCCGGAGACAAGTTCCCAGTGGTGTCAGAAGAGCTGGGAAGCCTTGGGGGACAGGAGGCCCCAGAGAGTGATCTCAGAACTGGTTATCGGGGGCCTGGGCCAAGGGATGTGAATCTGGGGTATCTGTGAAGGAGGCTACGGTGTGATATGTGGGGAAGGGGCCAGCCTCAGCCCCCAG
Organism: Bos grunniens; assembly: GCF_055505025.1. Classification (NCBI taxonomy): domain Eukaryota; kingdom Metazoa; phylum Chordata; class Mammalia; order Artiodactyla; family Bovidae; genus Bos; species Bos grunniens. Next base: position 15,616,002 of record NC_141174.1, read on the forward strand.
CCTGAGAACCAGCAAATGAGGACCTGGGATGTTGTCTAGACAGGTGAGCGCCATGCAGGCTACTCTTCTGAGAAACACCAGGTCTCAGAAGGTGCCAGACACCTTCTGGATTAGAAGAGGGGGTCAGGCAATCACAGTCAATCTCAATTAACCCAAACAGCAGCTCCCTGGGTGTGGGGCCGGGCTGAATTTGGGTTCTTCATGTGCCACCTCTCCAGCCCCAAGACAGAGCAGTGATTATACCCATTCTCGTGAGGAAACTGAGGCTCAGAGAGAATAAACCATTCAACACACTCATGAGAGCACAAGCATCCGTGCCACCGGCTATGTGGTTTCTGTCACCTCTGAGCCAGCGGACCTCACCCAAGGCAGGAGCCGCCAGCCCGCTGCCCTACACCTCATTTTCCACCCCCAAGTCCATCGTCCCTGATGATTTTCAACACTGCTGAACAGAAGACTCACCCCAGAAGGGCAGGCGGCCTCATCCTTGGCCTTTGATTATGTCAGCTGTCCCCACTCCCTAATAAAAGCTGCTCACCAGATGGATGGGAGGGGCAGGAAGACAGGCAAGGAGGGAAGCATGCACTTGCGCACACGCATTCAGTTCACGGCACAGCAATCCCACGAGTGGGCCTGACTCCCCCCATTTTGCAGTGAAGGTCACTTGAGCCCAGAGAAGTCAAGCTTCTTGTCTAAGGTCATAGGGACTGACTGACATGGAACCAAGAAGCCAGGCCATAACCTTCAAACCGAGAATTCCCTTGCTCTTTCTACTATGTTATTAAAAACACTGAGCAAAAAAAAAAAAAAGAAAAAGAAATTCAGAGTTAAAGGAAAGAAGAAGCATGCGTCAGGAGCTCAGAGGGTGGAGATGGGGACACTGACGTCTGTCCATCTCCTGGCCCAGCCTGCAATCATTCCGAGGGCTGTTAATCTGAGTCCACGTCCCTCCCGCCCCTGGGTAGCAGAGCCAGAGCCATTTCTTCCAGGTCGTTTGGGAAGGATGCTCTCCTTGCGGGGGACGGCCACTCGCCAGACCCTGCTGTCCTTTCCTTGCCTCCTGGGCTCCCCAGCCTGCCCCCCAGTTGTTATCTGTCAGTACACGGTAATTAGAGATGAGGCATGCTTGATAAAGATTGCCGCCTGCCCCAAGATGGAGCTGCCCTCTCGGACGTGTCTAATTAAAGTCCTGATTGATAAGATGAAGAAATCCCACCCGGATGGGATGTGTGCCGGCCTCTCCCCTCCTCTGTGCGTGCGGCCTCTTCGTTACAGTGGCGAGGGAGAGAGATATAAAGGACCCCAGGAAACGCTCCTACAAACCAATCAATACGTCCTTTTGTGCGACGTGGTGGGGCTGGGGCGCGAGGCTCAGCCTTTTGAACGCTTTCTGGGGCCGTGGAGGCAGCCACGCAGCTGGAAGAGCCCCTGTTGCCTCAGGCTGGTCAGGCTGGAAGCTGATCTTCCACTGGGCTTAGGTCTGCTCCCGGGATACCTGGCCCAATCCTCCCACTCAACCTGCTTTCTCTGTACAGCGAATCATAGTTTCTAGGATTCCTTGCAAAGCATACCCATGTCCACGCAGCTGGACACCGCACATCCTTCAGCAGCCTCGAGCTGGATGGGCGTGAACCCGTACACCAGGGGTGGAGCCCAGAAGCCACACAGGCCCCTCGACGGTGCAAGCGGAGTGCAAGAGAGAGGATGGCAGTGACAATGTCTTTCATCTGTCAGCACTCACCCCTGCCAGGCACATGCTGAGTGCATTTGTTACACCTCACTTCCTCCTCACCACACATCTTATCAGGTGGGTGCTGTTATTATTCCCAATTTAGAGGTGGGGAAACTGAGGCACAGGGAAGGTAGGTGTCTCACCCAGGGTCACAGAGCTGCAAGCCACCAATTTGATGCCAGAATCTATGCTGACTGACACCCATGATGCTACGGAGAGGAAATAAGCCATTGCACCCAGTAGACTGTCCTTGGATACACATATGTTATTTTAAAGAATTTTTAAGGGCCTAGAAGGATGGATAATAAATTCATGATACTTGTCACTGGCAAGGGAGGGAAATAATGGAGCTGGGGGTTGGGCACAAAGGAGTCTCTGATTTACTTGTGAATTCTGTTATTAAATCAAGAAACACAAATAACATAGTTATCAGTTGTCAGTTTGGGGTGGTGGATACATAGTATTTTCTGTATTATTTTCTTAAAAATATTATTTTCTGTTTTTAAAGAAAACCTACTGGCCAAAGGGAAACAAAATATTCTGTTCTCATCTCTCCCAAAGTAGGGGAGAATGCATATGTTACATGCAATAGACTGCAATTTCCTTCTCAGCTCTGCCAAGAACAGGCAGTGTGGGGCTGAGATGCGCCCTCTGTCTATGAGAACACGCAGGTACCTGCGAGGGGCCATCACTGCCGAGTAATAGATGATTAGGGTTAGGTGTCCCGATAGCTCATCCCAGCTCTTCTGCAGGGCTGGACTGATCCTAAGGTGCCAGCTGGGGGCACAGGGGCTGGGCTGCGGGCTGGGCAGCCAGCATCGCCCTCCTCCAGCAGTCAGGGTGCTCTGTCCCTGCCCATCCCAGGCCTCGGCTCGATGGGATGACATAGTGCTGTACCAGCTAACAAACAGAAGTAATTTGATTAGCTTTCTCTAACTGGTGATAAGATCCTGACAAACCCTTTTTAATGCGTTTCTGGAGCAGGATGAAATCGTTTCATTCGGAGAGTAGGGGCCCCCCCCGGGAGGGAGTCGCCTTGAAGCTCCTTTAGTGAGAGGTAAAAATATGCCAATCATTAATGAGGGGAGAATTACGGAGACTTTAATACAATCAGAAAGAGGAGCCCTCAGGCAGCTCGGGAATAAAACCTGCCCTTAAATCTGAGAGAGAGAGAGAGAGAGAGAGAGAGAGAGAGAGAGAGAGAGAGAGAGAGGAGGCGGCTGGAGGCAGGAAGGAGGAGGCAACAGAAACACAGAAAGCAGAAGCCTCAGGCTCCACTGGGCAAAACAGCCCATAGCCCTGTGGCTGGTGTCCCCATGGGACCCTGAATCACATTAGGGACTCCTACCTCCCGGCAAGCAGGAGACACAGGCCAGGGTGGTAAATAATGAGGTTGTGTTCACTGAGCGTCCCCCTGGGGACAGTCCCCTCAAAACAATGACCAGGAGCTCATAAGTTCCTAGAAAAAGTCAGTGACTGACTGAAGCCTCCTTCCTAGCACCGCTGTGAGAACAAGAGCTTTGAAAATTTCTTTTCTGGAGTGAAGGGAAAGATCGTTTCTGGTGTCAAGAATTCCAGGTGGTGGAGCTTCAGTCAGATGAAAAAGCAAGCACCTGCCTCTTCCACAGCACACTCCCTGTCCCCTAAAAAGTGCTCTGCGTCCCACCTACAGCGCCATGGAAGGTGAGAGGAGGACCAGGGGTGTAAGAGACCAGTCTTCTTCCAGAACTCCGTTAGTCAAGAGGAGGGGCTGGAAAGACGGAAACTTTCCAAGACTTCCGGAAAGTCTTTCAGAAAGACGGTGTCCTTTTTCTGCCTGCCAGTGGTTTTCACAAACCCTCTTGTATATCTTGAGCCTCTCACTAAGGGGCAGCTCAGGGAGACCGACTCTGTGGTGAAAGTCCTCCACCCACTGGACGGGCAGCCTCAGGGCTGATTCCTGTCTCTCAGGGACACCGTCAGTCAACAGCATCAGAGGGTGTTCATCCATCTTTGGAGGCTCACTCTCTCACGGCATCTCCTTCTACACTTCTCATTGGCTCCACAGCAGCTACCAGCCTCCTTGCTGTACCTTGAACACACTGGGCCCGTTTCTACCTCAGGACCTTTGCACTTGCTGTGTGTGCCCTATGTCTGACACACTCTTCTCTGGACTTTTGCAGGGCTCCCTCCCTGACCTCCTCAGGTCGCTACTCAACCATAGCTAGGGCTCTTGGGGTCCCTTGCTTTCCTATTTCTCCATGAACTTACCTTTGTAATATACTAAATGCATTTATTGTCTTAGGTTTGGTTCTGTTTTGTTTTTATCTGTCCCCCTCAACACACATGAATGCTAAGCTCCTCAAGAAAAAGGATTTCCGTCTGTCTTGTTGACTACTGTTTCCCCTTGCCTAGGACAGGCTAGCACATGTGTTGGGATGGATGAAGAGTGAGGAGGGTCCTTGGGGCAGACTCCCTACTCCCATTCCTGACTTTGGCCATGTGGGGAGAAGCATGGGCTATCTGGCACTCCGGGGGAAGACAATGGAAGGGAGGGAGGAGATGCCAGCTATGAAGTAGGGGGTGTAGGGTGAGGAGGGCAGAGAGCTGAGTGCCCAAAAACCCAGAAATAAGGTCAGGGGAGCTCAAGGACTGCTGAGAGGTAGTGTAGACTCAAGGGGTCAGGGACTGCTCACAGGCCTCTCTGCCCCTCCATCTCAGACTGGTGGCTGTCTGCCACCCAGTCTCTACAAGCCCCTCTAAAACAGCGCTCAGGAAGTCATCCCAAGGCTGGGGCTAGCCTGGGGCAGGAAAGCTGCTCAGTCAAGACTTCGTCTTAAGCCCTTGGGCCGGTCCCTTCCCATCACTGGCCCTTGTTTCCTCTGGCTGAAACATGAGAGCAGGGCAGGAGACACCTCGGAGGCCCCCTAGCACTGCCTTCTGTGACTCCTGGAGGGCGTGGTACACAGCCTAGATGTAGCTAGCGATGGCTGCCAACTAAAAGGCAGCAAGTTTCTGCCAGTGGGGTGAAAAAAAGGTCTTTGTGATCTATTTTACATGTGATAGGAGGCAGATGCCAGGTGACACAGTGTAGATTAGAGCAGAGTTGGGTCAGAATGTGTGTGTGTGTGTTAGGCGCTCAGTCGTGTCCGACTCCTTGCGACCCCATGAACTGTAGCCCACCAGGCTCTTCTGTCCCTGGGATTCTCCAGGCAAGAATACTGGAGTGGGTTCCTTCTCCAGGGGGTCTTCCTGACCCAGGGATTGAACCCGGGTCTTCTGCATTGCAGGTGGATGGTTAACTGTCTGAGCTACTAGGAAAGCCCAGTGCCTAGGTTTATATCCCAGCTCTGTCCTTTACTTGCTGTGCAACCTCAGACAAGTGGCTTAACCTCTCTGTGCCTGATGTTCTTCTTTGATAAAAATGGGTTGAATAATAGTACCTAGTCCATGGAGTTGTAAAGATTAAATAATATTGTATTACCTCTATTGGCAAAGTGTTTAGCACCTGACACATAAGGAGAACCTAATAAATGTCAGTGGGTGCTGTTATTAATTTATCACACCTGAGATCAGAGCTAGCTGAAGCAGGGCAGGGGCCTCCTGGCAGGACCCAGCCTCATAAATGTAAAGCAAGGGGGTGGAAGGTGGCACAGTCCGAGTATCAGGCAACTTAGAACAAACCAGCCAGCAAGCATTTATTGAGCACCTGCTGTGTACAAGACACAGTGGCAGATATAAAAGGAAGAATGGGACACCTGTTGATTTGTTTCATCTTCTCCACCAAACTGTAAACTCTGTGAACGTAGAGACATGTGTTTTCTGCATCACTGTGGCTGCCACACCCAGCAGTGCCTGGCACGTAGTTGGTCCTTCCTAAATGCTGGTGAAGATAACAGCAGGTGTGCATGAGAGCATCCTGTCCCCTGTGTCCCCACAGCCTCTTTTATGCCTCCCGCTACAGCACCTGCCATCTAGTGAAAAGGTTTATGGCTGACCATTTGCCTTCCCCACTAGATGGGGCCAGCAGGCAGAGCGCCTGGTGCATACCGGGCGCTCAGAGATTGGGAGATGGACAGAGGGATGCTCTGAGGACAGCAGAAGGGCCTGGGGGAGGTGCAGATGTGGGTAATGTGTTCGGAGAGGAGAGCAGGAGTTGGTTTATGGTGATTGTTGTGGTGGTCGAGCAATCAGGGAAGGCTCACTGATGAGATGGGATGAAAGCTGGACTCTCAACGATATCGGGAAGGGTGAAGAGCATTCCAGACTGACCTGGTGCAATGCTGGTCACCAAACAGGATGGGCTAGGAGGGCAGAAGGTGATCCAATAGAGAGCCGAGGTGCCACCTCCATCAGAGAAGGGCCAGTCAATCACCAGGTACCACCATGGCGAGGTCAGCCCAGAAGGCCAGCTCTGTGTACCCACCCCCAAGCCTGCTAGAAGCTCAGAGAAAGAAGAGTGACTCCAGGCCTGAAAGGCCAGGCAGGATGAATCCTCTACAGCCTCCACACCCATACAGTCCCTCACCACCCCCCTGGTCCCTTGTCCTTCCTGTAGATCAACTGAACCCTTAGTGAAAGTGCAAGTGCAAGTCGTGTCCGAATCTTAGCGACCCCATGGACTATCCATGGAATTCTCCAGGCCAGAATACTGGAGTGGGTAGCCTATCCTTTCTCCAGGGATCTTCCCAACCCAGGGATCGAACTAGGGTCTCCTGCATTGCAGGTGGATCTTTACCAACTGAGCTATGAGGGAACCCTTAGGGAGATGGTCAAGTCTCTGCCACTCCCAGCTTCTAGCAGCCATAGCTGATGGGCACCATCAAGCGTTTCGGGTTCCCCCAACCCCATGGCCTGCTTCTAGAGGAGTCACAGCCCAGAGAGAATGGCTTGCAGGGCATGGCACAGTCAGAGACTGGCCCTCTCTGAAGTCAAGGAGCAGCCCTGGCAGCAGAATGGGGACTGTCTTGTGGGCTGGGAAGCCAGCTCCCCTCCCCCCAAGCAGACCCTTCACGGGGCGGGGTTGGGGGGTGGGCAGCCAGCAGGGGCTGCCTTGCTGCAAATGACTCCCTTTGTCATTCTGTTTTGTTATGATTAAAAATGCATGTCGCAGGCGAGGCCCTGGAGTGGAACCCGGTTGAAAATTGAATCATTAATATTCCCCCTCCAGCTGATGCCCCGGTGCTTCCCAGACGGCTGTGAGTGGGAGGTATGCAACAGTTTCAGAGTCAAGCAAGATGGGGAAGACTGAGGGTTACACAAGGCCCCCAGCCAGGGCTCACACCCAAACCCTTGAGATGGGAACAGGTGTCAGGCCAGATCTCAGCACCTAGAATTTTCTCTCCAATACTTTGGTCACCTGATGCGAAGAGCTGACTCATTTGAAAAGACCCTGATGATGGGAAAGATTGAAGGCAGGAGGAGAAGGCGACGATAGGGGATGAGATGGTTGGATGGCATCATCAATTAAATGGACATGAATTTGGGTAAACTCCGGGAGTTGGTGATGGACAGGGAGGCCTGGCGTGCTGCAGTCCATGGGGTTGCAGAGAGTCGGACACGACTGAGCGACTGAACTGAACAGATCTCAGGCTCTGCTCACGGAGCTGTAAAGGAAACTGGCCTCTTGAAGACTGGACGTGGCGGTGGCCACCCCGCTGGCTTCCTCTGCTGCCTCTCAACATGCTGCCTGGCCACCAGCCTTTCCACTCTTCCTGCTGCTCTTTGTTTTCTGCCTTGACTGCTCTTCCTTCAGAGATTTATTATTCTCAGTTTTCTAATTCTTCTTATTAATATCTAACATCTAATAGCACTTTCTGCCTGCCAGGCATTGTTTTAGGTCTTTATGTTTATGAGCTTAATTCTCATAAGAAACTCAAGGGGCAGAGTCTATGGACTGCTCCATTTTGCAGATAAAGAAACCTAAGCATAGAGTGGTTTAGCAACTTGCCCAAGGTCACACAGCTAGCAAGCGGCTCCAGACTTTGTATCCTTAATCCCTGGATTTTCGCTTAGCTTAGCGGCAGCCACCCACTGAGTCCTTGAAATGTAGTTAGTCCGAACTGAAAAGGGCTGTGAGTGTAAAACAGACACAGAGTTCAAAGACATGGTACAAGAAGAAGAATTTAAAATATCTCAGCAATAGCTTTTATACTGATTACACATTGATAACATTTTGCTATATTGAGTTAAGTAAAATATAAAATGAATTTAACTTGTTTATTTTGACTTTTTAAAAATGTGGCCACTAGAAAATGTTAAATGACCCCTGTGGCTTCTATTTGTGGCCTGCATTCTATTTCCATTGGACAGCACCGTTCTAGCCCACACGGACCCTAATCTAGCTCTCTCCCAGTTACTCAGGCTGAAGCTTAAATGTCACCTTCTCGGAGTGGCGGGCTCCATCCTCAGAGAGAGGGTGCCCCACCATCCTCTCATGTACTCAGGTAGCGTTGGTTCCTCCCTCTAGTCACACAATAGATGCTCCATAAATATTTGGGCAAAGAATGATCTGTAAAGTGGCGGCGGGTGAGGGAGGCAGCGCAGTAGGTGAGGCTTTTTTATTTTCTTGACCCTTAAGCTGAGTTGAGAGGCAGGGAACCAATGCTACCTGCCCCAAGGCAATGACCATTGACCTGTGGGCCAGACCAAGTCTAAGAGCAAGGAGACTCCTAGTCAGCACAGCCAGGGAGGCACCCCTCTCAGCCTTTGGGTCTAGGAACCAGCCGCAGGGCCTCCCCTTCAGAACTACACAGACAGGGGCAGGGCTGAGAGGGAACAAGGCTGGGCCTCCACCTACAGGTCAATGTGGAGATCTCCAGGTTAGCCCCTGGACAAGAGAACCAGAGAAGGCAATGGCACCCCACTCCAGTACTCTTGCCTGGAAATTCCCATGGACAGAGGAGCCTGGTGGGCTGCAGTCCATGAGGTCACTAAGAGTCAGACACAACTAAAGTGACTTAGCAGCAGCAGCAGCAAAAGGACAGGCTGCTACAGAGCCCGCCCCACCTCACCTCACCACATCATCCTTCAACCTGAGAACCTCGGAGGGTCCAAGTTCAGTCTCCACCATCCCACTACACTTGGAGGGAAAAAAAATAAAGGATGAAGGCAGGATCTCGACACTCTGAAATCTCCTCTCCACCCCATGTGGTTTTTTCATTGAGCTACAGTTGACTTACGATATTATATGTTTCAGGTGTACAACATATGAGTCAGAGTTTTTAAAGATTATACCCTACTTATAGTTATTACAAGTGCAAGGAGATCAAACCAGTCAATCCTAAAGGAAATCAGTCCTGGATGTTCATTGGAAGGACTGATGTTGAAGCTGAAACTCCAATACTTTGGCCACCTGATATGAAGAACTGACTCACTGGAAAAGACCCTGATGCTGGGAAGGATTGAAGGCAGGAGGAGAAGGGGATGACAGAGGATGAGATGGTTGGATGGCATCACTGAATCAATGGATATGAGTTTGAGCAAGCTTTGGGACTTGGTGATGAACAGGGAAGCCTGGCGTGCCATGGGGTCACGAAGACTCAGACACAACTGAGCGACTGAACGGAACTGATAGTTATGATGAAGTGTTGCCTCTCTTCCCTGTGCTAGCATATATCCTATTAGCTTACTTACTGATGGCTCAGACAGTGAAGAGTCGGCCAGCAGTGCAGGAGACCCAGATTCCATCCCTGGGTGGGGAAGATCCCCTGGAGAAGGACATGGCAACCAACTCTAGTATTCTTGCCTGGAGAATCCTATGAACAGAGGAGCCTGGCAGGCTACAGTCCATGGAGTTGCAAAGACTCAGACATGACTGAGCGACTCACACTTTCACTCTACTTTTCAGTCGGTACCTCTTAATCCCATCCCGATGTCTTTAAGAGCAGGCACTAGGCAGCTGGAGCCCTCCCCACTGCTGGCTCTGTGCTATGAACCTCACAGATGTTAACTCGTGAGAGCCAGGGACTCTTTCATCTCAAATGTACAGATGAAGAAATTGGGGCGCACAAAGGTGCCTAGCTGATGGAGCCAGGATATGATCTCAGGTTTTCTGATTCTAGAGCCCCCAATCCTAACCACTGGGTGGTCACCACCGGGCACTAAGGCCAGGGGAAAACACTCAGCTCAGAGACAGGCTGTGAGGAGTCAGGCAAGGGCTGGTCCATTTCTAACGACCCCTCAAGTTCTACCGGGTGGATTTGAGATGGCAGCTATAGGGGAGAGGGAGGAGGCTGGGAAAGCCTAGCCCTCTTGTGTTAGCCCTTGGAGGTCTGTGCTCCCGTTCAGGCCATTTTCCTTGAATTCCGAGCTGAGGTTTACCCTAACACCTTTCCTCCGGGGCAGGGCAAAGCCACCCACGGACTCTCTAGCAGGGCTGTGTCACTGTTGATCTGGGGGCACAAGAGATGAAGGTTGCAGTCCATGCAGTCCATGGGGTCACAAAGAGTCGGACACAATTGAGCGATGGAACTGAACTCAACTGAGATGAAGGCTGAGCCCTCCATTGCCAGTCAGGCCCTCCACAGGCCAGCCAGAATCTCCCGTGTGCCCTCGGCCTGCCCCCTCACCCACCCCCATCCCACAGGACCAGCCTCTTCTCGCTCCCCCAGTCCTGGAATTCACTCTGTGCCTTTGCTCCTGCTGTTTCCCCCACTGGGGACACCCCCCACCCCCCACCTCCACTCCTGCCTCTCCTGTATTTGGTTTCAGATGGAAGCTTAGCTGGAATTCCGAATGCCTCACAGAGTCACCTGACTACCGCACCTGACTGAGGACCCACAGCCGCCAGGGGACAGAGGGCCTCTCCAAACATTGACTCCCAGGCACCTGCTTGACTGCGGGAGAAACGAGGCAGGGAGAGTGTCCCACATAGGGCAGGGGTGGCCCCAGCCTGGGGCCCCCTCAGCCTCACTTCAGGGACGCACTCAGCCACCTGTGTGGCCCCTGCAGACTTGGAGGGGTCTTTAGGTGGTCACCCACACGGTTCTGCCAACTGAAGTACAAGGCCGTTCTTTGGAGACATTCTCAGTGGCCACCTCCATCACCGTGTCCAGGCTGGATGCCAGTCAAGGCGCAGGGGTTCGGCCCTCCGGGAGACAGACACCTGCCTCTGGGGGCCCCCACTCTTAAGATTTCTGGGCCTTAGCCCTCAGGCCCTGGAGGGTCATAGAGTGTAAGCTTCTCAGAGCCCAGAGCCTATTCAGAAACCCAGGGCCCCTCCCTGCACCATGGAAAGTCCGGACGCCTTGCCACGAGGTGGCTGCCGCCCGAGGGCTGGCAAGCCGGTGTCAGGCACCCGCCCGTGGGAAGTGGGTGCCCAGCCAGTGGGGGAGACTGGCGCGGGCAGGGGCGTCGCTCATTGGCTCCTCCGGTCCCCACCCCTTCGCCCCAGACCCTCACCCCGCCCCGCCCCCGGCCCCGCTCCGTCCCCTCCCTGCCTCCCCTGCCCCCACCTCCCGAAGGACGAGCCAAGTTATTACAATAATGAATTAGCCAAGCCGCCTACTGCCGCCACTGGCGAAGACAATTATCCCCCCGCACATCCCTAGCCGCTGCCGGCTCCCTCATAAAGACAGGCTTTTGGGGCCGCTTTGTGCTTTGATTGGAAATGAAGAGATTGCTAATTAGGGAACACCTGCTGGGACCCGGGCTGGCTGGAACAAACGGCAGGACCGGGACGGACTGAGCGGCCATTTAAGCAGGGGCTGCGAGCGCCTGAGAACACCGGGGTCAGCTCGTCCCCCGCACCCCGGGGGTGGGGTGGAGAGAGCCCGAGCCACATGGGCACCCCAGCAATTTAACCCACCTCCCCACCCGACTCTGTCACCCCCACCTCGAAGCCGTAAACAAAGCCCAGACATTTTATGGAGCTTTTCACCTTTTAAAGGATGCTAATTTGTTTACAGGCGACTGTAATTCTGCTTGGGTTTGCATAGGTCAGTGCGTGGCTGGTGCCGGACACAGTTTGTGCTGCGCACAGCCGTTTCCAGCTGCGTGGCCGGTGTGGAAGGGCGCAGCGCCTCCAGCTCCCCGCAGAGGGACAGGGTTGGGGAAGGGGCGCACGGAGGTGACCTGCTGGCACCAGGAGGGCCTGGTGGCAGTGCCAGTCAAGGGCATGAGGTCACAGGGGGATTAAACCTGAGACTGAGTCGATTATTTACTCTTCAGCCGGCAACCACCTCCTTCTCCTCACTCCTTCCTGGGCCCTGGGAAAAACAAGCCCATCGGTGGCCCCTTTCCCAGAATGAAAAATCCAATTTAACACTGGAGTTAGTGGGGCCTGGTGGCCAAACAGACAGCCAGATGTTTTTTTTTTTTTCTGGCTATCTGAGGAGGAATCCCTAGGGAGCTCAGTGGTAAAGAATCCACTTGCCTAAGCAAGGAGATGTGAGTTCGATCCTTGGCTTGGGAAGATCCCCTGGAGGATGGCAGGGCATCCTACTTCAGTATTCTTGCTGGGGAAAAATCCCATGGACAGAGGAGCCTGGTGGGTCATGGGGACACGACTGAGCGACTGAGTCTACAGGCGCTGAATAAGAAACTCCCAACTCTCTCCAGCTATGCTGAGCAGACAGTTCCCTTCACAACATGACTTTTCAGTCATTGCTGTCTCTCTGAACTGGACTCACAAAAGTGTTTTGAGTAACAATTGTGTGCACTGAGGATTCCACACACACACACACACATCGCCTTAGGACATTCTTTTAAATGTTTATAACACAGTTTTAAGAGATCTCAGCTTTGGCAGGAAGACAAGTAGCTGTAAGTTTCCCGGGAGACTGTAGAAGGGGGTTCAGGGTCCAGGATGACCCGGTCCCTAGAGGTGACATCTAGGAGAGGGAATGTGAGAGAAGTCTTCTCTGAGAAGGGGATAAACAGTCGTAAATGTGTCTGTGGGAGCCGGGACATGGGACACAGGAGTGCCACCCAGCCTGGCCCGCGTTCAGGAAAATAGAGTGCTTCAGCAGAGCTAGCGCCTGGGGCTGAAGGGCAGCGAAGGGCAGGAGGGAGGTGCAGGTGAGGGCAGGGCCTAGGAGGTGTGCTGAGGGCCCAGGGGGGCCCTAGCCACGGTGGGGTTTGCAGACACCCACACTTTTTTAGGCTGCCTGCTGCTCTTGTGCCTGGATTAGGAGTATCATCCAAAGTCTTCCAGAGATGGTGGTTGTGGACCCCGACTCGGAGGTTGGGGGGGGTTCAGTGGCCTTCCAGCAGCACATCGTACTGCTGAGCCAATACTACACTTCTGATTCCTAAAACACAGGAGTGCATTTGGAGCACTGGTGAAGATGCGTGAGAAGTGTCTCAGTAACCCCTCTGCTGTCCCCAGGAGATGAGGATCATCACAAAGTCCTGCATCGGCGTGAGCCCTGGACTGACAGTCCTGAGCACTGGCCTCAGTTTTCCCGTCTACAGAATGGGGACATATTCGTTACTCGTTTGGGTCTCCTACAGCTTTGATATTCCATAATTCCACTAAGCAGTGCAGTGTTGAGCCGCTGTGTAAGAAAGGCAGTTAGAAGTGTAAGTGTTACCAGAAATAAATCCTGGCAGATATGGCCAAATGACTTTCAATGAGGGTGTCAAGACCATTCAATAAGGAAATAGTCTTCAACAAACGGTGCTGGGAAAACTGGATATCCACATGCAAAAGAAGGAAGTCAGACCCTTAGCCAACACCGAACACAAAAATTCACCTGAAGACCTAAATGTAAGACCTAAAACTATAAGACTCTTAGAAGAAAACATAGGCAAAGCCTCATTACAATAGATATGCAATGATTTCTTGAATATGACACCAAAGGCACAAATGGGACAAATGGGGGGAAAAAAGACAAATTGGAATTCATAAAGATTAAAAACTTCCGTGCATGAAAGGACATCGTCAGGGGCTTCCCTGGTGGCTCAGTGGCAAAGACTCTGCCTGCCAATACAGGAGACACGGGTTCGATCCCTGATCTGGGAAGATGCCACATGCTGCAGAGCAACTTGGCCAGCGCACCACAACTATTGAGCCTGTGCTCTAGAGCCCAGGAGCCCCAGCTACTGAAGCCTTCACACCCTAGAGCCCATGTTCTGCAGAACAGAAGCCACCGCAATGAGGCACCTTCACACTGCAACTAAAGAATAGCCCCCCACTTGCCACAACTAGAGAAAAGCCCACGCAGCAATGAAGAGGCAGCACAGTCAAAATAAATATATAAAATACTAATAATCATTTTAAAAAACCAAAGGACTCCATCAACAGGGTGAAAAGGCAACCTACCAAATGGGAAAAAGTGTTTGCAAATCATATATTTGATAAGGGATTAATAACCAGAATACATAGAGAACTCAAAACTCAACAGCAAAAAGCCCTAAACAACACAATTAAAAAATAGGCAAAGAACTTGATTAGCTATTTCTCCAAAGAAGGTGTACAAATGGCCAATACGCACGTGGAAAGACCATCATCCCTACTCTTTAGGGAAACACAAGGCAAAAACACAATGAAATAACACCTCACATCCATTAGGACGGCTACTGTCAAAAAACCCCCAAATAAACAAATTTAAAAAATGGAAAAAATTAAGCGTTGATGAGGATGTGGAGAAATTAGAACCTTTGTGCACTGTTCGTGAGAATGTAATATCACACAGTCACTGTGGAAACAGTATGGCAGTTCCCCAGAACATTAATAATAGGGTTACCATACAATCAGGTGATTCAATTTCTGGGCATATAATCCAGAATAATTGAAAGCAGAGTCTCAACGTTATCTATACACCATTGTTCATAGCAGCATTATTTACTAAATAATGTAGAAACAGCCCGAGTGTCCACTGGCAGAGGAAGAGCTAAACAATTAGTGGTATAGGAAATGGCAACCCACTCCAGTGTTCTTGCCTGGAGAATCCCAGGGACGGGGGAGCCTGGTGGGCTGCGGTCTACGAGGTCTCACAGAGTCGGACACGACTGAAGCGACTTAGCAGCAGCACACACACAGTGGAACACTTTGTTGTTGTTGATCCGTGTCGGACTCTTTGCCACTTCATGGACTGCAGCATGCCAGACCTCCCTGTCTTTCACGATGGAATACTATTCAGCCTTTAAAAAAAAGAAGGAAATTCTACTTTATCCTACAATATGGATGAGCCTGGAGGACATTATGCTAGTGGAATAAGTCAGTCACAAAAAGACAAATACTGTATGATTCTGCTTATGTAAAGTAATCAAGGCGGTCTTCATCATGGAGACAGAAAATAGAACCATTATTGCCAGGGGCTGAGGTGAACGGGGATGGGAAGTATTGTTTAATGGCCACAGAGTTTCAGTTTCACAAGATGAGAAGAGTTCTGGAGATAGATAGTGATGAGAGTTGCACAACGTGAATGAGCTTAAAATATCACTTAAAGATGGTTAAGATGATAAATCTTACATTATATACATGTTATAATAAAGAAAAAAGCTGGAAAACAAAACAAAGCAAGAAAAGTGCAACATAGACTATCAACCACTTACTTTTTAAAATTTTTAAATATTATATATACACTTGTGGTTCAAATATTGAAATGTATATAAAAGTATGCAAAAAAAAAAAAAAAGAAAGCATACATGTTAGAGAGAGAGACTAGCCTCAACTCCTGTGGCTGCCACTCAGCAGCTGTGTGGCTTAGGATCGTTGGTTTAACTCCTCTGGGCCTCACCGTTCTCATCTGTACAATGGGGGCATTGTAGTGCCTGCTTCCTAGGGTTGCTGAGTTTGAGAAGGAACGCCAGGACACTGGAGCACCAAGCACAGTGTGTGCTCGCTTAGTAAGGGGACTGCCTCTTCCTCCCTTTCTTCCTCTTGCTCCCTTCCCCATCATCATCACAAGCTATAAACTTATACATGCAGTCAGGGTAGAAAAAACTCATCCCTAGATTAGTGTCAATATCCTTTCAGTACAATTTATCACATATCTCTGCTTTTAGAGTCAGCTATACCATTATCCCCTTTGGCTAATGTGTGAATGGATATCTTCTTTAAGGAGTTTCTAGACCTGTCAGGGGCTTTCTCGGGCGGCTCAGTGGTAAAGAATCTGCCTGCCAATGCAGGAGATGTGGGTTCAACCCCTAGGCAGGGAAGATCCCCGGGAGAAGGAAATGGCAACTCACTCCAGTTTTCTTGCCTGGAAAATTCCAGGGACAGAGGAGCCTGGCAGGCTACAGTCCATGGGATCACAAAGAGTCAGACATGACTGAGCAACTGAGCATACATGCACGCAGAGCTGTCAGAGAGAAATGAAAAAGCTGGTAGAGCCCCCGCTTGACCTGGGGTCTGTGCCCCGGTGGGACACGCAGGCAGACAGGGGTGTGAGAGGGCCTTCCGGTTGAGGATCCTTCACCAAATGCTGGCACAGGCTGGGCAATGTGAGCCTCTGGTATTGAAAGACAGTGGGCCTTCTGCCAGGCAACCCAGATAGGCCCCCAAGAGATATAGAAACATAAGCCCCCGATGGGCTGAAGGCACAGCTGTGAGGTCACTCAGCCCAGGCAACTGCCAAAAGCTGGGGCTGGGGTCCTGGAGACCACCCCAGCACAGTGACTCCAGCAGATGGTGGCTGTGGACCCCAAAGCCCTCCATCTACCCAGGGAAGCAAACGTGCCAGGCTCTGGGAAGAGCTGCTGGCAGGAAGGTGCTTTCTTCTCCACTCGGTGCCTGGCCCAGCCAGGGATGAAACCTGTGTGGCCTTTGCAATGTGTCATGGGGTCCTGAAGGAGGAGGAGGCTCAAGGGATCCCTTGGCGACGTCTTCCAAAGCAAACCTCATTCCCACTCTCTTCCCGCATCTGTGATCACCTTCTGGAGTCAGCAGGAGTTCAGACTAGACTAATGCTGTTGTCACTGAGCCTCCCCCAACCCCGGCGGGTTTGTGTCTAGGAAAACCTTATGGTACTCGCGTGTGTGTGCATGCTCAGTCGCTCAGTCGTGTCTGACTCTCTGCTACCCCATGGACTGTAGCCCAACAGCCTCCTCTGTCCATGGGATTCTCCAGGCAAAAATACTGGAGTGGGTTGCCATGCCCTCCTCCAGGGGATCTTCCTGACCCAGGGATCAAACTGGAATCTCTTGTGTCTTTTGGACTGCAGACAGATTCTTTACCACTGTGGCACCTGGGAATTCCCATGGAACTCATGGTCTGAGAACTTCAGACGCTGAGCCATGGGGAAGGCAGAGCTCCTAAGCCCAGCCCTGAGCCCACGCTTCCTCCTGCCTCACCTCGCTTCATCCTCACAACTACCCCACAAGACTGGACTTGATCACCCTCTTTGCACATGTGAGAAAAAGTGCAAAGAGGCACGTGA
Organism: Bos grunniens; assembly: GCF_055505025.1. Taxonomy (NCBI): domain Eukaryota; kingdom Metazoa; phylum Chordata; class Mammalia; order Artiodactyla; family Bovidae; genus Bos; species Bos grunniens. Next base: position 15,633,039 of record NC_141174.1, read on the forward strand.
ACTTGCCAGAGACAATGAACTGAAGACAAGGCAGAGCCAGTCCTGGAGCCTGGGTTCGCCCTAGTCTAAAACCTAAACAACATATGAAGTAGCACAGACATCACTTTGCAGACAAAGGTCCGTATAGTCAAAGTTATGGTTTTTCCAGTAGTCATGTACAGATATAAGAGCTGGACCATAAAGAAGGCTGAGCACCGAAGAAAAGATGCTTTTGAATTGTGGTGCTGGTGAAGATTCTTGAGAGTCCCTTGGACAGCAAGCAGATGAAATCAGTCAATCCTAAAGGAAATCAACCCTGGATATTCATTGGAAAGACTGATGCTGAAGCTGTATCTCTGATACTTTGGCCATCTGGTAGGAAGACCCTGATGCTGGGAAACATCAAGCGTAGGAGGAGAAGGGGATAACAGAGGATGTGATGGTTGGATGGTATTATGGACTCAATGAACATGAGTTTGAGCAAGCTCGGGGAGATAGTGAAGGACAGCGAAGCCTGGGATGCTGCAGTTCATGGGGTTGCAGAAAGTCAGACACGACTGAGAGACTGAACCACAGCAATGCTGACATCAGGCTACCAGGTAGGTTCCTTCAGCACAGTGGCGTCTCTGTGTCTTGAAGTTCTGTTTTTGTTTTGATAGTACAGAATACAGACCATGTTGGGGACAGACTTGTGGGTGGCATTCTGGGTGGATGTGTAAGGAAGGGCTGAGCAGGGAATTCCCTGGTGGTCCAGGGGTTAGAACTCGGTGCTTTCACTACCGAGGCCTGGGTTCAATCCCCGGTTGAGGATCTAAGATCCCGCAAGCTGCGTGACCAAAAGGGCTGAACAGCTGGCACACAGAGTGAACGCCTGTATCCATGAGCACAGCCGTGAACATCTTTATGCTCTGCGTGCACGATACCATGTGGGAACCACGATGGGTGCTGAACATTCGGGATTGGGCTTTACACCATTAGGGCAGTTCTGCAGTGGAAGTGTCTGAAAATATCAGAGAAGATGTGTTTCGGCATCTTCTGGGGGAGGGGTCGGGGAAGGTGCAGGATGGATGTGCATGACGGTGGGTGGATGAGAGGAGGGCAGAGGCGCTCATGGAGGAGAAGCATCAAGCCCTTGGGGACTGTGATGAGCTGGGGAACCTGGACTTGCTGGGCCAGCATACCCCTCAGGGACCTGACCCCAGTGTCCCCAGAATCGGGTACCCAAGCCCTGTTGATTTAGTAATGAGATAATGTGGACTAAAGAGGGAACGAAAGATGATTTGAAACTCATATTTGCCATTGTTAGGTCTGCAGTGCTCTCAGGTAGGCTGATGCGAGAGCCTGTGTTCCTTCAGCTGCACGTTGGAGGTTACAAGTCCTTCAGGGTTTGCGGTGGCCATCAGATGCGGTAATACACAAAGACCCTGCCCCGTTCCCTAAGCATGGTCCCTCAGCATACAAGGTCTCCACCCCCAGGTTTCTGCTTTCCTTACACATCCCCTGGTCTCTCCCCTGAGGCAGCCAGACAGGCTACAACCCCGTGCAAGTATGCAGGTGACCCCCCTCCTTCTCAAGCCCCCTCCAACAAATTTTGAACTCAAGAACAAAATCTGAGAACTGCTCTTTCCGTGCGTTCTCCACACAGAGCCAGGCGTATGGCCGTTTATAAGTATGCTGCTTGGTAAGGGGGCTTCCGAGGTGGTGCAGGGGTGAAGAATACACCTGACAATGCCAGAGACGCAGGAGACACAGGTTTGATCCCTGGGTCAGGAAGATTGCCTAAAGAAGGAAATGGCAATCCACTCCAGTATTCTCACCTGAGAAATCCCATGGACGGAGGAGACTAGTGGGCTATAGTCCACGGGGTTGCAAAAGAGTCGGACATGACTGAGGGACTGAGCTCAGCACACACACAGTAACAGGTAGTGCTTACATGCCCCATCCTGGCCTTTGGCTCAAGCCATATCACAGGCCAGAAGTCCCTGCTATGAGGAGACTCTTAATTCCATTCAAGGGACCTAGAGGGAAGCCATCCTTTGTGGAAAAGGAAGAGAATATTTCTGGATCTGTTTCCAGCTCCCACAGGCAGGAGGTGGCGAGTGATTCCCTCTTCCTCTGCCTTTGCTGAGCAAAACCAGCCGTGTAAGAGCTGGAAGGCAGCTCCGGGTTTTGGCATCTTCAGAGTCCCTGGGTTTGTAACCTGCAACACCCAGGTGCTTTGCAACGGCTCTTCCTGGGGCTCCTCCTGGGTAGTGATGAAATCCACCATCAAATTCCAGAGAGACCCACAAGGAGGCGCAGAGACTGAGGCCCCCACCGGACCCTGCCTCATAGCCCCTCTCTGTAGTAGATGGTGCTGGTGTCCTGCTCAGATCCATTGGCCCCCACACCCCTGGTGTGCCTGGCCATCTCTAGCTTCTAAGGACTACAGCCTTCTCCTGGGAACTGCCCTTGACCAGTGGGAGCCTTCTTGGTCCAGGGGGTCTGGGATGTTCCTCCCTCACCTTGGGACAGTTCCCAACCTACAACTGACTCATATGGTGGTGCAGCTGGCCAGTACTCTTGCCTCAAGGTGGGACAACCGTGGAGTGTAATTCATGCTCCAGAGCTCCCCATGGAGTCGGGCTGAAGCTAGATCTCAGCTGAATTTACACCCTTACTCAGTCCCTCCCCAGCCCTCCTTTCCTCACTCCCTTACAGATGTCTCCAGGCAGCACCCTCTCAATACAACTCTTGCCTGGAATTTCCATTTCAGGCTCTGCTTCTAGGGACACTGACCAAAGACACTCTCCTCCCCCACCTCTGAGGAGTCTTCCCCAAACAGCCAGGGTGATGGTGGTGTTGCAGGAAGGGGGACTCTGCAGGCTCTTGTCTAACAGTCAGAAATGCATTGTCCGAGGAGACACACGTGCTCACACAGCAACAGACTTTCTGGGGAAGGGACGTGGGCAGAGAGCAGCAGAGTAAGGGAGCCCAGGAGAACTGCTCTGCTACGTGGCTCGTAGTCCTGGGTTTTATGGTGAGGGGATTTGTTGTCGGGTTTTCTCTGGACAATCACTCTGACGCAGGGTCCTTCCTGGTGGTGCACACATTGCTCCGCCAAGTTGGATGCCAGCGGGAAGGGTTCTGGGAGGCGGTGGGACATGTGGTGTCTCCTTTTGACCTTCCCCAAATTCTCCCGGTTGGTGGTGGCCTATTAGTTCCATCTTCTTTACCAAGTGCTCCTGTTGTAAAATAACTCCTGCTGATGGTCACTGTGGTGCCTGGCCAGGATGAGTGGTTTCACTGTGGTTCCCCTAAGAGTGGAACCACAAACAAGGCAAATGCCAAAATATCTAGAAGAGACAGCTGCACACCCGTCAGATGAAGAGGCGACAGTTTAAGCAAAAGACTCACCCAATCTGGGGAAAATGCTGGCCTTGGATCTGCAAAGGCCCCAGAGGTAGGAGACAGCACTACTGGTGTTCTCTGTGTCACTCTTATCGGGGAAGCAGAGCCTGGGTCAAGGCCATGATTCAGGAGACCAGCAGATTCTGCAGTTCACACTAACACCTTGTCTGACGCAGCTGGGGACTCAGTGGCCTCCACCAAGAACCACCATAGTCCCGTCAAACAAGCAGCTCCCTTCCCAACACACACAGAACTTCCATATTCTTCCTGAAATGCAGATGGAGGGCTGGAGACCCCAAGAACCTCAGACAAGGCGGGAAACAGAGTCCCCAAGGCAAGCAAGTACTTCAGAGAAATTCTGTACTGGCTTGTCTAAGCAACTTCAGTGGAGGTTCTCAGGATGACACCATGGCCTGGGGACAAGGGGGAAGTGCTAAACATCGGGAATCATAGCAGCGACTAAGACATCCGTTAGCATTTCATTGCAAAGCCCAGATGACCACCCGTCACCCTCCACCCACTGTATTCAGAAGGCAGATTGCAGGCTGTGAGGATCCCTTAAAGATGAGTGAAGCCAGAGGAAAGTCAGAAACCCGATGAACCTGTATCCATGGAAGCTCATGGACAGGCGAATGATAAACACTTTATCTCAGCCAGTGAGCACACGCTGGACTCCACCCAAGGTGGGGAGATATTATAACTCTGCTCTGGAATGTGATTAGCATCCCAGAGCCACATGAGTGGATCAAGAGGAGCTAAAGGTCACAGGAGACTAGGCAGGAAGTCCAGACATCCAAGGCTGTGGTATTGGCATTGGTGAGAGACCGCTCCTCCCTCATCTCACTCCCTCAATTAAAAAAAAAAAAAGTGTGGATTACAGATGGCGCAGCCCAGACAAGAGGGAAGGATGAACAGCAACCCACGGGAAGTCAGGAGAGGGGTGCAGCTCAAGTGTCAAATTTATAAAGTAGATGTAGCTCTCGGAAGACAAAGTCAAGACAGATGACGTGTGGCTAGAGCAAGGTGGGGAAAAAGACAAAACGGGAAACATAAAGTGAAAACACTCTTGATGGGCTAGCTGGAGGGAGGATATAAAGGCAGACATGGGAAAGATGATGGGGGAGCAGGCAAGCAACAGTCAGAATAAAGCAGGAGAAACAAAATGTGCTTTCTGAGAGAGCACACTGCATCATGGGAGCCTTGAAAGTCTGCCCATTTTAGCCACAGGTTGGGTCTACATGTTACGAATATAGTTACCAGTTCCCCCGGAGAGGTTTAAAACACTGATGTAGGGGAAAGACTGTTAGCAGTGTCAAAGGAGAGCTAAGGGGTAATCAGCAGAGGTCTCCCTTGACGGAAGCATCTGCATTGTAATATTTACAAGGACACGGGGACTTGGGGAAGAAGAGCTAGAATTGTAGGCTCTTCCGTCAGGTCTGTTAAGGGACACAGCTGACACATTTCAGGAAAAAAAATAAAAACACTACAACTTCAACAATGTTGGACCAAGTTCACTGTTGGTGTAAATGATGCCCCAGGGCACTGGTGTGGTTTTCTCTGGTTGGGTGCTTGCACTTAGTCCTGCACTGTGTTGTACTACGTAGGGTGATATCAGACCCCACAACTTATTCCCTTAAGTTGGGTCACCTTAAGTAAGGTCCTCAGTGCCTCTGTCTCCTCTTCTGTAAAATGGGAATAATGATAAAACTTACATCTTTCAGTCGTTACAGAGACAAAGTAAGATAAGCTCTGTAAAGTTTCCGGCATATACCAGGCCCTTGATAAAGACCTTTCCTTCTCCCATACTCTGAAGAGTAGTTGCAGAGACAGAACATGTGGAAAAGTCAAAAAACGAAGCAAGCAGTAAACAACAATACAAGGAAACTGTAAAGGAATGTTTTAAGGAAATGTCATATTTAGGTTCTAGGTAATGGTACTGTTAACATTCGATGAGATTATTGTCAGGAAAAAAAATGGAACCCTTCACAACATGGAGCAAAAGAATGATGCTGAAGATTTTTTTAAGGCTTTAAATTCGTAATGTGGTTCATGTGCAATGGGAAAACTGCTGGTTAAAGAAAATATGAGGTTTTAGGGGATAGAGAACAAAGCATGTCCCCAGGCTCAGTATGGAAATGACAGCAACCCAAGACCACCTGAGCTGCGGAAGTCCAATTGTCAGAACCGTCCTTCTGGGAGATTTTGGTGGAGGACTCGGAAAGGGGCCTGAGATCAAGGGTCCAGCTTATAAAGGAATCACTTCATAAGTTTCATGAAACGGCAAAGACAGAAGTGAAAGGGGCACAAGGGATCAATGGAAGTAGAGTTGGGGACTTACGGGAGACTATTTTAGAAATACGTTAGAGAAAAAGAATTGTCACACAGAGATTAATGATAAAATCAAGGCCATTTAGTTAAAAAAATAAGAAAAAAATATCTGCATAAGGAAGCACATAGGGACCCAGAAAATGGATAAGGGATATTTTGTGCTCTGAGGTCTCTTTATTTAGCAAGTCTCCAAGTTTAATATTTTTAAATTAATAGACTATGAGGGAGAGAGGGGAAAAAAAAGAACAGACGCAGACAGCAAAATGGTCATACAAAGAAGTAGGTACAGCAGTTGGGAAATCATGTCATTCCTAAAAGGTGTTTTCAGTGGGTTGGTTTTCAGCAGCTCAATTTGCTTCTGCTGCTGCTAAGTCACTTCAGTCGTGTCCGACTCTGTGTGACCCCATAGACATCAGCCCACCAGGCTCCCCCGTCCCTGGGATTCTCAAGGTAAGAACACTGGAGTGGGTTGCCATTTCCTTCTCCAATGCCTGAAAGTGAAAAGTGAAAGTGAAGCCGCTCAGTTGTGTCCGACTCTTAGCGACCTCATGGACTGCAGCCTACCAGGCTCCTCCATCCATGGGATTTTCCAGGCAACAGTACTGGAGTGAGGTGCCATTGCCTTCTCCGGCAGCTCAATTTATATGTTGCTAAAAGATTTTCCAGTTCACACCACGGAGGCACGAACCACCACCCCTGACCAATGAGGGAGAACACAGAGGGGAGAAATTTAAGCCATGGGGAACCATCAGCCAGGCCTGTGGCATTTCTGGAAGCAGCCAAGTCGATACTCGGGTTGGGGGCGTGGGCACTCACTTGTGCCAGTTCTTTCGTTAGTACCTTCAAAGGCAAGGTGGGTGCTTGTCATGTCCAGGTAGTGCTGGGTTATAGCACCAGCAGTCCCTGCCCACGGAGCCTTCATGCTGAATGGGAAACCACCACACAGACAGCTGTGGTTCAGGATGACCACTGCCTGGGCGGGGCACAGGGGAGGTTTGGAGCCACACACCCAAGCGGGCACTTGGAGGTGAGCCAGTCCACCCATTCCTTTTACATGAAAAGAAACAGAGGCAGAGAGAACCCAAGCAGCTTGTACAAAGTCATCAGGCAGTGGCAGAGCTGGGAGCAGGACAGTGGCTTCTGAGGAAAAAATGTAAGAGCTTGCTCCATATGCTGCCACACAAATCAGTTTCATTTCCATAAACGGTTTGGTAGTCTCCACAACAGTGTCCAGCCGCATCATCGGTAGAGTGTCACATTTCAAGGTACTATATCAATCTGATATTTTTAGCAGATGGATTCCACAAGTCTTGTTATAATGCATCCACCTGGCTTCCCTCTGCCCCCACTCCCCACTTTCAGTAATCAGGCAAATTCACCACCCCCTCCCTCAAATGCTGAGGTACAGCATCTTTGCATGTTTTCAACTTTTTATAAATGCTACAATCCTATCTCTAGAATTCTCCTGAATGCTTCTCTTTTATCAACGCTGCTGACTCTTCAAATACACTAAGATGGCCCATTAGATTAACCCAGTAGTTGCTTCTGACCCTAAGGGCACAGAGCCAAGGGAACATTCTGACGAGAAAGAAGCCACCACCCTGTCTCTGTTGTTCAAGAGCAGACCTTGAACTTGCAGGGACCAATATCCATCTCCTGATCCTTTTCCACGTGGTGCTTGGTTCCCACTGACTTCCAGAGGAGCAACAGCAGATGGGCATCCGAAGGCAGAATTAACTCAAGAGTCATTACATGAGGGTGTTCTCAATTGAGTGCCCTGGAGTAAATAGTAATTACATGTTCCTTTAAGATTACTCTCAGCCTGAGATGGGGAAAGAAGAGAGTCATGGCTGACTGACCACAATACCCTTAATGAGCACACATGCGCACGAGCACACAGGCCGGTCGCAAGTCTGGATTTGGAAATTTCCCCTAAGATTACGTGATGTCGCTTCTACAAGTCCCTTGAAATGTACCAATTGGGCCCCCTTGGAGACATCAGAAATTACTCTTCTCTCTTCCCATTTTTCTTTCCTCGCTAAGCACTCCCTAAATATGCACCATCAAATATGTGGAAAATAAGCTCTCCCCACTCCGTTACGTTGTACAAGAGAAGGAATTGTCTCTGTGCAGAAACACACTCCAGTGACACCACTGCACTCCTGGACACACCAGACAACCCATCTCAGAGACATCCCTGGTGGTCCCGTGGTTAAGACTCCACGCTCCCAGTGCAGGGGCCTGGGTTCGACCCCTGGTGAGGGAACTAGATCCCACACCCATAATGACGGCCACATGCTGCAACTAAGAGCCCGCAGGCTGCAATGAAGATCCTGTGAGCTACAACTCAACCTGGTGTAGCCGAAAAGAAAGAAAACCCATCTAAACCATTCCAGTCTCACACCTGGACTTCAGCAGCCATCTGTGCTAGGCCATGGAGAACAGATTTCCATGAGGGAGAACACATTTGGCCAGACCACACCGAGGCCCAAGCAGACACTGGGAGGACGCCGACTTGATTATGGGATATGACCATGCAGGGAATTGCGGGGGCCAGGGATGTATTAAGGAGAAGGCAATGGCACCCCACGCCAGTACTCTTGCCTGGAAAATCCCATGGACGGTGCAGCCTGGTAGGCTGCAGTCCATGAGGTCGCTAAGAGTCGGACACGACTGAGCGACTTCACTTTCACTTTTCACTTTCATGCATTGGAGAAGGAAATGGCAACCCACTCCAGTGTTCTTGCCTGGAGAATCCCAGGGACGGGGGAGCCTGGTGGGCTGCACAGGCTCTATGGGGTCGCACAGAGTCAGATACGACTGAAATGACTTAGCAGGGATTATTCAAAACACCTCTAGAGTAGCATCTTCTGCTGCATTTGTAAGCAGCTTGGGCAGGGGTTGGGAGGAATGTAGGGACTTTGGAAGTTTCCACCCTCTTGACCTTTTCTGCACAGGACCCAGAAAATGATGACCACAACAACCAAAATGTCATCACCCTCAACAACAGCTTTCCAAATTTGCTATTGAGCAGGCACTGTTCCAGGGCTTTTATAAGGGTCTCCTTAAACCTTTACAACAGCTCCACAAGGCTGGTGCTCTTACCATACCCATTATACAGATGAGGAGACCGAGTGTGGGGTAGAGAAGGTGGGAAGCTTGTCCAGGTTGTGGCAGGCACGAGGTGGACGTGGCTCCAGAAACATGGTTCCAGCACGCGTTTTGTCTAACAGCACCCAAACCACTGCATGGAGCTCACCGTGCAGGAGAATGAGCTAGTCTAAAACGGTAAGCACGTCCCTTTCTTAAGGAACGCTTGCCCTCTGATTCTTTTTCTTTTTTCTTTTGCCCTCTGATTCTTTTTCTTTTTTCTTTTGCCCTCTGAATCTTATGCTAGTTTCCCACCAATCTTGTGAGGCCCTCAGCCCAGATTTCAGCCCCTTTTGCTGGTGAAGGAATGAAGGTAGGTAGGGGTTAGGGACTTGCCAAGGTCACCGTGCTTGGAAACTCTCTTCCCAAATCTCAACTGTGCTCCCACCAAAGGATTTGAGTAAACCTTGAAGAGCAGGCTTCTGGGGCTTCTCCAGATGCCGAGGGGCCCGGATGCAACTTCTGGGGCCAAGGATGGTGAGGGAGGGATATCAGGACCGCAGAGGCATAAAACCATGGTGGTGACAAATTGAAAGCAAAATTTAAAATGCAGTGTTTATATACTTGTTTTTGAAAAAGAAGGCCTGACCAGTTTCCTGCTCACTGTCCCGGTATACTTACAGATAGAGGGAGGTGAGGAGTGAAACAGGCCTAGAAGATGCTGGACAGTAGGGACTGACTGAGTTGGTAAAGGCACAGAGCCCCCCAAAAGCCATGTCTGACCCCAGGGTTTTCTATTAAAGGATGGGGTGGGGACTTCCCTGGTGGCCCAGTGGTTACGAATCTGCCTGCCAGTGCAGGGACATGGGTTCGATCCCTGGTCCGGGAAGATCCCACATGCCGCAGAGTGACTAGGTCCCTGTGCTGCAGCTACTGAAGCCTGCCCACCCTGGAGTTCATGCTCTGCAACAAGAGAAAGCACTGCAAGGAGAAGCTCGGGCACCACAGCTAGAGAGCAGCCCCTATTCACCGCAACTAGAGAAAAGCCCGCTGGCAGCAATGGAGACTCAGCACAATCAAAAATTAATTAATTATTTTAAAGGAACCCGAGCAGGCTGAGCTGTAATTATCAGTTACGTCAGGAGCACCACAAACCAGGTTCACCATGAGCAATGGTTTTAAAATGTAACCTTTTAGAGCTGGAGGGCCTAAGAGATCTTGTCCATTCCTTCAAGTTATGATGTAGGGAACTGAGGCCCTGTGCACCTTAATTATCACTGACCTGGGGGTGAACTGGACTGAACCCACCTGGCACCTGCCTCTGCCCGGGGTACTTGGCTGCTACCTCCATCCACTAGAGACACAGACGGAAGCAACCCTCCACAGTGGACTTCCTCCCGTTGACTTCGGTTTTTAACATTTTTTTGGGCCATGCCACACAGCATGCCACATCTTAGTCCCCCAACTAGGGATCGAACTCGGCCCTGGCAGGGGAAGCTTGGAGTCTGAACTGCTGGACTGCCAGGGAACTCTTGGTTTTTAATTAATAACTTTGATTTCAGAGTAATTCTAATGTCACAGGAAGTTGAAAAGAAAGCGAACAGGAGGTTCTGTGCACCACTCAGTCTGCCCTTCCAGCTGACTTGTACCCACACAGAGTTCTAAGACAATTGCAGATACACGTGGGGTGACAGGTCTCTTCCTGAGACTCATTATGGAGCAAACAATTCCTAACATTGCTTTCTCAGATCATATGCTACTCCCCTCACAGCCGTGAACCCTAACACACACACACACACACACACACACACACACAGCCTAGTCAGCAATAATTTCACTCCTGAATATTGCTAGAAAGATCACTAAGCCAAGCTAATCAATTGTCTCAGCCAGCAACCAGTCCCCGAGAGATGCCTAGACTTTTCACTGTTCTCATTTAACCCTTGGCAGCCTGAGTTTTTCCTCCCCAGTCTTCCCAGAGAGCACAAACGCTGTTCTGGGAAGAATCCAGTATCGAAGATGATGTTCCCCAGTTGCCACCTTTCCAAAGCCTTTCTGTGCTAATGGAAGCAGACACTCTGGAACACTTCAGAAGGAGGGTCTCCCTCTCATGTGCATCGCCTGGGACCAGCGTGGTTAAAGCAAAGGAGAGGGACGCGGGGCCCCACGCAGAACAGCCAGAGGAAGCAGGTACCAACCAGAAAGGGAGTGGGGAGGGAAACCGTCACAGGAGAGATACCAGTTTAGCAATTAAATCTGACATCAACTTAGACAAAGCTTCTTTACTAAACAGCATGAAATTCTAGCGAAGATTTGTCCACATGTGCATAAAAGACACAGCTCATTCTCTCTCTTGCTCTCTTTTGTTTTTCCTGGATGGAGGAACGTGAAGAGCAACAGAGAAGGGTGGGGGCAAGACCATAGTCAACAGGTCATGAGCTGATGTAGTTAAGGCAGCTGAACATTCATAGCTTGAAGTCACTTCCTGCTCCCATGATGGAAGGATGGGAGGGCCCCCTTGTGAGGAGAGACTCCGTGCAAGTCACGTCACATGCATTCATTGAGCACACGCTGTGCGTCATGCATTGCGCTTGGCACTGGGGCCTCAAAAGCTGATAGCAAGGAGGCAAAAGGGAGGCTGTGACAATTTTAGGAGAGCAGAGAGGAGGCAGGGAGAGGAACATGGGTGGCACCGCATTCCTACTCCGATCCCCTGATCAGTGGGGGAAGAAAAAGAGGAGGGCTCACTGCCTTGAGGCATAGTCTCTGCAAAGACACACAGGGAGGGTCAAGGGCATCGGCACTGGGTGCGGCCCAGGAGAGGACACCTCAGGGGTGAGGCCCACGTGGCCTTTGGATTCACTGGTCAAGTGACCCTGTTGAGAGAAAGGACCGAGCAGGCGGCTGCTGCCTAGAAAACACAGCCCGGTGGGCTTCACAGCTGGGATTGCTCTGCCCTGCTCTGGGGGTCGAGCCTGAACTGCCATGTGAGAATACAGGATGGAGAAGGTGCAGGAGAGACTTGGAGAGCCAAGAACAAAAGCTGCTCATTGGAATGTGAGTGGGGCCAAGAGAGTTGACCAAATTCTGACCCTACAGAGCAGAAGAGTCAGGCCTTATTCCCGGACTTAGGACTGTGGTCCAGCCCTCCCACGCTCTGCTCTTGACCATGGTTTAAAGCCCCAGGTTCCTTCCAGGGTGAGGCAGGGTATGTTCCCAATGTGCCTTGAACTCTGATTTCCAGTTGGAATAGCTCGCTGGAGGGTGAAGCTGGAAGTCTTGCTGACACCAGACTCTGCTCACCAAAACTCAGGGAAAACAGCCTGTTACGGACTGAATGAGTCCCCACCCAGATTCATGTGCCGGAGCCCTTGTTCCCAATGTGATGGTATTTGGAGGTGGGACCTTCAGGAGGTAACTAGGGTTAGATGAGGTCATGAGGGTGGAGCCCCATTGATGGGATTAGTGTCCTTTTGAGAAGAGGAAGAAAGCGGAGCTCTCACTCTCACCTCCATATGAGGACACGGCAAGAAGACAGTCCACCAGGAGAAGGTTCCTCCCTGGGACCTGACCATGCTGGCATCCTGATCTTGGACCAGCCTCCAGAACTGCAAGAAAATTAATTTCTATTGCTGAAGCCACCATCTGTGGTGTTTTGTCATGGCAGTCCAAGCCAAGATATGCCTTAGTGGGAGGCATAGGGGCCTGTTTTTAGTGGTGTGACAAGGTGTGGGCAGAAGTGACTGGTCTGTGCTGAGCAAATAAAATGGCCAAGACTTACTGGGTAAAAGGCTAACATTCCACATGCATGTCATCTTCCCAACAATTCTATGGGGTAGGTTCTATGTGTGCGTGCATGCTAAGTCGCTTCAATCGTGTCTGACTCTTTGCGACCCTATGGTCCATGAGCCTGCCAGGCTCCTCTGTCCATGGGATTCTCCAGGCAAGAATACTGGAGTCGGTAGTCACTCCCTCCTCCAGGGGATCTTCCCAACCCAGGGACAGAACCTGAGTATCTTAGTCTCCTGCACTGGCAGGCAGGTTCTTCACCGGTTCTATAATTACCCCCATTTAACAGATGAGAAAATGGAGACCTTAAGAGATTAAGTAGCTCAAGTCTCACAGCTGAGAAAAGGTAACGTTGGAACTTGAACTCTGGCTGTCTGACTCAGAATGTATGCTATTAACCACAGCTCTGTGCCGTCCACCGAGGCACTTGTCAGGGCAGGAGGACAGGAATGATCGACAGTGAGCTGGGCTTACAGAGAGGAATGTTATGTGGTCCCTACATTTAGGGGGTTCCTGATGCAGTGAGGGCGACCGACAGGAGCAGTCCTCCCGTGGGGGTGAATGAAATGATGGCGGGACATCAACTGGGGCCCCAAGAAGAGGAAGATGCCAACCAGGTAAGGAAGACTTCACAGAAGAGCTGGTGTGGATGCGTTACAAGTCCACCTTGACCCGAGGGCTCACGGCCACTAAGAAACATGAAGAGAAAGGACGGTGGCCAGGTCAGAGGGAAACAAAAGGCCAGAGGACCCTGTGGACAGAAAGGCAGCTTTTGGAGCCTCTGCTGACTTCATGGAGCAGTGAAAAAGAGCCAAGTGAAAGGACTAGAAACTGCTCACTTGATTGGTGGAGAAAAAATGCCAAGTGTACAGAGCACTCAGAATCCTCCAGTATCAGGGATTCCTGCCCTTATCCCCAAAGCTGGAGAAGGGGACTACAGTCCAGGGGAGCCATATGGCTCCAGCATTCCCCTCTCCTCTACTGTACACTTGCCCGGAACTTAGACTCCTGACCTCAGTTTGGCCTTGACCTTGCTTGACCTTGGCCAAATTGCTCCATGCCTTCTCTGGCTGGAGATGGGAGTTTTCCACCTGCTTTCTCCTAGGCACAGTGAACCAGATGGGTTTTGAGGTCCTGGTGTGCAGTGCCTGGAGCTGAGGGACTCAGACTGATCACGGGGCAAAGGGGAAGCCAGTGGGGGTGCGAATTTGCTCTTGAGGGGGAAGCCCGCCCTCTGCATTTCAGAGACAGGGCCAAAGTGGGGGAGACCCTCTCCACCAGCTCCACCAGGCAGCTGGGGGGACTCTCCTGCTGCCTGTAAATTGAGCCATTCTCCTGTCTCCACGTGCCCACCTCCAGACTGGAAGAGAATTGATTTGGGGAGCTGAAGGCACACAGCCCATCCAGGGCCTCAGTGAACCCAGGATCCGTGTCTGCTACGGGGGGCTCTTTTTCTGAACACAGCACAGCTTCTGCCACGGTTTCCATCTTCGCTTTGTGAAATGATCCCCTCTCTCTCTCTCCTCCACCTTCCACTTTGCCCAAGTTGTACAGCAGCCTGGAAATGCTGATGGCTTAACTGGTTTAATTTTTTTCTCCAGCAGCCCTGAGGGGTTTTAACTCTTTCCTCCTGCAGAAACCCTGCTTTTGGAGTTGAATGTTTAAATTCTCACTGGGAGACTCATAAATATTCGGAGTCACTCTCTCCCTCTCTGTTTGATTAGGAAATGAGCCTTTAACTCAATGTAATCCCCAAGCCATTAACAAAAAAGCCCTCAACAGCTCCACTATTAGAATTTCACTCTTAACCCGCTGAGGATTGAATTAGATTAACATAACTACCCACAATCTGAGTTTATTTTCTGTGCCAGATAGAAATGTGTTTTTCAGGGAAGGCGAGAAGGGGGAGGGAAGGGAGGGGGGAGACAGAGAGCGCGAGAGAGCACAGGAGGATAATGAAATGTAAAAATAGAGATAAGAAAAAGATGGACAGATACACTGTAGAGGTGAAGTGATGGGGAGAAACAGCTGTACTTAGTGTTTGGTTGAAAAATCCTGCCAGCTGCCATTTTTTACTTGTGGGATATTTGGAGGGGAAATCGTTTGAATGAGGGGAGCGCTTTCCAGGTATTTGCAATTCCTTCTTCCTCGAGATTGATGGCCTTGCACCTGAGCCTGCTGTAGTCCAAAGCACCTGCTCACTGGCCCCACTGTCCCCAGTTTGGGAAGAGGTCGGGGCTGGGTTTCTACGAGCTGGAGGGAGGGGGGCACGCATAAAACAACAGCATGTACGCAGGCGACTGTGAATTTACATCAAAGAAATAAACAACGATGAGGATGGAATGGGGGAGATTTTACAGACTTGAAGTCACAGACAGCCCCGTGACCAATTACATGTAAGAAATCAGTTAGAAAAAAAAAAAACAAATGAGTTTGACAGGAGCTTGGTCCACATAAAATTAATTGTTATTGAAGCAGAAACTAAGTAATCAGAGGCTGCCTTATGCAAAAGCATTGCAGTTTCCGCGCCTGCATCTCTATACACAAGTCCAGAGGGGCAAAACCACATCCTGAACTTGGGGGAGAAAGCCAGGCCTTCCATCACACTGCCAAACAAGCCCCCACCTCACCTAAAAGCATCCACAGGTGGCCAAAGGAAGGAGCAGTTCTTGTCTATATATGACAACAAGTATTCTCCCGTCTTAACCACTAACGCTAATGAGAACACAGGACTTGTTCAGAGCGCGGGACTCACCCCCACTGCATTTAATCAGGGACCGGCAGGCTCCAGAATGCATGCTGAGGAGGGGAGGGAACGGCTTGCTCTTGTATGAAAAGGTTTGGAGAATTTCACACTTCCTAAAAAGCCACTGAGATCAGACAGTCCTAACAGTTCAATTTTGCCAACAGCTGGCTGCTGAGGTTTCTGAATGCAATGTCTCAATCACTTGGTTCACTTGAGCTTTAATTAACAATCACCCACCAAATCCCACTTCAGTATTATTATGGGAAACCTTTGCAGGATATGTTTATCAAAACAGAGTCTGTGGACTAGAAAAAGTAATAATGCTACATATAGAATATGCCCAATTCCTTTTTTTTCCCTCTCTATTTCTGGGACTTTACTTTCCCTACTAGTTTTGAAATAATGACATTTCTTCTGATTTTACACAAAACTCTTTCTTCTAATTTCTCTAGCAGTGAATATAGTGAACATATAAAGTTTACTTTCAAATCCTAATGGGGATCAGGAAGGAATAAGAGATTAGAAAGTAAACTTCACATGTTCTGTCCTCCAAAATAATAAATGAATGGATTAAAGGCATTAATAATCTTAAGTAAACACTGATAAAAATACAGAACCAAGAGGAGGAAACTGAAAGTTTCATAAAAGTCAAAATAAAAATGAGATCAAACCGCCTCTCTAAATATATGTGGGCATCCATATTATTTAACTTTCTTCAAGTCAGTTTTGCTGCTAAAATGATTTTGTTTTTAATCAAAACAGTCCAGACATATCTATTTTGTTTACTGCCTTTAAATTATTGGAAAGATGATGAGTTGGGACCTTGTTTTCCCAAAGAAATCAAGAAGTAGTGCTTAGCAATGTAGCTTATGGGAAGCATTGTATTAGTAAATAGAAACTCAGGTATTATTTGTCTCGTAAAAAAGGATGCATTTTAAAGTTGTACATCATATACGTTAAGCATCATCACTCCCCACCCCCCCCAAATTTAGGGCTTCTATTTCTTCATACATAATATATAAAAAAATCTCCCCAACTGCAGCATTTTTAGCTAACGCTATGCAGTTTCCAGAAACTAAAGCCCCAATGTTCCACAGGAAGCTGGTGGCGTGTTAAGCGGTGTGGACCAGCAGACGGTATCTGGGGACTGCTGTCTCTAGGAGTTGCCGGCGTGCTCACAGAGGCTGTGCTCTGCTTGTCTGAAACAAGTATGGCTTTGACAAGGACCCTCATATTAACTTTCTTCCTTCTCGAAGGATGCGGAGTGACGACTCCACGGCACTCCACACCCAGCTTCTGTCCTCTCGGATGCTCTTCCACTCCCAGCCCCCTACCCCAGTTCCCCTTTCAGGATGAAGAAAACACACCAAATGAGTGAGCCAACAAAAGCCCGCAAGGCAAGACAAAGTGTCAGCTCTCATCCCAACTTCTCAAAGCAAACTCCGCGCAAAAAAAAGAAAAGTCATTTTCCTTTAAGGCGCTATAGAAAAGCTGGCTATCGGGACTGTCACGATTCCCTCCCTGAACCAGGAAGCTCCCGGGCTGTGCCGAGTCTGCTGGGAGCCCTCCATCATCACCTGTCCTGTGTGAACTGGATCTTTGCTCTGTAACCTTCCCAGCTCACCCAGAGCCGGAGCTGCCAAGCAAATGAAAGTTTTCACGCTGGGAGACATAACCACCCCGCGGAGTCGCATGTAAACTTTCCCTTGCCCTTTTGATTTACTTACTTTTTCTCAGTGAAAACAAATAAAAAAACTAAAAGAGGACTGACCTACTGATTTCTAAATGAGTTTGTGTAACTGTCCCTCCCCACCCTTCTGGGTCCCTCTGACCTTCCCAGGACAAGTCTGCGAGAAGCAACATTTTCCTCTGGGTCACCCAGAGATGCTCAAGGGTGCCGAGATCCAGGATGAGAGAGAGCAGGCAAGGGGAAAGATATTTTCGTCCATAAAAAAGACAGAGGGAGAGAGAGAGAGAGAAGAAAGCAGCGTGGTGTGGGGCAAAGGACCGAAAGGTCCAGGGCAGAGTCGGGGGCAGAGGGTAGGAAGAGTCCGGTACTTACATGCTTGGGGCTGGGGAAGGGACAGGATGGCGGGGAAGGGGCTCCCCTCAGCTGTTTCCAGTCGCTGATGGCTCGTTGCTCAGCTCCTCCAGCACCAGCTGACAGTCCCCTGTCTGTGTCTCTTTGTGACTAAGGACACAGTACTCCCAACCTATAAATAGATCCCGACTCCGTGATTGATATAACAGGCAGCTGACAAAAAAAAAAAAAAAAAAAAAATCCCACAACCATAACCAGGTCTTAAACAAAACAGCAAAAAAAAGCTCTAGACTTTCAACCCCACCGAGCTCCATGCAGACTCCATGCAGATGGGCACTGGAAAGCCGGGAAGAAAAATATACAATGAAGGGCAGGAGGAAATGGGGAGGTAGGGGGACAAAAACCAGGGAAAGGGTGAAATGCAGTTACTTCTCCAGTGGAGGACTTGGGGTCACTGGAGAACTGAGGGGTGATGGTCAGCCGAGAGAGCAAGGAGGGAAACGGGCAGGAGGGTCTGACCTCCCCACCCCCATCCCCACCCTGAGCTCCTGGCCTGATCAGGGCTGGAGTCAAAGTCCTGACTTGGGAGCATTCGTCAGCCCAAGTGCTTTCCACGAAAGTTTCCATGCCTCCTGCCAGATCAAGAGGCAGGGAGGGAGCAGACAGAGCTTTCCGAGCTCAGAGGCCAGGCAGGCTTTTCGGGGGGACACACAGGACGTTCCTGGACTAGCGAAAGGGGAGAGGACGTGTAGGTGAGGGGCTGGGACTGGAGCCACCTGTGCCTGGAGTGGCAGGGCCCAGTGGGCCGCTCGCAGCCCCTAATGGGTTTCTAAAAGGATGGGGGTGACATTTGGACAGAATTGCCCAAGGTTGAAAGGCCATGGGGGCCTTGCTGTCTCTGCTTCTTCCAGAAAGATTTCCTAGGAGACTCAATTGTTTGACAAAGCTTCTTGGGGAAAAGAGTTCCAGTCTTTGGGATAGTAAGGAGTCTCTAAGAAACACTGGCTGCTCCAGTTTGTGCAAAGATGGGGCAGCCTCTCCAGGGCGGTCCAGCCCAACTCTGAAAGCTGAGGCATGGGGCAAAGTTTCGAGAAGACAGGAGAATAATGGAGAAATGACGGAAGTGTGGACTGTCCACACACTCCTGGTCACCCCAGGCACTCCTGCCATCTGTAGGCTACCTCCTCTGATCACAGCAGGGTCCTCTGTCTTGGTGCTCTGGTTACCTGTGCTCAGAGATTTAGGTAGAATTTCAGATGAGGCTCCCTGTTCAGGAAGGGTCATGGATGCGCCCAGTCCCTTGCTGGGTGTGATGAGGGACAGGCATTTTATCATCCCTTAGAACATCCTCATCTCTAACTTTTAAAAAAATGAAGTGGAATTTCCTCCTCACGTTACATCTAATTCTTTACTCTCCAGATTAACCGATAATCTGAGGCTAGGGGTACCCAGTCTGTTAAAGTCAAAACCTATTTAATATGCACGACCTCAAACATTTGCACAAATAGTCTGCCATTGGAATACAAGCTCCCAGAGGGGAAAGACATGTATCCATCTTATTTAGCACTGCATGTCCAGCTCTACAATGATACCTGACACTTAGGAAGACTTTCCTGAAGTATGGATTGATTGACAACTAATTGAATAAATGAGTGAAGAGTGATGCGTAAGATACCCACCATCTGAATCACTCATTTGGACCAAGACATTCACTCTAGAAACGTCTGTATTATGAGAGTGCCCTGGGGAAGGGAGAGAATTAGGAATGGGACAATAGGCAGATAGAGTCTGACTGGCCTACCACTGAGCCATGATTTCACCATGATTTCACCTGCTCTGAGCACCAGGCCAGTGGGGCCGCCAAGCACTTCCCTCCAGTCAGGCCTGAAGGGCTTCCCTGCTGGCTCAGGAGTTAAGGATCCACCGGCCAATGCAGGAGACATGGGATCCCTGGTCCAGGAAGATCCCATATGCTGAGGGGGAGCGGCACCACCACTACCGAGCCTGTGCTCCTCAGCCCGGAAATTACAACCACTGAAGCCCCAGAGCCCTTGAGCCCATGCTCTGCAGCAAGAGAAGCCACCACAATGAGAAACGTGTGCACCGCAACTAGAGAGTAGCCCCCCGCTCGCTGCAAGTAGAGAAAAGCCCATGCAGCAGTGAAGACCCAGCGCAGCCAAAAATAAAGAAATAACCAGGCTTGATCACTCATGGGGTTCTCAGCGAACACAGTTGCTAGGAAGGCGGATGACCCAGCCAAGAGGCAGGGGGCTCTAGACCAGTTCCCGTGCTGACGACTGGGGCTATGGCCACTTGGGTGCACATTCATTCCAGTCTCCTTCCCAGGGGAAAACCTTTCTCTTCTGATGCAGACTTATCTGCTCTCTCTCCTAATCCTCCAGCTGTGTCCATTCAGACTCTTGCTGACCCTGCCCAGACTTCCGGCAGAAATCACGTGTGAGTCTTTGTGGCTGGATCCTCTCCTAGCACCTCACTCTCTCCAAACCCCCGCCACCCACCGGCTTCTAACTCCATGCCTCATCTGCCGTAATCAGTGAATGGGGTGAACTAAGCCATGCCTCCTTCAAGGCATCCTCCTTAGGAAACCCCTGTGTGTGTGTGTGTGTGTGTGTGTGTGTGTACTAAGTTGTTCATTGTATCCGACTCTCTGAGACCCCTTGGACTATATTGTCCACCAGGCTCCTCTGTCCATGGAATTTCCCA
The DNA here is from genome assembly GCF_055505025.1 of Bos grunniens. Lineage (NCBI taxonomy): Eukaryota > Metazoa > Chordata > Mammalia > Artiodactyla > Bovidae > Bos > Bos grunniens. Next base: position 15,653,126 of record NC_141174.1, read on the forward strand.
GGCAAGAATCCTGGAACAGGTTGCCATTTCCTACTGCAGGGGATCTTCCTGACCCAGGGACTGAATCTGCAACTCTTGCATATCCTGCAATGGCAGGCAGATTCTTCACCACTCTGCCCCCTGGAAAGACCAGAAAGCCCCCGTGGCACCTTGATTTTGGCTTTTCACTGTCAGGTCCTTCTCTGAATCACTCCCAGCGATTCAGCTCTCCCAGCTGAACCAAGTCTTGGTGTCTGCTCCCAGCTAAGTGGCCTGGGGAGACCAGCTAATAACCAGCGGGCCTCCCTCTGATCACACGGGGCTCCTGTGAAATGCTAGTCATTATCACAGGAGGCCATAGGCCTTTGCTTTCAGGAGGCTTTTTATAGCCCCATTTTCTCATTGTAAAGCATCTCCAGCTTCCAGAGCCAGGCCCCCTGGGCAGACGCACACACAGACACACACACCCAAGCAGTTAAAATGCAGACACTGGATCAGGACTCCCAGGGTTGGAATCTTGCCTCTTCCACTTATTATTGGGAAACTGGTGAAATCCCGTAACTTCTCAGTGCTTCAGTTTCCCATCCGCAGGGTGGAAATTCTAAGTGTCAGCCTCTTCAGATCGTCACTTGGACAAAATGACTCAGTGCAAGGAGGTGTTTAGCACAGTGCCTGGCCTTGAGAATCCTCCATCAGCGTTTCAGGGAGCATTACCTTCCCCCGTGTACGCCTCTTTGCCACCTCACTGGAGCTTGCTTTGGCTCCTCCGCACAGCTTGAGGAGGGAGAGCTGGAAGGGCCAGCACTTGAGCGAAGAAAGGGCTCTGCCTGGCCAGAGGTCAGAGGTCAGGAAGACTGTGTGGAATCTTTGGACATATAGCTTGTGAGCCCAGGGGCAGGGGGAGAAGGCAGTGGCAATCCACTCCAGTACTCTTGCCTGGAAAATCCCATGGTCGGTGAAGCCTGGTGGGCTGCAGTCCATGGGGTCGCTAGGAATCAGACACGACTGAGCAACTTCACTTTTCACTTTCATGCATTGGAGAAGAAAATGGCAACCCACTCCAGTATTCTTGCCTGGAGAATCCCAGGGATGGGGGAGCCTGGTGGGCTGCCGTCTATGGGGTCACACAGAGTCGGACACGACTGAAGTGATTTAGCAGCAGCTAGGGGCAGGTGAGGACAAGAATAGAAGGGTCCAGGGGACCTTGACCCCTTTACACCCAAACAGCCAGGTCTATAGCCTGCTCACGTCTCCCTTGACCATCCCCTCCCTTTCTGCAAGAGATTCTCTGCCCACCTTGGGTATTCTGAGCGTTCTGTATCTCAGTGTCCCAGAAGACTTAGGGTCTTTCCTCAAGCTACTATCCAGCAGCTGACCAGAATGTGGCTTTGAAAAAAATGACCAAAGTGTCACTGAAACCCCAGTCACTGAACCTATCATTCTATGCGAGTATGAGCTCTACTCCTTCCTTCAAAGGTGACCTCAATTCTGGAATTTCTTGAGTTTTCGGTACTAACTTTTTAAGCACGCGATATATATACTTTTTATTACTATTTAAAATTCACATGTGGTGTTGGAGAAGACTCTTCAGAGTTCCTGGATTGCAAGAAGATCCAACCAGTCCATCCTAAAGATCAGTCCTGGGTGTTCATTTGAAGGACTGATGCTGAAGCTGAAACTCCAATACTTTGGCCATCTGATGCAAAGAGCTGACTCATTGGAAAAGACCCTGATGCTGGGAGAGATTGAAGGCAGGAGGAGAAGGGGATGACAGAGGATGAGATGGTTGGATGGCATCACCGACTCAATGGACATGAGTTTGGGTAAATTCCGGGAGCTGGTGATGGACAGGGAGGCCTGGCGTGCTGCAGTCCATGGGGTCGCAAAGAGTCACACAAGACTGAGTGGCTGAACTGACTGAAAATTCACACGACACACAGTTTACTCATTTCCCGACTCCACAGTGCATAGTTCAGTGGCGCTGGATACAGTCACAAGGTGGGGCAACCATCCCCACTGTCTGGATCCAGAACATTTTCATCTCCCGCAAAAGAGACACTGTGCCCATTAGCAGCCACTTCCTATTTCTCCCTCCCCCAGCAACCACCAATCTGCTTTTCTTTTTCTAAAGATTTTTTTGATGTGGACCGTTTTTAAAGTCTTTATTGAATTTGTCACACTACTGCTTCGGTTTTCTATTTTGGTTTTTTGGCCACCAGGGAGGTGGGGTCTTAGCTCTTCAACCAGGGTTCTCACCTGCATCGCCTGCATTATAAGGTGAAGACTCAACCACTGGACCACCAGGGAAGTCTCAAATCTGTTTTCTGTCTGAATGGATTCCCTGTTGTGGACATTTCCTATATATAAACGGACTCAGATAATATGTGGCCTCCTCCTAACCCCTTGCCCCCACATGTCTGTCCTGTACAAACAAGGAGCCTGACCATTCGTCAGCACCTCTTGTTTTACACGGTCTCTATCTGTTGGCCTCTACCCTGGTCTTGGTCCCTGTGGCTAGGGGTGAGCCTCCTGGCTTAAAGACCTGATAACTCCCCAGGAGCACCCACAATGTGCCACTTCCTCTTATGGGGTTCCTGGTGACAGTGGCAGGCAATTATTATTTTCTGTATTAGTTTGCTAGGGCTGCCATATCGAAGTATCCAAAATTGGGTGGTTTACAACAACAGAAATTGATTGTCCCACATTCCTAGAAGTTAAAAGCCCAAGATCAACATGTTGGCAGAGTTGGTTCCTTCTGAGGGAATTTCAGTCAGTTCAGTTGCTCAGTCATGTCCAACTCTTTGCAACCCCATGGACTGCAGCATGCCAGGCTTCCCTGTCCATCACCAACTCCCAGAGCTTGTTCAAACTCATGTCCATCGAGTTGGTGTTGTCATCCAACCATCTCATCCTCTGCCATCCCCTTCTCCTCCTGCCTTCAATCTTGCCCAGCATCAGGGTCTTTTCCAATGAGTCAGTTCTTTGCATCAGGTGGCCAAAATATTGGGGCTTCAGCTTCAGCATCAGTCCCTCCAATGAATATTCAGAAATGATTTCCTTTAGAATGGACTGGTTTGATCTCCTTGCAGTCCAAGGGGAAGGATCTTCCCAGGCCTCTCTCCTTGTTCCTGGTGGTTTGCTAGGAAACTTTGACTTGTAGAAGCATCAGCCCAACCTCTGCTTTCTCGGTCATACGGCATTCACCCCATGCACATTGTCTGTTTGGGGGTCCAAATTTCCCCTTTTCATAAGGACACAGTCATACTGGATTCGGGCCCACTCTAATCTCACCCGGACAGGATCATCTGCAAAGATCCTATTCCAAATAAGGTCATGTTCACAGGTCTTGAGGGCTAGGACTTCAACATCTTTTGGAGGAACACAATTCAACCTGTAGCATCGCTTCTTACAGAGGACAGCTGCATGTCTTGTCCTCCTCAGCATGAGTCACAGCTGAGTGAGCATCACCACAGGAGAGACACAGGCAGACAGAGGTGAAGCCTTGACAGCCCATCTCCATGCCACGGGCACGCAGATTGCCACCCTGGCTCGGTGCCACCAGACTCCGTTTGGCTTGCTCCAGCGTCATTAGTCCCAGCACATCAAGGTGACTTTACACTGTTCGCAAGGTCCCCTGAAGGTAGAGTCACCGCTGTCCCACCAGCTTATCAACTCATTTACCTTTCAGAGTTGCCTCCTGCTGTCGGGAGGGGCGGGCAGGGACCCGCAGCCTGGAGAAGGGCTGCCTTCATTTGATCTGGAAAGAAAAATCTATCTTCTCAGGAATAGGCCTAAATACAACACGTCAGTGCAGCTGGGTCATTAATCATCTCCCGCCGAGACACGGAGACCAGGGAGCGGCCATCGCGGGCACTGGTGTTCCACACGAGGGTCGGGTAGAGTTGGGGACAGCCTGCTCTTCCCTCTGGGAGCGTTCCACAGGCATGTAGACTGGGGACAAACCCAGCTCCAGTCTGGGATGTCCTGCAAGGGAGGAACCAGGAGGAGGGGTCGATCTCCTCCTAGACAGTCGGGCATGAAATGAGGTGCCCCAGTGAAGCAAATATGGCTCTCCCCACTGGAAGCAGGACTTCTTGACCAGGAACCCCACTTGTCTGGGAACTGTCAGGCCCAGGATTTTGACCTGCAACCATCTTGGGGGATTCTACACTCTTAGAGGAGGGGCACGTACCAGGACAGGGTTGGGGGAACAATGGGAGAAGTAATGTGGGGCCAAGTCAACAAATCAAAGACCTCCAGGCCCAGCCCTGCCCCCAGTTTCTCCCATTTCTTTACTCCAAGTGATCCCACCCTGCTGCTCATCCAGCCTGCTTGGGGTCCCATCAACAAACACTCCCTGCAGGGTGCATTCCTAGCTCCCTTGCCTTCCCTCTCTGTTCCCTAATTTCTGTTCATTCTTCATGGTCCAGCTCATGTGTGATGTCCTGCCTGTCCACTCCCTGCCCACCAGGCCCCTACCTGCAGGTCGCCCACCACCAACTGTGCATCTCCTTCCAGCCACCGCCCTCATCCCACTTTGCCCTGAGTTGTGTGCTGTCTTCTTGGGTGTGTTTACCTCATGCCACAGCAAAGTCGGGGCTTCCCTGATGGCTCAGCAGTAAAGAATCCACCTGCAATGTAGGAGCCACAGGGGAGATAGGTTCGATCCCTGGGTCGGGAAGATCCCTTGGAGAAGGGCATGGCAACCCACTCCAGTATTCATGCCCGGAGAATCCCATGGACAGAGGAGCCTATGGCAGGTTGTCGTCCATAGGGTCACAAGGAGTTGGACATGACAGGCAATTTAGTTGGTATACACTGCCTAACTGAAAAGGCTGTGCTCCTACCTAGCCACTGTCGGAGTCATCTCTGCCATGGAGCCCTGCTTGAATGGTTCTCTATGTTCCTCGGGAAAAAATTCAAGTTCTGGGACTTCCCTGGGGGTCCATTAGTTGGGACTCTGTGCTCCCAGTGCAGGGGCTGCAGGTCTGTGTTCGATCCCTAGTCTGCGAATTAAGATCCCACATGTGTGCTACACCGCACAGCCCAAAATAAAGACACGAAATTTTAAAAATCATGTATTAAAAAAATCCAGGTCCCTAGCCTGGCTCTAACTATACTGAACAATTCTGCTCTAGACTGGATGAGATGGTTGGATGGCAACACCGACTCAATGGACATGAGTTTGAGCAAATTCCGGGAGATGGTGAAGGACAGGGAGGCCTGGCATGCTGCAGTCCATAGGGTTGCAAAGAGTCGGACACAACTGAGCAGCAAGACTGGTCACATCACTCATTGTATCCTGACTTGTGGAGCTTTTTCTTCTACAACATTGCATTCTGTTTTATCCTTCTGCCTGAAACAAAGCCTGCAACCTTCAAAACCCAGTTTCAATGTCGCCTCCTTTGGAAGCCCTTCCCAACTTCAGCCACTCCTTCCTCTGTATTCCTACAGGACTGTGTGGCACGCTTGACCACAGCACTTATCACACAGTCAATATTTGCTCACATATCAGTCTCCACTCCTAGAATGCAGCTTCTAGAGGATGAGGATTTGCTTTTTGCATGTTTATTTCATCCTCTGTCCCACCACCAGGTTCCCTGGTGTTTCAAACAGCAAAGAATGCTCCTGCAATGCAGGATACCTAGGTTCTATCCTTGGGTCAGGAAGATCCCCTGAGAAGGGAATGGCAACTCACTCCAACATTCTTGCCTAGAAAATTCCATGGACAGAGGAGCCTGGTGGGCTACAGTCCATGAGGTAGCAGAGAGTCAGACACGACTAAGCAACTAATGCACACATTTCATCCTCTGCATGGCCACTGAACAATGCCTATCCCAGGTCCTAGCATTTATTAGGTGATCAATAAATGCTTATTGACTACATGAACGAAAACTAATGAATTAGGAAATTAGTGAGAAGGTGGAGGGTGAGGTCAGAGATCAATGTAGGTTGAGTGAGAAATGGTCCACAGGCATGCTGGTGGAGTAGGTTGTGTAGTACACAATCCCAGGAGGCACCGTGTGTGCGATGGTCCACACGAACTTCCTAAAATCAAGCAGATCACAACCTCTGCAGGAATATGTAACAGCTCCAGACTTAGGAACCTACAGACCCTCTGCCAAGGAAAAAATAGCCAACCAGTTAATGTGAATTGGAAGTGACTTTGGGGAGAGGGAACAAGGATGAGAATTGTAGAAGAGGAGCTTGAGTGATCAGTTGGCTACAGTCTTCTCCCACTGCGTTTCATCGCTGGCTGGACCCAGCATATACTATAAGGTCTGAAAATGCCACTTGTTTTACCCAGACCCCTGACAGGGCTAGAGGTTGCCCTGTGTTCCAGTTAGACAATGAGACTTAAGGGTGAGTCTGGGGAGAGGGACATTTGGGCAATATTTTCCTCCATGATTGAGAGAGAGAGGGAAGGAGAGAGGGTTAGGAAATGCTGCAAAGGCCATCTTGCAACCATGAAGAAAGAAGCTTGAAGACAAAAAGCCAGTATGCAAAGGATAGCAGAGCACAAGAAGGGAAAAGGCATGGGTCCTTAAGAGCATCGGTGCCCTGCTGAACCAAAATCAACCCAGGAATCACATACTTCTCATTATAGGAGATGATGTGTGTTTTAATCACTTACATCATCATTAGTTATTACCTAATAACTACACCACCATTAGTAATATGTATCCACAATCTACATCCCAAAGTGTTCTAAGTGAGGTATTGGGAGGGGAAGGTAATGTTAAATATGGCAATGCAAACTGGGAGCCAGTCAATGTAAACTGTATATAAATGAGCAGAAAGTCCTGAGACCTCACAGGTTAAGAATCCCTGAACACAAACATTCATCAATATCAGTGGTGTGAATTTGATTTCATAGTTTTGGTTTTCCAGTTCTCTGACTTTGATGATAAGTTGTCCCTGTCTCCCCCTAGTTGTGATTCAAGCCCCCACCTTTACCTTGCCCCACATGGTTAGTCTTTGGGCCAGAAAAAAAGCCTGCATATTTTTGTAACACTTTACAAAATGATATTCATTTAGTTAAGTCACAATAGCCAGAACAATACAAAGAAATAGAGGAAAACAATAGAATCGGAATGACTAGAGGTCTCTTCAAGATAACTGGAGAGATCAAGGGAACTTTTCATTCAAGGATGAGCATGATAAAAGACAGAAATGGTAAGGACCTAATAGAAGCAGAAGAGATTAAGACGACATGGCAAGAATCCACATAAGAACTATACAAAAAGGTCTTAATGATCCAGATAACCATGATGGTGTGATCACTCACCTAGAGCCAGACATCTTGGAATGTGAAGTCAAGTGGGCCTTAGGAAGCATTACTAAGAACAAAGCTAGTGGAGGAAAAGGAATTCCAGCTGAGCTATTTCAAATCCTAAAAGATGGTATCTTAAAGTGCTGCACTCAATACGTCAGCAAATTTGGAAAATCCAGCAGTGGCCACAGGACTGAAAAAGGTCAGTTTTCATTCCAATCACAAAGGAAGGCAACCAAAGAAGGTTCAAACTACCATACAATTTCACTCATTTTGAATGTTAGTAAGGTTATGTTCAAAATCCTTCAAGCTAGGCTTCAGCAGTACGTGAACCAAGAACTTCCTGATGTACAAGCTGGGTTTAGAAAAGGCAGAAGAACCAGAAATCAAACTCATTGAATCACAGATAAAGTAAGGGAGTTCAGAAAAACATCTACTTCTGTTTCGTTGACTACACAAACACCTTTGATTGTGTGGATCACAACAAACTGGAAAATTCTTAAAGAGATGGGAGTACCAGACCACCTTACCTGTCTCCTGAGAAACCTGTATGTAGGCCAAGAAGCAACAGTTGGAACCAAACATGGAACACAGACCGGTTTAAAATTGGGACAGGAATAAGACAAGGCTGTGTATTGTCACCCTGTTTATTTAGCTTATATGCAGAGTTCATCATGCAGAAGGCCAGGCTGGATAAATCACAAGCTGGAATCAAGATTGCTGGGAGAAATATCAACAGCCTCAGATATGCAGATGATACCACTCTAGTGGCAGAAAGTGAACAGGAACTAAAGAGCCTCTTGATGAAAGTGAAAGAGGAGAGTCAAAAAGCTGGCTTGAAACTCAACATTTAAAAAACTAAGATCATGGCATCTGGTCCCATCACTTCATGACAAATAGAAGGGTAAAAAGTGGAATCAGTGACAGATTTTATTTTCTCGGGCTCTGAAATCACTGCAGATGGTGACTGCAGCCATGAAATTAAATGACACTTACCCCTTGGAAGAAAAATTATGACAAATCCAGACTGTGTATTAAAAAGCAATGACATCACTTTGCCATATAATCAAAGCTATGGTTTTTCCAGTAGTCACGTATGGATGTGATAACTGAACCATAAAGAAGTCTGAGCACTGAAGAACTGATGCTTTCAAATTGTGGTGTTGGAGAAGATTCTTGAGAGTGCCTTGGACGGCAAGGAGAGCAAACCAGTCAATCCCAGGAAATCAACCCTAAATATTCATTGGAAGAACCAATGCTGAAACTGAAGCTCCAATACTTTATCCCACATGATGTGAAGAGCTGACTCAATGGAAAAGACCCTGATGCGGGGAAGGACTGAAGGCAAAAGGAGAAGAGGGTGGCAGAGGATGAGACGGTTAGATAGCAGCACTAACTCATAGGACATGAATTTGAGCAAACTTTGGGAAATAGTGAAGGACAAGGAAGCCTGGCGTGCTACAGTCCATGAGGTGGCAAAGGGTGGTACACGACTTAGTGACTGAACAACAAAAAGCCCCCAGGCAGATGGGACAGAGGTGAGGAAACAGCCAAGGGACAAGTGGCGGCAATGAATATCACAGTCTAAATCAGCTGGGTCTCGTGGATGAGTTTCTTGCAGAGTTCCTTTTATACCTGAGCACTTTCTAAGTACCTGTTCTAAGTACTTTATATGTGTTAGCTTCTCTGATCCTCATAGAATCCTATGAAATGGAGACACTATTCTTACCCCCACTTTACAGGTGAGGAGACTGAGGCAGAGGGAAGCCCTGTAACATTCCCACCTTGAAAGAGGCAGAACTGGGATATGAATCAAGTCAGTTCCCCTCCAGACCTACACTTCCCCCAACAACCTGCTCAATGAGGGGTGGGGCATCTCCTTCCTGGAAAGAAAAGGAAACTGCTGTGTTTATGACTCTGTGTTCCTCCAGGAAGAACCCTTGAGTTTCAGGAGGAGCTAAGCATCCCTCCATCTTGGCCAGTCTTTGTATAAGGGTTCTGCCATCCCCCTGCTGGCATACTCCAAAATGTAGACTTTTCTACTTGGGTTTCCCTCCCCCAAGGGGTAGGTATGAGGGGTGAGGTTACCACTGCCACCCCAAGGGCTACCAAGGCTTACTTAATAAATAACCTGGAACTCCATAATCTTTCCCCATAGATTGCTTGGTATTTGCCTTCGGTAGATTCAGAAGTAATTAAATTACCAGGCAACCAGCCTGCAAGTCTCAGGAAAAGACCTGAACTAAAGTAAAGCTTTACTAATTCAGATAAATGGAAGGAGGGAGGAGGAAAAGCCAGAAGGAACTGTGGCTTTCCTCTGAAAAGAAACACATTTTTTATATTTCTAGTACTTACAGTAAATCACGCTAAACATTAACAGCAGCCAAATGGGGTTCTTGCTGAGTTTGCATGAATGAATAAATAAAACTAATTTTAATTAACATACTCCTTGTATGCAAATATCTTCTATTAATACTCTTTTGAGAGCTTGTTGCTTGAAGGTTAAACATTCATTCATTCATCCAACAGGCATCACGGAGAATCATTACTGAGAATCTACAATGTGCTACTATGTGCTCTGTGCCAGAAACCAAGGATAAAGAGTTGAATGATGCCTTGGAAGGCTCTATGTGTGCAAACAAATAAACTATGATACAATATGCTAAGAGTTATTAGAAATATATAAGCATTGTACTGAGTAACCACCATCCACAGAACATCTGACTCTCCTTAAGTTGAGGTAAAAGAAGGTTTCTGGGGACTTCTCTCGTGGTCCAGTGGCTAAGACTCCATGCTCCCAATGCAGGGGTCCTGGGTTCGATCCCTGGTCAGGGAACCAAGATCCCATATGCTGCAACTAAGACCTGGCACAGCCAAATACATTCACTAAATAAATAAAAAGAAAAAAAATTAGAAGGCTTCTGGGAAGGTGTTATTTGAGCTGGGTTTTGAAGCATGAATAAGAGTCTGCTGGGAAAAGAAGAGGAGAAAGACTTGAGTGGCCACAAGACAAGGGTCAGAGAATCATTCACGGACCCAGAGTGGATGCTTCAAGGTTTTCACTCATCATTCATATGAGCTACATCTCACATGTCACAAATTGTGAATTGTTGAAGTAGAACTTTTCAGTTAGATGATTTCATGCAGAAAGCTTTTTTGACACAGAAAAGAATTCCAAAGGTAATAAATACCCATGCACTCATGACCAAAAGGAAGAAGTTAACTTTATGTCATTAGTTACAGATTCTTTTTTTTTTTTTTTTTTTAGGAAACAAAAGTTTCTATCATTAAGGCACTGACCCTGCTCATCAGGTGTTCTGGAACCTCTTCCAATGGCCCCTTCCCTGACTGCCTTCAACAGAGCAGATTCCCTGCCTCTCTCCTTTGTCAGGGGCCTCTGCTTATTTCCCTTCGAGCATCTCTCAAGATCTGAGGTCACCACGTTGACTTCTTGACTCGCCCCCCTCCCCACTGTGAGGTCATCACTGTAAAACAGCTGCCTGGAATGACTTATTTACCACAGGCCTCTCTGTGCTGACCTGTGTTAGACGCTCACCGAAGGAGAGGAAGGAAAGGTGGGCAAGCTTCTCGGTTAGTGTAATCTTTCCTAGGAGACAGAAACCATCTTCGAACGAAGGAAACTTAGCAGAAAAAGGGACAGCAATTTGGTTTAACTCTGCCGGCATTCTTTGAGCACCTCCAATGTATGAGACGTAGGCCCTGCTCCCAAGGCTTTTACCCTCAAAGAATATCCAAGGCTCTTAGAAGCTGGCCCCTGGGTGAGGGTGGTTTGGGGGGGCGTATCTGGGGGATTGGAAATCTAGCCTTGGTCAGGCTCCTGGGGCTGGAGACAAGGTGTTAAAGTCCCTGTCAATCAAAATGACGCCTAGGTGGCCAGGCTGGTAAAGTATCTGCAGGGGATCTGGAACTGTGCATTGTAACCAAGGAGACCGAACAAGGTGAACGTGTTACTGGCAAATAAAAGAAACGGACATTCAGGAAAGGTGACCAGTTATACATTAAACCATGGAATGGGAGAGGCTAAACCTCCGCCACGGTGTATCCCCAAAGTCCCGCTTTTGTGCTCAGCACGCAGAAGAAAGTCTCTCCCTTTCCAGGCACTTGTACCATTTCCCTTCCTGGTACTCCTGGAGATGAGGAGCTGGGTGGCGGGGTGTGAGGACTTGATGGCAATGGCTCAGGAAGAGGAGCCAACCCTGGCTCCTTATCCTGGCCACCTGCCCAACTTACTGATGCTTCTCCTGGGACAAATGTTGAGCATCTACTATTTGAGCTGGGCTTTGAAGTCTATAGAGGACATTTCGATCATATAGGGGGGTGAGAGCTGTTTTCCAGGTCCAGAGAAACAAAAGCATAAAAAGCTCTGGCTTGCCCAGGAAGAAGGAGTAGGGAGGGGAAGGGAGTGGCAGGAATTGGTCCCTGTGCCTAAAACATTCAGCTTTGCCCGGCAGGCTCCTCCTTGTCATTTAGATCTCCGCTTCGTGGTTACCTCCTCCAAGACACCTTCCCAAGCTACACACCTGTCGGAGAGTGTGTAAGGTAACTGAAGACCCCAGCATGAAACTATGGTATTATGTGTGTGAGACTTGGGTTAAGACCTAGGGACTGGCTAGCATTTCGATCAAGAATGCACAGTATGGGATGAGGCTTGCCAGTTAGCTGGGAAGCCCATGGTGAGAGCACCTGGTATTTATGTCTAGATCAACAAGAAACACTTGGCTAAGTAGCACAGTGTCAGAAATGTGATTTTATTAGTAAACTAGAAATAAGTTCTGCTGTGAAATTTTCAAGATCCCTGTGAGAGGGTACCCTTCCCCATCACCCTTCTGCCTATTTGGGTTCACCTGCATTTAAATGTGCAACAGCTTGGTCACCTCCCACCTGAAGCCACTGTATCTTTTTTTCTGCTTGACTCTCGTCTGCTGCCCCTAGAGCTTGCTCTGCTAAAAGCAGGTTCAGGCAGGAGAGTCAGTGTCCCCAGAGGCAATCTTCAACTGATAGGGGATGGGAGTTGTTGGATAAATACCCGAGTCTGTCCGTCCTTTGGTGGAAAGATTCTGAAGTTTGCTCTTTGTGATGTCCCAAAGGGTCCTTGATGGGTTAAGTTCCAACCACTCACAGCAATGGACATGAACTAGGGCAAACTCCAGAAGATAGTAAGGGACAAGGAGGTTGGCATGCTGCAGTCCACGGGGTCGCAAAGAGTCAGACGTGACTTAGCAACTGAACAACAATACTCACAGCAATAACTCTCTCCCTACCAAAATCTTTGCCGTCTCTCCTCTCTTCCCTCTTCCTCTTTCCCTACTTCCTTACTTGTGCTTCCTGAAATCATCTTAGAAATAACATACCTGTACCCACGGTTTTGTCTCAGGGTCTGTTTCTGGGAGAACCCCAAATAAGACAACACCTGTGCTAGCTAACATGTATGAAAACATTCCCTCACATGCATGTTCAGAGGACACAAGACCAGTGGCGTCTGTAGGTTTTACCCATTGAGGAGACTCTCTAAGTCAAACCCCAAGTTATTCTACCATTAGCCAGCTGTGAATTGTAGAAGATTCCGGTTGCTATTGGGCTTTCAGGATAGCAAGAATCCTGACTCTGGAATCTTGGTATTTTGGGGAGCACTTAAAATGACAGAGAGCTGAGATTTCTTTGAGCCTACAAAATAGGTATATGACATTTAGTGCTTCACTCCTGGTAGGAGTTTAGTTCATGAATGTCTCTATCAGGGTGTGGCTAATCTTATAACATGGTTGTGAAATCATGGGGGATAGCTAACACTCATCCTCTTCAAGCTTCTTTAGCCTCTCCCATTAAAAATAATCTCAGAGTTATTATTAACCAACTGACCTAGTTCAGTTTACAATACCACCTAAAGTAACCTCTCACTACCATTCATATAATCTTACTTCCATTTCCCAAGTGGCACTTACTGGTTTTTAAAAAATATATTATTCTCTTTATGTATCTCTTGCTTTCTGTTTCCATATCCTCTCTCAGCCCTTAATGAAAGGTGAGTTCTGTCTGTTTATCCCCATTTTCTCCAGCACACACAACAACGCCCAGCACGGAGTAGCACAATAAGACTTGGCTCAAAAGATGTTCTGTTAAATGTTGAGGCATAACAGCAGGTGCTGCTGCTGCTGCTGCTAAGTTGCCCTGTCGTGTCTGACTCTGTGCGACCCCATAGATGGAAGCCCACCAGGCTCCCCCGACAGCAGGTACACCTGAAGTCAAATGACAGTGGACCTTATATTCTAAAGAAAGGAGATGGCATGTTACCCTTCAAGCCTGTGATTCTTAGACTGTGGAGGTAAAGGACACCTCCAAAAATCTGAACAAAGCTATGTGCCAATGCTTAGAGAAAAAAAAATGCACGCACAAGGATGCACATTAAGTTGTACCTGAGATTTCAGGGATTGTGTAGGTCCTAGGTTCCAATTTCCTCCTTCTAGCCATGCACAAGCCAGAAAAGGCTTTTAAACAGATGTGTGACAAATCCAGCTTTGTTTTTTAAGAGGATGACTCTAGTGGTCCTGTAATAACGGAGGAGCAGAGGGAAGAGGAGAGGGAGGTCTTGAGACAGACAAAGAGGAGGAAGACGTGGGCGTGGATTTAGGCAGTGCTGAGGGAGTGGAGAGGAATGAGGATCTGGAGTAAACATCCCTGAAACAGAGACTTGATCACTGACCGGTTGCTGGAGGTGGCTGAGGGAAGAGGCAAGGTAGCTGTGAAAGTCCTGGCCTGGGACCGTGGTGGGTGGTGACCACCTGAGCCAAGGCTGAGATGGGTGCACTCCGTCCTCTGTGATGGCCTGACCTTCAGGGCTGAGTCATAACCGCAGACTTGGGTCTCGCCTCAGGTTGCCCTGCAGTTCCCGGGAAATAGCCTGAACCAAAGGACATGGGCAGGGGAGAAGGAACCTGCTTCTTCTGTTTATGAAGGCGCCACCTTCCCTTGGCACCAGTTCCCCACCCCCCCCCCCCCCGCCCTTTTGTTGACTCTTTGCTGGAGGAGCCAACTATTTAGCATTGAAATGCAAGTGAAATATAGAGGTCGTAGGATGATCACATCAGAAACCTTATTCTTCTTGGATATCCGTGGGCTAAAGCAGCCTTTGGTTTCCGCCACGTAACTATTGCTGAAATGTCTGTGTTCCTTTCTGAGACAGCCCACCGGTGCACAGTTCCCGGCCCCCTTTCAAAGACATTGCTACTAATTCTGCCCTCTTTCTCCTGCATCATCAATTTCCCCCTCCACTAGACCATTCCAACCAGCATAGCAAACATGCCATTTTTTACTCTAATTTGAAAAAACTCTCTCTAATCTCTCTCCAGTGCAGCTTCTGCCCTTCTTCTTTCTCCTGCTTTATTGCAAAGTTCCTGAAGAGGTGCCCATACTTACTGTCTACAATTTCTCTTCTGTAATCTCTCTTGAACCCATATATAAGAGGCTTTCCTCTGGATGGGAGGGGGGTTGGGGGCAAAATGGATACATACATGTATGCATGGCTGAGTCTCTTCACTGTTCACCTGAAAGTACCACACACTGTGAATCGGCTACGCCCCAAGACAAAATGCTTTTGGTGTTAAAAAAATTAAAGAGAAATGGGTAGTGAAGGAATGATGAGTTGAAGGGCAAGTTCATGAAGTTTTCTCTTAGTTAATAGATTCTTAATCTCTCTGCATTGCTTAATTGCTTATTAAAAGTGCATTTGTTAGTCACTCTGTTTAGTTACTGTTAGTCACTCTGTTAGTGACTCTGTTAGTCACTCATTTGTTAGTGTCCGACTCTTTGCAGCCCCATAACTTCAGCCCACCAGATTCGTCTGTCCATGGGATTCCCCAGGAAAGAATACTGGAATGGATTGCCATTTCCCTCTTGATCTTCCTGACCCAGGTCTCCTGCATTGCAGGCAGATTCTTTACCATCTGAGCCACCACGGAAGCCATTAAAAGTGGAGCCCCAACACATGTATACCTGTGGCGGATTCATTTTGATATTTTGCAAAACTAATACAATTATGTAAAGTTTAAAAATAAAATAAAATTAGAGAAAAAATAAATAAATAAATAAATAATCACAAAAAAAAAAAAAAAAAGTGGAGCCCCTAAAACAGCAAAATTCTGTAAAGCAATTATCCTTCAATAAAAAATAAATTAATTAAAAAAAAGTGGAGCCCCTGAAGAAAAAAAAAAGAGGCTTTCCTTCCTACTGTGACAGCAAAAGGCCCTTACCAGGATCACCGATTGCTTCCAGGTCACTGAATCCAGTCACCAGTGGCCCATTCTCATCTAATTGGGCCTTGGTGACATAGTTGGTCACTCCTCCTGGACATCATTCTCCAAATATGTCTTTTCATTTCCCTAATATGTCTCTGACAGAGAAGGCAATGGCATCCCACTCCAGTACTCTTGCCTGGAAACTCCCATGGATGGAGGAGCCTGGTAGGCTGCAGTCCGTGGGGTCGAGAAGAGTTGGACACGACTGAGTGACTTCACTTTCACTTTTCACTTTCATGCATTGGAGAAGGAAATGGCAACCCACTCCAGTGTTCTTGCCTGGAGAACCCCAGGGACGGGGGAGCCTGATGGGCTGCAGTCTATGGGGTCACACAGAGTTGGACACGACTGAAGCGACTTAGCAGCAGCAGCAGCAGCAGCAGCAATATGTCTCTGAACGTTCCTTCCGAGTCTCCTTTGCTGATTTTTCCACATCTCCTGGACCTCTAACTGTTGGAGGAGTCTAGGGATCAGTCTTTACCTCTTTCCTACCTGTATCTGTCTTGGAGACATTCTCCAGTCTCATAGCTTTCATTACTAGCTATGTGCGGATGCCTCCTAAACTTACATTTCCAGCCCAGCCCTCTCCCCTGAACATGAATATTTTTGTATTCAACCATCTGATTCCATTTGAATATCTAACAGACATTTCCAATCATCATTCAAAGCTGAGCTTCAGCAATCTCCCCTCTGGCCTCTGCAAACCTGTTCTTCTCATGTTGGTATATCGTTTTCCCATTCTGTCAATTGCTCAGGCCAAAAATCTTGGCTGTCTTTCACCCGCCTCTTTCTCATCCCAGATCTCATCCTGTGGGCTCTGTTTTCGTACTTCTTTACATCCTGAGCCAAGACCTTTTCTACTTAGATTATTGCCTTCTGACAAGGCTCCTTGCTTCCTTTGTCTCCCTTCTATCTTTTCACTACAGAGTAACCAGAGTGAACCTGTCCGATCATAAATCAGTCATCTCATGTTTATGCTTAAAACTCTCCTATGGCTTCCCAACTTATTTACAGTAAAGCCAAGGTCCTTACCTCCTTTGCTGAAAAACCAGCAAAGGAGACTAGGAAGGAATGTTCAGATCATGGAGCATGGGCTCTGGAGCACCCAGGCTCAGGAGTTACAGCATGTGGGCTTCTCTCTAGTTGCAGCTCATGGACTTAGTTTCCCTGTGGCATGTGGAATCTTAGTTCCCCCATCAGGGATCGAACCCATGACCCCTGCATTGGAAAGTCAATTCTTAACCACTGGACCACCAGGGAAGTCCCTATATATTTTACTTAATAACTTCACCAACTTTCTGTCTTGCCCACTAAAATACAAGCACCACATGTACAGGATACCTCATTTTATTGTGCTTCACTTTCTCACACTTTGCAGATATTTCATTATTATTATGAATTTTTTTTAACAGATTGGAGGTTTGTGGCTACCACGCATCAAGCAAGTCTATTGGCACCATTTTTCTAACCGTATTTGTTTGCTTTGGGTCTCTGCATCACATTTTATTAATTCTTACAATATTTCAAACTTTCCCTTTATTGGTCTATTTGTTATGCTGGTCTGTGAGCTTTAGCGTTACTGCTGTAGTTGGAGCACCAAGAACCCCACTAATATAAGATAGTGAACTTGGTTGATAAATGTTGTATGAGTTCTGACTGCACCAAAGTCTGGACGTTTGCTCTCTCTCCCCTTCTCCTTGGGCCCCCATATTCACTGAGACACAACAAAATTACAATTAGGCGAATTAACAAGCCTACTACTGCTGCTGCTGCGTCGCTTTAGTCGTGTCCGACTCTGTGTGACCCCATAGACGGCAGCCCACCAGGCTTCCCCGTCCCTGGGATTCTCCAGGCGAGAACACTGGAGTGGGTTGCCATTTCCTTCTCCAATGCATGAAAGTGAAAAGTGAAAGTGAAGTCGCTAAGTCATGTCCAACTCTAGCGACCCCATGGACTGCAGCCTACCAGGATCCTCCGTCCATGGGACCCTCCAGGCATAAGTACTGGAGTGGGGTGCCATTGCCTTCTCCGTAACAAGCCTACAGTGGCCTCTAAATATTCAAGCAAAAGGAAGAGTCGATTAATTTACTTTAAATCAAAAGTTAAAAATGATTAAGCTTAATAAGGAAGGATATTGAAAGGCTAGACAGGCCAAAAATTAGGCCTCTTGCCCCCAACAGTTAGAGAAGTTTCCAATGCAAAGGAAAAGATCTTGAAGGAAATTGAAACTGCCACTCCCGTGAACACACTAATGATAAGAAAGAGAAACAGCCTTATTGCTCACTGGGAGGAAGTTGTAGTGGTCTGCTTAATAGATCATACCAGTTTCAGAATTCCCTTAAGCCAAAACCTAATCTAGAGCAAGGCCCTGACTCTCTTCAATTCTATGAAGGCTGAGAGAGGTGGAGAAGCTACAGAAGAAAAGTTTGAAGGTAGTAGAGGTCGGTTCATGAAGTTTAAGGAAAGAAGCTGTCTTTATAACACAGAAGTGCAAGCGGAGGCAGTAAGTGCTGATGTAGAAGCTACAGCAAGTTATCCCGATCTAGCTAATGAATGAATGAATGAGAAACGTGGGGCTGGGGGAAGCACAAGCTGGAATTGCCAGGAGAAACATCAATAACCTCAGATATGCAGATGACACCACTCTTATGGCAGAAAGTGAAGAGGAGCTAAAAAGCCTCTTGATGAAAGTGAAAGAGGAGAGTGAAAAAGTTGGCTTAAAGCTCAACATTCAGAAAACGAAGATCATGGCATCTGGTCCCATCACTTCATGGCAAATAGATGGGGAAACAGTGGAAACAGTGTCAGACTTTATTTTGGGGGGCTCCAAAATCACTGCAGATGGTGATTGCAGCCATGAAATTAAAAGACGCTTACTCCTTGGAAGGAAAGTTATGACCAACCTAGATAGTATATTCAAAAGCAGAGACATTACTTTGCCAACAAAGGTCTGTCTAGTCAAGGTTATGGTTTTTCCTGTGGTCATGTATGGATGTGAGAGTTGGCCTGTGAAGAAAGCTGAGTGCCGAAGAATTGATGCTTTTGAACTGTGGTGTTGGAGAAGACTCTTGAGAGTCCCTTGGACTGCAAGGAGATCCAACCAGTCCATTCTAAAGGCAATCAGTCCTGGGTGTTCTTTGGAAGGAGTGATGCTGAAGCTGAAACTCCAATACTTTGGCTACCTCATGCAAACAGTTGACTCATTGGAAAAGACCCTGATGCTGGGAGGGATTGGGGGCAGGAGGAGAAGGGGACGCCAGAGGATGAGATGGCTGGATGGCATCACTGACTCAATGGACGTGAGTCTGAGTGAACTCCGGGAGTTGGTGATGGACAGGGAGGCCTGGCGTGCTGCAATTCATGGGGTCGCAAAGAGTTGGACATGACTGAGCGACTGATCTGATCTGAAATGAATGAATGAAGGTGGCAACACTAAACAACAGATTTTCACTGTAGACAAGACAGCCTCATAGTGGAGGAAGATGCTGTCTAGGGCTTCCATAGCTAGAGAGGAGAAGTCAGTAACTGCCTTCAAAGCTTCAAATAGACTGATTCTCCAATTAGGAGCTAATGTACCTGGTGACTCTGAATTGAAGGCAATGCTCCCTTACTATCCCCCATATCCTAGGGCCCTTAAACTTATACTAAATCTATTCTGCTCTATAAATGGATTGAATGGAATGACAGCACATCTGTTTACAACATTTTATTGAATATTTTAAGCTCAGTGTTGAGACTTATTGCTCAAAAAAAAAAAAAGATTATTTTCAAAATATTATGGCTCACTGACAATGGACCTGGTCACCCAAGAGTGCTGATGGATGTACAAATAGATGAATATTTTCATGTCTACTAAAATAACATCTATGCTGCAATCATGGATCAAGGAGTAATTTCGATTTTCAAGTCTTACTATATAAGAACACATTTAGTAAGGCTTTAGCTGCCATAGACTGTGATTCTCCTGATGGATCTGGACAAACTAAGTTGAAAACCTTCTGGAAAATACTCACCATTCTAGAAGCCAATGAGAATGTTTGTGACTCATTGGAAGGGGTCCAGATACCAACATTAACAGGAGTTTGCAAAAAGCTAATTCCAACCCACATGGATGACTTTAAGGAGTTAAAGACTTCAGTGGAGGAAGTAACTGCAGATGTGGTGGGAATAGGAAGAAAAGTAGGATTAGAAGTGAAGCTTGAAGATGTGACTGTACTGCTTCAATCTCATGATAATCTTTTTTGAGAATTAGTATGTTTTGGTTTTTTAATGTGCTTAACATTTGCCATTTTGATTTTTTTATTGGAAGATAATTGCTTTACAATTTTGTGGTGGTCTTCGCCGTATATCAACACAAGTCAGTCATAATTATATATATATACACACCCCCTCCCTCCAGAGGCTCCCTCCCCCATCCCACCCTTCTAGGCCATCGCAGAGTATCAGCTGGGATCCCTGTGTTATACAGCGACTGCGGCGAGTTGCCTTGTTATCATTTACACATGACGGTGTACATATGCCAATGCCACTCTCTCCATTGGTCCCACCCTCTCCTTCCCCCGCTGTGCCCACCAGTCTGTCCTCTACATCCGGTCTCCATTTCTTCTCTATAAGTAGGTTCATCAGTGCTATTGTTCTAGATTCCATATATATGCATTAATATATATAAGCTGTTTTTCTCTTTCTGACTTACTTTACTCGTGTAACAGGCTCTAGGTTCATCCGCCTCACTACAACTAACTCAAATTCATTCCTTTTTGTGGCTAATGGTCTATTGAATATATGCACCACAACTTCATTACAATCTCATGATAAATTTTCAACAGATGAGGAGTTGTTTCTTACGGAAGAGCAAAGAATGTGGCTTCTTAGGATAGAATCTACTCCTGGTGAAGATATTGTGAAGACAGGTGAAATGACAACAAAGAATTTGGAATGTGACATAAACCTGGTTGACAGAGCAATGGCAAGATTTGAGAGAACTAATGCCAATTTTGAAGGAGGCTCTACTGTGGGTAAAATGCTATCAAAGAGCATTGCCTGCCACAGAGAAATCATTCATGAAAGGAAGAGTCAATCAATGCAGCAAACTTGACTGTCGTCTTATTTTAAGAAAGTGCTGCAGCCACCCCAGCCTTCAGCGTTGATCAGTCAGCAGCTGTCAGTATAATAGCAAGACCCTCCATCAGCCAAAAGATAGCATTTTTTAGCAATAAAGCATTTTTAATTTGAGATACGCACATTTTTTTTAGACATAGTGCTATGGCATAGACTAAAATATAGTGATTTTTACATGCACTAGGAAACGAAAAACTTTGTGACTCTACTTACTGTAACATTAGCTTTCTTGTGGTGGTCTGGAACTAAACCCACTGTATCTCCAAGGTACGCTTGTACAATGATTTTTGCTCTTTATTTCCTGCTGTAACTCCAGCAAAAAACAAACAAGCAAAAAAACAGTGCCTAAAATTATAAGTAGAAACTTGATAAATATTGTTCAGAAAATGTATGAATTCTAGTCATGGATCAGAGCCTAAATGTAGTTCTAGAGATTATAAAAAGAATATTTTCTATATTTTGCTTCTCACTAGGATGCAGTGGCTTGTATTAGACCAGTGTCCCCACCAAGAACAAATAGAAAAGCTGGATAAAATACAAAATTCTATTTGAGTGTATTGGAGAGCTTCCGAAACAGTTGGGCATTAGGGAGGGGCCTTGAAATATCCTGAACTCCCAGTTAGAACCTTTGAAGGGCTACACCCTAAGAGTAAGAAGCATTAGAGGTAGAACAAAACTTTAAAAGTCTAAATCCAGCTTTGTGTCATCTCAGTCTCTAATTGAATTGAGGTAATCTGCCTGCCTTAGCTGCCTTCCGGATGATAGAGTTAACCCTTTCTGTAGGAAGTTAACTCTGCCCAGAGCCTCCATGATTGTTCTTATACAAATCTGGTATCGAATAAAATTTTCCCGGCACACAAACGAAGAGGACAGGGCACTTCCCTGGCAGCCGGTGGTTAAGACGTCATCTTCCAATGCAGAGGGTGTGGGTTCGGTCCCTGGTCACCTAAGAGCCCACATGCCTCATGGTCAAAAAACCAGAACTTAGAACCTATACTGTAACAAACTCAATAACTACTTTAAAAATGGTCCACATCAAAATATATTTTGAAAAAAGAAAAGGACAAATAGAAGCAGATCCACAGATGAGCCAGATATTAACATTATTAGACATAGGTTTTAAAACAAACTGAGAATAAATGAGAGCTTCCTTACTATGTAAATGGGTATCCATCTAAAGTTTACAAAAAACCTTATGCTTAATCATAAATTATTAAGACCCTTCCTCCCTCTATGAAATTGACAGTGAGGT
Organism: Bos grunniens; assembly: GCF_055505025.1. Taxonomy (NCBI): domain Eukaryota; kingdom Metazoa; phylum Chordata; class Mammalia; order Artiodactyla; family Bovidae; genus Bos; species Bos grunniens. Next base: position 15,675,057 of record NC_141174.1, read on the forward strand.
AGGATTCCACTAAAATTACTTGTTTAGTATTGTGCTGGGATAATAGAGCAGTAAGGCAAAGAAAAGAAATATAAGAATTGGAAGCAAAATAAGAATGTCACTATTTGCAGGTAATATGATTATGCAGAAAATACAAAAACAATACAGATAAACTATCAGAATAAGTGAATTTGGCAAGGTCTTTGGATATGGCCAATCCATGAGAGCTAATTTTGCCTCTGTATACTAGAACCAAACAATTAGAAAGCATAGTTTAAAAAGATATCATTTACGGACTTCCCTGGTGGTACAGTGGATAAGAATCCACCTACCAACTCAGCGGACATGGGTTCGATCCCCAGTCCGGGAAGATTTCACATGCTGCAGAGCAACGAAGCCCATGTGCCACAACTACTGAGCCAGTGCTGCACAGCCTGCATGCTGCTAACCACAGAGCCCACGTGCCACAGCTACTGAAGCTCGTGTGCCTAGAGTCTCTGATCTGCAACAAGAGAAGCCACTGGAATAAGAAGCCTGTGCCCCACAACTAGAGTAGCATCAGCTCACCACAACTAGGGAAAGTCTGAGCTGTGATGAAAATCCAGTGGAGCCAAAAATGAATAAATAAATAATTTAAAAATATATATCAATTACAATAGGATTTTCCCTGGTGGCTCAGATGGTAGAAAATCTGTCTGCAATGCAGGAGACCCAGACTCGATCCCTGGGTTGGGAAGATCTCCTGGAGAAGGGAATGGCTGCCCACCAGCATTCTGGCCTGAAGAATTCCATGAATAGAGGAGCCTGGTAGGCTATATAGTCCATGGGGTCACAAAGAGTTGGACATGACCGAGCGACTAACACACACAAACACACATACACAATAGCATTTTAAAAATCAGATACTTGAAAGTAAATATAATGAAAGATATTCAAATTTTTTTTACATAAAAAATTACCAAGTTATTGAGAGAAAGTGAAATACAAATAAATGGAGGGATAAGAAATATTCATGAATTATAAACAGGGTAATTGTTCATTGATTGATGTATATATTCAGTGTCATCCCAATCAGATCCCAAACAGTTTTTTTAAGAAATTGACAAGCTGATTCTAAAATTTATATGAAAATGCAAAGGCTCAAAAGAATCCCCTAATGTTGAAGGAAAACAAAATTTGAGGACTTATTAAAAGATATGAAGAATTTTTACAAAATTCCACTAATTAAGATAGTAGGCACACTTCTAAATAACACATGGGTCAAAGAAGGAATCTCAAGAGAAATTTTAAAACATTTTGAATGAAATGAAAATGAATACATAACTTATCAAAATCTGTGGGATGCAGTAAAAATAGTGCTTAGAGGGCAATTTATAGTATTGAATCCATATGTTAGAAAAGATCTAAAATCATTTATCTAAGCTTCCATTTTAGAAAATTAGAAAAAGAATAAGAAATTAAATCCAAAGCAAGCAGAAGAAAAGAAATAATAAAAGTTTGAGTAGAAATCAATGAAATTGAAAACAGAAAATCGATAGAGAAAAATCAGTGAAACCAAAGCTGTTCTCTGATAAGATCGATAAAATCAATAAGCCTCTAGCCAGAAAAAAAAGAAACTAAGAAAAAAAAGACAGGGCACAAATTACTAATATCAGAAATGAAAAAGAATATATCATACAGACCTAATGGACATTAAAATGTTAATCAAGGAATACTATGAACAACTCTATACTCACAACTTTGATAACCTATATGAAATGGACCAGTTCTTTGAAAGACAAAATCTGCTAAAACTCACACAAGAAGAAATATACAATCTTAATAGGCCTATACTATTAAAGACAGAGAAGGTGATGGCACCCCACTCCAGTACTCTTGCCTGGAGAATCCCAGGGACGGGGGAGCCTGGTGGGCTGCCGTCTATGGGGTCGAAGAGAGTCGGACACGACTGAAGCAACTTAACAGCAGCAACATACTATTAAAGAAAATTAATCAATAATTAATAACCTTCTAAGACATAAAGCACCAGGTCCAGATGAATTACAGTGAATTCTACCTAACATTTGAGGGAAATTATACCAACTCACTACAGTCTCTTTCAGAAGATAGAAGAAAAGGGAATTTATCATAATGCATTCTATGAAGCCAGCTTTGCCCTAATATCAAAACCAAACAACGACATTATAAGAAAAGGACAATATAGGATTGATACAAAGACAGAAAATGAGACCAACGGAACAGAATAGATCCACACATGGGTTACTGATTTATGACGATGATGTAGCTGCAGTGAAGTAGGAAACTGTTGCCTTTTCAACACACAGGATTGGGTCACTTGGATATCCATTCACAGAAGCCATTTCCAGATTTAACAACTAAAAGTGAAAGATACATTAATAAGGCTCTTTGAAGAAAACAGGGCAATATCTTTATAACCTTGGAGGAGTAGGTAAAGATGCCTCAAACAGGTCATAGGAAGCACCAACCGTAGAGGAAAATATTGATAAGTTGGACTGCATTAAAATCAAGAGCTCTGTTCATGAAAAGACACCATTCAGAGAGCATAAAGTCTCATACTGATTAGAATGGCCATCATCAAAAAGTCTACAAATAATAACTGCTGGAGAGGGTATAGAGAAAAGGAAACCTTCCTACACTCTTGGTGGGAATGTAAATTAATTGGTGCAGCCACTGTGGAAAACAGGATGGAGGGTTCTTAAAAAAACTAAAAGTAGAGATACCATATGATCCAGCAATTCAACTCCTGGGCATTTATTTGGGAAAGACAAATACACTAATTTGAAAAGATACCTGCACCTCAATGTTAAGGAACATGTATTTACACTTACAATGTTAAGAAGCACTGTTTACAATAAAGGAAGCAAACTAAATGTCCATCAACAGATGAATGGATAAAGAAGATGCTGTACCTATATGAGTATTATTTAGCCAGAAGAAGAATGAAATAATGCCATTTGCAGCATCATGGATGGACCCAGAGATGATCATACTAAGTGAAGTAAGTCAGAGGTAAGTCTCATATGATATCACTTATATGTGGGATCTAAAAAAGTGATACAGATGAGCTTATTTGCAAAGTAGAAATAGACTCACAGACATAGAAAACAAACTTATGGTTACCGAAGAGGAAACAGGAGCGGGTGGGGGATGAGAGCAAATTAGGTGTTCAGGATTAACAGATACAAATATACACAAAATAGGTAAACAGCAATATTTACCAAAGTCTAATTCTCAATGGTATAGTAAATCTCTGTTTAACTTTATAAGGAACTAGCTATTTTCCAAAGTGGTTGAACATTTTGTATTCCCACCAGTAATAAATGAGTGTCCTGATTGGTTCACCTTCTCATTAACTCTTGGTATTGGCAATCTTTTCAATTTTAGCCATTGTAATGATCATGAGAGAGTATCTTGTGGTTTTAATTTGCATTTTCCTGATAATTAATGATATTATGCATCTATTTGTGTGCTTATTGGCCTTTTGTATATCTTCTTTTGTCTGTTTGAATCTTTTGTCGATTTTTAAATTGGATTGTTTGTCTTATTATTGAGCTATAAAACCTTATGTATTCTTGGTCCAAATCCTATGTGTGCGTGTTTTCTCAATGGTATCTGTATTAGTTTTCTATTGATGTTGTAACTAGTTATCACAAACCTAGTGGCTAATAACAACTCAGATTTATTGCTTTATAGTTTTGGAGATCAATTCCACAGGTCTAAAATCAAGGTGTTGGCAGGGCAGCATTCCTCCTGGAAGTTTGAAAAGAACTGATTTTCTAGTTTCTAGTAGCTGCATACACTCTCTGGCTGGTGGCCCTGCATCATTGCAACCTCTGGTTCCATCATCACATCTCCTCTTTGTCTCTGACTCTCCTGCCTCCCTCTTAAAAGGGCCTTTGCAATCATATGAGGCCCGCTGGATACCCCAGGAACATATCCATATCTCAGGATTCGTAATGAAATCTCATCTGTAAAGTCTCTGTTACCATGTAAGGTAACATATTCACCAGTTCCAAGATTCGGACATGGACATTTTGGGGAGGCCAACATTCAATCTAGCACTGTGTCTTTCAATGAAGAAAAATTGTTTTGTTTTGTTTTTTTCCATATTAGGGTTCTCCAGAGAAACAGAACCAATAGGAGATATAGCTGCATCTTTATGGAAAGAGATTTATTATAAGGAATTGGCTCTTGGAAACATGGAAGTTGACAAGTCTCAGGATCTTCAGAGTGAGTTGGCAAGCTGGAGACCCAGGAAGAACTGATGTTTCATTCAAGTCCAAGGGCAAGACAAAGTCAATGTCTCAGCTCAAAGGCAAGAAATAGAAGGAATCCTTTCTCACTCAAGGGAGTATAAGATATTTGTTGTATTCGGGCTTTCAACTGATTGGATGAATCTGCTTTACTCAGTTTGCTGATTTTAATGTTAATCATATCCAAAACATCCTCAGAGAAACATGCAGGATACTGGTTGACCAAATATCTGGGCAGCCCAGTCAAGCTGACACGTAAAATTAGCCATCATGAATCTATAGTCCATTTTGAGTTAATTTCTGTATATGGTATAAGGTAAGAAGAATTGAGGTTTTGTAGTTTTTCCAAATGGATATTCAGCCATTCTAGCATGATCTGTTGAAAAGACTCTCCTTTCCCCACTGAAAATCTTGGCCCTTATGTAGAAAATCACCCTAAAATATCTATAGGTCTACATTTGAACTCTCCATTCTAATTCATTCATTAATAGGTCTATCCTTACACAGTACTTTACTGCTGTAACTTTTAAGTCTTGAAATCTAGTAGTACAGCTCTTTCATCTTTGGTTTATTATGAGGACTTTGGATTTCTATATACATTTTGGAATATGCTCATCAATTTCTATTTTTTTAAAAAAATGGTAGTTTGGGATTTCATTAAATCTACAGATCAATTTTGGGAAAATTAGCATCTTTAATTTGAGTTCTTTTTTAAAGTAATATTCTGTTAGTAATCTGAAGGTCCTCCCTGTTGACGCTGTTCAAAACAAATGATAATTAAAAACATAGCTCTAGTTCACTGAGCTTAGCCTTGTACAGACTCAAGATGGCTCAGATGGTAAAGCGTCCGCCTGCAATGCAGGAGACCTGGGTTCGATCCCTGGGTTGGGAAGATTCCCTGGAGAAGGAAATGGCAACCCAATCCAGTATTCTTGCCTGGAAAATCCCATGGAAGGAGAAGCCTAGTTGGCTACTGTCCGTGGGGTTGCAAAGAGTTGGACATGACTGAGCGAATTCACTTAGCCTTGTACAGGTACTCTCTATGTATAATTTTACTTAATAATCCCAACAATTGTATGAGATAGGTATTATTACCCCCATTTTAAAAATTGTTATAGGGATTTCCTTAGTGGTCCAGTGTCTAAGACTCCATTGTGTCTAAGAGCCCCCAGTGCAGGGGGGCTCAATCCATGGCCAGGGAACTAGATTCCACATGCTGCAACTAAAAAAAACAAACAAACTCGCATGCCACAACACAGATGGAAGATCTTGCATGCCACAAATAAGACTTGGTGCAGCCAAATAAATAAATGAAAATAAACATTTAAAAATTTTTATAGAGGCTCCTGAGGGAGGAGATGTTTGTGTACTTATGGCTGATTCATGTTGATGTATGGCAGAAACCAACACAGTATTATAAAGCAATTATCTTCCAATTAAAAAATACATTTAAAAAATTTATAGAAGACAGTGATTCTGACAAGTGATTTACCTGAGGTTACAGCGTTAGCAAACAGCTGAGTTAGGATTTGAACCCCAGGCTTCCTAACTCCAAAAATCCATCTTCTTTCTTAAAAAACATGAATGGCTGCTTTATTTTATATTTCTCACTCCCTGCCTCTTCCCACCCTGATTTCACTCCCACCCAATTGACTCCTTAGTTAACATGTATTACGCATCTACTATGGGTGCCTGGTGCTGGGTGAGGTCATTTATATACCCCTTTCCATCAGAGAGACACATATTCTTACAGATCTATGGGTACTTGTTTGTATATATATGCCCTTTCCACTGAACTCTCCCGTGACTGGAGTGAGGTTCTGCCCTCCATCACCTGTGCCATAGAGGCAGGAGGAGAAGTTCCTAGGCCTGCCTGCCTGCCCCCAGCCAGCCCCAGGCCTCTGGCTTTCATAAGACTCGAGCTCAGCTGCTCTGTCTGGTCGCTCATTGTAGGAGTTGTAGATTTCTGTCTTCAGGTGAATGATTTGATTCTTTTCTCTGACCCTCAATAAATAAGCAAATGTGCACAAACCAGGCAAGAGGATGCACAGAAGACCCACCTCCAAACGTGGGAAACCAACGCTGCTATTTTTAGGTAACCCACTTGCTCTGCAACCTCACCCCTCTGTGGATAGATTCCTTCTGCTCACACACGACTCGCTCCGAGGAAGCAGGTCTTCCGGACACTCTTTTGTTCCCAGCCACTCCAGCCATCAGCCTTCCCATGCCAGGCCTTTAGGTCTGGATCTACTTCAAAAGCCCAGTAGTGCCTGAACTCTAGTCACCGTCTGCAGCAGTAGCAACTCCTCTGTTCCAAAGTCCCTACTCTTCCAACGTTAAGAGGGAACTTGGATGCGCACAGGTAAAATGGCATCTTGGGGGCGCTGTCATCTTCCTGCCACACTTACTTAGCAGAGAATTCTTAAGACGCTCCAGTACTGGTGTCTGGTGCAATACTACAAATTAGGGAGACATTTGGAGGCAGGCTGGATGTGAGCCAAATAAGAGTCATCCAGGCATTTACCCCCCTCATTTGACAAACATTCATGGAACACTCACCATGAGGTTCCTGGGACAATATTACATTCAGGGAACACAAAAGTGAACAGGACAGAGTCTCTGGCCTCAAGAAACTTACCAGCTTGTCCACAGGCTGCAATTGTTGTTGTTCATTTCCTAAGTCGGGTCTGGCTCTTTGCGACCCCATGGACCACAGCGCGCCAGACCACAAAGAGCTACTTTTATAGCAGGAGGAGCTTAAAGAAACAACCAGAACTCACCAGGCAGGAGGTCGAACCAGAGAGCAGAAGGGTGGCACCCTGTGGTCCCACTCTGCTCACAGGGAAAGGGTGCAGGGTGGAGGATGGACCGGCCCAGGAGAGGACGTAGCCATGAGCTACTTTGCACAGCAGCTGATTCACTCGCTGCCCTGTCTGCAATGAGAGAATGTCAGGAAACAGGCGAACTCCTCATGTGCACAATGTAGATGACCTGAGGGCACTGCCAGTGGAACTGAACCCTCCTGTTCAGTTCTCTAACATAGGGCGCTGGATGGTGGCTTCAGGCCTCGGGAAACACGGTGGTTGCCCTCCTGGAGGACATTTAAAGTTCCCGCATGTGACATACTGAAAAACATGCCTCGAGAACTTGAGGACAGAATTAGGGAACTTGAGCAAAGGAAGACAAGGTCTTTATTGAATATGCATTATCCATTGAACAGTGATGAAGGGCAGGCAGGACTGGAATCAAGACCACTTGAGGTTCGAAATTCAGTTTCACTACTTCTTATTTGCTGTGTGACTACAGACAAGTTACTTCACCTCTCGGAGCTCCAATTTCCTCATCTATAAAAGGGGCTAAAATACTTTCTCCCTAGTTCCGAGAAACGAGGAGGAAAATGAATGTCGATCTCTCATCCTTTCCCCATCCATCATTTCATACTTGAATGAATGAAGTGCTACAGGGAGGTAGTAAACACTCAAAAAGCACCCATTGTCATTATTGTCCTCATTCAAATTCCCACCTAGAGCTTCCCAGTGGCTCGCCATTCTAGGCATACTTTGAGAGTTAGAAAGCCTCACACATTGCAAACCCAAGTGCAGTTCTTGGCCAAGTGCTGTGTGCTAATCAGAGCACTGCTTCTCTTCTGTCAGCTCCCCTTTGGGTTTTGGACCCAGGTCTCCTTTCTAATTTCAGCCAATAGCTTCCTACAATGAGCGGAGAGGATCCTGGCCTGTACCTCTCTCTCTCTCTCTGTTTCTCTCCCCTCCTCCCTCCTCCTTTATTTTGGCCCAGGAACGTGTCCCCAGCATGTCAACAGCAGTGGGAAGTAACCTAATTAGTAGTTAGTTGATAGACTGCCCACCCTCCTGTCCCACTGGCAATCCAGCAGCCTTTTTCTGCAGACAGGAAAATATTTCCTTGCTAATTAATCTGAGCACAGGGATTTGAGTTTGGACCAAGGCAGGGAAATCCATCTCCAGGAGTCTTGTTCAATCGCATCTGTTTCTCCGGCAATCATTTCCTTCCCGCCCCCACCCCCGCCCCGACTCCCCCTGTTCCAGCTCACCCCTCTGGCCTTTCATCTTCTACCTTTATTAAGGCTGGTTACCCTGATGACTTTCCTGCCTGCACCCCCCTCCCCGTGGCCCCTCTCAAGAAGAGGCAGCCTGCTCTCTGAGGACTTGCTCTGGGCTGATTTTGTTCCAGCGCCAGGTGCTGCCCAAGGAGAGGAGAGTTCACGCCGATCGGCTTGGGGTCTCGGCTTGGGGTGGCTGAGACCCCGACGGCCCCACCGCGGCGCCCCCTGCCCCCACGATCCACACTGCCAAACAAATACAGACATCTCACTGTCGTTTTTAAATAAGGCTCAGCGTCTGTCCCTGGGCCCTGCCCTGGTCCTCTGCAGAATCGTTGCTTTGCATCTGAAGTGGTTCCTGAGAAAGGGTAACTGTACCCATGGTTTTACGTTTGCTTCCTCCCTCGTCTCTTCTGCCTGGTCCTGTTAGGTCTCCAGGACACACACTGAACACAGGCAGGGGAAAGGGACTGGGTGTGGGAGTCCTTGACGGGAAGGAGGCTCTCCGTGACACAGAGGTGATGAGCTCATGTCTGTGGGGTAAGCTTGGGCTCCAACGTGAGAGAGGTAAAGGACCGTTTCCCCGCTGCCAGCCCTTGAGTGCTTATATAGACCATAGGAGGCCACCTTGGCTTGGAAGCATTCTTGAGGATGCTATCAGAGATTCCTCTCAGCAGGGCCCCCTGATGACACCACCTTTTTCACAAAGGTGAGCTCTTTCCTTCCCTGTGTGTGTGCTAAGTCGCTTCAGTCATGTCCGACTCTTTGCGACACTGTGGACTGTAGCCCACCAGGCTCCTCTGTACAGGGGACTTTCCAGGCAAGAATACTGAAGTGGGTTGCCATGCCTTCCTCCAGGGGATCTTCCCGACCCAGGGATCGAACCCATTTCTCTGTGACTCCTGCATTGACAGGTGGGTTCCTTACCAGTAGCGTCACTTGGGAAGCCCCTTTCCTTGCTTATCAGCTGCCTAAAGAAGAAAGCTTCTCTAGACCTAAACCTAGGGCCAGACATCCTGGAATGTGAAGTCAAGTGGGCCTTAGAAAGCATCACTACGAACAAAGCCAGTGGAGGTGATGGAATTCCAGTGGAGCTATTTCAAATCCTGAAAGATGGTGCTGTGAAAGTGCTGCACTCAATATGCCAGCGAATTTGGAAAACTCAGCAGTGGCCACAGGACTGGAAAAGGTCTGTTTTCATTCCAATCCCAAAGAAAGGCAATGCCAAAGAATGCTCAAATTACCGCACAATTGCACTCATCTCACATGCTAGTAAAGTAATGCTCAAACTTCTCCAAGCCAGACTTCAGCAATACGTGAACCGTGAACTTCCAGATGTTCAAGCTGGTTTTAGAAAAGGCAGAGGAACCAGAGATCAAATTGCCAACATCCGCTGGATCATGGAAAAAGAAAGAGAGTTCCAGAAAAACATCTACTTCTGCTTTATTGACTATGCCAAAGCCTTCGACTGTGTGGATCACTATAAACTGTGGAAAATTCTGAAAGAGATGGGAATACCAGACCACCTGACCTGCCTCTTGAGAAACCTGTATGCATGTCAGGAAGCAACAGTTAGAACTGGACATGGAACAACAGACTGGTTCCAAATAGGAAAAGGAGTACGTCAAGGCTGTATATTGTCACCCTGCTTATTTAACTTATATGCAGAGTACATCATGAGAAACGCTGGGCTGGAAGAAGCACAAGCTGGAATCAAGATTGCCTGGAGAAATATCAATAACCTCAGATATGCAGATGACACCACCCTTACGGCAGAAAGTGAAGAGGAACTAAAAAGCCTCTTGATGAAAGTGAAAGAGGAGAGTGAAAAAGTTGGCTTAAAGCTCAACATTCAGAAAACGAAGATCATGGCATCCGGTCCCATCACTTCATGGCAAATACATGGGGAACCAGTGGAAAAAGTGTCAGACTTTATTTTGGGGGGCTCCAAAATCACTGCAGATGGTGATTGCAGCCATGAAATTAAAAGACGCTTACTCCTTGGAAGGAAAGTTATGACCAACCTAGATAGCATATTCAAAAGCAGAGACATTACTTTGCCAACAAAGGTCCGTCTAGTCAAGGCTATGGTTTTTCTTGTGGTCATGTATGGATGTGAGAGTTGGACTGTGAAGAAAGCTGAGCACCAAAGAATTGATGCTTTTGAACTGTGGTGTTGGAGAAGACTCTTGAGAGTCCCTTGGACTGCAAGGAGATCCAACCAGTCCATTCTAAAGGAAATCAGTCCTGGGTGTTCATTGGAAGGACTGATGCTGAAGCTGAAACTCCAATACTTTGGCCACCTCATGCAAAGAGTTGACTCACTGAAAAAGAACCTGATACTGGGAGGGATTGGGGACAGGAGGAGAAGAGGACAACAGAGGATGAGATGGCTGGATGGCATCACCAACTCAATGGACATGAGTTTGGGTAAACTCCGGGAGTTGGTGATGGACAGGGAGGCCTGGCGTGCTGCGATTCATGGGGTGGCAAAGAGTTGGACACGACTGAGCGACTGAACTGAACTGAACTGAGACCTAAACAATGCGTACTTCTCCTCTTTCTCTTGGACAGGGTTAAATTAACCCTAAGGGGCTATGGGAGAAGAGACATTGTCCAGGTGGTGGTTGCAAGTTACTTCTCAGCAGGACATTTCTTTTTATTTATCTATTTTAATTGGAGGCTAATTACTTTACAATATTGTGGTGGTTTTTGCCATACACTGAGAAGAATCAGCCATGGGTGTACATGTGTCCCCCCATCCTGAACCCCCCCTCCCACTTCCCTCCCCATCCCATCCCTCAGGGTTGTCCCAGTGCGCTGGCTTTGAGTGCCCTGTTTCACGCATCGAACTTGTACTGGTCCTCTATTTCACATATGGAAATATACATGTTTCAGTGCTATTCTCTCAAACCAGGATATTTCTTTAAGAGCAGTCTGAATCTGTGATAACATGAAAAGCCATGTGAGCTTGCTTGCCCATCTCAGACAGGACTGAAGAACTGAGCAGCTGAGCTCCAGAGGACTCCTCAGGGCCCAGGGAGCAAAGTGGTCAAGAGCGTAGGCTCTGGAATCAGGTTGCCAGGTCCAAATACAGACTCAGCTATTATGAGGTGTGTGGGTTCTTTACTGCTGTGTGACAAATTCTCCCCAAAGTCGGCAGCTTAAAACATGTATTATCTTATTGATTTTGGGGGCCTGGACCTTCCTGGCTGGGTCCTCTGACTCAGCATCTCTCACAAGGTGACCTTCAAAGTGTGTCTGACTAGGTGCTGCAGATGCCTCAGGGCCCCGCTGGAGATGATCTGCATCCAAACCAACTCCCAGCGTTGTTGGCAGCTTTTGGCTCTGCATGAGCTGTTAACCAGAGGCTGCCCTCAATGGCCTGAAGCCTCTCCAGACAGCAGCTCACAGCCCAGCAGCTGGCTTCCCTAGGGCAAGGGACCAGAGCGAAGCTAGGAAGAGACTGAACAGTTGTCACAGTCTTCTAGGACCTAATCCCTAAAGTGGCATCCATCACTTTGTCTTACTCTGTTCACTAGAAGCAAGAATGAACAGGTCCAGCCCGCATCCAAGGCCAGAGGATCGGTGTGAATGCCTGAGGCAGAGACCAGTGAGGGCATCTTCGAGGCTGCCCACCACATTAGCCATGTGGCTTTGGCAAGTTATCTAACCTCCCAGGGCCTCAGGTTCCTCATCTGTAAAATGGGTATGTTACTAATTAATAGCACATAGCCTGTGGGGATAAAGTTTCCCTGGTGGCTCAGATGGTAAAAGAACCTGCCTGCAGGCTGATTCTTGTTGAGGTCTGACAGAAAACAACAAAATTCTGTAAAGCAATTATCCTTCAATTAAAAATTAATTAATTAAAAAAAAAAAAGAACCTGCCTGCAATGCAGGAGTTCTGGGTCCGACCCTTGGGTCAGGAAGATCCCCTGGAGAAAGGAATGGCTACACATTCCAGTATTCTTGCCTGGAGAAGTCCATGGACAGAGGAGCCTGGTGGGCTGCAGTCTGTGAGGTCACAAAGAGTCAGACATGACTGAGCAATTAACAATTCCACTTTTTCAGCCTATGGAGATATTGCATGGATTAAATACTGGTGAAGAACCTAAAACAGTGGCTGGGAAGTGTATGTTCAATACACATGAGCAGTTACAAGGATTAGAAAATAGAACTACCAGAAAGTGGATCTGAGCTAGTAACATGCACCCATCAAATCAAGCATCTGTCTGCTTTCTGCAGCTGGAGGTACCAGGACATACTAGAGAGGGGGAGGGGAGCAGGAGGCTGCAGGTCAGCAGGATGAGGATGCCAAGGGTGGCGAAAGGAACCTGGCAAGCAGGGCTATTCCTGGAGCCCAGGTCTTTATCTCCTAAAGGGGTCCAGGGCTTATGTTTGTCTCCTGTGTAGCGTCTACATACACTGGGTCTTTACTGTATACAGGAGACTATGTCCAGTGCTCTGCATGCCTTATCTCATTTAATCTTCATAACACACCTGTGAGGCAGGTACTGGTCCTCTCCTCCATTTACAGATCGTGCACACTCTTAGCGGGAGGATTGTAAATTGGAGATTTAGAGGTTGAAAATTAAAGCCCAGAGAGGTTCAGAAACTTGCCTGGGGTCACACAGCTTCAAAGTGGCAGTGCGAGGAGTCGGATCGAGGTCTGTCTGATTCAGTAGCCACTGGGCGAGCAGGCAGGGGCCGGCAGAGAACAAAGAACACAGCGGCAGCATCTCTGATCTCATACCTGGAATCCCACTCCCTGGCCTCCCAAGATCTGCACAAGCTGTGATGCCGCCCCCGACCCCCAACCCCTGCAACGTAAATGTGGTCCTTAGTAGGGTCTAGCTCTGGACCACCCGACTCAGCCTCCCTAAGGGGCCCCTCCACCAGAATCTCAGCATCATTCTTAGAGCCCTAGTCTGCTTCTTGGGCTTCCTCACAGTTGGCACAACCTGACTCCGTGCGCCTCCCAAAGTCACCTTTCTTCTCCACCCTCATGCTAACCTCTTTCTCCAGACTGTGTTCATCTGTCTTGAGCTCACAAGCTGCCCTTGCTGACCCCTGATTCTTCCAACATCACCGAGAGGCTCCCTCCCACCGACCACCACATCCAAACCCCTCATCACACAGCCCCCAAGCCACACCAGAGAGAGGCCCACCGCCCTGACAAGAGGGCCTCCTGGAAGAGAGGAGAATTTTCGCTGCTCATTGCCAAGACGGAAGAGAAGGCCAAGGCCTCGAGGAGGGACGAGAGAATGATGGAGCCCCGGGGTGTAGACGCCAGGGGAGAGAGTGTGCTTCAGGGGGGCTATAAATTCCCTTCTAATTCCAAATAATTCCGATTACATGGATGAGTAGTTTTCAATCAGGAAGATAATCTCAGAGATAGATGGCAGGATAATTGTTCGTAGCGCCGACGTAAATATTGTGTCGTTTCTATTAATCTCCGCGAATCGGCTGTCAGAGGTGTCATTCATTCATCACAACAAATTAAAAATAAAATTTTAAGAGAGAAAATCATGCCTAGCGGGGTGGTGGTGGAAGAGGCTGGGGTTACTGTGAGAACTGTGAAAAAGAGGGGGAGGTGTAGCCAGCAAGCTGTTGCTGGAAATAAATTTGGCTTCCCTATTTAATATATTTATTTATGAAAGCAAATGGGAACGAGGGCTGTAGATCTCTATTAACCTCCCCGTAGGGTGTGCACACATGTGAGCCTGTGCATGCGTGCACACACATGGGGGCCACCCTGCTAGCATTGCCCAGAGGTGAGCCAGGCCCTCAGACCCACCTGGACAGAGCATGTATTTATACATCCCAGAGGCACGTTGTCTCTGTGAACCGCACACCCCAGCCTCACCCAGCCACCAAGGGGTGGTGGGGTAGAGGGTGGATCTGGGCGGTGAGACCCCCTTTCACAGCAACTATCAGCCATTGAGAGAAACAGTATCTGGACCTAAATTGTCACTCCTGAAATGGGCTGGCAATTTTCTGTAACACCCTGGTCTTGCAGGGTAACTCAGGCACCTAGGAGCCTAGATTCAGAGGAAAGACTCTCCTGAGAGATACCTGAGAAGGAAGACTGTGAGCCCATTCCTTTGTCTCTCTCCTATTTAAATTCCTCAAGGTATGAGGTCCCTCTAGGAGAAGGCACACATTTCTCTAACCCACCCCTCCCTACACCGTGCACCCGCATCCCACCCCCAGCCTAACCATCCGTGGTGGCAGGTGTACTAAAACATCACTAGAATTTAGCCCCCGCAGTGAGGTCCATTCTCCAGCATCACAGTGGGATAATCAGCTCTAATCTTTGTACATGTTCATTTCTATCAACTGTACACCTGCATATACTTTCAAAACATGTTTCAGGATGCCTACCAGAATGCACACAGTGCCAGAGTGTAGGGACAAGAGGAGGAAGTCCAGGACCCCGACACTGATTCCACCGTCTGGTACGCAAAGTGCCTTCAGTCCACCTATGTTTGCTGAAAGAATGACTGAGTGGATCAATGGGTGGAAACCAGGGTGATACTGAAACAATGTGCTCAGTCACTCAGTCATGTCCGGCTCTTTGCAGCTCCAAGGACCGCAGGTTGCCAGGCTACACAGTCCATGGGATTTTCCAGGCAAGAATTCTGGAGAGGGTTACCATTTCCTACTCCAGGGGATCTTCCTGGCCCAAGGATTGAACCCCCAACTCTGTGTCTCGTGCACTGGCAGGTCGATTCTTGACCTCAAGCACCACCTGGCAGACATGAACTCAGGGAGGAATTTAGCGTCCAGAGATACATACCGGAGTGCTCCACACAACTTCTTGAGCTAGGCAGAATATTTGGAGTTATATATTCCAGAGACAAAGCAAAGGAGGACGTTCCCTTCGTTACAAGATTCACAGTGTTAGTAAGATGGTGTTCTGGGCTGTTCAGCAGAAGCTCAACTAAGGTCTGAGAGAGGGCACCTTGCCATAAAGGAAACAGCAAGCTCCTGGCGGTCTGTTGGTTTCATGGGTTTCCTCAGAGAGGACACTGTCGCTCTCCAGCTTGGTTTATATAACAAACCTGACTGCTGGAGCTCTGGGATCCTGTTGGGAAAGGCCTAGAGGGGGTTAACCCTCAGTGTGCCAATTTGCACTTAGTGCTTCTGTTGTCCACGGGGACCCCTGCCCTAAGGGGTGTCCAGAGGCAGAAGTCCAGAGCCTTTCTGGCTCAGTTTCTCTAGAAGATAAACCTCTCTTCTTTTGTTGGGGTGGGGTAGAGAAATCGGTTGCCCACGTGTCAGGGAGGGTACTTCTCCAAATGCAAACCCGTCCTTCTGTCTTTAGCACCATCTGTCTGCTCACTGTCCAAATACTACCTTGTGCCCCTGGCACCTAAGCCTTTCTGGAATTGGGCTTAACCTGCCTCTGGGCTCCTCTGTCAGTCTTCTACCTCTGCTCCCACTCCTGACCTAGGCTTCAGCTTTCCCAGCAGTAGCCAGTAACCACTTGTTTGTTCATTTCCAGCCTCCAAAATCTAATTGCTATTGTCTGTTTCTCATTCTCTTTGTCCTTAAGGGTTCATAGCTTTCGAAAATCCATTTACCGTACTTTGAGCTGGGTTTGGGGAAGGACTAGCAATAAATGCACGTGTTTCTATCTGTTATACTTAATCTGATGTCTCAACAGCCTTTTTATAATGAATAGGCTTGTGCTTTTCCTACACCTAATGTGACAGCTGAAGCTGAAACTCCAATACTCTGGCCACCTGATGCGAAGAACTGACTCATTGGAAAAGACCCTGATGCTGGGAAAGATTGAAGGCAGGAGAAGGGGAGGACAGAAGATAAGATGGCTGGATGGCATCACTGACTCAATGGACATGAGTTTGAGCAAGCTCTGGGAGTTAGTGAAGGACAGGGAAGCCTGGCGTGTTGCAGTCCATGGGGTCACAAAGAGTTGGACACGACTGAGCAACTGAACTGAAGCTGAATGTGACAGACAGTGCTCTAGGCTCACCAACCTGTGTTCTCCTCCAGGGCACTCGGGGAGATGACATTTCCCAGACTCCCTTTTAGTTTGGGATCATGCAGCTGAATTTTCAGGAAAAAAATGTGTCAGTGAATTCTACTCACTGTTTTCATTCCTTTCAGCCTCTTCATCCTTAAGAATGAAAGAAAAGAAATCAGAGACAGCTGAGGCGCCAGGTAGAAGCAGTTTAGATTCCTAAGTCTCTCTGGGAGAAGGATCGCCTGACCCACATCTGACTGCAAGGTGAACACAAAGTCAACCTTTATTGTTCTAAACCCCTGAGGACTCAGGGTTTATTTGTTGTTGCATCTTGGCCTGGGATATCCTGACTAATACAACAGCTTTTTATAGCACACTTCAGCAAAAGCCAACAGCATGTTCCCAAGAGATGGTTGTACAGGGAGCCAAAACCATACAATTGAAGTAGCCGTATGGTTCTCGGGTAGTTCTGGCTAGGCCCAGGGTTGCAGTCTGGAATATCCGGGGAAGCGATCACACTCTAAGTGCTCCAGACAGTCTCCATATGAATTACATTTTGAAATAAAAATTTTTTTTATCAGAGTTGGCCAGTTAAATCTTTGGGATTATATTCCTTATTAAGAATGTATCATGCAGATACTGTGTTTCCAGTGAAGTGCTGAAACATACACTTTGAAAATGAGCCCGATGAGAAGTAGGATTAACATTCTCTTAGAAAGATACAGTTGCTAACCGGTACTGAGGCTTGAATAGGAGGATAGCTTTGGGGAAAACAGCAGACTAAGGAGATCTATCAAACCAAGGAGATACAGTGGCCAAGGAGTTCCCCAAATAAGAGTTTTGAAATTTCTCCAAGACCTGTATGAGGAAGGTAGAGGCCCAAGGTGGACGGTCAGAGTGGACATCTGTGTGTTCTCTGCCTGTTGGTTCTTCTTTCCCTGGGAAAGAACTTCTTTGTTTTCCTTTGAGGGAGCTCCCCTCCTTCCCTTTCCATCAATGCGTGTGAGGTGGGGCTGACTTCACCTACCCACAGACGTGTGACCCCAGTCTGAGCAATCAGCACGCTGCATTCTCCAGGCCCCAGGGATGGTTCAGGATGCAGATGAAGTCTAGGTATACCAAAGGAGAGTGGACCCGGGGCTTTCGCTGAAACTACTGGGGAAGAATTATAGTTCCCCAGGGGTTGTTAAGCTGAATGATTATGGCCTTGGGATTGCTGAAAACCCTGCTGTCACCATGAGAGGGGCAAGTTTCCTGCAAATAAAACTAACGCAAGAGGAAAGCCAAGCTAAGAGGTATCGGGCCCAGGACCAACTTCACTGGAGACCCCAGATCCAGACAAACTTAAATTCCACTCTATCTCTGGATCTGGGAGCTATATTTCCTTTTTCTTTTTTTTTGTCTTTGCCAGTCTCCATTTTGTTTCTGCTCTCACAATGAGGAGGGTCTTGGCTCACAGAAAGACCTTTCGACCCACCTGTGGCTCATAGTAAACTTCAAAGACATTCCTGGATTCACAAATAAGAATGAAGAGCTGGAACAGAAGGGGCCACTAGTCACCACCTGGACCCCAAGGGTTTCCTTTGCTTTCCCTTCAGCATAATTAACCCCCTTTGCTGTCAATATTGGTATAAGACCTGCAACTCCATTATGCTTTTGGCTGGTGTGAGTTGTTTTTTTTTAAACCAGCCGCCTTGGTATTCAGAGAAACATTCAGGAATGTACATGGAGACAGACCATTAAAAAAAAAAAATCTACCTAGTACAGGGAGAGAAGGTAACATCTCAAGTCCTCAAAGTCTGTAATTCACTAGCACCTGTGATTCCTGGTATCTGTCTCTACATTTTTATAATTCAAGTCATTTTTAAAAATGGAGTAGTAGCAAGAGCTGCTATCTTTTTTTTTTTTTTTTTAGCCATGCTGGGTCTTCACTGTGGCACACGCAAGCTTTCTCTAGTGGTGAAGCCCAGGCTTTCTCTAGCTGAGAACTGCCCCACTGCTTGTGGGAATCTTAGTTGCATGACCAGGGATCGAACCCACGTCTCCTGCAATGGAAGGTGGATTCTTAACCGCTGGGTCACCAGGGAAGGCCCTGAATGCTCATTATAAATCAGGCCCCTTGACTTTCCCAATGACACTATGGGGTTGGTATCATTATCCCCATTTTACAGAAGGGGATACTCAGTCAAAAAGTAACTTGTCAAGATCTGTCAGCTAGTGAGTGGAATAATTAGGATTTCTGAAGCTGCTTTACTGAGGTATAATTTACATGCCATAAACTTACCCACTGTGAGTGCACAATCTAACAATTTCTAGTAAGTTTATGAAGCTGTGCAGCCCTCACTGCTTAGCTTTAGAACATTTTCCACCTCCTTAAGAAGATCACTTTTGTCCCCCCTTGCAGTCACTCCCTGTCCACCCCCACCCCTTGTCCTGGCCCCAGGCAACCCCTCATCTCCTTTCTGTATCCAGACCTTTGCCTTTTCCGGACCTTTGAGATAAATGAAATCATGCAGCATGGGAGCTTGTGCATCTGGCTTCCTTCACTCAGCTAATGCTCTCAGGTTCATCCATGTTGTAGCACGTGCCAGCACTCTACTCCTGCATGTTGTTGAATTGTAGTCTACCGTATTGATACATTAGATTTCGTCTGTCCATTCATCAGTTGAGAGTCATTTGAATTGTTTCCAGTTTTTGCTATTATGCATAATGCTACTATGGACATTTGCATACATGACAGATATTTTCATTTCCCTTCGGAAGACATCTAGGAATGGAATCACTGGATCATATTTGGATTTCAGATCCAGGTGTGTTTGACCCCAAAGCTTTAACTCGCCACCCTATGCTCGTCTGTTTCTCCTCCCTGAAAATCAGTCTCTGGCAGTTCACACCCTTAACCAGGGCATCCCCTTCCTCTCATCACCTTACTCCTACAGTGGGAGCTATGGTTTCTGCTGGGCGAGACACTGAGAAGACATACTCTGATGGTAGGTCTAGGAAAGAAAACGACTCTCTTCAAAAGCACAGGCAGAAAGGACTTTCCTGTGGCTGAGGTCCAATAGGTGAGAATCTGCCCACCAATGCAAGGGATGCAGGTTCGATCCCTGGTCTGGGAGGATCCCACCTGCAGAGGGGCAGCTGGGCTCGTGTTCCACAATGACTGAGCCCTCAGGCCACAACTACCGAAGCCCGCGCACTCTGGAGTTCGTGCTCTGCAACAAGAGAAGTCATTGCAATGAGAAGCCCGCACAATGCAACCAGAGAGTAACCCCTGCTCACTGCAATTAGAGAAAGCCCACAAGCAGCAATGAAGACCCAATGCAGCCCCCCAAAAAGGATACGGCATGGGCAGAGAGAAGTGCTGCAGATGAGGGACCTGTGACCCCCACTCCCTTCATCCTCAAGGGTGGGGGCAGCTACACACCCCTGGGCTGTTTCAGCACAGCTGCCCGTGTCCTCTGGCCACACCTGACCCCCATTGCTGGTAAACCGGCAGCCTGATGCCTGGCTCCTCTCCCCACCTCCCTCCCTCCATGCTTTCCAAACTGAAGTGACACTGGGAGGTTGTGTGTGCATGTTGGGGGTGGGGGTGGAGGGAGGAATGGAGAGCTGACAGATACCAGCTGTCAAGAGCTGTCAAAATAATGCTGACAATAAGACGTGCTCCCCAGGTCAGGTTCAGGACGAACACTGCTGCTTTCTGCCTGCAGGGACCAGCTCTCAATGAAGTCTTTGATGAGCAGCCCAGCATTTGTCATCATGGTATCTGGCCTGCGGGGAGGATTCAGGGGCTCCTGCTGCAGGCACTGGGGGACGGGTGGTGAGAGAGAATAGCATGGATGTCTGTGGGTTGGGGGAGCTATAGAAGAGAGTGATTTGGCTTCCCCACCAGACTGTAAGTTTCTTGAGGGCAAGGACTGCTTGCCAAACCCATGGGGACCGCATAGTACCTGGCATATGGCAGTGATCAATAAATATTTGTGGGATGAAGCAATGGGTGAGGGAATGAATGGCTGTGTGGATGGCTTCAGTGAGGCAAGTTTAAGGAAGTCCGACATAGGAGGTGGCCGGTTGGTTGATTTAGTCGCTAAGTCGTGTCCAACTCTTGCGACCCCATGGACTGCAGCCTGCCAGGCTGCTCTGTCCATGGGATTCTCCAGGCAAGAATAATAATCATGGTCATGCTCCAGTTAGTTGGGGATGGGGTGTCTCTTCAGAACACAAAAAACATGGGAAACCAGGGTTGGAGGGAGAAGCCACTTCTGTTCACAGACCCCCAGGGTGAAGACAGGAGTGCAGCCAAGGCCACCACAGAATTCAGGCCTCTCTGCGACTCTGCCGGGGCTGCTTGCTTAGAGAAAGGGGCCTCGGTGGCTTAAGTACCAATCAGTTCTCACCCGTCCTCCCGCTTTCCGCTTCTCCTCTCCTGCACCATCCGCATAGGGTGCGGCCATCAGTGTGGTTGAGATGAGGCTCTGTGCCCTCTCCTGCCATCAGGAAAGATCTTCCCTGAGAACTTGAGCCCTAAGGGCAGCTGGGACACATTGATGACACTGTTGCTCAGTCGTGTTCCACTCTTTGCGGCCCCATGGACTGTAGACCACCAGGCTCCTCTTGTCCATGGAATTTTCCAGGAAAAAATATTGGAATGGGGTGCCATTCCTTTCTCCAGGGGATCTTCATGACCCAGGGATTGAACCCGAGTTTCTTATGGTCCTGAACTGGCAGGCAGATTCTTACCACTAGGGCCATGTGGAAAGACCCAAGACATGAAGAGTCATCGTTAGAACCTTCCCTCCCTTGCCGCATAAGACTGACCTTCTTTCTTTAGGAAATGGAATCCTAGTGCTCACCCTACACTTATCTCCAACCCTACCACACTGTCACTGCACCACACAAAATATAATGCATTCTTGGCATCTGTACCCCTCCCAGAACTTAGTCTTGAATCCTTCTGTAACCCACCCCAATGGTTAGTATCAGGTGCCAATACAGTCTGAAACAGAGATGCCTGTGACTCCTTGATGCAAAAGCTATAAAATTTATATGCAGAGTACATCATGCAAAATGCTGGGTGATGAGCACCGCTGGAATCAAGATTGCCAGGAGAAATATAAATAACCTCAGATATGCAGATAACACCACCCTTATGGCAGAAAGTGAAGAAGAACTAAAGAGTCTCTTGATGAAAGTGAAAGAAGAGAGTGAAAAAGCTGGCTTAAAACTCAACATTCAAAAACTAAGATCATGGCATCTGGTCCCATCACTTCATGGCAAATAGATGGACAAACAATGGAAACAGTGAGAGGCTTTATTTTCTTGGGCTCCGAAATCGCTGCAGATGGTGACTGCAGCCATGAAATTAAAAGAAACTTGCTCCTTGGAAGAAAAGCTATGACAAACCTAGACAGCATATTAAAAAGCAGAGACATTACTTTACCAACAAAGGTCCATATGGTCAAAGCTATGGTTTTTCCAGTAGTCATGTATGGATGTGAGAGTTGAACCATAAAGAAGGCTGAGCACCGAAGAATTGATGCTTTTGAACCGTGGTGCTGGAGAAGACACTTGAGAGTCCCTTGGATAGCAAGGAGACCAAAGCAGTCGACCCTATAAGAAATCAACCCTGAATATTCATTGGAAGGACTGATGCTGAAGCTGAAACTCCAATGCTTTGGCCACCTGATGTGAAGAACTGACTCATTTGAAAAGACCCTGATGCTGGGAAAGATTGAGGGTGGGAGGAGAAGGGGATGACGGAGGATGAGATGGACGGATGGCATCATCGACTCCATGGATATGAGTTTGAGCAAGGTCTGGAAGTTGGTGATGGATAGGGGAGCCTGGCTTGCTGTAGTCTATGGGGTCTCAAAGAGTTGGACACTACTGAGCAACTGAACTGAACTGAACTGAAAACTATAAATCAAAACTTCAACTCTCCCCAACAGCATCCTCTAGTCAGCCTTGACCACCACCATGGTCATTACTATTTTCACAGTTTGCTCAGGCACATTTCACTCTGCTATGATAGCAGTCATTAATATGACAAACAAATCTTCTGAAAGTCAGCAGGCAGCCCTCCAAGAACTCAAATGGCATCTCTTCAGGTGATTCTGCATTTTTAAAATAATGAATGTTTTTAAATGAATGTTTTTCCAAATACCAAAGTGGAAAATACTGAGACACTGTGCCCTGCTCTGTCTGAGGGCTTTTGTCCCTCTATCAATTTAGGAGAAGACTTGGCTTAACAGACTCCTGCATTTTTTAGGCTTCGTTTACCAAGTGATGAGGATTCCTGGCAATAAATTTGAACACCTTCCATTGCTCAAAACAGACCTAAATAGGGAATTTGTCATTTTATTGGCTGTCCAGCATATAATCCCCCTTCCTGCTATTATCCCAATATTGAAAATTCACATTGGATGTCTTCTTGGGAAAGAGAACTCCTGCCCATCAAAATGGGGAATCGCCCACAGGGTGACATCCTAGGGGTAGAGGAGGACCTGTCCATCATTGTTTGTTGTTGTTCAGTCAGTAAGCTGTGTCCAACTCTTCGCGACCCCATACACTACAGCATGCCAGGTTTCCCTGACTTTCACTATCTCCAGAAGTTTGCTCAAACTCATGTCCATCATTAAGGAAGCTCAATCTTGACTCTTTTGATCCATCCTCAAAGATGGGCGAAGATGGGTGAGTTCAAATTTGGCCAATGGGACCCTCTCTCCCTGGAGCAAGTGATTCAAGTGTGTGGGGCAGCTGGAGGCTGTGTTTATCTCAGCAGTCACTTTAGGGCCCAGACCTGCCAGTTCCTGCTCAGGTGGGCTTGGTCGGAGTTCCTGCTGCACAGTCCCTGGCTCTCCTGGCTCCTAAAAAATTTGTGAGCCCTTGATATCCCTTTAGAAAATTCCCTTTTACCCATTAGAGAACCACAGCCAATTTCTGTTGGTTGCAACCAAGAACCTTCCCTGACACAATTTGCATTATAAGAGCGATCATTCATTCAGCACCTTCTGAATGTGAAACATTGTACACTTTGCAGTTTGACTACAGCTACCTTTGTATGAATTACAAGATACCCCCTATGGTGGCGGGTGGGGTGGGGGGGGGACTTGAAATGCCCCTTCCTCCATGGTGACACAGCATAGAGTGGGGCATAGAGTGGGCTGGTCCCTTTGGGTTTGAGCAACTTGCATGGTCATACCTGCCTGCTTTGCTGTAATTTCTGTAACTACCCCTCAATGTTATCAACAGTTTCTGGGAAACCAAGGCTCAGAGATGTTAAGCAATTGCTCGTTTCACTAGTAAGTGGCAGAGCCAGAGACAGACCAAATCTGCTTGACTCCAAAGCTTGCCAATTACACAACACCCACTGCCTGCTGCATCAGAGATGGACCTAACCTAACCATCCAGTTAGAGAACTGGACAGAAAGAGATTTCCCTGGTGATCCAGTGGTTAAAAGTCTGTCCTTCCAGTGCAGAGAGTACAGGTTCCATCCTTTGTCTGGGAATTATGACCCCACGTGCTGCAGTGTGGCCAAAAGGAAAAAAAAGAACGGATAGGAAATGAAGCCAAGCAAAGACGATTTTAGGGTAAGAGCCAGCCCTTCTAGTCAGAAGCACCCTACTGAGCAACGTCCACAAGCATTTGTTCAGGGCTGTCTGATCAGCACCACCAGAGTGGGGGCAGGACCTAAATACACTACACCCACTGAAGTTTATCAGAAAAGACAGCAAAGCCATGAGCGGGTGAGAGTCCATCTCCCCGCTGCTTCTCTTTCACTAGAAGCCAGAGTAAAAGTACATGAATTTCCCTATGACCCAGCACTTCCACTCCTAGATAATTACCCAAAAGAAAACACAGATCTATAAAAAGGTTTTGACACATATTCATAGCAGTTTGCTCTTAACAATCCCAAACTGGAAACAACCCAAGGTCCACCAACTAAAACAGAATAAACAAATTATATACATTCACAGAGTGGATGATAGTGAATGATAGTGATTCTGTTCAGTGAATGATAGCAGCCAAATGCAAAAGACTTCATAGAGCGTGATTTCATGTAACTGAAATACAACCTATGGTGACTAACCTATGGCAACGATACTAACCTGTGATGATTGAAGTCAGAACATCGGTTTTTCTATGGTGGGGTGGGGGCAGGGGAATAAGAGAACTTTCTGGAATAAAGGAACTGTTCTATATCATATCAATTTCATAGGTATTGTTGTTCAGTTGCTAAGTTGGGTCCGACTCTTTGTGAACCCGTGGACTGCAGCACACCAGGCTTCTCTGTCCTTCACTATCTCCCTGAGTTTGCTCAAACCCATGTCCATTGAGTTGGTAATGTCATCCAGCCATCTCATCCTCTGTTGCCCCCTTCTCCTCTTGCCCTCAATCTTTCCTAGCATCAGGGTCTTTTCCAATGAGTTAGCTCTTCGCATCAGGTGACCAAAGAATTGGAGCTTCAGCTTCAGCAACAGTCCTTCCAATGAATATTCAGGGTTGATTTCCTATAGGACTGACTGCTTTGATCTTGCCATCCAAGGGACTCTCAAGAGTCTTCTCCAGCACCACAGTTGGAAAGTGTCAATTCTTTGACACTCAACCTTCTTTATGGTCCAACTCTCACATCCATACATGACTACTGGAAAAACATGGTCATAATCCATGGAGCTGAGCTTAAGAGCTATTTACTTTATTATACGTAAATTATACTTGAATTGTTTTTTCTAATGTCAGTTAAAAAGAAAAAAAGAATAAAGGCCAGAAGCTGCTCTTCCCTGGGGCTCAGAAGGCCACTTCTCCCCCCCCACCCCACAGGTGTGGCCATCCTACTGACACTTGGCACTTCCCGACCTGCTCTCTGGCCCCCAGGCGGGTCCACTTATCCTCAGCCTCTAGACTTATCGCTCCTTCCCCCAGCTGGTGACGGAATTATCTCCACAGGATTCTAGCTGGGAAGAAAGACATTATAAAGAAACCTCTCAACATCCAAAGGAACTCCGCAGCTTTGGTTACAACTGCCCTCTGTAAGCTGCCCGTCCATGTGAGCTGCCTCGTGGACAGACAGCCTCAGAGGGGGACTAGATAGCTTGGGTCCTGTGGTCCAAAGTATTCCTTGGGGAAAGAGAAAGACCCATTGTCTCAACGCAAACTGAAGAAGGCAGATGAAATTCCAACCGCCTGTCCGGGCCCTCGATGAAGTGTTGGAAATAGAAGTGGGGGAGAAAACGCCTCTTTTCTGAGAGGCTTTGTGGTATGAGAGAAAGAGCATGCACTCTGAGGCAGGGACAGGGGTTCAAACCCCAGCTGTGCTACTTATCAGGAGTGTGACTGGGAGCAGGTGACAGCCTCTGAGCTGGGAATGACGCACGCTTAGAATCCTACCCATAAAGCCTCATCCCCTCACCTGAGCTAAGCACATGGCATATGAGGATCGTTGCAACCTTCCTGCAGACACGCAGTAACACACATGTGCAGAGGTAACCTGTGTACATGAACAGGCAAAGTCCTCCCCCTTCTTTGCATCTCAGGCTGAAGGTCAATTCCTCAGTGATGGCTTCTTGGGCCTCTTGCAAACCAAATTAAACCCCCCTCCCAAATTCTCTCTCAAGCACTTATTCCAAATTATTATTACATATTCATCTGGGCTCATATCTCCCTTGTCCCCAGGCTACTATTTTCATGAAGGCAGAGACTACATCTGCTCTCTTTATCCACCCTTCCAGTAAACACATAACACAGAGCAGGGCACGTAGTGAGTGTTCAGTACATATTGTGAGTGAAGAAACTCAGATCCATGCTAAAAGATGGTTTGAAACGAATTCTCTCCAGAATCTGGAACGTGACGAAACTCAGTATGCAGCTACACATGGCAAAAGATACGAGATGTTTCTGCACGAAGATATGTGTTCATGGAGACTATCATTAAAGTGAAACCCACAAAACTTTATTCCTGGTTGGCATCCAGCCGTAAACTGGCATCTGGCAAAAGCACCATTTTTCATTCTAACAACCTGCATCTGTAAGCGGCACGTGCTCATAACAGAGCATATGCCTTTCACTCTGAAAAGCTCAATAAATCACTTGTGATATTTTTAATGGAGATGAAATTAAATTAAAACTATCAGCTTTTATTTTTTATGCAGTTCGCATTTTCAACATTTATTTTAGAATAGTTCAAGATCTGTAAAACCTGGGGCTTTGGTCTGAGGTTTCAGAGTTAATTTCCATATTAATTTAAACTGCAAACATGATTTGGAAGTAAATCTACTGCCAAATATATATATACATACATGTACATTCAGAAATCAAAGGTGCTTTTGGGATTATCAGTGGATATAGACTTCCAAGGCAGAGGAGCCTTGGAACTTAATTAATATTGCGGGGGAGGGGGTGTAAAATTGTTTTTACGAGTTAAATTTTTAAGGAGGTCAGCTTCTGAAGTATCATGCCACCCTATTAATCAACAACTTTCCTTTCTTCAGATCATTCTCTATGACTCACTTCTTCTGAGAAGCCTATTCTAAGTCCTCTTCAAGGAAAATAAACTCAGACATAATCCTGACCACCTGCCAGTGAGCTCTCCCCAAAAGGAGGCAGTAACGCTGAGCTGGGCTTGCAGGAACACTCTGAACAAGGAGCCTGCTCACCTTTGCTCACCAGGGTCTTTGCCCCAGCCAGGCTTCTCTGGCTGAGTCAGTCACACCTGGCCTGTTTATTTCTGAGCACACACAGTGAGTGGAACCCTGTGCTGAGAAGGTTTAGCAGCTTAGCTCTGTAAGGTCACCCTCTTTCTCTCCTCATCTTATACAGAAAGAAATAGAAGCCCAGAGAGGTTAAACAACTTGCCCAAGGCAACTGAACTGAACTGAGTGGAGTAGGGGGTGTGTGGGGGATGCCAAGGTCAGGCTAATCAGAATCTTAGTGATTGGTGAAGAGAGGGGTACCTAGTCAGCGCCAATGAGAACTGGTCCTGGGATTTCTCCTGGTACCTCTGAGAGAGAAGATTTCTTGTTCCTAGAGTTGCTGAGTGGGCAGAAGACAAGCCAAGAGCTATGACAGCTATCTTGCCACCAAGGAAAGGAATGATGTCAGCACGGAAGACATGGAGATGAGGAAGGGAAGGCACAAGGTTCTAGATAACATGGGGTGCCTGGACCTAGTTCTAACAATTTGATCAACCACAACTTTTCAGATACTAGGGGTGATACTTCTCTCTTTGGCTTTATCCACTGTGAGTTGGCCACTGTGCTGTGCTTAGTCACTCAGTCTTGTCTGACTCTTTGTGACCCCATGGACTATAGCCCACCAGGCTCCTCTGTCCTTGAACTTTTCCAGGCAAGAATATTGGAGTGGTTTGCCATGCCCGTCTCTAGGGGATCTTCCCAACCCAAGGATAGAACCCAGGTCTACTGCATTGCAGGCAGATTCTTTATCGTATCAGGGTAACCCCAGTTGCCTGATCACTATTATGGGCTAAAACGTGTCCCCCCTAAATTCATAGGTTTCAGCTTTAACCCCCAGTACTTTAGAATGTGGCTGGATTTGGAGATACGGACTTTTAGAGAGAGGTGATAAGTTGAAATGTAGCTGTGAGGGTGGGCCCTAACCCACTCTGACTAGTATCCTTATAAGAGGAGGAAATTGCATGTACAGAGAGGTCCCACAGCCTCAGGCAAACGAGGAAAAGGCCCTGGGAGGATGCAGTGTGTAGGTAGCCATCGGCAAGCCAAGCATAGAGGCCTCAGAAGAAACCAGACTGCTGACACCTTGATCTTAGAATTCTAGCCTCCAGAACTATGAGAAATAAATGTCTGTTGTGTAAGTCAGCAGTATTTCGTTGTTGCCGCCATGATGATTACTTCTTTGTGTCAATCTGACAGTCCTAAGGGAATGCCCAGATAGCAGGATTTCTGGGTGTGTCTGGGAGGGTGTTTCTGGAAGAGATTAGCATTCGATTCAGAAAACAGTAAAGCGATTCACTCTCTCCAGGGTGCGTGTGTAATTAGTCGCTCAGTCATTCGTGTCTGACTCTTTGTGACCCCGTGGACTATAGCCTGCCAGGCTCCTCTGTCCATGGGATTCTCCAGGTAAGAATACTGGAGTGGGTTGCCATTTCCTCCTCCAGGGGATCTTCCTGACCCAGGGATCAAACCAGTGTCTCTTATGTCTCCTGCATTGGCAGGCGGGTTCTTTACCACTAGCGCCACCTGGGAATCTGTTGGGGGCCTGAATGGAACAAAAAGGTCAAGGAAGGTGAATTCTCTCTCTTCCTGAAAGAAGAATGTCCATTGTTTTCTGCCATAGACATCGTAGTTCCTGGTTCTCAGACCTTCAGATTCCAGGACCTAGAACTGGAGTTACACCCCCAGTTTTCCTGGTTCTGGCTTGCAGATGGCAGAGTGTAGGACTTCTCAGCTCCATAACAGCCTGAGCCAGCTAATAAATCTCCTCTTATTTATCAGTCTATCTATGCATCCATCCTATTTGTTCTGTTTCTCTGGAGAACCCTGACTAATACAGTTGTTGTTGTCCAGTCACTCTGGGACCCCGTGGACTGCAGAACTCCAGGCTCCTCTGTCCTCCAGTATCTCCTGGAGTTTGCTCAAATTCATGTCCATTGAGTCAGTGATGCTATCTAACCATTTCATCCTAGCAAACTAATACAGCTACCAAAAGAATCTTGGTTTTCCTTTTGCTCAATCTATGGGAAGAACCATAAAAAGCAGCTTTTCAATACTGGATAAAAATACAGGAAGAGCTTCAGAAATGAGGGGGAACAGGGTGCTGAAATAGTCAGAAAGGACTTGGGTTGGGGGAAAGATGAAACTGGGGTTGGAAGTGAGCATTTTATGTATAGTAGATAAGTAAACTAGCCAGGGCTTCCCGGGTGGTGCTAGTGGTAAAGAATCTGCCTGCCAGTGCAGGAGACAAAAGAGACAAGGGTTTGATCCCTGGGTCAGAAAGATCCCCTGGAAGAGGGCATGGCAACACACTCCAGTATTCTTGCCTGGAGAATCCAATGGACAGAGGAGCCTGGCGGGCTATCGTCCATAGCGTCGCAAAGAGTCAAACATGACTGAAGCGACTTGGCACACATGCAAGCAAACTGACCAGAGAATAGCTGGGAGAGAAAAGGAAAAGTGGGTATTTAGGGGTTAGATTAGGGAACGGTTTAAAGTCCCGTCTAAGGAGTTTGGAATGTATGTTGTAGATGACAAGGGTTGGGGTAGAGGAGGGACAGTTTGAAGGTGGTGTCAGGGACAGGGAGAGACCAGAGTCAGGGAAGTCGTGACTGAAATAAGGATCACTCCCAGAATCGCACTGGGGGATGGAGAGAGAAGGAGGCAACCCATGAGTTTGCTTGAGACAAGGCCCAGTTCCAGGCTAAGGAGCCCCTGTGAGTCGCCTGGAAAGCTCTGGGGTTAGACTCAGTGAAAGCTTCAGTCTGCAAATGCTCTCTACACTTCTACACTTGCCTCCCCTCAGGGGCACAGCTGGAGGCCACTGTCACTGCCAAGGGCACGCAGCTAACTCCCCCACCATTTCTGCCCCACCCTTAATGCCAGTCACTGTCAGAGCTTCCCAGTTCCACTAACGCCCATGGCCTTTGTGCGTATGCCTAATATAGACAATAAAGCTTTACTGCCCCAACAAAACTCCCCTGGGTCCAAAACACCCTCTAGATCCAGCCTCCAACCTGGAAGAGGGGTGAAACCGTCCTCTTCCCATAGCCTTCCACCGTGGCAACTCCGCAGAAACCAGCGCCAGGGCCCTTTCACTCAACAAGTACTTGCTGTATATCTACAACATGCCAAGCCCTGTGATAGGCGTTGGGCACTGAAATACAGGATTCAGGTAAGATCTGGGTGGGAGTTCATCCACTGCGAATAAGACATTACAAAGCCGTCATAATTAAGATTTTATAGAATTGGCTCAAAAATGGGCAAATGGGCCAGTGGAACTAAATAGGGTCCAAAAACAGACCCGTATTTATAGGGTCATTTGATTTACAACAAAAGTGGTATTGCAGATCAGTGGGGAAAAGATGGTCTTTTGAATAAATGGTGCTGGGTCCAATCAATTTCAGTAAGGAAAATAAAAAGAAAATTAAGACCACCCATACCTCTTATCATACACAAGAATCAACTCCAAATGGACTATAACGAAAACAGAACAGCAAAACTTTTAGGATAGTATGTAAGAAAACAGCACTGCCTATAGAGAAAGAGATCAATATATTTAACTTTGTTAAAATTAAGAAACTGTTCTCCAACTTTGATGGAACTGTTCTCTAACTTTGATCAAAGACCCCATCGAGACAGTGAAAAGCAAGCAACGTGGCAAGAGAAGATTCTTACCAGGAATCAACCATATAACCAGCATAGGACTTACATTCAGACATATAACTCCCTCATATCACTTATTTTAAAAGCCAAACACACAAAAAAGAAAAATGGGCAAGATACTTGAACAGGCAATTCAGAAAGAGTATTCCAGTGAGCCAGTAAAGATGAAAATGTTGACCTCATTACAAATCTGGGAGATGCAAATTAAGGCTGGAATGAGTTACCTCCATCTATTTAAAAAAACCTGACGTCTTTGTTCTAGAGAAATGTGAAACAACAGGGACTTCCATGCAATGCTGGGGGAGGGAAACTTGTAAAAACAAAGTGAACACTTTGATTCAGAAAGTCCTCTCTTGGATCCACAGCTAAGAAAAATGTGTGCACAGGAACACCGAAGACGTGGACACAAATGTTTATAGTTTATAGCAAGCCTTTTCATAATATTCAAAAGCTAAAAACTGCTCAAATATCCATCAACAATAGTTTAGATAAACTGCTGGGCAAGTTCCTACAATAGAGTACATACCCAGGTGAAAATAAATTAATTACAGCTAACCGTAACAAAACTGAGCTGAGCAAAAGAGACCAGGCACAAAAGAGAATTTATGTTATGATCCCAAGTTGCTCTGGTTCAGAAATAGACCAGACTAACAGTGGTGTTAGAGGTCAAGGGAATTGTTGCTTGCAGAGGAAAGGAGGGGTAAGGATTGAGAGGGAATGGAGGGAATTTTCTGGGTTGCTGGCAATGTCTGGGCAGTGAACACAGAATTTTGTTTTACAATAATTCATTGCATTTTATCCTTTATGTTTTGCGCAATTCTCTGTATATGTGCTATATTTTATAAATTGTTTTTTTAACTGAATGTTTATACAGCCAACAAATTCACAATCGAACTGGGAAAGCAGAAATGTAATCAGACACTTATAACACAGTGAGATAAATGTGCTGATGAGCCAGGCCTGGCCTCCCCTCCCAGCTTTGCCACATCCGAGTCATGTGATGACAAGTGAATTAGCCTCTGCTGGTCTTTTCCTCTTGTTTAAATGGGAATGATTATTATGCTCGCCTCATGGGGTTGTTTAAATGAGTAAATAATAGGTAATACGGCTAGAATATACCTTGTATACAGTAAATGATTGATATTCCTGTTAACTTTTATCATCATTGGGCTTTCCTGATGGCTCAGATGGTAAACAATCTGCCTGCAGTGCAGGAGACCTGGGTTCAATCCCTTGGTCGGGAAGATCCTCTAGAGAAGGGAATGGCAGCCACTTCAGTATTCTTGCCTGGAGACTTTCATGGACAGGGGAGCCTGGTGGGCTATAGTTCATGGGGTTGAAAAGGGTTGGACTCAACTGAACGACTAACATTTCCACTTTTTTTTCCCCAATTATCATCACTACTAGTTTCACTTTCACTATATCACAGGAGCTTAAAAAAGGAGCACGCAACCCACACAAAAGGCAGTAGAGTTTCGTTAATCTCTTCTGTCTGCTCTTGATCACTCTTCAGCCAGCTTTGGTACCCAGATGGCTTCCCTGGTGGCTCAGATGGTAAAGAATGTATCTGCCTCCAATGCAGGAGACATGGGTTGGATTCCCAGGTCTGGAAAAGCCCCTGGAGAAGGGAATAGCTACTAACTCCGGTATTCAGGAAGGTGGAAGAGAAAGGCACAGCATTATATTCCCCTGCCCTGTCTGCAAGGTCTTGGAATCAGCCACGGCAAGCAATTCTCAACCTCACTTGCCTCAGGATCAGGCAGAGGAACGCCAGAGTCACTACCAATGCTTGAGCCATCCTGCCCGTGCCCTGCGCACAGCAGGTGCTCAAGAAATGTATATTGAAGGACTGTAAAATAAGGGGAGGAGCATGAAAGGGGAAAGCGGGTGAGTGAGTGAGCAAAGCAAGCTGAAGAGCAGGCAGGAAACCCACGTGTACCAACAACTGTGACTAGGAACAGATGTCGGACATCCTTTGGCCACCTCCCTTTCCCTCCTTGTGGCCAGAATCTTTGCTCTTCCCTGTCCCTCATCCTGCTCAAACCTGCTGCTCACCCAGACTAGAGGTCACATCATGATCCACCGAGCCACCTACTGCTCAGACGGCCATGTGAGGGAGTTGCTATTTATCTTTGTTACTGCTGCAAGTGTCCGAGAAAAAACAGCTTCAGAGATCACGTCTGTTGGGATAACCTATTGATTTGTGTCACATTTCTCCCAATCCCCATTTTCTTGTTGTTCAAGACTGGGTCAGGGCAGGTCAAAAATAACTCTTTCCAGTGGAGGCAACAGACTGGGGAATTCTAACAGGAATTCTGAATTCTCTAAAAGGTGTGGCCTGTGGAAGTAATGGAAAACCAAGGTAACCCGCTGCCAAATGGGTGGGTGAGGGGGTCAGAATGAGGCCTGTGACATTCAGGCTGAGGGAGAAAAGACAAAATTAACTAGGAAGATAGAATGGATTTACAACTTAGGATCGATACTCAGTACAAGATTTGAGAAGTCTTTTTAAAATTAGTTTTTCATACTGGACACACCAGTTTGCTGAATATAGTCCAAGTATTAGCCAACTATTCTATGGTCAATGAAAGGGAAGACATTTCATATTTATGAATACCAGATCATCTGCCAAATACTTCATCTATAGGATCAGTCGGCAAAATATGACCAAATCCAACCACTGGCTGTTTTTGTAAATAAAGTTTTCTTGGACCACAGTCATGTTCATTCATTTATATATTGTCTATGGCTGTTTTACTACTAATAGAGTTGAGTATCAACTCTAAGACCATATGGTCTGCAAAGCCTTAAATATTTACCATCTGGCCTGTTGCAGAAAACATCTATAGGATCTTGGTTAATTGCCACATCTCCATTTTACATAAGAAAACTTTAACTCATGAGTTAAATAACTTATTCAAGATCAGATTTAAGGGTAGTCCTGGGATTTGAATACAAGTCTGCTTGATGCAAAAAAAGTTCCTATAGATATGTGCCATTTTCCAAAGAAGAAGATATTATGTTCAATCTTAACAATGCTATTTATTTAAGGCAAATATCTACACAAATCACAACTCTACAAGTCAAATTTGGCCCAAGGACTGCTTAAACCCCACTCTTTCAATTGAGTGGTTTTTGAGGTTAAGGAAGATTTCTTTAGGTTTAGAAGTCTTTTGATTATGCTGAGATTTCAGGGTAATGGTATTTGTCATTTAGTTAACTTATGGTCCATTTCATCTTAATTAGCTCTACGTTCCTCCTTAATCTTGACCAATACTAACCAGTAAGATGGGGGGACAAATATGAATCCCCTCTTGAAGGAGGCTAAGTAGGGGCATGAAAAGGCAGTGACAAGGCATAATCAGTAGTGATTTAGGCACAGCTCAAGTCTTCTCTGTGTTCGTCTTTCATCTTCACTCCCTCCCCTGGCAGAAGAGTCATCCCGTCAGACACCGGGCATAGCTGTCATGATATTCAGGAGGGAGGAGGTAGAAAATTGCAGAACTTTTTCAGAATGCAACACTTTCCAAAGAATCTCTGATTCTCTCATATAACTGATAGGAACAGATAGGATACCTCATAGGAACTGATGACTGATAACTCAAAGTGGGAGAAAAAAAACCCTCATTGTGGTCAGAATGGAATGAGGAAATATGCTACTGTTTGGAAAAAAAAAGTATTAAGTGAGGAAGAAAAGGCAAGTACAGAGAGATTCTCAAAGGACATGACATGACATCAGCATCTTGAGAGAGATTATTTAGGAATAACTGAGAAGAAATAATTCATAGAATGTGATTTTTTAATAGATCCAAAGGACATTAAGGTAAACCCCTGGTCCCCTGTGCCCTGTAGCTCTTCTGGAACCATTTGTCCAGTGCTGTGAGTATGGAGTTTGCAAAAAAAAAAAAAAGATACCTGGGAATTATGGAAGGATCTCAAAGGAAAGGAAAGAAAAACCATGGGGGTATTTTATTGGATGATGTAGAATAAAATCCATCAGTGCAATTGATGGCAGTTCCCCATCACTGCCAACCCTAATTCTGAAGCAAAGTACCTTCAGGAATGTACTTCTATTCAAAGTCAACCTGGGGACCCCTGAGAGACACTAACCTTACCGATCTTTGGAGAAGGGATGCTCCAGGGTTAAGCTTGCCCTTTTCCAGCTGCCCCAGACATCCTAGTTCTCATCCCACAGTTGGATCCCTCCCTCACATATTCTTGGACCGGCCTTTTCTTCCCACCTCCACACTAGCTGCAGGGCGTGGACCATATGACCACGTACACATCCTGTTCTTGCCATACAGCTTCCCTACCTAGAACTGTTTGTGGGAGAGCAGCCCTATTGATACTCCAGAGCAAGTTTAGAGAGAACGATGGGAAAACCAGGAAGGCCCAGGCATGGGCAAAGCCCATGAAACTGACAAACACACTAAGAAATGTCTTTAATGTCAAATCTAGCCCTGTTTTCTGTCCCGCTCAAGACCACCTTTTCCAAGCAAGGAACTTAAGCCCCATTACAGTCTTTGAACGCTGCTGGGGATCGCAACTTCAGAACCGAAGCAGCTCTGGTCCCAGGCCGAGGCACCTCAGGAGTTAACCAGGGGTATTTATTTACAGGTTAAAGAGGCCAGCTCCAGAGTGCGCGCTGTGCTGAGGAGACGCGGAGCGTGAGCTAACAAGACGCTCTCTCTAGCGGCATTCTGGGCGATTACTCCCGAGCACCCAGCCATACCAAAATCAATAAACAATTTCAGCGCAGCCCAGGGAACTTTGCCACACTTAATAAAAGTCTCCAGCTGCAGTTATGGCTTCATTTCACCTTAACGTCTTCTTTAACTGTCCCTTCTTTTCAAGATCAATTAGAGGTACATGCAAAGAGAATAAAGAAATCCGCACGTGCAGACGCCCACACGCTAACACACACATGGCCAGCAAACAAGGTCAAAACTGGTAATGAGGGCAGATGGACTCTCCCCTCGTTGCTCTAATTCCCAGCTTTAGGGTGAGTGATGGTGGATATGTCTAGGCACACGGTTGGGGGAGTGGGGTTGGGTTTTGGGGGAGAAAGGAGAGGGAGAGAATGGGGGGATTTGTCCCCTAGTTCCTAAGTACATATAACTAATCTAAATACAGAAAGCGCTCCTACTCTATAGGTGTCCAAGTCAAAGTGTTAGTCGCTCTGTCGTGTCTGACTCTTTGCGACCCCGTGGACTCTAGCCCAGCAAGCTCCTCTGTCCTTGAACTTTTCCAGGCAAGAATGCTGGAGTGGGTTGCCATTCCCTTCTCCAGGGGATCTTCCCAACCCAGGGCTTGAACCCAGGTCTCCTGCACTGCAGGCAGATTCTTTACTGTCTGAGCCACAGGGAAGCCCATGGGTGTCCAAGGAGCTCTGCTTTTCTGAAAACTGCTCATGATGCTTTGCTTTTGATTGTTCATTGACTCCCCAGAATATCAATTTAAGAATAGACAGAAATGGAACTTCCCTGGCGGTCCAGTGGTTAAGACAACGTGCTCCCACAGCAGGGGTTAGGGTGTACCTCTCTGGTCGGGGAACTAAGATCCTGTATGCCACAGGGTCCAGGTGTGCAAAAGGAGAAAGAAAGAAAGAAGAGAGAGAAAAAGAGGAAATGAGGCCAAACTGTGTTGATTGTATTGCTAGTGACTTGAATTAAAAGTTAAGAGACGTTGCTTGGAGCAGTGAGGCTGGATGGAGAAGAAGAGCTTTAATCTATGGACCAAAATGATGCGTGTTGTTGGGGTGTTTGTCTCACACACATGAGAAGCCCACTGTCACAGTAGCTCTGGCACTTGTATTAGTGTCTGCTTAACTGACCAGAGTTGTTAGCCATTTTCCAGGCTTGATTGGATATGTGATGAAACTAAATGAGAATCTGTTTAATTTTTTAAGCATGGTCCCAGTGTGTGGTACATTCTATATATTAGAAAGTTCATTACATATGCACGTGTC
Source organism: Bos grunniens (assembly GCF_055505025.1). Lineage (NCBI taxonomy): Eukaryota > Metazoa > Chordata > Mammalia > Artiodactyla > Bovidae > Bos > Bos grunniens. The sequence goes on from NC_141174.1 coordinate 15,711,701, forward strand.
TACATGCACAAACCCTTTTCTCTCACTTTGGAAAATTACTGGACTCTGTGAGATGAACCACTCACCCTTTTAGGAAGTCAATAACACTAATTAATTCATCATCTTTCTTGGATTCTTTGCCACTGAAGTGTGGTTAGAAACAAGTGGAAAGCTTTATCTGCAAGAAGCAAGAAGATAAAGACCTTCCATGAAACATCCTTTACAAAAAAAAAAAGAAGCCACTCAGATGATGGGAATAGAGATAGTGTTAGGACTTTTAGAGTGAATAGTTCCCTTTCTCTGACTATAACTCTGAGCAGTAAGTGCCAAGAGACATCAAGCTGACCATCTTCCTTCAGGTAGAGAAGTCCTTTTGGAAGAAGAGATAGTGACTCTAATTGCTAGATGCGCTGTCCTTTCCCTAGACTGTAAAGGCACCCTTGCCATTGAGTATGTGAAAAGTGGACACACACGTGAAGAGGAAGTTTTTTTTACCAAGGACTCTTGATCCCAGAATCCGCTCTACCTCCCGGTGTGTCGGTACATTGGTGCTGCTTCTCTGAGCTACAGGCTTTCTCCACTTTTCCAAGGATTTGACTCCATCATCAGAACAGCTTCATCCTCTACTCAATTCTATGCTTCTCTCTCCAACTCCACACATTCTCATTCCCGCCTGCCACTCTCCAGTAGACTTTCACACCTCACCAGTCATCTTCCAATCAAGCTTTGGGAGACCCCAAGCATTTGGAAGGGTACAAGACATTTAAGTGGCAATTATAGCAAAGTTCATATTTCCCCCTGCCAGTATAGGAAGTGGCTCTGTGTAAAAGTTCTGTTCCTAGGGGTAGAAAGAATTAATTGTATTTGACAACTTCTAATGCAGTTACAACAGGTTGGAATGCTAAAATTTGCAGTTTGGGAGAATATTCTTTAGCACTTCAGAGTAAAGAATAAAGACATACCAACCACAGAAATAAAGCAGACTTTCTAAATTTGTCTATTTTTGTTCTGAGACCAAACTAGATATGTCGACAAGTCAATTACAGAGCTGTCCACACACTAGGCACTTCCTCAGGTCCTGGTGGCCTTCCATCACTTACTAGCATGACAGGTCCCTGACATCTAGTTAACACATGAGGCAGGAAATCCTAAGCCTACTGGTAGCTAACATAGGATAAACCACAGGTGCACCTACCTTTCTAAAACTCAGTCAATAAACACATTTGTAAAAATATTCCACAAAATGTAGACGGATCTGCAGGTTCTAGCGGAAAAGCCCAACTACAAAGGTGTGTGTTCTTATGCCTTCTTCATGCCTCTAGCCTATTTAATATTTTCATGGTGAGCACAGAGGGGGAGGCTCATGTCTAATTCTGTCTTTTGATTTCCTGCAGGAGCTCAGGATGTGCAACTATCTTTATAAGCAACCTTCACAAGCACACTCGTTTAAAAAATAATCAACTGGGAATCTGGTTAGAGTAATGCTTAGTGGTTGAGGACTAAGAAAGGCAAGGTGGAGATTAATGCAAAATATATTAGGTAGCTAAAAAAGAGAGAAATTGGACACCTGGGTATCTGAAGGCCTCCTTTATTTTGAGAATACATAAGACTTGTAAGATAATACACCTTCAAGTGGTGATTCAAATAGTATAATTCACCAAATTCACAAATGACAAGATCTGATCTTTGTATATTTTCTGATCTCTGTATGGTTCTGTATATCATGTAGAGCTTTGAAATATATATTTGGAACCAAATAACATGGAAACTGGCTTCATCTGTAAATCAATTCCAGGGTTACTGATTGCCTTTTAAGGAAATTATTTGATAATTAAGTGTATATATGAGCTATGACAGGTGATTGAAAATCACCTAGAGAGAAGACTAGAAATAATCAGTCAATGTGCTGACCTGGCCTCTCCCAACCTAGGCTACCCTCAACACCCACACTCACCCCACTATAACATGCGTGATAATTGATCACCTCACACCCAAGTCTCAACCAAACTCACTTAGCTGCTGATATTGGGTTTCTGTGTAGACATAGCTAGCACTGTACTCCATGCTCTTTTAGGGCATGTCTTGTAACCTATTCCATTTAAACTTCTGCGCAAAGAGGACTGGGGCTTCCACTCATTTCTATAACAATATAGGACTCTGATTCTCAGAAGGTCTACATCCAACTGCTGCATTGTGTAGGGTTCCCTTTGGGTCAAGGACTAGCACAAGTTCTTTCTTGGTTCTTCTCAGGGCAAATAACGAACAATTACAAAGACTTTTTTTTTTTCCACATGACTAAGGCTACTATGGCTCAGTGGTAAAGAGTACGCCTGCAACGCAGGAGACACAGGAGACATGAGTTTGATTCCTGGGTCGGGAAGATCCCCTGCAGGAGGAAATGGCAACCCACTCTGGTATTCTTGCCTGAATAATCCCATGGAAGGAAGAGCCTGATTGGCTAATAGTCCAAAGGGTCACCAAGAGTTGGACATGACTGAGCACAGCACACGTACAAGGCGTTCTTACTCAGTTCAGTTCAGTCGATCAGTCGTGTCTGACTCTTTGTGACCCCATGAATCACAGCACGCCAGCCTCCCTGTCCATCACCAACTCTCAGAGTTCACTCAGACTCACGTCCATTGAGTCAGTGATGCCATCCAGCCATCTCATCCTCTGTCGTCCCCTTCTCCTGCTCCCCATCCCTCCCAGCATCAGAGTCTTTTCCAATGAGTCAACTCTTTGCATGAGGTGGCCAAAGTACTGGAGTTTCAGCTTTAGCATCATTCCTTCAAGAAAATCAGAGATACCAAGGGAACATTTCATGCAAAGATGGGCTCGATAAAGGACAGAAATGGTATGGACCTAACAGAAGCAGAAGATATTAAGAAGAGGTGGCAAGAATACACAGAAGAACTGTACAAAAAAGATTTTCACGACTCAGATAATCACGATGGTGTGATCACTCACCTAGAGCCAGACATCCTGGAATGTGAAGTCAAGTGGGCCTTGGAAAGCATCACTATGAACAAAGCTAGTGGAGGTGATGGAATTCCAGTTGAGCTATTCCAAATCCTGAAAGAGGATGATGTGAAAGTGCTGCACTCAATATGCCAGTGAATTTGGAAAACTCAGCAGTGGCCACAGGACTGGAAAAGGTCACTTTTCATTCCAATCCCAAAGAAAGGCAATGCCAAAGAATGCTCAAACTACTGCACAATTGCACTCATTTCACACGCTAGTAAAGTAATGCTCAAAATTCTCCAAGCCAGGTTTCAGCAATATGTGCACTATGAACTTCCTGATGTTCAAGCTGGTTTTAGAAAAGGCAGAGGAACCAGAGATCAAATTGCCAACATCCACTGGATCATGGAAAAAGCAAGAGAGTTCCAGAAAAACATCTATTTCTGCTTTATTGACTATGCCAAAGCCTTTGACTGTGTGGATCACAATAAACTGTGGAAAATTCTGAAAGAGATGGGAATACCAGACCACCTGACCTGCCTCTTGAGAAACATGTATGCAGGTCAGGAAGCAACAGTTAGAACTGGACATGGAACAACAGACTGGTTCCAAATAGGAAAAGGAGTACGTCAAGGCTGTATATTGTCACCCTGCTTATTTAACTTCTATGTAGAGTACATCATGAGAAACGCTGGGCTGGAAGAAACACAAGCTGGAATCAAGATTGCCGGGAGAAATATCAATAACCTCAGATATGCAGATGACACCACCCTTATGGCAGAAAGGGAAGAGGAACTCAAAAGCCTCTTGATGAAAGTGAAAGTGGAGAGTGAAAAAGTTGGCTTAAAGCTCAACATTCAGAAAACGAAGACCATGGCATCCAGTCCCATCACTTCATGGGAAATAGATGGGGAAACAGTGGAAACAGTGTCAGACTTTATTTTTTGGGCTCCAAAATCACTGCAGATGGTGACTGCAGCCATGAAATTAAAAGATGCTTACTCCTTGGAAGGAAAGTTATGACCAACCTAGATAGCATATTCAAAAGCAGAGACATTACTTTGCCAACAAAGGTCCGTCTAGTCAAGGCTATGGTTTTTCTTGTGGTCATGTATGGATGTGAGAGTTGGACTGTGAAGAAGGCTGAGCGCCGAAGAATTGATGCTTTTGAACTGTGGTGTTGGAGAAGACTCTTGAAAGTCCCTTGGACTGCAAGGAGATCTAACTAGTCCATTCTGAAGGAGATCAGCCCTGGGATTTCTTTAGAAGGAATGATGCTAAAGCTGAAACTCCAGTACTTTGGCCACCTCATGTGAAGAGTTGACTCATTGGAAAAGACTCTGATGCTGGGAGGGATTGGGGGCAAGAGGAGAAGGGGATGACAGAGGATGAGATGGCTGGATGGTATCATTGACTCGATGGACGTGAGTCTGAGTGAACTCCGGGAGTTGGTGATGGACAGGGAGGCCTGGCGTGCTCTGATTCATGGGGTCGCAAAGAGTCAGACACGACTGAGTGACTGATCTGATCTGATCTTCCAAAGAAATCCCAGGGCTGATCTCCTTCAGAGTGGACTGGTTGGATCTCCTTGCAGTCCAAGGGACTCTCAAGAGTCTTCTCCAACACCATCAAAAGCATCAATTCTTCGGCGCTCAGCTTTCTTCACAGTCCAACTCTCACATCCATACATGACCACTGGAAAAACCATAGCCTTTACTAGACGGACCTTTGTTGGCAAAATAATGTCTCTGCTTTTGAATATGCTATCTAGGTTGGTCATAACTTTCCTTCCAAGGAGTAAGCGTCTTAATTTCATGGCTGCAGTCACCATCTGCAGTGATTTTGGAGCCCAAAAAATAAAGTCTGACACTGTTTCCACTGTTTCCCCATCTATTTCCCATGAAGTGATGGGACTGGATGCCATGGTCTTCGTTTTCTGAATGTTGAGTTTTAAGCCAACTTTTTCACTCTCCACTTTCACTTTCATCAAGAGGCTTTTGAGTTCCTCTTCCCTTTCTGCCATAAGGGTGGTGTCATCTGCATATCTGAGGTTATTGATATTTCTCCCGGCAATCTTGATTCCAGCTTGTGTTTCTTCCAGCCCAGCGTTTCTCATGATGTACTCTACATAGAAGTTAAATAAGCAGGGTGACAATATACAGCCTTGACGTACTCCTTTTCCTATTTGGAACCAGTCTGTTGTTCCATGTCCAGTTCTAACTGTTGCTTCCTGACCTGCATACATGTTTCTCAAGAGGCAGGTCAGGTGGTCTGGTATTCCCATCTCTTTCAGAATTTTCCACAGTTTATTGTGATCCACACAGTCAAAGGCTTTGGCATAGTCAATAAAGCAGAAATAGATGTTTTTCTGGAACTCTCTTGCTTTTTCCATGATCCAGTGGATGTTGGCAATTTGATCTCTGGTTCCTCTGCCTTTTCTAAAACCAGCTTGAACATCAGGAAGTTCACGGTGCACATATTGCTGAAACCTGGCTTGGAGAATTTTGAGCATTACTTTACTAGCGTGTGAGATGAGTGCAATTGTGCAGTAGTTTGAGCATTCTTTGGCATTGCCTTTCTTTGGGATTGGAATGAAAACTGACCTTTTCCAGTCCTGTGGCCACTGCTGAGTTTTCCAAATTCACTGGCATATTGAGTGCAGCACTTTCACATCATCCTCTTTCAGGATTTGGAATAGTTCAACTGGAATTCCATCACCTCCACTAGCTTTGTTCGTAGTGATGCTTTCTAAGGCCCACTTGACTTCACATTCCAGGATGTCTGGCTCTAGGTGAGTGATCACACTATTGTGATTATCTGGGTCATGAAGATCTTTTTTGTACAATTCTTCTGTGTATTCTTGCCACCTCTTCTTAATATCTTCTGCTTCTGTTAGGTCCATACCATTTCTGTCCTTTATCGAGCCCATCTTTGCATGAAATGTTCCCTTGGTATCTCTAATTTTCTTGAAGAGATCTCTAGTCTTTCCCATTCTGTTGTTTTCCTCTATTTCTTTGCATTGATCGCTGAGGAAGGCTTTCTTATCTCTTCTTGTTCTTTGAACCTCTGCATTCAGATGCTTATATCTTTCCTTTTCTCCTTTGCTTTTCGCTTTTCTTCTTTTCACAGCTATTTGTAAGGCATTCTTATAGTAATCCCTTAAAAGTGAAAAGTGAAAGTGTTAGTCGCTCAGTCGTGTCTGACTCTTTGCGACCCGGTGGACTGTAGCCCTCCAGGCTCCTCTGTCCATGGGATTCTCCAGGCAAGAATACTGAATGGGTTACCGCACCCTTCTCTAGGGCATCTTCCCAACCCAGGGATCAAACCCACATCTCTTATGTCTCCTGTATTGCCAGGTAGGTTCTTTACCACTAGAGCCACCTGGGAGGCCCGAACATGGATGCATAAAGTCCCACAGCTTTTGAAAAGGACAATTTATTATCACTGTGCCGTCAGTCATTAATGCTGTCCTAAGTCGATCAGCGTTTTTAAGACTCATCCTTCTTTCTTTTAAATTATTAATGACTGGGTTTGGTTTCAAAAATTTCACCTTTGTTATGAATTCTGTAGTATTCTCTGATACACATGTGCAGATTTGCTTGGAATCTGCAGTTTTTGCAATTATTTAACTTAAAGACCTGCAATGTTGCTGTTCAGTGAACCATCCATATCCCTTACGAAAAAAGGTAGATTGATGAATCCCCACCACATACACACAATTTCACTGTAAGAGATCCTCGACTGTGATTATCGAGTTCTATTTTCCAACAGAAACTGAACACAGGTAGGTGATCAGCCAAAGTCACAGATTCTAGCCCTTTTCATGAGCACACAGGGTACCTGGATACTAATAGCTTAAGAAAGAGATTCAGCATCAATGAGAAATAATATGTTTCTTAGTGACATTAAATTTGTGCATGAGACCAGTCAGGATGGAAGCAAATTACAGTACACATTTTAGAGTTCTCCTGTGATTAAAAAAAAAAATCCCCCAGTGTTGTAATATTTCCACTTATAGAAATTCTGAAATTTGTTCCTAGTTTTGGAAGACAGTTCACAGAAGAGCTATGGTAATGTCACTGTACAAACCAAGTCCTTTCTAAAGGTTGAATCAGAAAACACATTCAGGAAAGGGTAGTTTGTGGAAATGAAAATTATTCTAGGAAAATCAATACACCATCTAAGAGCCTTGGCTTGGAGGCTCTTTGCTGCATTGTTCCCTCACTGAAGATCTCGTTCCTCTTCTCCAAGCATCCTACCATGGACCTTTCATTCCCATTCCACCACTGTGGAGGAAAGATAACCTTTCTCTTCATTAACTTCACTTCCTTCCAAAGGTTTGCTTCCATTTGGTCAACTAACACAAGAAAGAAGTTGCACCAACTTCTAGAATTCAGACAAAGGGCAATCGCAATACACCGATAAATGAATCCTTTGCTGACCCAAATTTCAGGTGGGAATGGGGACTCCCCCAGTCACCCTCAACTGACCTCGCACCCTTTGTGACTCCAGCATGGCATGTTTGACTGTTGACTTACTAGGGTTATTATTATATTTAACTCTATTAGATACAGCAAGGAAAGGCATAGATAAAGATATAGACACACATATGTAATACACCTGGAGAAGGGCATGGCAGTCCTCTCCAGTATTCTTGCCTGGAGAATCCCATGGACAGAGGAGCCTGAAGGGCTACAGTCCACGAATTGCAAAGAGTTGGACATGGCTGAGCAACTAACACACACACATGCAATACACAATATTATATAATGATTTTTCGTTAAGTATCCATTGTGTGCAAAGTAGGTTCTTTGAAGGGAGAATGACACGAGGGTGAGAAATGTAAGTGGATGACTAAGAAGACAATATCTGAAAAACCGTTTGGCGTTATAGATATCAAAACTGAACATACACTTTTAAGAGGTTACTCTATGACCCATCAACCTAGCCCTGATGTATGCATACGTATATTCACCAGAAGAATGGACAAGAATGTTCACAGCAACACTCTCTGTCACAGTCTCAAACTGGACACAACATGGGTGTCCATCAACAGGAGCATGAACACAGAAACTGTGGTATATTTATACAGGGCAATGCTATTGCAATGAGAACGGACGACTGATCCATGTAACAAACTGAGTGAATCTCACAGACATAATAACAAGCTAAAGAAACCAGACCAAAAACATAGCACTAGGCATAGAGAATAGACTTATGGACCTGGGGAGAGGGGAGGAGAGGGTGAGATGTAGGGAAAGAGTAACATGGAAACTTACATTACTATATGTAAAACAGATAGTCGATGGGAATTTGCTCAGGAAACTCAAACAGGGGCTCTGTGTCAACCTAGAGGGGTGGGATGGGGAGGGAGATGGGATGGAGGCTCAGGAGGGAGGGGATATATGTATACCTATGGCTGATTCATATTGAGGTTTGACAGAAAACAACAAAATTCTGTAAAGCAATTACCCTTCAATAAAAAAATAAAAAGAAAAAATACATAGCACTGTATACTTCCATTTGCATGAAATTTAAAAATAGACAAAACTGACCCATGTATTTAGAAGTAAGGATAGCAGTTATCCTTGAGAGGGGCTGGTGATTAAAAGTGGATAAGGAAAAGAATGAGAAAGGGAAAGTAAAAACTTTACTTGTACTTACTCTTTCAAAATAAAAATTAGATATATTTAAAATGTACAACATGATGTTTTGATATGAACGTACATAGTGAAATGGTTACTAGAGTCAGATCAGATCAGATCAGATCAGTTGCTCAGTCGTGTCTGACTCTTTGTGACCCCATGAATCGCAGCACGCCAGGCCTCCCTGTCCATCACCAACTCCCGGAGTTCACTCAGACTCACGTCCATCAAGTCAGTGATGCCATCCAGCCATCTCATCCTCTGTCATCCCCTTCTCCTCTTGCCCCCAATCCCTCCCAGCATCAGAGTCTTTTCCAATGAGTCAACTCTTCGCACGAGGTGGCCAAAGTACTGGAGTTTCAGCTTTAGCATCATTCCTTCCAAAGAAATCCCAGGGCTGATCTCCTTCAGAATGGACTAGTTGGATCTCCTTGCAGTCCAAGGGACTCTCAAGATTCTTCTCCAACACCACAGTTCAAAAGCATCAATTCTTCGGTGCTCAGCCTTCTTCACAGTCCAACTCTCACATCCATACATAACCATAGGAAGAACCATAGCCTTGACTAGACGAACTTTTGTTGGCAAAGTAATGTCTCTGCTTTTGAATATGCTATCTAGGTTGGTCATAACTTTCCTTCCAAGGAGTAAACATCTTTTAATTTCATACTAGAGTCAAGCTAATTACATTTCTGTTTACAAGGTTACCATTTTTTTGTGTATGGCAAAAGCACCTGAGATCTATTCTCTTACCAAATTTTCGGTATACAATACATTATTATTAACTTTAATCATCATTCTGTACGTTAGCTCTCTAGACTATTCAGCTTACATAACTGCAACTTTGGACCCTTTGACCAACATCTCTGTTTTTGCCTGGCCTTCCCTCCCTGGTTCTACTTTTGGCTTCTATGTATTCAACTTTTTAAGATCCGCTATATACGTGAGATCATATGGTCTTTTTCTTCCTGTTTCTGGCTTATTCCACTTGTATGATGTCCTCCAGTTTCACTTATGATGTAGGAAACGGATACATAGATGTAATTCAGTACATTCCTTTGTCCACTCATCAGCTGATGGACATTTAAGTTGCTTCCATATCTTGACTACTGTGAATAATGCTGCAATGGACACAGACATCTCGTCAAAATACTGATTTCATTTCCTTTTGGCATATACCCAGAAGAGGGATTTCTGGGTCATCTGGTAAGTTTTAATTTTCTGAGGAACTTCTGTACTGTTTGCCATAATGACTATACCAATTTATATTCCCATCAACAGTGTGCCAGGGTTTCCTTTCCTTCACATCCTAACACTTATCTTTTATCTTTTGATAATAGCCACCCGTACAGGTGAGGTGATAGTTCACTGCGGCTTTGATTTGCATTTCCCTAATGATTAGTGATGTGGAACAACTTTTCATGGTGGCCATCTGCAGATCTTCTCTGGGAAAAGTGTCTATCAAGTTTCTGTGTGGTCAGACCACTCAAGAGGGCTGTCCTCTTGCTCTTTGTACGCTGCCTGCTTGGCTAGTCCCAGCTTCACCTACACTCTACTCGCATAAGCACACTTGCCCCCTCCCCCCAGCTAGTGACTGTTCTAATCCTCAGGCCAGAATGGCTGCACCTGCTAGTTTACTAAAGGGAACTATCTGACCTCTTGAGGGTCATTCATCTGAGGGGCTGAAAAACATGCCCCAGTTGCTGGTTTCCCTGGCAACTGATGAGCCAACCTGATGTCAATTCCCCCTATAAATGTTAGTAGCCTCTTTTCCTGGAGAAGGCAATGGCACCCCACTGCAGTACTCTTGCCTGGAGAATCCCACGGACAGAGGAGCCTGGTAGGCTGCAGTCCATGGGGTCTCGAAGAGTCAGACATGACTGAGCAACTTCACTCTCACTTTTCACTTTCATGCATTGGAGAAGGAAATGGCAACCCACTCCGGTGTTCTTGCCTGGAGAATCCCAGGGGCGGGGGAGCCTGGTGGGCTGCCGTCTATGGGATCGCACAGAGTCAGACACGACTGAAGCGACTTAGCAGCAGCAGCCTCTTTCCCCACCAAGAAGCAACAGAGGCTGCCATGGTCCATTTGCTGGCCACCGTACACAGTGAGTGTCACTCCAGGAGCTTTTGGTACAGGCCGGTAAGATTCCCATCCAATAATCCATTGATGTCTCTTTCACCAACTCCGGGCTCTGTCTTCAGTCCCCAGGCTGGGCAACTACAAGGTTTGTTGGCCTGTAGGGTGCAGCCCAACCACTGAAGAGCCAGTCAGGAGGCCAAGGAAACTCCCATGAGCACTGAGATGTCAAGAAATATGGAAGGGAATGGAAAATTGCAGGGGTAATCCCGAGGTGGCCGTCCACCAGCATGCAGGGCCCTGTGGCAGCTGACCACTACGGGAGACATCTTTCTCTTCTATTATATTGGTGGTGTCCTGTTAAACCTCAGAGTCTCTTTCTAGCTTAAAAGTAGCAGCCCCAAGGTCCTGGCTCATCTGACTCCACGGGGGTGGCTGGTGAACACAGACAAAATCTCAAGGACTGAGATTATCTGTCAAATACTTAGGTGTTATCTGACCCCTAAATAGTTACGGACACAGGCTGTAGGGATATTGATTCAGGGACAGACTTGTGAGTTGGACATGGCCAGTTACCTAGAAGGGTTTGCTTGGGTCCTGTGGCAAGAGCAAAGTAGTAAGAGTATCCTTGGGCCTCTGGGGCAGCTACAGATGTAGGCAGAGCTGTCATAGAGTGTGATGGGTACCAGCCCTGTGCATCTACAGAGCATTATAGCAGGTGGAAGACCTTACTAATGGTCTACCTGGGTCATCAAGTAATGCAGAAAATCATTATTCAGGGTCTGAAACAGCTGTGTATAATGTAAGGGCTGCCTCCCCCCCACTCCATTGGATAGCAACCCAGGAATCCTCTTTAACAGCCATGAAGTTCAGAAATGGGCTGATAAAAATGACCAACACTGGCACTTCCACCTGTCCACAGCCCCACCGCTGTCTGGCTAATTGGAAAGATGAACAAACTACCTAAACAAGAGTTGAGATGGGAAACCTGCTCTCCTAACACAAGGAGCAGAGGGCTGACTGGAGCCCTACTGCTGTAACTGAACATCCCAGGAGCAGTCATCCTGGTGCCGTGCTGTGTTAACCACAGAGGCAACTAGTCAACACCATCTGAGTTCAACCCCTGACCACGGAGGGACCCCTGCCAACTATCGGTCAGGACAGTGACTCAGGTTTCCTCTTGCCACAGGACGCACCTGGGGGATCACATTATAAAAAGCCGTGGGACAGGAGGATAGGTCCCTGGTGGTTTGGGTTTGCACCCCGTGGGGAACAGGAGTAGAAGAGAACTTAGATTTCACCTTCTACCTGCCCCACTCAAGACCACTCAGGAGGCTAGGCACCATCATATTAACCCTGTGCTCTGCTGTTAATCCACCTCTCCAGTACTTGGCATCAACTGTGGGGACTGAAAGGGCTGGCCAGGACAGAGACCTCAGGTTGGGGCGGTGTTACCTCAGAGTGCTGCCATGGCTTGTATTCTGCTTAATGATCATGGTCTCCCTTGTATTATGCCTGTTAAACATCTTCCATTTCACCCCTAGTCTGAGTAGAGGGAAATCTGTTTGCAGACTGGGTGACAATGGTGGCCTCACTATGAAATGAGTCTGATGGCTGGGTCTGCAGTGAGATGCCGTTGTTTTCCTACAAAGCTTGCAGGCCTGCAGGTGCAGCCCAACAGGTCCTTTGATCTTTTTCTTTTTTTTTTTTAGATCGGATGGTTTAGCTTTTTTCGCTGTTGAGTTGTACGAGTTCCTTTGTATTTTTTGGATAGCGGCGGTTCATTGGATACATGGTTTGCAAATATTTCTCTCGGTCCATAGGTTGCTTTTTCATTGTGGTGATTGCTTGCTTTTTCACCGTGTTGGTTGTAGATGCTTTTTAAAATATATTTCTATTTATTACTTATGTTTGGCTGCGCTGGGTCTTCGTTGCTGATACAGGCTTCTCTAGCTGCAGTGCACAACCGTCTCGTGGTGGTGGCTTCTCTTGTTGCAGAGCGCAGGCTCTAGGGCAGGGGTGCCGTAGTCGTCGTGCGCGGGCTTAGTTGCCCTGTGGCGTGTGGAATCTTCCCAGACCAGGGACTGAACCCATGTCCTTTGCATTGGCAGGTGGATTTCTTAACCAATGGACCACGAGGAAAATCCTGTGTGGATGTTTTTTAGTCTGATATAGTCTCACTTGTTTATATTTGCTTTTGATGTTGTATTCAAAAATCATCACCAGAGCAATATCAAGAAGCTTTTCCCATATATTTCCTTCTAGGAGTTTTTATGGTTTCAGGTCTTATATTCATTTCAGGTCTTTAATCCATTTTTAAGTTGATTCTTGTTTATGATGTAAGATGAGTCTGATTTAACTCTCTTGTATGTAAATATCATGTTCCCAGCATCATTTATTGAAGACATTATCCTTCTACCATTGTGTATTCTCGGTGCCCTTGTCAAAAATGTGTTGACTGTATATGCTTGAGTTTATTTCTGGACTCTCAATTCTGTTCCATTGACCTATGTATCTGACTTTACGCAGTACCATACTGTTTTTTGGTACAGTGGGCATGCATTTATTTAGAAATCTGTATTTTCATCAATAAAAATGAGACTACATATATAAAGTGGGGGGTGGGGGAAGAGAGGGGAAAACTAACAATAGCAACAGAAATGGTAAAATACTTAGGAATAAGATTACCAAAACTTCATATACTCCTATAAAAGATCTAAAACATTAGAGAAACACAATGACTTGAACTGGAAAGACATGCCATGTTGGAGAGGAAGAAATTTTCCTCTACCCTTCTAGATTCTTCTGGCTGATCTAAGAATTAAACTGACATGAGACTGATTAACAGAAGAAAATCAGACTTTTAATAACATCTTCCCAGGTGGCTCAGAGGTAAAGAATCAGAAGACAGAGGAGACACAGGTTTGATCCTTGGATTGGTGAGATCCCCTGGAGAAGTAAATGGCAACCCACTCCAGAATTCTTGCTGGGAAAATCCCATGGATGGAGGAGCCTGGTTGGCTACAGTCCAAGGGGTTGCAAAGAGTTGGATATAACTGAACACACACACAACAGCCAGAGTGGCCAACTGCCCTAGGAATGCAAGGTGTTAGGTGGCTAAAAAATCATGTCCCTACATGCTCTTTGTCCTCTCTAAGCCCTCTTCAGTTGATGAAACTGGCCAGACTCTGGCCAAAATGAATGCTGACTAGCAAGTTCTTTTAGTTTCAGATTACAGTATTGGGAATAGAGCCTGGATCTTTCCTCAGCAAATTAAATCTTTTAGCCCGCCACCTGTATTGACATGTTTTCCACACATGTGGATAATGTTTCTCTCATTTTGAGAACTTTCTCTAGCATCTAAGCATTATCTCATGGCTTTTTGCCCAATGAGAACTGTGGAAAAATCCAGCACTAGTCTGTATAGAGTATGTATGCTCACAAGTTCTAAATCTGTGCCCCTGCGACTCCACAGGGAGCTACTGTAAACTGTGTCCAGACAGAGCCCTAGTTTGGGTTAAGAATAAAGCCGGAAGACGGAGGCTATTTTTGGCTGGTTTTCCCTTTTTCATTTTGAACATGAAAAAAATGGGATGGGAACTCCCAGATGTACATTAACTGGCTGCCCAGCTTAGGATGGCTTAGGGAAAAGGAAGTTTTTCTAGAATGCTGCTGCTGCTGCTGCTGCTAAGTCGCTTCACTCGTGTCCGACTCTGTGTGACCCCATAGACGGCAGCCCACCAGGCTCTCCCGTCCCTGGGATTCTCCAGGCAAGAACACTGGAGTGGGCTGCCATTTCCTTCTCCAGTGTATGAAAGTGAAAAGTGAAAGTGAAGTCGCTCAGGCGTGTCCGACTCTTAGTGACCCCATGGACTGCAGCCTACCAGGCTCCTCCGTCCATGGGATTTTCCAGGCAAGAGTATTGGAGTGGGTTGCCATTGTCTTCTCTGTTTTCTAGAATAGGGGTTCTCAAAGCTTGATCCGTGGACAAAGAGCAACAGCACTATTAGAAACTTAGGAGGAATGCAAAGTCTCAGATCCACCTGGACCTACTGAGTCAAACTCTGGAGGTGGAGCCTGGCCATTTGTGTCTTAACAAGCATTTTAGGAGATTCTGATATTTGTTCAAGCTTTAGAAAAATCCTACCCTCAACTTACAGCATGTAATTGATAATCACTTGGTTAAGTAACTGGACTGGATACGTTTCATTTACTCTAGTTTGTGCACAAACAATGGTAGAAACACAGAGATCAGGACGTGTGGCTTGTAGTCAGATAACTGCTTAGAATTAGCAGCAGAGCCTAGGTCCTTGATTTCCAGAAAGTGGAAAATGTCTAGTCTTTTAAGAAGAATAAGGCGGTGTGAGGGAGGCACAGAAGAAAAGGAGAGGGAGGAGGAAAGAAAAATCATGTATTTCAGTCCTGGTTCCCTAAGACATCAATTCTTAAGACAATCAGAGAATTCAAACACCAGTGATCTTCAAGACAGACTTAAAGTTAAACATTTTCAACAATCCTATGCCCCACGACACTCAGCATTACTGAGGGCGTTGTTCACATCTTCGAGGGAACAAACATCCCACCAGAGATGTGTCTGGTGCTTCAGAACTTTCTCCCAAACAACTCATTTGCTTTTATCTCCTAGACACTGAGAAGGGAATTGTCAATTATGCTTCCTTCTTCTGGAAAACTCAGAATCAAATTAGCAAGTGCACATCAATCGGCCTTTGGTAGAACAGCCTCGTGTGGCTGTCTTGTTTTCCTACCTCTATTTCCCCTGCCTGATGTTGCTCCCTGACCGACTACCTTGCTGCCTTGTTCGTAGTTTTGTCAGACATCTCTAATCCTTTTAGGAACAAGACTGGCGATATGAATTCAAAAGGTGGAGGGATTCTTTTCCCAAGCAAACTGAAAACCTGGGAGGAGCAGAAGGGTGACAAGCCACCGGTCCAACGGGAACTTCCCTGACCCCCTCCAGCAGTGGTGGCCGAGGGCATAGCAATCCAGATCAGCCTTCGAAAAAGCAAGAGCAAACACAGGGAAAGACAGCTGTTAGTGGCAGAAAAGCTTTGTGCAAGTTGGTTTCCAGAGTTGAGAAAGGGGGAGGCGGAGAGGAAATTGGGTTCTAGCTTCTCCATCTCATGAAATGGACCTACTTTTGTCTTCCTTTGTCTAAAGACTAAGTCGGCATCCACACAAAACTGGCCTACCTTCTGGACCCAAGCCTTTCTCCCTTTGAGTATAATGAACCAGCTACAGGGACAGACCACCCTGCTTCCACTTGGCTCAGAGTTCCCAGGGAGACGGGCTGGCTTCAGGACAGGGAAGCATAGACAATTAAAGGCCTCTGGTTCAGGCTTATTGCAAAACTGAAAGAATATTGCTTTGATTTCCTATCTAGTTTGGAACAGGTCAAGGGTATCTTCCCTGGGTAGCTGTCTTGGAGGGACTTATTTCAGCTTCAAGGCAGGCTGACTGGAAAGGACTCAGGAGTCAGCCACGGAACAGGGTGGTGGGGGCTGTGTGGAGCGGCCCACTCCCCCAGCCAGGAAAATTTCCATCCACAGCTCCATCAGAACTGCAGCGTCAACCTTGATCAGTCCCTTCTGAGACCAGTTACATCCATAATGACACCTCTGCACCTTCCCCTTCCCCCAGGGGCATGACAGATGACAGGCTTCATGGAACAGGTCCCTGAGCCGCGATGGGAATCCGTCTCGCTCCACTGCAGGAAAATATATATCCCTGAACAGCTGGGAGGAATTCTTTCATTATTCACCTGCGGTCTTATGGCTAGTCCTCACTTCCTCATTTTACAAGAAAAAAAAAGAAAACCGATTGAATGGCATATTCTGACAAGGCTTGTTTTTAAACACCAGGCTGGATGGAATAGGGGAGGTG
This sequence comes from Bos grunniens, assembly GCF_055505025.1. Classification (NCBI taxonomy): domain Eukaryota; kingdom Metazoa; phylum Chordata; class Mammalia; order Artiodactyla; family Bovidae; genus Bos; species Bos grunniens. The sequence continues at coordinate 15,728,264 of NC_141174.1, forward strand.
GTGGAAAGAGCACTAGGAACAGAGGGTTTGTGAAGCCCAGGGACCTGGAGACGAAGAGTAGAGCTGCCCCTGCAGGTGGGAGGCAAGGAAGATTCCCAGGGTGGCCTGTACGCGTGGTGAGCACACAGGGTCAGCTCAAGAACGCAGGCTTATGTCCCCCTCAAAAGCTTTTTGTTGGGAGCAGTTCACAACCATCCAGAAATCAGACTAGGGGAGCTGTGTAGAGAGGAGAAGACAAATTATATCAAAGGCAGAGATAGTCACAGTGTGAATAAAGTGCAAGGTAGACACCCAAAACCCACACACTCAGTGTCGTCCACAACAGAAGGAAGCACGGGCATATTGAGAAGGTGGAAATCCTTAGAGTTCTCATGAGGCTTACCCTCCAGAAGCTCATCCTAAGGTCAGGGGAAGCAGGCCAAGAGGAGATCATGGGGGAAGCAGCAGGGAAGGCAAGTTGGGTGGAGTATACCACAGTCATCCTGGCTAGGAGGAGGATCTGGCCAACTCAACCAGTGCCCATAGGGGTCACACTACCACCTCCAAGGCAATATGGTGGTGATGGTGATATTTGACCATCTGGTCAAAGGCTGCAAGACTCATTCAGCTAGAGGCAGAGTATCTGACCAGTTCTTAACTAGCCTTCAGTATTAAACTGAGGCTTAGCAAACATCCACCATATTCATTTTCTATGCCATTTAACTAACTACCACAAACTTAGCATATGGGGGCTCAGATGGTGAAGAGTCTGCCCGTAATGCAGGAGACACGGGTTCGATTCCTGGTTCAGGAAGATCCCCTGGAGAAGGAAATGGCACTCCACTCCAGTGTTCTTGCCTGGGAAATCCCATGGATGGAGGAACCTGGTGGGCTATAGTCCACGGGCTCACAGAGAGTTGGCCGTGACTGAGCAACTTTCAGTAGCATCTTTAAAGACACATTCACCCTGTATGGTCTCTGTGGGTCAGAAGTCTGCACACAGTCTGAGTTCTTTGCTGAAGGGCCTCAGGTGTCACTTAGGGCTGTGCTCTCTTGAGAGGCTCAACCAAGGGACCTGCTGCCAGGCTCCTTCAGATTATTAGCGGATATCATGTCCTTGTAGTTTCCAGAGTGTGGGTTTTAGTTTCTTGCTGGAATCTACCCTCATCTCCTAGCGACTGAGCACTGTCCCTTGTCACCTGATCTGCTTGCTTCCTGCAGCTAGCTTCTCCAAAGCCAGCAACAGAGAGAGGGTGGGGTGGCGAGGAGAGGGAGACCGAGGAAGAGAAAGGTGGCCAGCAAGATGGTGTCTCACATAGCATAATCATGGGTGCCACAGCCATTGCCTTTACCGTATTGTATTTGTAGAAGGAAGTCAGTCAAGCGGAGGGGGTTACACAAAGGTATAAACATAGGGAGGACAGCCGTGAACAAGCCGTGTCTTAGAGGGAGGCGAGAACAAAGTTACCTCTAAGAGGGAGGCAGAGAAGCAGGAGGGTGAGAGAGTCTGGAAATTAAAGAACGTGTGAGATTTAAAACTATACCTGCAAACCTCAGTATCTGGACTGCATTTGGATCCTGATGTTTTTCATGTTTAAAAAACCTGTTGATTATGAAACAATTGGAAACTTGAATATCAATTGGATATTTGAAGACATTAAGAAATTATTACTTTTTGAAATTATATTTGTGGACTTTTAACGAGCCCTTACCTTCTAGAAATTCATCTGAAATATAAAAGATAAAATGATATGCTAAGAGATTTTTCTTTACAAAGCTACGGGAATAAGAGAAGGTAGAGCTATGAATGAGGTAGGAGCCCCAGAGGCTGATGTGGGGCTGGGATGATGGGCACATGGGAGTTCATTAAGTTACTAAGCTTTCATAGATACTCAAGATCCTGCATAATAAAAGCTTAAAAATAAGCATGAGTATATACCCTTATTGGTAATCATTATTAGTCATTTCCAGGGGATCTTCCCTACCCAGAGCTCGAACCCAGGTCTCCTGCATTGCAGGCAGATCCTTTACCATCTGAGCCACCAGAGAAGCCCCATTAGTAATCACAGACAAGCAAAAACCATGTTAGATCACTTTGTGTCTATCAAATTGCCAGAAATTTTTTTACGTGACAGTACCCATTGCAAAATGAGGATGTGATGAAACAGGGGCTCAATGTGCTGCTGCGTGGGGATGGAGAGGGGGTGGAGTGTAAGAAATCATCTTGATAATATGTATCAAGGGTCTTAAATGTTCAATATCCGTTGATCCAATAATTCCATTTCTAGGAATTTACCCTAAAGGAATAGCCCTCAAAATGGACAAAACTTATGCACAAAGATAGTCACTACAAGACGTATACCAAAGAGCAGTCCAGCCCTGGCCACTGAAAAGTCTAACGCTGTGATTTATGATGGGTGCTTTGGGCCAAGTAGGGGCTTCCCTGGTGGCTCAGCTGGTGAAGAATCCCCCTGCAATGTGGGAGACCTGGGTTTGATCCCAGGGCTGGGAAGATCTCCTGGAGAAGGGAATGGCTACCCACTCCAGGGTTCTGGCCTGGAGGATTCCATGGACTGTGTAGTCCATGGGGTCACAAAGAGTCGGACACAACTGAGTGACTTTCACATTTTTTGTTGGGCTAACTGGTGTCCACTCTGTGTCTGGAAGGACTGGAGACTAAAGGGGCATTCTCCCAGGGAGCCTCTGGATATGGTTTACCTGTAATCTCTGGACATCAAGGCTCAGGTGAGCTTCCTTGGTTGGCAGTACTGATACATGTTACACACCGTTGCCGGAAAAGTAACACTGTCTGTGACTCCATGGGAAGAAGACTGCTGGAAGCTCTTCCTCTGGCTGATTTTCATCTTTATTTTGAGCTGTGATAAACCATGGCCACAAGTATAACAGCCATCAGTGAGTTCTGTGAGTCCTACAGTGAATTATGGAAACTCAAGGTGGTCTTGAGGACCCCTAAATTTACAAGGGTGTCACAAGTGAGGGTGGTCATGTGAACTGTTCCCTAACTTTGCAGTTAGTGTCAGAAGTTAAGGCAGTCTTGTGGATTGTGCCCCCTCTAACCTCACATGGGGTTATCTATTAAAAAAAAATTTCCCAGGTATGACTTCAGTGTTCCATAATGGAACAGACTTATGCAATATTATGCAGATATTAAATGTAGCAATCATAAAGAATTTGTGTTACTAAGAGGGAGGGTATGTTACATGTCCCAAACTAAAAGTTTGATTTATGGTATTTTTACTACACACATGTAAGATTTTGAAATACAGGTAGAATAATGTGTACATGAAGTACACCAAAATGCCAATGGGTAGCTGTTATGGGCTAGTAAGATTGTGATTTTGTTTTTTCTACTTCTCTGAACAATTGATGCTTTTGAACTGTGGTGTTGGAGATTTTTCTACTTCTCTAAACTTAAATGGCCCATAGTACGCCAATAAGTATAACTTACTTTGATAATCAGAAATGTGTGTTTAATCCCTCAGTTCTGGCAATGATTCCATAGCATAAGGTAGCTCGTGATTGGGAAACTCTCAAAAGCTCAAACCTGACTATAAAACTAAAAATGTCACCAAAAGGAAAGAAAGGAAGACGGACTGTAAGGAAATCTAAGCAGTTGCAAGAGGAACTCTGACAAGCACAAATATAAAGGGTAGAGAGAAGAAACACGAAACAAGGGACCTACATAACTCTGCGAACAGTGACAGGCAGTGCTATAGAAGAGAAGTCTGTGATGACAAGGTGATGTGTGTCTATAATGGGGGCTGTGCCCTGGTAAACCCTTCGGATCACTTCCAGATTAACACTAACAGCAGAGCCTTCAGTCCTTAGGTGAAGCAATGGGGCCTTGAGTTGACACAGTACTCAAAACACTTTCCCAAACACTGCCTCTATTCTCAGGGGCTTCTGTTCTTCAAAATCTTAGCAGAGCTGAATGTGAATAAAAACTTTAATGAACAAGATGAGTTGCGGTTAAAGGGTCAGATGGCTGAAGCCAGCAATAAGGGGAAAAAGATGCCATGGGCACTGTTGTGGAATGATGGAGATTTTTATCAGAAATAAGGCAGAACTTCTACATCCCCTAATTTGCTTCCCTCTTTACTGTCCAATAAAATCTTTTACCATGAAATGTGTAACACAAATGTTGATAAGAGGGAATCAAAGCCCTGAGTGAAGAGATTATAAAAAGTGCACCTGTTTTCCAGCTACTCTAATGAATTAAAGTCGCTTACCTCAATGAATTATTCTCCTAGATGCTGATAACTCTAGCAAATGGGATTGCTAACTTATTGTCAAGGATCTTGGATATAACTGGAAGAACAGAAGATTCTAGAAGATGCAGGTTGGGGCTTTTGTAACAAGGGTAGCGTAGATCTAATGCATTATGTTTCACTAAGTATCTTCATACAGATTCTTGCCTGTTCTTTGCAGCAAACAAGTATAGTTGGATCAAGTGAGAATAAATGCTAAATGATAAAGCTGCATACAGAAGCTTGAAAGTGTAAGTGGGAGGGATTTAACTGTTCCATTCATCTTACAGATGAGGAGGCTGAGGTTCTAACAGACCTGCTAAATGTCCCACTGCTAGTTTACTTTGCAAATAAAGGAGCTTATTACTGCCACCCAAACAAGAGTATCAAATTCCAAGTAAGCTCCAAGCACTAGAATACAAAATGGTGAACCTCAGGATGCTGTATGGATTCATGTATAAACATACCCACGAAACATCAGATTGACATCATTTCTGTCTTTGTCGTGATTGTTAGGCTCTCTGATATGGCATATCTATAATTCAACAAAGGGATTTCCTGATCCCCTTCCTCCAGGCACAAGGCTGACTGTCCTTATGGATGTGGATATGTGTCAGAGGCATCACCCAGGAAACCTGGAAAGTTGTGTTAATGGGGACCTAAAGCTGAATTAAGGAAAGCTAGGTCAGAACCTGGTAACAACCAAAACCTGTACTTTATTCTTTTTAGTTATATTGCAACAAGCAATAGACTCTCTCATAATTTTAAGGGGAAAGTGGAAGAAGTATGGTAAGTCTGGGAGAACTTGTGGAATTAGTAGGAAGGTGGAGAGGCCGGGCAAGGATGAGCAGGACTCAACTGGCTAGAGCTGTCTGGTCAGGCACTCCCGCTGGAACGCGTGGATGTGCTGTTGTCTCTGGCGGAGGGGACACTGTCCTTATTTCGTGACTCAAGATGGCTAGCAGTGGAACTCACTGTCCCAACCTTCCATTTAGTGGGCCCACCCCTTGAGCCTGGAGAAGGGGAGGAGACATTTCATCTAAACTTCATGAAGTGAGAGCAGAGGAGGACAGATCCCCAAAGAACAGAAATGTTGCTGGAAATAAGGTGAATGAACTACGTTTGGACCCCTGGGGTAATCTGCCTTCTGGGCCTGTGCTTATATGTGGAGTATTTTAGCGAGAACACACTCCTCTACCCGTGAGAGAGTTGAGATAGGACTGAATGAGAGAATGCACAGCAAAGTGATTCATAAATGGAAAGATGCCACAAAAGGCTTAATATTATTAATTGGACAGAAGGAGCGAAACTTCTCTGGCGCACTTTGAGAAGGAGCAGAGAGTGTCCATCAGCCCCCCTGGGTTCTCTTGAAGCCTGCCTGCCCAGTGGGAGTCGCTGCTCTGTTAGGTAGTAACAGGGTGGGATGGGCTAAGCCGGCATCTTGGTCTCCGTCTCTCTGATAACTGGGTCTGTCTCTCATTTGGTCCTCAAGTTGGGAAGGAAAATGGATCTCAACCATCCACTTCCAGCCCCATCAAACCCAATCTCAGGGAAATCAGGGGAGCCAATGAGCAAGCCACAGTGAAGGCCGCGGGTGGAAGGCAAGCTGGAACGGGTCCCCAAGGCGGGGCTCCATGCTCATGGTGACTTTGATCTAGCTCTCACACTGGCTTGCATAAGCCTGCAGCTGCTCAAGGTCCCAGAGTACCCACACATGACATGGAATTTCACAGTGCAGTGGATGAGATATCGACATAAGAGTGGGCAACAGCACAGACTCCATCAGAACACTTGGGGTCAAATTTTGGCTCTGCTCGGTGGTCTCAGGCAACTTAATTAACCTCTTTGTGTCTTATCTGTTTAATGGGAATAGTGACAGTACCAACTCCACTGGGTTATTATGCAGATTAAATGAGACAAGTCTGGCACATAGTAAGGCTCAGTAAAGTAATCATCATTATTAAGAAAACAGCATATGCAACTAGAGATTATCACACTAAGTGAAGTCAGTCAGAAAGAGAAATGCCATATGATATCACTTATGTGGAATCTAAAATGTTCCACAAAATATGTGACACAAATGAAACAGAAACAGAATCAGGGACATAGAGAACAGACTAAGTGTTGCCAGTGGGCAGGGGGTTGGGGAAAGGAGGGGTTTCAAGGTACTAAAGTATAACACAAATAACTATAGTCAATATGCTAAGTCACTTCAGTCATGTCCGACTCTGTGTGACCCCATAGACGGCAGCCCACCAGGCTCCCCCATCCTTGGGATTCTCCAGGCAAGAACACTGGAGTGGGTTGTCATTTCCTTCTCCAATGCATGAAAGTGAAAAGTGAAAGTGAAGTCGCTCAGTTGTATCCAATTCTTAGCGACCCCATGGACTGCAGCCTACCAGGCTCCTCCATCCATGGGATTTTCCAAGCAAGAGTACTGGAGTGGGGTGTCATTGCCTTCTCTGACTGTAGTCAATATTCCATGATAAACCATAATGGAAAATATTTTTTTAAAAAGAATGTATATACACGTGCAACTGAATCACTTTGCTGAACAGCTGTAATTAACACAGCATTGTAAATCAACTATACTTCAGTTTAAACAAATAAAAATTAAAAATATAGCACAGCTGCTAGTTTAATTAGGGGAGTCAGTAACTACCATACCCAGTGGGATTGCCTCAGAGATATTAACTAAAGGAAGTTTTTAAAGGTTATTCAAGGACCCTGTCCTGGATGCCATCCTCTCATTTTTGCCAGTGATGGAGAGCAAGACAGAAAAAGGTATGCTTATCAAAGTGCAGGAAAACCAAAGCTGCAGATGAAGGTACACGCTTGCAATGGCAGGATATTCAGGATCTTAAAAAGGTGGATCCACAAACCAATCTAACAAGACAAAATGGAATAGTAATAGTAATTGTACTGTTCTTCATGTAGATCCAAATGTAATCAAATCATATGAGCACAGGGTAGACAAACAGCTTTGCAGCATGTATTAGAAATGCAAAGAGATTTTAGATTAGAGCTGTTTTAAAACTAATCCAAAGGATGTCTTCCAAAGCCCGCTTACTGACCACCAGTACAGAAAATGGAAGGGGATGCCTCTCACTTACCTCTGGGCTGATGATGGGGGATTAGGCAGGAGCAGGAAGGCTACTCAAGGAATTTGAAAGGAGAAGGACCAGGGGTATGCTTCCAAACCAGACTCTTTGATGAGTAACCAAATATAAGGGTTAAATCTAAAGGAACTTAACAGGATTATGAATGGGAAAGAATCAGAAGAGGTTGGGAACCAAGTGCAAATAGGATCTAAGTGAAAGTGGAGGGGCATTTGAAGAGGAAATTATGAGTGATGTCCACGAGCAGCATAGAACAGATTTGGGCTAGTGTGAGAACATACTTTCTAAGAGTTGAGTTTTCTGACAATGGATGAGCAACACTGTGAGGCAGTAGTATTCAGGAAACCATTGGGTTTACCTGATGGGGTAAATTATATAAATTTCATAAATCGGATGGGGAATAGGGCCGGGCCACAGATTTAAGTCCCTGTCAATTCTGAATTTCTGTGATTCTATCATGAAACCATGAATACACAGCCTTGTTCTGACAGCAAGCATAGCATCTATCATATTAAGGGACATCAATCCATTATGTAACCCAGAAATTAAAGTTCAGTAAAGCCACTCCTAAGCTGCCATGTTTGATAGTTAGCTGAGCTCCTAACCCAAGAGTTCAAAGAAATTGAAGTCATGTTTTCTCTTGATGCCCGTAGAGAGTTTGCAATCACCTGGCTGCGGGCTGCAGCCCTCTGGATGGAAAGCATGTCTGAGTCAGTGCCTGTGTCAGGAGACAGATGGAAGCTGGCCACATGACCTCTGGTCCCACATCCATTCCACCAAATGGAGAGACATGACAAGCCTTTTATTTTCAGGACAGAGCGCCATTGATTATTCCCTGTTAATGCTTCCCTGTCGATGGCGGGCAGGGACTAGAGGGAAATGGAAGGATGTGATATCCGGGCCCCCAAAGGGAAAATCAATGTGATATGGTTTGTATTTCATCCTAGGATAACCTCTTTCTCTGAGTTCCAACCCACAGGCCACTGTTTTTCTCCACCAACTCCTCCAGACACTGTCATGTCCTTTCACACTCATTAAAGGACAGGGAGGAAGGGGAGAGCAGATAAGGAACAGGCACCGGGAATTATTAAACTCAGCTTTCATTTTCTTTTTGGAATTCACAGTCACTAAACAGGCTACAGGATACACGGAAACTTCCTCAGCAGGTTCAGATCAGAGGGGAAGAGCCAAATAAGTCAGCCGAAGAAACCCTTGTCTGACTTATTACTGATGCATCCGGCAGTCAGCTAGTCTCAAAGGATGACCTTGGAAAACTGACAACCTAGAAACTGCATGCCCCCTGGCACAATGCTGAAAGTTACAAGTTCAGAGAAAGAGGCAGAGACTTGTAATGTGGGGAGGTGAGAGGGAAGGAGCAACCTTTCTTTGTGTACACACACACACACACACACACACACAAATCAAACACCAAAACTGTTTATGTTCCTCCCTCCGCAAAAGGAACTCAACATTTTGAAACAAAATGCTTGAGATTCTGGGATCTTCCCTGTGGGGTCTGGGGGAAGAGAACGCAACACTACCTTACTGTCTTTTTAAGTAGAGATGCAAACCAGAAATATCCTGATACCTAGAACTTATACTTACCCTCTAGTTCCAGACAGGGCTTTTTATTAGCATTTAACCTCCTCAGAGTTGAAGCCACAGAGACCCATAAGGCCGTGTTGCTTCTGGAAAGCTACAGGATTATCTACTGCTATTTTCCCCTTTCATGTAGGAATTGACCCAGGAGAACTGAATAGACATTTTAACTCCACTTACTTTATGTCCTAGGTCCAGGAATCATGGACCAAGCCCTCTGGTTGGGGGAGGCTGGACCAGGTGACCTCCAATGAACTTTCCAACTCTCAGCCTCTACGTAGGGTCTCTGTGGTGATGGCCAGAGTGGCCAGGATTAGGAGGCTGTTCTCTGCTTGTAGGTAGAATTGAGTAGCCCATGTTTTACATACCTACACATGTGGATACCAGTTCCACTGGTTACAGGCAGTACTCTTCCCAGTACTACAGGTATAGGATCATATCTGTGTTACAAACATGAGCTACTTTTAAATAACTTAGAGAAAGCATGTGTCCCTAGCAGGAGCATGATTCATTTTATGTTACTCAATTCACAAATGACTTGCAAGCAATGCCACCAGAGAGGCTGTGGATCATGAATATCCTAGAATGGTCTTGAGGCCATGTCTCCACATGTTCCCGGATACAACTCCCCACAGTGGGTCAAGTTCATTCATGCCTTGGGTTCTAACCCCGTCAGCTGGTCACAGTAACTTCTGCCTGAGTCCTTCTCCCCTGGGCTTTGGGGCTCCATTAGTCTTGCTTCCCTATTGCCTAGGTGATTTCCCCTCTACTCCACAATGGCCAGATAGGCACTTTGAAGTTGGGGAGAGGAGGAGCTAAAGACCTCCATGAGCAATTGCTTAGGCCAACACCAGAGATAATACTTTGGCTACTTGTGAAGAGCCAACTCACTGGAAAGACCCTGATTCTGGGAAAAGATTGAGGGCAGGAGGAGAAGGGAGTGACAGAGGATGAGATAGTGAGATGGCATTACTGACTCAATGGACATGAGTTTTGGCAAACTCCGGGAGACAGTGAAGGACAGGGAAGCCTGGCGTGCAGCAGTCCATGGGGTCGCAAAGAGTTAGACATGACTTAGTGACCAAACACCAACACTACCAGCGATAATTCTATAGGGAAAGCAATTATTCTAGAGAAAGATGCTGGCCAGAAGCCTGGGGTGCTGAGTCCCAGCATGGCCTTCACTGTGGAAGACCTTTTTCAAACAGCATGGAGAATTACATATGGCCCCATGATGTATTCTAAAAGGAAATGCCAGAGCCCCTCAAGGATCCCCAAATGGCAGGGGGGAGGACCCCTCAAGGTGGTCCAGGAGGGCCTCTGAGCAGTACTTCCTGCCCATTTCCTGAGTGTCAAGGGGAGGTGAGGTCTATAATGCCCTGGCTCTCAGACATCCCCCTATACCCCTGCTCACAGACATTTTTTGTTTGTTTTGTGTTGTTTTTATTGACTATAACATATCTCCAGAAAAATGCACATCACGTTTCTGAGCTGTATTCATGTTGCTTCATGTCGTTTATTAATCTTTATATGTATTAATATTATTCCACTGTATGACTATATCACAATATATGAATTCATTCTGTTGATGAATTTTTGTATCATTTTAAGTTTGGGTGACTATGTATAGGGCGGCTATGTCCCTGTGGTTTGGGACACATGTGTACACGTTTGTATTTCATATATAGCTAAGAATGGTATTCCTGTGTGGCTAGGTTTGCATATGTTTAGCTTTAGTTCAGTTCAGTCGCTCAGTCGTGTCTGACTCTTTGCAACCCCATGAATCGCAGCACGCCAGGCCTCCCTGTCCATCACCAACCCCCAGAGTTCACTCAGACTCACGTCCATCAAGTCAGTGATGCCATCCAGCCATCTCATCCTCTGTCGTCCCCTTCTCCTCCTGCCCCCAATCCTTCCCAGCATCAGTCTTTTCCAATGAGTCAACTCTTCACTTGAGGTGGCCAAAGTACTGGAGTTTCAGCTTTAGCATCATTCCTTCCAAAGAAATCCCAGGGCTGATCTCCTTCAGAATGGACTGGTTGGATCTCCTTGCAGTCCAAGGGACTCTCAAGAGTCTTCTCCAACACCACAGTTCAAAAGCATCAATTCTTTGGTGCTCAGCCTTCTTCACAGTCCAACTCTCACATCACATGATCACAGGAAAAACCATAGCCTTGACTAGACGAACCTTTGTTGGCAAAGTAATGTCTCTGCTTTTGAATATGCTATCCAGGTTGGTCAAAACTTTCCTTCCAAGGAGTTAAGCGTCTTTTAATTTCATGGCTGCAGTCACCATCTGCAGTGATTTTGGAGCCCAGAAAAATAAAGTCTGGTACTGTTTCCACTGTTTCCCCATCTATTTCCCATGAAGTGATGGGACCAGATGCCATGATCTTCGTTTTCTGAATGTTGAGCTGTAAGCCAACTTTTTCACTCTCCACTTTCACTTTCATCAAGAGGCTTTTTAGTTCCTCTTCACTTTAGCTTTAGTGGATATTGTCAAATAACCATCTAGGTGGCTAGACCAGTATACACCCTTGCTGGCAGTTTAGGGGATTGTCTGTTGTTCCGCATCCTTACCAGCACTCATTGTCAGTACTGTCAGTCTTTTTCATTTTAGCCATTCTGTTGAGAGTGTGTGGTTTCGTGGTTTTAATTAACATTTCATGAATGACTAATGATGTTTAACAAACCTCTTTCATACACTTACTGACCATTTGGATATCCTTTTTTGTGATGTTTTCTACAAGTCATTTGCCTGGTGTTGGATTATCTACTTATTTAATTGATCTGTAGCCGTTTCTAAAATAGACTGTGGATGCAAGCCTTTTCTCAAGTATTTGTATTGCAAGTATAATCTCCTACCCTGTGGCTGACTTTTTTTTTTTACCCTTAATTGAGTTCTTCAAATAGAAAAATTTTAATTTAACCTGATACATCAGTCTTTATCTTGCTGGGTAGTACTTGTTATTTTGCATAAGAAATATTTACCTACTTCAAGGTAATGAAGACATTTTCCTGGTTTTACTTTTGTTTTTCTTTTGGAAGCCTTATTGTTTTATGCTTTCACCTTTATAATACAATTTTTTATGGAACTGGTTTTGTTTAATTGGTAAAGATAGGGTCCAGAGAAGGCAGTGGCCACCCACTCCAGTACTCTTGCCTGGAAAATCCCATGGATGGAGGAGCCTGGTGGGCTGCAGTCCATGGGGTCGCGAAGAGTCAGACACAACTGAGCGACTTCATTTTCACTTTTCACTTTCCTGCACTGGAGAAGGAAATGGCAACCCACTCCAGTGTTCTTGCCTGGAGAATCCCAGGGATGGGGGAACCTGGTGGTATGCTGTCTATGGGGTCACACAGAGTCAGACACGACTGAAGCGACTTAGCAGCAGCAGCAGCAAAGATAGGGTCAAGATTTATATTGCAAGTAAATATTCAGCTGAATGAGCACCTTTATGAAAGATCATCCATTCCTCACTACACTACATAATCATCTTTGTCCTTAGCAAGGGATTGTATGTATATGGGTCACTTCTTATCTCTATTCTATGCCATTGGTCTACTTGTCTATGTGTACATCAATACCGCATAGCACTACAGCTTTATAAGAAGTCCTGATACCTGGCAGTATAAGTCTTCCAGCTTTGTTCCTTCAAGACTATCTTCTCTATTCTTGGTCCTTAACATTTTCATATAAATATTAAAATTAGCTTGTTAATTTCCCCCTCCCAACACCCTCCCCACCCCACCCCTCTGCCCCCGCAAAAGCTGATTTTGACTGGATTGCAATCCTTCTAAAAACAGATATTTGAGCCTTCAATTCATGAACACAGTGACTTTCTCCATAAGGTCTTTTTAATCTTTCAATGTTTTCTCTGTAAAGGTCTTGTATATATTTCATTAGATATATTTCCAGGTATTTTGTATCTTTGATACTATTATAAATAGTATTTTAAATTTTCATTTTCAGTTTATTATAGGTATGTAGAAACATGTATTTCTTTAATCCAGAGACCTTTCTATATTCATTTTTAATAATTCTAGCTATAGATTCCTTAGAATTTTCTACCTTAAGCAATACTTTTATCCGTGAATAAGGACAGTTTAATTTCTTCCTTTCTAGTTTTTCTAGAATCCACCTGCAATGCAGGAGACCTGGGTTTGATCCCTGGGTTAGGAAGATCTGCTGGAAAAGGGATAGGCTACCCACTCCGGTATTCTTAGGCTTCCCTGGTGGTTCAGCTGGTAAAGAATCCACCTGCAATGTGGGAGACCTGGGTTTGATCCCTGGGTTGGGAAGATCCCTTGGAGAAGGGAAAGGCTACCCACTCCAGTACTCTGGCCTGGAAAATTACATGGGCTGTATACTCAGGGGGTCCCAAAGAGTTGGACGTGACTGAGCGACTTTCACTTCTGGTTTTTATAACTTTTTTTCTTGTTACAATGGTTAGACTCACTAATTCTTTTTTCTCTTGTTATAATCGTTAGAATCACTAGAATTCCTAACCTAGTACAATATTGAATAGAAGGAATATTAAGAGGTATTCCTAATTTCAGGGTGAAGGCATTCAGTATCTATTAACTATGATACTCTCTGTAAGATTTTTACAGATGATCTTTACCAGCTTAGTGGAGTTTCCTTCTATTCTTAGTGTATTAAGAGTATTTGTCATGAAAAGTATTTGATTTTATTAAATGCTTTTTCTATATCTATCTATATCATTTGGGGCTTCCCAGGTGGCACTAGTGGTAAAGAACCCACCTGCCAATGCGGGAGATGCAAGAGACACGGATTCAATCCCTGGATCGGGAAGATCCCCTGGAGTAAGAAATGGCACCCACTCTAGTATTCTTGCCTGGAGAATTCCAAGGACAGAGGAACCTGGTGGGCTACAGTCCATGGGGCCTCAAAGAGTCCAACACGACCAAGCACATACTTACATATTTCATTCTACTGAGATGATCTTATCCTTTTTCTATGTTTTTATGTTAATTTGGTTAAACAGACTCATTTTTAAATTGAGATATAATTCATTTACTACAATAGTGATCCTTTTAAAGTGTACAGTTCTGTGGTCTTTCAGGATATTTATAAAGTTGTACAAGCATCACCAGTATCTAATTCCAGGACATTTCAACCACCCCCAGAAAGAAACTCCCTACCCATCAGCAATCATTCCTCATTAACTTCTCCCTCCCAGACTGTCGTAGCCACTAACCTACTTTCCGTCTCTGTAGATTTGCCTTTTCTAGACACTTCATATAAGGAGAGTCATATGTGGCCTTTTGTGTCTGACTTCTTTCACTTAGCACAGTGTTATCAAGGTTCACTCATGTTGTATTATGAGTCAGTATTTCATCCCCTTTCGTGGCTGAATAATATTCCATCATACGGATGGAGCACCTTTTGTTTGTCCATTCATTAGTCAGTGGGCATCTAGATTGTCTCCACTCCTATTATTAATCATGCTGCTATGCACACGGGACAGAGGTTCATAGGTTTTTAGTTCTTGAGTAAACAGCTAGGAGTAAAGCTGCTGGGTCATACGGTAACCTGTGATTAACCTTTTGAGGAACTGTCCAGCTCTTTTCCAGGGTGGCTTATACCACTTTACATTCCCACAGCAATTTGTGAGAGTTCCAATTTCTTCACATCCTTGCCTTACTCATTATTGCCTCCCTCCCTCTCTCTCTCTCTCTCTCTCTATATATATATATATATATATATATATTATTACTGTCTTCTTCATGGGTGTGAAGTAATGTATCATTGTGATTTTGACTTACATTTCCGTAACGACTAATAATGTTGAGCATCTTTTCCTGGCTTGTTGGCCATTTGTATATTTTCTTTAGAGAAATGTGTACTCAAGTCCTTTGCCATTTTTTTTTTAAAGTTGGGTTGTATGTCTTTTTGTTGTTTAGTTGTAAGAAAAACTTAAATATTCTGAATTTAGACCCTTATCTGATATATGAATTGCAAATATTTTCTCCTGCTTTGTGGGTTATCTCTTCATGTTCTTTATAGAGTTTTGGAGGACAAAAATCTAAACTTTTGATGAAGCTCAGTTTATCTTTTTTCATCTTTTGCTCGCTTGTGCTTTTGGTGTCATATCTAAGGAACCATTGCCTAACAATGTCATGAAGATTTACATTTGTATTTTCTTCTAAGAGTTTTATGTTTCAGCTCTTACGTTTAGATTTTTGATCCATTTTGAGTTAATTTTTACATATGGTATATGGAGATCCAACTTTTTTTTTTTTAACATGTGGCTATCCAGTTGTGCCAGCACCATTTGGTGAAAACAGTTTGATTTTGTAATGTTAAGCCAAGCCTGCATCCCTAAAATAAATCATATAATTGGACACTACTTGTTAATTTTGTTTAGTATAGTTGTAAATATGTTCATGAGAAATATTAGTCTATAATTCTGCTTATTATAGCATACTAGTCACCCTTTGGTATTAAAATTATGAGTTGGAAATTGTCTCTTATTTTTCTATTATTTGGAAGTTTGTGTAAGATTATGGACATTTCTTTAAATATTTAGACAAAATTGCTAGTTTCAGTTACAGATTCAACTTCTTTTTTTTTTTTTTTTTTCAGATTCAACTTCTTAAACAAACATAAAACATTTAGATTTTCTTTTTCCTCTTCAGTTGGTTGTGTTTTCCTAGAAATTTCATGTAGATTTTCAATTTATAGGCATGAAGTTCTTTGTAGTATCTACTTACGACACTGATAACTTATACCTTCTTTCTTCTTCTTTATTTTCTTCATCTGGCAGTTTCCCCTTGTTAGCAGTTATTAATAATATTGGTCTTCTCAAAGAACCCACCTCTGGATTTGTCGACTTCCTTTTACCTATTTTTCTGTTTCATTACTTTCTGCTAGTATTTTCATATCTTCAGTTTTTTCCTCCACTCTTCTATCTTTGGATTTAATGTACTATTATTTTTCTACTTTCTGAGATGGACACTTAGCTTGATTTTTAACCTTTATTATCTTTTATTATATGAAATTTTAAAGAAACAAATTTCCCTATAAGTACAGCTTTAGTTTTGTTCTTTAAATTTTTATACACATTTTATTGTTATTTAGCTCAAAATACTAATATTCATTGTAATTTCTTTTGAATTATTATTTAGAAATATATTGCTTGATTTCCAAATATGTGAGGGTTTTCTAGTTACCTTTATGTTATTGATTACTACCTCAATCCCACTTTGGTCAAAGAATGTATTTTGGATGGTTTTACCTTTTGGAACTTGTTAGAACTTACCAGCATGGTAAATGTCCCACAATTACTTAGAAAGAATACATACTCAGATAAGGTTGACTGTAGTATGGTATGTGTGTCAATTAGATTTAATTTATTACTCACGTAGTTGCAATCTCCTGCGTGTGCACTCAGTTGCTCAGTCATGGCTGATTTTTTGTGACCCCATGGACTGTAGCCCGCCAGGTGCCTCTCTCCCATCTTCTTTTTTTTTTCACTCTTTATTCCATCAGTTCCCTATAGTTCTGTGATTGTGCTTTTAAAACTGAATTAAGTGCATCAAAATACAAAATTATTATATCTTCCTGATAGACTTATCTTTATGAACTGATCTTCTATCTTTAGTAATACTTCTTGACTTACATTTACCTTGACTGCTCTTTGTATGGCTACATCTCCTTTGGGTTAGTCTTTGCTGGGTGTATTTTTTCATTGCTTTGCTTTCAATCTTTCTTTGTCTTTACACTTAAAAGTGTCTCTCTTGAAAGCAGTATACAGTTAGGTTTTTAAAATGTTTTTCCACGTAGTAAGTAGTTTCTTTAAGACGATTCCAAATGATCTTCACCTCTTGTCATTCGAGCCCTTGTATAATCTCCTCCCCCTTGCGCGTGCACTGAGCCTGACACACCTCTAGTGAATTCTAATGACCAGCAGTCAGGAGTTATGTATGTGAAAACACATACACAGTTGTATCTTAGGAAAGAAGCATGGCTGTAATTTTTTTCCAGAATACCATTCAGTGGTCCCCACTTCTTGAATATTTTCCCCACTGAATGAAAAGCTGCCCTAATCATAAACTCCTATTTCTGAACTGTTTTGTTTTGCTGATCTAAAGTATGACCACACTGTTTTAACTGCTGTAAATTTACAAGTTTTAAAACATCTATGGAGTTAATCTCCCTCTATTACCATCCCTCTTTCTTGTATATTCTTGCTTGTTTTTCCATATGAATCTGAGAATCAGCCTGTGTAAATCTTTTTCTTTTTAATCCTATTGGTATTGCTATTGGGTATCACGTAGATTAAAAAGAGGTGACATCTTTATGATACTGACTGTTCCTACTCAAGAACATGGGATGTCTTTCCATTTATTCAGGTCTTGTTTTATGTCCCTCATTAGCATTTTAAAGTTTCCTATAAAGTAATGTTTCTTAAGTTTATTCCCAAGTATTTTATATCTTATGTTTTTGGCTATTATAAAATGACCTTTTCTTTCCTTAGAGAATGTAATTGGACATTGTTCATACAAAGGCTATTTACTGAAAATTAATTTTGTATCAATTTATTAAATTCTGATTTTTTGGTTGGTCTTCCTTTAGTTCCTAAGTAAACAACCCAGGCATATCATCTACAAATTACAAGCCTGTCCTCTCTTCCTTTCTAATTTCTATACCTTTAACTTCTTTGGTCTAATTGTTTTGTCTAAGTCCTAGCGAACAATTTTAAATGATGGTAATGATTAGTAAATGTCTTTGTCTTATTTCTGACTTTAATGAAATTGGTTCTCTAATTCTCATTTAAGCATGATGCTGGCTTTGGGTTGAGATAAATATATTTTATCATATTAAGGAAACACTCGGTTAGTCTTAATATTAAATGAGCCTTGTTTTCCTGAAATAAGCCTCATTTTGTCATGGTGAACTACTCCTGGCTAGAGCCAGCTTGATTGGGTTCAAATTCTACCACCATTATGGGAAGTTGAGCATTTATTAGGACATTTGATCTCTTTTTGACTCAGTTTTATTGTCTGTAAAGTACGGATGTTAAGAATATCCACTTCACTCACTATGTTGCTATGAAACTCAAATAACTATGGCAAGTTGAGCATTTTTTCAAGTGCTTAAGGGGCATTTGCATTTTTTTCTGTGAACTGTTCATACCCTTTCTGTATTTTTCCATAGGATCTCCTCTATTTTTAGAAGCTCTTTATAAATTAGAGGGGTTTCCCTAGTGGCTCTGGTAAAGAATCTGCCTGCAATGAGGAAGACCTGGTTCGATCCCTAGGTTGGGAAGATCCCCTGGAGAAGGGAACAGCTACCCAATCAAGAATTCTGGCCTGGAGAATTCCATGGACTGTATTGTCCATGGGGTTGCAAAGAGTCAGACAGGACTGAGCGTCAGTTTAGCTATAAATTAGAGACTAGCCCTTAATCTTAATCAAGGAGAAGGCAATGGTAACCCACTCCAGTACTCTTGCCTGGACAATCCCATGGACGGAGGAGCCTAGTAGGCTGCAGTCCATGGGGTCGCACAGAGTTGGACACAACTGAAGTGACTTAGCAGTAGCAGCAGCCCTTAATCTGTGAAATAAATTGATGATGTTTTCCTAGTTATCACTTGTAGTTTATTTTACTTTGGTATATTTGAGATGCAAAAGGAATATTTTTGTTTTTGTTTTTTAGCATAGCCAAATATCTCTCTGTTGTATCTAGATTTTTAAGTTATCCTTAGTTTGGAGGATACAGTAGCCCCAATTCTTCACCCTTTATCTGTATCCCCATGCTTTACCGTGTGAATTTACAATTCCTTCCACCAGATGGGTGGAGAATATTTTCCTACTGGTCCAAGGAGACTGAAAGACATGTAGTGTTATTACGCAATAACTAATCAGTACTGTTAGGAAAGTTTCCTCACTCCCAGGTTATAGAGCAGGGATGACAACTTTTAAAAAATATTTAAGTAAATATTTTAGAGTTTACAACCAGATATATTCATGTATTTTTCCTTCTCCTCATTAAACCCTTCAAAAGTGAAAAAAAAAAAAAAATTCTTACTTAGCTTTCAACAGTCCAAAAATAGTCTCGCAGATTTGGACCGGCCTGTCTACTGAGAAATTCATCTTATTTTTTCCAGTATGTCTTAATATTGTACAACTGAATCTCTGATCAATTTCAAAATTATTCTGGCACATAGTATGAGAAATAGATCAGTTTTCATTTTCATATGACTATTGAGTTATGCCAATACCTTTCATTTCTATAGTTCATCTTTCCTCCCCACTGACTTAAGGTACCACCTTTTATTTTCTTTTTTATTGTATAAAAAAATAAGTATAGTTGACTTACAAAATTATATTCCAGTGTACAGCACAGTGATTCAATATTTTTATAGATTATATTCCATTTAAAATTGTTACAAAATAAGGGCTACACTTTGCTGTTCTGAACAATATATCCTTGTTGCTTATCTATTCAATACATAGTATCTTTTAATCCCATCTGTTTTGAGCTCCTTCCCTCTTCTCTCTCTCCACTGGTATTAAATAGTTTGTTTTCTATATCTGTGAGTCTGTTTTGTTATATACATTTTTTTTTAGATTCCACATATAAGTATAATATTTTCTAGGTCCATCCACATTGTTGCAAATGGCAGAATTTCATTCCTTTTTATGGCTGAATAATTTTCTTGTTTTTCAGTTGGTTGGTCGTGTCTGACTCTTTGCAACCCCATGGACTACAGCACACCAGGCTTTCCTATTCTTCACTATCTCCCGGAGTTTGCTCAAACTCATGTCCATTGGCTCAGTGATGCCATCCAACCATCTCATCCTCTGTCACCACCTTCTCCTCCCGCCTTCAATCTTTCGTAGCATCAGGGTCTTTTCCAATGAGTCAGTTCTTTGCATCAGATGGCCAAAGTATTGCAGCTTCAGCATCAGTCCTTCCAACGAGTATTCAGGGTTGATTTCCTTTAGGGTTGACTGGTTTGATCTCCTTGCAGTCCAGAGGACTTTCAAGAGTCTTCTTCAGGACCACAATTAGAAAGCATCAATTCTTAGGGTCCCAGCCTTCTTTATGGTCCAACTCTCACATCCATATATGACTACTAGAAAAACCATAGCTTTGACTATATAGACCTTTGCTGGCAAAGTGATGTCTCTGCTCTTTAATACTCTGTCTAGTTTTGTTCATAGCTTTTTCCCCAAGGCTTCCCTGATAGCTCAGTTGGTAAAGAATCCACCTGCAATGCAGGACATACTGGTTTGATTCCTGGGTCAGGAAGATCTGCTGGAGAAGGGAAAGGCTACCCACTTCAGTATTCTGGCCTGGAGGATTCCACAGACTGTATAGTCACAGGGTTGCAAAGAGTAGGACATGACTGAGTGACTTGCACTTTCACTTTCTTCCAAGGAGCAAGTGTCTTTTAACTTCATGGCTGCAGTCACCATTCACAGTGAGTTTGGAGCCCAAGAAAATAAAGTCTGTCACTGTTTCCATTTTTTCCCCCATCTATTTGCCATGAAGTGATGGGACCAGATGCCATGATCTTCTGTTTTTGAATGTTGAGTTTTAAGTTAGATTTTTCATTCTCCTCTTTCACCTTCATCAACAGGCTCTTTAGTTCCTCTTCACTTTCTGCCGTAAGGGTGGTGTCATCTGCATATCTGAGCTTATTGAGTCTCAAGATTCTCCTGGCAATCTTGATTCCAGCTTGTGCTCCATCCAGCCCAGCATTTTGCATGATGTACTCTGCATATAAGTTAAATAAGCAGGGTGACAATATATAGCCTTGATGTACTCCTTTCCCAATTTTGAACCAGTTCATTGTTCCATGTTGGTTCTAACTGCTGCTTCTTGACCTGTGTACAGGTTTCTCAGGAGGCAGGTAAGGTGATCTGCTAGTCCCATCTCTTTAAGAATTTTCCAGTTTGTTGTGATCCACACAGTCAAAGGCTTTAGTATAGGCTGAGCAATACTCCATTGTATACATACAGAGAGCTACACATAGAGAGAGCTATAGATATAGACGGAGAAGGCAATGGCACCCCACTCCAGTACTCTTGCCTGGAAAATCCCATGGACGGAGGAGCCTGGTGGGCTGCCGTCTATGGGGTCGCACAGAGTTGGACACGACTGAGTGACTTCACTTTCACTTTTCACTTTCATGCATTGGAGAAGGAAATGGCAACCCACTCCAGTGTTCTTGCCTGGAGAGTCCCAGGGATGGGGGAGTCTGGTGGGCTGCCGTCTATGGGGTCGCACAGAGTTGGACACGACTGAAGTGATGCAGCAGATAGATACAGATATGCAACACATCTTTATCCATTCATCTGCTGATGGATGCTTGGATTGCTTCCATATCTTGGCTATTGTAAATAATGCAAGTATCATTTCAAATTAGTATTTTGGGGTTTTGTTTTCAATAAATACCCAGGAGTGGAACTGCTGAACCATATGGTAGTTGTATTTTTAGTTTTTAGAGGAACCTCCATACTGTTTTTTTCAATTGAGGCATTGTAGATGTACAATATTAAGTTGCAAGTGTATAGTACATTCACAATTTCTAAAGGTTATAATCCACTTATAGTTATTATAAAATATATTCCCCATATTGTATAATATATCCTTGTAGCTTATTTATTTTATATAGAATACTTGGTATCTCTTCATCTCTTGTCCCTAACTTGCCCCTCCTCCTTTCTATCTCCCCACCGGTAACCACCAGTTGTTTTTTTAATAATTTTATATTTACTTTTGATTGTCCTGGCTCTGTCCCTGCATGCGGCTTTCCCCAGTTTGCAGCGAGTGGGAGATCCTCTCTAGTTCAGTGTGCGGGCTTCTCATTGTGGTGGCTTCCCTTGTTGCAGAGCATGGGCGCTTGGCTGCCTAGGCTTCAGTAGCTGTGGCGCACAGGCTTGGTTGCCCCAGAGCATGTGGGATTTTCCTGGACCAGGGATCGAACCTGAGTCCTCTGCATTGGCAGATGGCTTCTTGACCACTGGACTACCAGGGAAGTCCAACCACTAGTTTGTTCTCTATTATCTGTGAGTCTTTCTTTTTCGTTATATTTACTTGATGTTATATTTTTTTAGTTCCACAAATATAGTATTTGTCTGTGACTTAGTTCACTTATCATAATTGCAAATAGAAAAATGTCACTCTTTTTTTATGGCTGAGCAGTAGTAATAGTTCATTGTGTATATATACCACATCTTCTTTATCCATTTATCTGCTGATAAACACTTAGGCTGCATCCTTATCTTGGCAATTATAAATAATTTACACTTTACTGGTATATTTACTACTATATTTGAATCCTTTTACCATCTTGTATACTTTTTATTTTTCTTAACTTTCTATTTTCTTGTTTTACCTTTTATCCATTATTAGTTTAAATGCTATATTCTTTATATTTATTCTTTTAATAGTTACTCCAAATATTTTAACATATCTACTTACTAAAGTCCCAAATTAATAAGACTCTTTAGTCCCCTCTTGAACAATTCAAGGGCAGTACGACATGTTACCTCTCATCAACTCCTTTCAAAAGTATATGCTTTTGTTACCTGGTGTTTCGAAGCCTCTCTTTGACTTCCTGAAATATATTTAAAACATGTTTAACATGTTTATATTTCATGCTAATAAATATCTAGGTTGTTTGTGAGTATGATTCTCCTGTATACTGTTTCTGATGATTTGATCTCACGATATCTTATTTCCCTCTTGGGTTTGTGGTTTTTAAGTGTGAGCTACCGATAATCTTTGTGATTTTATCTGTGGAAATTCTTTTGGTACCTAGATTGGAGTTTCACTCTTCCAGAAGAGTGTGTGTTTGCTTCTGCCAGTCATCTGGGGTCACCACCTACCTTGGTCCACTGTAAATTAAATTCCTACTTGCAGTATTTTGGACCACCCAATTAGTATAAATTTGGGCCAGAAACCTCTATAAGGGACAACTTGTTAAATATTTTTAGGTTAAATTAAAAGTCCTTCCTCCATCCAGGGCTAAGGCCAAGAAAGGTATGTTCCCTTGCTGTTATTTCTGCTTGGTGTATTTATTTGGTATTCACCCTTACACTGCAAGTGTAGCACTTCCGAGGTCCTCACTCTGGGAGATCTCAGATCTTTCTCCCTTGAGCAGGCCCTCCTCTACCTCCTGCACTCATCAGAGTCATCAAGAAAGAGACTCAAGGAGACCAAGTCTCAGCAGACACCTGCAGGGTGGAAGATGGCTTCTGTCTTACTTGACTCCCAAGTTTTGAGCTTTCACATCCCTTTTGACCTCTACATATTCTTTCGTTTCTTGCCTCTGCTCTGTGCATGTAGAAAGCTATTTTTGACCCTCAATGATAAAGCTAACCCCAAAAGTACTAGGTAAGTTAGCAGGATAAAAAATTAGCATATAATAATCAACAGCCTTCATATATAAGAACAATAACCAAGTAGAAGACATAATGGCAGAGAGAACCCCACTTACTAGCAACAAAGATTAAATATGTAGGGAATAACCTTAACAAGAAGCACACTGAAGCTATTCAAGGAAAATTTTAAAGCCGTCCTTAAAAGGCACACAGATAGACTCGAAGAGTAGAAATACACCCCCTGTTCTTGGATAAGATGATTCAACATTGTAAAGATGTCAGTTTTCCCTGTTAGTTAATAAATGTAACATGATATAAAAAATACCAACACATTATTTTTATGGCGTAACATGGGTTGATACTAAAGTTTATATAGAAAAACAAACATGTAAGATTAGGAAAACACTGAAAAATTATGACGGGACTAGCTCTCCCTGTGCTGTAAGTTTTCCATAATTGAAACAGTGTGGGACTGCGCTCAAGTAGACAAACAGACCAGTGGAACAGAAGAGAAAGTTCAGAAAGAGACACAGATGCATGCAGATCCTGGGCTGAACCCTTAACCAGAGAAAGAACGCTATTGGCAAAAGTGGTGAAATTCAATGAAGTATGCTGCTTAGTTAATAGGGTTGTGTCGATGTTCATTCCCTGGTTTTGATACTCGTATCTTGCCTACGTAACATTAGAAACTGGGAGAAGGGCATACGTCAATTCTTTGTCCTATTCTTGCAATTTTCCTTCAGTCCAAAATTATTTAAAAATAAAACGTGTGTTTTTTAAGGTTTTGAATCCCGGACCTGAGAATATAGAGAGAAGACTGAGTCACAGTAACGTGGCACACTACAAAAGGGCCACTGGCCACCACTGTTGGCCAGAAGCACTTAACTGGCTTTGCTGTACACAGTTCCAAAGGGTTCAGCTCCCTTGATTTGCTTATAGCATGCTATCAGTAAGATGAAAATTACAGATCAGCACTTAAGTGTGGGCCAGATGTGTTGTTTCATCCTGTGGATGTTTTCTACAGCCTTGAAACTGCAAAGATTGTGAAGGTCCCTGATCTAAAAAGTGGGACAGGATCAATACATTTACTGTCACTACTGAGAAATAAAGCCTCAAATGCATAACTGGTGGTTGACAGCAACGACTCTTACTGAGGAACAGTACTAGGAATTAAGACCATCACATTGTGCTTTAAATTCTACCAAGATAAAATTTAAGTTGACTCAAGTTGAATAACTTCGGACCGGTATCACCAACAGAACAAGTAAGGGAACTGGACAGCCATGGTATAAATTGGTATTTCCAATTAGGTTCAGTCCTAAGTATGTCAGTAGCTCTTACAAATAGGGGGACCTGAACATATTTCCCAGAAGATTAATTAAGGAGGTGCAAAGCAGTTTGTATCTCAGTCCCAGTGCTTTGCTCACACAGTGGGCCCGGTGCTGCAGGGTTTCCATGACTGCACAGAGGACCATCACAGCTCTCCAAATCAACAAGCAAGCCCGTGTCCACAGAGCTTGCTTTTCTGTCTCCTGCCTACTGTTCCCTGCTCCTCTGTATGCTTTATATGTCAGCCTTGCCAAAATACTTGCAGTGCTCTCTACCTTTGGATGGCCTCATCCTCTCTTAACACTTCCTTATCCTTCAAGATCTGTTACAGTATTTTTTTAATCCTCCCTCTGTTCATTTTGAGTTGAGTCACTTGCTCCTTGCTGCCAAAATACCTTAATATTCTTATCTCAAAGTCACTCCACATTGTAGTATTTGCTTTCCTTGTCTCTCTTTCAGAAGACCACGAACTTCGTAACAGCAGAAATGCCT
Organism: Bos grunniens; assembly: GCF_055505025.1. Taxonomy (NCBI): domain Eukaryota; kingdom Metazoa; phylum Chordata; class Mammalia; order Artiodactyla; family Bovidae; genus Bos; species Bos grunniens. The sequence continues at coordinate 15,753,414 of NC_141174.1, forward strand.
TCCCTCTTTGCTCCCAGCAGAATGGTTGGCATACAATGTGTTCTATACACATCTATGGGGCTTCCCAGGTGGGCCTTAGTGGTAAAGAACCCACCTGCCAATGCAGGAGACGTAAGAGACAAGGGTTCGATCCCTGGGTCAGGAAGATCCCCTGGAAGAGGGCATGGCAACCCACTCCTGTATTCTTGCTGGAGAATCCCATGGACAAAGGAGCCTGGTGGGCTATAGTCCATAGGGTTGCAGAGTCAGACATGACTGAAGCGACTCAGCAGGCAGCAGGCAGGAATACACATCTACTGATTGAAAGGACGTGTATGAAGGCCAAGACTTTAAAGACAGCTATTTGACCAGCAGTTCCATAAGGTTAGCAAGATGTTACAGTCCCCCACTGCCTTTAACAACTCAAAGCTGTGCTCTCCTGGCTTAGGGATCAGTTTCGCTCTGGCACACACGGGACAGTACCTTTTTATAGCCATTGGTTTGTTAGGTTTTATTGACGTGTGCTCCTGTCACTTTCAAAAACAAAAGTAGGTCAGTGTAGGAGGTGCCACAGAAGCTGGCTGTCTTCTTTCAGGGTCATAAGCACAGAGGTTAGACCAGCTCGTGTACAGTTGCTCTCACAGAGGAACAGCCCACCAGAAGCAACACATAAGTGAAGTAAAGGAATCTCACCAGACACCCAGCCCTGGGCCCAGAGGCACAAAGTTTATTTCAGATGTACATGCCCACAGTTCATTGGTATTGAAAAAAGGGGCAGCATAGGGTATTGGTTGGGAATAGAACCTCTAGCACAAACAGACTTAAATTTGAATTCTGGCTGATACTTAACCAGTTATGTGACTGAGTAAGTTAATTAGAACTGTAAGTGTATTTTGCTGCTTTAAAACAGAGATAAAAGTCCCTGTCTTAGAGTTGCTGAGGATTAAGGAAGATGCTGTTTACAAATAGCACATAATACTCAGTAAACAGTCACCATTATTAGGAGGAGGGGGACAATGGGCTCTGAATAGTAGTCTACTGGTTTCCAGCAGAGTGTCCAAGGGACCCAGAATGTCCTGCTTTGTGGCAGCCACCCTCTTCTCCAAGAAGTCCCTGACGAAGCAGGCTTAGTGAGTTCTCAGTAATGATCGGTTCTATCAGAGAACAGGGCAATGATTCTAGTGGGCCTCTGTCATTCCTATCAGCTGTTCGGTATCTAACCTGCCCTCCTGTGTTTGGGGGATTCATTCATACTCAACAAAAGCTAAACATTGCAGATAATTTCATTCTCCCTTCCTGCAGTCAGGACACAGGCACCTGGCGACTCATCAGACCTACCTGTCCCAGACTTTAAATCAGAAGCTAGTGATATGAAGAAGCCAGAAACATACAGAGTCCCTTCTGGTGAGGGAGGAACCCCTGCACAGAGATCCAGAGGCATCACGCAGTGATGTGGAAAATCAAGTTCCACTTCCTCATTAGTAAGGATAATGCCTGAGACTCCAAAAAGTTGTTCTCTGAGAAAGGAAGCTCCAACAAGGCACCCAAGGTCAAAAAGAGGTGACGAAATGAGTCTGTCTCATCCCTGAAACTCAAACTAAAATCTTACCAACAGCAGCAGTAAAAATAGACACCTTGAGATGGCTTTCCTTATGGATGGTAATTATCACTGAAAGAACGTGCGTCCCTCCTATCAGTGCTTTAAGCCAGCACATTAAGGTGGCTTGGCAAAGGAAGTCATCAGCACATGACTATTCCTCAAGTAAAGGAGGTAAGGGCAGAGGCAGACTTTGAGTCTGTGTTGGATTGACCTACCGACCAGTCTGCCCGTCTGTGGAGGCTGAGACAGTACAGAAGTAGGAGAAAGATCAGGAGAGCAGGGTCAGAAAAGGCAGAATTCCAGAAAGGAAGCAGTTACGTGGTATCAAGACATCAAGAATGTCTCTTCACATGTACCCCAGCGTTCATTACAACACTGTTTCCAATAGCTAGGACATGGAAGCAACCTAGATGTCCATCAGCAGATGAATGGATAAGGAAGTTGTGGTACATATACACAATGGGATATTACTCAGCTATACTATACAGAGTGAAGTAAGTCAGGAAGAGAAACACCAGTACGGTATAGTAACACACATACACATATGGAATTTAGAAAGATGGTAACAAGGATTCTATATGCAAGGCAGCGAAAGAGACACAGATGTAAAGAACAGGCTATTATTGGACTATGCGGAAGAAGGCAAGGGTGGGCTGATATGAGAGAACAGCGTTGAAACATGTATTCTACCATATGTAAAACAGATGAACAGCCCAAGTTTGATGCATGAAGCTGAACACTCAAAGCTGGTGCTCTGGGACAACCTAGAGGGATGCGGTGGGGAGGGAAGTGGGAGGGGGTGTTTGGGATGGGGGAGGGGGTGCGGGTACTCCCGTGGCTGAGTCGTGTTGATGAGTGGCAGGGGCCACCTGAGTCACGTGAAGTGATTGTCCTCCAATTAAAATTGTTTTTAAAAAAGCGTCTCTTATGTCTCCTGCATTGGCAGGCGGGTTCTTAACCACTAGCACCACTCGGGAAGCCCAAAGATCAACCTAAGGACTAAATTTTGGCAACTAGAGGTCATTGGTGAACCAGGCAAGAACAATTAGAACTGTTCAACTGGTGAGGGTGGCAGCCAGGTTTTAACATGTTTGCTCTTAGCCCCAGGGGCACGTTGGCAGCACAACCTTGTTTTAAAAAGACTGTCCCACCACCACCCCATTCCTGTGTAACTGGCCTGTGTTTCAGTTGAGGGAATTAGGGGGGTTTTGTTTTTTTTTTTTAATCTCCCCAGATGATCCCAGTGTGCAGCCAGGGTTAAAAACTACTGCTTCAGTGGATTGAGAATTAACAGAAAGTGCAGGAAAGGGCAGTACTTTTAGTGCTAGTCAAGAGGTTCAAAGAGTTGAGGAAAGGTATTTTTGTTTGAAGGGGAAGTCTTTGAAGGTGTTTAAATGCAAAGCTGTACGTGTCAGGAGTGAGAAGTTGTACTGAGCAAGGCATTTGATCTAGGGAGAGGCCCTGAGTGTAGGAGAAGGGATTCTTAGGGGCAGGACAGGCATTTCCAAGACAAAGAGGAGGTGAGGAAGGGTGTATGCGAAGGTGTGTAAGTGGCCTTTCCCCCTCTAATGCTCTACTATCTCTTAGGGGAAGGTGAGATTCCCAGCTGGGAGTGAAAGGTGGGAACTCAAAGGGTTTAAAATGGTCAGTTTGTGAGAGCTAGTGACAACAGGTGGGAGACTGAGTAAGACAAATATTTAGAGCAGTTCAAGTTGTCACCATGATTTGGCGGTGACAGATGTTTCATGGAGAAATACATGGCCCACTGTGGGCAGTGGTGGGGGGCGGGGAGGGGAGGTGCAGGGAGCAAGGTGTAGAATCTATACCCAGTGAAATGAGTTGACTTTCGTCATCAAGGCCGTTGGTAAGTTCTTGGATAATTCCTTTTTCAATTAAACATTTGCATGAGGGATCTGCAAGGGTCAGAACTCACTTCTAGGGAAAGAAAACATTGATTTTCATAACTTTTTATGTCTTTAAAAATTTTTATACTCCAATACCTTGATAAAATCTAGTAAAACTACCATGTTTAGCCAGAGGTGCTTTTTAACTAGTTTTCAAGATGGAAAAAGAAAAATTATGTGATGCTTTAAAACACTACAAAAATTGAAAGGCGAGCTAAACAGTCTATTATGCATGTGTATTAATCGTGTTTTTTATTTTCTATGTATTATGATGTTTTGACATCTTAAACAAGGTTTCTGGATGGGGAGACTGCCCCTCCCAGGGCTGGCCAGTTCTTAGACCCAGCAAGGGACTCAGCATGCGTCTGATGTGCAAACTAACCAGGTCCATGGAGACATACCTCCTCCCTTTGACCTGCACATCTCAGGCTGCAATCATCCCAGGCCAGGCATCCAGCAACTGGAGCCTACAATGTAGCCTTAAGGACGGGGAATTATTGGGAATTATTCACTAGCCATTCCTAAACTGTTCTCCCTGCCCTGCTTTGCCTTTCCCAAGAAAACCCCCATCAAGGCCCTGGCCTAAAACTATCACTTGCTCCCATCCTCTGCTTCTGACCCAAACTTGGTCAGAAGTTTTGGTGTGGCCCTGCCTGGCAAACCATGCCTCTTGTTTCTAGGGAAACTAACATTAGACTTTTCTTTCAGTGGCACTGACCTCTCTCCATGTCATCACTCAGTTGCATTTATAAAGATCCAGGCACAAAACAGGAGCATCAGAGGAAATAGAGAACTCCTCCATAGCTACACATCTTCCCAGAAAGAACTCTGGTTCACAGGCTTTAGTAATAAAAGTCAGACCAAGGCCAATTCAAAGAAATAAAATCTAAAGAAAAAATGGCCATGATTTCATTTCAAAGCTTTAAGATTACCGTCTTCGGAAACACTGACTAGAAGTCAGCCAAAGAAAACATATAACACGCTGTTCCTACTGGTCCCCAAGCCCTGTGGAATCACTAGATGAAATGTAAAACAAAGACAACAGAGTGTGATTAACTGGGATCACTGAAAATTGATTTTTACATGCTCTGAAGTACTGAGATTAATTCCCAGCAAAAGACAACCAATAACCCAACAGGTATTTATTACACAATAGCTATGTATTAGAGGTGGATCCCCCCCTTTTTTTTCATTTTTGTGAGCCACACTTTAAAGGCTTCTTCATTATGATGCTGGAAAATACATGACATTTTCCCATGAAACCAAGATGTAATGAACAGGTATCATAAAATCATGGGTGGCACTATCTTACACAAATGTTTTACTGTCAATGGCGAAAAACAACTTATCACTCACAGACTAAAAATCCAGTTGTATTTTAATCCACTTTTTAAAAGAGCTGTTTTCCATCCATCTAAAAACGACCTCAATGACATTTTTCTCCACATCATCCTATCTCAGTATTTCCAGATCTTTTAGGACCTTGAGGGGAAAAGTATGGTAAATAAAGACATTTAATAGTTTCTGCAAAGAACCATACACAAAACATTTCTATACTTATGGAGGAAAGTATAAGAGCACCTCAGAGCTTAGGGGGGATACCAGTATATTAAAACACTTCTTTCCAACTACGGCAAAGCCTGCAGTTCTAACACATCATGTGGAATCCCCTGGAGGGTTGGGCCTCACCCTCAGCTTCTGATTCAGCCGATCTGGTTGGCAGAGAATGTGTGGGTGCTGTTGGTCTCAGGGTCCTAGTCCGCTTACCCCATGCGTCTCCTTCTCTTCTCCTCACCTTCTCACTCTGGATCTTGCCAATATCCTTTTCCTTGGTGAACATCTTCAGGACCTGCCCCACTCTTCAAATACTGTGCTTAAAAAATGTATTCCTCACATTTGGCAGTTTTACCTAGTGCAGTGGCAGGAAAATGTCTTCTTCGGGCCATCGAGTTTGTTTTGCTGAGCTTCTTACAAACTTGATAATCCACACTCTTCAGCCAAGATTATTTGATATCCTTGTTTCTTTTCAACGTTGCTATCTGTAGGCATTTGATGTTCATGTTTTGTGACCTCAACGAAGATGAAGGCATCACTGGACCACTTGTGTTCAGTGCTAACAGCTGCTGCTGCTGCTGAGTCACTTCAGTCGTGTCCGACTCTGTGCGACCCCACAGACAGCAGCCCACCAGGCTCCGCCATCCCTGGGATTCTCCAGGCAAGAACACTGGAGTGGGTTGCCATTTCCTTCTCCAATGCATGAAAGGGAAAAGTGAAAGTGAAGTCGCTCAGTCGTGTCTGACTCTTTGTGACCCCATGGACTGCAGCCCACGAGGCTCCTCCATCCATGGGATTTTCCAGGCAAGAGTACTGGAGTGGGTGGCCACTGCCTTCTCCAAGTGCTAACAGCAGAATCCACCAGCTTCCTCACCTTCCCACTCTGTGCCAGTTTTCTAACGGGGTAGAAACCCAACCCGAATGCTGTCATGTTGGTCACTCCACTCACTGTCATGACTAGAGTGGGAGATCAGGAGATAAGGAAATACTGACAACTAAAATGGGCAGTAACCAAGGAAGCAGCTGACAGTAAGAGCAATCTGCTTCCACCACCCCTCCCACCATCATACGGACCATGATACAGTCTATAAACTACGCCCCAAATAGAATGTAGCCACAGCTGCCGGAGAACGTCACTCTGCTCTCATCCCAGCTCAAGGTAAGGTTCACCAAATATAGAATGCTGAATACGGATTCTAACACTGAGATTTTTACCTAGCCTGATCCCCAGGAAACAAAAGCTTGTGGCTCAGAATCATGTAGTAAAAGCCAAAATAAAGCAAAGACTTGACACGAATCATGCATCACCAGGAGACTTTGCCTTAAGCCAAAGTGGGGAACCCATCACACCAGCCATGACAGTGCTCACCTGGCTTCCTTGCTCAACACTGTGATTTGTTCGACTCTAGACGACTTCTGTGATAACTCTGCTCCTGTACTTGGAGCATCAAAACTTGCTGTGCTGTGGTCTAGACTGTACTTCTGGTTCCAAAATGCAGCGATATCTCAGATTCATCCATTTGGGATTCAGAAATAGTTTAATTACCTGTCCAAGGTGTTGAGCTGCACTTAGCAAAGGATGCCATAAACATCACCGATTAAGAATCTTTATTTCAGCTTTTGGTCATTTTGTTGCCAAAACAGGTCTTTTTGCAGCCTGTCTGTACAGCCCAGCAAAACAATGTCACCTGAAATTTCCAATTATGCTTGATTTCTATAGAATTCAAGGCCTATTTATCAAGAACACACCACTCAACAAAGATCATACTCTGCTCCTCCAAATTTGGCACCAAAAACCAGCTACTAATTTCTTCTGAATAGTTATCAAAATGCAACAAAACTTCGGATGCAAATGAAGTTGTTCCCTTTAAAACACTGAATCTGAAATATAATCTTAAATTCCCTTGAACCTGTAAGCAGAACTATCCTTTATGAAAGATGCTCAGGCAAGTAGACAATGTCTTGACTTTCGTCCATTGTGAAAAATACCCAAGACTAGGACCTAGACAGGCAGACTATAGCATGCTGGGATAAATCCGAAACCTGAAATAAGGAGGAACTGGGGAACTCTGCTTCAGTTATTACTTTTGAGCAGATCATACATATGTGGGCTCAAAAATTATCCTCAAAGGAAGTCAAGCTATTATCTGGTTTTCTTCCAAGAGATTACAAAACTTGATTTTGAAATTATTTTTTTGTTGAAAGGTAACAGATTTTTCTTAATTTGTAACATTACACACTTTGTTGTATAAAAAGGAAATTCAAAGCTTAAGATTCAAAATACACTTGATTCTAAGGTTAGTCCTCTGGAATGGACTCATACAAAAAACAAGCAGAGTAAATCAGTGAGTCTTCTATAAGCATGCTCATGCAGCAGCTTTAAAGAAGGAGCACAATTTACAACCCTGTGTTGGAATGTATTTGTGTGCTTAATGGCTATTCTCTTAGGCAATTAATTTTCTTTTCTGCTTATTACATAAAGGTAGATATGGCATTTTGGGACTTCCTGGTAGATCAGCTGGTAAAGAATCTGCCTGCAATGCAAGAGACCCCCGGTTCAATTCCTAAGTCGGGAAGATCCCCTGGAGAAGGGATAGGCTACCCAGTCTAGTATTCATGGGCTTCCCTGGTGGCTCAGACAGTAAAGAATTCAGCCACAATGTGGGAGACCTGGGTTCGATCCCTGGGTTAGGAAGATCCCCTAGAAGAAGGCATGGCAACCCACTCCAGTATTCTGGCCTGGAGTATCCCCATGGACAGAGGAGCCTGGTGGGCTACAATCCATGGGGTTGCAAAGAGTTGGACATGACTGAGCAGCTAAGCACAGCACAGCATGGCATTTTGGGGTGCTCCCTGCTGAAAGTATTCAAAATATTCAGGAAAGATTGATCAAGAAAGAGGATATACAGCTTGTCTGGCATACTGTTTCAAAAATATGAGTCTCAGAGTGACTCAGTTCTATTAATGAAAAACAAAAGATTATAACCCAGGACTAAGAAAGTCTGAAAGTCTGGGATTTTAGTCTTGGCTTGATTATGTGATTTGGGGCAAGTCACGAAGTTCTGTGACTATTCTTAACCCTATAAAATGTAAAAGTAGTAATCACCTACCTTTTCGTCACAGAAATATTTAAAATGTAAGTAAAGCTGTTCATATAAATTACTTTTAATCATAGGTAAAAAGGAGAATTATTAGGTTATATGTCATGAAGACAAAGATGCTACCCAAACTACAGAGGTCTCAATAGGCCATTATCGCAAGACTGATCTCTGCATGAGCCATGGAGCTTACTGCAAAGAAAATACAAGTATTATGTTCGTGGATTTCTCCCCGAAATCCAACAAATTCCATTAGAGATGTGTGCCTCAGGACACTACTGGGACTAAGTAAGAATGCACATATGACAACAAAAAGCTACCTTCATCACTGAAACAACAGAGTAGAACCACTTCATAGTCAACAGACATTGTTCCCTATACTGATGGGTGCAGCCTAATGGCAAGGAAGTACACGCGCCACCACAAGGGCACCTGGGCGGCTCCCAGGGAAGCTGGGCTGGCTTGAGCACTACTCCTCACTCCAATCTCCACCTGCCCCTCGCTCCGCAGGATCCCTTGTTACGGACAACGGCCAGGTTCTCAGTCTTCGATAAAGTGCTGCGTAAACAGCTTCCGGTCCCCCTTTCCCACCAGATTCACACCCACCACACTGATATGGCCATTCTGTAGCTACCACTGGTGAGGAGGACAGTTTTCAAAGGACTACGAGAGCGCGGCCCACCCTTACGTTCTGTGTGAGAAGAGGCACAATGGCGCTTCCGGGAGAGGAGGCTCTGTCCCGCCAGGTGCCGGAGTGCGCGCTGCTCCAGAGCGCCACCAGAGCAGTGGGCACTTGAGAACGGCTCCTGCGTACTGCAGAATAAAAGCACTCAATTTGTACCGAAAAAGAGCCCTTCTGCCAACCAGGTCCCAGGATGACAGACACTCTTGATGATACTTTTTTAGAAAGGGTGGCTTTTCTCCAGTAGCTGTAGGCAGTCACGTATTCCTCATTTTGACAAAGGATCATCCAACTTCAGGCATGGCTGTATATATAACTCCACAGGCAGCTAAGCCGTCATAAACACGCCAAGTATAAAGTCATGTTGAAAAGACATTTTTCCTCCCCAATGTATGGCCCCAAGAAGCCATTATTATAATAGAGTATGAATTTCTGCTACAGGTTATTGACCTATAATACTAACAGTAAAAGTCTCGTTTAGTACATAAAGGCTTACACCATGACATGAAGTATTTAGACACAATCCACCGACTATTTTAAATTCGCTGTACACCTAAAGGACCTTCTTCATTACACCCATCTGTATGTATATGTATAGAGGTCCTCTTTGGGTAGAACACAGACTTTGGAGATGAGGCAACATACAGTGCAGCTGCTGGCGATGCCAACAGGCCATCTAGAAAAACAGAGTAAGTTCCCAAGGCCCGTGCTGCTGGTGGCTCTTCTGAGGCTTCAAGTTAAGAACTTTCTGGATTTATCTTATTGGCACTCTGCTTGAATAAAGACCAAGCTCAAAGGCAAGCCTTATCTCCTGCAAATTAATTCCACACACAGGTCTTAACTCTGTGTTTGGAACTGACTGCAAATTTAGAACTTCCTCAAATGGTATTAAAAGCACTACACAAAAAATACGCAAAAGCAGGTACTGGTTTTTCAAGAAAAACAGGACATATCTGCAAAAAATCAACAGCTCTGTAAACAGAGCTGTAGGTAACTGTTGGGACAACAACAGCAATTTAACATATACAGCATTGGATGGCCTTTTTTAAAAAAACTGCTGTCTCAATCCTTTATAATAATAATAAAAAAAAAGATTTGCACAACATGATTTTCTAAGAGAAAGAGTTCACTTCTTTGTTTGAAGAGGAGTCAGTCTGATGGTGAAAGGGCTGGGAATGTCAATTAAGATATGCAAGACAATATAATACAAAGTCTGATATTTGTTTCAACAACATCCAGTCAGCTCCTGGTGGGTGAAATACTGCGTTCTAGCTGTATCCAGGGCTCTTTTCCTGTGGCATTTTAAAAGACGTAGCTGCAGCTGAGTCAGTGGCTTTCTCTGCCGCAGAGGTCCTGACCAGCCACTCCGAGTCTGGAGGTCTGGGGGCCTGTGACGCTGCTGTAGCTGACTCCACTGCATCCATGTGAACTGGTAAGGGTGTTACGGTTAAAGTAAGGAGGAAAAAAGTCAGAGAGACAAATTAGAACAAGAGGCATGTCAACACAAAACTTTCGTAATCCTCATATTTTATGTCCTATTAAACCAAGCAGCTACATAGGGTTTCTTTTTTTTTTTTTTAACCAAAAACTAAAGGCAAGATTTAAGTATGATAAGTATTTCTCCACATCAAGAAATAGGTTTAACTGAACAAATGAATAAATTCAGGACTACAAATTCTTAATGTACTAATAACCACTTATGAAGCATTTATATGCCAGGAAGTATACTATATAAATACTGTATACTTACAATCTTATTTCTTAATGCAAACTCTTAGAAATAGGTATTGCCATTTCCCTTTTTTGGGTCAGAAAACTGAGGCATAGAGAAAGCAGATAATTCATTCAGAGACACGGCTGTTTAAGCAGCAAGACTCAAACTCATATACTAGACTCCAAGCCCTCTGCTCTTTTTATAATGTTCCATGCCTCCAATATGACAGAGTCACCAATGAACACTGAACAGTAAGGCAAATGGTAGAAAAATTACACAGCCGGGCCCTGTTTTCAGCACGGACATTAAGACATTCTGGACAGGATGACACTGCTTGTGCAGGGCTGTCCTATTTCTTTTAGGACACCTACCCTTCCGGACCCTGTCCTTGAATGCTCAAAGCATTCCCAGTCACTGTGACAACCCAACACTGCCCCCACATTTGCAAATGCCCCCTGAGCAGAGGAGTACAAACCACCATTACTCTACTGAAAACAAATATACACTAAAATAAAGCAAAATATTAAAAATTTTCATTTTTATCCTGTCACAATAATTCTACTCCCAGGAATATAATCTAGAAAAGTAATTTTCAAATTATGGGTCACAAAACCAATGTAGTAGGTCATGACAAATACTTTTTTTTCCCCCCTTAATGAAAAAGAACAGAAAATATCAGAGGGAACCCAAAGGTTTATTTCAGATTTTACAGGTACACCCAATATATATTCAAACAAATTTCTTACTGTGAGTTACCAAGAAAAAAAATCGAAAGCTATTACTCTATGGCACATATACAAGTTTTTTAGAGGGCAGTAGTTTTCAAACATTTCAGAACCTCAACCCCAGGAGCAAGAAATACATATGACATCACCACCCAAATCTCTCTTTTTCACACACAAGTACGCATGCTCATTCACTCTTATTTAAGTGAAAATAAATTTCATAAAAACTGTACCTACCATTACCCCAAGGTCATCAACCACAGGGGAAAAACTATCTGAGGAAAACTTTTTGTGTTGGCTACATATATATTTTTTTATTATGGCAAAATACACACAAAATATACCATTCTAATAATTTCTAAGCATACTCCCCAGTAGCATTCAGTACATCCACACTGTTGCACAACCATCACCACCACCCATGTCCAGAACTTTTTCTTCATCCCAAATGGAAATTCTCTACTCATTGAACAATAACTCCCCATTCTCCTCCTCCCCCAGCCCTTGGCAACCACCATTTGTTTTATTTTCTAAGAATTTGATTTGTTTTAGGTACCCCTTATAAGCAGAATCAAATCGTATTCATCCTTTTGTGTCTGGCTTATTTTCCTTAACACACTGCCTTCATTCATATTATAATGTGTGTCATAATTTCATTCTGATAATGAAAGTTTTCAGGTTGAATAATAACTTGTTGAATGTATAGATCACATCTTGGTTGTCCACTCATCCGGGGATGAACATTTGGGTTGCTTCTACTTTTGGACTGCTGTGAGTAACGTTGCTATGAACAATGTTGCTATGAACACAGGTGTACAAATACCTATTTAAATCCTTGCTTTCAATTCTTTTGGGTGATGTATATCCAGAAACAGAACTGCTGGATCACAGGGTAGTTTTATGTCTAAACTTTTGAGGAACCACGAGATCTTTACAGTGGCTGCACTATTTATATTCCCACCAGCAATACACAAGCTTTCCAATTCCTCCACATTCTTCAAACAACGCATGCTGTTTTTTGTCTCTGTTTGCTTGTTTTGATACAGCCATCATAAGAACTGAGAAATGGCCAAGAAAAACTTTTGCGTATGTTCGCCCACAGAATGGTGCAATACTTTCCCCAGTAGCACAAACCAGCATGAGAATAAGAATCTGATTACGATTATCATAAGAATATGATTGAAATGTTTATCAAGAATGACTAACTGTAATATATTCATCATGCTCAGAAATGGAATACTATACATATGGCAATAATGAATGGATTCTGGTAGGATAAAATGTGAATGGAATCAAGAACTAGGTGAAACTTGTAACATATAATATGACATTCCACTTACAGAAGCTTCAAAAACATGTAAAACTAGACAATATACTGCTTAGAGATACATGTATCTGTTGTCAAAACTATTTGAAAACAACCAAGAATGACAAATAATTAACCAAAAATATATATTAGGAAAATATATTCCCACTCTCCTTCATAGAGTGGGAAGAAAATTTTTTAAAAAGACATTCTTTTTTTTCCTAAGGGAATCTTCCTGTTTGAATACTTACTTACTTGACTGCGCCAGGTCTTGGTTATGGTACTTGGGATCTTGGGTCTTTGCTGCAGCATGCAGTATCTTAGTTGCAGCATGTGAGATCTTAGTTGCAGCATGCGAACTCTTGCAGTTGTGGCATAAAAGATCTGGTTCCCTGACCAAGGACTGAATCCAGGTGGAGTCTCAGCCACTGCACCACCAGAGAAGTCCTGATGCTCTTTTTTGTAAAGTAGATGGTGGGTACATGGATACTTGTTGTATTGTTTTTCTTTACACCACGTATATATTCTATAAACGTTCTTTTGCGGACATTCAATATTTATCTTCAAAAACATTTTTAACTTTAAAAAATATTTAAACCTAATTAAAAGGCATAGTAGGCAATAAGAATCTGCCCCATGACTCCTGAGACAAGGGCCAATCTAAAATGGAAGTACTGAATCCAATCCCAGGGTTAGAATAATATTGAGAATAACTCTGTTTTAAAGATTCTATTCACTTAATTCATACATTAAATATCTAATGAGATTGTTCTATGTGTGGAGTGCTGTTTTTTAGATGCTGGGGGTACAGCAGTGAGTAAGACAGGTGAAACTTCCTGCCCTGGTGAATGCACTGCTGGCATGGCTGGCCTGGTATCTGAAATCTTAGACAACTAATTAACAGGTTAACTGTTGGGTACCCTTTCAAGGACACATATCCTATCCCAAGAAGGTCAAAAAAAGGCTCTTGGAAGGGCCAATGTAGTCAGGGCTTTAGGGACTTCCCTGGCAGTCCAGTGGTTAGGACTCTGCACTTCCACTGCAGGGAGCACAGTTGGGAAATTAAGATCCCACCCCTCCCCTCACCCCCACAAAAAAATAAGTCAGGACTCTCAACAGAACATCTTGTCATCCCAATTCTCCTTTACCTAAAGCTATATGTTTACTTTTTGGAAAAAAAAAAAAAAAAAAGGAATTTGCACACCCAAAGCTCTGATTTGCCACTCTAACAAAGAAAATCATCACAAGAAAAAGAAGTCTTGTTTCCATCTAAGTTCCTTATGCTTCTTATAACTACTTAGTCTCTCAAATTTTCAAGAAAATAACCCTTTTTTCTTTTCCAGTTGCATTCTTTAAGAACATACACAATAGCTGGTTCACTTCAGCATGGGGCAGACAGTACTAGAAGTCCCTGTTCTGGTGTATCAACCTTAAAAGCAGGTTAATACTCTTACTCACTAGGATCCAGGGTGGATCCCTGTGCACTAAGCACAAGCATGTTTTAAAGCCACAGAGGGAAGGGGAGTGGAGATGGATCTAACCAACGACCCCATGACAAGGTCCTTCTCCCTGGTCTTTGTTAGTATTAATACAAAAAGACAGGAAGGCACGTTTTTCCTTTTTGTTCTTCACCTTTCTAGTCTTATTAATATCTTTAAATCCAGTCAATTTCAACTCAAAACTTTCCACTAATGGGGGAGGGGGAAAGGGAAAAGATTTGTGGCTGCATGTTTAAGAAAGAAGCTGAATTCATCACGGTGACAGGGGAGAGTGTTGGCAGAGATCTGAGCTATTTATTCTTTTAGGAAAATCCTATAAAGAATGACACAAGGAAGCCTCTATCTGCAGTCTTGTTCATCACACTGGTGAAGAGTCCGATAACAGATGTATGCAGGAGCGTGATTTAGTGCCAGGAGCTGGCCCCTGATGTGTATTAATACAGCGGCAAAGCGGAACGCACCTCTCTTCATCACTCATTTCTATAAAAGAGGTGGAATCCGAGATGGCCCGATGTTAGGCAGAGCAAGCCCATTTGTTCTACTGACTGATGGCGCGGGCTTGGGCTATGTCCTTCACCTCCATGGGGCACTCAGGTTGTGGATAGGAAAAAAAAAAGAAAATATTCAGTGAAGCAGGCCTTAGTCAACAAGTGAGAGGAGCTGGGCTTAGCAGGGGAAATGTTTAAGGCTCAAGTCTTCTTAATACCTCCCAGTACTTTCCTGATTTGAATATGGAGTACGGATTGTGAACTCTTCTCAGCAGTTCTGCTCTTATCAGCAATTAAAAGTTAAAAACATAAGCTAGACATTAAGGGGGAAAAAAAGAGCAACAACAAAAAAAAGAACAAAAAAGAGGGGAGACTACATTTCACTGTCTCTACTAATTCCACAGACTGGATGAAGACCTGGGTTTTGACGTGGAGTCATGGTTTGGAAGCAATCCTGTCATATATAAGACCAAACGCCTGCAGTGTTTAAGAGGGCAGCTTGAGAGTCATAGGGAAACTGGACTGAATCTTGGTCTACAATTTATGAACCATGTAACCTCAGTGACTATTTTAACCTCTCTAAGCCTCAATTTTCCCGTGTGTAAATTGGGAATAAAAAACAGCATCTCCCTTATTAAGTTGTTGCAAAGATTAAGTGAAATAATTCAGACAAAATGTTCAGTTCATGGCACGGCCATGTGAAAACTCGCTTAAAAAAAAATCTTCCTACAACCATCAGAACTGTGATTGAGACTATTCAGTATGAACCACTATCAAGTAGCCATCCAAACAGAAGCTCACACAGGTCAGTTTCAGAGTATGCTGAAACTTACTAAGTTAGAGAGAGAGCAGTTTCTATCTGTCTGAGGTCTACTCTTTTACTCAGGTATCAAGTGCTCTGATCTATATATTATTGGGCTGGACAAAAAGTTCGCTCGGGTTTTCCCTTAAGCGATAATGGAAAAATTGGAATGAACTTTTTGGCCAACCCAATATCTATTTTCTGAAGAGAATAAAATAATTTATGATATACTCAATTCCCTCAGAGTGAATTCACCACCAGCAAGAAAATAACCATAAGTACTTCTGATAGGTCCTATAAGCAGATACGCTCTTTTTAACCAGAGTAATTTATCCTAAAATGTATTACAATGTATAAAGTATTTCCAATGATTACTAATTACATTTAATTATCTTAACTCCAAAGAAAAATATCTACAGACACCCAATATTCTTGATGATATAAATGATGATATAAATATATAATCATCTCCCTTTTTTCATCTAAGGATAACATACATACAGAGCACCTAATCAATGAATCTTTATATGTGCATATACTCATGTAATCCCCACCAAGTTCATGGTATAAAGCATTTCCAGCATTGCAAAAAATTTTTTTATGTCATCCTCTGGTCCCTACCCTACACTGACCGTAACTACTATTTTGGTTTCTATAACTAGTTTTGCCCAGAAAACTTTTAAGTTTTAACTTGAAAACTTAATTAGGAATTTCATGACTAGAAAAATACGAGCACTCTACTAGACATTAGAACAGTGATACGTATTGTACTGTACACAAACATGAAAGTAAAAAACCCGTGCGGCTCCTTTACTACTGATTAAGCTGCCACCCTGCCAGGGTTTTCATTACCACACATCTAACTTCCTGTCTGTGCTGCAGCAGAAGTGCAGATGACTCCAGATTGCCGACAGTGAAACACAGGCATTCAAACTCAAGAAAGCAGAAGACAGTGAAAAAGAACAGACTTTAGGGTCAGAGAGACTTCAAGCAAATTACTTTTCACATTCTCAGTTTTCCCATAGAAAATGGGAATAAAATGACCTACTTTCTCATAAAGGTGACATGAGAAGGTGTATAGAACATATAATTTAGTGCCTGACACACAGCAGGTGGTCAATGAAGGATAACTACATATCTAATTACCGGCATTTGGGCTGGACAGCGATGCCGTGGCCACAGGTTTCCGTTTCCTCTTGATGTCACGTGAACATGGGGGCCCCAGGTGTATGTTTGCCTGTCTGCAGATACGAGGAAGAAAAAATACTGCTTAAGACATTATGTTCAGCCCAGATGAAACCCCTCACCCACTACACACATACACTAACAAAATGGGCACCACCCTTTGCCATCAAGTGTCAGTACAAGATTCAGAATTAATCCTAACTTATTCTTTACACACAATATATACCCATTTTAAACTTATTACCTGAATTCAGAACAGACATTCAAGATTAATTTCAATAAATATGTGCTTCATTACATGCTGGTTTTGTACAATTATTTTTCATAAAAACCACAATTGTTCTAAACTTGTTAATGAAATACTTACTCCCAAGTGGTAATATATTGAAAAGTTTAATGCTGCATGAACACAGATATTTGCATAGAATTTCAATAGCAGGTTTAACCCTTCTATCAGTATAAATCTGGATTTCTAATAGTGACTGTATCACAAAATTAGTTTCTGTGATTTTTAAAAATAATAATTTATGTGCTAATAATAGGTTCCCTGAAATAAATATTCAGCTTGTTTAAAAAAGAAAACAGTAAGAACTTCAAAGCTAGAAAAGCAAAAGATTCTCTGAAAGGCAGTGGACTTAACACTGAAATTTTTGGCAGGTTATTTTATATAATTTTTATTTTATATTGGAGTATAGTTGATTTAATATCTGTCAAGATGGCGCCCACCAGAGCAAGACCCAGTTTTACTCACAGCCAGTCCCTCCCACCAGGAAGTGTCTACAAGCCTCTTATCCTCATCCATCAGAGGGCATACAGAATGAAAATCACAATCACAGAAAACTAATCAAACTGATCATATGGATCACAACCTTGTCTAACTCAATGAAACTATGAGCCATGCTGTGTAGGGCCACCCAAGACAGACGGGTCATGGTGGAGAGGTCTGACAAAACGTGGCCCACTGGAGAAGGGAATAGCAACCACTTCAGCATTCTTGCCTTGAGAACCCCATGAACAGTATGCAAAGGCAAAAAGATGACACTGAAAGATGAACTCCCCAGGTCAATAGATGCTCAATATGCTGCTAGAGAAGAGCAGAGAGATAGCTCCAGAAGGAATGAAGAGGCTGAGCCAAAGCAAAAACAATGCCCAACTGTGGATATGCATGGTGGTGAAAGTAAAGTCCAATGCTGTGAAGAGCAATACTGCATAGGAAGCTGGAATGTCAGGTCCATGCATCAAGGTAAATTGGAAGTAGTCAAACAGGAGATGGCAAGAGAGAACATTGACATTTTAGGAATCTGAACTAAAATGGACCAGAACGGGCAAATTTAATTCAAATGACCATTATATCCACTACGTGGGCAAGAATCCCTTAGAAAAAATAGAGTAGCTCTCATAGTCAACAAAAGAGCCCGAACTACAATACTTGGATGTAATCTCAAAAAGGACAGAATGATCTCTATTTGTTTCCAAGGCAAACCATTCAATATCACAGTAATTCAAGTTTATGCCCCGACCACTAATGCCAAAGAAGCTGAAGTTGAACAGTTCTGTGAAGACCTACAAGACTTTCTAGAACTAACACCAAAGATGTCCTTTTTCATCATGCAAAATTAGGAAGTCAAGAGATACCTGGAGTATCAAGCAAGTTTGGTTTTGGAGTACAAAATAAAGCAGGGCAAAGGCTAACAGTTTTGCCAAGATTATGCCCTGGTTATAGCAAACATCCTCTTACAACAATACAAGAGATGACTCTACACATGGACATCACCAGATGGTCAATACTGAAATCAGACTGAATATATTCTTTGCAGCCAAAGATGGAGAAGCTCTATACAGTCAGCAAAATCAAGACTGGGAGCTGACTGTGGCTAAGATCATGAACTCCTTATTGCAAAATTCAGACTTAAATTGAAGAAAGAAGGGAAAACCACTAAGCCATTAAGGTACGACCTAAATCAAATCCCTTACGATTATACAGTAGAAGTGACAAATAGATTCAAAGGAGTAGATCTGATAGACAGAGTGCCTGAAGAACTATGAACAGAGGTAAATGACATTGTACAGGAGGCGGTGATCAAAACCATCCCCAAGAACAAGAAACACAAACAGGCAAAATGGCTGTCTGAGGAGGGCTTACAAATAGCTGAGAAAAGGAGAGAAGCAAAAGGCAAAGGAGAAAAGGAAAGATATACCCATCTAAATGCAGAGTTCCAAAGAACAGCAAGGAGAGATAAGAAAGCCTTCCTAAGTGATCAATGCAAAGAGATAGAGGAAAACAATAGAATGGGAAAGACTAGAGATCTTTTCAAGAAAATTAGACATACTAAGGGAACATTTCATGCAAAGATGGGCACAATAAAGAACTGAAATGGAATGGATCTAACAGAAGCAGAAAATATTAAAAAGAGGTAGCAATAATACATAGAAGGACTATTAAAAAAAAGATATTAATGAACCAGATAACCATGACGGTGTGATCACTCACCTAGAGCCAGACATTCTGGAGTGTGAAGTCAAGTGGGCCTTAGGAAGCATCATGATGAACAAAGCTAGTGGAGGTGATGGGATTCCAGCTTGAGCTATTTCAAATCCTAAAAGATGACGCTGTGAAAGTGTTGCACTCAATAGGCCAGCAAATCTGGAAAACTCAGCAGTGGCCACAGGTCTGCAAAAGGTCAGTTTTCATTCCAATCCCAAAGAACGGCAATGCCAAAGAATGTTCAAGCTACCAAACAATTGCACTCTTTTCACATGCTAGCAAGGTAATGCTCAAATTCTCCAAGCCAGGCTTCAACAGTCTGTGAACTAAGAACTTTGAGATGGTCAACCTAGTTTTAGAAAAGGCAGTGGAACCAGAGATCAAACTGCTGACATCTGCTGGATCATAGAAAAAGCAAGAGAATTCCAGAAAAACATCTGCTTCACTGACTACGCTAAAGCCTTTGACTTTGTGGATCATAACAAACTGTGGAAAATTCTTAAAGAGATGGGAATACCAGACCACCCTACCTGCCTCTTGAGAAACCTGTATGCAGGTCAAGAAGCAACAGTTGGAACTGGATATGGAACAACAGACTGGTTCCAAATTGGGAAAAGGAGTACGTCAAGGCTGTATATTGTCACCCTGCTTATTTAACTTCGATGCAGAGTACATCATGCAAAATGGTTGGCTGGATGAAGCACAAGCTGGAACCAAGACTGCCAGGAGAAATATAAATAACCTCAGATATGCATATGACACCACCCTTATAGCAGACAGAGAAGAACTAAGGAGCCTCTTGATGAGGGTGAAAGAGGAGTGTGAAAAAGCTTAAAACTCAACACTCAAAAAACGAAGATCACGGCATCCGGTCCCATCACTTCATGGCAAATAGATGGGGGAATAATGGAAACAGTGACAGACTTCATTTTCTGGGGCTGCAAGATCACTGCAGATGGTGACTGCAGCCATGAAATAAAAAGACACTTGCTTCCTGGAAGAAAAGCAATGACAAACCTAGACACTGTATTAAAAAGCAAAGGCACTACACTTAGCCAATAAAGGTCCATACAGCCAAAGCTATGGTTTTTCCAGTAGTCATGTATGGATGTGAGAGTTAGACCACAAAGAAGGCTGAGCGCCCAAGAATTGATGCTTTTGAGCTGAGGTGTTGGAGAAGACTCAGAGTCCCTTGGACTGCAAGGATATCAAACCAGTCAATCCTAAAGGAAATCAACCCTGAATATTCATTGGAAGGACTGATGCTGAAGTTCCAATAATTTGGCCACCTGATGCAAAGAGCAGACTCATTTGAAAAGACCCTGATGATGGGAAAGACTGAAGGCAGGAGGAGAAGGGGATGACAGAGGATGAGATGGGATAGCATCACCGACTCAATGGATGTGAGTTTGAGCAAGCTCCGGGCGATGGTGAAGGACAGGGTAGCCTGGTGTGCTGCAGTCCATGGGGTTGCAAAAAGTTGGACACGACTGAGTCACTGAACAAGAAATAGTTGATTTACAATACTGTGTTAATTTCAGGTGTACAGCAAAGTGATTCAGTTATACATATACATGTATGCATTCTTTTTCAGATTTTTTCCATATGGCTTATTATAGAATATTGAATTCTCTGTGCTATACAGTAGATCCTTGTTGATTATTTTATATACAGCAGTGTTTATATGTTAATCCCTAACTCTTAATTTATCCCTCCCCCCAACCTTTCCCCTTTGGTAACCGTAAGTTTGTTTTCTATGTCTGTGAGTCTGTTTCTGTTGTATAAGAATAGTTCATTTCCATCGTACTTTAGAGTCCATATATAAGTGGTATCATATATTTGTCTTTCTCTGACTTGACTCAGTATGATAATCTCTAGGCCTATCTAGAGATTATGAAATTATGAAATTATGAAATAATGCCTGCTACAAATGGCATTATTTCATTTTTTACGGCTCAGTAATACTCATTGTGTGTGTGTGTGTGTGTGTGTGTGTACTGTGCGCGCGCGCACAGTACACACACACCTTCTTTATCCATTCCTCTACTGATATACATTGAGGTTGCCTCCATGTCTTGGCTATTGTAAATAGTGCTGCAAACAGTGCTGAACACTGGGGTGCATATCTTTTCAAATTATGGTTTTCTGCCCAGGAATGGGATTGCTGGACCATATGGTAATTCTATTTTTAGTTTTCTGAGAAACCTCCATACTCTTTTTCAGTGGCTGCAATAAGTTACATTCCCACCAACAGTGTTAAGAAGTTTCCCTTTTCTGCATGCCCTCTCCAGCATCTGTTATCTGTAGACTTTCTAATGATGGGCATTCTGACTGGTGTGAGGTGGTATTTCACTGTACTTTCGATTTGCATTTCTCTAATTATTAGTGATGTTGAGCATCTTTTCATATGCTTTTTGGCCATCTGTATGTCTTCTTCAGAGAAATATTTATTTAGATCTTCTGCTGATTTTTTGACTGGGTTGTTTATTTTTTTGATATTGAGCTGCATAAGCTGTTTGTATATTTTGGAGATTAATTGCTTGTTGGTCACTTCACTTGCAAATATTTTCTCCTGTTCTATGGGCTGTCCTTTCATTTTGTTTATGGTTCTCTATGGTATGCAAAAGCTTTTAAGTTGAATTAAGTTCCACTTGTTTATTTTTGGTTTTATTTTCATTACTCAAGGAGGTGGACCCAAAAATATATTGCTGTGATTTAAGCCAGAGTTTTCTATGTTTTCCTCAGAGTTTTAGAGCATCAATATCTTACATTTAGGTTTATAATCCATTCTGAGTTTATTTTTGTGTATGGTGTTGGAGGATGTTCTAACTGTACACGTAGTTGCCTAGCTTTCCCCACACAACTTATGGAAGAGACTGTCTTTTCTCCATCGTATATTCCTGCCTCCTTTTATCACAGGTTGATCACAGATGTGGATTTGTTTCTGGGCTTTTTATCCTGTTCCACTGATCTGTATTTCTGTTTTTGTGCCAGTACCAATACCGTTTTGATGAGTGTAGTTTTGTAGTATAGTCTGAAGTCAAGGAACCCAATTCCTTCAGCACTCTTTATCTTTTTCAGGATTGCTTTGGCTACTTGGGGGTCTTCTGTAATTCCATACAAACTAAAATTTTTTGTTCTAGTTCTGCAAAAATGCCATTGGTAATTTGATAGGGATTGCACTGAATCTATAGACTGCTTTGGGTATACAGTGTTTTGACAACATTGCTTCTTAAGAACATGCATATCTTTCCATTTGTTGTGTGTCATCTTTGATTTCTTTCATCAGTATCTTATAGTTTTCAGAGTACAGGTCTTTTGTCTCCTTAGGTAGGTTTATTCAGAAGTATTTTCTTTTTGATGTGATGGTAAATGGGATTGTTTCCTTAATTTCTCTTTCTAGTCTTCTGTTGTTAGTATATAGAAATTCAAGAGATTTCTATGTATTAATTTTGTATCCTGCAACTTTACTGAATTCCCTGATGAGCTCTAGTAGTTTCCTGGTAGCCTCTTTAGAATTTTCTATGTATAGTGTATGTCATTTCCAATTTGGATTCCTTTTATTACTTTTTCTTCTCTGATTGCCATGGCTAGGAGGCTGGTATGCTATTTCATTTCCCTGCTTCCACCTTCCTCTCAACCTAGACAGATCCTATCCCTGATTAAAGGACCAAGCTGAGTCAGTCTCACATCTGCACACAGCTTTCCTTGAACACTCTAGGCCTCATCAGCCATGAATCATTATTTAACTGGTGTATATGTATCTGGTTTCTCTAAAGAGGCTAACATCCTTGGGAACAGGGACGCTGTTTACATTTATTTCATAATTTTCCAGTGACCTACCAACTTCAGCACAAGGCACACAGCTGACCCCCACTAAGTATCTGTTGACTAAAACAGATATGAATGAATAAAAGTTTAAAAAAAAAAACTTCTCAATTGTACACTTACGGGGGATTCAAACAGTAATTTTTTTTAGCCATGCCGCACAGTTTGCAGGATCTTAGTCCCCTGACCAGGGACCAAACTCTGGGCTATGGCAGTGGAAGCACTGAGTCCTAACCACTGCACCACCAGGTATTCCCTAAAATGGCAAATTTTATGTTATGATATTTTAATACAACTTTAAAAAACACAGCCAGAGTACAAAGCATATACAAAAGACTCCAATAAAATTATATCAGATGAACTCCTAATTGGTAGTCCTAGCTGGGGAATCAAGTCTCATGGCTTAACAGCCTTAAAAATGAAACCTCACTCAAATCTAAGAGAATCTAGTTAGCAAGGCAACAAGACTACTGTTGAATAGGCAAATTTTCCTATCCAGAGGTCCCCAATCTGGCAACTTCCACAGTTTAAAAACATATGGGCATGTGCACCCACATGCTTCCCTCTCGCCCTCACACACACATGTATACTCTCTCTCTTTAAAACAGCAAAAGCTTAAGAGTCAATTCAACTTATAAACAAGAAAAAATAAGAATTTGACTGAAACCATAAGAAATACTTTAGAATGCAAAGAACTCTACAAAAGGCAGATATTTGCAATATAAAGCCTATGGTCCAAAAAATTCCACCTAAGTCACCTTTTATTGATCATTCGCATCTATATGGCAAAAGACTATAAGTTAGGTACTCCATGAATAATTAATCCTGAAACCCCAAGTGAAAGGAAAGTATAAATGTGTAAAATAGCAGAAATGATCCATTTTTTATACCTTATGGAGTTCTGGGAATAAGTCTAAATCAGCATGCCGATTTAATAATAAGAAACACATAAGACAGAATGTCAGAGGTAGACAGGTCTAAATGTAGACATATCAATTGCCTTTGAAGTCAAAGACACAGGCAGAAAAGAAAGTGACACTACAAATTTTGTTTCTCCTCAAAACAGAGAAGTGTACAGAACAGAGCTTCTATTTTTCCCACAAGCAAGGTGCTTGAGTAAATACTATCCAAGCCCTTTGTTCTAGTTCAATCAAAAGTGAAAGCGAAAATCGCTCAGTCTTATCTGACTCTTTGCAACCCCACGGATAGCCCGTGGACTTCTCCAGGCCAGAATACTGGAGAGGGTAGCCGTTCCCTTCTCCAGGGGATGTTCCCAACCCAGGGATCGAACCCAAGTCTCCCACATTGCAGGCAGATTCTTTACTAGCCGAGCCACCGGCGAAGCCCAGCTCAATTGTGCTTCTCCTAAAGAGCCAGAGAAAGGGAAAAGTCAAGCAAAGGGAAACAGTTTACAGCCATGCTCCTTTCTTCTTTACCTTAAGCTCACTGAAGGACTCACTAAAATGTTTCAGATTAAACATTAACCCCATTTCTTCAAACTAAACAATGTTATTAGACATCAAGACAGTGGCTACCCTTGAGCTGTGGCTAGTGGAAGAGGGACAGCCACTAGAAAAGGCTCAGGCAACTTGCGGGATTCTTTCTGGGAATGTTCCATTTCTGGATCTAGATGCTGGGTTACTAGGATGTGGCTTCATGAAAATTCATCAGGTGTGTATTTCTTCGTACACTTCTCTGTACGTATATTATCCTTCAATAAAAACTTTTTTAATTAAACTTTTTTAAATTAAAAACTATTGCTTCTTCAAGGTCAATGTTTATGAAATGCTAAGTTTTGACAGATACAAAATAACAATGATAAGAAAAACACTCAAAAGGGCTTTAAGGTAGTAATTCTCAAAGTATCAACTTGAGCTAAACAAAGCAAATACTGCCTTTTATTTACACACCGTCCATCGTTTCACAGCTCTGTGTGCTTGATACATGTCAAGAAGATGGCTGAGGGCACGTATTATCACTCTCTATGGGCCTAGTCAGTAACATTTATCCCATATTTTCAAGGAATGACACATTTTGGAATAAAATTCTTTACATTTTAAACCATTTTAAATGGAAATGCAATGGTTTTTTAAATGCTTATTTTAGTAAAAATGAAAATAAGTATTACTTGCCTACTGTTCCGGAGAAGGCAATGGCACCCTACTCCAGTACTCTTGCCTGGAGAATCCTATGGATGGAGAGCCTGGTAGGCTGCAGTCCATGGGGTGGCTAAGAGTCGGACACGACTGAGCGACTTCACTCTCACTTTTCACTTTCATGCATTGGAGAAGGAAATGGCAACCCACTCCAGTGTTCTTGCCTAGAGAATCCCAGGGATGGGAGAGCCTGGCGGGCTGCTGTCTATGGGGTCGCATAGAGTCGGACACGACTGAAGTGACTTAGCAGCAGCAGCAGCCTACTGTTCTACACATAGTTATCCCCTGCAGTATATAGTGCAACATCCTGAGGAGGCCGCTGTGTGCTCAAGGTGGTCCTTGCAACACCTGCCCCCTGGGCCTTGCTTCCTGGATCCCCCACTGGTCTCTGCTCAGCGATGTTGAGGGCTTCGGGGTTAACTGTCCCTACGTTAGTTAAATGACTTCCGACTGCTAAAGCCTTCACCCTGTCACTTCTCTGCAGTAAACGGTCTACTTCTACCATCTCATTCCCACTCCTAATTGTTATACCTTCAAAATTCATAAATTCCTCTTAGGAAAGAACTGGAGGCTTTCTGAAACCAGACAACACAACTTATTTTGTCATAAAAGTATGTAGTTCTGTGTGGACTGTTTCCTTTCTACTCAGGAGGGGAGTTTTGCTCCTTTCACTGTTCACTGAATTTCTACCTGGTGGGGGAGATGATATGGTGGTGAATGAAACAGTCTCTTCCCTAATGGACTTTATAGCCTGGGCCCACTTCCAGAAGCACAGCTTTCCCAGTTACAGAACCTGTATAGAAAGGAACTGAGGCAGCCCTAAAGAGACGTCACGCTCACTCCTAAAATTCAGGTTAGTGCTCCTTCCCTCTTAAAACATTTCTCTTAAGGCCATTTCCAGGTGGGAGAGTCATTTCATAAGAGGCAGAATAACTTCACAACTTAGGGCTGAGTAACAACAACAAAAATTGTGTTGTTTTCACTCTGACAACGTCGCTGTCTCCCAAAACAGGGACTGAAGAGGGCCAACACTCAGGTGAGGAGGCATCACAGAGGGCCAGGGAGCAGCAGGGGCTTCCCCTTCTCCTGGCACGCAGACCCCGATCCTTATCCACTGAGTGGCAGAAAATTTAACTACATTTCTTTTTTTAATTTTAACTCTTTTTTTCCTTTTAAAGAGCAGTGCAAGTTGCTTTTGTATGGTGAACCATGTCCTGTGCAAGGAGGGAGGGAATCTTTCAATTATGCAGAGGCAAAAAAAGGCTAAGTACTAGTTAAGCTAAAGCCACCACCAAGTTAAAACTCCCTTCTCAACTGAAGTGATATATGGTTATGTAAGAAGCTTTTACAAAATACACATCTCCCACCACGCAGGGATGGAAGAAGAATCTGTAATATGTTTATTTTGAAATTCTACCTCAGGTAATTCTGATAAGCTTCTACCTACTGTGAAAATTACTGAGCTAAAAAAAAAAAAAAAAACCTCCCAAGGCCAAGCTAGTCCATAAAATAGATCTAAATATTTAACTTAAAGAATAAGAGAGTGATTAAATGAATATAAATGTAGATGAAAAATATATTTATTATTCCCCAGTATGCAAGCAATTAACCCAGAGGAAAGACAGGCCACGTTCGCTCTATTCGTCTGATCTGGGCCTCAGTGTTCCGGGCACTGCTTCTTTCACAGCATGAGTGCTGGGTCAGAACTTCTCCTAAAAGCATCACATTCAGCAGCATTTGCTGAAAAGCTCTGGGGGTGGTGTGGGTGGAACGAACATTAAAAACATTAAATGCACTCTTTAAAAATTCTTACTTCAGGAAAAAAAATCACTAAATTCACATTGTAACTGTGAAGGTGAATGCTGAAGATTAAAAATTAATTGAAAGAGTATTCTGTATATTCACACGTAAACACAACACGTCTATTTTATTTTTTACTGCAGGTAACTGAAAAGATCAGGTGAGTTGTTAAAACTGCAGTGTTACTTAGGAAACTGGGCAGGTCACTATGTCCTTGGGGCAGGAATGTACTTTTAGGGGAAGAAAAACTTACTTTGAGAAATACATGCATGTTTAATAGAACCAATGTTGGCAAAAAATAAATAAATAACTGAAGTGACTGCTTTAGATTTAGAACAAAGAGGTTTAAAGTCATTCCTAAGGAAAGAGAACAGTCTTCTGTCAACAGCAAGCTAATTTTTAAGGAATGGTTCACCTTCAAAAAGCACTCATTTTAAAAACTCACTGAAAAGTTCATGTTTTGGTATGAAATAAAAATAAAATTTATTTTAAAAAGATATTTATTTGCTGTACTTCTCCTTTAAAAACACACAAATAAGTAACATCAGGAAAAAACTATTGATATTTCTAATGACCAAAGGTCATATACATCATATATTCCAATTATTCTCCTCAATTACTAATCTATTCACCTCAATTATTTTTAACAAAAATTTATGAAGGCCTACACTGTGCTGGGTACAGAGGTTACACACAAAATGACTGAGCCAAGGGCCCGTCCACCAGGAGCTCACAGCAGAGGGAGGGAGGCCGACGCATAAGGCGATACGAGACACTGAGCTGTAATCAAGGAGCAAGGAAAGTGAGAGGGGAGAATGAGGGAGAAGAGGAGGAAACCTCAGGAGTACAGACCCCTCCTCACATGTGATTTTACCTTCAGGGTTACGTGACATTTATTAGACACCCAGTCGGGGAAATATATCTTCACAGACTTGCACATTTGACAGGACCCAGGCCTATGACACTAGAAACAGGAGTGTCGCAGTGAGGAGAGAAAACCACCTCCCGATCAGAGGACACAAAGGAGGTTTTAGGAAGAGATCCTGGCAATCCCACTCATGTTTTCACTCAAACCAAACCCTCAGCAGTTTGTGACAAACTGCTCGCCAGCACCTGAACATTCTCTGTAATCTACTTACTTCCCTTTGCTGGGCGAAGGCTGGCATCTCATGCCACCCACAGGAGTAGAACAGTTCCATATCCATTGGAAGGATGGGTATATTACAGTAGCAAAACAAGAGAGAGAGAAAATGCTTTCATCATTCCATACCTGGCAGTAAGATGCCAGCTGGCTGAGAGCTGCTATAAACAAGACAGTTCAACAGAGGACAAAAGATTCCAGAAGTGTTCACTACAGAATTCGAAGTCCCGGTAGGAGCGGGCAGCCGTGTGGACAACGTCACAGCACAAACACTTCCTAACACAGGACTGAAACCAAGCGCTGAAGAGGTGAGCGAGAGCTACTGTGCACCACAGCATCCCCAGCAGAGAGAGGACTAATAAAAGGTTCTTTCCCCTAAGCCCCGAGGTAAAACCTGAGGCTGTTTACTATGGCTCCAAAGGTCAAAATTAATAGCATGAATTGAGTCTTCTTTTTGCTCTTTGAAACTCCTTGTCAAGTGGCACAGCCAGCTGGGCACACAACTCTGATATGCAGATCATAGCGTTTTTGAACAGATAAAATGAATTACAATGAGTGCAGACTATCATATTTCAACTAACAGGAAGGTCTCTCTCTCTTTCACCCAAGCACTGTCCAAATGCCTTCTCTTATAGTCCACTTGGGGTCATTTTAAACACCTCAAGAATCTATACTAAATATTCATTAGCAAATGACTCTGGAAACCAACTCAAGGTTTGTAAAACTGCAGTTATCCTTAGAACAGGGTAGTGTAGTTAACTATATAACAAAAATAAGTATTAGCTACCAGTATGCTAAATATTCAAGTATATTATTTCATTTTGATCCCGACCAGCCCCCAAAATATTGATATTTTCATTTTCAAGGTGAGGAAATTGAAGTATGGGGAGGTTAATTCTTTTGCCCAGGTAAAAGCCAAGACTCCTATCTGAGTCTGCCTCAAACTAATATGAGATTAAAAACTTAAAAGAAAGAATAAAAGAAATGGTGATACACTACAAAGTGATCACCCAAAATAGAGGAAAGATCAGGAAAGTCAAAGAAACTCAAAACTGCCTCAAGATATTCAAAAACTACAACCGGCGACTTGTGCATCATACAAAGAGATGTAGCAATTTATAAGTTCCAGTTATGGTTCTCTAAGACAATAATGGTTTTAAAAAAAAACTACCTTTCAATCAATAAATCTCTCATTTTGGAAAAAGCTGCCTACAGCACTAGTTCCTTATTACCATTCTGGGACTGTGTCCTTGACAGCAAAACCAGCGCTTCTACCAGAACACCAATCACACCATCTGCTGTTTGAGCAGCAGCAATTCTTAGCACCGGCCCCCGGTCTTACTACTTTAATAGCAACAGCCCAATACCAGCAACCAAAGCAACCAAACCCAAACAGCTGGCTTACGAATTTTATCTATATACACCCTGCCCACGATCCAGCTACCCACACACTCACCCATCAACTCTGCCCATTTGCCCACCAGTAAGTGCTGGACCCTACTGCTCTCCTCCTCACCTGCAGCAGTTCTCCAATGCTAAGAGAACCCAGCATTGTCCCTTCCGTACAGAACTGTGCTCACAACACCCAAGCACAGGACAATTGTGAAATGGGCTTTCCTGTTAAGTAAATTACAAAGCATCGGTCGTAAAACCATATGCATCTCGGGCAACAGTTCCCAAGCCTGGCTGCATGTTAGAGACACCTGGGAGCTCCAAAGCACTGCCAGTGCCCGGGCCTCATCCCAGGCCAATTGGATCAGGATCGTGCCAAGTGGGGACCAGCCTAGATAGACTTTTTTTTTTAAGCTTCTCAGGTAATTCAAAAGTACAGCCAGGGCTGAACACCAGAAAACTTCAGTATTTCTAGGGCAGTATTTCTGAAAACCTCTTAGCCCACAAATGAATCAGTGGTACAAAGACCACACAGGTTCGCTCTCACTGCACCCGCCATCTGGGTGGTATTAAAATGACACATTGATCACATTTCTCTTAAAATCACCTCCCCATTATGTCTTGTTTATGGCAATGGAAAGCTAACAAGAGAGTACCTTGAGGTCACTCACTGTCCCCCAGCAGCCCCCAGGCCTCACTTGGAGAAGGTGAGGAGGTGCTTGAGGAACCCTCCCTCTCTTGCAGCTGAGTATTTGGGGGGAGTTGAACTGGTCCCATCCAGGCAGGAAGCAGCCTCAGCTCAGTAACCTGACAGGAGGAAACCTGCACAGTTCAGGCATGATCATCAAACTCTTTGTGCTCTTACAGGAGAGTAATTATAGGCATGTGAAAAAAGGGAAGCACTCCCCGAGGAACTCTTCCTCACATGCTTCCCAAGAGGCAGTAGGGCCATTAAAAATTCCATGATGAAGAGGAAAAACAGCCTGGGAACAGCCAGGAGGCAATACAGCAAATTAATACACCAGGCCTCCTCGGGGAAAGCTGTGATAAAACAGGAAACACTTCTCTCTTCGCAAAATAAAATTATACCGCTAATGATAACATAGTCACCACACACACACGCACAAATCGTTCTAATGATGGGTGTGAAATTCCCAATGCTGCCCAGATGCTTTGAAAGGAATCTTTACAGCAAATAAGATGAAACAAGAAAAAGACAAAATTTCCATTCGAAACAATTTTTAATGTGGTCACTCACCTGCCTCTTTCCTGCCACCACTGCTCTTTAACATCCTTCCCTAGGTGCCAGGTTTTGTTAAATGGTCCACTCTTTGCAAAGCCCACCATCCATTTCTGAATCTGATAGCACCCGTCAGCCACACTGGAGCTAGGCTGCTCCTTCTCTGCTGACCCCTTGCCAGGCAGGGACCTTGCTGTTAAGGAAAACAGGGAGCCCCGTGGGAAGTGACTCATCACCCACATTTCCTAAAACCTGTGGAGGTCACTTGTGCTGACCATTTCCCACAGATCGGGGGTTCCCAAACTTTATTGCTCGTGCGCCCTCAGTAAAAAAAATCTGAACACTCCTTATATATGTAATACATACACATAAAAATATGTGCTGCTAGACTAATATATGTATAACTTAAAAAAAATTTTAAAGCATAAGATAATAAATAAATGTAAGTTTAAAAATGTTCTTCCCGTGCCCCAAAGAACCTTCATGTTTGCAACCCCACTTTGTATCCACTGACCCAGGAATGATGCCAGGCAGGACAAGCATGAGCTGTAAGTGTCCACACTCTCTCATCCTGCTTTCAGCAATAGTCTGAAGCAATAAGCACTATTTCCACAGAGCTGAGTGCACCAGAAACACAGCCTCGGCTTCCTTATGTTTCCAAGTCTGCACGGCTTGGAAGAGAACCACAAGCACGGCCGGTAAGAGAACAAAGATAATGATGTGGATAATGAGATGCACAAAGAAACACGAAGCTCACACCCACTCCAACCAGGATGAGGCCTTAGAGGCAATAGGAGGCCTGACAAAGGCATGGATACACCAATCTCAGCACAGCTCAAGGCAGCAGAAGTCGGGGGAGGAGGACAAATAGTCCACTTTCAGTATCTGACATGACATGGTTTTACTCACAGAGTCTTCCTGAAGAGCACACGTGGACATT
Source organism: Bos grunniens (assembly GCF_055505025.1). Lineage (NCBI taxonomy): Eukaryota > Metazoa > Chordata > Mammalia > Artiodactyla > Bovidae > Bos > Bos grunniens. The sequence goes on from NC_141174.1 coordinate 15,784,932, forward strand.
ATTTTATTTGGTATTAAAACAAGTAGCTGGAGGGCTGCTTTCCTATGGACTGAAATTTCATCTTCCAAGACAGCCTGAGCACTACCACCTCTAAGAAAAGCTCCCTGAGCCTGAGTGAGGAGCTGCTCTTCTGAGTTGCTATCACTCTGGTGCACACAATACCTGTCATTCCTAACTGTAGTTGTCCATTTCTACACCTGACCCTCCCATGAGGATATAAGCTCCTTTAGGATAGTATTAAATATTTAAACAAAGTACCTGGCACATAATAAAGTGTAAGGAAGTGAAAGTGTACTCAGTTGTGACTGACTCTTTGCGACCCCAGGGACTGTAGCCCACCAGGCTCCTTTGTCTATGGGATTTTCCAGGCAAGGATACTGGAGTGGGTTGCCATTCCCTTCTCCAGGGAATCTGTCCCACCCAGGGATTGAACCCGGATCTCCTGCATTACAGGCAGATTCTTTACCATCTAACCCACCAAGGAAGGCTTCCAAGGAAGGCTTCCCAGGAAGGCACATAGTAAGGACTCAGCAAATGAATGAATGAATGATGGCTAAATAGCATGCGACTAAGAAAAGGCCTTACAGTAGTTTACTAATATCCCCTAATTTTCCAAGCTCTTACTTAACACCATGCGTGATAGTCTCTTTTTTCAAAAGATTTTTCCTACTGAAATACTACTTTTCCAGTAAGAGGTCAGGCAGGCGGTTATAGTGCAGAGTTCATTATTATAGGCCATAGCAAATATCCTAACTATATCCATGAAAAAAATCATTTCTTTGTGCAGCCTGCCCCCCAAATCTATGAATATATCCACTTAACAATGTGTTAGGAAGAATAAAGAAAAAAAAATCATTGGAACCTTGGGAAGAAATTCTTTGTGCCACGAGAAATAATAAAAGTTCTATGGTTCAGCCTATTAGCTGCTCCTTATGCACAATAACCCACTAGGGCATGCCATCATAGAAACCATATTTACTCTGCATTCACCCAACTTGAGAGAATGTATATTCAGAGGCACTGATCTCATTCTGCTATCCAAGTGCAGGATTTATCCTGACAAATTCATACTGAATGCCCTGTAAGCGCCAGACACTGTGTTAGGCGTGGGGGCCGGACGTATCAGGGAACAAGACAAGGTCCCAGCGCTCTGAAGCTTATAGTCTAGTGAGAGACAAGGGGAAAAGTAAGAAGAAAAACAAAACAACAATAAAGTCATTAGAGACTGTAATTAAAGCTCTAAAGCAAAGAGAGAACGAGCGGTGAGAGGTGCAGGCAGGCACTTTTACACAGGATAGCCGGAGGGGGTCCTCCCAGAGGAGGCGGCCCCAGCTGGGGTGAGAAAGAGCCAACCACAGGAAAAGCTCTAAGACGGCAGTCCAGCAGAGGGAACACGTGTCGAAGGTTCAGCGGCAGGAAAGAGTTGTGAATCTGAAGAATAAAACAGAGCTCCCAGGCACAGCTGGATCTCTCTCTCAGTGAGGAGGAAGCAGTCTATGAAAGGAGGCTGGACAAGAAGGCAGGAGTCAGATCACAGAAGATGAGTCAGAACTTAGGTCAAAGCTGAGGTTTTAAATCATACAGTAAGCCATGGGACCACAGGAAAGATAACTTCAACACTCTGCCTCAGTTTCTGCCTCTCTAGAACAACTCCTGACCTCAAAAAGTTGTTGAGAGATCAAAGTGGACAGTATACACTAACATACTTTAATCTGAAAAGGCTTATAAAAGGACAATAGTATCATCTAGAAAAGACAGTCACTAGGACACAATTACCTGGCAGAGCAGTGCGCTGGTGAACACCTTCGGTGAGAAGCGTCAGCAAGAACATCCAGGGAGTAAAGGGGAGAGAGAGGATTAAACTGCAGAATAAATGAGATTATTTCAGTAAGGCTTACATGAAACAGACCTGATCCTAAAGGGCTACCTGCTACTTGCTTACTTTTCCCCTTTGATTATTCAACTCTCCTGTCACACCACAGACACCGTTCAATCAATCTGTGCACAGTCAACAGTGTACCCACAAATGTAGCGTAACTAATCTAGCCAGCCTCAAAAACAGGCTAGTCCTTGGTAAGCAGCAATTTTTCAAAAACTTCTGATACATAATAATTACTTAAGCGGCAGAATACAGTACTTTCTAACTGACATAAAGGGAACTTATGCCTACTGATTTGCAGCCCTTGTTCCCAAGAATACTAGCATGAAATTACCTTGTCCTTATCCTGGCAGATGTTTCCAGTGAATAACTGGTTAGCACAAACCAGCAGCAGTGTAGTGGAAACAGAACTAGATTAAGAATTAGAATATCCAGCGTTTAGTTCCAGCCTACCACTGAGTTGTCATATACTAAAAACTACAAAATCTCTTTGGGCTTTACCATCCTCATCTGTAAAACAGATGTATCACTATCTGTCTTACCTATTTCATGGGATTACTGTGAGGGCTACATAAAATATTACTTTTGGTTTAAAGTAATTTCAGTTTCTCATCTGTAAAACACCTATTCACCTCAAAAGGGGGTTGTAAGGATCAACTGGGAACTACATAAAAGTACATCACTTTATGTCGGCTAGCCTTCTTTGGATTTTTTTCTACAGTAAATACTCCCCCCGCCCCCACATTTCAGAAATAAATATATATGAATACCAGAAGAACAGTGAATGGTGTTAATCATCTCAAAAGAACTTAAAAAGTACACAAATTAAGCAACTGTCTGTCAGAGGTTCCAGTTCCAGTGCTGTATGACTTTGGGCAAACGGTTTAAACCTCGTTTGTACATAATCCATCTCATCTGTAATTAACAGATCTGGATGAGATGATCATCATAGGTCTCTCTGCCTTTAGATTCTGATGCAAACACAATTAATACTCTAGCGTAGCAGTTTCCAAACTGTAGTCTCTCACATTCCACCTTAATGACTATCTACCGATCACCTGCTCTACTACTTATTTCATATTTTCCTGCATATTAAGCTTTACTCAGCATTGTCATCACTATATTTCTGTGAAATAACAAGTTTGATAAAATGATTACATTTTTCTAATATAAATTATTGTAACTAAAGTAAAAACTGTGGATCCACATGCCATCTAAAATTATATAAATTCATACCAGTTAGGTCTAACACTGTTCTAGTTCATTTTGAAATAGTAACTTCAAGGCGAAAATGCCAAGTCTAAAAAGTATTACCAACTTATTAACAAGATAATAAGCAGAAAAACCAAAAAACCTATCAGTATTCGTCTATTTTACAACTAATCATCAAGATGAAACAAACTCTCTCGCAACAAAACACAAAAGGCTAGGACATTAAAGGAACACACTGAGAGCCACTGTCAGCAATTTTAAAATCAGGACCCTTATAAAGGCCTAGATACGCCGAGGGCCCCTCAGGAGTAGCCAGAGAAAAGAGTAAGAGGCTCTAAGGCCTCAACCCCATTTCAGCCAAAGCAGCTCTACCTTCCTCTGCTTCAAGTGTTTAGGATTCAACATTGCATTTCTCAGCATGGGATGCTAATACTGAACTAAAAAATAGGCAAATGAAGTTCATTCTGATTTTTTACTGCAAAGTTCAAAACCAGAATAAAAACTGGATTCCTATGAAATACGTCACACGTAATAAACGGAAGACCACAGCTGAACCTAAAAAGGTGAAGGGACTCTTGTTCCTACTAGTGGATACTAAGATACTTGTGGAAAACAGTTCTCCAAGAAAATCAGAATAACATACGGAACACGAGCCTTACCTCATGTGCACAAGCAGAAATGTGAGGAAAACCAGAAGCCAAGGCTTTATTCTTTCTAAAGAAAAGGAAATCAAATGATGACAAAGAAAAATAATCTTACCTGATTTCGTTCTCTTTTCCCAGCTGATGGTAACCAGAAACTACAGAGAGGGAGAGAATAAGAGGAAAGAAAACAATAAAAGAAGTGGTGAGTGAAGTTGCTCAGTCGTGTCCGACTCTGCGACCCCATGGACAGTAGCCAACCAGGCTCCTCTGTCCATGGGATTTTCCAGGCAAGAATACTGGAGCGGGTTGCCATTTCCTTCTCCAGGGGATCTTCCCGACCCAGGGATCGAACCCGGGTCTCCCGCACTGTAGGCAGATGCCACCAGGGAAGTCAGAGAAGTGGTACGAACATTATTAGAGACGAGAAGATAAAAAAGATATTGGATTAATGAAGTGAAGAAAAAAGAAATGAGGGGGAAAAAAGGAATCAGAGGAGAAAAGGAGACATTAAATGTGTATGAACTTTTTTTTTTTTTGCAGAAAATGACTCTTCAAAGTAAAAAGTCAGGATACAGAAGACTGGACACTAAAACAACTCAAGGCGATGGTGTGAAACCAATGCACTCTCAGCTGTGCGGTGAGAACAGGATCCCAGTTCAACAAGGGCACAGACCACAGCTTGTCAATTTTATAACAAACAACCAGGCTGGAACGATACAGGATCACAATTGGACACTGACCATGACACAAACTAGAGACACCAAAGAGCCAACTGTGTTAGGGGGTAAGGCTGTCACAAGAAAAGGCAGAACGCTACACACAGGCTCTCCAGTAGCACGTATCACAGTAGTTAGAACAAAAAGATATTTCTTTGTCTAGACGCCTAAACATGGGAAGTGCATACAGAAGAGAATACAGAAGCAATCACACATTTTGAACAAAAAAATTTTAAGAGATGGAAAAAGTGATTTAAAATACAACATTCTCATTAGAGGCTACTTTTACAATGTAGCACCTAGAGACATAAAATGCAAAGAAATAAAAACTAGTCTAGAAAGGAAAAACTAATCACTCTCATGAACTCAGCATGTTAGCCATGTTATAAAGTACCAATCTTTAAGATGACCTCATTCAGCTCTACAACAGAATTTCCAGGTTTCTTCATAAAATGTTCTTCTGCGCTCTCCTCCAAGGAACAGGCTAGGAGAGGACCGGTAAATACAGAAGCACTTACTCTTTCTGCCGAGGGTCACTAATAAGGTGGCCTATCCTCTCAGTACCCAGATTACTTATGCTGGACTCCTGAAAAGGCAAAGAAGGTAAAACAATCATTAAGTATGATCTGTCACCAAACTCACCCTTTCCCATGATTATACCAGCAACCCCAAAGCACATGTCAGATGTCAATCTTAAAATCCAATAGCAACTAGACAGCTTTTTGTGGAACTGTATTGTAAAAGTATTGCATGGTATTCTAGACTTAGTTTTCTTTAGTGCTCAGAAAAAGTCTTTTTTTTAAACTATGTATAGTATTTTAATATACCTCCTGGACTTACTAAAAAATGTCAAAATAGAAACAGTTTTTAAAAAAATCCAACAGCAGCCAATTTTTAACAGGCCAGCACACCAAATCCCTAGAGTCATTCACTTATAGCCTCAACAGCCTTCATAATGCGACATTTGTGAAGTCCTCACTAGGAACACCTAAGTATCTACTGACTGTATACAGGTCAAAAGATTTTTGTAACTTACAAAAATTGTCATCCTGTATTTTGTCTGTTAAACATCATCTCCTAAAGTAAAAATACAAGTTGTATAAACTGGTTCTTAAATTAGTGGTTCTCAAGATTGTAATACAAAATCATACCCATACCACCACAAGCAATTCAGAAACTAATCTCAAAAAAACTGGAAAATGGCAGAAGGCACTCACCCTTCATTTAACTTGAGTACACTTACAGTGAGTATCTATCACAGAACTTGGGCAAGCGTATTGACAGTACATGAGCAAGAGTTACACGCGTGTGAGGACGTGTTAAGATGAAAGAGCATAAGTCATGGGCATGAATGTCAAAAATGTCAAGCCTGTTACTCAAACACATTTGTTTCTGGGCAAACACTATTATCTGTACTCATCTGTGTGTGGATTAGCCTAAACATGAGGGTACACATTTTAGCAGAACTGACTGTAGAAAAATTAACTTGGAGGTCAGATTTTGGGTGGGAGTGGAGCTAAATGAAAAGGGTTCCCATACTGTATTCTTCCTATTTTTCACTCCTTACACCTACGCCTCTTGGTCACAGACACAACCATGGCAATGGGGCCACGAGAAAAGATAGGTGAAAAATGAGCTATTTGTTACAGCAGAAAAATTATTAACTTAAAGTGCCGTAATGTTTAAATTTACAGTTTATTACTGTGTAAATTACAAGCAGTACTTTGCGTAATTAGCAGCTCGCTGGCAGGGAGCTGTGAATGAAACTCATTATTTATGATTACAATTTAGAAAAAGAGGAGAGAGATAGGGGAGGGAGAAGAAGGGGGGCAGAACAGTGACCTCTGCTAGAAATGACAAATATCCCTTTAAGGTGATGAAGATGAATTAACCAAGTAAATATTATCCTATTCATTTGAAATCATTACAGACACATCCAACAGGCCCAGTTTTCCTTCCAGGCAAGCTAAAGGGGGTTCTCCAGGATGAAATTATTTACTTCCATGGGGTGGAAGGCTCTTATTCTATAGGAGCTGAAACAAAATAAGGTAGGTGTTAGGGAGAACACCATGTGTCAAGCCTAACCAATAAAGAAGAAAAGTCAAACCATTGCTCTCTTCCCCACTCCCAACATCCTGGGGCCTCCCTCCACTCCATGTATTCCTACCTGCTAGCTGTCCTGTTAGAATAAGCTCCCACAATAGAAAATGCAGCACTGTGTTGCCTATAAAATGAGTAATCCAGAAGAAAAGGTATTCTTCCAATAATCAAATATTTTTCTAATTAGAGATATGAAATAGAATTTAAAGACAGATAAAAATATGACTTCATCTCAAAATAAACAGACTCACTTCTTTTGCAGCTCCCTTAAGGCAGGAAGACTGTGGCTCTGATCACTGCATACCTGGCCGGGCACAGGGCCTGCCACACTCAGGCAGTCTAGATACTTACTGAGTGAACAAACATATTAATGCTCTAAAAATGCCTCTCCCACCCTTATTCTTTCTCCACCACAATCTTCTCTGACTGGTATTGAGCCTCAGCCTTATTTTCAATCTCAAAGCCAGAGTGAAAAGTAAGTAATTAATTAAATTTAAATTTTAAAAAGATAAAAGAGAAGTAGACCTGGGTTCAATTCTCTGTGTTTTGCCACTTCTATCTGGATAACATCAGACATTCGTTAACACCTTTGAACCCATTTTCCTCATCCTTTAAAGAAAATATCACCTTTTTAACAAGAGTTTTGGGAGGAATAAATGAACTGAGTACCTAGCAGAGTCCCTGGCAAAGGCAGAACTGAGTAAACGGTAGACAGTCCTCTCCTATGGCCAAGGAGGGACTTTTGGAATTTGATAACAGGTCTTGCTTCCCATTTTTTTTTTAATGAATTAGAATAAAAGACCAAAGTTAGAACAAAAGAAGCATTCGTGAATTCAAGAGGAGTCATAAAGAAGCCAAGAGCATTTCAACTTATACAATAATAATATAATCAAAAGAGTAGAAGGGACAGAGAGCGGGCCTCTAGGTTTACAGACCACCAACACTGTCATGACAGTGTTTGCTTTGTCAGAACTTCTGTATGAATCAAGCTTCAGCTTTCATGTATGTATCCACTCATGTCCTATATAATGTTCACTCTTGTGAATGTGCAAAATACATCTGGTTTAATTAACCCCAGGGAGTTCTTCAGCACCTTTGATTACCAATAGGATACAAATCTCTTGGGGAATAAATTATCCTCCCAGGGAGCCTAGGAAACAGTGAGAGCTATCACCTTCCCCACAAGCCTTCTTCGCCCTTTTCTGAGGCATCGAGCTGCAGCTCCAGGCAGACGATTAAAGCGAGCGTGGTACCCTAAATAAAAAAGAAGACAGACCTCAGTAACTGAATGCACAAGATTCATTAGCAGTGATATGCTTTTAGTACACAAAGGCCTTCCACCTGGGATCTTACTAGATTGATCCTTAAACCAGTATCATTAGGCTATTTGCCAAGGATTTACTATTCCTTTGTCTTTGTCACCAGTGGTATGATCTTAGGCATGTCATTTACCTGTGACCTAGGCATCCTTGTTTAAAAAGGGAACAATCGTTTGCTCAGTCCGCTTTTACAGGACTTCAAGACTCCATGAAACAGCATATGGAAGGTACTTTATAAACTGAAAACACTACACAAACATAAGGTATTATCAATAATTTCTAATTACAAATTAAATGTTAGCTATCATCTCAAAAACATTCTAACTCAGGGGCTTCCCTGGTGGCTCAGCGGTAAAAGAAATCGCTTGCCGGTGCAAGAGACACGGGTTCAATCCCTGGTCCAGGAAGATCCCATGGGCTGTGCAGCAACTGAGCCTATGTGTCACAACTACTGAACCTGAGCTCGAGAGCCCACGATCTGCAAATACTGAGCTCACGTGCCACAAGAACTGAGGCCGGCGTGCCCTAAAGCCCATGTTCTGCAACAGGACAAGAGAAGCCACAGCAATGAGAAGTCTGTGCGCCACAATGAAGAGTAGCCCTTGCTCACCGCAACTAGAGAAAAGCCCGCACAGCAAGGAAGACCCAGCGCAGCCAAGAAATAAACAAACAAAAGTATTTAAAAAAAATTTTTAAAGACATTCTAATTCACGAAACAGGTTAAAAAAAAATAGCATGTATAATATAACCCCATTTTTCTAACTGCAGCATATGTTCTATGCACAGAGGAGACTACTGGGAGAATCCACATGAAAATATTATCAGCAACTCTGGCTGTGGGATTACAGGCCATGTAAAGCTTCTTCTTTCTAGTCTTGCTTATTTGTATGTACTTTAAGTGGTGCATAAAGAACTTTTAGAAATGGTCATTGACGTGTTTATGAAAACTATTAAGGTGTCAAATGACGTGCCTCGGCCAGGCATCCTTACCAAGAACAGACTGCTTTGAGAAGGCGTTTCAATCACCCAAATTCATAATGAAACACTGCAGGACAGGAATTCACAACTCTTAGTGCAATGCTGCACCCACAGATGCTCAACATACACTTGGAAACTGGATGATTTTTGGTTTCTGGGGATCTTTTCATCACAAATTTACAGAGCTAAAAGAAACCTCTGAAACAACATTGTTCAATGTCACAATATCCTAAGTCATCACTCTGATGCCCCAAGGAAATGAAGTTACTACCAGTCACAGAGCTAGGAAGACCGCACCAGAGAGTATTCCCACATTTCCTTCCCCCGTCCTAGGCTCCACTCACTCCACTTTGTTACATCATAGTCAGTGGAAAAGCACAGGGAAAGAATACACATTTGTGTTAAAGCCCACAATAACAGAATTACTAAAATAAAAATTTTTTTTAATATTTTAAAATCACCCATTTAAAAATGTCATTACGCCTGTTGTTGTTATGAATGTTGTTACTGAAATCTGTTCTCTTCCAAGATCCACTACTTCAGGCTTCCACTGGGCACTCAGGAGCCCATCGGTTTCACAGGACAGGCAGCAGTGACACACTGCTGGGCTTCTTTGATCTGGCACAGATGGCAACTGCAAGCTGAAGGGATGCCCTGCTAATATAAATCCCAGGAGTCTCCGTGATCCCTGCTAATATAAATCCCGGGAGTCTCCGTGGATTGATTCAGGTAAGAATGGAGAAAACCTCAAGCTTTGAGACTGACCGTTGAACCTTCTGGACAACTCCCTGGCCTAGTTCTAAAATTCAGACAGTCAATGCATGCTTACAGGCATGAGTAGGCTGGCCATGGGCGGACTCCCCCCAGAGAGAACATAAAAGTATGAAGTATGTTTTGGTTTCCTCAGAACTCACCTCTTTGAGCTGGTCGAGAAGGTAAAAGGAATGTGGAATCGGAAAGTTTATCCAGTCCAGAATCCATTCTCTCTACCTCGGAGCAGTGGTCAGGAGCCCACTTGGGCAGCAGATTAGGGACAGTGAATCCTGGGACGCATTCTCCTTCATAGAACCAATCACTCTGCTCATCGTCCCCTAAAGGAAAGAGATTCTGTCATGGCTAGAATTTTTAACGTGCTCTAAGAGAAGCCAAGTGGGAAGATGATGTCTCAGTGATATGGGTCTGATTATATTTTTTTAAATAAAGTCAAAGTACAAAAAAAAAACGTTTGCTACTTCTTGATCCATATTATGACAAAAACCGGGACATCAGACTAGTTCCACATAAATGTCACACTGAAACTGGGAAGCTTTTGATAGTCAAAACTAACAAAGTTACCGCTTATAAGTCCTGTCCACCTACCAGAATCCATGCTAAAAAATCTGTAAATTTGTTATCTCTTCCAAACATTACACTAACTTCAACTTATCAATTAGGCAACTAAAGCCCAGAAAAATCAAGACAGAGTTAGTAACGGTGAAGCCACGGTACGCCCGAATGACCCCAAAGCCTTTCACATAAAAAAGAACCGCCGCTCGTGCACCATTCTAAGCGGCATAGATGAACCTGGAGGTTAAACCCACAAATACTACTCAATTCGAAACTGGCTATTTTTGCAGGATTTCTTGCTGTTATTTCTTGTACTAGGTGAGTAGAGAATGTATACTCGTCCCTTGTTTCTTCCTTGATATCTCATTGATGGGACAGAAAATCATCTTGACAGTAGCAACCCAAGCTACCAGAAAAAAAACTAACCACAAAGACAAGGTAACCCCAAGGCTTGTCGAGAAGCTACACCATTTGCCCGAGGCCATACTCAATTACTGACAAAGTCAAGACTAGAACCATACAGCCAGACTCTTGGTTCAAACTTCTTTCTACCAGCTACTATAATAGCATCTCAATTTCCAGAAGAGCTTATTCCTGCCCACAAAGAGTAAGATGGATAACTTTCTGTCTGCTACCTCTCACCCTTTTCAAAACAGCAAGGATGAAGGAAATTATTACTAGAACATCTAAAGAGTTCACATTGCATTCATTCTGATGGGCACTGGATCTCAGGGAAGCTGCTCAGACCTGTTAATCACAAGAAGTATCAGATTCATGGATCACTAAGGATAACTCTTAAATCACTGCAGAGATCTTTAAAAGGAAAAAGAAGCCACTAAAGAAGCTGCTCCAAATATTCTCTTATAAAAACACAACATCAACAGCTGTCTTTCAGAACAGTGGTTCTCAACCTTTAGTGTGCTTCAGAAGGATGGGGAAGGACTACCAGAACACACACTGCTAGGCTGCACTGCCCAAACTTCTGCTTCTGGCCTAAACAGGACCAAGAACGCACATTTCTAACAAGTCCCCTGGTGAAGCTAAACTGGTCTGGAGACCACATTTGGAGAACCATTACTCTAAAAGCATCTAACCTAACCAGGTATAAGAATGAATAAAAGATAGGCATCAGAATTAACGATGATTAGTTTCACTCCAAGTCAATACAGTGATTCCTTCCTATTCATAAGCATTCCTTGGGCCCTTTATTAATTAGTATATCATAATTTTCTAATAACAAATGGCAGATTAATAGGGAATTTTTTTTGTTTGTTTTGGTTCTCAAGCATTGACTCCAGATTTTCGATAATACAAGAAAGGACTCACTGAACTGGAAGGACCCTTGTGACATCATTTAGACCAGTAGTCTTCAACCCTGGTTCACTAGGATGCCTGATGCAGGAGCTCCTCAAAAGAGGGCTGCCAGAGAATAAGGGAGAGGCTGAGTGCGTCAGGCTCTGACCTCCTGCTCCTCTAGGAGCTTGCTTTAACCAGAGTGAGTTTAGTTGTTTTATAATTTGAGGTTCTGTGTACAATTTTGTTTCAGGAAGAGAAAGGAGAATTTCCCCCTTATCTGTGTTCCCCAATAATTATTAAGAGCTTATTATATGCCAGATAATGTGTTACTACTGTGGTAAAAAATAAAAAACAACAACAAAAAACTCCTGCCTCTGAAAAGCTTCCATGGAAAAGGCATGCATCTGTTACCAATAAAGTAATATGGTCAGTAAATAAAACAGTAAGTTCAGGGAAAGAAAAAGAGTTAAGGGTTCTAGGAGATGATGTGTACACTGACTGTATTAGAATCCCTTTAGGAAATATGTACATTTAAATGGGGTATTTGAGACTTCAGTGATTATTTACAAACATGTAAGCAGTATTAAGAGAAGCCAAAGGGATGCTGAAGCATCCCGGAGCCAGCAGAGCAGTGAGTCTTTACCATTCCTAGACCTGAAGAAGCAAGGGGAAATAATGCTTACCAGAACGTGGAGAACTGTGGTTATAGGAGAAGGGTCCAAACAGGGGTGGTAGCCTTCAGCAGAAGAGCACAAACAGGAGCAACCAGGAGAAGGGAGTCAGGGACGGTTCTAATCCAATGCGGTACCCTGCGTTATTGTTTCCATCTCTTCACTGCCTCCCCATAACAGAATGATACATTCACACCCTTTGCCCTTTGCCCTGGGATTCCACAGAGCCTACCCCTTGAGGAAGAGCACACTTTTTCATCCCACAGACATGGGGCTTACTCATCTGACTGGCTTCAGGTAGAACATTAGCAGATATGATTCAAGCAAAAGCTTTAAATATTCATATATGTTCTGGCTTGGTCACTTGGCATTCACGTCCTCTGCCCTGAGAAGTCCATGAAACGCAGAGCCATTGCTCCTTTAGCCTAGGTCCCAGAATAAGAAAAAAATGAGTAGATACAAACCTAACTTGAAGCTTGGAGACAGGCTGAGCCCAGGCAAGAGCAGCTGAACCACAGCCAAGCCCCAGCCCCACAGCAAGAAATTAATGTACTGGATTGACCACACAGTTTGTTTGAGTTTTCCCATAGCATCTTACAGCAAAACCTGAACGGACCATGGCCAACCCAACAATAAACCACTGAAAGCTAGGGCTGCTAAACAGTATTATCATAATAAAAACTTGATACAACCAATCTCATTCACCTCCCCTGCCACACACACTTCCACTGCTGCCTCCTAAACAGCCAAACCCAACCAGAAGTTGAGAGCAAAAAAACCCATGGATGTAGTCCATAAATATGCCCCAGAGGAGCAAAATGAGCACAGTCTTGGAGGATGACCAGCCATTCAAGGCAAGGTAAAGACGAGAAATTCTGAAAGAGATGGGAATACCAGACCACCTGACCTGCCTTTTGAGAAACCTGTATGCAGGTCAGGAAGCAACAGTTAGAACTAGACATGAAACAACAGACTGGTTCCAAATAGGAAAAGGAGTACGTCAAGGCTGTATACTGTCACCCTGCTTATTTAACTTATATGCAGACTACATCATGAGAAACGCTGGGCTGGAAGAAGCACAAGCTGGAATCAAGATTGCCGGGAGAAATATCAATAACCTCAGATATGCAGATGACACCACCCTTTGGCAGAAAGTGAAGAGGAACTCAAAAGCCTCTTGATGAAAGTGAAAGAGGAGAGTGAAAAAGTTGGCTTAAAGCTCAACATTCAGAAAACAAAGATCATGGCATCTGGTCCCATCACTTCATGGGAATTAGCTGGGGAAACAATGCAAACAGTGTCAGACTTTATTTTTCTGGGCTCCAAAATCACTGCAGATGGTGACTGCAGCCATGAAATTAAAAGACGCTTACTCCTTGGAAGGAAAGTTATGACCAACCTAGATAGTATATTCAAAAGCAGAGACATTACTTTGCCAACAAAGGTCCGTCTTGTCAAGGCTATGGTTTTTCCAGTGGTCATGTATGGATGTGAGAGTTGGACTGTGAAGAAAGCTGAGCACCGAAGAATTTATGCTTTTGAACTGTGATGCTGGAGAAGACTCTTGAGAGTCCCTTGGACTGCAAGGAGATACAACCAGTCCATTCTAAAGGAGATCAGTCCTGGGTGTTCTTTGGAAAGAATGATGCTGAAGCTGCAACTCCAATACTTTGGCCACCTCATGCGAAGAGTTGACTCATTGGAAAAGACTCTGATGCTGGGAGGGATTGGGGGCAGGAGGAGAGGGGGACAACAGAGGATGAGATGGCTGGATGGCATCACCGACTCGATGGACATGAGTTTGGGTGAACTCTGGGAGTTGGTGATGGACAGGGAGGTCTGGCGTGCAATTCATGGGGTCACAAAGAGTCGGACGTGACTGACCGACTGAACTGAACTGAACTGAACTGAAAGATGAGATTTAAGGCAGAGAGACCAACATAAGGAAAGACACAGAAGCAGGAAGAAACATACCTTTGTGCTGAGAACTCTAAGCAATTAAATATCACCAGAATGTGCAAAGTTGATGCAGAGACAAAGGGCAAGGCTGGGGCTATAAAATATTCTATGACCTTCCATAATATACCAAGGATTTCTTGTCATTGGAAGGCTTTCCAAAGGCCCAAAACTTAATCTGTTGTAGTAACTCCACACTTTCTTACACCTCTGTATACACAGCATAACCTTTGAAAGATGCATTATGATACTATAGTAAAAGCAAAGAAAAAGAGCAAATATTAATATTAGTAATTCTGAATGTATGCTCCAGTTCATTCATGAAAGACCAAACTTTCCTGGTATGAGATAAGAGAATCAAAACCCTAGCTACAGACAATGCAGGAGTATATACGCACAGTCTCTAATGACACCTAGCTCCCTCAGAACCAGAAACGGATAGGAACGCATTCACAGCAGCCTCCATTAGAGTGGGAAGCTCAACAACTCCACTTGTACCCACAACTCTGAGGCATGGGTGAGACACCTCCCCATGGTCTCTTTACAAAATTAGGATTTGGAACCTAAGTCTCACAGTCCTGGGATCCCTTCAGTTACTAAGGAGCCAATATGGATCACCTAGACATATAGCCACCATGCTTCTAGCCTTCAATCACTTAATCGTCAGAGAAAAATCACTGAATTTCAGAAGGGACTTTAGACATCTACAAATCACTCACTTAGATTAAGAAAACCACAGTCTACCCTTTATAAAATTACATTCTCAAACCAGTCAATCCTAAAGGAAATCAACCTGAAATATTCACTGGAAGAACTGATGCTGAAGCTGGGCCACCTGATGCGAAGAGTCTATTCACTGGAAGACTCTGATGCTGGGAAAGATTGAAGGCAAAAAGGAGAAGGGAGCAGCAAAGGATGAGATGGTTAGATATCATCACCGACTCAATGGACATGAATTTGAGCAAACTCCGGGAGAGAGTGGAGGACAGGGAAGCCTGGCATCCTGCAGTCCATGGGGTCGCAAAGAGTCGGACACGACTGAGCAACTGAACTGAACTAGCAATAAAAGGGAACAAATTACTCATAAATGAAAATATCACAGATAAATCTTACATACTTTAGATGAGGAGGAAAAGAAGCCAAACACAAAGAAATGAACATTCTGTAATTCCATTTATGAAGTTCTCCAATTGGCAAAACTAATCTAAAGTGGAAAATAAAATCAGAACATTAATTGCCAGGGCAGGGAATGACAAAGAAGGAACACAAAAGAAATCCCTGGACAGATAGCAATGTTCTATGAGTTGGGAGGTTACAAGACTTCATTTGTTTGTCAAAATCATGTAGCTAAGATACGCACATTTCAATTCATATAAATTATAACCAAAAAAATGATAACAATAATACATGGAATGTGGGGTGGAGTGTGGGTGGAAACAAATGAAATAACAGCAGAAAGCTGGTAAGTGTTGAAACTATCTGACTGGCTCATGAGGTTCATTATTGTATTTTGTTTACTTTCCATACGATTGATATTTGTTTAGAATTAAAAACTTAATATATGTAAACAAATAAATAAATTGCCTTATACCTGACTTCTGGAAAAGATTAAAAAAAAAAGAAAACCACAATCTAAGGGAGCTATAAAAAATTCTTACTGTTACACACTTAGTGTAGCACAAAAGTGTATAGGACAAGATCAAACTACTGTTTAAATAGTAAAAAATAAAGAACTGATAATTAACACACACAAGCCTTCCTCACAAGAAGTTTCTACTAAACTTCAGAAAACAAGATCTTTTCTATCGTCTCTTCACCCAGAACACTACGATCATCTATTGTTGCTGTTTACTCACCCATCAAGTCCGACTCTTTGCAACCCCACAGACTGCAGCACGCCAGGCCTCCCTGTCCCTCCCCATCCCCTGGAGTCTGCCCAGGCTCCTGTTTATTGTATCAGTGATGCCCCCTTCATGGATCACCGCCCTGTCATGGCAAGGGGGCTTGCATAACTCAATGAAGCTGTGAGTCATGTCATGCAGGGCCACCCAAGATGTATGAGTCATAGCAGAGTTCTGACAAAACGTGATCCACTGGAGGAGAGAACAGCAAACCACCCCAGTATACTTGTCAGGAGAACCTCATGAACTATATAAATGGTCACTTATAAATAAGGTTAGAAAAGTATATTCTCTCCATGTGAAAATAAGAATGTCTTACCATCCACTAATACAATGTTACAAAATAACCTTATTGTTATTTTTTGGTTTTAATAAAAAGCAACTTTCCAAAGTTCTATCCTTGATACTGTAACACCCCTGGATCAATGATCCTCAAATTCTGAACTACCTGCATTAAAAAAAAATCACCACAGGTACTTATGGAAAATGCAGACTCCAGGGGCTAACTCCAGACCAATCTGAGGAGCTCAGGAACTTGCAGTTTTAACAGTTCCCCACATGGTTTTTATGCCCTAAAGTTTGAGAACCACTTTCACAGACAACCATCATACTCCCAGTAAGGCACTCCTAGAACCATCCAAATCCTCCCAGAAACGCTGAACCAACGTCCCAAAGCTAGGATCATGATTACCTTGCCGGCCTTCATCGTTGGTAAAGAGCCCCGTGTCGCTGCTGCTACACACACTGCTGGTTTCACTGAAAAAAAGAGTAAAACACAAGAGAACACATCAGGTCCAGTCAACACGAAGCTGTCCATTCATCTGCTGGTTTTCAAGTCGAAAGATCCCAAGTTTCCCTCATTTCATTCTAACTCATCAGAAATACAAATTTCACAGTTAAGTGTAGGGGTAAATTCATTTTCCCCCAAACAAAAGAAATGTAAGAAGAGGAGAATTGTAAAACTTTTACTTATATTTTATAGTATTTTCAAAAGATTGCAAGTCACTTTGTTAGTTTACCAAGAGGAAGTTATTTATAGACGCTCACAGAAGTAAATTTCAACCTGCTTTGGTATATTAAACAACACAAATTTATCAACCAATTTTATTTTTAAATATTGTCAACTATCAGTTTCAAATGAAGCCGTGCAACTTAAAAGATAGCCAACATGTTTCAAGTTTTCCCATTTACAAAGCAGCAAACAAAAATCCAGAAAAAAAAAAAATCAGTATGACAAAAATTATATTTTCTAAATTTAATGTCTCTTGATATCAAGTGGATACAACAAAATTCACTTTAAAAATAAGGTTAAAAATGAAAACGTAAAAACAAATTCCATTTGAATTCACCAAAATAAAAACTCTGGCTCCACAGAATGCTGTCCAAGTCAGCTTCATCCTGAGCTACTTCCAACAACTGATTCTGCCTCTTCGGATGCTGCGTTTCTCCCACCTAATCATCAAATTTGATTTATCTGGCGCAAGAAAAATTTCTCTATTCTTTATAATACTAGCCATTTCCTTGATGGGGATGTTTCCTTCCAAGCTAGTCAAGTTCGTTCACGTGCTCTAGAAGACAGAAGAAGCATCCTCACCCTGCTGCATAAAGAACAGGCTTGGCAAAACCCCAGTCTGCATTTCTGGATCCAAACTCTGAAAATATTTTGTATTTTGCAACATTTCCAAATGTCTTGCCAGCACTAAATCCTAAAAATGCCAGTTAAATTATGTAGCAGTGTTTCCTCACTTAAGCTTGTCTCTGGGTAACAGATCCAGGAAATCTGTTGCAGTGAGAGCCAATAAAACATACCTGATTTCTTTAAAGTTTCTTTCATTTTCCTCTACATTTATAAATGGGAACATTCTCCGGTGTCATTATGAGAAATGTCTCACAAAACTTAGCACCACTGGATTCTGATGGATTTAGATTCTTCAAAGCGCTCTGCAGTTAAATCCAGAAGACATCCTCACAGGGTACTGCATTCTTCCTACTTCTGAGTTTAAGGAACGGTGCCTGCTAAATTTATGGTGCTGTTTTTGTTTTTAGCAAGTTCCTGAGAGCATTAGTGGTATACTCTAAGTCCACTGAGTCTTACTACACATCCTCTCATATCAACTATTTTATTACTATCATCTTACCTCAAAGGTAAACCATATTTTATTTATTTTTTAGCTCCTCTACATGTTAAGGAGGGCTTAAAAAGCACATCAGACCATAAAACAAACATTCTCCTCCACCACTGTGTTATATGCATTCTTGGTTAGCATATCACTGAGATGTAAGGGTCATCAAACAACAGCCTGTCAACTATTTTTGTGTAGGCTGTGAGCTAAGAATGGTTTTTACAGTTTTAAATCACCAGGTAGAGGGGCAGATCAAAAGGAGACTATTTCGTGACATACAGACATGACACAAAATTCAAATTTCGGTGTCCATAAATAAAGTTTTATTGGAACAAAAAGTTCCTATACAGTTTTGCTCATTCGTTGACTATTATAGATTTTGGCTTCTTTCACACTACAACTGCAGAGTTGAGGAGTTGCAATAGAGAACATATATTACCCACGAAGCCCCCAAATACTTGCTAGCTGGCTTTTTACCAAGGAAATTTGCTGTTTCCTGCTCTATGGGTGTTTTAAGTTCTACCCTGCAATGTCTATGGGCTCCTCTATTTGAATATTTCCAATTAAGAAATTAAAACTAAGGCCTTATTACAAAGTCTGTGGATTCTGCCCCCATTTATCTCCGGCCACCTGTAAGCACTACAAGATACCATGTTTCTTTCATCCTTTTTTGCATGGATTCCATTATCTCCTCAGACTCTAAATAAAGGGAGTGATCTGCTGGATCCAGGAAGGTATGGGTAACCTAAAACCTTCCTGTCTTGTATATTTTCTATTTCTGTCAACAGTATTTAAAGAGACTCACTGTTCTTGAAAGAGCTTGCACTAAACTTGTCTGTAAGTTTTCTATATATAGTTAATTAGAGTAACGGCAATGATGTCATAGAAATACCACCAGGATTTTAAGACTGTGTTCTAGGGAGATATGTATTTTCTTCATTAAGAAAATAATGTGTGCCTTACAGAACACTTATTACATAAAAGTATCATCATTCCACCAATATCTGGAAATGATTATTTCATCTGATAGCATCTGCTAATTCTATCTATGTCTCCAGAAGAACTTGCATTGTGAAAATCTAACCACATGTAAAAAAAAAAACTGTTTGCATAATTTACTGAGGACAAAGAAGGGAACTTCATGGCATTATCTGCACATAAACACTATGATACAGCATATAAAAATGTAGGGCTAGCTATGAAATAGAAGCAAATTTTTCCTTTTCCAATTTATAGGCCAAAGTCCGGTGGCCTTCATTCACTTCTGAATCAGAGATTACCATTTAAAAAAAAATCAGATTAGTAGGATTTTAATAATGATTCAGTCAACTGTAAAATGTTAATTCAGCTAATTAAACAGAATGTTTAATATTCTGTTAAAAATAAGCACTTATCTTCCAATAAAAACAACTGTCTTTTAGTACCTTTATACATCACAAGGTCAAAAAGTTCAAAGGTGGTAGACTACTACACATTTTTCCTATTACAAAACCATGAAAAGAGTTTATACCTTTTTTTGCTATGGGCAATTTTACTAGGCAAGGAAAATAGCTCTGTTCCTCATTTTTATAAGAAAAAGAAAATGAGATACTACCTCTGTTATCCACTTCACTATAGTTCTCTGAAGCTTAGTCAGGAAGACAGAAACTCAGCCTTGATTAATCATCAGAAAAAGTAACAAGATAAAGCCCACAAAGATGCCAGGTAGTAAAAACCTTGTCTTTTCCTAAAATGACAGCAACTCCTAGAGGCACCACGCCTCCTGCCTTTGCCTTGGGAGCTGTTCTGTACTCCTTGTCTCACATGATTCTAATCTACAGAGAGCTTGCATATCAAAGTTTTCATTGAATATTTTGAAAATATTTGGGGGCAGAAATGTATCAATCCTACCATACAATATTCAAAAATATTCTATTGTAAATTGGGGCAATAAAAAGTCTCTAACAGAAGAAAGAGGAGGAAGGATTTCCCCCACTATTTCCCCTAAACTGTCACTCATTCACTTAGTAAGCGTTTATTAAGTTTTTCTTTATACCAGGCCCTGCTATAACCAGCACTAACACTAACAAGGAAGCAGGCCAACCACAATTTAAATCCATGTATTTTATTGAGAAGAAAAAAAACTTAGCCTAGTCTATGGAAGAAGAGTGTGAAAACACAGAAAGAAGAGTGCTTTCCAGTGAAGAAAATTCTCCAGTGAGGGTGGTGCAAGCTGAGAATTTAACCTTATAATACTGGGAAAATCACCTCATATTAGAAGCCAGAAAGTATCTCAAAAATATTCATATGTGAGTAAAATAGTAGTAATACCTCATACTTCTCTGGTTTTCACTGAAAAAAAAAAAAAATCCACAATTCAGCAGCATAGCCACTATTTAAAATAAGACCAAAAAAAAAAAAAAAAAAATTAAAGCCTAGATTTTTGGACGACCAATTAATTGTATTAATATTACCTACTTTTTATAAAATTGTTAGAAGAACAACTGAACCATATCCAACTGAAGTAACATAAATGTAAAGAAATTCAACCTAACCAGCAGTTCCAAAGGCTTTCCTCTCTCAACATTTTATTATGAAGACGTCCAAGCAAACAAAAAAACTTAAAGCAGTTACCACTCACACTCTATCATCTAGATATTGCAATTAACATTTTGGTTTTTTTGTCTTGTCACACATTTGTCCGCCTATCCTTACCCAATCATCTTGGTAATTCAAGGCACTCTGGGTAAACCAGATGACTGGGCATGCCATCCATTTTCAGAGGGGTAGATTATTACAGGAATCCAGCCTAATAAAATACTATTGATATTTCTCATCCACTTAAATTGTTAATTCCAGGGTAGAGTTAGCTAAACATTGTAAATTTTGGTACAAGTTTTTAAATGCTTTCATCTGAACTGCTCTTCTTTCCAAGTTCTGAAAATGAATTGCCTGTCCTTTTCAGGAACAATTTTTAAAAGTATGGTTTTCAAATTAGGAAAAACTCTCCATTTTTAAATCACAGTATTTTTATTCTATAGAAGAAATCAACGTTTTGGTCTTACTGAGTTTTCTACTATGAAAGTCATGCTTGTTGGTAAAAGCAGCGTCAATGAAGTAAAAACTCCATCTCAGTACCAGAAACACTGAGAGCAGTGGTTCTCACCTGGAGGTAATTTTGTCCCCCTTCTCCTATCTTCCCGCCCCACCCCAGCCCTTGGGATCACTGGACAATATCTGGGAAAAGCTTTTTTGTCAGGACTTGGAGGCAGGTAGAAGGAGCTGGTATTCTACTGGCATTTAGCAAGCAGAGGCCAGGATGCCACTAACATCCTACAACGCACAAGACAGCCCTCACAACAGAGGGTCATCTGGCTTAGGACTGTCGGCAGCATCAGAGGTGAGAACCCACATCTAGAGAGATGAATAAAGTGGAGGGATGAAGGGGATGGGACATCACAGTTTAGGAGGGAAACCACTTCGGAGGAGGGGCAGAGGTCAATATCTTATAGAAGAAACAATGTCATTCTGTTGCCAGGACTGGGTGAGGGCCTCAGTCTGAGGTCTAGCAGATCCCACAATGAGCAGGTAGCTGGACCTTCAGGCTAACTGGTCTGAAGAACTGAACTCCTCACAAGTTGTACAGGTCACCTTCCCAGCTTAGCCCAGACAGAAAGAATATCCTACAGCCATGGACAAGAAAGATCCAGGCTGGGAAAGAAGGAAATACCTCGCTTACCTCAATGTCCCCAATGCCTAATACAGCACCTGGCACACAACAGGCATTCAGTAAATGTTGCGCAAATGAAATGAACTCATTCAAATCAGCTCTGTTGCCTCTCCTTGTATGGCTTTTGTGTCATGTCACTGCACCTCTCTAATCCTATTTCCATGCACGTTAAAATGTGGATGGACTGTTCTGAGGGTGTGCTACGAGGATGTATCACGTACGTTATCATGTATGGAGTCTAGGATGTATCTGTGGAGTCTAGAGCTATTATACAAAGGCAAAGGATGAAAGACTCAAAGGCTACTTCTAGGGTGATAATTTTTGTATGTTTCCCAATAATATTATTTTAGAGGCTAATAGTAGTAGTAATTTCCTCACTGGTATTCTTATTAAAATAGTCATCTAAATTCAATGGGACTCTCAATTATACCTCAATCTAAAAATTCTGTAGGACTCAAATCTATTTTCACTTTGAATGGAAAATTAATATGTGACCTATGAAACCTAGCATTTTCCCCACACTGGGTTTCACCCAAGAGAGGGAGACACTGCTCTCAGCAGATATTAGACAAGTATCCCAAGAAGAGGTTTGGCACTTGAATTATTAGGAAAACTATTAATACAGAAAGCTACTATTCTGTATGACTCAGGGAACTCAAACTGGGGCTCTGTAACTACCTAGAGGGGTGGGCTGGGGAGGGACATAGTAGGGAGGTTCAAGAGGGAGGGGACATAGATACCTATGGCTGATTCATGTTGATGTTTGGCAGAAACCAACACAATATAGTAAAGCGATTATCCTTCAACTAAAAATAAACAAATCTAATTATAAAAAAGGTTACTATTACTTATTGATAGCAATAACATCATTTACTGTGTTCTACTATAGAACCAACAAAGTACTAAGTGCTTTATATTCATTATTTCATTTCTTTTACCCTAAAAGTCTATGGGATAACTATGTCAACCTCATAGTACAGATGAAGGAATGTGGCTTGGAAAGATTGAGCAACTCATCCCACACTGCACAACAAGCATTAGAACCAGGCTAGTGTATCTCCACTCCAGTACTCTTGCCTGGCAAATCCCATGGACGGAGGAGCCTGGTAGGTTGCAGTCCATGGGGTTGCTAGGATTCGGACACCACTGAGCGACTTCACCTTCACTTTTCACTTTCATGCATTGGAGAAGGAAATGGCAACCCACTCCAGTGTTCTTGCCTGGAGAATCCCAGGGACGGGGGAGCCTCGTGGGGTGCCGTCTGTGGGGTCGTGCAGAGTCAGACACGACTGAAGCGACTTAGCAGCAGCAGTGTATCTCCACAGCCCACTCACTGAATGGCCACTAAAACACAGGTGATGTAGAGTCATCTCATTTACTGAAAGTCAATTCAGGTTTATTCAGAACGTAATTATGAATTTCAGCACTTCTCATTTTCATTTACCTGAAAATGCAAACAGACTGACTGAACTAGGGAAAGAGTTTACTCTCTGCTTTTTGCTACTTAGAACATTCAGATACAGCTGAAATTCTACCTATATTTTGATGACTACAGCTTATAAGCTAAAAATGCATCATACATGCTGAATAGCATGAAAATGAATTACAAACTCAATTCAGAAAAGATCCTCTCTCCCTTTTGCTACATCTTAAAATTTAAAACATAAACAACCATTTTCAGTATACTGAAAATATAACAATGTATTCTCAGGAATCTACATCTTGCTTGCCTTTATAGTTCCTGAATGTCCTTTCTTTGAAATCAAAGTAAAAACATTCTCTTAGTAAGTTCTGGGGAAATAATTACTCTGAGAATATCATTCCTGAATTTAGCTTCATGCTAAGTAACGAAAATTTTCAGAAGACCAGTAGCCACCTGTGGTAACCAGATTCCCGCATGACTCCCAATGATGCCAGCCTTCTGGTATTTCACACCCTGGTTGGCCTGTGTAACCAACAGCACAGGCAAATCTCATGTCTGAGATTTGGATACTTAAGGGAGAGCCTGCTCTCTCCCTCTCTCCTGCTCTCTCTCTCTCCTCCTTCTCTGTCAGACCATCTGCTCTATGGGAGGCCAACGACTATTTCTCAAGGATGCTAACAGCCCTGTAAGAGGGGCCCAAGAAAAGGAATTGAGACTCTCAATCCAGCAGACTATTAGGAAATGAGATCTACCAACAGCCCTGTGAGTGAGCATGGAAGTGGATTCCTCAGCCCCAGCTGACCCTTGAGACGACGAGAGCCCTTACCAACCGTGAAACTGCAGAAGAGACTCTGAACCAGAATCACACAGCTAAGCTGCTCCTAGATTCCTGACTTCAGAAACTGCACTTGAAGCTGATGTTTTATAAAGCTACTAAGTTCTAGGGCAACTTTTTCTGTAGCAATAAACACAGCATCTTTATGAATTCTCCTTGCTTTCTAGCCCTAATGAGAAGCTTCTAACTTCGAGAAGTCAAATCTCTGAATTCCCACAACTAAGAGCTTGTTCTCTGACCTGTGCTGTTTAGTCACTCAGTTGTGACCCCATGGACTGTAGCCCTCCAGGTTCCTCTGTCCATGGGGATTCTCCAGGCAAGAACACTGGAGTGGACTGACATGCCCTCCTCCACGGGATCTTCCCAACCCAGGGATCAAACCCAGGTCTCCTGCACTGCAGACAGATTCTTTACCGTCTGACCCACCAGGGAAGCCTCTGACCTGAGAGCTTACTAATTCTATCATATTCCTGACCACAGAAAACTGTAAATTTAGACCTGAATAAGAGTTCTTTATACTTGTCACCATTACAGTAAGGAGGTACAGAATTAGTGCTATCAGTTATACTCAAAAGTTGTATCAGCAACTTTACCACCTCGGTTTCTCACCCATTTAAATTATTAACCAAGTAGCTTAAGTAAGATGTATCTTTTACAACTAACTTTAAAAGAAATAAGCAGGATGGAGTTAATGGCTTACAGTATCATGCTAAAAAATAAGGGGCTTCATTTTAATTTTTATTAAATAATGAAAAATACATTTAAAAAAATTTTAATTGTCTTAGAATTTACAAAAACAGAAAGGTTACTCCTAGACCTATCACCTGAAACACCTTCCCTGGATTTCCCTTCCTTGAAGTGGTGTATTTATAATCATATGTAATCAGAGTTCCGATTATGGAAGCCCTCATGACTGAAGGACGGGTTTTTCAGAGAAGTATCTCCCACCAACTGCAAAATTATTCCCACAGTAAGTTATGAGAATGTGTAATGAAGGAGGTTATTTTTTCAGTTTCTTCAGATGGCACCAAGAAAGAAGGCAGCAACCTCTCCAGTTTCACAGGTCAATTAACATGGCCACTGCAATCAGGTATACTTCGTGGAGATAATGATTTCTGTCAGGATTTTGCTACTGAGCTATGGCAGTGACTTAGAGAAGTCCACCCCCTCCTTTTAAGGCTTAGTTAACAGATTCATCCTCAGCAAGACGAGATGCCTTTTCAGAGTAAGTTTTTAAAGAGCATGTATTTTGAGACTTGGAATACCTGAGAATGTCTTTCTGGTGTCTTCCCACTATCTTAGCTATACATAAAATGCAGGGTAGGGAGGGAAGAGGAGGAGGGGAGCAACCTTTCCCCTCAAAATTCTACAGGCAAGTCTATTAGCCCCTGGCGTACAGTACTCTAGGGATGGACACCAACCTTATTTTCATCCCTTTGAAGATTTTCTTTGCAACTGTTCCACTCCCACCACCAAAGCAAAATGCAAAAATGTTGCTAGGATATGACTAGAGGTCTCTTTTCATTAGCTTTCCCTTTTAATCTATACGCTTAATTGTTCAACCCAGGAACATGTTCTCTCTTCAGTTAGATTTTTTAAATCATTCTTCTATCCCAATGGTTTGGTTTCTTCCTTGGGAGTAATCACATACCTGCAGACTAGGCCTCCATTCCTGTGCTCCAGATCTATCACCTTCTCTCTCATTTTTATCTCCTCTGTGCATTTTGGGAGGGCTTCCAAAGTTTTCCACATCATCAACTCAATTTTCTGCAGAATGAATTGTCCTTCATTGTAACATTACATTTCAAATCTCCCTACACTCTTTCCTCCCACACTTCTGGGTTGTCAAACAGCTATCTTTCTGTCCTTATGACTTTCTGCTCCTGTTTCAAAGTGATTAGACTTCCTTGCATCCTTATGAAGATTTTCTAAAATGTTCTTCCGGTTTTCACGAGCTGTCATTTTCAAAGATGTGTTCTTCCTCTGAACACTCAGGAGGGTGTGCCCTTCTTTTTATTCTGCAGAACCTGCTCAAAAGCCCCTTGCTGAGAATTAGTTTACCTACATTTTGGTATCTGCCAACAGAAGGGGTAGCTAAATTACTCCTGGTCCCATTCTCTACTCCCTTGGATACAGGTAACACACTCTTTTCACATCTACAACAAGCCAGGAAGATAGAGCCCCTGGCCTAATTCACCCATAGATTTTTATCTCATACAGCTACGCGGGAGATTGAGATGGGATCTTCTTCTGATCCTCACTGCCTGATTCTGACCCCATTCCAGGAGTCTGCAATAAATGAAGGTATATAAATACTACAGTCTCCAGAACGCACTGCTACTACGAGTGCTTTTTCCTTCTCTGTCTACGCCAACAGTAAACTACTCTTGGAGACTCTTATTTCCCAGGACTCAATATGCTATGACTGCCTCCTACTCCCAAACATATATACACACAGAAAACACTACAATTCCCTATCCGAGTACATTCTGGGAGTTACAACCTCCAGACAGAAAATCAAGAATACTGACTGGGAAGTTAATGGTGCAACAACACTCGAGCTAAAACTACAGCTGCCCAACTTCCTGACTGAACTGAACCCTGCCTTTCTGAACCAAGGGCAGACTATAGGGAGAGAATGCAGGACCTCACTACCGACAGTCAGGGCGGGCTCAGCATGGCTGCGGGCTTCCCACTGCACTCTCCAGAGCAGGTCTATCAGCCTTGCAGTTTGACAAAATCTTGGCAATAAGTCAGCTTTAAGTCCTGGTCTCTGGCAATGTGACTTTGCAATGTTTCACATCTTCGTAAATATTTTAGGGGGTGGCTGAGGTTACTTATCAGATGCTTTTTAAGATGTGAAGTTATAATGATGTGAAGGAGACTGTGACAAAACAATTACAGAATCTCAGTGTTACAAGGGACCTTACAGATCATTCAGTTCAGCCTCTCCAACTCTACAATTCAGTAAGAGGTCATCAAGCCCAGGCTTGAAGTGATCTACCTGGTAAAACAACTCAATTTTTATGGAGATTTAATTTTCAGAATGCTGTATTTTATACTGAGGCAACACTTCACACTCTGCACTTTGTATCTATGGATTCTAGTTCCTTCCTCTAGAGTCACAGAATAATCAAAACATTTAAGAGACAGATCTTCAAATACAATAATGTAACATTAAATCCACCTCCCAAGTTGTTTTTTTTCCAGTTATTCCTTAGCATATAGCAGCAGAGCTTTGAATAAATCTATATAAGCACACTGTGCCCGCTATGCAATACCCTCAAATGTGACGGTATAACCGCAACAATGGTAAATACCCTCTTGGTCAGCATCCCTATTTACAGAATGGAAAACAGAACATCCTCAACCTACCACATACAGTTTTTTCCACAGCTCCAGTAAACCCCTGATTAATGACCTCCACTTGCAAAGGAGGCTACTTACCTTAACCATGAAATAATGAATGCTATTGATCCAACAAGCTACTGCTATAGAGTGTTATTGATCACCCATCTTTGGTTAAAATGGTCCTCATTTAGCAATTTCACTGTTGCAAACACCTGGAGCAAAGCATGCTCATAATTAAAAAGAGTTTGGGAGAGTTAAAGTGAGAGGTGATGGACAGAGATCTCAGCTTTCCACCACTTATTCTTGCTTCTGAGCTATTATTTGTGTCAGAAGGGATATTGATTTTCTATAAAAATAAGAAAACAAGAGGCACCAAGGGGCCGCAGAAGGTCAGCTTGGGCTAGAGAAGGAGGGGGGAGGTTTAGCACTCTATCTCTGTCATTTGGCTTCCAAGAGAAGAGAATATTTTCTTTCCTGTGAGATTGGCTTCTAATACATCACCTTAGGAAGGCTCCTGACTGCAACTTCAGGCCACCACCAAACCAATTCACTTACGAAAGAAAAGAAGCTAAATTATATTCAAGGGGAACAAATGAATGATGTTAGTGAAGAATAAAGCAAAATTGGACTATGACTCACCTAATTAATAGTCACTGTACAGACAATTTGAATAAAGATCAGTAGAAAGTAATTTTACAAAAGAGTTGATCTATTCTAGAATGGAACACACATGGATAGAAAAATATTAAAATAATAATTGAGCTTTTTACATCATAACCACTTTCAGTCCCTCAGAACTCTTGAGGGATTGGTTGGTACAGAATTGAAGGAAGAACAGAAACAGAAAAGCAAAAAGAATTATAGGTTAAATTTAAAACTACTCTATGTTTGTAAGCAGAATAAATTTTAAGGAAAGTAGAAATAAAGTTCTCTGATTGAGACATAGATTTTCAAACTGAAAACACCTAATATATGCTTTTTAAAAGAACTATTTACTAAGCAAAGTACAGCTTAATGATCAACTTCATCCTAATAATTTTACAAACTGGATCATATATTCCGCCAACCCTCAAAAACACTAATATCAAGTTCTACACTTTGATCTGTATGCAAAGTGGCACATCCAAGCAGATTTATGAAAGAGTAATAACCAAGAGAATTCTTAAAAGGATTTCTTTTAACGCAGAAAAAAGGTTGAAAAATTTTGACAGAATCAACTCATCAAGACAGTATAACATCTAAATCATGAACTACTGCCTCCTTAAAACATATGCTAATGTTAGTCCTGTTTATAGGGTATATTTAATAATCTAAGCTAGAGATTTTGGTTCCAATTTACTATTGACAGGCAAAACATAACGTGCAGTCAAGGAATAACTAAGAATCACCATGAGACTTTCCTGGTGGTTCAGTAGTTAAGACTCTGCACTTTCACTGCAGGGGACACAGGATCCTGTTCAAGGAACTAAGATCCCACATGTCACACGGCATTGCCCCCCCCCCCAAAAAAGAATCACCCTCCTTCCTCATAGAGTATATTTAGGGGGAAAAAATACAAAGCACACGTGCTTGTAACTAAGATGAATCAGCATCAGTCAAGGTGAGTTGAAGACTCCTAAATACACTCTGAAGAATTTTTCTCATTCTATGTCTGCTACTTCTCCACCCAATATTCCCTTAGCTACAAGGATTTTGGTGTCCACCAAAAAACTCTTGTTCTTTGAAAGAACTCTGAAGTTATGGGCCAGGAAGACAGCCCCAATGTGGGAACAGGTCTCCTCAATTTGAAAAGAGAAGAATTTCCTAAGAACCGCTGCCTACTTCAATTTACCCAAGCTTTCATATAACTAGATATGTATTATCACAATCTGACTATAATGTATGACAGATGTATCTGGGTAAGAAGGACCTGGAAAGATTCAAGTGCCTCACTGCTAAGTTACAGGCTCTGTATCTGCAACCATACTTGGGCTGTGATCTTAGAGAAGACAGAGTTAACAGTCACACACACATACAATTAAGTCACAGTTTAACAAGAAATTCTGGGGAAGAAATACATATACCCAAAAATATCATTCCAAAAAGCAGTTTTTTTTTTTTAAATTGTCATTCTTAATAGGAAGATGATTATTATTTGGTATGTAAGCTTGATATTGAAACAAACTTGAACACCTCAATTGAGGGTTTCACCATTATGAAAGGATACAAGTTAAGCATTTCTTGTCTGATTAAATATAGCATGATGAGAGGAAAAACAAAAGGGTTTATAATCCAAAATCATACATTTAAATTGGGTTAAAAGGCCCTAGAATATACAGCAGAGGAAAATCAGGAAAGCCAAATTATAAGCCTGCCAAGTCTGACTCTCTGCAACCCCAAGGACTATAGCCTACCAGGTTCCTCTGTCCATGGGATTTTCTAGCAAGAGTACTGGAGCAGGTTGCCATTCCCTTCTTCAGGGGATCCTCCCGACCCAGGGATCAAACCCGTGTCTCCTGCATCTCCTGCAGTGGCAGGGGTGTTCTTTACCACTGAGCCACCTGGGAAGTCCCACCTAGTTGCACAGCCTGGCAAACATAAAGTTAGTAAGAAAAAATTTTAAAGCTAGATTAAAAACCACCCATGAAAGGTACAGGCATACAGACCTGAACAGCTTTTCCTATTCCTGACAAAGTCTCACCTTGAAGTTCCTAAGATTTACGCTTTTGTTTTTCAGACAAATCTCAGAAGAAGCAAAACCCTAAGAAAGATCATCTGTTCTATTAGTTGTAAAAGTTAAGCTGAGACAGAAAAGTGCCATGGGAAAAGCAAGCTCAAAGAGCAATCAAACGCAGTGGTTACCTATGAGCTATGGAATTAGGTTTGATTCCCAGTTTTGCTACTAGATGACCTTGGGCAAATTATCTCCACACCCATAAGCTCTATTTCCTCGTCTATAAAATACAAACAGTGGCCCCTACCAGAGAGGGGAGTTGTGAACATTCAAAAAGAATATACGTTCTGCACAATAGTACAGGGCCTGGCACACAGTTAGTGCTTAATAAATGCTAACACTGTTAAGGGATTCCCTCATAGCTCAGTTGGTAAAGAATCTGCCTGCAATGCAGGAGACCCGGGTTCGATTCCTGGGTCGGGAAGATCCTCTGGAGAAGGAAATGGCAACCCACTCCAGTATTCTCGCCTGGAGAATCCCATGGACAGAGCAGCCTGGCGGACTACAGTCCATGGGATCACAAGAGTAGGACACAACTTAGCAACTAAACCACAATAGTAACAATAATACAGTGGTCCTCAGTTGGGAGTACTCAACCCTACGAGGGAGCACCCATGAAGGCATTTGTTTTGATACTATGAAGGGTGGTGGGAACTGTGTAGGATGCCAAACATGGGACACCCCTCTTCACAAAGAGCTGCCTCACCCAAAACACCAACAGCATCAGCATGGAGAAACAGACACCACACATTAATATTCATAACAATATTAAAGCATCAAGCTGGGGAGTATTGATGTTTCTAGGACTATCTATTTGAGATGTAAAAAATTTTAAAGTCACCCAAAACTACACTGACATTTTAAGCATGCACCCATCAGAAACAAATTTTGCTGGCTCAATGACATCTGGTGTAAGACTAATGGGATTCAGTACTGTTATTTTCAAAGTCTACCATGTATTCTGACAACTTGAATGTCAGCCAATAAAATAAACTCAATACAGTTAAACTGAAAGAAGTAGAAAACACAAATAGAGCCCAGAAATATTACTATCTCAAGCCAGGATTCTTAATGGGTAAAGGCAGCTTACCAAGAACATTTACAAATTCCATATGCCTGGCACCAGCATTTTCTCTCCCACGCACGCATGTGCACACACACGCACACACACACACACACACACGCACACACACACACACACACACAAATCTCTGCTGAGGCCCTGGTTCTAAAGAATAGTTATGTATGTATGAACTGTGTGGCATAAAGAGCAGCAAAATGTTTTTAAAATAAAACTCTCGGTTATGCATTTGAGGTACACATTTTAAATGACTTTCAGAAAACAAATGTGTTGCTATAAATATAGCCTTCTTGATATAGGGTGACAGGATCATTAAGCCAGAGATAAACACAACCTGACTAGTTAAAAGAAAGCTACAAAGTCAGTGTATCAGAGGCTGGTTTGAAAGAAAGTTGAAATCATCAAGACTGTGGATTTGTGCTTAATTTGTAAAATTAACCAGGAAAATCTTTTGACTTAGTAAGATCAAAATAGAATAGAATGGGAGTAGAATGGAAATAGAATGGGACATCTCACCATTCTGACATGTTCTCATCAGAGCCCTGTTTTTGTTCATCTGCTTCACACTCCATCCTTTCTTTCCTTCCCGTTTTGCTTAGGAAAGTCCTGTTTTCTGCTGATTCACACAACCCGTGACCTGATGAGGTCCAGGGAGTATTCTCCTTCCAGCGGGACAGACGCTGCTTCTTGGCCGACTTGAACCTGCAGCCTCTCTCGTAGCTCCAATCTGACACCTTGAGCTTCTGCTGAAGGCTGGCGGCCACCTCTGACGTCACTCGCTTCACCTTACGCCGGCGCCTGAGCGGTCGACAGGGTGCATTTTCAGTAAAGGAGTCAGATTCATGCCAAGAATGCTGCTTACTCTTAACAATGGCGTTGAGAGCTGGGTGCCGTTTGACTACCATTGTGTCATCAGAGTCACTGAAATTGGTGACCGGGGCCATTTCTCGACAGTCCTTGAGAGCCTCATCCAGACTGGACTCAGAGGCCTCACTGTAGCAGCAGGTATGCTCTGCCAGGTGAGTGAAGTCTGAACGGCGCTTCCGGCCTCTCCGTTTGCGAAGCTGCCGCCTCTGCTGCCGCGGGCTCAGGGCCATCTCCTCCCAGAGCTCACCAAGCTTATTCTGCTCAGATGTCTGCTCCAAGGCTGAGGCTAAGTCATGAACCAGCTCATCCATGAGGCCACATCTACCTAAAGGAGGTTCAGAAGAAAAGAAAACAAGAGAAAGACTCAATAGGATCTGTTGCTTTAGGATAATTTTTTAAATAGATCGCGGCACTGCAGAGTCCACTCCATCTACAGAAAATTCACCTGCGTTCACCTGGCTACACTTAAGATTCTATTCCTATCATCCATGCACTGTTAAGTCACTAAAAATAGGTGTCTGGCCCTTGTCAAATGCCTATAGCCGTCATGTTCTTGAGCACAAAAACTCAAAATACTCACCAGATGACAAATGGGTTATTAGTAAAAATAAGCAAACTCAGGGGAGTTATCGCTCCCTTTTCCCAATTAAACTTGCTCAACAAAATTACCTGATGATGAGATCTAAAAGGTTTAGAGAATGTCTCTTTAGACAGGAGCAGAAAAACACTCCACTTCAAAATCACAGATGAAAAAGACTGTTCTACAGTCTTGGGTCACTAAGAAGAAGTGTTCTGGCAGGAACAGAAAAACAACCTAGTGACGCCCTTACAGAGGGCTGCCTGCAGCTCTGGTGATCCGGGAATTTGTAGTGATGCAGGTTTGTGCTGTGCCCGGGAAAAAAAAGGACAGTTTGCACCCACTCTGGTTCCAGCTACCACCCAGAGGCTATGAAGCAAAGAGCTTTAAAGAGTATGTCATAAACTTGTGAATAATTAGCAACTTTTAAGTTCTTCTTCACTCTCCTTCAGAAAATAAAGTGAGCATCCAAATTCTGTGCTTCGGTGCCAGACAATCACACAGAAACAGGATATAACTGAGGCTGAAATGACAATATGTGGAGTCTCTAAGATTTCTAGGTAACAGCTTTCCAAAATTTCCTATTTTTCAACTCATTATTGTCAAACCATCATACTTCAGGGATCACTTCAGAGGCAAACCTTCCAGAGGCAGAGAGCAGGAGGAACAATTTTCAAAATGCCTTTTTTAAAAGGGAAATGTGTAATATACTTCGTACACCTAATTAAATACATGTTAAAGTAGCACTTTTTCCCTAGCTCTTAAGTTCAACCTATTTCAAGACCATAATTAGAGCTTAAAACTCTATGGTGCCACTCTCAGACCATATTTCCGTTCACCCAGTTTATATTTTGCAAAGGACTTTCTAAAAACCTATTTTCATGCGATCTCCATGCCAACCAACTCAAAGTCAGGAGGAGCAATAGTTGACACCTTGTTCCAAAACTACCAACCAAACAAAACTTCTCAAAGTGTCAAAAGCCACACTCACTTAAGCAATAAGCTATTTAAAATGCCATGACTGGGGTTTGGGGAGACAACTGTCCCTAGAAACCAAATAGGTGAATCTAAATCTACTTCCCTCATCTCTATGCTTAACTACTGCTTTAAAAACTCGGGCAAAACTGTACAAACTTTAACACGGAACAACTAGAAGCTGAATGCCTTGCCTGTGCAGTTGAATGCAAGCCTTTCAAAGACTGCAAAAATTGGGACAGCAGGTGACAGAAGAACCCTGGAACTCCTACCCTCCCTGGATGCACCGTCCGAGAGGATCCGGGGCCAGGCAAGCAAAGGCTGTCCGAGTTGCGCAAAGGATGGGACCAGAAACCAGTAGAAGTAAAAAGAAAGATGCAGGCAGGCGCAGGGTCGTGTAGGTGCAGACAGGGTTGGGAGGGGAGACGTTGCGGGAAGACAGGAGGGAACTTCCCAGCTGGGGCGACCCAGGAGCAGGGAGTCAGCTCTTCCAGGGCAGAATCTGCCAAGATGCAAGCCTTGGTGATCTAAACTCCCTCCGTGCCAGGGGTCGCAATGTGACCACATCTGTTGGGGAAAAAAAGTGTGTTTCGAAGGGCTCTCCCCACCACGACCCGGGGCCCATCCCCGAGGACGAGGGCGACCACAGCTTGGGATACCAAGCCCTTACGCTGTCGCCACTCCCTAAAGAATCAGAAAGTAGAGAAGACAAAAAGTGACTGTCACCTGGCAGATGGCCCGAAACCCTCATCCCCCACGGATTCGGGGGGAGATGGGTCCTGAAAAACAAGGCCCGCCACCCTCACCCGCTCCCGCCAGCCTTTGCCGGCCCCCTGACGCCCCCCGGTCGGTCCGCCGCGGCCCAGAGCCCGGATCCCCACTGGCGCCGACCCCCCCGGACCCCGACCCTCTCATTTCCAGTCCCCCTCACCCGCTGCCGCAGCCACCTCCGAAGGCCGCAGCTTGCGGGGCCGAGTCTCCCGGCCGGAGCTTTCCTCTCTGACCTCATTTCCGGTCTGGGCCGGAGGGGTGGGGCGGCGGCGAGATGGGAGGAACTTGGCGGCGCGGGAGGCCCCGCCCCAGCACGGCGCTTCCTGCCAGCAGCCCCTCCCACTTCCGTCCCGTGGGACGCTGGGGGCCACGAGAACCCAGAAGGAAGGCAAGGGGGCCAGGAGCGGTGGTGTTTTGGGGCAGACGAAGGACCGGGGCTGACAGGACCGTGGCGCTGAGGTGCCCATCTTGGGGAAGAGCCTACCCCGTGCAGGCCTCGTCTGCCTTGGAGACGTCAGGAAATTGGGCCCTAGAGAGGGGCGTGGGCCTTGTCCTTGCTTGCTGACCGGCTTTATACAAGCGCGTGGAAGTTAGGGAAATGAATCTTCATTTCCTAACTATGAGAGTTGTATAGCCTTTGGCAGGATAGCGTCGTAGTGAGAGTAACAAGTAGTACTGGATTATAACTTGAAGTATAGAATTGATGCTTTTGAACTGTGGTGTTGGAGAAGACTCTTGAGGGTCACTTGGACTGCAAGGAGATCCATCCAGTCCATCCTAAAGGAAATCAGTTTAGAATATTCATTGGAAGAACTGATGCTGAAGCTGAAACTCCAATACTTCGGCCACCTGATGCAAAGAACTGACTCATTGGAAAATTTCCCTGATGCTGGGAAAGATTGAAGGCGAGAGGAGAAGGGGAAGACAGAGGATGAGATGGTTGGATGGCATCACCAACTCAATGGACATGAGTTTGAGTAAACTCTGGGAGTTGGTGATGGACAGGGAGGCTTGGCATGCTGTGGTCCATGGGGTCGCAGAGTCAGATGCAACTGAGCGACTCAACTGAAAGGTAGCAGCCATAGTCAAACTGGGGTAAATCAATCACTTATACAAATAAATGTATAAATGGGGAAGGAGTAATGTCTTTGGTGCAGAATTCTAAACAATTTTTATAGCTACTCCACCATGAGGCCTCACTCCTCATTCTAAATGTGGCCTGTGCCGTGACTTCCTTCTGAAGAGTACCATGTGAAAAGTGGCGGGAGGAGAGTAACTTCTATAGTGGAGAAACTAAACAAGCACTGCCTCAGTCAGGTGATCAAGGTTAATATTAACAGTGATTAATCATGTTGATAGTATGTGCACTAGCGAGGATATGACAAAAATGGCCTTTCCTTCTAAAACTCATAATCCCAGTCTCAATAAAAGGGAAGAAGTGGGCAGCCCCCACATGAGGGACATTCTACAAAATGTCTGACCAATATTCCTCAAAACTCTCAAGATTTTCAAAGACAAAGTCTGAGAAACTGCCACAGCCAAGAGGAGCTTATGGACACATACCAAGTAAATGTAATATTGTATCCTGATGTGACACTGGATTAGAAAAAGGATATTTGGTAAAAACTAAAGAAATGTGGATAAATTATGGGCTTTAGTTAATAATAATGTCCCAACATTGGTTCGGAGAAGGCAATGGCACCCCACTCCAGTACTCTTGCCTGGAAAATCCCGTGGACGGAGGACCCTGGTAGGCTGCGGTCCATGGGGTTGCTAAGAGTCGGACACGACTGAGTGATTTCGCTCTAACTTTTCACTTTCATGCATTGGAGAAGGAAATGGCAACCCGCTCCAGTGTTCTTGCCTGGAGAATCCCAGGGACGGTGGATCCTGATGGGCTGCTGCCTATGGGGTCGCACA
Organism: Bos grunniens; assembly: GCF_055505025.1. Taxonomy (NCBI): domain Eukaryota; kingdom Metazoa; phylum Chordata; class Mammalia; order Artiodactyla; family Bovidae; genus Bos; species Bos grunniens. The sequence goes on from NC_141174.1 coordinate 15,821,275, forward strand.
GAGTCGGACACGACTGAAGCGACTTAGCAGCAGCAGCAACATTAGTTCATTAATTGTGACAAATGTTTACTAATGTGAGATGTTAATAATGGAGGACCTGAGGGTGGGGTTGTGGGAACAGTAGTACCTCTGAATTTTCCTGGAAACCTAAAGCTATTGTGAAATTAAGTTTATCTTTAAATAACTTTGACCCTGAAAATTCTGCCTCTATGAATTTTGTCTAAAGAAAAAATTAGAAATGGACAATGTAAAGTACAGGTAATTAATCCTTGTAGTGCCAACTTAAAAAAAAAAGCCTAACGTAAGATTTGTGAGTTAAGTTTTATTGGGGCAAAATGAGGGCTATAGCCCAGGAGATAGCATCTCAGATAGCTCTGAGAAACTGCTCCAAAGAGGTAGAGGGGAAGGTGTATATGTGGTTTTGGTAAAGGGGGAGCACATGCAATCAAGCACGTTCTCTTTTGTTTGGCAGAATGTTTCTCCTAGTCACCAGAAGCAGTCATCACCATGAAGGACTTTAGGACTTCTCTGGATATAAGGAGATACAAGAACTGGGCTCATAAAGTCGACTGTGAAATTATTTAACCATCTGAAGACTTGTTCTGCCAGTTTTTCCCAAAGCACAGAGTGCCTCTTTTCTGCCCTCCACCCTGAATTCCTTTCAGGGATTGTTGAAAGTCAACATGATTTAATCCTTGTAGAGGTAGATGGCAAGTGGCAATTTGTAGTTGACAGGAGCATTGTGGGAGGTAGGCATGAGACTACTAGAAAAAAGCCAGAAATCCTACAACAGGGGTTACTTATCTAAACTACTGTATGTCTATGGGATGGAATACCTTGCAGCCTTTTGACAGTGATTATAGAAGAATATTTAATTTCACAAAAAGTCATCAATTTCTGATTGTGTACATTTCTGTACAATGGTTGTACTTTAAAACATTCCTTTAAAGAAGAAAGTGGGCGGGCCGGGGCGGGGGGGGGGGGGGCGGTTACGGGGAAAGTTTCTTTAAAACTGTAGAGTATGAGACTATTCATGCATAAAGGAAATTAAATCTATACTTGCATAGGAATATGACCAGAATAATACATTGCTTATCATCCAAAATAGTTCCATTATAAGTTATTGTATCTCCTACATGTTGTTTTTATGGGTTTTCAGAATTTTCTATAGGTGAAACATTGTATAAAGAATGAAGGGAGTAGACAAAGATGACTTTGAGCCAGAGTGACTAACAGAGTGAAGTGAAAATCAGTTGTGTCCAACTCTTTGCAACCCCATGGACTGTAGCCCCATGGACTGTAGCCTGCCAGGCTCCTCTGTCTATGGAATTCTCCGGGCAAGAATACTCGAGTGGGTAGCCATTCCCTTCTCCAGAGGATCTTCCCAACCCAGGGATTGAACCCAAGTCTCCCACATTGCAGGCGGATTCCTTACCAGCTGAGCCACCAGGGAAGCCCAAGAATACTGGGCTAACAGAGGGGTTGGTGCCTTTTGCACAACTAGAGAAGTCAAGGAGAGAAAAAAGTTTGGTAGAAAGATGATTAATTCCACTTTGGACATGCTGAATTTGTGACTCCCACAGGACAAAAAGATGGAAATGTTCAAGAGGTGTCTGCAGCCATCAGCCTCTTTTCTGCTTAAGTGAAGTTCTCTCCCATAAATCATATCAGCTCCCATAGTGTCACTTCCCTCCATCAGCAATGAATGCTCCTACATTTCTTGAAATCCAGCTTTTGGTTTCAGATTTATGCTAGATAATTTCCACTTATTTTCTCAACCAGCACCTCCAGGTTAAGATGTCAAAACAAATATTAGTTTCTTCCGTAATCCCTATCATATTTGTCCTTCCCCCACTGTTCCCAGTTTGGGAAATGTCACCACCATCATGCAGTTACCCAGGTAAATTAGCCATTAGCCCCTTTTTTTCCCCCTTAATACTTCTTCATCTAAATAAATGCCAAGCTTCAAGGATTCTACTTTGATAGTATTCTTGCATCTCCCCTCCCCCTTTTGCTTTCTGTCTGCCATTGGGCATATCTGGGTAGGCAGCCTCTCTTGTGGATGGCATAGCAGCCTCCTTACTGGTCTTGCCACTTCCATTCTCTCCCCCAAAAGTCATTCTCTACACCGGCACCAGAGTGAGATTCCTGAAACACCATTTCACTTCATCTTCCACTATCTCCTGTGTCATGCTGGGCACACCAGACCGCTTGCTTTTTCTTGAACACCCCTGGGGTTTGAGGGGATTTAAAGGCTCAGTGTCAGTGTCACCTCCATGACGTCTTCACCGTGCTTGCCTACTCTTTGGGATCTCTCAGAACTTGCTGGCATCTTTTTTTTTTTTTCTTTACTGGTATCTTTATTACAATATTTCTTCACTCAGCCTTGAATCTGAGACAATTCTGTGCAAGTTTGCCTCCCCAGCTAAATTACTCTTACAACAAATACTCACTGAGTACCTATCACACATGTGGCCCTACGCTAAGCTCTGGAGATATAGCTGGGTGAGCAAAAATGAAGCCTACTGCACTGCCCCAGAGAGTCTCCTAGCCATTGTAGTCCCACCAATTCCAGGCACAGTCCTTTGTACTTCGTAGGTGCTCCCTAACTACTGTCAGTTGACAAAAGTAAATATTTGTTTACTATGCCGGAACAGGAAATTAGAATTGCTTGTCTCAATCTTAAGAGAAAATTTAAATGAAAACTAGTGACGGTGGGAGCCATGGGTAGGGCCACTCAAGGAAAGAGGATACAAGAGAAGAAACCCATGGAGGGCAAAGCAGTCAAAGGACAGAGAGCAGTGGAAAACAATCAGTGTGTAGAAGCCAGAGAAGGATGACATTTACAAAAAGAGACCAAGAGGACAATTAGAAACAGGTGTCAGGAAAGGCCATCACACTTGCTAAGTGAAGCAAGCACTGATTATAGGGTTTATGGAGACTTGGAGCAGGTAAAGTGGAGGCAGGAGAGAAACCAAGAGTGAAGCTCCGTACATGATAAGCTGTGTCCTGCCCTGACGGCTTAACTTCCTCATCTGTCTGTCACAAGAGACAACAACAAAACATACTCATCTCTTGGGTGGAGGTTAAATAATGCAAAATGTTTCATTTAGAGCCCAACACAAATTAACCACTCTAAAAATGTTAGTAATTATGGAGTAGCTGCTGCTGCTGCTGCTAAGTCGCTTCAGTCGTGTCTGACTCTGTGTGACCCCATAGAAGGCAGCCCACCAGGCTCCCCCGTTCCTGGGATTCTCCAGGCAAGAACACTGGAGTGGGTTGCCATATCCTTCTCCAGTGCATAAAAGTGAAAGTGAAGTCACTCAGTCGTGTCTGACTCTTAGCGATTCCATGGACTGCAGCCCACCAGGGTCCTCCGTCCATGGGATTTTCCAGGCAAGGGTACTGGAGTGGGGTGCCATTGCCTTCTCCAAATTATGGAGTAGAGGAAGTCAAAAAGTTTCCCTTAACTGACCATCAGGATGGAACTTCAAGTTGAATGAGCAAATCACCAGCTGAAAAGATCTGCACCCAGTAAGGAACAACAGGCTTCTTCCTTCTTTGTTTCCCACAGAGGAAAAAACAAGTACCTCCACTGGCTGATTCATCAGATTCCATGTAGTTATAATAACCTGAAAGTCCTCTGCATGCCTGCACAACCTAGGATATAGTCCCTGCCCCATACTCCTAGTACCAGCCCATAAACTCTCCCTCCATGCCTCCCCACTCCCACCCCAGGGCCTTGGCATATGCTTTCCTGAAACCAAGAATATCTGTCTTTTAGGGCTTTGCAGGTGAGGGTCATGGAATATCCTCATCTTTGAAGTTTTGGCTAAAATGTCACTTCCACAAACAAGCCTTTTCTAATACCATCTTAAGAAATCCTCCTCCCCTAAAGCCATTTTCTATCTCATCGTCTTCTTTATTTCACTTATGGCCTATTTCATAATCCAACGTTAACCTTATTTTGTGTGTATTTGTTTATGCTCTGTCACATCCCACTACACTATAAATATCATAAGAACAAGGAGATTGTCTTTTCTTATGCTTTTGTGTTCCTTCACAACTCATCTCATCAAAGCTATGGTTTTTCCAGTAGTCATGTATGGGTGTTGGAGAAGGAAATGGCAACCCACTCCAGTATTCTTGCCTAGAGAGTCCTGTGGACGGAGGAGCCTGGTGGGCTGCTGTCTATGGAGTCGCACAGAGTCAGACATAATTGAAGCGACTCAGCAGCAGCAGCAGCATGCTTTTAGAACTCATCGTATGGGATTAGTTAGCGACTTAGCATGCATGCATGATGTATGGATGTGGGAGTTGGACTATAAAGAAAGCTGAGCACTGAAGAATTGATGCTTTTGAACTGTGGGTATTGGAGAAGACTCTTGAGAGTCCCTTGGACAGCAAGGAGATCCAACCAGTCCATCCTAAAGAAAATCAGTCCTGAATATTCATTGGAAGGACTGATGTTGAAACTGAAACGCCAATCCTTTGGCCACCTGCTGTGAAGAACGGACTCATTTGAAAAGACCCTGATGCTGGGAAAGATTGAAGGCTGGAGGAGAAGGGGACGACAGAGAATGAAATGGTTGGATGGCATTACCGACTCAATGGACATGAGTTTGAGTAAACTCTGGGAGTTGGTGATGGACAGGGAGGCCTGGTGTGCTGCAGTCCATGAGGTCGCAAAGAGTTGGACATAACTGAGCGACTGAACTGAACAATTCGTCTCCTTGTTCAGAGCTTCTCTAAACTGATCCAAGACATTCTGAATCTTTCCCCCAAATATTCCAATAGCCACTGAAGGGATGTTGTTAATACTAATAGAAGCAGTGTCCACCAGGGAGGACAGGAAGTGTTTGCATTTACCTGAAAAATGGGTACCTCCCTGAAACTTGCCCTCCTCCCTGGCCCCAGCCCTTCTGACACCTTCTCTTTGGCAGGTGGCAGATGGCAGAGGCTTATCAAATTCTATCTATGGCCCAGCTCTCTTACTCTCTCACTCACCCTCCTCAACAACATTGAATTTGGGAGGTTGTCAAGGTAGCATTTATCAAAGGCTTCCTATGGGCCAGGCATTGTGCTGAAGACTTTAAATTCATTATTTCATCTTCTCAGTATCCTTTTTGATGTTGGTGTGTGTATTAATTTCCTGTTGCTGCTAAAACAAATCACTACATGGTGACTCCAAACAACACAAATTTATTATCTTACAATTCCGTAAGTAGGTCAGAAGTTCCACATGGATCTCACTAGGCTAAAATCAAGGTGCTAAAATCATGGCTTGTTTCTTTCTGAAGCCTCTAGGGGAGAGCACATTTCTTGGCTTTTTCTAGCTTTGCCAGGCCTGCCGAATTCCTCAGCTTGTGCCCTCCCACCATCTTCAAAGCCAGCAATGTCAAATCTCTCTGATCCTCCTGCCACCATGTCTGTCTCTGACCACAGCTGGGAGAGGTTCTCTGTTTTTAGGAACCCATGTGCACCCACATGAATAATTCAGGATAATCATTCCATCTCAAGATCCTTAACTTTAATCATACCTGCAAAGTATATTTGTTTGCCAGGGCTGTCATAACAAAGTACCACAGACTGGGTGCCATAAACAACAGTCATGTATTTTCTCCCAATTCTGGAAGCTTGAAGTCTAAGATCAAGATATGAGGAGGTTTGGTTTCTTCTGAGCCCTCTCTCCTTGGCTTATAGATAGGCTGTATTCACTCTTATCTTCACAGTGTCTTCCCTCCAAGTATGTCCCTGTCTCAAGTTCCACTTCTTATAAGGGCACCAGTCATTGGATTAGGGCTCACACTGACAGTCTCATTTTAACTTAATTATCTATTTAAAGATCCTATTACCAAATATAGTCAAATTCTGAGGTACCAGGAGTTAATACATCAACGTATGAACCTGGGGATACAGTCCATAACAGATTTAAGTCTATTATCATGCTATATATTTTCAATTTGTCCCATCTGTTCTTTGTTCTTTTTCCCTCTTTTTCTTCCTTCTTTTGGATTAAGTGCTTTTTATTATTTCATTTTATATTCTTTGTTAGTTTATTGGTTATACCTCTTTTATGTCTTTAGTGGCTGCTTTAGGATTATTAACTTATTAACTTATTTTACTCTGCCTTCAAGTAATATTATAACACTTTATACCTTGTATACAACAATACCCCTCCATTTCCTCTGTCCTAGCCTTTGTGCTATTGTTATCACACATTTTACTTCTAAATATAGCAGAAATCCCCCAAAACATTCTTTTTAAAAAATTAATTAATTGGTTTTGGTTGCACTGGGTCTTTGTTGCTACAAGTGGGCTTTCTGTGGTTGCAGCGAGTGTGGCTACTCTTTGTTGTGGTGCGTGGGCCGTTGCAGTGGCTTCTCTTGCTGGAAGTACGAGCTCTAGGTGCACAGGCTGCCAGTAGATGCCTGGGCTCGGTTCCAGCACGTGGGCTCAGTAATTGTGGCTGGAGGGCTCTAGAGCGCAGGTTTCGTAGTTGTGGTGCATGGACTTAGCTGCTCCATGGCATGTGCAGTCTGCCCGTACCAGGGATCAAACCCATGTCCCCAGCATTGGCAGGTGGATTCTTATCCACTGTACCACCAGGGAAGTTCCCCGCAGTACACTCTTACTTGTTTGCCTTAAACAGTCAGTTATCATTTAGAGATTTTTTTTTAATTAGGTCAAAGAGTTATAATTTCACAAATGCCATTTTTGGTGCTTTTCATTTCTTTGTGTAGATCCAGATTTTTATGTAGTATAAATTTTCCTTCTACCTAAAGTATTTTCCCTTAACATTTCTTGTAGTTCTGGTATGTTATTGATGATTCCTTCAGGTTTGTCTGAAAACATTTTTTAAAAGCTTTATATCATCTTCATTTTTGAAAGATGGTTTGCCAAGTATCGAATCTTAGGCTGATGGTGCTTTCAGTACTTTAAGGATACTGCCCCATTGTCTTCTGGCTTGTGTTATTTCCAGGATAAAGTCTGCTGTTACTCTTATCTTTGTGCCTTTTACAGAAAACACCTTTATGCTGTTGCTGCTACGTTTTTCTCTGTATCTCTAGTTTTAAGCAAGTTGACTATGATGTGTCTTAGTATTCTTTGCATCATGTCTATTGTCCTTGGGATTCATTGACCTTTTTGGATCTATGGGCTTATAATTTTCATTCAACTTGGAAAGTTTTTGGCTATTATTTCTTCAAATATTATTTTTCTCCCCTCTCTTGCTCTCTACTTCTGGGACTCCAGTTACACATACTTTAGATTGCTTCAAGTTGTTCTTTCGTTCTTTCTTTTTTGTTATTGTTGTGTTCTGTTCTCCACCAACACCCGCCCCGCCCCGCCCCCGCCGTGTGCTTTATTTTGGATAGTTTATATTGCTGTCTTCAGAGTCACAATAGTTGCTTCTATATCATCTAATCTATTGTGACTCTCACCCAATACATTTTTCATCTCAGACATTGTGTATTTTTAGAACTTAGATTTGGGGCTTTAAAAAATCTTCCATGTTTTTCCTTAATATGCTTATATTTTTTCTACCTCGTTAAACATCAAATATAGTTATAAAAGCTGTTTAAGATCCTCATCTAATAGTTCTGTCATCTGTGTAATTCTGAGTCCGTTTTTACTGATTGTTTTTTCTTTACATTGCAATTGTATTTTCCTGCTTCTTTGTGCCTGGTAATTTTTTAAATTGCTTTCCAGACATAACTAATTTTACTTTGTTGTCTACTGGAAAATTTTGTATTCCTTTAATTATTTAAGGTGGGAGTAAATACAGTCCCTAGCTGGTACAGTGGTAAAGAATCCACCTGACAAAGCAAGAGATGCAGATGTGATCCCTGAGTCGGGAAGATCCCGTGGAATAGGAAATAGCAACCCACTTAAGGATTCTTGCCTGGAAAACTCCATGGACAGAGAAGCCTGGTGGGCTACAGTCCAAGGGGTCTCAAAGAGTCAGACACACCTGAGCACACTCACATGCACAAGCATATACTCCATTAATGCCAGAAAAAGAAGTCCCAGGCCCTGTATTACATTGAAAATATTTTACTGGCTTGGGAGACTAGAGATTATTTTTCAGTTCAGAAAGCTCTCAGATCAGATCAGATCAGATCAGTCGCTCAGTCGTGTCCGACTCTTTGTGAACCCACGAATCGCAGCACGCCAGGCCTCCCTGTCCATCACCAACTCCCGGAGTTCACTGAGACTCACGTCCATCGAGTCGGTGATGCCATCCAGCCATGTCATCCTCTGCCATCCCCTTCTCCGGCCCCCAATCCCTCCCAGCATCAGAGTCTTTTCCAATGAGTCAACTCTTCACTTGAGGTGGCCAAAGTACTGGAGTTTCAGCTTTAGCATCATTCCTTCCAAAGAACACCCAGGACTGATCTCCTTTAGGACGGACTGGTTGGATCTCCTTGCAGTCCAAGGGACTCTCAAGAGTCTTCTCCAACACCACAGTTCAAAAGCATCAATTCTTTGGTGCTCAGCTTTCTTCATAGTCCAACTCTCACATCCATACATGACCACAGGAAAAACCATAGACTTGACTACATGTACCTTTGTTGGCAAAGTAATGGCTCTGTTTTTGAATATGCTATCTAGGTTGGTCATAACTTTCCTTCCAAAGAGTAAGCGTCTTTTAATTTCATGGCTGCAGTCACCATCTGCACTGATTTTGGAGCCCAGAAAAATAAAGTCTGACACTGTTTCCACTGTTTCCCCATCTATTTGCCATGAAGTGATGGGACCAGATGCCATGATCTTCGTTTTCTGAATGCTGAGCTGTAAGCCAACTTTTTCACTCTCCACTTTCACTTTCATCAAGAGGCTTTTGAGTTCCTCTTCACTTTCTGCCATAAGGGTGGTGTCATCTGCATATCTGAGGTTATTGATATTTCTCCCGGCAGTCTTGATTCCAGCTTGTGTTTCTTTCAGTCCAGCGTTTCTCATGATGTACTCTGCGTATAAGTTAAATAAACAGGGTGACAATATACAGCCTTGATGTACTCCTTTTCCTATTTGGAACCAGTCTGTTGTTCCATGTCCACTTCTAACTGTTGCTTCCTGACCTGCATACAAATTTCTCAAGAGGCAGATCAGGTGGTCTGGTATTCCCATCTCTTGAAGAATTTTCCACAGTTTATTGTGATCCACACAGTCAAAGGCTTTGGCATAGTCAATAAAGCAGAAATAGATGTTTTTCTGGAACTCTCTTGCTTTTTCCATGATCCAGCGGATGTTGGCAATTTGATCTCTGGTTCCTCTGCCTTTTCTAAAACCAGCTTGAACATCTGGAATTTCACGGTTCACATATTGCTGAAGCCTGGCTTGGAGAATTTTGAGCATTACTTTACTAGCGTGTGAGATGAGTGCAATTGTGTGGTAGTTTGAGCATTCTTTGGCATTGCCTTTCTTTGGGATTGGAATGAAAACTGACCTTTTCCAGTCCTGTGGCCACTGCTGAGTTTTCCAAATTTGCTGGCATATTGAGCGCAGTACTTTCACAGCATCATCTTTCAGGATTTGGAATGGCTCAACTGGAATTCCATCACCTCCACTAGCTTTGTTCGTAGTGATGCTTTCTAAGGCCCACTTGACTTCACATTCCAGGATATCTGGCTCTAGGTGAGTGATCACACCATTGTGATTATGTGGGTCATGAAGATCTTTTTTGTACAGTTCTTCTGTGTATTCTTGCCATCTCTTCTTAATATCTTCTGCTTCTGTTAGGTCCATAGCATTTCTGTCCTTTATTGAGCCCATCTTTGCATGAAATGTTCCTTTGGTATCTCTGATTTTCTTGAAGAGATCCCTAGTCTTTCCCATTCTGTTGTTTTCCTCTATTTCTTTGCATTGATCGCTGAAGAAGGCTTTCTTATCTCTTCTTGCTATTCTTTGGAACTCTGCATTCAGATGTTTATATCTTTCCTTTTCTCCTTTGCTTTTCACTTCTCTTCTTTTCACAGCTATTTGTAAGGCCTCCCCAGACAGCCATTTTGCTTTTTTGCATTTCTTTTCTATGGGGATGGTCTTGGTCCCTATCTCCTGTACAATGTCACGAACCTCATTCCATAGTTCATCAGGCACTCTATCTATCAGATCTAGGCCCTTAAATCTATTTCTCACTTCCACTGTATAATCATAAGGGATTTGATTTAGGCCATACCTGAATGGTCTAGTGGTTTTCCCTACTTTCTTCAATTTAAGTCTGAATTTGGCAATAAGAAGTTCATGGTCTGAGCCACAGTTGGCTCCTGGTCTTGTTTTTGTTGACTCTATAGCGCTTCTCCATCTTTGGCATCAAAGAATATAATCAGTCTAATTTCGGTGTTGACCATCTGGTGATGTCTATGTATAGAGTCTTCTCTTGTGTTGTTGGAAGAGGGTGTTTGTTATGACCAGTGCATTTTCTTGGCAAAACTCTATTAGTCTTTGCCCTGCTTCATTCCATATTCCAAGGCCAAATTTGACTGTTACTCCAGGGGTTTCTTGACTTCCTACTTTTGCATTCCAGTCCCCTATAATGAAAAGGACATCTTTTTTGGGTGTTAGTTCTAAAAGGTCTTGGAGGTCTTCATATAACCGTTCAACTTCAGCTTCTTCAGCGTTACTGGTTGGGGCATAGACTTGGATTACTGTGATATTGAATGGTTTGCCTTGGAAACGAACAGAGATCATTCTGTCGTTTTTGAGATTGCATCCAAGTACTGCATTTTGGACTCTTTTGTTGACCATGATGGCTACTCCATTTCTTCTGAGGGATTCCTGCCCGCAGTAGTAGATATAATGGTCATCTGAGTTAAATTCACCCATTCCAGTCCATTTCAGTTCGCTGATTCCTAGAATGTCAACGTTCACTCTTGCCACCTCTTGTTGGACCACTTCCAATTTGCCTTGATCCATGGACCTGACATTCCAGGTTCCTATGCGATATTGCTCTTTACAGCATCAGACCTTGCTTCTATCACCAGTCACATCCACAGCTGGGTGTTCTTTTTGCTTTGGCTCCATCCCTTCATTCTTTCTGGCGTTATTTCTCCACTGATCTCCAGTAGCATATGGGCACCTACTGACCTGGGGAGTTTCTCTTTCAGTATCCTATCATTTTGCCTTTTCATACTGTTCATGGGGTTCTCAAGGCAAGAATACTGAAGTGGTTTGCCATTCCCTTCTCCAGTGGACCACATTCTGTCAGATCTCTCCACCATGACCCACCCATCTTGGGTTGCCCCATGGACATGGCTTAGTTTCATTGAGTTAGATAAGGCTGTGGTCCTAGTATGATTAGATTGACTAGTTTTCTGTGAGTATGGTTTCAGTGTGTTTGCCCTCTGATGCCCTCTTGCAACACCTACCATCTTACTTGGGTTTCTCTTACCTTGGGCGTGGGGTATCTCTTCACGGCTGCTCCAGCAAAGCGCAGCCATTGCTCCTTACCTTGGACGAGGGGTATTTCCTCACCGCCGCCCTTCCTGACCTTCAACGTGGGATAGCTCCTCTAGGCCCTCCTGCGCCCCCATGCAGCCACGGCTCCTTGGACGTGGGGTTGGTCCTCCCGGCCACCGCCCCTGGCCTCGGGTGTGCGGTTGCTCCTATTCCCTCTAAATTCTGTTGACAAGCTAGTTGTTTCCTTTTGTAGTCCACCTCTTTCTTAGAAAGAGCCAGCTGATCATTTCAATACTCTACCTGGAAATTTCACTACTCAAATCCATAAGTTGATTAAGTAATTTTTCTACTTTCCAAATTACCTCAGACAAGTTTTACTAATTGTTTAACTATACATAATATGGGCTACCTTTTTTTCCTGCTATAGCAGTATCTTTATCATCTTTCCCAGCCTACCTACTTGCTTTCCAATCCCAAAGCCAGTGTTTGTATCTTTGCCTTGGGTTTTATTTTTGTTTTTGGCAGCATCAAACTTCTAAGTACCAATTTATGTATCAGTTATCTACTTCAGAATAATACTGCATAACAAGTCACTCCAAAATTTGGTTGCTTAAAACAACATCCACTTATTATTTCTCACAAGTCTATAGGCTGACTGATTAGGATTGCCCATCTGGGGAGAATTGGCAGATCTCGTCTGGGATTGTTCATGTACCTGCAATCAGCAGGGAGACGGTTGCTCTAGTAAATCTTCATCTGGGACAACTTGACTGTCTTCCACATGCCTCAAGCACAGTCATGTTCTCATGACCAGAGTCTAGCCCTGGTATATTTTCATGTGTGTTAGTTGCTAAGTCATGTCTGACTGTTTGCAACTTCATGGACTGTAGGTCACCAGGCTTCTCTGTCCATGGAATTCTGCCAGCAAGAATACTGGAGTGGATAGCCATTCCCTTCTCCAGAGGATCTTCCTGACCCAGGGATTGAACCCAGGTCTCCTGAATTGCAGAAGCGTTCTTTACAGTCTGGGAACCTGTTCTTTACACCAGGGAAGCCCATATCCTCATGACGGTGGTAGTGTTCTAAGAGAGGTATGCACGAAACTACACATTCTAAGATAGAAACATGCAGTGATGACTCTACTCCAGTCAAGCTTATAATTGAAACATTGGCCAAAGCTAGTGATGTGGCTAAGCCCAGAGTCAGCATGGAAAGGCATTAACAAAGGGAGGCATGAAACACCAGGATAGTAATGCAATGAGCTCTCCTACCCCTAAGTCTTAGCAGCGTCCGCATTTTGCATTTTACGGATAGGAAACCGAGGCATAGAGATGTTAAATGACTTGCCTAAGGTCTCAGGTCATGTGTGGCGGAGCTTGGGTTTGAACCCAGGTGATCTGGCTGTGGACTTCAGTGTACACAATGCTGAACTGCCTTCTGAGAACAGGCATTATGTGGGGTCTCTGCGCACCCCCCACCCCCACTTGGATAACGGGTCATCTAGCCTCCTCTTGGGGCCTTCCAGAGACAGATGGAAGCCACTGCCTCCCCAGAGGTCAGCCGGAAGTCACAAGGTCTGGCCAGCAGTGGTCCATGAGGTTGGCCCCGACCAGTCCCTGCTTCCTGCCCCCCCACCCCACCCCGTGCCTGTGGCAGCACGGTGAAGTGTTTCAGGGGTTAAAGGCAAGGAAGAGGGAAACAAAAGAAGGAATAAAGTCAAGAAATGTGCCATGAAGCTTCTTGCGGCGGCGGTGGCGGCGCAAAGCAGAGAAAGTCATTTCCAACTTCTTTCATCTCCTAGATGAAGCCACTAAATAAAGGGGCAAAAGCGGCAAACACAAGGGCTTTTAATCTGTCTCATCTCCTTCATAATAACTGCAAATTCTCCCCGGGCCCCTGGGAGTGAGCCTCTTCCCTCGGCTCGGCCTTATCTCCCCCCTCCACATTTCGCGGGCGCCGCGCCGCTCCCCGCGCGCGCTGCCCGGGCCGTCCCGGCGAGGCCTGGGGGAGCCGGCGCTCCCCGCCTCATTGTTCCGGCGGCCCGGGGCTCGGAGGAGGGATGAAGGCTGGTCAAAGGGAAGCGGGCTCGCCGCGGCTTCATTAACGGCGGCCTTTCAGCGGCGCGCATATCAGAGCCGGGCCTTTTCAGAGGCGCTAATTAGCAATTTGGATCCTTCCCCCCTCTGGAGAGGCGCCTTCAATCTAACAAGTGGGATCAGCGCGGCGCGCTCTCTCTCTCTTTTTCTTGCACTTAATATTTATTGTTTTCCGTTTCTCCCTCTCCCTTTCTTCCCCTTCCCCACCGGCCGCATTGTCCGGCTCCGCCACCAGATAAGGCCTGCGGGGTGGGAGGGGCGGGGGGAGGGATGCATCATTAACCGCTCTTAATTTCTCTGCGGTGATAACTTCCTCTCTCGCACGGAGAGAAGTTAATCTTTCTGGGATGTTGAGAGAAAGAGGAGAGTTGGGACAGGATGGAGCTGGGGTGAATGACCATAGAAGGGCGGAGATGACAGAAGGGACTACTCTCCTCGAATCCTCCCCACACACACGATTTCCCAACTTTCCTGTCCGACTCCTAGGCCTTAGAACTGGATACTCGCATTCTTTGGCGCCCATCCCGGCTCGACTCCGCAGCAACCTTTCTCAACCTATAGAAATTCAACTTACTCTCCAAAGTCAGGTCGGCTGCCACCGCCTGTATGACGCGCACCTTGATTGCCCCGTCCTGCCAGAATTTCCCTCCCTCCGCCTTCTGAAATCTCATAGCACTCGGGACACCAATTTTATATGGTGAATTCTGCCCACCTTCTGGTTGTTCACGACTCAAGTGTAGGGGTCACCAAATCTTTAAAATGTCTATATCCTCCATAGGATCAGCATGCAGTAAATGTTTGTTGAATGAATAGTCAGGAATAGCAAATTCCTGACTGCCACCAGAGCACAGGTTTGTCTCCTGTGTGTGTGTTTTTACTTCCTTCAGTTCAGTCCAGTTCAGTTCAGTTGCTCAGTCGTGTCCGACTCTGCGATGCCATGAACCACAGCACACCAAGCCTCCCTGTCCATCACCAACTCCCGGAGTTCACTCAGACTCACATCCATCGAGTCAGTGATGCGATCCAGCCATCTCATCCTCTGTCATCCCCTTCTCCTCCTACCCCCAATCCTTCCCAGCATCAGGGTCTTTTCCAATGAGTCAACTCTTCCCACGAGGTGGCCAGAGTATTGGAGTTTCAGCTTCAGCACCAGTCCTTCCAATGAACACTCAGGACTGATTTCCTTTAGGATGGACTGGTTGGATCTCCTTGCAATCCAAGGGACTCTCAAGAGTCTTCTCCAACACCACAGTTCAAAAGCATCAATTCTTCGGTGCTCAGCTTTCTTCATAGTCCAACTCTCACATCCATACATGACCACTGGAAAAACCATAGCCTTGACTAGATGGACCTTTGTTGGCAAAGTAATGTCTCTGCTTTTGAATATGCTGTCTAGGTTGGTCATAACTTTCCTTCCAAGGAGTAAGCGTCTTTTAATTTCATGGCTGCAATCACCATCTGCAGTGATTTTGGAGCCCAGAAAAATAAAGTCTGACACTGTTTCCACTGTTTCCCCATCTATTTGCCATGAAGTGATGGGACCAGATGCCATGATCTTCGTTTTCTGAATGTTGAGCTTTAAGCCAAACTTTTCACTCTCCTCTTTCACTTTCATCAAGAGGCTTTTGAGTTCCTCTTCACTTTCTGCCATAAGGGTGGTGTCATCTGCATATCTGAGGTTATTGATATTTCTCCCGGCAATCTTGATTCCAGTTTGTGCTTCCTCCAGCCCAGCGTTTCTCGTGATGTATTCTGCATAGAAGTTAAATAAGCAGGGTGACAATATACAACCAGTCTGTTGTTCCATGTCCACTTCTAACTGTTGCTTCCTGACCTGCATATGTGTTTCTCAAGAGGCAGGTCAGTGGTCTGATAGTCCCATCTCTTGAAGAATTTTCCATGGTTTAAAGTGATCCACACAGTCAAAGACTTTGGCATAGTTAATAAAGCAGAAATAAATGTTTTCCTGGAACTCTCTTGCTTTTTCCATGATCCAGCGGATGTTGGAGATTTGATCTCTGGTTCCTCTGCCTTTTCTAAAACCAGCTTGAACATCTGGAAGTTCATGGTTCACGTATTGCTGAAGCCTGGCTTGGAGAATTTTGAGCATTACTTTACTAGTGTGTGAGATGAGTGCAATTGTACGGTAGTTTGAGCATTCTTTGGCATTGCCTTTCTTTGGGATTGGAATGAAAACGGACCTTTTCCAGTCCTGTGGCCACTGCTGAGTTTTCCAAATTCGCTGGCATATTGAGTGCAACACTTTCACAGCATCATCTTTCAGGATTTGGAATGGCTCAACTGGAATTCCATCACCTCCACTAGCTTTGTTCGTAGTGATGCTTTCTAAGGCCCACTTGACTTCACATTCCAGGATATCTGGCTCTAGGTGAGTGATCACACCATCGTGATTATCTGGGTTGTGAAGATCTTTTTTGTACAGTTCTTCTGTGTATTCTTGCCACCTCTTCTTGGTATCTTCTGCTTCTGTTAGGTCCATACCATTTCTGTCCTTTATCAAGCCCATCTTTGCATGAAATGTTCCCTTGGTATCTCTAATTTTCTTGAAGAGATCTCTAGTCTTTCTCATTCTATTGTTTTCCTCTATTTCTTTGCATTGATCACTGAGGAAGGCTTTCTTATCTCTCCTTGCTATTCTTTGGAACTCTGCATTCAAATGGGAATATCTTTCCAAACATATAAATAGTACCTGCTACCTCTCAGGTACTATTCCAAGTAAACTATATTAAATTAAAATGTCATTAAATGACATTCAGTCATTTAATCCTCATACAGCCCTAGGAGGTAGGTGTGATCTGCATTTTACATATGAGAAAACCAAAGCACAGAGAGATTAAGTAACTTGCCTATGATCACAGAGACTTCCCCGGTGGCTCAACAGTAAAGACTCTGCCTGCAATGCAGGAGACGCAGGAGACATAAGTTTGATTCCTAAATTGGGAAGATCCCCTGGAGGAGGAAACCGGCAATCCACTTCAGCATTCATCCCTGAGAAATCCCATGGACAGAGAAGCCTGGCAGGCTACAGTCCATGGGTCGCAAAGAGTGGAACACAACTGACCAACAGTATTATGGTCACAGAGCTGTTCAGCAGAGTTGGGATTCAAACATAGGCTGCCTTGCTCCAGACTCTGTGCTCTTAAAACCACCTTGCCAGAATATGATCTTGGCTTCCACAGAGATGCCTGCCTCTCTAGCTGGATGGGAGGGAGGCCTAAGCCAAAAGTCCAGGCAGGCACAGAAGGGATGGGTAAAGGTGGTAAATTAGCAAGGCCTTCACCTGGAAAGTCGACACCACAGCCAGATTTGACACTTGGTATTTGGCGTTTGGCTACTAAGTCAGTGATATCGGTGATGCCCGAAGCCCGGGTCCCGTGGACCATACCGATACCGGCCCCAGCTAACCTGATCTTGCTCATCCCAGGCCCGCTCTGCTCACAGAGGCGGCAGGGCAAAATCCCCAACAAACTCTGGTTTCTGCTATTCCAAAGTGCACGGAATGGAGAGGGAGGGAGGGCAGGAGAGCCCCTGAAAATCCCCTCCGAATTATAAACATATCCTCTTTAAGTACATTTCTAAGGATAACATTTGTATTACTCTGTCCTGTGCCTGCAGATAGGGCCATGCCTATCTCCTCCATCTCCCCTCCTTTCTCTACACTCTGCTGGGAGCAGTCCCTATCTGAAACGACGCTGGCAATCCGCCTTCCCTGCAATTGTTTCGATTGAGGGAAAAAATTAATTTCTGCCTATCGTTAATTGAGAGAATTGTGTGGAGGGCGAGGGAAGGGGAGGGGGTAGGAGAGGAAGGAAGAAGGCGGAGGGGAGCAATCGTGTTATTAACCGTGTCCCTTTCATAAGCAAATATTCTGATTGCCATCAGTGAGATGAGAGGCTCATTAATGCAGGAAGCAGAGAGGTGATTAGAGAACTTTCAAGAGCTATTGAGCTAAGTGGAAGGGAGGGTGGCAGGGATCTGGAGGCCGAGGGAATTTGGGAAGAACTGGGATGTGAGGAGGAAAGCCACTGGCCTTTTAGATGGGCTTTCCTGCTCTTCTGCCCCCTCTTCCCCTCTTCCCTGTACTCACTTCCAAATGGTTCCCAAAGCCATCAGCCAGAGTTGGGAAAATTGCAAAACGGTGAGTGAAAACTTTGCAAAAGACATACCTTCTCCAAAGACTCATACATCCTGATGCTAGACTGGTAGTCCACAGGTCAAACTGTCCAGCCCGTTACAGGTTTGTCTAGTGGCCTGTGGTTTAAAAATTATGTTGTTATCTTTACAAGATCGCCTCTACTCTCTGATGCCAGTCCCCACCGATTCCTGTTTATTGCTCCCATTCTGCCTCACTTGTTTACATCCCTCACTTGTTCCCTGCTAGTCTGTGACAGCATTTCTGTCCCACTGGAGGCCCAGGGAAGTGGGGATTGAGAGAGGGGGGCTGTTGAGAAGAGGTGGGCATGTGAAAGGGTGGCAGGGGTAGATGCCATTGGTGTCACCTCCCATTCTCCTGCCCACCCCCCTCTGGTTTCAACCATAGCTGTGCTCACCAGATACATGTGAACCCACCCCAACCAAACCTACCTCCAGCCAGAGCCTCACATTTCTCTCCAGTTTCCTGTCTTAGGGACTTCTCCAGGAAGAAGGTGCTTAGCAGTACCTATCACCAACACAGAAGCATGGTGGAGAAGCAGGGGAGAGTTTAAGTGTATACCTGTGAATGACTGAGTCACTTTGCTGTAGAGCAGGAATTAACATTGTCAATCAACCATACTTCAATTAAAAAAAAAATTTTTTTTTTAAATCGTGGAAGAGTATATAGTCCCAGGGCCAACCCTTAGCCAATGGGGCACAGAGGCTCATGGACAAATACCCTAGCCTTTCCAGAAGCACAATTCTGGGAGGCATTCTGAACCCAGTACAGAGCGCCTGATGGAGCTGAACCCCGCTCCTCATAACAGCCCTCTCAATAATCACCCTTTCAGTTTCCTCTTTATCACTCTCGTTTTCTTCACCCTTCACTCCTGCTTCCTGACGTCATTTCTAAAACTATCTATTCCCAAGTCTACCCAAGCTCTGCTTTCAGGGGAACACAAACAAAGACGGTGGCCATGTGTGTCCCCAGCTCGAAGGACAGGAGATGATCACCAGGGAGAAGTGGCAAGTGCCCCATCAGTGATGGCTCCGCGTGGCTCTGGGCAGCAGTGGTATTAAAGACAAGTACGTGTGTGTGAGGCCAGAAGACCAGGAGCCAAGGAGGACGAAGAAGCTGTACACTGTGCTCAGGCACTGAGACAAAGCCACACGGGGACGCAAAGATGGGAGCACCTGGAAACTGACAGTCTGGTCAGAAAGAGCCATGTATGCAGCCCCATGGCAGCACAGCCCAGTGGCCAACCTCCCAGGCTGTGGCCAGCCACTGCACCAGGGTTCAGCATGCTTTCAGACCCTGTGTGATCAGCTCTAGGTGCTTCCCAACCCCTCCCAAACCTCCCTTCCAAATGTGGACATGACAAAGTCCCCATGACAAATAGGAAACCTGCCCATCCTTCCTCACACCGCGGCACTTTACCTCCCAGAATCAACGCCAATGCCTGTTTTCACAGTAAGATGGTCCCAGCTGGAGGTAGAGACAGGCAGAGGCTGCCTCTGGCCAAGGAATCTCAGGAAGAAACAACTGGAGGGTCAGACAGCTGTGGTGGTTCTGCTCCCAGCCTCCACATCCAAAGAACATTTGGATTCTCTTCCAGGAACCAAATGTTCTCTTCCATCATATTCTGACTCTAAAATCCACCAGCAAAGAGATCAAGACCAAAAAGAGGCCAAGGAAAGAACTGGAAAGATGAAAAGCAGAAAAGGGTGAAAAGTAGGGGAGAAGCAAGAGGGCCAGGCACTTGGAGATTTTCAGAACAATCTCCATTCTCTATGGTGCTTTCTGTTAAAAAAAAAAAAATGAAAAAGGAATGATGGAGAAGGGGAGAGAGTCAGACAAGTTTAATGATGTGTGTTCAAAGCTCAGATTGGAAAAATGACAGAGAAAAGCAGCCTGTTTCGGCACTAATAAATTGTTCTCTGCCGTAAGAAGCGCCTGTCGCGGCATTAATACAGGCCCCTAATACACGGGTCAGGGTTAAGTAATTCTCTCCGGCAACTTAAGCGAATAATGAAGCTGGCAGCGGCTGGTGGTGCGGTGGGAGAGATGGTCTATGCCGCCGGCACTTTGTCTTCATTTATTATGCCAGCGGCCGCCCGGACGGGAAGCCTCCGCCGAGGAGATATCGCTTCATTTCGGCAAGGTAATGAAAGCCGGGTTGGGGGGAGGATAAACCAATTTGCCGGCTGACACTGGAAGGAGTGATTTGCAGACTCAAGAAGGGGAGAGGAGGGCCCATGTACAAGGAGGCACAAGGCTAAACCAAAGTGGGCCAAGGCCCTTCCACTCTGCACAGACCAGGTAGGGCTGCTGAGTGGGAAAAGCATACCAAGCTAGGGGAAGGAGAGAGCAAAGTCAGGGCCCAGGTCAGTGGGAAGGTGGCTGGAAGAATCCACTAGGAATAAGGGGAAGGACCAGAGATCAGGCCAAGGAAAAGAAAGGTCTCAGACATACTGGGTGGAGGCTTGGGCATGAGGCATTGTGAGAAGAAAACAGAAAGTGGAGGACAAGTAGAAGTCAAGGCTAGTCTGGCACGGAAAGCCAGATGATAATGGCAGGGGGGGAAAGTGTTTTGGCTGATGACAAACTTGAACTATCTGGAGCTAAACTGTCTTTGAAGGGAGAGTCTGAAGACCACCCTGATGTTGAGTGATTGCTTCCTCTGTGGGCAGCGTGGGCCAGCCTGGCCATCAGAATCATCTTTGGCAGTTTCTGTTCTCCAATGATATCCTTAGGTGGCAATCTGAATTTGGGGACAGAGGGTCTGAGGTTGTTGTTAAAGAGGAGTAAGTTGGAGGTGCATCTCTTCGGAGCATCTCTTCGGTCTGCTGCTGCTGCTAAGTCACTTCAGTCGTGTCCAACTCTGTGCGACGCCATAGATAGCAGCCCACCAGGCTCCCCCATCCCTGGGATTCTCCAGGCAAGAACACTGGAGTGGGTTGCCATTTCCTTCTCCAATGCATGAAAGTGAAAAGTGAAAGTGAAGCCACTCAGTCGTGTCCGATCCTCAGCGACCCCATGGTCTGAGGGACTGCAGCCTTCCAGGCTCCTCTGTCCATAGGATTTTCCAGGCAAGAGTACTGGAGTAGGATGCCATTGCTCTTTGGTCTGGATGTGTCCAAATCACAGCAAAAGCCCCTCACACCCACACACCCCCCGCCTTCACTTCTGTCTTAAAAGTCGGGGGAAATCCTCCCCCGGGTCAGGTGTTCAGCTGAGTCTCCCTTGCAGTTGAGTACCTCCCTGGAGCAGTCTGGCCCAATTACAAGATGCCATTCTTCTCTGTCACTTGGGAGGTAGGCAAGAGAGCAGGGGAGAACTGGTGAAAAGACCCAGTCCTGCCAGTCCTCATGGAATGTTTGTAACTGGGTGTTACCAACTTGCACATGCTTCATCTGAGCCAGGTGAAATACCCATAGGAACAGACATAATCCCAGGGATCTAGAAAAGGTCTAGGAACATAATCCCAGGGTCTAGTAACATTGCCCTGTAATATTCCCAAACATTATCAACTTTCTTTCATCCTTTCAGCACTAAGACTTTTGGACAGCTCCAGGCAGACATTCAGGTTACCAAACAGGCTTTCTGCCCCCTATATTAACTCATTTTCAAGTTACCGAAAATCTGTTCCAGGTTTTCCAGGTGGCTCAGTGGTAAAGAATCTGCCTGACAATGCAGGAGATGCAGGAGATGAAGGTTCAATCCCTGGGTCAGGAAGATCCCCTGGAAGAGGAAATGGCAACCCACTCCAGTATTCTTGCCTGGGAAATCCCATAGACAGAGGAACGTGGTGGGCTACAGTCCATGAGGTCCAAAAGAGTTGGACATGACTTGGCAATGGAGCAGGCATGCAAGATCTATTCCTTCTCCCTTTCCCCAAGATTAAGGTGATCGGTTCTTCAGCAATCATAAATGGAGAAGAATCTCAACTTCCCTGTCCTCCCCTTGCCAACATGCATTTCTCTCCCTCTTGCCCTACACCCAGTCCTCTTCCCCATCCTCCCACTCACACACTCCCAAGTAATGCTGCCACTTTTCTCCCCTGATGCGGGTTAAGGATTTCCAATAAGGACCAAGTATTTGAAGCTTAGCACTGCAGTCTCTGGAGGAGCCAGGCCAATTTCACACTAATCTAACCCATGAAGGGAGAGAGCATCGGAAGCAAAAATTACATCAAAGAGAAGTTAATGCTGAGAAGCAGGCGACATAAAAAGGAGCTGCTTTCAGTTTCAAATGACTACACCAATCTGGATTAAGAGATCAGCCTGCCGAATGCTTGTATCACCATTTCTGTGCCCGGGCACCAGGCAGAATTGAAGTCTTGTCCTCAGGCACTTCTCTGAACGGGGGTCAGAGGAGAAAATAAAGCTTCCAGCTTACCTGCACATTCAGTGAGATAGGCCATGCCCTGTGCTAGGCACTTTTGAGGGGAAAAAAGTTAAAGATATATAAGAAAAAAGACTAGAAAGAACCACACACTACTGTACATAAAATAGATAATCAACAAGGACCTATTATATAGCACAAGGAACTCCACTCAATATTCTGTAACAACCTATAATGGAAAAGAATCTGAAAAAGAAGAGCTATAGGTATAACGGAATCACTTGGCTGTACACCTGAAAATAATACAATGTTGTACACCAACTATCCTCCAATATAAAATAAAACATTTTTTAAAAAAGACTAGAAGGAAGCACACCAAAATGTTTGTTTTGGAGTGATTTTTTTTTTCCTCTCTCTATTGCTCCACATGTTCTGTAATGAAGTTACATTATTTTCACAGTGACAGAAATAGAGTAGATGTTTAAACAGCAATGGAAATGCAGTGTTTTTCTCTCCAGCTGGAATTTATATCTCCAGGTATTTTCCTTGGCACAGCACTTGACATAGTTATGCTTATATGTGAAAAAAAAAAAAAAAAAAGCACTCTATAAAGGACCACACCGAGGTGGGCAGGGTGTGGTCAGTGACAGAGGGGAACTATAGGTTCCCTGACTAAGACAGAAGTGGCAACCGGAGAAGTTCTTAGCACTTTAATTTTCCCCTTTCCCATAGGATCTAGGGGCTCTGTGTTTTTGATTTCCCAGCATTTCACACAGAGCCTGACTGAATATCACTTATTAAATGAGCAAAAGAACGAATGAAAGGGAAACTAAAGATCTTTTCCATTTCATTTGACCACAGACAGAATTGCTCCAAAGTAGTCAATTTAAATCTATTCCCCACAAGGCCACGCGGCTCCCTCCCAAACACATAACCTGGTGCCCAGGACAGAATTCTTTTTTTGCCCTCAGATGCTCTCAGCCTGACAGAGTCCCTTGGGCAACCACTATGCCTGCCCCAGTGGGGTCCATCTGCCCTAATCTTCCCACCGTTGGGCTTCTTCCCACTCACTCCTTGAGCCTGAAGTCCACTGACCCCCAGGGGAATGACCCAGAGGGTGAAGTGGAAAGTCAGCAAGAGCCAGTGGACTCAGTCTGCCCGGCTCCCCAGGTGAAAAGCCGCCAAAGCCACGAGTCATCCCGTCTTAAGTAAGTGGACCTGAAGTGAGACCAGCCTGCTGCCCACCCCTCCTCCTGCCCACCCTCAGGCGGCAGCCTGACAAGTGTAAATCCCAGAATGAATGAAGGCGCCCGGCCTCGGGGAGCCGGTGTCTCCGCGCGCATCTCCGCGCTGATTGACTTGTCGCCTCTGTGAGGCTGACTCTATCAGCTCCTCGGCGCCTCCAATTCCAGGTGTGATTTAGTTTGGAGATGAGAGGTGACAGTTAACATTGGTACTCGTCACTGTAGATCAGACGCAGTCACGCTGTCTTCCCCCTCCTCTCCTCCCCGGCCCGCCCGGCCATCCTCCGAGGTGAGCGCACTGGCTCCCGCCGCGCCCACCCACCTCCCGGCCCGCTGGCGCGATCCGGATCCGCTGGCTCCCGCCTGACTCCTTTCCACCCTCTGCCCTCCCAAGGGTTTCCTCCAAGCCCGGGACCTTCCTGGAGTCTGACCCCCGGACGGCCCATATCCCCTGTCTACCCCGCGAAGCCTGAGAGGCTTTTTGGTTCTTTCACCTCCTCATCTTCTCTCTTTCCTGGTAACCCCAGCCTCTGGATGCCGTCCTTATCTGCTGGCATCATACTTATGACATCAAAGAGCCGGCCTGGCGCTCACAGCTAGACCATGGCGCTTTCCTGGGGATTGCAAACAATTTCACAGAACACCAACGTCAGACAAAGCCACTCCCTGGCCACGGTGAACCAGGGTGAAAACAAGACCACTTCAAGATCACGCCTGAACATAGATAAAAACAAGAACCTTATCCAAAGCACAAAATGACCAGCCGCCTCTCTAACCTAGCCAACAGGATGACTGCTGCTTCTTTACCAATCATAGCTTTAGCCTAGGTCTAGTCTTGTCTTCTGGGTAAGATTCATAAAAATACCCCAATCATAGAATTAGCCCATCTTCCTGTCAGCAACTAACCCAGAGCACAGTCCCAATTCCTTGAAGCCTCCCCTGTATCACCTAGCCTGAGTCCAAATCCTCTAATAGTTTATTTCTAACACCTCCTTATCCAGACATCCTACAGTGCGCCATGGTGTGCACTCTGCATCATGGCAACAAGTTAGTATGTCCAACTTTGCTCAACTGCAGGTACATTCCTGAGGGCTTTGGCTGGGGGACGTTGGCACACACTTTGTATTTCCCCCATTCACAAACCTTGATGCAGAGGCCCAAGGACAGAAAGTGATGTGCGTGAGTGAGGGAAGTTGGCAGGAGTATGTTATGTGCTGGGTCAGCGGAGCAGGGTTCAAGTCAGAAGGAAAAAGAAAAATGTGTAAGTCTTCCATTTCTCATACGAGTGTTTCAAAGCTCTCCACACTCCAGAGAAGTGAGGGATGCAAGCCCCATTTTTACAGCTGAGGAGACAGAGTTGGAGAGTGAATAATAATTTGCCAAAGCCACATAGTAAATGGCTGGGATTCTAACTCAGGTGTTATATTTGTGACTCTCCAAAATTCATATGTTGAAGTCGTAACCCCCAGTGTAATGGTATTTGAATATGGGGACTTTGGGTTTGGATTTTGATGAAGTCATGAGGGTTGGGTCCACCCCATGATGGGATTAGTGTCCTTATAAGAAGAGAAAGATAAGCCAGAGAGCTCTCTCCCTTGTGAAGAGAAAGTGGCTCTTTACAAGCCAGGAATTGGGTTGCCACTAGGAACTGAATCTGTTAGCACCTTGATCTTGAATTTCCCAGCTTCCAGGGCAATGAGAAAGAAATGTCTGTTGTTTAAGCCACCCAGGTCACTGTATTCTGTTACTGCCACCTGAGCAAACCAAGACATTAAGGTCTACATCATAGAAAGCCATACTCCCAGGACTTCCCTGGTGGTCGGGTGGTTAAGAATCTGCCTGCCAAAGATGGGGACATGGGTTTGATCCCTGGTCTGGGAACTTAGATCCCACATGCTGTGGGGCACTTAAGCCCATGTACCACAGCTCCTGAGCCTAAATGCCCTAGAACCTGTGCTCCAAAACAAAAGAAGCCACTGCAATGAGAAGCCCACGCACCACAGCTGGAGAGTAGCTCCCACTCGCCACAACTAGAGAAAGCCCACGTGCAGCAACGAGAAGCCTGTGCACCTCAAGGAAGACCCAGCACAGCCATGAATAAATCAATTAATAATAAATAAACAAGAAAGCCCCACTCCCCGATAGATTCCCCCCATTTTAGTATTAACATTTAATTATAAAAGTAATACAGTAATAAATTATCATTGTAAAAAATATATATTGCTGCTAATGTTTGCCCAAGCTTAAGTCTTGATATCTTCTTGATCCTTCAGAGGTATTGCCATTAGCAGTTTGGTGTATAAACTTTCAGTTCTTTTTCTATGTACTTACATCCATATATAAATACCCATAGAAAATATATATCATTGTTTTGTGGTGTGACTTTATCTTTACAGAAAACCTTTCTACAGAAGCCCTACAAGCTCAGGGATTTTGCCCTTGATCTTGAACTTCCATGGTCATAGTTGCATCCCCAGGATCTAGAAGCGTGCCTGGCACATACTCGGTGCTCAGTAAACATTTGTTGGTTGGATAAATGGGTACAAAATCATGGAACCTTAGAAAGCCTCCCATGTGAAGGCTCTGGGGCTACCGCATTCTATTCACCGCCTCCTGGCACTCTGAGGTGGGCGGGGCAGGATGTGGTTCTGTCCTCCGGGCAGGATGTGGTTCTGTCCTCCGTGTGGCAATGCCCTGTTGGTGGACACTGTGGTTGTTCCTGGTTCATCACTACCTGGTGCAGCAGTGGACAGTGTGCACTTCTCAGCTGGTGCACACGTGCACAGGTTTCTCTAGAATAGACGTGGCTCCGTGGGTCACAAGGAATGCAGGGTTTTAATTGTCTCTCCCAAACAGTCCTTTCCAAGAGGCTTTACAACTTATTCTCCCTCCAGCAGTATGTATGCCCGAATTCCTGATAATCCTTGATATTGCAAGCGTGCGTGCTAAGTCGCTTCAGTTGTATCTGACTCTTTGCGACTCTGTGGACTGTAGTCCACCAGGCTCCTCTGTTCATGGGACTCTCCAGGCAAGAATACTGGAGTGGGTTGCCATGCCTTACCTTAATGGGATCTTCCAGATCCAGAAATTGAACCCATGTCTCTTATGTCTCCTGCATTGGTAGGTGAGTTCTTTACCACTAGGACACCTGGGAAGCCCCAATACTTGATATCATTACACTTGAAAATATTTACCTATTTGAAGGGTAGGAAATGGTACCTGCTTTTTTTTTCCCACATGATTACTTATACCAAAAGGTTCCTACTATAATTTCTGTGCAAGAAAAGTAGAGAGAAAGAGGAATCCCAGAGTATATTCAGGGAAACCTAGTGAAATTATAATAGCTGACATTGTTAAACACAGCTCTGTGTACATGCTAAATCCATACCTGGGAGGCAGACACATCTGAGTTTGAATCCTGGGAAAGCCCCATGCTAGCTGTGTGATCTCAAGGGAGTCACTTAGCCTTTCTTGGTCTTGGGCCTCCCTATCTGTTAAATGGGGGAAATAATGGTACACACATTACAGGGTTGTAAGAAGAATTAAATGAGTTAACATTTGTCAAGTTCTTAACATGCCCGCCCATCACGCTGTATAAGTGGTCATTGGATAACTAAAAATGGATAGTTATCCACTGGATTACTAACATTAGAGTCTACATTTTTTTATATGTATTGATTCATTTCAGTCTCCCATCAGTTTTAATGAGGCAAAGACAATTGTTAATCTTGTTTCAAGGGCAGAGAGGTTGAGAAATTGGTCCAAGGTCACATAGGGCAGAGCTAGGATTTGAACCCAGATTTCCAGCACCACTTAACCACTGCACTGTATGTCAATGCTGGGAAAGGAAAGAGGCAGATTTTTCTTTTTGTGGGAGCTGTGAAAAGTGGAGGAAAACTCTGAAGTGTTGAGGAAGAGGCCACCGCAGCCTCCATCAGAGGACACCGCAGCCTCGTCCAGGGGAGCACTCTTCCCTCCATCCGGACTAGTTCTGGTCCAGAGTCCAAAACCTGTGTCCACACGCAGCCCCAGCACTTCCTCGCTCTCTGAGCTCGGGCGAACCGCCCACCTGGAGAGCCTCCTGTATTCCTATGTCAAAGTGCCATCTGAACAGGCTTCCTAGGTGGCACTAGCAGTACAGAACTCATCTATCAGTCCAGGAGACAAAATGCCAGCAGACTTCCCCTGAGGATTAAAAGCAATAATACCCACAAAAGCCCTGAGTCTGACAGAGGCCCAAGAAAACCTCATTGTCCTTCCTTCCTGGGGCTTTAGGGCCATTTCTCTATTCAACCTCTTCCTAATTCTCTCCCCTTGAGACTCACATCATCATGAGGGTGGACCAGCGACATTCCAGGGATGGGGTGCTGAGCAGTCTGCTCCAGGTACCGCAGTAAAGGGCTGCATTTTCATAAAGAATTTAAAGACACATCATTGAAAGTCAGCCTGCTTTTTATTATTAACATGCTCTAGTGATTTTAAACTATACCAGTGATAAAATCAGAGAAGGCAATGGCAACCCACTCCAATACTCTTGCCTGGAAAATCCCATGGACGGAGGAGCCTGGTAGGCTGCAGTCTGTGGGGTCGCTAAGAGTCGGACACGACTGAGTGACTTCACTTTCACTTTTCACTTTCATGCATTGGAGAAGGAAATGGCAACCCACTCCAGTGTTCTTGCCTGGAGAATCCCAGGGATGGGGGAGCCTGGTGGGCTGCTGTCTGTGGGATCACACAGAGTCAGACACGACTGAAGTGACTTAGCAGCAGCAGCAGTGATAAAATACTCCTCCTTGGGGAAAAAAAAAAAAAAAAAAACTTTTGTTGATTTAAGTTCTAAATGCCTGCACTCAGGGTGAACCAGCTCCCTACCCAGCCCTTGGTACAACACTGGGCAGGAATTCTTCTTGGTGCAGGAGCATCTGCTCCAATAATGAGTCTTCACCTGGACTTCTTTGGGGGAGGGTAGCAAGAGGCAAGGAGCCAAGGGAGCATGACTCTATGGACCACAGATGAGAGCCCTTTGCTGCTGCTGCTGCTAAGTCACTTCAGTGGTGTTCGACTCTGTGCAACCCCATAGACAGCAGCCCACCAGGCTCCCCCGTCCCTGGGATTCTCCAGACAAGAACACTGGAGTGGGTTGCCATTTCCTTCTCCAATGCATGAAAGTGAAAAGTGAAAGTGAAATCACTTAGTTGTGTCAGACTCTTGGTGACCCCATGGACTGCAGCCCACCAGGTTCCTCAGCCCATGTGATTCTTGCTGCATAACAAACCATTTCAAAGCAACATGGCTTAAAACAAGCACCGTGTTAATGATTATGATACTGTGGGCTGGTTGGGCAGGGCTCAGCTGGGATGGCTTATCTCTGCTCCAT
This sequence comes from Bos grunniens, assembly GCF_055505025.1. Classification (NCBI taxonomy): domain Eukaryota; kingdom Metazoa; phylum Chordata; class Mammalia; order Artiodactyla; family Bovidae; genus Bos; species Bos grunniens. Next base: position 15,849,889 of record NC_141174.1, read on the forward strand.
GTGGTTCACCTGGGCTTGGTCTGTGGCTGGAATTTGGGCTGAAAGATACAAAGCCTTCCTCTCATGCCTGGCCCTTCAGTGGAGATGGCTGGGACACTGCAACTTTTCTTTACTCCTAATTTTTCATCTTCTAGACCCTTCTTTGCATGTGACTTTTCTAACAGTATGACCTAAACAGTTTTTACCCTGTGGCTCAGAACTCCAAGACAGTGAAAGTAGATGCTCTCAAGGGCCTCTTTGGACCTGAGCCTAGAACTTGTACAACCTTCCTTTGGCCACCAGTCATGGACCAGCCCAGGTTCAGTATGACAGGGAACTACACAGGAATGTCAATCAGAGAGGCTCAGTACCCCACCCAGCAAGGCACCATCTGGAAGCTGTGACTGTCCTGTAGTCAGGGAGTGGTTGAGCCTGGGTGACAGAGCTGTGCAGCTGAGGGTTTCCTCTGAAGCCTTCTATAGCCCCACCCCAGGACACACTTACCTTACTCTGGGTAAGGCCTGGTCTCCCCAGGACCACCCCTCCCCCTAAATTCACCCGCTGGAATATCCCTTTCCTACCCCCATGAAAACTTACTCTCGGGATTGACGTGCCCTACTGACCTGTGCTGACATGTCATGCTGTGTGTGAATAAGCCCCGGGCAGTCCTGGGCCTGGCCCTCCCACCTCCCAGGAGGCCACAGCAGTCTTCTGGAGCAGTGAGTGAAAGTGTTAGTTGCTCAGTCATGTCCGACTCTATGCAACCCCATAGAGTAGCATGCCAGGCTCCTCTGTCCTTGGGATTCTCTAGGCAAGAATACTGGAGTGGGTAGCCATTCCCTTCTCCAGGGGAATTTTCCCTATCCAGGGATCGAACCCAGGTCGCCTGCATTGCAGGCGAACTCTTTACCATATGAGCCACCAAGTTCCTTGGTAAAACTCCAGGCACTTCAGCAAGTGGGTGCAGGAGAGGTTCCCGAGCAGGTGGGGGTGTGGTATCTCCTGGTTGCCTGTGTCCCTGATTGACTATATGCCAGTGGGAATTGCCCATTTGTCTGGAAAATTAGAGCCCCCTCAGTCCAGGCCATTCAGGGGAGTTTTCTGTTCATTACCTTCTCAGCTTGTTCTCTGGGTGCCTTTCCTTAATCATTTCCTTCAGAGCTAACAGCAGTCACTACCACACGCAAGTACTGCTTCTCTGTCCCAGCCTTTGTGTTGTGGTCTTGGGGAACTGCCTCACTGCGTGGAGGGAGCTGCTGTCTGAGGGGGTGGGGGAGCCCACTGATGCTCCTCCATCTCCTGTGCTCTAAGCCCAGGTGCGAGGCCCATTATCCAAGACCCCTTCCGGCAGGCCCTGCCAGTGCCTCTTAGCGTCTCGCCCTCCCCCTCTCTCTGAGCTGCACCCAAGTGTGTGTGTCTATTACAAGAAGGGGGAGAACAAGCCAGCAGTATGTCACGGGAGTAATAATTACATCCCCAACTCCCATCATGCCGTCTGCTGCTGACCTTTCACCCTTCCTCTCTTTTAATCACCCCCCAGCATCACTCACTCTGACAGAGCAGCAGCACGGGCCCTGTGACCTGTCAGCCCGGGGACATGACTTATAGGGCCTCGCAGGTGGACAAAGGGAAGGGAGATAGGCCACATAAATCTCCCTGGTGAATAAAGGAGAGTAATGGAGTGCTCTCCCCAAGCCCTCGATAGCAGACTTCCGTGGTCTTGTTATTCGGCGCAGAGTTTCGGTGATGAGGAAGTGGCCCCGGCTGACGTGTGGGTCCCAATCAACCTTGCCAAAGCCAGCAGCCTCTACAGGAGCCCCAATGTCACATCCACCCTGATGTCCCCGGAGGGGGCAGGACAGGGGAGGGCAGCTGGCTCCCAGGCTGGTTTATTGCATCTGCAAGTGGAGGAGTGCTTAGTTGCTCAGTCGTGTCTGACTCTTGTGACCCATAGCCTGTAGCCTGCCAGGCTCCTCTGTCCAGGGGATTCTCCAGGCAAGAATACTGGAGTGGGTTGCCATTTCCTTCTCCAGGGGATCTTCCTGACCCAAGGATTGAACCCAGGTCTCCTGCATTGCAGTCAGACTCTTTACTGACTGGGCTACAAGGGAAGCCTGCAAGTGGAGAGGAGGAAGGGAACCCACCTCAAGCCAAGCAGCCCCTGGCCTGGCTGCTCCTTGGGTGGTGGTCCCTAAGCTTGGTCAGGAGCTTCTTCCAGGAAGGGGAGAGGGCAGGAGCATCCGCAGGCCTGGAGCTCGCTCTCTAGAGAGAGCCCGGAGTGGTGCCCCTTACCTGGTAAGAGGTTCCCTGGACAGAGAACATTGAGGGGGTGACTTGGCGGATTGTGTGCAGGATTCATCGGGATCCTTTCAAGCTTCACTAATTAGCATGAGAGAACCTGTTCTCACTAAGGCATCTGAGAAGGAATGGGTACCCAATGGCCTGGAACCCTGAGCTGGGCAGGAATATCCCCCTCCCACAGGCAAACCCTCGAGTGGGGATGAGTTGCTGATTCTGAAACTCACTCATTCATTACGACACCAGCTGCCTCTCAAGTCTTTCTTTACCTGTTCATTTAGCTGTGGGGCTGCAAGCTAGGGCCCATGGGTGTCTTTTGTTTAGTCTGGAGTTGTTTTATCAAATTAGAATTTGCAGTTCTTCAGACAGTACTGGCTCATTCCAGTCCACACTCCACAGACACCTGCCATCACACTTAATCATGGTTCCAGTCATCTACATCACCTGCCTCTTCCCTATAGATAGTTTGACCCCAAGGAACCCCCTGAAGCCCAGGCCTGATTCCTAGGTGGTCCCACTCAGACCCTCCATCCTTCTTGAGGACAGTTTCTGCCTCACCTCCTACATCTGTCTGGAGAGCACATTAACTTCCTTGAACCTTTTATAGCTTTTACTGCATTTGAGACTCAGAATAACTCCCTGAGATGTCAAATGGCATCACCCCCATTTGGACAGCTGGAGAACATGAGTAAGAAGAGTAACTGGCTTGCTTTAGGCCACACAACTGGTCAATGAAAGACAGAGGAGGACCCAGAGATTTTGATTTCAGATGTCTTTTTTTCCACCAGACCATCAGTTCAGTTTAGTTCAGCCTCTCAGTTGTGTCCGACTCTTGGTGACCCTATGGACTTCAGTACACCAGGCTTCCATGTCCATCGTCAACTCCTGGAGCTTGCTCAAACTCATGTCCATCGGGTCAGTGATACCATCCAACCATCTCATCCTCTGTTGTCCTTCTCCTCCTGACTTCAATCTTTCCCAGCATCAGGGTCTTTTCTAAAGAGTCAGTTATTCACATTAGGTGGCCAAAGTATTGAAGCTTTGGCTTCAGCATGAATATTATTAGCATGAATATTATTCACCTTGCAATGAATATTAGGATTGATTTCCTTTAGGATTGACTGGTTTGATCTCCTTGCAGTCCAAGGGACTCTCAAGAGTCTTCTCCAATACCACAATTCAAAACATCAATTCTTTAGCATTCAGCTTCCTTTATGGTCCAGCTCTCACATCTATACATGACTACTGGAAAAACCATAGCTTTCACTAGATGGACCTTTGTTGGCAAAGTACACCAGACCATAATTCTAATGAATTTTTGCCCCCACCACACTCAACTACACATTTATAGTTGGATCATCATATCTCAGAGTGCAAGGGCTATTGGGTCCAATTCTCTACCTTTATGCACAAACAGCCTTCATGATAACTCCAGCACAGAGAGTCCCACAGCCCCTGCTGACACCTTCTGGGGCCAAGGGACTCACCGTCTCAGAGGGATGGTTTATTCCATCCTTGTGGAGTGTATTTGCCTTTAGAAAACTCTTTCTCATCTTCCTGGAGCCCAGATATGTGAGGTCCTCTTACCACCACCATGGACTCTTCTGCTGCTCTCAGTATCCACATGGAAGTGGCCCTCTCATTTGAAGGATTTGAAGACCCTTTGTCAGGTTCAACAGGCTCAGTTGCTGTATTGGTCAGGATCACAAGGGACAAAATACTGACCCTAAAGGGAATTTATTCATTCATGAAACTGGCATGATCCAGGATTAGGCATTAGGGGACCCAAGGGTACAAACAGTGTTTTGAGGTGCCTGTCCCCATTTCTCAGCTCTGCCTTCCTCTACACTGACATCGTTCTCAGGTAAGTGCTCCTGATATGGAGGCATCTGGGTAGACTCAGCCTAAATCCCACCAACTCAGTAAATGCCATGAAAAAGAGTTCCCCTTTCCCAAGAATTCCAGAAAAAGCCATGGGTAGGACTGTCTCTGACCGAGCTTGGGTCACATGTCCACCCATTAACCAGTCCCTGTGTCCAGGAAGATGGAGATCTCTGAATGGTCAGGCCCAGGTCATACACCCACCTCCGGGGATTGGCCCCACCTATATGACATGCCCAGTGAGTTGGGGGGAGTCCCTGAAGGAAAATCATGGAGCACTTTACAGAACATGGGAAGATGGAGATTGGCCCCCTGTAGTAGTCATGGTTTCAAGGCCTAGCCATCCTGCTCATTCTCTCTCTGTGCGTTCTCTGGTATGTTTCTTTCCTTGTGGGGTGTAGTTCAGAGAGTAGAACTGAGTCTCCCACAGGTGGTATCATCTGTGAAAAGTGGGTTCCAAATGTGTCCTACCTGACTCCTGGACACTCCACTTCTATCAGACATGCAGGGTCCCATTCGGGACCACACTGCTGTTCTGGCCCCCTGCGCCTGCAGGCAACTAACACACCCCGGTCTTGTACTGCCCTTTGTCCGCCAACCTCCACCTCTTGGTTATCACAATGAGGATTTTAAAAACAAAGGAGTAACACCATTCAAGGCAAACTGTTCAATATCACAGTAATCCAAGTCTATGCCCCAACCAGTAACGCTGAAGAAGCCGAAGTTCTATGAAGACCCACAAGATCTTTTAGAACTAACACCCAAAGAAGATGTCCTTTTCATTATAGGGGACTGGAATGCAAAAGTAGGAAGTCAAGAAACACCTGGAGTAACAGGCAAATTTGGCCTTGGAATACAGAATGAAGCAGGGCAAAGACTAATAGAGTTTTGCCAAGAAAATGCACTGATCATAACAAACACCCTCTTCCAACAACACAAGAGACGACTCTACACGTGGACATCACCAGATGGTCAACACCAAAATGAGATTGATTATATTCTTTGCAGCCAAAGATGGAGAAGCTCTATACAGTCAGCAATAACAAGACCAGGAGCTGACTGTGGCTCAGACCATGAACTCCTTATTGCCAAATTCAGACTTAAATTGAAGAAAGTAGGGAAAACCACTAGACCATTCAGGTATGGCCTAAATCAAATCCCTTATGATTATACAATGGAAGTGAGAAATAGATTTAAGGGCCTAGATCTGATAGATAGAGTGCCTGATGAACTATGGAATGAGGTTCGTGACATTGTACAGGAAACAGGGATCAAGACCATCCCCGTGGAAAAGAAATGCAAAAAAGCAAAATGGCTGTCTGGGGAGGCCTTACAAATAGCTGTGAAAAGAAGAGAAGCGAAAAGCAAAGGAGCAAAGGAAAGATATAAGCATCTAAATGCAGAGTTCCAAAGAGTAGCAAGAAGAGATTAGAAAGCCTTCTTCAGCGATCAATGCAAAGAAATAGAGGAAAACAACAGAATGGGAAAGACTAGAGATCTCTTCAAGAAAATCAGAGATACCAAAGGAACATTTCATGCAAAGATGGGCTCAATAAAGGACAGAAATGGTATGGACCTAACAGAAGCAGAAGATATTAAGAAGAGATGGCAAGAATACACAGAAGAACTGTACAAAAAAGATCTTCATGACCCAGATAATCATGATGGTGTGATCACTCACCTAGAGCCAGACATCCTGGAATGTGAAGTCAAGTGGGCCTTAGAAAGCATCACTATGAACAAAGCTAGTGGAGGTGATGGAATTCCAGTTGAGCTATTTCAAATTCTGAAAGATGATGCCATGAAAGTGCTGCACTCAATATGCCAGCAAATTTGGAAAACTCAGCAGTGGCCACAGGACTGGAAAAGGTCCGTTTTCATTCCAATCCCAAAGAAAGGCAATGCCAAAGAATGCTCAAACTACTGCACAATTGCACTCATCTCACACGCTAGTAAAGTAATGCTCAAAATTCTCCAAGCCAGGCTTCAGCAATATGTAAACCGTGAACTTCCTGATGTTCAAGCTGGTTTTAGAAAAGGCAGAGGAACCAGAGATCAAATTGCCAATATCTGCTGGATCATGGAAAAAGCAAGAGAGTTCCAGAAAAACATCTATTTCTGCTTTATTGACTATGCCAAAGCCTTTGACTGTGTGGATCACAGTAAACTGTGGAAAATTCTGAAAGAGATGGGAATACCAGATCACCTGATCTGCCTCTTGAGAAATTTTTATGCAGGTCAGGAAGCAACAGTTAGAAGTGGACATGGAACAACAGACTGGTTCCAAATAGGAAAAGGAGTACGTCAAGGCTGTATATTGTCACCCTGTTTATTTAACTTATACGCAGAGTACATCATGAGAAACGCTGGACTGAAAGAAATACAAACTGGAATCAAGATTGCCGGGAGAAATATCAATAACCTCAGATATGCAGATGACACCACCCTTATGGCAGAAAGTGAAGAGGAACTCAAAAGCCTCTTGATGAAAGTGAAAGAGGAGAGTGAAAAAGTTGGCTTAAAGCTCAACATTCAGAAAACGAAGATCATGGCATCTGGTCCCATCACTTCATGGCAAATAGATGGGGAAACAGTGGAAACAGTGTCAGACTTTATTTTTCTGGGCTCCAAAATCAGTGCAGATGGTGACTGCAGCCATGAAATTAAAAGACGCTTACTCCTTGGAAGGAAAGTTATGACCAACCTAGATAGCATATCCAAAAGCAGAGACATTACTTTGCCAACAAAGGTCCGTCTAGTCAAGGCTATGGTTTTTCCTGTGGTCATGTGTGGATGTGAGAGTTGGACTGTGAAGAAGGTTGAGCACCAAAGAATGGATGCTTTTGAAGTGTGGTGTTGGAGAAGACTCTTGAGAGTCCCTTGGATTGCAAGGAGATCCAACCAGTCCATTCTGAAGGAGATCAGCCCTGGGATTTCTTTGGAAGGAATGATGCTAAAGCTGAAACTCCAGTACTTTGGCCACCTCATGTGAAGAGTTGACTCATTGGAAAAGAGTCTGATGCTAGGAGGGATTGGGGGCAGGAGGAGAAGGGGACGACAGAGAATGCAATGGCTGGGTGGCATCACTGACTCTACGGACGTGAGTCTCGGTGAACTCCGGGAGTTGGTGATGGACAGAGAGGCCTGGCGTGCTGCGATTCATGGGGTCGCAAAGAGTCGGACACGACTGAGCGACTGAACTGAACTGAACTGAACACTATTCAATTAAGTTAATCATTTCAGCCTCATCATTGCAGTTCATTGGAATCATTTAACAAAAGTTAGTTCTGGCAGTCTGAAACTCTGGTCATACGTTTTTTTATTCTAGTCCCTGTCATATAAAGCTTAGTAGGACAGGATTGAGAGCACAGCCCTATGGCCTCCCTCTAGAGACTTCATCCAGCCTGATCAGTTCAATGATTAGAGCTCTTTAGTGAGACTAACAATAGAACCAATCTCAAAAGATTGTCATGATGATTAAATGAGCTAATATTTGTAAAGCCCTTAGAACAGGACCTAGCACATGGTGAGTAATATGAAGGTGTTGGCTAAACAGACAGCTTGGCCTTGATTAATCAAGAGATATGAACTAGAGCTGTGCTATTATTCAACCCCCATTTTCTGTACCAGGCCCCACGCCTCTTGTGATAGGTTTTATCAAATGCCTTGACATACAAGAATGATATCTCTGCCTTTCCCCTCATCGGTATTATAAAACACAGAAAGTGAGGTTTGGCTGGTATAAACAATGATGACCCCTTGTGACCCACATTCCTTTCTATGAGCTCCAAATCCATCTACTTGATAAGTGTAGTGTTCTAAAACTGGGGACTATCAATCTTTCTGATCAAGAATGTGTGGTACCACCTATTGGAAATTTTGGACAACATGGTATTAGTGTCTCTGTGCTTGGAGTCAAAGTTATACTCAATCAAGAAGAGTAAATTCAGTTTCCTTGAGACCCGAAAAAACAATCCCCAAAGTCAGGACCCTGCCCTTGATCACTCACCAAACCAAGCTAAGCAATAAAGGAAGGTACTTGGATCAGTTAAAAATGCTGTGACCCGCAAGTAACAGAACACACAGACACCACAGCTTGATCGTAAGGATTGGTCTAACCAAGAAGTTCAGAGGTGGCAGGTCTCAGGACTGGTTGAGCATTGGTTAACCGTGTATTGAGAACCCAGACACTCTCTGTTCAGTTCTGCCATCCTTAGCTTTTGATGCCTCATAGTTAGAAGGCAATGGCACCCCACTCCAGTACTCTTGCATGGAGAATCCCATGGACAGAGGAGCCTGGTGGGCTGCAGTCCATGGGGTCGCTAAGAGTCGGACACGACTGAGCGACTTCACTTTCACTTTCATGCATTGGAGAAGGAAATGGCAACCCACTCCAGTGTTCTTGCCTTGAGAATCCCAGGGACAGGGGAGCCTGGTGGGCTGCCATCTATGGGGTCGCACAGAGTCGGACATGACTGAAGTGACTTACCAGCAGCAGCTGAAGCTCCAGATATCATGGCCTTCAAAGAGGCACAAAGACAGTAGATTCTCTTCCTTTTCCTATGGGGTAATAAAATATATTAGTTACATGGTTTTCCCTAGCTACAAGTAAGGCTAGGAACTGGAGTATCTATATTGTACAGAGAGTGGTGGCAAGGGATAAGTGGGTTAGGAATGGCTGCTGGGTAGCCAATAAACAAGGCCTACCATGACTTTCTAAGCAGGACGGTAGCCCTATTTATCCACCACCACACCCCAGAGCCCCTGGAGGAGGGCATGGCAACCCATTCCAGTGTTCTTGCCTTGAGAATCCCCATGGACAGAGGAGCCTGCAGGGCTGCAGTCCCTGGGGTCACAAAGAGTCAGACACGACTGAGCCACTAAGCACGGCACAGCACCCCCTAGACCATATGTTAGCACTGGAAGTAACCTTCAATTCGTCTTGTCCAACTTCATCTGGCTACGATAAAACAGAGGCCCAAAGAGAAAAAGACTTGTCCAAGGTCACACAGCTAGTTAGTAACTAGTTAGTAGCTGAACAGTGTTTTTATACATAAATGAGGATAATAATGTTTTAGTCAAGGCTAGACTCTCTCTCAAAGAGAGAGAGAGTTAGGCTCATGTAATTCTGAGAGTTGACAGTCTGAAATCTACAGGGCAGGCCAGCAGCCTGGAAATTCAGCTAAGAGTTGATGTTGCAGTTTTGAATTCCAGCTTTTAAGGAGGGCAGCAGGCTGGAAATTCAGGCAGGATCTCTATGTTGCAGTCTTGAGAATTCCTTCAGGAAATTTCGGTCTTGAGATGTTCAACTGATTAGATGTGGCCCATCCACATCGTAGAGGGTAATCTGCTTTACTCAAAGTCTAAGTGCTAATTATATCTTAAAAAATACCTTCACAGCAACATCTAGACTGGTACTTACCCAAACAACTGGCTGCCAGAGCCTCACCAAGTTGGCACATAAATCAATCATCACACAGTAGCATCTATCCCATAAGGTTGTTATGATGATTAAATGAGTTAATACTTATAAAGCTCTTAGACGTAAAGAGTCAGTACTTGAAACTGCACTAAATAAATAGATGTGTAAATGAACAAACAAACAACTGGGACTTGCACCCAGGTCTTCTAGTACCATGGTTTTCAAACTGTGTTTCCACACTGAAGCCACATGCACAGGGGCATCAGGATGCTATAAACCTTCCCAGCAAACAGTCAGCATCTGCCGGTGTGGAGGAAATGCTTGCTATCTGCCAAACACGACGTGAATGACCAACCTGAGGTAGTTCACATCTTCAGCGTTGGCTCATACTACATTCTTTACAGTGGTCGCAAGAGGTTCAAGAAGCTGGATTTTCAGTGGTTGCTACAATAAAAGTCAAAGCAGAACTGGTCAATCTTATTCCAAAGTCTGAGAAGATGTGCGGTGTCCAACAGGCACATATATCCCATCGGTATGTGATTACAGTTAACAATGAAATAAAATCTTTTTAAGTTTACATTTATGTCAGGACTTCCCTGGTGGTCCAGCGGCTAAGACTCTAGGCTTCCAATGCAGGGGGCCCAGGTTCGATCCCTGGTCAGGGAACTAGATCCCATGTGCCTCAACTAAGAGTCAGCATGGCACAGCTAAAGATCCTACATGCTACAATGCAGATGGAAGACCCCACATGCCACAGCTAAGACCAGGCTCAGCCAAATAAATTACAATAACTTTTAACATTTAAGTTTGTGTGTGCCTTTTTTTTTTTCCCAAATGGCTAATCAGTTGTGAAAACACAAATGTTTCAGCTATTTAGACCTAACTACTTAAGAAAAACAACTTTTAGCTATTTCTTTTGACCCAGGGGTATCGCCAAAAAAAAAAAAAAAGATCGAGACCCTAAGAGTATGTTTAGGAAACTTTGTTCCTTCTATTTCATTACATTTCTCATGATTGCGCCTAATACTTGTCCACCTCAAACATCCTGAAAGACAGCAGGAAGGGTAAGGAGTTTGGCAAGGCTTCATTTACTCAGTGACTGAAAAAAGCCCTGGGTGGGGGCGTTCCAGGTAAAACCAGGAGCCTGGCAGGTGGGCCAATGGGTCGCCCTGTCTGGCCCTAGAGACAAACCCAAACCGCAGCCCCCTTTTCCTCTGGGGCAGCATCTGGATGCTAAGCCTTGTTCCCCCATCCCCACCTCCGCCAGCCCCCACCGCCAGAGTGAGGCTCAGCTGAATGGCTTCGTTCTTGCTAGAAAGGGCACTGCCATGCAGTCCTGGGGCAAGGGAGGGGAGAGAAGACCCTCCCTAGCCTCCCCAGCTGGGCGGGTACCTTGGAAGAGCCGCAGTGCACAGCACCCCTGCCCTCCCCCCATCTGCTGTTTAACGATGATGGAAGCTGCTGTCAGTGCGCGGCGACAGTAATAAACACTCTTCTTAATAACACAGGGTGTACCTCTTATTAAAATGAATGGACTCCCACAGCGCAGCCTGGGGCTGCACGGCTGGCAGCCAGCCGGGGATGGCAGCCCTCAACTGGAGCAGTTTATCTGCTGTAATTACTGGCAGGACAACACAGTGGGGGCTTCTGGGGGCAGGCTGGGAGTGGGTCCAGGCCTAGACTCAGCTTAGAGTTACAATCACACATTTGGAGATACCCCACACAGACCTCACACCCAAAAGCCCACCTTTCCACGTCCAGGGGTATAAAGACACACCTATCCAGAGTCACATGCACACACCTGGAGTTGACACAGGAACACTTTGATGGGATCTGTGTGCCGACATGGTAAAAGGCAGCAAGAGGGACGGCCGTGTTCTCAGGGGTGGCCCGATACCTCAGGGATGGGTGAGAAATGCGCGCTGTGCTTAGTCGCTCAGTCATGCACAAGTCTTTGCAACCCCACGGACCACAGCCCTGGCAGGCTCCTCTGTCCATGGGGAGTCTCCAGGCAAGAATACTGGAGTGGGTGGCCATGCCCTCCTCCAGGGTGAGAAATAGGGCTCTGCAAATAAATAAAGCTCAGGGATCACCCACAGGACTTCAAGGGGTGCAGGAACCAGGTGGTAAGCTGCTTGGCAATGCTCGGGATCAGAGAGATCTACAGAGAACTCCGGGCCTATGACATCACAGTAACATGGGCATGTGCTCTTATGGCACCACGGGAGGCACTTAACAGAATTAGAATTGACCATTTTAAGATTCGTTACTTAAGAGTGCTAAAGGAATGTGTGACTGGACGAGTGAGTGAATTAGTGAAGTAAACACAAGTTCTGCAGGGAATGTGATGAGCGTGAGGACTTTTCTGGGCACACGTACACAGACGCACATGTGAACACACACTCAGGCACAGACACACACACAGAGGCACACAGACACATACACATGTAGATGGACACACACACGGGAACATACAGTCACACATGCACACACCTGCAGACACACACACGTTCACAACTCATATCTGACACGCCCCTTTTTTTGGCTCAACCAGTGCAAGAAACATCAGTCAGTGCTAGAAACACACACTGTCAGCTCAGGAAGGTGACCTCAGACCCACCATGAGAGACTCTGCTTTTTAAGATATTTTCCTTTTGAGAAGTGAGAGAAAGGTGTTCTGTGAAGACCCAAGAGAAGGTGAGACAAAGGGACTTGGGGACCCACAGCATTCCTTCCTTGCAGCCCCCAGTTCAGCCCAGCCTGCCCGTGATGCAACTGAAGCCCCATCAAGCAGAGGCCTCGCCCTTCCTTCCACTGAGCCATGTTGCCCTGTTTTTACAGGGACCTAGACGTCCCTCCAGGACTCTCCACAAGGAGGGGTCTTCCCACAAGGTGAGTGAGTGAGTGTGTGTGTGAAAGTCACTCAGTCAAGTCCAACTGTATAGTCCATGGAATTCTCCAGGCCAGAATACCGGAGTGGGTAGCCTTTCCCTTCTCCAGGGGATCTTCCCAACCCAGGGATCGAACCCAGGTCTCCCACATTGCAGGCGGATTCTTTGCCAGCTGAGCCGTAAGGGAAGCCTCCCACAAGGTAGTGGTTTCCAACTCCATTCCTCCCCGGCCTTTGCAGGGGTTCCACTGGAGGAGGCCGTGGGGAAACTGAGAGAGAGAGAGAGATGGAGGGACAGACTGAGGCAGGGAAGGCACGTGTCTGTAGGTGGGTGTGCGTGCTCGAGGAGGGCCAGAATTTCTATTCCCCAGGAGGAGCGAATCTCCTTTTCCATCCTAGTATGAGGCTACACAAAAGAATTTGCCCAAAGGGCTCCATTCTTTACAAATATACAGAAATTGAAAACCACCAAACTAGCCTGGAAACAACTGTATCTTGCTTATCTCAGTTCAAGCTGGACCTCAGAAGCCATGGAGATGAAGCTTTAACCCATGAGATGCTGATAAAATCAGTCATTTCCGGCTTCTACCAAGCATTTCCTCTGGGCCAGGCCTGGCTGTGCACTTTAGAGAGGCCATCTCATCTAATTCCCACATCAACCCTGTCATCATCTCCACTTCATAAAGGAACAAGTAGATAGGAAGTAACAGTAGCAGGATTCACTCCCAGGCTGCCTGGTCCCAGAACTCAGGTTCTCCATCAGTGTACAGCACTGCCTTTGGAGGTAGCAAGTACGTGAACTTGACCTCAGGAACCAACACTGCAACCCTCAGCATTTTCCAGCTTCTTGGAAGCGATTCCTCACAAATGAGATGCTAGGTGGGAGGCAGCCTCTCACACTAGCCTCCTACAGGTGATCGTGGCTGCTGTAGGGGAGCTGTTCCTACACCTTATAGCCACGGGAGTTCACTGCTTCTGGATTTGGACGACTAGCTTGTATCTGGCCAACTCCAGCTTCCAAGAATAACTACTAAACCTGGACTTAAAAACAATACATACAATCACGGGTGACCCTTGGGAACATTAGACCAAGTGAAATAAACGAGTCACAAACAGAAAACACTGCAGCACCTTTTCTGATCACAACTGTGCGAAACTAGAAATCGATGGTAAGGAGGAAACTAGAAAAGCCACACACATGTGGAGATTAAACACCATGCTAGTGAATGACTAATGGGTTACCATTTCCTTCTCCAGGGGATCGTTCCGACTCAGGGATTGAACCTGGCTCTCTTTGCAGGCAGACTCTTTACCGACTAAGCTACAAGGGAAGCCCTTAATGGGTCAATAAAGAAATTAAAAAATACCTTGAGGCAAATGAAAACAGAAATACAACCTACCAAAACTTATGGAATGCAGTTATAAGAGGAAAGTTAATAGAAATAAAAATGCTTACTTGAAACAAGAAAAATCTCAAACAACCTAACTTTATACAAGGAACCAGAAAAAGAACAAATGAAGCCCAAAGTTAGTAGAGTAAATAAACAAGATCAGAGCAGAAATAAAAAAGAATAAAGAGGAAAAATATAACATCAATAAAACTAAGAGCTGTTTCTTTAAAAAGTTCAATAAAATTGACAAAACTTTAGACTCACTCAGAAAAAAAGAGAAAGGACTCAAAACCAGAAATGAAAGAGGTAACATTACAATTGTTACCACAGACATAGATGATGATCTGCAAGCAATTTTATGCCAACAGATTGGATGACCTAGACGAAATGGATACATTCTTAGAAACATAAAGCCTTCCAAGACTGAATCAAGAAATAGGAAATCTGAATAAACAAACTACTGGCATGAAGATTGACTCAGTAATCAAAATCCTCCCAATAAACAGAAGTCCAGAACCAGGCAGCTTTGTGGTGAATTCCATCAAAGAGTCGAGAAGAATTAATGCCAATCCTTGTCAAACTCTTCCAAAAGATAGAACAAGAAGGAACACTTACCAATCATTTTATGAGGCCAGCATTATCCAGACGCAGAAACCAGAAAAAGATACCTCAAGAAAAGAAAGTCACAGGCCAACATCCTTGATGAATAGGCTTCCCAGGTGACTCAATGATAAAAAATCCACCTGCCAATGCGAGAGACACAAATTTGATCCCTGGGTTGGGAAGACCCCCTGGAGAAGGAAATGGCAACCAACTTCAGTATTCTTGCCCAGAGAATCCCATGGACAGAGGAGCCTGGCAGGCTGCAGTCCCTGGGGCCACAAAAGAGTCAGACATGACTTAGCAACTAAACAACAGTCCCTGATGAATAAAGATGGAAAAATTCTCAATAAAATATTAGCAAACCTAATTCAACAATATATTTTAAGGATCATCACCTCAATCAAATGACATTTATTCCAGGAATACAAAGATGGTCCAACATATATACACACATTATTAATATTATTATGAATATTATTCAGCCATAAGAAGAATGAAATGTTAACATTTGCAACAACAGGATGGACCCTGATGGCATTATGATAAGGAAAGTGAGTCAGACAAAGACAATACACTCTCAATTATATGTGGAATCCAAAAGAAAAAACCAAGCTCATAGATGCAGAGAACAGACTGGTGGTTGTCAGAGGTGGGGGAGCATGAAAGGGGCAAAAGGAGTCAAAATGTATAAACTTCCAGTTAGAAAACAAGTCGTGGGGAGGTTGATATACAGCCGAGCGACTATAGTAAATAATACTGTATTATACATTTGCAAGTTGCAAAGAGAGTAAATCTTAAAATATCTCAGCACAAGAAGAAAATCTGTAACTGTGTATGATATGGAAATTAACTAAACTTGATTGTCGTGATCATTTCACAGCACATACAAATATTAAATCATTATGCTGTGCATCTGAAACTAATATAAAATTGTATGTCAATTATACCTCAGTAAAGAAAAAGAAGAAAAAAAAAGAAAGTGGTTAAAATGGTTAAGATGTGTATTTTCCCACAAATACAAATGGAATGAAGGGTTTGGAAGAGCTAGGCTAGCAGGAAGTGTCCTCGGAGAGGGCTGCAGGGGATCTAGATGTCAAGCCTTCAGCATCCGTCTCTGGTCCTCCTGCTGCTACTGCTGCTGCTGCTGCTAAGTCGCCTCAGTCGTGTCCGACTCTGTGCAACCCCAGAGACGGCAGCCCACCAGGCTCCCCCGTCCCTGGGATTCTCCAGGCAAGAACACTGGAGTGGGTTGCCATTTCCTTCTCCAGTGCATAAAGGTGAAAAGTCAAAGCGAAGTCGCTCAGCCGTGTCCGACTCCTAGCGATTCCATGGACTGCAGCCTACCAGGTTCCTCTGTCCATGGGATTTTCCAGGCAAGAGTACTGGAGTGGGGTGCCATTGCCTTCTCCAGGTCCTCCTGCTACCACCACCCATCTTGAGCCTTCCCACACTCCCCAGATGTTGAACAGGCCAGTCTTCAGCTGAGGGTGGCCCTGCAGCAACCTCTCCAAAATTAACCCCTTGCTCCCCTTTTCCTCCTCCTCTTTTCCCTTCTCCCCCTCCCCATGGTTTGCCCTCCTGACCTGAGCCACAGCTACAAACAGCTGGGATGCTCCTCTGGTTCCTCTGGTTCCATGTTTCCACTGTGCTTAACTTGGCTCCAACTATGGGAACCACAGTGAAAGAGGAGAGTGAAAAATGTGGCTTAAAACTCAACATCCAGAAAACTAAGATCATGGCATCAGGTCCCATCACTTCATGGCAATAGATGGGAAAACAATGGAAACAGTGAGAGGCTTTATTTTGGGGGACTCCCAAATCACTGCAGATGGTGACTGCAGCCATGAAATTAAAAGACGCTTGCTCCTTGGAAGAAAAGCTATGACCAACCTAGACAGCATATTAAAAAGCAGAGACATTACCAACAAAGGTCCATCCGGTCAAAGCTATGGTTTTTCCAGTGGTCATGTATGGATGGGAGAAGGCAATGGCAACCCACTCCAATACTCTTGCCTGGCAAATCCCATGGACGGAGGAGCCTGGTAGGCTGCAGTCCATGGGGTTGAAAAGAGTCGGACACGACTGAGTGACTTCACTTTCACTCTCATGTGTTGGAGAAGGAAAAGGCAACCCACTCCAGTATTCTTGCCTGGAGAATCCCAAGGATGGGGGAGCCTGGTGGGCTGCCGTCTATGGGGTCACACAGGTCGGACACGACTGAAGCAACTTAGCAGCAACAGCATGTATGGATGTGAGAGTTGGACTATAAAGAAAGCTGAGCACCAAAGAATTGACACTTTTGAACTGTGGTGTTGGAGAAGACTCGATGGTCCCTGAGACTGCAAGGAGACCCAACGAGTTAATCTTAAAGAAAATCAGGATTTCCCTAAATATTCATTGGATGGACCGATGCTGAAGCTGAAACTCCAATACTTTGGCCACCTGATGGGAAGAATTGACTCACTGGAAAATACCTTGATGCTGGGAAAGACTGAAGGCAGGAGGAGAAGGGAACGACAGAGGATGAGATGGTTGGATGGCATCACTGACTCAATGGACAAAAGTTTGGGTAAATTCTGGGAGTTGGTAATGGACAGGGAGGCCTGGTGTGTTGCAGTCCACGGGGTCACAAAGAGTTGGACACGACTGAGTGACTGAACTGAACTGAACTGATGGGAACCACCAAGTTAAAGCAGAGCCAGTTCAAAACTGCATTTACCACCACAGTTCAGGTGGTTCTAGGACCAGCTTTTGATGGTGGGTGAAGAGGAGGCAGGGTCTAGAATTTAATGATCATAAAATGACATGCCTTTGGTGCACACCATGTGAAAAGGGTTTCACAATCGTTGTTTCCTTTCATGTTCACCACAAAGCTATGGTGGTAGTGTGAGCCCATTTTACAGATGAGGAAACTGAAGCTCTGCGTGATTACACAAATTGCCCAAGGTCCCAAGCTTTTAATCACTGAGCTATGCTGCTTCTGGTGGAATCCAGACACCTCTTCCCCTCCCATGAGGAAAGAGGATGGCAAGTGCCTTCTCTTGGGATGAAGGATAGGGACTGTAATGACTTCCGTCATGCCTTTGGGCAGCTGTGATGACAGGAGTGAGAAAGTGGCTGGGCAACACCCACTGTCGAGGCCTCCAGTGACTAAGCTCATCAGACTCTGGGTCTAAAGACGTCTAATGAACAGGCTGGCCACTGGGCCACCCGTGGTGGGGCCCTGCAGGTGAGGCGTTCAATAAACCCCACTTTGGGCCCCTCCAAAATTTGTGTCCAGGTGTTCTCAAGGGAAACCTTAAATGGAACAGGAAGCTGTGAAGAAGGGCATGGTGCAGAAGGGGCAGTCTCACCTGATTTGTGTTGGCAGTGATGACATCACCATTGGCAGTGATGACAACACCATTGGCAGTGATGACATCACCATTGGCAGTGATGACATCACTACTGGCAGTGATGACAATAATAACCAAAGCACCACTGTTTGCGAACCCACCATGAACCAGGCACTTGCTCTGATCGTCTGCATCCTTGTTACTAAAATCACCTGGAAGCTAATTACAAATAAAGGCACTCAGGCCCTACCCCAGCCTTGCTGAGTCAGAATCTCCATTTTTCACAAGGTCCTCAGGTGATTCACAGGCACTGCCTCACACCTTGTCTTATTCAGTCCTTAGTGCCATGTTCCCAAGAAATTATGTTTTTTCTGTTCAGATTTTACAGATGAGGGAACTGAAGCCCAGGGGGGTGAATTTCATTGTCCAGGGACAAGAGGAGGAAAGAGTTGGAATCTGACCCTGTGGACAATGTGACTTCAAACCTACGAAAGAGGTGAAGGGAAGTTTATGAGCCGTTCTCTGATTTTGGGCTTTTGATTCTTGTCTTTTAACCAGGCTGCCCCCCAGAAGGACACAGGAGGCTCCCTGCAAGCAGGAGGAGTTACTCGAGGCCTGCTCTGGACCTCAGCCTTGCCACTTTCTCCTGCACCCCAAGTGGGGCTTCCCTGAACTTGGGCACAGCAGCCCCTTGAGGGAGGCGCTTGGGAGGGCAGTGCTCAGAGGGAAACAAGGATGCTCTCTCACCTGCTGCTCCAGCTTGGTCCTCCTGACACTCATAGGCAGCCAAAGACATTCTCTCCCCTGCCCAGGAATGTGGCGCCCACTCCCTCCTTCAGGAACCCCACGAAGCCACGCGGCCTATGCCAGCAGCATCTTGGCCTGTGGGGCTGTGGCCCACGCCGTGTCTCATTCCAAACTCCTCAATCTCTCCCATTAGCTGAGATTGCAGGTTCAGAGCACAAACATCGCCACCTGTCACTGCAGCCGCAACTCCTCCGTCAGCCGAGAATGGTCTCGTCTCCTTCAATCCATCACGGAGGGTTTCTATCGCTCTCCCTCTGTGAGCCCTTCCCCCAGCACCTGGCCCAGGGGAGTTGCTTCACTGCCAGGTGGGAGGAGAGAGGTGGCAGGAAGCCCAGGGCAGGGACCTCTCAGGCCCTGAGCCTGGTAGTACCTGGAGAACCCAGCCCCGACCAAAGAGCACACCTGCTTCAAACCCAGAGGAAGCAAATGAGGTGGCGGGAACAGAGGAGTTAGTTGCTCAGTCGTGTCCGACTCTGCAACCCCATGGACTGTAGCCAGCCAGGCTCCTCTGTCCATGGGGATTCTCCAGGCCAGAATACTGGAGTGGGTTGCTATGCCTTCCTTCAGGGGATCTTCTTGATCCAGGGATTGAACCTGAGTCTCCTGCATTGCAGGCAGACTCTTTACCATCTGAGCCACCAGCAAAGCCCCCAGCAGGAGCAGAGGGCTTCCCTAACACTCCCCAGGCATGGGATGTACACTTGCTGCCCTTGGAGATGAAGTCACTGTAATCTGGGGGCCTCATCCCTGGGCTTTCTGACTCCGGGTATCTGGGGCAGAGCCTGAGAACCTGCATTTTTTAACAGAGCTGCTCCATGTGATTCTGAGGCCATAGGTCCCCAGATCCCAATGTTGAGCAACTTGGTTGATGGAGCCTCTTATCAGTAGGTTAGGCCGGATGGTGCTGTTGTAACAAACAACCCCCACACCCTCAGGGGCTTAATACTATAACGATTCATTTCTTGCATCTCCATGCCCAAAGCTAGCTGGCTGGAGGTTTCTTTCACTGAGGTTATTCAGAAACCCATCTGAGGAAACTCGTCTAGACCAGATTTCTGTGATTGCGGTGAGGAGCACAGCTGGGGGGTCCAGCGGACAAGTGCTCAAGCCTGAAAGCGACACAGAGCACTCCTGCCCACAACCCACTGGCCAGAACTAATGCTAGCTAGCACCCTGCCCAGCTTTGAGAGGATGGGGAGAAGTAACCACCCCCCGCCACGTGTGCCAGGGGAGAGAGAGAGGAGTGGGATACGGGGGAACCGTCTGGGCATTCCCCCTGGACGGCACTGAGGCTGAAAGCCCAGCCCCTGCCTCTGATGCCTGACCCACTGGCTGCAACCCAGAAGACACGAAGGAAAGCACGAGGTGAGTGCCTGGGCCTGCCATCTGTTTCCATGGCACTTAGTCTTTGCCAAAGTTTAGTCACATGCGTTATTGCATCAATGATTCTTACTGCAGCAGAATTATTTATACATGTATATTATTTGTTATGTTGTGTGTGTGTGTGTGTGTGTGTGTGTGTGTGTTAGTTGCTCAGCTGTGTCTGACTCTGTGCAATCCCATGGACTGTAGCCCGCCAGGCTTCCCTGTCCATGGAATTCTCCAGGCAAGAACATTGGAGTGGGTTGCCATGCCCTTCTCCCATTTGTTACAGGTTACATCATTTCTCTTAGCTTTCAGAGCAGTTGAGCCTATAACCCTTGAGGCCACAGTTAGTTACAGGGGAGGACTGAGGTTAGTGCCCAGGTGTTTGGGCTCCTAGGCCAGGGCCCTTCCGATCAGGCTCAGGCCAAAGCAGAGCCAGGGCAGGCTGGTCCCATGAACTTCAGGCTTGTTGGTTTGGGCTGGGCTTCCCTCAGTGGACGGGGTCCTCTGCCCTTGGAAGTCTCACATTAGGTCTGCAAGGGTCCAACTCCGCTCTCCTACCACTATGATGCTGCTGTCAGCCCCAGAGCTAACCAACTTTCTTTCTCTGCCATCTGCTGGGAAAAGGGAGACTCCATCAGCCCCTGACCACCAGCAGTCTCCCTAATAATATTTAGGCCCACCTCTCCAAGCCTGGGGCTTCCCTCATAGCTCAGTTGGTAAAGAATCTGCCTGCAATGTAGGAGACCCTGGTTTGATTCCTAGGTCGGAGGATCTCCTGGAGAAGGGATAGGCTACCTACTCCAGTATTCTTGGGCTTCCCTTGTGGCTCAGCTGGTAAAGAATCCACCTGCAATGCAGGAGACCTGAGTTTGATCCCTGGGTTGGGAAGATCCACTGGAGAAGGGAAAGGCTACCCACTCCAGTATTCTGGCCTGGAGAATTCCATGGATACAGTCCATGGGGTCGCAAAGAGTCTGACACGACTGAGCGACTTTCACTTTTCACTTTCACTCCAAGCCTGGCAGACAACACGTGCCAGGATTCAAATTTAAGGGTGATGGGGAACTCGCAAGTGAGTGGTGTATCTGAGACTAGGTAGGTTTTTCTGTGGGAAGTCAGGGCAGGAGTTTGGGGGCAGGAAGACTTGTCCAATCATTTTTGGGAAATTAAGGAGATGAAAAAATTAGTCTAATCAAACTCTTATTTTACTGCCTAGCTATGAAATCCCGGCTAGAAAAGGCCAATGGAAATAGGAAAATCCGGTTACACAGTCCACATTCTCAAATGTTCCCAGGGCCCCAGGAAACCGTGGAGGCCCACAGAGGTCCTGAGGCTGTCTTCAGGCAGGGCTGAGTGCTCGCCACAGCCAGTGCAGCAAAGCAACTCGAAGTACTGAAATGTGGCCACTTCTGTACTTTTCATCTTAAAATAGGTTTGTGCCGCCTCATACATGCCTTTTATTTTCTCCTAAGAAAAATACAACATGGGGGCTCAGGGGTTCCCAGATCCCCTGAGAGACTGTGTGCTGTCACTGAGCCACTCCACGACCTTCAACCCATACCTCATTTTCCTCTGCCTCATCGTTTTGCACCCACTCTCAGCCCAGATAGTCAAGGGTGGGGTGGAGAAGAATGAGCCTGGGCCCGCTGACCCTCTGCTGGGGTATACTTATGGGGTGTATGGCCTCAGATCATGAAACTTCACAGAGACTGGGAGTTGGGGGACAGGGGGATGGGATAATTTTCAAGTTCAAAGACCTGGGACGGAGTTCCCGGCTCAATGATTTCCTATCTATGTGGTCTTGATAAATCTCTTATTCTTACTAACTTCCTTATCCATAAGATAGGACAATAATAACTGTCTGCTTTCTAAGACTTCAGTTCATTCCTCCAACAAATATTTATTGAGCAGGTGCAGCAGTTGGTGGGGGTGGGAGGGAGTGGACAATAACCAAGGGCACTAAGGAGGTGCTTACCGTGGAGGTAAGTGCCATGAAAGAAGCAATCAGGATGGTGAGATAAAGGGTAACAAGGTGAGGCTGGGAGACGGCTATTTAGACTAGGAGATCAGAGAATTTCTCTCTGAGGAGGTTGCATTTGATCTCAGACAAAAGTGCAGACAAAAGTGAAGACCTGGGGCAGTGCATTCAGACCGAGGGAAGTGCAAAGGCCCTGTGGTAGAAAAGGGCTTGTCAGGCTGGCAGGCACTGGGGCAGTGTTTTGGGAGAAGACAAAGTACTCAGTGAGGCCAGCCCTGGGAGAAAAGTGAGCTCCAATGCAGGCCACAATGAACAAGGCCTAGGGACTAGTCGGTGGAAGTCCAGGCTTCCTGCTTTGTGATTTCTCCCCTCAGACCTGTCCCTGCCTTGTAGCTGCCCCAGGGGAACCAGAAGTGGTTAGGCAGCTAGCTAGACTGCCCTGGGATCAGAGAAGCCTTCCCACCTCACCTGGGCAAGCTCAGGCACTCAGTTGGCCTGGCTCATAGGAGGGGAACAGCTCATGACCTCTCAGGCCCAGACAATGGGAAGGGCTGGTGTGCTCGCTCCTGGCCAGGTGGACCTGGATGAATCCTCCCAGGAGACGCCTGGGCACCCACTCAGCAGCCCTATTTCTGCCCTCCAGTCTACACACACAGAGGAAGAGTGACCTCTAGTGATGGATGCCCGGCAGAGAGCTCAGGTGCCCAGCTGGCTTCCACCAGGCCCTGCTTCAGAGCCCAGAGTGGGCAAAGGTGGGGCAAGACTTCGTGGGAACCAAGGAAGCCAGGGCAACTGCAGACCCAGAGCACAGGCTGTTCTCTGAGGGGTGAGAAACAGCCTCGCGTGCTGGCCAGGGCACTCAGCTGGGCTAGGGAGCCCTAAACAGAACCCAAGGCTGGGTGACCTAGGGGTCTGAAAGTCCCCCAGCCTCGGTTTCCCCTTCTAGGCTGTCCAAGATTCCCATGAGTCTCCTATTAAGACTCTACAGTAGGTATTGGTCTCTTCATTTTAGAGATGAAGACATGGAGGCACATATGGGGAAAGTACCAGAGCCAAGATTCAAGTCAAGATCAGTGTCATCCAAAGCCCACCCCTTTCTATTGTGCCTCACCCTCCCTCAGCCTGGACCTCACCAGGGGACTTCTCAGGACACTGGTGAGCTCCGGGGCATGGTCAGCCCTCTGGGCACCCATCTGGGGCTGCATAGTATGGGAGGCAGAGACAAGTCAGTGTGCATGAGCAGGAAGCCCGTGTGGGCAGGGTACTTGTGGGTGCAGGACCCCTGTGTATTCAGGGTCCACGCATGTGTGCAGGCTGTGTGTGCAGGAGATGGCTTGTCCAGCAAGCCCTGGGCCTTCCCAGGTCTACCATGCATCCTCCTTTTATTCTTACTCAGGAACTAGCTGAAACCCCCATCTCAGGATTGAGGGCAGGGGTGGGAGGTAGACTCTGAGGCTCCCCTCTATTGTGTCTTCCTGTTCATTTGCATTTCCATCCACACAGTTGAAGAACTTGACAGGAAGACCCTCAAAGGTCCTGATGTCTGAGTCTTCTCTACAACGTCCAGCTTCAGGAGGGATGCCTCCAATGGCAGAGACCCACTGCCTCCATCACCACATCCCATTCCAATCTGTAGCATCCATTAGTCACAGAAAATTCCTCTTTATGCTAAGCTGTCATCTGCCTCCAGTGAACTTTGAACTATCAAGTCTGGCTTTCTTCCTAGAGTCATATGAGATAACTCCATGGAGCCTTCTTACGATATCTTTGACAATTAAAAACTCTTCTAAGAAAGCTCCTGCAACTTGCAGAGGGATTCCCTCTGGTTATTGCATGAGAACTGGTCAGAACATGTGTGAGAAGCTACTAGAGGTTGAGAAAGAACCACTGCAAAGCAGTAAGTCCAACAGCTTCTCAACTTCACACCCGACTGGAACTAGTTTGTGTTCCTGCCAGCCCCAATGGAAAGACCTCATAATAAACTGGGCGTGGGGTAAAATCCCTGGAAGTGGGGACATGTTAGATCTAGATGACAGACTATTCTGGATCAGCATAATAAAGCACAGAAGTGATGACACCTCCTGGATGAATGATTGCAGGGAAGAAAAGGGGAGTTGAGGACCAGGGTCAGGGCTTGAAGTATATCTTCCTGTTCACTACACACCTTTTTTCACTGTTTGGAATTTTTTTTTTTTGGCTTTGTCCACCTCACAAAGCCTCCAAAAATTATGAGCAGCACAGCCTATATTTCTTCCGAGGCTTGGAATTTTTACTGTGTGTATATATTCCTTTTAAAATACTTTTTTTTTTAAAGAGGGCAGGCTCTGGAGTCAGACTGTTTGAGAATCTGGCTCCCTCTCCTGTAAGCTGGTTAAACTCAGGCAAATCACTGAAATCCTCCAAGCCTTGGGTTTCTCGTGGATGAACTGAATTTTGTCCTTTTGTTTCAGGTGACCATGACCATCCCTCAGTTCCAGAGATGGGCATATTACTATGGTCTTAGGTGGTGGGGTCTCTAGGGTGATTAGATCATGAGGATGGAGCCCTCAGGAATGCAGTTAGTGCCCTATATAAGAGCCTCTGGATTTGAAAAAAAAAAAAAACTGAAAAAGAAGAGATACATGTATATGAATAACCGAATCACTTTGTGGTACACCTGAAACTAACACAACATTATTAATAAACTGTTCCAATATAAAATAAAAAGTTAAAAAATTAAACTCTTCTGCAGGGAAGATCTAAATAGACATTTCTCCAAAGAAGACATACAGACGGCCAACAGACACATGAAAAGATGTTCCATATTGCTAATTATAAGAGAAATGCAAATAAAAATTACAATGAGAATTATACTCCAATAAAAAAAAAACTACAATAAGGGGTCACCTCACACCAGTTAAAATGGCCATCATCCAAAAGTCTGCAAATAATTAATGCTGGAGAGGGTGTGGTGGAAAGGGAACTCTCCTACACTATTGGGAATGTAAATTGGTGCTGCCAGTATGGAGAATAGTATGGAGGTTCCTTAAAAAACTACAAATAGGGTTACTGTATGATCCAGCAATTCCACTCCTGAGATACATATGCAGAAAAGACCTGACCACCAATTCAAAAAGATACATGAACCCCAGTGTTCATAGTAGCACCATGTACAATAACTAAGACATGGAAACAACCTAAATACCCACTGATGGCTTCCCTGGTGGCTCAGATGGTAAAGCATCTGCCTGCAACGCAGGGGACTCTGGTTTGTTCCCTGGGTCGGGAAGGAAATGGCAACCCATTCCAGTACTCTTGCCTGGAAAACCCCATGGACACAGGAGGCTGGTAGGCTAAAGTCCATGGGGTTGCAGAGTCGGACATGATATCTATCCATTGATAGATGAGTGGATAAAGAAGATGTGGCATATACATACAATGGACTACTACTCAGCCACAGGAAAGAGTGAAATAATGCCATTTGCAGCAGCATGGATGAACCTAGAGATTATCATATCAAGTAAGTCAAAGATAAAGGCCATATATCACTTATATGTGGGATCTAAAAACATTATACAAGTGAACTTCTTTATAAAATAGAAATAGATTCACTGACACAGAAAACAAACGAATGGTTATGAAAGGGGAAAGAGGGGAGATAAATTAGGATTGACAAATTCTGATTAACAGATATATACTACTATATATAAAATAAACAACAGGGATCTACTGTATAGCACACAGAAGTACATTTAATATCTTTTAATAACCTATAATGGAAAAGAACCTGAAGTGGTACTCCTGAAACTAGCACAGCATTGTAAATCAACTAAAGTTTAATAAATAAAATAAAAATGAAAACATGGAAAAGAAATGAAGAAGATTCTCTTCTGCAAGAAAAATAGTCTGGGTTCCTTTGAGCATTTCTAATTGTCTAGCTTCTCTCCCACTCTGGCCGCCTCCTGACAACTTGTCTCTTCAGAAGCGAGTCAAACACGTTGGGAAACTGTATGTGAAAAGGACTCTTTATGGTAAAGAAGCTTGGGCAAGAAAAAAACCCATGAACATAACCCAATTTTACTATATATGCTGTACGTTCCTACAAAATAGGAGGAAAGATCGGAATCAATCAGTTTAGAAAGAGCAGAAATAGTATAGTTTCTTGTTTATGTTGATTCAACAGCCATCCTAGAGCTATCAACAAAAACCCATATATTTAGTCAATATATAGTTGCTTAATGAAACCAGAAGGTAGACGAGAAGAAGAGAGAAACATACCATCGCCTTATTTTCCCCACCCCGTCTCCCTGCCATCAACCACTGGGCCCTAGAACATACCTTCAATTCAATAAATATTTACAGAGAACTTGGAGGCCTCAGAGCTCTGGCTCACCTTCCTGTTGGGGAACAAATCCTTTTTGTTTGCTTTGTTTTGGCTGCACTGGGTCTTCGTTGCTGTGCTCAGGTTCTTTGTTACGGCACGGTGCCCCGCAGCATGTGGGATCTTAGTTCCCCAACCAAGGACTGAACTCACGTTCCTTGCACTGGAAGGCAGATTCTTCACCACTGGATCACCAAGCAAGTCCATGGGAATAAGTTCTTGAATTGTCCTTATGTGAAGTGACCAGATATTCAGAGTGGAAAAGAAGCCATTGTGTGAGTGATAGAAAATTTTTTTTAAAAGGAAAATTTTTTTCTTCCAACTTGATACCTGTATCCCAGTTCCCTTCTGAGGAACTGTTTCTCCTCCGGTCTCAGCCCTCTGCAGCCCCAACTCAGAGCTGGTAATCTAGTCCAGAGCCAATTCCAGCTTCTGTCATCCTGTTCCCCCAGCTGATTTATAAACAGGGACCTGCCTCAGTCAAAGCCAATGGGACACAACGAGTCTATTATTTCGGGGAATCTGAAAAGAGGCTCCTCTAGATAGATCTGAGGACCTAGCGTGTGAGATGAGTGCAATTATGCAGCAGTTTGAACATTCTTTGGCATTGCCTTTCTTTGGGATTGGAATGAAAATTGACCTTTTCCAATCCTGTGGCCACTGCTAAGTTTTCCAAATTTGCTGGCATATTGAGTGCAGCACTTTCACAGCATCATCTTTCAGGATTTGAAATAGCTCAACTGGCATTCCATCACCTCCACTAGCTTTGTTCGTAGTGATGCTTCCTAAGGCCCACTTGACTTCACATTCCAGGATGTCTGGCTCTAGGTGAGTGATCACACCATCGTGATTATCTGGGTCATGAAGATCTTTTTTGTACAGTTCTTCTGTGTATTCTTGCCGTCTCTTCTTAATATCTTCTGCTTCTGTTAGGTCCATACCATTTCTGTCCTTTATTGAGACTCTTGAGAGTCCCTTGGACTGCAAGAAGACCCAACTAGTCTATCCTAAAGGAGATCAGGCCTGGGTGCTCATTGGAAGGACTGATGTTGAAGCTGAAACTCCAATACTTTGGCCACCTGATGCGAAGAGCTGACTCATTTGAAAAGACCCTGATGCTGGGAAAGATTAAGGGCGGGAGGAGAAGGGGACAACAGAGAATGAGCTGGTTGGATGGCATCACCAACTCAATGGACATGCGTTTGGGTAAACTCTGGGAGTTGGTGATGGACAGGGAGGCCTGGCGTGCTGCGGTTCATGGGGTTGCAGAGTTGGACACAACTGAGCGATTGAATTGAACTGAAAATCTGGAGCTGCTGCAGCTATCTTGTAACGATGAAGTGAACAGGCTGTAACATATTTAAAAATATAAAAATGAACGCACTGATTTTTCCCCAGAAGGCTCTTGCTGTCCTGCCTCTGTATGTTTAGGTTTATATGGTATGGGGGACAATCTCTGCTCCCTCCATCTAGCCCATCTTCCCTCACAGCCATCCACCTGGATCTCTGAGCTCCCAGACTTGGTATACATTCCAGGGCCACTGCCTTCTGCATTACCATTCTCTGTAGACACTTTCTTCCCATGGTGCCCAAGAACACTAGATCCCTTCGATGTCCACAACCAGAGTTTCTAGATCAAAAGTCAGCACCCACACCTGACCAGCCTGGCTGGAATGGCTCAGTTAATGAGACCAGGGATTTGCCACCTCTGCTTTCTGGAAAAATCTGGAAAATGTTTTGCCTACGAAGGGTGCTGGGTCTTGATTGAACACACACACACACACAAAAAAACCATGAGCATGGTCCTGGCTCCTAAGTGAGGAGAATCACCCTGAGCTTAAAGGGTCAGTTGCACAGCCCAAATGTAGGCGGCCCAGCATCACCACTGTCCACTTATTGTTCTTAGTCCTGGAGAAAAGAAGAGAAGAGAAAAGAGAAGGCAAAGTCTGAGGTCAAGTACCTTGGGACCTGGAGGAAGCAGTCTGTCGGCAATCCTTATACCCAGTGCTGGGAGGTGGCGTCCTGAGGGGGATTTTGGACCCTGGAAGGGACCCAGGCCCTGCCCTCTGCACTCCTGCCCCTGCCTTCTGAGTCCCACAGCCCTGAATATCCTCTCCAAGGTTGGCCCTGATCTCTGCCTCACCCTAACTCAGGCTCTGGTTCATAGGGTCTTCAGGAGTGGGGACCAAATCTCAACAGCTCCCTGGGGCCTCTCACAGCATTGAGCACACTAGAACCAGCCTTCCAGCCCCAGGGGAGGGATGGAGAGGATTTGCAGGGCTGGGTCAAAACAGGGAGAGTGTGGTTGCTGTGATGGTGTTTTGGGAAGGGCTGGGGACAGTATGAGGCCTCCAACATTTCTGGGGCTTGGAGACATAAGCAAAGGTCTTCCCACCCACTTCTCAGGTGGAAACGTCTTCTTCCCCATTTGCCCATCACAAGGAATGGCAGTGCATGACAGCCACGTCGGGCCGTTCTCAGGCTGGAATAGACCTCATGTGACTTCATTCATGTAACAAGTCAACGAGCTACTATGTGCCCCTTCTAGGAACTGGAGAGATGGAGCGCACAAAATAGAATCTCCATTCTTTTGAGGACTGTGTTCTAATGGGGAAAACAATGAATAAAGATGAATAAGAAAATATCCAATAGCAAATACATGCCAGGCAAAAAATTTAAATGGGGTGAGGTGATAGAAGACTGCTTCAGCCTGGGTGGCTGGGGAATCTGAATTAAAAGGAGTCAGCCTTGGATGTCCCTGGGGTCCGGTGGTTAAGAATCTACCTGCCAGTGCAGGGGACATGGGTTCAATTCCTGGTCCGGGAAGATCCCACACGCTGCAGAGCAACTAATCTCTAGCACCATAATTACTGAAGCCCCAGCGCCCCAGAACCCATGCTCCACAACAGGAGAAGTCACTGCAATGGGAACCCGAGCACCGCAACCAGAAAGTAGCCCTCGTTTTCTGCAACTAGAGAAAGGCCCACATGCACCAATGAAGACCCAGTGCAACCAAAAATAAATTTAAAAAAATTTTTTTAAAGGAGTCAACCTTAGGAAAATCTAGGGAAGAACCTTCTGGATAGAGTGATGGGCTAGTGCAAAGGCTCTGGAGTGGGAAGATGCTTGGCCTGTTGGAGGAAGAGATGCCAAGTAACAATGTCTTGCCTTTTATCGAGCACTTATTAAGTGTCAGGCAATGTTCTAAGACATTTACATTTCATTTAATCCTCACAATCGCCCTACGGGATAAAGGACTTCAACACTGCCTTTTCAAAGATGGCAAGCCCGACACATACAAAGGTCGCCCAAGGTCTCATAATGAATAAATGGCTAAAGTGAAAAGTAAAGTCGCTCAGTCGTGTCTGACTTTTTGCTACCCCATGGAGTGTAGCCTACCAGGCTCCTCCGTCCATGGGTTTTTCCAGGCAATAGTACTGGAGTGGGGTGCCGTTTCCTTCTCCAGGGGATCTTCCCGACCCAGGGATTGAACCCAGGTCTCCTAAATTATAGACAGATGCTTTACCATCCGAGCCACCTGGGAAGTCTAATAAATGGCTAAGTTGAGACCCAATTCCAGGCAGTCTGACTGCGGAGTCTGTCCTCTTGACCACCATGCAAGGCAGCCTGAGGCAAGGGCAACGCTGCAGAAATAGACGTGAGAGCCTCAGACATGGATGACACTTAAAGTGGCAGGGCTGCCCTAGGTGGCTCAGGGTCAAGTCGAGAGAGAGGAAAGAAAGAGAAGAGTGCCGATAGGAGCCCTCCAACCTTAGGAGGTGGAGCAGAGAACAGGGAACAGAGATGGAGCAGCCAAGGAAGCGGGAGGGAAACTGGGGCCTGTGTTGTCATGGCAACCAAGGAGGAGGCTGTCTCAGAAAGAAGAGTGAATTCAGTGGTACCTGTGTAATACACTGTGGAGAGGCCAAGTGAATTGAACACAGAGAAGTGACCATAATTTGGTATCAAGAGGGGTTGCTGTTGATCTAGAGAAGAACAGCTTCAATGCGGTGGAGGGGTCAGAAACCCCACTGGAGAGGTTGAGAGAAGAATGTAAGGTGAGCAAGTGGAGATGGCAAATTCAGTTGGCTCTGTGATGGAGGAAGACCAGGAATCCCAGGATTCCCCAAGGACTGGGCCTGTGGTCTTCAACCAGGGGTCTAACTTTTCTAAGCCTCAGTTTCCTCATCTGTAAAATGGGGATGACGGTGATGCCTCTTCTGCAGGACGGCAATGAGGAATCAAATGAAAGAGATGAAAATGCTTCAAAACCCACAAAGCCCTGTGAAGACGTAAGATGTTTCAGGGGTCTCGAATGCCTCTCTGTGTGTGAGTTGGGATTTGCTCCCTCCCCCTTTTTCCGGTTTAACCATCTGTCTCTCCAATCTGAAATCTGTTCTGCCTGACCCCTAGCTGACCAGAGCCTTCCTTCTCCCTCTGTCCTGCCACAGCCTCCTCTTCACAATCCTGGCTTGACTCTGGGGGGCTCTGTTGAATATGCAAATGTCTCCCCAGCCAGCTGGTGTCTGCCTCCCAGAAACACATGTTCCAAAGCCCCTCTGCCTCACCAGGGAGGGGGGCCAGAGCCTCTGCCGCCTCCCCAGCCCAGAGAGGACACATGGCCAGGCAAGGAACGACACAGCCAGCAGATGGGGAAGGGCTGCTAGGCACAGGTGAAGATGCCAGGAGAGGGGCTGGGGATGCACACCAGTGGGCAGGGAGGAAGGGGTAGAGCGTCAGAGGCGTGCCCACACACCACGAGAGCACGCTGTCCACCCAATGCATCTGTCCCTATTCATCCATCCATGGGGCTTCTTGGTACATTTTACAGCCTCCAAAATTCTACTGGGTTTTGCAAAATCAGCCTTGCCTAAGTTAAATACATATATATGGCATAAAATACTTGAGACCTACACAAATGTATCAAGAATAACACAAAAAGACAAGTATACACTGCGATATTTAACATGTTTAACTAATAAGGACCTACTGTATATATAGCACAGGGAACTCTGCTCAATGTTATATGGCGGCCTGGATGAGGAGGGGAGTTTGGGGGAGAATGGGCTTCTCATTGCGGTGTCTTTTCTTGTTGCTGGGAAAGACTGAGGGCAGGAGGAGAAGGGGGAGACGGAAGATGAGATGGTTGGAGTTTGAGCAAGCACCAGGAGATTGTGAAGGACAGGGAAGGCTTGCGTGCTGCAGTCTGTGGGGTCACAAAGAGTCAGATACGACTGAGCGACTGAACACCAGCAGTGCCTAGTAGGGCTGGAAGGATGAGCTGGCTGAACAGGGCTGCTAACAACCAGCAGCCCCACCATCACCCAGCACGACACAGTGTGCCAAGCGCCACTCCAGCACTTGTTCAAAACGTTTAATGTATTTACTTCCCACTGCACTGTGTCTTTGTTGCAGCGAGAGGGCTTTCTCTAGTTGCGGTGAGCGAGGACTACTCTACTGCAGTGCGTGGGCTTCTCACTGTGGTGTCTTTTCTTGTTGCAGAACGTGGGCTCCAGGTGCGCGGCCTCAGTTGCTCCGTAGCATGTGGAACTTTCCCAGACCAGGGATCGAACCCATGTCCTCTGCATTGGCAGGTGGATTCTTAACCACTGGACCATCAGGGAAGTCCCCATTCCAAGCCTTTTATATGCACTGATTCATTTAATTTTCATACAACCCCATAGGGTAAATACTATTATTTCCTCCATTTTCCAAGTGAGGAAATGGAGGTGCGGAGTGTTGAAATGACTTGCCCAAAGTCACAGTTATAGAGCCAGGACTTGACCCGACCCTGCATGCACCACAACACTGTTGCCCCACGTGTACCCCAAGTTTCACCATGTGCCCCTCCTCATCAGCCAGGTGATGGTCACATCTGGACCCCAGAAGTTGGTGCCCAGAGGCTAAGGTCCCGAGCCTGGGGACACAGCTAACTTGGTGCCTAAGGAGCCCCAGGAAAGCATCAGGCACAGACAACAATGGAGCAGGGTCCTTCTTTCCAGGGTATAGGTGGTTGTGAGCCTGGTGGGAGACCCACCCCCGAGGGCAGCCTGGAACAGCTGCTCAGATGCAATAGGCATTGTCCTGCTTATTTGGAAAATGGTGGATAGAATAAGAGAGAGTCAAAGTTTTTGACTGTAGTTTCTAAGATCTCTTTCATCTCCCAAGTCGCATGACTCTACAACAGAAGCTGGCAAATATATCTGTGGTATATGCATGTCTGACTCTCTGTGACCCCATGGACTATAGCCCATCAGACTCCTCTGTCCATGGGATTTCCCAGGCAGGAATACTGGTTGTGCTCGTGCTAAGTCACTTCAGTCGTGTCTGACTCTTTGCGACTCCATGGACCATAAACAGTCAGGCTCCGCTGTCCGTGGGATTCTCCAGGCAAGCCTACTGGAGTGGTTGCCATTTCCTTCTCCAGGGGATCTTTCTGACCCAGGGATCGAACCCATGTCTCTTCCATCTCCTGCACTGGCAGGCAGATTGCTTACCCGTTCCGCCACCTGGGAAGCCCATTTCTGTAAAGGCCCAGAAAGTAAATACTCGAGGCTTTGAAGACCGTACAGTCTGTGTCACAACCAAAAAGCTTTGCCAGTGAAGGGCGAAAGCAGCAGACAGTATGTAAACAGCTGGGTGTGGCTAT
The DNA here is from genome assembly GCF_055505025.1 of Bos grunniens. Taxonomy (NCBI): domain Eukaryota; kingdom Metazoa; phylum Chordata; class Mammalia; order Artiodactyla; family Bovidae; genus Bos; species Bos grunniens. The sequence goes on from NC_141174.1 coordinate 15,882,850, forward strand.
CTTCCAATAAAACTACGAATATTAGGAAGTTAAATTTTATATCATTTTCACTTGTCCTTAAGTATTGTTTTTTTTTCCTTTTCATTTCCCCCAACCATTTAAAAATGCAAAAACCTCTCTTAGTACACAGGCCACGTGAAAATGGGTGGCAGGTGGCAGTTTGCCAACTCCTGCTCTCGAAGAGCCTGGATGGGGAGACTAGGAGTCCTGGGTTTGAATGGCAGGTCTGCCATTCTCAGCTGTGCCATCACGAGCAAGCACGTAACTTCTCTGAACCTGATACCTCCTACATACAATGGAGATACCACCGTCGACCCACCCCACCCCCAGCTTGGACTAAAATGAGAAGATTCGAGAGCATACAGTCAGGTCTTGGCAGCAGAGGTGGTCCTCCGGAATGTCAGCAGGTCCATGATTTATCCCCCTAAAGCTCTTCCAAGCTGAAAAGTTGAGGACACGGCTGGTCCCTTTCCATCCTTTGCTGCCACCTCTTCCTCCACCCCTAGCCCTGGGTCACCTCAGCTGCCCAGTGCCTGCTCCTCTGAAGGTCCAAGCCATATGTCACAGAAAGCCCAGGGTCAGAGCGTGCTCTGCTGGCCTCCATGAAGCCTGTGGCCACAGGCCTTCCCTGAGAGGGCAGTGTCCATTGTGTCAGGGTCCTTGGGAGTATTCACACACATTGCTCATATCAGACATTCAGACCTTGGAAAGCTCTTTATTCATGCCTCCTTTTTTTTTTTTTTAAACAACTCTTTGCCGTGGAACTTTACTGACTGGGTGATTCTAGTTATACCAGGAATCTGGCTTCTGCAAATGCCCTTGTGTCACCAACATGGGATACTGTTTTCTGAGGAATGGCAAAAAGGGATGAGGCCTAAGAGCAGGAGCAAGGGATGGAAGCTGGACCTCATAGATCTGTAAGCATCCCATCCCCAGGGCCTGAGAGTGGGCAGCACTGAGCCTTGGAGGAAGGACCTGGGCAAAGGCTGGCATGCAGAATCCCTTCTTACAGTCACGTGTCATCTAGATTCTGCCCCATCGGGAAAGGGAAGCGGCTAGAGTTTCCGTCTTTGGTACTTTCAAGCCCACATTATGTATGTCTGGGCCAGGGAGGGAGGGGACCCAGGGCGAGGAGCATCACAGGCAAGGTTCCCCCTGCATCTCACCCTCTGTGTTAGCTTGCTAGGGCTGCCAGACCAATGTACCACACTGACTGGCTGGCTTAAGCAACCGGAATTTACTTTCTCACAGTTTAGAAGGCTGGACGTCCCAGATCAAGGTGCTGACAGGTTGGTTTCTCCTAAGCCCTCCCTCTCTGGCTTGCAGATGGCCACCCTGTGACCTCACATGGCCTTCCTCTGTACGAGCATCCCTGCTGTCTTCTTCTAGGGACACCAGTCATTTGGGCTTAGGGTCCCCTTATTGGACTTCCCATTACCTTAACTGCCTCTCAAAGATCCCCATCTTCACACACGGTCACAGTCTGTGGTACTGGGGGTCAGGACCCCAACATAGGAATTTTGTGAGGCCCCAGTTCAGCTCAGAGCACTGTCTCTCCACCTCCAAGCCTGAGCTCCTCAAAGCCTCCCCCAGCCCATGATGACGTGGGCAGTGGGGGAGCCCTTGAGGTCCCCAGCCCTCAGGTTCTTGCAGACAGGAAAGGGCAGCCTTACAAGGGATGGGGTAAATGTTTTTGGAGGTGGTGGTGGAGGTAGGAATGAACAGCACGTGAAGTGGGTAGGAAAGGCGGTCGTATTCGTGTAGAAGTGGCACATTCCTTGAGGACCTGAAGGAGGAAACAGACAGAACAGGCTCCTCCATCTTGAAAGCAGGACTCCATCTTGGGCCAGACTGTGGACTTTGAGCTATATGCCCAGTCTCTATGGAAACAACATACCAACTGGAAAACCAGACCCTCTGGATGGAAGAGCCCCAGGGCTCGAATCTAGACTCTCCGTGGCCTAAAAGAATACCCTAATTATCTATGTAACTGAATAGAATCATAAAGTCTATTATGCTTATTGGGGTATGACCACAGGCCTATTAATAATTGTCCACTGTTAACTACCTAGGCTTAAGGCATATGAATCACCGGTTAACTTTGATTGTATCTTTCTTTTCCTTTGTTCGGACTAGTTTCAGGGAATTTGGGGAGGTGGGTTTGGGCACATACACTTAGGGTATAAAAGGTTTTCACAAAAACTGGTCAGGGTCCTTGGCTAAGAGGAGGCTCTGCCTTGGGCCCGCGGGTGTAATAAACTGCACTCCACTATCTGTATTGTCCTTCTGAGTGAGTTTGTTTCCCGGGTCGCGTGGCTTCAACAGACTAACATGACCGTCTGTGATTCCAGGGACTAATGGGTTGGCGGGCTCCCAAAGGAAAGACACTCTTGACGCATGCAGACCCACAGCCTGGAGGCAGCATCGGCCCCTTGAAGGGCAGCACCGGCCCCAGCTCCACGTATGGCTGGCAAAACCGAGTAGCAAACCGAGGAGCAGCCCAGATCAAAGCGAGCCCCACTGCTGCCGGTTCAAAATCACTCCATGGCTCCCCTGAGCTCCATCCACCTCGCCCTCCAGTGGGCGGAGGGTGCAGCAGGGTGGGAAGGGAGGGCACCCAGCACGTTGGCATGGCCTTCACCTCAGCCTCTCGGCCCGCCCCAAGCCGTGCCCTCTCTCCCGCCACCGCCCCTTGGAGAAAACTTTCTCCAACTTGTGAGCTTCCTTCTTGAACTTTTCCCCGCTCGGCGGGGAACGGGGGCGGGGGGGGGGGGGTGCGGCGCAGGGGGGTGAGGCGCGGTGGGGGGGCGGTGCGGCGCGGGGTGGGGGGATGGCGCGGGGGTAGAGGCAGGGCGGCTGGGGGGCTGGGAGCTGCCTCACGCGCCGCCTCTCCCCGTGCGGCCGGCACCTTCTGGTACGATTATTAAACGCAAATTACAAAAGACGTGACCCACGCGATCTTTATTTCTTCTTTCAACAAGTGCTGCCTGCAGGGCCCTGATTCCGAATTCCGTTTCAATTATCTCGGCTATTTTAGACACAAAGCGCCCGGTGTTTGTGATCGGCCAGCGACGAAGGAGACGAGAGAGGAAGGTCCGGTGGCTCAGAAGGGTGATGCCTGCCTCTCCCGTCTGAACTTGCATTTGCGGCAATTAAAGGCACCTAAAGCCAAAGAGGAGACCGGCTGAAACAAGTCGCATCCCCGCAGTACCCGATGCCCTGGGTGTGAGGTTACAGACCCACAAGCCCCAGTGGCTCCCCGGGCAGGAGAAGGGGCTGGAGCAGCCTTCCTGGGGGCTTCCCTTACTGCTCCCTGTGCTCCTCCGTGCTGATGGCAACCTCAATACTCCCGGATGGAGGAGGCTTCCCCACCTCTCATCATTGGTTCTGGGGTGAAGATGCAACACAGCTCCCCTGTACAAGGCTGGTGGTGCCGGCAGGAGGACCCTCAGGAAGCAGAGAAGGAAACCAGTGGTGAATCCGTTATCTTCCAGCAGGACCCACAGTGCCCCCAGCGCGACATCAGAAACCCCGGAGGAGGATTACATCTTGCTCCCGGACATGCCCAGCCCTGGCCCACGCACACAGGACATGGTGACGAAGAGCCCCAGTTCCTGAGTCGCAGTCCCTGAAGAGCCCTGAGTCCCGGAAGTCCGCCCTCCCGGCTTGCCATTTACAAGCCAGATGACCTTGGGCAAGCTCTGTGACCTTGCTAGACTGACATCAGGGGTTTCATCTGTGAGAGATAGGGACGGTCATGGTAACTGCACCCCATAGAGTTTTGGGGAGGATTAAAGACAATATGATGGCGAGCCTCAGCGTGATGCCTGGCACGTGGAAGCATGAAGAGCGCCAGTGGATCTCTAGGCCAAAACCAGTGGAAGTCTGAGTGGCTCCAGCCAAAGCCACAGGTGTAAACATGTCAGGGGTCCCTGCCCTCCCACCGGCCACCCTGCCCCCTCCCAGACGCCTGTGATCCTGGGAAGGCCTGGGGGTGCTGGCCAAGTGCTGGTCCGCTGGCCGCCCATCCCTACTGCCCGGTTGCGGGGACCGGGCCTGCCCAGTCATGGGAAGGCCGATTTATAGCTGCGCTTAGATGGCTGGCGAGCCATCTGTCACAGGGGCTCGGGCACCTTGTTCCACCTGTGTTGAGTGTGTTTTATTGGTGTTGAGCAGAGTGAGGCCAGAGCCGAGTCGGGGATAGGAAACCCACTCAAGTGAAAAATGAGGAGAGCCAAATGGGATTGAGAGAGCGATAGGGGGAGAGCCGGCGAGAAGGAGGTGAAGGGGTGGATTGTAAAACACAAGACAAATGGGTGCTGTGGCCTTGGGGTTGCTGGAGACGGGTACTGAAGGCTGGGGCCTTCTACACCTTCCCCGCTCTCTCGGGGACCCATGGGGGCCTAGGGAGGTGCCAGTAGCTGCAAAGGCAGGCAGGTCAAAACCATCTAGAGAGGGAGAGAGACATAGCCACAGACAGAGATGCAGGAGTAGGGGCTGCAGGCTCTGGACTGATGGAGCCTCTGAGTCTGCAGGTCATGGTACAAAAAAAAAAAAAAAAGGTTTTAAATAGAAAAGCAAACCCATCTTGGGGCGCAGGGCTCCCCAGTCCTCTCCTGGCAGAATCTCGCTCCCCAGCCTACTCTGGGAAAAGGAGGCCAGGCTGATCAGCTTCCAATTTTACCCCATTGCCTTATCGTCCCTCAGCACGGAAGTTTCAAGTCCAAAACCATGAAAAGGGGCTGCGGTGAGGCAGATTTAGAGATTTCCCTGTTAGGAACAAGAAAGGAAAGAGAGGGAGACAGGCAAAGGAAGTGAGGGAGAAAGAGAGGGGGAGAATGAGGGGGTCGGAGAGAGAGACACTAGGCTTTGTGCCTGCAACAAGCCACTGAAGGTGCATTTTTAATTAAATTTATACAAAATGTGTCAGTTTTATCTCTAGGTTTCAAACCTGACTCTTTTTCTATCAAAGAGGAGTATTGATCTCCATTGCCCCGGAGCTACCTGACTGAATTAAACAGAATAAATAGAAGGAGGAGGACTGAAAGGGCTCAGAAACAACTGCAGAGAGGCAAAAATCTAATGGCTCCACAGTCATTTGCTGCAATTAAAAAACAAAACCATTTAGAGAGCCTGTTAACACCTTGAAGTCAGAAAACTCTCAGTTCAAAAAAAAAAAAAAAAAAGGCTCCAAACAGCTCCCAGGCAAAACATTTTAATTGCTCTAAATCCTTCTATCTCTGGTGGGCACTTGGGTATCTATGCATTTCCCTGTGACACCCAGGCACATGCATGGTTCTGTCCCCTGGCAGTCCCCCCTCCGCCATCCCAACCGGCATCAGCCCCCTAGTTCTCTGGTTGTTTGCACTGAGCCACTCCCAGCCCCAGACGCACACTCAGGCTCCAGCAGCTGGCTCCCTCCCTCACTAGGCAAGTGACTGTACCTCTCTGCACCTCAGTTTCCTCATCTGTAAGAGACAGGCAATAACACACACTTTATGGGGCAGTTGCAAGGATAAAGTAATACAGGAAAGGACTCTCTGTGCAATGCCTGGAAAGGTAAAGGCATCCACAGACCTCAAGTTCTCAAGGTGGTGACTTTGCATAAATACTAGCCATGGCACCCTTCCCTGCGTCTTACGAGCAACTTCGTTGAGGTATTATGACCCTAGTGTGTTTTCCTGGTTGGGCCTTTCTCCTCATAAGAGGCTCAGTTGCGATTCTGGGGCCCCGTGACCTCTCATTTGGTCTCTGTGGCATCGGGAGTGGACGTTCCCATCACTGAAGAGACTGGCAGTAACCAACAGGCCCCAGGATGGTGGCGGTTCTGTGTGGCTGTGACGCTGCTGTGGGGAACCGCAGACAGGCGGCTTCCTGGCGTGCGCTCGTGTAGTGCCACAGAGCTCTGCACTTTATTTTTAGTATTTTTATCGGCGTATAGTTGTTCTGCAGTGTTGTGTCAGTTTCTGCTGTAAGCAAAGTGAATCAACTCCATGTTTACATATATGCCCTCTCTTTTGGGTTTCCTTCCACGTGGGTCACCGCAGGGCACTTGAGTAGAGTTCCCGGTGCTCTACGGCAGGTTCATGTTAGTTATCCATCTTAGCAGCCCTGCACTTTAAAAAGGTCCCAACACTGGGCTAATGCTCTGTGGTCCTCACTTTGAAATTCTGAATTTTTGAATAATAGGCCCCGCATTTTCACTTTTCACTAGGTGCTGCAAGCTCTGTAGCTTGTCTTGACCTCGGCATATCCCCACCGCACCCTCACGTGTTCCCTTTGTACTTATTTCTGTCAAGTACCACGGTGCTGCCAGTTACTCAAAATCTCTCCTTCACTGCCCCTTCTGTCACTGAGACCCTGCTGCCGCTCTAGGCCAGGTGTCGAATCCACGTTCATCCCTTTCCTTTCAGTCTGAGCTCCCCTCAGCTCAGGCCCTCCCCACCGCACATGTGGGAACTGCAGGGATTTCCCCCTGCTCAAGTCTCTTCCTCTTCAGTCCATGCCCATCAAGGCACACTTGGGCCTGGCCGGAGTCTGTCACTCAGCTGAGGTCAGCCCGCTCGTGCGGGGCTACTCGAAAGTGTGGTCCTGACACCTGCTGTAACAGCACCACGTGGGGGCTTACTAGGAGGAATTCAGATTCATGGCTGCCTACCAAATTAGAATCCCAGGCGGCCACGACCGACCGGCATGCTAAGCGCGGCCGAGAGGAGCCACCCCACGTCCGAGGTCAGGGGCAGAAGCCGGGAGGACCCCATGCCCGAAGGGCGGCGGCCAAGAGGAGTTACCCCACGTCCGAGGTCAGGGGCAGCGGCCGAGAGTACCAGCCTGCGACGGCGCAGGAACGGCCGAGAGGAGCTACCCTGCGTCCGAGGTCAGGGGGGCGGCCGAGAGGAGATACCAGTGTCCGAGGTCAGGGGCGGCGATGAGAGGAGTTACCCCGCGTCCGAGGTCAGGGGCGGCAGGCGGGAGGAGCTACTCCACACCCCCACGCCCGAGGCCAGGGGTGGCAGCCGGGAGGAGCAACCCCACGTCCAAGGAGCCGTGGCTGCCCGGGCGCAGGAGAGCCTAGAGGAGCTATCCAACGTTGAAGGTCAGGAAGGGGTGCGGTGAGGAGATACGCCTCGTCCAAGGTAAGGAGCAATGGCTGCGCTTTGCTGGAGCAGCCCTGAAGAGATACCCCATGCCCAAGGTAAGAGAAACCCAAGTAAGATGGTAGGTTTTGCAAGTGGGCATCAGAGGGCAAACACACTGAAACCATACTCACAGAAAACTAGTCAATCTAATCACTCTAGGACCACAGCCTTGTCTAACTCAGTGAAACTAAGCTATGCCCCTGGGGCAACCCAAGATGGGCGGGTCATGGTGAAGAGATCTGACAGAATGTGGTCCACTGGAGAAGGGAATGGCAAACCACTTCAGTATTCTTGCCTTGAGAACCCCTTGAACAGTATGAAAAGGCAAAATGATAGGATACTGAAAGAGAAACTCCCCAGATCAGTAGGTCCCCAATAGGCTACTGGAGATCAGTGGAGAAATAACTCCAGAAAGAATGAAGGGATGGAGCCAAAGCAAAAAGAATACCCAGCTGTGGATGTGACTGGTGATAGAAGCAAGGTGCGATGCTGTAAAGAGCAATATTGCATAGGAACCTGGAATGTCAGGTCCATGGATCAAGGCAAATTGGAAGAGGTCAAACGAGAGATGGCAAGAGTGAATGTTGACATTCTAGGAATCAGCGAACTGAAATGGACTGGAATGGGTGAATTTCACTCAGATGACCATTATATCTACTACTGCGGGCAGGAATCCCTCAGAAGAAATGGAGTAGCCATCATGGTCAACAAAAGAGTCCAAAATGCAGTACTTGGATGCAATCTCAAAAATGACAGAATGATCTCTGTTCGTTTCCAAGGCAAACCATTCAATATCACAGTAATCCAAGTCTATGCCCCAACCAGTAACGCTGAAGAAGCTGAAGTTGAACGGTTCTATGAAGACCTACAAGACCTTTTAGAACTAACACCCAAAAAAGATGTCCTTTTCATTATAGGGGACTGGAATGCAAAAGTAGGAAGTCAAGAAACACCTGGAGTAACAGGTAAATTTGGCCTTGGGATACGCAATGAAGCAGGGCAAAGACTAATAGAGTTTTGCCAAGAAAATGCACTGGTCATAACAAACACCCTCTTCCAACAACACAAGAGAAGACTCTACACATGGACATCACCAGATGGTCAACACTGAAATCAGATTGATTATATTCTTTGCAGCCAAAGATGGAGAAGCGCTATAGAGTCAGCAAAAACAAGACCAGGAGCTGACTGTGGCTCAGATCATGAACTCCTTATTGCCAAATTCAGACTTAAATTGAAGAAAGTAGGGAAAACCACTAGACCATTCAGTGGCCTAAATCAAATCCCTTATGATTATACAATGGAAGTGAGAAATAGATTTAAGGACCTAGATCTGATAGATAGAGTGCCTGATGAACTATGGAATGAGGTTCGTGACATTGTACAGGAGACAGGGATCAAGACTATCCCCATAGAAAAGAAATGCAAAAAAGCAAAATGGCTGTCTGGGGAGGCCTTACAAATAGCTGTGAAAAGAAGAGAAGCGAAAAGCAAAGGAGAATAGGAAAGGTATAAACATCTGAATGCAGAGTTCCAAAGAATAGCAAGAAGAGATAAGAAAGCCTTCTTCAGCGATCAATGCAAAGAAATAGAGGAAAACAACAGAATGGGAAAGACTAGAGATCTCTTCAAGAAAATCAGAGATACCAAAGGAACATTTCATGCAAAGATGGGCTCGATAAAGGACAGAAATGGTATGGACCTAACAGAAGCAGAAGATATTAAGAAGAGATGGCAAGAATACACAGAAGAACTGTACAAAAAAGATCTTCACGACCCAGATAATCATGATGGTGTGATCACTGACCTAGAGCCAGACATCCTGGAATGTGAAATCAAGTGGGCCTTAGAAAGCATCACTATGAACAAAGCTAGTGGAGATGATAGAATTCCAGTTGAGCTATTCCAAATCCTGAAAGATGATGCTGTGAAAGTGCTGCGCTCAATATGCCAGCAAATTTGGAAAAACTCAGCAGTGGTCACAGGACTGGAAAAGGTCCGTTTTCATTCCAATCCCAAAGAAAAGCAATGCCAAAGAATGTTCAAACTGCCACACAATTGCACTCATCTCACACGCTAGTAAAGTAATGCTGAAAATTCTCCAAGCCAGGCTTCAGCAACATGTAAACCGTGAACTTCCTGATGTTCAAGCTGGTTTTAGAAAAGGCAGAGGAACCAGAGATCAAATTGCCAACATCCGCTGGATCATCGAAAAAGCAAGAGAGTTCCAGAAAAACATCTATTTCTGCTTTATTAACTATGCCAAAGCCTTTGACTGTGTGGATCACAATAAACTGTGGAAAATTCTTCAAGAGATGGAAATACCAGGCCACCTGATCTGCCTCTTGAGAAATTTGTATGCAGGTCAGGAAGCAACAGTTAGAACTGGACATGGAACAACAGACTGGTTCCAAATAGGAAAAGGAGTACGTCAAGGCTGTATATTGTCACCCTGGTTATTTAACTTCTATGCAGAGTACATCATGAGAAACGCTGGACTGAAAGAAATACAAGCTGGAATCAAGATTGCCGGGAGAAATATCAATAACCTCAGATATGCAGATGACACCACCCTTATGGCAGAAAGTGAAGAGGAACTCAAAAGCCTCTTGATGAAAGTGAAAGTGGAGAGTGAAAAAGTTGGCTTAAAGCTCAACATTCAGAAAACGAAGATCATGGCATCTAGTCCCACCACTTCATGGGAAATAGATGGGGAAACAGTGGAAACAGTGTCAGACTTTATTTTTCTGGGCTCCAAAATCACTGCAGATGGTGACTGCAGCCATGAAATTAAAAGATGCTTACTCCTTGGAAGGAAAGTTATGACCAACCTAGAAAGCATATTCAAAAGCAGAGACATTACTTTGCCAACAAAGGTCCGTCTAGTCAAGGCTATGGTTTTTCCTGTGGTCATGTATGGATGTGAGAGCTGGACTGTGAAGAAGGCTGAGCGCCGAAGAATTGATGCTTTTGAACTGTGGTGTTGCAGAAGACTCTTGAGAGTCCCTTGGACTGCAAGGAGATCCAACCAGTCCATTCTGAAGGAGATCAGCCCTGGGATTTCTTTGGAAGGAATGATGCTAAAGCTGAAACTCCAGTACTTTGGCCACCTCATGCGAAGAGTTGACTCATTGGAAAAGACTCTGATGCTGGGAGGGATTGGGGGCAGGAAGAGAAGGGGACAACAGAGGATGAGATGGCTGAATGGAATCACTGACTCAATGGACGTGAGTGTGGGTGAACTCTGGGAGTTTGTGATGGACAGGGAGGCCTGGCGTGCTGCGATTCATGGGGTCGCAAAGAGTCAGACACGACTGAGCGACTGATCTGATCTGATCTGATGGGGTCCAGGAATCTGCTTTTCAATAGGACCTCCCAGTGATTCTGAGGCAAAGGTTTGAGAAAAGCGAACGTGAAAGTCACTCAGTCGTGTCCGATTCTTTGTGACCCCATAGACTATACAGTCCATGGAATTCTCCAGGCCAGAATACGGGAGTGGGTAGCCTTTCCCTTCTCCAGGGGATTTTCCCAACCCAGGTCTCCCACATTGCAGGTGGATTCTTTACCAGCTGAGCCACAAGGGAAGCCCATGAATACTGGAGTGGGTAGCCTATCCCTCCTCCAGCGGATCTTCCCAACCCAGGACTCGAACTGGGGTCTCCTGCATTGCAGGTGGATTTGAGAAGCACTGATTTGAAGTGCTTTAAAAGGTTTGAGAAGCACTGCTCTAAAAAAACAACAACAACAACAACAGAAAAACAACCTTTTTATTTTATATTGAAGTACAGCCGGTCAGGAGCCTGGTGGGCTACAGTCCATGGGGTTGCAAAAGAGTCGGACATGACTTAGCGATTAAACAACAAGAATAACATATTCAATCAGCAATGTTGTGCTAGTTTCAGGTCAACAGCAAAGGAACTCAGCCATACAGATAGATACATGTATTCACTCTCCCCCAAACTCCCTTCCTTTCCAGGCTGCTACATATGTAATAACACTGAGCAGCGTTCCCTATGCTATACAGTAGGGTTGTTGGTTATCCAGTTTAAATATAACAGTGAGTACATGTCGATCCCAAACTCCCTAACTACCTCTTCCGCTCATCCTTGCCCCTGGCAACCGTAAGTTCGTTCTGAGAAGCACTGCTTTTGATGAGCATTGGTCATCAACCAGCCATGCCTCTCCAGCCTTCCAGGCCCAGTGTGGCCCTGCCTGGGACGTGTGCCCCTGCCCTCAGGCCCCTCTGGGAAAGCGGAATGTCCAGGCCACCGAGCCCATCCATCCCCTGCCTATCAGGAGAACTGATCATGCCCATTTCCACGTGGGCAGTAGTGGGCTGCCCAACGTGGCTTAATTAAACAGGGGAAAAGATCAGGTTAATGCCAGATAAGCAGGCAGGATTAAAACAGACAGAAAGAATGGACAAAGGGGGAGTTGTCAGCACCCTGGCCTGTCTAGAATGATTATTAATAATGATAAGCTGGAGAACAAGAATAATAAAGGAATAATGAACTGGTTCTGAAAGTGACAGGAGATGGGATCTGATAGAGAGATGAGCCCTGGGGGCCTGATGCCCTGGGGATGGGGAGCAGGGTTTGTGGTGGAGGCTCGGGGCTGGGGGAAGGACTCTCTTCCTTCAAGGAGGCCAAAGACCCAGGAGGCCGATTGGACCCAGGGCCCAGTTAAAGCTATATTCACTCTCCTCCCTCTAGATGACTGCAGATCTTAAAGCCGTGCAATGCATCAGGATCACCTGGGGGTACCACATTGAAAATGCAGATTCCCAGGCCCGACTCCAGAGGTGCTGATCCCCCAGGTCTAAGGTGAAGGCCAGGCATCAGCATTTTGGATGCCTTCCCAGGAGGATCTGTTGTGGTGGTCCGTGAACTTTGCTTTTAGAAACACTGATCTTATATGCCAGGGATGGTATCTACCTGGAGCAGGGGGTACATGTCATGCTTGGATCATTCTGAAAACACATCTGGCAGCTGCTGCCAAAGGAGAGAGAGAAGAGGGGTGGGGAGGGGTGAATTGATGCCTTCCATGTGAGCTCTGCAAAGCGGGACAAAGGCAGGCCTACATCCAGGGAGGAAGTTGCACCAGCTTTGGCCATGCTGTCATGCCCTGGTGCCTGGCATTGGCACTGACAGATACAAGCACTGCTATCTCCTTTGGCCAGGGGTCACAAACTCACAGTGTCCACGGAAGCAAAGAAGAGGCAGGCCTGGGGGCGCCTCCAGGGTGCGCAGTACGGGAAGGCGGGTTCGGTACTACCGGATCTTTGCAAGAAGCGGAGGTCTGTTTGCTTTTTCCTGTGATGCTCCTGATTTTTATATGCTGTCAGGTAAGACATAAATGTCAAGAAAACTGTTAAACTGTTTCAGCCAATACACTGTGAGTGCAGACTGCAGTCTGTGAGATGACAGTTTGCATGGTTCTTGAACAGGGTCGGAGGTGGGCAAGGTGATAGTTTAAAGTGCATATACTCAGGTGCCCCCTGCCAGGTCTCTAATCTTGCAGGTCAGGCTTGGGAACCTGTTTGTTGGGTAAGGTCTGCGGAGTCCTCAGAGGCAGGCGGGCCGTGCCAGGCAGCCGCCTCTGAGAAGCCCTGGCTTGCAAGTATTGTCGTTTTGCCTCTAGACTCTAAGGTAACACTTTAAACAGCCCACTGAAAGGTGGGCAGACGGAAAACCTGACGTCCTTGTCGTCCTGTGCCCAGTGCTCCTGTCCTGCTGAGTGATGGGCAGAGCTTCAAGGCTCTGGCATTGCCGTGGTACAAAAACTGCCCCTCACGGAGGAGACCCCCGTATGGGGTCAGAACCTTGCTGCAGCCCCAGTCAGGAGAAGGAACCAACAGAACACTGGATGTACCCCGAACAGGAATGGACTCTTCCCCAACTCATCCAGTGTTTGATGAAGATGAAATGAGAAAGCCCTAGGTTAAGCCTTACTTTCTCTTACCTGTAAAATGGGCACAATCACAGTACCGCCTTGTTGAGTTGAGATGGTTGAGTGAGATACTCTACAGAAAGCATTGCATCTTTTGCCTGAAACCTGGTAAGGGCTTCATAAATGATAGCTATTATTGTTGTTGTTCAGTCACTAACTTGTGTCTTCACTCTTTGCAACCCCATGGACTACAGCCTGCCAAGCTCCCCTGTCCCTCCCTGTCTCCTAGAGTTTGCTCAGATTCATGTCCATCAAGTCAGTGATGCCATCCAACCATCTCACCCTGTCACCCCCTTCTCCTCCTGCCCTCAATCTTTCCCAGCATCAGGGTCTTTTCCAATAAGTTGGCTCTTCACATCAGGTGGCCAAAGTACTGGAACTTCAGCTTTAACAATCTTTCCAATGAATATTCAGGGTTGATTTCCTTTAGGATTAACTTGTTTGTCCTCCTTGTGGTCCAAGGGACTCTCAAGAGTCTTCTCCAGGACCACAGTTCGAAAGCATCCATTCTTCGGCACTCAGCCTTCTTCTTCATTTTTTTTTTTTTTATGGACCAACTCTCACATCCATTCATGACTACTGGAAAAACCACGACTTTGACGATACAGACCTTTGTCGGCAAAGTGACGTCTCTGCTTTTTAATATGCTGTCTAGGTTTGTCATAGCTTTCCTTCCAAGGAGCAAGAGTCTTGTAATTTCATGGCTGTGGTCACCATCTGCAGTGATTTTGGAGCCTAAGAAAATAAGGTCTATCACTGCTTCCACTTTTTCTCAACCTATTTGCGTTGAAGTGATGGGACTGGAGGCCATAATCTTTGTTTTTTTAATAAATGATAGCCACGGCTGGACATAAACATGAACTGGGACATATGCTAACAGGGACACAGGGGCCGCTTAGCTCTTAGTCTTAGCCAGGGACAAAGCTATCTCAGGCGACAGCGCCTGACACTGCCTGGCCCCAGAGTGCTCATCAGTGAGTTAGACACACGATCGAGAGGCCAACAGGGAATTCTCACTGTGGGACTGATTAGGACAGGCCCAGCCTCACCCTCCCCCACACGGACTGGACTCCCCTGTTTCCACCAGCGCCTTCTCCCTGTGGCCTCACAATCACTCTCCTAAGGCCCCCTTTGTCCTGGACCAGCCATCCCAGGGGACTACTATTCCCTCTGCCATTTCTTACCTGGCGGGTGGCTGGAATGAACAGAAGAGCTGCCTGTCTTTTCAGGGGCTTGATGGGAGTCTGGCAGAAGGAACTAGAGGTGAGCCAGTGCTGGAAGGCAGCAGGTCCCTCAGAGCAGTCAGGGCGGAAGGAAGTCGGCTCCATCTGAATGATCATTGCGTAGAAGGGCTGACGAGGGGATGGAACTGTGAGCAAGAGAATCTACAGAATAACGCCCATCATTGAAAAGGAGGCCGGAGAGAGGTACTGAAAGGAAGGTTCTGCAAGATGTGCTGTAGAGCAGAGAAAGCAAAATCCAGGCCATCCTTGCAGAATGGTCCCTACTACCTAAATAAAACTAAGCTCTGGATCTCTATTTGTATGTCCATGTATATGTACGTGTGCAGAAATCTCTGGAATGATATCACAGTCACCTCTGGGGAGGGCTGTGGAATGGAAGGGGGCAGGATATTCACTATATTTAGATATACAGTTTTAAATGTAGTGATTATGTATCTATGTATATAATTTCATGAATATGTGCAAGTTAAAGATCATATTTTTAAAATGGGATTTGCGAGCTTTTAAAAAAAGAAATTTTTTTATTTTAAAGAGCTGGCATCCAAAGTTCCTATATCCCTGCTCATCCCCCAGGTCAAAAGATTTATTGCAATGCAAAAGATGGCATACCCTGTTCTCTCTGGGGTCACATCAATTTTAATCGGTCTTGGGTCTTCAAGGTTCCCTGTGTCCTCCCTTACTCCAGGCTCAGTGGACCTGGGCTTCCATTAGAAAGTCAAATATGAGTCCCAAATGCCTGTGCTTTCCTTCACATCGGACTACCTGTGGTAGTCAGACTTGCTGGCTTTTCTTTCCACGGAAACTCATGGAAAACTAAACTGCAGATAAGACTGTGAAGCCAGCTCTGGAGTCTGAGTAGACTCCTAGTCCGAGGGGCGGGGGCTGAGGTGGCCTTTCCACAGAGCCTCTTTGCTTCCTGAACCGGTTCTCAGGGGCGGCCAGGCTGCTGGGTGCCAGGGCACAGAGGACGTTGAAAAAACTGTATGATGCTGCAGAAACTCAGCTGCCTCCTCTACCTGAAGGGGGGAGGGGACAACGGTGAGAATCAAGTTCACCGATGTACAATCGACATACCATAAAATCACCCTTTTTTAAGTGAATCCTTTGATGAGTTTTATAAACAGACATGTAACCAATTGCACAATCAAATTATGGAACATTTCCATCCCCCTAGAACGTTCCCTCCCACCTCCATGTAGTATCCCCCCCCTGCCCTCCTCTGCCTCACCTAGGTTTGGGTTTTATTTATTTATTTTGTTTTCTAGTTAAAGAAGTAAGTATTAGTCACTCAGTCATGCCCGGCTCTTTGCGACCCCATGCACTGCAGCCCACCAGGCTCCTCTGTCCATGAGATTTCCCAGGCAAGGATACTGGAGTGGGTTGCCATTTCCTTCTCCAGGGGATCTTCCCAACCCAGGGATCGAACCCAGGTCTCACGCACTGCAGGCAATTCTTTACCAGCTGAGCCACAAGGGAAGCCCAAAGGCTATACTAATTTTTCCTCTTTGCTTCAGCTTCCCCTGCCAGTGCTCTCTCCTCCAACTACACCCTAGGAGGTAGCTTTCTTGTTCAGTCTTGGTTCCACCGCTTTGTCTAAAGTTGCGTGAGCACCCCGGAGAACATGCGTCTCAGGTACAGTGTAGGACTGCCCACTCAGCTTCCGTCAGAACAAGCCTGGCCCTTCACAAAGCCTCCAGCAGCCTCCCCTCTGCTGAGGGAGAGCACACCATCTCAACAGCTGTGTGCAAGGGTGGCGTGTCTACCGGGCCCCTGCCCCGGAGAGGTCTGGGGCACAGTCATCTAAGTGGCATTTCTTCTCCCACCTTCATCAATGACCACCCCCCTCAGACTCCAAAGGAGGGCACACCCAGTCTCCTGGCAGGCCTGGTATCCGCAACACCCCCTGTTCTCTGCCCATAAAGCCACCAATAGAGTCTTTAGGCCTGACCTCAGCAAAAAAGAAGGAGCTGTTTTCTCCTCTGGCTGAGAGGACACCAGATTCTTTCATCAAATACCTGCTGGGGGGTTTCAGTTCCTCCTCGGTTGGATTAGGTTCTACGGTGGCACTTAAATGAGTGAGAGGGACTGAGCTCTGGCCAACCTCCCCCAGTCCCTCTCCAGGAATCCCAAACCCACTGCACCCCAGCCAGGCCACGGGGGTCTGGGAGGCATCTGGATTTTGGAGAAGCCGTTGCCCACTCCTCTAACCAGCTGCCTCCTCTCAGCCCTGCTCCAGAGTCTCGGCTGGACCACCACATCTAGCTGGACCACCCCAGGCCCACAGTTTGGGCCCTGAGGGAAGCAGACACCCAGACTGAAAGATAAAGAGGGAAAGATGCAGGACGCGACAGGAAGAGGCTTCAGGCGGGGATGAAGGGCTGACAGCTGTGGACAGAGAGGAGAGGAAGGAGGATTGGATAGCAAGGATCTCAGACTGCCGTGCAGCTCTGACAAAGCTGCCGCCAGCCCCAGGAGAAGGTCTGGTGGGAAGACTGCTCTAGACTAGTCCTGTGCTGGCCTGGACTGGCGAGCCCCGAACCACATCAGGTTCAGCGACGGTCTGGGAAGCTCACAGCCTGGACCTGGAAGCAGATCCCAAAGGCACGTCACTTCTTGGGCAAATTTCCCAAAGGGTGCAACCATCACTGTCTGTCCTCCTGAACTCGGCATGGAGACCCTGGCGTCTGGCAGCCGGGGTGGGCTCTCCTGCCCCGAAGGCCTGGAAGCCAGATGCATCCCAGGCAGCCTCATCTCCATCACACCTCTGCAGCATGACTGAGGCACTGGTGGCAGCCACAGAAAGAAGGCAAACCTGCTAATGTTCTCCTGCTGAGCTGGGCCTTTATCAGGCGCAGATGCCATCAGCTGCAGGGCAGAGTTTAAATGGTTCAATGGAGGGCAAATGACTGAGGGTCCAGTTATTGGCCCTGGAAATATCCCAGAACTCTGCTCAAACTCTCGTCAAACCCATACTGGACACCAGGTTAGATTTCTGATCAGAGGGGGATAACCCCAGAGTAGGTAACACTGGACCTCCTCCAGAGCTCATGTGGTTTTAGCGTGTCCATCAGTCAGTCCTTACTGACTAAAGGACACTGCTCTGCAAGTCAGGACTCAGGTTCCAGTACCCATGACCTTGGATGAATGCCCTTGGGGAACAGGATTTATTGTTGTTCAGCCACTCAGTCGTGTCTGACTCTTTGCCAACCCCAAGGACTGCAGCACTCCAGGCTTCCCTGTCCTTCACCATCTCATCTTCTGTGGTCCCCTTCTCCTTCTGCCTTCAATCTTTCCCAGCATCCTGGTCTTTTCCAATGAGTTGGCTCTTTGCATCAGGTGGCCAAAGTATTGGAACTTTAGCTTCAGCATCAATCCTTCCAATGAATATTCAGGGTTGATTTCCTTTAGGATGGACTGGTTGGATCTCCTTGAGTCCAAGGGACTCTCAAGAGTCTTCTCCAACACCACAGTTCAAAAGCATCAACTTTTCATCACTCAGCCTTCTTTATGGTCCCACTCTCATACTCATTGGCAAAATGAGGAGATGGGGCAGGGTCTTGCAGTCAGTGCCTGGAGAGTGTGGTCAGAAATGTAAGTGAGGGCGGAGTGGGGTGTGTTGACCTGCCCCTATTCAACGGAGCTCTGGCCTCTCTGCTCATGGCAATCTCTGCCTCAGGGACTGTGGCCTGGTAGACAGATCTCCCAATTTCATAAGAGAAGCTGGAAATCCAGGTTTAAAATAAAACCTTTCCATTTTAAATGTTGATAATTAACCGAACAATGAAAAAAATCTTGCGTTAGCCAAATCAAACACGTCCTGTGGGTCAAAATCAGCCTGTGGGCCTCCCGCTCATGACCTTGGGGTAGATGCCCATGTGTAATCAGTGCCGAATATGCAGCCATCCGGGCGAGGGGGCATTGTCTGTCCAACCAGCGTGATCAGAGCTCAGCTCCATTGAGTGCTGGCTTCATGTGCCAGACACTGTACATGGTTAAAACAACACAATAACGCTTTGAGACAGGAATTGTTTTCTACAGATGAGAAAACCGAGGCACAGGGAGGCAGGGAATCCGCCTGAGCCCTTGAGGCTGTGACAGGAAAGCGCAGGGATTTGAACCTGGGATCGTCTCCATTCTCAGCCTCTGTGCCCTCCTGCCTTGCTCCCTCCATGCTGACTTCTGACTCCCAAGGGACAGTTAAGCACCAAGCAGGCTGAAGAGTACTCAGGAGGTAGGGGGGTGCAGATTCTGGGACTGGTACTTAGGAGGGCGCCCCATCCCTGTGCACCGCCCCTCCCAGCACCATCCCATCTGCCGGCAGGACCTGTGGCTGGTGGGTGGCGTCTCCTGCAGCCCGAGAGAGAGTTCTGGAAGAGACAGCCTTCTGCAGGGCTCTTGCTGGTCTTCGCCCAGCCCCTCCGCAGCAGGTGTTCTCTGGCGGGGGACCACTTCCCCTGCAAAGTGCTGTATGCTGCAGCTGCGGCAGATGCTGCCGGGCTGAGTTGGCCAGCCCTCGTTCTGTGGAAGCCAGGAGCCTCTGTAGCCCCGGGGAATTCAGGGCTAATGCTCAGCCCTGGCACGGTCCCCTCTCTTGCTGACCCCTCCGGTCCAGGTCACCATGACAGATGCTGGGAACATATGCCGGGAATTAATTCACTCCAACTCAGCCACGAGAGGGGCGGCCTCTTCCTCCACTTGCTCCCAACACCCCTCCTCTCAGATGTCTGCTTCACCAAAGGAAAAAAAAATCAGGCTTTCCCTTCCTCCCTTGCTCCTAACCTCCTGCCACTGGGCTTTCTCACCAGTACTCTGAGCCTGCTGCCCAAGGTATCTGAGTCCTGGAGTCTGCCCCCCTCGACCCCGCTCCTGCCTGAAACAGGACCAAAGGCTAAGAGCCTAATTGGTCTTTCCAGCTTTTTGCTTCCTGATAGATTCTGTCCCAACTGGAAATGATGAGGGGATTTTTTTGCTTTTTTTTTCCTTTTCTTAAGGGAAGTTTGTCTCTCTCTCTTAGGAGCCCAGAATCACCCCATCCTTCCAGCCTTTCTTTCCATCTAACTCAGCTCACTCTTGCTGTGATTGCTTTTCTGAATGGCGACAAGCAGCTGAACTTGGGAAGCCTGCGGCTCTTGTTATTTCTCTTTTGTCTAAGGAGGGATTGGCAAACTTTTTCTGTAAAGGGCTAGAGAGTAAATAATTCAGGCTTTGCAGGCCACGTGGTCTCTGTCACAACTGAGTTCTGCTCCTGTAGCCCCAAGGTAGCCATAGGCAGTATGTAAATGAAGGTACGTGGCCATGTTCCAGTAAACTTTACACAGGCAGGTGGCGGGCTGGATTTGGGCCACAGGCTGCAGTACGCTGACCCCTCTAAGCACACCAACCCCCTTCTGCATTTCTGGGTGGACAAACCAAGCTCCCTCTCTCTTCCTTCATCTGCACTTTACAGTGCATTATTTGGGTTCCTGCACTCGTCTGGAAAGCCTCTGTGTTTTTCAAAACCAATGCTTTGAGAACACAGAGGAATCTTGTGTCTTTAGGGCCGTGTCTTATTTGACTTTGAACTCCTGGAATATGCAAAAGCCTGGAAAGAAACTCAAACAACACCCGGACTTATCCTGGAGAAGCTTATAGGCTGGTGGGGAGAGTGGACAGATGAGCTCTGTGTTCTCAGCAGAGAACTGACAGGAAGAAGGCGGGGAGGGAGGAACCAGGAGATTGTGCCTCCTATAAACTTGGCAGTGACCTTTGAAAAAACTTACGGGAAGGAGATAAGAAAAAATCTTAATTTTTACTGAATTAATCCTGATACGATAAAGCACTGAAAAACCAAACAAATAAAACATGCCCTGGAAAAGTTTGGCAGTTAAAAGTTAAACAGAAATATACCATAGAATACCGGAGTGGGTAGCCATTTCCTTCTCCAGGGGATCTTTCCTACCCAAGGACCAAACCCGTATCTCCTGAATTCCAGGCAGTTTCTTTATCATCTGAGCTACTAGAGAAACCCTAAATATACCATATGACCCAACAATTTCACTCCTAGGAATCTACCTTGGAGAAATGAAAATCATCTGTCCACACAAAGACATGGACATGGATGTCCACAGGGGTTTTATTCTTAAGTCCAAACTAGAAATGACTCAAATGTTCGAGAGCCGTGGAATGTCAAGCATAACATAGTATGTGTCCATATTAAGAGAAGAACGTTCAGTAATCCAAAGGATGAACTGCTGGCGCATGGTATGACATGGAGGGACCTTGAAAATACGGTAAGTGGAAACAGCCAGACTCAAAAGACCACATGTAATATGAGTTCCACTGATATAAAATTCCCAGAAAAGACCATTTGAGAGTGAGCAAGCAGATGAGTGGTTGCCTGGGGCTGGGCGTGGAAGAGGAGGCTAACTGTAAACGGACACAAGGGAGCCTTAGCGGATGATGAAAATGTTCCAGAGACAGAATTATGGTGATGGTTGCATAACTCCATCAATTCACTAAAATCACTGAATGGCATACTTTCAGGGGGTAAATTTTAAGGCCTGCAAATTATACCTCAATAAAGTTGTTATAAAAACAAAACAACCCCAGTGCCAAACCATTATCTAGCCACGGCTGAGAGATGATGCTGGCGGGGGAAGGGAGGGTGGGAGCCCCTCGCGAGATGCAGGTGCTTGTTGTCGCAGTAAAATACCCAATGTGACTTTCCCGAGGTTCATTTCCTACCCCGTTCATTTCCAAACTCTAACAGCCATCAGCTTTCACTGGGCATCACAATCCTAAGATTATCCCCATTTTAGAGATGAGAAAACAGGGTCAGAGGGAAAAGGAGCTTGCTCGAGGACCCACAGCGACTAAGTGGCAGAACTGGGCCTGGACCCTAGGACTGCCTGACTCCAGAAGCTGTGTTCTTGGACGCTGCTCCCTTCCCTCCCCCTTCCATGCATCTCCTTGCCCATTGACTCTTTGCCTCCCCCCACCATCCCCCCACCCCGGGTAGGGGGAAGCATAGCACTGCTTGGAGAAGCAGAGCAAGGATGCTAAAGCTTCCTTATCTCGAAAATCCTTTCATTCAAGCCTCCTGCAGCCATGCTCCCAGGAGCCACCCTCACAAAGGCCTTGACTTCTGTGAGCAGCAGCGCCCCGTGATCTGGCAGCCCTGGACTGGCACTAGCAGCGGTTTCCATGTGGAGCCTGTAGTTCCAGAAGCCTGTCTGGGGGGTGTACTGCTGCTGCTAAGTCAATTCAGTCGTGTCCGACTCTGTGTGACCCCATAGACGGCAGCCCACCAGGCTCCCCCGTCCCTGGGACTCTCCAGGCAAGAACACTCGAGTGGGTTGCCATTTCCTTCTCCAATGCATGAAACTGAACAGTGAAAGTGAAGTCACTCAGTCGTGTCCAACTCTTAGTGACCCCATGGACTGCAGCCCACCAGGCTCCTCCGTCCATGGGATTTGCCAGGCAAGAGTACTGGAGTGGAGTGCCATCGGGTTTAGCAAAGAGGTAGAGATGACCTCAGGTTCAGCCACAGGCTGGCCTTGCTTCTCATCAGAGCTACAGGTTTCCAGGGAGCGTCCCATGCAGGGGTCTCACAGGGCTGCCATCTGCCCTGCACACAGCAGGCCCCGGCCTGTGGGAGCTGACCACAGCCTCTGGACCTCTATTCCGTGTCTGAAGAGCTCGTGGTTCCTCTCTCCCTCGATGTGGCATTAACCCTTCTCTCCAGGCCGAGGCATAAAGGGGTCCTGCAGGCATTTGAGGAAACTTTTTCCAAAGGCTGCCTGGTGAGCTCATGGAGGCCTGAGGGTGTTCGTGTCACTGGAGGGAGCGGACCACACATGTGCAGAGGCCTTTTCTGTGATGAGCCTGGCCCCCCAGCAAGACACAGCATCTCCTCTCCGCTGGCCCCCTCCCCACCAGGCACACTGCCTCCTGCTGCTACTCAAAGCAGCCAGGCCTCCACTGCACTACATGCTTTTGCAAATACTACTCTCTCTCCTTGGAACACTCTTCCCCAGGTACCAGTCCCACTCCTTCCTATACCTTCTTCAAATCTTTGCCCGCATGTCACCTTCTCAGTGAGGCCTCCCCTAATGGCCCCACCTAACTCTGTACCCCCTGAGCCCAGCACCCCTTCCCCGGCCTGCTGAGTTCCTCTCCCCAGCACCAGATGACCAGCTGACATCCTCTCTTACTTACTGGTCCATCTCCCTCACCGGAACAGAAGCACTTTGAGGGAAGATAATTTTGCTTGTCCAGTTCCCTGTCTATAGAGTCTGAAACAGCACCTGGCATGTATTACTACATAGTCTCTACCAGAATCTCATGAATGAACTTTCCCACCAGGGCCCAGCCTATGAACTGCAGCTCTGTGGCTACCACCCACGCCAAATTTAGCCAGGTACCGGCTGGGGCTTCTCTGACATGAGCCAGTCTGGGAGAAACCAGAAAGGAACCCATCAATCCACCACATGAAGGAGGCCCACTCCATGCCTCCTCGCCGCCCCCCACCCCCCAACCCCACCATATCTGCAGAAAACCACGCTTGGGTACCTGTCGAAGCTTGTCCAGTCTATCGGGCCTCTCGCATCATCTTCTTGGGAGGCCCTTGAAGTCTTGGGTGGGCTGGCTGGCATATAAAGAAGGTGTCTGAGAAGTAAACGGAGGGAGTCAAAACCCAGCCCCTGCGCGAGCTGCTGGCCGAAGACCTCCAAGGTTACCAGGGTCCCGAGGTACTTGAACTTGCCAGGGATTAAGGTACTAGAAATAGACAGCCTTTCCTCCTTTGGGTTTCAGAATCTTGCAGGCTCAAGAAAAACCAGCCTGGACGGAAACTTCTCAGTGACCATGGGAATTATTCCAAAGAGGGGCCGTCTGGGCTAAAAGTGTGACTCTGGAAAAGGAGGAGACAGGACCCCAAAGCCCCTGAATCCCTGAGTTTATAATTAACAGACACGTGTTCTCTGCCTGCTCTGAGCCGAGCCCGGTGGTTCACCGGGGGAAGGGCACCGTAGTCAGACAAAATCACCCCCTAGTGGGTTTTTGAAGTGTTGAGCCTCTGTTTTCCTGAATTTTAATGAAGGGCTTTCCAGGCAGGATGAGAGCAGCACTCAGGGCTCCCCACAGCCTGGAGTGGACCTTGGCTAGCGGCCGCCAGCCTGCACAGGCCTGATCCGAAGTAGCACCTAGAAGCGGGCGGGAGACGTCCTGTCCTCGGATGGGATGTCTTGGGGAGAAAGAGAAAAACAAAAACAAAAGATGCCTCTGTTTCGAACAAGGGCTGGGCTCTGCTCCAGATCTTAGCATACGTTGGAAATAGGCGGTGATGATGCTTGGAGTGGGGGAGAGCAGTGGAGATAAACAGCTCTGCGTCGGAAAGGTTGGGGGTAATCGGGGGAGAGGCCTGGGGTTCCCTGAGAGTTTTTGCGGACAACTCAGGGCTGCCGAGTGCCCTCTGCTGGTGAGAACGAGAAACAGGGCCCTGGGAACCTGGGGGGACAAAGGGAAACACGTGCTTTGGGAGCTCCAGGCCTGGGTTGCAGGAAGCAGAAGGGAAGGGGCACGCTATCAGAAGAGCCACCAAACCCTGACATGGGCAATGGGGTCACCTTATCACATGTTCTGTGTGCTGTCTTCTCAGCTAAGTGGCCCTGAAAGCACAAAGGAGACAGTGCAATGTCACCAATGTCACTGACCATCCAAAGGGAGAAAGGTGTCTAGCCAGGCCCTCCCCAGGACCCCAGCAGGAGATGCTCCCTGGAGCTGCTGTGGCCTCTGTGAACGGAATGGTTTCCAGGTGCACAAAGCCTTCCCTTCCCCCACCTAGCTTTCCCTCATGCTCTTCAGCGATGGGGCGAGTTCCCATCAGTGGCTCAAAAGATGCCTTCCTTCAGCCTTGATGGATTTTTCCAAGAGGGCGGTGCAAACGAATGGAAGAGAGGGCAACAGAGCAAACGCAATTTCTTGCCACGGAACAATGCAATTTCTTACAAGAGAAAATATTTTTATTACGAAATAGTCCATATATAAAAATCCCGAGCCTCTTGCGAGCTTCTTTAGGTTTATGGCCTTTTCCTCAAGTCCAGAGCGGAGGTGTGCGTGTGCAGGGAGAGCAATCCCCCGGCTCAGGTGTGTGTGGGCTGCCCCACGGGGCCCTCCTTTTCTGTCTGCAGTGCGTCCCACTCGCTGAGGAGCTCGGAGGACACCTCCGTGTACAGGTGGTCCCAGTCCCAGCTGACGTCGTCCTGCGGGGAGCAGCATCCTGGGGTGAGACGGGGGAGGCCCTCCCCTCGGGCATGGCCAGCCTCCCACCAAGGTCAGCCTTGGGGCCCGCTGCTCATGGCCGAGGGGCAGGACCTGCTGCTGCCACGTACCTCTCGAACCTCATGCTCCGGCGCCAGGACTTTGGTGAGGAGCTTCAGGTCAATCTCTCCATCCTGTGAATGTCAGGGCAGGAGGGGGTATGTGTACCATGGGGCTTTTGGACAATGACCTCTGGGGACCAAGTTGAGTGGGGTAGAACTCTCCAAACCCAGCCCTGCAGGAACACCTTGTGAAACAGCAAACCTGTGGGTGGACCACACGGCCGCTGAGAGCTGGGGCGGACACCACGATGTCCTATGGCTGGGCACTCCTTGGGGCAAAGTGAACACCAGGGAGGGGCAGGCATGGCGCAGCACATCTACTGATGCCAAGAGGGCAGGCGGGAGCATGGGGGAGACTGGCCCTGAGAGCACTGGGATAGGCTGGGTCCAGGGATGCTCTATACCCGAGGAGGATGCCTCTGGCAAAGGGATTGTCGCCTGGCAGCCTCAGAGCCTCACGGAGAAGGGGCTGCAAGGCCTGGGAGAAACTGAGAAATCCCCGCGGATGTCGATGGGCGCCTGCCCCTCTGTGTAGCAGCTGTCCACTCACCAAGGTCTGAAAGGCTGAGTACTTCATGAGGTCATTGTCCAGGTCACGGTAGGTCATCACTCGGTTCACCTGGATGCTGTGGGAAAGACAGAATGTGGGCAGGAACCGATGCCAGCAACGCTGCCAGGCCGCCATCCCCAGAGCCTCCTAGGCAGCTGGGAAGGACCAGAATGGGGAAAAAGTGTGCAATAAATGGGAACCCTGGGATTGGGCCCGTCACTAGAGACGTGTGGATCTCCCCAAGGGGGCAGCATCACTGCTGATGGCTCCTGGCACGGTCCCCAGCCTCCCTCCAGCTTCAGGCGAATATAACATACCTGGGAGGGGCTGCCACCTGCAAGACGAAGTCTTCCTCCTGTACCTCCTCCAGGTCCGGAATAACAGGGATATCTGCAACCAGAGGGTAGGCAAAACTGTCAGCAGCATGAGTGGGGATCTAGCCCACTTCCCCACTGATGACTCAGCAGCTTCAATACCCTGGCCACCGTGAGGGCTACAGGCTTTGGGTAGAATGGACACTCGGATGGTCTCTGGCCTCCAGCACCCCCACTCCCCCATTCAGGGTGGTGGAACTGAACTTGAGGTGTGCATGAGAATCGAAGGCAGAACTTCAATAATTTCCAAATCTCAGGTTTTACTACCCCAGAACCTGCGGGAATTAAAAGTTTCCTGGGTGGGGCCTGGGAGGCTGAATTTTTCCCTAAGATTTCTTGGCTGGTCCTGACATTTGGTCCATGTTAGGAGCCATGGGAGTAGCTCTCCAAGGAGAAATGTAAAGAAATGAGAAGTCCTGGACAGCCCTGGGGGGAAGCACTTAGAGGAGAGGAAGGAAAAGAGGAGCTGAGTGAGTGTGGCACGGTCAGAGACAGAGGAGTGGGGGACACGCTGTGTCACTAGGCGGACGTCTCCACGAGCGCACCTCCTCATGCCCGAGGCCCACGTGTGCATCAGCTCGTCCTAGTCTTCACAACCGTCACAGCCCCGAGCCTGTATCTGCAAAGTCACTTTCCACCTAATGATGTGACCTGGCTTCCCGGCAGCATCCAGGATCAGAGTCTCCATTCAAAGTGAAAGTGAAGGTCGCTCAGTCGTGTCTGACTCTTTGCGACCCCATGGGCTGTACAGTCCATGGAATTCTCCAGGCCAGAATACTGGAGTGGGTAGCCATTCCCTTCTCCAGGGGATCTTCCCAACCCAGGGATCAAACCCAGGTCTCCCACATTGCAGGTGGATTCTTTACCAACTGAACCACAAGGGAAGCCCAAGAATACTAGAGTGGGTGGTCTATCCCTTCTCCAGGGGATCTTCCTGACTTAGGAATCAAACCGGGGTCTCCTGCATTGCAGGCAGATTCTTTACCAACTGAGCTATGAGGGAAGCCTGAGTCTCCATTGGCCAGGTCTAATATCCTAAACAATGCTGATTCTAAAGATGACACTTCCCTTGCTGTCTCCTGGAGATTCTTCTTTTCTGAATTCTCTGTATGAGACGGACATACAGACACAGGAGGAGACACGAGGCCATTCCTTTCGTCAATCTAACGAGCTCATGCAAAGGGAGAAACAGAGACGGCGCATCACTTAACAGCGGCAACTTGCTTACGGCAGAAAAGCCAGCATCTTCTCGAACACCCCAGAGAAAGACTGCCTTCTCTCAGGGAGTATCACTGACTGGCAGAGGGGGTTTCTTTGCTTTAACCAGTCTGCACAGAGATAAAAAGAGATGGGGCAGGGAAAATAAAAAGGTGAAGCAGGGAGAGACAGTCCTGGAAGTCCCAAACCAACTACGAATATTAAAAATTCCAGAGAGGCAAGAATAGTGAAGACACCCTTCCTTTTTGCTTCTATGGACTAAATTAACTTTTTTTTTTTTTTTTTAAAGAGATACAGAATCATTCCAAGAGCAGCTGAAAAGGACCCTTCCCACTTTCAGGCTATTCATTATTTAGACTTTGCAATGGTTCTAGTCAAGCTTAGCCTGAGTATATATAAATGTCAGTTCCCAGACTGGTGTCTTTATTACTGCTTCCGATGGCAGAGTTATAGATGTTGTACCTGGAAACAGAGAGAGAGAACATGCGAGGGAGAGACGGAGACACACAAAATAAGACGAGAGAGAAAGAGACAGGCAGAGAAAGACAGAGAGTTAGAGGATGAAAATAAAAAGAAATGGCTGATAAAAGGGAAATAAAGAAGACGCACACACCAGCCCAGAAATAATGAATCACACTCTGCAAGTCCTCTATCCAGAAAGAAGCTGTTCAGAGGTTAGATGGTATCTCTCTATCCTGCTAGAGAATTGGATACGGAATTCTCTAATTTTCTATTTTTTATGCTAATAGAAATTCAGCTTGCTCTGAGTGGATCCAGTCCACTGCTGGCTGATGGCACCGTCCCTGAGTCTGGGGCGAGGGGCCTCCCAGGCTGGTGAGACCACGTGGGCCCTGCAGCCAGGCAGGGAGGAAGCTGGCCGAGCCATGTGCCATCAGCACCGTGACAGGTCTGGTGTGAGACAGCAGGCTACTCTTGGCTCTGCTCGGCGTGGGGCCCAGCCTGAGATGAATATTCAGAAGCTGGTAAGAAAATGCCCCCCTTTGCTGAGCTTCAGGCTCAGGATCGGGTCTTCCCCAGTCCTCCCTTGCTCTGCAATGGCAGCCTCTGGGCCCTGTCAACCCTGCCCAGCTTCTCCCAGCACCAAGTAGCTGTGCTTCGGCCCGCAGTCTGCTCCGGGTCCCCAAGGGCTTCCCCGTTCATCCCTGCCTCCTTCCTCCAAATGCACAGGAAAGCGAGTGGGGCTGGCCCCATCTGCGCCAGAGCGGAGGTCAGCGTGGGCCTTGGCAAAGGGGCCGCTTGGAGGGACGCGGGTGGCGCTGGCCACACAGTGGGGTCTCTCTCTAATTGGAAGCCTGGTGCCCGACAGAGCCCAGTGAAGCACCGGAGTGGGATGGAGCCAGCGATGACAGCCAGGCCGAGGCAAGCTGGAGCATTCCGGTGCAGCGACAGCTTGAGCTCGTCACTGCAGAGCCTGGCCATCCAACTCCCGGCCCCGGAGGAACAGGTGGCCGTGGAGCAGGTCTTGGGCAAATTTCAAAGAACTTCCTCATTTTACAGTTTCTGATGTACAGTCACAAACAAGGGCTTGCTTATGAATACGTGACACGTTCCCAACAGTTTCTGTCCTCTTGGCCTCTTTCTCTCCCCCTCGTCCCGCTCCCCTCTCTCTCACACACACATATCATGAGGAACCAACCTAGAAAAAGAAAATGGGCTTGAGAAATCAATCCGCTTCCTTACAAAATGACCTGCACGGAACGATGCAGCCGTGTCTGCAGTCAGCGATGGCTATGTCACCTGTAGGCCTGGTCCGGAGACCCGGTCTGATTCAGGGTGTCGAGTTTAACATCCCAAGTTGTATGCGACGATATACCTTTAATAACGATGATAAGAGGAATAAAGGACTCTGCTCCAGCACCAGTGAAAGTTCATTCTACTGACTTTAGTCTCATTTTCTTCCATGCTGCTAACAATAAGAATGTTAACAGAAACAATGGCCTTGTTAAGCATGTGGGCAGGACTCCTGTCTGGTGGTTAAGAGTGCAGGCACTGGAGGCATTCACAGCCTGGCTCCCCCATGGACTAGCTGTGTGACTTTACCCTCTGGATGCCTCAGTTTCTACGGCTGTAAAATGGGGAGCATAACTACACCCATTTCATATGTTGCTGTAAGGTACACATGGGACACTTTTTATAAAACACTAAGCGCTACGCTGGGCACCTAATAAATATTCTGTACTATTCTTACTTTTCTGACAGATAAAACACTGAGCATGGAAAGAAGCTATACGGCTTTATCCTCATTTTCGCATTTAATCCTGCCCATTTGCCTCATTTTCCAGAGGACACTGAGGCTCAGCAAGATGGAGCAGTTTGCGTGGAGTGAGGCATTAGGAACAGACAGAGCAGGCTTCCCACTCCAGTTCAACTGCAACCACCCCCGACTCCCAGCCTGTGCCACCCTCAGGCTTTCTTTGCAAAGGTGCAGTGACTTCAAGCCGCTTTGGCTAGTGGAGGGGTGAGACGACCGCCTAGAGTTGGGACAAACTGTTTTGCCTGGAGACTCAGGGTCCTCTGTTTTCGGTTATTCCTCTGTCTCCAGGAACTATAACTAAGCTAAGTCTCTCCCTCACCATTGCCTACAACAAGGCCATTGGAACAGAAAGGAAAATGGACCAACACGCGAGAGCCCAGAGACTCCCTCCCCTGCTGGTCGTGTGGCGTTAAACCAGCCGTGACGAGGAGGAGGTGGCTGAGATACCTCAGACACCCCCAGGAAAGGGGCTGGCGAGGCAAGAGGGTTGACATGCCAGCACCCTGGGAGCGGAGCCCTCATCCTTGATCTTGGTCCCCAAAGAGGGCGCCCCCCCTCAACAGGTCACCTGCCACTCTCTTCCACTTGGGCTCCTTAATAACACGGGCCTTCCCTGCTGGGCTTTTGCTCTGGGCCTCTCAGGTCAGCCGTCTCATTTGCTGTTCACCTGCTTCTGGGCCCCATGTGGTGCCCAATTAGCCACACAGTGGGGAAACTGCATTTGTGTGACTCCATGGACTGTATGGTCCATGGAATTCTCCAGGCCAGAATACTGGAGTGGGTAGCTGTTCCCTTCTCCAGGGGATCTTCCTGACCCAGGGATCGAACCCAGGTCTCCCGCATTGCAGGCGGATTCTTTACCATCTGAGCCACCAGGTAAAAGTAACATCATATGTGGTAACAAATTCAAATGCTACAAATTCGAAAGTTTAAGATGGAAGACATCCTTTCCTTATATGAACCCCAGTCATCTCCCTAGAGGTGACCGCTATTAATCATTTCTCATATATGATTACTGAAGGGAATTTCTGCATATACAGCACGTTTGTCCTTTTAAAAATGTTCGCAAGTGGCATGTTACATATCCAACATCCTATGATTGATTTTTATCTTTCCTTTTCAGTGTACAGATTCATCTTATTCTTTTAAATGGCCATCTAGTATTCTATGGGTTTCCCTAATGGCTTAGATGGTAAAGAATCTGCCTGCAATGTGGGAGACCGGGGTTCAATCCCTGGGTTGGGAAGAGCCCCTGGAGAAACAAATGGCTACCCACTCCAGTAGAGTTGCATGAAGAATTCCATGGACAGAGGAGCCTGGCAGGCTAGTACTCTACTGAATGGATGCTGCATAATGCACTTAATTCCATCCAGAGAGAATCTAACTTGGGATTTTGAGGGGTGGTGTGAGGGGTGAGGGGAGGTCTCAGAACTTGGACAGAGCAGCTGGAGGACAAACAACACTAAGCCAGGCAGGGGACAGCGTGCTCAAAGGCACCAGGAGACAAGGAGCAACTCTCCGAGGAAGGCTGGTGTGCCTGACGTGGAGGGCTCGGGAGAGCCGCACAGAGTAAGGCAGGAGAGAGGGCATCAGGTGCCAGGTGGGGAAGAACCTGCATCGACCAGCCAGGAGACACGTGCCTAATGGGTGCCTGCTACAGGCAAGACCCCTCCAGAGGCACGTTAGGGGCAAACCAAGACGGACTGAATAAGCATGAACAAGTTGCAGTAGGAGGGCCTATACACTTACAAAATGATGACAAATGAACAGAATAAGTAAAACGCACATCCCTTCCTTTGTAGATCATCTGGGAAGCCAAAAGCAGAATTCAGAGCTTCCTCTGTCTTTCCATGATACTTTATTCAAGGCCATGAGATGGACCTGATCACCTTGCTGTAGGTGGAGTAAGTGAAATTTTCCCTCGGCCTACCTCCTATTTGAGGGTGAAGACTGTGTCTCAGTCACTTCTGCATTCCCAAAGATGGGCAGACTAAAGGACAATCGAACAGAACTGACATCAATAAACGTCTCTCAAATCTGAAAGCCACACCCGTAGAAGGATGCCATGTTTATTTTCTCTAGATCATTCCGGTTGTAGTATAAGTGCTATTGAGTCTCAGAGCTGCTTAAGCAGGGTTCATTTCACGAGAACAACCAAGAGCCATCCTTAGACACTTCCTGGGTTTGATGGCATCATAGCAAAGGCTTTGCCTTACTTGAGAGCTGCAAGGCCTGCTGGGAAGGGCCTGTGCATACACAAGAAACGACGGAGCAGTGGGGACAAAGTTACAGAGGAAGAGTCACTCAAATATGGTCCGTACGGACCCCTCGGCTTCCATCCTGAGGCTGGGTCACACTGTCCTTCACCAATCTCCCTGAGCTTCCTCTCGATCTCTGGTGTGCCCCAGTCTTTTCACTCCACTTTCTGGGAGTCCCAGTAAAGGCTTGTTGATGTATAGCAACAACAGTAGGAACTAATTCCAAAGGGAGAGGTTGCCAAATGGAAAACTCATTGATACCAGTACATCAGTCTGCCAACAGGCCTACCAACCAACCAACCACCAGATGAAACCACAGAAATAAATGAGGGGTGCTTAAATAAATAATAGAAATGTGGGAACACCAGCAGGATCAATTACAACTGATTTCAAAGATGTGAGAAGTTGCCATTTGCCCTGAAATCCATTCATTATGAATAATACCATCACACCGTCGCACTAAAATGCTAAGTACCCAGGAAGTCCCAGTGGGATCCTTTTTAGCCCCTGTGGCTTGACAGCAAGAAGCCTGCCTGCCTCTTGCAAAAACCCTGGCCCCAGGTCGCTGCGATGAGCCTGCCTTCACACCTGGCTGTCGTCTGCTTGTTTTGGTACAAGAACAGAAGGCGATTTCTTGGACTGGACTCCACCTGTGATGAGGGCACCCTGAGCATCACTCAGGCTCTTTCCCTGGAGCATAAATCTTCCTGCAGAGGAAGGAGAGAACAAAGGAGACACCCTGACCCGGGCCCTGGTCCCATCCAGGCAAGGATGGTGCAGGCAGGGAGCTGCTTCTCTCTGCATTTCTTTAGCTTCTACTCTGTGCTGATGGTTCTTGGTTGGGGATTTCTGAATGGGATTCTGTAGTCGTGGCCAGAAGGGTTTCTAGAGAGCTACATGAAGTCTCTTCTAAACTTCAGCACATTCTGATCCTGATGCCTTAGTAAACAGTACTAGGGTCGGCCTACCTGGCCTGGTCCTTCTAGATGCTGACTGATGACATCTGTCCCTCTCGCTTCACTCACTAACCTCACCCCGGCTCCGCAGGGTAGAGGACCCACAAAGCCCCACACAACTGCTTCTCCAGCAGTACCCCGGCCACTGCAGAGCACTTGTGGGCTGCCAAGGGCTCACGTCCACCCTTTATAAGGCACAGCCATGTTCAACAACCAACCCACCTGAAAGGGACCTGACACCCTGCAGGGGGGACACCCCAAGAAGAACAGTTGAGACAACCCCCAATGGTGTGTTCAAAGTCAACAGACCTTCAACAGAGCTCAAGAGCTTTTGAAAGAATGTCCATGTTTCTAGGAGATGGCAACTTTAAGCCTGAGATCATTATCATTTTTCTCTGCAGCTGCAAAACTTTGTTTTACTGAATGCTGTTACCTTCTGCATCACGTATGGGGAATTTTAAACAGGCAAATGGAAGAAGGTCTGATTGAAGATGAAGTTAAGTGAAAGAAATTGGTCTCATTTAGCACATGACAGGATTCATCTGTGTTCCCAAGTCCACTGAGGTGGCATCATGGGCGTTTCATATTCATGAGCTGCTGCGACACTGTGTCCCCTCATTTACAAAGAGCCGTGTTCAGCAAATTCTGTCCCCATGGACACTCCGTGCATTTCATGGTCTTGTCAGAGAGACATCAAACGCTCCAGTAACCAAATACCAGAAAATGGCTTTAATTAGTGGATCTCAATCGTATAATTTTTTTTTCTAAGTGAAAAAATGGAGCATTTTTTTTTTTAAGGGAAAAGAAAAGGGGAAAGCAGTAGGCAACAGGCTTCAAACACCCGAAGGAACAAGGGGAAAGGATGCTCTCAGAGGAGCTCTGGGCCCCTGCAGTCCCTGGGTGGACTCGGGTTCCAGGGCAAAAAGGCACCTGCGGATCCCGGGCAGGTCTGCTTCATGAAGACCGGTCCCTGGTGAGTCCCCCTGACCCAGCTGGGCCGCTCGGCCGGGAGGAGACGGGTGGCCCTCAGAGAAGACAGGCTGAACATTGTGACACCATTGGCCAGAGCGCCCACTGCAGGGGCTGAGAAACAGGTTCTGACTATGAGCAAAAGGAGCACAAGCAGGTCCCTGAGGAAATCAGTGCCAGGGACAGAAAGAAGATGCCCGTCTCCTGAGGGGCTGGCTGGCGGGGGGTGTGGGGGGCTTCATCCATATCCCATATATGCTGAGAAGTCTCCGTGCTTCTACCCAACCGACCCGCTTCCTCGTGCTGCTGGGGAAGGAGATCACTGACTTCAAGATGAACATCAAAACAGCTGGTGTTGAACCTACGTGCAAAGCAGAAATAGAGACAGGGACGTAGAGAAGAGACGTACAGACGCCAACGGGGGAGCAGGGTAGGATGGACTGGGAGGTTGGCACTGACGTATATATCAGCACGTTACTGTGCAAAGAATAGATAAGTAATGGGAACCTGCTGTATAGCACAGAGAGCTCTAGTCAACCCTCTGTGGTGACCTAAACGGGAAGGAAATCCAAAAAGGAGGGGATAGATGTATACATCCGGCGGATTCATTTCGTTGTATAGCAGAAACTAACACAACACTGTAAAGCAATTACAGTCCAATAAAGACTAAAAAAAAAAGAAAATAGAGCCGGTTGCTCCGTCCAGCCCCCACACTGTGGCAACCGTCCTGGCTGACGCTGGGCCGTGAGAGCAGGGCTGGGACTGAGTCTGTGTCTGAGACCAGCTGGGTCTCAGCGGGTGTGGTGCTGGCTGGACGGTGGGCAGACGGGAGGCTGTGCTGAATGCTGACTCAGCTTGTGGCCTGCCTCAGGCATGCAGGCCCGGCCTCATCGTATCGCCTGCAGGGGGGACAGTAGCACATTCCAGAAGGAGCCTGGAATGCGACACCCCAGGAGACTTGCCCAGTCATCGCAGCCAGTCCACCATGGGCTACGGGAGAGTCCCTATGGACCACGGGAAGGGTCGTTAACCAGGACTGACCCTTTGCAGCAATTAAAGGTGGTGCTCCTGACAGACAAAGCAGACCCAATGATGGTTCTCCACAGGGAAACGCCCCGTTCAGCCCAGGGGCCTAACACGGGGAAGGAGCCCAGTGTCACCTGAGAGGGGTGACCTCTAGTGAACGACTTCCCTGGTGGCTCAGCTTGTAAAGCGTCTGCCTACAGTGCGGAAGACCCAGGTTTGATCCCTGGGTCAGGAAGATCCCCCTGGAGAAGGCAGTGGCAACCCACTCCAGTATTCTTGCCTGGAAAATCTCATGGATGGAGGAGCCTGGTAGACTACAGTCCATGGGGTCGCAGAGAGTCGGACACGACTGAGCGACTTCACTTTTTTGATACACTGGTTACTACTTGAAGGAAATTAAAACAATGAACAGGGGGGCTCCCAGTTACTGCCAGCAGCTCTCGGCACTTCACGGCAGTTCCAGCTTTGATCCGGAGAGACGTGTTAAGGATGACGAGGGCTAAGGGCCTTTAAAGGTGACAAAGGATGAAGTGGCCGGAAGAGACGGAAAAGGGAGGACCTCTCCGCTCTCTTCAACAAGGCCCAAGACACAGCAAATACAGACTGAATGTGACAGAGAGTGGCCTTCTCAGAGCCGCCACTAGAAGTATTAGAAACCAGGCATATCTGATTCTATTTCATCCTCTTCGTGTTATGCTGAAAAAAAAAAAAAAAACAAGACAAACTACACTGCTTTTATTCTAAATCCTTAGGTTTTGTGTTTTTCCTTATATATATTTATTAAAAAAATGCTCCTTTGATCGGTGCCACCCGTGACACCCCCACATACAGAACGGCTTCTGAGCGGTTTCCTCCGTGCAAGGCCACTGCTGGTGACAGCCAGCTGGTTTTGATCACAGCCATTCCGAATCGGATTTTCATAAGATAGATGAGGAGTCTTACCGCTGCTCTCTCTCTTATCAGATGCGAAACAGAGGGGGAGCGGGGGCGACGGGTCCTGAGGGAACAGCCCAACAATCAAGGGCTGCCTGGTTCTCTCTCCGTCCCTCCGCTGCTGCAATTTTCAAAGGCATTTGCCTCGGGCACTTTTAAATGATGGTGTCTCAATTCTGTAATCATCTTTCAAGAGCTTTCTCTTAAAGGGTCTTTTAGGTAAACCCAGTCCGTCAACCACACTTATGGACTCAGGAATCATTTTTCCCAATATCTGCCCTCCTGCGTGTGCATACGTATAGGCGAATATACCCACACACATGGCAGACATCTGGGCATGTTTAGAAAGCTGGGAGGACCTGAAACTGGAAAGGAAGACCCTACCGGCTGGCCATACCAAGTTCACATCTCGCTAAGGTAAGAGGGTCCCCTATCACCGCTTCCCTGGATTTCTGCTATACCTAGGCTTTGCTTATATGCAGGTATTAGAAGGGAAGACTTCTCACACTGAGGCCCAAGTGATATGCTGAGTCCCAACCTCAGATGCACAATCAAGCCTGTTCCTTCCCGTCTCACCTAAGTGTTGTCTGACTGTCAGACTTCAAGACGAGTAAGGGCACCACGTCCACCTGCTTGGAGAATGCAGTCCCCAGGCCACAGCTGACTGTGGCTTTAGTTACAGACTATTTGGAGCAACTCCTACAAATCCATCTGTCTCTTTTAGTTGCAGAGAACACCATGCCTCTTCTCTATACAGTCCCCATCGCTTGAAACAGACATCCTATGGCATCGAGCCTCTATTTCTTTCTAATCACATAAAAATCTAAGGAGCCTAAGATGTCCCTGGGCAGTGGTTCTCACCAAACTGGCTTCGTCTCCTCTCTTCCTTCATCCATCATTCCTTTCACAGCTGTGTGGAGAAGGACCTGTGCTTCTCCCCAAAGCAGGACCGTGGCCCACAGTCACACCTAGGACTGTCTCACAAAGCTAAGTGGGATTAGCTTTGTCCTATCCCAATCCTCTTTTCTGTATTCGATAGGGAAAGAACCCAAGGAGTTACAGAATAAACACCCAGGTCTCCATAGCTATTTCAGGGAGGGTGAGCTCTCTTTTGCTTTTGTCAGTGCCTAATGTTGGAAGATTTATTATTAATCACATTCCTCCAAACAGACTACGGCACCGTGGGATGCTGACGGAGCCTTCCCTGTGTTCCTGGAGGAAGGTCAACACAGACTGCTTTGTTTACAACGGTTGTGCATGTGTGGTCCAAGGCTTGTTTCATCCTCCCCATCCCACCTCTTCAGACAGGGACATCCCAGAAAGCTGCTCACATGAACAAGGAAACTGGAGCCCCAGAGACTGGTCACTGGCAACTGCCTTTTGGGTAGAGATGTTCGTGATGGAGAGTTTGGGAAGGCTGGTGTGACCCAGACATGGGAGGGGACCGCCAAGGGGCCTAGAGGACGCTGTTCGGCTCTGCCAGTGAGCGGGAGGTCTGGTCAACGCTCCAGGCTGTGCTGGGCAGCTGGACCAGGGGAGGTAGGGGACAACTGAGGGGACAAAGCAGAACAACCGAAGTCTGGTCCAAGCTTAACTCTGTTTCCAAAACCTGCCCTGACACTGCCTTTTTGAGAGGCAAGGAGAACAGAGCCAAACCAGTCTCTACTAAGCTTGCTGAGTCAAGACAGTCCATCAGCTCCCAGATACCTACTCTGTGATGGCATATGTTTTTCGCATGGTGGGATCATGGGACCTTGAACACAAAACCAAGTTAAAACAATTTCTCTTGCCGCATTAATGAAACTTCAGGCCAATTCCCTGTAACTTCTCTGGTGTCTCATTGGCTCTGGGGACCAGCCCTGGCCAAACCCACAATGGGGAGCCGTGAAGTCGGCCATTGGGGCCTCAAGAGTTTCCATCTACTAGAGTTCATTTCCCCACGAGGAGTGTGGCTTTCACTGTCTATCATGGAAGAACCAAATCCAGACTCTTGCTGTGCAGAGCTGAACCAGAGGGCAGACCCAATCAGGAGTCAGGAAAGCCGGGTCCCAGCTCTGGCCCTGACCTGCTGACTTAGTGCAGCTATTTGTCAGGTCTGCTCCCAAGTTTCCTTATCACCAAAATGAGGTGCCTTCTATCTCGAAGACATCCTTATCTCTGGGGTGTCCACTGGAATATATCTCATGGTATAATTTTTAAAAAACACCTGTCACATTGGCCTGTGGAGCAGTCTTCCCCAATATTCCAGCTAGATACACCACCTACGTGTCTGTAAGGCAAGCTGGGTCTTTTGTTTAGAGAATCACTGTATAGGGGACTGCCCTGGTAGTCTAGTGGTTAGGAATCCACCCTCCAGGGTAGAGGACCTGGGTTTAATCCCTGTTCGGGAAACTAAAATCCCACATGCCATGAAATATTGAAGGCCAATGTAAGATCCCTCATGCTGCAACTAAGGCCTCATGTAGCTAAAATAAATACTAAGAAAGGAGAATCGCTGTATGGAAAGTTCATTTTCTCTAATGCAATGAGTCTACACAGATCCCTCCTGTGGCCCACAGCGAACTCAGCTCCGTATTCGCACCTTATAATCCAACACCCCTGACTGGGGAATCTTTGACGTCCCATACAGCGTCTGAGATGTCCCAAGTCTCCGTGACGTCAATTTGCTCACCCTCAGCTGCGTCTCAACGATGACACTAGTGGGAGAGCTCCAACCAGAGCCCTCCACGGCCCAGGGAGCACCCTGTGGGGTCTCTGTTCTTCTAAGTGTTTCACACTCCCTGGTGCTCACACTGCCACCCTCATAAGACTCTCTTTCCTTTCACCCTAAAACAGGAGCGCCTCTCTGGAAGACCTAGCAGAGGCGCCAGAATTCCTATTTAAAAGCAATCTCACGACTTCTTGGTGGTCCAGTGGCTAAGACTCTGCTCCCAATCCAGGGAGCCTGGGTTTGATCCCTGGTCAGGGAACTAGATCCCACATGCCACAGCTAAAGATCTCACTGCAACAAAGATTGAATGAACAGGTGAATATTTTAAAATGTAATAATAAAAAAGCAATCCCAATGGATCTGATAGAAAATAAAACATAAGTTGGGGGAGGAATGGTCCAACCTGAAGGTTCTGTTCATGCCACATAGCTTTAAAGACCTAACTTCTCTGGCTTTTCTCTACTCAGCCTGGGTGCTGCTGACAAGACTTCAGAGAGAGAGGATCGGCAGAGCCGAGGACAGGGCCAGCAGGGTAATCTGAGAACCAGGAAAGGAGAGCAAAGCTGCACCAGGGCGCTGGGAAGATGAGTGGAGGCCAGCTTTCAGGATAAGCAGGCTGGAGAAACGAACCTAGCGCTTTGACGGTGAGGAGGAAGGCGCTGAGAGCAGGTGATCTGGAGTCTCGAAGGCCATGTCCCAGCTTCAGCTCTGTCATTTACTAGAGGTGATGTTCTGGAGCAGTTCAGGCTGTCTAAAATGTTTGGGAATTTCGCATGCAGGTTGTTACGCAGAAACATTATTAAAGATTAAATTATATATTGTTGCTGTGACCCCATGGACTGCAGCACGCCAGGCTTCCCTGTCTTTCACTATCTCCTGGAGTTAATTAAATAGGGCTTCCCTGATGGCTCAACAGGTAAAGAATTTGCCTGCAGTGCAGGAGACACGGTTGATGCGGGTGTGACCCCTGGGTTGGAAAGGTCCCCTAGAGGAGGAAACTGCAACCCACTCCAGTATTCGTGCCTGAAATGGACAGAGGAGCCTGGGGGCTACTGTCCAACAGGTCGCAAAAAGTCGGACATGACTGAGCGACTAAGCAGAACACAACACAGCGTAATTAAACAAATTATATTAAAAACAAAGGTAATACTCAAAACTTGCCACTTTCTAAGTTTTATTGCATTTTACTTTACCTATGCTTATGAACTTATTTACATCCAATGGACTGTGCGTTTAGTCACTCAGTCGTGTCCGACTCTTTGCGACCCCATGGACTTAACTAACCCCTATGGAGCCCGCCAGGCTCCTCTGTCCATGGAATTCTC
This sequence comes from Bos grunniens, assembly GCF_055505025.1. Lineage (NCBI taxonomy): Eukaryota > Metazoa > Chordata > Mammalia > Artiodactyla > Bovidae > Bos > Bos grunniens. The sequence goes on from NC_141174.1 coordinate 15,922,137, forward strand.
CAGGCAAGAATATTGGAGTGGGTTGCCATTTCCTCCTCCATCCAAAGGACTGGTGTGATGGAAATATGATATGCTGGTGTGCTACTGTTCATCTCTTCCCAGTTTTGTGGTCACTGGTGTCATGCTGGGAGCTTGAAACCAGCCATGGTAGGAGTATGTGTGTGTTCAATCACTGTAGCCCACCAGGATCCTCTGTCCATGGAATTTTCTTAGCAAGAATACTGGAGTGGGTTGCCATTTCCTCCTCCAAGGAATCTTCCTGACTCAGGGATCGGACCCTAGTCTCTTGGGTCTCCTGCATTGGCAGGCGGATTCTCTACCACTGCGCCACCTAGGAACCCAATGAGGACTTTGCCCCCTCCCCACCCCGGAGAGCTGGTTGTTAAATAAGTACATCTCTGTTTATTAGTTATGTGACCTCTGTTAGCTATTTAACTTCCCAAGGCTTCAATTTCTTTCCCTGGACAAGGGTAACGATCACAGTGTCTCCTCGTAGAAATGCTGAGGACTGACTAGCATTGCAGGGAAAACAGCACAAAGCCTGGCTCTCGGCAAACACACACATTAATTATGAATCCCATTTTCCTGTAAGAAGGACTTCTTTTTCCAATCTCACACCTACTATACTATAAACAACAGCAAGTTTAACAAGGCACAGACAGCAGACAGGACAGTAACTCCTGGGATTAATGAATCCCACCCCACTCCACCCCTGCCCTCTTTCCTGCTCTATGTTTAGCTAAAAGGAACCTGGGTTAGAATAGATTTAAAAAAAACATCAGGGAGGCAGGACTTCCCAGGTGGTCCAGTGATTAAGAATCCACCTGCCAATGCAGGGCACACAGGTTTGACCCCTGGTCCAGGACAATCCCGCAGGCCATGGGGCAACGAAGCCCATGTGCCACAGCTACAGAAGCCCAAATGCTCTGGAGCCTGTGCGCTGCAACAAGAGAAGCCACAGTGATGAGAAGCCTGCGCGCCGCAATGAGAGGAAGCCCGCAAGCAGCAACAAAGCCCCAGTGCAGCCCAAAATTAAATAAAATAAATAAATAAAATTAGGGAGGCAAAGGGACTAGGTTTGGGTACCACCTAAGAAGTCCGATGCGCTGTGTTAAGCTTAAGGAGTGAATGCCAATATAATGGAACATTCTGACTAAGCAAGAGAAAAGAATTGAGACATCAGGGTTCCAATTTATCCGCATTAAAAGAATTCTTCCCACTCTCTCTTTCTCCGCATGAAAACTGCTTGGGCTAAGACTGACTGTTGTTTTCAGGAGAATGGATGAAAGATATGGTGGCAGAATTAAGCAAGGAATGAGAAAGAGCCCAAATGAGCCACAGAAAGCCTGGGGACAGAGATGAACAGGGAGAGGGGCAACAGAGCAATAGTCTACTACAGATAGCGTTTTTCTAATTCTGCTGACAGTCTGGCATCTCACATCTCATCCAACCTCATTGCTGGGATGTGTTCAGCCACTTTTACCTATTTTCCCTGTTGACATGGATAGAAAATTGAGCAATTACCCTTAAACTCAGAGCTCTCAGATCATCCAGATTGTTACACTCGCAGAATTAAGTCCCCAATTGCCCCTGGCTAAAAGTGGCTCAACTCCGCCTGTCCTTTAGGAATTACACACTTTTGGGTTGGCCATGGGATTTATTATTCCTGAGGTTTTGAGGTATTTGATTCTGTCAAAACTGGACCCCAGGATACAAAGAGCGCCACCCTCTCCAGTGAGAAGGCAGCGGGCCCCAGAGCCGTGGGAGCTGCCAGGAAGAGTTATTGAAAATTCCACCTGCAGTCCTGGATGACGCCAAGATGCGATGGTTACATCCAAAAGAGCTAATTCTTTTTTTCAGAGCTCTTGTTTTCAGAGACTTTCCACTTTTTAAACCAAGTTCTTTCCTAATTTGAATTTACCTGGGAGATAAGCTTTTTGAAAGCTGAGTCCATATCTAATTGTGTTTTCAGAGATTCTCTCAATCTGAAGACTGTTCATCTTTTCTAAAGACAAAGAGTTCTTCTCTCCCATTTGTGTGCTGCTCAATGTTTCAAGTTTTACTATTCATCGGAGTTCAGTTTCTGAGAGCTGGATTTTAGAGCTCGAACAGCCCTGGGAATTCTATTCTCTGATGCTTCTGGTATCAGAGAGGTGACTGGACTCTGCGCCTGCTGGCTCCTCTACCAGGGTTCCCCTAGCCCCCAGCACCCACCCCGCTTTTGCTGGCAACTTCTGCATGTCCCCCAAGTTTTGACATTTGAAAGCCATTTCTTCAGAGAGGTCCTCCCTCCTCACCCAACCCAAATCAGGTCTCCCCATCATTCTCTTTCATGGCACCCGACTCTTCCTTCAGCAGACTAGACTACAATCTGTCCATACTCATTTAATGCGTGATTATTGGCTTAGTATCCCCTTCCCCGACTAGACTGTAAGCTGCATGAGGGTAAGGACTGAGAATGTCTTCTTGTACACCATCATGCCCCCAGTGCCAGCCCCAAGCATCGTGCATAGAAGGTATTCAACAAATGGTGGTTAAAGAAATGAATAAATGAATTACCTGCCCAGTATCACCTGTAGAGACTGGATCCAACTCTATTCCAGATGTGAGGCAAACTAAAAAGTTGATTCTAAGAATAGGGATGGATAATTAAGCCACTAAAAGGAAGGTCAGCCATCCTACAATTTGGGGACCCTGAGATCATTTGGGGGCTCTGGCTGTCCATTACAGGGCTTTCCCCATGGCTCAGCGGTAAAGAACCCAATTGCAATGCAGGAGACACAGGCTCTATCCCTGGGTCAGGAAGATCCCCTGGAGGAGGGCATGGTAACCCACTTCAGTATTCTTGCTGGGAACATCCCATGGACAGAGATGCCTGGTGGGCTATAGTACACAGGGTCACAAAGAGCTGGACATGACTGAGCAACTGAGCACAGAGCTGTCTACTATGGTCTCCACAACCACGAATCCTACCTTCCCTGAAGCACTTTATCAGTTCTAGCTGCGAGCTTACCCAGAATCAGCAAATTAGATGACTGGCAATCTTCAAACTTCATGAAAGGCGGTTTACATAAGGATGTCGAATACGAGTAGTTGAGAATGGCCCAGAATCAGGGCTTAGATCTGCAGAACCAGCTTCTCTCCTGGTGACGGTGAACTCCTCATTCATCCTCTAAGCAGAGTCACTCCTGATGCCAGGTGGCTTACCGTGGCAGGCTGTGCCCATTTCTCTGCCTAACCTAATCCTATCTAGCCTACAGGACCCAAGCAAGTTCTACTTTCTTCCTGAAGGGCCGGCAGCCCATGCTTCAAAGCACTTAGCAAGGAAATCACTAATATAACAATAACCACTTGTTAACTCTGCCACTCACTACACTGCTACTTTAGTTACTTAATCCTTGTCTGGATTTTCATTTTTCATGTTTTGTCTCCTTAACAAAGTTCAGTGTCCCTTTAGAGCAGAGCCCTCCAAGGTCTTATGTTGCTGTTTGCTGTCGTTCAGTTGCTCAGCTGTGTCATGACACTTGGCGACCCCATGGACTGCAGCGCGCCAGGCTTCCCCGTCCTTCACTATCTCCTGGAGTTTGCTCAAACTCATGTCCATTGAGTTGGTGATGCCATCCAACCATCTCATCCTCTGTCACCCACTTCTCCTCCTGCCCTCAATCTTTCCCAGCACGAGGGTCTTTTCTAGTGAGTCGGCTTGTCGCATCAGGTGGCCAAAGTATTGGAGCTTCAGCATCAGTCCTTCCAAAGAATATTCAAGGTTGATTTCCTTTAGGATTGATTGGTTTGATTTCCTTGTTGTCCAAGGGCCTCTCAAGAGTCTTCTCCATCACCACAATTCAAAAGCATCAATTCTTAGGTGCTCAGCCTTCTTTATGGTCCAAATCTCACATCCATACATGACTACTAGAAAAATCATAGCTTTGATATACAGACCTTTGTCAGCAAAGTGGTATCTCTGCTTTTTAATACACTGTCTAGGTTTGTCAGAGCTCTTCTTCCAAGGAGCGAGCATCTTTTAATTTCATGGCTGCAGTCACTGTCCACAGTGATTCTGAAGCTCAAGAAAATAAAATCAGTCACGGTTTCCTCTCTTCCCCCATCTATTTGCCATGAAGTGATGGGACTGAATGTGTCATGATCTTAGTTTTTTGAATGTTGAGTTTTAAGACAGTTTTTTCACTCTCCTCTTTCACTTTCATCAAGAGGCTCTTTAATTCCTCTTTGCTTTCTGCCATTAGGGTGGTATCATCTGCATATCTGAGGTTGTTGATATTTCTCCCAGGAACCTTGATTCCAGCTTGTGATTTATCCAGCTTGGCATTTCACATGATGTATTCTGCATATAAGTTAAATAAGCATGGTGACAATATACAGCCTTGACATACTCCTTTCCCAATTTTGAACCAGTCCATTGTTCCATGTCCAGTTATAACTGTTGCCTCTTGACCTGCATACAGGTTTCTGAGGAAACAGGTAAGGTGATCTGCTATTCCCAACTCTTTATGAGTCTTCCACAGTTTGTTGTGGTCCACACAGTCAAAGGCTTTAGTGTAGTCAATGAAGCAGAACAGATGTTTCTCTGGAATTCCCTTGCTTTTCTATGATCCAGTGGATGTTGGCAAGGTCTTACGAAGGATTTACAAATCGCTTCCTAAAGGCCTACTCCAATTCGAAGATGCATTTTGTTCTGTTCATAAAGTGACGTTTAAAACTTGTCATTATTTAAAATATGAATTTGACAACTTTCACGTCATGCCATCTCCCCTCCAAGCTCACCACAGGCCTCACCATTGTTTATGGTCAAACACGCCTGCTGTTTCAAGTGTTTATATTATCTGCCGAGCCCCTAGAAACATTTGAGTTCACAACCTGCCTTGGTCTTGCAAACAGTCCCTCTGCAGTACACTCTGGTTAACCAACAGAACCCCACACCACCTCTGCACAGCACTTACTCTCTGCTTCTCATTTAAAAAACACGTCTCATCCCAACAGCTCCTTCCTTTCTCTGTTTTTCTGTTCTCTTCCCTCAGAAGCCTGAGGGAAACATCAATAAACAAGAGAATGTGTTTCTCTTCTCTCCCTCAGCTTCTTCCCCAGGGAAGGAGGAGGAGCACCAGGTATCAAGAGAGATCCAGGACTTCCCTGGCACTCCAGTGGTCAAAACTCCATGCTTCCAATACAGCGGATGCAGGTTTAATCCCTGGTCTGGAAAGGAAGTGAGTTAAGAGCATCAAGAGGAGGGAATGAAGGAGGAAACAGACAGAGCTGGACTCCATCTTAGGCCAGGCTGCGAACATTAGGCTACAGGCATGGTCACCCTCCCAGTGGACTCTGAACTTTGTGCCTGGTGTCTATAGAAATGGCATACCCATGGAAAACCAGACCCCTGGATAAAAGCGCCTCAGGACTTGTACTTGGACTCTCCCTTGCCTAAAAGAATATGCTAATTATCTCTGTAACAAAGTGGTAAATTCCATTATGTTTATGAGGATATGACCCCAGGCCTATTGATAAATATCCACTGTTTATCTAGTCTTGTGACACATGAATCATGCGTTAACTTTGATCCTATCTCTCTTTTACCTTGTCCAGACTAGTTTCAAGGAATCTGGGGAGGTGGGTTTGAGCAAGTACACTTAGGGTATATGAGGCTTCCCTGGTGGCTCAGACGGTAGAGCGTCTGCCTGCAATGCGAGAGACCCAGGTTCAATCCCTGGGTTGGGAAGATCCCCTGGAGAAAGAAATGGCAACCCACTCCAGTACTCTTGCCTGGAACATTCCGTGGACTGAGAAGCCTAGTGGGCTCTGTGGGGTCGCAAAGAGTTGGACATGACTGACGCTTCACTGGAAAGTAAGATCCCACATGCTGCTCAGTATAGCCAAAAAAAATAAAAGCAGAAACATCTTTTGAAGAGTGATCTAGGGAGGCTGAATGATGAGAAATATATCTCAAGAGACATGGCTCCTCAAAGTCTACATAAAAGAAGAGGAGGAAAGAAGGCCGGGCATGTCTCACCAGACCAAAGAAACCTGGAGGGCAGGGACTGTCTCACTCACCACCATTTCCGAGACCTGGAGCAGCACTGCCCACAGGAGACGTTTCATGAAGACCCCCTGGCTTTCCTCGGTGAAGGTTCATCTCCAAGATGCTCAGAGGAGGCCCTGGACCTTGGCTCCTCACTTCTATTCCTGGTAATTCATCTTCTCCTTCGAGATGGCTCGTCAATCACACAGCCCTACCAAGTACCAGAAGAGGAGTAGCCCCTTCCAAGGTGAGAATACAACTCACTGATGACCTCAAAGAACCTGGATGTGATTATTTTAATTAAAAAAAATGTATTTATTTATTTGGCTGTGCTGGGTCTTGGCTGCTGCGTGGGCTTTTCTTTAGTTGCGGGGAGCGGGGGCTGTTCTCTGGTTGCTGTGTGCAGCGTTCTCACTGTGGTGGCTTCTCCTGCTGTGGCGCACGGGGGCGAGGGTGTGCAGGCTTCAGCAGTGGCAGCACGTGGGATCCAAGGTTGCAACTCCTAGGCTCTAGAGCACAGGCACATGGCCTTAGCTGCTCTGAGGCATGTGGGATCTTCCCAAATCAGGGATCGAATCCAGGTCTCCTGCATTGGCAGGCAGATTCTTGAACACTGAGCCACCAGAGAAGCCCCCAGATGTGATTTTATTAAGGGAACCAGTAGGTTTCCTCACAGGTGCCCAGAGATCTATTTAACGTCATTGTTAAATGAGCGTCCATGTCCATGTCCAGGTTCAGGGCAATCATTCATGGAGTTTCCCCACCCACTGGTTATTCTAAGTTCAAAGGAGCAGGCTTAACTAGCCAACCAAGTAATTCTCTGAGCAAAGATAATTCTAGAGACTAGTTATATGTAACATATGATTCCTACGGCAAAATGGATTCTAAACATTCACATACAGTGAAATGGACTAAGTCGAGTGTGAAGTGTAACATATGAACTGATTTTCCATTAAAGGACTCAGGGATAACCACATGGAAAACAGATTTATGCCAGGGCAGAGACATACCTCCTAGAAGGTAACATCAAGTGTACTCTGACAAGAAAGGCTTTTTTTGCTTCAAAGTCCTGGAGCCAAAATAAAGGTCAAATCACAAATTTCACATTCCAAGTTTATGAAAGGGAAGAGAACACCAGAGGTATTCTCCGAAAACAGCAACTCTCTTCTCTCCTTCCTTAATGGAATTGCATCAGGCATCCTATCAATCATGCCAGCACTGTGTCTTACACACTGGGGAGCTGACACTTACACAACCGACCTGTGCAAGGAGATGCCAACACAGCAGAGGGTCGTGCTATTTGTTACAGCCCAGGGGCCAAGAGCAAGGACTCTGGGGCCAAGATATGTGTTCAAATCCTGGTGCTGGGCTGCGTTGTGCTAGTAACACATGGTGAACACAGCTGCCTTCCAAACCCTGGTGTTGGCACTTACTAGTTGTGTGACCTTCGGCAAAGTTGCCTTTCTTTGCCCTAGCCTCCCCATCCTTAAAATGGGGATGATGACCAATTAAAATGTCCCTTAACAAGTGAATAGATAACCAAGATAACCAAAAATGTGCTATGTATCCATGCAATGGCATATTATCAATAAAAATGAACCGGCTAATGATACATGCAACCAGCTGGATGGATCTCGAAATCATTCTAATGAGTGAAAAGAGTCAAACGCAAAAGCATACATATGTATGATTTAGTGTCTAAAATTCTAGAAACTACAAACCACTCTATCATGACAAAAAAAAAAAAAGAGAGATCACAGTTGCCTAGAGACAGGGGCAGAGGGAGGATGGACTGAAGAGAATGAGAGCAACTTTCGGGCGTGATGGGCACGTTCTGCACATTGATGGTGGTGGAGGTTTCACTGGGTATACACAGCTGTAAAAATTCACACTGTGCACTTCGAATGAATGCAGTCTATCATATGCAAATCAGACCTCAATAAAACTGATATAAAAAAAAAAAACCTCTCCCACAGATTTGTTTTGAGAATTAGATGAGAAAAAAATGTGCAACACCAGGCTTGATAGCTGGCACATGGAAATGTTTGGTAATGCTGGTGAGGGCAGTGGGGCTGGCGGAGGCCACGGCACGAGGACAGAGAGCGCCCCTGGGGGTCAGAGGACCTGAGTCCCTGTTCAGCCCGATGATGCCGTACAATAATGCTTAGGCCTCAACCTCTCAACACGTCAAACAGCAGGCCTGGGCGACATGGCGTATAGAGACGCCAAAAGCTGCAACAACTTGATTCTAACGCGATGACGCCACAATTGCAACCAGCATCGCCTTCTAACGATGCATGTGTGGTGTATGTAAACTTCAGTATTCAGAGGGTTTTGCTGTGATATAGTTACTCCTTGAAATGGAGCATTTTCACACAACTGAGGGCTTCCCTGGTGGCTCAGACCATCAAGAATCAGCCAGCAATGCAGGAGACCCGGGTTCGACCCCTGGGGTTGGGAAGATCCTTTGGAGAAGGGAATGGCAACCCACTCCAGTATTCTTGCCTGGAGAATTCCATGGACAGAGGAGCCTGGTGGGCTACAGTCTATGGGTCTGCAAAGAGTCGGATACGACTGAGTGACTAACACTTTCTTTTTCTCCCAATTGAAAAAAATGGAGAAGGTAGGATTTCAGAAGTCCTTTGAGGGGAGTTGAAAACAAGTCCAAGCTAGGGTGGGAAGAGGTGTGAAGAGTTCCAGTTGAGTAAACCCTCTGCAGATCAGGGATTCACCAAGCACCCCAGCGTCATCAGCATCACAGTTTCCAAGCACACTGTACCTTGACCACCTGGTAGGGATCCTGCCTCCTTGAGCCCATTGGCACATCCTTCTGGTTGCTCTGCGGCCCTGTGTAACCAACGGCTGAAGCAACAGAGCCTCTGAGGCCAGGCCGACCCAAAGTGTGGTAGAAGCCACCAATCAGTGAGCATCACAGCTGTCACCGTAGCGGCGGCAGAGGACGTCCCAGGAACACGTCTGGGAAGACAGACTTCTGGGGACAGAAGCGCAGGGTACCTTGTTGACCAGCGCCACCGGGAATTAATAGCGGGTGGAGTAGCTTGGCAGCTGAGACGAACTGAGTGAGAAGAGCTGAGGCGGAATATCTAGCAAAAATAAATGACCTTGTTGATGAGAGAGAATGGAAAAGCAATCAAAGGGCTAAAGAATGATAGAAGGAGACTCAGGGGCTCTTACTAACCCTTAGAGCGAGTGCAGACTCAATTCCTGACCTCTAGTGACTACCTTTCTACCTTCATACCCCTTTGGGATGAGATGAAACGGAAGTACTTGTGCACACGACTCCCTCTCCAGTCCTCAGTCCTGGCTTTGGAGGCATCACAGCAGGGCTGTCAAATGTCAGTGTGCAAAATATTTATCTGGGGAGCTTACTTAAATTAATGCAGATTCCCTGGGCCCCAATCCCAGCTTCTACTTTGCCAGTGGCCTGGGAATCTGTATTTTTAAACTTTTTATTTTGTTCTGGGGTGTAGCCAATTGACAATGTCGGGATGGGTTTCAGGTGAACAGCAAAGGGACTTAGCCATACATATGCATGTATCCATTCTCCCCCAGGGCTTCCCCAGGTTGAGATGGTAAAAAATCTGCCTGTAATGTGGGAGACCTGGATTCGATCCCTGGTTGGGGAAGATCCCCTGGAGAAGGGAACAGCTACCCACTCCAGTACTCTGGGCTGGAGAATTCCATGGACAGAGGAGCCTGGTGGGCTACAGTTCATGGGGTCACAAAGAGCTGGACACGAGTGAACAACTAAGCACTAAGCACATTCTCCCCCAGAAGCCCCCTCCCACCCAGGCCAGCACTTAACATTGAGCAGAGTTCCCTGTGCTATGCAGTAAGCCCTTGTTGTTTACTCATTTTAAATACAGCAATGTGCACACGTCCATCCCCAACTCTGTGAATCTGTATTTTAATCACCCTCCTAGCATATTTCACAATTGTCCTATATGACTCTCACCCTGATCCTGTGTGGTAGCTATGGCACAGAGAATCATCTATGTTCCCCAGATTCAATTCTCTCCTTCACCTTAGTCACATGCAAAGGTTAGTTAATAGAAGGCTTTGGAACTCCACTTCTGGCCATGAGAGAGTAACTGGTACCAGACTTGCCTTCCTGTTATAAACAATCAGAAAACTAGAAAAAAAAATACGAGAAACAGCTGCTTTCACACAGTGGAAAGAGGTAACACAGAACTGGGACCCCTGAGGGCAGGAAATGAATGGAGTGGGCCCTTCAGTCACCCTAGCTTCCGCTTAAAGGTGCTTCCCAGGCACTGGTACAGGGTAGGGAACCCCGAGTCAGGCACAGGCAGTCTGGAGGGTTGAGGAGACACAGGTCAAAGTTTAGGTGGCTGGGATTTGAGAAACAACCTAAGTGTCCACTGATAGATGAATGGATACAGAAGACATGGTGTGTATATATATGTGTGTGTGTGTATACAGACACACACACACACACACACACACACATACAAGGCTTCCCAGGTGGCGCTAGTGGTAAAGAACCCGCCTGCCAATGCAGGAGACTTAAGAGACACAGGGTTTGATCCCTGGGTCAGGAAGATCCCCTGGAGGAGGAAATGGCAACCCACTCCAGTATTCTTGCCTGGAGAATCCCATGGACAGAGAAGCTGGGTGGGCTACAGTCAAAGGGTCGCAGAGTCAGACATGACTGAAGCATCTTAGTGCACAGCACACACATACATATATATATATATATATATGTATGCATATATATAAGCATGTGCGTGTGTGTGTGTGTATATATATATATATATATGCACATGCTCACGCTGTGTGCTAAGTCGCTTACGTGTATATATATACATATGTAGGGCTTCCCAGGCGGTGCTAGTGGTAAAGAACCTGTCTGCCAATGCAGGAGATGCAGGAGACCCAGCTCCAATCCCTGGGTTGGGAAGATCCCCTGGAGAAGGAAATGGCAACCCACTCCAGGATTCTTGCCTGGAAAATCCCATGGACAGAGGAGCTTGGTGGACTATAGTCCATGGAGTTGCAAAGAGTCGGGCACGCCTGAAGGGACTCAGCACAGAATACATATACACACAAACATGTGTATGTGTATATATACATGCACAGTGGAGCGTTGCTCAGCCATGAGAAAATGAAATCTTGCTGCTTGTGACAACAGGGATGGACCTGGAGGGTATTAGGCTTAAGTGAAATCAACCAGACAGAGGACGACAAACACCATATGACCTCACGTATGTGTGGAATCTAAACCACAAAACAAACACAATACAGGAACAGACTTCAACACACAGAGGACAAGCAGGTGGCCGCCAGAGCAGGGGGTGGGGTGAACTCGGGCAACAGCAGGAAGAGGCACAAACTTCCGGGGATAACGTACATAAACCGCTGGGAAGTTACATCCAGCATGAGGAGTATGGTCAATAAAATTGTAGTAACTTGCGTGGGGACAGATTTATCATGAGCTCATTAATGGGCAAACGTCAAATCAATACGTGGCACACCTGGCACTAGCATAACACGGCCCATCAACCACGCTTCACTTAAACCCAAAGAAACAACGGCCACAATGATCTGAATCTGATGAAAACCACAAATCCACAGACTCAAGACGTTCAAGTAGGATAAACACAAAGTAACCCACAACAAGGCACATCGTGACCAAATTGCTGAGAATAACAGATAAGGGAAAATAAGTCTTAAAAGCAGGACAAAAAGACAGTGCATACAGGGGAGCAGAGATAAGGAGGACCACTGGCTTCTCGGCAGACAAGCAAGCCAACGGACGACGAACCAAGTACCTCAAAGACTAAAAGGGAAAACCGAGGCGTCAGCCCAGAATCCTTTATCTGGTGAAAAGTAAAGACATTTTTCAGACGAACAAGACTGAGAGAATTTCTTGCCAGAGGACCCGCTCTACAAAAAAATAAAACATTACATGAAGCGCTTCAGGCACAAGGAAAATGATACTAGATGGAAATTGAGTTCTACACAAAGGAACAGACTGAGGAAATGGTAAATATGTGAGTTAAAAAAGAGGCTTTGATCATTCAGGTCCTAAAGATAACCTCCCCTCTAGTAGGTTTCCTGCAAAAGGTACACACAAACTTTATCTCTTTTCGAGTTCTGAACACGGGCTTCAGCTGTGACACGGCTGCTAGCCGCTGAAGCACTGTTTCTCCCTTATTTACAGCATCAGCCTTTAACCAACTATGTGCCATGCACTAGAGATGCAAAGATAAACAAGACAAGGTGTCCACTATCAAGGAGCTTAGAGCCTGGTGGGAAGAACAACTGAGCCAATAAAGCGTTAAAGCATGACAGTCACTCAGCCCTGTGACCACAGGCAACTTCATCGCTCTGTACTTTAGTTTCCTCAAATATAAAAGTGGGATAATAACAGTACTACCTCGTAGGGCTGCTGTGAAAATGAAATGCTTCAGCATCTATAAATTGGGAGAACTGTGCCTGAGACTAATAATAAAGAACCAATAAGTACCAGCTATTATTGCTGTGGGGGGTGGTCGTTACAATGGAGGTTTGCCCAGGAGGTTGTGGGCACAGGGAGAAACAACACCTGAGTCAGAGACGGCGGGTGGGATGGCAAGAGAAGACAGTTCAGAGGAAGTGATGCTTCTGGCCAAGTGCTGAAGGACAAGGAGGATTAATGGATAAGGAAGTGGGGAGGAACCCCAGGCAGGGGCAGCAGCACTCGGCCAGGCACAGAGACGCAACCCACAGGCCAGGACGAGGCCACAGGGATGTGTCCAGTAAGGCCTGCAGCAAGTGGCACCTTGGCTGTAGCCCAGGAGATGCTCTGGGACGTCTCTGGAAGCCCTTCTGACTTCCTCCACGGGCATCTTACCTCCTCCGTCATCTGATCTATCCAGGCTCTGCTGTCTGAGGCGGTGGCTGTCACCAAAAAAAAAGGAAAAGAAAGGAGGAAGTGAGTTTGAAACACAGGAAGGAACAACCTATTATATTTTGATGGCTTCCATTGCTTTTCCTAGGTGAAAATGTCTCTGGACCCACCTTCCTCCACCAGCTTGGTCAGGCCTGCTTCGTCAGTTTGGTCTGCTGTGCAAGGCGCACAAGCTGTACCATCCCACCAGCAGCATCACACGGACTGCGAAAGGATGCTCCTCCCGCCTACCTGCACACTCCGTCTTGACCCAGAAACCTGCCTTCTTTCTCTTTGATATGTCTGGGGAGGAGGCTAGGATTAGAAGGCTGGTGTTCCTTCTGCCCATCTTCATCAATAAAGCAGAACCTAAGGGTCAGTCCTGTTGACACCTGAACGTACAATCTAAGACCCAGGGCGTGGGAGACAGGACATGGCCATCCATGCCAGAGTCCAGCCCTTCAGCTGCAGAAGCAGCATTCGCTGAGCCCCTGACTATCACTCTGATCTCCAGCCCGAGCCCAGCCCGCTCCCTGCTGTCTATGTTCGGATGCTGCGTTCAACAAAGGCTGAGCTGATGAGGACCACACAGACCGCATGGTGGACTAGGGTCACACAGGATGCCGTGAGAATACTTGAAACATACTCCTGTATTTCTTCAGAAGCCCTCCTTTGTGACCTGAAAGAGAGAGAGACAAAGTTCATGAGAAACTGCTAGTCTCTGCACTGGGTGGGACACTGGAGGGGTGTTTCAAAAGTGGGGTAAAATGAGAATAACTCAAGTGATCTATCTGTCTGGATTCCTCTTTATAGACCAAGGCCCACAACCAATGAGAGAGTGACGGTGATGCCTTCTTACGCCCTTTTCTCAGCATGTCGCCACATTAAGCTGTTGAGCTCGAGTGCTTAAATTGAAGGAGAAGCTCAAAACTCAAAAGCGGTGTGGATGATACCGTGCCTTCTTTTTCTTTCAACAATTAACTGATCAGTTTACAGGAGCATGCTCTTAGGACGGAGGCCGTGGGTCTCGTTTGGAGCTGTTGTGCTAACACACGTAGTTCCCCGTGAGCAGAAGGGGATGAACCAGCCGTGCAGTTCAGGCCTGACTTCTTGCCTCCCCCACGGGAAGGACCGCAAGGCCCTGTGAGTGATGGTGGCCTGTTCACACGCTTATGTGAGGCCTGGGTTCTCCAACCTGAACGTGTGTACAGACCATCTGGGAAGCTTGTCAGACATGCAGATCGCTGGGCCCAGCAGTGAGAGATTTCTGGATCGGCTGTCTAGGGGAGGGGGAATACATCTTAACTTTAACAGTCGTCACCCTTTAGCCAATCTTACTTAGAAGACTTAAGACCAGAGTTTCTCAGAGGCTCAGTAGTGACCTGCTTGGATTAGAATTCCTGGGAATTTGAGCGTGCATTACACCGAGATTACTTTTCTGTATGTGTGACAATCTCTGTGATAAGAGAGTATTTGTTCTCTTTATGAAATCTTTTAAGTCAGAAATCAATCACCATGATCCATGCGGGCACAGGGTGATGGCGATGCCTTAATGGCTGGGAGGCAGGATGCCTGAGAAGTTCCTCCCCAGGAAAAGTGACCTCAGGACCAACCGGCACTTTCTGCAAAAATGCAAATAATTCTCCCCGAGAGGGGAAAGGTAAAGTAAACCCTGGGACCACTGCCTCTGACTGTCGTGGTGAAGTTGAATGCCATAAACATGCTGTCCGAAGGAGCCGGTCCTGTCACCAGCAGCAGGAAGGCTTGTATGGAAACCGGGATCAGAGGAGAGGAACAGGCTTCAGGAAGGTGGTCGCCCAGGCCTGCACCTTCCCGCTCTACAGAAGGGGCAGTGCCATCTCTGGTTACCCTCAGGAGTCTTAACAGAATCGTTCTTTCTGAAGCCCTGTGCCAGGGGAAGCAGCAGCAGTGACTCGGTCGGAAGGAAACCATAATGATAAGGCTACTCTTCGGGGGAAGGCTGATTAATTGCCATTTATTCACTCATCATCTGAATCGGTGTAATTGCTGCTGAACCCACGTCCAGCTCCACCCCACTCTCAGGGTAGCCCAGTATCTTCCTGCATCTCGTTGCATCCCGCAGGGAAGGAGTTGGAACTAGAGACCACGGCCCCCAGGGATGGAGGGCGGGGATGTCCTCAGGTGGCATTCTGTCTGTCTGTCTGTCTCTCCATCTCTCCTGCCAGAAACAGCAGGTTCTGGGCGAGCCTTCTGCTCGGGAGATGGAAAGCCTAGTGGGAACCTGTGTGGGGCCCCAGAGAAATGGCGTGAAACCCTGCCTGTAGAACAGTGGGCCACTGTCAGGCCATACCAAGCTTCAGGTAAGTTTGGGCTGCGCCACACCACTGATTATTTTGGTTTGGTTTCATTTTGTTCTGTTTTAACATGAATTTGGTGTCCAAATTGGTTTATTTTGTACAAAAAAAAAAAAATCTGGATTTCTGAATTTTTCAAATATGAACACTGGCAACACTGCACTTACATTCCCTTAAGGAAAACTTGGGGAAGCTGGGCTGTGCCCAGCGCCCTCCCCACTGCAAGCCTGAGCTCTGCCCTCCTAGAACTGGGGGTCCCTACTAGCTGAGGCTGGGAAAGATCGAAGGCAGGAGGAGAAGGGGACAACAGAGGATGAGATGGTTGGATGACATCACCAACTCAACAGACATGAGTTTGTGATGGACAGGGAGGCCTGGAGTGCTGTGCAGTCCATGGGGTCGCAAAGAGTTGGACACGAATGAGCGACTGAACTGAACTGAACTAGCTCTTTATCACTGAGCCTGTGGTGCCGGCTTGAGGAAGCAAGTGAAGCATTTCCCGTAGCTGTGCAGCTACCAAAAGTGAGAAAGCAAAAGGCAGTGGGAAGCATGCTTCAGGAGAGCAGGCAGAGGGTACATTTCTTCACAGAACCGTGATTATGCAAGTAACTTCTGTTCCTCGGTGATATAAGTCAAGCGGCTATTCTGAAACGATCCCCACTTCACAGAGTTACTATACCTGACCAGTCAGTCCCCAAAGGCACCTCAGGCCATGCAGTGACGTGAAGTCTAGCACAAGGATTTTCAAACCACAGGTCGTGACCCATTAGTGAGCCATGAAACCCATTTAGAGGATCACCAGCAGCCTTTCTTTTTTAATCTTTCTTTTTTTTTCAATAGCAAAGAATAGTGAAGAGGGTATATTGCAAATCGTAAAGATAAATATTATGTAAGTTTTTTTTTTAGGTTTATATACGGATATACCCAGTCATGATGGAGAGTGCATTTTTAAAATTGCTGGAGACAGGTTAAAAAAAAAAAACACGTGGTGTTCTATCACCGCCCAGCAGGTAACCCAAGAAGGAAGGACGTGGGGCTGCAGTCCCGTCTCTCCCAGGCTGTGTGGGTGGGTGGAGGCTGACAGAGGGGACAGCGGGTTCTGGGTCATCTCGTCCTCGCAGACACATTTCCGGGGACGCGGTGTGAGCCGGGCCAAGCCTGAGGCAGGAGGACTGCAGAGTGGCGGCCAGCTCCGCCCCGGGCTCCCCCAGAAGTGCTGTGAGAGGGTTTGGGAGCCTGGCAGTTATCATACTGGGGAGCCCACTGTATAGAGACACAGCACGCTTTGGGATTTTCAGAGACTCTCGTGCATATCAGCAGTCATTCTGGAAAGGAGGCAGCCGCAGGCTCCGGGAGCATCGTGTCACACACAGACTGGGACCGTGGGTGCCGCGCTGTGCACTTCTGTCCACGCCACAGAGCTGGTCGGTGGTGAGGCTGAAACGAGACTCCCCGTCGCCCACCTTGCACCCCCGATTCCAAATGCGCTGCCCTGAGCCCTTGCAAAAGCAGGTACCCGCTGATTCTTAGCTGTCCCCTGGGCTCCCTGAACACTGCTTGGATTTACTGGGCTCGCATGTTTTCCATACTTACAGGAGACAACAGACAGCTCATTGAAAGCTGGACAGAATCCTTTACACGAGGAGTTCTTAACCAGTGGACCACAAGAGAATCACCCCTGGGAAGCTTTTGCGGTGTCCACCCCAGGCCCCACAAGCGAGTAATTTCTAGAAAAGGAACCTAGTCATGGATGTGAGAATCACCACTTGAAACCTTATGTCAGAGAGCAGGCTGAACTCACTAGTTGCTAAGCAGCAGGAGGTAAGCCTTTTTGCCTTGTCCTTCCGAGTTGCCTACTTTCTCCCCTGTGTGTTAGTCGCTCAGTCGTGTCCAGCTCTTTGCGACCCCATGGGCTGTAGCCCACCACATTGCTCTGTCCATGGAATTCTCCAGGCAAGAATCCTGGAGTGGGTAGCCATTCCCTTCTCCAGGAGATCTTCCCAACCCAGGGATCGAACCTGGGTCTCCTGCATTGCAGGCAGATTTTTACCACCTGAGCCACCACGGAAGCCCTTTCTCCTAACACAAGTGACAGGCTGAGGGGAGGAAGGAAACGGCCTTATGGACTGAAGGCTCCATTCCCGAGTGACCCTGAACTGGTGTTCCAGAGACTCAGCTGGGATTCCCCAGTGTTCGTAAAAGCTCAGCAGGCGCCCTCCGCCCCGGGAGGCCCAGAAGCAATTCAGGTCCGATTAGAGATGCTTGTTCAATATTCAAAATGTAAAACACAGAGGTTGCTGAACCAGCACTTTGAAAAGTTAATTAAATGCCAGGTTTCTTTTTAAGAGCTACTCCATCACTTGCTGATTGCTTTGGCCATTTTGCAGAATGAAGCTTTAACTCCAGACAATGAGAGTACATGTTCTCCCTCACCTCTCACCTTGGGGAGACAGGGTGACGGGAGTAAGGGCACCCTGGTCTCCTGCTTTGCATCGAGGGATGGCTGGACCTGGTTGGTAACTTGCCAAGAAGGGAAACCATGGCCCTCTCTGTGGGGAGCTTTTCAAGTCACTAAGATCGCTCAGCTTCATGAGAAGCTGTCTGTACTTTAAACACTGAGTTCCCAGGTGGAGACTTCAAGGTTAGGGGCATGGTCTGGTTTCCCCTATTTTATTTTTATTTTGTTTATTTTTAAATTATTTTTATTTGTTTTTATCTTTTGGCTGTGCCACACAGCATGTGGGATCTTAGTTCCCTGAGTAGGGATCGAACCTGTGTCCACTGCATTGGAAGACAGGAGTCTTAACCACTGGACCGACAGAAAAGTCCCTTGGTTTTTCCTTACTTTTCTTTAAAGCCCAGTCCTTCAGCTCCACATTCAATCAGTCCCCTCCTGGTGTTCATCCCCACTTCTCTACCATCCACACACTGGGTGTTTCCTCCTCAGCTCCACACATTCACCCTCAATTCTCAGGGAAAAGACCCTTCCCAGGCCCTCGCCCACACAGACCTGTAAAGCTGATGACTGATGACAGCAACAGTTACCATTTATAGAGCCTGCTGGGTGCTGCTGCTGCTGCTGCGAAGTCACTTCAGTTGTGTCCGACTCTGTGTGACCCCACAGACGGCAGCCCACCAGGCTCCGCCGTCCCTGGGTGCTAGGCACTCTTATTCATATATCCCTGTTATATAACACTATGTAAGCATTACATATTACCTTGTTTATTTATCACATTATCTTCTTTCACGTGCTCCCTTTTATAGATGAGGAACCTGGAGCTCAGAGAAGTAAAGTTAATCTGACTAAAGTCACCCAGCTAGAAAGTGATCGGGCCAGAATACAAATTCCAGTTCTTAACCCCTACGTGATACAGGCACGCAGGCAGCTCTGCTGACCAGGGGAAGGGCTCATTCTACATTCTGCTTGAAATTCAATTCATATTTTCCACGATGAGATGAGGATATAGACTGTAAGACTTCTGACTTAGAGGAGCACGACAGCTTTGTACCAGGGGGTAGTTAATGTTGGCTTAATTGTTCTGCGTCACTGTTAGTGAATTTTTATTTACAACCTCACAGCTCGTGTAATGGCAGAGAGGAGACCTCATCTAGCCAGGTCACCCTTCGCTCCATGTCCTTGCCTTCCCAAACTTCCTCTGCTCAGATGCAGTTCCTTTCTTTTGACATTTAGAGACCACGCTGACATGCACTGGGCATGATTTTGGTCAGCGGAGGACAAGCTTGCCGGCTTCCAGCACATCTCCCCTGCAGCAACACAGAACCACAGCCTGATCCCGGATGCTCGGTTTCACCCTGGGGCTCAGCGGCAGAAAAGGACCTCAGTGTGAAAACCCTCCCGGCCTGTGCGGCCCATCTCCTCTGCCTGCCCTCCTGCGTCAGGCAGAAGGCCTCAGCTGCTGCCTACACGGGTCACGTGCTGAAGGGTGAAAGGCGGCTCTAATGTAGACATCATCTCAGTTAAAATGTTGCTCTCGAGTTTAATGGAATACCGCAGAGATCTAAATGGAGATAAAGCACCACGGCTCAGAGAACAGCCAGGATGCTATCTTTATGCGGCATGACAATGTTCAGTGGTTAATTAGACACCGTTAACCTATTTTAGCAGGGGACATAACTGGGATAAATGGGGGGAAGTGTCCTTGAAGTCTCTTAATATCCACAGCACATATTGGACCCTAGACTCACCTCCTTGCTGCAAGACAGCACAGGCTTAAAATAGATCAAAGTGCTGGACATGGAAGCGCCCAGTGGAAGACACTCTACCAGCCCACCCTGCCTGGGCCACGGTCTCTAAACGGCGAGGGATGTGAAGGGTTTGGACAAGTGGTTACTAGTACAACTTGTGGCCCATGAGAGAAGCGCTAAAGCCACTGTAAGGGGCTTACAGGGCTCCCATGATAAAAAGAAGAGACTCTGCAGCCAGGGACCAAATTCATAAATACTTAGCAAGGGCAAGAGCGGGAGTGAGAGACCAGCTGAAGTGAAGCTAAAGCTACCTTATATTTTCAAAACATATCACTCCTCTGGAGGAAAAGCAGGCAAAATACCACTTTCTTGCGAGGTTTTCAACTCTCATAATTCTTAAATGTCCAATAAAAATCTCACAAGCCTCGCTGAGGTCAGTTTTACCAAGATGTGAGAGAGGGGAGGTCATTTGTCCCAGGTCATATAACACATCACCAGGACATCCAACATCGAGGCTCTACTTTATAAATTGTATGACCCAGCAAATGAGCCTTCACAGCAAAAATCCGAATCTGAGCAGACGAGAAATCTCCCATTGTAATCTCGGCTACCAGGTCCATTCAGCATCAGGCAGGGGACCACTAAACTGGGGTCCCGCTGCTCCAAGTGTCCCCATACCTACAATACTGATTAACAACCAGATAGTTCTCATGAACTGAAGTTTTCTTTGGCTAAAAGATTTCTTTTTATTGAAAATCTCTCCTGAAAGTTGAAACCCCCTCTTTCCCCCTGGGTTCCTAATTCTTGTCATTCATGCATTTAGTGTCTAGAATATTTTTCTAGGTATTGTTCGTTTTCCTTTCTTTTTAAAAACAAACGAGAACTCCCCAGCACCCAAATTCTGGCACTTTGTAGTTTTAGATCACCTTAGAGTACAGTTAGCGCTTACTGGCATTATCAGCAAATAAGGTGTCTAGTAGAAAGACGAAAGAACAATCTCCAAATCCTGTCTGTAGACTCCCAAGCCATACCAAGTGGAAGGGATAGGGAATTACAAGGCAATTCCTGGGTGAAGTTTGCCCCCTGCTGGTCAGATTCAAAACAACATCTTTGTTCCAATTCAAACTCAAGAGAAGCATTTATTTATCAGGAGGGAAAAAAAAGATTGAAATATACAGAAACAGTCTTAGTAGCTAAAAATAATTATTGGAACATATAATATGTATGTATATGCCTTATATGAATAAAGTAAAAAGTTGAAGAGTTCACACCTCTAGAACTTAGGTACCTTGAATGAACACTATTTTGTTTAGAACAAATGGTGGGTGTTGGGATTTGTGGATCTTTTGCTCAGGATTTTACAATTTGGCTTCAGAAAAAGAACATTATAGAGATGGCAGTAATGCCTCCAGAAGTCTCACCCACCGCAGTGCCTGAAAGACTGTGGCTACCATCCCACCTGCGCATCTTATAGGTGAGGAAATAAAGAGACCAGGAGATGCAAAACGACTTCATTACAGACCCAAGGCGAGCTGGACACACAGCTGGAACTAGAAACCAATATTCCCTCATCTACTGCTGCTTCTATTACGGCCCAGATTTAACAGAACAAGTGTGTTGATCACTCAATTATATCTGACTCTTGTGACCTCATGGACTGTAGCCTGCCAGGGTCCTCTGTCCATGGGATTCTCCAGGCAAGAATACTGGAGTGCACAGCCATTCCCTTCTCCAGGGGATCTTCCCAACCCAGGGATTGAACCTGGGTCTCCCGCACTGCAGGCAGATTCTTTACCATCTGAGCCACCAGGGAAGCCCAGAAGAACAAGTGAGGTCAGAGCAAAACATCATGGCAGCACTAAAGACAGAACTAATCTTTCTGGTTGGGTGACGCTGGAGAGACTCCCTAGAAAACGTGCTTGAGACTGGCAGGAAAGTCACAGGAGGAGAAAAACCTGAATAAAGGCAGGGGCCACAAAAGGGCCAGGTGTACTCAGAAAAGAGCAGGGGAGCTGGTGCGACTGAAATACAAAGGGTGGTGGCTGAGAATGAGAAGGGCGGAGGAACTGGCTGGACGTGCTGACAGACTGGAACAAGATGCTCTTCCATGTAGGTATCAACCCCAGAAACACAGACGCTGATACCGCTCAGGGATGGAACGGGGTGGGGGGGCGCAGGCTACACATTTTCGCTGGGCTCCTTTTTTCCCCTTCAAGTTACTAAGACGATTGAGAGGGGGTACAATGAACAGTAGGCCACCTACCACATATCTGGCAACACAAAAGCAGCACGAAGGGTTAAGTGGACGACACTCGGTCATCCTTCCTGCTGGAGAAGGATGGGGAGGAAAAATCTCCGGGAAGAAGTGCTGCCGAAAAATCCGCCACGCTCAGATGCCACCCTCACGCAGTTTGCTGTAAGTGGACTTCCTGCAACTACTTTATACGTTGACTCCTTACTTTTAATTTACTTAAAAGAAAACTTTACATTCTCAATGGAAATTCTGCATTACCAACCATAGAGAAAGTAGTTACAAAAAAAAAAATACAGCTTAAACAAAACACAAAATTTATTATAGCTACATATTGCTATTTGCCAAAGTCTGAGCTTATGGCATATTCCTCCTTTGTTAAAAAGGTAGATTAGCAAGGTTAGAAAGGTATTAAGGAAATACTAGGTGCAAACTGCGACTTTCCCATTGATACAATTGGAGGGGGCTGAAAGCCGATGGGAAAGACAGTAACTTTAAGACTTAGGGCTGGTCTCTGGGAAATGTAGCCACAAGGACGAAAAGTGAAATGACACAGGACGTGGTAACCAAAGTAAGTGGAAATCACGGCTCCACAAGTCAGTTTTTGCTGTTGTTCAGTTGCTCAGTCATGTCCGACTCTTTGTGACCCCATGGACTGCAGCATGCCAGGCCTCCCTGTCCTTCACCATCTCCCCGAGCTTGCCCAAACTCATGTCCATTGTGTCAGTGATGCCATACAACCATCTTGTCCTCTGTCATCCCTTCTCCTGCCTTCTATCTTTTCCAGCATCAGGGTCTTTCCCAGTGAGTCGGCTCTTTGCATCAGTTGGCCAAAGTACTGGAGTTTCAGCTTCAGGATCAGTCCTTCCAATGAATCTTCAGGGTTGATTTCCTTTAGAATTGACTGGTTTGATCTCACTGCAGTCCAAGGGACTCTCAAGAGTCTTTTCCAGCACCACAGTTGAAAAAGCATCAATTCTTTGGTGCTCAGCCTTCTTTATGGTCCAATTCTCACATCCATACATGACTACTGGAAAAACCATAGCTTTGATTATATGGACCTTGATTGGCAAAGTCAGGGGGCAAACTTTCATCAGTGCTTCTAAAAACCTTTATTTCAGTCCATTTTTTAAAAAACTAGAGATGATTTACACTGAATGATCAGGGTCTTTTACTTCTCCTAGAATTTTCTTCTCCATAATAAAGAAACCGGTGGAGACTTCCTTCTGGTCACTCACTAGTTGTTCTCTCTGCCTTTCCGTCGCATCCTGTGGTCCCCCACAGGCCCGCAATCACACTGGGACTCACCCAAGTGAGAAGCTACCCACAGGGAAGGTGATGCAGTGGTACCTGCCGCTAGAGGTGGCCCCCTCCACTGCCGACGTGCGAGGCCCTCCCGGGGCCTGGCAGGGTACTGTGTGGGGCAGCCTTCTGGAAGGCTCCGGATCCAACCCAGTGACTCCCTGGTACAGAACCGAGGACACTCTGGCACTTCTCAATATGGCCTCTTGTGTGATGACCGCTGTGAAACCAGGAGAAAGAGGCCTAGCCCCCAGTAACCAGCGGTGGTGAGGGAAGACGGGACAAAAAGTAAAACCACCAGCAGACCCACCAGACCAGAAAAGAACCGAGCTTATACAAAAGGGGTTCTATTTCATGTGCATAAATTATACCTACGTCTGCCCGGGCTGTGGCTTCGACAACGAAAACGGCTTTCAGTTACTTCTCAATAAAGGACTAAAAAGAGAAGGGAAAAGGCAGGTATGATGTTCACAGATGCATTTTATTTTTGAGAGACTGAATCCATCAAAGGGAGAACAAGGAGATCATGTATGCCAGGAGAATTCTAACCAATGGCAGGCGCCCCCGTCGCTCCCTGCTGGCTTTCAGCCGGCTCACTCTGCAAAGCAGTGCATCCCCCTTTAGCAGACGGGCTGGCTCAGGGGACACAACTTCTTTTCCTTGAAAGTTTTTTTTTGTTTTGTTTTGTTCAGTAAGATTGCTTCATATGATCAACATCTCATTTCTGCGAGGGTCCCGGAGGACCGCAGTAAAGACGGGTTTTATTCTCACAGATGCGCTGTTGCACAAATAGCGTAGTGCACGGCCTTTTCATGAACTTGAGATGAATGCCTGCCGCTCTCCAGGTTTGAGGATGGCATGGCTGCAGAACGAGAGGCACATTCTATTACACTAATTAGCGGGACGACCTTGGGCAGCGGGGCAAGGTGACATCTGCCGGCTTTTCTAAGTCTTAAGATTCCACCCCTGAGCCACTTAACCGCCCC
The DNA here is from genome assembly GCF_055505025.1 of Bos grunniens. Lineage (NCBI taxonomy): Eukaryota > Metazoa > Chordata > Mammalia > Artiodactyla > Bovidae > Bos > Bos grunniens. The sequence continues at coordinate 15,946,162 of NC_141174.1, forward strand.
AGGCCTCATTTCCTCCACCTCCAAACCGAAGGGGCCACCTCGTGACCTCTCGGGTCCTTCCTCAGCTCTGTGAATGACGCTGACCCTGCCTCTATTGGCCCCCACCGCCCACCCCCCGAGTCTGTTCCCATGAAAACTATTTCCTACTCTGACAACCTCCCAAGCCGCCCCTTTCCCGCACCTGGTCTGTGTGCTCAGTCGCTAAGTCATGCCCGACTCTTTGCGACCCCATAGACTGTAGCCCACCAGGCTCCTCTGTCCACGGGATTCTCCAGGTAAGAACACTGGAGTGGGTTGCCATGCCCTTCTCCAGGGGAATCTTCCTGATCCCCACAGCTGTTTAATCCAGCCCTAAAATTTCAATCACTGTCATGTGCTGGTTTGGAGATTCCCAAAGTCAATGCGTGGGGAAAACAAAACCAAAGAGGAAAGTGGGGAGGGAGCAGAAGGGCAGGGAAAGAGGACAGGAACAGCGGGGAAAGGAATTGGGGGACCCTTCTCCCTTATGCAGTCATTCCTAGAGACAACAAAGTTCACACAGACTCTCTTCCTACTGAAGACCTGAAGACATTTTCCTCCTTGGTCCCCCCTTCCCTTTCCCTGTGTGCTCAGTCGCTTCAGCCGTGTCTGACTCTTTGCAACCCTAGGGACCGTACCCCACCCGGCTCCTCTGTCTGTGGGATGCCCCCAGGCAAGAATACTGGAGTGGGTGGCCATGCCCTCCTCCAGGGGATCTTCCCAGCCCAGGGACTGAACTCGCATCTCCTGCGTCTCCGGCATTGCCGGTGTGTTCTTTACCCACTGAGCCCACCCGGGAAGCCCTCTTTCCTTGAAGAAGTGAAGTTGCTCAGTCATGTCCGCCTCTTTGTGACCCCATGGACTGTAGCCCACCAGGCTCCTCTGTCCATGGAATTTTCCAGGCAAGAGTACTGGAGTGGGTTGTCGTTTCCTTCTCCAGGGGATCTTCCTGACCCAGGGATCAAACCCAGGTCTCCCGCATTGTAGGCAGATTCTTTCCCATCTGAGCCTCCAGGGAAGCCTCTTTTCTTAGGTGTTGTCAAAACCTGCCACACTCTCCCAGCTTCACCGGGAGCCTGTACCTCCCCTTCCCACTCCTCTGCTAACCGCCTCGGTGGCTCACTTCCTCCTGATTATGACTCCTTTCTGCTTTCTTTCCCTCTAAGCAGCTGGAGAGAAGGACCTGCTGACCCTCTGGACCTCCCAACAGGGCACCTCAGAAGTCAACCCTCTGCTCTCCCGCTCCCAGAGGGCTGGAGGCCCCGGGGCTCAGAGGGCTCAAAGCCGAGCATCACCATTCACTGGCTGTGTGCTCTTGGGCAAGTCACTTAAACCCTGCAAAACTGGTGATAGTACCACATTTCGCTTCACGGGGCTGTCATTAGAATCAAGTGAGTTAATTTACATCAAGTATTTAGCACAGTACTTGGCACACAGGATGAGACGGGGAACAGCCGTTGCTACTTCCATTACGATGATAATGAGGATGCTTTTAACTCCAGTCTCCACTCCCTGTGCTCAAGACACTGTCTTTCTCCTCCTCAATCCTATAGTGGAACCCTTGCCCAGAGATGGGTGCTGGCTAGGTGTGCACAGCCATTGCTCCATACTTTCTGCTTCTAACCCCCTCGCTTCCCTGCTTCCCAGGTTACTGCTGCCTCTGGCTGAAACTGTCGGGGAATGAGACACACCCACTCTCCCCACTTGGCCAGCCACCCGCCACCTACACCCCCCAAGTCCTCACACCAGCCGCCCGCCGCTTCCCCGATGCTAACTCTCCCCCGATGCTGACTCGGTCTCCAGGTTCATCCTCAGCCTTCTCGGTGCACACCCTTCTCACACTGTCCGTCTCCTGCTTTCCACTTCCTCTGCCACTTGGCCACTTGGCTCCCTTCCTTCACTTCAGCCACTTTTGTTTATCCCTGTCTCAAAAGCAACTTTTTCTGCCTTTTGAGGCCTTTCCCAATGATTCCCTACTTCTAAGAAGCTCCCAGCATTAGGTGAGACTGTTTTTACGCTCCTTAGCACACCCGACTCTCTACATCACATGACACAGTCTCAGAAAGAACCCCAACCAGTGGTTTCTGTCTCTCGGCCTGATGGAGTCGACCACAGAAAACAGCATGGTGCCTACTGAGAACTCCTGTCCTCGTCCTCTCAACTCAAACCCTAATTCTGCTTTAGTTGGTAATGAGCCTAACTAAAAATATTCCACTCTTCAGCCTCTTTTGCACTGAGGGGTGAGCATATACATTCCTGATCAATGAGAAAGGTGCAGCAGTCCGTGGAAAGCATATTCTACCCCCTCACCTCCAAAAAACAAATTCTTACTAATAAAGAACCCTTTTTCTTCTCCTCCATATCATCCACCATTCTTCTTGCCTGGAAAACAGAGGTGAGGTCTGGAGGTACAGCAGCCATTATACCACTATGAGGCATAGCATGATGACAAAGGCCCACATGCAAAGGATGGTGGGCAGGAAGATGGAAAGAGTTCCATCCCTGCTGTCACCACGGAGCTGCCACATCAGCCCTGGACCACAGAGTTCTGGACCTCCTATTTTCTGACATAAACCTCTTTCCATTTAGAGCTCTACTAATATGGTTCTCTGCTGCTTGCCAGTGCAGGAGCCTCAGGAGACAGGATTTCAATCCCTGGGCTGGGAAGATCCCCTGGAGGAGGAAATGGCAATCCACTCCAGTATTCTTGCCACAATAACACCATGGACAGAAAAGCCTGGTGGGCTAGAGTCCATGAGGGACACAACAGAGTGACTGTGCACACACGTATGCTGCTGCCTGCAGATGAATTCAACCTCAGATGAATTCAACCTCACTAATACAACAAAACTAGTGGCAAATGAGAAGTCATTCCAGGTGAGGAAGAACACATATCCTATGGAAAAACCACCCTCATGAAATCATAATTAGGTAACCTTAATAAACAGTCTCATAAGAGAAAGCAATGATTTGAAATGGACACAGGAGGACACAATTCGCAGGAAATGGATGAGTCACATCACCAAAATCTGCCAGAAAAAAAAGGGATGTCAAACTCAAGGGAAAAGCTGAGCAGGCCTCTCCGCAACTCCATCCAACCTAGAGAGAGAAGCACTCACTATACAGAGTGGAGCTGGGGCAGCCCTTAAGAGGAGGCCTCTATGGGAGAAACAGGCGTCTTTTTACATCTGCAAATTCCCCAAGATGGTGCCACATCAGAAAAGCATTCAAGAGAGGTGTAATTGTGTGTCCCTTGCACCACCGGTCGCAGCTGTCAACACATCCAAGGCTCCTGGTAAAGCACATGCCTGCAACTCATAGCCCTGCATGCAGGTCCTTCTCTGCCTTGTCCACTGACTTCCTTCACTTCTCCAGGCAGACCATGGGCTTCCATCTCCCCCGGGCTCTGCCTACTCCAAGTACACTGGGGCACACCCAGGCCTCCTCCACTGGCCCCTGTGCCTGGGAGGCATGCGGCGTCTCGGGGTCTGTCAACTCTTCCATGGTTTATGCACCCAGATGATTTGTCTCAAGTGGCTGTCCAGAAAACACAGTTCAGACGGGCAGATACTCTTTCCGAGTTGTGCAGGGCCTTAGAGACCATTCAGCTCTAACGCTGAAGAGACAGAGCCCAAGGGTGTGAAGCTGGGGGCATCAGGAGAAGCTGGACTGCCCCGCTTTCTCCCAGACAGAGCTCGGTGGAAAGAAATCCCGGGGCCACAGGGCTTGAACATCTGGGATTTCCCAGGATTGTGACATCCTACAGGTGAAATGGGGAGCTTCGAGATCACCTAGTCCAAAGCCCTTAGGAGCCTCAGCCCAAACAGTCCACATGACCTGCCTGCGCCAGGGTGACAGGGGAGTGGGTGACAGACATGGCGATGGGACTAGACCACAGGCAGATGTTTCAGCTTCCAGCAGGCACGGGGAGGGGTGGGGGGCGCGGGGTGGAAGGAGTGACCCTTGGAAGGAGGGGGATAGTGGGGGGGGATGTATGGGGGAGATGGACAGGGGAAATACCTCCCAGGCAGATGCCTGCCTTCATTTCATGAATGCTTGGAGTGCCTGCTCTGGGCTGAGAGCCCATAGACCACTCTGCCCTCGGCCTTGGCAGGAGTCACGGCCGAAACCTGTAACTAGAACCGGCTTCCGAGCTGGCTGCCTGGGGACGGATCCAGTTCTTGGAGGGCACAGCAGGCTTAGAAGGAACGAACGTTTCTGATGCCTAACTGAACTGAACCACGAGCCCAGCTGGGTCTGTTGACCGTGTGACTGGCGTGGCCTTGGCCTGTGTGGACCGCATCCTTTGTGCTCACCATCTCTGCGGGCAGGCAGCCAGGGAAGCCGGGGGTCACGCGTTCACTGCGTGCTGCTCTGCCCTCAGGGGACACCCGCTGAGACTCCCGCCAGTGCACACACACAACACCAGGGGTCAAGGGCACGAAACAGAAGGTGTCAAGGCGCAGAGAAGAAGAGCAAGACCCACGGTCAGACTCACCCAGTTCAAATCCTGCCGGGCTCTTACTGGCTGTGTGACCATGAGTAGGTTAGTCAGCCTTTCTGAAGTTTTGTTTCCTTGTCTTTTAGTGGGGATAATAAGAGAACCTACCTAATGGGGTGGGGAGGGTACTTTGAGGATGAATTAAGACAACTGTGCTTAGCACAGCAGCCAGCGCCAAAGCCACAATAAGCACCGTGTGTCTGTGTGTTTTCCCATCCATACAACAAGAGGGCTGGGCATGACGTGTGGGTTGTCTACACGCGGTTCTGCAGTGTGGCCCCAGAAGGTGGGATCTGGGTCAGAGGATGGAGCTGCAAATTTCCTAAAGAGGAGCTGTTTAAAAAAACATGGCGGGGGTGGGGGGGATATTGTGTGTTTGTATATATGTGTATTTATGTGTAATATATGTGTACTCACACACACACACACACACACACATAGTCCTCCCTCCATATCCATGGGTTTTGCATCTGCGGATTCAACCAACCACGGATTGAAAATATCTGAAGGAAAAAAAAAATCTCAAAAAGCAAAACTTTAACTTGCCACACCCTGCCAACTCTTTACATAACATTTGCATTGCATTTACAACTATTTACATAGCATTTACATCGTATTAAGAATCATAAGTAATGCAGAGATGATTTAAAGTACATGGGAGGATGTGTCTAAGTTATATGCAAATACCATGCCATGTGATAGAAGGGATTTAAACACTGATGATTTTCATACCTACGGGTGTCCTGGAAGCAGTCCCCCTTGGATCCCGAGGGACAACTACATATATATACTTCTGAAAGTGCATCTATTGTGCAAAACTATATAATATATCTATTGTTGGTAAAAGATACCAATGAACTGTTATGAGTAGCCACTTCTAGAGAGATGACTAGGATCGGAGGAAATGATAGTTTCAGGCAAATTTAGCTTCATGTCTTGTTTGAATTTTTATGTCATTAAAGTGTCCTTGGTTTGCTTATATAACTACAAAAGACTTAAAAAATATATACATGTCTCCATTGAATCCCCCAGCAGTGGAAGGAGTTCAGGCAAACCGAGGGCAGCACTGTAAAGGCACCAGAATCTGAAAGGATTTGGACAGGACCTTCTAATTTCACTTCCCTGGTGGCTCAGACAGTAAAGCGTCTGTCTACAATGCAGAAGACCTGGGTTTGATCCCTGGGTTGGGAAGATCCCCTGGAGAAGGAAATGGCAACCCACTCCAGTACTCTTGCCTGGAAAAGTCCATGGACAGAGGAGCCTGGTGGGCTACAGTCCATGGGGTCTCAAAGAGTCGGACACGGCTGAGCGACTTCACTTTCACTTTCTAGTTTCAAGATCTCTGCACTAAGTGATAATCCAGAGAGGCACAGGAGCATTCCATAGGACGCTGTGCTTTCTCGGCTACTATAAATTAAGGGACCCCTCTGTGGGCCTGTCAATCCCTTCCCAAACCTCAGAGACTCCCTCTTTTATGATCCTACCCCTGGTTCCCAGCTCCAGTCACACAAGAATTTGCACCTCTGCAAAACTAGAAACTGCAAAGTACCAAAAGTCAAAGCCTTCACAGGACATGCCAAGAACCTATTCTAGAATTGCTCCTGGCTTTCAGTCATAAAGATAAAACTCAAGGGTAGTTTAACTAGTCAAGAAAAGCTGCAGGCATGAGGGAAGCTGGGCGCAGGCTCTGGGCAGGGTAGGGATGGATCTCAGCCTGTTACTTTGCAGTCTTAGGCAGCCCTTCCAACAGGCCTCCCCGCAAGCACCTGGGAAGCAGGGCTGCTGACGTGGGCTCTAGAAACGCGGCTCCTGGGCACCATGCAGCCTCCGGCCTCAGCCGTCCCCTCCCAGGTGCACACGCACAGGCGGCAGGCCCATCTCCAGTCACTGCACGCACCCTCCCCACCTCCCTGAGCACCAGGCACTCACCTCTGCTCCAGGGAGGGCCTGCGCAGGGCTGTCCAGACAGCCTTAGTAGCAGCCCAGTAGTCTGAAGACTGCTCCACCTTTCAGAGCGGGAAGGGAAGTATCCAAATGCTACTCCACGTGGGGCTTACGGGAACAGACTGCTATCACCTTCAACTGGGAGGCATTTGACAGAATTGCAAGATTCCAATTATTTCATATTTAGTCATTTGCATAAGTAAACTGCTTCTGTGACACTAGACGAGCCATCCAGGCCCCTAAACTGCAATGAACAGAACACAGAACATCACTTTCATCAATCCAGATGGGAACGCATGAAAATGCGCCTCTCTCAATCTTCAATGAAAAAAACGATATATGCTTCCTATTCGTTCTCCAGCCTATGGAATTTATATGTACTCCTTACAGTACGTATAAGCCTTTGATATTTTCTACAGAGTCATGTTATGGCAACTACATGAATAAAAAATACAAGTCTCCTTTTACAGCCTGGGAGAATATCATGTCTATTGTCTGCTCATGACTACTTCTATCGAGACAGGAGATTTTGGAGTACTATGCAGCCCTTAAAAATGATGCAGGTCTACTCTGTATTGAGATTCAGAAAGATCACCAAGAAATACTCTTATATGATAAAAGAAAAATGCAGAATAGATGGGCTACCGTTTATGGGGGGGCGTGGTTATAGAGCACATTAACTTATTTTTTTGTAAATGCACAGAGTATCTTTGGCAGGAAACTCAATAAAACTAGTGAACAGTGGTTGACACAGGAAGGGGATCTGAGTATCTGTCGGGGGCGGGGGGGGGGACAAAAAATAGAGAAAGAAACTTTCCTTTTATATCCCAGCCTTTTTTTTTAAGCTTTAATGAGGCATAATGGACAGAGATTATATATATTTAAGGTGTACAACATTTACCACAATCAACTTAATACATACATCATCTCACACAGTTACCATTTGTGTGCATGCAGAGTGGGAATATTTAAGATCTACTGTCTTAGCAAATTTCATGATCCCAGTCTCTTTAATCTTTTGAATTCTATACCATGATTTTTTAAATACAGGGAATCTAGAAAAATGGTACAGATGAACCTATTTGCAGGGCAGGAATAGAGACACAGATGTACAGAATGGACTTGTGGACACAGGACGGGGAACAGGGAGGGTGGGACGAACTGGGAGAGTAGCTCTGACATATAAATACATTATCATGTGTAAAACAGCTAGCAGGAAGCTACTGCATAGCACAGGGAGCTGAGCTCGGTGCTCTGTGATGACCTAGAGGGGTGGGATGGGGGATGTGGAAGGGAAGCTCAAGAGAGAGGGGATACCTATATATATAGTTGATTCACTTTGTTGTACAGCAGAAACTAATATAACATCGCAAAGCAATTATACTCTAATAATAAAAATAAGAGTTGAAAAATAAAATGTATTTAAAATAAATAAAGTTAAACACTCAGAGTTCTGATGTCTCAAAAGACAGGGTGCAGTGATAGTGTCTACAGCGTAAGGATCTGCACTGCCTCTGCATCCTACTCTCTCTCTCTGTCACAGTTGTCTTCACAAAGTGAGCCACCTTTCCCAACTTTGCTACATTTGAGTTTTAAGGTCAAACAGACCTTACTCCACAAAGAGGCAGAATGTTATCACTATGAAAAGGGGTTCTGTCGACCAGAGTTAGACCTGGCGGCATGCGCTGGCTGAGGCGCAGCAGTCTGTCCCTGTGTCTGCAGCATGAACCAACGCTCACCTTTGCCTCTGCCCATGGAGAGTGACCTGCAGTGAGTACCTCACAGCTGTGTGCACTTCGGGGCTCAGTCGGAGAGGACAGTTCAGCAGAGTCCTCCCTTCATGCCCGCTACCTACCAGCCACCAACACAGTACAAGTGTTTGAAGACAAGAGAGGGTAAGGACAGAATGAGCTCAACAAATCACACACTCTTCCCCACTTCCTGAGGACACATTTTTTCACTCGTTATGCTAATGGATGCAGCTTTGGTATCTATTTCATCTTCAGGTTCGACTGAACATAAATGATTTACAGCGATAAACAACACAATGAAATTCTCAATGGTCTACACAAATAAATCAACAAGCCGAAAAAATCCCTGTGAATTCTCTAAGTTGATTCAAGTAAAAAAGTTATCTAGATTGTCCTTTATCATCTTTCCATCCAGGTTCTGAATAGCTTGAGAGCAAGGCAAGAAATTCCTTTTTTGGGAGCCCACACAGATCGAACAAATGGAAGGTGTACGTTAAAAAGGTATGTTGTTGCTTGGTCCTGAAGCCACCTTTTTTTAATCTGTCGCGTCTCAGAAGCCACGTGGAGGAAAAGCACACGTGCAGGCAGGAGCAGTAAAGACAAAGACAAGACAGAGGTTCAAGCAGGGGGCTCACATGGGCATCTCCGAAATCCTCAGTAACAGGGCCATGGCGCCCAAGCCCTGAGCACGGCTTTTGGAAATGGATGCACAATAACCTATCAAGACTTCCCTTCTCAACCATCTCTTGTGTAATGGCCTCATCTGATTTCATCCAACACTGGACACTCATCTCTGATACTTGATCAACCTCGCTGAGAGCTAAATAAATGTTCACTCGTGGTGCTCAGGACGCCTGAAGACATTGCCAGGTCATGCCAATTCTGGGATCCCAGGGCAGCACATGGCTCAGGGCAGCATGTGGAAAAGAAATTCTCCATACTGCTAAACAAAATCGTATCTATTGATGAAAATTCTGAAAGTCAAGGGCTCAAGGATATCTGGTCCCTTTTTAATTACTGGAGCTCTGTAAGAAATGTCCAAAAGACTCAGTGATCACGTATGTACTGAGAACCTGTATATATCAAGTGGTAAGTAATGCAAATGCAAACGCAGCTGCCACTCTCAAACAGTTCAGAAAAAGAAAAAAAAAGAAAATGAGGAAAGAGCCACATTCGGTAAAACATCAGCAATGGGAAGGATGTTTTGTTGTGCTATTCTTGCAACTTTTCTATAGATTTGAAAATTTTCAAACTAAAAAGACTGGATGGAGTAGGGGAAAAGGCAGGATGAAAGGTATAATGAATTGTATTTCAGGCAACCAAACAGTTGGAGAGGAAGTATTTTATGGAAGAATTTCTAATTTTCTATGAGTGAAAATTAGAAAATTACCATATGACACCTGTTAATGAAATCACAGCTCAAGTCATCAGTGGGTACTCTGACCAGTAGGTGGGCGTCTGGTGGGCCATGTAACATGGAGGCCACACCCCTGACTCCAAGGACCCATCACAGCTTCACTGGCAGTGGGAGCCGGGACACCTGTGCCTAGGATGAGATGCAGCGGAATGTGCACAACACGACCTGGGAAGCGCTTCTGCCAGATGGTGAGTCTGTGTCTAACCATCAGCTGACCTAGATCTAACTTCCAGCCTCACTGGGACATGGGGGCCAGAGGAGCAAGTCAGACAGCACGACTAGGAATCAACAGGCCAGATCCAGAATGTGAGCCACCCTGTAGGACAAGTTTCTCAGAGGAAAAAAAAATCAATGGCGTGGGAGAAAAAAAGAGGCGGGTGTGGGGTGGGGATGGCTCAGAATGAAAGAGACTAAAGACATCTAATGACTATGTACAGGTGAGGACCTTGATTTGCCCTTTTTGTTATACAATCAACCATAAAAAGACATCAAGACAATGGAAGTGCTCATGAATATACTCTAGCTATCAGATGACATTAAGGAACCATTATTAATTTTGATAGGCATGATAATGGAAGGATGGTTAATAAACAAAAACAGTCCCTATCAGTTAACAAAAATTATCTTCAACAGGAATGGAAGGAGGGAGGAGGGCAATGACATTTTAATATGTTGTCGAGCGCCTCTGCTCATCCTTGGCCTCATAAAGGATAAAGGATTTTTCATACCCACAGTAACTATATACCATTATATATATCTAGCCCAGCGCCTCCCCATCTCTTTCAAGACTTGGGGGCACTTAATAAAAGCTGAATAGAAAACTGAGGTTGGACAGATGAGACTGCTTGTGGCCGCTGGTGACAGCTCAGGGTCCTTGGCAGCTCTAAGCCGGGCCCCAAAGGCCCACCTATATCCTGCACACAGCACACCAGTGGGCAGGCTCCAGCTAACCCACCTTCGGCGACATCTTTCTAAGAAACTGACTTCTATGGGGATGGCCAGCTTGGAACAGAGCTGCTTTAAAGAGGACAGAACACAGGTCTGCAACTGTGCTCACAGATCTAGGAGCCTGGCGGCTCTGAATTTTTTGCCTTTCACACTTTGGTAGCCTAATAAGAATTAACTACTCGCTGCTAACAAGAAGGTAAAGAGACTCTGGTATGGCAATGACACCGAGGGAGAGGACAGAAGCCCTTTAGTATTCTTGGAACATCTCTGCCATTTAAAAAAAAAAAAAAGCAAGAGGGAAAGAGAGAAGGAGGAGGGAAGGGGGCAACCTCAGGACCAGCACACGGGCTGTTCTACCGCCATCTTGATGTCCTTGACGCGTGCAGATGCTGTGGAAGTGGCTGGCACCAGAACGGCCCATGAGAAGGAACGAGCGGCCAATGGAGATTTATGTGAGGAGAGTGAGATGGACAAGGTAAAATTGTCAGGAGGAGTTGTTAGAAAGTAAAATATATTGTGACAATTCCACTCCTGCCGTTCATCAATAAACTGACAGATCATTTAGTGTCAATTAGGAGTGATAGATGGACAAGTCCCCATGATCCTGGGCCAAAATTAATGGCTGGGAGGGAGAGGGTGATTGAAAATGACGGCTGACATTGAGAGCAAAGTCCTGAAAGTCCCCGAGGGGCCATTACTTGCCTCATTCCCTTGCAGATCAATGCAGGGACAAACCCAAAAACAGACACTTTGAGACAAAACTTAATCAGACTACCTTTCCTTCCTCTCTTTCCCAAGTCTAGCTGACTCTTGTTCAGCTCTATTCCCCACTGGGTACAAGTACCCCACCTCGGACAACTTCAGAGCCGAGGCCAGCCTGGCTCCAAGATGGATTCTTTGGCATAGCTATGTCTGGGGTGCCGGGAGAGGGAACAGGCAGTGATTCCAGGTCTCGGGCCATTCCTGAATACAGCCCTTCCCTAAGTGGCTCAGGGGTGAGTATTTGGGTTCCAGCAGCCAACAGCTCTGGCCAGGGAGGTGGGCAACATATGCCTGCTTTCTAGCTTGGACAGGTTTATGCAAACAAAACAAAGTTATCCCAGAAATTCACACCCCTGTGGCTGTGGGCTGTGAGCCTCTCAGTAAACAGCCTCTTCCCTATTTCCCACTGGGGACAACACAGGCCTCTCTAAGCCTCATCTTCCTTCTCCCTGCCTTGTACTGGGATACCTTAAAAACTAGAATCTACCCAATATGGTTGGTGTAATGCACAGGTAAGGTGCAGCTATGGACTGAAAGTTTATGGCCCCCCAAATTCAAACGTTGATACCCTAATCCCCAATTCAATGGTGTTTGAAGGTGGGGCCTTTGGGAACTAATTGGGGTTAGATGAGATCATGAGGGTGGAGCCCCCATGATGGGATTAGTGCCCTCATAAAATAAGGAAGAGACATGAGATCTCTGTGCGCGCATGCACCAAGGAAGGCCATGTGAACCCAGCCATGCTAGCATCCAGATCTCAAAATTCTAACCTCCAGCACTGTGAGAAACCAATGTTTGCTGTTTAAACCACCCTGATTATGAGACTGTTGTAGAAGCCTGAACTGACTGAGACAAGTGACTAGCACATCCCCAAAGAATTTAAGGGCACACTATTTTTAGTGTGACTTCTCTGCTCTAACCAGACTGACAATATGGTAACTGCTCCCACCCCCAAGACTTACACCTACACTAATCCTTTCCCATGATCCTCTTTGCCCACCAGAATTCCCCCAGCTTGACCCCCAGCTCCTCTTCAAGGGATTCCTTGACCACCGTGATTACTCTCCTCTGACGTCACATCATAGAGGTTGGGCCACTCCATTAGTTTCTCACTTATGATGTGCTCTAGGTGATCCTGATTTTTGCGCATGAAAATGCCTCATCTCCTCAACTGGACCCAAGTTCTTGCGGGGCAGAAAGCCTACTGACTCTCTGAATCCCTGAGGCGCCTGCAAATAGCAGGAGTTCATGTTTCCAGCTTCATGGGGCAGGCCCTCAATGCAGCCCAGCAACTGCCTCTCTTATGGCTAGCTGATCCCCTTTCCTCTTTCTGCTTCCAATCTGTTCTACTAGGCTCCAGATGCCAGCTCTCCTTTGCTTGAACAAGTTTAACACTCAAGTTTGCCCTCCCACTTTGAAAATAAGAAGGGGAAAAAAAGAGGTCAGTTAAAAATGAAGTAGCCCCCAATTCCCTACTTCCCTCAGCCTTTCTTGATAACTTACAGGCCTTTCCAAACCCCCTCTTGTCCTGAAGGAAAAAAATATCCCTGCCTCTTCCTGTCCAAGGTTAGTTAGCCTTTCTTGGAAGGTTTTATCCCATCCCTCAGGATCCTACTTCTTTACACCACCTCCCTTTCATCTGTAATCACTCTTTGCCAGGTATTACACACATGAGGCTCAACACAGATTCCTCCTTCCAAATACTGTCCCACCTGTGTCCGCACCTTCTCAGAGTAGCCTGTACCACTGTTCCCAACCCCCTCACTTCCACCTTCCTCTTCCACATGCTGTAACTGACTCTGGCCCCAACACAAATCACTATAATCACTTTCTCAAAGGCCCCTAGTAATCTCCAAACAGCCAAATCCAAGGCTCTGTCCTTGTCTTCTATTTGTACAGATGGCTCAAATTGCAACTGCTTTTCAACCTCTCCCCTAGACTCCTACATTGAGGAAATGATCTATATTCGCTGCCACCGGCTCCCAAGTCAAGTCTCTCTTTCTGCCTTCCTCATCTGATGACACCACTACCCAACCAGGCAGCGAGATCAGGCACCTTGCAATGACCTTAAACTCTGCCCTCTGCCCTGTACCCAACCAATGGCACGTCTGTTAACCCTTTCTCCAAAATGTCTCCAAATCTCCTTTCTGTCCACGCTCATACCACTGCCTTGGTTCAGGCTCTTCATACAGAGCATCACCTCCCCAGTAGAGCTGCCAGCCTCGAGTTCAGGTCCCACACTGACACAGTAAGTGACCCCTCAGAACTACTGATCTCATCATTCATGTGTTCAATAAATAGTCACTGAGAGCTTATTGTGGACTGGCACTGTTTGAGGGACCTGGGGGCATGTGAACAAGTGTATGTCTCCTCCCACAGAGCTAATAAGACAGTAGAGAGAAAAAGACAATATGTGTATATGTGTATGCACATGTGCGGGCTTCCCTGGTGGCTCAGATGGTAATGAATCTGCTGCAAGGCAGGAGATCTGGATTCTATCCCTGGGTTGGGAAGATACCCTGGAGAGGGGAATGGCTATGCACTCCATTTTTGCCTGGAGAATTTCATGGACAGAAGAACCTGGCAGGCTACAGTCCACGGGGTAGCAAAGAATCTGAGCAACACGCGACTGAGTAACTAACACACACACACACCATACACATGTATATGGACGTATGTCAGGCGGTGACTCTCCCAGCAGGAGGTGGGGAACAGTGATGAAGGGTGCTACAGACAGTGAGGTCACGTGGAGCCTGGGAAGCCATGGGAAAGACTGTGTGGTGTACTTTTGCGGGGAGATGCCTCTGGGGGGTTCTGAGCTGTTAAAAGTGAACTGACCTCACCTATGCTGTAAAGAGGTCATTCTGGCTCCTGCAGTTGAGACTGAAGGAGGCAGAGGGAGGCAGGGAGGAGGGCCTGGCTCAAGTCAGCGCCAGGAATGATGCTGGCAGTGCAGACAACAGGTGTGCTTGAAGTTTAGAATGAACATGGTTTGCTGATGGACTGAACCTGAGTGGAGACAGAAGGGTCCAGTGTGATCCCAAAGTTCAGAGTCTGAGTGAAAGGGAAGGTGGAGTCCTTTTACGGAGACCTGAGGAGGCTTGGGGAGGTGCAGACTAGGGGACAGGGTGGAAGGGGCAGAAGGGGCAGAAATTAAGAAGACAAATTTGGATACGTTAGGATTGAGTTGCACATTCAAGTAGAAAGGAGGTGTGGATGGCTAGATGCTAGTGGAAGGATTGGGCTAGAGATACAAACTCTGTGCAAGGGTCATCAGTGTGCAGGTGATGGGAGACCACCCAGGACTGAACGGAGATTATGCCAAGAGTGAGCGCTGACAGAGAAGAGGAGGCTGGTGGATAAGCCCTGGGCACACTGCCATTGAGTGGTCAGGACTGGGTCATGGACCAAGGAAGCTGAACAAGGAAATCCTTTGAAAAGTAACACGGGAAATGGAAAAGTGCCTCCCTCCCAGGAGAAGCTGATCTGATCTGGAAAAATCTTTAATATATTCATTGAGGACTTAATATGAGATTCCCTTTTTTTTCCCCCTTCTAAGAAGCAGATATAGGATTTGTCTCATTTCCATATTTCAAAACAAATTCCAGATAATACAAACACAAGAATCCCCTAATAACTTAGTAGCTTTTCACTAGAACTTCTCACTCCACTTCTTGTACTTGGTTAACATGAAAAACGGAGAAGGCAATGGCACCCCACTCCAGAACTCTTGCCTGGTGAATCCCATGGACGGAGGAGCCTGGTGGGCTGCAGTCCATGGGGTCGCTAGGAGTCAGACACGACTGAGTGACTTCATTTTCACTTTACACTTTCATGCATTGGAGAAGGAAATGGCAACCCACTCCAGTGTTTTTGCCTGGGGAATCCCAGGGACGGGGGAGTCTGGTGGGCTGCTGTCTATGGGGTCGCACAGAGTCGGACACGACTAAAGCAACTCAGCAGTAGCAGCAACATGAAAAAATGAGTGTTATGTTCGGCAAGGAGCAGTGTGGTACTTAATGATACATGAACAGAAAGACCACTGGAACAGAATCATGAGTCCAGAAACAGACCCAGGCACATGAACAGAAGTCGGCTATGGAGAAGGTGGGGAAGGATGAATGTTCAAATAAATGATGCTGGGACAAACGTCACTTAGGAAAAAGAAATAAAACTGGATCCACACCTCATATCATACACCAGAATTAATTTCACATGGATGAGAGATCTAATTTTTAAAATGTAGATTTACATACCAATGTTCTCTTATGTCAGTCTCCCAATGCAATTGAAAACAACAACAACAACAACAAACGGGACTTAATCAAACTTACAAGCTTTTGCACAGCAAAGGAAACTATAACCAAAATGAAAAGACAGCCCACAAGTGGAAGAAGGGATTTGCAAACAATGTGACCGACACGGGCTTAATTTCCAAAGTACACAAACAGCTCGTATAACTCAACAACAAACAACAAACAACCCAATCAAAAAAGTGGGCAGAAGACCTAAACAGACACTTCTCCAAAGAAGACAAACAGATGGCCAGTAGGCACATGAAAAGATGCTCAACATCACTAATTATTAGAGAAAAGCAAATCAAAACTACAAGGAGGTACCGCCTTATGCCAGATGGTGAGAATGGCCATCATTAAAAAGTCTACACACAGTAAGTGCTGGAAAGGCTGTGGGGATAGGGAGCTCTTTGACACTGTTGATGGGAATGCAGAATACAGTATGGAGGCGCCTCAGAAAACCAAAAACAGAATGGCCACGTGATCCGGCAATCCTACCCCTGGGCAGATTCACAGACAAAACTGTAATTCAGAAAGATGCATCGCAGCGCTATTCACAATAGCCAAGACAGGGAAACAACCTCTGTCCATCAACAGAGGAGTGGATAAAGAAGATGTGGCACTTACATACGATGGAAAATTACTCAGCCACAAAAAGAATGAAATAACGCCATTTGTAGCAACATGGCTGTAACTGGAGATGATCGTACGAAGTGAAGTTAGAAAAAGAAAGACAAGTATCATGTAGTATCACTTACATGCAGAATCTAAAATATGACTCAAATGAACCCATCTATGAAGTGGAAAGAGAATCAGGGACATAAAAACTAAAATGGTAGTTGCCAAGTGGGCAGGGGGTGGGAGAGGGGCGCAGTGGGAGTTTGGGATTATCAGACAGGTACACGCAATGGATATACAACAAGGTCCTACTGCACAGCACAGGGAACTATATTCAATATCCCGGGATAAATTATAATGAAAAAGAGCATGAGAAAGAAGTGTGTATCTATGTAAAACTGAGGCGCTTTGCTGTATAGCAGTAATTAACACAACACTGTAAATCAACTATACTTCAATTAAAAACAAATAAATAAAATGTAGGTTTATAACATGGTCATGTTCCAGGAAAGCATGATCTATAAAAACAGGTGGCTGTGCACTTATGGTCAACTGACCTTTGGCGAGGGATGCACGAATATACAATGGAGAAAAGCCGATTTCTTCAACAAGGGGTGATGGGAAAACTCGATAGCTACATGTGAAAGAATGAAATTACAACATTCTCTAATACCATATACAAAAATAAAGTCAAAATGGATTAAAGGCAGGAATGTAAGACCGGATACTATAAAACTCACTGAGGAAAACATAGGCAGAACACTCTGACACAAAATTGCAGCAATGCTTTTTTTTTGGATCTCCTAAAGCAAAGGAAATAAAAGCAAAAATAAACAAAATGGGACCTAATTAAACTTAAAAGTTCTTGCACAGAAAAGGAGACCATAAACAAAATGAAAAGACAACAAACTGAATAGGAGGAAATATTTGTAAATGACAGGACCAATAAGCAGTTAATATACAACACATATAAACAGCTCATAAGATTCAACATTAAAAAAAAAAAAAAAAACACCAAACAACTCAATTAAAAAATGGGTGGAAGAACTGAACAGACACTTTTTTCAAAGAGAAAATGCAGATGGCCAACAGGCACATCAAAAGATGCTAGATATCACTAACCATCAGGGAAATGCAAATCAAAACCACAATGAGATACCTGTCATACCTGTCAGAATGGCTATCATCAAAAAAAAGGCACACAAACAATAAATGTTCGTAAGGATGTGGAGAAAAGGAAACCCTACACACTGCTGGTGGGAATATAAATCGGTGCAGGCGCTGTGGGAAACTGAAGGTTTCTAAAAAAAAACTAAAAATGGAACTACCATATGACCCAGCGACTACACTCCTGGGTATACACTCAAAAAGCAAAAACACCAATTTGAAAAGATACATGCACCCCAGTGTTCAAAGCAGCATTATTTACAATTGCCAAAATATGGAAGCAACCTAAATGTCCATCAACAAAGTGACTGGATTAAGAAGAAATGGTGTACACACACACACACACACACACACACACAGAATGGAATACTACTCAGTCACTAAAAGAGCAAAATTTTGTCATTTGTAGTGACAGAGATGGACTCGTAGGGCATTATACTAAGTGAAAGAAGTCAGGCAGAGAAAGACAAATACTGTGTGATTTCACTTATCTGTGGATTCTAAAAAAATACAACAAACTAGTGAATATATCAAAAAAGCAGCAGACTCACAGGGAACAAACCAGTGGTTCCCAGTGGGGAATGGTGGTGAGGAAGGGCAACACAGCGAAGGGGAGTGGGAGGTCAAACTGCTGGGTGTAAGGTTCAAGGATGTATCACACAACACAGGGGCAGATAGCCAATATTCTATAATGATTACAATGGAACCTTTAAAAACTGCATAAAAAGCAGAGGACTGGCCTGTGGGCCACAGTTTGCTAAGTCTTAGTATATATAAACAAATAAGGATACATTAAAAATTTTATACATACACTTATTTATTTTGCAAAAAGAAGTATAGGAAGGGTAAACCAGAAACTAATAAAAAAGTTACCCATAGGAGATGAATAGAAATGAGGTGAAAAGAATAAAGATGGGAGTAGGATATCTCTGAGTATATTTTTCTATATCATTTGGAGACAATAAAAAGTATACAGTATCATTTGTTCTTGCCAAAAACCCTTAATTTGAATCTAATCATGAGGAATCAATCAGCAAAATCCAGAATGTGAGACATTCTACAACTGACCTGGATTCCTCAAAAAAGTCAATACACTGGGTGAAGTTATGGTAGTGGGGAAGGGGAGCTGGAAATATTTTAAAGTGTAAAAGATTCTAAAAAGAGATAGAACTACCAACACAATATATGAACTCTGATTGGCTCCTGGAACTATAAAGGACATTGTGGAGACAAGTGGGGAAATTCAGACTATATTTTAAATATTATTAAATCATTATGAAATTTCTTAGATGTGACAATTATACGGTGATTATTTGGAGAATGTCAGTCTTTAGAGATTCATGCTAGAGTATTCAGAGATCAAATATCATGATGATTGCATCTTGTTTTCAAATGCTTCAGGAGAGAAGAAAGCATATGTGTGGTGTGTGTCTATATTTAGAGGTGGGGAGAGGAACAGAGGAGGAAGAGGGGAACACTGGAAAAAAATATTTTTGATAATGCTATTTTCAAGGCAACAATTGCTGAAAGAAATTCAGAACAAAAGTAATACCTATTCTTTGAGAAAAGGAAATTCCTCTCCTGAGTTTATCTTTAGTTAAACTATATTGTTGGCCAAGTGCAGCAAATATATATACATATATATGTGTATTGGTTGACCATTCATCTAAGACTTAGTACAAGGGAACTGAAGGCCAAAATGATTTGTAATCCAGCAGTAACTAACAGGCAATTCCAATCTGTTTAGAAAAGTAACTTAAAGAAGAACACCGAATGTCAAAATATGGACGAACTTTTAAAACATTACGCCAAGTGGAAGAAGCCACTCATAAAAGACCACATAATACAGTAAGTCCCCAACATAAAACCTTCAAGTTGCAGACTTTCAAAGATGCAGACGTGTGTGCCAGTCCCTGTGTGCCAGCTGCTGAACTGCACTACTGTGCTTTTCAAGGTACTACATTATAAGATTAAAAATGTTTTATTTTTTGTTTGTTTTTTATGTATGTATTGTTTGTGTAAGAAGTGTTATAAACCTGTTACAGTACAGTACTATGCAGCTGAGTGTGTTAGGCGCGTACCTAGGCTAACTCTGTTGGACTTCTGAACAAGCTCTCAGAATGGAACTCGCCTGCATGCAGTGGACTTATGGCACGTGATTCCATTTACACGAAATGCCCAAAAACGGCAAATCAGAGTCAGAAAACAGGTTGGTAGTTGTCTAGGGCAGGGGAGCTTGCGGGGAAAAGGGCATGATTGCTAATGGGTATGGGGTAAGAAGAGGTGGTGATAAATATGGTCTAAAAGTGATTGTGGTGATGACAGTACAACTCTGAATACACTAAGAATGACTCAACTGTACATTTCCAATGGGTGAATTGTCAGGTATAGGAATTACATCTCAACAGAGCTGTTATAAGAAAACAGAAGAACGACACAGAAGCACAGCATTCCCCGTTCCACCCCAACCCTGAGATGCTGGCACTCACTTGGAAACCTTCACGGAGGCCTCTGCCCAGCGTCCTTGCCGGCGGGGTGGCTTGGGAGGGGGAACCTGCAAGGGACAGAAGCCACAAAACAGTCACTCAGCATCACCGTTCCAGCAAACTGGGGCTGAGGTTAAGGTCACCTAAACCCTCCTTCAACCTACCAAAAGCTTCTGAATAAAAACACAATACTATGAAACCTGCGTGCTTTCAGACCTTTCATACCAGGAGGGCAGTCTGGCACTGTCAACTGAAAGCCCTAGAAATGCTCACACTTTCTGAGCCAACAATTCTAACCCCAGGAATTTATCGCAAGGAAATAATCAGAGAGAAATGTAATGTCATTTTTAAATATAGGGAATAACTGGAAACAATCAAGGGGGTTAGTCGCTCAGTCATTCTGACTCTTTGTGACCCCATGGACTGCAGCCCACCAGGTTCCTCTGCCCATGGGATTCTCCAGGCAAGAATATTGGAGTGGGTTGCTATTTCCTTCTCCAAGGGATCTTTCCGAACAGGGATTGAACCCAGGTCTCCTGCATTGTGGACAGATTCTTTACCGTCTGAGCCACCAGGGAAGCCCTCAGAAACAATCAAAATGGACATCGACAAGGAATTAAGTAAATCACGAAATACACACGTGAAAATACTATACAATAATGAGAAACTGTTAAAAAGAATAATGATATGAGTTAATGATATAAATGTTATATAATGTTACATTATGATATAAATGTTAACTTTTTGAAACATATTGCAAAACAGTAGGTACATGCTTCTGACTTTGTGAAAGAAAATCATATACATAATACCATACATGATTGAGAGGAAATCCAGTGATAGAATTAAGGCAATTTTTCTTTTTTCTTATGTGTACATTTTCTAATTCTTTTTTTTTTTTTACCAGTCAACTTATACCACTTTTACAAACAGAAAAGTATGAGATAGGCTTGCTTCAAAGATATAAAACTCAATCGGTGGGTTAAAAATCTACTTAAGTTATTTGGGCAAGAAGCATTCACTTGCAATAGATACATTAAGAAACCCAAGTCCAGGAATTCTTGTCTAACTATTTCAACTAAAAATACCAAGGTGGGAATTGACCAATCTACTGAAATACACTGGACAAAAGAGCAAAAGCCTTTCCTATTTTGAATGGCCCAGGACTCATCTAGGACTGCTGAGTTACCAATTTTCTGTTTTCTAAGAACCTCACATAATCATAACTGCTATTCTCAGTCTGAGGAGATTTTTAGATAAGTGGACTAAAATGGTGATTGACAAACTTTTTCTAAAAGGGCTAGGTGGGAAATATTTTTGATTTTGTGGGTTGCAAAGGCTCTGTGTCCAACCCTTTGGAGACTCCATGGACTGTAGCCTGCTAGGCTCCCCTGTCCATGGGATTTTCCCAGCAAGAACACTGGAGTGGATTGCCATTTCCTTCTCCAGAAACAAGAAGTGGGCCAAATTTTGCGGGAAGTATGTAGTCTGCAGTCTCTGGTGCTAAAATCACTGCAATATCCTTTCAATTTGTTGCTTAAAACCTAACTTGCAGCTTGGAAAAAATTTTCATTTATTTATTTTAATTGGAGGCTAATTAGTATACAATATTGTGGTGGTTTTTGCCATACTTCGACATGAATCAGCCACGGGTGTACATGTGTCCTCCCCCATCCTGAACCCCCCTCCCACCTCCCTCCCTACCCCACCACTCTGGGTTGTCCCAGAGCACCAGCTTTGAGTGCCCTGCTTCGTGTATTTTGTGCCCTGCTTTGTGTACTGAACTTGCACTGGTCATCTATTTTATTATGGTAAAATACATGTTTCAGTGCTATTCTCTCATATTGTCCCACCCTCACCTTCTCCCACATGGTCCAAAAGTCTGTTCTTTACATCTGTGTCTCTTTTGCTGTCTTGCATATACGGTTGTCATTACCGTCTTTCTAAATTCCATATATATGCATTAATATACTGTATTGGTGTTTCTCTTTCTGACTTACTTCACTCTGTACCTCATTAGAATGGACTCAAATGCATTCTTTTTTATAGCTGACTAATATTCCATTGTGTATATGTACCACAGCTTTCTTATCCACTCGTCTGCTAATGGACATCTAGTTTGCTTTCATGCTCTAGCTATTGTAAATAGTGCTGCAATGAACATTGGGGTACACGTGTCTCTTTCAATTCTGCTTTCCTTGGTATGTATGCCCAGCAGTGGGATTGCTGGGTCGTATGGCAGTTCTGTTTCCAGTTTTTTAAGGAATCTCTACACTGTTCTCCATAGTGGATATACTAGTGTGCATTCCCACCACCAGTGTAAGAGGGTTCCCTTTTCTCCACACCATCTCCAGCATTTACTGTTTGTAGACTTTTTGATGGCAGCCATTCTAACTGGCATGAGATGGTACCTCACTGTGGTTTTGATTTGCATTTCTCTGACAATGAGTGACATTGAGCATCTTTTCATGTGTTTGTTAACCATCTGTATGTCTTTGGAGAAATGTCTGTTCAGTACTTTGGCCCATTTTTGATTGGATCATTTATTTTCCTGGTATTGAGCTGCATGAGCTGCTTGCATATTTTTGGAGATTAATTCTTTGTCAGTTTCATTTGCTATTATTATCTCCCATTCTGATGGCTGCCTTTTCACCTTCCTTAGAGTTTCTTTCATTGTGCAAAAGCTTTTAAGTTTAATTAGGTCCCATTTGTTTATTTTTGTTTTTATTTCCATTACTCTGGGAGGTGGGTCATAGAGGATCTTGCTATGATTTATGTCAGAGAGTGTTCTGCCTATATTTTCCTCTAAGAGTTTTATAGTTTCTGGTCTTACATTTAGATCTTTAATCCATTTTGAGTTTCTTTTTATGTATGGTATTAGAAAGTGTTCTAGTTTCATTCTTTTACAGGTGGTTGGCCAGTTTTCCCAGTAACACTTGTTAAAGAGATGGTCTTTTCTCCATTGTATATTTTTGCCTCCTTTGTCAAAGATAAGGTGTCCATAGGTGTGTGGATTTATCTCTGGGCTTTATATTTTGTTCCATTGATCTGTATTTCTGTCTTTGTGCTGTATACTGTCTTGATGACTGTAGCTTTGTAGTACAGTCCAAAGTCAGGCAGGTTGATTCCTCCAGTTCCATTCTTTTTTCTCAAGATTGCTTTGGATAGTCAAGATTTTATGTGTTTCCATATAAATTGTGAAATTATTTGTTCTAGTTCTGTGAAAAATACCATTGGTAGCTTGATAGGGATTGCACTGAATCTATAGATTGCTTTGGGTGGTATACTCATTTTCATTATATTGATTCTTCCAATCCATGAACATGGTATATTTCTCCATCTAATTGTGTCATCTTTGATTTCTTTCATCAGTATTTTATAGTTTTTTATATATAGGCCTTTTGTTTCTTTAGGTAAATCGATTCCTAAGTATTTTATTCTTTTCATTGAAGGAGACTATAGCAAAAATCAACAAAACTAAAAGCTGGTTCTTTGAGAAAATAAATAAAATAGACAAACCATTAGCCAGACTCATCTAGAAAAAAAGAGAGAAGAATCAAATCAATAAAATTAGAAATGAAAATGGAGAAATCACAACAGACATCACAGAAATACAAAAGCTCATAAGAGACTACTATGAGCAACTATATGCCAATAAAATGGACAACTTGGAAGAAATGGACAAATTCTTAGAAAAGGATAACCTTTCAAAACTGAACCAGGAAGAAATAGAAAATCTTAACAGACCCATCACAAGCATGGAAATTGAAGCTGTAATCAAAAATCTTCCAACAAACAAAGGCCCAGGACCAGAGGGCTTCACAGCTGAATTCTACCAAAAAGTTAGACAAGAGCTAACACCTATCCAACTCAAACTCTTCCAGAAAACTGCAGAGGAAGGTAAACTCCCAAACTCATTCCACGAGGCCACCATCACCCTAATCCCAAAACCAGACAAAGATGCCACAAAAAAAGAAAACTACAGGCCAATATCACTGATGAACATAGATGCAGAAATCCTCAACAAAATTCTAGCAAACAGAATCCACAATATATTAAAAAGATCATACATCATGACCAAGTGGGCTTTATCCCAGGGATCCAAGGATTTTTCAATATGTGCAAATCAATCAATCTGATACAACATATTAACAAATTGAAAGATAAAATCCATATGATTATCTCAACAGATACAGAGAAAGCCTTTGACAAAATTCAACACCCATTTATGATAAAAACTCTCCAGAAAGCAGGCATAGAAGGAACATACCTCAACATAATAAAAGCTATATACAACAAACCCACAGCAAACATTATCCTCAATGGCAAAAATTGAAAGCATTTCCTCTAAAATCAGAAACAAGACAAGGGTGCCCACTCTCACCACTACTATTCAACATAGTTTTGGAAGTCCTAGCCACAGAAATCAGAGAAGAAAAAGAAATAAAAGGAATCCAGATTGGAAAAGAAGTAAAACTGTTTGCAGATGACATGATGCTCTAGACAGAAAACCCCAAGGACATCACCGGAAAATTACTAGAGCTAATCAATGAATATAGTTAAGTTGCAGGATACAAAATTCATACATAGAAATCCCTAGCATTCCTATACATTAACAATGAGAAAACAGAAAGAGAAATTAAGGAAACAATCCCATTCACCACTGCAACTAACTTGCAGCTTTTTAAGAAAACATTCCTTCAATGTGCTGAAATACATTTAACTTCTGATGTTTTTATTTTACACCAAGATGCACTCCCTTTCCTGGTTCTCCCATAGCCTGCCAAGGATGAGCGCCATCGGGAGACTGGGCCTTTCTGTCGGGAGAGGAAGAACCTGCTGGAAAGGCCTGATGGAGGAGAAGCCAAGACTTGGAAAGCCTACATCCAAAAGACATAACTCCCGAGAAACCTAGGCAGTACTTTAGAGAAAACAATCTTGGGTAATGGCGCTTTGTACTCTCAGAAATGACAAAAATGTGGGAGTAGAAAGTGAACTAGTGCTTAGGTTCTCAGCAGGGAACCCACAGAAGATGAAGGAAGAGATCCCACCATCAATTCCCAGTCCACACATCCTTTTTTGGTGTCTCTGCCACCCACACTCACCTGTCCCAAGGAGAAGCCTTTCATCCCAAGACCCCTCCTTCCTAAGACACAGCTGAGTGAACTAGCAATGCACTAGTCAGACCCAGTCAGAAACAATCCAGTTCTTGGTCCCAGAAATCTGGAATTGAAGCTCAGAGGTTAGGCTGCTCGGACCGCACCAAGTGCTGGAACTGTAAGGACCAGCTAGAATCAGAATAAAGCCAAATGGACACAAGCCAAAGTTGTGTATAAGCAGAGATCGGGAACCTTGTCTTGGTCAGCTCTTATTGTGCTTGCAAAGGTTAAAGAGATTGGAACTGAACCGTATCAGGTGCCTCCAGGAGGTTTTAAACCAATCTGGCTCACAGCTTTCTTCCCTATGCTTTTGCAGATAACATCCCACTCTCCTTTACCCTAAGGGTAGGACCATCTTGTGACAAGGGGCATTAATGAATTTGGAGGTCACAAACTAGGAACCACAAGTTTGGTCTGGCCATACAGTGGCTTTTGTCTGTTTCTAAATTTAAATTACTATTTTAAAAACTGCAAGATTTCCCCACAAAACATCAGTTTCTGACTTCTCTTGGAAAACTGGAAGCTCTAGTGGCTCTGGGGCTGAGCAGCAGCTGCCTTCCGGTGACTAGACATGTGTGTTCCAGTTTGCCACAGTCCCCACCCACCCTGCCTGGCTCCTTCCTGCCCCAAGTGCCAGTGGACATCTATTACGATGGCGATCATGCTGCTGTTTCTCTTCCAGTACAGCATTCCCTCCGGTTCCTATGACAACAGGAAGTGGGAAAATGAAAGCTGTGTCCAGTGTTTTGACAAAAACGGGAATGAGCATATACTTCTTGGTTGGAAGTGGGATCTCTTTACCGCATCAGCGTGCAGACCGCAGGTGTGCCTGTGCCTAACCCTAGGCCTGCTTCACTTCCCCAGGCGCCCTGCCTGCCCCTGGGGCTTCCGGGTGTTGGAAGGACAGGAGGAACCCATGTGAAATCCATGGTGCCCACAGGGTCAAGAGGCCCAGATCTACCTGGCGCTTTTCCACCGAGAGCCTGCAAGAAGAGAGGGATCCTGCTGCCTCGGCAAGGTTCCTCAACCTGTGTGTCACAGCCCCGCCTCCATTTTCTGCCATGGGGTGTGGGTGACAAGGGGGCAGGAGATGCAGACACCAAACTGGGGAAGGATTGTGAGAGACTAGGCAGCAGGGAAAAGGGGTATAAGTGATATCAAATGAGGTCAAGATGCACTCACTTGAGAAACCACTAACCTGTTGAGGGATTAAACGAGTGACTACATGGTAAGTGCTCAGAGCAGGGCCTGGCACATAGTAAGTGCTGGATCTTTACTGTTAGCAGCAGCAGCAGCATCACTAATGTCAATATAGGAAAGGTTAGACCACGTGTAATAAAATACACTACACCATCTGGGGGCAAGATTCCTCTGAGCCTGGCCTGAGCTGTCATTTTGATGATTAATCCATCATATGGTTCATAAAGTTCCCTAACATTCCCAGGGCTTCCCTGGTGACTCAGCTGGTAAAGAATCTGCCTGCGATGTGGGAGACCAGGGTTCGATCTCTGGCTTAGGAAGATCCCCTAGAGAAGGGAAAGGCTACCCACTGCAGTACTGTGGCCTGGAGAATTCCATGGACTGTACAGTCCTTGGGGTCGCAAAGAGTCGGACACAACTGAGTGACTTTCACTTTCACAAGATTCCCAAACCCAAAATGATCTGCTTTATCCTCTTCAACTACAAACCTCAGAAAGTCACAGCCATTGGGAGGATGAGTGAGAATCCTTTCCGCCCAGAGGTCACACAAAGACACGGTTCCTCTCATCTTTCCATTCTGAAACCGTGGCAACTGCTAACCCAGCAGCTTCCAAACAGAAAGACCACCATCCAAGTCACTCCTCCACAGCCAGAAGACCTTAACACCTCGTCCCCAAATCAAAGGGACTTGTGTACTAATAACTGAAGACTTCAGGAGCTGACAAAATGCTGTAAAAACTGCATAGGCTGCTTTTCCTCGAGATCACTAAGAGTTACAAAGACCTTCTCTACACCAA
Organism: Bos grunniens; assembly: GCF_055505025.1. Classification (NCBI taxonomy): domain Eukaryota; kingdom Metazoa; phylum Chordata; class Mammalia; order Artiodactyla; family Bovidae; genus Bos; species Bos grunniens. The sequence continues at coordinate 15,973,225 of NC_141174.1, forward strand.
ATGGGCAGGGTTTAGCGGCCTTCCCTGCTCCCCACCAGGAGTCTTGGCTACACTTGGGAGACAGCACTGAAGTGGCTGGGAGATGGGGGTAGGTAGAACTCAGCTCTCTGCAAGGTAGGGCTTGGGTGTTTAGTGGGGGGTTGTCTTTTCTGATGGGGAATCCCTAAGCTCATGATTTAGTACCCTGAGTCCAAGGGTAAGAAAAAACATTGTTTTGTAAATCTTCCTAATGAGTCTCATTATGGCCACCCACAAATACCCTATCTGCATGAGACAAATGTAATTAACCTCTACTCAGAAGGCAATGGCACCCCACTCCAGTACTCTTGCCTGGAAAATCCCATGGATGAAGGAGCCTGGTAGGCTGTAGTACATGGGGTCGCTAAGAGTCGGACACGACTGAGGGACTTCCCTTTCACTTTTCACTTTCCTGCATTGGAGGAGGAAATGGCAACCCACTCCAGTCTTCTTGCCTGGAGAATCCCAGGGACGGGAGAGCCTGGTGGGCTTCCAACTGTGGGGTCGCACAGAGTTGGACACGACTGAAGCAACTTAGCAGCAGTCAGTTTAGTCACTCAGTCATGTCTGACTCTTTGTGACCCCATGGACTGCAGCACGCCAGGCTTCCCCATCCTTCACTGTCTCCTGAAGCTTGCTCAAACTCATGTCCTTTGAGTCAGTGATGCCACCCAACCATCTCATCCTCTGTCGTCCCCTTCTCCTCCTGCCCTCAAACTTTCCCAGCATCAGGGTCTTTTCCAGTGAGTCAGCTCTTTGCATCAGGTGGTCAAAGTACTAGAGCTTCAGCTTCAGCATCAGTCCTTCCAGTGAATATTCAGGGTTGATTTCCCTGAGTTTAAGATTGACTGGTTTGATCTCCTTGCTGTCCAAGAGACTCTCAAGAGTCTTCTCCAGCACCACAGTTCAAAAGCATCAATTTTTGGGTGCTCAGCCTTCTTTATGGTCCATCCCTCACATCCGTACATGATCCAGTGATAAAGGCTCCTTCCCAGAATTCAACTTTGCTCCTCTGTGGAGAGCTGAGTGCTGCCCTACACACCAGGTGAGTCAGAGAAAGCAGAAGTCATCCCTGTTCTCAAATGAGACCCCAGTCCAGTGAGGCCAGGAAGACGCAGAACTCAGGGTGTATCAGGTCTTTGAGAAATCTACGTGGTGGACATCCGGCTTTATCTGAAACTACAAAGGCCACACTAGAGAGGGGACGCAGGCATCAGGGATGGAGGAACTGGGGCGTCCTTCCAGGGAGATGCTTCATCCAGAGTCCAAAGGTGCAGCTGAGGAGGAAGTCCTCGGCCATGGGGCGGTTCCACTGAATTTTGCCGTTTTCTCATCACCTGTGGTGGTTTTTTGGAGAAGGCAATGGCACCCCACTCCAGTACTCTTGCCTGGAAAATCCCATGGATGGAGGAGCCTGGTAGGCTGCAGTCCATGGGGTCGCTAAGAGTTGGACACGACTGAGCGACTTCACTTTCACTTCTCACTTTCATGCACTGGAGAAGGAAATGGCAACCCACTCTAGTGTTCTTGCCTAGAGAATCCCAGGGATGGGGGAGCCTGGTGGGCTGCTGTCTATGGGGTCGCACAGAGTCGGACACGACTGAAGGGACTTAGCAGCAGCAGCAGCAGGGGTGGTTTTTACTGGGCCACACTCTCCTGGGGCAACATTCAGGCAGTGCTCTGAGCAGCACGCATAAGCTTGCAAGACAGACCTGAAGGCTACACAGAACCGTAGCAGATGGGCAGTGCTGGGGACGAGGAGACTGACAGAAGCTTTACGGGGTAAGTGGGGCTTACCCTGCACTGGGGAGATGAGCAGAAATGAAAAGGAAAAGCAATCCAGAAGCAACTCGAAAAGGTGCCATGCTACCAGGACAGCACATAACACAGGGGCTGTAGCAGATGCTGCTCCCCGATCATCGTCCTGGTGGGGAGCCAAGGTCCTCAGCAGCCGTTATATACAGTGCTGGCTGGAATTGAAAGCTGATGCGACTTGATCATAATGGAGTAGTTTAAAATCAGGTGCAAACGATCTGTTTGAAAATGTAAGCAATGACTGGCTTTTCACAGTATGATTTAAAAGGTCTGGTGGGTTCTTCTGTGCAGACAGTCTAGCCCCTGAAAGCCTGGCTCCTCTCCGTAAAACCTATGACGATGTCATGGAGACACCTGTTAGCACTGTTTCAGAAAGAGCCCTGAGCTGTCTCTCCAGGACAATTTGAAACACGGGACACACTCTAAACCGAGATGCTACCGTTGCTCCTTTTAGAATCAGCTGCCAGGACTGCTACGTTCTCCCAGCCGCGGTGACAGAGAAGATGCTGGGGGCACTCTGGGAGCTGGAATGCTCTCCCCAGCGCACGGTCAGAGCCCAGTCCTCACAGGGAGCTCTGAGAAACAGTCACCCTTCATTACAGAGCCCTCCATTCGGACCAGGGGAGGTCCTGCCCACCAGGTGTGGGTAAGACAAGAGGAGACATGAATGTGTAATTTATTATTTCTCAAATCATGTGTGTCTGAGGTCTCGGTGCAAAGGCCTAGGCATTTAAAGAAAAAGGAATTGACTCTTGCCCCATCCTTGAAACTAGAAACTCAGTCTAAGACAGTGGTGACCTTTTTCATGGAGCCCACAAACACCGCAATCCTCCTTGACCAAGCACTTGGGGAGACACTACCAATCTGTATGAAGCATGGCTCTGGGAGAAATCTGTTTCCTAGCCCTGTGTTAGGAAAGAGGGGGAAAAAAACCTAAAACCCTGGATAGGTGAGACAGAGTAGGGCTCAAATGGATCTTAAAAATGAAGAGAGGACCCAGACCTAGAATTCAAAAGCCCTGGTTTATTCTTCACATTGCTCCACTTCTGAAATTCAGAGGCACAGCCCCAAGACATCTGCTGGGCAAATGATTTCCAATTTTGGCAGATTTAGTGCCAGGTAATGTTACCCAAACTTATTTTTTTTTTTAAAAAAGAAAGTCTTAAAATGTGCAACACCAGTAGGGACAAAATAGGAGTGGGTGACGGTAGCCCTGAGGCAGTACATCCCTCGCGTTCTCTCCTAAAAGCTGGAGTCATATCTCGAGTGTGGGAAAGCGGCACAGCCTGCCGGGGCTGCCGCCTGATGGACGGAGGGGCCAGGACCCCGCATAGCTCCTGGAGAGAAGCAAAAATGTGCTCTCTCCAAAAATAAACAGGCGCAGGAATGACTGCGAGTAAAGGGTTGGAAGCACGTGACCAGTGGTTGCGGTCCTGAAATACCAGCTTTCGACAAAAAGGAGGCAGAGAGCAGGAAATTCAGGAAACGGCCACTTTATATGGTCTCATCCGAATGGGCAAGGATTCAACTAACTGGAATTACCAAGTCACAGGGAGCCTCGAGGGCTAGACTTGTTTCTGATCTTTATATGGTTCCCCCAGATTCTTAAGATGCCGAAACAGAAAAGACACTGCAGTGCCAAAAAAGGAGCCTTTCGAGTTTAGAAACTTCTCACACACTCTCAGAAGTCCTGGAGAAACCCCACAGTGCGAAGCAGTCCAAACTCCAAACTGCATCCTATTTCAAAAAAGCCAGTCCAAACGTATGCGTGAATTCCCAACAGAAAAGACATTCTGTTCAGCAAGGATCCACTGCACACCTCACATCTCCCATCTTCCAGCTTCTAGGGGCCATACACCTCCCATGTTCAACCCTAGCTAGAAACAAACTTCCTTTCCTTTCTCCAGCAACCTGAGAAAAGATGCAGGAAAGCTTATGTGCTTCATAAAAGAGAAGATTAACCCTTATTAATATGTGCATACGCTGTAGAGGCGGTGTGTGTTCTTCAAATCTGTCCACATGCACAGTTCCATCTCTTTTAAAAAAAAATTTTTTTGATGTGGACCATTTTAAAAGTCTTTATTGAACTTGTTACAATATGGTTTCTGTTTCATGTTTTGGTTTTTTGGCCACAAGGCATGTAGGAGCTTAGCGCCCCGACCAGGGATCAAACCCACACCTCCTGCGCTGGAAGGTGAAGTCTTAACCAGTGGACCACCAGGGAAGCCCTCCACAGCTTCATCTCTGCCAATTTCTCCCTCTAGCCTCACACTGGGTCTGACAACTAATTCACCACAGACTTGAGTTTTCCCCTCGTGGGTTTAAGGTCATGGCAGGTAATGGGCCATCCGAGCTTATAACTGAACCCTTATGAGGAAATGTAGCTCTTTCAGGCTGTAATGGACCTAACAAAATGCAAGATCTATTTTAAGCATGAGACAGAAACCTGACCACCAAGAGATGCTAAAGCCACTAACTAATTGATTAACAGGGAATCGTACATTCTCCTGGTGCCAAAGAATCACCCCCAAGTGTGTGCCAGGTGCGAGGGAGAAAAATGTTCCTTAACAAGAGATATCTATTGGCGTCATAACTCAGGGATCAAACTTAGCCTGTGAATGGTGAGGACCAATGTACTGCCGCTAGAGGCACATGGTGCCACCCAGAAAAAACTGTTGCCACAGAGCCTTCACTGGGAATGCAATTAAGCCTTCTAATCTGATTACTTCTAACCTGCTTGCTGCAGGTCAGGTGAGACAGGAGGAAGTTTAGTGACACTAAGGAAGAAAGAACCAGAAAAATCCAGCACGAGGGAAAATAAGGGGCTCCAACTCTTCAAAAAGTCAACACCATTAAAAAGAGGGGGTGAAACAGGAGACTATTCCAAAACAAAAGAGACTTAAGAGAGAGAGAAACTTAGTGGAGTGGTTCTTGATTGGACCCTAGTTTGAAAAAAATTAACTGTAATAGATTGTTTCGGAGACAAGTGGGGGAAATGAACATGGTCTGGGTAATAGATGGCACTAGGGAATTGCTAATATTGTTAGGTGTGGAGTTGTGGATTTCGAGGAAAATGTCCCTATTTCTCAGAGCTGTGCACTTAAATTACTTAAGTGGCATTTTATGATGGTGGCTCTCAAATAGTTCAGCAAAAAGTTACATGTAAAACGTGTAAATACATATTTTTAGGTATTTTTTAAATACCTAATATGGTATAATATGGTTTAAATACCTAATACCTTTCCAATATGGAAAATGTTGAAAACAGCTGAACCTAGGTGGTGGGTGTATGTTTTCCACGGTACTATCATTTCTACTTTTCTAGATATTTCAAATTTTAATGAAAAGTAAAAGCTAAAACAGAAAAACTGGATGCATGAAGTTTAGGCTAACAAAAGGGAAAAAAGGCAGGCGGTGAGGAGGAGAGTTCCAGTATGAGGGTTGTTCATGGGTAGATCTGCTCAAGGAAGACCTGTGCCAAATAGGAACAGAGACCTTCTCCACTTTGGAGCTGGAAACTCCTAACATCAGCATCCTGAAGGCCAGAATATAACTCTACACCCAAAAGATCGGGTCAGATCCCTGCCAGGGCTAGATGTGATGGGAGAATGCATTTATAAATAAAAGTGCCTCCCCATGCCTCCTACCCCCACCCCTCAGTCTACCATCTTTTAATTGTGTATACATGCATATATGAAATTTGGTTAAGGAAACAAAAATGTGGTAGAAAGTATACTAGGCTAGACTGCTTCTAATCTGGGTTCTGTTTCTGACCCTGCCACTAACTAGTTTCATGATCCTGGATTTTAATTCACAATAGAGGTGATTCCCCCCAGTTCTATAATTCTGTGATTCTTTGAATCTGTGAAATTGTTATTTTTCAATTTGGGGAAAGGGTATCTAGGCAAAAAGATGTAAATGATGACATGAAATGTTTACCATCAATTTGAACTTGTATTAAGCGGAAGGGGACATAAAACAAAGAACACAAGGTTACAGAGAGAAACCAGACTACGTACGCACAAAGACTTCATCAGCAGTGAGACAACCGAAGCAATGAGAAGCAGCACGTTAATCTATAGCTAATAATTATCATTTGATTTGGACAGGAAGGAGATCAAACTAGTCAATCCTAAAGGAAATCAACCCTGAGTACTCATTGGAAGGACTGATGCTGAAGCAGAAGCTCTAACACTTTGGCCATCTGACACAAAGAGTTAGACTCATTGGAAAAGACCCTGATGCTGGAAAAGACTGAGGGCAGGAGAAGAGGGTGACAGAGGATGAGACGGTTGGATGGCATCACTGACTCAATGGACATGAGTTTGAGGAAGCTCAGAAGATAGTGAAGGACGGGGAAGCCTGCATGCTACAGTCCATGGGGTCGCAAAGAGTCGGATATGACTGAGCAACAGAACAACAAATAATTATAATGATGGCCAACACCTACTGAGGGTTTACTCTATGCCAAAGCTTTAGTAGGATTACTTTGCAGAATCCCTGTGACCCACTGAACTGTCCATCACCTCCTAACAAATTTACTCAAGAGGAAAACTGAGGCTTAGATAACATTAACTCACCTAAAATCACTTGAGCGGTACAAAATGGAGCAAAGGTTCAAATCCAATTTGCTTTTTGACACCAAAGCTTCGCACTAAACCAGATGGTATCTGACTCCCTAGATGCTCAGTGCATGCCAGCTAGCACAGGCTTGAAAGAACACAGCGGCTACAGAAAAGAATTTGTCTGGGCTGCAACAAAGTGCCCAAGTACAAGAGAGACTAGATCAATGACAAGGGTAAGACCTGGGAAGTCTAAACCAAAAGGAACATCTCCTTCATATATCTTCCACGCACAAAGTACAGTTGACCGTTGAACTATACTGGTCTGAATTGTGTGGGTCTACTGATTTGCAGATTTTTTTTTTCAATAAATACAGAGCAACACAATCCGTGGTTGCTTGATTCCATGGATGAGGAGCCATAGATACGGAGGGCCGACTATGGGACTTGACATCTGTGGATCTGGATATCCTTCAGTGGAAGAGGGGTGTCTTGGAACCAAATCTGTACCTACTGATAATACAAATATGTTCAGTAAGACAAAGAGGCTTGGTCTGACCCTTACCTCTTTAGTGAGGCAAGCTGAGGGAAGCGTTAAGAGTAAAGTCAGGATTAAAACCCCAAATAAACTACAACAGCCTGCATTCAGCTTGATTAAGGCTGAATTCAATATAAATCTCTGTACCGAGAAAGTAACTGTCTCTTTACTGCCCATCACAGATATCCTGCACATACCAAAGTCCAGTGCTGTGCCATGCTAAGTCGCTTCAGTTCTGTCCCACTCTGCGATCCTATGAACTGTAGCCCATCAGGCTCCTCGGTCCATGGGATTCTCTAGGCAAGAATACTACAGTGGTTTGCCATTCCCTTCTCCAGGGGATCTTCCTGATCCAGGGATTGAACCAGCGTATCTTACATCTAACCTGCATCGGCAGGAGGGCTCTTTACCACTAGCACCACCTGGGAAACCCCCCAACAGAGCAGTAGCTTTGAAGAATGAGTGACTAGGTGGAAGACAAGAGTTTGGCAGAAAGAAATAAAGAGGCAAAGCTATAATTTGAAAGGATTAGGTTAAGGGGGAGGGGAGGGAGGAGTAAGAAAGGAGGGAAAGGAGGGGTGCTCCTGGGCTCAGATTCTAGAATCCTTTCTAGCTACGGAAGCCTTGGGCTAGTCACACCTTCACTAAGTCTCTTTTTCCTCTGCACAGAACGAAAGCGGTCTGTGCTCTTCTAGGGACCCGTTGTAAACATGGGAGACAAACTTGGGCATAAATGCTATATTATTTATCAGAAAAAAATAAAAGCAATGAAATGCAATCTTTGGGGGCTTTCCGGGTGGCTCAGATGGTAAAAAATCTGCCTGCAATGCAGAAGACACGGCTTCAATCACTATGTTGGGAAGATCCCCTGGAGGAGGAAATGGCAACCCACTCCAGTATTCTTGCCTGGAGAATCCTATGGACACTGGAGCCTGGCAGGCTACAGTCCATGGGGTCACAAAGAGTCAGACATGACTGCACACATGCAGCCTTTGGAGGAAACAAACAAACGAACAAAAGACACTTCATTAATGCCCAGGATTGAGACAACGGGGAGTCTGAGGGAGGTAAACACAGTAGCGTCTCTTATTTGGGACTGCCGTGCACAAGTTCACGCCAGGGATCCAACTCCTACTTTAGTCCACTTTCTCTGAACAGAGAGAAATGCTTTAAAGTTGCCTGAACCAAGAGGAGGAAGCCACAGTTCCTCTGTGCACTGGGAGATCCGTGCGATGTTCAGACAACCACAGTGTCTGGCGATGACTCTCGTGGTGTCATACTTCCCCCAATATTCCCACACGCCCTATCGTAAAAAGGCCCAAATCCCATATCTCAATACAGTCATCAAACTGCCCACTTCAAATGACTCATGCAACAGGGCCGCCAGCCATTTGTTGGAGAGGCTGATCCAAAGAGAACAGATTTCAGCCCGCAAATCGTTCTTGAAATTCATCCTGGATGTTCCTAATTTGGGTGGCATACTCTTAATCTCAATTATACCCCTTCTGGTCATTCGAAATCAGCTTTCTCAGGTCTGTGCCTTCCATACACTTGTCAAGAAACGCCCTTGTTTCCCCCAGACTTTCTTCCGTTCAGCCAGAATAAACATTCCTTTTAACTTTTATCATAAATCAAGACCTGTATGTCTGTGTCATTCCCTTAACGCCTGTCAGTTTGTTAAAACCCATCCGGCATGTATGTAACCGGAAGGATGCACAGCGTTGTGGGTGGAAGTGCCCAGCCCTCCAGGAAGCGACCCCTCCCAGCACCCGTGACTTTGGATAAGCACCATCCAGACTCGCTCCCTCAACGAAATCCAGACTGGGATGACCTGGAACAAGTGGAGAGCAGGAGGAAATGGTAACCTCTCTGCTTTAGGAAACCTGATCTCTCATGACCCCTCAAGGGCGATGATGGAAAAGAAGTTGGGGGGAGCGAGGAGCAAGTGTTAACCCGTGAGTCGTCGGAAGTGGGCAATTTGAGGATGAGCACTGAGATACGAGGCTTGGATCTTCTTATGGTAGGGTATGCTGGGATAGTTGGGAATATTCCCCTTACTGTGAGAGGCAGAGAGGAATGCCCGTCTGCAGCCCCTACTCCATTCAGTACCTTGGGACCACAGACATCACAGGCCTCGCCTTACAGTTCTTTATCCTGCTGTGGTCCCGGAGGTGAGAGGAGGAGATAATCTGGGTGAGTGCAAGGTCATGGCTGGCAAGTTAGCCCTACAACCCCCAGCCCCGCGACATGGCAAGTGACTCTGGCAATCCTAAAAAGTTGTTGTAACCTTCTAGGACTGTGTTTCCTAAACTTTTAGATTTCATGGACAGCCAATACTTCAAATGACAAATTTTATTTGGGGAGGGGGGGCAAGCGGGGGCAGATATGGTTGGTGGTACCTGGTGGCTCAGATGGTAAAGCGCCTGTCTGCAATGCAGGAGACCCGGGGTTGGATCCCTGGGTTGGGAAGATCCCCTGGAGAAGGAAATGGTAGCCCACTCCATTATTCCTGACTAGAAAATCCCATGGACGGAGGAGCCTGGTAGGCTATAGTCCATGGGGTCACAAAGAGTCGGACAAGACTGAGAGATGTCACTGAGTTTACAGTTTTTAATTTTGTTGAGAATCTTAAAACACACACACACACCATTTCATCTCACCACTATTTCATTAAAGAAGGGAGCTTTTCAAGCTCCCCAAATTAGGAAGGACATAAACCAGAATAAATAATAATCCTTTAAGCTGAATAAATTCAGTTTATGAAAAACATGCTACATTGTTCTTGGTTTGCTCATTTTAGGAAAAAAAAAAAAGTCCTCCTATAGACCAGTGTTAAGGAGTCCTATACTCTTTCTCTTCTTCAGCTTTTCAGGCCAAGCCCGAGGATGACTTCTCAGGCTCCCTTCCCACCCTTTCTCTCACAAGAAAGGCTGAAAGCCATCTGTTTGACTGCTCCCAGATGACAGCAGCCTGACGCAAAAGGCACGGCCTGGGTTCACTTACCCCATAAATCTTCCTACTTGGTTTGAGGCTTTACATGAAGAACCCCTGCCCTTGATATAGCATCCTGTCAACCTCTCCAACTCTAGAGGCCTTCCTTTTTTTTCATTCCAGTTTTGTTGAGATTTAATTGATGTACAGCACCATATAAGTTGAAGGTGTACAGAATAATGATCTGATTTTCATATATCATGGAGTGATTATCGCTGCAAGTTTAATGAATATCTGTCATCTCATACAGATACACAATTAAAGAAATAGAAATTTTCTTCCTGTGATGACAGCTCTCAGGATTTACTTGCTTAACAACTTTCATATGTAACATACAGCACTGTTCATTATATTTATCATGTTCTATGTGATAGCTCAGTTGGTAAAGAATCCACCTGCAATGCAGGAGACCCCAGTTTGATTCCTGGGTCAGGAAGATCTGCTGGAGAAGGGATAGGCTACCCACTCCAGTATTCTTGGGCTTCCCCGGTGGCTCAGCTGGTAAAGAATCTGCCTGCAATGTGGGAGACCTGGGTTCGATCCCTGGATTGGGAAGATACCCTGGAGAAGGGAAAGGCTACCCACTCCAGTATTCTGGCCTAGAGAATTCCATAGACTGTATAGTCCATGGGGTTGCAAAGAGTCAGACATGACTGAGCAACTTTCACTTGCACTTTTCATGTTAAATCCCTAGTACTTATTTATCTTATAACTGGAAGTTTGTACCTTTTGATTGCCTTTTTCCAACTCCCTCTCCCACTCCCACCTCTGGTAATCACAAATCTGATCTCCATTTCCAACAGTTTGTTTTTTGAAGTATAAACTGACCTATGTTAGTTCCTGTTACACAACATAGTGATTTGATATTTGTATACATTTCAAAATGATCATCACAATGAGTCTAGTTATCATCTGTCATCATACAAAGGTCTTATGGTTATTGACTATACTCCTCACGCTGTACGTTTCATCCCCACGACTCATGTATTTTGCAGCTGGAAGTCGGTAGCTTTTAATCTCCCTCGCCTATTTATTTCCTTGCCTGGCTCTCTCCCCTCAGACAAACATCTCCTGTTCTCTGGATCTATAACTCCAGAGTCCCTTCCAGACTGACTTTTCAGAGTGCTCAGGACAGAACATGCAAGGATGAGCGCTTCCATCCAGGTGACGGAATCCCAGGTCTCTGGGCCTCTTTTCTACCAATGTTTCTGATCATCACTACCAATTCACCACTGATACCAGAATACTTCCTGTCCCAATAGCTAACATACCTGAATGCCCATGTCAGTTATCTCAAGAGAAAACAGACACAATCTGTTTCTTCAACAACCACTCTCATTCTTTTCTTGCCAACAGTACCACTCAAAAACAACCACAGTGTTTTCTGAAGCAATCTCAAAGCAATTTGCAGCTTCTGGATCCAGTAATGCAGGAGCAGTTTGTGTTCAACTAACCTTCACACAGATATCAAATATAAACTCTGGACAAAATATATGAAACAACTATTTGAAGGTCCTGGAGGGCAAACAAAAGCTGTAGGGGAAACTGGAAGGGATCTGACCCTTGAAAGACAAGAACTGCACTGGGTAAAAAAAAAAAAAAATCCTTGTTTAAATGGACTTTCCCTTTGAAAGTGCACTCTCCAGTCTGGGCAGTGACTGAGCACCTAGAATTCAAGCAGAAAGATGTAGTTTTATTGGTTTGAGGACAAATTTGGGGCTGCCAGAGTCACTAAAAATAGACCAGGAGAAATCCTGGGAAGGAGGGAGCCCCAAATCTGCATATGAACTCCCCTAAAATCCTTTAGTCAATACCTGAACTACACATCCATGGAGAAGACTCCAAGAAACTTGGTGAAAAGCAATTGCAGTAGGGCTTTTAAAAAAATGAATGAAGGTAATATTTCAGCTGCTGCAGCCTGTAGGCAAGACACAGATTGGAATACGAGTTTCAAGTTAAAGGTATTTGGTACACACCTCGGGGTTTTCCACTGATACTCCAGAAAAACCACACCTTAGGAGTAAACTCTATGTCCTGGGTCTATGGTATTTGCTCTGGGATTAAGGCCAAAACCAAAATAGACCTGACCTAGCACAGACTAAAACCAGTCTTCATAAATTCAAGGTGATCTGCAAATAATTAAACTGCCTGCTCAAACAAAAATCAAAACTTTCCAAAGAAAGATAACATAACCCAGAGTTTCTAGGCTTTATTATCCACGACATCCTGCATACCAAAAAAACTACTTGACATGTGAAGAAACATGAAAACATGACCTATAGCCAAAAGTAAAAACAATAAAAACTGACCCCAAGATGACCCAGATACTGGAATTAACAGACAACGGTTTTAAAACAGCTATTATAATAAATATGTTCAAGGATTTAAAAGATGCTTTAATGAATGAACGAATGGGAAATCTAATAAAGAAACAGAAGCTATGGAAAAAAAAAAATGGAAATGTGGAATTTAAAAGTTCAGTATCTGACATGAAAAGTTCAAATTGGAGACAGCAGAAGAAATAATCAGTGAACTTGAAGACAGATCAATAGAAAATACCCAATTTGAAAAACAAAAAGATAAAGGAAAGAGGAAAATAAACCATGCTTCAGGGACAAAAAACACAGGACAAACCTATGGGACAATAGCAAGCAGTTTAACAAACAGGCAACTGGAGTCCCAGCAAGGAGAGAGGAAATGGGGCAGAAAAGATATTGGAAATAGTAATGGTCTAAAATTCTCCAACCTGGTGAGACATACTGATTTACTAAATCTACAAACTGCAGCAAATTTCAAGCAGAATAAATACAAAGCCAATCGCCTAGGCACATCAAAGTCAAACTATGGAATCCAAAGATAAAAAGAAAGCCTTTAATACAATCAGAGGGAGGAGAAAAGACTTACATAATGGAGAACAATCATCAGAAACAATGAAGGCAAAGGAATGACAACCTTTAGTGTTGAAAGCAAAAACAATTCTCAATTCAGAATTCTGTACTGATAAAAAAGATCCTTCAAAAATGAGGGTAAGATAAAAATATTTTTAGTAGAGCAAATAGAGAAGTTGTTCTTGGCAAACCCGTACTAAGAGAAGTTCTTCAGGCTAAACAGAATGACACTGTTGCAGTGAAAAGGGAAAAAGAAGAACCAGTTTTTCTTTCTTTTCTTTCCCTTTCCTGAGAACATAGATAAAAAGAACACCGAATAGGCCTCATCACTTCTAATTTTTACTCTAGCTATTTCTAATCTTTAGTTGGTAACTAAATTTGTTTACTTCACAACTACCTGACTCTAGGTAAGTTACACCCTGCACCCTTTAACTCCTGCTAATTTCATCCTGTGCCTTCATCCGGTTCCCTTCAGACCACCCCTTGTAGCTCTTTGCGTTTCAGAAAGGAGGCTGCAGTGGAATAAACCGGAGACAAACGGACCCATTTCCAGGATTGCCAGACCCAATTACCGGGCAACCTGACGCCAGCTACGGCTGTTCTACAGCAAGGCAAGAAGAAGAATGTTAGATTCTTACTACTTTGTCTCTTATCCCTTAGCCCAGACTGTGAGCCCTACCTATGGGGAGGGGGAGGGCGGTGGGGGGCGGGGGGCACAGATCGTGAGGCACTAGCCTGCAGTGTTCTCCCCGCCACCGGCTGTGGATTAAAGCCATCTTTCTATTTCCTCCAAACCCTGTCTCTGTATTTTTTAATTCAGCTTTGGTGGGCAGAGAAAGCCAAGGTTTTGGTCGTATCAACACTTAGATGGAAATCTGCATCTACAGGAGGAAATGAACAATTATAAAGGTAAGGATTTATTATATATATATTGGTGCTCAGTCAAGTCCAGCTCTTTGCAGCCCTAGGGACTATGTAGCCTGCCAGGCTCCTCTGTTCATGGAATTTTCCAGGCAAGAATACTGGAGTGAGGCATTATTTCCTCCTCCAGGGGATCTTCTCGACCCAGGGAAAGCATCTTGGACTCTTTACCGCTAGTGCCACCTGGGAAGGCCATGTGGGTGAATATAAAAGACTACCTTTTTTCCTTAATTTCTCTAAGTGGCAACTGTGTCAAATGGCAACTGTATTGCAGGGTTTATAAAGTACGCAATTTTTTTAAAGTATGACATTACTAGTACAGAGAATAAAGGGACAAATGGATTTATTCTGTCACAAGGGTCTCGCATGTCATGTGAAGTGATATAATACTATCTAGCCAGTGATAAGGATGCATAGTCTAATTCCTAGAGCAACCACTAAAAAAATAGTTCAAAAAGCTACACCTGAAAAGCCAACGGAGAGATTAAAATGGAATATAAAAGCAATCAGCCAAATACAATGACATAATTCTCTATTACACTGGGTAAAGGCATGTGACCAGAAATGTTTCAGTCTATTGCCAGTGACATTCAACATTAGGCAGAACCCTTTTCCTGTAAAGTATCATTATTAAAAGAATATTTTACGACAATCCTGCTCCTTTTCAGTAATTATTGACATGCTACATAATGAGAAGAAATCTAGCCTAGCTAATGATTTCAATGAGGCTTTCCGACCACAATCCTATGGTTCCCGAGCAGATCAGACGTTCCATATTCACAGCCCAGCCTTTCCATCTCTTTGCCTCTCTTAAATCCTGGCTTTCCCCCATAGACTTCATTACTCTTGCAGCTCTTTCAGGTAGGGCCAGCTCATTCTTCAAAACCCCCTCAGGGTCCCAAGATAACCCTCCCATCTCACTCCCCAAAGTTCCTCTAGACCATTGCGCTTTCAAATTACTACAGAACATTTCCTTTGAAACTCATATTGTTCAACTATATCACTTCTCTTCCCTTCTTCATTCCTGTCACTAATAATTGCCTGAGAGCACATTGAGCAAAAATGTGGGCGTTCCTGGGCCACAACCAGCCCCACTGATGTTCAGATGTAAAGTCAATGCTCACATGAACAATCTAATGTGCAACATCTAATTAGCAACAATCTAATGTGCAACAATCTAATTAGCAACATCTAATGCTTGGCTTCACAGTTCCTGGACCCTTTAAATGCCAATGACCTTGCTACTTTCCCAAATTCGTTATCACCTGAAACTGCTCCAATGTGAAATATCTAGCCTTCTCCTCCCTCTGGATCTAGGAACTTCCTTCTTGGTTTCTCTCCCTTCCCTATCAACCCAGCTCACTGCCATGGTCCTGATGGTGTTCATGGCCTCCATGTCCCCTAGAACTGCCCCAAACCTGGATCAAGCCAACATTCTGCCTTCACTGTGTCAATACTGTGCTGGGGGTATTGGAGGGACAGGCACAACCATGCAAACAAAGGCTTCAGAAGCTCAAACTCTGCCTTCTCTCAGATGGGTCCCACCTGGGCTCCCTGCTTCCAGACTCTCCTTTCTCTAATCTATATACTCCACCTATGCACAGGTCCCTAGGAGTTCCAGAGAGTTCCAGATGAAGATGAGAAGCTAGCTCTCAATCAGGAGCCAAATCTATACAAGCATTTCAGATACACTGCCTGATAAGAACTCCAAGAAAGAAATCTGAAAATCCAAGGCCTAGTAACTTGGCTGTGAATTCTCACTACAAGGAAGTATTCACTTTCATATCTATTTTGAATTCATAATTTTCAATTATATTTCTTAAAGAACGTCTCTAAATTGTCTAAGTCTCAGGACTACAAAACCTGGATCCATCCTTGACCAATTATTGTCAGTGTACTCTTTCTAAAATGCAAATCTGATTGTATCTCTTCTCAGCTTCAGATCACACATTTGCACCTAGAAATAATGAAGGGTCCCTGCGCCATAGAAAAGAATCAGAAGCTCTTTCTATATGCTCCTCTTAGAGACTCCAGAATGTATGATATTAATATATGCTGGTCACTCCCACACCTATTAACACTCATTTCCAACTTTCTCCCTTAAGCTCCAGACCAAATTTTCAACTGTTTACTCAGCAGCTCTCTTTGAAAATCCTGAAGGCGATTCACATTCAACAGGCCCAAAATTAAAATAATCATCTCTTTTTGCTCCCCCTACTGCTGAGACTTAAATTCTCGGTCTTAGAAAGATCATTATCCATTCAGCCTTCTCAGCTACACATGGAGTCCACACAAGACCTGCCTTCCCCTCCTACCTCCAACAGCCAATCTGTTACCACCTCTTACCCATCTTCCTTGAAAAATGCCTCTGAGCACTGTCCTGGCCTATTCACCTCTCTGCCAGTCTTTAATTTTTGTTTCCCAGAGTAGGGTACACATGCCAATGGTGTAAGCAAGATGACTGGGGGTGGTACACAGACGTGCCTCTTAAAAATTGCCACGTGTGGAACTTCCCTGGTGGTCCTGTGGTAAAGAATCGGCCTTCCAATGTAGGGGACGAGGGTTCGATCCCTGGTCAGGGAACTAAGATCCTACATGCTGGGGGGGCAACTAAGCTCACACACTGCAACTAGAGTCCACACACTACAACTATGGAAGCCTGTGCCGCAGCTAGAGAGAGCCTGTGCACCACAGTGAAGACCCGGCATAGCCGAAAAACAACAACGAAACACACAGCCATGTGTGCATTTTAATACGTATTGGAAAAAAATATAGCTTTCACAAACGGCACTTTCCGTTCAAAAATAAATGTCTTTAAATATAAACAGGGAGCTGATTTAAAGAAAATTGTTAACACTCATGCTAGTGGTATGTGAATACCCAAACTACCAGAACAGTCTGGGAATGCCTGAAGTTTGGGAACCCTGCCTGCTTCATGGCTCATCATCTCAGGAGGAGATGCTCCAACTGCCTCCCTCCCACCAGACTCCCTGCCAACAAGCCCTCCCCCTCTAAACTATCCTCCACGTAGCTGCCAGACTCACCTTCCTAGAAAACGAAGTCAGCAACATCATTTCCTGCTTTAAAAATCTTTGTGGAATCCCCACAACATACAAAATAAACCAAACCCCTCCACTTGGAATGCCAGGCCTTCATTCCTAAGACACTGAGTTGTTTGCTGTGTGTTGGAAACACCAGGCCCCTGAGAGACACGGGTCTTGGTATAGCTTTTTCTGCTGCCCTTCTTTCTCACTGGAAAAATCTCTCCTCATTTACTGCAACCCACCTCCCAGGTCACCTCCTTCGGGACACCTTTCCTAAGTCCCAGGCAAGGGCAGTTGCTCCTTCCATGCTCCCACTGATGCCACTTAACTATGTTATAATTCTTTTGTCTGCAGAAAAACCAGAGATCAAATTGCAAACATCCACTGGATCATAGAAAAAGCAAGGGATGTCCAGAAAAACATCTACTTCTGTTTCATTGATCACATTAAAGCCTTGGACTATGTGGATCACAGCCAAGTATACAGACTTTTCTTAAAGAAATGGGAATACCAGACCACCTTACCTGTCTTCTGGGAAATCTGTATGCAGGTCAAGAAGCAAGTTAAAACTGGACATGGAACAACAAACTGGTTCAAAATTGGGCAAGGAGTACGTCAAGGCTGCATATTGTCACCTGTTTTCTTAATTTCTATGCACAGTACATCATGCAAAATACCAGACTGGATGAGGCTCAAGCTAGAATCAAGATTGCAGGGAGAAATATCAATAAGCTCAGATATTCAGATGACACCTCCCTAATGGCACAAAGCAAAGAGGAACTAAAGAGCCTCTTGATGAAGGTGAAAGAGGAGAGTGAAAAAGTTGGCTTAAAGCTCAACATTCAGAAAACTAAGATCATGGCATCCAGTCCCATCACTTCATCACAAATAGATGGGGAAACAATGGAAACAGTGAGAGACTTTAT
The DNA here is from genome assembly GCF_055505025.1 of Bos grunniens. NCBI lineage: Eukaryota > Metazoa > Chordata > Mammalia > Artiodactyla > Bovidae > Bos > Bos grunniens. Next base: position 15,990,928 of record NC_141174.1, read on the forward strand.
TTTCTTGAGCTCCAAAATCCTGCAGATGGTGACTGCAGCCATGAAATTAAAAGACACTTGCTCCTTGGAAGAAAAGCTATGACAAACCTAGACAGTATATTAAAAAGCAGATATATCACTTTGCTGACAAAGATCCATATAGTCAAAGCTATGGTTTTTCCAGTAGTCATGTATGGATGTGAGAGTTGGACCATAAAGAAAGCCGAGCGCCGAAGAACTGATGCTTCTGAACTGTGGTGTTGGAGAAGACTCTTGAGAGTCCCTTGGACCACAAGGAGATCAAACCAGTCAATCCTAAAGGAAAGCAACACTGAATATTCATTGGAAGGATTGATGCTGAAGCTCTAGTACTTTGGCCATGTGATGTAAAGAGTTGACTCACTGGAAAAGACCCTGATGCTGGGAAAGACTGAGGGTAGGAGAAGGGGGTGACAGAGGATGAAATGGTTGGATGGCATCATCAACTCAATGGACATGAGTTTGAGCAAAATCTGGGAGATAGTGAAGGACAAGGAAGTCTGGTGTGCTACAGTCCACGAGGTTGCAAAGAGTCAGACACAACTGAGCAACTGAACAAAAGTTTGTGGTCTATATAACTAGGTATGGAGTTATCATACTCATTTTTGCATTGGAAAGTGTATATGAAATGTACAAATAATAAGTGAATAAATGAATGAAAGGATAAAGTGCTCTTATAAATACATCAATAAAAATATGTAAGAATGGATGGGCAAAAGGCGGTGGTATAGGGGATGGAGTTCTCTGTTATCACTGGTAAAGAATGAAAAACAGGAAGAGACAGGAAAAAGAGAAAGAAGAGGGAAAAAGGGAGAAGCAGAGGAATGCTCAATAACAGAAGAAAAGGAGAAAAAAGATCTGGGAAGGAGATGGGAGTGTCATAATTATTCATGCAATTCTTTCAACAATATTTGAGAACCTACCTGGTGTGGGGCGTGTGGGACTGCATCAGGTGCACGCCGCCCCTCTCTGACTGCTTCCCTGTGAGTACAGGGAAGCCTCAGTTGCTCAATCAAATAGATCCTGCTCCAGAGGGAGGGTCTGGTCTTCCTGGACCCTCTTAGGGGCATGAATCGCTCTTGACCCCTGAGTCCTTGACCCTCTCTCTTATCTTGGTTCTGGACGCCAAAGGGACCTGCTGTTGCCCTCTCCCCTCTGGCCATCCTCCTCGGTCTCCTCTTGTGAGCTTTTCTTTGGCTATGTGTGGCTTAAATGTGGGTGTTCCTCGGGTTCTACTGACTCCCCTTTAACTAGAGTTGGGTTCTCATTTACCACCTTAATAGCAATGACTCCCAAACCTTTGGCTCCAGCTCGGAGCCCAGTCCAAAGCACAGGTCCCATAGTCAAAGCCTCCTGACTGACCTCCAGCTAGTGGTCTCACAGGCCCCTCAAACTAACTTTATCCCTGAACTGAACGCATCACCCCCCCACACACACCTGGGCCCCATTCACTGGACTGGGGACCTACAAGGTGCAGCTCATGGGAGCAGAACAGGAACTCCTGGAAAGAGTAGGTAGTGAGGGAGACGCACCTGAACAATGACAAAGACATACAGTGACAAGCTGCAGGTGAGGTGATAGAGGAAATGTAGGAAACTAAAAAAAAAAAAAGTACTATGAGAGAGTACAATACAGGGCGCTAATTTAAATAAGAATATTCTCATTTAAATAAAAGGATATTCAAGCTGAACCCTTCGAAGACCTTGGAGTTGATAGGGACAGAGTGGAGGGACAATGTAGGTGATTAGTTAATCCCACTAGGAGATTATAAATTAAAAAAAAAAAAGGCAAAAAAAACAGGAGACCCCAGCAAGTTAATGATGACTCAGAAGAACAGGTTTGCTTAAGCACAAAACCATGCAGCCGAAGCACGGGACATGCTCCAAAACAATACAACAATGGCATGAAAGCCACATTCTGCCCAGTAAGCTCAGTGAGTTAATGATCCCTAGGACATGCTCTCTGCAAACATGAAAAACAGCACTTTGTGGACCCTGCTTGACTGTGTAGGGGCCAACAAAGCCCCCTGCTCGACCTGGAGGAGGAGCTGATAAGGGAAGCAGGACATCTACTCAGGAATGACAAAGAAGTTCTTTTCCCTCTCCCCACTTTTTGTTTGACTGAATTGTAGCCCAGTATGATTCTCAGGGCACAGCATCCTCTCACCAGCCCGCCTGTAAGTCTCTCAAGTGTCCTAGCCTAATAAATTACTTATTATCCACCACTTTGCACTTGCTGAATTCTTCTCTGAGACATGAAAGACTACGGTACTGGAGCTCTTTGGAACCCCGCAAACACCACCAAATGGTTTCAGAGTCAGCCCAGCAAAGAGTCTAGATAAGTATTTCAGAGAATTATCCTATGGAATTACAGTACTCTAGGGAACTAGAATCATATAGCAAAGTAAAGACTCCCTGTGACTGCCACAAGGAAGCAGGTGTGAGATGGGGGTAGAGACACAGGAAGGCCCAAATCACAAAGGGGCAAAGCATTTGGGATTGTTCGCCCTGAGGGCAATGGGTGTCCTTGAAATGGCTCTGAGTATGAAATGAATTATGTACATTTTATAAGACCACTGCAGCTGACCTACAGGAGAACAAGAAAGTTCAGTTTAGTTGCTAAGACGTGTCTGACTTTGCGACCTCATGGACTGCAGCACACTAGGCCTCCCTGTCCATCACCAACTCCCAGAGTTTACTCAAACTCATGTCCATTGAGTCGCTGATGCCATCTAACCATTGCATCCTTTCACCCTAAAAGGAGAGACCAGTCATGAGGCAAATGACTCAGTCCAGGAGAGTTTATAGTGGCTTAAGTTTGAGCAAGCTCCAGGAGTTGGTAATGGACAGGGAAGCCTGGCATGCTGCGGTCCATGGGGTTGCAAAGAGTTGAACATGACTGAGCAACTGAACAGAACCCATTTCTTTACTTCTCAATTTATTTTTTCCTACCAGAATGCTAAGTACACTCAAAGATTCTCAGAAGTCTGCTCTGGGAACTTTGCTTGAAATATTAAGTCAATTTTCATTACAACAAAAGTATTATTACCATGAAAATTTTCATGTACAAAAAAAGAAAAAGAAAATCTCTTAACATAAGTCAGTAGTCTACTCCTTCAAGGAGTCAAACCAAATTCCAATATTACAGTAGAGTGAGACCCACAGCAAACAGGTCAGATGTGACTGAGAAATGGATTATTTCCTGCCACATCAGTAAACAGGATGTCACAGTCATCAATGATAACTGCGCAACCCTCCAATACTGAAGGCAGGAGGGGAAGGGGACGACAGAAGATGAGATGGCTCGATGGCATCACAGACTCCATGGACATGAGTCTGAGTGAACTCCGGGAGCTGGTGATGGACAGGGAGGCCTGGCGTGCTGCAGTCCACGGGGTTGCAGAGTCAGATGCGACTCAGCGACTGAACTGAACTGACTGAATATGAGCTGGTGAGCCCTAAAGGCACTCAAGAAGAACACCTGCAACGTAGCAGCCATCAGACTGCAGCCACTCCCTACGGTGAGGAAGCTCCAGATATCAAAAAACACAGGATGCTGGCCCCAGATAGCTGAGATGCATATGAAAGGAATGATTTCAGTGAGCCCAGACTCTTGCATCTTCCCATACATAGAAAAGCACTAAATTCCTTAACTTGGGTTATCTGGTTTTGATTAATAAAAATTTTTGATGTTCAGATTCCCTGCCCTTTGTTGCAAAACTTCTATATAACCTGGCTCCTCCACTTGGCTCCTTGGAGCCCTGTCTCAGGGCTACTTAAATGCTGCCTCCCAGGCTTAAGCCCTAAAAATTCCTGCCAAACAAACTATAACTTTTTAGGTTGTGACTGAACTTTTAGGTTGCGACTATTTTTTAAGTTGATTCGACCTATGTTTGACAATCATGTATATGCAAATTAGGAATGCTGAGAAGAAAAAGACAAGGGTTCTCATCTTTCTTGAGGCAACAAAGTAGTAAGAGGTCACAGGCACTAAGCCCTTCCTTATAAAGAATGAGCCAGAAGAGTTTCCAAGCCATCAATACTATACTTAAGCACATCTCAAAAGTTCAGACAACATACATGCATAGGGAGAGAAGTGCAATGGCTACATTGAAGATGCATCAATGAACAAGAAACATTGAAAAATATTGAAATGTCAGAATCTAAATCTCATGATATTGCCAATTATTTCAGTGTCAAACAAGAAATGCTGGCCTTATATGGTTCATTTTCAAAAAAGGCAAGGGGGCTATTTTTTGAATACTGGAAAAACGTGACATTGCTTGCAAAAGTCACTGAGGACCACCACTCCATTGCCTGAATGGTCAACTGCTCCACTAACAAATCTGATGTGCCATGCTCTCCCTCATCTCCAAAACCTGGCATGTGCTCATGCCTCTACTTGAAGTATTCTCCCTTCCTTGGCCCACTCTGGCCCACCCCTTCCCTTGGCTAACTTCTACTCATCCTTCAAGTCTCAACTCAAACACGATTTTTTCCTAGACCACCTTTCCAGATGTCCCTAAGAGTAAAAGGGTTCAGTGATAGCATTCCCATATCCTTCTGTGTTCACCCCAACCTGTCAGTTAGTTCTCTGCAGCTCTGAGAGGAAGGTTCTAAGTGGACTGGGAGCATGTCTGGTTTATCACCATACTGCCAGCTTCAAGCCTGGCACACAGAAAGCTCTCAATCAAGTTTCATAAGTGAATGAATGAAGAAATGAATGGATGTCACCCTCTACTCCAAGGTCACTGAGATCACCAAGGTCATTCCTGCCCTCTTCATTTTCAACCCATGTGCCCCAGAACAACAAAATGATGTTAAGTCAGCAATTAAGGATCATTCTTTGAAAAGACCGCCAACCTTTAGACAGAGGCCCGGGTTGTGAAAAGAAGATGAAAAGGTATTAGCAAATAAGAAAATCTCTGTATCATGAACAGAACTGCATCTGAGGATAAACTGAGAATACTTTTTAATTCTCATCAGTTCAGTTCAGTCACTCAGTCGTGTCCAACTCTTTGCGACCCCATGAACCAGGCCTCCCTGTCCATCACCAACTCCCAGAGTTTACCCAAACTCATGTCCATTGAGTTGGTGATGCCATCCAGCCATCTCATCCTCTGTCATCCCCTTCTCCTCCTGCCCTCAATCTTTCCCAGCATTAGGGTCTTTTCAAATGAGTCAGCTCTTCACATCAGGTAGCCAAAGTATTGGAGTTTCAGCTTCAACATCAGTCCTTCCAATGAACACCCAGGACTGATCTCCTAACTTTAGGATTGACTGGTTGGATCTCCTTGCTGTCCAAGGAATTTTCAAGAGTCTTCTCCAAGACCACAGTTCAAAAGCATCAATTCCTTGGGGCTCAGCTTTCTTTATAGTCCAACTCTCAAATCCATAGCCTTGACTAGAAAGGAAAAACCATACCCTTGACTAGATGGACCTTTGTTGGCAAAGTAATGTCTCTGCTTCTTAATATGACACAAATAATGACAATAATAGTTAGCATGTGGCAAGCACTGTCCTAAGAGCTTTTTACATTCTCTTATTTAATCTACCAGCAACCATAGAAGATAGTTATTACTATCAGCTCCATTCAGCAGATGAGGAACAGGCTCAGAGTGGTTAAGCAAACTGTCCAGGATAGACACTGAGGAATTGGCAGAGCTGAGATTAAAGATAAAATGATCATTGTTTCTACTTCTCAGGTTGTACAGATAGTAACAATAGCTAACTTATTGGAGCACTGAGCTAAATAAACTGTCCCATGTAGTTCTGACTTAACCCTCCCCATAGGAAAGGGAAGGAATTTTAGGTGCTCTTCAAGCACCACCTTTCTGAACGAAGCCAGTTTTACACATAGTTGAAGGAAACATCTACTTCTGCTTTATTTACTACACCAAAGCCTTTGACTGTGTGGTTCACAACAAACTGTGGAAAATTCCTAAAGAGATGGTAATACCAGACCACCTTACTTGCCTCCTGAGAAATCTGTATACAGGTCAAGAAGCAACAGTTAGAACTGGACATGGAACAACGGATTGGTTTCATATTAGGAAAGGAGTACGCCAAGACTGCATATTGTCACCCTGCTTATTTAACTTCTGTGCAGAGTACATCATGTGAAATGCTGGGCTGGATGAAGCACAGGCTGGAATCAAGACTGCTGAGATAAATATCAATAACCTCAGATATGCAGATGACACCATCCTTATGGCAGAAAGCGAAGAAGAACTAAAGAGCCTCTTGATGAAAGTGAAAGAGGAGAGTGAAAAAGCTGGCTTAAAACTGTACATTCAAAACACCAAGATCATGGCATTCAGTCCCATCACTTCATCACAAATAGACAGGGAAACAATGGAAACAGTGAGAGACTTTATTTTCTTGGGCTCCAAAATCACTGCAGATGGTGACTGCAGCCATGAAATTAAAAGACGCTTGTTCCTGGATGCTTGGGGCTAGTGCACTGGGACGACCCAGAGGGATGGTATGGGGAGGGAGGAGGGAGGAGGGTTCAGGATGGGGAACACATGTATACCTGTGGCGGATTCATTTTGGTATTTGGCAAAACTAATACAATTATGTAAAGTTTAAAAAAAAAAAAAAAAGACGCTTGTTCCTTGGAAGAAAAGCTATGACCAACCTAGAGAGCATATTTAAAAGCAGAGACATTACTTTGGTGACAAAGGTCCATCTAGTCAAAGCTATGGTTTTCCCAGGAGTCATGTACGGCTGTGAGAGTTGGACCATAAAGAAAGATGAGCACCAAAAAACTGATACTTTTGAACTGTGGTGTTGGATAAGATTCTTGAGAGTCCCTTGGACTGCAAGATCCAACCAGTCCATCCTAAAGGAAATCAGTCCTGAATATTCATTGGAAGGACTGATGCTGAAGCTGAAACTCCAATACTTTTGCCACCTGATGTGAAGAACTGACTCATTAGAAAAGACCCTGATGCTGAGAAAGATTGAAGGCGGGAGGAGAAGGGGATGACAGAGGATGAGATGGTTGGATGGCGTCACCGACTCGATGGACTTGAGTTTGAGCAAGCTCCAGGAGTTGGTGAGGGACAGGGAAGCCTGGCGTGCTGCAGTCCATGAGTTCGAAAAGAGCGACTGGACTGAACTAAGCAGGAGGCGTGCGGCAGTGCCCTGGAGCATTGACAGAGCCCGAGGAAGCGCTGTAGGGGAATCGTGAATGCTGTTCCCAACCGGGTGATCTACCCCCGGGGATGATGTTCCCGCCTACACAGTGAGCAGCCCCAGGGATGGGTCGGTGAAGCACACGGGCCCATCTCCGAGGGAGAGTTCAAAAGTCAGGCATACGGAACGTGACCTGAAGACAAGGGTGGAAAACACATTCCTTGTGAACGGGTCCACGGTGGATTCCCCTGTATTCCTCTCTGAACGACATTGTCAGAAGCATCATTCAACCCAGCCTGTTGGAGAGGGACTACGAAAAAGGCTGAAAAATGTGACTAATCTAGGAAAGTTATTTTTGTGAGAAAGAAGAAAAAATGTCACCAAAAAGGGTCAGCAGATAACCCTAGCTGGGCTGAAAATAACTGCCTGCTGGCAGACCAGTGAGGAATAGGCGGAGGGCAAGAGACGTAATACAATTTGCCAGGGGAGCTCCAGCTGAGAGGAGCTGCTGGGGGATGAGGAAACTGGCCTAATTTGGGAACATGAGCCCAGCAGCATTGCTCAGATTCCTGCAAGAGAATCTGGCTGAATTTCAGTTCTGCGTCCTGAGAGGAGCACCAGAGGGATGGTGGCCGCGGGGGGGCGGGGAGGGGGGCCCCCGGAGGAGGAAGAGAAAAGAGAACAGCTGTGTCTCAAACGCTTTTCCAGACAAGTGGACGAATAAGGATGATCAAGTGAGAACTCACATCCTCACCAAAAGGATTCCAAGAGGAAAACCCAAAAGTCTGTCAGCTCCCTCCAAAAGTCTTTCTCTATACTGGGACGTCTGTGCATCTAACCATCCAGGAGGTAGGAGAAGTGGTGATTAAGCACCTGCCTGGAGGGAGAGAGAGGAGAGTCATATGTTAGCTGAAGGACTGTGGATAGGTCACTCGACTCCTTGAAGGCTCGGTGTCCTCGGAGCTAAAATGAGACCCACTTCAGGAGTGACCACAAGGCTTAAATAGGACAGTGTGTGTAACTGGCAGCTGCTCCAGTGTCAGCTATCATTATTATTATTACAAGGACAATCTGCAAAATGGAAGCTAAGCTACAAACTGGTCTAGACCCAGCTGAGAAATACTCATTGAGAAAACAGGCAAGGGAATCCCCTGGCAGTCCAGTGGTTAGGACTCTGTGTTCTCACTGCTGAGGGCCCACATTCAATCCCTGGTTGGGGAACTAAAATCCCACAGGCCTCACCAGGCAGCCAAAAAAAAAAAAAAATCCCCCCAAACAAAAAACAGGCCAGTCCTGAGAGGTTCTGCCACGAGATTCCTCTTCCCCAACCTCAGTGTACGGCAGTGTCACTTCCCAGGAGAAAGTGTCCAGGTCTTTTCTTGAGGCTGAGTAGGCGCAGTATCATTTGAACTGACACACGGTGAAATTCAGGAACAGAAATCCAGTTTAATGCCCAGGGCTGCTCTTCCAGAGAAAGTTATTCACTACAGATGTGGAGATGCTTATCAGGGCACCAGTTAAAGTGTCCACAGTTGTAACACCAACCTGAATTGCTAACTGAACCATGCATCTAGTGATCTAAGCCTGATTGGTGACAAGTGGCAAACACACACACACACACACACACACACACGAGGGGTGCAGTCATAAACCTTCTAAGTACTTACAACTTCTTGAGAGGTGCCTTTGTGCAGGGACCTTTATGTGCATTACCTAATCCAACAGGACTCTATAGTCAACTCCGAGCTAGTAAAACTACTGAAAGAGCTCATCTTTCTGGTTCATCAGTATGATTAGACAGGTAAATTCTTTAAAATTTTTTAAAAATTTATATGGTTGGCTGCAGTCCATGGGGTTGCTAGAGTCGGACACGACTGAGCGACTTCCCTTTCACTTTTCACTTTCATGCATTGGAGAAGGAAATGGCAACCCACTCCAGTGTTCTTGCCTGGAGAATCCCAGGGATGGGGGAGCCTGGTGGGCTGCTGTCTATGGGGTCGCACAGAGTCGGACACGACTGAAGCGACTTAGCAGCAGCAGCAGCAGATTGACCAAGCAACTAAGGCAATGGCACCCCACTCCAGTACTCTTGCCTGGAAAATCCCACGGACAGAGGGCCTGATGGGCTGCAGTCCACGGAGTCACGAAGAGTCGGACATGACTGAGCAACTTCACTTTCACTTTTCATGTTCATGCATTGGAGAAGGAAATGGCAACCCACTCCGGTGTTCTTGCCTGGGGAATCCCAGGGACAGGGGAGCCTGGTGGGCTGCCGTCTATGGGGTCGCACAGAGTCGGACATGACTAAAGCGACTTAGCAGCAGCAGCAGCAAGCAACTAAAGAGACCCTTCCTCTTCTTTCAGAGAGGGAGGAAGAGTCTAATTACCTGGGCTGAGTCACAGGTACTCTACAGGTAGAAAATCCTGAATGGTTACAGATAAAACAGGAAGAAGGAAAAGGTGGAGAAGGGACAACACTGGCAAGTGCATCGAGTATCTTGGAACTTCGGGGCATACAGATTTTCTCTGAACTCTATACAACCCCAAATTAGAAAACTGGAGAGGAATGTGGATTATTTTTTCTTTTTTTGGCTACTAAAAATAATTCTTTCCTTTTATACCCAAGCCTAGGAGAAAAAAATCTTTGCATACATCTTTTTTAATTGATATGTCATAAATTGCCTACTCAGTGATTCCTCTTCTCCCTAACCCCCCAAACCCCAATGTGATGGGTATGGCAACGTGCCCAGCTGAAAAACTCCTTTGAAATTTAAAGTGGTTTTAAGACCTAGTTCTGACCGATGACATGTAACTAGGAAAGTCTACTTGGTGAAGTCTCTGGCTATCACTTTCCTGTCAAGAAGGCACAGAGTTTCTTGGTAGGACCCTGGACTCTTCCCCCCTTCCCTCTCTCCTCACCTAGACTACAGATCACATCTGTGGGGAATGACCGACTATGATGTCAACAATCACGAGAACGCATTACAAGCTCCAGAGGGCAGAGCGGGCATCCAGAAGGGGAGAGGGCGACCCAGGGCCCTCCCCCGTGACCGTACCTGCCCTGCCCGCCACTGGGCTTCTTGCTGTGAGGAAAACCACTCCCGTCTGCTCCAAGCCCTGCGGCTGAGTTTCTGATGCGTGCAGTCACATTTAATACCCATAGATACATAAGGATACCTGGAAAATCAATCCATCCTAAAAGAGCAGGAGTTTTAAACTCAAATGGAAACAGGAGTCAGGCACATCAGATGTGAGTAAATCTGACCAGGTGTATTCAAGTAAGAAAGCGTGAGCTGGAGAGGGCAGGCCATGTGGAAGCAAGCACCTTAATCAGCTCAGGCCAACTGCTGCCAGGGGGAATGCCAGCCTGGTTTCAAAGAGGAGCCCCAAATCTGGATTTTCACATAAAGTTTCCTAATTTACAAAAGATAACACCCAAGTTTAAAAAGTGCTTAACTCTGTCTGGATCAAAGAAGACTTGACTATAGGCTAAGACTAGCCTGAAGGCCACCAGCTTTCAACCTCAGTAGAGAGGGTTAAGGCACAATAATAGAATACCCAAGCTCTGGAGAGATAATAATATAATGAGCACTTATGTGTCAAACTGGGTTAAGGGCTTACTTTACACATGCTTATCTTGTTTTTTCTTTCTGGCCATCCTATTCAATCCCAAAGAAAGGCGATGCCAAAGAATGTTCAAACTACCACATAATTGCACTCATTTCACATGCTAGCAAGTCAAGTCGGACTCTTTGCGGCCCCATGGACTGTAGTCCTTGGAATTCTCCAGGCCAGAATACTGGAGTTGGTAGCCTATCTCTTCTCCAGCGGATCTTCCCAACCTAGGAACTGAACCGGAGTCTCCTGCATTGCAGGTGGATTCTTTACCAACTGAACTATCAGGGAAGCCCACATGCTAGCAATGTAATGCTCAAAATCCATCACACTAGGCTTCAGCAACACACGAACCAAGAACTTCCAGATGTTCAAGCAGGATTTAGAAAAGGCAGAGGAACCAGAGATCAAATTGCCAACATCTGTTGGATCACAGAAAAAGCAAGAGAATTTCAAAGAAAATCTTCTCCTGCTTCATTGACTACACTAAAGCCTTTGACTGTGTGGATCACAACAAACTGTGGAAAATTCTTAAAGAGATGGAAATAGCAGACCACCTTATCTGCCTCCTGAGAAACCTGTTTTCAGGTCAAGAAGCAACAGTTATAACCGGACATGAAACAACAAACTGGTTAAAAATTGGGAAAGGAGTATGTCAATGCTGTATATTGTCACCTTCCTTATTTAACTTATATGCAGAATACATCATGTGCAATGCGGGGCTGGATAAATCACAAGCTGGAATCAAGATTGCCGGGAGAAATATCAACAATCTCAGATATGCAGATGATACCACCCTAATGGCAGAAAGTGAAGAGGAACTAAAGAGCCTCTTGATGAGGGTGAAAGAGGAGAGTAAAAAAGCTGGCTTAAAACTCAACATTTAAAAAACTAAGATCATGGCATCTGATCCCATCACTTCATGGCAAATAGAAGGGGCAAAAGTGGAATCAGAGACAGATTTTATTTTCTTGGGCTCCAAAATCACTGGGGATGGTGACTGCAGCCACAAAATTAAAACACACTTGCTCCTTGGAAGAAAAGCTATGACAAACCCAGACAGCATATTAAAAAGCAGAGACATCACTTTGCCGACAAAGGTCTGTATAGTCAAAGATATGATTTTTCAAGTAATGTACAGATGTGAGAATTGGGCCATAAAGAAGGCTGAGTGCCAAAGAATTGATGCTTTTGAATTATGGTGCTGGAGTAAACTCTTGAGAGTCCCATGCACAGCAAGCAGATCAAACCAGTCAATCCTAAAGGAAATGAACCCTGAATATTCATTGGAAGGACTGATGCTGTAGCTGATGCAAAGAGTCAACTCACTGGCAAAGACCCTAACGCTGGGAAAGGTTGAAGACAGGAGGAAAAGAGGGTGGCAGAGGATGAGATGGTTGGATGGCATCACCAACTCTATGGACATGAGTTTGAGCAAGATCTGGGAGATGGTGAAGGACAGAGAAGCCTGGTGTGCTATAATCCATGGGGTCAAAGAGTCAGACACAACTTGGCGAATGAACGACAACATTTTACCAATGAGGAAACTGAGGTTTGAAAAGGTTAAGAAACTTGCTGAGCCACTGAGCTAACCTGTGGCACAGACAGGATTCCAGCCCATGGCTGTCCGACCCTGAGGCCTGTGTCCTTGTCCACCCTTTGGGAGGAATGCCCACTGCATCTAGAAAGCAAAAAACCTGCTTCATATTGTTACTCGTCAGCCTGTGGATAAATGAGTAGCAACCCTTGGAAAGACTTCCAGTTCTAAAAGAGACCAGGCTCACATCCTCCTTCTCTGCAGCCCTTCAATAACAAGAGCAAAGCTCTGTCCAAATATTCTTATTCACCACTCACTGAATGAATGAACATTTGTTCTGTGCCTTTAAGTTTATTAAAGTGCTTTTAAACGCATATCTCACTTAATCCTCACATCAACCTGGTGGTGTTGTTACCACTGTTTGACAGATAATGAAACGGAGGATTAGAGAGCTTAGTGGGTTTGTTCAAGATCCAGGCAATTAGCAGAGTCCAGGCTCGAGCCCTGGTCTTTCTGATGCCAAGCCTGTGTTCCCTCTATTTCAGCAGACCGCTGCCAGACTTCCTGTATGAGTTCCCCGCCTGCCACCTCACTTTAAAGTCATCATTTGGGATTTCTCATATGGCCCCGTGTCTAAGACTTCACACTCCCAATGTGAGCCCTGGACAGGGAACTACACCTTGCATGTCCCAGCTGAAAGTTTGCTTGCCATAACTAAAAGATTGCAGCTAAGACCAGGCGCAACAAAATAAATAATATTTTGAAAAATTAATAAAGTAAAAAAATCATCATTTGTTTGAACTAATTACTGCTGCTAAGTCACTTCAGTCATGTCCGACTCTGTGCGACCCCATAGACGGCAGCCCACCAGGCTCCCCCATCCCTGGGATTCTCCAGGCAAGAACACTGGAGTGGGCTGCCATTGCCTTCTCCAATGCATGAAAGTGAAAAGTGAAAGTGAAGTCACTCCGCCGTGTCCGACTCTTAGCGACCCCATGGACTGTAGCCCACCAGGCTCCTCCATCCATGCAATCTTCCAGGCAAGAGTACTGGAGTGGGGTGCCACTGCCTTCTCTGGAACTAATTACTACATGGATCCAAAGTAACTCCAGGACTTCCCTGGTAGTCCAGTGGTTAAGCATCTGCCTGCTAATGCAGGGGACAGGAATTCAATCCCTGCTCCAGGAAGATTCCACATGCCACGGGGCAACTAAGCGCATGGATCACAGCTACTGAGCCTACATGTCGCTCCAGAGACCGTGCTCCGCAACAGGAGAAGCCACTGCAATGAGAAGCCCGCACACTACAGCCAGAGAGCAGCCCCTTGCTCGCTGCAACTAGAGAATGCCCGTGTGCGGCAGCAAAGACCCAGTGCAGCCAAAAATAAAATTAAAAAAATTTTTTAAAAAGTAATTGCAGTATGTCTGACAGCCCCCAGGTACCATATTTATGTTTTCATGAATAGCTTCATCCTAGAATATACTCAGTGAGAGGACAAAAATAAATATATCAAGTAATATATTCAGAACTGGAATGTAAATGGGCACACACACAAGTCTTAGAAATCTAATTTTAGAAAGAATCAGTCAAAAAGTCCCACACAGCACAGTGTGCATCTGGCCTGAGGGAGGCTGCCCACACTGCTTTAAACCTCAATTAACTCAGGGAGAGAAGGAATCCTGGAATTCTTACTGGCATTTTGCTGTCAGAGGCACCAGGTAGGTAAAGAACAGAATGACTTTTCATCATGTTTTCCCAGAAAAAATACTAAGGCCCAGAGTTGTTTTTTTTTTTTTAAAAAGAGTACATGGCTCAGTGGAAATAAGTAGGTATTCCAAAAAGGCTGACATGCTGATAGGTGCATTATTCTGGACTTAGGTGCTCACAGCCCTGACTCTCACCTGAGCTCAGGGGAAGGCAAGTGGGCAAACCTGCCTAGTGACCCCAGCCCGGAAGCTGATCCGGGGTGGGGCCACAAAGGACTTCCCATCAGGACACCTCGGCCCATCTTGGGCTCACTCACCTCGCCACTTAAGGTGGCTCCTCCTTATAACCTCCTCCACAATGGGGTTGGCTTGTAATTAGCCTTCGTGACTGCCAGCGAGCATGCAAATGTAAGTTCCATTACTGTATGGGATTTGTCTCTTGTTCACTGAAATATGCCAAGCCCCTAAAACAGTGCCTGGCACACAGTAAGCATCAATAAATACTTGTTAAATAAATGAATTGATGATCTGGGTGTGGGATGGATCTTCCCTGGCCCACAGGCTGAAGTGGCCAAAGGGCAAGAACAGACGTCCGTTACCCTGGTCACTGGCTGGCTCATCTTCTCTTCACAGACATACACCACTGCAGTTCAAGCTTCTTGAGATCCAGGCTTGGGTCTGGTAGCTCTTCTTTCACTGTCTCCCCTCCACTGTACCCTTTTCACTATGCCTCCAATGTCCCACTACCTGCCACCCCAACCCTGTAACACTCTTCTTCAGCTTCCAAGGGCCCTCATCACACACTATGAACTTCACCCCACTCACCCTCTGCATGCCTGCTCTGTGCCAGGCACTGTGATAAACAAAGGGGATAGGGACTTCCTTGGCGGTCCAGTGGTGACTGGATTCTGCGACTCCACTGCAGGAGGCACAGGTTCGATCCCTGGTCTGGGAACTAAAATCCCAAATGCCAATGCAGCATGGCCAAAAAAAAAAAAAAAAATTGTTTTGTTTTTTTTTAAACACCCCTCGCCTTCCAAAAGGGAACATCTTCTGAGGGAGCCAAGAAGATAAACAATTAGAATACAATACAGTGGGTTGGCCAAAAAGTTCATTTGAGTTTTTCCATGCACTCTTATGGAAAAATCCGAATGAACTTTCTGGCTAATCTAATAAGCTCTATAAAGGAGGCACTATGGTCAAAGTCACAAACTGACAACCTTCAGGCCTAATAGAGCCCATATAGTGATTTAATTATTATAATTAGTCACTGATCTCTAAAAATGTGTTGCTTTTACATAAAATTTCAGACTGCCAGAGTCTCTTGGAAAATCAGAAGAGCTGGCAGTACAGGACCTATACTCTCCAGACATCAGCGGCTGTGACCAGGAAGTGGTTACTCCAAGTGTGGTTACCTGTGGCCTCCACAGTCCCTCCCCGACCTCTCCCTACTGACTTCAGACCATGAGGCCAAGAGTCAGCCGCCAGTTTTTCTGTGTTGGCATGGTTGTTATCTGGGGTCACCTGGGTGGCTCAGTGGTATAGAATTTGCCTGCCAATGTAGGAGAGGCTGGTTCAATCCCTGGGTTGAGAACATCCCTTGGAGAAGGAAATGGCGACCCACTTCAGTATTCTTGCCTGGGAAACACCACGGACAGAAGAGCCTGGTGGGCTACAGTCCGTGGGACTGCAAAGAGTTGGACACAATCTAGCAACTAAACAACAATAAAAAATTGTTATCTGAGAGGGAAACTGCTTCTCTGTACCCGTATTTCTATAATCAGTGAGAAAATAGAAGAGAAACTGAAAGGCCCATGTGGAGTGCTTGAAAGCATGGTAGAGGACTTATTTCTGATGAAAGTGAAGGATATTCCTACTTATGTGATATGTAAGTCAAGTGTGTCTGTCTTGTCCCCAGCATGCTGTGCTCACCTACCTACCCGGTCCATCAGGCCTCCCAGCAGAGCTGCCCTCATAAACCCACTGTAGGCTAATGAGCTGGGCAACTGAGTAGCCATGTTGCATGTTGCCCAGAAACTCACTCTCTAGTGGGCCAGACGCATAAACAGAAAACGAGGGCCTGAAACAGGTACCATGGCAATTGAGAAGTACGAGCCCTAAGTCAGCCTGGAGAAGTGAGGAAAAGCTGACAGTGAGAATTACCCTGAAGCCAGCTCTAGAAAAGGGCAGAAGTTTCTTCACACAGGGCAGAGGAGGGTGAAAAGAAGTCCTGAGTAAACTGCCAAAAATAGTGCTCTGGCATCAAAAGTATTGCTCATCAAGATTACCCACCCTCCGCGGAGAAGCTGGATAAATTCCCACGATTCCAGGCCACTTGGAAAAGCTTCCAAGAAAGCAAGGCCAGTACCAGTACGGGTTCCCTTCCCGCCTGAAAACTGTAGAAAGCGCAGGTCACCACTGAGAACAAAACGTCCACTTGTGTAATTCAACTTTACGTCACCAGCATGCCTCACTGGCTTTTATCTGGCAGGAATAAAAACCCGGATTTTGGCTGGATTTTGAAAGCTCCCAGTCCCTTGCTTCAGTTAACGTACAAAACTTCTTCACTGGGAATATAAAGCAATGCAGAGAAACTAGTCTGGCATCAAAAGAAAACAGCTACTCTTTCATTTCTTGCTAATAGGACAAAGGCTGGGGAAGGGAATTCCCAAATCAATATAGGAGGAAGGCTGACATTAAAGAAAAAGAAAATAATAATATGAAAGGCCAAATCCTTGCTCACTGAGTAACTGCCAACTGTTAAGAGCTGAAAACTTTTTAGCACCCACCTCTGCAGTCAGAGTCAAAGAGGAATTCTTGCCACTGAGATGATTCTCGGCTTGGGTGGACTCCTGTTGAGCTCGGCGCCCCATCTTGGCCCCCTGTAAGGAGAGATGAGAGGTGCTGCTGACTCAAACGTCTCTGAGCCACTATGAGGAAGACATTTCTGCCAAGGTAAGCAAGGACTGGGTTTCTGATGACATGGGGTGGATGGGATTTGAGCAACTCGAACATACTTAGAAAATGTTCCAAACCCTTCAAACAAAAGTGCCCAAAGTCAGTTCTATGTGGTAGGGCAAGAAACCCATGTGTTGATCACTTAGAAAATACTCCAAACCCTTCAAACAAAGTGCCCAAAGTCAGTTCTATATGGTAATAGGAAATTCATGCGTTGATCACAATGTTTTCTTTTAATGGCCATAGAACTATTCTACCCAAAGAAATGCACCTAGAACTTCCTCTAGAATGGACAGGCAGCTCATGCCACAGCTCAGGCAGAGTATGGTCAAGGCTCCCACGTCCCGATGTGGGATTTCAGGAGGGCCTAATTTCAAAGCTGCAGCTTGGCATGAAAATAGTTATCAAAAAGGCTTGGTGGGGGAAGAAATTCCATGGAAACTGAAACCAGAGAAATACAGATAGCATTTCCTTTGACGTATATGCTAATTGGATTTGTACTTACAGACATTAAAGGAAAGCTCTTACAAGAATTTTTTGAGACATCAGCTTTGGGAATCAGAACACTTCAAATTCTGAGTCATCAAAGGAACCATTTGCAGGTGTTTCCCAAAGCCCTCCTAGGGTGGAGGGCTCCATCTGTGTCTCCAATGCCTCGCAGCACATACAAACATTATTTGGGCAGACTGGAGGGTGTTGAAATGTTTATATTTTTCTTTTTTTGCTCTTTAAAAAAATACAGCATTACTGTAAGCATTTTTAGATCTCATCTGATGTAGCTTCATTTGATTTCACAATAATAGGGACTGGGACTGAGGCCATTTTACAAATGGTGTAATTGAGACCCGGGAAAGCAATAAAGTGGCAGATAAACATAAGAGCAAAATCTTCTGCCTTCAAATTCTGAAGGCTTTTTCTGTGCCCTGCTGGAATTTCAGTTCTAAGATGTTCTAAGAACTGACTGCATCAATAAATTGAGAGAAGTTACATGAGAGCTGCATAAAAACCCTCATGTAGTGTTTACACATGAAATTCTAATCAATCATTTAGATTTCAGGAATGACAGAAACAATATTTTGGACAATAAGCAGCTCATTTTCTTCCCAAGGTAGACAATTCTACTCCTTCACCTGTGGCTGCCCTTTTCCATGTATTGGGTATCTGAATATGGCATATTACACGGAGTGATTGTGGTCAAACAAAACTTCAAGGATCTTGTCTCTACTGTTTATAGATGGTTTCTCTAGTATATTTGGCAAGGATTTTAAGGTTTTAAACTTTTGGAAGACCCTGTATAAATCCATAGGAATGACTGGTAGGGAAACTACATTACTACCTGGTTTTATATATTTTAAATGTATGGTCTCTTTATTGCCCATCTTCCTCCACTGAAACATAAGCCCCATGAGGGCAGGGACTTAGTTTTTCTTTTCACTGTTATATTTCTAACACCTAGGACAATCAATGCCTGATACACAGAAGGAGCTCAGTAAATATTTGTTGAAAGAATAAATGAGTAACTACACTCATTTTCTCCCGGCACTAAAAAATACACATATCAAGAAAGGCCTGATGACATAATATTCTCCTTGGTCAGTCAAGCAACCTGCTTCTTTCTAGAACAATTTGCTCCCATTCCTCATATCTCCTCTCTAGCAATTTGGAGGCTATCTGATGTTATTAGGGCACTTCAAGACATGTAGAGATTCCACAGCAGAAACTAAAGACTTGTGGGCCAATCTTTTAGTGACTCTGATCTTCAGTAATTTTAAAGGTAAAAAGGCTTGGTGAGCCCATGATGGATTTAAGACACACACACACTGAACTTGGGTCTTGAATCTAGCTCAGTTATCTATATATATATACGTGCTAAGCCGCTTCAGTTGTGTCAGACTCTTTGAGACCCTATGGACTGTAGCCATTCAGGCTCCTCTGTCCATGGGATTCTCCAGGCAAGAATTCTGGAGTGGGTTGCCATGCCCTCCTCCAGGGGATCTTCCCGACACCGGGCTATAACCTTGGGTAAATCACCTCAGAAGCAACAGCCGCTAACCTCTTCTAATAACTCAGCATATGCCAGTTACTGTGTTAAATGCTTTCCAGGCACATCTCATTTCATCTTCACCTCCTTGAAGGAGACATAAATCTCCATTCTAGAGATAAGGAAATCGATGCAACCCATGCAACAGCTTTACACTCCCTCTGACCTCTGGGCTCCCCATCTCGCTTCCGACCACGCCCTCGATCTTTAAAAATGAGGTAACGCCCACCTCCCCTGGGGATGAGTTGAAAGAAAGGCCCTCCCTAACTCCTTTCCCTCCTTCCACTCCGAAAACAGTACGTTTTTTACTTCAACTCCAGGCATGACATGGTCAAGGGAAAAAGCTCTAGCATGAGTGCAAGTGTGACCCTCGCCAGGGCCCCTCCAGTCACTCTCAGATCTATCTGTCCATCCTTGGGAAGTTGGCAAGTTGGAGCTCCAGAAAGCGGAGAGAAACTGGGAAATTTCCCACCGTTCTCACAGGCCGGCAGGGGAAGGATCTGTTTTCCAGTCTTTGAGAATTTTGAAGAAAGCAAACCCTAGGCCAGCATTGGAGCTCACCGCTGCCCCAGGGGCGGAGCGAGGAAGGCCGCCTCCTCGCCGGCCTCACCCCCGCAAGGCTCAGAGCCTGCTAGCTCCTGGCGCCAGGGACAGGCTGGGCCGAGGCGGCTCAGGAAAGCCAGGGCCGGCGGGGTCGCCCCTCCCCACCCGCTAATTCTTGGCCCCGATCCCCGCCCCGAGTCGGTCCTCACGGAGGTGGCCGGGCCGCGACGCCGCTCCTCGCCTAGATCCAGCAAGTCCTCCATCTCTGCGGCTGCCTGACGTCACTTCCTGGAAACCCAGACGCTCAGTCGCGTCCCTGACGACGGCTCCGCCCTTTCATTCTAGGACTTAAAGGGTCCGCTTCAGTGTTTCCTGGAGTGTATGTGCCATCCTCAAATTTAAACCAAATCTTTCCTAAACCTACCTTTTCTGACATTTGGAAGGAATCTCCACATATTAAATCCTGATGAGGGTGCTCCTGTGGGACAGTGAAAAGTTTTAGTCTTTAGAAACTGCCTACCTCTGTTCAGTTCAGTCATTCAGTCATGTCCTACTCTTTGCAACCCCATGGACTGCACAGCACACCAGGCCTCCCTGTCCATCACCAACTCCCAGAGTTTACTCAGACTCATGTCCACTGAGTCGGTGATTCCATCCAACCATCTCATCCTCTGTCGTCCCCTTCTCCTCCCGCCTTCAATCTTTCCCAGCATCAGGGCCTACATCTGTGTAGATCTGTTCAAATAGGTAAGTTGTAAAGTGCAAAGCACTATTATTAATAGTAGTAACTATTCTCATCCTTTTCATGTGTATAGCTCTTGTCAATGTACAGAGGAACTTCACAGTTATTAGCGCATGGAAAATGCATAACAACTTTGTAGGAGACAAGATAAGTTATACTGTCTCCATTGGATGGACACCCTGAGGGTCAGGTGCTAATAAATGGTTTACGATGCAAAGTGCAATATACTTAATTTCTGCCTTCAAGAAGTTGACAGAGCAGTTGAACCAACACATCAAATATAACTTTCAAAAGTACAGATAACCCCTCCAAGCCCCCATGAAGTGAGCAAAAGTAGTATTTCTATCCAACAATTGAAGACAGTGAGGTACAGAACAGTACCTTGAGGAAAATCACCTGAGTATTAAGCAGCAGAGCCACATGCTTTTCTGACACCAGGTCTTACTGGTGTTTTTCTCTGGCGTGTATTGAGACTGACTGGGTGCCAGCCAGTCTCCTGGGCCAGTAGAGGAAGATGGTCCCCAAATTCCCAGCCTAATGGGACTATCAAGTCTTCATTGACTCTACATGTAAGGTTCCCTACGTCAATAACACTGACCAATCCTTGGTACTGGGGACTCCCAGCTGGGACCCCAGAGCTTGAGTTCATGGCCCTGAAAGTGAAGTGTCCCCAGCATCATCCTAGGGGTAAGGCTTTAGATGGCTTCTCAAAAGCAAAGATGTGTAAGAGGGATTACCAACCCTAAAACTGGAATGTAGGATTTCTTCAATCCCTAATAAATGATTAGGTCCAACCATTTATCCACACGTTTACTGGGTAGGGCTATGTGCTAGCATGCCCGTGACAACAACAGTACTGCCTGGATGTCAGAAGAGTTGAAACCTCATCCTAGCTTGGCAGATACTACCTGTGTAGCCCTGCAGAACTTTCTCAGCTTCCTCCCTTGTAGTGACTCTTAGAGATTACCCCTAAAACCTTTTACTCATGAGTTCTGATTCTCAGTGAGAGTAATACCCTGTTAGATTTTAACCTGAATAAACATTCACTGCCAAAGATCTAAGATGGATGAAATATAGGCTCCAGCGAAGCCCTTGTTCCCTTCTTCCTTGGTGCCAGATGAGGAAGAAGGGATTAATCTTAGGATTTTCCCATTTCTTTTAATTGCTGTCAAACAGTAATCAATATGGAGGCTGCAAATAATAAAGAGCTTTATTGAGGGGGTAGGGGTCTGAAAATTGCAATTCGGGAGACACAGATTCTGGTAAAATCAAGAGTGTTCCAGGAAAGAGGAAGGGAAAGGAGATTACAAAGGCAAAGGCCATGACGCTGTTCTCTGATGCTAGAAAGGAAATATTTGTCTTTAAGGAATCAAGAATTGTTTTAGAGTAAGGGTCTGATGCAAAGAACCGATTCATTGGAAAAGACCCTGATGCTGGGAAAGATTGAGGGCAGGAGGAAAAGGGGCCAACAGAGGTTGAGATGGTTGGATGGCATTACCGACTCAATAGACATGAGTTTGAGCAAGCTCCAGGAGATAGTGAAGGACAGGGAAGCCTGGTGTGCTTTAGTCCATGGGGTCGCAAAGAGTCGGACAGAACTGAGCAACCAAAAAACAAGTGATAAGTAAACAGGCTGTCACAAGTTATTATAAGATAGGGGTCTGATAAGTATCTTGAATTTCTGGCAGATCTTCTGGATGCCTTCATTAGGACAGTGAGTGGACAGAAGGTTAGGTTTTACTCAGGCTGAGACTCGCATAATTCATACTTCCTTAATGGCCTTCTGGTTCCATTTTAGAGAGCTCTTTTAGCAATACTGACTCCATTTCTATTTTCTTTCCACTTTTTATAGCCACATCACCACCACCAGTTTCCAAACCTTCACTCCCACTTCTTCCCCAAATTCCTGAAAGCAAAAGATGCTCACTCTGGGCAGAAAAAAGCCCTGGAATAGTGGCTTCCAAACCTTGCTGAGCACCTGAATCACCAGTGAAGTGTGTTGAAAATACACGTGTCAGAGCCCTGCCCTGTGGACTCTGATTGGTAGAGGTGGTATCCAGAAGGATATAACTTTAATAATTTTCCCTCCCATTTTGCAAGTATTTACTTAAAGGTCTCAGTAAGGCCTTCTCTGATTTTAAATTGCAACAGCCCCTTAACCTGGGCACTCTGTCTTCTCTGGTTTATTTTCCACCATGGCACTTACCTTTTATCACACCACATTATTTACATATGTTAAATCAGTTATTGCCTTCCCCATGGTTCTACCTCCACTTCTAGAATGTAAAGTCCTTAAGGGAATGATTTGGTTGGTTTTTTTCACTGCTGCCTCCACAGAGCCTAGAACAGTGCCTGGCATATAGTAAGTGTCAAAAATATTTTTCAAATGATAGCTGAATTACAGAGGAAATAGAGCATAATATTTAAGTGCACTGGAGGAGGGCATGGCAGCCCACTCCAGTATTCTTGCCTGGAGAATCCCCATAGACAGAGGAGCCTGGTGGGCTACAGTCCACGGGGTCACAAGGAGTTGGAAAGGACTGAGCGACTAAGCACAGCACATTTAAGTGAATAGATGCTGGCAACAGACTTCCTGTGTCCCAATCTCAGTGTTGACTCCCCCTGATTATATGACCTAAAAGTAATTCAAACGCAAGTTACTTTAACCTTTTTACACCTGCTGCTGCTGCTGCTAAGTTGCTTCAGTCGTGTCCGACTCGGCAGCCCATCAGGCTCCCCCGTCCCTGGGATTCTCCAAGCAAGAACACTGGAGTGGGTTGCCATTTCCTTCTCCAATGCATGAAAGTGAAAAGTGAAAGTGAAGTCGCTCAGTCGTGTCCGACTCTTCACGACCCCATGGACTGCAGCCTACCAGGCTCCTCCGTCCACGGGATTTTCCAGGCAAGAATACTGGAGTGGGGTGCCATACACCTAGGATCCCTCATTTCTTATGCAAATAAAAATAATGTCTTCCCAAACCCGAGAGCCCGTATTAAATATCACCTCCACCACTCACAAGCAGTGAAGCCTCTTAAACAGGTCTGTGTCTTCATTTCCTCAACTTAAGCTGATCAACCACAGCCCTGGGGATGCAGAGAACGTTCTTTCCGTTAATGTCCTAGGATCCAGGGTCAGGCAGGCTGGGGCGGAGTGGGATGGGATGGCGGGGAGCAGCACCGATTCCCTGGAAAGCCATCAATTCGGAGATTATCCCGTGTCGGAGCGGGGTGGGGTGGTCGGGGGTGAGCGGGCAGTGGGGTGGAAAGGGCGCTGGCATTGTGGTTTGCCCTCCCGAAACTTTTGGTGAGAAAAGACCTAGAAACTTAGGCTGAGAGAAGGAACGAAGGCAGAGGAAAAACAAAAAACAAAAAAACCCTCCCCTCACCCATCTGGGAAATGGGCTCGGGCCAACTGCTGACTCCGCGCTGGCTGGCGCAGCTCCCCGCGGAACCCTCGGCCGGGGAGGGAGGCCGCGCACATCTGGAGGACATTTCTGCGAGAGCGACGGCGGAGCGGGGCTCGGGGAAGGGAGAGGTGCCCGTGTGCGCACGTGGGGCCCGGAGAGAGAGAGAGAGGCTGTTCCCCAGGGCACCCCGTCTTGTTTCTCCTCGCCCTCTTTCGAGCCCTTCTCCCCAGGTTCCCGGCATGACACACCTCCCCAACCACCCCCGCAGACTCCCCTCAACCAGCCCCTAACCACCCCCCCACCAGCCCTCTCTTCAGCTGCCCCCGCCCTCCAGCTCCCCCCCGCACCCCCCCAGCCCTCCAGCTCCTCCCTCCCCTCCCCCCTCAAGGTCCCTCCCATCCAGCCTCCCCGCATCCAGCCTACCCCCATCCAGCCCTCCAGACCTTCGCGGCTCCGACCCACCGAGCCTCTGTCACTGGCGGTCTCGCCTCGCCAGGGGGCACCCTCGGTCTGCCGGAAAACGCCACCCCTTTTTCAAGGCCCCTGGAGCATCTCCAAGCTTCCGGGAGCCACCCGACTCCACAGTCTTGTCAATGAAGAGTCGGGGCCAGGATAGCTGCGGGGCTGAACCTAACTCCAATCCCGCTCCGAGGCCGGGCGTCAACCTCTCCCACCCCAGCCCCGAGGGGTGGGCACGGCAGCCGTGCCCAGGCCCAAGCCCAGGGTCCTGCCAGGCCGGGGGACGGGGGACTGGGGTAGGGGGGAGCGTCTAGGAGGGAGCAAGAGACCCGCTGAGGAGATGACCGACTGACAGCTGGCGAGAGGGCGAAGGAGTTGGGGGAGAAGGAGGGGAGGGGATTCATCGGCCGTAACTTTCCAGAAAAACAGTCAACGTGTAGCCGGAGTGACTCCAAGGGGCGGGGGGGTAGGGGGGAGGAGAGAAAAAGTTCAGTTACCACGTCGATCGAGAGGGACTCGCAAAGTATTTTTCAAATGGGCTCGGCTTTTCCTGTGCCTGTTTAAAACATTAAAATCGTGCAGCAAAGGAGCCTGCGTGGTGCTCGGGTCCCTCCCCCCACCCACTCCACTCTCCACCTCTCTTCGCCCCCTCCTCGCCGCTCACCACCCACCCCCGCCCCCCGCCCCGGGGCCAGAAACGTCATGGGAGGGAGGTATAAAATTTCAGCAGAGAGAAATAGAGAAAGCAGTGTGTGTGCATGTGAGTGTGTGCGAGAGAGAGAGAGGGGGAGAGGAGCTTGAGCGAGAGGGAGAGGCAGAGAGAAGCTGGAGGGAGAGAAAGGGAGGGAATCCGAAAGCCAAGTCCAAGGGCATGAGCAAGAGAGGCGAGAGATAGGGGAAGAAGCCTGAGAAAGAAGGAATAACAGCTTTCCGGAGGAGGCGTGCAGTGAACTGGCTTCTATTTTATTTGTCTTTTCTTTTTTTTTATTTTTTTAAAGAGAATCAGGGAACAGAAGCAGAGGCCGAGGGAGAAGACGAGGTGCTGGTGACCTGGGCGTCCAAGTGGATTAACTGGGGATGCTCTCCAGGGGCTGTACTCCCCCTGCCTTCCAATTGCAAACATAAGCCCACATCCCAGCCAATGAAGATGAGAGGCAGCGTGAACAAAGTCATTTAGAAAGCCCCCCCCGAGGAAGTGTAAACAAAAGAGAAAGCATGAATGGTGTGCCTGAGAGACAAGTGTGTGTTGCGCTGCGCCCCACCTTGAGCTGGGCCAGCAGCCGCCTAGCCCTGCCTCTCCCCACCTACTCACTGGTGATTTTTATTTTTTAATAATTTTTTTCTCTTTTCTTTTCCATCCTCTTTTCTTACTCTCCTTCAGGGCAAGGCAAGGATTTTGATTTGGGGACCCAGCCATGGTCCTTCTGCTCCTTCTTTAAAATTACCCACTTTCTCCCCATCGCCAAGCGGCGTTTGGCAATATCAGATATCCGCTCTATTTATTTTTACCTAAGGAAAAACTCCAGCTCCCTTCCCACTCCCAGCTGCCTTGCCACCCCTCCCAGCCCTCTGCTTTGCCCTCCACCTGGCCTGCTAGAAGTCAGAGCCCAGCAGAACCTGTTTAGACACATGGAGAAGAAACCCAGAGCTTCACGGCACACAGTCGGCTTCTTCGCGCTCAGGGTTGCCAGCGCTTCCTGGAAGTCCTGAAGCTCTCGCAGTGCAGTGAGTTCATGCACCTTCTTGCCAAGCCTCAGTCTTCGGGATCTAGGGAGGCCGCCTGGTTTTCCTCCCTCCTTCTGCACGACTGCCGGGGTCTCCTCCTGCCAGGCCTTGCGGCCTTTCTCCCTGGCCCCCGCCTGAAGATGCACTTGCAGAGGGCTCTGGTGGTCCTGGCCCTGCTGAACTTTGCCACGGTCAGCCTCTCCATGTCCACTTGCACCACCTTGGACTTCAACCACATCAAGAGGAAGCGGGTGGAAGCCATTAGGGGACAGATCTTGAGCAAACTCAGGCTCACCAGTCCCCCCGATCCATCCGGGTTGGCCAGTGTCCCCATCCAGGTCCTGGATCTTTACAACAGCACCCGAGAGCTACTGGAGGAGGTGCATGGGGAGAGGGGAGACGTCTGCACGCAAGCAAACACCGAGTCGGAGTATTATGCCAAAGAAATCTATAAATTCGACATGATCCAGGGGCTGGAGGAGCACAGTAAGTCCAGATTCCCCGCTGGGGGTGTCTGCTCTGGAGGGTCTGAGCTGGGGTGGGGAGCTCCACAGAGGACGGGGGTTGCCTAGCGATGACCACAGGACAGGGTGCCCCAGCTATGCCCCGCACCAGGGATTGGGGGACACACGAGGTGCGATGCGCAGTTGGGGCTGGGTGGGTGAGGAGGGGGAGACAGAGCCATTCTGCTCAGAGCCCAGAGCAGCTGGGAGGCCAGGAGCCCTGGAGTTGAGCGGCGTAGCGAAACTCACATCACATCGCTGAGGGATTTTAATTTGGAGTGACACTGTCCCGTTTTTGTGCTGTGGCACGTGTGGTCAGACAGGTAACTGGAAGCGCGCGGAGCTGTAGAGGGACAGGGCTGGGTGCTCTTCTAAGAGAGCCCGCAGGGTTCCAAGAGGCTAGAAACCTTGGTCTCCTCCCTGCTGTATACACCTCATTGTGACACGTCTCACGTTCCATTTTTCCAGTTCTGGGAAAGAAGCGTATACCTGCCCCCAGTTCATGTCTTGTCCAGCTTCTTGAAGCCCAAGCAAGAGGCAGCCTCTGATTGCTTAGGCCCTCGGTCCACGCCACGCATGCGACCACGTGAGCTGTGTGCGTGGGGGGATGGGGGACACACCTATGTTCACACGGCTGTGTGCTTGACAGCGATGCATCGTCCGGTTTTGTCCCATAGACGGACTCGTGTGCACAACATGGGCATCCTCCGGGCCCGTGGACGTGGGGGAAAGCGAGGATATGGCTCCGGACATGTAGATGGCTGCTGGCAGCCCTTTTGTGTCTGCGTGTCAGGGGAAGAGAGGGTGGGAGGTGTGGCCGTGGGTGCACAGAGGACATGTGTCTGGGAGCGTGTCTTCCCAGGAGGCTCCTGTCTGTGCCGAGAAGCCGGGAGGCTCCTGGGTGAGCCGTCTGTGTGTGTGTTTGTACACGTGTGGAAGTCATGTGTGTTTACTGAACGGGGATTTAAAAAACCTCAATACAAGAGAGAGAGATTTGGCAGATGCTGAGAAACTGACAGCCCGGGAAGGAGGAATGTGAGTCCACTCACAGGCCTGGGGGCTCTGGAGCAGGTCTGTTTGCTTTTCCTACCAGCAGGTGTCCTCGACGGCCAGGCTACCTCGAGGTAGCCGAGGCTCACCTGGGAGGGGGCCATGTCGGGAGTGGGGGTGGGAGAGTGGGATGGTGCGGCCAGGTGAGGGTGGTCCGCTGGGGCACTTGGATAGAAAGAAGGAGGAGTGGGCAGCCCAGGGGTGCACCAGCTCTGGAAGAAGGTGTGGAAGGCCTCGCTGGGAGCTTGCCCATGCCAGGCCCGGAGCCTGTGGTTACTGGCGAGGGGCTCCCACTCCGGTTTCCTGTGGCTGCCTTGGGAGGTAGCTCCCGTGTGGGGCAGAGGCCGGAGAAGGAGGTGCTCCCTGCCCGGGGTCCTCCAGGCCGGGCTGACTCCTGGTCTCCCAGGGCCTTGTGGTTCCCAGCAGTACCAGCAGCTGAATGCCAGGATAAACCCCCAGCACCCTGGGTACCCACAAAGGCAGGAGGTGGTGGCCAAACGTGGGAGGAGGGTGGAAAGCTGAGACCTGCAGGAGAGGTGTGAGGAAAGTCCAGGGCGGGAGAGAAGGACTGGGACCTTAAGGATCCGGGTCAGGAGGAGGAGTCCCAGGGAGGAGGAATTCTGAGTCACCCGGGCCCTCCCAGCCTGGAATCCCAAGCTGAGAACGAATGAGCCAGAGAGACGCAAGAGCACACAGGTGCCGGTGAACGTATGTGCAAAGACTCAGAGCACAATTAGTGGACAGCCCTGGGATCCTCCAGGACAGGGCGGCACAAGATGCTGGGCAGCTCTGGGCTGCAGCAGCAGGACCTTCCTTGAAACTGTAGTAGGTGAGGGTGGCCCTGGCCCTGGGGCCACGGAGCTGTGATCAGGCCGGGAGGAAACCTGGCACAGTGAGCAGGAGACTACTTGGGATATCATGGAGGATCTGGGGCCCCATGGGACCCGAGCAATGCCAGCGAGGCTTGCAGGTGCAAACAGGAAGCAGGCCCAGACTGTGCAGCTGGTGGAGGTGACACAGAGGCTGAGCAGACGCAGGCCCGGCCCGCCCTGCAGCTGGTCAGGTGCTGAGCCAGCCCCAGAGAGGCAGACGCGCAATGCACGCTAATTATAAAGAAGGCAGTGGGCAGATGCAAACGTCTAACAGATGCCAAGAGGGAGCAGAGCCACTCTCCAAGGCCTGGGGAGAGGGAAGCGTGTCTAGAACTCACGAGGGTGGGCTGGGGTCTGAGTGCCAGAGCCCTGGCTGCTGGACTGATGGGATTCCATCCCTTCCACATCTCATCATTCCCAGCCCCTTCCGGTACCCAGTGGGACAGGCTCTCAGAGGAACGTGGCATCAGGAGTTGGGGCAAGCAGACAGAGGTGCCTGGAGGGCAAAGTGGAAGAAGGAGTAACCACCAGAGGCACAGAAAGGGCACCAAGGTGAGAGCAAAGAGGATAAGACCGTTCTCTGGCTCTGCCTGTCAGATGGGTACCTTGATTTCCCTGTTTTCCAGATGAGAAGACTATAACGTGCCTCAGTTAAGTGCTACAGCCCTAAAGAACCAGGGCTGTAACCTAGACATTCTGTCTACAGAATGCATGCTGTTAAGCACTAATGCAAACTGTAAAAATACATATAAAGTCCTACCTTTAACCTTTAGGCTCCAAGAGAAGTTTGGTTTATAATATGAATGAATTGGGCTTCCCTGGAGGCTCAGACAGTAAAGAATCTGCCTGCAAGGCAGGAGACCCAGGTTCCATCCCTGGGTCGGAAAGATCCCCAGAAAAGGAAATGGCAACCCACTCCAGTATTCTTGCCTGGGAAATCCCATGGACAGAGGAGCCTGGTGGGCTACAGTCCATGGATCACAAAGAATTGGACATAATTGAGTGACTACCACACACACACACACACACACACACACACACACATGAATGAATCACATTTTGGACCAAGCAGGTAGGCATAGGAACCTGTAACCCTGGTGACACATTGCATAGAGGGATCACTGGGTGTTTTCTTTCTTAGCTCTGCCTATTTTTATGACTGGGAGATTCATATAGCCACAGACATTCTCCTGGAAGTGTTTTCTTTATCTGCTGAAGAATCCCAAGCAGGTTAAGCAGCTACACTGTGTGGAAGTGAGCAAATCACCTCTCTGACCCTCAGTTTCTTCATCAGTAAAGTTAACCTCTAAACTCCCTTTCAGCTGAAACAATTCTATTGGCTTGGCCAAAAATTTAATTCGGGTGTTTCCAGAAGATGTTACAGATGAACTTTTGGCCTACCCAGTATATATACGTCTGGGATGATTCAGCAGATCTCTGCTGGGGAGTGAAGACAAGACTCATATATATTTTATTCCTTTATATTCCCCAGGATTTTGCTATGGGAGGTGGGTGGAGGCTTTCTCTGACCCACGTGGTGGGGATCCACACATCTTTTTCAGTTCTTTTGTCATCCTTGTTATCAAGATTTACCAGTGTAGGTGTTGTTTTAACTTCTGGCTTGTAATTATCTGTGTCTGGCAAGAGACTCTTGTTTTTATCCAAGGTCTGGCGCTGAGACAACCAGCCAAACCAGAATTCATGAGCAAAGAGAGAACTTGATATTTTAGCATCTCTTTTCTGGATGCTACTTTTAGATCATGTTCATTCTGAAAATTAAAAGATATTTCCTATTGAAAGAACCCATTCGTTCTAAGTGCCAGTGCCCTTGGCACGCTAGGTCAGTGTTTCTCTAAGTGTGGACCAGAGGTTAGGTAAATGTGAAAAATGTCCATTCCCAGGCCCCAATCCCCCCTTACAGAGTCAGAGTCTCTGGGGGAGGGGGGCAGTGTCATCTTGGAGAATCTGTATTTTTAACACACTCCTTATTGATTTGTAAGTGCACTGATGCTTAAGACTCAATGAAAGACGACAAAACCCTTCCTTAGAGGGGCTGCAAACACAAGTGCCTACAGAAGCCAGGCAGCTGATGCAGATAATCTGGAGGAAAAGCTGCAGCACAGGGACCACAACAAACTTCACAGGACACTTGGCCTCAGGGTCACAGAGAGAACAGACTGTATAGAGGAGGCTGGTGGGAGAGGGGCCTGGAAAATCCCATGAAAAGATGGGACCTACTGCTCAGCTCCTGCAGATTTTTGAATTTGGCAATGTGGGTCCAATTCGACTAGATCTTAACTGCTTCCCAGAAGAGCAGAAAATCTGAATCTTTCCGTGAAGTTTCCCAGTTTTTAACCTGCTGCTGCTAAGTCGCTTCAGTCATGTCCGACTCTGTGCGACCCCATGGACTGCAGCCTACCAGGCTTCTCCGTCCATGGGATTCTCCAGGCAAGAACACTGGAGTGGGTTGCCATTTCCTTCTCCAAGTTTTTAACCTACCTGGGCTTAAAACATTTGTGGCTTCTAATTCAAAATTTTATAAAGTGATGCATTGGCCAAACAGTATTTTAATGGGTTAACATTTAAAGGGTAAATCCTTAAAGTTGTGGTTTATCAAACTTGCAGGGCATCTGGATGCCACAGTACCCTTTGCAGAGCACTATATACCATGGTTCTCAATCCTGGCTACATCTTAGGATCATCTGGAAGTCTTTTTTTAAAAAAAAAAAGAAGCTCTGGACCCACCCTCACTCCAACGAGGTCATCAGAATCTCTGGAGAGCAGGTCCAGGCATCATCTGTTTTTAAAACTCTCCAGGTGATTCTCGGGAACAGCTGGGGTGGAGGAACACCGCCACACTGATGTATGTGGTCCCATCATTGGAGCCGGTAGCAGTTTTACTAGCAGAAATGATGGACACCGCAGAGGCACATCTAGGAGCCCAGGTGTCTGAAACATTAAAAAAAAAAATAAAATGCACGGTCTAAACAGGGTCAGCTGTTTCCAGGCTTTTCCATGAATACTCTGCATGAATATTCTTTGTTTATTTTTCTTTCCCTATAGCAAAAAAGGAGAAAATGGCACCCATTAATACATATACTGTGTGTGCAATGGAAAAAGTTGGTCATAATTTAATTTGTCAAGGTGGACCCCCTCATCCAGCTTTCAATAATACTAGTGTTCTGCAGAAGCAGGGCTTAATCACCAAACTGACTGGGAACTGGCTTTTGTCTGAGGCTTAAGTTGGTACTCTAGGCCCATTTCATGGAATCCTGCTACGCTTTGTTGGTGAAACCATCCCTCTAGTAGATGATCTCTGAGGTGCCCTCGAACTTCCAGATTCTCTGTTTCAGTAAATGAGGTCAGAGACCTGGGTTCAAATCCACCTCTGCCACCTACTAGCCGAATGATTTTTTAAAAAATCTTTATTTATTTGTTGATTTTTGGCCATACTGGGGCTTCGTTGCTGTGCGGGGTTTTCTCTAGTTGCAATGAGTGTGGGCTGCTCTCTCATGTTGGTGTGCGGGCTTGTCTCAGAGCACAGGCTCTGGAGTGCATGGGTTTCAGTAGTTGTAGCGCGTGGGCTCAGTAGTTGCGGTGCCTGGGCCCTGCAGCGCAGGCTCAGGAGTTGCGGCGCCTGGGCTCTGCAGCGCAGGCTCAGGAGTTGCGGCGCCTGGGCTCTGCAGCGCAGGCTCAAGAGTTGTAGCACACAGGCTTTGTTGCTCCATGGCATATGAGGTCTTTCTGAACGGGGATCGAACCCGTGTCTCCTGAATTGGCAGGCGGATTCTATACCACTGGGTCACCAGGGAAGCCCTCAGCTGAGTGATCTTGAAAAAGTGATTTAACCTTCCTGATGTTCATGCTTCTCTTTTTAAAATGGTAAATTTTACTTATTCTCCTCAAGGATCATTAGAGGGTCAGGTGAGTTAATAGACGTTCTATGAAATGTAAGAGAGTGTTATTACATTTTATTTATTTATACTCTGGCTCATTCCATGGAATATTTAAGGCATTGTTAGTATTCAGTGGATTTAATGGTCAAGGAGTTTGTGTTTACATTTTGTTTTCTCTCCCACTAATGATTGTGTCTGAGCTTTGCTTGCTAGTGTCAGTTTGCATGTGTCAACTAATTTATGTGTCACCCTGGCCAAGACCCCTCTGGGCATGAATTTCTTCATCTGAAGTGGGTTGTACTAGATCAGCCATCCCCAGCCTTTTTGGCACCAGGGACCAGTTTCATGGAAGATGATTTTTCCACGGACAGGGAGTGATGGGAGTGAGGTGGAGCTCAGGCAGTAATGGGAGTGATGAGGAGCGGCAGTAAAAACTGATGAAACTTCACTAGCTCACCCTGCTGCTCACCTCCTGCTGTGAAGCCCGGTTCCTAGTTCCCTGAGGAACTAGAGGACCCCTAACATTCCTTCTGAGTCTTTTAGAAATCTGTAGATCCTAAGGAGTTAAAAATGACTTTTCCCACTTCCTTGAAATCTCCCTGATGTTCCCACCAAGAGGAGTCTATCTTGGGGAACAGTAACTGATGGATGAACTGGAAGAAACAAAGAAAGAGAGGTGACTAGGGTGTCCTGAAGATCCTCTTGGCTTCTCATTCCCCCATCTCCTGGCTCCCCACTATTTTGTCCCCACTCTGACTCACCTCACTGGCTCAGGCTATCTTGTTTCTCTTTTCCTTTTTATAGCAATGTGCACACTGCGCTGAGATACCTTTTATCCCCTCTTGCAACAGTTACTGGAGGTACTAGTCTTGTTGCTTTGCTGTTCAGTCGCTCAGTTGTGTCCCACTCTACAACCCCGTGGACTACAGACTGCCAGGCTTCCCTGTTCTTTACCATCTCCCGGAGTTTGCTCAAACTCATGTCCATTGAGTTGGTGATGCCATCCAACCAATCTCATCCTCTGTCATCCCCTTCTCTTCCCGCCTTCAGTCTTTCCCAGCATCAGGGTCTTTTCAGATGAGTCAGCTCTTCACATCAAGTGGCCAAAGGATTGGAGTTTCAGCTTCAGCATCAGTCCTTCCAATGAATATTCAGGACTGATTTCCTTTAGGATGGACTGGTTGGATCTCCTTGCTGTCTAAGGGACTCTCAAGAGTCTTCTCCAGCACCACAGTTCGAAAGCATCAATTCTTCAGTGCTTAGCCTTCTTTATGGTCCAACACTCACATCTGTGAGGAGCTTACTTATATCCAGGGGATTACAGACTTTCAAACTCAAAAACTGAACTGCCATCATGATCCCTCTTTCTGGTTCTATCTGAAATGGTTTAGGGGAATCGTTGGCAGTGTTCATTCTTTCAGAGCCAGTTATTAATCAGGGCTTCATTAACTGGCATTCACACATTTGTTTTCCCAACATCTGTTCCATTAATTTTTTAAGAGCCAGTGTCAGACCCACCAGATGGCAGTTTCCAGAAACACTCACTCATCCTTTCCTAAAGCTCAGTAGCGCGTGTGCTTGTGTCCAGGCCTCTGATCCTCCCGCCCTGTCCATGACTTCCTAAACCACCCCTGGGGTGATTATGGGCTTGTTCCAGCCATGTTCATTATGTGAGGAATCTGGGTCTCTGAGCTTGAATTTCAAGTTCTGGCTGTTGTTACCCTTTGTGTAGAAAGTGTTCCTCTGGGGTGTTAATGCTGCTCAGACCTTGGGGTTGTAAAGAAAAGGCAGGATCTTTTTGTCTCCCTTGTCTCGCTCTGATAGGAGTGGGAAAGAGCATGTGCTGTCTTCTGTCTGTGGACAGAGGTGCAGGAGCCAGCAGGGTGCAGAGGCTGGCATAGCATGTGCAGTCAGGGAAAATAATCCTTAGCAGCCAATGGTGATGGACCCACTTACACGCAGTGAAGAAGCATCTGGGGGTCTGCCAGGCTCTAGATATGGGCTCTTTGCCACTCCTGTGCTATCTTGTTAGAGCTAAAGTGTCACTTTCCATGACTCCCTACTGTTGATGATATAAAATCAACCCCTTGGTCTGACGTTTCAGCCTCCCCACAGGTAGATCCCAATCAACTGTCTTGACCTTGTCTCATGGGCTCCAGCCTGGTTGCTTCAGGTCCCTCTTACTCACTTGCATTTTCCTCTCCTTCTGTCGCTCTCTCCCTCCTCTGACCTGTTTACAGCGACTTCCAAGCGTCTCCAAAGACCCTTACTGCTCTCTCTCTGGTCCTGTTGTTTGGTCCATGCACTAAACAACCTCTGTTAATAGCCCCACCTCTGAATGTTAATCTCCCTGAAGGCAGGGCCCCTGTCTGTCCATTTTTTTAAAATGTTATTTATTTGACTGTGTCGGGTTTTTGTTTCTGCACACAGAATCTTCATCGCTTCGTGTGGGATCTTTCGCTGTGGCGCGTGGGCTCTCTGGTTGTGGCACGTGGGCTCAATAGTTGCAGAGCTCGGGCTTAGTTTCTTTCTCCCCAGACACCTGAGATCTCAATTCCCTGACTAGGGGTTGAATCCATGTCCCCTGCCTTAGTAGACAGTGGACCTTTACCACTGGCCCACCAGGGATTTCCCTTGTCTATTCATTTTTGCTTCCCAGCGTTAGCCTGTGCTTGGCATGTAGCATTTGCTCAATGCACGTCTGATGAATGAATAAATGCTTGAATGAAAAAAGGTGTGAATGAATCAGCTAGCTATG
Source organism: Bos grunniens (assembly GCF_055505025.1). Taxonomy (NCBI): domain Eukaryota; kingdom Metazoa; phylum Chordata; class Mammalia; order Artiodactyla; family Bovidae; genus Bos; species Bos grunniens. The sequence continues at coordinate 16,025,896 of NC_141174.1, forward strand.
CAGTGATTAAACTCCTAGGGGAAATTGCTGATGCTGTTGGAGAATCTGTATTTTTTAAAGGAGTAGGAAAGCAGGTTGGACAGCCTGCCAGAGTGGAGATAATGAGAAAGGGGTTGGAGGGGCCAGTTGTCAGTGCCATGTCCTGGGTGGGGCTCCATGCCTTGCTTCTCCATCAGGCCTGTGTATGGTTCCGGGCCACTGAGAATTTCCCTCCCATTTCTTACCTGTAGGTCTGAGGCCTCAAGGCTCTAGCGAGGTCACAGGTGGGCCCCCCAGCCCCTTGATGAGTGTCCGCTGACAGCACACTGTCCCCATGGGTGTTGCTCACACTGTGCTTCCCCCCTCCCCCAATGCTCTGCCTCCTAGATGACCTGACCGTCTGCCCCAAAGGCATCACCTCCAAGATTTTCCGCTTCAACGTGTCCTCAGTGGAGAAAAATGAAACCAACCTGTTCCGAGCAGAATTCCGGGTCTTTCGGATGCCCAACCCTGCCTCCAAGCGCAGCGAGCAGAGGATTGAGCTCTTCCAGGTGAACCTCTTCCCAGGACAGACACCACGTGGGGGGTAGAAGTCAGTTCCTTTGCCAGATTGAGCCTGCGCTCTGCTCGGAGTGCAACAGGCCTGGGTGTGAATCCTGCCTTCTCTGAGCCTTAGTTTCTATACCTGTGTCTGTCATTAAGAACAGGGGTCCCTAACCTCTGGGCCACGGACCGGTACCTCCTGTCAGATCAGCGGCTGGCGGCATTAGATTAGAAATAAAGTGCACGATAAAGGTGATGCACTCGAAACATCCCGAGACCACCCCCCTCCTTTTCGATTCATGGAAAAGTTATCTTCCATGAAACTGGTCCCCGGTGTCAGAGTTTGGGGACTGCTGCTTAAGAGGATTAAGACTTAACTGAGGAGCTCGAAAGAGCATTTCAGAAGTCTTAGTTGGCTCCTGTTCCCCTCCCCATCCTGCTGCACCGTGACGCTCAGGTGCCCTGTCCTGGCCTCGGGACTTACTCCTTCCTCTGCCCCGTAGATCCTCCAGCCGGGTGAGCACATAGCCAAGCAGCGGTATATCGATGGCAAGAACCTGCCCACGCGGGGCACTGGCGAGTGGCTGTCTTTCGACGTCACAGACACTGTGCGTGAATGGCTCTTGCGGAGAGGTAGGTTGACTCAGGATGAACATTTTCGAAGGAACCTCTGGTCCCTTCTTTCTTCATGACACAGGGAAGGGGATGGCACTAGGGGAGACAACAGATCTGGGTTCAAAGCCCAGCTTAGCCATTAACTTGCTGTGTGTCCATCATTCCTTCATTCAACTGACACTGAGTAAATGCTCCAAGCCAGGCCCTTGGGGATTCAGCAGTGAACCAGACAGGCAGGGTCCCAGGTCTCATGGGGCTTTTGTTCTGGTGGGAGAGACACATAGTGAACAAATAAATGCTGAGGAATAAGACTTTCCAACAGTGATGAGTACCAGGAAGAACAGAAAGAGGGCGCAGTGCTAGTGCCTGGGTGGGGCCCGTCATCAGATGCTCAGCGGGAGTCTCTGTGAAGAAGGAGCTGGTGCACTGAGGTCTGAGGGATGAGAAAGAGCCAGTCTGTGAAGGTCAGGATAAAGGATGTGCTAAAGCAAAAGCAATGAGACCCAGGCTCAGTTTGTTCTGGCAGCAGCAGACTGCCTGGAGCTGCGGGGCTCAGAGAGGACCAGGAGCCAAAATATAGGACCCGCCAGGCCATGGTCAGGCATTAGAACTTATTCCAAGTGTGAAGAGATGTCCTAGGAGGGTTACAAGCAGGGCTGGGAATGTAGGGTGAGGTGATTTGGTTTAAGATCCTCTGGTTGTCACGAGGTCAAGGGAAGAGGTTAGGGGCCACTGCAGCAACCCACGTGAGAGCGCTGTGGGCTTTGGCTGGGGCAGTTTGCTCTGTATTTTGGGTTGGTTCTGTATTTTGGAGGCGGAGCCAATAGGATTGATTGGGCTGATTAGGTGTGGGGTGAGAGGACAGAAGAGGAGTCTAGATGACTCTGAAGATTTGGGACTGAACACCCAGATGGTAACTCTTACTGAAATAAGGAGGCCTGGGAGACGAGCAGGTTTGGAGGTAGGTTCTATTTTGTTGATTAAGTTTGAAAGGCCTGGTAGTCAGTCATACAAATAGGGCTGTCTAGTACGCATATCAGACTTCCTATGGTCCAAATCTCTCCTCCACTGGTTCTGCTTCCTCACCTTCCCTGCATGCCTCACAGAGCCATTTTAAAGATCCATTGTATTTCAGAGAACCTCCAAGTTTTCGGCTCATTATGTGAGTGCTGTGTGTGGCCACTCGGTTGTGTCGACTCTGCGACCCCATGGACTGTAGCCCTCCAGGCTCCTCTGTCCAGGGAATCTTCTGGGCAAGAATACTGGAATAGGTTGTCATTTCCTACTCCAGGGGATCTTCTCAAACCAGCAGTTGAACCGTCTTATGCCTCCTGCATTGGCAGATGGATTCTTTACCACTGCGCCACCTGGGAAGCCCGTTATGGGAGAGTGAGCTTCTATTAGGTCAGGTGAGGAAATGGATGCCCAGAGAAGTTAAGTGGCTCGACCAGTCTTTGAGCCTGGATTAGAACTTGAACTTCCTGACTAACAGTCTTGGGGACTCAGGACATCACACTCCACTATTTCTCCTCTTCTTTACTTGGTGGCACTTCCTGGTCTGTGCTCAGTGGGGTGAGGGCACCTAAGGCAGTCCTGTCTGTTCCTTGTATCCCTCTTGCGAAGAATTTTCTGCCTTCATCAGCTGCCGTGGCTCCACAGTCCACCCACATATGGATACCCAGAGTCCCTGGGACAGGTGGGGCCTTCCTTGTCCTCCTCGATGGTTTAGGAAGTTAAGGGTTAATGCTCGAAGGCAGAGATCACAAACATGTTGGCCTATGTATTGTTTTCAATTTAACTAGCGGTTAACAGTTTTTACGAGAAGGCAATGGCACCCCACTCCAGTACTCTTGCCTGGAAAATCCCATGGATGGAGGAGTCTGGTAGGCTGCAGTCCATGGGGTCGCTAAGAGTCGGACACGACTGAGTGACTTCACTTTCACTTTTCACTTTCATGCATTGGAGAAGGAAATGGCAACCCACTCCAGTGTTCTTGCCTGGAGAATCCCAGGGATGCAGGAGCCTTGTGGGCTGCCGTCTGTGGGGTCGCAGAGAGTCGGACACGACTGAAGTGACTTAGCATAGCATAACAGTTTTAATTAATGTCCGGAGATTTCACATAAAACCTAGACACTCGACTTTTCTTGACAAATGGGTAACGATCCATCAGAGATGAGTAGGACCACCTCTTGAAGGTGGGGCATGTGGTCTTCATGTCACCCCAGGCCCCACCATTCCCCAGTGTTCTCCATGAGTGAGGCTGGTAGCCCCAGTTCAGCATGACGCACTGGCTCACTTTGCTCACATAACCTGCTGGGCTCTCTCGGCATCTGAGTGTGCAGGCTCCCATCTGAGGGGCATAACCTGGTGGTTGAGCTGACAGATTGTGGGCTGGAGGTCCTGCCTCAGCTCCAAGGGTACCGGGAACCCCATTGGATCTCCCCAGCTGCACACGAAAGGAGGAAACCTCGGAGAACCCAGGCGCATCAGCTGACGGCAGCACCATGGGAAATCTGACTCAGCCAGCACACTGCCTAGAACTCAACATGGCTACAAAGAAGAGAGGCGGGGAAATTCATCTCTTAGCTTCCCTGTCTGATTCTGATCGGCTCCACCTGGATTTCTTTGAAGCCCTCGGCACTTAGAGTTCTTATTTTCACAGCTGCAGAACTCAATGAGAAGTTTGCATTGAGAATGATTTCCATCCTCCTTGAGACATCAAAAAAGATAATTTCGTAATAAAACCTATGGGTGTCCCACCCACCATCCACACCGCTGCCAATTCTGAGGTTAGTTCTTCCCTGGAACCTTCCGTTCCCACTCCAGCAGATGCTGCCCACCCCGTGTTCGGGGGAGTCAGACACAGACCTTTACTCTGCAGAGTTTCTGAGTCTCTTGAGGGTTCTTGGCCCCAAACAAAGTGGTAAATGGACTGCAAATGGAGGAGTCGGCGGTGTGGACTGTGAGGAAACTGAGTCACAGGCCCAGTCTTGTATTAGTTCAGCAAACATCAGAGAGCCTGCTCTGCACCAGTTCCCTTCTGGGCTAAGAGCCAGCTGGAGCCCTCTCCAGGGTTGGGGGCCCAGTCCCCACCCTCTTGTGCAATTGGTCCAATGTGTTGGCTCTGTGTGCAGAGCCAGGCCTCCCCGAGCAGGGCGGGTGGGGAGCACGCCAAGTGCCTCGGCTCAGGACAGGGGCACACTGGGAAAACACAACTGTTTTGTGTCTCAGTGACTGGGTGGGCATCTTCCTTGGTGGTCCCTGCTGGGCCCTCTTTGTTCCTCTTTGTTTCGAACAGTCATGAGTGTGGCTGTGATGTCAGGCTGCCTGTGTTTTAATCTTGGTTCTACCACTTACTGGACACCCCCATCAAGCCATTTAATTTTCCCTGAGCCTCAGTGTCCTCATGTGGATAATGGTTGGGGAGAAATAACAGTCCCTGCTCTGTAGGATTAGTATGATTACATACATGAGTTAGGGAGAAGGCAATGGCACCCCACTCCAGTACTGTTGCCTGGAAAATCCCATGGATGGAGGAGCCTGGTAGGCTGCAGTCCATGGGGTCACTAAGAGTTGGACACAACTGAGCGACTTCACTTTCACTTTCCACTTTCATGCATTGGAGAAGGAAATGGCAACCCACTCCAGTGTTCTTGCCTGGAGAATCCCATGGACGGAGAAGCCTGGTGGGCTGCCATCTATGGGGTCGCACAGAGTGGGACATGACTGAAGCGACTTAGCAGCAGCAGCATACATGAGTTAAGGCATGCAGAGTCTTAGAGCATGTAGGCAGCAACACTCAACAAACGTTGGTGATTGTCCCCATCATTCTGTGAGCCTCCTACCTAGATGGAGCCTGTTAGCTAAGCCAGGCACCATCTCACATTCACCACCTGTACCCTAACCCTAACTGTCCCCAACACATCTGCATCTCACCCTTCTAACTCACAGACCCATGGGACTTTCAGTCTCTCCTGGACTGAAAATTCTTCTGGGTAATAGAAGTGTACTATTTTTTATGTAGTTTTATGTTTTTATGTTTTATGTAGCCCGTTTCAGCTACTCCAGCTCCTACTACCTGCCTTAAACCAGAAAGAGTACACTCCTTATGCCTCCCTCTCTGTTCACTTCTAGTTCTCCATCTCGGGCTCAGCATCCTTCTTATGTTGACTCCTCCCCTCCCTACCAGAGCTCACCTGGAACAGAAGGCTCAGCAGGTGTCAATGTGTCCCAGATGCTGCCATGACTAGGGTGGGATAGATAAAGCTGGGATCTGGAGTTTATGGAAGAAGGGACTGAGCTGGTTTTTTTTTTTTTTTTTTTTGATTATTTATGACTGTGCTCATCTTTGTTGCTGAGTGTGGGCTTCCTGTAATTGTGGACAGCAGGGGCTACTCTCTAGTTGCGGTGCACAGGCTTCTCATTGCGGTGGCTTCTCTCGTTGCAGAGCATGGGATCCAGGGGGCACGGGCTTCAGTAGTCTAGGCAAGTGGGCTCAGCAGTTGTGGTCCTGGGCTCTGGAGCACAGGCTCAGGAGTTGTGGTCCCGGGCTCTGGAGCACAGGCTCAGGAGTTGTGGTCCCGGGCTCTGGAGCACAGGCTCAGGAGTTGTGGTCCCGGGCTCTGGAGCACAGGCTCAGGAGTTGTGGTCCCGGGCTCTGGAGCACAGGCTCAGGAGTTGTGGTCCCGGGCTCTGGAGCACAGGCTCAGGAGTTGTGGTCCCGGGCTCTGGAGCACAGGCTCAGGAGTTGTGGCCCACGCGCTTAGTTGCTCTGCAGCATGTGGGATCTTCCCAGATCAGGGATGGAACCCGTATCTCCTGCATTGGCAGGCGGATTCTTTCCCACTGAGCCACTGGGGAAGCCCCTTGAGCTGGTTTTTAACCAGTAGAACTGGGACATCCAGGTCTGCCCAACGCTGCCTGCGGTCTCTGGGGTTGGGCCATTCTGCCCATGAGAAGGATGCTGAGCTGGGCTGGACTCGTTGGGGTTTTCCCTGATGACATCAGATTTCGGGAAGACTCCAGGTTGGCCCCAGGGCTGGATGCTCACATAGAACTAGGGTGATCTCAGCTGACCCTGAGCTCAGAGGTCATCGCCCACGTCCTCCCATACCTGGGCACTGCCCTGGATCAAGAGAGCTTCCCTGGTTCTTACCCACCAGAATTGGCACGATCCTAGACTCAACCTGGTTTCCCTGTACAAAACTACTGGATTCAGTTGAAATTTTTCATTTATTTTTCTCCCTTTCTTCCTTCCAGTTTATATTCAACCCCTTTTAGTAATTTCCTTGCTTTTCCAGTTTTAGTTACCAAAATACCTAATCCCACAGCCAATAGGAGAAAGGGCCAGAGCTGGCCTTTTAGCCCCAGAATATGAGTCATCAAACCCTGGCAGTCCAGGCTTCCTCACACTTGTCACCTCTTGTTCCTCTTCCTCTCTGCTCCATCCTTTCTCAGCGGGTTGGTTGAAAGTCTCCTCTCCCAGCTGACACGTCGGGGAGCGGGGGGGTGACTGTTTCCCTCCTCCTTTCCTGCACCCTCATTCTTTCGCCCTACTAGGCTGGTGACAGCTTTTCCCTAATACCATCCTTGGAAAAATAGATGACTATTAAAATTCTCCTGCATGAGGCCCACTAGTTTATGTCTCCATTTGGTGACATATAACACAACAGAAATACGAGGCAACATGCTCATAAAGGTCCTCGATAGCTCTGGGAGCGCTTTCTGTCTCCTGTGACCCTCAGTCCACTCTAGCCCCATGACTGTGTGTGGCAGGAGAGACCTTGGCTCGTGCGTGTGTGGCTGTGGGTAGACAGCTACGTGGGTATGTGGGCTGCGAGCTTCATCACGCAGACTGCTTTTCTCACCAGCTCTGTGTCTTATTTTGCAGAATCCAACTTAGGTCTGGAAATCAGCATCCACTGTCCCTGTCACACCTTTCAGCCCAATGGGGATATCCTGGAAAACATTCAAGAGCTGATGGAAATCAAATTCAAAGGTAACAAAAGGGATGTTTATGGTAAGATGGGTGGGGGGAGTTAATAAAGCTAGATAAAACAGGAGACCCCTGGCCAGACCCTGAGAAGAGGAAGCAAGCTCCCTCACAGAGATGGCTGACTGTTTTGTATCGGGTTGGCCAGAAAGTTCTTTTGGGTTTTTTCCATATTCTGTTTTGTCCTCAAAGCAAGAACTCCCTATTCTGTAGAGAGTGCATGAGCATCTGGAAGACAGTATTGTGCTGGTAAGTCCTCTGAAATCATATAGGCAAGCTGGTCTACTTCTCTGTACTCAGTCAGCAAACTGGGGGTGAGAGTACCTCTTTCATAGGGCTGTCATGAAATTATATGAGCTTACATATGTGAAATAGAGTGCTTGGATACTCAGCAAATGAGAGTTGTCTTCATTTCCCCTAAAAGAAATGAACTTTGGTGGCCATGAGCATGAGCTCTCTGACTGCTGGGCTTTCCAGATGTTGCAGAGCCCACCCAAGGTGTGTCATCTGGGTTTGAGCTGCTTGGGGCCTCAGGGTGCTTGCATGGAGAGGGCAAAATAGTTGAGAGACATTTCTGGTTTTCCAGTATGTTTTCAAGGTGCTAAGCCTAGACAGTCTCTGAATTTCAGAGAAATTATGTTTTCTTTGCGGAGCCCTGTTGTGGGTTCACAGAGGCACTCCTGAGGCCAAGTGGTTTGTCAAAGTCAAACTAACCAATTTAAAACCTAAGGTCAGAGATGTATCTGGAAAAAGGTACCCATTTCAGGGCCTCTCTTGACCCCCAGCCCTGGGAAGTCCTTCATGAACTTTATTTCTGAACCAAATTTTTTTTTTTTTGGCTGTACTGAGGGTCCCTTGGACTGCAAGGAGATCCAACCAGTCCATCCTAAAGGAGATCAGTCCTGGGTGTTCACTGGAAGGACTGATGCTGAAGCTGAAACTCCAACACTTTGGCTACCTGATGCGAAGAGCTGACTCATTTGAAAAGACTGTGATGCTGGGAAAGATTGAGGGCGGGAGGAGAAGGGGAAGACAGAGGATGAGATGGTTGGATGGCATCACCGACTCGATGGACATGGGTTTGGGTGGACTCTGGGAGTTGGTGATGGACAGGGAGGCCTGGCATGCTGCAATTCATGGGGTTGCAAAGAGTCGGACACGACTGAGCGACTGAACTGAACTGAGTCTTTGCTGTTGCACTCGGGCTTTCTCTACTTGTGGCATGTGGGGTCTTCTTTAGTTGTGATGCAAGGGCTTCTCACTGAGGTGCAGGCTTTTCTTGTTGCAGAGCATGGGTTGGGTTCTAGAGTGTGCTGGCTCGGTATTGCCATGTGCAACAGAGCTTTTTTTTTTTTTTTTTTAAAGCAAATCATTTGACATCCTAATCACAGAACCTCACAGCTCAAAAGACCTTTGAAGTCCTTACCTACATTCTGAATTGGGATGAAATCCTCCCACTTCAGTCAATAGTTATCTTGTTCATAAAGATGTTCAGAAACAGAAACTTGCGACCCAGCTTGCCTTCGATCTCCCAGTCCTAGTATGTCTGCGTGAGGCCCGTGTCCCTCCTCAGTTCAGTTCAGCCGCTCACTTGTGTCCGACTCTTTGCTACCCCATGGACTGCAACACGCCAGGCCTCCCTGTCCATCCTGTTACCATGCAAATCTCACTTCTCCCATTCCTGTCCCTGGTGGAGATGGACAGCCGCCAGCAGCTGGCCATCAAAATAGATCTTCTTGTAGTTGAGACTCAAATTCAGTTTTCAGGCTTTGCAGATGAACTAGCAGGTTTCCTTTGGAGTTTCTCTGCTGTTTTCATACACCTCGTGATCCTGTCTGAGTTTTATAGAGAAAACATTTTGAAACTATAAGTGCAGTGTGAATGTTGTGTGTGTGTGTTAGTCCCTCAGTCGTGTCCAACTCTTTGTGACCCCATGGACTGCAACCCGCCAGGCTCCTCTATGGGGTTTTGGGGGGAAGAATACTGGAGAGGGTTGCCATTCCCTTCTCTAGAGATCTTTCCAACCCAGGGATCGAATACAGGTCTCCCTTGTTGCAGGTGGATTCTTTACTGTCTGGGCCACCAGGGAAGGCCTGATGCGAACGTTAGCAATTGTTGATTCTTGTTCCTCTGGCTCCCATTCAAACTGTCTTAAATTGTGACATCTGGAAAGCATAGGGGGACTTAATGCCATCTTGACCAGTTCAGATTATGAGAGGAGACTCACACCTCAAGCTCTAAGTTTCAGGATCTAAACCGACAACTCAAAGGAATGTGTTGGAGCCTCATAGTGACAAGGATGCTTCAGGAATCTCTGTAAATTCTCTAGGAAGCGTCCCAGGAGGGGCTGTGCCCTCTGGAGGATTACCCTCAGGAGTCCCGAGGGCATCTGAGCACAGGCGTCTTGCAGGTCCCTTGATACCAGTTCTTCCATTGACTCTTCCCGTTCCTGCAGCTGGACAGTAGCATGAAGCTGTGTCTTACCCATGCCTTCCTCGAATACCCCACCGTCCCACCTCCTGAACAGGGTGGGGATGGGATGAGAAAGTAGCATCCACCCTGCCCTCCCAGACGGGAGACCATCACCTTCCTTCCTTCTGCAGGTGTGGACAGCGATGATGATCCGGGCCGCGGAGATCTGGGGCGACTTAAGAAGAAGAAGGAACACATCCCTCATCTAATCCTCATGATGATTCCCCCAAACCGGCTAGACAGCCCAGGCCACAGTCAGAGGAAGAAGCGGGCCCTGGACACCAATTACTGCTTCCGGTAAGCCTGGGCGCTCTCAGGACCCGTGAATTCCTGAAACAACATTGACCGCTCGCCTGTTGCCCCACACCTAAGCCTTGTGCAACTGAGGGCCCTCGATGCTTTTCACACACACCTTGGGGAATGGAGATTTAGAACCTCTTACAAATCTGTTTTTCTGGGAGCCCCACTGTTTTTCTGCAGCACAGTCCTGTAAAGGCCTGGACAAACTAAAGGAGGACGAGAGTGTTGCTGAGATGACTTGGATTAGAGGCTTGGTCTCTCCATGGTTTTCATGCTTTAAAATACTCTTAAGGTCTGCTTGTGTGGCAGGGAGATTAATGCAGAGTTTTCCATTAAAGGCTCAGTTGCCTAGGAAGGGTCCAAGGATGCTACTGGATGAGCGAAAATAAGACAAGTTTACATTTGCAACGGGGAAGTGAGCTAGAGAATTTATGAATTTGGAAATAGTTGGACCGCCATTGTAAAGAGGTTAAAAAAAGAGCATCCATTTTCTCTTATTTTAGAGTAGTTTCTCATTTATAAGGAAGGAGGGTAAAAAAGCACAGACAGTGATTACTTAAAGACAGACAATGACCACATCCATGGGAAGGTCTGAAGGATAAAATGCTTTAAGAAGCTGGGACATGGGATTTCCCTGGTGGTCCAGTGGTTAAGACTTCACCTTCCAGTGTAGGGGGTGTGGGTTCAATCCCTGGTCGGAGAGCTAAATCCCATGTGCCTCTCAGCCATAAAACCAAAACAGAAATAACAAGTATTGTAACAAATTCAAAAAAGGCTTTAGAAGTGGTCCACATTAAAAAAAATAATCTTAGAAAAGAATTTGGGACAAGGAGCTCATCTGTGGATGCAGGGAAGGCTTCAGAAGGGTGTGGAACTGGAGCTGGGTCTTCAGGGATGAGTGAGGCTTGGGTATGTAGGGTTATGGGAGGAGGAAGCACTTCCGATAAAGGAAGGTGCATGAATGGGTCATTTTGGCTGGAGAGGAGGACGCCTGAATGGAACGGGGGAGAATGAATTGGGAGATTTTTAAATCTAAAACCAGGCCTATTGTGGAACAACAGAATGAACTGGGGATGTTGAGTGAGGAACGGAGTGTATAGGGAAGGCAGAGTGGTTGCCTCCAACTGTCTGAAGGCTGGCATGTCCATTTGTTCTGTGTGGCTCTCCTATCAGATAGGAATGGATGATCTTGGCTGCAAGGGCCAGTGGCTTAAGCCACGGGGGATTTCCTGTTCATAAGAAGTATGTAGGAGCAGCCCCAGGGTTGGTCTGGCTGCTTGCTTAATGCTGTTGAGGACACAGGCTTTCTCTCTTTCCAGTCTACCATGCCAAGTACGTTGGCTTGTCACCCCCTTGGTTATGGTCACATAAGCGTAAGCAAGACTGCTAGAGCTCTCGGCATCTTGTCCGTGCTCAAGACAAGAGGAGGAGGGAAGTAGTAGAACCAGCAGCTTTCCTTTTCCATCTGTGACTTTTTAAAAAATATATATTTATTTGGCTATACCAGGTCTTAGTTGCAGCACACAGGATCTTTGATCTTCCTTGCACCATGTGAGATCTTTAGTTGTGGCATGTGGGATTTAGTTCCCTTACCAGGGATTGAACCTGTGTCCCCTGCATTGGGAGTGTGGAGTCTTAGCCACTGAACCACGAAGGAGGTCCCTCATCTTTGACTTTTATAAAGAATCAAATATCTGCCAGAACTTGCCCTTGCCCACTACATACTTCTGCTTCTGTCTGATTGATCTATGCAGGGTTGTATGACAATCTCTACCTGCAAGGGAGGCCAGGAAAACAAATATCTGGTGTTCCAGACTGTAATGGGAGGTGGCAAGAGAGAAGAGGAGTAGGAACGGCTCTTGAGTATAAAAACAAGAATGTCTACCATGGTTCACCAGGGAACCCACAAGAAGTCAGATTTTGGCCAATAGCTGCCTTTGGAAGTAGCAAGTTTCTAGGTCTCAGCACAGGCTAGATGCCCACTTGGCAAGGGGTGTTGCCAAATGGAATCCTGCAGGCAACAGAACTAAAGTGGCCTGAGAGTCACACTGGGGGTAATCTAGGAATCATGAGTCTAATGGAAGGATGTGTCTCATTTTGATTCAATAGACTCTAGAATTGGACTGAGCAGTCATTTACTATAGCGTGTAAGTGCCTGAGCTTAGAGTTCATTTCTGGTTGCGTGCACATTAGGGAGGTAACAGTAAAACCAGCTCAACAAAGTTGAGTTGGCTAATAACACTTAGGGCTTGGTTTTAGGTGGAACACTTCAAGTCTTTATTTTGATTCATGATGTAAAAGGGACAGGACCACTTTTGCCTTTTTTCTCTCCATCATATATTATTTATGTATGTATCTATACCTTCTATGTCCTTGGGATTCTGGTCTTCAACAGAGGAAAATGCTTTTATGGTTAATACAGCTCAGTGCACTTGAACCTGGGGTCCCACTGACCAGAGCCACCTCTTATGATGACCAGGAAGGACTCCAGGTGCCCAGATGAGGGCCACTTGTGGAGTTTTTATGTTAGTGATTTCCTTGTCAGTTTTTCTTTTCTTTTTTTAGTAATTTATTTTTCTATTGTTGCAGCAATTTGGAGGAGAACTGCTGTGTGCGTCCTCTCTACATTGACTTCCGACAGGATCTGGGCTGGAAATGGGTCCATGAACCTAAGGGCTACTATGCCAACTTCTGCTCAGGCCCATGCCCATACCTCCGCAGCTCAGACACAACCCACAGCACGGTATGGTACAGGGTCATGCCTTATGGGGTGCTGGGGCTGAGCTGACCAGGCCACTTGTTTAAAAAGGATGCATGATGGGCTGCATGTTAAATGAGTGGATGGATGATGATCTGGGGTGTAAAATCCCTTATGGTGAAGGTTCTGATTTGGGCCCAACTCCAGTGGGTGACATTTTACCCTTTATAACTTTCTTGCATAGTTTCAACCAGACTTTTAAGTTGTTTATTTGCTCTTGTACTATGGGAATTACTTAGCTGTCACATGCCACTCCATATGTCAGAGAGTTTGGGGGCCAAAAGACTTCTATGATCAGATGCTGCTGCTGCTGCTAAATTGCTTCAGTTGTGTCCGACTCTGTGCAACCCCATAGAAGGCAGCCCACCAGGCTCCTCTGTCCCTGGGATTCTCCAGGCAAGAATACTGGAGTGGGTTGCCATTTCCCTCTCCATCTACGATCAGATAAAGAACTCTAATAATTCTTTTCTCTTGAAAGTAGAAGTTATTTTAAAAGATAACGTAAAACACACAGAAGAAGCCAACATGAAACAAAGGGAAGAGACGAGAGAGAGGGAAGTCGACGTCTGAAGCTAGCTTGTCTTTCTCTCCAGGGGAATCCGAGAGAGGGCCGTAACTTGTGAAGCATATTTCCTCATAGCTCCTCACCAAAGTGACCAGTTACAGCTAGGAGGAACCAACATAGGCATGTTTCTTCCCAGCCAAGAGAATTTCATGATCAGTTCCAAGTCCCTTGGTTGTGGGGGTCATGCTTAAACCAGTAATGCTCAGACCAGTGCCGTATGTTGCATTCCCTGTGAGCAGCAACCTGCCACTCACCCAAACTGGGTTCCGCCAGGTCCTCTGAAATAACATCAGTGGCCTATTTTGGTGGCTCAGACGGTAAAGAATTTGCTGGCAATGCAGGAGACCCGGATTTGATCCCTGGGTCAGGAAGATCCCCCTGGAGAAGGGAATGTCAACCCACTCCAGTACTGTTGCCTGGAGAACTCCATGGACAGAGGAGCCTGGCAGGCTACCATCCTTGGGGTCTCAGAATCAGACACAACTGAGCGACTAAGCACGCAGACTATGGAGCAGCCCCAAGACCTTGTAGAGTCCCTGGGACCCCGGCTTGAAGCTCGGTTTTCCCAGCCTCTTAGTGATGCCTCTCTCCCCAGGTGCTGGGCCTGTACAACACTCTGAACCCTGAAGCCTCAGCCTCCCCTTGCTGCGTACCCCAGGACTTGGAGCCCCTGACCATCCTGTACTATGTCGGGAGGACCCCCAAAGTGGAGCAGCTGTCTAACATGGTGGTGAAGTCCTGCAAGTGCAGCTGAGGCCCGACCTCCACAGGGAGAGAGGAGGGATTACCACTGCCTGCCTGCCTGCCCCTCGGGAAACACAGCAGCGACGGACCTCACTGCGAGGCCTGGGGCCCGCGACCTCCGGCTCCAGGCAGATGATGGCTGAGACGGGGGTTCCCCTTCTGGAACATTTCTTCTTCTTGCTGGGTCTGAGAATCACTGTAGTAAAGCAAGTGTGGGTTTGGTTAGGGGAAGGTCGATTTCTTCAGGAGACATGGATTTTCCGTGTCAGAGGTGGCGGGGATGGAGGAAGAGGGGTGGTTGAGTCGACACATTGCAGGGTTCACGGGATTTGGGACACCCTACGGGGGAAGGTGGGGTGGAGAATGGCCTGGACAGGACCAGACTGGAAGACCCTTGGCGCTGAGGTCAGATTGCTCATCCATCGCTGACCCACGTCTGCTCGAGGGGCATCTGGATCACGTTATACCAGGCAAGCATCTTTCTTTAGGCAGGTTCCCAAGACAAAAGTCCCGGAATTGTATCTCGTACTTACCTGGGATTAAGGACAAGTCTGTTAGTTTTGCAAATTGTCCCCTGGACGTCAATCGGCATTGAGGGTTGTTCCGGGAGAAGATCTAGGTAACGCAGGTCCTGGGGGTCATCAACTATATTGGGCCCAATGGATATGCAGAACTCCGAGGTAGAGGGTGGGAACTGACCCTCTCTGGTCTGCTCCTTGGGTTCCTCCTCTCGCCTTCTTCCTTGATCGTTATTTCTCCTTGGACATTTGGCTAGACACCTTCCAGGTCAGGGCGCACACGACTGGAGTTTGGGTCTCTGCAGCCTTGGGGCATCATGGGTTTCCCCTCCTGACCCCCACCTCCCCACCCCGAGACCCCGTGTTCTTCTGGTGTTCCTGGAAGCAGGTGCTACGACGTGAGAGGCATGCAGGGAAGTTGCACACGTGCCACACAATGACTTGGCCCCAGACGCATAGACTGAGGTATAAAGACAAATACAAATATTACTCTCAAAATCTTTGTATAAAATTTTTGGGGAATCTTGGATCGTTTCATCTTCTGGAAGATTGTTTCTAAACAATAAAAGCCTTATTCTAAGGTGTAAGTCTTGACTCGTGAGGTATCCTTCTTAATGCCATGCCCACATCTAATGATCAGAGGGAACTGGAATCTGAAGGCTGAGACTCTCAAACACTGAGGCACTGCTGACTGTGAATTCCCTGGACAGTGTGCACTGCGCTGCTCTCTGCCCGCCCTCTGCCCTGTTCAGGGAGTTCACGGTGGGGGGAGGGGGGCTGTACTTCAGTCTGTGTTTTGTTCCTTCTCGCAGCAATTATCCTCAGACACACAGAGGCGGTGGCTGAGATTTGGGCAGAAATCATCTCCATTTGACCTCCATTTAACTGTGGGCAAAAATCACCCGGTGTGATTTTTGCATATGGAAATGTGTTGGCTTGTGTATTCACTATAAATTCAGGTGAGAATGAGAGAAACTGTCTGTGGCAAATGGCCCACAAATATGAGGCTGATTCTGTCCTCGGGCGGACCCTAGAAGAGCTCACCGGGGACTCCTTTTCAGAGGATGGGCCTCTTGTCAGGGAGTTTTGGAATGGAAGAGGCCAAGGAAAGCACAGCCCCACGTTCAATCTCTCAGGTGAGGTCACGGGTGCCTGAGCAATGCACAATTCTACTGTGGTTTCATGTCCACCTGAAGCAATCAACTACAATAAGTGAGGAACCATCTAGCATGTTCCTCTACTGAAATTACCACTGGTTAAAAAAAGAAAAGACTTTCTGAAGCTAAAATTTGAGGGTGTAGGATGTGTACAATATGTTAGTGCCTGTATGTATGTGTCTGTCTCTGTGTGTTCACCTTGCTCCTTCTTGAGTTGTCCCAAATTAAACTCATGAATTTGGTCACTAAGACTCTTCTCCTGCTTTGTCTACTGCTGCTGCTGCTGCTAAGTCGCTTCAGTCGTGTCCGACTCTGTGCGACCCCATAGACGGCAGCCCACCAGGCTCCCCTGCCCCTGGGATTCTCCGGGCAAGAACACTGGAGTGGGTTGCCATTTCTTTCTCCAATGCAGGAAAGTGAAAAGTGAAAGTGAAGTCGCTCAGTCGTGTACGACTCTTCACGACCCCATGGACTGCAGCCCACCAGGCTCCTCCATCCATGAGACTTTCCAGGCAAGAGTACTGGAGTGGGTTGCCATTGCCTTCTCCCCTGCTTTGTCTACGCCCAGCCAATTCTGAGGGCTCCTCTCTCACACTCCATCCCATGTGACAGCCATTTACTTCCACTCTTATTTCAGGAACTATGTCCTGGCTGTAAAATCAGCGCTGGTGGGATTGTCCTGTCTTACCAAAGGGAGCCTGTGGGTCTGGAGAGGAGATACAGCATGCTTAGCTCATCAGCCATGGCTACAGCCAGCCCAGATTTTCAGTCTGTTCATTGATGGCAGTCCTTCTCAAATTTCAGTGGGTGAAAGAATCACCCAAGTGCTTATTTAAAACATGTAATTTCAGGCTGCAGCTTTAGAGATGTTGTTATGGCTGGGTTAGGTCCAGCCTACCTAGAAACTGTATTTTAAGAAGTGGTGCCTTATAGCTGATATTGTTGGTCCTTGAGGCTTAACTGAGAAGAGGGAAGTAATCTTACAGGCCCTAGAATACTGCCCCCCCACCCCCGACCCATCCCTGGCTATTTATTGGCCGAACCACGGCATGTGGGATCTTAGTTCCCCAACCAGGGATCAAACTCAAGCCCCCTGCAGTGGAAGCATGGAGTCTCAATCTCTTAATCACTGGGCCACCAGGGAAGTTCTAAACCCTCCTTTTTATCCAACCTCATTAGACATCACTAGAACACTGGCCTCTGTGTTCACACTAATAAACTAAGGCCATGAGCAGTGTTTCCTGAAGGATCCCAAAGAAAAACAGCCCTGCTGTGATTCCAAATCTTCTTTCTGTGTTAGGGCTCTATTCTTATCTTAGCTGATACAAATATGGGCAGGGGTCTGAAGCCCAGCCTCCCTGTTCCACATGTCACTTACAGGACTGCAGAAACCCAAACCATTTTTCTGTCCATCTTTTAAAATATGTGCCTCTTTAGGGGAAGGGTAAAGAGGGGCTCTGTTCTTTAAGGGTAAAGAGGGAGGATCATATGATTTGCTCAGTTTGTTATCAAGAGAAGTCCAGTACCAATAATAAGGACATTAAAATACTTGGGTAAATGAAGGAAGAGACCTGGAGTTCTGGAGTTCTGGTCTTACACTTGATCAGCACGTGGTGAATGCAATAAGCAATTAGCCTGAGGAGTCAGTTCTGATGGTTATCTAGGGCAATTCTAAACACTCTAATTGGTCGAGAAGTTCTTTTACTGGACTCATACCTTCCTATGCTCTTTTGTAAGAACTGTATGGTATGTCTCCCCAAACACCTTATTTCCCAGTTCTACACATCAGCAGGGGGCTATGGGGGAATTCTAATTTGTCTACTAATCAATTCATAACCAAATTAGCAAAGATGGTCCTCAAACTACTCAGAAGTCTCAGGAACATCTGAATGCATTCTTCTCTTCTCTCCTGCAACTGACAGACTTCATCCCTCATGAAGAAAGAGAAGGCTTCCATGTGCTCAGACCTGTTTTCATTCACCAAGAAGGCAACAGAGCCCCTCTTCTCTCCGCCTTTCTGGGTGTCCTTTTTTTTTTTAGGATTTCAGTGCTGAATCTCTACCACCCTGTTGTAGAAACCCCAGATGCTGGATTCTCCTCCAATAGCTTCCTGCGGTAGCTAAGTCAACCTTTAGTGGGCTCTGCAGTCACCTTTTAACCTTTTCTCCAGTGGAAGCCAGAGAGAAGACCTGGATAGGGTCCACCTAGGATGGATGAGGAAGCATGAAAGCAGAGGCTAAGCAGGAAGCAGGGCTGAGCTGTATCATCCTGAGAACTGTTTAGGTAAACACTGTGCGACTGGATACAAATCCACACGCCATGGGAGGACCCGTCTGCTGCGGTCTGGTAATGGAGACGTGCACACGCACCAGCACCCCAGGTGCTGGAACTTCCCTTGGGGAAGAGCCTGGACCCACCATCTGCTGAAACCAAATGTAAGAATGAAGCATCTCTTTTAGAGCTCACATTTCTTAACCAAAGTTTAAAAAATTGCCCAGCAATGAAATAAAATGAGAAGTTGATCCCATTTCAGTCTTGTTTGTGAATACTGATTGTTGGGAAATTAGTAAATGGAAAAAAAAAATAAAAATAGACTTACTTTATTAATTTTAGAAATCAGTTAATTCCAAAGGGTGCATTTACCGTGGCTCATGTGGTCAGCGGCACACCGACTTTGTCTTTACGCCCGGGGAAACTTGTGACGCAAGCCCCCCCTTTCTCCCAAACCCTCCGGAAAGGGAAGAACAGCTTTGGTAGATAACGTTGTTGGGATTCTAGGTTTGTAGGAGGTAAAGCTTAATACTGCAAAGTCTGGAAAAGAAGAGGAAGCAAAATGCAAATAGCCAAAGAGCCTCTTTTATATCATCTGTGTGGTAGCAGGAGAGGGGCAGAGAAGACCTAAGCAGGTGGGGGAATGGGGGGGAAAGAGGGAAAAGATACACGTGTGCTCAGATGGGGTATATATCGCATCCGCTGAAGGTCCCCACTGCCAAGTTCCATCGAAACCCAGCTGATACGTTTCCCTGTCATCTCAGAACAAGCCTGGACTGGCTGATGGGCAACAGTCTACTGCCACTTCTGCTGGAAGGCATTGGGGACTGAAGCAGCAAAAAAATACTCTGGACCCCTTGCAGCACTGGTGAGTGCTTCACTGGAGTCAGGCACCCAGGGGGAGTGGAGCAGTGAGCAGGTTCCTCCTCCTCGGGTCTGTGCTTCATCTTTTAGTGTGAATGGGATCTGGAAGAGAGGAAGTCAACCACTGAGTATCGGACATGACCACGTGGGCTTGTACTAATCTCTGGCAATGTTTGGATAAGTTAGCGTTACTGAAGAATAAAGTAGCTGTGGCCCAGACAAATGAAGGTCATTGGAAGTAGAAAACTATTCAGTTAATAATTTTTTAAGTTTATTTTTTAATCGGAGGATAACTGCTTTACAATGTTGTGTGGGTTTCTGCCATACAACACCATGAATCGGCCATAAGTATACACGTGTCCCCCAACTCTTGAACCTCCCTCCCACCCTTCTAGGCTGTCACCGAGCACCGGGTTGAGCTCTTTTTAACTACTTTTGTTGGAAACAGAAACACTCTCAGAACAGAAACAGAAACACCTGTTCTAAAACACTCTCATTTTGCTGCTGCTGTTTTTTTGTGTAGTCCTCTTAGTTTCTTCCCCCACAACAACATTTATCCCTTTTGCTTCTTCAATACAAGTTACCCTTTTCTAGAACCTCAGAGTCAGCATTTTTAGCATTCGATATTGAACTGCGTGGAAAAACTATTCTATGTATGCTCCAGTTTGTCTAAATCTTCTTTCCATGTGGGGTTATCAGGTAACACTTGGCCTTGTATCCCCTGCGCTAGCCCCCAATATCCCTACACTCCTCCATCCAGTTTAGGAAAAGAACTACCTCAAATCCCCCGTGCTGCTGCTAAGTCGCTTCAGTCATGTCCAACTCTGTGCGACCCCACAGACGGCAGCCCACCAGGCTCCTCTGTCCCTGGGATTCTCCAGGCAAGAACACTGGAGTGGGGTGCCATTCCTTCTCCAGTGCATGCACGCATGCTAAGTCGCTTCAGTCGTGTCTGACTCTGTCCGACCCCATGGACAGCAGCCCACCAGGCTCCTCTGTCCATGGGATTCTCTAGGCAAGAGTACTGGAGGGGGCTGCCATTTCCTTCTCCAGTGAGACTCTCTTAATTCTTTCCCATCCCCACTACCCTGAATTTTGGGTTTATCTTTCCCTTGTTTGCTTTAAAAAAAAAACAGGTTTGGTTACTATATATACTCATATCCTAAACACTATATTTCAGCTTTATGTAGGTTTGAATTTTACGATGCTATTTTGTTATGTGGCTATTCTTACATGTGATCTCAGCACGCAACTGGAAGAATTTCTTTAGGTAGGTACTGAGGAGTGGAATTGTTGGGTCATAAATACTTGCATCTCCAACCCTCTAAAAATAATGCCAGATTATTTTTGAATGCAGTTGTACCAATTCACACCCCCTCTGACAGGGTAAGAGCTTCCCCCACCCCCTGGCCTTCTCTACATGTGGAAAAGTGGTATTGCCTGAGTATAAAATTTTTGTGAATCAACTGAGATATGATGGTATCCTACTGTGGCATCTGCCTGATTAGGAATGAGGTTGAGCATTTTTTCAAGTTTATCTAGTATTACACATACACTTCAACAAAATTCCAGGACATGCCTTTTGCTTATTTTCCAATTGAGTTATTGCTTTTTAGTGTTTGTAAATAGCTCTATTGGGATATAATTCCATACCATTCAATTCATCCATTTAAGGTGTAAAATTCAGTGGCTTTTAGTATATTCAGAGTACACCCATCACCACAATCAAGTCTAGAACATTTTCACTGAAAGGAAATGAAAACCCACATCTCTTAGCCGTCACCCCCATACACCTCATCCCCTACCCCTAGGTGACCATGAAGCTACTTTCTGTCTCTGTAGGTTTGCCTGTTCTGTTGTTGCTGTGCAGTCTCTAAGTTGTGTTGGACTCTTTGCAGCCCCTTGGATTGCAGCACTCCAGGCTCTTCTGTCTATTATTATCTATCTAATATTGCCTCTTCTGTGTGCTCAGTCGCCTCAGTCGTGTCTGACTCTTTAGGACTCCACGGACTGTAGTCTGCCAGGCTCCTCTGTCCATGGGATTCTCCAGGCAAGAATACTGGAATGGGTTGCCATGTCCCTCTACAGGGGATCTTCCCAACCCAGGGGTTGAACCTGCATCTTCTGCAGCTCCTGCCTTGCAGGCAGATTCTTTACCGCTGAGCCATCAGAGAAGCCCATTCTGGACACTGCATATTAAGTGGAATCCTTTAAAATGTAGTCCTTTGTGTCTGGCTTCTTTCACTTACCATAATGTTTTCAGGGGTTGTTCACACTGAAGAATGTATCAGTATTCTATTCCTGAAATGGCTGAGTAATACTCTCTTGTGTATATATACTATATTTACTCACTCACTAGTTGCTGGATGTTTGGGCTGTTTCCACCTCTTGGATATTATTAATAATGCTGCTATAAACACAGAGGGTTATGACCAACCTAGATAGCATATTAGTAGCATATTCAAAAGCAGAGACATTACTTTGCCAACAAAGGTCCGTCTAGTCAAGGCTATGGTTTTTCCAGTGGTCATGTATGGATGTGAAAGTTGGACTGTGAAGAAAGCTGAGTGCCAAAGAATTGATGCTTTTGAACTGTGGTGTTGGAGAAGACTCTTGAGAGTCCCTTGGACTGCAAGGAGATCCAACCAGTCCATCTAAAAGAGAACAGTCCTGGGTGTTCTTTGGAAGGAATGATGCTAAAGCTGAAACTCCAGTACTTTGGCCACTTCATGCGAAGAGGTGACTCATTGGAAAAGACTCTGACGCTGCGAGGGATTGGGGGCAGGAGGAGAAGGGGACGACAGAGGACGAGATGGCTGGATGGCATCATGACTCGATGGACATGAGTTTGAGTGAACGCCGGGAGTTGGTGATGGACAGGGAGGCCTGGCGTGCTGCAATTCATGAGGTTGCGAAGAGTCGGACACGACTGAGCGATTGAACTGAACTGAAGTGAAACATTCAAGTTCAAGTTTTTGTTTGGACATATGTCTTCATTTGGGTTACATACATAAGAGTAGAATTGCTGGGTTATAATGGTAATTCTATGTTTAATGGTTTGAGGACCTGCCAAATTGTTTTCCAAAGTAGGTGCACCATTTTGGATTTCCACAAGCAGAGTATAAAGCTTCTAACTTCTTCACATCCTCATCAACACTTGTTATTGTCTTTTTTTGAATATCGCCATCCTGGTGGGTATGAAATGATATTCTGATGTGGTTCTGATTTGCATTTACCTAGAAACTAATGCTGTTGAGAATGTTTTCATATGCTATTTGCATGTATATCTTCTGTGAAGAAATGTCTTGTTCAGACCATTGCCCATTTAAAAAACTGAGTTGTCTTTTCAATTAATGAGTTGTAAGACTTCTCTACATATTCTAGATGTAAGTCCCTTATCATATATATAATTGCAAGTATTTTCTCCCATTCTGTGGTTTGCCATTTCATTCTGATGGTGTCCTCTGAAGCACAAAATGTAAAAACTTTGATGCTGTCCAGTTTGTCTATCTCTTTTCTCTTTGTTGCTTATGCTTTTGACGTCATATCTAAGAAACTACTTACTGAGTTTTAAAGTTCTTTGCTTAATACCTGGACAGTAAGTTTTTGAAGGTATGTTACAAACACCCTCACTGAGTTTGTGACTTGTTTCTTCAATCTCTTTAGAGTATCTTTTTTTTTTTATAGAGCTTGTTTCATGATTTATTAATTTATAAGTAAAGTCCTATTCCGAGATAAAAATTAGGTTGCATTTTCAGATATACACTTAACAAGCGACCTTTCCAGAAAATGACTTCGTTTCAAATGTTAAGACTTCTAGAATATCCAGGGCAGTCACCATAAAAAACAGATAATTTCTTTAAAATTCTTCTTTAAATTAAAAATTTCAAACATGCACACAAACTAGAAGAGTATCAGACACTTTCCTGTTCCCATCCTCTAGCTTTGATCACCATCAGCATCCTACAATTATTTCATTTCTCTCTCTCCCCGTGCATGCTTTTTCTTCTGGAATACTTCATAGAAAACCCAAGATAACACATCATTTTACCCATAAATACTTTAGCATGTATTTCATGTAGATAAGGACTCATGGATAAAAGGAAAACAAATCAAACCCCCCCACCCCCCGCCCAACATAGTTAGGGTGTCTTAGAAGTTCTTAATTTGAACAAAGTCAACTTGATCAGTTTTCACCTTTCTAGTTTGCACTTTGGGGATCTGACTTGAGAAAGCATTTCCTTACATTATATATTGTCATATACTGTCTTATAAAATATGGACACTTTTGCTTCTGTATTTAAGTGTTTTAATCCAAACTAAAATTGTGTACAGTATCAAGCACATATCTACTTTCAGTTTTTATCACACAATAACAAATTTTCCTAGCATTATTTATTGAAAAATCTACCCTTTTCTCCTTTAACTGCAGTATTTCTCTACCATACACTGTTTCCATGTAGAAGAAACACAGTTTACTGTGCCAATACCACATTTTCTTAATTTCTTTACCTTGATAATAATTCTGCTTATGTGTAAGACAAGTCACATGTGGCCCCTATCTCTCATTACTATTCCGTAAGAGTGGAAGGGTTATTACTTGGCCTTTTTCTTTTCTAGGTAAATTTCAGAATCAATTTAAGTTTTTAAAAAATGAACAACTAATATCCTCTTCTCCAGTCTACAGATCAATTTTGGAGTGAACTGACATCTTACCAAACTGATTTTTAATCTATGAACATGTATCTCTCTTCACTGTTTTTTTTTTTTTCTTTCTTCTAAGTGACTCTACATAGGGCTTTGTAACTTTTTAAATGCTAGGTTTTAACTATTTTTGTTAGATTCTTCCCTAGGTATATTATATGTTTTCATGATTATAACTTTGATACAAAGGGTCTGTGCTAAGTAGCTTCGGTTGTGTCTGACTCTTTGTCATGAGCCCGCCAGGTAGCCCGCCAGGCTCCTCTGTCCATGGGATTCTCCAGACAAGAATACGTGAGTGGATTGCCAAGCCCTCCTCCAGGGGATCTTCCCAACCTGGGGATGGAACCCACGTCTTTTATGTCTCCTGCACTGGCAGGCGGGCTCTTTACCACTACCACCACCTGGGGAGCCCGATACAAAGGCTATCTTTTCTATAATTTGTAATCGATTTTGGAAAATGCTTATAAAGCTAAAAATTTACTTGAACACTTGTTTTGGGTTTCCAATCAGACAGATGCATTATGTGAGAATAATGACAGATTTTCTTCAGTCCTTTCTTCACTTTTTCCCTTGTGCTACTTTATTGACCAGGACTTTCAGTACAACACTCAATAGAAGTGATGGGTTCCCTTGTCCTGTTCTGCACCTTAAAGGAAATATTTTCAAGGTTTCCCAACTAATAGTATGATAGTTACTGTTGACTTTTTGTAGAGATATTCTATTATTAGGTTCTTTTCTGAGTTAGCTAGGAATTTTTTTTATTTAAGTCATGAAAGTACTGAATTTATCAAATGCTCATTCTGTATCCATTGAGAGCAGCATATGATTTTTTTTCCCCTTTGATCTGTTACTGCAGAAAATTACGAGTCAATTTTTAAATATGACATAATCCTTGAAGCTCTGGGTGGCCCTAACTTGATCATGATTTTTTTTAACATTGTTGGGCTCAGTTCGTTAATGCTGTAGCCAGATTTTTTTGCATTTATATCCACAATTAAGAAATTATAATTTCAGAACTTTTGGGGTAGACTGTCTTTGTTAGGTCTTGATATTAAGATGATAAGAGTTAGGGTGTTCCCCCTTTTCCTTGACTCTGGAACAGTTCATAGAAGATTCGTATATGTGGTTCTTGAATGTCCAGTAAAACTATAAAAGCCTAGGGTTGAGCTTCTGAGAAGACTTGTTCTTGACTCAGTTTTCTAATAAGTAAAAGAATATTTGGGCTTTATATTTAGTAAATTCTTGTAAGCTAAATAACTAAAATTGTATCCATCCCTGGTAGCTCATCTGGTAAAGAAGCTTCCTGGAATGTAGGAGATGCCAGTTCGATTCCTGGGTCAAGAAGATCCCCTGGAGAAGCGACAGGCTACCCTCCAGTATTCCTGGGCTTCCCCGGTGGCTCAGATGGTAAAGAATCAGCCTGCAATGTGGGAGACCTGGGTTCAATCCCTGGGTTGGGAAGATCCCCTGGAGAAGGGCATGGCAACCCACTCCAGTATTCTTGCCTGGAGAATTCCCATGGACAGAGGAGCCTGGTGGGCTACAGTCCACGGGGTCACAAAGAGTTGGACGCCACTGAGTGACTAAGCACACACATCCAACTCAACAAAGTTTTAAAAATGTATCAAAACAAGGTTATTCATAGTATCTTCCTACCATCTGTTTTATCTCTGAAGGATGTATAATGTCTTTATTTGTTCCTCACAACCCCATGTTTATTTTCTATTTTGTTAATTTCCTCTTTTATCTTTATCATCTTTGGATTTATATTGTTGTTCTTTTTTTAACTTCTTAAGTCAGACACTTAGCACATTAACTTTCAGCCTCTCCCCTTTCCCTAGAATAAATTTGCCTTTAATATTCCTCAGGTTTTGATAAACAGTGTTTCCTAACTACGACTTTTTTGATGAATTAACTCTTAATTTCTAAACACATGAGACTCTTCCACTTATCCTTCTGTTACTGGACTGTGATCAAGGAAGATGGTCTTTGATTTAAAGCCTACTACATAGTCTCTACAGATACTAATGTTTATTATGCACTTACACAGCATGATGTTCTACAAATATCTATTATGTCAAGTCTGTTAACTGAGTAGTTCAAACTTCCTAAAATGTTTTCAAGTTTTTCAGACTGCTTGATCTAGCAATTACTGAGTCACATTAAAACATTCCATAACGAAGATGGATTTGTCTGTTTCTCTTTGTGGTTCTGTTAAGTTTTGCCCAATGTATATATATTTTTATAACTATTCATTTTATTTAATTTTAAAAATCAGTCAATATGCTAGTTAAAATAAGCCCACAAGGAAAGGTTACTTTCCTGGTGAATCTTTCGAACTTTTTGCCAAAAGGTAGTGATCCCTTTTATTTTTCAATATACTTTTTGCCTTAAAATCTATTTTGTCTGATGACTATAATGCACCCTCCTAGTATATCTTTTTCCAACTTTTCCTTTCATGCTTTTTTATATACTTATGATTGAGATGTATCTCTACTTTTAAACAGTCTACAAGTGGCTGCTTAAAACTGAGGCTGACAATACACCCTCTTCTGGTTGAACACTCCTCCCCACCTCCCCTGCTACTACCTTGCCCTGTCTGACGCAGCAGCCACAGAGATGACATTAGACCCCAAGTCAGCTCCTGCACGCCTCTACCCCGGACGCTCTGACGGCTCGCACTTCCCTCCAAAGGAAAGTACAGGTCCTTTCCTTAGCTTGTGGGGTCTTTGGGATCTGACCCCTCATCATCTCTGAGGCCCATCTGTGCCCACTCTTCCTTGCTCCCTACTGGCCTGCTTGTCTTTCCCAAACGCGGCAGCCACGATCCCTTTCAAGGCAGGCGCTCGCGCTGTTCCCTCTGCTTGGAATTCCTTTCCCTCATCACCACCAGTTCAGGCCCTCACCCCCTTCAGGTCTTCACTCAAACGCCACCCCTCCTGACTACTGTTCAGAATAGTGCTTCTCCTCATTCCCTGTTCGCGTTCACGGCTTCACTTTTCTCTGGAACACTCACCACTATCTAACGTACTATTTGTGTTCCTTATTTGGTTTCCCGTCTCTCTCCCACTGGGGACTCTTGGTCCTTTTGTCCACTGCTCTGAGCTGTGTGCCAGTGCTGACCCCCGTGTGTGGCACACAGTGTGGTTTTGTGCTAAGTTGTGTCTGAGCCTTTGGTGACCCCACGAATTGCAGACAGCCAGGCGCCTTTGTCCACGGAATTTTCACATAGTGGATGCTCAGTAAATATGTGTCCAATGAATCAGTCTCTGACTTTCACTGGAACATTTAGTTCATTCACATTTCCGTAATTACTAATATTTTTATTTATTTCTTAAATCGTGCTATTTGTTCCACCTTTTCTGTGTTTTCTTACGGATTTATCATTTTTATCATCTCATTTCCTCTCTACTATTTTGGAAGTTTCACATTTGTAATCTTTTAGTAACTACTCTACTCACTTCTGCATTTGTATAAAGTATGTATGGCTGAAGTTAATCAATATCTTCATCTTTTCATTGTACCATGTCGGGTTAGATGCTCTGACTCTGATCATACCTTCTCTCTTGATTTATATGATATTGATGTTGGATATTTTCATTCCCTTCCTCTCCCTTTTAACCTCACAAGAACATCATTATTACTTCACTGGTCATTATGTTTATATTTGTCCATATTTTTACACAGTCTTTGCTCATAATTCCTCCTTGCATCTCAAACCTTTTTCGGTATCATCTTTCTCTATTTGAAATACGTTCTTTAGGTTCTTTCCTTTTGTGGCGGTTTGTTAGGGGCAAATTCTTCAGGATTTTGTATGTTAAAAAGTGTCTTTTTTTAAATTCTCATCTGTGAAATGCTTTAAACATGCTTTAGGTTTGGTAATTCTTTCTTGTCATCAATGGTAAGGTTTCCACTATCTCTGTTGAGAAGTATGCTGGCATCCTTTGGTAAGGCTTCTTTTTTCTCTAGCTGCTTTTAACACCTTTCCTTTGTCTCTGTTATTCTAAAGTTTAAGTATGGTGTGTCTAGGTGTGGATTTCTTGCGATTCGCTGCAATTTGTGTATCTTTCATCAGCTTTGGAAAGCTTTTAGCCATTAACTCTTCAAATATTGCCCCTGTCCCATTTTTCTTTCCAGAACTCCAATTAGATATCTATTAGGGCTTCTCGCTTGGTTTTCCACCATTTTATTATTTTTTTCTGTACTACATTTCAGATAGTTTCTTTAAAAACAACTTCAGCTCATTGAATCTCTCTTCAGCTGGATCTAATCTGTACTGAAGCCCATCTGTTGATTTTTAAACTTTAATTACTATATTGTTTTCAATTCTGAAAGTGCTACTTAGTTCTTTTTCAAATCTATTTGGTCATAATTTTAATCTCTTGGTTTTACTCATAGTTTCACTCCCTCTTTTAATTTCTCTAAACATATGAGCAAGTTTTTTTGTGTGTTTGTTTTTAGCTATTTTTTAAAAAATCTATTTATTTTTAATTGAAGGATAATTATAATATTGTGGTGGTTTCTGTCACATCAACATGGATCAGCCATAGGTATATATGTATGTCCCTTTTCTCTTGAGCCTCCCTCCCACCTCCCACCCTATGCCACCCCTCTAGGATGTCACCGATCCCTGGTTTGAGTTCCCTAAGTCATACAGCAAATCCCCACTGGCTGTTTTACACGTTAGTGCATATGTTTTCATGCTACTCTCTCCATTCATCCCCACCCCCTGCCTGCCTATGTCCATAAGTCTGTTCTCTATGTCTGCGTCTCTGCTGCTGCCCTGCAAATAGGTTTATCAGTACCATCTTTCTAGATTTCACAAATATACATTAATATACAATATTTGTCTTTGAGAAATATTTTTTTAATTGTACGTCTAGTTATTTCAATATCTTAGTTTTTACAGGTCTGATGTTGTTAGCTGTTACTTTTGCTGACTTTTACTTATGGCGCCATGCTTCCCTCTTTGCTAAACTGTGATACCATGGTTCTTAAAACGTTACCTGTGGGAATTATTTGAGATTTGAATTGAAGGATGATTTCTCCAGAAAACAAAAAAAAAGTATTTAATTCTACTGGGTGCCTTGGGCCACTACTAGCTTAGGACTACTTAAACGAAATTCTCAGTTTGAAGTTTTTTGGAGCACCTAGGGAATAGGGTTGTAAATGGACAGGGGAGAGTCCCCTACTCCATCTCACTCCCCACCAAGGTTTAAGACAGGCAATTTCTTTCAGTGCCTGAGCAGCGGAGGTCAGGTGGGGGGGGGGGTTGTTTATTTCTGGTTAAACTTTCCAAGGAGGAGATAGCCCCGTGGGGTCCCATCTTTATGTGAAAGGTCTCCAGTTAGACTCTCACCTTGAGACTGGCCTGTTGTCCCTTACATCTGCCATAATTCTGGTCGAGAGCTGCTTCCATCCCTTCTCCTGCCTGATGAACTGGTGCTGGATAATTGGGGCAGGAAGGGTATAGAATGATAATGTTACTGCATTTTTCCCCTCCCTGCCTCTGTGGTCATGATCACAGCCCAGTGCTTTTTTGTAAGACTTAAAAAAAAAAAAAAAACAGCTATTGAAGTTATCCCATCTTCTTTTTCGCTTTGATGTCCTAGTGTGGAAATGCTTTAGTGTTTTTTGGTCAAATGTCTATGGATCATACTATCTATTTATACACTTGGCTTTTATCAAATAAAGTTACATCTTATTAGGTTAGTTCTAAAGTCAAGAAGCAACACCGGCATAACATCAGAGTTACTTTTGAAAATCATAAAGCACCTGTAAACTACATTATACTGGTTTGGCAACTATCAGAGTCCAGCAAACCCAATTTTTCTTCCAGCCTAGCACCAGATTAAAGTAACTGCCTTCTGTTACTTTAATACAGTGAATAAAAATACTTTTAAACATGGGGCAACATTTGTGAAGGCGAACCACGCCATTGGAGGCACCTGGGAGGAGAGGTGGCCCAGCAGATCCACCCTCCGCGCTCACTTTAGAAGCACACGTTCCCCGAGCAGAATGCTTGACAGACTTCCCTAAATTGCCCCAAACAGTTTCTTGCACCTTTTCTGGGGGGTGGGTAGGGGGAGGGGACTGTGTCTTGTACATGTCCCTCCCTCACTTCCCCTGCGACGCTCTTTTAAGGGCAGAGACCGTGTCTTACAAATCTTTATGTGGCCTGAGCTCCTAGTATTTTGGTGTGCGAGTATTTACAGGGGGACCGCATGGTAAACGCCCTGCTGACTGCTGTGGAAATGATCAGTAGCACAGTTCCCAGTGGGAAGCAAAAGGCTCCCAACTGACAATACAGACTGTGCTTCTTCAAGCGGCAAAAGGCCTGGTGTGACAAGCAGCAATCACGCTCCAGACCAGCGCTCTACCACGCGTCAGCTGTCTCAAGGAAAGGGGTGCAGATTTCCAGTGAGATCCTCTGATCATCAACAGCTTTTCTAACTGAGAAAAGACAGAACATCATCAGGACTTCTATTCCAATAAAGACAGCCCAGACCTCAACCACCATGATATAACTAGAGTGATCTTTCTCCCCGCAAGGTCTGAAGTGAGTAAGAGAAAATTAATTTTTAAAATTACCTAAATGCACAAAGTTTTTAAAGTTGTGCCTTAGATTTGCCCCTAAGGCCTTTCCAACTGATCTGAGTCGCCCTGGTAGTACCCTGGCAGCATTCTGGTTTGGTAAGAAAGAGAGTGAATGAATCACTTTATTTTTATCCTGAGTGACACAGGGGAAAGGAGACAGCTGGGGAGTGAGGGCCAACCTGCTGGCCTCCCCCCTACCTTCCTGGGCACAGCTCGAGTATGCAGGAGTGAACAACACAGGCGCAAAAGCAAAGATCCATTTCAGGAAGCCCTGCCCGGGTGACACACAGGCGCACCAGGCACAGCTGCGAGGGGTTTGTTCAGAGCAAAGAGCCCCCGAGTGACGCTGAAAAGCAGTCACGCGGGAGAAGGGAGCTGCCCGACCACAGCAGCACCATCGGACTCTCACGCCCTCCCAGAAACGCTCCTGCCTTTCTAAAAAATACAGGCACCTGGTGTAACTCTCTGATGCCAACACCAACATGGGCTCAAGAGACCATCCATGGGGGCAGATGTACTTCCTACTTGCAAATGAGCATTGAATAGTTTTAATTGCCGTTTAAAGGAATTCTCCTGTAAAGAACTAAAGTCACATAGACAATAAGCCTAATTCTTCTCAGAAAATTGTACTCAATGAAACTCTGAAAGTATATTTCATTCTTACAGACCTGTAAAAACCATATTACGCTTATTCGGGTTCATTTTCTTACTACAATAAACCCTAAGATGAGTGTGATAAAGTTACAGCATGGAACAGAAAGATACAAATCTATGAGAATGACTTTCAGATGTCACTCAGTCAGAAGTGTTTCTTTTTTTAGCTACATTCAAGTGAAAGTGAAAGTTGCTCAGTCCTGTTAGACTCTTTGCGAACCCATGGACTATACAGTCCATGGAATTCTCCAGGCCAGAATACTAGAGTGGGTAGCCTTTCCCTTCTCCAGGGGATCTTCCAAACCCAGGGATCGAACCCAGGTCTCCTGCACTGCAGGCGGCTTCTTTGCTAGCTCAGATAGCGAGTATACTAAGGGCAGACTATTTAACACACTTGCATAGAGGTTTTTTTTTGGCATGCTCTTGCTGCTTGCTCTTTGGCTTCAGTTGTGTTCTGATTCTTTGCGACTCTATCGACTAGAGTCCACCACGCTCCTCTTGTCCATGGAATTCTCCAGGCCAGAATACTAGAGTGGGCAGCCTGTCCCTTCTCCAGGGGATCTTCCTGACCCAGATTTCGAACCAGGGTCTCCCTCATTGCAGGCAGATTCTTTACTGTCTGAGCCACCAGGGAAGCCCTTTTTTGGCATGAACATTTAATAATTTCCTTTTTTTTTGAAAATTTAAAAATTGCAAGGCTGATCTAAATAAAACTGCTTGGGATCTATTAAAAATTCTACGATCTATCTACAACTATCTAGCTGTGAAGCATAATTCACTTAAGTATATCTGAGATATATATATATATATTTATATATGTTTAGATATTTTTATATGTTTTTTAAAATTTTATTTTTTAATATAAATTTATTTATTTTAATTGGAGGCTAATTACTTTACAATATTGTATTGGTTTTGCCATACATCAACATGAATCTGCCATGGGTGTACACGTGTTCCCCATCCTGAACCCCCCTCCCACCTCCCTCTGCATACCATCCCTCTGGGTTATCCCAGTGCACCAGCCCCGAGCACCCTGTATCATGCATTGAACCTGGACTGGCGATTCGTTTCACATATGATATTATACATGTTTCAATGCCATTCTCCCAAATCATCCCACCCTTGCCCTCTCCCACAGAGTCCAAAAGACTGTTCTATACATCTGTGTCTCTTGTTGCTGTCTCGCATACAGGGTTATCATTACCATCTTTCTAAATTCCATATATATGCATTAGTATACTGTATTGGTGTTTTTCTTTCTGGCTTACTTCACTCTGTATAATAGGCTCCAGTTTCACCCACCTCATTAGAACTGATTTGTATTCTTTTTAATGGCTGAGTAATACTCCATTGTGTATATGTACCACAGCTTTCTTATTCATTTGGCTGCTGATGGACATATATAATATCTATATGTAAAATGTTTATATATACCTGTAAATAAGGTTGGATTTATAAAATAGACCACTAAGTTATTAAAAGGGAAATGATTTGTTTCAAAGAAAGTTTTTACCTTGAAAATAATTGATTTCTTATGCAAATTTAATGATGGCCATTCTGACTGGTGTGAGGTGGTACCTCATTGTAGTTTTGATTTGCATAAGAGTAATTAATTGCATAAGAAATTAATTAATTAAGTAGACTTTTTAATGATGGTCATTCTGACTGGTGTGAGGTGGTATTACCTCCTTGTAGTTTTGAAAGCCTGCTAATAATAAAAGTTGGAGAGGATATGGAGAAAAGGGACCCCCTTACACTGCTGGTAGGGATGTAAACTGGTGCAGCCACTATGGAGAACAGTGTGGAGGTACGCTAAAAAACTAGAGTGGCCACAAAAAGTGAAAGTTGCTCAGTCATGTCCAATTCTTTGCAACCCCATGTACTGTAGCCTACCAGGCTCCTCTGTCCATGAATTCTCCAGGCAAGAATACTGGAATGGGTAGCCATTCCGTTTTCCAGGGGATCATCCCAACCTAGGGATTGAACCCAGGTCTCCTGCATTGGAGGTGGATTCTTTACCATCTGAGCCACCAGGGAAGCCCAAGAATACTAGAGTGGGTAGCCTATCCTTTCTCCAGCAGATCTTCATGACCTGGCAATCGAACCAGGGTCTCCTGCACTGCAGGTGGATTCTTTACCAGCTGAGCTACCAGAAAAGCCCCCCAAAACTGCCATATGATCCAGCCATCCTACTCCTGGGCATATACTGAGACAAAAGTATAATTTGAAAAGATATATGTACTTCAATGTTCACAGTATTACTATTTACAGCCAAGACATGGAAATAACCTAAATGTCCACTGACAGATGAGTGCATGAAGAAGATACTGTATATACACACACAATGGAATATTACTCAGCCATACAAAGAGTGGAATAATGACGTCTACAGCAACATGGATGCACCTAGAGATGATCACACTAAGTGAAGACAGAAAAAGACAAACACCACATGATTATAACTTGTATGTGGATCTATAATGTGACACAAATTAACTTACCTACAAAACAGAAGCAGACTCACAGACATACGGGAACAGACCTGTGGTTGGCAGGGGGCAGAGGGAAGGGGAGAAGGACCGGACTGGGAGTTTGGAATCAGTAGAGGCCAAGTGGTATGCATAGGATGGATAAACAAAAAGGCCCTACTGTATAGCACAGGGAACCACCTTCAGTGTAGTATAATAAACCAAAATGGAAAAGAATATAAAAAAGTATACATGTGGGTAAGGGAATCACTGCTGTACAGCAGAAATTAATACAACACTGTAAATCACTATACTTCAATAAAATTAAGAAAAAATACAGTAACAATAAAAAGTTAAAAAAGGATTTAATTTCTTTATAGAGAGTTCTAGAAATGAAGAGTGGCAGAGTAACACAATGCTATGAACTTTAATCTGATTTCTTCTATTTACTAACCTTCTAATCTTTGGAATTTAATGATTATTGTTTTCTGACTATAAGAAAAATTCATGATCACTGTAAAAAATCTTAGGTTTAAGAAGAAATTTTTATATAGCTTTGAGTTCAAAAGCACTGATGTATAGAGGGATCTTTCCTATTCTAGAACAATTATTTTTAGCCTGATAAAACTTCAATCTCATTCCTCCTATAGTAAATGCAGCATTACTTCAAAAAAGCTACTGGATACCAAGGATCAGGAGAAGAGCAGATGTTCAATTACCTGAGGAAAGTAAATGAAGGGACCCCAAACCAGTGACTTTCAAGCTTTTTAAAAATTGCAACGCATAGTATAAAAACTACATCTCATGTGAACACACCCATAAGTAGCTTTATGACTTAAAGTCTCACAGAACAATTCTTACTTTTACCATAGATGGAACTGGGTGTTTTTTCTTTCTACCCCATTCTGTTCCATTGTGGGGGGAGGGAGGAAGAATTGACCATTACCACCAGTGGTATGCTAGTAAATGTTTAACAACTGGCCCTTTGCGGTAAAATAAGCAAACAAAAGTCCCGACTTCGTGTTGCTGGCTGTTTTCCACCACAGCTGAGTTCAAGTAAGCAACGTGAAGTCACCGAAGGCAGGACTAAGAAGAGGCAGGCACCGCGGGCTCTTGTGAGTCCGGCTGTGACCCACTAAATTGATTTGATGACCCACTCGTAGGTCATGACCCACAGTTTAAAAACCACTGCTCTAGAGTCTAGACAATCAAATTCCTCAGCAGTTCACAGGAAGCTGAGAGAGGCCAGCAAATACTGTTCCCAGGAGGTACTGAATGAGCGCACAGGCGCTGGGATGACAAGCCTCCTGGGCGCCAGAGGGGAACAACCTCCCACCCCGGGCATCTCTGAACCAGCCTTCAGCTTCCCCAAGACTGATCATGTGGAGAAAGTAAGTGGTACCAGCAGTAACCTTAGGAAAATTACCATCTCTCTGAGTTTCCTTTTCTTTACTGTTAGATAGAAATTGTGTACTTCAGTGGATTCTTATAGGATAATTCACATGAAGACATTCTGAAAATTGTAAAGGGATCTACAGGACAGTATTGATATGAAAATGACCACATTTAACAAAATCTTATTCACAGGGAATTAAATATCACCTGTCTTAGCATCTGAGTTCATCGATCATGCCCACCTTCTTGACCTCTCCTACGTGGTTCTCTGAGATTATGAAATATCCAGGTGCCTCCTCTCGAGGCTGGTTCCTTGGACTCCTCCACTGGCTCCTTTTCTCCTTCGCACTTTGTTGCTCCTTTCCCTCAGGAGAATTTGTCCACTGACAGGTAGCTCTAAGGACCACTGCTAAACTCTACATCCAGTTTTGACTTCTCCCTGGCTTTTGAGAAGACTTTTCTGAATTTAATGTTCAGCCATCATCTGAATCTGACTTCTAAAATACTATCCAGGAAGCACAGACTCTCCCAAACAGAATCAATCCAAAGAAGGTCACACCAAGACACACTATAATTAAAATGGAAAACATTAAAGATAGAGAATATTAAAAGCAGCAAGGGAGAGGCAACAAGTTACATCCAGAAGAACTCCGTAACACTATCAGCTGACTTTTCAGCAGAAACTTTCAAGTGATGAAAGGGAAAACCCTGCAACCAAGAGTACCTGGAGAGACGTTCATTTAGATATGACGGAGAGATCAAAAGCTTTACAGATAAGCACCACCAAAAAGCTTAGTACCACCAAACCAGCTTCACAAGAAAGGACTTCTCTAGTGAAAAAGAAGAGGCTACAACTAGGAACATGAAAATTATGAAAGGAAAAATCTCATTGGTAAAAGCAAATATACAGGAAAGGTAGTAAATCAGCTGTGTATAAAGCTAGTGCTGTGCTTGCTTAGTTGCTTCAGTCGCGTCTGACTCTTTGTGACCCCAGGGACTGTAGCCCACCAGGTCCTCTGTCTGTGGGGATTCTCCAGGCAAGAATACTGGAGTGTGTTGCCGTGCCCTCCTCCAGGGGATTTTCCCAACCCAGGGATCAAACCCAGGTCTCCCACATTACAGGCGGATTCTTCACCATCTGAGCCACTTAGGGAAGCTCATGAAGCTAGTAGGAAGGTTAAAAGACAAAAGTAGTAAAATCATCTATAGCCACAATAAGTTGTTAAGGGATACACAAAGCAAAAAGATGTATAATGTGATGTGTTGTTCAGTTGCTAAGTTGTCATGTCCGACTATTGCGACCCTGTGGACTGCAGCACGCCAAGCTCCCCTGCTCATCTTCATGTCTATTGAGTCATGCATGATGCTAACCATCTCATTCTCTGCCGCCCCCTTCTCCTTTTGCTGCCTTCAATCTTTCCCACCATAAAACCGGTAAATGCGAGGGTGGGGGAGTCAAAACACGTACTGTGTGGGGAATGAAGCAAATAACTATGCAATATCTTTGCATGGAGACGTAACTAGACTTATTATGGCGATCATTTTGAAATGTAAAGAAATACCAAAATCACTATTTTGTGTAACAGGAGCTAACATAGTGTTGTAGGTCAGATATACTTCAAAAACAAACACACACACAGAAAAAGAGATCAGATTTGTGGTCATCAGATGCAGGGGGTGGAGGGAAGGGGAATTAGATGAGGGTGGGCAAAAGGTACAAACTTCCAGTTATAAGATAAGAACTAGGGATGTAACACACAAATGGTAAATACAATTAACACTGCTGGATGTTGCATATAAAAGTTGTTAAGAGAGGAAATCCTAGGAGTTCTCATCACAAGGAGGAAATGTTCTCTCTTTCATTTCTATATGAGGTGATAAATATTCCCTAAACTTATTATGATATCATTTCATGATGTGTGTAAGTAAAATCATTTTCAGTTCAGTTCAGTCGCTCAGCTGTGTCCAACTCTTTGAGACCCCATGGACTGCAGCACACCAGGCTTCCCTGTCCATCACCAATTCCTGGAGCTTGCTCAAACTCATGTCCATTGAGTCGGTGATGCTATCCAACCATTTCATCCTCTGTCGTCCCCTTCTCCTCCTGCCTTCAATCTTTCCCAGCATCAGGGTCTTTTCCAATAAGTCAGTTCTTCTTTTTTTTTTTTTTTCTTTTAAGTCAGTTCTTTGCATCAGGCGGCCAAAGTATTGGAGCTTCATAAAATCATTATGCCATATACCTTAAACTTGTCCAATGCTGTATGTTAACTATATCTCAATAAAACTGGGAGAAAAAATCTAAATATGAAATTCATAAAAATAAAATATGAATAGTATTATCTGCCCCACTCATCCACAATGCTGGGTGCTCTCATTCTTTCAATGGCACTTATATTATCTCAGTTAACAAGGTTCAATTTAAAATGGCTTACACTGGGCTTCCCTGACAGCTCAGTTGGTAAAGAATCTGCCTGCAATGGAGGAGACCCCAGTTTGAATCCTGGGTCAGGAAGCTCCCCTGGAGAAGGGATAGGCTACCCACTCCAGTATTCTTGGGCTTCCTTTGTAACTCAGCTGGTAAAGAATCCACCTATAATGCGGGAGACTTGGGTTCGATCCCTGGGTTGGGAAGAACTCCTGGAGAAGGGAAAGGCTACCCACTCTAGTATTCTGGCCTGGAGACTGTATAGTCCATGGGGTCGCAAAGAGTTGGACATGACTGAATTTGAAGGCTTTTATATAAAAACTTAAATTTCATTTCTTCAAGGTCTTCTTTTCCCCCTTTGAGGGTACATCATATGGCCTGTGGGATCTTAGTTCCCTGACCAGGGATTGAACCTGAGCCCGTGGCACTGAAAGCTGGGGTCCTAACCAGTGAACCACCAGAGAATTCCCCAGGGTCTTTCTCTTTAAAACACTTTTATTTGTGCTTTTAAAAAGTAATCTGTGCACAGGTTTGAAAAAAACAAACAACCAAACAGTACAAAAGGGTATAGAGTTAAAAGTGTCTCTTCTCCCCTAGACTCCGTTATTGCTATGTATGTCTATATCCTTCTCAGAATAGTCTATGCCCACACAAACAAATGAGGGGCTTCCCGGGTGGCTCAAACGGCAGGGAATCTGCCTGCAATGTGGGAGACCTGGGTTCAATCCCTGGGTTGGGAAGATTCCCTGGAGAAGGGAACAGTTACCCACCCCAGTATTCTGGCCTGGAGAATCCCATGGACAGAGGAGCCTGGCAGGCTGCAGTCCATGGGGTCACAAAGAGTCGGACACGACTGAGCGACTTTCACTTTCATACAAACAAATACATGATAAACATATATTCCTTCTCCCCTTTTTACACAAATGGGAGCATAACCCACAGTAGAATTTGAAAAAGTTTTTCACTTGACAATACATTTCTGAAATTGTTCCATATCATCATAAACATCTACTTTAGGAGAACTCTTTAGGTAACCCATAGAAATACTACTGAAATTCCAAGACACCATTTCAGCATGGGTCATCTTGTGAGATCTTCCCACTGTCTGCTTCCACAGTTTTTTATAAGGAAAACTGAAATGGACCCTAGAACCAGTCTGTCATCTTGTTATGGTGCAACCAGGAGATAACAGGAAACAGCCTCTTCCTCTCTTAAAACAAAGGGCCACCCACAGGGGAGTTCCAGCAAAGCAGGAGCCAGATTACCAGAGCTTAATATTTGGAGACGTTATTACAAGTGATAACTCTTAGAGTCCTCTGGGAGGTAAAGGGAGAGTTTAGCCTCACATTAGCGTAATTTTAGAGACCAAAAAGAGGGCTGCAGGTGAAGAGAGGTTTGCCTGTGGGTGGGAATAATGACAGCTTTGCCACCTAGATGCTGATGGTTAGACAAACATGAGACAACCAAGCTGACAATGCTACTAATTTTAGAGGCTAAAGCTACTGGAAACTCAGCGTAGTTTCTGAGGATTCAGATGTCAACTCACTATCACCACAAAGCAGATGTCCCTTGCATCCTTTGAACTAAAGCTCGAGTTTTAACTATCATCCATCCTTCTCTTGTAAAGATCTTCCTATTCGTTCTCCAAAGGCTCCTGAATATGTCTGTTACTTTATATTTATCTTCCAAACTAATCCGTACCTCCCACTAATCATTTTTATTACTTTTCACTGCATTTTCTAAACTGTATCCTCTTTCTGGGTTTTATGGTTCACTGCATGCCCACTTCTAAGCCACTATCTTGTATCCCTCTTTTTTGTCTATTAACAATAAAAGAGTGATTACAGCAGTTTCTCGACCTTTTATAACCTATGCTCTGCCAGCCAAAAAGATTTTACTTTCTGCAGTTTGTTTTATGAAAGCCATAAATTTCCTATCACTCTCCATACATAAAATTATATTATAGCTTGACATGCTTTTTAAAACTTATGGTCGCTACCCTCCTCTTTCCCCACTGCTATGCACTGCTGGTTGAGAAGCACTGTATTAGACATAGACTTCAGGCTCCACTGTACCACTTCTCTTCAATCAACTCCATAAGTGCTCTTCTTCACTCCCAGAGAAACTTGTCCTAAGTGTCAAGAATTTCTATCAGCCAGATCAGAACTATCTTAGCTTCATAGGATGGTCAGATCAGATCAGATCAGATCGGTCGCTCAGTTGTGTCCAACTCTTTGCAACCCCATGAATTGCAGCACGCCAGGCCTCCCTGTCCATCACCAACTCCCAGAGTTCACCCAGACTCACGTCCATCGAGTCAGTGATGCCATCCAGCCATCTCATCCTCTGTCGTCCCCTTCTCCTCCTGCCCCCAATCCCTCCCAGCATCAGAGTCTTTTCCAATGAGTCAACTCTTCGCATGAGGTGGCCAAAGTACTGGAGTTTCAGCTTTAGCATCATTCCTTCCAAAGAAATCCCAGGGCTGATCTCCTTTAGAATGGACTGGTTGGATCTCCTTGCAGTCCAAGGGACTCTCAAGAGTCTTCTCCAACACCACAGTTCAAAAGCATCAATTCTTTGGCGCTCAGCCTTCTTCACAGTCCAACTCTCACACCCATACATGACCACAGGAAAAACCATAGCCTTGACTAGATGAACCTTTGTTGGCAAAGTAATGTCTCTGCTTTTGAATATGCTATCTAAGTTGGTCATAACTTTCCTTCTAAGGAGTAAGTGTCTTTTAATTTCATGGCTGCAGTCACCATCTGCAGTGATTTTGGAGCCCAGAAAAACAAAGTCTGACACTGTTTCCCCATCTATTTCCCATGAAGTGATGGGACCTGATGCCATGATCTTCATTTTCTGAATGTTGAGCTTAAAGCCAACTTTTTCACTCTCCACTTTCACTTTCATCAAGAGGCTTTTGAGTTCCTCTTCACTTTCTGCCGTAAGGGTGGTGTCATCTGCATATCTGAGGTTATTGATATTTCTCCTGGCAATCTTGATTCCAGCTTGTGTTTCTTCCAGTCCAGCGTTTCTCATGATGTACTCTGCATAGAAGTTAAATAAACAGGGTGACAATATACAGCCTTGACGTACTCCTTTTCCTATTTGGAACCAGTCTGTTGTTCCATGTCCAGTTCTAACTGTTGCTTCCTGACCTGCATACAAATTTCTCAAGAGGCAGATCAGGTGGTCTGGTATTCCCATCTCTTTCAGAATTTTCCACAGTTTCTTGTGATCCACACAGTCAAAGGTTTTGGCATAGTCAATAAAGCAGAAATAGATGTTTTTCTGGAACTCTCTTGCTTTTTCCATGATCCAGTGGATGTTGGCAATTTGCTCTCTGGTTCCTCTGCCTTTTCTAAAACCAGCTTGAACATCAGGAAGTTCACGGTTGACATATTGCTGAAGCCTGGCTTGGAGAATTTTGAGCATTACTTTACTAGCGTGTGAGATGAGTGCAATTGTGTGGTAGTTTGAGCATTCTTTGGCATTGCCTTTCTTTGGGATTGGAATGAAAACTGACCTTTTCCAGTCCTGTGGCCACCGCTGAGTCTTCCAAATTTGCTGGCATATTGAGTGCAGCACTTTCACAGCATCATCCACAGAATGGTAGTATGGCCTAAAGACTGCATCAGTAAGGGAGTGTTCATGTAGTTGATGAAGCTGAATCTGCCATGTAAAAACTGCCAATTTGTCCATCTCCTGACTTTTTATTTTTCCTATACTAAAGACAAAACAAAACTGGTGTGGTAGGCA
Organism: Bos grunniens; assembly: GCF_055505025.1. Lineage (NCBI taxonomy): Eukaryota > Metazoa > Chordata > Mammalia > Artiodactyla > Bovidae > Bos > Bos grunniens. Next base: position 16,066,682 of record NC_141174.1, read on the forward strand.
GTCTTTACAGCGGCCTTGTGTGATGCCTGCCTGCTGGTACTCATGCCCTTACGTAATTTCCTTTCCAGAGTACAGACCAGACTTACTGACCCATTTCTTACAAAGAGAATTCAGCAAAAGTTGTGGGATGTCACTTCCAAGGTTAAGTTATAAAAAGACAGTGGCTTCTGCCTTGGGTGCTTTCTTATTCTTTCCCGTGTTGCTTGGTCACAGGAGGCGAGTTGCCATGTATTAGTCTGCCCAGGCTGCAATAACCACAGAACGGTTGGCTTAAACAACAGAAATTTATTTTCGCACAGTTCAGGAGGCTGGCAGTTTAGATCAAAGTGTGGTCTTTTTGTTTCTGAGGCCTCTCCCTCGACTTGCACATAGCCACCTTCTCCCTGGGTCCTCAAAGGGTCCCTGATGATTCACTGCATGTCCAAATTCCCTCTTATAAAGAAACCAGTTGGGCTGGATTAGGGCCCACCCCAAGAGTCTCCTTTTAACAACCCCTGTGGAGGCCCTATCTCCAAATATAGTCGCATTCTGAGGTTCTGGGGGGGGGGTTAAAATTTCACATACAAACCTGTAATGGGGTCACATTTCAGTTCATGCAGAGGTCCTTCAGAGAGGACTGAATGGAAAGAGGCTTGCCCATTACCATGTGAGTGTGCCTGGAAGCAGATCCCCCAGCTAAGCCTTCAGATGAGATCACAGCTCCCACCTGACAAGCAACCTCAGGCCAGAGGTTCCCTGCTAAGCTAGGAAGCCTGACTCATAGAAACTGAGACAATAAATGCCTGTTCTTTTAAGCCATGATTCTGGGGTAAAATTTGTTATGCGGCAATAGATAAAAATAACAATAACCTCACGTACCAACAAAGAAAAACCAGTCTTAGCTGGGTTGCTTGGGCAAAGAATATTTAGGCTACTTGAACGTCTTTGTTAAATGGGGTTAAGGCCCAATTTTTCTTTGCTTCAAACCTTGCTGCAAATGAATCAGTCTACTTTTCTGCCCCAGTCTCTGAAGACTGAAACTGTTCTATGTGTTGCTTGATAAGAAACAAAACAAAACAATATTTTCACAAGCAATATCTCAGCTAGTTTTCACAGTGAGCCCATGAAGAAGATGTTGCAGCTGTTGTAATTCAGGTGCCAAGCAAAGCACCTGATACACAGTAGGCATTCAAAAACTACCTCTAAATGAATGTATTTCCATTTTACAGATGATGAAACTGAGCCTGTAGGAGTTAACTAACTTGTTTCAGATTGCACAGTTACTAAGTGGTAAGTATGGTAATAGAATCCAAGTCCAGGATTTCCTACTACAGTCACCTGACATATTTGCTATCTGCATCTTTCCTCCTTGAAGTTATGGGTAAAAAAATTAAAAAAATAAGAATTTCAGCTAAGTGACACTTTACATTTCACCCCTCTGGGGGCTGTGTAGGTGTAAGCGAGTAGCTACATTCTGGAAATGATTAGTGCCTAAGGTACGGGCACATACGCCCCTGTAGTTTGCTACTGGGTCAATCTTAGAAGATTTGTATTTAAATCTGACTTCCTTGGTGGCTCAGATGGTAAAACGTCTGCCTGCAATGCGGGAGACCTGGGTTTGATTCCTGGGTGGGAAAGATCCCCTGGAGAAGAAAATGGCAACCCACTCCAGTATTCTTGCCTGGAAAATTCCATGGACAGAGGAGCCTGCTAGGCTACAGTCCATGGGGTCGCAAACAGTCGGACACGACTGAGTGACTTCACTTTATCTTTCTTAAATTAATTTTTTAATTGAAGGATAATTGCTTTACAGAATTTTGTTGCTTTCTGTCAAACTTCAACATGAATCAGCCATAGGTATACATATATCCCCTCCCTTTTAAATCTCCATCCCCTCTCCCTCCCCATCCCAGCCCTCTAGGTTGATACAGAGCCCCTGTTCAAATTTCCTGAGACATACAGCAAATTCCTATTGGCTATCTATTTTACATACTGTAATTAAATCTCATCTTTTTAGAGTTAATAAGTAGTGGATTTAATATCTTAAACCTATTAAAGATAGGTACTCTACTGTATGTCTGTTCTATTCCCTATATGGTTTTCTGGGTGAAGGAAAGAACATAGCCCTTGAACACCAGGAAAAAGCTGGTTGAAGCTGGTGAAGTTTCATGAAGTCTTTTCTCTTCCTCTCAAGAAGTCCAATGGACAGAAAGAAGGATAGAAATAGTTACTAAAATGTTCCAAATTTACAAAATGTGAACACTGTATAGTTGATCTAACATTGTCCAGAGACTTATTTGGTGAATGTTACATTTTATAATAGTAACAGAAACTGACCATTTGTCCCAAATTCACTTACTGAATACCTGCTAAGTGCCCAGCACTATGAAAAGTATTGGTGATATAGAGGTGAATGATATAATTTTTAATTCTCAGGTTTACAATCTAGTGATAGAAGTCAATGAGTAAAAGGCGAAAGATTTATACGATCTGAAGAGAAACCAGAGCATGCATGCCCCTCTCCTCTCCCTTCCCAAAAGCAGGATCATGGAGCTTACGCCACAAAATCCTAGAGGGACGCTCGCTAGGAAGTGCTTGTAGTTCTCGCTGTAGCGCGGCTGGCTTGTTTCTGCCGAGTGTTAGTTGGAAGCCTAAGCCTCTGTTACTGGCTTCAGAAGTAGTTTTTGTACTTCTCAGTAGCGACTGATCGAATGTAAGATAGAAGACAGAATAACTGAACTAAGCTGTTTAAATTCTGAGTAAACATACATTTTATATACGTGCCTTTGGAATGTTCATTATAAAACAAATAAACATCTTTAGTCTTTTAAAAAAAAAAAAAAAAAGAGAAGTCAATGAGTAAAATAAAATAACGTATTTTAGAAAATTCCATTACCGAGGAAGGCAAAGGGTATTACAGGAGTTGATGGTTAGAGGAGGAAGTGGGTCCTGTGGTCAGTGAAGGACTCTGGAAGAGATGACAAGATCTGGGAGTGGAAGCGTGGCTGCAGTTAGCCAAGGTGAGACTGGGTTTCTGCAAAGAGGAAACAGCTTGTGCAATGGCACGGAAGTGTGCAGCAAATAGTTTAGAATGACTGGGATTTACAGGTACGTGTTGGGAGAGTAGTGGAAAACATGGATAGAGAAGAGAGAAGACCACAAAGGGCTTTGGTTACCCACTGAAGGATTCTGCACTTGTAGGAAAGCTTTTGAAAAACTTTTAGTGGGGAAGTATCATAATTATAATTGTTTTTAAAAGACCACTAAGAACAGTGCGGAGGATAAAAGCAGAATGGGGTTGAGGGCAAAGAGACCTGTATGGAAAACACTACAGTAATTCAAACAAAAAGTGATACATTAAGTCTGAGAAAATGAATGAGATTAGACATAAGATCTGAGAGGTATTTAAAGGGAAAAGTATAATAATTGATAACCAGTGGGATATGTGGGTTGATGGGAGTAGCTGGAATGGTTCTTGGGTTTCTGGCTTCATTTAATGAAGGTAAATAGGGAGGGGCCATAAGGGGAGTGTGGCCAAGAAGATGATGAGCACAGTTTTGGATGTGGTGGGTCTGCGATGACTGTGAGACAATCAGGAGAGAAATGTAGAGGTATCTGGGATACAGACATCCAGAGAGAAGTTTGGGCTGGAGAAGGGCTGCGACATACATGCTTTATGCATATGGCATTTCCAGAATTATGCACTGCACAACTCATCTGTGAGGCCATACATGAAGGCCCTGGCTGGAGGTACAGGTTTGGAACTGTCAAATGGAGGTCAGCCAAAATTACGGGAAAGAACTAAGGCCCACATCCAGGTGATGGATCGTAAGCTCAGGCTGAGCACAAGATTCCTGGAGTACCACCATGCTACCTCACCACCAACCAATCAGAAGAAAGTCATATACCCTGCAGCTCTCACCCCAAACTTTGCCAATAAAAACTTTCCCCCCAAACCATAGGCGTTTTGAGCATAAGCCACCCATTCTCCTTGCTTGGCCCTGTAATAAACCTCCCTCAAAGGCAGGATTCTAAAGAATGAAAATCCACAAGTAAGCAAAGGATAAAGAGCTTTATAAAAGTGACTAAGAAGTTTTCAGAGAGATGAGAAAAAGGAAAGCCAACATTATCTAAAACTCATTAAAGATGAACACTTTAAAGATGTGGCTATTTCTTCAAACTGAATGATTAAGTAAACCATTCTTAATCATTCCTTACAAGGTTTATTATTAGCTTTTTTTTGTTTGTTTTAAATGATGTTAGTATTGTCTGGCTATAGTTGATCTTAGTCAGACCTTATTTCAGTCCCAGGTGAATAATTTTATATCAGGTGAAGTCACTACTTTCTTAAGTTACTAAAACTACTGCTTTGCTTGATCCTATTTTCACGTTTCTCCTTCATATATCTTCCATTTCACCCTTGATCCAGTTATTCCTTGAATTTTGGGTTTCATGTTTTATTTACATTAATACATCTTAATACATCTAACCTACTGAACATCATAGCTTGGCCTGGCCTACCTTAAACATGCTCAGAACATTTACATTAGCCTGCAATCAGGCAAAATCGGTGAAAACAAAGCCTGTTTTGGAATATAGTATTGAATATCTTGGGGCTTCCCTGGTGGCTTAGTGGTAAAGAATCCACCTGCCAATGCAGGAGATGCGGGTTCGATCTCTGGGTCAGGAAGATCCTCTGGAGAAGGAAATGACAACCCACTCCAGTATTCTTGAGAGGTAAATCCCATGGACAGAGGAGCCTGTTGGGCTACAGTCCATGGGGTCACAAAAGAGTTGGACATGACTTAGCAACTAAACAACAATATCTCATGTAATTTGTTGACTAACTGTACTTAAAGTACAGTACAACAGACTGTTTGTCTAGGTTCAGAATGGTTGGAAGTATACCAGCTGTCGATCCACATGATCACCTGACTGACTGGGGGCTGTGTTCACTGCCGAGCATCACGAGAGAGGATAATACCTAGCCTAGGAAAATACCAAAATTCAAAATTTAAAGTATGGTTTCTACCAAATGTGTATTGCTTTCAGACCATCGTAAAAGGAAAAAACTGTGAGTTCCATGATCTAAAGTTGGGGACCATCTGTGTATATTAACATTTGTCAAAATATGAATTTGTATTTTGCTTCACTCTGAAGTTGTTTTTCCTTGTGTATATATTTAGTCTGAATCAAGGTTGGGAATCTTGTGTTTCACTTTGTTACTCCTTACATGTACTTACTAGCGTGTTGAACGTAATTATTCATAGAAAGTTCCCATCACACACTCGAAGGCCACATTAGAATGCTAAACATCTCAAAGGTAGAAAGAGAAAACAGCAGTTCCAGAAAACGTTTTCAAAACTCTATTTACAAGCCTGTGTTTCTTTGAGTAATTGCTTTGGCCCTTAAGTTCAGTTTTTAAAACTAGAAGTCACCTTGCCACATGTGAAATTGTTTTTCCTTTTCCCATGAGTAAGATTTGAAAGTTGAAAAGTTATTTTATTGAGGTTTTTAAGCATAACATGTTACAGATTATATAGACTTGAAGCATTTTGGAGTTGAACTTCATTTTTCAGTGTCAAGATAGTAATCAGCATCCTAGGAAAAAACAACTTCAGGTCAGATAAATTTGAGAAATGCTGGGAAAAAAAAAACAAACAAGTTTCTTTACTGAAAGATTCCTCACAGCCTTTAAACAGACTAATACATATTATGCCTCTTTAAGAAATGGCATAGAATAAATGGCATTTCTCAAATTTGTTTGACCGTGACGACCTGCATTTTGCAGAGCACACGCTAGGAGACATTGCCCTAATTCCACAGACGGGGGCTTTGAGCCTGACGAGGTTTAGTGACTTGCTCAAGATCACACAAATAGTAGCCAAGGTGAGATGACAGCTAGTTCCTTTGATTTTTAAATTGGGTCCTCTTCCTATATTGTACCACACTGCTGGTGTGCTCCGCACTTTTCCTCCTAAACACTTCCTGGAGAGCACAGCACAGAACTGGTACCGCTGATCCACAGACATTCTGACTTCAGAATGCCCTCAGAGATGCCCTCCTGCTCTAGCCATGACAGGATGATTTCTTGGGGAGCCTGTCAGCTGCTCTGTGGCCGTGAAATAAACTCTAGAGGCGGGGAGGGTGTTCTGGGAGGAGGAGCTCCCTGGGATGCTTTAGGATGCTTAGAAGAAAAGTGGATTTATGCCGGGGATAATTCCTGGAACAGATGTGAAACCAAATACTTCATATCACAATCCTGCCCCCACCCTTTCTGAAAGGGAAATGAAATAGCAGGATTAACCTGCTCTTCATCAGATCTGCTTTGTTTCTTTCAAAAAAAATCCCATGACCGGGGCAGATTCCATTTCCTGCTACTCCCCTTCCGACTGCAGTGAGGGGAGAACCCGGGAGGGGTGGAGAGGCTTTCCTTAGGCTCTGCAGGCACCAGGAGCACGAGGGTGGGGGTTAGAGAGGCACGCATGACAGCAATGGCTGGGTAAGGCCCAGCACCAGCTCTTACCCCCACAAAACCCAGCTGGATTTCTCCTTCCAGAAGCCATCAGGAAGCATTCTTTTGCAAATGTAATAAACATCTTACGATGCTGATAAACTCACCAGTTTGAGAAGAGGGAGAAATTAGAATTAGCTTAATTCTAGGGCTCTGTGAAAAAAGGACATATAGACTGAAAAGTGACTCATTTTTCCCCCCCCTTTTGGTCATAAAGACTCAGTTCAGTTCTGTGCAGTTCAGTCGCTCAGTCGTGTCTGACTCTTTGCAACCCCGTGGACTGCAGCACGCCAGGCCTCCCTGTCCATCACGAACTCCTGGACTCAAGGTTTGTGAAAGAGATAGACAAACTTTAAAATAAACTATAATGTCTTGACCAGGGAATGACACAGCAAAACAGGAATAAAGCAGATAATACACACACACACACACACACGTACGTATATAATCATCACAAAGCCAGTTGTTCCATGCTTAAAGTGATTTGGAACTCAAGTATCATAAACTCTTCTGTAAGAACCAAGAGACTGGCGGCTTCTCACTGTTTACACTTCTCACTGATAGGCTGCTCCCTCTCGTGACCCCAGCACTGAGGCCAGGACCATAGGCGAGTCAGCGGCAGCTACCTTCTCTCAGACCAGGCTTGACTGCAAGTGGTATCTGCCCACAGAAGATCTCTGGTGCCCCATGGCAATGAACATCAAGAGCATCCCCGCAAGCCAGAGGGCTGGGTCACTTGAGGTGTCTCTAAGAATCACCTTTCAAAGCCAAAACCACTTGCTCAATCATATCACAAGTGGGCAACAGGACAGTGTGAAGGGAGGGGTGCCTGCGGACGGCAGAATTAAAGGGATTAACAATGGGGGAGAAGCAATTGGTGGCACGGCTAGCCCCATTCTCAGCTGCTCTGTCTTGGATTTGGAGCATGAGGTGAAGCTTAAGGCTCTGAAACTATAATCAGGGTCCTCCTTGCTCCGTGCTGACTAAGGCAACGGAAATACCCGACACCTTTCCAAACGGGGAAAAAGCAAGTGAGGCCAGGCCAGAGACAGCTGTTGTCCCCAGGCACACCACCTTCCTCGGAAGCCTGAAAACGAGGAGACAAAGCTAAGCCCGGGCATCTTTCTCCCTAGGACCTCGAGAGCACGCCTAGGGCAAGGAAGGCAGCCAATTAATTGCTGAATTAATGAACACGAATAAATACTTTGTGTACAAGGTTTAATTAAAGAATTTTGTTAAATTCTTTAGTAAGAAGTCAATACAATTTGCTTACACTGAAGGCTTTTTGTTCTGTTTTTTACTTTTTAGGTATCAACTACTAACTTTTTAAAGGTCTGAGATCTATTTCACACACTAATAAAATTCACCCATTTAAAGTGTATCTCAGGGTGTAGTGTAACCATCACCCCACCTACTTTTAGCATATTTTTATTATTCAAAAACAAACACCCCGAAAAACAAAACCCTATGACTACTGGCAGTCATTCCTCAGTCCCCCTTCCCCTATTCTAGTCCAGGGACCTACTGATCTACTTTCTGTCTCTACAGACTTGCTCCAGACATTGCACATCATAGAATCTACAGTATGTAGTCCTTTACTTAGCATTACATATTCTAGGTTCACCCATGTGGTAGGCATGTCCCAGGACTTCATTCTTTTTATGGCTGAGTAATGTTCCATTGCACACACACCACCCTGTTTACTCATTCATTATCTGATAGACGTTCAGGTTGTTCCTACATGTTGGTTACTGAGTAAGGCTGCTATGGCCACTCAGGTACAGATTTATATAAACATACGTTTTCATTTCTCCTGGATATATATTAATACTTAGGAGGAGAACTGCTGGGTCACGTGGTAACGCTGTGCTTAACTGTTTGAGGAATCAAGAAACTATTCCCAAAGCAGTTGTGTTTTACATTCCCACTAGCAAGACTCTAGGGTTCTAATTTCTCCGTATCCTCACCAACACTTATTACCTGACTTTTTATTGGGTGTGAAGTGGTCTCTTTTTGTAGTTTTGACTTGCACTTCTCTAATGACTAACCATGCATCTTTTCATGTGCTTATTGGCCATTTGTAAAAATTCAAATTCATTGTTCAGTTTAAAGATTGGGTTATCTGTCTTTTTATTGTTGAGATCTAAGAGATCCATATGTAATCTGAATAGAGTTTACTTGCCAGATATATGATCTACAAATGCTTTCTTCCATTCTGTGGGCTCTTTTCACTTTCTTTATGGTGTCTTTCAAAGCGTATATATTTTTTCACCTTCATTCAATTCTTTTTTTTTCAAATTGAAGTATAGTTGATTTATAATATTACGTTAGTTTCAAGTGTACAGCACAGCGATTTGTTATTTCCATAGATTATACTCTATTAAAAGTTATTACAAAATAATAGCTCTAATTTCCTGTGTTGAAAAATATACCCTTGTTGCTTATCTAGTTTATACATACTAGTTTGTATCTCTTAATCCCAAACCACTATCTGGCCCCTCCCCCTCTGTCTCTCCACTGGAACCACTAGCTTATTTTCTGTATCTGTGATTCTGTTTAGCTTTGCTATATACATTTGCTTATTTTTAGATTCCACATATAAGTGATATCATATGGTATTGATCTTTTTCTGTCTGACTTATTCCACTCAGCATAATATTCTCTAGGTCCATCCACATTGCTGCAAGTGACAGGATTTCATTATTTTTATGACTAATATATATATACATATGACTTTATGATTATGAGTCACAAATCATATGATTTATGAGATAAATCTCATATGATTATGATATTATATTCTTATAATCTCATATGATTGTGGAAATATAAATTATGAGTATATTTATATACATATTATGGCATATATATTTATGACTGAGTAATACACACACACACACTCTACAGCTTCTTTATCCACTCATTTGTTGATGAAAAATTGGGTTGTTTCCATATCTTGGCTACTTTAAATAGTGCTGCTATGAACGGTGGGCTGCTTGTATCTTTTCCAATTAGTGTTTTCAGTTTTTATGGATATATACCCAGGAGTAGAATTGCTGGATCATATGGTATTTCTATTTTTAGATTTTGAGGCATCTCCATACTGTTTTCCATAGTGGCTACAGCAAACTATATTCCCACCAGCAAGTGTATGAGGGGTTCCCTTTTCTCCTCATCCTCGCCAACATTTATTATTAGTGTTCTCTTTGATGACACCCATTTTGACAGGTGTGATGTGATATCTCTTTGTTATTTTTATTTGTATTTCTTTATAATTAGCAACATTTAGATCTTTATATGTGCCTGTGGACCATCTGTATGTCTTTGGAAAAATGTTTATTCAAATCCTCTGCCCATTTTTTCTTTTAATTGGGCTATTTGTCTTTTTGGTTGTATGGATTGTTTATATATTTTGGATATTAACCACTTGTTGGTCATAACATTTGCAAGTATCTTCTCCTATTCACTAAGTTGTCTTTTCATTTTGTCAATGGTTCCCTTTGCTATGCAAAAGCTTTTAAGTTTAATTAGGTTCCATTTGTTTATTTGTGCATTTCTTTCTTTATCCTTAGGGGACAACAGATCCAAAAAATACTACATGATTTATGTCAAACAGTATTCTGCCTATGTATTCTTCTAGGAGTCCTATGGTTTCCAGTCTTACATTTAGGTCTTTAATTTTGAGTTGACTTTTGAATAGTGAGGAAATATCCTAATCTCACTGTTTTACATGTACTTGTCCAGTTTTCCCAGGACTTACTGAAGGGATAATCTTTTCTCCACTGTATATTCTTGTCTCCTTGGTTGTAGATTAATGACCATAGGTGCATGGGTTTATTTTTGGGCTCTCTATTCTGTTCCATCGATTTGTGCCAGTACCATGCTGTTTTGATTACTGTGGCTTTGCAAGTATAGTCTGAAGTCTGGAAGGACAATACCTCCAACTTCGTTCTTTTCTCTCAAGATTGCTTCAGCAATTCAGGCTCTTCTATGGCTCCATATAAATTTTAGGGATTATTTAGTTTATTAGTTCTTTGAAAAATGTCATGGGTAATTTGCTAGGGATTTCATTAAATCTGTAGATTTCTGTGAGTAGTATGGCCTTTTAACAATATTAATTCTTCCAACCCAAGAGCAATGGATATCTTTCCATCTCTTTGTATCACCTTCAATTTCCTTCATCAATGTTTTATAGTGTTAAGAGTAGGTCTTTCACTTCCTTGGTTAAGTTTATTTCTGTTCTTTTTGATGCAATTTTAAATGGGATTTTTTAAACTTTTCTCCTTCTAATAGTTATTAGTATATTAGAAAAAAACAGAATTATGTATATTATTTTATATCCTGCCATTTTTACTGAATTCATATATTAGTTCTAATAGTTTTTTGGGTGGAGACTTTAGGGTTTATATATAAAAGCATGTCATCTGCAAATAGTGACAGTTTTACTCCTTCCCTGTCAAATTTAGATGACTTTTCTTTCTTTCTCTTGTCTGACTGCTGTGGCTAGGATTTCCAATACTATGATAAACAGAAGTGACAAGAATTGTATCACACTGATTGATTTGCAACTGTTGAACCATCCTTGTGTGCCTGAAATAAATATAGCTTGATCATGTTGTACGATCATTTTTATATACTGTTGGATTTGATTTGTTAATATTTTGTTGAGGTTTTTGCATCTATATCCATCAAAGATATTGACCTGTAATTTTCTTTTCTTTTTTTAAATGTCTTTCTCTGGTTTTGGTATCAAGGTAATGTGGCTTAGTAGAATGAATTTGGGGATGGTCTGTCCTCTTCAATTTTTTGGAATTGTTTAAGAAGAATAGGTATTAGCTCTTCTTTATGTGTTTGGTGGAATTTTATTGTGAAGTCATCCAGTTCTAGACTTTTATTTGCCAGGAGTTTTTTTTTTTTTAATTACAAGTTCAATACCACTACTAGTAACTGTTCAAACTGACCATTTCTTCTTGATTCAGTCTTGACATGTTCTTTGTTTCTAGAAACTTGTCATTTCTTCTGAGTTGTCCAATTGTTGCCACATAACTGTTCATAGTATTCTCTTATGATTTTTTGTATCTCTGTGGTATCAGTTATTTCTCCTCATTTCTTATTTTATTTGGATCCTCTTTTCTTCTTGGTGAACCTGGCTAATGGAGTATCAGTTTCATTTATCTTTTTTAAAAATCAGTTCATGATTTCATTGTTTTCCATTGCTTCTGTTTTTTTGGTCTCTATTTTACTTATTTCCTTTCTGATCTTTATTATTTCCTTTCTTCTGCTGACTTTGGGACTTGTTCTTCTTTTTCTAATTCCTTTAGGTGGTGGGTTAGATTGTTTATTTGAGATTTTTCTTATTTATTGAGGAAGGTCTGTATCACTATAAACTTCCCTCTTAGAACTGCTTTTGCTGTATCCATAGATTTTGGAGTGTTGTGTTTCCAGTTTCATTTGTCTTGAGGTAAATTCTGATTTCTTCTTTGATTTCCTCATTGACCCATTGGTTTTTTTAGTAGCATGTTGTTTTGTCTCCATGTTCGTTCTTTTCCCATTTTTCTTTCTGCAATTGGTTTCTTGTTTTATAACACTGTGGTCAGAAAAAAATGCTTGATATAATTTCTGTGTTCTTAAATTTGCTGAGACTTGTTTTGTGGCCCAGCGTGTGACCTATCCTGGAGAATGCTCCATGCGCACTTGAAAAGAATGTATATTCTGCTGTTTTTGATATAATGTCCTGTACATATTTATTTAGTCCAGTTGGTCTGTTGTATCATTTAAGACCACTATTACCTTACTGATTTTCAGTCTGGATGATCTGTTCATCGATAAAAGTGGGGTATTAAAGTTCCTTAATATTGTACTATTTGTTAAGTATCTGCTTTACATATTGAAGTAAGTACTCCTGAACTGGGTGCATATATATTAATGAGTATAATATCCTCCTGAAGCATATAAACTTTTCTTTAAGTGAGACAGGGGTCATTAATAACCTCTCTCACTTTTTAAAGCAGCTGTACTGTGATTACAGTAGTTAAGAGCAAGGGCTTAGAAGTCAAATCTCAGCTCAAAGCCTAGATTTGTCATCAGTCAGTTATGTGAACTTGGCTGTTTCCTAGTGTTTACACCTTAATTTTCTCTGTTAAGTGAAGAAGAAATTGCTAACCCACTCATAAACACCATGGCAAGCTTTCTCTATAGTTTCTCTGCTCAACCCTGGGCATGTAAGGGTGAATAGCACAGTCCTTGTCCCCAAGGAACTCAGAGTCTAGTGAGAAAGACAAACACTAAGAGGAGATCACAAAGGAACTGCAACAAATGCTACAAAGGAGAAGCTATACAGTTGCTGTAAAAGGGGGACATGCCCTAATCAGAGAGACCAGAGAAAAGAAATTCACCTGAGGGTAAGGAAAGAACATTCAGGTGGAACAGAATCCTCAAAGGCTCTGTGGACTGAGGAAGTGTGGGGAGTTCAGAGAAGACCAGGATGGTTAGTGAGGAGAAAGCATGTGAGAAAGGTGGTGTAGGGGCTAAGAATGGAAGGTAGGCAGGTCATGTAAGACTTTTTATCCTGTTTTGTTTTGATCCCAAGAACAGTGGTAAGCTTTGTTTTTTTTTTTTTTGAAGGGCTTCATGTAGTACGTGTATGTGTATGTCAGAAACAGTTTGCATCTTGAAATGCTCACAATGATGTGAGAATGGAAAGGAGGAAGAAGAGAGATGGCAAGGGTGGATGGACTAAGAAAGCAGTACAGTAGATCCAAGTGAGAATGTTTGGTGACTTGACTTTGAATCCTTGCACGTGGGGAAATCTAACCCATGTTTCAAGCTAGGGAGTTAAGTCAATGATTATGAGTTTTGGGGTTATTCTGAGAACACTATCCAAAAGACACAAACGCAGCACACCTGATATTCTGTATACAATTTCAGGGGATTCACAGATCAACTGAAGTTATAACCATGGCTTGTACTTGGGTCATACGCCCCAAATTAGACAAGAAAGCTTTATAAACCCTTTGAATGTATCACGACCCCTTTGTTTTACTTCTACTTCTTTCCTGAAGGACATGCCCTGTTTGTCAGACCTCCTTTCCCTGTCCTCTTACCTCCCTACCCTTACATCAAATGTCCCAGGAGGGTCACAGGAGATGAGTCAGTTTTCCTAGTTCCAGGAATAGAAGATGCCTGATGACTCTTACCTTGTTAAACAAGAAACAGTCTTTGTTTCTTTCATCCGCTAGATCCTTGGGTAGGTAATGGCCTTTGAACTACTTATACCTGAAACCTGTGATGCTGATGGTGTTCCTAGATTCAGGCCAGGCTTGAAGAGAACTATGGATTCCTCAAGAATAGCAAAAGATCAGATCTCTAGATTGAAGAATAACACTCACTTAACCCATATATTGCCAATGTCAATTTAGAAGGACATCAGCATGGCTTAGTGGTAAAGAATCTGCCTGCCAAGCAGGACATGCGGGTTCAACTCCCGGGTCAGGAAAAGCCCCTGGAGAAGGAAATGGCAATCCACTCCAGTATTCTTGCTTAGGAAATCCCATGAACAGAAGAGCCTGATGGGCTTCAGTCCACAGAACTGCAAAAAGTTGGATACAACTCAGTGGTTAAACAGCAGCAGTAGCAACAATCATTTGTAAGAATCCTGTAACCCAGAATTATTTAGAGTGGAGTCCCAGATTGGTACCAGTTTTGAGAACTCTTTGTTACTAGGTTACAATGAGATAAGTTTAGAAATTGAAAGTGGGCAGTTAAAACCTTTATAGCAAATTGTCACAGCAATTTTACGTCTGATGAATCTGTTGATAATAAATTTGAGCATATCTGTTATATAATTTCTTATTTATCCAGTAAATTTTTTTGTGTATGTATTTTATTAAAGTAACAGTCCATGTAGGACTTAAAAAGGAAAATAACTAGTTCTTAACCACCAAGGATTTGAAAAGAAATGCTATATCAATGGAAAGTTCCCTAGTTATTGCTTTAACAATGTGAAAGATATAACATGGGAATTTTACTCATGAATACAGAGGACTAGAAATGAGCCTGAATGGACTCGGAGGCACTAAAACCTGAGTTTTACTTCTAAATTTTTGCTATAGTAATGCATGTTCACTCCCCTCCTCTGCAGGAATGAAAGACATTCCCCACCTCCACTGCTACCCTCAGCCCTTTCTAGCGACGGCCCCATTACTCAAGGTTACATTCTTGTCCCAGGCAGCCCATATCCAAGGACAGGTTGGCAGAGAGGAAGTATGTAAACTGTGCCCTAGCCCCCCCACCATGACTCACAAATCTGAAAGGTCATTTCAGTTCTATAGCATCCTTGGGGGCCAGCTGAGGCCTCCTTTGTCACTGCATCACAGTGTACTTTCTCCCACTGTCCAATCCTGCTTCTTTCCATTCCCTTCCCTTCTATAGGTGCTGATCCCAAGAGCACTCCTTAATAAACTTCCTGCACGCTAATGTACATCTTAAAGAGTTTGCTTTCTAAGGAATCTAACTTTTTAAATATTATTTAACAGTAATATGACTTCAAGGATCATAATGAAGCCACATGCCTTGAATGGTGACACCACAGTAAGAACTACCATTTATCAAGAGCCTATCATGTACCAAACACTACGAGGTGCACTGTATACAGACTCTATAGTTTTCTGTAATGTGGAGTAAAATACTCATAACATAAAATGAGATTGGATCAATAATCAAAAACCTCTCAACAAACAAAAGTCCAGGACCAGGTAGCTTCACTGAGTCTATGAAACAAGAACACCAATCCTTCAGAATTCTTCCAAAAAACAGAAGAGGAACACTTCCAAACTCACTTTACAAGGGTAGCAATACTTCAATACCAAAGCCACATAAGGATGCCACAGAAAACAAAAATCATAGGCCTGACGAACAGATGAAAAAACGGTCCTCAACAAAATATTAGCAAACAGAATCCAATAATATATAAAAAGGATCATACACCATGATCAAGTGGAATTTACTTCAGGAATGCAAGGATAGTTTAACACTCACAAATCAGTGTCTATATCACACTTAAAAAATGAAGGATAAAAATGATACAACCATTGCAACTGATGCAGAAAAAGCATTTAGCAAAACTAGCATCCATCCAACTTAAAAACTCTCAATAAAGTGACTACAGAGGGAATATACCTCAGTATAATAAAGGCTATAGCAGGAGACTCCAGTTTGATTCCTGGGTTGGGAAGATCTGCTGGAGAAGGGATAGGCTACCCACTCCAGTATTCTTGGGCTTCCCTGTAGCTCAGATGATAAAGAATCTGCCTGCAATGTAGAAAACCTGGGTTTGATCCCTGGGTCAGGAAGATCCTCTGGAGAAGGGAATGGCAACCCACTCCAGTATTCTTGCCAGAAGAATCCCCATGGACAGAGGAGCCTGGTGGGCTACAGTCCATGGGATGGCAAAGAGCCGGACATGACTGAGCAACTAACACTACTATGCCAAGCCCATGTTAATATCATACTAATATCATACTCAATAGTGAAAAGCAAAAAAATAATGACAGCTTTTCCTCTAAAATCAGGAACAAGACAAAGATGTTCACTTTTATGTGATACAATACCATCCCTGCCAGAAGAGTTAGACAAGAAAAAAATAAAAGCCATCCAAATCAAAAAGCAAGAATGAAACCATCACAGTTTGCAGATGACATATTGTATATCAGTCAGTTCAGTCGCTCAGTCGTGTCCAACTCTTTGCGACCCCATGAATCGCAGCATGCCAGGCCTCCCTGTCCAACACCATCTCCCGGAGTTCACCCAGACTCACATCCATCAAGTCGGTGATGCCATCCAGCCATCTCATCCTCTGTTGTCCCCTTCTCCTCCTGCCCCCAATCCCTCCCAGCATCAGAGTCTTTTCCAATGAGTCATCTCTTCACATGAGGTGGCCAAAGTACTGGAGTTTCAGCTTTAGCATCATTTCTTCCAAAGAAATCCCAGGGCTGATCTCCTTCAGAATGGACTGGTTGGATCTCCTTGCAGTCCAAGGGACTCGCAAGAGTCTTCTCCAGCACCACAGTTCAAAAGCATCAATTCTTCGGCGCTTAGCTTTCTTCACAGTCCAACTCTCACATCCATACATGACCACTGGAAAAACCATAGCCTTGACTAGACGGACCTTTGTTGGCAAAGTAATGTCTCTGCTTTTGAATATGCTATCTAGGTTGGTCATAACTTTCCTTCCAAGGAGTAAGCGTCTTTTAATTTCATGGCTGCAGTCACCATCTGCAGTGATTTTGGAGCCCCCAAAAATAAAGTATATAGAGAACCCCAAAGATTTCACCAAAAACTATTAGAACAAATGAATTCCATAAAATTTAAGGATACAAAATCAGCATACAAAAATCAGCTGAATTACTATACACTAACAATGAACCAACAGAAAGAGAAATTAAGAAAACAATCCAATTTATAACTGCATCAAAAAGAATAAACTACGTAGGAATAAGCCAAGAAGATGAAAGACCTGTACAATGAAAGCTATAACATGTTGATGAAAGAAACTGAAGAAGACATAAATGAATGGAGAGAGATTCTGTGCATGGACTGAAAGAATTAATACTGTTAAAATGCTCATATTACCCAAAGCAGTCTTTGCAACCCAATGGACTACAGCACACCAGGCTTCCCTGTCCTTCACTATCTCCCAGAGTTAGCTCAAACTCATGTCCATTGAGTCAGTAATACCATCCAACCATTTCATCCTCCTGTCGCTCCCTTCTCTTCCTGCCTTCAATATTTCCCAGTATCACAATCTTTTCCAGTGAGTCAGCTCTTCACATCAGATGGCCAAAGTATTGAAGTTTCAGCTTCAACATCAGTCCTTTCAATGATTATTCAGTGTTGATTTCCTTAAGGATTGAGTGGTTTGATATCCTTGCTGTCAAAGGGACTCTCAAGAGTCTTCTGCAGCACCACAGTTCAAAAGCATCAATTCTTTGGCACTCAGCCTCCTTTATGGTCCAACTCTCACATCCATACATGACTACTGGAAAAACCATAGCTTTGATTATACGGACCTCAGTCAGCAAAGTGATGTCTCTGCTTTTTAATACACGATCTACATTTGTCATAGCTTTCCTTCCAAATAGCAAGCACCTTTTAATTTCATGGCTGCAGTCATCGTCCCCAGTGATTTTGGAGCC
Organism: Bos grunniens; assembly: GCF_055505025.1. NCBI lineage: Eukaryota > Metazoa > Chordata > Mammalia > Artiodactyla > Bovidae > Bos > Bos grunniens. Next base: position 16,084,367 of record NC_141174.1, read on the forward strand.
CAAGAAAATAAACTCTGTCACTATTTCCACCTTTCCCCATCTATTTGCCATGAAGTGACATCAATCTTGGAGATGATTTTTTGGATTTGACACCAAAGGCAACAAAAGCAAAAATAAACAAGTAAGACTACATTAAACTAAAAAACTTCCACACAGCAAAAGAAATAATCAACAAAATGAAGGCAACTTATGGAGTGGGAGAAAATATTTGTATGTCATATATCTGATAAGCAGTTAATATCCAAAACTTTCATATACATATATATATATATATATAACCTCATACCACTCAATAGCAGTAAAATGAAACAATCTAGTTAAAAATGGGCAGATAATCTGAATAGACACCTTTTAAAAAATTTTATTTATTTATTTTTTGGAGGCTAATTACTTTACAATATTGTACTGGTTTTGCTATACATTGACTTGAATCTGCCATGAGTGTACATGTGTTCCCCATCCTGAACCCCCTCCTACCTCCCTCCCCATCCCCTCCCTCTGGGTCATCCCAGTGCACCAGCCCCAAGCACCCTGTATCATGCATCGAACCTGGACTGGCGATCCGTTTCACATATGATGATATACATGTTTCAATGCCATTCTCCCAAACCATCCCACCCTTGCCCTCTCCCACAGAGTCCAAAAGACTGTTCTATACATCTGTGTCTCTTTTGCTGTCTCCCATACAGGGTTATCGTTACCATCTTTCTAAATTCCATATATATGCGTTAGTGTACTATATTGGTGTTTTCTGGCTTACTTCACTCTGTATAAAAGGCTCCAGTTTCATCCACCTCATTAGAACAGATTCAAATGTATTCTTTTTAATGGCTGAGTAATATTCCACTGTGTGTATATACCACAGCTTTCTTAGCCATTCATCTGTTGATGGACATCTAGGTTGCTTTCATGTCCTGGCTATTATAAACAGTGCTGCGATGAACATTGGGGTACACGTGTCTCTTTCAGTTCTGATTTCCTTGGTGTGTATGCCCAGCAGTGGGTTTGCTGGGTCATATGGCAGTTCTATTTCCAGTTTTTTAAGGAATCTCCATACTGTTCTCCATAGTGGCTGTACTAGTTTGCATTCCCACCAACAGTGTAAGAGGGTTCCCTTTTCTCCACACCCTCTCCAGCATTTATTGCTTGTAGACTTTTGGATAGCAGCCATTCTGACTGGCGTGAAATGGTACCTCATTGTGGTTTTGATTTGCATTTCTCTAATATTGAGTGATGTTGAGCATTTTTTCATGTATTTGTTAGCCATCTGCATGTCTTCTTTGGAGAAATGTCTGTTTAGTTCTTTGGCCCATTTTTTGATTGGGTCGTTTATTTTTCTGGAATTGAGCTGCAGGAGTTGCTTGTATATTTTGTATATTAGTTGTTTGTCAGTTGCTTCATTTGCTATTATTTTCTCCCATTCTGAAGGCTGTCTTTTCACCTCGCTTATAGTTTTCTTTGTTGTGCAAAAGCTTTTAATTTTAATTAGGTCCCATTTGTTTATTTTTGCTTTTATTTCCAATATTCTGGGAGGTGGGTCATAGAGGATCCTGCTGTGATTTATGTTAGAGAGTGTTTTGCCTATGTCTTCCTCTAGGAGTTTTATAGTTTCTGGTCTTAATGTTTAGATCTTTAATCCATTTTGAGTTTATTTTTGTGTATGGTGTTAGAAAGTGTTCTAGTTTCATTTTTTTACAAGTGGTTGACCAGTTTTCCCAGCACCACTTGTTAAAGAGATTGTCTTTTCTCTGTTGTATATTCTTGCCTCCTTTGTCGAAGATAAGGTGACCATAAGTGTGTGGGTTTATCTCTGGGCTTTCTATTTTGTTCCATTGATCTATATTTCTGTCTTTGTGCCAGTACCATACTGTCTGGATGACTGTGGCTCTGTAGTAGAGCCTGAAGTCAGGCAGGTTGATTCCTCCAGTTCCATTCTTCTTTCTCAAGATTGCTTTGGCTATTCGAGGTTTTCTGTATTTCCATACAAATTGTGAAATTATTTGATCTAGTTCTGTGAAAAATACCATCGGTAGCTTGATAGGGATTGCATTGAATGAATCTATAGATTGCTTTGGGTAGTATACTCATTTTCACTATATTGATTCTTCCAATCCATGACCATGGTATATTTCTCCATCTATTTGTGTCCTCTTTGATTTCTTTTGCCAGTGTTTTATAGTTTTCTATATATAGGTCTTTTGTTTCTTTAGGTAGATATATTCCTAAGTATTTTATTCTTTTCGTTGCAATGGTGAATGGAATTGTTTCCTTAATTTCTCTTTCTGTTTTCTCACTGTTAGTATATAGGAATGCAAGGGATTTCTGTGTGTTGATTTTATATTCTGCAACTTTACTATATTCATTAATTAGCTCTAATAATTTTCTGGTGGAGTCTTCAGGGTTTTCTGAATAAACACTTTTTCCAAAGGATATATACAAATGGACAATAGCTATCTGAGAAAATGTGGAACATCACTAATCACCAGAAAAAAGCTGGCAACCATACTTTCTGTCTCTGTGAATTTGACAACTCTAGGTCTCACACATAAGTGGAATGATACAGTATTTGTCATTTTCTGACTGGCTTAATTAACTCAGCATAATGTCCTCAAGGTTCATTCACGCTGCAATGCAGAAATTCTTTCCTTCTTAAGCCTTAAATAATAACATTTCATTGTATATGTATAACTACATTTTGTTTATCTGTGATCCATTGATAGACACCTGGGTTGTTTCTACCCTGTAGCTATTGGGAATAATGCTGCTATGAATATGGGCATACAAACACATGTTCAAGACTCTGCCTTCAGTTCTTTTGGGTATATACACAAAAGTAAAACTGCTGAATTATACGGTCATTCTGTTTTTAATTTTTTAAGGAAGCACCATATGAGGCTGCACCATTTTACATTCTCACCAATGGTATACACAAGATTTCCATTTCTCTAATTTCCTTGCCAAAACTAGTTATTTTCTATATATATTTTTGTAAATAGTTGCCATCCTAATGAGTATAAGGTAATATCTCATTATGATTTTGCTTTGTATTTCCTTTATGATTAGTGATGTTGAGCATATTTTCATGTGCTTATTGGCCCTTTGCATATCTCCCTTGGAGAAATGCCTATTTCCAGTCCTTTGCTCCTTTATAAATCATGTTGATTAGTTTTTGTTGTTGACACAATCTGTAATCTTTCCATCAATCCTGCAAGATAGATTTTTTTTTTTTTGGTCACATGGGCATGTGGGTCCTTAGTGCCCCAACCAGGGATCGAACCTGTCCCCCATGCAGTGGAAGCATGGAGTCCTCACCAGTGGACCACCGGGGAATTCCTAAGGTTGATGCTTTTTTGCTCAAAGTACAGATGAAAAAACTGATTCAAAGAGGTTATGTGATTTAGCCCATGGTTGCCAAGTGGGAAGTGGCAGAGCCCAGAAAGGTCACTCTAACTTCAGAGTTATGCTCTTTTCAGTTTACATTGGAATTCTTACAAAAGTTAGGTATTATTGTTGATGATGCCAGTGATATTGGCATATGGCACTGAACTTGAAGGAAGAGGAAGCAGGGAACGTAAGAGGTAATAAGGGCTGAGAGAACTTTAAGTTTTGGTTTTGAGAATACTATATAAATATAAATAAAAACTGTAACATATGACTTGAGAACCATAATGACAAATTTTAAAATATAATCAATACTAAGCAGAGCACTAGTATTATAGTATCCAATGTCAGGTATTATACAATTTAAGAGGAGCCTAAAGAATTCATGGAGAACTTCCCTGGTGGTCCAGTGGTTAAGAATTCACCTACCAATGCAAGAAACATGGGTTCGATCCTGGTCTGGAAGATCCCACATGATGTGGGGCAACTGAGCTCATGCACCACAACTGCTGAGTCCGCATGCTCTAGAGCATGTGCTTTGCAACGAGAGAAAGCTACTGCAATGAGCCTGCACACTGCAACTACAGAGTACCCAGCTCATGCACCAAAGAAGACCCAGAGCAGCCAAATTAAAAAAAAAAAAGAATTCATGGAGAGTCCAGAAGAGAATAAAAAAGACACTTCAGTGTTGAGAAGCAAAACCTGATCTATGTGATAAAGTTAAAGAGCTCCAATTAGTTAGTACAGAAGGAAAAAAAGCTGAAGGATAATATTTTTGAAAAACTATACCTCATTTTAATTGTTATAAAAAGATCCTTGATGTGTCTAAAACAGAACATCTTTATCCTGAATTCTGCACTGTAATTGAAATGGCAACGTTATGAATGTGTATGAGGTTGTTATCTGAAAAGTAATGATTAGTCATTATTTTGTAGGAAGTAGTTTTAAAATACTGCAAGAAATAGGTTAAAACACTAGGTAATTTATAAGGTAGGTGATTTTAGTTTTGAAGACTATTTAATAGTAAAATGCTTTATTTATAAAATTTTCATTGTAATCTTCTGAGATTAGGCATTTTACTTTATTTATTTTTTTAGGCATTTTACTTTAAAGTGAGGAGGATAAAGGGCATAAACTATTTTCCAGAAGAATTTTATGTGTGTTAAGTATTTTTTTTTCTTAAGGGCTGATACTACAAGGTAATGCATTTTGGATATTGCTAGAAGTTTAAGAAATTTACAGAACATAATCCTGCCCTCAAGGATTTCTGGTCCTACTGAAAGAGGCAATTTGCTCCAGAAGTAAGTAATGAAAAAAGATGACAAAGTACTTGAAGCATTGAACTTCGTGGTATAAAATATAAGTGCTCTAGGGATTTTTAAAAATGGCAAGATAAATTTAATTACATGAATAAGCATTATTGGAGGGGAAAAAACTTAACTGGATCCTTAAAGGATAAGAAACATTTGTACAGGTGAATAGGTACTCCAGATGTTGGCAAAAGAATACACACAGACAGAAACATGAAATTCCACTCATTCATCTATTCAATCTGAATTTTTTAAGTCCCTACTGCTGGCTGGTCATTGTGCTAAGCCTTGGGGTTTCAGCATCAAATCACAGCTGATCCTTGCCTTCCAGGGAATTATAGTCCAATGGGGGAACCAGTCAAGTGATCCCTGAGGATATTAGAATGTTGCAAGTGTCATATTCTAGTAGAGGTAATCACAGGGTTCCACTCAAGCATAGTCAGAAAGCATCTAAATCAGATCGGGCATGCAAAAGGGCAAGAGGAGGTGGATGGTGCACAAGCAGAGGGAACTACATACAAATAAAGGCACAGAGAAGAAATATGCCGTATGATGGGGTGAGAATATCACTTAGCCTCCACAGTGCTCACAAAATGTTACCTGCGCCACCTGTTTTCCAAAGCATACAGAGGCATCTTCAGCCAGCAATGTGGAAGACCAGGTGTCTGGACTTTAGCCTAAGAGTACAACCAGCTCTTACTAAGCAATCAATATTGTAAGAAGTTGTATTTTCAGATTGTCTGTGGCATATGCTATCCATCCAGTCCTCTAAATAACCAATCCTTTACACTTGGACTTTGTCGGACCACAAAGAAACTTAGATTATATTAGTTCTGTCCTTCACAAAACTGTCTTCGTTGACATGCACTGAAATACTTTGCCTTCGTTGTTGGTCACGCCAAGCAGTGTGACCTACTTCTGTTGTGTTAGGGTGCTGAGGGCACTATCATTCATTCAGGGGTGCTCAGTGTCCTCCGTGTAAAGTAGGAAAACACAGGTTTTGGAGTAAGAGCTAGGAAGAAGCTTAATTTCCCCCCAGGGTATTTCTCCCTTTTTGGTAATGAGAATTATATACTTTTATTCATCACACTTCCCATTTTGTCCTGGTTGTTAGGAGATTCAGAACCAGATTCAGCCTCAGTTATAGTAATTTTACTTGGTCTGATATTTGAAAAATTTGAAATATATACTTCTTGGCCTTGATTTTCTCTTTATATTTTATTATTTTATTGCACATGGTATTATATTTTTTAAGACTCTGCTAGAGATGAGACGTCTATGCTGTATCTGCCTAGCTACAATCTCAGCTGACGAAAATTGCCAGCCGTGCAGACTGGAAACTTTTTAATCACATAATCAGGCTAACACTAGAAGCAGCCTGACATCTGAAAGGCAGCAGCTACCTAACTTTAGTTCTGCACACCAGTGACACTTTGCTAGATGAGTGAATGGAAAATATTCTGATTCTGTCTTTTAAAGCTGAACGCAGCAAGTGGGGAGAGAAAGAATCACACAGAGAGGTCGAGCCACAAGTAAGGGTCACGAGCTGTTCACCCGAGAACAATGAAAGCTAGTTGCTGAGGAGACAATAGATGACCTGGTCATAGGGATGGCCTAACAGACTCATCATTTAGCCACCATAGCTGCTAACTGTCCCAGATAAGGCTACAGGTTTTCATGAGGTCTGACTTTTGAGACTGTCTCTCCCCTGAGCTTATGTACAATAACTTTCTGCTGCTGCTAAGTCACTTCAGTTGTGTCTGACTCTGTGCGACCCCATACACAGCAGCCCACCAGGCTCCACAGTCCCTGGGATTCTCCAGGCAAGAACACTGGAGTGGGTTGCCATTTCCTTCTCTGAATAACTTTCTGTACCAGAGGTAAACTGAGGGCCTCTCTCACCTCGATAATCAAAGGCTATTGTAGACAACCTAAATCCTCGGCATGAAAAGAGGAGGATAAGGATAGGTACCAGGAATAATGGCGATTTGCAGTGGAGAACAGTAGAAAGGATGAGTAAATAGAAAATACAAGGCCTGAGAGAAGTCACATTTCTAGAAATTGCATATTTTAATGTCTGCAGATTAACTATGAATGATTCATTATTTACTAAGACTTGAAGCTCAGCCATAAAAAATTAAAAAATAACTCATCAAATGTCTTGTCACATATCTTAATTTCCCTGGGAAGCAAACCAGAAGTGAATGGCAGGGAGGAAAGTCACTTTTTAATCCAACTGATCCAAAAAAAGAAAAAAGTGATTCTTCTGCCCAACAACAGAAGCCACCAACAAACAGGCAACACTGAAACAGCAGCTTCTACCCAGCTGACTTTCTCCTTCACACCCTGACAACCAGGTTGGATTTCTCAGGTATATCCCCATTTTATACTGGGGACACATGCTATGTTTTCTTGATGAAGCTGAAGGGACATTCCACACATTCAAGCTGCTCCCCTTTGGTATCACATAACCAGTTAACCTGGGTATAGGTTTCAAGAGAAGAGGGCTCGCTGATACTTACAGAAGCCCCAAATGGACATATTGCATGTCCAAAAGGTGCGATCAGAGAACTGTAAGAGACCATTGCTTTACTAGTGATGATCTTCATTCTGGGGACTTAAGAGAATCTGAGTCTTTTGCCTTATAATCCTAACTTGAAAGAATACAGAATAAATATAAATGTGAATCATGCCCACAGGGCAATATAGTTCAACTCACCATTCTCCACACCTTGCGTTACCTACCTACACACTCTTTGGGACCCAGTTCAAATTCTACAGGTAGGGCAAGCAGAGCTGTAAATATTTCCACGGGCAAAACTTGCTTTTTCCAAAGACAGGCATGGCTTAGCATGCCGTTTTCTTTCTTTAGAACATTTAGGAGCAATTATGTCCTAAGGATAAAAGGATGGCAGAGCAAAGGTATGTGCCTATAACAAGCATCTCATTGAATCCAGAAGCATGGTGTGTGGGTTCACTGGAGGAATAACCACGGAGTATAGATTGATGACTTATAGCGATAAAGTATAAAGGCTCCCAGGGTAAGGTAACTTTATGCTGGTTGCCTGCCCAATTCAGGACTGCAAGAATAAACAGGATCTTTTTCCACCCAAAGTGAATGGATACCACACAGGACAGCACAAACCTGCTACAAGATGCAGTGGTAGGTAGAGCTCTAACAGTCCAGGGTGCCAGGCAAATTTTTTCCAGAAGGTGATTGTGCTTCCTTAATACAAATGTAAGTTGAGAAAGGAGCCACCGCACTTCCCTCCTCTGTTTATAACAAAGTAGTAATTGTTAACAATTGAAGAATCATCGCTCCTCTCTTGGGACTTTGCCAGCTCAGCAAGAGACAATATCCATTTTCAGATGTTATCTCAGTAGTCCATTTCTTAATCCCTTTCAGAAGCAGAGTTCCCTGATTTTCTTTAAGGCAAATGAACCCCCTTTGGGTGGGTTCTTAGAAGCACCCCCCCACCATTTCCCCTTAAACTGAAAGACGGGCTGTTTCCTACCCCCTATTTCCACCCAGGTTGTTCAGCTATGCCTGAGTTTTGTTGCTGAATGTAGAAAGAGTTACTACATGAAATGAAAGAGGCCTCGGGACAGGAAAGCATGAAATTTCAATGGCTGGCAGCCAGGCGATGTTGCCATGTAGAGGGACCCACATCCTTCTTGTGTGGCTGCAGCCAGATTGAGACTAGAAAACACCTACTGTTCAAACATCACTTGTGCAATACAGCCTGTAATGAAGTACTAAGACCAGTTGCTTAGAACTGGGTGATACAAACCTAATTGATTCAGATTTTTTCCTGGTTCCTTGTACAACAAATCAAAGCTATTCTTCCTATTGATGTCTGTTCTAAGAAAGTACATGTTGGGTATGGTGCGCTGAAGTCAGCACGGTTAAGGGGCGGGTATGAACAAGGCCTGGCAGGACGAAGTTGATTTTGGTCGTAGGTCCCAGACAGGGGGTCATGTCCGCCATCCAGGGGCAAACGTCAGTGTACTCAGAAGACAGAGGTGAGGGGAAAGGCTAGGCCAGAGCCTTATTTGGAGTTTCCTTGGGAAAGGTGAGGCGGGGCAGGGTAAACAGCTTAAAATGGGCTAGTTTAAATAATTCTGGAGGGCTTTGGGCTATAGGGGTGGTATCTACTTGCTTGGTCCCTGGTCCCAGAGTGACTTAGGGCAAGGGAAATTTTGACTTGCCATGGAAGAATTAGATAAGGAGGTAGTCGGGGATATAAACTTGGGATTGGCTGGTTTGTATATGAAAGGCACATATGTGGGCAAGTTGTCATTATCTTTAGGCACTAGCTTGCCTGGCAGGGGCAGTCTGTAAGGTCCCCAAATGCCAAAGCATCAAGAAAATAGAGTTGACATAATTGACTCTGAGATGAATGGATGCAAGTTGACAATAAAGACTCTACGAAGACACAGAACAGTGCATGTTTTTAAATATGCCACTTGCCTGGGGCAGCATTTGAGGATCTTAAACTGTCTTGAGTCCCCAGTATCCTTCAGCACATCTTTCTCATTTTTTGATAAGAACTGGTATTTTTTCAGTCTTATATAACATGCTATGCAAACACGTATCAAAATCCTTGAATTTAACTTGACTGCCTCTCTAAACTCATATATGGAGAGCTGGTGATGATCTTCCTTCATGACTGTGGCTAAAGGGACCTCTGCCCAAGCAGTGATTCTGTCTACACTGCATTTAAATGGGAATAAAGCACACGTCTGGGTGATGGGCTGTGGACTCCTGGGGTTCTGCCTCCTTACTTTGTAAACTACCTAACTCCTCTGCTCAAGGAGAGGCAGCCCACTGCCATCTGCTGGGCTGGCGGGCCTGCCCCCGGGGCCTCCCCGCAGTTATACTGCACCCACTGTCTTCTGGGCCCATACACACTTGGCGTGTGGTCTCACCCCCACCTCCCACCCCTAGCTTAGGTACAGCTCAGGCTCAGCGGGATCTGTGTCTCCAATGGAGATTTAAGTGTTGAGAGACAAGCTCTTTCCCGGGGCTTCTTTGCTGATGAGCCTATGTTGCCAGTGTATCTTCTGGGTGGACTGTAAGGGCTACTAATGAAATAGGTTCAAGGAAAGTGATATTACAACCGAGGCAAGTCCAAGTCTCACAGTCCTGGAAACGGAGGGACATTAGTACTTCTTGGCAGGCCGCTGGTTTGGTTTGGAGCTTGATGTCACATTCATTCTCCTGGCTGCCAGTCTCCTGAAGGAAATATTGACCTTCTCGCTTTAGTTTTCTATATTTTATGCGTTGCTCCTCACTGGATAGGCTGTTTAGTATCAGAACTGCAGGACACTGGTAAGCATTACCAATAGCACTCTGGTTGGTTTCGGTTTCTCTGGTACATTTTGGTAGATGACCAAGCCGTGGATTTGGTGTTCCGTCCTCTCTTCTCATTCCTTTTTGGAAAGAGTTGAGATGGGCTGGGGAAAGATATTTGAAGCTTTCTGATCCAATGTAAATGAATCCTGTGGTGGGTAAATAATTTTCCTCCCTCCTTTGCCTCTCCTGGGGTAGTTTGATGAATAATGCTTCTCAAATAAGTTTATAAATATTCCACTAGAGGTAAGAGGAGTATTAAGCTCATAGCAGGTGTGCCATTAATGCTTTAGTGTGTAGGGTAGAGCAAAGAGGAAAGGAATCATCAAAATTTTGTGGTTTCATAGAATTTTCTGGAAGTGAGAGCGGGGAACAAAATACTGGGGGCGGGTAGCACTGGTGAAGTGTGGGTATAACCTCACAAGATCAAGTCAGGGCATTCCTTCAATGAAGGAGCTTTTTTTGGGACAAGTGGTAGGATGGAGTTATAGTTTTGTTTTTCTTCCAGTTATAGTATATGTTTATCTTAACTCAGAAAGAAGCATAATTAATCAATCTCGCCAAAAAATTAAAAAATAATTTTTTTTCTTTGCCTATCTCCTATTATCTCAAAGTCCAATTCACAAATTACTCAACTGTAGTCTAAAAGTCTTCTTTAATAATAAATATTCATCTTCTTTAGATGCTACTGCAATTTGGTCTTCAAATATCATGCTTTTCAACATATCCTGTTACATTTTATTTGTGAATAACTCAATTACGGTTTTAGTTTCTTCTTTGATTGGCCTTAACGTCCCCATACTTTTAACCAAAAGCCTCCATAAGAGTTAAGGAGATTTCTTACTGCCACAGCGCCACCTACTGGTAGGTCAACACAGACGCAAGATAGCGGTAGCTTAACTTGGACCCACAATTTTGGAGAGTCCTTCTGAGCTTCGGTTTTTATAAAATGCCAATTTCCTTGTCATTTTGAGAAACTATCACTTCTCTTGATAGCTATTAATACTCTTGCTGTGGCATAAAGTCAGCAAGTTATAATAAAAAAAAAATAAGCTCTTATTTCTTACTGTTACCTTAAATTGGCCCTGACTTCACCGACTTTGGTTTTCTGTGTCCTATAACTGTAGCAAGGGCTCCAGATTGTGTGGGCAAGGGTTTGGATCTGGCGAAAATAACCTGGGGAGCTTCCAAAGATCCTGAAAAATGTAAGAAAAACCCCCACTTAACACTTTATTTAATCTTGGCTGAAAGGACAAGAGGTCAAATCTAAAACTAGGCTTTAGGGGATCATTGTTCACCCTGATGCTGGAGCCCCATTTCCTGCCAAACATCGAATCTATCCTCTCTCTCTTGCTTTCTAACCATGTTAAGAGTGGGTAATAAACCCAAATTCTTGTCCCTCTGGCTCTGGGGAGAGAACAACGTTTTGGGAGCAGTGAAGTGTATAAGACACTAGGGCAAGAATCTCAAGGGTTTGTTTATTTTTACTAATTTATTATATTCCAAAGCCACCCTGGATCTCCAACAACTGTACCATGCATGTGAAAAGAATAAGAATCTGAGAGTGAAAAATAGGTCATCCTGCCAAGAGCGGCCAGGCAAATAATTTCATTTGAAAGTCAAAGTGATTTCTAGATCCTTAGGGTTTGACTTCCACTGGCTTTACTTTGTATTGAAATAAGTTCCTTTCCCTTGTTGTCCCAGAGACAACAAAGCAGGCGGGCAGAGGCCCACTGAGGTGCTGCTGCCATGTCCCCATGCGAAAAGCACAAAGCAGCACAGAATTTTACCAGGGCCCACATGGCCAAAGCTTAGCAGAGGACACTGCTTCTCACTACTTGTAAATGAAACCCACACTGGTGTTCGAAAGGCCAGGTAAGGTCCCTTTCTCTGACTGTAGATCTACAATAGCTTTAAAAAAAAAAAAAGCCTGGGGGAGTGTATATGGAGGCTGGGCTCCAGGACAGGAAAAGCTTAGGAGGAAGCAGAGGGACAGGGATGAGGGCAGCTGGTGTGGCTTCAGGCCCTACAACAATGGTGGTTTACACCATCAAATCAGCACGAGAGAAATGCCAGTTATCTAATCTGCCGCGCTCTGCTATTTTCGTTCACCGTTACCACTTCGGAACTCAAGAAGAACACCATGCTTACAAAGGAGGAGGGCCAGTGGCTTTGGCTTTAAGCCAAAGGCCCTCATTCCGGCTTCCTTCTCAAATTTCCAAATCTGCTGACTCTACACCTTCCCTTCTATAGCACACACAGAATATAGCTGGAGGTAGGGAAGTCAAGGAAAAGTAACATTCACGGTGCATTCCAGGCACTCTGCTAAGAGCGTTCCCGTTCACTACCTCATTTAAAGTTCATAACAAAAAGAATGTCACTATGCCACCGTCAGTGGGAAAGGACTTTTGAGTGGTTTTTCAACAGCACCCTGGGATGAACTGTATCTTGTTCAGACGGCCTGACGAGCAGGGTCTCACAGCTTAAAGGCCTGGTTGGCTAGACTTGGGGAGGGGGGCAAGAGGTCAGGAAGCAGACTTCTGCTACATTCATGGACTCAATCACTGAGTTAACTGGACCAGACAGGAGCTAAAACACCTTTCTCAGGCAGTTTAGTGAACCCTGTACAGGAAAACTTCCCAACTCTCAAAGAGATGTGCAAACCTTCTGACTTGTTCTCCCTTCTTGTGGGTTTAAAGAAAAATGCTTTTAATAGCAGCCTAACCTCCTCCTTTTTATAGGATGTGCTTCTGAACCCCCAGAATAATGCCTTTAAATCTATGTGTAACACAGAAAAACAGATAATTTGTGGGTGAAACACTGAAGTGCCAGGTAGTTATTTAGTTATTATTATATTGCTAAGGTAAAACATTTATTGGGAAGTCTGGAAGATGCCTGAACCTTAGTTACCGCACATTCATCCGCATTTCTCTAAGGATCAAGAACCCCAAGCGAGTCATGGAAGAGAACAAATTCAAAGGACTTTGGAGGCCCAGAGTCATTTGGAGACAAAAGCAGTCCGCAGAATCCCGTGTAAAGAAAGCGGGAAGACAACGCGCTCATCTTCAGTTAGAAGCATGGAGAGACGTATTCATAGATAAGAGAAGCTTAGGAGAACCAGGAATGCAACTTCCCCTTGTCCTGTGGTTTTACAGCGATACCAAATTCAGTACAACTGTTACAGAAACTTCTAAGTACCGTCAACAGTCAGTCAACACTACTTCATGATCAAGATGCTGGAAGTGTGACCTGCCTGGTCACTCAAATTTCCAACTTCCTCGGCCAGAGTGCATGCAAAGAGTTCAGTTTCATACTTAATGTATCAAGGAGACATGCAAATGAAATAGGCAGGTTTCTTGGATCTCCTAAGCTTTGTAAACCTCTCCAGCCTCAGCAAATCTGAAGAGCTGCCGAGGCTCTAAGAGCTCTATCTCATGGAAATCATTCCAGGTAGGCCATGGTTCTTTTCACCTCCCACTACTCAGGCCATAAGAGTTCCAGGTGAAAATTTAACCTCCTTAAAAATAACTATCATGTTCTAGGAGTTCTTTTTAGGGGGAAAGGGGAGGGGTAGTTATATACCCATCAACTATTTCTTGAATTTAGGTTTGAAGAGTTTAAGTGGAAAACAAAATCTATACTCTTTCATATTATTATCTGACTTGGGTGCAGTTACAGAGCCTTTCTCTATATACAGTAAGCCTATGAGGTATATGTATTAATAATTATCCCCATGATACAGGCAAACGAACCAGATTCCTTAACAATCTTGTCATCATTTTAAGGTGCATTGTATCACACACACACACTCTTGCACCCTGCCCTTAAGCCCTCTGCTCAGAGGCCCTAGTTCCCAGCCACACTGATACAGGGGGGCTCCCAGAACACAACACCATTTCACCACCAGCCCCCTTCCCTCACTGGCCTTTGCCCACACTGGTCTCTCTTCCTGGACCTCCTTCCACCCCAGGCCTCCCCGCTCCCGGCTGATCTGTCAGAGTCAGACCCCAGTTTAGACGTGTCTTCCTCTAGGAAGCCCTCTTCTATCCCTAAAGAGCCTGGGCCAAGTTGCTTGGGTTCAAATACTGCTCCACCACTGACCAACTGTGGCAATTTGGATTATGGTTCATAATCCGTCTGTGCCTGTATTTCTTCAGTTGTAAAACAGGGAATACAGCCCCCATATGGCACGTGTGCTTTGTGAACAGATGAATTATGGCATGTGAAGCATCCAGAGGTGTGCCTGACACACAGCAACACTGTCTTCTATTATTCCCTGTGTCCCCAGTGCCTGGCACTCCCTCCCGCATCCACATCCCGTCAACCTCTCTCTCCCTGAGCCTCTAAGCTTCTTGACCGCAGGGAAGGCCTAGTTCACTCTTCATGTGTCTCACTGCCCAGCATGCTACTTTCTTCACAGGAGGTGTTCAAAAATAAATACTTGTTGAATCGAATAGTGGATTTCCTTTCAATTTTCTGACTACTTATGAGTGCAGGAACTGCTACTCACAGGAAACTATCCCCGGGCCAGTGCTGCCTCATACGTTGAGAGGCTTGAGGCCCTCAGCTACTACCTGGCAAGACCGTGGTGTTAGCAGGCAGGACACAGCCCGGACCGCAGCTCCAGATCTGCACCCACGGGTCAGCTCCCACAGGCTCTCCACTTTCTAAGCAGTGGAGAGCAGCTCCGGATCTGCACCCACGGGTCAGCTCCCACAGGCTCTCCACTTCCTGAGCCTCTGTTTGCTCACATGGAGGGGACAGGGTACACCTCACAGGGCTGCGGTGAGGATTTAACGTAAGATGCTAATACTATGTGTGGAAACACCATATAAATGGTAAAACACTGGCAAGTTTTTTCAAATACAGGCAGTTTTTACTAAATGCTACAAATCTGATAACACTCTGCCAGACTGGGAAATTTCACCTACCCCAAACTAAGCTCAGAAAAACCACTTTATCCTAAAATGTATCATCTGAAAGAAGACAGCGACTACATGCCCATTTGCCAACGCTTCAGAAGCCTGGGAGGCTTCGTTCTCTGAACTGGAGCTCTCCTCAGAGGCAGAGGAGAGAAGGGTGGGCCCAGTCCCTCCCCAATGCCCTGCCCAGACTAACCTGTGGAGCTGGTGATGGGCACAAAGGCTGCAGAGTTAAGGCTGCTCTGGAGTCCGTTCAGCTGCCCTTCTGCGGAGGCCCCTCTGAAACACAAGCGGCTTGGTTAGACCTGAAGACAGAAAGGCGAGGTCAACTACAGCCCTTCAGGGGCACTGCCTCTTGCTTCTGGGGTTGCCCCCCTCCCCGGCTTCTTTTAAGACTTCTTTCAAGTACAGATGTCATCTTATCAGAAAGGACTTCTACTATCAACCTATCCCCTTCTTCTGAAGTGTTACATGTTTTAAAATTGTCCATTTCTCCCCACTAGAATACAGCTTCAAGAAAATATAGGCTTGGATCATGACTGTGTCCCCCGCCCCCCACTACCTATCACAATGCCTGCACCTAATAAGCACTCAACAGATAACTTGTTTACTGAATGAGTAAATTAAGTTCCTGGTATTGACTTAGACTAATCATAAGTAAAGACGTCAAAAAAAAAAAAGTTTTATGTGCAACAGTGGTTCAACTGGGGGAGGAAGGAGGGGCGGATTTAGGCCTCTATCCCCACCCTCCAGTAAGGGACATTTGGTGATGCTGAGATATTTGTGGTTGTCACAACTGAGGGGCCTGCTGGCATCTAGTGGGTAGAGGCCGGGAATGGTGCTAAGCCTTTCCCACAGTGCCCCTGGAAAGTGCCCCCAAAGAGTATTCTAGTCCAAGATGTCAGCTGTGCCAAGGTTGAGAAACCACATATAGAGGTAGCTCCCCTCACACCAAGTTTTGACAAGAGATAGGACAGAGTATTTTAGATTCTCCAGCACAGGTTCCCCAGCCGCCTGCTTTAGAAGTTCTTTCACTGGCTTGACGCCCTATAGACTATGCCAGGTCCTCCTGCCACAGGCTCTTACAGCTCTGTCATTCTTTCATTGCATTTACCAAAATTATATATTTTTTTCTTTTTAAATTTTTTTCCTTGACTGCATCTCATGGCATGCAGAACTTCTGAGGGGTCAAACCTGCATGCCCTGCAGTGGAAGCATGAAGGCTTAGCCTCTGGACCACCAGGAAAGCCCCTGCCAAAACCATGGGACTATGGGGTAGCTGTGAGCCTAACATCTGTCATCCTTGCTAGAATGTGAGCTCCATGAAGGCAGAGATTTCTTCAGTCCTACTCACTGTTATACACTTAAAATTTCTAGAAGTAATCTGACCCATTACCCCATAAATACACTTATTTGTTGGGCCTGTCTACCTTGATTTCAGTTGACATGTAAAAATTTTACCTGGGAGAGTCAGTAAACACCCTCTTCCAACAACACAAGAGAAGACTCTATACATGGACATCACCAAATGGTCAATACTGAAATCAGATTGATTATATTCTTTGCAGCTCTACACAGTCAGCAAAAACAACACCAGGAGCTGACTGTGGCTCAGATCATGAACTCCTTATTGCCAAATTTAGACTTAAATTGAAGAAAGTGGGGAAAACTACTAGACCATTCAGGTGTGACCTAAATCAAATCCCTTACGATTATACAGTGGAAGTGAGAAATAGGTTCAAGGGATTAGATCTGATAGACAGAGTGCCTGAAGAACTATGGATGCAGGTTCATGACATTGTACAGGAGGCAGTGATCAAGACCACCCCCAAGAAAAAGAAATGCAAAAAGGCAAAATGGTTGTCTGAGGAGCCTTACAGATAGCTGAGAAAAGAAGAGAAGTGAAAGGTAAAGAAGAAAAGGAAAGATACATCCATTTGAATGCAGAGTTTCAAAGAATAGCAAGGAGAGATTCGAAAGCCTCCCTAAGTGATCAATGCAAAGAAATAGAGGGAAACAAAAGAATGGGAAAGACTACAGATCTCTTCAAGAAAATTAGAGATACCAAGGGAACATTTCATGCAAAGATGGGCACAATAAAGGACAGAAATGTTATGGATCTAACAGAAGCAGAAGATATTAAGAAGAGGAGGCAAGAATACACAGAACTATACAAAAAAGATCTTCATACCCAGATAATCTTGATGGTGTGATCACTCATCTAGAGCCAGACATCCTGGAGTGCAAAGTCAAGTGGGTCTTAGGAAGCATCAAAGCTAGTGGAGGTGATGGAATTCCAGTTGAGCTATTTCAAATCCTAAAAGATGATGCTGTGAAAGTGCTGCACTCAACATGCCAGAAAATTTGAAAAACTCAGAAGTGGCCACAGGTCCGGAAAAGGTCAGCTTTCATTCCAATCCCAAAGAAAGGCAATGCCAAAGAATGTTCAGACTATCGCACAATTGCACTCATTTCACATGCTAGCAGAGTAATGCTCAAAATTCTCCACGCCAGGCTTCAACAGTACATGAACCAAGAACTTCCAGATGTACAAGCTGGGTTTAGAAAAGGCAGAGGAACCAGAGATCAAATCGCCAACATCCATTGGATCATATAGAAAGCAAGAGAATTCAAGAAAAACATCTGATTCATTGACTATGTTAATTAAAGCCTTGGACTGTGTGGATCACAACAAACTGTGGAAAATTCTTCAAGAGATGGGAATACCAGACCACTTCACCTGCTTCCTGAGAAATCTGTATGCAGGTCAGGAAGCAACAGTTAGAGCTGGACATGAAACAACAGACTGGTTCCAAACCGAGAAAAGAATACGTCAAGTCTGTATATTGTCACGCTGCTTATTTAACTTATATGCAAAGTACTTATATGCAATCATGTGAAATTCTGGGCGCATAAGCTAGAATCAAGATTGCCAGGAGGAATATCAACAACCTCAGATATGCAGAGACATCACCCTTGTGGCAGAAAGCAAAGATGAATCAAAGAGCCTCTTGATGGAAACGAAAGAGGAGAGTGAAAATGCTGGCTTAAAACTCAACATTCAAAAATGAAGATTATGACATCCAGTCTCATCACTTCATGGCAAATAGATGGGAAAACAGTAGAAACAGTGACAGACTTAATTTTGGGGGGCTCCAAAATCACTGCAGATCATGATTGTAGCCATAAAATTAAGACACTTGCTCTTGGAAGAAAAGTTATGACCAACCTAGACATCATATTAAAAAGCAGAGATGTTACTTTGCCAACAAAGGTCTGTCTAGTCAAAGCTATGATTTTTCCAGTAGTCATGTATGGATGTGAGTGTTAGACCATAAAGAAGGTTGAACGTTGAAGAATTGATGCTTTTGAACTGTGGTGTTGGAGAAGACTCTTGAGAGTCCCTTGGACTGCAAGAAGATAAAACCAGTCAATCCTAAAAGAAATCAGTCCTGAATATTCATTGGAAGGATTGCTGCTGAAGCTGCAGCTCCAATACTTTGGCCACCTGATGTGAAGAACTGACTCATTGGAAAATACCCTGGTGCTGGGAAAGACTGAAGGCAGGAGATGAAGGGGATGACAGATTGTACAAACTGTATTTTTCCCGGCAATCTTGATTCCAGCTTATGCTTCATCCAGCCCAGCATTTCGCATGATGTACTTTGCATATAAGTTAAATAAGCAGGGTGACAGTATACAGAGATGGTTGGATAGGATCACCAACTTGATGGACATGAGTTTGAGCAAGCTCTGGGAGTTGGTGATGGAAAGGGAAGCCCAGTGTGCTGCAGTCTATGGGGTCATGGAGTCGGACACGACTGAGTGACTGAACTGACATGGGAGAGTCGAGTTCGTGTATACTCAGTTTTTTATCTGTTGAGCAGCATACAACCCAAGCTTTAGGACCTTCACCCAACACTATTTTTCCACTTATTCACTCATGCAAAAATTACCTACTAAGCATTCTCTATGCTCAGTGTCAGTGAGAAGGTAGACACCAGGCAAATACATAGGATACAAACTGTGATAAACGCTAAGAAGGAAAAGCACAAGGCGTTATGAGAGAATACGATGGGGAACCTGATTGAGATGGTGAGCACAGTGGTCCAGGATGGCCTTTCTCAGGAAATCATACTTCAACCAAGTCATAAAGACAGGAGAAGTGGGCATGAACCAAGAGTAGGGAACGGGAAAGAGTTTTTGGCAGAAAAGAAACGGCTATGTAATGATTCTGAGGAAGAAAGGGTCTTCGAATATCCTAATCTTGCTGCTACTGCTGCTGCTAAGTCGCTTCAGTCATGTCCGACACTGTGCGACCCCATAGACAGCAGCCCACCAGGCTCCCCGTCCCTAGGATTCTCCAGGCAAGAGCACTGGAGTGGGTTGCCATTTCCTTCTCCAATGCATGAAAGTGAAAAGTGAAAGTGAAGTCGCTCAGTCCTGTCCGACTCTTAGTGACCCCATGGACTGCAGCCCACTAGGCTCCTCTGTCCAGGGGATTTTCCAGGCAAGAGTACTGGAGTGGGTTGCCATTGCCTTCTCCAATATCCTAATTCTAGGAGCCTTTAAAGACCAGCAGGGCTCACCAAACATCCTTGACAGGAATCACCTGTGGTCACTTGTTAACCACACAGCTTTCCAGACCATTCCCTTGGAGATTCTGATTCAGTGGTCTGAGACAGGCCTTGAAAACTTAGGTTTTTTTTTTACAGCCCCCAGGGGCCTAGGTGATTGGTACCACCAGAGAAGTCAGGGAAACACTGACTGGTGGGTACAGAGCAAGGTGGTATAAGGAGCTCTGGGAGCGCCTGGTAGAGGCTTAGGTGCCAGGTGGTCCCAACACCCCCAATGGAGACAGGCCACTTGAAATCACACTCCAGGATCATGCTGTCTTACAGCCCTTCCCCTGCAGTGAGCTGCGACCTGGGCCCTGCCCACCCCTCTCCACTTCTGAGGACAGGGGAAGCACAGATGCAAGGAGGAGAGGAAGGAGCAGAGGGCTTTCCCTTTTCCAAGCCTTCGCCTTGGAGACCTACATCTGGAATGCTGGTGCATTTTATTTCAGTCCCTCATGGACTCCTGAAAGCCATCCAAAGCACCTGTAAGGCTGATACTTGCTCTTCTAGGTCCAAGTGAGAAACAAAAAGTTTTGGAGGGTCTGGGATGGGCTCTTTCCTTTAAAAAATGTTAAAAATCTAAAGGCCTGTTCATTTGCGTTAGGAGCCACTGAGTCAAGAAAAGTTAAGGGGCTGATCCCAGTGTCATGGAGGAAGCCCTGAGTGTAGCAGTAGAAAGGCAAGTGGGCAGGCAGAAACGTGGAGGCAGTAAGAGAAACAAAGCAGGGGACAGAGGGCTACTCGGGAGACGACTCCCTGGGGTTTAGGGCTAGTGCGTTCTCTTTCTCTGCTCCTCTCTGCAATTTCTACCCTACACTTCATCTTTATAGGCTGCCTGCTGGCCTCACCCAAGATCTCCTGCCCCTGTCCCCTCTGTACCCAGTTCCACCCACCTTTCCATCCTCCTCCTTCCATCAGCCCCCCACCACAGGCGTCAGGAGAATATTTCTAAAGTTCAGCCAGGCTTCCCTGGTGGCTCCGTGGTAAAGAACTGCCTGTCAATGTAGGAGACACAGGTTCGATCCCTGGGTCAGGAAGATCCCCAGGAGAAGGAAATGGCAACCCACTCCGGTATTCTTGCCTGAGAAATCCCATGAACAGAGGAGCCTGGCAGGCTACAGTCCATAGGGTCACAAAGAGTTTCAGACACGACTTAGCGACTAAACAACTACTGTTTCTCACATGAGGTCCCCTTCTCCCCAGTGGAGGAGAAATATGTCCATAGACATCCAAGTGGAAGCATAGAGTAAGTTTTCCCATGGAAATGCTGTATACAAAATGGTTTGGGTTTATGTTATCACAACTTTAGGCACATGAGGGGTAAACAGGCTTTTGTTGTGATTATAATATCACTTCCTTGGAAAATACATTTCAACTTCTGGACAACCCACTCCTAAATGAGACAAACACTGCTTGTCTAGAGCCTGCATGTTAACTTGCACTTGCTGATCTGATGATTCTTTGCTGTTTTCATAGGGAGTACTTGTATTTTAGGAAATATTTACATAGGAAGGTAAGTATATGTTCCCTCGGTTCTTTCTAAGTTAATCACTGGGCTTTAACATTAAGATAACAGGACCTATCTCATAACATTGTTAAGAATTAAATAAGATGGTGGATGTAAAGTACATCTTAGTACAGTGTCAGGCATCACACTTAGGGCTAAATAAACATTAATTATTAATATAGTAGCATTATTTTTACTTAGGAATACATGGATCACAGCCTTGTCATGGTGAAGGGGCTTGTGTAACTCAATGAAGCTGTAAGCCATGCCATGTAGAGACACCCAAGACATGGGTCATGGTGGAGAGTTCTGACAAAATGTGGTCCACTGGAGGAGAGAATGGCAAACCACTCCAGTATTCTTGCTGTGAGAACCCCACGAACGGTAGGAAGAGGCAAAAAATTATGACACTGAAAGATAAGCCCTCCAGGTGGGAAGGTGTACAATATGCTACTGGGGAAGAGTGGATAGCAATTACTAATAGCTCCAGGAAGAACGAAGAGGCTGAGCCAAAGCAGAAATGATGCTCAGTTGTGGATGTGTTTGGTGGTAAAAGTAAAGTCCAGTGCTGTAAAAAACAATATTGCATAGGAACCTGGAATGTTAGGTTCATGAATCATAAATTCCAAGTGGTCAAGCAGGAGATGGCAAGAGTGAACATCGACGTCTTAGGAATCAGTGAACTAAAATGGACAGGAATGGGTGAATTTAATTCAAATGACCATTATATCTACTACTGTGGGCAAGAATTCCTTAGAAGAAATGGAGTAGCCCTCATAGTCAACAAAAACATCTGAAATGCAGTACTTGGATGTAATCTCAAAAACAACAGAAGGTTCTTGCTTCAGTTCCAAGACAAACCTTTCAGCCTGACAGTAATCCACTGTCTATGTTCCATCCTCTAATGCTGAAGAAGCTGAAGTTGACTGGTTCTATGAAGACTTAGATCTTGAGCTTCTTATTGCAAAATTCAGGCTTAGATTGAAGGAAGTAGGGAAAGTAGGGGAAAAAAGACCTAAACCAAATCCCTTATGATTATACAGTGGCGGTGATGAATAGATTAAAGGGATTAGATCTGCCAGACAGTGCCTGAAGAACTGTGGGTGGAGGTTCGTACCATTGTACAAGACGCAATGACCAAAATAATCGCAAAGAAAAAGAAAAGAATGTAAGGAGGTAAAGTGGTTGTCTGAACAGGCTTTACAGATATCTGAGAAAAGAAGAGAAAGGCAAGGAAGAAAGGGAAAGATACACCCAACTGAATGCAGAGTTTCAGAGAATAGCAAGGAGAGATAAGAAAGCCTTCTTAAGTGAACAATGCAAAGAAATAGAGGAAAACAACAGAATGGGAAAGACAGAAATCTCTTCAAGAAAACTGAATATATCAAGGAACATTTCATACAAGGATGGTCACAATAAAGGACAGAAATGATAAGGACCTAACAGAAGCAGAAGAGATTAAGAAGAGGTGGCAAGAATACACAGAAGAACAATACAAAAAAAGTCTTAATGACCCAGATTACCATGATGGTGTGGTCACTCCCCTAATGTCAGACATCCTGGAGTGTGAAGTCAGTGGGCATTAGGAAGCAGCTAGTGGATGTAATGGAATTCCAGATGAATTATTTCAAATCCTAAAAGATGATGCTGTTAAAGTGCTGCACTCGATATGTCAGCAAATTTAGAAAACTCAGCAGTGGCCACAGGACCGGAAAGGTCAGTTTTCATTCCAACCCCAAAGAGGAGCAATGCCAAAGAATCTTCAAACTACTGTAAAATTGTGCTCATTTCACATGCTGGTAAGGTAATGCTCAAATCCTTCAAGTTAGGCTTCAGCAGTACATGAACCAAGAAGTTCCAGATGGCCAAGCTGGGTTTAGGAAAGGCATAGGAACCAGAGATCAAATTGCCAACATTTGTTGGATCATATGGAAAGCAAGAGAATTCCAGAAAAACATCTACTTCTGTTTCACTGACTATGCTAAAGCCTTTGACTATGTGGACTACAACAAACTGTAGAAAATTCTTAAAGAGATGAGAATACCAGACCACCTTACTTGGCTCCTGAGAAACCTGTACGGGAGGTCCAGTTAGAGCTGAACATGGAACAACAGACTGGTTCTAAATTGGGAAAAGAGTATGCCAAGGCTGTTCACCCTACTTATTTAACTTCTATGCAGAGTATATAATACAAAATGCTGGGCTAGATGAATCACAGTTGGAATCAAGACTGCTGGGAGAAATATCAGCAACCTGAGATATGCAGATGATACCTGTCTAATGAGAGAAAGTGAACAGGAACTAAAGGGCCTCTTGATGAGGGTGAAAGAGGAGAGTGAAAAGTTGGCTTAAAACTCAACATTCAAAAACTAAGATCATGGCATCCAGTCCCATAATTTCATGGCAAGTAGAAGGGGAAAAAGTGAAAGCAGTGACAGATTTTATTTTCTTGGGTTCCAAAATCACTACAGATGGTGGCTACAGCCATGAAATTAAAAGACACTTGCTTCTTGAAAGGAAAGCTATGACAAACATAAAGAGCATATTAAAAAGCAGAGGCGTCACTTTGCTGACAAAGGTCGGCATAGCCAAAGCTACGGTCTTTCTAGTAGTCCTATGTGGATGTGAGAGTTGGACCATAAAGAAGGCTGAGTGTTGAAGAATTGATGCTTTTGAACTGTGGTGTTGGAGAAGACTCTTGAGAGTCCCTTGGACCACAAGGAGATCAAACCAGTCAATCTTTAAGGAAATTAACCCTGAATATTCATTGGAAGGACTGGTGCTGAAGCTGAAGCTCCAATACTTTGGCCATCTGAATAGAAGAAATGACTCATTGGAAAAGACTCTGCGGGTAGGAAAGATTGAAGGCAAAAGGAGAAGGGGGCAGCAGAGGATAAGATGGTTAGACAGCATCACGGACACAACGGACATGAATTTGAGCAAACTCCAGCAGACATTAAAAGACAGGGAAGCCTGCTGTGCTGTAGTCCATGGGGTCACAAAGAGTCAGAGTTAACTCAGGGACTGAAGAACCACAGGAATATCAACAGTCTTTGCATTTACTATGGGCCTATCCATATGAAGAAGCATTTAAAAAATATGATTCATTTGGCTGTCATGTCTCAGGTATGGCATGGGGAATCTCCATCGAGCATGTGCACTCCAGATTACAGGCTCGGTAGTTGTGGTATGAGGGCTTAGTTGCCTCACAACATGTGGATCTTAGTTCCCCATCAGGGATCCCACCCTGCATTTAAAGGCAGATTTTTAACCACTGGATCACCAGGGAAGTCCCCTACATGAAGAAATATTAAGTTGGATGACTCACTGATTCTAATTCAGCATGGATTATTAGTGCTAAACTGTAGAAGAATGACCATGAGATGTTCAGAACCTGCAACTTAACAGCAATTCACTATTAAAGTCAAAAGGTAATTGTTGGTAACTTATGAGGCAGAAATTAAAATTAGTCAAAATTACTTTCAAACTCTCTTTGGAAGACAGGTCTCATTTGAGACTGAGAAGCAGTCTCAATAAATCTAACATAGGACTTCCCAATCTCCTGAGAAACCTGTATGTAGGTCAAGAAACAATGGTTAGAACTGGACACAGAACAACAGACTGGTTCAAAATTGAGAAAGGAGTACAACAAGGCTGTATATTGTCACCCTGTTCATTTAGCTTATATGCAGAGTACATCATGCAAAATGCTGGGCTGGATGAATCACAAATGCTATAGTTGAAACCAAGGAGAGCGTGAGGGACGACTGATTCTGCAGTGTTCCTCAACTGTTATTCCTGGAAATGGTGAAAGTTCTGGAGATGGAAGAAGAGTTAGACGTGGGCTTACTACAATCTCAGCTGCAGTAACTGGCCTAGTTCAGACCCTTCTCTGCAGATGAACTGTCTATAATTATCAAAAACTGCTGAAGGGCAAGATTCCTGATGAACTGAGCCACCTCAAAAAAGCGAAATAAGATAGGTGCCTACATTAGTAGCAATGATGAATTAGAAGAACTCTATTAACGGTGACATCTCAACATAGAAAGGAACTTTCCTTGGGACATATTCAAAGTTAGTACCTAAGAGTTCCTCAAATATTAGATATATACCTTCTAACCCAGAATTCGATTCACTTGCTCCATTTCTTTCTACTCTTTTTGCCTCTTCCATTTTCCTGAGGTCTAAGAAAGATCCTGGCACTGAGGGGAACAGGCCTTTCAAAGATGCTGTTCAATAATACATTGCAAACAAACAGTGTCTCTGTAAGTGGAAATATGTCTGCATTTATTATTTTGAGAGATTTCTTCTAGGGCAAGTCTCTACTTAGGGAATAGCGAAGTTGTTCAGTAGTGTCCGACTCTTCACGACTCCAAGGACTGTAGCCTACCATGCTCCTCAGTCCATGGAATTTTCCAGGCAAGAATACTGGAGTGGGTTGCCATTTCCTTCTCCAGGGGATCCTCCCAACCCAGGGATCGAACCCAGGTCTCTGCATTGCAGGCAGACTCTTTACCCTCTGAGCCACCAGGGAAGCCCATTTAGGGAATAGAAGATGATTAAATGGGTGGCTAGGAGTTCCACCACCATTAAGATCACATCATATAGCAGGCCTACGTAAAATGCCATCACCAAGGAGGGTTATAATGGGTAAAATCCCCGTTATCCATTTTGCTGGTGAGGGTGACTCTGTATTTCCTTTATTTGTGGTTTCCTCTCCCTGCCTCCGACCATTATTTTGATCGGTGGAAACTTTTCCTGAAAGTGATATTCTTTCTTTAAGATCTGTTTTGATCATTACTTCACAAGGTTGACTGTGGTCTGGTGCTATATTTCAAGACTTTCCACATCTCTAACGTAGAGGTACTAGTTTTCTATTTCAATGGTTTAGTGAAAGTCTATCTTGGATTCAAGCCACCATGTTAGGAATGACCTTTCCATAGAAGGGAGGACCCACAAAAGGAAAACGCTCAAGATTTTACAGAAAGAGTAGAGTTAGAAATGCTGATCTTGCCAGGGCTGTGGCAAACAGCTGTGGTGGCATTTATCAAGGTCCTGAAAAGAAACATCCTCAAACTTGATAAATTTTATAAAATATTGGTGACCAACACTTTAAATTCTCAAAGGACAGAAGAAATCCTAAGATGCAAATTAGGTTAAAGAATTGAATTCCACCTCTCCCACCTCCCGCCAAAAGACTTCAACTTTGCTTAGCAAACATTTCACACAGATTAGTTATCTTCTAATTCTCCATACAATATATCTATGTGCAGATAGGTGTATGTGTAATCCTGATTGAGGCACTGTTCTCCCACATGCCAGGTTGTTCTAAGTGATTTCTGTATTTTTATTATTTGATTTTGGTTAATTTACTGTTGTTTCATTTATAGCGTTTCAAGTTAAATGACTAACTCATTGATTTTCAAGCTTTCATATCTTTGGAATAAATGTATTTAAGGTTATAAGCTTACTTTAGAGTGCAGTTTTGACTATCCCACAAATCTGATATGTCATACTTTCATGGCCATTCAGTTCTAATGATTATTATTTTTGTTATGATTACCTCTTTAATAACTATTATATACTTTATTTTAAAAAACTTCTAAACACATGGGCCTTTAAAAAAACTATTATTTCTAAATTAAGTATAATTATAAATTATATATGTAATTCTTCTCAAGTGGCTCAGTGGTAAAGAATCCGCCTGCCAATGTAGAAGACGCGGGTTCGATACCTGGTCTGGGAAGATCCCCTGGAGAAGGAAATTGCAACCCACTCCAGTATTCTTGCCTGAGAACCCCACAGACAGAGAAGCCTGGTGGACTACAGTCCCTGGGAGGAGTTGCAAAAGAGTTGAACACGACTTAGCGACTGAACAGAGAGAGAGAGACAGAGAGATTATAAAGTGTGATACTGCTATTTTGAAATAGGTGGAGCCTTCATTTATGACACAGTATGTACTGAAATTTCGTAAATATTCCACGTATACTTTACTTATTTTTTTAAATATCTGTTTATTTGGCTGCACCAGGTCTTAGTTGCAGCAAGCAGAATTTTTAGTTGCAACAGGAGACTCTCGGTGCAGCTTGTGGTGTCTAGTTCCCCGACCAGGGATTGAACCTGGGCTGCTTGCACTGGGAGCACAGAGTCTTAGCCACTGGACCACCGGGGAAGTCCTCCACACATACTTTAAAAGAATGTATATTATCCCTTTTGGGCCCAAGAGACGATGCATAGCTATTCATATTTTCCCATGAGTAGTGACTCATAAGGGGTGTTTGTAAAATTAATTTAGGGGACACAATCAGCATTTTTAAAAGTATTATGTGAAACTTCAACTTCATACATATATAGATATTTTTACTGGGTTGCATATAAAATGTATTTTTAAATTATGAGTGGTTGTCAAAAAGGTTAAAAGCCACTTATTAAAGCAAACAGTTAATTCTGTATTTCAAGTATTCAAAATCCTCAGAAATTTTTGAGTTACTTATCAGTTACCAATAGAAGTATATTTAAATAAATCACTCACTATGATAATTTGTGAATTTCTCTTAGATAATTTGCTAGCTTTTTATTTATATTTTTTGATTTATACACTTTGAAGTTATGTTAAGTGCATACAAGTGCTTTTCTTTATCCCTACCAGTGCTTTTTGTTTAATTTCCTTTTCCTATGGCTATCCAAGGAATTTCAGAAACAACATCTACTTCTGCTTGACTACTCAACAGCCTTTGTCTGTGGATCACAACAAACTGTAGAAAATTCTTAAAGAGATGGGAATACCAGACCACCGTACCTGCCTCCTGAGAAACCTGGATGTGGGTCAAGAAGAAACAGTCAGAACCTTACATGGGAACAACTGAAGGTACAAAATTGGGAAAGGAGTAAGCCAAGGCTGTATACTGTCACCCTGTGTATTTAACTTAAGTGCAAAGTACATAATGTGAAATGCCATACTGAATGAAGCACAAGCGGGAATCAAGACTGCCAGGAGAAACATCAACCTGAGATATGCAGATGACACCAGTCTAACGGCAGAAAGCGAAGGGGAACTAAACAGCCTCTTGATGAGGGCGAAAGAGAAGAGTGAAAAAGCTGGCTTAAAACTCAACATTCAAAAAACTAAGATCATACCACTGGTCCCATCACTTCATGGCAAATAGAAGGGGAAAAAGTGGAAGCAGTGACAGATTTTATTTTCTTGGGCTCCAAAATCACAGTGGTGACTACAGCCGTGAAATTAAAAGATGCTTGCTCTTTGGGAGGAAAGCCATGACAAACCTAGATAGTATATTAAAAAGCAGAGACATCACTTTTCTGACACAGGTCCACATAGTCAAAGCTATGGTTTTTCCAGTAGTAATGTATGTATGTGAGACCATAAAGACCATAAAGAAGGCTGAGCGCCGAAGAATTGATGCTTTTGAATTGTGCTGGAGAAGACTCTTAAGAGTCCCTTGGACTACCAAGAGATCAAACCAGTCAGTCTTAAAGGAAATCAACCGTCAACAGTCATTGGAAGGACTGATGCTGACGTGGAAGCTCCAGTACTTGACATCTGATGAGAAGAGATGACTCATTGGAAAAGACCCTGATGCTAGGAAAGACTGAATGCGAAAGGAGAAGGCAGCGGGAGAGGATGAGATATCAGATGGCATCACTGACTAAATGGACATGAACCTGAGCAAACTCCAGGGGATAGTGAAGGACAGGGAGGCCCGGCTGGAGTCCACGGGGCGGCAAAGCTGGACAGACTTGGCAACTGAGCCACAGCAGACAGTTCTCATTCTAATTAGTACTGCATGGCTTATCTCTTTCCAATCTTTTACCTTTCTGAGACTTTCCTTTCGATATATCTTTTAAGCAGCCTATAACTGCATGTTTTAAAAATCAGAATTAGATAATATATCTTTTAATAGAAGAGTATAATCTGTTAACATTCATTGGGATTACTCATGTGTTTTATTTTATCTTAGTTTTAATTTTCCACTTATTATCTTTTTCCTTTGCTTTTTTCCCCATTTCCTGCCTCCCACTGGATTCATAAAGTTTCTACATTCCCCTCTCTCCCCCTCTGTTGGTTTGAAAGCAGCAGACTGTATATGTATTACTTAGCTTCTATTTTCTAAGAAAGTCTAAAGCTATTCAGTACTTCCATCTTGCCCTTGAACTTGACACAGATGTGTTCACACATTTACTGTCCACTGAATACTCTTGTCCTCGAATCCTGTTGTTGTCATAAACGTGTTTAATCCTTTTAAGAAAACCAACAATTATTTTTATAGTTGTTAATGTGTACAGACATTTCACAGTTTTTGTACTTCATTATTTCATGTTATTCTGTGTTCACATTTATCTTCACTAATTTTTTCAGTGAGGGCCATGGGTATACTCTTAGACTTCGAATATCTCAAATTATTATTTTTTGCCTTCTTTCTTGAATGATAATTTAGCTATATATAGAATTCTAGACTGCAAGTTACTTTACCTCAACACTTTCAAGCTATTAGCTCTTGTCTTCTGCCACTTATTACTTCTGAAGAGAAGGTTGCTGCTATTCTCTTTTTCTTTGTAGTTAAAAGTAGGTTTCTTTCAGGTAATACATTAGACTACCCACTTATGCTTGATGGTCTGCACTTTCTATGCAGACACACTATGATGTCGCTAGAGGTACATTTATTTTGGTGCAAAGAATGATTTTTTTAGGTGAAGACCCATATCTTTAGCTGAAAATTCTGTTATTATTTTTTATAAGTATTGCTTGTTCACCTATCCTTTGGCTCTCTCTTCTGATATTCCTATTAGACTCACATGTCATATTCCACAAGATATGGCTAGATACATGATCAAATATGTCTCACCATTCAAAACATTAATTTCATCTGTGAGGAATTCATGGTTCAGGTTTGATTCTGCAGGCAATCTTTCTTAATATTAGATTTATTCCTGTGTTCTACAGTTCTGGTTTGCAGGCTCAGTTTGAATAGGAATCACTTTCCCCCTTTGTCTCTCCACTTGTTCATCCCTCCCTGTCGGAAGACTTCACAGTTGCCTCCACCCAGTCCCCCTGACTCCAATCTAGAACCAGATTTTACAGTGGTATTTTGGTGCCTCTGCCACAGAGATGAATAGAAATTCAGAAGGCATTTCATTATCTTTCTAACTCTGAGGCTCATGGCCTCACGTAAAGACGGAGCCTCAGCCAGTGGGTCCATGTCTGCTTTATCAGTCTCCTACAGACGGGGCCCATAGCATTCTTTAGCTCAGGATTTTCCAAGTGTGGTATACTGACATTTTGGACCAGATAATTCTTCACTATGGGAAACTGTCCTACGCTTCGCAGGATACCTTTTTTAGTTTTTTTAGTACCACCGCTAGACTCTACTCAGTACATGCCAGCAGCAACACCCCTCCCCCAACTCACAACCAATGACTCCAACACTGCCAAATGCCCTCTGGGGGCAGTATCATCTCCAGCTGAAAAACTCGCTCTTTTGTGTTCTATGAATGAGTCTCGCCTCTTGGGTAGGGCACCCTCAGGCCCCAATATGCCACGGGAGCTGAGGTCCAGGCTGCCACTGCCTGCTTCCACAGCAGGGCTCACAAAGCTTGTTGCTTCAGCCTCATTCACTGATTGCTATTTGTTGCAAGTACACTTTGGGGCCATGGAGATGCTTCCCTTGTTTCTTTTTTCTTCTTTAAGCTGTTTATCTATCACTGCTGTGTTTGAAGCAGAGGGGGAATACTAAGCATAAACTTATGGAGCCAACTTAACTGGAAGTCAGCAAGTCCAAATCTAATCATTAGTTTTGTTTGAAACTAAACCTTCACCTTCAATAGTCATCAGAGTTATTAGTGTTCAGGAAATCAGAATGTGTGTGGCTTTCCATAGCCTGGTTAGCTAGAGCCATATCACACTTATGAACATCAGTTTAGTAACAACAAAAATGAGATTTAACAGGGAATAGTAACAGCAGCAGAAATTACAAACCACACCAACCAGCATGCAACGGACACTTACTATATGTCAGGGAAACACATGATCTCCTTTAAACCCAAGAACAACTCCATGATGTAGATAATATCTTACAGATAACAAAACAGAAGCTTAGAGATATCTCTAAATTACAGTCAATTAAGTGAAGGAGCCAGGATTCAAATCTAATTTCAAATCTTGGGCTATTAGCAGTTGTACTCCACAGCCTCCCATACTCTCCGTGGTCTAAATGATTAATGAAGAGATCTTTGTTACTTAGGGTCCCTGATGCATTCACCCTGATGGAAAATACTAAGTCGCCACTATCTCCACCTTCACCACCACCTCCTCCACTACCATTTCCTGAGAACTTATCATGAATATAAGTTCTATCAGGGGCTGGGGACCGAAATTCTCTCCTCTCAAAATCGATCTTCACGAATACAGGGCTCATGTCTGTCTTGTCCACCGGTGTTATCACCAGCATCCAGAGCAATGCATAGCAATGGACATTCAATATTTATATGATAAAAGGACAAAGACAAGACATTTGTCCCTAATAGAAAGCAGAACACATAGGAAAAGGAAAAATAAGACAAGGACGCAGATAGCAGAGCCAGCTGAGGAGTTGACAATGGGGCAGTTGGTCAAGCTACATCAAGGGGATAAACTAGAACCTGATCTTGAATAAAAGGCAGGACTTCGACTGAAGATGGAGAAGGGCATTCTGTGCAGGGCGCATGACACGGGCAGGTAGGAGCAATGAATGGAGCCGAGCAGACTAGAGACAGGATGGAGAATATACCGTAGAGGGCTTCAATGTCCAGAGTAAGGACTCTCAACTTTATCTTGCAGGCAACTGGACGCCTCCAGAGAGTGCAGAAGAAAGGTTCAAAGAACTACTTTAGAGACGATATTTTAAAATTGCTTCCTAGGCCTATGCGTGTACCCTATTTCTTGAAGTACCTATTTGGAGAGTTTAAAAACTTCTACTGTGTTCCACTTGGGTTTTCTTTTTATTCAAGAACCAATTTTGAGAGTCCCCATTTTTCAAAATATTATCTTTCATCCAGTTTTGAAAATTTAGTAGCCTATAACTATGTGCAGTGCTCTCCTGATTTTTCCATCTCCCCTATATCTACTTTTTTAAACTTTTATTAATTATCTTATCTTTCTGGCAGAACTGTGTGAAAATTATTTTCTGCTTTCCTGTCCCCCTACCCTGAACTAAAAAATGTTTTGGGTTTAGCTAATTTTGCTGCTTGTTTTCAGTTTATATTGCTTTCTTCTTGATTTCCTTTGATCTGTTTTTCTTAGCTTTGTTTTATTGACCCTTTTCTAGCTTTTAGAGATGGAAGCTTAGTTTAGGTATGACAAATATGTGGCTTGCATAGTCACCACTCTCAACATCAGACATTACTAATCCATCACAGCACTCTTTCCTGCTGAGCTCAGAGAAGTCCTCAATTCTCTTTAACATGACACTGCTGTAATGAGTTGAAACCAGTTTATTGGTTGAAGCTAATTTGCCATTTGTATCTTGGTTAATACCTTTACAATCTTTCCATATTTAACACAAAATAATTATGAGTTTAGCTTTAAGCACACTGTTGCCTACATTTCAAACATAAGTTTGATATATGTAATTCATTTTTTACCTTTAAAAGTTATTTCAGCTTTATTGACTTGACAAAATTATAAGTTATTCAAAGTACATTGAGGTGATTCGGCATATATACTGCAGAAGGATTCCCCCATCTAGTTATTTAACACATGTATCACCTCACGTAGGGCTTCCCAGGTGATGCTAGCAGTAAAGAACCCGTCTGCCAATGCAGGAGATGTAAGGGGTGGGTTTGATCCCTGGGTCGGGAAGATTCCCTAGAGGAGAGCATGACAACCTGGTCCAGTATTCTTGCCTGGAGAATCCCATGGACAGAGGAGCCTGGTGGGCTACAGTCCACAGGGTTCCAAAGAGTCAGACACAAGTGAAGTGACTTAGTACACACACATCACCTTACATATTTACCTTTTTCTTTCCCTTTCTCTTTCTTCTTTTTGGTGAGAACATTTAAGTTCTACTCTCTTGGAAAACTTCAGTGTCTAGAATGGGCTTTTCTGTCTTGTTTTGATATGTACAATTCTTATTTTTAACATAGTTTCCAAAATAATTTTGATCTAAACTACTTAAAAGAGTATTTTAACATTCTAAATTTATTTAGGCATTTGTCCAGATTTTAAGGAGCTTCCCTGGTGGCTCAGACGTTAAAGCGTCTGCCTGCAATGTGGGAGACCAGGGTTCGATCCTTGGGTAGGGAAGATTCCCCTGGAGAAGGAAATGGCAACCCACTCCAGTATTCTTGCCTGGAGAATCCCATGGACGGAGGAGCCTGGTGGGCTACAGTCCATGGGGTCGCGACGAGTCGGACACGACTGAGTGACTTCCAGATTTTAAAATCTCATTTTATTATAAAGTGGTCAGAGAATGGAGACTGCATAATTTCTGTTTTTTGAGGATTTATACTAAAATAGTTTTGAAAAATATTCCATGGGAGCTCTGCAGGGCATAAAATTGCATGTTATTAATTTAATCTCATTAATTATACTGTTCAAAACCCTTTATGTCCGGGTTAGATCTGTTTTGCCTGTAATAATGACTATTCTATTTTCCTTTTGGAATTCATTATTTTAGGTGGAATCTATCTTTTCTCTCATCATTTTTACCTTTGTACACTTTTTTCTTCAGAATTTTGGCAGAATTTTAACAGTCTGTCCTGAATTTCACTAATTCCATTTTCTACAGCACCCAATCTCTATTCACCATGTTTAATCCAATTTTTCACTCAGGTGTTCTTGTTTCCATTCAATCCTTCCTGACCCCAGACTACTTGCTCTCAGATAGCTTTTTTGAGCTCTACACAACTAATGCACACTAGGGATTTTTCTGAAATGTTTTCTTTCTTGATTAAACTTACTTTGGAGGTTGACAGCTCCTCTGAATCTTCTCCATGGATCTTTCTTTAAAGCTATACTATCTATTTCCAGGCCCTGAGATTTTAAAGTATTTGCTCATCCTCAGAGAAGAAAGTCTAAGTTTGCCAATAAGGACTGAGGATCACAGAGGAACTGATATAAATTCTATCAAAGGCTATTTTAAATTTCTATCCAAATCTTTAAAAAAATTTTTTTTAATTTATCTATTTGGCTGCATCAGGTCTTAGTTGTCCTAAGACGTGCTTCTCTCTAGTCGTGGCGTGTGGGCTCCAGAGCTCGCGGGCTCAGCAGTAGCAGCGTTGGGCTTAGCTGCCCCACACATATGGGATCAGGGACTGGAAGGCAGATTCTTAACCACTGGACCACCAGGGAAGTCCCTATTCAAATCTTTTTAAAAGGGATTTTTTTCATAATCAGATAAGATAGAAGGGAAGTGAGAGATGGGAAATACCCAACAGTCACATTACCATTTTAACATCTCAGCAAGGATGAATGAAAAGTAAGATTTTAATTTAAATTATCTAAGTATAAAATCACCAAAGGAAGATTCATCATTCTATGAGTCTCATGTATTTCTCTCCCCATGGGACCATACATAATTCCAATGATAACAACTGGTTAGATGTGATTTAGAGTACCTATTTTCAGACTGATGTCATTGTCATCATGGCCAAAGCAAATCCTAAGATCTTCTAAGGCTACCACTGAGGTCCAAATGCTGAGAGCTAGTAAAGGAAAGAGAGTCTGAGTGGTGACTCGTCACCTGGCCCCCAGCTCTTTCTGTCTCCAGGCCTGCCCGCTTAGAGTGAGAGGGCTCTGTCTGGTGTGTTCCAGGGCTGCCAGTGTTTTCCTACACTGCGCTCCCACAGGCAGGCACTATATAAAGCCCTCAATGAGGTTCTTCAATCCTTCTTGTGCTGCATCTAACAGACATTTCCCCAACACCTCACTATGAGGGTGGCACTAACTATTCCTACTTTTGAGCATTTCATTGGCCATTTAAGTGGCAAAACTAGTGTGGAAAGGAAGTTTCTAAGTGCTGACACTGCATTTTCCCAAAGGCAGTATTTTAGGATGATTAATCTGTCCCTTGCTGCACAGAATGGATGTGAATTGATTGGTGGGGGGTCTCTGAAATCAGCGGTCTACTGGGATGAGTATGGGGTTAGCACAGTAGGGGATGTGAATTCTGGCTTTGGTTCTGCCACTGTCCATCTGTGTACCTTGCTATACCCAAAGCCCTGCACGGCGCCTTCCTCCAGGTTTTTATCTTTCAGCACTAAGAGTCTATGACTATATTATTTGGGAAGTGCATAAATTAGAAATCTCATATTTAAGGATGGATACACTACAGCTTCAATCATATTTCTCAAAGCTACACATAATAAGACTGAAAAGCTGATAAAGATGGTTAATAGCCTACAACATGACATCTTCAATGCTTACCTCAAGACCCTACTTTTGGACCATTTTAACTCCTGATTACTTTGCCTCCTGTTCACGACTCATTTGTTAAAAAGATACAACATATTTTTTTCTTGATCCTTTATTTTTATATTTTTCTGACATTAATGTGAGCATCTCCATCACACTGCTGACCAAATGTTGAGGTCACATTAATTGGTGTTTGGATTAACATGCTCCTGGGTTTGGGACAGCTTTCCTGCCTCCTAATCCCTAGCAGCCTTTAGCAAAACACCACTGTCCTGGGTGCTGACACAGAATAGCAGTTGGCTTTGAATTCTACTGAAGTCACTCTGATGCAGAATATACTAAAACCTGGCAAGGAAAGGTAACTCCAGCTATTTAAAGAAAAGCCCTTTCGTTGAGTCTGGTGTTTCTCATGCAGTTTTCTTTTCTCAGGAAAGTCCCAAGGTAAACAGCTTTGACCCTGCCTTTTCAAATTCATCTCTAGTCTCTGAGTTTTGCCCACATCCCTGGCAAACACTGATCTTCTCAGATTTCTTTCTGTATATTTCCTGGAGAGTATGATTCTGGCTCTGAAAAAAGAGTCTTTTACAAGAAGAGATAGTTCATATGCATGTAGTTGTTCAGCGGCTGTCATCCTTCCTAGTTAAGCTGCCTGCTTGGAAGAAATACCACAAATAGTTTTGAAAGGAGGATCTGAAGTTGGTACTAAATTATGAAGTGTTACAAACATTAGAGAGGAAAATCAAAAAAGGGTATTGGCACTGTGGAAAAGGCAAAAAAAATCTAAATCATTCTCTTCACAGAATTGACAAGTGAGATTTAGCTAAAGGAAATATAAGTCTATGAATCTAAGAACTATAACAAAGAACTGCTGGGCCAAGAAAGGATGGGGAAAATGGCTGTAAAGAGTCAGGATTAAAAAACAAACGTGCTCATAAAAAAGCTTTCAACAGAACAGACTGAAAACAAGTTATTTTGGTTAATTATTCAGTGGGGACAGTGAGTTTTGTTTTACAGTTAGGAAATTGAAACCTTTAGAGGGAAAGTGACTAGACTATTATCATAAAGAAATAGGACCCCACTGTTCCGATTCTCAACTCCCTTTGCACCAAAATTCAAAAGACATTCCATCTTTTATGTTCTATTGTTTTCTAAATTCAACCCTCTAGGATGTGGAAACTTTGATGCTCTTGGAAATTGCTTCTATATTCGTCCAGTGCCAACTTCTGCGCTAGGAGAGGTTTGAAGTTCAACCCAAAAACACAGGGCTTGGCACGGTCAAAAGCTCATTACAACTTCTCATTAGTTGTGTCTCTTGGGACAACTATGGCATTCCTGAGTGTGACTCAGTATCGCCAGTCATAACTGATCAGTTAGTCAGTCAGTTCAGTCGCTCAGTCGTGTCCGACTCTTTGCGACCCCATGAATCGCAGCACGCCACGCCTCCCTGTCCATCACCAACTCCTGGAGTTCACTCAGACTCACGTCCATCGAGTCAGTTCCTGATTAATATGAACCAAGCCCGCATCAGGGTGGCAATAAGCTCAAGCAAATGAAGCAACACATTTTGTGGGAATAAAGCAAAAAATTACGTGAAAATTTCTTGGAGTATCGTCTTAGTATTAACCACAACACCTAAAACTCCTTCAGTATTTACCACGCACCAGGCACTGTATTTGTGCTTGACATTCATCAATTCGTTTACTTCTCTTAATAACCCCATGAGGCAGGTACTATTATCATTTCTATTTTAAACAGGAAACTGAATCACACAGATGTCAAGGAACTTGCTATGCTGGCTAGGAACAAGTACTTTGGAACAATAATAAGAATATGTCACCTGATACTTAGGATCCTGATTTCAGAAGCCATGAAAGGTTTCTCTAGATTAAAAATAACTTCAGCAATCCAAATGAAGTATGGCGTTTAGTTGATTGTAATGTATGGGCGACAGTTTCTTCGTATTGCAGTATCTTCAAATGTACCATGGCAATATAGGATGTTAACATGGAGAAAACTGGGTGTACGTATCTTTATGTGTACTATCTTTACAACTTTTCCATAAATCTAAAATAATTCTTACATGAAAAGATTATTTCAAAAAACTTTATCTGGATGCTTCCTAGGGAGAACTTTTCACTGAGTCAGTTCAGAGAAAAATAATGCTATTCTTCTTCCTAAAAGCCTGAGAGCAGGTTGAAAACAGGGGGGTCCTCAAGCCCTGCATTTTTCATGTAAAGGAGAGGATGTTCAGGTCTCCACTAGCGCTAACTTATTTAGCTTCACAGACTTGTGCTAGAGTTTTAAAGGCAAATTGGAAACTATTTCCTGGAACAACGCCTCAACAGCATGCCTTTTGATACTTGGATTATACTTTTTAAATTCTAAAGAAATCCTGTTTTCCCCCCCTCTTTTGTGCTTTTTTGGTGCTGAGCTGCTTCCGGTTTTCCCACACTCCTGCCTGTCAGAGACAAGAAACCACAAAAATGCAGCAGAGCAAAGCCTGTCCATAGAGCTGCAATTCCATCTGAGAAGCCTGAAGAGCTCTCCTGCCAGTAGTGAGTTCAGGGCAGTGAGTGGGGTCCTCCAATGTCTGGCCTCACTCCTGCCAACAGAGCCCCCCTCTCCACCAGCACATGAACTTCATCGGCCACCACAGGCCATCTCAGCAATAACTGGAAAGACCACGGCAAACAGCACACTCGTCAATTCAACATTCATTTCCCCGCCTAACTGTGGGCTTTTCAAACCTGGGAAGGAGTGTGTGCTTTTGGAACACTTATGATGGTTACTAAGACTTACAGAGGTCTGAAGTGTGCCAGATATTGTTCTATGTACTTTACATATTTTAAGTCTGCTCATCTTTATCAACTGTCCTATGAAACAGATATTATCTCCAAAAACAAGGGAAAAAATAACTGTAGGGGGTTGTGTTAGCTCTTCATTGCTGTCTTAGGCGCTCTCTAGTTGCCGCAAGTGGACTTCTCACTGGGGTGGCTTCTCTTGTTACCGACCACGGGCTCTAAGCATGCAGGCTTCAGTAGTCATGTCTTACAGGTTAAGCTGTCCCACAGCAAGTGGGATCTTAGTTCCCAGACCAGGGATCCGACCCGAGTCCCCTGCGTTGGCAGGTGGATTCTTAACCACTGGACCACCAAGGAAGTCCCCAAGTAAGGAAATTGAAGCCAAGAGTTTAAGTAAATTGCAACTTGTTAAAGATCTCGCATCAATAAAGTGTGAAGAGGGGTCTGACACAGACAGTCAGGCCCTGGGGGCTGTGCCCTTAAGGAACCGAGAGGGGCCACACATCCTTCTTGTCGTGCCATCGGCTCTCAACCACAAACTGAACTGTCTACTGCTCCAGAGAGTTCTCTAAAGTTATTACGATGCCAGTTATTCCTAGAAGAGTGCTTGGCACTTAGTAGGCACTGAATAAATATTTGCTGAATAAACGAATCTGGCAGCAGTATAATTAAAACAACCACAAGGGATTGCTTTTCAACCCAAATTTGATTCATTATCCAAGGGGGCAAAAACACGAACTGTTTTTTCTGTGCCCTAGGATTCCTTTTTATAACTCGAGTTGGTTTTGTGAAGGACAAATGAATGGGGAACCCCAAGGACAGCAAGAGAAATATACAAATCTCTTCTAGGTGTTCATCCATCAGGGATTGCCTCCTCCTCCGGACAGCTTTGGTAAGTCCGACAGCTTTGGACAGCTTTGGTAAGTCCCCCAGTTTTAAATGGACAGGAGCTGCTAAAACCAACACTTTTTTTTTTTTTTTAAATCAGTCCATTTCTAGTTTTCTAGGGAAAATGGCTGGGGGTAGTGTGAAGAATGTGACCTAAAACATGTATGTGATGCGGGTACAGAGATGTCTTTTTTTTCAGGTAAGACAGAAAGATGACAAAAGGTATTAGAAACATCGTTGCTCCACAGAGCCTGATGACTAATGTCAATGAAGTTAATTCATCTTATGAAATCTCAATCCTATGTCTTCCCTTTCAAATGCCTAAAAACAAATAAACAAGGGTGGAGTGAGGGAAGAGTGTTGCATTTTACATGAAATTGGAAAGATCTAACTCTGTAGAACGACTGAAGGAAGAATACGTCCCGGAGGAAGTTCCCTCCTCCAAGTCCACAGTTCAGCGCCGTTACCAGCTGTTGCGTCTGGTTGAGGCTCCTGCCAGAGGCCAGAAGCGGCAGCTGCCAACGACCCTGAACCTGCCAGCTGCAGTGCTCGCCATCACCCTTGGCAAACTTAGAAGAGCAGCCTCTGCCCCTCTCACAGGGGGACAGCCTCGACACTGGCCATGCTGTAATAGCTCCCCCGGTGATTCTAGCTTACAGCCAGGGCTGAGAAAACAGTTGGCCTTTATTCCCCATCAGGTGTTCTTTTCAACACTGCAGTACACATTGTCTGAGCCTCCATAAATAAAGAGCATTGTTAGCACAGAACTGATACAACTCAGAAGGAGCTGAACAGAAGAATTTCGAAAACTTACTTGGAAGCCCTTTGGGATGCTGCCTTTCTGAGGACTTGTTTGTGACTGGATGGGGGTTTGGGGACCAGGGAGGAGGAAGAACTTGGAGGCGGCACCACTTTTTGTGGCAGAGTCGTTGGCTTCTGGCCACTGGCTGTGGCGCTTGGAATTCTGCAAGCTGCACCATTATTTATTGTCCATAAATTGGAGTTAGGTAGTGTCTGGCTGCCAAAGATCGCCTAGAGAAACAGAAAAACAGAAGATTGATGGAGATATCCTTCACAGTCTGTTTGCTGTAAGTGAATAGCAGGTGTGCAATCCTGAGGGGAGGACAAAAGGAAAGGGGAAACCATTCAAATGAAGCAACTTTAAAGAAAAAACACCTCCTCCAATAATGCCAGTGCAGGTGTAGAGTCACAGAAGGGAAATCTCTCTTAGCAGAGAGTGGAGATGGTCTTGTTGAAAGTGCCCTGGGCTAGGACTCAGGGCAGCTGGGTACTATGAACTGTCCATAGACATGAACTAGAGAAGCATTCGGTCTCGCCTTGTCTTAGTCTTTCCCTTCATTGTTAAATTCAACAGGAATTTAATGGACGCCTCTTGTCGGATGTCAAGTACTAGAAATACGGCAGAGAACAAAAGTGACTTGAACCTGGCTCAGTTCCAGCCCACTCAGAACTCTGAACTCCTCTGGAAGGTTTGCACCTTTGAGGAAACAGAAGGATCCAGTGTGGAGTAGTAACATCTTGATGACCTAAAGATTAACATAAGACCTACACTTGGAAACACTTTCAAAGTAAAATTACAACATGAATACTGGTTATTATACATGAATACAAGATCACAACAAGGGTATTTTCGCTTAGAAGGTAAGCCAACAGATACTAAATAAAGATCCCAAAATCACCATCCAGACATCACAAATACCAACACATACCTGTAGGAAGGATGTACGCTTAATTTAATTGTACACTTCCTCAGAGAGAGGCTTAAAAAAACTCTTGCAACTTATTTGCCTCATTATAAATAGTTTTTTGTGTGTGTGTTACAAATTTTGTTACTGATTCTTGAAATACGTTAACACTGCTTTCAGTAGGCATGAAAGCTTTAAATATAAAAGGATATTAGGAAGAAAATATAAGTGAAAAAATACATAGGACTTTTTATTAAAAGGATTTCTGGCAATTGATTTCTACCTATAGGCACTACATTTCAAGAGGCAATGGGAGAAATGTCATTTTCTCGTGGCAAGGCCTGAAGGAATATCAAATGTTCTCAGGAGACATTCACCTTCTAGGTAAACTACACTGGCAGTATTTCTGTCCTTTACGAATTTTAGTTTTTGAGATATAAAAGATGAACTGAGTAGCTTTAGTAAAGAAGTGTTAACCAATCCTTCTACACTAATGCCTTGGAATATCCCATTTCAGGAAAATGTGTCCAAAGGTCCCTGGTTGGGCAGACACGGGGCAAAAGGGGTAGTCGGCAGTCTTGTGTGGAGGGAATGTGTGTGGTTGAGAGGCTTGACAAAGAGCAAAGCGATTTCAGAGGTGGACGCTCAAGGCAGTTTCTTACAGACCAACTGGACTGAAATGGTCCTCATCTCTGGAAGCCACCAGAGAGGGAATGAAAGAGTGGCTCACTCGCCTCTACCTCTGAGCAGAGGAGGGGCGCCAAGGAAGACCTGAGTCCAGGACAAAGCCTAGTGTGCAGGGCTGCAGAGCGTGTACATGGGGCTGCACACGGGGACGTGGGCAGTGGGAGCAAGGGCGTGGGCCATCTGTAACCAAGGCGCGCAGCAGAGGCCAGCTTGCGGAACTGGCTCAAAAAGAAATCCACTCCTTTCAAGCACCATATCTAAGGGCCTAAAAAATCTGTGGGAGAGATTCAATTGGAAGGAAGGAGGGTGGCAGGAAGGGGTGACCCCACAACCTCCCAATAAATGAGCTTAGACTGAAGAGTGCTTGCAAGATGCCTCGCTCAGGGTGGGGAGGAAGCCGGAACTGACCATGAGGGCTGACGAGGTCTACGCTGGCCCTCTATAAACACATTCACTGGATGAGAAGCAGAGGAGGAAAACCACTGTTAGTGAAGAACTCATGGAAATAAAAACACTCTTTATTGAGTTAGGTTTTCACACAGTGACGGAACTGCCATCAGGAAGAACATCTATTCAATACATGTTGCCGTGGTGACAATAAATATAGCTTTATATATAAAAATAAACATATCTTTATATGCCAATACACACACACAAAGATATATACCATGTTGGTATCTGCACAGAACAGTTCTGAAAGGATTAAAAACAAAAACTGGCAGCCTCCATGGAAAAGAACTGGTTAGCTAGGAGTCAGGGGAAAAGGGAAACTAATTTTTGACTATATATCGTTTGTGTCTTTTTGAATTTTATACCATCTAAATGTAGTTATTTATTCTAAAAATAAATTATTGAAAAGTCAAAAGTAAGTCAAGTTCTAATAAGATGTGAGCAGGCAGCAGATTAACTTTCTAAGTATAAATCAAAAT
Source organism: Bos grunniens (assembly GCF_055505025.1). NCBI lineage: Eukaryota > Metazoa > Chordata > Mammalia > Artiodactyla > Bovidae > Bos > Bos grunniens. The sequence goes on from NC_141174.1 coordinate 16,126,877, forward strand.
ATCAAATGAAGCCCAGCTGGTTCAAGGACTCGCCAGTAGACTGTGTTGAAGAAGGAATTGACTGTTCAACACTTACTATGGCTTCAAGACCAGATCAGGTCATCAGCGATAGGCAAAGGCTCACGGAAGTGGAAAGGAACATGGCTCTACAGTCAGGTGTGACAAGTGGTTAAGGCGTGATAAGTCAGACATGCTCAGTCGTGTCTAACTCTTTGCGACCCCATGGACTGTACCCTGCAAGGCTCCTCTGTCCGTAGAATTCTCCAGCAAGAACACTGGAGTGGGTAGCCATTCCCTTCTCCAGGGGATCTTCCCAACCCAGGGATGGAACCCAGGTCTCCCTCATGGCAGGAAGAGTCTCTACCATCTCAGCCACCAGGGAAGCCCATAGTCAGGTGTGCCTGGACTCAAATGTAGGCTCTGTCACTTATAAGTTGGGTGACCTTTCAAGTTACTTAACCTCTCTGAGCTTTAGCTTTCTCATCAGCAATTATAATCACTCGGCTGGACTGTGGGGGATTAGATGAAGATCAATAAGTAAACGTAGCCCAGGCACTCAGTAAAGGTTTCCTGAAATAAATCAAAGCCCCAGGCACACAGCAGAAACTGAAATGCCCCCTTCCTTCCCAAACTACCACCTCAGTTTACTGAGGAACCAAGCGGTGGCTGACATGCAAGTCTGCTTATCTGCAGTGACTTGTGAATGGTGGTTGGTTTCGTGTTTTCCAGCATATTTTTCCAGTCTTATGATGATGCTCACTAGCTGCAAAAGCAAACTCATAAACTGAAAGCACATGTGTAGGTTCCCCAGATCATGTTTACGCAATTCTTTCTGGCAGAACAGCTTTTTTCTCTTCTAAACGCTTATAAAACTGCATTCGTATCTGTCTTATCACATTTAGCAAAATTACCTTGTATCACAGCCACTTATACACATACTTTTTTCTGTGTCTGGACAATACATACTGGAAATGCCTGCCTTTGTACCAGATTAATTTTTGTTTCACTAACAGCGTCAAGAAGACTGGCTTGTGTACAAATGGTGCTTAATAAACATTTACTCCACAAGTGAAGAAAAAAACACCTCATATTATACCAACTACTAAATTCCTACACAAGAAAATAGACAAGTTTGTGTTTACATAGAGATGCAATCTCGTAGTAGGACCGTTCTCTGGAGTTTGAATAGTGAAAGTGCCTTCAGCTTACACTCAGCCACAATACATAAGTTAAGCCCTTCTTCAGATTCCAAATGAAAATAAATTCACCTTCCTAGATGCACATACTGTGGCAGGACCTCAGACACTTGTTCCATAGTAATAAGATGACTCTTTACCTCAAAACCACAAAATAAACCAGGAGAATTTATTGCTTAGGAGACTCACTTGCCTGGATACTAATAATTCTTCTTTTCTTCCCTCCAAAACTATCCTGGTTTTTTTTTTTGGGTAAAAACATGTGCCCACCTAGAACATTCTATTTCCCAGTCCCTCCTGTACCTTGAGATAACCCTGTGACCTGGTTCTGAATGGTAAATAGAGAAGTTTCCAGGTGCAGTTCTGGGAAAACTCTTCAAAGGGGGCAGGCTGGGCTGCCCGGTGCACAGCTGTTGCCCTTTACTGTTGTTCTTCACCCAGAACATGGCCCTCTACTTAGAAGCAGCCAAGGTGGAAGTCCCTTGCTAAGGATCGCAGAGGATAAAGACAGGAGGAGCATGGGTTCCTGACCGCACCACGGACTTTAGGAGCACCTCTATCTCTAGATACCTGGTTATACAAGGGAAAGAAAATAAATCTTTAACTTGTTTAAACAGCCATGGGTGGGAAGTGTTCTATTATATGCAGCCAAATGGAATCCTAACTGAGTTGAGATACAATTCTCAATCTACCAAAGAGTCAAGCTTGTTTCAGCTTCAATATAATAAAAATATAACTGCATCTCAAAAATAGCAGAGAGTCTTCCCAAATACAGTAAAAAGCTTCTAGGTTCTCATTTGTCATTTGGGGATCATATACTCATAAACTGAATGGATAATGAAATTATTGTAATTCTATGCCATCCAAAATTCCCCAAAGTCAGTAATGTGTCAGACAAGTTCCCAAGTGCTGCACCAAAGCCAAGGCTAAGTGGAATGAGATTAAAGTAATCAAAACTGATGAGAAGAAAACCAGAAAGTACTCAGGCAAAGATAAAAGAAGACATATAGATGTGTGTAGAATATTGGCAGAAATCAGCCTCCCCAACCCCCACCCACCACCTCCCCAACCACAGCCTGTATTGACCCTAATCCTACAAGTCTACCACTATGACAGATTATGTGAACTGTTTTGTCCTGGTATTCATTCATAAATAAACAGGAGCATTATATAAAGTTCTCGCCATGTAATTCCTAAGAACTGTGAGGTCTGGACAGAGTGTTAGCGCTCTGCACTTGTGGGCTAACCCAGGGGTGGGGCCTGCGCTGTCATCAGTCACTGTCCTGGGAACGTGAAAGCTGTATCAGCACCAGCCTCCACTCAAGACCTGGTCAACAAACACAGGCCTTTGCTTCTTTATTGGGTGTGGGAAACAGCGATGCTTCGGCAAGGACACTCAGAGAAAACCACAGTCGGAGGCTTGGCTTGGCCCCAAACAAAAGAGTGGAAAGGCCCTCCTTCTCCCACAACAGAAGGGTAATCATGGGTGGGAAGGAGGAATCTGTGATAGACAGAACACAGACTGCAACTTGGAAGGTCACAGGGAAGCAAGATCTGGGTTCTCTTACTTGAAAGATAATACCGTTCAGAGATTAAATTCTGGGAGGTTGTGTGGTGTATGTGTGTGTTTTAATGCCTTCCAGAGAAACACCCCTTTCAGTCCTGACTCAGCCTTCTTGGTGATGGAGTATAACTGGATGCCTCCCTGCAGTGAAATAACTCTCTAAATTCATTTTCTAAAAATTAAGGTAGATGAAACAGGCAAATAAGAATCTCTATTTGAGGTTAACGTCACTTTGTATCCCTTTTTCTCTGCTATCAGAACAGCAAACATTTTAGGCATCATTCTCCCCATGTGAGATTTTATCCTAACTTGGATAAAGTTCCCATAACATAGCTTCTAGTTCTGGCAACTCAAGTACTGGATGGTTTATCTGCCTGAGAAGGTAAGATGCTAATCACTCATCTTTACTACAACCAGGCTGAGAGTTGCTCAACGCAAAGAACACATTACGTGCAACCATACAATGCTGTAGAGAAAGGCAGGGGGATAGTGCTGTGCTTAGCCGCTCACTTGTGTCTGACTCTGTGACCCTGTGGACTGTGTAGCCCGCCAGGCTCCTCTGTCCATGGAGATTCTCCAGGCAAGAATACTGAAGTGGGTTGCCATGCCCTCCTCCAGGGGATCTTCCCAACCCAGGGATCGAACCCAGGTCTCCCGCACTGCATATTATACAGTATTTCTGTGGGCTTACAAAAATTGGTATATGATATCTGATTTTTTTGAGACTTTTTTTTTTCATTCAAATATCGATCTTGAGCATTTGGTTCCATACCTATAAGGGTAGATCTAGATCACTGTTTTTAATGGCTATCTATTTTCTACTGGGCTTCCCTGGTGGCTCAGTGGTTAAAGAATCTACTTGCCAATGCAGGAGACATGGGTTCGATCCCTGGGTTGGGAAGATCCCCTGGAGAAGGAAATGGCAATCCACTCTGGTATTCTTGCCGGGGAAATTGCATGAACAGAGAAGCGAGTCAGGCTACAGTCCATGGGATCACAAAAGAAGTCATATATGACTTAGCAAGTAAATAACATTTTGTATTACAGTTTATCATAATTTAAGTCACCAACAGTAGAATACTATAAACGAACACAGTAGGTCTATATACGCAATTAAGGAACTAAGTTTCCAATACATTTTTAAGTAGGAAAAAGTAGGCCCCCTAAAATTTTATCCTTTCATTTTGAAACCACACACACACACATACAGAAGTTTTCGCCAGGTTAATTCTGTATTTAAGAACAGTGTTGTGATAAACATCATGTTATTTCTACCTTTTGATATATGCTGGATCATTTCCTTAAAATAATTTCCTTGAAACAGAATAGCTAAGATCAGAAGGCTGCTGCTGCTTCTACATCTTTTTTAATACATATTCTCAAATTGCCCTCTGTAAAGGTTGTACCAATTATATTTCCATCAGTATGTTTGGAAGAATATCTGCCTTACCTTTCCTTGATTATTATAAGTAAACACAACATGTCCTATGGAAAGCTGGCTCCTGACTTGTTGCTAATGCTGTTTCTCTTTTTCTCTAATGTTTATAAGACATTTATGCTTTTGGACAAACATATTCTTTTAACCATTTTACCATGGTACTATTCATCACTCTTTTTACTCTTTCTCCTCACGTCTCTCTCTAGCAATAATTTGCATATAATTTCCTGCTGTCCAAATAAGTAAATATTAGTTTTTAAAAATGTAGCTAATTAGTATTTTATGAGCCTTGAACTTCTAAACCACCTTCTTAAATATCATTCAAACCAATTTCTCCTTCTGGCATGAGGGGTTTGACTAAAACCCCAAGTTGAGCTATAATGCTATGGACATGTGCATGTATGCTCAGCCGCTCCATCATGTCCAGTTTTGCAACACCATGGACTGTGGCCCGCCAGGCTACTCTGTCCATGGGATTTTCTGGGCAAGAATACTGGAGTGGGTTGCCATTTCCTTCTCCAGGCAATATACCCGACCCAAGGACTGAACCCGCATCTCTTGAGTCTCTGCGTTGGCAGGTGAATTCTTTACCACTGAGCCACCTGGGAAGCCCCACAGATAGGTACATTTAAGGTTAAAAGTAATATACAATAGAAGATATGTCTGCATCTTCAGGTTCATTAAAGTCTTATTTGCAGTAGCTAAGATGTGGAAGCAATCTAAATGCCTATAGACTGATGAATGGATAAATGTATATACATATGACAGAGTATCATTAAGCCTTAAAAAATAAAGAAATCCTGCCCTAAACTACAATAGGTGAACCTTCAGGATATTATGGTAAATGAAATAAACCAGTCACTAAAAAATAATATGACATGATTTAAGTGATAAGAGGAATCCAAAGTAATCACATTCACAGGAACACAAAGTGAAGTGGTGAATGTCAGAGGCTGGGCGGGGGCTGGAGCTGCTCCACGTGTGCGGAGTTTCAGTTACGCAAGATGAAAACGTTTAGTAATCTGCTGTACAACCACGTGAACAGTTAAAAATACTGCACAATAAACGAAAATCTCTGAGAGGGCAAATTTATGCTATGTGTTTCTTACCACAATGAAAAACAAAGTAATACATAACAGTAAGAGCAACACATTTTTATGGAGCTTTTAGCATGGTCAGCATTGCTCTAAGTGCTTTACATATTGTATCATAGAACGTTCCCAACCATTTATGGCGGGTCCCATCATCACTTCCATCTACAGAAGAAATCAGAGCACAAAAAGCTTCCATGGTCTGTCCATGATGGCAAGTCCTGGGAGGAGTCTTATTCCATGGCCCCACTACACTACACTGCCTTCCTCCTTTAGGCAATGGCACCCCACTCCAGTACTCTTGCCTGGAAAATCCCACGGGCGGAGGAGCCTGGTAGGCTGCAGTCCATGGGGTCGCTAAGAGTTGGACATGACTGAGCACCTTCACTTTGACTTTTCACTTTCATGCATTAGAGAAGGAAATGGCAACCCACTCCAGTGTTCTTGCCTGGAGAATCCCAGGGACGGGGGAGCCTGGTGGGCTGCTGTCTATGGGGTCGCACAGAGTCGGACATGACTGAAGAGACTTAGCAGCAGCAGCACCCCCTTTTTACATCAACTCCACTGAAGTTAAATCCATCTCCCTTCCAAAGAAAAATTAAAGCAAACCTAGCAATGTGTTCAACTTTTACCAGATGCATTTAAAAGACAGAGATTTCACTTAATTTATTCCAAGAAAAAATGGTTGAAAAAAATTTGTGCATAAGCAAACCTTTGTTACTTACTTGGAAAGTTAAAGTGTGCAAGAATATGAGTGTGTGCATTATAATAAATAAAGGTAACCTCAAAAGATCACCCATGACCCCAGACTGAGAGTTCAATTGGTTAAAAAAATAACTCATAGCCTTACTTTCAATTGTCTCTTTTATCTTTTATTTACTAGTAGTTTTAGGGAATTATTTCTATATCAGTGCCCTTGTTCTCCTAATAATGTGTTTGCCTCATATCTTCTGATGAGTAAATGAAATAATTAGACAAAGTAATCTCTATGTTCCTTTACAACTTTAAATTCAGTTTCTAAATAACTTGCCTTTGTCTTCAAATGTATAGTTTATTTTATTTGGCTCAGAATATCACACATTGACCTACTGTTTATCTTATATAAACTTTGCTGTCATAGAGCTATTAAGTTTTTTTCCTGTGGCTGCATCCATCATGGATGGATGGGGTTCTTTATGTTTAAAGACGAAGTCTTTCATCATTTCACACAAAGTTACTGCTGTGAGTCCCTCATATGCCCACAGAAAAACAGAAAAAAGCCAGAGGTCAGAGAGTGAGGGGAGGGAAGGAAACTGGCCACCAGGCAACTGCAGCAGAACCCACATTTTAAGGGTATGTGGCAAACAAGGCCAATCCCAAGCAGCTGGTAGGTGAAGAGCTGTCTCTTAGCATAACTAGACCAAGTGGGGTTTTGAGTTTTGATTCATTGTATTGACCTTTTCTTTCATATTTGTGTGTATGGATGTATAGCAGCAGAAACAATAAAACTCGAATGCCTTATCTGACTGATAATAAATGTATAAAACAAGGAGAAAATGAAGTGTCACTCATGGGGGAGGGAGGAAGAGTGGAAAAGGGCTTTAGAACCCTCTGACCTGGCTTGTCTATTATAACTGCAATAAAGCTAGCTGTACAACCTTGTGGAAGTTACTTAAAGTTTTTGAGCATCAATTTCCTCATTAGTGGAACAGAGATAATACTACATCTAGCATACAAAAGGCACTCACTATACACCTATTTCCTTGCTCTCACCTTCCTCCTTCCAAGCAACAGCTTAGAAAACACTCTGGTAATAACCAGGGGATTTCTATTACTAGTAGTAATGAATCAGCATAATGAACTGATGTCTGTATTGTAACAGTGCATTAAGAATCAGATTTCTATGAAATCTATTGAGAAAGCAAGCATGATACAATCATGCAAAAGTGTCATCTGTGGTATTAACATCTGCAGACACCTGTCGTGTTTCCTGATAGCCTTCTCAAAAATACCAGCATAGAAATAAAATTTAAAAAATATAACCAATAACAAAAACAGGGTTGAAAGGACGAATTGATCACTGAAGAGATAATTCCTATGTTATTAACAACCCACACATTGAATCTTCAAACTCATAGAACATATTTCAGGATGCTGCAAGAACAATCCTACTACTGGGCATATACCCTGAGAAGACCATAACTCAAAAAGACACATATAGGCCTCAACGTTCACTGCAGCACTATTTACAAAAGCCAGGACATGGAAGCAACCTAGATGTCCATTGACATATGAATGGATAAACATGTGTTATATACATACAATGGAATACTACTCAGCCATAAAAAGGAACAAAATTGAGTCACGTGTAGTGATGTAGATGAATCTAGAGGGTATCATACAGAGTGAAATAAGTTGCACTGACAAACAACTAATCTCAAAAATATACAAGCAACTCCTACAGCTCAACTCCAGAAAAATAAATGACCCAATCAAAAAATGGGCCAAAGAACTAAATAGACATTTCTCCAAAGAAGACATACAGATGGTTAACAAACACATGAAAAGATGCTCAACATCACTCATTATCAGAGAAATGCAAGTCAAAACCACTGTGAGGTACCATTTCACGCCAGTCAGAATGGCTGCGATCCAAAAGTCTACAAGCAATAAATGCTGGAGAGGGTGTGGAGAAAAGGGAACCCTCTTACACTGTTGGTGGGAATGCAAACTAGTACAGCCACTATGGAGAACAGTGTGGAGATTCCTTAAAAAACTGGAAATAGAACTGCCTTATGATCCAGCAATCCCACTGCTGGGCATACACACTGAGGAAACCAGAAGGGAAAGAGACACGTGTACCCCAATGTTCATCGCAGCACTGTTTATAATAGCCAGGACATGGAAGCAACCTAGATGTCCATCAGCAGATGAATGGATAAGAAAGCTATGGTACATATACACAATGGAGTATTACTCAGCCATTAAAAAGAAAACATTTGAATCAGTTCTAATGAGGTGGATGAAACTGGAGCCTATTATACAGAGTGAAGTAAGCCAGAAGGAAAAACACCAATACAGTATAATAACGCATATATATGGAATTTAGAAAGATGGTAACAATAACCCTGTGTACGAGACAGCAAAAGAGACACTGATGTATAGAACAGTCTTATGGACTCTATGGGAGAGGGAGAGGGTGGGAAGATTTGGGAGAATGGCATTGAAACATGTAAAAGATCATGTATGAAACGAGATGCCAGTCCAGGTTCGATGCACAATACTGGATGCTTGGGGCTGGTGCACTGGGACGACCCAGAGGGATGGTATGGGGAGGGAGGAGGGAGGAGGGTTCAGGATGGGGAACACATGTATACCTGTGGCGGATTCATTTTGATATTTGGCAAAACTAATACAATTATGTAAAGTTTAAAAATAAAATAAAATTAAAAAAAAAAGAAAAACAAATACAGTATATTAATGTATACATATGAAATCTAGAAAAATGGTACCAATGAGCCTATCTGCAAGGCAGGATTAGAGACCCAGATGTAGAGAATGGACTTGTGAAACAGTGGAGGAAGGAGAGGGTGGGACAAATTGACGCAGGAGCACTGACATATACACACCACCACATGTAAAACACCAGCCAGTGGGGAGTCGCTGCGCAGCACAGGGCCTCAGCCTGGTGCTTTGTGACGACCTAGAGGAGTGGGAGAGGGGGATGGGAGGGAGGCGAAAGGGGGAGGGGCGATATGTGTACACATAGCTGATTCATGCTGTTGTACAGCAGAACCCAACACAACATTGTAAAATGATTATACTCCAATAAAAAACCCAAATAACTCAGTGGTCCCTGACATTGTTCCTAAATAATAAAAGTACAACGGAAGGTAGAGTGTGGCCATTTCTAAGAGTTTTAAGCCCTGGAACAGCTTTTCTAAGGTGTGCCACTGAGAAGCGTGATAATACATCTATTACTTATTGCATGCCTGAATATTGTCAGAGATGTAACAGAGCATGATAGCCAAGAGCTTGGATGCTGGAGGCTGACCTGCCTGGATTCAAAAACCCCAGCTCCTCCATTTATTTGTCACTTTTTTGAGCCTGGGAAAGCCACATACGTGATGCTCAGTTTTCATAAGAGGGCAGTTGTGAAGATTCACTGTGATTATACAAATACCACTGCAGGTTTAGTGCTTGGGCACATGGAAACATCCTGAGGAATATGATCCTCACGAAAACCCACAGATACACATTATTATCCCCACGTTAGAGATGAAGAAACCGAGGTTCAAGGAGGTTTAAAGAGCTTGGCGCAGGTCATGGGCTCAGGTTGAAACAGGATTATCTGACTCCACAGCCTGTCCACAGTTCTGTTTCTGAACAGCTGAATGCGGTTTTAGGTGTATTATCACATATTTTGAATGGCATGTCATTATGGAAGAAGAGGTTAGTTTGGGCAAAATCTGCTAAATCGAATGGCTCTAAGACAATCATAATTATAAACAAGCTAGATGAATTCCCAATAAAGGTCAGAAGGAAGTATAAAATTGAACAAAAGATCCCCAAACCAAATGAAAACAACACAAAACAAAACAGAGCAGCAGGAGGTTAGAAGTTCAAATCAGCCCGCTCCAGGAACTTAAGCACTGGCCTGAGGTTGTGCCCAGACCACCCCCCTAATCCCCATGCCCAACCGTCCTCCCAGATACTCTTGTTGGAAAGACCTAGAAAGACTCCCCCTGCAGAGCTGGTCTGCTTGCTGGCTCTCCCTGGGTCAGGCTGAGGAGCTAGCATGTTATTGCTGGCTGCCTGGAAAAGCCCGGGTGCCTGCTGCCTCCCCCTCCCCCACAACACAAACACAGCGGAGAAGGCTGAAGTGCTCACTGCTGAAGTGGGGTTGCGGGGGGAGGGCGGGCGGTGTGTATGCACAATTTTTCTAGACACATGCAATGAACTTTTAGGAGCAGAATAACAAGACTTGGCTGGGTTTATATGGGAATCCTTCCCACACCTGTGAGGTTGTGCTTATATACACACACGCCGTTAGCAAAAAGCTCATTACACACGGCACCCAAGATGTTGCTATCGTACTGAAAGACCCCTTCAAGTGGACACTGAGCTGCCCCCCGCCCTGCGTGTCTCGGGACGTTAGTCTCTATTGGCCCTCACCGAACCTAGCTGAGGTGAAATTGGGGATTTAGGATGAGGAAGGAAGGCAGACAGAGAGGAAGAACCAGAGGAACTGAGGATGCAAGGTTTTCTCCTACCCTGAGTTCCTTTGCAAAGTTAAAAATTACATCTACTAAAAATTGAAGGGCTTTGGAAACCAGTGAAAAATTAAGGTGTACTTAAAATCCTCTCTCCCTCTGTTGTTAAAAGAAATATCAGCAGTTCTGCCTCCACCATCAAAATATCCTTAATTTTTTGGCTTTTGGGGCTTTTTTTTTTTTCCAGACTGGAGTAGGTAGAGAGAGAGTGGGAGGGCAAGAGGATGGGGGCTGGGAGCAGAGCTTTAACAAAGAATCACTTTAACAGAAACTACTGAGTAATCGTTCTGCCCTGGGCCAAGAATAACATCAGCTCCATGTTGGCAATTAGAATCAGGTCAGTCGGCCTCACAGCTGGCGCAGCCCTCCTTGCAGACCCCAGCAGGGAGGGCCACTCAGGCTGATGTCACCAGCAGTCACCGCTGCCCAAGAAGGTCCCCCCGCTCAGCTGACAGAGAAGTTTTGTTTTTTTAATCCTTCTTCTTCGAGGGCAGGAAGCCAGTCTGAGAAGGAAGTGGGAAGCAGTGAGAGAAACCAGAGAGAAGACACCCTGGGATACATCAAGACGTAGATTCATTGAACCACCCTTAGACGGCCAAGATCCCGCGACTTCCTCAGCCATCCTGCAACCCATTTTAAATGAATGAATATACCTTAAAGCACATAGAATACTGCTTGGACCACCATATGTGCTTATTATGTGTTGGCCATTCTTACTTAAACCAAGAGGGAGGAATCTGCGCCGTTACTTATCTCTCTTCCCTCATAAAACTGGAATCCTGAGAGCAGTGGTTGCTGGGCAAAATGTACCCTGATAAGAGGAATGAACAGGAAGTTTTCAAGTTTGGAAAACTTATTCATAAGGAAGCTGTGGTAGATGAAGTGAAAAAGATGGAAACAAAGTTCCTATTAAAAAAAAAATGCCTCAAGTTTTATAAGGGCAACACTAAGTTTAACAAAACCAGCCTCCCTTCCAAAAGACACAGGACAAATAATGAAAAGGAGATACTTCTAATCTCTTTCTCTCTAGCTCAGTGGTTCTCAGAAGTCTTGGCATCCTCTGGGAACTTAGAAATGGAAATTATTGATACCCATCCCAAACCTTAAACTATAAAGAAAAATGAGCACTGAAGAATTGATGCTTTTGAACTGTGATGTTGGAGAAGACTCTTGAGAGTCCCTTGGACTGCAAGGAGATCCAACCAGTCTATGGATGTTCATTGGTGGGACTGATGTTGAAGCTGAAACTCTAATACTTTGGCCACCTGATGTGAAGAGCTGACTTCTCTGAGAAGACCCTGATGCTGGGAAAGATTGAGGGCAGGAAGAGAAGGGGATGACAGAGGATGAGATGGTTGGATGGCATCACCGACTCAACGGACACGGGTTTGGGTGGACTCCAGGAGTTGGTGATGGACAGGGAGGCCTGGTGTGCTGCGGTTCATGGGGTTGCAAAGAGTTGGACACGACTGAGTGACTGAACTGAACTGAACTGATCCCAAACCTACTGAATCAGAAATGGTGTCAGAGAAGCAACTGATGTTTTAACAGACCCTTCAAGGAGTTCTGGTGCTCAAAACCAAGGGTTTGCAAACCAGGGCTTGCAGGCCAAATCCAGCCTGCCATGTTTTTCATTTTTAAAACTGTTTTATTTGTTTATTTATTCATTCTGTTTTGGCTGTGCTAGGTCTTTGTGGCTGCACACGAGCTACCCCCTAGTTGCGGTGTGCAGGCTTACTGTGGTGGCTTCTCTTGCTGTGGAGCAGGGCTCTAGAGCACACGGGCGTTAGCAGTTGTGGCACATGGGCTCAGTAGTTGTGACTCCTGGGCTCTAGAACACAGGCTCAGCAGTTGTGGTGCACGGGCTTAGTTAGTTCTGCAGCATGAGCCCTCTTCCCGGGTCAGAGAGGGAACCTGTGTCTCCTGCACTGGCAGATGGAGTCTTTACCACTGAGCTACCAGGGAAGCCCCCTGCCATCTGTTTTTGTAAAGAAAGTTTTAGTGGAAAACAGCCATACTCATTCATTTACATGGTCTATGGCTATTTTCCTTGGCAGAGCTGAGTAGTTACCACAGACCCTATGTACAGCTTGCAGGGCCTAAAATATTTACTTTATGGCCATTTACAGGAAAAGCTTGCTGACCTCTGCTCTGATTTAGAACCATGTTTTTATAAACTGCTCACAGTTTCAATTTTATCTTGTTTTGTTTATCATGTTCTCTATCAAATGACCGGATCATACCTATTTCCTTGTGCCTCTGGCCCTGGAAGCCTCTGCCAATGGCTCCAGGTGAGTTTCCTCTCCCAGGTCCATATTATAGGACCAGTCTTTTGTATGAGTGAGTCAGTAACATGGCAACTTCTAGACTTATGATTGAAATTCTAGACAGAGATGAGGATCAAAGCTTACACTGCATGAATGGTTAGAGATGCCCATTTCCAAACTCATATCCTGAATCAGTTTTCCTTCCTGAAAGCTTCAAAAAGCTAAGTGCAAAAGGGATAGACAACTTCCTTTGAATGCAATGCAAGAAAGGCTGCATGCTTTTCCAACAATATTTTTAGGAGATCACTATGAAAGACACGGTCCATGTATAACAGTAGACTAGAATACAATATAGTATGTGTATGTATTAGTCACTCAGTCGTGACAAACTCTTTGAGACGCCATGGACTGTAGCCTGCCAGGCTGCTGTGTCCATGGAATTCTCCAGGCCAGAATACTGGAGTGGGTTGCCATTCCATTCTCCAGGGCATCTTCCTTACCCAGGGATCGAACCAGGGTCTCCTGCACTGGAGGCAGATTCTTTATTGTCTGAGCCACCAAGGAAGCCCCACAATACTGTATAAGGTCCCTTTTAATGTCCTAGTCCATAAACATGTTTCTCTTGTGAATGAGTACTAGGTAAATCAGATTTCAATTCTATCCACTGCTCTCAAACAGGAGCAGGAAATGGCAACCCAATCCAGTGGTCTTTCCTGGAGAATCCCAGGGACGGGGGAGCCTGGTGGGCTGCCATCTATGGGGTTGCACAGAGTCAGACACGACTGAAGCAACTTAGCAGCAGCAGCAGCTCTCAAACAGGCAATTAACCAAACTGTTACTTATATCAATGGCTGTCTACAGTTTAGCAACTTGAATCCAAAGCATAAGAAGTTCATCAGAGAAATCATCTCTATCTAAAGGGGTAACCCAAGGACAGACATATAGGCCACACAGAGAAGGCAAACCCTGTTTCAGGCAATCATTTGGTTGTAATTTATAAAGGTATAATCACAAGCTGAGCTAAAAGTAGAGGCTTAAAAATCTAATAGGGCTTTGCTCTTTCTGTGGAGTATTTCTAAAAATCCTCTGAAATAAAGTGCTCTAAGTTACTAAATATCTTCATGTTATAACATTTAATAACTTATTTGCTATTTTAGTAGTTATAAACTCTTCAGGCTAATAGAATGTAGTTTCTTTCACTCTCTCCCACAGTCCCAAACTTCACCCCTACTCATTTTTACCTAAATCAACTGTGGATTAGAAGAACAGGGGGAAAAAATAAAATGATGTTATAAACATATATAAAATTATGATAAATGATGTTCTGTTCCCTCTCCAGGAGACACGAGATTAACTCCCTTCTTGGGAGTTCTGACTTCTCCCTAAAACAGGTATTCTGACAGATTCTAAAAAACATATTTTCCATATACTTCATAGTTCAGTGAAACTAGGTCAGTATAATCCTCAGTGAAAAAAAAGAAAATCCACACAAGAATAGCAGTACTCTGAGTTTTCAAAGGAATGTGAGTTGCTGGAAGCTAATCAAAAGAATGAGAAGGACTTAGAAATGAAGCAGTTTCTAAAAGTGAAAATCAGCAAAACTGCCTTTTCCCTCAAAACTTTCAGTGCTCTGCAATCACCTCCCTTTTTTTTTTTTTTTAATCATCCACCATTTCAGGGTATGGGAGCATTAAAAGGGACCAACTGTCTAGATTCTACTCAAATAAGGGAAATACGGCTATGTATATTTCCACTATCCAGCATCTGATTAAATTGGCATTCTTAAGTAATCCAAACTGCATGGGGTTCAGAAGTTTTAAAAGTTTTAAGAAATTTACACAGATTAAAAAAAAAAAAACAACCTAAGATATACTGTGGGAAAAAATAAAAATGGAGTTGCTGCTAAGAGCATTCTCTAAAATGGAGCCAGGAGGCCACTGAGGACGTGTGGCTTCTGCACATCTCAGCAGGAACGGAATTTGAACCTCAACCGCTCCTTGTCTTAACACAGGCATCCAGAACATCTGCCCAGTGTTCCAGAAACTCAGGATGCTTAGGGGACCCTTATCCTCTAAGATAACTTGTGACAGTCTATTTATTTATTGGTCCTTTACCCTAAAATGACTCATAACCACCTATCCTTTAAGGACAAACATTTCCTTCCGTGTGTCAGGGTTGCACAGAACAACTCTAACCCTGTGGCATTGGCCTTGAGCCCCTGACTCTTTCTCTTCCTGGGAATAATCTTTTGGTATTACCCAAATCTGTCTCCTCAACTGGAATTCTTAAGACCCTGAATAAAGCTCTAGGGAATTCCCTGGGTGGGTGGGGTGTCCAGTGCTTGAGACTCCCTGCTTTCACTACCATCTCTGATCAGGGAACTAAGATCCCCAACAAACCAGGCACTGCAGCCAAAATGAAAAAAAAAAAAAAAGTTCAAAAACTGGCCTAAATGTCTCTGCTATCCCAAATATTATTTTTATTTATTAATTTTGGCTGTAGTGGGTCCTCGTTGCATCACACAGGCTTCTTTTGTTGCGCTGACTAGGCTCTCTAGTTGTGGCACAGGGCTCTCTAGTTGTGGTGTGCAGGCTTAGTTGCTCCAGAGGAGGTAGGATCTTAGTTCCCTGACCAGGGATCAAATCCACATCCCCGACAATGGAAAGTGCGTTTTTCACTGCTGGACCACCAGAGAAATCCTCCACAAAGACTGCTTAAATAAAGAAATTTCTACGTGACAGAGGGTAGTGGAATGATGTTGTATTCCAGCTTTACAGATAAGAAGTCAGAATTTTTCTCCAGTAAAAAAAGACTTCACAAATGCCGGCATTTATGATTGTAGGTTGCATTCACCCTACAGGTTTTAGATAAGAGGAAGTAATTGCCTAAATTATTTAGTTCCTTATAAACCAAACTATCAGTAATCAAAGCCATTAAATAATATTTAAGTGAATATGTGGGGCACAAGAGGCCAAGCCTCTCTTTTTTTCCCAATAAAAGTGATATTAAACCAGTTTCAAACTAAAGCTACTACTTAATCTTAAAGACAGAATTTCAGAGAGAGTAACTAATTTACAAGAAATGAAATTTCTCCAACTTGTACCTTTCTGAATCAACTCTAGCACATCAAAAATGTCTGTCATTATTGGTCTTACTAACTCTAGTGGCAAATGCCATACTGTTTGAATTTTTAGGAAATCAAATCCAGTGAATTTTAGTGAATTGGTTTGCCCATTCCTGAAATTTTTCATTTTCAAGTGCCTGATCTGGGAAAGACAGGGAGAAAACAATTACATTTATCCAAAGGTACATTATAAAGATATGTATTTTATACCTAAAAAGATATTTATCCTTATGTTTGTCGATCTCAAATGGACAGGTGCCACCATGGCTCATTTGACAAGTGGCTCTTGGCCTGTGCATCTGAAATGATCATTTCAGATTAGAGAATAAATCCTGCACAGCCATGCTGTGACCACAGCAGTGCCTGTCTAAAATCTAAGTGCACCAGTCTGAGAAAGAGAGATGGTGTGATTAATCAAGTTGTATACAGGTTTTGTATTTATTTGAATAAAAGTGGGGGAAAAAAGCAAAAAAAAAAAAAAAAGAAGTCAGAATTTTTCTCCAGTAAAAAAAGACTTCACAAATGCCGGCATTTATGATTTCTTACAAAGAATCAACATAATATACGGGCTTCCCTGGTGGCTCAGACATCAAAGAATCCACTTGCAATGTGGGCGACCTGGGTTCAATTCCTGGGTTGCAAAGATCCCCCAGAGGAGGGCATGGCAACCCGCTCCAGTATTCTTGCCTGGAGAATCCCCATGGACAGTGGAGCCTGGTGGGCTACAGTCCACCAAAGAGCTGGACATGACTGAGTGACTAAACACAATATAATATACAGATTATACTACCACAGATAAAGATTTTCAAGTGATGAATGATACTGAAAAAAATAAAAATTCCTATGGACCTGGATGGTAGTTGAAAAGATAATAGAGAGCACAATGATAATTGCTTTATTAGAAGGAAAAAAAAAAAACCTTTGGGAATGTTACCTTTGAGTGAATACTAATTTTGCACAAATTAGTGTACACTACATACTACATTTTTATAAGAGCAAATGACAAGAGATTAACCAATATATTTCTTCACATAAATTTCAGGGAAGCTCACAGAACCAGTATGGATTCATACAAGCAGAACATGAAAAACGTGGTGAAGAAAAGTGAAAGTCACTCAGTCGTGTCCGACTCTTGAATTCTTTAGGCCAGAATACTAGAGTGGGTAGCTACTCTCTTATCCAGGGGATCTTCCCAACCCATGGATTGAACCAGGCTCTCCTGCTTTGTAGGAGGATTCTTTATCAGCTGAGCCACAAGGGTAGCCCATGATAGGAGGGAAAAACATGGTAACTGATTCTAATGATAATCCCAAATCATCAAGAAAAATTTAAGTCTTCATGACCTGATTTTTTTGTGTGTGTGAAGTCATCCTTTCTCTGTGAACTTCCCTGGTGGCTCAGACAGTAAAGCGTCTGTCTGCAATGCAGGAGGCCTGGGTTCAATCCCTGGGTCGGGAAGATCCCCTGGAGAAGGAAATGGCAACCCACTTCAGTACTCTTGCCTGGAAAATCCTGTGGATGGAGGATGTAGGTTACAGTCCATGGGGTCGCAAAGAGTCAGACACGACTGAGCGACTTCACTTTCACTTTTATAAACCAAAAAAATTATTTTAAAACGCTGGCTTTTATGTATCTGGGAATTAGAACCTTTGAGAAATCACTGAATAAGATCAGGCAACAGAAAGGGTAAATATTACAAAAGAGATTTTTGTGCTGAAACTCTGAAATGAAAGAAAGGATGTTAAAACTGGTTCAGCATCACCTTTCAACAAAGCCAATGGATGGCTTCAGAACATGACTTGTTTGTAGATTTCCCCACGAACCAACCATTCAAGCCATGGTGGCACTGGTAAACTTTTGAGAGACTATTTCCACACTTCTCATGAAAGGAAAAAAAAAATTTTTTTTTTTAACAGAAGGAAGATACTAGCACATGGAAAAGCCTGATTTTGAATTACCTGGTGCCGAGCTCGACTCTGGTCCAGAAGCTGCCGGGACTGAAGTTTTTGCTGTTCTAGTTGTTGTAGGGCAAAATGGAGTTGGTAGCTGCCTGCTGTGGGGTGGTACTTGTGCTGGGGGGCCACCCCTGTAGCCTTGCTATATGCGTTGTTCTCTACCTCTCCCTCCCAGGCAAAGCCACCTGTCTGGAGGCTCCTGAAGAGAAAAGAAAGCAGATTTTTTAGAATGGTTATATGCACAATGAAGGCAAGGAGAGAAACACCTCTGTTATTTTTCCTTGATAGAACTGAACACAGTCTGGAATTACAAATCTGATTTACCTACTAAACCGCAGCCCCATGAAGACAAAGGTGGGTGGCTCTGCTTTCCATTCTATTCGCAGCACTTGTCCTAAGCCTTGGCACAGACTGTTAAATAATTTAAAGAGCCATTTTCTCTCCCCTTTAAAATGGCAATCCGCTCCAGTACTCTTGCCTGGAAAATTCCATGGACAGAGGAGCCTTGTAGACTACAGTCCATGGGGTCGCAAAGAGTCGGACACGACTGAACGACTTCACTTCTAATGGCCAAAAGGACCCCCCAAGCGGAGCCTTGAGAGCTTCAAATGCAGGAGGGCTAGTTACTTTAAGGTGACAACAGAAGCACAATCATACTAACAGCGACTTCAAAAGCATATGGGTGAATGATACAGGATTCTTGGTTTTCCTTAGCCACCTATTGTCAAGTATCTGCTAATATCTCATATCATGGGACAGCATAACTGGTGTGAGAAGACACATTTTTTTCTTATTCTGAATTCATCTCATTTGAGTTCCGGCCACGTTGACATTTAGCTTGCGCACATTTAAGACATTACTGCTAGCTGAAATAAACCAGCCAGAAGAGGACAAATATTGCATGATCTGTCATACAACAGTCAAATTCATGCAGACAGAAAGTTGAATAGTGGTTGTGTGGGGTTGGGGAGACAGGGATGGGGAAGATATTGTTTAATGCGTATTGTGTTTTAGCAATAAACAATGACAAAGCTTTGGAGGTGGATGGCAGTGATGGTTGCACAACGTTGTGAAAAAGTGAAAGTGTGGAAGTGCTAGTCGCTCAGTCCTGTCTGACTCTGCTACCCCATGGATCGTAGCCTGCCAGTCTCCTCTCTCCATGCTATTCTCCAGGCCAGGATACCAGAGTGCGTTGCCATCTCCTTCTCCAGGGGATCGTCTCGACCCAGGGATCGAAACTGGGTCTCCTGCATTGCAGGCGGACTCTTTACCTGAGCCACCAGGGAAGCACAACATTACAAATGTACTAAATGCCACTGAACTGACACTTAAAAGTAGCAAATTTTATTATATGTATTATTTTGTCACAGTTGGTTTTTTTTTTTAAGATCTCTATTTATTTTTAGAACAATCTTATTTGTAAATCCTTCCATCTCCTTAACAGTTTTGGCTATTTAACTCTGAACCTTCTTTAACTACCTAGTATTTTTTTTTTTTCTTTTCCTTTTAGAATTATAGTGACCAGAAAATTGTACACAGAAGAAACATGAAGAGCCTCATGGTGAACTACCTTATCCCCAAACCTTGGTGAATGGGGCTTAGAGAAATAAAACAGTGCCTAATTCAAGAAACCTATTCATAGTGATTTAAATCATCATGTTGTTCTTTCCTTTGTAAATATCCTTTGGTGTTAATGGTCATTTCAGTGGCAGAGATGCAACAAGACTGGGGTGAGCTGACACAGATCTTCCTGAGTCCTGACCTACCGGCCGCCTGGTTATTAACAGTCTGGGTCTTGGTGACCCCAGAAGAGCTCTGGGGGGGTGGGGAGTGGTGTGGGGAGAAAAGTGAGTCGTCTGCCGAGGCCAGAAGCCCACACTCCTCTCTTGCCGGGGACCTCCTCTCTCTCAGCGTGGTCATTCGGGTCTCTGCTTTGGTTTCCCTACCCCTCTCAAAGACATTCCAGACACCTTGTTAAGAGAAAGTCTGTGTAGTGTACTCTGAAGTCCATGGATGAAAGGTTTTCTACTCGCGTGATCTCACCTCTGTTATGTCACATCCCTTGCACACCTCCTCCCACAGTTGGGCTCCCACAGTGCAGTTGCACAATTACGCACTTTCGGCTAATCTTCCTGGAGAACAGCACCAGAAAGCTCAGAGCTTACTTATTATTAGCTTTCTTTCTTTTTTTTTTTTTTGACATTTGATCTTCCTGATCCCTCCTGAATTACCTCAAGGTACCAGTTGCTAGACATAATCTTTCCCAAGGGGCTTCTGGAGATGTGGAGAAATGTGGAGATCAATGATCGTGCATAAATATAAACTCCAGTATATGGATAAAATGTTAATGTTATTCACAAAGCAAAGTGTTGAGTGGGAGTCAAACAGGAGTTCCAGAGTTCAGGAGTGAGGGGCTAGAGGAAACAACTATCTCTCTTCTCATTAGTGAGGGAAGAGAAAAGCTTACTAACAAAGATACAACAAATAGAGAAGGGAACTGAGGGAGCTCTGAGTGGAAGGGAGGGCAATGGAGCAAGGCATCCAGGTACAATGAAAAGCAGGAGCAAGCCAATCCAATGAACACAGGGGAAGAGACATGATACTGCAGGAACTGCCTGCTGAATAACTCTGAGATCTCCATGCCAATTAAGGCAGGAATTTGAATCTAGAATGAAATGATCACTTATGATAATTGGACCAAAGGTCAGACAATTCATCAGTTGTGATTCTGCTTCCATTCCTGGTCTGCTGGTTACAGAAGGTTCTAGCCACAAGAAGCAGTCCAGACTCAGGGATTCAATACTAAAGGGTTTATATAACAATATAGATTGTATTTCAGAATTCAACTTATGGGCTAGCTAAATTGGTTTTATTTTCTAAAAACTGTTTTAGGGTCTTCTCTGGTGGTCCAGTGGCTAAGACTCCGTGCTCCCAGGGTTCAATTCCTGGTCAGGGAGGTAGATCCCACATGCCACAACTAAGAGTTGGCACGCCACAATTAAGATTCTATACGTCACAATGAAGATCGAAGACCCTTCATGCCACAACTAAGACCTGGTGCAGCCAGATAAATAAACAGATAAATAAAATATTTTAAAAAATCGGTAACAGCCGGTTATGCCTGGAACCAGTGCTGTTACTATTACAAAAACTGCTTTAATAACAAATATTTCTAGCAGACATTGACTTTAATGTCTTCTTGTAACCAGAGAGTCTTATTAGGAGATGACCAGGGACAGAGTCTCAGGGGTATGGACACGAAGCAAGGGTCTGTCCATGTATACGGGGCAGGACAGTAGTAAGAGAAGATCAAATGAGGGCCTTTGGATAAGAGAAGGCTTATCCATCCGACTGCATACACATTGGACAGGCTGCAACAAGATTAGTTTTTAAAGTGAAGGCTGTTTTTAATCTCATCAATAACAAAAGCAGTCTCCAACTCACAAAAAGAAGTTTCTTTAGTAAGTAGAGGTTTTTAGCAAAGAGGAAGGAATTTTTGCAGTGCTACAGTAGGTACGTGCACGAGTGCTCAGCGGTGTAAGGCCATGTGGTAAGGGCCATGAGGAACCTGCTTGCTTTGAATTCCAGTGGGTGCTACTCAGACCTCGGTGTCTCACAGTCAAAGCACAAGACTTCGGGGTTTGCAATATGCACGTATTGTCATCACTGCCACGGAGGATGCCAGCTACACTGTCACTTGGGTTTGCCCCTAGTGAGATTATATATCTACATAGTCCTTTTAATACATTTCCTACTTCCACCAAAATTTTGAGATTCTGTTACTCTCTATAAAGTTCATTTTTTATGTTATTCTTTGCTCAATACTAAAATATAATATTATATACATTCCCTATAAATAACTTCCTTATACATTTATGTTATTTATAGAGTAGGATAAACAGAGTTAAAAGAGTTAGCTGTGAGAATGCTCTGTTGAATATTCAATTCAAATTCAGAGATTCAAAGCGAACTATGGTGTATTTTGCCCTGACTACCTATGTAGCTAACAGCCAACAATACCGCAGACTTCTCTAAACCGTTCTTTCTTTTACTAGCCTCGTCATTTGGAAGGCTGTCGTTCCTCCTTTCTTTAATACACCGTAGCACTGCAGGACTAAACGTTCTCACCATCACTGCCCTTCCCGCAACATGTCCCACCCCTCCAACTTCTGGTCAACAGGGCTGTATCTTTCACACTGGTTTAGTATCTGTTCCATCAAATGGATGCTGGTTGTCAGGAACTCGGAGGAAACTGGTAAAATACATAGGTCTTTAGCAAAGCAAAATCTCCTGAGCAGGCTGTTGCCCTCTTCATAAAGATATGCCTTCAGTGTCATGATTTCCCAAGAGTAATATGATGTCTCAAAAGAGTATGCAGGGTAGCGATGAAATGGAGGAACTCGACAGTTGTGCAGTGTGATTCCGCAGTCTGTTTCCCCAGTTCCTTCCACCCCATCCAAGCAAAACCTGAGCAACCACATACAAGGATGCCTCTGCCCTCTTGAGGGTGCTGGCAAGCGTGCTTTCATCTGTCCTGATAGTGGGGCTGTGGGATTACTGACATTTAATAGGTAGAGGTGCTAAATGCCCAAAAATACCAGGAAGAGTCAGCCTTGTGCTGGGAAACTATGCCACTGATGCTTCTAATGAGAAACAATGTGAAGACTGAGGGAGGTGCTTTTTGGAAAGAATCTTACTACTTCTTCACAAGAAAGAGTATCTACCCACTTCCATGACACTACACCCACTGCAGACAGTGGAATGTCTATCTATGGAATCTACAGATATTCATGGACAGCAGAGGCTCCATTCTCTTTGCCTATAAATTTTTAATCTCAAACAAAGTAGTCGTGGCACACAGTAAGTGCTGGAAAGGTGCTGCAAGTGCCAAAAGTCCTACGAATGAGGGAAGAGCTCCCACAAGCTGTCCAAAGCGGTGCTGGCCAGGGACTTCCCTAGCCGTCCAGTGACTAAGACTCTGCACTCCCAATGCTGGGGGCCCAGGTTCAATCCCTGATCAGGGGAATAGATCCCACATGCTGCAACTAAGAGTTCACACGCTCCAATTAAAGATCCTCTATGTCCCAACTAAGACTGCTGCAGCCAAGTAAGTAAATATATTAAAATGAATAATTAGAAAACAAAGCGGTGCTGGACAGAATACGGATGCTACATGCTCAGAGAGGCATTACAAATAGTGCTGGGGAACCCCCTTGGCCATGGGGGTTATTTTCAAGGGCAAAATTGGTGTGATTCTGCATGGAATGTTGTGTGTCCCATTCTTGTCCCTCCCAGGGCAGCTGGGGCTGGGTCATATTCACAAAGACCAAATGGATAAGAAGAGAAGACAGGGCACACTACTCTGGCTTTTCTTACATCCAACTTCTCTATGCTTTATTATTCTTAAACTTTCACCTGTAAAATAGGGATATGATAATAGTACCGATCAACACTTCATAGGGTTATCATGCAGACTGAAGAGTGAACACAAGTCAAAGTACAGGCACACAGGAAGAGTTACAAAAATATATCACCACTACAACTACTACCGTTATAATTATTCTTGTCCCTCCTAAACAGTTCCATTTCCCTGCTGCCCTATAGTTCTTTGAGGTATTATAGTATATAGAAACATAAATTTGATCATTTTCCACCAGAGGATTCTATGTTACAAAGTTAGCACAATTTAGTTATGAGTATTCGTTGTAAGGTCAAAAGTGCTCCAAGTTATTAATACCAAAAAGGAAAGCCTTGATGTACAGTGAATCCAAAGGGTTATTATAATTGTATTGCAATTCCTTATGTTAAAGACTGAGACAAGTTATTTGGGGAGGGATGGATCCATCTCCTCTTCAATCCACTAAATAGTGAAGGTGGGAGACTTGCCTGGTGGTCCAGTGGCTAGGACTGCATGCTCCTGATGCAGCGGGACTGGGTTCAATCCCTCGTCAGGGAACTGGATCCCACATGCTATAAAACTAAAACCCGGTGCAGCCAATAAATAAAAAAAAAATACTTTTAAAAAAATAGTGAAGGGGGTACCTATATAATCTACCCTGTCAGGTAGTCAGTTTTTTGCTCAAACCTACTTTCCGATCCTACATCAAAGCCAATCATCTCAGAGGCTGAACGTGTGATCTATAAGCAGCCATGAGTCTACCTTCCTCCACTCTTCACTGGTGATCTCAAACAGAGGACTTTCTGTTTATACTGCCTGTTTCTGTCCTAACATTCTCCCCAGTTTTCTAACATGGTTTCCATCCATGTAAATATAATGGCTTCCTTTTTCTATTCTAGACAGTGGTCAAGGGACAGCAAGAGTGAACTGGAGAGGCCTCTGGGGCTCCTTAAAACTCATGATCCCAAAGGGGAGTCCTACCCTCCACTTTCAGAAACAATGAAATAGCTCTCTATTTTATTGTAGCTCGTGCATTCAGCATCTTGAATATAACCTCTCTTGTAAATAAACGAAAGGTAAAAAAAAAAACCCCAGAAAACATTTAAGAGTTTCTGATGGACCTCTGCTTCTGAGCAAGTAGAAAGTTACTTATACCTTAATGAAAATAGTAAGCTGAATACACTGCTAAATTATACTAATTTCAAAACCAACAGAATGCTGAGGAACAAAATGCTAAATGAATATAACCACAGGAAGTGACAAGCTCTTCGGATGGTCCCTGGGACGAGGAGGAATGGAAAGTGTCAAAGATGGGGCCTAAGATCTCCCCTTTGGGATCTACCAGCTCAACTTCTGACAAGCTTGTAACACCTGGACGTGGCAGGTTATTTTAGAAGCCCTAGCCACAGAATAAGTCTGTACCCACCCATCAACTCTTCCATCAACTTCATGGGGACACAGAAGGCTTGGGAGGGGTGGTGCTGTGTGCAAGGACTGATTAAAGTCCCTTTCAGAGAAATGATGGATATTATTCTTTGACCTTGACCAAAACGCAACAAGTAGTACAGTCTAAAAGTTAGTAATGTAAAATCCGAGACCAAATCAATGAGCTTTTCATACTCTGTTGATCTATCTAGCATTTTGAATGGATTTTTTTATCTATACAAGATTTTTGTAAGATACAGCATTAATCTTTAGAAATACTGGTTCACTGAGTTATGCAGACCTTCCAAATGTAGACATATTTCATTACACAATATTAAAAAACTGTATTTATTAGTATCCATCACTCCAATCTCACCAAAAAACAGTCTTTAAGTATTAGGAAGGTGTCATATTCATAGTGGTCAATATCAGTTTTTCAGAATTCTTTGCACAAAAAGATCTTACTGGTGATTCCATTCTGCCCCCCGAAGCAGCCAGAGGTGAAACAAATCTAAAGTTACAACAAAGTCTAGACCCAGCTTAATTATCAAATTGGCTAACCCCTTCTCCCTCTGCCTCCTTTCCATATACTGGAAACCTGAGAAAAAGATGAACATTTTTTTTGGGGGGTGAGGTGTAAATATTATTTACTTACACCTATGGTTTTACCTAAAATGTCCAGCATACAATTAATCATTATAAAAGGCATGTAGAAGCAAGAAAACATGACCCGTGAGAGAAAGTCAGTGGAAGGACACAGAGAGGCAGTACAGATGTTGGACTTAGCAAACGTGGACTTCAAAATAACAGTTATAAATTATTGGGTACCCAAGAGTATTGGGTAAAAGATGGGCAACACCTATAAACAGATGGAGGATGTCAATAGAGAGATGAAATCTATTAAACAAAGAACTGAACAAGAATCCTAGAAATGAAAAAAATATAAAATCAGAGATGAGGAGTGCATTTGGAATGTTTAACAGCAGACTGGACACAGTAGAATATCTAATATGTACAAAATTGAAATCCCAGTAGTTGAGGATAGAGGATGGGACAGTAGAAATATTTGAAGAGATTAGGGCTGGGAATTTCCAAAACTGATGGTAAACATTAACCTACAGACCTAAGGAGTTGAACAAAACCCCAAGCAGAATACATACAAAGAAGCCCATACCCAGGCAGATCATAGTCAAATTGCTGAAACAAATCTTAAAAGCAGCCAAGGTGGCGAGGTGCTTGGTGGTAGTAGTATTTTTACATACAAGGGAACAACAGTGCAAATGATTTGATCATTTATTAAAAAATGACAGCCAGAAATATTTAGTTATCTTTAAAGTGGTGAAACGGAAACAAAAATTACAAAGTGCCAACCTAGACTTAAACATCTATAAAACACCCTCAATCAATTCAGTCTATTCGATAATTATGGAAAACTAACCCAACAACTTTAGAATGTGTATTCAAGTACATGGGGAACATACACAAGACAGCCTAAATGCTGGGTCATAAAACAAATCTGAATAAAAATGAAAAGATCAAATCACATAGAGTATACTCTAACCAGAATGCTATTAAATTAAGAATCAATTAGCAAAACGATATCTAGAAAATTCCCAAATATTTGGAAATTAAATAGCATACTTTAAATAACCTATAGATCAAAGAAGAAATCACAAGAGAAACTAGAAAATGCATCAAACTGAATAGTAATGAAAACACAACCAAACAAAATTTGAATTTCAGGGAAGAGTCCTTAGATAGAAATATATAGCATTAATACTATATGGTCAGGGGCAGTGGCCAAGAGGAGCAACCTCACGTCCAAGGAGCGGTGGCTGTGTGGGCGCAGGAGGACCAAGAGGAGCTACTCCACATTCAAGGTCAGGAGGTATCTCCTCACCGCCAGGAGGAGGTGAGGAGATACCCCTTGTCCAAGGTAAGGAGCAGCAGCCATGCTTTGCTGGAGCAGCTGTGAAGAGATACCCCACGTCCAAGGTAAGAGAAACCCAAGTAAGATGGTAGGTGTTGCGAGAGGGCATCAGAGGGCAGACACACTGAAACCATAATCACAGAAAACTAGTCAATCTAATCACACAGACCACAGCCTTGTCTAACTCAATGAAACTAAGCCATGCCGTGTGGGCAGGTCATGGTGGAGAGGTCTGACAGAATGTGGTCCACTGGAGAAGGGAATGGCAAATCACTTCAGTATTCTTGCCTCGAGAACCCCATGAACAGTATGAAAGGCAAAATGATAAGATACTGAAAGAGGAACTCGCCAGGATGGTAGATACCCAATATGTTACTGGAGATCAGTGGAGAGATAACTCCAGAAAGAATGAAGGGATGGAGCCAAAGCAAAAACAATACCCAGTTGTTGATGTGACTGGTGAGAGAAGCAAGGTCCAATGCTGTAAAGAGCAATATTGCATAGGAACCTGGAATGTCAGGTCCATGAGTCAAGGCAAATTGGAAGTGGTCAAACAGGAGATGGCAAGAGTGAATGTTGGCATTCTAGGAATCAGCGAACTCAAATGGACTGGAATGGGTGAATTTAACTCAGATGACCTACCACTGTGGGCAGGAATCCCTTAGAAGAAATGGAATAGCCATCATGGTCAACAAAAGAGTCCAAAATGCAGTACTTGGATGCAATCTCAAAAACGACAGAATGATCTCTGTTTGTTTCCAAGGCAAATCATTCAATATCACAGTAATCCAAGTCTATGCCCCAACCAGTAATGCTGAAGAAGCAGAAGCTGAATGGTTCTATGAAGACCTACAAGACCTTTTAGAACTAACACCCAAAAAAGATGTTCTTTTCATTATAGGGGACTGGAATGCAAAAGTAGCAAGTCAAGAAACATCTGGAGTAACAGGCAAATTTGGCCTTGGAATACAGAATGAAGCGGGGCAAAGGCTAATAGAGTTTTGCCAAGAGAATGCACTGGTCATAGAAAACACCCTCTTCCAACAACACAAGAGAAGACTCTACACATGGACATCACCAGATGGTCAACACTGAAATCATATTGATTATATTCCTTGCAGCCAAAGATGGAGAAGCTCTATACAGTCAGCAAAAACAAGACCAGGAGCTAACTGTGGCTCAGATCATGAATTCCTTATTGCCAAATTCAGACTTAAATTGAAGAAAGTAGGGAAAACCACTAGACCATTCAGGTATGGCCTAAATCAAATCCCTTATGATTATACAGTGGAAGTGAGAAATAGATTTAAGGGACTAGATCTGATAGACAGAGTGCCTGACGAACTATGGATGGAGGTTCATGACATTGTACAGGAGACAGGGATCAAGACCATCCCCATGGGAAAGAAATGTAAAAAAGCAAAATGGCTGTCTGGGGAGGCCTTACAAATAGCTGTGAAAAGAAGAGAAGTGAAAAGCAAAGGAGCAAAGGAAAGATATAAGCATCTGAATGCAGAGTTCCAAAGAATAGCAAGGAGAGATAAGAAAGCCTTCTTCAGTGATCAATGCAAAGAAATAGAGGGAAACAACAGAATGGGAAAGACTACAGGTCTCTTCAAGAAAATTAGAGATACCAAGGGAACATTTCATGCAAAGATGGGCTCAAAAAAGGACAGAAATGGTATGCACCTAACAGAAGCAGAAGATATTAAGGAGAGGTGGCAAGAATACACAGAAGAACTGTACAAAAGAGATCTTCACAACCAAGATAATCACAGTGATGTGATCACTCACCTAGAGCCAGACATCCTGGAATGTGAAGTCAAGTGGGCCTTAGAAAGCACCACTACGAACAAAGCTAGTGGAGGTGATGGAATTCCAGTGGAGTGATTTCAAATCCTTAAAGATGATGCTGTGAAAGTGCCGCACTCAATATGCCAGCAAATTTGGAAAACTCAGCAGTGGCCACAGGGCTTGAAAAGGTCAGTTTTCATTCCAATCCCAAGGAAAGGCAATGCCAAAGAATGCTCAAATTAACACACAATTGCACTCATCTCACATGCTAGTAAAGTAATGCTCAAAATTCTCCAAGCCAGTCTTCAGCAATACATGAACTGTGAACTTCCAAATGTTCAAGCTGGTTTTAGAAAAGGCAGAGGAACCGGAGATCAAATTGCCAACATCCGCTGGATCATGGAAAAAGCAAGAGAGTTCCAGAAAAACATCTATTTCTGCTTTATTGACTATGCCAAAGCCTTTGACTGTGTGGATCACAATCAACTGTGGAAAATTCTGAAAGAGATGGGAATACCAAACCACCTGACCTGCCTCTTGAGAAATTTGTATGCAGGTCAGGAAGCAACAGTTAGAACTGGACATGGAACAAAAGACTGGTTCCAAATAGGAAAAGGAGTACGTCGAGGCTGTATATTATCACCCTGCTTATTTAACTTCTATGCAGAGTACATCATGAGAAATGCTGGGCTGGAAGAAGCAAAAGCTGGAATCAAGATTGCCGGGAGAAATATCAATAACCTCAGATATGCAGATGACACCACCCTTATGGCAGAAAGTGAAGAGGAACTAAAAAGCCTCTTGATGAAAGTGAAAGAGGAGAGTGAAAAGTTGGCTTAAAGCTCAACATTCAGAAAACTAAGATCATGGCATCTGGTCCCATCACTTCATGGGAAATAGATGGGAAACAGTGGAAACAGTGTCAGACTTTATTTTGGGGGGCTCCAAAATCATTGCAGATGGTGATTGCAGCCATGAAATTAAAAGACGCTTACTCCTTGAAAGGAAAGTTATGACCAACCTAGATAGCATATTCAAAAGCAGAGACATTACTTTGCCAACAAAGGTCCGTCTAGTCAAGGCTATGGTTTTTCCTGTGGTCATGTATGGATGTGAGAGTTGGACTGTGAAGAAAGCCAAGCGCCAGAGAATTGATGTTTTTGAACTGTGGTGTTGGAGAAGACTCTTGAGAGTCCCTTGGACTGCAAGGAGATCCAACCAGTCCATCCTAAAGGAGATCAGTCCTGGGTGTTCCTTGGAAGGAATGATGCTTAAGCTGAAACTCCAGTACTTTGGCCATCTCATGTGAAGAGTTGACTCACTGGAGAAGACTCTGATGCTGGGAGGGATTGGGGTCAGGAGGAGAAGGGGACGACAGAGGATGAGATGGCTGGATGGCATCACCGACTCGACGGACTTGAGTTTTAGTGAATTCCGTGAGTTTTTGATGGACAGGGAGGCCTGGCGTGCTGCGATTCATGGGGTCGCAAGGAGTCGGACATGACTGAGCGACTGAACTGAACTGAATACTATACTGATTTTACACATTGATGTGTAATGCAAAATCAATGTCCTAAGCTACCACTTTAAGAAGCTAGAAAAATAAAGCAAGTTAAACACAAAGTAAAAGAATAAAAAATAAAATAATAAGAGCAGAAGCTAATAAAGTAATTAAACAAGGAAGCCATTAGACTGAGGTGGCATTAATGCCTTGGCAGTCAACATAAGCAAACCAAAACCCACACTGGAGTCAATGCACTGACATTTGAGAAAATGCATTTAAGAACAACGAATCATAAACAGCCAAGTAGTCTTTCCCAAGTAAGGCAACCCCTTAAGCTATAGCCAAATAATTTGCTTACTCTGCTTAAGAGTCTGCTCTGTTTAAAAAAAAAAAAAAAAGCTTTCCCCTTAGTCTCTGCCAGTGGAGCACTCCAAACCATTTTCAATTTGAGTGAAAGTATGTTAGTAGCAGTCGTGTCTGACTCTTCGCGACCCCATGGACTGTAGCCCGCCAGGCTCCTCTGTCCATGAGGTTCTCCAGGCAAGAGTACTGGAGTGGGCTGCCATGCCTTTCTCCAGGGGATCTTCCCAAGCCAGAGATCAAACCGAGGTCTCCTGAATTCTAGGCAGATTCTTCACCATTTGAGCCACCAGGGAAGTCCACTTAGTTTGGTGCTACCCAATTAAATTCAACGTTTGTTCAAATGAACTCTTTGAAAATTTATTAATAATGTACTTTAGTTAACCTTTTAATACAATGAAATAGAAAATGGGCAAATAGGAAATACCAACAAAAGCAAAAGTTGTCTATATGAAAAGAATTGAAAATTGATATTCAAGCAAACTAATCATAAGGGAAAAATATGTACATTATTAATATCAGGAATGAAGAAGGGGAACATCATAGAGAGAATACAGACATCAAAAGTATAAGGCGATATTATGAACAACTCTGTCAAATACTCAACAACTTAAGATAAACTGAAAAAATCCTTGGAAAGAAACCCTTTTTGAAAGGGACATGATGAGAGAAAATCTAAATATATAAATTTGACTTGTAGTCAAAAACCTTAACAAAGAAAGCTTCAAGTCCAGATGGTTTCAATGAATTCTATCAAACATTTAAAGAAGAAATAATTTCAGTCTTTCACAAAATCTGTCAGTGAAGACAAGGGAAAACTTTCCAACACATTTTATGATGTGAACCTCCCTCTGAAATAAAAGAAAAAAAAAAAATTTGACAAAAACAAGAAAAGAAAATTACAGACCTATATGCCTGAACACACACACAGTTTTAATAAAATATTAGCAATTATAATCAATCTATCTGTCTCATATATAGGATATATATTATGATCAAGTGGTATTTATCACAAGAGTGATTTAAGGTTAAAAAAAATCAATCACGTAATTTATCACATTAAGAAAATGAAGAAAAATCATATGATAAGATGTCAAAATACACTGGACAAAATTTATTCACGTCTATTCATGACAGAAACTCTCAATAAACTAGGAACAGAAAGAAAGTTGCTCAATCTAATAAAGGATGTTTATGAAAAACCTATGGCAAACATGAGACTTATTGGTGAAGCACTGAGCATTTCTTCTCCTAGATCAGGAATAAAGGAAAAACATTTGTTCTTAAAATTAGTAATATAAGACCCAGTCAGTGTCATAAGAAAAAATAAAAATGCCATTATTTATAGATATATTTTCTTACACCAAAAACTCTACAACTTTTAATAAAAACACTGCACTGGAAGAACTAATGAATGGAGCAAAGCAGCAGAAACTAAGGTCCATTCAGCTCAGTTCAGTTCAGTCGCCCAGTTGTGTCCAACTCTTTGTGACCCCATGAACCGCAGCACGCCAGGCCTCCCTGTCCATCACCAACTCCTGGAGTCCACCCAAACCCATGTCCATTGAGTCGGTGATGCCATCCAGCCATCTCATCCTCTGTTGTCCCCTTCTCCTCCTGCCCTCAATCCCTCCCAGCATCAGGGTCTTTTCCAGTGAGTCAATTCTTCGCATCAGGTGGCCAAAGTATTGGAGTTTCAGCTTCAACATCAGTCCTTCCAATGAAAACCCAGGACTGATCTCCTTTAGGATGGACTGGTTGGATCTCCTTGTAGTCCAAGGGACTCTCAAGAGTCTTCTCCAACACCACAGTTCAAAAGCATCAATTCTTCAGCACTCAGCTTTCTTTATAGTCCAACTATATATAAATATATATATATATGGTCCATTAACAAAATACAATCATATTTTTATATGCTAGTCATACACAATTAAAATTTCAATGTAATTATTAATTGAAAATGAAACTTTAAAAAGCAATATAATTTAAAAATTCATAAAAATATACCAAATATCTCAAAATAAAGATACTGGAAAATGTATAAGGTATATACATTGATTTTATGAACATTAATGAGAAATCTTACACAAAACCTAAGTAAATATAAAGATATCCCATATTCCTGACTGATTGGAAAATTCAACACTGCTAATATGTTTATTCTGGATTACAGACATTAGTTTTTCTCAGTTCACAATTTCCATCTATAAATTTGTCTTGAAATTTTCTTTTATTCATTAAAGCCTACTTTTCTTTATACCCTTGTTCATAGTTACATTGGCCACTTTAAAATCTTTGTCTGTTAATTCTGTCATCGGAGGCTTCTAAGGACTGGGGTTGCAAAGAGTTGGACACAACTGAGAATGCACGCACACAAAGAAAAAAGGGAATCACTTAAGACCAGGATTGATTCATGAAAAAATAAGTCATGCTAGACTAACCTCAACATTCAAGAAACTAAGATCATGGCATCTGGTCCCATTACTACAAGGTGAAGAGATGGGGAAACAGTGCAAACAGTGACAGACTTTATTTTCATGGGCTCCCAAATCACTGTAGATGGTGACTGCAGCCATGAAATCAAAAGACGCTTGCTCCTTGGAAGAAAAGCTGTGACCAATCTAGACAGCATATTAAAAAGCAGAGACACTACTTTGCCGACAAAGGTCCGTGTAGTCAAAGTTATGGTTTTTCCAGTAGTCATGTATGGATGTAAGAGTTGGACTATAAAGAAAGCTGAACATTGAATAATTGATGCTTTTGAACTGTGGTGTTAGAGAAGACTCTTCAGAGTCCCTTGGACTGCAAGGAGATCAAACCAGTCAATCCTGAAGAAAATCAATCCTGAATATTCATTGGAAGGACTGATTCTGAAGCTGAAAGTTCCAAAACTTTGGCCACCTGATATGAACAGTTGACTCAGAAAAGACTCTGATGTTAGCAAAGATTGAAGGCAGCAGGACAAGAGGACAGCAGAGGACGAGATGTTGGATGGCATCACTCACTCAAAGCACGTGAGTTTAAGAAAGCTCTTGAAGATGGTGAAGGACAGAGAAGCCTGGCATGCTGCAGTCC
Organism: Bos grunniens; assembly: GCF_055505025.1. NCBI lineage: Eukaryota > Metazoa > Chordata > Mammalia > Artiodactyla > Bovidae > Bos > Bos grunniens. Next base: position 16,160,250 of record NC_141174.1, read on the forward strand.
AGGGGGTCGCAAAGAGTCAGACACATGTGAGTGACTAACACTTTCTTCTCACTTTCCAGGGAAGATGAGGAAGTGAAGGGAAGTCTGGAATGGCAGAACTATGGAATAGGTGGTGCTTCCAGAGAGGTTCAAAGCATCGGAGGAACAGCCCTGACAGTGACTCAAGGGGAGCTGGCCAACATGACGCTGACAGTGAGAACAGGTACTTTAGCCCCTGAAGGATCAAATAAACGGGCGAGAACTTCTGAAGAAGTGAGAGATACATAAGCAGAGTGACAGTAATGATGGTAAATGGTTGAAAGGCAGAAAAACTCATGGGCCCTGGAAGCTTACACCGGAAGATATACTACGAAATTAAAAGTTATATATAGTCAAGAGGTCAGTGATAATTAAGTTTAACACTAAAATGACATAGTGTAGTCTCCAAGAAAAAGTCTGCTTACAAAAGGCTTCCATTGAATGACTGAGAGCTACTTTCATTAGTGAAAGAATAAAAGTTGAATTGCATGTAGATATCAATTTAATAAATAATACAGAAACTGTCTAGTAAGTCTTAAGGCTTGTTGTTAGTCACTGCTGACTAGGAACAGTAACAGCTGGCCACATGAAATTTGTGCCTCAAATTACTTAAGTGGAATGAATTTGAGATTTTATATTCACGGTGACAGGTGCCTTACTTAGAGAATTTTTGTTTTGGAAAATTATTTTAAAAGATCTCTAAAAATGCAAGTGCTGAAGGCTAAAATTTTATTTTTTTACCTTTGAGTTCGCTGCCTGAGATAAGACTAAACAGTTTTTTTTCCTGTTTTGAATCTATGGAGTTGTATTGAGATGGTTCTTATGCAGAAAGAGCTGTAGTACAATAAAGGCAGTATGAGAGGTACAGAAAAGCTCAGAAACTATCTGGAAGAACTATGTGAACTTTTGATGACCTATATGCTAGGTCAAAAAGCACAGAACTATATGAAATTATAAATGCAGGCTGATCTTCCTGCTTGAGAACAGGATGAAAAGCTTAAAAACCTTTAAATATTTTGTTTATTTGAGAGGATGAAAGGCTCTTGGGAAAGGATTAAAGAAATAATCCAAGAAAGAAGGCAAGAAGAAATAAAAGGCTTTGGATGCTGGAAAGGAATCAAAAACCAATGCAAGAGCTGGGTGGGTGAGAGAATTCTAGAGGGAGAGCAGAGTCCCTGTGCCCCTGGATCCGCCCCACAGGTTCCCAAGTGGACGACCCTCAGGACAGGCGCAGCACAGCTTGGTGACGAAGAGCCGGGCTCCTGAACAAGACTGCTACGTTCAAATCCTGGCGTTACCACTTAAAGCAACATGCTCAACACCTCTCCGTGCCTTGGTTTCCTGGGCTGTGAAATGGGAGTAAAACTCAATCTCACCTCTCACAGGGCTGGTTCAAGAATTAAATGTAATAATCTGTCTAAAAGCATTGCACAAATGTCTGGCACACACAATAAGTGCTCAATAAATGTGAGCTGCTGTTATTAACATTCTTTCTGTGGAAAAATCAACCCAAACCTTTGCGAAAATAAGCAATCAGGATGCTAAGGTGTGAGCGATTCTATTACTTCTCAGAAGGAAAAGGAGCAAAGAAGTATTTGTAACCTCCTGACTGAGTACTGTGTCCACATGGCTTAACCTGGGTGATAAACGGGGGAGTCAACCTAGTGGATCTGAAAAAAAAAAAAAAAAAAAAGGACTCAGGAGTCCTCAGTGCTTTCGAGCTGGGTTTCCCCAGCTACAGACAGCCGCTGCACGGCAGCCCCTACCTGACGTCGCTTCCTCATGATGGAGATCTTGCTGCTCCAAACCAAGCCAGTGGGAGAATGCTATGACCACAGGCAGGGTGCCGCCCCTGCGGGGAAGTGGGTGTTTACTAATAATGCTGTTACGGGAGGACAGCTGTTCAGGCACTGACGGATGATGGAGATTATCACCACTCTCCTTCCCCTCCCCCACTTCTGTTAATAAAAGCCTAAGCTATCAGCACTGGCTATATATAGTGCCTTTTGCAAAAGCATTTTTTTTTTTTTAAGGACCAAAAGCAATATACTCACAAATGTCATAAACCTGAAAAACACAAAAAGAAAAGCAAAAAACAAAAGTCACCTATCTGCACTCCAACAACCAAAGACAGCTACTATAAACACTTCGTCAACATTCTGATATACACAATTCCTTGGTATTTCCCCACACAGAGTGATTCTGTAGTATCTGCTTCATAATCTGCTCTTTCAATCTGGCAATAGGTTGTGAAAACCTTCCCACATGATAGTTCTGGTTTTGGCAGTTCTTACTCAATGGTTAACTTCTATTACACTTAAAGTCAATTTAAACCCTTAAGCCTTCTTCATTTGAATTTCTAAAACCATGTGTACAGCTTTATGTTTTTTCTTATTAAATTCCATGAATTAAACTCATCATTCTAATCTGTTTAAATCATTGTGAATTCTGATCTTCATCCAAAGTATTCAGTATCCCACTGTACTTCATGTCATCTGAAAGTAAGCTTAGTATGTCTTCTAGATATATAAGTGCCTAGTAGGCACCTAAATAAATATAAATTGACAAATTAATTCATTGATTAATAATGGTGGCCTAGTGAGCCAATCACAGAGATTTGTTGTCCTCAGAGACTTGGTTCTCAAACTAATCTGCTGTTTGGTATAGCTGCTTATTTACCAGGGATTCCTAATGATAGTATTATCATGTTCACATTTCTCTTTTGTGCTCACAAGATTTCATTATGCCTTGTTGAAACCCGGTTAATTCTTTTTTTTTTTTTTGCCTCCCAATCTTCTCTTTCTAAAGTAATTCCATCATGAAGGAAAATAAGGTTAGTCTAGCATGACTAATTTTCTTCATGAATCAGTGCTAGACTTCAGTGATTCCCTTTTCCTTCTTTTCATGCGTGTGTGCTCAGTTTGTCAGACTCTTTGCAGCCCCTTGGACTGTAGCCTGCCACGCTCCTCTGTCCATGGAATTTTCCAGGCAAGAATACTGGAGTGGGCTGTCACTTCCTCCTCCAGGGGATCTTCCCAACCCAAGGATCGAACCTGATCCTCCTGCACTTCCTGCACTGGCAGGTGGATTCTCTACTGCTGAGCCACCTGGGAAGCCCTCTCCTTCTTTAAGGGCTGCCAAATCACTGGTTTGCTAATCTGTCAGATTTTGGCCTGAAACTGACATCTCAATTACCAGTTTATATATTCAGCATCTAATTTATTTATATCTCTTCCCTTCTGTTCCCAGAGTATGAGCTCTTTCATTGCACATGAAATAATATGCTGAATCATAATCACAGGACTAGAACTGTAAATCACATATGAGTAATCATAAGAACTGCTCCTCTTTGGACAAAGTAATTCAATTATTAAGTACAGAAAATAAGATTGATTCAATAGCTTGACCCTTGTGAATTTCATTTTCTTTGAGGAATAAAGGATTTGGATAGGATAAGATATGCCCTGAAAAGAAGATAAGGGTTACTCATATCAATATAATATCAATTGACACCCTAAAAATATATCTATTATCTATTGCTTACTATAGGCTTCCCCGATAGTTCATTTGGTAAAGAATCTGCCTGCAATGTGGGAGACCTGGGTTCGATCCCTGGGTTGGAAAGGTCCCTTGGAGAAGGGAAAGGCTACCCACTCCAGTATTCTGGCCTAGAGAATTCTATTGAGTGTGTAGTCCATGGGGTCACAAAGAGTTGCACTGTTTACTACACATGCTCAAAGTGGAAGCAGGACAACATATTAAAATAAGGTGGCTCAAAATCAATCACAAGAAAAGAAAAAAAACAAGCAAGACTCAAAGAGATTAAGAACATGAGCAGGATCCAAGTAAGATACATACTTTGAAATACAGAATTATAAGCAATTGAGCAGGGAGGTTTCTGATCATTCATTCAATAAGCAGATATATAGAAAAGGAAAAGGAAACAGTAGTGATGTCTGAAAAATGTCTAGGGGGGTTATTCTGGCTAACTTTAACTCTGGTTTTATTAATACTGTGTGACCATGACATACATGTGGGAAGAAGTATCCAGTCAAAAAGCTAAGAGCTGATATTCTGGCCCTTTTAAAGTACAGTGAGATCCCAGCCAGCTGGACTTGACAATGGATTTAGAATGTGAACCAGACTTCTGCTGTCTCCACACTCGTACCACTCCATGATTGATGGAACGATCCCCAGGAGGAGGAAATTAGGACAACGTTGGATTTCTCAGTACATCTGGCAGAAAATCTGGGGGCAAGTTTTATGGAACACAAGACTGGATACAAAACCAACCCTTTTAAAAGGTTAAGTTCACAGCACTGTTCTAGAAGACAACTTAGAATTCTGGGAATCAGCCGGTTATGTCGATGGTGACTCCTTAGTCCTGTATCTGTTACCAGTCTGGATCTGCAAAGACAGATGGATGCTTAGCCTGATTAACAAGAAATGTCTTTGATCCAGCTCTTTACTTTGGCATAACCAGCATACCACATGAAGCCTGAAAAACGGAGCTGTGAACTAAAAAAGAAGTGAGCAAAGGGTGACCTTTACGAAAGCCAAAAGAGAACTCCCTGACACCAGTTCATTCAACAAGGAAGACTGAACCCAGCTCAGAAGGATTTTTATCAAATAAAGGGAAAAGTCTGATGCCTTTGTGACAATACAGGTACACACGAGCACAGCTGGCCCTTGTAAACTTGGACCACCATCACCTAGCTTTCACAGCCTGCAGAGACAAGCCAGGAAAAGTTTTCAAGTGAAAGCTAATGTGCAGATTGTCTAGGGCAACTGACACGCCAATTTCCAAGAACTTCTACATTGAATTGTAGCTGGGTTCAAACATAGTGCACACAAACAGCTTACAAAGTGTCACACATTTAGAATTCCTGCCCCATCACATCAGTTAGGGCTCCTTTCGTTTCTCCTCTTTTTCCTGGGAAGCAAAACAGCAGGCAGCTTGGAACAGTCACGTCCACAGTTTTTCTGGCTTCAGTAACCTGTCTCTGCCCCCTTTCTCAATTGGCCAAGGGAAACGGGAGATGGTTCCAGAACTCCACCTTCCTTCCTTCCTATCCTCTTCTTTTTCATCATCCTGTTTTTGTTTTAAACCTTCTCTACCTGTTCTTTTCCTTTCTTTATAAATAATGATATTTTTATAAAATAGGGAGAATGCTGGGGAAATCACAAGGAAGGAGATTTTCTTTTCAAGCCATAGGGCCAAAGAGGGGAAAATAAAATGTGTGTAACAGTCAAGACTTCTTGCTGCAGTGTGTGTGTGTGTGTGTGTGTGTGTGTGTGTGTGTGTACACTGCATCTGAAGAGCCCATTCTCAAGCTACCTACCAAACTATGGAAACAACTCTTCACTGCAACAGGAACTGGTCTCTTATTCATCAAGTCCGTGGCAAGGCTACAACAGTACCTGCTTCTGTTGTGTCACGACAAGTCTACTGAAATTTGCTGTCCTCAAGATTTACTAGGGGGGTTTCGTTCAAGGTTACCGCTGCCATGAAATGCAGGCACCTACCTCCGATAAGACCAAATCATTAAAACTCACTATCCTAGTCCTCAGCTGCTTACACTGAACACTAATTTCTTACCAGCCCCATGGGAGGCAGCAATAGCATATGGCAGTGGTTCTCAAAGTGTGGTCCTTGGACCAACAGCACAGCATCACCTGGGAACTTGTTCAAAGAGAAAATAGCAGAACTTCAGCCCAGGCTGACGGAAACCAGAAACTCTGAGGCTGGGCCCAGCAATCTCTGTTTTAACAAGCCATTCAAGGGATTCTGGTCCAGAGGTTAGGAGCATAGACTCTGATACCACTTGGGGTTTGAATCCTGACTGCCAGTCACCAAGGTGCCATTTAAGGGCAAGTCACTTCATTGTTCTGTGCTTAGTCTCTTCATCTGTAAGACGGAAACGATAACGACTTATCTCACTGGGGATCTGTGAGCACTAAATCAGTTACTATGTGTGAAGCTCTGAGAACAGTTGCTGGCACAGGATAAAAGTTAGCTATTAAATAAGTTAAAGTACATAGAGCATGTAGGGCCTGGCAATTCATAAGTACTACAAGTTACCATTTGCTACTCTTATTTCTTGTATATCATCTTATTGTTGAGATTCAATGGGATGTAACCTGGACTTCTCACAAATCAACAGGCAGGCCATGTTCCTACATGATAAATTGCATCCTCTTGTTATAGAGAAGCTAATCACTTGTAGTAGGAAAATGATAAAACCAGGAATACAGAATTTGTATTTTAGGGGTGAATCAAAACTCTTTAGAACTCAAATTCCAGACATTACACTTGCTGATGAAGAAATGTATGATTCATTTCTGTGTCTGTCTATGGCCACATTCCCCACACACTGAGTCCATAAATGGTCTGGAGGCTAAAAGGGACACGTTTCTTTATCTCTACTTCTTCTCTACATCCTCTTCATGATACTATGGTTTTTTCCCCTCTGCGTTTGATCTTAGCCAAAAGTCCAAGAAGTGATGGTTCTCTTCTAAAATACCGTAGCTGTTAAACATGTGTTGGTTAAACCGTAGCTAAAATGGCAAATCACATTTATAAGATGTGTTGAGCAGCACCTGTGTGATCAGGCCATTGTGAAAAACCAAGAAGACCAAAAAAATCTACAACTTCCATTCCCTAGAGTCATGACATTTCCCTTGTATGAATTACCCACCATTAAAACCAGCCATCTTAATCTGTCTGAGCTACTGGTTCTAATCTGTGACAGAAATTAAGTTATATCCAGAAGAATAAGCATACAAAGCAAACAAAAATGTAATCCAAATTGTAAATGCCATATACTTAGAGTTAGCTTCTTTAGTCTATTGATGCTTTCTGCCCACATACAATGGCACCCCACTCCAGTAATTTTGCCTGGAAAATCCCATGGATGGAGGAGCCTGGTAGGCTGCAGTCCATGGGGTCACTAGAGTTAGACACGACTGAACGACTTCACTTTCACTTTTCACTTTCATGCATTGGACAAGGAAATGGCAACCCACTCCAGTGTTCTTGCCTGGAGAATCCCAGGGACGAGCCTGGTGGGCTGCCATCTATGGGGTCGCACAGAGTCGGACACAACTGAAGTGACTTAGCAGCAGCAGCAGCAGCCCACATACAAAGCATGACATTAGTGTCTGATAAAAGTAAAAAAGAGTACAGACTCACAGACAATGGTAAAGGTATCTGTAATGCTGAACTGTAACATTCCAGCTACTACATTTGTCTTCACGTCTGTCCACAGGAATACTGTTTCTTACATTTCATCAATGATAGTTTATTTTCAGAAATATTTCCACCTCTCCTTCGCACCTTATCATCACTAATAAATGGGTCTAGACCAGCCTGAAATGCCACTGTGAAAAGACTGGTATTGATTTTCCTCTTCCCACAAGTAGGGAAGGTCAAGCAATGAAAAGAACATAAACTTTCACATCAGAAAGAGCTGAATTCAGGCTTCCCACGTGGCTCAGTGGTAAAGAATCCATCTGACAATGTAGGAGACATGGACTTGATCCCTGACCTGGGAAGATCTCACATGCCAAGGAGCAACTAAGCCTGTGTGCTGGAGCCCAGGAGTCAGAACTACTGAGCCCATGTGTCGAAACCACTGAAGCCTGCATCCCAGAGCCTGTGCTCAAAAGAAGCCACTGAAATGAGAAGCCTGCACATGATAACTAGAGAGTAGCCCCCACTCACCGCAACTAGAGAAAAGCCTGTGAAGCAACAAAGACTCAGCACGGCCAAAAATAAATATATAAAAAGAAAACTGCTTTTAGAAAAGAGAAAGAGCTGAACGCACATGTTTACATTTCTAAGGCTATGTCATTATCTGAACTTGAGGCTGACAATACCCATGTTACAGCCACGTTTTCAGGAGTAAACAGGGTAAATCATACAAAGCACAGGATCTAGCACGAGCTGGGCACTCAGTGAATATTAGTCCCTTTCTCCTTCCCTTGCTTTTGTTCTTCTATGTACGAGACAGCAAAAGAGACACTGATGTATAGAACAGTCTTATGGACTCTGTGGGAGAGGGAGAGGGTGGGAAGATTTGGGAGAATGGCAATGAAACATGTATAATATCATGTATGAAATGAGTTGCCAGTCCAGGTTCGATGCACGATACTGGATGCTTGGGGCTGGTGCACTGGGACGACCCAGAGGGATGGTATGGGGAGGGAGGAGGGAGGAGGGTTCAGGATGGGGAACACATGTATATCCGTGGCGGATTCATTTCAATATTTGGCAAAACTAATACAATATTGTAAAGTTTAAAAATAAAATAAAATTAAAAAAAAATGGTAGAACAGAATCTCAATGTTTCAGAATAAGGAAGAAATATTTCTGAATTGATAGCATGTTGTAGGGTGATTTAAGCAATATAAAAATCAATTTAAGGACTTCCCTGGTGGCCAGTGGTAAAGAGTTCTGCTAATGCAAGGGACACGGGTTTGATCCTGGACCGGGAGGATCCTACATGCTTCAGGGCAGTTAAGCCCTGTGCGCCACAACTACTAAAGCCAGAAGGCTCTAGAGCAGGCGTCCCCAACCCCCAGGCCTTGGACCGGTAGCAGTCCACAGCCTGCTAGGAACTAGGCCACACAGCAGAAGCCGAGTGGCGCCCCATCACTCCTCATCCCTCACAGTATCGCCTCAACAAGACCCACCTCCCGACACTCGCGGAAAAGTTGTCTTCCATGAAACCCGTCCCTGATGCCAGAAAGGTTGGGAACCGCTGCTCTAGAGCCACGACTACTGAGTCCACACGCCTAAAGCCTGTGCTCTGCAACAAGAGAGGCCACAGCAATCAGAAGCCAGCACACGGCGACCAAGAATAGGCCCCGCTCGCCACCAACTAGAGAAAGCCCACACGTAGTGATGGAGACCCAGCACAGCCAAAAATAAAATAAATAAAAAATTTAAAAGATCAATTGAAAAATTAATACATGCCGATCATAAAAATATATATGTACTGACAAGAGTAAAGGAGGAGAAAAAAATGTCACCCATAGTCCCATTTCACGGGGTGAGCACTCTGGCATGTCTCATGCCAGTCTTCTTCCAGTACGCTGTGATTATACTATCCCGTTTTTATCATTTAATGTTAATGCCAACACGCTGGATATATTTTATTTATGCACTTAAAACATGTGATTTTTTTTTTAATTAGGAAAAACACTCCCGCCTCTCCCTATACTCTGTATGCCACTGTGCTGGGAACAGGACACTGGCTTTAGAAGACAAGAGGAGGGAGCTGCTTCCCACAGGGGAAATCAAGGAAGATGTTAAACTAGAAATGGTCTCAGATGGCCAGCACTTTGACAACCAGAAGACGCTGCAGGTAGAAAAAAAGAGGATGTGAAAGAGCAGCAAACAAGAGGAAACCCAGTGTGGCTCAACAGTGGGGATGGTGGAGAGCAAAGAGACCCTGCAGTTAAGGCTGGTAAGACAGAACTCTTGTTTATTCAGAAACATAAACACTAGTTGGTCAAAACTGCCATCTAAGCAAAGCGCAGCACAGTAGCTTTAACTGGAATCACTCGTGTTCATGATGAAGCTACTTATAATGAAATATAAGCAATATAATGAAAAGGATACAAGTTAAGGTTTGGGGAAGGCAAGGGGCATGAGTGAGTATGGCTGAAGACAGCCAAACACAGAGACAGCCAAGTCTCGTTACTATTACCAAGGTTAGCTTATGTGAAGCCACTTGTGTCTGACTCTTTGTGACCCCATGGACTGTAGCCCGCCAGGCTCCTGTGTCCATGGGATTCTCCAGGCAAGAATACTGGAGTAGGCTGCCATGCCTTCCTCCACGGCATCTTCCCGACCCAGGCATTGAACTGGCATCTCTTATATCTCCTGTATTGCCAGGCAGGTTCCTTACCACTAGTGCCACCTGGGAGGCCCAACATCAGCCTGAGGGCTTTCCAAATGCCTAATGTCAAGCCCAGCCCTTTATATGCCTTATCTGAGTTGGTCTTCAGAGCAATCCATTGAGAAAGGTATTATTACTATTTCATTTTAGATTTTTTTTTAAATTTTATTTTATTTAACTTTACAATATTGTATTGGTTTTGCCATATATCGAAATGAATCTGCCACAGGTATACATGTGTTCCCCACCCTGAACCCTCCTCCCTCCCCATACCCTCCCTCTGGGTCGTCCCAGTGCACCAGCCCCAAGCATCCAGTATCGTGCATCGAACCTGGACTGGCGACTCATTCCATATATGATATTATACGTATTTCAATGCCATTCTCCCAAATCATCCCACCCTCTCCCTCTCCCTCTCCCACAGAGTCCAAAAGACTGTTCTATACATCAGTGTCTCTTTTGCTGTCTCGTATACAGGGTTATTGTTACCATCTTTCTAAATTCCATATATATGCGTTAGTATACTGTATTGGTGTTTTTCTTTCTGGCTTACTTCACTCTGTATAATAGGCTCCAGTTTCATCCACCTCATTAGAACTGATTCAAATGTATTCTTTTTAATGGCTGAGTAATATTCCATTTTAGAGATTAGAAAACTGAAGTTTAGGTTAAATGACTCAGGTTTAACTTCTCTCATAGTAAGTTAAAGAGCCATTTTTGAACCTAAATCTGTATGATTACAAAGGTACAATGAAGAACAGAAAACTGGAACCTAAAATCAAAGTCAAAGTGAAGTCGCTCAGTCGTGTCTGAATCTTTGCGACCCCATGGACTGCAGCCTCCCAGGCTCCTCCGTCCATGGGATTTTCCAGACAAGAGTGCTGGAATGGGGTGCCATTTCCTTCTCCAAGGGATCTTCCCGACTCAGGGATTGAACCCGGGTCTTCTGCATTGCAGGAGGATGCGTTTCGTCTAAGCCACCAGGAAAGCCCAGAATAGTCTTCACTAAAGATTTTATAACAAATTATTATTGTTACACACCTTTGTTTTGTTTTTGTTGTTGTTTAGTCACTAAGTCGTGCCTGACTCTTTTGTAACCCCATAGACTATAGCCCGCCAGGCTCTTCTGTCCACGGGATTTCCCAGGCAAGAATACTGGAAAAGTGAAAGTGAAAGTTGCTCACTCATGACCAACTCTTTGCGACCCCATGGACTGTAGCCTGCTAGGCTCCTCTGTCCATGGAATTCTCCAGGCAAGAATACTGGAGTGGGTAGCTGTTTCCTTCACCAGGTGGTCTCCCCAACCCAGGAATTGAACCCAGGTCTCAAAGGCAGATTCTTCACCATCTGAGTCACCAGGAAAGCCCATAGACCTTTGTTTTAGGAATACTAAAATCATCAAAAGCAGAGACATTACTTTGCCAACAAAGGTCCGTCTAGTCAAGGCTACGGTTTTTCCAGTGGTCATGTATGGATGTGAGAGTTGGACTGTGAAGAAAGCTGAGTGCTGAAGAATTGATGCTTTTGAACTGTGGTGTTGGAGAAGACTCTTGAGAGTCCTTTGGACTGCAAGGAGATCCAACCAGTCCATTCTAAAGGAGATCAGTCCTGGGTGTTCTTTGGAAGGACTGATGCTGAAGCTCAAACTCCAATACTTTGACCACCTCATGCGAAGAGTTGACTCATTGGAAAAGGCTCTGATGCTGGGAGGGATTGGGGGCAGGAAGAGAAGGGGACGACAGAGGATAAGATGGTTGGATGGCATCACCGACTAGATGGACATGAGTTTGGGTGAACTCCAGGAGTTGGTGATGGACAGGGAGGCCTGGCGTGCTGCAATTCACAGGGTCGCAAAGAGTTGGACACGACTGAACGACTGAACTGAACTGAACTGACTGAAAATCATCCAAGACCCACAATAAAATGCTCAACTGATGTGACAAAATAAGAAAAGTCAATACAATGGAGGAAGGATAATCTGTTTAAAGCCATCTGTTAACAAATGGTGCTGGAGCATTGTTGTACATTCACAGGCAAAAAAAAAAAAAAGGACCTCAACCTAAGCCTCAGACTTAAAAATTAATTCAAAACGGATCATTCAAAACATTTACTTAAATTTAAAACATAAAACTACAAAATCATCCCAAGGATGATTCTGGGAAAACATTTGCAAAAAAAGAGATGTTTCAGTTTTAGCTGTGGGTAATATGAGGATACCAACGAAGACAGACAATAGTAGGTGCCAGGCAGGGTGCTAAATGTTCCCTGTGCCTTACACCTCACTGAAACCTTTCACATGCCAGGAGGCAGAGACTGACTGCGCTTCGTGCTGTAGCCGCGACAACTGCTGCTGGAGAGGTCGGGAGCTGCCCAGTTACCAGCAGAGCCCAACACCTGTCTGCCCTGTGATGCCGACTGCCTGCTGCTGCCACTGTCTCACCTTTGAAATGGTGACTATTTGACAGAAAAAAAAAAGACATTTCTTGGACACATCAGACTTTTACAGGCACCTGGACAAAGTTCAAGTCAAGACGGAAGTAACAGCCAGGTGTCACCCCTTTTCACTCACCGTCCCTAGACCAATGGCCAGGCCGAGGGGCAAATGCCTATCCTTGCCAATCTGCAGGCCGCATGGTCAGGGAGTGCCCTTCAGCTGCAGACAGTCTTTATATCTCAATTCCACAGTGGCAGGCACGGACTTTCAAGAGAAACAGAGGTCGGGGCCTCCAGACAAGCGCCCGGACTTCCACATGGGCTACTGGGTGGACTCTGGACTCCACGGAGGCCATTCATGTCATGGGATCATTACCGATGGAGACTGCCTGTCTGTCCATGGGGGTTCTCATTAGCTCTGGCCGGCAATGGGAGAAAACATCATCACCCAAAACCGGCGAGCTACTGGTCAAGCAAGCTGCTGCTTAGTAAAGCCTAACCTGCAGAAAGAGTGCTGGGGCCCACTGTGAGGAGCAGCCAGCGGGTGCTCCCTCACTGTCTTATTACTCGCCTCCACCTTCCTTCTTTTTGTCTGACAGCAAGAGGAACACGGTCATCAGCCATGTGCCAGGGCTTCAAAGCAGACACGGCCTCTGAACAGCTGAGCAGGGGGCTGTCCAGGTATGGAAGGGTTAAGGCGTGTCCTGTGCTGTTGGCCCTCGGTTATTATCACTTTGAAAAGCTGTGGGTTTACAGGAAGAGTGTGAGAATGCTGCAGCTTTCCCAGCCAACATTTGGTTCCCATTACCGTGAATAATCTCTCTCCGCCCTCTCTCCCCACCCCCCCACCCTGCTTCTCCTTTTTCCACATTTTATATTAAAAGTACATCAAACACTTTTCTTCCTTTTTCATATTTTCCTTAAGCTTCCCTCCACTCAGTTTGCCGGCTTCTGTGACTTTTCTGGTTATCCAGGACTGAGGGAGGGGAAAGGGTAAGCCTCCTTGGATGGAATCAGTCGAAGACAAAAGCAGGAGGGAAAAGCACTTCAGCAGTGCAGGGTTCGGGAAAGAAGCTAAGGCACAGGGATTCTTCCTGGTCTTAACTGATACTGACAGAGAGCCCACTGACAGAACTCTTTTAGCCTCCTGCTTCTCAGTCCCATCTCAGCTATATTCTTGCCCAAAAACAAAGCATCTCTAAGATAATATATCTGAAGATAGGTCTTTGCCTAATTTCATCCACAGAAAAAGAGCAGAGAATTTACAGAAAAGGAAGAAGTGATAGTCCAAAGAACAGATGCTGGCAAGTGTGGGGAGAAAGAGCACACTGCGGGTTGGAGGGGGTAGTGGCACAGCCATTTGAGAGCCCTTCTTGAGGCCAATTTTATAGTATCTATACACATTCAAAGTGTACATCTCATTCGATCCAACACATTCCACTTCTTGGAATGTATTCGATAGAAACACTTGCAGGTGTGTACAAAGATACGTACGAAGCATTCACTGAAGACGCCTACATTGCATGCAACTTAGTGTTCTTTAACAGGAGAGTCGCAAAATAAATTACAGTACAGTCATCTTTTGGAAGACTACATAGTGGTTAAGAATATTCAGATAAGCTAATACAGGGCCTTCCCTGGCGGTCCAGAGGTTACGACTCTGTGCCTCCGCTGCAGGGGCCACCAGTCTGATCCATGGGTAGGGAACTGAGATCCCCCAGGCTGCCCTGCAGGGCCAAATAAAAAGATAAGCTTATACAAACAAACTGGAGAAACATGGCGACATTAGGGAGGAAGAAAAGTCACAGAACAACATATAGAAAAATATACAAATCAACCTTTTAACTGTGGCTACCTCTGAGGAGGTGACTTTATCGCTTCATAATCTATATATATTTCTGTTAGATTATTTTATGATGTGGCTACATTATTTTTACAGTTAATTTTTATAAAGTATGAACATAAATATTTCAGTCAATAGAAAATAGGAACATATATAATATATACATGTAGGTGTGTATGTGTGTATATGTGTGTGTATATGTGTATGTATATGTGTATATGTGTGGGTGTGTGAATGTCCTCCCCAACCCCACAAAGCCCTATGTAAACAGTCTTAACCTGGAAGAAATCTGAAACTCGGAAAATTTCTTAACTTCACAATATGTACCAAGACAGACAAAATGACAGAGAAATGGATCAACGGGAAAAAAGACATGATGATTCTGCTGCTGCTAAGTCACTTCAGTCGTGTCCGACTCTGTGCCACCCCATAGACGTCAGCCCACCAGGCTCCACCGTCCCTGGGATTCTCCAGGCAAGAACACTGGAGTGGCTTGCCATTTCCTTCTCCAATGCATGAAAGTGAAAAGTGAAAGTGAAGTCGCTCAGTCGTGTCCAACCCTCAGCGACCCCATGGACTGCAGCCTACCAGGCTCCTCCGTCCATGGGATTTTCCAGGCAGGAGTACTGGAGTGGGGTGTCGTTGCCTTCTCCGATGATGATTCTAAAAGGTCCCAAAGTTTCCAAGGGCAGAGTTGTGATAACGCAAACAGCAAACACTGGTCAAACCATATGATGCGTTTACCGCAAGGATGGAAGAAGGGAATTGTGTGTGTGTGTGTGTGTGTGTGTGTGTGTGTGTGTGTATGTGTGGTTGGGGTTGGGGCAGGACAAAGTAGAACAAGAATGTTAAACTTTCATCTTCAGATATGAATTTATAACTAATATATAAAATAAAAAGCCCTCAGATGGCAGATAAACATGATTTAGAAATATGAAAGTAAATAACAGAAGAAATAGCTAAAAAAAAAAAAAAGTTGAAAGCAGTTATCTCTGGAGTGTGGAAATTAAGGTTGGGTAGCAATGGGAGAAGAGGGGTAGGGGATTCCCATTTTCATTATAAACTTTATAGAATTGCTAAACTTTTAAAACTATATACTTGAATTATTGTAGGAACCAGTTCCAAGATGGCCCCCAATGCTCCCCACATCCTGGTATTCATATCCTGGGTAATCCTCTCCCACAATGAATGGAGCTGGCTTGTGTAAACAGTAGGATATTGCAAAAATAATAGTGTATTTGAAAAATCTAAACATAAGAGCTGAAACTATAAAACACTTCAATGAACAAAGGGCAAAAGCTTCAGGACACTGGATTTGACAATGATTTCTTGGATACATGCCAAAGGCACAGACAAAGAAGAAAAAATTTTAAAAAAACAACAACAACATACTTCATCACAATTAAAAACTTTTGTGCATCAAAGGATACTATCAAGAGAGTAAAAATGCAATCCACAGAATGGGAGAATATTCTAAATTTTCAAATCATATATCTGATAACCCAAAAATATCCAAAATATATACAGAACTCCTAAAACTCAACAACAAAAGAGGCAAACTCAATTTAAAAATGGGCAAAGGACCTGAATAGACATTTTTTTCTATAAAAAGCTACACAAATGACCAAGAAGTATATGCAGAGATGCTCAGCATCACTAACCATTCAGGAAACATAAATCAAAACCCACAATGATATACCACCTCACACGCATCAGGATGGCCACTATTGAAAAACAAAAGATGTTGGCCAAGATGTAGAGAAACTGAAACGCCTGTGCACTGTGGGTGGAAATTTGAAATGGTGCAGTTGCGCTGGAAAAGTCTGGAAGTTTCTCAAAAAGTTAAAAATAGGGACTCCCCTGGTGGTCAAGTGGTTGAGAATCCACCTTGCAATGCAGGGGATGAGAGTTCAGTCCCTTGTCGGGGAACTAAGATGCCATATGTTGGGGAGCAACTCAGCTGGTGCTCTGCCAACTGCTGAGCCCACACACCACAACGAGAGAGGCTCCGCAACGCAGCAGAGACCCAGTGCCACGACTAAGACCTGAGGGAGCCAAATAAATAAAGAATAAATTAAAAATAGAATTGCTTTTCTACTCCAAGGAAACACTGAATGGTGGATGGTGCTGGTGTTCTAGGAGGCCAGGAGGTGACCACAGCAACTTCCACAGTGGCAGCTATGCTCAGATCGGAGCCAAGGCCACAGAGCTCACTAAGGGGAGGCTGAGGATAAGGAGTGGCTCCTTGTCAACAGGCCAGGCTGCTGGGTCACGGACAAGAAAATCAAATCCCTGCAGGAAATATATCTCTTCTCCTTGTTCATCAAGGACTCTGAAACCACGGATTTTTTCCCTAGAAAAAACGACCCTAAAGGGTGAGCTTGAAGATTCAGTTCAGTTCAGTCACTCAGTCGTGTCCGACTCTTTGTGACCCCATGAATTGCAGCACACCAGGCCTCCCTACCCATCACCAACTCCTGGAATTCACCCAAACTCATGTCCATTAAGTCGGTGATGCCATCCAACCATCTCATCCTGTCGTCCCCCTCGCCTCCTGCCCCCAATCCCTCCCAGCATCAGGTCTTTTCCAATGAGTCAACTCTTCGCATGAGGTGACCAAAGTATTGGAGTTTGAGCTTCAGCATCAGTCCTTCCAACGAACACCTGGGACTGATCTTCTTTAGGATGGACTGATTGAATCTTCTTGCAGTCCAAGGGACTCTCAAGAGCCTTCTCCAACACCACAGTTCAAAAGCATCAATTCTTCGGCATTTAGCTTTCTTCACAGTCCAGCTCTCACATCCATAAATGACCACTAGAAAAACCATAGCCTTGACTAGACGGACCTTTGTTGGCAATGTAATGTCTCTGCTTTTTAATATGCTGTCTAGGTTGGTCATAGCTTTTCTTCTAAGGAGCAAGTGTCTTTTAATTTCATGGCTGCAATCACCATATGATTTTGGAGCCCCAAAAATAAAGTCTGACACTGTGTCCACTGTTTCCCCATCTATTTCCCATGAAGTGATGGGACCTGATGCCATGATCTTAGTTTTCTGAATGTGAAGCTTTAAGCCAACTTTTTCACTCTCCTCTTTCACTCTCCTCAAGAGGCTTTTTAGTTCCTCTTCACTTTCTGCCATAAGGGTGGTATCATCTGCATATCTGAGGTTATTGATACTTCTCCCGGCAATCTTGATTCCAGCTTGTGCTTCTTCCAGTCCAGCGTTTCTCATGATGTACTCTGCATATAAGTTAAATAAGCGGGGTGACAATATACAGCCTTGATGTACTCCCTTTCCTATTTGGAACCAGTCTGTTGTTCCATGTCCAGTTCTAACTGTTGCTTCCTGACCTGCATACAAATTTCTCAAGAGGCAGATCAGGTGGTCTGGTATTCCCATCTCTTTCAGAATTTTCCATAGTTTATTGTGATCTACACAGTCAAAGGTTTTGGCATAGTCAATAAAGCAGAAATAGATGTTTTCTGGAACTCTCTTGCTTTTTCGATGATCCAGCAGATGCTGGCAATTTGATCTCTGGTTCCTTTGCCTTCTCTAAAACCAGCTTGAACATCTGGAAGTTCACGGTTCACGTATTGCTGAAGCCTGGCTTGGAGAATTTTGAGCATTACTTTACTAGCGTGTGAGATGAGTGCAATTGTGTGGTAATTTGAGCATTCTTTCGCATTCCCTTTCTTTGGGACTGGAATGAAAACTGACCTCTTCCAGTCCTGTGGCCACTGCTGAGTTTTCCAAATTTGCTGGCATATTGAGTGCAGCACTTTCACAGCATCATCTTTCGGGATTTGAAATAGCTCCACTGGAATTCCATCACCTCCACTAGCTTTGTTTGTAGTGATGCTTTCTAAGACCCACTTGACTTCACATTCCAAGATGTCTGGCTCTAGGTCAGTGATCACACCATCATGATTATCTGGGTCGTGAAGATCTTTTTTGTACAGTTCTTCTGTGTATTCTTGCCACCTCTTCTTAATATCTTCTGCTTCTGTTAGGTCCATATCATTTCTGTCCTTTATAGAGCCCATTTTTGCATGAAATGTTCCCTTGGTATCCCTAATTTTCTTGAAGAGATCTCTAGTCTTTCCCAATCTGTTGTTTTCCTCTATTTCTTTGCATTGATCGCTGAAGAAGGCTTTCTTATCTCTCCCTGCTATTCTTTGAAACTCTGCATTCAGATGCTTATATCTTTCCTTTTCTCCTTTGCTTTTCACTTCTCTTCTTTTTTTTTTTTTCATTTTATTTATTTATTTTTTAATTTTATTTTTAAACTTTACAGTATTGTATTAGTTTTGCCAAATATCGAAATGAATCCACCACAGGTATACATGTGTTCCTCATCCTGAACCCTCCTTCCTCCTCCCTCCCCATACCGTCCCTCTGGGTCGTCCTAGTGCACCAGCCCCAAGCCATTTGTAAGGCCTCCGCAGACAGCCACTTTGCTTTTTTACATTTCTTTTCCATGGGGATGGTTTTGATCCCTGTCTTCTGTACACAATGTCACGAACCTCCGTCCATAGTTCATCAGGCATTCTATCAGATCTACTCCCTTAAATCTATTTCTTACTTCCACTGTATAATCATAAGGGATTTGACTTAGGTCATACCTGAATGGTCTAGTGGTTTTCCCTACTTTCTTCAATTTAAGTCTGAATTTGGCAATAAGGAGTTCATGATCTGAGCCACAGTCAGCTCCCAGTCTTGTTTTTGCTGACTGTATAGAGCTTCTCCATCTTTGGCTGCAAAGAATATAGTCAATCCGATTTCGGACACCTGCACAAAAGCAGACCCACGCTGGCCAGCAGACCAGGTTCAAGACATCCCTTGCCACTGAGGACTGACTATGTGTCAATCTGGGTAAGCAGTCCAAGAAGGCAGCCACTGCCATCCCCAGAGCCACTGTCCTGGCCAAGCTCTCCATTGTTGCTGTGCAGTAAGGCTACCCAGCAAGCAAGATCAGCAAGCCCCACACTGTCCTTTGCAAAGTGACAAGCCACTGCGGTCTGTGCTGTTGTATCTCACCCAAACACCAAAACCACTGGCAGCCTCTGGGCTCTTGTGTCCAAGAAACTGATGCCAAGTGTCAATCACTACTATACCTTGTCTGGGGGGCTGCATTGGCCCCCTCAGCAACTTCACCACATCTACCTTTGATGCCATCTCAAACAGCTACAGCTACTCCTCTTGACATCTAGAAAGAGATCATGTTCACTAACTCTCCCTCTCAGGAACTCACTGACCTAAGAGCTATGTCAGAGTCTCTGTGAAGAAGACCCAAGCCCAGCCATGGTCAGCATGTAGAGTTTTTATACAAGAAAGATAAAGTGAATTAGTTACGCTTGGGAAAAAAAAAAAAGAATTATCATATGACTCAGCAATTCTACCTGCATATATACCCAGAAGATGAAAGCAGGGCCATGAGCAACTATCTGTACATCCATGACAATAGCAGCATTATTCACAACAGCCAAAAGGCAGAAGCAACCCAAGAGTCCATCGACGGATAAATGGATAAACAACCTGTGGGATATACATATGACGGACATTATTCAGCCTTAAAAGGAAGGAAATTCTGACACATGTCACAACGTGGAGGAACTCTGAGGACACTGTGCTAAATGAAATAAGCCAGACACAAAAGGATACATACTGTATAAATTCCACTCACACGAGGTACCTAGAGCAGTCAAAACTTAACAGAGCCAGAAAGTGGAAGGATGCTTGCTACAGGCTGACGGAAGGAGGATGGGGAGTTATTTTTTAATTGGCACAGAGTTTCAGTTTTGCAAGATGAAAAGAGATCCTGAAGTAGATGGTGGGGATAGCTGCACAATAATGCAATGGAGTTAATGCTACTGAACTGCACACTTAAAAATGGTAACTTTTATGTATATTTGTCCATGATGAAAAAATTTTTAAAAAATGACTGTGTAGGGTCATAAAAGACACGTGGCTTTTGTCTTTCTCTGAGGTCACTCACTCCAGGGGAAGCCGGCTGCCATGTCATGAGGACACACAGGCAGCCCTGTGGAGAAGTCCATCTGCTGCAGAACTGGGGCCTCCTGCCAGCAGCCAGCCTGAGCTCATCATCCACGTGAGGATCAGCATCACAGAAGGGGATCCTTGGCCCCAGGCAAGCCCTCCCCGACAGCAGCCCTCCTGGCTGACTTCTAAACTGCCTCCTTGTGAAAAGCGCCGGAGCCAGAACCGCACAGTTAAGCTGCCCCTCAGTCCCTGACCCACAGAAACTGAGAAAAGACACGTTTACTGTTCGGCTGCTACAAGGTTGAGGTAATTTATTACGCAGCAATAGATCAGTTCTGCAACTACTTAGATACATTTGAAAAGGAAAAGAGAAATTTGCTTTAACATGTTATCCTATCAGGGTAGCCTGCCGTCCTAGCAAAGTGTGTGTCAGGGCATGACCACGATGCTGGGCTGCTGCATTCGAGGCATCTCTTCATTGACGCCTTACGAGGGAGATGCTCAACTACTCGGTACCGAGAAAACTTCACAAGTATGTAGCGTGTGACCAGTAGTAAAGTAAATTTAATGACATATGTTAGCACGGTGTTAACAGCTGGGTTTGGCAGATGAGTCCTGAGCTGGCTGCAGCTGGTGGCATGGCGTAGTGCAAGGTATATGTGCAGTAAGAGGAGAAATGTAACATCAAGCTGGTGCCAAATACAGATACTGTGTGTGTGCTTAGGAGACTTCTCCTCCTAAGTATTTTCAAATCCATCAGTAGTAGTAGTAGTGGTAGTCGCTCAGTCCTGTCCAACTCTTTGTGACCCCACGGACTGTGAGCACCAGGCTCCTCTGTCCATGGGATTCTCCAGGCAAGAATATGGGAGTGGGTTGCTGTGCCCTCCTCCGGGGGGTCTTCCCCATCCAGGGATTGAACCCGGGTCTCCTGCATTGCAGGCAGAGTCTTTACCGTGACTTTTCCTCATGAGTATATTCAAGTATAGACAGGGCAGTCAATAAATCATACCACTCGCCCCTCCACACAGCCCTGAGAAATGACCAGGAAAGGAGTGAAACCGCAGCACTTTCACGGACACCGCGAGACGCTGCTCGACTTTAAAACCGATTCCACCACGTGGAATTCACCTGGTTTGAGAATTGTTTTTTGAGTCTTTTAACTCCTTCAAGCGTGCTGAGGAAAATCCTAGCATATGGATGTGTGCTGCAAATGCAAAACAAGTGACAACCGCTCTCCCAGCAGCTTTTTAATCAGCTTAGTGTTTTTCCTCTCTCTGTCTGTGTGTGCTCAGTCGTATCTGACTCTTTGCCACCCCATGGACTGTAGCCCTCCGGGCTCCTCTGTCCATGGCATTTCCCAGGCAAGAAAACTGGAGTGGGTTGGTTCTTGTCTAGAGAAACTCAAAGCGCAAATCCTAAAGATGGCAAGCATGTTGAGCTGTGGCTGGTTAAAGGAGAAAGTCTTAACCTAATTCACCTAAATTTTTGTGGTACCAAAGACAGTATTAGGGGAAGAGCTGCCTAGGTGGAAGTCTGGTCTGTGATTATGAACCTAGATATTTAAAGTTATTTGGCATATGTTAAACTAGTGGATACTATGTGTCAGAACCCTGGGGTAGGAAATGGCAACCCTCTCCAGTATTCTTGCCTGGAAAATTCCATGGACGGAGGAGACTGGTGGGGTACAGTCCATGGGGTCGCAACTGAGTCAGACACAGCTGAGCAATTGAGCACACACACAACAGATGCCACATTAAGAGCAAGAAGTATAAAGATGAGTAAGTCTGGACTTATTTGGAAAACCTGTAACACAATGTAAATGACAGAGCTCTGGGCAAGCAGGTGGCCTCTGTGCGGGACAACAGTAGAAGGTGCAGAGAATAAGGGTTATCCAGAACGATGGCAAGAATTTGCCAGATATGAATGAGGGAAAGCAAAGACAGAGGCAATATTACATATAAAACCCCAGAAACATTAAAGGAAAAACAAACTTCCAAAACTCAGCTCACTTCTTCAGCTGACATTAATAACAAGGGCAGATAGTGGGATAAAACCCCCTTAGCATGGTGTATCAGGTTCTTGAACTCTTCCATCTCACCCTCAACACCGCCGCACGTGCATACCACACTCCCGCGACACTGCCCTCAGGCATGCTCGTCCATTCCTCCCTGCCTTCACACAGGCTCGGGAGTCTCACTTAGCTGAAAAACAATAATCCATTCTCTGTACAATCGACTGGGGTCTTCCTCTGACAAAGCTTATTCCTTGAAATGCCAGGATGCCTTTCATTGGCAAGTTTTGGTACTGTGACTGTTCTTCACAATGACTATTTCTCATTCACTGGACCGACCATTTAAAGCTAGTCATCGTTCTGGTCTTTGTCCACTCAAAGCCTGGCAGTGTCACAGTCATGCAGTGTTTGCTGAATGAACAAATGCATGAAACTATGAACATTCCTCTCTCTGGACGAGTCCCATGTTCCACCCAAAGAAAGGAAACTAGAATTACCCTTTGAGGACTTAGTGGAATCAAATGGAAACGTCACTGGGTGAGAATTAGAATGGGTTCTCGTCCTGATTTCACCACCAGGTAGGCAGAATTTGCATAATCCACTTAATTTCTCTGGGCCTCAATTTTTAATACCTTTAAAACAGGGTATGGATAGAATGTGTGGATATGTTTACAGTTAATTCTCATTTATGGAGCACTTACTCTCTGGCAGGCCCTGTAAAAATGCTTTCCTATATCATTTAATTTTCCGTTGCTCCTTAGGACATACCTAGGAATTTTCAGCATTTTATCCTCATTTAAAGATAAGTACAATAGTTTCAAAGAATCTGCCCGAAGTGACATAGCTGGTAACATTATCTGGCTAAAAAGGGGAGGGATCCAAATGGGTCTGCCTCCGTAGAACACCTGCTCTCAAACACTAGGTCATAACGTTTAAATGGAAGAGCACAGATATTCTAAAATAAAAGGGTTTGGACTTTCTGAAGCCATATGACAGTAGTAATAAATGGCAATGTTCTTTTAATTTACTTTTTTCTGGGAGGGAGACGCCTTAAGGTGATATGGAGAGGGTGACAGGTATGTGGAAATGCACCAAACAGAGTCTTGAAAGGGGGGCCATCCTTTCTGGATGAAAGGTCTGAGCCTAGAGAAAAGAAAATGCAAGATGAGATGAAATGGAAAGGGAGGATTAAAGGGATACAGCCTGGCAGAAAGGCAAGGGGAAGAGAGAAGAAAACAGGAAGGGACCCTGAGCCAAGCTAAGAATGAAGATGGGGGGCTGGACAGGAGAGGATGAGGACGGGGCCCAGTGCTGTCAATGGGCAGAGTGGCGGGAGGCAGGTCGCCATGCTGAGAGGAGGATCCACCAGCATGGAAATTCCAGCCCAACGGGAAAGGGGTTGGGATGACTGTGTTTCTCGAAGAACTGAGGGGGGTTAAAAGAGACAGCTCAGCCTGAGCCTGAGAGGAGCAAAAGGGAGAGACTAGTAAGAAAAACAATGACCCCACAGGTCTGAAAGGAAGAACGTGCAGACTGAAAAGAGAGGTGATGACAGAGTGTGCCTGGGATGCGCCATTTAACGCTTTAAACCTGTGCCAAGCTGAGTAATGTGGGCTTCAACTGGGGAGGTACCTCAGCTCTGGGAGAGAATAGACCCTGCATCGTCAGCAGCATGAGCAAACATTACAGTTTTACAGCAATAAGAAGTATTATTAATACTGAAAAGACCCAGTCGTGTGTCGTGCTCCGTAATTTCCAAAGCATGTTCACAAGGGTCATCTCACTGAACCCCCAAGACAATCTGAGCATCTTTGCTTCTCACCTGGCAACATGAGGCTGAAGTTCAGTCAAGTGATTTACCTCCAGCTCAGAAGTTCCAAGTGGGCCTGAAATTGGCACACGGGGCTTCTTGTCCTGGTCCAGGATTCTTTTGTGTAGGAATAAAACATACCCTGTGCCTTTCATTCAGTTACAGTTTATTTACAGTGCTTACAGTCCAGGAGAGCAAGAGCAAAGGCAGAGAAGATACGGACACAAGGGAGAAGACGCTGTGCGCCACAAGAGTGGAGTTCAGGGGAAGGAGCAAATCTGGGGCCAGCAGGAAAAGTCTGGGGTAACTGCAGACTGGACAGGAGAAAGGATGACTTAAGCAAAGGGGCAAGGAGGCAGAAAAACCTCAGAGTAGGCTTCAGAGGGCGGCTCTGCCTACCCAGTCCTTGCCCCCGACCAGCACAGCAGAGGCAAGTGCAACCCTTTAACAAAACTGAAAACAAATACCTGTAAAACCGGGTATTGTTTTGTCTTGGTGAACAAGATCTACATTCAAGAAATTTACTCTGAGTCCAAAAGCTGTCAGGACTGCATGCTGGGGGGTCGGGTGGGGTGTCACGCCTTCTTTTGGAAAAGGGAGATGTTCTACTGTCAGAGTGATGCTCTAAATCCTCAGAGAAATGGAGGAACTCCAATTTTTCAAAACTTACTATTTTTCCAAAATGGAAGAAGACTCTTGTTTGCCTCTCCTTTGGCAGTGATCAGAAAAGATTAGAGCTGAAAATGGAAGAGGGCTATTTCACAGCAGTCACAGAAAAAAGGGAAAAAAAGTGGGGAGTGGGGTGGGTATGCTTAGCACCTTACTCCACAATTTTATATTTACCCTCCCAACACGCAAGTTCCATTGTGTATTCTATGCACACATAGTAAAGAAAAAAATGTGATATGGGAACATAGTGAGGGAATCTGTGAAGTGCTGAAACAGCATACCTGGCAGCTGCTAAAACAAAACTTCAAAGATTTGGCTTCTTTGAAAAGCCATCAGGCAGGACCCCACCTACTCCCTCTGCTAGCCACAGCTTCCCTGGGAGCTGGTACACGTAACCACTTCCGCATGTTTGGCTCTGTTCCCCGGGCTATAGCAACTCTATAAGCCAAGTCAGAACTGCCAGCCAAGCAGGTGGGGGACTGGGGGCTGGGTAAGTGGAGGGAAGCAAGACCTCTCCCCACCATCTAGTCATGGGCATATCCCAGAAAATAAAATGATAATGTTAGGATCTGCTTAAAAAGTCCCTTCCTCTCAGCCAGCCCAGCTCTTGGTTAAACACTAGTAATTGGTTAAACACTAGTAATTCAGAAGCTCTGAGCTTTTGAGATTCCCAAGGTATTAAAATATGCCCCTTCCAGTACCACAAATTAGTTCAAGAACAGCATCTGTGGTAAATGTCTAGATCTAAACAAAAGAGCCTAATCAAGAATATGCCTTTCTTTGTACTTTTTTTTTTTTCTTTCTGCTGACAAGTTTCGGTCTTTATCACATATTTGAACCTTCTGGGTCAACCATCTTGTCCTGTGCTGCCCAGTATGGTAACGATGAGCCACTTGTGGCTTTTGAGTACTTGCAATGTGGCTAGTATGATGAGGAACTGAATTTTTCATTTTACTTAGTTTTAATTAATTTAAACATTTTTAAATCCACATGTGGCTTGCGGCTACCATATTGGATAGCACTGATCTAGCCACTTATTCACCAAACGTTTACTGAACACTTTTTACAGCAAAGTGTAAGGATGTAAAGATTTGCAAGACTCAGTCTCTGCCCCTCAAAAGCTTACACTCCAATACAGGAGGTGAGACAAGTATACAGATAACTATAATACAAGGAGGAGTGGTGTGTGTGATAGCAGAAGTAAACAGATAGATTCTCTAGGCAAGAATACTGGGGTGTATTGCCAGGCCCTTCTCCAGGGGATCTTCCCGACCCAGAGATTGAACTCACGTCTCTTAAGTCTCCTGCATTGGCAGGCAGGCTCCTTACCACTAGTGCCACCTGGGAAGTCCAGGTCACTTCTAAAACCTAATAAAATGTGAATGTTGTGTAAACAGTTACTGGACTACAGAGAATTCAAGTTTTGCTTTTTGGAACTTCCTGAATTTTTTTTTTTTTTCCTAAATACTTCAATCCATGGATGCAGACCTGTGGATATGAAGGGCCGAATACAAGTCTATCATATAGAGGACAGGGAGAAGAGAGGAACTACTCCTAAGAACACCAAAAATCTGAAACATTACACACATACACATATTCAGTAAACATCCCAACTTATTAGTCAACCAGTGTGAAAAGGCTGAAAGTAAAGAGACAGCCATCCTATACTGGGCTGTCAAAGATGCCTGATGCCCTTTCACTCCTAAGTACCTTCTAGGAATGGCTCTCAAGATTCCGTGGGTCTGGTGGGGTGGGGTGGATGTTGGTAAAAATAAGGGTTTCTGCCTTTTCCTCTTCCTTCACACCCTGCCTCTTCCAAGAGCACCTCTCCCCGCCCCCTCCCTCCCAAGGCAGAGGGCCTTTTGATTGTAGGGCACTTTTGATCTTAGATAACTGGAAAGAACTGAAGAGGACCTGGTGACTTGGGAAGGTGGTTGTGTGAGCTCTGAACTCAATGGAGAAGAAACAGGGCTTCCTTCCCTAGTGTTCAGATCATCAGGCTAGGAAGAGCCACAAAGATCAGTTCTTGGGGAATTAAAATTGGACACTAAGCCAGAGCTTCCTCTGAATTATATCTTTTAGGAACATGCGTTTGGTGGATGAGGAATACAAGGAAGAGAAAGTCTAATGATATTTTCTTGGGATGTCATCAGGGAAGGTTGCAGAAAGCCTACGCTGAGCTGAGCCCTGTAGGAGGAAAGACACAGGTGAGAACAGGGAGTCTGTTCATTCATCCATTCTTTCTTTTACTTAATATTTGTTCTTCGTGTTTAAGTGCCTACTGTTTACCAAGGCACTGGGATACAACAATGAATAAGACAGCTTACACTTTCATGAAGTAATCACAGGAAACTAACAGGATAAGCATCATAGAACGGTATAAGGATAGGAAAATGTACCATTTTGATCCATTGCATCTGGCTGGAACTAAATATGTGAAGAATAAAACTGGAAAGGAAGACTGGGGCCAGATACAGGTATTCACTTTGAAAATTATTTTTTGTTTTGTTTTTCTTTTTGTGTTTGTGGTACATTGGAAGGTCCTTTTATTTCTTCCTTAAAATTTTTGTTATCATCAGAATTAAAAAAATAGAAAGAAAATCTTTAAAATAAATAAGACAAATTAGAAAAGCTTAGCCTTGAAAAGTAGAAGCGCATTTGTACCGTATTTTCAAGACATAATCTCCAGCTTATCTTTATAAGTAATAAATCAGTATTTTGCTAGCTTTGATTTTGTTTTCTATAATTTCTTACTTACTTGTGACCTGGAGGAATCAGAAAGTATAGTTGATGCTTCATAAGCCCCAACATCAATTTCTAGACTTTCATAGTTGAATGAACTGAAAATTCTCTTACAGTTAGGACCCAGCTTGATTTCCGTTTCTATCACTTTAAACTAATACATTTTATCAGCCAGACTGGTTCCTCCTGACTGCCCCTTGAAAATGCCTGAAACCCCTTGTACGTTTCCTCTCTTTTTCTCCCTCCCCTTTCCTGCACCAGTCTGTAGCCTATACATAATCTAGGACTGTATTTAAACCCTTCCTCTGCAGAGCCTGATCTTTCCACCCATCTCTAGGGCCTTTCCTGAGTTGCAAGCTCCTCTGAGCCCATATAAGGGCTTCCCAGGTGGCGCTAGTGGTAAAGAACCTGCCTGCCAATGCAGGAGATGTAAGAAACGTGGGTTTTACCCCTGGGTCAAGGAAGATCCCCTGGAGGAAGGCATGGCAACCCACTCCAGTATTCTTGCCTGAAGAATTCCGTGGACAGAGGAGCCTGGTGGGCTACAATCCACGGGGTCGCAAAGAGTCGGACACGACTGAAGCAACTTAGCACACGCACACACTGATCCCACATACCCTCCACTTTAATCACTTGCTCTGTGTTTCATGTGCCAAAAATAATTAAACTCCCAGGCAAGTATTCTCCAGACCGTCCTGCTGAGTGTCAGCTCAAACGTACGTGAGTATGCCACACATTTCTTGATCTCATAGATGCTCACATAGAGTCAAGCACAAAGTAAGCGTGCAATTCTCTCTTAATTAACTTTGGCCTTTCTGCTTACCCAAGCCTTAGCTGCCCTTCCAGAGTCACCTCACACGTCTTTACCATGAAGCTTTGGCCACTTTCTCCAGTCAGAGTGACCTCTTTCTCCTCTGAAGGTGTACCGCTCACAGCATAGTCCTCGTTGTCTACAATTAAGTACATACTGCCTTACACTGCTTGTATTAATAACTTAAATGACTATCAAATTTCCTCCTTGTGGACAGAGAGACCCCGTCTATTACTTCCTTCAGAGTCAGCCCCCTGCCTTGCATTTAGGAGATATTCGGTAACATGTTAACTTTTTAAGGATAACATTGTTTTAACAACTACCAGATGAAGCCATTTCCCAGCTGGAACATTACTTATTACCAGTTTCACCTTTCTTTTCAAGTATTTCAATATACTAAATATTTGGTGAAGAAGGTAACAAAACTCTTCTCTTAGGGTCTTGTATTTCAAATGTCAGTGTTGGGTTCAAGCAGCTAGCAAGATATTTGAGAACACTAATAACAGGCAGATTTTTTCATCTACTCAATTTTCCTTGGTGCAACCCAACTACACAAGAACATAATTTTATTTCCTGTAGCCTTTAAGTACAACCTACTTATTACCACCACTCCGCTGCGGCTTCCTTACCTGTGGTACCAGAAAGCCCGATTTTCTCATCCAAAGATTTCTAGATTATCGTCACATTACTGAGATGCATCCATATTTCACTTTCATCACATAAAGACAGTAAAACTTCTTTTACAAAACCAGGCAAACACGGTATTAATTATTGTCTTTGAAGCCAAATTAATACAAGTCTTAGCCTGATAATTCATGAAAGCTAAAAAACATCCCTTTATTGCCTCTAAAGCATAAGAATGGTCCAATTAGGACAAGAGGTCTACTGTTACTTATTACGAACACCTGGGCCTGCCTTGTGACACTCTGAATTCCTAAACTCTCATATACTGCCTCTCTCACCTCCAGCCCTACTCTCATCTCCCAAAGAACACTTGGTTCCATATTAAAATGTTACCTTTTAAGTGGAGCTTCTCTATTTTTCCTTACAAGCATTTTAATAGTTTGTAATCAAAATTTTAATATATGGAGCCTCACTTCACAATAAAATCAAGTAAGGTAAACCGCAGAGATTAGGTATAACTGCTTTGTCTACTGTGATACAATACGACACTTCACATGTGCGGTGGCCAGCGGCATCTAAACTCAGCCGTGTAGCAATACTGTATCTCAGGCAAGTCTAATTCTGTGTTACTCTCTTTTCTGGAAAAAGAACTGATACCAAGAACCTACACCCAAACCAGAACTTACACCAAACTTTTGCTCTGAAAAATGGCTGCAGGGATGAGAGAATCTTTACTGCTGCTGCTGCTAAGTCGCTTCAGTCGTGGCCGACTCTGTGTGACCCCACCAGGCTCCTCCGTTCCTGGGATTCGATACTACAAGTCTATGATTTTATTAAAATATAGAGTCAAGAGGGATTTTTTCCCTTCAGCCTTTTAAACCCTCAGTCAGTTCAGTTCAGTTCAGTCGCTCAGTCGTGTCCGACTCTAAAGAATTGATATTTTCTTTGTATTTGGTCAGTAACATGCTGAGGGTTTTTTAGCAATAAGACCGGCAGGAGGGTAGGTTGAGGTCTTTATTAGCTAAAGGTTCCAGGGAAGCCAGCTGGTTGTCCTAACTGTGGAGTCAACATTAAGTAAGCTCTAACAGGGATCATCAGTGTTTCTCTACAGCAGTCAGAAAGAAAGATACAGTGTTTCTTCACCACTGTGCATCTTTGCAACTCTGTCAGGGCTGGTAACCAGTTCCATGGGAAAGATGATAGAAAAACTGCATGAGAATTAAACTGAAACATGAATTAAGTAACTTTGATAAAACTTCCTAATTCTAGGAAAGGAGTCTCATTCTCCTTGTACATGGATTTTTGTCATTCAGTCCTCTTAAAACCAAAATAATCATCAATTGTGGATGGATATCAAATTACAAAGCGAGTGGCTAAAAAGGAAAGGGTCTTGCCGCTAACAATGACTCTGTATGTGTCTGAGTGTGCAGGTGTGCACGTTAATCCTGAGGAACTGTACGTAAGGTGGTTTACCTTAGATGCTTGGGCGGGTGGGGGCGGGAAGCAACCTAAATTGGAAACATGCTACACTGGCAAACCACAAAGCGAGCTGCGTTTTATCCTGACTTGTAGATAAGAAAAGATCCCCCGCCTTTCACGCCCGAGTCTGGGCCCAAACATTCCCGAACTTCCTTTGCCTAGGCCCCGGTATGAGGTCCAGCCAGCAAGCTTTGACACACTTCCAAAGTTTTTACCAACATTCCTTCAAAGAGGCAGAAGTCCAGTCATGCTGGCCTTGGCACAGACGCCTATGGCGCTCGGCTCTCTGGGTGCAGGAGAAACTGGAGACCATCCCGGGGCCTGAACTGACACGGAGCTAACGCCTGAGAGGCTGCGTGTCTGGCTGAGCGAGAAAAACAGCAGAGAGGACTCTGCGCCTTGATCACGCGTGTGCCAGAGGCGTGCGAGACTCGAGGCGACGGAGTGGCAAAAGCTAAAACTCAGGAGGAAGGCGGTCAGGTAAACCTCATTTTCTGGGAAGGGAAGGAGGACAAGGAGAGAACTATCACTTCGGCAGCACTCTGAACAAGCGAGAGTTTCCTTCTGGCTTTTAGGCCGCACTCCGCCCCCCCCCCCACCACCACCCCCAAAGTGGTTTCTTTTTGTGATTGTGCTCTTTGGCTACAGAGTGTTGTTTATATAACAGGATAAAGTACAAAATTATAAGCTCCAAACTCCTCCAGAGAAAAGCTCTCCCAAAGCTCGACCCCCAGGATGGATGGAAAATATGAGTGTTTACTGGCTGGAATACTGAGCCGCAATGGAAATTTCAACATTGGGGAGAAGATAGCAGAGAGGAAGGGCCTGTTGAGTAGAAAGAAGTCACCCTTCAACAGAGGGGTCAAAGAAAAGAAAGAGTCTCTCCTGTTGGCCCCACTTTGATACCCTCCACTCCTCAGCTGCAACGGCCGCATCTCTGCAACACCGCTCCACAGGGCACTGCCTGTGGCTCACGGCCAGTTTCCTCTAAACTAGATACTAAAACAAGGAGTGCAGGAATCCCAGATCCCAGGCAAGTCCAATTTTTAAGCTTCTCCTTTTTTTTTTTTTCCACAGGAAGGGAAGTAAATGGTATCAAGAACCTACACCCAAACCAAGCACTCCATTGGCTACTTTGACATGCACAACTCAACTAAATCTTGAAACAACTTAATGAGGTAGGTATTATCATCTGCACAGGGAAACTGTGGCTCAGAGAAGCTAGGTTAACTTGCCCGAGGTCACATACTCAGTAAGGCAAATCCTAAAGTCCCTTCTCTTTTCACTACACCATGCCATCTTGCTAATAGGGGTTGATGGACCCCTTTCCTATAAAGTTAACATGCTTTTAAAGAATATATCAATAGAAGCATTTAAAGGACTGGTTCCAGAATAATTTCCCTAAACAAAGGGAGAGAATGGAAGCAAAGCCTTAGCATTCTGGTAATTTTTTTTGCCTAACTATGGGACTCTCTTTTAAAACCTAATATCTTCCTCCTCCTAGTCTCTTTATCATGGTTTAAAGAAATGTATGACTTTAAATTTGCTGTCTTAACCATTTTTATGAGTACAATAGTGTTAAGTATGGTTACACTGCTATGCAAAAAATCTAACTTTTTCATCTTGCAAAACTGAAACTCTATAGTCATTAAACACTAATCCCCCATGTTCAGTTCCCCCAGCCCTTGGCAATCACCTTTCTACTTCCTGTTTCTACAATTTAGACAAGTTTAGATACTTCATAGGAGCGGAATCCTACAGTGTTTGTCTTTTTGTGACTGGCTCATTTCATGCAGCACAATGTCCTCAGGTTCAGCCACATTCTAGCGTGTGACAGGGTCAATCTTTACATCCTCTTCTGCATTCCCCTTCTTTCACTTGCTTGTGTCACAAACTTAAATCTTTGTCATATGCTGCCCAACGCGGCTTCCTAACTGTTCCACGTGGATGTGGTTCCTTCTTGCCGCTGGATGGTAGCCTTTTAGTCATCCAACAACAGGTCTTGAAAGTCTTTTAGACCCTACCCAGTGCCCTGCAGAGCTTCCCTGGTGGCTCAGTGGTAAAGAATCTAGCTGCAGTGCAGGAGACCCACTTCAATCCCTGGGTTAGGAAGATCCCCTGGAAAGGGAATGGCACCCCACTCCAGTATTCTTGCCTGGGAAGAGGAGCCTGGCAGGCTACAGTCCATGGGCTCACAAAAGGATCGAGCGTGACGTGGAGACTAAACAACAGAAACAACAACGAAGTGGGGTGTGCTAGGCTAAAGTCAGACAGCCCCTGGCCAGCGGGCTCCGGGGGCAGGGCAATTCTGTCTTACTTGTCAGTGCTCCACAGCAGCTTTAAAGTTCTAAAATACAGTTTTAGAACTCTAAATTGTAAAGCTCTAAAATACAGTTGTTTTCCAGAGTGGAAGCCACCTGGCCAAGCAGCCTAGGTCCACGATGTCACAAAAAGGAGGAACAGACTTAGGGCTGTGCCTTCAACCTCCCCCATACCTGTAACATCGAGGAACAGACAGATCTCCAGGTTGTGTGTGCTAACACAATGCCTAATACACAGAAAATGATTAGAGGGTTTATTTTTAAAGAAAATAAACAGTATTTCTGAAGACTGACTAAAAATGAAAAGGTGGGAAGTCAAAGTCCTGAGTCTCTACCAACATTCATAAAAAAATAATCTAAAAGAAGGGAGAAAAGTATTAGCTGAACTGGTATCAAAACCTCTGGAAATTGGTCCCAAAAAATTAGGTAAAAGAAAGGGCCCAGACTATAATTTATTATTTAAATGTAAGCAGGCAGAAGAACAAGGTAA
Organism: Bos grunniens; assembly: GCF_055505025.1. NCBI lineage: Eukaryota > Metazoa > Chordata > Mammalia > Artiodactyla > Bovidae > Bos > Bos grunniens. Next base: position 16,193,408 of record NC_141174.1, read on the forward strand.
TGTGAAATAGCACCCAAATTTCCAAGATTTGTGGCTTCATTGTACCCCATTCCCCAGGACTGAATTTAAAATTCTAAAATACAATTGTTTTCCAGAGTGCAAGCCACCCAGCCAAGCAGTCTAGGTCCAAGATGTCACAAAAAGAAGGAACAGACTCAGGGCTGTGCCTTCAACCTCCCCCGCACCTTTAACATCGAGGAACAGACAAATCCCCAGGTTGTGTGTGTGAAAAAGCCAGAGATGGATAAAAATAATTCAATGACAAATGCTGGAAAAACATACAAAGGGGCAGAAGCCAGACATTCGTGGGATTCCCTGACAGCTCGATCCACAAGGAAGGGCTGGACTGGAAAAAAACAGAGCTTCAGGCTCCTGCCAAGCTGTCTGAGGCCCTGTTCTTCCCAAATCATTCCAAGCAGCAGCCAAAACTTTACAGTAACCCTTCCAGGTCTCCCAAAGAAAGATGCACTCCTCACCTAGAAAGTGCTCCTCCCTGACGTGGTCCAGTTCCGTGCAAGGCTGGCAGTAACGAGGAGGTGCCTCTCGACATCAATTCTCAGCTCTGAATAACTCCCCGAGTGCCCAGAAAAATGGATAATTAAAAGGTAGCTTGAAAAACCCTAGCCATTTCACTGGCTAAAGAAAAGCTTAATAGCCAGGTATCAGCATCTGGGCGGGGGGTAGGGGGGTGTTTCCCAGGTGGCTCAGTGGTAAAGAATCTGCCTGCAACAGGAGACGCAGGTTCGATCCTTGGGTCAGAAGGATCCTGTGGAGAAGGGAATGGCAACCCACTCCAGTAATTCTTGCCTGGAGAATCCCACAGACAGAAGAGCCTGGTGGGCTGCAGTCCATGAGGTCGTAAAATATTCGGACATGACTGAGCTACTAAATAACAACAACATCATCCGTATTATAAGAGTCAAATACAACCCCTTTAAGAAAAAAAGAGGTTGCGAACACTTGGTACCTGCATCGTGGATTGTATCATTCTCAGTCGGCCTTGTTCAGAGGCACACCTCAGGTTTCTAAACATGTGACTGCATTTGGCCCTGACTACCTTCTCTTCTGGAGATCGGCCTGCAATTAATCTCACTTATTACCTCTGAAAAGTAACAACAGAGGAATGGCTGGCCGAGTCCAACTCTGAGTGTCTAGGGAACTGCAAGCTCCACGGCCAGGCCTCAGACTGTCTGGGCAAGGCGTGGGCTCTCTGCCTTCCTCTCCCACAACAAAGCTCCAACAGGGACTCCAGACAGACCAGAGGAACCGAGGGATTTGAGGAGCTGGGCTGAGCTCACACTGACCCAATGGGAGACGACAGCCCTGGGCTACACTTGGGATGGTTTCAAAACAGCGGGGGAAGAACAAGGTTGTCTGGTGAAAACTTGTGTGATCCATAAAATTGAGAACAATAGCAACACCACAGGGAAATGAAAAATAACACTATTTGCAGAGCTCTTGTGAGTCACTAGTTTTCATTCCTGTGGCTACCAAGTCACTGAATCCTCCAATATGCAGATGAAAAGTACAGCCAGCAGTGGATTCTCTTTACATCTTTTCACTGTTTACAGGGCAGCCCCTGGTCGAGTGAATTATGAGAGTTTATCAGCACTGGAATCCACCGATGCTTTTGTGGATGTACACGTAAGAGTACTTTTTATTTACTCAGCACCCACTTCCAGGGAGATCAAAGTGCTTTAAGGACAACCTAAAAGCTCTCAAAACAGGCCAGTTTATGTGTAAGTATGCTTATCCAGTAAAAAGATTAAATGAATAGTTTAGGGTCACTTAGTGTTAAAACCAGTAATAAAACTCACAACTCTAAGCTACTAAGCCCTTCCTCATTAAACTTAGTCACCCTTACTACTAAGGAAGGAACAACAAGAGACTAAATAAATATTCACAAAACAGTGACTTACAGGTAAATAAAGAAACTGAGGCCTGGAACAGAGCAGAATGCTTGAGGGAGGTCTGGCTGGGGCCCATGTCATCGCCAGTTCTGGAAGGACCACTTGAGAATTCACTTAGGGCTGCTTGTGGGTGGGTAGCTCTGGGAATTCCCCATGGAATTAGAACTCACAAGCTGAGCTTCCAGGCTGTCCTGGCAACCAGAGGTTGTTTGGGGGTAGGGGAAGATTTTCTAGGGCTACCTTGGACTAGAATGGGGCCTAGAAACTGACCTTGAACTTGAAGAAGAGGTGAAGGGAGGGATGTTATGGTACAACTAACCCCCAAAGGGAAAGACCAGGGAACTTTGCAGGGGTTGCTTTCTGGCGCCAGTGGTTGTGACGTTGATTGTATCATGTGCCGTTTCTACCACAGCCCATGAGCAGAGCCTAGCTGGGAGCAGGCCATTCACAGCGCTGGGCCCTAGGTCCTGCCTCTGACCTGGACGGATCCCTCCATTGTTCTGTGTCTCAGCATTAACAGGTGTCACCAAGAGAAGGCTCTAAGCCCAGCCATAATTTTTACTCCAAATACAAACTATAAAAAATACGAAAACTCAGGGCTTCCCTTGGAAGTCCAGTGGTTAAGAATCTGTGCTCCCACTGCAAGGGGCGTGGAATTCCCAATCCCTGGTTGAGGAGCTGATCCTGCATGCTGTGTCTGTCCAAAACGTACAGTCCTGACATTGTTTATCACATGGAAAACAACTGCAGTCCTGGATAAAGGCAATATATCCAAGACTGTGGAGAAAGTGTTTTCCGTAGAAACAAGATTTGGATTGTAAAATGAAAATGGAATATTTGGAAATATTTTATATGGAAAATAAAGCTCTGTGGCATAAACAGAATTTCTTTTTTACGACTTATGTTTTAGGAATGTGGTTACTCTGTAACTGTAAATCACCAAAGGACAGACTTCTCCTGTGAAGAGAAGCATGTGGGAGGATGGCCTATCTTCAAAAGTCCTGCCTCGTGGTCTTCAACACTTCCTAATTCTGAACCGAGATGGTTCTTTTCACCCTTGACCACAACGATCACTGGTTATGAAAGACACTGTACCCGAGCATGATGTAATGTGCTTATGTTTATCTTGCTTCCTGGGCAGAGGCTCTGCTTCCCAAATTAGTTCCTTAAGTCATCATTCTAATGGCAACAACTACCTGGACAACAATTAGGTATTTCCTCCATGCCTGAGCCTTCGGTCACCCCTCCTCAGGGCAGGGGAGCATCCAGAGTGGTGGCTGGCTGGCAGAGGCCTGGGGGTGGGGACCCGGTGGGACACGTGTGGTAGAGCCTCTTTATTTGGAGGGAACAATATCTTTCAGCTGGTTGGAATACTTCATCGAAACAGTCACATTACTCTCTAGTTCATCTGACTCAGGGACAGATACAATTAAACCCATATTTAATAGCCATTAGAGCCAAGATGTACTGGGAATCTGTTTCTTCTTTTTTTTTATACAGGGAGACTTAAAATACAGACAGAGACTAGATTTCAATAGAGTGGTTTCTTTTTTAAAGTAGAAGTTGCTGACTTTATGGCCAGAATTTATTTGCATTTTATCCTCCCCCATTTTGCTCAACTACATAGAGGGAATTTCCTTCCCACTTTCCAAATGAACACTGTCCAGAGAGTCTAATTAGACAACCTACATAAAAATACATAAAACAAATATATGCTTCAAAAGAAAAAAGAGTCCAAAGTTAATACAAGGTATAAAAAAGAATTATGAGACAAGGAGAAAATATCAAATGTCAATACATGAAAATGTTGACTATGAGCAAAGGATTAAACACAGTATATGCCTTTGGGGTTCCCGCGATCCAAGCCGCTGCACTACCTCCATGCTCGGCCCTCACTGGGGCAGAGCCACTGGAGGCTAGAAAACAATCCCAATGGCACCATATCTCCTGCACCCATGGGCACTGGCTTCCCTGCACACCTGGTCCTGCCGGGGTCCATGCGATCCAAGCAGCTGTCCCACCTCCAGGCCTGGTCCTCACTGGGGCAGACTCAAGGCCTCCAGGGAAGCCTCAGAAGCAAACTCCTGTGGATGACCCACATGCAGAGGGGGGATAAAACCACACTTAAGCTCCAGGGATGGAGTGACTAAGGAAGAGGATCAAAAAACTTTCTAAAAGCTGTATAAGCTGTAAATTAAACCCACAAGAGCAACTAGGTAGACTCTCTGTCTATGGACATACAAAAGGATAATGAGTACTCCTACAAAAGAAAATTCTCTAGCTCTGGCAGCTCTGGACACTGGAGGCAAGCACATGTGGGAGTAGGGCCAGATTAGAATCTGAACTGTCCCCAAAGAAGGTCCAGAGACCAGTCCTCCTGAGTACCGAAGGGCCTCCTAAGAAGGCGAAGGTGGGCGTGGGGGGTGAGAATGCTGACAGCTGAGACCTGAGAAAAACATTTATTATTATTCCTATATTTTTATTCCTTCTATAGTTGGTTCTGAATATTCTTTTTTTTTTTTCTGTTGCTGTGGTTATTATTATTATCTCTTTTTGAATATACTTTTTATTTCTTTTCTATATTTCTATTTTAGCTTTTTGTGTTTTGTTGTTGTTGCTGTTTTTCTTGTTGAAGTTTTACTTTAATATGCATGTATCTTCTTTATATATTTTGACGTAACTTTGCTTTTCTATTTGTTTTTCTTTTTTCACCATGTTTGTTTCTTTTGTTTTCTTCGCTTTATTCCGCAGTTGACACTCTGCTTTGGTCTTGTTTTCTGCTTTGTGTTTTAGTTGGTTTTGTTTTAATTGGTTGATATTATTTGGTTTCCTTTGTTCGCCTCTTGAACTTTCTTTTCTTTGATAAGCTTTGGTTTCGTGTGTGCGGTATGTGTTGTGTGTGTGTATGTTCCTTTGTTTTTGTTTTTATTTGTCTAATTTTGCTTTTACCATTTGTCTGGGGTTCATTGTTAGTCTCTTGGGTTTTTGTTTGTTTGTTTATTATTTGTTTTAATCCCTTTTATTACAGTATTCTTGCCTGGAGAATCCCAGGGACAGAGGAGCCTGGCTGCTGTCTATTGGGTCGCACTGAGTCAGACACGCCTGGAGCAACTTAGCAGCAGCAGTAGCAGCAATGCCATAACAAGCAGCTTGCGAGATCTCGGTTGCCCGACCAGAAGTAAGGCCTGAGCCTCTGGAGTGGGAGTGTTGAGTACAGGACACTAGAGAACTCTTGACCCCAGGGAGTACTAATCAGTGAGAACTCCCACAGAGGCCTCCACCTGTATCAAGATTCAGCACCACCTGACTGCCTGCAGCACCTAGCACAGGATACCTTACCCAGCAACAAGCAAAACAAAAGCACAACCCAATCATCAGCAGACAGGCTTCCCACAGACACCCCAAAATACACCACCTCACATGGCCCTGCCCATCAAGAGGAAAAAAACTCACTTCCTCCCACCAGAATTCAGGCACAAGTGCCTTCATACATGAAGCCTACACCAGGAACTGGACCAACCTCATCCATGAGACAAAAAGCAAGAGGAACTATGACCCTATAGCCTAGGGAAAGGCAGACCTCAAACACAGTATTTTACACAAAATGAAAAGACAGAGAAATATTGTGCAGACGAAGGAACAAAGATGAAGGAACAAGACCAAATAAACAAAGAGGAAATAGGCAAACTACTTGAAAAAGAATTCAGAATAATGACAGTAAAGATGATCCTGGTAGCTCAGTTGGTAAAGAATCAACCTGCAAAGCAGGAGACCTCGATTTGATTCCTGGGAGGAAGATCTGCTAGAGAAGAGATAGGCTGCCCACTCCAGTATCCTTGGGCTTCCTGGTGGCTCAGCAGGTAAAGAATCCACCTGCAATGTGGGAGACCTGGGTTCGATCCCTGGGTTGGGAAGATCCCCTGGAAAAGGGAAAGGCTTCCCACTCCAGTATTCTGGTCTGAAGAAAGACTGTACAGTCCATGGGGTTGCAAAGAGTTGGACACAACTGAGCTTCATCACATTCACCTTTCAAAGATGATCCAAAATCTTGAAAATAGAATGGAGAAAATGCAAGAATCATTTAACACATTTCACAAGGAACTAGAAGAAAAAAAATTAGCAAACAGTAATAACACAATTACTGAAATTAAAAATACTCTAGAAGGAATCGATAGCAGAATAATTGAGGGAGAATAATAAGTGAGCTGGAAGGTATAATGGTAGGAATCATTACTTAAGAGAAGAATAAAGAAAAAAAGAATGAAAAGAATAGTCTCAGAGACTTCTGGGACAATATTAAATGCACCAACATTTGAATTATAGGGAGAAGAACAGAAAAAGAAAGGATTGACAACATTTTTGAAGAGATTATATTTGAAAACTTCCCTAACATGGGAAAGGAAATAATGAAGTCCAAGAAATGCAGAGTCCCATACAGGATAAACCCAAGAAGAAACATGCCAAGACACATATTTATCAAACTAACACGAATTAAACAAAAAGAAAAAATATTAAAAGCAGCAAGGCAAAGACAACAAGTAACATATAAGAGAAATCCCATAAGGTTAACAGTTGATCTTTCAGTAGAAACTCTGTAGGCCAGACAGGAATGACAATATATATTTAAAGTAATGAAACTGAAAAATCTACAACTAAGATTACTCAGTACAGATCTCATTCAAGATTGATGGAGAAATCATAAGATTTATAGACAAGCAAAAGTTAAGAGAATTTAGCACCACCAAAAAAGCTTTACAACAAATGTTAATAGAAATTCTATAGGCAGGAAACACAAGAGAAGGAAAAGGCTTACAAAAACAAACCCAAAACAATTAAGAAAATACCAATAGGAACATATATACCAATAGTTACTTTAAATATAAATGAATCAAACACTCTAACCAAAAGATACGGAGTAGCTGAATGAATACAAAAATAAGACCCATATACATGCCGTCTACAAGAGACCCACCTCAGACCTAGGACACATATAGACTGAAAATGAGAGGATAGAAAAAGATATTCCATGCAAATGGAAATTTAAAAAAGCCAGAGTAGCAATTCTCATATCAGACAAAACAGATTTTAAAATAAAGAATATTACAAGAGATAAGGAAGGACATTACATAACGATCAAGGGATCAAGGAAACATAACAATTGTAAATATTTATGCACCCAACAAAGGAGCACCTCAATACATAAGGCAAACATGACAGACATAAAAGGGGAAATCGACAGTGACACAATAATATTAGGGGACTTTAACACTTCACTTATACAAATAGACAAATCATCCAGACAGAAAATTAAGGAAACACAAGCCTTAAATGATACATTAGACCAAATGTACCTAACTGACATCTTCAGGACATTCCACCCAAGTGCACAAGGAGCAAACATTCTCCAGGACAGATCATATATTGTGCCACAAATCAAGCCTCGGTAAATTTAAGAAAACTGAAATGTATCAGGCATCTTTTCTGACCACAACACCATGAAACTAGATGTAAATTACAGGAAAAAAAAACTGTGAAAAACACAAATACACAAAGGTTAAACAGTACACTTCTAAATAACCAATAGGTTATTAGAGAAATCAAAAAAGACCTTGAAACACATGACAACGGAGACATGATGACCCAAAACCTATGGGATGCAATAAAAGCAGTTCTAAGAGGGAAGTGTATAGCAATACAATCTTACCTTAAGAAACAAGAAAGACATCCGATAGACAACCTAACCTTACACCTAAAGCAATTAGAAAAAGACGAACCCCCCCCCCAAAAAAAACAAACCAAACAAACAGACCCCAAAGTTAGTAGAAGGAAAGAAATCATAAACATCAGAGCAGAAATAAATGAAAATAAATGAAGGAAACAACAGCAAAGATTAATAAAACTAAAAGCCAGTTCTTTGAGAAGATAAACAAAATTGGCAAAACATTAGCCAGACTCATTAAGAAAAAAGGGAGGAGAATCAAATCAACAAAATTAGAAGTGATAAAAGAAGAAGTGACAACAGGCAATGTAGAAATACTATGGCAGAAAGTGAAGAACTAAAGAGCCTCTTGATGAAAGTGAAAGAGGAGAGTGAAAAAGCTGGCTTAAAACTCAACGTTCAGAAAACTAAGATCTTGGCATCTAGTCCCATCAGTTCAGTTCAGTCAGTTCAGTCGCTCAGTTGTGTCAGATTCTTTGTGACCTCATGAACTGCAGCACGCCAGGCCTCCCTGTCCATCACCAACTCCTGGAGCTTACTCAAACTCACGTCCATTGAGTCGGTGATGCCATCCAGCCATCTCATTCTCTGTCATCCACTTCTCCTCCTGCCCCTAATCCCTCCCAGCATCAGAGTCTTTTCCAGTGAGTCAACTCTTCGCATGAGGTGGCCAAAGTATTGGAGTTTCAGCTTTAGCATCAGTCCTTCCAATGAACACTCAGGACTGATCTCCTTTAAGGATGGACTGGTTGGATCTCCTTGCAGTCCAAGGGACTCTCAAGAGTCTTCTCCAACACCACAGTTCAAAAGCATCAATTCTTTGGCGCTCAGCTTTCTTCACAGTCCAACTCTCACATCCATACATGAAGTGATGGGACAGGATGCCATGATCTTGGTTTTCTGAATGTTGAGTTTTAAGTCAACATTTTCACTCTCCACTTTCACTTTCATCAAGAGGCTTTTTAGTTCCTCTTCACTTTCTGCCATAAGGGTGGTGTCATCTGCATATCTGAGGTTATTGATATTTCTCCCGGCAATCTTGATTCCAGATTGTGCTTCTTCCAGCCCAGCATTTCTCATGATGTATTCTGCATATAAGTTAAATAAGCAGAAGTAGATGTTTTTCTGGAACTCTCTTGCTTTTTCCATGATCCAGCGGATGTTGGCAATTTGATCTCTGGTTCCTCTGCCTTTTCTAAAACCAGCTTGAACATCCGGAAGTTCACGGTTCACGTACTGCTGAAGCCTGGCTTGGAGAATTTTGAGCATTACTTTACTAGCATGTAAGATGAGTACAATTGTGCAGTAGTTTGAGCATTCTTTGGCATTGCCTTTCTTTGGGATTGGAATGAAAAGTGACCTTTTCCAGTCCTGTGGCCACTGCTGAGTTTTCCAAATTTGCTGGCATATTGAGTGCAGCACTTTCACAGCATCATCTTTGAAATAGCTCCACTGGAATACTATCACCTCCACTAGCTTTGTTCGTAGTGGTGCTTTCTAAGGCCCACTTGCCTTCACATTCCAGGATGTCTGGCTCTAGGTGAGTGATCACACCATCGTGATTATCTTGGTCATGAAGATCTTTTTTGAACAGTTCTTCTGTGTATTCTTGCCATCTTTTCTTAATATCTTCTGCTTCTGTTAGGTCCATACCATTTCTGTCCTTTATCAAGCCCATCTGTGCATGAAATGTTCCCTTGCTTTATTGACTATGCCAAAGTCTTTGACTGTGTGGATCACAATAAACTGTGGAAAATTCTGAAAGAGATGGGAATACCAGACCACCTGACCTGACCTGCCAGTCCCATCACTTCATGGCAAATAGATGGGGAAACAATGGAGACAGTGACAGACTTCATTTTGGGGGGCTCCAAAATCACTGCAGATGGTGACTCCATCTGTGAAATTAAAAGACACTTGCTCCTTGGAAGAAAAACTATGACAAACCTAGACAGCATATTAAAAAACAGAGACACTACTTTGCCAACAAAGGTCTGTCTAGTCAAAGCTATGGTTTTTCCAGTAGTCATGTATGAATGTGAGAGTTGGACTGTGAAGAAAGCTGAGCGCCAAAGAATTGATGCTTTTGAACTGTGGTGTTGGAGAAGACTCTTGAGAGTCCCTTGGACTGCAAGGAAATCCAACCAGTCCATCCTAAAGGAGATCAGTCCTGAGTGTTCATTGGAAGGACTGATGCTAAAGCTGAAACTCCAATACTTTGGCCACCTGAGGTGAAGACCTGACTCATTTGAAAAGACCCTGATGCTGGGAAAGATTGAAGATGGGAGGAGAAGGGCATGACAGAGGAAGAGGATAAGATGTTTGGATGGCATCACCGATGCTATGGACATGAGTTTGAGTAGGCTCTGGGAGTTGGTGATGGACAGGGAAGCCTGGCATGCTGCAGTCCATGGGGTCAGAAAGAGTCGGACATGACTGACCAACTGAACTGAACTGATATGCCAATAAAACGGACAACCTACAAGAAATGGACAAATTCTTGGAAAAGTTCAACCTTCCAAGGCTGAACCAGGAAAAAATAGAAATTATGAACAGATCAATCAGAAACACTGAAATCAAAACTGTGATCAAAAATCTCCCAAAAAACAAAATTCCAGTGCCAGATGGCTTCACAGGTGAATTCTATCAAATGATTGCATGCTCAGTTGCTTTAGTTGTGTCTGACTTTTTGCGACCCTATGGACTGTAGCCCACCAGGCTCCTCTGTCAATGGTGATTCTCCAGGCAAGAATACTGGAGTGGGTTGCCATTCCCTTCTCCAGGGGATCTTCCCAACCCAGAGATCAAACCGCATCTCTTATGTTTCCTGCATTGGCAGGCAGGTTCTTTACCACAAGCACCACTTGGGAAGCCAGTCAAACGTTTAGAGAACAGCTAATGTCTAACCTTCTCAAACTCTTCCAGAAAACTGCACAGTGAGGAACACTCACTCTAGGACGCCACCATCACCCTGATACCAAAATCTGACAAGGGGACATCACAAAAAAAGAAAATTATAGGCCAGTATCACTGATGAACATAAATGCAAAAGTCCTACAAAATTCTAGCAAAGAGAATCCAACAACACATTGAAAGCATCATACACCATGATCAAGTGGGGTTTATCCCAAAGATGCAAAGATTCTTCAATATATGCAAATCAATCAATGTGATCACCATATTAACCAATTAAAAGATAAAAATCATATGATAATCTCAACAGATGCAGAAAAAGCTCTGGACAAAATTCAACACCCTTTTATGATAAAAACTCTTCAGAAAACTGGCATAGAAGGAACCTACCTCAACATAATAAAGGCCATATATGACAAATCCACAGCAAACATTATCCTCAATGGTAAAAAAACTGAAAGCACATCCTCCAAGATCAGGAACAAGACAAGGGTGCCCAGTCTCACCACTATTATTCAACAGTTTTGGAAGTCCTAGCCATGGCAGTCACTGAAGAAAAAGAAATAAAATGAATCCAGATTGGAAAAAAAGAAGTAAAACACTCATTGCCTGCAGATAATATGCTACTATACATAGAAAGATAGTAAAGATCCTATCAGAAAATTACTAGAGCTAATCAATGAATTTAGTAAAGTCACATGATACAAAATCAACATACAGAAATCCTCTGTATTCCTATACACTAACAACAAAAGATCAGAAAGAGAAATTAAGGACTCAATCCCATTCACCATTGCAACCAAAAGAATAAAATACCTAGGAATAAACCTACCTAAAGAGATAAAGGACCTGTATACAGAAAACTATAAGACACTCATGAAAGAAATCAAAGATGACACAAACAGACAAAGAGATATAGCATGTTCTTGGATTCAAAGAATCAAAATTATGAAAATGACTCTACTACCCAAGCAATCTACAGATTCAATGCAATCCCTATCAAATTGCCAATAGCATTTTTCACAGAACTAGAACAAAATATTTCACAATTTCTAAGAACCCGAATAGCCAAAGCAATCTTGTTAAGAAAAATGGAGCTAGAGAAATCAACCTTCTTGACTTCAGACTATACTACAAAATTACAGTCATCAAGGCAGTATGGTACTGGCACAAAAACAAATTATAAATAGATCAATGGAACAAGATGAAAGCCCAGAGATAAACCCACACACCTATGGGCACCCTATTTTTGACAAAGGAGGCAAGAATATGCAATGGAAAAAGGACAGTCTCTTCAATAAGTGGTGCTGGGAAAACTGGACAGTTATGTATAAAAGAATGAATATAGAACATTTCCCACCACCACACACAAAAATAAACTCAAAATGGATTAAAAACCTAAATGTAAGACCAGAAACTATAAAACTTGGATGAACACATAGGCAGAACACTCTTTGACATACATTGCAGCAAAATCCTCCGAGACCCACCTCTAAGAGTAACGGAAATCAAAACAAACGGGACCTGCTGAACTTAAAAGCTTTTGCAAAGGAAACTAAAAACAAGGTGAAAAGACAACCTTCAGAATGGGAGAAAATAACTGCAAATGAAGCAACTGACAAAGGATTAGTCCAAAATATACAAGCAGCTCATGCAGCTCAATATCAGAAAAACAACCCAATCAAAACAATGGACAGAAGACCTAAACAGACGTTTCTCCAAAGCAGATGGCTAATACACACATGAAAAAATGCTCAGCACTGCTCATTATTAGAGAAATGCAAATCAAAACTACAAGAAGGCATCGCCTCACACTGGTCAGAAAGGCCACCGTTATCAAAAAATCTACAAACAAAAAGTGCTGGAGAGGATGTGGAGAAGAGGGAGCCCTCGTGCACAGCTGGTGGGGATGAAAACTGATACAGCCACTATGGAGGACAGTACACAGACTTCTTAAAAAACTAGGATAAAACTACTATATGACCCAGCAATCCCACTACTGGGCACATAACCTGAGTGTGTGTGCTCAGTCACATCCAACTCTTTGTGACCCCACGGACTGTATCCCACCAGGCTCCTCTGTCCATGGAATTTTCCAGGCAAGAATACGGGAGTGGGTTGCCACTTTCTGCTCCAGGAATCTTCTCAACCCAGGGATCAAACCCATGTCTCTTGTGTCTCCTACACTGGCAGGTAGATTCTTTACCACTAGCACCACCTAGGAAGCCCACATACCCTGAGAAAACCATAATTCAAAAAAGACACATACACCCCCAAAGTTCACTGCACTACTATTACAATAGCTAGGACATGGAAGTAACCAAGATCTCCACTGACAGATAAATGGATAAAGAAGTCGTGGTACATATATGAGTGGAATATCACTCAACCATAAAAAGGAATGAATCTGAGTCAGTTCCAGTGAGGTGGAGAAACCTAGAGCCTGTTATACAGAGTGAAGCAAGTCAGAGAAAAATAAGTATATCTTAATGCATATATGAAATTTAGAAAAATGGTACAGATGAACATATTTGCAGCTCAGGAATAAATACGCAGACACAGGGAACAGACTTGCAGACACAGTGAGGGGAAGGGAGGATGGCGTGAATTGAGAGTAACACTGAAACATACATTACCATATGTAATACACATAGCTAGTGAGAAGCTGCTGTATAACACAGGGAACTCAACCCAGCGCTCGGTGACAACCTAGAGGGGTGGGAGGTGGGAGGGAGATTCAGGAGGGAAGGGACATATGTATACTTATGGCTGATTCATGTGTGGTTGTATAGGCACAAACCAACATAACATTGTAAAGCAATTACCCTTCAATTAAGAACAAAACAAAAACAACACAGTAAAAAGTCTTGCTCCTTCAGCCTGGAAGTAAACTTGCTAAACTGTATCAGAAATTTCCTTTTCATTTGATTTGGCCAAAAACTGTCTTACAAGTAAAACGAGGCCCTATATCGAAGCATCAGAGGATTAGGACACATGGAGAGAGGAGTCCGTCTTCCTGGTGTCTGTGCAGGCAACTCAAAGTGGGAATGACTTGCGTAGGACAGGCTGCCTGTGTGTGACCCACAGGCTGGCTCCACGCCCCTTACATACCTGCTTCCAGGAGGGGTGGAGTGGCTCTCAGGAGCTTGGGGGTCTGACTGTATTGACCATGTTGGGCCAGCGGGACTGATGACAGGCCGAAGTGTGGGGGGAGTTGAAGCACTGCTTCTGTTTATGACGCTGCTTGCCAAGTTCAGGTTTGTGACCTAGAAATGAAGTGAGGGAAACAGACTGACTTTATAGAGTTTTAGAAAAGCATCATTAAAAACATACTGGGGAAATCATGTAGAGGTTCAGGCGATGCTGGCTCATCTGGGCTGACACAGTGGTTGTGACAAAGGCGCGCGTTAAAGTGTGACCTCGGTGCACATCCAAGAGCAGAGGTGAGGGTCCCGAGTGTCAATATAAGTTAACAAGTATTTATTCCACCTACTACATGCAAAGCACCATACTACGCTAGGTGCAGTAAAATAAAAAGATTAATAACAAAGAGGGTGAGTATTTACCAAGTATTTACTGTGTCATGCAAGGTTCTAAGAATCAGGCAGACTGCTTAGCCTTTCTGACCCTTGTGTCCTCATACGAAAGTTCTAAATGCTCAATAAAGTTTAGTTATAAATAATAATTAGATAAAGTCACTGACTTAGAAAAAAGTTGCCCAGGCAATAGAAAAATGGGCACTGACTTCAATAAGTGATTTACAAAAATTGAATATAATTAGCCAATTAAACAATTAAAACTATTCAGTTCTATTGTCAAAGAAATGTAAATTACAAGATAACACTTTTATGTGTTACACTGACATATACTAATAAAAACTATAGTACCTAACAATGCCAAGGGTGATATTAGATGTGTAGTGTAAGTACACATCTTTCATTGGTAGACTCTTTCTACAAGTAAATTTGCCAACATATTATTAAAAGTATCAAAATTTTTGTACACTTTGATGCTATAGTCTAAGTTATAGGAACTATGCAAAAAAACAACTGCAGATCATTAATGAGGTATTATAATAGTAGTTACTATTTAGCAGAACTTAAAATGTGCCAAGCTCTGAGTAAACAAGTATATTACATACATCTCATTCATAATTCTATTTGCAAGTACTATTATAATCCCCACTTTACAAAGAAGGAAACAGGAATAAATGGCAGAACTACAATCTGACCATAGTCTGAAACTCCAAATTCCCTGTTCTTCCTCACTACACTATACTGTGAACAGAAACTGAGAACAAGCATCCTTTTTAATATTGAAAAAGGAAAGATTTAAATGGCTAATAGTAAACATATAAGGCAATGTTATGTATCCACCAGAATTTTTTGCAGAATACTTAATGGTTTAGGAACATGCCGACGTCTTGAATTAAAAAAAAGAAATCACAATATGAAACTGTACAGAGAGCAGATTCAAATTTCCTTAAATGCACACATATGCGGATACACATTCCTAAAAGGGATATGTTACTTTTATAATCCAGAAGGAAAAAAATGTACATTATTATGAAAAATACAGGTGTGAGCTGATAAGCTTAAAACCTGGATGGGGAGAGTGGAATCAGAAAAGGAGGCTTCGAGAAGCATTTCAAATAAGATGCACAGAGGGTGCTGAAAAGGGGTGGGGGACTCAAGGCTGAAGGCAGGGTGCTGAGGGGGAGACACAGGGAAGAGTGACGTGAGGAGATTTAAAGTCCAAGAAAAGTGTCCCAGGAAGCTAACAATTTTGACACAAATAGGATTTTTTTTAATCTGAAAGAAAATAAGTCATTTTTAGCACTTTAGTGCTTCATTCCTAGTTATAGAATTCAGTAAGCGACAACTGCCCAGGCCTGTGTCTTCCCACCAAAGACTCAAGTATTTTTGGCCCCTTTCTGCCGCTACCAGGGGAGAAGAAAGCCCACGCTGACAAAAGGGGGAAGGCAGCGAGCAGGTGACGGCAGTGCCCTCTGGCCCCCGAAGGGCCTTGACCCTCTTCCTGCACCCTACCGAGAGGCAACAAAGGTGCTCAGGCAATCGGGCTCCCGCAGGACTCAGCTCACCCTTGCCCCAACACTAACCCCCTTGGCCCTAAAGATTAGGCTTCTCAAATCAGACCCCTGGCCCTAAAGATTAGGCTTTTCAAATTAGACATGAGCTTACAGCTTACAAAGACGTTACCAAGTAGAAAGGTCTTTCTGATAACTAACAGCTTCTCCAATTACTGTCTTAGTCAGTTGTGCCAAAAACCTAATAAAAAAGGCTTATTAATAATTTATAGTGGGACAGCAATAAAATAAACAAAATGGACATACTTTACCATGGTTAGTATAAACTTTCTGGCTTGGACATGAGTGAATGGGAAGGAGAAGAGATATTAGACTTGGTACATTTTCTCTCTTTTGGCCAGACTGCCTTTAACTGAAACATCATTGTCTTCATCGTGGGCTTCCCTGGTGGCTTAGCCAGTAAAGAATCTGTCTGCAACGCAGGAGACTGCGTGGATCAGGACGATCCATAGAGAAGAAAATGGCAACCCCTTCCAGTATTCTTGCCTGGGAAATTCCATGGATAGAGGAGCCTGGGGGGCTACAGTCCATGGGGTTGAAAGAGTCAGACCCAAATTAGCGACTGAGCCATCATTTTCATCATAATCGCTAACATTTACTGAATGCTCACCATGTGCTATGGGCTTAGCTCAGCAGTCCTCAGCCTTTTGGGCACCAGGGACCGGTTTCGTGGAAGATAATTTTTCCTTGGACTGGGGGAGGGGTGGATGGGTTTTGGGGGTGATTCAAACGCATTACATTTATTGTGCACTCTATTTTGTGGCAATCTCAGAATATTCGGCCTTGACTTTAGGGTTAGGATTCATGCCTATGAGAATCTGATGCTGCTGATGTGAAAGAAGGCTGAGCTCAGGCAGTAGGGCAAGCCATGGGAAGCGGCTGTACACACAGATGAAACTTCACCCTCCACTCACTCCTGCTGGGCAGCCCCGGTCCAACGGCCATGGACTGCTACAGGTCTGTGGCCCAGGAGTTGGGGACCCCCAGCTGAGATGCCCTTGCATCATCTTGATGTGCACAATTTCACTTAACCCTGAGCCAGCCTTTCAAGAAATGTCTATTGTTACTCCCATTTTACAGAAGAGGCAACTGAAGTCTTAAGAGGCAAATAATTAGATAAAGGTAACACATCGACTAGATGGCAGGGCCAAGAGGAAAAGAGAGAAAGTCCTCTTCCAAATGCATGTGGTATACTTTATCCTAATCCTATGGCTTAACATCTGAGTCCTTGCAGGAGAAGTGCCAGGTACTTATAAGTGAGGTTTTTATCTCCCTCCATTACTCACAGAGATAGATATTGTGATACTCTTTTCTCTCTCTCTCTCTCTCTGTTTTTTGGTCACTCCATGTGGTTTTCTGGGATTTTAGTTCCTATACCAGGCACTGAACTCAGCCCCTTGTTAGTGGGAGAGGGGTGTCTTAACCACTGAACTGTTAGGAAATTCCCTGAGTACTCCCTTCTCAGATATGGAGAAACTAAGGGTCAGAGAAGTTATGGTAAGTCATTGGTTCAAGGCCACATAACAGTTGCAGAACTGGTACTCTTGTTTTAAAAGCCATTTTCCAGTTTTGAAACAAATAGGGAAACAGTCTTAGTTGTCCTTAATTACTAGAAAGTTTTGAAAATATAATCGGATACAGACCTCAAATTCTGAAAATAGTGATTATACAGGAATTGATTATACCTATTCCAGCTTTTTCTCCTTTTCCTTAAATTTATTTCCCACTTGTCACCCTTCACCACAGCAGATTAGAGAAACAGACTAACAAAAAGCCCCAAACAAAACCATCCTCAATCAGTTTTGTTTCTTGGCAGATAAAGTAAGAGATGGTACAAACATAAAACTAATTTTGGACTCGTAGTGAATTTTATTTTTTCATGTAACATCCACTCTGCATTTCATGGATAAATCAAGAATTGATAGCCATTATTATTTCCTTCTACATAAAAGCAAAGCATCCTTAATTTATTTTGAGAAAGATAGCAAAAAAAGACCACTGCTTAAATGTGAGAGTATGTAAGGAATAAGAAAAGTTTTGAAGGTTCTCATCTTTCTATGCAAAGGATTCCCCCTTAAAAAAAAAAAAAGGAGTCTATCTCTATTAAATAATAACAACTTGCCCCTCTAAATATTCAACTCTTACTTCTGTGATTTTTGTCTAGAAGACATTCAGTGTCCAAGGCCACAGTTACCTCCATACCACCCAGCTCCATCTTCCCAGGACATACATTGCTAATGAGTAATACAATAATTTGGGGCTCACTTAGCTATGGCCTCAGAGTCTTCTTTACACAGTCCTCCAGGCAGCTGTCTCCAGTTAATCAGAACTGACAGGGGAGACAACTATTTTCAACCCTTGTTCTAGAACAGGACTATCCAATAGAACACATTGTGATGGACATGTTCTATAAACTGCACAGTTCAATACAGCAGTCACCGGCCACAGATGATCATTGTGCACTTGAAATATGACCAGTGTGACTGAGGAACTGGATTGTAAACTGTATTTAACTTAAATTTTGAAAGCCACATGAAGGCCGTGGCCATCTTATCAGACAGCACAGCTCTAGAGCCTTGACCAGATCTGGCTGAATCCTATGAGTACAGACTTATGCCTGCCTAAGTTCAGTCTAAGCAAAGTATCTCCAGATTAAATGAGTTTTGAATGTCTCTAGTTCTTTCTTTTAGCTTCTCGGTTTTTTCTAGAATAGGCAGAAGAATTCCTTGAACTAAAACAGACCCATGCATCAACTCTGGTGGCCCTTGCTACACCTTGTCTTGACTAAGGATAGGGCTGACCAAAGGGCAGGGCAGGTCTTAAGAAACTCTATAAGCCAATTAGAGTTCACACCTGGCAGTTTCTTCCTTAAAGGGACAGAATGATGATGACTATTCCTGTCACAGGCTCCCTTTGCTTCCCTGTCCATCTACATTTCTCCAGCTAACGTAACAAAACCAGCTTTGATAAAATGAAGAGAAAGTGGAAAATGGCATTTAATTACACCTGATTTGCAACAAATGGGTAACATGTCACTACTAAAGAATTTTTTTTTTTAATGACAAGGCTCACAGCACATAAAGACACAGCACCAGTCACAAAACAGAGGTTCATCATTTGAGAGAGGAGGATCAGGCGATTAAGGTAGAGGTGGTCTGGCAACCCACTCCAGTATTCTGGCCTGGAGAATCCCATGGACAGAGGAGCCTGGCAGGCTATAGTCCATGGGGTCGCACAGAATCGGACACAACTGAAGTGACTTTGCACAGCATAGTCGCCATTGGGCCAGCTGGCTTCTCTGGGCTAATAATCAGAGACTATGCTACTAAACCTAGGCTGGTCAACTCACGAATTTATGCCACGAGTTGCATGGGGTCTGGAAGACAGGATAGTTAAAGAACATGTCTTATTGATAAAGGATATCAACATCTTTATGTCGCTTATAAGAACTTTACAAGTCTATGTGTGGATCTCTAAAATGCTTTGCCATAGTTAGTTTTTAAGCAAATACGAAATCTTTCAGGTTCCTTAACAATAACAGTAATAACAACAAAGTTGGATTAGCGCTAATGATGGCTAACTTTAATCAGTATTTTGTTTTTGCCAGGCATTGTTCTAGACAATTAACTCAATCTTCAAGACACATCTGTTAGGTACAATTATTGCCCTCATTTATAGATGGGGAAACTGAGATTAAGAGGTAAAATAATTTGCTCAAGAACAAATAATTGTTATCTATAAGCCCCTAGTTTCAATTCCTGTTTTCCCTGATACAAAATCTCCTGATTTTGCAGTTTTAACCACTGAGTTATTCCCACTGCCTTATAACTTTCAACCTGAACTTACTATTATGTCTGTGGACTGGCATTTGCATTATCCAGGAGTTTGTTAAAAATGCAGACTCAGCCCAATCTCAGCCCAGTGAACAGAAATCTGTATTTGACAAGAGCCACAGATAATTCACGTGCATCTTTAAGCTTGAGAAGCACTTGCTACAGGGCATGGTGGGAAAGGAAAGAACAGGGAAGAGGAACCTTTCAAATCTAGTCCTCCATAAAGCTCAGGGGATCATCCAAAAACCAGCAGAAATGCCCTAATGGAGTGGGGGAACAACATACAAAACAACCAAAGGGAAGGAGGAAAGAAAACAATTCTATCAAGAACTTTGCGGCTTTACTATGTCTCATTGTCATTTGGATGCTCAAACATGAACATGCATAATGTCAAGTATGCCGAGGATGCAAAAGTGGATGAAACAGTTTGGAACAAGCTTCAGGGAACTTCAAATCTAGCTTATCATGCTGCCATGAAAAATGGTGGTCATGAAAAATAAATCAAGACAAGGGCTTCCCTGGTGGCTCAATGATAAAGAATCCCCCTGCCAATGGAGGAGACGGGTTTGATCCCTGATCCAGGAAGATCCCATATGCCTCGGAGCACAGAGCCCATGTGCCTCAACTACTGAAGCCTGCATGCCCTAGAGCCTGTGCTCCACACAAAGAGAAGCCACTGCAATGAGAAGCCCACATGCCCCAACGCCAGAGTGGCCCCATCGCCATAACCAGAGAAAAGCCCAATCAACTAAGTAAAATTATGTATAAAAAACAAACCAAGATATTTAATCCTCATAACAATCAGCTTGTTAAATATTCTTCCACCCCTGCCTTTCTCTAAGTGAAGGACAGCCTGTAGGAGAATCCTGTCTCGAGCTTGTGCCTGCGTGCGTGCCAAGGCCCACCTGAGCCTTAGGGTCCGCTGGCAGATGTTTCACCCCTTGCTCTCCTCCTCCCCCTCCTTTTCCTCTGCTCCCACTCTCTCGGAGAGGAGTCTGCAGAAGTTCCACTCCCGTTCCCTTCCTCATGTCCGTTGCCACGCTGACCTCAGGGTGTTTTTTCTTTCAGTACCAAAACTCTTGTTTATTTTAGAGCCAACCTTCCGAATAAGGCAGGTGAGCAAATATCTGAATGTGTGGGGTAGGGACACATTGCACGCATTCCATCTAGACAGGTGTTTAAATTACTGCGGGAATAAATACAGGTGATGGATTGAGAAAAGGGGTAGCAGCAACAGAGAGGGAGGCCAATTTCCGGTGGCTGGCCCGCCCAAGTGTTACTGCTTGTTACTGCTGTTTGCTCAAAGTAGCGCTACAGCCAGTGCTGTAATTAAAATATGATGGCATTGCCCTGATGGCTTCCCAGAATATACCTACCACCCACTCAGACACATAACCTTTTGGTATCCAAAAAGGATCTGGGGCCAGGCCTAACTAGATCACTGTTGCTCTGCAGGCATGCTCGAGAAATGCTACAGTCCTGAATGCTCAAAAGAAGTCCAAAACTCAAAGATTTAAGTTCATAAACATTTACTCTGTTGCTGCAAAGCCTTGGGTAATGTCTTAAGAGTATGGGTGGCCATACTCTTAAAATGTGGCCTCTGCCCTTAAGCCATGAAGGAGTTGGTAATCTAGTGAGAAAAACATCCAGACAAATAGCAATATTAAAGGCCTCCAGGATATGGTAATTGCTGTAATAAAGGCATTAAGGAAATTCAAAGAAGGCAGTTGAACTGGTCCTAAAATGATCTGTAGGAGGACTGGTTTGGGGCTGGTGGAATGGTGGTGGCTCCAAGGAGAAAAGATAAGGCAGGATTAAAAATGCAGAGACAGATAAGCAAGAAGAGTCTCTGAGAAACAGAAAGACTCTAATTCGGCTAAAGCTTAGAGCAATGGAAGATGGAAACCAATAGGACAACACCTTGGGGAGGTCCCTGAATTCTCCTCTCTTCATCTAGTAGACAGCAGTAAGATGGCTCGCAGATTCGGACAGAGTAGGGCTATGCCAGGACTGTGGGGAAGCAGCGAGATCTGGCTGAGAGTCAGCACGGTCAGGCGAGACATAATAAGGATGGGATGCAGGACATGCTTTGCGGGTCTCTCCTCATCCCCCCTCCCACCCCGCCCCAAGGCTGAAGGAGAGTGCTGGGCCTTGGACTGGAGAGCGGCATTTGTAGTAAGATGATAAAAGCTCTCAAGTTCATGTGTTCACATTTTCTTTTGAATCAGCCCTCTTTTGGATTGCATCCTCCCAAACAGCTGGCAAGGCAAGTTGGCACTGCCCACCCTTTAAGAAGGGAAGGTCCAAGAGTGGGCATCTTAGGCCAGCTTTGTTCTAGGGCCTCATGGGAAAATGCGCCTTTCCTTAGATTTATCATTCCATGCCCCTCCCCCCCCAACAAGAAAATGATTTGAGGATCAAGACAAGGAGGTGGACCAGGAGCGACGTGCCTAGGAGGCAGACTAGATGGCTTCTGTCTAGGCCTGAGACCTGGAGGCAAAAGAAGACATTGGCTCATCCAGCCCATGTCACCAAAGCTAGGATTCCTACTCAGGAGACTGGAGCCAAAAATCTTGTAGTGATTAAGAGATGCTTTGGCCTGGGAGATCGTCTCTGGGAATCTTGACTCTTAAGTTAGCTGCTATGGAATCTGGATTCCAGCCATAGTTCTCTTGCAGTCAGTGTTTAATGACCAATAACTTCTAGATCCACCATGGAACAACAAAAACAAACAAACTGACGTTTAAGGATAGGGAGGTTTAGGCAAATATTTGAAAAGACAAAACAGGTTAATGGAAAAAAAACAAGTTGCCAGTGTCTACTGCGATATTGAATCCCCTACCATATCAACATTAACTAGCATCTACTTCTGTGCATTTTGGAGAAGGCAATGGCAGCCCACTCCAGTACTCTTGCCTGGAAAATCCCATGGGTGGCGGAGCCTGGTAGGCTGCAGTCCATGGGGTCGCTAAGAGTCGGACATGACTGAGCGACTTCACTTTCACTTTTCACTTTCATGCCTTAGAGAAGGAAATGGCAACCCACTCCAGTGTTCTTGCCTGGAGAATCTCAGGGACGGGGAAGCCTGGTGGGCTGCCGTCTATGGTGTCACACAGAGTCGGACATGACTGAAGGGACTTAGCAGCAGCAGCAGCACTTCTGTGCATGCATGTGCCACCAGAGATGCTCAGAGGGCTCAAACAAACCTTGTGCGCACCAGGACCCAGAGACCCCACAGAGACTGAGAAAGAACTGTGTTTGAGTGTCTCCTGTGGAGGTACGGGTCAGCAGTGGACTGCTGCGGGGGCAGGGGCTCTGGGTGAGGTAGACCTGGGTATGGCATTAGCCCTCTTGGAGGAGGTCGCCATTAACCCCACCATAGAGCCACCAGAACTTAACACAGGACTGGGAAACAGACTTTTAAAAAGAGAAAAGCTATGAACAACCTAGACAGCATATTAAAAAGCAGAGACATTACTTTGCCAACAAAGATCTGTCTAGTCAAAGCTATGGTTTTTCCAGTAGTCATGTATGGATGTGAGAGTTGGAGTACAAAGAAAGCTGAGGGCCGAAGAATTGATGCTTTTGAACTGTGGTGTTAGAGAGTCTCTTAGACAGCAAGGAGATCTAACCTGTCCATCCCAAAGGAAATCAGTCCTGAATATTCATTGGAAGGACTTATGCTGAAGCTGAAACTCCAATACTTTGGCCACCTGATGTGAAGAACCAACTCACTGGAAAAGACTCCGATGCTGGGAAAGACTGAAGATGGGAGGAGAAGGGGATGACAGAGGATGAGACGGTTGGATGGCATCACCAACTCAATGGACATGATGAGTAAGCTCCAGGATTTGGTGATGGACAGGGAGGCCTGGTGTACTGCAGTCCATGGGGTCCCAGAGAGTCAGATATGACTGAACAGCTGAACCAAACTGAACCACTGTGCATGCATGTGCCATCAATCCCTCAAGAATGAGACACTCTCCACTTACAGCAGGCCCCTGGGTTCTACATTTCTACTGATATGGCTTGTCTACAAACGTAGTGGCAAAAACCCTTCTCTCACTGGGGCTTGTGGGTTTTCACAAGACTTTCACCTTAACGCAGTACCTAGGTGTCTCATTGTGCCTGGGAAGACACAAGCAGCAAGGACAGATACAGCTGTGCCAGGACAGGCAGGAGTTATCCCCAACCTGGAAACTGAAAAATCAGAGGCTATTTTGGGCTTCGCCATTAGCCCTAGGAAGGTCCTTCACACCACATAAGTAGAGCTGGATCCTGAAATCTTGTTGCTAGTACCTTGCGCTTTACTTTCCAATGTTAGATTTATTTTTCACACAAGAGGTCCCTCAGCTATAAAGGATCCTTACCATTACACTGTTTCAAGAGCATAAGGGTAGAGTTGAAGAGCTTCATGCCATGTTTTGCATTGTATTCTAATTATAGGTTTATTCACTTATCTTGCCCCACAAATTACATGCTCCCTTAGGACAAGGACTGCATCTTATTCCCTTTTGTATCCCTAGAGTTTACCCAGTAGGCACAAAAGTATTTATATAAATGAAGCGGGTCTCATCTAGTCTCAAATAACCCTCACAAACACACCTCAATCTCCTACTAGCAGCTAGTTTCTCCAGTGAGTTAAAAAGTGATTCATGTCACTGGAAGGCTTGCAAGGAAATTAAAGGTTCCAAATTACGTCTCTTTAAAAATACCATAAGGGAAGGACTGCTTTGGAATAAGGGGAAATGAAATAATCAGTGACTAGAGTGAGAGATAAGTGTTGCTCTTGCTATTATCAACCTGCATAATTTTAGAGATGATTTCTGCCCGCTCTTGAAGTTTTGGGCAAAGTTCTTAAATGGGTCGAATAATAGCTTAGACATACAGATTTTATTCCTTGTCGATGAATATACTATATACGCTTTTCACGACACTGAAACAGCAAACAGCTAACATTCCATTTGAGATTCACTCAAGCAACCTCAGGTTCACTAAGGCTGTCTGCAAATTTCAGGTATCTTATTTATCAAAATGGAGATGGAAATTCAACATCAAAGACTTAGTAATAGCTTAACATAAGAACAAATCAGTGGCAGAGCATTCCCAATGCAGCTTATAATCTTGGCATAGCTCAGACTCCTCATTATAGCGTGGTCCATAAAATCTTAACTAAGTCATCTAATGAGGTCTAGAGATGGGGTTCCACAAGATTATTTAATTAATCCAACAAATGTTTATCAGACACTCTGTGGCATTCTTCTGAGCACTGAGGATAGAACAATCTTTTTTTAATTAAAAAAATTCTTGCCTTCATGAAGATTATGGCCTGGGGGAGGGGGGAGTGTTGTATCACTGAAATATACAAAGAATGTCTGAAGGTAAGATAATCACAAATTTAGAGCAATCACTTTTGGCCAAATTACTGATATTAATGACCATATACTACCTACAAGTTTTCAGGAGTTCTCAACTTGGAGACCTTGGGTCCACCAGGCATCATGAAGGAGTTAAGCTAGAGGCGGAGGAAATGTTTATGAACCCTCTGAAATTAATGTACATTTCTAAGTTTGAGTGCACATTTTTTTCAGGACAAAAACTGTAACTTACATTCAATTCTCAAAGGAATCTCTCACTCCAAAAAGGTTAAGACTCACTTCATATCACTGCTACGAAGATTAATTTTTCTAAAGCTGTATTCACACTGTACTCTGAACTACACAGCAGCATCTTGAGAACAACGTTCTCTGTGTCCTTCACATACAGAGGCTCATCAGAATACGATGGGATCAACTCAGTCTGTCATGGACCCTTCATTCCCCTGACCATGGGGCCCTGAATTGGAATAGAGAAATGTAGTGGTGAGTCCTAGCTGACTTGTTTTACCATATGTCGCTGGAACAAAAGGCAATCCTTGAATAAAAAAAAAAAATCACTGGACCAAGATCTATTTCACTCAAGATAAATGAAAACGCAAAGTGCTGGATCTGTACTTAATTACATGATTTGCATCACTGAATAAATACTAGAGAATATATTCAATTAAGAAACAAGAAAAGAATCATCCTTAAACAGCTACTTTTAAACCATTCTTCCAAGGGCACTTCCTGAGCAGGTATTAAATCATTAGCCATGACCACAAACATGTTTTAAGGCATGACCTTTGTCTCCTGTTCCTGGATACTGATAAAATGAATCTCAAGAAATTTATATTCTAATCAGCAGGAGATAAGAGTTCCAGTGTTAATCTCACTTTCAAAGGGGTTAGGCAAGGCAAGGAAGCTCTGCAGCTCTGTTGCATTAGAACTCAGTTCTCCTGCCACGTCTTCTCTCATAAACGCTGTCACTTACACGACATACATACACACACAGACACTTGGTGTTCCAAAATCTACAAAGAGTTCCAGATCAAGAATTGCCAAAGACATTCCTGGAAAACCTTACAAGATGGCCAGATCCGTTTCTTGTACTTCTAATTCATTATTCAGTCTTTGAGTCGATGGGGGCCACCGCCACCACGATAAACAGATCTACTCTCACTGTATCTCCAGGGATTAAGAAGGCTGCTCAGTGATGAACCTGAATTCACTACCAAACAATCTGATGGCTTGGCTACAACTCTACAGTGGCCTTAAGCTGAGTCACTAGAGTCTAAGGAGAGGTGAGAGTCCTGTGTGGAATGAGAAGAGGCAGAAAAACACCGAGGGAAAGAGTATAAAGTCAGAGAGATCTGGGTTTGCGTCCTGGTGCCGTCACCTGCCATATGTGTGACCTCAGCAGAGTGGCCTATGCTTTCAGCTATTTTCTTCATCTGTTAAAAAAAAGTCTCTACTTCATAAGGTTACAGAGACAATAATGCATATAAAGTACTTACCACAGTGTCCAGTACAAAGCAGACATTCAACTAATGTCACCTACTTGATTATAAAGGGCAGGTGTGTTGAAAAAAAAAATGGAAGAGGAATAGTTTTTTAAAACAAATGTAAAAACCAATATAACACAGAAGAGAAATTTTTTTTTAATTTAGCAAGCATGTAATAAGTGCATACCAAGTGCTGGGTGATGGATTAGAAGGAATACCATCACATAGTTTATAACTCAATAGAAAAGAAGAGATGCAAAACTATAACATATTTTGTTATAGGGAATGACTAATGAAGGGCTACAGATACAGACAATGGAAAGATGACGTCTGGATGGGGTGGCAGGGGATTATTCATTCATTTATTTTAAAAATAAGTATCAAATCCACACTATATACCCAGGTTGGGAAAACTGGTGAAAAAATGGACATGGTCACTTTCCACCTTAACCAGGTACCTTATAGTCCAGTAGAATTAGCACATTTACTGAGTACTACCCATGAGTTAGGTTCTGAGGCAGCAAAGGATACTGCCTCCAAAGAGCTCACTGTTCATTAAAGGAGAGAGCTATCTGAACAAACACAAATAACTGTGTGGCGAATGAAATGGCATGCCTCTGAGAGAAGTGGCATTTACACTGAGCCTGGACAAACGTATATAGTTACATATAGTGTTGTTGTTGTTCAGTCAGTAAGTCGTGTCCAACTCTTTGTGATCCCCTGGACTGCAGCAGGCCAGGCTTCCCTATCTCCCGCAGTTTGCTCAAATTCATGTCCATGGAGTCAGTGATGCCACCCAACCATCTCATCCTCTGTCGCCACCTTCTCCCTTCCTTAATCTTTCCCAGCATCAGGATCTTTTCCAATGAGTTGGGTCTTTGCATCAGGTGGCCAAACTACTGGAGCTTCAGCTTCAGCATCAGTCCTTCCAATGAATATTCAGGATTGACTTCCTTAAGGATTGACTGGTTTGATCTCTTTGCTGTCCAAGGGACTATCAAGAGTCTTCTCCAGCTTCACAATTAGAAAGCATCGATTCTTTGGTGCTCAGCCTGTGAGAGGTCCAACTCCCAAATCCATACACGACTACTGGTAAAGCCATAGCTTTGACTAGACGGATCTTTGCCAGCAAAGAGATGTCTCTGCTTTTTAATGCACTGACGAGCTTTGCCATAGTTTTTCTTCTAAGGAGCAAGTGTCTTTTAATTTCACGGCTGCAGTCACCATCTGCAGTGATTTCGGAGCCCATGAAAAAAAAAATCTGCCACTGTTTCCACGTTTTCCCCATCCATTTGCCATGAAACGATGGGACCAGATACCATCTTAGTTTTTTGAATGTTGAGTTTTAAGCCAGTTTTTTCACTCTCCTCTTTCACCTTCATCAAGAGGATCTTTAGTTCCTCATTGCTTTCTGCCATAAGGGTGGTATGATCTGCATATCTGAAGTTTATATTTCTCCAGGCAATCTTGATTCCAGCTTGTGCTACAGCCAGCCCATCATTTCATATGATGTACTCTGCATATAAGTTAAAAAAGCAGGTGACAAAATAGAGCCTCGACATACTCAGTTCCCAATTTTGAACCAGTCCATTGTTCCATGTCCGGTCCCAACTGTTGCTTCTTGAGCTGCATACAGGTTTCTCAGGAAGCAGGTAAGGTGGTCTGGTATTTCCATCTCTTTAAGAATTTTCCTCAGTTTGTTGTGATCCACACAGTCAAAGGCTTTAGCATAGTCAATGAAGCAGAAGTAGATGCTTTTCTGAAATTCCCTTGTTTTTTCTATGATCCAACGGATATTGGCAATTTGATCTCTGGTTCCTCTGCCTTTTCTAAATCCAGCTTGTACATCTGAAAGTTCTCGGTTCATGTCCTGTTGACTGGGGAACGTTTCCCAAGAGAAGATAGCATAAATTAAGGAACAGAGACTAAGAAAATTCTGGATGAACTGCACAAAAACCTCTGTCATGGGAAGGAGACAGGTTGGAGAAAGTAATCTGGAGCCAGATTCTACATAAAGGCTTTGAATAACATTTAATAGCTGGGGCTTCCCTTTGAAGATAACAGGATTCCATTCAAGATTCTTGAGCAAAGGAGTATCATTATCAGACTGGTGGTTTAGAAAGATTCCTTTAGAACAAAGACTAGGGTGAATAGAGGAGAATGGCTGGGAGACCATTTAGGAGGTAACTGTAGTGATCCAGTCCAGAGATAATTAAGTCCTTAAGCAGAACAGTAGATGTGAAACAGAGAAGATACATATCAGAGAAATTATAGAGTCAGACTCAACAAGAACTGGCAACAACTGCCCTGACATAGAATGAGGAAACAGAAAAGCTGATAAACTAAAGGCTCTGCACCGAAGCCCCTAGGAGAAGTGCAGTGTCACCGATACAGAGGGGAAAAGGGGAGAAGAACAGATAAGTATTAGATATACTGAACATTTTCTGAGTATTTTCAAAACATGCTTAAAAAGTACATTGAATATTATGGGTTCTTGCAATACAGTTGGATGGAGATGTCTAGCAGGCATTTGGAAATCTGGACATGACACTCAGAAAACAGGTTCCAACTAAAGACATATATTTGGGAGCAATCTGCAGACCAGTACTAGATGAAGCTATGGGAAGAGGAAATCTACCCAAGGGGAGGCACTACAGAGAGGCATAAAGTTCAGGTGAGCTCTGGAATTCAGATGCATGTTGAAGGATACCTGTGAGAACAGGGGGAAACAGATGCCGAGGCCGCATCCCCTTCTTTAATCAGAAAGACTCTGCTGTTGTCAGTTTACACATTTCAGGCCTAAATACCAGTGGGTTTTTAAAAATGTGGAAAGTGGAGTCTAGTTTTTTGGGGGGACGTATAGGATCAGATCTCAAAGGAATTACCCAAGGGCTGGAGAAGCTAAGGGGAGTTTTCAGGAAGGAGGCAGTCAATAATAGTGCCATGTACTAAAAGAGAATGAGGATTAATAACAGGTGACTGAAGCTGGCAATTCCAAGGTCATCAGTGACCTTTGAGAGTTACTGTTTTGTTTAGTCGGTCAGTAATGTCTGACTCTTTTGCGACCCCCATGGACTGTAGCCTGCCAGGCTCCTCTGTCCTTGGGATTTCCCAGGCAAGAATATTGGAGTGGGTTGCCGTTTCCTTCTCCAGGGAATCTTCCCAACCCAGGGATTGAACCCATGTCTTTTGCACTGGCAGGTGGATTCTTTGCCACTGAGCCACCTGGGAAGGCCTCTGAGAAAGAGTCAAAATGGTAAGAGATAAAAAAAAGGTTATTTTAGAACAAGGGACCATCAGTAGGTCAACGACCTAAGGAAAATCTGGGGTTTAAAGCCTGAAGAGACACAGAAGAGCTGGGGAAATGATAGGATCAACTGGTACTATGACTCAGAGCAGGGAGGCACAAGGGTCCAGGAGACTTCGTCTTGACACTGTAATTACTCCACTTGACACAGAAGAAAATTAAGGCACAGGGAATTTAAATAACTTGTCCAAAGTCTCACTGACCCAAGGGCTTCTGTTTTTTCCATGTACCCTTTTCGGTTTCTAGAAATGGAGAAAAGGGAAGTATATGACACAAAGAAGCACAACTTTTCTACCCAGAAAAATACAGACCCAAAGAAGCTACACTTAGGGGAAAAAAATTAAAAAATCAGAACACAAATGGACAATAGTTCGAACGTGTCAGATACGGTCAGGAGGCAGGAAGAGCATTTCCGGTACTGAATGCCCAAGCGTGTGATAACTGGGGGCCGCTGGCGTCAATCCTGGAAAACACCTGTAACCACGTCAAAAAATTGTGCTTCCTCTCTGCCAGCTTCACCTTCAAATAGCAATTTCTGAAATTGAGATCTACTCCAGGTCCACCCTGGACCCTGAAGAAATGAGCAGGATCACAATGGAAACTGCTGAAGCAGAAGAAATGATCAAAGAACTCCTTGAGTGCAAACGGATGGGTAAGCGGTGTGAGCCAACGTTCTCGACCTGGGCGGACACCCTTCTCTAGGACTAGGCGGGAAAGGGGCAGGGTGAGGAATGAAAGTAAAAAGACATTGAATGCTTTTTCGTTTCTCCTCTCCATCTAAATGAAAAATGGAGAAGTAAAAAGCATCTCCTCCCTCCCATGTATCTGTCAGCATATTTCCAGGAGGCCTGGCCACAGCCCGGGCACTGGCTGGCCGGGAACAGAGCCTGACACAGCACATTCGCTAGCACCGGAGCCTCGCCTGGGTGGTCGGCTGTTATTCCTTTGATTAAACTCCCAGGCTGGAAGAGCTGGAGCTGCTCCTAGTGATAGCTGGTCCTGCAATCTCACACTGGCCCGCACAGAGAGGCCAGTGCTCCCTCTGTCTCCCAGCCTCCCTCTCCTCACTGCAGAGCTGGGCTCCTTTGCCACATTCTTCTGTTCACTGACAGTGGTAACCACAGAGGGCTGCAGTTGTAAAGCACACCTCTCCTGGCACGGGGGTGAGGAAAAGACAGTGAGATCTCATAGTCAAGCTGCTACTCCAGCGTCACGCTATCAGCTACCTACCACAGGGCTCTCTCCCCAACCAGTGAAAGATGCTTTTAGAGCACCCCGCTTTCAGGGATGTACGCACTCATTTCCAAAGGATCCCAGCCCCCAAAGATAACCAGCTTCTCACGTGTCAAGGGAAAGAACTAAATCTGACCTTCTCTCTGCTCAGATTTGTTAGGCTGAATAATCCTAGATGCAGAATATGTAACTCTAGTTTCCAAGCATATGCAAACACTTCCAAAGTGGCCACGGTGGCCACTTTATGGTGGCAGGGCAAATTCAATATTCTTGTATGCTCTAGGCTATAAATAAGCTTAAATAATAGCAGAAATAGTAAAAGTAGTTACAAGATAAATGAAGTCCTGTTTTTAGACAAATAAATTTGTTAAGAATCTAGCCTCTAATGGAAATGATGGGCAACTCAAAGTTTTATAATCAAATTTGTAGGTTGTCTGAGTACTTTGCTTTCTTTTCTTTTGGCTAATTCACTGTTCTTCAGCATCTTCACCAGCGAGCAGGGAGGAAAACGGAATGCCATTGCTTCATCCTGCAACCCATCCTCCTCCCAGCTACCTAAATGAGACAGTTAAAAGGCAAGGCCCATTTGTCTCTGTGGCTCCTGGTCATTGTTGAGATAAAGAGCCGAGTTCCTTCACAGGTCATTCAAAGCGCTCCTTGAATCAGCCCTTGTCTTCTCCTCCGGCGTCCGTTTCAGCTGCTTTCTGCTGACTCCCTATGCTCCAACATTGCTAACCACCAGCTTCCTGGTTCTCCAGTACACACATGCAAGCTTTTCTTTTGGAGCCTGCCCCACCCTTCTTCTGCCACCCACCTGCCTACCCTTAAGATTCAGTGTAGGGGTAATCTCTTCCAAGAAGGCGGCTTTGGCACTCCCACTCCCACCCACATGCTGGGTTAGGTACCCTCTGGTGGCTTTGTTATTCCCTAGAAACCTCGGTGCATATCCCATGCAGTACATTCCGTAACACATTCTATCATGTATTATGTGGCTGTTTCCCATTCCACACTGTGAGTTACTTCACACTGAGATCTGTTGTCTTGTATCATCCCTATGGCTTAGCATTAAGGTTTGGAACACTCCTAAGAGTGTAACAAAATGTTTTTGAAAGAATGAGTTAAAAGAATGCATTTGAATAAAAAGTTTTATGGAAAATGCAACTAAAAACTTTAATGGGCAAGTAGCTGAAATCATAGACAAAATAAAGGAACTCTTTTACAGAAATTCCCTCAAATTTCAATTTTTCGGGGGAGGGGAGCCATGCCACATAGCATGCAGGATCTTAGTTACCTGACCAGGGAATGAATCCATGCTCCCTGTGACAGAAGTACAGTCTCAACTGCTGGACTGCCAGGCAAGCCCCGAATTTCAATTTTTTTAATACTCATCTTCCAAAATAGCATGAAAATTTAAAATCAGCATACCTTACTTAGTGGAAGATCTCTTGACACTTTGCCAAGAAAAGTAATATAGAGATATATATCAGGGCTTATGGAATATAATACTTTGGCCACCTGATGCAAAGAGCTGACTCAATGGAAAAGACCCTGATGCTGGGAAAGACTGAAGGCAGATGCTGGGAAAGATTGATGGCAACAGGAGGAGGGGGGCAACAGAGGATGAGATGGTTAGATAGCATCATCAACTCAATGGACTTGAGTTTGAGCAAACTCTAGGAGATAGTGAAGGACGGGGGAGTCTGTGTGCTGCAGTTCACGGGGTCACAAAGAGTAGGACACGACTTAGCAACTGAGCAACAACATGGCATATAATTCAAGCAAGACCCACAGGAAAATCCACAGCTTTAAATTAAAAAAAAAAAAAAGGAGAGGAAATGAGTGAAAATAAGGGAAGTACTCAATTCAAGAAATTGGGAGGAAATACCAAAACTATAGAATGCAGAAGGAAGTTAGCAAAGATAAAACAAGAAGATAACCAATTAAAAAACTATAACAGAAAGAATATATCCTATAGAACAGGGATGGAGCAAAGAAAATATTCATGAAAAAAAGCACAGATGCAAAACAGGAATTGAAAGTAAGAAACTAATGACAGATAAGAGGAAATTAGAAACATTTGAAGGAATTACTGTACACAGAGTTGCTTCTGGTGAGCTGAGCTAAAGGTTCACACCCCAAGTCCGGAGAGGAGAGTGGACCTTTCAGCACATTCTGACTGGAGGCGCGCCTCTCACCAGAACCACAGACATCTTATCACTTGCCTCAGTGAATAAGCAACCAAGGCACTTTGTTTCAAACACAGCTAGGAGCAAAAGGAAATGGCTAGTAAACAGATGTTCCAGGGCTCATATTAAGTCATTACAACATGTTATTATTTACCAGAAAAAGAACAATAGAAGAATTCCCCAAATTCCAAATTAAGGAATTACTTTCTCTGAGGAGAAATAACACAAATAACATATAACTTGAACTTTTCAACAGCAACATTCATTTTGGTAACACAATGTTTTATCCAAAAACTGACTTCAAATCAAATCACAAACCTTTAGTTATTAAGAGCCTTCTACAGCTTTGAAAGAGCGATCCTTTCCAAGCATACAGCATTTAGACTTTACAGAAAGGTTTTTGCATACTGTCTTCATGACCTTGTTGTATTTTCCCCATCAACAAATAAAGACCGTGAGGTGTACAGAATTTGAGTGAATTGCCCAAGATCACACAGCTAGTAGAAGAAGGCAAAAAAAGTCAGCCACTGTTTCCCTATCTATTTGCCATGAAGTGATGGGACCAGATGCCATGATCTTCGTTTTCTGAATGTGAAGCTTTAAGCCAACTTTTTCACTCTCCTCTTTCACTTTCATCAAGAGGGCTTTTTAGTTCCTCTTCCCTTTCTGCCATAAGGGTGGTGTCATCTGCATATCTGAGGTTATTGATGTTTCTCCCGGCAATCTTGATTCCAGCTTGTGCTTCTTCCAGCCCAGCATTTCTCATGATGTACTCTGCATAGAAGTTAAATAAGCAGGGTGACAATACACAGCCTTGATGTACTCCTTTTCCTATTTGGAATCAGTCTATTGTTCCATGTCCAGTTCTAACTGTTGCTTCCTGACCTGCATACAAATTTCTCAAGAGACAGGTCAGGTGGTCTGGTATTCCCATCTCTTTCAGAATTTTCCACAGTTGATTGTGATCCACACAGTCAAAGGCTTTGGCATAGTCAATAAAACAGAAACAGATGTTTTTCTGGAACTCTCATGCTTTTTCGATGATCCAGCGGATGTTGGCAATTTGATCTCTGGTTCCTCTGCCTTGTCTAAAACCAGCTTGAACATCTGGAAGTTCAAGGTTCATGTATTGCTGAAGCCTGGCTTAGAGAATTTTGAGCATTACTTTACTAGTGTGTGAGATGAGTGCAATTGTGTGGTAATTTGAGCATTCTTTGGCATTGCCTTTCTTTGGGATTGGAATGAAAACTGACCTTTTTCAGTCCTGTGGCCACTGCTGAGTTTTCCAAATTTGCTGGCATATTGAGTGCAGCACTTTCACAGCATCATCTTTTAGAATTTGAAATAGCTCCACTGGAATTTCATCACCTCCACTAGCTTTGTTCATAGTGATGCTTTCTAAGGCCCACTGGACTTTGGACTCCAGGATGTCTGGCTCTAGGTGACTGATCACACCATCATGATTAGCTGGGTCGTGAAGATCTTTTTTGCATAGTTCTTCTGCGTATTCTTGCCACCTCTTCTTAACATCTTCTGCTTCTGTTAGGTCCATACCATTTCTGTCCTTTATCGAGCCCATCTTTCATGAAATGTTCCCTTGGTATGTCTAATTTTCTTGAAGAGATCTCTAGTCTTTCCCATTCTATTGTTTTCCTCTATTTCTTTGCAGTGATCACTGAGGAGGGCTTTCTTATCTCTCCTTGCTATTCTTTGGAATTCTGCATTCAAATGGGTATATCTTTCCTTTTCTCCTTTGCTTTTAGCGTCTCTTCTTTTCACAGCTATTTGTAAGGCCTCCTCAGACAGCCATTTTGCTTTTTTGCATTTCTTTTTCTTGGGGGTGGTCTTGCTCCCTGTCTCCTGTACGATGTAATGAACCTCCGTCCATATAGTTCATCAAGCACTCTGTCTATCAGATCTAGGCCCATCGATCTGTTTCTCACTCCCACTGTATAATCGTAAGGACTTTGATTTAGGTTGCAACTGAGGTCTAGCGCGTCTATTCTGCTCATTAAAATTAGAAACATGCTCCAGGCCGTGACCCAGTGAGAGCAGTGTCACGGGTCACCGGTCCTTCCCCTCCTCATAGCCTCTGCACATTTCACAGTTCCTTCTCATTCTCTTTTCACATCATCCTGTCACTAAAATCTAACTATTAATTACTTTCAAGTCTCAACACTGCCTGTACAAGATTCTTCACTTTCTAATTCACATTAGGCTTTTTACCTACTCCCTTTCAACTATTAGAGATTTGAAAAAGAAAATTCATTACAACCTCACACTCTGGGATGAGGCGGAAATAAAGCTTGAATTATGGCCCATAATTTTACACAGAGAAGTAGGGCACCACCAGGGAGCAGTGTGTTGCCTGCTTTTAACATGCACTTGAAGTAGTCTATGGCTTCACTTTTTTCCTAGATTTGATTATCAGTAGAGGATTGTCAGGCTTTCCAGGTCATGCTAGTGGTAAAGAACCTGCCTGCCAGTGCAAGAGACGTAAGAGACGTGGATTCGATCCCCTGGAGGAGAGCATGGCAACGGACTCCAGTATTCTTGCCTGGGGAATCCCATGGACAGAGGAGCCTGGCAGACAGATTACAACGGGGTCGCAAAGAGTGAGACATGACTGAAGTAACTTAGCACAGCACAGCACACAGCACAGAGAGCTGTCACCAATTAAAGAATATGACACTATGAAGATACAGAAAACTATAACTTTGGACTTGAATTACAATAATTCCTTTGGAGGATTTTGATGCCATTTTATATTAAGAAAAAGGAAAAAATATGGCTTCTGCTTCCAGTTAAATACCATAGAGATAATCAGCAAGAAGGGCTAAAAGAATCCTATAGTTCTTAACTTTACTGTGTTGTAAAGCTAGTCAACATACATACAACGTAAAAGTCAAAATCCCAGTATCCATCAAGCTTGCTGGATGACCTTGATTATATAACTCTTTTAGCCTCAGTTTCCCCCATCTGTAAAATGGGGAGAATGATATGGTTTGAAATAACTCATTAATCAGTGCCCAGAAAACATCCTGACATCAAGAGATGAAAGGTAGTACAGTTAAAAAAGTAAAAGGTAATGTTATGGCATTCTGGTAAAAAGATTTCTAAGACTACAACTCATTGGCAATTTTTACCAATGAAATAAGTTATTTTTAAAGATTGTTTAAAAGTGTATTTACAACTGAACATTCGAGTTTATTTGTCCACGAAATAGGTACATCACAGCTAGCAGCAGACTTAACTTTGCGATACCTGTGACAGAAATCCTTCCTTTAAAGCCGAAGAGGAACACTTTTAGCTAACATTCTTTAGCTCAAAAAACCAGTGAACATTCATTCAATAAGCATCAGCATATGGGCATTAGTAAAGACAGGAATGGCAGAGAACCATGGAGTTAACCCTATCCACTGGTTAAAAGCTCCATGACACCCCAAACTGCCGTACCTGCTGGGTGAGGAGGCTGATGTGAGTGGATGGAGAATACTGCCTGGCTGCCTGCTTCTCGGCCAGCCGCTGAAGTTCGGCCGTAACCATACTTGGGTTGTATCGTTTGCTGTATGAAGAGCCATCTTCTCCCTCCTTTTGGGTTCTGGCCACTCCTGAATGCTGCTTGTTTGGATGGCATGAACCTGCTAAAGAGAAAAGCTTTCATCCACTTAGGAAAAAAAGATTAGAAAAACTTAGGATGATGACAACCAATAGGTAGTTCACTGAATCCCAGGGATCTTTGACAACAAGAGGAGCAAGGAACTATCTTCAAAAGCTCACAAAAGTAAACGCATACCCTTATTATACCCGAGGATCTCTTCCTATCACCAATTTGTTACAAGCATCCATAACTATGTTTTTGCATAATATGAATCCTTCACAAAAAAAGGATTTTCATCATATGTAGTGGGAAATAATTGATCCTAAAATGAATGAATATAAAAAGTGCAGCCTTGAAAATCGTTGTGATTCTTGCTTTTCTTGTTATGTGACAGTACTTGTCAGTAGTCTGTTGAGCCCACTGTCAAATCATCCACACCGCAGCCCACCAGGCTCCTCTGTCCAAGGGATTCTCCAGGCAAGAATACTGGAACAGGCTGCCACGGCCTCCGCCAGGGGAGCTTCCCACCCCAGGCACTGAACCTGCATATCTTACACTGGTAGGTGGGTCTTTACCACCAGCACCACCTGGGAAGCCCCACAATCCTCCTTACAAAGCTCAAAAAGGAAAAGAAGGATAAAAACAAAACTGAATTTATTTAGAAAAACAGTAATAATCCTATATCATCAAATTTCAATTGATTTCTCTTTCAGATTTCAGTTTCTTCTTTCAACTATAATATCAGAGAAATCTATTGTTTTTGAGCACTGAAATTTTGGCAAAAAGAAATTATTTAATTAAAAATCAAGGTTCATATTTTTTCTATGGTAAGTCACACAATCCATTAGAAAAAAATTAAAAAGTCAGAAAAGTGGAAACACTAATGTGTTTCCTTTCTGTCTTATTAGTGCTTATATAACCATGATCATCCTTGTATATACAATTTGATGACACTGCTTTATTATATTATTTGACACATATAAAATACTATCTACAATAGATGTAGAAGTTATAAAACATATAATGAACTGACTACCTAAGTCATATTAACATGCATCAACCCATGGGTTCCTTCTCATTCTTAATCTCCCCTTATCATTCATCCCCTTCTTTTTTTAAATAGTTTTATTCTTCATTTCTGTGTGTGTAGGCATACTTAAAATACAGTTAATTTTGCTTGTTTTTGAGCTCTATAAAAATGGTATCTTACTGTAGTAGTTTCCTGGGACTTGTTTTTGTTAATACCATACTTCTAATATTTATCCTTTCTCAGTACAGGTGAAATTCATTAACTTTACATGGTGCTTGGTATTCCATTTTGGAAATACACTACAACTTATCTTTCTATTTCCTCATTGATGGTTATTTTGGTTACTGCAAGCTTATTGCTATTGTAAACAGTTCAGTTGTGAACACTCTTGCATACATGTCCTAGGGCATGTGTAGAAGAACTTCTCTTCTGTATGTGGCTAGAAGTTGAGTCAGAGAGTATAAGAATTTAAAAATTCATGTGATAATAACAAACGGTATATTTTACACTACCACAAACAAAATACAAGGCTTCCTGCTGATCAGTATCCCCTCCAACACTTAGTATTGTCAAATATCTTAATTCTTCCCTCTTTTAAGAGGGTGGAAGGTCTCACTGTAGTTTTCACTTATATTCATCTGATTAATAACGATGTTGAGCACATTATCTCTTTTGCGATACCATTATTGGGTTGTCTTTTTTTCTTTCTGAAGGAGGCTTGCTTATGTTTTTACTTTCGTTTCCTACCATAAGTTATTAAAGATGGTCTAATCTATTCTAGAGTCTAAAGTTTGCATCTGAGATTGATTATATGGATTGTATGAGGCAGGGATGTAATTTCACTTTTGATCCTGTTTGGATAACCAGTTGTCCCAGCACCATTTATTGAAAAATGCATCCTTTTCCGTCTGTCATATATCCAAGTCTCATCTATCTGTGATTGTTTCCAACTTTCTATTCTGCTTCACTGGTCACTCTGCACCTTTTCCAATACTGCATTTTCTTAATCATCATACCTTCATATTCTTATCAAGATATTCGTCCACCATTTTTCCTTCTTCAGTAGGTTCTCACTACCCTTGGTCTTTTGCCTTTCCAGTATTGTTTTAGATGAGCCTTGTCAAGTACAACGCAGCTGTTGAGATTTTGGTTGGGATTGTATTGAATTCAGAGACAAATTTGATGAAAACATTTATGATATTAAGTCTTTCCATCCATGCACAGTCTATTTATATATTTATTTATGTTTTCTCTGTCTCTCAACAAAGTCTTACAAAACTTCTTTATAAGTCTTTCCTAAATTTATGCCTAGACAGCTTATAGTCTTCATGTAAATGATTTTTTAAAAACTTCGTTTTTGTGGTGATATGGTTGTACAGCAGTGTGAATGTACTTAATGCCCCTGTACACTGAAACATAGACAAAATGGTAATTTTTATATTATGTATGTCTCTGTTGTTGTTCAGTCACTCAGTCACGTCTAGCTCTTTGCGACCCCATGGACTGCAGCACGCCAGGCATCCCTGTCCTTCACCATCTCCTGGAGCTTACTCAAACTTGTGTCCACTGAGGCAGCTATGCCACCCAAACATCTTGCCCTCTGTCATCCCCTTCTCCTCCTGCTTTCAGTCTTTCTCAGCATCAGGGTCTTTTCTAAAAAGTCAGCTAACAGATTTTTAATATTGATCTTAGAGCCATCTATACTGCTAAAATAATTATTTCTAATGTATCGATAGCTTATTTTCAGTTTTCTATGTAGATAACATATAATCTGTAAATAAATAAGTAAATTTTAATTCCTACCTTTTGATGCTTATGTTTTTAATTTCTTGTCTGTTACGCTGGATCCTGACCTCCAGTAAAACACTGAATAGAAGCAAAGCTAGTAGGCATTCTCTTCTCTCTCTTAAAGGGAATGCGTTCAGTATCTCCCCATTTACATTAACATCTATGGTGAGATTTGGTGGATACCCTTTTTAATGAGGATTTCCTTCTCTTCCTTGTATGCTGAGAGTTATTATCATGAATGAGTATAGAATTTTACCAAATTCTTTTTCTACATCTACTAAAATAATGAATACAGTTTTTCTCCTTTAATCTGCTGATGTGACAAATGACATTTATAGATTTTCTACTGTTTTAAACCCTCTAGTATTCCCAGGATAAACTTGTTCATGGGACCTTATCTTTTTCACTTGTTGCAGGATATGGTTGGCTCATATTTTGATTAGAATTTTTGCATTTGTGTTCATAAATGATTCTAGTCTGTAATTTCCCTGATACTGTCCATAACTGGTTTTGTTATCAAGATTAAACTAGCCATACAGAATGATTTAAGGATAATTATTTCTTTTCCAT
This sequence comes from Bos grunniens, assembly GCF_055505025.1. Taxonomy (NCBI): domain Eukaryota; kingdom Metazoa; phylum Chordata; class Mammalia; order Artiodactyla; family Bovidae; genus Bos; species Bos grunniens. The sequence goes on from NC_141174.1 coordinate 16,233,467, forward strand.
GTTCTATGACAAGTTTAAGATTGGAATTATCACTCCCTTGAAAGACTGTCAACATTCATCTATAAAATCATCTGGGGCTCAAGTTTTCCTTGTGAAAATTATTGTATAAGTTATGTTAATAGTTACAATATCATTCAGGCTTTCTTTGCTTCTTGAGCCAATTTTTCTTATGGTATACTTTTGGTGGCATTATCCATTTCGTGTAGATTTTCAATTTTATTGGAACACAGTAGTTAACAGTATTCTAATATTTTTTTCACCCAAGCTAATTTGTATTTTCTGTGTGCTTTTCATTCTTCATATCATTTATCCATGTCTTCTCTCTTTTCCTGATCAATCTCACCAAAGGTTGCTCCACCACCTTAGGCTTTTCAAAGAATTTTTGGCTTTGATATTTTCTCTACTTTATTTTTAAAATCTGTAATTTTTACTTTTGTCTTTGCTGTTTAATATATCTTTTCTCTTTCTCCTTTATTTAGATTTATAATATTGCTGTTTTTATAACATCTGAGATCAGATATTTAGCCTTCCTTTTCAAAAATAAGTATTTTAGGTAGTAAATGTCCCTCCAAATACTGTTTTTCATTGTCCTCCACACATTTAAATATGGAAGTTTTTTCATTATCTTTCAACTCTACAACTTTTACATTTATTTCCATTATGATATCTTCAAACCCTCTTTCTTTGCTGACTTATAAAATTTCTTTATCTATTAGTAATAGAAATCATTGGAAATCTCCCACTAACATAGTGGATTTACAGATTCCTCATGCAGGTGTATCAATTTTTGTTTTACTTATTTGGACGTTATTTTGTTAGGTGCAGTTAGAACTATTATCTTTCTGCTGAACCAGACTTTCTGTTTTATGTAATTACTCTCTGTATCTGTGAAGAAAATTTTATCTCTTAAAGCCTAATATAAGTTAATATATACTAAGTTAGGGCTTCCCTTGTGGCTCAGCTGGTAAAGAATCCAGCTGCAATGCAGGAGACCTGGGTTTGATCCCTGGGTTGGGAAGATCCCCTGGAGAAGGACTCCAGTATTCTGGTCTGGAGAATTCCATGACTGTATAGTTCATGGGGTCACAAAGAGTCAGACATGACTGAGCAACGGTCACTTTCACGCTAAGTAAACAGCATATATTAATATAGCTATACCACTTTTTTCTGGTTGGTGTTCTGAGAATTATTATCATGAATGAGTACAGAATTTTATCAAATTCTTTTTCTGCATCTACTGAAATGATGAATACAGTTTGGGAATGAGGTTAAGATATTATTTAAACTTAGACTTTTTGGCATTTCTTTCTTCATCCTTTTACTTTCAACCATTCGATGTCCTTATTTTTACAAGCGTCTTTCTTTGCTAAACAACATATAGTTGGATTAAAAAAAAAATCAATCTGACACTAACAAGTTCAGTCCATTTATATTCATTTGATTCTTCATATTAGGACTTGGTTTACCATCTTCAAGCTTCCATTTCTTGCATTTTCTAAGCTCTGTGTTTTCTGTGCTTCTATGTCTATAGGTGTTTCCCCAGGCCCAATTCTTTGTCTTCCCAAATGTTTAAGTTTTCATATTTTAATTTTTTCAGTGGTGACCCCTGAAACATGATACAGCATATATATCATGAAAAAGTCTAAATAATATTTTAACCTCATTGCCAAACTATTCAATCACTACAGAAAAATTTGACTCCAATCACCTATAGGCTATTATTGTAGTCAACTATATATTATTATCTATATATTATTGTCCACTACTGTTTAAGCCATTCAGAGTATGGTTTCTAACCACAGTGGAAATAAGCTAAAAGGCAATTACAAAAAACAGAAAATGCCAACTATGTGAAATTAAACAATAAAAACAATCCATGGGTCAAGAAAAATCACAATGGAAATTAGGAAATATTTTCAAACTGACTAGCTTCTTCCGTTCCTTACCATTCTCTGGGAAATGTATGAAAAAGAAAGGTTTAAAAAAGAAGTTCTAATGATAACACAAGGTATTGGAGGCATTGATCTTACTGAATTTCTTTCACACAGGAGAAAATCAGAACATAATTGATTATTATTATATTGATTTTAGAAGATTAAACCATAAGAATAATCACTCAGAATTAGCAGAAATACACATATTTGTACATATTTATATTTATGACATTAAAATAGACCATTTAGTATCTCTGATTCAAATTTCATATTATAATATCCATTTCATTTGAAATCGGATACCAATTAAATATATGCTGGCTACTTATTCAGGACATGGAAGCAACTTAAATCTCTACCAACAGAGGAATGGATAAAGAAGATGTGGTACAAATATACAATGGAATATTACTCAGGCATAAAGAAGAAGAAAATTGGGTCATTTGTAGAGATGTAGATGGACCTAGAGATTGTCATACAGAGCAAAGTTAAGTCAGAAAGAGAAAAACAAATATATATCATATATTAACACATATATGTGGAATCTAGAAAAATGGTATGGATGATCTTATTTGAAAAACAGAAGCAGGGAAACAGATGTAGAGAAGAAATGTTTGGACATCAAAGTGGGGAAGAGGGGATGGGATAAATTGGGAGATTGGGATTGACATATATATACTGCTATGTATAAAACAGATAACTAACTAGAACCTAGTGTACAGCACAGGGAGCTCTACCTAATGCTCTCTGATGACCTACGTTAGAAGGGAATCTTTTTAAAAGAGAGTGGATATATGTATATGTATGACTGATTCACTTTGCTGCACAGCAGAAACTAATACAACATTGTAAAGCAACTATATTCCAATAAAAATTAAATAAAGGAAAATAGAAGTATATATTGGCTATTTCTAATGCCACAGTAATGAAGACAACGTGGTACTGGCATAAGTACAGATACATAGATCAGTGGAGCAGAACTGAGATTCCAGAAGTAAACGCTTACATTTGAGATTAAATGATTTTTCACAAGAGTGCCATGACAATTCAACAGGGAAATAATACTCTTTCAACACATAGTGCTGGGACAACTAAATATTCACACGCAAAAGAATGATGTTAAGACCTTTATGCCACACCATATAAAAAATTCTATCAAAATGGATAAAAGACCTAAACTATAAAACTCTTAGAAAAAAACAGACATCTTTGTGACCTTGGGTTAGGCAATAGTTTTTCAGATATGATATCAAATGCACAAGCAACAAAAGAGAAAATAAATTAGATTTCATCAAGATTAAAAACTTTTGTGCATCAAGAAAATGAAATGACAAACAACAGAATGAGAGAAAACACTTCTAAATCAAGCATCTGGCAAGGGACTTGTACCCAGAATATATAAAGAACACTTACAACTCAACAACAAAAAGACAGATACCACAATTATCTCTTGACCACGCTGTAAGCTCCCAGGAAACAGAAGGCCTATTTTATTCATCTCTTTATCTTCAGTACCTAAAAGAAAGCGCTGCATTTTCTTATCAGTAAATGAATGTCACTGGACCAAATGCAAGACTTTTCCTTAGTCACAGCCTGCATCCCTTTATCTTTCAAAAGAAAAAGCAAAGGGAAGAGATGACATTCTGTGTTTATTGGGGCTGGGGAGGAGCTGACATTGTGGACTCCCTTTCATTTTCTCACTCACCTGCCTTTGCTGAAGAGGGACGAGACAGTTTCTGGCTATAGATGTGTGCAGCACTTTGGAAAGAGGAAAAGGGGCCAATGGTGTAACTGCCTGATCGACAGCGTGGCAGGCCAGCGGGGCTTGGTACGTTCTGTGTCCCAGGATGCATGGAGAGAGGAGCACTCTCAGGGACTGTGCTCAGTAAAACTGCTGGCTGGTGAGGCATGCTGGGGATAGCTGGAGGGATCTGAGATAGACAATGGTGGCCTGGCCCTGGTGAGAGGTCAGGGGTGGTAACAATAGATGACAAGTGGGTGTTGGGAATTTTCTGCAGAAGGGTAGCAGCAGGACCAGAGAAAGAAGTAGAAGAATTGGTATAGATTAATTTAGCCTCTTTTTCTGCTGAAGTGGTAAATCCTATTAAAATAAAAACAAACAAACAAAAACAGATCATGTTAGGAAAAGCTAACACATAGTCTCTACATGTAAACATGAACATTTTTAAACACCAAACTAACCTTAGCATGAAACAGATACCATGAAAAATACATATTTTAATGAGCAGTCATCATGAACTTAATGAATTTTGCCCACTGAGACAATCTGGCATTAGAAATAGTTCATTTCTAGTCCTTGTTAAAAGCTGGCTTTGCGACTACCTCCATCAACCAGAACGGATGTTTTATAAACGTAAGGGCATCAGGACAAAGTTTCTGGTAATGAGAGCTAACTCCTCTCCCTCTGATTTTCACCCTTCTAGAAACAAGTGCTCAGAATTTGAAACATTAAGTAAGTAAAAAATTCCTTGGAAAGATGTTAATAGGTTATTGGTAGATAAAAGGAAATTCTAACAGAGAAGGAAAAACAAAGAAAAATGAGCTTTCTGGAGTAACGCTGCATGCCCTAAAATCATTTAATATCTGATGAGTTTTCTTTTTTATTAAGAGATTTATCTGAGAGTAACAAATTTATGCAGGTTTGAAGTCACTCACGAGATAATTTATCAGAGTGAATTTCTGTTGTCTGTTGCTGTTTGGGCTGCTTTATTTTCACTTCTTCCATCGTTTCAGGATGATCTGAAATAAATAAATACTGAGCTGAGGTTCTGTCACTAATCAAACACTAGAGCACCACTCTACACATAATTTTGTTTCCAGAATATAACGCAACTAGTAATCAGTGCCAAGAACTATTGCATTTCTCACTGCACTTTTCCAAGGATGGCCATGTCCATATCCCTGTTGAGTGGGACACCAAGCAAATGATTCCAAACTAGCCTAGCTAGCCCAAAGCCCAGCTCCAGCTGACCAAACCAGGGAAAGATATGGAAAGCCAGGGCAGCGATCCATGGACTGCCAACAAACTAGGACCTGCCTGGGAAAGACAGTGAGGGCGGTAAAGGGGCTCCCCCAGGTGGCGCTAGTGGCCAAGAACCCGCCTGCTAACGCGGGCCATGTAAGAGACACGGGTTTGCAAGATTTCCTGGATGAGGGCATGGCAATCCACTCCAGTATTCTTGCCTGGAGAATCCCATGGACAGAGGAGCCTGGCGGATTATGGTCCATAGGGTCACAAAGAGTCAGACACAACTGAAACGAGTTAGCACGAATGCCAGGGCAGTAAGATGCCTCTGTCAAGAATTCAAATTTGCAGAACTAAGAGACTAAACTGGTTGGTGGTACACACTGGAGCAAACAAGTCACAACACATACGGACAGGGAACTGCCAAGAGATGAAAATAACAGCCCCAGTATTTGTTGGCATGATATCTGAATATCACAACAGCTCTGTATCTTAATCTCAGTTTTCCTTGAATAAGTTGAGTGAATTTGCTTATTAATCAGCATATTCAATAAGAAAGTCATTCTAGTAACATCAATTTCCACTGTAATAAATCAGGTTTTCTTTTCCTACTACAGAATTTTGAAACAGAACAGCCAGAGCTAATCATATATACTTAGAGAAATAGTCCCAAAATCTTTTCTCAGGGCCAAGTTCATACAAACACTTAAGAAAGGCCATTTTACAGATCATCTTTCAGAATGAAAGAATAAGGACATATGAATTCTCTTCTTTCCACCACTATCAGCAGTGGTAATACTGTCACACACTTGTTGGCTCATGTTTGAAACAAGAACAAATACTATCAAATGTCATAATGTTGTTCCCTTGATTGAGGCCTTCCTACTGCCTGCCCAGAGTTAATCTTCATTGGAATTGCTAGGTATAAATGTTACAGTAAGTCTCCTACAGACAAACCTTCAAGTTGCAAACTTTCAAAGATGCGAACATGCCCCTGTATGCCAGCTGCTGTACAGTTGTTTAGTTGCTAAGTCATGGCCAACTCTTTCGAGACCCCATGGCCTGTAGTCTGCCAGGCTCCTCTGTCCATGAGATTTCCCTGGCAAGAGTCCTGGAGTGGTTTGCCATTTCCTATTCCAGGGGATCTTCCCGACCCAGAGATCCAGCCTGCATTTCCTGCATTGTCAAGCGGACTCTTTACCACTGAGTCACCAAGGAAGCCCTGTTGTACAGTACTGTGCTTTTTCAAGGCACTGAACTATAAGATTAGAAATGCTTTATTTTTTGTGTTTGTTTTCTATGTGTTATTTGTGTGAAAAGTATTATAAACCTATTATGGTACTTAGTTGGGAACCTAGGCTAACTTTGTTGGACTTACAAATAAAATTGGACTTATGAACACGCTCTCAGAATGGAATTCATTTGTTATGTAGGGGACTTACTGTATTACATAAAGGTAGTCCTTAACACATGAACCCCAGAATCTCTGAGGATCCACCTGTACAAACAGGTGCTGCTAGTATCTGTTGTCAGGGCTTCCCCAACAGTGCCAGGGGAGAAGTTACTATCTGAATGCCAAGCTAGGACCTCACCTCCCTAGGTTAGTACACAGTTCCCCTTCCGTTACAAAAACTCCTCAGTCTCCCTTTCCTAACACTGTCATAGGATCTTTTCAGAGATTCTATCAACCTTCTTCCTGAATTTACTCATACGACTTCATCAAGCAGACAATAAATATTATAAAGTCAAGAACTGTGACGGTCCTGGTTCCCGCTCTCTCTAGCAACTACTATTATCATAACGTCTGACACTTAATAGGTGTCTATTTAAAAATATGTAAAAGGAATGAATGAAAACATGAATAAACTAGCTTTAGAACTTAGATTTAGGAAAGCTCAAAGAAGAGGGTGGACTCAGAAGGATTTTTGCTAATATAATACTTCAATTATACAGTGAGCTAGACAGGCTTTTAGACTAGCCCCTGCAGCTAATCAGTTTTGAAAACATTAACACTGCTTCCTCAGGAAAACGTACCCTACATTTTAGATGATCAATTGTCTTGGCTCTTTCCACATTAGGCTATGATCACCTTAAGAGTAGCAAAGAAGTCTACATCTCTGAATCTAGTGGTTAGCATACTACAAAATTAGTATATTGATTATCTGTGTCTTATGCTCCCATCTAGATTTTAAATGCATCTTATACTTGAAGCACAAGCTTTGTTTATAACTGAGTGTTGCTGTTATTTTTTTTTAGATCATATGACATGGGCTGGATAGTTTGGTCCACGTCAGTTTCAAAATCCCCAATCCTGGAGTTCCCCAGCAGTGAGAAATTTTTGAAATGTTGTGGGAACACTGGGTTATCACAATGACTGAAGGAAGACAGTAGCATTTAGGGCTTGTGACTAAGGATATGAGACATCCCACCAGGTATGTGGGAATAATCCCGCACAACAAAGAATTCTCATACCCCAAATGCAAATGGTGATAAGCTGGAGGAAGCAAAAGAAACGTAAGGAGAGTGAGAAGTAATCATCAGGAGAAGCAGAAGAACGGAGATTAAGAGCACAAGCTCTGAGTCAGGAAGACTAAAGTTTGGATTCCTGCTCCACTGGACAGTGCTGGGCGCCCCTGAGCAAGTCACTCCACCTCTTTCAGCTCTGTTTCCTCATCCGTAGAGAAGTTTTATAATAGCACCTACTCCATAAAAAATAAGATCATGTCCAATAAACAGTAACATGAGTTCTCACAAAATGTTAGCTGTTATTAGCTTGTCTTGAACTCTCTACTGTTAATTTTCATAGGAAAAAAAAAGTTTGAACATAACCCTCTTCCACTTTTAGGACAAAAACACACGGCTTCCTCACTCTCCCACCCCCACAACTACAAAATTCCACCACCTTGGAGTCTATTAGTGCTTAGCAACATATTATTTTTGGTTCTCCTCTGCACGTCTCACTTTTTCACTTGTTCTTCTTATTTTTCATTAATTAACCAACATACTTACCACCCTTTGCCCCGCTATCAGAAAAACTGTTGCTGTTTTTGGAACTTTTTGAGTGCGTCCCCAGGAAGACACTCGCAGACTTGTTTTTTTGGGTATAAAAAGTCAACACCTCCTCCAGTTCAGCCTCACTGAAATGGGGAGAAAAAGGATGGTCAGAACAGGAAGCTCTTCTGGAAAATCTTTCCACCAGACTTTATTATGGAAATGGAGTAAGCTGAAGAAGGGGGAAATGAAAAGCACAAGCTGAAAACTCCCTATTAATAGGTAGTTAAAACGGAAAATAAATGAAGTAGTCAGAAAATTTTAAAGCACAACAAGGTTTTATTTATTCCACAGTGAATTTTCTAGATCTGCACTGTCCAATACGGTAGCCACTAGTCACATGTGACTATTTATATTTAAATGAATTAAAATTAAAGATCCATTTCCTTGGTTACATAGCCACATTTCAAGTAGTCAGTAGCTACAATACAGAAAGTTCTACGTTCTAAATCAGGGGTCAACCAGGAACCGACTGTGGGCCACAACTGATCAGCAGTCTGTTCCTGCATGGCTCCCAGCTAAGAATGGTTTATAAATTTTTTAAAGAAGACTATGCTATAAAGACCACGTGGAGTTCACTAAGTCTGAAATATTTATTATGTGGAGCTTGACAGTTTGTCCACCTACCACTTCTAGATAATTGGAGTATATTCACTAAAGGAGTCACTTTGTCATAAATAAGGAGATTCACTAGGGTATCCAGGGAAGATTTCCCTTACCATCTATACAATGGAGATTGAAACAGTCTCTAGGTAACTTCAAATATAGAAATTATATGCATTTTTTATGAACACCCACAAAATGAAAAGCATAAGGAAATAGAAGAGGGCCTGTTTACTAGAACTCTTGCAGTAAACATATCATGTCTGGGTTTTTTAACACCTGTAGCAGCTCCTCAATGGCCTTTGCATTTTTTTCACAGAGCCTGTCAATGTTCCAGATAAGTGACCTTCAAATAAGCAAAATACTCCTGCATCATTACAAAGAACCTATATCCCAGCTTCAGAATACACTGCAATGACAATCCCAGAAACTGCTTCTGTGAATCTCAGGGTAAACTCCAAGGTCTCCAAAGCAGCAAAGAGCCACCAGAAAGCAACTCGAGAAACCACAAAGATCTAAAGCTGAGGGTGCAAACAGACGAGCGCCTCTGCCTGTCAGTGTGTTTCATTTGGCCCTTCCCAGAAAAGGGAAAGACCGAGGTGGGCCAAGATATCAACTGCTCTATACCTCCTGTCTTACTCTCTGCTCATTTTATAACATGTTTTCCTGCCTACTCCTGCGGGTAAACTGAATTTGCCAACGCTGACACACACAGGTATCCATGTCCCACCTCAAATGTAATAAAAGAACTGATGCTACTGCATATTTCCAACCATCAGCACAACCCACCATCAGTAGTAAATATGTTCTAAAATACTTTATCTCCAAGTCAACATCACTGGTTAACAGTACATATAATTAATTTTTAGCAGCCAAATAGGCCTGGTAGGGGAAACACTCTTCACTTCCTAAAAGGTTGCTTTTTAGTTTCTTTTTTTTATATTTCAGAGATTTTGAAGATGTCTAGGAAGAACTAGAAATTAATGTTTTAACTTTAAAAGCAGCGCCACTTTCTGAACATAATCCAGCCTTTCTTCTTTGCTATTTGCACAATGGTGAGGTAAGAAACTACTTCTTGCTTTGTTTCTATACTTGCTTTATCAACCGTATTCCTCAAGACCTAAGAATGTCAACAAAATAACATTACACAATTATGAACTCCTATAAAATGATGTTTGTTTGTTGTACGTTTAAGCACATGATCCTGGGGCTATAATTAGCTGCATACAGAGTATTACACACAGATCACACTATGTTGGTGGTTGATAAATCACCACCTGACTTAACGTCACAAATCAACAAAGAGTTGATTTTCTACTGCTTTTCTCCCCACTGGGACTTTGACGACTGAAGACTAACTAAGGCAGATTTACACATATTTTATGCTTTATTTTAGTAGTTTTGTCCAGCCCTCTACTTAAGAAAAAGGACAGGTCTTATAAAATTAAAAATTAAATGCCTTTATTACTTCTTCCTTTGCAAACACACTGTAAATGGACAAAGTGGCCTGGCTAATTTGTATTAAGATAGAGAGCTGAATGTTGATATTTTCCATCCCTAAAGGCTAACCTTAAGCATGAAGGACTTGTTTTATTTTATATAAATTAGGCATAACCCTCATAGTACTGAACAACTGCCAACTCCTCAACCCACTCAATGTAGGCAAAATGTGGTCATCTCCACTGCATCAGTAGGGCAGGAATAAATTCAGATCCAGTAAACACTAGAAGCCTCTAACTTCAAATTTCCAAAGTGCTCCCTCAGCACTTTAAGTGGTGTGTACTTTGAAGGCTGTCTAGAAATATAGCCCAGATGCCCAGCAGCAGTGTTTTGATAACTGAAACCATGACAACTGCCAATAACTGGCTGAGATATGGAGACACAAAGACTATGAACCCTTTTTCTCTTCTTATAAGTGACTGTACTCACATCCACGTTAGAAACAAGAGAATACTGGGAATTCAATGGGGCAGTGTGGAAGACAGAATAAGATTCTAGTTTATTAGTGGAGAATGTCTTCTACCTTGCTTGTCTGATGAACTCCTGAAAGTTTTCCGAATTCACCCCATCTTCCTCTTCTTCCTCAAGTTTCTTCTTTGATTTCTTTTCAGCCATTTGTTCTGTTTCCTATCCAGCCCCCAATCCCAAAGAAAAACAAGATAAAACTGACTCCTGATAAATGCATAATTCATCATCTGGTTTCATTATCACTGGGTCAATTTGTCTTTATAGAAAAGACATCCACTTCTTCAATGTCCTTTGGCCACCTATAAACTTGGTATATTATTTTCTGCCATCATTTCATGAAACATTTTAAAGTTTCCAACTCAGAGTTGCAGAATAAACATAAATTTTTATCATGTTTTTACTTATATACTCAGGTAGCCCTGTGAAAAAAAAAGACCTTGTTGATGTCTGTGGTCACACTTGAAGCATGACAATAGAGACACTGTTATTTTGTTACAATTAGGAGGAGGAAAGCTCAGACTTGGAAGACACTTCTATAGCAGCATCCAAATTGCATAAATTCTTCACTTACATAAGACAAAATTCTCAACAGAGCTAGAGTAGCTATGCAGCTATGGATTTGTTGTGTTGATCTTGTACTGACCATTCCACACATTCCACAAAAGCTATTTACATTTCCAGGACTCAGATTTCCTCTCTGAAAAATGGGCACACTCCCAGCTCCTCCCACTCCAAAATGACATTTCTAAAGTATTCTAAGACCCTTGGATAAAAGATGCTTTGCCAACTAGTTTCACTAAATAGTCAATTTTCTGGGCTTGGTTGTAAAACGAAGTCACTATCTAAAACGTTCTAGAGAACAAAGTATAACTCTCTCAGGAAACAAGACTGTGTCATTCCATTAAATCCACAGTTCAAATTTGTTCTCATATAGTCAGTTCACCACTGTCTCCAGGCACAGTAATGACAATGCAAATTCACACAGCCCAGGATTCATCTCAGATACAACAGCACTCAAAAGGAATATGCTTCTGCATGAGAGTGAACTATGGCCTCTGGGCCTTCACAAGTAATAAGTAGCTTTTCAGACGAGCTGAGTTAAGGAGTGAGGTCTAACTCCCCATAACCGTCATACACAGCACACAATGATGCTAGAAGGGAAAAAGATCCTCTTCACCCAGCTGGACAGAGGCTTCTAGCCTGTTTCTGACAGTGGGTGGTGATCCAAAGCACAGGACTAACGGATGAACCACCTACCTTGTTGTACACAGAGATAAAGTCACCCAGCTGGTGGGCCAGGATTCTTCTGCGTTCCAGAAGTGCCAGTCTCCGACTGGGTAATACCATCCTCAGTGAGTGCTGGAGGTTACTTGATGCTCGCTTGAGGAAACGAACCACTAGCTCCTATAAATTAGAGAGCCATTGGGGAGAAAAAGAAGAGATTGTGCTAAGCAACAGAAGACAAGCTACAAGGGGATTATACAATAGAGAGCTAAGAAGAAGTATACTACACTCTTCAACAAATAAGACCCAGAGCAAACATATTAGGTATAACAAGAATACAGCCAGACAAGAACAAAACAAAACAAAACAAAACAAATGTAGCATCTTCCCTTAATAAGCTGACAATAAGAAAATAAAAATCAAGTCTGTATGCAAATATCTATGTAATAAAGTAATAGCTGTAAAAGTACCACTACTCATATATACAAAGTACTACAATAATCCAAACCGCAGCCATCACTTCTAATAGGGTGATCAGAGAAAAGTGCTTAGGAAAAGACAAAGGTAGCAGAAACTAAAACCTTGGAAGCACAGGAAGTCATCAAAGACGAGAAGGGAGAGAAGGAATACAGAAATACTGACACTTTGAGGTAGGAAAGAGGAGGAAGAATCAGAAAACAAACAATCAGCAACAACAAACCATGACAGAAGTATTAGAAATGCACGAAGAAATCCAGGAGAAAACAGTGTTATGGAAGCCAAGGCAGGAAGGTACCCATGTCACAAGCTTCCAAGAGGCTGAGTTGAGAAATGACCACAACTACTTTCAGCACAGTAAAGGGAATGGAACAAAGAGGTTAAGGAATGAATGGATAATGAAGGATAAACGTGAAGAGGAGAAACTCCTGACTTAAAACGTTTAGTGACAAACTGAAAGAATTGTTACTAAGCTTGAAAGGCAATAGCTTTTTATTTATTGATTTTTTCTTCCCCAAGAATAAGCATGCTTTTAGAGTTGTGTGTTGGCATGGGGAGCACAGTGAAAAGTCATTAAGGGGTAGAAGAGATACACCTCATTTGAGATGGGGCAAAGGATTTTGAAATCTGAATAGCAATCAGATCATTCAACTTGGATCAGAGAAGGCAATTCTACACCCACCTTCCTCATAAACAAGACCACTGCCACAATCACCAGGTAATGGGTGAGGTTTTGCTGTCTAGATAGATTTTCATTTGGGAATGCACAGAATTGATACTAAGTTCTGCAGTGATAATCCTAAATATTCCTATTAAAAGCCCCATTGAAATCCTGGGTGAATTCTAAGCCAGCAGCTGCAATGGTTATTCTCTTCTGAGCTATTTTTCTTTTCTTCTTGAATTTGATTTTGGTTCATTGTTCTTTCGTGCCAATTTACTCCAACATAAAGAAATAGTCTCATTACCAGAGGGTTGGATTTCATAGTTCCACTCTGTTGTCTTTACTATAGGGTGGTTTAAGCTGCTATACTAAAACATTATTTTTTCACAGTGGAGCAGACAAACTGACTCTCAAAAAGGCAGTTTCAATTTTCCACTTGGAAAGAGCAGAGCTAACATTTTCCACTGATGGTTGAAGAATTATTCACAACACACAAGGTTTTATCTCTGGGTTGCATTGGCTACTTTAAATTCACGAGTTGTTTTCTGGGATATCCATCATGTTTTTATAATAAGCCCAGCATACTGTATGCCTCTCATATGCGGAGAACTGAAAATTACAGTAGGGTCACCGTGAGCTGGCCAAAGGAGGCAGCTTTCTCAGACTTAGAGGTCCCTCTCCTTTCAGTGACAGATCTCTGTGGTAAAAAAGTAAAGAATGGCTGTGGCTTCTTCTATAAGCACTGACCTTTCCAAAGAGCTTGAGGCTTCCTGTCATTCTGATCCAAAAAGGAAAACCTTGCTAGAATATTAAATTTTAGGCAGGTTCGAATGACTTATGTATAGTAAAAATCATTACACAAGTTTGTTTTCAGTAATCTAAGAACTTTATAAAGTAACAACTAGTAAAGAAAAAAAAAGTTTAACTGGAGGATGGTACATTCTCAGAGGGCCTGTGATAAAGTGTTGACTTTGAAAGAGGTAACTCCACCCCTTAGGGTAGAAATCAAATGCCTTCCGATCCATGGAAACAGTGCAAAAGGAAATCATGCACAACTGTAACACCTGAGTCTAAGTTCCAGGTTCACCACATACGAGCTACAGGACAACAGGAAATCATGCACAACTGTAACACCTGAGTCTAAGTTCCAGGTTCACCACATACGAGCTACAGGACAACAGGAAATCATGCACAACTGTAATACCTGAGTCTAAGTTCCAGGTTCACCACATACGAGCTACAGGACAACAGGAAATCATGCACAACTGTAATACCTGAGTCTAAGTTCCAGGTTCACCACATACGAGCTACAGGACAACAGGCAGGCCCCCCTTCTCTAGGTCTTTGTTTCCTCATCCGCAAAATGGGGATGACAGTGTTTATCTTAAAGAGTTAATACAATGTGAAGCTGCTTGGGAAAGGACCCTGAAAATTGTTATCCTCTTCTAGGGCTTTGCATAGGCCTGACGTCTAATGAGGACTCAGTTTCCATTTTCAGAATGAAGAAAACGGACACCTCAACGCATATTGCTCCAGATTCAAGATTTAATTCATAGTAAAGTAAGAGAAATCTATAAGCTACACCGTGGAAGGATTCCTTCTCCAGAAGTATACTGTTCTGTACCTTAGTATAGGGAACCAAGAAAGAAAGGAATAAAGAAAGAAAGAGGGAGGTAAGGGAGAAAGAGAGGGAAGGAATAGAGAGAAAGAAAAAAGGGGAAACTAAAAAGGTTCCAACAAGAAGAACCTCACCATCTGTTCATCCTCTTTGGCAGCCCAGCTGGCACTGAACGTTTGACTTCCACTGTCTTTCATCAGGCGGATTTGAACATGCTGGAGATAGGCAGAGAATGCTATTCGGGCCTGCACTTTGCTACAGAAATCCAAAACAACACACCGTTATGAGACAGAATGGTGCACCAACCAAATGCGTGCTTGCCTTTCTCAATGTGGCCTTTGAGGATCCTTCTATTAGGATGGCTACGAAAAATGAAGCCCATCATACAGTCACTGAATAAAGATTCCTTCTACCCAGCACATGAGATTTCTGCTTTTTCTATTTAAAGAATGAGAGATGAAGAATTCTACTTATTTTCTCATTATTGCCACATGGGGGAAAAAAAATCAAACAAGAAAAGAGATTCATCTTTTCTACTCTTATCTCTTTGAACTTTTAAACAACTTTCTTGAGGAAATGGACAGGAAAGTACTGACTTTTCGTAAGAACCTTTGTATTGATACAGAAAGGCTTTTCTGCCTCTGTGCTTATGTGTGTCCCGTCACTTTTGTCATGTCCGACTCTATGTGACCCCATGGGCTGTAGCCCGCCAGGCTCCTCTGTTCATGGGATTCTCCAGACAAGAACACTGGAGTGGGTTGCCACGCCCTCCTCCAGGGGGTCTTCCCAACCCAGGGATCCAACCTGCGTCTCTTACGTATCATGCACTGGCAGGCAGCTTCTTTACCACTAGTGCCATGGACCCTTTCAGTTCAGTTCAGTTCAGTTACTACAAAAGGATGGCTTTTGTTATGGCAACTGATTCTGGGTGTGCGAAATCCTCCAAAGCTGCAAAGAGATAAATCTTACGAAGGAACTTTTGAGACCAAATTTTAAGGTCAGGCTTTTTTCTCAACTGCAAGACGGGAGTGGCTGGAGCCCAGAACAAATGAGCGAGATCCAACAGAGTCTGGTGCAGAGGCACTGATGGGCT
This sequence comes from Bos grunniens, assembly GCF_055505025.1. Lineage (NCBI taxonomy): Eukaryota > Metazoa > Chordata > Mammalia > Artiodactyla > Bovidae > Bos > Bos grunniens. The sequence continues at coordinate 16,249,082 of NC_141174.1, forward strand.
AGGACGAGCCCAGATGTTTGGTGGGAAAAAGACACGTGTGCATTCAGTACAGAGCACCTCAGCGACAACGCTGAAGAACCCCGCTGACTTCCGCTGGGGCCCTAGGCAGGCAACAAGGGAATTTGACCAAGCTAGCCTTCAGCAGACAGAAGTACCAAGAAACCACTGGTGACTTTCACTTCAGCTGCGAACTGCGGGAGATCTGTTTTCCTTCAGGAGAGCTTTTGGTTACTTCAGCTGCTCGGCCTTCTGACATACTAGCCAAAAGTACGTCAGTGAGGATTAGAGCCCAACACAAGCTCTGTTTACACTTTTCACACATGCCGTCACTGAATGCTCTCTACTCACTGTTCCCCAAGGTCAGGACGAAGGACTGGTCCAGAGTAAACTGGAAATCCTAGAGGGTCTCTGTCTAGCTTCTGTGTGTGTCGGAAGGGACAGAGGTAGATCTGCCTTTCAAGCAGATCTTGTGTTTGTGAAACACAAAGCTGCACCTTTGTCACTAGTAAGAGCAGCGTAGGGGAGCACAATATGATTTTGAAATGTGTATTTTCAAACGTTTCTCATCAAGGCCACACTTAAAATCCTTGTTCTGGAGACCATATATCACTTTCCTCTCAACCATTCCCATAAGCTTTCCCTCCAACAAATTATTTTCAAGTCAAAGTGAAGGGGAAAAAAAAAAAAAAAAAAAAAAACCTCTCCACTTTGGCCAACAAATTCACTTGCAATATAATGAGCTACAAGTGTCATGTTTCAGATACCTGCAAATGTAGCAACATACCCAATTTTATCGATTATTCCTCTAATATTAAAATACAGAAGTCTTTGGATAAAGGAATTATTGCTTGGAAGTTGAGATTTCAATCATTATTTTGTGGCATATCATTGTTGTAAATCAAATGAACAAGTATTGAGTTTTCCATTTCTAAAAACCCCACTAAGAGAACTTCCATGGGGTCACAAAAGAGTTGGTGATGACTTCGTAGCTAAACAACAACAACAAACCTTACTACAGAGATCTGTGAGATGTTAATCCTGAGGTTGTGCCCTAAGGTGTTGGAGATACTGGTCAGCTAGAAATCTGCAACAAACAAGCCAAAATGCTAGAATGATTTACACTGGAGAAATCTATTTTTAAAACATAAAAGCCTTTGTAGATCCTCAGGATACAAAATATACAACTAGTGGGCTGGGGCTTGGAGTCTTGAAGCCTTGCCACGGACCACCCCTCAGATCCCTCAGTAGCCGCTGAGATATCCCATACAATGAGAGGCAGCTCAGGGGAACAGAATTTGAAAACCACTGATTTATACGAACACACCCTGCAATTATAACAGCTTACTCATTGAAAGTGAGATGTGTGAGATTTAGGAGTAACTAATTTATTTCTACAACATCTAAGTAGAATGTTACTGCTGAAAAGGACCTTAGAATATAATTCAGTGGTTTTGAAATGTTCCATTTCATTCAGTGGATTCTTCTTTCCCCTCTAGAGAGCCCAGTCTGAAAAACCTGTCCATGTCTAACCTGATCACGTGGCCTAATGGAAAAGAAAACTGAGACACGCTGACTTGCCCGTGATCACACAGTCAGCTGGTAAGCAATGAAAAGTCACAGCCAAGTCTTCTGACAGAGCTCAGTGTGCTCCCCACTAACGGAGCCGTGCTCATTCTCCACGCACCACTCCAAACCTCAACCTACCCTCCAACCCCCTAAACACCAACAGCACCCTCCAGCCTTGCGCTTTAAGAAGTGACCTCCAGCTTAGAAAATAAAGGCCACTGTGCCTGAACACTTACACTTCCTGACTCTTTAACTTCTAATCATTGCATTCAACCCACAGTGCTTTAGGGGCTTCCCAGGCAGCTCAGTGGTAAAGAATCTGCCTCCCAGTGCAAAGGAAATTAGAGACGGGGGTTCAATCCCTGGATCAGGAAGATCCCCTGGGGTAGGAAATGGCAACCCACTCCAGTATTTTTGCCTGTACAATTCCATGGACAAAGGAGCCTGGTGGGCTGCAGTCCATGGGGTCACAAAGAGTTGGACATGACTGGGCATGGTCGCACGCCTAGTACTTTCTTTCTGACTTAAGATGGCGAGGCACCCCTCCACTGGCCTCTTTATACCTTCCTATACGACAATATATCCATTCCTGTATGTATCTTTAATTCTTTTACCATCAAATCCTCCCCCTAATCTATAAATCAGCTCCAGAATCCCTATCTTAAGAAATCTTTTTTCTCTTAGCCTGCTCTCTGATGAGTTCTCACCTTCCTTTCATTCATTGTCAAACCCTCTGAAAAAGCCATTTCACACTTGCTTTCCTATTTACTCAGCTCAGTTTCTCTTCTATCCACAAAGTCCACACCCATGTCATAAATGCAAGAGACTGTTCAGAGGCCTCATTCTAAACTGGGCTGCCCGAGGCACTCACTCTTTAGCTTGAAACTCTCTTCTTGTAGCTTACCACCCTGTCTCCTCCCACTTTTATAGCCATCTCTCTAACTGCTATTTCCTGATCTCTTACTATAGAATGTTGGTTTTCTCCAGGCCTCAATTCTCTTCCTTTTCTCATTGTCCATGTTTACCGAACTAAACTGAAATAAACAAGTTCATCCACTCTGAAGCTGTACAGTCCTATTCAACTCCGACTTACAAAGCTGTATTTTCACCTATCTACTGAACATTTTCACCCTAGAGCTCTTCCACCTCACTGTGTCCCAAACAAAACACATTATTTTTATCATGAAACAAACTCCTGTGCTCCTTATATTGACTGGCTGCAATATCACGTGACCAAATTTGCAAAAATATAGGCTCTGTGGGGTTCTTACATCCACAAAGACCAAGCCCTAGCAACTTTAACTTGCAAATTTCATTAACTCCATCCCATCCTCTTCACTCCTATAGCCATTGCTCTGATAGGGCCTTCATCTTCCCGGCTCTGGGCTACTTGAACAGCCCCTAACTCAGTGCTCTACCCTTTGTCGCTGTTCAGTCGTGTCTGACTCTTTCCGACCCCATGGACTGCAGCACACCAGGCTTCCCTGTCCTTCATCATCTCCCAGAGCTTGCTGAAACTTATGTCTATTGAGCTGGTGATGCCATCCAACCATCTCATCCTCTGTCATCCCCTTCTCCTCCTGCCTTCGATCTTTACCCTTACTTCTCCTCTTATCAATCACTATCCCACAATGCGACCAGAATTTACTTCCTAAATCAAGATCTGACCATATCACTCATCTGCTTAAAAATTATCTAGAAAAAAGTCCAGGCTCCTCTATGGCCCTTTATGATCAAATGACATCCAATTTTTTAGTCTCACTTCTTACCACACCCTTTTCTCCACATAACTCCACACCACTAATCTATATTCCTCAGACTTGCCAAGCTCATTTCAATTGCAGGGTTTTTATACTTGCTGCTCTGCCTGGAATATTCTGCCACCTAATATTCACATGATTTACTCCTCCTCATCATTCAGGACTGATGAAATGAAAATGAAAAATGGCTATAAAGCCACTAGCACAATACCCTGGTGCACAGTACAAATGACCTGCTTTCGGTTTTACCAGAATAATTAGGAAAGATACATACCTAAGATTGCCATTATCTTGCAGGATCTGCATCAGGTTAAATTTAGGCTCTGGCTCCTGAGTTTCAATTTTGCAGCATTGTTCACCTTTGTTATTCCACTCAGGAACCTTCATGGCATTTTCTTTGGGTGAATTTTCTATCATAACAGTCAGTGAGGGTGTGTATTTGGCTTGATTTTCTCCAAGGGACCCTGCAGACTCCTCCTGGTAAGCTTCCTGTTCTTCATCTTCATTGTCTAATGCAACTTCTTCCTCTTCTTCACTCTCTGTCTCAGTTTTAACATTCATTTCAGCTGGTTGGGTAATCACTAAATGCGAAGAATCACTAATGTTGCTGAAAAAAGGATTAAATTTTCCTCTCTCCCAATACCTTCCTTTTATCCTTTTAGTAAAAACCCATTTCTAAATCGGATGGCAAATAATGCACCATGTTAACAGCACACACACGCCCCTCTCCAATCTTATACCTTCTAAAAACCTACTAATGATCTTCATTAGAGACGATGCTTCTCATCACAATACCAATGGCTGTCTCACATCTCTAGGCAGAAAACTTTTTAGCGATCCCAACAGTGTGTTAAAAGTTTCTAGAGGGATGCTTTTCATGGAGGTACACAGAGCAGGGGGATATCTTTCCACCCTTTGTTTATCCATTCTCCTTCTCCTTCACGGCTTTGGCAGGTCTTTGAAGACAAGGGCCACGGCTTTTTTTATCTGTCAGTAAAACTGCAGTGACTAATGTGGCTGACACAGGCACTCAACAAACAAAAGGAGGAGGGAGAAAGAGAAGTCAATTTGTCAGTGACAAATAGATCTATAACATGGGAGATTCTGGGAGAGAAAGAAATTCCCCCTTTTCTGTTTGTGTTTAAAATACTTACACCGTTCAGCAAATGCCAAAGGATAAATTGGACTTCATACCTAATCATGAAAACTCCAAATAAGAATGCTCGGGGGTTCCACTGAACTTAAGCTAAGTATCAGGTAGCAAAATGATGCTGGAATAAGAGCAAAAGCCCACATGTGTGTGCTTCAGATAGTCTTCAACACAAATATTATAGAATGGAAGAATGATTTTTTTGAAATGAGTTTCAGAGGAAAAGAGTATATATATCAAAAAAAAAAAGTAAGCGTATGTGATCAGGGAAGTCCTGATTCATTAAGTACTAGTTAAGAAGCTGATTGCATCAGTCTGACAGGACACAGATATTGGAGCTTGGTGAAGGCTCCCCGGCAGGTACCTGGGTATTTTGGCCTCATTGCCCTTAATCTGCCACTCCGTCGTCTACGTTTTCGCACCTCCAGAGACAGGAGCTTCCTCTCATAGAGAGCAGCGTGCAGCTTGGCCCTTGAATTCATACTCTCTACCTTCAGTTCTGGTGCTCCATCAATCGCCATCCTGTGAGGAAAAAACATGGCAGCTAGAACTTTCAGAAGTTCTTTTATTCAAGACTAAGCTTGATAGAACTCTGTCATGATGTCAGATCAGGCATGGTTACTCTCGTGAGTTCTGAAATGTCTGGCCAATAAATGGGAATATTGGAATCTACGTTAAAATTTCACTAATGGCCTATCTGAATTTGTTAAATGTTGTGAACAAAAATATGCCTGAAGACAATGGTTAAGCATTTTTATCTATCCAACAATACGGGCTGACTATTCAGTGCAGAGACCATAAAGTGCTACCAACTCCCAAGCCTAGAATGACTTGAGATACTGGCAACACTTCAGTTCTTAAGCTGAGGGACGGCCAGAGGTGTACTTATTATTTATTCATTATAACTTAGAATGATACAAACATTCTTTTGAAGTAGGCAGTATTTAATGAATACAGATTTAGCAGCTGTTGAGGAAAGAGCTGATAATCTGTGATGAGAGCAGGACAGACCTGAATGAGACTCATGGGCAGAGAGCGTCCTTGTGAAAAGTCACTATGATCTTGGGACGCGTTAAGTCTCAAGCACTCCAACAGGAGGGACGTCTCCCTCGGAGCACACTGAGTTAGAGGAGGAGCTGGGGAGAGGTGGCAGGGACTCCCCCGGTGTTGAGCACAGGTCAGGAGTTAGGGTGAGAGGCACAGACAAGGGAAGGCAACAGATGGGGGACAATGCCAAATTCAATCAGGTCATGGATGGGGAGAGGGACAGCCACAGCTACACTAGGCATCAGAAAAATCATAAAATTAGGGAAGTGACAGGCATCATCAGCCCTCCACACAAGGACTGGGCAGAGTATAGGACAGGCAGAGAAATCCAGGTCACCAAAGAGAGACAGGGTTCTTGGGTCACCAAGTCAGAAAAGATGTATCCACATTAGTGTTGGAAAGCAGGCAGCCAATGCTGTGCACCCAGAACTCAAGATCTAACTGGTTGGCTCTGAACTCTCTCTCTTGTGAACTCTTTAGAACGGGGCTCTCCAATCTCGGGGATCTAATGCCTGATGATCTGGGGTGGGGCCCACATAATAACAATAGAAACAAAGTGCACAATCAATGCAATGCACCAGAATCATCCCCAAACAATCCCCTCTACCCCACCTACGGAAAAATCACCTTCCCCAAAACCCGCCCCGGTACCAAAAGGTTGAGGACCACTTTGAGGTCATAATTCATCGTCATTCCCCTAGGAGTTTTCAGTCCCTGAGTATGATAGAAAGGCTGTGTCTTCTGGTCTATTTAAGACTTCTAGGGATTTCTGGTTGGATAGTCTGGACATAAATATTTTGAAGGCCTCCTCTCTAGAGCAGGACATTGAGCTAAGAACTGGAAATGTCCTGACACCGGGGGCAGAAAAGGGAAGCAAATTAATAAACTTTTAAAAATTGTTCAACCCCAGTTTATCATAATCTCAACAACTGAATGTTAGCCCCCCACACACAGTTGTGAAAATGGTTTTAGATAATTAAATAATAAAGAAAATAAAACAAATCTGATGTTTAAAATAACAACTATAAGCTTCTAAGGAACCCTGAACAGACATACAACTCACCACTATTACAAGGCATGGCAGTAGGGAGCGCTAGGGGAGGAGACAGAACTGTGTGTATAGTTCTCTGAGGGCAAGGCCCGCGCTTGTCTTTTCTCACTGGTCAGTGACACTTCTGAGACTGCTCAGCATACACCCAACATACTATAAATACTTCTGATTTAATAAACAATTGAACTCCTTATAAATAAATTGTAATAGCTTTTATCTACATGTATTTCCTTTTATCTTTCTAACATTTTATGAAATATTTAAATAGAATTATACAGTGAACATCTGTATACCCACTGGCCAGTTTCTACAATGAATATTTTACTATATTTATTTCATCACATATATATTTAATCTTCTCTTTTTCTATCCAAATACCAATCCACTTAATTTTTTAAGCATTTCAAAGTTGCACAAAGACATCAATGCACTTCACTCCTAAACACTTAACTGATGAAATTATTGGGATCTAGAGGTCAATATTTGCTTTATAGGGCTTTGAACTTTTTTCCCTTCTCTTTTCTGTAACCTAAAAATAATATACAGTGAAATACCCAAATATTAAATGTCTATATGTCCATTTGATAAGACCTAGAGCTATGCAACCCAAATTCTAACATTCTACCTCCTCAGAAAGTCCTCACATCCCTTCCTAGTAAACCCCTCCCTCATACTCCTCAAGGAAACTGTTCTGAATTTTTTCATCACGTTTTGGATTTACCTGTCCTACAACTTCATAAAAATAGAATAATATAGTATGAACTCATTTATTAGCATATTTTTGAGATGGATCAAAACTATGGCTTGCCTAATAATTTTCTTAAAAGTGTTTTTAATAAACAAAATTTTTATTATTGAGGAAATTTAACTTATCATTTTTTTCCTTTTTGCTTACTGCTTTCTGTGTCATATCTAAAAACTTCTGCCAAGCCCAAAGTTACAAAGATAATTTCACTCACAAAGTTTTATAGCAATATTTTTTATGTCTATGTCTATGAATCACCTATAATTTTTGTGGGCAATAGAGGTTGAGGTTCATTTTTTAAAATACAATATCCAGTTTCACCCCCATCTGTTAAAAAGTTTCCAAGTTTCCTTTCCCCATTGGATTACGTTAGGCCTCTTGTTTAAAGTCATAAGGGCCCATTTCTGGGCTTTTTATTCTGTTTCACTGATAAATTTGTAAGTTTTCATTACTACAGCATAATATTCCTTTAAGTCAGGTACTTTAGGTCTTTTTCAAGATTACTTTGGATATTCTAACTCCTCTGCATTTTTAAATACACTGAAAAAAAAAAAAAAAAAAAACGGTCAATTTCCACCAAAAAATTGCTACAATATTCTTTAGATCATTTTGTGGAGAATGAATGCTTACAATATTAAGTTTTCTAAACCATGAACATGACATATCACTGTACTTATTTAGATCTTCTTTAGTCTCTTTAAGTAACATTCCGGAGTTTTTAATATATAGATAGTAAGCATAGTTGTAAAATTTATCCCTAAGAATTTTGACCTTATATGCCAAGACCTTGCTAAGAGCACTTGTAAGTTCTTATAATCATTCTGTATATGCCTTAGAATTTTCTACTAACCTGATCATGTCATCTAAGAGGAAAGATTTTAACCTCTTCGTTTCTAATCTGTATACCTCTTATTTCTTTTTCTATCCCTCGTTTTACTGTACTGTTTAGGAACTCTACCATAAAGGAAATACAAGTGGTAAGAGCAGACATCTTGCCTAATTACTAATCATAGGGGTAAAGCCTTCAATATTTCAGTTTGACATTAGAATTAGGTTTTTCATAGAAGGCCTTTATCAGATTGAAGTTCTCTTCTATGCCTGATTTACTAAGAATTTTTCTCATAACATGTATTTAATTTTATCAATTCAACATATGTGGGTTGTTTGGGGTCTTTTTGCAGCTAATAAAATGATCATTGGGTTTTTTTCCCCTTTATTTAATATATAGGAAATTAAATTGACTAATTCTCAAACCTTAAACCAACTGTGCCTTACTGGGGAAAATCTCACTTTAGCCATCTGTATTATCCTTTTCATATACTAATCAACTCTATTTGCTATTATTCTTTTAAGAAATTTGTGTCTATGTTCATGTAGATATAAGCCTATAATTTTTTAAAATGTTTTTGTCAAGTTTTCATGCCATACACTTCTGGTATCATAAAATGAATTGGGAAGAACCCTTGCCTATTTTTTTGGAAAGAATTTCTTTAAGACTGGTATATGTTCTTCCTCAAATATTGATACAATTCACCAGTGAAATGACTTGCAGTGTGCTTTGTAGGAAAGTTTTTTTTTTTTTTATAAATTCAATATTCTGATTAAGCATAGGGCTATTCAAAATTTCTATTTCAGTTTGTATCAGTTTTACTGAGAGTTCTCTCCCCACAGGGAATTCAGACATTTCATTCAGGTTGTCAAAATAGTGAAATCAGGTTGTTAATAATAATAATATTCCCATAATATTCTTTTTATGTCTGTAGGATCCATAGTGATAGCCCCACTTTACTATCTGACATTGGCAATCAGTGTTTTCTCTTTTTTCTAGATAAATCTACTTAAGAGTTTATCAATTCTGCTATTGGATTTTTATTAATTTTCTTTATTGTTTGTCTTGTATTTAATTGGTCTGCCCTTTATCATTTTCTTTCTTCAACTTACTTTTGGTCACTCTTCATTTCCTAGTTTCATAAAAGTGAACATTAGATCAGTGATCTAGTCCTGTTTCCTAGTACAAGTATTAAAGTTATAAATCACACGCCCCCGCCCCCCATCCCCCGCCCCAAACACACACAAGCAAACAGTACTTTGGCTGCACCTCACACATTTTAATGTTCTATTTTCATGATCGTTTTGAATTTTCCTCATGAGTTCTTCTTTGAGCCATTGATTAGTTAGAAATGTGTTGTTTAATTCCAAAATATCTGGATATTTTCTATTGTTATTGATTTCTAACTTCATTGCAGTCAAAGAACATAACTCTTAATAATTTTAATTTTTTTAAATGAACCTTTTATTTGCTTATATACCACCAGAAAACCAGTTCTGATGACACATAAAATGTCCTAAAGAACAAAACCCACCAACGTTTAAATAAATATTCTTGTTGTTGAAGTTTTTTCCCCTAATTTCTAAATTGATAGTAGTATATCTATGAAATGTATTCCTTGACTAATAACTGGAGAAAATTTATAAGCTAAGCATGACTTTCATTTAGAAACAAACTATAAAAGTTTATTTTTCTCAGTTTTCCCTAAATTAAATGGCTATCATATTTTCCTCCTTTAAAGAAAAATCAGATTTATGCTTCAAAAGATTTGGATGAGAAAACCAAATTTATCTTAAATTCTTAAATGCAAAAGAAAAAGCTAAATATAGGAGTTTCTTTCTTATTATCACTGTGTTTTTTGAAGAGAAACAGCACAAAGGGGATGTATGCAATCTCTCAAACTGAAAGGTATGTATTTAGGGTTAAGAGTTCTTATTCTGGCTGCAGTTTTCAGTTGGGCAAGGCCACCCCAGTCATTCTTCTAAGCCCTTCCTCTCTTCTGCCAAAATTAGGAGCCACAGATATTTTGCACACTTCTAGTTCCAAGGTAAACTGCAAGTAGTTCTGCTCAGTGCTATATGGTACAAAGTCCCATACCTGTATGCCCCAGGTATGCCAAGGCCAAAACATAACATTGTCTTTGAATTTAGCCTGAGATTGATCTTGAAATCTCACGAAGACTTTGGGCTCTCTCACATAGCCAAACACAACTACTATCATTGAAATGATATATTTGTAGTTAAAAAATATAAATCCCAAACTTAGTTTGTAAAAAGTTTGCCACAGAATAGTGCTTCAATACTGAAAATGGTTATGTAAAGTATCATGCTTAGTCTGTGCATGGCCACATATTATGCACAGGGAAAGAATTTCTCAACTTTTAAAAATCAGTTACCGTGTTCTTCCTGTCAATAAGCTTCTTCTTGGGTTTCCCCTACAGGAGTAGAAAGGACAAGTGGGTTAGAGCACTACACAGATACTCTCTCCTGAATTCACACACACACACACACTCCTGAGATTTATACTACAGAGCTTCAACATGGAATTATGCCAGGGAAGGCATCTTGGGGTAGAAGCAGAGAGATGAATCGAGAACATGCTCAGAAAAGAACAGAGTACCATAACCTTTAGGGAAGATCAACAAAAAAACAAAAGATAGAGGACAAATGAATTATAGAGAAAAATTCTAACAATTACTTGCATTTGTACATATAGCCACAAATCTAATCACACTTACTGTTCACAATAATAATATGAGCCCTGTTTATAAAAATGAGCAGGATAAGACCATTTGGTGACAAGCTCAATGTCAGAGCTTTAAACAGTTTAAATCTGAGCCCACAACTTTGGTCTCAGACTTCAGGACTCTTTCTACTTATACTGAACTATATTAGGGAAGGAAGTCCATCTCAGTTCTCATGGGGGTTCAAAAAAGATGCTCATGATAAATAGATTTTCCATAATTAAAAAAAAATCTCCTTAAAAAAAGAGATGTTCCTCATTGTTTCTAAACTAGAGTTGGGCTCTAACCACAGGAAGTACCATTCACATTCAAACTGGCTTCTGTTTGTCATTCAATTTCCTTTCACTTGACACACTTTTAAAAAAATTTCCCCAGCTTTACTTGTACTCATTTATGAATGTGTATATTTAGTTTGGTACAATTTTATCACTGTGTAGGTTCATGTATCCACAGACAAGATACTGAACAACCCCATCACCACTGGATCCCGTATGTTGCCGTTTTATAAGCACACACTTTTTACCTAACTTCTGGCTTCATCTGTTCTCCATGCTAAAATTGTATCATTTCACAATGGTTATATAAATGCAATCATACAACATGTAACCTATGGTATTGATCTTTTAAAAAAGAGACAGATGCAATCAATATCAAGATACTCTATCTACAGAAAAAAATCATCTGAAAAATCTGTCTCCACCAAAACATTTTATCCTTTCCTCCCCATGTCTTCTATTTGTGCCAGTGTCCTAATACTGTCAACTTATTATCAGAAAGTCTCAAAATTATTTTAACTTTTTAAAATCAGATAATGGTTTTTCTCTGTAATTTGCAATCGTGCATTCACATGACAGTCACCGGGGTGGCTTTTTAATAAGTACAGACTTCAGTTTGGGATTGGCTAGGGCACAAATGGGCTTCCCTCCGTGGCTCAGCAGTCCATCTGCAATGCAGGAGCTGTAGGAGACACAGGTTCAATCCCTGAGTCAGGAAGATCCCCTGGAAAAGGGCATGGCAACCCATTCCAGTATTCTTGCCTGGAGAATCCGAGGGACAGAGGAGCTTGGTGGGCTACAGTCCATGGGGTTGCAAAGAGTCGGACACGACTGAAACGGACTAGCACACACATGTAGCACAAATATGATGTTGCTAAAATACAGCCAGATTTAAAACTACTGTCGTGCCATGAGACAGCAGGTAAGACACTGTTTGCCAGGGCAGGATGGGTGAGTGGAGCATGAAGGGGGAGGGCAGGGAAGGCATGCAAAATGAACCAATTATGAAATGAAATGATTAGAGAATTAGTTTGAAAGTAGTTCTGACAATAATACAGTAGGATTTGCAAAAGAGAAAACATGAATTCAGATTGAAGAGAACAGATTTAATGGAAGATGTAAGGCTTGCAACAAACATAATTTAATTTTTTTAACGCATGTTTGTGTGTGTGCCTGCTTCATGATAGGTTTTGATACCGTTAAAGAGGAATATAACCAAGTATCTACTCTTAAAGGCCAACTTGAAAGTAGACAAGAGTAGTTAGTACTAACTGGCAATTATAATACAATATGTACAATACGGCGATCTAAATCCGATGGAGGGATAAGAAAGGCTGGGAGAACTTCCTTCTAGCCTGGGTAAGAGGATGAATGACATAGCTAGAAAAAGAATTCAGGGTAAACTGAAGGCCATTCCAAGGGAATGTATGGGAATTCCAATGGAATGTAAGGATAAGGAGGCATGAAAGAGCAGTAGATATGGTCTAATTGGCCATGGGTTGGTACTGAAAAGCGGAGATTAGGCTAAAAAGGTAGGAAGAGTAAATCATAAGGGCCTTTCTTTGCTAAACAGAAATTCATGTTTTTTGAATCACAGTTTTTAGAATGCTTTATAAGCAGGAGTTGCTACTAGAGCCTAAAGAAAGAAGTCAAGGAAGATATCAATTTGGATGGGAAAAAAAACAAAATTAATCCTCTAAAAGAAATTCAGCATCATATACATGTAGGGGATCATCCGTAGTTGTGTAAGTGCAATTTTGTTACCAAAAGAAATAACACAATTTTTTCATGTTACTTTAGAGTTGTTCCAGGGGTCTCAAAATATTGCCAACACTTCCCACACTTTTTAAACTATGGTGGTTATTAGTCCCACTGCTAGGCCTACTACTATTAACACATTATTGAATGTGTTAATGAAAAAAGCACATATGTTATTATATCTCAAGTGTTTTCACTGTTTTGCTTGCCCCAGAAAGAATGCTTCCTAATTTTGGTAGTGGCTTCCAGATTGCCTGTTCTACCTTTCTTCTCCCTCATAAGAAGCTCAATTACAGAGCAATCAAGCCTCAAGCATAGACTCTATGTCAGTTCACAAACAGACTGACACAACCTTTAAGGAAACTCAGGCAAATTACCAATCCTAAACAAACAGTCCATTACTTATAAATATGACTGGACAATTAGAAATCACCAGATGTTGCAGGAAATATAAGAGCATAAACTAGAAAGAATGAGATAAACAAGGAGAAATAATCCAGAAGAATTCAAAATAGTGCAAAAAACAGAAAAGAACTTTCAATAATTATGCTAGAGAGATTAAAAAAAACATATTTGTAACACTGTGATTTATAGTGAGAAATATATATACTTACTTGGTTTTCATCCCTGTTTCTGGCACAGAGCTCCTAAAACCCTTAAAATGTCTAAGTGATGAGTGGTAAAGGCATCGTTTGTCATGCTAATGAGGTGACTTTTAGAAAGTCCTTGGATCACTTCAGGATGGGGGCTGGTCACCAGAGGAATCAACCCTGTGATGAGAGGGTTGAAGCTTTCAGTCTCATCCCCCTGACTTTCTGGGAGGGGAGAGGGGCTAGAGATAGAGTTCAATTACCAACAGTCGATGATTTAACCAATCACACTTATGTCATGCGGCCCCCATAAAAACCTGGAAGTATGGGGTTCAGAGAGCTTCCAAGTTGCTGAGCTTGTGGAGAAGTGGGGAGAATGGTGCGCCTGGAGAGGGCCCTAAGTGTCTTTCCCATCTGGCTTTCCCATCATGAGTTATATACACCTTTTTATAATAAACTGGTGATCCAATGAGTTGAATATTCTTCTGAATATCTCCCCCCCACAGAAGGGGTCATGGAAATCTCTTATATGCAGCCAGTAGGTCAGAAATAAAGGTAACAACCTGGGCTGTGATTAGCATCTAAAGTAAGGTGGGGGGATTGTGGTGGGCGGGGTAGACTCTTGTAGGACTGGACCATTAACCTGGAATCTGACGCTGATTTCCAGGTAGATAGTGTCAGAACTGAACATGTTGCAATTGCCTGGTGCTGTAGGGGAAACTCCTACCTCCTCCACATTGGAACTGGTACCACAACCAATTTAATATTACATCCATAAACTATGAAAACTAGTCAGAAAGCAAAAGCAGTTGTTGGATGTTAAAATCGTACCTGCCAAAATAAAAAGAAGTAGATCAAACAATCCTCTTGCAGTGCTGGTACTGAGTAACAAGATAGGTAAGGCTAAAGATCAATTTAGAATTTTTAGAAGACAAAGTTCAAAAAAGCTCCAAGAATTTAAGGCTAAGAGACCATGAGACCAAAATTATGAGAAAAAAGTAAAGAAATATGGAGGATATAGCACAAGATCCAAATTTCATCTAACAGAAGGTCCCCAGGAAAGACAGGATACGGGGAATATTTCCCACAGTTTAAGAGACTGAAACCTTCAGACTGAAAGGATTCATCCACTGCAAAAGCAAAATACTGAAAAGTAACACACCAGAACAAATCTTAGTATAGTGTCTGAACCGGAACAATAAAGAAGGCTTGTAAAAATTTCCAGGGAGGAGGTAGCAGGTAGGGAACTGGGAGCAGGTTATATATAAAGAACTGAGTTTCTACATAGTCCAAGTAAATCTCAATATCTTTTTCACTGGAAGCTACACAGTGTAATTACTTAATCAATGGTAATAACCACAAATTTACAGAGAGAAACTGGAAATCCCATACAGTTTCTGATGATGGATAATGAAATCACAAGAAGTGGCTGAAATCGGGATATCTCTTTTTAAGAATTCCACATAAAAAGCATACATACCTTGAAAATAATACAGACTTCTTTAAATACCTAAGGTTCCTTGTTGGTCAATTACTGAACTGTACTGCAATGCAGTTTATGTCTCGGGGGCAACAGAAGTATGTGGGACTAAGGAGTCCCTGACTGCTGTGCTATTTGAATTCCGGCGTCTGTTTTCCATCATTTCTGCCCTATTTCCCCTTGTACTGAGGTTATCAGTTGTCATTTCTTACAACTCTCACTGTATTTATTTTGTGAATTACCTCTCCTGTAGCTTTTCTAATCTGATCCTTTTAGTCTCGTCTAGTCTAGAAAGACAGATAATCATGTCTGTGATAAGTGTGTCTAAAGCAAAAAGGCACTGAGAAAGGGCCTTCCTTTAAGGAGGAAAAATTTTAGGATATGTGTTAAGGTCTTTACGGTTTAATCTGTAGCGTCTAGAAATATTACAAAGTGCTGAGAGTTAATGAGTTCTAAAAAAAATGAGGTTTTATGTTGTGTTTTCCATAAAGCTCTTTCTATCAAATATTCCTGAAGAGTTTCATAAAACCTCTTTTCTTTGTTTGCATTTACTTTCTGTTAATTTTATGATCTAGTCCTACTAAATTTATAAGATTAGCAAATCTCCACCTGTCTTGAAAGAGACGTGTTGCCAGCATATAGTTCATGGAGGTCTTGTGTTCAAGGTAGGACCTAAAAGACAAAGATAGGAACTGGTTATTTCTTAAAGCTTAACTGAAGAGGAAAAATATAGAAATAAAACACAAGTCAAGCACAAAAGTGACAGGTTTTCTAAAAATATATATATAGTCTCTAACGTGACAAAGGAGGAGCTATTTGCTCAAACTAAAATGATAAAAAAACTAGAATAGCAGAAAATACAATAAAAGAAAAGAATATAGATGACTTAATAATACGAAAATAAAAAGGAAGAAAAGGCAGGATTTCTTGGATTAATAAAAGCTTGTATACTAAATTCAGAAAATAAAACTGGAAAACAAAAATGAAACCACCACCAAAAATCACAGATAGCTAGAAAAGAGGTCAAATGAAGCTGGAATGGAAGATGCATAAAGGGCATGAAAATACTGACAGATTGTTTCCATCATCTTATTTCTCCAGAGGCTTCAATGGCTCCGTGATGCCAACTGCAAGAGGCATACACTTTCTCTTTCAAGATTTCAAAACCTGGGTCATCTATACCATCCGTTCATTCACCCTTTCTCCTTACAGTTCCCCAACAGGGGTCCTAAAGTCCAGACAGGTCTCCTATAACCCTCTCATACCACACCTCCCACTGACACTTTTGCCTCTGTCTGGACACCTTCTCCTCACACCCTCTTTACTTATCCATAATCCACCCTTCAAGAAGCAGCTCAAGTCCACTATGCTACAAGAAGCCTTCCCTGAGAGGACTGCTGCAAGTCTACAGAGGTTCCCTTGTTCTGGCCTTCTTCCTTCGCCTTCACTGCATGCCAGAGGGACCTGTCATATGCTGTCTCGTAGAATAACTTTCTCTTCTTGGAAAGCAGCATGATGCAGCAGGGAAAACTAGGATCTGGAGTCAAAACACCTGCATCAAGTCTCACTGTGTGATAGTGGACAAGTCACATTACTTTACTGAGCCTTATTTTCCTTATCATTAAAATGGGAATAACAATGATGTGTATAAGTGAGTGACTGTTAGTCACTCAGTCGTGTCTGAAACTTTAAGACCCCATGGACTGTAGCCCGCTAGGCTCTTCTGTCCATGGTGTTCTCCAGGCAAGAGTACTGGAGTGGGTTGCCATTTTCTTCTCCAGGGGATCTTCCTGACCCAGGGATTGAACCTGGGTCTCCTGCATTGCAGGCAGATTCTTTACTATCTGAGCCACCAGGAAGATGTGTATAAAGTACATTATAATTACAAGGAGCAATACAAATATGAGCTATTTCTATTACATGTATAAATAAATTCTCTCTAATCATGCTGCTAACTCTCAAAGAACAGAGATCCCAACTAACACGTGTTTCACACTCAAAGCACCAAGCATACTGCTAAATACTTGTTGATATTCAATAAGCATACATTAATAAAAAAGGAATATTTGTTAGCAGATAAGTGCATCTTTTCCATGCTACATGAAGGTAACTCAATTAGTTTAAAATTCTTGGTGCTCTCTTTCACTTTTCTCAGAAAACAGTTGAGCATTACCTTCTTTTTTTAGCATTATCTTTTAAAGTTGAACATTCACTTATCTTATTGCTCTAGATACATTCCATTCATAGATATACCCAGGAAACACACATTATAATATTTACAGCACAGCTGTCTTTAACAGCAAAAAGACCAGGAAGTTGTCAAATACCATCAAAAAGAGAATGGGAAATTTAACAGCAATATAAAGTCATAGAAGAATATAATAAAGCACTGAAAAACAATAAATGAATTCAAAAGCTACATGTAACAAAATAAAACTTAATAATATAATATTGAATGAAAAAAGGAAGAATACATAAAGCATGCCATTTTTAAAAGAAAAAGTTCAAAAGCAATACAAACTAAACAACAGAATTCTGTTTCTACATATAAGATGATAACTGCCGTAAGACTTGCTCTTTCACCATTAACAGCTAGAAAAGTGCATAAATACATGAAACAGCTGTTTGCACATATGAAACAATAGGCAGCGCAGGACTGTGATACCTGAAAGGGGAGATAGATGAAGGGAGCCCCCGACTGTGCCACCTTCCTACCAGAGGCAATTCCAGACAACACGCAAAGAGAAGGAATTCAAGGAAAATCCAAGAGTCTCTGTGTTGACAAGACAGAGATCATAGTTCTAGAAGTGCTAGAATGTTCAGAGCAATGTCCTGGAAAGGAAGAAGCTATACATAAGAAGAAATCAAAACAAACCAAAAAATCATCACAAAGGACCCTTTGAATCTTTGGATGAATTCAGATCTACTCAGGCACAGGGTGAAAAAGTGCACAGGCTGTGCAAGGAGCAACTGTCAGAGTAAAGAAATTAAGGAGAAAGTGTAAGCTGAATACTTTGCACATACAAGGCTGCCAATTGATCTGAGTTCCCACCAGCCAGAATGGAGAGATCTCACTGAACATGGGGGTCATTTAACAGACACCCCCAAAGAGTCTTCAGTAGTGGAATTATCCTAGACCTAGACAAAAAGCTATTCTAAACAAACCATAAAAACACGTTTAAATGAGCCTGAAAAAGATTAAGCTGATCTACAAGTAACTTAAGTCTCTAGCCTAAAAAAAACTTTCAACAGGCTTTAAAGAAGCAATAAAATCCAAACACAACCATACAACATTTACAATGTGCAATTACAACATTCAGTTTTAAAAGAATCACTGTATATCCGCAGAAACAGAAAAAATACAACTCATTGACAAAAGGAAAATCAGTCAATAGAAACAGACTCAGAAATGACAGAGATAATAGAACAAGATTTTACAACAGCTATTATAAACATAATATATGCACATGAGTCTAAAGGAAATCATGAAAATAATTTTTCAAAAGAGAAAAAGAAGATATAAAGAGAAACAGATGGTGGTCCTAAAGGTAAAAATAAAATACGTGAAATGAACACTTCATTGATTAGAATTAATAGAAGATTTAACACTGCAGATGATTTAATTCCTTCAAAGATGAATAAAATGAGAACCAACCATCCAAAATGAAGAAAGAAAAAGAATATAAAAAAATGAACAGAGCCATGTAACAATAGTACTGAAAGGAGAGGAGGGAAATGGAAAAAGCAAATAAACAAACAAAAAATTTGAGGAAATAACTGCCAAAAGTTTTCCGAATTTGAGGAAAACTATATATAACTCCATAGACCAAGAAACTCAATGAATCTAAAGCAGAAGAAGCATGAAGAAAATGACACCAAGGCATATATCATAATCACATTGTTGAGAATCAGTTATCAAGAGATAATCTAAAAAGCAGGCTGAGAAAAAGAGCCACATTATGCACCAAAGAACAAGGAAAAAATTACTGCATGCTTCTAATCAGAAAACTGCAAGCCAAAAGACAACAGAACAACACTTTTAAAGTATCAGGGGATAAGTGCCAGCCCAGAACTCTAAAACCAATGAAAAAAATCTTTCAAAATTGAAAATATAAGATAGACTTTCAGATAAACAACACTTGAGAGAATTGATTGCACTAAAATAAAGCCTAAAAGTTCTTCAGATGGAAGAAAATGTCAGATAAAAACATGATCAACATAAAAGAAAGAAGAGCAATGGAAACGATAGTAAATGCATAATTATGAGACTTTCCCTCCTATTTATATTTCCTTAAACTGTTCAAAGCAAAAATAACCAAAGCACTATGGTATTTAAAACTTAAATAGAAATAAAATGCATGACAACCACAGCCCAAAGGACAGGAGGGAAGAATGGAGGTATACAGGTTGTAAAATCCCTAAATTATACATGAAATAATATAACATTATTTCAAGGTGCCCTGTGGTAAGTAAAAGATGTATATTGTCACCCTAGAGCAACCACACTTTTAAAAAGCACAACAAAGAAGCAGGAGGAATGAATTAATCCAAAAAAGACAGGAGGAAAAAAAAAGGGAATAAAGAACACATTAGACAAAAAGAAAACAGATAGTAATGTGGCACATTAAATCCAATCACATCATCATGCTGTACATTAGATTCCCAGAGTCTATTCATCTTAACACTGATTTGTACCCTTTGATCAACATTTCCCATTTCCCCATACCAGTCCATGGCAACTATCAGTCTACTCTTTGTTTCTATCAGTTCTACTTTTTTTTTTTTTTCCAATCAAGATTCCACATATGAGTGAGATTATACAATATCTGCTGTTCTGGTTTATTTCAGCTAGCATTATTCCTTAAGGTTAATCCAGGTTGCCACAATGGCAGGACTTCCTTTTTTTGACAGTAATCTACTTTAACTATAAAGACGCAGAGAGATTAAAAGTAACACACACACACAAAAAAAAGATACGGCATGCAAACACTAGTCGTAAGAAAGTTGGAATGGGTAAAGGTGAGGGGAGGAGAAACTGGTGAAGACAGTCAAAAGGTACAAGTTTCCAGTTACAAGATAAGGAAGTACTAGGGTTATAATGTACAACATGTAAAAAAGAATTAATACTTCTATATGCTATAGATAAAAATTGTTAAGAGACTAAATCCTAAGAGTTCTTTAGTTTTACTTTTAGTTCTTCTCTGTTTAACTTTGTGTGCTATGAGCTGATGGATGTTCATTAAACTTACTGTGATAATCATTCCATGATGTAAGTCAAATCATTATACTACACAACTTAAAAAAAAAAGAAAGCTAAAGCAAGTATATTAAGCAGACAAACAGACTTGTGGACGAACAGCATTATCAAAGATAAACAGGGACATTTCATGGCAGTAAATAAGTCAATTTATGAAGAAGACATAACCAATCTATTGCAGAGGGACCTAATGACAGAGTTCCAAAATCCATGAGAAGCAAACCTGACAGAACCAAAAGGAGAAACTGACAAGGTCTCAATTACAATGGGAGACTTCAACATACACTCTTGACGACTGATAAAATTAGTAAAATAGAGAACATATGAACTGCCCAATACTTTGACTAACAGACATTTATAGAACACCCCACCCAACAATAAATAGCAGGATGTATATTCTTTTCAATGGACATGTTACGTTTGCTGCTGCTGCTGCTGCTAAGTCGCTTCAGTCATGTCCGACTCTAGGACAAGTCATACCCTGAACCATAAAACAAGTCTCAGTACATTTTAAAAGATTCAGCTTACACAAAGTACATTTTCTGAGTACAAAAGAAGTAAATTGGAAATCATTAACAGAAAAATCTCTAGAAAAAAATCCAAATATCTGAAAACTAAATAACGCATTTCTAAATAGTCCATAGGCCAAAGACAGAATAAAAACAAAAAATACAACAATCAAAATATATGGGACTCTGCAAAAACAGTACTTGGTAGGAAATTTATAGCGCTTAAACACATACAGAAAAGAAGAAAGGTCTCAAATCAATGACATCAGCTTCTATCTAGAGAAACTAGGGGGGAAAAAAAGCAAATGAAGTCCCCTAGTAAATTAAAGAAAGGAAACAATATTAGAAGGAAGTCAATGTATAAGAAATAGAAAACAATGAAACTAAAAACTGGGTCCCTTAGAAGATCAGTGAAATTGATAAACCTCTAGCCAGACTGAATATGATAAAAAGAGAGAAGAATTAAATTACCAATATCAGAAATGAGAGAAGTAACATCACTGCAGATTCTACCAATATTAAAAGGATAGGTGAATATTAGGAATAATTTTGTGCTTACCAACACAACATATATAAAATGGACAAATGCTTAAAAAGATACCAACTACCAAAGGTCATTCAACTAGAAACAGATAATCTGAATAGCCCTGCATGTGTTAAAGAAACTGAAATTGAACTTCTGGTCCAGATAGCTCCACTAGTGAATTCTACCAAACATTCAAGAAATAAAAAATACCAATTCTCCATAAATTCTTCCAGAAAATTGAAGAGATGAGAACACTCTCCAACTTATTCTATGAGGCCAGCATTATCCTCATACTGAAACCAAATATATTATAATAAAACCACAGATCAGTATCTCTTATGAACAAAGATGTAAAAATCTCATTTTAGTAAATCAAATTCAATAGTCTGTAAAAAGGATACATGTCAGACCAAATGGAGTTTATTTCAGGAAAGCAATGCTGAGTTTAACATTAAAAAATGGATGTAATTCACTATATCAAAAAACCAAAAGAGAAAAAACATATTATTATGTCAAGAGATGCATAAAAAGTAATTGGCAAAATATAACATCCATTTCAGTGTGTCTGCCACAGCCTTGTCTAACTCAATGAAACTAAGCCATGCCCGTGGGGCAACCCAAGATGGGCGGGTCATGGTAGAGAGAGCTGACAGAATGTGGTCCACTGGAGAAGGGAATGGCAAACCACTTCAGTATTCTTGCCTTGAGAACCCCATGAACAGTATGAAAAGGCAAAATGATAGGATACTGAAAGAGAAACTCCCCAGGTCAGTAGGTGGCCAATATATACTGGAGATCAGTGGAGAAATAACTCCAGAAAAAATGAAGGGATAGAGCCAAAGAAAAAACAATATCCAGCTGTGGATGTGACTGGTGATAGAAGCAAGGTGCGATGCTGTAAAGAGCAATATTGCATAGGAACCTGGAATGTCAGGTCCATGAATCAAGGCAAATTGGAAGAGGTCAAACAAGAGATGGCAAGAGTGAATGTCGACATTCTAGGAATCAGCGAACTGAAATGGACTGGAATGGGTGAATTTCACTCAGATGACCATTATATCTACTACTGCGGGCAGGAATCCCTCAGAAGAAATGGAGTAGCCATCATGGTCAACAAAAGAGTCCGAAATGCAGTACCTGGATGCAATCTCAAAAAACACAGAATGATCTCTGTTCGTTTCCAAGGCAAACCATTCAATATCACAGTCATCCAAGTCTATGCCCCAACCAGTAATGCTGAAGAAGCTGAAGTTGAATGGTTCTATGAAGACCTACAAGACCTTTTAGAACTAACACCCAAAAAAGATGTCCTTTTCATTATAGGGGACTGGAATGCAAAAGTAGGAAGTCAAGAAACACCTGGAGTAACAGGCAAATTTGGCCTTGGAATACGGAATGAAGCAGGGCAAAGACTAATAGAGTTTTGCAAGAAAATGCACTGGTCATAGCAAACACCCTCTTCCAACAACACAAGAGAAGACTCTATACATGGATTTCACCAGATGGTCAACACTGAAATCAGATTGATTATATTCTTTGCAGCCAAAGGTGGAGAAGCTCTATACAGTCAGCAAAAACAAGACCAGGAGTTGACTGTGGCTCAGATCATGAACTCCTTATTGCCAAATTCAGACTGAAATTGAAGAAAATAGGGAAAACCACTAGACCATTCAGGTATGACCTAAATCAAATCCCTTATGATTATACAGTGGAAGTGAGAAATAGATTTAAGGGCCTAGATCTATAGATAGAATGCCTGATGAACTATGGAATGAGGTTCATGACATTGTGTACAGGAGACAGGGATCAAGACCATCCCCATGGAAAAGAAATGCAGAAAAGCAAAATGGCTGTCTGGGGAGGCTTTACAAATAGCTGTGAAAAGAAGAGAAGCAAAAAGCAAAGGAGAAAAGGAAAAACATAAGCATTTGAATGCAGAGTTCCAAAGAATAGCAAGAAGAGATAAGAAAGCCTTCTTCAGCGATCAATGCAAAGAAATAGAGGAAAACAACAGAATGGGAAAGACTAGAGATCTTTTCAAGAAAATTAGAGATACCAAGGGAACATTTCATGCAAAGATGGGCTTGATAAAGGACAGAAATGGTATGGACCTAACAGAAGCAGAAGATATTAAGAAGAGGTGGCAAGAATACATAGAAGAACTGTACAAAAAAGATCTTCACGACCCAGATAATCACGATGATGTGATCACTGACCTAGAGCCAGACATCCTGGAATGTGAAGTCAAGTGGGCCTTAGAAAGCACCACTACGAACAAAGCTAGTGGAGGTGATGGAATTCCAGTTGAACTATTTCAAATCCTGAAAGATGATGCTGTGAAAGTGCGCTCTCAATATGCCAGCAAATTTGGAAAACTCAGCAGTGGCCACAGGACTGGAAAAGGTCAGTTTTCATTCCAATCCCAAAGAAAGGCAATGCCAAAGAATGCTCAAATTACCACATAATTGCACTCATCTCACACACTAGTAAAGTAATGCTCAAAATTCTCCAAGCCAGGCTTCAGCAATATGTCAACCGTGAAATTCCTGATGTTCAAGCTGGTTTTAGAAAAGGCAGAGGAACCAGAGATCAAATTGCCAACATCCACTGGATCATGGAAAAAGCAAGAGAGTTCCAGAAAATCATCTATTTCTGCTTTATTGACTATGCCAAAGCCTTTGACTGTGTGGATCATAATCAACTGTGGAAAATTATGAAAGAGATGGGAATACCAGACCACCTGATCTGCCTCTTGAGAAATTTGTATGCAGGTCAGGAAGCAACACTTAGAACTGGACATGGAACAACAGACTGGTTCCAAATAGGAAAGGGAGTACATCAAGGCTGTATATTGTCACCCTGCTTATTTAACTTCTATGCAGAGTACATCATGAGAAACGCTGGACTGGAAGAAACACAAGCTGGAATCAAGATTGCCGGGAGAAATATCAATAACCTCAGATATGCAGATGACACCACTCTTATGGCAGAAAGTGAAGAGGAACTAAAAAGCCTCTTGATGAAAGTGAAAGTGGAGAGTGAAAAAGGTGGCTTAAAGCTCAACATTCAGAAAACAAAGATCATGGCATCTGGTCCCATCACTTCATGGGAAATAGATGGGGAAACAGTGGAAACAGTGTCAGACTTTATTTTTGGGGGCTCCAAAATCACTGCAGATGGTGACTGCAGCCATGAAATTAAAAGACGATTACTCCTTGGATGGAAAGTTATGACCAACTAGATAGCATATTGAAAAGCAGAGACATTACTTTGCCAACAAAGGTTCATCTAGTCAAGGCTATGGTTTTTCCTGTGGTCATGTATGGATGTGAGAGTTGGACTGTGAAGAAGGCTGAGGCCCAAAGAATTGATGCTTTTGAACTGTGGTGTTGGAGAAGACTCTTGAGAGTCCCTTGGACTGCAAGGAGGTCCAACCAGTCCATTCTGAAGGAGATCAGCCCTGGGATTTCTTTGGAAGGAATGATGCTAAAGCTGAAACTCCAGTACTTTGGCCACCTCATGCGAAGAGCTGACTCATTGGAAAAGACTCTGATGCTAGGAGGGATTGGGGGCAAGAGGAGAAGGGGACGACAGAGGATGAGATGGCTGGACGGAATCACTGACTCGATGGACGTGAGTCTGAGTGAACTCCGGGAGTTGGTGATGGATAGGGAGGCCTGGCGTGTTGTGATTCATGGGGTCACAAAGAGTCGGACACGACTGAGCGACTGAAGTCAAGTGAGCTGAACTGAACATCCATTTCTGATAAAAACTCTTAGCAAAAGAGAAATAGAAGGGAACTCCTTCAATCTGATGAAGCGCATCTACGAAAAACCTAACACTAACATCATACTTACCCACTCCGGTGTTCTTGCCTGGAGAATCCCAGGGACAGGGGAGCCTGGTGGGCTGCCGTCTATGGGGTCGCACAGAGTCGGACACGACTGAAGTGACTTAGCAGCAGCAACAGCAGCAGCAACATCATACTTAATAATGAAAGGCTGAATGCTTACCCTAAGAAGAGAAACCAGACTGGGATGTCTGCTCTCACTGGTCCTGCTCAACACTGTGCTGGAGGTTCTTGCCAATGTAATCAAGCAAGAATAAAGCAATAAAACATATCCAGATTGGAAAGAAAGAAGGAAAACTGTCTTTATTCACAGACAATATTTTCAACTAGGTAGGAGATCCTATGGAATCTCCAAAAACCTTCAATAAATGACAAGTGAGTCTAGCAAGATTGTGTGCGTGCGTGCTAAGCTGCTTCACGTGTGTCCGACTCTGTGCAATGGACTATGGGCTGTAGCCTATGGACTGTAGCCCGCCAGGCTCCTCTGTCCAGGGGATTCTCCAGGCAAGAATACTGGAGTGGGTTGCCATTGCCCTTCTCCAGGGGAGCTTTCCGAACCAGGGATCAAACCCTCATCTCTCACATCTCCTACACTGACAGGCAGGTCCTTTACCACTAGCGCCACCTGGGAAGCCCCGGGCAGTGCAAGATTACAGGACACACGTGAAAGTGAAAGTCGTTCAGCCGTGTCCAGCTCTTTGCGACCCCATGGACTACACAGTCCATGCGATTCTCCAGGCCAGAATACTGGAGTGGGTAGCTTTTCCATTCTCCAGGGGATCTTCCCAAGCTGAGCCACAAGGGAACCTCAAGAATACTGGAGTGAGTAGACTATCCCTTTTCCTGCGGATCTTCCAGACCCAGGAATCGAACCAGGGTCTCCTGCACTGCAGGCAGATTCTTTACCAGCTGAGCTATCAGGGAAGCCCCAGTCAATATGGAAAAGTCAACTATATTCCTATATACTAACAACAAACAATCAGACATTGAAATTAAAAAAACAAAATCAGTTATAATCGAATCAAAACATATTAAATACTTAGGAATAGATCTGACAAAAAATGTAAAAGATCTGAACACTGAACACCACAAAACACTGCTGAGAAAAATTAAAGATGACCTAAATAAATGGACAAATATACCTTGTTCATGGGCTGGAAGACTCAATATTGTTAAGATGTCAATTCTCTTCAAACTGATCTAGAGAGCCAATACAATGCCAATCAAAATCCCAAGCAGGCTTTTTCGTAGAAACTGACAAACTAATTCTAAAATCCAAATGGAAGTGCAAATGACCTAGAATAGCCAAAACAACCTGGAAAAAGAGCAAAGTTAGAACAAGATTTTTTACAAAGCTACAGTAATCAAGACAGTGTGGTACTGTATTGGCACAAAGACAAAAAGATCAGTGGAATAGAATAAACAGTAGTTTTCCACAAAAGTGAGAAGACGGTTCAACGGACAAAAGGTAGTCTTTTCAAAAAGTGGTGCAAAAACTATTGGATATCCATCTGGAAGAAGAAAGAACTATGATCCATTTATATACATGGTACATAATTTTTGTACCATATACAAAAATTAACTCAAAATGGAACAGACTTAAATGTAAAACTTAAAACTATATCTAGAAGAAAACTTGAGATAGGCAAAAATTTCTTAGATGCCCAAGCACAGTAATTAAAACAAAAAAATTGGACTTAAAATTAAAAATCTCTACTCCTCAAAAGCTACTATTTAAAGGATTGAGAAGACAAGCAACGTATCGGGGGTGGGGGGTGGAGGAGGCGGAGGGAGGGGTGGTGGAAATCTTCTCAAAGCACACATCTGATAAAGGAATTGTATCCAAAAAAAAAAGAACTCTCATAGCTCAATTAAAAGAAAACAAAGTCATTTTAAAAATGGGCAAAATATCTAGTCATCAAATGGCAAATAAGTACATGAAGACATGCTCAACATCACTAATCATTAGGAAAATGCACGTGAAACCATGAGATATCACTACACCTTTCTTAGAGGAGCTAAAATTAAACTGGCCATACCAACTGGTGATGAGGATGTGGACAGACTGAAGCTCTCATACATTTATGATAGGAATGCAAAATGGTAAAACCACAAGGCAGTTTCTTAAAAAAGTTAAACATGTGCAATGATATGATCCAGTCATTCCACAAGTAAGCATTTACCTAAGAGAAACGAAAGCACGTTTATACAAAAATTTCTATACAGATGCTCACAGAGCCTTTCTTTACAATAACCAAAAAACTGGGAGGAACCTAAACGTTAATCCACAGAGGAGAGGATAAACAAATTCTGATATATGCCTGTTAACAAAATGCCACTCGACAATAAAAGGAAATCAAACCACCGATACATACTATAACATGTATGGATCAAAAAATAATCTTGCCAGATAAAAAGAAAGATCAGTAAGTAAGAGGACAACCAACAGAATTCCATATATGAAATCCTAGGAAAAGGAAATATCTCTTTATTGACAGAAAGCAGATCGGTAGCTACCTGGGACAGGAATAGGTAGGGCAGGGAAAGGAAGAACAGGAGAGAGGAATTACCAAGGGGGACAAAGAAATAGTTGGGAGTGATGTATATGTTCACTGTGTTGACTGTGGTGGGTAGTTTCAGGCATTTATACATACCTATGTTACCTTATGAAATAGTACACTTTGAATATGCAAATCTTATTGTATATCAATTATAATTCAACAAAGCTGTTAAAAATAACATGTACATGAAATACTAAGCAATAAGTTTAATGTGTTCAAGATTTACACTGAAAACCATAAAACACTGCTAAGAGAAAGAAAGCAAAGAGGTCCTAAACAAATAGGGAAATGAGATATATCATGTTTATGGATTTGGAAAATTCAGTAACTGTTAAAATATCCACGTTCCCAATATTAATCTATATGTTCAAGGTAATGCCAACCAAAAGTCAGCATAGAAACTGACAAAAAAATTCTAAACTTTCTTTGGAAATACAAAGGACACAAAATAGTCAAAATACTTGTGAAAAAGAACAAAGTTGGAAGACTTACACTACCTAATTTCAAGACTTAGTATAAAGCTACAGATAGTAAGACAAAAACATAGATCAGTGAAACAGAATAAAGTCTAGAAATAGATACATATATATTTCAATTAATTTTCAACAAAGATGCCAAGTTAAATTCAATAAGGTAATTTCAAAAAATGGTGCTGGAACAAATGGACATCCATATGGAAGGAATTTCAACCCTTACCTCACACCATACACTAAAATTGAATCAATACATATCATAGACCTAAATATAAAAGCCAAAATTATAAAACTTCTAGAAAAAAACAAAAGAGAAAAGGCTTTGTGAACTTGGGGTTGGTAAAGCCTTAGAAAACACAAAATGCAAAAATCTTAAAAAAGAATTAGTTAATTGGATTTCATTAACATGTAAAACTTCTGTATTTTGAAAGCCACTATTATAAACAAAAAGGCTAGCCACAGACTTGGAGAAAATATTCACAATGAAAATATCTGGGAAAGGACTTATATCAAGGGTCCTCTATAACACAGAAATAAAAAAATAAAAATCTTAAAATTTAAAATGAAAAAAGAAAGATACAAAAATGGCCAATAGCACATGAATGCTCAATATCATTGTTCATCAGACAAAAACAAATTAAAACTACAAAGAAACACTATACACACACACACAAACACACACACACTAGAATGACTAAAATTAAAAAAGCTTGACAATACCAGCTGCTAGCAAGGACAGGAAGCCAGTGGAACTCCCATGCTGCTGCTGCTGCTAAGTCGCATCAGTCGTGTCCGACTCTGTGCAACCCCATAGACGGCAGCCCACCAGGCTCCCCCATCCCTGGGATTCTCCAGGCAAGAACACTGGAGTGGGTTGCCATTTCCTTCTCCAATCTGTGAAAGTGAAGTCGCTCAGTTGTGTCCAACTCTTAGCGACCCCATGGACTGCAGCCTACCAGGCTCCTCCGTCCACGGGATTTTCCAGGTAAGAGTACTGGAGTGGGTTGCCAGTGCATCACTGGTAAATGTAAAATGGTTCTTTCTCTTATCCCTTATCATATGACCCACTTACTCCACCCGTAGGTATTTATTCAAGAAACACAAAATCATGTATCCACACAGAGACTTGTGCATGAATGTTCGAAACAGCAGCTTTCTTCACAACAGCCCCAAACTGGACACAATCCAAGTGTTCCACAAAGGTGAGGAGATAAACAAACTGTGCTATATTCATACAATGAAATGGTATATAATAATGATAAGGGAGGAACTACCACTGTTTCACACAACATGGACAATTCTCAAAATTATGCCAAACAAAAGAATGTAGACATCGAAAAATATATACTGTATGATTCTATTTGTATAAAATTCTAGAAAAACTATAGTGCTATAAAAAGCAAATCAGTAGCTATTGGAGGCTCAGGGTAATGAGAGGCACTGACTGTAAAGGGCCATGAGAGGCCATCTGGAGGTAACGTAATGTTCTGTATCTTGATTGTGGTGATGAAATTGATAGCTATATTAGTCAAAATTCATCACCAAACAAAATAAAATGGATGCATTTTATTGCATGAAAACTTGATCTCAACAATGATTAAAAATAAACAGTATATTGTTTAAGTACACTTACAGAAGGTAAAAAAAATTTTTTTCAAATCAAGGTAATAACAACCACAAAATTTAGGACAGTATCTAATTCTGGGTTAGAGGGCTAGTAAGGAAGGAAGCAGGGAACTAGCAAAAAGGGAGGAATGATGCACAAGTAGATTAAATTATCATTAAAGCTTTAGTTCTCTGGTGGAGTAATATTCATTATTGTTACAAATAATTAAGATAAGAAAAGCAGCAAGTGGAGAGCACTGATGATACCATATCACAATTAATTCAATTCTCTGGACCTGAAGTACAGATTAAAAAAAAAAAAAGGTAGTCACCTCACCCATATATTTCCCATGTCTCTGATGTGGGGAATATGCGAATAAATCCACCTCTCCGATCATTCTCTTCCTTCACCCTCCGTAAAACTTTGATCTACATGGAGGAAGAGAAAATAAAATGAGCACCTATTTTGATAAATGTAATCCATGTGGTTACAGGACAGAGTTATGACCCAAGAATATGCAAGAAGCATGAAGGAAGAAATTAATTCCATTTAAGACGCTGTTTTTGAGAGGCTATATCTCCCATGTTCCGTGTAAGACAGGACTGTCATGAATATTATGAATCACTAATTTTCACTGAACCCTATGTTAACCCACAAAGGCCTGAGATGGAGTCATCTTTACCTCCTCCATTGACAGACCAAGCACAGAACCGCCTAACTTCCCCGGCACCTTCTCCCGTGCTGAGCCCACAAGGTTTTTCATTTCCGCATCACTGGCGGAGAGTGGACGGGAACGCTAGGGAGAAGAAAAAAGAAAAAGAAAATGTATTGCCATCGTCTTTCTTCACTTCCCTCTAGTCAGTCCCTCAATACCATTATGTTTCATAATATGTATAAGCTCAAATCCAAAGCCCACTTTCTGTAATAGATCTCTCAGCCTGAAATCCTGGCAAACAGATGAAAGTTAGTAAATTCAAAGAAGAGAAAAAAGGACAGAACGAAAACACTATGGGTTGAAACAGACACACAAAAAAGAAAGATACCCACATGGCTTCCTAAGCTAGTACTTACTCCTAATCTTCGTTTTGACATAAATCTAACAGTTTGAAAGATATGGGAGAAAAAAATCTGAAAATAACTTCAATGTAAGGTTAGAAAGGCAATGCCAAAGAATGCTCAAACTACCGCACAACTGCACTCATCTCACACGCTAGTAAAGTAATGCTCAAAATTCTCCAAGCCAGGCTTCAGCAATACGTGAACCATGAACTTCCTGATGTTCAAGCTGGTTTTAGGAAAGGCAGAGGAACCAGAGATCAAATTGCCAACATCCGCTGGATCAGGGAAAAAGCAAGAGAGTTCCAGAAAAACATCTAATTTCTGCTTTATTGACTATGCTAAAGCCTTTGAGTGTGTGGATCACAATAAACTGTGGAAAATTCTTCAAAAGATGGGAATACCAGACCACCTGACCTGCCTCTTGAGAAACCTATTTGCAGGTCAGGAAGCAACAGTTAGAACTGGACATGGAACAACAGACTGGTTCCAATAGGAAAAGGAGTACGTCAAGGCTGTATATTGTCACCCTGCTTATTTAACTTATATGCAGAGTTATCATGAGAAACACTGGGCTGGAAGAAGCACAAGCTGGAATTAAGATTGCCGGGAGAAATATCAATAGCCTCAGATATGCAGATGACACCACCCTTATGGCAGAAAGTGAAGAGGAACTAAAAAGCCTCTTGATGAAAGTGAAAATGGAGAGTGAAAAAGGTGGCTTAAAGCTCAACATTCAGAAAACGAAGATCATGGCATCTGGTCCCATCACTTCATGAGAAATAAATGGGGAAACAGTGGAAACAGTGTCAAACTTTAATTTTGGGGGCTCCAAAAATCACTGCAGATGGTGACTGCAGCCATGAAATTAAAATACGCTTACTCCTTGGAAGGAAAGTTATGACCAACCTAGACAGCATATTAAAAAGCAGAGACATCACTTTGCCAACAAAGGTCCGTCTAGTCAAGGCTATGGTTTTTCCAGTGGTCACGTATGGATGTGAGAGTTGGACTGTGAAGAAAACTGAATGCCAAAGAATTGATGCTTTTAAACTGTGGTGCTGGAGAAGACTCTTGAGAGTCCCTTGGACTGCAAGGAGATCCAACCAGTCCATCCTAAAGGAGACCAGTCCTGGGTGTTCACTGGAAGGACTGATGCTAAAGTTGAAACTCCAATACTTTGGTCACCTCATGCAAAGAGCTGACTCATTGGAAAAGACCCTGATGCTGGGAGGGATTGGGGGGCAGGAGGAGAAGGGGACGACAGAGGATGAGATGGCTGGATGGCATCACTGACTCGATGCACATGCGTTTGGGTAAACTCCTAGAGTTGGTGATGGACAGGAAGGCATGGCGTGCTGCGATTCATGGGGTCACAAAGAGTTGGACATGACTGAGTGACTGAACTGAACTGAAGATTAGATATGTGTTTATTTCAGGAAGTCACTATATTCTTTTAACACTCGGGAAGGAGAGCTAGGAAAAGTGAGACATAAGACAGAAAAACAATAAGCAATCTGCTATGTCACCGATGACAAAGTTGGACAGTAGGATGTTTCAGAACTTGAGGGGTAAATATTGAGATGAGAGTTATCAGTGATGCAGAAAAGAAATGCGAGCAAGGCTATGATGTGAGAAACTCTGTAGCTGCTGGACTTCAAGAGACTTGTATCTAGGATGACTGCCTTGGGTACTCCAAGGAGGCACCCCAGTTGGTCATGCTCCTTATGAGATCCCCAAAGATGAGCAGGGTGACTTCAGCTTCTTAATGATGATCAGGAAGGTTGTCGCAGAACGTAAGTTTTAAGTGATTTTGATGTTATGAGAGCAGAGAAATATAAAGGCAACAAAGGAAGGCAGATGTATGAAAGGTGAAAATAAACTATTATTTTAAAAAAACTGATAACTTGGCTTATAACTAAATCAGCCAAGTTAAGTCAGCCAAGTGGGAATAAGGAATGAATAATCCAAGAAATGGGGGTGCAATTTGTCTCTCTAAGAGTCCAAGAAGTAACTCTGACCGGAGAAGAAATCTTACTGTCAGAAACTATTGTTTATTTGCCTCTTTGTGTACATCTATGGAAAGGCTTTTTGACAACTCACTTTTGACATTTCTAGCTACACTCAACGGCAGTGGTTTAGTCGCTAAGTCGTGTCCAACTCACAACCCCATGGACTATATCCTGCCAGGTTCCTTTGTCCATGGAATTCTCCAACCAAGAATACTAAAGTGGGCTGCCATTTCCTTTTCCAGGGGATCTTCTTGACTCAGGAATTGAACCCAGGTCTCCTGCACAGCAGGCAGATCCTTTACCAACTGAGTTACAAGAGAAGCTCCTCAACAATACTCATTGTTAAACTAAATGTTTGTGTTGCCCCAAAATTCATGCTGAAGCTGTAACCCACACAATGTGATGGTATTTGGAGACAGGGCTTTTCGGAGGTAAGTAGGTGAGGACGTGAGAATGAGGCACTGGTCTAATGAGATAAATGCCTTGTAAACAAGAGTCACCAGGGAGCTTGTTCTCTCTCTCTCTCTGCCTGAATATGCACAAAGAGCACAGTGCAAGATGATGACCATCTACAAGCCGAAAGAAGAGGCCTCAGAACAAAACCTATCTTGCCAGCACATTGACCTGGAACTTCCCAGCCTTCAGAACTGTGAGAAATAGATTTCTGTGGTTTAAGTCACCCGGTCTATGGTATTTTGTTATGGTAGCATACAGACTAATGTCTACCTGTATATAAATAACCATGATTGGATTTATCTTTGGATACAGGGGAGACCAATATATACTAATCTTCAAAACCAGCATGGAGTTATAAAACACAGATTTTCTGATAAGCAAATCCATGAAAGAAAAATCATTAAATCAGCAGATACAAGCAATGAGTGAAGGCAGGAACTTTTCTCTCTTTAGCTTTTCCTGCGGTATCTTTAGCATCTAGAACACTACTTGGCATGGAGCAGGATATTCAATAAATATTTTTTGAACAAATAAATAATGCGCTGACACACAGATCAACCATGGTTAGAATTAAAATTTGCAGAGGATTTTGGAAAAAAAATTCAACTCCCTTCTAATCCCTGGAATTACACAGCACATGTTGGGATTACAGGGCAATTAAGAAGAAAGTTTAAAAATTTAGGAAGGCAATCAATATAATCATTTTTAAAAATCTTTAAAGTGTGAGTTCTTATTTAGCATATAATTTGGAAAAGCCAAAATATTAAATGGGTGTCTTGAGGACGTCTGTCATTTTCACACATTATTTACTGTTTCCTAAAAAGACTTACGGAGAAGGCAATGGCACCCCACTCCAGTACTCTTGCCTGGAAAATCCCATGGATGGAGGAGCCTGGTAGGCTGCAGTCCATGGGGTCGCTAGAGTCGGACACGACTCAGCGACTTCACTTTCACTTTTCATTCTCATGCATTGGAGGAGGAAATGGCAACCCACTCCAGTGTTCTTGCCTGGAGAATCCCAGGGACGAGGGAGCCTGCTGGGCTGCCGTCTACGGGGTTGCACAGAGTCGGATACGACTGAAGCAACTTAGCAGCAGCAGCAGCAGCAGCAAAAAGACTTATCTACCTCACATGTCACAACATGACTTTGATCAGAAAGCCACTGGCAGTAAAACCTCCAAAGTCAAGTTGCCTTATCACCTCACACTAGTTAAAGATATCTTAAAGTCCTCTGAAATTATGAAAGAAGAGAATGTGAAGTAAGCATTCATTTTAATGATATAAATAAAAATAAAGATTAAGCATTTTAGAATAGAAAGAATGCTACTTTAAAATGCTGATTAACTGTATTACAAGGTCACTGATAGAAGTATTTTAAGAAATAGTTATTGCCTATCAGAATAGTTTTAAGGAATCGTCATATTTATAAGAACATGGATCAAGTCACTACTGATCAAGTCACTCATCTGATGAGCACCACCAATTAAAAAAAATTTTTTTTCTGCTTTTTTGTCTTTTTTTGTTTTTGTTGTTCAATCTCTTGTCTTTATTAGGGGTTTTTTGCTTGTTTGTTGTTTATTTTTCTTTTTTTATCTTTTTAAACTTTTTTTTTTTTTTGCTTTCCTAGGACCTAATTTTCATTTTTGTAGAACTGCTTCCTGATAGAGTGATATTGCTGGCTTCCAAAGATTGAGATTATTATGATGCTGCTGCAATCTTCCTCTACTCATCTAAGCCTGCTCCCACAAAGAATGAGCACCTCAAAACATTCCCAGTCATTTTCAGAGTTGTCACTGACCCACATTCACAATACTCACAGTACACAATCCTAACTCAAGCCACTGCATGCCTGTGTGAGTGTTATTTGAGTGGGGTGTGTAGGAATTCAAGCAGGTGCTCCTGGTCGGGGTACTCGGGAGGTTAGAAAAAGGAGGGGGTAATGGTGCTTGTTAGATGAATGCTCCAGCTGTTAACTTCCATGAACCAAGGTCTTTATTCTTTTACTGCCACAAATACCACAAGGCTGCAAAGAAAAGGTCAATGCTACTTCAAGAGGAAAAAAAAACGTGGCTGGAAACTCCTTTAATCTCTTCACCCATTTATCTCAGTGTCAACTATTAAGAAGGCTGAGGGGGGCTTCCCTGGTGGTCCAGTGGCTAATACTTTGTGCTCCCAACGCAGGGGACCTGGGTTCGATCCCTGGTTGGGAAATATCCCACATGCCGCAATTAAGACCCAGCACAACCAAATAAATATTAAAAACAAAAAAAGAAGAAGAAGAAGAAGGCTGAGGGGGAGAAATGTGAAAAGATGTAGCTCCTGAAATCTAGGTATCTCAGATGCTTCTCTAACATCCACCCAGGTGTCCTATGTCTTTGGAGAAGCCAGTGGAAAATAATCAAATTAGAAAGTCAAAAATATTTTGCCAACCTCAGCTTTTCAATAAATTTGAAATTAGAGAGCAATTTTTTAATCTACATAATATCTGTTGTGCTGGTTCATAGAGAAATGTATTTATACAGGAACAGCAAAGCATTACTATTCTAGACCTACAAATACTTATTAACGAAATGAAGCCTTAACAAATGAATTACAGACACAGGTAAGAGAAAAAGGGGAGAAGAAAGGATAATAAAGAAAAAAAGAAAGAAGAAAAATGCTTATGAGTACCAAGGAGATACTTAGAAATTAAAAGCAAAGAAAAAAGAAATAAGGCTGACTTGAAAGGCCATCAGGATTGTCAAAAATAAGAGCAAAATAGTTTAAATGCAAGCCATTCTGTGGTTTTGACTTTGGACACAAAAGCTCAGCTTCATTCTCCGGGTAGTAGATAGAATAAATCCACATACTGCAATGAATTGACTGACTACACTAAGGAAATAAGGCTCCTCTGAACGTAAAAAGAACCACTGCCTCTGGCTAGATGACGCAAGATTTAAACTACTGGGTTCTCAGACACACTTTTAACTGCCGCAGTAAGAATTCTGCCATGCAACACGCATCTAAGTTGTTAAAATATCATTAGTACAACTCAGGATACAGAACTACACCCAGGGAAGAAACACGTACACAGCTAACTTTTGTTGCTGGGGAAGAACTGAAAAGTACCAGTTAGGAGAAAACTGGACGAACGCAGAAAATAAAAAAATGGTGAGGCATCCTCAAAGATATCAAAATTGAGGGGTTAAAAAAAAAATCTGTTTGAAAGAGAACACATGCAGAGAAAAAAAAAAATCTCCCAACGCAATTTTACAAAGTTTGGAATTCTGTGTTAAAAACACATGGATTAGAAATAGATCAATTTATATGTGATGCATCTTGCCACCCAGAAAATAAGAAGGACAAGTTTAAGAAGTGAAATGAATCACTGATATCAAATGAAAGAAAATGAACAAAAAAAGACCACATGTGAACAAATCTGGGTGGAAATAGACCAAAAATGGCTAACAGAGAAGTCTTAAATATAATGATAACGGGAAGTACACTACTGAGAAATTACGGGGGGCGCGGGGGGGGGGGTGCAGGGAAGAAAGCAAGTAAGTAGGTGTGTGTTACAGTAAAAGAAAGAGACATGTAGCATCTGAAAATGTGTAATAAACCTAAGTCAGCAGGTCTGAGAGACATGCATCTTGTTATTAACAGAACTGGCTTTAAAAACAAAAAAACTTACCAAAACCACTTACAATTATGTTTGAAAAATCATGGAGAACTGAGGAGGTACCAGAGGATTAGAAAAAAACAAATGAGGTACCAATCTTCAAAAATGTAAGAAGTATGCTCCTGGTGATTACCGCCTGGTAAGTCTAACTTGAATCCCTAGTAAAATAATGGAACAAATATTAAAAGAAAAAAAATCCATAAACATTTAGAGTTTAATGGGTTCATAAAGAATAGTAGTACGGAGACTGCTTTATTTTAAAACATGCTTTAAAATTTTGATTTTTGGACAAAATAACAAAAAGGAGGAAAAGCACAAAAATATTTAATGTCTCTGGATGTTAGAGAAGCATCTGTGAAAATTTCATAGAATTTTTACTTTTAGTT
Organism: Bos grunniens; assembly: GCF_055505025.1. Lineage (NCBI taxonomy): Eukaryota > Metazoa > Chordata > Mammalia > Artiodactyla > Bovidae > Bos > Bos grunniens. The sequence goes on from NC_141174.1 coordinate 16,286,426, forward strand.
TTATTTCCAATCAGGACTCAGTATCATGATATAATAAATAAAATACACCAATAAAAGCTGAACACAGTTAAAAGACAACTATAAGGTAAGATAAGTAGAGGTGAACCAAATTAGGAGGTGACTGGGTACTGATTAAGAATTGAATTTAGAATATGTATTGGTGTCTGGGAGGATGAATAATAAATTAATTGGGTTGATTTGCATTTCTTGACGATAGTAAATGTGAAAAGACATGACTACAAATAAGTGAATATCAAAATAACACCAGATACTGACAATGGAAAAAGGAAAAATCAAAATAGGACTTGAAAGTGTGAAGGGGACTAAATCTTCTGAGGGTTATCTGTGTGTCCAAAACTATCCCAAGTATTTTCCCTATGTTTGATCATTCCTTTGTCAGCATAACCCCATTTGTGTATTACTACCCTCATTTGTAATGTGATTTGTGTAAAACACAAATGGGATTATGGTAAGAAAGGAGTGGGAGAAGCCTCTTGAGAGTCCCTTGGACTGCAAGATTAAACCAGTCAATTCTTAAGGAAATCAACCCTGAATATTCATTGGAAGGACTGATGCTGAAGTGGAAGCTCCAATACTTTGGCCACCTGATGCAAAGAACTAACTCATTGAAAAAGACCCTGATGCTGGGAAAGACTGAAGGCAGAAGGAGAAAAGGGTGGCAGAGGATGAGATGGTTTGACAGCATCACAGACTCAGTGGACATGAATCTCAGCAAACTCTGGGAGATAGTGAAGGACATGTAAGCCTGGTATGCTGCAGTCCATGGGGTCTCAAAGAGTCAGACACAATTTAGTGACTGAATACACACCCTCATTTGATGGATGAGGGAAGTGAGCCTGAGACATAAACGAACTTGCTGAAGGTCTAAGAGTTAGTGACTGGCAGAGTTCAAATTCGAACCCAGGTCTATCTGACCTCAAAGTCCCTGTTCCTTCCACAAAACAATACTGCCTGCCTTGGAACACTAAAATATAATTTCTGTTGAGTGAAAAATATTAAACCATAGGCCTTCAAGAGAAGGGAGAAATGTAGAAAAAGATAATGCATTAAAAAGGAATTATCAGACAACAAGTAAAAAAATGTATCTTCAACAATCTGACAGCACCAAAAAAAGAAATGTTTACAGTCTAAATGGCCAGAGCTAAGTTTCTTTTCTTTTTTCACTTAGCTCTGATGAAACTATTGTAGACTTGAAAGTGTTTCATTAACAGAAAGACAGGGACACAGGAGAACATTGCAAAGGACAATAAGAGTTAAGAATTCAATACATTTAAGACTGCCCCAGTAAAGTCACAAGCCTTTGTATCATGTGAGCCGTGCTGAAATACCTAACCACTACAGTGAGACCTTGCTTGTCCATAGGTTGTTTGCAACTTATGACTATTCAAGCAATAGAGGTAGAACAGAATTAAAACGGGTAGTGGGACATTAAGATTAGAATTCCATATCAAAGACACTTCTTTGGAGTCAAGTTCAGAAGCTATGAAACAGTACTTTAATGTTCTCCTTAAAGAGATTAGGTCAAGAGATAGGTAGAGTATAAGGTCTTTGAAAGCAACAGCCTTGGGTTTTGTCTGTGTTTTTGTTTGCCATGGAGAGGAGCTTGCACACTTAGGTACCTGCTAAATACAAAACACCCTTACAGAGTTTTGAATTCCACCAGTTAAACAACAAAACTTGTATTACAAAACTATGCTAATCAGTTACCAAGTATTAGACAACACAGCAGGTCTTTTTTTTTTTTCCATTTCTTGAATTCATATATACCATGTAAATCACTTTATCAAAAATAATAGCTAGAAACTTACAATTCAAGCTTCCAAGCTTGAAAGAATCTGTATCAGAGTACAAACGCCAAAATAAATATATACGGGAGCCTTTTACTGAAGGATTAATAATTGCAAGTGACGCATTTATGAATGGGAACATCTACATCCTTCACATCAACGCATCAAATAGCAGGAGCAGTCCCCTCACTACTATCCTATCACTTCAAAAAGATGCTAAAAAAAATTTGCATAGAGGAAAGCGACAGTGTATCTCACATACTGCTAACAAGAACAGAAGGAAGACACATGCTGATCATTCAGAGACTGAGATCAAATATTCTGTCTTTATTCTATAGTTAGTAACTAAGATAGTAATGATGGCAGCGTTTCTAAGATTCATGACTACATATCACTACATTTAAGAAAAGGCTTCTGTTAAAAAACAAACAAACAAACAAATATAGCCCAATATCCAATGTGAAAACATTTCCAACATTAAGCTCCTGACAAGGGTATGTTTCATAAGACCCCTGAACAAATGAAAGGTGACTTGTGAACGATGATATTTCCTTTCTGGAATATTTTAGTCAAAGCCATAGATATGCCTCTAAACTGTGTTCATCATCTGGATTCAGCTGCCTCCATCACAGCATGATCACTATCAGAAAAAGAGGATTCAGAAATCCCTGCAACATCTTTTATATACTACATCTGAAAAGATCTCAGCATTCATTTTCACTTATTCTATTTTACATTGTTAAACTATTCAAGGAGCAGGTGCATGAAATATATACTGTGAAACGGTGAAGCTAAAAGGCTTTCCATTTGGGGAATGGAGATAAAAGTTTGAATGAACTCTCCACATGATCCAGAACTTACCTGCTTGACGGTTGATGACTGAAACTGTGCAGATACTGGACGCTATAAAAGACAGAAAAATGGAATAAAGCCTTATCTTCTCCTAACATGCCTGTATTTTCCAACTCCTACATCTAATATAAAAAAGAAAAAAATAATCTCCAAGCAGAGAACAAAAGCCAAAGCCCTATATTTTGCACTTGAAAGATTAGAGCATTTATTATTTTTCACACCGCATTCTCCTGTGGTATAATCATTCCAGCTTCACCTTCTTACCACTGAGAACTCAATCCCACTGTAACGTACTGAAGATCCTGAAGGTATTAGTCCACCTGGTAAAATGGTCTCACACAGTACATGGAACTAATCTACAGCTTCTTAAGCCTTTAAGTAATTACCCTGTGGACTGCTCATGGATAAAGTCACGCTGTTACCTACCAGTTAGCAGAGCACACAGCGAGTAGGTTCTTCACTATTTGCAAAGTCACCAATAAAAGCTGACAGGCAAGCTAAGAAAAGGGGTCAATTCATTCAAGATTGACATACAGCTACTCCTAGAGTGGAACTTGCAGAAACTCTGTTAAAGCCGCAGAGAAACATTCGTAATATTTTATACACAATCCTATGACTCACAGATACTGCAGAAAACAATTTAAAGGAACATGCGTGATTGCCTCAATTCAGTTCTCCTAGTACACCTAGGTTAAACCCTCTACTTTTCTGTTAAAAGTTAAAGAAAACCCTTTGACCTGTAATGTACTACTGATCAGGACTTCCCCAGTGGCTCAGCGGTAAAGAATTCACCTGCACTGCAGGAGACACCGGAGGTGAGGGTTTGATCCCTGGGTCAGGAGGATCCCCTGGAGGAGGGCATGGCAACCCACTCCGGTTTTCTTGCCTGGAGAATCCCATGGACAATGCAATCCCATGGACAGAGGAGCCTGGCGGGCTACCGTCCACGGGGTTGCAAAGAGTTGGACACGACTGAAGCGACTGAGCACACACACGCACACACACACACACATACAACTGATCAAGTACAACATTGCTGCATGATTTCACTTCTAATCTAATACCCCTTAAAATAGAGTTCACCTTGTTCTATACTACAGCACTGATACTAATAGGGAATAATTTGAAAGCAACAGGTCACAGGCAGCCTGCAAACTAAATCCACCTCACCGACATACTATGTTTCATCTGCAAAGTATTATTTTTTTAATTGAACTTGTTGTCAGTATTTTAAAATAAGATTCCTGATTTCTCTAGAAAGTAAGAACATCTGACAACTCACAGCAGTGATCAGCTAAAGCACAGAAGTAAGAGTTGCCCTGTTAATGTGAAGCATGCACTACCCACTCGGCTGCAGTCACGGCACTCGTGTATCATACCTGGCCCTGTTTACTCTGCAATCCTCAGACGCATTTTGAGGTTTCAAACCCTGTTCTAATGAAAAGCTATCTGAATAAATAATGCATGTAAGCTTAGCAAACAGAAGTAGCAGTACTCTAAATGAGACCAGCAAACAAAAGGAAGAGGAGTGGCAGGGAAAGGGAGAGATGGAGGGCTAAAGTGGAAGTGGGATGAACGCAGTAGGGAAAAAACAAGGGAAAGAGGAGGAATGGGGAGAAATAGCAGCTGTTTCTGCCTTCAAAGAGCTTACAGTCTCACAGAGGAGTACTGGACAATTTAAAGGCAACAAATCAACGAAGGCAAAACAATGCGGTTGAGAACCAGTAAATAATGTTGTAATGAAAAGAAAAGGCCATGACAGAGTGGAATGGGTTTAGTAAGAAAGGGTCTCCAAACTTCTGAGCAGGTAAGGGAATCAGTCCAGATAGGAAGAGAGGAGGAAAGGGGACCTTTTGGATAAGACGAAAGGTTAAAGGCAAAGAAACAAAGTGGAAACTAGCCGGGTCTAGACGGGCAGGGACTGATCAGATGATGGAATGGATAAACCATCAGACAGCTGACTGGTTTACCTGGAACAAAAATGCAGAGTACACAAAGACTGGAGCAACACTGGGTCAAATGAGGTTTCAGACATGCCCGCCAAGCTCTCTGCAGACATTTAGCTCATTTAAATTCAATCAGCACCTCATGATCACTGAGGGTCCTTGTGAAGAGAATCGCATGTAGAGAAGATATTATTTCAATTGAGCATCTTCTCTGCAAAGCTAGCCTGAAGATCATAAAGAATGCAGCAGAGTACTGACGAGAAATTTGCAGAATCCCTCTCTGTGCCTCATTTATGAGCATATCAATGTGAAAAGACTGGGAGCAATTTTTCAAAAGAGAGAGAAAGAAAAAAGAAAGATAATGAAAAAGGAAGCCAAAAGAAAAGAAAGACAAAAAGCAGAAAGTAACATGGTTTGAAAGCATTAAAAGCGTAAGCTATTTGCCATGGCTGAATATAACTGCCTCCTGTCTAGAATGCTCCCCCAATTCTCCTGCTGTAAGTGACCTTCTAATCATAGTGCTTCAGCTCACTTATTGACAACAGCTGCGACTTTACAATAAGCTTCCTTGGGGCTTTCTGTTGCTGGAACTGCTTACCTGAGGTTTCTGGAAAGGGTTTCGCCTGGAAGAGTCAAACGTGGGGTAAATTGGCCGGGTTGATGTCCGCTGGGCAGGATCTTGACACACAAACCCTGAATGGGGAACGGGAAACATTAAAACTGCCATTTGCTAAGAAATTAGAAGGTTTAGCTGCACGTTTCCTTTCGATGGACAAGCTCAGTTTCACTGCCATAAATCTGATAGAGCTCCATCCTGAAGAGGTTTAGGCATGACTCTCCCATACACATCCTCCACTTGAACTTTGAACTATCACGACTGGAGTGAACAAGAAAGGAAAATATGCAGATCAGTCAGCCTTCCCTGTTGGGAACCGAAATGTGATTCTGATGGACAAAGAGATGGAGACTTTCGATGACATTCAGAGTAAAAGTTCACTTAAAAAAAAAATAATAAAGACAAATTATTTTAAAGTGGCTTCCTGGATGGTGACTGGAAAATAACAGTGTTGGTTTTTACCAGGAGAATCCAGAAGCAAGTGAGGGGTCTTGTCCTGTTATAGGATCCACTTCTGGAACGTCTAAAAGGGAGAGGGAGAGGGTGGGATGATTTGGGAGAAGGGCATTGAAACATGTATAATATCATGTATGAAACGAGTCGCCAGTCCAGGTTCGATGCACGATACTGGATGCTTGGGGCTGGTGCACTGGGACGACCCAGAGGGATGGTATGGGGAGGGAGGAGGGAGGAGGGTTCAGGATGGGGAACACATGTATACCTGTGGTGGATTCATTTTGATATATGGCAAAACCAATACAATATTGCAAAGTTAAAAAATAAAATAAAATATATAAAATAAGAAGAAGAAGAAGAAAAAGAAAAAAAAAAAAAGAAAAGTGGTCTACTACTGGCAAGTTCCAAAATACACATTGTAGATTCTCCAGGGCTTAAGAAATTAGGCTTCGGCTAATCTCACTTATTTCCTAAAAAGAAGCAGATTCTCATCCAAGGAGAAAGGGGGAGGAAAGTTTTACAGCATTTGCTGGTACATCAAGTGCTAGTTCAAGTGCGTCTTATTATGTGTTTTTTGGGGTACTTAAAACAACAACAACAACCCTAAACCCACAACATACCCACTTGGCAGCCCATCTCCATCTCAAAGTTTTGTTTTATCTACTCACAAAGGGATTTTTTCCTTGGCTTGCTTCAGTTATAACTACTATAGAAAAGATTGTGTTGACACCAGTAAAGACTGCATAGCAGAAACATAGCCAGTCTCCTTGGTAACAAAGCCTCTTCAGTGGGTTTCACTATATCATCTCAGGGCAAAATTTATTTTCTCCAGATCTTTGCTTAATTCTCTTCCTCAGCTCATGATTCCTGTGCTCCAGGAATTAGGTCTCAGCCCTAGCTGTGGTTCAGCCTCAGGAAGGAGGAGCCAGGGGGTGTAGAAACATATAAACACTTCCCTAAAAATATAATTTTTGAGTACAAAACATTCAGTATGGCTGAGGAACTGCCAGTTGGCAACACATATAGAGTCTGACAAAATGGATGCTCTACTTCACATTTATGAGTCTTCAGAAAAGAATACTACTCACCTACAACAGTGAACATATCTGAGATCATACTGGCTTTAATTTTTAGGTCCAGAGGTGCATCACTAACAGAATAAAGAAAGAAAAGAGCAATTGATAATTTTATAGGTTAAGAGAATAGCTGCCCTTAACAGCCCTCAATATAAAAGAGCTACCAAATGTCAGTGAGGAGCAACACTAAAGTACATCAAATCCATGGGGGGAAAAATCTGGGCAAAAATTCTAGACATAAAAGCCTGGTGTCAAGCTCATCCTCTGTAAGGCAGGCCCAGCTGTAAGGCGCTGACCCACTGACACTCAACCTTTTTATTCCAGAAGGTCTTGTTTGCACAGGGTCATGAACACTGCTGTATTATCACTGTGGATTTTAGAGGTTCAGATTTTTAATATGCTCTTTTATGAGCATGCCCATCATCCAAATTATTTTTTACTGCTGTGATCATCAAATCACATTCACATGCAAGAGAAGGAACTTGGGCTATCTTTGTACTTTTTTAAGACTTCATTTTCCATTCTAAACTGACCTTCTTAAGATTGTGTGCTTGCAAATTAAAGCAAAAAAAAAAAAAAACTGTAGCAAAGTACCACCAGACGATGCAGCAGGAACCCACATGGAAACAGAAACAAGAAAGCCTGAAAGCGTGGGGCCTCCCTGTGGTGATGATGAGATGCTGGCTTTGGGGTTGAGGTGTTCCCCCAGAAACCAGACTCCTCTAACCCCTTACCCTGGGGCTCTCTAATACTGTATGATGTGCATTGCCAGGAAATCTACAAAACACTGACTTAACCTAAGTGTAGGACAACATCTGAAGCATCTGTATTATCCAGCTCTACAGCTTATAATTGGGGTGAAGCCAAACTCCCATCCAACCAAGTAGTCAGTCTGTCTTTATTTGATTACTTGGCATTTTGCCAACATTTTTCATTGTTAAAAATGCAGCAGCTGGGTGGTCTCTGGCATAAATCTCTAGGGTTTTCTAGCTGTTTAGAGAAGCATATAACTAACAGAAACTCTGGTTGTAGCCACAGATAGAAGCAGAGTCTTCTCTGGTATTGGAAAATAAGTTTCTTTCCTTCTTCTAAACGACAGGTTAAAAATAATTTCTTAAAACGTCTGAAGATTCTAGACTTTAATCTTGGATAGATAACACCAGGACATGGACAGCGTAAAAGGACCAGATATTATTTACACACTCCTAGGCCCAGCTCTATACCTTTATGATATGTGTGGGTTAGAGCATGTATAAACTTTCGGTAACAAAGAAAATATATCTCGTGTATTTCTTTACCCTTAGCTGAACACCTAAAAGCTTAAAAAAAGTGTGAGAGGGAATGCAGTGGAGATAAAAATGAAAGAAGCATCCCTAGAAGCCCAATAAGACAGTAAACAGAGACTGCAAATTGACTAGTAAGACAGAGGTCCATGGTTGCAATACGGACTCTGATAATATACCACAAATCCCCCAAATTTAGAAATTCTAATCATCTCAATCTAATAAAGAAGGGGGGAAAAAAAATCTCCTAGTGCCAAGAGAAATGACCAAAAAAAAAGTGTTTTAGTGTCGCTTATTGAAGGTTTGTCCTTTGCTAGTTGGTGGAACAGACTACTTACCAGGCCAAAGAAGGAGAGAGATTCACTTCCAACAACCATGGCTTCAGGGTAGAATCTATGAGCACGTCAAAGCCATAAAGTTCTAGAAACACAACATAACACAATACACAAAATCATTTTCCATGTCACAACCAAACAAAGATCTGGAAGTCAATCCAGTCAACTTCCATCAATGGCCTAGAAACTTGCTGAGTATCCAGAGACAGTAGATGCAGAAAACTTTCAAATCCAAGAGAAATTAATCAAGTTCTAGAGATAATAATGCTCCATGGTTTCTATTATCCACTCGACATTTCTGAGTTCTATACAGAAAGTTACCTGACTCTAAAAGTTAGCAAGCATGATTCTGGTGCTGTGCAGAAGGCTAAAAAAATGTCAGGAAAAGGAATGCAGCAAGTGCATCTAATATCAATGCTGCTGGGCTTGTTTTGGGTTGTTCTTCTCCACCACACTCTGAAAACAGGAAAATCTACTGAAGGCATCTCTCTAGGATCTTCCCATCACACTTTTTTAAACCAAGACCTTGCTTTCACAACCTAGGTCAAAAAAAAAATAAAAAGCACACACACACACAAAAGGCAGAAATCTATTTGTTCTTTCCCCTCTAAGGTTTCAATTCCCCTTTGAAGATAGAAAATAAAATATACCAGCCCAACATAGAAAGACAGAAGAGAAAGGAGGGGGCTAATGGCAGCCAAGCAGGACTACGACAGGTCACAAGAAGGGAAGGAGCCAAGGATCAAATTTCCTTTGCTAATTCTTGTCCCTTAAGTCCCCAACTGTTACAAAGCCAGAACCAGGAGCTGGCTCTTCTCCCGGAATGCAGGGATGAGAGGCTAACTTGGAACCTTAGCTGGCAACCTTTACTCTCATTATCATCATTAACGAGGCCCTCTCCACAGTCCTCCTCAGTATACACACATCGAATGCATCAGACTTTCCGAAGTCCCACTCATTCTCCAACATCCCACTCTGTGTCCCTCAAATAAACTGTTTGCACACACCTTCTCTGCAAGAGAAAAGACTAGCTTCCTGACAATTCGACCAGAGGTCACAGGCCACACAGCTCACACCCACGGAATACAACCAGGTATTTTCCAGAAATTCATTTTGAGGCAGATTTCTTTACTTCAAGAACTTCTCCATTTCTCAATCCTCTCAGACACACAGAAGAACAAATGGGAATTTCTAAAAAGATGATGCCAAAGACTCCTTCTGGAACATGGAAGTGTGGTGCAATGGGAATCCAGGGACCCAGGCCCTCCTCACCACCCTGCCCTTCACTCCCTATGGAGCCTGAGAGGATCATCTCTCTCCCTCATATTTATTAGCACACTCTGGCTTCCCTTATCCTCTATCAATCACCATTTGTCGATATCTGTATGCTCAGTTAATGTATAAACAGAATTCCTACTTATGCAACATAGATTCAGGTAGATATGCATTTTTAAATTCTCTCTCAGGAAAAGTTTTTCAGGAAGGAGTTGGTTTCCATAGTACTTATTTAGGATTCCATTTAATTTACAAAAATAATCACAAATTATAAGAGAGTCTGAGACAGGATTCACCCTCATGTAACTACACCAAAATCATATATTATCAAAACTTTAAAGGTGTAAAGAAAAGGAAGCTCCTTTACCTATCTTTTTTTTTTGGTAGCATACTCGTAGCTTTTATGGCCAGTACATTCTTCTGACTATTTTATCCAATCTTCAATCATTTAATAGAATATTCCCCCTTTAATTTGAGAAAAATCTTTCTGTGATACAGCACTAGTAAAGGCATTTAAGAGGAAAAAACTACAAAAACTACAAATCCATGTTAACATTACACAAGCAGAGAAAAGTACAATAGGAGTCTGATTCAAGAAAAACCTTCTCTTCAGTTTTTGAAAGCTGAAGCACAGGATTCAACTATTTCATAAACTGGTAAAATTAATAATAATAATAGCTTAAGGAACAGGACAAGAATAATGACTGATGCACATATCGATCAGATTTGCAGAATCAGCCACAAATGAACACAAATTGAACTCAGAAAAACAAGCAGTAAGACCTGTCATTTAAACACCTCACAATAAGCAGCCGACATATTTACTTAACTCTCTCTCAAATTTAGAGGCAAAGTCCAAGACTCTCAGTTGAAAGGCTGAGAAACCAGTAATGTGGAAAGTAAGAGAAAAGAAAAAAAAACAAAAAACCCAAAGAGAGACAACAGCCTTTATCAGTTCCGTTCAGTTGCTCAGTTTGTCCAACTCTCTGCGACCCCGTGGACTGCAGCACTCCAGGCTTCCCTCTCCATCGCCAACTCAGGTGAATAAAGTCCACCAGGGCCAAATGATCTCAGAATCAACTCTGAACCTAACCAACATCTGTACACACAGATGTACAGATGTGTGACAGCATCGTAGCACACTGCAAAGCCCAGGTCACCTGAGAGGCTGGAACTGGAGGAGAGGACCGGGGTGACAAAGAGAGCACTCGTATCAGGCTTATCTCTTACAACGATCAACTCGGCTTAATCAAAACCATTTGGTTACTTGGCAGGCTACAAGAGTCCTTAGAGCAAATCTTTTAACTTAGGCTTAGTCTTTTCTCTGGACATTACAGATTTTAAAAGGTAAAAAGCATCAATAAGTTGCACGGAGAATATTAAACTTCCTCACCTTTCGATGTATGTTTTAGCAGCAGTGTCTACAATTTCAAAAATTCAGTTATCCATGATGACATACACCAGTGCTCCTGTCATTAAAAGGTGCAGGCAAACTAGGCTTCTCCAGTTCTGAGAGCTAACTTTCTTGGTTCCTCTGTGTTGTCTCCATCGTGACCGAAAAACAAGTATCTTCAAAGGACTGTTGCTACCACCTTACTCAACAATGTTTCCCCAAGAAAATTTTCCTTGGAGAGATACAGTTCCTTCAACCCCAGCCAAAACAAAACAAACTTGCAAATCTAACTGGTGCATGGTAAGAAGCAGCCTGACTCCAGATCACATTTTACATTAGCGCCCTTATCCCCCTGTTTCTTCCAAGCAGTTTCTTAGAAAGCAATCTACACTTAGCCGCATTCGTTTCTTAATGCCTGTTGACTCTCCCGCCCAGAGCAATTTGCTTCTGTTGCCATTCTTTAATAACCGACTGTTCTCGCTATGATCCCAAAGACTGCCTTGCTGCTTTCAGCCCAAGCACCTGAAAACTGCTGACCACCCCTTACTTATTGGAACTTTCCTCGCCCTTGGTTCCAGGACACTGCTCTCATCTGACTGTCCTTTCTCTCTGTCTTTCGTCCCTTCTCTTCTGCCCAGCTAGTTACTGGTAGGTTTGCTCAGGGTAGCATCCTCAGGTCTCTTCCCTTCTAAGTTCTAGCTCTTCTTGGCTGCTCTCATGTATTCTCGTATCTGCAATTAATATTATGATGATGACATTCCAATCTCTGTCTTTAGTCAGGTGTCTCCCGGACACCAAATCCGTAAATCCAAATGCCATCCAGACAACTTCACTAGGATATCCCACAGGTACTCGACGCTCAACGAAACATAGCTCGATATCTTCTCCCAAAACTTTGTTTGGCTTCCCACTGTTCTTCACCTTGGAAAACCCCACACACTAGTCACCTGTGCTAGAGACACTGTTCACCACCTGCCAAATACAACACATTATCATATCTCTTTCTCTGTTTCTCTTTAGTCTATTTTCTATATTCCCCTTTGAGGTAAAATTTACATATTTAATGAAATGGACAGATCTTAAGTGTGCTATCTGATGAGTCTTGATACATCCATAAAACCCACATTCGTATCAACACACAGAACACTTCCATCACCCCAGAAAGATCCCTCATTCCCCTTCCTGGTAAATACCCTGCTCCCTGTCACCACACCACCAGAAACTATTATTCTTATTTGTTATACCAGGGATCAGTTTTGCCTAATCTGGAGTCTCATACAAATGGATGCATACAGGATACACTCTTTTGAGTCTGACTTTTCTCATTTAGTATGCTTTTGAGGTTCATCCATCTATCATTATTTCTTATTTAAAGACAGGTTTACTGAGGTGTAATTTACACACAATAAAGTTCACCCTTCTGAATTATAGTTTGATGAATTTTGACAAATGTATGGTCACTCGCCATCACCAACATGTAGAACAATTCTATCACAAATGTTCCCTTTGTCCCTTTGCAGTCAATGCTCTCTCCCGGTCCACTGGCAATCATGATCTGATTTCTGCCTTTTCCAAAAGTCAAATAAACGGAATCACAAAGTACGTGGCCTTCTGAGAGTGGCTTCTTTCACTTAGCACTGGGCGTGTGAGATTTATCTACATCATCACACATGTCAATACTGTAATTCATTCCTTTTACTGCTCAGTAGTATTCCATTTTATAGACCACAATTTGTTTATCTATTCAACGGCTGATAGACATCTGGGCTGCTTCCAATTTTTGGCGATTATAAATAAAACTGCTACGCACATTTGTGTAAAGCTATTTGCATGAACATATGGTTTCACTTTTCTTGGGTAGATACCTAGGAATGGGAGTGCTGGGTCATGTGGCTAAGTGTATACTGTCACTGTGTTCCTCCTACTGCCCATCATTTCCCTAGCACTAGTCTCTCCCTATTGTAGTCTATTCTCCACATGGCCATCAGAATTATGTTCTAAGACACAAATCTAACAGTCAGATGGAAAGACAGGCAGGGAATCGGCCCAGCAACAGACTCTAATGTCAGGCTGGTTCCTGGAGGACTATAGTCATTTCATGGGGCTTTCTGGGCGGCTCAGCAGTAAAGAATCCATCTACAGTGCAGGAGGATCCAGGAGACACTGGTTCAATCCCTGCATTGGGAAGATCCCCTGGAGGACGGCATGGCAACCCACTCGAGTATTCTTGCCTGGAGAATCCCAAGGACAAAGGAGCCTGGCGGGCTACAGTCCACAGGGTCTCAAAGAATCGAACATGACTGAAGCGACTGAACTACAACACAATAATGTTATACAGTATTCCCTCTGTTATAATTCTGTCATACAAAGCTATAGGTCAAGTCATAATAAAAGTTAAAGGAAAAATAGTAATCCTGTTTTTCCACTGCTCAAAAAACTCCATAGCTGTCTATTGTCTACAGGATGAATTTATACATGCCAGTGCTTTATAAGGAGCAGGAAATGGCAACCCACTCCAATATTCTTGCCAGGATAATGCCATGGACAGAGAGGCCTGGAGGGCTACAGTCCATGGGGTCGCAAAGAGTCGGACAGGACTGAGTGACCGAGCGCAGTGCTTCACAAAGGGGCCCTAAACTACTTCTACAACCTTGTCTCTCACCACCTAATCCAACTCAGGCTACATCTAGTCACACTGAACTTTTCATTTCAAAACATGCCACTTCCTGTCCTGACACTGCATTTTGCATGTCATATTCCCTCTGCTAGGGATGGCCTTCTCTGGCTCCCCGAGGCACAGAGCTGGTAACTCCTTGGATATTCCAAGGGCACCTGAGTCACTCTACTACTTGCCCTGAAATGTGTCATTTCATTTCTGCTTATCTCCACCACTTGAGGGCAGAGGTCATGTCTCATTCACTGCTCTATATCAAACAGCCTGTACTATACAAAGCACACAGGAAGCAATCAAGAAATAATGATTTAAAAAAAAGAAGAAAAAAAATTTTTTTAATGTAAAACACTACAATTTTTGAGAAAGACAAAATAATTTGCAGCTACTTCCTAAAAATAACCCTAACCAGAAGACTTAATACTCATAATAAAGTCACCAATTACAAAGAAATAGGAGAAATTCTAATTAAGATTTTTACATATTAAGGAGAAATTTAATAAAAAGAGGCATAGAATGGGAGGAGGAAAAAAAAGATTTAACAGAGAAAATAACAGTGCATCCAAGTCCTAAGAAGATTACTAAACATGTCATACCATTAGTTCTGGAAATCAACCTACTAACACTCCCCAGAAAAAAAGTCCTAGCTGAAGTTGTAATCTTTGAAATTGGAAAGTGCTGACATTAGCCAGTGCTTGCTGTCAGTCAAATGCTATTGTATAATGGAAATTCTTTTCACCTTGCTTTGGATTGGAATTAAAAATCTAAGAAGGAAGACTCTATCTGGGGTCCAGCAGGAAAATTTGGGGAAAAAAAAAAAACATACGAAAATCCCACAGAAAAATGAACTAAATAAAAGAAAAAGCCCAGAGCCAATTTGTTACCTAGTCCAATAAATCAACATGGTATCTGGCTACCATATGTAAAGGTGGACTTGAAGGGAGTATCTAGAAGGTGGTGTAGTGGTAAAGAATCTGCCTGCCAATGTAGGAGATGCAAGAGATGCAGGTTTGATCCCTGGGTTGGGAAGATCCCCTGGAGTAGGAAATGGTAGCCCATTCCAGTATTCTTGCCTGGAAAATTCCATGGACAAAGAAGCCTGGCGGGCAACAGTCACAAACAGGGTCACAAACAGCTGGACGCGACTGAGCACGCACGCACGTACACACGCACTGCTGATTAGAACAGAAAGAGGCCTTTTTTAGACCTGATCTGCTAAAAAGGATGATATCATTTTTCCTGAGATCTCGTTACAGGAGAGCAGAGGGAGAATCCAGGATATGAGGCGTGCCAAAAATGGCTGGACGCACCAGAACTTGTATTTATGTGGGTGGAGAGTGAGCCAGAGAGACCTGGCTTTCAAACTTGGCTTTGCCATTTATTAACAGCATGACCTGGGACAAATTATTTAACCTCTCTGAATCTTTTTTCCTGGTCTATAAAACATGAGTAATAAATACCAACAAAACTGTTATGAGGACTAAAGGAAATAGCCAACGAAGTGTGCCTGACAAACAGTAGGTACTTTCTTTTAAGTTCCTTCTACAGTAAACTTCCCTTCCCATCTAAACAGAAGCATTCAATTAGCCAGAAAAGAAAATTATCTCAAAAAGTGAACTGTTTGATGACTTTCATTATTTTTTTTATTGGTCAAGTAGTTTACATTATAAAATGTATGCTGCCCACTGTCAGTCCTTCAGCAAATATTTATGAACAGCCCTACTTTAAGAATGTCAGTTTAGGGGTTTCCCTGGTGGTCCAGTGGTTAAAAAAATCTGCCTTGCAATGCAGGGGACATGGGTTTGATCCCTGGTCCGGGAAGATCCCACATGCCGCAGAGTAACTTAAGTCTGTGAGTCACAACTACTGAGCCTGCCCATCTAGAGCCTATGCTCAGCAACAAGAGAAGCCCACCCACTGCAACTAGAGAAAGCCCGAGCAGCAATGAAGACCCAGTGCAGCCAAAAAATAAATAAATTTTGGAAAAGAAAAAAAAAAGAACGTCAGCATAATTACCCTGTGAAATAGTCTTAAACAATATCAATAAAAGGCCAAACCAGCATACATTCCACAAAATAGGGTATATTGAACATGGCGGTGGTGGTTTAGTCACTAAGTCATGTCTGACTCTTGTGATACCATGGATTGTAGCCTGCCAGCTTCCTCTGTCCATGGGATTCTCCAGGAGAGAATACTGCAGTGGGTTGCCATTTCCTTCTCCAGAGGATCTTCCCCACTCAGGAACTGAACTCAGGTCTCCTGCATTGCAGGCAGATTCTTTACCGACTGAGCTATGAGGGAAGTCCTTATATTGAGCACAGTTAGTCCTGAACAAGGAAATCACCAGTCTCTGACCTAAATGAGGCCAGTCTGATCAATTTCACAAGTGGCAGAACAGCTGGTTCATATGCTCTTGGGCTAGAGAGGACCGGGGTCATAGCTTGTTACTTCAGCCATCCTCATACACACAGATGAAACCACTGTCAGCAGCAGCATCTTTAAAGGATAGCTAACATCCTGTTGTTCTTGGCTGCTTTTCTCCAACTGCTCAAAAAAAAATTAAAAAAAAAAGCTGTTCTCATAGCCAGTTATCTCACATTGCCAATTTCCTAAGCATATTTAAAGGGTTGTTGTTTGTAGCATATATTTCACATGGTACCACATTTTCAAAATCTTAAATGCAGCAAATATTAAGACTGTCAAAAGTTTGTTTTATTGGGAGAGGCATCAAAAATCCTATTGACCATTAGCCCTATGACCAAGATGACTTGATTGCCAAAACTCCTCTTCTGACCCCTTTTCTCTTAAGCTGTCTCTTTCATTTGAGTTCTCCAATTCACTAGCTCCAGGGGGAAGGGACTTAATTTCTCAGGGCCCCAATTTCTTAATTCAGACTAATTATTCTCTGAGGTCCTTTCCAGATGTACAAATTTATTAAAAGGCACCAAGTGGCTAAGTTTCTGGGAGCTTATGAAGGTTCCTAGGTCTACTTTTAAATACTATTAACACAATGCAGGTATTTGTGTATGTTGTCTCATGTAAAATTTGGTTTGATTAAACCACCACCTTATCATCTACACCTTGAACACAGCAGGAACTGAGAAAAGTTACCAGCATAAGAAAACAAAGGAACGGGAATATTGAAGATACCTGGAAACATTGTTGGACACTACAGTCATAGGCCAGAGACACTTAGATACTAATGGAGTGCTCTTGGCAAGGAATCACATAATGCGGAAGGGCAGAAACAACCACCCAAAGAATATAGTGAACCCCATCACCCGACTATTGGCTTCCTCTAAAACACCAATGCCCTGTTCAAGCCAAATTCTTCTGGGAAGCTCTCAATTCCTGTTTACTCTAAAACAAATGAAAAAGAGAAGGAGAAAAAAAAAAACAACCAGATTATTCCTTGTAACTTAAACCCCAGGGGAGGTTGGGAACCAGTGGGAGGCAAAGAGATTCACACAAATACACACACGTATACAAAATCACTTCTGATGGGGGGAGGTTAATAAGGCACACAAAATCCCAGGGCTGACAGGAAGTGGAATTAGAACCACAAAAGCCAAGAAGACAGTCAACAGTTTAAAAAACTCCAGATGCACCCAGTTCATTAAAACTGAACACAAGCAGGGAGCCAGGAAGGAGACCCATGGCTGATGAAATAGTCTTACAGGGTATTTCACTGAGTCAGAGAAAGTCACTGCTCATTTCTCATCAGAACTTCTAATGCCATTAAAATCAAGAAATTCTTAAGCTTCCAAAAGGCAATCAGGTAATGAAATAAAATAGAAAACATTCAGAAGAGCTTTTGATGATTTCTAGAACCACGATTTTCACAATAAGAGCTACTAGAAATTTACTCTTATAGAAAAGCCACATAGATATGGAAAAGAAATACTTATTTTTTTAATCTAATAAGGTGTTTGCAGTTGGAATTATATTTCCCATGCCCCCTCCTCAAAAAGAATGCAATAATTTCTAGGAGCTCTAAGTCCTGACTACATCAGATCCATTGGGCCACCACAAGGCAATTAAAGCAAAGAACCAATCATTCATTCAACAAACATTTTCCAGACATCCTCCAATAGCAAAAAAATGCTGCTGTGCACAAAAGGAGCAACAGCAAGGGAGACATTGTTGCCATCTTCAGGGAGACAGACACATAAAGGAGAAGTAGAGGACATGAAGGGGCTCCTGAAGACTGAACAGAAGACTGGGGTCAGGGAGGCTAACTGTGGTGGGAAGACTTAGGAAAACATCACCAAAGAAGTGATACTTGACTTCATCTTGAAAGAAGTCAGGTAAAGTAACAAGAGAAAGATATTTCATCTTTCATCATCTTTCATCATTCATTTCATCTTTTGTCATCTTTCAGGTAAAGTAACAGGAGAAAGATATTTCCGGCATAGGATAAAAGCAGGTGCAAGGCAGAGGGTGAGGAGAGGAGCCACAAAGGCCAGGGAGATGGTAAAAGATTTGGTTCAGCAGAAGCGGAGACGGAGGGGAAGGGGAGACATGGGGACTACTAAGACGCTAAGCTCGGCAGCTACTGATAGGAAGAGAACACAGAGGAACACATACAGAGCAGCATGAGCAGGGAGGGCGCTTGGCTGGGCCAGGATTTCTGGAGGGAGCACGTCAAGTCGAGTCTCAAGATACAAACAGGAGTGTGCAGGGCCAACAGGAGGGGCATCTTCTAGCTGGACAGTGGCACTTACGCAGAGGCCCAAGGGAACGGAGTACGCGGGGACCCCATTGGCTTCTGAGGTGTAAGCGGGGAAATGATACTCCAGAAAAGTCGGCTGGAGTCAGATCCTTAGAGACTTCAAAGCCCTACTAAGTTTCTATTTGTAAGTTAGGTCTGCTGCTGCTGCTAAGTCGCTTCAGTCATGTCCGACTCTGTGCGACCCCATAGACGGCAGCCCACCAGGCTCCCCCGTTCCTGGGATTCTCCAGGCAAGAACACTGGAGTGGGTCGCCATTTCCTTCTCCAATGCATGAAAGTGAAAAGTAAAAGTGAAGTCGCTCAGTCATGTCTGACTCTTAGCAACCCCAAGGACTGCAGCCCACCAGGCTCCTCTGTCCATGGGATTTTCCAGGCAAGAGTACTGAAGTGGGCTGCCATTGTCTAGGGAGCCGCTAAAGGATTTTAGGAGACACGAACATATTTGCATTTTAAAAGAGATACACAGACATCGTAACCTCTTCTTTTCCTATATAATTTTAGGTCCTAGTTTATCCACCATCTTCTATTCAGAGTCTCAATTTGTATTCCCTTTGTTGAATGCCCCTCAAGTACAGACTGCTATGATAATCTAATATTAAAGAGATCAAGAATTATAATGCCTAATTATAAAAATAACAAAAAAACATTTTTATGGAGTACAAATTAAGGGCTGATAAGTGCCAAGTGCTTGGCACATGTCATCTCATTCGATCTCAGGGTACTCTCAGAAGGTAGGTACCCTCATTATTGCCGTTTTACAGTCGAGGAAACAGGATTAGAGTAATTTGCTGAAAATCAGGAGTGTAGATGAGTCTCAAACTCAGTCTGTCAGGCTCTAACACGCGTGTTCTTTAGTTCTCTGGTATCCTGCCTCTGGAGCAAGCTGGGGCTCTCACAGTCTTACTACTGTATTCCTTTAATTATCCGCCCCATCAATGAGCCTCCTGTGTTTCACTAACGCAGCCTGCCACCTGCTGAAAGTCTGTGTGACTGCACAGACACTCGTACCAGCCTTCACCAAGGAGTCACAGCCGCACAGACAGCAAATGGGTGCAGGTACCCGCAGTGCCACAGTCACAGCTAGAGGGTCAGTAGGCAGCAGGCTCCCCGTCTGGCAGTTGTGAACTGCTTCCTGCTCCTTCTCTGTGCAATCGGGGAATTAAGGGTGGGAGGGGAGGGGTGGAGGAGGAGAAAGGGAAGAAAGAAGAGGTGGGGTGGGGTGGGGTGGGGGGGAACTCACTAGAAAGAAGACTGAAACAAAGAGGAGGAGTCATTGGAAAATGGGAGAAAGTACATACTGGTACCAGCCAGAGCTTCTTGGAACAGTTCCCAGTCTGGCTGCCAAAGAGCTCTGGAATATATTTGTTAGAGCTGGATTCCTGTACAGTCCGTTGCAGACTTTTTCTGATTGCACTCTGACAAAGAGACCCACACTCTTAGTTCCAATCCCCGCTTCCCACACAGAAAGCTGGTTAGTCCTCAGGGGACCTCCAACTAAGCTCACCACTGGCCTCTTCATATGCTACGTGAGTTTAGAAAAGAAACAAAAGTCCACCACATACCTTTGACTCCTGTAGAATCACTAAGCCTCTCTACCCCAGGATCCCATCCCAACTTCCCGAGCCCCTTTTCACAAAATACGTTAAGCTTCTTGAGTCTTCTTACCAAAACAACTGCTCCGATGAGGAACAAAGGTTTTACAGGCTGTGGCAATAGCTAGTTCAGCAGAGATTATAGTCTTAATGATCAGGTCCTCTACATGGGCCATCAGTGCTACAGAGGAAAAAAAAAAAAACACTATAATGCATGGATTAGGACTGGATTCCAGAACACAGTATAATTATAAAAGCACACGTGCTCATTCAAAGAAGTCTTCACGTGGCATGTGAATGGTGCTCCATGTGAATGGTGCTCCAGGACAAGGCATGTATGTGAACAGAGGGATGCAGGCAAGAATGGAGGTCCTGGGGGATGCACTCAAGTGGCCTCCAACGACAAGAGACAGACTGGAAAAGGAGTCTTCCCCTCTTCTTATTCTCCTCCTCTCACCCTGCCCTTTGTGGACTGAACCAGGCCTGCAGGCACAGGTTCTCATTCTGCTCAAGGCTCAGTGATAGTGTCCACTTTGATTCAGAGCCCTTGTACTCAAACTTGACCCCGTCCATTCACTAATTCAACAACATGAATGAGAGAGACTGCCTGAGGAAAATCTGAACTCAGGGCCAATGCAGAGGTAAGACAATTTGTTATATCAATCTAAAAAGCTGACCGTAGTTTAGTGAGAGCACTTTGATAGTCAAGAAGGACAAACTCACTAAAGACTAAGGAAAAAGTTGTCTTCCAAACTAGAAACAAGAAAAGGGATTTGGGGAGCCACGATAAGTAAGCCCGTTGTTCTCTGTCTTGTAAAGGGCAGGAAAAATTAGCACTAAGAACCATGATCCCTTTAGACATCTCAGCGACACTTTCAGAAGTAGAGAGAAAGACTCCTGGTAAGAGGCAATAGTGCCGTGACGCAAGAAGTGAAGTCAGGAAGGAACAGGCCCGGCACTCACCAGTTGTGTCTCTGCCTTCTTGTTTCAGATACCGGAGCATAGCACTCATGCTCCACTTGTTCCCATAATCCTCCACTTCCGGGTCATCACAGCTAAAACAGATTCATGGATCAAGGTCACAGAGGCAACTAGGCTGCCTCTAGAAATAAGAGTTTCCAAATAGTCTTTAGAGAAATCTTCCCTTTGCTGACTTCCATTCACCCATTTTTTTTTTCTTGGTGCTTTTTTGTCATATCTGCCTTTGTATCAGTTTCTTTTATCGAAATGAAAATGCATATATTAACAGCTCACCTTAATGAAGGAGGTTGGGGAAAAAGAAGGCAAAATCCTCCTTAACTAAACATGATGCATCATGAATGAGTAGAACAAATTTGCGACTGTGAACAAATTTAAGAATGGTCACAATGCATTGATAGACTGAAATGGTTTGGGATACTAACTGGCCTTTGAGGTAAATGTCACACGTGCCCACAAAACCACCTCTCATGCCATTTTCAGACCAGAACTGAGTCTCTTGGCTAGTGAGCTAATCTTGTGTAGCATTTTAATGAGCTAACCCTGAACAGAACAGTGTTGACATCTGAAGCAAGCTCCCTTCTGTCAAGTGGTAGACATGGCTTTTTGGGGGATACCTTTTGAGGTATCACCCAAGGGAAAACTCTCCAGGGCGACACCTGAAGCAATGAAGTACACCACTATTACAGCCACAAACAGGGTACATTCCCAGACTGCTGGAAGGGTTTTGCAATCTGAAACCTGTATTTTACAGCTGCCCCCTTATTCCCCACCACCAGCCCTCAACCTACCAGTTGCATCTTTGCCCATCTTCCAAAGTCCAGGATACTGTACCTTCCACCAATTCCAAACACCGGTCACAGGACACTCAATGAAATCTATACAGCTCTGGCAACTATGCCATCACTTCCAGATTCCTTTCTTTCTTTCCTTGGACCTTCTAGGGACCTATTTTTAGTCTCAGTAGAAAGTAACTGTTTGGGTTTCTTTTTTATTTTTCCACTTTCTGGCAAAATTATCAGGATGAAAGAAAACAGAGCAGAAAGAATATTTCCACACAGCTGGGCTGGTATTCTGTTCCACTGAATCTTTTTCTGAGATGGCCTCATTTCTTTTCTTATTTAATTTATTCCTAACATTTTTCCCCTGATCATAAAAATGTTTTAGAAAAACTTAGGAAATACATAAAAGCACAGAGAAGACGACAGATATCCTCCACCCATAATCCCATCCATTATAGTTAAGGACTATTCACATTTTAAAATCTATCCTTCTAGTTTTCTTCTCTCCCCCACACTCCCTCAAGGGGGAAAAAAATCAGCTTTAGTTATCCTATATATTCAAAAAAGAAGTGAAATTGCGTGCACTGTATAGTAACCTGCTTCTTCCCCCAGACAATGTACAGGGATGAACATTCTTGTCTCTGAACCTGTGTGCATACCCTTTGTTATTTCTTAAGGTTAAGTTCCTAGAAATACAATTGCTGGGTCAAAGGGCACAGTATTTTTGAAGCTTTTGATACATTTTGCCAAGTGCTGAAATGACCTAACTTCTTGGCTTCTAAAAAGTTCCATATGCCTAGAAAATTCCCACCCCTAAGTCAAGTGAGGGAACTTAACAATGAGGAAGACAAAACTTGGGAAGGCAGGCATATTTTGGTGGAGAAACGGGACACTGTGGCTGGGCAATCAATAGAGAAGCCATAGCAGGTGAGCCTCAAAACTACACGAAACAACTCTAACAGCTCTACTCTAAGTCACAAGTATATAAAAGTCAAGTTTTCCTCCAGTGCACTTCAGCATCTGCCTCTGAGGCTGACCTCCCTGGCTCCTAGCTCAGGCACAGTCAGTACCTGACATAGTCTCCACTCTTCTTATTCACACTGTAATTGGTCAGGTGCATGAACTGGTTCCGAATGTTCTTGGCTCCTTGGTCATATCGCACAGTTGCAAACCTGATAAAAGAGACAGAGGTTAAATATCACAATAGGGCTTCAATAAAACATAGGGTCAATGAGATATTAATAAAGAGAGGGTGGCATCTGCTCAAACCCTGAGTGCTTATTAAGTGCCAACTCCCGCGCTAAGTGTTTCATGTATAACATCACATTTAATTCAACCATTAAAGCGATTCTTTGAAGTAGGGACTGGTATGTCTAATTTTTTTGATATGAACATTAAAATATGACTTGGAAGATTAAGTAACTTGCCCCAAATCACACTGACTCCAAAATCCATGTTCTTAACCATGGATGTTTTCTGATATAAAATCTTAGTCTGATAGGAAGGATTAAAATGAAAACAAATTTATTCACAATCAGGGAAACTGTATAGGATGCTACAGATGAGGGCACATTAGCTGGTCAAGAAACACTTGAGTGTCTATACAATAGTACCTGGTACTAAGGCATTCTTTGGAAAACATTATGCCAAAAGGAAAAAAGGACGCATAATAATATATAGACTTAGAACTCAGAGCCACAGGAAAAAAAACAAACTGATCTATAAAATTAAGAAAATAATGGCAGCATTAATAGCATACAAAGGCTAGGTCTACAGAATGGCATAAATGTAAGCATAGAGTGGATTAATTCCTGAATTTGGAATGAAGGCAAAAAGAGGGATTAAACACGGAGTCCACTGAAAACAGAGCAGCAATCCGATATTCTGGACTGTTGTCAAAAGAAGACTGAAGTATAAAATATATGTGCCTCTGAAGGAAGTAGCCAAGGAGAGAGAAAACTTTCCAGTGATGCTCAACATCAACAAAAGGACACTCGAGTTGAATGGTTATGGTAAATATATCATTCCCTGTTTACATACCACTCTAACCGTATCACCCCCTTCACTAAAGCAGTTGTCCCAAGAGGCACAGCCAAGCGTGTGAAAAAAAATCCTGGAAGGCCACAAGTTTATTTTCATATGATTTGCAAATTATTTACATGTGCTTACTCAGACTATGAAGTCAACATGAATTTTTACCACATTAAAGGGCAACATTTAAAATTTCTCCTTTCCTCTATTTCTTCTCACTCACCCACTATCTCTGTTCCTTAATTCCCCGTACTGGAAATATACAAGAGCCAAAAAAGAAGAGTGGAAAAAGGACAAACCCTCAAAACTAAAATAAACAAACATGAGGCCAGGAAGAAGGATGTGGACAAAGAGAAAATGTTGACCAGGCATGCACAGCTAAGGGACAAGAGTTTGACTGTGTGAGAAGGACTTCAGATTTTCCAGAAACTTCCGGTAGTTATCACTTAACTTCAGCCACGTCATTCTATGGTGAGTAAACCTTACCTATATATCCCCGCCTTTCTTCTTCAGAGATTCTTCAATGAAGAGGGAACCAGTCATTCTCTGAATTCTTGTGCAATGTGAGGGGGGCCCATGCAGGCCCTGCAGAGGCAGCCTGCCTCAACCAGACATTACCTCACAGAGACATACCTCCTGCCATCTCTCCCCCAAAATAATGATTTAGAAGGAGGAAAAAAAGTTCTGCTTCAGAGAAAGAGGTTTTTCACCTCTTCTAAATTCAAGTATCTGATCTAATTTGGTCAACAATGTGAAAAGATTGGCAAAGGCCTGGCAGTCAACCGTAAACTGGTACCCAACATATCTGTCGTCCCTACACTCCTTTTTTCAGTAGGACTACATCTCTAAAAAAAAAAAGAAAAAAAAGTTTTCTTCTTCCTAGTCTTCCTTTTTGCTGGAGCATTTATGTTCTAAAACTCAGCAAGGACAAGATTATTTATGTTACAGTTCTACAGAGCATAAGCAGAAGTAAGAATAAGAGAAAACAAAAACGAAAAACCTGAACCCAGTGGAAGTTACCCAAAAGGGCCAAAGTGCTACTTTGTTTATTTCAGTCAGCAGAACAAGGAAAGGAGAAGACCATGGAGAGGAAAGGCAGGTGCACGTGACCTCTGTCCTCCCGTCCCAGGAGGTTCTTACGGTCCTCACTGAAGCAGGATGGAACAGACCCTATTCATCTCTGATAACCACTTTCCCACATTTTCTTCTTATTTCTAGACCAAAGGTCCTACTAACTTCAGATCTGGCCTACTAACCAAGTTCTGATCAACCTACACAGATTGTTTTTTGTTTTAAAACTTGAATAACTTGGCCATCATTTAAAATTGAGACCTTTCTTCCTCAAGTCCAGTGGCAGGCAGGGCCCACGTGAGGAAGATGGTGGACAGGACGGGAAGGCAGCCCAGAGGCAATACAAGGAGGAGGTTATCTAAGCAGGGTGGTGGCCCCACAGGGGTCAAAGTTCACTCAAGGAGGGCATCTGAATGGAGTGGTAACAGGAAGGTTGGAGATTGGCTACATACGAGGGAACTGAGTAAATACGTGTGTTGAAGATAACAGAAGTCAGATTCCTCGCTGTTGGAAAAAAAGGCAAAAAATATGGAAAGGGGAAAAATGAGCACGAATCCGGTAGTTTTGAGGTAAAATTGGAGGTGTTCACCTGAACTGTTGCTTTTCAATACAGAGATACAGAAAAAAAATAAAGATGTAAATGTCTATGTATTTGTACATGTAGGTATATCTATACACATATTTCCTAGGTCTGTCCCTTGCACAAACCTAAGAGTAGACATAGCTGAGAACTATGAGCATATCTAGCACCTGTATCTGGATTTCCAAATACTATCCTCCATTAAGGGGCTTCTCAGATGGCTCAGTCGGAGAAGGCAATGGCACCCCACTCCAGTACTCTTGCCTGGAAAATCCCATGGATGGAGGGCCCTGGTAGGCTGCAGTCCATGGGGTCGCTGAGGGTCGGACACGACTGAGCGACTTCACTTTTACTTTTCACTTTCATGAATCAGAGAAGGAAATGGCAACCCACTGCAGTGTTCTTGCCTGGAGAATCCCAGGGACAGGGGAGCCTGATGGGCTGCCATCTTTGGGGTCGCACAGAGTCAGATATGACTGAAGTGACTTAACAGCAGCAGCAGCAGCAGATGGTTCAGTGGTAAAGAATCTGCCTGCTGATGCAGGAGTCCTAGTTAGACATGACTGGGTAGGGAAGACCCCGTGGAGGAGGAAAATAGCAACCCACTCCAATATTCATGCAAGGATAATCCCATGGATAGAGGCCCCAGGTGGGCTACAGTACATGGGGTCTCAAAGAGTCAGACATGACTGAGCATGCACACACCTGATCCTCCATTAAAAGCAATCATTGCTCCTTGGAGATAATGGTTGACTCAGGGCTGGGCAGAGAAAGAAGATGAGCCTGAAATATCTTGTGCTTAAAGAATGAAGGGACACGTCAAAAGAACACCAAAGTCAGCTTACAGGAGCTCCCACTGGCCAAATCTGGGGCAATTTCAGCATCAGAATAAATCAAGAGAGTAAAGGATTATAACCCATTAAGTAACATAGGAATCCTTAAGTCCACATTGGTGTATATAAACAAATGAATACATGAATGGGATGGAGAGAAAACTCTTTCTGGGGCTAAAATGCCAAATAATAAAAGTAAAAGTATGATGGGATTAGAAATTCATCACTGGACAACCATCATAGTAATCATTCATTCAAGCAAGAAACATCAATGAATATTAAAATTGGGTGAAAATGTGATGAGGAATGACATCCTACATGGTCTCAAAGTATCTCTTCATAAGATAATAATGTGTATCAATTACAGGGGGAAAACAAAGCAATTTTACAGTGGAGAAATCTGCCAGATGTTGTCCTAAGTGTCAAACACCACTAAATAATTGTCATATACCATCAGATTTAATGTGTGAGAACATGGCATCACTTCTGTGACATTCTGGCCAAAAATATATAAGCTGAGTCTAATTATGAAAAAATAACAGACAAACCCAAATTGAAGGCCATTCTACAAAAAGATCAGCCTAAATCTTCAAAAATGCTAGTGATGAAAGTCAAGGAAAGGCAGAGTAAACACTCCAGATCAAAAAAGACTAAAGGGATGTGATAGCTAAATATAATGTGTGATCCAGAATTTGGACCCTTGTATTATAAAGAAAACTATCAGGACAGTTGGCCAAATTTGAATGAGGTTCTCAGACGAAAGGGAAAAGGCAGTCCTTCATACTATTTTTACAGTTTTTCTATAACATCAAAATGGCTTCAAAATTAAAAGTCTAAAAACTTTTATCAACAAAAATAAGTTTCTCTTATTTTTAATAATTAATAATAAAATCTAGATTTTTTTCAGCCTCCCTTAAAACAGCCAGAAGATTTGGCAATACCACCTGTTCTAGTCCATTCAGGCTGCCATAACAAAATACCATAAACTGTGAAGCTTATAAACAACAGAAATTTATTTCCATTGGCTGGAAGTCCAGGGTCCAGATGCAGGCAGACAGAGAGCACCTTCCTGTTGTATCCTCACAAGGTGGAAGGGGTAAAGAATCTCTCCAGGACCTTTTTCATAAAAGGGCACTAATCATATTCGTGAGGGCTTCACCCTCATGACCTAATCCCCCCAAAGCCCCCACCTCCTAATACCTTGCAGGGGAGAGGTTAGGATTTCAACATATGAACTTGGGAGATCACATTCAGACCGTAGTACCAGCATTACTGCACATCAGTTACTTACTGCCAATGAACAAACAGTAAAGGCCCTTCGGGTGGGACATGTGATCTACCGTTCTCCAGTCTCCAACCAGCCAACTTACTCAGTGAATGTCCTTGTAAGCATTCTGGTTTGTGACTTGTGATTTAGATTCTTACATATCAAACTTCACTCTATTTAGGTCTGAAAGCTTCAACAAGTTTCTTTACTAGAATTAAACTACCCTACTAGATAGGCTTCCCTGGTGGCTCAGAATCCTCCTGGCAATGCAGGAGTCATAGGAGACGCAGGTTTGATCCCTGAGTTCGGAAGATCCCCTGGAGAAGGAAATGGCAACCCACTCCAGGATTCTTGCTTGGGAAATCCCATGGACAGAGGAGCCTGGCAAAGAGTTGGACATGGCTTAGCAAATAAACAACAACTTTATAAATACTTCTCTCCTAACACATACTGAAATTTACATCATGAATTAAGTCTTGAACCTCCCTCTTAATGAAATCAAGATTTAGGAACAGTTCTCAAGACAGAACCTGGAGAAGGAAATGGCAACCCCACTCCAGTATTCTTGCCTGCAGAATCCCATGGACAGAGAGAGGAGCCTTGCAGGCTACAGTCCATGGGGCCGCAAGAGTCAGATATGACTTAGCAACTAAACCACCACCTCAAGACAGAATTCCATAGCCTTGACCTTTAAACCAAAATAAAGAAAGAGTAGAAAACAAAAACGGAGGCAGTGGGGTACGGGGATGTCTGCTTTCTTTGCCAAATCTGAAACCCTGGTACTATTTCACAACCTACAGATGAATAGAGAACTATATGCCCTTTTCTCTTTTTTTTATTTTGTGACACTAAAACATATATAATCTTTATTCTGACAATGCATTCTTAAATCAAAAACATTTCCTTTTTGCTTTCTAATGTTTCTCAGTAAGAATCAAGACAATGATAATAATTTGTCTCAAACTCCTGAGTGTGAATGTGAAGGAAAGGGTTTCGGCGTTAGACATATAGCAGGTACCTGATGAGCACTAACTAAAGCTACACTTGGAGTTGCTCCTTTGGGAACTTGACCAACATGGGACTCAAACAGGAAAAGAAATCAGAGTTAGTGGGGTCTTTTGCAAACTCTCTTCCCTCATTCAAAAACTACTTTGTTCTTCTATGAATATGACACCGTAGTCAGAGTCACAGGGAATCCAGATGGAGGACAGTTAAAACCGCACCCCCGACCCCGCTTTGATAGCTACATATTCTAACAAACATTCACCACCACTGCACAAAGTAAGAGGAGGCCAGCTCTCAGGAGACCCTGGCTGTGGCACACGTGTTATCTTTCAGCAGGTGGAACCCGTTCAGAGCCAGAAAGGCCTGGAGGATGAAGAGACGGCACCTCGGGCAGTCTTGCCAGAAGCCACTGGGTTTCATCCCGGCCTGACCCAGAAAAATCTCATGGAAGAGAACGAGAGGCCCACCAGCTCTCTGATCTGCTGTCAACCAGCTGCGGCCGGAGACTGCCAAAGTGCTGCGATGACTAGGCAGCGCCCTGCGGAGCCGTCTGGGAGGGGATTACCAGCCTGATCCTCTGCTCTTCGGAGCCAGAAATGACTCAAACTTCACAAACAGCCGGGGCCTGCCAGGGAGGGTGACAATGAGCGCTGGAGAGGGTTTTCTCCCCCTGGTTGGTGTCTCTCCCCCCCTCTCACTGCGGTGGCAGATTCTGGACAGTGTGCAGCCTGTGAGGTAATCTGAATTCCTTGGCAACCGGCAAGTACCTGAATTCTTTCAAAACCACAGGAATCCAGCAGAGAAAAGGTAAATATCCCAGCGGAGCCAGTGTTAATTAGCAAGGAAGGCTACTGAAGAAGGAACTGGGGGTGGGGGAGGAAGGGAGAGGCATCTCAAATGCTTTGGGATCTTTTCTCAATTTCCACTGAACAATATGGCCGAGGAAGAAGAGGGGCGGTCCCCGACTTGGGCCTTGTCAGGGTCCCCTCCTCCCAGGCCAGAGCGTGGGTGGAACTTTCCTGGTTCCCTGGATGGACACTTTCATTTCCCCCCAGTGGCCAGCGCTACCTATCTTTGGGTCACCGGATAGCACATTTGGTTTTCAACTCAATTTGGTTTTAAGGTTTTTTTTTTTTTTTCTAACTTTTTATTTTTCCTGTTTCAGTGAAAATTTGGCTATTAGTTTTGTCTCCAAAAGGGCCTCGTCCAATCATTTAGACCACATACTGGATCCACCTAAAACTGTAAAATCCAGGACAAAGGCTTTTTGGATTCCACCTCTGACAGGAAAAAGAACCTACAGCATTTCGGTAGAGAACTGCACCCCTCTCTGGAAACTTGAGTGTCCCCTGCTGGTGCAAAACAGCAGCAACACACACGTGAAACTCACAACTAGGACGGGGCAAAATGCTGGACTCCAATACCACTAACACAGTTTTTTTTTAAAGTCTCAATAATTGGCTCACATATAAGAAAATGATGAGAGTTTTTCTACTTCCTATGTAAACAAAGCAAGGACAAATCAAATGATTTACCTAGAAAGAACCTACTTTGGGTCTTTTTCTTCAGCAAATTTAAGAATGTAAAGAATTTACACAAAATTCTTTTTTCACAGAACTGTCTTGCAAAAAGAACTTAATCTTTCTGTCACTTAAACATGAATTTTGAGGCCCCAAATGGAAGTGATAAGGGATAAAATCATTCTTTTCTAAAGAAGGAAACCAATTACATTGCCACTGGTTCTGTCTCTTTAGGAAAGATTATGGTTTTTCTTGCTGAGCCTCAAAGTAAAATGGTCTAGTGATCTCATCCCGAACTGATTATCTTCAGTAATGTCTATTTAAAACACACGTGACCCAAGATTACTAGAGGCTGCAGAGCTGGAGATGCTGTAGACTATTGTTGAATGTAATGACACAGTCAAACGGCTTCTGAAGATTAAAAAGCAACAGATGAATGCCAAGATACACAGTGGTTAAGACACAGGGACTTAGGCACATGGAAGCTATTGTGCAGAGCATATGCACTCTCCCAGGACTAATAGCCTATCATAATGAACCATTGTAAGGATTTCACATTCACCTAAGGCGATGGCACCCCTCTCCAGTACTCTTGCCTGGCAAATCCCATGGATGGAGGAGCCTGGTGGGCTGCAGTCCATGGAGTCGCGGAGAGTCGGATACGACGGAGCGACTTCCCTTTCACTTTTCACTTTCACGCATTGGAGAGGGAAATGGCAACCCACTCCAGTGTTCTTGCCTGGAGAATCCCAGGGACAGGGGAGCCTGGTGGGCTGCCGTCTATGGGGTCGCACAGAGTCGGACACAACTGAAGTGACTTAGCACCAGTAGCAGCAGCATACTTTCAGGTAAAATAAGCCAAAGCCTTGAAAATTCATATTTTTTTTTTTGTTCAATTTAATCCAAATTTTTATAAAGTTGTTTTCCAAATTATTCTGAGGAAGAGCATCCACTTTTTAAATATACATATATATACTCAGTTCCAGCTGGAGGCAAGAGACAAGAGTTACTCAGGTCAGTGGTTTCTGACTTCCAACACACACCCAACAGCCAAAGCACTTGCATGTCTGTAGTAAACTCTATAATAAATATCAGTACTGCTCTCATTTCATATCCGAATGACTGAGGCTTAAAACGACACCAAATTTTACCAATAGAGAGGGTGTTAATATTGTGGGTGAAATACCTTTGGAATAATATGCAAAACACAGCGCGATGAGATCCTGGAGAAACAGTGAGCATAACCTTGAGGCCTTCTCCCCATTCAAGAAGCCCAGTCTAGACTAGATATTCAGTGCTGCTCCTCACGCTCTATGTGACTCCTCCCCCAACTACCAAAGAACAAGAATGTCAGAACACGAAGATTGTTTTGTGTGGCCACGGGTGTCTACCCAGGTCATCTCATCCTAATTCTGCAACAAGCACAGTAAATGACATTTAATAGAAATATGATGATGGACAGTCACAGCTGGTTTAAAATTTACAAATATAGGCTCTCATGAACCCTCTTAAAAAAAAAAAAAAAAAAGAGGTCCAGTTTAGTACATTACCATACATCAAATAGATGGCCAATGGGAATTCTCAGTATGACTCAGGGAACTCAAGCTGGGGCTCTGTAACAACCTACAAGGGTGAGATGGGGAGGGAGGTGGGAGGTAGGTGCAGGAGGGAGCGGACATGTGTATACCTATGGCTGATTCATGCTGATGTTTGGCAGAAACTCACACAGGACTATAAAGCAATTATCCTTCAATTAAAAGTAAATAAATTTTAAAAATAAAAGGAGTCCAGTTTAGAACTTAGAATTGCAGGAGGAAAGACAGCTAGGGAGTTTGGGACGGACATATACATGCGACTGTATTTAAAGTGAATAACCAACAGGGACCTACTATAGGACACGAAACTCTGCTCAACATTAGGTGACAGCCTGGATGGGAGGCGAGTTCGGGGGAGAATGAGTTCCTTTGCTGTTCACCTGCAATTATCACAACGTTGTTAAACAGCTATGCTGCTGCTGCTGCTAAGTCGCTTCAGTTGTGTCCAACTCTGTGCGACCCCACAGACGGCAGCCCACCAGGCTCCCCCGTCCCTGGCATTCTCCAGGCAAGAACACTGGAGTGGCTTGCCATTTCCTTCTCCAATGCAGGAAAGTGAAAAGTGAAAGTGAAGTCACTCAGTCGTGTCTGACCCTCAGCGACCCCATGGACTGCAGCCTACCAGGCTCCTCCGTCCATGGGATTTTCCAGGCAAGAGTACTGGAGTGGGGTGTTGAACAGCTATACTCCAATACAAAATAAAAAGTTTAAAAAAAAAAAAAAAGGAGTCCAGTTTATGGCAGGACATCATCAGTTCCTGAGAAGGGTACAGGAGACAAGTTGAATGAGGATGAGTGGAGGTGAAGAAGCTCATGACACACACAGGAGGGAAGCTCAGACATCTCAGATTACAAAAGGGACCCTCAGCACTTTATACACCTGAGCAGAAGTCAGGGGCCCATTTCACTGTCTTCTCATTCTAGGTAATATACTCAGTTTTTATCCCTATACATCAAAATCTGAGAGCACAAGTGTCTCAAAACACTACAGAAAACTTTTCCAGGAAAATATGATTAGAGTTAGTAGTTTGTGCCCAGATACCTGGTTCAGCCCTTTATCTAAACACTGAGAAATGTTTTCGTTTTTCTCCCCCTCAATTTTCAAGGAACCAGAGATCAGAACTAGGGTGCTTCAGTGGCCATCAGTGTTCCCAGGATTTAAACTCAAAAATCTTAGTAAAGAATATGACCGGGCTTATAAATGCTGTCAGTGCCACCTAGAGGTAAAGGGAAGACATGGCTCAAGCAGTTAGAATACAGTTGAATGTTCTCGCCCTCGGACTCTAGTCACAGGATGCATCAAAAACGTCTAAGTCTAAAAAATAATTAAAATATGATTCTAAAAGAACAGTTACCAGAATATAATAATATATGTCAAAACACCAATAATTATATGGATAGCCTTCTTTTATTCATGGTATTTCTCATCTTTGAAGTACATTTTCTAAAACACAGAAACACGTATAGGCCATGCTTTTTACAGATGCAAACCACCTCCTAAAGTACTACACTATATAAGGAACTTCAGAGCAAGCTACTTGGGAAAAAAAAAGTATATTTATATATATATTTATATATATATATATATATCGGAGAAGGCGATGGCACCCCACTCCAGTACTCTTGCCTGGAAAATCCCATGGATGGAGAAGCCTGGTAGGCTGCAGTCCATTGGGTCACTAAGAGTCGGACACGACTGAGCGATTTCACTTTCAGTTTTCACTTTCATGCACTGGAGAAGGAAATGGCAAGCCACTCCAGTGTTCTTGCCTGGAGAATCCCAGGGACGGGGGAGTTTGGTGGGCTGCCATCTACGGGGTCACACAGAGTCAGACACGACTGAAGCGACTTAGCTTATATATATATATATATACACACATATATGAAAAGAACACAAACACACCAAATTTATCCTTATTTTAAATGATTTAAGGGGTCTAAAATAACACTGTCAGCTGTAAAATTTTATGGATACAGGAAGTGAAACTTCAAATTAAGTTGAACTTTATTTTGTAAGTCACACTACCTTAAAACCTACAAAGTACCTCAAGAAAAACAGAAATATATGTATGTGTGTGTGTGTGTATAAAATCCCTAAAAATATATTAAAGACTTGTAAATTAAAAAAAAAAAAAAGTGGCTAATGCCCCTCTCTTAAATACAAGAGGTCATGAAACAGCTCAAGCCTTCAGCTCTGGAGTCAGATCCAGGGGTTTAAATGCCCTCTCCACTGTCAACCAGTTGGAGACGTCAGGGAAGTGACTTCAAGTTTCCTTAACTCTCTAAGCCTCAGTTCCTTCAACTACAAAATTACCTCAACTTTAAGGTTGTTGTGAGCATTACAATAAATGTCCGGTATATAACAGCTATATACATGTGGGATATTTTTTTTTCCTTTCTAGAACATTTGTGAAGCATAGTGGCCCGAGAATTTTCCTACCTTATCACCGCTGCATGAGAGCACAATATGATCCTGGATCCCAGCTGGGAAAGGTAAGCGTGTACATATACAGGCTTATTCACGTGCATGGATATGCGGGTGAGACTGTGAATGAAACTAAGACTGATTTCTGTAATCTGAAGCTCCTCTGGGGACACTCCTGTTTTCCTGAGTTGAATACAACAGGAACGATGACCTGACCTTAACACACTCTTCAGTGGGTCAACTCACATTAGCAACACCCTACACCCGAGGGTCTCTTACCGAGCTAGTCCTTCTTCATAGAGATAGATGACAAGAGGGTCATAGGAAGTCACGAGCACATAGAGGCGCACATCAAATTTGAAATCTAGAAAAAAAAACAGGGTGCAAAGGGAAAAACTAAGCTCTTGGTTTTGTTACAGAACTGAACAGGACAACTGTAACAGAGAAACGTGAAAGAAAAAACAGTCCTCTCCCCCAGGAAACAAACACTGTGCACACACCTTACCTTTGAGGATAAATAATGATTATACCACATAAACATATATAGTTTCCATACATATCTGTTACTATTATAACAAGAGAACACACTGTTTTTTATTATCTCAAAATCATCTTCAAAGTAATCCCATGAGGTAGGTAAGAAACCAGCTTCATCTCTGGAGTCACAGTTGCCAAGCATTTCACACTAGCTTAATAAACACTTACTAGAGAAGACTATAAAAATGTTAAAAAAAAAAAAATTTGGTGAGATCTAGCCCAATCCAGTCAAAGGCTTAATCACAACTCACCATCTATGAGCAGGGGGTTGTTAATATAACGGGAGACCAGGATGTTCTCTTCCAGGGAAATCTGGTTTGGCTGTTGAGCAAAGAGAAAACTGAAAGGTCAAAATGCAAAGGAAACCTAGCTTACTGTAGAGAAGCTAAGTTCTTAACCTTTGAGAAATGATAATATGGAAAACTAAAACTTTAAGAAAAGTTTTCCTCTAAGCTACCCATACATTAGTTGGCCATATAATATACCACTTCCATCAACATTGTGAGAATCCAGTTATTGGGGGGGGGGCGGGGGGAGGGATTTACACAGCACCTCTCCCATAATAAACAGAATCTAAACAGCTCTAAAGATTTTTATACATGCTATTAAATACTTACATACCAAGAAAATAAAAGTTACTTAAAAAAATAAATAAAAACTTGCATTCTCCCAGATGTAAATAAAGCACATTGGATATTTTAAAATACCACCATTATTCTTACAGGAAGGCTTTCATCAAGTTACTCAGAAATTTACAGATCTGTCTACAAAGGATTCTGGCATTTTCCCCGTGAAATGGGATGGATGTTTCATTGATTCACTTAATAGTGCTTACTGTGCCACTGTAGGTAAAGATTGAACTAGATCTCTTAAAGATTTTTTTCAATGAAAAAGAATTGCCTATACAATAAATAATGATGAGTATTGATGGGTGCTGCATAAGGCACTGGGGATACAGTGGTGAAGGAAACAGATGAGATCCCTGCCCTCACGGAGCCCAAGCTCTACTCCCAAACAGTCTGATGACTGGGGAGAGGGAGAGCAAAATACAGAATTTAAAAGAACACAAAGCAGCATGTCTACAGGTGTGAGATGTGAGGTTGCCCAGTGGAAATGCAGACCTGCCAGGAGGACCAGTCAGGGAAGGCTGGTTCAGGATGAGTAGGTTCAGAAGGGAGTGTTGAAAGCTAGCAAGCACACGGTGGAAAGGAAAGGAAGCCGGTGTGTAAAGACAAAGCCCAGGTAGAAAGGAGAGTGGGCAGATTCAGTGACCTAGGGCTAAAAGATTCAATTGGGAAATAATGAAAAATATGGTTAGATAATTAGAAAGGAAGACCCCACTGGCAAAGGGATTTAAACCCCTGGTAAGAGGAATTTAGATTGAACATAGTGGGAAACAGGAAATTACTGTAGATTCTTAATTAAAGATCTGGAACAGAACAACTCCAAGTGAGATGAAGACAGAAAAATCAGCTGTCAGTCACCACAATCCGTACGGGACAAAAGGACTCGAAAAGGAAAGCGTCTCTGATGATAATTGTGAAAATAACAACTATAGTAGCAGCAACAGACACACTATTAACATTAGCAGGAAAAAAAATTACAAGCGTACCGAACGTCTGCTATGTGCTAACATTGCTCTTATCCTTCACAAGTATTATTTCATTTAATCATCATCTAACACCCACATGGTAGGTCTAACACCATCCAAATATTATGGATGAGGAGCGAGTCAGAGAGGGTTAGGAAACTGCTCAAAGTCACACAGCTAAGAAGTGATAGAGCACCATTTGAACCCAGTCTGCCTCAGAAACTCAGTTCTTAAGCACTATTTTCAACTTTTCTCCCAAGTTCTGACCTAAAATAACTGTCCCCCCAATTCAAAAGTTGTCTTTATAAAAATGTATTTGTTATCCTAAGTACTACAGTTTTTTTGTTTTTTTTTTAAAGGATAATTTTGTGACCCCGGGGTGAAGATGATAAGATTTCCCTCTCATTTCCCACTGCTGCCATCTCACTCAGAACACAACTTCACAAGCCATTTCTATGCATCATACGGACACTACAACATCACTACTGATTCATGCTTTGGCTCTGGTCACCCACACCATTTCCTGATCAGTTTCTCACACAGACTATCTCTATTTTGAGTCAGCTTAGGGTGTAAGAACTGATGCAATCACAGTACAAAGCAGCAAGCTACAGGCTGTGTTCCAAACCTAAAAGTAAACAATTGCAGCTCTTTTTCTACTAAGTAACACCTACAGGCTACAATGGATACTTGACCACCCAATCTGACCACCTAGCTTTCCTCGGAACCAGAGAGGACACTGGTAATGGTCTTCACTCCATGACACTCTAGCTAACGTCCACGCTCATTTCCTCTCTTTCCTTCCTCATTATATACATTTGTCCTTTGAGTTATGCAGAACATAATCTCTTACACTGTTCAGATAACCTGTTCAATGGTCTATACCTCTCATTTCTGTCTGCATCAGGAATTAAACTGTAAGTTCACACAAGAATGATTTTGAATACAGTTTTTTTTTTTTGTATACTATAATATACAGATAAGCAACTAATGAAATCTCTAACATCTTCAAGCCTTTTTCATATTTTCATCCAAATATCTTCTTGATATTTTCATCCATCCCCAATTAACTCATTTTAAATGATGTAAATTCTAAGCTCAAATTGCCCTCCTAAGTATGCTAAAGCAAGAATCTGAATTGTCGGGAAACACATCCATTTTTCTAATTTGACTTTAAAGCTCATGGTATCTGTTAAGTTATTGTAAGATAGAATGGTACAGCGGTCAAGAGGGTATGCTCTGGAATCAGGCAGGCCTGAGTTAAAATCTTCACTTACTAAGGAAGGAATAGTAACGACCTTTTAGGATTCTCATAAAAAAGACTAAGTGAGATTGTATTTGGGAGGTACAGTGGTAGGCACATAGTAAATGCTCAAGGAATATCAGTTATTATTAGTACTGCAAACTCAACAGTATCTGTGTAGTTCCATTTACTGAGTACCACAATTCAATAGCATGCCTCATAGCATGCCATATACCACTCATATGATTCAGTGCACTCAGTTATAATGAAGAGACGTAAGAATTAGGAGACAATCCCTATTCCTACAATAAAGAGTCATAAGAATTAGGAGATGATCCTACTCCTCAGGCAGGCTGGCACCTGGCAGGCAGCAGGGACGTCCTAAATATCTGTTGAACAGTGAGACCTACGAGCGTATGGAGAGCGTATGAGCAGACAGAAACAAGAGAGCTGTGGAGAATTATATTCACAAACAGAGGGGTGAACAGTGACCTAAATACTCTTCTAACCATAACTCTCCTGATACTTCAAAATTTCAGAGAAGATATGCGTATCGTATTTACCAAGGATAATGTGTGAGACAAGGATGACTAAACTTGATTTCCATAATCAAATCCATACCTTAATCGGAAAACACCAGATCTTTTCCCTCCTTGATTTGAATATACTAAATTGGGAAAATATGGCATTTAGTCACGGTTACTGAAGGAGCTGGAGCAAACTCGACTCTGCTCCTTTATGCTGTGTTTCCAGAGTTAAAGAGCCCAGCACAGAGACCAGCCAAGATGCTCCCACCTGTAGGAGCTCACACTCCTCTCTCTTCAGTGTTACATGCAAGGAATGCTTTTCCTGTCCTTTGTCCTATTCTCGTAATGGCAAAAGTGGCTATTTGCAGATATTTTCCAAAAGGTTATGACTATTATGGGGAACTTTTAATGAGAGGCCCTTCTTGCTCCAGTGGGAAGACAGGGGAAGGTGTTTTTACTTGGCCCTCACACCTAACTCTGCCCTACCCTGCACGCCTCACCCACTCACACTAGGGGGGCTCACAGACCCTCCAGCAGAGCCCTCCCTCTCCATTCCCCTCGAGTCTAAAAGGAAAGCAGGCAGCAGCCTTGGAAAGAGTTACTTCATCCAGTTGGCTAATGGGTCACATATTCCATGGGAAAGGATCCAGGTATGGAACAGAGGAGATGGTGAGGCCGTGTGTGTGTGTGTGTGTGTGTGTGTGTGTGTGTAGGGAGGGAGAGGAGCGTATTAACTGTATGGTTTGTAGGTCTGGGTAAGATGTGATAAAATTCCAGATCTGGAGAAAAATTGGGAATATTTTCCCATTACATCCACATGCTGCCAGCTCCCCTGGTGCTTGCTGGCATCTCCCCAGGCTTCTGTCTGGCACCTCCACCAAAGACCTCAAAGAATCAGACTCATTCCAAAGCTTCACTGAGGGAGAGGGGGCAGGCAAAGGGTCCCGCCAAGTACTTTGATCTCTGCAGGGGGTCTCCAGGGAGTTAGTCCAGGGAGAGGTGGGAGGCAGGAGGAGAGTCTGCCAAACGCGCATTCTCTGAAGACTTGTCACCCCCTTTATGAGACAGGGAAGAGTCAGGGCACGGGGTTCTCAGCCCCACCAAGGAAAGTTTAACTTTTCTATTCTTTATGATGTTGATTTTAAAATAACAAATCACTAGGGCAAAAGAGCATTCCAAGAGAAAAACGTCCCAGATGAGCTGGGAATAGATCCTATTCTTTTTGACTCATGTCTAAGAAAATAAAAAGCAAACTTGTACCACAGTTGACTTTCAATAGCAATTCCATTTGGCAGCTCAAACCCAAACCCAAACGAGGGCCGTCTATGAGATTCAAACAACACTGGAGCTCCTGGCGCGGAGCTGGAGGAAAAGCTGTTGGACAGGAGCCGTCACACCAAGGTCAGAACAGAAACAAGAAAAGAGAGCTCTGCGGCATATGACCAGGGCCTTCTGTCCACAAAAGACCCGGGGCAGAAGCCCTCCGGAGTGACCCAAGGGCAAGGAGCAGGCCTTGTAGCCTGGGCCTGGGGCTGCACAGTTACTGCATCAGAACCACATCCGGTATTTCTCCAGCATAAAAGGTCTGGCTATCAGTGTTTACTGTACAGTTTTTAGTCCAGACCGAATTTGAGGATTTTCCCATGTGAAAGACCCCTCAGAAAATCAGTTTCTGCACATATAGAAAGTAGCTCAGATCGTGTGCAGAGAAAGAGAATTGGGAAACTTGAGACGGTGTACCAACTGCACACACAACATCCATCTCCAGCTCTCCTCCCTTCCAGGGTCCCACTCGAAGGACAGAGAAGATATTTTTAAAAGAATGAAATGATAAATAACAAAGCTAGAAACAGTTAAAGGAACCAACAAAAGACCAAAGGTTTAAGGAAATCCTGAAAGACGGAAAGCAGATGGGAACAGGTTGAGAAAACAGCAGAGGAAGACCCAGCCCCACATATCACAGAGGGGAGAGTGATCTTCCCAAGAAGGCATCTGAGATGTTCCAAGCTGGCAGTGAACACGCATATGGAGAGCAGGAGGGAGCCAAGGGACAAGAATAGGATAATTAATTAACAAATGGTGTTTAAAACACTGCGGCCAACAGGCCTTCAACAGCCACAGCTTAGCCCTCAGAATGAAACCTAACGGGAGGACGTCTGTGTGCGTGGGCGCAGGGATCTGACAGAGGAGGGGAACTCTGCAACCCCGTGGCAGACACAAAAGGGAAAACAGGGGAAGGGCAGCGCCGCCCCAGAGGGAGATCGCCAAACTCCTCTGTTATAGCCTTGCGTTCCGGGAAACAAACTCACCCAGAAGGGCAATGCAGATAGTGGAGTGCAGGGAACCCGACCAATTTTTGTGAAAACCTTATAAATCCTAAGTGTACTTACTCAAACCTACCTCCCCAAGTTCCCTGAAACTAGTATGAACAAAGGAAAAGAAAGCAACAATCAAAGTTAACCCATGATTCATATGCCTTAAACTCGTGATTCGTATGCCTTAAGCCTAGGTAGTTAACCGTGGACAATTATCAATAGGCCTGTGGTCATACCCCAATAAGCATAATAGAATTTATGATTCTATTCGGTTACACAGATAATTAGGGTATTTGTTTAGGCGAGGGAGAGTCTAGGTAGGAGCCCTGGGGCTCTTCCATCCAGGGGGTCTGGTTTTCCAGTTGGTATGTCATTTCCATAGATACTGGGCATAGAGCTCAAAGTCCACAGTCCAGCCCAAGATGGAATCCTGCTTTCAAGATGGAGCCTGTTCTGTCTGTTTCCTCCTTTACTTCCTTTAAATCCACAATCAGACCAGTCCTGTTTTGGCAAGGGAGAGGGAAGAGGCAACGATCCTCACCCACAGCAACCTACGGTGCGGACTGACAGTCAACAGGCCTTGCCCTTGCCACAAGGCTCAGTCCGCCCTCCTGTCCAGAGAATCAGTCCTATACAATGGCAGGGGAAACGCAGGCCGGCTGTCAATTTCAATCAGTCTACTCTTCCGTTCATTAGTATGACTCAACACTGAAGGTCACTAAAATTGAGAGAACACAATTTCAAGAGAAAAAAAAAAAGGGCCCAAGAAAAGTCATGGAACAAAAGAGAACTTTAAAAAGCTTTCAATTCGTATGGTCAGAAAGACCAGCTGGCAAACTGCATCTATTAAGCAATAACAAGATGTTATCCAGAAAAAAAAAAAAAAGGCAAATCGGAAAATAAGAGTTTTTGTACATTATGAGAGCCAATATAGAAATACAGTAGATGGAATGAATGATAAAATGGATCGCACTCAAACTGGTGATCCAGAAGATAATGATGGGAAAAGACAGAGAGTTTAAAATGGAAAAAAGTTGACATGAAGACCCAAAATGCTTCAAAAAGGAGTTTCAGAAGGAGAACAAGACAAAAATGAATGATTTTCCCTGAAATAAAGAAAAATCACTAGTTTCTAAACTGAAAGGGCTGACCAAATGTGCAGAAGGAAGTATGAACAAAGACCCAGACAGAAATATTGATTAAATTTCAGAATTCCCATCTGTAAAATTTCCGTAAGTTTAAATTTTTTACTCAACTTATAAAGCAGAGAAACTGAATCACAGTTATTGAAGAGAATGTAAACATGATAAACCTTTAAAATAGAAAAACAATAAAAAAGTAATTGAACTTAGAGATGGAATGTGGAAGGGAGGATAGGAGGCGATATGCGTGCAGTGAATATCAAACTGAGAATTAAGAAACAAAATGTAAAGTTGAGAAAAGATAAAACACAAATCAACTGTACTGAGTTACTAACTACTGTTAAAAGTCTAATGAGTGAGACTGGGGTTAAGACTTTATTTACTCTGTATATCTGTCCAACTGAAAAACAACTTTTAATGAGGATCTGGCAAAGAATCAAGATACTGATGACTTCTGAAAAAAGAAGCGGATGAGGAGGAAGAAGGGGGGCTGGCAGGAGCAACAAGGATGCCATGCCGAATTAAATTAAGGTTAATTTGCTTGATGATCTTGAGGGTAGGAACCCACAGTTCTCCCCACGATAGAAATTAAATGTACGTGCTACCAGCTAATGCTTAGTGTGGAGGAATTTGCAAGACAGAATGCTGAAAGCAGAAAAAGTACTTCTTTTCTGTTGACAGTAAAGGCTGCCCTCCCCCCAAATTCAATCAAGTGACATTAGCTGTAGAGTAACTGCTGGCATGGGAGGAGGTTACTGCCAGTAAGGTGAACAGTAGACTCACGCCCTCCCTCAAAGTACACTTCTGAACGCACACTTAGCTAACACAAAGGGAAGAACAAACAGAGTCAAGTGTGCCCCCGTCACAAACTCAGAGTCAAGTGTGCCCCCGTCACAAACTCAGAGTCAAGTGTGCCCCCGTCACAAACTCAGAGTCAAGTGTGCCCCCGTCACAAACTCAGAGTCAAGTGTGCCCCCGTCACAAACTCAGAGTCAAGTGTGCCCCCGTCACAAACTCAGAGTCAAGTGTGCCCCCGTCACAAACTCAGAGTCAAGTGTGCCCCCGTCACAAACTCACGTTGTTGATCAGGTAGACGCCCCGCCCCCTGGAAGAGGCCACTGGTTTTACGATCCAAGGTCCCCGGTCCTTTGAATATGAATCTGCTCAAAATATTGGAAGACAAAAAAAAAGGGGGGGAGGAAGAAAGGACATGAGTTTATTATCTCAAATTTCAACATGGTTATCTACTCAGGTACCCAAAGAATTTTCCAAATTTCCAAGTGAAGGACAGCAGCTAAAATAACCTGTATTTTTGGACTAGCCTTAAAAAGGAGAAGATAGAGAGAGAAGGGAAAGAGATAAGGAGAAAAAAGGAGACAGCAAAATTACATAATGTATTTCTTCCATCATTTCCCTTCTTGAATGAGAGGATGAAGACAAAATAAGGCACATATTCAGATGTTAGTCTATTACTGTCACAAACCACCTTCAAGAATCTTGCAGGCCATGCAATCTCTATTACAACTACTCAATTCTGTCACTGTAGCTCAAAAGCCACCAGAAAGAATATGTAAACAAAGGGGCATGGCTGGGTCCCCCAAAACTTTATGGATGGACACCAAATTTCCTATGATTTCCACATGCCACAAAATTTTATTCATCTTTGATTTGTTTTTCCCCAACCATTTAAAAATGTAAAAACCATTTTTTCAGTTCATGGGACCAGATTTGACACAAAAGCTGGAGTTTCCAGACACCTGTTCTACATAATGAAATACTAAGCAGACACACAAATGAGAATGTTATTAATGAGAGGCAATGAGCTCAAAGACAGGCTGCTGAGTGAAAAGAAGTCAAGTGCAAGGCACTGGTTACCATACACTCCATCTGGTCACAAACACACTCAAGTCATGTGCTAGTAAGCACTCAGAATATCTTTAGAAGGATATGTATAAATACTATACTGATCACTTCCGGGGAGAACTAGATGACTGAGAAAGAGAGGAGGAAAAAGGCTTTTCACTGATTATCATTTTGTACTTCTCTTGTGCCATGACTATATTACCTTTCAAAAAATATAATTTATGTAATTTTAGAGTCTTGTAATGGATGGCATATTTACAGTTATAAGACAAATTAACCTTTATTAATCTCTATAAAGTGAAGCCACTGAATATATGTATATGTATACCCAAATTTTGCCATTATCCCCAAATTCTGAGATTACAATAGATTGAAAACAAAAGGAACTATTAAAAGAAAACAAAAAGATTTTTTAAACTTCATTCATTCAGTACTTCTAAGTACCCAACACATGTCAAGCAGTTCTCGAGTGTGTGGAATGCAGATAGTCTTCACCTTCACAGAGATTAGCCCAGCAGAAAGCCAGACACTAAGCAAGAAATCAGACATTCACAAAGAGGAGGGAGGGGGCCACAGGAATGCCACAGAAAATGACCACACCTCACTGGAGACAGAACCCTCTGGGAACAAATGAATGAAGAAAAAGCTTGTTTTCAGAACAGGGAAAATCTAGCTAAATGCAACTTCTGCCATGTAACACTTTTAACAAACCTTACTTTGTGGATGGGCCTTATCAGAAGTTGCTGCTTCTATTGGTGCTTCACTTTTATCATATTCTCAAAATCTTAAATACCAAAAATTTGTCCTTTATGCTAGGTGTTTCTCCTTGATTTGTTGTATTTCAGAACAAGGACTGATTTCTTTCACAGGTTCCAAAAATGTGCATCAGAAGCAGAGGCAGGGCAAAGAGCTGGGCAGTCTGTCAGGACGAAATATACTAGACCAGGGGCCTGCAATTCTTTCCAGTGCCTTCTAGCTCCTAGGGTGGCAGCATGCTTGGTCTAACAGAAAAAGCACTGAACCAGGAGTAGGAAGATCTGAGCTCTAATTACCCAGTCTCATCTTTAAAATGCAGGCTTTAAATTCAAATTATGAGATCTCTCATAATCCTACTATTA
Source organism: Bos grunniens (assembly GCF_055505025.1). Classification (NCBI taxonomy): domain Eukaryota; kingdom Metazoa; phylum Chordata; class Mammalia; order Artiodactyla; family Bovidae; genus Bos; species Bos grunniens. Next base: position 16,330,883 of record NC_141174.1, read on the forward strand.
GGATTCTATAAGTTTACTGATTGCTATGAAATCCAGTCATCTGCAATTAACTGGCTGACATCAAAGTTTTGCCCATTTCTTTGAATTATTTCTGCCTCTCTTACATCTAAAGATAGCCAGAGGACACAATTCTGGCCCGTGAGGAGTAACCAGGAATCTGCTGGGCTGTAGGGTAAGGTCTCTGCCTTTCTGATATTGGCGCCACCCTGTCTGCCTTGCTGTTTCCTTCTTCCTGTTTAGAAAAGTTGTCCACTCGGGGGACGAGGCTGCAGCTGGCAAGATTTTTGGTTAGAATGTTTGGTGTCACAGACCTCCAACTGTACCACACACCATTACACTAGCAGCAGTGGCACTGGGAATCTAGCAAGATCTGGTCCGTATATTCCAAGCCTCACATTCTAATTACTGGAAACAGTTTGGCAATATCCAGGCTTTTTCATCTTCTGAGGCAGTGTTTGGTCTGTGGGCTTGGGCTCTGCAAAGATGCATTTCAGGTTTTCCCTTATAAGAACAGAAAGCTACAAATTCATGAGACCCGCCTTGACTGGTATCTCTAGCATCTTCAGGCAGCCCTCATGTTCCTCACCAGTTCTCTTCCAAAGGCCCATTGCAGGCTATTCACACGTCTTTCTGCCCCTCAAACACCCAAACCCATCCCTAGGCCCCTCATTCCTGGTATGTGTCCTCATCGCCCTCCTCACCAAGAAGGCTGGTGATTTGTAACATAAACCCACTCACCTGCTTCCCTCCCATTGAAAAGTGCTATCTCGATGACCACTTAGCTTCCTTCCTTCCACCTTTTAGGGGAGAGACTCACCCTTCTACTCGCGCTCTTGATCAAACTCTCTCCTGCCTCGTCTGGGATTTCATTCCTTTGCTCGTATCTTCAACCTCTCTCTCCCCTCTGATTTCTCTGTGGTTCTTCCTCTCTCTCTTTTTCTCGTCCATGGTAATCATATCCACCTCCACATCTACAACTTCAAGAATCTATATCCCTGGCAAAAATTCAAAACTCCCCTTACAACTGCCTGTAAAACATCACCACGTGGAAGCCGGCAGGCACCTCAAACCCACACCAGGTCCAAACGTGACACTCCTCTTGCCCTTCTAGAATGCAGAACCCATTACAATTTGAAGAATATTACGCAGTAGCAATCCCACTGAAGAACAGGTCAGGCTTGAACAGATGGGGCACTCTAACTCTATCCAACCTTCTGAATGAGCATTCAGCCCTCAAACCGGCCTCCAAAGGGTGGGGAAGAACCACAGAATAGGAACTAGTGGAGAGGGAAAAGGGAATTTTCAACTTAATATCCCTTTAGTGTTTAATACAGAATTATTCTAGACTTTGATTTCTCATTAGGGATTCAACAGCAGGAGGTGTTCACTGTCAGGAACCCTTTTACATTGCTGACATGGTAGCTGAGGCATTTTTAGGCTATCATGTTGGCTTCCTACATAATTTTTTTACTTTTTTTATGTAACAATGCATCTCAACATAACTTGAAATAGGAAATATTATTGAACATGTGTTATGTACCTATCAGGCCCCACTCCAAGTGCTTTCCATGTATCAAGCTACTTAAACATCCCAGCACTATAACATTCATACAGGTAACAGTCCCACTGAACAGAGGAGAAAGGTAAGACACAGGAGGTTCTGGTATCGTGGCTAAAACCCCTAACAAAAATCCCTAACTGCAAATGTTCAGCTCTGAGTACACTGTCGCTCTGAAGTTAATTCATGTACTGAATTCTCTGTTCTGACCCATTCCAGAGCCTGCTGTGGACCAACACTGAACCACTAGTCCCAGCACGGGCAACAGGTGCTCTCAGAGGAACGGCCTCTCCGAGGTGAAGGAGGAGGCCTGTGACCACCCCTGACGCGAGTCCCAGAGGATGAACACCCCACTGGGCAACCAGACCAGACTCAAAGTCCAACAGGCTAACAGAATCAAAGCCAGGAAGTCTAGAGCAAACTTTCTCTTCCTCTTTCCATGCTTCCTCATAATAGAGGAAGAGTCTCTCTCTCGGACTTAGTGAGAAGAAAACTATCCATCTATCCTGTGTCAAATCTGATCTCCCTCACAGAAGTGGATTCTCTCAAGGGAGGTATTGAGAGATGGTCATTGTGTGCACATGCCCAGTGTCTTTAGCCACAAGGCACAGTGGTGAGGAGCTTGGCTTCTGGAACCAACTGGAACCAAACAGCTGTATAATCTACAGAAAGATACTTAACCTCTCTGTACCTTAGTCTTCTCACCTACAAAGCTGGGAGTAGTAACAGTTCCTACCTCAGAGTAAGGCACCACTTAGAAGAGGGCTTAACAGAAGGAAAATGTTCATCAGCTATTATCACTGCTTCTACTTCAGTTCAGCTCAGTCGCTTAGTCGTGTCTGACTCTTTGCGACCCCACGGACTGCGGCACGCCAGGCCTCCCTGTCCATCACCAACTCCCAGAGTCTATTCAAACTCATGTCCCTTGAGTCAGTGATGCCACCCAGCCATCTCATCCTCTGTCGTCCCCTTCTCCTCCCGCCTTCAATCTTTCCCAGCACAGGGTCTTTTCAAATGAGTCAGCTCTTCGCTTCTATTTAGACTCTCCCAAAAGACCTGCCTCACTCCTTCTCTGTACTTATGCCTCTTCTGTGCACTAAGCCTGTGCAGAGACAGGCTCTGCACACCAAGGAGCAAAACCTGAAATAGCCTGTCCCCTCTGTCTGGACATAAAGAGGTCTAAGTTCACCTTAAGGCAAAAGAAACAATGACACCTGTATGCAGGCCACACATTCCTATCTAGCTTAACCAGCAAGACAGCAGACATCCGCATTGCTATCTCACTCCCATGAATATATTTCAATTAGTCTAAACTCCAAGGAAACAGGGTGACGAACTGGCACCTCTAAACCCTATCACTAAAACATGCGTGATACTTGTACCCCCGAAGAACATAAGTCACACACGTCCAAAAGTTGAGGTGACAAACATTCCTTAAATGACAAGAGGAAGAGAGATACCAAAAAGGGTGCCTCTGTGGTTCATACGCAGAAGTACATTCCTCCTTACATGGGCACTAACTCACCAGTGAAGAAGGACTTTCCGTGCTAGACAGGAGCACATTTATATGACACCCCAGTGTGTCCTTACATACCTGACACTGACAAGCTTACTAAGAATAAACACACACAGACATAATCAGCATAAAACAGTGTTAAAGTTATCTCTGCAGCTGTTTTACTCAAGAAACAACTTTTTAAGCATTTGAAAAGCCCTTGGGAGTAAATAACTCTGCTCCAAGTTCAGTTGCTGGGAATGGGGATGAGGGATGGGGCACCAGGAGTCAAGCACTTACTACAGAATTCCGCATACTCAGCTGGCAGCAGGAAGGTCTGGGGGAGGATGTGAAAAGCCTTGAATCCATGTGTATGCTGCATTCGAATGATGTTTTTGTACAGTCGGTCCTTCCGGGTTAGTTCATATGACCTAAGTTTCATAAAAGCATTGCCGTTTCAGTAAACTATGACTCGGAGGTTTTCCTATGTTAAAGAGTTCCCAGTTTATGAGCAGTTACTGAGGACAGTCTTATACCCCAAATCTATCACTTTGTCAAGGAAATGATCACCTTAAAACCAGGGCAATCACTGCTACCCATCAGGGACTGGAATCTGGCAAACTACAAAGATGGGCTTCAGTTAGCCATGACCGCACTCATGAGTCTCTGGTTTGTTGCACTATTTAAAGACCATCCAAGAATCTTTGCTGTAACCATTAAAAACACATTCCATCTGTTGCTCAGTTCAAAATTTTCACTTTGATTTCTTAAAATCAAAGGTTTCTTTGCAAGATCTAGGTATCACCAACACTTCTTCCTTACCCACTGTCCTCCTTGGATCTAGAGCAGAGGTCCTCAAATTTGAGTGTGCATAAGAATCACTCATAAAGTTCCTTAAAAATGAATGTTCCAAGATCACATCTCCCAAAATTGGGGGATGAAGTCTAGGATTCTGCATTTAAACATGCACTCCAGGTGATTTTGCTACAGATGGTCCAAAAAACTGATTTGGTCTAAATCAGTGATTTCTGAACTTGACTGAGATATGGATCACTCACTGCTTTTAAAATATATAACTTTCTAGGAATATATTTACCTAGAAAGATTAAGCACCTGGAAGGTGCTTTTTAAATATATACCTTCTCTGGAAATGGTGATTCCTTGAATCTGCAATTAAGACCTGTGACTGTAATGTACCCCCAGTGACGCTTATCATTAAGCAATTAGAAACAATAAACCAGAGGATAAGAAAAACAACACATTCTCGTACAGCTACCCAGTATTAGTGGTCTCCAAACATTTTTGCTTGGTACTCCTGATACAAATTTTGTGAAACCACATATCTTTTTAGTTGACATGTAAGATTTTTCATCATAAACTTAAATTGTTCCAAAGGATCTAACGAATGGCAAATACAGTTTTAAAATAAAACTATAACAGTATTCTTTTAAGTATATTCAAGGGAACCTCAATAACAATAGGATTCATTAGCCACTGTGCATTTTCTAAGTATTATAAAAGAAAGGCTCTCCTCATCAGTAAATATTTCACTTTTTTAAAATATTACATTTTTTACTGAAATTAACATAAAAACAGGAAAATAAACAAGTCACAAATGCAGAGCATGATAAACTTCAGTCTGTGTGACCACCACTGAGCACAGAACATTCCCAGCACCCCAAAAGCCACCCTCATACTCCCACCCAGACATGACTCCCCACTTTTGTCCTTCCGTTTACTTCTTCCATTACGTTTCCCACAAACAGCTTAGCCTACCATAACAGATTCAATACTTGTGTCTTTTACATTATATTATACCTTTTCTATAAGAAAAATGTGCATACAAATTATATTTAATACTTTTTAATTTCCTGTGATCATAAGGCTGTGTCTGTTATCCATACATTGACCTATCATTACAGGAACACAGTACACAATTCATCAAAACACCATAAAGACTGTAACTTTTGATTATAATATATATCAAACAAAAATCAATTTCTCCATTTTGATAATTACACTATGGTTATAACTGATGTTAACAAAAGGAAAACCAGGTAAAGAAAACAAAGGAATTCTGTATTATTTCTGCAACTTTTCTAAAAGTCTACATTTAGAATAAAAAGTTACATTAAAAGAGCACACAATAATATTGGAAACATTTTAAGTGTTTGCATTCTTCTTGTTCATGAGTCAGCTGAGCTCCTACAATTCAAACAGGAGTCAAGAAAACATAGGTTAGAATTTATGAATACTGAGTTCAAATTGAGATGGAATTCCTATATACCTACAGCGTATTTCAAAAGCTATTGAAATAAATAATATATTACTAACAGGCATTAGGAATGCAGTCTCTATTGTGGGCTATTTTAAGACTGTTTAAATATTTCTTTAAAATAGCTGCATCTGATTTACTTCAACTACTCAGTCACCCATTTAGAAAACCAGTCACATCTTCCAGACATTAAGGAAGAAACTAAGGTTTAAACTATTTTCTGCCCATGAAGCTCAAATATAAAATAAAACTGGAACCTGTTGAAAAGATTTAAAATACACATTTATCTAAGATGATGAAGAAATTATTTGATGTTGGAGACAGCATAAGCTGGGTATTTATACACATTAACTAAATATGAGACAGTAGAACTGAATAATCAAGAAGAAAACTTCATTTCATAAAAATGAGGAGTAAAATACATGAAGTGATTGAAAAGAAAACTTCTTGAGTGAGTAACTGGGGCATAAGTCCTGGAAATAAAATATAACATAACCACTGAGCAATTAACACAATTTTTATTAGATCTGCATCCTCTTCATTAGATAGATGAGATTACCTGCCCTCTTCCCCAGCAGGCCATGTATCTCTCTGTCGTTGAATATTACTCACTGCTAGAATAAAACAGGGGATTCAGCATCAATTCTATTCCTGTTTGCTTTTTCACAGATGTAAACACTGAGAAACAGAATAGCTAACACTTATATACAGTGTTTACTATGAGGCAGGCATGTGACGTTCTAAGCACTTCAGATCTTGATATCTAAAATCCTCACTATAGTCCTACAAAGTGTGTGTTATTAGTATCTTCTTTTTACAAATGAGGAAGCCGAAGCTCAGAAAGCTCACCTGCCCAAGATCAGTCAGCAGAGCTGAGATCGGGGCCCAGGTACCCTGGCTACAAAGCTCCTGCTTCTAGCTACCAAGCAGGATTGCCTCTCGAGGCTGACATTTAACCTAATTGACTGGAAGAAGTTTAATACAGCAATGATCCTCAATTCTTTGAACTATTTACTAATTATAAGTCAAAAGCCAAAAGACGACCTATCATTAAAATTTATATTTAATGATTTATCAGCTGACAACTTGATCATGTCCTTCTTTAACTCTGTTAAAAAGCAAAGAAATGGAAATCACTAACAGGCTAAAAGATTCATTATACTATTATCTGGAGTAAACATCAATTTTTTTCATTCCATGTTTGGAACTCTGGAAAGTTTTACATCTCTGCATAATATACATATTAAGAATCTAGGTGGGCTATTCTTTTATAAAGGGGAAAAACAGTAAATGAAAAAGGAGGTGAGAGGTGAGACTCTAGCCACATTGAGGGGCTCACATGCAGCTCGATTTGAGGAAAGAGAATCTATGGGATTTGCAATCCAGAGTAGTGTATTTTAAAACCATCCATCCTACAGAGCCCTCACAAAGTCTTCAACTACATCCAAGAAGGTGAACACCTCAGTTTGATTTATACACAGCTGCCCTATATCACAGATTTCCTTTTTTTTAAAAGATGTTAATTAGCTCTGCTGGCTACATGCCTCGATGTCAGGTACCTTTAAATGGAGCAAAGTAGCTGCAAGAGCATTACCTGGGAAAGTGATTAACCTTCTGTGCTTCAGAGAGGGTACGAAGTAAGAAGGGCTTCAAGTGGGATCCTGTCCACATTAGGTTATAGTCAGTGCTGCTCGGATGAACCTAAGGCAGATAAAAAGACAAGGTAAGAACCACCAGAGACAGCGCCTGGAAGAAAAGTGGAAGAAAAAGCCATAGAGATTATTCACCCACAGAGCGCTCATGGGGGTGGGCCCATTAGGATCTGAGCCTAGTAAGACAAAAAAGCTGAGTGTAAGAACACGGGCATAAGCAAGTTTAAAGAACTGTGAGAGTTGGGCAAGTACTACCTACAAAGAGTAGAATTAACTCTTTTATAGAAGTCCATGATACCTCTTAATATTATTACATATCAAAGTAAGAGACGAGGACTCCCTTATCAGACTGTCCTTGCAGACGCTGAGTATAAAGTGATATCAGATCTAAAACCTTATACCAACTCAGAATGCATTCATTCACTAGAACTCATTTGTTCATTCACTCAACAATTATGTATCCTCTGCCTCTGATGTAGCAGGTACCACTTTAAACCCTGTAGATAAAAATCAACAAAGACAGGATATAAACTGGTATCAGAACTTCCTCAAAATGTCTACTTCACATCTCAATGTAAGATAAGAAGTGAACAACTAGACTTTTATCAATTGTCTCAAAATATCTACAATGAAAGTCTGACCAGCATTTTTACCTATCCCTATTGATACCAACATCCCCATTTTCCCAATTTTCTTTTAAAGGATCTGCCAATCGCCCACCCCTCCTTTCCCCCAAGGAGTGGACCCTTGACTCAAGCTAGTCCAATCATTCCATCTCCAGAATACAGCTCTTGAGTGGAGAAAGGCATAAGGACAATGAATAGAGTCAATTAATTCCACAGCAGCAAAGGTGGTCCTGAAGACTTCTGTTGCCAGATCCCTAGGGCTATTGCAGTCTCCCTTTCAAAGGCCTGCTTTTTCAGCTGTTCCTCTGATTCTGCTAGCCACTTTATGCACATCTTTACTACAAATTCCTTTTCCTTTTTGGTTTAAGTTAGGCAGAGTCTGTTTCTGTTGCTTATAATCAAAGAGCTCTAACTGAGTATTAGACAATTCCTTATGGACATCTCTGCCTCTAGCCCATGCCTAAAAACATAGCAAGGAAAAAAATTAAAAAAAAAAAAACAAACCCACACAATCTTGTGGAAATGTTTTCCATGTATTTCATGGTAAAGCCACTCAGAAAGTCAATGCAAATTCTGCATCATCTCTAAGTAGGGGTCCCATGTACTTTCTAGAGCTAGCCTTGTTAGATCATAGTCAGTTAGGTAGCTGGGACTTTCAGCTTTTGAGCAAATCAGGTAAGGTAATGAAAATGAGCTTACTTCATGAAATCCATGGGCTGTCAGAATGCTGCGTACCAGGCGACTGTCTGTTCGTACAATCTTGTAAGACAAGTGATAACGTTCTAAAGAAAAACAGAATCAAGTTCAATAACAGGAAAGTTAACTGTGGAGAAAGGAATAAAAGAGATAAACAGTAATATGGTGGCCGCCGTATTGTAATTACACAAAATAACATTATACTGCTATCCTTATGCTACTAATAAGTGGATTATTTTGGAACAAGGGGATCTTAACCAGAGAACCTGAGGTCCATGGGGCTTCACAAAACATGGGGTGGAGGTGGGGGGAGAAATGACATCCTTGTTTTCAGTAATTTCTAGTTGCAATTTAACAGTACCTTCAATCAGGAATGTAAGCAACAAAGCGGAATGGTACTAGCAGTGCCTGTGACCCTGCCACCCAGAGACAGCAAGTACTCTAAGATTCTTCTACAGTTGTTCAGTTATCTTAGAAAACCCCTTATTCTCAGGAGTTCCTTGGTGGCCTAGTGGTTAGGACTCTAGGTTTTTCACTGCGGTGGCCTGGGATCAGTCCCTGGTTGGAGAACTGAGACACTTGCAAGCGGCAAGGCACAGCCCCCCAAAAAAATCACTTATTCTCACAGTATTTAAAAATTAATAGAGTTAACAGACCCACAACTAAGTCATGTTATTTAGCACACTAATAAAAAGCATACATATCACAAACTTGGTTTTGAAAAATATTCTGAGACTATATTTCAATACAATTTATTTTCTTTGTAGTCTTGTGTATCTTTAAAATACACCTAAAAAACATTAGTCTGAGAAGAGACCCACAGGCTTCCCCATACTGCCAACACCATTCACTACACCAAAAAAGGCTAGGAAGCCCTGTTCTACATAGCCCCATGTGCAACAATTCTGATCACCAGCATATCTTAGACCAGAGACATGATAAACTGGTGATGTGCGGATCGAAACCAATCTGCAGACCTGGCTTCTTTGTTCTCATTGTGCTTTAAAAAAAAAAATTGAGGGGGGCTTCCCTGGTGGCTCAGGGATAAAGGATCTGCCTGCCAATGCAGAAGACCCAGGTTCCACCCCTGATCCAGGAAGGTCCCACATGCCACCACAGAGCCACTAGGCCGGTGTGTCACAACTATGAAGCCTGTACTCTAGAGCCTGGGAGCCTCAACCACTGAGCCTCTTGTGCCGCAGCTACTGAAACCCTCACGGCCCAGAGCTCATGCTCAGCAACAAGAGAATTCACCCCAATCAGAAGCCTGCACACTGCCATTAGAGAGTAGCCTCCACTCACCCCAGCTAGAGGAAAACCTGTGCAGCAAGGAAGACTCAGCACAGCCAAAAAAAAAAAAAAATTTAATGTGTTAAAATAGATAAATAAAATTGAGGGACTTCCCCGGTGATCGAGTGGGTAAGACTCCACACCACCAATGCAGGAGGCCCGGGTTTGATCCCTAGTCAGGGAGCTATAATAGATACCGCATGCCACAACAAAGACTGAAGATTCCGTGTGCCACAACTAAGACCCCGTGCAGCCAAATAAATGAATTAAAAATATTTTTTAAAAATTAAAAAAAAATTAAATTAAATTTCTAATCTTTTTCAATTGGAGGAATTCATATAAAAATATAGATTTCTGGACTTCTCTTGAAAACCCTGGCGACCCTGGGCTCTCCCTTTGGCAAGGCAACAGTCAAGCAGAGAGACGTGCACATGCTTCTGTCAGTACAGACCCTCACTGTCCGGGGTTCAGCACCTTCACCACTTGGCCTACCAAACCCATTTCCTGCCAGGCCCCAGAGAGCACTCTGCGCTTGTGACTCCTGGCTAAGAAGAATGTCTGTAATCATGTGAGGCTTCTATATACCTCGAAAGACTAACATTTTCCCTGGCCCATTATATTGAATCTCTTTCTACACATCACTATAAATTGTTAGCTAAGAGAGATGGGAATACCAGACCACCTGACCTGCCTCTTGAGAAACATGTATGCAGGTCAGGAAGCAACAGTTAGAACTGGACATGGAACAACAGACTGGTTCCAAATAGGAAAAGGAGTACGTCAAGGCTGTATATTGTCACCCTGCTTATTTAATTTATACACAGACTACATCATGAGAAATGCTGGTCTGGAAGAAGCACAAGCTGGAATCAAGATTGCTGGGAGAAATATCAATAACCTCAGATATGCAGATGACACCACCCTTATGGCAGAAAGTGAAGAGGAACTAAAGAGCCTCTTGATGAAAGTGAAAGAGGAGAGTGAAAAAGTTGGCTTAAAGCTCAACATTCAGAAAACGAAGATCATGGCATCTGGTTCCATCACTTCATGGCAAATAGATGGGGAAACAGTGGAAACAGTGTCAGACTTTATTTTTCTGGGCTCCAAAATCACTGCAGATGGTGACTGCAGCCATGAAATTAAAAGACGCTTACTCCTTGGAAGGAAAGTTATGACCAACCTAGATAGCATATCCAAAAGCAGAGACATTACTTTGCCAACAAGGTCCACCTAGTCAAGGCTATGGTTTTTCCAGTGGTCATGTATGGATGTGAGAGTTGGACTGTGAAGAAGGCTGAGTGCCGAAGAATTGATGCTTTTGAACTGTGGTGTTGGAGAAGACTCTTGAGAGTCCCTTGGACTTCAAGGAGATCCAACCAGTCCATCCTAAAGGAGATCAGTCCTGGGATTTCTTTGGAAGGTCTGATGCTAAACCTGAAACTCCAATACTTTGACCACCTCATGCAAAGAGTTGACTCATTGGAAAAGACTCTGATGTTCGGAGGGATTGGGGGCAGGAGGAGAAGGGGATGACAGAGGATGAAATGGCTGGATGGCATCCCCAACTTGATGGACAAGAGTTTGCGTGAAGTCCGGGAGTTGGTGATGGACAGGGAGGCCTGGCATGCTGCAGTTCATGGGGTCGCAAAGAGTCGGACACGACTGAGCAACTGAACTGAACTGAAGAATTTGGCAGAATGAATTTTTTTTAAAGGACTGCACACTGAACAATTTCTGAGTGAGTATAATACAGAAACATATGAACAGGCTCTGGAACAAAATTCAGCCTCAAGAGTCAAAGATAAGCATTTCTTTTTATAACTTTATGTGAAAACATTCATAAATCCCTGCTGCCACTTGCCCAGCCCTAGCAGAACACCGTGCCAAGCAGACACAGGAGGACTGGAACCATAAGGCCAGACACTCCATACTTCTCATTCCCACAGCAAACTTGTAAAGCCCAGGTACGGAGTCTTCCTAATGGTCAATCACTGTTATATTGTCTTTACAATATTGTTATAAGAAAAGCAGTGGGAAGTATAATATAAGAAACAGCGCAATACAATGCTCAAGAGCGTGTGTTCTAAAGTTTCCTAGAGCTTATCTCTATAAAAACAATCAATACGAAGAGGAATTAGCTGAACTGTTTCACTCTAGCAATAAGTAATATTCAACTATGGATAAACGATCCAACTAATTTTGTAAATGCACAATTCATATATTAAGAAATGGATTTCTATTTTTTCTACTTTTATGTTGATTACTTATTGAAGTTTTAATTTACTCATACTGTTTTTCTCAATTTTGTATATTCATTAAGATTGTGACATAGCTTAATCCAGGGCACATATTCAGTTTCTGGAGATACAATGATCACAATAAATTTAAAAGGTTTTTTGGAGTTTGTGTCCTGGTTTCAAGTTGGGGAAGGAAAGCACGAGGTAAGCGTGGAATACACTGCTATGCCAAGAAAGAGGGCGGTCACAGGGCTGAGAACACGCCACAGGGTCCTGAAGGGGCTCCCCAAAGCCAAATTTGAGGCAATTGGAATGTAAGAATGAATGCTGACAGAAATAGATTTTTAACTCACTTATAAAAAAGAAAACCACCCATGAATCCACACTGATCAGAAGGTGAGAAAGCTATACTAGTTGTCTAGGGCGGAAATCCAATACAAGCGTCATCAAGGCATGGGCAGGGCTGCGTTCCTTTCTACTGGCTCCAGGTAGGATCCGTTTCCTTTCCTCTTCCAGCTTCTGGAGACTGCCCCCGTTCCCTAGCTGGTTGTCCCTTTCTTCTGTCTTCAAGGCCACCAATGGCAGGCCTAGTCCTTCTCACACTGCATCAGGGTGACGCTTCTTCCGTCTCCTTAGTGACTGTCCTCTTTCTGATAAAGCAGTATATTCCACGCCTATCTTGTAATTACATCGGGCCCACTTAAAGAATCTCCTTATCTTAAGGGTTAGCTGATTAGCAACTTTAATTCCATCTATGACCTCAATTCCCCTTTGCTAAGTCAGGTAACATTTTCACAGGTTCTGGGGATTAAGAAGTAGACATCTTTGGAAGATTATTATTCTGTCTACATATAAGGGAAAGCTCTTCTTTACAGAAAAGCCAGCTAATAAATGTAGCAGGACAAACTGAAATATAGAACCACTATTTTACAAAAACTGTGATAGTAAGTGATTCAGACAAAAATCAATGAACACCAATGAGTGAGAGGCTAGTGGAGAATAGGTTATTCAGACATCTCAATACATCACTACAGAGAATGCTTATAACAAGAGGCAAGAGCACCTTTAGAATGAAGCAATCTCGTAAACACTATCTAACCAAACAATTTAACTTGTCATCACTAATCATGCAATAAAATGATGCTATATGCTTCCTAATGTGATACACTGAGTGCCACATGACTTCACTAAGTGATAGTCCTGAAAATTTTTTTTCAACTTTTTTAACCTGAATCTAAATATGTGAAATCAATCTGACAAGCCCAAACTTAAGGACATCCACAAAGCAACTAGTCTGGAATCTTTACAAATGTCCATGCTATGAAAGACAAAAAAAAAAAATCCACTAAATGGATGTAGATAATAAAGGAGACTCAAGAAATATGACAACGATATGCAACCTCTGATTGGATACTCAACTGGGAGGCGGGGGCGGGGGGGTGGGGCAAGATAAAGGACAAAATTGGAACAATAAGAAAATCTGGGGGGAGACTATATATTAGATAAGAGAGTTTCAGCAATGGCAGATTTCCTGAGGGTTATCAATGTACTCTGGTTATAGAGAGGATCCCTTGTTCTGAGGGTAAACATGTTGAATAAGGTATTTAGGCGTGATGTACTTGAACTAATTCTCAAATGGTTCAGAGACAGAAAGAGAGAGAGAAGCAAACATGACAAAATGCTAATAATAATGTTAATAATTATGAAACTAGGGAAACAGTATACATGAATTCACTGTACTATTCTCATAACGTGGGAGGTTTTATTTTTTTAAATAAAATGTTCAGAAAAATGAAAGAAAACCAGGTCTTTTTCATTATAGTAACTGATCACTGACATGCCCAGTTTTACATGTAAAAAGCCCAAGCCTCAGAATCTGCCTGCAATGCAAAAGACCCTGGTTCGATTCCTGGGTCGGGAAGATCCCCTGGAGAAGGGTTAGGCTACCCACTCCAGTATTCTTGGGCTTCTCCAGTGGTTCAGATGGTAAAGAATCTCCTGCAATGTGGGAGACTCGGGTTCGATCTCTGGGTTGGGAAAATGGGAAGATCTCCTGGAGAAGGGAAAGGCTACCCACTCCAGTATTCTGGCCTGGAAAATCCCCATGGACAGAGGAGCCTGGCAGGCTACAGTCCATTGGGTCGCAAGAGCTGGACACGACTGAGTGACTAAGCACACATCAACTGCTGGGGACCAGGACTGCACCTGATTCTCGCCTGCTCTACAGCGCCTGCCCCAGGCCACAGGGAAGATGATCAGTAAGGTGTTTGGAAAAACAGTATCTCTGGAGTCAAACTGCCAAGGTTCAACTTCTGGCTCTGCTACTTCCTGCCTGTCATCTTAAATAAGTTATGTAATTTCACTATGCTCAATTTCCTCACCTATAAAATGAGGTTGATAACAAAGGAACTTATCTCACAGGGTAGCTAAAAGCATTAAATCAGTTAATACATGTTGAGCTTTTAGAATAAGAAAGCTTGCTGATAAGCGAATTTCCTGACAGTCCAGTGGCTAGAACTTGAGGCTTTCACTCTGTGTTCAATCCCTGGATGGGAAACTAAGATCCCACAAACCACAAGGTGTAGCCAAAAAAAGAAAAAGAAAAAAGTTTGCTGATACATAGGAAAAAATTTTGTATAGTGGAAAAAAGAAAAACCACACTACAAAATAGCTACAAATATATATACTGATACACAGAATACATAGTAAATTATACACTTGGGCTTCTTCTGAAATATCTGGGGCTTCCTTGGTGGCCCAATAGTTAAGAGTCTGCCTTGCAATGCAGGGGATATCAGTTTGATCCCTGGTCCAGGAAGATCCCACAGGCCACAGAACAACTAAACCCATGAATCACAACTACTGAAGCCCATCCCCTAGGGCCCATGCTCTGCAACGAGAAGCCACCACAATGAGAAGCCCGCACACCGCAACTAGAGAGCAGCCCCCACTCACCGAAACTAGAGAAAGCCCAAGCAGCAATGGGAGAAGGCAATGGCAACCCACTCCAGTACTCTTGCCTGGAAAATCCCATGGACTGAGGAGCCTAGTAGGCTGCAGTCCATGGGGTCGCTAAGAGTCAGACACGACTGAGCAACTTCACTTTCACTTTTCACTTTCATGCTTTGGAGAAGGAAATGGCAACCCAGTCCAGTGTTCTCACCTGGAGAATCCCAAGGACGGGGGAGCCTGGTAGGCTGCTGTCTATGGGGTCACACAGAGTTGGACACGACTGAAGTGACTTAGCAGCAGCAGCAAGCAGCAATGAACACCCAGTGCAGCCAAAAATAAATAAATAAAAGAGCAATACCTGATAAGCCTGGGCTCCCTCTCCCCAGACAGAATCCAGTGGAGAACTGCAACTCTAAACTGAATCTACCAACTGCTCAAGTCACAACGACCTCAGCCATGTTTTCTTCCATATAAAAACAAGAGGCAGGGCGAGCAAACTGCCAAATGTCCAACACCTAAGACTCTAACACACATCGCATCAATTCTACTATGAGACTGTAGAACTGTCTCGTCAACCACTCACATGCATCCCAAAAGACAATCTGAAGGACTAGGACAACCGGCAAGTCCCAGCACGAACTGCAGCACAGCAAAGGCAAACAAGGAACCTATAATCTAACTGCCAGCTCAGAAGCACCCAGTGACGTGCCCTAAGGAGTCTGTGGAACTAGAAGGAAGATAAAACTAACATTTTTTAAAATTACTTTAGAATTCAAGAATAACCCTTTCAATGGCAACACAGTGTATTTTTGCCTCCCTGTCAGAAGACTAGGTCCTTACCTGGACTGTTGACTCTGGCAGTCACTAGCCACATGTAACTTGAGCACCGCAAGGGTGACTAGTATGACACAGGAATTGAATTTTTCATCTTATTTAACTTTAATTAATTTTTAATCTTAAAACTCATACTCAATTTGGTCTCAGTACAAGTTGGAAAACTTATTTGGAACAACTTGAGCATAGGAATTTACTATAATTTCAAACTATAACATTTATGAAATCTAAACACAGACCAAATGCTTCCAGTGAAAACTGTACCACATGGCGATGTACTAAAAGTGCAAAATACACCCTGGATGTGAAATATCGTCACAATTTTCTTATACTGAGCAAATGTGAAAATGATATTTCAGATTAAATAAAATACATTATTAAAGTTAATTCCACCTGTTTCTGCCTTTTTTTTTTTTTTTAATAAAGCTACTGAAGAATTACACCACATTTCTGTTGGATAGTGCTAGTCTACACAAATGCAAACTGATGAAAATGACACATTCAGGGACAGAACACAAAATGCTTCATTCCAGGAAAAGATTACTTTAAAGGGAAAATATCTGTTGCCTCTAAAATGCAATTCCACTTAAATATTCAAAGCATGTAATTTTGGGAAAAACATGGATATGGTGAGTAAAAACATATTCCTGGAATATTTCACAAATAAAGCATATGAAATCTTATTGTATGAAAAATATTAACAGTGAATTCAATGAAACATTTAATAACAGAAAAAAACAAGGTTGGAATCTCACACTCTAAGATCAACAGGAGATAACTAATGCCCCAGATACACTTCTCAAGGGGATTTAACCCAGGATTACTATTTGAGCAGATCTATGTCAGCTATATTTTAAGACAGAGGGAAAAAAAAAAAACACCAACAGACCAAGAGTGTTTAGCAACCCAGAAATCTCAGGAAGCAACTAATAAAACTCATTCAAATTGGTCTTTTCATAAAGGAAGGTGAAGAAAATTATTAAACCTCAAGGAATTAGGAATATATAGAAAATTCAAAAACAATGTTTGACAAAACAAGTTTAGTGGCTTTTTTTAAAACATAGGAAAAAAATCTAAAAACTTATAGGTTCTAGAAAATTGTGACTGCTTGAATAATGGCATGATTACATCAATGGATGCTAATGTCCAATAAATGTTAGGTATTCTAGAAAAGAAGGGTCTGCCTATTGCTACAGAATACATGGATTCATTTGTGTGACAAGCAAACCAAAAAGAAACATGTTTGAGGGAAGGATTATTTACTTCTGCTGTTTTTAACCTACCTTTGATGTTTTGACTCTAACCATATTTAGAGGGAGATTCTCAACAAACGTTAGTAAATCTTCAGTGACTTCAACTTCTGTGAACATGAATGAATCACGTGCCTTTAAGTGGTAACCTAGCAACTCGCTGAAGGGATTAGAATGCCAGGACCCTTGGGGAGGGAGGAAAATTCAAATCCCAGAAGCAGGTGCTAATCCTCCTCTGAACTCCGGCCTACTGTGGGGCAAGGATAGAGGTTAGAGTCACTCACAGTAGAGGAGATCTTGTTCAACAAATAGAGTAAGCAGCACAGATTTTGAGTGCCTACTATGTGCTAAACATAACGTGATCGCATTCTCACAATGCCTGCAAGGTAGCTATTATCTCCATTTCACTAATAATGAAATGGATTGAGAGACTGTAAGTGATTGCACAAGATTCACAACTAGTAAATGCCAAAGCTGGGATCTGAAGTATTGACTCAGAACCCATGTAAAGATGCTTTCCACTATATCACACAACAAAAGTTCAGATGTGTGGGATGTGACCTTTGCAGACAGCTACAGGCTAAGACCAGGATTCAGAGCACTACTTAAAATCAAAGATGAGTGAAGGTAAATGAAATAAAGACTATGGTTTTTCTAGTAGTCATGTATGGATGTGAGAGTTCAACCATAAAAAAGGTTGAGTGCCAAAGAACTGATGCTTTCTAATTGTGCTGCTGGAGTAGACTCTTTTGAGAGTCCCTCGGACTACAAGGAGATCAAACCAGTCGATCATAAAGGAAGGACTGATATTCATTGGAAGGACTGATGCTGAAGCTGAAGCTCCAATACTTTGGCTGCCTGATACAAAAAGCTGATTGACTGGAAAAGACCCTGAAGTTGGGAAAGATTGAATGCAAAAGGAGAAGGGGGTGGTAGAGGATAAGATGGTTAAATAGCATCACTGACTCAATGATTCATTGAACATGAATCTGAGCAAACTCCAGGAGACAGTGAAGGACGGGGAGCCTGGCGTGTTATAGTCCATGGGGTAGCAAAGAGTCAGATATGACTTAGCGACTAAGCAACAAACAATAATAGAAAAACAATAGCAAAAATAAGCAAAATAAAAAGCTAACTCTTTAAAATGATTCTCCAAGTGGACAAACTTTTAGTTAGAATGATGTAAAAGAAAAGATTCAAATCACTAAAATCATAAATGAAGGGTGGATATTACTACTGTATAACAGAAACAAAAAGGATTACAAAAGAACACTAAAACAACTATATGCAAACAAAATTACATAAACTAAATAAAATGTGCAAAAAGCCCAGAGAAACACACAGATTACCAAAACAGACTCAATAAGAAACAGAACAGACAAGTAGAGGTTGAACCAGTGATCAAAAACCTGTCAACAAAGAAAAGCCCAGGACTAAATGCTTCACTGGTGAATTCTATCAAACATTTAAAGAACTGTGGTGGTGATTTAGTCACTAAGTAGTGTCCAACTCTTTCAACCCCACGGACTGTAGCCTGCCAGGCTCCTTTGTCCATGGGATTCTCCAGGCAAGAATAATGGAGTGGGTTGCCATTTCCTTCTCCAGGGGATCTTCCTGACCCAGGAATTGAACCCAGGTCTCCTTCATTGCAGGTAGATTATTTACCAACTGGAACTCTTTACCAATGAGGGATGACCATTTAAAGCCAATCTTTTTCAAACTCTTTCAAAGAGGAAGGAGCCCATTCTGTGAGCCCAGCATTACCCTGATACCAAAGCTAGATAAAGGCATTAAGAGAAAACCAGAAAACAATATTCCTTATGAATATAGATGCAAACATCCTCAATAAAATACTAGCAAACCAAATCCAGCAGCATATTAAAAGGACTATATACTATGCCCAAGTGAGATTTAGCTTAGGAATGCAAGGCTGGTTTGGTATACAAAAGTCAATCAACATAACATACCACATTCATAAAATGAAGGAAAAAAGACATAGAATCATCTTGATTGATGTAGAAAAGGCATTTGACAAAATCCAATAGTGTTGTATGAAGACAACACTCAACTAAGGAATAGAAGGGAACTTCTTCAACATGATAGAGGGCATTTATGAAACCCTGGAGCTAACATCAAACTGAATGGTAAAAGACTGAAAGCTTTCCCTGTAAGATTAGGAATAAGACAAAGATGCCCATTTTCATGACTTCTATTCAACACTGTACTGGAAGTTCTAGCCAGGTAAGGAAGGAAGGGAAGGAGGGAGGGACGGAGGGATTGATAAATCTCCATTTACTGATCACATGATCTTACATAGAAATAATCCTAAAGAATACACACACACACAGTATCAGAGCTAATAAATGAGTTCACCATAAGATCAGTATACAAAAATTCATAGTATTTTATACACTGACAATGAACAACTCAAAAATGAAATTAAGAAAACAATTCCATTTATAAGAGCATCAGAAGGAATAAAATACTGAGGAATAATGTTTACCAAGGAGCTATAAGACGTGCACACTAAAAACTGTAAAACATTGCTAAAGAAACTAAAGAAGACCTAAACAAATAGGAAGACATCCCATGCTCATGGACTAGAAGACTTAAACGTAAGATGGCAACACTTCCAACAGCAATTTACAGATTCAATGTACTCCCTACCAAAATCTAAACAGCCTTTCTTGCAGAAATGAAAAAGCTGGTCCCAAAATCATGGAATTGCAATGGACCCTGAGTAGCAAAAAAAAAAAACAAAACTTAAAAAAGAAGAACAAACTTAGAGGACTCACATTTCCCAGTTTCAAAACTTAGCTCAAAGATACAGTCAGAAAAATAACATGGCACTGGTATAAGGATAAACATACAGAAGGACAGAATATTAAGAGTCCAGAAATAAACCCATACGTTCAATAGTCAATTGATTTTCAACAATAGTCCCAAGATTATTCAACAAGGAAAGAACAGTCTCTTCAACTACCCATGTGGGGGATTATCCACACGTAAAAGAATGAAGGTTGGACCCTTATCTCACAGTATGCAAAAAAGTTAACTCAAAATGCATCAAAAGACTGCTTAGCTCTAAATGTAAGAGCTTAAACTATAAAACTCTTAGAAGAAAACATAGGGATCATGACTCTGGGTTAGGCGATGATTTCTTAGATACGACACCAAAAGTATAAGCAATAAAAGAAAAAGTAGATAAACTGAACATCATCAAAATGAAAAACTTTTGCCACGAAAGAAAACTATCAAGAGCATGAAAAGACAAACTACAGAACAGGAAAAAATATTTGGAAATCATTTTTCTGATAAGGTTCTAGTATCCGGAATGTGTAAAGAACTCTTACAACTAAACAACAAAAAGACAAGCAACCCAATTAGAAAATAGGCAAAAACCTTGATAGACATTTCTCCAAAGAACACATGTAAATGGCCAAAGGGGACATGAAAAGATGCTCAATGACAGTAATAGGGAAATGCAAATCATAACCACAATAAGATACCATTTCACACCATTGCTGGTGGGAATGTAAAATTGTACAGTCACTGTGAAAAATCCTTTGGCAGTTCTTTAATAAGTTAATCACAGAATTACCATCCAACCTAGCAATTCCATTCCTAGGTATATACCCAAGAGAACTGAAAACAAACAAAAGATTGTACATGAATGTTCACAGTAGCACTATTTACAAGAGTCAAAAGATGGAAACATTTATCCGTCAACTGATGAACGGATAAACAAAATGTGGTATATCTGTACAACGGAATATTATTTGGGCTTCACTTGCGGCTCAGCTGGTAAAGAATCCACTTGCAACGCAGAAGACCGGGGTTTGATCCCTGGGTTGGGAAGATCCCCTGGAGAAGGGAAAGGTTACCCATGCTAGTATTCTGGTCTGGAGAATTCCATGGACCGTACAGTCCACAGGGTTGCAAAGAGTTGGACACAACTGAGCGACTTTTACTTTCATATTTATCCATCAACTGATGAATGGATAAACAAAATCTGGCATGTCTGTACAATGGAATATCATTCAGCCACAAAAAGAATGAAGTACTGATATATGCTACAACATGGATGAACCCTGAAAATATTATGCTAAGTGTAAGATGCCATACACAAGAGGCTACATGTTGTGTGGGACCATTTATAAGAAATATCCAGACTAGGTAACAGCATGGAGGCAGAAAAACCAGTGGTTTCCAGGAGCTGGGATGAGGGGGTTGTGGAATGACTGTTCAATGGATACTGAGTTTACTTTTAGATGAAAATGTTCTAGAATTAGTAAATGATGATGGCAGCACAATATTACGAATGTACCAAATGCCGCTGAGTTGTCCACTGAAACGATGAAAACAATAATTTTGTTATGTGTATTTTACCATAATTGAAGAAAACAATTATCACTAAACTTTGTGTGATAATCATTTCACGATACATGTAAGTTAAACCACCATGCCACACACCTTAAACTTTCTACAGTGCTGTATGTCAATGATCTCTAAAGAAAAAAAAACATAAACACTTGTACACATAACTCTAAAAACAAAAAACAAGGAAAAAAATTTAATATGCAGAAAACAATTTAAGGAATCATAAATAATCCTTTCAAGTATAAAACATCATGAGAGTCTTCTCCTGACCAAGGCCCTTTCCCTAAATGTGGTTATCACTTTCTCCAAGGCGAGGTTATCAGGGCCATGACCAGCCCTGCCCTCTCTGGGGAAAATCATACCTACCTCCAATTACTCGAATATTGTTGTCCTTTGTCAGAATAGCCTCAGCATGGAATACCAAAACTGGAATTCTCCTGCAGCCTCCAGTCCACATGATGCATGGATGATCTCTACAACCGTAACAGAAGCCTTTATTAATTCACAGCTCAAAATCTGAATTGACAATTGAAGCAGATCACCGGGGTTGGCTGCTTAGCAACTTTCCCCTTCTTCTAGAACAAGCATTCCAAAAGCGCTACAGGAAACCAGTTCTCTCCCATTCTCAATCACGTGGTCTGTTCCAGATGAACTCCATCCCTGGGGCAGGGACAGGCCTTGACTGACGTCAGCCAATCAGGGTTTTCCACACCCTAGTTATAGTTACTGGTTCAGGGATGAGGACATGAAGCAGCTGGAGACAGTGTGTTAGGAGACAGTATGGCCCTCTAGGAGAGCGATGCTTTCTTCCCCTTCTGCAGCAGCTGTAGAGAGATGGCCTCCTCCCCTTGACGGTGTAAGAGAATGAGGTCTGGAAGTGCAGTTGTCACTGTGAGCAAAGGAGAAAGTCAGGGGGAGCCCGGCTGAATGAGAGAGATGAGACCCTGCGTGGCAAACGTGCAGGTACAGAATCAAGTCCTTCCTAAATATGAGTTAACACACTCCGTTTATTATTTAGGACAATTTATGTCTTAGTCCCCAGGACAGATAAGAATCCTAACTAAAAACTAAAATAATCACAATAACTGACATACCCCTTTTACACCGTATAGCCCCTTTTTAAGCCAATTTGAGGACCCATCCTAACAGTCTGAGCTAGGAAACCTAAAGAAATACAAGTATTCCAATTAAGACTATATGTTTGAAAGCAAGCCTATACTAAATGGAACAATATTTTCTTCCAGAAGAGGACCTCTAACTTTCTCTTACCTTCCAGAAATCTCTGTTAAATCAATCTCAAATGTGTATTTATTCACAGATTAGAAGAATCTTCAACTGCCTTAGTGCAGGGAGGCAGGAAAGGAAAGAAATGGCCTGGATCCCTCTTATGTGTCAAGAATTACACTAAGAGCTATCAAATTATCTCATGTAATCCTCTTGCCAGTACTTAGAATCGAAGAAAAGGTGTCTCCGAGAGGTTATGTAATTTCCTCAGAGTCATACAGCTGGTTGTGCAAGGGAACAGGCATCTGACCCAAGTGTCTGTGTTCTTTCCACTCTTCCATCTCCATAATCCCATTTCAGTGATATTTTGCATAAACATCTTAAACTGAACCCCTGAGGAATTGAAATTAATCAGTATCTTGTATGGAATAAGATCCATTTATTATTATTATTATCATTAATCCAAAGATTCAGGCTGCTCTCAAAAACTCACATGACCACACCCCTTAAAAAAGCCATACCACAAACCTCAGGGCCAAGTTAGACACTCCCAACACAGGTTGAAACAGATCCACGCTTTGAATGTATAGGCTGCCAGGCTACCATTCTCAGAAGTGAGGCAGCTTTACACTTAGGATGAGTTGCCAAGAGATTTAGTGAAGAAAGCAGAGACTGCTACACCTAGTTCATTCCCTGTTTTCTAGAAATGGAAAGTGCATATTTAATGTTGCTGCAAGTTGACTTGGGTGACAGTGACCATTTGAGAGAAATGGTGTTTACAGGGTGCAAGAAGGATTTGTGTGTGTATCTGTGTGTGTGATTTGCTTTCTTTTCCATCTTAATCAACATCCCTGGTGGCTCAGATGGTAAAGAGTCCGCATGCAATGTGGGAGATCTGAGTTTGATCCCTGGGTTGGGAAGATCCCCTGGAGGAGGAAATGGCAACCCACCCCAATATTCTTGTCTGGAGAATCCCACGGACAGAGGAATTTGCTGTACTACAGTCCATAGGGTCACGAAGAGTAAGACACGACTCAGCAACTAAGCACAGTACCATCTTAAACACCTGTAAAAGGGACCAGATAATTCCTATGATCCCTTTCAATGTTTTTTTTTTTTCTCCCGCTACACATCTAAGTCAGAGGATAGAGGTAAAAATAAGCAGGTTGAGCTATCAAGCTTTAGATAGAAACTTTGGAAATGGACTAAAGTTCCTTGTCAATCCACCTCTAACTGCAAACTGGCACCAATCTGCCTTAGCACCTACAAATGATGCATTACTGATAAAAGGTAAAAATGTTTGACAAGAGTCAGGAACACAATAAGCACACACAGCTAACAAGAGCCAAGGCCTGAAACATACTATCTGTAGAAAGTCACATCCCTGACAGAGAATCTTTTCATTTACAACCTCTGAAAAGAGAAAACAGGTAGCAGATGAATTGTTAATTCAGTAAGGTCAAACTAAAAATACTTAAGGCAGGCGCTGCATTGTCACTAAAAGCACGTTCCCACCAGTTGGCGCTAAAGGGAAAAGATTCAAAGTGATTAGGAAACTGAAAATTGGGACTTTAAATATTCATTTACACCAGAAACCAGGACATATTAAGAAATTACACTTTTACAGACATGAAAGAACAAAAAACTTGGATTAGTAACCAAAGTAGACTAGTTTTATGGCTTACTTTATTGAAAGCCTAAGAACATTTTGGTTTTTAAACAGTTATTTCATGAGGAATAGATATTATTCACTCTTGGGATCCAGCCTACATAACTCAAAGCCTCTAAGCCTCATTCATCCCAATGTCTGTGCTGGAAATGCCTTCCCCACTTTCTCTGTTCACCTAATCCCACTCTCTATAGCCCAGCTCATCTCACCACCTCCCTGGAGCCTTCCCCAGCTCCTGCAGCCCACAGAGATGTATTTCTCTGAACTGTAGCACTCGCTGTATAATCATTTGTTGAAAATGAAAGCTGCTCAGTCATGTCTGAATCTTTGCGACCTCAAGGACTATACAGTCTATGGAATTCTCCAGGCCAGAATATTGGAGTGTGTAGCCTTTCCCTTCTCCATGGGATCTTCCCAATCCAGGAATCAAATCCAGATTTCCCGCATTGCAGGCAGATTCTTTACCAACTGAGCTATGAGGGAAGCCCATCATTTGTTGAAGATCTTTTTAACTGATGTAAAACCAGCTTTTACAATCAGAATTAGATATTTTTTAAGGACTAAAGAACCTATATACCAAATGAACATTTCCACATGTATATGTATAAATTTATAATTTGGGATCCCCAAGGAAAATATAGAAAAAGAGCCCCTTTACATTTACTATTGCAAAGAATGTCGTCCAAAACAAGGATGCCTGGACAGTTTATAGCTCTAATGTCCAGGATTGCAAAGCATGAATACTTTAATACAGCCTGGGGATCTGAGCAGATCTAGCAGATGTCCATGGAGAGACATCTTGGGATCAAGTCAACATCCTAGATGATTTAAGACCTTTGAACTTGCAAAACTTTAGAAATGTAAGCATGTTCCTCCAAGTGTGAACAAGATTGACTTTAAGATTCCTAAAGTATAAAACAAGTGTTTCATAGACATGAGCTGATGGAACATTAATAATCAAAACTCAACAGTAGGAGTTTAAAAGTAAGAGGAGCAAATGTCCATCAATTTGAACTGGGGTGAGGTGGGGTGGGATTACACCTGTATTTTCACTAACTTCTACTAGAAATTTAGCATTTCTCAATTGTGAATATAGGCAACAAACCACAGTACTACTAGCACTACCTGCCCCTTCGCCTCCATCTGAAATGATAGCTTTTTTGTACCATATGACATTTGTTGCAGACATCTCAAAATAACACTGACATTTATCACTACTTCCAAGTTATGGCAGTTACTAAAACTGCCACTAGATCCCCTGTGATTACAGTCTTCTCATCTGGTATAATGAGGATGGACCACATCTGGCAAGCTTCTACCCTCAAGCAATCATTCAGTTACCAAATGGTGAAGGCTCCCAGTGGTGGTCTAGGTATCTATGATATCCCTTTGTATCCTCCACTTACAAGTGTTAATCAGACACAACCCAAGGACAGGGAGCTTATGCAAACTAAAAACAGTCCTCATGTCGCTGTCTTTAGAAAGCAAAATTTAGGTTTTACCTTCTAAATGAATGATCTTGCTAAATACATTAACAAACGTGCCATATATTCATTCATTAAGTTAGTCATTCGGGCAGCAAGTATTTTTGAGCACCTACTAGAATAAAATTAGTCTGAGTCATCTAAAATAAACTGAAATCATGTTGAGCATCTAAAGCTCTCAATATTCTGACTGTTTGACTTACCTAAATAGCAATTTTATACAATCCAATCTGATACTTGTTGGGCCCAACCTATAAGCCCACTAATAAAAAGGACAGTTATGAAGTAAAAGTTAAAAGAAGATCTTGAATCAGAAAGACGGATGCCTGCAGAAGAAGTTAAAAATGTGGAGAAACGGCTAAGAGGCAGCACACAGAAAAAGTCACAAGATGGCAAAGTGCCCAGAGGAAATTATCCATTTAATTATCCTGAATGAGAATGACCCAAATACATTAATAATAACAAATCTCTTATTATTTTCTATGACCTAACAGTGATGAAAAGCCTTTCCCCAAAGCTTTACTAATGCTTCAATAATTTTTTCTAATTAAACAATATAACCTTCTGCTGGATTATAAGAAATACACTTTAAAATCAATATTAAATCCAGCAGGAATAATGCTTTATCACTTGTATGGCACTTTATAATTTAAAGGTACTTTGATTTTCCAACAAAGGTCCGTTTAGTCAAGGCTATGGTTTTTCCAGTGGTCAGGTATGGCTGTGAGAGTTGGACTGTGAAGAAAGCTGAGCGCCGAAGAATTGATGCTTTTGAACTGTGTTGGAGAAGACTCTTGAGAGTCCCTTGGACTGCAAGGAGATCCAACCAGTGCATTCTAAAGGAGATCAGTCCTGGGTGTTCTTTGGAAGGACTGATGCTAAAGCTGAAACTCCAGTACTTTGGCCACCTCATGCAAAGAGTTGACTCATTGGAAAAGACTCTGATGCTGGGAGAGATTGGGGGCAGGAGAAGGGGATGACAGAGGATGACATGGTTGGATGGCATCACCGACTCGATGGACATGAGTTTAGGTGAACTGGGGGAGCTGGTGATGGACAAGGAGGCCTGGCGTGCTGCCATTCATGGGGTCACAAAGAGTCGGACACGACTGAGCGACTGAACTAACCATTCTACTCGATTCAGCCTGGCAGAAATTATCTCCACTTTTCAAATGACATAGCACATGAATCCTAGTGGACTTACACAGAATCTTAAAAACTAACCTTATCTTTAAGCCAGATTCTCTCTTTGCTGTCTATGTCATGTAATAATATTAAAGGAGGCAAAATATCTAAGAGTTGCAAAATCATGGAAATCTAGGTCTAAATCTCAACCTATCACTTAATCTCTATGCATCCCTAAGGAAGTTCTTTGACATGTATGGGGCTGAGCTTAGTTAAATGGGAATAATAAAATCTTCAGATGTTATTGTTAAATGGGATACAGCAGTTAAAGCCCTTACCATCACCTATAGCAGCTACACTTAGCACTGTCTTCATTTATATTCTTGTGAGAATCCAGCAATGAAGAAACTTAACTCTTATCTAAAAGAACTTGAGAAAGCCATGGACAGCGCAGGCCTCAGAATTCTAATGGCCTGTCCCACACTTATTCAAATAACTTATTATCATCACTCTATCATCCTAAAGGCTTTGGAGAAAATAACCAATGTCACAGTGCTGGGAGACCTATTTTTCTTAGATATCTAAAAATTTCAAAATCTCCTATGTAAGGAGCTCTGATCAAGAGTTGATTAAGAGCTATTACCTGTATCATCTAGGGCTGATGTTCACTCATGACGCCAGAAACAGAGCCTTATCTCATTTCAGATAGCTGATGGTCCCCACAAAAAAGATCCCAAACTAGACCATGTATGGAGACTAAAACCAGAGTCAGATAACACCAAAGGAAGGATATTGGTAAAAGAGGAGAGGAGTAAAATAAGAGAACTATCTTTCAACCTGAAGGCAAAGGGTCAAAAGCAGGCTTGCTATTACTTACTCCTGGCTTACCACCTCCTCATCCTCTGAGGATGATGCTGTTTCCTCCAGGTCCCGGGCCATCACAACTGGCATTTCCTTTAGAGTTTGTCATGCAGTCAGCAGACGGGGGCCTCAGAGACCTTTCCTTGCACATTCACTGGATCAAACAATTTGGGTGGCACAGATTCCTGCAAGAGAGACAAAGGATCTGAAACATAACCCAGCTGTCTTTATGTTCATTATTAACGGCGATCTTTTATGTAACTAAAACAGATATTTATGTAAATAGGGTCCAGCCTTTAGAAACTTACCTTTTTTCACAGTGCCTCACATATGGCACAATGATCAAGATTTTTTTTTGTCTGTCCTCTGTGTATTTGAAGAGAGGCTATTAAGTTTCCTGTGTTTCTTACATACTAAATGTAGTATGTAAGAAAGTTACATACTATGTAGTATGTAGTAGTTACATACTAAATCTAATATGCACCAAAATGATAGGGTTACTTAACTTTTAGGAAAATCTGAGGTATGCGGCTCATTACCTAAAACGTAGGTTCCTTGATAGCAAAACCTGACATGAGCTAAAATGAAAAACACAACTTTTAAGATCCTTCCAAATATTTCTTTAGAGTATAGATAAAATACGATCATGATTCCACTGAAATAAATACAAGCAAAAAATGAATATATTCTGCTGAATCAAGGTTGTAAATAGCAGCGGGGGCGGGCGGAGGGGAGAGGGGTCTGTCCTTACAAACGCTCTCAAAAATTATTCTCCCTTACTGAAAACCACAAACTATTACCCGAATATCGAATAGACATTAAAATTAGCCCATTTCTAATTATAATACTTTAATAGAGAAAAGGTACATTTCATAGTATGTTTGAGGATGGACTAGAAATAACAGATAAGAAAATGTTTGAATGACCATAATCCTATTACTCAAAGATTACCATTGAATCTTTCCAAACCTTATTTTTCTATGCATTAATATATGTTGTTGCTATGTTGCTAAGCCGCTTCAGTCGTGTCCGCTCTGACTCTGTGCGACCCCATAGACGACAGCCCACCAGGCTCCCCCATCCCTGGGATTCTCAAGGTAAGAACACTGGAGTGGGTTGCCATTGCCTTCTCCAATGCATGAAAGTGAAAAGTGAAAGTGAAATCGCTCAGTCGTGTCCGACTCTTAGCGACCCCATGGACTGCAGCCCACCAGGCTCCTCCGTCCATGGGATTTTCCAGGCAAGAGTACTGGAGTGGGGTGCCATTGCCTTCTCCGCATTAATATATGGGATAATCTAAACAGGGGGCGAGGAAAGCCAGTTCCGACAAGGATTCCCTACACATGTTCAGCGAAATGGGCAGTATGGAACAATCTCAAGGCTTTCTACCGAGTATCCCCAACAGGATTTCTCAGTATTTCCCAAAATGTTGGGAAGTCCCTTAAATTCATACAAAAGAAACTAAACCTCTAAGCGACGAAGGGATGCCAACCTGTCCTAGGCTGCGAGCTGGGCAGTAACAGACAGGGCGATCGGAAGATTGAGGGCACTTGCCCGAGTAGTGACCTCTCCCTAAAGGGATAAGGCTCTCAGATACACCCATGGCTCAGCCCTTCCCAGGGAGGTCCTCAGATGCTCCCCACGGAAAGGACACGGGGAGCCGCAGCCGCTGCGATTCAGCCCAGCGCGCCCGGAAGCCAACAGCTGTCCCGGACAGGGAGAGGGAAGTGCAGCGGTCGGCGCCCGCCCGGACTCGGGGCGCCCCTCTCTTCGGGGAGGAGAGCGCGGGCGCAGGCGTTTACCTGTTTCATCTTCCCATCGCTCGGGGCGGGCAGGCAGGGACAGCGCTCTGCGCCTACCTCCCTCCTCCTTCCCCAGCCGGGCTCAAGGCCGCAGCCGAAGGCGGCTTCCCCCGTTACTACAACAACCAACCAGCAACCGCCCGCTCGGACTCACTGCGCAGGCGCCTGCGCCCCGGCGCGGAGGACGCTTAGCTTCAGGCGCGTACAATTGTCGTCACCGCCGCGCCGAGCGGGCACAGGGCTCCGCTCCCCACAGAAGTCTTGACTTACTTTTCTTGCTCTTTCCCCCTCCGCCCCCAAAAGATTGACTCCGAACCTGGAGTGTTTCGCTGCGCTCAACAGGAGGGTTCACTGCAAGGGCGGCGTGCTGGGAGTGAGGTTTGCGGATCGGCAACCGCTGATTGGCAGTAAAGCGGTTCACGCCCCATCGCCTGCTCGAGCATAACCTAAACAGCCAATCAGAACGAGGGCTGATCGCAAGAAACCAATGCCGGAGCCGGGCTGAGAGTGGGGGCGGGGACAAGTGGCTCAGGTAGACTCAGGTCTGGAGCTGTGCTAGGGCAGTTCCTTTGCTGCTGCTACTACTGCTGCTGTGCTGAGAGTACTGTCGCCAGGTAGGGTGAATGTTGGGCGGGGTGGGGGGGAGAGGTGGGTGTCTGTGTGGCTTCTAATGGAGAGGATCCGCACAGCCTAAAGCAGTGGAGATGGGACAGAAGAAAGATACCCGGGAGGCAACCTTGTAGGGGGAAAAGAGATTTCAGAGACCAAGAGAAGACGAAGCTGGGAAAATGAAGGAAGCTTGGTAGGTACAGAACGAGTGAATCGATGAACAAATGAGTGGCCACTCTGAGCCTGGCACAATACTAGGAACCTTTGCTTTCTAAAGTAATTCTTATAATAACTCTTGGAATAGGTAATTTTAATCTCCATTTTGCAGGTAAGGAAATCTAAGCTGTAAAGTGTAAATTACTTCCCCACAGTCACACAGCTACTGAAAAGTGAGCCCAGGAAAGGAAACTCTCACCTGACTCTAGTAAACCACCTTACCTTTGCTGGCTTGTGCCTGGGTAAATTTTGAGAATAGACGTTGGATACTCTAACAGGCCCTCAAAAGCTTTGAGGCAGTCGTGCTGAGGGACTGGCAGAGCAGTTTGGAAGAGTGCTCAGGCTCTGTCTTCATCATCCACCTTCTGGAGTTTCTGAGAATTTCTGTGAAATGGGCATAAGTTCTGTCAAAGAGAGAGGTCATCCATACAGCTTTTCTGACTCTGAGAGCTTAAGGCTCCTGGTGAGGCACGGTGAGAAAACAATATGTTGGGGGGAGTGGAGTGTGTATGTCTTGGCCCATGCTGAAACTGCTTGTGATTCCATTAGAGCTTCATTCTCTCTGGACTTTAACGTCCAGCTTTGTGATCCATTTGCACTGAGGGGTTCATCCACTGACCCTTCTATCTCTGGAACTTGCTGTGTTTTTTGGTGCATCACACTTCTGCCATTACTGACTTTAATATTTGTTTCAGCTGAGTAATGTAGGACCATTCCAGAAGGCCTACTGTCAAAGTGACAAAGGAAGCCTGATAATTTGTCGCCACTTAAGGTTCAAAAAATTAACCAGACAATAGATAAACCATGGGTCACATACCAAAGATGAGAAGAAGCACTTCCATGATTTGATTTTTATCTACATGGTTTTTATTTAAACCAAGATGATTGAAATCTGTGCTCAGCCATGGTTGATCGAACATTTTGTTCTGTTTTTTAAATAAAAAATACATAGCCTGATGGTATTTTCTATACCACTTGAAGACAGGTGGCTATGGCTCACTTGTCTCTCACAGAAATGGAAACTTCATCAAAATATGCTCAGTGAGACATCTTAGAGACCAACAGACCATGGTTTTTATCTGAGCTCTTTCATCTATAGACTGTGTAACCTTAAGCAAGTCACTAAACATCTCTATGCCATCCCTCATCTATAAAGTGGAAATATTAATAGTGTCTACCAACTTTGTTTAAGGATTAAATGAGATAATATATGATAGGTGCTTGGCACAGTGCATGGCATATACAAGTCCTCAATAACTGTAGATTCTTCTGCAACCCAATACCAACATTGCTGTTTCCTTCTCCATCTAATTTTCTTACTATTTGTGAACTCACAACAATTTATTAATTTGTAACTTTTATATTGTTCTCCTAATTTATGAAGCATGATGTCCCTGAAAACCAAAGTATAGAAAAGTTAAAGCATGTTAATAATGCCCTCAAATCATACATGCCACTCAGACATAGAAGGCTTGTCTGTCCTTGGAAGGATCGCTCACCAGTAGCCAGGCAGGTATCTATCAGTAGATTTATAATCACCTTTGAGCTACTTGCAGTACAAAAGGTTGACGTGAAACACCAGGTTACAAGTAAAGATCCCAGGGGACTAATTCTAGCCAAGAGAAGAGAGTACTGATTTAGGCTAATATTTTGGAGAAATTCCTTAGACAAACATAAGCATGGTGCTACTTATTTCAGAGTATACTGTTGACTCACCACTATTAGTATGATGAAATATTGAGACCAATTTCTGTGAGTCTTACACTAAATTCCATTTTATTTCTTTGTAGTGACGTTTGGACACCTCCCTATCTTCTGTTTCTTTCTTTCCATTTTTCTCACTGGGTTTGTCATTTCCACCCACTGCATTATTTAGTCTTTTTACTCTGGTCAGCACACTTTGATTTAAGGTAGATATTTAAAGGCAGTGTGCCAACCCTATAAAGGGTGCCTGGGGATAGACAATTCTCCGGCACTTGGGAGAGAAGTTTATGAAATCACTGACAAAGTAGGATTAGTACAGCTCTCATGAATGGGACACAGGTTAACTACAGAGCTTATGGTAGAAGCACATTAACCATCTATTGTCTCCTGCCCTTTGCTTTTGTTTCCAAGGCAAAAAGCCCTCTCAAGTTGGAGGGGAGCCATGAGCCGATTCCTAAACATGTTACGAAGCTGGCTGGTGATGGTATCCATCGTAGCTGCAGGGAACTCACTACAGAGCTTCCGAGACCACACCTTTCTCTATGAAAAGCTCTATACCGGCAAGCCAGACCTGGGTAAGAAAGCAAACACCTCATCCTTTGTGGTAGTGGCTTAAATGGTGGTCCCCAGACCTGGCTGTACATCACAGTAACTGTGAAAAACTAAAATCAAACAAAGCACAGGTGGCCAATTCCCTCTCCAGACCTAATTATTGAATCTTTCACCCCCTGGATGTGTCATAGGAAGTTCTTTTTAGAAACTTGGCAGGTGATTCTGATTTTGCCTAAGCTAGTGATCCTAAGCTACTAGAGTAACAGATGTGGTGGATAACAATTGTCCATTTTGCCCACAAGCTTCTCTGAATACCTTTCCCTTCATTTTACACTGCCCTTGGCAGCTGGTCTATACAAATACCATTACAAGAACAAGTGAGGAGACAGACTTCTGATGACTGATACCTGATGAGGAAACCATGAAGGTTTTCCTGTTGCTTCTTTCAGAAATCAGGTCATGGGCCGTATGGTTTATACCCTACATTGCATATGGAGAATTACTCATCCAAGGTCTTCTCAAACCATGACACAGACCCTGACTAGATATCCAAAATCCCTCCAGGTTGGTTTCCCACATGAACTTCCACAGGCCCACGATGGCTTTCCCCAGCGTCCTGAGCCTCTCTGCTGGAGAGTGGCTGCACATTTCAGCTTGCGCTTCCCTGCTTTGATACGTGGGGTGGCTTGAGCGGCAGCACCGTTTCATAGTAGCGACAATTCTATGTCACATTTATAGGTAACCTAGATTCAGGCTCTGACCTAGCTCATTTTTCTGCAACATCTGGGTATAAAATGAAAGTAAATAGGCTAAGCCTCACTTTGAACAAAGCTCAAGTATAATAGGCTTAGAGAACCTGGAAAAGTGGGTGAAACAATTCCATTTTTCACCCTCCAGTGCTGTCCTCCAGTGGTCCAGGAACTCTGTATAGATTCACAGGTTTTTAGAGGTCATCTCACCTAGCCCTTTGAATTTAAAGTTGAGACAGAAAAGTCCAGGGGTTATGTGATTTGTCAAAGGGCGTATAGCTGAGCAGAAGTGTGTTTGTTAGTTTGTGCATGCATGCATGCACACACAGCCCGGAAATAGGTCCCTCGGGACCTCCTGGTGCTTTGCTGGTGATAGCAGGACCCTGGAGCATCCAGTAGAAGAATTGTACCTGATGCCTACTCTGGTTAGCGTTACTGAGGTACTCCATTTGTATATCTCACCCTTAGTGAGATATATAGAAGTAGAATAGAGAAATTTCCTATCTTTCCATCAGAAGAGCTATCAAAATGCTTTATAAAGAGTGTAAAAAGAAAAAATATATATAGCCCTCCAGGACTGACTTCCCTGGTGGCTCAGATGGTAAAGCATCTGCCTACCATGCAGGAGACCTGGGTTCCATCACTGGGTCGGGAAGATCCCCTGGAGAAGGAAATGGCAACCCACTCCAACATTCTTGCCTCAAAAATCCCATGGACCAAAGAGCCTAGTAGCCTACAGTCCATGGGGTCACAAAGAGGCGGACACAACTGAGCGACTTCACTTCAGGACTAACCGTTAAATATTAGTTTGGGATATGGGATTTTTTTTCTGAAAATGACTACCATCTAAAGATCTTTGGGGTTATGCATTTGGTGTTTCTGTCTGGTTTTCCAAAGGCTCAAAAATCCTTAAAGGAAAATCCTGAAAGACATTTCGGTTGTGAGTCTTGTCCCTTAAAATTTCTCTTGCTCAGGAGACCAGCAAAGGAAGTATCTTTGCTTTTCACCGTAGATCAATGCCAGTACATTAAAATCAACAAGGCAAGGCTTTAGAAAATACCAGGGGGGTTTCAGCCTACCTCCAGAGTATGTGATTTCACTGATCTGGTATCCAGGTCTTGGTAATTTGATAAAATTTCTTCAGTTGATTCTAATATATGCCCAGGGTCAATAAGCACTGTTACGATGGACTATGATTCACACTCTCTGGAGAAGATATTGTCACAGCAGTGCCAGAATGAAACTAGCAAGAGCAGAGTGGCCCTAGCAAACACAGGAACTTTGTTCCCTTCCCACACGCACAGGAAACCAGCCTCATTAGGGCTTCATTCACATAATATAGATCTGAATTCAGGAGATCCAGGGACCTGGGTCTCTTAAAGACCAGGTGTGACTCTCTAGACAGGGCTCAGTATTGCTTAGTATTTTTGTGTTCTGTCCCGCATCAGCCTCACTGAAAGTCTGCTGACCTCCTAGGCATCTTGTATTGACAGACCGCTCACCACCGTGTTCCTCCACACTTATCCTGATTCAGACTCGCTTGCTTCACCAATACTAGAGCAGCTTCCAGGCAGAGCCATAAACCACTAACCCAGGAATTACTGTCTAAGTGGGCTGTTTGTTGGGTTTCTACTCTTGGAACTCGCCCGCCCAACTGTAGGCGTTGGAAGAGAAGCTGAACCAGTTCTCCTTCCGGAATTCTTTGCATCCCTTCTAGTTTGCACGTACAGCATCAGAGCCTGTACTTTGCCCAGCCAAGGGGATCGCAGGCTCAGCTCTCTGACTCCTCCAGTGAAGTTGGAGGAGTTTGGAGGGAACCCTGATGCACCCTTCTCAACACTCCTGCTTGTTTCTGCTGCACAGTGAATGGCCTCCAAGCTCGGACCTATGGAATCTGGACGCTGCTCTCATCAGTGGTTCGCTGCCTCTGCGCCATTGACATTCACAACAAAACGTATGTAAAGGAGGGAACAGCATCTCCCTGTGTTGGAAATGGGTGCTAAGCAGAGCCATTGTGTTCCTCCCTCGGAGACTTATTTATCAATGCCAGTACATGAAAATCAACAAGGCAAGGCTTTAGAAAATACCAGGGGTTCCTGGGCCCGTCTCCAGAGTGTATGATTTAACTGATATGGTATCCAGGTCTGGGCAATTTGATAAAATTTCTTCAGTTGATTCTAATAAATGCCCAGGGCCAAGAGGCAGTTATGATGGACTATGATTCCATCATATGGTCTATGATTTGATACAGTAACCTAAGATGTGAAGATAAAAGATTACTAGGTACCATTCCTTCCAGGGCTATAAAACAGAACAGGCCTGAAGGTCTTTAAAGCTTAACAATTCTTTGAAATGGACACAGCAAACTGGTTATGTGTGATCCAGCGGCCTGCATCACATCCCTCTACTTCCGTACTAACGGGTCAGCCTTTCTTCTACTAAAGAGGTAGTGTGCTTGCTCTTTTTAGAGAGGCCATGGCACCTATACTCACATTCCTCCTTGAGAGGCAGGGATGAACAGAAATCAGGATCCATGATGTCAAGAGCCCACCAGTAAACAGCTGTTTGTTTACACAGAGTCATGAAGTGAGGGTCACAGAGAACCGAGGACTCCTCTGTATTCTGCCTCTTCATAGGGCTCACACAGACTGCGTGCATGTGTGCGTGCACACTCATGTCCAGCTCTTTGTGACCGCATGGACCGTAGCCCACCAGGCAAGAATACTGGAGTGGGTTGCCATTTCCTTATCCAATGCATGCATGCTAAGTCGCTTAAGTTGTGTCTGACTCTGTGGGACCCTATGAACAGCAGCCCACCAGGCCCTTCTGTCCACGGGATTCTCTATGCAAGAATGCTGGAGTGGGTTGCCATTTCATTCTCCGTCATACAACTAGTGTGGAACAGGTGCAGGCAGTCGCAGCCCCTGGGCTAGACAGTGTTGTAATCTGAACTGGCCGCTGGATGGGGCTCGAGCTGTCTTTACAACACCAATCATCACCGCAACTGAGGTGGAAAGTTTGCTCAGGTCCCCAAGTGAGGCCACCAAAAGAACTTCATACCAAAATACTTGTGTGTTAGCCAGACTCTCAGCATCTGGGCAAGAGAGGAGATGGTGATACTTATTGAGCCCCTCTTATTATACCAGATGCTT
The DNA here is from genome assembly GCF_055505025.1 of Bos grunniens. NCBI lineage: Eukaryota > Metazoa > Chordata > Mammalia > Artiodactyla > Bovidae > Bos > Bos grunniens. The sequence continues at coordinate 16,367,275 of NC_141174.1, forward strand.
CCACATGACTTTGATGAAGTCTCCTCCTAGTAGCCCTGGGAAGCAGTGATTTTTGTTGCTGATTCTGTAGATCTGCATATTAGAGACTCAGTTCATTTAAACTGAGAAGACTAGGACAAGTGGGATTTGAGGGCTGTTAGCACTGTGATCTCTCCAGCTTTATTTTTTCATACTTTTGAACCTGAAACAATGGTCTACTTGTTCTAGATTGATATGTATTTTTGGAAGCAGCAAGGTTTAGTGGAAACACTCGGAGGCCCAAGAATGAAAATTAGAAAATAGGCTCTGGTCTCATTTCTGTTGGTAATAGCTTTGAAACAGCAAGTTTATTATAGACCTTCTCTGCATCTCAGTCCCTTCATGTATAAAATGAGACTCGTGGATCTGTTTTTCCTCTCAGGGTGACTGGGAGGGAGTAAGGACCGCATAATCATTTTAACGACCTTTACCATGATGAAGAATTACTGACAAGTAGAAGGGGTGTATCTTTTCTTTGTTGTGCTTTGGGGATGAACAGGGACAGCTGAGACTTAACTTTAGGTCTCTTACCCATTCATTTCCCCTCCACCCAACACAGGACAGCCAGAAATGCTGACTTCCATTTCCAACTTTTTTGTAAAGCCTGGATTTTTTGTCCCTGTGCTTCTGATATGCTCTCTGATCATATTCCCTCCCTAACCAGAAACCTGAAGTCAATTCCCAGCTGTTCTCACTTTCTGAAACAGTCTGCATTTTTCCTATTTAATAGGTATTTCTCTAAATAAGCCAACTTTCACTTGAAAGAAAAAAAGACATTCAGGAAGTTTTAACTGAAATCTGTAATATTTTATTTCTTAGGAAAAAGGTATCTGAAGCAAAAATGTCAAGATAGTGAGATTTGATGGAGTAGGGTATTGGTTGTATAGGGGTAAATTCTATTATGAATGATTTTTTGTATGTTTGAAGTATTTCATAATTTTTAAATTTCGTAGTTAAAGAAGAAAGATACCAGCTATCAAAGTGGTCCATCTTCCTATAACTTCTGTCTTCTCCACCTCCTTGTCAAAACTGAGGAACAAGTTATCTTCCTGTGAGGTTGTCATTGTGTCCTCCATCTGACCATTTTGCTAGGTTAAGATGCAGAGTATCTTAAGATGCAGCCAATGTTGCAAAATCATCTAAAAGTCCCAGAAAGGCCCTTGCTACCCATTCCTCATTCATGCCCTTCATTCAGTGGCATCCATCAGATGAGCACTGACCAGCCCCTGGCCAGACACTTGAAAAGCAGGCTTGGACTAGAGTCAAGCCAGTTTGAGTAAGTAGAATACATAAGTGTGATTGATCCAAAATTGTCTACACTATCTAGGATTGCCGTAGTCCAGACTCTGCTATCACTGGCTTCACCACCTTGCTAAGACTTGCAAAGCCACTCTGGATGGCTGGGTCATTCTCCTCTCGATTTAGCAGTTGAAGGCTTCAGTTTTGCCCTAGAGGTGAATAAAATTGATGTGATCTAGCAGCTGCCATCTGTGGTGTCGCACAGAGTTGGACACAACTGATGTGACTTAGCAGCAACAGCAGCAGCAGCCAGGTCTTTCGCGGGACCAAGTCTCCTTTTTCTTTAGCCGTAGTCATTTCCTGGGTTTTAATTTGTGTGTTTCAAGTCTGACTACTTCCTCCACACTGAACAAACTGTACCTACAATCCCATTTCTGTCTGTTCCCCTGTAGGCTCTACTACATCACGCTCTGGACCTTCTTCCTCGCATTAGGGCACTTCCTCTGTGAGTTGTTTGTATTTGGGACCGCGGCTCCCACGATTGGCGTCATGGCACCCCTCATGGTGGCAAGTAAGCATCGAGTGACCCTGGAACTCCCACAGGAGCCGTCCCAGCCCTAAGGACAAGCCTTATACAAGTAATCTAAGCAAGCACGGTGCTTATGTCAGCCACTAACCTTGTCTGTCTGTATTTAAGGTATCTCAATCCTGGGCATGCTAGTGGGGCTCCGGCACCTAGAAGCAGAACCAGGATCCAGACAGAAGAAGAGAAACTGAGGCCAACATCCCCATGTCCAAGATGTCATCTCCTGCCTTTGCTCGCCTCTTCTGTCTCTATGCTCTTCAGTTTCATTTCTGCTCCATCATCCACTTACAGCCTTTCACATTTGGGGTTTTTTTTCTTTAATTAAAATTTTTTAAAGATATTACATGCATACAGAAAGTCAGTGCCATTTAAATGTATGTAAAGAATGAAATTCTCCAAGCCAGGCTTCAGCAATACGTGAACCGTGAACTTCCTGATGTTCAGGCTGGTTTTAGAAAAGGCAGAGGAAGCAGAGATCAAATTGCCAACATCCGCTGGATCATGGAAAAAGCAAGAGAGTTCCAGAAAAACATCTATTTCTGCTTTATTGACTATGCCAAAGCCTTTGAGTGTGTGGTTCACAATAAATTGTGGAAAATTCTGAAAGAGATGGGAATACCAGACCACCTGGCCTGCCTCTTGAGAAACCTATATGCAGGTTAGGAAGCAACAGTTAGAACTGGACATGGAACAAAAGACTGGTTCCAAATAGGAAAAGGAGTACATCAAGGCTGTATATTGTCACCCTGCTTATTTAGCTTATATGCAGAGTACATCATGAGAAACGCTGGGCTGGATGAAGCACAAGCTGGAATCAAAATTGCCAGGAGAAATATTAATAACCTGAGATATGCAGATGACACCACCCTTATGGCAGAAAGTGAAGAACTAAAGAGCCTCTTGATGCAAGTGAAAGAGGAAAGTGAAAAAGTTGGCTTAAGGCTCAATATTCAGAAAACTAAGATAATGGCATCTGGTCCCATGACTTCATGGCAAATAGATGGGGAAACAGTGGCTGACTTTATCTTTCTGGGCTCCAAAATCACTGCAGATGGTGATTGCAGCCATGAAATTAAAAGATGCTTACTCTTTGGAAGGAAAGTGATGACCAACCTAGACAGCATATTCAAAAGGAGAGACATTACTTTGTCACCAAAGTACGTCTAGTCAAGGCTATGGTTTTTCCAGTGGTCATGTATGGATGTGAGAGTTGGAGTGTGAAGAAAGCTGAACATCGAAGAATTGATGCTTTTGAACTGTGGTGATGGAGAAGACTCTTGAGAGTCCCTTGGACTGCAAGGATATCCAACCAGTCCATCCTAAAGGAGATCAGTCCTGGGTGTTCATTGGAAGGATTGATGTTGAAGCTGAAACTCCAAGACTTTAGCCACCTGATGTGAAGAGCTGACTCATTTGAAAAGACCCGGATGCTGGGAAAGATTGGGGGCAGGAGGAGAAGGGGACCACAGAGGATGAGATGGTTGGATGGCATCACAGACACAACGGACATGGGTTTGAGTGGACTCTGGGAGTTGGTGATGGACAGGGAGGCCTGGAGTGCTGTGGTTCATGGGGTCACAAAGAGTTGGACATGACTGAGCGACTGAACTGAACTAAACGGAAAGAAGCATTTTATAATGACGTACATCTGTCCAAATCAAGAAACTGCCAATATATCTGAAGCCCACTGTGTGCTCTTCCCGCACCCACGTCCTCTTCCAGCACTACTTTTCCAGCCTTCTCCTTTTTTGATTTTATTTTTAACTGTCGACTGGTATGGTTGGAAGACACAAACTGAAACTTCAAGCTGCTACTTTGCCCAGAGCATTGCCACCAAGGACTGCTTTGAGGGGTTGTCCATCCAGGTTGGGTTCCTTTCTGCTGCTTGACCCAAGACTCTGAACCACCTGGGGGACAAGCAGTTCTTTTAAGAAGGGCTGGCTGGCCAGTGAGTGTGGCCCCTGTCCTTGTGCCTACAGGTGGATCAGGGTTGGAAGGGTCTTTAGACCTTCCAGTCAGCTGTATTTGTGTAATGAGACTTGTAATAAATAGAGAAACCTTCTGCTCTGATCCGTCCTGGTACTTTGGCCTCCTCTAATCCCAGAGTGCCCCTGCCCTCCTCTGAGGCCCAGCAGAGGAAGATCCCAGCTTTCTGCAGATCAAATACACAATAATGAGTAGGACAGTGCAAGACCCAGGCAAACCTGGCTGCCTTTAGTCTCTTGTTCATTTCTGATGAAGTCAAATCTTCCTCCTCTCTGTCCCCACCTTCAAAATTCTGAGCACACAACTGAATAGCCAGAACCCTCTCTTGTTTTCTTCACAAAGAAGAATCAGGTTCCTGAGAAAGCATAACCAGACAACATGGAAGAAACAGCTGTATGAGCATGAAAAGAGCACTGGAGCCCAAGGACAAGGCACTGGAGCAGACGGCTGCCGTCCAAACACAGCCCTGAGCACCTCCACAGTGGCTGGACACTCACACACAGTGTATAGATGCGAGAACCCATTCGCTACTTCAGCGAGTGTTTATTGAACACTTACTCCATGCCAGACACTTGGGAAGGGAAAATGAATGACCCAGGCAATGTCCCTGGGGTCAAGAAACAGACTGTCAACAAGCCCACACCTGAAAGCACAACCCCAGACAGTGCTAAGACTCTAGAAAACCAGGTGCCATGATTCAGACGAGGAGGGAGGTACAGAACTGAGATCACTGGGAAAAGCCTCTCTGAGGAGGTGTGATCTGAGTTGAATATGTGTCAGGCAGTATTTGGGCTTCCCTGGTGGCTCAGACGGTAAAAGCATCTGCCTACAATGTGGGAGACCCAGGTTCGATCCCTGGATCAGGAAGATCCCTTGGAGAAGGAAATAGCAACCCACTCCAGTACTCTTGCCTGGAAAATCCCATGGACGGAGGAGCCGGGTGGGCTGCAGTCCATGGGGTGGCAAAGAGTCAGCACTTAGTCTGTTCAAGGACTAAGGTCACTAAACTACAGAATGGTGACGTTCCTAAGTGAAAGGTAGAAGCTGGAAAGGGAGCAGGGGGCTTGTGAAGGGCATTCCCAACCAGTTAAGGCTCTTCAGGTGAAAGGAACAAAATCTTCCTTAAACTAGCTGAAGCGATAAAGATAACATTGGCTGACAAAACTGGAAAGAGGATTATAGGCTTCAGGAATGGTTTGATCAGGACTCAGTTCCATTTCTCTGGAGTTCTTTTGACTCTGCCCTCCTGTGTTGGCTTCATCCACAGGCTGGCTTCGTTCATGGTACCAAAAGTGGTTGTAGCAATTCAGGCCTCATGTCCCCACCTAGAAAGAGAGCTCCGTGGTACAAACTATCTTTCCCTTACCAGCTATTGTAGGAGGCAGTAAGAAAAGCAGTGATCTTACAGAGAGTTAATGTTCAGGTGGAGGTCTGCAGGGAGCCCAGCTTAGAAAGGAATGAATGAAAGCACAAGACGATATGGGTCTTCTAGGCGTGCCTCAAGGAAATGTGATTCCAAATAAATAAAGGCAAGATCCCAGAGGATCTACAGAAATGATACAGAGTATTTGGCAGCTACTCTGGCTATTAGGGTTCTCAAACAGCCCAGGCTTGGCTCCCTTCCCAGGTGATTTAAAGTGGAATCCTAACGTTGTTTGTCTGCCTAAGGATTGCTGACAGAGGGAGCCAGAGTGCCCCAGACACAGCCAGCTCACTAGAGAAGAAATGTCCAGGAAAGTGATGACTGCAGCCCATTCCTGTAACGCACAGAAGGTGAATGCATTACAAAGGGAAGAGGGACAGGAAGGGGAACAATCCAGAACTGCAGAAAACAAAACTGGATTCCGGCCCAGTCAGTCTGCTGCATGACTGCTGTGCTTGGAGAACAGACATGCCAGCCACCCTGGGAGATACAGGCAGAAACCACAGTGGGCTCTTGGCAGCAGGCACACTCGGGTGACGCTGTCACACTTGGCAGCAGGCACACTGTCCTCATGTGGATGCTGTGTGGAAAGCAGTCCCAGTCCCGTGTTAGGCACTGAGTTGCAGTGCCCAAATAGGCCAGGTGTAACCTCTGCAGCCTCATCTTAAAAATAACCCACAAGGGGGAAAAGACCTAAACAGACATTTCTCTGAAGAAGACATACAGATGTCTAACCGACACATGAAAATATACTCAACATCACTGATTATTAGAGAAATGCAAATCAAAACCACAATGAGATATTACCTCACACTGGTCAGAATGGCCATCATTAAAATGTCTACAAACAGTAAATGCTGGAGAAGGTGTGGAGAAAAGGGAAGTCTTGCACTGTTGGTGGGAATGTAAATTGATCCAGCCACTATGGAAGATGGTATGGAGATTCCTTAAAAAACTAGGAGTAAAACCACCATATGACCGAGCAATCCCAGTCCTAGGCATATACCGTGAGGAAGCCAGGGTTGAAAAAGACACATGTATCCCATTGTTCATTGGAGCACTATTTACAATAGCTAGAACATGGAAGCAGCCTAGATGTGCATCAACAGATGAATGGATAAAGAACTGTTACATATACAGAGTGGAATATTACTCAGCCATAAAAAGGAACACATTTGAGTCAGTTCTGATGAGGTAGATGAACATAGAACCTATTATACAGAGTGAAGTGAGTCAGAAAGAGAAATAGAAATACTGTATTCTAGTCCACATATATGGAACCTAGAAAAATGGTACTGAAGAATTTATTTACAGGGCGGCAGTGGAGAAGCAGACATAGAGCTTATGGGCATGGGGAGAGGGGAGGAGCAGGTGAGATGTATGGAAAGAGTAACATGGAAACTTACATTACCATATGTAAAATAGATAGCCAACGAGAATTTGCTATATGGCCCAGGAAACTCAAACAGAGGCTCTGTATTAACCTAGAGGGGTGGGATGGGGGGAGTTTCAAAAGGGATGTGATGTATGTATACCTATGGCTGATTCATGTTGAAGCTTGACAGAAAACAACAAAATTCTGTAAAGCAATTATCCTTCAATAAAAATTAAAAAAAATAATAACCCACTAGATGGCAACGTCTATGCAGCAGAGGACCACCTCTCATGGTATGGAGCCCCCACCCCTCCTTCCCATTCCCACCCCCAAAGCTGTCTCTGCCCCAAAAAATGACAAGGCAAGCCATAATAACTATTTATATATTAAAAATAAAGCAATAGTTTCAGTAAGCATTTTGTTTATGCATTTTAAGCCACTGAAGAGTAAACACTTTGGCCTTATCGAAAGGAAAAAACCATCACTGTCCACTTCCCCTCCCACCCCTAACTCGGTCCTCCTGCCAGAAGTTTGGCTTCTCTTATGTGCAGAGTATTTGTGCACACAGACACAGACACCGCGGGCTCACCTCGGGTCCTGGCCCAAGCACCGCTGCCACGCAGGCCACTCCAAGGTGCTGCGGCCAAGGCAGTGGGCACAACAGAACAGCACAGGTGTCTTGATTACAGAGCTCAGGGCACAGGAGAACTGGCAGAAACGTCTTATTCTGAGGCGATTCTCCCCAAGCCCTTGAGTAGAGCCAGATGCAGGCAAGGCAGGAGAGGTCAGCTTGGGCTGGTTGAAAGGAGTCCCTTTAAATTCAGGGTGTCTGAGAAAAGATTGTTGCTGGAAGAGGGATGAGGAGAGGCTGCAAACACTGTCCCCACCAGAGGTGGACGAGGTCATCTAAGCCAGCAGACCCAAGGCCCATTCAAGGGCCACCTCTCCTTCTGCCCTTTCATCTCTCGGGAGACCCTTGGAGTTCTTGGGGGCAATGATCCACGTGAGTTTGTGGTGAAGCACACAGACAGTGGGCTGGGCTCGCCCTTCCTCTGGAGAACATCTCCCTAGAGAGGGGCTGGAGCAGGAAGGTGAGGCAGCAGCCAGGACTGACTCCAGGACTCTCTCTGCCCGCCCCACTCCCAGCTCCCAGAACCTGCAGGGGGAGGGCAGGTGCCCAGCATGTGTGGTGGAAAGGGCATTTCCCCCATGGAGACAGGGCAAGCTCTGGAGTGGCTTCCAGGAGGCAGAGCGCTGTCCTCCAAGACACAGATGTTCCTCCCGGTTCCCCCAGAAGCTGCTCAGTGAAGGCCGTGGGGCTGGCAGGCAGAGCTGTGCTGGCTGGAGAGGTGGGGGCAGTCTGAGTCCCCTGAGTGGCTCCTCTGCCTTCTCTCAGAAATGCTCCTTCTGGACAGTGGTGGGGGCTTTGCTGCTCTTGCTGTCCTCCTCCTCCCCCTCCTGGGGTTTCTACAAGACAGACAAGGGGACAGCCCTTGGGGTGAGGAGGTAGGGACTGCACCCTGCTGAGTATCTGCCTGCCCGTACATCTGGAATCCGGGGGGAAGACCAGAGTCCCACGCACTCAGCATCCCCGACTGAACAAGGACGAGGACAGGGGCTCCGGTCACGCACTGTGCTCCCCAGACACACACACCATCACGACAGGAGCAAAGGAGGAGCGAAAAGGTCAGCCTTCCAGGACACCATAGCCTCCAGGGACCATCTCACTGTGAGTGCCACTGAGCTCCGGTCACCATCCTCCCCTTCTGACGGCCTCGCCCCACCTGGATGGACCCCCACATGGCTGTGGATGGGCCAGGTCTGCCCCCTCCTCAGGAGTGCTAACTACCCCCGGTCAGGGGCAGCCCCCAGGCGAGGAGCACGGTTACCATGTGTGTGGAACAGACGCACAGTAAACTGTTACCAAGACAGGATGCAGTATGGCTCAAAGTATGTATATATTAATATAGCATCCCCAGAGAAGAAGAGACTTTGGCTGTTCGTCATCAGATTTCTTGGGGACGATTTCACGGAATTAGAAGGTATTCAAGGTCTCGCTTGTTAGCTGGGTGGGATTTAAATATGCCCTGAAGATTATGCTCTGAGGCCCCTAAGTACTAACTGCCAACTTGGTCATTTGTCTGCTATTTTAGGAACACTTTGCTTCTTCCCTCAGGGGCTCATCTCGCTCCCCACAAGGCCTCGAGCACAGGCCGAGCCCCACACAGCTCTGACCATCGAGGCTGGCGGAGCACACGCAGGCCACGTCAGCTGGACAAACGGCACTTCACCCGCCACGACGCCCAGGGCAGCCCGTGGCGGAGGCAAAGCGGGAGATCCAGCATCCAGTTCTCCATCTTGCTAACTTGTCGGCACCAGCTCGGCCTCATCTCTGAGAAGCCCTCACTCAGGAGCCAGGAGCAGACTTCAACCACTCACGCCACCTCCTGTCTCTGACACACTCATGCACACACACCCGCCTCCTTCAGCACCATCACCTTGAAGTCACAGATAAATAGGGCTTAGTGTCTCTGGGGCCAAGAACTACCAACTGGAAGACAAATGGAAACCCAAACACAGATTGTCATCATTAGCGTCAGTCCTGACCCACTGGAAGTTCTGGCTCTTTCTGCCAATGACCCACCTCACTGATCAGAAAGCGCAGCTCTGGCCTGATGCGCTCCCTGCCCTGTAGTCCCCTGACGCTGAGACAGAAGTCCTGGGACGGTCTGCAGGTCCCTCCCACACTCTCCACCTCGGTGGGAAAATGACGGCTCCTTCACGACGCCCTCTGACAGCCCTGACTTCCCTGGGACCAGCCCCACGTGCCTCTGACCCCCGTCCCACCAGGCCCCCCAGGTGTATCCAGGACAGCACCGTGAGCCTGCACCCACTGGCCTCCTGGCCCGACTCGCGCTGCTTCCCACAGTCCACACGCGCAGGACTGAGCCCTCACTGCCTGCTGGATAACAAACCTGGCCCACGGGGACAAGGATCTGCCTGTGAGACAGGGAAATGTGGGACGACCTCAGTAGGAAACAGGAGGAAACGGACATGTGTACATGGAGACGTGGGGTTTGGGGGGCAGCGGTGTAGAAAGGTTGTCAGACTCTCCTAAGGAAACGAGCAGGGTAGAAAGGCCAATGCACAGTGCACCCACAGGAAACACACGGGGAAATGAGTGAGATGTTACTTACTAAATTATCTCTGGTTGCTACAAATACCTGAAAGGAAAACACAGATTATAAAGTAAACATAGCAAAATTTCTATCACTTCACACAATGGGTCACATTTCAAATTGAAACATTTTTACTAGAATCCATCCTGTTATCACAGGCATCTTTTACTCAGGCTCACAATCGATTCACCAAAGTGTCCCAAATCAGTTTCCTCGTCAGTGGCTCAGAGACAAGCCCATCTCCGCAGGGCTGCTGCCACGCTTCTCACAGGCTCCTGAGAAGACCGCTCCTGTCTCAGGCGTTCCCTGTGCCCCACTGAACGTCCTGTCCCAGGCGCCTCCCCCCACCTGCTCCCTGCTGCCCGCTGCCAACTCCAGAGCTTGAGATCAGAGGACAAAGACCTAAAGACTAGCATCCAATCATCAAAAGGACTAAATATACCTGTTTCAGATTCAATTTTTCTTGTGGAAATTGGCAAAGATTTTTCAAACTGGTAAATACGTCAGTTTGGACCTTACATACTCTGAGAGCAGTGTAAACAAGTAGTGTTGACAGCACCTTTCTAGAGGACAGCTGAGTAATACACATCAAGGTCTTAAACATGGGCATGGCCACTGACCCGTTACTCAAGGAAATACTTTGCTAAAGAACAGGCCCAAAGATCCAGCTTCTGGGACACTGATCACAGTATTGTTTAAAAACAAAATTTAGAAACAACCTTAATATTCCTGGCCAAGAAAACTGTTAAATCATGTTTATCCACGTGCAATTCTTAGGACACTGTGCAGTCATTAAATGTATGCTGCAAGTGGGGGGAAAAGTGTATTGTAAGAAACTAATGAACTGATAAAGCGCTGGCAACAAGTAAAAAAAAAAAGAGCACATAGAACAAGATTCCATTTCTATTAAAAATACAGCTGTGTACACTATTATATGTGGACACAGACATATATAAGAAATGCAAAAATAACAGCACCTCATCTCTAGCTGATACTATTACAGGTGACCATTAAATTTTTACACTTTTCCATATTTTTTAGTTATTTTACAAAGAAACATGTATTACCTCTGTAATAAGCTTTAAGTCGTTTCTTCTGTTTTTAAAGGAATGTATCCTACTATGCTCCTTCTTAAAGCTGAAAATTCCTTTCATCCTGGTTCAGACTTGAAACCTAACAGTTTGATTAAAATACTCCATAGCCCATTAGCACAATTGGGAAGCACTTTTCTGTTCTAGATCAAACTCCTGGTCCTCTCCCCTTTCACCATCAATGCCTGCTTCCTGACTTGTCCTTTTAGAGCCCTGCTGGCAACCCACTGGTCTCTCCATCCCCTGGCACTGCCTGGGGGGCAGTCACATGCCAGGAGAGCCACTGCCTGGAGACCACCACCACCATGACGGAGCGATGGAGCCAGCCCCCAGCCTTCCTCCCCAGTCACTGATCGAGGCTAAGAGGAGAGGAGTCGGGGCCTCGGGACTTGTCTCAGGACGCCGGGGTGGGTGCTCCTCTGCAGACTGTGACACAGGGACCAGCTCTGGGGGCCAGAGCAGGGAGGCCAGGAGCAGGGAAGGAAGTGGCAGAAAAACCAGGAGAGGGCAGCAGAAAAGCGGGGCTGAGCCCCGCAGAGGAAACCCTTTGTCTCCACGTGTGTGACGCTGAGCTGCTCTCACAGCCACCAGTCCCCCAGGCGCTCCCTCCGCTTCCCCCCAATGCCACAGCCTCAGCAAAGTCTGTGCCCACATCTCAGCCAAGCAGCTCCCACATACTCACATTCTCAGGATCCTCTGCCTCCGGAGATCTGCCTTAATGAATGCTAAGATCAAGGGATGACAAAGAAGGGAAAGTTATCAAGCAGAGCAATGGTCAAGCTCATCCACGAGAGGGAGCCCTTAACTCTCCTAAGGGTCACGGGTATCCCACCTCCTTCAGACCTTCCAGGGATCTGGAGGTTCCACCAGCCAGCCTGACAGAGCCTGGGAACCACTGCTGTACAGACAGGAAGAAGCCAGTGACGACACTGGCCTCCATGCATAGACCCCTGATATTTGCAGGGAGTTTGCACACAGTGCTCCAAGCCTCACAGCCATCTCCATTCTACAGATTAGGAAAGTGGGGCTCACAGAGGCTGGTCCCCTTGCCCATGGTCAAGGGCTATGGAGGTCAGTGTCACAGTACAGGGTTCCAACAAGGGTCTATTGCGGGTAGGGTGGGGGCAAAGCCCATGCTCATGCTTCCCAAAGATACTTCCTCACGAGCCCTCCGCTTTGCACCTCTGCACCAGTGTCCCGGATCTGTGTGATCAGTCAGGACACTGGGGTCTGAATCTGCCAACAGCGTAAACTCAGGCACAGTCAGAGCATCACTTTGTCCTGAGGCCCTGACTCACCAGTGAGCACTGCTCCAAGGGTCAGGAAGACACACAGGAAGATGTTCCCAGGCATGGTTCCATAGTTGTCGATAATCTGGCCCTGGGAGATGGTGAAGATGATCCCAAATACCTGCAAAGACACAGAGAAGACGGGAGACAGGGGCCCAGCCACACAGCCCACGGGGAGCTGAGCTGCCTTATGCAGCGCCTGCACCTGCCGAGCCCAGCAGGGAACACAGGCCCACGGCTCCGGTGCCACCACCCAGCGAGAGGCCTACCTGGGCAGACACATTGAGGAGGCCAGACGACGACACAACTTCCGATTCCAGGTATGTCAGCTCCACGGCAAATTCAAACCCCAGAGTGAGATAGCCGGATATGGAGAAGCTGACGACCAGATCACAGAAACAAGGTGATGGAGGACTTCCGGAACAAGGAGGACAGGAGCCCATCTCCTCCGTACAACGACTTTGCCTGTTGGCTTTCTTCCCATCAAGACATTCCAGGCCCTTGAAAATCAGGCCAGGCCAAGAAAACAGGGACTCTTGCAGGCCAGAAAGGAGCCGAGGCTATTTTCTCAGCTGGCCCTTTGGGGATCCCTGTTCCTTCTGCATCTGACCATCAATTAGACAGGGCCAGCATTTACAGGAGGGGTTGGGATGCCTGGAGTGTTCAGCCCCCAGCTGAGAACTGCTGTGTGATGGGTACATGGCCCTGGGCTGGCAGGGGAAGTCCCTGGATATTGACCAGCCTCTCCATGGCTCTCTGGGACTCAAGGGGAGGGGCTCGGAGTCTTGAGTGTCCTTCAGAGAGGTGCCAGCAAAGCAGGACTCAATCTCTCTCTCTCACACACACACACAGTCATGTACAGCCCACAGAAAAATAATTGGGAGGTGACAATGAGCAGAGGTCCCTGTGGACAGGTTCTTTCTCATATAACCAGTCTAGAAAATGCCAGTTCTGTGATCTGACATCTGCACCACACCTTCTGCTGCTGTCACATCTGTAATCACTCTCATGGCTTCTAACACCTGCATACATATGGCAGGCCACTCTTATCTTCTGGGTCTCAGAGCACTTATGTGACATGCCTGGGGTTTCAGATAGTCCCCAGCATAAGTGACATTAGGACCCCCCTTTCTGATTCCCAGACCCGTGTGCTTTCTGTGGCCCCTGGTTGTCCCAGGCAGAGTTCATAAAGACAGGACATTTCCTAGCCTCCTAGAGATTTGTGAAGGACACGGTCCATCTCATCAGCATGGATGGGTCTGGAAGCCCCCAGGGAGCCTTCTGAAATCTGACAGGTGAACATGACCTCTGGCCACCATTTGCATCTTTCTGGAGGTCAGTGAGAGGCTGCAGAGGGACTCCTATTTCTTCTAGGAGGTCAGAGCTCTAGGAGCCATGCAGTGGTGCTTTCCAGTTAAGCAGGTGAGAGGTGAAACTTACCCAATTATCCCAGCAGTGATGTATACTATCCACAGGTGTCCCAGGTTCAAGGTCCCTGTGTACCCCGCCATGCCCACCAGAGTCATGATGTAGAGTACCAGGAAGGTCTGCCTACAAAGAGAGGTGAAGGCTCTAAGTTACGGCCCGTAGACTTCACCAGGATCTTTCCTTCCTCCCTCCCACACTCCCTCCCTCCCATCCTTCGGGTACCTACTATATGTCAAGTCGTCTGCTGTGTGCTGGGACATCTACTCACATGGACACGGTGTCCATGTGGTTAGTGGACAGAAGACCCATGATCACACAAATAGTTCTTGTGCTCAGAGCTACCAAGGGTCAGACCAGGACAGTATGAAGCCATCTTGAGGCATGTGTGTTCTGCTGTAGACCCCTCTCAACCAGATCACTCTGCACCTGGACTTGACACATCCTACCTACATGAAAGAAGGCACAGCTCTTTCGTCTCCTTCTCCTTCACCAAAAAAAAAAAAACAGGGGCACACACCAGCTGTGGTCAGGTGGCAGTGGTCACAGGACCAAGAAGCCCATTTTGCTTGTCTGCATCGCCCCCCGGCCCCCGGACAGTGCCGGGCAGGGACCTGACTGTGAGTCTCTCTCGTCTCCACATCCTTCCTCTTGCCACCTGCACACGTGCAGCACAGCTTTCCCTGCTGAATCTGAACTCCTCCACTCCTGACAGTGCAGCTGAGAGAACAGTCTCCAGCCCTGAACTAGCCCCTGATTCCAAAGCCCAAGGGAGAAAGCTGTGCCCCCTCCTGGGTGCGTGTCCCTCTACTGGTCCCTCAGAAGGCCCATCAGTCCTGGCTTCCGTTTCAGGCTCACCCTGCCTGAGCCCCTCCACGCACCCCTCCCCCAAGTTGCCCCCCAGGACCGCTGTGGCCCTGAGTCCTGCACTGGGACCGGCCCCCTCTCCCCGTCCTCCTGACTGAGGTCAGGGACTCACAAGGCACCTCCTTGTGCACTCTGGCCACGAGCATCAGGACTCAGACCACGGAAGCTCAGAGCCTTCCCTCATCTCTGCTGAAGCCAGAAACAAGGTGGGGTGGCTGGCAGGTGTATACTGTGCTTATGTCAAACTAATACTGCACTTGATGGATGCCAGAGATTCTCTTAAGCACTTTACATGCAGTTAGTATTTCATTCAACTCTTACAAAAGGTGTGCAAGAAAAGTCTGTACAACTATCCTGAATGTGACCAAAGAGGAAACATGAGGCTCAGGCTATGTGTCCAAGGTCATGCACGCAGTAACCGCATAGCTAAGGTTTGAACCCAGAACTGGGATTGGAAATCTGTGCTCTTTCTACTCCCCCACACAGGAATACTAACACCCGGTTAGTCTTTGGAAAAGAGCAACAGCCTCTGAAGGACACTCCTCCCTCCTGGATCTTCAAAGCAGCTGCTGAGGTCAGAGGGCCTTCATCTCTTCTCGCCCTGCTCCCCGCATCCAGGCCCTCCCGCTCACAACCCAGCCCCATGGACACCCATCTCCCTTGCTGACCACACAAGCTCACCTTTTGCCATATTTCTTTACACACAGCTTCTTCTCAAACCACTAGCCTGTCTGCAAAACCATCCGTAGCCTCAGCCAGACATAAATGGATCTGACCATCCAATTTCTGTCTCCAAACCAAAGGAGACCCACGTGGGAGCCTCAGGGAGAAGGAACAGGCACCAAAATGCCCAGATGACAGAGCTCCCCACCCTTTCTCTGCCCAAGTAGTGGAGCGGAAAGAAGAATGTCCATGCTGATTGCAGGATGCAGACATCAAATGCCACTAGGAACCGTATCAGCTAGACTCTGCAGTGTCCTCCCAGCCTTTCACTGTCTTTTCACTGTCTTTTCTGGTTCATCTGAATCATCTGGTTGCCCACATCCCGGCCCCGCCAACATTTCAATCCCTCCTTTCTGTTGCCACAGAGCAAACCTGGAAGAGAAATGCTGCTATCCCCCAGTTCAAGGGCGGCCAGTCCTCACTACCTGAAACCAGCAACCAGCATATGGCAGAAACGAGGCAGTAGCCCAGCTCTGCCAGCAGTAATTAGGACCAGCTGGGCTCCTCCTTGTGTCCAGCCAGGCAGCCACATCCCCAGGGAGGGCCTCAGTTGGCCTTTGCCGAGGGCAGCCAGAGGGAGCCCTGGTCTGACCAGAGCCTCATAGAAGTGGGTTTGTGTGCAGAGAACAGGTCTGCCACTGTCTGTCACCTCCAGACACTGGGAACTTTGGAGGCCTTGACAAAGCAGCCCAGAATACTGCCCTGCCCAGCGCAGGACAGCCCAGGCAGCTGCCCCACTGAGCAGCATTAACTGAGCACCCAGTGGATGTGGAGCACAGGACAGACACAAGTTGAGCCTCTGTTTCCAGAGCACTTTCTCCAAGGCTGGCTACTGAATCAAGGCATCTGGGTTGATTTTTAAATGCAGACTCCCCTACTGAATTGACATCCATGAGGGTGGAACCCAGGGATCTGTGTTTTTAGTAAGCGTCCTGGCTGCTGCTGCTGCTAAGTCACTTCAGTCGTGTCCGACTCTGTGTGACCCCATAGATGGCAGCTCACCAGGCTCCCCCATCCCTGGGATTCTCCAGGAAAGAACACTGGAGTGGTTTGCCATTTCCTTCTCCAATGCATGAAAGTGAAAAGTGAAAGTGAAGTCGCTCAGTCGTGTCCAACTCTTAGTGACCCCATTGACTGAAGCCTACCAGGCTCCTCCGCCCATGGGATTTTCCAGGCAAGAGTACTGGAGTGGGGTGCCATTGCCTTCTCCGATTAGCCTGCAATCCACTAAAATTTTAGTGGCTCTTAGAAATGCACTGGGTAATCAGGACTAAACCACATCACGGTATTTACCAATGACGTGGAAGCAACTGCAAGGTAATACACTGAGAATTGTTGGAAGCACAGAGCACCCTGGTTAACCCCATGGGGTCCATGAAGGAGCCATGGAAACCTGGCAATGGAACCACCTTCTCATCCCCACTCTTTGGCGTTTCCACATACGTCCAACTGCTGATCCTTTTCTATGTTTCTTTTCTCTTTCCTTTGCTCCTTCTATGATCTACTTGGATGGAACTCGGAAAAGCCTGATGTCCTCTATCTCTACTCTTCCTATGGTCCCCACAGGGAAGGAACTGCTTCCCTCATTTTATAAATGAGGAAACTGAGCCTCCAAGAAGATACATCTGAACTGCCTCCTTGACCACTCATACCCCAGCTGCTGCAATCACATCCTTGAAGCCATGTTCCTAATGAACATGTCATTTTAAAACACGGTCTCCAATTCAGTCCAAGAGGAAGAGTCACTTACTTGTAGGTTTTGGTCCTATCCAGCCAGATGCCTGAGATCACAGCCCCAAGCATCCCTGCAACAGCGATGGTCAGGCCAATTCTTCCAACTATCACACCTTCCTCCTGGAAAAACCACAGCCCCAAGGATCACTCAAGGATGGAACAAGACATCTGATGGGTGCAGTCACCAGCAGGCAAAGGGGGTAAAGACAAGTAACTGGCGTGCCATTAGAGCCAGTTCTCAGGAAGTATTAGAACAAGATGACCTGTAAGAAGCTGCCAGTGGGAATAAAATCCTAGAATAATTGCTCCTCCCAACATAATATAACCCTGGATGTGTGTGGATCATACTGAATCCTGGGGGGAAATAAATTCTATCCTAGAACCACTTTTAGATAGATTTTTAAAAATATAATCTTTATAGGAAATCTTTGTCATTATTCCCATCTCTAAGATGGAAAAACTGTATATATATCCAAAGATTCCACACTTAGATTTTTTTCCAGCTATCAATGCTAAAGGGATAGAAAGATAATAATTATATATACTTAAAGTGTTTTTAGAAGCCAGACAGCATGCTGGGCATTTTTATATCATCATCTCATTTAATTCTCCAAATTCCCCACCATAAGGTTAGGAATCAATATTCCCCATATACTCATATGAAGACACTGAGGCACAGTGAGATTAGCCCACTAGCCCAAGGTCATGGGGCCTTTATTAAGTGCAGAGGTAGGATTTGAACTCAGAGCTGTCACCCTCCAACACTGGAACACTCAACACACAGTGGCCCATGCTCCCACAAGCATGAGACCCTTGATTTTTAAAAGGAGGCCTGGGCCTTGGATTCTTGATTGTAAATATTCAGAGTCCCATTCCCAACCCTCCCTGGTTCTGGAAACATTTACAACAGGCTTTCTGTTGAGCCACTAAGCATTTAAAATTAAACCTTGTCCCGATTTCGCAACTGAGATGTTTCAGCTGCGAGTCTGTGTGTGTGTGTTTGCCTACTATGTTGTCCGGCACCACATTATATACTTTACACATATATATCTTAGCATTTACTTTCTAAGCCTCAACTAATCTTTCAATAAGCAATTAGGCTTCTTCTGAGAAAAGAAAATGAGAGCTAAGAGACGGTAAACCAGTGTATCACACATCTGAGTTCTATTGGCGGTGGGGCTGAGACCCAGAGCCGCCTCCCTCCAAATCCTGGAGCTCACACCATAGCATGCCGCCTCCCCAGCTCCTGCCCAGACTAGAGATCGCCTTCTCTCAGGACCCAGCAGGTTTGGGGGACACCCTTACCACGTAGTGGAAGATCACCATGCGATTCAGCAGGGTGCACAAGGCATAAAAAGCACCAGCATTCAGACCTGAAGGAGGCAGGGAGAAACACAGCATTAGGGATGTTCTCCTGCTGGGGCCATCGCTGACTTCTGCCCCCAGGGGTGAGAGGTCAGAAACGCTCACCTCCTTGCAGTGAGAGTGGTGCCCTCAGAGAAGAAGAAATGCGCCAAAACAAACAAAAGTAATCACTTGAATCTCTTCTTAACCACACAGCATTGCCGACTCATCCCTTTAGCTCTGTCCTGGAAACCCAGGTTCCAGAAAGTACATATTACTCCCAGTCAGAACTGTCTACATCCTTCTTAAGGGTTGGCCTGACCTAAGGGTTCGGTGAAACTACGGGACACCTTTCCACCTCCTCCTGATGACCTATGCCCCCTAAAGAATGCTCCAGACCTCTGACCCCTGACAACACTCCCTCTGTAGGTAGACTGTCACCTCTTTTCAACATCCCTCTTTCAACTATCTTCTCAGATTCCATATCACCCAAAATCCTATATTTGAAATCAGAAAGGACCCTAAAGAATATCTAGTTGATGCTCCTGATTCATTGATTCATCCATCAAGTAAATGGAGCACCTAGAATATATTTTAGTAATCGGTGTCATTAGAGAATGAGGCCATTTGTCCAAAACCATATAGTGACTGTGTAACTAAAATGAGACTAAAACTGATCCAAAGAAAAGGGCCTCCTACCCTCCCTTCATAATAATGATTATGATTGTGGTGACGCTCACACGACTACCACTGGCACACTTGGCATTGGGTCCACTTAGAAAGATGTAAGACAGGATCCGGTGCCCAGGCAGGGCAGCCTCAGGAATTGATGGTGACGGCTGATGGTGATGGTGGTGGTGGTGACGGTGGTGATTGTAGTGATGGTGGTGGTGGTGATGGTGGTGATGGTGATGGTAGTAGTGGTGGTGGTGATGGTGGTGGTGCTGGTGGTGATGGTGATGGTGGTGATGGTGGTGGTGATGCTGGTAGTGGTGGTGGTGGTGATGCTGGTGGTGATGGTGATGCTGGTGATGGTGGTGGTGGTAGTGATGGTGATGTTGCTGGTGATGCTGGTGGTGATGGTGGTGGTGGTGATGCTGGTGGTGGTGGTGGTGGCGGTGGTGATGGTGGTGGTGGTATTGGTGACGCTGGTGGTGATGGTGGTGGTGGTGGTGGTGGTGGTAGTGGTGGTGATGGTGGTGGTGGTGATGGTGATGCTGGTGGTGGTGATGGTGATGCTGGTGATGGTGATGGTGGTGGTGGTAGTGATGGTGATGGTGATGGTGGTGGTAGTGATGGTGGGGCTGGCAATGGGGGTGATGGTGGTGGTGGTGGTGATGCTGGTGGTGGTGGTGGTGGGGGGGGTGATGGTGGTGGTGGTGATGGTTCAGGTGGTGATGGTGGTGGTGGTGATTGTGATGCTGGTGGTGGTGGTGGTGATGCTGGTGGTGATGCTGGTGGTGATGGTGATGGTGGTGGTGGTAGTGATGGTGGGGCTGGCAATGGGGGTGATGGTGGTGGTGGTGGTGATGTTGGTGGTGGTGGTGATGGTGGTGGTGGTGGTGGTGATGGTTCAGGTGGTGATGGTGGTGGTGGTGATTGTGATGCTGGTGGTGGGGGGGGTGATGGTGGTGATGGTGATGCTGGTGGTGATGGGGGTGGGGGTGATGGTGGTGGTGATGGTGGGGGTGGTTGAGGTGGTGATGGTGGTGGTGGTGATGGTGATGGTGGTGGTGCTGGTGGTGATGGTGGGGGGTGGTGGTGGTGGTGATGGTTATGCTGGTGGTGGTGGTGGTGGTGGTGGTGGTGGTGGTGACGCTGGTGGTGATGGGCGTGGTGGTGGTGGTGGTGGTGGTGACGCTGGTGGTGATGGGGGTGGGGGTGACGGTGGTGGTGATGGTGGGGGTGGTTGAGGTGGTGATGGTGGTGGTGGTGATGGTGATGCTGGTGGTGGTAGTGATGGTGGGGCTGGTAATGGGGGTGATAGTGGTGGTGGTGGTGATGCTGGTGGTGGTGGTGATGGTGGTGGTGACGGTGGTGGTGGTGCTGATGGTGGGGCTGGCAATGGGGGTGATGGTGGTGGTGATGCTGGTAGTGATGGTGGTGGTGGTTGAGGTGGTGATGGTGGTGGTGGTGGTGATCGTGATGCTGGTGGTGGTGGTGGGGGGGTGATGGTGGTGGTGGTTGAGGTGGTGATGGTGGTGGTGGTGGTGCTGATGGTGGGGCTGGCAATAGGGGTGATGGTGGTGGTGATGGTGATGCTGGTGGTGATGGGGGTGGGGGTGATGGTGGTGGTGATGGTGGGGGTGGTTGAGGTGGTGATGGTGATGGTGGTGGTGCTGGTGGTAATGCTGGTGGTGATGGTAGGGGGTGATGGTGGTGATGGTGGTGGTTATGCTGGTGGTGACGGTGGTGGTGGTGGTGGTGACGCTGGTGGTGATGGGGGTGGTGGTGGTGGTGGTGACGCTGGTGGTGATGGGGGTGGGGGTGACGGTGGTGATGGTGGGGGTGGTTGAGGTGGTGGTGGTGATGGTGGTGGTGACGGTGGTGGTGGTGCTGATGGTGGTGGTGACGGTGGTGGTGGTGACGGTGGTGGTGGTGACGGTGGTGGTGGTGGTGCTGATGGTGGGGCTGGCAATGGGGGTGATGGTGGTGGTGGTGGTGATGCTGGTGGTGATGGTGGTGGTGGTTGAGGTGGTGATGGTGGTGGTGGTGGTGATTGTGATGCTGGTGGTGGTGGTGGGGGGGTGATGGTGGTGATGGTGGTGGTTACGCTGGTGGTGATGGTGGTGGTGGTGATGCTGGTGGTCATGGTGGTGATGCTGGTGGTGAGGGCAGTGGCATGTCCTTACATACTTGACACTTTTCTAAATACCTTACAGTCCTAATAACGTAAAGTAGGTCATATTCTCTTCCAATTTTATAGATGTGAAAGGTACACTCAGATTTGAAAAACAATTATACAGAGGTCAGTCTGGAAGACTCACCAGGGGTCTTTTTAATTTCAGCTAATTTTGAGGCTCACGTGACTGCCACTGGCACACCTGGCATTAGGTCCACTTAGAAGGACATAAGACAGGACACGGTGCCCAGGGATGGCAGCCTCAGGCACCCCTCTTCACTGGAGCCAGTCCACGGGACCCCAGGCCACAGAGCCACTCAGAAGCCATCCTCTTTCGCCCCCAAGCGGATGGCTCAGCGCAGGGAAACGTGGGTGTGGCCCCCACCCTGCCTCAGCCCCTCCCAGGAGCCACTATTGTTTGTAACTCAAGCACAGGCTTAGTTGCCAGGATCCCCATAAAGGGCAGGCCAGTGGAGAGAGCTGCTGTGCTCAGAGAAGGACAACGAAGGGCTTCCCAACAGGGGTGAGAAGATGGCCCAGGAGGGGGACCAAGCTGGTAGAGGAGTGGGACGTGGAGCTCATCTTCTCCCACCAAAACATTAGAAACACACCTGCAATGGAACAAATCACACAGAACAGCTACTGAACACTGACAGAAGCCCCCAGACTTCCATAAAGACGAGAAAACCTCCACAAAGAAGGAATCAGGGTGGGGCCTCTGCCCCAGGAGGGAGCTGTGAAGGAGGGAAGGTTCCCGCACCTGGGGAAGCCTCCTCACCAGGAAGGGGATAAGACTGGATGAGGAAGAGCTTCTGAGCCCAGGAGGAGGGCACAGCAGCTGGTTTGTCAAAGGCAAAAAGGAGAATGACCTGCACAGAAGGCCAGCACCATCTCCCGGCACCTCCCAGCCTGAGATACTCCCCCATCGGTCCAGGCGGGGACTGGATGATGAAGCTCAGGCTTCAGAGGTCAGACCCAGGGAGAGGACCAGGGTTGGCTGCATGAAAATAGCCTGAATAGGTGACTGCGGCAAAGGAGCGTGTACTTAGAAGATGCTTGGGCCTGCCAGAGAGGCAAGGTGCCATTATTGGGGGCACATGAGGGGAGGGGCAGGACCACCATGAGAGTTTCTTTCCCTGTGAGCATGCCCAGGAAACAGGACACCACTTACAGGAGGTCCAAGGACAGCACAAGTCACCACTGTCCTGGTGGGCTCGAGGGGCAGGCACAGATTGCCACCAGGAGACCCATGAGTAGGCGCCAGGCCCTGTGCCCACTGTCCTGGGGGCACGCAAGGCCTGCTGTAACTGCACACCCCATATCACCGGGATAACAGCCAGCACACATTGAGGGAAGAGGCAGCAAGCATCTAAACTAAAAGCAGCCTCTCGATTCCAAAAGAGAGTGCAGAGGAGAAGGACTTGAGCTCACCTCCTCTTGTAAAAATGCCAAACCTGGAAAAAGAATGAAGGCACAGACTGAGAAGTTACAAGAGATGTTCAACAAAGAGCTAGGAAATATAAAGAACAAACAGAGGTGAGCAACACAGTAACTGTTATAAAAAACACACTAGGAGGAATCCATAGCAGCATAACTGAGGCAGAAGAGCAAATAAATGAGGTGGGAGGCTGAATGATGGAAATCACTGCTGTGGGACAGAATAAAGACAAAAGAATGACAAGAAATGAAGGCAGTCTCAGAGACTTCTGGGACAACACTAAACATACCAACACTTGCATTGCTGCTGCTGCTAAGTCACTTCAGTCGTGTCTGGCTCTGTGCAGCCCC
Source organism: Bos grunniens (assembly GCF_055505025.1). Lineage (NCBI taxonomy): Eukaryota > Metazoa > Chordata > Mammalia > Artiodactyla > Bovidae > Bos > Bos grunniens. The sequence continues at coordinate 16,390,184 of NC_141174.1, forward strand.
ATAGACAGCAGCCCACCAGGCTCCCCCGTCCCTGGGATTCTCCAGGCAAGAACATTGCAGTGGGTTGCCATTTCCTTCTCCAATGCATGAAAGTGAAAAGTGAAAGTGAAGTCGCTCAGTCGTGTCCGACCCTCAGCAACCCCATGGACTGCAGCCTACCAGGCTCCTCCGTCCATAGGATTTTCCAGGTGAGAGTACTGGAGTAGGGTGCCATTGCCTTCTCCAACACTTGCATTATAGGGGTCCAAAAGGAGAATAGAGGGCATGAGAAAATATTTGAAGAGATTATAGTCAAAAATTTCCTAATATGAGAAAGTAAACACTCACTCCAGTCCAGGAAGCAGAGAGACTCCCATACAAGATAAACCCAAGGAGAACATGCAGAGACATGTATTAATCAAACTGACAAAATTAAAGACAAAGAAAAACTATTAAAAGCAACCAAGGAGAAGCAACAAATAACATACAATGGAACTCCCACAAGCTTGTCGTTCAGGTGCTAAGTCACATCCGGCTCTTTGTGACCCCATGGACGACAGCACGCCAGGCTTCCCTGTCCTACACTGTCTCCTGGAGTTTGCTCAGACTCATGTCCATTGAGCTGGTGATGCCATCTAACCTCTCATCCTCTGTGCCCCTTCTCCCCTGCCCTCAATCTTTCCCATAAGGTTATCAGCTGGTTTTTCAGCAGAAACTTTGCTGGCCAGAAGGGAATGGCAAGATATATTTGAAGTAATGAAAAGGAATAACCTACAACTAAGAATACTCTATGTAGACAGGTCATTCAGATTTGACGGAGAAATCAAGCTTTACAGATAAGCAAAAGCTAAAAGAATTCAGCACCACCAAACCAGTGTTATAACAAATCCTAAAGGAATTCTCTAGACAGGGAAAAAAAAGAAAAGGCAACTACAATCAAGAAAATTGCAAATGGGGAAGCTCACTAGTAAAGACTAACATAAGGTAGAAAATAATCCACACACACATAGGATATCAAAACCAGCAATCATGAGGAGCAAACAAATGCAGGATATTGGAAATGCACTTGAAATCAGAAGATCAGCAACTTAAAACAATCTTATATATAGAGAGACTGTTTTATCAAAAGCTATGAAAACCACAAACCAAAAACCTATAATAGATACACAAGAACAAAAACAGCAACCCAAACATATCACTATAGATAGACATCCAATCACAAGAGAAGAGAATAAAAGACAAAGGGAAGAAAACATACTTTCAAAAACAAATCCTAAACAATTAACAAAATGGCAATAAGAACATTCACATTGTTAATTACCTTAAATGTAAATAGATTAAATGCTCCCACCAAAAGACATAGACTGACTGAATGGATACAAAAAGAAGACCCATATATATGCTGTCTATAAGAAACCCACTTCAGATCTAGGAACACACACAGACTGAAAGGGACAGAATGAAATAAAAAATATTCCATGCAAATGGAAATCAAGAGAAAGCTAGAGCAATACTCATATCAGACAAAATAGACTTTAAAATACAGAATATTACAAGATACAAAGAAGGACACTACATAACGATCAAGGGATATATAAAAATTATATATATATATATATATATGCACTCAACATAGAAGCACCCAAATATATAAGGCAAATGCTAACAGCCATACAAGGAGAAATCAACAGTAACACAATAACAGTAGGGACTTATAAGCTGGTTCTTTGAAAAGATAAGCAATATTGATAAACCTTTAGCTAGATTCATCACGAAAAAAAGGGAAAGAACACAAAATCATAAATTAGAAAGGAATCAGGAGACGTTAAAACTGACACCACATAAATACAAAGGGTGACTACTATAAAAAACTATATGGAGGAAACCAGAAGGGAAAGAGACACGTGTACCCCAATGTTCATCGCAGCACTGTTTATAATAGCCAGGACATGGAAGCAACCTAGATGTCCATCAGCAGATGAATGGATAAGAAAGCTGTGGTACATATACACAATGGAGTATTACTCAGCCATTAAAAAGAATACATTTGAATCAGTTCTAATGAGGTGGATGAAACTGGAGCCTATTATACAGAGTGAAGTAAGCCAGAAGGAAAAACATAAATACAGTATACTAACGCATATATATGGAATTTAGAAAGATGGTAACGATAACCCTGTATACGAGACAGCAAAAGAGACACTGATGTATAGAACAGTCTTATGGACTCTGTGGGAGAGGGAGAGGGTGGGAAGATTTGGGAGAATGGCATTGAAACATGTGAAATGTCATGTATGAAATGAGATGCCAGTCCAGGTTCAATGCACGATGCTGGATGCTTGGGGCTGGTGCGCTGGGACGGCCCAGGGGGATGGTATGGGGAGGGGGGAGGGAGGAGGGTTCAGGATGGGGAGCACGTGTATACCTGAAATAAAAAAAAAAAAAAACAACTATATGCCAATAAATGGACAACCTTGAAGAAATGGACAAAGTCTTAGAAAGACACAGCCTTCTAAAACTGAACCGGAAAGAAGTAGAAAATATGAACAGACCAATTGCAAATAGTGAAATTAAAACAGTGACTTAAAAACTCCCAACAGGGACTTCCCTGGTGGTCCAGTGGTTAAAATCTGCCTTCCAATGTAAGAGGGATGTGGGTTCGATCCCTGGGCAGAGAACTAAAATCCCACATGCTGTGTGGCCAAACTAATAAACAAAAAACATAAAAACAACAATGCAGTACACCCAGTTAGACTTGACTTTCAGGAAAATAATTTTTTAGTATAAAAATGCCCCAAATCCAGATACATCAGGTCTCTTCTTTCACATTTCTAGTTGAAGTACACGCCTGGACACATCTGCTTCTTACCATACCTGATGTTGTCTTGCATTCAGGTAAAAAAAGGAGCCAAGTGAGCAGATGAAGGATTGGTTGGGGAATGATTCACATAGTAAGACTCATGTAAACATCCATCCATACATTCATTCAATCACCCATTTAACAATTGTCAGCTTGGAGTACCTGCTCCAGGCTATAATTTCTCCTACTGCTGAGGAAATATATAGGTTAATAGACATAAATCCCTACTCTCAGGGAGTTCCTAGTTTGTGGGAAAACAGACTTGGAAATGACTTGTCGTGTCTGACTCTTTGTGACCCCATGGACTGTAGCCCACCAGGCTCCTCCATCCATGGAATTTTCCAGGCAAGAGTACTGGAGTGGGTTGCCATTTCCTTCTCCAAAGATGTACTAAGAACAGCACAATAAATGGTCACCTAATACTGCTTCACAGCAGACATACTGGGATGAGACTTGGAGGGTCAGCAGACATGTTGCCAGGTGACTTGACAGGGGAAGGAATGGTTTCCCAGGTAAACTTAAAGGAACAGGGAAGACTCTGAAGCACAGCTGGCTCTTCTGCTTAATCCTAAATGACGACTTTACATATACATTTGGGATCTGGAAACAGTAAGATACACAGAAACGTCAGGTCTCTTGTCTCACATGCCCAGCCCCAGTACACCCCGGACACACGTGCATCATACCATAGGTGATGACTAGCAGCACAAAGTTGAGGTTTTTGAAGAGTTGGATGATGGAACTTAAGTACGAAGCATCAGTAGACGCCAAGGCATAGCTCAGGCACTGGGCCCTGCTGGGGGGATGTTTAGGCTTCTCTTTGAACACTGAAAGGAAACAAACAGAGGTCATTGCAAGTCCCCTGGTCCTACTCCTGCAGAGCTGACACACGGATAAGAGCTGACTCCCTCATCTGAGAAGGGGCTCAGACTCCAAAAGGAAATATTAACTCTTTGATTAAATCCTCTCGAGTCTCCTCTCTTGAAGCTGCATCTCACTGTCTGTGGCTGAGGGGCTGGTCCTTTGACTACTTTTTCTTAATGACCTTTGGACAGCTGCGATCATTGGACTTTCCAGGCAGTGCTCGAGGATAAAGGAGTCCTGTAATAAATGGCAAATACCAAATGGCAGAGCACTGAAAAATCCCATAGTAACCAGTGGACAGAAAGGAAGTGAGAGCTGAGGCTCTGGGATTCGTGGGCCCAGATGGGGACTCAGCCCCAGAGCTCCTCCCGGGGAAAGGGCTGGGCTGCCCATGAGAGCACAGAGCCTGGCACCTGCTGCCAATAAACGCTCCCTGAGTGAGGGAAGGAGCTACTCCTATTGCAGAGACCTCGAGTCCCTCCCTAGTTTCTCAGAGTATGCCTCCTGGGAAACCAGAGGACTAACACGTGCTCCTGCAGGACTGGGGCTCTGATAGGAAGGACCGGGGAGGGACAGTGGGAAAACCATTCTCCGTACGTTCTAGCTTCAGTACAGCTGGTACAGTCCATTTCACTGCACTGACTGCTGTCCAGTTCTCTGGGGGCCAGATCAGTTTAACCAGCTGTCTGCCTAAACTGGTCCCCCAGCTGAAGCACCATCTTCATCCGCAGACTCCATAAGAACACTTGTGAAAGGTTGGGAGACTGTCTCCATTTAGAGGAAGCTCTGGAAATGAGATTTAATCACTTGAAGATCAAATGATCCCCCCGCTCAGACAACCCTCCAGCCCAGACTACAGGGCCCTGCTTCTTCCTTCTCTGGAAATAGTCTTGAACAACCTACCACCTTTAGGAACCTCTCATCCATTGTCTGGCCTGTTCACCTCCGTTTCTATTATGTGTATGTGCTGTGCTTAGTCGTGTCTGACTCTTCGCAGTGCCTGGACTACAACCCACCAGGCTTCTCTGTCCATGGGGATTCTCCAGGCAAAAATACTGGAGTGGATAGCCTATCCCTTCTTCAGGGGATCTTCCCAACCCAGGAATCAGACCAGGGTTTCCTGCATTGCAGGCAGATTCTTGACCAGCTGAGCTAACAAATTGGTCCCAAGTTTTCTATTAGCGGAAAGAAATCAAGGAAAGAAGTGTTTTGTTTTTTAATATCTGTAATGGCAGGGTTTGCTCAGGGACTTGCCAACTGCAAACCACAATTCAGATAAGATTTTTCAGTTCTTTTTACTCAAGGACTGTGTGTGTTTAATAGTAAAATGTCACGCTGTAGAAATGTCCTACCTTCAGATCTCAACTGCAAAGGACCAGGCCCTCATTTGCTACAAACACAAGGATTGACAACTAGGTACATTACAGTTTGAAACTTCAGTTCTGGCTGAGATTGTTTTCAGCCACAGCTTCACAGATCCCACCTTTCCAGGAGCAAGAAGGAACTCCATCCAAGGGATCCTGTGAGCTTTGAAAAGCCATCAGGCAGCCCCTCCTCAGCTTGGACCCGGTGAGGGAATGACAGTAAGAACAGCTGGATGAGGTGCGTGATCATAAAATTGTTTGACTCTGGAGGTGAGGCCGGCAGGAAGGAAGGAAAACTTAAACGTGTGTGGTGGAATTTTCAGATATTAAGAGACAGCTGGTTAATCTTTAAAGACAAATGACTCACTGAAAATGAACACTTCTTCTGCACTCTTTCTGAATTTATCACAGCCTGTGTGATATCACTCAGATGATAAAAGAGGATATAAATCGTATTAACCAAATATCTCAATGCTCAGATATATATTCATATAAAATTAATAGTAGTTATTTGAGGTTTCTGGTTGGGGTTAGCTGGTTAGTTGGTGATCCTTTTCTTTATGCTTTTTTTTGTGTATTTTCTAGATTTTTCCATAATAAGCCTATCTTATATACCTTTTTAAAAAAGTATTTTAGAAATGTGGTCCCCAGGTATTTTCAGGTGAATGTATGAGAGGACTAGTGTTTATAGGTCAATCCTGTTTTGTTCCAGAACTTTAGAGTATGGAGTTAAACAATTTAGGCTTGAATCCAATCTCTGCCACTTACTATCTGATCTTGAATACCTTCACTCTCCTCAAGTATCAGTTTCCCCTTAGTTAAGTGAACTGAGAGTGGGATCCCCTCTATAGGGCCCTTGAAGAGTCAATGAGATCAGGCACACTCAGCACAGGGCCTGTGACATCATAAATGCTCACCGGGGTTTCATCAAGGAAATCAGCAGGCTGCCCATTAATTCTAATGAGGTCACGCTAGGAAACTGGTGAATTACAGCTAAACTTTACTGAGCAGCTAACAAAGTACACAGAACCAGCTAGCACTGTATGAGCAGCACCTACTCAGGCTATAAGGCTTGAAGACCATTAGAAGCCCAGCCTCCAGTTTCTGTAGATATATTTTATAGAATGCATGGTACCTAGAATGGTGTTCTAGGGTCATGTTCATAAGGTCCTCACCCAAGTCAGCAGGACCTCCCTCCGTCCCCACCCACCCCTTAAATCTGCTAATGACCTTACCGACGATGACAAGGATGAAAAGCAGAGTGGCCACACCTGCTGTTACGTAGAACATGATGCTGATATAGTAGGCAAGCTCATCAGGGTTGTCGATGTTGGGTACCGAGACAGCAGGGACCAAGAACCCAAGGGCAATTCCAAGCTATAGAAGACAGAGAGAATCAATAGTAGTATAAGTGTTCAAGAGGGGACAGTACACACTTAACCCACTCCTAATAAGAATCATAATCCCCAACTTCCGTTCTCTCTTAGAACACAAACAGGGATTGTTTTCCCTCTTAAGACACCACAGAGATCTTTCTTTTGCTTCACAATTCAACTTACGTACATTTATGACACCCCTCGGTATCAATCCTATTGAAAAAATTATAGTTGGAGTTCTCAATGCAAGCTGGCTCTTCTCTAGCTGCAAACTACTGAACAATGTTCCTATACTCCCATCGCTAAGGTAGAATGAAATCATGCCATTTGCAGTAACACTGATGGACGTAGAGATTCTCATACTGAGTAAAATAAGTTAGAGAAAAACAAATATCGTTATGATATCTCTTAAATGTGGAATGCTCAAAATCCTTCAAGCTAGGTTCAGCAGTATAAGAACCAAGAACTTCCAGATGTACAAGCTGGGTTTTAAAGAGGCAGAGGATTCAGAGATCACGTTGCCAACATTTGTTGGATCATGCAGAAAACATGGGAGTTTCAGAAAAAAATCTTCTTTTGCTTCATTGACTACATGAAAAGCTTTGACTGTGTGGATCACAACAAACTGTGGAAAATTCTTAAAGAGATGGGAGTACCAGAACACTTTACCTGGCTCCTGAGAATTCTGTATCTGGGTCAAGAATCCAACAGTTAGATCATTACATAGAACAACTGACTGGCTCAAAATTGGGAAAGGAGTATGACAAAGAGGTATCCCTGCTTATTTTAACTTGTATGCAGAGTTGCTGTTGTTTAGTCGCTAAGTCATGTCCAATTCTTTGCCTGCCAGTCTCTTCTCTCCATGCGATTCTCCAGGCAAGAATACTGGAGTGGGTTGCCATTTCCTTCTCTAGGGGAACTTCACAACCCAGGGATCGAAGCCATGTCTCCTGCATTGCAGGCAGATTCTTTACTACTGAGTCACCTGGGAAACCCATATGCAGACTTTATCATGTGAAATGCTGAGTTGGATGAATCACAAGCTGGAATCAAGAATGCTGGGAGAAATAGCAACAACCTCAGATATACAGTTTACTTCATGTATCTGTGGGAGGTACAAGGGTGTGGAGCTTCCTGGTCCACAATCTACTAAGGGACAGGCTGGGTGGGAAGGTCAAGCGAGAAGGAAACAGAAGACATAGACTTGATTCCACGGAATCATCAGGCCCTCAAGACTGCCTGCCAAGGCAACACGGCCAAGACAGAAGCCAGGCCAGGCTACCAGAGCCTCCTCCCAAGCAGTGCACTGAGCTGAAGGTCAAAGAAGCAGGGTTAGGAGTTACTCTGCTGTGGTTCCACCTCACAGGCCTGCAGGGCCTCTACCACCCTGCCCCGCATGCCCCAGGGGTCCAGGATATTTTCAGAACCTCAAGTGAATCAGAATTATAAGCGTTACCCCAAGCCCACCCTCCCATCTCACTCTGGAGAGCGACTGAGCTCCCAGCTCCTCCCCCTGGGAACTGGACCCTTCCTACAGCAGCACAGACACGCCAGCCCCGACAGGAACCCGGCTCCAGGCAGGAGGGCGCCTTCCCAGGGCACGGAGCTCCTCTCTCCTGGTGATTTCACGTCTGATCACAAACCTCGCCTGGGAAGCCAGGTGGAAACACAGGCGCCTGGCCTCTTCCCTGGAGGATCTGATTAGAAGTCCAGGTGAGGGCCCAGGCGTCTGTAGTCTGTCCTGGACCCACAGGTGAGGTAAATGGGCACCATTTGAGGGAGCACTGGTCTAGTTTCCTTCCCCAGTGGCCAGCCTCTGAGCTCACCCACCTGCCTGTATCTTTGGTGAGGGCTTTGCATGAAGGAGAAACCAGAACTGGCATTCAGTTCCCCTTTACCTTCCCTAGAAGTCTAATATAACCCACAATTTAAAAACTTTTAAAATAACAATAATTATAATAAGTTTTTGAGTTTTATCAGCATATAAAAAAAGTTTATAAGCTAGACTCAAAAGACAAATATTATTGATTTTTATTGATATTGATTTATTTATTGATTTATTGATATAAATATTGATTATTTGATTTTGGTTATATGAATTATCTAGAACATGCAAATTCATAGAAAGTAGAAGAGCTTACTAGAGGCAGGAGGAGGGGGAAAGGACAGGTTGTTATTTAACTGGTACAGAGTTGTTGGGAATGAAGAAAAAAAGTTTTGGGTACATATATTAGTAATTCTTATACAACCTTGTGAAAATAATGCCATTGAATTGTACATGTATGACTGGGTAAAATTACAAATATGTCAATTTCAACACAATTTAAAAAATCAGGTTCATAACACGCCCAACTTTCTGGCCCATAAACTCATGGAGATGCAAAGAATTTAAGACTCTCCTTTCAGAATGAAGGAAAAACAAAGGCTTCCCAGGACTTCCCGTGATTTGCAGGCCTTGGAAATCAGAGCAGCAGTTCTGCTCTATCCTCCTGCACTCAACTCTAACCTCCAGGGAAGGAGTTGGGCCCCGGGCTCTGATCCGCTGTCCTGGCCTCAGCTGTGTGTAAGGAAGGTGAGAGCAACAGCAGGGCCACCAGGGCCCCGCTCTGCTTTCCACGGGGTATGGGAGATGCTGCGCTTGAGGAAAGCTGGTTGGACGGGCAAAAAACATCTGCCAAGCTTAAGACACAGCATAGTCTGACGCGCAGGGACTGCTCCCCGAGGAAGAACAGCAGCACAGAACTCACAGGTTCAAGCTGGTGAAGTAAGTTGAGGAATGAGATCATAAAGATGGCGACAGCAGGCTTTCTGCCTGCAGAGGAGACACCGTGGGTGACAGGAAAGGCCCATCCTTCTGTCTCCCCACTTTTCTCACACAGTCACTCAGTCACACTTAGTCAGACTCAGCCACACTTCACCTAGGGTCGCAAACACTGTTGCAGTCGGAAAACACAGCCTTCACCCAGTGAGGCAGTTCGGTACAATGAACACTCAGTCCCCAGTGAACACCCACTCCTCCACCCACCTGATTGCCGAGGACAGCTATGGAGCAGGCTGTTGACACCTCATCATCTCCGAACCAGACGGAAGCAATGTGGGAGGGCATACCCAGGATGAAGACCTGGGCCACGGAGCAGACAACCTGGCCCAGCACCGTGACTGGGAAGAGATGCGGCTGCAGGCTGCCCAGCTTCACCCAGGCCCCCAGGCAGTTGAGAGCAGAGCCAGCGAGGGCGATGGTCCACAGGCCGAACTTCTCCAAGAGCCAGGCCACCGGCAGGAGCAGAGGAATGTAGGCCAGCATGTAGCACATGGACAGCCAGTCGATGGCAAAGGAACTGACCCCGTAGAAGTACATGAAGATGTTATTGATGGCGGCGTACTGGATCCACTGGAAGGCATTGCACATGGAGTAGCAGCTGAACACCAGGACGACTGCCCACCGGCGCTTGCTCACCTTGATCATGAACTCTCTGTCCAAGATTCTGAATAGGGTGTAGCCACGGGCTTCCGCCTCGAGTGGGGACCTCTGAGAAGGGGTGCCATCATGCTCCTGTTGGTTCAGATCTTCATCCTCCATGACTCCAACCTGTACCGGAGCCCTGAGCATGTGCTAGGGACTCCAGCAGTCTTAAGAGACAGCGCTTTGACCGGTTCTCTGAAGCCCTCAGGCCACTTGCCCCGCCTGTTGCAGAGTTCCAGAATAAAGGGAGGCCTGAGCCTACCGAAGAGCCCAGAGTGGGGCTCCCTGTGCTCCCCTCCCAGCGACTGCTCCCACTTGGCCTTTATGTCTCTGTCCCTGACTGCTATGCCCTAGGCTGGTGGAAAATGCCTCGAGCCAGTCCTGGCAACCTCCCAAGGCTTTCTAGCCAGTTCAGCCCATCAAAAACAGTTATCTCCTTGCACAAGAACTTTACAGGACTGTGATAGCTCTGGGGCGGGGACTGGGGCCTGGCTCCACCTCACTCCCCCACCCTAATTCCCAACCCTGTTTGCTAGACTTTCAGTTTAAAGATAAATTTGTAAATTTCCCAGGCTGGTTGTGCTCTTGGGATAAAGTGAGTTATAGAAAACTTGTCTCCTATTTGCTTTCCCCCAGTCCTGGTCTTTTGTTAGGGAACTCAGATTTGCAGCTAATTGGCAGGGTTCTTCTTTCCTTTGGATTCCTGGGGCCTCCTACACGTGGGGACCTGAGTGGGAGGGGAGAGGGGAGTTCTCAGATGCTGAAGACGCAGTGTCAGTTGAGTGAACTGCCTAGCACAGCACACACTGTTAAGTGGGCTCTGCAGCCAGCTAGCCCTAGACTGCCCCCTGCTGGTCTGCAGCCAGGTAAAACCTCAAGTCAAAGCCTAGAACACACATTTATTTCAGCCCAGAGGGGAGATTAGAGGCCAGATCCTCCCTGGTTTCAAACACCAGCCCAGCTGCTCCTAGGTGTGTTCTGTAAACTAAGATTCTCCACATCTCTGTGTCTCAGTGTTTTGGAAAATCTGTGAAACAGGGATGATGAGATAATGGTACCTACCTCACAGTATTGTTTGGAGGCTTGAGTGGGTTAAGATTTGAAAGCACTTGGAAAATTCCTGGCGGGTAGTAAACATTCCAGGAGTGTCAGGTATCCTAACAATTAAAAACACACAACTGTTTGAGGTGTGCTAAATCTGTCTAGTGTATTCGCTCATTTAAGCATCACAAGAACTCTGTGATGGAAGTGCTTTCACTAGTGTGCAGTTTTTAGATTCGAAACCTGAGACACAAAGAAGGGAAGTAACTTCTTACTTGAGGTCTCAGCTGATGCAAAGAGAGGTGTAATTCTCCTGCAAGTGTGTATCCATTGTGATACATGCCAGCTACTCAGGCACAGTCTGGGGACAGCCGTGTTGGCATCCCCTTGGGTTTATTACAAAGGCAGGAGCCCAGCTTCACCCCAACCTACTGAATCAGCGGCTGCATTTTGAAAGACCTCTAGGTGATTTATTTGTTAGCATATTAAAGTTCAAGTGCCACTGGGTGCTGTGCTTTCTTGTGTTCTTTAATTTTCACAGCAAAAAAGGAAGAATTTAAGGCTCTGCGGATGTGGTTCTAAACTTGTTCTGCACATTAAAATCACATGGGGAACTCCACATTCCCAAAGCCTCTGCCACACTCCAGATCAGGTCTCTGAGAGTGGATCCAGCCTTGGCATGTTTAAAGTTGCAGCCAGGTTTGAGCACCCTTGTGGTTTGAGAGCCACTGGTTTCCAGGAGTGGGAACACTGATTGAAGGCATCCAATTTTTCGGTAAAAATCATGAAGTCTTGGATTATAGTAGAGTGTCTGAAGAGGGAACTCATACCATATAAGAACTTCTACATTAATTTCCCATCCCCTGTCTCAATATTCCTATGTTTTCCCAATCTTCTCCAGGGAGCATGGAACTTCCTTTCTCGGGAAACTCTCTGAGAGGTCTCATTGTTTCTTTCCCTAGGTTATCATGGTTCTTTACTAAAACCTTGCAGATACATTCTTAACTTCATTTTACAGATCTGGAAACTGAGGCCCAGAGAGTCAGAGGGTGTTATCAGAGCCCCACAGCTGACTGGCATCAGAACAAGCAGACCGGTTTCCAGAGTCCCTTTCCACAAGTCTCTCCTAAGTGCTTCTCTGGGGCAATGCTTCAGACAATTCCCAAGTATCTAACCTGGGATTCAAGGGGTATTTGGAGTTGCCTTTTGTGTGGAGGGAGACAGATCTACTGTGAGCCTTGGACTTAGTGTACTCAGGGTTCGTTCTACACTATGGGCTTTGGGATCCTGGGCAAGTTATTTTACCTCTTTAGTCTTCAATTTATGAATATGTGAAATGAAGATTAAAACTACAGTGTCATAGGGTTGCTGTGAGAATTATTAATAATTAAGATAATGTGTCAATTGTTTTCAAAAACAATATTCTGACAGCCACCAAGTACTGTAGTACTATCTCTTGGCTGATTCCCACCAGGGAGAGGAAAGGTATACAAACGTGGAGTAGATTTACATTGAGAGAAATATTTTGTATTCAGGGAAGAAACACTCATTGAGCAGCTTACTATATGTTCTATTCATCAGCATGTTCTGTCTATAGACATCAATCAGTATACACTGAAGCTGAAGGAAAAGTACATTTTAGTGGTTGCTTTTTAAAGGGATTCTGCTTCCTGGTTCTATTCCAATTGACTCCCCCAGGGAGCTAGAGAGAACCCCTGCCTTTGAGTTCAAGTCTTCCTGGTTCTGCGCAGAAAGGTTAGAGGGTCTCCCCTGGAGGCCAGCACTACCACTGGCATTAGGAGCTGATCCTGAAGTCCAAAGCTGGTGGTACTTTTTCATTTTGTCTTAGTTTTCCTTTGGTTACGTATCAAAGGCAAAGATGAGCCGGACTTAACGGTCAAAACAGATAGAGATGAGAAAGGAAGACACCATTTGGCTGGGGGTGTTGAGGGAGGTAGGCCCTCCCCAATCCCTCCACCCCAAAAACACATGTGGGGGTGGGCAGTCTCAGTCTTACCTCTCCCACCTCCCACAGCACCAAACAAAGGCCTCCAGCCCCAGGGGCTGCTCCCACCGCAACCTGGGCTGTACATGCAGCGGTTTCCAGCAGTCCCAGGGTCAGGGGGTGTGGCACCCTTTTGGATCGCTTACCACCACCTCCGTGGGGGCTGTAGAGTGACAGCATGGAGGACGTCAAGGGCAGGCTAAATCGCTAACGAATCAGGTGAGGCCCTCGGTGAACCTCCCTAAAAAGTACTGACACGTGGAGTTTGTATAAATGCTGCCCTTACGCATCCTGCATGTGCCGTTTCCATGTGCAATACTGCGCTAGCGACACCCTGTCTGCCTCAGCGTCCGCGCTTCCCACGTATTCCAGCTGGAAACTCTGCTGCATGTCTCTGTTCAGCCTGGGACCCTGAGTGAGGGAAACTCCACTGACATGCCTGTCTCAATATCTGTGTGTAGAGTGGGCTGAATTTCTTATCACTACAGAATTTTGAAAACTGAAATGAAGAGGAGAGCCAATCAGTTTACACAGAGAGAACAGGTTCTTAAAACATTTTCAAGAAAACAGATGCAGAGTGTCATCAGGTTGTTGTCAAGCCTGGAACCTGGAGGTCAGTAGAACAATGTTTTCTGAAGGAGAATCATTTCCTGCCTAGACTCCTACACGGAGACCACCGAAGGGGAAAAAAAAAAAAAAACTACTAGAAAAGAACCAAACACTTTCACACATGTAAAGTTTTTAAAGGCACTTCCTTCTCCTCTCAAGAAGCTGCTAAAGGATGTGCTTCACCAAAACGAGGGAGGAGACCGAGAGAGAGTAAGATGTAAGATCGAAGAAGCCAGGATGCCAACCCCAGGAAAGGAAAGGGGACTCACCAAGATGACAGCAAAGGAACATCCCAGGGACAGCTATAGGCCAGGCAGAGAAACCGCCCCGTTCAGACTGAAGCCAATCAAAGACTCCAGGAAAGGTTGGTCGAGATGACCCTGAGAAGACTGTGTTTTGGAATATTGAAAGAGGTTTACAGACTGGGAGCGAATTAGGGATGGGACTCGTGATCAGTACCACAAATATAGCTAAATAAATGGGGAGGGGAGGCAATCTTATTCCAGTGAAATATAAAAAACTATGGAGGAAAAGGGAACAAAGTCATGATTACCTTAGGAGACTCAGTTGTGAACAACGTGAGCACAGTCATGATACTATGAACACTGAACTTGAAATGATCAAATTTGACCAAAATGATCAAAGTGTATCAGGAGGATGGGGGAACAGGAAGTGGGTACATGCATGTGGTGGAGATGAGGGTGGGGTGAGCAGAGCTGAATCCTTGACTGCCATATTGGAAAGTCAGCAGATAATGCCTAACATGGATAAAATCAGGAAGTATCTGTATACCCATGTTAATTAGAGTGAGGAAGGTAAATATCAAAGAATCATCTGCTAATGGCTGAAATAGTTGCTTCAGAGGACCAGGAAAGCAAGGTAGGGAATGATATGTTTGATAGATGATAATTTGAGTTTTTTAAACTATGCAAAACTTTGGTTTAAAAAAAACCTCAAAATTTAAACATAGATCAATAATAGAGATTGAGCTGCTTCTCTGAGGCCCACAGGTGATGTCCAGGGGTGAGGTCAATTCCATCCTGGACTTTATAATGTTGGAGCTAAAATGAACACCAGGTCTCCTACCCTGGAGCCGCAGGGAAGCCTCTTCAGTTGAGCTGTGTCCTCCAAAGCTGTGCTGGGTGCCTCCTCAGAAAAGCAGGTGTGTGTTCAGAGGCCCTGGTACCTGCACTCGAGTCTTCACCCTTCTCTGGCCTTCCGTCTGCTTCTAGTGGCTTTCAGGCTTGTAGCCTCTCTGGGGGTCTGATGCCTTCTATAATATTTGTGACTCACCTGCTGCCCCAGCATCCAAAGGCCGACCCAGGTCTGCTTCTCCCCTGAATCCTTGTGTCAGTGAGTAGCTCTGCCAGCTCGCAGTCAGCCAAACCCAAGCCCTGAGAGGCACCATCACTGTGTCCACGGGGTGCAGACCTCCTCACCTTCTTACTTCAGATTCTCATGGCTTCTCACCTTGATTCTGTGACGCCATCTTCATCGTTCTTACATGTCTTGTTCACATTATTCAGTTCCACAGGGCATTTCCCTTCCGTCTCAGGCTGTGCCCTGCCTTGAACACTCCAGTAGCCACCCCTCACTTCCAGAGGGTTCTCACTTCCTGACTTGGTGCACAGGAGGTTGTGATGTCGCCCTGGCCACCGCTCCCACCACTGCTCACTCCCACCTTTCCCTCCACGTGCTGGATCCACCTGCACCTCCCAGGCAGCACTAGGAACACATCCTGCCTAGCGTGTGCCATGCTTCACTGCAGGACAAGCATCACATCCTCCAGGAAGCCTTCCTTAGCGCCCAAGTCTGAGTCAGAGTTCACCTGCTCACCTTTCTGGTAGCTCCTTTCTAATGGTAGCATGAACGCTTGTTTTCCTCTTTAAGTCCTCTATTTTCCATGGGTTCTTTGAGGTTATGAGTCATTCCTTTCATAGTCAATCCTTAACCTCTAAGCCTGCTAACTGGCCCCAGAAGGGACATGAAGGTGTAACTGAAGTGACTTCCGAGAGGCAGTTCCTGAGTGTGCCTCTCCAGGGACCTCAACATGAATGAAAGCGTGTCCAGCTATTACCCAGCCCAAGCTTGCTCTGCTCGCCACACGACAGGGCAGTAAATGGGAGATGAGTTGCTGGGGACAATGAATAATGACTTTAATCAGGAAGCTAGCAGACCAAGAATTTGACAGACTACTGTCTCAAGAAACCTATCTTCCCTCAGTCTGAAATGGTCTCCTTTTATACTTACAACTATCCGCAACAGAGGAAGTGAGCAGCCACTGTGATGGCAACCGATGGCTGAGAGGGACCTCTGTCAGTCTCTGGCTAACATGCCTGTCCCACCCCTATTACAATTCCAATGTATCAATCTAGATACAATCTAGTGGGAATAAGGGGTGATAATCTTTCTAGCCACTTCCTGCTAAACAGAGATGATGAGGCCAGGTTGTGAAATGGAATTGATCAGCTTTGGGCTAGGAATATTTAAAAATTTTAGTAAATAATACATTTCTCTTCCTTTAAATACAACTATTTGAACCTGATGAAATTTCTTCTACAAGGAAATTTTAATCTCAACACTTGTCTTTTTTGAAGAGCAACCTTAAGGCTTCTAAGGGCTCACAAACCTCTTGCCCTCTAGGCCTCTCAGGAGTTGGGTCATTTTCTGATGACAGTGGGGCTGCTTTGACCTGAATGTGACATTTCCATGGCTTTACTCCAGCTAACTTGACAGATGACTGCATGGTAATTAAAACCAGGGGCTTCCCTGGTGGCTCAGAGCTAAAGAATCTGCGTGCCAAGCAGGAGACCTGGGTTCAATCCCTGGAGAAGGAAATGGCAACCCAACCCAGTATTCTTGCCTGGACAATTCCATGCACAGAGGAGCCTGGTGGGCTGCAGTCCACGGGGCTGCAAAGAGTGGGACATGACTGAGTGACTAAAAATTTCACTATTATGTGTACAGCTTCTATAATCAAATTGTCCACATATTGGAGGAAGAGTCCTTCATCCAATTTGAAGTTTCTAAGGTCCCTAGCCAACACTAACATTTCCCAAAAAGGTAAGGGGAATTTTTTTCCACTGTACCACATGCAGCATGTGGGATCTTAGTTCCCCAACCAGGGATAGAACCTGTGACCCCTGCAGTGCAGTAGAGGCATGGAGTCTTAACCACGGACCATTAGGGAAGCCTCCAAGGTAGAGCAATTCTTAAATCCTTGAGGCAGGACTGTCCAACTATACTGTTGGACTATCTGTTCTTGTGGGCTATCATTCAAAAACAAACAGCTGCTATGATTCTTCTGTGATAGGGGTGCAGAAAAAAAGCATCTTTCAAGTCCAGAACTGACAACCAGCTTTAATTCTCCTAGAATAGTTGAAAGCAGAGTGGATAGTTGTAAGTAGCTACCACAGGTGCAAATCTTAGACTATTTCATTACTAGCCCTCAAGTCTTAGACAAAGCAATACTCCACTGAGTTTGACTTTTTGACTGGGAAGATAGGGGTGTTATATGGGGACAGACAAAGTGTAATCAGTCCTGTTTTCAAAAACCTTAGAGAATTGGCTGAATTCCCTTGTGGGTTTCTTGCTTAAGGGGGTATTAGGTGTCCCAGGATCCCTTTTGAATGGGGTTTGTATTAGCCTTGTGTTTTTGCCCTATCCTGGAGTGCCATCTGGAGAAGGCAATGGCACCCCACTCCAGTACTCTTACCTGGAAAACCCCATGGATGGAGGAGCCTGGTAGGCTGCAGTCCATGGGGTCGCTAAGTCGGACACGACTGAGCAAATTCACTTTCACTTTTCACTTCCATGCATTGGAGAAGGAAATGGCAACCCACTCCAGTGTTCTTGCCTGGAGAATCCCAGGGACCGGGGAGCCTGGTGGGCTGCCGTCTATGGGGTCGCACAGAGTTGGACACGACTGAAGCGACTTAGCAGCAGCAGCAGCAGGGGTGCCATCAGCCTGCACTCCCAGCCTTACCTTTCTGTAGGCCTGGGAGGAGAGGTGCTGGGAGACGAGAGTTCTGACTCCTTTTCTGGGATGTCCATGAATGCCATGTAGGCGTACAACATGCTCTGGTGGGACCCTTGAGAGGGTAACAGGCAAAAAGGCCAGGGGTCTCCAAACAGAGGAAATAGCCTGCAAGTGTCAGACATTTTTCTCTCTCTTAAGTGGCAGGAAGAAACAAACTAGCGATATTTTTTCCTTCTCTACACAAATTTAAAAAGAGTTTTCTCTTAAAATACTGTGTTGCCATAATGACACCTGGTTTCACCTGAAGTTAAGTATTCTCAAACCTCAGTTCAGTTCAGTTCAGTTGCTCAGTCGTGTCTGATTCTTTGCAACCCCATGAATCGCAGCACCCCAGGCCTCCCTGTCCATCACCAACTCCTGAAGTTCACCCAGACTCACGTCCATTGAGTCAGTGATGCCATCCAGCCATCTCATCCTCTGTCATCCCGTTCTCCTCCTGCCCCAATCCTTCCCAGCATCAGAGTCTTTTCCAATGAGTCAACTCTTCGCATGAGGTGGCCAAAGTACTGGAGTTTCAGCTTTAGCATCATTCCTTCCAAAGAAATCCTACGGCTGATCTCCTTCAGAATGGACTGGTTGGATCTCCTTGCAGTCCAAGGGACTCTCAAGAGTCTTCTCCAACACCACAGTTCAAAAGCATCAGTTCTTCGGCGCTCAGCCTTCTTCACAGTCCAACTCTCACATCCATACATGACCACAGGAAAAACCATAGCCTTGACTAGACGGACCTTTGTTGGCAAAGTAATGTCTCTGCTTTTGAATATGCTATCTAGGTTGGTCATAACTTTCCTTCCAAGGAGTAAGTGTCTTTTAATTTCATGGCTGCAATCACCATCTGCAGTGATTTTGGAGCCCCAAAAAATAAAGTCTGACACTGTTTCCACTGTTTCCCCATCTCTTTCCCATGAAGTGATGGGACTGGATGCCATTCTCAAACCTAGAGATAACCAATGCCTTTTTCTTATGCAAATGTTTGTCTTAAGCTATGCTAATACGCTAAAGCATAGGCGGCTGCGACTGGTGCTAAAGTGCAGGCCGAGAGGACCTACCCCACGTCCGAGGTCAGGGGGGTCAGCCGAGAGGAGATACCCAGCATCCAAGGTCAGGGCCGGTGACGAGAGGAGTTACCACACGTCCGAGGTCAGGGGTGGCGGGCGGGAGGAGCTACCCCACACCCTTAAGCCTGAGGCCAGGGCCAGCAGCTGGGAGGAGCAACCCCTTGCCCGAGACCAGGGGCGGTGGCCGGGAGGACCAACCACACACCCTGGCTGCATGGGCACAGGACGGCCTAGAGGAGCTATCCCACGTTGAAGGTCAGGAAGGGCGGCGGTGAGGAGATACCCCTCATTCAAGGTAAGGAGCATTGGCTGCCCTTTGCTGGAGCAGCCGTGAAGAGATACCCCATGCCCAAGGTAAGAGAAACCCAAGTAAGATGGTAGGTGTTGCAAGAGGGCATCAGAGGGCACACACACTGAAACCATACTCACAGAAAACTAGTCAATCTAATCACATTAGGACCACATCCTTGTCTAACTCAGTGAAACTAAGCCATGCCCGTGGGGCGACCCAAGATGGGTGGGTCATGGTGGAGAGATCTGACAGAATGTGGTCCACTGGAGAAGGGAATGGCAAACCACTTCAGTATTCTTGCCTTGAGAACCCCTTGAACAGTATGAAAAGGCAAAATGATAGGATACTGAAAGAGAAACTCCCCAGGTCAGTAGGTGCTACTGGAGATCAGTGGAGAAATAACTCCAGAAAGAATGAAGGGATAGAGCCAAAGCAAAAAGAATACCCAGCTGTGGATGTGACTGGTGATAGAAGCAAGGTCCAATGCTGTAAAGAGCAATATTGCATAGGAACCTGGAATGTCAGGTCCATGAATCAAGGCAAATTGGAAGTGGTCAAACAAGAGATGGCAAGAGTGAATGTCGACATTCTAGGAATCAGCGAACTGAAATGGACTGGAATGGGTGAATTTAACTCAGATAACCATTTTATCTACTACTGCGGGCAGGAATCCCTCAGAAGAAATGGAGTAGCCATCATGGTCAACAAAAGAGTTTGAAATGCAGTACTTGGATACAATCTCAAAAACGACACAAGGATCTCTGTTCGTTTCCAAGGCAAACCATTCAAAATCACAGTAATCCAAGTCTATGCCCCAACTAGTAACACTGAAGAAGCTGGAGTTCAACGGTTCTATGAAGACCTCCAAGACCTTTTAGAACTAACACCCAAAAAAAAGATGTCCCTTACATTATAGGGGACTGGAATGCAAAAGTAGGAAGTGAAGAAACATCTGGAGTAACAGGCAAATTTGGCCTTGGAATACGGAATGAAGCAGGGCAAAGACTAATAGAGTTTTGCCGAGAAAATGCGCTGGTCAAAGCAAACACCCTCTTCTAACAACACAAGAGAAGACTCTACACATGGACATCACCAGATGGTCAACACCAAAATCAGATTGATTATATTCTTTGTAGCCAAAGATGGAGAAGTTCTATACAGTCAACAAAAACAAGACCGGGAGCTGACAGTGGCTCAGACCATGAACTCCTCATTGCCAAATTCAGACTGAAACTAAGAAAGTAGGGAAAACCACTAGACTATTCAGGTATGACCTAAATCAAATCCCTTCTGATTATACAGTGGAAGTGAGAAATAGATTTAAGGGCCTAGATCTGATAGCTAGAGTGCCTGATGAGCTATGGAATGAGGTTCATGACATTGTACAGGAGACAGGGATCAAGACCTTCCCCGTGGAAAAGAAATGCAGAAAAGCAAAATGGCTGTCTGGGGAGGCCTTACAAATATCTGTGAAAAGAAGAGAAGCGAAAAGCAAAGGAGAAAAGGAAAGATATAGGCATCTGAATGCAGAGTTCCAAAGAATAGCAAGAAGAGATAAGAAAGCCTTCTTCAGCGATCAATGCAAAGAAGTAGAGGAAAACAACAGAATGGGAAAGACTAGGGATCTCTTCAAGAAAATCAGAGATACCAAAGGAACATTTCATGCAAAGACGGGCTCAATAAAGGACAGAAATGGTATGGACCTAACAGAAGCAGAAGATATTAAGAAGAGATGGCAAGAATACACAGAAGAACTGTACAAAAAAGATCTTCATGACCCCGATAATCACACCCCGATGGTGTGATCACTGATCTAGAGCCAGACATCCTGGAATGTGAAGTCAAGTGGGCCTTAGAAAGCATCACTACGAACAAAGCTAGTGGAGGTGATGGAATTCCAGTTGAGCTCTTTCAAATCCTGAAAGATGATGCTGTGAAAGTGCTGCACTCAATATGCCAGCAAATTTGGAAAACTCAGCAGTGGCCACAGGACTGGAAAAGGTCACTTTTCATTCCAATCCCAAAGAAAGGCAATGCCAAAGAATGCTCAAACTACTGCACAATTGCACTCATCTCACACGCTAGTAAAGTATGCTTAAAATTCTCCAAGCCAGGCTTCAGCAATATGTGAACCGTGAACTTCCTGACGTTCAAGCTGGTTTTAGAAAAGGCAGAGGAACCAAAGATCAAATTGTCAACATCCGCTGGATCATGGAAAAAGCAAGAGAGTTCCAGAAAAACATCTATTTCTGCTTTATTGACTATGCCAAAGCCTTTGACTGTGTGGATCACAATAACCTGTGAAAAATTCTGAAAGAGCTGGGAATACCAGACCACCTGATCTGCCTCTTGAGAAATTTGTATGCAGGTCAGGAAGCAACACTTAGAACTGGACATGGAACAACAGACTGGTTCCAAATAGGAAAAGGAGTACGTCAAGGCTGTATATTGTCACCCTGGTTATTTAAATTATATGCAGAGTACATCATGAGAAACGCTGGACTGGAAGAAACACAAGCTGGAATCAAGATTGCCGGGAGAAATATCAATAACCTCAGATATGCAGATGACACCACCCTTATGGCAGAAAGTGAAGAGGAACTAAAAAGCCTCTTGATGAAGGTGAAAGTGGAGAGTGAAAAAGTTGGCTTAAAGCTCAACATTCAGAAAACGAAGATCATGGCATCTGGCCCCATCACTTCATGGGAAAGAGATGGGGAAACAGTGGAAACAGTGTCAGACTTTATTTTTCTGGGCTCCAAAATCACTGCAGATGGTGATTGCAGCCATGAAATTAAAAGACACTTACTCCTTGGAAGGAAAGTTATGACCAACCTAGATAGCATATTCAAGAGCAGAGACATTACTTTGCCAACAAAGGTCCGTCTAGTCAAGGCTATGGTTTTTCCTGTGGTCATGTATGGATGTGAGAGTTGGACTGTGAAGAAGGCTGAGCGCCGAAGAACTGATGCTTTTGAACTGTGGTGTTGGAGAAGACTCTTGAGAGTCCCTTGGACTGCAAGGAGATCCAACCAGTCCATTCTGAAGGAGATCAGCCATAGGATTTCTTTGGAAGGAATGATGCTAAAGCTGAAACTCCAGTACTTTGGCCACCTCATGTGAAGAGTTGACTCATTGGAAAAGACTCTGATGCTGGGACGGATTGGGGGCAAGAGGAGAAGGGGATGACAGAGGATGAGATGGCTGGATGGCATCACTGACTCGATGGACGTGAGTTTGAGTGAACCCTGGGAGTTGGTGATGGACAGGGAGGCCTGCCATGCTTCGATTCATGGGGTCACAGAGTCATACACGACTGAGCGACTGATCTGATCTGATAGTCCTACTGCCCAGAGATAACCTAGTAACATTTTAGTCATTTCCCAGTGTTTTCTATGGATGTGCTTATGCCATCGAGTTTTTTATCTTTTTGGCCATACCACCCAGCATGCAAACTTCCCTGACTGGGGATAGAACCATGCCCCCTGCAGTGGAAGCACAGAATCTTAACCATTGAACTGCCCGGGCAGCCCTCTCTTGGGGCTTTCTACCCTGCTTGTTTCCGTAGGAGAGTCTGACAGCCTTTCCACACCACTGCCCCCCATCCCCACGTCTCCATTTCCTCCTGTTTACTACTTAGGTGGTCACATTTCCCTGTCTCGCAGGCAGATCCTTGTCCCCGTGGGCCAGGTTTGTTAACCAGCGGGCGGTGAGGGCTCAGTCCTGTGCGTGTGGACTGTGGGAAGCAGTGTGAGTCGGGCCAGGAGGCCAGTGGTTGCAGGCTCACGGTGCTGTCCTGGATGCGCCCTGTGTCCGCACCTCCCTCGCACCTGGGGCGCCGGGTGGGATGGGGGTCAGAGGCACACGGGGCTGGTCCCAGGGGAGTCAGGGCTGTCAGAGGGCATCCTGAAGGAGCCGTCATTTCCCCACCGAGGTGGTGGGTGTGAGTGGGACCTGCAGACAGTCCCAGGACTTCAGTCTCAGCGCCAGGGGACGACAGGGCAGGGAGCACATTGGGCCAGAGCTGCGCTTTCTGATCAGTGAGGTGGGTCATTGGCAGAAAGAGCCAGAACTTCTGGCTGGGGGCTCATGAGTCACCTTTAGGAAGACAATCTGCATCTTCTTCCAGTTGGTAGTTCTCCACCATAAGAGACATAAGCCTTGTTTGGTTGTGATTTCAAGGTGATGGCACTGGAGGAGGCAAGTGTGTGTGCATGAGTGTGTCAAAGAGAGGAGATGGACTGAACAGTTGAAATCGGCTGCTGGCTCCTGAACGAGGGTGTTTTGGGGTTCGGGCTGAGATTATCAGCCAAAAAGGTAGCAAGATAGACAATTGGCAGCTGGATCTACTGCTGTAGCCTCCGGAGGGGCTGGCCTTAGAATGTTCTGGGAAAGAAAGTTTTTCCTCCTGCTGACGTGGCCTGCATGTGCTCTGCCAGCCTCAATGGCCAGAGCTGTGTGGGGCTCAGCCTGTGCTCAAGACCTTGTTGGGAACAAGATGAGTCCCCGAGGGAAGAAGCAAAGTATTCCTAAAACAGCAGACAAATGCCCAAGTTGGCAGTTAGTACTTAGGGACCTCAGAGCATAATCTTCAGAGCATATTAATCCCACCCAGCTAATAAGTGTGACCCTGAAGAACTTCTAATTCTGAGCCATTGTCCCGCAAGAAATCTGATGACAAATAGACCCAAGTCTTTTCTTCTATGGGGATGCTATATTAATATATACATACTTTGAGACATAACGCATCCTGTCATTGTAACAGTTCACTGTGCGTCTGTTCCACACACATAGTAACCATGTTCCTCACCTGCGCGCTGCCCCTGACTTGGGGTAGTCAGCACTCCTGAGGAGGGGGCAGACCTGGCCCTTCCACAGCTACGTGGGGGTCCATCCAGGTGGGGCGAGGCTGTCAGAAGGGGAGGAGGGTGACCGAAGCTCAGTGGCACTCACAGTGAGATGGTCCCTGGAGGCTGTGGTGTCCCAGAAGGCTGACCTTTTGCTCCTCCTTTGCTCCTGTTGTGATGGTGTGTGTGTCTGGGGAGCACAGTGCGTGACCAGAGCCCCTGTCCTCGTCCTTGTTCAGTCGGGGATGCTGAGTGCCTGGGACCTGCGTCTTCCCCCCGGATTCCAGGTGTACGGGCAGGCAGATACTCAGCAGGGTGGAGTGCCTAACTCCTCACCCCAAGGGCTGTCCCCTTGTCTGTCTTGTAGAAACCCCAGGAGGGGGAGGGGGAGGAGGACAGCAAGAGCAGCAAAGCCCCCACCACTGTCCAGAAGGAGCATTTCTGAGAGAGGGCAGAGGAGCGACTCGGGGGACTCAGACCGCCCCCCACCTCTCCAGCCAGCACAGTTCTGCCTGCCAGCCCCACGGCCTTCACCCGAGCAGCTTCTGGGGGAACTGGGAGGAACATCTGTGTCTTGGAGGACAGGACTCTGCCTCCTGGAAGCCACTCCAGAACTTGTCCTGTCTCCGTGGGGGAGATGCCCTTTCCACCACATAGGTTGGGGCCCCGCCCTTCCCCTGCAGGTTCTGGGAGCTGGCGGGGTGGGAGGGCGCAGAGAGAATC
This sequence comes from Bos grunniens, assembly GCF_055505025.1. NCBI lineage: Eukaryota > Metazoa > Chordata > Mammalia > Artiodactyla > Bovidae > Bos > Bos grunniens. The sequence goes on from NC_141174.1 coordinate 16,414,704, forward strand.
CTGGAGTCAGTCCTGGCTGCTGCCTCACCTTCCTGATCCAGCCTCTCTCTAGAGTGATGTTTTCCAGAGGAAGGGCGAGCCCAGCCCACTGTCTGTGTGCTTCCCTGCAAACTCACCTGGATCATTGCCCCCGAGAACTCCAAGGGTCTCCTGAGAGATGAAAGGGCAGAAGGAATGGGGGGCCTTGATGGGCCTTGGGTCTGCTGGGTTAGATGACCTCGTCCACCTCTGGTGGGGACAGTGTTTGCAGCCTCTCCTCATCCTTCTTCCAGCAACAATCCTTTCTCAGACACCCTGTATTTAAAGGGACTCCTTTCAACTAGCCCAAGCTGACCTCTCCTGCCTTGCCTGCATCTGGCTCTACTCAAGGCCTGGGGAGAATCGCCTCAGAATAAGACGTTTCCGCCAGTTCTCCTGTGCCCTGGGCTCTGTAATCAAGACGCCTGTGCTGTTCTGTTGTGCCCACTGCCTTGGCCACAGCACCTTGGAGTGGCCTGCGTGGCAGTGGTGCTTGGGCCAGGACCCAAGGTGAGCCCGCGGTGTCTGTGTGTGTGTGCACAGATACTCTGCACATAAGAGAAGCCAAACTTCTGGCAGGAGGACCGAGTTAGGGGTGGGAGGGAAGTGGACAGTGACGGTTTTCTACATTGTGATGAGGCCCAAGTGTTTACTCTTCAGTCCCTTACAATGCATAAACAAAATGCTTACTGAAGCCATTTTTCAATTTTACAAACATAATCAGTTATTTTCTAGTTGTTAATATCAAATGTTTCAAGGCAGCAATAGATTCTCCTTATGGTCTGCCCTGTCATTTGTTGGAGCAGAGATGGCTTTGGGGGTGGGAATGGGAAGGAGGGGTGGGGGCTCCACAGCATGAGAGGTGGTCCCCTGCTGCATAGACGTTGCCATTGACTGGGTTATTTTTAAGATGAGGCTGCAGGGGTTACACCTGGCCTATTTGGGGACTGCAACTCGGTGCCTAACACGGGACTGGGACTGCTTTCCACACAGCGTCCACACGAGGACAGTGTGCCTGCTGCCAAGTGTGACAGCGTCACCCGAGTGTGTCTGCTGCCAAGAGCCCACTGTGGTTTCTGGCTGTAACTCCCAGGGTGGCTGGCATGTCTGTTCTACAAGCACAGCAGTCATGCAGCAGACTGTCTGGGCCGGAATCCAGTTTTGTTTTCTGCAGTTCTGGATTGTTCCCCTTCTGTCCCTCTTCCCTTCGTAATGCATTCACCTTATGTGCATTACAGGAATGGGCTGCAGTCATCACTTTCCTGGACATTTCTTCTCTAGTGAGCTGACTGCATCTGGGGCACTCTGGCTCCCTCTCTGTCAGCAATCCTTAGGCAGACAAACAACGTTAGGATTCCACTTTAAATCACCTGGGAAGGGAGCCAAGCCTGGGCTGTTTGAGAACCCTAATAGCCAGAGTAGCTGCCAAATACTCTGTATCATTTCTGTAGATCCTCTGGGATCTTGCCTTTATTTATTTGGAATCACATTTCCTTGAGGCATACCTAGAAGACCCATATCGTCTTGTGCTTTCATTCATTCCTTTCTAATCTGGGCTCCCTGCAGGCCTCCATCCGAACATTAACTCTCTGTAAGATCACTGCTTTTCTTACTGCCTCCTACAACAGCTGGTAAGGGAAAGATAGTTTGTACCACGGAGCTCTTTTTCTAGGTGGGGACACGAGGCCTGGAATTGCTACAACCGCTTTTGGTACCATGAACGAAGCCAGCCTGGGAATGAAGCCAACACAGGAGGGCAGAGTCAAAAGAACTCCAGAGAAATGCAACTGAGTCCTGATCAAACCATTCCTGAAGCCTATTATCCTCTTTCCAGTTTTGTCAGCCAATGTTATCTTTATGGCTTCAGCTAGTTTAAGGAAGATTTTGTTCCTTTCACCTAAAGAGCCTTAACTGGTTGGGAATGCCCTTCACAAGCCCCCTGCTCCCTTTCCAACTCCTCCCTTTCACTTAGGAACGTCACCATTCTGTAGTTTAGTGACCTTAGTCCTTGAACAGACTAAGTGCTGCTAGGTCTGCCCTAGACACTGCCTCACATATGAAGACATATGACCTCTGTGATTCAACTCAGATCCTACCTCCTCAGATAGGCTTTTCCCAGTGATCTGAGTTCTGTACCTCCCTCCTCGTCCGAATCACGGTACCTGGTTTTCTAGAGTCTTAGCACTGTCTGGGGTTTTCTTTCAGGTGTGGGCTTGTTGACAGTCTGTTTCTTGACCCCAGGGACATTGCCTGGGTCATTCATTTTCCCTTCCCAAGTCTCTGGCATGGAGTAAGTGTTCAATAAACACTCGCTGAAGTGGCGAATGGGTTCTCACATCTATACACAGTGTGTGAGGGTCCAGCCACTGTGGAGGTGCTCAGGGCTGTATTTGGACGGCAGCCGTCTGCTCCAATGCCTTGTCCTTGGGCTCCACTGTTCTTTTCATGCTCATACAGCTGTTTCCTGTATGTTGTCTGATTATGCTTTCTCAAGAACCTGTTTCTTCTTTGCGAAGGAAACTAGAGAGGGTTCTGGCTGTTCAGTTGTGTGCTCAGAATTTGGAAGGTGGGGATAGAGGAGGATTTGACTTCATGAGAAATGAACAAGAGACTAAAGGCAGCCAGGTTTACCTGGGTCTTGTGCTGTCCTACTCATTATGGTGTATTTGATCTGCAGAAAGCTTGGATCTTCCTCTGCTGAGCCTCAGAGGAGGGCAGGGGCACTCTGGGCTTAGGGGAGGCCACAGTACCAGGACAGATCAGAGCAGAAGCCTTCTCTATTTATCACAAATCTCGTTACACAAATGTAGCTGACTGGAGAGTCTAAAAATAACCTAGACCTTTCCAACCCTGATCCACCTGTAGGTGCAAGGACAGGGGCCATGCTCACTGGCCGGGGAGCCTTTCTTAGAAGAACTGCTTGTACTACAGATGGTTCAGAGTCTTGAGTCCTGCTGCAGAGAGAAGCCCAACCTGGGTGGACAACCCCTCAAGGCAGCCCTTGGTGGTAATGCTCTGGGCAAGGCAGCAGCTTCATGTTTCACCGTTTGTGTATTCCCACCACACAAGTCAAGAGGACAGTTAAAAATAAAAGCAAAAAGCAGAAGGCTGGAAAAGTGGTCCTGGAAGGGGCTCTGTGTGGGAGAAGGGCACACAGTGGACTTTGGATATCCTTGCAGTTTCTTGATTTGGATGGAGGTACAGAGCACTCATTCTAAAATGATTCTTTACATACATTTAAATGGCACTAACTTTCTGTATGCATGTAATATCTTAAAAGTTTTTTAATTAAAGGAAAAAAAAACCCAAATGTGAAAGGCTATAAGTGGATGATGGAGCAGAAATGAAACTGAAGAGCATAGAGAAGGAAGAGGCGAGCAAAGGCGGGAGATGACATCTTGGACATGGGGATGTTGGCCTCAGTTTCTCTTCTGTCTGGATCCTGGTTCTGCTTCTAGGTGCTGGAGCCCCACTAGCATGCCCAGGATTGAGATACCTTAAATACAGACAGACAAGGTTAGTGGCTGACATAAGCTTCGTGCTTTCTTAGATTACTTGTATAAGGCTTGTCCTTAGGGCTGGGACGGCTCCTGTGGGAGTTCCAGGGTCATTCAATGCTTACTTGGCACCATGAGGGGTGCCATGACGCCAATTGTGGGAGTTGCGGTCCCAAATACAAACAACTCAAACAGTATGTGCCCCGTGGCGATGAAGAAGGTCCAGAGCGTGATGTAGTAGAGCCTACAGGGGAACAGACAGAAATGGGACTGAAGGTACAGCTTATTCAGTGCAGAGGAAGTAGTCAGACTTGAAACACACAAATCAAAACCCAGGAAATGACAATGGCTAAAGAAAAAGGAGACTTGGCCCTGTGAAAGACCTGGCTACTTGATCACATAAATTTTATTCACGACTAGGGCAAAACTTGGAGAAGGAAATGGCACCCCACTCTAGTACTCTTGCCTGGAGAATCCCATGGACGGAGGAGCCTGGTGAGCTGCAGTCTATGGGGTTGCAAAGAGTCGGACATGACTGAGCAAATTCACTTTCACGCATTGGAGAAGGAAATGGCAACCCACTCCAGTGTTCTTGCCTGGAGAATCCCAGGGACGGGGGAGCCTGGTAGGCTCCCGTCTATGGGGTCGCAGAGTCAGACACAACTGAAGCGACTTAGCAGTAGCAGTAGCAGTAGCAGTAGGGCAAAACTGAAGCCTTCAACTGCTAAATCAAGAGGAGAATGAACCAGCCATCCAGAGTGGCTTTGCAAGTCTTAGCAAGGTGGTGAAGCCAGTGATAGCAAAGCAGAGTCTCCAGTATGGCAGTCCTATGTAGTGTAGACAATTTTGGATCAATCACACTTATGTATTCTATTTACTCAAATTGTCTTGACTCTAGTCCAAGCCCGCTTTGTACATAGCTGGCCAGGGGCTGGTCAGTGCTCATCTCATGGATGCCACCAAATGAAGGGCATGAATGAGGAATGGGTGGTAAGGGCATTTCTGGGGCTTTTAGGTGCTTTTGCAACATGGGCTGAATCTTAAGATATTTTGCATTTTAACCTAGCAAAATGGTCAGATGGAGAACACAGTGATAACCTCACAGGAAGAGAACTTGTTCCTCAGTTTTGACAAGGAGGTGGAGAAGACAGAAGTTATAGGATGATGGAGCACTTAGATTGCTGGTATCTTTTTTTAAAACTATTTAATAATTAATTTATTTAATTAATAAAATTTATTTAATCATAAATTTAAAAATTATGAAGTACTTCAAACATACAAAATATCATACATAATAGAATTTATCCCTATGCAACCAATACCCTACTTATCAAAACTCAGTATCTTGACATTCTTGCTTCAGATACATTTTTCCTAAGAAAACATTCCAGAATTCAGTTAAAGCTTCCTCTGGATCCTTTTTCCACCCTGATCCCATTCTCCTGCCTCCCTTCTTCCCAGAAGGAACTAATATCTTAAAGTTGATTTTTATCATTCCTGTGCATATTTTTACACACTTAGAAAACATGTATGTAAGAGTTATTTTTTTTAATTGAAAGTAGGTTTTTTTTTTTTTTTTTTAGAAAAATACACATTAAATGGGCAGAATGCAGACTGTCTCAGAAAGTGAACAGCTGGGAGTTGATTTCAAGTTTCTGGTTAGGGAGGGGATAGAGTCAGAGAGCATATCAGAAGCACATGGACCAAACTCCCAGGCTTTAAAAAGAAAGTTGGAACTAGAAGTCAGCATTTCCGGCTGTCCTGTGTTGGGTGAAGGGGTAATGAATGGGTAAGAGAGGTAAAGATAAGTCTCAGCTGTCTCGGCTCATCCCCAAAGCACAACAGACAAAAGATACACCTCTTCTACTTGTCAGTAATTCTTCATCATGGTAAAGGTCGTTAAAATGATTATGCAGTCCTTACTCCCTCCCAGTCACCCTGAGAAGACACACGAGTCTCATTTTATACATGAAGGGACTGAGATGCAGAGAAGGTCTATAATAAACCTGCTGCTTCAAAGCTAGTTACCATTAGAAATGAGACCAGAGCCTATTTTCCAGTTTTCATTCTTAGGCCTCAGAGTGTTTCCACTAAACCATGCTACTTCCAAAAATATATGTCAATCTAGAACAAGTAAACCATAGTTTCCGGTTCAAAAATAGGAAAAAATAAAGTTGAAGAGATCACAGTGCTAACAGCCCTCAAATCCCACTTGTCCTAGTCTTCCTCAGTTTAAATGAACTGAGTCTCTAATATGCAGATCTGCAGAATCAGCAACAAAAATCACTGATTCCCAGGGCTACGAGGAAGACTTAATCAATGTCATGTGGAAGCATGTGGTATAATAAGAGGCTCAATAAACATCACCATCTCCTCTCTTGCCCCAGTGCTGAGAGTCTGGCTAACACAAAAAAATTTTAGTATGACGCTCTTTTGGTGGCCTCACTTGGGGACCTGAGCAAAGTTTCCATCTTGATTGGGGTGATGATTGCTGTTGGAAAGAAAGCTCGAGCCCCCTCCAGTGGCCAGTTCAGATTACAACACTATCTAGCCCAGAGGCTGTGATTGCTGACTATTGTTCCACACTAGAAGGCAATGGCACCCCCACTCCAGTACTTTTGCCTGGAAAATCCTGTGGACAGAGGAGCCTGGTAGGCTGCAGTCCATGGGGTCGCTAAGAGTCGGATACGACTGAACGACTTCACTTTCACTTTTCACTTTCATGCATTGAACAAGGAAATGGCAACCTACTCCAGTGTTCTTGCCTGAAGAATCCCAGGGACGGGGAAGCCTGGTGGGCTGCCGTCTATGGGGTCTCACAGAGTCAGACAAGACTGAAGTGACTTAGCAGCAGCAGTCTGTATGAGGGATTCCCAGGTGGCAAAGAGGTAAAGAATCTGCCTGCCAATGCAGGAACTCAAGAGATGCAGGTTTGATCCATCCCTGGGTCAGGAAGATCCCCTGGAGTAGGAAATGGCAACCTGCTCCAGTGTTCTTGCCTGGAAAATACCATGGACAGAGAAGCCTGGTGGGCTACAGTCCTTGGGGTCGCAAAGAGTTGGACTTGAGTGTGCACGCACACATGCATGCAGTCTGTGTGAGCCCTCTGAAGAGGCAGAATACAGAGGTGTGCTGGGTTCTCTGTGACCCTCCCTTCATGACTCTGTGTAAACACACAACCATTCACTGGTGGGATCATGATGTCATAGATCGTGATTTTTTTTCATCCCTGCCTCTCAGGGAGGAATGTGAGTATAGGTGTCATGGCCTCTCTAAAAGGAGCAAGCACACTACCTCTTTAGTAGAAGAAAGGCTGACCCATTAGTAAAGAAGTAGAGGGATGTGATGCAGGCCACTGGATCACAACAACCAGTTTGCTGTGTCCATTTCAAAGATTTTTAAGCTTAAAAACCTTCTGGCTTGTGATGTTTTCTAGCCCTGGAAGGAATGGTACCTGGTAATCTTTTATATTCACATCCTGGGTTACTATATCAAATCATAGGCCATATGATGGAATCATAGTCCATCATAATAGTGCTTCTTGACTCTGGGCATTTATTAGAATCAACTAAAGAAATTTTATCAAATTACCAAGACCTGGATATCAGAAGAGTTAAATCATATACTATGGAGGTGGACCCAGGACACCCCTGGTATTTTCTAATCCTTGCCTTGTTGATTTTAATGATAAACAGGTCTCCGAGGGAGGACCACAATGGCTCTGCTTAGCACCCATTGCCAACACAGGGAGATGCTGTTCCCTCCCTTACATACGTTTTGTTGTGAATGTCGATGGCGCAGAGGCAGCGAACCACTGATGAGAGCAGCGTCCAGACTCCAAAGGTCCGAGCTTGGAGGCCATTCACTGTGCAGCAGAAACAAGCAGGAGTGTTGAGAAGGGTGTGCCAGGGTTCCCCTCCAAACTCCTCCAGCTTCACTGGAGGAGTCAGAAAGCTGAGCCTGAGATCCCCTTGGCTGGGCAAAGTACAGGCTCTGATGCTGCACCTGGGAACTAGGATGGATGGAAAGAATTCCAGAAGGAAAACTGGTTCACCTCCTTTTCAAACGCCTGCAGTTGGATGGGTGAATTCCAAGAGTAGAAACCTAACAAACAGCCCACTTTGGCAGTTATTCCTAGGTGAGTGGTTTACCGGTCTGCCTGGAATCTGCTCTGGTGTTGGTGAAGCCCAGTGAGTCTGAATCAGGATAAGTGTGGGGAACACGGTGGCAAGTGGTCTGTCAATAAGAGATGCCTAGGAGGTCAGCGGACTTTCAGTGAGGCTGATACAGGAGAGAACGAAGAAATACTGAGCCCTGTCTAGACACCCACACCTGGTCTTTAAGAGACCCAGGTCCCTGGATCTCCTGAATTCAGATCTATATCATGGGAATGAAGCCCTAACAAGGCTGGTTTCCTGTGCGTGCAGGAAGGGAACAAAGCTCCGGTGTTAGCTGGGACCACTCTCCTTTTGCTAGCTTCATTCTGGCACTGCTGTGCTAAATACCTTGTCCAGAGTGTTTAAATCGTAGTCCATCATAACAGTGCTTCTTGACCCTGGGCATTTATTAGACTCAACTGATGAAATTTTATAAAATTACCAAGACCTGGATACCAGATCAGTTAAATCATATACTATGGAGGTGGGCCCAGGACACCCCTGCTATTTTCGAAAGCCTTGCTTTGTTGATTTTAATGTACCAGTATTGATCTACAGTGAAAAGCAAGGATACTTCCTTTGCTGGTCTCCTGAGCTAGAGAAATTTTAAGGGACAAGACTCACAACCGAATTGTCTTTCAGGATTTTCCTTTAAGGATTTTCCAGCCTTTGGAAAACCAGACAGCAACACTAAATTCACAACCCCAAAGATCTCTAGATGGGAGTCATTTTGAGAAAAAAAATCCCATATCTCAAACTAAAATATAGAGGTTAGTTCTGGAGAGCTATATTCTTTTTTTTTCTTTTTTAATTCTTTATAAAGCATTTTGATAGTGCTTCTGATGAAACAACAGGAAATTTCTCTTTTCTATTTCTATATATCTCTTTATGAGTGAGAACTAAAAATGGAATATCTCAGTAACGCTAACCAGAGTAGGCATCAGGTACAATTCTTCTACTGGATGCTCCAGGGTCCTGCTATCACCAGCAAAGTACCAGGAGGTCATGAGGGACCTACTTCCGAGCTGTGTGTGCATGCAGGCCTGCACAGGCGCACACACACAGTTCTGCTCAACTATTGCCCTTCGACAAATCAGATAACCTCTGAGCCTTTCTGTCTCCATTTTAAATTCAAAGGGCTAGGTGAGATGACCTCAAAAACACTGTGAATCTATACAGAGTTCCTGGACCACCGGAGGACAGCACTGGAGGGTGAAAAGTGGAATTGTTCCACCCACTTTTCCAGGTTCTCTAAGCTTTGTTCAAAGTGAGCCTTAGCCTTCTTACTTTCATTTTATACTCAGATGCTGCAAAAATGTGAGCTAAGTCAGAACCTGAATCTGGATTACCTATAAATGTGACATAGAATTGTCGCTACTATGAAACGGTGCTGCCGCTCAAGCCACCCCACGTATCAAAGCAGGGAAGCGCAAGCTGAAATGTGCAGCCACTCTCCAGCAGAGAGGCTCAGGACGCTGGGGAAAGCCATCGTGGGCCTACAGAAGTTCATGTGGGAAACCAACCTGGAGGGATTTTGGATATCTTTTCAGGGTCTGTGTCATGGTTTGAAAAGACCTTGGATTAGTAATTCTCCATATGCAATGTAGGGTATAAACCATATGGCCCATGACCTGATTTCTGAAAGAAGCAACAGGAAAACCTTCATGGTTTCCTCATCAGGTATCAGTCATCAGAAGTCTGTTTCCTCACTTGTTCTTGTAATGGTATTTGTACAGACCAGCTGCCAAGGGCAGTGTAAAATGAATGGAAAGGTATTCAGAGAAGCTTGTGGGCAAAATGGACAATTGTTATCCACCACGTCTGTTGCTCTAGTGGCTTAGGATCACTAGCTTAGGTAGAATCAGAATCACCTGGGAAGTTTCAAAAAGAACTTCCTGTGACACATCCAGGGGGTGAAAGATTCAGTAATTAGGTCTGGAGAGGGAATTGGCCACTTATGTTTTGTTTGGTTTTAGTTTTTTGCAGTTATTTTGATGTACAGCCAGGTCTGGGGACCACCATTTAGGCCACTCCCACAAAGGATGCAGGTCTTTGCTTTCTCACCCAGGTCTGGTTTGCCAGTGTAGATATTTTCATAGAGAAAGGTGTGGTCTTGGAAGCTCTGCAGCGAGTGACCCGTGGCTATGATGGATGTCATCATCAGCCAGCTGCGTAACACGTTGAGGAATCTGCTCATGGCTCCCCTCCAACCTGAGAGGGCTTTTTGCCCTGGAAACAAAAGCAAAGGGCAGGAGACAACAGATGGTTAATGTGCTTCAACCATAAGCTCTGTAGTTAACCTGTGTCCCATTCATGAGAGCTGTACTAATCTTACTTCGTCAGTCATTTCATAAACTCCTCTCCCAAGCACCAGAGGCTCGTCTATCCCCAGGCACCCTTCATAGGGTTGGCACTTTGCCTTTGAATACCTACCTTAACTCAAAGTGTGCTGACAATAATAATAAAAGGCTAAATAATGCAGTGGCTGGAAATGACAGACCCTGTGGAAAAAGTGGGGAGAAAGGAACAGAGGAGAGGGAGGTGTTCAAACATCACTACAAAGAAATAAAATGGACTCTAATGAAAGATTTATGGAAGTTGGTCTCAATATTTCATCATACTAACAGTGGTGAGTCAACAGCATACTGTGCAATAAGTAGCACCATGCTTATTTTCGGCTAAGGAATTTCTCCAAAATATTAGCCTAAATCAGAACGCTCTTCTCTTGGCTGAAATCAGAGCCCTGGGATCTTTACTTCTAACCTGATGCTTCATGTCATTCTTTTGTACTGCAAGTACCTCAAAGGTAATTATAAATCTACTAACAGATACCTTCCTGGCCACTGGTGATCGATCCTTCCAAGCACAGAGAAGTCTTGCACGTCTGAGTGGCATCTATGGTTTGAGGGAAATATTTACATGCTTTAAGTTTTCTCTACTTTGGTTCACAGGGATTCCATGTTCCATAAATTAGGAAAACAATATAAAAGTTAAAAATAAATAAATTGTGGTGACTTGAGAAACAGTGAGAAAATTAGACGGAGAAGGAAACAGCTATGTTGGTGTTGGGTTGCGGAAGACATTACAGTTATTGATTGTTTGTATACACCACCTGCTGTGCCAAAAACCTATCTATTGTCTCACTGAACCTTAAACAAGGTCGGGAGACACCATTAATATTCCCACTTTACAGATGAGGGCTGGCACAGAGATGTTAAGTGACTTGCTTGAGGTTACGCAGTCAATAGATGAAAGAGCTGAGATACAGAGCATGGTCCATGGGTCTCTAAGATGGTCTCACTGAGCATATTTTGATGAAGTTTCCATTTTTGAGAGAGTCAAGCAAACCATAGCCACCTATCTTCAAGTATATAGAAAATACCATCGGGGTATATACTTTTTATTTAAAAAACAGAACAAAATGTTAGATCAACCCTTGCTGATCACTGATTCAAATTATCTTGGTTTAAATAACAACCATGTAATAGAAATCTAATCATGGAATTGATGCTTCCCATCTTTAGTATGTGACCCACGGTTTATCTACTGTCTGGTTAATTTCTTTGGCCTTAAGTGGTGATAAATTATCAGGCTTCCTTTGTCACTTTGACAGTAGGCCTTGTGTTATAGTCCCACATTACTCAGCTGAAACAAATACTAACATCAGTAATGGCTCAAGACAGTGTGACACACCAAAAACCAAAGAAGTTCCAGAGGTAGAAGCATCAGTGGATGAAAGGCTCAGTGCAAATGGGTCACAAAAGCGGACTCTGTCAAAGTCCAGAGAGAATGAAACTCTAACGGAATCACAAGCAGTGTCAGCATGGGCCAAGATACACACACTCCCCTCCCCTCCCCTCCTCCTTGTTTTCCCTCCCTCCCTCAGTAGGACACTTAAACTCTCAGGGTCAGAAAAGCTGCATGGATGGCCTCCCTCTTTGACAGGACTTATGCCCGTTTCACAGAAGCTCTCAGAAACTCCAGAAGATCAGAAACTCCAGAAGATAGCTGGTAAGGTAGAGCCTGAGCACTCTTCCAAACTGCCCTGCCAGTCCCTCAGCATGGCTTCCTCAACACTTTTGAGGGCCTCTGAGAGAATCCAACCTGTATTCCCCAATTTTGCCCTGACCCAGGCCAGGAAAGGTGTGGTGTTTAGTAGAGTCGGGAGTGAGTGGTTCCTTTCCTGGTCTCACTATTCAGTAGCTGTGTGACCATGGGCAAGTAATTCACACTTTACAGCTTAGGTTTCCTTACCTGCAAAAAGGAGATTAAAATTACCTATTCCAAGGGTTATTATAAGAATTACTTTAGAAAGCAAAGCTTCCTCGCATTGTGCCAGGCTCAGAGTGGCCACTCATTCGTTCATCGATTCACTCGTTCTGTACCTACCAAGCTTTCTTCGTTTTCCCAGCTCCCTCTTCTCTTGGTCTCTGAAATCTCTTTTCTCCCTACAAGGTTGCCTCCTGGGTATCTTTTCTATCCCATCTCCATTTTTTCCAGGCTGTGCGGATCCTCTCCACTAGAAGCCACACAGATACCTACTTCTCCCCGCTACATACACCCTACCTGGCTAGAGTATTCTCAGCACAGCAACAGCAGCAGCAAAGAAACTGCCCCAGCACAGCTGCAGACCTGAGTCTACCTGAGCCCTCGTTCCCGCCCCCACTCTCAGCCTGGCTCCCAGATTGGGTTGTTTCTATCTGTCCTCGTTCTGATTGGCTGTTTTCGTTCTGCGGGACGCCATGGGTCTTCGACCCCGTTACTGCTAATCAGCGGTTGAAGCTGCCCAAGCCTCAACCCCAGCACTGGGCCCTTGCAGTGAACACTCCTGTTGAGTGCAGCAGAGCAACTCCGGGTTCGGAGTCAATCTTTTTGGGACGGGGGGGGGGGGGGGGGGGGCGGGAAGAGCAGATAAAAGAATTCGAGGTCGGTGGAGGAGGAGGGAGGGAGGTGCAGAGCGCTGTCCCCGCCTGCTCGCCCCGAGCGATCGGAAGATGAAACAGGTAAACGTCTGCGCCGGCGCCCTCCTCCCTGGAGAGAGGGGCGCCCCGAGTCCGGGCGGGCGCCCGCCGCTGCACTTGCCTCTCCTTGTCTGGGAACAGCTGTTGGCTTCCGGGCGCGCCGGGCTGAATCGTAGCGGCTGCGGCTCCCCGCGTCCTTTCCGTGGGGAGCATCTGAGAACCTCCCTGGGATGGGGGTGAGCCATGGGTGGGACTGAGAGCCTGATCCTTTTAGGGTGAGGACACTCCTCGGGCGAGTGTCCTCAATCTTCCGATCGCCCTGTCTCTTCCTGCCCAGCTGGCAGCCTAGCACAGGTTGGCATCCCTTCGTCGCTTGGAGGTTGTTTGTTTTTTATTAACTTAAGGGACTTCCCAACATTTTGGGAAATTCTGAGAAATCCTGTAGGGGATACTCGGAAGAAAACCTTGAGATTGTTGCATACTGCCCATTTCGCTGAACATGTGTAGGGATCCTTGTCGGAATTGCCTTTCCTCGCCCCCTATTTATGTTATCACATATGTTAATGCATAGGAAAACAAGGTTTGGAAAGATTGAATGCTCATCTTTGAGTAATAGGATTATGGTCATTCAAACATTTTCTTATCTATTATTTCTAGTCCATCCTCAAACACAATGAAGTGTACCTTCTCTTTATTAAAGTATTTTAATTAGAAATAGTCTAATTTTAATGTCAATTTGATATTTGGATCATAGTTTGTGATTTTCAACAAGGAAGAATAATTTTTGAGAGCGTTTGGAGGGACAGTCCCCCCGCCCCAGCTATTTATAACCTTGATTCAGCAGAATAAGACCGTGGCATCTGGTCCATCACTTCATGGCAAATAGATGGGGAAACAATGGAAACAGTGAGAGACCTTATTTTGGGGGGCTCCAAAATCACTGTAGATGGTGACTGCAGCCATGATATTAAAAGACACTTGCTCCTTGGATGAAAAGCTATTACCAACCTAGACAGCATATTAAAAAGTAGAGACATTACTTTACAAACAAAGGTCTGTCTAGTCAAAGGTATAGTTTTTCCAGTAGTCATGTATAGATGTGAGATTTGGACCATCAAGAAGATTGAGTGTCAAAGAATTGATGCTTTAGAATTGTGGTGCTGCAGAAGACTCTTTTGAGAGTCCCTCAGACTACAAGGAGTTCAAACCAGTCAATCATAAGGGAAATCAACCCTGAATATTAATTGGAAGGACTGATGCTAACACTGAGGCTCCAATACTTTGGCCATCTGATAGAAAGAGCCGATTGATAGAAAAAGACCCTGAAGTTGGGAAAGATTGAACAGAAAAGAGAAGGGGGTGGCAAAGGGTAAGATGCTTGAATAGCATGACCAACTCAATGACTCAAAAACACCAATCTGAGCAAACTCAAGGAGACAGTGAAGGACAGGGGAGCCTGCTGTGTTATAGTCCATGGGGTAGCAAGGAATTGGACATGACTTAGTGACTAAACAACAAACATCAAGAATAGAAAAACACTAGCAAAAATAAGCAAAATTAAAAGTTAACTCTTTACAATCATTCTCAAAGCTGACAAAATTTTAGTTCAGTTTCAGTTCAGTTGCTCAGTTGTATCGGACTCTTTGCGACCCATGGACTGCAGCACGCCAGTCCTCCCTGTCCATCACCAACTCCCGGAGCTTACTCAAACTCATCTCCATTGAGTCGGTGACACCATCCAACCATCTCATCCTCTGTCGTCCCCTTCTCCTCCTGCCTTTCGTCTTTCCCAGCATCAGGGTCTTTTCAAATGAGTCAATTCTTCACATCAGGTGGCCAAATTATTGTAGTTTCAGCTTCAGCATCAGTCCTTCCAATGAATATTCAGGACTGATTTCCTTTAGGATGAACAGGTTGGATCTCCTTGCTGTCCAAGGGACTCTCAAGATTCTTCTCCTACACTGCAGTTCAAAAGCATCAATTCTTCATCACTCAGCTTTCTTTATAGTCCAACTCTCACATCCATACCTGACTACTGGAAAAACCATAGCTTTGACTAGATGGACCTTTGTTGACAAAGTAATGTCTCTGCTTTTTAATATGCTACCTAGGTTGGTCATAACTTTTCTTCCAAGGAGCAAGCATGTTTTAATTTCATGGCTGCAGTCACCATCTGCAGTGATTTTGGAGATCAGAAAAATAAAGTCAGCCACTGTTTCCACAGTTTCCCCATCTATTTGCCATGAAGTGATGGGACCAGATGCCATGATCTTAGTTTTCTGAATGTTGAGTTTTAAGCTAACTTTTTCACTCTCTTTCACTTTCATCAAGAGGATCCTTAGTTCTTTTTCACTTTCTGCCATAAGGGTGGTGTTATCTGCATATCTGAGGTTATTGATATTTCTCCTGGCAATCTTGATCCAGCTTGTGCTTCCTCCAGCTCAGCATTTCTTATGATGTACTCTGCATAAAAGTTAAATAAACAGGGTGGCAATATATAGCCTTGATGTACTCCTTTCCTGATTTGAAACCAGTCTGTTGTTCCATGTCCAGATCTAACTGTTGCTTCCTGACCTGCATACAGATTTCTCAAGAGGTAGGTCAGATGGTCTGGTATTCCCATCTCTTATAGAAATTTCCACAGTTTGTTGTGATCCACACAGTCAATGGCTTTGCGTAGACGTTTTTCTGGAACTCTCTTGCTTTTTCGATGATCCAGCAGATGTTGGCAATTTGATCTCTTGTTCCTTTGCCTTTTCTAAATCCAGCTGAACATCTACAAGATCATGGTTCATGTACTGTTGGAGCCTGGCTTGGAGAATTTTGAGCATTACTTTACAAGCGTGTGAATGAATGCAGTTGTACAATAGTTTCAGCATTCTTTGGCATTGCCTTTCTTTGGGACTGGCATGAAAACTGACTTTTTCCAGTCCTGTGGCCACTGCTAATCAAAATTATTAGGAAACTGAAAATTGGGACTTTAAATTTTCATTTGCACCAGAAACCAGGATGTATTAAGAAATTACACTTTTACAGACATGAAAGAACAAAAAAGTTAGATTAGTAACCAAAGTAGACTAGTTTTATGGCTTACTTTATTGAAAGCCTAAGAACATTTTGGTTTTTAAACAGTTATTTCATGAGGAATAGATATTATTCATTCTTGGGATCCAGCCTACATAACTCAAAGCCTCTAGGCCTCATTCATCCCAATGTCTGTGATGGAAATCCCTTCCCCTCTTTCTCTGTTCACCTAATCCCACTCTCTATAGTCCAGCTCATCTCAGCATCTCCCTGGAGGCTTCCCCAGCTCCTGTAGCCCACAGAGTTGTATTTCTCTGAACTGTAGCACTCGCTGTATAATCATTTGTTGATGACCTTTTTAACGGATATAAAGCCAGCTTTTACAATCAGAATTCAATACTTTATAAGGACTAAAGAACGTATATACCAAGCGAACATTTCCACGTCTATATGTATAAATTTATAATTTGGGATCCCCAAGGAAAATATAGAAAAAGAGCCCCTTTACATTTACTATTGCAAAGAATGTCATGCAAAACAAGGATGCCTGGACAGTTTCTAGCTCTAATGTCCAGGATTCCAAAGCATGAATACTTTAATACAGCCTGGGGATCTGAGCAGATCTAGCAGATGTCCATGGAAAGACATCTTGGGACCAAGTCAACACCCTAGGTGATTTAAGACCTTCGAACTTCCAAAACTTAAAAAATGTAAGCCTGTTCCTCCAAGTGTGAACAAGATGGACTTTAAGATCCCTAAAGTATAAAACTAGTGTTTCATAGACATGAGCTGATGGAACATTAACAATCAAAACTCAACAGTAGGAGTTTAAAAGTAAGAGGAGCAAATGTCCATCAATTTGAACTGGGGTGAGGTGGGGTGGGATTACACCTGTATTTTCACTAACTTCTACTAGAAATTTAGCATTTCTCATTTGCAAATATAGGCAACAAGTCACAGTAGTATTAGCATTACCTGCACCTTCGACTCCATCTGAAATGACAGATTTTTTTGTACCATATGACAGTTGTTGCAGACATCTCAAAATAACATTGATATTTATCACTACTTCTAAGTTACAGCAGTTACTAAAATTGCTACTAGATCACCTGTGATTAGTCTTCTCATCTGGTGTGATGAGGATGGACCACAATTTGGCAAGCCTCTACACTCAAGCAATCATTCAGTTACCAACTGGTGACCTCTCACAGTGGTGGTCCAGGTATCTATGATGTTCCTGGTATTCTCCGCTTACAAGTGTTAATCAGAGACCACCCAAGGATGGGGAGCTTATGCAAACTAAGCAAAAATAGTCTTCATGTTGCTGTCTTTAGGAAATAAAATTGAAGTTTTACCTTCTAAATGAATAATCTTGCTATTTTATACATTAATAAATTCCAGATGTATTCATTCATTAAGTTAGTCATTCGGGCAGCAAGTATGTATAGAGCACTTACTAAAATAAAATTAGTTTGAATCATCTCAAATAAAATGAAATTATGTAGAGTCATCTAAAATTCTCAATATTTGACTTACCAAAAATAGCAATTTCATACAGTTCAATCTAATACTTGTGAGCCCAACCCCTAAGCCCACTAATAAAAGAGACAGTCATAAAGTAAAAGAAGATCTTCAATCAGGAAGACGGATGCCTGCACAAGTTAAAAATGTGGTGAAATGGCTAAGAGGCAGCACACAGAAAAAGTCACAAAAAGGCTAAGTGCCCAGAGGAAATTATCCATTTAATTATCCTGAATGAGAATGACCCAAATACATTAATAATAACAAATCTGTATTATTTTCTATGACATAACATGATGAAAAGCCTCTCCCCAAAGCTTTACTAATTTTTCAATAATTTTTCCTAGTTAAATAATATAATCTTCTGCTGTATTATAAGAAATATACTTTAAAATCAATATTAAATCTGGCAAGAATAATGCCTTAACATTTGTATGGCACTTTATCATTTAAAGGTAATTTTATACATATTATTCTATTATATTCAGCATGGGAGATACTATCCCCACTTTCCAGATGACATAGCACATGAATCCTAGTGGACTTACAGAAAATTTTAAAAACGAATCTTATCTTTAAGCCAGATTCTCTCTTTGCTGTCTGTGTCATGTAATAATATTAAAGGAGGCGAAACATCTAAGAGGTTCAAAATCCTGGAACCTAGGTCTAAATCTCAATCTATCCCTTAATCTCCATGTGACCCTAAGGAAGTTCTTTGATATGTGTGGGGCTGAGCTTAGTAAAGTGGGAATAATAACATCTTCAGATGTTATTGTTAAATGGGATACGGCAGTTAAAGCCCTTATCATCACCTATAGCAGCTACATTTCCACTATCTTCATTTATATTCTTGTGAGAATCCAGCAATGAAGAAACTTGACTCTTATCTAAAAGAACTTGAGAAAGCCATGTGTCTCAATAGACAGCACAGGCCTCAGAATTCTAATGGCCTGTTCCACACTTCCTCAAATAATTTATTATTATCATCACTCTATCATCCTAAAGGCTTTGTCACAATGTCACAGTGTTGGGAGACCTACTTTTCTTCCATATCTAAAAAATTAAAAAACTCCTATGTTAGGAGCTCTGATCAAGAGTTGACTAAGAGCTACTACCTGTACCATCTAGGGCTGATGTTCACTCATGAGGCCAGAACAGAGCCTTATCTCATTTCAGATAGCTGAAGTGAAGTGAAGTGAAGTGAAGTGAAGTGAAGTCGCTCAGTTGTGGTCTGACTCTTGGCAACCCCATGGACTGTAGCCTGCCAGGCTCCTCTGTCCATGGGATTCTCCAGGCAAGAATACTAGAGTGGGTTACCATTTCCTTTTCCAGGGGATCTTCCCGACCCAGGGATCAATCCTGGATCTCCCACATTGGAGGCAGATGCTTTAACCTCTGAGCCACCAGGGAAGCCAGATAGCTTATGGTCATCCCCATAAAAGATCCCAAATTAGACCATGTATGAAGACTAAAACCAGAGTCAGATAACACCAAAGGAAGGATATTGGTAAAAGGGGAGAGGAGTAAAATAAGAGAACTATCTTTCAACCTGAAGGCAAAGGGTCAAAAGCAGGCTTGCAATTACTTATTCCTAGCTTACCACCTCCTCATCCTCTGAGGATGATGCTGTTTCTTCCGGGTCCTGAGCCATCATGACCTGCATTTGCTTTAGAGTTTGTCATGCAGTCAGCAGACGGGGGCCTCAGAGACCTTTCCTTGCACATTCACTGGATCAAACAATTTGGGTGGCACAGATTCCTGCCAGAGAGACAAATGATCTGAAACGCAATGCAGCTATCTTTTTGTTCATCATTGCTGGTGATCTTCTATGTAATGAAAATGGATATTTACCTAAATACTGTCCAACATCTATAAGCTTAGCTTTTTTCACAGTGCCTCACATATGACATAAAGATCAAGATTTTATTTGTCAAACATATTGTCTGTCCTCTGTGTATTTGAAGAGCAGCTATTAAGTTTCCTGTGTTTCTTTTACATACTAAATCTAATGTGCACCAAAAGGATAGGCTTACTTAACTTTGAGGAAAATGTGAGATACACAGCTGATGGCGTAAAACATAGGTTCCTTGCTAGCAAAACCTGACATGAGTTAAAAAGAAAAACACAAGTTTTAAGATGCTAGCAAATATTTCTTTAGGCTTTATGACAAGCACAGGGAAAATAAGATCATGATTCCACTGAAATAAATTCAAGCAAAAAATGAATATATTCTGCTGAATCAAGGCTATAAATAGCTGGGGTGGGCGGGAGGTCGGGGGGGGGGGGGAGGTGGAGAAGACTGTCCATCGAAACGCTCTGAAAAATTATTCTCCCTTACTGAAAGTCATAATCTATGATCCAAATATCAAACAGGCATTAAAATTAGCCTATTGCTAATTAAAATAATAAAGAAAAGGTACATTTCATTGTGTGTTTGAGGATGGAATAGAAATAACAGATAAGAAAATGTTTGAATGACCATAAATCCTTTTATTCAAAGATTACCATTCAATCTTTCCAAACCTTATTTTTCTATGCATTAATATATCTGATAATGTAAATAGGGGGCGAGGAAAGCCAATTCCCACAAGAATCCCTACACAAGTTCAGTGAAATGGGCAGTATGGTACAATCTCAAGGTTTTCTTCCGAGTATCTCCAACAGGATTTTTCAGTATTTCCCAAAATGTTGGGAAGTCCCTTAAATTAATAAAAAACAAACTAAACCTCCAGGCGATGAAGGGATGCCAACCTGTCCTAGGCTGAGAGCTGGGCAGGAAGAAACAAGGCAATCAGCAGATTGAGGGCATGCACCCGACGAGCATCCTTGCCCTAAAGGGATCAAGCTCTCAGTCCCACCGATGCTCACCCCATCCCAGGAAGGTTCTCAGATGCTCCCAACGGAAAAGATGCAGAGAGCCGCAGCCACTGTGATTCAGCCCAGCGCGCCCAGAAGTCAACAGCTGTTCCCGGACAAGGAGAGGGAAGTGCAGCTGCCAACACCACCCGGACTCAGGGGCGCCCCTCTCTCCCGGGAGGAGGGAGGAGGGCGTGGGCGCAGGCCTTTACCTGTTTAATCTTCCCATCCCTCGGGCTGGCAGGCGGGGACAGCACTCTGTGCCTACCTCCCTCCTCCTTCCCCATCCAGGCTCCACAGAAGTCTTGACTTCTCTTTCCCCACTCTTTCCCCCTCCATCCCAGAAAGATTGACTTGGAACCAGGAGTTGTTCTGCTGCGCTCAACAAGAGGGTTCACTGCAAGGGCGCTGTCTTGGGGGGGTGAGGCTTCAGTCAGTTCAGTCCCTCAGTCATGTCCGACTTTGCAACCCCATGGACTGCAGCACTCCAGGCCTCCCTGTCCATCACCAGCTCCCAGAGATTACCCAAACTCATGTCCATCCAGTCAGTGAAGTCATCCAACTGTCCAGGGAGTTTGTAACTTCCTCAATCCTGTCTCATCGCAACAAAAATTTGAAGCGATGGGCAGACCAGCGTTACAGCCCTTGGATGGACCAGTGTCACAGCTCCGTGTTACAGCTCAGTTTATTCAGAAAGTAAAGGAAAACACATCCTTGAGGCATGAGGGTATGCCGACCCATAAGACACGAAGAGAAGAGAGCCCCCCGCCCCCCGCCCCACCCCCGGCCCAATTTGGCTCCTCTTTTTACATGTTTTTTCTCCTCCCTCTGGGCCTGCCCTATGTAAACTGGGCTAGCCAGGAGTGCTGTTTGTTTTACCTGAGGTCCTCATCTGGTTCTCCGACCTTCCTTTGTTCTATTTTTGCAGGCTTTTCCCTTCCTTGACTTTTAACCACCGCCATTCTGGACTCTTTTTTCCTATTCTAACTCCCTAACATTCCCTTCTCAAGAGATGGGAGGCCCAGTTCCCTGGGAATAGGGGTGTGAGGGCTTTCTGGCTACTTCCTGCTGAACTGGGATGGTGAGGAGCATAGGGCCTCCACGTCTTGCTAGTCTCAGGCTTCAGAGTCCTTACAGTGGTGTCCATCTAAGGGTGAGTGATATTTTCTGTGGTTGGCTGTAGTTTTATATATCCTTGTTGAACTGGCACTGCATGTTGTAGCTTGTTGACCTGGGCAGAGACAAAATGGGTTAGACAACTGATAATTCATGGAGCAGTCATAAGGAGCATCTATATGGTGATGGCAGGGAATAGTAGGGGCATTAGCCAATTCCAAATTTCCCATAGCCAGGAGGATCCCCCAGAGAGAGATTATAGCCACCCCAAGAACTCTCCAGCTCTTTCTTTGAGGTCCTGTAGGATCTAGAATGTTTTTCTTGAGGACTAAAAACAGTTCTCATTCAAGATGGCTCAAGTCCCTCCTTGTTTAGGGATCAGGAGATCTATCTCCTGTCTATTTTGGAGTACAACACCTTCCCAGCTGTGTTGACTCTTTAGAGCTATCCAGAGGAATCTTATCCCCAGAAACTTAATTTTGGGGGTGTTCACTAGAATGGCACTCATTTGTAGTTCTGAATAGGTATCTGAGATCTCCCAGGGGCTCACAGGTGTATTTAGTGTCCTCTTCTGTTTTCTTCCATGGCTTGACTTGTGTGTAGTGAATCCAGGAGTCATGTCCTGGTACCTTGACTGCTGTGAGGGTAAAAAGTATTACAGGGTAGGGGCCCTTCCATGTTCGCTGGAGTTGAGCCTTTGGGGACCCATCCTTCCAGACTTTAATTAGGACTTGAGTCCCTAATTAAAGTCCCTTTATTTAGGACTTGAGTCACCCATATAGTGGTGACTCTTTAGAATCTTTTGGGTCCTGGTTGACACCCCACAAGCGTATATCCTGTTGGAATTGCCCAATGGTCATGATATAAACCAGAGGGTCTGAGCCTCTGGATCTAGGATGAGGTCATTGACATAAACAAAAGGTCTCCATATAGCACCTCATAAGGACTAAGACTAACCTATTCCTTAGGGGCAATATGGGTGCAGATGAGAGCTATTGGTAAAGCCTCCTTCCATCCCAGGAAGGCCTTTTAGGTTAGCTTTTTTATCACTGATTTTAAGAATTGGTTGGCTCTTTCTACTTTCCCTGAAGACTGAGGCCTCCAGGCACAATGGAGATATTAAATAATCCCCAATGCTTTAGAGACCCTTGGGTGACCTTAGAAGTAAATGATGTCCCACTGTCACTTTGTAATGACCTGGGCAAACCAAATCCCGGAATGATTTCATGGAGCAGTTTTTTTTTTTTTAACCATCTCCTCAACCTTCTCAGTCTGTGTGGGAAAGCCTTCAATCTAGTTTGTGACTGTATCTATCATGACTAATAGGTATTTATACCCTTGAGAAACTGACATCTGGGTGAAGTCCATCTGCAAGACCTCTCCTGAGTACGTACCATGTCCCTGGAAGGACTGGGCCAGCTAGGGTCTTCGAGTTCCTTGGGGGTTATTTTTTAATTGGCAAGTGGGACAAGAGGAGACCGACCACTTGCCTTATAGTTGTCTGGAGGCCTGTCCCTCTGAAGGAACTTTCTAGTCGTCTTTGGAGTGCCTTCTCCCCTAAATGAGTGGTGGGATGTAACGAGTTAACGAACTTCCATTGGAGGATCCCAGACAGAAAAAGGAGTCCCTCCTTTGGAAACACATCATATGGTCTTCTTGAAAGCCCTCAGTCTTAGCTTTAAGAGTCTCCCTTCAGTATATGAAGAAGTTTCTGGCATTTTAGTCTGTGGAACTAAGGTGGCAACCCGTATTAGGTCATTGTTGTGTAATGTTGCTCTCTTAGCTGCCTGATTGGCTGCTTGGTTCCCTTGTGCCACTTCTGTGCTCCCTTTTTGAGTTCCTTTACAGTGGGAGACTGAAACCTTAGTGGGCAGATGAACTGCCTCCAAGAGCCTAAGGAATTGATCACCATATTTGACTGGGGAACCTTAGGTGGCCAGTGGCCCCTTTCTTTCCAAATAGCAGCATGAGCATGTAGCACCAGAAAGGCACACTTGGACTCAGTGTAAACGGCGACTCTTTTTCCTTTTCACAGCTCTAAAGCTCGAGTCAGGTCTATGAGCTCAGCAAATTCGGCTGAAGTACCTGGTGGCAAAGTTTAGCCTCTATGGTCTCAAAACTGGAGACTACTGCACATCCACTCTTCTTTTTCCATCCAAGACAAAGCCGCCTCAATCAGTGTACCAGACTTCCTCAGGATTTGTCAGAGGATCTTCTGACAATCCCTCTGGGGGTTTTGTTCAGTGGTCAAAGTTTTCTAGTCAAGAGTGAAAGAGGAGAGAGCCCTCAGGGGTAGGCAGGGGGGTGGCAGGGTTAAGAACCTTACAAGGGGATATAGTCAGGCCTGAATTTTCCATCAGCACTACTTGATATCTGAGGATCTTTGATCAGACATCCATAAATGGCCTCTCCCATTCAGGAGTTTTTTCACTTGGTGGCTGGAAAAAAATAGTTTGCCCCCAAGAGAGAGTTTTAAAGCATCTTCTATCAGGATTGCAATAGCTGCAAGATTTCAAAGGCAGGGAAAGATCTCTTCCCAATAAGGGAGGAGGACACTCAGGAACCACCAGAAACTGGTGGGAAAATATTTGTCCATCCCAGCAACAGAGAAGTGCTTGGGTGAATCTTTTAGTAATCGTTTTTCCTGTATCACCCAAAATGCTACAGGTTTGGGAGGAGAAGGCTCTGGAGTAGGAGGTCAGGACAGAGTAGGTAGCCTCTGTGTCAACCAAGAAATTCTCAAACCTACCTGCCACATCCAGTTCCAACCTTGGCTCCAGCCCCATGATGGTTATCTGTGACAGGTGGGCTGGCTGGAGCAGGCCATTTCAGTCCTGTTGAACCATCGTGAGGGAAGGCTTGGTGCTTGACCTTGAGGCTCTTGGGTCCTGAGGGCAGAGTGCCACCCTC
Source organism: Bos grunniens (assembly GCF_055505025.1). Taxonomy (NCBI): domain Eukaryota; kingdom Metazoa; phylum Chordata; class Mammalia; order Artiodactyla; family Bovidae; genus Bos; species Bos grunniens. The sequence goes on from NC_141174.1 coordinate 16,438,764, forward strand.
CTTCCAATTGATGGCATTTGTAGCAAGCCGTTTTAGGAGACTTGTCATGGTTTAGACAGTCTTTGGCCCAATGCTGTACCTGTCTACAGATTAGGCATTTGCCTAGTGCCTTATCCTTCATGGACTCGGGGTTTGCCATAGGGCTTCCCTGGAAGGCAGCCAGCATTGGGCATGCCTTGTCTCTTTCCTTTTCTCCCTTCCCTGAGTCTTGGCGTCCCTCTCCTGTTCTCTGTTATAAAAGGTATTGGTGGTTGTCTGGGCCATCTCGTCTAAAGAAGAAGCAGGGTTCTGCTGCTATAGCTGTTGTAACTTTATCCTGATGTCTGATGCACACTGGGGCAGGAATTTGTCCTTTAAAATCACCTGTCCCTTGTAAGAGTCTAAGTCCATGTTGGTAAACTTCTAGAGGGTCTCTTTAGCCTTTTTAGAAAGGCAGTGGGTTTCTCATTGGGCTCCTAAGTTATTGCTGAGACTCAGTCATAGCTGAATACTTTTTGATGGGCTGCTTTCAGTCCTGCCTTCACATAGGTCAGAAAACGATCCCTTTCCCAGATGTGTTCAGGGTATTATAATTCCAACTAGGATCTGAGGAGGGGACCGCCGTTTCCCCTACTGGGTATTTATTGCTTGACATGTGAAGCCCCATAGCATACCTTTGGGCTCCCTTAAAGACCCTAGTATCAGTCCTGGGTGTTCTTTGGAAGGACTGATGCTAAAGCTGAAACTCCAATACTTTGGCCACCTCATGCGAAGAGTTGACTCATTGGAAAAGACTCTGATGCTGGGAGGGATTGGGGGCAGGAGGAGAAGGGGACAACAGAGGATGAGATGGCTGGATGACATCAACGACTCGATGGCCAAGTTTGGGTGAACTCTGGGAGTTGGTGACGGACAGGGAGGCCTGGCATGCTGCAATTCATGGGGTCGCAAAGAGTCAGACACGACTGAACGACTGAACTGAAATGAACTGAACTGATGTTCAGGGTCAGATAAAGTTTGACTAAATATGAGCATGATGTCCTTCCTTGTCAAGTCAAAGACCAAGGTAATATGTTGGAATGTATCTGTATATTTGCCTGGGTCATCTGTATAGCTTCCCAGGTCTTGTTTGATTCATCTTAGTTCTAAGAAGTTCTTAGTCTTGTGGGCCCAGGTTGGTATGAATTCGCCTCCAGTTTTGACTAAGGGACATACTTGAGTTGCCTTTTTTGGAGGGAGTGCTCCCGGATATGGGGGCACGTTTGGATATAAGGAAGGAGCACCAGGCAACTCGGGAACCATGGGAGGTGAGCCTTCACGGGGGGGGGGCTCCTTTTCTTGGTGGTCTGTACCTAGCACATTTGCCTAGCAGTGAAGGAGGTAACAGACAGAACAGGCTCCATCTTGAAAGCAGGAGTCCATCTTAGGCCAGACTGTGAACGTTGGCTACATGCATGGTCACCCTCCCAAAGGACTCTGAAATTTGTGCCCAGTGTCTATAGAAACAGCATACCAATGGAAAACCAGATGCCCCCGGATGAAAGAGCCTCAGGACTTGTACCAACCTAGACTCTCCATCGCTAAAAGAATATGCTAATTATCTCTGTAACAGAACAGAGTCATAAATTTTATTATGCTTATTGGGCTATGACCACAGGCCTATTGATAAATGTCCACTGTTTAACTACCTAGGCTTATGATACATGAATTATGGGTTAACTTTGATTGTATCTCTCTTTCACTTTGTCCAGACTAGTTCAAGGAATTTGGGGAGGTGTGTTTGAACATGTATACTTAGGGTATATAAGGTTTTTACAAAAACTGGTTGGAGTCCTTGGCTAAGAGGAGACTCTGCCTTGGGCTCACCAGTATAATAAACTGCACTCCATTATCTGCATTGTCCTTCTGAGTGAGCTTGTCTCCTGGAGCACATGGCTAAAACAGTAGGCTCACTTTTAGGGCATACAACAATTCCATACTTAGGACAGAGTTCCTTCATATCTCTTAGTGGGAAGAAAATTTGGACATAGGGGATCTTTGTCCATTTCCCTTGTCTTTTGCAGAATAAGTCTAGCTGCACAATGGCACTGTAATTTAAACTTCCATCCTCAGGCCAGTGTTCCTTGTCCCCTAGAGGATACTGTGGCCACACAGTGGCACAAAAGAATTTTAAGCGAATTCTCCTTAGAGTGAGAGGATGGAACAGCTTACACTTATCAAGGGCATCTGTTGGGAAGTGGATTGCTTCTTTCCCATCTGAAAGACAGTGATGACAGGGAGGAAAAGAAAAAAGAAAAATCTAATAGGCCTCCTCCAATTTCCATGGGTTGATTTCTTTAAGGGTGAGTCATTTGGAGCTTATCCTATGCAGTACTGTTGCAACCTGAGAGCCAGCCATTCCCAGGTCAGGGTGCAGATCCCCAGGCAAGCTGAGGCATGGCAGCCTCCTGGAGATCGAATCCCCAGGCAGGTTGGGGCAGGAAAGGCATGTTGACCTACTGGGATCGCTGGACTGGCGGATCTCCAAGCAGGTTGAGGTGTGACAACCTTTTGAGGAACAGATACCTATGCAGGTCAAGGCAGGTCGGCCTCCTGGGACCCCTGGACTGGAGATGAATGTCCCCAAGTTCTCCAGCATGACTCGTGCTGGGAAGGATTAAGAGGTTGTAAAAGACCAGATGTTCCATAAAGGTGGAGTTGAGATTTGATCTGGGGGTATGTTTGTAACTTTACGAGAATGGTGGTAAGGATTTGGGCCCAAGTGGCCTGCAGGGCTAACTCCCAAAGTGGCAAACATTATCCCCAGAAGCCCTATTGCCCTTGAAGGGATGCCACCAACAGATGGCCTTCTAGTGGGCATTGCATGCCTGTCACCCACCCTATCGGGTTCACTGACAAATGCTGTTGTTGCACATGTTATAGGAAACATGGACGATAAAGGCCTGACTATCCAGAGGGATTGGATATTATACAGTATTTCCCTCCCAAGGGCCAGCTATTTTTAGGCTGTCCCTCCAGAAGATTGTAGAGGCAACATTGTGAGCCTGGACAGGCCTCAGGAAAAGAGCATGGAACAGGAGGGAAGGAGGCAGGGCACAACTTTTGAAAGAATGACATAGCGCAAGACCATAACATAAACCGATTAATATCAAATGGGCCCAAGATGGCAAGTCAAATTCAACTAAAACTTTATTCCCAATGTGTAAGCTAAATGACACACCCAGAGGTGGCAGGACAGTTCCAAGGCACTGTCAAAAGACAGAGAGTGAATGCTTCCCCATGGTTGGGATGAGCCTCCCACTCATTACCACATGAAATCTCTCAGCTCAGGAAAACTAACCACACCACATTCCACGGCCACCTCAGTCTCCTCTGCGATGGCCCACACCCTGTGGCATGTGCTTTTCTCTGACTCTGAGCAAATCCACCTCTTACCTATTGCTGTGTCTCTAACTGAATTTTTGCAATGAAACATCAGAGCCTGAGCTTCATTCGGTCCTGAAGCCAGACACCAAGGGTTTTGGCCGGGCTCAAGTCCCAGGAGAGAGGAGCAAAGGACAGGAGGAAAAAGCACTGGGAAAAACGTGCCAAGGAATCTTCATTACCTGCCAGAAAATCTGCTAAATACCTGACCTGTGCTCACAGTTTTCATTGACCTGATCCTTGGCACAAAGAAGATTAAGGACAGAAGAACGCCCAACCGCTTGGGCAACATCTACTGGGGCCCAGCAGATCGTGGAGCGTTTGGGACACGCTGAGGAGTAGCCCCTTCCAGGGTCCCTCAATTGCACCCACTGCCACTCACCTGTTCATAGGGGGTTCGAGGAAACAAGAAATGAGAGATTGTAAAGAAATTAAGATTTTGTTAGGCATATGTCCTTCCAGCCATAGGAGCAAGGACCTCCTACCTTAACTGGAGGTCTTCTGCAATCTGAGACTGAGTCGCGGGAGTTTTCTGCAGTTTGTTTTTCGCTGTCCCGGTTTCCAGTACACTGGGCTTCTGTCACTTCCCCTGTGCTGGGATTTCTTCACCTCGAGCTTCCACGGTGAGAGCTTTCGCTGAGTTGGGCTCCTGCCATGCTTGGCCTCCTCCTTGAAGGAGAAGAGCCGAGGTTGTTTCAGACAGGTAAAATCTGAGTCACAGCACCACAGATGTCAGGGGAGTTTGTAATTTCCTCGGTTCTGTCTCATCGCAACAAAAATTTGAAGCGATGAATGGACCACCATTACAGCCCTCGGACGGACCAGTGTCACAACCTTCGGATAGACCAGTGTTACAGCCCTCGAATAGAAAGGTGTTACAGCTCCGTGTTACAGCTCTTTTTATTGAGAAAGTAAAGGAAAATACATCCTCGAGGTGTGAGGGCATGCCAACCCAAAAGACGCAAGGAGAAGAGAGGCCCCTGGCCCAATTTTGGCTCCTCTTTTTATATGTTTTTTCTCCTCCCCCTGGGCCTGTGCTATGTAAACTGGTCTAGCCAGGAGTGCTGTTTGGCTTACCTGAGGTCTTCACTCTGGCCCACGGACCTTCCTTTGTTCTATTTTAACTTCCTCCTCTTTTAGCCACCACCATTCTGGACTCCTTTTTCCTATTCTAACTACCTAATACAACCATCTCATCCTTTGTCATCCACTTCTCATCCCGCCTTCAATCTCTCCCAGTTTCAGGGTCTTTTCCAATGAGTCAGTCCTTTGCATCAGGTGGCCAAAGTATTGCAGTTTCAGCTTCAGCATGGGGGCGGAGGTGGGGGGGAGGGGCTTGGGCAGTGCCAACCATAGATTGGCAGTGATGGGTCGCCTGCTCGAGCAGAATCAAAACAGCCAATCAGAACAAGTACTGATGGAAACAAACCAATCGGAGCCCGGCTGAGAGTGGGGGCGGGGACAGTGGGGGCTCAGGTAGACTCAGGTCTGCAGCTGTGCTGAGGCAGATTCTTTGCTGCTGCTGCTGCTGCTGCTACTGCTGTGCTGAGAGTACTCTCGCCAGGGAGGGTGTATGTGGGAGGCAGAAGAGGTAGGTATCTGTGTGGCTTCTAATTGAGAGGATCCTCACAGCCTGGAACAATGGAGATGGGATAGAAGGAAGATACCCGGAGGCAACCTTGTAGGGAGAAAAGAGATTTCAGAGACCAAGAGAGGAGGGAGCTGGGAAAACGAAGAAAGCTTGGTAGGTACAGAACGAGTGAATCGATGAACGAATGAGAGGCCACTCTGAGCCTGGCACAATGCGAGGAAGCTTTGCTTCCTAAGGTAATTCTTATAATAACCCTTGGTATAGGTAATTTTAATCTCCATTTTGCAGGTAAGGAAACCTAAGCTGTAAAGTGTGAATTACTTGCCCATGACAGCTACTGAATAGAGAGACCAGGAAAGGAACCACTCACTCCCGACTCTACTTAACACCACACCTTTCCTGGCCTGGGTCAGGGCAAAATTGGGGATACAGGTTGGATTCTCTCAGAGGCCCTCAAAAGCGTTGAGGAAGCCGTGCTGCGGGACTGGCAGAGCAATTTGGAAGAGTGCTCAGGCTCTGCCTTCACCAGCTATCTTCTGGAGTTTCCGAGAGCTTCTGTGAAACGGGCATAAGTTCTGTCAAAGAGGGAGGCCATCCATGCAGCTTTTCTGACCCTGAGAGCTTAAGTGTCCTACTGAGGGAGGGAGGGAAAACAAGGAGGAGGGGAGGGGAGGGGAGTGTGTGTGTCTTGGCCCATGCTGGCACTGCTTGTGATTCCATTAGAGCTTCATTCTCTCTGGACTTTGTCAGAGTCTGCTTTTGTGACCCATTTGCACTGAGACTTTCATCCACTGACACTTCTACCTCTGGAACTTTCTTTAGTTTTTGGTGTGTCACACTGTCTTGAGCCATTACTGATGTTAGTATTTGTTTCAGCTGAGTAATGTGGGACCAAACCAAAAGGCCTACTGTCAAAGTGACAAAGGAAGCCTGATAATTTATCACCACTTCAGGCCAAACAAATTAACCAGACAGTAGATAAACCATGGGTCACAAACCAAAGATGAGAAGAATCAATTCCATGATTAGATTTCTATCTACATGGTTTTTATTGAACCAAGATGATTGAAATCAAGCTCAACAAGGGATGGTTAACATCCCCCGATCACGCCTCCGTCTTCTCCCAGGTCTGCCTCCTGGAACCCGCTCCAGAGCTTGCCGCATCTTTGTGGGGGAGATGCACTTTCCACCACACAGATTGGGGCCCCGCCCTCCCCCTGCAGATTCTGGGAGCTGGGGAGGCAGAGAATCCTGGAGTCAGTCTTGGCTGCTCCCTCACCTTCCTGCTCCAGCTTATCCCTTGGGACAAAGCCTGCACATTATCCCGAAAAAAAGCTTATCAGGAGATTAACTTTTTCTAGTGTCTGAAGACCATTAGGAGCCCAGTTCTAAGGAGCAGCAGCTGCTCTGGGTGAGGGTCATTCTTGGGCCCCCAGACTGACCACTGACATTCTGTGGGAGAGCAAACACCCTCAGGACATACCCCTCAGGACTCTGGGACCAGGTTCTTCTGGCTCGTGTTGGCATCTGTCTGCAAATCCTCTTTCCTCAGAGCAGATCAAACCAAACATCAATAAACTTGACAAAACCTTTGCTGTGGCCTAGAACAAGAAGCTGATTTCAGAGAGTTGACCTCCTTGGGATGTGATGGTGCTAAGAATCTGGGGGGTCTGGTAGCCTGATTCGGGAACAGAAAGGCTCTTTTCTGCAGAAGACGACCCGGCCCAGGGCCTTGTGTGCGTCACTGCCACCTCCGTGCCTTCCTCCAGACACCACTCAGGGGCTCGTGTTCTCCTGCCTGTGACCCTCACTGCAAACTCAGCTGGGTCCTCCCTGCCTGAGAACTCCAAAGGTCTCCTGAGAGATGAGGGGAAGGGGCAGAAGGACAGGCGGCCCGTGAATGGGACTCGGGTCTGCTGGGTTAGGTAAGCGCATCCACCTCTGGTGGGGACAGTGTTTGCAGCCCCAGCCCCTCTAGCCACCCCTCTTCCAGCAATAATCCTTTCTCAAATATCCTGAATTTAAAGGGACTCCCTTTCAACCAGGGGCCCTCAGGTGTTGCCAATGGTAAAGAGTCTGCCTGCCAATGCAGGAGCTGCAAGAGACACAGGTTTGATCTCTCAGTCAGGAAGATCCCCTGGAGTAGGAAATGGCAACTCACTCCAGTATTCTCACTTGGGGAATCTGATGGACAGAGGAGCCTGGTGGGCTACAGTCCGTGGGGTCACACAGAATCAGACATGACTGAGCACACACACACGCACGCACCCTTTCAACCAACCCAAGCTTACCTCTCCTGCCTTACCTGCTGTCTTGCTCTAGTCATGTGCTTGGGGAAAATCTCCTCAAAATAAGACATTTTGGTTGCTTCTCATGTCCTTGATCTCTGTGCCATGACCCCTGTTCTGTTTTGTTGTGACCACTGTCCCCCAGGCTCAGCATATTTGAGCTGCCTGCGTGGAAGCACCACTGGGTGCTTGGGCCTCTGCCCAAGGGTAGCTGGTGTGTGTGTGTATACAGTACTCTGTATATAAAAGAAGTTCACACTTCTGGTGTGAGAGCTGAGTTAGGGGTGCAAAGGAGGTAGAAAATGATGGTGCCTTAATTTCCCAAGAATGTGTTTACTCTTGAGCCTCTTAAATGTATAAACAAAATGCTTACTGAAACCATTGCTGTATTGGAAATCATAATTAGTATTTTCTATTTATACACCAGATCTATTAAAGCAATAAAATATCCTCCGTGTGGTCTGCTTGTTTCTTGTTGGGGCAGAGATGGCTTTGGCGGTGGGAACAGGCTGGAGGGGTGGGGGCTCAGGGTAGAGGAGGCGCTCCTCCGCACTGTGGAAGGTGGTCCTCTGCAGACATAGATGTTACCGTGCCAGTGGGTTAGTTTTTAAAGATGAGGCTGCAGACGTTGCTGTCTGTCCACGTGGAGTCTGCAGCTTAAGGCCCGATCAGTGGCCCCAACCACTTTCCATACAGCACGATCATTTTACAGTGCAAGTCGACCACATCACTCCTCCACTTCCAACCCTCACCTAGCTTCTTAGCTCAACCAAAACCCAGTCCTCACCAGAGCCTACAAGACCCCATGCACTGTGGCCCCCACCTACTTATCTGATCATCTGTTCTCTACTCTTCTGTTCAGTCTCTCTGGTCCAGCCACATGACCTCCCTGCCATGTGTAGAACATACCAAGCATATTCCCGCCACAGGTCCTTTGCACCTGCCAATCCCTGTGTCTCGGGTTCAAATACTTCAGATATCCATATGACTTGTCTTCTCACTTCTGCTCAAACTTCCCCTCCTCAGCCAGGCCTTCCCTACCCGCCAGCTCACTCTGTCTTGCTGTCTTCCATGCTGTTACACTCACTGTTTGTCCCCTGAGTGTCTTCCCCACAGGACTGTGAGCCTCAGCAGCTTGAAGACCTTGTCAGTGTGTTCACCATCTCTTGCTCGGTGCTTGGACCAGTGCGTGGCTCATAGTCAGGGTTCTAAATGCACTTGTTGAAGGAAGAAATGAGTGAGTGGATATCACCAGCCCCAGACCACCCTCCATCCCTGCCTCCTTCCACCTCTCACTGACTTTCACGAAGGAGAGGAAAGAATTCCTGGATCTCTAGACCCCACAGAGTCCTTGTGATGTCTCAGACTTTCCCAGGACTCTGGCTGAGTGCTGGGTTTTGATGACTGTGGAGATGCTAGGGACATGTCAGATTGAAAGGGAGTGAGTGTCTGGGAGACAGAGGGAAGCAAGCTCCGTGATGGGCTTGGGGCCAGGCTCTGCGGGGACGCTGAGTCCTGGCTCATGTACCATGAGGGCTGCGGGGTGTGTCATGTACCATGAAGGAAGCAGCATGTGTCAGTCATTTCACATGTGGTTACTGATTCACAGAGAGGAGGTGTGCCAACAAGGAAACGACACAGCGTCACTGTGTGCATCCCCCGGATGCTTGCCATCTGAGTCTGTGCCCATTCGTCTCCCTCGGTATTCCCCACACGGCAGTCACCCAGGCACCATGAGCAGCACCCCATTTCTGCAGCATCCGTAAACTCTCTGCACTGTGACTTCCCTTTTTAAACCCACTTGCTTTTCTTGAATCCAGGGATCTGAAAAGGAAACTCGCAGACAAGGGAGGCCAACAGGAAAGGTGGGAGCAGCCTGCCAGCAGGAGGAGCTGTCTGCCCAGTGGAGGCAGAGGGGCCTTGGAAGTGTAGGCAGGGAGGGGCTGGGGGGGCAGGTCCCAGGTGAGCAGAGTGGGAGGAGGTGGAAGGGGAGGGGCCCAGGACCCTGGGAGGAGGGACAGGAGAGGGGATGGCCTGGGACTGGGAGCTGGGCTGGGGAGGCTGCTGGGGGAAAGCTGAGGGGCAGGGAGTTGGGGGCTGACATTGAGGTGCTGTGCTTGTGGGGTTGGGGGTGAGATGTGAGTGAGAGACAGGATAGAGGCTGTGGAGGGGCCTGGGGAGGGTGTTAGGGTGGGGGAGCCCGTGGGGGAGGCTGAGACAAGAGTAGGCAGAGGAAGGGGCTGGGGGGAGGGGGCACAGTGAGGGTGGCCCTAAGAGTTAAGGGAGGAACGCAGAGGAGCAAGCTGCCTGTAAGAGATCCTGGTGGGTCAGGCCTGAAAAGGGGCTGGAGGAAGGGCAGTGATGGGGAGAGACGGGGCTGGGTGTCCCCTTCCCAATGGGCCTGGCTGTCCCCCTGGGACTGGACAGGGAGCATGCTGGCCTTGACTGGGCGGCTCCCCTTGTGCTGCTCGTGTCTGAAATGAGCTCACTCACCCCTGGTACACAGCTCCTACCCCAAAGGAGATCAGTCATTGAGTTTGTGCTCTCCCGCTACACAGGTAAAGGAGGTCTTGGGAGCACTGGGGAGTGAGAAGCACGTCAAGGAGTGAGAAAGGAGAGGGAGAGGGACCAGTAAGGTGAGTTGTCACAGGGACATCTGTAACAGCAGAGACACGGGGCTGTGCTTGGACTCTGGAGGCGTCTGCGGTATCACAAGTTGTTGTGCATGAGAAATTTGACACAGGCAGCCTCCAATGTGGCTGTGGTCCTGATCATTACTCTGGAGAATGTGGTGGTGTTTATTAGGAAAATGTGGATGCTCCCCAGCCCCAGGAAGAGGGGAAGCAGGTCCCTCACTTCTACTGGCCCCTGCTTCTCAGGACATATGAGTTCACTGTCACGTGCTGCTGGACTCATCTCCTGGTTGATTGCCCCTCTCCTTATGGGAACTGCCCCTCCTCCAGTCCAATGTGCACCCATGGAATTGGCTGCCTTTCCCCCATGGGCATGGCTGATGAGTCTAGGACTAGGCTAGGATTCTGGGAGTTTGTATTTAGCCAGAACATCAGGGCAGCCTTTCTCTGGCAGCTGAAGATGTCAAACAGTGAAACTTCAGCATGCAGAAAGCTAGTCTTCAGGAAAGAGACAAAGAAAGCTGTCACGCAGGATGCTATGAACTGTTTGTGTCTCCAAAATTTATATACTGAAAACTCATCACCACCCCCCTCCAAGATGTGATGGTTTTAGGTGGCATGTCCTGTACGAGGTGACTGGGTCATAAGGGTGGAAGTCCCATCAATGGGATCAGTGCCTTTATAAAAAAGGACCCCAGAGAGCTCCCTCGCCCCTTCTCTATGTGGAGACACAGCAAGAGAAGCTTCCTAGAATCAGGAATTGGACCTCACCAGACATGGAATGTGCCATCACCTAGAACCTGGGACCTCCTAGCCTGTAGAACTAATTGTAAGAAATAAGTTTCTGCCATGTGTAAGGTATTTTGGTTACAGCAGCTCAGAGGGACTGAGACACAGGGAGACAGAGAGAAGGAAAGAGTCCTGAGTGCCGTCCAGCCCTGGCTGGGGCAGTTCCCAGGGCATCAGCAGGTCTGACTTTTCTGCCACTTGCCTGGCCACCTCCTCCTTGAAGTCTGAGCTCCCTGACTGCCTAATCTGGTTCAAGTTGGGCATTTGTCATCTGCAGTCAGTGTAACAGTAAAAGGAAAAGATGCTTGAAAAAGTTCGGCTGCAGCCAGCATTCTTGGTTTCCCCATTTGAGACAGTAGGAGGCACTTTCAAGGCTGCTCGAGCTCAGGACTGCTGCTGGCTTCAGCTGCAGGGACCTCACCCAGCTATCGACTTTGAAAAACTGCAGGGAATCCATAAATCCTTGGGCTTCATTTTGATGCTTGTTTCTTTCTAATTACTCATTTACTCCCAGAATTAAGGTGAGCCAAGTGTCCCACCCTGAAGCCAAAGAGTGAAACCTGAGAGGATTTACTTTCCATTCAAATTTGATTATTGGATTTTTATGGAAATCACACTCTGATTTCAGCCCCCTTCTGGAGCCTCTGGACCTTGCAGAGGCTGAGGCAGCTGTAGGAAGGGGTTGGAGGCTTAGTAGAGAAGCAGGAGAGAGAAACAGGAGGTGGGGGCGGTGTATAATGCAGGTGCTTTTCCTCTACAACTTGTCTCTGCAAGATTTCCAGGAGGAGGCCGTTCCCTTCCCTGCAAGGGCATCATCCTGAGTCCTCCCTGTTACTCCCTGTCCCCAACGTTATAAAGTCCAGGATGTAATTGACCTCACTCCCGAACATCACCTGTGGGCCTCAGAGAAGCAGCTCAATCTCTATTATTGATCTATGTTTAAATTTTGAGGTTTTTTTTAAACCAAACTTCTCCACAGTTTAAAAAACTCAAATTATCATCTATCAAACATTTCATTGCCTACCTTGCTTTCCTGGTCCTCTGAGGCAGCTATTCAGCCATTAGCGGATGATTCTTTGGTATTTAACTTCCTTACTCTAAATAACATGGGTATGCGGATACTGCAGATGGTGACTGCAGCCATGAAATGAAACGACGCTTACTCCTTGGAAGGAAAGTTATGACCAACCTAGACAGCATAGTCAAAAGCAGAGACATTACTTTGCCAACTAAGGTCCGTCTAGTCAAGGCTATGGTTTTTCCTGTGGTCATGTATGGATGTGAGAGTTGGACTGTGAAGAAGGCTGAGCGCCGAAGAATTGATGCTTTTGAACTGTGGTGTTGGAGAAGACTCTTGAGAGTCCCTTGGACTGCAAGGAGATCCAACCAGTCCATTCTGAAGGGGATCAGCCCTGGGATTTCTTTGGAAGGAATGATGCTAAAGCTGAAACTCCAGTACTTTGGCCACCTCATGCAAAGAGTTGACTCATTGGAAAGGACTCTGATGCTGGGAGGGATTGGGGGGAGCAGGAGAAGGGGATGACAGAAGATGAGATGGCTGGATGACATCACTGACTCAATGGACGTGAGTCTCAGTGAACACAAGGAGTTGATGTTGGACAGGGAGGCCTGGCGTGCTGCGATTCATGGGGTCACAAAGAGTTGGACACGACTGAGTGACTGATCTCTGATCTCTCTCTGAGGCAGATACTTCCTGATTTTATCCATGTTAGGCATTATCTGCTGACTTTCCAATATTGCAATCAAGGATTCAGCTCTGCTCACCCTACCCTCATCTCCTCCACATGCATGTACCCACTTCCTGTTCCCCCATCCTCCCGATACACTTGTCATATTTGATCATATCAAGTTCAGTGTTCATATTATTATGATTGTGCTCACATTGTTCACAACTGAGTCTCTTAAGGTAGTCATGACTTTGTTCCCTTTTCCTCCATAGCTTTTTATATTTCACTGGAATTTAAGATTGTCTCCCCTCCCCATTTATTTAGCTATATTTGTGGTACTGATCACGAGTCCCATCCCTAATGCTCTCCCAGTCTATAAACCTCTTTCAATATTCTAAAACACAGTCCTCTCAGGGTCATCTTGACCAACCTTTCCTGGAGTCTTTGATCGGCTTCAGTCTGAATGGGCGGTTTCTCTGCCTGGCTCATAGCTGTCCCTGGGATGTTCCTTTGCTGTCGTCTTGGTGAGTCCCCTTTCCTTTTCTGGGGGTGGCGTCCTGGCTTCTTTGATCTTACATCTTACTCTCTCTCGGTCTCCTCCCTCATTTTGGTGAAGCACATCCTTTAGCAGCTTCTTGGGAGGAGAAGGAAGTGCCTTTAAAAACTTTACATGTGTGAAAGTGTTTGGTTCTTTTCTAGTAGTTTTTTTCCCCCCCTTTGGTGGTCTCCGTGTAGGAGTCTAGGCAGGAAATGATTCTCCCTCAGAAAACATTGTTCTACTGACCTCCAGGTTCCAGGCTTGACCACAACCTGATGACACTCTGCACCTGTTTTCTTGAAAATGTTTTAAGAACCTGTTCTTCTCTCTGTATAAACTGATTAGCTTTCCTCTTCATTCCAGTTTTCAAAATTCTGTAGTGATAAGAAATTCAGCCCACTCTACACACAGATATTGAGACAGGCATGTCAGTGGAGTTTCCTTCACTCAGGGTCCCAGGCTGAACAGAGACATGCAGCAGAGTTTCCAGCTGGAATGCACAGAAAGCGCAGACGCTGAGGCAGACAGGGTGTCGCTAGCGCAGTATTGCACATGGAAACGGCACATGCAGGATGCGTAAGGGCAGCATTTATACAAACTCCACGTGTCAGTACTTTTTAAGGGGGGTTCACCGAGGGCCTCACCTGATTCGCTAGCGATTTAGCCTGCCCTTCACGTCCTCCATGCTGTCACTCTACAGCCCCCACGGAGGTGGTGGTAAGCGATCCAAAAGGGTGCCACACCCCCTGACCTTGGGACTGCTGGAAACCGCTGCATGTACAGCCCAGGTTGCGGTGGGAGCAGCCCCTGGGGCTGGAGGCCTTTGTTTGGTGCTGTGGGAGGTGGGAGAGGTAAGACTGAGACTGCCCACCCCCACATGTGTTTTTGGGGTGGAGGGATTGGGGAGGGCCTACCTCCCTCAACACCCCCAGCCAAATGGTGTCTTCCTTTCTCATCTCTATCTGTTTTGACCGTTAAGTCCAGCTCATCTTTGCCTTTGATACGTAACCAAAGGAAAACTAAGACAAAATGAAAAAGTACCACCAGCTTTGGACTTCAGGATCAGCTCCTAACGCCAGTGGTAGTGCTGGCCTCCAGGGGAGACCCTCTAACCTTTCTGCGCAGAACCAGGAAGACTTGAACTCAAAGGCAGGGGTTCTCTCTAGCTCCCTGGGGGAGTCAATTGGAATAGAACCAGGAAGCAGAATCCCTTTAAAAAGCAACCACTAAAATGTACTTTTCCTTCAGCTTCAGCGTATACTGATTGATGTCTATAGACAGAACATGCTGATGAATAGAACATATAGTAAGCTGCTCAATGAGTGTTTCTTCCCTGAATACAAAATATTTCTCTCAATGTAAATCTACCCACATTTCTATACCTTTCCTCTCCCTGGTGGGAATCAGCCAAGAGACAGTTCTACAGTACTTGGTGGCTGTCAGAATATTGTTTTTGAAAACAATTGACACATTATCTTAATTATTAATAATTCTCACAGCAACCCTATGACACATCTGGTTTTAATCTTCATTTCACACATTCATAATCTGAAGACTAAAGAGGTAAAATAACTTGCCCAGGATCCTAAAGCCCATAGTGTAGAATGAACCCTGAGTACACTAAGTCCAAGGCTCACAGTAGATCTGACTCCCTCCACACAAAAGGCAACTCCAAATAGCCCTTGAATCCCAGCTTAGATACTTGGGAATTGTCACTAAACTGAAGCATTGCCCCAGAGAAGCACATGGGAGAGACTAGTGGAAAGGGACTCAGGAAACCAGTCTGCTTGTTCTGATGCCAGTCAGCTGTGGGGCTCTGACAACGCCCTCTGACTCTCTGGGCCTGAGTTTCCAGATCTGTAAAATGAAGTTAAGAATGTATCTGCAAAGTTTTAGGAGAGAACCATGATAACCTAGGGAAAGAAACAGTGAGACCTCTCAGAGAGCCTCCTGAGAATGGAAGATGGAAGTTCCATGCTCCCTGGAGAAAGATGGGGAAACCTTTGGAATTTTGAGACAGAGGATGGGTAATTAATGTAGAAGTTCTTAGATGGGTATGATTTCTGTCTTCAGACACTCTACTATAATCCAAGACTTCATGATTTCTACTGAAAAATTGGATACCTTCAAGCAGTGTTCCCACTCCTGGAAACCAGTGGCTCTCAAACCACAAGGGTGCTCAAACCTGGCTGCAACTTTAAACATGCCAAGGCTGGATCCACTCTCAGAGACCTGATCTGGAGTTTGGCAGAGGCTTTGGGAATGTGGAGTTCCCCATGTGATTTTAATGTGCAGAACAAGTTTAGAACCACATCCGCAGAGCCTTAAATTCTTCCTTTTTTGCTGTGAAAATTAAAGAACACAAGAAAGCACAGCACCCAGTGGCACTTGAACTTTATTTTATTTTATTTTTGCACTTGAACTTCAATATGCTAACAAACGGATCACCTAGAGGTCTTTCAAAATGCAGCCTCTGATTCAGTAGGTTGGGGCCTTTGTAATAAACCCAAGGGGATGCCAACCCTGCTGTCCCCAGACTGTGCCTGAGTGGCCAGCGTGTATCACGACGGATACACACTTGCAGGAGAATTATGCCTCTTTACATCAGCTGAGACCTCAAGTAAGAAGTTACTTCCCTTCTTTGTGTCTCAGGTTTCGAATCTAAAAACTGCACACTAGTGAAAGCACTTCCATCACAGAGTTCTTGTGATGCTTAAATGAGCGAATACACTAAACAGATTTAGCACACTTCAAACAGTTGTGTGTTTTTAATTGTTAGAATACTTGACACTCCTGGAATGCTTACTACCTGCCAGGAATTTTCAAAGTGCTTTCAAATCTTAACCCACTCAAGCCTCCAAACAATACTGTGAGGTAGGTACCATTATCTCATCATCCCTGTTTCACAGGTTTTCAAAAACACTGAGACACAGAGATGTGGAGAATCTTGGTTTACAGAACACACCTAGGAGCAGCTGGGCTGATGTTTGAAACCAGGGAGGATCTGGCCTCTAATCTCCCCTCTGGGCTGAAATAAATGAGTGTTCCAGTCTTTGGCGTGAGGATTTACCTTCTGGGATGGGCTGCAGACCAACAGGGGGCAGTCTAGGGCTAGCTGGCTGCAAAGCCCACTTAACAGTGTGTGCTGTGCTAGGCAGTTCACTCAACTGACACTGGGTCTTCAGCATCTCAGAACTCTCCTCTCCCTTCCCGCTCAGGCCCCCA
Organism: Bos grunniens; assembly: GCF_055505025.1. Classification (NCBI taxonomy): domain Eukaryota; kingdom Metazoa; phylum Chordata; class Mammalia; order Artiodactyla; family Bovidae; genus Bos; species Bos grunniens. The sequence goes on from NC_141174.1 coordinate 16,454,918, forward strand.
TGTGTAGGAGGCCCCGGGAATCCAAAGGAAAGAAGAACCCTGGCAATTAGCTGCAAATCTGAGTTCCCTAACAAAAGACCAGGTCTGGGGGGAAAGCAAATAGGAGACAAGTTTTCTATAACTCACTTTATCCCAAGAGCACAACCAGCCTGGGAAATCTACAAATTTCTGTTTATACTGAAAGTCTAGCAAACAGGGTTGGGAATTAGGGTGGGGGAGTGAGGTGGAGCCAGGCCCCAATGCCCGCCCCAGAGCTATCAGAGTCCTGTAAAGTTCTTGTGCAAGGAGATAACTGTTTTTGATGGGCTGAACTGGCCAGAAAGGCTTGGGAGGTTGCCAGGACTGGCTCGAGGCATTTTCCACCAGCCTAGGGCATAGCAGTCAGGGACACAGGACGTAAAGGCCAAGTGGGAGCAGCTGGGAGGGGAGCACAGGGAGCCCCACTCTGGGCTCTTCGGTAGGCTTAGGCCTCCCTTTATTCTGGGACTCTGCAACAGGCGGGGCAAGTGGCCTGAGGGCTTCAGAGAACCTGTCAAAGCACTGTCTCTTAAGACTGCTGGAGTCCCTAGCACATGCTCAGGGCTCCAGTAGAGGTTGGAGTCATGGAGGATGAAGATCCCAACCAAGAGGAGCATGATGGCACCCCTTCTCAGATGTCCCCACTTGAGGCTGAAGCCCGTGGCTACACCCTGTTCAGAGTCTTGGACAGAGAGTTCATGATCAAGGTGAGCAAGCGCCGGTGGGCGGTGGTCCTGGTGTTCAGCTGCTACTCCATGTGCAATGCCTTCCAGTGGATCCAGTACGCCGCCATCAATAACATCTTCATGTACTTCTATGGGGTCAGTTCCTTTGCCATCGACTGGCTGTCCATGTGCTACATGCTGACCTACATCCCTCTGCTCCTGCCGGTGGCCTGGCTCTTGGAGAAATTTGGCCTGTGGACCATCGCCCTCGCTGGCTCTGCTCTCAACTGCCTGGGAGCCTGGGTGAAGCTGGGCAGCCTGAAGCCACATCTCTTCCCGGTCACGGTGCTGGGCCAGGTCATCTGCTCCGTGGCCCAGGTCTTCATCCTGGGTATGCCCTCCCGCATTGCTTCCATCTGGTTCGGGGCTAATGAGGTGTCAACCGCCTGCTCCATAGCTGTCTTCGGCAATCAGGTGGGTAGAGGAGTGGGTGGCGTTCACTGTGGGACTGAGGGTGTTGGTTGTACCAAACTGCTTCACTGTGTGAAGACTAGCTTTCCGACTTCAGCAGTGTTTGTGACTCTGGCTGTGGCTGGGTGTGACTGAGTGAGTGGATGATTGTGACTGAGCGAGTATGTAAGAGAAGTGGGGAAACGAAAGGAAGGGCCTTTGCTGTCACTGCAGTTTCTCTTCCTCCAGCAGAAAGCATGCTTCTGGAACGCATGTTGTCTTTATTATCTCTTTCCTGAACTTACTTCACCAGCTTGAACAGGAGAGCCCTTCTTTCTCAGGGAATAGCTCCTGGCTGTCAGACTATTCTGTGTCATCGGAGGTTGGCGGGTGTTTTTTGCCTGTCCAACCAGCTTTCCCAGAGTGCAGCATCTCCTGCTGCTGCTGCTGCTAAGTTGCCTCAGTCATGTCCGACTCTGTGCAACCCCAGCAGCCCACCAGGCCCGTCCATCCCTGGGATTCTCCAGGCAAGAACACTGAAGTGGGTTGCCATTTCCTTCTCCAATGCATGAAAGTGAAAAGTGAAAGTGAAGTTGCTGAGTCGTGTCGGACTCAGGTCTAAGTGATGTCTGGGGGTAGGAGAAGGCCAGTGCCTGTGTGCTTGTGTTTGTGGTCACTGTCAGGGCACATGAAGCACCTGCCCCCATGGCTGGCTACTTCTGGTTGGGAGAGAGGACCAGGCAGGGACTGGGAGAGCCAGGGCAAGGCTGGTGAAGACTGGCATGAGAAGGGGTGGGGCCAGGACCAACCCTCTAATGCTCATTGGGGCAGCCAGGTCGTGCAAGGAAATGTGACACAGGAGGAGGGTCACGGCATCGTGAAAGCACGCGTCCCAGCTGAAACTGGCAGCTGCTTCAGCCTCCGCCAACCGTTCGTATACACAGCATGACCGTCTCATGTTATCAGACCGTCTCATTTGTTGTTGCCTTTAAAGAAGCCAGGAACCAGATTTTTACTTAAATTTATTTTTAATTGTGCTAAAATTATAACTTATTCATAATTTCAACCATTCATAATTATACAGTTCAATGGCATTAAGTAGTTTCACAATGTTGTTTAAGAATTATCAGTATCTATACCCAAATTTTTTTTTATCATTCCCAACAAGTCTGTACTCATTAAACAGGAACTCCTCTATAATCTCTATTCTATCGCTACTCTATTCTACTTTCTGTCTCCATTAATTTGCCTATTCTAGGAAGGCAATGGCACCCCTCTCCGGTACTCTTGCCTGGAAAATCCCATGGACAGAGGAGCCTGGTAGGCTGCAGTCCATGAGGTCACTAAGAGTCGGACACGGCTGAGAGACTTCACTTTCACTTTTCACTTTCATGCATTGGAGAAGGAAATGGCAACCCACTCCAGTATTCTTGCCTGGAGAAACCCAGGGACAGGGGAGCCTGGTGGGCTGCCGTCTATGGGGTCGCACAGAGTCGAACACGACTGAAGCGACTTAGCAGCAGCAGCAGCAGGTACTGCATATAACCAAAATCATGCAGTATTTTGTCTTTGGAGTCTGGCTTATGAAATCTGTTTTTTGTTTTTTTTTTTTTTTAATTCTGATAAAACTCAAAAATTATGCTGCTGTTGTTACTGTCCATGTTTTGAGACTGTAAGTCATATAAGACTTCTAGGGTGAGACTTCTAGGGAAGGTAAAGGGGAACTGAATGCCAGTTCTGGTTTCTCCTTCATGCAAAGTCCTCACCAAAGATACAGGCAGGTGGGTGAGCTCAGAGGCTGGCCACTGGGGAAGGAAACTAGACCAGTGCTCCCTCAAATGGTGTCCATTTACCTCACCTGTGGGCCCAGGACAGACTACAGACGCCTGGGCCCTCACCTGGACTTCTAATCAGATCCTCCAGGGAAGAGGCTAGGCGCCTGTGTTTCCACCTGGCTTCCCAGGCGAGGTTTGTGATCAGATGTGAAATCATCAGGAGAGAGAAGCTCCGTGCCCTGGGAAGGCGCCCTCCTGCCTGGAGCCGGGTTCCTGTCAGGGCTGGCGTGTCTATGCTGCTGTAGGAAGGGTCCAGTTTCCAGGTGGAGGAGCTGGGAGCTCAGTCACTCTCCAGAGTGAGATGGGAGGGTGGGCTTGGGTGGGGCTCCTAATTCTGATTCACTTAAAGTTCTGAAAATAAACAAAGCCCTGAGGAGTTTGGGGGGGTTTGGTGGGGTGGGGAGGGCCTGCAGGCCTGTGAGGTGGAACCACAGCAGAAGCTCCTAACCCTGCTTCTTTGACCTTCAGCTCAGTGCTCTGCTTGGGAGGAGGCTCTGTAGCCTGGCCTGGCTCCCGACTTGGCCGTGTTGCCTTGGCAGGCAGTCTTGAGGGCCTGATGATTCCGTGGAATCAAGGCTACGTCTTCTGTTTAGCATCCAGGGCCCCTCCTTCCTTGCCTTTCCCAGCCAGCCTGTCTCTTGTTCCCTCCCAGTGTTTCCCCTGCTCTGACCAGTCTGGCTTCTTACTTCTGTCCTTGAAGATACATTGCTTAGAGATTAAGCCTAGAACCTTGGAGAGTGACATCGGTAGATGGTGGACCAGGAAGCTCCACACGCTTCTTCTCCCATGGAAACATTAAATAAATGAGAAACTGGCTAAAATAACCTTCCCTATGGCATTTCTGTACATCAAAGATCTACAGCAAACAAGGAAACACCCAACTGAAGAAAGTCACATTCAAAATGGTAGAAAGTTTCATGGCCATTTTGCTCAAGTTTGCCCCTCCCCTCTCCCTTCTCCTGTGCCTCCCTGCAAACCTGAGAGCACAAAGCAGACCAAACTTGCAACATTTTACATGGATTGTTTCTATACACTAACAATGAACAATCCCCAAAGGGAAGTAAGAAAACAATTCCAATTACAGTAGCATTGAAGAAAACACTTGAGTCATTTAACCAGCAAAGTGAAAGACTTGTGCACTGAAAACTGCAAAATGTTACTGAAAAAAATTAAAGAAGTTATAAATAAATTAAAAACATCCTGTGTTCATGGATTGGAAGACCTTAATGTTGTTAAGATGTCAACACTACACAAAGCAGTAGTATAAATCTATAAATTCAGCACAATCACTATCAAAATCCTGATTTTTTTCACAGATGAAGGAAAAAAATGCATCCTAAAATTCATATGTGGAAGTTTAAGGGACACTGAGTAGTCAAAGCAATCTTGGAAATGAATCCCAAAGTTGGAGATCTGACACTTCCTAATGTGTCTAATAAAACTAACAAAACTAATAACAAAGTTATAGTAATCATGACAGTGTGGAATCAGCGTAAAGACAGACTTACAGACCAAAGGAGTACAGAGTCCAGAAATAAACCCTCACATCAGTTCAGTTCAGTCCAGTCCAGTTACTCAGTCCGAGTCGCTCAACTCGGACACTAACTACTTGGAGTTAGTGCAGACCCCAGAAGTTAAGGGCTTGGACCCACAAGACTGTCTCCGTTGCAAGTCCTAGGGACCTCCTATATTTCTGACTGACTAGCTATAAGGCAGGGTTCCTATGAGCCCTGCTTAGGATCTGTAATTTGCTAGAATGGTTCAGGGAACTCAGATAAACAGTTGACTTACCTGTTTTTCCTGGTTTATTATAAAGGGTACAAGTCAGGAAAAGCCAAGTGGAGGAGATTTCAGAGCCTCTGTGGGGTGCCGCCCTCTTAGCACTTTGATGTCACGTGTTTACCAGCCTCACGGAACTTTCCTGGTTCAAGAGTTTTTCTAGAGCTCAATTTCTAGCTGCCCTCCTAATCTCAAGGAGGGGGAGTGGGATTTGCTGCTACTGCTGCTGCTGCTGCTAAGTCCCATCAGTCGTGTCCGACTCAGTGTGACCCCATAGACGGGGGCTCACCAGGCTCCCCCATCCCTGGGATTCTCCAGGCAAGAATACTGGAGTGGTTTGTCATTTCCTTCTCCAGTGCACTAAAGTGAAAAGTGAAAGTGAAGTCGCTCAGTTGTGTCCGACTCTTTGCGACCCATGAACTGCAGCCTACCAGGTTTCTGTGTCCATGGGATTTCCCAATCAAGAGTACTGGAGTGGGCTGCCATTGCCTTCTCTGGGGGTTTGCTGAAAGTTCCCAAACTCTAATCACTTGAGCTTCTGGAGACCAGCTCCATCCCAGGGCTCTAGCAGGGCCCCAGTCTGAGTCACCTCATGGGATAAGTTCTGGTGTGATGTAAACAGGATCCTTATGAATCACAAAGGATACTCCTATCACTCAGAAAAGCCCAGGGTTTAGAGCTCTGTACCAGGAACCAGAGTAAAGACTAAATGAATTTTTATTATACCACAGGTACTGCGAGTAATCAAATTCATAGAGGCAAAATGTAGAATGGTGGTTTTGAGGGGCTGGGGCAGGAGGGTGGCAGGAGCTCGTGTTTAATGGATACAGAGATTCAGTTTGGAAAGCTGAAAAGTATTGGCGATGGATGGAGGCGATGGTTGCACAGTAATATGAATGCACTTAATGCTGCTGAACTGTACAGTTAGAAACAATGAAAATAGTAAAGGTTAGGCCATATATGTGTGTGTGTGTGTACATGTGTGTGTATTCTACTACCAAAGAAACAAGACACACACTGCTTGGGAGGTGTTTCCTGTGGTTGGGTACCTGATACCTGCTCACCCTGCCGTCACCTTGTCAATCTCTGTGCCGGCAGAAGGTGGTCCTTGCCCTTCTGTGTAACTGCTGAGTTTCCATGGATACTGGCCTTTGTTTTCCCATGGTTCGTGTTTCCCTGTTTCCTTAACTTTTCTCCTGTCCTCTTCCCCTGTTCCCCCACCTCCTCTAAATGGGAAACTTGCCAAAGGACTGGAACCTTGACTAGTACATCTCTCCCATGTCTCAGGCCTCTGGGCATAACAGGCGCTTATGAATGGTCAGACTTATTAGTAAACAAGTATTCCTTTCCTAAGGGGAAGTAAGGTGACCACTCAGGTAGCTGAGAGCTCAGGTGGTTCTTGAAAGGGACTCTTATGCCTGGATTGTCTTCCTGACATGACTCAATCTTATTCCTTCAGTGGAAAACTCTATTCAGTCCTTACAGGGCACCTTGAACTCTGCTGGGCCCACGATGGTTAGAACACCATCTTTAGCCCTGCTGTGTACTCTTGGACAAGGCCTTAACTTTTCTAACTTTTGGCATCTTCTTTTGTAAGATGGAGATAATATTGAAAGAAAGCATTAGTTACTCAGTTGTATCCGACTCTTTGTTACTCTGTGGACTGTAGCCCACCAAGCTCTGTCCATGGAATTCTCCAGGCAAGAATACTGGAGTGGGTTGCCATTCTCTTCTCTGGGGATCTCCCTGACCCAGGGGTCGAACCCAGGTCTCCTACATTGCAGGCAGGCTCTTTACCATCTGAGCCATCTGGGAGCTCACAGGAGATAATATTAGCTAATGGACATGAACTTGGGAAAACTTGGGGAGGTGGTAGGAACAGGGGAGGCCTGGAGTGCTGTAGTTCGTGGGGTCACAAAGAGTCAGACAGGACTGGGCAGCTGAACAGCAACTGCAAAAGGCGGCTGAGGGGAGGAATGAGTGCATCTAGTGAGCAGAGTTTATCTGCTGAATGAAGAACAGGTGCTGTCACTACTGTATCCTCAACACGGATAATTGGCTGCTGATCTGGAAAGAGACCAACACGAAATGCTCATTATAGCACTGTGTGGCAGGCTTAAGGGTCTGTGTGTACAGGACATTCAGTCTCACTCTGTGGGAGGACGTGCTCCAGAGTGAATGTCGGGGGACCCAGCCAGACAGCATCCCCAAGGAGGTGATGGTTATGAGCCAATTCTCCATGAATGAAGTGACCAGGAATTGGGTCAACAGGGAACAGCGGGCCTTTCTAGAAGTTTCCAGGCAGTATCCTGATGGGGACTTGTTCCTCTTGAGAACTACTCAGACTAAAAGCTGTCTGGTGCTGGGAAACGGTGTTACCTTCCCAATGTGTGGTTGATGGAACCTGGCACCTGTGTTGAAGATTTTAGGGTCTCGGGGATGATACAGGTACTGGGCCAGCTCCTACACATCAGACCTCAGGCTTACAAACCTAAGAGCCTACTGAAGGAGGGATGGTGCCCAGGCTTATCAGATGGACACAGCCATTTTCCACTGCCTGATTCTTGATGTTTATCCAAAAAAACTGTTAACAGGATGTCCTTCCTTTGCCTTCAGCTCCCTCCACCCCCGGACATCAAAGGGCCCTGTGTGAATTGGTTAGATCCCTATCAGAGATTCCTATCAGGGCTTTTTCCCCAGTGGCTCAGACAGTATCTGCCAGCAAAGCAGGAGACCCGGGTTCAATCTCTGGGTTGGGAAGATGCCCCTGGAGAAGGAAATGAAAACCCACTCCAGTATTCTTGCCTGGAGAATTCCATGGAGAGAGGAGCCTAGTGGGCTATACAGTCCAGGGGGTCACCAAGAGTCGGACACAACTCGGTGGCTAACACTATCAGAGATGATAAAGAGCTACAGGGTTAGGGTGCAAGTGGGGTTTGCTCTTCTTTCTTTCTTCTCTATCTCTTGACTTCTGTCTAGCACCATCCCAAACTTAACCCAAGGGAGCATCTCCCTTCTCTTGGTTCTTCAGGACTACAGGCCTTTGTCTTTGCTGAGTTATTCAGGGGTGGGAGGTATCCTGCAAGTTCTGGAGGCCCATCTGGACTCCTCTGCCTCTTCCCCCTTTTGCAAGCATCTCTCCTTTTCTCTGCTGGTGAAATCTGTAGCTTGGCCTCTGAGCCCCACACGGTTGGAGATGAGGCCTTGCCCCAGCGTGAGGACAGAGAGGAGGGTATTGGGAGGTAGGGCTGGCTTTCCCTTGCTCATCAACTTCTCGGGATTAGACAGAGTGTCCCCAAACCACGAGTGGAGTGGTATTTGCTGTGGCTCCTGTCCGACTCTTTCTTTAGAGAGGAGGTGAACACAAACCCCTTTTGGTACCAGATCAGTCTTGATGGGACAACTCTGCTGACTCCAGGAAGGACAGGAGCTGGAGCAAGGTTGGGGGTTATTTTTCTTCCTCTTCCTCTCCCCTGGACATTCCTGATCTCTACCCCTACGTTGCTGTGTTGGCATGGCTGTGGCTGCCCAGCTGGCTCTGGACGCAGCTGTCTCTGCTCAGGGCCATTTGCTGTGCCCACCAACTCAGAAATGTAGGAAGTGGGGTGCCATGAGTTGTGGCCTTAAAGCAGGGTCCATTGCAACCAGCTGTTTGGGGTGGTGGCTCCCCTTGAGCAGTCCTCGCCTCCTCAGACCTTTGACCTGGGCTTCCTGTTTGTGGAGCCCCTCAATGAACTCAGAGGCCCGTTTCTTCTCTGTCAAGGAGCTAGGCAGGAGCACGCTGGGGTCCCACCAACCACCCCTTCCTGGGACTCCAAGGGAGACAGCAGCTGAGAATTAGCTCTTGATTTCTGTCCTTGGGGGATGCTAAGTCACTTCAGTCATGTCCGACTCTGCAACCCTATGGGCCATAGCCCATCAAGCTCCTCTGTCCATGGGATTTCCCAGGCAAGAATACAGGAGCGGGTTGCCATGCCCTTCTCCAGGAGATCTTCCTGACCCAAGGATCGAACCCTCGTCTCCTATGTCTCCTGTATTGGCAGGCAGGTTCTTTACCACTAGCACCACCTGGGGAGTCCTCGGGGCAGTGAAGGGCCATTGTTTCTAAGTGAGCTCCAGGAATCTCCAGCTTCAGCACCACCTGGGCGGGGGATGGGGAAGGGGGGAGTATTGTTTGTTAGATATGCAGATTGCCAGTCCTAGGGGGCCAGATCCAAGGAATTACCCTCTCCAGGGTGGGACTTTAGAATCTGTGGTTTTGATTCTCCACCAGGAACTGTGATACTGAAATTTGAGAAGTCCTGGTACGGGAGCCGTGGGACCCTGACCCGGCTCTGCCAGCCCCCGTCTTTGGGGCCTCCTGTTGGACACCTGCCCTCTTGGGGCATCAGCTTCCTTATCTGTAACAAGGAAGCCAGCCTCACAGGTGGACATCCATGTTAAACGATGTGTGAAAGCTCCTGAGCCCGGAGGAGCCTCCATAGACATTCACTGAGTGCACATCCGTCTTCTCCCTCCCACCAGACTCAGATTCGCAGCACTCCTTCAGGTGCCTCTGGATCTAGGCCTTTCTTTCACCTCAGCTGCTGTCCCAGGAACACCACTCACTGACCCTCCTCCCTGACACCATAGGTCAGGAAGGAACTTAAGCAGACCTGCCTGTCCACTCCCTCCACCGATGCGTTAGGTTGGTGCTGGCATCGCCACCCTTCTAGAAATAGGTCACCCCCCATAAAACCTTGTTTATAGAAAACTGGCCAGAAGAGGCCCTGGTGAGCACACGGTGGGGACTGAGAACATGCAGATGGAAAGATGGACAACTGGTGTTCTGGTTTTACCCTTTATCTTTGGGGCATTGTCTTCTCATTGCTGAAGGGAGATTCCAGAGCATATTTTTGCCATCGAATGATGTCACCCAGGGCCTCAGGAGCATGGGAGTGGTGGGTGGAGGAAAAATGCAGCTTGGCCCAGAACTCCTATTAATCTTTTCCACTTTTTATGTGTCAGTGGGCCTCCTGAGAAAATCCCCTCCACCTGCTTCCTCAGCAGCCTTGGAAGCTGGTCCTGGGAAGAGTGGCAGGTGGGGAAGCTCCTCCTCCTTTGAGACTGGCTGACTTGGGGGGTGAGGCCTGGGAAGACCTGGCTGCCAAGAGACATTCTCAGCCTCTAGCCTTGGGACAGGCATCTCGATAATGCCTTGCTTTATTTGTGGAGTAAAGACAGTCCTAGGGCTTCCCTGGTGTCTCAGTGGTAAAGAATCTGCCTGCCAAGCAGGAGATGTGGGTTTGATCTCTGGGTCAGGAAGATCCCCTGGAGCAGGGAATGGCAACCCATTCCAGTATACTTGCCCAAAGAATTCCAGGGACAGAGGGGCCTGGCGGGTTACAGGCTATGGGATCGCAAAAGAGGCAGCAACTATACAACGATAATGACAGTCCTCCTTGGAAATGTTTGGTTCTCTCAAGGCTACTGTGAGGGAAGGAAGTTGTGTTTGCAGGGATCAGACCACCACTGTAATTTTGTTGAGAGACACCCAGAGATATTGACATTTTCTCCAGTTACTGTACTGCCTCTGACTCACTGTCCAGAAAGAACTTTAAGAAGAAAATTATTTATTTACTTGGCTGTTTTGGGTCTTAGTTGGGGCATGTGGGATCTAGTTCCCTGACCAGGGATCAAACCCAGGCCCCCCTACATTGAGAACATGGGCTCTTAGCCACTGGACCACCAGGGATGCCCCTAGAAGGAACTTTGATAATAGGTCCAGAGTAATTGTTAGCCATTCTATAATGACCCAAACACATTCCTTAGTTATGTAGCAAACCCCATTGCAAAGGACCCCATTGGTCCCTGGCTCATCTTGGGTCTCAGACCACGTGTTCCTGGGCTGTGTGGCTGCTTGAAGCCTGGCTCAGCAAGGCTCTGTGGGAAGAGAGCAGGGCTGGGAGTGGACCCACAGAAGTCCTGATGTTACCTCACTACTGATCAGCTCTGTGACTTCAGCAAGTTGAGCCAACTCAGTTATGAAATGGAGAGAAGGACGGGCCCTCCCAGGGCTCGGTGTCTCATCTGTGCCATGGGCTTCCTGCTGTTCACCTCACTGGATGGTTTTGATGCTGTTTGTATGCTGGATGTGCAGGTGCCTTGAAAACTGTGAAATTCTGTGCAAATGTGGGCTTTTGAAAGTGAAAATTAAAGTCACTCAGTCATGCCCAATTCTTTGTGACCCCATAGACTTATACAGTCCATAAGGGGGTAGCCTTTCCCTTCTTCAGGGGATCTTCCCAACCTAGGGATAAAACCCAGGTCTCCCACATTGTAGGCGGATTCTTTACCAACTGAGCCACAGGGGAAGCCCAAGAATACTGGAGGGGGTAGCCTATCCCTTCTCAGGGCATGTTCCTGACCCAGGGATCAAACCGGCATCCCTGCATTGTAGGCGGATTCTTTACCAACTGAGCTATCAGGGAAGCCCCTTAAGTGCCCTTAAAAACATGTCTGTAGACTTGCCCATGACACTCAGAAAGTAAAAGGCTTCCTGTATATAGATCAGGTTCTGGCCATCTGGTAAAGAGTCACCTTTGATTAGGGGCCACACACTTGGTTTACAGGGCTCACCATTCTTGATTTTAGAGTCAGCTGTTGATTTCAGAAAAAGTTCCAGTCATTCTGGTTGTCGGGGCCTCTCCCAGAACTGCTGGGTTCCAGAACATCCCTGCTGATTTGGTCTTTTTGACTTGAGCCACGATGCAGCTCCTGAGGTCCTATGGACCATTCTAACTCCTTTTTGATTCCAAGGAGGGCCTTTTGCCGGGGGTTGGCACAAAGCTTTTCAATCTCTGTATGCCCTGGATGGCTCCTGTCTTCGATGTAGGCAGTAGCCTTTGTGGCAGAACGCAGAACTGACTTAGTTCTCACTGTCAGGAGATGGGTCCCAGGAGTAAGAAGTCTTCTCCTCGAGGCCTAGTGGTCCTGGTGTTACCACATTTTCTCCCAGGCCCCTTAGAGTTGGGCTTTCCTGGTGGCTCAGTCGGTAAAGAATCTGCCTGCAATGCAGAAGACCCAAGTTTGATCACTGGGTCAAGAGGATCCCCTGGAAAAGGAAATGGCAACCTACTCTGGTATTCTTGCCCAGGAAATCCCATGGACAGAGCAACCTGGTGGACTACAGTCCATGGGGTTGCAAAGAGTCAGACACGACTGAGCTACTAAACCAGCACCCCCAACCACCTAAGGGTGATGCTGACCCACGGTGACAAGCAGGGCTGGCGGGGCTCAGACCATCCATGTGAGTGTGATCACTGACTTTTCTCTCTCCAGAGTTCTTCTGTCTCTCCTTGGGGAACAGAGGACCCCATTATCTGCCCCAGTAGTGCTCGCCTTGTATTCTCATGCTGCTCCACAAAAATCCACATCCTTTACCAGGGTGTCCCCACTGCGGGACGGATCTCTGTCCCTTGCAAGTACCCAACACAGGGCCCTGGCCATCAGCCTTTGTTTCTCTTTGAATTCTATTGATACTGGATTGCATCCATTCCAGCCAGCCTCTGGGTGTTTCCCCAGTTGACAGACCACACGGAATGTGACAAATGAGAGCAGTGAATGAAGGCTCTAACCCCCTTGGCTGTCTATTTCATGTGGTAGAACCTTGGATTAAGGGTTTTGACGGCTGGTTGGTTTGTCGTTATGTCTGACTCTTTGTGACCCGCACCTCCATCCATGGAATTTCCCAAGCAGGAATACTGGAACGGGTTACCGTTTCCTTCTCCAGGAGCTCTTCCCAACCCAGGGATTGGATCCAGCTTGGCAGGTGGCTTCTTTGCCCTTGAGCCACCTGGGAAGCCGTTAAGGCCTATGTGTATATGTGCTAAGTCCCTTCCATAGTGTCTGACTCTTTGCAACCCTATGGATCGTAGCCCACCAGGCTCCTCTGTCTATGGGATTCTCCAGGCAAGAGTACTGGAGTGAACTGCCATGCCTTCTTCCAGGGGATCTTCCTGACCCAGGGATCGAACCCACATCTCTTACATCTCCTGCATTTGCAGGCAGGTTCCTTACCACTAGCGCCACCCAGGAAACCCATTAAGGACTATGTCAGTTCTTGGGAGCTATGGTTTTCTTGAGACAATGCACCACAGCCTTTGATTACTGACTGAACAAATATTTCTTGAATATCTACTCTGTGCCAACCCACATTCTGAGCTCTGAGGAAGGAGTTGTTCAGTCAATCAGTCATGTCCGACTCTTTGAGACCCCATGGACTTTAGCAATAGAAAAGAAAAGTTCCTGAATTCACATCTAAGAGAAGAGGGATTAGACTCTAAGGCTGATGGAGTGACTAGTGGTGGAAGTGTCGGGCCAAGTAGGAGGGGAGCTGACCTTAGGTAAGTAGGTCCTGGGTAACTCCCTAAATCCCAGGCCAGAGTTCATGGTATTACTCTCCAGGGATGGTGGTAGATATGACTAATTAATAGTTTTTCTGGTGCAAGGTTTAGATTTCTTTTTCTTTCCAGATCTCTCTGGGACCATGAGGCAGAGCTAGTTACCTTATGAAGTTGGCATCTTAGGGAAAAACTACCGAGGGCCCTGCCTGTCTCTTTTTGGAGGCTCATCCAGAAGTGGGAGGAGCTGGGTCTGGCTCGTGGCAGCCTGTTAAGAGCCCTCTTCTCTTAGATGGGAATTCAGGAACTTTCCAGGGCCTGCCTGTGAGTAAGTCCTCTAGTCTGAGTTTCACCTCTGAAAGTCAGAAGTGGGGGTCTTTCAACCAAGAAAGCCCAATCAGACTCAGATGAAAACTTGGGAGTATTAGAAACGTGTATGGTCACATAAGGGGCTTCCTGGTAGCTCAGCTGGTAAAGAATCTGTCTGCAATGCAGGATTCAATCCCTGGGTTGGGAAGATCCCCTGGAGGAGGGCATGGCAACCCACTCCAGTATTCTTGCCAAGAGAATTCCATAGACAGAGGAGCCTGGCGGGCTAATGGGGTCACAGAGTCAGACACGACTGAGCGACTAAGCATGCACTCATGGTCACGTGAACCGCTTTCAGGAATGACAGCATGTGACATATCAGACAAAGGAAACAGTTCTTCTGCTTTGGGCTATTTCACCATCTGTCACCAGGCAGGGAGTGGTGAGGTTGAGCATGGGAACAGTACCCGAGATGTGTGAGTTCAACTGTTGGCTGCCGTGGGCTGGCGTCTGGTTGGGGGTTGGTGGAAGTGCCAAAGCATCTCAATGGAGCTTTTTACTTTCTCCAAGAGTTGGAGAAACTGAGGTCTGCATCCACCCCTTTCCTGGCCTGGTGGTTAGAAAGATGTCCCTTTTCTTTCCTCTTCCCTGACTGAATCACTGGGGAAGTTCTAGGAGCCTGTGGCCACTGGCTGTCCGCTTTGTCATGAGGGGGACCTTTGGGTGGAGAAGTCGGCCATGAGTTGGGCAGTTGGGGAAAGGGGAACAGAGGCTGGAAAGGGGGGTAAAGGCTGCTCTCACCTAGACCAGAACGGAGCCTTTGCTGATGTCACCACAAGCACAATTTCAGGAGCAACAGCTACCCTTAAAAGGAGGCATGTGTGCATCAGGAGCCTCCTGAGGTGATGACTGAAAGCAGCACAAATATGAAGCTCAACTAAAAGAAAAAAAAAAGCAAGCCCTTTGTCAAAAAAATTAATCAAAATTTCCCAGTAGAACTCAGGCCCCTTCCCTAAACTTAGCACCTTCTCTGTTTAGAGCCCAGGGTACTTCTGCTATCTGCACCTTCTCAATAATGAGGAAACTCATCCCCAAGGCTGTAGGTCAAGATCAAGGCATGTTGGCTCCTTGGAAGCTTGGTAATGCTCTTCATCTTGCATTTATCTCCTCCTCTACCTTTTAGTGTGGTGCTTCATATCAGTGGGTGTTCAGTAAATCTTAAGTGTAGGTTTGAGGGTGGGTGGTTAATCAGCCTACATTCCAGTGACTCCCCGTGTCTGATCTTGGGGAGCTCCAAATTGGGGGTCTTCCCTGCGTTATTCCACCTTGCATCTGCTTTCTTTTGGTGGTCAACTCTTGCAGTTCAGCAAATTGCTACTCTGCCCAGCTTCTTTGCCGTAGCAGAGACTGGCAATACTTGATTTAGGTTTGAGCTGTGGAGTTCTAAAAGTCTTCTCTGTTCAGAAGGTATTTCCTGAGCCTCATCTCTGTTCTTGGCAGAGTACTGGTGTGGCATGGGGAGGGGTCACACAAAGAAAGATTTGTCAATGTCCCTGTCCTCATGGTGCTAAAATCTAGCTGGAGAGATGACAAATAGCCTACATGGAAGACAATCAGAAGTCAAGCATGTAAGAACAGGAAACCCCATAGGGGTTGACTAAGTGGTCAACAGTCAGACTATAGCTGGAACCACATCTGCTGATTGCTTCCTCCAGTAGCTAGACTCATGGGAGGCGCTTGAATGATAGCATTGCACCTGTAAGCCTGGAGATGTTATCAGGTCTCTGAGGCAGTTACTTCCATGAAATATGCCCAGTTTGTCAAGGGACTTGGAATCTGTTTGCCAAGGGCTTGCATCTCAGTTCTGCCATTAGAAGCTGGGTGACCTTGGGCAAAGTTATAGTTTTCTCTTCTGTAAAAACCAAACCAGAGATAATCTTGCTGACTTTAGGGAGTTGTTGTGAGGAATTTAATGAAATAGCGTGAAAAATCATTTAGCAACTGCCTAGCACACAGTGGGTGCTCATTATGTATTCATGTCCTTCCTTCTGCTTTGAATAACAGCTAGGACTGGAATGTTTGGCCAAATGGTTAAGGCTACAGACTCTAGTACCCATGGCCTGAACTTGAAGCCTAGCATAGAACACTTGCTGTTCTGTGACCTTGGACAAGCTACTCAAATGCTAGTTTTCTCAATTTTAAAATAGAGATTTGGGGACTTCCTTGGTGGTCAAGTGGTTAAGAATCCGCCTTCCAGTGCAAGGAACACGTTCGACCCCTGGTCAGGGAACTAGGATCCCACATGCCATGGGGCAATCAAGCCTACACGCTACAACGAAAACCCAGCACTGCCAAAACAGCATAGAAAGCAAAACAACAACAAAAAATAGGGATTAAAGGAGGGTGTGTGTGCACGTAGGTACAGCATTTAAAAGCAGAGCCTGGTGGGCTGCCGTCTCTGGGGTCACACAGAGTTGGGCACGACTGAAGCGACTTAGCAGCACCAGCAGCAGCAGGCCGGCAGCCTTGATGGAGCTTCTGACCTTCCCTGGGAGGCAAGTCTTACAGGCCGTCCCGGTGTCCCTGGTGCTCCTCCTGCCTTCACCTCACCTCTTTCCTCACGTGCCGTGCCTTCTAAGTTGCTTCAGTCGTGTCTGACTCTTGGCCTGCTAGGCTCCTCTGTCCATGGGATTCTCCAGACTAGAATACTGGAGTAGGTTACTGTGCCCTCCTCCAGCGGATCTTCCTGACCCAGATATCAAACGCATATCTCTTTCGTGTCCTGCATTGGCAGGCGGGTTCTTTATCACTAGCGCCACCTGAAGGACTGAGGAAATCCAAGAGTGTCAAGGTTATGTAAGCCACCAGCGCAATCACAGATTTGAGGACAAACCCTGTGATTAGGGGAGGGGATCCTAAGGGAGTCTAGAGTCTGACCAGCTGTGACACCGCTTCTCAAGTTCTTAGGGACCTAAGCTTAGCGTATTAAATCCAAAAACCTCTTTCATGGGCGATTTGTCCCCAAATCAATGAGATTGTTTTTGTTTCTGAAGGTCTGCTCCATCCTTAATCCTGAGTTGGCTTTTTCAGAAGAAGCCAGGGGCTTGGATTTGGGAATTTAACAAATACAGTCATGTGAGCAGGCTCTGCCTGCACGTTATTGCTGACTGTGATGTGTTCCTAGGAGCTGCCAGGTGGTCCTGGGTGGCCCGTCCTCATGAGTAAACCGTTGATCGAGTTCAGTGTTGCTGTGCCCAGCAGCTGCCTCGCTCCTTTCTGGGGCATCCAAGACTCAGTCCCAGGACCGCCCTCTGAGCCTGGGCTTTCCTGAAGCGTGCCACGCCACCCTGGGGGCCCGGAGGCTTTTCTGTGCGTCGTTTTGCCCAGATTAGTTATGCCTTGATCACTGAGGTGTGGTGTGTTCACTGAGGTGTAAGCAGTGGTCTGAGTGGCCCTGGCCAAGCCGGGAGAGCGGCGTTAATAGGAGCGGAATTTTGTGTTGAGCGTGCCGACTTGCCTCTGCAGCACCGCTTTGTGGTGTTCAAATGCACACAGCAGTGTGTAGGGATGGACCTTGAGTGCTGAAGTCACTTCTGGGTTTGTCCACAGGGTGTGGTGGCAGCCTCCCTGTGGGTGGCCCTGCTGTCCACGTCTGAGGGACCAGAGTCCAGACGTGAGACCAGGAGTGGGTGGGTTTGTGTGTATGGGATGGAAAGTTGACATACTGCTTTTTGTAGCACCTTTTGGTGCTTCCCTGGTGGCTCAGATGGTAAAGAATCTGCCTGCAGTGTGGGAGGCCCGGGTTCAGTCCTTGGGTGAGGAACATTCCCTGGAGAAGGAAATGGCAGCCCATTCCAGTATTCTTGCCCAGAAAATTCCATGGATAGAGGAGCCTGGTGGGCTATAGTCCATAGGGTGACAAAGAGTCGGATACAACTGAACAGATAACACTTTCACTTTAATGCCCATAAACTCGGTATGGACTTAAATGACCCTTTATGAAAGAACATTTTCGTATGTTTGTCTATGTGCATTCTTCTCAACTGTTGTTCTTCGTGAGCTCTAGTTTCTGACTAATCTGTAATGATTAATAGATCATGAAGATCATCGCTAATGTGTACAGACATGTATAGATACACACCTGTTCGTGGTCACCCATCGCATAGAAACGGCCTTGTGGGGGTGGCATCGTGCTGTGCACTTTAAGATTGCTCGTGGGGGTTGATCAGCTTTAAGCAAACTTGGTGTATGGAAATCTAGATTAAACCCAGATTTATCTCTCATGTGGTGCTAATTTAAAAGGAACCTTTACTATGTTGTTTTAAAAAGCACACTTTCTCTAAGAGCCTTGTCTAGACAGTTTTAAGTTTCCAACCACATCATTCCCCAGGTCTGGGTTCAGAGCTAGTCTGGAAGGGAAGTGATGTTTCCTGACGTGCCAGTAAACTGCAGCCCTTTCGTTTAATGCCCATTTATCAAATAATCCCCTGTCCTGTTTACCAGGCAGAAAACTAATGTCAGAAGAAAGGGTGAAATTTAAAGGATTCAAGGGGTTGGGTCAAGGAAGCCAGGCCTCCCGGAAATAATCAAGGACTCAGAGAAGGAACTGAGGGTGAGCTGGGCTCTAAAAGGTTCGAGGTTTGCAAGTAGTCAACCTGCTGGGATAGAGATGATGAAGGGTTGGACTTGTGAATCACCCAGTGCGGGGACATCCAGAGAAGCAGATGGAGATGAGACTGGAGGTGAAGAAAGACAGGAATATCAGGCTGAGGGGCGTGGACGTGGTCCTGCCTGGGAGAGGACTGGCTCCTTGAGGGTCCTTGAGCTGGACCCCGTGGTCAGAACAGTGCTGAGGAAGGTGCTTCTGAACACTCTGTGCAAGGTGGTGGGGGAGAGGTCACATCACCTGAAAGGGACACAGAGGCAAAGTGGGCATCCCAGGGAGGCTGGGGAGGGTCTAGACAGCATGGATGTGAGAAGGCAGAGGCCAGGGAAACCGAGAGATGAGAGAGGCAGAGAGAAGGAGCAGAGACGGATGACGAGGAGAACCAGGGTAGGTGGCTGAGCGGATGCATCGGTCAAACGAACACGTCTTGTTTGTCCAGGTGGCCTGTCCTCCCAGGGTTGTCGCCCATGCTGTGGGAGAGCGTGGCGGGTGGGAAGGGAGTGAACCCTCCTGACATAGAGCATGCTGCTGGGAAGTCCATTCCGATGGGCCCACTAGGCCTCAGAGCAACCCCCTGAGCGGCAGTACAGTACCTTCCTGTGGGCTAGGAAACAGGCGAAATGAACAGAAATAACATGTCAACGTCAGCTTCTAGTGACTGGCAGAGCTAGGCTGTGAACTCAGACCTTTCTGACCCCGGAGCCTAAGCCTTTAACCGCTGTATAGAGTGATGACAAGTCAGAGGGACACTGGGGTACAAAGGAGGAAGGGGGAGAGGTTTGCTTTGAAATGAACAATGTTCACTCTTAAAATGAACTTCATGGGTGTGAGCTCCTTGAGGAGCAAGGTGATTCCCGGTGAAGACATAAGGAGACCAAGTTGGAAGGGAGCGTTCAAGCCCGGGGCTTCTGCTGCAGGGAAACTGCTGACCCAGTAAGGGGACGTTTCTGATCTTTGGTCCCAGGGAGCTGGCTCTTGGAAGCCCTGAAATCCTAAAGATATGTTATCCTGACCTGGTGACTATGGCCAAAGGGGAGGAATGAGGCAGTGGGGGCCTAGCCGTGGGGCTGAGAGTGGGCCCGGCTTTCTCTGATCAGCCGGTCTGCCTGGGGGAGGAAAGGGCCGAGGAGGAATGAGGTTCGGTGGGTGAGAACCTGCTTGCTGATGTGGTTGCCTCCTACCAAGAGGAGCGGCACCCTCCTGGCCAATACCTGGGTCTGGAGGATGAGGAGCCTGCGACCCTGGCAGAGGGTTCAGATGGGGACCAGTGTCCTGGTTCCGGTAAGACTGAGCCCTCACCATGGTGTTGACACAGAGCTCCCTGCCTTTTGCGAAAGCCCCAGGGTCTTCCTCGGATAGTCTGGGCATGTTCATGACCAGGCAGCTTTGGGGAGACCCTGGATGGTCTGGGCATGTTCATGACCAGGCAGCTTTGGGGAGCAGCTTTGTGCCTGGGTTCTGATTCTGTCTGACTTGGGGCTTTTCTGGGTGCCCCATGTGGATGGTGATGGGGACAGTGGTTCTGTGGGTCTCAGAGCAAACATAACACATGTTGTGCTGTGCTGTGTAGTGGTTAAGTGTGGACGTCTTACCCCAGATGCAGCCTCGTGGTTTCTGGGTTAATTTTTGCTCTGCCAAGTTCGTGAGCGAGAATGACAAGTGATGCATGACGCAAGTATGGCTTCCTCCTGTCACCCGAAGCCCTCGGGCTGCACAGGTGTGTTTTTAACTGGGACATTTGCTCTGCGAGTGCTCATGATCGCAGCTCTTGCAACAGGGTTTAGATGTCATCCTTGCATTTGCAGAAAGGGTGAAATCAAATCAAAGATAAAAATAGAGTGTCTTCCCAGTCTGCATCTCCATCCTTCATTCACCCCGTTTGGATTAAACGTCTTCTTCTGGGGCAAAGTGCACCATCGTAATTAGGCTCCTAGGCTCTGAAGGCTGGAGACTGTGACTGGGTTTGTCTGTGAGTTGTGTACTTTGCCCATGACTATTTGAGGAGGATAAAACTAGAACAAATGCTGGGGCAAAGGGCAAGCCAGAACCAGTTAGCCGTGATTTTTAATCCTTTACATTCATGGTGTGGGTCCTTGCTTTTTCTTGTGAGCGTGGAAAAGATGAGGATCCTACCCTTGGGAGCAGCATTCTCTCAATTCTTCACATTTTTCTTGGCCTCACTTGGGCTGCAGGTCTCTGATTTTCACCCTGGTGGGTGTCCTATCGAGTGTGTGACAGAACTCAAAGGAGTGAAAATATAGGCTTCTAGGTTGACTGATAATCACATCAGCACCATTTCCTGGGAGGCAGGAGGTGAGCTGGGGCCCAGAGTCAGACAGAACTGGTTTGGGAGCCCAACTCTTATGCTACCAGCCAGTGTGATGCTGGCTGCGTACTGACCAGTTTTTCTCATTTTTGTCTTTGTTGTAAGAGTTCATGGACTAAGTGAAAAAGATAAGCTGTATTACATGCCCAGTGCCTAGCAGATGCTCAAAAGCTAGTCAGGATCCTACCCTCTTCCCACCCACAGCCCCACACTGATTTTCTTCCCTTACGACTGGAAATACAGCATGGTTTGTAGAAAGAACATGGTCATTAGTGGGCAGACCTGTGTGATTCTACCAGCTTTGTGTAGATAAGACCTTCTACCAATATCCATCTGTCCATCCACCCAGCCAGCCAACATGGCTGAGTTCCTGCTAAGGCACAGACTCGGGATCTAGGAGCTGGGTATAGGGCTCTGCACACTCACTGAGCATGGCTTTCAAGAAGCAGGAGAAATATATGCTCTGGAAAACAGAAGAGGCAGCAGCTGGCAGTGCGATCCCTGTGTTTGAATGTTCACACTGGGTATGAAAGTACTGCCAAAGCTGGCATCCTCCTGGAGAAAGGTCCCTGTGGGACAGCCTTGCCACCTGGCCAGGGCCGCCTCGGACCCTTCAGCTGATTGCCCCATCCTGAGGCTGGAAAAGCACTCATTCAGGCTTAGAGTGTGGACAGAATGTGGACAGAGGATGGAGGGGGGCCTCTGAGGGCTCAGGTGTGCAGCGTGGACCCAGCTGGGAGGACCTCCCTCTCGAGGCAGAACATCACTGGGCATTAGGTCCCCCTCCATCAAGGTCCTTTTGAGAATGAGAGAATCCCAGGACCTTGAGTGAAGTCCCATATCTTCCCTCATTCTTGCCAAAGGGACCCTCTGGCATCCTGTTTGACACTAGATCTGCAACTTCAAAGCGCTTAGGAAACCAGAGAGGGCGTGCAGTGGCCCAGCTTCCCAGCTGTGAAGGCTACATTTGCCCCTCTATCTTTGGCTGGTTTTTACCCTCAACATCTTGGAGACCAGCAGTTAAGAAGCGGGACTCAACTCTGATAGATTAATGTAAGTGAGGATCAGATAAAGCTCTAAGGACACGAAATACCTTCTCATGGAGGAGCCTGCTCGCTTGGACTTTTCTCATGACTTTAGCCCTGAAGGGCAATCTAGGCCCCATGAAGGAGGCACATCTTCGAGATGCCAGGAGGTCTGGTTTCTCAACTCTGTGTGACCCTGAACAAGTCACTAAACCTCTATTTAGTCCTCTAATAATGGGTGTATAACAGAGGGTGATAAAGGAACTCTGGAACTATTGTTCAATCATTTCAACCCACAAGTATCTCCATTTGTGTTACCTTTTGTATCTTTCTTTTAATTCTCCCTGCCCCCACTAGATTATAAAGCTCCTTGAAGCAGTACTCTGCCATATACGTCTCTGTACTCCCTCAGAAATCTAGCAGAATACATTTCAAAAAGCAGGTGCTTAGAAGATCAGTTTGACTTGTTGATTGTATACAGTACGCACTGGAAGAATGCTGCTCTGAACCTGTTGATGATGAGTTTTGAGACTATTTCAGAGCTAAGAATCACTAGTGAGTACCTTGAGTGGCTATAACTGACAGGCTAGAAAACCAACTGGGACGATGAGTGCATTGGCAGTTAATGATGTTATAATCGGCCTGAAAGCAAATTGCTTCTCTCCCTGCAGTTGCTTTCAAATTCAATAAAGGAGAAGTGGTACCTTAACACAAAAGAGTTAGCGTCTCTCAATTCTAGAATTTGAATCTTGCATGAGTTTTCAGGCTGTGTTCCAATTTCCACCTTGGTATTTCATGTGGCAGAAGGGTTTGGGGCCTTGTATCTCAGCTGGTCACTCCTGAATCACGGTGTTTCTGCTGTCAGAAATACTCAACTGTTAGGTCCCTGAAGTTAGAACTGCAGTGCTGATATGAGATGTTTCAGTTTGTTGGGGTATGTGAGTATGTGTGTGTGTGTTTATAGCCAGTTTGCATGTTCCTATGTCCTGTGTATATAAATTTATGCAGTTCTGTGAATTCACACCACAGATGCTTTCTAAATGACAAGTTAGAGTGAACTGAAACATTTACGTTTGTCAGTGTGGTCACAATGTTTGGCTTCCGTCTCTCACTGGATGCAAGTTCTTGGGGTTGTAGTATATAGAATTTATCCCTCAGGTGGTCTCTCAGCTACAGTTTAACAGATTCAGTGAAATCAAGAATTTAACTGGAACCAAAAGCAAAACTAGCGTTGTTTTACTTTACCACAGAGATGGGAGTATAAAAACTGTTCTTCATTAATTTGTTGTTAGAAAAAAAAATCGCCTGCAATGAGAACCCCAACTACAATCTTTTTCAGTGGTTCCCTCGTAGCTCAGTCAGTAAAGAATCTGCCTGCAAAGCAGGAGACCTGGGATCAATTCCTGGGTCGGAAGATCCCTTGGAGAAGGAAAAGGCAACCCACTCCAGTATTCTTGCCTGGAGAATCTCATGGACAGAGGAGCCTGGCAGGCTACAGTCCTAAACTGTACACTAAACCACCATTGATAGTGACGGTGGTCAAGAGGGTGTGTGGGTTGAGCTGTCAATCAAAAGAAAGATCTCTGGTGTCTTGAGTGGGAAACAACCCCTGTCTGGGTTTTAAGGACTGGAAGTTGAGGATTGTTTCTTATTAGGAGTCTCTTAAATGTGTGCCTCTTGGCTATTGATACTATAATTGATTGTCTCTGTCTTCTATAGCTTGGAATTGCCATTGGGTTCTTGGTCCCTCCCGTCTTGGTACCCAACATCAAAGACCAGGACAAGCTTGCCTACCACATCAGCATCATGTTCTACATAATAGCAGGTGTGGCCACTCTGCTTTTCATCCTTGTCATCATAGGTAAGGTCACTGATAGACCCATGGGGGGCGGGGAGACAAGGATGTCCTGCTGACCTGGGTGAGGACCTTGTGAATATGGCCCTAGAACACCATTCTGGGTATCATGTATTTTATAAAACATGTCTATAGAAACTGGAAGCCAAGCTTCCAATGGTCTTCAAATGTTTTAGCCAGAGTAGTTGCTGCCAATACAATAGTAACTGGTCCTGTGTGCTTTGTTAGATGCTCAGTCAAGATTAGTTCTAATGACCAGTTCCTCCGTATGACCTTATGAGAATTAATGGGCAGCCTTGATCCCCTTGATGCAACTCTGCTGAGTACTTGTGACACCACAGGCCCTGTGCTGAGTGCACCTGTTCTCATTGACCCCTATGGGGCGGGGAGGGGGGCGGTCCTAGTATCAGTGTCTCTTAACCAAGAGAAAACTATGACTTAAGAGGAGATAAGGAAATTATTCAAGATTAGATAGTAAGTGGCAGAGATTGAATTCTAGCCTAAGCTGCTGACTCCATAATCTACATTTCTGAAATAAAACAGGATTGACCCACAAACACTAAAGCTCTCATATAATCACCCGAGAATGCCTGGGGCCCACATTTTTTAAATACTTTGAAAAAATGTGTATAGGATAATGCTCATTATGAAAAAATCTAGAAGATACAAAAAAGCATACACAAAACGATGACCATTAACATAGCCTAGAATTAGTTAATCCCAAACTCCAGCCCCAGAGAACTACTGATATTCCATGTATACAGATTTAATCATTGAGATGTTTGGTTAGTATAATTTATATCATCTTTTATTATCTGAGTAATATCAGATGGGCTGTGATAAAGAGTATAGAAGAAGTTTTCATTTTCAGTGAGTCAGTTTCTTTAAAGGTTAACCAGCTTTCATTTAATATTTGAAACTCCACCATACACGTTAAAGATTTCCTTCCTGCCTGCCGGCCTCACCTCCAGAGTCAAACACTATTATGATCATGGACCTCCCCTAGCTGTTCTCACTGTGTCATTCCTTCCCTGGGGTCCACACTGAGAGGAAGGGCTTTTCAGGGTTCACAGAATCTCCTGGACGGAGAACCTGGAGTTCCTGGAAACGTGAGAAAGGTGTTCCTTTGAAGCTGTGGTTGAGAACAGGAAAGAACATCCTCAGACAGCCTTGAAGTTTCGAATTGTAATGTGCTCAGCTCCAGATTCTTGTGTTGGTAGCAGGTGAGGGCCTGGTCCTTTGCAGAGATCCTGGAGATGGGACCTTTCTTTGCTTTACATTATACTAGCAAGCATTGACCACTGCTCACTGAGTAAGGAACTGAAAAATCTTATCCAAATTGTGGTTTGCGATTGCCCAATCCTTGAGCAAACAGCTATTGTTGCCAAGATTAAAAAAAAAAAGTCTCTCGCCTTGATTTCTTTCCCCTGATAGAAGGGGAGGTGAACAGGTCAGACAATGATTGAGAGGTTCCCAGCGGGTGGGGGAAGTTGGCCAGGACTATTTCCGGAAAGGAAGAAGCAAGACTCTGAAGTCCGGACTGGAGATTTATCTGGGTGGAACGGGAAGACGTTTGATGTTCAAGAAAGTAAACCTCATTTCCAAAGCTTCCTCTAACTGGAAACCATCTCCTGACCTTTCAGGAGCATTCTCATGGAGGCTGGGGGTGAAGATGGTGCTTCAGCTGGGGGACCAATTTAGGCAGACAGCTGGTTAAACTGATCTGGCCCCCAGAGAACTGGACAGCAGTCAGTGCAGTGAAATGGACTGTACCGGCTGTACTGAAGCTAGAACGTACGGAGAATGGTTTTCCCACTGTCCCTCCCAGGTCCTTCCTATCAGAGCCCCAGTCCTGCAGGAGCTCGTGTTAGTCCTCTGGTTTCCCAGGAGGCATACTCTGAGAAACTAGGGAGGGACTCGAGGTCTCTGCAATAGGAGCAGCTCCTTCCCTCACTCAGGGAGTGTTTACTGGCAGCAAGTGCCAGGCTCTGTGCTCTCATGGGCAGCCCAGCCCTTTCCCCGGGAGGAGCTCTGGGGCTGAGTCCCCATCTGGGCCCACGAATCCCAGAGCCTCAGCTCTCACTTCCTTTCTGTCCACTGGTTACTATGGGATTTTTCAGTGCTCTGCCATTTGGTATTTGCCATTTATTACAGGACTCCTTTATCCTTGAGCACTGCCTGGAAAGTCCAATGATCGCAGCTGTCCAAAGGTCATTAAAAAAAAGTAGTCAAAGGACCAGCCCCTCAGCCACAGACAGTGAGATGCAGCTTCAAGAGAGGAGACTCGAGAGGATTTAATCAAAGAGTTAATATTTCCTTTTGGAGTCTGAGCCCCTTCTCAGATGAGGGAGTCAGCTCTTATCCGTGTGTCAGCTCTGCAGGAGTAGGACCAGGGGACTTGCAATGACCTCTGTTTGTTTCCTTTCAGTGTTCAAAGAGAAGCCTAAACATCCCCCCAGCAGGGCCCAGTCCCTGAGCTATGCCTTGGCGTCTGCTGATGCTTCGTATTTAAGTTCCATCATCCGACTCTTCAAAAACCTCAACTTTGTGCTGCTAGTCATCACCTATGGTATGATGCACGTGTGTCCGGGGTGTACTGGAGCTGGGCATGTGAGACGAGAGACCTGACGTTTCTGTGCATCTTACAGTTTCCAGATCCCAAATGTATATGTAAAGTCGTCATTTAGGGTTAAGCAGAAGAGCCAGCTGTGCCTCAGAGTCTTCCCTGTTCCTTTAAGTTTACCTGGGAAACCATTCCTTCCCCTGTCAAGTCACCCGGCAACATGCCTGCTGATCCTCCAGGTCTCATCCCAGTATGTCTGCTGTGAAGCAGTATTAGAAAGAAAGTGAAGTCGCTCAGTCATGTCCTACCAGGCTTAGCCTCAGTCATAGCCTAACAGGCTTCTCTGTCCATGGGATTTTCCAGGCAAGAGTGCTGGAGAGGGTTGCCATTTCCTTCTCCAGGGGATCTTCCCAACCCAGGGATCGAACCCAGGTCTTCTACATTGCAGGCAGACGCTTTACCCTCTGGGCCACCAGGGAAGGCATAAAGCATATTAGGTGACCGTTTATTGTGTTGTTCTTAGTACATCTTTTAGTAAGTGTTAATTGCTCAGTTGTGCCCAACTCTTTGAGACCCCATGGACTGCAGCTCACCAGGCTTCTCTGTCCATGAGATTTTTCCAGGCAACGATATTGGAGTGGGTTGCCATTTCCTTCTCTAGGGGATCTTCCCAACCCAGGGATTGAACCCAGGTCTCCTGCACTGCAGGCAGATACTTTACTGACTGAGCTACAAGGGAAGCTTGTAGCATTTTTAGGGCTTCTCTGGTGGCTCAGAGGGTAAAGCATCTGCCTGCAATGTGGGAGACCCAGGTTCGATCTCTGGGTTGGGAAGGTCTCCTGGAGAAGGAAATAGCAACCCACTCCAGTATTCTTGCCTGGAGAATCCCATGGATGGAGGAGCCTAGTAGGCTACAGTCCATGGGGTCGAAAAGAGTCGGACGTGACTGAGCGACTTCACCATACATCTTTGGAGAAGGAAATGGCAACTTACTCCAGTACTCTTGCCTGGAAAATCCCATGGTCGGAGGAGCCTGGTGGGCTACAGTCCATGGGGTCGAAAAGAGTCAGACAGGACAAGTCATTTCCAGATCTCTTTCCCCACACACTAGGAACTCCCTGAGAGTAGAGATTTATGTCTTTTTACCTGTATAGTTCATCAGCAGTAGGAGGACTTGTAGCCTGGAGCAGGTACTCCAGCAGTTGTTAGATGGGAGATTGAATGAATGTGTGGTTGGATGTTTACATGAGTCTCACTACATGAATCACTCCCCAACCAATCCTTCATCTTCTAACTTGGCCTCTTTTCTACCTGAATGGAAGACAACATCCAAATTTCATGTAATTTTCTTGGCTTTGGTAAGATACATGTCAGTCTTTCTGCTGGCATATTGGCTTACCTTTCCAGCAAGGTGTTTGCAGCATCTTCTTTCTAATGATTAATGGTAATGTTGTCCTAGACCTGGGCAAGGACACAACCTCAGGGCATTCCATTAAAGGTGTCTTTACAGATCCACGCAAATCTACTGCTCTCCACTCTGCCCATTTACCCCTCCAGTTTGGTGTGATTACAATCCTGGAAGTATATCATGCTCAATAACCAGAAGAAAAAAGATGTGAGACTGGTTTGACATGACTTATTCTTAGTGAAATCCCAGTTGGCTATTGTTCAGTCGCTCAGTCGTGTCCAGCTCTTTGCAACCCCATGGACTGCAGCATGCCAGCCTTCTCTGTCCTTCACTGTCTCCTGGAGCCTGCTCAAACTCATGTCCATCGAGTCAGTGATGCCATCCAACCATTTCATCCTCTGTCATCCCCTCCTCCTCCTCTTTCCCAGCATCAGGGTCTTTTATAATGACTTGGCTATACCCTTAGGTTTTCTCTAGGCTCCGAAGCCATGTGTAATAACATTTGCTATGTGCCAAGATTTTTTATTTAACTCCCACGACACCAATGTGCGGTAAGTGGTATCATTTTCCCCATTTTAACAGAGGAGGAAACAAACTCAGAGAGATTAAGTAATACCTCAAGAATACACAGCTTTTAAAGGGCAGAGCCAAGATTCAAACACAGATTTCTCAGACTCCAAAGCCTGATCCATGATTGCCTGTGCTCCTTCCTTGAATTTTGGCAGGGAACGGCAACCCACTCCAGTACTCTTGCCTGGAAAATCCCATGGACAAAGGAGCCTGGTAGGCTGCAGTCCATGAGTCTGACTCAAAGAGTCAGGCAGGACTGAGCGACTTCACTTTCACTTTTCACTCTCGTGCACTGGAGAAGGAAATGGCAACCCACTCCAGTATTCTTGCCTGGAGAATCCCAGGGACAGAGGAGCCTGGTGGGCTGCCATCTATGGGGTCGCACAAGGTCGGACACGACTGAAGCAACTTAGCAGTAGCAACTTAGCATTTTAAGCTTATCAATGCCCTTTACCTGAATTAAAGTGTTTGCCTGCTGAGGTGTTAGCTAAGAGGTGGTATCATCAGTAGAGAGGCACCCCTGGTTTTCAGGCATATGAATCGGTTAGGTGAATAGCACTAGGTATCCATGTCAGTCTTCAAGGTCTGTGGTCTCCAATCCTCCTCTGTCCACCTTCTCGGTTCTGAGTGTGTCTCTGCATTCATTCACAAAACAAAGTTTCTAATTCTCAGGGTGGCCAACTAAAGATAAAAATGGCGATAAAGTGATAAAAATGGTGATAAAGTGGAGTTGCTCACCACTGAGAGATATTCAAGTGTAGGTGGAACCAGCCTACACTTTAGTGGGGATATTGTGGGGAATATCAGCCTATAGATGGATGGTGAATCATGATAGTGAAACTTTGGCCACCTGATGTGAAGAACTGCCTCATTAGAAAAGACCCTGATGCTGGGGGAGATTGAAGGCGGGAGGAGAAGGGGACGACAGAGGATGAGATGGCTGGATGGCGTCACCGATTCAATGGACATGGGTTTGGGTGAACTCTGGGAGTTGGTGATGGACAGGGAGGCCTGGCGTGCTGCAATTCATGGGGTCGCAAAGAGTCGGACACAACTGAGAGACTGAACTGAACTGAACTGAACTGAAATGTGATCTTTTGGTTCCCTTCCAGACTCAGGATTCCATGCTCCTAAGAACTTTCCCTTTTCCCTAGAATTAAACGTCTTGAGTGCATCAGCCCTTGACCACTATAAACCTTATTGTGTCTGACAACAGGGCATTTGAGACCTACCATGGAATTCTAGGAGAAGGCAATGGCACCCCACTCCAGTACTCTTGCCTGGAAAATCCCATGGACGGAGGAGCCTGGTAGGCTGCAGTCCATGGGGTCGCTAAGAATCGGACACGACTGAGCGACTTCACTTTCACTTTTCACTTTCATGCATTGGAGGAGGAAATGGCAACCCACTCCAGTGCCTGGAGAATCCCAGGGACGGCAGGGTCTGGTGGTCTGCCGTCTATGGGGTCTTTTTGCCGTCTATGGGGTCGCACAGAGTCGGACACGACTGAAGTGACTCAGCAGCAGCAGCAGCAGCAGTGGAATTCTAGGGCAGATAACTGCTTAATAAATATCTCCTGTGGGTGAGAATAGTGATGGTGGTATTAACCAGGCAGTGGCCTCATTCCGGAGGTTTCAGTCTTCAGTGCTAGAGGCTGTTGATGGCAGGGTCAGGTCACTGACCCATGAAAGTAAGAAATACCAAAATGTACGAGGAGCAGCACTGTTTGATATGGGCTGGGCTCTGGGTTCTGGATACTCTTCCTTATCTATCTGGTTAAGTGATAACACAGAGAATAAATGCATTAACACTTCTGGGATGGTGGAGTGAGGACAGTAGATCTTCTGATCCTCCATGAAAACAAAAACACTGGCAGACATTATCAGCATCAGTTATTTCAGGGTTCTTGACTAAAGGCTTAACCCAACGAGCATCTGTTCAAGGCAAATGGCTAAATAATGGTAAAGTAGCAAGCTTTGTGTCTTAACTTGTCCTATTCCAATCCTCCCCTCCAGACTCTGTGGTAGCCTTGAAAACTAGCTTCCCAGACATGATAGCTGTGAAAACTAGCAACCTCACAGCCACTGGAGGGGCCCAGACAATTTTGGACAACCCCCCTGCCCCCCTCCCCAACAAAGTCCCATCCCTAGCTCACTGTTTATTTGACTTCCGTTTCCCTGGAAAGGCTCCATTCAGAGGATTTGCCTATATTTGACCTGACTCAGAGTTTTCTCAGTGGGAAAGCGCTATGTCCGGGTATTTATTGAAAGCAGTCACTGTTTAACATCACAACTGTCTGAGGTTACAATACCAGTTGGGGTCATCAAGAGGCTGGCCAAAGATCTTGAAAGGAAAATCTGGAGAATGAGACAACCAGGGGGCTTTGGAAACCTCTGACATATTCTTAGCAGTCTAGAAATCTGCATGCCCAGAGCTGTGCACATGCCCAGGACAAGCCCAGGGAAGTGCTAAAGTCTCACACTGGCTGAACGTGAAGCTCTGTGTAAGCGGAAAGTGAAGGCTAGGGCAGAGGTGGCACCACCCTGCTGAAGCATCACAGGCGAATCCCAGTGAATACGTAGAGGTCCTCAGCAAAGTGGGAGACTTATGGGCTTACAGTATTTAAGGAAATCTCTGTCTAATCGTTAGCCCTAAACTAAGTTAGTAGCGCAGAAACCAGTGGCTGCACGTGACACAGGACACAGGTGTTACGAAATGAGTCCAAACTGCAGCGGCAACAAGGGTGGGGGAAGGAGGAGAATCTCGTTTGTAGGGATGACATTATATTAAAAGTGTCCAGTTTCAAAAAAAAATAGAATTTCTTAACATTTTTCTCAAAAGCCTGGGGCAATCCCAGTGAGAAAGTGTTGAACTAATCTGGTTGTTTGCACACATTTCATTATGGTCAGAAAAACACAAGCCTTATTTTCTTGAGAGAGGGTTGGACTTGGTGACAGGGTCTTTGCCAACTAGGAAATGATTCTTGGGCTTGATCACAGATTTGGGAAAAAATGTTATCAAGCCGTTACTGTGTGTCAGGCGCCGTGTAAAGTGCTTTATATGCATTATCTCATTTAATCTTCTAAAGAAATCCATGACCTAGGTGCTTAACTGCTCCATTTCATATTAAGGAAACTGAGGCTCTGATTTAATTCCTTGCCTGTGATTAAACAGTAGTAAGCAAGAGAGCTTAGTATAGACTGTCTGTCTGAGACCAAAGCCTGTCTTCCTAACCACACCACTTTGTCTCCCCATGCTGAAGGGAGCCTCTTGGAGACAGAACGGGGGTCTGTTTTCAGCCTCAGTTGCCTGAGTGGCCTCTGGATCTGTCTGGCAGGGGTGGTAGTGATGGATTGTCTTTCCTCAGATTCAGTCCTCAGACCCTTTCCCTGGGGCTTGCTTTCCTTGAAGATGAGGCTCTGGAGTTCTGGGGGTTAGAAGCAGGACCTGCCTTCACTGACCAGCCGTCTTTGGGACATGGGCATGATGAGGTTTCAATCTTAATGTGTCTTTCTGAGGGTTACAGGTCATGTAAAGGCACTGTTTGACACTCAATCTGCCTAAGAATCCCTGCTTTCTTCTCCTACAATCTTTGCTCCAAACTGAAAAGGCACACACAACCAAAAAAAAAAGACCCTCTACAAATTCGACTAAATGCTGTGAGACCTCCCAGAATCCTGCAGGTTAAGCTTTGAAAAGGAACATGGTTCATACTTTAATTATATGTGTGTATAACCATTTCGTGTAGGGCTTCCCAGGTAGCTCAGTGGTGAAGAATCTGCCTGCCACTGTAGGAGATGCAGGAAACTCGGATTTGATCCCAGCGTCGGGAAGATCCCCTGGAGTACCCTGGGGTAAGAAATGGCAATGTACTCCAGTATTTTTGTCCAGAAAAGTCCGTGGACAGAGGAGCCTGGTGGGCTATAGTCCATGGGGTCGTAAAGAGTCGACACGACTGAGCGACGAGGACACATGTAACCGTATGATACACAATGTTTGTATTTTCCTCTGAATTATGAACTCCTAGGACCATGTCGTTGGGAATCAAGCAGTTGATAGAGTTTCATGGACAAATGTACTGGATCTGGGTGCACATGTCTTGGAGTAATAGCCTTGATTGATGGGCCAGTGAATGCAGAGTTGGTACGTAAGGAACATAAGGTCTGAGTTTTTGGTCTCAGCTCTGCTAATGACTGAGTGTTCCACTTTCACCCATCCTGGGCTCCTCCTTTGTCTCTCTAAGAACCGGCCCCTCAGAAAAGAATAATAACCTTTGCTTCCCATTTGAGTTCCCTGGAACTCAAGCTATGCTTGTGAAGAATCTGCAGGGTTGGGCATCTGAACTCACAGCCTCAACCTGAGTCCGAGGACACCTGTCCTTGGGGCTCTCAAGGCCTTTACACCGCCCTACATGGGCCTCGGAGGAGCTGTGTGACCCCTCAAGATGCTGGCAAGATGCGGGGTGTAGCAAATCGTTCTGGGAGTCCCTGGAGCTTTGCTGAGGTCAGGCTGGCCCTTTAAACCAACAGTTTACTCCAGGTTCAGGAGGACAAAAGGGAAATGAGCACAGAGTTCCCAGAACCCAGACATGAGATCTGGGATCAGAGTTTCCCACTCTGGCCTGATAGTAGAGTCCCCTGGGTTGTGGGTGGTGTGTGCCTGGATTCCCTGCCTCTCTTCTGCAAAGTCAGATTCAGAGAGTCTGCGAGGGCCTGGGAATCTGCCTTTGCAAGCATTCCAGGAGATTCTAGCATGCAGCAGAGTTGAGAACCTCTAATGTGGGTGTGTAATGGGTGATTCTTGAAGCCCCTTCCCCACCCCAGCTGCCTCCAAGGGAACCCCAGCCTCTCACAGCCTGGGCCTGCTCTGTGATCTTCTTGTGCCCAAGGCTATTTAGTCACCTTTTCAGTGAGTTTAAGAGATGCCCGGGGAGGGGGGGGTTTATTGTTGTTAAAATGCAGATTCCTAGCTTCATTCCAGGAGAATCAAATTAAGTAGGTCCTGGTAGAGCTCAGAAATCTGCATTTAAAAAATCTGAGGCCTTCTAATGTCAGTGATCTCTAGGCTGCTATTTGTATAATTTAGTCTTGACACAAGACAGAAACTCAGAGTCCCTTCTGCCTTTCTAAAGTCCACCCTCTCAGGGACCCAGACCTCTCCCACAGGTGGCTGATACAGGCATGACCTGGCCTTTCAGGGGCGATCACATTTCACTGACCTGGCAGGCTTACATTGTTGAGGGACAATCACACTCAAATATAACACAGTCACCTGCATTCCTGTGAGAGGTAGTCGTGCACAGGACAGAGAATGAATTTCATTCCTGCCCTTCAGTGTGGACACCGGACCCCTTGGTTTGGTCAGTGGAGTGGAAAGAAAGTGAAGTCGCTTGGTCGTGTCCAACTCTTTGTGACCCTATGGATTGTAGCCTACCAGGCTTCTCCATCCATGGGATTTTCCAGGCAAGAGTACTGGAGTGGGTTGCCATTTCCTTCTCCAGGAGATCTTCCCGACCCAGGATCGAGCCCAGGGCCCCCGCATTGCAGGCAGAAGCTTTTACCGTCTGAGCCAGCAGGGAAGTCAGTGGAGTAGACTCTCGCCATTTAACTGTATCTGGCAACCTTTGGCAATATGGGGAGGGCCATCTTATTCAAAAGGGATTCGAAATTTCTAATTCCTTTAGGGTTGGAATGTAGAAAGAATTGAAAAGAATGGCAGCCTTCCAGGGGGAACCCCTGCCCCGCTCCACACCCTCCCTGCCTTAGCCCTGACTCCATCTCCTGTCTGGCTGGGAGCCAGGGATGGTTACTGGTAGATAACACTAGTCTAGCCGAACCAGTGGGTCTCAAGCTTTATCAGAATTACCTCGAGGACTTGATAGCACAGACAAAAGCCCCACTCCCAGTTTCTACAGCAGGAGGTCTGGGTGGGGTCACGATTTGCATCTCTAACGAGCTCCCATGGGTTGTTGATCTGGAAGAGATTTTCCTAAAGCTTTGAGCCTCATAAAGCTGCTTGCTGTCCCTGATCAGCCCTCTCTTCATTGTTTCTTTCTCTGTTTTGGGGTCACGAAAGTGCTGGTGTTTAGAGTTTTTTGCTCCCAGTCCTCTTGTATAATTTCTCAGTTGCCTGGGGATTCTGCCCTCCTTGTTCAGCCCAGGTGGGCCCAAGCTGAACTTGACCTGGCGTGTGCCCTGTCCCCTGGCCTTGTTAAACTGAGGGACAGAAGGGGGCTGGTTTCATCCTCCTTGCACCGCCCCACCCCCATTTCAGGAATGTGTCTTCTTGTGGGTTCTCTTGACCTGGGCATGGAATTTCCAAGTGGCTGAGAGTGGTAAGTGGTAAGAAGGTGAGGTGTAGGTATGCTTGTTATCTAAGAGGTTGCTGAGAGCCTGAGTGTGGCAGCTGTAGTGATATTTGATGGCACGTCTGGGGCACTGAGCTCAGCCTTGCTGCATCCCTGAGGTGACCTGCTCAGAGAGTCTGGGCATGAAACTACCAGTGAGCTGAGCTGGGGGAATCTTTGAGGATCAGTTCGTGAGGATATAAAATCGAGTGTTTAAGATGGAGGACCTGGCATCCTACAGTCTGGGTTCGATGCAGCCCTGCGTCTTACCACGCATGTGATGGTGTGGAGGGCAAACCAGACCCCCCACTTTGCAGGAGAATTTGACCTTGGCTTAACTTTGTATCTCATTCCTCTGGGAACCTGATCAAGAAAGGAAGTCAACTGCGGTTAGACTTTACTTCTCACGAAAATAACTGCAGTGGGCTGGGCGATCTACTCACCCCTGTTGGGAAGCCATTCTTTGTGTTTCTCTGAGCACATCGACTCTCTCCACGGGCCTGTCCTTTATGGGGATCCTGGCAACTAAGCCTGTGCTTGAGTTACAAACAATAGTGGCTCCTGGGAGGGGCTGAGGCAGGGTGGGGGCCACGCCCACGTTTCCCTGCGCTGAGCCATCCGCTTGGGGGCGAAAGAGGATGGCTTCTGAGTGGCTCTGTGGCCTGGGGTCCTGTGGACTGGCTCCAGTGAAGAGGGGCACCCGAGGCTGCCGTCCCTGGGCACCGTGTCCTGTCTTACGTCCTTCTAAGTGGACCTAATGCCAGGTGTGCCAGTGGCAGTCACGTAAGCCTCAAAATTAGCTGAAATTAAAAAGACCCCCGGTGGGCCTTCCAGAATAACCTCTGTATTTGTTTTTTAAATGTGTGTGCCTTTTCTTATCTATAAAATGGGAATGAGGTTAGCTACTTTCTGGGATTGTTATGAGGACGGTAAGTTGTTTAGAAAAGCACCTAGCACAGAAAAGCGTGCTCTTGCCATCACTACCACCACCATCACCATCAGCCATCACCACCGGTTCCTGAGGCTGCCCTGCCCGGGCACCATGTCCCGTCCACGTCCTCTCCAGTGGACCCAATGCCCGGTGCGCAGGGGTGGTCGTGTGGGCCTCAGCACCATCAGCACCCCTGCCATCTCACCGTCGTCACCGCGTCCATCACCCTCACCGCGCTCCCAGCGTCTCACTGTCGTCATCACGACATCACCACCGTCACCACCACCATCGTCACCGTCATTGTTATCGTGAAAGGAGAGCAGGAGGTCCGTCTCCTTTGGATTCATTTTTAGTCTCACATTAGCTACAAAGTCACTGTATGGTTTGAACAAAATGACTTGGTCCTCTGAGGAAATTGATTCTTACAGAATGTTCTAAGTATTCCATTTATTTGTTGGGTAAATTGACGAATTAGAAGAGTCATCTAAATGTTCTTCAGGGTCCTTTCTGGTTTCAAATATAAGACCTGTGTGGTGTTGAATCTGAGAAGAAAAGTTGGAGAGATGTGAAAACAGGTGAGAATGGGAGTGTTGTCAAGGGTCAAGGGTCAGAGGTCTGGAGCATTCTGGAGGGGGCATAGGTCATCAGGAGGAGGTGGAAAGGTGTCCAGTAGTTTCACTGAGCCCTTAGGCCAGGCCAGTGCTTAAGAGGGATGTAGATGGATCTGACCTAGGAGTAATGCGTACTTCCTGGAGCCTGTGTTTTTAACGACAGGATAAAGGGATGAGAGGGCAATGGCGTGTGGCTAAAAAAAGGTTACGATGGTTACCTTGGGTTGTTCTGGAGTATTTCTTCTTCTCTGAGGTCACCACCTTCAGTGACAACAAGCATGAGAATCTCCTTCCTCTCTCACCACTGGAGGGAGAGCCAGCAATGGCCCCACCAGGACAGGGACCCTAATGCTGTGTTTCCCCTCCTTCCTTCAGGTCTGAATGCTGGTGCTTTTTATGCCTTGTCCACTCTGCTGACTCGCATGGTGATCTTCCACTACCCGGTAAGGGCGTCCCCTAAGCTGACCAGTCCCAGAGAGAAGGAGATTTCTAGTGTCTGGGCAGGCGCTGGGGAGGCGGTGTGGTATGGTGTGTGCTCCAGGATTTGGAGGGAGGAGGCCCTGAGTCTCAGACCCAGGTCCGGTGGTTCTCAGTGGTGTGAGAGCTGGTTAGCATGGCTGAGCTCTCATTCTCTTTTCTGCAAAAGAAGTCTAGTTATTTATTGAAAGATTAATTTAATTTTATATTTTTAAAAGACTAATTTAGGATGAGTAAATCATAAGATTTATACGTGTAAAGTACACAGCAAGGTGCCTGACAACTTAGTAGGGAAACGTATATACACATAGAATTACCTATGAAGTCAATTACGTTGTGAAATGTGAGCAGGATTTAAAGTCTTAGTTGCTCAATGGAAAGCAGGTTGCAAATGTCTCCAGAACTAGCGAGGGTTAAATACTGGGAACTGGACACTGAGTATCCTGGAGTTGGGATGTCAGGCCCAACCCTCTTTTGGAAGGTCAAGGGTCTCAGCTTGGGAACTGTGGGCCACCATGGGGGAGTGAGTGTTCCAGTGTGGGAGGTTGACAGGTCTGAGTTCAAATCCTGCCTCTGCACTTAATAAAGGCCTCATGACCTTCAGCTAGTAGGCTAATTTCAGTGTGCCTTGATGTCTTCATCTGTAAAATGGAGAGTATTGATTCTTAACCTCCTGGTGGGCCGGCAGGAGAATTAAATGAGATGATGATATAAAGTCCTCAGCATGGTATCTGGCTCTTAATAAACACACAAACATATGTAATGTCTTCCTACCTCAAACAGTGATAACTGGGAAAAAAAAAAAGCCTAAGTATGAAATGTTTAGATATACATATTTCAGTTTTCCATCTGTGAAATGAGAATAATGATAAAGGATTCCTATGAGGATTATATTTTTGAAAAATCTACCTAAAACTGGTTTCTAAGGATAGAATTTGTTTTCCCCCAGCATCCAGTATCATGCACCCACACCCAGGGTTATATTATATTATATTATATTGGGAGGAGCAATTATTCTAGGATTTCCTCCCCTAGAATTACTGGCAGCTTTTTACAGCTTGTCTTGTTCTGCTGCTTCCTGAGAACTGGCTGCAGTGGCACCCCAGTTACTTGCCTTACCCCTTTGCCTCCTGGTGAGTGAGCCCCATCAGATGTCTCGTTCCATCCTTGAGTGATCCTTGGGGCTATGGTTTCCCCAGGGGGAAGAAGTGAATGCTGGAAGAATCGGCCTGACCATCGTCCTTGCGGGAATGCTTGGGGCTGTGATCTCAGGCATCTGGCTGGATAGGACCAAAACCTACAAGTAAGTGACTCTTCCGCTTGGACTGAATTGGAGACCGTGTTTTGAAATGACATGTTCATTAGGAACATGGCTGCAAGGATGTGATTGCCGCAGCTGGGGTCTGAGTGGTCAAGGAGGCAGTTCACATGTATCTTCTCTGGGATGAGGAGGTTCATTGCCAAATTCCCATGGCTTGCTCGTGGACCTCCTGGGGTTAACCAGGGTGC
This sequence comes from Bos grunniens, assembly GCF_055505025.1. NCBI lineage: Eukaryota > Metazoa > Chordata > Mammalia > Artiodactyla > Bovidae > Bos > Bos grunniens. Next base: position 16,492,642 of record NC_141174.1, read on the forward strand.
TCTGTGCTTCCACCAGTTTTCAGTGTATTACCTTGCAGTTGCTTCCACGTCATTGGTAAATACTGTAACGTGGTTTAGTCCTGAACACCCCGTGCATTTCTAAGAGCCAGTAAGGTTTTAGTGGATTGCAGGCTAATCCAGGACGCTTACTACAAATACAGACCCCTGGGCCCCACTCCTCATGGATGTCAACTCAGTAGGGGAGTCTGCATTTAGAAATCAACCCAGATGCCTTGATTCAGTAGCCAGCCTTGGAGAAAGTGCTCTGGAAACAGAGGCTCAACTTGTGTCTGTCACGTGCTCCGCATCCACTGGGTGCTCAGTTAATGCTGCTCAGTGGGGCAGCTGCCTGGGCTGTCCTGTGCTGGGCAGGGCAGTATTCTGGGCTGCTTTGTCAAGGCCTCCAAAGTTCCCAGTGTCTGGAGGCGACAGACAGCGGCAGACCTGTTCTCTGCACACAAACCCACTTCTGTGAGGCTCTGGTCAGACCAGGGCTCCCTCTGGCTGCCCTCATCAAAGGCCAGTTGAGGCCCTCCCTGGGGATGTGGCTGCCTGGCTGGACACAAGGAGGAGCCCGGCTGGACTTAATTACTGCTGGTGGAGCTGGGCTACTGCCTCCTTTCTGCCATATGCCAATTGCTTGCTTCAGGTAGTGAGGACTGACCACCCTTGAACAAGGAATAGCAGCATTTCTCTTCCAGGCTTGCTCTGTGGCAACAGAAAGCAGGGATTGGAATGTTGGTGGGGCTGGGATGTGGGCAACCAGATGATTCAGATGAACCAGAAAAGACAGTGAAAAGACAGTGAAAGGTTGGGAGGACACTGCAGAGTCTAGCTGACACGGTTCCTAGTGGCATTTGATGTCTGCATCCTGCAATCAGCATGGACATTCTTCTTTCCGCTCCACTACCTGGGCAGAGAAAGGGTGGGGATCTTTGTCATCTGGGCATTTTGGTGCCTGTTCCTTCTCCCTGAGGCTCCCAGGTGTGTCCCCTTTGGTTTAGAGACGGAAATTGGATGGTCAGGTCCATTTATGTCTGGCTGAGGCTACAGATAGTTTTGCAGACAGGCTAGTGGTTTGAGAAGAAGCTGTGTGTAAAGAAATACGGCAAAAAGGTGAGCTTGTGTGGTCAGCAAGGGAGATGGGTGTCCATGGGGCTGGGTTGTGAGCGGGAGGGCCTGGATGCAGGGAGCAGGGTGAGAAGAGATGAAGGCCCTCTGACCTCAGCAGCTGCTCAAGACCCAGGAGGGAGGGGTGTCCTTCAGAGGCTGTTGCTCATTTCCGAGGATGTAGCCCCATCGTGTGTTAGTATTCCTGTGTGTGGGAGCGGAGAGCATGGGTTTCTAATCCTGCATTTACCTACTGGGTGACTTTGGACAAGTAACTTGGCTGGTCTGAGCTCAGTTTCCACATTTGTCGTATTGGAGATAGTCATATGCTTCTTTTTTCCTACCAGTTTTATTGAGATATAATGGACTTAAACTATCTATATACAGCACATGATTTAATTTACATACATCGTGAAATCGACATTGCAAATAGTTTAGTGAACCTCCATCATCATGTATGGATACAAAATTTAAAAAACAGAAAAAGTTTCACGATGAGGACCTTTAGGACTTATTTTCTTAACAACTTGTACACATAACATACACCATGTTGATCATATTTATCATGTTGTACATTACATACTTGTGTGTGTGTGCTGGTCGCTCAGCTGTGTCCGACTCTTTTGCGACCGGATGGTCTGTCCATGGAATTCCCCAGGCAAGAATACTGGAGTGGGTAGCCGTTCCCTTCTCCAGGGGATCTTCTTGACCCAGGGATGGAACCCTGGTCTACCCGGGTAGAATGTAGGGTAGCAATGTAGGCTGGAACCCAGTCTACATTGCTGGCAGATTCTTTACTATCTGAGCTACCAGGGAAGCCCACATTACATACTTAGTCCTTACTTATTTTACACCTGGAAGTTTTTAACCTTATGATTGCCTTCTTCCTATTTTCCCTTCCCCTATCCCATCCTTACCTTTGGTACCCACGAATCTGATCTCTTTTTCTGTGAGTTTGCATGCTTGTTTGGTTTTTGACATTACTGACCTACTACACTAGTAGCTTAGTTCCTTAACACAACTTAATGATTCAATATTTCTAGGAATTTCAGAATGAGCCCTAAGTTAAGTCTGGCTGTGGTCTGTTCCCATACCAGGATATTACTAGTCATGGAGTGTATTCCCCGCCCTGTGCATTTCAGCCCTTTGATTTATCTGTTTTCCAACTGTAAGTTTGTACCTCTAATCTCTCTCACCTGTTCCTTTCCTCTCCCCCCACCCTCTCCCTTCTGGCAGCCATCTGTGTGTTCTCTGTATCTATGAGTCTGTTTCTCACTTAACGTCTGTTCATTTGTTTTGTGTTTTAGACTCTACATAGGAATGAAATCATATAGTATTTGTATTTCTCTAACTTATTTCACTTAGCACAAGAGCATTTGGGTCCATACATGTCACTGGAAATGGCAAGAGTTCGTTCCTTTTTATGGCTGAAATACGTATGTGTGCATGCCACATCTTTTTAATCCGTTTATCTATCGGTGGGCACTTAGATTGCCTCTGTATCTTGGCTTTTGTATGTAATGTTACAATGAACATAGGGGTACATTATAGTTTTGAATTAGTGTTTTCGTTTTCTTGGGATGAATGCTTAGGAGTGGAGTTGCTGGGTCATCCGAGTGTTCTGGTTTGTCATGTATATGCGTATGGTTTCATTTATTTCGGCTGAGCTGGATCTTTGTTGTTTTGCAGTCTGTTCTCTAGTGTGCATGGGCTTCTCACTGCCGTGGCTTCTCCTGTGGTGGAGCACAGTCTCTAGAGTGCCTGGGCTTCAGTGGTTGCTGGTCTAGAGTTCCATTGATGTGGTGCACAGGCCTTCTTTCTCTGCCCCACGTGGGATATTCCCAGACCAGGGATCAACCCATGTCTCCTGCATTCACATGTAGATTCTTTACCACTGGGCCAGCAGGGAAGCCCCCTGGGTGTTCTATTTGGAACCTTTTTTTTAGAAATCTCCGTACTGTTTTCTATAGTGGCTGCACCAATTTGCAGCGCCCACCAGCAGTTCACAGGGCCCCTTTCCGCGTGCTTCTCGGCCGTCTGTGTGTCTTCTGTGGAAGAATGTCCGCACAGATCCTATGCCCACTTTTCCCTTGGGTTTTTTTTTTCTTTTGATGTCGAGTTGTATTAAATCTCTGTATAGCTTGGATATTGACTCCTTACAGATACACCTTCTCCATGCAGTAGATGGCCTTTTGCCTTTGTTGGTAGTCTTCTTTCCTGTGCTAAAGCTCTCCAGTTTGATGTAGTCCTGTTTGTTTGATTTCGCTTTTGGCTCCCTTGCCCGAGGAGACATTTCCTGCCCCGCACCTCCCGGCCCTCGAAATTACTAAGACTGATGTCAGTGTACTGCCTATAAATTTATTCTAGAATTTTTGTGGTTTCAATCTTACATTTAAGTCTTTAATCCATTTTGAGTTTGTTTTTCTGCATAGCGTGAGAGAGCAGTTGATTTGATTCTTTTGTATATAGCTGTCCAATTTCCCAACAGCATCTGTTGAAGAGTGTGTCTTTCCCCACTGTATGTTCTTGCCTCTTTCATCATGGGCTCATGGTTCACATACATGTGGGTTCACTTCTGAGTCCCTATTCGGATCCATGGATCCAGGTGTCTGTTTATACCAAAACCATTCTGGCTGGATTACAGTAGCTTTGGAGGACAGTGTGAGATCTGGAGGAACTGATACCTGTAGTTTTATACTTTCTCAAGACTGCTTTGGCTATATGGGGCCTTTTGTATTTCCATACAAATTTTAGAATCATTTGTTCTAATTCTGCCAAGTTGCCATTACTGTTCTGACAGCAATTGCTTTGAATATGCCAACCGCCTTGGATTACACTGTTTAAAGATTTTCCTTGTGTCCTGAGATTCGCTTGTGTCACTAAAAACTTGCCTCTTGGAACTGCTTTTCCTGTACCCCGCAGAGTTTGTGTTGTGTTTTTTGTTAATTTGTTTCCAGATGTTCTTTTTTTTAAATTTCTACTTTGATTTCTTCAGTGACCTAGTGGTTGCTTGGTAGATAATTGTTTAGCCTCCATGTTTTTGTGTTTTTTGTAGTTTTTTTCTCATTGTTGATTTTTAAAAATATTTTAAAGTTCCTTTTTACATTAAAAGATTTGCTTATTTTTTAATTGAAGGATAATTGCTTTACAGAATTTTGTTGTTTTCTTTCAAACATCAACATGAATCAGGCATTCTCATAGTTAATTTCTAACCTCAGTTTTGTGATTAGAAAAGATGCTTGATATGATTTCAGTTTTCTTAAATCAGTCATACTTTTCCTGCAGGGCCTTTGTAAGGGTTAAATGAAATACTAAATATATGTAAAGTGCATAAGAGAATCTCTGGCGTCCAACAAGTGCAGTATTAGTTTGACATAAGCACAGTATGCACCTGCCAGCCACCCCACCTTGTTTCTGTCTTCAGCAGAGATGAGGGAAGGCTCTGAGCTTTCGTGGTCTGAGTCCTGACGCTCGTGCAGAGTGCACAAGGAGCTGCCTTGTGAGTCCCTGACCTCAGTCAGGAGGACGGGGAGAGGGGGCCGGTCCCAGTGCAGGACTCAGGGCCACAGCGGTCCTGGGGGGCAACCTGGGGGAGAGGTGCGTGGAGGGGCACAGGCAGGGTGAGCCTGAAACGGAAGCCAGCACAGATGGGCCTTCTGAGGGACCAGCAGAGGGACACGCACCCAGGAGGGGGCACAGCTTTCTCCCTTGGGCTTTGGAATCAGGGGCTAGTTCAGGGCTGGAGACTGTTCTCTCAGCTGCACTGTCAGGAGTGGAGGAGTTCAGATTCAGTGGGAAAAGCTGTGCTGCACGTGTGCAGGTGGCAAGAGGAAGGACTCAGAGACGACAGAGACTCTCACAGTCAGGTCCCTGCCCGGCACTGTCCGGGGGCCAGGGGGCGATGCAGACAAGCAGAATGGGCTTCTGGGTCCTGTGACCACTGCCACCTGACCACAGCTGGTGTGAGCCCCATGTTTTTTTTTTCTGGTGGAAGGAGAAAAGGAAAGGGCTGTGTCCTGCCTGTGGATAGGAGGTGGCCAGTCCAGGTGCAGTGTTTACTCGCTGAGAGGTTTCTGCAGGAGAACACACGTGCTACAAGATGGCTTCGCACTGTCCTGGTCTGACCCTTTGTAGCTCTGAGCACAGTGTGACCATTGGTCCGGTGTCCATCAACCTCACGGACAGAAAATTCTATGAGAGTAAATAGCACACAGACGTGGGCTTGCTCAGCGCTCAGCAGTTGCCCAGAGGATAAGAAGTGGGGTGGAGGAAAAGAGGAAGGAAGAAGGGAAAATATCCTGTTAAAGTCTGCAGTTTATGACTCAACTTCATTGCCTCTGCTTGTAGGGAGACCACTTTGGTGGTCTATGTCATGACTCTGGTGGGCATGGTGGTTTACACAAACACCTTGAACCTGGGACACCTGTGGGTAGTATTCATCACGGCTGGCGCAATGGGGTAAGTTGTACTTCGAACCTGCTTAACTGGAAAGCACCATCCATGGTTCTGAGACCTACTGACATCCTAAGATGCGATAGAGATCTGCCGCCTCTCATGACTTCTGCACACGTGGAAATGGCCAGAGGTCATGTTCACTCATAAGACTTCAAAAGGCTGCCTCGGGCATCCAGGCCGTCCATGCTGTTGGAACGGACTATGTCCTTCATAAATCTCTGGGAGGCTAGGAAATGTTTAGCGTCTTTATGAGCTCTGCCTGGGACAACATGGGGTCACAGAAAGTACACAGGCCTGGGGATCAGAAAGGTGGGTCCTGAGCTCACTGTTGCCGACTGTTTATTAGATCATCGGCACCTCCTTACTCACTCTGAGGCTCAGTATCTTCATCCGTAATTGCAGATGAGTGGCCTCCCTTGTGGAGTTGTTGGAAAGGAGGAGAGGATTAACAGACGTGAAAGCGCCAGGAAGTGTGGTGCAGTTGTAAGGGACCAGAGCTGGAATTTTCTAGACCTGTTGTATGACAAAGTATAGGAAATGGAGCCCCTTCCACAGGGATCTCTGCTCAGCTTCACCTCTTGCTTATTTTCCTATGGACGATACACGTGACGGTGTGTGAGCGTGCGTGTGTATAATGACCACCTAGAGGGTGGCCTGATTTTCAAGGGCCTGGCATGTCTTGATGGGAAGAAACAGAAAAGGGAGTTGTAGGGCAAGAGCTGGGCACCCTTTTTTCCTTGCTCTGGAATTTCTCCATCACCTCGTGTCTGTGATCTGGCCTTCAGATTCTTTATGACTGGCTACCTCCCACTGGGGTTTGAGTTTGCCGTGGAGCTGACATACCCGGAATCAGAAGGCATGTCGTCTGGCCTCCTCAATGTGTCTGCCCAGGTAGGCCTCTCGTTGGGTGGTGGCACTGGAGCCGTGGGCCTGTGTTCCCTGCCGGGCTCGGCGGGTGCGGGTGCGGGTGCGGGTGCTGCATAAGGCAGCTCAGCTCCCCGTGGGCTGCGTGGCTGGGCCCCTGTCTCCCGTCTTCTCCGTGTCTTTGCAGGTATTCGGGATCATCTTCACCATCTCCCAGGGCCAGATTATCGACAACTATGGAACCATGCCTGGGAACATCTTCCTTTGTGTCTTCCTGACCCTTGGAGCGGTGCTCACTGGTGAGTCAGGGCCTCAGGCCAAAGTGATGCTCTGACTGTGCCTGAGTTTACGCTGTTGGCAGTTTGGCACCCAATGTCCTCACTGATCATACAGCTAAGGGGCTCACGTGCAGCAGGGCAGACGAGAGGGTTCATGAGGAAGTGTCTTTGGCAGGCAGTAGCATATTTTGTTGGAATGAGCTTCAGTTTTGGAAGCCTCAGTTTTTTGGAATGAGCTTCAATTTTTTGGAATGAGCTTCAGTTTTTTTGGAATGAAACTAATGAGCTTCAGTTTTTTAGAATGACTTTCCAAAAGACCCTTGTCGGAACCCTGCACTGTGACACTGACCTCCATAGCCCTTGACCTTGGGCAAGTGGACCATTCTCTGGGAGCCCCACTTTCCTAATCTGTAGAATGGAGATGGCTGTGAGGCTTGGAGCACTGTGTGCAAACTCCCTGCAAATATCAGGGGTCTATGCATGGAGGCCAGTGTTGTCACTGGCTTCTTCCTGTCTGGCACAGCAGTGGTTCCCAGGCTCTATCAAGCTGGCTGGTGGAACCTCCAGATCCCTGGAAGGTCTGAAGGAGATGGGATATCCGTGATCCTTAGGAGAGTACGGGCTCCCTCTTGTGGTTGAACTTGACCATTGCTCTGCTTGATATGTTTCTGTTGCCCTTCTTCTGTGTCCTTGAACCTCAGCATTCATCAAGGCAGATCTCCGGAGGCAGGATGCAAACAAAGAAATTCCTGAGACTGTGAGTATGTGGGAGCTGCTGGGCTGAGATGTGGGCTCAGACTTTGCTGAGGCTGTGGCATTGGGGGGAAGCGGGGGATGGGGGTAGCACCAGGGGGACTGGTGGCTGTGAGAGCCACGCAGCGTCACACACATGGAGATAAAGGGTTTCCTCCGTGGGGCTCAGCCCCGGTTTTCTGCTACCCTCTCCTGGTTTTTCTGCCACTTCCTTCTCTGCTCCTGGCCTCCCTGCTCTGGTCCCCAGAGCTGGTCCCTGTGTCACAGTCTGCTGAGCAACACCCACCCCGGGGTCCTGAGACAAGTCCTGACGCCCTGGCTCCTCTCCTTTCAGCCTGGGGTTCATGAACAGAGAGGAAATGTAGGGGGCTGGCTCCTTCATCCTGTCATAGCGGTGGTGGCCCCGAGGCAGTGGCTCTCCTGGCATGTGGCAGGGCCTCAGGAGGTGCCAGGGAGGGACCAGAGCCAATGGGTTGCCAGCAGGGCTCTAAAAGTACAAGTCAGGAAGCAGGAGTGGATCATGGTGGAAGGGGAGAGGACCAGGAAGTAGATCAAGAACAGAAGAGTATTTCCCATCTTTTCTAATTGGGAAAGATGGGAACTCTGTTAACCATCGTGCTGTGCTGTGCTTAGTCACAGTGTCCGACTTTGTGACCAAGCACTTGTGACTAAGTCACTTCAAAGTGTCTGACTCTTTATAACCCTATGGACTGTAGCCTGCCAGGCTCCTCTGTCCATGGGGATTCTCCAGGCAAGGATACTGGAGTGGGTTACCATGCCCTCCTCCAGGGGATCTTCCCAGTGAAGGGATCGAACCCAGGTCTCCCGCACTGTGGGAGGATTCTTTACCATCTGAGCCACCAGAGAAGCCCAAGAATACTGGAGTGTGTAGCCTATCCCTTCTCCAGGGGATCTTCCCGACCCAGGAATCGAACTGGGGTCTCCTGCTTTGCAGGTGGAGCTACCAGGGAATCCTTTAACCAATGTGTTAGATATCAAATCTGAATCAGGATGAAGGGAATTTCAGCTCTCAGGAGTCAGTGGGATATTGCTTAAAAAAAAACAAAACACCCAAAACCTGTTACGGAGGTAATACACATACTTTGTGGAAAAAATTTAAAATATGGCAAAATGTACAAATTTTTTAATCTTTTGTTTGTTTTAAAGTGTACAAAATTTGAAAGGCATCGTGTAATAGCATCACCTAGAGATGAGGTCCTGTATTTTTGCATTTACTCACACGTCTGTGTACACATATATATGTGTAGATATATGTATGTATTTTTTAAACCAAAGTAGAATCTCGCGCTTTTGTGGTTCTGCAAGCTTTCCTGTTCCACGTGCTTTCGTACTTTCTGCAAGCGCTTCGTCAGGTCATTAGTCTTTTACAACGTACTTGACATCACAGTGTTCTAATAACTGCACATGGATAGACATGATTTGATTGACAACTTTCCTGTCCAGGAACACTAAGAGTGTCTCTGGTTGTTGTTAGAAATTATATTGTGTTTACTGTTCTGGAGCTGACTGTCTGGGCATGTTCTTAAGCACTGTATTTTCTTGAGAAATGGATCAGTGGTTGTGCCTGTAGTTAAGACTTTGACATGTGTTACCAGACTGTCCTGTAGAAAGAAGGTACTATCAATACTACTAATGTACATTGCTCTAGCAGTGTATGGGGCCAACCCTGAGTATTTCTCATTTTGAAAATCTTTACCAATTATCGAAGGCAAAAATGGTATCTGAGAGAGGTACGTTTAGTGCTTTAAGGCTGTGCGCTGAGAGACGTTTGTCCTTGATCTCACGCCCTGGAGTTGGCAGGTGGCAGCAGGGAGCAGGTGAAGGGTGAGGCGCCTGGGACAGGACGTTCAGTGGGGCACAGGGAACGCCTGAGACAGGAGCGGTCTTCTCAGGAGCCTGTGAGAAGCGCAGCAGCAGCCCCGCGGAGATGGGCTTGTCCCTGTGCCATAGACGAGGACACGTGATCTGGGACATTTGGGTGACTATAGTGTGAGCCTATGAAAAGGTGCCTATGATAACAGGATGGATTACTCATGAAAAGCTTTCAATTTGAAATGTGATGCATTGTGTCAAGCGATATGAGACTCTGCTGTATTTACTCTGTAATCAGTGTTTCCCTGGGCAAAAGCAAACAGAGGAAAGTAAAGGCTGCCCGTAGGCCTAGTGCCCAGAGATACCCTAGTGACACTTTAGTCATTTCCCAGTGTCTTCTGTGGATGCAGAAATGTGCTTGTGCACGCTGGATTTTCTACTCTGCTTGTTTCCTTAGGAGAGTCTGACAACCTTTCTATACCGCTGCCCCCAACCCCACGCCTCCATGTACGCGTGTCCGTTTCCTCCTGTTTCCTACTTAGGTCGTCCCACATTTCCCTGTCTCACAGGCAGATCCTTGTCCCCGTGGGCCAGGTTTGTTATCCAGCAGGCGGTGAGGGCTCAGTCCCGTGCGTGTGGACCGTGGGAAGCAGCGCGAGTCGGGCCAGGAGGCCAGTGGGTGCAGGCTCACGGTGCTGTCCTGGATACACCTGGGGGGCCTGGTGGGACGGGGGTCAGAGGCACGTGGGGCTGGTCCCAGGGAAGTCAGGGCTGTCAGAGGGCGTCGTGAAGGAGCCGTCATTTTCCCACCGAGGTGGCAGGTGTGGCAGGGACCTGCAGACCGTCCTAGGACTTCAGTCTCAGCGCCCGGGGACGACAGGGCAGGGAGCGCATTGGGCCAGAGCTGCGCTTTCTGATCGGTGAGGTTGGTCATTGGCAGAAAGAGCCAGAACTTCCAGTGGGTCAGGAGTGACGCTGATGATGACACTCTGTGTTTGGGTTTCCATTTGTCTTCCATTTGGTAGTTCTTGGCCCCAGAGACACTAAGCCCTGTTTATCTGTGACTTCAAGGTGATGGCGCTGAAGGAGGCGGGTGTGTGTGCATGAGTGTGTCAGAGACAGGAGGTGGCATGAGTGGTTGAAGGCGGCTCCTGGCTCCTGAGTGAGGGCTTCTCAGAGATGAGGCCAAGCTGGTGCCGACAAGTTAGCAAGATGGAGAACTGGACGCTGGATCTCTGCTTTGCCTCCGCCACGGGCTGCCCTGGGCGTCGTGGCGGGTGAAGTGCCGTTTGTCCAGCTGACGTGGCCTGCATGTGCTCCGCCAGCCTCAATGGTCAGAGCTGTGTGGGGCTCGGCCTGTGCTCGAGGCCTTGTTGGGAGCGAGATGAGCCCCTGAGGGAAGAAGCAAAGTGTTCCTAAAACAGCAGACAAACGCCCAAGTTGGCAGTTAGTACTTAGGGGCCTCAGAGCATAATCTTCAGGGCATATTTAAATCCCACCCAGCTAACAAGCGTGACCCTGAATACCTTCTAATTCTGTGCCATCGTCCCCAAGAAATCTGATGACAAACAGCCAAAGTCTCTTCTTCTCTGGGGATGCTATATTAATATATACATACTTTGAGCCATACTGCATCCTGTCTTGGTAACAGTTCACAGTGCGTCTGTTCCACACACATGGTAACCGTGCTCCTCGCCTGGGGGCTGCCCCTGACTGGGGGTAGTCAGCACTCCTGAGGAGGGGGCAGACCTGGCCCATCCACAGCCACGTGGGGGTCCATCCAGGTGGGGCGAGGCTGTCAGAAGGGGAGGAGGGTGACCGGAGCTCAGTGGCACTCACAGTGAGGTGGTCCCTGGAGGCTGTGGTGTCCCGGAAGGCTGACCTTTTCGCTCCTCCTTTGCTCCTGTCGTGATGGTGTGTGTGTCTGGGGAGCATTGTGCGTGAACGGAGCCCCTGTCCTCGTCCTTGTTCAGTGGGGGATGCTGAGTGCCTGGGACTCTGGTCTTCCCCCCGGATTCCAGACTTATGGGCAGGAAGATGCTCCAGCAGGGAGGAGTCCCTGCCTCTTCCCTCAATGGCTGTCTCCTTGTCTGTCTTGTAGAAACCCCAGGAAGGGGAGGAGGAGGAGGACAGCAAGAGCAGCAAAGCCCCCACCACTGTGCAGGAGGAGCATTTCTGAGAGAGGGCAGAGGAGCGACTCGGGGGACTCAGACCGCCCCCACCTCTCCAGCCAGCACAGCTCTACTTGCCAGCCCCACGGCCTTCACCGAGCAGCTTCTGGGGGAACTGGGAGGAACATCTGTGTCTTGTAGGATAGTGCCTCTGCCTCCTGGAACCCACTCCAGAGCTTGCCCTGTCTCCGTGGGGGAGATGCCCTTTCTACCACACAGGTTGGGGCCCTGCCCTGCCCTTGCAGGTTCTGGGAGCTGGGGAGGCAGAGAGAATCCTGGAGTCAGTCCTGGCTGCTGCCTCACCTTCCTGCTCCAGTCCATCCCTTGGGACAAAGCCTGCACATTATCCCGAAAGAAAGCTTATTCAGGAGATTAACGTTTTCTAGTGTCTGAAGACCCTTAGGAGCCCAGTTCTAAGGAGCAGCAGCTGCTCTGGATGAGGGTCATTCTTGGGCCCCCAGACTGACCACTGACATTCTGTGGGAGAGCAAACACCCTCAGGACAAACCCCTCAGGACTCCGGGACCAGGTTCTTCTGGCTCATGTTGCGAATGTCTGCAAACCTCTCTCCTCAGAGCTGATCAAACCAAACATCAATAAACTTGATAAAAACATTGCTGTGACCTAGAAGACTAAGCCGATTTCAGACAGTTGACCTCCTCAGGATGTGGTGGTGCTAAGAATCTGGGGGGTCTGGTAGCCTGATTCGGGAACAGAAAGGCTCTTTTCTGCAGAAGACGTCCCGGCCCAGGGCCTTGTGTGTGTCACTGCCACCTCCGTGCCTTCCTCCAGACGCCACTCAGGGGCTTGTGTTCACCTGCCTGTGACCCTCACTGCAAACTCAGCTGGGTCTTCCCCGCCTGAGAACTCCAAAGGTCTCCTGAGAGATGAGGGGAAGGGGCAGAAGGACAGGCAGCCCGTGAATGGGACTCGGGTCTGCTGGGTTAGGTAAGCGCGTCCACCTCTGGTGGGGACAGTGTTTGCAGCCCCAGCCCCTCTCGCCACCCCCTTCTATAATAGTAATAATTCTTTCTCAGATATTCTGAGTTTAAAGGGACTCCCTTTTGATCAGGGGCTTCTCAGGTATCGCCAGTGGTAAAGAATCTGCCTGCCAATGCAGGAGACTCAAGAGACACAGGTCCTATCCCTGGGTCGGGAAGATCTCCTGGAGCAGGAAATGGCATCTCACTCCAGTATTCTTGCCTGGGGAATCCCATGGACAGAGGAGCCTGGCAGGCTGTAGGCTATGGAGTCACAGAGTCAGACATGAGTGAGCGCACACACACACATGTCCTTTCAGCCAGCCCAAGCTGCCCTCTCCTGCCTCACCTGCTGTCTGGCTCACCGGCTCGGGGAGAATCTCCTCAAAATAAGACATTTTGGTTGTTTCTCACAGGCCTTGCGCTCTGTGATCACAACCTCTGTGCTGTTTTGTTGTGGCCACTGCCCCGGGCTCAGCATACTGGAGCTGCCTGCGTGGGAGCGGTGCTGGGTGCTTGGGCCACTGCCCGAGGGCAGCTGTTGTGTGTGTGTGTGTGTGTGTGTGTGTGTATACAGCACTCTGTACATAAAAGAAGAAGTACACACTTCTGGTGCAAGGACTGAGTTAGGGGTGGAAAGGAGGTGGAAAATGAAGGTGCCTTACTTTTTCATAAGGAGAAAGTGTTTACTCTTGAGTCTCTTAATTTTATAAACAAAATGTTTACTGAAACCATCGTTTTATTTGAAATCATAATTAGTATTTTCTATTTGTAACACCAGATGTATTAAAGTAATAAAATATCCTCCGTGTGGTCTGCCTTGTCACTGGTTGGGACAGAGATGGCTTTGGTGGTGGGAACAGGCTGGAGGGGTGGGGGCTCGGGGTAGAGAAGGCGGTCCTCCACACTGGGGAAGGTGGTCCTCTGTAGACATCGATGTTACCATGCCAGTGGGTTAGTTTTTAAAGACAAGGCTGCAGACGTTACTGTCTGTCCACGTGGAGACTGCAACTCAAGGCCGGATCAGTGGCTCCAGCAACTTTCTATTCCGAGTGATCCTTTCACAGTGCATGTCAACCACATCAGTCGACTTCAGACCCTCTCCTAGCTTCTTATCTCAACCACAGCCCAGACCTCACCAGAGCCCACAAGACCCCATGCACTGTGGCCCCCACCTTCCTATCTGACCGTCTGTCCTCCACGGTTCTGTTCAGTCTCTCTGCTCCAGCCACACGACCTCCCTGCCGTGCCTTGAATGTGCCAAGCATGTTCCCAGCGCAGGGCCATAGCACCTGCCAGTCCCTGTGTCTGGGATGCACTGGCTGCAGATGTCCGTATGACTTGTTTCCTCACTTCAGCTCAAACATCCCCTCTCCAGAGAGGCCTCCCCTGCCTGCCACCTCACTCTGTCTTGCTGCCTTACACGATGCTGTGATTGTTGTTTATCCACCGACTGTCTTCCCCACAGGACTGTAAACTTCACTTTGGGGACCTTGTCACTGTGTTCACTGTTCCTTCCTCTGTGCTTGGACCAGTGCCAGGCATGTAGTCAGGGCTCCGGATGCACTGTTGAAGGAAGACCTGGAAGAGTGGGTACCATGCCCCTGAGACCGTCTCCACCCCTGCCTCCCCCTACTTCTCAGTGACCTTCGCAGAAGGGAGGAAGGGATTGCACACTATGAATGAGAGCAGTTTCCGTGGACTCTGGACTTTGCCGTGGCCCAGGCAGCTGCAGGAAAGGGTGGGAGGCCCAGTAGGGAAGCAGGAGAGAGGACCTGGAGGCAGGGAGATAACTCAGGCACTTTTCCTTCACAACTTATCTCTGCAAGATTTCCAGGAGGAAGCTGAATTTTAAAAATAGATACACAAAAAGCAGCAAAGGTTAACTGTATAGCAGTGGGAACTACAGTCAATATCTTGTAATAACCTATAATGGGAGATAATCTGAAAATAATATTTGTACTATCTGTGTATGTACATATGTAATTGAATCACCTTGCTGTGTGCCTGAAACATTGCAAGTCAATGATACGTCAATAAAATACATATATTAAGAAAAAAATTCCACGGACAGACGAACCTGGTGGGTTAACGTCCATAGCATCACAAAGAAGTGGACAAAACTGAGTGACTGAGCTTCATCATCAACCTACAAAGGACCATCCAGTGATCTCTCAAAATTGCTTGATTTGTACTAAAAATAACCCAAAGACTGCTATCAGATCTCCCCAGACAGGGACCCAACACATAGGAGCCTGTGCCGAGGACTGACAAATAGACTTGACTTCAGTGCCTTGAGCCACAGGAAATTTCAGATCCCTGCTAGTACTGGTGGTCTTTTTCAGGACTGGTGGAGGCACCAGGACTGAAAAAGCCTCCAAAGTGGTGAAAGCCACGTTTAAGGAAAATTTCCCCCAATTTGGATAGTCTGCTGCTGCTGCTGCTGAATCGCTTCAGTCGTGTCTGACTCTGTGCGACCCCATAGACGGCAGCCCACCAGGCTCTGCTGTCCCTGGAATTCTCCAGGCAAGAACACTGGAGTGGGTTGCCATTTCCTTCTCCAATGCGTGAAAGTGAAGTCGCTCAGTCATGTCCGACTCTTCGAGACCCCATGGACTGCAGCCCACCGGGCTCCCCCATCCATGGGATTCTCCAGGCAAGAGTACTGGAGTGGGTGCCATTGCCTTCTCCACTGGATAGTCTAGCACCCTTCAAAGTGATAATGGGCCTGCTGTTTTCTCTAGCATAACCCAATAGATGTCCAAACCACTGCAAATTAACGGAAAGCTATATTCATTCTGGAGTGCACATTCAATAGGAATAACAGAGAAAATGAATTCTACATTAAATAGCATTGCAAATATATGTTGAGTCTAATTTAACTTGGGGTTAGGGCTTGACAGTTGCCCCACTATGGATCAGAGTGGCTTCCAGAAGCAGGCTTAAAATTAGCCTCTTTTTATTGTATGGTAGGCCACTCCATGTGTCTGCCCATGAGGGACACTGTATAAATACTCCGGAAGATATAGCAGTTACCAATTATGTTCAAACTCTAGGCACAATACAAACCTCTGTTCATGAATTTGCTTCTAGCAAATCTTCCTTACATCCTTTCCAGCCTGGACATTGCATCCTCTTAAAACATGTGGAGGACAAGGGCCTGAGCACCAGCTGACTGCAAAGCGGACAGAACCACCTGTGGTATTACTCATCACACACTCACCTGTCAGGTTAGCTGGAGTGACTGGAGTAAAGCCACGGACACATCACAGTCAGGTCAAAGCAGCCTCACCGTCATCAGAAAATGACCCGACTCCTGAGTCCTAGAGAGCAGTGTGTTCGTGAACCCTTAGAAGACTTAAGGTTGCTCTTCAGAAAGGATAAGTATGGAGAATAAAATTTCCTTGCAGAAGGAATTTCATCAGGTTCAAATAGTCGCAGAGAATTGTTTTACTTACTAAAATTATTAAGGAGTATTCCTGACCCAAAGCTGATCAATTCCATTTCATGATCACCCCCTCATTGCCTCTGTTCAGCAGGAAGTAGCCAGAACAATCATCACCCCTTATTCCCACAAGATTGTGGAATGGACATTGATAGATAGGAATTGCAATAGGGTCGGGGCAAGCACATGGCTTTTAGTGAGTGGAGGTTAGAGGTCCCACTCAGCCATTGGTTAGAGTCAGAATGGCCCCCTACTTCCTCTGTTTAAAAGGAGCTGAATTCAGACTGAGGGAAGTTGGGTTTTGTTTTTTTTTAATGAAACATAACTTTTTAATGATAAAAGGTACAATTCACTAAGAAGATAGACATCATAAACAAACAAAAAGCAAAAATCAGAAGAAATATAAGAGAAAAGAAAAAATACATAATCATAGTGAGACATATAAACATTTCTCTGAGAATATTTTATCAAGTGCAATGGCACCCCACTCCAGTACTCTTGCCTGGAAAATCCCATGGACAGAGGAGCCTGGTAGGCTGCAGTCCATGGGATCTCGAAGAGTCGGACATGACTCTTCTTCACTTTTCATTTTCATGCATTGGAGAAGGAAATGGCAACCCACTCCAGTGTTCTTGCCTGGAGAATCCCAGGCATGGGGGAGCCTGGTGGGCTGCCGTCTGTGGGGTCGCACAGAGTTGGACACGACTGAAGCCACTTAGCAGCAGCATGAAAAATAAGAATAGGAGCATCTTGAAGGATGTCATTAATAATTTAAATATAATAGATCTGTTTATATTAATTTATATTAACCTTATATACTACACAAATATACTTAAAATATACTTAAAAATATCTCATAAGTTATTAGATGTCCACAGGGCATTTAGAAAAACTGACAAAAGATAAATATTATTGAATTTCAGAAAGTAGAATTCTTTTTTTGGTGATTCAGTTATACAAATAGATATGTTATTTTTGAAATTATTTTCCATCGTATGTTATTACAAGATATTGACTATCATTCTGTATGCTATACAGTAAACCTTTGTTGCTGTTGCATGTCTAATTTTTTAATTAGAAATCTATCATTCTATTCATGATAAGAAACAAGTAGAATCAAAATGTCATAATTTTTTTCAGTTAGGCAAAAATTCATAAGGTTTCTAAAATATATATATTATACATATTAATTATGTATGTATAGAAGAGCTTTTCTACTACACTTGATAAAGAACATCAAAAAGAGGAAAAAAAGGAAGAGATGGAGAAACCAGAAAACATAAACCAAATGAAATGGGAGCACTGAATATGAAATGGAAAAAGTGAAACTAAATAAAAGTAAAAGATCATCATCCTGCTGCTGCTGCCAAGTCACTTCAGTCGTGTCCGACTCTGTGCGACCCCATAGATGGCAGCCCATCAGGCTCCCCCATCCCTGGGATTCTCCAGGCAAGAATACTGGAGTGGGTTGCCATTTCCTTCTCCAATGCATGAAAGTGAAAAGTGAAAGTGAAGTTGCTCAGTAGTGTCTGACTCTTCGAGACTCCATGGACTGCATCCCACCAGGCTCCTCCATCCGTGGGATTTTCCAGGCAAGAGTACTGGAGTGGGGTGCCATTGCCTTCTCTGAAAAGATCATCATAGAGTCCAGTTATTTTTAAACAGGGCTGCTCATTAGAAACATATCTGGAGCTCTGGTGAAAAAAAAGCAATACCTGGGCATTTGTATTTTTCAAAAAGCTCCAAGATAATTCTGATATGCATCTGGATTTAAAAAGTGATTACAGGTTTTTCTATTAAACGATAACATAGAATTCTGTTATTTTTCTGAAAACCGATCATGATAAAATGGTATTAAGTGAGTAATAGTTTTATAATTGAAAGGTTGCAGCTGCAAGCCATGTGCTATGCTGGGATTCATGACCTCCAGCAGAGAGGATTTTGATCCAGGGACATTTTGTGTAGCAAAAAGTTTTGTTGTAAGAAGGGGGGAGCGGCCCTCCAGGGCCCCGAGAGAGGTCTCTTGTCTAACACTCATAAAAGAATAGTCTGAGGAGACACGTGCTGACAAAGCAAGAGATTGTATTGGGAAAGGAGCACCTGGGCGGAGAGCAGTAGGGTAAGGGAACCCAGGAGCACTGCTCTGCCGCGTGGCCCGCAGTCTCGGGTTTTACCGGATGAGATTAGTTTCGGGTGGTCTTTGGCCAATCATTCTGACTCAGAGTCCTTCCTGGTGGTGCACGCACCGCTCAGCCAATATGGATGCCAGCGAGAGAGATTCTGGGAAGTGGGCAGACACGCGGTGTCCCCTTTTGACCTTTCCCAAACTCTTCCGGTTGATGGTGGCTTATTAGTTCCATATTCCTTATCAGGACCTCCTGTCCTAAAACAACTCATGCAAATGGTTACTAGAGAGCCTGGCCAGGGTGGGCGGTTTCAGTGAATGTGTTTCCCCTAACAGTTTTCTTCAAGTATAAAAGGGATAAAGAAAGCTTCTGACATAAACACCAGAAGGGGACAGAAAGAGTGCCCCCTTGCTAGAGTTTAGCAAGATGTTATATATCTGTTAGCAAGTTGCTAATCAGATAAAAGAAGCACATCAAAAACTGAGAGAGTTGCACCAGGCCCCTCTCCTACCACGTGCATTTTTGATAGCACCGGCACAAGGTGAGTCATCCCAAGCCGTAAAACAATTGACATGAATCTTGAAAGAAGGCAGATTTCCAAGCAAATACATAGTTTCATTAGCATAGCTTAAGAAAACATTTCCATGAGTAAGATGTACTGGTTTGTTGAGCCATTATCAGTTCAAGCTTTGAGAAAAAGCTTAGTCTTAGGCAGAACCGATTTGAAGAAAGGCAGATTCCAAGTCAAATACATAGTTTCATTAACATAGCTTAAAAAGATTTCCATAAGAAAAACGCATTGGTTAGCTTAAGGTTTGAGAAAAGTTAAGTTCAGGCAGAACCAAGTGTCGTCATGACAACACAGGATTAGAAAAGAAAAAAAACATCTGCCACCTGCAGTTAATTTCCTCCTGCCTCTTGGGGACCCCTAGCCTTCCCACCTGTTACCCTTTCATAATCACAATAGTGAAAGATGTTTATCGATTTTCACAACCAATAGCCAGACAAAAAATAAAAGATAATGACAATTGCAAGCCCTAATGGGAACGTGATAACCTAATCCAGAGCAACGCTGGGCTGGTTAACAGCCGGATATGCTTTCATGTTGACACCTCTGGAGGGGGATACATTGGGAATTGCCTCTCTTCAATCACACTTTCCTGTCCCTTCTGGGGCCAGTCAGCAAGCTGAGAGGTCGGGGGTTTAATATGAAAGAAATGATTCATAACCTTGAAGAAACCACGGTGAATGGAGGACTTAAGCAAATAAACACTCATGCTACAGTGAGACAGAAGCTACCAGAAAGGTGGACAGGCAGGAAGTGAGGGGAGCTCCTGAATCACACTTGGGCTGTAAGGAAGGCTTCCTGGAGGAGGTGATGCTTGTCCTGCAGTGAGACAGGACACTAGGCATGATGTGCTCACAGTGCTGGCTGGGAGCCGCAGGTGGGTCCAGTAGGTGGAGGGAAAGCTGGGAGTGGGCGGTGATGGGAGAGGCAGCCAGAGCAGCATCACGACCTCCTGTGCGCTAAGCCAGGGAGTGAGAACCTTCTGGAAGGTAGGGGCAGGACAGAGGCCCGGACAGAAGCGAAGAGCCCTGTGGAGGGTGTGATGGGGAATAAGAGGCCTCAGAACAATGAAGGCGGCATTGCATGATCAAGGTAAGGAGCCATGAGAATCTGAACGAGAGTGGTGCCCATGGGGAAGGTGGTGAGGAGGTCTGCACCCAGTGGACACAGTGATGGTGCCTCTCAGGGCTTGGGTTTGGCTGACTGTGAGCTGGCAGAGCTACTCACTGACACAAGGATTCGGGGGAGAAGCAGAACTGGGCTTGGCCTTTGGATGCTGGGGCAGCAGATGAGCCACAAATAGAAAAGTTTAAACCTCCACAGAGTCTACAAGCCTGAGAGTCACTAGAAGCAGGTGGAAGGTCAGAAAGGGTGAAGACAGAGGTAACAGAGCCTCTGACCACATACCTGCTTTTCTGAGGAGACACCCAGCACGGCTTTGGAGGACACAGCTCAACTGAAGAAGCTTCCCGCGGCACCAGGGTTGGAGGTTTGGTGTTCAGTTTAGCTCCAACATTATAAAGTCCAGGATGGAATTGACCTCATCCCTGGACATCACCTGTGGGCCTCAGAGAAGCAGCACAATCTTCATTCAACTTGTTCCATTTTAAAATTTTACAGTTTTTTTTTTAAACCAAAGCTTTACATAGTTTAAAAAATCAAATAGTCATGTATCAAAAATGTCATTGCTTACCCTGCTTTCCTGGTCCTCTGAGGTAACTACTTTCAGTTACTAGTAGGTGATTTTTTGGTATTTATCTCCATAGCTCTAAATAACATGGGTATATAGATACTTCCATGCTTCCCTTGTGGCTCAGGTGGTAAAGAATCCGCCTGCAATGCAGCAGATCCTGGTTCAATTCCTGGGTTGGAAGATCCACTGGAGAAGGGATAGGCTACCCACTCCAGTATTCTGGCCTGGAGAATTCCATGGACAGTTCATGGGGTCACAAAGTCATGGGGACATGACTGAGCAACTTTCACTTTCTCTATAGATACTTCCTGATTTTGTCCACATTAGGCATTGTCTGTTGATTTTCCAATATGGTAGACAAGGATTTAGCTCTGCTCACCCTACCCTCATCTCTACCTCATACATGTGCCCACTTTCCATTCCCGCATCCTCCCAATATAGTTATGCCATATTGGATTATATCAACTTTGTTTTCACAGTATTATGGTTGTGTTCACATTGTTCACAACTGAAGTCACTTAAAGTCACCATGGCTTTGTTCCCCTTTTCCATAGCTTTTTATATTCGACTGAAGTTTTAAATTGATGCCCTTCCCCATTTACTTGGTTATATTTGTGGTTTTTATCACAAGTCCAGCCCCTAATTCTCTCCAAGTTCTGTTTACCCCACTCTATATTTTCAAATACAACGCCCTCAGTGTCATCTTATTGATAGTATCTTTCCTGGAGTCTTTGATCAGCGTCCATCCGGACAGGCTGTTTTCCTGCCCGACTCATAGCTGTCCACCTGGGAATTTGCTTTTCCACAGTCTCAGTGATTCCCATCCCTGCCCTCATAACCCAGTTTCCTGAATCTCATCTCTCACTCTCTCTAGGTTGCCTCCCTTGTTTTGGTGGAGCATATCCTTTAGCAGCTTCTGGACATAGAGGGAGACAGTTCATTTTCAGTTTGGAAGTGTGAAGTTTGGAAGTGTGAAGACGTGTGACTCGCACTTTTCTTCGGTAGTTTGAGTGTAGGACTCTAGGCAGTTAAGGGTTCTCCTTCAGACGGTGCTGTCGTACTCAGCTCCAGCTTCCCAGCTTGAAGACAGCCTGCTGACATTCTGTGCCTGTTTTCTTCAAAGTGTTTTATGAACCTGTTCTTATCTCTCTGAAAACTCATTGGATCTCCTCTTTGTCCCAGTTTTCTGAAATTTCGTGGTGATGTGGAGTTCAACTCAACTCTATGGACAGGTATCCAGATAGACATGTGCAGTGAAACTTCTCTCGTTCAGGATTCCAGGCTGTACAGAGATGTTCACAAGAACTTGGAGCTAAAATATTAGGGAAATTGAGAGGGTAACAGGCAGGAAGGCCAGGGGTCTCCAAATAGAGGAAATAGCCTGCAAGTGTCAGACATTTTTATCTCTCTTAAGCGGCAGGAGGAAACAAACTAGCAATATTTTTTCCTTCTCTATACAAATTTAAAGGGAGGTTTCTCTTAAAATACTGTGTTGCCATAATGACACCGGGCTTCGCCTGAAGTTAGCTATTCTCGAGTCTAGAGATAACCAATGCCTTTTTCTTATGGAAATGTTTGTCTTAAGCTATGCTAATATACTATGCCTTTACCCCAAACTCTTGTCTCCAAGTCGGTTCCTCCTCTTGGCCCAGAACCTACTTGACAAACCAGTATGGATATTGTTCCCCTAATCTATGTAAATGAAACTATTTGTATGGTGGTCTGCCCTTCTTCAAGATTCAAGTTAATCATTTTATGGCCCAGGATAAACCATTTATCCCAAAATGCATCTTATGGGTGAGGGGCCTGGTGCCATTCTGAATTTTAAGATATTCCTTTCTTTCATTAACAGACTGCTAGTGACTATATAACATCCAGCTAAAGACTAGCAGGGGGGTACTCTTTCTGCCCCCTTCTGATGCCTATGTCAGAAGCTTTCTCTATCTCCTTTATACTTCAATAAAACTTTATTACACAAAAGCTCTGAGCGATCAAGCCTCGTCTCTGGCCCCGGATTGAATTCTTCTCCTCCGGGGGCCAAGAATCCTGGTGTATTCGCGTGATTCAACAACAACCTTTCAAAATGAAGGAGGTGAAGCAGACAGGGTGTGGGCAAGTGTGCAGTATTACACATGTAAATGACAAATACAAGATGTCCAAGGGCACCATTTTTACAAATTCCAAGTGTCAATACTTCCTAAGAGGGACTCATACAGGGTCTCAACCTGATGTGTTAGCCATTTAGCCTTCCCATTCCCTCCTCACCTCCACTGTATAATCATAAGGGATTTGATTTAGGTCATACCTGAATGGTCTAGTGGTTTTCCCTACTTTCTTCAATTTCAGTCTGAATTTGGCAATAAGGAGTTCATGATCTGAGCCACAGTCAGCTCCCAGTCTTGTTTTTGTTGACTGTATAGAGCGTCTCCATCTTTGGCTGCAAAGAATATAATCAATCTGATTTCGGTGTTGACCATCTGGTGATGTTGATGTGTAGAGTCTTCTCTTGTGTTGTTGGAAGAGGGTGTTTGTTATGACCGGTGCATTTTCTTGGCAAAATTCTATTAGTCTTTGCCCTGCTTCATTCCGTATTCCAAGGCCAAATTTGCCTGTTACTCCAGGTGTTTCTTGATTTCCTACTTTAGCATTCCAGTCCCCAATAATGAAAAGGACATCTTTTTTGGGTGTTAGTTCTAAAAGGTCTTGTAGGTCTTCATAGAACCATTGAACTTCAGCTTCTTCAGCATTGCTGGTTGGGGCATAGACTTGGATTACCGTGATATTGAATGGTTTGCCTTGGAAACGAACAGAGATCATTCTGTCGTTTTTGAGACAGACTGGTTCCAAATAGGAAAAGGAGTACGTCAAGGCTGTATATTGTCACCCTGCTTATTTAACTTCTATGCAGAGTACATCATGAGAAACGCTGGGCTGGAAGAAGCACAAGCTGGAATCAAGATTGCCGGGAGAAATATCAATAACCTCAGATATGCAGATGACACCACCCTTATGGCACAAAGTGAAGAGGAATTAAAAAGCCTCTTGATGAACGTGAAAGTGGAGAGTGAAGAAGTTGGCTTAAAGCTCAACATTCAGAAAATGAAGATCATGGCATCCGGTCCCATCACTTCATGGGAAATAGATGGGGAAACAATGGACACAGTGTCAGACTTTACTTTTTTGGGCTCCAAAATCACTGCAGATGGTGACTGCAGCCATGAAATTAAAAGACGCTTACTCCTTGGAAGGAAAGTTATGACCAACCTAGATAGCATATCCAAAAGCAGAGACATTACTTTGCCAACAAAGGTCCATCTAGTCAAGGCTATGGTTTTTCCTGTGGTCATGTATGGATGTGAGAGTTGGACTGTGAAGAAGGCTGAGCACCGAAGAATTGATGCTTTTGAACTGTGGTGTTGGAGAAGACTCTTGAAAGTCCCTTGGACTGCAAGGAGATCCAACCAGTCCATTCTGAAGGAGATCAGCCCTGGGATTTCTTTGGAAGGAATGATGCTAAAGCTGAAACTCCAGTACTTGGCCACCTCATGCGAAGAGTTGACTCATTGGAAAAGACTCTGATGCTGGAAGGATTGGGGGCAGGAGGAGAAGGGGATGACAGAGGATGAGATGGCTGGATGGCATCACCGACTCGATGGACGTGAGTCTGGGTGAACTCTGGGAGTTGGTGATGGACAGGGAGGCCTGGCGTGCTGCAATTCATGAGTCAGACACGACTGAGTGACTGAACTGAGCTGATTCCCTCCTCAGGCTCCATGCTTCCACATCTACAGCCCTGGTGGAGGTGATGGTAAACCAGTGCATGACATTTGGACTTCAAGTTTAATTCCTATTGCCTTGAGCAGTTGTTGGCCTCTAGGGGGCAGACTGTGCTAGCTTTCTGTAGAAAACCAGGAGCTGCTTCTCTCCACAGGGATGCTCAAACCTGGCTGCAAGTTGACATCACCAGGGGAGTTTAAACATGCAGATTATGGGGCTACTCTCAGAGATCTTGACCTGAAATGTGGTTCAGGTTTTGGGAATGTGAAGAGTTCCCCCATGGGATTTTAATGTGCAGCTCAGAGAGGGTCCCGGGACTTGGAAGAGGATTGGCGTGAACAACCATGGCCGGGCACCACTTCCCAGTACCCCGATTCGAGGGTGTTTCGCAGGAGCAGTTCATAGAGCACCTGTATCCGCAGAGGAAACCTCTAGTGCTAGAAGGAATTGATTTGGGAGCATGTACAAGCAAATGGACAGTGGATTACCTCAGCCACGTCGGAGGGAGGAAAGAGAACTTTACCTTTTGACAAGTTGGTACTAAGGGCAGCTGAAGAAAAGCATACAGAATTCTTTATTTCAGAGGATGAGAAGTACTACCTCTGATCACTTGGAGAAGACCCTAGAAAGGATGTTGCAGATATCAGAAAGCAGTTTCCTTTATTGGAAGGAGATATTAAGTTTCCAAAATTCTTCAAAGAAGAGCAGTTCTTTTCCAGTGTTTTTCGAATCAGCTCACCAGGGTTACAACTTTGGACACACTATGATGTAATGGATAACTTCTTAATACAAGTGACAGGAAAAAAGCGTGTTGTTCTGTTCAGTCCTCGAGATGCCCAATATTTATATTTATCAGGTTCTAAATCAGAAGTACTGAACATAGATAACCCAGACTTAGCTAAATATCCACTGTTTTCCAAGGCTAGAAGGTATGAATGTTCCCTTAAAGCTGGAGATGTGTTATTCATTCCTGCTTTATGGTTCCATAATGTAATTTCTGAAGAGTTTGGAGTGGGAGTGAATGTCTTTTGGAAGCACCTTCCATCTGAATGCTATGATAAAACGGATACCTATGGAAACAAAGATCTGACAGCAGCATCAAGAGCTGTACAAATTTTGGACAGAGCCTTAAAAACACTAGGTGAATTACCAGAGGAATACAGGGACTTCTATGCACGGCGAATGGTCTTGCACATTCAAGACAAAGCCTATAGCAAAAACTTTGAATGAATAATGAAATGAATGCAGTGAGCATAAACTTTTAAATACAGTTCAGCCCAAATATTGGAAAAGTGTAACAAGATGTAAATTAGTTTTTTAAAGATTTAATCTTTGTTACAATAGGAAAGATAAATCAATCTCGGATTTACAGATTAAAAAATAATAATAATAATAATGTGCAGCTCAAGTTTAGAACCATAGCCCCAGAGCTTTGAATTCTTCATTTTGGGGGTGAAGATTAAAAAAGAAAGAAAGCAAGGAAGCACAGGCACCCAATGACTGTTTAATGTGCAAACCAACAAATCACCTAGATATGTTTTTAAATGCAGCCTCTAGTTCAGTAGGTCCAGGGTGAGCCTAGGCTTTTAATAGGCTCCAGGGCTTGCCTGTCCCCAGACTCTGCCTGAGGAGCCAGGCTGCAGCTTGGATGAATATGAGATGAGACTTGTGGCTCTTTAGCAGCTGAGACTTTATCTTAACGTCAATCTTGTTCACACTTGGAGGAACAGGCTTACATTTTTAAAGTTTTGGACGTTCGAAGGTCTTAAATCACCTAGGATGTTGACTTGGTCCCAAGATGTCTCTCCATGGACATCTGCTAGATCTGCTCAGATCCCCAGGCTGTATTAAAGTATTCATGCTTTGCAATCCTAGTTTTGCATGACATTCTTTGCAATAGTAAATGTAAAAGGGCTCTTTTTCTATATTTTGGTGGGGATCCCAAATTATAAATTTATACATATAGATGTGGAAGCCTGCACTTGGTATATAGGTTCTTTAGTCCTTACAAAGTATTTAATTCTGATTGTAAAAGCTGGATTTATATCCATTAAAAAGATCATCAACAAATGATTATACAGCGAGTGCTACAGTTCAGAGAAATACATCTCTGTGGGCTGCAGGAGCTGGGGAAGGCTCCAGGAAGGTGGTGAGATGAGCTGGACTATAGAGAGTGGGATTAGGTGAACAGAGAAAGTGGGGAAGGCATTTCCAGCACAGACACTGGGATGAATGAGGCTTAGAGGCTTTGAGTTATGTAGGCTGGATCCCAAGAGTGAATAATATCTATTCCTCATGAAACAACTGTTTAAAAGCCAAAATGTTCTTAGGCTTTCAATAAAGTAAACCATAAAACTAGTCTACTTTGGTTACTAATCTAACTTTTTTGTTCTTTCATGTCTGTAAAAGTGTAATTTCTTAATATGTCCTGGTTTCTGGTGTAAATGAAAATTTAAAGTCCCATTTTCAGTTTCCTAATCATTTTGATTAGCAGTGGCCACAGGACTGGAAAAGGTCAGTTTTGATTCTAATCCCAAAGAAAGGCAATGCCAAAGAATGCTCAAACTGTTGTAGCCACGTGTTCCGGGAAACAAACTCACTCAGAAGGACAATGCAGATAGTGGAGTGCAGTTTATTATACCGGCGGGCCCAAGGCAGAGTCGCCTCTTAGCCAAGGACCCTGACCAGCATTTGTGAAAATCTTTTATACCCCGATGTGTACGTGTCTGAACCCACCACTCCAAATTCCTTGAGACTTACATCAACCAAGGAAAATACAATCCCAATAACCCCATCATTCACGTGCTATGTGCTCATGTGCTCAAACAGTCAAACAGTTAGCCAATAATCAATAAACCCGAGGTTACACTCCAATAGATATAGAAAAATTTATGGCCTGTCTGGAGGAAGGGGTGATTAGTAAATGTTTTCTCTTAGGCAGTGAGTAACCTAGATACGATCTTCAAGGTTCCCCTGTCTGCAGGGGGTCTTATCCTTCTGTTGTTGTTTTCATAGGCACTAAACAGAGAGTTCAGAGTCCATTGGAAAGGTGGCCAAGCATGATCAGCATGAACAGGCCTAAGATGGAATTCAGGCCCTATGAATTCCTTCTTCATTCCCCCCTCTTGATGCTCTTAAGTCATATTATGAGCATCATTCATAGGGATATATTGCACCCTGGCTCTCCAACTGCCAATTTGGGAGAATGACTACAACCTTCGGGTTACAAAGTTTATAATACATTGTAAAATTCAGGGTCCACAAAGCAGAACTATCAAGGCAACTATAACAGTGGTAAACATAGTTTTCCACCAATCACCCTTCACCCAAGATAGGACCGAAGTCCAGAAACGAATGTTTTCATTTGACATTGCTTTTACCTGGTTTTTCATGTCATCTAAAGCAGTCGATACATTACCAGATAAGTCAGGAATGTATACGCAACATTCAACCTTAATTATAGCACAGGTCCCTCCTTGAGCAGCTGTGAGTATGTCCAAAGCCATTCTATTATGAATTACTGCTTTTCTCATTTGGATTTGCTCTTCATTTAAGGCTTGGATGGCTTTTGTTCTATCTAGGAGGGCCTGTTTTGTGAAATTAGTAAGGTCTCTACTTTAATCATGATATCTGTTGTCCCTATAGAGGATACGAATAAGGCAGCAATATACTCATACCATTGAAACACGGATCTTGTCCATCTAGCATGTAAATAAGGTAGATTTACCAGGGCTACCAGGGTAGATTTACAACAAGTAGGTTAGGCTTTGTTACACGGGCATTTATATCAAATGTAACCCCACGACCCGAGTCTACTGACTGCAGGTCTTACACCAAGAGAGCAAGGAGAGGTTGTGATTGACAAGAGAGGAAAGTCTCTTTTTGTCATCCCAGCAAAGAGCAGAGTGGTTTAAAATCTCCTTGGCAGAGCAGTGATACCTACCAAGGAAGTCCATCCATCACTGACAGAGGCACAGCCCCACATATCCAGCAGCTGGAGGTGTTTTGGAAGTCTGCATAGAAATGTGCCCATGAGATGAAAACATTGTCCTGAGTTGAAATGGAAGTTAAATTCAAAATCACGTTGATGAGGCCAAGCAGCAGGAGTTGATTGTGCGGCCTCATCCTGAAGGGGCTCATCCAGGATCTTTTTTCCTTCTTCTTAAGGATGGTCTTAGTCTCTCGAGGGTCAGCGGGGTCCCTCTGTGCAGCCCACTCAGCGTTTTTTGGGTCTGCGTGGTAGTTCTCGTCACCCTCGTATGATGGATCCAAGGGGCAATACCTGCAACTTTAACTGCAGTAGGGGTAGTTAGAATAACATAAGGGCCTTTCACCAAGGGGCTAGCAAATCATGTTTCCAATCTTTGACCCATACTTGGTCACCAAGTATAAACTCATGAATCTGTTCCCCAAGGGGGAACAGCACCTTTTCTTGTACAAACTTAGTTACCTGATTTATTACCATACCCAGTTCCATCTGCTGTGAAATCGTATTCCCCCTTACTGAGGCAAATTTCTTGACACCTGTTTTATTATGGGAGGGAGCCTCCCATTCACAATTTCGTATGGAGAATAGCCTTGGAACTCTGGGGTCATCCTGAGTCTGAGCAGAGCTGTCAGAAGCAAGTCCACCCAGGAGCAGTCAGTCTCTATGATCCACTTGGAGAGTCTCTTTAATGTCCGGTTGGTTCATTCCACCATCTCAGAACTCTGGGCCTATATGCAGTGTGCAGTTTCCATTTGATGTTTAAAGTTTTGCTTACTTGTTGTACTAAATCAGCTACAAAAGCTGGGTCATTGTCTGAACCAATGCTGGTAGAAAGTCCAGATCTGGGAACTATTTCCCAAAGCAGGCACTGGGCTACTTCTGATGCTCTTTCAGTCCAGGTAGGAAAAGCTTCTACCCATCCCGAGAACGTACATACCATGACCAGCAGGTAATGGTAGTGTCGGTGAGGTTTCATTTCGGTGAAGTCCACTCCCAGGTGTTCAAAGGGCAGCGTGCCTTTCTGCTGAATACCCAGAGGTTTCTGTCTGATACCTGAGAGGCAGCATTAACCTGTGGGCAGGCAGCATGGCCTAGGTGGGTCGCTTGGTGTGTTTGGCTTACCAGATGGTGTGCCAGCTCCTCTGGTACCAATAATTTGCCACTTGGCAATTCCCACCATCCCTTTTCAGTCTTGATGGCCCCTTCCACTTTGGCTAACCTGACAGCCATTGTCCTTGTTTTATGAGGCTAGTGCCATCAGTTTATAGGACCCAACTAGGGTCTGGACCCTTGCGTCCTTCTTTAAAACAAACCCCGGATACCTGACCTCCTCCTTGCAGATCTGGGCCTTCTTCTTCAACACCCGGTAACCTGCTTCCATCAGCAGCTGGAGCAGTCCTTTTGTTCCTTTCCAGCATTTTTCCTTGGTCTCGGCAGCCAGCAGCAGGTCATCCCCGTATTGTAGGAGCCAACATCCATACTCTTCCTGATGGAATGAGTTCAGGTCAGAAGCCACGGCTTCCCCAAAGATGGCTGGGGAGTTCTTAAACCCTTGTTGGGGAGTCCAGATGAGCTGTTGCTTGGTGCCCCTGACTGGATCTTCCCATTCAAAGGCAAAGATGGGCTGTGACGCTGGGGTGAGGCATACGCAGGAGAAGGCGTCCTTGAGATCTAGGCGAGTATAAACTTCAGTCTTCCGTGGGAGGAGGCTAAGTAAAGTATAGGGCTTTGGAACGGTGGGGTGTAAAGTCACAGTAGCCTGGTTGACTAGCCTGAGATCCTGTACAGGCCTATAGTCCTTCCCTCCTTCCGTTTTGACTGGCAGGATCGGCATATTCCAAGCCGACTGGCACTCTACTACAATGCCCGCTTGTGTCAGTCTATTGATGTGGGGTGGTATGTCGGCCCAGGCCTCTGTCGGTAGTGGGTACTGGAGCTTTCTAACTGGGATGGTGCCTGGTTTGACTTCTGTTATCACTGGGGCTTGATGTTTAGCCAGCCTGGGGGGAGGAGGGGTGGTTGTCTTCCGCCCAGACCTCAGGGGATAATTGAGTTAGCTCGCTCTCATGCTCTTCCAGCTCACCCGTTCTTCCTTCGGAGGCTCATGCAACCTCCACTCATCTTGGGGTGGTATTGAGAGAGAGAGCAAATAAGTCATAGTGTCCATCTGGAAGGTGGGCCTCTCCTCAGGGGAGAAAGTCACTTGTGCTCCTAGTTTGGAGAGCAAGTCTCTTCCCAACAGGGGTACTGGGCACTCAGGACTTGGTGCCCCCATCTGACATCTTCTGGGCTGGCAAAATGATTTAATCATCTCTTCTCCCGATACCCCAGTTACAGCGGTAGTCTTTTTGGACAGTGGTGCCACAGGTTTTGTTACTACCGAACTACAGTTCTGCTCCAGTATCCACCATGAAGTCACTGTTTTGGTCCCCCACTTTTAAGGTTACCATGGGCTCTCGGGGACCTGATATCTCTGAGCCCCAGCAGCCCTATTTACTTTCCAAGTCGGCAAGCCCCACAACTGCAGGAGCTTCCTCTTCCTTCCTTGCCTTAGGGCATTCATTCTTCCAGTGGCCCAAATCTCGGCACCAGGCACACTGGTTTGGCTGTAACCGGGCCGGGGCCTCCGTGGGGACCGGTTGAAGGACTGTCCTGTCACTGGGGCAGAGGAGGTTTTCAGGAGGGCCCGAGATAGACTTTCCCAGAGCAGCAGCTAGCATTGCAAATCTCTTGTCTGTTCTCTTTCGTTCCCTCCGACTCTCTGGCAGAGCGCAGTCTCTGCTTAATTCCAACATCTCCCTCCCCTTCTTGACAGTACTTACCGGGAGAGGCGGGTATAGCTTGGGGGGTTCGGCTGGAGCCAGATCCTGGAAGTGTTGGCCAGAGGCTTCTGTCACTGGGATCGGAGCCTGCTGAAGTGGTGGCTCTACGACCTCAGGGAAAGCTGGCAGAGGAGCAGTGACTGCTGCAGGACTTCACCTGGCCCTGGGTTGGGCATTAAGGTGGCCTCTGGTCCTGGTGGAGCACTGGGAGGCAGGCATGTCATTATCCAGTATGGGGGAGGGGTCAGGTCGTCCCTGTCCAAATCCTGTAGAATTTCCTATTTTATCATCAGTCAATTTTTGTGCCATTAATATTTCCCCCTTTCCCTTCTGGATACAGAACCTTGTCCAAGTAGGAGGGTCTTGAGCTAACCCTAGCCATGAGTCAATATGTGGACATTGATCCGGGTGTCCTGGCTGTCCTGTGACTACTGTATAGCCTGCTTCCACTATTTTTAAGTTCATGGTGTTCTCTGGTGGCCATCCTACTCCCACAGGGGGCCATTCGACCTCACAGAGTATATGGAGGTGGTTAGGCTTCATCTTCACCCCAGAGTCTCCTCCTAATCCCTTCTTAAAAATTTTAATCACGCACTCCAATATGGTTGCCTTAGATTCACTTCCCCCCATCCTGCTTACCTTCTTCTATTTTTCCTTTTCGTTCTGTCTATGAAGTTCTCAGTAGCCTATGTACTTCTGATATTTCCACTCAATGACACTTAAATTGCCATTCTGCCTCCTTCCTAATTGGGGTGAGAAGAGTCTTACCTGACAGATCCCAGAGGGAGAAGGGGGATCGGCGTGCCTTCACCTGCCGGTCAGCACAGCTGAACCAGAACACCACGTGGTCCAAGACTGTTTCTCCCTTAAAGTCCGTTCTGCTTTGGTGGGCTTGATCAGGTGCAGATGAAAACACAGATGGGTTAAATATCCCATGTCCTAGGCCATCTCTGGAAAAGCCAATTTGTACTCACTTATGTATTCCCCTCCTTCTAGCCTGACAATTCCAAGGGGGTCAAGAATTTCACAGCAGATGGGACACCTCCTGGGGGAGGGAAGAATATGAGCACACAAGGACCAAGTTTCTTCTCCTAAAAATCCCCTGGCGGTTGCTTGGTAATAATTTTCCCCAAGACGGCGTGGACACCACCTCCTAAATGACCTTCACAAATTTCTTTCCTAAGCCCTAACATGCTCGTCGACCTGTGTATCAAGCAATTGTCACCTGCCTATTGCAGGCTCCTGTGGGCCCCCGCTCCTTCTAGTCCCTCCCAGGGGGGTGATCAGGCCCCCTCTTCCACCCTGCCAGGTGGGTTCCTCCTCACCTGAGCGCTCAGTTCCCTTGCTGCCGTTCACTACCTGCCAAAGCAAAGAAACCAGGTGTTGAAAGGCTGAATTCTTCCAGAGGAGCGAGGTGCCTTCCCCCTCTAGGAGATTCAAGCCAAAAAGCCTCGGGGTGGCCTCAAATGAGACCTGTCTCCTCAAAGTGAGGAGGTTCCTGGCCAATGCACCAAATGTTGTAGCCAGGCATTCCAGGAAACAAACTCACTCAGAAGATAGTGCAGTGCAGTTTATTACACTGGCGGGCCCAAGGCAGAGTCGCCTCTTAGCCAAGGACCCTGACCAGCATTTGTGAAAATCTTTTATACCCTATGTGTATGTGTCTGAACCCACCACTCCAAATTCCTTGAGACTTACATCAACCAAAGAAAATACAATCCCAATAACCCCATCATTCACGTGCTATGTGCTCATGTGCTCAAACAGTCAAACAGCCAATAATCAATAAACCTGAGGTTACACTCCAATAGATATAGAAAAATATATGGCCTGTCTGGAGGAAGGGGTGATTAGTGAATGTTTTCTCTTAGGCGGTGAGTAAACTAGATACGATCTTCAAGGTTCCCCTGTCTGCAGGGGGTCTTATCCTTCTGTTGTTGTTTTCATAGGCACTAAACAGAGAGTTCAGAGTCCATTGGAAAGGTGGCCAAGCATGATCAGCATGAACAGGCCTAAGATGGAGTTCAGGCCCTTCCGTCTTCAAAACTACCGAGCAATTGCACTCATCTCACACACTAGTAAAGTAATGCTAAAATTCTCCACGCCAGGCTTCAGCAATACATGAACTGTGAACTTCCAAATATTCAAGCTGATTTTAGAAAAGGCAGAGGAACAAATTGCCAACATCTGCTGGATCATGGAAAAAGCAAGACAGTTCCAGAAAAACATCCTTTTCTTCTTTATTGACTATGCCAAAGCCTTTGACTGTGTGGATCACAATAAACTGTGGAAAATTCTGAAAGAGATGGGAATACCAGACCACCTGACCTGCCTCTTGAGAAACCTGTTTGCAGGTCAGGAAGCAACAGTTAGAATTGGACATGGAACAACAGACTAGTTCCAAATAGGAGAAGGAATAATTCAAGGCTGTATATTGTCACCCTGCTTATTTAACTTCTATGCAGAGTACATCATGAGAAACGCTGGACTGGAAGAAGCACAAGCTGGAATCAAGATTGCTGGGAGAAATATCAATAACCTCAGATATGCAGATGACACCACCCTTATGGCAGAAAGTGAAGAGAAACTTAAAAAGCCTCTTGATGAAAGCAAAAGTGGAGACTGAAGAAGTTGGCTTAAAGCTCAACATTCAGAAAATGAAGATCATGGCATCCGGTCCCACCACTTCATGGGAAATAGATGGGGAAACAGTGGACACAGTGTCAGACTTTATTTTTCTGGGCTCCAAAATCACTGCAGATGGTGATTGCAGTCATGAAATTAAAAGACACTCCTTGGAAGGAAAGTTATGACCAACCTAGACAGTATATTAAAAAGCAGAGACATTACTTTGTCAACAATAGTCTGTCTAGTCAAGGCTACAGTTTTTCCAGGGGTCCTGTATGGATGTGAGAGTTGGACTATAAAGAAAGCTGAGCAATGAAGAATTGATGCTTTTGAACTGTGGTGTTGGAGAAGACTCTTGAGAGTCCCTTAGACAGCAAGGAGATCCAACCAATCCATCCTGAAGATGATCAGTCCTGGGTGTTCATTGGTGGGACTAATGTTGAAGCTGAAACTCCAATACTTTGGCCACCTGATGCGGAGAGCTGACTCATTTGAAAAGACCCTGATGCTGGGAAACATTAAGGGCAGGGAGAGAAGGTGATGACAGAGGATTAGATGGATGGATGGTGTCACCGACTCAATGGAGATGAGTTTGAGTAAACTCATCATGAGTTTGAGTAAGCTCCGGGAGTTGGTGATGGACAGGGAGGCCTGGTGTGCTGCAGTCTATAGGGTCGTTCGACTGAGCAAGTGAACTGAAACTGAACTAAAATTTTATCAGCTTTGAGGATGATTTTAAAGAGTTAACTTTTTATTTTGCTTATTTTTGCTAGTGTTTTTCTATCTTGATATTTGTTGTTTAGTCACTAAGT
The DNA here is from genome assembly GCF_055505025.1 of Bos grunniens. NCBI lineage: Eukaryota > Metazoa > Chordata > Mammalia > Artiodactyla > Bovidae > Bos > Bos grunniens. Next base: position 16,526,945 of record NC_141174.1, read on the forward strand.
CATGTCCAATTCCTTGCTACCCCATGGACTATAACATGCCAGCCTCCCCTGTCCTTCATTGTCTCCTAAGTTTGCTCAGATTGGTGTTTTTGAGTCATTGAGTTGGTCATGCTATTCAGCTGTCTTACCCTCTGCCACCCCCTCCTCTTTTCTGTTCAATCTTTCCCAACTTCAGGGTCTTTTTCTATCAATCGGCTCTTTCTATCAGATGGCCAAAGTATTGGAGCCTCAGAGTCAACATCAGTCCTTCCAATTAATATTCAGGGTTGATTTCCCTTACGATTGACTGGTTTGAATTTCTTGTAATCTGAGGGACTCTCAAAAGAGTCTTCTGCAGCACCACAATTCTGAAGCATCAATTCTTTGACACTCAACCTTCTTGATGGTCCAAATCTCATATCCATACATGACTACTGGAAAAACTATAGCTTTGATTAGACGGACATTTGTTTGTAAAGTAATGTCTCTGCTTTTTAATATACTGTCTAGGTTGGTCACAGCTTTTCATCCAAGGAGCAAGCATCTTTTAATTTTGTGGCTGCAGTCACCATCTACAGTGATTTTGGCTGCTGCTGCTGCTAAGTCATTTCAGTCATGTCCGACTCTGTGCAACCCCAGAGACGGCAGCCTACCAGGCTCCTCTGTCCCTGGGATTCTCCAGGCAGGAACACTGGAATGGGTTGCCATTTCCTTCTCCAATGCATCAGAGTGAAAAGTCAAAGTGAACTCGCTCAGTTGTGTTCGAATCTTCGAGACCCCATGGACTGTAGCCCACCAGGCTCCTCCATCCATGGGATATTCCAGGCAAGAGTACTGGAGTGGGGTGCCATTGCCCTCTCCGAAAGTGATTTTGGAGCCCCCCAGAATAAAGTCTCTCACTGTTTCCATTGTTTCCCCATCTATTTGCCATGAAGTGATGGACCAGATGCCATGGTCTTATTCTGCTGAGTCAAGGTTATAAATAGCTGGGGAGAGGGGAACCTTCCCTCCAAACGCTCTCAAAAATTATTCTCCCTTGTTGAAAATCACAAACTATGATCCGAATATCAAATTGACATTAAAATTAGCCTATTGCTAATTAAAATACTTTAATAAAGAAAAGGTACATTTCATTGTGTTTGAGGATGGACTAGAAATAATAGATAAGAAAATGTTTGAATGACCATAATCCTATTACTCAAAGATGAGCATTTGATCTTTCCAAATCTTATTTTTCTATGCATTAACATATGTGATAACGTAAATAGGGGGCGAGGAAAGGCAATTCAGACAAGGATCCCTACACATGTTCAGCGAAATGGGCAGTATGGAACAATCTCAAGCTTTTCTTCCGAGTATCCCCTAAGGATTTCTCAGAATTTCCCCCAAATGTTGGGAAGTCCCTTAAATTAATAAAAAGCAAACTAAACCTCCAAGCGAGGAAGGGATGCCAACCTGTGCTAGGCCGCGAGCTGGGCAGGAAGAGACACGGCGATCGGAAGATTGAGGACACTCGCCCGAGGACTGTCCTCACCCTAAGAGGATCAGGCTCTCAGTCCCACCCATGGCTCACCCCCATCCCAGGGAGGTCCTCAGATGCTCCCCACGGAAAGGACGCGGGGAGCCGCAGCCGCTGCGATTCAGCCCAGCGCGCCCGCAAGCCAACAGCTGTTCCAAGACAAGGAGAGGCAAGTGCAGCGGCCGGCGCCCGCCGGGACTCGGGGCGCCCCTCTCTCCGGGGAGGAGGGCGCGGGTGCAGGCGTTTACCTGTTTCATCTTCCCATCGCTCGGGGCGAGCAGGCGGGGACAGCGCTCTCCACCTCTGTCCTTCCTCCTTCACCGGCAGGTCTTCACAGGAGTCTTGAATCTTTTATCCGCTCTTTTCCCCGCCGTCCCAAATACATTGACTCTGAACACGGAGTTGTTCTGCTGCACTCAACAGGAGTGTTCACTGCAAGGGCTGAGTACTGGGGTGGAGGCTTGGACAGCTGCAACCGCTGATTAGCAGTAAAGGGGTCCAAGACCCATGGCTTCCAGCAGAACGAAAACAGCCAATCAGAACGAGGACAGATAGGCTCCCAATCTGGGAGCCAGGCTGAGAGTGGGGGCGGGAACAAGGGCTCAGGTAGACTCAGGTCTGCAGCTGTGCTGGGGCAGTTTCTTTGCTGCTGCTGCTGCTGTGCTGAGAGTACTCTCAACAGGTAGCGCGTATGTAGGGGGGAGAAGCGGAGAAGGCAATGGTACCCCACTCCAGTACTCTTGCCTGGAAAATCCCATGGATGGAGGAGCCTGGTAGGCTGCAGTCCATGGGGTCGCTAAGAGTCGGACACGACTGAGCGACTTCACTTTCATGCATTGGAGAAGGAAATGGCAACCCACTCCAGTGTTCTTGCCTGGAGAATCCCAGGGACGGTGGAGCCTGTTGGGCTGCCGTCTATGGGGTCGCACAGAGTCGGACACGACTGAAGCGACTTAGCAGCAGCAGCGAGGGGGGGGTGGGGTGGAGCGGGGAGTTGGGGGGAGAGGTGGGTATCTGTGTGGCTTCTAATGGAAAGGATCCGCACAGCCTGGAAAAATGGAGATGGGATAGAAGGAAGATACCCGGGAGGCAACCTTGTAGGGAGAAAAAGAGATTTCAGAGACGAAGAGAGGAGGGAGCTGGGAAAACGAAGAAAGCTTGGTAGGTACAGAACGAGTGAATCGATGAACGAATGAATGACCCCTCTGAGCCTGGCACAATGCGAGGAAGTTTTACTTTCTAAAGTAATTCTTATAATAACCCTTGGAATAGGTAATTTTAATCTCCTTTTTGCAGGTAAGGAAACCTAAGCTGTAAAGTGTGAATTACTTGCCCGTGGTCACACAGCTACTGAATAGTGAGACCAGGAAAGGAACCACTCACTCCCGACTCTACTAAACACCACACCTTTCCTGGCCTGGGTCAGGGCAAAATTGGGGAATACAGGTTGGATTCTCTCAGAGGCCCTCAAAAGCATTGAGGAAGCTGTGCTGAGGGACTGGCAGAGCAATTTGGAAGAGTGCTCAGGCTCTGCCTTCACCAGCTATTTTCTGGGGTTTCTGAGAGCTTCTGTGAAACGGGCATAAGTTCTGTGGCATAAGTTCTGTCAAAGACGGAGGCCATCCATGCAGCTTTTCTGACCTTGAGAGCTTAAGTGTCCTACTGAGGGAGGGAGAGAAAACAAGGAGGAGGGGAGGGGAGGAGAGTGTGTGTATCTTGGCCCATGCTGGCACTGCTTGTGATTCCATTAGAGCTTCATTCTCTCTGGACTTTGACAGAGTCCGCTCCTGTGACCCATTTGCACTGAGCCTTTCATCCGCTGACCCTTCTTCCTCTGGAACTTTATTTGTTTTTTGGTGTGTCCCACTGTTTTGAGCCATTACTGATGTTAGTATTTGTTTCAGCTGAGTAATGTGGGACTATAACACAAGGCCTACTGTCAAAGTGACAAAGGAAGATTGATAATTTATCGCCACTTCAGGCCAAAGAAATTAACCAGATGCTAGATAAACCATGGGTCACATACCAAAGATGGGAAGAATCAATTCCATGATTAGATTTCTATTACATGGTTTTTATTTAAACCAAGAGAATTTGAATCGGTGCTCAGCAAGGGTTGATCTAACATTTTGTTGTTTTTTAAATAAAAAGTATATACCCCGATGGTATTTTCTATTCACTTGAAGACAGGTGGCTATGGTTTGCTTGACTCTCTCAAAAATGGAAACTGCATCAAAATATGCTCAGTGAGACCATCTTAGAGACCAATGGACCATGCTCTGTATCTCAACTCTTTCATCTCTTGCCTGTGTAACCTCAAGCAAGTCACTTAACACCTCTGTGCCAGCCCTCATCTGTAAAGTGGAAATATTAATGGTGTCTCCCGACCTTGTTTAAGGATTCAGTGAGATAATAGATAGGTTTTTGGCAAAGCACGTGGTGTATACAATCAATAACTGTAATTTCTTCTGCAGCCCAACACCAACATAGCTGTTTCCTTCTCCATCTAATTTTCTCACTGTTTCTCAAGTCACCACAATTTATTTATTTTTAACTTTTATATTGTTTTCCTAATTTATGGAACATGGAATCCCTGTGAACCAAAGTAGAGAAAACTTAAGGCATGTAAATATTTCCCTCAAACCATAGATGCCACTCAGACATGCAAGACTTCTCTGTGCTTGGAAGGATTGATCACCAGTAGACAGGAAGGTATCTGTTAGTAGATTTATAATTACCTTTGAGGTACTTGCAGTACAAAAGAATGATATGAAGCATCAGGTTAGATATAAAGATCCCAAGGCTCTGATTTCAGCCAAGAGAAGAGAGTTCTGATTTAGGCTAATATTTTGGAGAAATTCCTTAGCCGAAAATAAGCATGGTGCTACTTATTGCACAGTATGCTGTTGACTCACCACTGTTAGTATGATGAAATATTGAGACCAACTTCCATAAATCTTTCATTAGAGTCCATTTTCTTTGTAGTGATGTTTGAACACCTCCCTCTCCTCTGTTCCTTTCTCCCCACTTTTTCCACAGGGTCTGTCATTTCCAGCCACTGCATTATTTAGCCCTTTTTTTATTACTCTTGTCAGCACACTTTGAGTGAAGGTAGGTATTCAAAGGCAAAGTGCCAACCCTATGAAGGGTGCCTGGGGATAGACGAGCCTCTGGTGCTTGGGAGAGGAGTTTATGAAATGACTGACGAAGTAAGATTAGTACAGCTCTCATGAATGGGACACAGGTTAACTGCAGAGCTTATGGTTGAAGCACATTAACCATCTGTTGTCTCCTGCCCTTTGCTTTTGTTTCCAGGACAAAAAGCCCTCTCAGGTTGGAGGGGAGCCATGAGCAGATTCCTCAACATGTTATGCAGCTGGCTGATGATGATATCCATCATAGCTGTGGGTCACTCGCTGCAGAGCTTCCAAGACCACACCTTTCTCTATGAAAATATCTACACCGGCAAACCAGACCTGGGTGAGAAAGCAAAGACCTGCATGCTTTGTGTAGGTGACTCTGATGCCTGATGAGGAAACCATGAAGAAGGTTTTCCTGTTGCTTCTTTCAGAAATCAGGTCATGGGCCATATGGTTTATACCCTACATTGCATATGGAGAATTACTAATCCAAGGTCTTCTCAAACCATGACACAGACCCTGAAAAGATATCCAAAATCCCTCCAGGTTGGTTTCCCACATGAACGTCTGCAGGCCCGCCATGGCTTTCCCCAGTGTCCTGAGCCTCTCTGCTGGAGAGTGATTGCACATTTCTGCTTGTGCTTCCCTGCTTTGATACGTGGGGTGGCTTGAGCGGCAGCACCGTTTCATAGTAGCGACAATTCTATGTCACATTTATAGGTAACCTAGATTCAGACTCTGACTTAGCTCACATTTTTGCAGCATCTGAGTATAAAATGAAAGTAAGAAGGCTAAGGCTCACTTTGAACAAAGCTTAGAGAACCTGGAAAAGTGGGTGGAACAATTCCACTTTTCACCCTCCAGTGCTGTCCTCCGGTGGTCCAGGAACTCTGTATAGATTCACAGGTTTTTGAGGTCATCTGTCCTAGCCCTTTGAATTTAAAATGGAGACAGAAAAGTCCAGAGGTTATCTGATTTGTCGAAGGGCAATAGGTGAGCAGAACTGTGTGTGTGCGCCTGTGCAGGCCTGCATGCACACAGAGCTCGGAAATAGGTCCCTCATGAACTCCTGGTGCTTTGCTGGTGATAGCAGGACCCTGGAGCATCCAGTAGAAGAATTGTACCTGATGCCTACTCTGGTTAGGGTTACTGAGATATTCCATTTTTAGTTCTCACTCATAAAGAGATGTATAGAAATAGAAAAGAGAAATTTCCTGTCGTTTCATCAGAAGCACTATCAAAATGCTTTATAAAGAATGAAAAAAGAAAAAAAAAAGAATATAGCTCTCCAGAACGAACCGCTATATTTTAGTTTGGGATATGGGATTTCTTTCTCAAGATGACTTCCATCTAAAGATCTTTGGGGTTGTGAATTTAGTGTTGCTGTCTGGTTTTCCAAAGGCTGAAAAATCCTTAAAGGAGAATCCTGAAAATCACAAATTTCGGTTGTGAGTGTTGTCCCCTAAAATTTCTCTTGCTCAGGAGACCAGCGAAGGAAGTATCCTTGCTTTTCCCTATAGATCAATACCAGTACATTAAAATCAACAAGGCAAAAAAAAAAAAAAACAAGGCAAGGCTTTCAAAAATACCAGGGATCTCCTGGGCCCACCTGCATGCTGCTGCTGCTGCTAAGTCGCTTTAGTCGCAACCGGCTCAGTGTGACTCCATAGATAGCAGCCCTCCAGGCTTCCCCGTCCCTGGGATTCTCCAGGCAAGAACACTGGAGTGGGTTGCCATTTCCTTCTCCAATGCATGAAACTGAAAAGTGAAAGTGAAGTTGCTCAGTCGTGTCCGACTCTTAGCGACCCCATGGACTGCAGCCCACCAGGCTCCTCCATCCACGGGATTTTCCAGGCAAGAGTACTGGAGTGGGGTGCCATTGCCTTCTCCGGCCCACCTCCATAGTATATGATTTAACTGATCTGGTATCCAGGTCTTGGTAATTTTATAAAATTTTGTCAGTTGAGTCTAATAAATGCCCAGGGTCAAAAAGCACTGTTATGATAGACTATGATTTAAACACTCTGGACAAGATATTTAGCACAGCAGTGCCAGAATGAAGCTGGCAAGAGCGGAGTGGTCCCAGCTAACACCGGAGTTTTGTTCCCTTCCCGCACGCACAGGAAACCAGCCTCGTTAGGGCTTCATTCCCGTGATATAGATCTGAATTCAGGAGATCCAGGGACCTGGGTCTCTTAAAGACCAGGTGTGGGTGCAGGGCTCAGTATTTCTGTGTTCTGTCCTGCATCAGCCTCACTGAAAGTCTGCTGACCTCCTAGGCATCTTGCATTGACAGACCGCTCTCCACCATGTTCCTCCACACTTATCCTGATTCAGACTCACTGGGCTTCACCAAAACCAGAGTAGATTCCAGGGAGACCCATAAACCACTACCCCAAGAGTTACTGCCAAAGTAGGCTGTTTGTTGGGTTTCTACTCTTGGAACTCGCCCACCCAACTATAGGCATTTGAAGAGGTGCTGAACCAACTTTCCTTCTGGAATTCTTTCCATTCCTTCTAGTTCCCACGTGCAGCATCAGAGCCTGTACTTTGCCCAGCCAAGGGGATCTCAGGCTCAGCTCTCTGACTCCTCTAGTGAAGCTGGAGGAGTTTGGAGGGAACCCTGACGCACCCTTCTCAACACTCCTGCTTGTTTCTGCTGCACAGTGAATGGCCTCCAAGCTCGGACCTTTGGAGTCTGGACGCTGCTCTCATCAGTGGTTCACTGCCTCTGCGCCATCGACATTCACAACAAAACTTATGTAAAGGAGGGAACAGCACCAGTCTCCCTGTGTTGGCAATGGGTGCTAAGCAGAGCCATTGTGTTCCTCCCTCAAGACTTGTTTATCATTAAAATTAACAAGGCAAGGCTTTAGAAAATACTAGGGGGGTCCTGGGTCCACCTCCAGAGGGTACGATTTAATTGTTCTGATATCCAGGTCTTGGTAATTTGGTAAAATTTCTTCAGTTGATTCTAATAAATGCCCAGAGTCAAGAAACACTTATATGATGGATTATGATTCCATCATATGGCCTATGATTTGATTCAGTAACCTAGGATGTGAACATTAAAGATTAGTTCAGTTCAGTCACTCAGTCATGTCCAACTCTTTGCGACCCTGTGATTTGCAGCACGCCAGGCCTCCCTGTCCATCACCAACTCCCAGAGTTCACTCAAACTCATGTCCATCGAGTTGGTGATGCCATCCAGCCATCTCATCCTCTATCATCCCCTTCTCCTCCTGCCCCCAATCACTCCCAGCATCAGAGTCTTTTCCAATGAGTCAACTCTTCTCATGAGGTGGCCAAAGTACTAGAGTTTCAGCTTTAGCATCAGTCCTTCCAAATAACACCCAGGACTCCTTTAGAATGGACTGGTTGGATCTCCTTGCAGTCCAAGGGACTCTCAAGAGTCTTCTCCAACACCACAGTTCAAAAGCATCAATTCTTCGGCGTTCGGCTCTCTTCACAGTCCAACTCTCACATCCATACCTGACTACTGGAAAAACCATAGCCATGGCTAGATGGACCTTTGTTGACAAAGTAATGTTTCTGCCTTTTTTTTTGTTTGTTTTTTGTTTGGCTCACTTAACATTTTCTGATGAGTTGTCAACATTAAAGATGAGATTTTACACAAATCCCCACATTTCTGCTCTTGCTCGCAAACCACATCGTCGGCCCCCGCTGGGCTCAAAGCGCGGTGGGGATGGGACCCAGGCACCCCGAGTTCAAGGTACCCCCCAGCCCAGGTTTGTTCCAGCACTTCTCTTTCCTGTGTTTTGGGTAGTCAGCTTTAGGTGCAAAATTCCGATTCTCTCTTTACAGGGCTTCCCCGACACGGTCGCCCGGGAAGGCCCCTTCGCAGGCTCCAACCCCGCGCTCATTGTCTGAACCCGCCCCGGGAGCTGGGCTCGCGGGGGCCAACGGCTCTTTTGTTAGGCGGGTAGAAAAGATCATTTGTGTGTCAACAGCTTCCCGCATTGTGCTGCGGGCCGTGTGACTGCGGCGCGGCCTATTCGGCCGGAGGCGCTTCTCTGGGTCTACCCCTCCCCCCCCCAACCCCCACCCAAAAGAGAAGAAACCACTAGACATGTCCTAGAATACCATCTTTCGGTGAAAAAAAACAAAAAACAAAAAACGCAGGAGAGAATTTCACGTGAATTCTTCCTACAGAGAAGGTGCTCGTAAGGTTATTTTAAATAACTTACTTCGTCAAAAGGACAGAACGGGAGATAAGGACCCCAGGAAGACCTCCAAGCTGGACGCTCCCTTTCCCTACGCAAGCTGCTGGTCCCAGCCGGCACCACCGTCTCACCCAGTGACTTACAGACACTCGAGGCCAGGGGCCGCGCCGCCGGAGGAGATGAGTCACTCTGGCGTGGCCTCGGGCGCCGACCCCTGCCCCGCCCCCGTCGCCCAAGCTGCGGACCTCACGGCGCGAGACGCCCGGTCTCGGGCGGACCGAGGCGCCGGTCCGGGGGGCAGGCCAGCGCTCGCCCCGCCCGGTGCCCCGAGCTTCGGGGCCTGCGCCCGCCCGGGAGCAATGGCGACGACGCCCAGGCTACCTCGCTGATCCGGCCCCCAAGCAATTCCCTCACGGGGTGCCGGGTTCCCGCGGGCTGCGGCGGCTTTAGCGCCGATATAGGCGTCCCCGCTCCCTCGCCCGCCCGCCCGCCCGGCGATCCCGTCAGCTCCGGCCGCAGCCATTTTGGAGCAAGCGGAGACAAAGAGCCAGTCATTGCTGCCGCCCCCACCAGGCCCCGGCCGCGGTCCCCGCCCGTCTTGTCCTCCGGGTCGTCGGCCTCTGGCCCGTCTGGCAACCTGGACCCCAACAACCCCGCCAGCCCAAGGACGCCCGGGCCCTTAGCCCACTAGCCCGCGACCCCCGGCCGCCCGCCCGCGCCCCGGCTTCTGCCTGTTTCTGCTTTTTAATATGCTGTCTAGGTTGGTCATAACTTTCCTTCCAAGGAGTAAGCATCTTTTAATTTCATGGCTGCATCATCATCTTCAGTGATTTTGGAGCCAAATAAATAAAGTCTGACACTGTTTCCACTCTTTCCCCATCTACTTGCCATGAAGTGATGGGACCAGATGCCATGATCTTAGTTTTCTGAATGGTGAGCTTTAAACAGTTTTTTTACTCTCCTCTAACTTTCATCAAGAGGCTTTTTAGTTCCTCTTCACTTTCTGCCATAAGGGTGGTGTCATCTGCATATCTGAGGTTATTGATATTTCTCCCATCAATCTTGATTCCAGCTTGTGCTTCTTCCAGCCCAGCGTTTCTCATGATGTACTCTGCATAGAAGTCAAATAAGCAGGGTGACAATATACAGCCTTGACATACTCCTTTTCCTATTTGGAACCAGTCTGTTGTTCCAGGTCCAATTCTAACTGTTGCTTCCTGACCCGCATATAGGATTCTCAAGAGGCAGGTCAGGTGGTCTGGTATTCCCATCTCTTTCAGAATTTTCCACAGTTTATTGTGATCTACACAGTCAAAGGCTTTGGCATAGTCAATAAAGGAAATATGGATGTTTTTCTGGAACTGTCTTCCTTTTTCCATGATCCAGCAGATGTTGGCAATTTGATCCCTGGTTCCTCTGCCTTTTCTAAAACCAGCTTGAACATCTGGAAGTTCACGGTTCACGTATTGCTGAAGCCTGGCTTGGAGAATTTTGAGCATTACTTTACTAGCATGTGAGATGAGTGCAATTGTTCGGTAGTTTGAGCATTCTTTGGCATTGCCTTTCTTTGGAATTGGAATGAAGACTCACATTTTCCAGTCTTGTGGCCACTGCTGAGTTTTCCAAATTTGCTGGCATATTGAGTGTAGCACTTTCACAGCATCATTCAGGATTTGAAATAGCTCCACTGGAATTCCATCACCTCCACTAGCTTTGTTCATAGTGATGCTTTCTAAGGCCCACTTGACTTCACATTCCAGGATGCCTGGCTCTAGGTGAGTGACCACACCATCATGATTATCTTGGTTGTGAAGATCTTTTTTGTACAGTTCTTCTGTGTGTTCTTGCCACCTCTTCTTAATGTCTTCTGCTTCTGTTAGGTCCATACCATTTCTGTCCTTTATCGAGCCCATCTTTGCATGACATGTTCCCTTGGTGTCTCTAATTTTCTTGAAGAGATCTCTAGTCTTTCTCATTCTGTTTTTTTCCTCTATTTCTTTGCATTGATTGCTGAGGAAGGCTCCCTTCTCTCTCCTTGCTATTCTTTAGAACTCTGCGTTCAGATGCTTATATCTTTCCTTTTCTCCTTTGTTTTTTCATTTCTCTTCTTTTCACAGCTATTTGTAAGGCCTCCCCAGAAAGCCATTTTGCTTTTTTGCATTTCTTTTCCATGGGATGGTCTTGATCCCTGTCTCCTGTACAATGTCATGAACCTCATTCCATCAGGCACTCTATCTATCAGATCTAGTCCCTTAAATCTATTTCTCACTTCCACTGTATAATCATAAGGGATTTGATTTAGGTAATACCTGAATGGTCTAGTGATTTTCCCTACTTTCTTCAATTTAAGTCTGAATTTGGCAGTGAGGAGTTCATGATCTGAGCCACAGTCAGCTCCCGGTCTTGTTTTTGCTTCTCCATCTTTGGCTGCAAAGAATATAATCAGCCTGATCTTGGTGTTGACCATCTGGTGATGTCCATGTGTAGAGTCTTCTCTTGTGTTGTTGGAAGAGGGTGTTTGCTATGACCAGTGCATTTTCTTGGCAAAACTCTATTGGCCTTTGCCCTGCTTCATTCCGTACTCCAAGGCCAAAATAGCCTATTACTCCATGGGGTTTCTTGACTTCCTACTTTTGCATTCCAGTCCCCTATAATTAAAAGGACATTTTTGGGGGGTGTTAGTTCTAAACGGTCTTGTAGGTCTTCATAGAACCGTTCAACTTTAGCTTCTTCAGTGTTACTTGTTGGGGCATAGACTTGGATTACTGTGATATTGAATGGTTTGCCTTGGAAACAAACAGAGATCATTCTGTTGAGCAGTTACTAATTAGGAAAGTGGGGGAATGCAGAAACAAAGGGAAAGCAGTCAGAAACAGTGGCTGAGTCCTAGTTCCTTCCCAAGTTCCTCTCTTACAGGAATGTTGGTGATGTGTTATATGCAGACATGATTATCCCCAACAAGGTAAACCTGCCAGGCCAGGGCCATATTCCTGTGAGAAAATGTGATTACCCCTCAGAGGCTGCCCATTAGGTCATTCCTGGTATCAGCCATGTGGAAGAAGTGCAGGTGACTAAGGGGGTGGGCTTTAAAAAGGCAGAAGGGTCTTGTCATCACCTTTCTCTCCTGGTGAAAACCAGTTTCTTTAAACTGTGATCCAGAGACCACTGGCATTAAGAGGTCTTAGAGTCTACAACTGCATATTCTGAAGCTCTACCTTGGACCTGCTAAATCTGATTCTTCTGAAACAAGGCCAAGAATTCACATTTTAACAACAACCACCACACACACACACACACACACACCCTTTGCATTTCTTAATACTTGGAATGAATGGCCATAGAAATACGGAGATCACTGAGCAAGCCCAGGCTCTGAGAGGCCAGGGTTAATGTGGAGGAAACTGAGATGGGAAAGGGCTTCAGGACCCTGAGAATCACCTACAACCCACCCGCATTAGAAGTTCTCAACTTTGCTGCAAGCTAGAATCTCCCAGAATGATTATGAAAGCAGATTCCCAGGCCCTTGCAGACTATCTGTATCTGACTTTCCAGAAGAGAGGCAGGGAATCCAGGCACACACCACCCACAACCCAGGGGACTCTACCATGAGGCCAGTGTGGGAAACTGGTCTCAGATCTCATCTCTGGGTTCTGGGTACTCTGTGCTATTTCACTTTTGTCCTTCCTGACCCAGGAGTAAACTCTTGATTTAAAAGGCCAGTCTGACCTCAGAAAACCTCCAGGGAATCCCAGAAGGATTTGCTGACCACCCTGAAGCCAGCATTTTGGGGGGACACAACCCCTCCAAGGCCTATATAGGGTGGTGTAAAGTCCTTATTGCCAAATTCAGACTTATATTGAAAAAAAGTAGGGAAAACGACTAGACCATTCAGGTATGACCTAAATGAAATCCCTTATGATTATACAGTGGAAGTGAGAAATAGATTTAAGGGCCTAGATCCGATAGAGTGGCTGATGAGCTATGGAATGAGGTTTGTGACATTGTACAGGAGACAGGGATCAAGACCATCCCCATGGAAAAGAAACGCAAAAAAAGCAAAATGGCTGTCTGGGGAGGCCTTACAAATAGCTGTGAAAAGAAGAGAAGCGAAAAGCAAAGGAGAAAAGGAAAGATATAAGCATCTGAATGCAGAGTTCCAAAGAGTAGCAAGAAGAGATAAGAAAGCCTTCCTCAGTGATCAATGCAAAGAAATAGAGGAAAACAATAGAATGGGAAAGACTAGAGATCTCTTCAAGAAAATTAGAGACACCAGTGGAACATTGCATGCAAAGATGGGCTCAATAAAGGACAGAAATGGTATGGACCTAACAGAAGCAGAAGATATTAAGAAGAGGTGGCAAGAATACACAGAAGAACTGTACAAAAAAAGATCTTCACGACCCAGATAATCATGATGGTGTGATCACTGACCTAGAGCCAGACATCCTGGAATGTGAAGTCAAGTGGGCCTTAGAAAGGGTCACTAAGAACAAAGCTAGTGGAGGTGATGGAATTCCAGTGGAGCTATTTCAAATCCTGAAAGATGATGCTGTGAATTGCTGCACTCAGTATGCCAGCAAATCTGGAGAACTCAGCAGTGGCCACAGGACTGGAAAAGGTCAGTTTGCATTCTAATCCCAAAGAAAGGCAATGCCAAAGAATGCTCAAACTACCACACAATTGCACTCATCTCACATGCTAGTAAAGTAATGCTCAAAATTCTCCAAGCCAGGCTTGAGCAATATGTGAACCATGAACTTCCTGATGTTCAAGCTGGTTTTAGAAAAGGCAGAGGAACCAGAGACCAAATTGCCAACATCTGCTGGATCATGGAAAAAGCAAGACAGTTCCAGAAAAACGTCTATTTCTTCTTTATTGACTATGCCAAAGCCTTTGACTGTGTGGATCACAAGAAACTGTGGAGAATTCTGAAAGAGATGGGAATACCAGACCACCTGACCTGCCTCTTGAGAAATCTGTATGCAGGTCAGGAAGCAACAGTTAGAACTGGACATGGAACAACAGACTGGTTCCAAATAGGAAAAGGAGTACGTCAAGGCTGTATATTGTCACCCTGCTTATTTGACTTCTATGCAGAGTACATCATGAGAAACGCTGGGCTGGAGGAAGCACAAGCTGGAATCAAGACTGCTGGGAGAAACATCAATAACCTCAGATATGCAGATGACACCACCCTTATGGCAGAAAGTGAAGAGGAACTCAAAAGCCTCTTGATGAACGTGAAAGTGGAGAGTGAAAAAGTTGGCTTAAGGCTCAACATTCAGAAAACGAAGATCATGGCATCCGGTCCCACCACTTCATGGGAAATAGATGGGGAAACAGTGGACACAGTGTCAGACTTTATTTTTCTGGGCTCCAAAATCACTGCAGATGGTGACTGCAGCCATGAAATTAAAAGACGCTTACTCCTTGGAAGGAAAGTTATGACCAACCTAGATAGCATATTCAAAAGCAGAGACACTACTTTGCCAACAAAGGTTCGTCTAGTCAAGGCTATGGTTTTTCTGTGGTCATGTATGGATGTGAGAGTTGGACTGTGAAGAAGGCTGAGCGCCAAAGAATTGATGCTTTTGAACTGTGGTGTTGGAGAAGACTCTTGAGAGTCCCTTGGACTGCAGGGAGATCCAACCAGTCCATTCTGAAGGAGATCAGCCCTGGGATTTCTTTGGAAGGAATGATGCTAAAGCTGAAACTCCAGTACTTTGGCCACCTCATGCGAAGAGTTGACTCATTGGAAAAGACTCTGATGCTGGGAGGGATTGGGGGCAGGAGGAGAAGGGGACGACAGAGGGTGAGATGGCTGGATGGCATCACTGACTCGATGGATGTGAGTCTGGGTGAACTCTGGGAGTTGGTGATAGACAGGGAGGCCTGGCATACTGCTATCCGTGGGGTCGCAAAGAGTCGGACACGACTTTCCCTACTTTCCTCAATTTCAATCTGAATTTGGCAATAAGGAGTTCATGATCTGAGCCACCGTCAGCTCCCGGTCTTGTTTTTGTTGACTCTATAGAACTTCTCCATCTTTGGCTGCAAAGAATATAATGAATCTGATTTCGGTGTTGACCATCTGGTGATGTCCATGTGTAGAGTCTTCTCTTGTGTTGTTGGAAGAGGGTGTTTGTTATGACCAGTGCATTTTCTTGGCAAAACTCTATTAGTCTTTGCCCTGCTTCATTCCGTACTCCAAGGCCAAATTTGCCTGTTACTCCAGGTGTTTCTTGACGTCCTACTTTTGCATTCCAGTCCCCTATAATTAAAAGGACATCTTTTTTGGGTGTTAGTTCTAAAAGATCTTGTAGGTCTTCATAGAACTGTTGAACTTCAGCTTCTTCAGTGTTACTGGTTGGGGCATAGACTTGAATTACTGTGATATTGAATGGTTTGCCTTGGAAACGAACAGAGATCATTCTGTCGTTTTTGAGATTGCATCCAAGTCTGCATTTCAGACTCTTTTGTTGACCATGATGGCTACTCCATTTCTTCTGAGGGATTCCTGCACACAGTAGTAGATATAATGGTCATCTGAGTTAAATTCACCCATTTCAGTTCATTTGAGTTCACTGATTCCTAGCATGTTGACATTCACTCTTGCCATCTCATTTGACCACTTCCAATTTGACTTGATTCATGGACCTGACATTCCAGGTTCCTATGCAATATTGCTCTTTACAGCATCAGACTTTGCTTCTATCACCAGTCACATCCACAGCTGGGTACTGTTTTTGCCTTGGCTCCATCCCTTCATTCTTTCTGGAGTTATTTCTCCACTGATCTCCAGTAGCATATTGAGCACCTACTGAGCTGGGGAGTTCCTCTTTCAGTATTCTATCGTTTTGCCTTTTCATACTGTTCATGGGGTTCTCAAGGCAAGAATACAGAAGTGGTTTGCCATTCCCTTCTCCAGTGGACCACATTCTGTCAGATCTCTCCACCATGACCCGCCCGTCTTGGGTTACCCCACGGGCGTGGCTTAGTTTCATTGAGTTAGACAAGGCTGTGGTCCTAGTGTGATTAGAATGACGACTTTTCTGTGAGTATGGTTTCTGTGTGTGTGCCCTCTGATGCCCTCTTGCAACCCTACCGTCTTACTTGGGTTTCTCTTACCTTGGGCGTAGGGTGTCTCTTCACGGCTACTCCAGCAAAGCACAGCCAGTGCTACTTACCTTGGACGAGGGGTATCTCCTCACCACCGCCCTTCCTGACCTTCAACGTGGGATAGCTCCTCTAGGCCCTCCTGTGCCTGCGCAGCCAGGGCTCCTTGGACGTGGGGTTGGTCCTCCCGGCCGCCGCTCCTGGCCTCAGGCGTGGGGTTGCTCCTCCTTGCTGCCGCCCCTGATCTGGGACGCAGGGTAACTCCTCTCATCACCGCCCCTGACCTCGGACGTGGGGTAGCTCCTCTCGGCGGTTCCTGCGCTATCGCAGTCTGGCACTCTAGGCCACTGCCCCTGACCACGGGCATGGGGTAACTCCTCTTGGCCGCCGCTCTTCGGGCATGGGGTCCTCCCGGCTTCTGCGCCTGACCTCAGATGTGGGGTAGCTCCTCTCGGACGCGCTTAGTGCACCGGTCACAGCTGCAATTCATGGGGTCGCAAAGAGTTGAACACGACTGAGCGACTGAAGTTAACTGAACTGAAGCTAACGCCAGATAATTAAGAGTCTTGGATGACAGTGAACACAGATTGTATTTGCAGATAAAGTAGGAGCAATGGCTGCTTTTGAGGAGCTGAAATTATTGTTTGAAGAAGATAAATCTGAGAGCAGAATAATTCATAATTGGCTGTGATAGAAATAACGTTGCATTGTTAGAGAGATTTCCTTGGTTATAATTTTCGTTTTAGCACTCACTCACTATATAATGTTTAGATAGTTCACTTAACTTTTCTGGGCTTCAACAGAATCATCATCCATAAGATGTGTATAAAATTAGGTGGGAGGGTCTTTATTAAATAATTTTTTTCAGGTTTGCTTCCAGCTTAGCCTAACTGCTGCTGCTACTGCTAAGTCGCTTCAGTCATGGCCGACTCCAGTGAGTGAAAGTGAAGTCGCTCAGTCGTGTCCAACTCTAGGGACCCCATGGATTGTAGCCTATCAGGCTCCTCCATCCAGGCTCCTCCATCCAGGCAAGAATACTGGAGTGGGGTGCCATTGCCTTCTCCGTTAACCTAACTGCTGCTGCTCCTGCTAAGTCGCTTCAGTCGTGTCTGACTCCGTGCAACCCCATAGATGGCAGCCCACCAGGCTCCCCCATCCCTGGGATTCTCCAGGCAAGAACACTGGAGTGGGTTGCCATTTCCTTCTCCAGTGCGTGAAAGTGAAAAGTGAAAGTGAAGTCGCTTAGTCGTGTCCGACTCTTAGGAACCCCATGGACTGTAGCCTATCAGGCTCCTCCATCCATGGGATTTTCCAGGCAAGAACACTGGAGTAGGGTGCCACTGCCTTCTCCGTTAACCTAGCTAGGAAGACCAAATATAAAATTTACTCCTTATCCAAGTGTGAGGTAATAATAAGCCAGGGAAGTAAAAGGATATATAGGGAAAAGGAGGTATACGGGTCAGAGAAGGCTCTTTCGAATTGGTTGATTCTTAACAACAATGGTGTTATGTGTTAAGTTATGTTATGGTGTGAAAATGATTAGGAGAAATCCCTAACTCATACATTGACTGTGATGTGACCTTAGGACAGCCAATTCTATCTGAGCTAATGTGAAAGAGTAAATAGTTTTTATTAAGACCTTAAACAACGGGCTTCCCTGGTGGCTCAGATGGTAAAGCGTCTTCCTGCAATGTGGGAGACGTGGGTTTGATCCCTGGGTTAGGAAGATCCCCTGGAGGAGGAAATGGCAACCCACTCCAGTATTCTTGCCTAGAGATTTCCACGGATAGAGGAGCCTGGTAGGCTAAAGTGCATGGTGTTGCAAACAGTTGGATACGACTGAGCTACTTCACTTGACTTCATTTCACTTAAACAACTGAATTCCTTAAGTTATATTCTTTCCTATTCACTCCACTTTCCCTCACCCTAATAGCTAATCTTTTACCTAATTTTTTGTCTATCCTAGGTAAACACCTGTGTTCATCTAGTTCTCTCCACCCCTCTAGTTATCTGGATTACTGCTGCAACATTTGTGATTAATTGGCAAGGAAACTGAAGGATTAATTGGCAAGGAAACTGAAGGATTATAGAAACTGAAGTTAAGAAAATTAAGCTAGTTTAAGTCAAACTGTTTTCATAATATTTCAACAATTTAATACTCAAAATTACTTATGGAAACGGGAGAATAAGAGAATGATCCAGGCCATTGAGCATATTTAATGAATTAAAGAGGAGATACCATGTCCTAGATACTCTCACAGTTCTTTTCCACATATAATTTCATCAATAATAATATAAAAATTTGGTGATAAAAATGATAACTGCCATTTTCAGAATAAGAAACCTAGATTTAGAGAGAAATTAACGCACTAGCCCGGGTCGCACAGTTGACATAGTGCAGACGTGGGTCTGAATCTTGTTATTTCAGATTCCAACATCCACACACGTGGCAACACTTGAAACTGCTACAGAAAGCAGCTGAAGATGGGAGACTGAATCTCAAATGAATGTTTGGGGTCTTAGTTGTATATTGAGGACTCTTTAGGTTAAGGTTGATAAATGATGATTTAAAACAGAGCTACTTCATTATGGAAAGAAGAATAGAGAGATTGCAGGAGAGGGCTGAGCAGTGTACCCCAACAGTTTCCACTGAACCAGGGGACTCTGAATTCTTAGTCTATTACATATAGTTACAATTCCTTGAACTATGCCTTTCATTTCCCATAAAACTTTCCAGAACGGCACACTTTTTCACAAGATCCTGTCACTTTTAAATTATGGTCAAGATAAACTCCAAATGAGCATCTTCTCTACTATTGCTGGTATTTCTGAGTGGCAATTTTCTTCTAGCATTAACAAGTCAAAATAACCACAGTTTCTATGTTTAGAAGAATATAATTCTAATCTCTATATTCTAGGTTCTTCTGTAAACTTATTCCATTCCCTTTCATGGAGATAGTATATTTGCTTCCTTGGAGGGGTGGTTTTAAAAACTGTAGGTGGATCTTCAAGTTTCTTGTCTGTCTTTCATAAACGCTTGTTTTACATTATTTTGCATTGCTGTTCATAAACCACTTTCATCATGTTCTAAATTTAGACTTTATGTATTGACTTTTGCCTGGAGATATCTGCACCCCAGGTACCACTGATGGGATCTTTATTGCCATGCAAATGATGGGTGAGCCACCTTCCAGATCGCTTAGTGTTTGCTGTTATGAAACATATCTGGCATAAACTGTCACAGGCTGGATTCCCTGGGAAGCAGACTCTGGTGAATTCTCTGGAGATGGACTTTCTCCTGCAGCCAACTTTGGTTGGCCGATTCCATCAGCTGCTGTTAGAGGTCTACTGACCATGAATCTGAATTGTTCAATGACAGTCAGTTTGCTGTTCATCCCTGGAGCTACCCGCAATGGAAAGATCCAGGATGGAAATCTCAGCCAGCCAGCCAAGCGTTACTGGAAGTCCAAGTGTCTCAGATGAACACGATTATTTTAATGCACCTGTATGTGACATTTACTCCTCTTTACTCCTGGTGATCCATTGTCAGAGCACCGAGTCTACTTTACCTAGAGCTAAAAAGCAAAAAACAAGAAAACCTGCATCCTCTTCCCCCCACCAAGTCACAAGTGTTTATTGCAGAAATTTGAAAAAAAAAAAAAAAGAAATTTGGCTAAGGTTCTAGTTCCATGCCCCTGGCTGGAGGTTGACTCGGGCTGATCATGCCCGTTTCTAACACTTTCATGTGTATTGCCAGATTGGCCTGTAGAAAGGTACTGTCAATACTACCAATGGACATTGCTTCAGCAATGTATGAGGCCAATGCTGAGTATATATAATTTTGAAAATCCTTGACAATTTCCCCAAGCAAAAATGGTGTCTAAAAGAGGTATATTAAGGATATGTGCTGGCTCATGGGTGCTAATCTTTAGTTCCTTGTTTGTCCTCTGATCTTATGCTCTGGAGTTGGCAGGGAGCAGGTGGGGGGAGGCGCCTGGGACAGGACGTTCAGTGGGGACACAGGGAAAGCCTGAGACAGGAGCGGTCTTCTCAGGAGTCTGTGAGAACCCTGCCATCACCCCTGTGGAGATGGGCTTGTCTCTGAGCCACTGACGAGGAAACATGATTTGGGAACTTTGGTGACTATAGCCTGAACCTGGGATAAAGGTACTTGTGAAAAATCAGGATAGATTTCTCTTGAAAATATTTCAATTTGCAATGTGATGCATTGTGTCAAGTGATAACATTTTCCTATGTTTCATTTATAATCTGTGTTTTCCTGGGCAGATACAGGCAAAGAGACAAAAGTAAAGGTTGCCTATAGTCCTACTGCCCAGAGATAACCTAGTAACATTTTAGTCATTTCCCAGTGTTTTCTATGGATGTGCTTATGCCATTGAGTTTTTTATCTTTTTGGCCATACCACCCAGCATGCAAACTTCCCTGACTGGGGATAGAACCATGCCCCCTGCAGTGGAAGCACAGAATCTTAACCATTGAACTGCCCGGGCAGCCCTCTCTTGGGGCTTTCTACCCTGCTTGTTTCCGTAGGAGAGTCTGACAGCCTTTCCACACCACTGCGCCCCAACCCCACATCTCCATTTCCTCCTGTTTGCTACTTAGGTCGTCACATTTCCCTGTCTCACAGGCAGATCCTTGTCCCCGTGGGCCAGGTTTGTTAACCAGTGGGCGGTGAGGGCTCAGTCCCGTGCGTGTGGACCATGGGAAGAAGCGCGAGTCGGGCCAGGAGGCCAGTGGGTGCAGGCTCACGGTGCTGTCCTGGATACACCTGGGGGGCCTGTTGGGACGGGGGTCAGAGTCACGGGGGGCTGGTTCCAGGGGAGTCAGGGCTGTCAGAGGGCGTCCTGAAGGAGCCGTCTTTTCCCCACCAAGGTGGTGGATGTGAGTGGGACCTGCAGACTGTCCCAGGACTTCAGTCTCGGCACCAGGGGATGACAGGGCAGGGAGCTCATCGGGCCAGAGCTGCGCTTTCTGATCAGTGAGGTGGGTCATTGGCAGAAAGCCAGAACTTCTGGCTGGGGGCTCATGAGTCACCTTGAGGAAGACAATCTGCATCTTCTTCCAGTTGGTAGTTCTCCGCCATAAGAGACATAAGCCTTGTTTGGTTGTGATTTCAAGGTGATGGCACTGGAGGAGGCAGGTGTGTGTGCATGAGTGTGTCAAAAAGAGGAGATGGACTGAACAGTTGAAATCGGTTGCTGGCTCCTGAACAAGGGCGTCTTGGGGTTCGGGCTGAGATTCTCAGCCCAAAAGGTAGCAAGACAGACAATTGGAAGCTGGATCTACTGCTGTAGCCTCTGGAGGGGCTGCCCTTAGAATGTTCTGGGAAAGAAAGTTTTTCCTTCAGCTGAAGTGGCCTGCATGTGCTCCACCAGCCTCGATGGTCATAGCTGTGTGGGGCTCGGCCTGTGCTCGAGGCCTTGTTGGGAGTGAGATGAGCCCCTGAGGGAAGAAGCAAAGTGTTCCTAAAACAGCAGACAAACGCCCAAGTTGGCAGTTAGTACTTAGGGGCCTCAGAGCATAATCTTCAGGGCATATTAATCCCACCCAGCTAACAAGTGTGACCCTGAAGAACTTCTAATTCTGAGCCATTGTCCCGCAAGAAATCTGATGACAAACAGACCCAAATCTCTTCTTCTATGGGGATGCTATACTAATATATACATACTTTGAGCCATACTGCATCCTGTCTTTATTTAATTTAATTTAATTTTTTAACTTTACAATATTGTATTCGTTTTGCCATATATCAAAATGAATCCGCCACAGGTATACATGTGTTTCCCATCCTGAACCCTCCTCCCACCTCCCTCCCCATACCATCCCTCTGGGTCATCCCAGTGCACCAGCCCCAAGCATCCAGTATCGTGCATCGGACCTGGACTGGCGACTCATTTCATATATGATATTATACATGTTTCAATGTCATTCTCCAAAATCATCCCACCCTCTTCCTCTCCCACAGAGTCCAAAAGACTGTTCTATACATCAGTGTCTCTTTTGCTGTCTCGTATACAGGGTTATTGTTACCATCTTTCTAAATTCCATATATATATGTTAGTATACTGTATTGGTGTTTTTCTTTCTGGCTTACTTCACTCTGTATAATAGGCTCCAGTTTCATCCACCTCATTAGAGCATCCTGTCTTTATAACAGTTCACTGTGCATCTGTTCCACACACATGGTAACTGTATTCCTCACCTGGGGGCTGCCCCTGACCAGGGGTAGTCAGCACTCCTGAGGAGGGGGCAGACCTGGCCCTTCCACAGGCACATGGGGGTCCATCCAGGTGGGGCGAGGCCGTCAGAAGGGGAGGAGGGTGACCAGAGCTCAGTGGCACTCACAGTGAGGTGGTCCCTGGAGGCTGTGGTGTCCCGGAAGGCTGACCTTTTCGCTCCTCCTTTGCTCCTGTCATGATGGTGTGTGTGTCTGGGGAGCACTGTGCGTGACCGGAGTCCCTGTCCTCGTCCTTGTTCAGTCGGGGATGCTGAGTGCCTGGGACTCTGGTCTTCTCCCCGGAGTCCAGATGTACGGGCAGGCAGATACTCAGCAGCGTGGAGTCCCTACCTCCTCAGCCCAAGGGCTGTCCCCTTGTCTGTCTTGTAGAAACCCCAGGAGGGGGAGGGGGAGGAGGACAGCAAGAGCAGCAAAGCCCCCACCACTGTCCAGGAGGAGCATTTCTGAGAGAGGGCAGAGGAGCGACTCGGGGGACTCAGACCGCCCCCACCTCTCCAGCCAGCACAGCTCTGCCTGCCAGCCCCACGGCCTTCACCGAGCAGCTTCTGGGGGAACTGGGAGGAACACCTGTGTCTTGGGGGACAGCGCTCTGCCTCCTGGAAGCTACTCCAGAGCTTGCCCTGTCTCTGTGGGGGAGATGCCCTTTCCACCACCCAGGTTGGGGTCCCGCCCTTCCCCTGCAGGTTCTGAGAGCTGGGGGGAGGGGGGCAGAGAGAATCCTGGAGTCAGTCCTGGCTGCTGCCTCACCTTCCTGCTCCAGCCCCTCTCTAGGGAGATGTTCTCCAGAGGAAGGGTGAGCCCAGCCCACTGTCTGTGCCCTTCATCACAAACTCACCTGGATCATTGCCCCCGAGAACTCCAAGGGTCTCCGGAGAGATGAAAGGGCAGAAGGAGAGGTGGCCCTTGAATGGGCCTTGGGTCTGCTGGCTTAGATGACCTCATCCATCTCTGGTGGGGACCGTGTTTGCAGCCCCAAACCCTCTCCCCACCCCTTCTCCAGCAACAATCCTTTCTCAGACACCCTGAATTTAAAGGGACTCCTTTCAACCAGCCCAAGCTGACCTCTCCTGCCTTGCCTGCATCTGGCTCTACTCAAGGCCTGGGGAGAATCGCCTCAAAATAAGACGTTTCTGCCAGTTCTCCTGTGCCCTGGGCTCTGTAATCAAGATGCCTGTGCTGTTCTGTTGTGCCCACTGCCTTGGCCGCAGCACCTTGGAGTGGCCTGCGTGGCAGCGGTGCTTGGGCCAGGACCCGAGGTGAGCCCGCGGTGTCTGTGTCTGTGTGCACAGATACTCTGTACAGAAGAGAAGCCAGACTTCTGGCAGGAGGACCGAGTTAGGGGTGGGAGGGAAGTGGACAGTGATGGTTTTCTGCTTTTTGATGAGGCCCAAGTGTTTACTCTCCAGTCCCTTACAATGCATAAACAAAATGCTTACTGAAGCCATTTTTTAATTTTACAAACATAATTAGTTATTTTCTAGTTGTTAATATCAAATGTTTCAAGGCAGCAATAGATTCTCCTTATGGTCTGCCCTGTCATTTGTTGGAGCAGAGATGGCTTTGGGGGTGAGAATGGGAAGGAGGTGTGGGGGCTCCACAGCATGAGAGGTGGTCCCCTGCTGCATAGACGTTGCCATCGACTGGGTTATTTTTAAGATGAGGCTGCAGGGGTTACACCTGGCCTATTTGGGCACTGCAACTCAGTGCCTAACACGGGACTGGGACTGCTTTCCACACAGCGTCCACACGAGGACAGTGTGCCTGCTGCCAAGCATGGACAGCGTCACCCGAGTGTGCCTGCTGCCAAGAGCCCACTGTGGTTTCTGCCTGTATCTCCCAGGGTGGCTGGCATGTCTGTTCTCCAAGCACAGCAGTCATGCAGCAGACTGTCTGGGCCGGAATCCAGTTTTGTTTTCTGCAGTTCTGGATTGTTCCCCTTCTGTCCCTCTTCCCTTTGTAATGCATTCACCTTATGTGCATTACAGGAATGGGCTGCAGTCATCACTTTCCTGGACATTTCTTCTCTAGCGAGCTGACTGCGTCTGGGGCACTCTGGCTCCCTCTCTGTCAGCAATCCTTAGGCAGACAAACAACGTTAGGATCCCACTTTAAATCACCTGGGAAGGGAGCCAAGCCTGGGCTGTTTGAGAACCCTAATAGCCAGAGTCTCTGCCAAATACTCTGTATTATTTCTGTAGATCCTCTGGGATCTTGCCTTTATTTACTTGGAATCACATTTCCTTGAGGCACGCCTAGAAGACCCATATCGTCTTGTGCTTTCATTCATTCCTTTCTAAGCTGGGCTCCCTGCAGGCCTCCACCTGAACATTAACTCTCTGTAAGATCACTGCTTTTCTTACTGCCTCCTACAATAGCTGGTAAGGGAAAGATAGTTTGTACCACGGAGCTCTCTTTCTAGGTGGGGACACGAGGCCTGGAATTGCTACAACCCCTTTTGGTACCATGAACGAAGCCAGCCTGTGGATGAAGCCAACACAGGAGGGCAGAGTCAAAAGAACTCCAGAGAAATGCAACTGAGTCCTGATCAAACCATTCCTGAAGCCTATAATCCTCTTTCCAGTTTTGTCAGCCAATGTTATCTTTATCGCTTCAGCTAGTTTAAGGAAGATTTTGTTCCTTTCGCCTGAAGAGCCTTAACTGGTTGGGAATGCCCTTCACAAGCCCCCTGCTCCCTTTCCAACTCCTCTCTTTCACTTAGGAACGTCACCATTCTGTAGTTTAGTGACCTTAGTCCTTGCACAGACTAAGTGCTGCTAGGTCTGCCCTAGATACTGCCTCACATATGAAGACATATGACCTCTGTGATTCAACTCAGATCCCACCTCCTCAGAGAAGTTTTTCCCAGTGATGTCAGTTCTGTACCTCCCTCCTCGTCTGAATCACAGTACCTGGTTTCTAGAGTCTTAGCACTGTCTGGGGTTTTCTTTCAGGTGTGGGCTTGTTGACAGTCTGTTTCTTGACCCCAGGGACATTGCCTGGGTCATTCATTTTCCCTTCCCAAGTGTCTGGCATGGAGTAAGTGTTCAATAAACACTCGCTGAAGTAGCGAATGGGTTCTCACATCTATACACTGTGTGTGAGCGTCCAGCCACTGTGCAGGTGCTCAGGGCTGTGTTTGGATGGCAGCCGTCTTCTCCAGTGCCTTGTCCTTGGGCTCCAGGGTTCTTTTCATGCTCATACAGCTGTTTGCTGTATGTTGTCTGATTCTGCTTTCTCAGGAACCTGTTTCTTCTTTGTGAAGAAAACAAGAGGGTGTAATGGCTGTTCAGTTGTGTGCTCAGAATTCGGAAAGTGGGGATAGAGATGACGAAGATGACATCTTGAGAAATGAACAAGAGACTAAAGGCAGCCAGGTTTGCCTGGGTCTTGTGCTGTCCTACTCGTTGTGGTGTATTTGATCCACAGAAAGCTGAGATCTTCCTCTGCTGGGCCTCAGAGGAGGGCAGGGGCACTCTGGGCTTAGGGGAGGCCAAAGTACCAGGACAGATCAGAGCAGAAGGCTTCTCTATTTATTACAAATATCATTACACAAATACAGCTGACTGGAGAGTCTAAAAATAGCCCAGACCTTTCCACCCTGAGCCACCCATAGACTCAAGGACAGGGGCCAAGCTCACTGGCCGGGGAGACCTTCTTAGAACAACTTTTTGTCCCGTGGATGGTTCTGAGTCTTGGGTCCTGCAGCAGAGAGAAGCCCACCCTGGATGGACAACCCCTCATAGCAGCCCTTGGTGGCAATGCTCTGGGCAAGGCAGCAGCTTTACGTTTCACAGTTTGTGTCTTCCCACCACACAAGTCAAGTGGACAGTTAAAAATAAAAGGAAAAAGCAGAAGGCTGGAAAAGTGCTCCTGGAAGAGGCTGTGGGTTGCGGAAGGGTGCACAGTGGCCTTCGTATATACTGCCGGTTCCTCGATTTGGATGGAGGTACAGAGCACTCATTCTAAAATGATTCTTTACATACATTTAAATGGTACTGACTTTCTGTATGCATGTTATATCTTAAATTTTAAATTAAAGGAAAAAAAAAAAACCCCAATGTGAAAGGCTGTAAGTGGGTGATGGAGCAGAAATGAAACTGAAGAGCATAGAGACGGAAGAGGCGAGCAAAGGCGGGAGACAACGTCTTGGACATGGGGATGTTGGCCTCAGTTTCTCTTCTTCTGTCTGGATCCTGGTTCTGCTTCTAGGTGCCGGAGCCCCACTAGCATGCCCAGGATTGAGATACCTTAAATACAGACAGACTAGGTTAGTGGCTGACATAAGCACCGTGCTTGCTTAGATTACTTGTATAAGGCTTGTCCTTAGGGCTGGGACGGCTCCTGTGGGAGTTCCAGGGTCACTCGATGCTTATTTGCCACCGTGAGGATTGCCAGGATGAAAATCATGGGAGCCACGGTCCCAAAAACAAACAACTCAAAGAGCAAGTGCCCCATGCCAATGAAGAAGGTCCAGAGCGTGATGTAGTAGAGCCTACAGGGGAACAGACAGAAATGGGACTGAAGGTTCAGCTTTTTCAGTGCAGAGGAAGTAGTCAGACTTGAAACACACAAATCAAAACCCAGGAAATGACTATGGCTAAAGAAAAAGGAGACTTGGTTCTGCAAAAGACCTGGCTGCTTGATCACATCAATTTTCCTCATGTCTAGGGCAAAACTGAAGCTTTCAACTGCTAAATCGAGAGGAGAATGACCCAGCAGAGTGCCTTTGCAAGTCTTAGCAAGGTGGTGAAACCAGTAACAGCAAAGCAGAGTCTGGGGTATGGCAATCCTACGTAGTGTAGATGATTTTGGACCAATCACATTTCCATATTCTACTTGCTCAAATTGTCTTTACTCTAGTCCAAGCCCGCTTTGCACCTGTCTCAGTGTTCTTGCCTGGAGAATCCCAGGGACTGGGGAGCCTGGTGGGCTGCCGTCTGTGGGGTCGCACAGAGTCAAACACGGCTGAAGCGACTTAGCAGCAGCGGCAGCAACAGCCAGGGGCTGGTCAGTGCTCATCTGATGGATGCCACGGAATGAAGGGCCTGAATGAGGAATGGGTAGCAAGGGACTTTCTGGGGCTTTTAGATGCTTTTGCAATATGGGCTGCATCTTAAGATATTTTGCATCTTAACCTAGCAAAATGGCCAGAGGGAGGACACAGTGATAACCTCACAGGAAGAGAATTTGTTCCTCAGTTTTGACAAGAAGATGGAGAAGACAGAAGTTATAGGAAGATGGACCACTTTGATACCTGGTGTCTTTCTTCTTTCTGAAATTTACAAATTATGAAATATTTCAAAAATACAAAAAATCATACATCATAGAATTTACCCCTATGCAACCAATACCCTACTCCATCAAATCTCATTTTCTTGACATTTTTGCTTCAGACACTTTTCCTAAGAAATAAAAATTACAGATTTCAGTTAAACCTTCCTGTGGATCCTTTTCCACCCTGATCCCATTCTCCTGCCTCCTTTCTCCCCAGAAGGAACTAACATCTTAAGATTGACTTTGATCATTCCTATGCATATTTTTACACACTTAGTAAACATGTATGTATTTTGATACATACATGATGTATGTATGTATCATTGGGTTGATGTCTTTTTTTTTTTTTAAGTGAAAGTAGGTTTCTTTAGAGAAATACACATTAAATGGGCAGAATGCAGACTGTCTCAGAAAGTAAGAACAGCTGGGAATTGATTTCAAGTTTCTGGTTAGGGAGGGGATAGAGTCAGAGAGTATATCAGAAGTACATGGACCAAACTCCCAGGCTCTTAAAAAAAGGTTGGAAATAGAAGTCAGCATTTCTGGCTGTCCTGTGTTGGGTGAAGGGGTAATGAATGGGTAAGAGAGGTAAAGATAAGTCTCAGCTGTCTCGGCTCATCCCCAAAGCACAACAAACAAAAGATACACCCCTTCTACTTGTCAGTAATTCTTCATCATGGTAAAGGTCGTTAAAATGATTATGCAGTCCTTACTCCCTCCCAGTCACCCTGAGAGGAAAAACAGATCCACGAGTCTCATTTTATATATGAAAGGACTGAGATGCAAAGAAGGTCTAATAAACTTGCTGCTTCAAAGCTAGTTACCAATAGAAATGAGACCAGAGCCTATTTTCCAGTTTTCATTCTTGGGCCTCACAGTGTTTTCACTAAACCATGCTACTTCCAAAAGTATATGTCAGTGTGGAACAAGTAAACCATAGTTTCAGGTTCAAAAAAAACGAAAAAATAAAGATGAATAGATCACAGTGCTAACAGCCCTCAAATCCCACTTGTCCTGGTCTTCCTCAGTTTAAATGAATCGAGTCTCTAATATGCAAATCTACAAAATCAGCAACAAAAATCACTGCTTCCTAGGGCTACTAGGAGGAGACTTCATCAATGTCATTGGAAGCACGTGGTATAATAAGAGGCTCAATAAATATCACCACCTCCTCTCTTGTCCAGGTGCCAAGAGTCCAGCTAACACAAAAAAATTTTAGTGTGAAGCTCTTTTGGTGGCCTCACTTGGGGACCTGACCAAAGTTTCCACCTTGATTGTGGTGATAATTGGTGTTGGGAAGAAAGCTCGAGCCCCCTCCAGGGGCCAGTTTAGATTACAACACGATCCAGCCCAGGGGCTGCGACTCCCAGCATTGTTCCACACTAGTCTGTATGAGGGCTTCCCAGATGGCAAAGAGATAAAGAATCTGCCTGCCAATGCAGGAACTCAAGAGATGCAGGTTTGATCCATCCCTGGGTCAGGAAGTTCCCCTGGAGTAGGAAATGGCAACCTGCTCCAGTGTTCTTGCCTGGAAAATACCATGGACAGAGGATCCTGGTGGGCTACAGTCCATGGGGTCGCAAAGAGTGGGACTTGAGTGTGCACGCACACATGCACGCAGTCTGTGTGAGTCCTCTGAAGAGGCAGAATACAGAGGTGTGCTCAGCTCTCTGTGACCCTCCCTTCACGACTCTGTGTAAACACACAACCATTCACTGGTGGGATCATGACATCATGGATCCTGATTTCCGTTCATCCCTGCCACTCAAGGAGGAATGTGAGAATAAGGTATGTCATGGCCTCTCTAAAAAGAGCAGGCATACTACCTCTTTAGTAGAAGAAAGGCTGACCCGTTAGTAAAGTAGAGGAATATGATGCAGGCCACTGGATCACACATAACCAGTTTGCTGTGTTTGTTTCAAAGACTTTTCAGCTTTAAAGACCTTGAGGCCTGTGATGTTTTCTGTCCCTGGAAGGAATGGTACCTAGGTGCTCTGGCTGCATGGGCGCAGGAGGGCTGAAAGAAGCTACTCCACGTTCAAGTTCAGGTGGGGCGGCCATGAGGTGACACCCCTTGTCCAAGGTAAGGAGCAGCGGCTGCGCTTTACTGGAGCAGACATGAAGAGATACCCCACGTCCGAGGTAAGAGAAACCCAAGTAAGATGGTAGGTGTTGCAAGAGGGCATCAGAGGGCACACACACTGCAACCATAATCACAGAAAGCTCTCCGATCTAATCACATGGACCACAGCCTTGTCTAACTCAATGAAATTAAGCCATGCCGTGTGGGGCCACCCAGGACGGGAGGGTCATGGTGGAGAGGTCTGACTGAATGTGGTCCACTGGAGAAGGGAACGGCAAACCACTTCAATATTCTTGCCTTGAGAACCCCATGAACAGTATGAAAAGGCAAAATGATAGGATACTGAAAGAGGAACTCCCCAGGTCGGTAGGTGCCCAATATGCTACTGGAGATCAGTGGAGAAATAACTCCAGAAAGAAAGAAGGGATGGAGCCAAAGCAAAAACAATACCCAGTTGTGGATGTGACTGGTAATAGAAGCAAGGTCCGATGCTGTAAAGAGCAATATTGCATAGGAACCTGGAATGTGAGGTCCATGAATCAAGGCAAATTGGAAGTGGTCAAACAGGAGATGGCAAGAGTGAACGTCAACGTTCTAGGAATCAGCAAACTAAAATGGGCTGGAATGGGTGAATTTAACTCAGATGACCATTATATCTACTACCGTGGGCAGGACCCTTTAGAAGAAATGGAGTAGCCATCATGGTCAACAAGAGTCCAAAATGCAGTACTTGGATGCAGTCTCAAAAACGACAGAATGATCTCTGTTCGTTTCCAAGGCAAACCATTCAATATCACAGTAATCCAAGTCTATGCCCCAACCAGTAACACTGAAGAAGCTAAAGTTGAACGGTTCTATGAAGACCTACAAGACCGTTTAGAACTAACACCCCCCAAAAATGTCCTTTTCATTCTAGGGGGCTGGAATGCAAAAGTAGGAAGTCAAGAAACCCCATGGAGTAATAGGCTATTTTGGCCTTGGAGTACAGAATGAAGCAGGGCAAAGGCCAATAGAGTTTTGCCAAGAGAATGCACTGGTCATAGCAAACACCCTCTTCCAACAACACAAGAGAAGACTCTACACATGGACATCACCAGATGGTCAACACCGAAGTCAGATTGATTATATTCTTTGCAGGCAAAGATAGAGAAGCTCTATACAGTCAGCAAAAACAAGACCGGGAGCTGACTGTGGCTCATATCATGAACTCCTCATTGCCAAATTCAGACTTAAATTGAAGAAAGTAGGGAAAATCACTAGACCATTCAGGTATGACCTAAATATAATCCCTTATGATTATACAGTGGAAGTGAGAAATAGATTTAAGGGCCTAGATCTGATAGATTGAGTGCCTGATGAACTATGGACGGGGGTTCGTGACATTGTACAGGAGACCGGGATCAAGACCATCCCATGGAAAAGAAATGCAAAAAAGCAAAATGGCTTTCTGGGGAGGCCTTACAAATAGCTGTTAAAAGAAGAGAAGTGAAAAAACAAAGGAGAAAAGGAAAGATATAAGCATCTGAACGCAGAGTTCCAAAGAACAGCAAGGAGAGAGAAGAAAGCCTTCCTCAGCAATCAATGCAAAGAAATAGAAGAAAACAACAGAATGAGAAAAACTAGAGGTCTCTTCAAGAAAATTAGAGACACCAAGGGAACATGTCATGCAAAGATGGGCTCGATAAAGGACAGAAATGGTATGGACCTAACAGAAGCAGAAGACATTAAGAAGAGGTGGCAAGAA
The DNA here is from genome assembly GCF_055505025.1 of Bos grunniens. Classification (NCBI taxonomy): domain Eukaryota; kingdom Metazoa; phylum Chordata; class Mammalia; order Artiodactyla; family Bovidae; genus Bos; species Bos grunniens. The sequence goes on from NC_141174.1 coordinate 16,558,243, forward strand.
CACACAGAAGAACTGTACAAAAAAGATCTTCACAACCAAGATAATCACGATGGTGTGGTTACTCCCCTAGATCAGGCATCCTGGAATGTGAAGTCAAGTGGGCCTTAGAAAGCATCACTACGAACAAAGCTAGTGGAGGTGATGGAATTCCAGTGGAGCTATTTCAAATCCTGAAAGATGATGCTGTGAAAGTGCTACACTCAATATGCCAGCAAATTTGGAAAACTCAGCAGTGGCCACAGGACTGGAAAATGTGAGTCTTCATTCCAATTCCAAAGAAAGGCAATGCCAAAGAATGCTCAAACTACCGAACAATTGCACTCATCTCACATGCTAGTAAAGTAATGCTCAAAATTCTCTAAGCCAGCCTTGAGCAATACGTGAACCATGAACTTCCAGATGTTCAAGCTGGTTTTAGACAGGGCAGAGGAACCAGAGATCAAATTCTCAACATCTGCTGGATCATGGAAAACGCAAAAGAGTTCCTGTAAAACATCTCTTTCTGCTTTATTGACTATGCCAAAGCCTTTGACTGTGTGGATCACAATAAATTGTGGAAAATTCTGCAAGAGACGGGAATACCAGACCACCAGATCTGCCTCTTGAGAATCCTATATGCGGGTCAGGAAGCAACAGTTAGAATTGGACCTGGAACAACAGACTGGTTCCAAATAGGAAAAGGAGTACGTCAAGGCTGTATATTGTCACCCTGCTTATTTGACTTCTATGCAGAGTACATCATGAGAAACGCTGGGCTGGAAGAAGCACAAGCTGGAATCAAGATTGATGGGAGAAATATCAATAACCTCAGATATGCAGATGACACCACCCTTATGGCAGAAAGTGAAGAGGAACTAAAAAGCCTCTTGATGAAAGTTAGAGGAGAGTAAAAAAAAATTGTTTAAAGCTCACCATTCAGAAAACTAAGATCATGGCATCTGGTCCCATCACTTCATGGCAAGTAGACGGGGAAAGAGTGGAAACAGTGTCAGACTTTATTTATTTGGCTCCAAAATCACTGAAGATGATGATGCAGCCATGAAATTAAAAGATGCTTACTTCTTGGAAGGAAAGTTATGACCAACCTAGACAGCATATTAAAAAGCAGAAACATTACTTTGTCAACAAAGGTCCATCTAGCCATGGCTATGGTTTTTCCAGTAGTCAGGTATGGATGTGAGAGTTGGACTGTGAAGAAAGCTGAGCGCCAAAGAATTGATGCTTTTGAACTGTGGTGTTGGAGAAGACTCTTGAGAGTCCCTTGGACTGCAAGGAGATCCAACCAGTCCATTCTAAAGGAGTCCTGGGTGTTCTTTGGAAGGACTGATGCTAAAGCTGAAACTCTAGTACTTTGGCCACTTCATGAGAAGAGTTGACTCATTGGAAAAAACTCTGATGCTGGGAGTGATTGGGGGCAGGAGGAAAAGGGGATGATAGAGGATGAGATGGCTGGATGGCATCACCGACTTGATGGACATGAGTTTGAGTGAACTCCGGGAGTTGGTGATGGACAGGGAGGCCTGGTGTGCTGCAAATCATGGGATCGAAAAGAGTTGGACACGACTGAGTGACTGAACTGAACTAATCTTTAATGTTCACATCCTAGGTTACTGAATCAAATCATAGGCCATATGATGGAATCATAATCCATCATAATAGTGTTTCTTGACTCTGGGCATTTATTAGAATCAACTGAAGAAATTTTATCAAATTACCAAGACCTGGATATCAGAACAGTTAAATCATATACTACGGAGGTGGACCCAGGACACCCCTGGTATTTTCTAATCCTTCTTTGCCTTGTTGATTTTAATGATAAACAAGTCTTGAGGGAGGACCACAATGGCTCTGCTTAGCACCCATTGCCAACACAGGGAGACTGGTGCTGTTCCCTCCCTTACATACGTTTTGTTGTGAATGTCGATGGCGCAGAGGCAGCGAACCACTGATGAGAGCAGCGTCCAGACTCCAAAGGTCCGAGCTTGGAGGCCATTCACTGTGGAGCAGAAACAAGCAGGAGTGTTGAGAAGGGTGCGTCAGGGTTCCCTCCAAACTCCTCCAGCTTCACTAAAGGAGTCAGAGAGCTGAGCCTGTGATCCCCTTGGCTGGGCTCTGCCAGAGAGCCAGAGGGAACGAAAGAGAACAGACAAGAGATTTGCAATGCTAGCTGCTGCTCTGGGAAAGTCTATCTCGGGCCCTCCTGAAAACCTCCTCTGCCCCAGTGACAGGACAGTCCTTCAACCGGTCCCCACGGAGGCCCCGGCCCGGTTACAGCCAAACCAGTGTGCCTGGTGCCGAGATTTGGGCCATTGGAAGAATGAATGCCCTAAGGCAAGGAAGGAAGAGGAAGCTCCTGCAGTTGTGGGGCTTGCCGACTTGGAAAGTAAATAGGGCTGCTGGGGCTCAGAGATATCAGGTCCCCCAGAGCCCATGGTAACCTTAAAAGTGGGGGACCAAAACAGTGACTTCATGGTGGATACTGGAGCAGAACTGTAGTTCGGTAGTAACAAAACCTGTGGCACCACTGTCCAAAAAGACTACCGCTGTAACTGGGGTATCGGGAGAAGAGATGATTAAATCATTTTGCCAGCCCAGAAGATGTCAGATGGGGGCACCAAGTCCTGAGTGCCCAGTACCCCTGTTGGGAAGAGACTTGCTCTCCAAACTAGGAGCACAAGTGACTTTCTCCCCTGAGGAGAGGCCCACCTTCCAGATGGACACTATGACTTATTTGCTCTCTCTCTCAATACCACCCCAAGATGAGTGGAGGTTGCATGAGCCTCCGAAGGAAGAACGGGTGAGCTGGAAGAGCATGAGAGCGAGCTAACTCAATTATCCCCTGAGGTCTGGGCGGAAGACAACCACCCCTCCTCCCCCCAGGCTGGCTAAACATCAAGCCCCAGTGATAACAGAAGTCAAACCAGGCACCATCCCAGTTAGAAAGCTCCAGTACCCACTACCGACAGAGGCCTGGGCCAACATACCGCCCCACATCAATAGACTGACACAAGCGGGCATTGTAGTAGAGTGCCAGTCGGCTTGGAATATGCCGATCCTGCCAGTCAAAACGGAAGGAGGGAAGGACTATAGGCCTGTACAGGATCTCAGGCTAGTCAACCAGGCTACTGTGACTTTACACCCCACCGTTCCAAAGCCCTATACTTTACTTAGCCTCCTCCCACGGAAGACTGAAGTTTATACTCGCCTAGATCTCAAGGACGCCTTCTCCTGCGTATGCCTCACCCCAGCGTCACAGCCCATCTTTGCCTTTGAATGGGAAGATCCAGTCAGGGGCACCAAGCAACAGCTCATCTGGACTCCCCAACAAGGGTTTAAGAACTCCCCAGCCATCTTTGGGGAAGCCGTGGCTTCTGACCTGAACTCATTCCATCAGGAAGAGTATGGATGTTGGCTCCTACAATACGGGGATGACCTGCTGCTGGCTGCCGAGACCAAGGAAAAATGCTGGAAAGGAACAAAAGGACTGCTCCAGCTGCTGATGGAAGCAGGTTACCGGGTGTTGAAGAAGAAGGCACAGATCTGCAAGGAGGAGGTAAGGTATCCGGGGTTTGTTTTAAAGAAGGACGCAAGGGTCCAGACCCTAGTTGGGTCCTATAAACTGATGGCACTAGCCTCATAAAACAAGGACAACGGCTGTCAGGTTAGCCAAAGCGGAAGGGGCCATCAAGACTGAAAAGGGATGGTATGGTGGGAATTGCCAAGTGGCAAATTATTGGTACCAGAGGAGCTGGCACACCATCTGGTAAGCCAAACACACCAAGCGACCCACCTAGGCCATGCTGCCTGCCCACAGGTTAATGCTGCCTCTCAGGTATCAGACAGAAACCTCTGGGTATTCAGCAGAAAGGCACGCTGCCCTTTGAACACCTGGGAGTGGACTTCACCGAAATGAAACCTCACCGACACTACCGTTACCTGCTGGTCATGGTATGTACGTTCTCGGGATGGGTAGAAGCTTTTCCTACCTGGACTGAAAGAGCATCAGAAGTAGCCCAGTGCCTGCTTTGGGAAATAGTTCCCAGATCTGGACTTTCTACCAGCATTGGTTCAGACAATGACCCAGCTTTTGTAGCTGATTTAGTACAACAAGTAAGCAAAACTTTAAACATCAAATGGAAACTGCACACTGCATATAGGCCCAGAGTTCTGAGATGGTGGAATGAACCAACTGGACATTAAAGAGACTCTCCAAGTGGATCATAGAGACTGACTGCTCCTGGGTGGACTTGCTTCTGACGGCTCTTCTCAGACTCAGGATGACCCCAGAGTTCCAAGGCTATTCTCCATACGAAATTGTGAATGGGAGGCTCCCTCCCATAATAAAACAGGTGTCAAGAAATTTGCCTCAGTAAGGGGGAATACGATTTCACAGCAGATGGAACTGGGTATGGTAATAAATCAGGTAACTAAGTTTGTACAAGAAAAGGTGCTGTTCCCCCTTGGGGAACAGATTCATGAGTTTATACTTGGTGACCAAGTATGGGTCAAAGATTGGAAACATGATTTGCTAGCCCCTTGGTGAAAGGCCCTTATGTTATTCTAACTACCCCTACTGCAGTTAAAGTTGCAGGTATTGCCCCTTGGATCCATCATACGAGGGTGACGAGAACTACCACGCAGACCCAAAAAACGCTGAGTGGGCTGCACAGAGGGACCCCGCTGACCCTCGAGAGACTAAGACCATCCTTAAGAAGAAGGAAAAAAGATCCTGGATGAGCCCCTTCAGGATGAGGCCGCACAATCAACTCCTGCTGCTTGGCCTCATCAACGTGATTTTGAATTTAACTTCCATTTCAACTCAGGACAGTGTTTTCATCTCATGGGCACATTTCTATGCAGACTTCCAAAACACCTCCAGCTGCTGGATATGTGGGGCTATGCCTCTGTCAGTGATGGATGGACTTCCTTGGTAGGTATCACTGCTCTGCCAAGGAGATTTTAAACCACCCTGCTCTTTGCTGGGATGACAAAAAGGGACTTTCCTCTCTTGTCAATCACAACCTCTCCTTGCTCTCTTGGTGTAAGACCTGCAGTCAGTAGACTCGGGTCGTGGGGTTACATTTGATATAAATGCCCGTGTAACAAAGCCTAACCTACTTGTTGTAAATCTACCCCGGTAGCCCCAGTAAATCTACCTTATTTACGTGCTAGATGGACAAGATCCGTGTTTCAATGGTATGAGTATATTGCTGCCTTATTCGTATCCTCTATAGGGACAACAGATATCATGATTAAAGTAGAGACCTTACTAATTTCACAAAACAGGCCCTCCTAGATAGAACAAAAGCCATCCAAGCCTTAAATGAAGAGCAAATCCAAATGAGAAAAGCAGTAATTCATAATAGAATGGCTTTGGACATACTCACAGCTGCTCAAGGAGGGACCTGTGCTATAATTAAGGTTGAATGTTGCGTATACATTCCTGACTTATCTGGTAATGTATCGACTGCTTTAGATGACATGAAAAACCAGGTAAAAGCAATGTCAAATGAAAACATTCGTTTCTGGACTTCGGTCCTATCTTGGGTGAAGGGTGATTGGTGGAAAACTATGTTTACCACTGTTATAGTTGCCTTGATAGTTCTGCTTTGTGGACCCTGAATTTTACAATGTATTATAAACTTTGTAACCCGAAGGTTGTAGTCATTCTCCCAAATTGGCAGTTGGAGAGCCAGGGTGCAATATATCCCTATGAATGATGCTCATAATATGACTTAAGAGCATCAAGAGGGGGGAATGAAGAAGGAATTCATAGGGCCTGAACTCCATCTTAGGCCTGTTCATGCTGATCATGCTTGGCCACCTTTCCAGTGGACTCTGAACTCTCTGTTTAGTGCCTATGAAAACAACAACAGAAGGATAAGACCCCCTGCAGACAGGGGAACCTTGAAGATCCTATCTAGGTTACTCACTGCCTAAGAGAAAACATTCACTAATCACCCCTTCCTCCAGACAGGCCATAAATTTTTCTATATCTATTGGAGTGTAACCTCGGGTTTATTGATTATTGGCTAACTGTTTGACTGTTTGAGCACATGAGCACATAGCACGTGAATGATGGGGTTATTGGGATTGTATTTTCCTTGGTTGATGTAAGTCTCAAGGAATTTGGAGTGGTGGGTTCAGACACGTACACATCAGGGTATAAAAGATTTTCACAAATGCTGGTCGGGGTCCTTGGCTAAGAGGCGACTCTGCCTTGGGCCCGCCGGTATAATAAACTGCACTCCACTATCTGCATTGTCCTTCTGAGTGAGTTTGTTTCCCGGAACGCCTGGCTACAACAGTTTGAGCATTCTTTGGCATTGCCTTTCTTTGGGATTGGAATCAAAACTGACCTTTTCCAGTCCTGTAGCCACTACTAATCAAAATGATTAGGAAACTGAAAATGGGACTTTAAATTTTCATTTACACCAGAAACCAGGACATATTAAGAAATTACTTTTACAGACATGAAAGAACAAAAAAGTTAGATTAGTAACCAAAGTAGACTAGTTTTATGGTTTACTTTATTGAAAACTTAAGAACATTTTGGCTTTTAAACAGTTGTTTCATGAGGAATAGATATTATTCACTCTTGGGATCCAGCCTACATAACTCAAAGCCTCTAAGCCTCATTCATCCCAATGTCTGTGCTGGAAATGCCTTCCCCACTTTCTCTGTTCACCTAATCCCACTCTCTATAGTCCAGCTCATCTCACCACCTCCCTGGAGCCTTCCTCAGCTCCTGCAGCCCACAGAGTTGTATTTCTCTGAACTGTAGCACTCGCTGTATAATCATTTGTTGATGATCTTTTTAATGGATATAAATCCAGCTTTTACAATCAGAATTAAATACTTTGTAAGGACTAAAGAACCTATATACCAAGTGCAGGCTTCCACATCTATATGTATAAATTTATAATTTGGGATCCCCACCAAAATATAGAAAAAGAGCCCTTTTACATTTACTATTGCAAAGAATGTCGTGCAAAACTAGGGTTGCAAAGCATGAATACTTTAATACAGCCTGGGGATCCGAGCAGATCTAGCAGATATCCATGGAGAGACATCTTGGGACCAAGTCAACATCCTAGGTGATTTAAGACCTTCGAACGTCCAAAACTTTAAAAATGTAAGCCTGTTCCTCCAAGTGTGAACAAGATTGACGTTAAGATAAAGTCTCAGCTGCTAAAGAGCCACAAGTCTCATCTCATATTCATCCAAGCTGCAGACTGGCTCCTCAGGCAGAGTCTGGGGACAGGCAAGCCCTGGAGCCTATTAAAAGCCTAGGCTCACCCTGGACCTACTGAACTAGAGGCTGCATTTAAAAACATATCTAGGTGATTTGTTGGTTTGCACATTAAAGTCATTGGGTGCCTGTGCTTCCTTGCTTTCTTTCTTTTTTAATCTTCACCCCCAAAATGAAGAATTCAAAGCTCTGGGGCTATGGTTCTAAACTTGAGCTGCACATTATTATTATTATTTTTTTTTAATCTGTAAATCCAAGATTGATTTATCTTTCCTATTGTAACAAAGATTAAATCTTTAAAAAACTAATTTACATCTTGTTACACTTTTCCAATATTTGGGCTGAACTGTATTTAAAAGTTTATGCTCACTGCATTCATTTCATTATTCATTCAAAGTTTTTGCTATAGGCTTTGTCTTGAATGTGCAAGACCATTTGCCGTGCATAGAAGTCCCTGTATTCCTCTGGTAATTCACCTAGTGTTTTTAAGGCTCTGTCCAAAATTTGTACAGCTCTTGATGCTGCTGTCAGATCTTTGTTTCCATAGGTATCCGTTTTATCATAGCATTCAGATGGAAGGTGCTTCCAAAAGACATTCACTCCCACTCCAAACTCTTCAGAAATTACATTATGGAACCATAAAGCAGGAATGAATAACACATCTCCAGCTTTAAGGGAACATTCATACCTTCTAGCCTTGGAAAACAGTGGATATTTCGCTAAGTCTGGGTTATCTATGTTCAGTACTTCTGATTTAGAACCTGATAAATATAAATATTGGGCATCTCGAGGACTGAACAGAACAACACGCTTTTTTCCTGTCACTTGTATTAAGACGTTATCCATTACATCATAGTGTGTCCAAAGTTGTAACCCTGGTGAGCTGATTCGAAAAACACTGGAAAAGAACTGCTCTTCTTTGAAGAATTTTGGAAACTTAATATCTCCTTCCAATAAAGGAAACTGCTTTCTGATATCTGCAACATCCTTTCTAGGGTCTTCTCCAAGTGATCAGAGGTAGTACTTCTCATCCTCTGAAATAAAGAATTCTGTATGCTTTTCTTCAGCTGCCCTTAGTACCAACTTGTCAAAAGGTAAAGTTCTCTTTCCTCCCTCCGACGTGGCTGAGGTAATCCACTGTCCATTTGCTTGTACATGCTCCCAAATCAATTCCTTCTAGCACTAGAGGTTTCCTCTGCGGATACAGGTGCTCTATGAACTGCTCCTGCGAAACACCCTCGAATCGGGGTACTGGGAAGCGGTGCCCGGCCATGGTTGTTCACGCCAATCCTCTTCCAAGTCCCGGGACCCTCTCTGAGCTGCACATTAAAATCCCATGGGGGAACTCTTCACATTCCCAAAACCTGAACCACATTTCAGGTCAAGATCTCTGAGAGTAGCCCCATAATCTGCATGTTTAAACTCCCCTGGTGATGTCAACTTGCAGCCAGGTTTGAGCATCCCTGTGGAGAGAAGCAGCTCCTGGTTTTCTACAGAAAGCTAGCACAGTCTGCCCCCTAGAGGCCAACAACTGCTCAAGGCAATAGGAATTAAACTTGAAGTCCAAATGTCATGCACTGGTTTACCATCACCTCCACCAGGGCTGTAGATGTGGAAGCATGGAGCCTGAGGAGGGAATCAGCTCAGTTCAGTCACTCAGTCGTGTCTGACTCATGAATTGCAGCACGCCAGGCCTCCCTGTCCATCACCAACTCCCAGAGTTCACCCAGACTCACGTCCATCGAGTCGGTGATGCCATCCAGCCATCTCATCCTCTGTCATCCCCTTCTCCTCCTGCCCCCAATCCTTCCAGCATCAGAGTCTTTTCCAATGAGTCAACTCTTCGCATGAGGTGGCCAAGTACTGGAGTTTCAGCTTTAGCATCATTCCTTCCAAAGAAATCCCAGGGCTGATCTCCTTCAGAATGGACTGGTTGGATCTCCTTGCAGTCCAAGGGACTTTCAAGAGTCTTCTCCAACACCACAGTTCAAAAGCATCAATTCTTCGGTGCTCAGCCTTCTTCACAGTCCAACTCTCACATCCATACATGACCACAGGAAAAACCATAGCCTTGACTAGATGGACCTTAGTTGGCAAAGTAATGTCTCTGCTTTTGGATATGCTATCTAGGTTGGTCATAACTTTCCTTCCAAGGAGTAAGCGTCTTTTAATTTCATGGCTGCAGTCACCATCTGCAGTGATTTTGGAGCCCAGAAAAGTAAAGTCTGACACTGTGTCCACTGTTTCCCCATCTATTTCCCATGAAGTGATGGGACCGGATGCCATGATCTTCATTTTCTGAATGTTGAGCTTTAAGCCAACTTCTTCACTCTCCACTTTCACGTTCATCAAGAGGCTTTTTAGTTCCTCTTCACTTTGTGCCATAAGGGTGGTGTCATCTGCATATCTGAGGTTATTGATATTTCTCCCAGCAATCTTGATTCCAGCTTGTGCTTCTTCCAGCCCAGCGTTTCTCATGATGTACTCTGCATAGAAGTTAAATAAGCAGGGTGACAATATACAGCCTTGACGTACTCCTTTTCCTATTTGGAACCAGTCTGTCTCAAAAACGACAGAATGATCTCTGTTCGTTTCCAAGGCAAACCATTCAATATCACGGTAATCCAAGTCTATGCCCCAACCAGCAATGCTGAAGAAGCTGAAGTTCAATGGTTCTATGAAGACCTACAAGACCTTTTAGAACTAACACCCAAAAAAGATGTCCTTTTCATTATTGGGGACTGGAATGCTAAAGTAGGAAATCAAGAAACACCTGGAGTAACAGGCAAATTTGGCCTTGGAATACGGAATGAAGCAGGGCAAAGACTAATAGAGTTTTGCCAAGAAAATGCACCGGTCATAACAAACACCCTCTTCCAACAACACAAGAGAAGACTCTACACATCGACATCACCAGATGGTCAACACCAAAATCAGATTGATTATATTCTTTGCAGCCAAAGATGGAGACGCTTTATACTGTCAACAAAAACAAGACTGGGAGCTGACTGTGGCTCAGATCATGAACTCCTTATTGCCAAATTCAGACTGAAATTGAAGAAAGTAGGGAAAACCACGAGACCATTCAGGTATAACCTAAATCAAATCCCTTATACAGTGGAAGTGAGGAGGGAATGGGAAGGCTAAATGGCTAACACATCAGGTTGAGACCCTGTATGAGTCCCTCTTAGGAAGTATTGACACTTGGAATTTGTAAAAATGGTGCCCTTGGACATCTTGTATTTGTCATTTACATGTGTAATACTGCACACTTGCCCACACCCTGTCTGCTTCACCTCCTTCATTTCCCTAATATTTTAGCTCCAAGTTCTTGTGAACATCTCTGTACAGCCTGGAATCCTGAACGAGAGAAGTTTCACTGCACATGTCTATCTGGATACCTGTCCATAGAGTTGAGTTGAACTCCACATCACCACGAAATTTCAGAAAACTGGGACAAAGAGGAGATCCAATGAGTTTTCAGAGAGATAAGAACAGGTTCATAAAACACTTTGAAGAAAACAGGCACAGAATGTCAGCAGGCTGTCTTCAAGCTGGGAAGCTGGAGCTGAGTACGACAGCGCCGTCTGAAGGAGAACCCTTAACTGCCTAGAGTCCTACACTCAAACTACCAAAGAAAAGTGCGAGTCACACGTCTTCACACTTCCAAACTTCACACTTCCAAACTGAAAATGAACTGTCTCCCTCTATGTCCAGAAGCTGCTAAAGGATATGCTCCACCAAAACAAGGGAGGCAACCTAGAGAGAGTGAGAGATGAGATTCAGGAAACTGGGTTATGAGGGCAGGGATGGGAATCACTGAGACTGTGGAAAAGGAAATTCCCAGGTGGACAGCTATGAGTCGGGCAGGAAAACAGCCTGTCCGGATGGACGCTGATCAAAGACTCCAGGAAAGATACTATCAATAAGATGACACTGAGGGCGTTGTATTTGAAAATATAGAGTGGGGTAAACAGAACTTGGAGAGAATTAGGGGCTGGACTTGTGATAAAAACCACAAATATAAGCAAGTAAATGGGGAAGGGCGTCAATTTAAAACTTCAGTGGAATATAAAAAGCTATGGAGGAAAGGGGAACAAAGCCATGGTGACTTTAAGTGACTTCACTTGTGAACAATGTGAACACAACCATAATACTGTGAAAACAAAGTTGATATAATCCAATATGGCATAACTATATTGGGAGGATGCGGGAATGGAAAGTGGGCACATGTATGAGGTAGAGATGAGGGTAGGGTGAGCAGAGCTAAATCCTTGTCTACCATATTGGAAAATCAACAGACAATGCCTAATGTGGACAAAATCAGGAAGTATCTATAGAGAAAGTGAAAGTTGCTCAGTCATGTCCCCATGACTTTGTGACCCCATGAACTGTCCATGGAATTCTCCAGGCCAGAATACTGGAGTGGGTAGCCTATCCCTTCTCCAGTGGATCTTCCAACCCAGGAATTGAACCAGGATCTGCTGCATTGCAGGCGGATTCTTTACCACCTGAGCCACAAGGGAAGCATGGAAGTATCTATATACCCATGTTATTTAGAGCTATGGAGATAAATACCAAAAAATCACCTACTAGTAACTGAAAGTAGTTACCTCAGAGGACCAGGAAAGCAGGGTAAGCAATGACATTTTTGATACATGACTATTTGATTTTTTAAACTATGTAAAGCTTTGGTTTAAAAAAAAAACTGTAAAATTTTAAAATGGAACAAGTTGAATGAAGATTGTGCTGCTTCTCTGAGGCCCACAGGTGATGTCCAGGGATGAGGTCAATTCCATCCTGGACTTTATAATGTTGGAGCTAAACTGAACACCAAACCTCCAACCCTGGTGCCGCGGGAAGCTTCTTCAGTTGAGCTGTGTCCTCCAAAGCCGTGCTGGGTGTCTCCTCAGAAAAGCAGGTATGTGGTCAGAGGCTCTGTTACCTCTGTCTTCACCCTTTCTGACCTTCCACCTGCTTCTAGTGACTCTCAGGCTTGTAGACTCTGTGGAGGTTTAAACTTTTCTATTTGTGGCTCATCTGCTGCCCCAGCATCCAAAGGCCAAGCCCAGTTCTGCTTCTCCCCCAAATCCTTGTGTCAGTGAGTAGCTCTGCCAGCTCACAGTCAGCCAAACCCAAGCCCTGAGAGGCACCATCACTGTGTCCACTGGGTGCAGACCTCCTCACCACCTTCCCCATGGGCACCACTCTCGTTCAGATTCTCATGGCTCCTTACCTTGATCACGCAACGCCGCCTTCATTGTTCTTAGGCCTCTTATTCCCCATCACACCCTCCACAGGGCTCTTCGCTTCTGTCCGGGCCTCTGTCCTGCCCCTACCTTCCAGAAGGTTCTCACTCCCTGGCTTAGCGCACAGGAGGTCGTGATGCTGCTCTGGCTGCCTCTCCCATCACCGCCCACTCCCAGCTTTCCCTCCACCTACTGGACCCACCTGCGGCTCCCAGCCAGCACTGTGAGCACATCATGCCTAGTGTCCTGTCTCACTGCAGGACAAGCATCACCTCCTCCAGGAAGCCTTCCTTACAGCCCAAGTGTGATTCAGGGGCTCCCCTCACTTCCTGCCTGTCCACCTTTCTGGTAGCTTCTGTCTCACTGTAGCATGAGTGTTATTTGCTTAAGTCCTCCATTCACCGTGGTTTCTTCAAGGTTATGAATCATTTCTTTCATATTAAACCCCCGACCTCTCAGCTTGCTGACTGGCCCCAGAAGGGACAGGAAAGTGTGATTGAAGAGAGGCAATTCCCAATGTATCCCCCTCCAGAGGTGTCAACATGAAAGCATATCCGGCTGTTAACCAGCCCAACGTTGCTCTGGATTAGGTTATCATGTTCCCATTAGGGCTTGCAATTGTCATTATCTTTTATTTTTTGTCTGGCTATTGGTTGTGAAAATCGATAAACATCTTTCACTATTGTGATTATGAAAGGGTAACAGGTGGGAAGGCTAGGGGTCCCCAAGAGGCAGGAGGAAATTAACTGCAGGTGGCAGATGTTTTTTTTCTTTTCTAATTCTGTGTTGTCATGACGACACTTGGTTCTGCCTGAACTTAACTTTTCTCAAACCTTAAGCTAACCAATGCGTTTTTCTTATGGAAATCTTTTTAAGCTATGTTAATGAAACTATGTATTTGACTTGGAATCTGCCTTTCTTCAAATCGGTTCTGCCTAAGACTAAGCTTTTTCTCAAAGCTTGAACTGATAATGGCTCAACAAACCAGTACATCTTACTCATGGAAATGTTTTCTTAAGCTATGCTAATGAAACTATGTATTTGCTTGGAAATCTGCCTTCTTTCAAGATTCATGTCAATTGTTTTACGGCTTGGGATGACTCACCTTGTGCTGGTGCTATCAAAAATGCACGTGGTAGGAGAGGGGCCTGGTGCAACTCTCTCAGTTTTGATGTGCTTCTTTTATCTGATTAGCAACTTGCTAACAGATATATAACATCTTGCTAAACTCTAGCAAGGGGGCACTCTTTCTGTCCCCTTCTGGTGTTTATGTCAGAAGCTTTCTTTATCCCTTTTATACTTGAAGAAAACTGTTAGGGGAAACACATTCACTGAAACCGCCCACCCTGGCCAGGCTCTCTAGTAACCATTTGCATGAGTTGTTTTAGGACAGGAGGTCCTGATAAGGAATATGGAACTAATAAGCCACCATCAACCGGAAGAGTTTGGGAAAGGTCAAAAGGGGACACCGCGTGTCTGCCCACTTCCCAGAATCTCTCTCGCTGGCATCCATATTGGCTGAGCGGTGCGTGCACCACCAGGAAGGACTCTGAGTCAGAATGATTGGCCAAAGACCACCCGAAACTAATCTCATCCGGTAAAACCCGAGACTGCGGGCCACGCGGCAGAGCAGTGCTCCTGGGTTCCCTTACCCTACTGCTCTCCGCCCAGGTGCTCCTTTCCCAATACAATCTCTTGCTTTGTCAGCACGTGTCTCCTCAGACTATTCTTTTCTGAGTGTTAGACAAGAGACCTCTCTCTGGGCCCTGGAGGGGGCACCCCCTTCCTACAACAAAACTTTTTGCTACACAAAATGTCCCTGGATCAAAATCCTCTCTGCTGGAGGTCATGAATCCCAGCATAGCACATGGCTTGCAGCTGCAACCTTTCAATTATAAAACTATTACTCACTTAATACCATTTTATCATGATTGGTTATCAAAAAAATAACAGAATTCTATGTTATCGTTTAATAGAAAAACCTGTAATCACTTTTTAAATCCAGATGCATATCAGAATTATCTTGGAGCTTTTTGAAAAATACAAATGCCCAGGTATTGCTTTTTTTCCACCAGAGCTCCAGATATGTTTCTGATGAGCAGCCCTGTTTAAAAATAACTGGACTCTATGATGATCTTTTCAGAGAAGGCAATGGCACCCCACTCCAGTACTCTTGCCTGGAAAATCCCACGGATGGAGGAGCCTGGTGGGATGCAGTCCATGGAGTCTCGAAGAGTCAGACACTACTGAGCAACTTTACTTTCACTTTTCACTTTCATGCATTGGAGAAGGAAATGGCAACCCACTCCAGTGTTCTTGCCGGGAGAATCCCAGGGATGGGGGAGCCTGATGGGCTGCCATCTATGGGGTCGCACAGAGTCGGACACGACTGAAGTGACTTGGCAGCAGCAGCAGGATGATGATCTTTTATTTAGTTTGTTTCACTTTTTCTATTTCATATTCAGTGCTCCCATTTCATTTGGTTTATGTTTTCTGGTTTCTCCATCTCTTCCTTTTTTTTCTCTTTTTGATGTTCTTTATCAAGTGTAGTAGAAAAGCTCTTCTATACATATATAATATGTATAATATATACATTTTAGAAACCTTATGAATTTTTGCCTAACTGAAAAAAATTATGACATTTTGATTCTACTTGTTTCTTAGCATGAATAGAATGATAGATTTCTAATTAAAAAATTAGACATGCAGCAGCAACAAAGGTTTACTGTATAGCATACAGAATGATAGTCAATATCTTGTAATAACATATGATGGAAAATAATTTCAAAAATAACATATCTATTTGTATAACTGAATCACCAAAAAAAGAATTCTACTTTCTGAAATTCAGTAATATTTATCTTTTGTCAGTTTTTCTAAATGCCCTGTGGACATCTAATAACTTATGAGATATAAAATTTTAAGTATATTTGTGTAGTATATAAGGTTAATATAAATTAATATAAACAGAACTATTATATTTAAATTATTAATGACATCCTTCAAGATGCTCCTATTCTTATTTTTTATGCTCCTGCTAAGTCGCTTCAGTCATGTCCAACTCTGTGCGACCCCACAGACGGCAGCCCACCAGGCTCCCCCACGCCTGGGATTCTCCAGGCAAGAATATTGGAGTGGGTTGCCATTTCCTTCTCCAATGCATGAAAGTGAAAAGTGAAAGTAAAGTTGCTCAGTAGTGTCTGACTCTTCGAGACTCCATGGAGTGCAGCCTACTAGGCTCCTCCGTCCATGGGATTTTCCAGGCAAGAGTACTGCAGTGGGGTGCCACTGCACTTGATAAAATATTCTCAGAGAAATGTTTATATGTCTCACTATGATTATATATTTTTTCTTTTCTATTTCTTCTGATTTTTGCTTTTTGTTTGTTTATGATGTCTATCTTCTTAGTGAATTGTACCTTTTATCATTAAAAAGTTATCTTTGTTTCATTAAAAAAAAACAAAACCCAACTTCCCTCAGTCTGAATTTGGCTCCTTTTAAACAGAGGAAGTAGGGGGCCATTCTGACTCTAACCAATGGCTGAGTGGGACCTCTAACAGTCACTCACTAACAGCCATGTGCTTGCCCCGACCCTATTGCAATTCCTATCTATCAATGTCCATTCCACAATCTTGTGGGAATAAGGGGTGATGATTGTTCTGGCTACTTCCTGCTGAACAGAGGCAATGAGGGGGTGATCATGAAATGGAATTGATCAGCTTTGGGTCAGGAATACTCCTTAATAATTTTAGTAAGTAAAACAATTCTCTGCGACTATTTGAACCTGATGAAATTCCTTCTGCAAGGAAATTTTATTCTCCATACTTATCCTTTCTGAAGAGCAACCTTAAGTCTTCTAAGGGTTCACAAACACACTGCTCTCTAGGACTCAGGAGTCGGGTCATTTTCTGATGACGGTGAGGCTGCTTTGACCTGACTGTGATGTGTCCTTGGCTTTACTCCAGTCACTCCAGCTAACCTGACAGATGAGTGTGTGATGAGTAATACCACAGGTGGTTCTGTCCGCTTTGCAGTCAGCTGGTGCTCAGGCCCTTGTCCTCCACATGTTTTAAGAGGATGCAATGTCCAGGCTGGAAAGGATGTAAGGAAGATTTGCTAGAAGCAAATTCATGAACAGAGGTTTGTATTGTGCCTAGAGTTTGAATAATTGGTAACTGCTATATCTTTCGGAGTATTTATACAGTGTCCCTCATGGGCAGACACATGGAATGGCCTACCATAGAATAAAAAGAGGCTAATTTTAAGCCTGCTTCTGGAAGCCACTCTGATCCATAGTGGGGCAACTGTCAAGCCCTAACCCCAAGTTAAATTAGACTCAACATATATTTGCAATGCTATTTAATGTAGAATTCATTTTCTCTGTTATTCCTATTGAATGTGCACTCCAGAATGAATATAGCTTTCCGTTAATTTGCAGTGGTTTGGACATCTATTGGGTTATGCTAGAGAAAACAGCAGGCCCATTATCACTTTGAAGGGTGCTAGACTATCCAGTGGAGAAGGCAATGGCACCCACTCCAGTACTCTTGCCTGGAGAATCCCATGGATGGGGGAGCCCGGTGGGCTGCAGTCCATGGGGTCTCGAAGAGTCGGACATGACTGAGCGACTTCACTTTCACTTTTCACTTTCATGCATTGGAGAAGGAAATGGCAACCCACTCCAGTGTTCTTGCCTGGAGAATTCCAGGGACAGCAGAGCCTGGTGGGCTGCCGTCTATGGGGTCGCACAGAGTCAGACACGACTGAAGCGATTCAGCAGCAGCAGCAGCAGACTATCCAAATTGGGGGAAATTTTCCTTAAACGTGGCTTTCACCACTTTGGAGGCTTTTTCAGTCCTGGTGCCTCCACCAGTCCTGAAAAAGACCACCAGTACTAGCAGGAATCTGAAATTTCCTGTGGCTCAAGGCACTGAAGTCAAGTCTATTTGTCAGTCCTCGGCACAGGCTCCTATGTGTTGGGTCCCTGTCTGGGGAGATCTGATAGCAGTCTTTGGGTTATTTTTAGTACAAATCAAGCAATTTTGAGAGATCACTGGATGGTCCTTTGTAGGTTGATGATGAAGCTCAGTCACTCAGTTTTGTCCACTTCTTTGTGATGCTATGGACGTTAACCCACCAGGTTCGTCTGTCCGTGGAATTTTTTTCTTTATATATGCATTTTATTGACGTATCATTGACTTGCAGTGTTTCAGGCACACAGCAAGGTGATTCAATTACATATTTACATACACAGATAGTACAAATATTATTTTCAGATTATCTCCCATTATAGGTTATTACAAGATATTGACTGTAGTTCCCATTGCTATACAGCTAACCTTTGCTGCTTTTTGTGTATCTATTTTTAAAATTCAGCCTCCTCCTGGAAATCTTGCAGAGATAAGTTGTGAAGGAAAAGTGCCTGAGTTATCTCCCTGCCTCCAGGTCCTCTCTCCTGCTTCCCTACTGGGCCTCCCACCCTTTCCTGCAGCTGCCTGGGCCACGGCAAAGTCCAGAGTCCACGGAAACTGCTCTCATTCATAGTGTGCAATCCCTTCCTCCCTTCTGCGACGGTCACTGAGAAGTAGGGGGAGGCAGGGGTGGAGACGGTCTCAGGGGCGTGGTACCCACTCTTCCAGGTCTTCCTTCAACAGTGCATCCGGAGCCCTGACTACATGCCTGGCACTGGTCCAAGCACAGAGGAAGGAACAGTGAACACAGTGACAAGGTCCCCAAAGTGAAGTTTACAGTCCTGTGGGGAAGACAGTCGGTGGATAAACAACAATCACAACATCGTGTAAGGCAGCAAGACAGAGTGAGGTGGCAGGCAGGGGAGGCCTCTCTGGAGAGGGGATGTTTGAGCTGAAGTGAGGAAACAAGTCATACGGACATCTGCAGCCAGTGCACCCCAGACACAGGGACTGGCAGGTGCTATGGCCCTGCGCTGGGAACATGCTTAGTACATTCAAGGCACGGCAGGGAGGTCGTGTGGCTGGAGCAGAGAGACTGAACAGAACCGTGGAGGACAGACGGTCAGATAGGAAGGTGGGGGCCACAGTGCATGGGGTCTTGTGGGCTCTGGTGAGGTCTGGGCTGTGGTTGAGGTAAGAAGCTAGGAGAGGGTCTGAAGTCGACTGATGTGGTTGACATGCACTGTGAAAGGATCACTCGGAATAGAAAGTTGCTGGAGCCACTGATCCGGCCTTGAGTTGCAGTCTCCACGTGGACAGACAGTAACGTCTGCAGCCTCGTCTTTAAAAACTAACCCACTGGCATGGTAACATCGATGTCTACAGAGGACCACCTTCCCCAGTGTGGAGGACCGCCTCCTCTACCCCGAGCCCCCACCCCTCCAGCCTGTTCCCACCACCAAAGCCATCTCTGTCCCAACCAGTGACAAGGCAGACCACACGGAGGATATTTTATTACTTTAATACATCTGGTGTTACAAATAGAAAATACTAATTATGATTTCAAATAAAACGATGGTTTCAGTAAACATTTTGTTTATAAAATTAAGAGACTCAAGAGTAAACACTTTCTCCTTATGAAAAAGTAAGGCACCTTCATTTTCCACCTCCTTTCCACCCCTAACTCAGTCCTTGCACCAGAAGTGTGTACTTCTTCTTTTATGTACAGAGTGCTGTATACACACACACACACACACACACACACACACACAACAGCTGCCCTCGGGCAGTGGCCCAAGCACCCAGCACCGCTCCCACGCAGGCAGCTCCAGTATGCTGAGCCCGGGGCAGTGGCCACAACAAAACAGCACAGAGGTTGTGATCACAGAGCGCAAGGCCCGTGAGAAACAACCAAAATGTCTTATTTTGAGGAGATTCTCCCCGAGCCCGTGAGCCAGACAGCAGGTGAGGCAGGAGAGGGCAGCTTGGGCTGGCTGAAAGGACATGTGTGTGTGTACGCTCACTCATGTCTGACTCTGTGACTCCATAGCCTACAGCCTGCCAGGCTCCTCTGTCCATGGGATTCCCCAGGCAAGAATACTGGAGTGAGATGCCATTTCCTGCTCCAGGAGATCTTCCCGACCCAGAGATAGGACCTGTGTCTCTTGAGTCTCCTGCATTGGCAGGCAGATTCTTTACCACTGGCGATACCTGAGAAGCCCCTGATCAAAAGGGAGTCCCTTTAAACTCAGAATATCTGAGAAAGAATTATTACTATTATAGAAGGGGGTGGCGAGAGGGGCTGGGGCTGCAAACACTGTCCCCACCAGAGGTGGACGCGCTTACCTAACCCAGCAGACCCGAGTCCCATTCACGGGCTGCCTGTCCTTCTGCCCCTTCCCCTCATCTCTCAGGAGACCTTTGGAGTTCTCAGGCGGGGAGGACCCAGCTGAGTTTGCAGTGAGGGTCACAGGCAGGAGAACATGAGCCCCTGAGTGGCGTCTGGAGGAAGGCACGGAGGTGGCAGTGACGCACACAAGGCCCTGGGCCGGGACGTCTTCTGCAGAAAAGAGCCTTTCTGTTCCCGAATCAGGCTACCAGACCCCCCAGATTCTTAGCACCACCACATCCTGAGGAGGTCAACTGTCTGAAATCGGCTTAGTCTTCTAGGTCACAGCAATGTTTTTATCAAGTTTATTGATGTTTGGTTTGATCAGCTCTGAGGAGAGAGGTTTGCAGACATTCGCAACATGAGCCAGAAGAACCTGGTCCCGGAGTCCTGAGGGGTTTGTCCTGAGGGTGTTTGCTCTCCCACAGAATGTCAGTGGTCAGTCTGGGGGCCCAAGAATGACCCTCATCCAGAGCAGCTGCTGCTCCTTAGAACTGGGCTCCTAAGGGTCTTCAGACACTAGAAAACGTTAATCTCCTGAATAAGCTTTCTTTCGGGATAATGTGCAGGCTTTGTCCCAAGGGATGGACTGGAGCAGGAAGGTGAGGCAGCAGCCAGGACTGACTCCAGGATTCTCTCTGCCTCCCCAGCTCCCAGAACTTGCAAGGGCAGGGCGGGACCCCAACCTGTGTGGTAGAAAGGGCATCTCCCCCACGGAGACAGGGCAAGCTCTGGAGTGGGTTCCAGGAGGCAGAGGCACTATCCTACAAGACACAGATGTTCCTCCCAGTTCCCCCAGAAGCTGCTCGGTGAAGGCCGTGGGGCTGGCAAGTAGAGCTGTGCTGGCTGGAGAGGTGGGGGCGGTCCGAGTCCCCCGAGTCGCTCCTCTGTCCTCTCTCAGAAATGCTCCTCCTGCACAGTGGTGGGGGCTTTGCTGCTCTTGCTGTCCTCCTCCTCCTCCCCCTCCTGGGGTTTCTACAAGACAGACAAGGAGACAGCCATTGAGGGAAGAGGCAGGGACTCCTCCCTGCTGGAGCATCTTCCTGCCCATAAGTCTGGAATCCGGGGGGAAGACCAGAGTCCCAGGCACTCAGCATCCCCCACTGAACAAGGACGAGGACAGGGGCTCCGTTCACGCACAATGCTCCCCAGACACACACACCATCACGACAGGAGCAAAGGAGGAGCGAAAAGGTCAGCCTTCCGGGACACCACAGCCTCCAGGGACCACCTCACTGTGAGTGCCACTGAGCTCCGGTCACCCTCCTCCCCTTCTGACAGCCTCGCCCCACCTGGATGGACCCCCACGTGGCTGTGGATGGGCCAGGTCTGCCCCCTCCTCAGGAGTGCTGACTACCCCCAGTCAGGGGCAGCCCCCAGGCGAGGAGCACGGTTACCATGTGTGTGGAACAGACGCACAGTGAACTGTTACCAAGACAGGATGCAGTATGGCTCAAAGTATGTATATATTAATATAGCATCCCCAGAGAAGAAGAGACTTTGGCTGTTTGTCATCAGATTTCTTGGGGACGATGGCACAGAATTAGAAGGTATTCAGGGTCACGCTTATTAGCTGGGTGGGATTTAAATATGCCCTGAAGATTATGCTCTGAGGCCCCTAAGTACTAACTGCCAACTTGGGCGTTTGTCTGCTGTTTTAGGAACACTTTGCTTCTTCCCTCAGGGGCTCATCTCGCTCCCAACAAGGCCTCGAGCACAGGCCGAGCCCCACACAGCTCTGACCATTGAGGCTGGCGGAGCACATGCAGGCCACGTCAGCTGGACAAACGGCACTTCACCCGCCACGACGCCCAGGGCAGCCCGTGGCGGAGGCAAAGCAGAGATCCAGCGTCCAGTTCTCCATCTTGCTAACTTGTCGGCACCAGCTTGGCCTCATCTCTGAGAAGCCCTCACTCAGGAGCCAGGAGCCGCCTTCAACCACTCATGCCACCTCCTGTCTCTGACACACTCATGCACACACACCCGCCTCCTTCAGCGCCATCACCTTGAAGTCACAGATAAACAGGGCTTAGTGTCTCTGGGGCCAAGAACTACCAACTGGAAGACAAATGGAAACCCAAACACAGAGTGTCATCATCAGCGTCAGTCCTGACCCACTGGAAGTTCTGGCTCTTTCTACCAATGACCCACCTCACCGATCAGAAAGCGCAGCTCTGGCCCGATGCGCTCCCTGCCCTGTCGTCCCCAGGCGCTGAGACTGAAGTCCTAGGACGGTCTGCAGGTCCCTGCCACACCTGCCACCTCGGTGGGAAAATGACGGCTCCTTCACGACGCCCTCTGACAGCCCTGACTTCCCTGGGACCAGCCTCACGTGCCTCTGACCCCCGTCCCACCAGGACCCCAGGTGTATCCAGGACAGCACCGTAAGCCTGCACCCACTGGCCTCCTGGCCCGACTCGCGCTGCTTCCCACGGTCCACACGCACGGGACTGAGCCCTCACCGCCTGCTGGATAACAAACCTGGCCCACGGGGACAAGGATCTGCCTGTGAGACAGGGAAATGTGGGACGACCTAAGTAGGAAACAGGAGGAAACGGACACGTGTACATGGAGACGTGGGGTTGGGGGCAGCGGTATAGAAAGGTTGTCAGACTCTCCTAAGGAAACAAGCAGAGTAGAAAATCCAGCGTGCACAAGCACATTTCTGCATCCACAGAAGACACTGGGAAATGACTAGAGTGTCACTAGGGTATCTCTGGGCACTAGGCCTACGGGCAGCCTTTACTTTCCTCTGTTTGCTTTTGCCCAGGGAAACACTGATTACAGAGTAAATACAGCAGAGTCTCATATCGCTTGACACAATGCATCACATTTCAAATTGAAAGCTTTTCATGAGTAATCCATCCTGTTATCATAGGCACCTTTTCATAGGCTCACACTATAGTCACCCAAATGTCCCAGATCACGTGTCCTCGTCTATGGCACAGGGACAAGCCCATCTCCGCGGGGCTGCTGCTGCGCTTCTCACAGGCTCCTGAGAAGACCGCTCCTGTCTCAGGCGTTCCCTGTGCCCCACTGAACGTCCTGTCCAGGCGCCTCGCCCTTCACCTGCTCCCTGCTGCCACCTGCCAACTCCAGGGCGTGAGATCAGAGGACAAACGTCTCTCAGCGCACAGCCTTAAAGCACTAAACATACCTCTCTCAGATACCATTTTTGCCTTCGATAATTGGTAAAGATTTTCAAAATGAGAAATACTCAGGGTTGGCCCCATACACTGCTAGAGCAATGTACATTAGTAGTATTGATAGTACCTTCTTTCTACAGGACAGTCTGGTAACACATGTCAAAGTCTTAACTACAGGCACAACCACTGATCCATTTCTCAAGAAAATACAGTGCTTAAGAACATGCCCAGACAGTCAGCTCCAGAACAGTAAACACAATATAATTTCTAACAACAACCAGAGACACTCTTAGTGTTCCTGGACAGGAAAGTTGTCAATCAAATCATGTCTATCCATGTGCAGTTATTAGAACACTGTAATGTCAAGTACGTTGTAAAAGACTAATGACCTGACGAAGCGCTTGCAGAAAGTACGAAAGCACGTGGAACAGGAAAGCTTGCAGAACCACAAAAGCGCGAGATTCTACTTTGGTTTAAAAAATACATACATATATCTACACATATATATGTGTACACAGACGTGTGAGTAAATGCAAAAATACAGGACCTCATCTCTAGGTGATGCTATTACACGATGCCTTTCAAATTTTGTACACTTTAAAACAAACAAAAGATTAAAAAATTTGTACATTTTGCCATATTTTAAATTTTTTCCACAAAGTATGTGTATTACCTCCGTAACAGGTTTTGGGTGTTTTGTTTTTTTTTAAGCAATATCCCACTGACTCCTGAGAGCTGAAATTCCCTTCATCCTGATTCAGATTTGATATCTAACACATTGGTTAAAGGATTCCCTGGTAGCTCCACCTGCAAAGCAGGAGACCCCAGTTCGATTCCTGGGTCGGGAAGATCCCCTGGAGAAGGGATAGGCTACACACTCCAGTATTCTTGGGCTTCTCTGGTGGCTCAGATGGTAAAGAATCCTCCCACAGTGCGGGAGACCTGGGTTCGATCCCTTCACTGGGAAGATCCCCTGGAGGAGGGCATGGTAACCCACTCCAGTATCCTTGCCTGGAGAATCCCCATGGACAGAGGAGCCTGGCAGGCTACAGTCCATAGGGTTATAAAGAGTCAGACACTTTGAAGTGACTTAGTCACAAAGTGCTTGGTCACAAAGTCGGACACTGTGACTAAGCACAGCACAGCACGATGGTTAACAGAGTTCCCATCTTTCCCAATTAGAAAAGATGGGAAATTCTCTTCTGTTCTTGATCTACTTCCTCGTCCTCTCCCCTTCCACCATGATCCACTCCTGCTTCCTGACTTGTACTTTTAGAGCCCTGCTGGCAACCCATTGGCTCTGGTCCCTCCCTGGCACCTCCTGAGGCCCTGCCACATGCCAGGAGAGCCACTGTCTCGGGGCCACCACCGCTATGACAGGATGAAGGAGCCAGCCCCCCACATTTCCTCTCTGTTCATGAACCCCAGGCTGAAAGGAGAGGAGCCAGGGCGTCAGGACTTGTCTCAGGACCCCGGGGTGGGTGTTGCTCGGCAGACTGTGACACAGGGACCAGCTCTGGGGACCAGAGCAGGGAGGCCAGGAGCAGAGAAGGAAGTGGCAGAAAAACCAGGAGAGGGTAGCAGAAAAGCGGGGCTGAGCCCCACGGAGGAAACCCTTTATCTCCATGTGTGTGACGCTGCGTGGCTCTCACAGCCACCAGTCCCCCTGGTGCTACCCCCATCCCCCGCTTCCCCCCAATGCCACAGCCTCAGCAAAGTCTGAGCCCACATCTCAGCCCAGCAGCTCCCACATACTCACAGTCTCAGGAATTTCTTTGTTTGCATCCTGCCTCCGGAGATCTGCCTTGATGAATGCTGAGGTTCAAGGACACAGAAGAAGGGCAACAGAAACATATCAAGCAGAGCAATGGTCAAGTTCAACCACAAGAGGGAGCCCGTACTCTCCTAAGGATCACGGATATCCCATCTCCTTCAGACCTTCCAGGGATCTGGAGGTTCCACCAGCCAGCTTGATAGAGCCTGGGAACCACTGCTGTGCCAGACAGGAAGAAGCCAGTGACAACACTGGCCTCCATGCATAGACCCCTGATATTTGCAGGGAGTTTGCACACAGTGCTCCAAGCCTCACAGCCATCTCCATTCTACAGATTAGGAAAGTGGGGCTCCCAGAGAATGGTCCACTTGCCCAAGGTCAAGGGCTATGGAGGTCAGTGTCACAGTGCAGGGTTCCAACAAGGGTCTTTTGGAAAGTCATTCCAAAAAACTGAAGCTCATTAGTTTCATTCCAAAAAAACTGAAGCTCATTCCAAAAAATTGAAGCTCATTCCAAAAAACTGAAGCTTCCAAAACTGAAGCTCATTCCAACAAAATATGCTACTGCCTGCCAAAGACACTTCCTCATGAACCCTCTCGTCTGCCCTGCTGCACGTGAGCCCCTTAGCTGTATGATCAGTGAGGACATTGGGTGCCAAACTGCCAACAGCGTAAACTCAGGCACAGTCAGAGCATCACTTTGTCCTGAGGCCCTGACTCACCAGTGAGCACCGCTCCAAGGGTCAGGAAGACACACAGGAAGATGTTCCCAGGCATGGTTCCATAGTTGTCGATAATCTGGCCCTGGGAGATGGTGAAGATGATCCCGAATACCTGCAAAGACACGGAGAAGACGGGAGACAGGGGCCCAGCCACGCAGCCCACGGGGAGCTGAGCTGCCTTATGCAGCACCCGCACCCGCACCCGCCGAGCCCGGCAGGGAACACAGGCCCACGGCTCCAGTGCCACCACCCAACGAGAGGCCTACCTGGGCAGACACATTGAGGAGGCCAGATGACATGCCTTCTGATTCCGGGTATGTCAGCTCCACGGCAAACTCAAACCCCAGTGGGAGGTAGCCAGTCATAAAGAATCTGAAGGCCAGATCACAGAAACGAGGTGATGGAGAAATTCCGGAGCAAGGAAAAAAGGGTGCCCAGCTCTTGCCCTACAACTCCCTTTTCTGTTTCTTCCCATCAAGACACGCCAGGCCCTTGAAAATCAGGCCACCCTCTAGGTGGTCATTATACACACGCACGCTCACACACCGTCACGTGTATCGTCCATAGGAAAATAAGCAAGAGGTGAAGCTGAGCAGAGATCCCTGTGGAAGGGGCTCCATTTCCTATACTTTGTCATACAACAGGTCTAGAAAATTTCAGCTCTGGTCCCTTACAACTGCACCACACTTCCTGGTGCTTTCACATCTGTTAATCCTCTCCTTCTTTCCAACAACTCCACAAGGGAGGCCACTCATCTGCAATTACGGATGAAGATACTGAGCCTCAGAGTGAGTAAGGAGGTGCCGATGATCTAATAAACAGTCGGCAACAGTGAGCTCAGGACCCACCTTTCTGATCCCCAGGCCTGTGTACTTTCTGTGACCCCATGTTGTCCCAGGCAGAGCTCATAAAGACGCTAAACATTTCCTAGCCTCCCAGAGATTTATGAAGGACATAGTCCGTTCCAACAGCATGGACGGCCTGGATGCCCGAGGCAGCCTTTTGAAGTCTTATGAGTGAACATGACCTCTGGCCATTTCCACGTGTGCAGAAGTCATGAGAGGCGGCAGATCTCTATCGCATTTTAGGATGTCAGTAGGTCTCAGAACCATGGATGGTGCTTTCCAGTTAAGCAGGTTCGAAGTACAACTTACCCCATTGCGCCAGCCGTGATGAATACTACCCACAGGTGTCCCAGGTTCAAGGTGTTTGTGTAAACCACCATGCCCACCAGAGTCATGATATAGACCACCAAAGTGGTCTCCCTACAAGTAGAGGCAATGAAGTTGAGTCATAAACTGCAGACTTTAACAGGATATTTTCCCTTCTTCCTTCCTCTTTTCCTCCACCCCACTTCTTATCTTCTGGGCAACTGCTGAGCACTGAGCAAGCCCACGTCTGTGTGCTATTTACTCTCATAGAATTTTCTGTCCGTGAGGTTGATGGACACCAGACCAATGGTCACACTGTGCTCAGAGCTACAAAGGGTCAGACCAGGACAGTGCGAAGCCATCTTGTAGCACGTGTGTTCTCCTGCAGAAACCTCTCAGCGAGTAAACACTGCACCTGGACTGGCCACCTCCTATCCACAGGCACGACACAGCCCTTTCCTTTTCTCCTTCCACCAGGGAAAAAAAAAACAGGGGCTCACACCAGCTGTGGTCAAGTGGCAGTGGTCACAGGACCCAGAAGCCCATTCTGCTTGTCTGCATCGCCCCCCGACCCCCGGACAGTGCCGGGCAGGGACCTGACTGTGAGAGTCTCTGTCGTCTCCACGTCCTTCCTCTTGCCACCTGCACACGTGCAGCACAGCTTTTCCTGCTGAATCTGAACTCCTCCACTCCTGACAGTGAGTGAACAGTCTCTCCTGACAGGAGAGAACAGTCTCCAGCCCTGAACTAGCCCCTGATTCCAAAGCCCAAGGCAGAAAGCTGTGCCCCCTCCTGGGTGCGTGTCCCTCTGCTGGTCCCTCAGAAGGCCCATCTGTGCTGGCTTCCGTTTCAGGCTCACCCTGCCTGTGCCCCTCCACGCACCTCTCCACCAGCTTGCCCCCCAGGACTGCTGTGGCCCTGAGTCCTGCACTGGGACCGGCCCCCTCTCCCTGTCCTCCTGACTGAGGTCAGGGACTCACAAGGCAGCTCCTTGTGCACTCTGCACGAGCATCAGGACTCAGACCACGAAAGCTCAGAGCCTTCCCTCATCTCTGCTGAAGCCAGAAACAAGGTGGGGTGGCTGGCAGGTGCATACTGTGCTTATGTCAAACTAATACTGCACTTGTTGGACACCAGAGATTCTCTTATGCACTTTACATATATTTAGTATTTCATTTAACCCTTACAAAGGCCCTGCAGGAAAAGTATGACTGATTTAAGAAAACTGAAATCATATCAAGCATCTTTTCTAATCACAAAACTGAGGTTAGAAATTAACTATGAGAATGGCTGATTCATGTTGATGTTTGAAAGAAAACAACAAAATTCTGTAAAGCAATTATCCTTCAATTAAAAAATAAGCAAATTTTTTAATGTAAAAAGGAACTTTAAAATATTTTTAAAAATCAACAATGAGAAAAAAACTACAAAAAACACAAAAACATGGAGGCTAAACAATTATCTACCAAGCAACCACTAGGTCACTGAAGAAATCAAAGTAGAAATTTAAAAAAAAGAACATTTGGAAACAAATTAACAAAAAACACAACACAAACTCTGCGGGGTACAGGAAAAGCAGTTCCAAGAGGCAAGTTTTTAGTGACACAAGCGAGTCTCAGGACACAAGGAAAATCTTTAAACAGTGTAATCCAAGGCAGTCGGCATATTCAAAGCAATTGCTGTCAGAACACTAATGGCAACTTGGCAGAATTAGAACAAATAATTCTAAAATTTGTATGGAAATACAAAAGGCCCCATATAGCCAAAGCAGTCTTGAGAAAGTATAAAACTAGAGGTATCAGTTCTTCCAGATTTCACACTGTCCTCCAAAGCTACTGTAATCCAGCCAGAATGGTACTGGTATAAACAGACACCTGGATCCATGGATCAGAATAGGGACTCAGAAGTGAACCCACATGTATGTGAACCATGAGCCCATGATGAAAGAGGCAAGAACATACAGTGGGGAAAGACAGACTCTTCAACAGATGCTGTTGGAAAACTGGACAGCTATATACAAAAGAATCAAATCAACTGCTCTCTCACGCTATGCAGAAAAACAAACTCAAAATGGATTAAAGACTTAAATGTAAGATTGAAACCACAAAAATTCTAGAATAAATTTATAGGCAGTACACTGACATCAGTCTTAGTAATTTCGAGGGCCGGGGGGTGCGGGGCGGGAAATGTCTCCTCAGGCAAGGGAGCCAAAAGCGAAATCAAACAAACAGGACTACATCAAACTGGAGAGCTTTAGCACAGGAAAGAAGACTACCAACAAAGGCAAAAGGCCATCTACTGCATGGAGAAGGTGTATCTGTAAGGAGTCAATATCCAAGCTATACAGAGATTTAATACAACTCGACATCAAAAGAAAAAAAAAACCCAAGGGAAAAGTGGGCATAGGATCCGTGCGGACATTCTTCCACAGAAGACACACAGATGGCCGAGAAGCACGCGGAAAGGGGCCCTGTGAACTGCTGGTGGGCGCTGCAAATTGGTGCAGCCACTATAGAAAACAGTACGGAGATTTCTAAAAAAAAGGTTCCAAATAGAACACCCAGGGGGCTTCCCTGCTGGCCCAGTAGTAAAGAATCTACGTGTGAATGCAGGAGACATGGCTTTGATCCCTGGTCTGGGAAGATCTCACATGGGGCAGAGAAAGAAGGCCTGTGCACCACATCAATGGAACTCTAGACCAGCAACCACTGAAGCCCAGGCACTCTAGAGACTGTGCTCCACCACAGGAGAAGCCACGGCAGTGAGAAGCCCATGCACACTAGAGAACAGACTGCAAAACAACAAAGATCCAGCTCAGCCGAAATAAATGAAACCATACGCATATACATGACAAACCAGAACACTCGGATGACCCAGCAACTCCACTCCTGAGCATTCATCCCAAGAAAACAAAAACACTAATTCAAAACTATAATGTACCCCTATGTTCATTGTAACATTACATACAAAAGCCAAGATACAGAGGCAATCTAAGTGCCCACCGATAGATAAACGGATTAAAAAGATGTGGCATGCACACATACGTATTTCAGCCATAAAAAGGAACGAACTCTTGCCATTTCCAGTGACATGTATGGACCCAAATGCTCTTGTGCTAAGTGAAATAAGTTAGAGAAATACAAATACTATATGATTTCATTGCTATGCAGAGTCTAAAACACAAAACAAATGAACAGACGTTAAGTCAGAAACAGACTCATAGATACAGAGAACACACAGATGGCTGCCAGAAGGGAGAGGGTGGGGGGAGAGGAAAGGAATGGGTGAAAGAGATTAAGAGGTACAAACTTACAGTTGGAAAACAGATAAATCAAAGGGCTGAAATGCACAGGGCGGGGAATACACTCCATGAGTAGTAATATCCTGGTATGGGAACAGACCACAGCCAGACTTAACTTAGGGCTCATTCTGAAATTCCTAGAAATACTGAATCATTAAGTTGTGTTAAGGAACCTACTAGTGTAGTAGGTCAGTAATGTCAAAAACCAAACAAGCATGCAAACTCACAGAAAAAGAGATCAGATTCGTGGGTACCAAAGGTAAGGATGGGATAGGGGAAGGGAAAATAGGAAGAAGGCAATCATAAGGTTAAAAACTTCCAGGTGTAAAATAAGTAAGGACTAAGTATGTAATGTGGGCTTCCCTGGTAGCTCAGATAGTAAAGAATCTGCCAGCAATGTAGACTGGGTTCCAGCCTACATTGCTACCCTACATTCTACCCGGGTAGACCAGGGTTCCATCCCTGGGTCAAGAAGATCCCCTGGAGAAGGGAACGGCTACCCACTCCAGTATTCTTGCCTGGGGAATTCCATGGACAGACCATCCGGTCGCAAAAGAGTCGGACACAGCTGAGCGACCAGCACACACACACAAGTATGTAATGTACAACATGATAAATATAATCAACATGGTATATGTTATGTATACAAGTTGTTAAGAAAATAAGTCCTAAAGGTCCTCATCATGAAACTTTTTCTATTTTTTAAATTTTGTATCCATACATGATGATGGATGTTCACTAAACTATTTGCGATGTCGATTTCACGATGTATGTAAATTAAATCATGTGCTGTATATAGATAGTTTAAGTCCATTATATCTCAATAAAACTGGTAGGAAAAAAGAAGCATATGACTATCTCCAATACGACAAATGTGGAAACTGAGCTCAGACCAGCCAAGTTACTTGTCCAAAGTCACCCAGTAGGTAAATGCAGGATTAGAAACCCATGCTCTCTCCGCTCCCACACACAGGAATACTAACACACGATGGGGCTACATTTTCAGAAATGAGCAACAGCCTCTGAAGGACACCCCTCCCTCCTGGGTCTTGAGCAGCTGCTGAGGTCAGAGGGCCTTCATCTCTTCTCACCCTGCTCCCTGCATCCAGGCCCTCCCGCTGCACAACCCAGCCCCATGGACACCCATCTCCCTTGCTGACCACACAAGCTCACCTTTTTGCCGTATTTCTTTACACACGGCTTCTTCTGAAACCACTAGCCTGTCTGCAAAACCATCCGTAGCCTCAGCCAGACATAAATGGACCTGACCATCCAATTTCCGTCTCCAAACCAAAGGGGACACACCTGGGAGCCTCAGGGAGAAGGAACAGGTACCAAAATGCCCAGATGACAGAGCTCCTCTACCCTTTCTCTGCCCAAGTAGTGGAACGGAAAGAAGAATGTCCATGCTGATTGCAGGATGCAGACATCAAATGCCACTAGGAACCGTGTCAGCTAGACTCTGCAGTGTCCTCCCAGCCTTTCGCTGTCTTTTCACTGTCTTTTCTGGTTCATCTGAATCATCTGGTTGCCCATATCCTGGCCCCACCAACATTTCAATCCCTCCTTTCTGTTGCCACAGAACAAGCCCAGGAAAAGAGATGCTGCTATTCCTTGTTCAAGGGTGGTCAGTCCTCACTACTGGAAGCAAGCAATTGGCATATGGCAGAAAGGAGGCAGTAGCCCAGCTCCACCAGCAGTAATTAGGTCCAGCCGGGCTCCTCCTTGTGTCCAGCCAGGCAGCCACATCCCCAGGGAGGGCCTCAACTGGCCTTTGATGAGGGCAGCCAGAGGGAGCCCTGGTCTGACCAGAGCCTCACAGAAGCGGGTTTGTGTGCAGAGAACAGGTCTGCCGCTGTCTGTCGCCTCCAGACACTGGGAACTTTGGAGGCCTTGACAAAGCAGCCCAGAATACTGCCCTGCCCAGCACAGGACAGCCCAGGCAGCTGCCCCACTGAGCAGCATTAACTGAGCACCCAGTGGATGCGGAGCACGTGACAGACACAAGTTGAGCCTCTGTTTCCAGAGCACTTTCTCCAAGGCTGGCTACTGAATCAAGGCATCTGGGTCGATTTCTAAATGCAGACTCCCCTACTGAGTTGACATCCATGAGGAGTGGGGCCCAGGGGTCTGTATTTGTAGTAAGCGTCCTGGATTAGCCTGCGATCCACTAAAACCTTACTGGCTCTTAGAAATGCACGGGGTGTTCAGGACTAAACCACGTTACAGTATTTACCAATGACGTGGAAGCAACTGCAAGGTAATACACTGAAAACTGGTGGAAGCACAGAGCACCCTGGTTAACCCCAGGAGGTCCACGAGCAAGCCATGGGAATTTGGCAATGAACCTCCTCATCCCAGAGAAGATACATGTGAACTGCCTCCTTGACCACTCAGACCCCAGCTGCGGCAATCACATCCTTGCAGCCGTGTTCCTAATGAACATGTCATTTCAAAACACGGTCTCCAATTCAGTCCAAGCGGAAGAGTCACTTACTTGTAGGTTTTGGTCCTATCCAGCCAGATGCCTGAGATCACAGCCCCAAGCATTCCCGCAAGGACGATGGTCAGGCCGATTCTTCCAGCATTCACTTCTTCCCCCTGGGGAAACCATAGCCCCAAGGATCACTCAAGGATGGAACGAGACATCTGATGGGGCTCACTCACCAGGAGGCAAAGGGGTAAGGCAAGTAACTGGGGTGCCACTGCAGCCAGTTCTCAGGAAGCAGCAGAACAAGACAAGCTGTAAAAAGCTGCCAGTAATTCTAGGGGAGGAAATCCTAGAATAATTGCTCCTCCCAATATAATATAATATAATATAACCCTGGGTGTGGGTGCATGATACTGGATGCTGGGGGAAAACAAATTCTATCCTTAGAAACCAGTTTTAGGTAGATTTTTCAAAAATATAATCCTCATAGGAATCCTTTATCATTATTCTCATTTCACAGATGGAAAACTGAAATATGTATACCCAAACATTTCATACTTAGGCTTTTTTTTTTTCCCAGTTATCACTGTTTGAGGTAGGAAGACATTACATATGTTTGTGTGTTTATTAAGAGCCAGATACCATGCTGAGGATTTTATATCATCATCTCATTTAATTCTCCTGCCGGCCCACCAGGAGGTTAAGAATCAATACTCTCCATTTTACAGATGAAGACATCAAGGCACACTGAAATTAGCCTACTAGCTGAAGGTCATGAGGCCTTTATTAAGTGCAGAGGCAGGATTTGAACTCAGACCTGTCAACCTCCCACACTGGAACACTCACTCCCCCATGGTGGCCCACAGTTCCCAAGCTGAGACCCTTGACCTTCCGAAAGAGGGTTGGGCCTGACATCCCAACTCCAGGATACTCAGTGTCCAGTTCCCAGTATTTAACCCTCGCTAGTTCTGGAGACATTTGCAACCTGCTTTCCGTTGAGCAACTAAGACTTTAAATCCTGCTCACATTTCACAACGTAATTGACTTTATAGGTGATTCTATGTGTATATACGTTTCCCTACTAAGTTGTCAGGCACCTTGCTGTGTACTTTACACATATAAATCTTATGATTTACTCATCCTAAATTAGTCTTTTAAAAATATAAAATTAAATTAATCCTTCAATAAAGAACTAGACTTCTTTTGCAGAAAAGAGAATGAGAGCTCAGCGATGCTAACCAGCTCTCACACCACTGAGAACCACCAGACCTGGGTCTGAGACCCAGGGCCACCTCCCTCCAAATCCTGGAGCATACACCATACCACACCGCCTCCCCAGCGCCTGCCCAGACACTAGAAATCTCCTTCTCTCTGGGACTGGTCAGCTTAGGGGACGCCCTTACCGGGTAGTGGAAGATCACCATGCGAGTCAGCAGAGTGGACAAGGCATAAAAAGCACCAGCATTCAGACCTGAAGGAAGGAGGGGAAACACAGCATTAGGGTCCCTGTCCTGGTGGGGCCATTGCTGGCTCTCCCTCCAGTGGTGAGAGAGGAAGGAGATTCTCATGCTTGTTGTCACTGAAGGTGGTGACCTCAGAGAAGAAGAAATACTCCAGAACAACCCAAGGTAACCATCGTAACCTTTTTTTAGCCACACGCCATTGCCCTCTCATCCCTTTATCCTGTCGTAAAAACACAGGCTCCAGGAAGTACGCATTACTCCTAGGTCAGATCCATCTACATCCCTCTTAAGCACTGGCCTGGCCTAAGGGCTCAGTGAAACTACTGGACACCTTTCCACCTCCTCCTGATGACCTATGCCCCCTCCAGAATGCTCCAGACCTCTGACCCCTGACCCTTGACAACACTCCCATTCTCACCTGTTTTCACATCTCTCCAACTTTTCTTCTCAGATTCAACACCACACAGGTCTTATATTTGAAACCAGAAAGGACCCTGAAGAACATTTAGATGACTCTCCTAATTCGTCAATTTATCCAACCAATAAATGGAATACTTAGAACATTCTGTAAGAATCAATTTCCTCAGAGGACCAAGTCATTTTGTTCAAACCATACAGCGACTTTGTAGCTAATGTGAGACTAAAAATGAATCCAAAGGAGACGGACCTCCTGCCCTCCTTTCACGACAACAATGACGGTGACGATGGTGGTGGTGACGGTGGTGATGTCGTGATGACGACAGTGGAGACGCTGGGAGTGCGGTGAGGGTGATGGACGCGGTGACGACGGTGAGATGGCAGGGGTGCTGATGGTGCTGAGGCTCACACGACACACACCGGGCATTGGGTCCACTGGAAAGGACGTAAGACGGGACACGGTGCCCGGGCAGGGCAGCCTCAGGAACCGGTGGTGATGGCTGATGGTGATGGTGGTGGTAGTGATGGCAAGAGCACGCTCTTCTGTGCTAGGCGCTTTTCTAAACAACTTACCGTCCTCATAACAATCCCAGAAAGTAGCTAACATATCCTCATTCCCATTTTATAGATAAGAAAAGGCACACACATTTAAAAAACAAATACAGAGGTCATTCTGGAAGGCCCACCAGGGGTCTTTTTAATTTCAGCTAATTTTGAGGCTTACGTGACTGCCACTGGCACACCTGGCATTAGGTCCACTTAGAAGGACGTAAGACAGGACACGGTGCCCAGGGACGGCAGCCTCGGGCGCCCCTCTTCACTGGAGCCAGTCCACAGGACCCCAGGCCACAGAGCCACTCAGAAGCCATCCTCTTTCACCCCCAAGCGGATGGCTCAGCGCAGGGAAACATGGGCGTGGCCCCCACCCTGCCTCAGCCCCTCCCAGGAGCCACTATTGTTTGTAACTCAAGCACAGGCTTAGTTGCCAGGATCCCCATAAAGGACAGGCCCGTGGAGAGAGTCGCTGTGCTCAGAGAAACACAAAGAATGGCTTCCCAACAGGGGTGAGTAGATCGCCCAGCCCACTGCAGTTATTTTCGTGAGAAGTAAAGTCTAACCGCAGTTGACTTCCATTCTTGATCAGGTTCCCAGAGGAATGAGATACAAAATTAAGCCAAGCTCAAATTCTCCTGCAAAGTGGGGGGTCTGGTTTGCCCTCCACACCATCACATGCGTGGTAAGACGCAGGGCTGCATCGAACCCAGACTGTAGGATGCCAGGTCCTCCATCTTAAACACTCGATTTTATATCCTCACGAACTGATCCTCAAAGATTCCCCCAGCTCAGCTCACTGGTAGTTTCATGCCCAGACTCTCCGAGCAGGTCACCTCAGGGATGCAGCAAGGCTGAGCTCAGTGCCCCAGACGTGCCATCAAATATCACTACAGCTGCCACACTCAGGCTCTCAGCAACCTCTTAGATAACAAGCATAGCTACACCTCACCTTCTTACCACTTACCACTCCCAGCCACTTGGAAATTCCATGCCCAGGTCAAGAGAACCCACAAGGAGACACACTCCTGAAATGGGGGGGGAGCGGTGCAAGGAGGATGAAACCAGCCCCCTTCCTGCCCCTCAGTTTAACAAGGCCAGGGGGCAGAGCACACACCAGGTCAAGTTAAGCTTGGGCCCACCTGGGCTGAACAAAGAGGGCAGAATCCCCAGGTAACTGAGAAAGTATCCAAGAGAACTGGGAGCAAAAAACTCTAAACACCAGCACTTTTGTGACCCCAAAACAGAGAAAGAAACAGTGCAGAGAGGGCTGATCAGGGACGGCGAGCAGCTCTGTGAGGCTCAAAGGTTTAGGAAAATCTCTTCCAGATCAACAGCCCCTGGGAGCTCGTTAGAGATGCAAATCGTGACCCCACCCAGACCTCCTGCTGTAGAAACTGGGAGTGGGGCTTTTGTCTGTGCTGTCAAGTCCTCGAGGTAATCCTGATAAAGCTTGAGACCCACTGGTTCGGCTAGACTAGTGTTATCTACCAGTAACCATCCCTGGCTCCCAGCCAGACAGGAGATGGAGTCAGGGCTAAGGCAGGGAGGGTGTGGAGCGGGGCAGGGGTTCCCCCTGGAAGGCTGCCATTCTTTTCAATTCTTTCTACATTCCAACCCTAAAGGAATTAGAAATTTCGAATCCCTTTTGAATAAGATGGCCCTCCCCATATTGCCAAAGGTTGCCAGATACAGTTAAATGGCGAGAGTCTACTCCACAGACTTCCCTGCTGGCTCAGACAGTAAAAGCTTCTGCCTGCAATGCGGGGGCCCTGGGCTCGATCCTGGGTCGGGAAGATCTCCTGGAGAAGGAAATGGCAACCCACTCCAGTACTCTTGCCTGGAAAATCCCATGGATGGAGAAGCCTGGTAGGCTACAATCCATGGGGTCACAAAAAGTCGGACACGACTGAGCGACTTCACTTTCTTTCCACTCCACTGACCGAACCAAGGGGTCCGGCGTCCACACTGAAGGGCAGGAATGAAACTCATGCTCTGTCCTGTGCATGACTACCTCTCACAGGAATGCAGGTGACTGTTATATTTGAGTGTGATTGTCCCTCAACAATGTAAGCCTGCCAGGTCAGTGAAATGTGATAGCCCCTGAAAGGCCAGGTCATGCCTGTATCAGCCACCTGTGGGAGAGGTCTGGGTCCCTGAGAGGGTGGACTTTAGAAAGGCAGAAGGGACTCTGAGTTTCTGTCTTGTGTCAAGACTAAATTATACAAATGGCAGCCTAGAGATCACTGGCATTAGAAGGCCTCAGATTTTTTAAATGCAGATTTCTGAGCTCTACCAGGACCTACTTAATTTGATTCTCCTGGAATGAAGCTAGGAATCTGCATTTTAACAACAATAAACCCCCCTCCCCTCCCCCTCCCCGGGCATCTCTTAAACTCACTGAAAAGGTAACTAAATGGCCCTGGGCACAAGAAGATCACAGACCAGGCCCAGGCTGTGAGAGGCCGGGGTTCCCATGGAAGCAGCTGGGAGGGGAAGGGGCTTCAAGAATCACCCATTACACACCCACATTAGAGGTTCTCAACTCTGCTGCATGCTAGAATCTCCTGGAATGCTTGCAAAGGCAGATTCCCAGGCCCTCGCAGACTCTCTGAATCTGACTTTCCAGAAGAGAGGCAGGGAATCCAGGCACACACCAGCCACACCCCAGGGGACTCTACTATCAGGCCAGAGTGGGAAACTCTGATCCCAGATCTCATGTCTGGGTTCTGGGAACTCTGTGCTCATTTCCCTTTTGTCCTCCTGAACCTGGAGTAAACTGTTGGTTTAAAGGGCCAGCCTGACCTCAGCAAAGCTCCAGGGACTCCCAGAAGGATGTGCTACACCCTGCATCTTGCCAGCATCTTGAGGGGTCACACAGCTCCTCCGAGGCCCATGTAGGGTGGTGTAAAGGCCTTGGGAGCCCCAAGGACAGGTGTCCTCGGACTCAGGTTGAGGCTGTGAGTTCAGATGCCCAACCCTGCAGATTCTTCACAAGCATAGCTTGAGTTCCAGGGAACTCAAATGGGAAGCAAAGGTTGTTATTCTTTTCTGAGGGGCCGGTTCTTAGAGAGACAAAGGAGGAGCCCAGGATGGGTGAAGGTGGAACACTCAGTCATTAGCAGAGCTGAGACCAAAAACTCAGACCTTATGTTCCTTACGTACCAATTCTGCATTCACTGGCCCATCAATCAAGGCTATTACTCCAAGACATGTGCACCCAGATCCAGCACATTTGTCCATGAAACTCTATCAACTGCTTGATTCCCAACGACATGGTCCTAGGAGTTCATAATTCAGAGGAAAATACAAACATTGTGTATCATACGGTTACGTGTGTCCTCGTCGCTCAGTCGTGTCGACTCTTTACGACCCCATGGACTATAGCCCACCAGGCTCCTCTGTCCATGGAATTTTCTGGACAAAAATACTGGAGTACATTGCCATTTCTTACCCCAGGGTATTCCAGAGGATCTTCCTGACGCCGGGATCAAATCCGAGTTTCCTGCATCTCCTACAGTGGCAGGCAGATTCTTTACCACTGAGCTACCTGGGAAGCCCTATACGAAATGGTTATACACACATATAATTAAAGTATGAACCATGTTCCTTTTCAAAGCTTAACCTGCAGGATTCTGGGAGGTCTCACAGCATTTAGTCGAATTTGTAGAGGGTCCTTTTTTTTTTTGGTTGTGTGTGCCTTTTCAATTTGGAGCAGACTGTAGGAGAAGAAAGCAGGGATTCTTAGGCAGATTGAGTGTCAAACAGTGCCTTTACATGACCTGTAACCCTCAGAAAGACACATTAAGATTGAAACCTCATCATGCCCATGTCCCAAAGACGGCTGGTCAGTGAAGGCAGGTCCTGCTTCTAACCCCCAGAACTCCAGAGCCTCATCTTCAAGGAAAGCAAGCCCCAGGGAAAGGGTCTGAGGACTGAATCTGAGGAAGGACAATCCATCACTGTCACCCCTGCCAGACAGATCCAGAGGCCACTCAGGCAACTGAGGCTGAAAACAGACCCCCGTTCTGTCTCCAAGAGGCTCCCTTCAGCATGGGGAGACAAAGTGGTGTGGTTAGGAAGACAGGCTTTCGTCTCAGACAGACAGTTTATACTAAGCTCTCTTGCTTACTACTGTTTAATCACAGGCAAGGAATTAAATCAGAGCCTCAGTTTCCTTAATATGAAATGGAGCAGTTAAGCACCTAGGTCATGGATTTCTTTAGAAGATTAAATGAGATAATGCATATAAAGCACTTTACACATATAATGCATATAAAGTGCCTGACACACAGTAACGGCTTGATAACATTTTTTCCCAAATCTGTGATCAAGCCTAAGAATCATTTCCTAGTTGGCAAAGACCCTGTCACCAAGTCCAACCCTCTCTCAAGAAAATAAGGCTTGTGTTTTTCTGACTATAATGAAATGTGTGCAAACAACCAGATTAGTTCAACGCTTTCTCACTGGGATTGCCCCAGGCTTTTGAGAAAAATGTTAAGAAATTCTATTTTTTTTTTTTGAAACTGGACATTTTTAATATAATGTCATCCCTACAAACGAGATTCTCCTCCTTCCCCCACCCTTGTTGCCGCCGCAGTTTGGACTCATTTCGTAACACCTGTGTCCTTTGTCACGTGCAGCAACTGGTTTCTGCGCTACTAACTTAGTTTAGGGCTAACGATCAGGCAGAGATTTCCTTAAATACCGTAAAGCCCATAAGTCTCCCACTTTGCTGAGGACCTCTATGTATGCACTGGGATTCGCCTGTGATGCTTCAGCAGCGTGGTGCCACCTCTGCCCTAGCCTTCACTTTCCGCTTACACAGAGCTTCACGTTCAGCCAGTGTGAGACTTTAGCACTTCCCTGGGCTTGTCCTGGGCATGTGCACAGCTCTGGGCATGCAGATTTCTAGACTGCTAAGAATATGTCAGAGGTTTCCAAAGCCCCCTGGTTGTCTCATTCTCCAGATTTTCCTTTCAAGATCTTTGGCCAGCCTCTTGATGACCCCAACTGGTATTGTAACCTCAGACAGTTGTGATGTTAAACAGTGACTGCTTTCAATAAATACCCGGACATAGCGCTTTCCCACTGAGAAAACTCTGAGTCAGGTCAAATATAGGCAAATCCTCTGAATGGAACCTTTCCAGGGAAACGGAAGTCAAATAAACAGTGATCTAGGGATGGGACTTTGTTGGGGAGGGGGGCAGGGGGGTGTCCAAAATTGTCTGGGCCCCTCCAGTGGCTGTGAGGTTGCTAGTTTTCACAGCTATCATGTCTGGGAAGCTAGTTTTCAAGGCTACTACAGAGTCTAGAGGGGAGGATTGGAATAGGACAAGTTAAGACTCAAAGCTTGCTACTTTACCATTATTTAGCCATTTGCCTTGAACAGAGGCTCGTTGGGTTAAGCCTTTAGTCAAGAACCCTGAAATAACTGATGCTGATAATGTCTGCCAGTGTTTTTGTTTTCATGGAGGATCAGAAGATCTACTGTCCTCACTCCACCATCCCAGAAGTGTTAACGCATTTATTCTCTGTGTTATCACTTAACCAGATAGATAAGGAAGAGTATCCAGAACCCAGAGCCCAGCCCATATCAAACAGTGCTGCTCCTCGTACATTTTGGTATTTCTTACTTTCATGGGTCAGTGACCTGACCCTGCCATCAACAGCCTCTATCACTGAAGACCGAAACCTCCGGAATGAGGCCACTGCCTGGTTAATACCACCATCACTATTCTCACCCACAGGAGATATTTATTAAGCAGTTATCTGCCCTAGAATTCCACTGCTGCTGCTGCTGCTGCTGAGTCACTTCAGTCGTGTCCGACTCTGTGCGACCCCATAGACAGCAGACCACCAGGCCCTGCCGTCCCTGGGATTCTCCAGGCACAGGAGTGGGTTGCCATTTCCTCCTCCAATGCATGAAAGTGAAAAGTGAAAGTGAAGTCGCTCAGTCGTGTCCGATTCTTAGCGACCCCATGGGCTGCAGCCTACCAGGCTCCTCCGTCCATGGGATTTTCCAGGCAAGAGTACTGGAGTGGGGTGCCATTGCCTTCTCCTAGAATTCCATGGTAGGTCTCAAATGCCCTGTTGTCAGACATAATAAGGTTTATAGCGGTTAAGGGCTGATGCACTCAAGACGTTTAATTCTAGGGAAAAGGGAAAGTTCTTAGAAGCATGGAATCCTGAGTCTGGAAGGGAACCAAAAGATCACATTTCAGTTCAGTTCAGTTCAATTCAGTCTCTCAGTCGTGTCCGACTCTTTGCGACCCCATGAACTGCAGCACGCCAGGCCTCCCTGTCCATCACCAACTCCCAGAGTTCACCCAAACCCATGTCCATTGAATCGGTGACGCCATCCAGCCATCTCATCCTCTGTCGTCCCCTTCTCCTCCCGCCTTCAATCTCCCCCAGCATCAGGGTCTTTTCTAATGAGGCAGTTCTTCACATCAGGTGGCCAAAGTTTCACTATCATGATTCACCATCCATCTATAGGCTGATATTCCCCACAATATCCCCACTAAAGTGTAGGCTGGTTCCACCTACACTTGAATATCTCTCAGTGGTGAGCAACTCCACTTTATCACCATTTTTATCTTTAGTTGGCCACCCTGAGAATTAGAAACTTTGTTTTGTGAATGAATGCAGAGACACACTCAGAACCGAGAAGGTGGTCAGAGGAGGATTGGAGACCACAGACCTTGAAGACTGACATGGATACCTAGTGCTATTCACCTAACCGATTCATATGCCTGAAAACCAGGGGTGCCTCTCTACTGATGATACCACCTCTTAGCTAACACCTCAGCAGGCAAACACTTTAATTCAGGTAAAGGGCATTGATAAGCTTAAAATGCTAAGTTGCTACTGCTAAATTGCTTCAGTCGTGTCCGACCTTGTGCGACCCCATAGATGGCAGCCCACCAGGCTCCTCTGTCCCTGGGATTCTCCAGGCAAGAATACTGGAGTGGGTTGCCATTTCCTTCTCCAATGCATGAGAGTGAAAAGTGAAAGTGAAGTCGTTCAGTCCTGCCTGACTCTTTGAGACCCCATGGACTGCAGCCTACCAGGCTCCTTTGTCCATGGGATTTTCCAGGCAAGACTACTGGAGTGGGTTGCCGTTCCCTGGCAAAATTCAAGGAAGGAGCACAGGCAATCATGGATCAGGCTTTGGAGTCTGACAAATCTGTGTTTGAATCTTGGCTCTGCCCTTTAAAAGCTGTGTATTCTTGAGGTATTACTTAATCTCTCTGAGTTTGTTTCCTCATCTGTTAAAATGGGAAAATGATACCACTTACCACACATTGGTGTGGTGGGAGTTAAATAAAAAATCTTGGCACATAGCAAATGTTATTACACATGGTTTCGGAGCCTAGAGAAAACCTAAGGGTATAGCCAAGTCATTGTAAAAGACCCTGATGCTGGGAAAGAGGAGGAGGAGGGGATGACAGAGGATGAAATGGTTGGATGGCATCACTGACTCGATGGACATGAGTTTGAGCAGGCTCCAGGAGACAGTGAAGGACAGAGAAGGCTGGCATGCTGCAGTCCATGGAGTTGCAAAGAGTTGGACACGACTGAGCGACTGAACAATAGCCAACTGGGATTTCACTAAGAATAAGTCATGTCAAACCAGTCTCACATCTTTTTTCTTCTGGTTATTGAGCATGATATACTTCCAGGATTGTAATCACACCAAACTGGAGGGGTAAATGGGCAGAGTGGAGAGCAGTAGATTTGCGTGGATCTGTAAAGACAGCTTTAATGGAATGCCCTGAGGTTGTGTCCTTGCCCAGGTCTAGGACAACATTACCATTAATCATTAGAAAGAAGATGCTGCAAACACCTTGCTGGAAAGGTAAGCCAATATGCCAGCAGAAAGACTGACATGTATCTTACCAAAGCCAAGAAAATTACATGAAATTTGGATGTTGTCTTCCATTCAGGTAGAAAAGAGGCCAAGTTAGAAGATGAAGGATTGGCTGGGGAATGATTCACGCAGTGAGACTCATGTAAACATCCAACCACACATTCATTCAATCACCCATCTAACAACTGCTGGAGTACCTGCTCTAGGCTACAAGTCCTCCTACTGCTGATGAACTATACAGGTAAAAAGACATAAATCTCTACTCTCAGGGAGTTCCTAGTGTGTGGGGAAAGAGATCTGGAAATGACTTGTCCTGTCTGACTCTTTGCGACCCCATGGACTATAGCCCACCAGGCTCCTCCGCCCATGGGATTTTCCAGGCAAGAGTACTGGAGTGAGTTGCCATTTCCTTCTCCAAAGATGTATGGTGAAGTCGATCAGTCATGTCCGACTCTTTGCGACCCTATGGGCTGTAGCCTACTAGGCTCCTCCATCCATGGGATTCTCCAGGCAAGAGTACTGGAGTGAGTTGCCATTGCCTTCTCCAGGAGACCTTCCCAACCCAGAGATCGAACCTGGGTCTCCCACATTGCAGGCAGATGCTTTACCCTCTGAGCCACCAGAGAAGCCCTAAAAA
This sequence comes from Bos grunniens, assembly GCF_055505025.1. Classification (NCBI taxonomy): domain Eukaryota; kingdom Metazoa; phylum Chordata; class Mammalia; order Artiodactyla; family Bovidae; genus Bos; species Bos grunniens. The sequence goes on from NC_141174.1 coordinate 16,601,509, forward strand.
AGCTACAAGCTTCCCTTGTAGCTCAGTCAGTAAAGAATCTGCCTGCAGTGCAGGAGACCTGGGTTCAATCTCTGGGTTGGGAAGATCCCCTAGAGAAGGAAATGGCAACCCTCTCCAGCACTCTTGCCTGGAAAATCCCATGGACAGAGAAGCCTGTTAGGCTATGACTGAGGCTAAGCCTGGTAGGACATGACTGAGCGACTTCACTTTCTTTCTAATACTGCTTCACAGCAGACATACTGGGATGAGACCTGGAGGATCAGCAGGCATGTTGCCGGGTGACTTGACAGGGGAAGGGATGGTTAAACTTAAAGGAACAGGGAAGACTCTGAGGCACAGCTGGCTCTTCTGCTTAACCCTAAATGACGACTTTACATATACATTTGGGATCTGGAAACTGTAAGATGCACAGAAACATCAGGTCTCTTGTCTCACATGCCCAGCTCCAGTACACCCCAGACACACGTGCATCATACCATAGGTGATGACTAGCAGCACAAAGTTGAGGTTTTTGAAGAGTCGGATGATGGAACTTAAATACGAAGCATCAGCAGACGCCAAGGCATAGCTCAGGGACTGGGCCCTGCTTGGAGGATGTTTAGGCTTCTCTTTGAACACTGAAAGGAAACAAACAGAGGTCATTGCAAGTCCCCTGGTCCTACTCCTGCAGAGCTGACACACGGATAAGAGCTGACTCCCTCATCTGAGAAGGGGCTCAGACTCCAAAAGGAAATATTAACTCTTTGATTAAATCCTCTCGAGTCTCCTCTCTTGAAGCTGCATCTCACTGTCTGTGGCTGAGGGGCTGGTCCTTTGACTTCTTTTTCTTAATGACCTTTGGACAGCTGTGATCATTGGACTTTCTTCCAGGCAGTGCTCAAGGATAAAGGAGTCCTGTAATAAATGGCAAATACCAAATGGCAGAGCACTGAAGAATCCCATAGTAACCAGTGGACAGAAAGGAAGTGAGAGCTGAGGCTCTGGGATTCGTGGGCCCAGATGGGGACTCAGCCCCAGAGCTCCTCCCGGGGAAAAGGCTGGGCTGCCCATGAGAGCACAGAGCCTGGCACCAGCTGCCAATAAACACTCCCTGAGTGAGGGAAGGAGCTGCTCCTATTGCAGAGACCTCGAGTCCCTCCCTAGTTTCTCAGAGTGTGAATCGGACATCTGCCTCCTGGGAAACCAGAGGACTAACACGCGCTCCTGCAGGACTGGGGCTCTGATAGGAAGGACCTGGGAGGGACAGTGGGAAAACCATTCTCCGTACGTTCTAGTTTCAGTACAGCCGGTACAGTCCATTTCACTGCACTGACTGCTGTCCAGTTCTCTGGGGGCCAGATCAGTTTAACCAGCTGTCTGCCTAAATTGGTCCCCCAGCTGAAGCACCATCTTCACCCCCAGCCTCCATGAGAATGCTCCTGAAAGGTCAGGAGATGGTTTCCAGTTAGAGGAAGCTTTGGAAATGAGGTTTACTTTCTTGAACATCAAACGTCTTCCCGTTCCACCCAGATAAATCTCCAGTCCGGACTTCAGAGTCTTGCTTCTTCCTTTCCGGAAATAGTCCTGGCCAACTTCCCCCACCCGCTGGGAACCTCTCAATCATTGTCTGACCTGTTCACCTCCCCTTCTATCAGGGGAAAGAAATCAAGGCGAGAGACTTTTTTTTTTTAATCTTGGCAACAATAGCTGTTTGCTCAAGGATTGGGCAACCACAAACCACAATTTGGATAAGATTTTTCAGTTCCTTACTCAGTGAGCAGTGGTCAATGCTTGTTAGTATAATGTAAAGCAAAGAAAGGTCCCAACTCCAGGATCTCTGCAAAGGACCAGGCCCTCACCTGCTACCAACACAAGAATCTGGAGCTGAGCACATTACAATTCGAAACTTCAAGGCTGTCTGAGGATGTTCTTTCCTGTTCTCAACCACAGCTTCAAAGGGACACCTTTCTCACCTTTACAGGAACTCCAGGTTCTCCGTCCAGGAGATTCTGTGAACTCTGAAAAGCCCTTCCTCTGAGTGTGGACCCCAGGGAGGGAATGACACAGTGAGATCAGCTAGCGGAAGTCCATGATCATAATAATGTTTGACTCTGGAGGTGAGGCCGGCAGGCAGGAAGGAAATCTTTAACGTGTATGGTGGAGTTTCAAATATCAAATGAAAGCTGGTTAACCTTTAAAGAAACTGACTCACTGAAAATGAAAACTTCTTCTACACTCTTTATCACAGCCCATCTGATATTACTCAGATAATAAAAGATGATATAAATTATACTAACCAAACATCTCAATGATTAAATCTGTATACATGGAGTAACAGTAGTTCTCTGGGGCTGGAGTTTGGGATTAACTAATTCTAGGCTAAGTTAATGGTCATTGTTTTGTGTATGCTTTTTTGTATCTTCTAGATTTTTTCATAATGAGCATTATCCTATACACATTTTTTCAAAGTATTTAAAAAATGTGGGCCCCAGGCATTCTCGAGTGATTATATGAGAGCTTTAGTGTTTGTGGGTCAATCTTGTTTTGTTTCAGAAATGTAGATTATGGAGTCAGCAGTTTAGGCTAGAATTCAATCTCTGCCACTTACTATCTAATCTTGAACAATTTCCTTATCTCCTCTTAAGTCACGGTTTTCTCTTGGTTAAGAGACACTGATACTAGGACCGCCCCCCTCCCCGCCCCATAGGGGTCAATGAGAACAGGTGCACTCAGCACAGGGCCTGTGGTGTCACAAGTACTCAGCAGAGTTGCATCAAGGGGATCAAGGCTGCCCATTAATTCTCATAAGGTCATACGGAGGAACTGGTCATTAGAACTAATCTTGACTGAGCATCTAACAAAGCACACAGGACCAGTTACTATTGTATTGGCAGCAACTACTCTGGCTAAAACATTTGAAGACCATTGGAAGCTTGGCTTCCAGTTTCTATAGACATGTTTTATAAAATACATGATACCCAGAATGGTGTTCTAGGGCCATATTCACAAAGTCCTCACCCAGGTCAGCAGGACATCCTTGTCTCCCCGCCCCCCATGGGTCTATCAGTGACCTTACCTATGATGACAAGGATGAAAAGCAGAGTGGCCACACCTGCTATTATGTAGAACATGATGCTGATGTGGTAGGCAAGCTTGTCCTGGTCTTTGATGTTGGGTACCAAGACGGGAGGGACCAAGAACCCAATGGCAATTCCAAGCTATAGAAGACAGAGACAATCAATTATAGTATCAATAGCCAAGAGGCACACATTTAAGAGACTCCTAATAAGAAACAATCCTCAACTTCCAGTCCTTAAAACCCAGACAGGGGTTGTTTCCCACTCAAGACACCAGAGATCTTTCTTTTGATTGACAGCTCAACCCACACACCCTCTTGACCACCGTCACTATCAATGGTGGTTTAGTGTACAGTTTAGGACTGTAGCCTGCCAGGCTCCTCTGTCCATGAGATTCTCCAGGCAAGAATACTGGAGTGGGTTGCCTTTTCCTTCTCCAAGGGATCTTCCGACCCAGGAATCGATCCCAGGTCTCCTGCCTTGCAGGCAGATTCTTTACTGACTGAGCTACGAGGGAACCACTGAAAAAGATTGTAGTTGGGGTTCTCATTGCAGGCGATTTTTTTTTTTTTAACAACAAATTAATGAAGAACAGTTTTTATACTCCCATCTCTGTGGTAAAGTAAAACAACGCTAGTTTTGCTTTTGGTTCCAGTTAAATTCTTGATTTCACTGAATCTGTTAAACTGTAGCTGAGAGACCACCTGAGGGATAAATTCTATACACTATAACCCCAAGAACTTGCATCCAGTGAGAGACGGAAGCCAAACATTGTGACCACACTGACAAACGTAAATGTTTCAGTTCACTCTGTAACTTGTCATTTAGAAAGCATCTGTGGTGTGAATTCACAGAACTGCATAAATTTATATACACAGGACATAGGAACATGCAAACTGGCTATAAACACACACACACATACTCACATACCCCAACAAACTGAAACATCTCATATCAGCACTGCAGTTCTAACTTCAGGGACCTAACAGTTGAGTATTTCTGACAGCAGAAACACCGTGATTCAGGAGTGACCAGCTGAGATACAAGGCCCCAAACCCTTCTGCCACATGAAATACCAAGGTGGAAATTGGAACACAGCCTGAAAACTCATGCAAGATTCAAATTCTAGAATTGAGAGACGCTAACTCTTTTGTGTTAAGGTACCACTTCTCCTTTATTGAATTTGAAAGCAACTGCAGGGAGAGAAGCAATTTGCTTTCAGGCCGATTATAACATCATTAACTGCCAATGCACTCATCGTCCCAGTCGGTTTTCTAGCCTGTCAGTTATAGCCACTCAAGGTACTCACTAGTGATTCTTAGCTCTGAAATAGTCTCAAAACTCATCATCAACAGGTTCAGAGCAGCATTCTTCCAGTGCGTACTGTATACAATCAACAAGTCAAACTGATCTTCTAAGCACCTGCTTTTTGAAATGTATTCTGCTAGATTTCTGAGGGAGTACAGAGATGTATATGGCAGAGTACTGCTTCAAGGAGCTTTATAATCTAGTGGGGGCAGGGAGAATTAAAAGAAAGATACAAAAGGTAACACAAATGGAGATACTTGTGGGTTGAAATGATTGAACAATAGTTCCAGAGTTCCTTTATCATCCTCTGTTATACACCCATTATTAGAGGACTAAATAGAGGTTTAGTGACTTGTTCAGGGTCACACAGAGTTGAGAAACCAGACCTCCTGGCATCTCGAAGACGTGCCTCCTTCATGGGGCCTAGATTGCCCTTCAGGGCTAAAGTCATGAGAAAAGTCCAAGCGAGCAGGCTCCTCCATGAGAAGGTATTTCGTGTCCTTAGAGCTTTATCTGATCCTCACTTACATTAATCTATCAGAGTTGAGTCCCGCTTCTTAACTGCTGGTCTCCAAGATGTTGAGGGTAAAAACCAGCCAAAGATAGAGGGGCAAATGTAGCTTTCACAGCTGGGAAGCTGGGCCACTGCACGCCCTCTCTGGTTTCCTAAGCGCTTTGAAGTTGCAGATCTAGCGTCAAACAGGATGCCAGAGGGTCCCTTTGGCAAGAATGAGGGAAGATATGGGACTTCACTCAAGGTCCTGGGATTCTCTCATTCTCAAAAGGACCTTGATGGAGGGGGACCTAATGCCCAGTGATGTTCTGCCTCGAGAGGGAGGTCCTCCCAGCTGGGTCCACGCTGCACACCTGAGCCCTCAGAGGCCCCCCTCCATCCTCTGTCCACACTCCGTCCACACTCTAAGCCTGAATGAGTACTTTTGCAGCCTCAGAATGGGGCAATCAGCTTAAGGGCCTGAGGCAGCCCTGGCCAGGTGGCAAGGCTGTCCCACAGGGACCTTTCTCCAGGAGGATGCCAGCTTTGGCAGTACTTTCATACCCAGTGTGAACATTCAAACACAGGGATCGCACTGCCAGCTGCTGCCTCTTCTGTTTTCCAGAGCATATATTTCTCCTGCTTCTTGAAAGCCATGCTCAGTGAGTGTGCAGAGCCCTATACCCAGCTCCTAGATCCCGAGTCTGTGCCTTAGCAGGAACTCAGCCATGTTTCTGGCTGGGTGGATGGACAGATGGATATTGGTAGAAGGTCTTATCTACACAAAGCTGGTAGAATCACACAGGTCTGCCCACTAATGACCATGTTCTTTCTACAAACCATGCTGTATTTCCAGTCGTAAGGGAAGAAAATCAGTGTGGGGCTGTGGGTGGGAAGAGGGTAGGATCCTGACTAGCTTTTGAGCATCTGCTAGGCACTGGGCATGTAATACAGCTTATCTTTTTCACTTAGTCCATGAACTCTTACAACAAAGACAAAAATGAGAAAAACTGGTCAGTACGCAGCCAGCATCACACTGGCGGTAGCATAAGAGTTGGGTTCCCAAACCAGTTCTGTCTGACTCTGGGCCCCAGCTCACCTCCTGCCTCCCAGGAAATGGTGCTGGTGTGACATCAGTCAACCTAGAAGCCTATATTTTCACTCCTTTGAGTTCTGTCACACACTTGAGAGGACACCCACCAGGGTGAAAACCAGAGACCTGCAGCCCAAGTGAGGCCAAGAAAAATGTGAAGAATTGAGAGAATGCTGCTCCCAAGGGTAGGATCCTCATCTTTTCCATGCTCACAAAAAAAGCAAGGACCCACACCATGAATGTAAAGGATTAAAAAATCACTGCTTAAAAAAAAAAAAAAAAATCACTGCTAACTGGTTCTGGCTTGCCCTTTGCCCCAGCATTTGTTCTAGTTTTATCCTCCTCAAATAGTCATGGGCAAAGTACACAACTCACAGACAAACCCAGTCACAGTCTCCAGCCTTCAGAGCCTAGGAGCCTAATTACGATGGTGCACTTTGCCCCAGAAGAAGACGTTTAATCCAAACGGGGTGAATGAAGGATGGAGATGCAGACTGGGAAGACACTCTATTTTTATCTTTGATTTGATTTCACCCTTTCTGCAAACGCAAGGATGACATCTAAACCCTGTTGCAAGAGCTGCGATCATGAGCACTCGCAGAGCAAATGTCCCAGTTAAAAACACGCCTATGCAGCCTGAGGGCTTCGGGTGACAGGAGGAAGCCATACTTGCGTCATGCATCACTTGTCATTCTTGCTCACGAACTTGGCAGAGCAAAAATTAACCCAGAAACCACGAGGCTGCATCTGGGGTAAGACGTCCACACTTAACCACTACACAGCACATCACAACATGTGTTTTATTTGCTCTGAGACCCACAGAACCACTGTCCCCATCACCATCCACATGGGGCACCCAGAAAAGCCCCAAGTCAGACAGAATCAGAACCCAGGCACAAAGCTGCTCCCCAAAGCTGCCTGGTCATGAACATGCCCAGACCATCCAGGGTCTCCCCAAAGCTGCCTGATTATGAACACGCCCAGACTATCTAAGGAAGACCCTGGGGCTTTCGCAAAAGGCAGGGAGCTCTGTGTCAACATCATGGTGAGGGCTCAGTCCTACCGGAACCGGGACAGACCACTGGTCCCCATCTGAGCCCTCTGCCAGGGTCGCAGGCACCTCATCCTCCAGACCCAGGTATTGGCCAGGAGGTTGCTGCTCCTCTTGATAGGAAGCAACCATATCAGCAAGCAGGTTCTCACCCACCGAATCTCATTCCTCCTCGGCCCTTTCCTCCCCCAGGCAGACCGGCTGATCAGAGAAAGCCAGGCCCACAGCCCCACGGCTAGGCCCCCACTGCCTCACTCCTCCCCTTTGGCCATAGTCACCAGATCAGGATAACATATCTCTTGGATTTCAGGGCTCCCAAGAGCTAGCTCCCTGGGACCAAGGATCAGAAATGTCCCCTTAGTGAGTCAGCAGTTTCCCTGCAGCAGAAGCCCCGGGCTTGAAGGCTCCCTTCCAACTTGGTCTCCTTATGTCTTCACTGGGAATCACCTTGCTCCTCAAGGAGCTCACACCCATGAGGTTCATTTTAAGAGTGAACATTGTTCATTTCAAAGCAAACCTCTCCCCCTTCCTCCTTTGTACCCCAGTGTCCCTCTGACTTGTCATCACTCTATACAGTAGTTAAGGGCTTAGGCTCCACAGTCAGAAAGGTCTGAGTTCACAGGCCAGCTGCCAGTCACTAGAAGGCTGACGTTGACATGTTATTTCCCTTCATTTTGCCTGTTTCCTAGCCCACAGGAAGTACTGTACTGCCGCTCAGGGGGTTGCTCTGAGGACTAGTGGGCCCATCAGAATGGACTTCACAGCAGGATGCTCTATGTCAGGAGGGTTCACTCCCTTCCCACCCGCCACGCCCTCCCACAGCATGGGCGACAACCCTGGGAGGACAGGCCACCTGGACAAACAAGACGTGCTCGTTTGACCGATGCATCCGCTCAGCCACCTACCCTGGTTCTCCTCCTCATCCTTCTCTGCTCCTTTTCTCCATGGAATTTTCTGGGCAAGAATACTGGAATGGGCTGCCATTTCCTTCTCCAGGGAATGTTCCTCACCCAAGGATTGAACCCGGGCCTCCCACACTGCAGGCAGATTCTTTACCATCTGAGCCACCAGGGAAGCACCAAAAGGTGCTACAAAAAGCAGTATGTCAACTTTCCATCCCATACACACAAACCCACCCACTCCTGGTCTCACGTCTGGACTCTGGTCCCTCAGACGTGGACAGCAGGGCCACCCGCAGGGAGGCTGCCACCACACCCTGTGGACAAAACCAGAAGTGACTTCAGCACTCAAGGTCCATCCCTACACACTGCTGTGTGCATTTGAACACCACAAAGCGGTGCTGCGGAGGCAAGTGGGCACCTCAACACAAAATTCCGCACCTATTACGCCGCTCTCCCCGCTTGGCCAGGGCCACTCAGACCACTGCTTACACCTCAGTGAACACGCCACACCTCAGTGATCAAGGCATAACTAATCTGGGCAAAACGACGCACAGAAAAGCCTCTGGGCCCCCAGGGCGGCGTGGCACGCCGCAGGAAAGCCCAGGCTCAGAGGGCGGTCCTGGGACTGAGTCTTGGATGCCCCAGAAAGGAGCGAGGCAGCTGCTGGGCACAGCAACACTGAACTCGATCAACGGTTTACTCATGAGGACGGGCCACCCAGGACCACCTGGCAGCTCCTAGGAACACATCACAGTCAGCAATAATGTGCAGGCAGAGCCTGCTCACATGACTGTATTTGTTAAATTCCCAAATCCAAGCCCCTGGCTTCTTCTGAAAAAGCCAACTCAGGATTAAGGATGGAGCAGACCTTCAGGAACAAAAACAATCGCTGATTTGGGGACAAATCGCCCATGAAAGAGGTTTTTGGATTTAAAATGCTAAGCTTAGGTCCCTAAGAACTTGAGAAGCGGTGTCACAGCTGGTCAGACTCTAGACTCCCTTAGGATCCCCTCCCCTAATCACAGGGTTTGTCCTCAAATCTGTGATTGCGCTGGTGGCTTACATAACCTCGACACTCTTGGATTTCCTCAGTCCTTCAGGTGGCGCTAGTGATAAAGAACCCGCGTGCCAATGCAGGACACGAAAGAGATATGGGTTTGATATCTGGGTCAGGAAGATCCGCTGGAGGAGGGCACAGTAACCTACTCCAGTATTCTAGTCTGGAGAATCCCATGGACAGAGGAGCCTAGCAGGCCAAGAGTCAGACACGACTGAAGCAACTTAGCAGGCGCTTGAGGAAAGAGGTGAGGTGGAGGCAGGAGGAGCACCAGGGACATCGGGACGGCCTGTAAGACTTGCCTCCCAGGGAAGGTCAGAAGCTCCATCAAGGCTGACTCACTGTGCTCGCACGCCACAGCTGCCGGCCTGCTGCTGCTGGTGCTGCTAAGTCGCTTCAGTCGTGCCCGACTCTGTGTGACCCCAGAGACGGCAGCCCACCAGGCTCTGCTTCTAAATGCTGTACCTACGTGCACACACACCCTCCTTTAATCCCGATTTTTTGTTGTTGTTTTGCTTTCTATGCTGTTTTGGCGGTGCTGGGTTTTCACTGTGGTGTGTAGGCTTGGTTGCCCCATGGCATGTGGGATCCTAGTTCCCTGACCAGGGGTCGAACGTGTTCCTTGCATTGGAAGGCGGATTCTTAACCACTCGACCACCAAGGAAGTCCCCAAATCTCTATTTTAAAATTGAGAAAACTAGTCATTTAAGTAGCTTGTCCAAGGTCACAGAACAGCAAGTGTTCTATGCTAGGCTTCAAGTTCAGGCCATGGGTACTAGAGTCCATAGCCTTAACCATTTGGCTGAACATTCCAGTCCTAGCTGTTATTCAAAGCAGAAGGAAGGACATGAATACATAATGAGCACCCACTGTGTGCTAGGCAGTTGCTAAATGATTTTTCATGCTATTTCATTAAATTCCTCACAACAACTCCATGAAGTCGTCAAGATTATATCTGGTTTGGTTTTTACAGAAGAGAAAACTATAACTTTGCCCAAGGTCACCCAGCTTCTAATGGCAGAACTGAGACGCGAGCCCATGGCAATCGGATTCCAAGCCCCTTGACAAACTGGGCATATTTCATGGAAGTAACTGCCTCAGAGACCTGATAACATCTCCAGGCTTACAGGTGCAATGCTATCATTCAAGCGCCTCCCACGAGTCTAGCTACTGGAGTAAGCAATCAGCAGATGTGGTTCCAGCTATAGTCTGACTGATGACCACTTAGTCAACCCCTATGGGTTTTCCTGTTCTTACATGCTTGACTTCTGATTGTCTTCCATGTAGGCTATTTGTCATCTCTCCAGCTAGATTTTAGGAGAGGGACATTGATAAATCTTACCTTGTGTGACCCCTCCCCATGCCACACCAGTACTCTGCCAAGAACAGAGATGAGGCTCAGGAAATACCTTCTGAACAGAGAAGACTTTTAGAACTCCACAGCTCAAACCTAAATCAAGTATTGCCAGTCTCTGCTACAGCAAAGAAGCTGGGCAGAGTAGCAATTTGCTGAACTGCAAGAGTTGACCACCAAAAGAAAGCAGATGCAAGGTGGAATAACGCAGGGAAGACCCCCAATTTGGAGCTCCCCAAAATCAGACACGGGGGTCACTGGAATGTAGGCTGATCAACCACCCACCCTCAAACCTACACTTAAGATTTACTGAACACCCACTGATAGGAAGCTCCACACTAAAAGGTAGGGGAGGAGATAAATGCAAGACGAAGGGCATTACCAAGCTTCCAAGCAGCCAACACGCCTTGAACTTGACCTACAGCCTTGGGGATGGGTTTCCTCCTCATTATTGAGAGGGTGCAGATAGCAGAGGTACCCTGGGCTCTAAACAGAGAAGGTGCTAAGTTTAGGGAAGGGGCCTGAGTTCTACTGGGAAATTTTGATTAATTTTTTTGACAAAGGGCTTTTTTTTTCTTTTAGTTCAGCTTCATATTTGTGCTGCTTTCAGTCATCACCTCAGGAGGCTCCTGATGCACACATGCCTCCTGTTAAGGGTAGCTGTTGCTCCTGAAATTGTGCTTGTGGTGACATCAGCAAAGGCTCAGTCCTGGTCTAGGTGAGAGCAGCCTTTACCCCCCTTTCCAGCCTCTGCTCCCCTTTCCCCAAGTGCCCGACTCATGGCCAAAGGTCCCTCGCATGACAGAGCAGACAGCCAGTGGCCACAGGCTCCTAGAACTTCCCCAGTGATTCAGTCGGGGAAGAGGAAAGAAAAGGGACATCTTTCTAACCACCAGGCCAGGAAAGGGGCGGATGCAGACCTCACTTTCTCCAACTCTTGGAAAAAATAAAAAGCTCCATTGAGATGGAGCTTTGGCACTTCCACCAACCCCCAATCAGACGCCAGCCCACGGCAGCCAACAGTTGAACTCACACATCTCGGGTACTGTTCCCATGCTCAACCTCACCACTCCCTGCCTGGTGACAGATGGTGAAATAGCCCAAAGCAGAAGAACTGTTTCCTTTGTCTGATATGTCACATGCTGTCATTCCTGAAAGCAGTTCATGTGACCATGAGTGCACGCTTAGTCGCCAGTCGTGTCTGACTCTGTGACCCCATTAGCCCGCCAGGCTCCTCTGTCTATGGAATTCTCCTGGCAAGAATACTGGAGTGGGTTGCCATGCCCTCCTCCAGGGGATCTTCCCAACCCAGGGATTGAACCCTGCATTGCAGACAGATTCTTTACCAGCTGAGCTATCAGGAAGCCCCTTATGTGACCATATACACTTCTAATACTCCCAAGTTTTCATCTGAGTCTGATTGGGCTTTCTTGGTTGAAAGACCCCCACTTCTGACTTTCAGAGGTGAAACTCAGACCAGAGGGCTTACTCACAGGCAGGCCCTGGAAGAGTGGTTTCTTAACAGGCTGCCACGAGCCAGACCCAGCTCCTCCCACTTCAGGGTGAGCCTCCAAAAAGAGACAGGCGGGGCCTTAGGTAGTTTTTCCCTAAGATGCCAACTTCATAAGGTAACTAGCCCTGCCTCATGGTCCCAGAGAGATCTGGAAAGGAAAAAAAATATAAACCTTGCACCAGAAAAACTTTTAATTAGCCATATCTACCACCATCCCCGGAGAGTAATACCATGAACTCTGGCCTGGGATTTAGAGAGTTACCCAGGACCTACTTACCTGAGGTCAGCTCCCCTCCTACCTGGCCCGACACTTCCACCACTAGTCACTCCATCAGCCTTAGAGTCTAATCCCTCTTCTCTAAGATGTGAATTCAGGAACTTTTCTTTTCTATTGCTAAAGTCCATGGGGTCTCAAAGAGTCGGACACGACTGAGTGACCAAACAACTCTTTCCTAAGAGCTCAGAATGTGGGTTGGCACAGAGTAGATATTCAAGAAATATTTGTTCAGTCAGTAAATAATGGCTGTGGTGCATTGTCTCAAAGAAACCATAGCTCCCAAGAACTGACATAAAGGTCAGAGTGCTTGGCCCTATAAATGGAGAGTATAGCCCTTAATGGGTTTACACTAGTGGTAAGGAAGCCGCCTGCTAATGCAGGAGATGTAAAAGATGTGGGTTCGATCCCTGGGTCAGGAAGATCCCCTGGAGGAAGGCATGGTAGTTCACTCCAGTGTTCTTGCCTGGAAATCCCATAGACAGAGGAGCCTGGTGGGCTACGATCCATAGGGTTGCAAAGAGTCAGACTCCATGGAAGGGACTTAGCACATATACACATAGGCCTTAACGGCTTCCCAGGTGGCTCAGGGGCAAAGAAGCCACCTGCCAAGCTGGATCCAATCCCTGGGTTGGGAAGACTTCCTGGAGAAGGAAACGGCAACCCGTTCTAGTATTCCTGCTTGGGAAATTCCATGGATGGAGGTGCCTGGCACGCTACAGTCCATAGGGTCACAAAGAGTCAGACATAACGACAAACCAACCAGCCATCGAAACCCTTAATCCAAGGTTCTACCACATGAGATAGACAGCCAAGGGGGTTAGAGCCTTCATTTACTGCTCTCATTTGTCACATTACGAGTGGTCTGTCAACTGGGGAAACACCCAGAGGCTGGCTGGAATGGTTGCAATCCAGTATCAATAGAATTCAAAGAGAAACACAGACTGATGGCCAGGGGCCTGTGTCGGGTACTTGCAAGGGACAGAGATCCGGCCCGCAGTGGGGACACCCTGGTAAAGGATGCGGATTTTTGTGGAGCAGCATGAGAATACAAGGCAAGCACTCCTGGGGCAGATAATGGGGTCCTCTCTTCCCCAAGGAGAGACAGAAGAACTCTGGAGAGAGAGGTCAGTGATCACACTCACGTGGATGGTCTGAGCCCCGCCAGCCCTGCTTGTCACCGTGGGTCAGCATCACCCTTAGGTGGTTGGGGGTGCTGGTTTAGTAGCTCAGTCATGTCCGACTCTTTGCGACCCCATGGACTGTAGTCCACCAGGCTGCTCTGTCCATGGGATTTCCAGGGCAAGAATACCAGAGTAGGTTGCCATTTTCTTTTCCAGGGGATCCTCCTGACCCAGGGATCAAACTCGGGTCTCCTGCATTGCAGGCAGATTCTTTACCGACTGAGCCACCAGGAAAGCCCAACTGTAAGGGGCCTGGGAGAAAATGTGGTAACACCAGGGCCACTAGGCCCTGAGGAAAGACTTCTTACTCCTGGGACCCATCTCCTGACAGTGAGGACTAAGTCAGTTCTGTGTTCTGACACCAAGGCTACTGCCTACATTGAAGACAGGAGCCATCCAGGGCATACAGAGATTGAAAAGCTGCTTTGTGCCATCCCCTTGCAAAAGGCCCTTCTTGGAATCAAAAAGGAGTTAGAATGGTCCATAGGACCTCAGGAGCTGCATCATGGCTCAAGTCAAAAAGATCAAATCAGCAGGGATGCTCTGGAACCCAGCAGCTCTGGGAGAGGCCCCAACAACCAGAACAACTAGAACTTTTTCTAAAATCAGCAACTGATTCTAAAATTAAGAATGGTGAGCCCTGTAAACCAAGGGTGTGGCCCCTAATCCAAGGTGGCTCTTTACCAGGTGGCCAGGACCTGATCTATATACAGGAAGCCTTTTACTTTCTGAGTGTCATGGGCAAGTCTACAGATACTTTTTTCAGGGCACGTAAGGGGCTTCCCTGATAGCTCAGTTGGTAAAGAATCCACCTACAATACAGGGGATGCCGGTTCAATCCCTGGGTCAGGAACAATCCCTGGAGAAGGAGTAGGCTACCCACTCCAGTATTCCTGGGCTTCCCTTGTGGCTCCATTGGTAAAGAATCCGCCTACAATGTGGGAGACCTGGTTTTGATCCCTAGGTTGGGAAGATCCCCTCAAGAAGGGAAAGGCTACCCCCTCCAGTATTCTGGCCTGGAGAATTCCATGGACTGTATAAGTCCTGGGATCACAAAGAGTTGGGCACGACTGAGCGACTATCATTTTCACTTTCAAAAGCCCTTTTGCACAGAATTTCAGTTTTCAAGGCACCTGCACATCCAGCTTGCAAACAGCATCAAAACCATCCAGTGAGGTGAACAGCAGGAAGCCCATGGCACAGATGAGACACAGAGCCCTGGGAGGGCCCGTCCTTCTCTCCATTTCATAACTGAGTTGGCTCAACTCGCTAAAGTCACAGAGCTGATCGGTAGTAAGGTAACATCAGGACTTCTGTGGGTCCACTCCCAGCCCTGCTCTCTTCCCACAGAGCCTCACTGAGCCAGGCTTCAAGCAGCCCAGGAACACGTGGTCTGAGACCCAAGATGAGCCAGGGACCAATGGGGTCCTTTGCAATGGGGTTTGCTACATAACTAAGGAATGTGTTTGGGTCATTATAGAATGGCTAACAATTACTCTGGACCTATTATCAAAAGTTCCTTCTAGGGGCGTCCCTGGTGGTCCAGTGGCTAAGAGCCCATGTTCTCAATGTAGGGGGGCCTGGGTTCGATCCCTGGTCAGGGAACTAGATCCCACATGCCCCAACTAAGACCCGAAACAGCCAAGTAAATAAATAATTTTCTTCTTAAAGTTCTTTCTGGACAGTGAGTCAGAGGCAGTACAGTAACTGGAGAAAATGTCAATATCTCTGGGTGTCTCTCAACAAAATTACAGTGGTGGTCTGATCCCTGCAAACACAACTTCCTTCCCTCACAGTAGCCTTGAGAGAACCAAACATTTCCAAGGAGGACTGTCATTATCGTTGTATAGTTGCTGCCTCTTTTGCGATCCCATAGACTGTAACCCGCCAGGCCCCTCTGTCCCTGGAATTCTCTGGGCAAGAATACTGGAATGGGTTGCCATTCCCTGCTCCAGGGGATCTTCCTGACCCAGGGATCAAACCTGCATCTCCTGCTTGGCAAGCAGATTCTTTACCACTGAGACACCAGGGAAGCCCTAGGACTGTCTTTACTCCACAAATAAAGCAAGGCATTATCGAGATGCCTGTCCCAAGGCTAGAGGCTGAGAATGTCTCTTGGCAGCCAGGTCTTCCCAGGTCTCACCCCTCAAGTCAGCCAGTCTCAAAGGAGGAGGAGCTTCCCCACCTGCCACTCTTCCCAGGACCAGCTTCCAAGGCTGCTGAGGAAGCAGGTGGAGGGGATTTTCTCAGGAGGCCCACTGACACATAAAAAGTGGAAAAGATTAGTAGGAGTTCTGGGCCAAGCTGCATTTTTCCTCCACCCACCACTCCCATGCTCCTGAGGCCCTGGGTGACATGTCATTCCATGGCAAATATATGCTCTGGAATCTCCCTTCAGCAATGAGAAGATAATGCCCCAAAGATAAAGGGTAAAACCAGAACAGCAGTCGTCCATCTTTCCATCAGCACTTTCTTAGTCCCCACCATGTGCCCACCAGGGCCTCTTCTGGCCTGTTTTCTATAAACAAGGTCTTATGGGGGGTGACCTATTTCTAGAAGGGTGGCGATGCCAGCACCAACCTAACGCATCGGTGGAGGGAGTGGACAGGCAGGTCTGCTTAAGTTCCTTCCTGACCTATGGTGTCAGGGAGGAGGGTCAGTGAGTGGTGTTCCTGGGACAGCAGCTGAGGTGAAAGAAAGGCCTAGATCCAGAGGCACCTGAAGGAGTGCTTCGAACCTGAGTCTGGTGGGAGGGAGAAGACGGATGTGCACTCAGTGAATGTCTATGGAGGCTCCTCCGGGCTCAGGAGCTTTCACACATCGTTTAACATGGATGTCCACCTGTGAGGCTGGCTTCCTTGTTACAGATAAGGAAGCTGATGCCCCAAGAGGGCAGGTGTCCAACAGGAGGCCCCAAAGACGGGGGCTGGCAGAGCCGGGTCAGGGTCCCACGGCTCCCGTACCAGGACTTCTCAAATTTCAGTATCACAGTTCCTGGTGGAGAATCAAAACCACAGATTCTAAAGTCCCACCCTGGAGAGGGTAATTCCTTGGATCTGGCCCCCTAGGACTGGCAATCTGCATATCTAACAACAACACTCCCCCTTTCCCCATCCCCCGCCCAGGTGGTGCTGAAGCTGGAGATTCCTGGAGCTCACTTAGAAACAATGGCCCTTCACTGCCCCGAGGACTCCCCAGGTGGTGCTAGTGGTAAAGAACCTGCCTGCCAATACAGGAGACATAGGAGATGAGGGTTCGATCCTTGGGTCAGGAAGATCTCCTGGAGAAGGGCATGGCAACCCGCTCCTGTATTCTTGCCTGGGAAATCCCATGGACAGAGG
Organism: Bos grunniens; assembly: GCF_055505025.1. Classification (NCBI taxonomy): domain Eukaryota; kingdom Metazoa; phylum Chordata; class Mammalia; order Artiodactyla; family Bovidae; genus Bos; species Bos grunniens. The sequence goes on from NC_141174.1 coordinate 16,618,135, forward strand.
AGCTTGATGGGCTACGGCCCATAGGGTTGCAGAGTCGGACATGACTGAAGTGACTTAGCATCCCCCAAGGACAGAAATCAAGAGCTAATTCTCAGCTGCTGTCTCCCTTGGAGTCCCAGGAAGGGGTGGTTGGTGGGACCCCAGCGTGCTCCTGCCTAGCTCCTTGACAGAGAAGAAACGGGCCTCTGAGTTCATTGAGGGGCTCCACAAACAGGAAGCCCAGGTCAAAGGTCTGAGGAGGCGAGGACTGCTCAAGGGGAGCCACCACCCCAAACAGCTGGTTGCAATGGACCCTGCTTTAAGGCCACAACTCATGGCACCCCACTTCCTACATTTCTGAGTTGGTGGGCACAGCAAATGGCCCTGAGCAGAGACAGCTGCGTCCAGAGCCAGCTGGGCAGCCGCAGCCATGCCAACACAGCAACGTAGGGGTAGAGATCAGGAATGTCCAGGGGAGAGGAAGAGGAAGAAAAATAACCCCCAACCTTGCTCCAGCTCCTGTCCTTCCTGGAGTCAGCAGAGTTGTCCCATCAAGACTGATCTGGTACCAAAAGGGGTTTGTGTTCATCTCCTCTCTAAAGAAAGAGTCGGACAGGAGCCACAGCAAATACCACTCCACTCGTGGTTCGGGGACACTCTTGTCTAATCCCGAGAAGTTGATGAGCAAGGGAAAGCCAGCCCTACCTCCCAATACCCTCCTCTCTGTCCTCAGGCTGGGGCAAGGCCTCATCTCCAACCGTGTGGGGCTCAGAGGCCAAGCTACAGATTTCACCAGCAGAGAAAAGGAGAGATGCTTGCAAAAGGGGGAAGAGGCAGAGGAGTCCGGATGGGCCTCCAGAACCTGCAGGATACCTCCCACCCCTGAATAACTCAGCAAAGACAAAGGCCCATAGTCCTGAAGAACCAAGAGAAGGGAGATGCTCCCTTGGGTTAAGTTTGGGATGGTGCTAGACAGAAGTCAAGAGATAGAGAAGAAAGAAAGAAGAGCAAACCCCACTTGCACCCTAACCCTGTAGCTCTTTATCATCTCTGATAGTGTTAGCCACCGAGTTGTGTCCGACTCTTGGCAACCCCCTGGACTGTATAACCCACCAGGCTCCTCTCTCCGTGGAATTCTCCAGGCAAGAATACTGGAGTGGGTTTTCATTTCCTTCTCCAGGTGCGTCTTCCCAACCCAGAGATTGAACCCGGGTCTCCTGCTTTGCAGGCAGATACTGTCTGAGCCACTGGGGAAAAAGCCCTGATAGGGATCTCTGATAGGGATCCAACCAATTCACACAGGGCCCTTTGATGTCGGGGGCGGGGTGGGGGGGTGGGGGGATGGGGGGAGGTGAAGGCAAGGGAAGGACATCCTGTTAACAGCTTTGTTGGATAAACATCAAGAATCAGGCAGTGAAAAAGGGCTGTGTCCACCTGATAAGCCTGGGCGCCATCCCTCCTTCAGTAGGGTCTTAGGTTTGTAAGCCTGAGGTCTGATGTGTAGAGCTGGCCCAGTACCTGTATCATCCCCGAGACCCTAAAATCTTCAACACAGATGCCAGGTTCCATCAACCAGCACCAGACAGCTTTTAGTCTGAGTAGTTCTCAAGAGGAACAAGTCCCCATCAGGATACTGCCTGGAAACTTCTAGAAAGGCCCGCTCTTCCCTGTTGACCCAATTCCCGGTCACTTCATTCATGGAGAATTGGCTCATAACCATCACCCCCTTGGGGATGCTGTCCGGCTGGGTCCCCCGACATTCACTCTGGAGCATGTCCTCCCACAGAGTGAGCCCTAAATGTCCTGTGCACACGGACCCTTAAGCCTGCCACACAGTGCTATAATGAGCATTTCGTGTTGGTCTCTTTCCAGATCAGCAGCCAATTATCCGTGTTGAGGATACAGTAGTGACAGCACCTGTTCTTCATTCAGCAGATAAACTCTGCTCACTAGATGCACTCATTCCTCCCCTCAGCCGCCTTTTGCAGTTGCTGTTCAGCTGCCCAGTCCTGTCTGCCCAGTCCTGTCTTTGTGACCCCACGAACTACAGCACTCCAGGCCTCCCCTGTTCCTACCACCTCCCCAAGTTTTCCCAAGTTCATGTCCATTAGCTAATATTATCTCCTGTGGGCTCCCAGATGGCTCAGATGGTAAAGAGCCTGCCTGCAATGTAGGAGACCTGGGTTCGACCCCTGGGTCAGGGAGATCCCCAGAGAAGAGAATGGCAACCCACTCCTGTATTCTTGCCTGGAGAATTCCATGGACAGAGCTTGGTGGGCTACAGTCCATGGAGTAACAAAGAGTCGGATACAACTGAGTAACTAATGCTTTCTTTCAATATTATCTCCATCTTACAAAAGAAGATGCCAAAAGTTAGAAAAGTTAAGGCCTTGTCCAAGAGTACACAGCAGGGCTAAAGATGGTGTTCTAACCATCGTGGGCCCAGCAGAGTTCAAGGTGCCCTGTAAGGACTGAATAGATTTTTCCACTGAAGGAGTAAGATTGAGTCATGTCAGGAAGACAATCCAGGCATGAGAGTCCCTTTCAAGAACCACCTGAGCTCTCAGCTACCTGAGTGGTCACCTTACTTCCCCTTAGGAAAGGAATACTTGTTTACTAATAAGTCTGACCATTCGTAAGTGCCTGTTATGCCCAGAGGCCTGAGACATGGGAGAGATGTACTAGTCAAGGTTCCAGTCCTTTGGCAAGTTTCCCATTTAGAGGAGGTGGGGGAACAGGGGAAGAGGACAGGAGAAAAGTTAAGGAAACAGGGAAACACGAACCATGGGAAAACAAAGGCCGGTATCCATGGAAACTCAGCAGTTACACAGAAGGGCAAGGACCACCTTCTGCCGGCACAGAGACTGACGAGGTGACGGCAGGGTGAGCAGGTATCAGGAACTCAACCACAAGAAACACCTCCCAAGTAGTGTGTATCTTGTTTCTTTGGTAGTAGAATACACACACACACACACACACACACACATATGGCCTAACCTTTACTATTTTCATTGTTTCTAACTGTACAGTTCAGTGGCATTAAGTGCATTCATATTACTGTGCAACCATCGCCTCCATCCATCGCCAATACTTTTCAGCTTTCCAAACTGAATCTCTGTATCCATTAAACACGAGCTCCTGCCACCCTCCTGCCCCAGCCCCTCAAAACCACCATTCTACATTTTGCCTCTATGAATTTGATTACTCGCAGTACCTGTGGTATAATAAAAATTTATTTAGTCTTTACTCTGGTTCCTGGTACAGAGCTCTAAACCCTGGGCTTTTCTGAGTGATAGGAGTATCCTTTGTGATTCATAAGGATCCTGTTTCCATCACACCAGAACTTATCCCATGAGGTGACTCAGACTGGGGCCCCGCTAGAGCCCTGGGATGGAGCTGGTCTCCAGAAGCTCAAGTGATTAGAGTTTGGGAACTTTCAGCAAACCCCCAGAGAAGGCAATGGCAGCCCACTCCAGTACCCTTGCCTGGGAAATCCCATGGATGGAGGAACCTGGTAGGCTGTAGTCCACGACTGAGCGACTTCACTTTCACTTTTCACTTTCCTCGCTGGAGAAGGAAATGACAAACCACTCCAGTATTCTTGCCTGGAGAATCCCAGGGAAGGGGGAGCCTGGTGAGCCCCCGTCTATGGGGTCACACAGAGTCGGGCACGACTGATGTGACTTAGCAGTGGTAGCAGCAGCAGCAGCGAACCCCCCTCCCCCTCCTTGAGAATAGGAGGGCAGCTGGGAATTGAGCTCTACAAAAACTCTTGAACCAGGAAAGTTCCGTGAGGCTGGTAAACACGTGACATCAAAGTGCTAAGAGGGCGGCACCCCACAGAGGCTCTGAAATCTCCTCCACTTGGCTTTTCCTGACTTGTACCCTTTATAATAAACCGGGAAAAACAGTTAAGTCAACTGTTTATCTGAGTTCCCTGAACCATTCTAGCAAATTACAGATCCTGAGCAAGGTTCATAGCAACCCCACCTTATAGCTAGTCAGTCAGAAATATAGGAGGTCCCTAGGACTTGCAACGGAGAAAGCAATGGCACCCCACTCCAGTACTCTTGCCTGGAAAATCCCATGGACGGAGGAGCCTGGTGGGCTGCAGTCCATGGGGTCGCTAAGAGTCGTACACGACTGAGCGACTTCACTTTCACTTTTCACTTTCGTGCATTGGAGAAGGAAATGGCAACCCACTCCAGTGTTCTTGCCTGGAGAATCCCAGGGACGGGGGAGCCTGGTGGGCTGCCATCTATGGGGTCGCACAGAGTCGGACACGACTGAAGTGACTTAGCAGCAGCAGCAGCAGGACTTGCAAATGGAGACAGTCTTGTGGGTCCAAGCCCTTGACTTCTGGGGTCTGCACTATCTCCAAGTAGTTAGTGTCCGAGTTGAACTGAATTGCGGAACACCCAGTTGGTATCACAGAAAGTCAGAATTGGTTGGTGTCAGAAAAAAAGACAGCTCAATAGGTCACATGAGTAGAATTCCAGAATATCTATTTTTGTGACTACCATATTCAACTCAGCCACAGTGTCTTTAAGGTCCATCCATGTGTAGCATGTCAGAATTTCCTTTAAGAATGAATAATATTCCAGCATGTGTATATTTCATATTTTAACAATCAGCCATAGATGAACACTTGGGTTGCTCCCACCTTTTAGCGATTGTGACGAATCATGCCATAAACATGGGTACAAATATGTGTTCAAGTTCCTGCTCTGAATTCTTTTGGGTATATACCCGGAAGTAGAATTGCTAAATGCTATGGTAATTCTATTTTTAGTTTTTTGAGGAAGTGCCATACTGTCTTCCATGTGACTGCACCACTTTACATTTCCATCATCGATGCACAAGGGTTCCAATTTCTCCACATTTTTTCCTACATGTATTACTTCTTCCTTTTGGACAGTCATTGTAAGGGGTAATGAAGTGGCATCTCACTGCAGTTTTGGTTTGTATTTCCCTAATGTTGAGCCTTTTTTCATATACTTATTGACCATCCACGCATTTTTGGGGGAGAGAAATTTCTATTCAAGTCTTTGGCTCATTTTTAAATTGGGTTGTGTGTTCGATGTTGTTCAACTGCAGGAGTTCTTTATGTATGCTGCCTATGAACTTCATATCAGATATATGATTTGCAGATAGTTTCTTCCATTCCACAGCTTGCCTTTTCATTCTGTTGAGAGAGTCCTTTTTACATGAAAGTTTTCCATTTTGATGTAGTCCAATTTATGCTATTGTTGTTATAGACGTTTTTAGTGTCACATCCAAGAAATCACTGCCATCATTATAAATCCAGTATCATGAAGATTTCCCCCTACGTTTTCTTCTAAGAGTTTTATAGCTTCTCACAATACCATTTGTTGAAAAGACTGGTGATCATCATGTGTCCTTGTAGGTTCATCGGTTGTAACCCATGCACCACTCTAGTGGGGGCTGCTGACAATGTGAGAGGCTACACAAGAAGCAGGTGCGGGGAATCTATGGGAAATCTCTACCTTCCTCTTGATTCTGCTGTGACCCTAGAACTGCTCTAGAAAACAGTCTATTAAAAAAAAAAAAAAAGGCTGTCCTTTTCCTCTTAAACAATGTTAAGGTCTTCCAATCCATGAACACAGGATGTTTTTACAATTATTTATGACTTCTTTAATTTTTTTCAGCAACATTTTACAGTTTCAGTGCACAAGTCTTTCACTTTGCTGGTTAAATGACTCAAGTGTTTTCTTCAATGATACTGTAATTGGAATTGTTTTCTTACTTTCCTTTGGGGATTGTTCATTGTTATTATAGAAACAATCCATGTAAAATGTTGCAAGTTTGGTCTGCTTTGTGCTCTCAGGTTTGCAGGGAGGCACAGGAGAAGGGAGAGGGGAGGGGCAAACTTGAGCAAAATGGCCATGAAACTTTCTACCATTTTGAATGTGACTCTTTCTTCAGTTGGGTGCTTCCTTGTTTGCTGTAGATCTTTGATGTACAGAAATGCCATAGGGAAGGTTATTTTAGCCAGTTTCTCATTTATTTAATGTTTCCGTGGGAGAAGAAGCGTGTGGAGCTTCCTGGTCCACCATCTACCGATGTCACTCTCCAAGGCTCTAGGCTTAATCTCTAAGCAATGTATCTTCAAGGACAGAAGTAAGAAGCCAGACTGGTCAGAGCAGGGGAAACACTGGGAGGGAACAAGAGACAGGCTGGCTGGGAAAGGCAAGGAAGGAGGGGCCCTGGATGCTAAACAGAAGACGTAGCCTTGATTCCACGGAATCATCAGGCCCTCAAGACTGCCTGCCAAGGCAACACAGCCAAGTCAGGAGCCAGGCCAGGCTACAGAGCCTCCTCCCAAGCAGAGCACTGAGCTGAAGGTCAAAGAAGCAGGGTTAGGAGCTTCTGCTGTGGTTCCACCTCACAGGCCTGCAGGGCCTCCCCACCCCACCAAACCCCCCCAAACTCCCAGGGCTTTGTTTATTTTCAGAACCTCAAGTGAATCAGAATTATAAGTGCTGCCCCAAGCCCACCCTCACGTCTCAACCTGGAGAGTGACTGAGCTCCCAGCTCCTCCCCCTGGGAACTGGACCCTTCCTACAGCAGCACAGACACGCCAGCCCTGACAGGAACCCGGCTCCAGGCAGGAGGGCGCCTTCCCAGGGCACGGAGCTCCTCTCTCCTGATGATTTCACATCTGATCACAAACCTCGCCTGGGAAGCCAGGTGGAAACACAGGCGCCTGGCCTCTTCCCTGGAGGATCTGATTAGAAGTCCAGGTGAGGGCCCAGGCGTCTGTAGTCTGTCCTGGACCCACAGGTGAGGTAAATGGGCACCATTTGAGGGAGCACTGGTCTAGTTTCCTTCCCCAGTGGCCAGCCTCTGAGCTCACCCACCTGCCTGTATCTTTGGTGACGGCTTTGCATGAAGGAGAAACCAGAACTGGCATTCAGTTCCCCTTTACTTTCCCTAGAAGTCTCACCCAAGAAGTCTTATATGACCCACAATCTCAAAACATGGACAGTAACAACAACAGCATAATTTTTGAGTTTTATCAGAATTAACAAAAAACAAAAACAGATTTCATAAGCCAGACTCCAAAGACAAAATATTGCATGATTTTGGTTCTATGCAGTACCTAGAATAGGCAAATTAATGGAGAAAAAAAGTAGAATAGAGTAGCGATAGAATAGAGATTATAGAGGAGTTCCTGTTTAATGAGTACAGAGTTGTTGGGAATGATAAAAATAAATATTTGGGTATAGATACTGGTAATTCTTAAACAACATTGTGAAACTACTCAATGCCATTGAACTGTATACTTATGAATGGTTAAAATTATGAATAAGTTATAATTTTAGCACAATTAAAAAATTTTAAGTAAAAATCTGGTTTCTGGCTTCTTTAAAGGCAACAACAAATGAGATGGTCTGATAACATGAGACGGTCGTGCTGTGTATACGAACGGTTGGCGGAGGCTGAAGCAGCTGCCAGTTCAGCTGGGACGCGTGTTCTCACGATGCCGTGACCCTCCTCCTGTGTCACTTTTCCTTGCACGACCTGGCTGCCCCCATGAGCATTAGAGGGTTGGTCCTGGCCCCACCCCTTCTCATGCCAGTCTCCACCAGCCTTGCCCTGGCCCTCCCAGTCCCTGCCTGGTCCTCTCTCCCAACCAGAAGGGGAGGTCAGCAAGTAGCCAGCCACGGGGGCAGGTGCTTCGTGCCCTGACAGTGACCACAAACACAAGCACACAGGCGCTGGCCTTCTCCTACCCCCAGACATCACTCAGACCTTGAGAGTTTCTCTGACATGGCAACAGCCAGATTGATCAGTCTGAACTTTGACCCACCCATGTGCTTGGGAGTCTGGAACAAGACGAGGCTGGCCAGCCACCTCTCCTGACCTTGACTCCTGAGTCAGCCTCAGGAACACCCAGTCTCCCTGGGCAACAGACGACCAGCCAGCCCAGTGAACACCACCTCCTCAAGATGGGACTCACTTTCCTAGAGCCCGCATTTATCCACGAGAGCCTGATTTCCAAATGCTTGAAATATGATGAGATTCAGGACCCGATGCCCCCGAATATGGGACCTTGGCATAGTGAATATTTTAAGCTGAAGGAGTTTGAGAACTGCAAAGCAGAAAGGTCACTCTGACCTCCTCCCCCCGCCTCCCCATTCTTCCCCAAAACGAGCCTTAAAACCCTCCTGTGGGAGGTACCCTCCTGGCACCCAGAGGAAGGGAGCATCCTTGTCTCTGAAGATAAAAGGACACTGCAGAAAAGAATCCTGACATATAGGCCTTGACAGTGCTCCCGATCTACAATGATCTCAGACCTATCCTCTGAGTGTCCACTCTTATCAAACCTGGCACAGAAGTGCACAAGTCTGGACTTCCTGGTGACTCAGTAGTAAAGAATTAGCCTGCCAGTGCAGGAGACACGAGTTCAATCCCTGATGCAGGAAGATCCCACATACGGCAGAGCAACCAAGCCCGTGCGCCACAACTGCTGAGCCTGTGCTCTAGAGCCTGGGAGCCACAACTGCTGAAGCCCACCCACCCTAGAGCACGTGCTCTGCAATAAGAGAAACCTCTGCAATGAGAAGCCCGCACACAACTAGAGTAGCCCCTGCTTACTGCAACTAGAGAAAAGTCCATGCAACAACGAAGACCCAGCACAACCAAAAATAAATAAAATCTTTTTTTTTTGAAGTGCATAGGTCCAACTATTGCTTCATTTCCTCACAAACACTCCCGTGTCACCTAATATTTATAGTAAATAATTATGCATAATTTGCTTTTATTAATCTGACTTTGTCCATTTAATTTTTAGCTGGGGACTCTAAGACAGTCAAGGAAAACTTTTTCCTCCACTACAATTAGCATCATCATTCCAGACATAGTGGAAAATGTTGCTAGTCAGTAGGCCTAAAATATATGCTAACTTCTAAAGACTCACCATGGAAAAAGAATGTAAAACAGCCTCTCGGTAATTTTATTACATTGATTTCATGTCAAAATACTATGTTGGATATACCGAGTTAAATAAAATTATAGTTCTAAACCTAATTTCACTGTTCTGTTTACTTTTGTAAACAAATTTACATTTTACCTGTTTTTCATGTGGCTGCTAGAAAATTTGGTCATGTATGTGGCTTGTGTTTGTGGCTTTCATTATATTTCTATTGGAATATAATGTTCTCCAAAGGCCACAGCCAAGGCTGCTGTAGAACTCTAAGGTAACTGTATTTTCTTCACGTTGAAAAGCAAACTGGTTCTCTCTAGTCTTTTTCTGGGTGGCGCTATGCTGGGAGCTGCCCTGGGGCCCTGGAGGAGATCCCTTCTGGTCTTAGCGCTGGAGGCTCCTCATTGGGGCTGGGGCTGCCTTGAAGATCTAATCCTGCTCCCACATCTCCCTCACTCCCATGCCACCAAGGGGTCACCAGATCTCACACAAGGCTTTCCTCCCTGCCTGGCTCAATAACAATGTGTCCACATCCCTCCAAACCCCACACAGATGGTTCTCCCTGGAAACAATGGAACCAGTGTTGCCAACACTGCGGAACTGCCACCACCTGTGCGAGGGTCACAGGACTCCCTGTCCACTCTCACCCCAGCTCAGATCCACTGGGTTCTTCGCCCCGGAGCCTGGGGCCCCACCTTCCTGAGGCTCAGGGAGGTAGGAACAGCCCCTCTGCAGGCAGCAGGTGAAGTGTGCCTGCTAGTCACGCCCAGCTCTCTGCGACCCCACAGACTGCAGCCCGCTGGGCTCCTCTGTCCATGCAATCTCCCAAGCAAGAATACTGGAGTGGGTTGCCATTTCCTCTTCCAGGGGATCTTCCCAACCCAGGGATTGAACCCACATCTCCTGTGTCTCCTGCATTGGCAGGTGGCTTCTTTTACACTGAGCCACCTGGGAAATCCATCAGGTGAGGAGGCAATGCTAATGCCTGGAAAGTCAGAATAGAAGGCAGGGGCTGGCTCACAAATTCTAGACAAACTGCTAGACACTGTGTCACCACTAACAAACCTCGAGACAGAGGGCCAAAACTTGAAACTCGGAATCTTGCCATTTTTATTTTTAAATATATGCTTTGTCCCCATGAAGACCCAATAATGGCCCACTGACAGGGCCTGTGGAAGTGGAACTGGCTTCAAACCTCCTTTTTATCACTCAGGGCCTGTAGGACCCTGGAAAAGGTTGCTCCATTTATCTGCATCTGAAGTTTCTCACCTATAACAACAGAGACAATCCCACCCACCTCAGAGGCTAAAAAAAAAAAAAAAAAAAAAAGCATATGGATAAAAAAGTGCCTTGTATTATCATAGGTGTTTGATAGAAATTAGCTTCTTTCTCCTTCAATCTTCCCTTAGCAATGACAAGAAGACAGTAAAAACCTTGCAAAGAACTGAAAACAAATCCTCTATACTCTCATCTTGTTGCTTCTTGTGTGTTTTTTTAAAAATCTGGATGTTGGTGCCTGGTACAATTTAAAAGCCTGGGAGGAGAACTCTGAAGGCAAGGGATTCTCTGTGTAGCCCCAGCACAGCACCTGGCCAAGGCATCTGTTTCCATTCTAATACACCAGCCATGGTGGTAGTGGTTTAGTCGCTAAGTCGTTTCCAACTCTTGCAACCCCAGGGACTGTAGCCCACCAGGCTCCTCTGTCCATGGGATTTCCTAGGCAAGAATACTGGAGTGGGTTGCCATTTCCTCCTCCAGGGGATCTTTCCCACCCAGGGATCAAATGCAGGTCTCGTGCATTGCAGGCAGATTCTTTACCAACTGAGCCACTGCAGGTTCTGGGTAAATGCCTATTGAGTCAAGGAATGAATGAGGTCAGAATTACCAGGGAACAGGAGTTTGGCTGATCATTGTGAAGTCTGCGGCCACGAAGAGTAACTCTCTGAAAAGACGCTTATAGTCTGTTTAGACAGCTTCATGGAATCTATTTTTTTTCCCCTAAAAAAAGAGCTCAAGGTGTTCTATTAATATTTCTCCACCATTCCATCATGCTTTACTTAGGAAAAAAGGTTAAAACACATGCCAAGAGCCAAACAAAGTCACCTCTATGTGAGGAAGCATAAGCAGTTCAGCTTTTCATAATTTTTTAGCCCGGTGGGTTAAGCCTAAAAGAAAGCACTAAATTGATGGCTCCATGACAAGAATATATGCTGTTAGGGTGTCTTTCAATGTGAAATTCTTAGCATTTTCTGACCTTGGTGGGGAGTAGGGATAGGAAATGGCTAACTATTCATACTAAATTTTAAAGATATATTTGGCTTTAAGTTAGGGCTTCCCTGGTGGCTCAGATGGTAAAGAATCTGCCTGCAATGCAGGAGACCTGGGTTTGATCCCTGGGTCTGGATGATCTCCTGGAGAAGGGAATGGCTACCCACTCCAGTATTCTTGCCTAAAGAATCCCATGGACAGAGGAGCCTGGTGAGATACAGTGCATGGGGTTGCAAAGAGTCAGACATGACTGAGTGACTCACACTTAAACTCTTCCCTCACAGGTGTGTGTGGAGAAGTCTGAAAAGCAATTAGCTTTTGCTCCATGGTTAACAAAAAAAGCGTTGGGTTCTCTGATCTCACCAGGCCACCTGAGGGTGCATCTCTCTCCTGCCCTCCCCAAACAATGGGTTTGGGACTGCAGTGACCTTATCTGAATCCTGTTGGGGCTGCAAATAGACAGCTTTAACCCTCTGGAGACATGAAAGATCCTGCCCCCCGACTCCTCAGCTTCACCCTCGGATAAAGAAAACATCCAGTAATGTCAACCCCACCAACAATGCTGTAATGGAGATGTTCAAATCTGTGGTCACACCACCTTTGAGTATGCTATGCTATGCCTGACTCTGTGTGACCCCACAGACGGCAGCCCACCCGGCTCCCCCATCCCTGGGATTCTCCAGGCAAGAATACTGGAGTGGGTTGCCATTTCCTTCTCCAATGCATGAAAGTGAAAAGTCAAAGTGAAGTCGCTCTGTCGTGCCCGACTCTTAGTGACCCCATGAACTGCAGCCTACCAGGCTCCCTCGTCCATGGGATTTTCCAGGCAAGAGTACTGGAGTGGGGTGCCATTGCCTTCTCTGACCTTCGAGTATAGGGTGTTGTAAATGTCACCCTCAGTACCTATTTTTTAATTGTCCTGAACAAAAACATCCAACTGGTTTCTTCCCCAGCCCTTAAATCCATTCAATCTTCTGAACGGTCAAACCCACAGGTTAAAGAAAACTGGGTAGAGGCTTTTCTGTTGCCTGCTTGTGCTGAGAAGGCCTGTCTGTTGCTTTCACTGACTGCTTACACTATTACCCAAGTGGCAGGACTTACTGGCCTGAAAAAATTTAGCTCAAGTTACCTTTCTGGTGGTAAAGATGAACAGAATGACAATTAACCTTTAGAGAAGTTTGGAAGTTTCTGACCCAAAGAAGAACTTTCTAAATGAAAGCTTAATCGTTCTAAATCAGCAGTTCCCAACCTTTTGGCACCAAGGACAGGTTTTGTGAAAGACAATTTTGGCACAGGCTGGGAAGGGTGGATGGTTTGGGGATGATTCAAGCTCATCACATTTACTGCACACTTCATTTCTCATCTAATGCCACCGCTGATCCGACAGGAGGTACCTGTCCATGGCCCAAAAGTTGAGACCCCTGTTCTAAACGTAATAAACAAGGAAGAGAAAACAAGCCTTCAAGAACTAAGGGTTCCTGGTCATTTGTTAGATGTGTCACCAAAACTGCATGCGCTTTGGAAGAAGTGAGACCCACCCCCCCCACCAAGGCAGTGGTCCAGATAAAGAAGGACCCCATAAATAGCTGCTTCAGCCTTTCGGACACAGGGATCAGACTCACAATAAGCCCACCTTTCTGGATTTAATATTCTCCTTCCCCTAAGGAGGAAAGACAAAGGATTAAGATATGAACTTTCCAGGCCTTCCCATGGCTTCTAGGCCTTAGAAATTCAGAGCAAGAATTTGATTCCATCCTCCTGGACTTGACTCTAACTCTCAGGGTAGGCATTTGACATCAAGCACTGCTCCCACTGTCCTGGCTCCAGCTGTGTATAAAGAAGGTGAGCGCAGTGCCAGCGTTGCTCTTGCCTTTTCACGCGGTGTAGGAGATGCTGCACTCTGGGAAAGCTGGTTGGACAGGCAAAAAACACCGGCCAACCTCCGATGACACAGAATAGTCTGACAGCCAGGGGCTATTTCCTGAGAAAGAAGAGCTATCCTGTTCAAGCTGGTGAAGTAAGTTCAGGAATGAGATCATAAAGACAACATGTGTTCCAGAAGCACGGTTTCTACTGGAGGAAGAGAAACTGCGGTGACAGCAAAGGCCCTTCCTTTCGTTTCCCCACTTCTCTTACATACTCGCTCGGTCACAATCATCCACTCACTCAGTCACACCCAGCCACAGTCAGCCAGAGTCACAAACACTGCTGAAGTCGGAAAGCTAGTCTTCACACAGTGAAGCAGTTTGGTACAATGAACACCCTCAGTCCTGCAGTGAACGCCACCCACTCCTCTACCCACCTGATTGCCAAAGACAGCTATGGAGCAGGCGGTTGACACCTCATTAGCCCCGAACCAGACGGAAGCAATGCGGGAGGGCATACCCAGGATGAAGACCTGGGCCACGGAGCAGATGACCTGGCCCAGCACCGTGACTGGGAAGAGATGAGGCTTCAAGCTGCCCAGCTTCACCCAGGCTCCCAGGCAGTTGAGAGCGGAGCCAGTGAGGGCGATGGTCCGCAGGCCGAACTTCTCCAAGAGCCAGGCCACCGGCAGGAGCAGAGGGATGTAGGTCAGCATGTAGCACATGGACAGCCAGTCGATGGCAAAGGCACTGACCCCGTAGAAGTTCATGAAGATGTTATTGATGGAGCCGTACTGGATCCACTGGAAGGCATTGCACATGGAGTAGCAGCTGAACACCAGGACCACCGCCCACCGGCGCTTGCTCACCTTGATCACGCTAAGATCTTCAGGGCCCGAGCTACTGGGTTGGATCAAGCCACTGGGTTGAGCCAAGGTACTTGGGTGGGCCGAAATACTAGGGTATACAGAGACACTGGGGTGCATCGAGACGCTGGGGTGGGCCGAGACGCTGGGGTGGACTGAGAAATTGGGGTGCTCCTGGAGCGCCGAAGTTTGCGAAGGGGTGCCATCGTGGTCCTGTTGGTTAGGGTCTTCATTCACCATGACCGCAGCCTCTCCTGGCACCCTAAGCAGGTGCTGACAACTCGAGTCGACTTAAAGGACAGTGGTGTCGCCTGGTCAGCTAGAGCTTACGTGGCACTTGCCCAGCCTGCTCCGGAGGAATAAACTGAGTCCCCAGCCTGCGTAAAAGCCAGCGAGTGGGGCTCTTCCGCTCAGCCCCAAGCTTCGGCTCTCACTTTCCCTTGGCGTCCTCAGTCCCTGACAGCTGTCCCCCAGACCGGCTGCACACCGGCCTGAGCCAGGTCCTGGCCGCTGGTGCCTTGAGTGCCTCGGAGGCGTCCTGCCACCTTCAGCCCCTCGGTCCTGGTCAGTTTTCTCCCGGCGGCGCAGCCACTCGGCTGCGACTCGGATTCCTCCTCGGGCGGCTTGCGGCCTCGCCCCCTCCGCACACGTGACCGACCCGCCCCCGCCGTGCGCGGCTTCCACCCCCCTACGAACCCCCCACCCCCACTCCCACCCCACCCCACCCCACCCCGCCCCCACAGCCTCCAGCCTTCTCTAGCCGCTGGCCGGACAGTACAGTTGTTTCGCCACCGCTTGCGGGTGCATTCCTCCCCCCCACGCCCCAGGCACCATGGAAACCGCCCGGTTAACCCCCTCACCCTGGCACTGCTTTCTCAAATTCATTTGCCCCCTCCCGGGGCACTCTGCAAGAAAATGCCCTTCGCTTTTGCGAAGGTAATCCTCTAAAGAGAGTCTCCTCCCTGTCAGTCCGCATTCCCTGCGCGCCCACACGGATGCCCGGCGCCTCCAAACGGCTCTGTGGTATCCAAGAGGGATTCTCGACTTTTGCCCACTTGGCTGAGCTCCTCAGCCCTTGTTGGACTTTCGGAATAAAGACAGATTTGTAGATTTCCCGGGCTGGTTGCGCTCCTGGGGTAAAGGCGAGAAGCGCAAACTCACTTTCCCTCTTTGCTTTCCCTGCGAACTTGGTCTTACATTGGGGAACTTCAGATTTGAACCTGTTGAGTAGGACTCTTCTTTTTTCATGGATCCCCGGGCGGCCTCCTAGGCGACAACTTGAGGGCGGAAAAGAGAGGGGAGTTCTAAGACGCTGAAGACCCAGCGCAGGTTTTGTGGTGAGGTGCCCAGCACAGCGCACGATAAGTGGCCTCTGCACGCATGCAGCCCTATGCTGCCCCCTGCTGGTGTACAGCCCATTCTGCAGAGAAGCCCTCAAGTCAGGGCCTCTGGAAGGTCAGGCCTGCGGTGACTGCAGCCCTAGGGAGGAATAAGGGCCCAGATCTTCCCTGGGTTCAAACACCGATTTAGCTGCTCCCAGGCCTGCTTAGTAAACTAAGATACCCCAACCTCTCTGTGCCTCAGTAGCTTGGAAAATCAGTAAAACAGGGATGATGAAATAATAGTACCTACCTCACAGAGTTGTTTTGAGGCTTGGATAAGTTAAGGCTTGAAAGCTCTTGAAACATTCCTGGCAGATGATAAGCCTTCCCAGAGTGTCGGATATCCTAACAATTAAAAACTGAACATTTCTATTGTGCTAGAAATGTATACTCTGTTACCTCATTTAAGCATCCAAGAATTCTGTGGTGTAAGTGCTACTGCTTGTCTGCGTTTTATAGATCAGAAAACTGACCTCAAAGAAGAAAAGTCTCAGCTGACCTAAAGAGCCACAAGTCTCATCTCATATTCATCCAAGCTGCAGCCTGGCTCCTCAGGCAGAGTCTGGGGACAGTGTGTGGGCAAGCCCTGGAGCCTGTTGAAAGCCCAGGCTCACCCTGGACCTACTGAACTAGAGGCTGCATTTTAAGAGACATCTAGGTGATTTGTTTGCTCATTAAAAAGCCATTGGGTGCCTGTGCTTCCTTGTTTTCTCTTTTAATCTTCACCCCCAAAATGAAGAATTCAAAGCTCTGGGGCTGAGATTCTCAGCTTGGTCTGCACATTAAAATCCCATGGGGAACTCTCCACATTCCCAAAGCCTGAACCATATCTCAGATTAGGATCTGTGCTGCTGCTGCTTCTAACTCACTTCAGTCCGACTTTGTGTGGCTCCATAGACAGCAGCCCACCAGGCTCCCCATCCCTGGGATTCTCCAGGCAAGCAAGCACACTGGAGAGGGTTGCCATTTCCTTCTCCAGTGCATGCATGCATGCTAAGTCGCTTCAGTCATGTCCGACTCTGTGCGACCCTACAGGCAGCAGGCCACCAGGCTCCTCTGTCCATGGGATTCTCTAGGCAAGAATACTGGAGTGGGTTGCCATTTCCTTCTCCATAGGATCTGTGAGAGGGAACCTAAGCATCCATATGATTGAAGATGCCCAGGTGATCTCAATGTGCAGCCAAGTTCGAGCACTGTTGTGGCTTTAGAACCACTGGTTCTCATTGGAGGCACCCAATTTGGGGGGTAGAAATCATGGAGTCTTGGATTACAATGGAGTATTTGAAAGGAGAACTCATACCCATTTAAAGAATTTGTATTAATACATTAAATTCACTTTCACTATTCTCAGTTTTCCAATAGTGTTTCCCATCTTTCTCCAGGGAACACAGAACTTCTGTTCTCTTAGAAACCCTTCTGACATCTCTGTTCCTTGCCCTAGGTTATCATGGTCCTCTCCCCAAACTCCACAGATACATTCTTGACTTCATTTAACAGATCTGGAAACTGAAGCCCAGAGTCAGAAAGTGTTGTCACAGTCCCACAGCTGATTAGCATCAGAACCAGTAATAATGAGATAGGTTTCCTGTGTTCATTTCCACATGTCTCTCCCACATGCTCCTTGGGGCAATGCTTCAGTTTGCTGAGAATTCCCAGGGGCTCTCACCTGGGATTCAAGTGATATTTGGGGTTGCTTTTTGTGTGGAAGAAGTCAGATCTACTGTGAGCTCTGGATTCAGTGTACTCAAGTTTTATTCTGCATATGAGCTTTAAAAGATGCTTGCTCCTTGGAAGAAAAGCTATAACCAACCTAGACAACATATTAAAAACAAGAGACATTACTTTTCAATAAAGGTCTGTATAGTCAAATCTATGTTATTTCCAATAGTCACATGGATGTGAATGTTGGATCATAAAGAAGTCTGAGTGCCGAAGAATCGAAGAATCGATGCTTTTGAACTGTGGTGTTAGAGAGTAACAACTTGAGAGTTGTTATTATCAAGTTACTCTTGAGAGTCCCTTGGACTGCAAGGAGATCAAACCAGTCAATCCAAAATGAAATCAACCCTGAATACTCATTGGAAGGACTGATGCTGAAGCAAAACATGCAAAGAGCCAACTCATTAGAAAAGATCCTGATGCTGGGAAAGACTGAAGGCAGGAGGAGCTGGGGACAGCAAGAGCACGAGATGGCTAGATAGCATCACCAACTCAATGGACATGAATTTGAACAAGTTCTGGGAGATGGTGAAGGACAGGGAAGCCTGTCGTGCCACAGCTTTTGGGGTCACAAAGAATTGGACACGACTGAGTGACTGAATGACAACAACAATGAGCTTTGGGATCCTGGGCAAGTTATTTTACCTCTTTAGCCTTAAGTGTCTGAATGTGTAAAATGAGGATTAAAACTACTTGCCTCATAGGGTTGTTATGAGATTTAATTAAGATAGTGTATCAACGGTTTTCAGTAATGATATTATGGCAGCCTCCAGGGTAGTGCTGTCTCTTGGCTGATTCCCACCAGGGAGGGGACAGGTATACAAATGTCAGGTAGATTTTACATTGAACTGTTCTGTATGTATCCATTGGGGAGACATTTACTGAGCAGCTTACCATACATTCTATCTAGTTATCAGTATATCTACCTATCAGTATCAATAGATACACCTTCAGGGCGAGTACATTTTAGGGATTACTTCCTGAAAAGGGGCCTGGTTCCTGGTTCTATTTCAGCTGTCACCCCTGGGAGCTTTGGGACCCACTGACCTGGAACTCAAGCCTTCCTGGCTCTCTACAGAAAATTAGCAATGTCTGATCCCTCTGCGTGCGTGCTAAGTCACTTCAGTCATATCCAACTCTTTGCAACCCCATGGACTGTAGCCCACCAGGATCCTGTGTCCATGGGATTCTCCAGGCAAGAATAGTGGAGTGGGTTGCCACGCCCTTCTCCAGGGGATCTTCCAACCCAGGGATTGAACCTGCAGCTCTTTGTCTTTGGCAGACACATGCTTTACCTCCAGCACCACCTGGGGAGCCTGCTCCGTGGAGGCCAGCAGCTCCTCCTGGACTTGAAGTCAAGCTGTGGCATCTTTTCTGATAGCTTACCAGCATCTCCACTGGAGCTGTAGATGTGGGAACGTGGAGCATGCAGAGGGCATGAGAAAACTAAATGGCTAATGAATCTGGCTGTGATCCTGGATGAAAGGGAAAGTTAGTAGCTCAGTCGTGTCCTACTCTGCAACCCAATGGACTGTAGTTTGCCAGGCTCCTGTGTCCATGGAATTCTACAGACAAGAATACTAGAGTGGGTTGCCATGCCCTTTTCCAGGTGATCTTCCTGAACCAGGGATCGAACCCAGGCCTCCTGCATGCAGGCAGATTTTTTACCACTGTGCCACAAGGGCAAAGTCGACCCTGGATGAGTCTCCCTTAAAAAGTACTGACAGATAGAATTTGTAAAAATGTTGCCCTTACACATCTTGTATGAGTAACGTATGTGTGTAACACAGCACACTCACCCACACCCCTCTCTCAGTTCCCATATATTCCAGCTCTAAAATCTTGGGCACGTCTCTGTTCAGCCTGAAACCCTGAGTGAGGGAAGTTCCACTGCATAGGACTGTCTTGATATCTATGTGTGGAATTGAGTTGAATTCCACATCACCACAGAATTGCAGAAAACTGGGACAAAGAGGAGATCCAAGGAGTTTTCAGAGCAAGAAGAACAGGCTTCTTAAAACATTTTAAAGAAAACAGGTATAGAATGTCATCAGGTTATTCTCAAGCCTGGAAAACTAGAGGTCAGTAGAACAATGCCTTCTGGAGAATCATTTCCTGCCTAGAATCCTATACTCAAAACTATCAAAAAAGAAGTATTGGAAAAGAATCAAACATTTTCACACATGAATAGTTTTTTAAAAGGTAGTTTCATATCCTCTTTCTCAGGAAGCTGCTAAAGGAAGTGCTCCACCAAAACAAGGGAGGAAACCTAGAGAGTAAGACATAAGATCCAGGAAACTGGGACATGACAGCAAGTGATGGAATTCACCAAGATCATGGTAAAGGAACATCCCGGGTGGACAGCTATGAGCCAGTCAGAGAAACGGCCTGTTCTGATGGAAGCTGATCAAAGACTCCAGGAAAGATTGGTCCAAAAGATGACATTGATAAGACTGTGTCTGAAAATACTGAGAACAGTTTACATAATTGGGAGAGAACTGGGGGATTGGAGTAGTGATAAGCACAAATTAAGTGCCACAATTTTGAACTCTGGTGGAACATAAAAAGCTATGGAGGAAAGGGGAATAAAATCATGGTTACTTGAAGTGACTCAGTTGTGAACAGCATGAACACAACCATAATATGTAAAGACTGAAAATTGATATAACCAAATATGACAACTGTATTGGGAGGATGGAGGAACGGGAAGTGGGCACACGTATGTGGTGGAGGTGAGGGTGGGGTGAGCAGAGCTGAATCCCTGTGCACTGTATTGGAAAGTCAATGGATAATGCCTAATGTGGACAAAACCAGCAAGTATCTATACACCCATGTTGTTTAGAGCTAGGAATGTAAATACCAAACAAAAAAAATCATCTGCTAATGGCTGAAAATAGTTGACTCAGAGGACCAGGAAAGCAGGGTAAGCAGTGATATTTTTGATACATAACTGATTTTTAAACCATGTATATATATATATTTTAAAAAACTACAGAATTTTAAAATAGAACCAAATTAAATAGAGATTGAGCTGCTTCACTGAGGCCCACAGGTGTGTCCAGGGGTGATGTCAGTTCCATCCTGGGCTTTACAATGTTGGAGCTAAAATGAATAACTAGGCTGCAGCCTTGGAGACTCAGGGAAGCCTGTGCAGGGTGTCTCCTCAGAAAAGCAGGTGTGCGTTCAGAGGCCCTGTTACCTGCACTCAAGTCTTCACCCTTCTCTGGCCTTCCGTCTGCTTCTAGTGGCTTTCAGGCTTGTAGCCTCTCTGGGGGTCTGATGCCTTCTATAATATTTGTGACTCACCTGCTGCCCCAGCATCCAAAGGCCAAGCCCAGGTCTGCTTCTCCCCTGAATTCTTGTGTCAGTGAGTAGCTCTGCCAACTATCAGTCAGCCAAACCCAAGCCCTGAGAGGCACCATCACTGTGTCCACAGGGTGCAGACCTCCTCACCTTCTTACTTCAGATCCTCATGGCTTCTCACCTCGGTCCTGTGATGCCCTCCTCATTGTTCTTATGCCTCCCAGTCCCCATCCCGCAGCTCCACAGGGCTCTCCACTTCTCTCCAGGACTCTTCCCTGCCTCAGGTCTGCCTTGAGTCCTCTGGTGGCTGCCGCTAGATTGCAGAAGGTTCCCACTCCTTGGCTTAGCGCACAGGTCTTTGTGATATCACTCCGGCCACCTCCCCCACCACCGCCCACTCCCACCTTTCGCTCCGGGAGGGTGGGCCCACTTGTAGCTCCCAGCGAGCATTATGAACTCATCATGCCTAGCATGTGACTTGCCACACTGCAGGACAAACATCACCTCCTCCAGGAAGCCTTCCTCAGCGCCCAAGTGTGATTCAGAGGCTTCCCTTACATCTTATATGTTCCCCTTTATGATAGCTCCTGTCTTACTGTAGCATGAATGTTTATTTTCTTCAGTAAGTCATCCACTTACTTGAGTCCCTCAAATCCCTCAGTAGGAATCTTGCCTATTCATGTTCAAACCGCAACCTCTGGCTTGCTGTCCTGACCTAGAAGGGACATGACGGCATAACTGAAGTGACTTCTGACAGGCAATTCCTGACGAATCCCCCTCCAGAGGCCTTGGCATGAATGAAAGCAGGTCCAGGTGGTTTCTGAATCGTCCCATCTTTGTTCGCTTCATTTGCTCATTTCTTTCCTAAGGCACTTCCCCCATGGGTGTTTTCCATCCTGCGCCCCTCACCCAAAATCTCATGGAGCCCATGGTCAGGATGATCAGAGGGCACGCCTACGCTGATGGGGAACCTGAATTCCTTCCCCTCTTCCTTCCTTTCAGAGAGTCTCCAAGTCTGTCCTCGAAGGGGGTGTGGCAGAGCCTGCCAAGGCCCAAGGCAGGAGGGAGATGCCTTCTCCTTAGAAGAGGGTGGCATGAGAGCTTTGTGTCTGGATGTGGAGATACCAGGCTCTGCCCTGGGCGCAAGGTTCGAAATCGATTTTTCAGTTCCTTGGAAACACAAGACTGCAACTAGAGGGGCTGGAAATGGTTCCAGCCCTTCTTTAAGGGAAGGCCCTTGTGCCCATTTTATTTTCAGCTGTACCAACTGGGTTGTGTCCATGGGTATCCACTCTGTTGTTCTTCATACCTCTTTATGTCTTGAGTGCTTCTTAATAATTAGAAAATAAAAAAAAAGTTACTCCATAAACATGGAAAGCCCTAGCTAAAAAAAACACGAGTCAAAGAGGAAGGAGATATTAAAATGGCTTTTTTTTTTTTGCATAATCTATAGAAAGCCCAGAGGTGTGAGGCTTTCTTTGCATATTGAAATAGAGGAACTGCATTAGCAGTGAGAGTTGTTGCTGCCTGGGCAACAGTTAACAGCCCATGGGTGACAAAGCAGAGGGGTGCTGACCCGGCAGGGTTATGTGATGTTGGAACCGCAGTGTAGACAAGAGATAGAATCATCTGGTCCAGCCCCGTGCTGTATAAAGATCCTCTCTGGCTTGTGCAGCTGTCTTCACAGTCATTCATTCATTTTCACAGTCATCACCACAGACCCAGTGCTGTGCTGGGTGTCTGGGAAACAGACACAACAAAGACCATGGTTCTAGGGGACTTTCCAGGGGGCCCAGTGGTTAAGACTTCGCCTCCCAATGCAGATGGTGCGGGTTCAATCCCTGGTCAGGGATTGAAGATCCCATATGCCTAGCAGCCAAGAAACTAAAACATAAAACAGAAGCAATACGGTAATAAATTCAATAAAGACTTTAAAAGTGATGATTACGTCACTCAGTCGTGTCTGACTCTTTGCGACCCTCCAGGCCAGAATACCAGCGTGGATAGCCTTTTCCCTTCTCCAGGGGATCTTCCCAACCCAGGGATTGAACCCAGGTCTCCTGCATTGCAGATGGATTCTTTACCAGCTGAGCCACAAGGGAAGCCCAAGAACACTGGAGTGGGTAGCCTATCCCTTCTCCAGGGTTGGGGAGGTCTGCTGGAGAAGGGAGAGATCTACCCCTCCAGTATTCTGGCCTGGAGAACTCCATGGACTATACAGTCCATGGGGTTGCAAAGAGTTGGACAGGACTTTAAAAATGGTTCTCAACAACAACAAAAAGTCTTTAACGAAAACAAAACAAATGAACAACAACAACAAAAAGACTGTGGTACTTACCCTTGGGGAATCCACAGATTCGCGAGACTCGTCTGTGAACCCATCATTGCAGGGCAATGCAGTGAACGTGTGGTTCACAGTTGACAAAGCAGGGAGCCAGAAGGGGGCTTCTCGGAGAGACGTTCCAACAGAATCTCGAGGGGCAGGTAGGACTTGGCCAGACTCTGTAGCAGAGTTGGGGTTCAGTGCTGAGCAAAACACATGTGTTCCCTCCCTCCCTGCACAGAGTTGACGGTCTAGTTGGGAGGACAGCCACCAGTCAAACAGTCACGCCTATAAGTAAAACTAGGATAAGTACTATGAGGGTTATTTGTAAGAATTTATAAAGAATGGATGAGCTAGATCTTAAAGCAGGTCTTAAGAAAGAGTGGGGACTAAGTAAGAGAAAGAGAGAGAGGAAAGGCATTCCAGGCGGAGGGAACAGTACATGCAGAGGCCCTGAGGCAGGAAGGAGCAGGGCCTTTCAAGGAGTTACACGAAGTCTGTGTGTCTGGAGCAGAGAGAGGGTGAAGATAAGACTGGAGAGAGAGGCAGCAGCTCCTGGTGCAGGAGCCATCACAGGCTTTTCATTTTACCCTGAGAGCAGAGGGGAGCCACCGAGAGGATTCAAGCAGAGGAGGGTCAGATTTGTCATCGGGACAGGCTTCTCTGGCTGCTTCCTGGAGAAGCCAGTTGGAGAGGAGGGCGGTGAGCAAAGAGACAGAGAGACCTCTCATGAGGCCGCTGTGTCACCCAGGTGAGAATGGAGTTTGTGAACTGAGCACAGGCAATGGCAGGAGGGTGGGGAGCAGTGGGCAGTGAAAGCAAGGGCTGGACGGGATTGGATGGGGAAGGGGAGGCACAGGGAGGACTCAGGATGATGCCCTTGGAGACAGGGGAATGGCCTCCTCCTGGAAATCTTGCAGAGACAAGTTGTACAGTTAAAGCGCCTGCATTATACCCCCCCGCCTCCTGTTTCTCCTGCTTCCCTGCTGGGCCTCCCACCCCTTTCTGCAGCTGCTCTAAGTTCAGAGTATAATCCCCATGAAAAGCCAATAATCAAATTTTATGGAAAGTAAATCCTCTCCTTTTTCACTCTTTAGTGTCACACGCCCTCAAGGATTCAGGGTGGGACGCTTGGCTCAGGTTCACTTTAATTCTGTGAGTAAATGAATAATTAGAAAGAAACAATCAAGTCCAAGATGAAACCCAGGGATTTACGGATTCCCGCAGTTCTCCCAAGTCGACAGCTGGGTGAGGTGCCTGCAGTTGATGCCATCAGCTGACCTGAGCTCCGAGCAGCCTTGAAAGTGCCTCCCAGTGTTTCAAGCGCAGAGACCAAGAATGCTGACTGCACCTCACTTTTTCCAATCACCTTTTTCTCTTACTGTTACATTGACTGCACGTGACAAACACCCAACTTGAACCAGTTTAGGCCCAGGGAGAATGTGTTTCAGCTGCAGTAGGGGAGATCACAGACTTCAAGGAGGAGGTGACCAGGCAAGTGGCAGAAAGGTCAGACCTGCTGATGCCCTGGGAACTGCCCCAGCCAGAGCTGGACCACACTCAGGACTCTCCTTCTCTCCGTCTCCATGTCTCAGTCCCTCTGAGCTGCTGTAACCTAAATACCTTACACGTGGCAGAAACTTATTTCTCACAGTTAGTTCTACAGGCTGGGAGGTCCCAGGTTCTAGGTGCCAGAAGAATCGATGTCTGGTGAGGCCTAATTCCTGTTCCTAGAAGGCTTCTCTTGCTGTGTCTCTGGGGTCTTTTTTTTTTTTGCAAATAAGGGCACTAATCCCATTACTGGGGGTGCCACCCTCATGTCACAGTTACCCGCTAAAGGGCCCAGCCCCCAACACCATCACATTCTGGTTTAGGTTTCAGCATGTACGTTTGGGAGACACAAAGTTCACAGCATCCTGCACGTCGGCTTTCTCTGTCTCTCTTCTTGAAGACTAGTTTTCTGCATTGTGCTGTTTCACCCCTTAACCTCTTCAGCTGCCTGAGAAAGGCTGCCCTGATCTTCTGACTAAATACAAACTCCAGAGTAATGACTGGGACCACACCCACGTTGCAGGCTGCCTGTGTCAATTTCTCATGCACGACACCTTGTGGATACTGCAGACGCCTCCAGAGTCCAAGTACAGCCCTGAGTCTCTGCTGTTACGGATGTCCCCATGACAACTCACCTTCCTGGTCCCTCCCCCTCCCCTTTCTCACTCCTTGACGTGCTTCTTAGTACCCAGTGCACGCAAAATCTCCTTAACCTGCCCAGCAGGAAGAGCACAAATGGCTTTCTGGCCCACAAACTCGCTGACTGATCTCCTTTAGAATGAAAGTAAAAGCAGAGTCACTCAGTCGTGTCCGACTCTTTGCAACCCAGTGGACTGTATCCTGCCAGGCTCCTCTGTCCATGGGGTTTTCCAGGCAAGACTACTGGAGTGTGTTGCCATTTCCTTCTCCAGGGGATCTTCCCAACCCAGGGATTGAACCCAGGTCCCACATTGCAGGCAGATTCTTTACCATCTGAGCCACCAGGGAAGGGACAAGTAGGAGCCATGTACCAGGGGTGAGTGAGCTCATTTCAGACACGAGCAACACAAGGGCAGCTGCCCAGTCGAGGCCAGCACGCTCCCTGTCCAGTCCCAGGAGGACAGCCAGGCCCATTAGGAAGGGGGCACCCAGCCCCGTTTCTCCCCATCACTGCCCTTCCTCCAGCCCCTTTTCAGGCCCGCCCCACCGGGATCTCTTATAGGCAGCTTGCTCCTCTGTGTTCCTTCCTTAACTCTTAGGGCCACCCTCACTGTGCCCCCTCCCCACTGCTCCTTCCTCTGCCTGCTCTTGTCTCAGCCTCCCTCACTGGCTCCCCCACCCCAACACCCTGCCCAGGCCCCCCCCCCCCCGCAGCCTCCACCCTGTCTCTCACTCACATCTCACCCCCCAACCCCACAAGCACAGCACCTCAATGTCAGCCCCCACCTCCCTGTCCCTCAGCTTCCCGGGTGGCCTCCCCAGCCCAGCTCCCAGTCCCAGGCCACCCCCTCTCCTGCCCCTCCTCCCAGGGTCCAGGGCCCCTCCCCGGCTCCCCTCCCCTTCCATCTCCTCCCCGCTCTGATCAGCCCCTGGGACCTGCCCCCCACCCCCAGCCCCTCCCTGCCTGCCCTGACTAGGCCCCTCTGCCTCCACTGGGCAGACAGCTCCTCCTGCCGGCAGGCTGCTCCCACCTTTCCTGTTTGGCCTCCCTTGTCTGTGAGTTTCCTTTTCAGATCCATGGATTCAAGAAAAGCGAGTGGGTTTTTAAAAATGAAGTCACACCGTCTCTTCGGGAAGTGGTCTTGGGATAGCTGGACACCTGCATGTAAACCAATAAAGAGCCCACCAGGTTCTTCTGTCCATGGAATTTTCCAGGCAAGAATACTGGAGTGCATTGCCAGTTCCTCCTCAAGGGGGTCTCCCCTGCCACCCCCCCACCCCCCCAGGGATCAGACCCGCATTTCCTACATCTCCTTCATTGGCAGGCAAATTCTTTACCATTGAGCAACCTGGGAATTCCCATGACATAAATCATACTTTTTTTTTTTTTAGCTGAGTCTCCAAAGGCAATTGAAATTAAAACAAAAATAAACAAATGGGACCCAATTAAACATACAAGCTTTTGCACAATAAAGGAAATCATAGACCAAAATGGAAAGACAACCTACAGAATGGGAGAAAATATTTGCAAACGGTTTAACAGACATGGGCTCAATTTCCAAAACATACAAATAGCTTATACAACTCAACAACACAAAACAGACAACCCAATTGAAAAATGAGCACAAGACCTAATTAAACATTTCTCCAAAGAAGAAATACAAAGGTACATGAAAAGACGCTCAACATCCTTAATTATTAGAAAAACGCAAATCAAAACTGCAATGAGGTACCACCTCACACCAGAATGGCGATCATAAAAGTCTGCAAATAACAAATGCTGAAGACGATGTGGAAAAAAAGGAACTCTCTTAACACTGTTGGTGGGAGTATAAATCGGTGCAGCTGCTACAGAAAGCAATATGGAGGTTCCTCAGAAAACTACAAATAGAACCACTACTATATGACCCAGCAATTCTACCCTGGGCATATAACCAGACTACACTCTAATTCAGAAAGATCCATGCTGTTCAGTCAGTTCAGTTCAGTTCAGTTCAGTCGCTCACTCGTGTCCGACTCTTTTCGACCCCATGAATCCCAGCACGCCAGGCCTCCCTGTCCATCACCAACTCCCGGAGTTCACTCAGACTCACGTCCATCGAGTCAGTGATGCCATCCAGCCATCTCATCCTCTGTCGTCCCCTTCTCCTCCTGCCCCCAATCCCTCCCAGCATCAGAGTCTTTTCCAATGAGTCAACTCTTCGCATGAGGTGGCCAAAGTACTGGAGTTTCAGCTTTAGCATCATTCCTTCCAAAGAAATCCCAGGGCTGATCTCCTTCAGAATGGACTGGTTGGATCTCCTTGCAGTCCGTGCTGTTCAGAGCAGCACTATTCACAGAAGCCAAGACATGGGAACCACCTAAATGCCCATCAACAGAAGAGTGGACAGAGAAGACGTGGTGCACACATGCAATGGAGTACCACTCAGTGATGGAATGAATGAAACAATGCCATTTGCGGCAATGTTGCATCTAGTGGATGCAACTAGAGATTATCATACTGAGTAAAGTAAGTCAGAAAAAGACAAATACTGTATTGTATCTCTTATATGTGGAATCTAAAATATGATACAAATAAACCTATCTATGAAACAGAAAGAGTCTCATAGGGAATAGACCTGTGGTTGCCGAAGGAGAGGTGTTTGGGGGAGGGCTGGAGTGGGAGGCGGGGGCTAGCGGATGTAAGGCATTATATAGAGAATAGATAAACAGCAAGGTCCTATTGCACAGCACCGAGAACTATATCCAGTATCCTGTGACAAACCATAATGAAAAATTATTTAGACGAACATATATATACATATATATATATATATATATATATACACGCACAAAACTGAATCAGTTTGCTGTACAGCAGAAAGTAATACAACATTGTAAATGAACTATGCTAAGTAGTTTCAGTTGTACCCAACTGAACTATGGACTGTAGCCTTCCAGTCTCCTCTGTCCATGGGATTCTCCAGGCAGGACTACTGGAGTGGGTTGCCTTGCCCTCCTCCAGAGGACCTTCCTAACCCAGGGATCGAACCTGCATCTCTTATGTTGTCTCCCGCGTTGGCAGGCAGGTTCTTTACTGCCAGCTTCTCCCAGTAGCTAGCTCATGGACGCTACAGACATGGCGGTGGTGGTGCCTGGATGACTGCAGTGTGGGGAATACTGAGGGAGAGGAATGGGCACAGACTCAGATGGCAAGCATCCAGGGGACGCACACAGTGACAATGCCGTGTCATTTCCGAGTTGGCACACCTCCTCTCTGTGAATCAGTAACCACACGTGAAATGACTGACACACCCTGCTTCCATCCCCGCAGCCCTCATGGTACCTGAGCCAGGACTCAGCGTCCCTGCAGAGCCTGGCCCCAAGCCCCGTCACAGAGCTTGCTGCCCTCTGTCTTCCAGACACTCACTCCCTTGGAATCT
This sequence comes from Bos grunniens, assembly GCF_055505025.1. Classification (NCBI taxonomy): domain Eukaryota; kingdom Metazoa; phylum Chordata; class Mammalia; order Artiodactyla; family Bovidae; genus Bos; species Bos grunniens. Next base: position 16,646,402 of record NC_141174.1, read on the forward strand.
GACACGTCCCCAGCATCTCCGCAGTCATCAAAACCCAGCACCCAGCCAGGGTCCTGGGAAAGTTTGAGACATCACAAGGACTCTGTGGGGTCTAGAGATCCAGCAATCTTTTCCTCTCCTTCATGAAAGTCAGTGAGAAGTGGGAGGAGGCAGGGATGGAGGGTGGTCTGGGGCTGGTGATATCCACTCACTCATTTCTTCCTTCAACAAGTGCATTTAGAACCCTGACTATGAGCCACTGGTCCAAGCACTGAGGAAGAGATGGTGAACTCACTGACAAGGTCTTCAAGCTGCTGAGGCTCACAGTCCTGTGGGGAAGACACTCAGTGGGTAAACAATGAGCATAACACCATGGAAGACAGCAAGACAGAGTGAGGCAGCAGGTAGGGAAGGCCTGGCTGCGGAGGGGAAGTCTCAGCAGAAGTGAGGAAACAAGCCACAAGCTCGATATGTGTATCAGGCAAACTCAGACACAGGAATTGTCAGGTGCAAAGGCCCTGTGGTGGGAACTTGGTTGGTACATTCAAGGCACAGCAAGGAGGTCGTGTGGCTGAAGCAGAGAGAGGAAAGAGGAGTCGGGGACAGATGTTCGTGTGGGCAGGGGCTGCTTTGCATGGAGTCTTGTGGGCTCTGGTGAGGACTTGGGCTTTGGTTGAGGTAAGAAGCTAGAGAGGGTTTTAGGTGAAGGAGTGATGTGGTTGACTTGCACTGTAAAAGGATCATTCTGGCTGCAGTGTTGAGTAGTCAGGGGACCAAACGTAGAAGCAAGGGAGCAGCTGGAGAATGCTAGCAAGGGATAAATGAGGCAAGTAGATATATATGCTCTGGGGTAAGAGGTATTGATGGCGGGCTGGGTGGATCATGGCACCAACTGTCAAAATGGGGGATCCCTCTGTGAAAATGTAACTCAGCACAGAAGAGTCATGTCTTCAGCTATTTGGGTGTCTCAAGCCCCACACACACACATATACACACGCAGATATATACACACACGAACATATAGACACACACACATACACACAGCAGTAGAGTCTCTCGCTATGAAGCCTAAAGATACATTGATAATATAAAATCTCCACTCAGGACATTTACTCAAATTGAAGCAAAAACAGAGACTAATATTTAGATGGCCACAGTTTGCTCTTGAGGCAAATGAGTCAATCAACTCAATCTTCAGAGCAACAGTTGAAACCAGAATCAATCCTGATAGGTAGCATGGCATGTTCAATTTAGTTTCAACACCTCTAGCACCTGCCATGGGAGAAGGCAATGGCACCCCACTCCAGTACTCTTGCCTGGAAAATACCATGGGCGGAGGAGCCTGGTAGGCTGCAGTCCATGGGGTCACTGAGAGTCGGAAACGACTGAGCGACTTTACTTTTACTTTTCACTTTCATGTATTAGGCTTCCCTGGTGGCTCAGACGGTAAAGCGTCTGCCTGCAATGCGGGAGACCCGGGTTCGATTCCTGGGTCGGGAAGATCCCTTGGAGAAGGAAATGGCAATCCACTCCAGCACTCTTGCCTGGAAAATCCCATGACAGAGGGGCCTGATAGGCTACAGTCCATGGGGTCGCAAAGAGTTGGACATGACTGAGCGACTTCACTTTCCTTTCACTTTCATGCATTGGAGAAGGAAATGGCAACCCACTCCAGTGTTCTTGCCTGGAGAATCCCAGGGATGGGGGAGCCTGGTGGGCTGCCATCTATGGGGTTGCGCAGAGTCGGACACGACTGAAGCGACTTAGCAGCAGCAGCAGCAGCAGCAGCAGCAGGACCTGCCGTCCTCCAATCTCTAGTATTCTTATCCCTCCCTACCCTCTTGTCAATCAAAAAAGACCTTCAGAGAAGGAAGAGGCAAAAATTCTGTCTACAGTGTAAATGACTGATAAGACAAAGTATTGCTCATACTGGGAGCATTTGCACTTTGGATGTAATAAATGCCTTAAGCCACAAGAACAAAGTCTAGTGTTCTTCTGCCTTTGTGATTATATTCTATCAACAGCCACCTGTCTCAAAAAAGTTGTCCTAATCTTTCATTCACCGTAGTTGGAAGATCCTTGACTGTTTAAGCACAAGAGCATTTTGTCAAAGGGATATTTTTTTTTCCAAAAGGATATTTTTTTATATATTACTTTAAAACCCATTAAGCTTCTAACTTTTAAAATTCTCAAGTTACAAACTCAATGTGCATCTTCAATCCATCCTTGAACCTCATCCCATCCTCATCCCCCATTCTTTCCTTCAGTCCATTTATGATCCACTGTGTCAGACTTGCCAGGTCAAAATCGCCCTTGAGTCAAATGTTCTGCTTTACTTCAAGTTGGTTGACTTGCAAGGATGAGGCTGTTCTGGCTCACTACATGGTGATGACTGATGAGAGCTTGTAACTGCCAGTGGGGCGCTCCTTGCCCTTGACCACCCTGTCTACCAGCAGCCATTTCTTGAGGCTTGGGTACTTGCTATGTCAACTGATGAGTTGTTTTTACCTTGGAGAGGGTCTACAAATTGGTTTCAAGAGTCAGTGAACCCCTGAAATCATATAATCTAGATTTGGTGAGTACATAAATACAAAGGGGAGCAAAGAAATCCAACGGCCACCAAATGTGAGAAATTAGGAGACAGATGGGCCCGTGGGCTGGACAGCTGGTGTTTGTCAAGTGGAGTAAAACTGAAGCTTTGTTCTCATCCAGACACTCCAAGGACAAAGCTTGTGGCAGAAGCTGAGCTCTGTTGAAGTAAAGAGATAAGGGGCCCACTCCTGAGGTCAAGGAAGACTTCCCTGTCTGCACATGTGCAAGAAGGCTCCTTGGGGGTCAAAAAGGGAGGGGTGCCAAGGCATAATAAGTGCAGACACACCCTCACAGGCCTCAATGGTGGGATCCATCTTGGCAAAAAGTTGAACACGCATCTTGGGGAGGGCCCGAGGAACAGTCGGGAGTGAAAAAAGAAATAAGATAACTAGCCGAAGGTAAATGAAGCCCCAGAACAGTTGCCCTATACAAGTGATTTAAATCACCTCTTTATTACCCACCTTCTTGTTAGAGAGGACACCCATGCCCTTGCTCTCAGGGTGTGTATTTCTGCTTTGCTTCTGTCTTAAATAAACAAACCGCTTCTCTGTGTGCTCTCCCACCTGTTATGCTGGATCTCTAACAGTAAACTTTGTATCTGTTTTTACAGTGTTTGCCTCCTTGAAACATTCTTGCTTTCAGCAGGGGTAAGGGTCATGGGAACTTTGCTTCTAGATTCTAGCCCCTGCTGGTCTAGTAGCTAGGATTTCTGATTTTCACCCAAGCTACCCAGATTCATACTGTTCATGGGTTCTCAAAGCAAGAATTCTGAAGTGGTTTGCCATTCCCATCGTCCAGGATGAGATGGTTGGATAACACCGACTTGATGGTCATGAGTTTGAGCAAGCTCCAGGAGTTGGTGAAGGACAGGGAAGCCTGATGTGCTGCAGTCCATGGGGTTGCAAAGAGTCGGGTACGACTGAGTGACTGAACTAACTGACTGACCCAGATTCAATTCCTGGGCAGGGAACTAAGATCTCTCTTTACGACCGTTCACCTCTCTGAGATCAAAATCATCAGTTTAGATGGGTACTCAGATATTTCAGGTAAAAAACAAAAACAGTCAACTTTTGAGTATGCCACCTAATATCTGCCCTCACTAGATACACCGTGTTCGGGCCTCATCCTTCTGTTAGGTTTTTTTCGTCGCTATGGGCAACTGGATCATGTAGCCCAAATATTAAGTGAATTTCTTAACACAAATGATGCACTTTGGAGGTAACCTTTGAGGACTAAACAGAGAAGGACTAAGCTAGGTTAATTCTGGGCAGAGAGAAGCAAGTGTTTTGTGAAGCCATCCCTGCCTTCTGGAAGGTGACCCTTTTATTCCCGCTCTACTTTGCACCAAGATTCCAAGAACCAGGTCTAAAAGGAGAATGTGGATTCTGGCTTCCATGTTTCAGGTGACTTTGAGTTTGGGAGAAGACCCAGAAAGAGCCATGGGAAGTGCAGAAAGTGGGAACTGCTCCTGCTTACCTGGCCAGCTAAGATGTCCTACTACGGTTAAGACCGAAATCGCTCAGCAGCCACACGTTTCAAATTGAGGTAACTCCCCGCTACCTTAAAGGTCAGGACAGCCGCTGTGCTGACAGAGGCCTCCTCTCCCTGGCAGTCTACCCCACAGCTCTTGAGTCATCACGTCTGGATGACTAGGCTGACAAAAACAAGGTTTCAGGGGCTGAGTAGAATTGGTGGGAAGCAGGGCGGTAGGGCAGAGTGGCGGAGAGGAAAGCACTGCCCCTGGAGTCCAAGGACCTGGACTCCAGCCCCTGCCCTGTGATCTTGGGTGGGCCTGCCACGTTGATCTCTTGGCTGTCGGATGCAATTAGATAATGCAAGACATGGTGCATGAACTTCCCAGGAAGTGGAAGGTGCTCAGTGAGATGGATTGTGCAGGACTCAAACTGAGGCAGAAGTCTTGGCCTTAGACCAGGCTATGATCCTCCTGGTTCCTCACAGGAAAGTGTCTTCATAGCTTGTCTTATGGAAACCAGGTTGGTCCCCTGATCTGTAGAGATTTGCATCCCTAACCATTTATTCTACAGATGTTTCCACAGAGCTATGCTGAAGCCCAATGAGGCACCGGCTTGCATCTAGAAGTCACTTCTGCATATCCTGGGAACACAGAAATGGTTGGCTGCCAGAGGTAGAATGCAAACTGTCTGGGTCTGTCCTAAGCTGGGAAGTGGGGATGGATCCAGGAAAGGGAAGGAAGGAGGCGGGGCGGGTGGCCGGGGCGGAGGAGGGGGGTGGGGGAGAAGGGGGGGGGGGGTTGTCGCCACTGTTCTCCGTCTTGTCACTAGGTGGCAGCACCAACACAGGACTGCTGTCCAGATCCCGTAACCTGGGACTTGAGAAATTCCATCATGGGCACTCAAGCTTGGTAAACAGCTCCAGCTTTGGAGGCAACAAGGGCAGGTTTGAGTCCCATATCTGCCCTTAGTTGTGTGACCTTGAGCAAACCATTTAAGCTCTTTTGAGCCTGTTTCTTTACCCATAATAATAGTCCCTACAATAAGGTAAATGCTTGATAAGTGGCAGACACTGATGTCCCTGCCCTCGGTGAGAAGATTAAACAGCATAGTTCCCTTATTCTTTTATCACTCTTATTTTGTGCCTTTTTCCCCCTCTTTCAAGAGCACCCCTGATGCTTATTTCAAATAAGCATGTAGGTAAACACTGGGCTGGGGGAAGGCAGGGGAAGGTCCACTGTGACTTTCCAAGAACAGACTCAGCTTTTCCCCTTCCTTCCCTCTACCCTTTCTCTTCATTATCTTTCTTCTACCTTGGGATTTTTATATTTTACTTCCAAATGTATGTTAACCGCTTGCTCTGGGCAACTGTAAAGCCCTGGGCTAGCTGGGACCAGTAGGGGTGGGGTGTGCAAAGGGAGCAGAGAGGACAATTTTTTTTTTTTACTACTTCTCAAAGCATGCAGGATCTTAGTTCCCTGACTGGAGATCAAACCCACATCCCCCTGCCTTGGAAGCATGGAGTCCTAGCCACTGGATCGCCAGGGAAGTCCCGGATGGGAACAGAATTATATACACTGAAGACAGAGTCCTCCTTCAGAAGTGTTCCCAGTCCTGTAGGCACTGAACCAATCCCTAGGTGGTGGGCACCCAGCGTAGCTGAACTAATTATTAAAATATTTACATCGTTGCAAGTCAGTAATCCCTGCCCTAGTGCCATTCCTTGCTGCAGAGCAGAGAAGGCTCCACTGTGCTCCAGCACCAATGTCCATGCTGATTGGCTGGTGCCTGGCCTGAATTTTGAATATTGCCCCTAAGCAGGTTGGTTGGACTCCACACAGAATGAACTACGGAGGATGGAGAATGCAGCCTGGCGGCTGAGCTGCCAAGTCCCATCCCGGTCATAGTTTTAAAATCAGAGACTGGGGTTCTCACCAGAGGCAGTGATGGGTCTGAATTCAGGTCAGGCACACCAGAAGCTGGTGCAGTGCTGGCTGAACGCCCATTTCTCATGGAGCACGGGGCATCCCAGAACCCTCTCAGAAAATGATCTATTCCTACTGGCCCCTGAGAATTAAGATCCAGTACTTGCTGCCTTCCTGGGAAACCCAGGTATGAGACATCATTCCTGAGTTTACGGTTCCTTAATAGAAGCTGACTTTAGCTGATTTAGGGGCTTGGATGATAAAGAATTCACCTGCAATTCAGGAGACCCGCATTTGATTCCTGGGTGGGAAAGACTCCCTAGAGGAGGCTATGGCTACCCACTCCTGTATTCTTGCCTGGAGAATCCCATAGACAGAGGAGCCTGGTGGGCCACGGTCCATAGGGTCACAAAAGAGTCAGGCACAACTGAAGCGACTTAGCATGCATGCACTAGTTGATTTTTAGGAGAAAGTGAATTTGTTGAAAGGAGATTGTGTGGCTCATAAAATCCAAAGGAAGGCTGAAGAAAAGACTCAGAATAAGGCAGGATTCAGGTCAGTTCTCCAACACAGAACTCTCTAGTCAGGGTTCACCGTGGAAGTGGAGAGCTAAGCACTCACTGTCTTTCGGGTCTTCCTTTCTTCTACTCAAAAGTCATTCCCAGGACACAGTCTGACTGGTCCAGCCTGGGCCACACCATTGCACCTGGCCAAATAAGGCAAGGCGCCTGATTGATAGCTCTACACGTGGGAAAGAAGCAATGCTTTAAGAGGAAATTAGGGTAATTTACCAAAGGAAGGAGGCATGGATTCTGGGTGGTGAAAAACGACCCTGCTAATCACCTGCCTCTCAATCCTATGTCACAGTTCAAGTGACACCCTATCTTCAGCTCCCAGGGGTTAGATCCAGGCAGAACTAGATCCCCATACTAATGGTACTTTAAACTTCTAGAGGCCACCAGATCAAGCCAGTCAGCCTGGGTTCCTACAGCCTTGTTCTTCCTACCTCCCTGGGGATAAACAATAGGCCAACATCTGAGGGGGCCATAAGGAATTTTTACCTGAAGTAGACAAACTTTAAGACTATCAGAACTCCTTCCTTCCCTCCTTCCTTCCTTTTTCCCTTCCTTCATTTGTCAAACAAATAATAAGGGTCTCCTGTGCTGGGTACTAGGGACACGGAAGAAACCAAGATAGAGACAGTCTCTACTTTTGCTTATGGGCTCTGAATGGCCTATGTAGACAGCCATTCGCCTGTCCACCATTAGTCACCACTGGTGGCTTTGTCCATGATATGGACTTGTCTTCATCGTGGCTATCATGTTTGAGGCTCCAACGGAAGATGCTGCCTGGGGATGTGTCCTCTTTCTTTCTGTCAGAGGACTGGTTTATAGAGAGGGGGTATATGTGTGAATGTGTGTGTGTGTGTGTCTGTGTGTGTGTGTGTGTGTGTGTCTGTGTGTGTGTCTGTGTGTGTGTAAGTCTGTGTGTGTGTCTGTGTGTGTGTCTGTGTGTGTGTGTCTGTGTGTGTATGTGTCTGTGTGTGTGTGTCTGTGTGTGTGTCTGTGTGTGTGTAAGTCTGTGTGTGTGTCTGTGTGTATGTGTCTGTGTGTGTGTGTGTCTGTGTGTGTGTAAGTCTATGTGTGTGTCTGTGTGTATGTGTCTGTGTGTGTGTGTGTGTCTGTGTGTGTGTAAGTCTGTGTGTGTGTCTGTGTGTATGTGTCTGTGTGTGTGTGTGTGTGTGTGTCTGTGTGTGTGTCTGTCTGTGTGTGTCTATGTGTGTCTGTGTGTCTGTGTGTGTCTGTGTAAGGGATGAGGGGATGGAGAGCCAGCTGAGCAGGGAGGCAGGCCGACTTCCCCTGTATATTATCATGGACTTTGAGGAGCAAAACAGAAACCGAGGAGGGTTGACAGGGCAAATGTCCTTTTGGAGAGTCCTGCTCAGGAAGCCAGCTTGCTTTTGCTTTGATCCTGGTCCTTGGCTCTGTCTGACGGATCATCTAAATACAAGACAGAGAGCTAGACGGTGGTGTGCCTCAAGAGACACAGCTCACCTATGCTTCCTGTGGCCCCATCTGGGGCTCCTGTCCCCAGTTTCTACCGACTCTACAGGAATGAGTCCCTTCTCTTGATTCCTTTTCTTTAAAGATCTGACTTGTGCTCACTCTCCATATGTTAGTTGAATGGAATTTTGTTGCTTGCATTCTATTGTCAGAATAAGAATTGTCTTGGATTCAGTACAGTGCAATCACTCAGTTGTGTCCAACTCTTTGTGACCCCATGGACTGCAACACACTAGGCCTCCCTGTCCATCACCAACTCCTGGAGCTTACTCAAACTCATATCCATCGAGTCAGTGATGCCATCCAACCATCTCATCCTCTGTCATCCCCTTTTCCTTCTACCTTCAATGTTTTGGATTATACAATCCTAAAAGGCAGGCACTGTGTGAGCTGAGGGGTAGAGGATGTAAGGTGTCCAGGGTCCCATCAAAGATTTGAGTCTTCACTTTAAAAGTCATCTGGAATAACTTTGACCCTCTAATCATGCCCTGTGCCAGCGGGCAGTTGATAAGCAATTGATGTGAATAATACTGACTTCACTCAGAGAAGATGCACCAATAGGGATGGGCAGGACCTGCTGCTGATGAGACAACCTAATTTCACTGTTCCAATAGCACAGCTATGAACAGCTGATCTCCAAAGTTGATCACTGACTGCACATAGCAAGATGGTTCTGAAAGTTTAGCGTCAGTATCTTAAAATGCCTCGAGATGGGGAAATGAGATATGTTGCTTTTCACTTTTCAGACTTGGATGCGTCTCTAGAGAAAGTAGAAAGGGAAAATTTCAGAGATGCTACTGGGCTTCTAAACTTTGGTATTTATACTATATATTTGCTGGTTTTGAAAATTTAAATCTATTGATTTTATATAAATATATATATATATTCAGTTTTGGCCAGCACAGAAGTTTTATTCATCTCTCTCTTACCCCTTTATTCTTGTGTTCAATGCATATTAAAAAGTAACAACATAAAAACAGAGCAAATATTTATTAATACATAACACGTACATAACAATACATCCCAACTTTCCTCCTGGTGGCTCAGACATAAAGCGTCTGCCTGCACTGCAGGAGACCTGGGTTCAGTCCTTGGGTTGGGAAGATCCCCTGGAGAAGGGAATGGCAACCCACTCCAGTACTTTTGCCTGGAAAATCCCATGGACAGAGGAACCTAGTGGGCTACAGTCCATGGGGTCACAGAGAGTCGGGCACCACTGAGCGACTTCACAACATGTACATTAATGAGTTGTGTTTCTTAATCGACTGTAGTTTTTAGCATATTTCTTTAGATCATTTCACTTTTTATGAAAGTATATTAATTTGTAAAGGAAGATGTATATCATCATAAAAAGTGGAAAACCACTAAACTTATTGAAATAAATATACACTGACTAAATAAGTTTTACTTGAGTATCATCTAAAATCATCCTGCATTCTAAGCAGGCACTGTGGCGATTGAGTGGAACTTTGAAAAATGGACAGAATTTTAAAAAGCTAAGGTGGCATAATAAAGTGAGGCATCTATGCCATTTAGATCAGATTCACCTCATGCTACTTAAATCAGAAAGGATAGGGAATCTTATTAAAAATGAGGATTCCTGGGTCCCACTTCCAGATTTACTGAAGAGATAATAGCTAGATGAGCAAAGGCTTGATGAAAGGGAAGTTTGAGATGTGGACAAGGACATGAACGAGGACTGTGAACAGCCTGGCCGATCCACAGGGTTTGCTTCCAAGAGACGAGAGGTGGACAGGAGTGTCAGGGTGGGTTAGTAGGCCGTCCTGGACAAAGCGAGGGTTCTGCAGTTAGGTGAGAGGGGAGAATGGCCTTGAGAGGTCAATCATCAGTCTCTGCCACTGTTCCTAACCTTGGTCTTTCATCAGGAATCCTCCAGAAGAAGCCAGACAAACCTCCTAAGCATCAGTGAAATTTGTCTCTGTAAATTTCTCCTCTTAAGAGGCGGCTCTTTAGCTCTGCCTGCTGGTAGATTCTTTAAACCAGAATCAACTTTTTATTCCATTTCCTCAAAGTAGATTAACTCAAATCACATATCAAGCAGTTGAGAAACAACATTTTCAGGAGGAAGGGACTTCTCTGGCAGTCCATTGGTTAAGACTTTGCCTTCCAATGCAGAGGGTGAGGGTTCAATCCCTGGTCAAGGGGCTAAGATCCCACAAGCCTTGCAGCCAAAAAAACAAAACACAAAATGGAAGCAATATAGTAACAAATTCAATAAAGACTTTAAAAATAGTCCACGTCAAAAAATGTTTTTAAAAAAAGATTTTCAAGAGGAATATGTCTCTATTCCTTTCCAGTCCCCTGGTATGCACAATAGTAGCCAGTCATCCACATGGTGAGGATTCCATTACATACATACTGGCTACCAAGTCTAAAATGCACCACTGGGCATCGTTCCCTCAGCCTAGGAACCTTGGATACCTCTTAAAATGCTAATCCCCTGAGACAGAGGTAAAGATGACTTCGTCTGTCCCACCTTAGCGTTGGTCTTAGTTCACGTAGCCTTCGTTTTCCCCCTTGGAATTCCTGGGCCGCTTGGGAGCACTGACTCCCGTGAGGCAGAAGGAGGCCAGGGCAGCACAGAGAGCCGGCCTGTCTGTCCCAGAGAGAAATGGAGTCCCCAGCCGGCTGGGGAAACTGCATGCGAAGCTGCAGCTGCAGCTGGGACACTGACTGGAGGTATGAATAAACACTGCTGGGAAGTTTGGGTCCAGCAGATGGCAACCCCGTGACCTCTGAGGTGACTTTACCTCCCTCTCTCTCCCCACCCACGCTTCTCAGCCCGAAGACCAAAATTCTGGCTTTCCTGTAATTTGTTTTGACACGATCTCAGGGAAGAGCGCTGCAAGCAAGAGACGAACACTGAGGACAACAGGAACCCTCTGTCAAACCGACAGACGACGATGTGCCCATTTCTTGCTGCATAGGGCATTCACCTCGCCGGGGCATTCCGCGGAGACATGGTTAACCCAGATCAGACTGACACATTGGCAGGCCTCTGCAGGGCCACCCTCAGACCTGGGCAAAAGAGGTCCCTGCTCTGGACTTGCCCCATTATGGGAACTCCCCTCCTCCTGCTATACCCCTTCTCATGGGGCCCTGAGTCCTGAGGACTGAAGGGATGTGCCTACCCAGAGCCCTCTGTCCCTTTAGACCATGCTCCATATTCTCAGCACGTTGGAATCCCCTGTCAGTGTCCCTAGCTGTCTTCCAGCAGCTGTAACCTTCTTCCCCGGATAACTCTTCACCAGAGTAGATCAGACCCTGGTAGGTGCCCCCCTGGACCTGAGGGAGTGGCCCACGGATGGCTTCTATGGAGGAAGGGTGTGGGTGGACCGGTCTCGTAGGCTGGTTATGTCCACCGCCATCCACATGAGGCCTCTGTGGAGGAGCCGGAGGAGGGATGAGAAGAGAACTGGTTGCAGCCTCAGGGCTGTTTCTCCCTGTGCTGCCTTGCGCTAATACGAAGTTCTGCAGCATTGCAGGCCTTTATATTCAAACCCTATCTTCCAGGTTGTGAGGAAGGTCCATTTATCAAGGCAAGAGAAAAGAGCGTATTTTGTCTAACACAGTTAACATATTTTATAAGTTTGATACCAGTAAATCTTTAGCCATAGGGTACGTGGCCTCTGTACTTTTGCTACAAGCCCTGCAAATGTGAGAGGCAAACCTCCTCCACACACACATTTTGTTTGATCGGCAGAGGGTTTTAAAAACTGGAGGAATTCATGTAGAAATTCTGATTTGGGGCTTTTCTTGGAGAATTGGAAGCTCTGGCCACACTGGCCCTGAATTCCAGGGCAGCATGGAATGGTTTGCTGTTTGCAGCTGTTTGCTTTCAGCAGGTAAGTGCTCATTGTTCAGCCTGCCACATTCCCAGCCACTCCCAGTTGTCCTGAGTCCAGTGAGTTTCATGTACTTACAGTGCCTCCCTGGGCCCTGGAGGGATTTATATGTGACTGGTCCACCCACCTGAGGGACTATCTCTGTCATGGGTAGGAGGCTGAGACAGAGCCTGGATGGTGGGACATCCGAAGTCAGGGCACTGGAAGTTGAGACCTCTCTGTAGCTGCCCCTCCAATTTCCCTGTGTGGCAATGAAGTCAGCTTTGACACTCACCCTAGCCTTCTGTGGTCTCCGTCAGACTGATCAGAAAGGAGAAGTGGAACTTCCCAGGCTCATTAGAAAGTAGCGAATGAAAGGGGAAGAGAAGTCCTTGCCGAGAGACAGGAGCGGCACACGTGAGCCCTGTATTTCTGGTTATGGCTCTGAGTGTCATTCGGAAGGTGCCCAGCACTGGTCATGTGCCTCCTGCGGGGGGTTTCTGGGGGGAAATCACAGAGCTAGAGCAGGGGTGGGGACAACATCTCTGATTGGAGGGAGGCCCAAGAGAGATCTGGTCCAGGAAGGGCTAGCTGGAAAGTTCTGCTTCCTGAGACTGAGAGAGAAAAATCAAATTTTAGTCAATGCAGGCCATATCTCAAGGGGCCATTGGCGGCTTTGCTTTGCCTGTTAACACAGGTGTGGGAAGGAGCTACCCAAAGCATCAGAGCTACCAGAAACCAAGCCCTGAAGGAAATGGAGGAGAGTTCCTTCTTGCCATAGCCCCTCATCCCAGGCTACACCAAGTTCGTGCACTGGAAGGGGAGGCTCATTTACCAAGTTCTGCTGGGACACCAAAGGTTAGAATGCAGGATTCTGCAAGCAATGCTAATCCTTGGGAGAGATCTTCCGGCCTGTCTCCAACAAGCTCCAAGCCCCCTTCCCGCATGCCGGGCCTCCATGGGGAATCGACTTCAGGGATGAGAGCTGAATGGTGGCAATGCGCTTTCAGAGGCCCTTGGGCTGCACGTCTCCCATAGTTAGGCCACAGGGAGGTCAAGTGGCCACGTGCTAGGACGCAGCACTTCCAGGCCTCTGCAGAGTTTAGTAGTCACACTAGTACAACACTAGCATAATCCCAGCGGGTAGGAAAGACGGGCAGGGAAGGTCCCTGGAACCTTGCCGCAAGTCAACCAGAGCTGTCAGCGGGCAGGCCCACGAGATGCTGGCACAGGGGAGCAAGCTTATTCCTCCCTTCCCCCCATGCTCGCTGCATCCCAAGACAGCTACCAGCAGGGAGGCCACAGGCAGCGGCTCTGAAGGACCACGGGGTGGGCTGCGGAGGCTGCTAAGGGGCTGCATCTGACACCTTCCATGCCAGTCCCTGTCATTTTGGGCCCCAGCTGGCTCATCAGGGGCCATGTGTGTGTGTCTGGGTTGGGGGCGGGGTGCGGTGGTAGAGACAGGTCCTGCCATGGCTCTTGGGCAGTGGTATGGGTAAGGCCAGAGGGCACTTGGCCTGGGGATTTCTGAGGAGCAAGTGGACATCCGAGCAGGAAAACCAGAGCACACTGGTTTCAGCTCTGCCAAAATTTGTGAGTTCGTAGCCCTGAAGATAATCCTATGTTATCTGAGCCACATAACAGGACTGATGCTGAAGCTGAAGCTCCAATACTTTGGCCAACTGATACAAACAACCGACTCATTGGAAAAGACCCCAGTGCTGGGAAAGATTGAAGGCAGGAGGAGAAGGGGATGACAGAGGATGAGATGGTTGGATGGCACCACCGACTTGATGGACATGAGTTTGAGTGAGTTCTGGGAGTTGGTGATGGACAGGGAGGCCTGGCGTGCTGCAGTCCATGGGGCCGCAAAGAGTTAGACACGACTGAGTGACTGAACTAATCTGAGCCGCTGCTGCCCTCAAACCGTGGAGCCTTGAGGAGACAGCAAAGCTGTGTGTGCGCTATCCCAGCTTCCCAGGGGAGGTGGAGTCCTCAGCAGGACACTGGTGCCTGTGTCTCTGAACCACGGGTTGCCCCGCAGAGAGGAAAGCCTTGCCTTCCTGTGAGGTGCTCCTTGAGTTACTAGTGCTCCTGGCGTGGGGCCAGGCATGCAGCAGTCCCCAGGGCTGGCCGTATGGACGGGGCTGAGTCTGCGCAGTCCTGTGAGAGGTGAGTACCAGCCTGAATGACCATCCCACTCCACCGCACCAGCCCTTCTCTCCTGCAGAAAATGACCCTAGAACCGTTTAGAACTGACAATCTAGAAAGCATCATACAATGAGGCATGGAAAGTGGGAGATCACATAGAGGCGATTTGGGGAGGGAAATGATGGAGATGCCTAGAGGGGAAATTGAAGATGCTTTGAGAAAACCCAGCTTCCCAAGTAGATGAACAAGCCGTGGGAAAGAGCCAAATGAGCAGAGTCTCCAGACCTTTAAGGGCTCCTGAGCCCAAGAACCAAAAAAATGACAGAACTTTAGGTTTCAAGCCCTTGCCAGATTGGTTTCTTTTAAGACATTTATTTAGAAAAATAACCCTGCCCTACCCTGCTCCCTCTGGATCACGAGACTTGGGCGTCATGCTTGACCCATCACTGGGTCGGGCCTCCCAGCCAGTTGAAGGTCCAGGCCCCTGGCGGCGTGTGGCCATGCAGCAGGCGCTGCACACACATCCAGTTGCCGCGCGTTCCCGTCCCCGGGCTCTCGATCCTGGGGTCCGGCCTCGGCCTCTGGCTTTCTGGGCGGCGAGAGGGCGCTGACGGAGGACAGCTGTCTGTGTGCTCCTCCCGAGACCCCGGGAGCAGCTGGAGACGCAGGCTCTGCTCTCTGCTCGCCCTCCCTTGGGGGAGCTCAGGGCTGGAAGCGCGGGGAGCTGACGTGAGGCTGGTGGAAGGCGTGGGTGCTGTACACCACCTCGGGGGGCGAGGGCGCGCCGGGGGCCAGCACAGAGCACAGGGGCTCGTGGCTGCTCAGCACCGACGTGAAGTACTTCATCTCTTCCGTGAGCTGTTTGATCTCCTTCCGCAGCGCCGCGTTCTGCTTCTCCAAGTCTTCACTCTCCTGTGAGCAGAAAGGATGGACATTGCAGGTTACTCTCAGGGCGCAGGGGAAGATTGGGGGGCGTGGAGGAGGCAATGGGAGTTCCGCATTAGATTTCCACTAGTACGGCCAGGCAGGGCATCGGTGACTTTTTCTGCACATGCCAGTGTGTGCACGCGTGCGTGTGTATTTGCACGTGTCATGTGTGTGGATGGGTGCGGTGCTGTGTGCTGTGCTTAGTCCTGTGCTGTGCTCAGTCGCACCCGACTCTTGGCGACCCATGGACTGCAGCCCCTCAGGCTCCTCTGTCCATGGAGATTCTCCAGGAGAGAATACTGGAGTGGGTTACCATGCCCTGCTCCAGGGGATCTTCCCAACCCAGGGATCGAACCCAGGTCTCCGGCGTTGCAGGCAGATTCTTTACCATCTGAGCCACCAGGGAAGCCCATGCATCTGCATAAATACATGTATATTTGTACATGTATATGCATAGCTGTTTAGATCAAACCATATGAAATTGCTGATATTTATTTTGACCTCGGAAAATGGCAGTTGCATTTGGTCCCAACTAACAGAGATATGTGTGTGTGTGTGTGTGTGTGTGTGTGAAGGCATGTGTGAATTGCATTAGTGTGCTCCTTTGTGTGCAGGTACATGCATAGGTCTCCATAAGTGTATATGAGAGTTGAGAGTGGCAAGTGCATGTCCAGGCCAGTGCATGACCAGCTAGAGCTAGAAAAAATGGAAAACAGTTTGTGAGACTGACTTATACCAATTTCACTCTTTTCTGCTCTGTTACACTGGTGTGTTTGCCTAAGGTTCCCAGCATTTGCATTTAGTCTTATGAATGGAGTCCTTGGTTAACTGTCTACTTCACCCAGATTCTAGAACGTTTGGGGTCTTCTAAATGATAAATGGTCAATCTCCAGCAGAGTTCTCTCTCCGGCAGCTTGTCCTGTGGAACTCTGGGTGTGACCCAGCACCTGTGCTTTGTTTCCAGAAACATCTTTACCCCTTGCTTCAGGGAACCATCAGATACATGCTAATCAGAAAACCTCAGGACACCCTGGTGGTCCAGTGGTTAAGAATCCGCCCTCCAATACAGGGAATGTGAATTCAGTCCCTGGTTGGAAAACTAAGATGCTGCAGAACCCCTAAGTCTGCATGCCGCAACTAGAGAAGCCTGTGCGCTGCAACTAGAGAGAAGCCCACATATGCCAAAACAAAGACTCAGCGCAGCCACAGAAATTTTAAAAAGAAAGACTCAGGGTAA
Organism: Bos grunniens; assembly: GCF_055505025.1. Classification (NCBI taxonomy): domain Eukaryota; kingdom Metazoa; phylum Chordata; class Mammalia; order Artiodactyla; family Bovidae; genus Bos; species Bos grunniens. Next base: position 16,662,593 of record NC_141174.1, read on the forward strand.
AGAGCTCTGACTACTGATCACATCATTAATTAATCAACAATTACACCCTGGTAATTAGCATTTACTGGAAAACAATCCCACCTTCAGAAAACCAGGGGAATTGCATTTCCAATGTGATTTTAATGTTCACATTCTTTGACTCAGATAGATCGTCTTTGCTAATCATTGGTACCCACAGAGGAAGAAAAAATGGCACTGGAGATGCAAATAAATTACATTTCTGTTCAAAAAGTGACCTAATATTTGGATTCTAGGTCTTATTTTTCTTGTTCTGTTTCACTTAGCTTGTTTTCCAAGCTTGCCATGACATTAGAACTAATCTGAGGGCCTGATAAAAATATAGTGCCAGGCACTTCCTGAAATCTAGAGGTTTGAACTCAGTGAGTTTGGGATTTGGGGTTTGAATTCTGGGAATCTGAATTTTTAACAAATGCCCCAGATTATTCTAATCACCAAACAAGTTTGAAAACAATAGCTAGTAATGTTAAATGTGATAATAAATGTGTTCTAACTATCCAAGCACTTATTAAGTGCCTGGCATGGAGTATGAACTCAAGTGCTTATTGATTGGCCGCCTGATGACATCGACCGATGGATCAGAAGTTGACTCAGAATTACAGTAGGCAGTGAGCAGATGTGTGATAACTTGACATTTAAAATTTGCTTTAGAAAACCAGCTTCAGGTTAATGAGAGAGTTAGTTACTCTGCCGACTGCCCTAAGCCCTGCAAATGGGAGTTCTTTTGAAGTGGTAAGGAGAACGTGGCCTTATCCATCAAGGCAGCTTCCGGCGGTTTGTACAGGACAGACGCTAGCGTGCTCAACCTCAGCCTGGCATTTCCTGTGTGTGGCCCAGGGCTAGAAAATGTGTCCAGGTTGATACAAAGGAAAACCCCATCTCTAAAACAGGGTGGGGAGATGGGATACCAAGAGCCACGATGGTAGAGACAGGGGCACTGGCTGCTGCTTCTGCAAGGTGTGACCGGCTCATTCATCTCACCATTTGGTTATTTCCGGGCACATCCCAGAGAGAGGGCATCCCCTCTCTTTACCAAAAGGTAAGATAAAGCAACACATGAGACTGGGGGGCGTTGGCAAGACGGGAACTGGGGGCCGGGAGTCCTGGCCCCTTCCTCTAGCCCTTTTCCTCGCCCCCTCTGAGAGTTTCCACTGGTGACAACATTTACTGTAAGTTCTGTGCTCCGAAGAGCCTGGGCAAACCCCGAGGCAGAAGGGAGGGGCGGGGTAGGCGGGCCGCAGGGACCAACCGCTCTGACCTGCTCTCCGCCCAGAGGCCGGCCGGCTTTCGGGAAGTGACAGCGGGCTCTTCCTCCCTAAGCCAGCCCTGCTGAGCTCCAGCTTTGTCCTTTCCTTCTCCCTGTCCCCTGGGAGATCCCGGAGCTCTAGGGGAGTGTTCAAAACCACCATGGCCTCTAACTAGAAAACAACCAGCTGCGACAAGAAACTCGTCTTTACCTTGGGAAGCAAGACTGTTTCCTGCCAGGGCCCCAGAGAAACCTGCACTGCCAGCCCAGGGGCCCTGCAGCCAGCCAGACACTTCGCAGAGGAAGAGCCTGGCTTCCCTCGCAGAAGCAAGCGGCTGATCTAGGGCTCTCATCCCCACCTACCCCTGCCCGGCCTAGGTCCACTCTGACCCTCCCTGGGTCCCAGCATGCCCTGCAAAGGGTTCACACAGGGACACTGGCTGAGGGACACCTGGGAGCAGCTCTCTACCCAGAAGTACCATGATCACAGACCCCCTAACTTCCCCCTGAATTCCCAACAGGGCCTGGAAACCGAGAACTCAGCAAGGGAAAAAGGAAAGTAACATTTAGAAAGTAAATTTTAGTTTCTAATGTGTGTGTCTTCTCCTAATGTGGGGGGGCAGGGCTGCCCTTGGGCTTCCACATAACCTGCTTTTTACTTTTGGGAATACATTTAGATCCTTTAGGCTCCTTGCAATAACCCTTTGAGGTAGCTATGTAAGGCCAGCCCTTATCATTGTCTCCATTTTACAGATGAGGCCAACTGAGACTCTGGGAGAAACCTATTGCGCAAACCCCCTACTCCCATCCCTAAAGGAGTACAGGCTGGTGGCAGCAGCTGCTGAAACAAAGAGCTATAGATTCACCTAGAGACACTTATTTTCTAACTATCCCTTCCCCCACCCCACCCCTGACCCCCGACACCCATAAATTCGTTCTCTAAGTCTGTGAATCCGTTTATGTTTTGTAAATAAATTCATTCGTATAATCGACATGTACACACTGCTATATTTAAAATGGATAACCAACAAGGCCCTACCATATAGCACAAGGAACTCTGCTCAGTGTTATGAGGCAGCCTGGATGGGAGGGGAGTTTGGGGGAGAATGGATACAAGTATATATACAAGTATATGTATGGCTGAGTCCCTTTGCTGTCCACCTGAAACTATCAACTAAACATTATTTATCAGCTCTAGTCCAATACAAAATACAAAGTAAAAAAATAAAAATAAAAAGACATATTTTTCTTGGAGGTCCAGAAAGTTTGAGTGGGTGACTGATCCAAAGGCCCAGAACCAGGCAGATACAGAGCAGGGCTGGGCTCTCGGCTTCTCCATCTTCAGTCCTGTGCTCCTTTTAGCCCACCCACTGCTTCTCCTGAGAGACTTGACGACTCAGGATCTCTGGAGTCACTAAGATCACTGGCCTTCTAAGAGAAAACTGGGTCTTGGTTTGGTGATCCTTCAAGACAACACAAGAACCCTGAGTCGGTCATACTCTTCCAAACACAGAGCTGATCATCACCTCCTGCCCTGAGCTGGGATGGAGTCTAATGTGCAGCTACTCTATGAGAGGGTTGACTTGGGGCCAGACCATCCCCAGACCACAGTATGGTCTGGAATACATGGCAACGGGGGTCGGGGGGTGGGGGGGCTCCATCAGGTAACAGTGGACAGGGGTCTTGGTCCTGGCTCTGGCTGGGTGACTCTCGGTGACATCCTTTTCCTCTCTGAGCCGCAGTTGCCTCACTTTAAACTAGGAAGACTGGACCAACACAGTGATTCTCAATCTTGGTCACACACTAGGATCAGTGGGATCCCTGGAACGTTTTACTGATGCCTGATTCTGATTTAATCAGGCTGGGGTGCACCTGGGCATTGAGTTGTTAAGGGCTCCCCAGGGGAGTCTAATGTGCAGTGAATGTTGAAAACCACAGGATTAGAAGCCCAAGCCCTCTCTAACTTTCAAATATTTCAGATTTTAAATTGACTACCTGTGTATTAGCCAACTAGAGCCTCTGACTGTTTGGAAAGAGTAGTTGTGTGTTGGAACCAGAGGTATGTAGGCTCAATGTATATGAGATAGGTAGTAGAAACCAAAAATTTAAAAGGCTAATCCAGTTTGAATTAATAATGACTAACATTTTTTGGGCGATACCATGTGCCAAGTACATTACAGTTACCATTACATTTAATCTTTGCAACAACCCTATGTGGTAGATAATGTTACTAGCCACATTGCACAGAAGAGGGAAATCTAAGGTAGAGAGAAGTTTAGTAACTTGTTCAAGGTCACACAGCTTGTCAGCTATAGCACCAGTACTTGAACTGAGACTGTCTGCCTTCAGAGCCTGTGCCCACCATCCCCTGTTGCCTTTGAAGTCTGTTTAAATCTTATGATATCTGGTAATTATCTCCTGTGAGGCCTCAGCCTGGTTGACTTTCCTATTTCATCTTCCCTCTCTTCCCGCCTCATGCAAATTGAGATGCTAATGTTCACAATTCACCCTCACCTGTGAGGTTACTTGGTGCCGCCCTTACCATGAACCACAAGCAGTTTGGGGGTGGCTAAGGAGGAGGCTTCTTGGGGGTGTGGGAACATTCTGGGAAATTCCCTAGTGGAGGGGCCAAGCAGGGGGTCACTGTAGAGTGCATCAATGATGGGGAATCCCCAGGCAGGTCCCTTCCCCACAGGGAAGCCAGTTGGGACTGAGGCTAAGGACTAACTCTAACCCAAGGCTCTAGCGGGGACTCTCCAGGCCTCCTTTGCAGGGCTTGGAGCGTCTTCCTGCCAGGTCTGGTTTAGTGCCTTGACCTTCTCCTTGAGTTTTCTAATCACACTTTCCAGAAGGGTGAAAATAGTCCCTGTGTTTTTCTCCTCAACAGAACCTACAGTTATTGGTAGGGTGACCTTTCAGCTCCCACCCACACTTCAATACGAGAGTGGTGTGTGAAGCTCACACCCAGCTCTTGGTTCAATCCCCAGCAGTCTGCAACCCCCCCGCCCTCCCAGGCAGAACTAGGCTGGAGCCCACCATTCCTGGAGAAGTCCATGAACGGAGAGATAGGGCACTTCCCAAGCCATAGTGGGATCTGTGCTATGTCTCCCACCAATCCTGGGGAAATAGCCCCACTCCTGTTCCTCACCTGAGGAGGAGAGAAGAATCACTAAACCACAGGTCTTTGCACTGAATTCTGGAGAAATCTATACTTTTGAGCCTTAAAGTTGAAGCTCCAGGACTGTCAGCACCTGGTCATCCACTGATACTTAACCACATCAGCCACGCCCCTCAGGGCCCTGCCCTCTCTTCTGTTCCTTGGCTTTCAGGACCATGACTTCATTGATCTCATATATGAGAAACACTATAAGATGGCTCACTCAACGTCTATCCAAACTCCTTACCCCTGCTTTCCTCTAGAGAGGCTAGGAAAAGAATTCCTCAATTACCCAGCTTCCCCTGCAGCTAGATAGGACCATGTGACAGATTCTGACCAATGAGACATAAGCAGAAATACAGGGAGGGAGAGGATGAAGCTTCGCTTCCCCGGGGATAAAAGGGAAAGCCTCACCAGAAAAACGCTAACCTCTCTGGACACAGACTGATGCCTGGAGATTCAGGAGCCATCTTGCAGCCTTGAGGATGAGACCCCCCCATCCTGAGAATGACTGCCCAAGAGAGAGAAGGAGGTTGGTTCTTTGATGACATTCTTGTACTATCCCTGGTCTGTCTACTTCTGAACTTCTTATTTGAGAAAAATCTAAAATACAAATGACTTGTTGATGCCTCTGCTGGATAGTTTTTCTATAACTCCTGACTGATACCTCAAGTTAGAAAGGATATCGTCCAGTTTTGAAAAACAAACTAATAATTTCCATCAACTTCAAGGTCTGAACTGTTTTCTTTGGTTTTGTTTTAAGCTCCAGGTCTCTGGGACAGAGTGTCTGGGTATCTACTCACAAATTGCCCCAGATTCACTCCACACATTCTACCACATGCATCAGACAGGCTTCTAAATGTCACCACTCCCTGATTCTCAGCCCTGGCTGCACACTGCAGTTTCCTGGAGAGCTTTTTTTTTTTAAAAAAAAAATCTTGATTCCTGGATTTTACCACTGGGAGGTTCTAATTTAGTTGTTCCAGACTGGGTTCAGGCATCAAGATTAAAGAAGTACTTGCCAGGTGAGCTTAATGAACAACCAGCTTGAGACGTATGTTCATAGTAGATTCTTCTTGAAAATAATAAAACAATATAAATATATACAGTTTGATGTTGTTAAATTTATGATATCATATTTATATATTTACTTATATTTTGTTTTATTAAATGTATTTATTGTGTAACATAGTATAAATAATATAAAGAACTTTAAAGAAGGAAGAGGATATTTCTAAGTCAAAATTTTTTCTAAAAGTAAATGGCTATTTAAGGCGAAGAGTCTTATAGTTGGTGAAAATTTCAAGTGGCCCAGAATAGTTCACTCTTATAGAAAGGCAAGAGGTAGAGGACTTATTGGAATCTCATTAATGATAACTTCATCAAATTATTTGTCCTATGGATTGTTAAGCTCGGTGAGGACAGGAGCCATCCTTGTCTTCACTGTTTTATCCTCAGTGAAGGACAAAACACGGTCTGGAGTGAAAGACAGTGTTTTGTCCTGGGACTGTGCCTGGCACACAGTGAAGTGATCAGTAAAATCATGTTTCTTGATTGCCAACTTGGAGTCTGTAAGAATTTACCAAAATCTGAAACCTGCATTTGAAGAGTCTGCTAAATTTGTGATATCCATGAAATTTCCCAGGGAGTGTTTAACCAAGCATTTAAGTACTTTTATTGCTTCTGCATTTAACTCTAGAAGAGTTACAAATGAGTGTTTGGTGGTGGTTTAACCGGTAAGTTATTTCTGACTCCTGTGACCCCATGGACTGTAGCCCGCCAGGCTCCTCTGTCCATTGGATTTCCCAGGCAAGAATGCTGGAGTGGATTGCTGTTTCCTTCTCCAGGGAATCTTTCCAACCCAGGGATCGAACTCTGGTATCCTGCATTGCAGGTGGATTCTTTATCAACTGAGCCATCAGGGAAGCAGATTCTTTTTTTTTTTTTAAGGCCTGCTTAGCAACATTGTTGTTCCCCAGACTGAAGCTGTGGAGTGGAGGCAGCTGAATTACAGCACTGTCAGAACCCTGCGTGCAATTTCCCTGGCCTCAACTTGACCTGTCCCAACTAAACGAAGCAAAGGAGACCTGACCAACTGTAGTGAAAAAGCCAGCCAAGGAAACAGCGTTCTTAAAGTTTGTATAACCAACTGGAAAGAAGGGCATACGTTTTCATATATGATCTACTTCTGATATCTTCATGTGATTGATTTATAGGAAAATACTGGCCTCTCTGCATTAAACAAATAAAATCTTCTCTCCAATGCAAAACTGACAAATGCGCTATTGCTTTCTTTTAACATTTGCTCTCACATTATTTCTCAAACAGCCCAGTGAGATGTAATTGCTTTACATTTTGTGGATTAGAATTTAGGTTCAGATATATCTGCCCTCTCCCTGTCCCTACTGGATTTGAAGTCATTTTACTGGGGACCCCACCCCCACCCCATCTGGTTCCTGCTTCCTGGGGCACAATGGCCTTTTTTCCTGAGTTCCTCTTCTTGAGCTCACAGTCCTGGGCCCCACAAGGCATCTTTCTGACCCTTGACAGGCCCCACAGAGTTTGGCCTGAAGGCTCTGCAGATAGCACTCTCTCCTGAGATCTTCCCAGGCTCCTTCCCATGACTCATATTTGATTTCAGATGTCAGGCCCTCAGAAGGACCTTCCTTGACACCATTCCCAGCCCTGTCCTTAAGTCACTGTTAACACTGCACCATTTGCTTTCCTTTGAAGCCCTCCTCACTTTGTGTGATTAGTGAGATAGTAAATAACAATTGGTCAGTTGATTTTCCAGTGTGACTTCTGATTGAATGTAAGGTCCCTGAAATCAGGGACTTTGTCTTGTCCCTGCTGAACTCTCATCACCTAGGGAAAAAAAAAAAAAAATGCCCATAGGAGGCATTTCATATATACTTATACAGCAGAAAGAATCATTTCTGTCAACATGAGCTCCAGTACTAGGAATATGGCCTTTGTTTTTGTCATTTTCTGGACTACTGCACCCTCTTAGCAATAGGCATATTTTTGTGTCAGCTGAGTAACTGGAAAATATTTTAGTAACAGGGTCATCTCGTGCAGGAAATTGCCTTCTAGCACCAGGAATCTAGCCCCCTCTAGTTGGCTCTGAACTTAATCTTTACTCGTGAATTTCCTAAGCGCCTTAGGTCTCCTCCTTGGTTCCCCTCAATCTAGTGTGACCAGATGTTTACTGGGACACTCCCAGTTCATAGTATTGTCCTCGTGTAATTTTTCACTAGTGGCTCTTTTCACTCTCAAAAATGTCCCTGTTTGGAAGATAAATTATGAGATCTTCTGCCAAAGGCTTTCTCCTAAATTCTAACTCAGGGATACCCTCACTGTTCTCATCCTCTGTCCACCAGAATTCACTCAGGGTCTATTTGATCATTTTCTTATGTTTTTTAATAAAAAACATACAATATAAATATATTAAAGATATATTTTTAAAAAGTATACCCACCCATGATTCTAGTCCTCTAAACACAACCCTTTTCATTTGTACATGGTGCCATCTTGTCCTTTTTAACAAATAATAGCAGCCAAAATGTCCAGCATTTTTGTAAGTGTGACAAAATTATTATGACAGAAAAGAAAAGACAAATTTGTATATATACTTAGAGTATACTTACAAAATCACCATAATTATTATTTTAATGGCTACATCAACAAAGAGATGGTCCACAGTTTACCTTATGTGGTTTTCTAATGCTGGAGATTTTGGTTGCTGTTGTAAATAATGGTGTAGTGAACATCTTGCAGTCCTTGGTTAGTATTTTTATAAAAGGTTGTGTAAGATATACAGTGTCATCGGCCTTGAATGTATATATTAATTATTACAACGACATTGTCAGGATTTAGGTGTTGTAATTTTAGGTGATTTTTTTTTTGTTTTTTTTTTTTTGGCCTTTCTGCGTGGCACTGGGGACCTTAGTTCCCCAATCAGGGATCAAACCCACGCCCCCTGCAGTGAAAGTTCAGAGTCTTAACCACTGGACTACCGAGAAAGTCCCAAGTGTTGTAATTTTAAATAATTTATTTTGCTAACAAACTTTTGGAAAGTTTCTTAATTTCATTATAATGTTACAAGTTATTGATTACTAAGAAGAAATAAATTTCTATATATGTATTCCCTAGTATAGCATTCTCAACCAAGGAAAATTTTGTCCCCCCAGGGAACATTTGGGAAGATTTAGAAATATTTCTGATTTTCATAACCAGAGGGATGAGGTGGGTGCTACTGGCATCTAGTGGGTAGGTTTTAGATTTTACAGTGCTGGAGACCAACCCCCTCCCACACACACAACAAAGAATTGTCCAACTCAAAACGTCAATATTGCCGAGGCTGGGAAACCCATGGTGTGTATTGTTTTCACAATCAGAATAGAAAATTGGGCTATGTTCATTTCAGTAGGAAAAAGCATTACGTAAGCTTTCTGTTCATAGCCTTTACCCACTTACCTACTGGCATCTTGAGGTTTTTCTTAAAAAGGCTGTTCTTTCTATACTGTAAGTATTAAATCTGAATTTATTTAATTTGACAGAAATATTCCCCTAGTATGTCATTGTCCTTTTGATTTCGGATTACACCTTTAAGATCTTTTTTAAAATAAATGAACTTTGACTTCCCTTGTGGTCGAGTGGCTAAGACTCTGAGCTCCCAATGCAGGAGACCCGTGTCCAGTCCCCTGGTCAGGGAACTAGATCCCTCAGACCCAGCACAGCCAAATACATAAATAAAATAATGGAACTTTTCAATTTAGCCCCTTTTAACCTGGGACTCTCTGCCTTTCTGGTCTCTTACTATGTGGTTGGGCTCTGTTGCTGAACAGTGTCTGGACTGTTCACATGTCCCGGTTAATGGCCTACTTCTTAACTCACCCTTTGCAAAAGGACGTGTGAGAGCAACACCATCTGCAGAGCAAAGTCCTGCTCAGCAAAGTGGCACAAAAACAAAAGCAAGTGGTGGGAAGGCAAGAGGTTTCGTTTCTTGGGTGTCCTTGAGGAAGACAGCAGCGTCCTCAACAGTAATACATACAGCAGGGTGACCTGGAGCAACTCTGAGTTCCTTTTTAATTCTGCGATTCCATCAAGAAGGGGGCATGACCACAGTTATGGTTAGTCCCTCTACGAACTCCCGTATGGACCCATGGCAGGGTCCCCTACAGGTACTCCGCATTCTGAAGGGGACTTTGTCTTGTGGAACCAATCTATGGAATCCTTCTAGGACTCGGGGGGCCTGACTGAGTCCTACAGAGGAAATGGAGAAAACCCCAGAGCAGCTTGGGGTTTGGTGAGACTCCCTCATCCTTTCCAAGAGAAAGTAGTTTGGTAGCCACTGAAAACAGCTTCATGAAAACAGCTTCAGCTGAGTGGGTGCCACCAATTTCTGACCGGGACATGTAATCGCTTTCAGACAGAAATTCCTTACACTGCCGAATACGCCTGCTGACCATAACCACACTGACCGCTTATTAGTAGGACAAGAAGTTAGCGGGGTGTGAGTTCCTCTGTGTGTTTTTCCTTCCCAAATGAGAATCGTCAAATTTTTATTACAGATTTTTAAAACAGTACACATTTATTATAATAAAAAGAACTACAGAAAAGTACCAGGAGTAAGGTGACTTATTCAAATCTCAACCACATAGAAGAATCCACGGTTAGCATTTTGAAGACTGTTCTTCCAGACATCTCTTTATGCATGCAAACGTGCCCCCAAACCACAACTTTTACATCAAGAGGATTATACTCTGCATATTCTTTGTCACTTGCTTTGTCACTCAATGCCATGTCATTAACATCTTTCTGTGTTGATAAATACAGATTCACTTAGTCACTTTTAGTGCTAGCATAGAATTCTAGTGTATGAATGGTCATAATATACTTATCTCCATAGCTGGGCATATGTCCAATTTTAGAGTATTGATAAAGTGTATGCTGCTGCTGCTGCTAAGTCTCTCCAGTCGTGTCTGACTCTGTGCGACCCCAGAGACGGCAGCCCACCAGGCTCCCCCGTCCCTGGGATTCTCCAGGCAAGAACACTGGAGTGGGTGATAAAGTGTATACTGTTCACAAATAATGATGAATTGGCCATCTTTGTGCATCATTGTTTCTTCAAACTCCTGTAGGTGGAATTGCTCCACCAAAGAGCAGGATGTTAATATTTATTGCTACACCGCTTTCTTTAAAAACGGTCTCAATGGCTTTGATCTAGTGCTTACTTTCTCAGCTAGGCCTAATGGTGGAGGAGAAAAAGTGTCAACTTTGGAGGATGCTGCTTAAAGAACAAAAGAATAAAATTCAGGAAGGGGTTCAAGGAGGATCAGTCTTCACAAGAGTCCAAAGGAAGAGGCTGTGTTGCCTAGTGGTTAGGAAGATGGGTTCTGAAGTCAGACAGACCTAGTTACAAAATGTGCGACCTTGGACAAGTTACTTAACCTAATATAGGAATGACAAAATAAGGTTTTTGTGCAGATTAAACGAGACAACTGCAGGTAGAGCACATAATGCACCGTGCCTGGTATATAGTTGTGTGTTCAATTAATATGTTTTTAATAAAAAGAAGTTCAGAGCAGTAAAGGCATAAGAGAAATGTCCTTTCCATGGATAGTTCACTGATTTTACACTGAACTTCTTTAGGCTGGAACCAGCAAGAACATTCTTTCTGTGGTTTTCATTTTGCTTTATTTTTTTTTTAACCTATGACTTCTCTATACCAATAAAACTTACGGTATAATCTCCTAGAGGGAGGAAAGAAAAACTGATAGAATGAAAAAGAGCCATAAACAGCCTTCTTGCATGGCCCTTACCAGAAGACCGAGAACAACACTCCCCTCCTCAGGAGGCCTGGGAAGTGAGCACCTTTGCTGAGCTTTGCTTCTTCCATTACTTAATTCTCCTCCAATTATAAAAGCTTTACTTCTCACAGCATCAGCTTAATTTCAGACATAATTTACCCTCCTGATATTTGCTACATATGACATTAAAGATCTACCCTGGGCCTGTAAATCTTTCTTTTTTTTAAACTAGTATGAGATCTTCCACACTAGAGGCTGCCCCAGGCAAACACCTGTCCCTCCTCCAATCTAAGTATCTGAAGTTCCAGCTTCCAGATCTGACCCTGTAACTCTGCTTTGCTTCCATTTCCATCCTCAAGGCCACATCTGACTTGTCAACATCATAGCTCTGGGCTAATACTACTGCCTCTCCATCGCCTCCTCTACTTTGAGCCTTTTCATGAACACAGCTTCTCAACTGATCTCAATTCTCTTTCCCACTGACCTGGGACACAGACTCAAAATCCTTCCTGCTACAAGGCACCAGAGTATCCGACAATTACCGAGATAACCACACAAATGAAACTGATTCGCTGTCCCTTACAGTGGCTTGTTTAGTGCTGGAGACCTTAAGATTACTCATTAGAAATCCCAATTGACTGTTGTCCCGAAGGACTGAGATATTTATGCACAATGTTCAGGGATAAAACATCACAGTGGAAGACTATTCAATGTTTGAGATCAAATTAGAAAAGAAATCATTCTAATGCACATGTAATAATGATCTATATTGGGAATTTAATATCTATATTATATAAATAAAAGCACATAATAAAAACATCCAAACTATATAAAAAAGTAGAAAAACACAAAGTATCTCTCTTCTGCTTTAGACCTTTTGTCCTACTTTCAGAAATATGTATCATTAGCAATTTTGGGGGAAAACCTACTTGAAAAATTTTAAGCTTATATGCATATGCACATATATGTTTTTATTTTCGTTAAAAATATGCATAGAAGAAAACTATACTCCAGACTCATACTTATTCACTTAAGAGTATAGAAGCTTGATAATCTTTCCAGAGTAGCACATTCAGATTTAACTTGTTATTTTACTACCTTCGTGGTATTCCACCGAATAAACCAACTCTAGTCTATTGAATGAGTCTCTTACTGACCATTTAGCTTGTTTCCTGTCTTTGCTATGACAAGCAATGCAGCGAGGATTATATCTACATGTACATAATTGTGTAATCCGTGAATATGTTTGTAAACAGATTCCTAGATGTAAAATCGCCAAGTTACCGTGTGTGCGCACTAGTAACTTTGGACATGGTCAAATTGCTCCCTAATGGAGTTGCACCAACTTATGCTTCCAATACCTGCTTCACCATCATCTTGGGAACATCGTCTTTTAGCAACATTTTCTGTCTTTGTCAGTCTGGCAGAGAATGTAACTGTTGCTTTAACTGTTGTTTTCCTAACTGAGGTCTAGCAGCTTTTCCGTATTTATTTGCCATTTATTTTTCTCTTTCTATAAATTGCCTATTCTTCTTATTATTCATTTTTTCTTTTGTTTGTAGATCATTTTCTTATTCATAAGGGCTCTCGTATATTAAGCAAATATGCCCTTTTTTGGTCATATGTGTTGCAGGTATTTTTCTCAGTCTTCACTTGCTTTTGATTTTGCATATTAGGTACTTTGAACTGTATAGACATTTTCACGTATGTATAAAATACGCTTTTTATTGATAAATGTGTATCAATCTTTCCCTTTATGGCTTCAGGGTTTTTCATTTTACCTGGAAGACTTAATTCCAAGATAAATGTTTTTAATGCTAATTCTTCAAATTTCTTTAATTTTTTCTATATTTAATCTATATGCATTGTAAAAGAAGTGAAGACTCTAGCTTTTTTTTTTTTTCTCAGATGACCAACCAGTTTTCCCAACACAATTTATTGAGTACTTCATTTTTCTCTTGTTTCAAGTGCCATCTTAGACATTTTGCATTTTTACTTGTGTCTTAGGAACTAACACAAATTTGAGTCTATTTGTCTTTGAGTCTATTTGTATTTGGGTCTCAAATTTGAGTTTGTTTGGAGGTCTACTTCTATGTTCTATTCCGTCCAATATTCTATCTTTTCCACATTGTTTTGATTTCTATATTTATAATTCACTTTAATATTTTATTCAGCTAATTGTCTCTAATTACCCTCTTTTTTTAGAATTTTCCTAGAAATTCTCACATGGTTATTTTTCACAAGGTATTTACAATATCTAATTTAATATCCTCAAATACTCAGAAAATCCTATTTTATTGAGATCACATTAAATTAGATAAATTTCTAAATTAACTTAAGGAAAATTGCTATCTTTATATAAGACATATTTTTTCAATTATTTGAAATTTTAAAAATCACCTAGAATAATTTTGAAGCTTAAAAAAATTAAGCTTCAAATTTTTTTGTTAAATTTATTCCTTCTTTCCATTTGCTGTTCTTGGTATTGTAAACAGAATCTTTCTTTCTATTAAATTTTTTAATCTAATTTGCATAAGAAAAGTTATTACTTTTTGTGTTAACTTTGAAAGCTGACTGGGTTCTTGTTATTTTTAATAGTTTTTAGCTGATTATCTTAGATTCACTTATTACTTTTGAAAGTGAATGGCTCAAGATATGACTTTCTCCTTTTTAATCAATACCTATTCTATGCCTAACGGACTCTATACTTGACCACGGGAGAAAATGAACTGAGTGTGCGGAGTGCTGTGTGAGACACCAACCAAATGAGAATTAAAACAGAATGTGGGGGAATTCCTTGGTGGTCCAGGGGTTAGAACTCTGAGCTTCCACTACAGGGGGCACAGGTTCAATCCCTGGTCAGGGAACTAGAATCCCACACGCCACGAGATGCAGCAAAACAAACAAAAAGACAGAACGCGGATACTGTTGATATTATGCTTATGAAAAGGAGCTCCTCCTGATCTGGCTTATGTGAGTGGTAGTCAAGGCCAGAGATGTTATCACATTGGCATGAGGTTAAACCGCTTGTTGAAAGCATCAGCTTCCCTACTCTGCTATTGTAAAAGCAATCTACACACAGAGTGTTGATGCGAACCACTTATAGGATAGATACTGAAAATGCTAAATAATAGGTATTCCTCTCTCTCACTGGAGAAACAGAATAATTTTTTTGCTATTTTAAGAGAAATAATAGTGACAAAGTTGAAACCAAGAAATCAGTTGTTACCCCAGCATCTAAGAGGCTAGCATACTAATACAAAGGCGGTCCTTATTTAAGACCACAGTACTTTCTAAACCCTGGTCTTTTACATCTTGTTAGGTGAGTCCTATGGCTGTGTCTTCCGGCCAGAGAATGGTTCCAGAGCCTCAACATGTGGAGACAAGCATGGAAAGGAATCAAGGACAAACCACCCACCCAACCCTAAGAATGCTGGTGATAAATAGAAGGCTTTCTACCTGAATCACAAACATGATTAAGAGGATAATGGATGCAGAAGATGGGTGATTATTGTCTGAGAGGAAATGAACATTTCAGATCACAATCAAGCTCTCTGTTTGACGGTGGCAGATTTGTATGTTGCTGCCAAATTTCAGATCACAGCCAAACCCTCTGCTTGATGGTGGCAGATTTATATGTTGCTACCAAAAGTTTCTGCCCAAAGTCAAGAAACATAAGTCACACTGGTTGCAACACTCAGGCTTGCTGTATAAACTCTGAGGTGTTCTACTCACTGGTCAAAAAGTGAAGGTGAATGCCATGGTGCTCAGAAGAAAGGAGTGGGGAGGAGTCTGTGTCCAGGTATGGCAAAGATGAGAACATTCTAGAGACTGAGGCCAGGGTTTTGAGTGTGGACATGGTGACTACATGACTTGGGTCTCCATGGACCCCCAAACCCCAGAGCGTATCTTGGTATAGTCTTGACTAGTATAATCAGATGGGCTATATATCTTCTGGCTCAAACTCTTTTCTTGCAAAGAGATGCAGCAGAGTCAGTGTTGAAAACCTTGCCATAGCAAGGAAGCATGCATATCACCCTCACTGATATGTCCCCAACGAGTTGAAAAAAGACCAGGGGGTTGAGTTCCCAGGGAGACAGTGGCACAGCTCGAGTTAGGGAAGACTCCTCTGCTCCTATCGGGAGGTAGAGGGCTCTCCATCACTAGGCGTGACAGGCATACTTTGGGGATCATGTCTAGAGGGTGTTGTAGAGATTCTTGAGCATCAAAAGTGTGTCTGAACTTTCCAGCCTTTAAGAAATCTTTCAGCCCTGAGATCCTGTGGTTTATATATAAATATAAGTTCAGATGCATAAAACTTTAGCTGTAGTCATCTTATTTCTTATAATGATAACTCTTATTATACTTAAAATTTTTGAATAGTTATGATATGCCTAGGAGGACTGAGCTTGAGCTGTTATATTATATGCACTCCATCTATGAGGTAGTCATTGTCCCATTTTCCTGATAAGGGAACCGCAACTAAGGGAAGTAAAGGACATCTCTGCAGTCTAAGGTGGGTCATACAGACAGTGAATGGCAGAACTGGGACTCACACCATGTCCTTATGACGGCGGCACTGCTGAGCAATACATAATTTCCTTTTTAAAAAATATTTCAAACTTATAAAGCCTATAGCAGATTTCCAGTTTCAGAACATTGTCTACTTCTACCAAAAGATAGACTTTATCATTACTAATTTTATTTATTTGTTCATTTGCTTGTTCTAAAGAATACTGAATAAGAATCAGACGCTGATGGAGGCAAAGTGAGCAATCATAGATTTTTCAAGCCTAAAAGAGTAAATTGGAGTGTCATGAGCCCCTAAGCCATGGTGAAATCATGGAGAACATATCAGCAGCAGGGCCACCACCAGCTTAACATTTAGACTACTGATCACAATTACCAAAGAGAACAGGCTTAGTGTTCATTCATTCTTTCTTTCAACAATTATTCATGAGTATAAAACTACGTTAGTATGCATTGGAAGACATGCTGAATACGTTTCAAATAAAACACGAGCAACCAATCAGAGATCTTCACACTACCTGCTCTCTGCTTCCTTACAAAGTTAAAAAGGGTGTCTTTTAACCTAAAACTGCACCTTACTTTTCCTTGATGGGATTAACACAGTTATTCTTTAACTGACCAGTTACCAGGCTAATCTTTCAAGTAAACATAAGCATATTCATTTTTGATGCCAATTCCCCTTTTTATCATTGGAATGAATTCCCAGGATGCTAGGGGTCTGGGAATGGTGTGGGGTCGGCGGAAGCACGGGGAAGGATGAGAAAGGACAGTGTTGCTAGAGGAAGGGCTGACGGGATAGAAGAGAAAGGAGCTAGTGGAATAAGGGTTGATTGAAAAGGAGCAAATTAAAGGGCAGGGTGAAGAGAGGCAAGGTGGTAAGGTGAGGGAGATGAGGAGAAGACTTTTCTGTAAGAAGCACACAGCCACGATTTGTAAACACTGACCAGAATCTTGTGCTGCTGAAAGAAATGCAGTTCTGATCACCCAAGTCCCCTGCTCAAGCCAGGGGTCAGGGCTTCCCTAGAAAGTGCAAGACTGGAGGCAACTCAATCAGGATGGTAACTGTGCCAGATACGTGCACTTGCAACTGTTATCATTCACAGGCCATCTTGGGATACCATCAAAACAGAAATTTTGAAATCAAACCTTAATAATGTTCAGAAAAGAAGTTGTGGGGTGCAGCACCCTGTGGACCTCATTGTCCCAAATGCAGGGCCCGGAGTGGCCACCCCGCTGGCCTCCCAGGGGATGGGACTATATACATGTGTTCCTAGCACTGTGAGATGACAGACCCTCCCAAAGCACATAACACCTTCTGAACTGCTCCCAAAAGCAGTCGTGACTTCTGCTGCCTGGGTCCACGCAGAATGGAGCTCTCTGAGGTTGTCCCACCCCTGAGCAGGTGGATCTGCCTTCCACCAGCCTCTGGGCTGCCACACTCAGCCCCTTTCCTCCACATGCCATCCTGGGGCTCATTTCTGTTTCAGCCTCCTGGCCCATTTCCTACGACAGAATCACTCCACCTGCATCCCTCACCCCTCCACTGACACCCCACATGTACATCTCCACACAGGCAGACTCAAGGCTCCGTCCCAGTGTCCCCAGGTTGGTGGGGAGCAAAGCCTACAGCCCGAGAGGATGAAAAGAGGTCTGAACACTCACCAGGTGGAGGGTGTCGGCTTTCTGTGTCTGCCTCTGCCGGCTCTTCTGGGCGGCGATGCGATTTTTCTCCCTTCTCTGAACCTTTCTCACATCATCAGATGAGTCCTGGGGAGCAGAGATGATGAAAATTAGGGGAGTCTACACCTCTCTTCTGAGCTGAAGCCACCTCTCATGGTGTTTGGTATCCTGCCGTCCACCCTTCCATTTCTTCATCGTTATTTGCCTGTCCACACCCTGGTGACCAAAACGCTGAACCCAAAAGGGAACTCTTCCCCACACTCTGTGAAACTCTCTTGTGTCTCTGTAGCTTTGGCCAGAAGATACAGGAAGAGGGCAAAAGAGCTTGAGGCCTCAGGAGGGCTGTATTTGGAAAAAGATGGTTAAGGTGATGAAGTATGTTTCATCACCTCTCCTGTTCAGGGCTGCTCCACCCTTACTCTGTTACTTCTGGCCTAGAACCTTCTTGTTTTTGTTTTTGTTTTTTTTCTAAAATGTTGTTGAGCACTCACTATGTGCTTGCTTCTGTGCAAGTGTTTTTCCCTGAGGTGCTCTTGTTGAACCCCCTGATTTGGTGAAGTTGATGTGAGTATTTGCATCTTACATGGGGGAGCGAAGGCTCAAAGAGCTTGCCCAGGAGCTCACAGTACTCTGGCAAGTTGCATCCTCGAGTGCTGAGTCTGATGCCTCTCCAAGCCACTCCCTCACCCACTACCAACTACTTCTTCCCTGGTGTGACCCCTTGGGGCTTCTGTTTCCTACACCCCCACCCCCGCCCCAGTATGAGGTCCCCATCCCAGATCTGCCTCTTTGTCCCCTGCATTCCCTTCCTTACACTCAGTGTCCCTGACATCCCCCAGGGTGCCCTGAGCACAAGCCCTAGTACAAATTGGAGACCAGGAACAGTTTTAATGATGGAGATGACCTGGCCCTGGCAGGTAGGAGACGGGTGCTTAGAAGGACCCGGGACCTTTGGTGTCATCTGAGTGCCTCCCACAGATGGGCGTGTGCTCTACTTGGGCAGAAAGGTTAGCTCTAGCTTTGCCCAGACGCTACAGGGTAAGTGTAGAAGTTTGACCGAAGCCCTCCTGCACCCCCAGTTCTGTGCCATCTCACATCCCTGCAGGCTAGCAGGACACAGTTCCCAGGACAAGAGTCTGCCCTCCCAAGCATATGTCTCACCAACGGGCCCAGTACTTCCAGGCCATTGCAGTCAGAGGGCAGTGGGTTAGATAGGAAGGAAGTGCTCTTCCTCTCAGGGGTTTGGGGAGCCGGGTTACCATGAAAGCCGTGAGTAATTTCCTTCCTAAGAAGAGCACAGACTTCCAGGCGGTCTGAACAGCTCGATTCGGTCTCGAGCCGAGGACTGGCTTGTCTGTCCTCTAGAGGTCTCCACGAGGGCTCCTTCCTACCTGCCTCTCTTCTGTCAAGTACTGATGACAGAAGCTGTGGTATAAGTTTGTATACTTTTATTCGGGCTGCAGCATTTTCAAGGCCCTCTCGGACACCCGTGCGAAGGAAAGAAGGCAGTTTTTAAACCCCGAATTGGAGAAGACATTGTCCTCCACCGTTGTACTGGATGATCAGGGAGAGGGCTGTCAAGGAATGTGATGAGGAGAAAGCCCCGGGAGAGGGGAAGCAGCCAGTATGCTCGTGGTGTTTTGTTTTTTTTTCTTTTCTTTGAGCAACCCTCAAGTTGAAAATTTTTGAGTTGGAAGTTACAATCTTAGACACCCAGAATCTCCACCCTCACCTCTCTAGTTTCTCCAGAGCTGAGCTACAAGGGAATAATTTCAAGTGCCCAGAACCATCTCCTGATTCATTTCTTTCCTCCTCCAGCCCCCCTTCCCCCCTCCTGTGCCAGCAACAGGTTCTGTGCTAGGAGGTAAGATAGATCCTTCCGAGCTGGCCTGGGGTCCTCCTCCTAACTTGCCTCCCCCAACCCCATCCCTTTCCTCTCCTCTTCTGCTGGCTGTCTCCTGGGCAACCATCTAGCTTTCAGGGTGTGCGTGCCCTCAGCCCGCATCAGCGCTCCACCCCACTCACTCTGCTACAGCCTTGGAGAGAGGTAGACTCTCTCTTCTGAGAGACCAGAGTTCTTTGGTACCCATTCCCCTCGGCTTCCTAGAAAGCTTCCTGGGATGGGACCCCAGGTGAGGTGAAGGCGATGGGTACCATTAGGGGACACGGAGAGCATCCTCTGGCAGGAGGGGCGGAAGGATGAGGGTCTCCGCCTGAGACGCACGGCTTCCCTGCAGCCCTTGAGTCTAACAGGATGCTCCGGCCATCTCCTGGCCCCTCAGCGTCCCTGGGCAGAGGCCCAGGAAGCCTGACCCTCTTCCTGCTGCCCCGGAGAATCAGGAGGGAGGAGGAGGGAAAGGCAGGACTCTACCTGTTTGCCGGGGGGTGGAGAGCGGCTGAAGCTGGAGTCGCTGCTGTCGGAGCTGTGAGGCATGGCCGCAGTCTTCCGGGCTCTCCACACAGCCCCAGGCGCCTCGGGGCTCTCCTGTCACCAGCTGGCCTCCCTTCCTGACTGCTCCCCCCAGGCCAGCAGCCCACCCCCCTCCGCAGGGCCCTCCTCTGCCCGCCTTGCCGCTGCCCCTGACCCCTGCGTCCTCCTCGCTCCGGGGTGCAGAGGCTCTGCTCCCCACAGGGACATGTCGCTTGCCCTGGGGCTCGCGCCCTCTCTCTTGTGGTTTCTGGTAACGCGCTGAAAGTCACATGGGCGGAAACTTAAGTTAGAAGTTAAATTGAGAGAAAATACATATCTGGGAAAAGACCCACAGAATTATTTGAAAGAAAGAAAAGACAAAAAAAAAAAAAAAAAAGATACACAAAACCCCAGATGCCTTCCGACAGTTTGAAAGGCAGAACAGCTCACTTCAATTGATGAAGATAAAAAGAGAAAAACAGCCCAGGGAGGGAAAAACCCCAGCCAGAATTAGCAAGTCCGTCTTCTGTCAACATGGGCAGAAAGGAGAGGACAGCAAGGAAAGAGTTTCCACTGTCACCCGACTTGATTTTTAAACTGAAATGAAAGCAACGGGCTGGGATTTCTTTCTGGTTTTTCAGCAAAGTGGCTGCCTGTCCTGTCTTGCGGGGGGGCCTTCTCTGTCTCTCCTGCCTTGGGGTGGGCTGGGGTGAAGGGACCCAAGGGCTCAGACCTTTCCAGACAGACAGAAGGGGTGGTGGTAGGTCTGAAAGCCACAGGGGCTAGCCTGGAATCGATGTTCTAAGCATTTATTCATCACCTATGCCTCTTGGCAGGTGCTCTCTCTAGAGGAAAGATGCTTCCTGTGTTGAAGGTCTTTCAGGGGATCCGGGTCAGCCTGGAATCTTAGTGATTCATGAAGGTCCCAAGGTCAGAGCCCAGAGTGTAGGAACAGCTGAACACACACACAGCCACAGAAATGAGCACTGTACTTGGAGTTGAAATAATCAGGATTTGAAATCTCCCTCTATCCCTTAGTATGTCTGTGGCCTTGGATAGCTTACTCATTTATCTGTAAATGAAGGGTGATAAAATCTTCTCTGCCTACCTCTCAGGGCTGTTTCAAGAAGCAAATAAAAATGGATTACAAAGCCCCAGCAGACTGTAAACTATGCCATGAAGACAATTGTTGGTTGTAGCGCCACTTGACCTGTTACATACATGTTTGATAAGTTCTCAATAAGCAATCCCCCACACACCTAGGCATTCGAGCTTTCAAAAAATATCTTGTCTTATTCCCCATACGGCTCCAAGCTAAGTATTTGCCTTGCTTAGTCCTCACTGAAAGGAAGTATGGCCCCTGAGGGATGCTGTGTCCACTGGCTGAATTTCTGCCCTAAGACAAAACTGTCCTAGAGGTAAATTGAGCAAAACAAAATCCCTTCCCCCATGGAAGTTGTATGTGGGGGGGGAAGCAGACTGTAAACAGAGCAGTTAACATTTAGCACAGCAGAAGGTGACAAGGGGCATGGAAGAAAATAAAGCAGGTATGGGGTGGGGAATTCAGGGGGGTCAGTGGGTTGCTGTTTCTGCAGGGTGGTTGGAAAAGGCCTTCCTGAAAGGGAGACAAGTGAGCAGAGCCCTGAAGGGAAGGAGGGAGTGAATGGTGTGGGTGTCTAGGGGAAGAACATTCCAGCAAGGACCCGAGGTGGGAGAGGAAGAGCAGCGAGGCCAGGGGAGCTGGAGTGAAGAGCTGTGAGTGGTAGGAGGTGAAGTTAGTGACGTACCAAGCATTTACACCGGCCTCGGAGGCCACTGTTAGGACTTTGGCTTTTGTTCTGAAAGAGATGGGGAGCTCCCAGAGGACCTGCCCTCCCACTTGGACGCTGTGATTCTCTACCTCAGCCACTGTCTGTTCCCAGCCCTCATCTGACTTAGTAATTATTTACTTTGTTTTCTCCGGGTGTTCCCTCTTTGGAAGGTGAGCGCCATGTGTGAGTTTCATTCAACAAGTGTTTATTGAGCACCTACGCTGTCCCCAGTTCTAAGTAAGGATATAGTTAGTATTTTGACTGTTTCTCTGAATGAGAGGTGAATCCGTTTGTTTTGCTGCATGACAAACCACAAAAAAAAAAAAAAAGAAAGAAAGAAATCTCAGTGGCTTAAAACAACAGCCATTTAGTCAGCTTTCAGTGAGAGGATCATCTGGAATATTCCCCCCGGGAGCTGGGGGGGTCTCAGCAGGACCTCATCATGTGTCCTCATATACCTGTAGGTTGGTTGATCATCGGCTGGTCTAGGACCATCTTGCCCAGGACAGTTCCACGTTCTGTGCCCTCATATACCCAGTAGGTTGGCTGATCATCGGCTGGTCTAGGACAAACTTATCCAGGACAGTTCTGCTTCACATGGCTTCTCATCCCTCAACAGGCTCTCCCAGGCTTGTTAACACAGCCATTCAGAATCCAAGAGGAAGGCTAGAAGCATTCAAAGCCTCCTGGGGCCCAGATTTCCCACCACGGTCCTTCTGCCACATTCTATTGGACAAAGACAGTTACAAGGCCAGGTCAGATGCTCTGGGTTGAGAAAGAGACTTCATCTCTTGATGGGAAGAATTTAAAGAATTGTGGCCATGTCTGTGGTCTCCCACAGATGAGGTTTTAGAGCAGGAGTGATGAGCTCTAATTTAGGGTTTTTAGTTTTTTTTTAATCTATTTATTTAGTTTTGGCTGCACTGGGTCTTCATTGCTATGCACAGGCTTCCTCTAGTTGTAGCTCATGGGCTGTAGAGTGCAGGCTTAGTAGATGTGGAACACGGGATTAGTTGCCCCGAGGCCTGTGGGATCGTCCCAGACCAGGGATTGAACCTGTGACCCCTGCATTAGCAGATGGATTCTTAACCACTGAACCACCAGGAAAGTCCCTAATTTGAGTTTTAACAGGATTTCTCTGGAAGCAGTTGAGATTTAGTGTAGTGTAGAGGAACAGACGGAAGTAGGGAGGCCAGGTAGGATTCCAGCATTGGATTAGTGCAAGAATCCAAATAAAAAATATTGGTGACAGTGACCAGTGAAGTAGTGATGAAGGTGGTGAGAAGTGGGCCATGTGATAACGGAGGACTGTGTCTCTCTTATTTACAATTATATACCCAGGGTGTTACTGGGTCAATCAGTCTTGTCCAACTCTTTCGTGACCCCGTGGACTGTAGCCCACCAGGCTCCTCTGTCCATGGGATTTCCCAGCAAGAATACAGGAGTGGGTTGCCATTTCCTTCTCCAGGGGATCTTCCCGACTCAGGGATTGAACCCACGTCTCCTGCATTGGCAAATGGATTCTTTACCACTGCGCCAACTGGGAAGCCCACACCCAGGGCGTAGTAGATGCCTAAGAAATAGCTGTCAATGAAATTAATGTCTGAATAAATTCCCAAAGAACTTTGCCTATAACTTATGGCTCTTATCATGACCACCTTGTCCTGTATCTTTTCTCACTGTTAGTGTACTGAAAGCTCTGTAAGGATAAAAGCTGGCATGTTTGTGTTTCATTCAGTTTAATTTAACAATGATTAATGCTGCTTGTGGGGCTTCCCTGGTGACTCAGATGGTAGACTCCGCCTGCAGTGCAGGAGACCAGGGTTCTATCCCTGGGTTTAGAAGATCCCCTGGAAGAAGGCACAGCAACCCACTCCAGTATTCTTGCATGGAGAATCCCCACTGATAGAGCAGCCTGGTGGACTACAGTCCATGGGGTCGCAGAGTCAGACATGACTGAGTGACTAGCACACACGCAATGCCTATCATATGGCAGAAATTGGAAGTCTGAGTAAGGCAGAGACCCCCCAGCCCCATAGTAAGAAGGGAAAGAAGTCCAATAACCAGAAAGGCTATCAGAAGTATAATAATAATGTAATAATTGTAATAATGTTCAGGTGAAGTTCTTAACTCTTTAAACTTTCTACCATTCAACAGTGTTTTAAACACTTGTTATGTGAATGACTGCTTTATTCTGTGGTTCCAAATCAATATACTGCTTTAATATTCAACAGAGACTAATGATGACAGAAATGAAAAATTAGCTCTCATGAAGAAAGATGGTCTCCTTCAATAGTAATGATTATCAATTATTTTTAAATATTTAAGATGAAAGAATAATAAACACTTGATATCTACCATTAAGCTTAATAATAAATAAGATGAATAGAACTGAAGGCCCCTATAAATCCTTCCCTAATCCTGTTCCCTCTCCACCCAGATAATGGTTATTCAGAATGTTGTTCTTATCATTCTTACATGTTTCTCTTTATTTGAACCATATCTGTATGTATACCTAAGTAATACATGGTGCTGCCGTGCATTATTTTTAACTTCTTACATTGTCAATATTTTTACATTTAATTTCTAGTTTTTATTACACAGTATCTGAATGGTCACAGCAAGACTTGGAATATTGGCATTCCCACTGAGGTTATTCTGCACAGTATCTGAATGGTCACGACAAGACTTGGAATACTGGCATTCCCACGGAGGTTATTCTGGAGAACACTACAAAGCCACCAAGTGACTGATGTAAAACAGCTCAGTCAACAGCAGCCCAGCCTAAGGATAATGCTAAAAGGTAGCTTTCTTGCTGGCTCAGTGGTAACGAATCTGCCTGCAGTGCAGGAGACGCAGGTTCAATCCCTGGGTTGGGATGATCCACTGAAGAAGGAAATGGCAACCCACTCCAGTATTTTGCCTGAGAAATCCTATGGACAGAGAGGCCTGGTAGGCTACAGTCCATGGGGTCACAAAAGAGTTGGACATGACTTAGTGACTGAACAACAACAAAGCATTTGCAAGACACTGAAATCCCTTATGTTGACAACTAACATCTGTCAGTCAGAACATTTGCTGGTTCTTTCATGGTCCTGGTACAAATTAGAAAACAGTGCCACCTCTTGGTAGGCAATCCCAGGCCAAAAGGCATGGACTGGTGAACCCCTATCTGACTTACCGTCAGGGCTCTTGTGCAGTAAACAGTCCAGTACCCTTGCCTTGTCTCACTTCCTATGTGTTAGGCACATAAAATGACTCATTTAATCCTCACAGCAGACACAGAAGCTAAGTAGAGTTGACCTTTGAACAACTCAGGGGTTAGGGGTGCCGCATATAACTTTCAACTCTCCAAAATCTTTGACTTAATAGCCTACTGTTGACTGGAAAACTTACTGATAACCTAAACAGATGATTAACACATATTTTGTATGTAATATGTGTTATATACTGTATTCTTATAATAAAGTAAGCTAGAAGAAAGAAAATGTTATTAAGAAAATCATAAGGAAGAGAAAATGTATTTACAGGACTGTATTTCATTTATCAATACTGTAAGTTTACATCATCTGTTTATAAGATGAATCGTCTGTCAGTACCTACCTCAATATTGCTTTATGTGATACAAAGATGTTATACATGTAACTAATACTGGACATCAAAAATGGAAAGACCATGTGAAAAATTCATACTTATTACAGGTATAATGATTCATGTACAGATAACGAACAAGCAAGCAATATGACTGTTTTATGGTAGCCTAGCTTATACTCTGGGAGAAGGCAATGGCACCCCACTCCAGTACTCTTGCCTGGAAAATCCCATGGACAGAGGAGCCTGGTAGGCTGCAGTCCATGGGGTTGCTAAGAGTCGGACACGACTGAGCGACTTCACTTTCACTTTTCACTTTCATGCATTGGAGGAGGAAGTGGCAACCCACTCCAGTGTTCTTGCCTGGAGAATCCCAGGGACGGCGGGGCCTGGTGGGCTGCTGTCTATGGGGCCGCACAGAGTCGGACACGACTGAAGCGACTTAGCAGCAGCAGGAGCAGCAGCAGCAGCAGCTTATACTCTAATGAGTCAGTGAACTGTTACAAAATTTTTAAGGTATACTGTATTACAGTCATATTTATAATGCAGTATGAGAAACACTGTTACTTTTTTAAACCTATGTTGATAGGCTGATTGGCCACTTCTCCAGTTACTTCAGAGAGAGAGGCATACTATGCTGCTGCTGCTAAGTCACTTCAGTCGTGTCCGACTCTGTGCCACCCCATAGACAGCAGCCCACCAGGCTCCCCCGTCCCTGGGATTCTCCAGGCAAGAACACTGGAGTGGGTTGCCATTTCCTTCTCCAATGCATGAAAGTGAAAAGTGAAAGTGAAGTCGCTCAGTCGTGTCCGACTCTTAGCGACCCCATGGACTGCAGCCCACCAGGCTCCTCCGTCCATGGGATTTTCCAGGCAAGAGTACTGGATACTATAAAGTAGTGTAATTTTTGAAAGCAAATAACTTTTGAGTAGTGGGATCACAGAGGTGGGAGAGGGGGTGGTGCTGAGGGAGAGGATGAGAGAAGCGGAAAGAAAGGCAACTCTGAGAATTTAGGGCAGCAGCCATTTGCCAATATGTATTTATTTCAGTGTGTAAATAACTAGAATCATAACACATGTGCCTATCGGATGAGCCTTGTTTAAAATTAGCAGGATATGTTGTAAGCAAATGGGCTTCTTATGGTAATTGAAAATAGACATTTTTTAAGTACCATAAGCTTGCTATATTCACACCAGTCTAGTTCTCCTATTCCTTTGCTGTTTCCAGTGCCAGCACGAATATAGACTTCAGCCCAACTCCTACTGAATCAGTTCATTTCCAAGACCCCTGTTTTACAAAAGCTGAGATGCTCTGACCAAATTGTTGAGAAAATGGGTTGAAACTGTGGAACCTAGCAAAGCAGAACCTTCCTGATTGTCGGTGGTGTGCCCCCAGGGGTTGGGGGTGGGAGTCGGGGGCTGAACAAACAACTAGGTACTTTTCCTTCAGGATAGTCATTTCAGAAATCAAGCTTCCCTACCTGGGAGGAGGTACAAAATCTCCCAAAGTCGAAAAAAAGGAAGGAAATACTTGCTTGGGACCCCCCCTCAGTTATTCTGATATAACCGGTCTCAGCTCGGGTATTTTTTAAAAAGCTCCCCACGTGGTTCTAACATGAAGCCATTGGATGGAGGGGAAATTGCGGAGCCCATTTCTCCAGGAGGGGTTCCATCATGGCCTCAGAGTCCAGTTAAGCTTCTCCGCCCAGTTCTTTCATCTCTATTCATCCTCTCTCACCGGCCCTGGACACAAAGGCCTCCACGCCCTGGGGTTAACCGGCTCCAAATCCACTTTCCTCACCTGATTTGAGCTGACTCAGGGCCTGTATGTGTGAGCCCCAGGGTCCAGTCCACGAAGCAGATTAGGCAGAAGGGTTGGGGGCGGGGCGGCGGGCGTCGTGGGCCCTGGACGGGGATGAGAGTCAGGGATGGTTAGGGGAGCTCCCTCCCCTAGCAGGCACTCGAGGGGCATCATCGAGCAGCTGGGACCACTGGCTGCACTTTCAGGCCCCTGAGCCTTTTCCTCTGAGAAAAGGAAAGGCCTTTTCCTTTTCACGTTCCTAGAGCTCTCTGCCTCACGTTCCCTGATAGCCCCCTGTCTAGTTAGTAAAGACAAAACCCAGGAAGAGGAGAGAAGACTCTTCTGCAAGTGCAGGCAAATGTCCCCCAGGCCCCCAAGGGCTCCTCACTGGTGGCGATTAGGCGGGAGGCCTTCTCGTCAGCTGCTGCCCACCCTTGCAGGCCACCCCCACCCAGGTCAGAATTCCTGGGTTGTCACCCCTCCCATCTAGACCAGGAACACACTGACACCAAAAACCCACTCTTTTTTCCGAGCTCTCTCTGAGCACTTCGCTGGATGTACCACCTTTGAAATCTTAAGAGCTGACTGCTGCTTGTTAGCTATTTGAGTAAAAATAATAAAAATCCCCTAGCTGCCTTATTAAAAAAAAAATTTTTTTTGGTGGTAAGGCACAAAGCACAGTATGGCACATCTTCAATGCTTACAAGATGGCTAAAGGGGATTTTTCTCAAAGTTTCCCAAACAAGCAGGGAAAATATTTACCTGAAGGCAGAGCACTCCAACAAAGGGACCAGAGTGGGTGGCCAGGTGATGGTAGGGAAATTCCCCCTGAAGGCATGGGCAGGGCCTGTAGTCCAACCCTCTTCTTATCTGGGCTTTAAGCTTTAAGCCGAGATAGGCTTTGTAGGAAGCCTCTTAGGAGGCAGTGGCCGCCCTGAATATGTCGGCCCCAAAGGGTTAAATCAGATTTCTTAACTCACATTTTGCCATTTGGACAGATTAATCTTTTCTGTGGGGGGCTATTGTAGGCTGTATAGCTGTATCTCTGATCCCTATCCATTAGATGCCAGTAAAATTCCCCAGTTATGAAAACCGAAAATGTTTCCAGATCTTGCTTCAGTTCAGTTCAGTTCAGTTCAGTCGCTCAGTTGTGTCCAACTCTTTGCGACCCCATGAACCACAGCACGCCAGGCCTCCCTGTCCATCACCAACTCCTGGACTCCACCCAAACCCATGTCCATTGTGTAGGTGATGCCATCCAACCATCTCATCTTCTGTCATCCCCTTCTCCTGCCCTCAATCTTTCCCAGCATCAGGGTCTTTTCAAATGAGTCAGCTCTCCACATCAGGTGGCCAAAGTATTGGAGTTTCACCTTCAACATCAATCCCTCCAATGAACACCCAGAACTGATCTCCTTCACGATGGACTGGTTGGATCTCCTTGCAGTCCAAGGGACTCTCAAGTCTTTTCCAACACCACAGTTCAAAAGCATCAATTCTTCAGTGCTCAATTTTCTTTATAGTCCAACTCTCACATCCATACATGACTACTGGAAAAACCATAGCCTTGACTAGATGGACCTTTGTTGGCAAAGTAATGTCTCTGCTTTTGAATATGCTATCTAGGTTGGTCATAACTTTCCTTCCAAGGAGTAAGTGCCTTTTAATTTCATGACTGCAAACACCATCTGCAGTGATTTTGGAGCCCCAAAAATAAAGTCTGACACTGTTTCCACTGTTTCCCCATCTATTTCCCATGAAATGATGGGACCGGATGCCATGATCTTCGTTTTCTGAATGTTGAGTTTTAAGCCAACTTTTTCACTCTCCACTTTCACTTTCATCAAGAGGCTCTTTAGTTCTTCTTCACTTTCTGCCATAAGGGTGGTGTCATCTGTATATCTGAGGTTATTGATATTTCTCCTGGCCGTCTTGATTCCAGCTTGTGCTTCTTCCAGCCCAGCGTTTCTCATGATGTACTCTGCATATAAGTTAAATAAGCAGGGTGACAATATACAGCTTTGATGTACTCCTTTTCCTATTTGGAACCAGTCTATTGCTCCATGTCCAGTTCTAACTGTTTCTTCCTGACCTGCATACAGGTTTCTCAAGAGGCAAGTCAGGTGGTCTGGTATTCCCATCTCTTTCAGAATTTTCCACAGTTTATTGTGATCCACACAAAGGCTTTGGCATAGTCAATAAATCAAAAATAGATGTTTTTTTGGAACTCTCTTGCTTTTTCGATGATCCAGCAGATGTTGGCAATTTGACCTCTGGTTCTTCTGCCTTTTCTAAAACTAGCCTGAACATCTGGAAGTTCACGGTTCACATATTACTGAAGCCTGGCTTGGAGAATTTTGAGCATTACTTTATGAGCGTGTGAGATGAGTACAATTGTGCAGTAGTTTGAGCATTCTTTGACATTACCTTTCTTTGGAATTGGAATGAAAACTGACCTTTTCCAGTCCTGTGGCTACTGCTGAGTTTTCCAAATTTGCTGGCAGATCTTGCTAAGCAGATGTAAACTATTATATGTTCAGTCGCCCAGTCCTATCTAACTCTTTGCAACCCCATGGACTGCAGCATGCGAGGCCTCCCTGCCCCTCACCATCTCCTGAAGTTTGCCCAAGTTCATGTCCATTGCATCGGTGATTCCATCCAGCCATCTCATCCTTTGACACTCTCTTCTCCTTCTGCCCTCTACCTTTCCCAGCATCAGGGACTTTTCCAATGAGTCAGCTGTTTGCATCTGGTAACCAAAATACTGGAGCTTCAGCATCAGTCATTCCAATGAGTGTTCAGGGTTGATTTCCCTTAAGATTGACTTGTTTGAGCTCCTTGCTAGCCAAGGGACTCTCAGGAGTCCTCTCCAGCACAGTTCGAAGGCATCAGTTTTTTGGCGCTCTGCCTTCTTTATGGTCCAGCTCTCACAACCGTATGTGACCACTGGGAAGACCATAGCCTTGACTATATGGACCTTTGTTGGCAGAGTAATGTCTTTGCTTTTCAACACATTTGTCTAGGTTTGTTACAACTTTCCTGCCAAGAAGCAGTAATCTTCTGATTTCACTGTAGTCATCATCTGCAGTGATTTCAGAGCCCAAGAAGAGGAAATCTGTCACTACTTCCACCTTTTCTCCTTTTATTTGTCATGAAGTAATGGGACCGGATGCCATGATCTTAGTTTTTTTAATATTTAGTTTTAAGCTGGCTCTTTCACTCTCCTCCTTCACCCTCATCAAGAGACTCTTTAGTTCCTCTTCACCTTCTGCCATTAGAGTGGTATCATTCGCATATCTGGGCTTCCCTTGTGGCTCAGCTGGTAAAGAATCCGCCTGCAATAAAGGGGACCTGGGTTCGATCCCTGGGTTGGAAAGATCCCCTGGAGAAGGGAGAGGCTACCCACTCCAATATTCTGGCCTGGAGAATTCCATGGACTATATACAGTTCATGGGATCGAAAAGAGTACTGGCATGACTGAGCAACTTTCACTTCACTTCACATCCGCATATCTGAGATTGTTGATGTTTCTCCTGCCTATCTTGATTCCAGCTTGTAACTCATCCAGTCCTGTATTTCTCATGATGTGCTCAGCGTATAGGCTAAATAAACAGGGTGACAGCAGACAGCTCTGTCATACTCCTTTCTCAGTCCTGAACCACTCAGTTGTTCCATACTGTTCTAACTGTTCTTATTCTAACTGTTGCTTGTTGGCCCACCTACAGGTTTCTCAGGGGACAGGTAAGATGGTCTGGTATTCCTATCTCTTTAAGAGCTTTCCACAGTTTGTTATGATCCACACAGTCAAAGGCTTTAGTGTAGTCGATGAAACAGAGATAGATTTTTTTTGGAATTCCCTTGCCTTCTCTATGATCCAACAAATGTTGGCAATTTGATCTCTGGTTCCTCTGCCCTTTCTAAACCCAGCTTGGATTTCTGGAAGTTCTTCGTTTGCATAATGCGGAAACCTATCATACAAGATTTTAAGCATGATCTTACTAGCATGAGAGATGAGTGCAATTGTCCAGTGGTTAGAACATTCTGTAGTACTACCATTCTTGGGAATTGGGATGAGGATTGACCTTTTCTAGTCCTGTGGCCACTGCTGGGGTCTTCCAGATTTGCTGATCTATTGAGTGCAACACTTTGATAGCATCATCCTTTAGGGTTTTGAATAGCTCTACTGGAATTCCATTGCATCCACTAGCTTATTAACAGCATATACAGAATGGATATATAACAAGGTCTTACTGAATAGCATAGGGAACTATATTCAATTTTCTGTGAAAACCACAACAGAAAAGACTATGAAAAAGTATGTACATAAATGTATAACTGAATCACTTTGCTATACAGCAGAAATTAACACATTGTAAATCAACTATACTTCAATAAAATAAAATTTTAAAACAATGTTTTTTGTCCTTGCTAATTAACTTATGGGATTTTTAGTTCCCCAACAGGGATTAAACCTGGGCGTGAGAGTTCAGAATCCTAATCTCTAGAGTGCCAGGGAATTCCCTCAATAAAATAAAATTTTTTTTAAAGTTTCTAGACCTTGCCAGATGTCCCCTGGGAGGAGGATCAAAATTGCCCCAGATAAGAACCACTGAATTAAAGACCGTGCACCTTCACGTGGCAATGATCCCCCCATCAGTCTGGACCTGAAGACTTCCTTAAAAACCCTTCAAACTTCAGGAAACCTCTAGACAGATCTGCTCTATTCCATTCGACTTCTCAGTCCCCAGGTTTTGGACCTTCTTCAGCCAGTGGGTGTAGCTGTACTGACTTCAGAGCCTTGGGCAGCTGAGCATCAGAGCTGCTCCAGGTAGGCTCCCTTCTTTCCTGCCCCTTGCAGACCAGTGAAAAAGGAGCATGGCCTCTCAAGGTCAAGAGAGAGGCCACTCCAGTTTTTAGTTGGTGACTATATTTAAAAATGCAGCTATATCAGGATAAGATAACAAATACGGTGTTGCTTAAAAAAAAAAAAAATTTGTTTGGCTGCAAAATCTTTCAGTGTGACCCACGGACTCTCCAGTTGTGGCACGTGGACTCCAAAGTGCACAAACTTAGTTGCTCTGTGGCATGTGGGATCTTAGTTCCCTGAAAGAAAGAAAGAAAATGAAGTCACTCAGTTGTGTCCGACTCTTTGCGACCCCATGGACTGTAGCCTGCTAGGCTCCTCCGTCCATGGGATTTTCCAGACAAGAGTACTGGAGTGAGTTGCCATTTCCTTTTCCAGGGGATCTTCCCAACCCAGGGATCGAACCCAGGTCCCCCACGTTGCTCAGACGCTTTACTGTCTGAGCCGCCAGGGAAGCGCATAGTTCCCTGAGCAGGGATAAAACCTGCACCCAATGCACTGCAAGGCAGACTCTTAACCACCAGGGAAGTCCCAATAATGCTGTATTTTTAAAGCAGCATGTTTGCACTAAAATCAGATAATTATGGAGTTTATACACTATTGGTTCATGGCTCCCTGGAGGTGGTACCGACAGACAGTGGAAAGTAACTTCAACAATGGGTGGATCCCTTGTTCTCTGGCCTGGCTGAGTCTTTCTGTCTGGATATACGAGTTCACTCGGACATAAGGTGCTTTGAGAACGAGAGACCTATCAA
This sequence comes from Bos grunniens, assembly GCF_055505025.1. Classification (NCBI taxonomy): domain Eukaryota; kingdom Metazoa; phylum Chordata; class Mammalia; order Artiodactyla; family Bovidae; genus Bos; species Bos grunniens. The sequence goes on from NC_141174.1 coordinate 16,695,267, forward strand.
ATCATTTTTCAGCACCACCCGCCTCATCCACCGAATCCTGAAAGGATGTGGAGAGAGTTCCTTGGAAGAAGATGAGAAAAGGGAAACGCTACTTAGCTTTGAATTTGAATACACAATCAAATGCTCTGACTCTGTTGCTTAGTAACCATGTGATCTGGGGCAGAGCACTTAAAACTCTGTGCCTCAGTTTCCTCATCTACGTAATGGGAATTACAGTACCCGCCTCTTAATGGGCTTCCCTGGTGGCTCAGATAGTAAAGAATCTGCCTGCAATGCAGGAGACCAGAGCTCGATTCCTGGGTTGGGAAGATCCCCTGGAGAAGGGCACACCCCTGGAGAAGGAAATAGCTACCCACTCCAGTATTCTGGCCCAGAGAATTCCATGGACTATAAAGAGCTGGACATGACTGAATGAATGACTTTCACATAATAGTGAACATATTTAAATAACTTGGCACAGTGATTGTGCCTAGTAAGCCTTTTGTGCTAGTACTGTTGTTATACTCATTTTATATAGCCCCCAGTAGATCTGGTCTTATTTTGGAACAGTCTCATCCAAAAGAAGCATTAAGAAGAGGGAAGCACATCACGGGTCAGCTTTCTGAAGTCTTCTTGACACAGTTTCTCCCCAAAGTCACCCTCCTCAAAGCTACTGTGCCAGGCTCACCTTTCTTTTCTGAGGTTTCTACTCAAATCTCACATGCTTTCTGTGACCTTCACTCTTCTCTTGCTAAGCAACTCTCCTCTCTACCTCCCAACCAAGTGTTCTTTGATCCTGGACTAGGTATCTCCAGGCCAGGTCAGAATCACTTACCTTTTTGCCCCGTCGTCTTCCTCTCCACTCTCTCCTGGATCCATAGGGCAAAGGTTCAGTAGCCACTGGCCCCTGAACAAAGATATCTCCTCCACGGGCAGTTTGTTATTTATTCACCTGCTGTTGGACATTTGAGCTGTCCTCAAGTTTTGACTATTGAGTAAACTGTTTCTGCATATTAATATACATATGAATGGTGGGTGTATACTTTCATTTTTCTTGGGTGACTACATAGATGAGGATATCTGAAACCTTGCTATAGTCACTTATTCATTCAAGTAGATTTTATGTAGATTTCTTAGGCTTTTCTTTGATGATTATGATTTTTGTGAATATAGTTTTACATTTTCCTTTCCAACCCATTTGCTTTTTTTTTTTGTTTTGCCTTATGCAAGTGTTTTTGTGTAAAATAAAAGTACTGAGAGTTGACATCCTTGCCTTGTTTCTAATCTGAAGAGATAAACATCTATTATCATCAAGTAAGCTATAGGGTTTTATATTTTATAGATTTTCTTCTATCAGGTTGAGGAAATTCTCTTCTATTTCTAGCCTGTTGAGAGCCTTCATCTTGAATTTTTGTTTCTTGAATTTTGCTTTTTCTTAATCTATTGATATAATTCCATGATCTGTCCCCATTATTTCATTTTATAATATTTATATTAATTGATTTTTTGAATGTTAAGCCAACCTTGCATTCCTGGGATATACTTTATTTGCTCATACTTCTTAGCATATCTATTTATTTATTTTAACTTTTTGACCACACCCTGTGCATGCGGGATCTTAGTTCCCTGACCAGGGATTGAACTTGCACCTCCTGCATTGGAGGGTAGAGTCTTAAGCACTGGACTGCCAGGGAATTTCCTTAGCATATTTTAAAATTGAGATATAATTCACACAGCATGAAATTTACCCTTTTAAAGTGCAAAATTCATTGTATTCATAGAGTCGTGCAACTATTACCACTATCTAATTGCAGAACATTTTCCTCACCTCAAAAAGAAACTCTGTACCTGTTAGCAGTCACTGTCCATTCCCTCCTCCCCCCGTTTTCTGGCAATCACTAATACACTTTCTATCTCTGTGGATTTGCCTGCACTGGACATTTTATATAGATGGAGTTGTACAATATGCAGCCTTTATGACTGGCTTCTTTCACTTGGCATAATCTCTTCAAGGTTCATCCATGTCGCAGCATGTATTGCTATTTCATTCCTTTCTATGACCCAATAAAATCCCATTGTGTAGATAAGCTACATGCTGTTTGTCCATCATTCATGTTGATGGACATGTGGATTTTTTCTGTATTTTGGCTTTTATAAACAATGTGGCTAGGAATATCTGTGTACACGTTTTTGTGTGGACATATATATTCAAGTCTCTTGGAAGGGGATTGCTGAGCCATATGCTACTTTTAACTTTTGAGAAACTGTTATACTGTTTTCCACAACGGCTCCCCATTTTACATTCTCCAGCCACATATGAAGGCTTCAGTTTCTCTACATTTTCATCAACACTCGTTTAATCATCTTCTTTATTATAGTCATCCTAGTGGGTATGAAGCGGTGTCTCAATGTGGTTTTGATTTGTATTTGCCCGTGACTAATGATGTCAACCTTCTTTTCATATACTTACTGAATATTTACATATTTTCTTTGGAGAAGTGCCCATTCCAATCCTTTACTCATTAAAGGAATGGATTAAAAAAATATTTACAAGTGAAACTTCTTTATATATTCCAGGTACTAGATCTTTCTTAGGTATGTGATTTGCAAATATTTTTGTGAGTTGTCTTTCATTTTCTTCTTTTAATTTATGTTACATGTTATATTCTTACAAATTTGGGTATAGAAGACCTGCCCAGTTAATGTTCTTTACTCTAGACTGGATTTTTAGTGCGGTTTGGGGAGTTCTTGAATAGGACATAATCCTTTTATGTTAGCTGGGACAAGATTATGGAATAATTTGGAATGAGTGGTTTTGTTCACATATCTGTAGAAAGATAAATTGAACTTGTCTTCCAAATTTAATTATAACTACTACTGCGTTTTTGTTGACATTAAAGCTGAACCTGGATGATGACTTACTTTTCTATTGAATTAATGTCTTTTACTGTCTTGATAGGGTCTTTTTAAGAACAAAAATTTTAATGAAGTCCAAGTCCTGCCTTTTTTTTCCTTTTAGTTGCTTGTGCTTTTGGTGTCATATCTAAGAAACTATTGCCTAAACCAAGGTCAAAAAGATTTACACGTACATTTTCTTATAAGAGTTTTATAGTTGTAGATCTTACATTCAAGTCTGTGATCCATTTTGAGTTAATTTTTACATGTCTCTTTGATGCAACTAAAGGTAGAATTTTCTTAATTTTATTTTTGTATCATTCATTGCTGATGTGTAACAATATAACTGATTTTTATAAATTGATTTTGTATCCTGCAGCCTTGCTGAACTCACTTATTAGCTCTAACAATTTTGTATCTGTATGTGAATGCCTTAGAATTTTCTATATACATGATCATGTCTTTTGTAGATATCATTTGTTTTTCCTTCCAATCTGGATATCCTTTATTTCTCTTTTGAGCCTAATTTGACTGCTAGAAATTCCAATGTTGAATAGTAATGGTGAGAGTAGATGTCTTTTTCTTGTTCCTGATCTTAGTGGGAAAGCCTTCCATCAGTCTTTCACTATTAAGCATAATATTAGCTATGGGTTTTTAATAGATATCTTTTATCATGTTGGGAAAGTTCTACTCTTAGCTTGTTGAGTTTATCATAGAAAGCTGTTGGATTTCGTCAAATGCTTTCTCTGCATCTACTGAGATGATCTTCTGGGTTTTGTTCTTTATTCTAATAACCATGCTGGTGCTCTTTGCTAAGTCGCATCCAACTTAGCGACCCCATAGACCGTAGCCAAGTTCGTTTGTCTATGGGATTCCCAGGCAAGAATACTGGAGTGGGGTGTCATTTCCTTCTCCAGGGATCTTCCCGATCTGGGGATTGAACCCCCGTCTCCTGTACTGGTAGGCATTCTTTACCACTGAGTCACCAGGGAAGCCCACATTCTAATATGATGTGTTACATTGATTAATTTTTATAAGCTGAACAAGTCTTGCATTCCTGAACTAAATTCCACTTGGTCATGGTGTATAATCCTTTTCATATGTTGTTCTATTTTTGGAAGGTTTTGAAAAGGATTGATATTAATTCCCTTTAAACATTTGATTGTATTGTATTCACCAGTGAAACCTAACTCCTAGGCTTTTCTTGGTGGCAAGTTCTTGACTACTAATTCAATCTCTCTATTTGCTTTCTTTCTATTCAGATTTTTAAATTTCTTCTTGATTAAGTTTCAGTAGTTTGTATCTTTCTAGGAATTTTCTTTTTTTATCTAGATTATCCAATTTGTTTTTATAAAAAGTATTTTAGTATTCTCTTTAAACCTTTTTATTTTTGTAAGATCAATAGTTGGATAGTTGGATGGCATCACCAACTCAATGAACATGAGTTTGACCAAGCTCTGGGAGTTGGTGATGAACAGGGAAGCCTGGCGTGCTATAGTCCATGGGGTTGCAAAGAGCTGGACCTGATTGAGCAGCTGAACTGAACAGAACTGAACTGAAGATCAATAGTAAAGCCCCTTTCATTTCTGATTTTAGTAATTTGAGTCTTCTCTCTCTTTTTTCTTGGTCAGACCAGTTAAAAGTTATACAACTATGCTCATCTTTTCAAAGGACCAACTTTTGCTTTCTTGAATTTTTCTATTATTTTCTATTCTCTGTATAGTTTACTTCTGCTCTATTGTGGTTATTCAGTCACTCAGTCATGTCTGACTCTTTGCAACCCCATGGACTGCAGCACACCAGGCTTCCCTGTCCTTCACCGTCTCCCAGAGTCCACTCAAACTCATGTCCATTGAGTCGGTGATGCCATCTAACCATATCATCCTCTGTCATCCCCTTCTCCTCCTGCCTTCAATCTTTCCCAGCATCAGGGTCTTTTCCAATGAGTTGGCTCTTCGCATCAGGTGGACAAAGTATTGGAACTTCAGCTTCAGCATCAGTCCTTCCAATGAACATTCAGGACTGACTTCCTTTACAATTGACTGGTTTGATATCCTTGCTGTCCAAGGGGCTCTCAAGAGTTTTCTCCAATACCACGGTTCAAAGGCATCAATTCTTCGGCACTCAACCTTTTTTAGTGTCCAGCTCTCACATCTGTACATGACTACTGGAAATACCATAGCTTTGAGGAGACAGATCTTTGTCAGCAAAGCAATGTCTCTGCTTTTTAATATGCTGTCTAGGTTGGTCATAGCTTTTCTTCCAAGGAGCAAGCGTCTTTTAATTTCATGGTTGCAGTCACCATCTGCAGTGATTTTGGAGGCCCCCCCCCCCCCCCCGCCAAAATAAAGTCTCTCACTGTTTCCATTGTTTCCCCATCTATTTGCCATGAAGCAATGGAATCAGATGCCATGATCTTCGTTTTCTGAATGTTGAACCTTAAGCCAACTTTTTCACTCTCCTCTTTCACTTTCATCAAGAGGCTCTTTAGTTCTTTGCTTTCTGTCATGAGGATGGTGTCATCTGTATATCTGAGGTTACTGATATTTCTCCCAGCAGTCTTGATTCCAGCTTGTGCTTCATCCAGCCTGGTATTTCACATGATGTACTCTGCATATAAGTTAAATAAGCAGGGTGACAATATACAGCCTTGACATACTCCTTTTTCTATTTGGAACCAGTCTGTTGTTCCATGTCTAGTTCTTACCAGCTACTGTTACTTGCCCACAGTAGTAGATACAATGGTCATCTGAATTATATTTGCCCATTCTTGTCCATTTTTAGTTCACTGATTCCTAAAATATCAATGTTCACTCTTGCCATCTCCTGTTTGACCACTCCCAATTTACCTTGATTCATGGACCTAATATTCCAGGTTTCTATGCAATATGGTTCTTTACAGCATTGGACTTTACTTTCACCACCAGTCACATCCACAACTGGGCATTGTTTCCACTTTGGCTTAGTCTCTTCATTCCTTCTGGAGCTATTTCTCTGCTCTTCTCCAGTAGCATTTTGGAGACCTCCTACTCTGTACTGCATGTGCTTAATTGCTCAGTTTTATCTGACTCTTTGTGACCCATGGACTGTAGCCTGCCAGGCTTCTCTGTCCATGGGGATTCTTCAGGCAAGAATACTGAAGTAGGTTGCCATGCCCTCCTCCAGGGGATCTTCCTAGCCCAGGGATTGAACCAAGGTCTCCTGCATTGCAAGCAGATTCTTTACCATCTGAGCCACCAGGGAAGCCCAAGAATACTGGGATGGATAGATTCTTGACTAGCTACCAGGGAAGCCCAATATAGACATTATCCAGCTAGAAAATTCCCTCTAAGTAATGATTTAGCTGCATCCAGTAAGTTTTGGTATGTTGTGTTTTTGTTTTCATTCATCTGGCTGCTGCTGCTGCGTCGCTCCAGTCGTGTCCGACTCTGTGCGACCCCATGGACTGCAGCCCACCAGGCTTCTCCGTCCATGGGATTCTCCAGGCAAGAACACTGGAGTGGGTTGCCATTTCCTTCTCCAATGCATGAAAGTGGAAAGTGAAAGTGAAGTCGCTCAGTCGTGTCTGACTCTTAGCGACGCCATGGACTGCAGCCTACCAGGCTCCTCCATCCATGGGATTTCCGGGCAACAGTACTGGAGTGGGTGCCATCGCCTTCTCCCTCATTCATCTTAAATTAGCTTTAGTTTCCCTTGTGATTTCTTCTTTGATCTGAACACTTCTAGGAGTGTGTTATTTAGTATCAACATGAATGTGAATTTTCCTTTTTTCTTTTACATATTTCTAATTTCATCCATTGCGGTTGGACAACATACTTTGTATGATTTCAGTCCTTATAGCTTTACGGAGACTTGTTTTATGGCCTAATAAATTATCTATCCTGGAGAACATACTTGAGAGAATGTGCGTCTGCTTTCGAGTGGAATTTTCTGTCAGTGTCTGGTTTACTTGGTTTAGAATGTTATTCAAAAAAAAAAACAAGAATGTTATTCAGATTTTCTATTTCCTTGCTAATCTTATGTCCAGTTGGTCTATCTATTAATGAAAGTGGGGTGTTAAAGTCTTCAACTATCATTGTTGAATTGTCTATTTCTCCCTCAATTCTGTCAGTTTTGCTTCATGTATTTTAAGGAGCGTGCTGTTAGTGCATATATGTTTATAATTGTCTTGTCTTCTCGAGGGATCGATCCTATTATTATTGTAAAATATCCTTCTTTGTTTGCCCCTGTGCTAATATTTGTCTTAAGTTCTTCTTTTTTTTTTTTCCTTCTGATATTAGCACAACTATTTTGGCTTTCTTTTGGTATTGTTTACATGGCATACGTTTGCCCATCTTTTTACATACAATCTATTTATTTCTTTGAATCTAAAGTGAATTTCTAAGAAACCACATGCAGTTGGATCACATTTAAAAAAATGAATTCTGCCGATTGCTACCTTTTGACCGCAGTGTTTAATCCATTTGCATTTAATGGAATTGCCAATAAAGCAGAATTTATGTCTACTATTTTGCTATTTGTTTTCTACATATCCTGTGTTCTTCTGTCTTTTTTGTGCCTCTATTCCTTTATTATTTCCTGCTTTGGGGTTAAATAGATATTTTCTAACATACCATTTTAATTTCCTTTTTCTTTTAACCTATGTAGTTACCATTACCAGTGTTCTTTGTTTTCTTCACGTGGATTCCAGGCACGCTCTCTCGCATCCTTTCAGTTCAGCCTGAAGGACTCACTTTAGTATTTCTTATAGGTTAGGTCTGCCGATAATAAGTTGTGTCAGTGTTTGTTTATCTGCGACTCTCTTAATTTTGCCATTATATTTTAACTGCTTTATTGAGATGTAGTTTACATTCCCTGATAGCTTAGTAGGTAAAGAATCTGCCTGCAATGCAGGAGACCCTGTTTCAATTCCTGGGTCAGGAAGATTCCATGGAGAAGGACTAGGCTATCCACTCCAGAATTCTTGGACTCCCCTTGAGGCTCAACTGGTAAAGAATCCACCTGCAATGTGGGAGACCTGGGTTTGATCCCTGGATTGGGAAGATCCCCTGGAAAAGGGAAGGGCTACCCACTCCAGTATTCTGGCCTGGTAAATTCCATGGACTGTATAATCCATGGGGTCGAAATGAGTCGGACATGACTGAGCCAGTTTCAGTTTCACTTTACATACCTACAATCGACCCATTTAAAATGCACAGTAAATTATGTTTACTGTACTCACAGAGCTGTGCATCCACCACCATAGTAAATTTTAGAATATTTTCCTTACTCCAAAAAGAAACCTTGTACCCTTTAGCCATCACTCCCCAAATCTCTCATATGCCTCCATCACTTCAAGCCCAGGCAACTGCTAGTCTACTTTCTCTATAGATGTCCCTATTTGTTGATCTATTTGGTCTTTTAAAAGAATAATCTTTTAACTTTATTGATTTTCTCTATTCTTTTTTCATTTTCTCTGTTTATTTGTCTGTTGAGTGTAGTTGTAGTTTGATCCTTCTAACTGATGTTGCTATTCCAATGAATGTATATCATTAATTTATTTATCCATTGATTCTTGACAGAATTTTGGATTGTTATGCATATCTTCAACATTATATGTCTAGCATTCCAATCCTATTCTTCAATTATTTGTATTTCCCCCTTTATAACGGAATATCCACTGGACTGATTTACATTAACTGGGTAAAGACTTGCTGCTCTCAGCATGCTCAGTGATTTTCACTTTTTAATCTCAGTTACTGTAAGTTAGATTTACATTTCTTGTGATTAGTACCAGTACTTCCACTTTTCCAGTCTGTATTTCTTTTTTAAGGAAGAGGACAATGTATTAGTCAAAGAAACAGAACAGAACTTATATATATATATATATATATATATATATATATATGGGAGAGAGAATTATTATTAGGAAACTGACTCATGCAATTATAGACACCAAGTTTCAAAATTTGCATTTGGCAAGTTGGGGATCTAAGAGAGCCAATGACAGGGTTCCAGCCAAAAGGCCAGCAGGCCTCAGACCCAGGAAAACCTGATATTTCAGTGTGAGTCTGAAAGCGGGGGGCGAGGGAAGGCTTAACTTGAAGGCAGTCAAGTAAGAAGAACTCCTCATACTCATGATAGGTCGACATTTTGGATTTATTCAGGCTTCCAGCTGATTGGGTGAGGGCCACCAGATTAGGGAGGTGTTGTATGCGTGCATGCTCAGTGGCTCAGTAGGGAGGTGTTGTATGCGTGCATGCTCAGTGGCTCAGTCCATGTCCGACTCTTTCAGGCCCCAGGGGCTGTAGCCCACCAGGCTTTTCTGTTCATGGGGTTTTCCAGGCAAGAATACTAGAGAGGGCTGCCATTTCCTACTCCAGGGGATCTTCCCAACCCAGGGATCGAACCCACATCTCCGTCATTGACAAACAGATTCTTTGCCACTGAGCCACCTGGGAAGCCTCTAGGGAGGTGTTAGGACTTTATTAAATTCACATTTGTTAAATGAAGCACTGGGGGCAGGATGGTTAGCCCGGGTTCAACAAAAGACCACAAGAGAAATTGAAATAGGGAAGTTCATTACTCACAGGTCCAGGAGGAAGCACAGGGCACACCTGGAGAGGAGGTCAAGGCAGGTGCAAGCAGAGAGTGGCAGAACTTGGTGCCCACGCCTATATTAGAGTCCTTGGGTGCAGTGCTTTGAGGCCCCCAGGCTAATGCTTGATTGGTCAACTTAAACCAAAAAGAGCAGGGTTTTGGTAAGCTGCATGGGGGTCTTATCTAAGGGGGGCACACAAAGGGAAGGTGCTGGGTAGGGGTGGGTTGAGAGGGACTGTTACTCACAGGGCTGTTGAGTCATATCAGGAATTCACATTTACTTCTGACTCAGTGGGCTATTCTCTAGGGCATGCGCTTGCCTGAGGGGCTAGTGTTAGTTCCAGGCCCCTACAGGCCACTTGGCCAAGAGTGTTGAGGCAGCAATTTTATGGAGACACTTACCTAAACTCTCAACAGAGGGCAATCTGCTTTATTCAATCTATTGGTTTAATTGTTAAACCCACGCAGACATACCCTCACAAAACCACCCAGAATATTGTTTGACTGGATATCAGATTCTCCCCCACCCTCCGATCCCATGATCCAGTCAAGTTGACATCCAAAATTAACCCCCACAGGCAACATGTGATAAAATATTAAAGAAGTGCACAAAAAGATTAAAAATGAATATATAACAGCCCCTCTGTGCTCGTATCACCTTCAAGGATCCATCCATGAAGATACAAAGTATGATTTCTCTCTCATTCTACTGGTCAGTAGGGCATGTGGCCACATGGTAGGGTCAGGCTTAGGGGCTGAGAAAATAGATGTACCAGTGGGCTTTCCAAGTCAGTTATTATCTAAAGATTACTTTCAAAACACCCTTACACCTCTGGTCCAAGATGAACTGAGCCCAGATGCTTGACAGGAAAATCCCATTGAAATGAATTTTAAGTGACTTTTAAGTATCGGTGGGAGATATTGTGAAAAGGACACTATAAAAGGTGACAGACCAAGAAATACAGATTTAAGTAAATTGTTTCAAGTGTTAAAGGTTACCAACAGACTAAAAACAAAAATGTAAGTAAAAATTGGAAGGGGGAAAAATGAGGTGATATGTTACCAAATTAAATTCTTCAGTATTCAATATCCACATTATTGAAAGTGAGGGGTTCTTTAAGTAATGTTTAAAGTAGATAACGTTGAGGAAGAGAAGTATAAGCATATTTTTGAATTCTGAATGTAACCACTGGAAGCACAAAACCTGTTCGTGATTTCAAATGTTGACCTCCGGAGAGTAGGCCTAGGGGTAGGCGTGGAGAAGTGGAGAACTTGCACATTTTCTTTACCCTTTCTAAAATTGTTTGAAACGTTATGACCCCGTATATGAGCCATTTTTATGGTAGTTAAAAACAGGGGCGACAGGGCAAAAACTCCACCATAGGAAACTCTAACCCTACCTTAGGAACTGCAAGGGAAAAGTTTCTCTGTTTACCTCCTTACAACAGTTGAACTGATCCTGTGGCCTCTCCCACATCCTTCCTGGTCAGAAGGTACCACCAGGGAAGCATACAATGACCGGGCTTTACAAGGTGCCCTCAGTTTAAAATCTTTTTTAAATTTAATTTTTTATTTATTTGTTTATTTCCTTAAGATGAAGATAGATTGATGTCAGGGGAAGAGGGGTGGTGGGATGGAGAGTTGTTCAGTGGATATAAAGTCACAGCTAGATGCAATGAATGATTCCTGAAACCTGCTGTACCACCCAGAGTTTATAGGGAAAGATACAAGATACAGTGAGTGCTGGGAACTTAAAGCTTGTTGAGAGGTTGTCTTATGTTAACTGTTCGTAACATACACACAGACTACACAAAGCCAATGGACATAAGGAGTCTTTTGAAGGTGATGCATATGTTTATTATCTTGATTGTGGTTGATGGTATTATGGGTGTTGGTACATGTCCAAAGTCATTCAAATGTTTATCTTAAATGTGTACAATTTTGTGTATCAGTATACCACAATAAATCTATACTTTAAAAAATTTTTACTATTTCATTTTTAAATTTATTTAACTATATTTTGTTCTACAGCTCTAGAGTAAATACCATCACCATTCTTTTCTGAGTTCTCTTTTCATCTGACTTGGTTTAGTCCTGGCTTGATTAGCAGAACCTGAAACAATAGGAACTTTTAAAAGCATGAGGACAGAAAACAAGGATTCCCAAGCCCAGCCCTTTGAACTTCTTGTCAATAGGAAGAGTGCCCAGAGCCTAGGAGTCAGGAACCTTGACTATCCCAGGTCCCCACAGACAGAGACTCAAGGAGTCAGCCACTCCCAGGCCCATTGCTTCGTCTGCAGAGTGGGGCTCGTCAGAGTAGCCACTTGCAGATTTAGTGGGAGAGGCAGATGAGATGATGGCCATATAAAGAGGCATTCATACAGCGCACGTGGTCACCACGCCACCTGTGTCGGTGGTGTTGGTTTCTCTAGGCTCTTGTTTAGCTGTCACAGCTGTTCCTGGAGTCCTCAGAAAGAACCCAAAGTGAAAGTTGCTCAGTCGTGTCTGCCTCTTTGCAACCCCATGGACTGTACCGTCCATGGAATTCTCTAGGCCAGAATACCAGAGACGATAGCCTTTCCCTTCTCCAGGGGATCTTCCAACCCAAGGATCGAACCCAGGCCTCCCACATTGCAGGCAGATTCTTTGCCAGCAGAACCACAGTGGAAGCCCAAGAATACTGGAGTGGGTGGCCTATCCCTTCTCCAGTGGATATTCTCGACCCAGGAATCAAACTGGGGTTTCCTGCATTGCAGATGGATTCTTTACCAGCTGAGCAACCAGAGAAGCCCCAGAAAGAACTCAGGGAGATGCCATTCTGCATCTGAAGGAGCTCAACGCCAAATAAAAAGTGAGGCCCCAGTGTCCATCAGCAGATGAATGGATAAGAAAGTTGTGGTACACACACACAATGGAATATTACTCAGCTATAAAAAGGAATACATTTGAGTCAGTTCTAAAGAGGTGGATGAACCTGGAGCCTATTATACAGAGTGAACTAAATCAGAAAGAGAAAAACAAATACTGTATATTAACACATATATATGGAATTTAGACAGATGGTACCAACAACCCTACATGCAGGGCAGCAAAGGAGACACAGATGTAAAGAACAGACTTTTGGACTCAGTGGGAGAAGGCGAGGGTGGGATGATTTGAGAGAATAGCATTGAAACATGTACATTACCATATGTAAAGTAGATGACCAGTGTAAGTTCGATGCATCCAAAGACAGTGCTCTAGGCCAACCCAGAGGGATAAGGTGGGAGGGGGATTCAGGATAGGGGGGACACGTGTATACCTGTGGCCGATTCTCACTGATGTACGGCAAAACCCATCACAATATTGTAAAGTAATTATTCTCCAATAAAATAAACTGATTATTAAAAATACTAAAAATAAATAAATAAAAGAGAGGTGGCAGTTGAGGTTTTGAAATAATGTTTCACCAAGAAACAATATAGAAATAGCAAATAAATACATGAAAAGATTTTTTAAAAAGCCTTTACTCTCAGAGGCAAGAAAAGCTAATGAAAGATGGCTCAATAGGTGAAGAATCCACTTGCAATGTGGGAGACCTGACTTCGATCCCTGAGTTGGGAAGATCCCCTGGAGGAGGGCATGGCAACCCACTCCAGTATTCTTGCCTGGGAAATGCCCATGGACGGAGAAGCCTGGGGGGGCTACAGGCCATGGGGTCGCAAAGAGTCAGACTATGACCGAGCGATTAAGTACGCACAACACAGAGTGATGAAACACAGCACAGACAGGAAGACGGCAGGCCAGGTGACCTCCACGCTTCTCTGCCATCCGTCCTCAAGCTATAGAGTTCAGCTTTCAGTTAGCTTTCAAAAAAGAAAAACAAGGCTGTCATGGTGGTGTGCACATCCAGAAATTCAGACTGGGAAATCCAGGCACAAGGGTTTCTAGAAGTCTAGACTGCACCACAGAGCCGGGGCCTACGGCTAAGGTTTCCTGATCTGAGTCACCTGGCATTGAGGCGGTCAGCTGTGGCCGCGACGGCCACAGGCGCACATCTGGCTGGTTCCGAGGAGAAGCCTCCACGGGCTCCTGGTCACATCTGCAGAGCCGTTCTCCCGTGTGCGCTCCCAGGTGTGGAGAGGAGTTTAGAATTTCTACGTGTATTTATTTTTACCCCCCAAAAAAGGTCAGAAGGAAATTGGCTACAGTCATCTTTAACATATTAGTACCAGAGCAAGTATCTCTTTTGTAAATAAATACACAATATCACTTTGCAAACCATTTAACATAAGCTAATTGTCTAAATAAAACTTTTTGGGTGCTCAAAAAAAAAATCAACAGATGAAGCACAGTGGCAAGAAGGTTCAGAGATCACAGTTCTGCAGAACAAAGCCCCAGGTCCCCCTGTAAAGTCATTCTTCTTCCAGCAAGCTTTCTGGCCAGAACCTGGGGACTTCACCTTCTAGCTGTACTTCACTGGTACTTCTCGGCAGACATCATTGTCTTTCTCGACTCTGCTCTTCTATTCTTGTTGCTTCCTCTGGGTTGTCCCTTACCCCGCTGACCTGGCCAACTCCTACACACCCCTAGGCATCTGTTTGGCTGTCATCCCTGCCAGGAAACCCTCTCTGATGCCCCGTGTTGGCTATTCTTGGAGGACTGTCCCTGCCCGGTTACATTTCTTTATCACAGCATTGACATCTCTTCCCATTGCTGTGAAATTCTATTCACATGTCCGCCTCAGTCACTAACCACGAGGCTGGAAGTTCTTATTTGGTCTGTGGTTTCCAGGACCTAGCTCAATGGCTGAAGTGACCACCGGGGGTCTTTCTTCTCCCATTCACACCACGGACTTAGCCAAAAAAAAAAGGTCTTCTCCAGAGTCCCATTCCTTCTGGAACTTGAGTCAAATTGAGACCACCAGGCCAAGGGTCTCCCTTTGAGAAAGAGAAGAAAGTTCCCCCACTTCAACCACATGCCCCCCTTCTGGAGTGTGGTTCCTTCTGCTCGAAGCACAACCAAGGACTTCCCCTGTCAGAGACTGGCTGAGTGAGCCCCTTCTGCAGAAACTTGATAACATCAGAGCATGGTGAGGGTTCCAGGTAACAGACGGCCCTTCTCCTGTGACTGGAAGAGGGGCCTTTGAAAGAGGTGAAGGCTTCCTCTGGGCAGGGGCCTCCCCCGGTGCAGAGCTGCTGGGTCTTGGGGTTTCTTGTCACTGCTGCCCCGTTGGCATCTGCTTCATCTCCCGCCTTTCTGCACCAGCCTTCTCCGTGTCTGAGGACGGCTGTCTCCCAGCTCCGGAGTTAACATTGCCTCAGTGGAAATAAGCAGGGGAGCCTGACGAGCCCCTCAAAGTTGGGATTCCCAATTGGGAGAGAGGCTTGCGCGGGTCTGACTTGAGTCTGGGGTCCACCCCTGTGTCTCTCAGTCACTCACAACTCACAGGGTCAGGGAGTGGTCTTACAAATATGAGTGCCAGGGCCCATTCCTATGGGGGCCAGGAGGCTGGATGGCTCTCAGAGAATGGAGCTAGGCACATACTCTCCAAAGGGTCATCCATTAGAAGGAAGGAAGGGAGCAGAAAGGACATGTAAGCTGAGTTTCTATTCAATGCCAAGTACTTCAGCAATTCTCTTAAAATATGGAGTCTGATCTTGAGTGGCTATGGAGAAGCTGGCCTCATCCATCTCTCCAACAGCCCCTTTGTGCCAGCCCCCCACCAGGAACTCAGAAATGGAGCAGAAAACGGAGGAGACAAATACCTACATCTGGGAGCCAACGGTTCAGTTAGCAAAGCTACAAAGGAGCCTAAAGCTGGCATTAGGAAGCCCAGCCTCTCTTCCAAGCCCACCCACACCCCACGCATCCCTCAAGGTCCAGGCCATGTTCCTCCTCCTCTGTGGAGCCTTCCCTACACCTCCTCTGTGTAGACCGGAATGTAGGGTTGTAGGACAGAGAGAACCAAGCTGGAACGTCAGTTACCAGGCAGCGGGTCCTGCCTTTGCCAGCAACTGGCTGTGTGACCTTGAGGGCATCATTCGTCCAGCCTCAGTTGCCTCGTCTATGGGCTGAGGATGCTCGATGTGCTGAGGGGAAGCCTTTGCGGAGCTTTTAGAGTTCATGAAAATTTTCATCTTCAACTCCTTGGAACTTCTTTAGAAATATGATGTCTATGTGACACCGTCTCTTTTCTAAGCCATTTCAAGGTGTAAAAATGAGTGGGTCTTGAGGATGAGACTTGTACTGCAATCTACCATCTCTTCTCCTTGCGGAATGATCTAGAATGGACTTGCTGTTTCCTGAGGTATCGCTGGCTTTGTCCCACTTCCAGGGGTTTCGCGCACCTGGGAGCATATCAGCTCTGCATGATCCAAATAACATCTGTGCTTCCTCGGTTACGTCTGGTACCAGGGTAGTTGTGAAACTTGGAATGGTAACGTTAAAGAATCCCATCTGTGATAGTATGTGACTGCTTGGGCTGTCATGGGACTAGAAATCTGCCAACATCTACTACTTTGATACATGAAGAGAGAAATGAGAACAGAAGTCCTAAGTATTTTCAAATATCTTGATACTTTACAGAACAGGAGGAGGAGGAAGGGGGAGGAGGAGATGAAGGAGGAAGCAAGGGAGCGGGGAGGAGGTAAAGAAGAAGAAAATGGCACTGAAATCTGAAATAAAGGAATAAAGCAGTCATAAGTCCTTAGGACCGGGTGGTGACTGCTGCAACCTCATGCAGCTGGGTCTTTTTGGTTTTTTTTTTTTTTGGCTGAGCTGCGTGGTTTGTGGGATCCTAGTTTCTCGACTAGGGTTCGAACCCAGGCCCTCGACAGTGAAATCGTGAAGCCCTAACCACTGGATCGCCAGGGAATTCCCCCACTGGGTCTTTATATACTGATGATGTTGCTACTTTCTGTGCCTGTAGATAAAAATCTCAAGGTGTCAAATGTCAGCAAACTGGAGAGGCCTTGAAACTCTACTGAGAGGATTAGTATGAAAGGAAACCCTTTTACATTGAGATTTGAGCTATCTCTTATGTCCATCTGTGCACACACTTCATGCGAAATTATGTTAAAAGAAATCAGGAAAGTTTTACCATGTAGAGGGGAAAAAAGGTTGCCCGCCACTCCTGTTCTACAAGGATCAGGCACAGGCTGAGGGCAATTCAGGATGGAGAAAAGCAGGAAGTATTCCGAGTTTTGTATGTATCAACCCTTAGATAGTTAAGATGTATATTTAAGGAAAAATTTCGATGACTCCAGATTCTTGCATCCTCCCATACATAGAAAAGCTCTAAAATCATTGGCGTGAGATGCCTCTTCTTTGTGGTTAGCAGAAATTTTGTGATATTTGACTACACTTTTTTTTCCAGCAAAAAATTCATAGAGCAATATATCCTGGCCCCTCCCTTACCTCTTCAGAGCAATTCCTCAGAGCTACCTGAGAGGCTGTCTCATGGGCTATAGTCCTCAGAAAGTCCCTCAATAAAACTTAACCCCCAACTTTTACATTGAGCGTTTTTATTTCAGTTAACAACTATAACCTCCCACCCAAAAAAGAAAAGTTGGGGGAGGGTGATGTTGATCTGGAGTCAGACAGACTGACTTGAATCACAGCTCCACCCCTGGCTAGCCATGATACTTTTGGCAAATGATTCTGTAGTTCAGCGCCTTAGTTTTCTCAGTTGAAAGACGAGGATGTTACCAATATATACATTATGGAACTTTTTGGAGAATTCCATGAGATTTTTACATTCGGTGCTCTAGGTGAATGGCAGCCATTGTCATCGCTAATACAGCCACAGGTAACATCCTGCCTCTTCTTCCAAATCGACTAAGGGTGGGAGCCGATCACAGTCATCCCTGGCACTCACAGCAACGCCCAGCGAGGTCTAGGCGCGCAGCATTCATTCAAAGAATTGAATTGATGAAGCCCTGGACCAAATTGCCCTGGCCTCTCTGAAGTCCCCAGACTTAGATTTGGAAGAGGTGTTAATTACATCGTGTGACAGGTCTTGAGAGAAGATGTCCAGCGACCTCCCAATTCCTTCCTAGCGCCAGGAATAATTTAACTCCACGGCTGGTCATTTTTGCAGACTAAATTTTGCTAATGAAATAAATGAGACCCCAAAAGGAAAGAGACTTTGGGTTAACTATCTTGAGTCTTAAATTTCATATCTACTTATATATACATATCTATTTCCCCCCATTATCCTGCAGACAAACCTGTAATCCCATTCACCCTTCACTGGGCTGGCAATGCCAGCACAAACACCTGCAATAGGCACAAATCCCTGGAGCCTCGGGCTCACCAAAGCCACACTTCAAATCAAAGCACCCCCAGCAGCCCACGGCCCAGCCCCGGCTCTCATCTACGCAGAGATGCACCAGTGAACAGTTTCCCAACACCGCCCCTTCTCTGCAGCATGATGAAGAGTCCAGCACTTCAAATTCCCTGCACTGAAGGATAACGGTCACTTCTCCAAGAACACATAGTGAGTGGACACCTAAGCGGAGATCTCCAGGGACCTTGTGCTTTTCAGTCCCAGATCATCAGAGGAATGAGGAGGGGAATCCATATTTTAAAAGGCAGCAACAGCACGGCCAGCTACCATCCACTCAGGCCAGAAAAGACCTCAGAGGTACCAGAACAGGAACTTGCTGATGCAAGTCTTTAAAGGCAAAGTCTTTAAAGTTGTGACCAAACTTCCTTTAAAATAAGTACATAGTTCCAATTTCCTTTATCGCATTAACACATACAAAGAGTTCAGAATTTCTAATAGCGCAGAACTTATAATGAAAACCAGAGAGATGCTTCCAGAAATAACCACTGTGACTTCCATTTACTGAGCACCTACTGTCTACCATGCACTTTACAGCCATGATCTCAGTTAAGACTCACATCACTCGTGAGATATGAGAGCATCACACTTTGCCAACGAAGATACTGAAACTTGCTTAGTGACACACAGGTTAAGAAAGGAAAAAGCGCAGTAGATCTATGATTAAACTATGATGATCAGGATGGAAACAGTTGATTTGATGAGGGTGATAAGATGACAGGGATTTTGTTTCCTCCTTGATGACCTTTCTGTTGTTTTCATACAGTGACATGCTCTACTCCAAGATGAAGTTGATTTCAAACACCCTAGGGGGGATGGGGCCAGGGAACCTAGCGGGGAGGGTCATGGGTTGTCAGCCTGGTGACAAGTGCCCGCCATTCCAGCTGCTCCTTTCCCTCCCCACCTTCCTTTCATGCCGACCTCCCAGCACTTTCTCAGCCTCTTTGTCAAATGCTGGGTGTATGGAGGGAGAGTTTGGGGGAAACCCCTTCTCCAGCTCAGATTGGCTTTGGTTCTTTTCAAAACTGACTGGAAATTTGCTCCTTTGGAACTTAGGGTTTTTTTTTTTTTTTTGCTTCCCTTTTGTGAATCAACACAGAATTAGCCTGCGTGGGCCAGAGGAGTTTCTGGAATACAAATCTTCCTGGGATCCTAATCCTCCTCGGTCCACTGTCTCCCTCTTTCCTCAGATTCACTGGCCCAGGCTCTAGGATGCCTCCCACTCCTTCCTGCCTCCAGGAACCTGGGCTCAGAGGCAAAGCTCAGTCCCCCAATCCCAGAGGCAACCTGGGGGGTGGTCCCTGTAATCGAGACACCTTAATGAAGGGTGAAGTCATGGGGGAACTGTGGTCCCCCTCCCCAGAACTCAGCTTTCCCTGGGGCATCATATGACTACTCTGACCTCCTTTCCAGGAAGAGCTCCAGCCAAGTGACCCCACCATCCCATCCATCCCCTGCCTCCACCTTTCCCGCGCCCCAGCTCGTGGCAGGTGCTGAGAGCATAACCTGATACACTTGCCCTTGTTAAGTGGTTCCTCGCAAAACAAGTTGCCCCTCTGAGGCCATTTTGTGTCATCCGACTCTCACACCTACCCAGGGCATCCAGGGTCAGTGATCCCATTTCACAGATGAGATAACGGCGACTCAGAAGCACAAAGAGATTTGCCAAGGCCACCAGCCAGCCGGCACCAGGCTGGCACTCTTGCCCATCCCCCTGCCCGACCATCCTTTTCTGTCTGGTTAAACTGGGGTTTACATTTCATTTGAGGACTCTTAACAGCATAGCAGGACTCTGTCCTTGCTCATCGCTTCTACCTTCATCTTGGCACCAGGCAGTGGAAGCGGGGCTTGTCGCAAGGGGAGAGAAATGGAGATGAGCTCCAGGGGTTGGAGCTGCAGGGGGGCTTGGAATCCTGAGCTGCTCACAGTCCCCTCCCAGATCCCAACCTCAGCTACAGGCCAAGACTTATCATGCGCAGACACCCAGGGACAGTGCGGAGGAGAGGAGAACGAACAGAGCCCAACATTTAAAAATTCTAAATGTCCCAAAACAGAGACCTGGATTGTAAGGGAAAAAAAAAAACAAAAACTAATCTTATTTTGCCTGGAGCGATCACACTTTCGATGACTTAATATCACCAGGACTAGGTTTTCCCTGCTATTCGGGCTACTTTCTCTTACCGCCTTCATTTTGTAAGCTGCTGCAAGGTTCTTTGGGAAGTGGAAGGATATAAATCGTCAACAACTAGCTAACGCGCTGCATTGTTTTATCGCTGTGGCGTTCGTGTGTTTCCTAAATTCGAAGCCAGGCCCTGTTGGGGTACAAGTGCAAGAGGAGATGCCTGTGTGGGGTCCTCCCTGGGGGCAGGTGCAGAAGCACAGATGACCTGTGACCACACTCGGCGTCTCAGTTCCATTCTTAAAGCGCAGACGCCCCAACCTCAACCTCAGAGGGCTTTCCAAAACCCTGTTCCGGGACGAGCAGTCCATGATTCTGAAACTCAGTGCCACGGGGTGGGGGTGGGGGGAAGAGGGGAACCCAAGAGACCACTCCCAACCACTTCCTCTGCCCTCTCAGCTATTTGCGGCAGAGGTCATCGGTTCAGCAATTATTGAGCACCTGTGATGTGCCAACTCCAGGTAAGGGCTAGGGATTCAGCAGTGGTGGAGATAAGCCCTGCAGGATGCAGCCCACAGGATCATGGGGAGACAGGTGGTTAAAGAATGTTCATCCATGCACAGATGACATGAGAAAGGAAGTACAGAGCAGGGGCACCCAATCCAGACTCAAGAGGCCAGGATCTTTTTTTCACTGGAGCAACTGAATTGTAAACCAAGACCTCAAGTCTGTTTAAGACATAAGCCAAGAATGGCAGAGAGTGATGGGCCGGTTGTTGCCTCCCCCTCCTGGATACAGAGCAAGACTACATTCCCCAGCCTCCTTTGCAGTTAAGAGTGACCAGGAGACTGAGCATTAAGTAAATGGAATACAGATAGAGTTGAAAAGTACCACTTCCGGGCCTGGTCCATATTCTTTGGTCACTCAGCAGCTGAATGCAGAGGACTCCAAAGTCCCCAGGGAGAGTAGAACCAGGAGATGGAAAGGAGCCAGGGTCCCTGATGACCACATGCAAGGCCTGCCACCAAATGGGAATGCTCTCATGAGTTATTGCGTTCATGAGTAATACAGTCCTGGTACACAAACCATAAAGATGTGGGTTTATCTGTTACAGCAACTGGCATCACCCTAACTTATAATCAAGTATTCTATCACCAACTTGATGGACATGAATTTGAGCAAGCTCTGGGAGTTAGTGATGGACAGGGAAGCCTGGCATGCTGCAGTCCATGGGGTCACAAAGAGTCGGACGCGACTGAGCAACTGAATTGACTGATGACTCTAGAAAAATATGTTAGTAAAACATGCTACCTTAGGAAGCTACCTAAGGTAGCTTTGGAAGCCACCTTACCTAGATGTCAATCAAATAGACAGGAAAGACCAGAGGCTCCAGAACCAAATGAATGAAATTAAACTGTGGTTCTGAATTTCCTAGCTGTGTGATCTTGAACTCTTAACCCTGTGTGAATCTTAGTTTCCTCTTTTGTAAAATGAAGATAACACCTTCCTTGAAGGGTTGCTGCTGCTGCTGCTGCTGCTGCTAAGTCGCTTCAGTCGTGTCGGCGACTCTGTGCGACCCCACAGACGGCAGCCCACCAGGCTCCCCCGTCCCTGGGATTCTCCAGGCAAGAACACTGGAGTGGGGTGCCATTTCCTTCTCCATGAAGGGTTGCAGTGTGTATTAAATAAAGAGTCCTTAGAATGGTTTCTAAGACATAAAAGGCTTATCAGATAATAAATCCCTTACTACTAGCTATATGCATTCATAGCATGACATTTAACTAGTGATATGCTTTGGTAACTGGTAATAGTAATGACAATAATAAAAATTTACTGAGAACCATTTATGTCCCAGACATTGATCTAATCATTCAGATGCATTAATTAATTCCATCTTTCCAGCTCTATGAAGTAGACTCTGTTCCCCGCCCCCCCAGTTTTACAAATGAGGAAATAGAGTTACACTGATGTTAAGAAAGGTGTTCAAGGGGTAAGTGGTAGAACAGGGCTTTAAATCCAGGAGGGTGTGGTCATGATTCCCTTGTTACAGACGGGGGAACAGAGAAGTGACATAATTTGCTTAAAGCCGCACAATCTCAAAGCGTCCCAGGTCGGGGTTCTGGAACCAGCCACTACTTACCGTGATTCTGTACAGGGCGTGCTCGGACCGTGAGAAGCACCATCCATTTGTGTACCAGCAGGTGTGCCCGTGGCTTTACAGTAATGATACTCACCAAAACCATACACTGCTTCAATCAACTGTTAGAAAGCAGCAGGTGAGTGTGCACCAAAGCCCTTCCACTGAAGACAGTCAAGCCCTCTGGTTGTGCACTCAAGGCTGAGGGGCTTTGATTTTAACAAAAACCATATTTTCACAAGAGCTTTAAAGAAGCTTACACTGGAACAAATCTCATCCAGTTTAATAAGAATGCCCAGCCTCCAGGGGGAGAAAACAGTTCTAAGAAATGGGACTTAAGAACGCAAATCTAAAGAAAAGTGAAAAGAGAAAGTCACTCAGTTGTGTCTGACTCTTTACGACCCCATGGACTGTATAGTCCATGGGATTCTCCAGGCCAGAATACTGGAGTGGGTGGCCTTTCCCTTCTCCAGGGGATCTTCCCAACCCAGGGATCAAACCCAGGTGTCCCACATTGCAGGCGGATTCTTTACCAGCTGAGCCCCAAGGGAAGCCCAAGAATACTGGAGTGGGTAGCCTATCCCTTTCTCCAGTGGATCTTCCTGACCCAGGAATAGAACCGGGGTCTCCTGCATTGCAGGCAGATTCTTTACCAACTGAGCTGTCAGGGAAGCAAAATCTAAAGAAGTAACCCACTAAGAGGATTTGCTCATTGGACTTGCTTAGGTCTTAAATGACCACCAGAGGGCAGCAAAGACATTGGTCAGAGACAGCAGAGGCCCATTTGGGGTTCTTCTAGATCCATCTTTGAAGGATGGAGATAGACAAGAAAAATGAAAAAAGGGCCTTGTCTATCATCTAGGAAGCATCCCCTAAACTTGGAATCCCAGCTGTTTAAAAGAGAATGGGCTTTGAACTTGTTCTTCAGATCATGTAACTAACACATGGTAATGGAGCAGGAAGAGGAGGGGACGACAGAGGATGAGATGCTTGGATGGCATCACCAACTCGATGCACATGAATTTGAGTAAGCTCCGGGAGTTGGTGATGGACAGGGAAGCCTGGCGTGCTGTGGGCCATGGGGTTGCAAAGAGTCAGACACAACTGAGCGACTAAACTCAACTGAAAGGGAGAAAAATTGGAAAATACAGAAGCATGTCAATCAAACCATTACAATCCCACCATCTGGAGAAAACTGCCATCAGTTAGTATTTTAAGGATATCCTTCTGGATAGATGTAGAAATCGATGTGGGTTTACATACAGATAAAGATATACATTTACATATATTTTGGCTTCATGAAACTGGTATCAGTCAGTATACTGGCATACCCTAGAGATAGCATGGGTTTGGTTCCAGACCACTGCGATAAAGTAAATAACTGTACAAGCATTAGAGATCCACTTTAAAACTCAACAAGAAAATTAAAAAATGTGTGTGTATGTATATACATATGTCAACCTTTTGGCCAAGTGTGTCTCACTCGCTCACGTGTGAGCCCCTAGGAGCAGAGGGGTGAGAAATGGCTGGAGCAGGACCAACATCATCCGAGGCCCACTAGTCACTGGCTTTGTCCCTTCACAGTCTGGGTATAAGCACGCTGAATGTTTGGGGAGGGGAGTCGCTGCACTTTCGAGACTCCCCTCGATGAACAGGTGCTCAGACTTCACCGAATTTCACCAAAATGAGTCACACAGAAGGTATGAAGGAGTGACAGTTTTGAGTTCCCACTTCCCTGTTCCATTCCAGCAGGTCACCCTTTTAACCCAGATGGAGGCACCGTGTGCTGGGGGTCCCGGCAGCAGCCACAGACATGCCCATTCTCTCCAAACACAGAGCTTCTACATCATTTCTTTGTCCTTTGGGTGTGACTATCTCTTGCCCCCCAAAAAATATCGGCATCGTTACTCTTCGACCCCCTTGATCATTATTAAGTGAGCGTCACAGCTAACAAGCCCACTGAAAGTGCAGTGGGGCTTGAATTGAGTCTGAAGACGCAGGTGTTTAACCAGGTGAAGGGAGGGAGCATCGAAACCCCTGGATTTCTAACACTTGCTTCATTCACAGAAATCGGGACACCACTGAGCCCCTAAGGGAGTTCTCTCTGGCATGTGCTTTGGACTGAGACCAGTCTGGTTCTGAATCAACTTCACTTCCTGATCGTGCGATTTCAGACATGTCATCATATAACCCTGGGTATCCTGGGGAAGGACCAAGGGAAGAACTGGTGGAATAGTTTTTGGGGGGAAGCAACTGCTCGGCGTGCTGCGATTCATGGGGTCGCAAAGAGTCGGACACGACTGAGCAACTGAACTGCTCTTCAGTCTGGCTGGAGCCCCGGATGAGAGAAGACAGAACCAGGGAGCCAAGAGGGTGGCCTTGAATGCCATGCCAAGCAAGGCCACTAGGAGCTATGACCAGATTTTAAGGAAAGGTCAAATCATGCAATAATATACAATATTACAACTGCAAAGCACTGTAGAATTTGAGGACTCTTTCATCCAGTTTAACACATATGTATTTAGGGACTCCATGCTTCCATTGCAGAGGGCCTGGGTTTGATCCCTGCTTGAGGAACGAAGATCCTCCAAGCCACATGATGTGGTCAAAATAAATAACTAAAATATTTAATACATTAATACTTATTTATTAATATTTATATTAATTTTAGATATTTACATATACATATATTTAATATTATCTGTTTTACTAATCTCACAAGGGTCTTCATAAAAACCCACAAAATCCATTGGAGGAAGGGCTTTTAAGCTAGAAACATCCTGGTCACTGGCATCATTCTCTCCTATTTGAGTGACCACGACTGGCTCCCAGGTACAGCCTGGAGGGTCCCCACCCTGACTCTCCATCCTAGTCATGCCTGTGGAAGCTTTCCAGTGTGTGTAGTTCTTGCCCTCTCGGATCCGCTGTGGTCACATTCGCAGCTCAGAAGGTGTTTGTTAAACTTTTTCAGTCCTGCTTTAAGCCAAGTTGGGGTGAGTGGGGTACAGAGGGGGGTGCCAGAGGGAGGAAAGGAAAGAGGCTTCCTGCCTGGCAGTTGGGGATGCCCGGGTGTTGAGCAGAGAAACCACGGTCAGAGGCAGTTTCCCCCAAACCTCAGTGCACCCAGGCCCTTCCCCTGCTCTGCCAGCACGCAGCATTTAGTTATAGCATTTTGCTGGCATCTCTGCTGCAGCAGGTCCTTCATCCTGCCATCCCCATTGTAGTTGGGAAGCAGAGCTACAGACAGGGGAGAAACCAGACACGTGGTCTCAGACCTGGCTCGGAATCCTGCCTCATCCCCAACAATTTCATCACTGTGGCCACTGATGTCAACCTTCTGGGCCTTATTTTCTCACCTGTCAAGTGAAAAATAGTATTATTTACAAAGTCTTAGGTTATTTCGAGACTTAAATGAGATAAGCAAGCACTCAGTACGTCTGAGCTAGAATTATTGTTAATATTAGTCATTCTGTTTTTCCAGCCTCCTTTGAACTGGAAGCTCCTTGAAGGCCCAGAATCGTATCATATCATACTCAGCTTGTGTGATAAAGCAGCGTGGGCAGTGCCTGCAGCTCATGATACTTTTAGGAGCCCCTGAAAGTGTTTTAATGTCTTTTAAGATCAGAAAAGAAAAATTAATATAATGCAGTCTGGGTTATATTTGTTTTTGTATCAAAGGAGTTGTAAACAGAGAATTCTTAATTTTTTTTTTACTGGAGGAAAGGGCCCGCAGAGGCAAAGTGCCCTCCACCCAGGAATGTCACAGGGTGGCCCTGAGTGCGGGGGCTTGGAGTGAGACAGGTCAGGTTTGAACCCCAGGTCCACCGCGAAGCTATGAGAGTGATCTGCAGAAAGGCACTTAACTTTCTTGAGCCCAGTTTCTTCATGTGAAGAAAGGCTCATCTGATAAATCCTACCTCCTGGGACACCTAATTCTATTCCCCCTTCCTTTTTAGTCACTTGTCACGTCTCTAGTTATGTATTCAATGTCTGTCTTTCCCCACTAAGCTGTAAGCCCCACAGAAGCAGGAATCCTGTCTAATTTTATGATCCCTACACACAACATTTACAGTGCTCTTACTGTGTGTTGTACATTGTTCTAAAGGCCTTAAATGTATGACATCAGTTATGAAGGGTTTTAGCCCCATTTTACAGATGAAGAAACTGAGGCTAACTGGTTGAGTGGCTTGTCCAGAATCACACAGTAGGAAGTGGCAATGTGTGTGTGAGTTTGTGTGCGTGTTTAAACCCCTGAACCTGTCATCTTAACCATGCCTCTCACTGTGATATAGAGCTCAGAGCCTGGCAGACAAAACAGGGAAAGGAGCAGGTACCTAAGCAATGCACGGCCCAGAGGAAGCCACCTCTCAAGGCAGTTCTGATAAACTGAAACAAAGATTTGTTCCTGAGTAGGTGGCTGGAAATTCAGGAGACAGGAAGTCATTAGGAAGAAGAATTCCTCAAAGACAAATGCTTTCCATTCATGAAGGGGGGAGAGTTTAGGTAGAGAGAATAATCTGACCACATCGAGCACAATAGTGATTGTCCCCACAGTGAATCAGCGAGCGGTTCAGACACCCTGGGAAGCTGGTCCGCTCAGGTCTCCCTGCGGTAGGGGAACTGACAAGCCCAGAGGCCAAGTGTAGTCCAGACTCAACCTGAACAGATCAAGTGCTTCTCATCTGTCATCCTACCCCCGCAGCCTGCTCACTTTGTGTGACTCTCACACGTACAGAACCCTCTCCAATATTCTTGCCTGGAGAATCCCAAGGACAGTCGAGCCTGGCAGGCTACAGTCCATGAGGTCACAAAGAGTAAGACAGGACCGAAGTGAGTTAGCATGCATGCACATGTACAGAGGAATTGGCTTTGCGTAATGTTTATTTATTTAATATTTTATTTATATTGTTTTTATCATCTTTATTTTTATAATTATCTTTTTTATAATAATGGTCTTTTCTGATTGCAAAATAGCACACATATCTTCATCTTAGAAAAATTGGAAAATACAAATACACAGGCACACAAATCAAGTGAAAGTCAGTGATCATCTCACCACGTGGGAATGACGTTGTTTAATGTTTTGTATATTTTCTTCCAATTCTTCTTTATGGCATATAAATACATATTTATTCTTGCAACACTGAGATCATAAACAATACAGTTGTTTCTGTAAACAACTTGGTGGAATCTTTAAGAAAAACAGTCAACAAAACCATTAAAATTATTGGTCTAAAATTAAACTATGTACAATGAAATGCTGATTTGAATTTAGCATCCCTTACTTTCGTCTAGATAGCAAAGGCTGTTGTAATGTGCATAAATGTGGGGTGGTTTGTACCAACTTGTCAGCAGGTTTATTTTTATTTTTGTTTATCACTATTTGTTGACAGTAGTGATGTTGATGATTTGTACCTGGTTTTGATGAAACCCCTGAAGGTCTCTGCTGTTGGGGCTGGTAAACCAGGAAGAAATATGCCTACGTAACCAGCAGGGTAGAAGAAGCCCTGGGAGGTCCTAGGGGTCTTCCACTGGGGTCTTCCTAGGTCCGAGGTGCTTTGTGATGAACCTGTGACCCAAAAGAGGCAGTGAGTCTGGTAGGGTTCTTACAGAGGCTTACAGCCAAGCCTCTGTAAGAGGAGGAGCTTAGAGCTTAGAGCTGGCCTCTCTGGATCTTGTGCTGCCTCACTTGAAAGCTTTTAATGCTTTTCCTGCAATAAGCTGTAGGTTTGCAAGCACTGTCAATTGGATCCTGTGAATCTTCTTTAATAAACTCTGCCTAATGACCACAATTAATGTCCATGAGATGGTAACAACTGTAGTTGCCAAGAAAAAGTCAGATCTACATGTACTGCCTGGAAAGAGATTTTAAATGTATGTGAAACAAATAAGTTTCAGACTAATAGGTAAAACATGATTTGTCTTTATTTTTTGATGTGTGATGCTAGGTATAAATATCAATGTATTTGTAGAAACTTAGGGAAAAAAATCAGGAAGCATGCGCATCAATATAAATATGTGGGAATATGTAGAGCAGGGAATGCAATAGGCTTGAATATCTACTTCTAACTTTATGTGATGAAAAAGATGGGATTATAGATTTTTTTTTTAATTAATAAACTATTTTTTAGAGCAGTTTTAGGATTGAAATATTGAGCAGAAAGTATAGAGAGTTCATATGTTCCCTTTCCTTTCCCCCAGAGTCCCGTGCCATACACTTTCCTCCATTATTAATATCCTGTATTAGTGTGGTATATTTATTATAATTGATGAACCAGTATTGATATATTGTTCATGGCTAAAGTCCCTAGTTTACATTAGGGTTCACTCTTTGTGTTGTACAGTGCTATGAGGTTTTTTTTGTTTGGTCGTGTGGTATGGGGTGTGGGATCTTAGTTCCCAGCCAGGGATCAAACTGGTGTCCCCTGTATTGGGAGTACAGAATCTTAACTACTGGACTGCCAGGGAAGTCCCAGTACTTTGAGTTTTGACAAATGTGTAATCTCATATATACACCATTAAATACCATACAGAATAATTTCACCACCCTAATCATCCCCTGGGCTCACGTAGTCATCTCTCCCCACCACACCCTCCATGAACCCCTGACAACCACTGACTTTTTTACTGTCTCTTTTGCCTTTTCCAGAATGTCCTATAGCTGAAACTATATATATGTAGCTTTTTCACACTGGTAATATGAACTTAAGGCTCCTCAATGTCTTTTCATGGATTGATCACTCATTTCTTTTTATTGCTAAATAATATTCTATTGTCAGGATGTCCCACAGTCTGCTTATTCATTCACCCACTGAAGGACATCTGATTGTGCTCAGTTTTTGGTGATTGTGAATAAAGCTGCTTCAACTTTTGGGTGGAAAGAAGTTTTCAACATATTTGGGTAAATATCAAGGAGGGCAATGTCTAGATCATATGGTGAGAGTATGTTTAGCTTTGTAAGAAACCACCCAGCCATCTTCCAAGAAGCTGTAAATAAGAGTTATTTTCTCCACATCCTCACAGAGATTTGGTGTGGCCATTGTTTTGGATTTTGGCCATTCTAATAGGTGTGTGGTTTTATTTCACTGTTGTCTTAATTTGTGAATCTCTAGTAATATGTGACGTGGAACAACTTTTCATGTTTATTTGCCATCTGTATGTCTTCTTTGTTGCTTCGTGATGTGCATACAGATTTCTCAAGAGGCAGGTCAGATGGTCTGGTATTCCCATCTCTTTCAGAATTTCCCACAGTTTGTTGTGATCCACACAGTCAAAGGCTTTGGCATAGTCAATAAAGCAGAAATAGATGTTTTTCTGGAACTCTCTTGCTTTTTCCATGATCCAGCAGATGTTGGCAACTTGATCTCTGCTTCCTCTGCCTTTTCTAAAACCAGCTTGAACTTCAGGAAGTTCACGGTTCACATATTGCTGAAGCCTGGCTTGAAGAATTTTGAGCATTACTTTACTAGTGTGTGAGATGAGTGCAATTGTGTGGTAGTTTGAGCATTCTTTGGCATTGCCTTTCTTTGGGACTGGAATGAAAACTGACCTTTTCCAGTCCTGTGGCCACTGCTGAGTTTTCCAGATTTGCTGGCATATTGAGTGCAGCACTTTCACAGCATCATCTTTCAGGATTTGAAATAGCTCAAGTGGAATTCCATCACCTCCACTAGCTTTGTTCATAGTGATGCTTTCTAAGGCCCACTTGACTTCACATTCCAGGATGTCTGGCTCTAGGTCAGTGGTCACACCATCATGATTATCTGGGTTGTGAAGATCTTTTTTGTACAGTTGTTCTGTGTATTCTTGCCACCTCTTCTTGATATCTTCTGCTTCTGTTAGGTCCATACCATTTATGTCCTTTATTGAGCCCATTTTTGCATGAAATGTTCCCTTGGTATCTCTAATTTTCTTGAAGAGATCTCTAGTCTTTCCCATTCTGTTGTTTTCCTCTATTTCTTTGCATTGATCACTGAGGAAGACTTTCTTATCTCTTCTTGCTATTCTTTGGAACTCTGCATTCAGATGCTTATATCTTTCCTTTTCTCCTTTGCTTTTTGCTTCTCTTCTTTTCACAGCTATTTGTAAGGCCTCCCCAGACAGCCATTTTGCTTTTTTGCATTTCTTTTCCATGGGGATGGTCTTGATTCCTGTCTCCTGTACAATGTCACGAACTTCATTCCATAGTTCATCAGGCACTCTATCTATCAGATCTAGGCCCTTAAATCTATTTCTCACTTCCACTGTATAATCATAAGGGATTTCATTTAGGTCATACCTGAATGGTCTAGTGGTTTTCCCTACTTTGTTCAATTTCAGAATTTGGCAATAAGGAGTTCATGATCTGAGCCACAGTCAGCTCCTGGTCTTGTTTTTGCTGACTGTATAGAGCTTCTCCATCTTTGGCTGCAAAGAATATAATCTGATTTCAGTGTTGACCATCTGGTGATGTCCATGTGTAGAGTCTTCTTTTGTGTTGTTGGAAGAGGGTGTTTGCTATGACCAGTGCATTTTCTTGGCAAAACTCTATTAGTCTTTGCCCTGCTTCATTCCGTATTCCAAGGCCAAATTTGCCTGTTACTCCAGGTGTTTCTTGACTTCCTACTTTTGCATTCCAGTTCCCTATAATGAAAAGGACATCCACAACAGACTGGTTCCAAATAGGAAAAGGAGTACGTCAAGGCTGTATATTGTCACCCTGCTTATTTAACTTATATGCAGAGTACATCATGAGAAACGCTGGGCTGGAAGAAACACAAGGTGGAATCAAGATTGCTGGGAGAAATATCAATAACCTCAGATATGCAGATGACATAACCTTTATGGCAGAAAGTGAAGAGCAACTAAAAAGCCTCTTGATGAAAGTGAAAGTGGAGAGTGAAAAAGTTGGCTTAAAGCTCAACATTCAGAAAACGAAGATCATGGCATCCGGTCCCATCACTTCATGGGAAATAGATGGGGAAACAGTGGAAACAGTGTCAGACTTTATTTTTTTGGGCTCCAAAATCACCGCAGATGGTGACTGCAGCCATGAAATTAAAAGACGCTTACTCCTTGGAAGGAAAGTTGTGATCAACCTAGATAGCATATTCAAAAGCAGAGACATTACTTTGCCAACAAAGGTCCATCTAGTCAAGGCTATGGTTTTTCCTGTGGTCATGTATGGATGTGAGAGTTGGACTGTGAAGAAGGCTGAGCGCCAAAGAATTGATGCTTTTGAACTGTGGTGCTGGAGAAGACTCTTGAGAGTCCCTTGGACTGCAAGGAGATCCAACCAGTCCATTCTGAAGGAGATCAGCCCTGGGATTTCTTTGGAAGGACTGACGCTAAAGCTGAAACTCCAGTACTTTGGCCACCTCATGCGAAGACTTGACTCATTGGAAAAGACTCTGATGCTGGGAGGGATTGGGGCAGGAGGAGAAGTGGACGACAGAGGATGAGATGGCTGGATGGCATCACTGACTCAATGGACATGAGTCTGAGTGAATTCCGGGAGTTGGTGATGGACAGGGAGGCCTGGTGTGCTGCGATTCATGGGGTCGCAAAGAGTTGGACACCACTGAGCGACTGAACTGAACTGAACTGAACCGATGTCTTCTTTGATGAGGTGCCAGTTCAGATCTTTTGCCCATTTTTTAATTGAGTTGTTTGTTTACTTATTGATGAGTTTTAAGAATTCTTTGTATATACTGCACACAAGTTCTTTCTCAGATTTGTGTCTTGCAAATATTTTCTCCCAGTCTGTGTCTTTTTTATTTTCTTAATTGTAGGCTATTTTTTAGGGATAAAAACAGCGTGGTATATAGATATAGATGGGATATATATACATATATATGCTGCTGCTACTGCTGCTAAGTCGTTTCAGTCGTGTCTGACTCTGTGCGACCCCATAGACGGCCTCCTACCAGGCTCCTCTGTCCCTGGAATTCTCCAGGCAAGAACACTGGAGTGGGTTGCCATTTCCTTCTCCAATGCATGAAAGTGAAAAGTGAAAGTGAAGTCACTCAGTCGTGTCCGACTCTTAGCGACCTCATGGACTGCAGCCTACCAGGCTCCTCCATCCATGGGATTTTCCAGGCAAGAGTACTGGAGTGGGGTGCCATCGCCTTCTCCAATACATATATATCAGATCAGATCAGATCAGTCGCTCAGTCGTGTCCGACTCTTTGCGACCCCATGAATCGCAGCACACCAGGCCTCCCTGTCCATCACCAACTCCCGGACTTCACTCAGACTCACGTCCATTGAGTCAGTGATGCCATCCAGCCATCTCATCCTCTGTCGTCCACTTCTCCTCCTGCCCCAATCCCTCCCAGCATCAGAGTCTTTTCCAATGAGCCAAGTCTTCGCATGAGGTGGCCAAAGTACTGGAGTTTCAGCTTTAGCGTCAGTCCTTCCAAAGAAATCCCAGGGCTGATCTCCTTCAGAATGGACTAGTTGGATCTCCTTGCAGTCCAAGGGACTCTCAAGAGTCTTCTCCAGCACCACAGTTCAAAAGCATCAATTCTTTGGCGCTCAGCCTTCTTCACAGTCCAACTCTCACATCCATACATGACCACAGGAAAAACCATAGCCTTGACTAGACGAACCTTTGTTGGCAAAGTAATGTCTCTGCTTTTAATATGCTATCTAGGTTAGTCATAACTTTCCTACATATATATACACACACATAAATAGCCATAAAAGGGAATGAAACAGTGCCATTTGCAGCAACATGGACCTAAAGATGATCATACTAAGTGAAGTAAGTCATACAGAGAAAGACAAATATCATATGATATCAGTTACAAGTAGAATAAAAAAATGATTAAAGTGAACTTATATACAAAATAGAAACAGATTCATAGACACAAAAACCAAACTTACGATTACCAAAGGGGAAAGATGGCAGGGAGGGATAAATTGGGAGTTCGGGAGTAATATACACACATACTATATATAAAATAGATAAACAGCAAGGGCCCACCGGATAACATAGGGAACTACATTCAATATTTTGTAATAACCTAGATGCGAAAAGAATCTGAAAAAGAAGATATATGTTTATTCATGCATGTAACTGAATCACTTTGCTGTACACCTAAAACTAATACAACATTGTAAATCAACTGTACTTTAATAAAAATAAATAAATAAAAATTAGAGGCCATTTTTCACTTCTGTGTTTTTCAAGTAAATGTTTAAATAAAGAAGACAACAGTGAACAGGAATGACTTAGTTTAGCCTCTCTTGCCTGGTTAGAGGACGAGAACCAAGTCTAGTGAGGAGGAATCCACGCCTACATGTTATACTTTTGAACAGTTTTGTATTTCTGTAACTAATTTTAAAAATTCCACTCATTGTTTTTATCTACAGTTTATGAAGAAAGAACCCCCTCCCCATCCCTTTCTCTTTTTTTTTGCAAGGCCTAATTAAAGAACTGCTGTTCAGTTTGTGGGAGGGGCAGAAACTGGACTCCAGGGCACCTTTGTGGGTCAGCTACTCCGTGGTGGGGGCGCCCAGTCAGGGATGGAGTGTGAATGAGGGGCTGCCTCTCCTTCCACCTACTGATGCAGAAAGTGGGGGGTGTACCTGACCAGGCCCCTCCGAGTCAGTTCCCTGAGAAGCTGAATGTTTTACTTGAGCTTATTTCAGGAGACCCACAGAGATGACCTTGGTTCGACTCCTTACTTCCCTTTGTAATGAGGAAAGGGACTCTCTAGAGCTCTGGCTGGAAGCTGCTTAGAAATGCAAAGGTTCAGCTACTTGAAGGGAAAACGTTTGAGGGAAGTCTCCCCTGTGCCTTCAAAGAGGAACAGAGCTTTTTCAGAAACCTGGTGTAAAGGCGGAGAGTTCAGAGGCTCTGGTCCCTGGGCCCAGAGGAGGTATCTTCCCAGGCAGTGTTATGCAAATCTCACTTAATAGAAGACTGACTCTTTATTCCCAGCAAAGAAAAACAAGGAAGGAGAATTAATACCCTTCACATTTGGACTATAAATACCACAGTAAATAGGGCTGGAAGGGAAGGATTTGAGGCCTTTGGGGAGCTTGTATCCACTATGAGGCCTACAGCTGGTATGTCAGTGGTACTTCTCACAGGAAGGACTGGCGGAGCTGGATTGAGGGACTGGAATGGACACCGATTGGAACGACAGCCCCAAGGACCCAGCCACCACTGCCTGGTAGCCCCTTGGTCACCTAAGAGCAGCAGATGGCTGAGAAGAAATTGTTCCCCGTCGGCTGACCATTGGGGATCAAAGGGGCCAGGACTGCTGTCAAAGATTAAAGCATTGAAATGCGAACTACCTTTGGGAGAGCAAAATGATGAAACGGTCACCAAACCAAGATGTGTGCTCCAGCCAAAACGGGGTATTGTTTTCCCTCAGAAGGAAAGAGCGCAGACCCAAGGGTCACCTGACCCAAGGTAGAATCTCCCTACCTGTAGCCTTAGATCTGCCTCCGCCACCTTCCCAAAGGACTGAGACCTCCTAAAGGCAGGGATTCCATCAGGTCCCTATTGTTTTGCAGCCTGGCTCAATAAAATGTTGCTGGGATTGAATCTGGTGGTGCTAACTGCCTCAGTTTCCTCATCATTAAAATGCAACTTAAAATTATAACAAGAAGCTAGCACATGGTAAATACTCAATAAACATTAATATCTGTCCTTTGTTCATTGTGAAGTCATACTCTCGGCTGCAATTGTGTAGTAATCTCTTTTTTTGTGTGGCCACGCTCTGTTGCAGACAGGATCTTAGTTCCCTGACCAAGGATCAAACCCATGCCCCCTTGCATTGGGAGCCTGGAGTTCTGACCACTGGATCACCAGGCAAGCCT
The DNA here is from genome assembly GCF_055505025.1 of Bos grunniens. Taxonomy (NCBI): domain Eukaryota; kingdom Metazoa; phylum Chordata; class Mammalia; order Artiodactyla; family Bovidae; genus Bos; species Bos grunniens. The sequence continues at coordinate 16,730,115 of NC_141174.1, forward strand.
TTGATAATTTCTTTTTCACAGCTACATAATCATAAGTCTGTTAAACTTTATAATCATAGTGGTAAAGAACCCACCTGCCAATGCAGGAGAAATAAGAGACATGGGTTTGATCCCTGGGTCAGGAAGATCCCCTGGAGGAGGGCATGGCAACCCACTCCAGCATTCTTGCCTGGAGAATCCTCATGGACAAAGGAGCCTGGCGGGCTATGGTCCATGGGGTCACAAAGAGTCAGACATAACTGAAGCAACTTAACACGCATGCACCCATTAACTCAGAAAACAGTGTATCAAGATACTAAAACTCAAGTTTTGACTGAGACATCAAAGCATAATACTTGGTGATATCTGCACATCACCAAGTGCAGACTTTACACATTTTAAAGAACTGGTTTCAAGGTAGCTGGACCTTTATCCAATTTGTGAATATAAAGGGGGCTTTTAGGCTTGGAGAAATGGGGAAAGCATTTGTAGAGCCAGTTCTTGGAGAAAAGAAACCTTGTTGTGGTGCTGAGTCCTCCTCTCCACCAGGCTGCAGGGAGGACTGCTGCCTCCTTTTCCTCAAGCCAACTGAAGAGGGGGCTGCCCTGGAGCCCCTCGAGGAAATAGTTGTGCCAGGCTAGGTCTGTGTGCCCCAGTGTCTCTGGGCAAGGGATGACTGAGATCTTCCTAAGGCCGGTGTGGGCTGGCCTGGGTCTGTCTAATAAGGCCATCTAGAAAATCCTAGATGTACCAGCAAGAAATTGGAGGTGAGAGACAGTCTCCTGGGCCCCAGGAAAAGTGCTTCCTGCAAATATATTTGCCCAGGTGGAGGGACATAAAGATGGAGAGTTCCCTGGAGAACCTAGGAAGAAAGAATTCGCTTTAAATATTTGCCAGTGCACCCAAAGTCAGCTTAGGGTCGTAATAGTTCTAGATCAAGAGCCCATTCCTAACCCCTCATCAGTGCCTTAACCCTGGGCTCCATCCCTGGGAGGAGTCAGAAACTGGCCAGCCAACCTGGGGTGAAGGAAGGGAGAAGACAGCGAGGAGAAGCGTAGAAGAGATCCCCAGCTGTGCCTCCCAGCTGCCCGCTCTCAGCCTGAAGCAGGCCTGTGCTGCTGTGCAGGGAGAAGACCTGAGCCAATGAAGCTTGGGGTTTCTAAAGAACAAGTTGACACTTAAAATGGCACAGGACTGTCTCTTACCTGAGAATCAGCGGAAAAGCCCCAGGCCAGCTGGAATTTTCACCCCGGGGCAAGGAAAGATGATCCTTCTTGGATACATTTCAAAGAGATCATGGGAGATAACATAGTAAGCTGTATTTTAATTTAGCTTGAGCTGTGCATTCACAATAGCCAGCACCTTTCAGTCCATGGTACCTCTTAGCCTCACTGGATCTGCCAGCTGCTATGGTGGCAGCATATACGGCGATATGGTATCTGTGGCAGAGTAGCTGGTGCTGCAGCCTGGCCCTGCTGTAAGCACTTTCTTGCTCCAGGCACCACTCAAGACTAGCAGCTTTCTAAGCCGCTGATAAATAGGTTAGAGCAGTATTCCTAAGTGGGGTGTACATATGTATTGCCTCCAAAATTCTGAAGCAGTCTACCAGGCCCTGTGCCTCTTAGTGATGGAGTGCCAGGGGCAATTATCTATCCTTAATTTTAAAGGTGAAAGTCCCTCAGTTGAGTCTGACCCTTTGTGACCCCATGGACTGTACAGTCCATGGAATTCTCCAGGACAGAATACTGGAGTGGGTAGCTGTTCCCTTTTCCAGGGGATCTTCCCAAGCCAGGGATCAAACCCAGGTCTCCCACACTGCAAGGGGATTCTTTACCAGCTGAGCCACCAAGGAATCTTGAAGGGGAACTTCCAAATGCCTCCGACCACAGGACCACTGAAAACACCATCCCAAGGGACTCCCGTGGTGGTCCAGTGGTTAGGACTTCACCTTCGAATGCAGGGAGTGTGGGTTCGATCCCTGGTCAGGGAGCTAAGACCCTGCATGCCTTGCAGCCAAAAAAAAACAAAACATAAAAAGCAGAAACATTGTTGTAACAAGTTCCATAAAGACTTAAAAATGGTCCACATCAAAAAAAATCTTAACAAACAAACACACACCACCCATATGCAGATCCCGAAATCCTCATGAGCGGGACTCTTTCCCATCCTCCGGTGCTCACGCACCTTCAGTGGCATCTAGAGTACTGTCTGCTCTGCAGGTCCCATGAGCACTGTGCCAACTGTACAACGGGAGCAACTGGACTCTCTGGAATGACAAGGGGATCAAAGCGCCTATGGATTAGACTCTGCTGGGGGGCAAGAGAGTTAATACAGCCCTTGGGCTAGGCAGTACATGGGCACTTCTGCCTTTCTCATGTAAAAGTGAGCTGGTTTAATTGATTTTGCTTATTGATGGGAATTGAGTAGAATGCATTTATCAATTAATAGCTGCTTAGGGCTTCCCTGATTGTTCAGTTGGTAAAGAACCCACCTGCAATGCAGAAGACCCCAGTGTGACTCCTGGGTCAGGAAGATCCACTGGAGAAGGGATAGGCTACCTACTCCAGTATTCTTGGGCTTCCCCTGGTGGCTCAGCTGGTAAAGAATCTGCCCACAATGTGGGAAACCTGGGTTCGATCCTTGAGTTGGGAAGATCCCCTGGAGAAGGAAACAGCTACCCACTCCAGTATTCTGGCCTGGAGAATTCCATGGACTTGTATAGTCCACGGAGTCACAAAGAGTGAGCGACTTTGCAATTGAGCGACTTTCACTTTCACTTACCAAAGACCAGGAGTGGTGTAACCTGTTCTAATCATAACACCCCAAGCATGGCAGCTGAGGGAGGGAATACCACTTGGTAAGGTTTACGCTGTTCCATCATCACTCACCACCATCCATCTGATTTCACAGAGATCAAACAAGTGAATTCTACAAGAATATGATATAAACTGCCACCACCCTTCTGCATCCTTTAAGTCTTTGCTGGTGGTGCTGTTTCCTGCAGTTGCACCTAAGATGTAGTGTCATTTCTGATTTTCTATCTTGGCTGGGGATGCTATAGTTTCAAGCACTCCCATTCAGTTTTTCCTACCAAAACACTCTTTATCAGTCAGGAGCTGGGGAAGGAGCCATAAGAAGGGTCTGTGGGCCCAAAAACCCACTGGAGGCAGACATGGGCCAGGACATTTCTTATCCCCTGTCCTCCATAAACCCATCTCCAGCCAGAAAAGCATGATAGCAGGTGTCCTGGCATCAGTGTCATCTCATACCCTTAGTTTTAATGCGGGTGCTGGGATTGATTCATTGGTCCTCAAGAGATGTGAGAATTCCCTTCCCTCCTGTATAGTTACTCTTTAAGGAAGGATTGGGAAAATGTTTATTGAATACATGTGATGGTAACATAGGGGTTTTCCTCAAGGGGACCCTGCCTATCCTTCAGTCAGTGGGCTCTGGGTCTGGAAACTGACTTAGATCTAGAAAGTACACGAGGCTCTTGCTGTCCATGGTACCAGTTAATTGCCTTTATCTGGCCTCTCAGTTCAGTTCAGTTCAGTTTAGTCGCTCAGTCGTGTCCGACTCTTTGCAACCCCATGAATCACAGCACGCCAGGCTTCCCTGTTCATCACCAACTCCTGGAGTTCACTCAAACTTATGTGCATCGAGTCAGTGATGCAATCCAGCCATCTCATCCTCTGTCGTCCCCTTCTCCTCCTGCCCCCAACCCCTCCCAGCATCTGTCTTTTCCAATGGGTCAACTCTTTGCATGAGGTGGCCAAAGTATTGAAGTTTCGGCCTCAGTCCTTCCAGTGAACACCCAGGACTGGTCTCCTTTAGGACCTCTACCACTCTGGAATTCCATAATCTCCACTGACACTAGGCAACTCCAGTTCTATGGCAGCATCTCCTGTTGTCCAGCCTGGCTTATAGAGGTGGCCAATTCAGGGCTTCTCCAAGATGCCAGTGGCCCTCTCTCCAGTATGTCATCACTATCTTAGTGATGTTCCAGCCCTCCTGAGAAGCATGGTCAGGTGACATCTCACATAACAAATTCATCTGACCACGGCAGATCAGTTCATCTGACCATGGCCACCTCCCAGGACCTTAGGACCTTCTGACACTTCCTTAATTCTCTGCCAAGGCAAGTTGAGCATCTCTACCTCATTTACTGTAGGTTCATATCATCTATGGGCTCCCCAGGTGGCACTAGTGGTAAAGAACCTGCCAAAGAGGAGACATAAGAGATGCACATTCGATCCCTGGGTCAGGAAGATCCCCTGGAGGAGGACATGGCAACTCACTCCAGTATTCTTGCCTGGAGAATCCCGTGGACAGAGGAGCCTGGGAGGCTACAGTCTATAAGGTCGCACAGAGTCGGACACGACTGAAGTGACTTAGTAGTAGTAGTAGAAGGAAAAAAGAGTACAGTATGGATGGGTAGACACAGGCAGCCTCAGAGAGAGAATGGCTGAGTCATGCCCTTGTGGCTGTTTAAATCACTTATAAAGACTGATAATACAGATTATCAGTCCTGATGCCTGATAATACAGATCAGCCATGCCCTGAAGTTCTTTCAACAGATAAGTGATGTCCTTCTGGAGCAGGGACTGTTTTTCCCGCTTGGACTGAACTGAGAGGTGACCTTGTTTATCTGCCTGGCAGTAATGAGTGTAGCAGAAGTGGATCTTGAGGGTAAACATCATGCTGCTCTGAGAGCAATCTTTCCATGATCTCCAAGCAAGGGGAGGCTGATTTTAAGGGGCAGGGGACTGCTTCTGCCAGTCCAGAGGGCTCAAGGGATTGTAGAGTTTCAGAGTCTCATTTATCCAAAGGTCCCATTTCAGGTCTCAAGGTTCTACATTTTTCCCTTTTAGCATCCTGACTTTGAGGCTGAAAATTTCTCAAGGATGGACATTGCTGCTGCTTCTGCTGCTAAGTCGCTTCAGTCGTGTCCAACTCTGTGCAACCCCATAAATGGCAGCCCACCAGGCTCCTCCGTGCCTGGGATTCTCCAGGCAAGAATACTGGAGTGGGTTGCCATTTCCTTCTCCAATGCATGAAAGTGAAAAGTGAAAGTGAAGTCACTCAGTCGTGTCTGACTCTGCGCAACTCCATTGGTTGTAGCCTACTAGGCTCCTCTGTCCATGGGATTTTCCAGGCAAGAGTACTGGAGGGGGTTGCCAGTTCCAGGATGGACATTGGTTCTTCTTAATGGGTCTGCCACCCTTACAGTTAAATTCTGGGCCTGACTCTCAGCACAGAGTGACTGAGACAAGTATCTCCTTAAATACTACCAAAAAATGCACTCTGATTTTCACAGCGCATCTTCAGTTTATAGTTGCCTAACTCAAGCTTGCTCCTTGAAAGGAAAGTTGTGACCAACCTAGATAGCATATTGAAAAGCAGAGACATTACTTAGTCAACAAAGGTCTATCTAGTCAAGGCTATGGTGTTTCCAGTAGTCATGTATGGATGTGAGAGTTGGACTATAAAGAAAGCTGAGCTCCAAAGAATTGATGCTTTTGAACTGGAGGAGACTCTTGAGAGTCCCTTGGACTGCAAGGAGATCCAACCAGTCCACCCTAAAGGAGATCATTGAATATTCATTGGAAGGACTGATGTTGAAGCTGAAACTCCAATACTTTGGCCACCTGATGCGAAGAGCTGACTCATTTGAAAAGACCCTGATGCTAGGAAAGATAGAAGGCAGGAGGAGAAGGGGACAACAAAGGATGAGATGGTTGGATGGCATCACCAACCAACTCAATGGACATGAGTTTGGGTGAACTCCAGGAGTTGGTGATGGACATGGAGGCCTGGCATGCTGCAGTCCATGGGGTCACAAAGAGTCAGACACGACTGAGTGACTGAACTGAACTCAAGCTTTATATTTTCTTTTTCTGAGGCTTTCAAAATGGTTAACAAAGGGCAACTGACTCGAACTTTCTAACTTATCCCCATACCATCCAGCTGCCCCAGAGATCACTTGCCTTTTTACCCGTATCACATATGACATCTCGATCCACACAGAAGAGTCTGAGGAACTACAACAGGTCAGGGATTCTCGCCACCGCACTGACTGTCACTGCAAACAGACTCAGGTCTGAATATCCCATCCTAAATGTCCCTGAGGGTCTGATTTCTAGGACTGCTTCTAGGTGCCAGGCGCTGGGGTTGCCTGTGTAGAGACGCCATCCTCACGGCACTTACACAGAAAACAGCCTCTCTTTGCTAGGGAAGGAGGAGGGCTGGCGTTTAGAATCTCCAACTCTTAGATTCCTATTGTAATAGGCAGAATACTGCTACTGCTACTGCTAAGTCACTTCAGTCGTGTCCGACTCTGTGTGACCCCATAGACAGCAGCCCATCAGGCTCGCCCGTCCCTGGGATTCTCCAGGCAAGAACACTGGAGTGGGTTGCCATTTCCTTCTCCAATGCATGAAAGTGAAGAGTGAAAGGGAAGTCGCTCAGTCGTGTCCAACTCTTCTCAACCCCATGGACTGCAGCCTACCAGGCTCCTCTGTCCATGGGATTTTCCAGGCAATAGTACTGGAGTGGGGTGCCATTGCCTTCTCCAAATAGGCAGGATAATGCCTTCCAAATACTGAACATACGAATATGTTATGTCACACGGCAAGGGGAATGTTAAGGTTGCAGATGAAATTTAAAATTGACCTTAAAACAAGAGTATCCTGCAGTATCCACGTGGGCCCAATATAATCACAAGCGTCTTTAAAAGATGGAAGGGAGAAGGAGGAAATGTCAGTGTCAGAGTGATTGACAGGAGAAAGACTCAACCAGCCAGTGATGGCTTTTAAGATGGAAGGGGCCATGAGCTCATGGAAGGTGGGCAGCCTCTATCAACTGGAAAAAGCTAGAAAATAGATTTCCCCAGAGCCTGCAAAAAGGATACAGCCTGCTGGCACCTTGCTTTTAACCAGTCGAGACCCATTTTGGACTTCCGCCCTTCAGAGCTCTAAAGTATGAAATTTGTGTTAAATCTGCGGCACTTTGTTATAGCAGCAATAGGAATCCAATACCCTGGGCAACTGGGTCTTCAAAAGGCTCCCCCTTTGCTTTAAAGCTGCCTTTAAAGGTGGAGTTGCATTTTACACAGGGATTGGGTTGACAATTCAGGACCTAACAAGAAAAGTTAGAGTCCGAATTAACCTTGAACATGCCTTCCATGGCTCATTATGTAGAGAACAGGTACCAGGGCCCACTGAAGTGGTGCAGATCAACTATCCCCAAGGTGCCCTCACCCCAGGGCACCCTCACCACCAGGCACACCGCTTATTAACTAGAAGGGCCAGCTAAACAAATCACACTCTTTGTATCAACTTTCTCTCCCTCAAGGCATGCAATTAAAATTTGCATAAATTCAAAGAGCATATGCTGCTACAGCTTTGTAATTTCAGATTTTTTTATTTCCTGAGCATACCAAGGAAAGGATGGAAAAACAAAACCTTCTATTGGTGTTGTTTGTGGCTTGTTCTTTTTTTTTTTTTTACTAGGAAATACACCAAGCATACAGAGAAGTTGGAAAAGATAACCCACATGTGTGTGCCCATCACCCATCTCTGACAAATGCAAACATTATTCTACATTTGATTCAGATTTTTAAAAGTTAATGAAATGTTACATGTACAATTGAAACTCAGTGTCCTCTATAGCCTTGCAGATACCATCCCAAACCGCTTCCTCCCCTTCTCCAGGAGTAATTCCCTGTTACTGATTCTGATATTAATAGCATTCCTATGCATGCTTTTACACCTCTATCACCCAGATCTGTGTGTACCCATAAACAATAAAGGATCAATTTCCATGTTTGGAAACTTTGCATAAATGGCACACCATATATATTCTTCTGGAACGTGCTTCCCATCCTCCAGTTCAATAGTGTGTTTCTGAGGTTCGTCCACACTGATGCTTGTAGTTCTGATACATCCTTTTTAGCTACCTGCAGAACAATACTCAATTTTAGGAAAACACAGTTTATCTGCTCTTCTGTTCATCAGTATTTAGGTTGTTTCCAACTTCTCTTAAATACAGATGAAGCTTCATTGAACGTGCTTGTACTTTTCCTTGTGCCCCTATGCTGGAGTCCTTCCAAAAATGTACACTTAGAAGGGAAATTGCTAGGTCAAAGGATGGGTTTAGCTTTAGTGCCACCGGTTATTGCCAAATTGCTTTGCACAGTCGCACCAATTTCCCACTGGCAGCACAGCTTAGTTCCCTTTAATCTGAATCCTGACCAGCACTGCTGGCTATTGCCCATCTGCTAATGGGTCTTATCCTTCTCAGGCTGCCCAGTTGATTCTCATAGCAACCCTGGGCAGAGGTGGTACACATCTCATTTATGACCACTGGGCAGGAAGGCACAAGAAAGCCCAGGGAGAGGATGATGAATCCCATATAGCTGGCTGTGACTGTTCAGGAGCCAAGCAAACTCTCGTATCCCAGCGTCCATTGCTATGGGAACTGGATACATGGCCAGAACACTAACGCTGCAGCCACCTTTAGGGAAGAAAAGATATTCAAGTGGTTTGTACTGTGTAGTAGTTAACAACTGTTCATGCTAACAGAGAGCAAGAGACTTGCCACTTTGTGGAGCTTTGTGTTTCTGAAAACATTTTTACACGCATTCCGTATTTGACCATGATAACAACCGTATTAAAAAAAAAAAAAGACTTAGATTGTTACTGTTCCCACTTTACAGATAAGAAAATTGAGGCTCGTGGCTAGTCAGTAGAAGATTGGATCGTGAACCTATTAGCCTTTAAAGTGGGTCTTCTGTACTTACACTTGGAGATGGGTGTCTGAGAGCTGGGAATCCTCAACCCATGCCATCTCCCCTGGCCTCCACACACAAAACTGAGGTCACAGCAAAAACACAGAGTGTCTCCCCCAGGGGGAAGCCCTGTCCAGCTTTTTACACCTGGAGTCAGATTAGAAGAACATTCTGGCTCTGCCACTCAAAGGACTGTGACCTTTGGCAAGTTCCTTCTCTGTGCCGCAGTTTTCTCATCTGCAACACGGGGACAATGGTACCTACCTCCTGACAAGGTCATGCAGACTGGCCAAGGTAGTGCATCTAACACGCCAGGTGCACAGGAAACCCAAGCACGTTAGCTCTTATGAGACAGATGACTGTGACTTCTGGCTTCCCACAGCAGGGAGCAGGGGTCCTGGTGAGGAAGGGTATGTCTCGGCACAGCACGTGCCACTGAATCTGGGAGACAGCCTGTCCTCGGAGGCGAAGGACGATACAGGCTGGTAGGTACAGGCTGGCAGCTCCCTGGACAAGACCAGAGGAACCACAGCCAGGGGTGGGAGGTGGTCCTGCTGAAACGGGCACCAGCTCATGTGAGGGGCCTGCAAGTCCACATCTTTGTTTCTCTTAAGGCTTGGCGAGTGTCAAAGGATTACAGCCTGGGGGTTTGCTGTGTGCCACCACAACTGCCAGGGAGCTGACAGGCCCTGCTTCTAAGGTGAAGCCTGGAGCGGGTTGCCAAGTGGGTAAGGGTGGCACACCAAGTGTGTTGGGTAGAGGGACCTGAGACGAGGAAGTTAGGGACCAAAGGCATTTTAATGACCTTTTCTTGGCTCCTGTCCGTCCTGGAAGTTCTCATTCAAGATGTGAGAAGCAACCCAAGCTCACTGTTGTCCTTGTCATGAAGCCTGACCAGCAACAGCTAGTTATCTAGCCCCGGTGATGGAGGAGAGAGAGCACACCAATAGGCAGTAGGAGAGGAGACTTCAGCTCCTGGTTCTACCTGTTTCCAGCTGCATAAACATTATTTTTGGGGTTTTTTTTTGGCTACAGCATGCAGGATATGGGACCTCAGTTCCCTGGCCAGGGATCTAACCCACATCCCCTACATTGGAAGCACAAAGTCTTAACCACTGGACCTCCAGGGAAGTCTCAAACATTAATTTTTGTAAGCTTCAGCTTGCACAGCTAGTACAATGGAACTGAAACCCCTATCCCATCTACCTCCTAGAGCTGGAATATCAGATGAGCAACACGCATAAACAGAGAAGGCAATGGCACCCCACTCCAGTACTCTTGCCTGGAAAATCCCATGGACGGAGGAGCCTGGTAGGCTGCAGTCCATGGGGTCGAGAAGAGTCGGACACGACTGAGTGACTTCACTTTCACTTTTCACTTTCATGCACTGGAGAAGGAAATGGCAACCCACTCCAGTGTTCTTGCCTGGAGAATCCCAGGGATGGGGCAGCCTGGTGGGCTGCCGTCTATGGGGTCACACAGAGTCAGACACCACTGAGGTGACTTAGCAGCAGCAGTAACACGCATAAAAGTGCCTTGTGAGCCATCAGGTGCCACGTGAACGGCAGCTCTTGCCTATGGCATCGAGTCCTTCTTGCTCTTCAGGGCGGGTATTCAGCTGTGAAGGTGAGGGCATGGCTGAGACAGCCACACCATTTGCTCACATCACTGGTCCACTCCACGATCGTGGCACAGCCTGGAACTCCATCCAGCCCTCCCAGAAACTGGCCCTGTAACCATGGCCTCCTAGGCCTCCTGTTCTAATCAGGTGAGATGTTCCCTCACGGGGGCAATCACACAATTAGCTGGCCACAGCGGGAGAGTCACGGGCCTTGGGAAGCAAAGTTCGAGCATCAGCTCTGCTCCTCACTAGCTGGGTGACCTTGGATGAGTCACATACCCTCTCTGAGCCTCAGTTATTTACAAAATGAAGGGCAACGATGCCTATTTCATGTTTTGAGAGAAGTGAATGAGACTATATATGCTAGTTACTCTGTTAAGTCCTCAGCAGGGCAAGTTTTAAACTCCCTGGGCCTCGAATTCCTCATCTACCAATTGGGACCATTGCTGCTCCCTGTCAAGGCTGTTGTGAAAATGAACGGTATATGGAGCACATACAAGATTTAGCTCATGACCGTCAGCTCCATAAATGCAGGGCCCAGCGACTACTCAGCGCCTTGTGAGAGTACCTGGCACACTCCTGGCTGGCACTTAGGAAACGTGTGTTGAGTGAATAAATGAAGTACTGTGTATATATATATAATAACTTCTCTGAGCCTCGACTTCCTCATCTGTAAAATGGGCATATAAAGACTTACCTGGGAAGGGTTGTGGTGAAAACCAAGGGCCCATGATAGATGCTCCAAACATTCTCTAACACTACACACCACGGGTGACCAAGTGTTCCCTGTACCCCCATTCCCCAGGCAGACACTACAAGAGGTGGCCAGGTAAGTAAGAGTAACGTTTACTGAGTGATACAGGACTGAGTACTATGAAGGGTTTACCAGGATGGAAACACACCCCACCCCCTCCCCGGCCACCCCCTAACACCCAGAGACTACAGTACTTAGAAGTTACACACAATGACCATAACTGCTGGATATTTGTTCGTAACAAACAAACCATAGCATATTTATACTGTATCACATCGAGTGATTATAGAAATCCATATATATATTGCTTGTATAAAATCTTTTTTTTTTTGTAAAAAATATTAAAAAAAAAAAAAAGAAAGTATAAAAAACATGTGCAGTTGAAAGCCCTGCCAGGACAGCCAGTCTGTAAACATTCAGTGAGTATGTGCTTTGGAAGGGCGCCTGCGCCTCGTGCCCACAGCAAACTCCAGCAGGGCCGGCCAGGATGCACCCAGCTGCCGCTCCCCAGCAGGGCCCCGCTGGGCCCCGCATCTCGACCCTCTCTCTCCAGCCTTGCATCAGGGTCGGCAGGCAGATGGCCGTGTCACTCAGTTCGATCCTCAGCCGCGTGTTTGGTTGCAACTCATGGCTTTTCCTGGCTGCTCGGAGGTCCCTGGAGTGGGTACCCTGGTGGAGAGCCCAGAGAAGTGCCTGAGGCTGCTTTCCAGCCCCAGGTGCCTCTGTCCTGTCTCTCTGGAGCTGGGCCCCAGCGGGACAGCCCCACCCTCGAGTCTACTTTGGTCTCAGCGCTTGGTCCTTCTGGGTTTCATCAGCCGGCTCTTCCCCTTGTGCGGCTGATCTGAGTTTCACAAAAAAAAAAAAAAAAAAAAGGCCCGGCCAATTACTGGCTGTGCTGAGCCTCTGGTGTAAAGTTTTTCACACACCAAAGAAGAGCCCTCTGGTGCCCTCCTCCTCTTCCTCCCTCTTGCCATCTCCTACTCCTCGTTCTTCCTTTGTCCTCCTCCTCCCAGCCCACGGTCACTTCTTCTCAAGCTGCTCAAGCAGAGGGTTGCCTTCTGACTCAGGTGTCTTGACGCTGTCGGTCCGAACGATACAGGTGGGACGATGCCGGTTCAACATCAAGATGAGCTGCTGTCGCTCCTGCTTTAGCTCCTCGATCTGGGTCTTCAGCTCAGCGTTCATGAGTTCCAGCCGCTCAGATTCCTGCATGCAAAAACAGAGATGAGGCTTTAAGCTTTCAGTGGGGACCAGCTCCAGGGAGAAGCTCTCCACCTAGGTAGTCACAGGGCGCTCCAGGCTGGCCTTTGTCTATTTTCTGTCAGTTTCCCCCTGGAGAAGCACAGAATCTGCTACAGAGTCCCCTGGAGTAACTGATTTTGTTCAGGTCCTGCCCGTCATACCAGACACTGGCCTGTGTTGTTAGTGGGATGAATCTAGGGTATATCCTGGGGCCAGCCTGGCTCATGTTCCCCTCTCCTCCCCTACTCAATCCACTCCAGCCACAGTGGCTTCCTTTGTGTTGCTGGTGTTGTTTAGCTGCTTCAGTCGTATCTGACTCTCTGTGACCCCATGGACTGTAGCCTGCCAGGCTCCTCTGTCCGTAGAATTCTCCAGGCAAGAATACTGGAGTGGGTTGCCATTTCCTTCTCCAGGGGATCTTCCTGACCCAGGGACTGAACCCATCTCCTGCATTGGCAGGTGGATTCTTTACCACTGAGCCACTGGGGAAGCCCAGGGGCTTCCTTGCTGTTGCTCAAATATAGCAAACACTCTTCTGCCTCAGGACCTTTGCACAAAAAACAAAGGGTGGGAGAAGAATGGAGGCCAAGTGGATCCAGAGCAGATGCGTGGAGGGTCCACAGAGAGGTTAGAGGTGGCCCACGATGGCAGTGCCACAGAAAGTGCTTTATGTGTGATAAATGCATGTTGGGGATATATTGGCCTGTGGCATCCACAAGCCCAGTGTGGTCACGTAATTTCTCCTAAAACATGTGCTTCCTGGTTATCGGTCTATGATTATTTAAGGAGTCTCTTCCTTATACCCTGTTAGCTAGAATCTTTGCCCACTGGGAGGCAATCAATAGTCACCCTTCTGGATCCAAAATGTGGTTTTAAATAACCCCAAGTGAGATTTCCAGAGAACTTCCAGTTCAGTTGGAGAGGCTCCAGGGTGAGGAAAGGATGTTGACTTGATTTATGGGGAGTTTTCTTGCTCATGGGGCTTCCCTGAGAGCTCAGTTGGTAAAGAATCTATCTGCCTGCAATGCAGGAGACCCTGGTTCAATTCCTGGGTTGGGAAGATCCACTAAAGAAGGGATAGACTACCCACTCCAGTATTCTTGGGCTTCCCTTGTGCCTCAGCTGGTAAAGAATCCGCCTGCAATGCGGAAGACCTGGGTTCGATCCCTGGGTTGGGAAGATCCCCTGGAGAAGGGAAAGGCTACCCACTCCAGTATTCTGGCCTGGAGAATTCCATGGACTGTACAGTCCTGCTGCTGCTGCTGCTGCTGCTAAGTCGCTTCAGTCGTGTCCGACTCTGTGCGACCCCAAGACGGCAGCCCACCAGGCTCCCCCGTCCCTGGGATTCTCCAGGCAAGAACACTGGAGTGGGTTGCCATTTCCTTCTCCAATGTGTGAAAGTGAAAAGTGAAGTCACTCAGTCATGTCTGACTCTTCTCGACCCCATGGACCCCAGCCTACCAGGCTCCTCCATCCATGGGATTTTCCAAGCAAGAGTACTGGAGTGGGGTGCCATTGCCTTCTCCCACTGTACAGTCCATGGGGTTGCAAAGAGTCGGACACAACTGTGCGACTTTCACTTACTTACTTACAAGTTTGTGATGTGGAGAGGTGATGGGCACACCAGTTCAATGCTCGGGAGTCAACACGGTAAAATACGGAAGCGCCTGAACTGGTATTTCCTGGACTCTATCTAAAAACATATAACCAGTGTGGAGGTTGGAATTCACCCAAAGGCTGGCAAAGGTTGAGACCAGTCATTCCCAACTAGAAGCGATTTTGCCTCCCAGGAGACATTTGACAGTGTCTGGAGACACTTAGTGTTGTCACAACTGGGGAGGATGGGCGCCCTTGGAATTCAGAGGGTAGGGATCAGGGATGCTCCTAGTCATCCTTTAGCGCACAAGGAGCATCCGGTCCATTGCCAGGCCCAGGCAACCCGCATCCGACAAAGAACGGGCTGTGGTTGTGATGGGCTGAGTGGCCCCTCCCTGCCGGGGCTGAGAGATCCCCAGGGCCTCTGGCCTCAGGGCTGCTGTCTTCCCCACACCAGCCAGGCTGACTGAGCTGTTCCTTGTACTCATATCTGTGGAAGCAGCACAGCGCCTGGGGACTCACAACTGCTGAGATGTGCAGTCCTCGGGACAAGACGCTGAGGGAGAAAAGCCTCAAAGAAGGAAAAAATGCTCAGGGGGGGAAAATACCGAAAGCCAGCTAGGGTGGTTTTGGATTTAGCGGGACAAGGGGCGACAGGGAAGCCAGGCTGGTCCACTGTTCTCCTAACACCCCAAGCAGACAGCCTCTGAAGGCAGGAGAGACCCCATGTGGAACCATGAATCTGGGGCAGGTAGGGGCTGCCTGCTCACTGGGTCTACAAGCTGGTGACTATGGGAATGTCTCTGACCATCTGGTTCCCCCCAGACACAATTTAAGCTCCAACTTCAAATCCTCTGAGCTGCTGCCTCTAGGAGTCTCGGTTCAATCCATCCACCCAGGAGCAAGTGCAGAGAACCTGCTTTGTGCAGTGAACCCTCTAAGGGGCCCCGAGGTCCATGAGCCCGTAACATGGATCGTGTGCAGCTTCCACTCAAGGGGGAGAAGGATCCAGACAGCCAGGCAGAGCTTATCAAGTGCCATCAGCCCTCCAGGGTCTAGAAGACCTTCTGAGAGTGGGCTGAATGACCAGGTCTGATCTTGGGTTTGGAGAAATGGGTTGACTCTGGTTGAGCAGAGAAAGTCAGTGGGAGAGTGGGAAGATGTTTCAAGAAGCGAGCTCTGAGTGAACCAGGATGCAGACGCGGGAGCGCGTCAGACGCATTTAAGAGACTAAAAATCCTCCCGGATGGCCACACGTCACTTTTGGACCTATCAGGGCACCAAGCTGGGAAGGTGGGTTTAGAGCCAGACCCGGGGTTTGGAAATCAGAGTCAAGAGCAAGTTTCCTAACTTCCCTGAACCCTAGTTATCTCCTCTGCAAAAAAAAAAAAAAACGATGATCGTGGGGGATTAAATGACTTCAAGTGGGAAAGGTACTTTGTAAACCAAGGGTTAGGGAGGCTTAAGGAATTTTTGCTTTAAGCCACAAGCAAGGGGGGATGAAGAAGCAAAGGAGGAGAAGCAGAGGAGGAGGCCGTTTCCAAGAAAACTTGGCAGGTCTGGGAGACTGCCTGCGTCTGCAGAGTGGGCGGTGGGTAGACAGTAGCCTGTGAGCATGGGGGAGGGTCCAAGGAAGCAGGGAGGTGGCAGCAGTTCTGGAGGGCGGTGGGCAGGACGAGGAAGGGCTGGGTTGTGCTGGAAATGGAAGTTAGAATGGGACATGCCAGGGGCAGGGTCTGGCAGGCTTACACACATATCCTCGCCCTTGAGAAGACATCACACCCACCTCACATCTGTATCACACAAAAAGACCAAGTGGGGTGCCTAATTGGCTTCCCCATGCATTTATCATAGCAATGGCATGACATTCTGCTGGTTTGAAAATGTACGGGTACATCATGGAATAGCCTGCGCTTTGACAGTCTGACTGTCAGGCTGTAACTAGCTGCTCTGTTGTTTGATTTTCTTCTGTTTTATTAGTTGATGCTACATACTTATTTACTGGGTAAGTATAAACTGAGTTTTGAAAAATCTTTTTTTTAGCCGTGATTGTAGAAGTGGTTTGTGGTTTTAGAACAACAATTACCTAATCTGTTTTCCTAATTAATTCAATCAACATGGGCTAGGATCTTCACACCTTAATTAGGAAGTGAACAACTCTGCTTGCATTTTTGTTTATCGTTTTGCCTCTGGTAGATATTTACTGCCTTGGAGAAAATGAAACCATTTGTCATTTCAGAATGGAATTAATGCATGTGAAGGAGGTTCTGTCTCCTCTGTGGCAGTCAGTGAAGGCAGTAGAGAAAATACAGGGTGAGGGGCTGAGGTGTCCCAGCAGTGTGCCCTTGGCCAAGTCATTTCCCTTCTCTGGGCCTCAGTTCCCCCACCCCCACAGAAAATATGATTGGCCCAGGGGACTTTCAGCATGAAGATTCTCTGACTCTTATTTTTCAAAGTTACCCTAATGTACTTAAAATACAGCTCCACTTCCCAACGTTTTTTTTCTGTAAAAAAAAAAAAATAGCCTGATGCAGACTTCTGAGCCCCAAAGCCCTGCCTGAATTAAAATCTTGACTCTGCCGCTTGCCAGCTAGGCTGCTGTGAACAAGATCCCCAGGGGGAGGGTGAGTAGAGGGCCGGGCAGGGGAGGAAGCTCTGGGTCCCCATCCTGACTTGGCCACTGTGTGAATCTCTCCGAGTCTCAGAATCTGAGCAAGTGGATGTGGCTGCCTTGCCTCCTCCCAGAGTCACTGTGGCCGTCAAGGAGAGAGGGGCCTTGAAGAGCCATGTGCACCAGGGGAGCGTGCGATGGTGTTAACTGCTGCCCTCTCCCAGGGAACCGTGTCTGGCCCAGTGGAGTTGCAGAGGCGGCCCCACAGCAGCCACTGCTCCTGCCCGTGGACAGCAGAGGTGCTCAGGTGGCCCTGGGACCTGCAGGGCAAGGGATCTGACCCAAAGGCCTGCCTCTTGCCTCCTTCAGGGCCTTGCCTGGTCGAGGCAGATGACATGTGAGATGCCACAGAAATAGCCTAGCCTGGACGAGTCCCCAGGGGTCAAGGATGGGAGGGTGACTTGTGATATTGTACATATATGTGTGTTTGCGTGCACGTGTGCGCATCCGCTCCGGTCACGTCAACTCTGTGCGATGCTTGGACTGCAGCCTGCCAGGCGCCTCTGTCCATGGGATTCTCCGGGCAACAATACTGGAGTGGGTTGCCGTGCCCTCCTCCAGGGGATCTTCCTGACCCAGGGGCCAACCTGCGTCTCTTACGTCTCCTGCGTTGGCAGGAGGGTTCTTTATTACCAGTGCTACCTGAGAAGCCCATATGTGTGTACGCACGTGTGTGTGTGCGTGTGTGCACATACACACACATACACCTTTGTACCTCTGAGCCTTGTATATATTTGACATGTTAAAAAATAAACGACAAGAGAATCCCTCATGTCATCAGGCACGGACTGTCCACACAGCCTCCGCCTTTGGGCCTTAACCCTTACACGTGGCCTCAGCCTCCATGGTCAGAGGGGAGGAGGGGAGCATGGTGAGGGGCTGGGCGTGGGCCCCAACAGAACTGTCCAGGCCCCCCTCCCAGACCCCAAGGCCATGCACTTCTCTTGGTCAACAGCTGCCTTCTCCTCCCTGGGGGATAACACAGCGATGTAACCGATCTGCCCACTCGGGCGGGGGGGAGGGGGGGGCCAGTCCACGCCCCTTGCTGTAACCATAGCAACAGGGTGTGTCCCTCTCCTCCTGAAACCCTCCCATGGCTCTCTGCACTGCACACTCCTTCATCCTAAAGGGACAGGGCATGAGAGTGAAAGAGGGTGCTCTTAATAACCAGGCCAGGACAACAGGCTTAGTTAAAGCGGGATTGCCCCGGACAAGACGGCACAGGGACCACCCCACACGCGAAGGCTCTGGGCCCCTTTCTCTCCGTGGATCCTGCACTCTAGCCACACCGGCGTTCTTTTCAATCCCATCACCGCAACCTTAAACGACACCTCAGCCTCTGGCCTGCGCTTTGGCTGTTGGTGGTGACCCCTCCAGCACTGTCCCTCCCTAAGTGGGCTCCCGCCCCTGGTCTATGTACCCATCAGGAGTCGTTCTGCAGTCTCGACTTGGACAGCCGCCCCTCCCTGCCCCCATCTGTGCTCACAGCCCCGCCCCGCCGGGCTCGCCCAACCTCATGCTCAGCACACATCCCATCCCTGTTTTTCCCCTGCCACCCCTGCAGCCACGGCCTGCGGGCCCACTGTGCGGCGGGCACTCACTCGGCACTGAGGAGGGATGGATGGGTCAGCAAACGGATGGATGAACCCTGACTCCACTGCACGCTGGCAGTGGTAACCTCGGGCAAGGAACTTGACCTCTCTGTGCTACAGGTACGTGTCTAAAAGGGGGATCGGCAGGGTGCTCAGTGGAATGAGAATAAACGGGACCCAGGAAATGCCTGGCACACAGTAGGTGCTCAGACCATGTCACTGGAATGCACAGAGCAGCTTGCCCGCTCATCTGGCACTGACCGTTGGTGACACTAGTGTGTCACTGGTGTGCATTCACTTGGCACACCTTGCCTGCTGGCTGTCTGACAGGCCCTGGAAGGCGGGGTTGGAATATGAGTGTTCCCTCTGTGCCCTGCCCAGTTCTGCAGGCTCTCAGGGCTGGAAATGAGGTGTGTGACACTCCATCCATCTTAAAGGCTTATGTGAGACCCGTGTCTTAGAAATTTCTTGAAACCTTCCCTCTTGGTGTCTGTCCACCATCCCTTCTGAGGGGCTTCCAGCTCCAGAGTCTAAGTCCCACCTATACTGACTGTTCCCCTGCTGAAACGCTCACAGCCGGAGGTGCACACACAGCCCCAAGGCACTGACACCCGTGACCTCCGATTTGTTCTCTGTTTGTTGCAAGAATGAGAAGAGACCCATCGACCTCCAGAGAAAACCCAGGCCAACCTGGCCTCGCCTCTCCAGCTCCCACAGGAGGGACCAGGACTAGTCCTGGGTGGTGTGTGCCCAGCACACCGAGCACAGGACCAGGCACTCAGTATACGCTTGACACTGCTTGTCCACACATCAATAAACAAGCAAAAGAACGAATGAGCAAACCCAGGAATGAATGGATGAGAGCCAGTAGGGCAGAGTGCTGAAGACAGGTGCTCTGAAATTAGCCTCAGGCCGAATCTCAGTTCTCCCAGGTCACTGCTGAGTGACCTGGGCAAGTTACTTAACCCCCGTGCCTTCCTTAGTGTCCCCATCAGCAGACTGAGAATAACGCAGGCCCCTACCTCATACAGCTATAACGCAATAAAACGCACACTGCGCCTCGCACAGGGCCGCACTTCACAAATGTCAGCTGCTGCTACTGCTAAGTCACTTCAGTCGTGTCCGACTCTGTGCGACCCCATAGACAGCAGCCCACCAGGCTCCCCCGTCCCTGGGATTCTCCAGGCAAGAACACTGGAGTGGGTTGCCATTTCCTTCTCCAATGCATGAAAGTGAAAAGTGAAAGTGAAGTCACTCAGTCGTGTCCAGCTCTTAGCGACCCCATGGACTGCAGCCCACCAGGCTCCTCCGTCCATGGGATTTTCCAGGCAAGAGTGCTGGCGTGGGGTGCCACTGCCTTCTCCGTCACAAACGTCAGCAGCCACTGTTAACTGCGGCTCACTGTAGAAGGCAGCCTGACCTGGGACATGACTCTTCTGCACTGTCACTATTGTTATTTAGAAACCAACAACAGATTGGGAGTGGGGAGGCTGGAGACCACTGGCTGGGACCAATTAGCGTTTTGGTCATGTCCCTTCAAAGTCATCAACCATTTCTGAAAAACAAAAATAGGAGGGAAATCCTAAGGGACAGAAGAAGGAACAAATGCCTGTTTGACACATTCCAAATGAAAGGGCAGGGGTGTGCTCTGAGGGCCATGAGGCAAGGCAGCCTTCCACTCGCCTCGGTGTGCAGAGCTGACTTCTGTGGTCCTGGAGGCAGCAGCCAAGAGCTGGGGGTGAGTAGGGGGATGTCAGCTTTGGTGGGACAGA
The DNA here is from genome assembly GCF_055505025.1 of Bos grunniens. Classification (NCBI taxonomy): domain Eukaryota; kingdom Metazoa; phylum Chordata; class Mammalia; order Artiodactyla; family Bovidae; genus Bos; species Bos grunniens. The sequence goes on from NC_141174.1 coordinate 16,750,130, forward strand.
GTCCAGGCTGATGGGAGTCAGGGCCAGAAGAGCTTTCTGCACTTGAGGGAGGGGTTTTTTTCTGCCCCATGGTTGCATGCACTGCCCCCGTGCAGGGAGCCATCACCAACTTCATCTGCACCCACGCCAGACAAGTTTGGGAGCCCTCAGTGCACCAGCATGGGGAGTACCTGTCCTGGGCCACCTGGGCCCTCAGCGCCGAGGATCTATACCTCAGCTGGAGGCGGGGAACTTGGCTCCTTCCATAGGCTCTGGCCTTCCTGTGATCAGGCTGCCCCCTGGGTCATCTCAGTTCAGGGAGGGGGCACTGGATAGGAGTGGAGGGTAGGAACAGAGGGGTCGTGGCCGCCCAGGCTGATGCCAGTGAGCATGCATTGATTCCGCAGGCCCAGGATGCTGTCTCCTGGGCTACCAGCACACAAGCCTCTAAAGGACAAGGCCGGGGCCCACCCTGGCCACTGCCCGCCTCACCCGCTGCAGAAATTCCGTCCGCTCCTTCTTCTTGTTCCGGCATCGGGCCGCCGCGACTTTGTTCTTCTCCCGACGCCGTTTCCTCCGCTCCTCTTCCTCGTCTAGCTGTGGGGGCAAAGAGCCACAGATGAGACACTGAGGCAAGCCTGGCGGCTGGCTGCCCTCCCAAGACTCAGATAGATGGACAGACGGATGACCTAACCATGAGTGAGCAGCCCTGCCAGCCCACTGGCCTCTCGGCAGGTGGGATGCAGTGGTTCCCAGCTGGTCCCAAGGATGCTCACGAAGCAGGTGGGCATCCCGGGGAGGAATCAGCATCCCAGGAGGGCAGGGCCACATGGGTTCTGCCAGAGTTCAGGAGGCCTGGAGCCTGGCGATCGCCTCACTCAGAGGTGACACCCAACAGGCGGTCTGTTCTCTGGCCTGGCCCGAGCCTCTGGGCACTGTTTTCCAGGCCAGCAGCTCCCAGGCATTTCCTTTCAAAACACCTTGAGCATGAGTGTTGATTTTACCTTCTGCTCCACCCATTTTCACTCCCTGTCCTCCCTCTCAGGTCCTTCCGAACCCTCAGCTCTATCCTGATGATGGAGCAGTCTTCCCACCCCTCACCAGGTTCGTCCTTCCCTCTGCCAATGCACTGGAGAAGGAAATGGCAACCCACTCCAGTATTCCTGCCTGGAAAATTTCATGGACCGAGAAGCCTGGTGGGCTGCAGTCCCTGGCATGGTAAAGAGTCAGACACGGCTGAGCAACTGATCACACACGCACGCTGCCTCTGCATTTTCTTTCTCCAGGATACCCACTTGCACCCCAAGATTGCAGGGGCTCCCCAAAGTGCCCTTCTCAGGACCTAGACAGAGGAGGCTTCTGAATCTCTAGACTTACTTCCCTGGTGGCTCAGTTGGTAAAGAATCAGCCTGCAATGCAAGAGACCTGGGTTCGATCCCTGGGTTGGGAAGATCCCCTGGAGAAGGGAATGGCTACCAACGCCAGTATTCTGGCCTGGAGAACTCCGCAAACAGAGGAGCCTGGGTACAGTCCATGGGGTCACAAACAGTCGGACATGACTAAGTGACTTTCACACACACACACACACACACACACACACACACACACACTAGGAATCTTATCATGTGTGAAACAGGGCCCACTGAATGGGAGAGAAGAGGCTCACTGCCTGCCAATATGGACTTCCAGAGCTGTGGTTATTACTGTTTAATATCATTAATAATAACAAGAGCTGCCATCTGTTGCCCTCTTTGTTCAGTGCTCTCAACATAGGTCCTATAATCCTCACATCACAGTCTGATGAGGAAGTTCCCTGACTGCCCCACTTCACAGACAGTGAGACTAAGGTTCACCTGCGCAGTCTGCCCAAGCCCCTCCAGCAAGGAGATGATAGAGTCAGGCTTCCCACTCTGATTTCTCCGACTTCACCCAACCTGATCTTGACCACAGCCCCAGCCCATCAGGATCACTTGGACGTGAAGCCTCTCGTGGTCCACTGCTTGCTAGGGGATTCTGGACGACCCACAGGATCGGCCGGGCTGGACGTGGCCCAGAGTCCGAGGCCACTGGAGAAGTCGTCGGGCAGCCTGGGCCTGCCAACCCTCTCACTTCTGGAACCAGTGGGGGTGCTTCTGGCAGCCTGAGGCCTGGAACAAGGTCTCGGCCCAAAAGGGCTGCAGGCCAGGAAAATAAACAGCCTCCCTGCCTGCATTCCCGGCATGCTCCGGGAACTCAGGACCAAGGGGTGAGCCGGAGACCAGCACCCACGGCCCCCGGCATAGGCCCTGGCAGGGGCCGCCCCATCTCCTGGTTCACCACCTTGGAGCTTCTCCCTGACCCACGCCCTCCCGGCCTGGGAGGCTGGCTGGAGAGGTGCCCTGTCAACACGGCCGCACCCAAGCACCTCCCAGCCCCTTGGCCTCCTTTGAAACTGAACCAGAAGTGACAGCTCCTCTGGCTGACCCGCATCTGGGGAAATAGAAACCCGGACAAAGTTGATTCCGCCCAACCTCTACCTCACCCCCAACAAGGCCGAGGTAACCGTGACGACAGGCAGAGGGAAGGAACTGGAGGAAGTGGCTGGCAGTGCAACCTCCCCTCGGCTGAGAGGGTTTGCCCACAAACTGCCAAGGTGATGTGTGCAACCTGGGCCCTGCCAGACGCGCAGGGCCTCCGGCCCCTCTCCCAGAGCAAACCCCGGGTTCTGGCAGAACCTGGGAGATACAGCCTCTGTCCCTCAAGAGCTGGCTCCCTCCTCTACCTCTGTGGAGGGCCTCATCCTACATAAAGTTGGAAGACAACGGAAGCCGCGCAAGCAGCAGACACAAAGAGGCTCAGCGCTGGAAGTTTAAGACATCAGTTGAACCAGGATGACACCCAGATGGGGGGGCTGCTCCTCCTGCCCTCTGCAGCCACATCGGTCCCCTCCTACCCTCACCCTAGACTCCAAATGTTTCACCTTCTCCAAGTCTACCAGGCCTCCTGAGATAACCTTCCTTTCCTATTGGTCAACTCTTACAACCCTCAAGAGCAAACGCCACCTCCTCCAGGAAGGCTCCCTTGACTCCCCAGATTGAATTAACTGCTTTTTCCACTGTTTATGATAGCCAAGACATGCTGTGCTGTGCTCAGTTGCTTCAGTCATATCCAATTCTTTGCAACCCTAGGCATGGTAGCCCACCAGGCTCTGTCCATGGGATTCTCTAGGCAAGAATATTGGAGTGGGTTGCCATGCCCTCCTCCAGGAAGCCTAGACATATAAGCAACCTAAATGTCCATCAACAGAAGAATGGATAAAGAAGATGTGGTACATATATACATTGGAATATTACTCAGCCATTAAAAAGAATGGAATAATGCCATTTGTAGCCACATGGATGGACATAGAGAGTGTCATACTGAGTGTAAGTAAGTCAGACAGAGAAGGAGAAATATCACATGCCATCCCTTATATGTGGAAAAAAAAAATGATACAAATGAACTTACTTACAAAACAGAAAGACTCACAGACTTAGAAAACGAACTTATGGTACCCAGCGGGTAAAGGTAGTTAGTGACTTTGGGATGGTCATGTGTACCCTGATACATGTAAAATGGATAACCAATAAGCACCTATTGTGTAGCACACAGTAGCCTGCTCAACAATATGTGCCAGCCTGGATGGGACGGGAGTTTCGGGGAGAATGGATACAAGTATGGCTGAGTCCCTTTGCTGTTTACCTGAGACTACCACGACATTGTTAATCGGCTATACCCCAGTACAAAATAAAAAGTCTAAAGTTTGGTTAAAAAAAGAAAAAAAGAAAAAATTAACTGCTTTTTCAGTGCTACAGCCCTTTGAGTTCCCTGCTGGAAGAACCTCCATCATACCCCACCGTAATTCTCAGCTTCCATAGGTAGCTGCCTTCCCTGCTAGTCTGGAGGACGGGGGACCCGGGTAACCCCAGCACCTGGCACAGAACGTGGCACTTAGGAGGGGCACAGCGAATGTTAGTCAAATGAATGAATGGAATGAAAGATTCAGAGAAAGATGCCACAGGCTTAAATTCTATAATTACAAAAGTGATTTATTGCCTGTATCTGCATAACCTTTGCTCCAGGGCTTCTAAGGAGCCTTCTCCACCAGGGATGGCCTCATGTTTCTGTCTGCAGGAGGCCAGCAAAGCTTGGGAATCGGGTCCTGCCTTCCCCAGAAACACACTGGCCTGAAGACGGAGTCAGGATTTGGGATGCAGGCCACCTATGGCTGTGAAAGTGAAAGACAGTGAAAGTCACTCAGTCGTGTCCGACTCTTTGCAACCCCATGGACAGTCCATGAAATTTTCCAGGCCAGAATACTGGAGTGGGTAGCCTTTGCCTTCTCCAGGGGATCTTTCCAACCCAGGGATCAAACCCAGGTCTCCCGCATTGCAGGGGGATTCTTTACCAGCTGAGCCACAGCAGAAGCCCAAGAATACTGGAGTGGGTAGCCTATCCCTTCTCCAACAGATCTTCCCGACTCAGGAATCAAAACGGGGTCTCTGCCTGCATTGCAGGCAGATTCTTTACCAACTGAGCTATCAGGGAAGCTCCCTATGGCTGTGGCGAGTGCACGAATCCCATGCAGGACGTGAGAGCATCAGGCTATGTGTACTTAAGCCCCAAAATCCCGGTACCCATAGCACCGCTGGCTTCCAAGCCCACGCCTGGGCCTTTCCCATGCCTGTGTCCTGCCTTGGCTCACACGACCCAATAAAGCAAGAAATGGCTGCACAACCCCTTCGCCACACTTTCCCCTTTGAAACTGTGCTGTATTTCCCCCCAGTCCTCCTGCGGCTCTTTAAAAGCCCCCCAGAGGGCTCAGAGAAAAGAGAAGCTGAGTTCCTGCCTGAAGGAAGACAAGGGTTGGGCAGTGCCCTCAGGCCTGCATCCCCATGGGCTCCCTCTGGCTCCTTTCACAGGGCCTGCATGGGCTGCACCCTCTGCCTGGAGCTGTTTGGAGACTGGCTCGGCCCTCCCCCCGGGCTTGAGGCTGCTGCCTTCTCCTAGATCCTCTAGGCATCTGGTCCCGCGTGGGTGAGAGACAGTGCCGTGTTTTCGCCGCACACGACTCCAACATCTAAAACCGGAACCCTGAACGGGAGATGATGACTTTTTCTGCAGACACAGCTGGAGGATCCAGCGTGTTTGAGGAGGAGGCAGCTTGAGCTTCAAGACTTTGAAAAACCATAGTCGGGGTGGGGTGAGTGGGGGCAGGCGGGTGGAGCAAGCAGATCGTTCCTTGTCCTTCAGCTGGGTTCTGGCTCTGGGTTTCTTCAATTCCCAGGGCGGCCCGAGGACAAAGCTGTCTGTGTTCTGGCAGTGATGGGGTGGAGGTGGTGGCGGGCCCTTGCACCATCCTCCACCTTGGAGGGCCAGACCTGGGGGTCCGGATCACGGCCAAGGAGGCCCTCACTGTTGAGCAGTCCCTCCTCAGACAGCCTGTTCTCAAGTCCCCCGAGGAAGCCCAGGGCAACCCTGGCCCCTGCTCTAGCTGACTGTATGTGGTATGAGTGGCTGACCTGAGCTGGACTGTATTCACCAAGAGGAAATCTGAAACTAAACTGCTGGGCCGGAGGGTATGCAGGCTGGACAATCAATTTCAACCCAGAGAAGCAGAAGGATCAGGCTGCTGATGTGTTGAGATGAGCAGAGACCACCCGGCAAGACAGAAACAGACATTCGGTTACAGGAGCGAGTCGAGACAGAAACAGACATTCGGTTACAGGAGCGAGTCGAAAAAAGAGAGGGGATGGGCGAGAGAGTGAGAGAAGCACAGCCTGGACAGGGTGTGGTGAGCAAGGGGCCCAGGGCACAGATTTAAGGAGGTGCTCATCTCTGGAGCTTGTGCCAGGGCAGGGTCAGCACCCGGAGGCTGGGTGTCTCCTTAAATGTCACACGCTGGGCATCTGGCTTGCCGCATCCTGTCCAAACACCGAGAGACAGAGGGAGCTCCAGACAGAGAAAGGTAGAGACACATACAGGGAAGACAGAGAACACAGAGAAACAAGATGGGTGGAGAGAGAGACAGAGAGTACGGGGCAGAGCCACAAAGAGAGAAACCCAGAGACATGGCCACAGGCCGATGGTACAGACAGACAGAGGGACAGACAGCAGACAGACAGGAACGCTGATTCCACCCCTGCAGAGGCCTGACTGTGCTTCGTCTCCTCGGGGTCCATGATGAATCTGAATCTACCCTGGAAATTCCTCCATTGGCTTTCAGGGAGCTGGAGAAGGTTTCTGCCTCTTGCCACTGAAAGATACGTGTGACACCAGGGTCCCGCTCTTGTGAAGTCAGGTGATGCCAGGTGTGCAGAGGGTGGTCCCCAGGAATCCAGGAGAGAAGGCCTACCCAGGAGCAATGCTTCTAGAAGACCTGGGAAAGCGGCAGAGCCTGGATGCAGACGAGCTCTTGAGCAAAGAGAGGTGGGTCACCTCAGCAGGAAGGAAACCCTGGGGATTCGGGGCCCTGGGGGTTAAATGGTCTCAGGAAGCCAAGCAGGACAGGCCTACTATCTTCCTCACTTTCATAGATGTGCAAACTCATGATATCAAGCTTGATATCAAGACATCAAGGCTGCCCAAAGGGCAGTGACAGCTTCGAATCCAGGCCTTTGGGGCCCAGGGCCTGAGCATCTTCTGCTCTTCGAAGGGCGGGTGGTCTTGGTAACAAGACCCCGACTGAGCCTTTCAGCTCCGTGCCCAGGGATGGAACTATTAAGCATCTAACTGTGAGGACAATGACCGTTTTATTTTTTCCTGCCTGGGTATTTCTTTTTTTTTAATCGAAGGATAAGTGCTTTAACTGGAGGATAATATTGTGTTGGCCTCTGCCATGCAACAACATGGATCAGCCCCAGGTATACATGTATCCCCTCCCCGCCCCGAATCCCTCTCCCATCTCCTTCCCCATGCCACCCCTTCCAGGTTGTCACAGGGCACTGGCCTGAGCTCCCTGGGTCACACAGCAAATTCCCATTGGCTATTTATTTCATATATCTGCCTGGGTATTTTTAAGTAAAGCATATTTGTTGCGCAATTAACACAAGAGTGTAGCACAAAAGCAGCATAGTTTACAGCAGGGGGGCCCACCCCGCTCCAGTCATGACTCTCAGGCCCTGTCTGCCAGCCACGTGGCTCTCACACGGTGGCAAGTCACCCAGATGTGATTTTTGAATCCTGACATTTCATAAGCATTTCCAAATATGTATCTTCAGTTCAGTTCAGTCACTCAGTCACGTCCGACTCTTTGCGACCCCATGAATCGCAGCATGCCAGGCCTGCCTGTCCATCACCAACTCCCGGAGTTCACTCAAACTCATGTCCATCAAGTCAGTGATGCCATCCAGCCATCTCATCCTCTGTCGTCCCCTTCTCCTCCTGCCCCCAGTCCCTCCCAGCATCAGGGTCTTTTCTTACAGACCCTCAAAGAATCAGGATAAGAAAGAGCAGTGACACTCGGTAACCCCAGGCATGGCAAACACAGAAATTCTCAATGGACAAAACAATAGAGAAAAGGACAGTGAGGCAGGTGCCCAGCCGAAACCGAGAGGGAAAAATCAAGTCAAACCCGCAGTGCTAAGCAGAGTACTGAAGGGCTGAAAGACTTATCTTAGACTGAAAACTCTCCCAGGCAGAGAGAAGCGGGCTTATCTGAGACTCGGGGCATCAATGTTGTCAGCGTGAACTCTGGGGTCTGACGGCCTGGGTCTACCCTAGCAGCTCTGTACACCAACTCTTCCTGTGTATTGCTTTTTTTTTGGCTGGAAGATGTTATATGTTGAATAAAATTTTCTATAAACATTTTTTAAAAAAGTGCTCCGGGCAAGTCCCTCAGCCTGTCTGAGCATCACTTGTACAAGGAGGATACTGAGCCGTGCTGCACAGGGTTGCCATGACGACTTAAGTCTCATCCCAGAGCTGGGGACACAGGAAGGGCTCTGAAAATTCCAGCTGCCCTGTCTTTCTAGGTGAAGCCAGTGCTGCCCCGGGCCCACCTCCCACACAGAGAGAACCTGGCATAAAAGGAGCCCTGGGGGCCGACTGCAGGGTGGGGGTGCTTCAGGGCACACAAGTTGTCAGTGGGCAGGCCTGAGTGACCGCCCTCAAGCCTCCAAGTCGAGCCCTGGCCGTGCCTGCTGGGACCCTCCCCCTTCCGTGGAGGAACCACATTTCAACACCAGGGACCCACGAGCACCCTGGGAAGTAAACACCCAGATACCAAACATACCAGACATTCTCCCACATAAACACAGCTGCTGGGAGCCAGGGGCTGTGGGCCCTGCCCACCTCCCTGCCCAGGACCCTCTATATGCACTGAGTGGTTTCAGCCACCACCTCTTCTCGAATGCCAACCAAGTCTTTATTTTCAGGGCAAAACATCCACTATCTGCTGGATGCTCGATCCAGACTGTCCTCAACTGCTGGCTTTATCTCTCTTCTCCACCCTAGCTGGCACCATTGCCCACCCGGTTACAGGCCTCGCCCGCTCACCTGTCCCTCCCCTGTCTCCAGTTTTGACCAGACAAGCCATCCAATTCTACATCCTATATCATCCTCAGACTTGCTCTCCACTCTCTACCCCCCTGCCGTTTTCCAGGTTTTCTCTCTTCTCTTGTCTCTGTTTCTCTGTCTCTCCATCTCTCTCTCTTCTGCTCCACCTCCTGGGAGGCCTCCTGACCGTGTACAACCATCCTCTACTCCAGCCATTGGAGGGAAGTTTCTAAAATGCAAATCTGATCCAGTTACTGACCTTCAGGGGCTCCTCATTACCCTCAGGATAAAGCCCAAGCTCCTTAATACACCCAACAAGGCACCTGGTGACTTGGCCCCACCTGCCCTGGTCTCACCTCCCATCTATCCCTATCCTACACACCCTCATCCTGCAACACTGAGCCTCTACTATACCTCACACTTCCCTGGCCTCATGCCTTTGCCTCTGCTGTCCCCTTGGTTTCATTGCTGTACATTCAGCTCAAGTGTGACCTCCTACAGGAAGTCCTCCCTGATTTTCATCCCCTCCAAGCTGGGGAGGTGTTCCTCTGCTCTGGGCTTCCAGAGAACTTTGAGTTTATCCTGGCCTCTACTGTGCTGTATTCTAGCCCTAGTTTCTGCCTCCACTAAAATGGGAGTTCTGTGAGGGCAAAGTCCGTATTTTGTTGACTTTCTGTGTGCCCCACACCTTGTAGAGTTTATGGCCATCAGTAGCACTCAATAAACGTTTGCTTAAGGGAGGTCTGATCCCCAGAGCTGGGGACCTGGACAAGAACCCAGTACTCCTGACTCCCAACCCAGTGCCCTTTCCAACTGCCCCCACTGTCAGGCTGTAATCCAACACTCTCACCTATAAGCAAACCCACACATCTGGATGCCATGCTCACTCAAAGCTCCAGCCCAGCCAACCACCAGGTGAAGGCTCTGAACAGGAGCTGGCAGAGGCAATGGCTGCACCTGCCAATTCACTGTACTCAGCTCTCCTGGCTGGGGGCGAGCACAGGTGGAGAGGTGACTGCTCAGGGCACTGGGCCTCTGCACGAAAGCGCGGGGAGCAGCAAGATGGCAAGCTACTCTCCATCCTGAGGTTCTGGAACTAAGAAGACCTAGAGATCCTTGATTCCTGCCGCATCCGAAGGCTGGAAACTCAAGTTCAGGGAAACAGAGTGAGTCCAAGCAGGTCTCTGGGTCAGACAGTGGTGAGACCACCCAGAACCCCACTGCTTTCTGGAAAGAAGCAGGGAATACCTCTTTAGGATGAAAGCCCGCTCCTATTCTTCTTGTTGCATTAGAGCCATAGGGGATCCAATCAAACAGATTTCTCTGAGGTCTTGCATCTCAGTAAGAGGAAGCATCTCATGACCCCTGCCTCATGGGCCTCAGTCAAAACCTTCTCCAGGGTTAAGAGAACCTCTAAAAAAATAGGCCACCCAAGGCCTGAGGCTGGTTTATGCACAGAGTAGGAAAGGGCCATTCTCTCAAAAGCAGTGGAGAACAGCCTGTTTCTACCACTAAGAAAAGACAGCATTGTGTTTGGAACAAAGCCTGAAATAGCCAGCTGGGCAGGGTGGCACCCATCTGTGGATGGCCCTGCTGAGTGAAGGGCAAACTCTGTTACTGTGAAAGTGAGGGGGAGGCTGGGAGATAGAGGCAATAATCACCTTGGCTCAGGCAGAGGAAGAGAAAAGGGACAAAGGTTGCCGGGAAATCCTTTTGCGGACAAGAGCTATTTGAAGAATGATGGCTCTTTTTTGTTGTTGAAATCTGTCTATTCCAGGCCTGTTTCATATTTATGGTTTAGGGAGGTTTGGTTTCCCACTAGGCAATCAATCAATTTTGTTGCCCAATTGACATTCACTTCAAAAAGATGAGAAAAGGACAGAAATAGTAGCCTCCACATATGAGATTCTCCCCACCCCCAAAAGAATGGTCAGAAGCAGAATATACCTGACAGGGGAAAATCCATTTTCTTCACAAAAAGAGTTAATCATACAATAGAAACTGGGTCTTTAACAATAGCAATAACAACGAGCCGTGTAATATACCTTGATTGCACAGGGCAAAAAAAAGAGAGAGAGACAAGAGCCCCTGCAAGTGACTGAATGACAGTCTATAATTAAATGAAAATGCAGCTGTTGCAAAGAATATTTATGAACAGGTCTGTTCTGAAAGTCCCGAGTTGGCCAAAGTAGAACATTTCAAGTGCCATCATCCTATTAAAGCATTGGAAGTCATTCGTCTTTCATCATGAAGGTGAAAAACAAGGTCCTTGGCTTAATTATTCTCTTAATTAAACTCCAACGCAGTTCCGTTTAATCTGTATGCAGGGTGTGCAGCTGAAATACAGATTTCAGCCAATTTCTTTCAGACACGAGGCACAGATAAGAAATCACTGAGTGAAACGGAGACCTCTATTTTGAGGAAACAGAAAGCCAGCTAATAAAAATCCCATCCAGATGACAGTGGTCAAAGGAACTGACAGCCAGGGATGCCTGGCCTGGAGCTTGGAAGGGTGATTTCACCATGCATGACTTATACAATGAAATGGTTGCAGTTAAAGTTCATAGTGGGTGAAGGCAGGGTTTCGTAGCATCTAGACAGATGACGGGGGCTGAAAGCCCCCACTCCCCAGTTATCAGACCAGAGCTGCTGAGAACTCTGGGCCAGATACAGCAAGTGAAGGCTCCTTTGGCATCAGAACAGTATATCTGATTCTCTCCCTTCTACAACAATAAAGGAGCCGGCCTATTGACAAGCTCAGCAGTTTAATTGGGAAGTCCCTTTGGGTGTGAATGCTGGCAGCAGGAACATCTCAAGACCTGGAAATAACTGCTTTGGAAATGCTAAGGTGTTTGCAGACTCAGAGAACAACCCTGCCTTACACAGACTCAGATACCACATGATGGTATTCCTCCAGGTATTCCTCCAGATACCACATGATGGTATTCCTCCATGATGCAGATTCCTCCAGGAAACTTGAGATAGGTTTGAAGAAAAATGTGGCTTCAAGCCCTTGTAGCCGTTCTCCGAGAGAACCATCACCAGTAAGAGCTGGAAGCAATGTTCAGTTCTGAGAACATCAGAACCTACTGGAGGGCTTCTGATGTCACAGATTCAAGGGCTTCACCCTCTAGAGAGTCTACTTTAGTAGGTTTAGGGTGAGACTCAGGAGTCTGTGCTTCTCACACACTCCCAGATGCCACTGGGTCCGCGCCTGACTTTAAATAGTGCTGAGTCATTGGAAAAGACCCTGATGCTGGGAAAGATTGAAGGCAGGAGGAGAAGGGGACAACAGAGGATGAGAAAGCTGGATGCCATCACTGACTCAATGGACATGAGTTTGAGCAAATCCCGGGAGATCATGAAGGACAGGGAAGCCTGGTGTGCCGCAGTCCATGGGGTCACAAAGAGTTGGACAAGACTTACTTAGCAACTGAACAACAACAACGATATACTAAATTGATAAAGGTGGTATTTTATTAAGGGGCTCAAATTGTATCATGTACTTATTAGAGTCATTCAATAAGAATATAAAAATGAGTTCTGGTTGATGCAAAATCTTTAACTCAGAGGTTATGGGAGAAAGTTGAAGGTTTATGATAGCTTCAGGATCCAAATTATTCCTGTCTTATGTTTCCCCTGCACACATAAATCGGTAGTTGCAAACGGGTGTGTATGTGTTATATAAGTACACACACACATACATACATAAATAATGGTCTTCCAGCTTGCCCTGCACTCTCAAGGCTCAGCAGTAAAGAGAAGTAGCAGAAAGACCTTTGTTCTGAACAAAACAGACCCACCTGGCACCAGATGTCACCTTGGCAGTGCTCTCCAAAGTGTCAGATTTGATCATTAACAGGTATGAGCATGGGTGTAGAACTTGCTTAAAAAAAAAAAAAAAAAAAGATTAGATAAAATTATGCCTTAAAAATGAGACTCTGGCAAGTTAATCTCTCTGAGCTGCTGGTTCCCTAACAACTAGTGGTACTAAAAAAACATCTAGCTCATAAGGTTTTTGAAGAGATCAAAGGAGATAATCTATGTAAAGCAGTTTTCAAACCATAAAATCCACTGCTCATGTGATCCTTCTGTCCTGAAGGCAAATGTCTTTACTCCTTCAAAGACCTGGGCCAGTTTATAAGGTAACGTGGGTTTCAACCAATGGCTACAGATCAGAGCCACCTGCTGGCCCCACCCAGACCAACTGAGCTAGAATCACTGGGATGAATTTCGGTATTGTTTTTTAAACACTCACCAGGGGATGCTAATGAATAAGCAGGATTATGCCATATTTCCTCCCAAGTTCCATACAAAACCCTGCCAGGCTGCTCCCATTGCTTTTGCAGGGCCTCTAGCAACAAGAGAGAGAGAGAAAATATCCCTAACCAGACCCTGGCTTTTTTGCCACTATTGACCTAAAAGGGCCAGTGGCGGGGGTATTAATCATCATAGCTACTAATTCTGGAGCATCGATACACGCTGTGTGGCATCACGGCTATGGCACCGCCGCATCACACATGCTATACGATTAACATACAGTATCCCTTTTAATCCTCCCTGTACCCAAGTGAGGTAGATATTACTCTTGCCTGTATTACAATAGCTTTGAGATAAAATTCACACATACCACACAGTTCAGCCCACTTAAAGTGCACAGTTCAATTGCTTTGAGTAGATTCACAAACTTGTGCAGCCATCACAATTAACTTTACAGAATTCTCATCGCCCCCAAAAGAAACTCCATACCTTTGAGCCATCACTCCAACTTCGCCCATCTCCCCCGACCTTAGGCACCAGGGAACCAGTTCTCCTCCTTGTCTCTACAGATTTGCCTCTTCTGGACATCTCATAACAATGGACTCACACAACATGTGGTCTTTTGTGACAGGCTTCTTTCATGTAAGGTTTGCAAGGTCCATCCACGTTGTGGTACGTACTTTATCCCTTTTTATGGCCAAATAATATTCCATGATATGGATATGGCACGTTTTATCCATTCATCAGCTAATGGACATTTGGGCTGTTTACACTTTTGAGATATTGTGAACACTCCTGTATAAGTTTCTGTTTTAATTTCTCTTGATCACATATACCTAGAAGTGGGATTGCTGGGTCATAGAGAGAAGAAAACGGCAACCCACTCCAGTATTCTAGCCTGGAGAATCCCATGGACAGAGGAGAGTGGCTACAGACCATTGGGTTGAAAAGGTCGGACACGACTGAGCAACTAACACACTTTCATTTCATGGTAACACTATGTTTAGCCTTTTGAGGAGCTGCCAGATTGTTTTCCAAAGCATCTGCACCATTTTACATTCCCAACAGCAGTGGATGAGGATTACAACTTCTCCACACCCTTACTAATACTTGTCATTATCTGTCCTTTTTATTACAGTTATCCTAGTGGGTGTGAAGTGGTATCTCATTGTGGTTTTGATTTGCATTTCTGTGATGGCTAATGATGTTGAGCATCTTTCCATGTGCTTATTAACTATTCATATATCTTCTTTGGAGAAATGTGTATTGAGATACTTTGTCCATTTTTTAAATTAGGCTATGTGTCTTTTAAGAAGACATGGCAAGAATACACAGAAGAACTGTACAAAAAAGATCTTCACGACCCAGATAATCATGATGGTGTGATCACTGACCTAGAGCCAGACATCCTGGAATGTGAAGTCAAGTGGGCCTTAGAAAGCATCACTATGAACAAAGCTAGTGGAGGTGACAGAATTCCAGTTGAGCTATTCCAAATCCTGAAAGATGATGCTGTGAAAGTGCTGCACTCAATATGCCAGCAAATTTGGAAAACTCAGCAGTGGCCACAGGACTGGAAAAGGTCAGTTTTCATTCCAATCCCAAAGAAAGGCAATGCCAAAGAATGCTCAAACTACCGCACAATTGCACTCATCTCACCCGCTAGTAAAGTAATGCTCAAAATTCTCCAAGCCAGGCTTCAGCAATATGTGAACCGTGAACTTCCAGATGTTCAAGCTGGTTTTAGAAAAGGCAGAGGAACCAGAGATCAAATTGCCAACATTCGCTGGATCATGGAAAAAGCAAGAGAGTTCCAGAAAAACATCTATGTCTGCTTTACTGACTGTGCCAAAGCCTTTGACTGTGTGGATCACAATAAACTGTGGAAAATTCTGAAAGAGATGGGAATACCAGACCACCTGACCTGCCTCTTGAGAAATTTGTATGCAGGTCAGGAAGCAACAGTTAGAACTGGACATGGGACAACAGACTGGTTTCAAATAGGAAAAGGAGTACGTCAAAGTTGTATATTGTCACCCTGCTTATTTAACTTATATGCAGAGTACATCATGAGAAATGCTGGGCTGGAAGAAACACAAGGTGGAATCAAGATTGCCGGGAGAAATATCAATAACCTCAGATATGCAGATGACACCACCCTTATGGCAGAAAGTGAAGAGGAACTAAAAAGCCTCTTAATGAAAGTGAAAGTGGAGAGTGAAAAAGTTGGCTTAAAGCTCAACATTCAGAAAACGAAGATCATGGCATCCGGTCCCATCACTTCATGGGAAATAGATGGGGAAACAGTGGAAACAGTGTCAGACTTTATTTTTCTGGGCTCCAAAATCACTGCAGATGGTAACTGCAGCCATGAAATTAAAAGACGCTTACTCCTTGGAAGGAAAGTTATGACCAACCTAGATAGCATATTCAAAAGCAGAGACATTACTTTGCCAACAAAGGTCCGTCTAGTCAAGGCTATGGTTTTTCCTGTGGTCATGTATGGATGTGAGAGTTGGACTGTGAAGAAGGCTGAGTGCCGAAGAATGGATGCTTTTGAACTGTGGTGTTGGAGAAGACTCTTGAGAGTCCCTTGGATTGCAAGGAGATCCAACCAGTCCATTCTGAAGGAGATCAGCCCTGGGATTTCTTTGGAAGGAATGATGCTAAAGCTGAAACTCCAGTACTTTGGCCACCTCATACGAAGAGTTGACTCATTGGAAAAGACTCTGATGCTGGGAGGGATTGGGGCAGGAGGAGAAGTGGATGACAGAGGATGAGATGGCTGGATGGCATCACTGACTCGATGGACATGAGTCTGAGTGAACTCTGGGAGTTGGTGATGGACAGGGAGGCCTGGCGTGCTGCGATTCATGGGGTCGCAAAGAGTCGGACACGACTGAGCAACTGATATGATATGATATGATATGATGTGTCTTTTAATAAGAATTTTAATCATTCTTTATATATTCTGGATACAAATCCTTTATCAGGTCTATAATTCGCAAAAGTTCTCATTCTGTGGACTGTCTTTTCACTTTTTGTCCTCTGAAGCACGACAGTTTTTAATTTTGATGATGTCCAAGTTATTTTTCATTGCTTGTGCTTTTGGTGTCATATCTAATCCAAGGTCACATAGATTTGTGGCTTTTTCTTCCAAGAGTTTTGTGGTTTTAGCTCTTACAATAGGTCTTTGATCCAATTTGAGTTAATTTTTGTATCTATTGTGAGACAGGGAGGAAGCTGAAGCTCAAATGTCTAGTAACCTCTCTAGAGCCAGACTGTTCCAATCAACTGTCCTGTTTGGTTACATGGCTTCCAAAGAGCCAAGGTTCTGTATTGGGGTTGGTTCGGGGGAGACACAGGGAGCAGCGGCATGGAGGCAAGCCACAGAAGAAGTTGTCACTCAGGACATGCACGTGCACAGTACTTAGTAAAGGAGGACACTGCAGTCAAACAGCAGAGCACAGCCAGTGAGCCCCACAGAGGCCAGCATGTACACAGGTTCTAGCCCACCAACCTCATTCCAAGTATCTCTGCAGCCAGCCCAAATCTGCTCCAATGTCCTTCTAGGTCTCTGAGCTCAAGCTCTCCTGAAGTTGTCTTGTATCTTTGGGGCACAGTAGACTGGAGAAGGCAATGGCACCCCACTCCAGTACTCTTGCCTGGAAAATCCCATGGATGGAGGAGCCTGGTGGGCTGCAGTCCATGGGGTCGCTAAGAGTCGGACACAACTGAGCGACTTCACTTTCACTTTTCACTTTCATGCATTGGAGAAGGAAATGGCAACCCACTCCAGTACTCTTGCCTGGAGAATCCCAGGGACAGGGGAGCCTGGTGGGCTGCCGTGTATGGGATCGCACAGAGTCGGACACGACTGAAGCGACTTAGCAGCAGCAGCAGAGGGGAAAGAGATCTGGCTGGCTTCAGAGTTGGCTTCCCTGGCAGCTCAGGTGGTAAAGAATCTGCCCACAATGCAGGAGAACCAGATTCCATCCCTGGGTCAGGAAGATCCCCTGGAGAAGGGAATGGCAGCCCACTTCAGAAATCTTGTCTGGAGAATTCCATGGACAGAGGAGCCTGGCTGGCTACAGTCCAGGGGGTCACAAAGAGTCAGAAACGACTGAGCAACTAACACTTTCACTTATACACTTGCAGAATTGTTCAGCCAGAG
Organism: Bos grunniens; assembly: GCF_055505025.1. Lineage (NCBI taxonomy): Eukaryota > Metazoa > Chordata > Mammalia > Artiodactyla > Bovidae > Bos > Bos grunniens. Next base: position 16,767,057 of record NC_141174.1, read on the forward strand.
GAGGACCCGTGAGGGGACTCAGTTTCCCAACTCTGAGTCCATATTGCCAGCGGGTCTGGGGACACCAATGTAAGATGACCAGCATTGACAGAGCTGCTAAAAATACCGAGGATTCTTGGGAAACCAGCAATGCCCTTAACACCACAGGAAATGAGATAAGAGGTCACTCAGGGCAACTTAGTGGAAACCTGAGGGTTGAAGGGCCTTTTCATTCACAGTTTGTGATGGTAACTAAAACTCTGGCTGCGTTTAAACATAAACAACCAGAAACAGGAAGGTCAGCTTGCCTCTCTGAAACCGTGGCCATAGATACAACACATTGGAAAGACCCCTGCTGTCAGAAACTCTAGTGTGATTCACTGCAAGTGGACTCAGTCCCTAGTAAAGGTGATGTAAGGGTGTGATGACTATAGTCAGGCTATCTTTACACACAGTACCTCACTTTAAGTTCACCACGAAATTTCAAGAGTTTTAGTTTCCTCCTTTTGCAGACAAGGAAACTACACTCAAAAAGATCAGCTGACTTGTCCAAAGTTGTCCAGGGAGTAGGCAATGGAGCCAATTCTGAAGCCAGAAGCTTGAACCCAAGCCCAAAGCTCTTTCTAGGCCCAAGAAGCAGCCTGTTTGCTTAGGCAGCCAGGTTGCTGCCCCACTCCCCTGACACCTGGACACCTCCACTCACTCAGGCCACTCACCACCTCCAAGGGTAAAATACCACAAGCAAATGAAAGCCCAAGAATCAATTTTTGAATCAATGATAAAACCATCTGATTGACTCATTTGAAAAGTCATTGCAGTCATGTCTTACATTTGTTGTGTATCTTCTTAAGTGCCAGGCATTATGTGAAGCCCTTCTTTACCTGCATTAGTTCACTTAATTATACAGCAACACTAGAAGGTAGGAGCTATTATTATCCCCATCTCAAGGCAGAGATCTAAGAAGGCAGCATGGGACTCCTTGAACTTTTCAGAAGTGTCTGATTTCTGCTAAGAACATACAGATCCAGCCATGTCCCCACCACCACCTCTCCAAGGGGCCTGGTGCTATGATAACATTCTTTTGACGTTAAAAAAGAAGTTAGGAATCAAAACTGCAATGAGATATCACCTCACACCAATCAGAATGGCTATCATCAAAAAATGCACAAACCACAAATGCTGGAAAGGGTATGAAGAGGAGGGAACACTAAAACACTGCTAGTCAGAATGAAATTGGTACAGCCACTATGGAGAGCTGGAGAAGGAAATGGCAACCCACTCCAGTATTTTTGCCTGGAAAATCCCATGAACGGAGGAGCCTGGGAGGCTACAGTCCATGGGGTCACTAAGAGTCAGATGCGACTAAGAGATTTTCACATACATATATTCGTCTGTAAGCCATTTGAGTTCGTTTTGTGGTTCAGCTGGTGAAGAATCTGCCTGCAATGCAAGAGACCTGGGTTTGATCCCTGGGTTGGGAAGAAGCTCTGGAGAAGGGAAAGGCTACCCACTCCAGTATTCTGGCCTGGAGAATTCCATAGACTGTATATATAGTCCATGGGGTCGCAAAGAGTCGGACACAACTGAGTGACTTTCACTTTCACTATGGAGAACAGTATGGAGGTGCCTTTAAAAACTAAAAGTAGAGCTACCACATGACCCTGCAATCCCACTCCCGGCATATATTCAGAGAAAAACACGATCCGAAAGGATACATGCACCCCAATGTTCACTGCAGCACTGTTTACAATAGCCAAGATAGGGAAGCAACCTAAATGTCCATCGACAGATGAATGAACCAAGATGTGGTACATATATACAATGGAATACTATCCAGCCATCGGAAAGAATGAAATAACACCATCTGCAGCAACGGGGATGGACTTTTAGAGTCATACTGAGAGAAGTGAGTCAGACAGAGGAGAAGCAGCATATGACATCCCTTGCATACGGAATCTAAAAAGAAATGATACAAATGTACGTACAAAACAGAAAGAGACTCAGAGACTTAGAAAATGACCTTATGGTTGCTGGGGGAAAGGGACAGTTAGGGAGTTTGGGAAACTATATTCAAAATGGATAACCAACAAGCACAGGGAACTCTGCTCAAAGTTATGTGCCAGGCTGGAGGGGAAGGGGATCCGCAGGAGAATGGATATATAGATATATGTATATATGGCTGAGTCCCTTCACCGCTCACCTGAAACTACCACATTATTAATTGGCTATACCCCAATAGTAAATTAAAAGTTTAAAGTTTGAAAAAAAAAGTTTGGAACCTTGTGAATGCTCAGGTTATGGTATGAAATAAGAGTAAATACCACAGGGGCCAAAGTTAAACACATGCATGGCTATCTTTAGCTATCACTCATTCGCCCTCAAATTCAATGATTAAAGTGGGGTGGGGGAAGCTAACAGCTTTGGAAAATGTGCTAACAAAGAGTGACGGAACTAAAGTGGAAACTTAGGATTTCAAAGATGAGTTGAGAGATTCTATTCCAAGAAGGGACAGATTGGATCTCTCTGCCAAGCAAGTACGAGACAGAAAAAGCATCTGAGTCAGAGGGAATAAGGCCAACGCTATTCCAAAGAGCCACAAATTAAAAACCAATTATGCAAGGCTTGCGAAAAAATGTCAGTGGGCTGCCTTTATGTTTTAAATCACTAAAAACACATGCATGCTTAGGCCAACATTTACCCAGCACATCAGCTGGTTTGGGGCAATTTTTTGCTCAGGCTAAACATGGATGAACATTTTGGTCTTTTTGGTGAGCAAACTCTTAAGAGTGAGCACACCTTCCAAGATCACACAATAGTTCATTGATTCAAAGTCCCACTTCTTCCAAAGGGGAAAACCTTCTAAATGTTCTTGAGGGTCCCCTAGAGAAGTTGGGAAGTGACCAATGTGAAATCCACAAACACGTAAGTCTCCTCTCCTGCTTTCAGGATGGTGAGGATAAGGATCTAGTTACCACATGGATTTTGCTGGAAAGGCAAACCATGATGGAATGAAGACATTGATTCCTAGGGAATCAGAAGAGTACAAGAAGTACAAACAGAAAGTCAGGTTCCCAAATGTAGCCAAGTACTCCCTGGGCCCTCTAAATACACAGATTCCCTGGACCCTCAGAGATTCTGAGTACCTGGGCCTAAGGTTGCGTCTGGGAATCTGGATTCATAAGAAGGTTTCCAAGTGGTTTTGATGATCAACCAAGTTTGGGAATGGCTGGTTTGATTTTCATTGTGTCCTCTTGCCTGTAGCCTGAAGTCCCTTATGCTCACAAACAGAAAAAAAAAAAAAAAAAAAATGGACAAATGCCTGGAGATGAGAACTGGGAGATATAGAAACTAAGGGATGGAAAGTTTAAGTGACTTGCCGAGTCGATACAGCTAATTAATGTTCAAACCACCAAGCATATCTTAACATACAATCTATAGACCAGACGGGCTTCCCTTGTGGCTCAGACGGTAAAGAATCTGCCTACAGTGACGCAGGAGACCCAAGTTCAATCCCTAGGTTGGGAAGATCCCCTGGAGAAGGGAATGCTACCCACTCCAGCATTCTTGCCTGGAGAATTCCATGGACAGAGGAGCCTGGCAGGCTATAGTCCATGGGGTCACAACTAGTTGGACAGGACTGAGCGACTAACACTTTCATAGGCCAAGCACTGTCCACCGTCTGGTGGACATAAAAAGGAAGGAATGAAAGATGTAGTCCCCGTCCTTGGAACCTAAACACAGGACACAGGCTCAAAAGCAGGCTGGTGACAGGGTGTGAAATGGGCTGGGTAGAAGGCAATAGGGGGCAGTGGGGACTGCAGAGAACTGAGGCCCACATGCCAACACAGTGAGTGTCTGCTACTCAGTTCCAGCTTCCCGGTGCATATAAGGCTGTGGGCCTAGAGGGGCCACATATTCTGGGTTTTTTAAAGAAGCCAAAAAGTCCACATTTCCTGGCTTTTAAATATAGCAACTCTTTCAATTAAAAAAAAAAGAAAGGAAGAAAAAACCCACACGGTGAAGGCCAAACAAGATTCATCTGTAGGCTGACTCCTGCCCATGGAATGACAGTTTGCAATCTCTTTCTTAAAAGGTCATCCAGGCTAACTTCCCACGAACTTGAGTCCCTACTAGAGCACCCCAGAGTGGCACAGAGGGTGAGGGGTTCTATCCAGCAGGCTGTTAGAGCAGTGCTTGGCGGGGGTTGGGGTGGGGGGCGGTTGCAAGGACAGGGCTTCTAGTCTCCCTCCCCCACTACTGGAAATGCATTCCAGGCCCAGAGGCAGGGTGTGGCCACCACAATCAGAGTAGCCCAGTCAGAGATGACCCAGCTGGGAAAGGCCAAGACCTCCAGGACAGTAGAGAGTGCTTGGTGGAGGAGTCCAGCTTTAAGAGGCTACAGAACAAAAAAATGGACAAAGGAAGGAAAGCTCTGGAGAAAGCCAGGGAGCAAAGCTGCCTTGAAAAGGAGTATTGGAAAGGAAAGAAGAACAAAGAGGCAAGACAGAAGCATCAGCTCTAAAAATGCCATAAGTCACAATATAACATGCCCACATGCCCTAGCCAACACGTAATCTGGCCACTGGCCATCCACTTGGTCTACTGAATTTGTCTTCATGACACTGACCACTACCTGGCCTTTTATATTGTATGTGAATTTGCTTATTCTCAGATGTCCCCACTCCAAATACATAGTCCAAGAGAAGGTGGGTTTTGTCTACTTGGCTTACGGTTCAGTATCCAGTGTCTGGCCCAGTGGTTGGCACACATTGGGTGCTTAGCAAGTATCTGCTAGACAAACGGACTGCAGGAAAGCAGCTGGCATGAAAATAGTTTCACATGATGTGTCAACCATATAATAATAACAACATCAGCACGAAGCACTTTATCATTACAAAACCTGTCCTTTAACTTAATTCCTCCGATTTTCTCTTACGCAACTGCTTTGTGTATTTGGACATGGCCCAAGAGGCTGTTGGCCTCCACAAGGCGGACAGCCCAAGAGCCGGCTGGGATGGAGCTGCCTGCACAGCGGCTTGGCCTGTCCACTCTATGGGGGCCTGAGAGATGAGACGGCTGCAGAACTGCCGGGCTCAGCGCTAATCGGGCCACGTCATCAAAATAATGGAACATTCTGGGACCAGGTTCATCTGCCTCCCCAGCCTGCTAGAGCACTGATTAGAATCCTGGAAGGCAGGCAGTGAGCACAAAGGGCAGCAGAGCATGAGGTTAAAGCTTTGGCTGAAAAGCCAGACTGCTTAGGCCTGTTTCCCAGCTGTGTGACCTTGGATGTCCCCAAGACTTGTTGATGGCATCCATACTGTGGGCATAACAATAACAACAGTAATAATAATGACTTAGAGGGTTCTCAAGAGGGTTCGGTGAGACACTTCGCGGAGCATGCCCAGCATTGTGCCAGATGCACCCCGCAAGTTACAGCAGCAGTATCTTCCCCATGCAGCTCCCAGCTCTGCCATCCTCCAGCTGTGCAACCCTGCGTGACTTGACTTCCTCCTCCCTGGATCTCAACTACCTCTTCTTTTATTTTTTTATTTTTAAATTAAAAAAAAAATTCTTTTGTCCACACCTCTTGGGCTGAGGGATCTTAGTTCCCCAACTAGGGATTGAACCCTGGCCCTCTGCAGCAGAAGCATGGAGTCCTAACCACTGGACTGCCAGGGAAGTCCCATATTCTTCTTCTTTAAACTGGAGGAGAATCGGATCACCAGGACCAGGTAAGGAACAAAAGAGATCATACGTGTTAAGCCCTTAGCAAAAGGCCTGCTACGTATTAAACACTCCATAGATGTAAATTCGTATCTTACGGTTATTCAAGAAACTTTTACAAGTCCAAGGTGCTACTGTGAAAATTCCCCAAAGGCAGTGTGCCATATGCAAATGACTCTTCAGGATGTAAGGTTCCCAGTGGCAAGGTTCTCTCTCAACCCCCTTTATTTTTCAGTTGCTCTCAGAAGGCACCCCCCCACCCACCTTGGGTCTGACTTAGCGCATTGCAGGTCGGCTCCCAGTGCAGGGCTGACCTTATTCCACACCAGCGCCTCTGTGCTCCTCCATCTGGCCTCATCGCCCCCGCAACACTGCAGTCTGACAGCGGGGGAGAGGACATGCAAATACACCCTAAAAAAAGGCTTGTTATTTTCACAGCCTGGATGGTGCGCATTGTGGGTGCCTGTGAGGACAGCACGTCACCGTCAGGTACAGGGCATATGCCACCAACTGGGGGAGGCTGTGAAATGTAAAAATATGCAATCCAAATAAAGGCATTTTCCAAAAAAGAAAGCTCCTCTGGCGCCTTTTGTGCAGGGAAGAGGTGGTAACTCAGCCCCTGCCCCCCTTCCCCAGGGCAGATCCCAGAGACCAAGGCACCAGGCTCTTCATCAACCCCAACAGCCTCAGTGCCCCCTGCTCAGCTACTGGTTTTAAATGGTTTTAAATACTGTGGAATGACCCAGAAATGGATACTTTCACGTTCTGGGCCTGGGGAAGTGAAATAGCAAAAAAAAAAAAACCCAAGACAAGTCTTTGCACGAAGAATGCAGAGAGCACCGAGTAAGCTGGGAAGTGTATTCCACAGCACACGGACAAAGTCAATTTAGAAGAATATCATTACCATCCACTCTTATCTTGTCATCAACAGTCTCTAGGGAGCCACTACAGGGCACCTAACCCAGGTGTCTCCAGTACAAAAGTCTACAGCAGGGGCCACGTAGCCCAGGGTAGATGAGAGCTGCAGGCAGCAGTGAAAGTCAAGCCAACAAGGGGAAGCGAAATCATCGAGAGTTAACAGGGAGGCTCAGGGGCCCATGGGAGATGAGAGAGAGGAAAGTGATGAGGGTCCCTTCAGGGAGCTATGGCCACGCCAGCACAGGGCCGGCTGTGGCCAGATCGCCCCATTTTGTAATCAAAGGTTAAAATCCAAGTTTTCAAGTGAAAGGTTGGCTCCAGCTTCTTTTAAAACATGGTGCAGGCCAAACCAAACACACCTGAGAGCCATGGCCAGCCCCGCCAATGGCCAGCATGCCACCCCTGCCAGCTGAGCTCCCAGCAGATCTTCTGTGCAGTTTTATGGTGCTTTTGGGGGAGACAAAGGGCAGAGGGCACAGCAGAAGCACCATGAAATACCCAACTGCCCCCTCCCAACCCCTGCCAGTACCTGGACACCTTTCTCCACCTAGAGTCCCCCTCTCTGGGAGGTCCAGCCCTGTGAGCTCCATCCTACAGGAAGAGCCCCCATCCCGGAGCACGTTTCTGAATGCTCCCTCCCCGAGAGTGGCCCAGCATCTGAGACTCAGCTCCCCCACCCGACCCTGCTGTCTGACACCTCTCCAGCTTCCCAGGTGGCATTAGTGGTAAAGAACCCACCTATCAACGCAGGAGACACAAGAGATGTAGATTCGTAGATTCGATCCCTGGGTCAGGAAGATCTCCTGGAGAAGGAAATGGCAACCCACTCCAATATTCTTGCCTGTAGAGTCCCATGGACAGGGGAGCCTGGTGGGCTACAGTCCACGGCATCACCAAAGAGTTGGACACGACAGAAGTGACTTAAGCATGTTTAGCATGGCTCCCAGCACCAGCTCCTTCTCCCTTCCAGGTGGGCAGCTACTCAGTCTGGCCTCTGAAAACATGGCCCTGACGGGGACCTCACAAGGGCAGGCCTTTGGACAAATTGCCAGCCCTGGGGCAGTGACCCAGGGCGTGCCCAGCATTGATGATCACCCACCCTGGGGGACTTCTGCTTCTCACTAGTCCCCAGGGAAATGCTGCTATTCCACAAGGAAGGCTCATGAGCGCTGCAGCTGCAAGGGACCTGAGGAAGGCAGGCTGCGCGGTGGGTCCTCTGCAAATACCAGCTAAAGCGGGCGACGCTGGGCAACTGAGGCCAGGCCCGGCTCTGGCAGCATTTTGGGAAGGGAGCCCACACCCTCCTCCAAGTTCCTGCTTTCAGCTCCAACCTGGAGCCAAGAGCAATAAAGACAATGATGTGACCAATGATAACAATTTTTTTAAACTAACCCAATATTGGCTTTGCCTTATATACTTTTCAAAGCATGTGTACATTTCCATTGCCTCCGCTGACCACCGCCCCCCTCAACACTCCGGAGTGATGGTCAGATGTTATTATTCAATACTTTTATGATTAATCACTCTTCCTGTGCCCCTTGAAGAACCAGAGACAGGTTTAGCATCCTGATCTAGCCCAGTGCTTCTAAAACGTTAATGTGGCCATGAATATCCTGGTGTGTGTTGGGGGGCTGGGGGGCATTTTGTTAAAAATACAGGTCCTGATTCAGAAGATCTGGGGTAGGGCCTGAGATTCTGCATTTCTAACAAGCCCAGGGTGACACGGATGCTACTGGTCCTCAGACCCCACATTAAACAGCAAAGCTTAGGTCACCTGGCAAGTTTAGAGTAGACCTGGGATGCTAGTTCAGTTGGTAAAGAGTCCACCTGCAATGCAGGAGACCCAGGTTCAGTTCTTGAGTTGGGAAGATCCCCTGGAGAAGGGAAAGGCTACCCACTCCAGTATCCTGGCTTGGAGAATTCCATGAACTGTGGTCCATGGGGATCACAAAGAGTCAGACATAACTGAGCAAATTTCACTTTCACTTTGGGATGCTAACCCAGGCATCTTACCCTCCCCAAGATCCTGCCTGGGGGAACAAGGCTCACTCACCTCACTCTTCACAGGCTGGGGCCTCTTGCCCAGTTTCACCTCCAGGAAGTGCAAAGGGGCGATCATGGCCCCGATGTTGCGGATGTCGGCGTATTTCAGCTCCTCTGCAGTCAGAGCCGAGCTGGGGAGTCCGGTCAGGGGGCCAAGCCCTGGCAGAGAGCCCGCAGTCATGGAAGGGTCTGGGATCTGCCCAGGCATCATAGCAGGAGGAGTGGCAGTCCAGCCTGGAGTGGACAGAAGAGCAGGACAGGCACGGTCAGCCGGGTGAGAGCTTCCATGGGGGGCTTAAGTCCCAAGTCTTGCTGGGACCCCACCCTTTCTTTCATCAGTGTCCCCCTAAACCCCTTCTCCACCCCAAGTTGCTCTTCCTGCCCTTACATCCATTCTGTTATTGAGAGAAACTTGATCAGTCAATTCACACCAAGGTTATCACTGGCACCTAGGCAATGCTTAACCCAATCACAGGCCACGTGGATTCAGTATTTGCTCTGAGCTAAGCACTGCGGTCATCCTTCCACCAGCCCCAAAAGACTAGATCAGAGCCCAGGACATGGAGGAAGAAGGAAAGCTTAGAAAGAGAACTCACTCCAGACTGAACACTTTAAAACTGGTAGAGCTGGATTTAGACTGCAGCTCGCTGCCTCCAAAGGGAATGGATCAGAATGGAGGCACATCGAGCACCTTTGCACATGTTTAAGAGGGAGCTATTTTGAGGCTGGCATGGTGCCTCCCCTCCAATCACACATCCCATTCTGCCTACTTGTTAAGACACTCTGAATACAAGATGAAGCAAATTGAAGTTAACAGTGTGTGTGTGTGTGAGTTCTTGCACCTGGCATCTATGAGGAAGCGACTGAGGCAAAGGAGATGGAATTAATTAGCATGCGCTTTCCCCGTGGAGCCCAGGACAAGAAAAGTCCTCCATGGGCTCTTCACTCTCAAAGCAAGCACATATTCTAGCTCCTCCAGACTCAGAAGGTGTGCAAAGGAAGACAGATTCAGGCATGAAAGAAAGACATAAATTAGACAGGTCAGCACCCAGGGAATTCTTATTTCTTCCTTCCTTTCACTGGGGGAAGCTCATGGATAAGAAACGATCACTTCGCTGCACAGATGGCAGCGAAGAAACCTTGTCTGCCAGTAACGCCAGACTTTCCGGTCACTTACGGGGCTCCTATCCATCCATTCAACCATCCACCCATCCATCCAATTGTCAACTACCTACTATGAGCTGAGAGGCACTGAGAATAGTATGGAGATCAGTTGTACACATTCCTGGCTTCTAGGCAGCCTGATAAGTGGTATTTTAGTACAAAAATGCTTCTGGATTCTAGTCCTATAAAGAAAATCATTTCTCTGCGCCCCACCCCCCCACCTCTTCATGCATCTCTGCACAAGGCTATCAAATCAACACTTCATCTGTCTTGGAAATCCTGGGGGAGAAACTCTGGCCCATCTCTCTACCACAGAGAGGGGTGTATTTAGCGAGACAGGGAAGACGGGATGTCCATCAGACCTCACGCCTCTGCTGGGCAGTTACTCCTGTGGCCACGCTGTCTGGGTCTCAGGCTCTCATGTCTAGATTTCAAGGAGAGCAGCATATTAGCGAGGCCATTTGGGTCATGAGCCTAAGTCACCTTCTCCATTTCCATTTCACTTCTAAAGGTGAAATTTGGTTCCCTATCTAACCCTGTGTTTCTTTCTCAATTGGTTCTGTGCTTTGGGGGGAAAAACATGTTGGTGATTTGCACCCTGAGGCCACCAACACTTCCTCTGGACATCAACTTTCTTGAAAGAAAGGCACTTGTGAGCAGACAGCGGACCTGCCATTTCATCCTCAGCACCAGCCGCATCTGCCATGAAGCCTTCTGCACACAGCGCCCCACCTCGCACCCCAGTTTACACTCGGGCCCCAGGCTCTTTCCTCTGTGCTCTACCTGCTCTGCCTCCCACACTTGGCCTCTCAGCAGCCCCTGTTCCCCACCCCACATCCTTTCTCCCCTTCCTCAGCACCCAGTGTCCCCTGGGCCATTCTCAGAAAAGGATCTCAGGCTCATTCACATCAAGTTATAGTCTTAGAGCTGGAGGAGGCCCTGTGCTCATCTAAACCACATCCTCATTTTGTACAGGAGAAAACAAGCTCAGAGGTTCAATGACTTGCCCACCGTCACACGGCTATAGAGGGACAGAGCTGGACTCCTGGGCCCTGGGTTTTAGAACCAAAGCTTTTTCACCCCACACTTTTTATTTCCCCTCCGGTGGTCCAAGAAATGTTAGTGCAGAAGGAATGACCTTCTAATGGTGGATTTTCAGACATCAGTCCACAGTGGAGGATCATTCTCTTGCATAGAGGACCCTCTACTCTGCTTTCCATGGAGATCCAGGTTCAAGAAGTTCCCCGAAGAACTACATGACAGGCTAGGCAGAAGTCCAGACATAGAAGAAACAGTCCCTGGGACCTCTTATATGTGGTTGGTCAATGTGCTATGACCCTCCCTAGGCCTGAGCTGGACTGGAATCCAGGTTTGGTGATAAAGTCACTTCCTCCACCCACTGGGGCTTCCCTGGTAGCTCAGATGATAAAGAATCTAGCTGCAATGTGCGAGACCCAGGTTCCATCCCTGGGTCAGGAAGATCCCCTGGAGAAGGGAATGGCAGCCCACTTCAGAAATCTTGTCTGGAGAACCCCGTGGACAGAGGACCCTGGCAAGCTACAGTCCATAGGGTCACAAAGAGTCAGACATGACTGAGCAACTAACACTTTCACTTTCCACCCTCTGGAGCCAGGCCTGCAGTGCAGAGGGGGCAACAGGCTGCCAGGCCAGAGGCTGCTCCAGGGCACAGTGGGTGAGTCACATGTCTTCTGGGGACTCCTGCAGGGAATAAGAAAGGGCCAGTATAAGGACTCACTCCTGTCTGGGTAAACCATACCTAGGATCTTCCCGACCCAGGGATTGAACCCACGGCTCTGACGTCTCCTGCACTGGCAGGCCGATTCTTTATCACTAGCAACGCCCGGAAAGCCCAATTTCAGGCTACCTGAGCCAAACTGACAAAGGAAACTCATACCTTCTTCTCAGAAAGGAAAAAAAAACCCTACAGCGGCCCACCCCCACCCCCAGCACCCCTTCTAGACCTGAACTGATGCTATAAAGAGTCAGCAATCCCAGGAAGGATGTTTACCTGAGCAGGTCACAGTGGACAGGAGCTGGGAAACTTGACAATGTTCTACACCTGGTGCTTCAGCTGAACACCAACCCCTAACAGGGGAGGGAGGCACCACGCCTCAGGTGTGGAGCAAAGCAAAATAGAGTGCAAGGTCCTCTCCGTGGCCCAAAGCCCCAGAACCTCCCTGGAGCGTAAGGACCCATGCACGTGGCAAAATGTGCCATGTGGCCACTTAGCCAGTGGAAGGTGAGCCACAGGCATGCCTGTTGTTGCCCCATGGGACCCCATGCCTGCATCATTTATGGCACAGAAAGGATAATCCACAAAAACTTGACTGAACGAATGAACGAGGGATACGTTCATGGGGGAGCCAAATTCAGTGAGTCGGGTGAGGATCTGTCTCTGGAGGTTTAGACGCTTGTCATCCACCTCCAGACCATGCGCTCCCACAGTAGCCCCCAAGAAAAATCCGCCAGAGGCTTCTGGATGTTTCCTCGCCTAAGCCATCTCAGGAGATGGAAGCCAGACGCCTCTGTGTTCCGGGAACGATAGGCTCAGCTTGCAGCTTCTGTTTATTTTCATACAGATGGTATAAATGAGAAACTAACAAATGATCCCAAAGTATAATGAATTCTCTGCTACCGTGAGAACCCCACCCTTGCCAGAGGGAGCACCCCCTGGGAGCAGCAGCCCCATGAATTCTTCCCATTCCTGCTCCCCTGTAAACACACCCCAAGGACAAGCCTCACTTGGGGGATTAGGCACCAGGCTTTCCTTTGCAAAAGTGGAAAAAAAAAAAATCTCCCTCTCCTGCCCTTCCCCTCAAGGGTGCCCCTAAATGCTCAGATACAAACCACAAAGTCCTTAACACATGCCATTCCAAGAAGACAACCACAACAGCTGACATCCACCAGCAAGAAGTCATCCTACATGGCTCCAGGGGTGGGATGGGGGGAGCGCAGAGATGGAGGAGCTGGAGCAGCTGCCTCTCATAATTGGATCCCCATTAACTGGAAAGAGCTAGCTGACAAGCCCTGGCTGAAAGGCAACTTGGGCGATTTGAAAACTTGCAGTGATTTAGGGATCGACTAGAAGGTGTGTGTGGGAGGGGGAGAGGGGTGGCAGGGAACCCACAACAGTCAGGAAGAATTGACCCACTTCAAGGAAGACAGACGGAAGATGACAAGAGGTGAAATCATCTCCCAGACTGGTTGTTCCATAAACAATTTAGTGGGAAAAGGAGAACTAAACAGCAGAAGATTTAAGGGAAGAACTGAGTGTTGCCCTTTGGGCCCAGGGGTCCATATGGAACATAAAGATCCTCCATGCCTTCCATGACATGGAGGACATCCTCCATGTCTCATTAGTAACTGGGTTGCATAAAAAAAGAGCAAACTCTATATGCTGGCAGAAGACCCATATTGGCAAATAGCTCTTGTGCCTCAAAAGACAGGCCTAGAATCAAAAAGACTTTGGCAATTTGGGACACTGACCAGGAACGACCTGGAAACTAGCCAATGGAGAAAAACTGGGTACTGCGTAGATCCAAGATGAGACAGACAAGCAAGGCATAAATGAGACAGAAAACATTCTGGAGGTCACAGTGGATCCTACGCTGTTGTTGAGCCTAAGATTTGGGATGGTCTGATGCAGCTCCTTAAAAGCCAGCTTGAAAGAAACAGGGACCAGGTAGATCCAAGGGGAAAAGAACCTAAAGAAAAGATCTGATATGTCTCTATCCTGACTTCCTCAGGGACTTGTAGGCACATGGTCTGGGGGCACTGCCTTATACAAGTAGAAGAAAAACCACAAAACACGTCAAGTTCCAAAAATGGGCCCTAATGGGAGACATTAAGATGAAGAGTCATTCCAGCCAAAAGAAGGAAGTGTAGAGATAAGTTTTTCCCTCTTATTTTCTTCCCTCGTTTACTGTATGTAAACCTGTAAGATATTATTATGTTTTTTTTAATGGGAGTATCTATAAACAACAGTCCCAACTTCTGAAAGGCTAGTCTTATTAGAAAGTGCCCAATAATGGGCATCTCGATCTAAAATGGCAAAGACAGATTTTTTTTTTCCCCAAAAAGACAGGTTAAGAAAAGGTTAGGATCTGCCTCATGAACTTTCTGCCCATAAAAACAAAAGTTTAAGGACGGCTCTAAAATCCCTGGGGGTTAGCTCCCTTCTAAGCAAATAGCTGGCCTGGGCAGGCATCGGGAGCCAGAAATAGGGGTGCAAATGAGTACCAGTGGCCCAAGGCTTGGTGCAGAAAGTGGAGGTGAGTGAGAGCAGGTCAAGGAGCAATGGAGTTCATAGGGTCAGACCCCAGGAGCACTAGTGGGGTTGGAAGTTAAGAGCAAGCAGCTGGTAATTGAAATCAACAAGAGCGACTTGGAAGTCTTGGGAGCTGGAGCCTCAGAAGATTCCCAGGAAGAAGCTGTGGAGGGCAGAAGTCCATGGCAGCAAGTAGAGGGCAGAGAGGCCAGAAAGTTGCCAGGCCAGATATCACAGAGCACAGCACTAACAATCATGAATCTTGGAGAATCAAACACCAAATCTGTCCCTGGAGCTAAGGAGTTATCTGGGATGACCTCTCTCCTGGAATCTGAAATGATGCAGGCCAATCAGCTTCCAAAAGACAAGGAGATTCAGGAGGCAAGGAGGAAAAGGTGGAGAAAGCTCCGAGATGGAGCACAAGAGCAAGCAGCAGAAGACCATCTCCGACGGCTGGCTTAGCTCTGCAGGCAGGAGAGTGAGGCAGGTTAAAAGTGGAAACTCCAAAGCCAGATCATCTGAGTATGAACCCTAGCTCTGCTCCTACTAGCTGTGTGACCTTGGGCAAGTTCCCTAACCTCTCTGTGCCTCCCTTTCCTCTGCTGCACAGTGGGACTAGTCACCTAAGGCTGAGAAGAAGATTTAATTAGTTAATGCTTGGAAAGCACCTGGAACAGCACCTGTGAGCATGACGTCAGTGTGGCTCTGAGCGCCTTCCTTCCTGGAGCAACACCAGTGCTGGGCGAGCCCTCGAGGCTCCTTCTGCTCTGTTCCCAGTTCCCATCGAACACCAATCTCCCTATCCTACGGCCAAGAAGAGGATCCACGCCATCACCCCCAGCCCGGCCCAGAGGGTTCTCTGCTCTTCTCCTTCCCAACTCGAAACCTCAAGAGGGCAGGACCATCCTGCATCCAGGCAGTTACTGCAGAAGAGAAACAACAGGTGGCAGATCGGGGCTGGGTAGAAAAGTGTGGAAATGAGAATGAGACCCAGCACCTGCCCTTTGCCTCGGTTTCTCCTAAGTGCTTCTCCATCTCACCAGCCAGGACAACAACTACATAGATCACTGGCAACAGGGTGCTCCCATGGCTGGGTTTCCATGCCCACCTCCAGAAGAAGAGGGCCAGTATTGGCTGTCTTTCAACTCACTGTACCCCTGCATTGCTTAGAAGGGGTCACTCCTCAGATCTTTATGAAAAAAAAATGAGGGGTGGTAGGTGTCAGAAGAAGCCCCTGACATAGTGTGAGCCCTGCATAGCCAACCCAGCCATGAAAGAAACTAGAATGTCTCCCCAAGAAAGGTTCTTCCCCAGAGACCAGGGAAATGCTTTAGACAAGCCCTGCCTATAAGCACGGGCTTTCTCTCCTGCCTAATGTAGGTGCTCAGTAAATACACAGTAAGTCGTTTCTGCCTGGATCCTTATTCTGAGCAGTGAGAAGCAGCTGAGAAGGAACTGTCTCTGGGCCTCCTAGACTCTCTTCCCTGCTCACCCTGTCCTGTTCCTGGCGCCAGGAGTTCATATTGACGCACAGCACAGACACACACACAGCCTGTGACCGATCCTTTGGCCCTTTTTTAAAAAATTATGCCATCGGCCAGTTAAAGCTTTAGAAATTGAGCTCCACAGATGGAATCCCATGGGTAGGAGCAAGAAAACAGACTAAAAAAAAGAGAGGAAAAAAACCCAGAATGGTGGGCTCTGGCCGGGCCTCCCACAGCCAGCCACGAGTGTAAAGAAACACAGGCCGAAAATTCCAACCCTGGGTTGCTAAGGCATTTGTCTCTGCTGAGTTTTGAGAGGCCAAACCACACACATGCACAAGAGCGAGCGCGCACATACACACACACACACACACACACGTATGTGTGCGCGCACACACACAGGCATACAGAGCTTGGCAGCCTGTAAGTTCCAGAGCTGGTAATACAAGCCACGGAACCTACTGCCAAGACAAGCAACAGAACGAGCCAGGCCCAGTTTCATTGGCCACCATACGCTGCATATGGCCCGGGACGCAGCCAAAACAGTGTTCTCACCCTCCTCAAAGGCATAGGAGACCCTCTGTTTTCAAACACACCTCCACAGAGCCTTAATTAAAGGAAAATGGAAAAATAATGTGCCCGCTGCTTTCCCCCTGCCTATATAGGTATGCACACACACATACCTATACCACTCTAGTTTTCTCTTCCTATTTCAGTTTCCAACATAATTCATTCACATGGAAAAAAAGCAAACTGCATCCTGCAGCAGAAAAGCAGAAAAGAATGTAGCTTGCCCTCAGCCCTGGCTCTGACTCCTGAAGTTGAGCTGGGCCTGAATGAATACAGAGCAGGCCAACCTAGAGTCTGCACTGGCCCCTTCTTTCCAGAGCAGAACTGGAAACAGAGACACTTGTGTCAGAGACAGCCCCACTGCAACACCAACAACCCCACAACAAACAAGGCCTGGAGAGCCTAGCCCATCTCAGGGTTCTGCCAAGGGTCTGGCAGGTTGGAAAAGATGCCTACACATCCTGCAAACAGGTGGGAGAGGCAACGACAGATGCTGGTGGCTGCAAAAGCTAGGCAGCAAGTGAATGGAGAGATTCTTGTCCAAGTTCTTCCTTGGGGGACACTGTCACCAGTTATCAACATATCTCCTTGGAGGTGGCTGCAACCAACCCAGGAGAAAAGTCAGAAGCCTCTACATCCATGCCTTCTGAGTGAAAGTGAAAGTGTTAGTTGCTCCATCGTGTCGGACTCTTTGCAACCCCATGGACTGTACCCGCCAGGCTCCTCTGTCCATGGAGTTCTCCAGGCAAGAATACTGGAGTGGGTAGCCATTCCCTTCTCCAGGGGGTCTTCCCAACCCAGGGATCAAACCTGGGTCTCCTGCATTGCAGGCAGGTTCTTTACCATCTCAACCAATCCATGCTTTCTAGCTGCCCTTCAAATCTCACAGCACCCAGCTCTTCAAGAAGATTCTGGGGCTACCTACAGCTCTGAACCAAAGCCAGAGTAGAAGGGGAACAGAAGAGTCTTTGAGAAATCAGTTCTCCGTGTTTTAAACAAGGAGAAATCTTAACCAGCCCGAGGCACGAGAACAGATCATGCTTCTCTTCCCTGGTCGTCAGGTTTATATAAAATCAGAGCCATGCTCACACCTGATACCTGGCTAAACTCTCCCCTAGAAACCTGTGAAGGAAGATAAGGCGTTCATTCAAACTGCAGCCAGATTGGCAGGGAAGATGAAAGCAATGGGAGGTGTTTTTAAAAACCCTGGGGGAAGGCAGATGACATGTGAACACAGTTTTCTGCAAGGTCTTAAAGGATAAGCGGGCTCCCAAGCATAGTTCCAAGCTCCAGTCTCTCATGTTCCCCAAACCAAGACCCTGAGGACAGTCTACCGAGATTTAAACCTGGGAACACACACGGGTCTGCAAACTCCCTGTCCCACGCCCGACCCCACCACTGACCCAGGCAAAACTTGCGAGTGCAACCCCGGGATCAGGGGTCCAGGCCGTGTTAAGTCCTAACCTTTCAGGCTCTTTTGAGGGGCGAGGCAGGAGAGAGCCGTCTAAACTGGGCTGGGCCGGAGAGGAGGGGCTGGTTACCTAGCGCAGCGGGCTTGACTCCTTATGTAACCTGGCTTGGCAGTTGGGGGAGCCCAAAGGGGACCCAGCAGCCCCTAGACACCCCCCCCACGCCCCCCTCCGAGAGGGGGAATCCCCGAGCAATGGCCCTGAGGGAAACCCTCTTCATTGTATGAAGAGCCCAGCCCTTGTCAGCGCCCTCTTCCAGGTCCTCAGGGAGCCGCGCTTCCTCCCTGCGAAGGGGAGGGGCGGGCACGACTTGCCAGCAGGTCCCTGTCATCCCTCCACCACCGGCACCCTTGCACCTCCCAGGCCTTCAACCCTCCATTTCCACCCCAGGGCCGTCTTCTCCCCACTCACCCGCCTTCCCCGCCGCGCGAGAGCACCTCCCTGCAAAACGGACGGGGGAGGAGCGCGCGGGAGGGAGGCAGAGAGAGCGCCTCGGCCGTCCCGGGAGCGGACGGAGCCTCCCGTCCCAGGGCGGGAACCAAAGAGAAAGCCACCCGCTCGCGGGCGCTTAGCGGGAGCGGGTCCGGGCTGCAGAGCGCCCCCTCGCCGGGGCCGCGCGGGCTCCCAAGGCTGCAGGAGCCTCCCCGCGGGGCTCGGGTTCCGGGGGCTCCGGCACGCTCCGCCCGCACTGGGGGTGTGGGGTGTGCGGCCGTCCCAGGTGCCCGCGCCCGGCGCGCCCCACCCCGCCCTCCCGCCCGGCGCCCGCCGGCGCGCGCGCGCCCTCGCACCCACCGTGCAGAAGCCGCGGGCGGAGGCGGCGCCCCCGGGGCCAGGGCCCTGCTGCAGGCGCCGTGCCCGCTCAGCGCCTCTGCCTCCCGGCCGCCGAGCTCCGCCCGGTGCCCAGGCCCGTCCCGGCCCGGGAGCCGCCGCGGCGCCAGCCCAGCCGCCGCCGCCGCCGCCGCTGCAGCGCCCCCCCTCCGTCGCGGCCGCCGAGCGTCCCTCCCGCAGGCTGTGGCGGGCGGCGGGACGGGTTGCATCAGCCCCGGCTATATAGCGGCCCCTGGGCGGCGGGGAGGGGTCGGGAATGCGGAACCGGCCGGGCTGCCAGCTCCAGACGTCAGAGGGGGACGGAGAGGAAGGGAAGGAGGGGACAGGGGAGGACCGGGGGCGGGGGGGCGGTGTGCATCGGGCGCTTCACACCCACTGACCTTCACCTCCCCCGCCGCCTCTCGCGCCCTCCTCCCGCAGCTCTTCACGCTCATCTCCCCCTGCGGGGGCGGCCCCGGCCCCGCAGCGCCTGCCCCGGCTCCATCGCGGTCCACGCCCCCCCCCTCCCCCCAGGCTCTCCAAGCCCGCGCGGTGCAGGAGCGCGCGCGAGGAAGCAGGACGCGGCCGGGCGATTATGTAAGAGCATCCCCCGCGCACCGCCGCCCGGCTTCCACCGCGAGACACGAGCTCTGGCCCGGAGAGCCGAGGAGGCTGCGGCGGGACAAGTCCAGAGCCCCTTGGAGAGCAGACGTAGCCTGTGTTGAACCATCTTCCTCAATCCTTAGCTCTTTTTTTTTTTTTTTCCCAAACCGAGAGAGAGAGAGAGAGAGAGAGAGAGATTTCAACACATTTTCATCCTTGGACACTTCAGCACTGAGTGAGGAAATATCTCGCAAGCCTGCTTCATTTTCTATAGAAGGATGGGCAGAGGACCAAGGCGTTTGTTGGGTGCTTCTCCCCCCGACCCACTAGCCCACTTGGCCACTTCAGCTGTCCTTAAGCCCCAGGGTGGTGGTTCAGTGCTAGAGACCTGCCTTCCTTGGGCAGCAACCTGAGCCCCTTTCCCTGTCCCAGTGGCTCACACAGTTTGCCCCCTAGTCTTTTCCGCCCAGGGACACTCCTGTGAGCAGCCCAGCCCTCAGCCCACCCCAAATGGCCTTCTTCCCCATGACAACTTCCATTGCCAACTAGACTCCTACCTGCATCCTCCTAGAGTGGCAGATGGTTAAGGGTGACTCCAGAGGAAATGTGTCCTCTCCGGTGCCTTCAGTGTATAAAGGCACAGAGACTCTGAGCCCTCAAGCACACATGTGGCGCCCAAGCCCTTGGCATTGTGGTTTCTGTCCCCTTCCTCCAGACCCCTGGGTGCTCACTCAACCCTCTGCCTTTCTGCCTCAGCCAGTGAGGAGTGACAGTGTTTATATTCGGCGACCTTCAGCCTCTTTCTCAGGGTGATGTCAGATCATCACCCGCAGAAGAAAGGAAGTGAAAGAAAAAGTTCATGCCTTCTTGGAGTGCAGATGCTCAGAGCGAAAGAAACAACAAGCCTTGAGACAGATGGGAGCAAGCGAGCAGAGCCCAGCGAGCAGGTCTCTTCAACAGGAGGACAGTGAGGTCCTATTCTCCTTATGGCCCAGGTGCAGGAAAGTATTTCTGGATCAGAGGACTGGTGTTATGGCAGGAAAGACAGAGCAAATCCCCATGACACTGACCATTTTCACCTTCACTGACAACTCTCTCCCTCAAAGCATTGAAGTTAGCAAGTAAAAAGAAAGTAAGGCCCTGAAAGAAGATACAACGGAAAATGAGTGGTAATATGATAGTCTTGTGAAAGAACATGACTCTCAGCTACAGAAAGGTCGACTACACCTTTTCTATAGCATAAAGATCAAAGCTGGGTACTGTGAAACCAGCTTACGTTGTTTCCCCGAGACTGAAGTCTGGACAGTTATATGGAAGAAAACACTGAACAGGGAGAATGTTACTCTATGCGTCTTCATCTGAGACTTTGGAAAAACAAACTGATCTATGGGTTGTTCAGTCGCTCAGTCGTGTCCGACTCTCTGCAGCCCCATGGACTGTAGCATGCCAGGCTTCCCTGTCCTTCCCTATCTCCCGGAGTTTGCTCAAACTCATGTCCATTCAGTCGATGATGCTGATCTATGTGTGGGACTAATAATTAGTTTGTGTAGTTAGAGCAGTCCTCTCCACTGTTGACTGGGCCACTGGCAGGCCAATTGGGCTTTTGCTTCGTCCACAAATAAAATACACTACAGGGGTGGCACCAAGCAGTAACTTGGAGGTCTTTAGCTCCTTCCATCTCCCTATAATATCCATTAGGTCTCCTCCATTATTTGATATGGATGCTTTTAAATTTTAAGACTTCTGTCAGTAATGCCTAATGGGAGCCGCGTTAGGCATTACTGACAGACCTCCAGCCACATGATCCTCTACTAGGCTCTTCTACATAGTCATTGCCTCTGGAAGTCTCTGGAGGGAGAGACGATAAATTGGCCTATTTATGTTCACGTTGGTCTGCTTCTCCTTGCCTTGCTATTGGAACTGATCTACCACTGGCTCTTGGGGATGGACAAGTGACCCAGCCTAAAGCAATTTAAATTTAGGATTCCTATTCCTTGCAGCTAAAAAAGTCCTGGTTAATATATCCAGCCCTGGTCAGTGCGTTGCCTCAGAGCCTGCCGTGGGTCCCAAGTGAGCCTGATGAGACTAGCAATTTTGTGGACCTGCTGGGAAGAGAAGCTACCAAAAGTTGGGCCTGAATCTGCCAGAAGCTACCATGTAAGAGAGTCTACTGAGAGCGAAGCTAATGCAAATTCAAAAAATTTAAATTCAAAAATCTCCATTTCTGTGCTTTTGAAAAAAATCAAAGGTAACATATAATAATCAGTTTAAGAAATATACTTGGGCTTCCTTGGTGGCTCAGCGGTAAAGAATCCACCTGCCAATGCAGGAGACACGGGTTCAATCCCTGGTCGGGGAAGATGCCACATGCTGTGGAGCAACTGAGCCCGTGCACACACTACTGAGCCTGTGCTCCAAAGCACGGGAATCACTCCTGAGCCCACAGGCTGCAGCTACGGCATCCTGCATGTCCTGGAGCCCGAGATCCACAGCAAGAGAAGTCACTGCAATGGGAAGCCTACGCACCACGACAAAGAATAGCCCCACTCACCACAACTGGAGAAAAGTTGCGCAGCAACAAAGACCCAACACAGCCAACAATAAATAAATAAAACTTTATATGTACATAAAAAGGAACAGACTCACAGACTTAGAGAACAAACGTGGTTGGGGGGGCATAGCGGGGAGAGACAGAGAACTTGGAATTGATGTGTATGCATTGCTATATTTTAAATGAATAATCAGAGGGACCTACTATATATCACAAGGAACTCTGCTCAACATTATGTAACAACCTAAATGGGAAAAGAATTTGAAAAAGAATAGATACATGTATAACTGAACCACTTTGCTGTATACCTGCAATTAACACAGCATTATTAATCAACTGTACTCCAACAGAAAATAAAAAGTTATTTCCTGGAAAAAAAAATCCAAAAACAGAAATATAGGTTAGGACAGGTTATGCTGCAGTAGTAAACATCCTCCAAAACTCAGTGGCTTAACATGAGAAGAGATGATTCTTACTGCACAAGACCGCTGTGGATTGAGGTGACAATCAGGGCAGCTGTCCTGCAGGTGATGGCTCAGTATGGCACCTCCATATCAGCAAACGTGTCCCTGGTCAAGATGGCATGGAAAGAGAGAGAAGTGGAGAGGGCCGTGCAGCAGCAGTTAAATATTTCCTTCCAGAGTAACATACCTCACTTTAGTTTACATCTCTTTGGCCAAAACAAGACACATGGCCATTCTTAATTGCAAAAAGGTGGAGAAATTCAGTCCTCCTATGTACCAGGAGAAGAAGAGAACAATGTCCTAGTGAACGGTTAATATATATCCCATCATAAACTGTCTAATGCCAACAGTGGGCTGCAGCCTACTTGAAGCTGGCCCCTTGGGTGGGACTTAAACACCCCAGTTTGCCACAGCTTCTACTCAGCCTGCTGGGGAATTTACATGGCTTGCCTGGCCTCTGAAAGCATTTGATTTTGCAGCTCCTGGTATAAATAAAACCAATCTCAATATCAGTCTTTCAGTGGCCCTAGTGATCCATGGGCTTATCACAAATTTTTCAAAAACAAGGTTTTAAAAAATTAGCTAAACTTAAAAAATGCCACAAAGAGTTCTTAGGTTAAGGGCAGGATGGTATCATAAAATCAAACAAGAAGTTGAGACTGGCTGTTATATAGTCTACAAAATACAGAGACCTGTTTATGATAGTTTCTTCCTCCTCCTTTCCCCTGGCTCAATGAAATATCTACAGGAGAGACCAGGAGAAGTGAGCCTTCCACTCTCTTCCTTAGGATAGGAGGAGAAGTCTACATGGTAGTGATTTGGGGTAGGGTGTGCCTGGCTTAAAATTTTTAAAATTTCCCATATATATGTATGTATATATATTCATGGCTGAAGTATTTAAGAAGAAAATTTGAGTTGCCACTCAACCATCTGAGACCGAATACAGAACTACACTGAGCTGCCTTATTACAGTTCAGAGTTCAGTTGGTCATTTAAATAATTTAGACACCTTTGTTTGAATGTTTGCTGTGAGGCATACACCATATGCCACTCTATTTGAGGGGGCAAAGCAAAAAGAAGATATCATCCTTGCCCATAAAAATGACACAATAGAGGACCAGGAAGATGGATGATATTCATTAAAATGGGGAAATGAGGACTTAAGTGATCTAGGGAGGAGCTGATGCATTCTGCTCCCAGAATATTCTGTTTCGGCATATGTCTTGAAAACACCTGGGAGAAGATGAAAGGCCCATGTGGGGATGTTTTTGTGTAAGTCATGCATATATAGGTGCTCCCTGAAGTTGACACCAGGACTGTAGGTAGAATCACCAAACTCCTTTAAAGATGATCTTTAGAAATACTGAATTTCAGATAGTAGGTGATTCACAAATTTTGAGTTAATGAATGAGTAAACAGAAGCTGGCCTAGGACTCAGTCTTAGGAGATGATGATAATTAACAAACTGGGGCTATAAGAGGAGGCAAAGAAGTTAGCAAAGAGTACCCCCAGAAGCACAGAACCTCAAGTTTCTGCAGATCTCATCTCCCTTGACACAGGAGTGGGTTCCCCACTGCCATGGAAGCCAAAATGGGTTGTCAGTATGGTCACATGTAACATAGAGAAGATCTGAGATGAGTCCTCTGTACTTGTTCAGATCTGGAAAATACGTTATAAATATAGGGATATAGACTCTAGAGGCCTCAAGTCATTTTTAAAAGAAGGAGTTTAATCTGAAAGCGTTGACATTATGCTATGAAAATGTTTCCACTTAACACCCAAGGAATTCTGCTTCTAGAGAAATGGAGGACCCTTCTTCACGTTTTCCTTCCTTCTTAACCCCTGTCCCTTCATACCTACAAAGTGTTACTATGGATTGGTCAAATTCCTCCATAAAATCTTTGGACCTCAGTTTCCCTGTCTGCTAAATGGGGACAATAATAGTGCCTACTTTAGAAGGTTGATGTGAGGATTCAATGTGATACTTATTATTAATACCTTCCACACGCGGAGTTCAGTAAGTTTGCCTGTATTCGTCATTATCATCTTTACCACCATCCTCATTACGTTTTAGCCAACCCAAGCCCTGTTGCTAAGTAACCTTCTTAGATTTGTCAAACCCAGAGAGATTTCTCCCTCTTTCAACCTTGAGTAGCATATCCCCACCCATCTATCAGTAATCATATGCTATTTTAAATTGTTCTCTCTTTTAAAATTTTTTTGTTTATTTGGCTGCACTGGGCCTTAGTTGAATCATATCAGATCTTTCGTTGAGACACACAGACTCTCTGGTTGTGGCTTCCAGGCTCGGTACTTGCAGGCTTAGTTGCCCTGCAGCACGTGGGATCCTAGTTCCCTGACCAGGAATCGAACCCACATCCCCTGTGTTGCAAGGTGGATTCTTAATCACTGGGCCACCAGGGAAGTCCCTAAAAGTGTTCTGTTTATTTCATATTCACAGTGTCATTCCAGTGTGCTTGAGGTTACCAGAGATGCAGGGATATCTTACATTTCTAAAACTCTTATAGCACTTGTCATATACTGACTTTGAGGTTTGCATTTAACAGCCACTTAAATAAGTGGTGGGCAAGAGTCAGAATATAATTTCTTTTGTATCCCCAATAATGTCGAAAGCACTCTGGGCTCCCAGCACTTAAGGAATATTCATCAAACAGATGCTGAGCCAAATGTAAAAGATCAGTTACTCCTCATACAGCACACACTTGTAGAATATTTAAGTGAGGAAGGGGCTGTATTTTATAGATGAGGAAATTGAGGCCCACGCTGATGACATAGATCCAGCTGAACAAAAGTTATGATGGGAATAATTCTCAGGACTCTTTTTATGCTCTGTGTTTTAAAACAACCACCAATAAAAAAGTTATTTCAGCAAATGTTTATCAAAGGGGAAAAAAAAAACGTCCCCGAGGTTTTCTGCGGGAGGTGGCGTTTCCTCTTACACTCAACAATTTTGGTGGTGTGGCAGACCGAGGTGTGGGAAGGAGCCAAGGGGAGGGGGGCCCTATGACTGGGCTGTTGTGTGAGCCCCAGTGTTGGGGGAGGGATGGGATTTTTCACTTCTAGGAAAGCTCTTCCAGCTCTAGGCAATCCAGGCCAGGTTTTGCCACCTACTTTCCTAAGCACGCCACCCTGAGTTGGCCCAAGGGTGCCTTCCAGAGAGCTCCATACCTGTCCCCAGGCCAAGCTCACAGAAATTCAACCCAGGAACCAGAAGAGTTCCCCACACTTGGAACCTGGGAGGCGCGGTGCTGTCCCTGGGCAAGGAGGAGAAAACATTTACAGTCATTAAATAGAACTCACTGCTGTTAGGACACATCTGGGCTGGCCGCAAGATGAGGCTCTGAGGGGGGCCGCTCGCCCTGCAGCCGGAGGAGTCCTCCGGACAAGGAGCCTTTGGTAGCCCCGGCCAGCCTCACAGGCTCCCTTTCAGGTTTTATGCCCACATTTCCCTACCCTCGCCTCCCGCCAGTGTTTCTCTATCTCTTAAATATACCTCCCTAATCCTCCCCTTCCTCCTTTTTAAAGCCTGCCTTTCCTTTCAAATACTTCCTCAAATGCCAACTTGTTATTTTTGTGCCCTCCCCTTCAGGAGCCTTCCCCAGCGCTCTGACTGAAAGTATACTTCAGACCACAGGGCTGGATTTTCATTCATTCCTTCCTTCATTCATTCACTCAATAAATACTTCATTCCATGTGCAGGAATGTGGCGATACAATCGTGAACAAGGCTGGCCCAGTTCTTTGGTGCATAAGTCATTAGCTAATTAACTAAATAATTACAACTGTGCAAAGGAGAATGATAGACAGGACCGACAGAGAAACCAGCCTTTCTCTTCCTGGTCAGAGCCTCTTCTCCAAATCAGCTTGGTGCCCCAGGCCGCTTCCTCTCATCACAGGAGCAGGTGTCTTATCAAAAGCTTCCTAGGAACGTGTTCCCTGCTCCCACGGGTCACAGTTTCAGTGCTCCAGGGGGTCTCCTCAGACTCCGCTGCCCAGCCCTAACTCTCCCAGATCTCCGTCATCATGAGGTCTCAGGTTGTCACCCGTGGCCATCCATACACAAGGGTTTCATCTACTTATCTGATCTTCAAAGGTTATTTCATCATGCAGGGCAGTAGAGCACAGTGGCAAAGAGCATAGACTCTGGAACCAGACTGTCCCTTTCTCTGATACATACTAACTGTGCGGTCTTGGGCAAGTTACTTGACGGCTCTGTGCTCGATTCCATCATCATTAAAATGGGGGGGAGGGTGCTGTGTGTGATAATACCCAACCCACAGGGGTACTGGGGACTTCTCTGGTGGTTCAAATGGTAAAGAATCTGCC
The DNA here is from genome assembly GCF_055505025.1 of Bos grunniens. NCBI lineage: Eukaryota > Metazoa > Chordata > Mammalia > Artiodactyla > Bovidae > Bos > Bos grunniens. The sequence continues at coordinate 16,793,470 of NC_141174.1, forward strand.
TGCAATGTGAGAGACCTGGGTTCAGTCCCTGGGTCAGGAAGATCCCCTGGAGAAGGAACTGGCAACCCACTCCAGTATTCTTGTCTGGAGAATCTCATGGACAGTGGAGCCTGGCAGGCTAGAATCCATAGGTTTGCAAAGAGTGGGACACAAATTAGTGACTAACACACAAACATAGGCGTATTATAAAGATTTAAATATATAAATATTCAAAGAGTTACTGCCTGCAAAGCACTTGGGACAGTGGTTCGCACCAGTAAGGGCTCAGCAAGGGAGTTCTTGGATGCTGTAGTTTGAATCTCCCCTGACAAGGTGTCCAGCCTTGGTCTGAATCCAGCTTGGGTCAGAGGCTCAGGGTGCTGCTTGCATGGGAGAAGAGCTTGGAACTTTCTTAAAAAGACAAGATCCTGGCAGCAATGAAGACTGCCTGGAAGCAAAATAGACAAGGGCGGTGAAGCCAGCTGGACTTGGGCGTGTGGATCTCAGGGATCTCAATGCCCTAAATCAGGGGCCATTCTGACTGACTGTTGCTCGAGCAACAAGAAGGGAGCCCTGAGACCTGGTTTTGAGCAGGGCTCACCTACCTCCAGCTATGCACTGTGCTTGGTTGCTCAGTTATGGCCAACTCTTTGCAACCCCGTGGACTGTAGCCCGCCAGGCTCCTCTGTCCATGGAGATTCTCCAGGCAAGAATACTGGAGTTGGTTGCTATGCCCTCCTCCAGGGGTTCACAGAAGAATGAAGGAAGCAATAGAAGATTCACTCTGAAAACAGAAACACCATGTAATTATTCTATGCTGTTAATGTTACATATCCAGTTAAGATTTACCAAACCCATTTCAGAAGCTGGCCAAGGTACTAAGGGGTTAATATTCTTCTTCTTTTTTTTTTTTTTTTGGCAAAGAGTCCCTTGGACTGCAAGGAAATCCAACCAGTCCATCCTAAAGGAAATCAGTCCTGAATATTCATTGGAAGGACTGATGTTGAAGCTGAGACTCCAATACTTTGGCCACCTGATGCAAAGAACTGACTCATTTGAAAAGACCCTGATGCTGGGAAAGATTGAAGGCAGAAGGAGAAAGAGACGACAGAGGATGAGATGGTTGGATGGCATCACCAACTCAATGGACATGAGTTTGAGTAAGCTCTGGGAGTTGGAGATGGACAGGGAGGCCTGGCGTGCTGCAGTCCCTAGGGTCACAAAGAGTCGGACATGACTGAGCAACTGAACTGAACTGAACTGATGCTGCCTGTGTGATCTTAGTCTCTCCACCAGGGTTGGAACCCCTGCCCCCTACATTGGGAGCACCAAGTTTTAGCCACTGGACTGCCAGGGAAGTCCCAGGGGGTTAATATCTATGTGTAAAAGCTTAGTTTCTGGTTCTTGGAGATTTCTCATTTGGGACTTGGCCTCTCGAAGAAGAAAAAGCTTTTCCAAGCCTCAGGGCTTAGTAATCATGGTCTCAGAGAAAGCTCCCTTAAGGAGGCACCATTGCCTGTCACCCCTCCCCCCACCACTGTTACTGAAGCATCAAAGTAAATCACATGTGTGGTCAGGGGGTTGGCTGCCAGCCTCCTCTAAGAGCAACTGGTGGACCCGAGTCCACACAGGCTCCCATTTGGCCAGGCTCATCCAGCAGAGACAGCTGCACCCTCTCCCTGGGGGAAGGCTCCCTGCCTTGGGCTAGTGTGGAATAGTAGCCAGGTGCCATTACATCCCAGATTCAGTCTCTGTGTCAACAGAGATGAGCCAGGGCCCACAGGCCCAGTCAAAGGAAGTTAGTCAGGTGCTCTTTAAAAGACATCATGAGCAGTAAAACAGAAATCAAAATAAAATAGCAGAAAGACAGCGCTCTGCCCACCTATCGAAGAAGATGGTTTCTTCCGCACTCAGTTTTTAAGGTCAGAAAAACCGCTTCCTTAGACACCACCCTTGCATCTCATTGGCCAGATTTAGTCACACGCCCATCTCTAGACCAATCCCTGGCTAGGGTGCTAGGTTGATTGTGATCGGCCTCATTCCTTGGAGGCTGCGTGGGTACCGGAGCTAAGCAGAAGCTCTACCAGCCGAGAAGGCAGAGGTGGGGAGTTAGACATGCAACTTCCAGCAAAGGGAGAAAGTGTTAAAACTTAAAAGATGGAGCATGGCTTTGAAGCCAAAGAACTGGGTCCAAATGGTGCCTCTTACCAACTGAAAAAAGTTGAGTGGGATCCTTGGTCTCCGAGAGCCTCAGGTTCCTCTAACAAGGCTGTTGTGAGGGTCAAAGGAAATAATTTAATATTCATGCAAGTTCCTGGCAGACTTTAACATCCCATGAGATAGATGCTTCTATCACAATTATCACTACCAGTGAAATGGTGATGTAAGTGGATCTTCATGGAAGGGGAAGTGGCTGGAGTTGCCTATTAAGGGCACTCATTTGGTTTCTTTACAGGCTGTGGCTAAGTGACCCTTTTTGAATGAAGTCAACTACTGTATATACTACTTGATCTTCATTACATTAATACCTAGTTCATTCTCTATCCCAAAGCAATATATATCATTTAAAGTTCTTGTCCTTTAAAAAGCAATCCTAATTGCAGTGCAAATGCACATGTGTAAATTCCAAATTCAATTATGCTAATAGGGCTATTGGGGAGAATGTCCAATAAACATTAAATGCATTAAAAGTATGTGAAAAAATGTCAAAGTTCATCAGCTGTTCTCAACTAATCTCTCAAAGGTCATAGTACTCAAGGGTGTTTGTGATGGTCAAAGATGATGAAATTACCTCAAGTTTGAACACCAGTCTTTGTTGCTCTAACACAGAGCTTTCTTCCCCAGAGTGATATCAGAGACCAAAGAGTATTTGGCTGGTGAAGGAAAGAATGGAGACTGGGGGATCTGCCAGGTCACTCAGGCAAATGAAATGTAGGTAATTGAAATTGAGAGTCATTCAGTTGTGTCCAACTCTTCGATCCCATGGACTATACAGCCCATGGAATTTTCCAGGCCAGAATACTGGACTGGGTAGCTGTTCCCTTCTCCAGGGGATCTTCCCAAACCAGGGATTGAATCCAGGTCTCCTGCATTGCAGATGGTTTCTTTACCAGCTGAGCCACCAGGGAATCTGAAATTTAGGTACCTTGCTGTTTTTCCCTGCCTGATCCATTGGCTTGGGCCTATTAAGAAGCATCTTCTCTGGATCTCAGAGCACGTGTGATCTTGAAAGCTCTGGCTCTGAAAAAGATCTTGTACACCAACATACAATAAAGAGAAGTTCCATTCTGTCAGACAACTAATTGTCTCTCCTAAGTACAAGGGATTGCTATGGTCAGTGGTGGCAACAGCCAAACAAATGAAATCAACTCTTAAAAAAGATTCACATTTTTAATAGTAGCTCACATTAATTGAGTAATTAATTAATAATCACTGTGCTAAATGATTTAAAATTTACTAATTCTTTAAATCATCACACACACACACATACAAATATGAAGCAGGCATATTATTATCCCCATGTCACAGATGAGGAAACAAAAGCACAGAATGTTCAGTTGCTGTAGATCACAGTTCGTTAGGGGGCAGACCTAGGACTCAAACACAGATAGTCTGGCTCCAAGGCACATGCCCTTAACCATATACATTATGGTGTTTTATTTGTTTCTGCTTCTTAATAGACTTTATTTTCTAGAGCATTTTTAGGTTTATAACAAAACTGAGCAGAAAGTATAGAGATTTCCCATATCCTTCCACAAGGATTTCCCATATCCTTTCCCATATCCTTCCATATCCTTCCTGCAAGCACAGGCTTCACCACTATTAGTATCCTCACCAGAGCGGTACACTGTAACTGATGAACCCTCATTGACACATCTTTACCCAAAGTCCATCATTTACTTTAGGATTCAGTCTTAATGTTGTACATTCTATGGATCTAGACAAATGTATAATGGCATATATCCATCATTATAGTACCATACAGAGTAATTTCACTACCCTAAAAAGTCTCTGTGCTCCACCTATTCATTCCTTCCTCCCCACTAACCACCAGTAACCACTAATCTGCTAACTGCATCCATAATTTTGCTTCTTCTAGAATGTCATATAGTTGAATTACACTGTCTGTAGCCTTTTCAGACTGGCTTCTTTCCCTTAGTAATATGCATTTAAGTTTCCTTCATGTCATTTCGTGACTTGATAGCGCATTTCTTTTGAATGCTGAATACCAGTCCAATGTCTGGATATACCACAGTTTATCCATTCACCTACTGAAGGACATCTTGGTTGCTTCCTAATTTTGACAATTACGAATAAAGCTGCTGTAAACATTTGCTTGCAGGCTTTTAAAAAAATGTATTTATTTGTTTATTTATTGGCTGTGCTGGGTCTTTGTTGCTGCGCAGGCTTCTCTCTAGTTGGGTCAAGCAAGTGTTACCCTCTAGTTGCAGTGTGTGGCTTCTATTGCGGTGCCTTCTCTTATTGTGGAGCACGGGCTCTGGGGAGAGCAGGCTTCAGTCGTTGCAGCACATGGGCCCAGCATTGTGGCTTCTGGACTTAGTTGTGGTGCATGGGCTTAGTTGTTCCATAGCTTGTGGGGTCTTCCCTGATCAGGCATCCAACTGTGTCTTCTGCATTGGCAGGCAGATTCTTTACCACTGAGCCACCAGGGAAGCCCCCGCCCCTTGCAGGATTTTATGCAGACATGTTTTCAACTCATTTGTGTAGATACCAAGGAGCACAATCGCTGCATCATACAGTAAAAGTAGGTTTACCTTTGTAAGAAATCACCAAACTGTACCATTTTGATTTCCACCAGCCATGAATGGGAGTTCCTACTTCTCCACGTCCTCACCAGCATTTGAGTTCATCAGTATTTTGGATTTGGGCCATTCTAATAAGTGTGTCCTGGTGGCTCAGATCACCTGCCTGCAATCTGCCAATCAATCTGCCTGCAATGCAGGAGACCCATGTTTGATCCCTGGGCCGGGAAGATCCCCTGGAGAAGGGAATGGCTACCCACTCCAGGATTCTTGCCAGGACATTTCCATGGACCGAGGAGCCTGGTGGACTACAGTTGGGGGGGTCACAAAGAGTCAGACATGACTGAGCGGCTAACACACGCACAATAAATGTGTAGTGATATTTTGTTAATTGTGATATATCTTCTTTGGTGAAGTGTCTGTTCAGAGCTTTCGGCTATTCTATAATCAAGTTTGTTTTTTTATTGTTGACTTTTATCATATAGCATGAAAGTGTGGATTCATAGAATGTCAGGGATGGAAAGACCTCAGAATTCAACCAGTCCATCCTCCTCACTTTACAGACATAACAAATGAGTCCCAGAGGCACTCAGATGGGGCAAAGCTGGAGCCAGAGCCCAAGAGTTCAGTGCCCCTTCACCGACAGTGTGTGTCATCAGACACTGTCCTCTGTGAGCAGGTAGCTCCCCAAGGACAGGAGTCACGCCTGGGCGTCTGTCTATCTTTCCCTCATACCTCACCTGATACACAGTCAGTGACTATCTATAGGAGAGAGAAAGAAATTACTTTCTTCTGGCATCACTGTGCCCTTTCCAAAGGGCAGGCCCCTCTGCCCTCTGCTCTAGTCTCTAAAAGGAGTTCAGTTCAGTTCAGTCCCTCAGTCGTGTCCAACTCTTTGCAACCCCATGAATTGCAGCACCCCAGGCCTCCCTGTCCACAACCAACTCCTGAAGTTTACTTAAACTCATGTCCATCAAGTCGGTGATGCCATCCAGCCATCTCATCCTCTGTTGTCCCCTTCTCCTCCTGCCCCCAATCCCTCCCAGAATCAGTCTTTTCCAATGAGTCAACTCTTCGCATGAGGTGGCCAAAGTATTGGAGTTTCAGCTTTAGCATCAGTCCTTCCAATGAACACCCAGAACTGATCTCCTTTAGGATGGACTGGTTGGATCTCCTTGCAGTCCAAGGGACTCTCAAGAGTCTCCTCCAACATCACAGTTCAAAAGCATCAATTCTTTGGTATTCAGCCTTCTTCACAGTCCAACTCTCACATCCATACATGACCACTGGAAAAACCATAGCTTTGACTAGACGAAATTTTGTTGACAAAGTAATGTCTCTGCTTTTTAATATGCTATCTAGGTTGGTCATAACTTTCCTTCAAAGGAGTAAGTGTCTTTTAATTTCATGGCTGCAGTCACCATCTGCAGTGATTTTGAAGCCAGTGAAGAGAATTAATGTTTTGGATCTTCCATGGGGCAACAGGTGAGGGCAGAGGCCATGTCAAAGTATAATTCTTCACCTTGACTGTGCAGCAACATCACCTGCAGGTTTAAAAAAATGCAAACTGGATGCCTGAGCCTCATCCCCAGATGTATGGATTCCCTATATGGTGTTAGTTTATTGTACACTAGGCCCTGGGCTAAGCCCTTCACCTGCAGCATCCTATTTAATCATTCCTTATGCAGTCCTTACTTCTTGGAAGGAAAGTTATGACCAACCTAAATAGCATATTAGAATGCAGAGACATTACTTTGTCAACAAAGGTCCGTCTAGTCAAGGCTATGGTTTTTCCAGTGGTCATGTATGGATGTGAGAGTTGGACTGTGAAGAAAGCTGAGCACCGAAAGAATTGATGCTTTTGAACTGTGGTGTTGGAGAAGACTCTTGAGAGTCCCTTGGACTGCAAGGAGATCCAACCAGTCCATCCTAAAGGAGATCAGTCCTGGGTGTTCATTGGAAGGACTGATGCTAAAGCTGAAACTCCAATACTTTGGCCACCTCATGCAAAGAGTTGACTCATTGGAAAAGACTCTGATTCTGGGAGGGATTGGGGGCAGGAGGAGAAGGGGACAACAGAGGATGAGATGGCTGGATGGCATCACCGACTCGATGGACATGAGTTTAAGTAAACTCCAGGAGTTGGTGATGGACAGGGAGGCCTGGCATGCTGCGATTCATGGGGTTGCAAAGAGTTGGACATGACTGAGCGACTGAACTGAACTGAACTGAACTGAACTATGCAGTCCTACAATGCAGACAGTATTCTCCTCCTCCGTCTGTAAATGAAGAAACTAAGGGCTTCCCTGGTGGTTCAGCAGTAAAGAATTTGCCTGCAATGTAGGAGAAGCAGGAGACACGGGTTTGATCCCTGGGTAGGGAAGATCCCCTAGAGGAGGATATGGCAACCTACTCCAGTATTCTTGCCTAGAAAATTCCATAGACCGAGGAACCTGGTGGGCTACAGTCCATAGCGTCGTAAAGAGTCAGATAATGACTGAACGACTAAGCATGCATGCACATGGTTCAGAAAGGTTAAGAAACTCACCCAGGGACACACAGCTAGTATATACTGGAACCACTATGCAAATAAAAACCACCTAACTGCATGCACACAGCCACTGAGGCTTCTACGCTCGACCCTGTGCAAACCCTACGTTTTGAGCCCCCAGAAGCCAAAAGGCAGAGACATGGGGACCCCCAGAAGAAGACTGATAAGAGAAAGCTCTTCACAGGGTGAGACAGTGGCACGGCCCATATAGGGGTCCTGAGAGTTGTATGTGAGGCCCCAAATTAAAACCCATCTGCTCTACCAAAAACCAGAGCTCACAGACGCCCACACACTTGTTCTAATTTGCACACCATTCAGACAGAGCCCTCACTCTTTTATTTTTCTGATACTGGAGGGAATTTTTTACTGAACTGTAACACACAACTCTGGAGCAGGAACTGGCAACCCACTCCAGTATTCTTGCCTGGAGAATTTCAGACAGAGGAGCCTGGCGGGCTACAGTCCATGGGGTCGCAAAGAGTAGGACACGACTGAGCGACTAACACACATAACACACAAACAATAAAGACACAGAATGCACAAACAATAAAGGCACACAAATATTAAGTACAGCTCGATGAATGGTCACAAAGCAGACACACGGGGTAACCTGCTCTGCTTATTTTAGGTAACATCTGTAAGCATCTCCAGTTATCTTAAGGGTTTCATTGAAGACTCCAAAGTAAACATTTTAAAACTGAATCTCACATACAGATAAATGCCCTTTTGCTGTTGTTGTTCAGTCACTAAGTCTTTTGGCACGCCATGGACTGTAACCCACCAGGCTCTTTTGTCCATAGGATTTTCCAGGCAAGAATACTGGAATGGTTCAACAGGAATACTGGTTGCCATTTCCTTTTCCAGGGAATCTTCCCGGACCAGGGATCAAACCCACGTCTACTGCATTGGCAGGCAGATTCTTTACCACTGAGCCACTGGGAAAATGCCCTTTTACAAAAGGAATATTTACGATAATAAAGTGGACAGCAGCATTGACTGTGGAGGTAGGGGAGCGCAGACTTTGGGGACAGAGAGCTGGGTTCTCCAGGGACCTCGGCAGGCCCTCTGCAATGAGACAGTAAATGCATCCCCTGGCAAGGCTCAAGGCTCACTCAGGTTTTCCTTTTTCTCCAGCCATATGCACATTGCATGAATTTCTCATGTCTTTTCCCTCCCCCCACAAAAGGAAACTATGGATAGTTTTTCCCTTCTTTTTCATCTTCTGAGTGATGCCAATGCAGAAAGGAAAAAAAAAAAAACCTCAAAGCTCCCAGATTTGATGTTCTAAGAGGGCTTTTGCAAGAAACTAAAAATAACATTTTCAAAAATTTTAGATAATAAAATAAGTAAACAAAAGCAACAGAGCACTGCAAGTCTAAAAAGCCTGGAAATCACTGTGTTGCTATTTTAAACAAAATGTGAACTTTCAATTTAGGAGTCAGTTTGATATTTCTTCTAGATCACTAAATCTTAGGAGGGATTCTTTTACACTTAGACGTGATGATTTTCAAGGGCAGTGACAGGGAGGGACTCTCTATCCTGGGCTGCGTTTTTATTTTTTGCGGCTCCCGGGCTTCCCTGGTGGCCCCGATGATAAAGAATCTGCCCTCAATTCGAGAGACCTGGGTTCGATCCCTGGGTCAGAAAGATCCCCTAGAGAAGGGAATGGCAACCTACTCCAGTATTCTTTCCTGGAGAATTCCATGGACAGAGGAACCTGGCAGGCTACAGTCCAGGGGGTCACAAAGAATCGGACACGACTGAGCAACTAACACTTTCACTGTGTATACATCTCATGGTAGCCTGTACTTCCCCGCTATGTGCTCTCAGGACTGAGACTGGGAGGCAGCATGCTAGCAGTTCCAGCACAGGCTTGACAATCAGACAACCTGGGCTCCGATCCAGCCTCTGTTACAGCCTGGCTCCATGACCCCAGCAAGCTGCTTACTCTCCTCCCACATCAGCGCCCTCGAGTGTAAAATGAGTCCTCGTCTGCACCTTCTGTGACCATCGATAGGGTAAATGAGGCGTGTAAAGTATGATGTCCATGCCTGGCATGCTGATGAAATATTCCTCAGTCCTTATTAGGATAACCTGCCTCCTATTTTCTGAAAATATGCAGAAAAAGAGAGCAGTGGATCCAGTACCACAGCAGCAAGGGGAGGGAGACAGTGAAGAGGAGTCCAGGGGATGTTCCCAGTTCAAGGAACATTTGTCATTTGCCTTCAGGTCCTGACTCAGAATGCGGAGGGGCAGGTTAATTTCTGCAGGTCAGCGAAGAGACTTCCGCACCAAGCCAGAAATAAAAATATTGATTCTTGAGGCTCAGTCCTGGAAGCCTGAGGTGTCAAAGCCAGAAATGCAATGGTCCCTTCATCTGTAGGGGCTCTCAGCCCCGCCTGGATCAGCACTATCAGCCAGGAAGGCTTGCCTACAGAAACACCCAGACCAATGCAAGACTGGTTGCCATGACAACCCAGGGACCAAGTGGGCTGGTAGCATTTGAACCCCTCCCCACATGCCTGTTCACACACCATAGGCTCACACCCACCTTGCAGGAACCTTGGCTCTCTGAGCCGCAGAAGTTGGGTCCCATAGTTGGGAGAGAGAGTGTGGCCCTTCAGCTCCGCCTCTCTATGCCGCACTCCAAGCTCAGGGCTCCTGGAAACCAGAGACTACTAGAAGGCAATGAAAGTGTTCAGCATAACTGGTCTCACTAAGTAGCTCGCTGGAATTGACCACCTTGAGGCCCCTGGGACTCAGGGGAGAAGGAAGCTAACCTTGGGCTCACCAAGGCCCAGGGGAAAGGGGCCCTGAGCCAATTAGACACTTGGATCCTGCCCCCTCCTCCCCATCCCCAGGCCCTCCTTTCCTTGTCCTCCCATAGGACCTGTCCATGAAATGCTCCCTACTCCAGTGCTGTAAAATAAAGGCTTAGAGAACTATACTTTCCAGGGGCTTTTGCATTTTAATGGAGACTATGGACTCCATTTAATGGAGCCTGGTGGACTATCATCTATAAGGTTGCAAAAACTTGGACATGACTGAAGCGACTTAGCATGCACTCATTGAAAATCAAAATGCTTTCAGGCTTAACAAATAAATCTCTTAATGAGGAATCTTCAAGTTCCCTGAGAGTGGTGGTGAGAAGTAGGAAGGAGGTGGTTGAGGGACCAGGTGAGAAACACCCTCACCAAGAAGACTACACTTAGGTTTTAATGACCAACAGGTTTGAATTTGAGCCCTCCCTGTATGACCTTGGAACTTCCCTGTGGCTCAGCTGTTAAAGAATCCAGTTGCAAAGAGTTGGACTTGATCCCTGGGTTGGTAAGATCCCCTGGAGAAGGGAAAGTCTACCCACTCCAGTATTCTGGCCTGAAGAATTCCATGGACTGTATAGTCCATGGGGGTCACAAAGAGTCAGACACGACTGAGTGACTTTCACTTTCACTTATATGACCTTTGGTAGGAGCCTCAGTTCCCAGGTCTGTAAAATGGGGTCATAATCTTAAGTCATATGGCTATTAGTACAGAGCCTGGCACAATGTCTCAAACCCTGAAGTAGGACCAGACAAGGAGATTGTTGTGCAGCACAGCCAAAGCCCAGGATCGGTTCTGACAGTCTAAGCCTGGGCTGGGTGTTTGTTAGTAACACTATGTCCAGCTACCAGGGATAGGCAATGGGTGGAAGGGGGGCCTGAAAGAAGGAACAAGTTAAATAGACAACATTTTGATGCTGTTATGCTTTTAAGTTTGTTTTTCTCAGGAGGAGTGACTGGGAAAGCACGAGGCCCTTAGAGTAGGGGAGAAAGAAGAGGTACTTGTGAGGACAGAGAAGGGGAAGCAGTAAGGACCACCTGCCCAGGCATTGAGGACCTCCAAGACCCAAGGCCCGCTGAGGAAAACACTGGAGCTGTACACAAAGGACCTGTTTCTGGCAGTGGCAGTGACTGTTTTAAAATTAGTGAGGTATGACCATCTCTACCATAAATGGACTGACATTCATAAAGCTAGGGATGCTGCTGGACACAGAGTATGTTGATCTAGAAGAATCCTAGTCAACCGGAGGGGAGGTCGAGATTTGAGACAAACCCCCAGGTCCCCCCCAGTCCCCGTTAACACTTACCTGACTTTCTTAAGGCCATTACCCTCCTCTTCAGGGCAGCAGCAGGATGAAGCAGAGAGAGCCTGGCCCCACCCCAGACTACCACTGTCAACCGAGGTGATTCATGGGTCTTGAGCCTCCATTGCCTTATCTCTGTAATGAGAGGATACTTCTACTTGGATGGACTGTGAGGTTAAATGTCACAGATGTGAAGCAACTAGTGTAATAACCAGGGACAGATCACTGGTTATTTGTTGACAGGCGCTCAACAAATGTTAACTTCCTTCTTTGACAAAATAAAGAGTACACTCTTCCCACTGTGGTTTTGTTTTACAAATCCACACTTATATTTATTCACTTTTCAGTAAGTTTAAATCCTCGAAGGATATAGCATCATGCAGATTCTGTGTCCAAAGACCTTAGCCAGAAAGGTTGCTTCAAAATTTGGCACCAACCATGCCCCTGCTTCTATGAGCTCAAGTATCTTTCCCCAGATTACTCTGGTTTTGCTAGGTTTTCCACCAGGAGTTACTAGTTGTTCTTTGCTTTGTATACATAAGCACATCTCTTGCCTAGAAAGAATTCAGTTTCATCTCAAGCATACACACCCTTCAATTTTCAGGAGAGCCCTGTGCTCCCTCTTGTTCCATAGACCCTGGTTCAGTTCAGTTCAGTCGCTCAGCCATGTCCGACTCTTTGCGACCCCATGAACCGAAGCATGCCAGGCCTCCCTGACCATCACCAACTCCCGGACTCCACCCAAACGCATGTCCATTGAGTCAGTGATGCCATCCAACCATCTTATCCTCTGTCATCCCCTTCTCCTCCTGCCCTCAATCTTTCCCAGCATCAGGGTCTTTTCCAATGAGTCAGCTCTTTGCATTAGGTGGCCAAAGTATTGGAGTTTCACCTTCAACATCAGTCCTTCCAATGAACACCCAGGACTGATCTCCTTTAGGATGGACTGGTTGGATCTCCTTGCAGTCCAGGGACTCTCAAGAGTCTTCTCCAACACCACAGTTCAAAAGCATCAATTCTTCAGCGCTCAGCTTTCTTTATAGTCCAACTCTCACATCCATACATGACTACTGGAAAAACCATAGCCTTGACTAGATGGACCTTTGTTGACAAAGTAATGTCTCTGTTTTTTTAATATGCTGTCTAGGTTGGTCATAACTTTCCTTCCAAGGAGTAAGCATCTTTTAATTCCTTGGCTGCAATCACCATCTGCAGTGATTTTGGAGTCCAGAAAAATAAAGTCAGCCACTGTTTTCCACTGTTTCCCCATCTATTTGCCATGAAGTGATGGGACCAGATGCCATGATCTTAGTTTTCTGAATGTTTATCTTTAAGTCAACTTTTTCACTCTCCTCTTTCCCTTTCATCAAGAGGTTCTTTAGTTCCTCTTCACTTTCTGCCATAAGGGTGGTGTCATCTGCATATCTGAGGTTATTGATATTTTTCCTGGCAATCTTGATTGCAGCCTGTGCTTCTTCCAGCCCAGCGTTTCTCACGATGTACTCTGCATAGAAGTTAAATAAGCAGGGTGACAACATAGAGAACTGACAAACGTGCTTACAGCCAGCAAAAATGGACTTGGACCACACCCTTCCAGGCATATTCGTTGATTTAGAAGTCCTGTTCCCAGCAGGCCTCCACAGGGTCTGAGATGGCTGAAAGAGTTCTCCCCACTGGTTTTTTCTTCTCCCTACATCCCTGCTGGCAGCCATCAGGACAAATTTTATCAGGCATGCTATCAGCTATCAGAACATCCATCTAACAATGGACGAAATAGGCATTCATTTTCCTCAAATAAGGATAAATCTAGAGGCAAGTAGCCACTGTTCTGGTACTGTGGCTCAGCAATTTCCAGACTATTGTTTCTTTGAGTCTATTAGCCTTTCCCTCACGATTAAAACATGGTTGCTGCAGCTCTAAGCATCACAGCTCAATTCCAGGGAGAAGAAGGAGCCAGCACCAGCTGGGAGTTCCTTTCACAAGCAAGGGAAAAAATTCCCAGAAATGCCCATCAGGTATCTTATTGGCATGACTGTGTCCCGTGGTCATTTCTATGTGCTAAGGAAGATGGGAAAGCAAACCAGCCTCTAGAGTAGAGGCAGGCAAGGGAGAAAGAACTGAAGAAGTGACAGTTGAAGAAGCCAACCCACAGGCCACAGCTGTACATCAGATTAAATACAATGTTTCCATTTATTCATTCAACAAGTGAATGCTGAGCACCTACTATGCCCTGAGCTAGGTGCTGGAGAGGATTGATGAGTCATATCAGACTTGATGCTGGGGGTGAGGAGCCGTTGACACACATCTATGTGCAGAGCTTTGTGGGAATAGCACCAGGTTTAGGGGGGAGGGGTGAAGAAGACTTCCTGGGTGGTGCTGACAATGACTGGGAGTAAGCCAGGTATTTGGAGTGGAGGGAGGCAGGGCGGCTGCTCTTGCAGTGTTCCAGGCAGAGGGAACAGCATGTGCAAAGTCCTGGCAGCAAGACAGATCATCGTCAGCATTCAGGGAACTGAAAGAAGTTCCCCGAGGCCACCAAAGGTTATTCAAACAAGAAGGATCAAAAGCAGCCCACACAGATGTGAGTGAGTAAATTTGACTAGCAAGACCATTAAAGCGTGGTCCACCAGTCCTTTCCCACGGCGGAGAGAAAGCACTGGCAGGTTCTCTAAACACAGAGACTGCAGGAGGCCGAAAGCCTAGGGAGCTACTGTGGACAAACTCCGCTACCTTGCTGGCAAGATCAGCTACCTTGCTGGCAAGATCATTTAGAAGAGGAGAGACTCTGGCCCTGGCCAGCTGGGTCCTGCTGGCAGGGGAGACTCTACCTTCCACTGCCTCATTTACAGAAGGCCTTTGGGCCTGCTGTGTCTCAGGCCTGGAATCATCTTCCCTGAGTCTGCATGCTCCTCATTTTCATCCCCTCCTCACCCTTCAGATTTCACTTCCAGCCACACCTCCCCAGAGAGACCTCTTCTGACCACCCTCTCCCTGAAATACATCAACTTATGACAGTGCACACACCGGGGATCTCAACTGTGTAACGATTACAAGGTGATAATGACTTTTCATCTATTCAAGTGGATTGCTTTTACATTAAAGACCACCTCTCCCCGTGGACTGTAAGCTCTATGAGGGCAGCAACCAAGGCTAGTTTTGCCAGAAGATATTAATATTTCCACCTGATGCAAAGAACTGACTTGTTAAAAAAGACCCTGATGCTGGGACAGATTGAAGGCAGGAGGAGAAGGGGAGGACAGAGGATGAGATGGTTTGATGGCATCACTGACTCAAGGGACATGAGTTTGAGCAAGCTCCAGGAGTTGGTGATGGACAGGGAGGCCTGGTGTGTTGCGGTCCGTGGGGTCACAGAGAGTCGGACATGACTGAGCGACTAAACTGGTGCTGACTGAACTGATTAACATTTCCCCAATACCTAGCTTTGTGCCTGGCACAAAATAGAAGCTCAATAAATATTAAGAGCTAGACCATATCAAATTGACAATATTCACCCATTTTTGCATAGCAATTTCATATGGCTCATCCTAATATTAAGGGAATGAACGAATTTGAATTTTTCTGAACACTATTTACTGCAGCATGGAATTCAGTACAGGGAGGGTCCGTGCTGGGACTGTTTAAAGAGCAGGCTTTCCTAAAATTATGAATAGCTGAGAATCTGGTCCCTAGTCACGATCTTGACCGGAACAGTGCTTCTCATACTTCAACATGCATTTGGAGCCCCTGGGGATCTTGTTCATGTGAAGATTCTGCTTCAGTAGGTCTAGGGTGGGGCCTGAGATTCTGTATTTGTAACAAGCTCCCAGGTGACGCCATGGGGAGGTGGCCAGAGGGATTGAGTCCAAAATTCAGCCTTACAGCAGGTTGCTGAAGGGCCTTTGTTCCAATAAAGAGCCCCCACTAAGGCTGTCCTCTCTTTTCTTCCTCAGCCAATAGGAAATCAGAAAGTCACCTGAAAAGAGATGGGACTCCAGGTACCAGAGTACCTCATTGTATGGAAAAGAAGCCAATCAGTAGTCATGCATAAATGAACTTTCCATATAACTGAAATGTAGCCCTCCAAAGGCCCCAAACTGTTTTTATTTTAATAGTTATTGGTGGAAATGTTTCTGATCTTAGAAATGCTATCTTGCCTTCTTCAACAGAACAAATTGGACATAACCTAATTCTTGCTTTTTTTCTTACTTCTTAAAAAAAATATTGGTGAAAAATATCACATACGTGAATAAAGCACACGTGTACAGTTTAAAGAATTTAAATCGAGTGAATACCAATGGACCCATCATGATAAGAAAAAGAATACACTGTTCTTAGAGCTTCTTCTTTCCCCATCAGAACAACCACTACACCAAGTTATGTGTTGATCATGTCCTTGCTTTTCTTTATTGTTTTATCACATATGAATGTAGCCTCAAACAATATAATCGATTTTGCCTGTGCTTGAACTTTATATTCATTGAACTCTACTTGTGTATTATCTCGTGGTTCTTTCCTTTGCTGAACGTTGTGTTTTTAGACTCACCCATATCGCCATCTGCAGTTTGTGTTCCCTCCTGCATAACAGTCCATTTCAGACACTGCCACAGTGCGTTTACCCACTCTACTGTCTGGGCATGTGAGGGGTTTTGAATACTATTACAAACGATGCTGCCTTGAATTTTCTGCCATGTGTCTCCCACGACTGCGTGCCAGGGTTCTTCTCTCTGTACCTCCTCAGGAGAACTGCTGAGTCAAGGGTTCTGCCTGTGCTTGGCTTTGCAAGGTGCCGCCAAACCAGTTTCCAAAGCGGTCATTCTCCCACCAGCAGTGGGGGAATTCCTGTTGCTCCACATGTTCGCCAGCACTGGATGCTGGCCCACTCTGTAACTTTCCCTGACTTTTCACAATGCCCAGTGTTTTCATGAACCGCGCTGTGTCAGTCCATTCAAGTTGCCTAACAAAATGCCATGGACTGAATAGTTTATAAACAACAGAAAGTTGCTTCTCTGTTCTGGAGACTGGAAGTCCAAGATCAGGGTGCTCACGTGGTCAGGTGAGGGCACTCTTCCTGGTTGCAGACCCCCTCATCATAGCCTCACGTGGTGGAAGTGTCAGGGATCTCCCTGGAGCCTCTCTCATAAGGGCATTAATCTCACTCTTGAGGGCTCTGCCCTCATGACCCAATCACCTCCTAATACCATCGCCTTGGTGGTTAAGATTTAGTATATGAATTTGAGGGGACACAAGCAGTCCACAGCACCCACTACCCCCCACCCCATACTTGGACTGGACTGTAACACAGAGCTGCTCCTGTTATACTACATGGGCTCGGGGGCCACCCTGTGCTCTCCTGTAACACAGAGCTGCTCCTGTTATACTACATGGGCTCGGGGGCCATCCTGTGCTCTCCTGTCTACTTTTTCTTACAGGTGCGTCTCTGCCTTAAGCACCAAATAACAACCATCTTGTCATTCCTATCAGAGTGTCAAGTCTCCAGCAGCCTTCCCCCCCTCCCCTTCTAAGGTCCTCTCCAATCTGCTGTGGACTGGGAAATTCTTCACCCAGATTTTCCCTTGAACTGTGTC
Source organism: Bos grunniens (assembly GCF_055505025.1). Lineage (NCBI taxonomy): Eukaryota > Metazoa > Chordata > Mammalia > Artiodactyla > Bovidae > Bos > Bos grunniens. The sequence goes on from NC_141174.1 coordinate 16,810,471, forward strand.
TGCACAAAGAGGAATGCACTCTGGAGAAGGGTCTGCATGGCTTGGGTGAGTAAGTATGTAAACTGTAGGGGAGGAATCCTGTGACATTTATTTTGACTGTGAGTGGTCTTTTTTGTTTATTTGAGAGTGGTTGGTGGTTTCCTTACCTGTTTTTTGGTTTTTGTTTATTTTTGCCTCTTTCTTGGTTCCTGACAGTGTTCCAAATAGCTGAGATTGCTGTGTAAACTGCCTCTGGATAAATGAAGTGCTGCTGCTCTTTGAATATAATTTAACTTTGTATTAAATTTAATTAAATGCCTGTTTAATTTTGGTTGCTGGTATCCTCCCAAAATATCAGAGCTTCAACTAGCAGATGGCACGTGTCCCTGTAACAAGAGACAGCAAACATTCCAAGGAGCCTGATTCAGCCCCCACCAGAAGCATCTTTAGAAACAAGGGCATTGGAAAATTCCTATTCTTTTTAGATGAGGTTCGTGCCTTATGTTGAGTCTGAGTGAAACTTATTTGATGGCTAAAACCAACCATCTTGGTGAATTCTTATTGTTGAAAAGTATTTTGACTCTGGGTTACTGACCAACTCTAGCAGATGTGAGCAGAAAGGGATTGATTGACAAGGTATTGAAAAACTTACAGAATCATCACATGGGCTGGCAGACTGGGCTTGAGATCATGCAGCCAAGAATGGTGCTGGAAATCATGAGGCAAAACTGGCCTAGTGAGGACCTGCTGCCACTACCAAGCACTGGGCCCTGCATCCTCCTGTGCCCCCACCCCCCGCACTGGACCTTGGGTGCAAACACCACTGTAGGAATTCAAGCTCCCTGCTAAGACTACCTTGACCAGAGAGGCTGCCTCGGTGGAGTCTGGTCATATGCTGCCCTATGGCTGCAAGAAACCCTGGGAAGACAAATGCATTATCCAGGCTTGGGTTCCACACCACATAATAGAAAGCTCAAAATACTTGCAGTTTTACATAAACTCCAAAACAAAATCGAAATTTATTTCTCCCTGTGTAAAAACGTTTAAGGCAAAGAGTGCGTGCAAGGTGCTCTGAAGCTCCTTCAACTCTGCCTTTGCATACTGTTTCATGGACCAATATGGCTGCTTGAGCACCTGCCATCAAGTCCACATCCCAACCATCAAGAAAGACAAAGTGGCAAAAAAGAATGATTTCTTTCTTTACCATTTCCTGAAACACACACATTACTTATAGCTCAATGGCTGAAACTTGATCATTTGGCCAAATCTAACATAACAGAGTCTGGGAAATGTAGTCTTTGATCCAGGTAGCCAAGTGCCTAGCTAAAAATCAGAGGTTCTCTTACTAAAGCAGGAACTGGTGGTGTCTGCCAAAGCAAGTTCCTAGCATTTTTGTCATCTGTGCTAGGATATGAGCTCTGTTCCCTATCAAGACACATCAAAATATATGCATGCAGGATGGGATGTTTCCCAGACTCAGAAAAGGGCTTCTGAGCTACAGAACCAGAAGAAAATAAAGAGAGAACACAAAATTCCATTACTGCTGCCTTTACTATAAGTAAGGCAAGCTTGTTAACTGATTCACATAGAATGGAGCCTTTGAATGAAGACATTTGCCAGAGGCCTGCGACATGAAGGAAAAAGAGATTTGGAGTCACAGCTGGAAATAGAGGCATCCAAACCAGGCAAATCTTTGTTTTTTCATGGGTTTGGGGGACCAGGGCAAAAAGTCAAGGACCTACACACAAGGTATTTAAATATTTAAAACCTAATAGCCAAGCTAACAACTTGTTAAATAAATTATGTCTTCTCCAGGTACCATCAAAAATGTACCTTCCTAATATTCTTGGAAGGCCAAGCTTAAATTTTAAATTCTCAGGCTCGGAACTTCTTGGTGGTCTAGTGGTTCAAAATCTGCCTTCCAAGGCAGGGAACATGGGTTCAGTCCCTGGTCAGGGAATTCAGATCTCACATGCCGTGGGGCAACTAAGCCCGCCAGCCGCAGCTACTGAGCCCATGCACCACAGTGAGGAGCTGCGTGAAGCAGCAAGACCCCACATGCTGCAACTAAGACGCCACGCAGTCAAATAAATAGTTTCTTTTTAAAATTCCAGTGCTCCTCAAACCAAAAGGTGGTACAGGTACAGACAGTCTCAGGCCAGGGCCTGTTCCCTTTTTGTTCCAACACTCAGCAGGGGCTCTTGCCCACCTGCATGTGCCTAACACCAGCCTGTACCTCCACATTCTGCCCACCACCTGTGCCCAAGCAGCTACCCCTTGGCCACTGGCTGCACAGGGCACCCCGGACCGGGGAAACGGGCCCCCATGGGCCCTGGAAGTAAACCTGGGCCACTTGGGCAGAGTCAGCAGTCCTGGGTACCAGGAGGGAGATCTAGACAAGGGTAAGCATGGGCATGGGTCTAGACCCTGGTTGGGCTTCTCCCTTGGTCCTGACCACTTCTCACCCCAGGGATGCTGGGAGACCAGGGCAGGGATCAAAGGTCAGGGCCCGCTTGCCTGGGTCTCAGGGTGTCACTGGATCACATTGTCACACTGACCTGGCAGGCCTGTGCATACAGTGAATTGAGGGAACTATTTTGACAGTTTTCCCAGCTAGATCTGGGGTCTGGAGATATCCTCTGGATTACTGACTACAGGAGAGGATTTCTTTTGCTGTGACTGCATTGGGGGCAGAATTCAGCGCTAAATGTTTGTCTCCTCACCTCCAGATACAAACCCAAACCAAAAAAAAAAAAAACCCAAAATAGAAGAAAACGAAACAGGAATCCCTCTTCCCTCCTTGATGCGCTCAGCGTATTTCTGTTTCATCCTCCAACACCCTCCCATCAGGCGTCCCCCTTCGTCGTCTGGCTTTTCCCTGCTCACTTTGTTCCCTCCACCCTCCTTCCCTGGCATGTCTTAATGCCTGCCATAGCGACAGGGAAAACAACATAACACTGGGGCAGATGAGAGCTGGATTTCAAGAGCCCTTCTGAAAAGCACAGGCTAGTGCGGGGGTCAGGAATTTCCATGGTGAAACAGACCAGAGGAAAAGCTTGAAATCTGGGAGAGGTGATGAGGAAAACTTTGGAGCTGGAAGAACAAGGGGCATCCCCAAAACCCATCGGAGGTTGACATAAAAGGAATAAGAAAGGGTGCTCGGCAATGTCGGTAAAAGATTAATGTACTTCCCCCCAATGCCCCACAGCCCATGACCATCCCAAACCACTGTTAGCAGAGGGGTAAACAGTGGGGAGCAGACCTTCAGGAATACCAAGATCCCTGTTCTGAAAGGAGCTACAGGGTTAATATTTTTGTGAAGTGGAACCCAGCATTTTATGCTTGGAGGGATGGGAAGGGGTTAACACACCCAGGGAGCAAACCTTCCAACCTGGGGTAGCTTGGAAGGGTGTGGCCCTGAAACTGATTTATTTTAGAAGCAGAGGAAGCCAGTGAATGTACTTCTGGCCACAAGACACAACAGGTAAGAAAAAAAAGAGGAAAGAGGCCTGGTTTCTGCTTCCTGGAGAGAAGGTGTTGTTCCAGATCTCCCAGGTAGCACACCACACACCTTTCACAAAGAAGAACGTGTACAAGCCCTGATGGCTCTCTCCTCCCATCGCCCTATCTCTTCCCAGTGGCTGGATCCCCAGCACGCTGGCACTGGAGCTGCCAACACCTGCCAACAACAAGGAAGCTGGGTATCATGGCTGCAGCTCTTGGAGGCTACTTATGAAAAAGATGACTAAGCCCTGGGGGCAGGAGGAGGGTGCAGCTAACACCTAGCTCAGCAAGTATTGCTACGCTCTCAACTCAGTCCAATTCAAGGCTGATCAAGTGCCAACTATGTGTCAGGCCAGTCCCTGGGTATAAGAAGATTGCTCCAGAGAACCAGGTATGCCCACGAGGAACTGTAATCAGATGCATAGATCCACAGAAAAAGGAGAATTAAGAGTCTCGTGGTGGAAATGATTTTCCTGGGATACAGTGAGGGAGGCAGAAGGAGGAAGAAAGAGCTTTTTTCATTCGTGTCTCCAGGCCAAGAGTTTTAGACACACACATTCTTTTTCAAACACACATTTGTCCCCAGACCCTCTAATCCAGTCAGTCTGCTCTGGTCATCTGAGCAACCCTCACACTGCCCCCTTCTCCTGTCTTGGCTCAGGTTCTTATTTCTGGACTCGGTCTAGGTTCTTTGCACTCAGCTCCCTGAGTCACTGTCCTCCAGTTAGATCCAATCAGCTCATCCCCTGGATGAAAACCTTCCACTGCCCCAAGAATAAAGGTTAAGCACCAAGGTCCCTCACATCACGGCTCAAATGTGCCTAAGTCCTCAGGGTAGAGAGGGCTTCAGGGTAGGTTTGATTTAATGGCTCTATATGTCATCAACACCCCTGCTTGCTTTTTTCTGGATTTCCTCTCTGCCATCCACGGTGTTGTATTTAACCTTGGGCAGTCTTCTTTCATGGTGACAAAATGGCTGCAGTAATTCCTGCCCTCACACCCACACGCCATGACGTGTTGAAGGAGAAAGACGGTGTCTTTTTCCAAAGCTGTCAGCAAAGTCTCCAGTCTCTCTGGTCAGAACTAGATATCTTGCTCGTTCTCAGGCAAGAAGGGATTTTGCTGATGAGTCTATATTGGACCTATATGCCCCACCCCTCTGTTGTGGAGTCAACTTCCTCCAGAGTGTGTGAGCAGCAGAGGGAGGGTGGACACCCAAAGGAAAATGGGGTAGTTACCAAAAGGGAATGGATGTTGAGGAGGCCACTGCAGAGTCCACTGCAGCATCCTTGCACCACCAACTTCCCTCAAGCCTCACTCAGCTACTTCCTATTCCCATGCCTGTCCTGTGCTTTGATGTCTCTAAACCTCTGCACACATTGTCCCTTCCACCTAGGATGCTGCATTCTCTGCCTCCAATTGTAAGGTGTGTGCTTGGGAGGGGGGGACAAGCAGGGGCAGGGGCAGGTTTCCATACCAGCGGGGTGTCCTACAGTTCAGCTCAGTGCTGACATAATCTATCTGGAGACAGCATGAGTTTCACAGGTTGATGGCTCAGTCCTGCAAAACTGTCCTCTGCTTCAGAGGCCAGTCCCAAGACCAGATTGTTGCAGGTACTTCAGATTAACTGGCTGTAGGTCACAGGTTCCCATGACTTCCTTCTCTGGTTCCATTCATTTGCTAGAGTGGCTCACAGAACTCTCACTAGGTTAGTGATTTGTCATTTAAAAAAAAAAAAAAAAAATGTACAACTAGGGAACAGCCTGATAGAAGAGATGCAGAGGGCAGGGTGTGTGGGAAGGAGCGGAGCACTTCCATGCCCTCTCCAGGCGCACCATTCTCTCCACATCTCCACGTGTTCACCAACCTGGAAGCTCTCCAAACCTCATCCTTTTGGGTGTTTATGGAGGCTTCATTTTATAGGCATGGCCATTTAAATCATTGGCCACTTGTGGTTGATTCAACCTCCAGCCCCTCTCCTTTCCCGGGAGCTCAGGGCCTGGGACCTAAAGTTCCAACCCTCCAGTTACAAGGTTGGTTCTCTTGGCACCCAGCCCCCATCCTAAGGTTCGTCCAAAAGTCACCTCATTAACATAACAAAAACACCTTTGTTGTCCTCATCACTTAGGAAATTCCAAGGGTTTTAGGAGCTCTGTGCCAGAAACGGACAAAGGCCAAATATAGATTCCTTATTATAAACCACAGCATCACAGATGCCTTTTCATTCCCGGGACTCAGTGTGCACCCATTCACTTTTCAAGCCCTTGCCCAACATCACCTTCCCTATTCTTTAGATATTGTGATCACTGGCGGAACAGAAAGGAGGTTCTTCTTCACTTGGCATAATGCACTATCTGGCACACAGTTGGTGCTCAATTAAAAACTTGTCCGGTGAATGAATAGTGCTGATGAGACAATAGTATTTCCAAAGCCTACAGCAAGAAGCTAGAGTCTCCTCAAAATCTCCTCCAAAAGTCTAAGAGGTAACTAATGTAAGCAGAGTTGTAATGTGGAAAACTATGATGAGGCAAGGATGGAGCCCCCAGGAGGTTCAGATAAAGGAACATTGATGGGCAGGAGTTTGTCCAAGTGTCTCCAGCATCATCCCAGAGAGAGGGCTCCCTCACAGTCTTGCAGGAATGATTTAGTTCACTTGGTAGATCAGTATACCCTTAAATGGAAAGGGGTCTATCAGGCCATCATGGTGCTGTTGTTTAGTCATTCAGTCATGCCCGACCCTTTGCGACCCCGTGGACTGTAGCCCACCAGGCTCTTCTGTCCATGGGATTTCCTAGGCAAGAATACTGGAGTAGGTTGCCATTTCCTGACCCAGGGATTGAACCCACATCTCCTGCTTTAGCAGGTGGATTCTTTACCACTGAGCCATGTGGGAAGCCCAACAGGCCATCAGATTATCCTACTGGGAGGAGATTGTAACAGCAGATGCGAGCCACCCACCCACCTTATGAGATTATAGTCTCATTAACCCTTCATAAATTGGCTTTCTGGTTAGCATTCTAATCTGTATTTCCTTAGTGTGGGTGGTCTGGGACTAACACCACCAGTTGATTCCCAATATCTTTTCTCTTTTCCTTCTTTAGTCATAGCACCCCACCCCCTCAAATTTTAGGTGGCCACATCATCACCTAAAATACAGATTACATTTCTCAGCCTCCCTTGCAGCTAGGTAGGGTCATGTGACTACATTCTAGCCAATGACATGTAAGTCAAAGTAATATGTGACTTCTCTGAAGTGTTATTATAAGAAGGTAATGTTTCCTCCTCTTTCCTTTTCCCCTTTCTGCTGGCTGGAATGTGGGTGTATTGGCTAAAGCTGAAACAGTCATACTGGACTGTTGAAAAATTTGGAAATGAAGTCAATGCAGAGTAAAGCAACAATATAGAAGACAGAAGCAACAGGATAAAATATGTGCTGCATATCACCACAGTGCCATCTAGGACAGCACTCGATGTCTACTGGAATGTTATATAAGAGAAAATGTACTTCTCTCTTATTTAAACCACTTTTGACATTAGCAGCCAAACCTAATTCTAGCCTAACAGCTGTACTGTTCCATACATGTGACTATTGAGCACTTGAAATGTGGCTGGTACAAACTGAGAAATCCACAGTGAATTTTGATTTAGTACCCAAAAAAGGAATGTAAAGTATCTCATGAATAATTTTTATATTGCATACATATTGGAATGGTAACATTTTAGATACATTGCATTAACCTATTATTCTTTTCATTTTTTAAAAAATTACCACTAGAAAATTTTAAATTATACTGTGGCTCACACCATATTTCTACTGGACAGCGCTTCTCTGGGTCTTGTTATCTTTGAACTGATAATATCAAACTAACCATGTAAAGCTGAGAGATGATCAGATACTGGATCCAGGCTTATTCCCCAAGGTCCAAACTCTAACTTTGCCTCTGACTCTGTCATCTGTCTTCTGCTCACTGCAGCCCCTCACCCTATTTGCTGAACTACCTTATCTGCAGCCAGAATAGCTGTAAAGCCCGGCACAGAGTATAGCTAAACTTAAAATGAAAAGAGAAAACAGGAGGCGATTAGGAAGTTTAAAAGACATCTTCATCAAGTCGAGGAAGTTGCCCTCTATTCCTGGTTTGCTAAGAGTTTTTATCATGAGTGGATGTTGGATTTTGTCAAAGGCTTTGTCTGCATTAGCAGATATAATGGTACATATAGTTTTTCTTCTCTAGCCTACTGATGTGATGGATTACATGGATTGATTTTGGAATGTTGAATCAGCCTTACAAGCCTGAACTGAATCCCACTTGCTCATGCTGTGAGCATGAGCAATTCTTTTTATACATTGCTGAATTTGATTTACTAATACTTTGTTGAGGATGTTTACATTTATATACATGAAGGATGATCGTCTTGCATTGTCCTTTCTTGTAATGTCTTTTCTTGTTCTGGCAATAGAGTAATGCTGGCCTCATAGAATGAGTTAGGAAATGTTCTCTCTGCCTGTGTTTTCTGGAAGAGGTTGTAGACAGCAGTATCATTTCTTCCTTGAATGTTTGGTGGAGTCCACCAGTGAAATCGTCTAAGCCTAGTGCTTCCGTCTATAATAGACATATCTACTCAACTATCTATTTTTCCTTGTGTGGGTTTTGGTAGTTTGTGTCTTTCAAGGAATTGATCCATTTAATCAGAGTTACCAGATTTGTGAGCATGGAGCCGTTCATAGTGTTCCTTTAATGTCCCTTCACTATCCCTATATGTCCACGGGCACACCTCTTTCATTCCTAATCACTTCCTTCTTCTCTACTTTTTTTCTTGTTTAACCTGGCTAGAGGTTTATCCATTTTATGATCTCAAGGAACTGGTTTTTTGGTTTCACTGATTGTTCTCTATTGTTGTTCTATTTTTCAGTTTCCTTTATTTCTTCTATTGTTTTTATTATTTTTCTGCTACTTGTGTTAGGTTTAATTTGCTCTTCTTACTTTGTTCATTTTAGATATTTCTTCTTTTCTAATATATGTATTTAATGCTATAAATTGCCTTCAAAGCTCTACTTTCACTGCACACATTTTTAATAAGTAGTATTTCCATTTTCAAATTTCTCTTGAGTCTTCTTTGACCTACACGCTATTTAGAAGTGTGTCATGTAATTTCCGAATGTGGATTTTCCAGCTCTCATTCTGTTATTTCTACTTTAATTCCACTGTGAGCTGAGAACATACTTTGTATGATTTACATTCTGTTAAACATATTAAGGTGTGTTTTATGGCTCAGAATGTGAGTGTCTTGGTGAATGTTCCATGTCAGCTTGAGAAGAATGTGTATTTTGTTGTTTTGGGATTGAGTATTTTACAGACATCAACGAAATCAAGTTGATTGGTTGTGCTATTCAGGTAAACTATATCCTTACTGATATTCTCCCTGCTTGATCAGTTACTGAAATAAAAGTTCTAAAGTCTCCAGCTATAACAGTGGGTTCATTTATTTCTTCTTGTAGGCCTGTCAGTTTTGGAACACGTATTTTGATACTGTTTTTAGGTGCACACACATTAAAAACTATTAGGTCTTCTAGAACAATTGGCTCCTTAATTGGTGTGTCTCTGATATATTTTTTTGTTCTGATGTCAGTTTTGTCTGAAATTAATGTAGCTATTCCAACTTTCTCTGATGAATGTTAGTATGATGTATCTTTCTCCATCCCCTTGCTTTTAACTTATCTGAGTCATGATACTTAAGGTCAGTTGTTGATAAACATCAGATCAGATCAGATCAGATCAGTCGCTCAGTCGTGTCCAACTTTTTGCGACCCCATAAATCGCAGCACGCCAGGCCTCCCTGTCCACAACCAGCTCCCAGAGTTCACTCAGACTCACGTCCATCAAGTCAGTGATGCCATCCAGCCATCTCATCCTCTGTTGTCCCCTTCTCCTCCTGCCCCCAATCCCTCCCAAAATCAGAGTCTTTTCCAATGAGTCAACTCTTCGCATGAGGTGGCCAAAGTACTGGAGTTTCAGCTTTAGCATCATTCCTTCCAAAGAAATCCCAGGGCTGATCTCCTTCAAAATGGACTGGTTGGATCTCCTTGCAGTCCAAGGGACTCTCAAGTGTCTTCTCCAACACCACAGTTCAAAAGCATCAATTCTTGGCGCTCAGCCTTCTTCACAGTCCAACTCTCACATCCATACATGACCACAGGAAAAACCATAGCCTTGACTAGACGGACCTTTGTTGGCAAAGTAATGTCTCTGCTTTTGAATATGCTATCTAGGTTCGTCAAAACTTTCCTTCCAAGGAGTAAGTGTCTTTTAATTTCATGGCTACAGTCACCATCTGTAGTGATTTTGGAGCCCAGAAAAATTAAGTCTGACACTGTTTCCACTTTTTCCCCATCTATTTCCCATGAAGTGATGGGACCAGATGCCATGATCTTCGTTTTCTGAATGTTGAGCTTTAAGCAAACATAGAGTGTCTTATTTTATTTTTGTGTTTTTTTTTTAATCCACTCTGACAACCTCTGCCTTTCCTTTATATATTTATAGCATTTACATTTGAAGTGATTATTGATATAGTTTGTATATTGATATACTGTTTTCTCCTTGTTACACTCGATCTTTTCTTCCTCCCCACCTTTTTCTCTGCCTTCACTTAGTGTTTAGATGAATGCTTTATATGATTCCATCTTATCTCTTCCCTTAGTATATCAATCACACCTCTTTAAAAAACTTTTAGTGGTTGCCCTAGAGTTTACAGTTACAACTATTTAAGCCCATCCTCAAATAATACTATGGTACTTAACATATACTACAGGATCCTTACAACACAGGATTTCCAGTTTCTCTTCCCATTCCTTGTAACGTTGTTGTCATCCATTTCACTTATCCACAGGCTGTAGCCACCCAGTTATATTTTATATCAATATATAGTAAGAAAAATAAAGTTTTATTTTACACTCATTCATTCCTTCTCTGGTGCTCTTCCTTCCTTTATGTACTTCTGATCATATATCATTTCCTTTCTCCCTGAAAAACTTCTAATACCTCTTACAAGACTGGTCTGCTGGAATTATTTTGCCTCAGTTTTTGTTTGTTCAAAAAAGTCTTTGCTTTTCACTTTTGAAAGATAATTTCACTCGACATAGAATTCTAAGTTGGCATGTGTGGGGTGGTGGTTTATAAATATTTCACCTCAATCTCTTCTTGCTTGCATGGGTTCTGTCAAGAAATCCTCTGTAATTATTATCTTTGTTCCTCTGTAGATAAAGTGTGTATTTCCTCCAGCTTCCTTCAAGATATTCTCCCTGCCGTTAATCTTCTCCAGTGTGAGTACAGATTTGGCTAAGTGTAGACATGTTTAGCATTTATCCTGCTTGGTGTTCTCTGAGTTCCTTGGACCTGCTCTTTGAAGTTTGAAGACTATCATTAATTTTGGAAAAGTCTTGGCCACTATCACTTAAAATATTTCTTCTGCTCTGTTCTTTCCTTTCCCTCTGGCATTCTAATTATGTGTATGTTATACCTTTGGAAATTGTTCCACGATTCTTGGACGTTCTGGGTGGTTTATTTTTTTTTCATTCTTTTTTTTTTTTTTAACTCTTTGCATTTGAGTTTGGGAAATTTGTTTTGTTTGGCCTTGTTTATTTAAGAGTACAACATGAGGTCCACTTCCTAACAAAATTTTAAGTGTACAGTGTATTGTTGTTGACCAGAAGTCCAGTGTTATGCAGCAGATTTCCAGACTGAAACTTTATGCTCTCTCATCAGTAACTCCTCATTTCTCTCTCCTCCCAGCCAGTAGCGACCACCAATCATTCCATTCTTGTCTCTGTGGATTTGACTAGAGATTTGACTATTTCAGTTTGGGAAATTTCTATTGACATATCTTCAAGTTCACTGATTCTTTCCTCAGCCAATCCAGTCTGCTAATGAGTTCATTAGAAACATTCTTCATTTCTGTTGCAAACATTTTTTTTCCAGAATTTCCATTTGATTATTTCATAGTTTTCAAATCTTTGCTTATGTTACTGCTTGTTGTTTAATTTTTCCATTACAGCCTGTAACATGTAAGTTATTTTAAATTCTCTAATTCCAGGATCTGTTATATCTGATTCTGGTTCTGATGCTTGTTTTGTTTTTGAGTCTGTTTTATATTGCCTTATAATTTTTTGTTGAAAACTACACGTGAAGTGCACAGTAATAGGAACTGAGTTAAAAGCCTTTAGTGTGGGGTCTTACATAATCTGGCTAGGAGGTGAGCTGTGTTTAATCTGGGCTCTAGCTGCAGGTCCCAGAGGCTTCAGGTTTCATTAGTGTCCTTCTTTGTCTCTTCCACTGTCTTTGTACTTCTGTAAGACCACCTCCTTAAACAGTCTTCACCTTACAGTTCTTCCAGCTGTAATTCACTGTCATCACACAGGAGCCCAGTTGATGTGATGATAACATGTGAAGGGAGGAAGTGTTACATAACCTTACGATTTCAGTCAGTCAGTTCAGTAGCTCAGTTGTGTCCGACTCTTTGCAACTCCATGAATCGCAGCATGCCACGCCTCCCTGTCCATCACCATCTCCCGGAGTTCACTCAGACTCATGTCCATCGAGTAGGTGATGCCATCCAACCATCTCATCCTCTGTCATCCCCTTCTCCTCCTGCCCCCAATCCCTCCCAAAATCAGAGTCTTTTCCAATGAGTCAGCTCTTCACATCAGGTGGCCAAAGTATTGGAGTTTCAGCTTCAGCATCATTCCTTCCAGAGAACACCCAGGACTGATCTCCTTTAGGATGGACTGGTTGGATCTCCTTGCAGTCCAAGGGACTCTCAAGAGTCTTCTCCAACATCACAGTTCAAAAGCATCAATTCTTCGGTGCTCAGCTTTCTTCACAGTCCAACTCTCACATCCATACATGACCACTGGAAAAACCATAACCTTGACTAGACGGACCTTTGTTGACAAAGTAATGTCTCTGCTTTTTTAATATGCTGTCTAGGTTGGTCATAACTTTCCTCCCAAGGACTAAGCGTCTTTTAATTTCATGGCTGCAGTCACCATCTGCAGTGATTTTGGAACCACAAAAATAAAGTCTGACACTGTTTCCACTGTTTCCCCATCTATTTCCCACAAAGTGATGGGACCAGATACCATGATTTAAGCCCTGTCTTTTTTAAAAATTCAATTTCTTTCTTTATTTTTGGCTGTGCTGAGTCTTTGCTGCAGCACACAGGCTCTGAGTAGTTGCACTTGGGTTTTTCTCTAGTTGCAGTGAACAGGGGCTACTCTCTACCTGTGGTGTGCAGGTTGCAGTGGCTTCTCTCATTTTGAAGCACGTGCTCTAGGGCACACAGGCTTCGTAGTTGTCACTCACAGGCTTAGCTGCCCCAGAGCATGTGGGACTGAACCCGTGTCCCCTGCGTTGGCAGGCGGATTCTTTAAAGACAAGACCAACAGGGAAGTCCCTAAGCTCAGTCTTTCAGTGGACCTGTGTCTCTGGCTGTGACTTTCACAAATGTTTCTTCGCTTCCCTCTTCCCTTTAGGTGAGATAGGAAGGCTAAAGGGGGCTAGAGTTGGGTAAGTGTACTTCCCCCAAGTGGCCTAAGGCTCTAGCAAAGTATTTTCCCCAGGAAAGTATCCTTTGTTACAGAAAATGCTCTGAATGTATCTGAAAATGATTACTTTGCCCCTCTTGCTCCCAGGGCCACAAGGGGATCTTTCTTGGCTCCTCACTGTGAGAACCTGGTCGAGTTCCTGGAGGGAAAACCCAAAAGAGTGTGGGGGTCCCTAAGTCTGTTTCCCCCAAGAATGTTTTACTCTCATGATAGTCCACATTCAATCTGCAGTAGTTCATCTAATTATCACTTAAGTGTTCCCACAAGTTTATGACTCAAGAAACACCTGTTCCGGTTTAAGCTGATCCCAGCTGTGTTCCTCTGCATTCACATCTCTTTACAAATTTCAGGGTGGTGATTTGCCCTGAAACCCCAATTCTGATAAATTCAAGGAAAGTCATTGATTTTCAATTTGTATGGCTTCTTCTTGTTGTTAAGACAGGAATGACAACTTCTAAGTTTTTTACATGCCAGAGCTGATTCTAAAAGTCTGTTGGGTCTTTTTTTTTTTTAATAAAATTATATAAAGTTCAAAATATATAGTAATCTGGGTCTACTTAGTGTGGATCAAGTTATCCAATACACAACATCATAAGGGCAACAGAGTACTCTGGTAGGCATACTAAACCATCAAGAAAAGGCTAAATCATGTTCCAAATACTCTACTAAGCAAAGAAAAGAAGCATGCATACATTTTTAAAGACCACCAAAATGATTTAAGTTTGGGCACCCAAATTTTAACCCTTTAGAATAACTAACTTATCCCTTCTGGAGTTCCAAATAGCTGAGGTTATAAGGCTCAAAGTAACCGAGTAAAGAGATTCTAAATCAGGTTGAAGTCCTTCTTTCCTTTCCTTAGTTATCATTTAAGAAAACAACCATACTATCGATATTTATACATAAATCAGGCTCCACGTGAATGGCCCCTGGACAGTATTCCTCCTAGGTCAGGACGGGTCCCCCGTCCACTCCCTTAGGGAGCAGTGTCCAACTCTGCTCTGACCTGGAAATCTCTTCTTGGCTCCTTTTTCCTCTAACGGATCCAGCTAGCCTCTCAAAAAAACCCCAGGTATCCTGGGAGCTGGGATGGCTGAAATAACTGTGCCATAGCCAATGTGCTAATGAATTCTTGAAGCTGCCTAGTGGAATGAGGTTACAAGGAGGTGTTGGAAGTGTTCCTTTCTCTCTTTTCTTAAAAAAAAAAAAAAAATAGGCCTTTCTTTTTGTGAGTGTGTGTATACACACACATACACCAGGCCTCTAACCCAAAAAAAGCCTTCAATTTCCAACTGCCCCAAATTACTTAAGGTAATTTTCCCATCTCTAAGATCTCAGAATGTTCAGGTTCTGGACTGATTTCTGTTCTTCCCCTTCTGAAATCCCGTCCCCTTCCTTAAAACTCAGTTGTTACTAGTGATCTCACTTTCATGGCATTCCTTCTGTTTGACATGTTAATGTCTTTCTTGATGACTGAGAGAACCTCAAGAGCTGAGCCTACATCTTATTCTTCTAATATTCCTCGTATCTCCCAAAGCTCCTGGTATCCACAATACCTCACCCAAACACTCAACAAATGCTTATGATTTTTACTCACTCCTCCATTAATAGTAATAGTGAACACATATGGAACACTTCTTAGATACCAGACACTGTTTTGGTTACTTCACACGGATGAATTCACACAACCCTCCTAAACACTCCTAATATTATCCCCATTTGACATATGGGGAAAATAATGCACAAGTTTGTTAAGTAACTGTACACAGGTCACAGAACCAGCAAGTCATGGCAGAGCTGAGATGTGAACCCAGGTGTATATCTGGCTCCCCTATCTTCTAAATGACTTGTCCATATCGCCTCCCCCAGTGTGCATAAGTCCCTGAAATGATTTATCAATTTAGTCGTTGGCTGTCATAGCAACAGAACAACGACCTGGGGTTTAACTTTTCAGAAGTCTGTAATTGCATCATAAATGAGCTCTATGGTTTTGCTCCCAGTCAAGCAGTCTTTGCATCACTGGCAAGGCCTAGGCATTTATGGAAGGTACAAAGGAGACAGGGACTCCTTTTCAAATTTTGAGACCTAGGTTTCTTTAAAAAGAAAGAAAGAAGGAAACGCAAACTTATGACATGAGTGAAAAGCAAGAACACTGTGATGGTTAATTCTATGTATCAACTTGGCAGGGCCAGGAGGCTCCCAGGGAGCTGGTTAACCATTATTTCTGGGTGTGTCTGGAAGGTGTGTCCACATGAGATTAGCATTTGAATCAGTGAACTCTGATAAAGTGGATTCCTCTCCCCAGTGTGGGTGGGCCTCACTCTATCACTGAAGGCTTGACTAGAACAGGTGGAGGAAAGAGGAATTTGCCCCTTTTCCTTCTCACCTGCCTGTTTGAGCAGGTACATACCTCTTGATGTGGTTGGTCTTTTCCTGCCCTTGGACTGGGATTAACAACATCAGCTCCCCTGGTTCGCAGGCCTTTGGACTCTTACTGGAGTTATAATACACCACAGTTTCCACCTACTTCTGCTTCATTGACTATGCTAAAGCCTTTGACTGTGTGGATCACAACAAACAGTGGAAAATTCTTAAAGAGATGGGAATACCAGACCACCTGACCTGCCTCCTGAGAAATCTGTATGCAGGCCAAGAAGCAATAGTTAGAACCAGACTTGAAACAGTGGACTGGTTCCAAATTTGAAAAGGAGTATGTCAAGGTTGTATATTGTCACCCTGCTTATTTAACTTGTATACAGAGTACATCATGAGACATGCCAGACTGGATGAAGCACAAGCTGGAATCAAGATTGCCGGGAGATACACCAATAACCTCAAATACGCAGATGACGCCACACTTATGGCAGAAAGTTAAGAGGAACTAAAGAGCCTCTTGATGAAAGTGAAAGAGGAGAGTAGAAAAGCTGGCTTAAAACTCAACATTCAAAAAACTAAGATCATGGCATCTGGTCCCATCACTTCGTGGGGAAATAATGGAAACAGTGACAGAATATCTTCTTGGGCTCCAAAATCACTGCAGATGGTGACTGCAGCCATGAAATTAAAAGACGCTTGCTCCTTGGAAGAAAAGCTATGACAAACCTAGACACCATATTAAAAAGCAGAAACATTACTTGGTCGACAAAGGTCCATCTAGTCAAGGCTATGGTTTTTCCAGTAGTCATGTATGGGTGTGAGAGTTGGACTATAAAGAAAGCTGAGCACAAAAGCATTGATGCTTTTGAACTGTGGTGTTGGAGAAGACTCTTGAGAGTCCCTTGGACTACAAGGAGATCCAACCAGTCCATCCTAAAGAAGATCAGTCCTGAATATGCATTGGAAGGACTGATGCTGAAGTTGAAGCTCCAATACTTTGGCCACCTGATGCAAAGAACTAACTCATTAGAAAAGACCCTGATGCTGGGAAAGATTGAGGGCAGGAGGAGAAGGGGATGCCAGAGGATGAGATGGTTGGATGGCATCGACAGGATGGATATGAATTTGAGTAAACTCCAGGAGTTGGTAATGGACAGGGAAGCCTAGTGTGCTGCAGTCCATGGGGTCACAAAGAGTCAGAAACAGCTAAGCGATTGAACCAACTGGACAGTTCCCTTGGGTCTCCAGTGTGTGATCCATAGCGTGATTTGGGGAGGACCAGGACAGCCCTGCCCCAAAGACCAATCACTTTGTGTTAGCTCCCACCATCATCAGTTGGCTCTTTAAAGCTCATTGCCCTGTTCCTCTTGTCCTTTTGTTGAAGCATGTGCTTTTCCAGAAGAAAAGTCTTGTATGGTGTAAGCAAAAAGGTCTCAATATGGGGTAGGGAGAACTGGAGTCTGGCACCAGCCCACTCACTGTCTCTATAGACAACAGAGATCCAGTATCCACACAGCTCATCCTCTGTGAAATAAAAGGGTTAGACTTGCCATCTCTGAGGACATTTCCTGCTACAAGAAACTGTGGTCAGTGATTCAAGTGTGGATGGGCTCCCTGGACAGCCTTCCTTCAAGATGAGGCACATAGCACAGAAGCCTAATTAGAAGGCTGGGATCCCAAGACTCTGCTGCCCGAGCCCTAGTTTGCCCCAGAGTTGGATCTGACCAAGGGCAAGGAGAACCTGGGGCTGTGGACATTACCAGGCTTCAGCCAGCTCCCACAGCCCCACAATTCTACATTAGCAAAGCTCTGTCTCAGAAAGGTCCAAGGAGAAATTTATTGGTATAAGCTGGAAGTTGGTTGGCCACATTAAGAACTCAGCATCCCCCTTCCCGTGGTCCCACTGGCTACAAAAGGAGCTTTGTCTGCCATGGGGAAGCCAGTCCAGGATGTGACCACCAGATGGAATTCAGACTTTAATAGGCTACAATGTCTGCTCAGAAACATACAACTCCAAGATTCTGCACCTCCAGGGCTGGATGCCCTCCACATCAATCTGGGTCACAAGGCGGGGTCTGGCGTGGCTCTGAAGAGAAGGGCCTGGGCTGCACACCAGCTTGGGCCACCCTTCTCTTCTCATGCTTTCCATGTCCATTCTGAAAATGGACAAAAATGGCTGGGGGTTGCACTCAGCAGAAATGGCAGGGTGAGTTCAAGGATTTCCCTTTCTCTGTGGTTCCCTCAAAGGTAATATTGCAAGGAGCTGTCCCGGGTCTTATCTGGGTCAGGAGGGAGTATGGTACATAAATGGGATGGGTAGAACCCTAATTCAGAGCCTGTGTCACCTTCCCTTCCACAGTCTCCCCAGCCTGCTACTTCTCTCAGTGACCAGCTGGGCTCCACCACTGTTGTTGAGTCGCTAAGTCGTGTCTGACTTTTTCACGAGCCCATGGACTGTAGCCCTCCAGGCTCCCCTGTCCATGGCATTTCCCAGGCAAGAATACTGGAGTCCATTGCCATTTCCTTCTCTGCGGAATCTTCCCAACCCAGGGATCAAACCAGGGTCTCCTACATTGCAGGAGAATTCTTTATTGCTGAGCCACCAGGGAAGCCCCATCACACGTAAGAGCTAAGCTGTGAAACAGAGAAAAATCTGTCTCAGGTACCCACTCCTACTCTGTGGATCCTCTTGTGCCCAAGCCTTTTACTTTAGGGAAACCACCTAGTTGGTGGAGTTAAATCCCAAGGGCAGAGTACCTTCCCGGTGGCTGTAAGATGTCACCAAATAGGTGGTCTCCCTAACGGAAAGTTGGCCCTTCCATGGGATGAAGGTGGGGAGAGGCTGTTTATGGGGGAGGAAAGCTGCACTGGCAGGAGAGAGGAAGGAAGCAGTAGTTTTTTGGCTCTCCAAAAATTTGCCTAGAGGCATCCTGGATTCTGCCCAGCCTGCAAAAAGAGGGTCATTCACCACTATGGCAGCCCCAGCTGCAGAGAAGTATTGAAAGGTTTTGGTCTGTCCATGGGCAGCCAGCCAAGTGTGTGGCCATACAGCTCTAATATCCAGTAGAAAGGGATAAAAGCCAGAGGAGAGTGTTGGATTGCTTGTAGCTGGAGATCAGGGGAAGATGTATGGTGGCAGCGGTGGTTGAAAAGAGAAATAGGCCTGGACACACAGACCTTATAGGAAAGGCTTTCTGGACACAGGGAGCACAGAGGGTCAAGGTTCCATGGCTGGAAGACACAGGTGCTAGGCGGAGAGTTTGGCAGGGTGGAAGGTACATGAAGGGAGTAATAAGAAATAAATTTGAAAAGGTCAATTGGGATCCAATTATGGAGGGTGGGCCTTGGGCCATGCTAAAAAATTTGGACGGTATTCCAAAGGCAATGGGAGCCTTTTAAGATCTTAGCCAAAAAGTGGCTTAATTAGGGAAATAAACCAAAATTTGCTCAGCACCAAGGATCAGGCACTTTCCCAATGTTATCGCATATAATCCCACAGTGATCCCATGAGGTAGGTGACATAATCCCCATGTTGCAGTTGAGGAAATTGAAGTACAAAGAGGTTAGAAATTTGTCCAAGTCACACAGTTAAATCCTCACATGGGTACCGTTGACCCTTGAACAACACGGGCTTGAACTCTGCAGGTCCACTAAAATGCAGATTTCTTTCACCAAATACGTTCTATAGTACTACACAATCACTGGTTGAATCTGTGGATGCAGGGGGCTGATGGTAAAATTATATGTGGATTTTCAACCTCAGAGAAGGTTGGGGCCCCTATTCCCAACATTGTTCAAGGGTCAGTCATACCTGATGTTTCCTTCTTGTGCACCTTACAGAAAAACTAAACGAGAATGTTCTCCAGGAAAAGTGAAGTGAACATCAGGACAATAAAAGGATAGTGTGAGAATACAGAAATGGTGGAATGATCCCAGAAGTCAGCTGTTTAGCAATACTCAAAAGAAATCGGTGTTCAATAAAATGTCAGGGAGTCCCAAGGAGAAAAATTTCTAGAAGAATATAATGGATCCAAGAAACACATAAAATTAGTAAAAATCTAGATGATAAAATTGGAACAAGATGGCAAAAACCTAGCTTTCTTTACCCAAAGAGAAAAAAGGGAAGCAATCAAAAGTTTGGTGAAAAACAAACCACTAACCAAGAAAGTCATGCTCCAAAAATGAAGCAACATAAGAGCTAAGACGCATTTGAGCAAATGGCACATAATATAGGAAAGTCTATTTGATCTCGGGGCTAAAAATATTGCCCTTGGAGTGGCACAGGGGTCTGCCCTTGGATATACAGGAAAAGAAATGTGATCATTATCATCACCAGGCCCTGGGCCCATTTACCCACACAAAATATGCTATTCCAGTCGCTGTTTATTGGTCTTCAGTGGACCATGAACAAAAAAAAGGGAAAGGGCCACTACGGTTTGGGGACAGGACATAATGTTACCACACTTGACAAATGTAGAAATTTAAAACTCGCTGATAGAAGAGGTGAGAGGGGAAGACTAGGATGGTAATGCCAGTATCCTACCTTGTAGGCTAATGTGTCCAATACAACTGAGAACTAGTGAAACAAAGGTATCAACAGGGGAGCTAGAATTAGTGACTGCATGAGTTAAAATTCAAGGAAAAAAAGGAACTATTATGGGGATAACACATTCATGGGACCTGACTAAACAGTCTGTGTAAACCTGTTGCCTCTGTGTCCGGTGCTGGACCTGACGTCAGCAGGACTAGCAGTAGAGAGGAAAAGATGGGCGTAAAGAAGAAGGACAACCTGGAGCCTGTTTCTGTCTCTACCTCCCATCGCCATGATACGGGTGACTTTCTGGATAAGCGGATGCCGCAGCCATGGAGCTGCACTTGCATCCAGCCCAGGTCATAGGAGAGCTGGAGGAGACCCGGAAGGAGCGGGAGGAGCCTCAGGCCGCAGGCCAGCGAGGTAAGGCGCTTGTCAGCGACGGGCGGGAGCTGCAATGGCACCTGGCCCTGTGCCAGCCTGCAGAGAGTAAAAGTGGCTGTTGCCTCACTTCCACCTTCCAAAATTTTGTGCAAATGTCCTGCATGACTAATCCTAATTTGGAACCTTGATGGGTAGGGAATTGGGAGAAACAATATAAGAGTTCCTACTAAGTTAACACTGTACATACAAATTGACATACTCTGAAAATCCGAGAGAGGGACAAGGACAATTGTCACAGGATGAGGTCCCTGGAAATAG
This sequence comes from Bos grunniens, assembly GCF_055505025.1. NCBI lineage: Eukaryota > Metazoa > Chordata > Mammalia > Artiodactyla > Bovidae > Bos > Bos grunniens. The sequence goes on from NC_141174.1 coordinate 16,831,158, forward strand.
ACACTGAGATAATTAGAGACACATGATGCTTATTACAATGGACACCTGTGAAAAGAGTGGGCTCGTCCAGGACGTTTGGCCTTCTCCAGAATGTCCATAGGACGTTTGATCCACAGACATTTGGTCCACGCCAAAAGGTCCTTGGAATGTGGTCCTAACCAAACCATCCATGAACATATTTGGTCCATGTCATAGGGTTTTTGACAGGATCGAATATCAAGGACCTTTTGGCATGGACCGAATGTCAGCTAACCAGGTGGGAGGGAAGCAGGTTGGGCAGAGGGATGAGTCAAACTGCAATGCAGATCCTACAAAGCCTCCTCCCACCAACCCAGAGCACTGAAGTGAGCATTCACCGTTGGAGTCCATGGACCAGAAATGACCTGGCCTTATTCTCTCGTGTGATGCGCTGGATACAGGCTGCTGCAGAAAAGTGTGGCCTGGGCAAGGCAGCTGTGCGCCTCTGGAGCTGATCCTAAAGGAGCTGGCAGCTGGCAGACCACTATTCATGTGGCTGGGCTGCAAGTGGTTCTTGTGTGTGTGGGGGGGTGATTTTTTATTTATTTATTGGCCATGTGGCCTGTGGGATCTTAGTTCCCCCATCAGGATTCAAACCCATGCCCCCTGCATTGGGAGCACAGAGTCTTAACCACTGGACCACCAGCGAAGTCCCTACAAGTTGGTTTTTGTAGGGATCATACAGCATCTGGATGACCTGTCTCTGCGTCCACCCAAGCATATGGATGAGCTAAATCCTGCTTAATCTGAGCAGGGAGACAAGAGGTGAAGTCCCCTCAAGAACCACGAGGACACAGCAGGGTTGGCATATTCTATTACTTAGAGATAGAGGCAACTGACAGAACCAAGAACCACAACAGTTAAAAGCCATCGCCTCCGAGGGACAAGACCAACTCCAAGGCACAGTGGAATGGAGATCTGCTGTTAACTAGAAGCCCTCTGTGCCATTTCCTTTTTCTAACCATGTGCATATAGTTCATGGATTAAATATTTGTAAATTTTCTTCTAAATTTGGGGTTGTCTGACTCCATGCTACATCCCGGAGTCATGCCCCAGGCAGGCCTATTTGGAGTGGGCACAGGGAACCTTCACTTTCTCCGGGGGGGTAGGCCCAGCTGTGAGTGCCTGGCTGTGAGTGCCTGGCTCTAAGTGCCTGGCTGTGACTTGGCAGGTGGTGCCTGGCCCATCATTCCCAAGGCTTGGGAAGCTGGCCAAGTCCTTCATCTCATGCCCTGAGTGGACGGGTGCCCAGGACCAGCCCCCGTGTGGTGCTGGATTGGGGGCCTCTCTGTTTCCACTGGAGAGCTGCTGAAATTGCCATCACTGAGAAGAGGGGTGCCCTTTTGTATATCCAGACTCTTCCCAAACTTTCACATCTATGATTCAGACTCCGAGGAGCAGTGTCTGACACCTGGAGAAGGTCAGCAGTCAAGTAGATATGGTGGGAAGTATTCCTTAAGGCTGGCTGGACCTGTGGTTACTGCGGGAGGATCACTCAGTCTGAGGATGTCCCTTCTTATTTAAAAAAAAAAAAAAAAAACTTTTAAAAATTTATGAATGGAATATGACTACTGTATAGGAAGTTAGGAAAATAAAGACAGGTTGGCCATAACTCCACCACCCCGCCCTCCAATGCAGTCATTACTTCCTTGCAATATTTCCTCTCACTTCATTCTTTTCTATAGCTACCTTTTAAAAAAAAAATCTAGTGGTCATCCCATTGTACATAAATTTGGATGCTTGCATTTTTTGCTAAATTTACATCATAAGCATTCTCCCTGTTGTTACCTAAGCTGTATAGCTATTATTTTATTCTTTAATATTTATTTATGTGTCTTTATTTCTTTTGGCTGCATTGGGTCTTAGTCACGGCACATGGGCTCTTCGCTCTGAACACGCAGGCTTCTCTCCAGTTGTGAGGCGCGGGCTTAGCGGCCCCACGACATGTGAGAATCTTAGTTCCGCAACCAGAGATGGAAACTACATCCCCTGAATTACAAGGCAGATTCTCTCTCTCTCTTTTTTTTTTTTTCTGTTTTCATTACAAGGCTTATTCTTAACCACTAGACCACCAGAGAAGTCCCCATAGCTATCATTTTAAATATCTGCATAAGATAAGGCCAGGGATTTTATCCCAGAATCTAACAACACAGGATCCCGATGCATAGTAGACAATTCATACTCTTTTTTCAGGAACAGAATGCATGATCAGGCCATAATCTGTTTTACGACCCCAAAAGAACTTTTTGGCCAACCTAATACTATTCTCTTACTGTGAGGAGCTGATACTGAAGGAATTCCAGTTTTTCAAACACACTGTCTTATTTCTCTCCTGAACAGCCTTCCTTTTTCAATCAATTTCACCAACCAACCTCTACACTCTGCTCTTTGCCTGCCAATCCCAAATCACACAGACTCTGTCCTTCGTTTATCATAAATCAGCCAGCCTTTGCGGAGCAAGCAGCGGTGCCCAGCAGTGGGTTACATGAGAAAAAGCAAAGCGTGTTAATAGCTGGGTTAGCGGAGTGGGGAGCATGGTCCCGTCTGAGCCGGGGCCCCCATGTCTTCAGGGGCAGTGGGTTCTGTCAACACTGCTGTCACCATCAAGCACCCCTCGTCCTGAAATAGTGGCCCAGGCCCTGCCAGTTATTTCATCTCGGTGCTTACGTTCTTCATGTGAGTTTAAACATTCAAACATCATGAGCATGAAACATAAACACTCAACCCGCCATGGCATTTTAATGAGGTTCAACTGGGTTCAGCATGTCCTATGACTTACAATTGTGTAAAAGCTTTTCGACCCAGATCACTTCCTTAGGTCTGGCCCATTTCAGCCAAGACAAACTGTGTTTTCTGAGCACTTTAAAGTTTGGGGAGAATTATTCTGGGCAGATGATGAACACCCACAGGGCCTTCCTCAGCTCTGTGTAGTTGGATAAGCAGTTTAACTGAGCTTCTCAAAAACTCCTGAAGAGGAAATGACTGAGTGATAAACCATGATCTCTCACTTGCCCCGAGGATGCTCCCCGCCCACCTTTGCCTTGCTCCTTCACTTCTCAAATCACAACCACATCTGTGGCTCTTAGATGCCTGCCATGGAGCAAAGAAAGGGTTCTTAATGTTCCCATCTGACAAGTGTGGCAACTGAGGCCTAGAAAGATAAGGTGACTTATGCATGACCACAAAACAAAGAAAACTAGTTGTGCAAGGTTCCTTCTACTAAATGTACTTAGGTACAGACTAAGCTGCTATCCTAAAGGAAATCAATCCTAAATATTCATTGGAAGGACTGATTCTAAAGCTGAAGCTCCGATACTTCAGCCACCTGATGCGAAGTGCTGACTCATCAGAAAAGACCCTGATGCTGGGAAAGATTGAGGGCAAGAGGAGAAGAGGGCAACAGAGGATGAGATGGTTGGATGGCATCACTGACTCAATGGACCTGAGTTTGAGCAAGCTCCAGGAGATAGTGAAGGACAGGGAAGCCTGGTGTGCTGCAGTTCATGCAGTCACAAAGAGTTGGACGCGACTTAGCAACTGAACAACAAAAAACAAGCGGCTATAAAGATGCTTCAAACTGTCCCAGCACACAGACAGGTGGTCCAGGCCATTTAGGTGATCCTGCCATCCTCAACACACAGCTTCCATTGCTGTGTCCAAGTCCACGATGGCTTCTCCAGTATCCTCACCCCCCGGTGAGGGAAGGTAGAAAGGGCAGGGGAGTGGTCATGAGTTCCTTTTAGGGTCATGCATTCCTTTTACGGCCATGAGTTTAAGGGACATACCAAGCAGCAAGGGCAGCATGTGCCCGGTTCACACTCTAATAATGAACAAAGGGGGTCAGATATCAGTTGACAACCAGTACACTCCAGTGCGTATGTCATGGGCAACCCTAAAGATGGCAGATGAGGGAAGCTCAGGGAGGGCTAAGTTTCAGCAGCTCTGATTATCCTGGAGCTACGGGCTCAGCACACACACACACAACAAATGCACAGAAACTGGCCTTGCCCTCTAGGAGCTCACATTTTAAGAGGCAACAAACATAAACAGGACATGCTGACCAGAGGACAAAGCATGAAACCAATAGATGACTGGATGGCAAAACATAGACACACACCAGGTGAGGATTTCCTGCCAAGGGACCAGGGCATCTAAGGATAAGATGGAGATCCCTGAACTGGTCCGCAAACTTTGCCTCCTTCCCACCTTCCATTACATGTTTGTATTGTGATCAGTTGGGCATAAATGTGTCACTCTACCCTGTCTAGAATAAAAATCTCACCACATCTTGTGTACCCAGTGCTTAACGTAGTACCTGGGAAATAATGGATGCTAAATGAATGAGTGGCCCTTACAATAGCCCTTGAGACTTCCCTGGTGATCCAGCGATTGACTCTGCTTTCCAATGTAGGGGGCACGGATTCAAATCCTGGTTGGGGAACTAAGATCCCACGTGCTGCATGGCACAGCCTATAAATGAAAAAGTAATTACTTGATTAAAATGACTTTTTAAATTGTGTCATTTTCCACCATATACCTGGTGCACAATATATGCACAATGCCTGACATTTAGTTGGTGCTCAATACATGGAGTTGACTGACTTAACTAGAACTTAATTAAAGAGGAATGCTATCAGGTGCAGCAAAGACATCCCCCAGAAGGCACAACGCATGGTTCCCAAATCAGTCCAGCTGCACCAACGGGATTTTCAGAGTCTGTAAGACCCTTATGTCCAGCTTGGTCTGCCGAGCAGATGGAGGCTTATGATGCATTTGGCTAAGGTTGTCTGGAACTGGGGCCAAACATGCTATACTTTAGGCTTCCACTCCTTTTTTCTCCCCTCACTGACTCCCCAAGTCTCAGTCCTTAACCAGCAGCTCTGGTCCCCATCCTCCATTTCCAGGGAGACTCAGATTATCAACAGGGCTGCTACTGGATCATTTTGTCTTCAGTGCACCTTGAGTACCAAGCACAGTGCTTGGCACTAAGGTAGCGCAGTGAATTAGACAGATAAGGTCCCTGCCCACACGACACACAGCACCTAGCAGGGGATCAGCTAAGCTAAATGATCCCAAAGTGACACAGTCAGGTGTACCTGTCACCTTGAGAGTAGCATCTGTCTTCAGGACACCAAGCACTTCACACTCAGCCTATATCCCCTCCTGAACTGAGATTCAGATAACATGAGCATGAGTCCACCATTGGACCCAGACCTACCTCCTGCCAGCCTTGAGCACATCCTTTATCCTCTCCATACCTGTCCCCTCATCTGTGAAATGAGCTCAAGAACAACAGCTGTTCTGCCTTCATTTCAGGGTTAGAGGAGGACTAAATAAGGTATGTGAAAGGGCTTTGTAAGCTGTAAGGCGTGCATGCATCTGTGCTAAGTCACTTTAGTCATGTCTGACTCTTTGCAACCCCATGAACTGTAGCCCGCCAGGCTCCTCTGTCCATGGGGATTCTCCAGGCAAGAATACTGGAGTGGGTTACTATGCCAGCTTCCAGGGGATCTTCCTGACCAGGGATCCACCCCAGTTCCCCTGCAGCTCCTGCACTACAGGTGAATTCTTTACCACTGAGCCACCAGGGAAGCCTTAAGCTATAATAAATGTTGCTTATTACTGTCGTTGCAATTAGTATTGTTACTCCTAAGTAATCCTTCCTCCTGATTTTTCCCACTGACTGTAAGTAGTGTCAACATTCTCCCCATTCCCTAGCCTAAGGTTACCTATTGTTTCTGTCTCTGCAAACCTTTTCTCCCCTTCGACAGACCAAAGCTCAACTGGTTTTCCTATTAAGAGCACATTCTTTCTCCATCTCCCTGGCTACAGTGATTGGCTCAGAGAATGGGCATGTGACCCAAGCCAGCCAGTAGGAATCCTTCTGGGATTTTCTTCCCAAAGCTATGAAAGAAATGGTCCCTATCTGCTGAGATTACCTGATTCTGGAGCTCCAGCAACCACTGATACCATTAAAGCTCATCTGAAGAATAAGCCAAGCAGAAAAAGACTATGCTGAAGCAAGCTGTTCTTAAAGCCAGAAGTAACCCTAGACTTGCTAGGCACACAAATGAAGGTAAGCTCTCTTTTATATAAGCTGATTGAGTTGAGTTTCTATCACTCAAAAGGGGAAGACTTTTGACAAACTCAAGACTCAAAACTTAGGTGATGTGTTCTATTTGTCCTTTTTTCTTCTATTCCAACATTTGATCTACTAGAGCTTGTAAACAGAGTCCTTTCTGCTATGTGGTTTTGCCACTGTCCTGGCCAGATTCTCTTTGTCTCACACCTGGAGGCAGTCTGGTGGGGAAAGCTGAAGGATTCGAGTCAGAAAGAGCTAGGGTGAATCCTGGCTGCATTATTTACTCATCATTCATGTGATCTTGGGTTTATCTCGACCTCAGCATTTTCCTCTGTAAAGTGGGACAAATCATCCATACCATGCATGGCTGTTGTATGAAATGTTGTTGTTGCTCATTTGCTAACAGACACATCTGCCTCTTTGCAACCCCATGGACTACAGCACACCAGGCTTCCCTGTCCTTCACCATCTCCTGGAGTCTGCTCAAGTTTATGTCCATTGAGTCGGTGATGCTATCTAGTTATTTCATCTTCTGTTGCCCTCTTCTCCTCCTGCCCTCAATCTTTCCTAGCATCAGGGTCTTTTCCAAAGAGTCATCTCTTCGCATCTAGTGACTAAAATATTGGAGCTTCAGCTTTAGCATCCATCCTTCGAATGAATATTCAGGGTTGATTTCTTTTAGGATTGACTGGTTTGATCTCCTTTCAGTCCAAGGAGACTCTCAAGAGTCATCTCAAGGCCTGGCTAAATAAGAGACAGCTATTAAAGCCATAACAATAAAATGGCCATAGCCCAGTCTGAGAAAATGGGACCCAGGCAGCTATGGATGCTTGGGAGCCACTGGGGCAGAACAAGAGATGATGGAGCTGCTGGGGGAATGACACTTGGGCAGGGATAGTCTCTCAGCATCAAGGAGAGGGTCCTCAGTGATGAAGTCACCAAGCAGCCCATCAGAGGTGAGTGCCTGAAGAGGCCAGCCCAGGTGAGGTCTGGGTTGGAATAAAGGGCTGGTCCTCAGGAATAAGCAGAGTCCTCTCCCGGGAGATATTGAGGGTGGGGTCAGTGCTTAGAAACTTTGTACATTTATGACTTGCTGTGCATGTACTAGTTTGTAGGCTCTCTGCAAAATGCCAAATTTGGAGTCTGCCCTTTCCTTTTCTTGACCACTGTTCTGTCTTATTGTTCCTGAAGGAAGAGAATAAGGACCTAGAGTCTGGGATCTGGGGCTCCCACCTCATTTGCAGCTCATGAGCTCTGTGACCTTGAGGAAGCAGTCTCCCCTCTCTGGGCCTTGGTTCCTTCACCTGTTGAGGGTGGTGGGATGGGGGAATGGCAGATGTTCTCTGAGATCCCTTCCAAACTTAACTTTGGAGTCCAGGCCATCCTCAAGCCTTAAGGGGTTAATCAGGGTGGGCCCCACCTCTACTACCCAGACCACACCAAGGGCTTTTGTTTTCAAAGAATCCGAGGTAGGGCTTGAGGAGGGAGCAGTGTTCCCAATTTCCAAAGCTGATTAATCCAAGAGAAATGACGAGGCGGGCACTGAAGCTCGGGAGCCCTGGGGACATTCTCCCCGCTGGACAGGGCCGCCTCTGTGACAGCTCCGCATGGAGAACCATGAACCAAAAGCTAGGGGGTGACCATCCCTGTTTAACAGCTCTCCATTTGTTTACCGAAAAAATATTGTTCCATCATAAAAATTCCCAAAATAGTTCCTTCCCTGGCCAGACTGACTGGCGGGCGCCCAGCTTGGGAGCCCAGCCTTGCTGGAGACACGCTCTCAGGGAGGCAAAATTAGCCAGGGAAGTCGGGGGCTTCAGTCTGAGGACCACCGGCCCCACACATCCTGTGTGGGGCACGGCCCAGAGGGTTTGAGCCACGGAGTCGTCTCTCAGGGTGGGGGGCGGGGGGGCCTCTGGGCAGTGACAGGATTTTCTGAGGCTCAGCAAGTTTATTTTTAGCTCTGAAGGGTTTCCTCTGCTCTAAGGGGACTGGGGGTGGGGGGCGGTGTTTCATCTGCTGGAGGGGGACAGATGCTTTGCTCTCTGCTGGAATGTACTCTCCCACACTGATTCTGACACCTTCTCCTCCCTCAGTTCTTGACTTAACTCCACAAAGAACACTTTTCTGAGATCTTTCTGAAAATGACCCCGATGAGGATCTCAGCTATCCAGTTCTAAAGACTCTTCCTTTCCCTTTGGAGAACTTATCACAGTCTGTGCTTACAAATATACAAATGTTCATCTTTCCCATAGACTGTAAGGTTCTTGGGCAGAGAACCCAGTACCTTGTACCTAGTAGGTGCTCAATAAGTATACTTCCCATTTGTTGTTGTTGTTCTTCAGTCGCTCAGTCACGTCCAACTCTTTCTGACCCCATGGACTACAGCACTCCAGGCTTCCCTGTCCTTCACCATCTCCTGGAGCTTGCTCAAACTCATGTCCATTGAGTCGGTGATGCCATCCAACCATCTCATCCTCTGTCATCCCCTTTTTCTCCTGCCTTCAGTCTTTCCCAGCATCAAGGTCTTTTCTAATGAGTCAGCTCTTCACTTCAGGTGGCCAAAGTATTAGAGCGTCAACCTCAGCATCAGTCCTTCCAATGCATATTCAGGGTTGATTTCCTTTAGGATTGACTGGTTGGATCTCCTTGCTGTCCAAGGGACTCTCAAGAGTCTTCTCCAACACCACAGTTCAAAAGCATCAACTCTTCTGTGCTCAGCCTCTTTATGGTCCAACCCTCGCATCCATATATGACTACTGGAAAAAACATAGCTTTGACTATACAGACCTAATGACTTCACTTGCTTGAGACTTAGACTAGCCAAATAAATTGCCCAAGGTCATGTAATTTACAAGTGCCAGAAGTAGGATTTGAACCCAGCTCTGTCTGATTCCCAAACCCAGGTTTTAACTCCATTGTCCTGCTCCACGTGATCTGCAGGGCTGGATAAGTCACTGAATGAGAGGGCAGGAAACAGCTGTGATTGTGTCTTCTCTGTCACTTTCTTCTGCCCCCATGATGGGGAGGAAAGAGGGCATACAGGTGGCCCCCAAGAAGACTCAATCCCAGTGCCTCACATATAACAGGAGATCAGGAAGTAGGTGTTGGGTGAATGTTCCCTCTGCCAGGGACCCCAGACATCTCCCAGAAGCACACAGGTCTTGGCAGGGATCTGTCTGTATTTGTGGATGAGAGAGTGAGGGAGAGGGACCTATAAAAATGAATCCCTCCAACTGGTCTCTCCTCCTGCCCACCACCCCACCCTAACCAGAGCAGGACCCCAAACAGGAACATGACCCTCCGTAGTTAAGAGCCGTCCTTACTAACAAGATGCTGTGGCTGCCAAGAGTTTCCAGGCTGAGTTTCCAAGCAAAGGTGAGCAAGCCCCTCCTGGCTCCCTCAAAGACCCTGCTTTTAGACCCACCCACCCCCTTACAAACACCCCATATCATACATAAATCTTCCTTAATTTCATGTGAAGTAGGAACAAATTCACCTTAGAATTTAATAAATTCAGTTAAACTAATTAATTAATTCACCTTAGAATAAAATGCCAATTTTATTGAGCTAGAATAAATATAATACATATACAGTGAATGTATTTATAATGAATATAAAGAATATAATGGCTTGCTTTGCAAACCAAGCTCTAACACAAGCACTCCCTCCCCGCTCAAAAAAAAAGACAAGCCCCACACCACCTCCTGGGAGGAGAGAGAAAGATGTAGTGAGAGAGACAGAGAGAGAGCAATCGGAAGAGTGAAGATGTTACCTCAGGCCATTCCACTCAGTGAGTAGAGGCTCCACAGAATGAAGAACAAGATGGCAGATACACCCTCTGCAGCTGGTTTTGGCTCCCACAATGCTTAGCACCTTTTCAGCAGCTTGAGCGGATTCTGATATATGAAAATGTGTATCTTTTCATATATCTTGAGCCCTAAATTTAAGGTAACTACTTCATGATACACAAAGTCACATATATCCCATTTTAGTAGGGAAGTTATCTTTAAGGGGTAATTTTAAGAGACAGGATCTTTTTCTTTATATACTGACTTTAGAACCTGACTTTTACTTAGCATCCAACAATACTGTCGTTAACAGTCATTGTGAGGAAACTGAACCATAGATCCAAACAAGAAAAAAACACAAGGCAAGTGTGTACAAATGCATATTTATTATATCCGTATTTTCTAAAGGGAAAACTGGAAAGAAGTTGGCCTTTTGAAATCTACAGGTTGTGATTTTTTTCAAAGTCTTTTCTTTGAGAATACAATGGGCTCGATTCTTTCCTTTTCAAACTCCTCTTTATACTCTAGGCCAATTTTCCGCACTGTTACTTTGTACCAGAAAACTCCTTGGCATCCTGAGTTCTAAGCAGGTGAGAGTCAGAATCACTCCCAGTGGAAAAGAGGCCAAAGGAACCAGGATGAATCTTTTCCTTCTTCCCAATTTGGCCTCCGGTTAGTCCTGTAGGGAAGCTGGCCCAAGAAGACTGAATCACATCCATAAATCACACCTGTACTCTGTCTCTCCTGCCCCTTGAGGCTGAGCCATTATCACCATGGTACAGAGGATGCCACGTACTGTTGGGTCCAGATGGTACCCAGTACTTGTGCCATCTGGAAGCAGGTAGGCTCGTCATCATTTCCTCCCAAGACCAGATGACACAGGGAGAAACGGAAGGAACACTTAGACTGAGAGAGACTTAGGAAATAAACACCCTCCCTTTGCCCCATTCAAACCATTTCTAGCCTCAGTTTGTTTCTTTGCCCAGTCAAGAAGGAAGGGATGATTTTGGCAGAGCTGAGGATGGGAGAAGAGCAGTGTGTGTGCAGCACCCCCGGTCTCCTGGCCTGTCCCCCTGCACTTCCTTCTCCCTGCCTGCCTGCCCTCCATCCAGGACACCTCCCGCCATGGCCACCTCAGCAAGCTCCCACTGAAACAAAGGCACCCATCAAGTGGGCATGTCCCTGCCTCAGGGTGAGAAAGCCCAAGCTATGCATATCTGGATCAACAGCGCCAGATGAGTTGCCCGAGTGGCATGTTGATGGCTCTATTACTTTTCAGTCTGAAGCGACAACAGGGACATGTATCTCATCCCTGTTGGGAGGTTCCAGGACCTATTATGCAAGGACTACCACCTGGGGTTCTGTGAAGTCTTCAAGCACAACCGAAAGGCTGCAGAGACCCATGGAAGGCATCCCTATAAACAGAACACAGATGTGGTGAGCAACCAGCACCCCCATTTGGACCAAAGCAGGAATATATTCTCATGGGCACAGATGAGCACCCCTTGGGTGGCCTTCCAACTGCTTCGTTGGACCCCAAGGTCCATACGACTGTGGTGAGGGAGCAAAGATTATGGCAGGGATATCGTATGGGCTCACCACCAGGTGTCAAGATTTTGAGGACAGAGTGCCAAGGTCGTGGCCGCCCCATGGGAATTTCAGATAAGACCCTGTGAAGGAATGGACATCAGACATCATCTCTGGATGGACCATTTCATCTCACACCATTTATATGAAGACTTTGGAATGACAGCAAGCTTTGATCCTAAAGCCCATTCCTGGGACCTGGAATGGTGCCGGGTGCCACACCAACTTCAGCACCAAGGCCATGAGAGAGAATGATCTGAAGCACCTTGAGGAGGCCATTGAGAAACTGAGCAAACGGTACATGCAGCTGAGCCTATGATCCCAAGGGGGACCTGAACAATGCCTGGCACCTAACTAGACTCCCTGAAGCCTCCACTGTCTATGACTTCTCAGCCAGCATGACCAACCGTGGCTCTAGCACCCACATTCCCAGGACTGTAGACAGAAGAAGGGTTACCGTAAAGACCTCTGCCAACCGTGACCCTTTCTCAATAACAAAAGCCCTCATCTGCACGTCTTCACTTTTTTTTTAAACCTGGATGAATATTTTTTAATATACTTATTTCTTTATTTGTCTATGCCAGACCTTAATTGTGGCTTGCAGGATCTTTACTTGTGGCATGTAAGACCTAGTTCCCTGATCAGGGATTGAACCTGGGCCCCTGCAGTGGGAGCATGGAGTCTTAGCCACTGGACCACCAGAGAAGTCCCTGCACGTATCTTCTCAATGAAACTGGCAATGAGCTCACCCAGTACAAAAACTAAGTGGACTGACTTGCCGCCATCAAACCCCTCCTAATTCTACACCCTATTTCTACTCTGACCCCTCTCTCCATTATCCTAATAGCTGTAACTTAAAGGATGGGGTACCAAGGTCTTTCTTAATTCCTGGGGGAAAAAAAGAGAATTTGAAGAGCAACAGGGTTCAATGTCGAATGCTAACTAGAGGGGAAAAATGTTTGATACACTGCGTATTTTGTAACGGCCTGGTTTCATTTCGCTTTGTTTTCTTCAGTATTTGGTGGTTGCAAATCTAGTCCAAGATTGGCTGTGGATTTGAAAGATCAGTGGTTTTGATTAAGCATTTGGACTTTGATCTTTGAATGGAATTAACCTTAAAAAGAAAACAGTGCTGCTTAGATGAAAGAAATCACCAGCCTCCTGCTCTCCTGAGTGGAGCGTCAAGTTACTTCTATACCATGGCCAAGTGACTACTAAGGAATTTGATAATTACCTTTCCAGTTAGAATAGCACATATTCACTGCTCAGATTCAAGAATTTGTTTAAAAATGCAACTATAAATAGTGCAGGTACTTCCAGTTTCTAACATCAGTCTTGCAAATTTCCTGTCCTTATGAATAGCCTGTTGTTCAAGCCACCCAACCACAGTCAGCAAATGGACTTGCACGAGCTAGCACCCCTTCACCACCTTTGTGTTTATTTAACCACCTTGCTCTCAGGATAATTTAAGATGACTTTTAAAAATTGCATGCAATATAATGAAAGCAAAACAGTAGGTATATAAGAAAAAAAATTAAGGGAACAAAAACAGAAGATGAAGATGCTAAGGGTAAAATTTAAGTTTTGCGGGTTGTGAAGGTCTGTACACTGGCTCAAGACTGCTTCATATTTGAATATAAACAGAAAGCAGGGAGACACGGTCAGGTATATGATCTAGAGCATCCATAGAATAAAAGCAGGTGTTTAGGGGAAAAACAATTATTTCTGGAACGAAGACCCACCAAAAATGTCTTCCATTGATCCTCATAAAGAAAGCAGCATTCTTACCATAGATATGACAAGGAACTCCATAAATTTTTCTCTTAAAACATTTCTGTGTAGGCTGATGACTTCTTAAGAAATCTGAGTTTATTAAAAATCATTTCTGGAGACCAAAAGCTCATGGTTCAGATCCACAGCCTGTGTGGTTCAAGGAGAGATTTTAAGAACTGGGAGAATACATAGACTGTGAAAACTTCAGACCATCCTCATCAAGTTTTATTTCTCTAAACCAAGCATTTGTAAGCATCGTAAGCACGATGAGTTTACAGATCCTTTCCTTCTAACCAGCACTTGTGATGCTAGTTAAACATCACTGTATTTGCTTTAACTTGAGCCACGTCAGGAGTAGGGTCAAGGTCCCTGGTGGAAAGTGCAGGGAAGCGACCACACCTCATCCTTGTCTTCCTTTGTCTTCTCTTACAGGGAAGACGTACAATGTCAAATTCTCTCCTTTGCCCCCTTTACCGTCCATTCAAGGTCTAGTTGGGCCGTTCTCAGAACAACTTTCTCATGCAGTACTGCTTTTAGACAAGTAGAGGTCTTGATCCTCTCTTTTGCCCCAGATCCCACATCTTCTCTTTGAGGTGTTCTCCAGTCCCTCTTGGGGCTTCCCTGGTGGCTCAGACGGTAAAGAATCCACCTGCAATGTGGGACACCCAGGTTCAACCCCTAAGTTGGGAAGATCCCCTGGCAGAGAGCCTGGCAACCCACTCCAGCATGCTTGCCTGGAGAATCCCCATGGACAGAGGAGACTGGCGGGCTACAGTCCATGGCATCACAAAGAGTCGGACACGACTAAGCAACTATGCACAAGGTCAGTCCCTCTGCCCACGCTATCTTCTTCTCACGCCCCCAGACATATGGGTTGATCAGCTATCCTGAGGGGTTCCAGAATTCACATCTCTGGAGCTGTCCTGGAGTTCTGGCCAGGTCCAGGTTGGGAAGGACATCAGTGCTGGCTAGCAGGGTATGTTTTTCGTGGGACTGGGCTTCCAGAACGGTGCTGTCATGCTGATTCAGGGTGACTCACTCACATCACACACAGGGAGAGTTCAGGGCTCTGGGCTATCAGGCATCACCACTGACCATTACGTTGGGGCTGTGTCAGTAGGCTGAGCACCACCTTTCTCCTGCTCCTTTCACCTCACCCCACCTACCTCACCCAAAAAAAGTGCCAGAGGACCCACACACAGCGGGATGTCACTGCTCACATAGCAAGGCAGTTTATTTGTCCAGTTTCTTCCAACTCCTACCTAGTGATCTGAAGAGGAACAATGTTTCCCCTCTTTTTGTCTTCACTTTATTCCATTTGTCAGCAAAAGCTCAAAATCCATGTCTGATCATCTTAAACAGTGTAGCTAATAATGCTTTGGGGCTTCCTTTGTGGCTCAGTGGTAAAGAATCTGCCTGCCAATGGAGGAGACTCATTTAGATTCCTGGGTCGGGAAAATCCCCTGGAGAAGGAAATGGCAACCCACTCCAGTATTCTTACCTGGGAAATCCCATGAACGGAGGAGGCTGGCAGGCTACAGTTCGTGGGACCACAGAGAGTCAAACACTACTCAGCAACTAAACAGCAACAACAATAATGCCTTACAGAAAGAAGCTGCTGCTGCTAAGTCACTTCAGTCGTGTCCGACTCTGTGTGACCCCGTGGACCGCAGCCCACCAGGCTCCACTGTCCCTGGGATTCTCCAGGCAAGAACACTGGAGTGGGTTGCCATTTCCTTCTCCAATGATGAAAGTGAAAAGTGAAAGCGAAGCCCCTCAGTCGGGTCCGATTTGCAGTGACCCCAGGGACCGCAGCACCAGGCTCCTCTGTCCATGGGATTTTCCAGGCAAGAGTACTGGAGTGGGGTGCCATTGCCTTCTCCGTACAGAAAGAAGAGAAAGTCAAATTAACCACACTCAAAAACCAGGACCATCATCAACACCCCAACACCCCAAACCCTTACCACCTATAATTCTCACAAAATCTACCTATACTTCTAATAAAATTGTTCACCCTTACCACCAACATTCATGAAAATTAAAAATGAATTCTTATTTGGTTTTATAGTTCTTCTATTTAAAAGCGCGGAGGGTGAAAAAGTAGTGTTTCATACTTGCATTAATTCCATATGGGCAGGATTTCAAATATATATGAAGTTAAACAAGTTTCAAGGATTAACTAAACCACATAGCCATATATAATATTGTTTTTATAAGAAAATGTACTCCCAGTTCCCATAACCACTATATAATTGAACTTCTGGTATAGAAAGTCGGGTACTTCCTATTCAGTGTCACCTACATGTACGAAAAGCATGAATCAGGATCACTGACCACCACTAGCAATGAATCATGCCTGAGCATATGAAGAAGGGCAGATTATTCCAGAAATGATCACTTCTGGAAGTGATGAATTGTTCCAGAAATTTATTTGAGATATCAGTGTGACAAAAACCATTGCAACAAAAATCCCTTGATAGTGTGCACACATGTCCACACATCCACACAGGTATACACATACACCCCCACGAAGGGTTGGGTCAGGCGTGAAGACACTGCCAGTGACCACGGGTTCAGGTTTGTTGCATTAAGACTTGTACTTGGGAGCTTGGGCTTGCACTGTCTCTCTTGGCAAATGACCCAGACATTGAGACGAGTTGTATTCTTTTCTTTGCAGGCTCCTGGGAATATTTAAACCTCTTACCAAAAAAATGTTGCTCATACTTTTGCTCATGAAAATGTAGACTGTATGAAATTAAATTACTATTGATGGATTTAGGATAAAATGGAGGGTGAAAGAGCAGTGAATTAAAAGGCAGGCATCCTCAGTTCCAGACCAACCCTTCTACTGACCGGGTGACCTTGGGGAAGTTATCTCACACGTATGAACCTCAGGCTGCTACGCTGTGACAGGGCAGGGTCAGACCAGAGTCACATCGAAGAGTCCTTCCATGCTGAATGTCCGTGACGTCCCCTCTCTGACCAGCCGCAGTTCACTTCAGACTGTCATCCCGCCCACACAGGCCCTGGAGCACCAGTGCGGAAGCTGGGGACCTCTGAGAGGTCCCAGGTAAGAACTGAATCCACTGTACTCAGACGAACGTCTGCACACTCTCGCCTCCCCCCTCTCTCTCCAGACATTTGGTGGCCTCCTGTGTACACAAACTCACAGAACTTCGTGCTGCCGAGTATAAACAGAGCGCTGTGCATACCCTGAAACTATGAGGGAACAGCTGATGGTATCATAACAAAAGGCAGAAAACTCGGCAAGCGGCTCCAAACCACACAGCAAATTCACGGCGTGATGCTCACCCACCGTGGGAGGGGCTGGGGGTGTTCTCACCTGCCAGCACTGACCCCTGCAGGCCCAGAGACAGCAAGTGGGCCCAGGGTAAGGAGGAATCCTTCCTCTGGCTTCCTCCAACCTCCTGGAGCCACGGGCGCTGGGCAGACCCTGGGAATGTTCACCGGCTGCAGTCTTGGCTGCACAACAGTCAAAAAAGCCCCTCCTAAATCCTGATGTTTCTAGCCCAGAAATGCAGCCTCTGGGATTAAAGGGGAAGAGAGGAGAGCTGGGTGAGTTGCCGTGCAAGGCAGTGATCCTCCGGAGGGTTGAGTTACATTGTTATCATGCTAACAAGTTATGGATGCCTTTCTGCCAAACGCATCTAGAGGCTAAACCAGGGTAGCTAAGAACCCAGAACTAGGCCTGCATTGTGGGCTGAATGAATGGTTCTGCCACTGGATTGGAAGACCTAAGAAGGCTGGGGTTTTGTCTGTCTTGCCCACTGTTGTGGGTCTGACTTCACATCTAGGAAGTCTTCAATAAGCATTTGTTGTGCGCCTGTCAGTGAACCAAAAGGTAGGTAGCCTTTGAATGAGAGGAAGCTTATTTTAAAGGGACAGTGAATGGAGGGATCAAGCCAGAGGAAAGGCGACCACAGTCAAAATGTGGAAAGGGGGGTCACTCTGCAGGACAGGACAGTGCTCTAGCCTTTCCAGAACCATGAACATGTACCCCAGAAATCTCGTGAGCCACTCTAGGCTACTGTTTGCCTCCCAAGCTTTTGGTGTTGTTTTTTTTTTAATTATTTATTTGGCTGCTCCAGGTCTTGGTTGTGGCATGTAGTATCTTTCCAGCTTCATTATGGCGTGAGAGATCTTTAGTTGGGGCCTGTGAGTCTGCTTCCCTGACCCCAGGATCGAACCCAGGCCCCCTGCATTGGGAGCTCAGAGTCTTAGCCACTGGACCCCAGGGAAGTCCTGACTCCCAAGCTTTAAGTACATTACATATGGAGGGGAGGCTATTAGCTCTGGGGGGTATGACATGGAGAAATTTGCTGTTTGTCTCAAGAGGCCCACTGGGCCATCCATGGGATAATGCTGACCAGGCCAAAGCCCTCATTCCTGCTGATCCGCGGTGGTGGGAGATAGCAATAAGAGCAGAGGAGAAAGGAGGCCAAGATAGCCTCTTTTTTTTCCCCGACTCCAAGCCTGCTTCCCACCCCCACTGTCTTGAGATGGTCCTCCCCAGGGTCAACAGGCAGCAAAGTCCCTCCAGCTTTGACTTGGCTAGCTAGCTCTTTCCTCTTTGTTTTGTTGCTAATTTCTGAAAAGAAGGTTCTGGGAGCTGTGATTGCCCTGTACCCCCAAAGACTTTCACACTAAAGGAGGCGTGAAGGTGCTGGCATCAGGTGCTGCCATTAACAGCAGCCAGGGTGGAAGCCCCAGACACCCGGCCTTGGGAATTTCACAGCCTGTGAGGTCTGGTTGACCTGTCCTGAGGGCTCCTGACACCCAGGTCCTGGTAGAAGAACAGGCGGGGTGGTGTAGGGGCACGGAGCTACTTCTTTATCTGCTGACATTGGTTCTAGGGCCCAGTGTAGGCAAACCCATAGGCTTTTGAGGAGTCTATGAGATAACGCATGGGCAGAAGTAGGCACAGTGCCAGAGAAACAGGCATGCATTCCACAAATATTTATTCATAGTGTCTCTGTGCCAAGTACTGTTCTAGGCACTAGGGAGACAACTCTGAACAAATCAATCCTGTTCCTCTGGAGCTTCCATTCCACTGATCGTTAGTCGCTCAGTCCTGTCCAATTCTCTGTGACCCCATGGACTGCATCCCACCAGGCTCCTCTGTCCATGGAATTCTCCAGGCAAGAACACTGGAGCGGGAAGCCATTCCTTTCTCCAAGGGATCTTCCTGACCCAGGGATCGAACCCGGGTCTCCTGCATTGTAGGTAGATTCTTTATCGTCTGAGCCACTAGGGAAGCTCATCCCATAGAGGGAGGCAGCTAATACGTTAACAGTATATCATGTGCTACAAAAAAAAACAAAGTAGGGTGAGCGGGTGGGAGGCTTCCATCCAGACTGGAGTGCCCCCGGGTAAGGAGGCCACAGAACAAGAGCTTCCAGCACTCCCAGAGGTGAGGGGGCTGAGGCTGGAACAGTATGTTCACTGCCTCGGGGCTGTGCCTTAATGCAGAGAAGGAGGTGGTTGGGAGGGGGGCAGGAGGGAGGCTATCATTAACCATCCTTCTACCTTAAAGAGAGTTTGATGTTGTTTGAATGAACTTTCCAGAAGCCTCTCCCTCACCTTCTGCAGAGGAGTCATTGTCCTGAAGCGCTGTCTGTTAAAAACTATCTCCAGCGCTTCCGACCAGCATCAAGTCCCCTTCAAGTTGGAGGAGGGGACGACTGGTGTTCCTGCCCCAACAGCCAGGGTCACCCAGATGCTGCCTCAGTTTCCCCAGGAGGATAAGCCTTTGGAAGTCTTAAAAACCAAACCATTCAGATCAAGGTCTTGGTCTGGCACTTACTGCCATGTGTCCCTGAGTGGGAAAGTTTCGCAGCCTCCATGAGCCTCGGTTTCCTCCTCTGCCACAGGGAAATTAGTCATGGCACCTACCTTGCAGTAGCCATGAGGCTGATAAAATGTGACAATCTGGGAAAGCACTTAGCACAGAGCCTGGTACACACAGTCGCCTCAAAAATGTTTGCTACAGATCCCAGACTGCATCCCTTATCTCAGTGTGTAGCAGACTCTTGACCTTTTCACCTCTCTGGTGCCGAGGTGACTGCACTCCTACTCAAGGACCTAAGAACCAAAGACAATTGATGGTATATTCCTGTACTAGAGGAACAGGAACTGGGGAGCCTAACAGACACCGTCAGCCTTCTGAAAGCACCGACTCTGGGGAAACACCTGCTGTGTCTGCCACCTAGCTTCTGTTCATGCTGTTTTCAAGAATGGTACCTTGATTTCCCCTGGAGAACCTGCTCCCCAGCTCTCAGTGTCAGCATCTCAGAGGGAGGCCTCTCCTGGCTCCAGGGTGGAGCACAGGATCTGGGTTTTTAACCCATCCGCACGCTCCATTCTCTTCACCACGGCCACTGGACCAGGAGCACATGGGGCCCCATATAAACCAATGAGCATGAGACCTGGACTTGTGGAGCGGGGAGTGATTCTCCCTTTCCTGCTGAACTGGACCTCAGAAGATGTCAGTTAGAGCCCCTACAGGTTTCTTCCTCCTTAAAATTAGCATGCCTCTACTACTATGCACATTTGAAATATAATTTAAATGTAAATGTGGCATTTATGCACCAATTCCATCAGCGATTGGTTGAGGACTGCTCTGAGGGGATATTAATTCCCTGGAGCTCTGGCCTGTCTTGAAAGTGGACAAGTGGTTTCTGGTGGTCAGAGAAAACTTCAGGTAAAGAGATGCAGGGGTTAACAATTGGAAATTGAGCCAGCATCCACTGAAATGGGAAAGGACCGAGGAGATAAGGACGAGGAACCCACAGCATCTGCTGTAGGTGACCATCCTTCCATGTGGTTGGGGTGGAGGGGAATTTGCCCTCTCATGCCATGGCCTAGATCTGGTCAGTGAGAGATCCCAGCTTCCTTTGATCAAGTTTATAGTTCTAGTAGGGATGGGGAGGGATTGCTCATGACCTGGGCAGAGCCAGTCAACAAACCTCATCCCTGAGAATTCTGCTAGAAATATTGGGCAAGAGATTTCTAAACTGAGATGATGTAAGCCTGGGTTTGCCAGGGACCACCAAAAGGAGAAAGCCTGCTGGAGAATGAAAGCAATACAGACGAAGCCAGAGCTACGAAATAGAGTCCTGATGAGGTCGTCTAAATATTTGGATCTAGCCATGTCTCAAACTCATGTCCTTGGACTTTTTAATTAGATGGAACAATACATTCCCTTTTATCTTAAGCTACCTCGAGTTGTATTTCTATCACTTAAAACTAAAATAGTCCTGACTAATGCATGGGGTAATCAAGATTCTCTAAAACATGGCCCAATTCAAGTATCTATTGTTACTTCCTGCAATTCTTCTACTCACGTCCTGCACTGCCTCCAGACTTGTAACTGACTGGATCTTTTGAATTTTTTAACTTTTTGGCCACACCATGAGGCATGCAGGATCTTAGTTCCCCGGTCAGGGATCAAACCCAAGCCCCCTGTAGCGGAAGCTCAGAATCGTAACCACTGGAGAGTCAAGGAAATCCCTAGATTTCCTTCATATACATATACCCCATCCCCTCTGAGCATCACTCACCTCACTCCCATCCTCCAGGATTGCCTATTTAAACCCTACCCACTGTTCCAGGACCAGCTCCACTCCCATCTCCTCCAAAAAGCTGTACTGACCAGCCCAAACTACAGCTCTGCCTCATTCAGGTGGTGGTTTTCATAACGTGGTTATTTCTGTAACGATGGTGCGAGTACGTTTTCCTGGCTCCCCATCAAGACCAGAAGCCTTGTGTGTAACTGTGTCTTTCACAATGCCCAGAATGGACTAGTACTGCAGTATGCAAAACAACACCCAGGTTGACTCAAATCTCTTTTTGAAAGTGTCTTAAAACTAAATAAATGATGATGACAGTTTGGGTTGGTCGTATGAAGAGCCCAGAAGGCAAGTACTTCTTACTTCTCTGTTTTGCCTGAGACCAACAGACCAGAATGCTGCCGAAGAAGGCCCACCAGGGAATCTGTCCCTTCACCCACACAGCAAGGCACGACCATTTCCTGAGCACCCCAAGTGACAGCTCACAGACCCCAGTTAGCAGATATCTGCCTTTCCTGACTTCTCAAAAGGCTTTGCATGATAGAGCCACATTTAAGGATATTCATGTTGAGTGTGTGTGTGTGTGTGTGTGTGTGTGTGTGCAGACATTTCTCACCTTCCTGGGTATAGATATTTGGCTTAGATTTTGTCACTTAGATGCACCTGCAAGAGACTTTGGTTTGGAAATCAGCTGAGGACACAGGAGGACTGCAGGTGTATATTTTGGAGGCCCACATGGTGGCAGGTTTCTGGGAGTGGAGGCGCATGGCCACGCCCTGCCTGCAGCAGAGACAAGCCTGGCTGGCAGTGGCAGCTTCTCTCTGCAAACCCAACCCTGTAAGCTGCAATCCAGGAGCGTTCCCAGAGGCTCAGCTGAGAACCTGCTCCTCCAGCCCTTCTGACGATTCCACCGGCTTCCCGCTGTCCCCAGATAAACTCCTTCCTGCTTAGACCAGCTAGAGTGAACTCTGTGTTCTGCAACTGTGCACTCTGATGGGCGTGGCCCAGTGACTTTCCCAGTTTCCAGGCAATAATCGAAGTTACGTGACCTCTCCTGGCTGATGGCCAGCCCCAATTCTTCTAGAGGTCAAAAAGCCCTGGAACTGTTGGAATTATCTACTATTCCGCTCTTGGAGGGAGGAGGCAGGTTGACCAGCAAGACCAGGTGGCCTTGGGGAAAATTGGCTTGGGTTCTGTATGTTTATCCTGGTCTGATTGGAGAGTCTCTCATTCACCCCAAAGGTGACTTTTAGTTGATTGGAAGCTTTCACTAAATAAAGGTAAAATCACTTTTGCCTCTCTCAAATATTTTTTATGGCACCAGAAACTCAAGATTTAAAAAAATAAAAGCAAAAACTCAAATCTTTCCCCCAGTGTGAGGCTGCCTCTGAATCTACAGACCAAGTTCCTCTAGCTCGGGTTCCTCTTGTTGGCTTCTGACTCAGCTCATTTTCCCCTTCTGGGGCCTCTGGAAGACCTTTTTCAGCTCCCTCACCCCTGTTCTTACACAGCTGCCTAAATCATAGTTTCCCCTGGAGTGCCTGGTGACTTCCCAATTAACTTGACCATGTGTCTGTGAGGTTTGGGGGTCTGGAGCTGAGGTTAGGGTTGGAGGCCAACCTTCATAAATGCCTTTTCTCTTCTGCCTGATCCTGAATTTTAAGACAACCCTTTCCTCACTCTGTTCCCCACACTCCACTCCAGCCGGCTCCAGACCAGACCAAGAACTCCCCAGTGAGGAAGTTCGGCCTTCTGTCCAAACTTTATGGTCTCCTTGAAGGGTACCGCAGGGAACAAGAATGCTGGTTTATGGGGAGTCCCCAATTCTTCTACTGCAGAAACACAAGCACGCCGGCTTTATTTCCATGTGGTCACCACAGATCCTCCTCAGGAATTCTCCCCTGTTATCCTTCTAGTGTTCATTCATCAAACACTTATTTTATTCCCTAGAGAAATACTCAGGCCTGAAACTCTATAAGAGGATAGGTTCCGAATGGCTTGCCAGGGTCTGTCACAGAGAGGCTTTTGTGGACAAGTCCTGGCCAACAGCTTAAAGAGAAACGAGGTCCCAAGAGGCCCCTGACTGTCTGATCATGTGACCCTCTTGGCTCGGTGACAAGGACATCCTGTTCCTCTTGGAGTGATGGCTCTATTGGGGAAGTGACTGTGTCATATCTGGGACAGGAAAAAAGCTATTTCAAGTCTTGAAGTAATCACTCATTTGGTTTATGCAGCCTTTTCAGGAACTGCCTGGACAATGGAGAAAGACCAAACTTGAGGGAGGGGAACTAGAAGCTGATATTCCCACAGCCCATGAGGACCACCCTAGAGGGAGAAGAGGGGCAGGAGACTGGCATGGCACTCCTCCACTGTGACACATTTCTTCACATCCATGAAATGACGACAGGTGGGGATCAGTACACATGACCCCCAAACCAAGATGCAGAGTTCTCTCTACACTTCCAGGTAGACAAGGAAGAATGGGAACATCCTTATCTTCACAGCATCCTTGTGTTCCAAAAGCACAGTGAGGGACTTCCCTGGTGATCCAGTGGTATAGAACCTGCCTGCCAATGCAGAGGACATGGGTTTGATCCCTCGTCCGGGGAGATTCCACATACCACAGGGCAACAAAGCCCGAGCACCACAACTACTGAGCCCACCCTCTAGAGCCTGTGCTCCGCAATAAGAGAAGCCACCACAGTGAGAAGCCCACACACCACAACTAGAAAGCGGCCTTTGTTCAGCAACAAAGACTCAGGGCAGCGGAAAATAAATTAGTCTATTTTTTTAAAGTACACTGAACAACAGGAATAGTACCTGAGGACTGTGAAGGTTCTTCTGTGGCTGGCAGGGCCTCCTATGTGCAATGAGAGAGTTAAGGAGCCTTATTTGTATATTTTCTTCAGGAATTCTGGGAGTCAGACCCAAAACTTATTTCCTTATCAGTACGGTAATAAGAGTTACACTCAGAAAACTCAAGGACGCACACATAGTGACCAATCAGTGATTTGGCCACCACTCTTAAGCAAATAAGAGAAGGGGAAAGGGCCATATTCCTGAAGAGATCATCTCTGTTTTCCGCATAATGCATTACCTGGGCCTTCTTGGCACACTATAAGTGTTCGTATACTTATTGGATGGATGGTTTTATGTTCATGTGTAGAATTTTTATGTCATTTGATATTCTTATTTTCCTTGAGAGCAGACTCTGTGCAGCTGTCTGAGTATCAGAATGGTAAAGACTGAGTCTGGATTTTTATTTCTTAACAATGAATTAGTCAATCACATTAACTTTCTTTATTTGCCTAATAAATAAAAAGAAAAAGCAACGAAAGGCAGAAAGGTGATTTACTACAAGTCTGTAGAGCTCTGGGTTTACCTCCAGGAAGCCCTGGCCTTACCCAAGTGGTCTCCCCATTATCATGCAAAAATCAAAGAAAAATAACATTGCTCCCAGAAATTTCAGGGCAGCTGCTGTTTTGAACTTTAGATTGGAGATAGCAGATATTTGGCATGCTTGCTACTGCTTTGTATTCTGTGCCCATGACAGACATCACTAATCAATTATTATAATGCTATACCATGGACCTTCAGAGTCTTTCTTGCATTGCATTCCAGGCAGCCACTACCAATTCACACAGAGAAAGAAATCAACTTGTCAGCTTTGCTCTTGCCCGTGACAGGATATGATATTCTATTATCCCAAAGCAATCTGGAAATCTCACAAGGCTGTTTATAATGACAGTAAACACAGAAATTACAGAAGTACAGATATGAAAGGGACCATAGAGATCATCTGGCTTAATTCAAATACAAGATGAGCCTGGAGCATCTTTTTTATTTATTTGTTATTTTATTTTTTCTGCACTGGGTCTTTGTTGCTGCACACAGTCTGTCTCTAGTTGCTGTGCATGGGACTTCTCAACGCTGTGGCTTCTCTTGTGAAGCCTGGGGTCTAGATCACACAGACTTCAGCAGTTGCTGCTTGTGGGCTCTAGAAGGCAGGCTCAGTAGTTATGGCACACAGGCTTAGTTGCCCCCAGGCATGTGGGATCTTCCCGGACTAGGAATGGAACCTGTGTCCCCTGAAGTGGCAGGTGGATTCTTAACCACTGCACCACCAGGGAAGCCCCAGCCTGGAGCTTCTCATATTGCAAGTGGGGTCCCTGATGTCCAGAGAGGTTGAGCCACTTGCCCAAGGTCAGAGCATTAGTAAATGCCATTAAAGTTTCCTCATGTCTATACAGTGCATCAGAGATAACAAAGTACTTCTACCTGAAGCATCTCGTATGATCCTTCATTCATTCAATAAATACTTACTGAATTCTTATTGTGCTCCATGCAGTGTGCTGGAGAATAGGAAAACAGCAATCAGTAAAGAAAATGGTTTGATTCCTTCCTTCCAGTTAGGTAGGGAGTCTTAAAAGAACCCCATGACCTGGTCAGGACAGATGCTATGCTCCTCAGCATTTTAATTAGAAGAGGGATGACGATTAAGAGAGGAGATGACACTAATAAAAGACGGTAGCTCTGGAACGTACAAGATCCCTCAAGTGGCCACTCTTGGATGCAGTCACTACCGTGTGACCGGTAGGGACCAAATTTCCAGACCCTCCAGTCATTTGTTAATCAACTCTCCCCCCATTTCAAGATGCACAGCGTATGAAGGAATCTTCCTGGATCTACTTCTCTATTCAGGAAACAGTGGCGAATTCTCCCAACCCTGTTTAAATAATTTCACAGGGCTTCTTTCTGCAGACCTCTTCTCACAGAGTGGAGAGAAAAGCACAGACATGGGAATGTAGAGCCCTGACTCCTGTCCCCATTATGTCTCTCACCAGTGAGTTCATCTTGAACAAGTCACATCATCCCTCTAGGCCTCAGTTTCCCCATCTGGCAGGGATTTAGTTAGAGCCATGAAATCTCTAAGCTTCCTTTCCCCTGACACCCGATAGCTCTGCTAGACCAATGAAGAGACAAGCTGTTCAGTCATACTTCTCCTTCTACTAGACATGCCATGTTACAGCTATCTTTGCAGCCCAGGCCCATTCTGCAAAAGCAGCTCCACAGAAAGTATAGCAAAGCCTGAAGTACCAAGTTCTAATCATGAATCTGACTGATCACATGACCAGAAGAAACCAATGCAAACTCCACATGTCATGGCTTCTTCTTCCCTTATACAGCAGTAATGATGTAATCAAAGGTGAAGCCAGATGTGGAAACACTTTGAAAATATTAAGATGGGATCAAGAAGGGAAAAAAAGAGCTGACCTCAATAACTTTGGGAAATGATGTTTTGACTGGAGTCTATAAGGCTAAAGACAAAAGAAAAAAACAGTATAAAGATACAACATTCTAGTCAAAATTTTGTTTTTCATAGGGATATGGATTAGCAATTCTGAAACTACATGTATAATAGGGTTGATCAAATAAGTATATAATTTACAGACAATGGGAGCCAGGTTTCTTACTGTCAGAGAAAGAAGTGATGATGAAGAGAGAGGGGATGCTAGAATGAATCTTGCAGTGCTGGATCAGAGCTGGAGATATCAGTATGAACTCATTTTTACTTAAGTATACATGCAGATAGATACAGAAATAAATTCAGATATGTACACGTGCATAGGTAAATGTGTATGCACGTATATACGTAATATAGGTATGCATACTTATAGACACAAAAATAAATGAAGATATGTGCATATGCGGTAAGTGTGTATATATACATATATTTCCTAACTCTGTCTACCAAGAAGGTATAGAAGCAAATGATACCCCTGTAGCAAAAAGCACACCAGGAGTTCAGAACTTGGTTTCTAAATACCATTCTAAATAAAAGTAACCATGGTGCTTCAGAGGAAGAACTGATTCTTGGGCTAGAGCAGGGCAAATACATAGTAAGCCTGAAGCATCATATAGTACCAGAAAGTAAAGAAAAGGGGAGAAAATGGGGAACATATGAAAGGACACAGGAGTCAAACTGGAAGTTCTCAATGACCAAAACTGCAATGGTTTGAGAAAGTATTGGGTTATCATTCAAAGAATAAAATAAATATCCATGAGTTCATGCCATGAATAAACAAGTTATGGAAAAGAGACAAATCTTCTTTATTGAAGAATTCCAAAATATACATGTGGATTCTCCCTCCTCAAGGGAATAGCGCTTCATTTCCTTCCCTTTGAATGTGGGCTGGACATGGTGATTCACTCCCATTAAGTAGAATCTAGAAAGGAAAAAAATAGTAACTTTACAGTGGAGAAAACTGGTAAAGTCACCTTATCCATATGATCAAAGTTAGCCTCACCACTGATTAATCATACTGGTGTCATGTACCTCCTGATATGGTGTGAAAAGCAAGAGCACTTCACCTCTGTGGTGTTCTAGAAAACCCGCAACCCGGATCTAATCATGAGAAAACCTCAGACAAACCCAATTTGAGACACATTCAGTAGAACACCTGGAAGTGTCAAGGTCATGAAAAATAAAAGAACAACTGAGATATGTTCACAGACCAGAAGAGACTTGACAACTAAATGTAATATGGTATCTTGGAACAGAAGGAAAAAAAAGACAGTAGTAGGAAAACTGGGAAAATCCAAAGATAATCTGTAGTTTAGTTAATGGCATTATACTAATGTTAATTTCTTAGTAAAGCAACCCAGGGAAACGCTATCTGTAAGGAAGGATCATTACATCTGCATTTAGAGGTAAGGCTGGAATTCTAGACCACTAACCACCCACAGGGTGCACCTCACAGAGACCAGGGACCAGATTATGCCACGGTTTGAAAAAAAGGTTTCAAGGTTAAGAGAGAGCAGCTTGGGTGAGAGCTGAGAGCAATCAGGATGGAAGGTAGAAAGCTGTATGGGGCCTTCCCAGCCTTCACTCATGTCTCAGTGAGATGAACAGGCTTCCATAGGAAGTCACTTCTGTGCTACCACTTAGTTCTTACCTCTAGGCAAAGCCATTCTCTGGAAGCTGTTTCTCTGAAAGGGACCTGGTTTGTGATCAGAATCTATTGTCAGGGAGAAAAAGTTCCTTCTCCCACGCAAATGCCAGGCAGGGGACGGTGCCAAACGGTCACAGGACCCTCATTTTCTGCAACAGTGATTGCTTTGTGTACAGGGGGCAAGATGCCAGGGCAACTGCTGGGGAAACTACCGGCTGCATTGCAGGGCCCCAAGCTTCGGGGGAATTTCAGACTAAGATGGGTGGAAGAAAGAGAACTTCACCACGTGGTCCCCGCCATCTTCCGGGAGTCACTGATGGGGAAATAGTGAAGAGACACTGTTCACTCCTGTTCCACAAATGCAACAGCAACACTGGTGACAACAGAGCAGAGACCTTCCAGAGGGGACAACATTTAAAATGAAGCATCCTCTAGAAAGAATAGCCAAGCTTTTCAAAGAGCGGGGTTAATTCCTTTAAGTGTTTAACTTTGGTCATTTGGTTTGATGGAAACCTTTTCAAAGCTTGTTACTTGCTCCCCCACCTTATTAAACAGAGTTGGAGAACATAACCTTTCCTGGGTGGTTGCAGGTCATTATGGGGAACAGCAGTTATGCCAAGTGCTTTGACACAGAAGAGCATTCAGCGTTTGGGACATTTGCTGAATGGGTGGTGATCTCAGCAATGGCCCTGAAATTTCGCTTTCTTGAAAGAATCCCTGACATCAGCTTGTTTTTCCTTCAGAGAAGTGCAAGGCATGTTCCCTGTTCTTCACAAAGGCAAAACAGAGAGCTGGCCCCAGAAGCTCTGTGACCTTGGCCAAGTGATGTCATCTCTTAGTGGCTCAGATTCCTTATCTGTAAAATCAGGAATAATGTTATGAAATGAGATAATGCATGTTCAGAACATACAAGAGATACATTAGAAAAATGCTTAGCAGAACAGCATCCAGCACCCAAGAAGAACTCAGTGTGTTAATTATCACTACTGGCAGAGGAAGGCAAGTCCCTGGATTGGATTGATTCAGTCTACTGCCTTTTGCTACGTGTTCACCAGCATCACTCCTGGAAGCCACACTGTTGTTGACTTCATCTCCTGGGCCTCACGTGGCCACCAGCCGAGTTGTGCGGATTCTGATCCACGTAGCTCTCACCCAGCCTGTACCTTATCCAGTGAGAAAGGGCAGAAAGAGATTTCCCAGCGTCAGCCCCTTCAAGTACCAAGGCCTCTGGAAGTCCATCCCGGATGTACCAGAAGGAAGCACTCTGCAAAGTGCGCTCTGGGTGGTGTCTACTGCCGACTGGCCATTGAGGAATCCCTGTCTCTGTGGTCCTGGGGGGACTTCCACCGGGTTTGCAAGATGAGCACCTGGCTGAGACAGAATTGTAAAGCATCGCCCTTTCCCCCAGGAAGCTCGAGGAAGGCACACTCTGGCCTCGAAATTCCTCTCTCTCCCAGTGGCATCACCCGCAGCGTCTCCAGCTGGGAGGAGGTCAGAGGAGACCGCACCCTCCGCAGCCTCGCCCAGGGCCACCCCCTGTCCCCGCGCCCTCACGGGTGGTGGGGATTTAGCCGGGGAGATTCAGGATACTCTAATGCGGACTCACCCAAACCCGAGGCTCTCTTGTTTACCCAGGTCACCCTCCCCACATCCCGCACACCTCCTGCCCTCCTAAAAGGGGCACTCAAGGTCAGAACCAAGGAGGTCGCTCTCCATTTTCTGCCCCGCGCGGGAACGGGCTTTCAACGCATCCCCCGCCCCTTGAACCCCGGGCCCACCAAGACTGGGGAGACTGCTGCCTCACGGCCCCCCTCCGAGGGGAGGATCAGCCCCTTCGTTTGTGCAGCCTTCTTTTTCCCTGCTTTGGCAGATACCATCCTGCAGACAGCACTTCCTCGGCTCTGCCAAGGCCCTGGTGCCAGGCCCCCACCCCCCACCCCACCCCACCCCCACACACCCCGGGCGCTGGTGGAGCCCCGCTGCCAAACACACTGGGCCTGCTTCCCTTGTAGAGACATTCATACCTGCCGGGAACCTCCCTCCACCGACAGAGTAACTCACTGAAAGGATGAGCAAGAGACCAGAGAGGTCTGGGGGAGTCCCTCCCGGAAGCCTGGAAGGGCAGAGGCAGCACCCCCACACCCGGCATGCTGTGGGTGTTCAGCCACTGTTTAGTTTTGCTCCCCCCTTCCTCTTTTTCTTGCTCAATGTCAGACCCTCTCTCTCCTCCCACCCCCTTCTCTTGGTTTCCTCTCCATCCCTTCTTCTCCCAGTTTCTCTCCTTTGCACGGATGCCTCCTGCCTGCCAAGAACACTGGTAGGACTGAGGAGGCTCCCCTCCCCACCAGAGCTTCTCCTGGCCCCACAGGCTGCTAACCTCTGAAGCCACCTCCTGCCGGTAACCCTGACATTTCCCTAAATTCACTCTGACTCCTTCTCCCCAACGCACACCCACACCTCCAATTCCAGCTTGTCCGGTGTGCTCTGTCTGGTTGAAGGGATCAGATTTATCCCAACCAGAACATCCCAGATTGCTGCCTGAAGCACATTTGTGCATAGTCATAGGATTTTCCAGCTTTACCAAAACCTCTCCAAAGCTTGTTAAATGCTACCTAAAAGTTTTAATTTTGTTTTGCTTATAAGGTTTCATTTTATGATAATGATATTGCAGTTATATTTTTAAGTCCTTATCCGAGATATATTCATTTAAGTATTTACAGATGAAATGATGTGACTGTAGGGGAGTAATCAGATCAGAGGATAACCTTGGGTTGATGTTTCCTGGGATTAGGTAATGGGTATGTGAGGGTTCATCACATTCTCCACAGTCTTTCTCCATAGTAGAAAATTTACAGTACTCTAGTAATCAGAAAAGAGGGCTTCCCTGGTGGCTCAGTAAAGAATCTCTCTGCCAGTGTAGGAGACGTGGATTTGATCACTGGGTCAGAAAGATCCCCTGGAGAAGGAAATAGCAACCCACTTCAGTATTCTTGCCTGGAGAATCCCATGAACAGAGGAGTCTGGCGGGCTATAGTCTATGGGGTTGCAAAGAGTCAGACACAACTTAGCAACTACACAACAATAACAATCAAAAGAGAAATGAGTTAATGAACAAAGATTGACAGAATGTTAATAATTACTGAAACTGGATGATAAATACATGTGAGTTCACTGCATTATTTTCTCTTCTTTTTTATATGTTTGAAAACTTCCATGATTAAAAAAAAGTTTCACATATTTTAAAGATGTCATCTTATCCTGACAAACCTAGACAGCGTATTAGAAAGCAGACACATCACATTCAAAAGCTGACAAAGGTCCATATAGTCAAAGCCATGGTTTTTCCAGTAGTCGTGTACAGATATGAGGGTTGGACCATAAAGAAGGCTGAGCGCCGAAGAACTGACGCTTTCGAACTGTGGTGCTGGAGAAGATCCTTGAGAGTCCCCTGGACAGCAAGGAGATCAAATCAGTCAATCCTAAAGGAAATCAACCCTGAATAGTCATTGGAAAGACTGATGATGAAGCTGAAGCTCTAATACTTTGGCCACCTGATGTGAAGAGCTGACCCACTGGAAAAAACCCTGATGCTGGGAAAGACTGAAGGCAGGAGAAGGGGACAGCAGAAGATGAGATGGTTGGATGGCATCACTGACTCCATGGACATGAGTTTGAGCAAACTCCAGGAGATAGTAAAGGACAGGGAAGCCTGGGGTGCTACAGTCCATTGGGTTGCAAAGAGTCAAACATGACTGAGCGACTGAACAACAACAATCTTATCCTGAACCCTTCAACCACATAAAGACTGTCTCCTACTTAGAGCGCACAGCTGAGATGCTGAGGACAGGTGTTTCCTCAAGGCCTCTGATGCAGCTGCCGCCTCTCCTCTCAGAAGGGCACGCTGGAGTGCTCCAAAACCGAGACTTGCTGGGCAAGGCTGCATTTACATCTCCATGCCTTTGCACCTTCTCTTCCTTCCACATGGACTGCCCTTCCCTGACTCTCCTACCTCTCACTCAGTCTTGCCCTCTGCTGTCAAGCTTTCGCCGATTCTCCAGGCTTTGTGCCACCACAGAACCTTATAATTCTTCAGTGTTATACCATTCACTTGCAATTCTAACATTACTTTTTATGTCTAGCCCCCACCCCACACTAGACTTTTAGCTACTCAAGAGCAGAGATTTTTTTTTTTAATTCAACTTTCCATAGTCGTGACTTCGAATACCATCTCTATCTTCATGACTCTCCTGTTACCACCACCAACCAGACTCTCCTAAGCACTGGAGCCATAGATCCAGATCCGAATTCCTCTGAACTTCTCCCCTTTGATGTTCTACAGACCCCTAAAATCCAGAGACTCCCAAACTGAACGCATTGTCTTTCCCTAAATGTACTCCCCTGCCCTTCCGAGCAGGTGAGCAGGATCACTCTCCATCCAGTTGCTCAACCCACACACCTGAGCTTCACCCTTTACGCCCTCTCCTGCCTCCCACCTGTTGATTCCACATCCTACATCATTCTTGAGAATGCACCCACCTCTCTCATCTTCACAGCCCCCTTCTTGTTGAAGCACCATCATCTCTTACCTGATCAACTGCAAAACCTTCTTAACTGTTCCCCAATCTTGCCCCCTCCTTCTCAGTCTCTATAAGAAAGCCTGATCTTTCTAAGATGATCTTTGTGGAATGCCACTATGATCCTTAATGAAATTCTTCCATGTTTCCATAAAGTCCAAATTCCTCAATATTAAAATGGACTACAAGGCCCTTTGTGGCTGGCCTCAGCTTATTTCAGTGTTTACAATTTCTTTCCACAACCCTGCCCACCAATCCCCAAGACACACACGCACACGCACACATGCACGCACACACACAAGATAAGTTCCAGCTATTTGGAAAGACTAGCTTTTCCCAATGTGCTGTCTTCACTGTCTGTATGGCACAGTGTCACTCACCAAATATTACATATGCTTGCCTATATTCCTTGTCCTGTAGCAGTTAAATGAAGCAATGTGACTAGTTCTGGCCAATGAGATATGAGCAGAAGTCATGTGGATACTCCTAGGCTAAAGCACTTGGATCTCCAACGTACTCCCTCCCTCTGCCTTCCTTGTCCTCTCCTTCGTCCTGCCCCTTCCCCTCCTTTTCTCTCTCTTTCTTCTTCCTCAGCCATATGTTGAAATGGTGGAGTCTTGAGATGGAAGCATCCTGGATCCCTCAGTCATCCCATGAAAGCAGTTGCCCTGATCTCACATCAGGCTTCTCTTGAGTGAGAAGTTTTCTTGTGTCAAGCCACTTAGAGGTTGAAGGGTTTTGTTTCATTTGTGGAAGCATAACCTGGATTATCTTCTGCCGTTCTTTTGTACTAGGTCCCTCCTGTGCCTGCAATGATTTTCCCTCCCGCCTCTCTACACACACCTCCACACCTGGCTGACTCCTATATTCCTATCAGGCTTAGCTTGGCTGTCACTTTCTTCTGAATCCCTAAGTCCAGGTCTGGGATTCTTACTGGGAACTTTCTTAGCACCCTGTGAAATCCCTCTTAGCATTTTGTACTGTATATTAGACTGGCCATTCGTCTGCCTCTTATTCTCCACTAGGCCTACAAAGCTAGCGTGCGTGTCTGTCTTGTTCATAGCTTTGTCCTCAGCACCTAACAGAGGGCCTGCACATAGGGTTTTAGCAAATATTTGCCCAATGAATAAACCTTGTATTCACGAAATCTAGGGCTTCCCTGGTGGCTCAGAAGGTAAAGAATCCACCTGCAATGAGGGAGACCTGGGTTCAATCCCTGATTTGGAAGATCCCTTGGAGGAGGGAATGGCAACCCACTCCA
Source organism: Bos grunniens (assembly GCF_055505025.1). Lineage (NCBI taxonomy): Eukaryota > Metazoa > Chordata > Mammalia > Artiodactyla > Bovidae > Bos > Bos grunniens. The sequence goes on from NC_141174.1 coordinate 16,864,786, forward strand.
GTATTCTTGCCTGAAGAATCTCCATGGGCAGAGGAACCTGGTGGGCTACAGTCCATGGGGTTGCACAGAGTCAGACACGACTGAGTAACTAAGCACACAGCATAGCCCCTAGATCAATACATGTTTGTTCAATGAATGAATGACTTTACAATCCCTAAAATCAGACAAGCAAAGAAAAAAAAAGGTTTGGGTTTTACAAAGGAGCCCAATATTCCTAAACAGCCTTGAATTATGGAACTACATTCACAAGCAGTTTTAGATACACAAATTAGCATATCAACCCCCTCAGCTCTGCCCTGACTCCAAATGTCAAATATTTCACTTTAGTTAGTCTTCAGTGCCTCTTCTGGGGCTTCCCAGGTGGCTCAGTGGCAAAGAATTCACTTGTTAATGCAGGAGACGTGGGTTCAATTGCTGGGTTGGGAAGATCCCCTAGAGAAGGAAACAGCAACCCACTCCAGTAATCTTGCCAGGAAAATCCCACGGACAGAGGAGCCTGGTGGGCTACAGTCCATAGGGTTGCAAAGAGTCAGACATGAGCATGCCATGTCTGACTGACATGGCTGAGCATGCCAGCACAAGGCACAATTCCCTCTTCTAGTGGTAAGCTATCAGAAATAATTCAGGGTTTGGGAGGGTAAGTAGTTCCCCATTGTAATGACTTACACTCAGTTGGGGAAACAAAATACAAATCTACAGTTAAGTCCTTACTCTCCTCCTCCCTCACTTCTTATGTTTGTTTAACTTTTTCTCCCCGTAACCTACTGGGACCACAGAAGGACCTGCTCTAGTCATTAAAGCAGCAGTTATGTAAATAGGGGACACATCTTAAGCTCTGGTGCCATTTAAGGCCACAGCTGTCCTGCAAAGCCACAGGCACTGCTGTTGAGTCAGGTGGCTGGGAGGGCCAGGGAGGGGGGCTGAGTAGCCCGTCTCCTGAGCTGTCAGATGCCTGCGGTGACACTCAGGCCCTTCAGTTTCTCCATTTGTCATTTTCAGCAGAGCCAAGAGTTCAGGTCACAGGGGACTCGGGCAGGCTGCTGCAATTTTCCCCAAGGGTTGTAGCTCAATCTGGGAGAAACCTTGAGAAATCAACAGGGAAAGAGCCATCAATCAGATGCAGTTCAAGGCAGCAAAGATTTATTGAGCCTGCACACATATGAGTCCCTGGAAGGAATGCTAAAGAAGTCTGTGTCCCAGGTGGTGCCTTCAAAGGTCTGAGCCTCGTGAAACGAGCCAGAGTTAAGTGCCCGAGAAAAAAAAAACAAGACGACAATGCAAGGCAGCATCTAATCAAGGCTTTACAAGGATCAAAAGGTCAAGTGATGCGGCCAGGAGACAGCAAGGACCTCACCGTAGTGCTTGATGTTGGGCGTCTGCTCCGGATCAGCTGTTACATACATCAGTGTACATTAGCTCTACTAAACCCCATGAGGTAGGCTCAGGGAGGAAAAGTAACTTGCCCAGAATGACAGAGCTGGTGACAGGCAGAACCAGGGCAGAACACCCCAAAGCCTGTGTTCTCGTCCACCTCATATATCCAGGCTCACAAAGGGTACTATTTATTATGATCAAGACCCTGAGCTAAAACCTTCACACATATTGTTATCTGCCCCGACATCGTCTTGAAGAGGGAGGTACTGACACTTGGAAAAACTGAGGCCCAGAGAAGTTAGTGAGCCACAAGGAAGGAGGGAACCTGGGAGGCCCCTAATTGCAAGACAATTCAAATTTATTCAAATTCTGGTGTCCTGTGCTTTCTATTCTCCCTGGCCATTGATTTTTATTTAAACCACAAAAATTTTAGAGCTGCAAATGTGCTATTTTAGGAGTTGGGCATACTGAGACATTACCTTTTTCTGAAAGACAAACTGATAAATGGTCTCACTGCTACAGCCCATGAGTCCTTCCTAGAAAGTGAACCTGGCCTTGGGTCAACGGTCAGGGAGACACTCACCACCATCCAATATCACAATTTCTGTCAGCCCCACCCTGGCTGATCTTGCCCTGAAATGTCACAAGTGAGCCTTGTAAAGCAAGCTTCATGTTATGTGCCTTTGATTTCTTGATGTCTTTCCAACTGCCATCAACATCTGTCAATCATAGCAAACATTCCTCTCTGTGAGTCACAGCACTAACCCTTCTCCCCACACAAATCCCATTTTGTAGACCAGGCAACTGAGGGTCAAGGAGGTGAAGTTCCTTGCTCCAAGGCATACAACCAACTCAGTTGCAGAGCCAGACTCCCTGCCTCCAAGACCAGAACATGTTTTCATCTCTTTCTCAGTAAAAATTCTCACCTAACCAGGCAGTAAGGCATTGCTTAAATCATTGTTGAAAACACTTTAAACCAGCGAGTGTGTATTTTGTTCCTACCAAAAATACAAGACTCGGTGTTTGTCCAACTCATTGACTACATTTTTAACAAGCGACAACCTCTCTGGGCCTCTCTGGGTTTCCCATCTCTAAAACATGGGTCAGGCCCTGCCTCATAGGATCATTATTAGGACCAAATGGGATAAGGCTTACAAAACACCTAACATCTTTCCTGGCATATTGTAAGCACTCACTAAGTGATGCTTATTAGCCTTGGTGATATTTATTGCCTACTACCTGCCAGGACTTATGCAGTGTATTATAAAATAGGATGTAAAATAAGACCCAATATGTACATGTGGAAAACACAAATATGGTTATACGTATATATGATTGGGAATACAAATAAAAAATTCTGGAATGGCATAAACCAAAATATTAACAAGTGATTAGGAGAGGTTTTCATTTCATTCTGTGTCTTTGCACATTTCCCAAAGTTTTCTGTAAGTCAACAGATTACTTTTGTAATCCAAACAAAGAAAATTGGGAGAAATCCATTGGAAGCACAATTCATTCTGAAATGGGAGGAATACTTTATTTCAAGAAAGCAATAAAAGCTTAAAACCTTGTAAAAGGTACACTAGCTTAATTGCCCCAGGAGGGAAGAAGTAGCTATTTCTCAGCAAAGCTGAGCAAACCCTGCTGACTTCACCGGCAGTGGCTGTCACCCCTGCTTCTCAAACAAGGACCTCAGGATTAGAAAGACCTCAGAGGCCACCACACATCTGGTGGTCACCTGAGGGGGGCAGATGGCTGCTTTTCAAATCTCATTTTTAGCTGTTCTGAGGCCAAACCCAGCCCTCCTGCAGCCCAGTCACTCTTCTCCATGATATACACATCCTTCCCAGCTAGAGACTGATGCAGGTGCAGGGAGTGGTTCCCCCAGCCCACCCAAGCTAGGAAGGCAGATCCAGTGGCCAAGCAGGGACCCACCTGGGCCCCTTAGAGAGCGGCTTCCATAGATGGAAGCAGTCGGGTCTGGGAAGGTTGGGGAGGGGAGAGGAAGTGGAAGTAGAAGAGCGGCACGTGGGAGATTCCCAAGACTTTCTTACCCAACTCCCACCCCAGACTCAGGGGGTGGGGAGCGGGGCAATGAGGAACTGCATCTTGCAGATGGAGGGGTCTCAGGCAAGCTGAGAGCCTTGCTCGAACCTCACAGCTAGTAGAGGAAAGCTACCACGCGCTGCTTGTGCTCTGTCTCGGGCAGCATCAAAGCAAATGTTGAAGGAGTGGCAGGCCGGAGAGCTGAGCTCACGCAGCGCTGCTTCTCACCTTGGGACGTGTGGTGCCAGTTCCTTCTGACAACAGGGCCTTTATTCTTTCAGGCTGTAAGTCAGTCGACAGGCCTTCCTCAAGCGATGACTGTGCATCCACTTACACTGTCCTGGGTCCTGAGTTTCGAGCTAGGAACAGAACAGAAAGAGTGCTGCACTCATCGCATTTACAATTCAGGGGGAAAAGGCAGAAAATACCAAGTGTGTGAACCCGGGAGGGGCGGGGGTGGGGAGAAAAGCAAGGCAAGGAAGACAGGCTTGCTGGTCAGGTCAAGGTGCACCTCTGAGTCCAGGGTGCCCTGGAGAAGGGAGAGTTACTCTGCACAAGGGGTGGAGGGAGATTGGGGGTTCCCAAGGAATCCAGGTAGGGAGGTGGGGGGAGAGAAAGGAAGGGGCAAGCTGAGTGCTGGGGACCTGCCCTAGAACACTCGCCTCCCTCAAGTTTCAGGGAAAGCCATAGAGACAAAACATTGAAGAGCTTAGTTTCTTATGGAAAAATAAATGAAGAGGCCGAGATTCGTATTGGAGTTAAAGCACACATGGGCTCAGAAGTGAGAGAGAGTGAGGTACCCTGAGAACTGAAAATGGTTCATTCCCCCAGAGCCCAAAGCCTGAGGTGGGAAGGGGGAGGAAGGAGGCCCCTGCGGGCAGGAGGGCAGCGGAGCCCCTGCCTCATACAGCTCAAGGCCACGTGCTTCACTCCCAGGTACAGTCCCAGCCTCTTTGCCTCTTTTCTGTGATTACTCCGGGTGTGAGCTCGGTGACCTGGACCTTGCAGAGTCCCACCTCAGAGTTGGGTCGATGTCCCTGCCACCCAGCCTTCCCCAGGCCCCAGAGACCCGAGGACACCTGGCTCTCTGCTAGCAATGCCCTTTCATGGGCATCAGGGGCCCCGGAGGCAGGACAGCAAGGATTTTCCCCCAGTGGCCACCTGCCCTCCCCTTGGACTTGAAGTTCACCCTGTGGTGACGTGGCCAGCTCTGGGCAGTGACTAACCTGGGTTTGAGGCGAGTCTTTCCATAATGGGCAGTGAATCCTTGGCAAAAGCCCACTCCCTCTGCAGGGGGTTTTCCTCCCCATCTGTGGTTGGCTCATCCTGCAGTCATGGATTTTGTGCCTTCCTCTTCCCCATTTTCTAAAGCCCCTTGAAATCCTGTTCCTGTGGGGAATGGAGGGTAGCTCTTGCCAGCCAGAACCCAACTCTTCATCACTCCAATCTTCCGCCCTTGAGCTCCTTCAGGCCTCCTGCCTTCCAGAGGCTGGAGCACCCAGGCCTGTCACTGCTACTCTCCCCATCTCTCTGGAGCCCTTCACCCGGTCGGTCGGCTAGGGGACAGACAGGAAACAATTACAATGCAATATGACATACACCCTAATGGGGATCAGCCCAGGGCCCTGCGGACTTAAAAAATATTCTCAACCTAATTAAAAGTGAAGAGTTACGTTTTGTTCAGCAGAAATGTTTAGGACTTAAGCCCAGAAGACAGCATCTGAAGTAACCCTGAAAAAAAACTGCTCCAAGGAGACATGGGGAGGGGAGCCAAATTACATAGAAGTTTTGCAACAAAGGGCAGGGAGTCTGAACATCAAAAGATTATCATTAAGGAAAACCAGATATCCCAAGTTAAGGAATTTAGTGCTTTACTACATGTAGGAAGGTACAAGAGTCTGGGCTCACTGATACCATTCCTTTCATATGCACCTCAGCTATCTGGGGCCAGTACCCTGTGTTTTTACATCCTGAGCTTCCTCTCCTCAGGGCTCACCATAGGGAGTGATTGTGATCTGATGGCTGCTAGATAGCAGATGACCATTATATCTACTGCTGTGGGCAAGAATTTCTTAGAAGAAATGGAGTAGCCCTCATAGTCAACAAAAGAGTCTGAAATGCAGTACTTGGGTGCAATCTCAAAAAAGACAATAATCTCAGTTCATTTTCAAGACAAACCATTCAACATCACAGTAATCCAAGTCTATGCCCCAACCACTAATGCCGAAGAAGCTGAAGTTGAACAGTTCTATGAAGACCTACAACACCTTCTAGAACTAACAACAAAAAAGATGTCCTTTTCATCATAGGAAATTGGAATGCAAAAGTATGAAGTCAAGAGATACCTGGAGTAACAGGCAAGTTTGGCCCTGGAGTGAGAAATGAAGCAGGGCAAAGGTTAACAGAGTTTTGTCAAGGGAACACATTGGTCATCGGAAACACCCTTTTCCAGCAACCCAAAAGATGACTCTACACATGGACATCCCCAGATGGTCAATATCTATATCAAATTGATGATGTTCTTTGCAGCCAGTGATAGAGAAGCTCTATACAGTCAGCAAAAACAAGACAGGGAGCTGACTGTGACTCAGATCATGAGTTCATTATTGCAAAATTCAGGCTTATATTGAAGTAGGGAAAACCATTAAGCCATTCAGGTATGATCTAAATCAAATTCCTTATGATTATACAATGGAGGTGACAAATAGATTCAGAGGATTAGCTCTGATAAACAGAGTGCCTGAAGAACTATGGATGGAGATTCGTAACATTGTACAGGAGGCAGTGGCCAAAACCATCCCAAAGAAAAAGAAACACAAGAAGGCAAAGCAGTTATCAGAGGAGGTTTTACAGATAGCTGAGGAAAGAAGAGAAGCAAAAGGCAAGGGAAAAAGGGAAACATATACCCAACACCCAACTGAAAGCAGAGCTCCGAGGATGCAAGGATGAGCGCAACTAAAGACAATAAGGACCTAACAGGAGCAGAAGAGATTAAGAAGAAGTGGCAAGAATACACAGAAGAGCTATACAAAAAGGGCTTCATGACCCAGATAACCACAATGGCGTGATCACTCATCTGGAGCCGGACATCCTGGAGAGTGAAGTCAAGCGGACCTTAGGAAGCATCACTATGAACAAAGCTAGCAGAGGTGATGGAATCTCAGCTGAACTGTTTAAAATCATAAAAGATGATGCTGTCAAAGTGCTGGTGCACTCAATATGTCATCAAATTTGGAGAACTCAGCAGTGACCATAGGACTGGAAAAGGTCAGCTTCATTCCAATCCCCAAGAAGGGCAATGCCAAGAATGTTCAAACTACTATACATTTGCGCTCCTTTCACATGCTAACATGGTTATGCTCAAATCCTTCAAGCTAGGCTTCAGCAGTTTGTGAACCTAGAACTTCCAGATGTACAATGTGGGTTTAGAAAAGGAAGAAGAACCAGAGATCAAATTGTCAATATTCATTGGATCACAAAGAAAGCAAGGGAGTTCCAGAAAAACATCTACTTCTGCTCACTGACTATGCTAAAACTTTTGGCTGTATGTAGTGAAAGCCCCTCAGTCATGTCTGACTCTTTGCGACCCCAGGGACTATACAATCCATGGAATTCTCCAGCTAGAATACTGGAGGTGGGTAGCCTTTGCTTTCTCCAGGCGATCTTCCCAACCCAGGGATGGAACCCAGGTCTCCCGCATTGCAGGCGGATTCTTTACCAGCTGAGCCACGAGGGAAGCCCAAGAACACCAGAGTGGGTAGCCTTTCCCTTCTCCAGGGGATCTTTGCAACCCAGGAATTGAACCGGGGTCTCCTGCATTGCAGGCAGATTCTTTACCAACTGAGCTATGAGGGAAGCCCCTTTGACTGTGTGGATCACAACAAAGTGTGGAAAATTCTTAAAGACATGGGAATACCAGACCACCTTACTCACCTCTTGAGAAACCGTATGTATGCGGATCAAGAAGCAACAGTTATTAATAGAACTGCACACGGAACAACTGACTGATTCAAAATTGGGAAAGGAGTATGACAAGGCTGTATATTGTCGCCTTGCTTATTTAACTTATGTGCAGAGTACATCGTACAAAATGCTGGGAAGGATGAATCACAAGCTGGAATGAAGATTATCGGGAGAAATACCAACAACCTTAAATATACAGATGATACCACTCTAATGGCAGAAAATGAAGAGGAACTAAAGAGCCTCTTGATGAGAGTGAAAGAGAAGAGTGAAAAAGATGACCTGAAACTCAACACTGAAAAAACTAAGATCATGTCATCTGGTCACATCACTTCATGGCAAATAGATGGGGGAAAGTGGAAACAGTGACAGATTTTATTTTCTTGAGCCCCCAAATCACTGCAGCTGGTGTCTGCAGCCAAGAAATTAAAAGACGCTTGCTCCTTGGAAGAAAAGCTAAGACAAACCTGCATATTAAAAAGCAGAGATATCACTTTACCAACAAAGGTCAATATAGTCAAAGCTATGGTTTTTCCAGCAGTCATGTGGAATGCGACAGTTTGTTCTTAAAGAAGGTTGTGTGTGTATTAGTCGCTCAGTCGTGTCCAACTCTTTGCGACCCCACGGACTGTAGCCCGCCAGGCTTCTCTATCCATGGAATTCTCCAGGCAAGAATACTGGAGTGGATTGCCATTCCCTTCTCCATCCTGAATACTCATTGGAAGGTCTGTTGCTAAAGTTCCAATTATTTGGCCACCTGATGTGAAGCGCCAACATCTTACAAAAGACCGTGACGTTGAGAGAGATTGAAAGCAAAAGGAGAAGGGGGCAGCAGAGGATGAGATGGTTAGACAGCATCACTGACTCAGCAGACAAGAATTTGAGCAAACTCTGAGAGACAGTGCAGGACAGAGGAGCCTGGTGTGCTGCAAACCCTGCAGTCCAAAGGGTAAGACACGGCCGTAGCTACTGAACAACAGCAACAACAGATCGCAGGTATTCACCTCCTTCCTGAGTTCCCTTAGGGCTCACAGGCTCACATTAAAGGGCTGCAGTCACTGACGCCTATGACATCTTTGTTTACTGATACAGCAGGAAATATTCCATTTCTTAGCCCTCTGGGGACCTGGACACTGGGGCACATAAACCAACCTGGGTAGGCTGGGAAAGGCTGCCCAGAGCTGGTGGCAGGTGAGTGTAGAATTAGACCCTTGAGTCCAGTTAGCCTGGCCAAGAAGTAGAGCCAAGACAGTTCAGAGAGATACAAGAGCATAGACATGAGAAAGAAGGTATGTCAGGGTCTGATGAGCAGGCTGGCCTGGTGAACTACACACTTGCTTACATTTCTACACCCTGATGACCTCAGACATGGCTGTGGGACTTGCCTGGTCAATGAAATTTGAGCAGCCGTGACACCCATGTCACTTCCAGACAGAAATGCGTGGCTCAAGAGCCAGTGTCCTCTCTCCTCGCCTCTGTATTAGTGGAAGCGCATGTCAAGCCCGAGCTTTCATCAGCCTGTGTCCCTAAGGGACTGAATTGAACAGAGCCCCCTGCTGGTCTGAATGGCCATGTAATGTGAGCAAGAAATGAACTTGCTGGCTCACTTACTGCAGCAACCCCCAGCCTGTTCCTAACTGATATCATTGGCCTGGCTACAGTGGGCTTATATGGGGAGGTATCAGGGTGCAGGCCTGCATATGTGTGCAGTCAGCTCGATCTCCTATTACTCTTTTTCAAGAGCTCACATAGATCGGAATCCTGATCTTTGTCATTTACTAGTTCTGAGTCCTTGAACGGTTTAGTAAAACCCTTTGAACCTAAGTTTATCCATCTATAAACAGAAAATAACGAAAATAATTTTACCTACTTCACAGGCTGTTGTGTTTCCTGAGCAAATGAATGCTGGGTTTTCCCTATCCCCCGTTATGATCCTTGGACCACCTGTTCCCAGTCACCAGAATACTTGTTTAAAATGCAAATCTCTCACCCCTGCCCCAGACCTACTGAATCCGAATTTCTGCGGGTGGGATCCAGACATCTGTGCTTTTAGAAAGCACTCCAGGTAGTATTTCTCATGCTGGAGTTTAAGAACCACTATCCTTAAGGCTTTGATGGATAGTCCAAACCTCTGCAGGGAGGAAGGATCACTGAATGGAGGGTGACTTTTGGTCTGAGGCCAAGAATCTTTGGCCTGCCACTGACCTAGGTGGCTGCAGTGCCTTGGATAAAAGCCAAAAGCTTAAAAGCCCTGTATTACTTAGAGATCAAGTCACCCCACTTGGAGCCAGCCCGGTTTGTACAAGTCCAGGATTAGCAGCCCTCTGCAGCCAGCCTGGTAGAGCTTTCTATGCGATGTCCTTCTCTAGGCATTGCCTTCAGCAATGTGGCTCTCCCCTCCTTACCCACCTGGCTTAGGAAGGCTCAACCTCTTGGGGCTTTTGGTACCAGTTCCTTTTCCTTCCAGGCAAGGCTGATTCTTAAGAGACTCTGTAAAATTGAGGCCAGGGAGATGATTGCAAGATTAGACCCTGGGATGTAGCCTTCTGAGTATATAGAGCTATCCAAAGGCCACAGAGGAGAAAGAAAGAGGGTCCAAGTTACCTATACAACTGCCCAGCCAGGCCCAGCTGCTCGCTCTGCCGTCAGCTTCCTCCCAACACATGCCACTGCCACATGACTCTTCCGAAGCTCTGCTCCACACATGTGCTCGAGAGCACTCACGTGGCTCCTGATTCCCTGCTGGTGGAATCAGGTCTTAACTTCTTGCTCTGGCTTTCAGACCCTCCAAGTCACACTGCACTTTGTCTTTCTAATCCCTTCTCCCCCTACTTTCCCAACCGACTATGTTCTCTCCTCCCTCGCCCTGTGACTTACCTGGGCTGATCACCTGTAGCAGATGCTGCCGGTGCCCTACCCAGGCCCCCATTTCTAGGCTGGCACCCCATGCCCTGGTACAAGGCACAAAAGACTGGCCCTCTTGTCTCCAGGGAGGGCAAACCTGCAGTGCCAGCCCCACTCCGGAGCTCCTGTTATGCCTCAGCAGAACCTCATCTTTGCCTGGCCTCTCTGCCCCTCACCTATCCTGTTTTCTTCACTTATTCAGAGACGTTTCTCTAGTGAGAACCTCCTTGAAAATCATCCCCACAAGAATCCCTTGATTGGGCTTTGCTCCCAGAAAGCCTCACCTGAGGCTCCCCTGTCATCTGGGAAGTTACCTTGAGGCGAGGGTAGCCACCAATTTTACCTCCAGGCAGGCAACCCCAGAGGTCACAGAGCAGGAAGGTTTGCAGACCAAATTAAGATGCTTGAATCACATAATTTATTTAATCAGTTTAAAACATAGTAAGCGGACTTCCCTGGTGGTCTAGGGATTAAGAATCCACCTTCCAGTGCAGGGGATGCAAGTTCGATCCCTGGTCGGGGAACTGTGATCCCACATGCTGTGTGGCAGCTAAGTCCGCACAGCTAAAGAAGCCCGAATGTCACAATGAGGAGCCCGTACGCTGCAACGAAGACCCAGCGCAGCCAAAATAAATAAATATATAAAACCCGGTGAGAAGCAAGGGACAGGGAAACACACTTGGGATAAGTGCCAGCAGGTAGAAGGATCACCTACCTGAATCCTGGATAACACACATTCACATACCTCGTCCTTTCTCTGCCATAGCAGCCTTCCCCACTCGTGGTGCAGCTAAGCGTTCAGAGGTAAGGCCAAGCCAAGGGGATCAGCTGGAGGATGGCATGTGGAACCAAGGCACAAACTGCCTCTGTCGGGAAGATGCAGGGGCAGGTACCCCGGTTACACCGCAGCACCCCAGTTAATCTGCTGAGCAGTTAGGGATTTTATCTATGTTTCTTGGACATAATGAGCGTCAGAGTTGGACAGCCATCTCGAGAGTAACACTGCTTCCACCTAGAGAAGACATGAGCCAAGCCTTGTAAATATTTAAGGTTTAGTTGGTCTTTTCATTGGTGGGTTTCCCAGGTGGTCCAGTAGTCAAGAATCCACCTGCAAGTGCAGGAGATGCAAGAGATGCAGTTTCGATCCCTGGGTTGTAAAGATCCCCTGGAGAAGGAAGTGGCAACCCACTCCAGCCATTTCATTCCTCTGTTGATAAGTAACATTCTCATTTCTTTCATCATTTTATCTATATTCAACACATATACATTCTGTTTATTCTCTCTGTGTCTAAGATAACTCATAAGCGACTTACTACTATACATAATGTCTCTAGTTTTCTGTTGCAGAGTTGAATATTCTTAAATTACACAGCAAAGACAAGACAGTTCCTTTTTTCAGAATTACCACCTCCTACCCATTGGTTCCCATTGTTGTTTGTATCACTCCTAATACAAAACTACATTCTTCAGTAACAGAATTGGGCTTCAGGATCTGAACATGGTCTGTCTGGTTCTAAATGCACCCACCATTGTGCCATGCGACGTGTTATTTGGGAACATGGCTTATCTCCCTTACAAATGGTAGGGAACCTGTATTCTTGTCTCTGTATTTCCTACCCTCTCTCTCTCTCTGTCTCCCTTTCACATGCGCTGGCATGAACGCAGTGCTTGCCCATGGTGGGCCCTCTGAATGATGATTGTGCATTTCAATCGAATCTATTAACATTTAAAAAAAGAGCACAGCCAGTCTGCTTTCCTGCGTCACCATCACTTGACTTAAAAAGCCGGAGGACAGGCAGAGGCTTCCTCCTCCAGCAAATCTCTGGACGGGATTTAGGGCTAAATCCCAGCTTCTATTTGCCAGATTCAGACTATGAACACCAGGATCCTGATGTCTCTCCAGATTTAAGAAAGCAGTATCCTGCCCCCATGCAGCTTTAAAACCAGAAGCCTCTGTCCCTTTTCAGCTGGTCCCCCATCACAGCGCTAAACTGAGCTTTTATATGTGAGGAAAGGGAAAGTCACTCAGTCATGTCTGACTCTTTGCGACCCCGTGTGCCAGGCTCCTCTGTCCTTGGGGGTTCTCCAGGCAAGAATACTGGAGTGGGTTGCCATTCCCTTCTCCAGGAGATCTTCCTGACCCAGGGATCAAACTCAGGCCTCCCACATTGCAGGCAGATTCTTTGCCATCTGAGCCACCAGGGAAGCCTTATATATGAAGAGCGCTTGCCAAATTTCCAGAAGAGCCATGGCAGGAAACTGAATGGCAAGGTAAGAGTATAATCCTGTTCAGTTCAGTCGCTCAGTCGTGTCTGATTCTTTGCGACCCCATGAATCGTAGCACGCCAGGCCTCCCTGTCTATCACCAACTCCCGGAGTTCACTCAAGCTCATGTCCATCGAGTCGGTGATGCCATCCAGCCATCTCATCCTCTGTCGGCCCCTTCTCCTCCTGCCCCCAATCCCCCCCAGCATCAGAGTCTTTTCCAATGAGTCAACTCTTCGCATGAGGTGGCCAAAGTATTGGAGTTTCAGCTTTAGCATCAAGGGACTCTCAAGAGTTTACTACTCCCTTAATATCAGAGGAGAGGGGGTGATACAGTCCATTAAGAAATAAAAATCTCAGTGCTGGCCAATCGAGTTCATACACAGAGCTTTACTTCAGGTTCAAGTCATCAACTCCAATGCACACAGAAGTCATGGAGATGGAGATTTAGGAAGGACCCCCACTTCTTGAACTGTATTGAACTACTTCTCTAGCTCCTCAAAAAAGTACAAGGTCATAATAACCTATAATGGAAAACAATCTGAAAAAGGAAATATATACAGATATATATGTATAAATGAATCACTTTGCTGTACATCTGATACTAACAGAACATTGTGTACCAACCTTCTTTTCAATTAAAAAGAAGGTCTTTGTTCTAGCCATTCTACACTGCACCCTATATATGGCCAGCCTCTCCCAGTTAGAAGGGAAACCTCTCCCCTTTGCACTCTTTCTGTTGTTTTCTCTCTCCCTTAGGCTGCTTTTGGGTGATGATGATGCCAGTTAACATTAATCAAGTTGTAGGTTGGTTTCCAGGAAGCAAACTCTGAGACCACACACAGGATGTGCTGTTTGGATCCACATCTGCAGAAAGGGAAGGAAATGAAGCAGGACTGGAGGAGGGAGAAACAGAGCTGAGATGGAAAGTCAACAAAGGCCTTCATCAACCTTCCAGAGCTCTAGAGCTGGGGTGTCCTTTTAGAGTTGTCCTGAGTAGAAGCAAGGGATCCAGTCTTCATAGATCTCATAGGTCAGTCCTTGGATGCAAAATGATCCCCTAAAGAGACCATGGGCTTGAGTGACACGATCACCTTCAACAGGGGCAATCCTCATAAAGGACTGGCAACTGAGCACCCCCAGTAGCTGGACGGATAAGTCCTCTGTACCGAAACCATGGTCAAGTGGCACATCACACACCAGGTACCATCTTACACCCTTCACCTTAACCCATTTAATCCTCACAACAATTTTTTGAGGTAGACACGTCAATGATCTCCTTTTGCATGTGTTAACTGTTGCACAGAGAGGTTAAATAACTTGCCTGATGTCACACAGCCAGGGAGTGGTGGAACCAGGATTTAAACCCAAGCAATCTGACTCTGATGATCATCTGCCCACCACTCCTCCCATGCTAGTCAAAGAAAAGCCAGCAAAAATTGGACAGAAAATTTCCCTAAGCATGTAAAAGAGTGCTTAGCAAACAACAAGCATACATAATGTGTTGAATAAGTTGGTTCAGTTCAGTCGCTCAGTCGTGTCCAACTCTTTGCGACCCCATGGACTGCAGCAAGCCAGGCCTCCCTGTCCATCACCAACTCCTAGAGCTCACTCAAACTCATGTCCATTGAGTCAGTGATGCCATCCAGCCATCTCATCTTCTGTCGTCCCCTTCTCCTCCTGCCTTCAATCTTTCCCAGCATCAGGATCTTTTCAAATGAGTCAGTTCTTCACATCAGGTGGCCAAAGTGTTGGAGTTCACAACAAACTGATTCACATAGGGAAAAACCAGTGCTATGGGTTTTATGCTCTCTGCCCATGTGGTAGCCTTGTCCTCAGATGGCTTCCATCAAGGTCACAAGATGGACATACAGCTACCTGTATCCGTGTCTATACCAGGAGAGGAGAGTTTCACTGCCACATCCATCAGAAGACTCAAGTGTCACACTTCACCCTTCCATCTGAACCAATCATGGAGGCAAAAGGATTGATAGTCTCCAGATTGGCTTCAAACAATCAGAAACCCTCTTGACATCCCACCCAAACCCAGAAGGAGAATCTGGATGCTTTTTGGAAGCGGGGAGAAGAGGAATGGATATTGAGTAGGTAACCAAAGAACATTCACTACATTCTTCATCCCAGGGATCTCCAAGTCCTTGAAACTTTTTGTTCCTTCCCCAGGATCTGGCTTCACCTTGTCCTTCTCTCCTTCCTAAAATGTTCATGACCTACCTCCATTCCACTGCTAAAGGTTTAGGGAAATAGGTAGGCATCAGATCCTGTGGGAAAAGGTGAACAAGAAGAAAGCAGCCCCACTGAGAGTGGGGTCTGGGCTTGGGATGCAGATGTATAAGATAATCAGATTCTTTGTGCAATTGGATTATTCTCTTTGCAGAGCCTCAGATAATGGTCTACGGCCACACTATCTAAAATATGCCTACACTTCCACTCTCGTCACTCTCCTCTTTTCCTGCTTTATTTTTTTCATAGCCTTATCTCCATCTGGACTTGTATTTTTTGTTGTTGTTGTTGTTTAGTCATTTGTTTGAAGTCTCTTTTCTCCACTGGAATAGATCCTCCACAAAAAGAACTACTTTATTTCATTCATCACTGAGAGTTTGCTGGATGGATTAATGGCTAGATGGATGGATGTTTAATCATCTCCTTTATGTTGCTATAGTAACAGGCTCAGACTCCTTCTCCACCTTGATGGGCATTACCAAAGACCTCTTTCTGCTATCCTCAACTTGGAAGTGACAGGCCCCAGGAAGACAGTTGGAGAAAGGCAAGAGGGGAAATGCCATCCTATCTCAAAGAAATCAGACAATTCTCATGCCCTAGAGAACATCTTATCCATAGATACTGATCATCTCCAGGTGGCCCCCAGTTTTTAGGGAACAAATCAATGAAACCATTTTGTCTATAAGAGTTTTTTCAACCAACTTTTCAATTCTTCAGTTCAGTTCAGTTCAGTTGCTCAGTCATGTCCGACTCTGTGACCCCATGGACTGCAGCACGCCAGGATTCCCTGTCCATCACCAGTTCCCAGAGCTTGCTCAAACTCATGTCCATTGAGTCCATGATGACACCCAACCATCTCATTCTCTGTCGTCCCCTTCTCCTCCTGCCTTCAATCTTTCCCAGCATCAGGGTCTTTTTAAATGAGTCAGCTCTTCACATGAGGTGGCCAAAGTATTGGCACTTCAGCTTCAGTTATCAGTCTTTCCAATGAATATTCAGGGTTGATTTCCTTTAGAATTGACTGTTGGATCTCCTTGCAGTACAAGGGACTCTCAAGAGTCTTCTCCGACACCACAGTTCAAAAGCACCAATTCTTCAGTGTTCAGCTTTCTTTATGGTCCAACTCTCACATCCATACATGACTACTGGAAAAACCATAACTTTGACTAGATGGACCTCTGTTGGCAAAGTAATGTCTCTGCTTTTTAATATGCTGTCTAGGTTTGTCGTAGCTTTTCTTTCAAGGAGCAAGCATCTTTTAATTTCAATTCTTAATAATTATTAAATTGATGGGAATCACACATAACACAACAAGGCCAGCAATAGTAGGTTCACCTTGGCTAACATTTGATTTAGGAGGATTATCTTGGACATGTGTGTTCACGTTGTCCACAGGCTCTCTATCCAGAGAATCTATCCATTCTTGTGTGGTGATCTGGGGGTACCAATTAAGGAAAGAATAGAAAACCACAGAATTTGAAGCCAGTCTCCCTGAGTTCAAATCCCAGCTCCACTTCTTACTCTCCAGGCATTCTGGGGCAACTTGATTGATCTTTCTATGCCTCTGATCCTCCTGCAAAAAATGAGGATATGTTACCAGCTACTGCACAGGACTGTTGTGAGGATGAACAAGTTATTATACACACAGCAATAAGAAGAGCGCCTGGCTCAGACTGAGCACCAAGTTCGTGCTGGCGGTTGGAATGTCTTGTCTTCAGTGTTAAAGAAGCTGGTTATCATGCAAGTCTCCCTCACTTACACATAATACACTCATCACATACACACACAGACAAGACAAATGACTGAAGACACAATACATCCATAACCCATGCACCATACAATATACATGAAATGAAACATGCAAGACACATGACACACACACACATCACACAGCCAAGCATCGTTTCATATTCTGTCCTCGGTGGTTTCATCCAACATTAGAGCCACATCCCTGCTAACCCACAATGCTCATGGCTCTTCCTCCTATGTTGATGTGATATCACACAATGTCACGAAAAAGCAATTTACCAATTCCTTGTTCTAGTTCAAGATGTTCGTTACCCATTTTGTTTCAGAAGCTTCTCAGTAATCGTGACTTTTCAGTGTATTCCAGTGCAGAGCTTTGGGGTCAAATGAACGGGAGCTCAAATCCTGACATCACGACCTCCTGGCTGTGTGGTTTGAGGCAAGCCGCTACGCTTCTCTAGCTATAACAGTATTCTCACTTTATAGATGAGGAAATAAAGAACCAGAGAGAACAAATTCCAGACATAAGCTTCAGGTTGTTATCTATAAAAAAAAAAGACTTGCTTTGCCGGGTTCTTACAACGGATGAAAAGAACAGGTATGTACCGTGTTCACATTAGTGCCTGGAATATGCTAATTTATGCTAATAGGACATATATTCGATAAGTGGTAATGGTGGTGAAAAGTGTATTTCTTTAAATGGAAAAAAAAAAAAAAAACTTGCTTTGAGTAAGTTGTTGACAATTCCTGGGACTCTCTGTGACTTGAGTTCCACCACGTGTTTGGGTTCGAGATCCCACAAACTCCCACCCAGCATTGTGTTGTAACTGCACCATTTCCCTTCGTGAAATTTGAGAGGTGATGTTTTGACACTGTTTAATTTCATTTCCTCCTGAAGGGTGGGCTTAACTGGTTTCTCAATTTAAGCAGAGCAAAAGGGAGAAGTATTTTAAATTGCTGTGACCGTCCAAGTTGGTCATACCTTCTGGCCTCTGAGAATGAGCCCAAAATTCTCTTCTCCTCTCCTAAAATATTGGGCTTTTTTCCAATTCCTCTAACTGCCAAATATAATTCTTTCCTTAGTTTCCTCAAGGCTCCCCCTTTCTCCTTTCAACTTGTCCATTGGCATTTGGATACATTAAAAATGAATTTTGAAATAATATCTTAATCACATTTCACGCCCTTGTGGTGGATTTCTGTTTGCTAAATGCCTTCATGTCCATTCTTCCCTTTTGGCTGAAGATAGATATGTCGCCTTAATGGATGACACAGCAAAGGCTCAGAGAGCTGAGCCAACAAGCCCTGGGGGTCAGCCTCCAAGCGAATGCCACTGCCGGGTACATCAAGGAGACAGTCTTTGACAGTTTAAAATGTATATATATATATGGACAAATATGCATAACATCGAAGAAGGAAATGGCAACCCACTCCAGTATTCTTGCCTGGAGAATCCCCATGGACAGAGGATCCTGGTGGGCTATATAGTCCATGGGGTCACAAAGAATTGGACACAACTAAGCGACTAACACACACACACGCATAGCATAGAACTTACCATTTTGACCATTTTTAAGTGTACAATTCAATGGCCTTCAGTACCTCCTTGGCCAAATGCCATCACCACCCATCTCCGGAGCTCTTTTCATCTTCTCAAACTGCAGCTCCATCCTCATGAAACCGTTAACTCCCAATCTCCCCACCGCCAGCCCCTGACGACCACCCTTCTACTCTCTGTCTCTATGAAGTGATTGCTCTAAACACTTCACGTGAGAGGAATCATACAGTATTTCGTATGACAGACACTTTTGCAGCAAGATGTCTGGAGGAAGGTACCAAGATTCTTTCCTCCATTGCATTTATTTTAGCTGACGTCACACTTTAGCCAGAAAGGGAGTCTCTTCTGTACCCTGAAGTAATTCACTCTCATGGACGTGAACATCTTTTCAGCCCTGCCCGACACAACAGAGGTTTTCTTATGTTCTGTTTTCACTGAAAGCTGTTCATTCCTCCAGATAATGACTTAAATTGTGATCATCAGAACTGAAGAAAAAGAAAATAATAAAAAGCTCCCAGAGAAGGACATAAAACATTTTCATGTGCCATCTCTGAGCCTCCCAAAAGCCTTTCTCTTCTCCACTGACCACTCTTGTGTATGTATTGTTTTTGTCTTTGTGGGGTTTTTTTGTTTTGTTTTAAAGAACTCTGTGATCTACTTCATGTTTTGCCCAGAAAGCTAACACAGCTGTAAATCCTTTCTGCCCGGAAAGCCTTCCAGCCTTTCCAGAGGCCTCTTTGCTGATTCAATGACCACCTCCCTCCCTTTGAGGCTGGGCAACCTCTCTGAGCCCACTGCCACCACCGCCCTCCCACAACCCCAGGCAGACTACCTGGCTGCTGCTAGAAGAAGCCTCTCTCTGGAAGTGACCATGCCTTTTCTGCAGGTTCCTATTACTTGGAGAAGCATAGCACCCCCGGGGGGAGCCCCCTACTCAGGCTTCCCCCTGCAGAGAACTGGCTCTGCTGCCCGCTGGTAAACCGGCTGGCTGTCACCATGACAATGGCCTGGCCCAGAGCCTGGATGACGCCAGACCTGACTCCCCTCCCAGCCTCACCCAAGTCTGTTTGGGTTCCAGCTGCTTTTGTTGGGCTTCATTTTGCTTGTCAGTTTGAGGCAGCTCTTTTGCTGATTTGGCTTCAGGAGGCTGGGCTTAGAATCCCTGGGGTGCAGGGAAGTCAGTAGCCTGCCCTGACAGGAATTTCCTGGCAACCTAAGGTATTCCCCCGTCATAGTAGCAAGATCTACAAGAGGCCTTCCTGCAATACAGAGCCCACAATAAGCCTGGGCCTCAGATAATCCACTAATACTCTGACCCCACAGGCAATTTCAATCAAGGGCACTGTTACTAACCCACGTTGCTTTGTGATGCTAGGCTCATGATGACAGGCCAACCTGTTCTTTGATCAAATGAAGGAAGTGTTACAACATGTTGGCAGAACATTCTAACTGTGCAGAAACAACACAAATGAATAAATCCAGGATGAAGAAGAAACAATCATGTGGATTTTGAGGAACAGTTTAAGTGAATGTGATGATAGACACCCAAGTGAATCTTCGCCTCATCACCGGGAATGGCTTTGCCTCTATTATTTGGATAATGTAGAAGCAGGGATCTGGAACATTGTTTGAACTAATTTGAAAACATACCGGATAGCCTTTGGGTGTTTCATCCCCTGGTCTTTATCTCTCAAATGACTCCTTTTAATAACTTGCTTGACCTCCAGGGCACCTGAGTTTACCCTGGGTCCTCTCATTTGTGACATAAAACCTATCTCTTGTTTCAGCCTTTGAAGGCATGTCAGCTCCTCATCTGTAAAATGGGGGTAAATAATGCCAACCAGGCAGGTTGAACAGTATTTAGCTCAGTCCTGGCACTTACTGAGCTACTATCATCATCATCATTAACTGCTGCTGCTGCTGCTGCTAAGTCGCTTTAGTCGTGTCCGACTCTGTGTGACCCCATAGACGGCAGCCCACCAGGTTCCCCCGTTCCTGGGATTCTCCAGGCAAGAACACTGGAGTGGGTTGCCATTTCCTTCTCCAATACATGAAAGTGAAAAGTGAAAGTGAAGTCGCTCAGTCGTGTCCGACTCTTAGCGACCCCATGGACTGCAGCCCACCAGGCTCCTCTGTCCATGGGATTTTCCAGGCAAGAGTACTGGAGTGGGTTGCCATTGCCTTCTCCGACCTGTGCCTTTTTCTCGAGGATCCTGACCCTTTTTTATAAGCATAACATCACTGGGAATTTCCTGATAGTCCCAGTGGTTAGGATTTCACTGCTATTCAGCAATTTCACTTCCAGGGCCCTGGATTCCATCCCTGGCCAGAGAACAAAGATCCCACAAGCCTGTGGAAAAAAAAAAGAAGAAGAAGAAGAATTACATGGACTTTCTTGGTGGTACAGTGGATAAAATCTGCTTGCCAATGCAGGGGACACTGGTTTGATACCTGATCCGGGAAGATGACACATGCCTTGGAGCAACTGAGCTGGTTTGCCACAACTACTGAGCCCAAGCTCTAGAGCCTGTGCATCGCAACTGCTGAAGCCCAGGCACCCAGAGCCTGGCTTGTGCTCCACAAGAGAAGCCAGCATAATGAGAAGCCCCAGCACCGCAACAGAGTAGCTCCCGCTTGCGGCAACTAGAGAAGAAAGTCCACGTACAGCAACAAAGACCCAGTGCAACCAAAAATTAATTTAAAAAAAAAAGAATTACCTCATTGATTCATTTAACGAATGCTATCTACTAACTCTAAGTTGGCCAGGCACTGTGCCGGCCACTAAGGATAAAATGATAGATGAAAAACAAACACAGTTCCGGTCCTTTGGTAGCTTCTGGACTAGTGCAGGAGACAGATATTAACCACATAAAATGTTAAATAACATCTGTGTCATATGAGTAAAGCCATCTCAGACCCTCCAGGCCAACCCATCCCCCAGCTGAGTACCACGGAGGACATCTGTCTTTGCCATACTGAGCAGTAGAATTTCCCAGCCAATTCCTGTCTTAATTCCTGACCCACAAAATCATGAGATCTAATAGGTAGTTGCTCTGTTAAGCTCTGCCTTTCCAAATAAAAATAATGATATCTCTACTAAGTGCCTAAAGCATTAAGAGAATGTGAAGTAGAGAAACTACATTTTAGCTTCTTTTCCTAGTTAGGATACTAGAGTGAAGGTAGGTTTAGATATAAGAATTTAGAATAGAATGACTTGACCTCCTAAATCCTAAAGCCAAATGCAAAGCCTAGGGATGCAGATTCTCAATCCCCAATCCTGCAGAAAGATCCTGGGGGTTTCTTACATCAAACTTTGTTCCACTGAAGAGCGCCCTCTTCTGGCTCAGGGCTCTTTCTCCAGCCACGCTGTCTTCTGTCGCGACTTTTCAAGGGATTTGTGGGTGTGCCGCCCGTGCCTTCACCAAACGTGTGCTGAGCGCCCAGGCCCCCGGGTTACAGCCTGAATCAGGCACAGGCTCCCCATCCCTGTGAGACTGACAGTCATTTGAGCTTCCTGACATCTCTGAGAAGACAGGGCAAACTTCATCACTCCCATTTGATAGATGAGGAACTGAGGCAGGAGGATGGAGAAAACTTGACTAAGTTATTAATGATTCAGGACTATTTTAGGAAGGAAACAAAGAAACTCTCACTGAACATCAGACTGGACCCAAGTCCCTCACTCCCTATAGCCATACTCTGCCTCATCACCCTCTGCTTCCGAACCTTGAGTTCCTCCCCACTTGGGACGTCTCCTCACGGTCCCCTGAACCAGCAGACCCTACCCCCACCCCCCACATCTCTGTGGCCTCAAGGGCATTTCCCTGCCATTTCATCTCTCTGCAATGACTGTTGCTCCAAAGCCAGCCTTCAGTCTCTCTCCTCGCTCAGACCCTCCAGCTCTCCCTGACGTCTTGCCCCGGTAGCTCTGATAGTGTAACATATATTTGGAAACATATATCTAGGCAGGGATCTCATCGTATGTCCTGTCACTGCCTGCAGAGAGGATCAGACAAGCCTGGGGCTCAAATCCCAGATCTGCTAACTATTCTCCTGGGAGGTGAGCAAATGAGGTTGCCTTCTCAGCTCTGGTGTTCTCCAGGGTACAGCATGGGTATTAGCTGCTCTGAAACTTAGGTGATAGGTTTAAGGCATTTGGCACATAGTGAACACTCCAGGCACAGTATATGTCTAAGTCATTTAACATGGTCAGTCTGGTCACCTGCTGGCACAGCGCAATGGCCCTCAAGGCATCTAGTACACTCCTGGGCATACAGAGAGAGACAACACACAAGAATTTTAAAACTCAGACAAAATTCTCAGGGACCAAGATCTTCCACTAAAAGCAGATGGGTAGGCAGATTCAAACAGCATCAAGACTATGCTCTCTGCCGCCTCGTGGAGAACAGGACTGACACAGGAGGATGGCGCTGGGGCCCATGATATTTTTTAGGAACCCACAAGAATATTTTAATTTCGTTTAAAAATCAGAAGAAAAAAATTAACTTTTCTTTCCAAAAAGGAAAATTGATTCAAACTTCCTCAGACTATTAATCATTATAACAATGTAGTCATAAAAAGAAATTTTAAATTAATTTTTATAGAGAAAGGGACCTTCAAAGACCAAATTTCCCAGGCCCATGAAATTCATAATGCAGCCATGATTAAGAAAAAAAAATGTGGGAAAAGCCAACAGCAGCAAAAGAACAAAATCAATGAAGAGATGAATGGAAGGGTTCCTCCCAGTCTTAACATCCTTTGGCTCCAGGAATTTCTTTGCCTCAGCATAGCTGGGATCCTTTACAGAGTATATTCTTAAGAGCACATTTTTCTAGTGCTATTAACATTTGTGTGCTCATTTACTTTTAGCAGATCTTGTTCCCCAAGAATTTTGTGTAAGTTTTATATTTCTGGCATGCTGTCTTTTTTAACATTTATTATTTTTATTTATTTACTTGGCTGCACGGGGCCTCAGCTGTGGCACGCAGGATCTTTAGCTGATCTTTAGTTGCGGCATGTGGGATCTAGTTCCCCGACCAGGTATCAAACCTGGGCCCCCTGCATTGAGAGCACAGAGTCTTAGCCACTGGATCACCATACTGACGTGCTGTTTATCTACTTAGTCAATGACTGTCATGCCCTTGCGTGGCCAGCAGAGGGAGCAGCGACTCAATCTTAGGCATGGGAATAGAAAAGTGAAAGTCACTCAGTCCTGTCTTTGCAACCCCATGAACCATACAGTCCATGGAATTCTCCAGGCCAGAATACTGGAGTGGGTAGCCTTTCCCTTCTCCAGGGAGACGTGGGAATGATTGGCAGGTAAAACAGAAGGAAGCTGTAAACTCAAAGACTTGTTGCTCAGAGTGGTCCTGGGACCAGCAACATGGGTTTGACCCTGGAGCTTGTTAAAGATACCTGTCCCTAAGGAGGATCCTAGACCCACAGAATCAGAATTAGCATGTTGAGGAGATCCCCAGGTAATTTATACACACATTTAAGTTTGAGAACATTGGAAAAGACCCTGATGCTGGGAAAGATTGTGGGCGGGAGGAGAAGGGGGCAACAGAGAACAAGATGGCTGGATGGTATCACTGACTCAATGGACATGAGTTTGAGCAAACTCTGGGAGATGGTGAAGGACAGGGAAACCTGGTGTGCTACAGTCAGCCTATGGGGTCTCAAAGAGTCAGACATGACTTAGAGATTGAACAACAACAAGCTTGAGAAGCGCTGGCTTAAAAGTTTCTAGTCTTAGAAGGGGAAGCCTACTTCCTCAAGGGAGAGGACAAGAAAGGAACTGGCTAAAGCAGTCCTCACAGCCCCCAAATTTCCTGTTCCTTCAGCCAACAAGCCAGCATCAGTTAAGATGGGTTTGAAGCCACAGAAGGGAACATCAAGGTATTTTACAGGTCACAAATGAACTGGCTTATTCTTCTTCTGTTTCAGTAACTGTTTGTTAAGTGTCGACTATGTGCTGGGCATCAGGGGTACAGAGTGAGTTAAAAAAAAGAAAAAAGAACCTGTTCCTGCTTTCATGGAGCTTTCAGCCCAGTGAGAACACCAAGGGTAAAAAATCACAAACACACAATAACTACAAACTCTGACATTGCTATGTAGGTACAGAGGCCCAGAGAAAGTAAACAGGAGGAAGGCGGCCAGTTGAAACCAAATGGTTGGGCAAGGCCGCCTTGAGGAAGTGAGTTTTAAGCTTGAGATCTGAAGGGTGCCTGGGAATTCGCCAGGAAGACTGGACATTACTGGCAGGGGGAAAAAGAACATACAAGGCCACCCAACAGGCAGGAACATGGTACACTCAAGGAACAGAAAGAACCCTGGCCTGGAGTGATGCAGTATGAGAATGAGAGCAGAAAGGCAGAAAGCAGCCTCACGGGACTGGGGACCACAGGACACAGGCTCCATCTGGGATCTCACAGAGGTGGCTCCTAGGCGGCACAGGGACTGACTGGCACCTGGCTCGGTTTCCAAGCTCCAGATTGTACCATGTGGACATTTCACCCCTGTCCACTGGGTTCTCCATCTCCCTCAAGGACACGCTCTCCCCTGCTAACTTTTCCTCAGCCTACACCGCCTCAATGGACATGAGTCTGAGCAAACTCCAGGAGATAGTGAAGCACAGGGAAGCCTAGCGTGCTGCAGTCTCTGGGGTCACAGAGTCAGACACGACTTCGTGACTAGACAACAACCCCCTCATCAGCCCCTTCTCGGTCACTTGTCCACTTTTTTTTTAATTGTACTGGGTCTTCTTGCTGTGCACAGGCTTTCTCTAGTTGCAGCAAGCAGAGTCTACTCTTCATTGCGGTGCGTGCGCTCCTCACTGTGGTGGCTTCTCATTGCACAGCAGAGGCTGTAGGCGCATGAGCGTCAGTGGTTGCGGCATGCAGGCTCTAGAGCGTGGACTCAGTCGTTGTAGCATGTGGGCTTAGTTGCTCCATGGCACATGGGATGTTCCCGGACCAGGGATCAAACTGTGTCCCCTGCATTGGCAGATGGATTCCTGTCCACTGTGCCTGAGACACCCACATCTCAGTGTCTTCCCCCTTCACCATTTAAACCCACTCCAGTTCTTGCTCCCAACTTTCCCAGGCAACCAGACCTCAGTTTCAAAGACAACTTCTTGCCCTGAAGAAAAGACCGTCCGTGAGTCAGAAACAATCACCATTCACTGAGGGCTCATGATGTGCTGTGCCACTTGACACATCTTTTTCATCCAGTCCCCACAACAGTCTCGTTCCATAAGCTATTATCATTTGAGGAAATTGAAGCGCAGAGAGGGTAAGTCATTTCCTCAGGATTGCATAGCTAGAAATTGGTTGAGCCAATACTCCCTTCCCATTTGTAACAGGGGCTGCACACCGTCCTCTCTGACACTGTACTGACTGCACAGCTATGTTTCACAAGCCTTACAAAGGAGCATGCCCTCAGCCCACCTCGAACGAAATAACCTCAGATGTGCACAAAAATTTAGCCACGGAGCTTCTTGCATCCTTGTCTAGAATAGAAAATCACTTAGAAACAACCCAAAGATCCAACAATACAGGATTGATTGCTGGATGTTTAGAATCCTGTCTGACTAGCTATTAAAGAGATCAGGTAGAAAAAAATTGTCTGTATTCATGATGTATGATGTAGAAAAACAAGATTATAAAACAGTATTCTAGTCTTGTCTTATTTTCATGAAAACTACAATGTATACATTTAAAAGTATAAAACTAAAGTTTCCAATATAGGAAAGGGAGGGAGAATTTAAATGGTTGGCAAAAACCTCTGCAATGTGATTATAGGTGATTTTTTACTTTGACTATCTGAATTTCCAAAGGTTTCATCAGGAGCATCTATTTCTTCTGGAAAGGAGGGGAGAAGGGAAAAAATCAAGAGGTGTTTTGAGTTCTGAGTCTTTTCATTTATTATTGTTACCCATAAAAAAACCAAACATACTGTTCTGCTGGGAACATTTAAAAAACATTTTTATTACAAAAGTAGTATGTGGGCTTGCCAAAAACAAAAATCAGAGAGTACAAACAAGCAAAAAGGAGAAAATGAAAACCACATTCCTTCCTCCCCAGAGACAACCAATATTAGCACCTTCGTGACTTCACAAGCCACGTTTGAGTTCTGCTCCAGGTACTAGTCACTGGGGCCCACCCCTCCCTTGCCATGACTGGAAACCTGAGTTTGAAATGAGGCTTACAGATCCATCCGCACTCCCCAAACAGCTCCTAAGATTGTCTGGGATCCCAGAATGACAACTTACTTTGCGTAGACTCTGGCCTGCCAGGGCCCGCAATTCTTCCTGGGTCACAGGGGACTGTAAAAGTGATTCCCAACATGTTTTTGATTGCAACACTCTAGCATCGCTGGATTTTGCAATCCTCCTTCCCCCTTCGAAAAGAACCCGAAGGACTGCATCACAGCTTTGTATATTCCATTTAGTACTTTTCCATAAATGCAGCCGAAGGGAATGAAGGGTAATTTGACTGTAAGACTATCACAACCCTCCTTCCCACCACCCCTCAGATAGCTGCCGGCAATCACTCTGGGATGTCCCAGGTCAGGGCTGGGAAGGGCAGCTTTGAGGAGCTGTGCAGGCAGGTTCAGCCATGCGGATGGCCATGCCAGGCCTAGGAGGCCAGCTCCTGGGGCAGGAGGTCTCTGGGCCATTCACACACACACACACACACACAGAGTCATACACACAGTCATGCACATACACACTCAACAACAGGTTTCCAAGGCCCATCCTGCCCACGCCCTCTCTTACTAAAGGCCCCCCTTCTGGGAAGAAGGGGCCTCCCACTGCTGGCACCTGGCCTGACTGAGTCCACACCCTCAGTACGGCCCTCAGGCAGAAAACGTTCCTAGAACAGATCCACAAGCCCAACCATTCCTGGTTTCTTCAGATGTTGATATCCAGTCATGGCCCAGATCCAGGGCCTAGCCTCCCACCCCTAAGCTCCAGGAACTGAGCTGATCTCACTGCTGTTCACTACGTTCAATGTTTCTGGAAACCTCAAAGATTTTGGAGACTCTGTTCTCCTTTATCTATGGCTCCTCTCATAGATAATAACAACTCTTGATATGCCAGGCTTTTTACAGTCGTGTAATGCATACAACAGTCTTTTGAGGTAACCACAACTATCTGCCCCCCTTCCCCTTCACAGATGAGATAACTGAGACTCCAAGAAGTAGAATGATCTGCCCAAGGTCAAACAACTAGGAACAGGGACAGGAATCCACCCAGACCTGTATGACCACATAGCTCATGGCCTGCTCAGGAAGTCAGTGCAAAGGGAACTAAAAGGTCATATAACCTTCCTCCATTCTATCTACAAGACAGCTACATTGGAAAATAATCTGACAAACTGTTATATGGCACTTACTATGTGCCAGGTACTATTCCAGCACTTTGCAAATATCAGCTCAATTTATCCCCAGAATAAGGCCAGGAGACGGGTAGTTTCTTGACAGATAAGAAAACGGAGGTACAGAGACCAGAGTAAACTTGCCTATGGCCACACTGCAAGTGGTGGGGTCTGGACAGCAAGCTGGCTTTAGAAGCTGCGCTGCCTCTCTGATCCCACAAGCAAAGCGCCCCCCACCCCCACCCCCCGCCCCTAATTTTTCATCCTTTGACCTTCCCGTGTTCTCACCTTCCTCATCTTTCAGAGTTCACTTCACACTTCCCCATCCCTCTCTCTGTGGGGTGGTGTTCTCTTGTGAAACTGCTTTGTGAAACTCCTTCCTGTCCAAGGCTATCTTTGATTAGATCATTATCTAGATCTCCCCACCCACCCCCCAAAGAACTGATAGGAAAGTTTATCAAAGCAAAGGCTTGGAGTTGCTTCTGAGAAATTAATCAATTAATCCGCAAGTGCCTGAGAGCAGGTTTTATCCCCAGCCCTGTGCTGGGCATTATTCTATGAACATAAAAGACACCCAGGACTTGGCCTCCACTCTCAAGGAAACAGTAAAGACAGCAAGTAAGTGTGCACTCTGTGTGCTGGGTCTGTGCACAACTGTAATTCATGAAATATATAGGAGAAGAGTCAGAAAAGTTGTTATGAAGGAGGCGGAGTTTGAAATAGAGAGAAGGGGCAAGGAAACATTGTTCACTCTGATGGAAATACCAAGACTTGGCAGAAGGAAAAAAAGCAGTCCAGGCCAGAGAAACAAGAGTATTTTCTACATCCAAATCAATCTGATCTTCTAAAATAAAGAGACAAAAAAAAAAACTTGTTTTTTTTTTCTTTTTTTCTGTCAAGTTTTGCTATTTCGGAAACATCAGAGCGAACAAAGAAAAAAAAATCTCTTCCCCTAACCATGGGCTTCCCTGGTGGCTCAGACGGTAAAGTGTCAGCCTGCAATGAGGGAGACCCGGGTTCGATTCCTGGATCGGGAAGATCCCCTGCAGAAGGAAATGGCAATCCACTCCAACATTCTTGCCTGGAAAATCCCATGGACGGAGGAGTCGTAGGCTACAGTCCATTGGGTCTCAGTCTGACAGGACTGAGCGACTTCACTTTCACTTCACTTTCAGAATTGGAGAAGGGTGCTCTGCCTCAAATGTCCACCAGGAGGCAGAGCTGCTACTTCTGTCGCTAGAGCTCCAAGTACAAACCAGAGAGAAACGGGAAAGATCCCAGACTCTTCCTCCGAAGAGTTGGCATGGCCTGAGGCCAGCGGTGTGCACCAGTCGTCTCAGACTGGGCTGCCTAGAATCAGGGAAGAAGTAGAATACAGAATGTCAGAGGAAGCCGGGTGAAACTGAAAGAGAGACATTAAAGAGGATCTAACCTCTATGTACCATGAAAGTTCAGCTCAGTTTAGTCGCTCAGTTGTGTCCGACTCTTTTCGACCCCATGAATCACAGCACGCAGGCCTCCCTGTCCATCACCAACTCCCCGAGTTCACTCAAACTCATGTCCATTGAGTCGGTGATGCCATCCAGCCGTCTCATCCTCTGTCGTCCCCTTCTCCTCCTGCTCCCAATCCCTCCCAGCATCAGGGTCTTTTCACATGAGTCAGCTCTCTGCATCAGGTGGCCAAAGTATTGGAGTTTCAGCTTCAACATCAGTCCTTCCAATGAACACCCAGTACTGATTTCCTTTAGAATGGACTGGCTGGATCTCCTTGCAGTCCAAGGGACTCTCAAGAGTCTTCTCCAACACCATGAAAAGATCTTCCAATAGGCAGAATAGGGGTTTCCATGCCTTCTGTTGTCTTGACTGAGAAAACTTAATGCGAGGCTTGGGTAACTATGAAAAATGACCAACTGCTAGTCTAAGCCTAGTTTCAAGGCAACCAATTTATGGTCTCTGGACAAGTGTAGCCATTCCAGTCACTAGGAGGAGGAATGCTTTGTGCTTTGGGGATAACACACCTCCTGGCCATCACCCCAGGCCCTGATGTCATGCTGTGGGTTGTGTGGGACAAGAGGCATGCCACTGGCACCCTTTAAGGAGCTCTGATGTCGGTATTCAGCTTTACTGTACGTTCCACCATCTGAGCCAGGCAACAGGGTCCTAAAGTCACAAGAGCAGAAGGGGTTAGAGGGGAGGTGGGAGGTGAAGCCAGAAATCTTGGCTTTTATCTGTCTCAAACTACCTGTGCAAACTTGGAGGAGTGAATCAGCTTTTCTAAACCTTAGTCCCCCTTATGTAAAACTGAAAGGCTGAATTAGAGCAACAGTATCTGATGTGCGTTCTAGCTCTGAAATTCGGAAACACACTCCTTTGGTTAGAGGAACTGAGGAATGGGCGGGGGTTGGGGGGTGGCGGGGGACGGCGGTAGCCAGGACCAAGTATCTTGAAGAGTTGCCCCCACGCCCGCAGTCGGCTCCCGGGTAGTGGCCACTGCGGCACTGCCCGCCCCACCCCCGCCCTCCTGGCCCGGCGGCACACACCCACGGCTCCCTCCGTGATTTCTGGAATCTCGCTGGATTCCTCCCAGGAATGTTTATTGCCCTTTACATCTGCAAGTCGCTTTACATCAGCAAGCCTGCTGTGCGATATTAATCATCGCCGCAATATCCCTCCTTCCGCCTGTAAGAGGAATTGCGGGGGTCTGGATTTATGAAGGTGAAATCCGAAAGTAATTTGCCTGGCATTCATTCAATAAGCGGTGAGCAACAGTTAATTAAGCGCCCATACGACCAAGGCGCAAAGAAACGCACAAACCCAGTTGCTACGGGGGTCAGAATTGCAGGGGGTCCTCAAAGAACTTCACCGGTATTCCAATTATGTCATGCACTGCCCCCCGGCCTCCCCCCACTCCCCATTCCCCAAACACCTCTCCCCCACCCCCACTCCCCGCTCGTAACTACTGTAAAACTAAAAGGTAATGCAGGCCATCTCCCCTCCCAAGCCTGACGCCGCTGCACCCCACCCCGCAAAGCTCATTTTACCAGGCTAAGTAAAAGAAAGTAACCTTCCCAAGGTCATTTATTCCCCCAGGGGCAACACTGATTCCCAGAACCTCGGTCTTCAAAGCTTTCCACTGCTCCGGGGATAAGGATTTTAAGTTCAAGCCTATAAAATATAAAACAGAGGCTAAGGATGGCTGTTTCCAAGATTTCCGGACACAGAGGGAGAAAATCATGATCCCAGTTCACCCAACCCAAAACAAACGAGACAGCCCAACTCTGGGCTGCAGTCTCAACGAGACAAGATACGTCTGGGACCCCGGGGCTCGTCAGTCAATCATCCACGCCTTCCCTTGCGGTCCCTGTGGCCCCCACCCCTTGCCTCCGCCGAGGGTCGCGGGGTTGGAACCCAGGGGACCACAGCACCCGTACGGGGGCGTGGCCAGAGACGGAGAGCGCGGGGAGGGGGAGGGAGAGGAGGAGGCCGGAGCCCGGTTCCCAGCCTCCTCCCGCTCCCTCCTCCCGGCGGGCAGCGCAGCGGCTGAGCCAAATATGGGCAGAGCGGAAGCGGCGGGCAGACGTCACGGCGCCGGGTGGAGGACCGCGCTGCGGGGCTGATGACGGAAGGCGCTGACGGCGCCTACGTGTCACCATGGAAACCAAACAGTAAATAGAGGACTTGAGAGCTCCTGGCACCGCCTGGACCCAGCGACCTGGCCTGGAGCGAAGGGCCGGAAGCTGGGAAGGGCCAGCAGAAACCTGGGCTTGGCAGAGGAGGGCCGGGGCGCGGCGAGGGTGCTCAGAGGGTGGAGAGGGGACCCGGAAAGAGAATTCTGTCTGGCAGGTCCTTGGGAAGCCGGCCCTCCCTCAGCCCAGGATCCGGCAGGGACAAGTCAGGAGTGGAAAGAAGCCGTCATGGATGAGAAGAAGCCTTCCTGTCCTTTTTGAAGGGCTTCCTCGGCCTGCAAGATTATTTGGGATATTGTCTTTTGTTTTCCTTTACTAGAATCTAAGAATTCAGATGTTGGAACCACCCGACCCGGACTGAGATTCCAGCTCTGCCACTCTAGTTGGCTAATCTTGAGCAGACCACAATGTTCTGTGCTCCCGGACTACATTATCTTTAAAATAAGGATACTAGCTGGACTTGCCTGTATTCATAAGCTAATATAAATGTGTGTGTGTGTGTAACAGTGTCTAGCACATTGTGAGCCCCAATTAGTGCTAGCTGTTAATTTTTATTCCTAAACAGCACAATTTAGTAGTTTAGTCAACTACTAAATCACATTACTGATGTACTGGGTTTTCTCTTGCTTTATTTTTAAGTTTTAAAATAAAAGGTTTTCTGTTTTAAAATTGATACTAAAATTTAGTAAAATATTTCGTGTGTTAACTGAAATGTGCATCTATCAAATAAAAACAACTCTCAGTTTGCACTGTTTCACTTTTTAAAATTTTAAACACAAAAACTCTAGGCGGTCATATAGAATAACAGAACTGAAGTAACTCCAGTTCAGTTTCTCTGATCTTACTGTCATGGGTGTTATCTTTGTTTATTTCAGATCTGCTGCTTAAAAACAGTATTGTGTACTACCATAGGATTGGAGACACAGACACACAGTGCACCCAAAATGATCTCATCTCAAATGATTGTGCACCATTACAGTCTTCATCTTAAAATGAAGGCCTGTAGCTCAGTCCATGTTTTGGAGACCAGCTGTCAGTATAACTGGGAGTTTACTTCCATGTAGAATACACTGCATTAAAGGATAAGAAATTTCTTAAATGAATGCATCATGAAAACTTGACAGTAATCCCAGCAACTGTTTAGAACTTCAAACAACAAAAGATTTTTTCAGGAAAGAGTATTTTGTCATTGATGATATCTAGAATTGCCAGTTCATGGTCTTAGCTAAAAAGCAGACCAACATTAACTGGTTTTATAATTCCTTTCAAATTCTCAGCAGGTAATGTGGCCCCTTATGGATGACAGACCCTAGTGTGACCTCCAATAATTCCTGCCTCCTGGTGCCCATGTTGGGAATATGTGTGATTCTCTCCCCTTGAGGTGGAACCTGAGACTTGCTTCTAAGCAACAGAGTATGGTGAAGGTAATGGGAAGCCACCTGTAGATTATGTTGATATAACAATGTATCTCCATCTTGCTAGACAAGCAAGTAGGTTCTGCAGCCCTTGATGAGGTGAGCAGCCATACTGAGGAAGCTCAAATGCAAGGAACTTATGAGCAACCTCTAGGACCTGAGGGTGGCTTCTGTCCAACAGTCAGTCAAAAGCTGGGTCCTAGGTATACAGTCACAAGGAAATAAAGTCCTCCCACAACCCGGATGAGTTCAGAAACTGACCTTTCCCCATTCAAGCATTCAGCTGAGAATGAGCTTGGCTGACACCTTGATTGCAACCTCGTGAGACTGAACTAGGCTGTGCCAGGACTCCTGACCCACAGAGACTGTGAGGCAATGAATACATGTCGTTTTGAAGTGGCTCCATGTGTGGTGACTTGTTATATGGAAGTTAAACCCTAATCCACCCTCTTTGCCTGTACCTAGAACCTGCCTGGCGTCCCACTTTACACTGCCTACACTGTTCAGGCCTTCCACCCTAAGTGACGTGGTGTGGGCCTCACACTGCATTGCCATAGTCATCATCTGATGTCATCAATGTTTTGAAGCTGAAGGAGTGGTTTGAGATTTTTGAATCCCACTCCTGGTTTGGTAGAGGAAACAGTCTCAGAGGAGTGAGAGTCTCACCCCAGGTCTTAGAAGTACATATTTGGGGGCAGTTTTAACATTCTTGCTGTTCTTGTTCAGTCACTCAGTTGTGTCTGACTCTATGCAACCCCATTGACTGCAGCACCCCAGGCTTCCCTGTCCTTCACTATCTCCCAGAGTTTGCTCAAACTCATGTCCATTGAGTCAATGATGCCATCCAATCACCTCATCCTCTGTCAGCCCCTTCTCCTGCCCTCAATCTTGCCCAGCATCAGGTTCTTTTCCAGTGAGTCAGCTCTCAGTCTCATGTGGCCAAAATATTGAAGTTTCAGCTTTAGCATCAGTCCTTCGAATGAACATTTATGGTTAATTTCCTTTGGGATTGACTAGTTTGATCTCCTTGCTGTCCAAGGGACTGTCAAGAGTCTTCTCCAGCACCACGGTTCAAAAGCATCGATTCTTCACTGCTCAGCCTTCTTTAAGATTCTAGCAAAGCAGTTAAGCACTTTGGTCTTCGCATCACAAAGAGCTGATTTCAAATCTCAGATTTGCTCCTTAGCAGTTGTGTGACCTCAGTTAACTTAGCTTTTCCTAGATCATCTTCCTATGGATAAAGTGAGGGTCCTAATCATACCTGCCTTGTAAGTTTGTGAGGACTAAATGAGAGCATCCATTGAACAAAATAATTATTGTGTGCCCATTGTGTGCCAGCTGCCAAAGGCAAAATGATTAGCAGAGCAAATCTGGTGGTACAGCCTAGCATATAGCAAGCCCATGTGAAATGTTGGCTATTATTAATATTATATCTTAGGGCTTCCCTGGTCCGGAAGGATCCCAAATGCTGCCGAGCAACCAAGTCCATGCACCACAACTCCTGAAGCCTGAGTGCCCTAGAGCCCACGCTCAGCAACAAGAAAGTCACCACAGTGAGACCCCACGCACGCAACTAGAGGGTAGCCCCCACTCGTGGCAACTAGAGAAAAGCCCACACAGCAGCAAAGACCCAGCAGTATCAAAAAATAAATACTTTTTATTCACTATGATATATATATACACATATATCCTAGGTTCTATCCCAGCCACATGCGTCCAGACAAGCTCCATAAATTGACATCAAAGAACCTCTGCCATGTAATTCCAACCACCCACATTCCTTCCCCCCAGTATTCCACAGGTATCTTGAACTCAACATGTCTAGCTCAGAACTTACCTTCTTATCCCCCAAACCTGCTTTTCTTCCCAGAGTCACAAAGTCATTGGGGGACTCACAAACCTCCTTGTAGGTCAAACCTGGTGAACCTGGGAGTCAGCTTGGATTCCTCCCTCTCGCTCATCTCCCACATCCACTCAATCACCAAGTCCTAATAGTCCTACCCCCTAATTACCTCTAGTTCCCTCCTGATTCCCTCCACCACTGCCTGGGTTCAGCCTACACACAACTGAACTAAGTAAACACCAGGCTTTTCATGATCTGGCCACAGTTACCTCTTCTTGACCTATTTCCAACTCCCCCCCCAACTCCGCCCAAGTTTGATGCTACAGTACTGATGTCATCAATACAGTTGATAAGTACATCAACTGTACTTATACAATCCTCTATAACTTTCTTTCGACCAGGAACTCCATGAGCACAGGACTGTGTCTTCACATATAAATCCAGCACCTGATACAGAATAGACACCCAGAAGCTTTTTCATTGAATGATATGAAGCCCATTGCTTGCTCTGGCATGCATGTGTGCATGCCTGCATGCTCAGTCATGTCCAACTCTTTGCGACCCCGTGGACTGTAGCCTGCAGGCTCCTCTATCCATGGGATTTTCCAGGCAAGAATACTGGAGTGGGTTGCCATTTCCTTCTCCAGGGGATCTTCCTGACTCAGGGATCGAACCAGAAATCTGTTGTATCTCTTGCACTGGCAAGTAGATTCTTTACCGTTAGCACTACCTGGGGAGCCCACTGTCTGGGTTCAGCCTACGCACAACTGAACTAAGTATGCTCCAGAGGGTATATATATTTCTCCCTTGACTCCCAACCCCCTAAATTATAAAGATAATAAGTAATAACTCACCCTGCTAAGATACTGCTGTGTGCACAGGAACTGTAATAAGCTCCATACATTTAGTCACACAACAACCCGAGGAGGTGGATACAATTATTATCTCCCTTTCACAGGTGAGGAAACTGAGGTGCAGAGAAGAGAGGTAGACTGCCCAAGGTCAAGGAGCCAGGATTCAAAGCTGAGTCCATGCTCTGCGCCCCTCTGCTATGTTGGATTCAACTCCTCAAATCCAGATGAACTTATCATTTTGCTTTGATAAGTTTACCTGCAATGGTAGTGTCATGATTGATTCAAAAGCCTGAAAATGAATCAGTGTTTCTGTAGATCTGACCACAAATTGCTCCCCAAAGTAAACACTGTAGCGACTGGGGCCAGTGCCGTTTACCCTTACGATGGAGGTGCTGCCTTTTGCTCCATATGCTTTAGCAGGATCCTCCTTCCTACAAGCCTGCTTCTAATGTAACTGATGATCAAACCCCACTGGATTCTTACTTTCATCAACTGACTGAACCAAACCTCGGCACCATGTCAGTGAGAGCTGAAAGTTAAAACACCTTACTAGTTAAGAAGAGCTGATGACCATCAGCCCAGGGAGCCTCCTTGGGGACAACGGCCAGAGTCCTTTCTGTTCTTTGTCCCCCTGGGCAGCTGAACAGTGCTCAAGAAAAGCAAAGGAAAGGCCGTTTAGATTAGTCCGTCAATGGGTGGGTGGAGCCATTGAAATGAACTAAACCTGTTTGTTTCTGTTGCCTTCACTTGTGTGCAAAAGGGAAGTCTATCCAGTCAGCACCCTTCAGGGACTTGGAACTCATTCCTCAGGAGTCAATTCACTTTATTCCCATCGGCTTTTGCTCAGATCTGGCCATATTCTTGTAAATGATAGTTGTGACAATGATATTGGTAATGACCATGAGAGCAGCTAACATTATTCTATTCTCATGCAGACTGAATCGTAAGTTTTGTAATTTTGCACACCAACTGCTAGGATCCATGAACTGAAATGGATTTATATCAATGAGAGTGAAATACATAGTTTTGTTTCTTTAAAGATGATGATACTTTCATTCACATATGCATTTATTCTTCATTAGCTATTGAAGCAGATTTCACGATTTGTAATTAGTCTAGAAGTGTCACTGACCTATACAGTATATTTGTATTTTTTGGTACACTTAAAATTCTTTCCCAAGCCAGCTAGTTCCTCATCTTAATATTGTAGAACTCTTGCCAAGAATTTTTTTTTTTTAACAAGAAGACATACTCTTTTACTCTGGAAGAAATCTATGACGAACACAGCTCATCATCACTGTTAAAGTCTACGTATCTCTCTTTAGACTTTTTTGTAGGTTTTATCTGCCTTCATTCATTCATTTAACAGTGAGTCCTAAATAGACCTTGGAGATAGAGAGGTAGGTGATCAAGACAGAAAAGGTCCCCGCTCACATGGGACTTACAGACAGTGTAAAAGATAGAAGTTTGTTTTTTTTAAAAAGGAGGGAAAACATAAATAAGGTGTTGCAGAGAGTGATAAGGTCTGTGAAAAAAAAACAAAGCAGAGTAATGGGAAGGAGAGTCACGGGGCGGAAGTGTGCACTTCTGGTAGTTATTCTGGACGACGACATGGGAAGACTTCTTGGAGGGGATGTTCTTTGAGCTGAGTCCTAACTGACAGGAAGGAGCCAGCCTGGGGAAAGAATCCCAGTCAGAGGGACAGCAAGTGCAAAGGCCCTGCAGCAGGGACTTGCATGCTCTGTGTCAGGAATGGAAGAATGGCCAGTGAGCCGAGTGCCTGCAGAGAAGGACAGGAAATATCACTGGAGAGGAGTCAAGAAGCAGTTTTTTAATGTTTATAGCAAAATGGCACAATTTAAAATGCTCTGATAGTCAGCATTCAAGGGATGCCCAAACCTCATTTGTATTATTTATTTATTTATTATATTTTTGGCTACACAGGGTCCTCATTGCTGTGTGTGGGCTTTCTCTATTTGCAGAGAGTGGAGGCTACTCTCTAATTGTGGTGCGTGGGCTCCTCATGGCAAGGACTTCTCTTGTTGTGCAGCACACGCTCTAGGGCGTAGGCTTCAGGAGTTGGGGCACATGGCCTTAGTTGCCTTGAAGCACGTGGAATCTTCCCGGGCCAGGGAACCCGTGTCCCCTGCATTGGGAGGTGGATTCTTTAACCACTGGGCCACCCGGGAAGCCCTTCGCTTATTTTTTGAGGAATTTGATTATTCTGTGTTTGGAAGAAGTCTCACACACAGTTTAAAGATTGAATTTTTGTTTTCAATTTTTTTTTTAAGCTTGGAAAACATCAAAACTTCAGCTGATTTCCTTAATCATCTGAAAGCTTTTACTTTTCCTCTGTCTCTATTTTGTCCACTAATTAAAGATAGTATAATTGATTTACTTTCATTCACACGTAGGAAGTTGTTGTTGATACAAAATTACTGTCATTAGAGCAAATTGTTAAATGCTACCCTTTAATTTTGATAATTACAGAAGGTGCAGGGATGTGCAAAAACGATGCAGCATCTACAATCCACTATTACATAAAGATAATTTTTTTCTTCTACTCTTTTTCATCTCAAATCAATTTGGAGCTGAAAGCACAACGGCAGTGCATTCTCTTTGAAGTTGAATTGGCAGAAATAATCCAATGGGGGCAGTGGAGGAATTCCAGGAACCAAAGATGGAAGTGGAGTATTTGTTTGAAGCCATACATAAAAGTTATGAAATCCCCATTGCTTCATATTGTAACAGGGCCTGGAATAGGAGGATTTAAAGAGTATGCATGGAATATATTTCTGCTTGTGGAAACAGTGCAGAATTTATTCATTTATCCACCCAGAAAATATTTGTTAACACTGTACTGTGTGCCAGGTGGGCTTCCCAGGTGGCACAGGGGTAAAGAATCTGCCTGCCAATGCAGATTGAATCTCTTGAGGAGACTCAAGAGACTTGGGTTCATTCTCTGGGTCAGGAAGATCCCCTGGAGTGGGGAATGGCAACACACTCCAGTATTTCTGCCTGGAAAATCCCATGGACAGAGGAGTCTGGCAGGCTACAGTCTGTGGAGTCACAAAGAGCCAGACACAACTGAGCGCACACACTTGTGCCAAGCACTGATCCAGGTCTTGGGGTCCCTTTATGGGCAAATTAGACATTCTCCTTGTGAAAGAAAACAATCCCCTTGACTCCTTCTCCCATCCCTTGCTATTACACAAGCTTCGTTTGTATCAGTAAACAATGATGCCCTGAAATCGTCATTTTGTTGAGACCAGTGTAAGGCCATATGGTATGGGTCGGGATCAGGTGGGCTCAGAGCCTTTCCTAAAAGAAAGTTGACATTCCCAGTGTCCATCCTCCATGGGAGTTGAATCATGAGTCAGGAAAAGAGGAAGTGGAAGGAGACCTTTAGGTAAAAAAAAAAAGGGAATTCCTTTTGTTTCTTGATCCCATAAGAATGGTGAGCAGAGAGTTCACTGGGATGTCAACCTTATGGCAGAACCTATAGGTCCTCTGAGAAGCCCAGTAAAGAGATTCTCTATGTGAAGGCCCTCTCCTGGACCTTGTTTATGGAATAGCCTGATCTCAGTTGGGCTATAGTGAACTAGAGGAAGGGTCTGCCTCCAGGCCAAGACCAGTGCTGTCAAGCAGAAAGCATAGTTCCCTCTCCAATCAGCATGGGGCCGACAGAGGCCATTAGTCAGGTCTCCAGGAGTTCGGTATCCAGGGCTAGAGGTTCAGCCTCCCTTTCCCATCTGAGAAGTCTCCTTCTATGGGTTATTATTACTGTGCATGTAGGGGAGCCAGCTGCTTGCCTTCAGATCTCTTCTTGTCATTTCAGATCTGGGTTTTAGTTGCAGTAATTCTGTATTTAGTTGTGAGTTGGATCACAAAGATGGCTGAGCACTGAAGAACTGATGTTTTCTCATTGTGGTACTTGGTAAGACTCTTGAGAGTCCCTTGGACTGCAAGAAGATCAAACCAGTCAGTCCTAAAGGAAATCAGTCCTGAATATTCATTGGAAGGACTGATGCTGAAACTGAAGCTCCAGTACATTGGCCACCAGATGCCAAGAGCAGACTCATTGGAAAAGACCCGATACTGGAAAAGATTGAAGGCAAAAGGAGAAGAGGGTGGCGAAGGGTGAGATGGTTAGATCGCATCTCAGACTTAATGGACATGAATTTGAGCAAACTCTGGAAGATAGTGAAAGATAAGGGAGCCCAAGGTGCTGCAGTCTATGAAGTCGCAAAGAGTCAGATAAGACTTAGCAACTGGACAACAACAAAGATTGCAGAAAGTTTACCCCCGAATAGCAAACAGGAAGTCTAAGGCCATTTTCATCACTGCCTGACAGGCAAAAATAATATGCAAATAATGTGTGAGAGATCAGTGCTCTTAAGAGTCTAAAACACGTTGCTTTCAAATGTCAAATATTATGTGAATAGCAGGGAGATCATAGGTGAGAACGCCACTCTCAATAGAAAGGTCATTTAATTTTTTGGAACTGTCATTTTAAATTACAACCTTCAACTTGACTGAGTATAACATCCCATAACCACTCAGTGATTTTCATTATCACCAAAGCAGTAGAAGGCTGACTTCGAAGCTTCTCTTCCCCTTCGCATGGGTGCAAACCTGGGCTCTCGCTTCCAGGCTTGGTCCCCGCCTGCTTGATAGCAGAGAGCAGAAGAGGAAGGCGCCACCTCCTTTCTTTGTGGTTGGTACCTGTGCGTGTAAGCGCTCCATTACCAGAGGTGTCCCAGACAAAGGTCATGTTCTTCATTAAGATGATAAAGTTTCTAAGTTAAAGCTCAGTCATGTTGACTTCTCCTTCTCGAGCTATTATGTAACTTTTTATTTACCCAATGATCAACCATTGTTTGCAGTGTTTGAGATCTCTTTCAAATTCTCAGAGCCAGCCTTTTCTTCCTCCAGTGTAAACTGAATGTCAGGCATATGTTAAAGAAACTTCAGAAATTATAATGCATTGATTACTAAAGGATAGGCTTCCCAGGTGGCACAGTGGTAAAGAATCTGCCTGCCAATGCAGGAGAAACAAGAGACTCCAGTTCAATCCCAGAGTCAGGAAGATCCCCTAGAGGAAGAAATGGCAACCCACTCCAGTACTGTTGCCTGGAGAATCCCATGGATGGAGGAACCTGGTGGGCTACAGTCCACAGGGTCATAGCGTCCAACATGACTGAGCAACCAAGCACGCGCGCGTGCACACAGTGAGGGATAGGATGAGAACCCTGCTTTCTGAGAATAAAAAATACAACTAAATGTATGTCTGTTAGAGTGAAGGACTGAAAAGTTGTGGGTTTGGTTTTTGTTTTGTTTTCTTTCCAACCAGTTGAAAGCTTTTTTTAAAAAAGAAAAACAAGTGTTAAGAGGCAGTTCAGGCTGATGAATAGGGTCATGAGTGAGAAGCTAAGATTCTAATTCCAGCCACGGAATATTGAGAAAACATCATTCTAACCATTCTTCAGTTTGTTCTCCTTTAAGGCGGGAGCCTGGCGTGCTGCGATTCATGGGGTCGCAAAGAGTCGGACACGACTGAGCGACTGAACTAAACTGAACCTTCGCATGATCTGGTGGCAATAAAAAATTAAAGTGGTTCATGCAAAGCTTAATTGTTTGCTAAAAGGATTCCTGGAAGACCTAGACGGTTCAGTTTAGTATTAGCACAGTCAGATTTAAATATCCCTCCCTTTGACTTTCAAAACAGAAAAAGAAGCAGGAAGATGTGTTCCCACAAAAGCTATTGCAAAGCAGTTTCCCATTCCCAGAACCTGCAGGGAGAGAAGCAGCTCTGCAAGGTGAAGACGTGAGTTTGTACAATTTTCCAACGTCGGCTCTACAGTTTCTCTTGATTTGATAAGGGATCAAACAGAGGGGTGTGTCCCCTCCAAGAGCTACCCTTC
Source organism: Bos grunniens (assembly GCF_055505025.1). NCBI lineage: Eukaryota > Metazoa > Chordata > Mammalia > Artiodactyla > Bovidae > Bos > Bos grunniens. The sequence continues at coordinate 16,905,982 of NC_141174.1, forward strand.
TTGACAAATTGGTCTCTGACAATACCTTTCAGAAACTTAGAAAACTTCCAGAATGAAAAGAGCACAAGGTGGGTCGCATTCAACTTAAATGCTTTTATTGACAATGTCTTTGAACAATAAGCAAACAATGCTTAAATTTTTCATTCAAGTTCACTTTCCACATGTCAAAAGACCTCAAGGTAGAAAAAAATAAAATAAAAATATAAATATCTGAGAATCCATCTTAATAAATAAATTAAAAACACAATAAAACGTTTTCATGGAAAACTGTTAATGTCAGAACATTCAGACCACCTCAACAATGCATGATCAGTAACGTTACAATGAACATCGATGTTGAAGAAAAAACTACAGTACATGGATATAGCTATTTATTTCTATCTACTAGAAAATAAAGTCATATTTTTTCTTAATTTAATATTGGTCATTGCTAATCAGAACACACTATTGCCAGGAACACAGTAGTTATTGTTAAAATCAGCTGCACTAGATACAATTTGAAAATATCCAGCACCAGGTTAATTCCAATAACGAACCCAATAGATTAGTTAATGCTATGAGAAGACTAAAGAGAAAGAGAAAAGAGACGCAGACCCAGGCCTGGCTCCACATGCTACTAACTACCAGCTCTCAGATGTGTCACTGGGAACAATACACACTCCATGCGTTTTGCTACATCTCCAGAAGAGGTAAGGACTTGAGTCCACACGGGGATGCTCGCTTGCAAGTCCTTGAGGCCCACAGCCTGGTGTGTTTCACGCACAGATAAGGTCCTCCCTAGGTCTATGGGAACCCTCGAGGGAAGACGTGTTTCTCCTCTCTGTAATGCGCCAACTCAGGCAGTGGCCACGTGCACGCCCACTGCCTCCCCTCTCTGCCCACTCACAGGGCCAGCAGCGTGGGTGAGCTGAGCGAGTCAGAGGAAGGCTCGTTGCTGCTGCTGCCCTTGCGGTGGGCAGCCGCACAGCTGGGGAAGGAGTCAGCCTCAGGGTAGGTGAAGACGAAGGAAGACGTGTAAGTAGTGCAGCTGGGAGTACAGGTGACCACCGGGGTGCACAGGGGCTCCAGCTCCGTGGCCATAGGCCCCATCCCCAGGGAGCCACCATGCAGGGGCTCCCAGTCTGCTGCATAGAAGGAACCAGACAGGTCCATGTCTGGCACAGAGCGGGCGGTCTCCGAGCCGCTGGGCCTGGATGATGCTGGGAACATGTAGTCATCAAAGGGCTCAGCCTTCAGCTCCATGCTGCCGACGCTCTTGACGGGCTCCACTGAGGGCTTGGGCTCAGGGTCATTGAGGAGTGGCAGGGTGAAGGCCTCCTCAGATTCAGGGGTGGCAGCCTCAGGCAGGCCCCCACTCAGATCAAGAGAAGCCACAGACATCTCTTCTGGGAAGCCCAGGTCATCGGGGATCTTGCAGGCAGGTCGGTGAGCCGCTAGGATGAACTCGAGTTTTTCCTTCTCCTTCAGCAGATTGGCAATCTCTGTCTGCAAAGCCGACTTCTCATCTTCTAGTTGGTCTGTCTCCTGGAAGGAGAGAGCAAAGGAAAGCATAAGAGACGGTCTGACTCAAGAACACAGATCTCTTACTTCTGGTCTCCAAGTTTCCCCTTAAGTTTTAAAAAGAAGTGACCCATGGGTTCTACCTACCGCTTGGAGGGTGTCAGTCAGCTCCCTCCTCCGGTTCCGGCATTTGGCTGCAGCCATCTTATTCCTTTCCCTTCGGATTCGCCTTTTCTCTTCTTCTTCTGGGGACAACTGGGGAGGGAAAAAAAGAGCAGCATTCAGTAACAGTGTCTGCCATCAGCTTCATTCACCCACCCCTGGGAAACCAGCTCCTGCAGCTTCCTAGTTCCTGGCATCTCTTCTGTGAAGCCATTTCTAACCTGCAGTTGGAAGCTGGGTGTGACTTGCATTTAAAATAAGAATCTCAGCAAGAGCCAAAGAAGAGCCCAGACTAAAAGCACAAGATGGAAACCTATTAGGGAAGAAACTATACATCACGGCATTTCTTAGGGTGAGACTATCAGAGCCTGACTAGGATGGAAAGGGCTTGGAGCCAGGGTTTCCCATTTGGGGTGTCCAGTCAATGCATCACTGGCTTCACTCTGACCCCTATGTTGCCCATCTCCACAATGTCGATCCCTGCCTCCCCCTCAGAAGGTGCCAAGAACTCTCACCTGTTCTACCTTGCCCCTCCGGCCAATGCTCTGAGCTCTGCCTCCTGTCATGGTTTTCATGACTCCAGCCCTGGAGTAAGCCCCAGCTGAGGGAGTAGGGACTCCATAGGGGTGGGGGGCTCTGGTCTGGGACGGGGCCACGGAGGAGACTAGGGTGGGCTGTACTAGCCATTGTAGGTCCGGGCTGGTCGAGATGGCAGTCACTGTTGGGATGAAGTTGGCACTGGAGACGGCCAGATCGGTGCAGTAGTCCTAGAATGAAAGAGGAGGAAACTGACGTGAGCGAGCAGGTGGGAATGAGCAGAGTTCCCAGTGCCGCATGCAGCAAGGAAAGAGGCAGGAGAAGCCCTCCGGCAATGGACAGCTCGCGTCTTTATACACGCCCGCCATCGGAAATGAAAGGTCTCCCCACTTTATTCCCAAGAATTCCGCAGCGCAGTGCCTTTCTCCTCCATCCTGCTGCTGCGTTCCCGTTATCCCTTCAGCATCACTCTCTTGAAAGGGGGTTTGTTATAAATATCTCTGACGTCTGCGCTGACGCAGGCGCCGCTCCGGAGTCTCCTGAATGAACTCGCTTTTTATCAATGAAACTGCCTTACACACCCGCCTGCTTCACCCTCCTCCCCTACCCCTCCTTTCCTGCTCCAGGCTGCTAGGGGAGGGGTGGCGGGGGCTCGGAATGGCCGCTTTTGGCCGCCTCCCCCCGGAGGCGCCAGGCTCTACTTCGCTAGTCTTTTGCTTTGGGACACTTTGGCCCCAGCTAATGTCAGAGATCAGTCAGCGAGCGCGCGCCGGGGGGCACAGCTCAGAAAGAGCCTGCCGCGGGAAATAAAAAGCAATTCTGATGACAAGCTCGCGGGCCGCTCCGAACAAAGTTCGGAAAAGCTCCCGAGTGAGGGCCGCTCCGGGCCGGGGCTAGGCTCCCTCCCTGCCCCCAGCGAAAGGAGTCCCGGACTCGTCTTCCCGAGCATCTCTCCCCGGTGATTCCTCTCCGGTGACCCCTCCACCCCGGGGCCCCGCAGCGGCGCGGAGCCAGCCTCACCTGCGCATTGACGGGAGAACCCATGCTGGAGAAGGAGTCGGCCGGTGAGTGGTAGTAGGAGAGACTGTCCCCGGCCGGGGAGGCGCTGCTGCAGCGGGAGGAGGATGCCTCGTAGTCGGCGTTGAAGCCAGAGAACATCATGATCGCGAGCAGTCAAAGCCGGGCGAGGGGCGCAGGGGCGGAGGCAGGTGCGAGCTGCCGGGCAGAGCTGGGTAGGTGTGCGCGGTCGCTCGCTCGCTCGCTCGCTGCGCCGCCGGCTCTGTGTCAGCTCCTTAAGCTTGCTCGCTGCAGATGCGGTTGGAGTACTAGGCGCCGCAGCCACCGCTTTTATAACAGCATTTTATGAATGAGCCCAATACGTCACTGGGCGCAACCATTGCGGCTCCCGAGGGGTGGCGCACGGGCCCGGCTACTTCTAGGGTCCCCATTTGCCGCCTCCGCCGCCCTCGCAGCGCCCCCAGTTCCCCGCGCTGTCAAGTTTCTTGATCTTGTCGGCCTGTCTCCCCCTGGTTCCTGGGGTCGCGTGGAGCCGCAGAGGTGAAGGGCCGCGGGGATGGATCCCCCCACGACTGCAGCGGACAGCCGTGGAAACCTGCTGACGCAGATGTCCTAATATGGACATCCTGTGTAAAGAGGAGGGAGGGATTGACGGGAACTGCTCCCGGGCTGCAGCCAACACCGAGGGTGCAGCGCCGGGGGGGAGGCGGGGGCCGCGGCCGGGGGGAGGGGTGGCGGAGAAGGCGAGCGAACATTCGCACCTGGTTCAATGCGGACCCTTGTTCCGGGGCTGGGGGAGATGGGGTTGGCGGGGAGGTGGGGCGCCCTTTTACTTCTTTACGGAAACCTGGGAAAGAGTTCTAAGGCTCAGGTTATAGGCGACACAGGTACACACAGCCAAGCAGGTTAAGCTTCGGCCCCCGAAGGAATGCGCCTCTACCCTCACTCCCCATTCTAGCCCTAATTCAGTGCAAGCTCTGGAAACGGACCCTCACCCCCTCACTTCAAGCTCCCCGGACTCCAGCATTATTAGGATTGTTCCTGCGGTTTGGAAGGATCCAAAATAAGACAATACGATAACCTACTTTATCTACGATGCTGGGTACTTTTTATTCTATATGTTTTGTTTGTTTGTTTTGCTTTTAAGGGGATAGGCGCTTTGTTTTTGCTGTGTGTGTGTGTTTCTTGGCAGTATATGAGATGTTACTGTTGCTGTCAAACCCCTGAGAAACTAGCCAATAAACAGCGTGCAGAATCTCTCAACAAGGATGTCTGAAGGATTCGTTTGCCTGGTTCTGAGCTCGGGCCCCGGGGCGTGGGGTAGGGGGGTGGTGTTCTGTGGACAAGGTCGTCAGTTCGGAGCACCGGATGGAGCGAGCACTTGGGGCAGCACAAGTCCCTGCTGGGGAGGTGGGGGTGGTTCGGCGCCCCAGGAAGCTGGTTATCGGGAGCCCGAAGCCGGTGATTTTCCAGCGCGGACTTGGAAGGAGGGAGGGGGGTTGGACCGGGGGCGCCTGGAAGGACCGTGCCCAGCAGCGCCCAGGCCGGAATCTTCGGCAGCTGGGACCTCAGGCACCGCTCGGTGGCCTGGAAAACAGGCCTTCGGGGTGTGGGGGCGGGGTCAAGGTGCTCTGGAGTACGCTGAGCCGCCCCAGACGCCCCTAGCCTCCTGCTCAGATGCAAAGGACAGCCGGGGTCACACTGCCCCCGGCTCAATCTCTGCGCGCCGGCCACCTCCGGGACGCAAAGTCGCAGGTCCCCGCAGAGACACAGGTCCCTGTGTCCCTTCCCCCACTCTGCGGACCGGGGTTGGGGGTTGGGCACGATGGGCACCTGGAGAGGGGCGAGGCGGGATGAGGGCAGCGGGCGGATCCTTCGGGACTCGCGGGGAGCGGGACAGCCGACCTGCCTCCAGCCGCCGCACCCCGGAGCCAGGCGATCCTGCTATAGATAGTAACAGGGAAGCGGCTGTTTACAGCAACACTGCGCCGCCAGGGCCGTCTCCAGGCGACGCCGCGCGGCCGGGCGCGCCGTCGGCCTGGCTAGGCCGCTCTCCCTCCTTGCTCCCCCGGGGGCCTCGGCCTCCCCGGCCGGACTGCGGCCACTCCCGCCGCCTGACCTCATCTGTGGGGTACGGGGGCTGAGTGCGGCTTGGGCTAGCGGCTGGACGCTAACCTCCATTCTTAGAGATGCGAACCGGGTGAGAGCTCCTAGGGCAGGGAGGCGGAGATTCGTGGAACTGGGCCACTTGCTATTTTTGCATTCCCTGTCACAAGTAGAGGTGAAAACAGAGTTTCATCATTGTATGTCACTGGTTTATGTTGGTGGGAATTTGGGCGCTTTTTTTTTTTTCTCTCACCTAAAAAAAGGCGGGGGGAGAGAAAAGGAAAAACACATAATACATAAACATAGACTTGGAGCTGCTCTGAATCCTCAAGCAATTCTGCTGCATTCCATTCCCCTCGTTCTATGGTTTGCCGGGCTGCTTCATTGTCCTTGATTAAAAAAAAAAAAAAGTTAAGATGGCAAATCCATCTCTCTTATTATTAGCTTTGGGCAAAATAGGTCAAGCTTTGAATTCCTGGGTCTGGCCTTCCCTTCCCTTCATAACTGGCTCTCAGGCCACTTAAGAGAAAACCTAGAATGACTTCCTTTACTTCCCCTTAGAGTTTTGAAGCAGCTCAGGCCAACACCTAAAGGATGTGTCAAGATTTTATATCCAGGATTTATGCATATATCATTTATTCTGCCCTTGCCAACAAAAAAGGAAAAAGGTCTTTGGATAAGGTCTTTGGATAAGCCTGTCTCCTCCACAGGAGGAGGCTTAACTCTTTCTTTCCTGGCACCATTATGGCTACAGAGCTGGAGACTTAATAAATCCATCCTCTAAGAAAGACAGACCATGCATTCACTCATTCTTTTATTTATTTAACAAAGAACTTACTTATTGGGGCTTCCCAGGTGGCTCAGTGGTAAGGAATCCACCTGCTAATGCAGGAGGCACAAGAGACGCAGGTTCAATCCCCGGTTGGGGAATATCGTCTGGAGGAGGAAATGGCAGCCACTTCAGTATTATTGCCTGGAAAATGCCATGGACAGAGCAGCCTGGCAGGCCACAGTCCATGGGGTCACAAAGAGGCGGACACAACTGAATGACTGAGCATGCATGTGATTACTTATTGAGAGCCTTCTATGGCCTGGCACTTGCTAGGGGCTGGTACTTACTCTAATGAAGACAATGGACCTGCCCCTACTGTCAGAGAGATTCCAGCCTTACGGACCAACAAGTCATTAGAGAATTGCAGGACAGCAGTAAGTGGTTTGACAGAGGTAATAACAGGGTGGTCCAGTGGCTAAGACTCCAAGCTCCCAATGCAGGGGGCCCAGGTTTGATCCTTAGTCAAGGAAATAGATCCCATATCTCACTAAGACCCAGTATAGCCAAATAAATGAATATTTAAAAAATAAGAGAGTGCTATGAAACACAGAAGAGAATGTGGGGACAGGTATCAGAAGAAGTGATTGCAGTACAGAGACGGGATCTGGATCCATTGTCCTCTGGGATATAACATGATAAAGGGGCCAGAGCATCACCTGGGAAGTAAAAGCAGGTGCTCGACCTAAAGCAGTAGTATCAGATAATATAATCTCAGACCTCCTCTCCTGCCCCACTAATATCTGAACCTGCAATCATTCTAACATACTCTCACATCTCAATCTACTCATGGTACCCATTTCAGGACAGCCAAAATCACATTTTTAATATGGAGCTCACATGATGTAGCCTTAAAATAAAGGGAAATCAGACCCAATCTGTGAAATTATGTTTGCCACTGGCCAAGGTCAGGATAACTTTGAGACAGATGTGTGTGTGTGTGTGCCTCTGTGAGTTCAGTGCTGCCTTCCAACAGGGCAAGGCTTCCATGTTCTGGACAAGTCTGAGCATGGAAAACCAAAACTTACATAGTTTGTGATTATCTATGCATTGAGTTCCTGCTACCTGAGGATCCAAAAGTGAACAGGAGGGTAGATTCTCATATTTGATTTTAACCTAGATTAAAAACAAATTCATTCTTTGTCAGCAGTTGCTTCTTATCAGATGGAGACTCTTCCTATTTTGCACTTCTCTGGCATTTAAGAGGCCTGACCCATAGCAAGCTTTTGTTCACCACTCTGGAGGTCAGTGCACATTGTTTAGCCTGGTGTTATTGCAACACTAAGTGAAAGGCTACTGTCTGTGCCGCCTACGTAAATGCTGCCGCACACAACCCATCCTCAGCATGCAGAAGTAGTTATTTATTTGGGGAAGTGTGGTCTATCGGTGAAGGGTTGTGGGCAGAGCACGGGACTAGAAGTCAGGAAGATGCGTATAGCAAATTCATCTCCTTCAGGGACTTGGGGGAAGTCGCTTCTAAGACTTGTTTAGCATCTGCCTACTTTTGGCCTTTGTCTTTTTCATATACAAATATCCACTTAACACCTACCCCAACGCCTAGCCCATAGTAGGTGTTTAATAAAATCTATTCAATGGCACCCCACTCCAGTACTCTTGCCTGGAAAGTCCCATGGATGGAGGAGCCTGGTGGGCTATAGTCCATGGGGTCGCTAAGAGTCGGACACGACTGAGTGACTTCCCTTTCACTTTTCACTTTCATGCATTGGAGAAGGAAATGGCAACCCACTCCAGTGTTCTTGCCTGGAGAATCCCAGGGACAGGGGAGCCTGGTGGGCTTCCGTCTATGGGGTTGCACAGAGTCGGACACGACTGAAGTGACTTAGCAGCAGCAGCAGCAGCATTGAACTGATGAATGAATGAATGCTCTCAGCCAAGCAGGGCAACTGTATATTCTTGTTCTTTATGGGTACTAAGAAATCAAATAGAGAATGTTCTTTAACTCTTTGAAAAGGCTGAACAAGCTGAGTCTTTTATCCTTGGATATGAATAGGGAAAAACTGGGAAGGAGAAAATAACAAGATGTTTGGGCTATTTTCAGCTGGTGCAGCCTCTGTCAATAAAGAACACCCCAGTGGTTAGTGATGAAAGATGGAACTTACCCTTGTTATTGAGCCCCATGAGAGACAGCCAGTGCCTATACATTAATGCCACATTGTCTGCAAGGACAATGACTGTGTGACCACCACTCTCTAATTTATCCATTCTAAATGTCTGAACCCCAGCGGGAGAAACATTTCACTATTCCCACAGGACTCACAAACTCACGTGAGCCCAGCGAAGGACCTTAAGGGTCAAGGTTACTCACCCTATGGCTCAGACAGTGAACAAAAAGTGTCTCTATTTTGAAACAGTGGGAGGCACAGAACTATCACCACCATCATCACACACACACAAGCCACCATCACCACCACCACTCATTAGTACTAGGAATTTTGCCTCTTTGGGAAAAACTGTTTCCATTCTGAACAACTCTTGGCTTTTTGACAGGAGATGATGATTCAATGGGATCCCCATCCTTCTGCTAATGCAAGCATTTAAACAAAGCTCTGTGTGGTCCCTGGCACATGCTCCATCTGGAGCTGAGGAAACTGGGGAACAGCTACGGTGCCTAAGAAAGACACATTTCAGCCCAGGCTCATGGGATCTTTCACCACAACCAGCAGCACTGGATCCCCATTTAGTCAGTAATGCCAAACCTTGCTGCATTCCCCATCCTCTGACAAGCAAGTCTGTCCCGGCTGTCAGATCCCCAGGTGTCCTGAGCTGACCTTCTTCAGCTCAGGTGGATTTAGCTGCTAAAATTCCAAAGGAATCTCATTGACGTCACTAAATCTATAGGACAACACCACACCTTAAGAAACCTCAACTGCAGGGCTCCCATCCAATGGGGAAACTTCATGATCTGCATGGGCAGGGCTAAGGATGGCTCAAATGGGCTGGCACATGACAAGCCTCAAAGTGTTAAGACATCTCCAGCATTGCTTACACCATTTAATCCACCATCTTTCTCAAGAAGAATGGCAAGAAAGATCTTTAAAAGAGACATTAATAATTATAAGGCAAAAAAAAATCCTCTTTCCAAAACCAGAAGAATCCTGACCAGTAGGTAGGAATTCAGAGTTAGGCTGCCTTCTGATCTATAGATCATAGGTTCATCCTCTGATGTGGACATTTTGTGTCTTAGTTTAGTATCTGATTTGCATTCTATGAAAAAACTTCCAGTTCCAACTCCCAGCTAAGTTTTGATTTTCTCCACTGCTGTTTTTTACCTGGAGTGTTAATGAGTTACAGATCCCTTGTGAAAATCCCAAAATTGACTCTACTGAAGAATTCTACCTTTAGACTCTGACCCACCTGAGATTGTGGGGTAATCCACGAAGAAAAAGACAGATCATGCACTAAAAGTCTCCTTTCCCACTTAGTGGGGCTCTGAATTAATCCTAACACTAAATACTAAATCCCTCCAAACTTGTTTAGTGGCCAATATGCAGAATCACACTCAGAAAAAAAAAAAAAAAAATCTGTATCCCTTACAGAGGTCTACCACAACTGTGTAACCCAGCCCTGGCCTCACCTTCCATCTTAAGCAACTTTCCCTCCTTCACTCCTCTCCAGGCACATTGGCCTTCTTTCTGTTCCTCAAATATGCCAAGCTGGTTCAGGAGCTGGGTCTTTCTAATCACTGTTCCCTCTTTTCCCCAGATCTGGACATGTTGACTTATCCTTATGATCACTATTAGCTCAGTTTTCACATTCTCCAGGAAGCCTGTCCCCCATCCAACACTGCATCCCTCCTCATTGCCCCTCAGTCACTTTCTGTCACATTACTTGGCTTTTTATTTTCTTTCGAAGACTGATCACCAGGTTACTTGGTTTATGTATGCTCTTTTTGGTTATCTCTCTTCCTCTCCTAAGCCACAAGATCCACCAAAGCAGGGACCTTATCTATCTTATTCAATAGGTATCTATCCTCAGGGCCCCAGCTTGCTGACACTAGTAGGCACTGGATAAATGTTTGCGGAATGAATGAACATTAAACAGAAAGCTCATCATTTGTTGTTCATGTGGCTGGGAAGGCAGCATGGGTTCTTGTTTTGGATAAAGGGGCTTGATGGCTGACTTCCTACAGTATCTTTCTCAGGTGAGGGAAACCAAAATCCTGATCAGTACCTTCTTCATCAGGCATAATAATTTAGATGCTTATAAACCCAAGTGGTATACCCATCCTTAGAACTGTATGGATTTGTCATATCTGCTTATTAATCATTCCTCTAGCTGTCATTCAAGAGGGTATGGGTGCTCTAGTTTTAAACCCACAACCATCCCACCCACAAACGTGATCAGCATAAGAAGAAATTTCATCTTGGATGGGGTATCCCCCAATCCTTTCTTTTCTACAAACTCAGCCTAATACCACAAGCAACTTTTTAGAAACTATTTGGATATAGAGGTAAAAACCTAACCAATTTTTTAGTTCAAAAGCACTGTGAATAGGGCCATAATAAAACCTTCATACCAACTGTGACACTGGTGGTAAAGAACATACTTGCCAATGCAGAAGACATAAGAGACACAGGTTCGATCCCTGGGTCAGGAAGATCCCCTGGAGAAGGGCACAGCAATCCACTCCAGTGTTCTTGCCTGGAGAATCCCATGGACAGAGGAGCCTGGTGGGCTATAATCCATGGGGTTGCAAAGAGTCAGACACGACTGAGTGACCTACACTTTCACTTTCAAAACTTTTATGGCACTAATACTAAAATGACTATGATACCCTTCCAAGTAATTAAAAATAAAAACAATATCAATTTGCAAAATAAATTTTTACTTAAAAAATAAAACTTATAAATATGCCAAAAATAACGCCAGGATGTAAGTTCCATGAGGGATGGAAAAATTGCTGGTTCTCCAGAGCCTGGAACAGTGCTTGACACAATAGCAAGCACTCAATAAATAGAAAGATGGGTACAGTTTTCCTAATTACTTCCTTGAGTCTTTCTCCACCCCCACCCCAGCATATACTTCCTTGGCTTCTTGGGCAATCCAGCCATGGTTGAGAATGTGGCTGGGACCAGGTCAGTATTTGTTGATTGTTCGGCATGCACTGGACAGGACTAGAATATCACATACCGCAGGATCACCTCAGGCCTGAATGCAGCCCTCTGTGGGCCAGAGCTGATCTCTGTGGTTATAAATGGAGCACCACGTGCTCCTGCTCCATCCAGATTGCTGTAAGTGAAGAATGGGATCAGCCCTCAGGATTCTTCACTTGAATCATTTGACAGAGCCATTCTCCTCCTTTCTCCAGATTAATCATCTGGTTTGGAATGAATCTTGTATCACTTGCCCAGAAGGGTGTCTGTGGGTGAGGAATCTTTGCTTTCCCCTAGTCTCTATTTGCCAGAAACAGGAAACTTCATACTAGGTGAAGAGCTGGGACTTCATCTGCTATTAGTACTTTGTCATCCAAATCAAGTTTATTTGAACCCAGAGCGTCATCCAGCTGATGTCTGCTTAAGCTTTGGAGCTTGGAAAAGAGAGAAGCAAGGGGTTGTGAAGAGGCTGGGGAAACGGAGGAAACCTGTCGTTATGCAAATAGCGCTCCACGCATCGGCCGCCAAATTCCCAGGTTCACCTAAGGATAGCTCCCAGCCAGGAACAGTGAATATCCACACTTCTCATTCATTCTGGCCTACATGCTAAAAGAACCAGAGACTCACATAAAAAAAATTAATAAATAATGGAGAAAACAGAAGAGTTTCAAATTAAGTGATTTTAGATTGTATTTTTAGATAGGAACAGCCCTGAGGTGTTAATTTCTCACGTCTGGTTTGAGATTAACTTAAATTGTATTCTTATCAGATATCTCTCTCCTGGCTTTTTATTTTTCCATTGGTTTCAGAATTCCCTCCAGGGAAGAAAGGGGTTTCACAGACCTCAAATTATTATTACCTTGTGTAAGAAAAAACAACTACCCACAGGTACTAGGGTATGGCCTCTACATAGTTAATCCTTTCATCACTCAAATTGTACAATTATCCTATTCCTCATTCTTCATTCAGTACCTTTATTAGACACCTACTTTGTGCCAGCCAATGGAATCCATAGTAAACAAACAAACTCACATGAAGCTCATGGTCTAGTAATAAACAAGAAAACAAATAAACAAAATATATAAAAGTAAGTGCTAGGCAAGTAGTTAAAGTGGAAGGATATGTTGTGAGTGACTGTGTTGCTACTTTGGATTGGGTGGAAGGAGGTGGCATTTGCCATGAGAAGGACAAGGAGCAGAGCATTCTGGGTAGAGGAAATGCTTCCCAGTGTAAAGTACTGAGAAGTATAACCATGGAGCCCAGCAACCCTCTGTCTTTGTAAGGTGCACTTCAAGCCCTAGTGTCTGAGTTACCAAAAACTGTCTCTCTCCACCAGACCATAACACCTACCAACAAACCATCTGTCCCTCCCACAGACTGTAAACACCAACTTTTGGATCACTGCTACCAAATTTGGAAATGTCCCAGCCATTCCCCATTTAGTTTCCTCCCTAACCTGTCACTAAACTTCAAACAGGACATGGAGGATTTTATTTCATTCTCATACCATAACAACCCATATGGATCCTTCTTATAGATGGCTGCATACTAAAAATCAATGGTTGGTAAGCTCTCTCTCAATAGCTTGAAGAGTCTTACATGAGAGCTCTGAAAAATACTGACACAAATTGCCCTCAAGCAGTCTGTGAGGTCTTCCAGGGCCTTTTTTTAACAGGAATTTGAAAATAAGCACATTCCATTTTGCCCTTTGTTAGAGAGCTACTGACAATAAACCGAGTTCAACTTAGAATCTGTGCTGTAAAACAGAACACTGAACAAACCAAGTTTTCTCACGCCAGGTGACACTCTCCTGTACTCTGCTGATATACAGGGTTTAAGCAAGTACATTTGGGAAATTTACAGGGGACTGAACTCTCATAGTATTAGTTTCTTGAATTCTCTGTTATTTTGTCTGCACTGAAGACCATCCCACAAGCCATTATCAGAATCCACCCATCTTCAGTTCCCGTAAATATTATGTCTACACAGAACTATGTGAACTATTTCAGAACTGGAATGCTTTTCAGGCTGTGAAAAGTTGCTAATGGGAATGACAGAGAAACAGCATTAAAACTTAAATGGGAGAAAATTCAGTGGCAAAGGGAAAAGTGGGCTAGAGGATCACATGTGGGTTGGGAGAAGAGGGTAGCTCAACCTTCAGAAATTGATTGTTCAGCCCATGCTTGATTATTTAAATCTAGCAGCAAATGTATGCTGACATATTTCTGGGGGGCACTATGGTGACTTTCCTTTCAGCCAGTAATAAGAAGTGGAGTTCAAGTCTCAGCAGTCGTTCCTACTACAGTTGGTACTGATTGTTCCAGACAATGAGACCAGGGGAAGCTGAGGCAGCAACTGTCAACTGTCAGTGATTCCTGGGAAGGAGCAAAGGATAATGCATTCTGGAGTGCCGGGCAAAATTCAATCTGGATGAAAACTTCTGATGCAGAGATGTCTTCCGATTTTGGCAGTCCTAGCCTCTAAAACATTTGGGAAAAGGCATCATAACATGAAAAGCATGAATTAAATATGAGCTGCTAGTATTATACATATGTTCTCTGCCCCTGCTTCCACTCTGCTTCTCAATTCAATCTACTCTTCATCCAGATCGCAAACTTCAGTATCATATCATCATAGAGAAACTCTCTGAGCATCTAGGCTGAATTAGGAACACTTCAGAAACCCTTGTTCCATCCTAGGCTTTGTATGTATAGCACTAGACATCATTCATAATAATATACAGTTATTTAGAAAGCAGTTGGTCTAAAGTCTAAAAGATAAGTTCCACAAGGACAAGAATATTTGTTTTGTTCATTGATGGACCCGCAAGCATCTAGCGAAGCCCTGGTGTTGGTAGCTAAGTGTTGATTGAATTTGTTCGGTGTCTAGTTCCCCATTTGAGGAAGGCAGAAACCTTCCCTGTTTTACTCATCATTGGCTCTCTAGCCCCTCATATAGTACCTGACCAAGTAAAGGCTGCTCAAAAAGTACTTCTTGAATGCATGGAAATAACAATAACTAATATTTACTGAGTGCTTGTTCAGGGATTATGTTCAGTGCTTTACAGATACTGTTATGTTATTTAATATTTACCAAAATTCAATAATATAGGTATATTATGCCATTTTGGTTGTATAGGTTCAATAATTTTTTAAAACCAATGATCTTATAAATACAACTTTGTAAAGCAACTATACTCCAATAAAAATTAATATAAAAATAATTATCTTATAATTTTCTAATCCATAATAGATAATTGAACTAAATTTTCTCCCCAGTGTAGTAAGTAGTGACTTGGTAACATGAATAAGTGCATTTATTTCCCTGGGTGTCTACTCTCTGGTAGCTGGTGGCGGGTGAGAGAGAAATTCAGTCTCAGGGGCCTTCATTATGGTTAAATTGCTTAGAATTAAATTATAGCCTTAGCTCCTATTCATATTGGGCTTTTGAGAGAAATATATATACTGTATATATACATTCATAGGTAGAGAGAGAGGAGAAATAGAGTGTTGGTTGCATTATATCCACATGCAACCACAGAATATAAAGAGATTCCACTTCTGCCAGAGGAAATTGGAAGTATGAAAAACTTACTGGCCAAATATTGCCCAAGATGCTGGTTAAACTGGCTGTGCCAGTGTCTCCTGCACCTGCCTGGGATCCCAGTTGGAAGGTAGGCTTGTTTCCTCCTCTGGGAACTTTGCCAGTCTCCAACATTCACCTCTATCTGATCTGGCTGAATCAGGTATAAGGCAGTCACTTATCCCAACTCTCCAGGTAA
Organism: Bos grunniens; assembly: GCF_055505025.1. Taxonomy (NCBI): domain Eukaryota; kingdom Metazoa; phylum Chordata; class Mammalia; order Artiodactyla; family Bovidae; genus Bos; species Bos grunniens. The sequence goes on from NC_141174.1 coordinate 16,921,028, forward strand.
AACCAGAAGTGTTTGGGTGGGTGGGGCATGGTCCAAGCAAGGATCAGACCACTTAGAAACAAACTGACCTGCCCCAGAGTGGAAGCAATTCCAAGGGAATTACTCAATGTATTATAGTCCCACTACCAGGAACCCATCTGGTGAGATTATATTAGTCTCCTTTGCCAAAGAAACTGGTGACCCAAAAATGCATAATGCAAGAAGCAGCCAGTCTGATCAGGAGACTCAAATGGTTCTTGAGTCAGATTTTTACCTCTCCTTGGTTTCTCTGTCTGCTCTTCACCACTATCAACACCACCCCATGGAGAATGAAGAATGAATAGAACTGTCAAAAGAAGATAAGAAATAAAGACAAAACAAGGAGTTTTCATAAACATACATATATTCAATCCTTCAGTCCACATCCTTTGACTTTTTGAGTATTGAAATGCCCTGTGGCTCAGCTGGTGAAGAATCCACCTGCAATGTGGGAGACCTGGGTTCAATCCCTGGGTTGGGAAGATCCCCTGGAGAAGGGATTGGGCTACCCACTCCAGTATTCTGGCCTGGAGAATTCCATGGACTATAGAATCCATGGGGTGGCAAAAAGTCGGACACGACTGAGTGACTTTCACTTTAGTCATTTATGAAATGATGGCAACTGTTGTTACTTGGTAAAATTAAAAGTTGGCAACCTATGTCAGTTCACCAGCTTTTTAAAAACTTTGCTGGCCCCTGCTATCCAACAGGGTGGGAAGTCCTGGGTCACTGTGCAGTAGCCCCTCTGAGGCTTTGGGTGAGGATGTGGGGAGGAGAGTCTCTCCCCTGCAGGTGTGAGCAGAGCACAGGTGTGCTGGGTGGGCTCTGCAGATCCTCTCAGCAACCTGCACACCTGTGATGACCAGCTTTGAATAAGACGAATAGTCTTCTCTAGGTTTCCAGCAACTCGTTTCTCAGACTCACCCAAGAGCCCAAGGCTCCTGTGTGGTTCCATTTGATAACCTCACTTATGTTCAGCTTTAGGAGCTTTATTACTAACTAAAATATCTGTATTCTAAAACTCAGATCTGAAGAGAGAGGCAAATGCTTACCCAAAGACATATATGGCTAAAAATGGATAATTTTAGGAATGGTGAGGGAGCATGCCTTGACATGTGTGTGTGTGTGTATTTAGTCACTCAGTTGTGTCCGACTCTTTGCAATACCATGGACTCTAGCCCACCAGGCTCCTCTGTCCATGCAGTTCTCCAGGCAAGAATACTGGAGTGGGTAGCCATTCTCTTCTCTGGGGTAATCTTCTCTACCCAGGGATCGAACCTGGGTTTCCCACATTGCAGGTGGATTCTTCACCAGCTGAGCCATCAGGGAAGCCCAGGCCTTGATATAGGACATATTAAATCACACAGGTGGGGATTCATCCAGCCTGCCTATGAATTACACCCCCTCAAGCCCACCTTGACACTGATTCATATGCAGATCACTTCATAAGACATTTTTAAACTGGAAAATGCCTTCTGCTTTACAGTTTTCGAAGCTCTTTCACAAGAGTTACCTGGAGTGGGCCTCATATGAATCCTGACAGGTAAGCAGGGCAGGTAGTAATGTTTTCATTTTTACAACTAAGGAAAGCCAGACTTGAGGAATGTGAACAACAAGCTGAATTCAGTCATGGCTAGGGTGTGGAAGAGGCCCGGTGTGCACTTGGGCCTGGGAAGGCCATGGAGGTCATTGCTCCTACACTTTCTGGCCTGGGTCAAGGCCCTTTTGCTATGGAAACCTGATGGGTGTAGGTTCCACTCAGTACTAAGGCAGGAGGCGTTGGGGAAAACTGCACCCATTAATAATGATCAAGCATTTATATACCGTTTGGTGTTTCCACAGTGCCCATTAATGATCACTACATCATTACAAAGCTCTGAGGTCAGAGCAAACCGGTGGGGTCAGTGAGTTCTCCAGACCCCACTTTATAGATGAGGAAATAGGCTGGGGAGATTAATTGTCTTGTGGTTTGAAGAAATCAGTAGTCTAGCAGGACATCACGGTCCTTAGGTTGAAACTGGTCAGCTAAATGGAGCGGCTCAGCCAAACCACTGGGCAGAAAGGATCTGTACATGTGTGTGTGTGCATGTAAACTCGTATGAAACAAACTGCTGCTTTCAGTACCATCAAAACTATAATCTACTTGGTATTTCCTGAATTACATGCCAAATGTAATGGTATTTAATTAAATTGTGACTCCCTGGGCTACATACCATGGCCCACGACTATATTTGGGTCCAAAGAACAACACTCTGTGGGAGAAGGCAAGGGTGGGATGATTTGAGAGAATAGCATCGAAACATATATATTATCGTATGTGAAATAGATCGCCAGTCCAGGTTCAATGCATGAGACAGGGTGCTCAGGGCTGGTGCACTGGGATGACCCTGAGGGATGAGATGGGGAAGGAGGTGGGAGAGGGGTTCAGGATGGGGAACACATGTACACCCATGGCTGATTCATGTCAATGTATGGCAAAAACCTCTACAATATTGTAAAATAGTCTCCAATTAAAATAAATAGATAATTTTTTTTAAAAAAGAACAACAACAACAAAAGAACTAAGAAGAAAGGAAATAAGTCTGGGAGATGGAAAAAGACATGGAAGCTCTAAAGTTATAACTGATGCCCTTGGACAGAATCATAAAATCCAGTTCACATGCTGGAGTCAAATCTAGTCACTTGGAGACTCTGTCATCTTCCACCTTCCACCCCACTTCCTCATCCAAACTGAGAAAATGCCTTCAGCCACCTCTTCCAGCTTTTCAGGTCATTTTCATTGAACAGTACAAAGATTGCCTCATTATTCCTCTTTTGATGTAACCCAGATATATTGGCTCTCAGAGACCAAGACACTCTGTATTCCTGGAAACATAAAGAGAGATGATAGAATTAGAAAGAGATGTTTGATCATTTTAAAATGATCTTATATCAGACTTTCAAATATTCCCTGGCAGTGTCAGGACAAGAGGGAGACTTGCCTGGCAATTTAATATATTTACTCGGTAAATAGTAAATAGCACTTGCAGTCCCTGTGACTTAATCGAAATGAAGTTCATTATGATACAGAGCTGTGCCCTTTAGTCCTATTTGAATTAAGCAGGCTCCCAATTTCATTTAATTTCACTCACATCTCTGAAGGAAATTATAGGCTATGAGGCTGGCCTAGGGGCAGGGGGAGGACAGTTAGCAAGACTATTTACCAGAGGAGATAAAGGGGGAAAGGTAGGTTAAAATTAGAACAGAGCGAATAGGTATCCTCCTTACTCCTTATCGATTCCAATCTACAAAAGTACTTTTCTTTCCTTGTTTTTAACTTGAGGTTGCGTCAGGGTCTCTCTCTCTCTTTCTCTCACTCACTCTCTGGGTTTTGAAAACATATTATCAGGTCATCTAAACCTTTTATGAAACATCTGACTTGTATGTGCATGAGCTAGTTGGTGAAAATTTATTATGTTTGACACCATAACTTGAGATTTTAAGGCATTCTTTTGGGCACAACTTGACTGAAAACCCTGAGGCTAGATCACTATCTCTTGCCAGATGTTAACCTGGTTTCACTGATGGGAGCCCAGGGTAGCTTAAAACTGTTTCTGGAGACATTCAGGACTCAGAATGTTTACTGCTATTATATATATCAAGAAATATGGGATTTTAACAGCAGATTTTAACACTCCTCCATTTCTGTCCTCAATTTATTTCTGTCTCTTTTGGAAAAGTCAAATGCCCCCCAGTTTTGAATTAAACTGGGTAGGGAGAGAAGCCTAATATTCAACTAGCCCACGAATTGAAGCACCCACGCAGGTCTTTGGGGATTCTTTGGTGTCTGTTCAGGCTACAGGAAACCTGGGCACCTATGGGTGGGACGACAAACCAATGATGTCATTCAACAGAATTAAGACCAGATGGAAAAAAATGTAGCCAAATTCTGCAGGGAGTAGCACTGAATCCTGGCATTATGTATGAAAGCACCCCCCACCCCGGCCCCGCTCCCTTGAGAGCATAAACAAGTTTAAGTGTGAAGGCAACACAGTTTGTGGGATGAGGCTGAAAGGGTAATAGCCTCAAATGTGATGCTGATGGGTGGAGGGGGGGCGGTCAGAGGGTGAAACACCAAGTACTGGGCTGTGATTGACGCTGGGCCTCGGCCCTGCACTCTCAGAAGGGACTTGGTCATCTGTTGGGTTGTAATCGGTAGGCGAAAGCTGCACGTTGGGCACATTTCCACCTGGTTTCCATCCTTGGCGATGGGAATCTCAGACCCCAACCTCCAGGATCTGTTAGAGAAATAAACAAGGGGGACACAAACAACCAAAACAGCAACACAGCAGAGAGGGCGCGGAAGATGAAGCTCCGCCTTGGGAAGCTACGGGCCAATCAGAAGCCTGTTGCTGGGGTCGGTGTTTGGCCGCCTGACGTTCCCATAGAGACGGAGGAACGTTACACACTAAACACTGGGCGACGTTGACGTCTTTGCATTATATCCAAGGAGACGACTGAGTACACGTCATCTCCCCGCCCTCCCGCAGCGCCAGGGGCGGAGGGAGCGACGCAGGCGTCGCCGTCACGTGCCGCTTGCCGGGAGCGAGGCCGGGTGGGCGGGGCTTGTTGCTATGGCTGCAGCTGCTGGCTGTTGTTGTTTGGAGCCGGAATTAGAAAGTGCTGAGGCGGCAGTGGAGCCATAACCAGTTTGTGGAACAGTGGCTCCCGCCCCCGGGCCAGAGAGGGTTCCCCAAGCCCGTGGAAAGCCAGGACACCCCCGAGGCTGCCCCAGCACGCTTCAGCCCCAGGTCCTGAGCCAAGATCTCTCTGTGCTGCCTGTGACTCCAGACTGAGGGCCAAACCCAGACCAGCCCCTCCACCCTTAGTTGGCCATAATTGTCAGGGTGACCTCCGGAACCGCCGTCTCCTCCAGACAGCGGCCCACAAAACAACCACTTGGCCAAACTTGCCTTGCGCAGGAGATAGGGGAAAAAAACCCAGCGTTGGAAACTTTCCCACTCTTGGAGTAAACTCCGGAATCAAGGGGAATCATCCCCCTGATAGCTCAGTTGGTAAAAAGAATCTGTCTGCAACGCAGGAAACCCGTGGGTTGGATTCTTGAGTAGGGAAGATCCCCTGGAGAAGGGACTGGCTACCCACTCCAGTATTCTGGACTGGAAAATTCTATGGACAAAGAGTCGGACACGACTTTCATAAAGAAGTTTGGATTTAGCTTTTATACGTTAAAAGAAATAGAACTTTAGACACTGATTGTTTAGAGCTTTGTTGAAGATTAGAGGGAGGGAACCGTGTTCAAGAGTTGGAAAGAGAAAATGTAGAAGCCCTTCAGTCGTGTATGAGTCTTTGCGACCCTATGGACAGTAAACCGCCAGGCTCCTCTGTCCATGGGCTTCTCCAGGCAAGAATACTGGATTGGGTTGCCATTTCCCCCTCCAGGGGATCTTCCCAACCCAGGAATCCAACCGGGTCTCTTAAGTCTCCTTCATCGGGAGGCCAGTTCTTTACCACTAGCGCCACCTGGGAAGCCGCTAGCAGCCCCTGAGGTCCCTGATACTGAAAAATGGGAAGGCTCTAAAAAACCTAGGTCAGTAGGAAGTGAAGTTTGATTTCTCCGTTGCTTAATTTGGTCTTGACTATAGAAGCTTGAGAAATCTATATGCAGGTCAGGAAGCAACAGTTAGAACTGAACATGGAACAATAGACTGGTTCCAAATAGGAAAAGGAGTACGTCAAGGCTGTATATTGTCACCCTACTTATTTAACTTCTATGCAGAGTACATCATGAGAAACGCTGGGCTGGAAGAAGCACAAGCTGGAATCAAGATTGCCGGGAGAAATATCAATAACCTCAGATATGCAGATGACACCACCCTTATGGCAGAAAGTGAAGAGGAACTAAAGAGCCTCTTGATGAAAGTGAAAGAGGAGACTTAAAAAGTTGGCCTAAAGCTCAACATTCAGAAAACTAAGATCATGGCATCTGGTCCCATAACTTCGTGGCAAATAGATGGGGGAACAGTGGAAACAGTGTCAGACTTTATTTTTCTGGGCTCCAAAATCACTGCAGATGGTAACTGCAGCCATGAAATTAAAAGACGCTTACTCCTTGGAAGGAAAGTTAAGACCCTGCTGCTGCTGTTGCTGCTAAGTCGCTTCAGTCGTGTCCGACTCTGTGCGACCCCAGAGATGGCAGCCTACCAGGCTCCCCTGTCCCTGGGATTCTCCAAGCAAGAACACTGGAGTGGGTTACCATTTCCTTCTCCAATGCATGAAAGTGAAAACTGAAAGTGAAGTCGCTCAGTCGTATCCAACTCTTAGTGACCCCATGGACTGTGGCCAGCCAAGCTCCTCCATCCATGGGATTTTCCAGGCAAGAGTACTGGAGTGGGGTGCCGTTGCCTTCTCCGGTTATGACCCTAGATAGCATATTAAAAAGCAGAGACATTACTTTGCCAACAAAGGTCCATCTAGTCAAGGCTGTGGTTTTTCCAGTGGTCATGTATGGATGTGAGAGTTGGACTGTGAAGAAAGCTGAGCACCAAAGAATTGATGCTTTTGAATTGTGGTGTTGAAGAAGACTCTTGAGAGTCCCTTGGACTGCAAGGAGATCCAACCAGTCCATTCTAAAGGAGATCAGTCCTAGGTGTTCATTGGAAGGACTGATGCTAAAGCTGAAACTCCAATACTTTGGCCACCTCATGTGAAGAGTTGACTCATTGGAAAAGACTCTGATGCTGGAAGGGATTGGGGGCAGGAGGAGAAGGGGACGACAGAGGATGAGATGGCTGGATGGCCTCACAGACTCGATGGACATAAGTTTGAATGAACTCTGGGAGTTGGTGATGGACAGGGAGGCCCGGTGTGCTGTGATTCATGGGGTGGCAAAGAGTTGGACACAACTGAGCAACTGAACTGAATTGAACTGAACTGATAGAAGCTAACTCCAGTGTGAGAAATCTGTGTGCCAGCCTCCTTTTTCTTCACTCAACTCTGGAAACAGTTACAGGAATATTGTGGCAACAAATTGTAAATAAAACCAAAGCAGCTAACAGGGCAGTGAAGGGTTGAGATGACTATGTGAGGGCAACCACCCTGAACAGAATGTTGCAGTTGAATGATATGGTACAGCCGAAGGGGCCAGGACTTTCAATTTTCTCCAAGTATCATAATGTTCAAGCTCAGCTGAATTTAAACTGTGACTTTTATTTTTGAGGAAAAGCCAAAGGGGTGTTAGTTGCTGGAATTCAAAATAAGCCATGGCAGTGAGCATGACAGCATCTGTTTCTGATGGCTGAAACATAAAGACGAAGCATTTCATTAAAATGAATGGTGTTTGGAGTTGGTCTGAGATCCCTCTATGCCTGCACCAACGCACATCCAATCCCATTTTCCATCACTGACAAATCAGCCCCTGAGGGTTGCCTCCCTGTTACCCCATGCTAGGCCTCCCTGTGCTCCCATTCAGATATTTACTACCTGCCCACAGAGCATATCCGTTCCCTTTCAACATTCCCTTGCTCCATCCTCTGACCTACCTATTACTCACTTCCCTGACTCCCTTCTCTAAACAGTTCTCCCTCGATTCCCTTCCCACTCTCTTGCCACTCCCCAGGTGTGTACCCAGTTGGCCAGCACTCCTCAAACCCTTGCCCCATCCACCCATCTCTACCATAATGTTTTTCCTGTCTGGTTCCTACTTACTAAAAGACGGCAGTCTTCTGCAAACGTTGGCTGAACACAGGAGGAAGGGCTTAGTGAGTTGAACAAAGCCATCATCTCCACTTAGAAACAAAAATCCCCAGATAATAGTTGAGACCCATGACACATATTCAAGCCTTATGCAGACTCTGCTTATCCCAGCACTGTGGGCAAGGCAGCAGTTTACTAATTCTGACATTTTCAGGAAGGTAATGATAGTTTTGACTTTTTCATGTTTACTGATGATCAAACTAGACCCCTTTGAGAATATCGGTTGTACTCCCCACACCACCCACACCCCCATAGTACAACACCGAGAGCATAAAGCATATGGAAAAGGAAGAAATCTCAAGTTAGGTTAATCAGTTCAGTTCAGTTGCTCAGTCGTGTCTGACTCTTTGTGACCCCATGGACTGCAGCACGCCAGGCCTCCCTATCCACCACCAACTCCCGGAGCTTACTCAAACTCATGTCCATGAAATTGTTAATGCCATCCAACCATCTCATCCTCTGTCGTGCCCTTCTCCTCCTGCCTTCAATCTTTCCCAGCATCAGGGTCCTTTCCAGTGAGTCAGTTCTTCGAATCAGGTGGCCAAAGTAGGGTTAATGGAAAGGTCCAACTTGTGGATAGATTAGATTGAGTCAATTTGGGCGTAAGAATGAAGTGATTTGTGCTTTGTTTCAGATGAGACTGTAAAGCACTGAAATGATCTACCCACAGACATATAAATAACCTATCTTACCGGCTAGAAAGTGGAGTAGCAGTCCTTATCTTCCCCACTTTAAACTTTAAGTTAGAATAAGACAGTTTTGTTTACGTAAGATTCTACCTCTTTCTAGATCTCTTTTCCAATTCTTCAGGCCCATCAAGAACCCAGCAAGCCACTGACAAAGAGTGTGGGGGAAGAAAATAACTGAAGGCAAGGTTGATCTGGCCCTTTGATGTGCCAAACTATATAGAATGTTCTTTGCTTTCATAAATGAGATATCATTTTATCGTTCCAACATTCCTTGTGAACTAAGTCTTCTTGTCCCCATCTTTACTACCAAAGAAACTGAGGCTCAAGCAGTTAAGCAACTTGCCCAAGGATGTGGTACAGAGCCAGTCTTCCAACTCAGATGTCCATTTTCAGAGTATCTGCTCTTCCTGCATTCCCATGAGATGAGGCGAAATGCACAGAAAACCTCCACCTGGGTGACGTTACAGTTTACCTTTCCACAGGGAAACTCTCGCCCCTTTTTTAACAAAATTTATTTCTTCAAAAAGGCAGAGAAGAGATTAAAGATCTTTTGCGAGATCTGCTAGAACTTCATGAAAAGGTGCTGACACCACAAAGTAAAAACAGGGCTCCGTCCCAGCCTCCTAGGACTCGCCTCTATTTCCTCATTGGCCTGAGATCCAAGAGGCAAAGAGAGACATGCCCCAGAGCACACACAGCAGAAATGTTTGGGCGAGTTCTGGGAGACTCTGACCTGCCCCAGGCTAGGGAGGGCACCACCTAAGTTCACAGGCTACCTGGAGACCTCCGCCCAGATTTACCTGAAGCTGTCACTTGGGCCTGGTCCCTGCTTCTTCTCTCTCCTCCCCCATGCCTGACCCTTCAGAGAAGCACGTCCAGCACGAATTCCTCCAAAGCCACAGATGCCTTTAGGATTGTAAAGTGTCTGAAAAGTTCCCTCCTTAACATTAGTCGAGTGGGTGGGAAGGGCATTTTCCGGTCCAGAGCTTGGGGGACACCCTCCTCCCTCCCGTCTTGGCAAGCAGCCCCTGGAGGGATCCATGTGGGTGGCAGTGAGTACAGACAAGTCAGAGGGTTTCTCGCTGGGCAGGAATGCCCATGGGCCACACCTTCTTCAGCCCTCGGAGCACCTCATGTCTGGACCCGCAAAGAGGGTGGCCGTGCCAGGGAGTGGGTTCTCTTGTGTCTGCCTCCAACAACCAGTTTATTGTGACGATTCTATTTGTGTTCTCTGTGTTCTGTTTGACTTGGCAGCCGAGTAGGGAAAGGGCAGCCGGTTCACTCCGGTTTGTACTGGGTGGTTCCTGCAGTCACACCCAGACATTAAAGCCAGAGGCTTGTGGCGGGGATGCCTTTACCTGGGGGCCTTCGGTGTGCAAAAGCAAGGTGTGGGAAGTATTTCCTTTTTATGGGCCAGCCAAGTGTGGCTGGCATTTCACCTATTCCTGTATTACTAACGTCACCCAGATTCAGGTCAAAGGGCAGGCTTACTAGACTTGCCCTGGGATCTGGGACCAGGGCACGGTTGATTCCGTCCCTTTGGACTAAATCCCTACTACCCGGAGGCAGTTTAACTTCTCTATCTAAAACAAAAATCCAAGGTCTGACAATTGTGTTCTACTTCGGGGAACTTCCCTGGTGGCTCAGACGGTAAAGCATCTACCCGCAATGCGGGAGATCTGGGTTCAATCCCTGGGTCAGGAAGATCCTCTGGAGAAGGAAATGGCAACCCACTCCAGTACTCTTGCCTGGAAAATCCCATGGATGGAGGAGCCTGGTGGGCTATAGTCCATGGTGTCCCAAAGGGTTGGACACGACTGAGCGAGCGACTTCACTTTTCGGGGGACTCTTGTTCCTGAAGTTGAAATCTGGGCCTTCTTAAAGTATCCAAGGTAAGGTATTCTTTTCATACACAGTGGTAGCATTCAAAGAGAGCAGACTTCAAGATCAAATAGACTTAGTCTATAAATCTGGATTTGCACCATTACTTACCTAAGCCTCTATTTAGAACTAAAGTCCCTAACATGTGGGAAATAACAATTAACACTTAACCCTATCACATGCCTGACTGTGTTCTAAGCACTTTTTTGAAAACTCAAGTTTTACAACAACTTGAAGAGGTATGGAGGTATTATTATTATCATCCTCCTTTTTTACAGATAAGAAAACAGAGGCAGGGAGAAGTTAAGGAAATTGTCAGAGGGGGACTTCCCTGGTGGTCTAGTGGTTAGGAATCTGCCTTCTAATGCGGGGGACTCAGGTTTCATCCCTGGTGGCGGAACTAAGATCCCACCTGCCGAAGGGCAATTAAGCCAAGCACCACAACTACTGAGCCTGCCCATCAAAACTAAGACCCAACACAGCCATAAAAAAACTAAAAATTCTTTTTTAAAAAAAGGAAATTGCCAGAGGTCATCAGCTAATAAGACAGTGCCAAGACAGCAGGCTGTCTGGCTCCAGAGCCCACATGCTTAACCACTACGTGCTGTGCTGTTCTAGGGAGCCAACACTGGGCAGGGGACTAAAGACACCACGGGGATCAGACACAGACCTAGTCCCCAGGCCCCACCCCGTCATCTCCACACTTTACTTCCGAGGCTCCCAAGTCAGCTTGAAAAGGGCCTTTCTACCACGTCTAGAAACTTCTCTTGCCCTGGACCCTCGAGAGCCTTTCGCTGAATGCAGGCATTATCTTGATGATGGTGACAGCCATGGTCATCCAGCCAGGTCAGTAGAAGAACCTGCAGAAGTGCACTAGCTTCCATGGGATCCTCGCCTGCACCAGAGAGCTTGGCATGCATGGAAGAGCATTCTACTGGGCAGGTGGGTGTGTGCCTCTCCACAGGTTGGGGGAGTGGGTGGCAGAGCCAGGCTTGGGTGCTCGTCGTAACCAAGCCCATCCAGCAGACGAGGCCACAGAGCCCTTCCCTGAAGAAAGTGGTCGTGACCCAGACAGTGGGTGATGAAACCATTTCCTCTTCCAGAGAGGCCCAAGCACATGGCTGCAGGGCCTGGCAAGGCCACAGGCTTTGTTCACCAGGCCTCTCCCTACCAGATGTGATAATGTACACTGTGGGCTCAAGACCGAATTACTTTTTAAATGGAGACAGGGTGTAGATAATTACCATCGCCCACAGTTATTGAGTGCTTAGCATGCTTTATATGGCTGATATGGATTCATTTATTTAATCCTTATAACAACCCTACGAAGTAGGTTCTATTATTATCCCCATTTGACAGATGGAAGACTGTAGGCACAGTTCATTTCCCCAAGTTTGCACAGGCCATGAGTGAGATTCAAACCCAGGACTGGGTGACTCCTGAGACTGTGCTCTTAATTACCCAGAGCAAAGTGGAGGCCCTTCCCTCAGAGTCAGTGGAGACGTGGGTCCAGGGCGAAGTCCTGAGACATTTCCATATTGGTCTGGGAGGGGTTCAAAGCCCCCAGATCCAGTTTACTGGGGATGGTCCACCTCTTTAGAAGTAGATTCTGGCCCCCAGGCTCTCACTGACCACTCTGGTTCTCCATGAGCCAGAGATGGCTTCATTAATTCTCTTAGGCTAACTAGGTCTCCTGCTAGAAGTCTAAAGCTGGGCTGGAGACTGGCTGACTCTACAAGAACAGAAATGGATATGGGTCAGAGATTAGGTATAAAATTATGTCATATTTCTGAGTATTTGTCTGAATATGCCCCTGTCCATCTATTCAGTGACTGGGACAGCATCATGCCAGACCAAAGCCAAAATCCTCAAGGTATCCTTCTATTTCTGGCCCTTTTACAGCACCTCTTCTCCCTCCACCTCCTCTCAATAAGACACACACTCCCCAGTACTGTTTAAGAACACCATCCCTGGAGCCAGACTTCCTGGGTTCTAATCCTAACTCTGACACTCACTTGCAAAGTATTTATCTTCCAAATTAATCAATTTTTCTGGGCCTCAGTTTCCTTATCTGTAAAATGGGCATAACAATAGTACCATCCTTATACTATTGTTGGGAGGACACTGAGATAATGTATGTGTGCAAAAATATGCTCAATAAATGTTGGGCATTATTGTTGCTGTGATAGTTTATCTCTTGGCATCCATCTTTTCCTGGATATATGTTTGTTGAAAACTGACTGTAAACTCACTCGCTAAGCAACTGTTTATATTCCTTGTTCTCTGGCTGTCAGTTGTTTTATTTTTTTTAATATAGTTTATTTTTATTTATTTATTCATTTTGGCTGCACTGGGCTTCTCTAGTTGTGGCACGTGGGCCCTAGAGTGCGTGGGCTTGGCAGTTGCAGCTCAGCACATGGGCTTAGTTGCAGCACGTCAGAACTTAGTTCCCCAAAAAGGGATCAAACCCAGGCCGCCTGCACTGGGAGCGTAGGGTCTTAACCACTGAACTGCCAGGGAAGTCCCTGTCATTCAGTCTTTATGTAGTTCTCCCTGAAGAGATCCAGGATCGGTACTCTTAGAATGAGGGGGGAAAAGATCTCTTTTGACTAGGTCAGGAGTCTTTGGGAAATTCCTTAAAGCCAATTTTCTTGAGAATTTTAATGGGTCCACTTGGGAAGGGAGCCAAAGCTATTAATTTGTAACAGCTGCTGAGAAACTGTTGTCAACACCTCGATACAGATCATCCCTGTTGGGCACAGAGGTTAGGTTGAAAGTCATGAAACCCAAAATAATTGTTGAGCAACAGCAATGTAGGGGATTACTGATGGCAGAATAACGTTTAAAAAAAGCCACACACTGTGTCCTGGGGACTTGCACCTTCCTTTTCTTAGATTATCATCTCAGTCTGACTGCAAACCATGTCTTAATAGATTTAACTTCTAATATAACAGCAACACAAATCCACTGGCCTACTAAATATAAGCTGCTGATGGTATGGGCTCAGGAAAGAAAGTGAGCCACTTAATGGGTGAGTTAATGCCACGAAGGAGAGTCAAGGCGGAGGGGTAGCTTATCTCAAATCTGTATTTCCTGTGAAGTCTGATGAAAAAAAGAAAAAAAAATTGTGGTTTGACTCCTTCACATAGAGTAAGTTTACAGTGGGTCTTGCCTGCCGTCAAACTTTAAAGCCCTGAGCAGCACATTTGTGGTTTGGTTGTGTTATCCGATCCTAGGGCTGATACTTGCTGCTTTCAGTTCATGGCTGTAGAGTTTCCAGTCCTCCTTTCGGCTCTTACGTTATGGTTTGGGGTTAGCCACAGACCTCTCTCCACTATTCAGATGGAACAGCCACAAGGTACCCCCTCCAAGAGACCATATTCATATTCATAATTCTAGCTGCTCCTGAAGGCTCGCCACGTGCCAGGCACTGCTTTATCTGCTTCCTTCATTCACGATGCCCTCTTCACAGGTTAGGAAACTGAAGCTCAATACAAGTAAAGTAATTGATACAGGATCACACAAGAAGAAAGGTGTCAATTCTGAATTTCACACCTGAGACCGTATCATGTTGACTGCCAGAGCAGAGCACTTACACACCAAGTTATGCAGCATTACCATAGTCTTTCCTCCTTTGTGTATGCTGTGCTTTACCGTTCTCTCTTGCACACTTACTGTATTCATCCCCACTCTATCCTTCCCTCAAGACCTTTTCCTCTATTCTGCTGTCCCAACCAGTCCAGCCCAAAGTAGTCTCGCATCCCTCGAGATTTTCATCTGGGCCATCTCCTTGGACACTTAATTGTGCATCATTTTATATTATTATTCAAACATTTTGTTGTATTGGCTCTGTCTCCCCTCCTAAACTATAAGCTTTTGAAAGTCAAGGTCAGCATATACCCCTCAGCACTCAGTCTACAATTCTGGACACAGTAAGATATTCACCAAGTGTCTGAACAAATGAAAGAAAGCTCAAGATAAACATTCCAAAGGTAGCCTCTATACAGAGGTTATTTTCTGCAAGTGAGAATCATTTTGAGCTTATCTACTTTCAGCCATAAATATTTTTGCAGTGCTTGGCTCAATAAACAGGTGACCACTAACTACCCGAGGAATGAAAGAAAGGAACTCCAGCTGGGTGACTTACAAGTGACTTGGACAAATTATCTGAACTCTTCCAAGTCTCCTCCAAGTTTTCTCCTCTGTACAATGGGGATAATTCTTAGAGAGTTTATATGAGGTTAGAGACATGTGAAGCACCTCACCATTATTATTTTCTAAAGCTTTCGTGGGAAATGGTTCCAGCAACTTGAACACAGAGGACTTTGGTCACTGGTTTAATGAGTGAGTGGAAAGTTGCTACAGGTGATCAAAACAATCCTGAGCAACTGTGTAACCCACAGGTCTTCTGCATGTTGCTCTTTACCAGGTAGCAGGGGTTATGTTTCGATGTTGCTTGTGGCCAAATGGGAACTCCCATGGTGTCTTCCTATGGAACTCAGCCTACCGTTGCTGCGGGGGCTGCTTTTCCTTTCTTTATTAAGAAAAGGAAACAGGAAATCGAATGTAAAACCCTCTGACGGTTAGAATCACATCGAAGTTGAACTTAACCACACCCCCGCCAGGAAATGAAAATACAGTTCTCACAGTCTTGTTCCCTCTCCTTTCCTGGCCCACATGGTGTTTTTCAGATTTTAGTTAGATAGTGTAGATGAAAGGGCTGAACTGTGGGCAGTGGGCTGTCACTGGGTGTTTGTTGACTTGGGCGCGGGTTAGCACACAGATTCGAAATTGTACAAACAGAGAAAGGATTTGCATTCGCTCTGTGACGCTATGGCTCTTTCAGATGTCACAAATCAAGAGTCCATGGGCAGATTCTAACCGATGGACATGTTTTTCTGTTCCAACCCACATAATGTATTTTTAAATTCGCTTCTTTGCAAATGTTTAGAAACAGAGAGATCTCACATATGTGTGCATGCACGTCCAATCTGGGTTTACAACCTTCCTGTGGGGAGAACAACAAACTGTGGAAAATTCTTAAAGAGATTCAATACCAGACCACCTTACCTGCCTCCTAAGAAATCAGTATGCAGCTCAAGAAGCAACAATTAGAACCAGACATGGAACAATAGACTGGTTCCAAATTGGGAAAGGAGTATGTCAAGGCTGTATATTGTCACCCTGCTTATTTAAATTATATGCAGTGTACATCATGAGAAACACTGGGCTGCATGAAGCACAAGCTGGAATCAAGATTGCTGGGAGAAATATCAATAACCTCAGATATGCAGATGACACTACCCTTATGGCAGAAAGTGAAGAGGAACTAAAGAGCCTCTTGATGAAAGTGAAAGAGGAGACTGAAAAAGTTGGCCTAAAGCTCAACATTCAGAAAACTAAGATCACGGCATCTGGTCCCATCACTTCATGGCAAGTAGATGGGGAAACAAAGGAAAAAGTGACAGACTTTATTTTCTTGGGCTCCAAAATCACTGCAGATGGTGACTGCAGCCATGAAATTAAAAGATGCTTGCTCCTTGGAAGAAAAGCTATGACCAACCTAGACAGCATATTAAAAAGCAGAGACATTACTTTGCTGACAAAGGTCCATCTAGTCAAAGCTATGGTTTTTCCAGTAGTCATGTATGGATATGAGAGTTGGACTATAAAGAAAGCTGAGCACCAAAGAATTCATGCTTTTGCTGTGGCATTGGAGAAGACTCTTGGGAGTCTTTTGGAGTGGAAGGAGATCCAACCAGTCCATCCTAAAGGAAATCAGTCCTGAATATTCATTAGAAGGACTGATGCTGTAGCTGAAGCTCCAATACTTTGGCCACCTGATGCGAAGAACTGACTCATTGGAAAAGACCCTGGTGCTGGGAAAGACTGATGGCAGGAGGTGAAGGGGACGACAGAAGATGAGATGGTTGGATGGCATCATCGACTCAATGGACATGAGTTTGAGTAAGCTTTGGGAGTTGGTGATGGACAGGGAAGCCTGGCGTGCTGCAGTCCATGGGGTTGCAAAGAGTCGGACACAACTGAGTGACTGAACTGAACTGGAAGGAGAAATGTTGTAATAGTGGGTGACAGCTGCCTCCTTCAGGGGTGCATGTGTCTTGGGTTCCATGAAGCAGCCCACTGCCCTAGTTTGCTTTCCCTGCCTGTCTCAGGGTCTGTTTGAGATTCCAGACTTACAGTCTGTGTATCTGAAAAGCAGTCACAAAGCTGGCACCCTGAGGATCCAGGTATAAGTTCCTGACATCCTGAGTTTGATCTTCTCCTGTGTATTCAAGCCTTCACTTTCTCCTACTTATTCCTCCCTGCACGAGTCTCCTGATTTCCAGGTCACTAGTGCCAGCCACTCTAGATCTAAACAGTTGTTTATAATTTGCCCTTCCCTGAGCAGAAAGAAAGTGTGTTGTTTCTTTGCTCCACTCCAGGGTAGGTCTGGATGTGAGGGATATTGACGAGGAAATGTTCAAGGAAATAAATTAGTTGAAGTGATGTGGCCCCATCAGGTCTTCCTCTGAAATGCATGTCTCCCTCAGTTGATGTGGTAGACTTCTTGCTTTACCTCCCAACACTCTTTCCTGCTTCTCCTGGTGGCTGAACCTCTCATCTTCCTTCAGGGAATCACCCCTTCCTACTCTCAATCCCTGTGCTGCACATGGAGTTGAATCTACCTCTCATTCCATAGGTGAGTCCTGGAACTTTTAGATGAAGCCTTGCCTGACTTAGGCACCCCTGAACTTTTCAGGTCCACAAGCTGATCCCTGGAAACTAGTCCTAAACCTTTCTGTATATTTATTCTATATATTTTATTTAAACCACAATGGATTCACGTCACACATTCTGCTCACTGTTGTCCGTATCAACGTTGGTACCATCTTTGACATCCCTCAACATTGTCCGTACCATCTTTGACATCCCTCCATGTCAGTTCCCTGGTGAGAACTTCAAGTTCTTGGCAGAAGGCTGGGGAAACATTTCTGAACACAAGTGACTTCCAGGGATGGTTGCCCACTTGGCCAGTGGTTGAGCTGCCCTAAGACCTCCAGCAAACAAGAATTATCCACACATCTGAGGCAAGTAACAAATGGACAACAGGTGGTCATTGGCCCTTAGGATATTGTTACACTTTTAACCTGTTGGCCACTGGTTGAGAAATGTCCATGTATTACATGCTCCTTGAGGACAAGGACTATGCCTTAGTCCCAGTTTTATATCCAGAGCCTAGTACAGTGTGTCTGACATGCCTGCCACAAAGTCAGTGCTCAGTAGATAGAAGGATGGCTTGTTGAATCCTTTGGGGGAGGCCAACTAGAAATGAGACTCACTCTGAGGCTTCCATGGACTTGCTGCTAAGTCCTGAAGGTGACATGACTGACCTGGATCCATAAGCATGTATTAATAATGATGTCATGCTGTAGTCCATACAGGATTTCCACATAGCTTCTTGCATTCTTTTGCATTGAGGTAAAATGCTTTGCATACCATCAACAGTTTTAAAAGGACACATGAGCTATTACAAAGATGGTATGGAAGAGCAGTCATAAGTTTAGAATCTGGAGCCAGAATGCCTAAATCCAGATCTTAGCTCTTCCACTGGCTAGCTTTGTGGTCTTGAGCTTGTTACTTAATCTATCTGTGGCTTTATTTCCCCATCTGTAAAATGGTAATATTAAGAGTGAGAGTGAAAGTTAGTTGCTCAGTTATGTCCAACCCCATGGACTGTAGCCCGCCAGGCTACTCTGTCCGTGGAACTCTCCAGGCAAGAACACTGGAGTGGGTTGCCATTTCCTTCTCCAATATTAAGAGTACTCCGCTCATAAAGTTATGAGGATGACCTGAGTTGATGGACGTAGAACATTTAGAAGAGCAACAGGCATGTAGCTGGCACTCAATAAACATTGGCTAATATCTTCACTAAGAAGAGTCCTACTACGTGACTTAAAAAAACACCGAAATAAATTGACAAGCTTGAGATCCTCTAAAATTTCTCCCTCAGAATGCCCCATCAGTCCAAATGTGTTACCAATTTCAAAATATCTTACATATTGAACTCAGAATACATTGTTTTAACTTGTTCTCACCCCTGGAAGGTGTTCCAATTCATTATTGGTTTCTTGGCAGTTACAGCACATGCTTTTCTGGGTGATGGTAACAGTGTTTAATACATAATCCTTTAATACCCACTCACGGTGTAAACTGAGTCCCCTCTCCCGTCATCGTCATCAGCAGTGGAATCTTCTTTCTCTTCCTTTCCCTGAAGCGGCCCAGCGTCATCTCATTCAGGGGGAGCTACTCTAAGCACCGCAGCTGTTCTAAAATTGTGAGCATGCCCACAGCCGCCCTCCTTTCCTCTCTACTCCCCCGGCTCCCGTCCACGCAGGCTCTCTCTGCTCCTTCTCTGTCACAGCACAGGGTGACTGTCTGTCAGGATTCATAAGCCTAAGAAAGACACTGTTTAAAATTCTGAAAGTTTCCGAGAAAAATGCCGGTTATGTTCCCACCTCCCCCATCGCCAGTTTATTCCTGGGCCCACATCATTTTTATTCTATTATCATGAGGCAACTCTGAGAGCAGGGAGGGACAGAGGACCTAGGACAATGCGTGTGCACACACATACACAGAACTGTCTTTGGGAGATCAGTAGGCAGCTTCCAACAACGTGTTAAATAGAAATATTTGGGGCAGAGAGTGTAGAAAAGGTAGACTTGAATAAAGCCCAATAAAAGAAAATGGGAATATTGAAACAGATGAATTAAGTGGTGATTAAACATCTTTTTAACAAGTCCTTCCTATGTGAAAGCTGAATCGGGGATTTAATTAAAGAGCCTGTCTCAGTGTGTTTGAGATCTGATGTGTATTATGGAGCCTCCTCTGATCCTGTCTCTGCTTCCTCAGAAATATACAGTGTCAGCTACCACCAGAATTGCTGAACTGAATTCCCTGACCCAAGCTGGCTAAATCTAATTCAGTCAAGTGTGAGGTGCTCAGCATGCTGGCTTCTCTCCCATGCCCCATGCCAGCCTCTCCAGAGTATGGCAGAGCAGAGGGAGCACCCAGGCCCCTGGGATGGAGCCGTGAGATTCCGGCAGTTGTGGTGGAATCACAGCTGCCTTGCTAACTCTTGACGCAACTACGGGGAGGGCGTGGCAGGAGACCTGTGTTCCTCCGTGAGGGTCATGCTAAGTTGCTTCAGTTGTGTCTGACTCTTTGCAACTCTATGGACTGAAGCCCTCCAGGCTCCTCTGTCCATGGGATTCTCCAGGCAAGAATACTGGAGTGGGTTGCCATGCCCTCCTCCAGAGGATCTTCCTGACTCAGGGATGGGAACACACATCTGTCATGTCTGCTGTATTGGCAAGCAGATTCTTTACCACTTGTGCCACCTGGGAAGCTGAAATCCGTATGCAAGTCCTCTACCCACACCCCGCAGAAGTATGGTGGAGTGGAGGGCAGCAGAGGCAGCTCCTGTGTAGACCAAGGGAGATGCTGACCAGTGATGGCTGGTCACCATGAGGGCACCAGCTTGGCACTACCTGGTGTGCCCCGAGCAACAGTCCTACCTGCCGGACACGGCAGTGGGCAGGGCAGGCCTCTGTCTTGAGCTTCAGAGACAGTCACGGGCTCACTGGTGTTGTTCACAGTCAGTTTTCCCAGGACCTGGCCTTTCCTCTTCAACTTCATCAGCATTTCCCACCAACCCCATCTCTCATGACATTTGAGGAACTTTTAGTTTTGAAATGTGACTTCAGCTCAAACTCAGTAGTTCGTTCAACAAACACCATTGCAGGCTGAGCGTCAGGCCAGGTCAGGAGTTGCAGAGTCCTCGACGTCTAGAAACCCATGGTCTAGGCAGAACAGATTGCAGAATAGGGCAAGGACTTCCTTGGCGGTCAGTAGTGGTTAAGACTCCACACGCCCAAGGCAGGAGGCATGGGTGCAATCCCTGGTCGGGGAACTAAGATTCCCCATGCCTGCATGGCCAGGTCTAAGACATAAAACAAATAAATAAAGATGAAAGTTTCTTAAAAAAAAAAAAAAAACTAGGGCAGAGGTGACCAAAGGATGCAGAGGAGAGACACTTGATTCAGGCATGGAGGGGTTAACACAATTTCCTGGAGAAGGTGATGCTGGAGTTGAGGCCTAAGGGAAGCTTGGGGGGCAGGGGGGGATGACTAGAAGGGCATTGCAGGTAGATGGAACAGTCCATGATAACACGTAGAAGACAAGAGGGTTTGGCCCATCCAGGGAATTACAAGTGTTTCAGTAAGGTTTAAGGGGTCAGGGAGTGGCATGAGGTGGGTGGGTGGAGGACCACTTTGGGGAGGGTCAAGAGGGTTGCTGTGTGACCTAAGCCAGAGAGAGAACTAGGCCCCAGGTTGATCTGCTCATGCATTTGGCTCTTCTCTCTGGAGACAGAAATAGAGAGTCTTTGAAGAAAGTTCACACAGTTTGGGTGACCAGCTTTGCGTTTTAGAAAGGTCACTTGGACACCGGTGGGGCAAGGGCAGGTAGGGGGAGTTGGAGGTCATCAAGGAGATCACCAAGGGGGCCCGAGTAGTGAGCTCCTGCCCCTCAGCCAGGAGTGGGGGGAGGGGCGTGAGTGGGGAGATTCTGCTAAAGTCAATTATTAATAAACTAGACACACGGTGATTCATTTATCCCTTCCCCATTCCCAGCTTCATTTCCTCATCCAGGCCTACAAGCGTGTTTCTGATTCTGGGACGGTTCCCCTTCCTGCTTCCCTTAGCAGCTCCCTTCTCCGGAAGGCTCAGAAGCGCCCGTTCTCTTCAGCCCATGGTAGCAAGCTTCCAGATTCTTCTTTTCTTCATAGAAAGCGCCTGAGTGCTTCTCTCTAAAATCCCTTAAAGGGCTTTGGCTGGAGGGAGAGAAGGGTCTTCAGTGCCTTTCAAAGAGCAGCGAGGAAACAGTGCCTCAGTCAGGTCACTCAGAATGGGAGCCCCAGCTGCTGTGGCAGCTGCCCGGTGACGGGAAAACCCGAATCAGAAACACGAGCGCCCGCCGGAGGCCTCGTATGCTGCCTGGTTCCCGGAGCCAAGCTGTGTCCGTCCGTGTGGAATATTCATTCCCCCAGAAAGTGGATGCCTTGTGGGTTTCATCATGTCAGCCAGAATATACCCTGAGATTATAGATGAGAAACCCGCAGCTCACTAAGCATAGACCCAACTCGTATTGGGGGAGTGGGGGGGCAGGGCAAATACCTGGGGGACGATCTCATGAGGCTCTGTTAGGCTTGTTCTCAGTGCATGCTTTATATTTGGGGAAACCTGCTTCTTTCATATCCATAGACTAATGAGCTGTATTACATTTGGTTTCTGTGTTCATCCATCAAAATGTATATAGTTTAAAATATTTATTAAGATTCAATACTGAGGGAACCAAAGACATATTAGATATCATACATGACTCAGTTAGCAAGCGCCTGTCTTTACACAGGAGTCCCAAGACTGACACAGTAAAGGGTTTTTTTTTAAATTTTTTTAAATTAATTTTAATTGGAGAGTAATTATTTTACAAAATTGTGATGGTTTTTGCCATACATCGACATGAATCTGCCACGGGTGCACATATGTCCCCCGGCCCTGAAGCCCCCTCCCAGATAAGGGTTTTTTGATCTACAAGAAAATTTTTCCCAGCAAGATTTGTACCCAGTGATGTAAGAAATGCCATCTTCTGCCATCCACCCATGCCTAAGCTCAGGTTTTCATCTAGCTGCTTGCTCCTAATTCCAGAGGAAAAAAAATCCCTGCCATTGAGAGGCAGAACTCTTTGTGTACAATTTATGAAACTCTTGGGTTCCTTCAAAATGAAAAGAGTTACTGAAATAGAAGTTATTCTCATCTCCATGCCAACAGCAGACCCACAACATCATCTCACAAACACGCTGTGACCTAAAGCCCAAAGCACGCGCACTCACGTTTCTCCATCAGAGAGATCTTTCCATTTCCTTCAAAAACAAACCTCTTTCACGTACAATCCCCCCCTCCTAGGCGTAAAAGCAGGCCTCCTCCTGCATGAGCCGCCAGGAGCGGAGCACATACACACACACTCCCCCAGCACACACCTCCCTTCTCATTCCCCAAGAGCGCCGGGGGTGTGTGTGTGTGAATGTCTGAACTGATGACATATTGTGACAGAACGCGCAAGAGTGAGACACAGCCGCAAAGCAGTGCAGGTCACAGCAATAGGCTTTATATAACCCAGAGCCACGGAGAGACCCAAAATAGCAGCCTCCCTGCTGCTCAGTTAGTCTCCCCCATCAACCAGGGATAAAATTAGAGCAGGCACTGACGCGCACCTGCGTCTGCACTGGGACTCCAGGGAGACAGTGAGAACAGGCCCGATGCTTTGCCATGGGCCATGCAGACTGCCAGATTCTTCGGGCCCAATCTGTCAGCAGACAGAGGTGTGTGTGTGTGCATGCGTGTGCGTGCGTGTGTGTGTGCAGGTGTGCTCCTGTGCACCACGTGGAGCTCTGGTCTGAGGAATACATTTCAGAGGAATACATTTCAAATGAATGGCTGTAAGAGCTTGTCTGTACTGGGCTTTGAGAAGGATGTTCCAGGCTTTTCCAGAGGAAGTCAGTTTCCACACAAGACCCCATTTTTATCTCCCAGTTCCTCTTCACATCCTTCCATACCACTTCTCTTTGGCCTATACGGGGTCAAGTTTGACTGGATTGCCCCCCACCCCTTTAGAACTTCACTCTTCAAGACAAATGAAAACAAAAACAAAATCCTACTGTGTTTATTTAAGGCCCCCCCCCACACACAACCTGGGTATGAAAAGGCTGTGCCAAGAAATCAAGAGGAGGGAAAGACTGACTGTTCTGTAGACCTTGGGCCTTGATCTCGGATGGAAGGCATGATCGCTGCACGCAGGGATGGAGGGCAGAAATGCTGTCCAACTGAGGCACCTGGGTGCTTTGTTTTCTTTTTTTGCTTGCAGGAAGGCAGGAAGGCAGGGCAAAAGACTTTTTTTTTTTCAAACAACAACATATAATCATGTAGTCACAAGTTTATCTTGATCACTGGGTGCCGGATATAAACTCCAGGGGAGGAAGCCCAGCTGACCCCAGGAACCAGATACCAGAGAAATCACATGGATAGTACAGATAAGACGACATGAAACCAGGTTTCTTTTTTGAAGAAAGAGTCATCGTCCTCTACCATTACCTCTGAAATTCTAGTATACTTTCACTATTCTAAGGGGTAAGGGGGGAAAGAGGTTTCTGTTCTTGGAGTCCTCTTTTAAATAAATACTTCAGAGTGGTAACATATTAAACTATTTCACAAGGAGGAATCAGTGATTTATCAGATTCTTTTCATTTCCTGGTTTTTTTGGCTGCACTATAGGGCTTGCGGGATCTTAGTTGCCTAACCAGGGATTGAACCCACGCCCCCAGCAGTGGAAGCATGGAGTCTTAACCACTGGACTGCCAGGAAAGTCCCAGATCCCTTTCCTTTTAAGGTAACCCAAATAAATCCTGAGCTCCTATGTGGCCCAAGTTCTGCACATTATCATCTTCCAAAACAACAAAACCACAGCCACACAGGAGAAATAATCTAAACTAATTTCAAAATTAATTCCTATTTTACTTAAATACTGAGAAGATCAAAAAAGAACAAAGATCTGATCAGTGAATATAGCCACACTTCTGAACCTTTCTTCTCTTTAAATGCTATAGCTGCTCCGAGCCCCTTAAACTTCCAGACACCTAGCCCTTGTGGATATTTCTTGCTCTCTCCCAGCTTCTTCTCGATTAGCTCTTTATTTTCGTGTAGATTGTCTACTGTCTCTGGATTCTTCTAGACCTCTCTAGTCTGCCCACTGTTTGATGTCTCCATCCACAAAAAAAAAAAAGGAACATCCAGAAGCTGACTTGGTAAGCAAGAGTCTATTCTCCCGTGGAAGCCTGGGCATAACAGTCCAGGGAGAGTGGATATTCATCTTATTAGACCAACAGAACTGTGGTGTGCTGATGGGGAGACCAAGAGTCCCTGGAGCAAAATCTCTGGGGAAAGGACTTTTCTAAAGGACATGGAGGGACTTCCCTGGTGGTCCCGTGGTTTAGAATCCACCTACCAATGCAGGAGACGTGAGTTCAATCCCTGGTCTGGTTAAGATCCCACACGCTTCAGAGCAGCTACATCCATGTGCCACAACTGTGGAGTCTGGGTGCCTAGAGTCCAAGCTTCGCAACAGGAGAAGCCACAGCAATGAGGAGTCTGTGCAGCACAGCTAGAGAGAAGCCCCTGGTCGCAGCGAAGATCTAGCACAGCCAAAAATAAATAAATACAATTTAAGAATAAATAGATGCAATTATTAATGGAATGCATCCCATAATCATTCCTAAAACCAGATATTGTTTCAAATTTCCCTGGTGGCTCAGACGTAAAGGAGCAGCTTGCAATGCAGAAGACCCGGGTTTGATCCCTGGGTCCGGAAGATCCCCTGGAGAAGGAAATGGCAACCCACTCCTATATTTTTGCCTGGAGAATCCCATGGACAGAGGAGCCTGGCAGCCAATAGTCCATGGGGTCGCAGAGAGTTGGACGTGACTGAGGGACTTCGCACACACACACAGATTTCCCCTCCAGCTATAATGTTTCTCTCGAATGTTCTAGGAATATCAGATCCTCCATAATAGCATCTTTTAAATCACATATATTGCTGATCTTAAGTGATCTACAAGCCATTGGAGAGCCTATACTTACATACTTACATACCTGCGTCTCAACTCTTAGCAAATCTTGTCCCTCCCAGAGGCCTCTAGGACATCCCTAAAATACCAGAACGTCTCTGCTGAACTGTTAGCCAACAGCCTTTATATATCACGTGAATGGGATCAGTTTCATCGTTGCTATGTTGTCCCCTCAAAGACATTTATACTGGCCAGTCCATGTGTCCTGACTTTCGGTGTAGAAAATGCAGTCACTAAAGCCACACGTGACCAAAGAAACAGGAGACCGTTCTACAGGGTTAGTTTGCCTGAATGCTACTCCACCCTCATATACACATGTGTGTACATGCACAGACACACACCGGCACGCACACACACCCTTTGTTTCTTGGCTCCACCAATAATATAAAATATCTGTAGCAGGGCACAGAGATTTTTATTTCTCTCTGTGTAAAACAATTTATGGAGTTAAGCTCCTGAATGGGACTCTGGGTACACCCAAAGCACACGTTTCCTTGGCCACCATTTTGCACCCCTGGCCAGAATTCCTGGGCCTGAGAAAAAAAAAGGAGGACTTTCCTGACAGTCCAGTGGTTAAGACTTCACCTCCCAATGCAAGAGGTGTGGGTTCAGTCCCCAGTCAGGGAACTAAGATCCCACATGCCTCATGGCCAAAAACTTCAAAACATAAAACAGAAGCAATATTGCAATAAATTCAATAAAGACATAAAAGAAAAAAAAAAAAAAAGGAAAGCAATTTCTCATGGATGAGGGAATCTAAGCCGGGGCCTAGAGAGTAGGGGCAGAAGAGGAAGTGCAGGTGGTGGACCAGGCACTTCTGCGTCCTTTTTCAGACATTCATGATGCTTGCTGGGTGCACACACCTTTCTCTGAGCCTGTTCCCTCTCGTGCAAAATGGATTTAATAATCATGCTTACCTCGTGGGGTTGTTTTAAGGGTTACATGAAACAATGCATGTAAGGCACACAGATTGACATACAGAAAGCTTAGCCAGTACTCTTTAGCTATGATCCTGATCTGACTGGTAATCAAGCTCAAAGGGGATGTTTCATGGTTTCAAAAATCAGGTGGAAGGCCTGCCCTCAGAGCTGCTGGTTGCTCAGCAGGCCTCAGGGTCTCTGCAAGATAAGTAGGTCTGACAGACTCCTCATTACAGCCGGTTCCCCAGTCACCTCACCCCCGAACTGGGAGTGCCGAGGAAGGCATTTGGCAAGAAACCGAAGAGTGAGACAATAGGTGTGCATGATGAAACAGGAAGTCTGGTTTGGAAGCAAGCATTAGCAGAGAACCACTCATGTAGAACAACGACCTGGGGCCGCTGAGCCATCATTCAACTCAAGCTTCAGTGGGAAGGTTTGTATCAGTTGCCCCCAAAAGTAAAGAATATGGCCCTTCAGGTTATCAGGAAAATAGCTTTAAGTTGGACCGAGGGCTCATTTGAAATAGCATCGGCTTTGGCCTTCTGGGTTCAAACCTTAGATCACCCAGTTATTATGTGACCTTGGGCACATTATTCAACCTCTCTGAGCCTCAGCTTCCTTATCTTTGAATGGGGTAAGGCTCTGGGAGGGTTAACTGAGATAAAATGCAAAGAGCCTAGCACTTAGCCTGCCCCATCCATAAATGTGTGATCTCTCCCTCTTCCCCTCCCAGGCGTCGGGGACACCCCTCCACCCCTTCCTTGTCTCCTGACGGAAGACAGTTGACCACTACCTGCTACCTGAGATGACGCTGGTTCTTAATTATTTGATATTGCCACACCTTATCACTGATTATTGACTGTAAGACTCTGCTCCACCTGGCTCCTTCCTGCCAGGTGGCTTCCCCCGACACACGTAGACAAGGATGAAGGGTTGGGCCAAGTTACCGGTGGCCTCAGACTTGATATGAAAAACTTTCTGCTAAATATTCCAAATGTATGGGAACAAATTACTTTAAAAAATGCACATCAATCTGTGTGCCTGTAACGCACACCCCTTGCCAAACCTAGCCTCCTTGGGGTGCCCAGGCTCCGTTCTCCTTTTAAGAAGAACCAGGCCCCTCCTGGTCCTCCCTCCATCATCGTTGTGCTTCCCAGGCTTCTCTTCAGGAATTTCTGTGAGTCCCTCTTCCTCAGTTCATCTCCTAAGTGTTGGGATTCCAGGGGATCTACCCTCAGTCCGCTTCTCTCATCCTTCCCACATTCTCCCTGCGTGATCGCAACAAGGACTTCAACCATGCTGTGCCTTGTCGATTTCCTAACCCACCTGTTTGGCTCAGGCCCCTCTTCTGACTATGGATCTGTATATACAGCTGCTCTGTGGACCATTTCTACCAGGTGGTCCCACAGCCCCTCAAAATCAATCTCTTCAACATCCACCTACCTCTTCTATATTTTGTGCCCCAGTAAATGGTACACTGTGCAAACCCAGAAGCCTAAGCAGGTCTCCTAACTGATCTCCATCTTCCGTTAATTCTGTTTCCTTAGCCTCTCTTGGCTGCATCCCCTTCTTTCCATCTGCATTCGTCATTCTAGGTCTATCTCCCCTGCAATACTGCAGTGGCTGCTTGATCGGGGACCCCTGTCTCCAGGCTTCGTTCTCCATAATTGCCCCTAGAGAGATCTTTCTAAAATGTAAATCTCTTAAAATCTCTCAAGCTCTCTCTATCAATCAGGGTCCAGTCAGGGAACTGAAATCACACCAGCTATGATTATAACAGAACTCATTTAAGATTTAGGATTAATTTCAGATCAATTGTTTAAAGTTGTCAACAGAAAAGACAGAGAGAAGGCTAAGGCATCACTGAGGCAGCAACTACAGGGAGGAGCTACTGCCACCCCCAGAGCTGAGGGAACAAAGGGAGGAATTAGAGATAATCAAGTTCCCTTATTTAAAAAAAAAAAAAAAAAAAAAAAATATATATATATATATATATATATATATATATTTAGCTGCACCAGGTCTTAGCTGTGGCATGTGGGATCTAGTTCCCTGACTAGGGATCGAACCCTGGCCCCCTGCATTGGGAGCACGGAGTCTCAGCCACTGAACCACCATCGAAGTTCCCAATTTCCCTTATCTTAATAAGAAGAAACAAACTAGTTTGACATGCAGAGCCTCCACTCTGTCTCCCTCTCCCCTCCTTGGCCTCCTCTCTAGGCCCAATACCAGTTTCTCCATCCTCAACCCAAGTCTGCAGTCATTCTGACCTTAAACCTCCAAGCTATGCTCCCACTGATGCCTGAAAGGCTGCTCTCCACTCTCCCTCAGTACTTCATCCCTCTAGAGGGCTCATTGAGGCTTCATGTGGTTCTGAGAGCCTTTCCTGACCGCTGCCCTCACTTCTGGCAGAGTTCAGCGGCCCCCTTTCTTGAGGGTTCCTGTAATATAGGCTGGTCTGGTCACTCTGTCACTATATAATATTGTTGTTACTTTACCCATCTCTGAACTCTGCTCAGGACAGACAGGACAGAGGCAGTCCTTTTGTCCACTCTGCTTCTCCAGCTTTTGGTGCCTGGCACCCAGTACGTGCTCAGCACATTGCTGAGTTTTAAAGCTGGACCCATGCTGCCTTTCACATCTGTAATCTGCTGCCTGCTTTCTCCATCAAATACAGCCTTCCCAAGGGCAGCTCTGATCATATCTGTATGATGATCGAAAACTCATCAGCGGCTCCCCATTGTCTGAGGAATAAAGTCCAAACTATGTCACATACCACGTCTGGTGCTGGTCTCTGACCTTCCTCTCTAGACTTATTGCCCTCTACACCCCAGCACACACCTGTGCCCCTCCCATGCCAGGCCACCCACTATTTCCTCAATACCTTGAACTCTTTCCCTCCGGAGCAGAGTTCACTTTGTCACCTCTGCTAGGAATGCCTTCTGGAGCTACTTTTGCCTGTTGCAATTGTCCCCAACTTTCAAAGCCTTGTTCATAGGTTGCATTACTTCAAGAAACCTTCCAGCATCCTTCTTCAGTGGTGGAGGGTAAAGTCCCACATGTTCAACAGGATCTTCACAACCCTGTGGGGTCTGGTCCCTGTTCACTAGTCCAGACATGTCTCTTTCCACTTGCCTCCACGCTCTGTCTGCCCTCAAATGCTGGCCTTCCCTGGTTCCTGGGATGAGCCACGCTGTCTCACGCTGCTGAGCCACTGTGTGAGCTCTTCCCTCTGCCTCAGAGAGGCTGTCCCTGCCCTCACTCACTGCCCAGACGAAGTGAGTGCTCCCTGTTACACACTCTCCCTGCACACCGTGTTTGCCCTTTTATGCAGCTCCTGTCCCCACGTCTATAGGCTAGACTGTGTGTTGCACCAAAGCCAGTCCCGCACGTCTCATTTATCATTATACTCCTGACACTCAGCACTGGGCCTGTTACACACTAGATGCTCGGTCAATGTAATAAGTATTCGTGTGTGCGTGCTCAGTTGCTAAGTCGTGTCCAACTCTGTGTGACCGTGTGGACTGTAGCCTGCAGGCTCCTCTGTCCACGGGATTCTCCAGGCAAGAATATGGGAGTGGGTTGTCATGCTCTCCTCCAGGGGATCTTCCCGCCCCAGGGAATGAACTTGCATCGCTTATATCTCCTGCATTGGCAAGTGTATTCTTTACCACTGGGCCACCAGAGAAGCCTATATTAAAAGTTCACCTACTAACAAACTCCCTCATTTATCCAATTCCGACAGTCTGTAGCAAAGTAGTTATTTGTTTACACTTCTCTCCATCTTGGTAATAGTTTTTTTTTTTTTAATTTTTTTCAAAGATAAGCAAAAGTCAAGAGGATAATATGATAACCCCCTTTTTGCCATCATGCTTCCTCAACCATCATCAGCATTACGACAACGTTGTTTCATCTCTTCTCCATCTTTCCCCCGCCCTTTAGATTATCTGAAGGTACATCTCAGACAGACATCATAAATCAAACACTTCTTAAGGGTTAAGGTGCTCTGTTCATCTTTACTTTTCACATAGCCCTTAGCATAGCATCTGGCCCCTAACAGATGATAAATGTTCACTGAATTACTTAAATAGAGGAAAATGTCATTTATTCATTCACAAATTCATTGAGCAAAGAATTATTGAGCCATTATATGCTAGGCACTGTTGGCAGTGGGGATAGATTCTATTTGGGAAGACACGGAGAATGAATGAATGAATGAATTAGATTTTTATTTATTTATTTTTGTTCCAAACTTTAAACTATTTTGTATTGGGGTACAGCCAATCAACAATGTTGTGATTGTTTCAGAGGAACAGTGAAAGGACTTAGACATACATATACATGTGTCCATTCTCCCCCAAATCCACCTCCCATCCAGGCTAGCACAAAACGCTGAGCAGAGTTCTATGTGCTATATAATAGGTCCTTGTTGGTTATCCATTTTAACCTCCTTGTTGGTTATCCATATAGCAGTGTGTACATGACCTTCCCAAAGTCCCTAACTCTTCCTTCTCCCTGGAAGCCATGAGTTGGTTTCTAAGTCTGTGAATCTCTTGCTGTTTTGTAAGTAAGTCCATTTGTATCATTTCTTTTTAGATTCCATATATAAGGCATGTCATATGATATTTCTCTTTCTGTCTGACTTCCTTCACTCAGCACGACACTCTCTAGGGCCATCCATGTTGCTGCAAATGGCATTATTTCATTCTTTTTAATGGCTAAGTCATATCCCATTGTGTATATGTGCCACATCTTCTTTATCTACTCCTCTGTCGATGGACATTTAAGTGGCTTCCATGTCTTGGCTATTGTAAACTGTGCTGCAATGAACACTGGGGGGCAGGCATCCTTTTGGATCATGGTTTTCTCCAGGTATAAGCCTAGGAGTGGGATTGCAGGGTCATATGGTAGCTCTACTTTTATTTTTGTAAGGAACCTCCATACTTTTCTCCGTAGCGGCCGCATCAATTTACATTCCCACGAACAGTGTAGGAGGGTTCCCTTCTCTCCGAAACCTCTCCAGCATTTGTTGTTTGTGGATTTTTTTGATGATTGCCATTCCAACCAGTGTGAGGTGATATGTCATTGTAGTTTTGATTTGCATTTCTCCAATAACTAGCGATGTTGAACATCTTTTCACGTGGCTACTGGCCATCTGTATGTCCCCCTTAGAAGAATGTCTATTGAGGTCTTCTGCCAATTTTTTGAACGGGTTGTTTGTTTTGATGCCGTTGAACGTCATAAGCTGTTTGTAAATTTTGAAGACTAATCCCTTATCAGTCACATCATTTGCGAATATTTTCCCCTCATCTGTGGGTTACTTTTGTTTTGTTTATTGTTTCCTTTGCTGTGCAAAAGCTTTTAAGTCCCATTTGTTTATTTTTGCTTTTATTTCCATTATTCTGGGAGATGGATCGAAAAAGATGTTGTAATTTATGTCACAGAGTGTTCTGCCTATGTTTTCCTCTAGGAGCTTCATAGTGTCCAGTCTCACATTTAGGTCTTCAATCCATTTTGAGCTTATTTTTGGGTATAGTGTTAAAGAATGATCTAATTTCTTTTTTTTTTTTTTTTAACATATGGCTGTCCAGTTTTCCCAGCACCGTGAGATTTTTAAAGTACCCCACAGTGGACAGTACTATGCAGATCATTAAAACAGAATGACATGATAGCAAGTGGTTAAATGGCTACTGAGAACAGGTGGTTTGGGAGCATCTCTCAAAGGAAATGACCTTTAATCTGAGTGCTGAATGACCGGAAGGAACCAGCCGCGTGGGCAGCTCCTCCAGGAGAGGAGTCTAGAGGTCCAGCCAAGAGCAGAAACAGCCACAGTGTCCTTGAGGAGGGTGCTGGAGGAACCGAGGGGAGAAGGGTGGGAGGTGTGGCTGGAGCAAGGAAGCTACATCCTGTCAGGCTTTATATGCCAAGGCAAAGAGTTGGGGTTTTGAAGATTTGTTGGGAACCTATCAGAGGCTTTTAAGCAGGATGGTATGATCTGTTTAGAAGAGCATTTTGGCTCTGATATGGAGACTAAACCATCAAGCAGTGGGGTTCCTGCAATTGTTTAGGAGAGAATGGGGGTGATTTAGGCCAGAATGGGAGCAGTGAAGACGGAGGGATGAAGAAAGACTGGGGAGATGCTCTGGAGCCCCGAGTCCAGAGGTCTTGTGAAAGGCCTGGATGCCAAGGCAAGGAAAAGAGTCAGGGACATTCCTGGAAGGAGAAAGGGCACTCCTATCAAATGAGGGAGGGAGCCTGGGCAGGGGAGGAGGTGATCAGGAAGTGTCTGCGAGTGAACAGCAGTGTGCTCTTGCGTGACACCAGGTGTGCTCACAGTTTCATTTTAGAGGCTTCGGTGTCAGCCTCAGTTTCCTCTTCCGTCAAATGGGCATGGAGATAGCATCTTGAGGCTTTCTTTTGAAGGTTAAATGAGAAAGCCTGTAAAGGGCCAGCACCGTCTGGCACAGAGGCAGGGCACGATGAATGAGCACTCTCATCCAGTGCCCCACCCCTGACACACCCTCAACCCACCAGCCACAGACTGTCTGCGGCTCTCTCCTGGGGCGTGCACAGACGCCTCTGTCTCCTCTGGGAGGGTCCCAATTCCCAGGCAGAACCAATTCCCCTACCCGCTTCCTGGGGGATTCTTCTACATTTGGTGCTTCTTGTAGGAAGGGCTGGAGCAAACAGCAGGGGAAACCGTGGCCCCAGGGCTGAGATTTTCTCAGATGTTTGAGACCCAGAAGTCCTGGGGGGACTTGCAGAGGGGTAAGAATAAGTGAATGGAGGAAGAAGGAAGGCAGTAGATGCTGCTTCTCTGTCCCATGGGGGACCAAGGGTCACAGGACCCCGAGGGGCTTACAGTTCTCTGCTCAGGGTCCCTCCCCACCTGCCAGTGACTCAGGGAGCCTAAAGGGCCCCAGGAACTTGCCTCAACTTGCCTTTACTGGAAATGCTTCTGGATCTTCCAGGACTGGAACCCCTGAGCAGTCCCCAGGGCTTCCAGGAGTTACTCCTCCCATCTACTCTCCTCCCCTACAGAGCACAAGTGCTATATATATATATATTTAAGTTATGTATGTAATATGTAGGGGAAGTATATATACATAAATACGTGTATGTCATATTTTATAAATATATATATGCATAGAAAGACTAAAAAGATGCACGTTAAAATATTAAAGGTGAATTTTCTCTGGGTGGCTAAACTGTGAGTGATTTCCATTTTTATCTTTGTGCTTTTTTGTATTTTCCACCATGCAGTGTTTTCCAACAAGGGCAAAATGTTATAAAGAACCTCCAAAATATCTTCCATGATTCTAATCTCTTCCTGAAATGGAGGGGAATGTTTGTGTAGGAGTAACAGAGAACATTCATTTACTTACTCATTCAATTCATTCATTCTTTCATTTGACAAATATCTGAGAGCAAAATGGGTATGATTGCTGGACCCTATGGTAACAGCAGACATGTAAGGTATAATTCCTGTCCTAAGGAGCTTTTAAATTCATATTTTAAAAACTGAAAGCAGAAAACCACAAGGAAATGAGTGAGTGAGTAATGCAGGAAATGAAAGGTCCTGAGGAGGACGAGAGGACTTGCAGCTGAAAGCATCATCAGAGACAATGCGAGAAATGGAGTTCGAACTGGGCTTGAAGGGGCGGTCCAGACTTGGACAGGGGAGCAGGGGGAAGGACATTGCAGGCAAGGTGAATGGCGGAAGCAAAGGCACAGAAGCAGGAAAGGATTGGGGATGTTTACAAATTAGCAATAAAGCACTGTACAGTGTGTCTTGGCCATCAACAGCTAACAAGTCAAGGCTCATTTTGTATATTGAGAGTTTTGCTCAAAGTAATCCTGTGAAGAAACAGGATTCATAGGCAGGGAAACTAAAAGCTGAGGAGATAATGGCTTCTGTCCAATGCCTCCAAGTTGCAGTGGAAGGTATGGAAAGAGAAGGTTTTCAGATCTCCTGACCCCATGGGTGCTCACATCTGGGAAAGAACATGTGGATAGAGATAGAGGGTTTCTCATCAACAGAGAAACTAATGGGACTTCCCTGAGGGTCCAGTGGCTAAGAGTCTCAAAACAGGGGGCCTGGGTTTAATACCTGATCCTGCATGCCACAATTAAGACCCAGGACAGCCAAATAAATGAATAAAAATAAATATCTTTTTTAAAAAAGAGAAAGAAGCCAATCACTAAGAATGTGGAGCAGCATTCCATTACTCATAAACAAGTGGCCAAATGAATACAAGTGTCCATAGGCTGTGAGGAACTGAAGAACCTCCTGATGAAGGTGAAAGAGGAGAGTGAAAAGGCTGGCGCAAAACTCAACACTCAAAAAACTAAGATCATGACATCGGCCCCATCACTTCATGGCAAATAGATGGGCAAACAATGGAAACAGTGACAGACTTTATTTTCTTGGGCTCCAAAATCATTGCAGGTGGTCATGGCAGTCATAGAATTAAAAGACACTTGCTCCTTGAAAGAAAAGCTATGACAAACCTAGACAGCATATTAAAAAGCAGAGACATCACTTTGCCGACAAAGGCACGTATAGTCAAAGCTATGGTTTCTCCAGTAGTCATGTACAAATGTGAGAGCTGGACCATAAAGAAGGCTGAGCGCCAAAGAATTGATGCTTTCGAACTGTGGTGCTGGAGAAGATTCTTGAGAGTCTCTTGGACAGCAAGGAGATCAAACCAGTCCATCCTAAAGGAAATCAACCCTGAATATTCATTGGAAGGACTAATGCTGAAGCTGAAGCTCCAATACTTTGGCCATCTGATGCAAAGAGCTGACCCCTTGGAAAAGACTCTGATGCTGGGAAAGACTGAAGCAGGAGAAGAAGGGGACGACAGAGGATAAGATGGCTTGATGGCACCACCGACTGGAAGGACATGAGTTTGAACAAACTCCAGAAGATAGTGAAGGACATTGGTGTGCTTCAGTCCATAGGGTCACAAAGAGTCAGACACAGCCTAGTGACTGAACAATGACAAGCTGTACATCATTGCTTAGGCAGAGAGAAAGGTGTAGAAAAATACATACTCTTCTGTCAACATTCATTTGAGTGGAGGAAGGTGCAGGAAAGAGAAGAAAGGTGGGAAAAAGAAGAAAGAAAACGAGTTAAAAGTTTTAGAGAATGCAGCTGGGGAAAGCATAAGAATATATGGACAAATACATTATTGCAGGCATACTTTATAATGGCAAAAACGTAAACAATTGAAGTGTTTAGTTAAAGATTTTGTTGTTCACCTGCTAAGTTGTGTCCAACTCTTTTGTGACCCCATAGATTGTAGCCCATCAGGCTCCTCTGTCCATGGGATTTCCCAGGCAAGGATATTGGAGTGGGTTGCCATTTCTTTCTCCAGGGGATCTTCCCCAGCAAGGGATTAAACCCACGTCTCCCTGCATCCCTGTAGGCTCAGCAGTAGAGAATCTACCTGAAATGCAGGAGACTCAAGTTTGAGCCCTGGTTCAGGAAGATGCCCTGGAGAAGGAAATGACAACCTACTCCAGTACTCTTGCCTGGGAAATCCCATGGACAGAGGAGCCTGGTGGCCTGCTGTCCATGGGGTCACAAAAGAGTTGGACCCAACTTAGTGACTCAACAACAACAAAGGTTTTACTTAAAATAGTTATGGCATATTTGTACCATTGAAAGCATGCTTAGTCTTTAAAAATGACAAAGAACATACATGATTATCAACATGAAATAGTGTTTAGAAGACACATTTTTTTAGGGGGAAAATTAAGTAATACTATGGCTCAGACGGTAAAGAATCTGCCTGTAATGCAGGAGGCCTGGGTTCAATGCCTGGGTTGGGAAGATGTCCCAGAGGAGGGTATGGCACCCCACTCCAGGATTCTTGCCTGGGAAATCCCATGCACAGAGGAGCCTGGAGGGCTACAGTCTATGGGGTTGCAAAGAGCTGGACATGACTGAGTGACTATCACTTTCACTTTCCATGTATAATATAAGCCTAGCTCTTTATGTTAATTTGTACTTGGAATTTACTCCAATAATGGCTGTCAGTGGCTATGGGATTTTTTTTTTTTTAATAAAAATAGCTTGGTTTTAAGATGGGGAAAATTAGCAAGAATTCTAATCTTCTTTTATTTACTTTTCTTAAATTACTTTTTCTTATTTACTAGATTTAATCTCAGGCATTGTCCCTTCCTTTACTTCCCTACTTGATCAATGGTCCTTCTGGAGCTCTGTGACAAGGGCTGTCTGGTTCCTGAGATACCCCACACGTGCAAAGACTTGTCCTGAGATCCATCCTGGGGCTTATTCACAACAGATCCTCAACCCCAAAATAAACATCTGGGGTGTTTCCTCTTCCTAAAGGGGAAGCAGAAGGCCCTGGTGAACAGAGGGAAGGGTGAGCCCTGTCTAGACCATCATCCCAGGGGAATTCTGTCCACGCAGTTCCCCCTGGAAATCCCCGAGACCCAGAACAGCTCCGCTGACTCAGGCCACCCATTCTGGTGGCACCTCGGATCCCAGCCCTTCTCCAGCACCCTACTCCTTCCCATCCCCGCAAGGAAAGGCAGACTATCCTAGAGGCAGGTGGAGCATGGTGATCTTATAAAGGAGAATTTGCTCAGAAAAGTAATGGATCCAATTAGGGCCTCCTAGGTTGATGGGCCTATCAAGTCCAGCCTTGATCCTTGCCTGCAGAAAATCCTCTCTCCCAGTTCTGGGAACACAACTGGTGGGGACTTGGTCCAAAGGGACTCAAAGAACAAAGAGGCATTTCAGGGGTGTAGGCTAACAGGCTCCACTTTCATTTCCAAGTAAAAGAATCAAGGAAAGTGATTCTCAACCATGTGCAACTTGCTCCAAGGAGACGTTTGGCAAGGTCTGGTGACAGTTTCGGTTGTCACAGCTGGAAGCTCTGTGTGTGTGTGTGTGTGTGTGTGTGTGTGTGTGTTGCTGGCCTGAGATGCTGCTAAGCATCTCAGAATGCACAGAATAGCACCCTCTCCCATCAAAGAATTATCCAGCCCCAAATGTCAATAGTGCTAAGGCTGGGAAACCAGTCTAAGGGGTGTTCTCTGCTTTACAGATGCAAAGAAAAGGTACTCAGACTTGGGGACATCTGAAAATGAAGACCTAGTGGGAGGAGAATTTTCCTAAAGATAAGAGCAATGTTTCCAAGCTGTTGTTCCCCCTCAAAATATGGTACAGAATCTATTTCAAAAATATGTTTTAAATAAATGATGAATGGATAAAGAGGATGTGGTACATATATAGAATAGAAGACTGCTCAGCCATAAAAAGAATGAAATAATGCCATTTGCAGCAACATGGATGAACCTAGAGATTATCATACTAAGTGAAGTAGGTCAAAAAGAGAAAGGCAAATATCATATGATATCGCTTATATGTGGAATATAAAATATAACACAGTGAACTTATCTACGAAACGGAAACAGACTCATAGACAAAAAGAACAGACTTACGACTGCCAAAGGGAGGAGGAGAAGGGGAGGGATGGATTGGAGTTTGGGGTCGGCAGATGCAAACTACTGTATACAGAATGGATAAACAGCAAGGTTCTACTGTATAGCACAGAGATCTATGTTCAATATCCTGTGATAAACCATAATGGAAAAGACCACTGAAGAATGTATATGTATGTATAACTGAATCACTTTGCTGCACAGCAGAAATTAACACAACATTGTAAATCAACTATCAGTTCAGTTCAGTCGCTCAGTCGTGTCCGACTCTTTGCGACCCCATGAATCACAGCACACCAGGCCTCCCTGTCCATCACAAACTCCCGGAGTTCACTCACACTCACATCCATCAAGTCAGTGATGCCATCTAGCCATCTCATCCTCTGTCGTCCCTTTCTCCTCCTGCCCCCAATCCCTCCCAGCATCAGAGTCTTTTCCAATGAGTCAACTCTTCGCATGAGGTGGCCAAAGTACTGGAGTTTCATACCTCAGTAAAAAATTATTGAAAACGTGAAATGATAACAAAAATAGATTATTGTCTTATAAATACTTTTTTAAGGCAAAAAGTGCAGGAAAGGACAGAGGACAAAGGAGAAACACCTAGATTCTGGCCACTAGCTTGCTCTGGTTCTGAGCATTTGGTAATTAAAAACAGACTTCTTCATCAGGAACCCAGAAAAATAAAGCAAAAGAATAAAATCCATATTTGTCATGTAACATTTATCATTATTCAGAACCTCGGAAATATCTTTGACTGCCCCGAGACTTATGTCAATATAAACAAAGTGAACTAGAAATTTAATAACACTTGCTTTAACTACCAGATGGTCAAATGTCTATGGATGAAGTTTAATCAGTGAAGATTTGAATAACTATGTCTGCATGGATCATATCTGCCAGATCTTCATTTGGCATCTTCCAGATCTTCATTTGGCATCTTCCAGGAAATCTTGGTTACTTCCTTGAATATTTTGAGCCTCTGATCGGATACTGTAACATGTCCTCCTCCTTGGACTCATTCCCAAGATCTGATTTAATTCACCAAATATTTACTGAGTTCTTCCAATGTGCCCAGCAGGAAGGTAGCTGCTGTTGTTTAGTTGCTAAGTTGTGTCCAACTCTTTTGCGACCCCATGGATCGTAGCCCGCCAGGCTCCTCTGTCCATGAGATTTCCCAGGCAAGCATATTGGGGTGGATTGCCATTTCCTCCTTCAGGGGATTTTCTCAACCCAGGGATTGAACTCATGTCTCCTGCTTGGCAGGCGGATTCTTTTCCACGGAGCTACCTGGGAAGCCCCGCGGCTGTGGATAGGTAATACAATGCATGGATGCTAATTTGGGATTAGCATCTCCAGGATTTAAGACTGAAGGCTTGAAAAAACACTGATGCTTCTAATGGAAGAGGATGCTAGGTGAGTAAGTGGGAGCTGAATAGGGCTGCAAGATAATGACTGGGCATCAGATGTTCAAATATCAGTTTAGTTCAGTTGCTCAGTTGTGTCCGACTCCTTGCAACCCCATGGACTGCAGCACGCCAGGCCTCCCTGTCCATCACCAACTCCTGGAGTTTACTCAAACTCATCTCCCTTGAGTCAGTGATGCCATCCAACCATCTCATTCTCTGTCCTCCCCTTCTCCTCTCGCCTTCAATCTTTCCCAGCATCAGGGTCTTTTCAAGTGAGTCAGCTCTTCGCATCAGGTGGCCAAAGTATTGGAGTTTCAGTTTCAACATCAGTCCTTCCAATAAACACTCAGGACTGATCTCCTTTAGGATGGACTGGTTGGATCTCCTTGCAGTCCAAGGGACTCTCAAGAGTCTTCTCCAACACCACAGATCAAAAGCATCAATTCTTCAGTGCTCAGCTTTCTTTATAGTCCAACTCTCACATCCATACATGACTACTGGAAAAACCATAGCCTTGACTAGATGGATATCCCAGTGGAAAATATTCATGAAAATGTTGGAACTGGAGGGTTGGATCTCAGGTAGAACTAGCAGCTCAAGATCTAAACGTGGAAATCTTCCACGGAAAGATGAGTCCACTGAGGTGAGCAGAAAATAGAACAAAAGCCCAAGGGCTTGACCTTAAGATGCAATTCATAGTTGAGGGGTAGGAGGGGGAAAAGAATGCCACAAAGGAGATGAGTAAGAGCAATCAGAGAACTAGGAAGAAAACCAGAGAGCGTGGCACCATTGTAGCTGAGGAGGGAGAGTTGGTTGGGTTTTTTTTTTTTTTTTGATCTTTTTATTGTTTTTTTAAGGAACAGTCAAACGGTGTCAAAACTTCAGAGCATAAACCCTGAGAAAAGGATCCTGGGATGCAGGATGACCAACTGCCCTAGTTTGCCCAAGGCTGTCTGGCTTTTAGTACTGAAAGTCTCACATCCCAGGAAACATCTCAGTCCTGGGCAAACAGGACAGCTGGGATGTGCAAAGCCTGAAGCTAAGGGCTAAGCTGGGGCACCACAAATGAATGTTTCAGCAGCTAGTCATGTAGACACATACCGTCCAAGAGACCACATTTTTAAAAAAATCAGACTCTGTATTTGCCACATTCTCTGAGCTTGACCCTGAGCTCGGACATAGGCCAAGGTTAATGAACTGAACTAGTTGGATCCAGTCTTTGAAAACCTTTGATCACTTTTTGAGGTTTTTGGCCTGGAGACATCTCGTATCATAAAGTTTAGCTAGCCAAACTCTTATTTGGCTCAAGTACTGTTTCTCTAAATTGCCTTCACTCAAGTAATTGCTTTTACTGGAAACACAGCTGTCAAGATAGAGTTGCCGGCCTTTCAGAAAAGAAAGTAAATGTAAAAACTGATGTAGCAAAACAAATAAATAACAACAAAGTACCTGATGGGCCTGAGAGAAAGATGCAAGAAAATGAGCTCACTCCATCAAAGCTATAGGTCCACTTTGGGGAAAACTGCAACCGATTTGGAGAACTACAAGGTGCTTCTCTGGCAACTTCCAGAAGCCCATAGCTTTTCTGAGGACCAAACATATTGTGGTTTTGTGAGCAGTGGTTGCCAAGCTCTTTTTCTAGTAGTATCTTGTGGTGTTTGGAAATTAAGGGAAACTGTGAATGATTTTCATGTTTTCTGGTTTTGTTTTTTACATGTGTCTATTTCTGCCCATTTCCTTTAAGCTAGGAGGCCAAAAGCTGGCAGCCTGTGAGCCAATTCAGACTGTGAATGTGTTTTCTTTGGCCTACACGCTGTTTTTCAAATTTTTGAATTAGTTGCCAGCATTGAAAAATGAGGAGATATCCCTTCCCCCACTCATACACCAAAAAAATCAGGATTTCCTGCTTTTCTTGAAAAATTGGAGGATCTGGAGACACTGGGTTGCATGTCCACACTGCAGTGATCCACAGGAGCTGAGCAACAATGGCCCCTTTTGGACAGGGTACGTGCTCTTGGCCCCATCCCCACTTAGCCTGCTACCTCGCTTTGCTTTACCTACCAGACCCATCTCAAGACTCCACAGAGGAATGAGGCTTCCAAAATACCTAGCTCATTAGTTCTAAACCACTTGCCTTGACCTGCTTTCCATACATCCCAAAAGGTTCCCAAGACTTGGAGGTTCTGAAATTGTGACTGATTTCCTGTTTGTGGATTCGACTCCTCCACCTGGTCTAACACCTGGCACAATTTCCTCAGGCTACCTGTATTTCCTGCCCGTTTTGCCCCTGTGTCTCTACACCAGGAAGACCTACTCATATTCCATGCTGCTGGCAGCCACAAAAACCAAGCCAGAGGCTCCCCGTCTGGTTGGCTCTCACCCCATATCTGTCCCTGCTCTGGTTCCCCACTCACAACTTCTTTCAGGGCGCACCTGGGGACTGACCCTCCAACTCTGTCTCCCGTTTCCATCCCTGAAATCATCTCTTGGACTTAACCACAGAATTAAGCTCTTGTTTCAACTCTGGGCCTGTCTTTCTCAAGCTTTGCTTATGACTCTTTGTACTTAAAAAATCTTCAGCTAAACCCAGCTCTTGGAAGTGTATTCGTCAGAGTAGTGCTCACTGCTATAACCAACAAATCCCCAACATTTCAAGGACTTAACATCATAAGAGTTATTTCTCACTCACATAACAGTCAAAGGCGAACTTTCCTGGTCTTAAGGCAAGACCCAGGCTCCTTCCAACTGTGGCTCTGCTATCCTTGAAGGTCTCAGAATCCTCTTTAACCAGCTAATGGGCAGGAAAAGAAGAGAATGGTGAGGAAACCCTGCCTCTTCACTGCTTTTCAGTCTGAAATCAATACATGTCATATCCACTCATTCGCTTGATGAGAGCTAACCATGCATTCTCACCTAAATGTAGAAGATGAGAAGTATAATCTGGGGAAGGCGGGGTGGGGGTGCCATCCCCCAATGACAGTGTCTGCAAGGGAGGGGAGAGCATGAGTTTGGGGAGGGCAGTGGGTCTTCGCACCACAGTGCCCTGTCCAAGTAGAGACCTGCAGAGCTGTTTCCTGGCTGAGCTGGTACTAGTCCCCATTAAGCTGACTCATTTGAAAAGACCCTGATGCTGGGAAAGATTAAGGGCAGGAGGAGAAGGGGACAATAGAGGATGAGATGGTTGGATGGCATCACTGACTCAATGGACATGGGTTTGAGTAAACCTTGGGAGTTAGTGATGGACAGGGAGGTCTGGCATGCTGCGGTTCATGGGGTCACAAAGAGTTGGGCACGACTGAGCGACTGAACTGACTGACTGACTGAAGTATGGAAAGGAAATTGCATGTTTTCCTCCAGGACTATAGAACTCTTCATGGCAACTGACAAAAACCCAAATCAGCCTAAAGAGAAAGGGCATTTGCTGGTTCCCTGAACTGGGAGGGTCAGGGGAATGAGGCAACCTAAGTGCAATTGGACCCAGAGCCTTAACCATGGGTGTTAGGTTTCTCTTTTTCTTTGCATTGCCATTTCTTGACTGAGGACCCTCTATCCTTCTGGAGATTTTCTCAGTGTGGCAGGGAAGGAGGCTGATAGCTGTGCTTGTATTGCACCCTCCCAATTCCGTGCTCTAAAAGGCAAAGGCCACTTCTCCAGCTCCAAACTTTAAAAACCACAGAGAAGGCTCCAATTGACCTGGAAGGGGCTAGAGGCCTACCTGGGAGACAGATGAACTGTGAGTTCCTTTTCCAGCACACTGGAGTGGGAGAGGAGCAGCTTTCTTAGGGAGGGACCTACTGAAGAAGAGACAAAGCAATACATACATGAACCTTTGACCACACCCGCTCTGAGCATACCTCTCCGGCCAGCTCAGATCCCAGGCCTCATGCATGTTCCAGGGAGCAGCCCCCTGAGGCCAGAGCATGCTCAGTCTATACTGTTTTAGTTAAAGCCATAGTTTCCATAAGAGTTAATAGGACCTTCATGAATTTCCATAAATTCACCAGAGTTGGAAAAGGCCTGATAAGTTTCTTGACAAGATTTGAAGGCCTTTTAAGTTTCATCAAGTTCCACCATAGGGAACTCTTTACATAATGAAATATCATTAGAAAATGTATATTTTTCAGGCAGGAATTCACTTCAAATGCTAAAGTATCTCCTTTACTCATCCGACCAACAAATAATTATTAATAATGTCTGTGTCCAGTTAGGAGTAAGATGCTGGGCATGCAGTGATGGATAAATTCAATTCATGACCTCACTAGGCTTAGAGTCTCCAGAAACAAGTCAAACTTAGAGTCTCTTAAGCAAACACAGCTGAAGCAAAATGGGATATCTTGACCAAGTCTTTAAGATCATGCTGTTACACAAACAAACAAACAAAAACACCCTAAATCCTGAGTATAGAATCAAGAGATTCTCAAGAATGGAAAAAATTCCGGGCATGTTGGATAAATAAAGGCAGGAATCAGGAGCAAACAGCAGGCAGAATATCTTGAAGTCATGGCATATGGCCAAGGAATTTGGAGTGTAGGTATCACTGGCATGCTACCTTGCAGGTATGCCCTTAGGACCAGCCATCATCCAACTTCTTCCTTGACTGCTACTGAGTTTTAGAGGGAGATTTTTTTCCCCATGAATACACATTACCAATTTTTTAAAATAAATTTTTATTTTATGTTTATTATTTTGGCTGCACTGGGTCTTCATTGCTGCACACAGGCTTTCTCTAGCTATGGCAAGCGAGGGCTATCCTCCAGCTGCAGTGCCTGGGCTTCTCACTGCGGTGTCTTCTCTTGTTGCAGAGCCTGGGCACTATGTACCCTGGCTCAGTAGTTGTGGCATTCGGGCTTAGTTGCTCTAGAAGCAACTAAGAATCTTCCCAGATCAGGGATCGAACCCATGTCCCCTGCATTGACAGGGGAATTCTTAACCATTGGACCACTAGGGAAGCCC
Source organism: Bos grunniens (assembly GCF_055505025.1). Classification (NCBI taxonomy): domain Eukaryota; kingdom Metazoa; phylum Chordata; class Mammalia; order Artiodactyla; family Bovidae; genus Bos; species Bos grunniens. The sequence goes on from NC_141174.1 coordinate 16,964,865, forward strand.
CCCCCACCCCAAAACATTTTCAGAGACTTATAATACCGTTACATGAAGTAAAGAAAAGCTATACAGTCTAACTCTTGATTCTTTTAATATACTTTTTACTTATGACTAATTTTTGATTTCCAGAAAAGTTGCAAAGACAATACAGAGAGTTTCTGTATAACAGTCACCCAGTTTCTCCAAACAGTACCTTTGTCAGAACTAAAGAACCAACATTGCGATATTACTGTTCACTACTTTGGCCACCTCATGCAAAGAGTTGACTCATTGGAAAAGACTCTGATGCTGGGAGGGATTAGGGGCAGGAGGAGAAGGGGACGACAGAGGATGAGATGGCTGGATGGCTTCACTGACTCGATGGACGTGAGTCTGAGTGAACTCCGGGAGTTGGTGATGGACAGGGAGGCCTGGCGTGCTGCGATTCATGGGGTCGCGAAGAGTCGTACACGACTGAGCGACTGAACTGAACTGAAAGGCCCTACTTCACTTAGGCATTTTTGTTAGGCGTTATTCTGATTTCACTGCTTTCCCGCTGCTATCCTTTTTCTGTTCCAAGATCCAATCCAGGATACCACATTGAATTTTGTGGCTCTTGATTTTTAAGGATCGTTATTCGTCAGGCGTGGGTCAGCTGTCTCTCTCCTTGCTGCCAATGCCTCAGACATTTCATGGTTCGTTAGCACCTGCTATAGAGTGTGAACAAGGGGAGGAAACAATTTTGAAATGCAAATCAGCCAAATGTTGTTATTTATTGGTTTGTGGCAGTTAGCTCAGTTGTTAATAAGGCCAAGGTTACTGGCTCCATCTCTGTAAATGAGTCAGCCAGCTTAGCAATGACAGGGGAAAATTTCTTCTGTGGCCATTATTTGCACCCTAAATCTTGTTCAGCTTCTCTGAAATCTTTTTACCACAATGGGATAGTGGTGGGAGTGTCTACCCTATTACCTTGCTACTCAAAGTGGGTTATGGGCCAGTAGCATCAGCATCCCCTGGAGCTTGTTGGAAATACAGAATCTCAGGCCCCGCCCAGATCTAGGAATCAGAACCTGCACTTTAACAGGATTCGCAGGTGACAAACAAGCAAGGCCATTCTGCAAACATTTCTTGAAAACCTACCCTATAAAGATACTGGAGTCTCAAGCGAAAAAAGGAAGCACATCCCACCATCAGAGAACATACCCACCACCTAGTGGGGATTCCAGACAAGCCGACTGACAATTATCATGTCATATGTAAGCTGAGAGCTGAAGAATAAGAAGACTTAGCCAGTTGAAAGAGGGAGGAAGGTACACGGGGTGAGGGTGGAGGAAAAGCAGGCTGAGGGTGGAGAAACTCAGAGGCAAGGGAGACCATGGTATCTCCTGGGAACTGTACACAGTACATGGCTAGAGCATCACATGCCAACTCTGGGAAGTATGATGGGGATGATCCAGAGATTTCTTTCTCTCTGTATTCACCAGCATCTTCAACGCATATTATTAAGCGCCAACTACATGCCTGGCACCATGCTAGGTGTTGGGGATATGGGTAATAAATATCCCATTCGATACAAGACTCTAGTCCAGGTCAGTTAAATGTTGTAATTACCCAAACAACTGGAGGGAAACGGTGCACAATATACCAGAGGCCTTGCAGCTGCAGCTCAAGGATCCCTGAGATGTAACATAGGGAGGTTAGGCCTATGTTCACATAGGGTCAGTAGAGTGTGACAAATATTGAAGGGCTAAGAAAAGGGGTCCCAACTAAATCCTCCTTTAACTAAAGAGTACATGAGTCCCATTGGGCCAAAAGGTGATGCCAAGGTCAGTGCTTGAATTCATTTTTGTGTTGCTGCATAACAAATCACCACATACTTAGTGTCTCAAAAAGAAACCCACGTATTAGCTGACAGTCCTATAGGTCAGAAGCCCAGCAGGCTCAGTTGCACTCTCTGCATAGGTTCTTCCAAGGCTGAACTCAAGATATCAGCAGGCTGGGTGCTTATCTGGAGGCGCTGGGGAAGAATCCATTTCTAAATTCATCCAGGTATTAGCAAAATTCAAGTGCTGTGGCTATAGAGCTGAGGTCCCTGTTTTCTTGCTGGCTGCCAGCCGGAGTCCACCACGGTCCGCTCCTAGACACCACTCACATTCTTTCTCAAGTGGCCTCTTAAATCTTCAAAGCCATCAGTGTTAGTTGTTAAGTCATGTCTGACTCTGCGACCTGTGGACTATAGTCTGCCAGGCTCCTCTGTCCATGGGATTCTCCAGGCAAGAATACTGTAGTGGATTGCCATTGCCTTCTCCAGGGGATCTTCCAGACCCAGGGATTGAAGCTGGGTCTCCTGCATTGCAGGCAGACTCTTGACCATCTGAGCCACCAGTAAAAGCTCCCTCACTCTCTGAATCTCCAACTTCCTCTTCTGCTGCAAGCTGAGAAAACTCCTTGCTCCAAAGGACCACATGATTAGATCAGTCCCACCTGGATAATCTCCCTCTCCAAACGTCAACTGTGCCATACAACATGCTATAATCAAGGGAGTCATATCTCATCATATGCAGAGGTTCTGGGAGTAGGCTATCTGTGGGTTTGGGGATGGAGACCAGGGACAATTTTAGAAATGCTGTCTGCTACAGGAGCTAGGAATCAAATGGAGTTTTGGAATCCTAATTGGCAGGTCTTGGTTCCACATGAGGTTGATGGTGAGAGTGGGAAGAGGAGTGTGCCATGTTTTTGATGTGCTCCAGGGAGGCGTGTCCTGGCACTGTTCTGACTGCAGACACTCAGAGATTGCACACAGATAAACCTTGTGTTTTATCTGATCTCTTGCAGGATTCTGGTGATCACGGTTACTTCTGGGGCCAAGCTCCTCCTTCCCCTGAATTAGGTCAGCCTGTAAATCTTCTTGCCATCCCCGTGAAGGGTCTCTTCTGTTCTGTTCCATGAGAACCCGGATCTGGAGCTCAGTCCCATTTCAGTCTTGGCCCCAAAAGTCACTTGCTGTGGTTTTGGTGGGAGCAGCAGACCCTACCAAGCATTGAGACATGCACCCAAGAGCACCAAGCATTTCTCTCCCTGGAGTTCCTTCATGATGATTGGCCCTCTCGCCTCTCTACTGGCGTGCTGCGGTCCATGGGGTAGCAAAGAACCGGATACGACTTAGCGACTGAACAGCAACAACAATCTCGCCCCCTCCCTAACTTCCCATCCTGCACCACTTCACCTCTTCCTGCCTGTCAGAAGCCAACCCCATTTCTCCCTTTATCATTTGTAGACCAATTCCATTTTCCCCAGCTCCAAATTTTCTTCTGCACAGCTGATGACTTGACTAAAGCTTTGGAGTCACCACTTGTAAGGATCTACCAGATTCAGTCCTTAAGTCAAGACCACACTCCTCCCAAGTCTTCGTCTTTCCAGGGGACTGAGGGCCACAGTGGTTTCACATCCTTGTGGATAGAAGTGCCCAGTACAGGGGGAGCACAGGGTTGCAGCACCTCCCCTCGTGGGTCACAGGGAAGGGAAGAAACAGTGACTGCCGCTGCTGCTGCTGCTAAGTTGCTTCAGTCGTGTCCGACTCTGTACGACCCCATAGACAGCAGCCCACCAGGCTCCCCCGTCCGTGGGATTCTCCAGGCAAGAACACTGGAGTGGGTTACCATTTCCTTCTCCAATGCACGAAAGTGAAAAGTGAAAGTGAAGTCGCTCAGTCGTGTCCGACTCTTAGCGACCCCAGGGACTGCAGCCCACCAGGCTCCTCCATCCACGGGATTCTCCAGGCAAGAGTACTGGAGTGGGGTGCCATTGCCTTCTCCAGAAACAGTGACTAGGAGGGTGGAAACCAGGTCCCAACTAAGGAGAATAGTTTGTATTAAAGTGGGAGCAGAGAGAGAGCGTTCAAAGCCTGTTTTAGAAAGTGAAGAAGCACAGAACTGGACCTTGAAGGAAGATTAGGATTCAAGTAAGCAGAGAAGATAAAACAGTTTTCCAAGCAGGGACCTATTGGCAGGAAAGGCAAGGAAGAAAGAGGACGGTAGGGCCTTCTTGTGAATTACCAGACCTTTTTGACTTGAGTGGAGTGCTGTCACAGAACATGCTGGGTGTCAAGGCCAGTTGATAAAAGGCATAGAACATGAGGCTATTACCAGACTTCCCTCCCACCGGCAGTATTTGGAGCCAATGAGGTTTTTAGCCTAGCATGTCAATTTATGTTACCAAAGTCACTTTTTATTGACTTAGCCAGCCTGTTTGCAAGTGTATACTTTCAGATTACACAAAACCCACTTTTAAACACACACAAACACTTCTGATTCACAAAACAACAACTGTTTGTTAACAACCTGCATTGATTTTTTTTTTTCTCCCCCTTTGGCTTGGTGATTTCTTAGTTCACTGGGAATCAGCAGCAGAGCCACCACTGACAGTCAAAGTATTAGGTGAGACGAATTGGTGTTCAGCATCCAGTTCCACTTTTTACAAAAGGCTTCCCTGGTGGCTCAGATGGTAAAGAATTTGCCTGCAAAGATCCAGGTTCAATTCCTGGGACAAGAAGATCCCATGGAGAAGGGAATGGCAGAAAGGCAACCCACTACAGTATTCTTGCCTGGAGAATTCCACAGACAGAGGAACCTGGAGGGCTACAGTCCATAGGGTAGCAGAGTCACGACTGAGCAACTAACACTTTCACTTTCACTTCCACTTTTTATTGGATCTTCTTAAAAGATGCTGCTGCTGCTAAGTCACTTCAGTTGTGTCTGATTCTGTGCGACCCCATAGACATCAGCCTACCAGGCTTCCCCGTCCCTGGGATTCTCCAGGCAAGAACACTGGAGTGGGTTGCCATTTCCTTCTCCAATGCATGAAAGTGAAAAGTGAAAGTGAAGTCACTCAGTCATGTCCAACTCTTCTCAACCCCATGGACTGCAGCCTACCAGGCTCCTCCATCCATGGGATTTTCCAGGCAAGAGTGCTGGAGTGGGGTGCCATTGCCTTCTCCAGTCTTAAAAGCTAGAGAACCATAAACTTTGTTTCTCAGAATCCCTTGTGGCTAGCGTTCTGAACGATGCAAATTAGGCTCCATCAATTAAATGCACTCATGAGACATTTAAATGGCAGAAGGGAGTCAGGGGGCACCTTTCTGATGCTTTGGCTATATCTGCTGAAGAGCAATGTCAAAACCATGTGGACAGCTACAGCAGCAGTCCAGTGTTCAGTTTCAAGATCTGTGAGTGTCAAGTGGAAGTTGTGGCAGAGGTGGGACTTGATCCCTGGATTACAGCCATGGTAGTGAATTCTTAAATCGAGCAGTTTCATTAGTAGCCTCTTATTTATGGAGGAGTCATAGTTCCCCAGGCAGGTTAGTTCTGCAGTGCTCTGGTTTCCATTCTAAGAGGGAGCTCAGTCCTCCAACTCTTCTGATAATTATAATTTATTAATTTTATTTCTGGCTTAAAATACCTTAAGTGGCTTCTGTTTCTCACTCTGAACCTTAAATTCTGCAGCAAGAGTATATAAAAGCATAGTTTGCCACTAAATAGACTCAGAAAATATTCTTAGGGTTGGCATCCACACTGTGGTGAATTGAGGGGTCTGGGACTACATGTGTCCAGCATCTGGGCTCCTCTAGGATAAGGTTCCCAAAGCATCTACCTCTAATGATACACATGCGTCCCTCTGTGGGAGAATTTTAGATAGCACACGGGTGAACATTTACACGGTTTTAGTGGATGCATATTTATTTTTAAATGTTCTAGAAGAAAATTGATGGGTAGCATATCAGACCTGATTTCATGTGTCAGTGACTTCATGAATATTATTGTTTATGGGAAGGCTAGAATGGATTGTGGGCACTCCAGAAAAGCATGTTAATTAATTTAATGAAAATATGAAAGAAATAACAGATGGCACACAGAATTGGCAACAACCATGGAGATGGTATTCAAGTGACTGAGGTTTGGAAAACCCTTTCCTAGTAACTAATTTTTTTCTTTTGTTGGCTGTGAGGCATGTGGGATCTTAGCTCTCCAACCAGGGATTGAACTTGAACCCTCTGCATTGAAAGGCGAAGTCTTAACCACTGGGCCACCAGGGAAGTCCCCTAGTAACTCATTCTTGAGTCCTATCACTGTATGAATGAGGGGAAGCAATTTGAGACCATAAATCCTGTGCTTCAGCCTTACCAGACCCCATCCCCAAAACTGCCATTCTTTTTAACTCCAGACATGACACAAAGTCTATAATTCTTTGGAACGTCACGGAGAGAACATAAAGAACCCTGGAGTTATCATGTGCCAAGGCTGGACCAGCCCATCAGCAGGACCAAAGGGTGGGGCTCGGAGGAGAGACTGTAGAATGAGCTCAGCTCCAGGAACAGTATGTATTCAGCACAGAGACATAAGTTCAGAAATACCAGACTTGGGTGTGTTTGTTATGGAAACTTACTATAGCGAGAAGGAGAGGAAGAACCCAGGACTGTTCTCAAAGGGAAAGCTGGCAAAGTCACCTCCTAGGAGTCCCTGTCAGAAGCCACCAACCCCAGACACAGTGACAAAATAAGGGGACAGCCAGGAGCCACCCTACCTCTCTGCTCTCGTTTTTATCCCTCAGACCTCAGAAAAGATAATGCAGATATATGACGCTAAATGTAATGAGTACAAATTGCAACTACTCCAAAGCTATACCTGATAAAGCTTAACTGCAGCAGCAGGGAGATAAGACAAGAAACTGGACTAGAGGACATTTAGAAGAAAGGGTCTAATAGGTCGGTGATTTCTAAACGCTGGTCTATAGACCAGTGTCCTGCTGACTACAGAGTAATCACCTGTAAGGAGGGTGGGTGGGTGTTTTTAAGTTTTTTCCAGCTTGACTGAGATGTAACTGACATATAACATTGTGTACGTTGAAGGTGTGCAGTGTGCTCATTTATATGCTTATATATTGCAAAACGATTGCCACCGTAGGATGGGTGTGTGCTTTAAAATTGTAGATTCCCAGTCACCACCCAGAGAGCATTCTGGTTCAGGTCAGAGATAGACTCTCAGGATTGGTGCCTGTAACAAGCTGCCCTGACAGTTCTGATGTTCAGTCAACTTTTCAAACTACTTTTTGAGCCCTTGTGAAGCATGTCTCGTTGCTTCTTTCCATTCCCCGTGGGCCCAGCCTAGTTCCTTTCTCCCACGTTGGTTGACCCTGACAGCTCACTAACCCATCTTCTGCCTCCCTCTTATCTTTAAATGCTTTGGAGCCAGAACCAATGCCTCTATTGAGCAGGAAAATCATACAGTAAAGAGAAATATGATTTGGTGTCCAAAAAGAGGTTTCCTTCTTGGGAAAAGTCATCATGTAACCTCTCAAAATTGTTCTTCTCCTCATCTTTAGCAATAGTGGTTAAGAAAAGTGCCCACGTTACTGAGTTGTTGTAAGGATCAGACAAAACTATGGATCCAAACACTTAGCGACATGTGCTCTAAGTTAACCACGTTGTTTCTGTGCTCAGGAGCACGCACTAGCTCGTGGAGCCTACGTGTCTCATTTAGTCTGGCTGACTGGCATCTCTTCCTTTGGGAACTGTCTCTCTTTCCCTCTTCTGCAGTGTTCTGCAGGTCAGTCCCAAAGCCTCTGCAGTGAGCACATGACCCAAGCTAAGCCAATGAGACTCTGTCCTCGGAATCTGACCACTGAGTGGGGATTCAGGGATGAGATATTTGAAGTTGAGTCATGGATTCATCCTCTGGAGATCCCCTCTGGCTTGGTCAGTTCTCCCTTCAATTCTATAAACTCCCCAATGTCCTTGCAACAGATTGTCCTCTTTTTCATTTCAGCAAACCTAGAATTGATTCCTGTCTTCTGAAATTAAGGAGCCCTAAATGGTACAGCTCCCTGATTTTTACCTGTGTTAAAAATTCTCCACATTGTATTTGCATCTCACTTACTGGCTCTTCCCTAACTAAGCTTAAGCCCTTGTGTAACAATCCCCTGGGAGATAGCTATCAGACTGTTTGCATTTTATGGGCAAGAAGGAGGTCTAACTCATTTCTGTCCTATGCCAGATGGCTTGACGTAGTACTTGAGAACTAGCTCGGACATTTTAAAGTAAGAAAAGGCATTCTGTGGCTCAGAGTAGAAATGTTTTCCAGAGACCAAGATTACAGAGAATCTGGGTATCAATCAAGTTCTTGGGAAATTTTTTAAAGTATGTTCTAGAGGATATATTCTAATTTTTTGGCTAGAAATTAGATTTGGAAACTTAAGATAGAGGGCCTGATGCTCAATGAGGCCAGATGCTCCTGGATTTAATATATCATAATCCTCTGAATTGTGCATTTGGGTGTTCAGAAAGATTATTTGTACCCTCAGGACATCTCAATGACCCAGGAAATCTTATTCATAAAGGCTGAGTTTTAGGAACTTAAGTCTAAAAGACCATAAAATTTTTTTGAGAAAAGAAAGGAAAACAAATTCTTAACTGATCACAAATAAAACTAAAAAGTGCTGATTTTGGATTGATCTGATGGCAACACTCTTAGTAAATTCTCTTGCACTTCCGTATCTGTTCTGCTCCCTCTGCTAACATTATTAGCTCCAGTTACCAACTAGCCATTGCTATCTGCAGCCACATTCACCAGAGGTCTTATATTTCCCAATAGTGAAGAGATGTAATAATTAATTTATCCTGCAAGAATGATGCAATGAACAAGGTAAGCTTTGAGTCCAATTAACTGGGGTTTATATCCAACTCTGGCACTTGTTAGCAATTTAACTTCAAGCAAGTGATTTCCGCTCTCCTAAGTTTCAGTTTCTTTATCTGTGGAATGGGGACAATAACACTGTCCTTCATCTCCAAGATTCTGATTCTGTTGGTCTGTGGTGGCTGTGGATCATGGGAATTTTGTTGTGAGAATCAAATGTATGAAAACCTAACCTAGTGCCTGGTTCTGAGTCTGTCCACAATAGACACTGCTTTCTCTTCTCCTACAGTGCCCTCTTCCCTAGTAGTTCAGTTCAGCTCAGTCACTCAGTCGTGTCCGACTCTTTGCAACCCCATGGATTGCAGCACATCAGGCCTCCCTGTCCATCACCAACTCCCAGCGTTTACTCAAAATCATGTCCATTGAGTCGGTGATGCCATCCAACCATCTCATCCTCTGTTGTGCCCTTTTCCTCCTGCCTTCAATCTTTCCCAGCATCAGGGAAATTTTCAGATCAGTCAGCTCTTTGCATCAGATGGCCAAAGTATTGGAGTTTCAGCTTCAGCATCAGTCCTTCCAATGAATATTCAGGACTGATTTCCTTTAGGATGGACTGGTTGGATCTCCTTGCAGTCCAAGGGACTCTAAAAGAGTCTTCTCCAATACCACAGTTCAAAAGCATCTTCCCTAGTAACATCTGTTCATTTCCACTCCAGACCTCCTATCTCATTATACACAGACATATGTGTGCGTGTTCAGTCACTCAGTCGTGTCTGACTCTTTGTGACCCCATGGACTGTAGACTGCCTGGCTCCTCTGCCCATAGGACTTTCCAGGCAAGAATACTGGAATAGGTTGCCATTTCCTCCTCCAAGGGAAATCTTCCCAACCCAGGAATCTGAAACCTCTGTCTCCAGCATCCCCTGCATTGGCATGCAGATTCTTTACCACTGAGACACCTGGGAAGCCCCCTATATACAGGAATATGTACATAAAACACGTGATTTTAATATATAAGCATATTCTACATATATTCATTTGTTCAACCAATAGTTATTGAGAATCCATTTGTGCCAGGCACTGTGATTAAACCAGTTAGACACGTTCACTGTTCTCATGGGACTTACTTTCTAGTGGGGGAGTGATGTGATAGGGAGGTGCAGGTGTTGGGGAGGAGTGCCACATGGGCTGGACAGGTGAGGGAAGACTTCTCTGAAGAGGGGGCCTGTGAGGTCCAGAGGACGAGGAGCAAACCTGGAACCAGAACAGGGAAGAGCACCCCAAGCAGAGGTCAGAGATGTTGGAGTGGGAAAGGAATGGAATCCGATTTTCTGTTTAAAAAGTATCGCTCTGGCTGCTGTGTTTCAGTGTATGACGAGAAGCCAGGATGGAAGCAAGTCCATGTGATTACAACACATCACCGCACACATGTGACTCCCCAGACTCAGAAAGAAGCGCAGAGGAGGTCTGGCCCAGAGACGCAGGAATGCCTGGGAGGGTCTCCAGCCTCGGGAACTGATCCTCATCTCCACCTGCGCTGTGCAATCCCCCAGGGGCGCTGCTAACAAAGTTCCGAGGCTCCACACCCACTGCCTCGGGCCAAAAGAAAGAGAGTCTCTTAGATGGGGCCAGGCTAATGGGAGTGTTTTGGATTTTTTCCAAAACTCCCTGGAATATATTCAGAATTGAGAACCATTGTGTCTGGGTGAGCTCTCCAGAGCCCAAGCTCTCTCTGATGCCTGAGACACGGTTCCAAGTGTTGGACATCCCATTACTACAATGTTCTTTCTCAGAGTGGACTAAAATCAGCCTCTGGGTAGCTTTCTTGCACAACCACCCTTGTGGGGAATCCCCACCTTCACCCCCATCTCCACACCCACCATCACACAAGGCAAATTTTGGCAAAGGGGAGTGAAGGAAATACGGGAAACTTGGACAGGAAAAGGAGGAGCTGTCAGGCTTCTGGGCACCTTTCCCACCCCCTGCAGGGTCCCAACTAGCAGGCTCTTGCACCCAAGGGTACTGTGTGGGCTGTTCAGGGGCCAGGCTAGTGGCAGCAATGGCCAACACAGCCCCAGGTGGTGAGCTGACGACTGTCCCCTCCCACCCACTCCACGCATGCTACCAGAGAATTTGAGAGCTGGAAGGGGCTTTAGCATAAGTAGCTTAATTCTAAGTTTACCATGGGTGGGCGGAGGAGGGAGTCAGACACTAAATATAGTCAGTCTTGTATTTCTGGGGCATTCCTAGAAGGTTGAGAAGGGGGAAGGGAACTTGATCACCTACCTTCTGGCAGGCTTTGCGCTCTGTAATTTTCAGTCCTCACAAAAGCTCCACGGAGCAGATGCTTTTCTTCTCATTGAGAGATTGGGTGACTGAGGTTCAAAGAGGTAAAGTAACTTACCTGGCCAAGGTCACCTGGCAGATCAGTGTCCAGCGCTCAGTGTAAAACCAAGTTGGCCTCTGACTTTGGCTCAGCCTTTGTCCACCACTGTACCATGCTCCCTCTTGGGGTCCTTCTCTAAAATCTTCCTTCACCAGAGGGATAAACAGCATCATCTTTTCCCCCAGGCCACCCCATTCGAGGCCAGGAGCCAGCTTCCCAACTCCTGCTACCCAACGCCCATTGCTCTGTGGCCCCGGCCCCCTGGGTGCCCTCTACCAGTGCCCAGCCGATTCTGGCCCCTCTCTCTTCATCCTCAACCGTGTTTCCTACAAACCCAGGCCAGAGCACAAAGAAACTCTAAAATGTTAGGGGAAAAAAAGCCAAATGTGGAGGCTGAAAGGTTGTTCATTTGGCTTGCAAGTTTTAATGGAGGACATTGGGAGGGAACCGTTTTCACTCCTGTTTCGACACGAAGCCAATGCTTTACCTGCATTGCAGTAATTTTGCATACTGATTCCTCAGCCATGAGAAATTTCCCAACCACTCCAGGCCTCCTGTGATCCCTGTTTTAAAGGTTGTGCCCACAGTATTAGCACCTGCCTGGGAAATGGACTTTTCCTCTAACGTTCTCTTGTTGCATGTGGACATGTGACCAACCACTGCCACAACCCCATGTTAGACTGAGGGGTTTTGTTCTACACTCCATCTGGGTTTCCCAGCATCTGAGTTACCAATGAGTTCTTGTTGACTAAGTGATTGGCTGACCTATATGCTGGGACCACTCAACTGAAACCTGAGAGGTCGAAACCACACCTCCACCTAGATCTCAGAAGAGCAGGGACTAGAGAAAGAAGCCATTCTTTATGATGTTTTGCTTTCAAAGCAGAAACTCAGTCCCTGGAGGAAGCCATTCCTATAACCATAATCCTTTCCCACCTGAAGGAAGGCAGGAACTTCCTCCAACTCCTGGAAGACCCTACCCCACGTCCCCCTGGAACTCAGGAGTTAACATAATTACCTCAGGGGCTCTGCCAGGCCCTTTGTGAATCATATTTTAGTTAATTCCCACGGCCAACCTAAGCAGCTTCATTTCCATTTTACAGCTAAGACGACTCAGGACCAGAAAGTGTAAGTAACTTGCTCTGCCAGTGAAAAGCAGAAATGGGATCAGCAACCCAGGGTTCTGGGCCACAGAGCACCAGGGCCCCAGATACTCCTGTGTGCACTTCATCTCGACCAGATTCAAGGCTCCTGGAGGTGGGGACCAGGTTGGGCTGCCCCACAAGCCTCAGCATAGGGCAGGGGCCTAGTGAGTGTTTGCTCAGTAAATTGTCAGAGGAAGTTCACCCTGATTACCCATTGTGTGAGAGAAAGTATTGGGGGAAGGAAGAAGTGTTTGTGTAGTGATAAGGCCTCTGTGCTTGATGGCGGCCCCGTGTCCCGGGCCGGTGACAAGAAGCGGGAGTGTGGGCAGCACAGTGGGGCTGGTAAGAGGCCCCTCCCTGACAGCAGCTGAGTGGAGGGCCGGGGCGAGGCTGCGGACCTGGGATTCGGTGGAGGATGAGAACCGCATCCCGGAGCCTGGCTGGCTTTGCTTCCCTGGCATTCAGGTCTCGACCACCTGAAGGGATAACAGGGACAGGGAAGGAAGAGGGAGGCAGGTTCTCAGTGGACACCAGGGCTACCTGCGGGTTGAGGAAGAAACCAGCCCGAGTGGCTGTGTGTGAGGTGAAGGATTTGGGTTTTGGGGAGACCCTAGGGGCAGAGGTAGGATTGGAAGGTGCTCCCCAGGAAAATGGAGGGAAACTATGGTTTGATTCAACACCTCTGAGAAGAGGACATTTTCTTGGAGGGCCCCAGACCGAGGAGGCAAAGCCTGGAAAAGCATAGTTGGGAGGGATCAGAAAAAAAGGTGGAGCTTGCTGTGGGGAAGCTGCGGAGGGAAGGTTTGACAAGCTGGTTCAGAGAGACGGCTGGGCCTGATGAGAGCATCGGGGCGGGGGGGGGGGTGGTGCCTGTGGGGGGATTGTAGAAGCAGAGTACATAGGCAAGCAGAGGGAGTGGGGACCCAAGCTGATACTGCATATCCCAGCCTCACCATTCCCTGACTGCAGCACTCTGGGCAAGTTACTTAACCAGCCTGGGCCTCAGTTTCCTTAACTGCAAAATGGGATGAAATAATACCATCTGCTTTATATCGTTGTAGAGAGGGTAACATGAGATAACACATGTACTGAGCTTAGCAGAGTGCCCCAAAAAGAAAAAGATTCAATAATATTAGCAGTTAATTGGTGATGATAGGGGATGTTCCTGGGAGGGAGGGATCTAGGAATACACTGAAAAAAAAAACAAAATCCGTGACAGCCTGTTCTGTTTCATGACAACTTACATTTACTGAGTGCACACTATATGCCAGACACTATTCTCAATGTTGTCAATGTTTTATTTCATTTAATCCTCACCATAAGCTTAAAAGGTAGACACTGTAATTTTTCCCATTTACATTAGAAAGCAGACACACAGAGAGATTAAGTAATCAGTCTGAAGTTCACGGGTAACAGAACTTGAGTATTCTGACTCAAGGACCACACACTTACATCCTGCCTCTCATCAGCTTAAATACATGTAAGGCATCTAGAGATACAGCAGAGAAGTGGTCGTGGAGCATACACAGCATGGTTTCTCAAACCTCTGCTTCACCAGAATCTCCCAGGGAGACGATCTGCAATGTACACACTGAGGAGCAGGGCCCAGAAAGCCTGACCCTGGAGGCAAGGAGGCCAGAGATTTGTATTTTTAATCAGCTCTGTTGGTGATTCTGATGCTGGTGGTCTAGAGCTGGGAGGGGAACACCTAGTGCAGGAATTACTAGATGGCCCAGCGGAGGGAACATCTGGGAGATGAAAACAGGCACGTTCTCCTGGATAAGGTGGCATTTGACCTGGGCTTTTTTTTTTTTCAACTGAGGTATACTTACATATAACATTATGTTAGTTTCAAGATCTCCTGGAGAAGGACATGGTAACTCAGTCCAGTATTCTTGCCTGGGAAATCCCAAGACAGAGGAGCCTGGCAGGCTACAGTCCATGGGGTCACAAAAGAGTCAGACATGACTAAACAACAACAATAGTTGATTTATATCATGCTAGTTTCAGGTATACAGCAAAGTGCCTCAGTTTTATATGTATATAATATGTATATATATAAATACATATATTATTTCTCACCCTTTTTTCCCCTTACAAGTTATCATAAGATTTTTAAATTTTTTATTTATTTAATTAACTTGTGGCCACACCCTGGAGCAGCAGACCTGGGTCACACAGTGTGTGGCATAAGCCCTCTTGGGGGAGGTCACCATTAACCCCACCATAGAGCTGCCGAGCAGACGACCCACAAACTGCAGAACAAATATACCAAACAAATTCTCACACTGTTAAGAAAGTTCTAGGACCCACAGCAGATTTCCCAACCTGGGGATCTGGCAAAGGGATTGAGAACCACCAGGGAATTTGACTTTGGAGGCCAGTGGGATTTGATCACTGAACTTACACAGGACTGGGGAAACAGACTCTTGCAGGGCACAAACAAAACCTTGTGCACACCAGGACCCAGGAGAAAGGAGCACTGACTCCACAAGAGACTGATCCAGACTTGCCTGTAAGTGTCTAGGAGTCCACGGAGGCATGGGTCAACAGTGGCCTGCTGCAGGGTCAAGGGCACTGAATGCAACAGTGTGTGCACAAGACCTTTTGAAGGAGGTCACCATTATCTTCATTACCCCTACCATAGTTTGGTCTCAGAACAGGGAGAGAACACAGCCCCGCTCATCAACAGAAAACTGGACTAAAGATTTACTGAGCATGGCCCCGCCCATCAGAACAAGACCCAGTTTCCCTCACAGTCAGTCTCTCCCATCAGGAAGCTTCCATAAGCCTCTTATCCTTATCCATCAGAGGGCAGACAGGCTGAAAACCACAATCACAGAAAACTAATCAAACTGATCACATGGACCACAGCCTTGTCTAACTCAATGAAACTATGAGCCATGCTGTGTAGGGCCACCCAAGATAGATGGGTCATGGTGGAGAGTTCTGACAAAACATGCTCCACTGGAAAAGGGAATGGCAAACCACTTCAGTATTCTTGCCTTGAGAACCCCATGAACGGTATGAAAAGGCAAAAAGATAGGACACTGAAAGATGAATTCCCCAGGTCACAAGGTCCCCAGTATGCTACTGGAGAACAGTGGAGAAATAACTCCAGAAAGAATGAAGAGACAAAGCCAAAGCAAAAACAATGCCCAGTTGTGGATGTGACTGGTGATGGAAGTAAAGTCCGATGCTGTAAAGAGCAGTATTGCATGGGAACCTGGAATGTTGAGTCCATGAATCAAGGTAAATTGGAAGTGGTCAAACAGGAGATGGCAAACATAAACATCAACATTTTAGGAATCAGTGAACTAAAATGGACTGGAATGGGTGGATTTAATTCAGATGACCATTATGTCTACTACTGTGGACAAGAATCCCTTAGAAGAAGTGGAGTAGACCTCATAGTCAACAAAAGAGTCTGAAATGCAATACTTGGATGCAATCTCAAAAATGACAGAATGATCTCTCTTCATTTCCAAGGCAAACCATTCAATATCAAAGTAATCTAAGTCTATGCCCCAACCAGTAATGCTGAAGAAGTTGAACAGTTCTATGAAGACCTACAAGACCAAGAACTATCACCCAAAAAAGATGTCCTTTTCATAATAGAGGACTGGAATGCAAAAGTAGGAAGTCAAGAAACTTCTGGAGTAACAGTCAAGTTTGGCCTTGGGGTACAAAATGAAGCAGGGCAAAGGCTAACAGAGTTCTGCCAGGAGAATGGACTGGTTATAGCAAACACCATCTTCCAACAACACAAGAGATGACCCTACACATGGACATCACCAGATGGTCAATACCAAAATCAGATTGATTATATTCTTTGCAGCCAAAGATGGAGAAGCTCTATACAAAAATAAGACCAGGAGCTGACTGTGGCTCAGATCACGAACTCCTTATTGCCAAATTCAGACTTAAATTGAAGAAAGTAAGGAAAACCATTAGACCATTCAGGTATGACCTAAATCAAATCACTTACAATTATACAGTGGAAGGGACAAATAGATTCAAGATCTGATAGAGTGCCTGAGGAACTATGGACGGAGGTTTGTGACATTGTGCAGGAGGCAGTTATCAAGACCATCCCCAAGAAAAAGAAATGCAAAAAGGCAAAATGGTTGTCTGAGGTGGCCTTACAAATAGCCAAGAAAAGAAGAGAAGCTAAAAGCAAAGGAGAAAAGGAAAGATACACCCATCTAAATGCAGAATTCCAAAGACTAGCAAGGAGAGATGAGAAAGCTTTCCTCAGTGATCAGTGCAAAGAAATAGAGGAAAACAAAAGAATAGGAAAGACTATTTCTCTTCAAGAAAATTACTGTTCCAAGGGAACTTTTCATGCAAAGATGGACACAATAAAGGACAGAAATGGTATGGACCTAACAGAAGCAGAAGATATTAAGAAGAGGTGGCAAGAATACACAGAAGAACTATACAAAAACGATCTTCATGACCCAGATAACCACGATGCTGTGATCACTCACCTATAGCCAGATATCCTGGAATGTGAAGTCAAGTGGGCCTTAGGAAGAATCACTACAAACAAACCTAGTGAAGGTGAATGAATTCCAGTTGAGCTATTTCAAATCCTAAAAGATGATGCTGTGAAAGTGCTGCATTCAATATGCCAGCAAATATGGAAAACTCAGCAGTGGCCACAGGACTGGAAAAGGTCGGTTTTCGTTCTAATCGCAAAGAAAGGCAATGCCAAAGAATGCTCAAACTACTGCACAATTGCATTCATCTCACATGCTAGCAAAGTAATGCTCAAAATTCTCCAAGCCAGGCTTCAACAGTACCTGAACTGAGAACTTCCAAATGTTCAAGCTGGATTTAGAAAAGCCAGAGGAACCAGAGATCAAATTGCCAACATACTGGATAATTGAAAAGCAAGAGAATTCCAGAAAAACTTCTACTTCTGCTTTGTTGACTATGCCAAGGCCTTTGACTGGGTGGATCACAACAAACTGTGGATATTAAGTATCGACTATGGTTTTTCACATCCTTCTACCCTTCTCTACTTGGAGGCTATACTGGATTGAATTGTGTCCCCAAAAAGATATGTGGAAGTCTTCCTAATCCCTGGTACCTGTGAAAGAGACTTTAATTGGAAAAAGGGTCTCTGCTGATGTAACTGAGTTGAGGATTTTGAGATGAGATCATCCTGGATTATCTGGGTGGACCCTAAATCCAAACACAAGTGTCCTTATAAGACACAGAGGAGAGACACAGAAGAAAAGTCCATCTAAAGACAGAGGCAGAGATTGGAGCTTTGCTGCCATAAGCCAAGGAACGCCTGGAGCCATCAAGAACTGGAAGAGGCAAGGGAAAAGACTTCAGAAGGAGCTTGTCCCTGCCGACACCCTGATTTCAGACTCTTGGCCTCCAAAATTGTGACAGAATACACTTTTGCTGTTTTAAGCCACCAAGTTTGTGGTAATGTGTTATTGGCAGAGCTTGGAAACTAGTAATACAGAGGCTTTCATCCTCGGCCCATCCTTTGCCGGTCTTTGCGATCAGAGGTCTTTGTGATTAGAAGCTGAACTGTGGAGGTCCTGGCCCGGAGATGGCTCAGCTGTGCTTGCTGAACCCCCAGCCAGGACACCAGGCCCAGGAGGGTGGAGGAACCCGGCTGTGAGCAATGCGGTGGCATCATCACCTTTGCGAGTCTGCGATTTCTCCACTATGTTTTGAATGCATGCTTATACAAAGTCAAATAAAGGCTCTGTTCTCAGTCTCTGGCTTCACATTTTACACAGGAGGAAGTCAACACCTAGATGGCGTAATTTCTAGCCCAAGGCCGCCCAGTGAGTGGGTGGCAGGGCAGAGCCAGGACCCCTGTCTAAAGGACACATCTCCTGAGGGAAGTCCAGTCCAAGGCTCTCACTGTGGGTTTGCCACAAAGCCCTGGTTATTGCAAGGCTGGATGTTGTTACTTTAACTTCACTCCGAAAGAGTCACTTCTAATGATTTTGCTTGCCCCTGACCCTCATGTGGGTAGTGGCGTTGACCTCTGGCTTAGAGACTCTGATGGTTCCCTTCCCCACAGCTGGGTCTTCTGCTTTAGGGATGCAAGTTTAGCTATCTTCGGAAGCCACTATCTGAAATGCAGAAGTTGGCCATCTGTAGAACTGACAGCACTGGCTGTGGTCTGTGAAACACCAAATCTTGGAGAAGTACCTCTTTAGCGAGGTTATTAATACTTCCTTTGCCCACGTGCCACAACGACTTTCTGCAAGAAAGAGAGAAAAAAAAAAGCCTCCCTCATGTGCCTGCAAGAGAACTTCCTCTTCATCTAAAGTCCTGGCTTCCCATTCCCCCTTTGCTGACACTTGAGCTGGCAGAACGTGGCTGGCCCAGGAATGAACCTTGTCCCCCAGTTTGGGACAAGGTTCCAGAGACTCCCCTTACCAGAGGTCCAATTTCGTGTTGTGTCCCAGGAGAAAGGGCAGCAGTGCTCAGGCAGGAGAAGCAGGGATGGAAATCGGACTGAGAAATATTTATGGAGAGTGTGGTCCTTGGAAGGTGTGGAAAGGTCAGGGATGGAAATAGGAATGGCCAAGGGTTAGGTGCAGCATTAATTTGCAACTCTGGGTGCCATGTCGGGAAGTTTTAAAACATCTAAATGCCAGCCTGCACCCGTACCATTTGCATCAGAATGTCTGGGGGAAGGGGTGTCGTGGGAGGAGACAGGCATCAGTGTTTATTAAAGATCTCCAGATGGGTCCAGTGTGTAGCAAAGTTAGGGAACTCCCCTGGACAAGAGCCAGATATTCTGCAGACCTGGGACTGCATTGGATCCCAGGTGGGTCCTAGGCATTGGCAGTCTTTAAAAATCTGCCAGGTGAATTCAGTGTACAGAGCTGAATCAAGTAAATAATAAAGAGAAAGTCAAGTGGGCATTATCAAAGTGTCTGCAGCTGCTGGTCTTTTCCCATCTGTATGGTCTGTATCACTCACAAGATAGAGCTTTTGGGGAGGAGAATAACTTCTGGTAGATTCCAGACACAGCTGATGATGGCGGGCACCAGATGCTGACCGCTTAGTGGCCTATCAAGAACAGTGCATTGGAGAGAAAACAAAACCTTCTCAGAACCAGGAGTGAAGGCCCAAACCAGTGTAGTCCTCTGCTCTCAGTCACCAAGCTTTTTAAGTCTCAGAGGGCTTTTTGAAGTGATCCTGAGAGCTCTTAGGACCTGCATGTGTGCAGGCTACAGGCACAGCTGTTTCCAGGGACATGAGGGTAGATGCCGTTTGGCTATGAATCTTCCTTTGGGGTGCCTCAACTCTGGAGCTGCTTCACAAAGCACTGAGCAATTTCCTCATTTCTGTCTTTCCTTCTCAATACATTTTTTTTTTTCTTCTCAGAAGCATGATTGGCTACAGACATCAGGTAAACATGGGGCCCCTACAGTTCCATCTTAGCTCCCTGACCCTACATCCTTCTCCCCTAGAGTCTCATCTTTGCAACACTTTTTTTTTTTTTTTGCACCTTGGTACCTCCACTCCAGCTGGCCAGGTGGATTTCTTTTCATCTCATTCTTGCCTTGGGATTCTGCCTTCCTGGCCTCCAGGACTTCACCTCTCTGCCCTGGGCTCTGGGGCTGGTGTTCTCCATAAGCAAACAGAGCCAATGGGACAGAGGTGACACCTCCCTTCCACTCCTGCCCTTGTCAGCTTTGGTTTGTTCTCAAGGCATGCGGATAGTGGTGATGGTTCATGCGATGGTTCTTATATTGTCTGAAACTTCTTTGGGAACATATATTATTATCTTGTGCTTGCCTCATTTTTAAATGAGACTTCTTCCTGAGACTTTCCTCGTGGTCCAGGAGTTTAGACTCTGCTTCCACTGCAGGGGACACGGTTTGATCCCAGGTCTGGGAACTAAGATTCCACATGCCATGCAGCACAGCCCAAAATAAATACATAAAAATTCTCCCTAATAATTTTTTCTTAAATCCAGACTTCTTAGTGTTCTCAACTCACATATAGCACTAGAAAAACTTTGATCCTGGGACTAAGGATTTATAGGATGTAACATAAAGGCTGGGCCCTGATAGGCTTACCTTGACAATGTTCTAGGGACAACACTAATGAAGGGCATTAATTGTGATGGAGGGCTAGGGAGGTCATGCTTCCTACTAGGGAAATAAAAATTCAGAACATGAGAATCTGGAGAGAAGATAAATCTTGCTTCTTAAGCAAAATGAATTAAGGGGAGATGTTAACTGATTCTACAAGTTTCACATCAACTATCAGTATCTTTAAGAATGTCTTGAAAGACTTACATTTACTTAAACCCACAAAAGTTGTATTTTGAATATAAGTGAGAGTAGAAAAAGAGAACCCAGAAGAATCGAAAACTTCTCAGTAGAGTGGGGACTAAATAACATATATCATGTTTTATCAAATGTAATGACAGTTATGTCTGAAAACTGGGCTGCTCTCATTTCTATTCTCAGCTCTAATACTGACTCATCGTATGGCTTGAAGCAAGTCACTAAACAACGTTAGACCTCAGCTTCTCCATATAAAAATGGCAATTAAAATACTAGATAGAGGAACTAGCATTTATGGAGCAACTGATCTATGCTGGTGTGCTAAGTGCTTTATGTTATGTTGTAGTATTTCATTCAGCAAATATGTGACCACCCAGTGTGCACAGAATACTGTGCCTGGCCTCAGAGATACATCAGGCACACAGCAAAGCTTGCTCCCTTAGAGCTTAAGTTCTAGTTGGGTTGGGTGATAACAAACAAAAATGAAAGAACAAGATACTGTCAAATAATGGCAAGGGCTTCTCAGGCGGTGCTCGTGGTGAAGAACCTGACTGCCAATGCAAGGGATGTAAGAGATTCAGGTTCCATCTATGGGTCCAGACAATCCCCTGGCACAGGGCGGCAACCGACTCCAGTATTCTTGCCTCAAGACCTCCACGGACAGAGGAGCCTGGCGGGCTAGAGTCCAATAGGGTCGCAAAGAGTTGGACACGACTGGAGCCACTTAGCATGCACATGCACCCTATATAGATAATAAAACCAGATCGCATGATCAAAAGTAACCTGGGGACAGGGTTACTTGTGTAAGGTGGGCTCCCTGGGAGGTGACATTGGAATTGAGACCAGAACTGCAGGAAGAGCCTCAGAGTCCAGGGCCCATGGGACAAGGTGTGGAGAAGAGAGTTCCAGGTAGGCGTTCAGTGCTAAGGCCCTGATGCAGGTAGAAACTTCAGCTGTTTGGAAGGCCAGGGACTGCAGGAGAGTGACCGGGTGGGAGGTAGGAGGAAGTGATCATCAAATAAGGTGAGATTAGGGAGGTAGGCAGGAGACTGATCGCAGTGGCAATCAGTGGGACGTGCTAAAGTTTTTGGGCTTTATTCTGATCGGTCTGATTTACATCTTTTCAGGAAAATCACGAGGCGTATTAAGGAGTGTGGCTATAGTGGCACAAGAACGGAAGCAGAAACAACAGGAGGGAGGCTGTAGTCTAATCTTGGTGAGAGAAGAAAACTTTTCTGTAAAGGGTCAGATAGTAAATAGGTTTTGTGAGCCACATAAGCTCTCTTGCACACATTCTGCCTCTCCCCCTCTCTCTCCTGACCCTTCTCCTTCATTTGTAACAACCCTCTGCAAGTGTGGAAACCATTCTTAGCTCCCAGGCAATATAAAAGCAGGAGGCTGCCAGACGGATTTGGCCTGCCTAGCTGGGCAGTACTTGGCCGATCCCTAGCTCAGAGAGAAGTGGAAACTGATAGGCATATATTTAGGACACAGAACTCATAGGACTTGCTGATGAACTGGCTCTGTGTGGGTTGGGGGGTAAGAGAAAGAGGAAACAAGGATGGCCTCAGTGAAGAAGTAGAAAGTGGTGTCATTTACTGAGATGGGGAAAGCAGCAGATTTGGGAGTAGGGGGAGAGGCCAAATCAAGAGTTAAGTGTGAATTGCCTATTAGTCATCCAAGTGGAGATGTCAAGTCAGGAGCCTGATACAGACTCTGGAGTTTAGGGGAGAGGGCAGGGCTGGAGATTCACACCTGGGAGTTATCCTCTATGGATGCATTTCAAGTCCTGGATGGGATGAGATCACCCACAGGGCAGCATAGAGTTTCCAGGATCAGCTCTCCAGGGGACTCTAGAACTTAGAGGACCCACAGAAAATATCCTTGGAGTCACTCTCTGGGTCAAAGAGTATGACACATAACAAGCTGCTTTCCAAAAGACTCTCTTGTCTCTTCACAGAACCCATCTTGTTTTAGCTATTCAAATGCAGCTTTGTGAGTGGGACTGTACACGCAAATGGGCAGGGATACCGGAGGTAGGGATCCTTCACTGCTTCTGCGTGGGAGCCGGGGAGCCTCAAGCCACACCAGAGGATTAGGCTGCTTGAAGGAGGCATCAAGGGGCCATAGGAGCGTCCAGGGACTCCCAACCACAGAACTGCCCAGCAAGCTTATTACAAACGCAGATTTTTAATAAGAGCTTCTGATTCACTGTCTGGAGTGAGGTGTGTGTTAAACAAACTCCCTCTCATACAAACGAAAGTTTGTGAAATCTGTGGCTTAAAGACAGACTGGGTGGAGGGTGCATCCTGGTGACATCTCTTCACCTCCAGAGGCTGGGGTGGGGGAGTGGGGTTTTCAGGAATCTTAGGTGAGGCTGGCTGGGGAAGTTTCAGGATGATGGGATAGCAGAGCACTGTGAGGCCAGGGGGTAAAAAAAAAACAAAAAAACATTTTCTTTAGTTGTGGGACACTTTCCATTTGCTCTCCAATTCAGAATGAGGCCTTTTCCCCAAAGAGATGTGAAATGGGACCTGGGATCTTCCCAACCCAGGGATCGAACCCACATCTTTTATGTCTCCTGCATTACAGGAAGATTCCTTACAATCTGAGCCACCAGGGAAATCCTTATTTAACACAGAGGCAGAGTTGAAAAGTTCTCATTCCCTGGAGTATCTACTCTGCCCTCTAGTTACATAGCAGAGGGGAGTTTTTTGTTTTTTTCCCTGTAATTTTGTATGGAAACAAGAACACATTTTTCAATTAAAAAAAAAAAAACAAACATGTTGTTGCTGAAACTGAAGTGGTATCCTACACTTTGAATACATTATGGGTTAAATAAATTTGTGTGAAAACAACTAAGGAATAATGGAATAGATTTGCTGTTAGACCTCCTGTGAGGCGCTAAGGAATTAATCTTGCATTCATTGAATCTTTATTTATTGTGCCTTCTAAGTGCCAGGCACTATTTGAGATTCAGAAAATAAAGTAGTGAACAAAATAGACAAAAATCCCTGCGCCTAACAAAATACATATCCTAATTAAGGAGACAGATTAATATTAAGACAGATTTATCATTAAATTATTAATGATAAATAAGTAAAATGTATGCAGCATTAGATAGTGATGAGTACTAAGGAGAAAATATAAAGGAGGGAAGGGGGGCCAGAGGGGGCGGGGGACAGGAAAGAGCTGAGGGCCAGGATAAGTGAGACAGGAAAGGACTTGAGAGCTGTGACTGGGGAAAGTAACTCAATTTCTCTAAGTAAAATATAATTTCTTCACCTGTAAAATATAAATAATATTAACAGCACCTTTCTAAAGATAGTTCAGGCCCTCAGACTGACTTTGTCACTTTTAAACTATGGGACTTTGGGTACAAGAATTCTTTGGGGTCTCAGAACCTCAGTTTCCTCATTTATAAAATCAAAAGATTTGCTCAGCCTATGTCACACTGGTTTTTGAAAGTGCCAACCAACATAATTAATATGTGTGAAAATATTTTAAAACATATAAGCTATTATTTAAATGTAAGAAATCTAAAGAAAACATACACATAGGTTTTTTTTTATGGTTTGCAAATCTCTTGCTGATGATCAGCAGAGCCTCAGGACTGTGAGTAAACAATGAATTAGATACTGACTTGGTACTGATTCCATGTACTGGCAAGGAAAAGGCCAATGCAAAATATCAGGATGTACTGGGAAATCCCAAGGACAGAGGAGCCTGGTGGGTTACAGTCCATAGGGTCACAAAGAGTCAGACATGACTGAAGCAACTTCGGACACACACACTAAGAGAGTGTCCCTGGTGGCTCAATTGTTAAAGAGTTGCTGGCAATGCAGGAGACTGCCTGCAATGCAGGAGACCTGGGTTGGATCCCTGGGTTGGGAAGATGCCCTTGAGGAGGGCATGGCAACCCACTCCAGTATTCCTGTCTGGAGAATCCCACAGACAGAAGAGCCTGGTGGGCTACATTCCACGGGGTCACAAGAGTCAGACACAACTTAGCGACTAAACCACCAATGAGTAGATTAGCAATCATATCTCTTTGAAGAGGGATAAAATAATCAAATAAGTGTTCCTAAGTAGACACCTCATAAAATAATTATTATATGGCATTTGTCAAATTTTAAAATGATTTATGAAGAGCTGACTCATTTGAAAAGACCCTGATGCTGGGAAAGATTGAGTGCAGGAGGAGAAGGGGACAACACAGGATGACATGGTTGGATGGCATTATCAACTCAATGGACATGGGTTTGGGTGGACTCCAGCAGTTGGTGATGGACAGGGAGGCCTGACATGCTGCGGTTCTTGGGGTTGCAAAGAGTTGGACACAACTGAGCAACTGAACTGAACTGAAAATGCTTTACAGCTCCTTTATGTTTGTTCTTGTTTTGTTTGTGCAACTTCAGTTCCAGAAAAACTAGGTAGACTGAAATAAGTTATAAATACGGAACAGTTATTTAATTTGCTAAGTGCAGACAGTCCACCTTCTGGGTATTTCTGTAGATGCTCAATAAACATGAATCAAAGTAAGATAATTTCAAACTAAGTACTCTTTTTTTCATCTTCCTATTTTTTTCAGCCTTGAATCCCCATAATGGTTAAATCAATAAACATGTCAGTATGTACGAATGGTATAGAGTCTGGCACACAGTAGGCAGTCAATAAATATTTATTACAGGAAAGCATGAATGATTACTATGTAAATTTTCTTGCTATGACTAGTAAGACGGTATTTTAAACGTTTAAAATACACCAATACTTGCCCTCCATGTACAACTCTTATCTGGTAAACCACATTAGGTCCATCTACAGTGTTCATTCAATTTAAATATTAATCCAAATTTAGTTTGAATACTACCTGGCAGAGTAGGTGCTCAATATTTGCTAAATAAGATGCACATTCAGAAATTAGTTACTACAGCCTAAATAACCCCCACTCAGGCCCACGAACTGGACACCTCCAGCTCACATTCACCAGGTGACTTCTACCACTTCTCTCAAGTTCTGGCCCCCACTCGCCTAATAGCCAAATTAGAATCTTTCTTCAGCTTCTCGAAGTCTTCCTCTTAGGTGCTCTACGTCCCAACTGTCACCAGGGTGCTAGGGCCGCCCCACAGCCTGTCCGCGGTGGTCGGTGGGCGGGCCCAGCGATAGGCAGTGTGGCTGTTTCCTATTGGGGCTTGGTTGCTATGGTATCACCGACCTTAAACATCGCGGGCGCTACTTCCGGAAATTAAAAGAAAATTACTTCCTGAGCTGCCCGTACTTGCTATGGCCGACTGAGCAGGCACTGAGCTTAATAAAAACGAAACTTTTCCTGGAAACCCCTAGAAAAATCTCATTTAACCGTTTTAATTTGTGGGCATGACGTAGTATCATATCCCTTCTTCACTTTATAAAGGTTTACTAATACATTCCCCCCTCCCCAGTCTATTTGCCAGTCTCCAAAATGGCGCCGGCGACTTTGAGAAGGTCAGAGGTGAGTTCCGTGGGCCCTCCCGGTTCCGGCGCGATCGAGGCCCAGGGCGGCGAACAGTCTCCGGCACCATGTCTGGCTCCTCAGGCCCACAGGCTCAGCGTGGCCCTTGCCCGTTCGCGTTGCTGCTGCTACTCCTGCTGGGCCCCAGCTCGGTCGTCGCCATCTCCTTCCACCTGCCCGTTAACTCCCGCAAGTGCCTCCGCGAGGAGATCCACAAGGACCTGCTGGTGACGGGCGCGTACGAGATCACCGACCAGTCTGGGGGCGCCGGCGGCCTGCGCACCCATCTCAAGGTGCGGCGCGGGGCGGGGCGGGGAGGGGAGACCGCAGGCGCCGGCGAGGTGGCCGAGGATCGGGGAGTCGGGCGGGCGGAGGTCTGGAGGGCCGGCCTGGCCGCGCGGAGCGCGAAGGGCGCGCCGTCGAGACCGCCCCCTCACCCCGCTCGTTGGCGGTCGCGGGGCGGGACTGGGAACCGCGCACCGAAGCCGGGAACCCTTTAGGGGGCCCGCCAGGGCCTTGGCGGATGTGGTGACCGCTGAGCGGCCGCGGCCTTGACTTTGGGTCCTTGTGGTCTTGTTCCTGTTTTGGTTTTAGGTACCTTGAACTGGTAACTAGGGGTCTTCAAAGAAGTCTTTGGAGGCTGATTATTTGTGGGGATCATCATCATAAGACATTGATACCTGCAGGAAAATAATGGAATCAGATTTACTGTGAATAATAAAAAGCTGTTATTTCTTGAGCATCAGCTGTGTTCAGGTCCCGTGCTGCTGTACACATATTAGCATTTAGTTCGTACATTACCCTATGAACTAAGTACTGTTTAGCCTCATTTTACACATGATAAAACGGAGGCTCAGAAAGGTAATAGAGCTGGTGTCAGAGCTGAAGTGGATTCTTAGGTTGGGAGTTAAGTAAGGTGACAGAAAACTGCTGCAATCTTATTCTCACCGTGTCTTTTATTTGTCATTCCTGTGATTGATTAAAGTCGATTTTTGGTGACAAAACGGTCTCAGTCTCTAGTCCTTTCCTTTCTGGTTCCCCAGAGTCTGGGCTTGGCCAAGTTTTCTGTAAATTTCAGTGATACTCTTGGATGGTGACAAGTATTACTGTAGTGCCAGTTTGGTCCAATATTGATTTGGGATGACCAGACCTGATCTTCGAAGCGTTCATGTGTTCAATATCTGTCAATATTTGATTGCATTTTAGGTAATTTTATTCATTCACTATAAGCACCTGGTTTTTGTTTTTAACAGGAGGGGTCTTGAACCCAGACAGGAAGAAACATTTTTACACTAAATTAGAGCTTTGGGTGTAATAAAATCATAGTTTTATTTGTAAGTATTGGAACCCATTAGTGGTAACAGATGGCCTCCTTGGTGGGTCAAAGGGTAAAGAATCCACCTGCAGTGTAGGAGACTCTGGAAATGAGGGTTGGATCCCTGGGTCAGGAAGATTTCCTGGAGAAGGGCATGGCAACTCACTGCAGTATTCTTGTGTGGACAGAGGAGCCTGGCGGGGCCTACAGTCACAAAGAGTTGGGCATGACTAAAGCGACTGAGTATGCACAGTGGTTAACAGATGCAGATTATTTAAACTTTGAGAGGTAAAAACTATTTTCACCACTGTTGCACCATGACCCAGACTTTTGTTATTCTCTTCAGGCCCCAAACTTCTCTCTGGCCAAGAAAGAAATGATGGCATAATTTTATAGGCTTAGATACAGTATTTTGGGGGTCCTGCTTCTGGCTCGTCAAAGGGTGTAGGGCATAGTATCAAAGAATTTGAGCAATGAAAGAGAGTTTACTCTCATCTCTAGTGTTGCTCCTCTGATTTGTACTTACGATTTAAAACCTTAACTATTCTTTACCTGGTAAAGTTGAAATTTTCCAACATACTCTGTAGCACTCTTCATGATCTGTTCCTGAAGCTTTACGTACTTTGTTATCACTCCCCTTTGCATTTTATATATGAGCCACCCTGAACAGTACCCTAAACTCAGTTTATTTTCATCTTACAGTGTAACTAGTATTATGTCTTGTCTTCCTCATTAAACTATTAGTATCGTGAGGGCAGTTGTTATTTTCGTGTTCATTTTTTTCTGAATGTCAAGCATACTGCCTTGCTTCTAGTAAGCACTTAATACAGGAAGCATATAATATAGCAGGTTCTTACAGGAATTACATTTACATCCAAGGCTGCTGAAGGGACCTTGGCAGCAGGAATCTGTATCTACATGCTACCATTTTATCATCACACACTTGCTCTCCCCACGTCTGCTCTGTTCTCTTGCTTTGTGGTTGTTTATTTCTAAGTCGGGCCCGACTCTGCAACCCCATGAACTGCTGCACACCAGGCCTCCCTGGCGTCTTTCACCATCCTCCAGAGTTTTCTCAGACTCACGTCCATTGAGTCGGTGATGCCATCCAACCGTCTCATCCTCTGTCTGCTCTGTTCTCTTGCTACTGGCCAGCTGACTCAGACTACCTCTGAGGTCCTTCTCCTGGATGCCAAGTAGGTAACAAAAATGAATGAATTGGGCCAGCTATAAGAAAAACGGCAGCCATGATTGATAAATGAGGGATAACTGGGAGTAGTGGAAACTGTCAGTTTGGAATAGTCAGTACTTATCTCTTGATGTGGACCTGTTGCCACATCTGGTTTTTCAAATGAAGTTAGAAATCCAGATTTTTAAGCGAAAGCTCTTGATTTTAAAATATCACCAACTAATTCAAGTTGGTCTTGGCATTTGTTTTTTTATAGAGAAGAGTACAGTCTGTCCACCATGTGTACACATTACCCAGATTATCGGAATCGTGTCACACTTATTTCATCTTAACTGCTTCTCCCTTCTCATTTTATGCTGAGTCGTTTTAAACTAAAGTCTGAGTATCATGGTGTTTCAGTCTTTCATACTTCAGGATGAATCTCTTTAAAAATATGAACTTAATCACAATGTTATGTGGCTGTTTTCCTGCCTTGCAAAGTTAACAATGATTCCTTAATGCTGTCTAATGATTGATTGATGTTTAGTCACTAAATTGTATCTGACTCTCTTGTGACCCCATGTACTGTAGCACTCTAGACTTTTATGTCCATGGGCTTTCCCAGGTGAGAATTCTGGAGTAGGTTGCCATTTCTTCCTCCAGGGGATCTTCCCAAGTCAGGGATCAAACCCACATCTCCTGCATTGGCAGGCGGATTCTTTATCGCTGAGCCACCTACCCACTTCATACTCAAATTTCTCCACTTGTCTCAAAAATAGCTATTTAAAATTAATTTGTTGTATCTCTCAAGTCTCTTTAATCTACAATAGTTTCACTCTCTCTTCCCCAGCTCCCTTTTTTTTATATGCTTGAAATTATATTGTTGGGGTCAGTGGTCCTTAAATCATGTCCTACATTGTAGGTCTGTCTCTGCTTCCTTGAGGTGTCATTTGACGAGTCTGTCCCCCATGTTCTTGTAAAAGTAATCAACTATAAATAGGTAACTAGATTCGGGTTTATGTGAGGCTACTTCACAAGTGGTGGTGTGTGCTTCATGTGACATCATGGCACTGCACACAGCACTTTTGTGCCCCTCAGTGCTGCTAAGGTAGATCAGTAGATTCAGTGTGTGTATTAAAGTCCAACTGCTGCTCTAAACAAATTATCATGGACTTAGTGGCTCACTGGTAGTTCAGCTGGTAAAGAATCCACCTGCAATGCAGGAGAGCCTGGTTCTATTCCTGGGTCAGGAAGATCCACTGGAGAAAGGGATAGGCTACCCACTCCAGTATTCTTGGGCTTCCCTTGTGGCTCAGCTGGTAAAGAATCCGCCTGCAATGTGGGACACCTGGGTTTGATCCCTGGGTTGGGAAGATACCCTGGAGAAGGGAAAGGCTACCCACTCCATTATTCTGGCCTGGAGAGTCCATGGGGTCACAAAGAATTGGACACAACTGAGTGACTTTCACTGGTGGCTCACTGCACACATTTATCTTTCAGTTCTAGAGTTCAGAAGTCCTAAAATCAAGGTGTCAACAGTACTGTGTTCCTTCTGCAGGCTCTAGGGGAGAATCCATTTACTTGCCATTTCCAACTTCTAGAGGCCACCTGCACTCTTTGACTGGTGACCCCTTCCTCCATCTTCAAAGCCAGAAGCATGGTATCTCCAAAACTTTCTCTTCCTTTCTCCCACCCAAACCTCTCTCCCTTCTCAGCTTCTATCATCTCATCTCCTCTGACTCTCCTACTTCTTTCTTTCCCTTATAAGGACCCTTAATTTAATTCACATCTGCAAACCCCTTTTTGCCACGTAGAATCACACATTCACAAGTTCTGGAAATAAGGATATGGACATCTCTTGGGGGTTGGGAACATTATCCTGCCTACGAAGTTGGTAACAGCCTGGAGCCTCTAATGCAAAGCTGCCAATTAATCTTTAACTTGTGAAGCTATTGATGATTTATATGGGTATATTGTTTCATTAAGATTGTGAAATGATGATTTTCTAATTGTTCATTTCATGTTTACTAGCTGGAATTACTCCTAAGAAATGCATCACTTAAAGCCATTTGGTTACTCTAAAATTTATAATTCAGGAACGAAAGTTGGGCTTAGTGCAGAGTTCATTCCTTTTTCTTGTTGGTTTTCACAGCAAGTAGTTGTTGCTCTTGTCATTTCCACTGTAGTCTGAAGAAGGCTGTTGTTGTTTTAAGTATTATACTGAGGTCATTTTTGATTGTCGTCTACTTCCATTTTTGGAGTGCTTGTTTTAGTCCGTTGCAGTCATTCTTTATGTACACTTGTCCCTTTGGCTCCTGTATCTTTTTGACCCAATCCTGTTGGACTTTGATGGCTTCCCTCTTTTGTGGAATAGCTAGGTGGTACCCTTGGCTCATCTTTTGTATGTCGAACCCCTGACTTGCATGCAGCTGTTCCTCCAAGAAGTTGTGGTTCCTTTTTGTGAGGCATGGTATTTTAGAGACCATAAGTCAGGTGTCATTTTTAAAAGTTTAATATATTGTGCAGGCTGCAGAACCTATATGTGAGCTTGATCACACTCCTTAGCACAATTTGCAAACTTTTTCATAGCCTCTGTCCACTTAGTTCTGCTTTCTCTTAAAGTTTGACCACTCACTGCCCAGACTCTGCCTCAAGAATTCTCTCTATGCATCTTTTTACCTTCTGAGGTGCAACTCCAGTGTGCAAGGATCTGAGTGGTTCAGCTTCTTTTTATGTCCCAGGCCATATTCTAGGTCTCCAGACAGCCTGTTAATTATCTTCCTTTTGGTCATATATCCACCCCTGATTTAAGCAGCCACGGTTTGGAGAAATGGATACTTTCTGCAAAAGTTGGTCACCTGGGCTTGGCATTTAGCTATTGCCCTGATTGAGACAGTCTCTCTTAGAAGGATCTTTGTGAATGTAGTATCTTGATAAACCTGTCTCATTCATCATCCTCCTGTCACAGAGCACCTTAACGTCCAGTGAATACATGAGTGTCACCATACATCACTCTACCTTGTAGTTCAGTGTTTACCCATCTCCTCAGGTAGACTTTAAGCTTGAGCAGAGCCTGTGTCTGAATCGTCATTGAAATGCTTGTGTCTAATACAGACATCCTGGAAGGTGAAGTCAAGTGGGCCTTAGAAAGCATCACTATGAACAGAGTGGAGGTGATGGAATTCCAGTTGAGCTATTTCAAATCCTGAAAGATGATGCTGTGAAAGTGCTGCACTCAATATGCCAACAAATTTGGAAAATTCAGCAGTGGCCACAGGACTGGAAAAGGGCAGTTTTCATTCCAATCCCAAAGAAAGGCAATGCCAAAGAATGCTCAAACTACTGCCCAATTGCACTCATCTCACACGCTAGTAAAATAATGCTCAAAATTCTCCAAGCCAGGCTTCAGCAATACGTGAACTGTGAACTTCCAGATGTTCAAGCTGGTTTTAGAAAAGGCAGAGGAACCAGAGATCAGATTGCCAACATCTGCTGGATCGTGGAAAAAGCAAGAGAGTTCCAGAAAAACATCTATTTCTGCTTTATTGACTATGCCAAAGCCTTTGACTGTGTGGATCACAACACACTGTGGAAAATTCTAAAAGAGGCGGGAATACCAGACCACCTGACCTGCCTCTTGAGAAATCTGTATGCAGTTCAGGAAGCCACAGTTATAACTGGACATGGAACAACAGACTGGTTCCAAATAGGAAAAGGAGTACGTCAAGGCTGTATATTGCCACCCTGCTTATTTAACTTCTATGCAGAGTACATCATGAGAAACGCTGGACTGGAAGGAACACAAGCTGGAATCAAGATTGCCGGGAGAAATACCAATAACCTCAGATATGCAGATGACACCACCCTTATGGCAGAAAGTGAAAAAGAACTAAAGAGCCTCTTGATGAAAGTGAAAGAGGAGAGTGAAAAAGTTGGCTTAAAGCTCAACATTCAGAAAACAAAGATCATGGCATCCAGTCCCATCATGTCATGGGAAATAGATGGGGAAACAGTGGAAACAGTGTCAGACTTTATTTTTCTGGGCTCCAAAATCACTGCAGATGGTGATTGCAGCCATGAAATTAAAAGACACTTACTCCTTGGAAAGAAAGTTATGACCAACCTAGATAGCATATTCAAAAGCAGAGATACTACTTTGCCAACAAAGGTCCATCTAGTCAAGGCTATGGTTTTTCCATAGTCATGTATGGATGTGAGAGTTGGACTATGAAGAAAGCTGAGTGCTGAAGAATTGATGCTTTTGAACTGTTGGAGAAGACTCTTGAGAGTCCCTTGGACTGCAAGGAGATCCAACCAGTCCATCCAAGGAGATCAGTCCTGGGTGTTCATTGGAAGGACTGATGCTGAGGCTGAAACTCCAGTACTTTGGCCACCTCATGCGAAGAGTTGACTCATTGGAAAAGACCGTGATGCTGGGAGGGATTGAGGGGCAGGAGGAAAAGGGGACGACAGAGAATGAGATGGCTGGATGGCATTACCGACTCGATGCACATGAGTTTGGGTGGACTCTGGGAGTTGGTGATGGACAGGGAGGCCTGGTGTGCTGCGATTCATGGGGTCGCAGAGAGTTGGACACGACTGAGCAACTGAACTGAAATGAATACAGTGGATGGTACAAAGTAGGACTTCAGCCTAAGGAATGAATGAACAAATGAATTGGCACTGTCCTAATCTCATCTCTGATCTTTTCCTCTTCACTTGTCTCCTCCTACTCCTCACTGTAGCCATTCTGAATACCTTGCAGTTCTTTGAGCACAGTGTTCTCTTAATGGGGACCAGTCTTTGCCTGTACACCTCTCCTGTGTGCTTCCCCAGTAATGGAAAGTAATGTCATGCCTACTGTGTAGGCATTATTGTACAACTGAGTTACATATTTTAGTCTTATTGAGCTTGGGTCTGGAGTCAGACAGATTTGGATTCAGATCCCATCAGCTCCACCATTTAAAGGGGGTATGGTCTTAGGGGAATTACTTAACCTTTCTCTTTGAGTCTCTTATATGTAAGATGGGGATGATAGTGTTCGTAGAATTATTAGAAGGGCTAATGGAATGATCTCTTTATTGTGCAGGGCTTATTGCAGTGGGCCATAGATATTAGTACTTTGCTTTTCTCTCTAGTAAATGAAAATTGAATTGCCTATCTGACTTCCTCTCCCTGTGTCATTACAGTGACAGATAAAGAGCATTTTAATGAGTAATTCTGAGGTTTTGTGATTTTCCCATTCATTCAGTAAATATTTATTTAATACTTAGTACAAATGCCAGACATAGCTGGGATTATAGGCATGCATAGCAGACAGGTCCTTGACCTCTAGTGAGAACAAAGACAAAATACAAGTTTAAAAAAATACAGACAAATCTCAGGTAGTAATAAGGATTATAATGAAAATCAAGCAATAGGTGGTAAGGAGTGGTTAATAGGGTAAAATGTATTTGAGTGGCCAGCCAAGGCCTTTCTTTTTTTTTTTTTAATTTAATTAATTAATTTTCAATTGTTCTGGGTCTTTTCTCCAGTCATGGAGTTGGGGCTACTCTCTGGTTACGGTGAGCAGGCCTCTGGTTTGCAGTGGCTTCACTGACTCTAGGACACACGGGCTTCAGTAGTTGCAGCTCCCAGGCTCTAGAGCACAGGCTCAATAGTTGTGGCCCATGGGCTTAAGTTGCTTGGTAGCATGCGGGAATCTTCCCAGATCAGGCATCAAACCTGTGTCTCCTCAGTTGGCAGACAGAGTCTTTACCACTGAGCTACCAGGGAAGCCCCAGCCAAGGCCTTTCTGAACAGAGAGAGAAGTGGATTGAAATGATGGGTGGAACTATGTTGCAAAGATTTCTCCTTCAGGCCCATATTGGGATGTGTTTTCTGTTGAGATTTCCAATTGAGGTTATTCCTTCCCTACTTGTTTCATAAAATGAGGCTAAATCAGGCTAAATAGTTTCAGATTTAAAGATTGCTGCACAGAATTCAAGCAGGAAATACCAGCCCATTCTGCAGAGTGAACATAGAAGTTTTCTCATACTTCAGGTCCACAATAAAAGCCTGTTGTAGGGACTCAGAATCTGTGAGTTACAAACCACATTTTCATAGACATTTTCATAAAGATGGAGATTCCAGTATCCGTTGTTCTTTGGAATCCGTGTTAATAGTGAAAATTGGAGGGTGAATTAATTTTAGGGGATGAGATGAGTTATTGCCTAAGGGTGATTTATACTTTGGAAATATATTACAGAAAAAAGAGAAAGCAGTTGTGAGGAGATGTCATAATCATCACCAGAAAAGAAAGAAAAGCCTGATGGTAATAATTTAGGTCACTTATACATTTTTAGCTTCTTCCAAATAATCCAATTGGTCTAACTTTTTTCTTATTGTCATTCTTCAAGAGTGCTGTTGCTATTAATAATTCATTTTGCCAAATGAGATTATTTTTTATTTGGCTATTACACTCAGATATGGTCCCAGTGTTTCCCAGCTAGCTTACAGATGAGAAAGCCAAACAAGATCATTTGGAAAGTTCAGCGTTGAGTCATAGGCCTATCACAATTTAACCCTAAAAATGATCAAGAAGAACCTTGGCCGTTGGGAAACCATTGGTCTATAATTTTTTCCACCACTAAAAGCTGTATGAAAAGATCGTGTGTGTGTGCGCACGCGCGCGAATGTATGCGCACTCATGTGCGCTACACATTTAATTGATTTTATTTGGAGTAGTTAACGCTTCAGCTCATGATTACTGTTGTCTATGCTGAGGGCTGATCTTTTTCTCTTAAGAAAAATACATCTTTCTCAAATTTACATTTGATGTGACTGTTATCCAGTGGATTAGAAACAGATCAAGAAATAGATGGTTTAGTACAGAAAGCTGATTGGTACATTAAAATGTAATGATATTAAAATCTAGTTTATTTTATGTGTTATATACTAATTTCTAGATTTAAATTAAAACCTGATTGTGTGTTTCTATCTCCATAAAAGTTAAACAACATTACTTCATTTAAACCTTTCTCATTTGACATTTGTCCACAGCCTTCTCTCTTTTCAAGTGATCTAGAGAAGGGGGCTGCTTAGAATTTGAAATTTCTGTATCATGTCTTTATGATGACTTCTCGTGTTTCTAGGGAAGGGGAACTGATTTCTAAAGGTAATCTAGTGGGCTGCAGTGGCTTCTTTACTGTTTCTTGTGTGAGTTGCTGACTGGTGGTTGATCCTGAGCTGTGGCCCCCATATGCATATGCAGCCTCGCAGCCTGGACAGTGGAGCCTTCTGTGAAATCAGCCAGCTGGCCACAGACCAGAATTTGGGCTCCCAAACAAGCCTCCGACTTGAGGGAGGTTGATGTCATCTGCTTTATCCTGTGCCCCCAACCTCATTGTTCGACACAACTTGTGGGAAATCAAGGGACTAGTTGTTAAGAAAGAACAAGGCTTTGTTTGTGCCTGAAAGGGTCACACTGGAGGTTTTTACCGTAAATAACTTTGGAACAGTATGAAAAAAAACATTTGATCTGGCTTCACCCCCGCAGCAGTATTGTTAGGGCAGCAACTGGTCTTTCCTTCTCATTCCCCTTCCCTTCCTCCCTCTTTTTCTCCCCCGCCTACCCTGCACTCCCCCTCACTCCCACCCCCCCAGTCAATAATGACGTATTGCCTGTGTTAATACAGTAAATGCTGATGGAATCAGGAAGAGAGCATCTATCCATTATCATACCACTGCCTGGAAATTTTCCATGTCTAGTTTTCAGTACTTCAGAAGCTTCTTTAAACATCACTTCTGTGCTGTGCTATGCCATTGCTGAATTGTGTTGGAAATTTGAAAGAATTTAGTGTTGCTAGATGCTGCTTATGGCTTTCTAAGTTTGACTTTGTTCTGGGTAAAATCTAGATGTCCTTTGATTTCAGGGATGCTGTTGGTAGACTTCATACTTAATCTTGTTTGAAAGATCAGAGTAAATTTGTTTTAAATATGGCTGCTAGGCTATCAGAGTCATCCATATTCTTTGTATATAGCCTCTTGGAAGTATTTCTGATACTACTTTTCTAGTGTAATACTATAGCATCTTCGTGATTTGGTGTTCTCTCCCATTAGAGTAATAGACCCTACAGCTTTTAGATTCAGCGTGAACTCTTACAAACTGAAACGTATGGACTTGCAACCTCTGATCATTATATATGCATCCACAGTCCTCTCTTCTCCTCCCCCAAATGTAATGTTGTTGAGTCCTTCGTGTTTATTACTTATCAGTAAAACACATGCAGGAATTTCTGAAGTCGTCTGATACTTCTTACTGTGGCCTAGTAGCAGCTAGAACGATTCATTGAATACCTCCTTTGTTCACTTCAGTTGCTCAGTCGTGTCCGACTTTTTGTGACCCCATGGACTTCATCACAGCAGGCTTCCCTGTCCGTCACCAACTCCCGGAGTTTGCTCAAACTCATGTCCGTTCAGTCAGTGATACCATCCAACCATCTCATCCTCTGTTGTCCCCTTCTCCTCCTGCCCTCAGTCTTTGCCAGCATCTGGGTTTTTTCCAATGAGTCATCAGCTGGCCAAAGTAATGAGTTTTGGCTTCAGCATCAGTCCTTCCAATGAAAATTCAGGCTGATCACCTTTAGGACGGACTGGTTTGATTTCCTTGCAGTCCACGGGACTCTCGAGTCTTCCCCAACACCACAGTTCAAAAACATCAATTCTTTGGCTCTCCGCTTTCTTTATAGTCCAGCTCTCACATCCATACATGACTACTGGAAAAACCATAGCTTTGACTAGAAGGACCTTTGTCAGCAAACTAACATCTCTGCTTTTTAACATGCTGTCTAGGTTGGTCATAGCTTTTCTTCCAAGGAACAAGTGTCTTTTCATTTTATGGCTGCAGTCACCACCTGCATTGATTTTGGAACCCAAGAGAATAAAGTCTGTCATTGTTTCCATTGTTTCTCCATCTATTTGCCATGAAGTGATGGGACCATCATGCCATGATCTTAGTTTTTTGACTGTTGAGTTTTAAGCCAACTTTTTCACTCTTCTCTTTCACTTTCATCAAGAGGCTCTCTAGTTCTTCACTTTCTGCCATAAGGGTGGTGTTATCTGCATATCTGAGGTTACTGATTTCTCCCAGCAATCTTGATTCCAGCTTGTGCTTCATCCAGCCTAGCATTTGTCATGATGTACTCTGCATGTAAGTTAAATAAGCAGGGTGACAGTAGACAGCCTTGACGTACTCCTTTCCCAATTTGGGACCAGTCCCTTGTTCCATGTCTGGTTCTAACTGTTGCTTCTTGACCTGCGTACCGATTTCTCAGGAGGCAGGTAAGGTGGTCTGGTATTCCCATCTCTTGAAGAATTTTCCACAGTTTGTTGTGATCCACACAAAGGCCTCAGTGTAGTCAGTAAAGCAGAAGTAGATGTTTTTCTGGAACTTCCTTGCTTTTTCTGTAATCCAGCGGATGTTGGCAATTTGATCTCTGGTTCCTCTGGCTTTTATAAATCCAACTTGAACATCTGGAAGTTCATGGTTCATGTACTGTTGAAACCTGGCTTGCAGAATTTTGAGCATTACTTTGCTAGCATGTGAGATGCATGCGATTGTGCGGTAGTTTGAACATTCTGTGGCATTGCCTTTCTTTGGGATTGGAATGAAAACTGACCTTTTCCAGGCCTGTAACCACTGCTGAGTTTTCCAAATTTGCTGACATACTGAGTGCAGCACTTTTATAGCATCATCTTTTAGGATTTGAAATAGCTCAACTGGACTTCCTTCACCTCCACTAACTTTGTTTGTAGTGATGCTTCCTAAGGCCCACTTGACTTCGAATTCCAGGATGTCTGGCTGTAGGTGAGTAATCACACAATCATGGTTATCTGGGTCATGAAGATCTTTTTTGCATAGTTGTGCTGTGTATTCTTGTCACCTCTTCTTAGTATCTTCTGCATCTGTTAGGTCCATACCATTTCTGTCCTTTATTGAGCCCATCTTTGCATGAAATATTCCCTTGCTGCTGCTGCTGCTAAGTCGCTTCAGTTGTGTCCAGCTCTGTGCGACCCCATAGACAGTAGCCCACCAGGCTCCCCCGTCCTTGGGATTCTCCAGGCAAGAACACTGGAGTGGGTTGCCATTTCCTTCGCCAATGCATGAAAGTGAGAAGTGAAAGTGAAGCCGCTCAGTCGTGTCCGACTCTTAGCGACCCCATGGACTGCAGCCCACCAGGGTCCTCCATCCATGGGATTTTCCAGGCAAGAGTACTGGAGTGGGGTGCCATCGCCTTCTCTGGAAATGTTCCCTTGGTATCTCTAATTTTCTTGAAGAGATCTCTAGTCTTTCCCATTCTTTTGTTTTCCTCTATGTCTTTGCATTGATCACTGAGGAAGACTTTCTCATCTCTCCTTGCTATTCTTTGGAACTCTGCATTCAGATGGGTGTATCTTTCCTTTTCTCCTTTGCCTTTAGCTTCTCTTCTTTTCTAAGTTATTTGTAAGGCCTCCTCAGACGACCATTTTGCCTTTTTGCATTTCTTTTTTCTTGGGGATCACTTTTTTCTTGATCACTGCCTCCTGTACAATGTCGCGAACCTCTGTTCATAGTTCTGGCACTCTATCAGATCTAATCCCTTGAATCCCTTTAACATGTTTTGTTAAAGTGCTGCATTAACAAACCAAGCACCTGCTTTGGCAGGTACTTTGTATCCCTTCAGTTTCTAAATCTTCCTGCAGCTTCCTTTGGGTTTACCTGTCTTTTCCTTTTTCATGTAACAACCATGTTGGCCCTAGTCATCCCTGGGTTTAGTCAGTGTAGACTACTTTATCTAGTTTGCCATCCGTTAGCACTTTTAGGTTGGAAGTATGGTTAGTTACCTAAATGTTTAATTCTAACAATAACCTCATGAAGTACTTACTCTTGTCCTTATTTTACATATGAGGCACAGAGAGGTCAAGGAACATACCCAGGGCTTTACAGCTAGTAAGTGGCACAACTGTGACTTGAATATCAACTTGCAGTTTGACTCTGGAACCTTCAGTCTAACTACTGTGCTCTACTGTCTCTCAGAGGGAGAGAAGGGTAGGTGTTTCTGTTTTGGTTCATTTTTGTGCAATGTATAGAGCTTCTCTATACATTGTATAGGGTTCATTTAGTTCATTCTATAGGGTTCATTTGGTTCTATACATTTGGTTCATTTTGTTCAATGTATAGGGACTTGGTTGTTTCTGAATTCCTTAGTTGTTCAGAAGCTACAAGGTTGATGTTTATCCTTAAAATGACTTGTACACTTTGTGTACTCAGTATTATACCACAGACTGATCATAAACCTAAGGAAGACAGTGCAGGGTAGGAGCCTGTATGAAGGAAATTACATTTTCAAAATTTTACCACCTACACTCAAGGTGCAAGTTGATTGCCCTTTGCTGCTATGGCCTGAGTGGTGTATGGAGCTGGACTGCTGGGGTATGGAGCTGATTCAGCAAATGAAAGCAGTGTGTGAACTGTGCCAGTAGAAAGACACAGCCTTGCCACCTTCCCCACAGACAATATGTCACTTTACAAGAGTAGGTATAGACCTGTCTGAATTACCTGTTTGTGTTTAAATACATCCTGGTGGCTCAGAGAGTGGCAAATCTGCCTGCAAGGCAGGAGACCCGGGTTCGATCCCTGGGTCGGGAAGATACCAGAAGAAGGGAATGGCAACCCACTCCAGTATCCTTGACTGGAGAGTTCCATGGGCAAAGGAGCCTGCCGGGTACAGTTCGTGGGGTTGCAAAGAGTCAGACACGACTCAGCAACTGACACACAACATAAGTAAATGAAAGTGTTTGTTTGCTTGCTTGACTTTGATTATAAATTTCTAAAGACTCTGGAGGTATATGTGTGTGTATGTGTTTGACTTCATCCTTCTGAATAGTATTTTTAAAATAAGCTTTTTATTTTAGAACAGTTTTAGATTTCCAGAAAAACAGTGAAGATAATGGAGTTCCCAGGTACCCCACAACCAGTTCCCCCTGTTGTATGGTACATTAGTCACAGGAATGAACAAGTATTTATACATCATTATTAACTGAAGTCTGTACTTTATTCAGATTTCCTTAGTTTTTAACCCAATGTTTTGTTTTCCTGTTCCAGGATCTCATCCTTGATATGTAACGTTTAGTCATATTTCTTAGGGCTCCTCTAGATTATTACAGTTTCTCAGATTTTCCTTGTTTCTGACAGCCATTTGAGTTTTGAGGCATACTAGTCAAGTATGTGAAGGCAATGGCACCCCCCTCCAGTACTCTTGCCTGGAAAATCCCATGGATGGAGGACCCTGGTAGGCTGCAGTCCATGGGGTCGCTAAGAGTCGGACACGACTGAGCAACTTCACTTTCATTTTTCACTTTCATGCATTGGAGAAGGAAATGGCAACCCACTCCAGTATTCTTGCCTGGAGAATCCCAGGGACGGGGGAGCCTGGTGGGCTGCCGTCTATGGGGTCGCACAGAGTCGGACACGACTGAAGCGACTTAGCAGCAGCAGCAGCAGCAGCAGTCAAGTATGTTATAAGAGACCCCTCTGTTAGAGTTCATCTGATGTTTTCTCAGTGATGAAACCTGGAATTATGGGTTTGGGGAAGGAAGAACACAAAAGTAAAGTGTCATTTTCGTCATATCGTATGGAACATACGGG
The DNA here is from genome assembly GCF_055505025.1 of Bos grunniens. NCBI lineage: Eukaryota > Metazoa > Chordata > Mammalia > Artiodactyla > Bovidae > Bos > Bos grunniens. The sequence goes on from NC_141174.1 coordinate 17,005,982, forward strand.
AGCATGCTGTCAACATGAATTATCACTGTTGTATTGACCTTGATCATGTGGCAGAAGTCGTGTCTGTCAGGCTTCTCAAGTTCCTCCCCTTCTGTACTACACTCTTTGGAAGGAAGTCACTGTGTACGGCCCACACTTGAGTGGGGAGTTATGCGCGACCTCCTTAAGAGACAACTCTACATAAATTATTTGAGAGTGTTCTTCACGGGAGACTTTTCTCTTCTCCCCTGCTTGTTTGTTTGATCATTTATGTCAGTATGGATTCATGGCTGTTTATTTTATACTCTGCATTACAGTCCAGTACTACTTTATTCTGTTGCTCAGATTGTTTCAGCTCTGGCTTTTGGGTGTCCTTTCGTTCAATTCATGTGTCCCTTTGACATACCCTGTTGGCGTTTTTTGTCTTGGTTTGTTTTTGAGCGCTTCTCTACTTCCTGGCACTACAAGATGTTCCGGGCTCATCTTGTGTGTTTCTTGCCCCAGTCCTGGATTCAGCTGTTTCTCCAAGGGGGCCTTTTATTGAAGAATAAAAGGTAATTATTGCTAATTAGGACCCAAGATCTGGATGGGTAGTATTATTTTAAGATATCTTTTCCTGACATTCACACACACACACACACACACACACTTACAGCAGCAGTAAGTGGCCAAAAGTAGTCCCAGCCTTATTGCAACTTTTCTTAAGGCTGAGATTTCCCAGGGCAGCCAGAGGACCTAGGATGGTGCTAGAGGGTGGAGGCCTGGGGCTCAGGAGCTTTCACCCAGTTCCTTCAGGTCCCGCCTCTGCATTAGATCAGGCGGATGTTCTGGCGGGTCACTAAAAGGATCCGTCTCAGTTGTCTTAATATTTGTATCTTTAGCCAGGCCATGTTTGAAAGTGGAAAGTCTAATATTGGTCACAGTCCTTTCACAAGGACCTTCCTGATAAATTGTTCTTCTCGTTTAGTTCCAGGAAAATTAATCTCTGAAGATAAATTTGTGAGCTTTCATCAGTAAACAAATGATGTATAACCCAACTTGTTTCTTTCTTAATCTTGGCTTCCGGAAAACTGAGAGCCAGATTTATCTTGCAGATGCCATTTGCTGAGTTCTGATTGTTAGTGCCTTCATTCTGTTTGATAGCACCTATTTGTTTCTTCTTCCAGGTGAACTCTGTTCCTTGAATTCTTAATTGCTTTATCTGCCTGGTGTTTGGGCCTAAGCTACTTGATCCTCTTGAAGCGGGGGGTATTATCTTGAATGTGTGGCAAAGGAAGAGGGTCAGGCTTCTGGAGCAGGACCTGCCCAAGAACCTGTTTTCTCTGACCACTACCTAGAATGGTCCAAGAAAATCCAATTCTAAATGAGTCTGTATTCCCAGTGGACCTGTATTCTCACTTATTTTATGAAGTGAGTATTCACATATTCTTGACATCAGCTACTGTGCATGTACAATTAACACTTTCCTACTTTATAAGTTGTGAACTTTGGCTTGCCTTTTTCCTTCAGAAGGTGTTATCTAGAAACAGACCTTTATTACTTTCTATTCCTTGATGTCATATGGACAGATTTTATGGCTTGATATTACCTTTGTTTAATTAAGAACTTCACAGTAAATTTTAAAAATGTTCTTTTATTGTTTAAGCGGGAATCCTTTATGAGCTTGCTGTTTGCCACCTTGTGGGCTTGTACTGGCCCATTAAACTCAGTTTATGTTGCTTACTTAATCCTTGTGGGCATACGTTTTTTGGTCTTGTTCTGTGGGCTCTCTGTTTTTAAAATTTCTCAAATCTGGCCCCTGTCTCTCCATACCCACAGCCTTTATCATTTCTAACCTGAATGACTGGGTTAGTGTCCTAACTCATCTTCTTATCTCTGGTATTCTTCCTTCTTGAGTCTGTTCACAGTATTGAGTCTCTTCACAGTGTTAGCAGATTTATCTTTCTAAATTGCAAGTTGAATCACATTACTCTTATTTCAAAAAAAAAAAAGTGTAGAGAAATCTCACTACTCAAAAATAACTAATATTATTAAAGTGCTTTAATTAAATGGTGGCTCAGACGGTAAAGCGTCTGCCTATAATGCAGAAGACCTGGGTTCAATCCCTGGGTTGGGAAGATCTCCTGAAGAAGGAAATGGCAACCCACTCCAGTATTCTTGCCTGGAAAATCCCATGGATGGAGGAACCTGGTAGGCTACAGTCCATGGGGTTGCAAAGAGTCAGACACAACTGAGCGACTTCACACTTAAACTCATATGTATGCTACTCAGTTTTTGTATTTAAAATCTCACCTATAATCAAATCTTGATTTACAGACAGCATTAGAACATCCAGTTTATTATAAGGAATCCACTCCTTTTGTGTTCCACATCACAAGTAGCATCCTGTCTTAGGTAATGAAATGTGCCTTCTGCCCAGACAGTCATGTGCTCTAGAAAAGAAGCCTGAGACCCAGTCTGTCATAATATTGTGTCAAACCCTTGCTTTATTTGCGATCATTCACTTAGCAATATATGCCGCTACTTGTGTTACAGGCCTTTCTCTAGGAATGGGGCAGTTTAAGTTTGGAAAACTTAGAAGAGCCAACAACTTAGAAGACAGGAATTGTTATTTGTGGAAAGCAAAGATGTCTTTTTTTAGAAGAAACTTCTTATCCCCACACCCATCTTCCCACACCTCCTGTAGTCCTTGGCATAATTAACGTGAAATTTGCAGGAGCAGCTCTTCCAGACTTGTCCTCCAGCAAGCCTTCTTTTCTGTCTCTCCTTGTATCAGGGGCCCCATTTCCACTCTCCACTTGCACCACATCAAGATTTGTGTTATACAAGAAATGTGTCCTCATATATCTTTCTCCTTTTGTAGTATATTCTTTTGGTAATTGTCCACTTGTATTTTTGTGACACATCTCTCTCTAGGAAGTGATACTGGCCTACAATCTATAAAGTGAGCTTTTGCTAATAAAGTCACTTATATCAACTGTATCAACTGTTAGAATGTTCGAAATTTACCGTATTTTGGTTTCACCTTCTAATCTAATTCTTGTCTTTGGGAGTGTTTGGACCATATCATCATAGTAGACTGTCTTTTATAGACAGTGTTTTCTTCCATTTCTCCACTTTGTATAAGTTCTCTTCCCAAGTATTATTTGCTACCTGTTCTTACTTACTTTTTCTTATAGATTACAGATTCTGCTGGCCATATTCTGTACTCCAAGGAGGATGCGACCAAGGGGAAGTTTGCCTTTACCACTGAAGATTATGACATGTTTGAAGTGTGTTTTGAGAGCAAGGGTAAGTAAATCAGAGTGTTTTCCCTGAATTAAGCAGCATCTTCCAAGTAAGTTAGAGTATGAACTTTTTCTCTCCTGGCCTCTCCTGGCAGGAAGAGGAAATGAAAACTACATTTGCTGGGGTGCATACACATATAAGTCAAAGTCAGCGAGTGGGTAGAGTTCTGCATGCGCAAGAGTAGGCATTTCTTGAATGCTGTACTTGGCTTGAATAACAGAGTTAAATTTTGTATAGATGCTAGAAAGTAGTGCATTTATATGCTAGTGACATGTTTTCTTAGAGGTTAGAAGTGGGGTCTGTCTAACAAATCACATCTCATCAGAAACACTTTTTGATCTCCAGGGCACTTGCTGTTTCCCAGTCCTCGTGTCTTGCTGTGGCTTGTTCTGTGCATATCAAGGCCAAGAGCCCTTAGAAACTTTTAAGCTGATTGATTATATGATGGCTTCTGTGCATGATGGTTGGTGAAAAAGCAGATGCTTCTTCACTCCCTGTTCTTCAGCTTCAAGGATACCAGACTGTAAAAACTGTATGCATTTATACCTGCCATATTACTTGGGGCCCTTTGGGGCTGCAGGACAAATGGAACGAAACTCAAACTGGCTTAAAGAAAGACTGTGTGACTGCAAACAGGGGAGTTGACAGTGTGGTGCTGGCTTCAGGCACAACAGTATCTTGGGGTTTTAACAGCATCATGGGCATTTTACCTCATTTTTAAAGCTTTTTGCCTCCATTTGACTTTATTCTCAGGCTTTCTCCATAAGGTAGCAAAAGGACTTCTGGCAATTTTACATTTATACAGTGTTCAGAACATAATGATCCTAGAAGAAAAGCAAGCACCTTTACCAACAGCATCAATGGATTCCCAGGAATAGCAAAAGAACTAGCAGCTTTTAACAGTTAACCAAAAACTGACCCCTTGAGCTCAAATGGGTCAATTTAGTCTGAAAGCTAAAGGAGTTCTCCCAAAGTAAATGGAATAATAGAATGGAACATGAAAAGACTGTAATAATAATTTCATGATTGATACCCCTCTCCCTGCCAGTTCCAGGATGTCTCAGTAGTATTCTAGATGGTTGTACTGTTCTTACCTCAAAACTCAGACATCTAAGACTATATTCATGACCACCTCTTTCAGACTAGTTCCCTTTATTCATCAGTATTACCACTGTCCTTGCAGTTATCTGGGCTCACAGTTTTGAAATTACATACTTAATGTCTTTTCTGGTCTGTCATCAAGTTGTGCTGATACTTCTTTCAAAATACCTCCTATATCTGCCACCACACAACTCTGAACTCTCAACTATAAAATTGTGGATTATGTCAATAGCCTTCTAACCAGTATCCCTGCTTTTCATATATCCAGATACTGCCACCAGATTTATCTCCTAAAACTTTCATTATATCAGTCCTTCTTTGAAAGCTTTTGCTGCTTTATAGTGGCAATAATGTTCCTGTTCTGTAGAATGAACCCCAGAATCATGAAATTTTCAAGCTAGATGAGATTTTAGGCACCGTGGCTTTTAATAGCCTCTATACTCTTGCTCCATCCAGCCTTGTCTCCCTCTGCCCATCAGGCTCCAGCCATTCTGGTTTCATTTTTCCCTCTAAACTTGTCACATTTATTCATTTGCTGGAATGCCCTCTCCTATATTAACATAAGTTTACCTTTAGATGGGGAAACAGTGGAAACAGTGTCAGACTTTATTTTGGGGGGCTCCAAAATCACTGCAGATGGTGATTGCAGCCATGAAATTAAAAGACGCTTACTCCTTGGAAGGAAAGTTATAACCAACCTAGACAGCATATTAAAAAGCAGAGACATTACTTTGCCAACAAAGATCCGTATAGTCAAGGCTATGGTTTCTCCAGTGGTCATGTATGGATGTGAGAGTTGGACTGTGAAGAAAGCTGAGCGCCAAAGAATTGATGCTTTTGAACTGTGGTGTTGAAGAAGACTCGTGAGAGTCCCTTGGACTGCAAGGAGATCCAACCAGTCCATCCTAAAGAAGATCAGTCCTGGGTGTTCATTGGAAGGACTGATGCTAAAGCTGAAACTCCAATACTTTGGCCACCTCATGTGAAGAGTTGACTCATTGGAAAAGACTCTGATGCTGGGAGGGGTTGGGGGCAGAAGGAGAAGGGGACGACAGAGAATGAGATGGCTGGATGTTATCACCAACTTGATGGATGTGAGTTTGCGTGAACTCCGGGAGTTGGTGATGGACAGGGAGGCTTGGTGTGCTGTGATTCATGGGGTTGCAAAGAGTCAGACACGACTGAGCGACTAAACTGAACTGACCTGAACCTTTAGAATACATCTTTTTGAATACATCCCTCAGACATTCTAGTCTGCTTAATATCTCAATTAACTGACTTATCCATTGCTGTTCTAGGTGTTGGGGAGATAGCAGTGAATACAACAGAAGTCTCTGCTCTCAGTGGAGCTTACATTTTCATTGGAGCAAATAGATAATAGGCAAATATAAGTCAGATGGTCATGAGGGCTTTGGGGAAAAAGCAAACACCTTGAGATGCTGAGCATGTCTCAGAAATACCAAGCAGGTAACTGTGGCTTCTTCCGAATAGCGCATCACTTACTACTGGAGATACACGTGTATCACACACACAGCCTTGTGTTGTTTAAATGTCTTATGTATATATTTTACATTCCCAATTTTGAGTTCTTTGAAGGCAGAGATCTTTTGTTTTAAATTTCTTATATGCTGATGCCATGCATGTAAATGCCTAGGAACTAGTTTTAAACTGTGTGTGTCTATGTATAAACGTGTATACACACACATATTATAGTCAACACTCAATTTCTAGTTTTATTTGTGTTTATCCGTTTGTTTATTCAGATATGAAGACCTGATACCCTGTGGTCTTTGGAGCACCTTTTAAAAGATCGTCCATTTGCCAGGCAAATGCAAAGAGAGATTACTAACGGGTCTCAAAGGAGACCCTTTGGAGCCATGATGTCAACTAAGGGGATAGGCTGGCTATTCTGTGCAAGAAACTGTGTGTTCTGGACTCCGTGGTCTGTGGTTTTGTGGTTTCACTTGTATTTGAATAATGCTAAAGCTATGCTGTGACAGATTGTGGGAGAAGTCTGTTAGGAGAGTATCTTGATCATTTGGAGCAGATGGAGCTATGAGCTGCTTGGATTTCACTTTTAAATGAGGAAAAAGAAGCAAAAAATTTGGATTTGGGAGAAGACACCTCTCTGAGGGTCCCTTTTTGTTTTGCTTTCTTTTGTTCTTGGAAACCTAATTAGTTTAATGCTCAGAAGGGATCTGTGATTTGGCTTAGTTTCTTTTTTTTTTTTCCCCTAGTATTTATTTTGGAGAAGGGAATGGCAGCCCACTCCAGTGTTCTTGCCTGGAGAATCCCAAGGACGGGGGAGCCTGGTGGGCTGCTGTCTGTGGGGTCACACTGAGTCGGACATGACTGAAGTGATTAGCAGTATTTATTTATTCATTTGACTGGGCCTTAGTTTTGGAATCTTCAGTCTTTGTTGCAGCATGTGGACTTCCTAGTGGTGGCATGTGAACTCCTAGTGGTAGCATGCGGGATCTAGTTCCCTGACCAGGGATCACACCCGGGGCCCCTGTGTTGGGACTGCAGAGCCTTAGTCACTGGACCACCAGGACTTAGTTTCTTGACCCTACCTGTTGAGTCTTACTTTATTGCTTTCAACTTGACCTGTCCGGTTTATGCAAAAGAACGTCTTTACTGTCTTTTAAACATGCTACCCTCTTTTCTTCCTTCCTGGTTATTTATTTTTGGTTGTGCTGGATCTTTGTTGCTGCTTGCAGGTTTTCCCTAGTTGAGGCAAGTGGGGGCTACTTTTTAGTTGTGGTGGGCGGCTTCTTATCCACTGTACCACCAGGGAAGTCCTCCATTCCTTTCAATAGCTGAGTCTTTGCCCATGTGTTCCCTTCTGCCTAGATACTTTATCTGCATTCAGGTGTTGTCCACAGCTAATCTCTTCCCTCTTCTAACCTTTGCTCAATAGCCAGGATTATCTAAACTGTTTTTGGTTTTGTTTTTTCCTTAAAGTTTTAGACTGCTTTGTATTTTCACTATGCTGTTCTGCATACTTGTGTCTTAGATGCCCATCAGATTATGTGAAGGCAGAGATTGCAGTCACCACCACGGTCCTAGCGCCCTGTGAGTTCTCAGTGAGTTGTTTTTTGAATTGACGTTTCAGAAAATCTCCAGTGTTTCTCAGGGTACAGTACCGTTCTGTACGGCTTATGGTCTCAGGAACCACAGTGCTTAAGTGGCACTGTTTCCCAGAACTCCTGATTTCATGCAGGTAGTTGTTAGTTTTATAAGTAATCGGGTGAATTCCACAGGATGAGTACTGAGCAGTTTTCTGGGGCTCTTTGCCATCTTTCCCTTTCTCCTGCTTGATAAGAGTAGAATTCCTTTTGATCAGATTACCATTTCTCATGGGAACGTTGCTCTGTTGGTCCTACTATATCCCAAATGGACTTTTCTGTTTCTAAGAAGTATCCCTGAGAATTGTATTCTTACTATTAAGTTTCTTCTTGGGCTCCTCTAAGGGCTTTGTGGGGATAGTCCTGTACCATTTTATTTACCTATTGAAATGGCCTTACATTGACCAAAACTTTTGAAATAAGTGGAATAGTAGACAAATCCTGTGTACTTTTCAGTACTCGTATTTGTGTTAAGTAATCCAAGCTTAGCATATACTAGTAATCCTTCTCTCAGAATTTCACAGGCCGACTTTTTTCGGATGTGGAGCTGTGCCTGTGCAGCCTGCGTGGGTGCCCACCGCCTGCTGGTCTGTGCGCCGCAGTGGGTTTTCTAACCCAGCGAGCCTGTGTATGCTCTCCTCTCCTGTTCTGCTCCTGTTCTGCCAGCTGCAGCATCGTGTGTCCTGCTCCCTCAGAGATGTTTGCCAGCAGCATGTTCTTGTCGCTTTCCGGCACCCCACACACATAGAGGCTTTGTCTGGAATGCTTGTGATTTTTAACCAAAGCCAGGAATTTTCTGCAGCTGAGTAGGGGGAGGAGTTGCGACTGTTTCCCTCTATTGAGAGGGTAGGGGTTAGGGAGAGGGAGGGTGGGTGGGTGATTTCCCGGAATTTTAAATATTCCTCACAATGAAGCCTTTGATTTCTTTCTCAGGAACAGGGCGGATACCTGACCAACTCGTGATCCTAGACATGAAGCATGGAGTGGAAGCGAAAAATTATGAAGAGGTGCGTCCTGCCTAACAGCCAGTGGAGGCAGTAGCTCGCCGCCCCTGTGAGGCTTCCGTGACCCAGTCAGGCCAACAGGCTGTGCTTTGCCCAGAAGGCTGTGGTTTTCTCAGCAGTCATGTGACAGCCAGCTTGATATAAAAAAGTTGTGTTAACAGCCTTGAACAATAATTCTGGCTGTGCTGTCAGCCAATTGACTGGACCAAGCGTCCCGTAGAAATGTTGGTGTGATAAAACACTCAAGCACATGCCAGCAGTGCTCTCAAGACAGAAACCAGATATATACTTAGAATTTCTAAAAGCTAGAATTCATTAATGTTGATGTTCAAGGTTAAGAAAAGTGATTTTTTTTAATTCCTATGGTTTTTATTCCCAGACTGACAGCTATGTATGTATTCAGTCCTGTTTAGATTTGAACAATTGTGTTGTCTTTGAGAAACACAATAATCAAAAGTAGCTTTTAATTAAAATAATTTCAAATTTTTCAAAAAGAGAGCAAGATGGAAGGAAAAAAACTACAAGAGACTTGAAGTTTTGCTGACAGCATGTATTGTAGAGAATAAAAATAGGCGTTTATTTGGGTGGTGGGGAGCTGGAAGTGTGCTTAGAATAAGGGGAGGGGAACTGGGCTCTTTTAATCTATTGTGAGAGACTCTGGGGGCATCACAGCTTCTTTAAATGAAGAGCACCTGTGAAAACCACAAGACCTATTTAAGCCTGGAGGATTGATCTTTACAGAAAGATAAGAGTTTTCTTACCGAGGTCAGTCTCTTTATGAAAGTACCTGAAGGCATATAGAAGAGATGGGCTACAGGAAGTGTAAATGGATTCTGAAGAATGTAAACTGAATAAACAAAGGAAAGCTGTTTTAAGTGATTTTAAGAGAATTTTCTAGGAATGGTGGAACAGGAGAGGTTATTCTGTCTTTGGTCAGAATTTGGAAAGGAAATACCCTAAAACGGAAGAGGATTGGAAGCCAGTGGCTGGCTCTGCAGCAGGAAGTCGTACTACAGTACTTGTGGCTCTCCAGGTCTTTCCTCTTTTTTCTTAGTTCATGTGTTCAATTGAACAAAACTAGACTGAATTATTTGTCAGTAAATCGGAGCAAGTGATGCAGTTGTGAATGGAAGGCAATTCCTGATAGAGACTTTAGTTGGCTTGTTTCTGTCTCCAGGCTAGTTTAATTAAAAGAAATAAAGCCAAGAGCTTTTTTGTTCAGTGAACTTAAGAGTAAATTGAAAAATCCTTTTACACTTTTATGAGTCAGAGGAATCCTAATTGTATTTAGTAAGTTAAAGCACTGTTATATGATATAAAACACTAAGAAAAATGTTGTATTATTATGAGGTTGAAGAATAGGTAAAAGAATTTACAGTTTTTGAATACTGCTGCTATATTCTCACCCTCAGATTAGATACTAGACATAGCTGCTGCTTCTCTGAAACGGACAGTACTATTCTGAGTTGACATACACAATAAGGTGGACATCACCACTGTATAGCATTTTAGAACCCCATGCCCCTGTACCTCCTGGAATTTCCATCATCCTTGGACTTTGTTGACACTAGGAAAGGGCCTTTATCTTTCCTGACCTTTTACTTAACCCAAGAGGGGAATCCCTAGCAGAAAGGAAACCACGGTGCTTCCTTTGCTGCTTCCTGCTTCAGCAGTCTGGCACGTCCTAAGCCTTTCTTTACGCACATGGTTACAACACAGCTCAAAATTCTCTTTCTTAACCAAGAAACTCCTCCCATTACTTTCTTCGGTGACCTACCTCCCCACTCCCCCACCCCTCAGTCAAAAAGCAGATCAAACTGAGACGGAGGATGACATGTGATGATGACACAGGCCAAAGACCAAAGCCCTTTTCTCAGGACAAAGCTAGGCCGGCTCCTTGAACCTTGCTCAGAAATGGCTGTTTAGTTGTCGCTGGTCCAGTGCCTGTGACAGGAACATGGATGATAGAAGCGCTTGCTGTGTAGTTTACCACCAGAGAGCACTGGGCATTAATAGAGGTTTTGAGGCATTTAACTTCAGGCCCTGGGGGCGAGGGCAAGGCTTTATCTCCAGAGGATTGGGGCCCTTCAGCATCACTGTTTGGATTCAGGAAGGTGGTATGTTTCTTCTAATGTTTTTTCACATCAAACGTCTGTCTCCCTCACATTTGTGGACTTCATAATTCTGAAATCCCACATGGTCCTGTACAATTAAGTAGTAATCATTGTCTAAACACCTGGACAGAGTACCACACTACCTACCAAATTGTTATGGAGGTTTAGTTAACGCATGTGAATTGCTGTGTAAACAAATGTAATTTGTTTACAAATGACAAATGTAAGGTGACATTATTTGAAGGCAGAATGGTTGACATTTTGTAAAGAAATAAGTTTTGTAGTTTGAAATCTTTAAATAGAATGCATATTTCCTCCGAAATAAAACATTTTTAATTCCCTCCAATAGATTTTAAGGATCTCTCACCACTATTTTTTGCCCCTAAAAGGGTCCCATTTTCATAGGATCAGTATGTGAATTGAGCCATTTCTTTTTAGTGTGTGGTCTGTGAGCTAGAACAGCTGTTTGCAGAGACTTATTATCTAATCTTACAGTTGTGGGAATGAAGGCAGTTATCCCACCAGGAAGGAGCTGTCTGACATATCCTCTAACTCGCTGGGCTGTGTATGTCCCTTCTTGCTTAGATGTCAGTATTTTCAGCACAACTAAAATCATGTTTTGCCTGAAGGTTCTATTAGTATGCCATTTGCTACCAACAGATACACCAAAAACGCAGTTGCGCTTTTTGAAGCATCAGCTGCAGCCTTTTCAAAAGCTCTGTTTCTCTGAATGCCCTCATGAAGGAGGAACTCTGGTTCTACATACTAGATCCAAAAGCCCTTTCTTTACATAGCTTAAATAAATAACATGGGTAAGCTACTTGACACATAGGCGATCAGTTCAGTAGATTTTAGCTCCCTTCTCCTGCCCTGCCTAGAAGCTGCCACACGGCTATGACAGAGTGAATAGGATCTTTCTAAATTTCATTCATTTAGTCCTAAGATTGGCAGTCTTTTCTGGACTTATTTTGGCATGTCGTTGACCTTCTGACCTTCGTTGAAGAATCCTGTAATCCATATGCCCTCGTGCAAAAGAAGACTTGGCTTTGGGTGTAAGTCTATCTTCATTGTCTTGATTGTGTTAAGACTGGCTGGTTTCCTCTTTTATTGCTATGCTTCTAAAATTTGCAGGGGTTGAGGATGTGGGTATGGAGATAACAGTCATTTGCCTGAATCTGGCTCTCCTCGTGAAGCTTCTGTCTTGAGTTTCTCAAAGTTCCACCAAGGGAAAGAATCCAGTGATTCCCTAGAGGCTGGTTCCACACGTGTGTTTCAAGAAACAGTCTTTCAGATTTACCACCTCCCTTGCTATAATTACATAGAACTCTGAACTCTTCAGAATTCAAATCATCATTAGAGGAATGGAAGATTTGGGTGTAGGTTAAGGGTAACTGTACAGTTATTTGGGAGGTATTGTAGATGCGTAGGGAAAGCGTTTTCAAACAGTACCTCCCACTACAGATGAGAGTGATAGATATTGTGGTAGAGAAAACTTTCTCCTAGGCAGTGGGCCTGGTGAAAGTGAATGCTGAGTGACAGTTGATGCTCTTAACATTGAAGAAGCACTTGCTTCAGGGGACCAGCAGCACTTAATATCTGCTGTAGGAAGTTGACTCCTTAAAGAAGGCATAGAATGGACATAACGGGTCAGCTTCAAGTACGTGCCGTGTATCAGGCATGTGGGACGACACAGGGTATATATCATTCTGATGCTGTGCGTTCAAGGTCCAAACTAGTGGGGGGAAGGATAAAAAGCAAAACAACGTGGATATGACAGTGTTACGAGTGTTAATTGTGTGGTAGTCTCAGTGTTGTGGGGCTTTAGAGAAGAGGGAATCAGTGTGGACAGTAGTGGTTAAAGGAGACTTCATGGTAAGGCTGGAAAGATAGGTGGGATTTGGATACACTGAATATGTATGTGCTTGGAAGTCAGGGATTCGTTTTTGCTTACATTTTATAGCAGAGCTTTGCAGTTTTGATGCTAAATAAATGCTTTGGTGACCCTGAATAGGGAGTCATGAGACTATGGTACTGGAGGTCTTGGTCTTGCACTCAGAGGACTGAGTAACTTTATGAAATTGTCAGTTTCCTCATTTGTAAAATGAAGTCTCTTTTAGCCCTGGTATTTATTTAATGGTTAAATGCAGCCTAAAAGGGGAATGCTACCTCCTAGTGGAGAACCTGTGAAATAGGCTTTTGCTTTTATCAAACTTGGCAAAACACACGTCCTCTTTCTAATCATGGAAGAGAAAAGTAGACTAGAATAATAATGGCCTGCCTCCATGAAACAGGTTTAATTTCACATTCTTAAAGACTCTGTGAACATTAAATCAGATGTTTAGAGTAGCAGAACAGTCAGTAGGGATATTGATAGAGGTTTTCTTGTTAGCTCTTTGTACTGATGTTCATCCCACTCAGAAGTCTGGAGATAATTTACTGAATTAAAGACAGGATTGAGTAGGGATTTCATTGGGGAAATGAGATTCAACTTGGATGATATGTTATGAATAGAAGTATAGAGTCTAGAGTAGGATCTATACCAGAAAAGGGGTTAGGAAATTGAATGATTAAACAGTGGCCCGTGTACCATATGGAATACTGTGCAGCAGTTAAGAAGAATGGGGTAAATCTATAAGCACTGAAGTGTTTAGAAAGATTTTATTAAATAAAAAAAGGAAGCCATAGAACAACATATACATTATGGTCACATTTATAGATACGTTTTTAATTATATATTTCCTTTGTACATTTGTATACACGCAAAGGCATAAATAGTGTGTTATCTTCTATCAAAGTCTTGAAAGATCTATACTAAATTCATAACCAAAGTTATCTTTAGGGAGGAATGGGTGGATGTAGGGATTGAGGAGCTGTGAAGATGGGCCTTTTGTTTTTATTTTCTTTACTTCTGAATAATTTAAATTTTTTAGTAGGAGGAATATGTTTTTTGTGCAACTAAAAAATTAAGGAGGCACCAGAAAGGAAAAGGATTGCAAACAGGTTTAGGAGACTATCTACTAAGGCTGTTCTCACTACCAAATTTATTTTCATCCTGTCCTCCTGTTTTGGATCTTAGGCCTTTGGGCTATTGTTTCTTAACCCCAAAACAGGATAGGGATTTAGAAGTGTCTTTAAAGTGAATTTTAAGAATATTAGTTTCAGCTGGCAGAGAAAGGCACCGCCACAGTCTCGCTCCCAGCGCCTTTTGTACGTTTCTGTCTGCTTCTGCTTGTGCTTAGCTGTCCAGTCGTGTCCGACTCTGCGACCCCATGGACTGGAGCCCTTTCCAGACTTCTCTGTCTATGGTGATTCTCCAGGCAAGAATACTGGAGTGGACTGCCATGCCTTCCTCCAGGGGATCTTCCCGACCCAGGGATCAAACCCAGGTCTCTCACACAGCAGGGAGCAACCGTGGGAAGCTGAGCTACCAGGGAAGCCCAAGTTTCTATCTAGGGAGCCTTAAACCATTTACCTCTATAAAGACGTATCATGCTATTGCCTTATACTACCACATTCAAGAAGCTTTGGAGGGGAAAGCATATACCAGGAGGGAAAATGTTAAACAGGCTAAGGTTCAGCTTATTTAATTATGTGTCTTGTATCCTTTTCCTGGCGGGGGGGTTCTTTGCTCTCCATCTCTATGTGAGATCAATTAATAGATATGTATTGTAGGTTAATGGTAAAACCTGACATTTGTGTGTTCAGCTAGGAGTGTTAGCTCAATGTATTGACTATTGTGTAAATCTCATACCCAGTTAGCTTTACTCTGTTCTGCAGCTGTCGTGCCATTAACTCTACCCAGCCCTTTATAATTATGAGAAAATGTACATCCAGTGGAAGAACTTAGGTAGCTCATTACAAACCCATCACCATATTTTTAGGTACCTTAAATATAAAGTCAATTTTTATATCCCTACCTTAACAGTTTCTAGTTTTCTTTTTTTTTTTTTTAAATAACTTTGTCTTGTTCTTCAGTGAATAGAACATAAGAACACCCTCAAACTGTTCCCATTTACTTCACGTTAAGTGCTGTCAACATTTAACAAAGAAAGTACAAGAAAGTTTCATTGGACAAAAGAGAAGAAAAAGTAGGGAGTTATGTAGAGAATGTATAGGGAATAAAGAAGCAGATGGCAGAAATATTTTTTGAAGAATTCTCTGTGGTAGAAAATTAAGAGCAACTGGTACATGAGTTTTAAGATCTGGAAAGCTCTGATACTATATCCCCGTTTTTAAAGCAAATCATAATCTAAGATTGATAAGAAAAAACAAATAGAATAATGAAATCCTTGTTCTGGTCATATGTGCCTTCAGTTACTAGATGCTCTTAGAGGTTTCACAGTGGTCTGGGTTGAAAAAAGAAGCAAGTTTATTTCTCACACTCTGTATTCCTTAGCACACAGGGATATCCTTGGGGATTTATTTTGATAACTGGCATTGCAGTTTGAGTTACTATCTTAGTGCTATAGTTATCTGTACTCTCTCATTCCTGTGCATTCCCTATTGGGAATTTGGTATGTTCTCTTCTTAAAATCACATTTGACTAATACTATGATGCTCACACTTATGTCTAATAATATTGCTTATTTCTTAGACAAAAGTGAAATGGCAAGTAAAATGCTTTATTAAAGTCAGAAATCTTGGGAAATATAGCCTACCATATTATTAGTACTTCTAAGGAGGTTTTAATCAAAATTAAAGTATATAAAAAGTCTGAGATGGAAACAATCTAGAGAGTAGGGAAGGGAAGAAGCCCAAATTTTAAAATGTGTTAGAATGATGATGGATTTTAAGATCGGTGAAACTTTTAAAAAGACGCCTCTGTTACATGGTGCTCTTGAGCAGAACAATTTTTTTAGGGAATGGGTTCATAATTCCTTTCTTTTCCAGATTGCAAAAGTTGAGAAGCTCAAACCTTTGGAGGTGGAGCTACGACGCCTAGAAGACCTTTCAGAGTCTATTGTTAATGATTTTGCCTACATGAAGAAGCGAGAAGAGGAGATGCGCGATACCAATGGTGAGGGGAGGGCGACTCTTACTTCTCAGTGACTTACTTCTCAGCACCATAAAGGAGATAGGTCCCCATACTTTAAATTCTGGTGTACCCCTTTCTCAGTTTTACCAAAGGGCATTTTATGAAAGGGCAATTGCTCACTTCAGTGCTGTTGCTGTTACAGGTAAATGAGCCCTGTTTGATTTTCAAGGGAATAGCATTTTTTTCTGTAATAAGCAATTGATCATATCAGTCAGCTTAGTGTATCAAATTAATAGCACTAATCTTTGTAATTTTAACATTTATATATCAGATCAGATGAAAATTAAAGAAAAAACTATCTGAAGTCCTACTGTAAGGTTTAGGGGCAGAGTGAAGCTAATTAATTGCCTTTTCCCCTGGCCATTTAGCCTGTTGAGCCTCCTTCATTATATTTACACTGCTTTTTGTTTTGTTTTGTTTTAGAGTCCACGAACACTCGGGTCCTGTACTTCAGCATCTTTTCAATGTTCTGCCTCATTGGTCTGGCCACCTGGCAGGTCTTCTACCTGCGTCGCTTCTTCAAAGCCAAGAAGTTGATTGAGTAATAAAGCCCAGTCTCCTCCCACCTTGAATCTTAGCCAGCAGAACATCGCTGGGACGTGCCTGGCAAAAGACATCCTACCAACAGCACCATCAAGGCACCTTGGAGCTTTCTTGCCAGAACTGATCTCTTTGATGTGGGAGGACGTGGGTTACCACCTTCACCCAAGAAGTCAAAGAGGGACTTCTTTTTAACCTGGTAGGATTTGGACTGGTTTTGCAACAAGACTATTATTAGAGTCACCTATGACAAAAAACAGGGGTTACCTAGATAATGCCAAAGCCAGCATTTGTACTGGGTTTCCTCGTATGATCTGTTTGAACCATGTTTTCTTTCCTTCTCCCACTTGCTCACCAGCTTGGGCTTCCATTCTTCTTGTTTTACCAACATTTGTATGACCATGTTGAACTTGTTTCTTTCTGATTGTCCTCTTTGGATTTCTGTGTGACAACACCCTTAACTTTCTCTTGACCCTTAGCTGAAATGTTTAGTTAGCTTCTGGTGATACCTTTTCAGAATTTTATGTCTCTCAAAAGGGTGATGGCTGTGACACCTCATAGAAATGAGCTTTGAACTGTAGGTAGCTCTTAAAGAAAATTTCACTTTAGAGAATTAAAACATTTGTGCTCAGCTGCTTGAACTTTTCTCTTTTTGTGTATTTATGTGCGTTTAGTTCCATGCAGTTTTATCACATGTATGGATTTGTGTGACCACCACGAGATGCAGAACCATTTCATCACATGGATCCATTGTGGTTCCCTTTTATAGCTGCAGTCATCTCCTTCTGTAACCCCAAGCCCCAGCCTCTGGCAGCCACTAAGCTGTTCTCCATCTCTCTAATTTTGTCATTTCAAGAATGTTATATAAATGGAATCATACGGTATATATATACAACCTTTTGAGATTGACTTTTTTCACTCAGCATAATGCCCTTGAAATGTATCCAGGTTGTTGCATATGTGAGTAGTTTGTGTCTCTCTATTGCTTAGGGGTCTTCCGTGATGTGGGTGTACCCTGGTTTCACCAGTCACCTGTTGAAGGACATCAGTGTTGTTTTCAGTTTTGGGCCATTACTAATAAAACTGCTGTGAACATTCATGTACAGGTTTTTATGTGAACACAAATTTCATTTCTCTGGGATAAGTGCCCAAAAGAGCAGTTGCTGGGTTGTATGGTAAACACGTTTATTTTTGTAAGAAACCGTCCTCTTCTTTATCCAGAGTTACTGTGTCATTTTATGTTCCCACTAGCAATGTCTGACCAATCCAGTTTCTCAACATCCTCAGCAGTATTTGCTATTATTTTTTAAAAAGTTTTTTTAGTCATTCTGAGAGGCATGTGGTTTTAATTTGTATCTTCCTATTAGCAAATGGTGTTGAACATC
Organism: Bos grunniens; assembly: GCF_055505025.1. Taxonomy (NCBI): domain Eukaryota; kingdom Metazoa; phylum Chordata; class Mammalia; order Artiodactyla; family Bovidae; genus Bos; species Bos grunniens. The sequence continues at coordinate 17,023,556 of NC_141174.1, forward strand.
TTTTCATGTGTTTATTTGCTATCTGTATATTTCTTCAGTGAAATATCTGTTCTTTTGCCCATTTTATGATTAGACTGTGTGTTCTTTTCACTACTGAGGCTTTTTTTTTTAATGAAGTATAGTTGATTCATGCTATTGAGTTTGAGAATTTCTTATATATCCTAGATACAAGTCCTTTGTCAGTTTTGTGGTTGCTTAAATTTTAACATAACTTCTACAGAAGAAAAAACAAGTAAAATTTGCCAAGTATTCTTACATGGTAAGTCACTGACTTTATTTCTGTTCTCATGTGTTCACGAGGAGATTAAGATATATGAAGTAAACACACCTAGAAGGATCATGAATCGAGTAAATACTTGAAAATATTTGTTGTAAAAGCAAAGCCAAGAATCGCTTTGGGACTTGTGCCTGCCTAAAGGCCAATACTAATATGAATAAGAGAAAGTGTGGGCACAAATGACTATGCTCATTGACAGTTAGTGACATATAATATCACTTGACATTTTCCCCACTTCTCCCAGTAAAGTGGGTGGGAGTTTGTCCTTTCTGTAATCTCTCTCTCTCTTTTTTTTAAGTCTACTGACTCTTACAGGGCTTGTCCCATTGCAATGACAAGAATTACAGGACTTAGGGCTGTGCAGCTTGCAGTTAAGCAGCAGCATATTAGAATTAACAGAACACTGTTGTGATGACCTGGATAAAGTACCAAGGGGGAAGTGGGGCAAATTATGTTGCTAAAATCTCAGCCTGTTCTGTTAATGTTCCAGCTACTGTAAACACAAAAGGCTTTTCATCCTCTCTTGACTCCCTGTATGAATTCTTGGACTTCCCAGATTGCTCAGTGGTAAAGAATACACCTACTAATGCAGGAGACATGGGTTCCATCCCTGGGTCAGGAAGATCCCTTGGAGAAGGAAATGGCAACCCACTCCAGTGTTCTTGCCTAGGAAATCCCATGGATAAAGTCTGAGCCTGGTGGGCGACAGTCCATGGAGTCGCAAAGAGTCAGACAGGACTCAGCAACTGAGCACACACTCAATGAATTCCTCCCTTGTGGCACGGAAGTGGTTCTTTCATCAGTTTGTGTAACACTGCCATCTGCTGTTGAAAAATAGGTACTGCTTCTGAGAACCTGACCAAATCTCACCACAAGGGCAACAGTGTTTAGTTTCAGTGAAAGTCGCTCAGTTGTGTCCGACTGTTTGTAACCCCATGGACTATACAGTATGGAATTTTCCATGCCAGAATACTGGAGTGGGTAGCCATTCTCTTCTCCAGGGGTTCTTCCCAACCCAGGGATCGAACCCAGGTCTCCTGCATTGCAGGCAGATTCTTTACCAGCTGAGCCATCAGGGACACCCCATAAGAGCAACAGATGTTGAGAAAGTCTGTGGTATTACTTATACTAAACAACAGAGGATACATCCAAACAGGTTGAGAATAACCCAACCTGTGAGTTAAGCTCCATCTTCAGACATTTAAAGGTGAAATTCTGTTTCGTACCATTGGCCAAACAAGATCCTCGTTTCCAACTGGTGCCTTTTCCCTTTTTAGAAGCAATGAAAGCTGCTCCATTGGTTACAGTCTTCTGACAAAGTGTCAAAGAAGAAAATAGGAGAGGAAAATATTTTATTTTGCTAATGTTTTGTTCCCAAACGTGACTGTGAAACTGAAATTCTTTCACGTCCTTTCTTTTCCTTATGTTAAGACTGCCAAGTTGGACATTTGTGCTTTGGGTTTAACGTTCATTGATATTACACTTTGATTTGATCTGAAAAGTAAAATTATTTGCTTTTGATAAAAGACTAGTGCAAGAGCAAATCAACTTTAAAAACAAGGATGTTATCTGTTTTCCTCCATTTGGGGATCTGTGGTTCAACACAGTCTAAATTACTGATCAGAGTGATAGTTTTAAGTATGCTTTGTTATATCATTGTCATAAGCCCATCATAAGCTGTTTTTCTGTTTGTTTAATGGAAAGAGGCATGTGGGATTTATACAGATTCACTTGTAAGTGTTGGATTGGGATTTTTGTGTAAATTTTCTCAAATAAAGGCTAGCAGAAACCATTTTAGGTGTATTTTTCTGTTACTCATGAGTATCTCTTTGTCTGGATTGGCAATAATTCCTCCATATTCCTCAGTATTAAAACTATGGCAAATTATATGTGACAAATTAGAGGAAAAAATACTTGTACTCCAGATGGATAAAGTTTATGTGAGCTAGCAAAAGTTCATTATACTTAATTTGTAAATGTATAACTATATAATATGTATATTAAAATAATATTCTTAATTCAGAAAGACTAAATAGGGTTCTGTAAGCCAGGAATTCTCTGTAGCTTCTCTGTTTTAGAAACTGCTGTTGAAGTTATTCCTACAGAGTCTTCTTCCTTTCCTTCCATTCTTAAAATACCCCTCCTAATTTAGAAACTCTAGGACTTATTTTTTTGGACCATCACATCTATGTAAAATGCTACTCCAACAGGTAAAGGCAAGATCATCTTTCCTTTTACTTGCAGTTGCGTATTTTCTGTAAAGCTTCTTATTAAGAGTCAATGTGAAGCGCTTTACACATTGACTAGCTAGCCTCCTATTTAGCCTCTTTCTCTATTCCTCAAAAAAAGTTAATAAGTCAGTGAATCTCTAGCTTATAAAGTAGTGGTTCTTAACATTTGAAATACTTTAGAAAATGTCTCATTTCTCCCTGATACTTTAGAGAACATAAATAGTGAAGGCAGCAAAATGTTTAAGTGTGAATTTAAATAAATTTAAATTTAAATGTAACTGTCTCAGCAGTATCATATTTGTTAAATGGTTGTGCATGTTCTGCAAATTATTATCTATTCAGTCTGCTACAATCTCCTATAGCATAAGCCCCATGAATAATATAAATTTTTCTAGTACCACATTTAAAAAGTATAAAGGAACATGGCATTTTTTATTTTATAATTTTTATTGAAGTATAGTTGATTTGCAGTATTGTGTTTTTTGCTGTACAGCAAGGTGAATCAGTTATACACTTACATAAATCCACCCTTTTTTAGATTCTTTTCCCAAATAGGTCACTAGGTGTACTGAGTTCCCTATGCTATATGATAGGTTCTTCTTAGTTATCTATTTTATACATAGCAGTGTGTATATGTCAATCCCAATCTCCCAATTTATCCCTCCTCTGCTTTCCCCCTTGATAACTATAAGTTTGTTTTCTGTATCTGTGACTATTTGTTTTGTAAATAGGTTTGGTTGTACCACTTTTTTTAGATCCCACATATAAGCGATAGCGTATTTGTCTTTGACTTACTTCACTTAGTATGACAATCTCTAGGTCCATCCAAGTCACTGCAGATGACATTATTTTGTTCTTTAGATGGCTGAATTTCCATTGTATATTGTAATATTCCACTGTGGTATCTGTGTGCCACATTTTCTTTATCCATTCATCTGTTAATGAATATTTAGGTTGTTTTCATGTCTTGGCTATTATAAATAGTGTATAATACTGTCTAATGGATCCAAAATAGAATTTCAACATAAAATTCAATATAGAAATGTAAAAATGACTGAGATGTCTAACGTTCTTTTTTCCTTATAGTCTTTGAAATCTGGTGTGCATTTTACAGCATGTCTTATTCAGACTAGCCATAATTCAAGTGGTCGCTAGTGGCGACCATATTGAACAACAAAGCTATAGACTTTGCTAAGTACTTTGGCAATTTATTCACTTGTTAAGATATAAAATGGAAATACCAGTTTTTACCAAAAGCATTTTAAAATCAGTTATACCTTCAAAATGTTGAGTATTTCTGGGCTTATGTGTATTCAAAAGTCAGATATTTAGTTTCATTTATATCTGATGTAATGAAGTGCCGAGCTTGAGTTTCTGTTTTGTATTGTCTAAGATGGAAAGGGACATTTGTTAAGCTTTTATCTATGTATTATAACCAGAATAATTCACAATATCAGGCTAACCAAGTTATAGAATACTATTTGCACACTGCAAACTTTTAGTTTCCACACAAAGAAAAGTGAATTTTTAAGCTTTGGCTGAAACCTATTCAGCTTCTCTGAATGCAAGTCAGTACTTTTAGCTATAAGCAATTGTTTTTTCCATGCAACTCAAAAATTTATTGATCATCTGTTTAATGTGCTGAAGTAAACTCTGGAGTAGACCCAGATAAAAAAGAAGCAATACCTGTCCTTAAAGTGCTTTCTAATTCATAGGAGGAAGTAGATGGGATGGCTTCTGTCCAGCATGATCTCCATGCGTGCTTTAGCCACCACTGACTTAACATTGTGGATGTTAAGGAAGCTTTCACTAACCCAGCTAGTTTGTCTTGCAAAGATGCCCCTCCTAAACACCTTTCTAGAAGATTGTACTTTCCTTATAATAGCACTTAGACACCGTTGTAATTGCCTGGTTGTTTATCTGTTTAGATGGACTGTAAGCTCCAGGAGAAGAGGAACCATGTTTATTTTGTCCTCTGTTATAACCCAGCGCCTGGCACAAGGTGGTACTTAATGTTTGCTGGATGAATGAATTGAAAATTGAAAACTATGTACAGTCTAGAACCCTGGAATGAAACCAATAAAAAATCTAACAGGGTGTTATCTGTCAGGCATTTTGGTTTAAGAGATGTACATATGCAATAACAATGACCTGATATTCTTTCAACAAATAAAGTTTAGGCTTGTTATATCAAGCACTTTTCTAGGCACTGATGATACATAGTTGTGAACAAGAGGGCAAAATCCAGGCTCTCGTGGAGCTTATGTTCTAATGAATGGAGGTAGTCAAAGCAAACAATAAATAAGACATCAATTTTAAAGATAAACATTGTGAAGAAAATGAGTGATGTGATCTGGCAGGAGAACTGTGTTACTTTGGATCAGATTGGATGTGAAAAAGAGGTTTGCTTAAATACAAGCACAGTATAAGCAGACCATCATAAAGTCTGGTACACTAATAGAAAAAATGGATCCAGATCAAGAAAGACAAAAGTCCCTCCTATTCAGACCCAATGTGGAATGTTACACAGAGTGTAGGATATCATACTTTAAAAGGAACAGTGATGAACTCGAGAGAGGTCAGAGGAGCGTGAGCTCGTTAGCTCACACCCCTCACCCCATTCTACCCATTCTCTTCCTCCTATGTTGGCTGTCACTATCCACCTACTTAAAAACCTAGATGCAAGTCTCCTGTACTCAGATTTGCTTCACCAACCATATCCCAACTGATCACAAAGTTCTAAATGTTTCTCAGATGGATTTCTTAAATCTGGCCCCCCTCCCCACTTACACTGATAGCACCTGAGTGCCTGTCTCTAGGCCTCTTGTCTTTATCTTCCATGTTGTCATCAGTTCTTTGTAAAGTATAGCTTTGGTCTTATGCAAGATGCCCTTATTATTTATTATCTGTGCTGGGCACATGAAAAAAGACTCATTAATTATGCTATGGGGAAAAGCATAATTGGGACTCCCCCCAGCAAATCAGGACATACAGAGACACAGATCATGTACTCCTTTGCTTAAAAATGTCCAGTATTTTCCATTGCCCACAGGAAATGTCAAATTCTATATAAATAAATATTTGAGGCCTTGTCTTCTCCTTCTGTCCCACAAATATCATGATCTCCATCTACATGATCTCTTAGCCCCCAAATATCCTGCTCTCTGAAAGAGATCCCGGGCCTTGTTGTGGGCTTTGACTTCCAGCTCCCCTCAATGGCTATGTAACATACAGTAGGTTACTTAACCCCCTATCTCAGTTCCTTTTGCAGAATGGGAATACTATGAGGATTAAATGGAATGACACATGGAGAGAAAACCTTTAGCATAGTGCCAGGAACATTATAATGAATGTTAGCTGTTATCTCTGTAGGTCAATAATTCCCATAACTTACGACTAAAAAGTTATCTTAGCGATGTAAAGTTGCTCAAGGCACATAACTGATGGAACACGCTTTTCCACTGTATTGCAATTCTGTTAGTGACTTGAGGGCTTTGCAGATTCCCCACCTCCGATTACAGTATCTGGCACTTATGGCATGAAGAATGTTGCATGAGATCATCAGGTGGTCAAAGATTTGGAAATACACTTGGAAGAATGTGAAATCTGGAAAGAGAGGAGTGAGTGTCAGGAGAGTTGACTTCAAATATTCTCTAAGTTGTGTGGAAGACAGGGACCCAGGGTAGTTCTGGAAGAAATAATTGGGCCCACTAACAGATGACAGGAGGCAAGAATTTTCCGCTGGGAGAGGGAAGGGAGGTGAGGTAAACGGGAGACCTAAGAGACACAGTTCAGTCCCTGGGTTTGGGAAGATACCCACTCCAGTATTCCCGCCTGGAGAATCCCATGGACAGAGGAGCCAGGCAGGCTACAGTCCATGGGGTCACAAACAATCGGACACCACTGCGACTTAACGCGCACGCAAAAATATCTTTGCTGTAACAATTCTCTAAAACAGAGCGCTGTGCAACGCTAGGAAGGGCTGCTTCCCCCAGTCACTGCCCTTGAGATAGCCCTGGCGCCAAGATGAGACTGGACGACCTCTGGACCTCAAAACTGTCTGGGCACCGGGCTAGGAATCAGGGCAGGGGTCTATAGACCCGAGGAGGACGCCCTTGCCCCTGCGGGAGCCATCTGGTCCCATTCGGTCTCCACCGGGCGCCGCCAACCCCTGCCCAGAGCCTCGTTTTCCCGGCCCGCCTGGAGGGAAAGAAGTCCCCCGCGCCGGGGCTTAAAGGAACCACCAGCAAAAGAGGAAACCCCGCCGGGCCGGAAGCACCCAGAACTGCTTCCGGGCCAAGGGGGAAGGAGCCGCCATGGAACCTAGCGGGGTGGCGGGGCTGACGGGGCCGCGGGGCTGACGGGGCAGTGGGCCGGCGTCTGAAGCGGGAGAGGCGCAGCGCCGCCAGCGCCACCGGGGACACTCAGGCTGGTCCCGTCCCCGCCGCCGCCGCCATGTCGGTGCTGGGCGAGTACGAGCGACACTGCGACTCCCTCAATTCGGACTTTGGGAGCGAGTCCGGGGGTGGCGGAGACTCGGGCCCGGGGCCCAGCGCCGGTCCGGTGCCGCGAGCCGGTGGCGGCGCGGCGGAGCAGGAGGAGCTGCACTACATCCCCATCCGTGTGCTGGGCCGCGGCGCCTTCGGGGAGGCCACGCTGTACCGCCGCACCGAGGTAGCGGCCCTGCTCTCCCCCGCCTCTTCCTCGCTCAGCGATCGGGTCCCGCAGGGGTGTCTGTCTTGGGGTCCTCACCGCTCCTGTACTAGGAGTTCGTAACAGCACTGGTTTTTCTAACCGGTCGTTTTTGTTTACCATGGGGACTGAGCAAAGAATTGAACCTTCTCTGAGCCTTAGTTTTCCCGTCTGTAAATTGGAGTTAGAAATAGCAACGTACCTTAAAAGTAATATTTTTTAAGATTATTTTGAGCATCGAAGGAGGATACTGTGGAGACTGTGAGTTAGAGTAGTATATGAATTGGGAGTATTGTCAAAACTTCCTTTCATGCCGTACGTCTCTCCAAGGAAGAGGTGGAGAAGTGGGGACAGCTTCAAAATTCCCACATCCGCGGCAGCTCCACTGGCTTTGCCAAATTAAGCTCAGATACGAACACTCGGGGATTTTTCTTGAAGGTCATTGGTAAGATTGTAGCGTGTGGGCTTCTTCATCAGTGATGATCCAGCAGCGTTTATGCCTGGGAAATACTTTTTTCTTTTTTGGTATATTTTAAACCATTCGTTCTTAACTTCAGGAGGGATAAAGGACTTCTTTGAGAACTTAATGTAAAGGTACCTTCCCGCCTATCCATTATTGCACACATACAAATCCTTTGAAGAGATTTTTGGATTGCTGCTCCCCAGTTCAGAATGTATACTGATTAAAACCTTAGAGTGGGGAGTCTACTTTCAAAATTGATCATGAACTTTGATCACTAAAGTCTTAAAACTCTAGTTTCAGAATAGTTAAGCATCAGTGTGGGGTTGCTGAAGATGAGATTCTATCAGTGATCTGTCCGCAGGTGTGGTGTGTGTTCCAACTACTTTTAAGTCTGAAAAATGGATGAGGAGCGAGGTGGTTGCAAGATTAATGTATTATGAGTTATTGTTAGTATTCTCATGAGAATGAGATAAGCTTTGGTATTCCTATTTTTATAGTTGAAGAAACTAAGGTAGTATATTTAAGTGACTTGCTCACTTAAATTAGAAGCAAATCCTGGGCTGGAATGGAGGGTCACATCTGCTTGTCCATGCCTTTCCATGATTATTGTGTTGAACTTGATTACCAAGGTTGTTTTAAGTTAAGTCTGATTATGCTTTCCCCAGAATTGGATAGCATTATCCATAACATCAAATGTTTATTACTTTTGTGAGTTTACAGGTGTTTAATTAGAAGCAGATTTTTCCCTCAAGAAGCATATATTTCAGTGGGAAGACATGTTAGTCTTGTTAGTAACAAGACATGTTAGTCTTGTTAGTAACAAATAGCATTTAAGTTGTATGTGTATATAAGTGTAAAAGAATGGACAAATATTTCAGTGGAAGGGAATTAAGAGAGTGCACAGTAGAAGGTTTATTGATCTTTTGCTCAAGTTTCAAAGGCCCAGCACAGCCATCCTAAAGGACAGGGAGGGTTATTTAGGTGGGGATGCTTCTGAGCTGGGGAACAACATCAGTAAATTAGAGGTGTTATAAAATGGAGTGAATATTAGGAGCTGCAGGTAAGTCTTCATGAATAGAAGAAAACATGTGATAACATAAAATTGCAGGAGAAACAGAGTCACAGAACGTGACAGAGTAAGGAAAGTGAACTCAGAGCCCTTCAGTTCAGTTCAGTCATTCAGTCATGTCCGACTCTTTGTGACCCCATGAATCGCAGCACGCCAGGCCTCCCTGTCCATCACCAACTCCCGGAGTTCACTCAAACTCACGACCATCGAGTCAGAGCCCTTAGACATGACTTATTCTTATCTAGAAAGAATAAATGAAAATCATTAGAGAAATCTATATAAAGTTAGAGGCAATTTTAACATGTCTATTTTATAAGAAATGTCAGCCATAGCTAACCACTCTCCAGTTCTCTGTTTTTCCAGTAGTCTAACCATACTACAGTTCTCATCATGATTAGCAGTCTTTCATAATGTCCCTCAATAGAAACTCTGAGATCTACCTGCATCCCATATTTTTACCTGGAATTGACATTATGTAAATTAAAGGTAGAAAGAACATAACATTTTAATGCTTTCCCTAGACCTGCAGTAGATTTTGATGCTCAATTGTATGCAGAATTTTTTAAGTCTCTTCATGTTTTATTTAAAGGAGGAAAAGGAGTCAGTTTCTGCCCATCTAGGAAGTTTTCTTTCTAGGCTCAAGAGATCCGGGTGTGGATTCATTCTCTGCCAGACTCGAGGAAAGCACGATACCTCTGTTGCTGTGTTATAGGATGACTCATTGGTCGTGTGGAAGGAAGTTGATTTGACCCGACTCTCTGAGAAGGAACGTCGTGATGCCTTGAATGAGATTGTTATTCTGGCGCTGCTGCAGCATGACAACATTATTGCCTACTACAATCACTTCATGGACAATACCACCCTGCTGATTGAGCTGGAATATTGTAATGGTAAGGTAGAATTCAGTGGGACTTCCTCCAGCAAGGCATTCCTTTACTTATACTTACCTTGAGGGGGAGAGAAAAATAAGATCCATATTGACAAAGAATAAGAACTTTAAATGGACTGCTGGAGTTTAAGAGAAATAGTTCAGGCCCTGAAGAGTTTTGAAGTGATCTACAAAATTGAGGGGAGGGATTTTCCTCCTGCATACTCAAATTTTGCTTTGTGATGATAATTCCATCTTCAAATTATTTGTTCAGTTGAATTTTACACTCATTTTTCAAGGTTTTTTTCCCTTATGAAATGACAGGCATTAGAAGCATAGCATGGTTTGACACTTGATAGTGAAATCTTGTAGGTGATATTTATTTATAATGATTTTAGCTAAAGCTGTCCTACTGAAAGGTGGTCTAAAGACCATAGCTGACTGAAAATGATTTCTTTGAACCCTTTGCTTGTTTTTTAAAAAACAACTGTATAGCCTATTTGTTAAAAAATAGACCCTGAACCCATATCCTAAGCTTCACTACTTTTTAATCTCTGTTATCTTGCACAGACTACTTCTCTGTGCCTCAGCCTCCTCATCTTAAATAAGTTTGCTAATAAGCAGTAGATACCTCCTAGGGTTATTGTATTAAATGAATATATAAAGCCCCAGCAACTTTGACATTTCTATTTTATGGGAAAGGGAACTATTTTACAGTAGTTCTTGATATGTAGCAAATTTTTGATAGATTTTGTACTATTATCATTATTACCTAAGAGAACGCCCAAAGCCCATTCTTGAGCTGAATGCTAAAATGGTCCAAGCATATTCTTCATTTAAATCTCTTAAGAGAAAGCTCCTAGATTTGTCATTTCTTTGCTAGATTCTTGTGTATCGTGATTGTTTTCAACCCTAAATGTATGAAATTATATTAGAGATTTTTGAAGTAGCAGAGGCCTCTTAACTTCCTTTGTGGTTAGGAGGACCTAGAACGGATGGTACATTCAAACTTTTGAGTTACTAAATTGTGAAGAAGTTGTGAAACTTAACTAGGACTACAGTGTAAGTTATAGCTTCAGATAGGAAATAAAACGAACCATCATCATTTGCCGTCTGTGTTACCTGATAATAAAGAGGAGAAGGAAATTCAGACTTACTCTGAAGGAATGAGTTAGTAAAGGGAGTAATAATTGAAAGCAATCTAGAGTCTACCCTAAATTTTGGGAAACCTTTTCAGTGTGAAGTGGAAAGAAAAAGAAGTTGATGGTGATATGTACCTATCTTTGTAAAACATCGCCTCACAGGTATAACCCAAATCTTCTAATAGACTGTGGAAGTTGTTACCGAAATATTGCAGATTCCTTCAATAGGAGTTTTGGAAAAGAAAGTCATCGATTTTGAAGACTTTCAAAGTACTTTCATAAATTAGGGTACTAGAGAAATGGTCTTTATTTTTATCTTTTCTAAAAATATTGTGCTTCCTGTTTTCATACTGAATCTCTTCTATTAGGGAGGGGAATCTTTGGAGAATATTTCAGATATAGTCCTGGACAGATGGGAAGTTTTGTACCCATGTGAAGAGCTGGAAGGAAGAGGGGATATCTTTTAAAAGGAAGCAGAACGAGGTGACTTGGTGGTAAAGAATCCACCTGCCAATGCAGGAGATGTGGGTTTGATCCCTGGGTCAGGAAGACCCCCTGGAGGAGGAAATCCAACCTACTCCAGTATTCTTGCCTGGAGAAGCCCATGAACAGAGGAGCCTGGCGGGATACAGTCCATGGGGTCTCAGAGTCAGATATAACTGAGCACGCACACAGTCATGCAGAATATTTTACTTGCTGTGCCACCTGTTAAAATCCCAGTAGCTTTGATCTCTGTTAAGCAATTCAAACCTGTTTCTTATTTAATTGCAGGAGGGAACCTGTATGATAAAATCCTTCGTCAGAAGGACAAGTTGTTTGAGGAAGAGGTAATTCATATTTCTGTGAAAGGAAGCTAGAATTGTATTGTGATTCTTGCATTCTGGTTCTGTATTTACTCTTCCAACAATGAAGAGTGTTTTTTTTCCTTTTGTTCATACTCCTTCCAGGCTCTGATTGATATTCATGAGAAAGGAAACCTCTAACAAGGAAGCTGTCTATAGCTGCTTCCTAAACGGTTTACCTCCACATCATGATTCTCTATGGGCTTTCTTTCCCGGTTCTATTACTGCATACTGGTATGCCCAGTTTTCTCTACCTTTGCATTCTTCCTGGATTTCTTTCCACAAGTCTGCTTCACCATACTATATTTTATAACAACATTCAAACTATTTTATGATAATCTGCTGGTTTTTTTTTTTACCCCTACCACTTTTCTTTGCCTACTCAACCTACAAGCAAGAAATGTCAAGTCATGTTGAATCATAACCTATAGTTGCAGTTTTCTTTGTTGCGTGTGTGTGTGCGTGTGTTTATTTAAATGGTATTTTTTTGTTTGTTTCCAGTCCAAGTATAATTTATTTTTTCTCTGCAGATGGTGGTATGGTACCTATTTCAGATTGTTTCAGCTGTGAGCTGTATCCATAAAGCTGGGATCCTTCATAGGTAATGAGTGAAAGAATATGTGATGGATTCTTTTCTATCAATCCAACCCCCACCTTGGGTACCTCCCATCAGCTCTATTATTTTTTTGATTAAACAGTCAAAGCTTTTCCGTTGATAATGATTTAGGAAGGAAAGAGTGAGTAATGAGGGGCGTTACCTTCGCTTCCTGAAGTTAAACTGTTTGTGATCTAGGAAGAGTCTCAATAGCTTAGTACTACTCAGTCATCTCTTTATTTTAGAGGTGAGTTCATTAATTCATCAGTACAGACTAGAAGGCCACTATAAAAGTTGTATTAGACTGGTTGGAATTCACAGTAAATGTTTTCTCCGAGCAATAAAATTGGCATTTGTTTTTAATTTAAGTAAAAAGCTTATTCATTGTTTTACAATTAATTATGCAGTTTTACCAGATCTTGACCAGGGAGAAACAGCTTTCTATTCACTTCTAGCTATAGGAGAGAACCTTTATAAGAACATTTCCACTTCATTATACCCTTAAATGAATCATGGACTACTGCTAGAGATTAATATTAATACACTAGTTTTCTTTTTTATTGGTTTGTCCATTTAACATATAGTTCTTGATAGTTGTTGAGTGGCTACAGTTGTATAGTGTTTTATTTTTGAAAATTATCAAAAATATTGTTCTGATTTTTTCACATCTTTCAATAAAGGAAGGCACAGTGTGAACCAGGCACAGTTTATTTGTATTACACATGGTCGGTTCATCTTTAGAAAGATAGCTGGTGATTTTATTTAGGTGATCTGTATTGGCCGATGTGCTTCTCTTGCCTTAACAGATTTGAAACTTTGACACAACTCAGTGTTAAAATTGCCTGGATATCACTTAATTCAAGGCACCAGTGGTAATTGAAGAGGCAGTGCACCTTATAGGAATTACTTAGGGCACTTTTTATTTTTTTAATCTGACCTTTCAACTTTTTCTAATAACTTCAGTTTTGGGGGGGATGTGCCTGTGCTGTGAATCCCTGGAGGATGAAGTAATTCTCTGCCTCTACTTCCCCAAGTTCCCTTCTCAGTGTTAAAATGTATGAGAAAGTAATGAACACTCTTTTGGATCCTATAACAGCCTGAACAGTGGTAACACACTCTTTTATTTTGTACTAATCTTGGGTGGGAAGGTAGATGAGATAAAACAGTTTAGTGTATGGGTTTAATATACAGCATTTTTTTCCCAGGGATATAAAGACATTAAATATTTTTCTGACCAAGGCAAACCTGATAAAACTTGGAGATTACGGCCTAGCAAAGAAACTGAATTCTGAGTATTCCATGGCTGAGACGGTAAGTATGTGTTATCATTAACTTAGTTGGGCTTTTTTTATTTTTTAATTTTTTTTTTAAATTTGGTGGTGCCATACAGCATGAGGGACTTTAAGTAAAGTCCTAATAACCACTGGACCACCAGGGAATTCCCCCTTGACTTTTTTTTTTCTTTTCCTTTCTTGCATCTTGAGATATAACTATACCCCCTAAATCTTGCATGCTTTTTCTCGATGTTTTTGCAAGTTCTTCATACTTATAAAGCAAGTCTTTTATAAGTCATGCTTATAAAAGGAGTCTTTTTCCTGGACCCACTAACAGGTATTTACCTGCTCAGGTGTTTTTAAGAGCCATTGTCCGTATAACAGCTCAAACATCATTGCCCTTTCCAACCCTAACTAAAGACATTTCTAAAAGCAATACAATGCTTTACCATTTTTTCCAGCTTAGGATCTTTAGTAGATCTCACTTTATCTCTCTTTTAATGTTTTGAGCTTCGAATGTTAGATGTCTCTTGTTGTGTTTCCTTTGAATTTTTTCTGGTTCAGAAACCCTGTGTTACAAAAATAAAGGCTGATGCCCAAAAAACAATCTCACCCTTAATATACACAGTCTGCACCACAGGGCTCCCTTCTCACCTGATCCTATGAAAGACCATTGGTAAGGAGTAGACATAAATTGATCTCTGATGATAGTGAGCTGATCCTTTTAGGACTTAAAAAACCCAATTATTACTCTTCTGGTTTCACAGTGCTCTGTCAGAACTTGAAAATGTAAGTTACTAATATTAATTTTGTCCTGATTTTTTTAAATAATATTGAGATATCCCTGCAAGCAAGCTAGAAACATCCAAGGATACGGATAGCCAGGGTTGGGAGTCTGCTTCAGGGACTCAGTCTGCTTGTATGATGTTGCTGTATTGAGTTTCTGAGGAAGTAGTCATGCCCTTGCATGGATTTTTCTCATCAAGAATAACCCAATAAAATAAATGCCATGTAAGCCGTCTGAAAATTGCTTTGCTTTCCTTATTAAAGATGGCTGTCAGTGTTATTAGAATTTCTTAGGTACTCATTGTCTCTCATCTTGGGAGAGACATGACCTGCATTCAGGACGTTTATTTCCTTCCAACACATTCTTGAACTCAGAAGATCTTTTTGAATTTGGAAGAAGTTCACTATGTTAGTGTTACAGATGTTAAATTGAGTTGTTCACAGAGTTTCACTACTGTGTGTTTAGTTAGAACTTTTAAACCCCTTTATTCAGTTACCATCTTCTGCTACCCGTTTTTGTATTTTTTTTTTTTTTCCATTGGTGAACTTTTACCAAGTATGCTTTTTTCAAGCCTCTGAAGTCTTCAGTGGTCCTTGAATGCCTAAATCTTCTGTGATCCAGGAATCACAGAGCTGTTCTGCCTCCCAAGTTACCACAGGTCTTCACCACAGAGATTGTCTCTTTATAACTGGCCCAGGACATTTGATATGAATAAGATTTCTCCCCAGAGTGGCATCAGCTCAGAATGATGATGGGATATGCCGTTTGATAGGAATGTTTTGGGATATGCTGATGAATGTTCTATAGGTATCACTAACTCCTGGGAAATTTAATTTAGTTGTTAAAATATTAATATAGTTAGCTCAGAAAAGAAGTTAATTTTTGATTGCTTTCTTTGTTGTTCAGCTTGTGGGAACGCCGTATTATATGTCTCCAGAGCTCTGCCAAGGAGTAAAATACAATTTCAAGTCTGATATCTGGGCAGTAGGCTGTGTCATTTTTGAATTACTTACACTGAAGAGAACATTTGATGCTACAGTAAGTTGATCCCTACATGGTCCTTGTAAGTGGTACAACTTGGTTGAGAGAATCAACTTCATTTATCCCTGAGCTTCTGACTTCTTGAACAGAAATCAACTGTAGGCAAAATAATAACCAATGTTCAGGCACTGGCTTAGTAGTGTATTGTAAAGTACTACAGACAAGATTTATTACCAACTTGAATTCCCCATTGAAAAATAATCAAGTAGTTTGAGCATGCCTTGAATCCATTGACTATAATTTTAAAACTGACTCTAGGATCGACTGTCTGATGCAGCAGTTTGGGTAAGCCATTTCATTTCTTATACTTCAGCTGCCTCGTTTTAGAAAAGCTAAGGCAAATTATATAATACTCATTAAAGTGTTTTGGTCTTTTTTATGAAAGATTACACACTGACTCTTAGTTTTACTAAAAACTTACTGTTTTATAAACAACAAATACCTCTAAGTCTCTTTTCTTCTTAAAGTAAAGCCTAGTGTTAAGCAGTGCTTCTCAAGCTTTAATATACATAGGAAATCACCTGGGCATCTTGTTAAAATGCAGACTCTGTTTTAGTGTGTCTGGATCTAGTCCTAGTATTCTACATTTCTGACAGACTCTCAGATGATTCTGATGCTTGTTCATGGACCACAGTTTGAGTAGCACAAGTGGATTCACATCCAATATCCTCTACAAACCAGAAAACTTAGGCAAATCACCTCATCTCTTTGATTCTCTATTTTGTCAATAACAAGGGAAAAGATACATATTCCCCTTATAGAACTGCTCTTTAATGTATATGAAAATGCGAATTAAGATAATGCAAAGTTCTTTGGCCGTTTATGAGACGTGTTTATTTTTCTAAGTCCTGAAGTTTATTTTCTTAAATAATACAGTGGAAGGAAAATGAGTTTTGGAGTCAAACAGACTTTGGTTGGAATTACAGCTCCATTTTTTTTTACTGTTTGTGTAGTCTTGGGCAGGTTACTTTACATCTCTGAATTGGTGATGATAACCTTGTGTGGTGTTTACAAGAGTTAAAAAACATATGTGCAACTTATGTTACATAGTGATCTTCAGTAAAGGTGGTGGTGGCATTGTTATAATAATTTCTTATCACCGTCAACTTATTATTCACTGCCTTGTCTTTTGCAGCAGAGTATCACCTGACCATTATTAGGATATATAAATCAGGAGGCAAAATAGTTGGCAAAGGAGATACTTAAAGCCAAGAAGCGTAGCTAACTTTGCTTTCCTTTTTCTTGGGAGTCATTTGAGGGGTCAGATTATAATATACTCTGAATATTATTCTGTTGGTCATGTAGTCATACCTCCGTGTTGGCCAGTTGGTTTCGTTCTCTCTGATAGTAGTAGTGAAATATACTGATAGTTGTAAAAAGAAGTCAGACCTCATTTACAGCTATTGCCATTTCTTTATATGATAATCACAGACATCTCAAAGCCCCTACTGGTAGATTGTAATGCCATCTTTATATAACCAAGGACAATACAATAATCATTTTCTCATAGAATCCACTCAACTTGTGTGTGAAGATTGTACAAGGCATCCGGGCCATGGAAGTTGATTCTAGCCAGTACTCTTTGGAACTGATCCAAATGGTCCATGCATGCCTTGACCAGGTAAGTGTGATTTGCATATTGATTTCAGTTCACTGTTTTCCCTTCCAGCCTTAGTGTCTGGAATATGGCACAGAGGAACTTGCACAAAACCACATCCACGCCCCCAGGGTAGGATATATTTGTGGCTGTTTTCAGGTGAATGAAAAGTGAAAGTGTCAGTCGTGTCTGCCTCTTTGTGAACACATGGCCTGTAGCCCACCAGGCTCCTGTGTCCATGGACTTCTCCAGGCCAGAATACTGGAGCAGGTAGCCGTTCCCTTTTCCAGAGGATCTTCCCAACCCAGGGACCAAAGCCGGGTCTCTTGCATTGCAGGCAGGTTCTTTACCATCTGAGCCACCAAAGAAGTCCATTCCGATGACTAGGCATTGGCAATTCATGCGAGCTGTGTGCTTCAGCCAACAGGTTCTTCCTTTATTAGTTTGTGAAATTGTGCTCCATTTTTTATAATCAAGATTAATTTTTATAAACTGTATAAAATAAGAGGTAGTTTAGAATTCCTGAGGTACAGAATGTATATAGTTCTAAATGTCACAGTGGCTTTGCAGTGTAGCTCTAGGTCAGTATTATTCAGAGGTAGTCCAAGAACCACAGGCGTGAGAATCGCCAGGGGGTGGGCAAGTTTTACAAGAAGATGAAGATTCTTGGGCCCTACACCAGACGTTCTGAATCAGAATTTCTGTGAATAAAGCCCAGAAATCTTTATTTGTAACAGGTACTCCAGGAGATTCTTATGTTTTATATATATTGAAATTTGAGAACCACTACCCTAACAGTTAAAACCAGTGAGGAAGGTGGATTCTCATTCTCACATGTAAGTGCTGATGGTAATGAGCATGAAGCATAGAATGTGACATAATAGGTTTTTTAAATAAAAAGGATGATATATAGTGGTCTCTGAATAGCAAACCTACAGCCTTCTAAGAAAAAGTACAATGCCTCTTTAGATCCCATTTTGCCCATTTCCTTTAAGTTAAAACTAACCCTTTGGTACTTTTTAGGATCCTGAGCAGAGACCCACTGCAGATGAACTTCTGGATAAACCCCTTCTCAGGAAACGCAGAAGGTAAAGAACAAAGAAGTCGCTGCATTGTCTTTCTGTAGATGGTCAACTGACTATATAGGCCTGACCAGAGTACCGCAGAGAGAGGGTGATGTTTCCTGACCTGGTCACTCTGATGCTATTTTCTTCCAGCATCTCCGTTTTCATCACTCGGCTTCGACCTCCTTCGCCCCTGCTAGTTTGTTCTGAATCAATCCTGATGAGGCTCTAGACCCCCCATCTTCTGTGAGTTCTACTCTAGAGTTTGGGCATGAGAGTGTAGTAATTAAGAGAGGAGGGCTATGGACTCAGTCATCCTTACGTTTGTATCTGAGTTCTGTCACTGTCTTTGTCAAGTTATTTAACATCTCTGACCCTTAGTTTTCTTCTCTATGAAGTGAGGTAGGCTGAGGATTGAAGGAGGCAATGCATATAAAGGGCTCACCCCCGGGCCCGGCACAAGGTGCTCAACAGTTGTTGGATAGGAGTGTAGGATTGGACTGGGCCGTAGCTTTTTAGTGCACTTGTTTAGATGGTAGGTTGTAATCGGAGGGGTCCTCTTCAGATACCTTTTGCCCATTTCCCATAGTTGAGTTTGACTGATTCCTGACAGGTTATTTTCTGAGATTTATTCAGTATTAGAGGTCTCTAGAGGTAGAAAGAAGGCCCTTTATCCCTCACTTTTTGTAGGAGGCTTCAAACCCTAGCTCAAAGGAAAAGATGTTCTTTATGCTTCTTAAGTGTCCTAGTCTCTGTTTCATCCTCTTACACTATTTTTGCCTTACTGCCCTTCCTCCTTCTGCCAGTTCTTTGTGAATCTTCCCAACATTCAAACCTGTACTGTGTTCTTTTTCAAGTCTTGCCCTTGGATGCTTTAAGTGTGTAGCTAATTCCATAATCTCTGTTCTTCAGTACAAAGGTCAGTACCTTTATTCTGTTGTGTTAAATTGATCTTATCTGGTTTTCCAGTTGATCTCTAGCCAGTGTTTTAGTGCCTAGAATTACGTATAACACTCCAGATGCAGCACTGTAACCTCTCATTTATGTTGTATTCATATTCAGGCAGTCACCCTTTAGGGCTGGGTAGGCATATTTAAATTCTTTTATCTGGCTTATTTTCTAACAGTATAATCACTGTTTAAATCACTTATTTAATATTTAATATTTAATTAATCAATTATTTAATATTTAAATATCTCATTGATAATTTTTAATTGCCATTTTTATTGAGATAATTGGAGATTTACAGATAGTACTTCCTTAGAACTTTGTTCTTTGATGGAAAAACATAAGACAGAGCTTTCCAGATAAAGCACAGACACAGAGAATTGTGAAAATATTCAGGAAGCACTAAGTCCTGTTTGGCTACACTAGAGGTTTTAGACCTGGCATTCTCAATAGCAACAGCACTAGAACTTTGAAAAATTACTGGTACTTAAGCACCACCCCAGGTCTTCAGGTGTAATTGGTTTAGGCAGAATGGGAATGCTGAGCTGAAACATCGGAACTGATGGAAGGAACCCTGGAAAAGTAGGTGGAGATCTTGAATGCCAGATGAAGGAATTTGTGCTGTATTCAGGGAATTGGATGGAAGTGTTGGATATTTGAGAGGGCGGTTCATGTGATGAAAGATGGAACCTTAGGAAAAGTTATTTAGCAATACTAATATCAGTGTTAAGTCAGTGCAGGACTGAATAAAGTGGATTGAAACTTTGGTGAGACCAATTAGGTGCTACTACAGCCTAGTTGGACAGTTGTATGGCTGTGAGAATTGGACCATAAAGAAAGCTGAGCACTGAAGAATTGCAGCTTTGGAACTGTGGTGTTGGAGAAGATTCTTGAGAGTCCCTTGGACTGCAAGGAGATCAAACCAGTCAATCTTATAGGAAATCAGTTCTATATATTCATTAGAAGGACTGATGCTGAAGCTGAAGCTCCAGTACTTTGGCCACCTGATGCGAAGAACTGACTCATTGGAAAAGACCCTGATGCTGGGGTTGAAGGATTGAAAGGTTGAAAGATTGAAGTCAGGAGGAGAAAGGGATAATAGAGGGTCAGATGGTTGGATGGCCTCACTGACTCGATGGACATGAGTTTAAGCAAGCTCCAGGAGTTGCTGATGGACAGGGAAGCCTAGCGTGCTGTAGTCCATGGGGTTGCAAAGAGCTGGACACGACTGAACTGAACTGAACGGCCCAGTTGGGAAGTAAAGTTGCCCAGAGTTACAGTGGTGAGACTGGGAAGGACAGGTGAGGATAAAGGGCACTGTACAAGTAGAAACTGTCGAATTTGAATATTGAAGAAAAGAAGACAGCTGAATCCAAAATCGTTGACGTTTTAAGCCTAATTCACTGAGAGGATTGAAGATGCCAGTTATAGAATGAGGAGAGTCAGAAAGAAAACCTTTATCGGGAGAAAGTTAATGAGCTGAGCTTTAGCAGTGTTGAGTTTAGGGAGTCACTGGGCTAGATGGAGATGTTAGCAGGTTCCTAAAATGTGCATCAGAAAGAAGTTCTCAAGGCTCTGTGGTACAGCCTAGAACATTCCTCAGAGATAGAAAACAAATGACCCCAGACTGCTGGCCTCATTGTGGTTAATGAATTGTCTAATGCTAGGCCTATGTAACTGTTTGAGTTGTATCGAAGTACTTTGCTAAAAGTATTATAGCATCGTGTGAGGCATATGGTTTACAGAAGATTAAGTCTGTGGAAGGTTTTAAAGAGACACTGGTGCAATATAGAACCTGTTATTTCTCTCATGTATCTTTGCTTTTCTTTTGGTAGAGAGATGGAGGAAAAAGTCACACTGCTTAATGCACCTACAAAGAGACCAAGGTAATGCTCAGGAGACTCTTGAAAAAAGTAATATATCTTAAATTACCACCAGGGGGGTCTTTCTTTCTTGGGTCTGGACATTGTTTGATCCCAGTTGGAAGCCTTTGGCATCCTTTCAGAAGCCCAGCATCCATTTAAATATCAAATAGTCATTTCAGAGGAAAAGAAAGCTGTAATTTCACCCTTTTGCCAAAGTGGACATCATTATCGTGATGAATGTTGAAAAGTTGAAAAGTGTAGGTGTTACGGATCAGACTAGTATCTGATTTGGCTGGGCTGTGATGAAGCCCTGAGGCAAGAATTGCAAAGCCTGCCATGATAGAGGGTTGGAGTAAGTTGTCGAGAAAGAACATACTTTCTCATACCATAATTGGCAGTTATACTCAGGGGACAGACTGAAAGCATTTTTCTTTGATACAATTTTTATGTTAAATGTGCCTTTGTTCTGGGGGTTGTTGGCAGGTCAAGCACTGTGACTGAAGCACCCATTGCTGTGGTAACATCCCGAACAAGTGAAGTCTATGTCTGGGGTGGTGGGAAATCCACTCCCCAGAAACTGGATGTCATCAAGAGTGGCTGTAGTGCCCGGCAGGTGTGTGCAGGGAATACCCACTTTGCCGTGGTCACAGTGGAGAAGGAGCTATACACTTGGGTGGTAAGTGAAAGCTACATCCTTCAGAACAATGACGTGCACCTCACTGGGCCCAGGATGTATAAGAATTTTGTTGGTTGAGTGTGTGCTGCAGAAGTGGCAGCATAATAAGCTCTTTTGAGAGGAGGGATTTTTTCTGTTTAGTTCACTGATGTATCCCAAGTGCCTGGTACATGTTAGATCGCTTTTAAGTGTTTTTTGAATGAATGAATGAAAAAGAGCGAGAGAAGGAG
The DNA here is from genome assembly GCF_055505025.1 of Bos grunniens. Classification (NCBI taxonomy): domain Eukaryota; kingdom Metazoa; phylum Chordata; class Mammalia; order Artiodactyla; family Bovidae; genus Bos; species Bos grunniens. The sequence goes on from NC_141174.1 coordinate 17,045,217, forward strand.
AGAAAGAACTAAAAGGCTCGGACTCAGGAGACTGGATTCTCATTTACAGATGGGTGACTTCAGAAAGTCACTTGTTTACTCTGTTCTATTACCATGCATTTCAGAGCAACTTACATCTGTGAAGTAGCTTTGTAAATAAATGAAGTAGTGTACCATGTCAGGAAAATTCTAAGACCTCCATCAGTGATTGAATATGATATATCTTGAGTAGAATTTTCCTTTGTTCCCCTCTAGATTCTACCTTCTCTCTCACCTTGAACATACTGCATATTTTTGCTGTCTCTTTTCTTATCTCCTACTCATTCCTCATTCACCTGCCAGTCAATTGAAACTACTGTTGACAAAATGACCTCTAAATTATAAAAACAAAACAGATAGGTGCCCTTGAGTCCTTGCTTGACCTCTAGTATTAATATATTGGTCACTTTTCCTTCTTGCAGGAAGCCTTGTCCTCCCTTGGCTTCCACGGGAGCATGTTCTCTTGGCTTCCCTCCTGGCTCTTCAGCTGTGCCTTGTTAGGCTCACTTCATGCTGCTTTTTCATTACCCAACCTGTCTTAGAACCTCAGTTCTTCCCACTCTTCCTCCTTCTGGAGGGAGCTCATTTTTTCCAGTAGTTTCAGCTAAGTTCTCCAAGAGGACAGGCTTTATCCCCAGCATGTGACAGAGTAGACACTCAACTATTGGTTGAGAGAAAGAATGAGTGATTTGACCTCTGTTACAGAGTTTTAGCTTGCTGTTATTTCCAAAAATCCTCTCACTTGAAGACTAGCTTCTGGGGGTACTTCTAGAGGTAGAGTGAAATTAGTGCCTTAAAAAACATTTATAGAAGGCCTTACAGTTGAGCTATTATATGGGAAGCATGTCTCACCTCTCTAAAACTGCTGGGAAATCATTTAGGACTATTGTCAGTGCCTTCTAGCAGCCTCTTTGATGCATCCAGAGTCCTTATGACTCGCGTATTTCAGGGAGTGAAAGATGCTGTTGTGTCCAACTCTTTGCGACCCCATGGACTATACAGTCCATGAAATTCTCCAGGCCAGAATACTGGGATGGGTAGTTTTTCCCTTCTCCAGAGGATCTTCCCAACCTAGGGATCGAACCCAGGTCTCCCACATTGCAGGCAGATTCTTTACCAGCTGAGCAGCAAGGGAAACCCCCCTGTGACCAAAATTTGTAAAAACTTTTGTAAGGATTTCCAAGAGTCTGTCCTATAGGAAAAAATCAAGCTAAACTATGTAAAGACATTGTTTTCATCATCACCCATAATTAGTTTACCTTAGACTTGAAGAAAAAAGACAGAATTGGGAATGTGTCCTTTTAAGTCCTAATAAGATATTTTAAAAATCTTTATCTGTTGGCAGGGGATTTTTACTATCTGTCATTAAAAGATTTAATGCCCTTTAAGTACCTTTTTGTTATGTTTTCATTTCTTAATTATCAGCTGATTCTTTTTCCTACTGTTTTTCTTGATAAGAAGTGATGTTAAAGATTTGCTTTCGCATAAAAAGTTTAAAACTTCACAAGACCTGTTTATTTCACAGAACATGCAAGGGGGTACTAAACTCCATGGTCAGCTGGGCCATGGCGACAAAGCCTCCTACCGACAGCCAAAGCACGTAGAAAAGTTGCAAGGCAAAGCTATCCGTCAGGTGTCATGTGGTGATGATTTCACTGTCTGTGTAACAGGTAAGCCAGCAGCAGAAGGCACCCAGGTGCATTTCAGGTGGAGTGTTGTACTTAATTCTATGCAGTTTTAGCTGGGATTTTACACAAAAGACAAGATTCCAAAGAACCAAAGACAGTGAGCAAATAAACACTTTAATAGCAACATGCCCAACTTGATATAGCATTACAGGAATAATGAGCAAGTAGAAAGCAGGTGGGTAACAGAAGAGGTGGGACTAGGAGAAATATACTGTCTGTCCCATTTGGTGGGGCTGGGGAGGAATAACCTCATTACCTAGTCAGGTGTAGATAACACTAAATCAAGAGTCAGGAGCTAAAATTTAGTTTTGGTCTTACCATTACTCACTTTATGATTGCTTGGTGCTTCCTTTTTTCTCTGTAAAATAGGCTTAAAATTTTAAGCCTTTTTAACACGATCATCCCACCATTTTTTAAAAAACTGTTACATAACAGTATGCATGACCCTCTAAATATAAAGAACTCTAGGCTTCATAGACAGTCTGTCAGATTTCTCTGCTGCAGTCATCTGATATGAATGAGCTCAGTGTCTGAGGTCGTCCTCGTTCCAGTCCTATCCAGCTTTCTCATTAGACAAAACAAGTAATTCATTTAGTGGGTTCTGCTTTCCTTCCTCTCACAGATGAAGGTCAGCTCTATGCCTTTGGATCTGACTATTATGGCTGCATGGGGGTGGACAAGGTTGCTGGTGCTGAAGTCTTAGAACCCATGCAGCTGGACTTCTTCCTGAGCAATCCAGTGGAGCAGGTCTCCTGTGGAGATAATCATGTGGTGGTTTTGACACGAAACAAAGAAGTCTACTCTTGGGGCTGTGGTGAATATGGTAGGTGTTGCCTTGACTCTCTCCACTTATTCCCAGGGGCACAGCCTGACTTCAAGCTTACGCACCTCTAAATATGTCATGTAGCCTCTATTTAAGTGTTAATTTAGTAAAAGAGTATCTTATGGAACATTTTCATTGGGACAGGAGCCCTCACATTATTGATTTTCTTTCTCATGTGTGTCTCAGGACGCCTGGGTTTGGATTCAGAAGAGGATTACTATACACCACAAAAGGTAAAATCAAAGGCAGCTGCTTCTTAGCCTGTCTAGGTCACACAGCCTTCAGTAATAAGTCCTTCCCTGCCACCTCCTATCAAGGTGTTTTCTTTCTGAAATATTCCCTATCTGGGAGATTGACAATCCAGGATTCCTAATTTAGCACTCTGTGGTCTTGTCATCTGACTAAATCATGAAAAGTTGAGAAATGATGTAGCCACTATGGACACTCGAGTCACAGCTTGCTCATCAGTGAGCGCTGAAATTAGCATATACAGTGAAAAAGTCACATCAAGCTAAACACACCCTGCGTGGAAAGATGCTAGAAAGCAATATGCTATCCTTTCACCTGGCACAGCCATTTCCCTTCCTCCTTCCACAACTGGACACCAGATGAAATAGTTGTTTGTATTTAGGGGTCATAGTGTATGAAGCATAATACCTAATTCCTCAGCACTGTGGAAGCAGGCACTGCCAGAGCCGGCATGGGAGTGGAAACCAGCTGAGTGAGAACATGGCCATGTTCCCACCCTGGGACACAGGCTCACCCACGGGAAGTCTGACTGTAATCAGCTATACTATTCACTATTAAAGATGTTTATTTACATTTTAAAAATTAACTAATTTATCTGTGGGACCATTCCCACTGAGTAGAATTCATAGCTATTCCTCTTCACCTGAAAAGGCTCTAGTATTGTTAGAAGGTTTGAGTTTTCAGGTTTCACAGGTACACCCATCATGTCCCCCACCATTCTCCAGCCCTATCTAGTTAGCTGCAGAGGGATATGAGCCTTCAGACATCTTGGCTGCTGCCTCAATCCTTGGTCACCTCACTTATTGTATGACTGGGATTCCACAGGTCTGAGCTCTTCTGTAACCATCATGGGATGTTGTATCTCAGAGCACTAAATCAGTAATAGATTGAAGCTTCTCCTTCCTCGGTGTTTTCTGAGAAGTGTTCCTAAGTAATAACTAAGTTCCTGTTGCTAAAACTTTGACAGAAGCTATCTGTTTAGCCGACCTGCAGTTGCCTCTTTATTATAAAACTTAAGCTCCTCATTGAAAACAGTAGCCTCTAAGCTGCTGGGCAAATCTGATGAGAATAGAACTTCCCTGTAGTCATTCTGCTAAATGCAGGACATCACAGTTTTGAAAGAATTTGAGGATTTTTTCCTAATACAAGTTATGTTGGGGAGATTTTTTTTTTCTAATTTGTTTTTTTCTTGCAGGTGGATGTTCCCAAGGCCTTAATTATTGTCGCGGTTCAATGTGGCTGTGATGGGACTTTTCTGCTGACCCAGTCAGGCAAAGTGTTAGCCTGTGGACTCAATGAGTTCAACAAACTGGGTCTGAATCAGTGCATGTCTGGAATCATCAACCATGAAGTGAGTACCCCATTTGGTGTCCTAAATAAATCATCAGAACCTCTCTAGGTTGAAATTTCTTTGGAAATGCCATTATTGGTTTGTGACCACTTAAGAATAAAGTGAGGATCTCCACAGATACTATGTCCAGCAAAGGTAGCCAGCCACAAAAGAGTACATACTATATGATACCCATTATTGGAAGTTTGTGTGTGCTAAGTCTATTTAATCGTGTCTCTTTGCGACCCCATGGACTGTAGCCCACCAGATTCCTCGGTCCATGAGCTTCTTCAGGCAAGAATACTGGAATGGATTGCCATGCCCTCCCCCAGGGTATCTTCCTGACTCAGGGATCAAACCCACATCTCTGACATCTCCTGAATTAGCAGGCAGGTTCTTTACCACTAGTGCCACCTAGAAAGCCCACTGATGCCCATTGTTTGAAGTTTAAAGGCAAAATTAACTTATGGCAGAAGTCAAAATAGTGGTTACTTCTGGGAGGAGGGGTATAGGCATTAACAGGAAAGATAGGAGAGACCCTAGGATGGTGGCAGTGGCCTGTATCTGGGTAGTTTTTATGTTTATATACCTATAGAAAAATATATCAAGCTGTACAGTATTGTACAGTACATTATACCTCAATAAATTAGTTGATTATAAACAATCAAGTGATGGAAATCAGGTTCTACCTTGTCCCTGAAATATAAACACAAGAAAATTAACATTATGAAAAGAAACATTTTTCCATGTATCAACTCCCAGGAGAGTTTTTAAGATTACTTTCAAATCACTGATCCTATACAGGCTTATTAAATGTAATTACTATTACCTCCTTCAAGCATGTCATAAAATACACCTTTAATATTAAGCCCTAGTCCTCTCTTTGTGGTAGTATGAGTTTTCTTCCTTTTCTAAAGAATCGTATTAAGAGACAAGTTTGCTGACTCAGTGGAAAAGAATGGAATTAATTTTAAGCAATCTGTTTTAAAGTAGTGATTGTGAAATGGGAGAGTACAAATTTGGAGCAAGTCTTGGGAGGGTGTCTATGTAGTTTGAAAAGATATTCAGAATTAACATTACTTGATTTGGGTTTTGTTACTGCATTGTATTGTGAAATGTTAAACTTACATGACAAGATTTATTTTTACGCTAATCTAAGGGGATGTGGGTTTTAACAGGTTGAGAACTTTGTAGGTAAAATTAGGTCACAGTAAAGTGATAGCTTAATAAGCTAGAGAGTCTTCAAGATTCTTTAATTCCTTGCCCTCCTTTTTTTAGCTATGCACAGTGTATAACCAAGACAAATGTCAATGATTCTGTCCTTATATAGATGCCTTCTGGGATGGAGAGTTCATGTTTTGCATACCCTAATTTAGGAATTTAAAACTTCCATTGTCAGAAAGTCCAGTCTCATACTAAATTCTCTGATTACATATTGAACTTATTTCTTTTTTTATTCTGTTGGAGATGAAAAGTTACCTAGTACCTTCTTAATAACCTGATTTGCTTGAAAGTCCTTTTGGTCACCCTGACAATATTTTCAGCCTATTTTCCCTCCATTTTTTACCTCATGAGTCTTTGCTTATCTTGTTCCAGGCATACCACGAAGTTCCCTACACCACCTCCTTTACCTTGGCCAAACAGTTGTCCTTTTATAAGATCCGTACAATCGCCCCAGGCAAGACTCACACTGCTGCTCTTGATGGTGAGTTGATTTACAACTGTGTGCACAGGCCTTAGAATTTCAGGTTCTTTATTTATCAAGTAGTAGCTCTTAACTAAATGTATTCTCCTTATTTCCCCCCATCATCAAGTATTATCTTGTTAACATCTTGGGCGTTCAAGTAAATGTTTTGTTGGTAATCATTACAAATGTATAATCAATACATTTCTTAAGGAAAATGCCATACCTGTAATTTCTGGCAAATACTGTCTCTAATTAGCACCATCTATAAGTTTTCTAAGTTAAATAGTACCCATTTTCCACCTTTATAATAGAGTATACAGGGCTTTCCTGGTGGCTCAGTGGTAAACTCTCTGCCTGCCAGTACAGGAGACCCATGTTCCACACCTGGTTAAGGAAGGTCCCACATGCCACAGAGCAGCTAAGCCCGTGCACCACAGCTACTGAGCCTGGGATCTGCAAGTACTGTGCTGCAGGTGTTGTGTGTAGGTGTAGGTGTTGAAGCCTACACGCCCTAGAGCCTGTGCTGCACAAGAGAAGCCACGGCAATGAGAAGCCCGCACACGGCAACTAGAGAGTAGCCTCCACTCACCACAGCTAGAGAAAAAGCCATTGCAGCAATGAAGATCCAGCCAGCCAAAAATAAATAAATACGATTATTTTTTTAAAAGAATATATAATATTGAGTCATTCCCTCTATCTAATTGGTCATAGTTCCCCTAACTGCCCTAGGTCTGGGCTTATGTGGCAGTTTATACTTGTATACTCTTAATAACCAGAAGCTAGTCTGTAGGACTCTGCATTGTCTGCCTTTTCTCTGTTTCATGACCCATTTGTACCTGGTTATTTATTTTTGCTTCTGTCTCAGAGCGAGGCCGGCTGCTGACCTTTGGCTGCAACAAGTGTGGCCAGCTGGGCGTTGGAAATTATAAGAAGCGTCTAGGAATCAACCTGCTGGGGGGACCCTTAGGTGGAAAACAAGTGATCAGAGTCTCCTGTGGTGATGAGTTTACCATTGCTGCTACTGATGGTGAGTCTGTTCACATTATTTCAAACTTGCTGGAAAGATGGGTCTATTTTAATTTTGGGGTGTGAAAGAGGTGGGCTGGTCATGTATAGCTGGGTCATATGTTTACTTTTTTATTTATGTTAAATTGGTGGTCATGTTTTTATGCTTGTGTAACCTCATTAACTATTCATGTGTCCAAGATAGTGCTTGTTATAAAAAGCTTAGATTTCTAGGAAATGGCAAGTTAGTACTCTTAAATTCCTACTTTTTTTACTTTTACTTTTTTGGCACAATGTTTTAAGAATTATCAAATACTTACACCTTGCCCAGCACCATGTTGGTTCCAATAAATGTTGGATGAGTAGCTAGAGAGAGGAATGTGTGTGTGAGCCTGTGTGCTCAGTCTTGTCCAACTCTTTGTGACCCACCAGACTGTAGCCCACCAGGCTCCTCTGTCCATGGGATTCTCCAGGCAAGAATACTGGAGTGGGTTGCCATTTCCTGACTCCAGGGATCTTCCTGACCCAGGAGTTGAACCTATCTCTTGTGTCTCCTGCATTGGCAGGCAGATTCTTTACCACTGGTGCCACCTGGCTAGAGAGGAGAACATCATGATTTGACCTTGCTCCTAGGTTGGGGTCACTGCACTGCAGTGATGTCCTTAGGGATTGCTAAAACTTGAAAGGCTGTATACCGTGTGTCTCTCAACTTTCTGAATTGGTCTAATGGGATTTTCTTCTCTTTCCTTTCAGCTATTTCTTCTCAGCATCTTCTTACTGTTACTTCTGCTACCCTTTACTCCCTTTCCTCTTTCTTCTGCTTTCTTTTTTTCTCTTTTCCTGTATCACCTTGATTTTTGTAGCCACTTCTTTCTGGTAAATAGTGAACAGCAAAACACGTTTCATTTTCTTATCTGTTGACTCTTTTTTTGTTGTTGTTATTGCTCATGCTCAGAGATGTCTTTGTTTTCTTTCAGTCTGTGCCTGGTATTTATACAGGAGAGATCCAGCAATAGTGTCAGACAAATGATCTGTTACAATACCTAAGGACGTGAACCAGCCTTCAGAGTTGTTTGTCTCAAAACAAGGGGTTTTAGGGAACAGACTGGTTAGTTCATGCTGCTGCTGCTGCTAAGTCACTTCAGTCGTGTCCAACTCTGTGCGACCCCATAGATGGCAGGGCACCAGGCTCCCCCATCCCTGGGATTCTCCAGGCAAGAACACTGGAGTGGGTTGCCATGTCCTCTCCAATGCATGAAAGAGAAAAGTGAAAGTGAAGTCGCCCAGTCGTGTCCGACTCTTAGCGACCACATGGACTGCAGCCTACCAGGCTCTGCCGTCCATGGGATTTTCCAGGCAGGAGTACTGGAGTGGGGTGCCATTGCCTTCTCCGTAGTTCATGCTAGATAACTGGAAATGTTAGACAGAATCAGGGTGTCATTGAGAATTAAAAATACTGTAGCAAATTCAGTAGCACTTTCTGATAGGGCCTTAGAGAGGGAATGTTTCTTCAGTAGATCTGTGTACTTCTCAAGTTAAACTTCAGAATGATGACTTTAGAATTAGATTCTGTGACTGGGCATATTACCTATTGATGTATGTTCCTCTGCTTCTCTGAACTGTACTTGATCGCCTCACATGGCAGACATTAACTGTGTGTATACTATGCTCCAGATCCTCTTTTAGACCCTGGGAATATGGAAGTGAGTTTCAGTAAAAATAGAAGTGTGATCCAGCAATTCCATGCCTGGGCTTATCTCCAAATAAAAGGAAAAGAGTAATTCAAAAATATACATGCACCCCAGCGTTCATAGCAACACTATTTACAATAGCCAAGACATGGAAGCAAGTGTCCGCCAAAAGACGACTGGATAAAGAAGATATGATATACATATACAATGAATGGGATATTACTCAGCCATTAAAAAGAATGAAATACTGCCATTTACAACAACGTATATGGACCTAGAGGGTATTATGTTTAGTGGAATAAGTCAAAGGAAGACACTGTATATTAGCACTTACATGTGGAATTCAAAAATAAAACAAATGGATGAGTATAACATAACACAAGCAAACTCACAGAGAGAGTGAGGACAAACTAGTAGTTACCAGAGGGGAGGAAGAAGTGGGGAAGAGCAATGTAGGGGCATGGAATTAAGAAATACAAACTGCTGTGTATAAAACATAAGCACCAAGGATATATTGCATAGCATAGGAACATTTAGCTATTATTTTATAGTAAATTTAAGTGAAATATAATCTATAAAACTGTTGAGTCACTATGTTGTACATCTGAAACTAATAAAATATTATAAATCAACTATACTTAAATTTTTTTAAAAAGTCTTGGAAAGCTGCTCTCCTCAGGAAATTCATAGTTTAGTAGGGTAGGGGAGATGTACATATAAACAGATCAGTGCAGTCAGGTAGGTTCTCTGCTGTTAATTGCAGCGTCCGGCTCTAAAGCTTAAAGTGTCCAGGGCTCAATCCTTCCATCCCTTCCATTTTCTGAGTGAGGTTATTACCTTAAATCCTCCCTTGTACACTGATAGCTTTATATTACCATCCCTGACTCCCAGACCCACTAATTTAACAGCCTCTTGACTAAAATGTCTAAAGATAAGGTGGCTTTATAGCCCGGTCTTCCCAGATTGGTCCCGATTCATGCCTGTTATCTGAGCTTAATCGTTAATAGCCCCCCCTTTTCATTAAAAAGTGTCCTGATTTGGATAAGAGGTAATGAACATCTCAAACAAACTTACTGTGTTCCAAAACAAATTTCTGATTTTTTGTTCAAATCAGTTCTTCCTGCAGCTCACATTCCATCCATTAGCAAATTCTATAGATTATCTTTGAATAATCCAACCACTTCACTACTGCATCAGTTCGTGACTACAGCTGATCTCTCTACTTCCACCCTTGGGTCCCTGCAGTCCGTTCTCCTCATGGTAGCCTGGGGGATACTTTTAAATACCTACTGTTAAGTATCTTTACTGGTCTCCTATCTCAGACAATAAAAACTAAAGTCATTGCAGTGGCCCACATGACCCAGACCTCAGTCACCTCCTGACCTCTGCTGTAGCCACTGTCCACTCCTTTACTTTGCTCCACCTGCAGAGGACTTCTTGCTCTGTGTTTGTGATACTCACCTACCTACGTGGAGCTTTGTACTTAGCTGTTTTCTCTGCCTGGAAAGCTCTTCCCCTGGATAGACCTGGTTCCCTCTCACTTCAGTAGGTCTGCTCAGGTTGCCTACACTATCTAAAGAAATGATACTCCACTGTTATAGTTTATTTCCACTTTTCCTTATTGTTGATCTTCCTTCAAAGCACTTAATACTACCTAAAGTAATTAATCAGTCTCTCCCCACTAGAAGGTCAGTTCTGCAAGGGCAGCGACTTTGTTTTGTTCACTGCTGTCTTCCCAGCACCTCAAGCAGTGCTTGTCATGAAGTAGATGCCAATAAATACTTGAATGGATGACCAAAAATGTTGAATGAGTGAATGAATGGATGGCAGTGTGTAGAAGCGATGGTCATTTTTACCTGGGTGGCATCAGAAATTGTTTAGGCTTTATACAAGGGAATAAACGGGCGAAAAATCTTTTTAGCTCTAGAGCATAAAGGTGGGGAATCCAAAAGAGTTGGGAAGCCAGTATTCTGTTCAACTTTCTGCTATTTATTTATTTCTTACAGATAATCACATTTTTGCCTGGGGCAATGGTGGTAATGGTCGCTTGGCAATGACCCCCACAGAGAGACCCCACGGCTCAGATATCTGCACTTCATGGCCTCGGCCCATCTTTGGATCTTTGCATCATGTCCCAGACCTGTCTTGCCGAGGCTGGAACACCATTCTCATTGTTGGTAAGGGTTCCACTTGTTGGTTAGGATGGCTTTGACAGAGGATTGACCTACACCTAAGTTACTGAGGGTCACACTCTTGCAAACAAAAGTGTCCTAAAGAAAAGAAGCTACTTCTGTAATCTTAACAGTGATCAGGTGGGAGAAACAGAACATTGTTATTTCCTGAGCTTTGTCACTTACTATCTCATGAAAACTTTGGGCTCTGCCCCCTTAACATAGAATTTGTTACTTCTGGTTGTCCACTAATTAGTTTATCTGTAATCATGCTTTTGTGAGAAATATTCAGTGCACCTTTAAAAAGAAACTAAATCATAACTGTTTTCTGCATAAAGATTCCTTTGTTATGAACTAAATTATAAAGGCCTGTTTGAAGGTCTACAAGTTCATTGTTTTAGGTCAATGGTTCTCACCTTTGGCTGCACATTAGAATCCCTTGAGGAGTTTTCAGAAATCCCATTGTCCTGACCAATTACATTGGAACCTCTGGATTGGGACCTAGGCATTGCTACTTTCTAAAGCTTCCCAGCTAATTCCAAAGAATAGTTAAGGTGGAGAATTGCTACTTCACGTAGTGATTATAGTTAAAGTTGCTAGTGGTGCTTGGCTTCTAATATTTATATCTAAAATAGTAATTAGTTGTCTGGTGTGAGATAGCAATTATCTCCTAGATTAAGTCCCTATCCAGGTCTTGTCATTTTTCCTGCCTCTGGCTGTAAACAGTGCTTACCTACTGAATATTTTTCCTCAGAGAAAGTATTGAATTCTAAGACCATCCGTTCCAATAGCAGTGGCTTATCCATCGGAACTGGTAAGTAGCAGTATCTCAAGTACCAGTGGTTTTTCTCAGGTGTGAGTCTTTGGGTTGAATTCCATGCAGTCTTCCCAAAAAAAGGAAATAGGAAATATCTTTGGGAATGAGGAGCACAGTGATCAAGAGGGAAGAGCATATTTTTGCAGATTTCACAATAGATTATGACTTTTACTTTGTGGTCAGGGGGAGAGTACATCTTTGCCACCACACATGTGGGGGTAATTACATGGCTAGCCCAACCTTGTAATGTGACTTATGTACTGTTCCTTTCCCTAGAATGCTAGGGGCCGTGCTTTCTGGCCACCCTTCACTTCTATGGTGCTCCAGCGGTGTTCTAATCTATAGAAACGGTCCTTCAAAACAGGCCCTCAGCATTAAAAGTTGGCTTTACTTTCAGTGTGGTCAGGAAAATCAGCCCAAAGGTCTCTAATACTTTTCCTTTGACTGCTTTGTTCATGGTTCCCTTGTCTAGGGCCTTGCTAGGAAACTGAATCTGTGTTCCTTTTGGTTTTCCATTTGCTAGAGTACCTATCTATAGTCCTTGATGTCTCAAAACTGGATATTTTGTGGAATCAAAACAGATAAAGACCCGGAATGAAAGCAGATTAATCCTCTAAAAAGACAGCTGAAAATCTGATCCAGACTTGTTAAACTCCAGTTGACATAAACACACATCATACCTATTATTAGTTTTCTTTAGTAACTCATTGCTCAGCATCTGTTTTTCCATATTAATATCTGTTACAAATGATAAAGTATCTTTTTGCTAAACACAGCTGTTCTATTATAGCTTTATTTTACTGGAACAGTATTTAAAGGAAAAACATAAGATTAAAAGCACATGTCCGTTATCTGGAAGATGTAAACTCTGTAAGAGGAGGGATTTTTGTCTTTTCTCTTCAATAATTTTATCCACATTGCCTAGAAGAGTGCCTTGCAAATGGTATTATAATTAGTCAGTAAGTGTTGATTGAGTGTGTTACAGCCATCCAGTGGAATATTATATGTGTTCAAGTGAACAACAACCCATAAAGTTCAAAAACAAGCAGAATAAATAATATATTGTATAAGGATACATAAGTGTGTGATAAAGTCCCCCCCCAAGAAGAAATGAAAAATACAAAATTAATCAGAGTAGTTGTATCTAGGTAGGATGCCAGAGAAAGAAGGGAATTCACAAGGTAGATAGAGCAATATCCTTATTCAGTCCTGTCCTGTAACTCTGTGCAACAGTCAGAATGTTCTGTATCTGTGCTGTCCAGTGTAATAGCCACCAATCACATGTGGCTGCCAAGTGTTTGAAAAGTGGCTCTTGTGACTGAAGCACTGAATTTTTAATCCTGTTTAAATTTAAATAACAAAATATGGCTAAAAGCTACCATATTGGAAAGTAATTGTACTTTCACGTGGTAGATTCATGTATGTTTCTTTTGTTAGGCATCAAAACTTACACATGTTATAAATAGTCTTATGTATATGTCAGTGGTAATATAACTTATTTTTTGTAATACAGTTTTTTTAAAGCCATTTAAGACAAAAAAGCAGCTTCAGAGATTAGTTTGGCATCTATAGTTGTGCTGCTTCGATATGAGCACAGTGTGGCACAGTGCAGTCCTCAAACCAAGTTAGCTGGCGGTCATGAATAATAATCCTTTACATTTAACTGTAGAAGATACCATGCAATTCTTTTTGTTGTTTTTTGGCAAATTTCTTAGTTATATTTTTCTTTGGCCCATTTGAAAGTTCAGTTTCATTTCCTGACTGTGCATCAGCTCATCTTCATTAAAGGTAATTTGGAATCTGCTGTGTGACATTAAAGAACCAGCCATCACATTTTTTGTTTTTGTTGTTATTGTGCTTAGTTGCTAAGTTGTGTCCAACTCTTTTGCAATCTCAGGGACTATTAACCCACCAGGCTCCTCTATCCTTGGGATTTCCCAGGCAAGAATACTAGAGTGGGCTGCCATTTCCTTCTCTAGGGGATCTTCCTGACACATTCTTTACTACTGAGCCACCTGGGAAGCCCTCAAATTTTTTAAATTCTTACAGATAGTCATTAAAGAATTTGATGAATTTAATGGTTGAGGACTTCTCTATTCTATTGTTTTCCCAGAAAGGGAATTAATGGTGAGCTTATCTGGCAACTTTAAGAGGTGTTTGGCTCAAATGTGAAAAATCTTTTGTATTCAATATATAAGAAGAACCTCCATGGAGGATGCTGGAGTCTGAATACTTAAGGTGTGGATGCAGTGCTTGGGGTCATTATTCAGTAATCCTGTAAAACATTGATAATCTGCTGAACATAAGTACAAGCAAGTTTGGAAAGTAGAAGTGAATACTGTCATAATGATCCTGATACACAATACCTTGTGTAAAAAACTAGAAATTTAGCCCCAGGTATCTGACTTACACTGTTGCTGTTCCACTTCACGCAACTCTCAGAAACTCTTCAGGGGGTGGTGGGGCTGTCAGCTGGTAAATATTGTTGCATAGCAAACCTCTGTATTTCTGTGCTGCATATCTGTCAGTGGTTCAGAGCTCTAGCCCAGGAGGTGGCAGCGGTGGCGGAAGAGAAGACGATGACAGTCAGCAGGAATCTGAAACTCCTGATCCAAGTGGAGGCTTCCGAGGAACAATGGAAGCAGACCGAGGCATGGAAGGTCTTGTCAGTCCCACTGAGGCCGTGCGGATCAGCAGTGGGGCCAGCAGCTCCTGTCCTGGCTGGCTTCGAAAGGTAGTTCCTTTGGTGATGGGAACTCTGTAGGGACTAGAAGGATCTCTGTTTCCTATGTCCTGCTCAAGTGCTTTGCAGCAGGCATCTAGGTTTCTGATTCTACCTGAGCCGAAATCATCAAATCTCTAATCCTTTTTCTTCCTGACAAGAAAAGATAAAGTGGTCTCATACCTATATTACTTAAGTGGATGGAAATTAACGTAACCTTCCTTGAAAGAAGTATTTGTAATGCACGTGTGCAAAGATTAAGCTTATAGATTTTGTACTGTGGTTCGTAGAAGTAGAATATCAAGGTAGTTGGAATGCCTTACAGTAGAAAAATGCCTTAACAGTGGTTACATGGGATGATGGAATTACTGTTGATTTGTATCATGTCCCTTTGCCTATCAATATTTGCACATTTTCTACAGTGAATATTTATAGTTAGGGACTTCCCTAGCAGTCCAGTAGTTGAGACTTGGCCTTCCAAAGCAGGGGATGCAAGTTCGATCCCTGACTGGGGAGTTAAGATCCCACATGCCTAGTAGCCGGAAAAACCAAAACATGAAACAGAAACAATATTGTAACAAATTCAATAAAAAGACTTTACAAATGGTTCACATTAAAAAAGAAAATCTTCTTAAAATTATAGTTAAGAGAAATTTTAAATCCCACCCCCCCCCCAACAAAAAAGAGGGAACCTGTAAATGTAAGGCTCCCTCTGAAATAATATTAACCTTGATAGCTACTTAGGAATGTGGATGAAAGAAGCGGCACACAGTTCTGTCTAAAGCTTCAGCCTTTAGCAGCCTGGCAGTTAGCCTCACGGCCATCACCTTAGAGCTTCCCAACTTACTGAATAGCCTTTGTTGACTGAGTGTGTTGAGGCATCACGCTGGGTATCAAAAGTGTTCTTGAAATTGAGTTTGAATTCCCTTCCCTATCCGCTCCTCAGAGGAAGGACTGGCAGGACGCTGACTGACGGGGCGAGCTGTGTTGTAACCACAGCTGTCCTGCTCCACTAGAGGGAGCTGGTGACATGCCAGCGTGAAAGCTACAGCCGGGAAGGAATCCGGACGAAAGTGAAAAGGCTCAGATGGAACTGATGAGGTTCTTTCTCTCATACATAGGAGCTGGAAAATGCAGAATTCATCCCTATGCCTGACAGCCCATCTCCCCTAAGTGCAGCTTTTTCAGAATCTGAGAAAGATACTCTGCCGTATGACGAGCTACAAGGACTCAAGATGGCTTCCGAAGCGCCTTTGGAACACAAGCCCCCAGCAGGAGCCTGGGTAACTGAGCTTTTGCCTTTAAATCAAGACTAGATAAACAATGGCTGTAAGCTCTACCCCATTCTCCTGGCCTCCCTGTCTCTCCCGCTAGCTTCGTTGTTTCCCAGCTGCCCAGCATCAACTCACACCTCCTGTTCAGCAGTGCTTAAAGCCTCTGCTGCTGCTAAGTCGCGTCAGTTGTGTCCGACTCTGTGCGACCCCATAGACGGCAGCCCACCAGGCTTCCCCATCCCTGGGATTCTCCAAGCAAGAACACTGGAGTGGGTTGCTATTTCCTTCTCCAATGCATGAAAGCGAAAAGTGAAAGTGAAGTCGCTCAGTCATGTCCGACTCTAGCGACCCCATGGACTACAGCCTACCAGGCTCCTCTGTCCGTGGGATTTTCCAGGCAAAAGTAGGCAAGGCTAAACTGACTTCTGCGGAAAGTATTTACCCTTTCGTATTTCTGACAGGCCCACACCTTTCTATACCAGATGATTGTCTTTCTTTTCTCTCTGCCTTCAGTTCAGTTCAGTGGCTCAGTCGTATCCGACTCTTTGCAACCCCATGGACTGCAGCACGCCAGGCTTCCCTGTCCATCACCAGCTCCCGGAGCTTGCTTAAACTCATGTCCGTAGAGTCGATGATGCCATCCAACCATCTCATCCTCTCTTGTCCCCTTCTCCTCCTGCCTTCAATCTTTGCCAGCATCAGGGTCTTTTCAAATGAGTCAGTTCTTCACATCAGGTGGCCAAAGTATTGGCCAAAATATTTCAGCTTCAACATCAGTCCTTCCAATGAAAATTCAGGACTGATTTTCTTTAGGATGGACTGGTTGGATCTCCTTGCAGTCCAAGGGACTCTCAAGAGTCTTCTCCAACACCACAGTTCAAAAGCATCGATTGTTCGGTGCTCAGCTTTCTTTATAGTCCAACTCTCACATCCGTACGTAACTACTGGAAAAACCATAGCCTTGACTAGACGAATCTTTGTTGGCAAAGTAATGTCTCTGCTTTTTAATATGCTGTCTAGGTTAGTCATAACTTTTCTTCCAAGGAGTAAGCATCTTTTAATTTCACGGCTGCAGTCACCATCTGCAGTGATTTGAGAGCCCCGCAAAATAAAGTCTGACACTGTTTCCACTGTTTCCCCATGTATCTGCCATGAAGTGATGGGACCGGATGCCATGATCTTCATTTTCTCAATGTTGAGCTTTAAGCCAACTTTTTCACTCTCCTCCTTCACTTTCATCAAGAGGCTTTTTAGTTCCTCTTCACTTTCTGCCATAAGGGTGGTGTCATCTGCATATCTGAGGTTATTGATATTTCTCCTGGCAGTTTTGATTCCAGCTTGTGCTTCATCCAGCCCAGTGTTTATCATGATGTACTCTGCATATAAGTTAAATAAGTAGGATGACAATATACAGCCTTGAAACGCTCCTTTTCCTATTTGGAACCAATCTGTTGTTCCATGTCCAGTTCTAACTGCTGCTTCCTGACCTGCATACATATTTCTCAGGAGGCAGGTCAGGTGGTCTGGTATTCCCATCTTTTTTAAGAATTTTCCGCAGTTGTGATCCACACAGTAAAAGGCTTTGGCGTAGTCAATAAAACAGAAGTAGATGTTTTTCTCTCTGCCTTAGAAGTACCAAAATTGAAATTCCAAAATTCAAGTCCAGTATTTCATGACACTGTGAGGGTAGGTTGGAGTTTTAAGTATATGTCAGAAATAATACTTGTAGTCTATTGGGAGAGCAATGCATTTATTCTCAACTTTGTTAGAAATCAAATTGTGGTAAATATCTCAATAAAACTGTAAACTGGGGATCATCAAACTTTTTCTAAAGGACTGCATAGTAATTATTTTAGGCTCTGCAGACCATACAGTCTCTTGTAACCACTCAACACTGACATTGTAGCACAAAAGCAGCCAAAAATAATGCCTAAAGAATGGGCATGTTTATGTTCCAGTAGAACTTTATTTTACAAAAACAGGCCATAGGCTGAATTTGGCCTATGACTATCATTTGTTGACCCTTTTAAAAAAGTACAGTAGAAAAAGGGAGAAAAATCCAGGCTAGCATAATTGAAAAGCTTCCCAGAAGAGGAAATAAGGCCTTTGAAACTTCAAGGTAAACATTTTTATTCCTCTGTCAGTTAGCGGTCTTGAATTGTTTTGGTGATGCAGTTTATTGAGCGCCTCTTAAATCTCTTCTAAAGTGTGATCCACTATATTTCATGAATATTGACCTTTTGAATCATGGTGTCCTCACTGTGATCATACTTGTTCCAAACCAAATTGTGTATTCTCCCACAACTTTAAATCGGGAAGATATCAATGACTTTAAATTATTTCACAGAGTCCTCCAAAATAGATGATTTTTCTTTTACCTCACCGTAATGCAACTGAGGCACTGAGAGCTCCCTTGCTCTGTGATGTTAGAGCCAGCTTCTACAGTAATCCCAGAAGTTTTCTGTTTCTTTTACATTGACTTCATGTGTATGTGTGATTTTTCTTGTTACTTTAAAAGTAAAATCTGGTAGCACATAGAAGGGACATTGGATTAGGGAGCTGTAGCATCCAGGTGGAAGCTCCTATGACCCCTTTTCTCCTGTCTCTCTAGCCACCTCGGCTGAATCCTGCAGGAACATGTGCTGGGAAGGGAACACCCTTGGCTCCTACCTGTGCATGCAGTACTCTGCAGGTGGAGGTTGAGAGATTGCAGGGTCTGGTGTTGAAGTGTCTGGCTGAACAACAGAAGTTACAACAAGAAAACCTTCAGATTTTTACCCAACTACAGAAGCTGAACAAGAAATTAGAAGGAGGGCAGCAGGTGAGAGCATTAAAAGAATAATTCCGTTTCTAATTTTGTTTTGAAGAATCACAGAAACAAAACACCAGTCACTGAAATAGACTTACTTCTTTGCAAGTACTTATTTTTTGATGGTGTAATTTTTATAATTAACCCCAGAAGCTCAGTCTGTCTTTAGGCACCTGGATTGAATCATCTCATCACATAACTTCCATTGTTTTTTTTGTTACCTTTTTCTTTTACTTATTATGAAAAATCTTAAACATTGTATTTCAGTGGACTCCTGTATATACACCATCTACATTCAACAGTCGTTAATATGTTGCTGTGATTGTTTCAAATGTATATATGTTTAAATATGTGTTGGTATTTATCTGTGTGTATTTGAAATAGGATTGTGTGTGTGTGTGTATACTTTTTCTTTAGCTAAACCATTTTCAAATAAATTATGAAAGTCATGACATAGCTGCCCTAAATACTTTATTACATACATCCAAAAACAGACATTCATTCTCCTGGAGAACTATAGTACTATTATCACACTTAACAAAAATAACACTAGTGTTCTTAATTCTTATCTAGTACTCAGTTGACACTCAAATTTTCCAAGGTTTCCCACACACAAAAAAAATGTTCTTTATAACTTTTTATCAGACCAGCAACCAGTTAAGAACCTCCTTTTACATGATGTTTCTTGTTTCTTTTATGTAAACAATTCCCTGCATTACCACTCCTACCCCCTTTTAAAAAAAATTTTCCATGGCATTGGTTTGTAGAAGAAACAGGGTCAGTCAGTTAACAGAATGTCCTACATTCTGACTTTGTCTTATTTTCTTGAAATGTTGCTTCACTTGTTCGTCACCTTGTCATTTCTGTAAACTATAAGCTAGACTTAAGGCTTGATTAGATTCAAGCGAAGCATTTTTGGTAAAAAATACTTCACTGGTGTTGCTGCTTGCATCATTTTTAACGGGTCATAGCATTGCTCTGTATAGAGTGAACTAGGATAGAGAAATACTGTGAACCATTGGCTTTTTCCTTTACCAGCTTTACACGTTTGCACAAATTAGTTTGTTTCTCTGAGTCCTTGTTTTCACCTGAAAGAAGAAAATAATACCACCTACCTTGTATGGTTGTTTTGAGGATTAAATGAAATAATGTCTGTGAAGGTATTTTGGAAAGTAATACACACACTTGAGGTAAGCATGGAGTGATTGGCAGCAGTAGCAGGCAGGAGGACCATTTTGCCTAGGGCTGTTAGAGTTTTAAAACCGAAAATTCTGCATCCTAGAAAATCCTGCAGCCCTAGGCAAATTGCAACACTTGGTCACCCTACCTGCAACAAGTGTACAGGAGTGGACTTTACATAAAATCCTACTCTACTCAGGTAGTAGTATGGGCTCACAAAACTGTGGCTACGCATTCTTAGCGCTTGGCATTGAAAATGTAGTCCTGAACTGCCGTAACCAAGTGGCAGTTAACCTGGAACTGTGTTTTATCTGGACAGGTGGGGATGCATTCCAAAGGAACTCAGACAGCAAAGGACGAGACGGAAACGGATCCAAAGCCTGACTTAGATTCAGATTCCTGGTGTCTCCTGGGAACAGACTCCTGTAGACCCAGCCTCTAGTCTCCTGAGCCTGTCTAGCCTCCAGGAAACTGGGATCCAAAGACCTTCACAGCACACTTACTGAACGCAGAGCGCGCTTTCCTGGCTTCGTTCACTTGCAGACAAGGAGCGCGAGGCGGAGGTTCTGAAGCACTTTCCATGTACACTTGGAGAGTAGCACTGCCTATTAGGATCTAGGAGTGGTTTTGTGTTGGAGAACGGAGGGCCCCATGGCCCTGGCTTTGTCCTCAGTGACTGCCATAGCAACAGCAGCTCTGTACCTCATCTGGTGATCCCACCTTTGAAGAGGAGACACGATGCTCACGTTCATTTTGCTGCTAGCAGCTTATATCCCACTTATCACTTTCACCGTTAATTGGAAGCTGCCTTGGGAATTCAGTGCCAGGCATTGCACCTCTGGGTGGAGGAGGTTAAAGTGTAAAGCTGAAGAGGGCTGCAACCAGGTGCGGCCCATCCAGGGTCATCTGGAGAGTGGTGAAGTGTTCCAGGCCCTCTCAGGAGCCTTAGTCCAGGAAAGTATGTCTGGTGGAGTCAATCTCCAGCTTGTTTTCAGAAAGTTGAATTACTTTGTGCAGCTAAATGCTTTAGGAGGAACAATGGGCTTAGGTTGCTTTTCCTCTGAGAGTTGAGTGGAACTTTTTCAGTGAGGAGTAGAGAAAGAAGGGCAGGTCCCTCCTCGTCACACAGCAGGAGTGTCAGGGTGGGATTTCCCAGCTTTGGAAAAGCCTTTTGAGAGGTAAAGTGTCTCATAGAGAATTGAGTCCATGGGGCAGAAGAAATGGACTTTGGAGGAAACCATGAGGGGAGGTCCTCAGCTGCCTCGGCTTGGCATCTTCGAGAGGACCTAGAGTGACTTGAGTCTTCTCCCCAGAGAAGGCTACTTGTGCCTCTGCCTTCGTGGCTCTTAGGGTTCTAATCTTGACATCAGCAGCCCCAGCCACTCCCTTTCTGTATGTCTAGTCAGTATTTTTCCCCTTTTGGTGTTTTATGAAGCCATATCAGTGAATCTGTATCATCTTTCCTACTTGAGTGGCCCAGAGCCAGCACCAAAACCTGGCAGTCCCTGAAGCCTGACAGAATAGGAGGATCCTGCCAATTTTGAGAGGAATTTGGCTGAGAGCCAATCCCCGTGTCTTCATGTCCTTGTAGACAGGAGCAAGCCAGCTCTTCCAAAGAGAGCAAGTGTCCTCGAAACGTTTGATGATTTTACTTAAGGAGGTGAGCTTTGTGTTTCCAGCTCACCTTTACATGAGCTGCCTTGATGACTGTCACATCCTACCTCCTTAGAAAGAGCTAAAATGATCTGTTTCATTTTCCCCAACCAACAAGTAAATGTTTGATATCTATTTAATATTTTGGAAGGACCTGTGCAATGGAAATTTTGCCATTTTCCCTAAAATTGGTGGTGTGAAGGCTGCTGCTCCAGGAAAACCCCACAGCTGGGGATGGGCAACTCTACTCAATGGGATCTTCTTTGGTTTGATATTCCCATTGTTTTCTCAATTCTGGGAAGCCTAGTACAATGGTACTAATGTAATCACCGAAGCCTTTTCTTAAAATAAGGGAAGGGGCCAACCCTGGATTAAAGTTACAAGTTCTGGGGACTTGGGGGGTTTGCAACAAACCCTAACAATGGGTTTTGGTTCATCATGTAAATGCAACTTTGATTTTTTTTTTTTTTTTAAAGGACTGACTGGCCTTTCATGTTCCTGTATCCCTTATGCTCACCATCTCAGCAGGCCTGAGAGGCAGGGTCAGTTTGGGTGTTAATCATGAGTATTGCTTGTGCCATGGAACCGAGGGACATGGGCACGTTGCTGAGACCGTGGGGTGAAGGAGCACTGAAGGGAGGGTGGGAGCCCTGGCTCCAGAGAGGGAGTCACTCTCCAGCAGTGGAACGCTGGGATCGTTTGCTCTAGCATGTTCCCTTGGGAAGTCTTGGTTTGCTGTTAATCTGGCTGAGAATCTAAGTTCTGTGCCTTAGAGACAATTTGCACTTTCCCAAATTGTGCCTGGGACAGCCATATGATTTTTCCCACCAGAAAGCTATGCAAACAGAAACCAGTTCATAGGTGGCAGCCACACATCAGATAAGAAGTGAAAGGTGAGGCAGCAGAAATGCCTTTAACTGGTTTTCTGTAGCTAATTTTAAATTGTGTCCTACTTTTCTTCTTTATGTAGTGCTAGGTGTTTTAAGTTTTCCAGTAGTATTGCTTTTGCATTATAGTATAACCTGAGTTACTCCTTTGCTCTGACGTTGTTGCTGAAGAATTAGCTTATTGTTAGCCAGATGTTTGAAAGGTTGAGGGTGGAGTGGTTTGGCATTTCTGTTTTAAATAAACATTTCAACTCTCAATCAGCGCTATGCCTCAGTGAGCCCGCACATGGACCTTAGTCACTGGGGATCAAACACGCAGACTGCAGGCCTTCGTGGATCTTCGATTCAGTGAGTCTTCATATAAACAAATAAATGCAAGGGGCATTTGCAAAGAAATTATCTTTGCTTGTTTCCAATTTGTTTTTCTTGCTAATAGAATCATTTTTGCTGCTACAACTTTCTTCCCCCACCCCAAACTTTTAAAATATAGTGCTTAAAGTGCAGAAGGAAAAAAACATGAGCCATTAAAAGCGGAAGGGTGATGTCTTGTACTTATCTCCTCAGTTACAGTGGGCTTTTTCAAGTGATACTGCCAGTTTATGTTTATAAAACTGTTTTCCCTCAAAAAGGCTGAACTGTATTTGGTCTCCCTGACATAGCACAGCCAAGTTGTAACTTCTCTTGGCTGAACATTTCACTAAAGTTAAAAGCAAGAACAGACCTAAACTCATATTTCATTTGATTTTGCCATATATTTGGAAACATTCATAATAGAACAACTCTGGTGCAAGGATGTATTATAAATAAATTATTTCAAATGAGCATCCCTGGGCCTCGAAAGTAGTATTATTCATGATAATGTCAGGGCAGAGTGGCTGTAGTCAGGACTGCAAAACATGTTCCTTCTAGCCACAAAGCAAAAAATCACTTATCGCTGCAATGATTAACCATGGAGATAATTTAGTGGTTCATGCTGATCATTAAATCTCACAGAATCATGAACATTAAGGAGGGAAACACTATATCATTTCTCTGCTACCTCCTGTGTAGCTGTGAAAAGTGACAAATTGATGACCTACAGCAAATGTTGGCCAAAGGTGCTGTGTTGCATTCAACAGACTGCTGTTAATACTGTCTCAGCATGTCTGCATATACTTTTCAACAAAGTGAGTCTTACTGTGAGATTTTTTTCCCATTGCTTAACCTTTTGAACTTTAAAAATTTATAGCGTCTACTTACTAAAGGTTCTTGGATACAGTAGTATAACACAAAGACATTAACAAGCAGCATTTATTTATCCTCTGTCATTCCTCTGCTATCCAGGAAGAGACTTAGAAAAAGGGTTCTTTCTTCTTCCCAAAGATCCAATCAAGCGAAATTTAAAAGACTAATGGATATTCCTGTTATAATCAAGGCCTAAACATGTTGAGATCGAAGGGAACACTAGGGCACTGACTATTGTTTATTTCTCTAGCAGCATAAGAAAGCGCTCCCCACACACACATTTGTTCTCCCTGGAGGCCCCTGGCCTGTGACCTTATAACATCATCCAGGGCTTCTGACCAGACAGACAAGGCAAATAAGTGAAGCACGCCAGGCGGGTGGTGCCCTCTGTGCTCCACCCCGTCTGGAAGGAGCAACTGGTTCCGAACCCCACTTGGTGCTGAGTAGAGCTGCAGGCCCAGGGTTTCCAGAACTCCCAGTTTTTCAAAAGATGCTCCATATCACCATTTTTAAATGTCAGATTATACTTTGAATGCTATGTCAGTCAAAACGTACCTGTGAAGCAAAGCAGTCCACAGGCTACCACTTCGTGACCTTGGCCACCACTCATTGTCATCATCTATTGCTTTTACTATCAAGTGTGAAACTTAAAAGTGGGTACCTCATTAAACTTGCCGGGGAACTGTGTATATTGGGTTAAATATCTGGTGTTCCTCTGTGAGGTTTCTTTAAATGAACAAACAGAGGCGCCATTAGGTTATACCTCTTTTTCTTTGTAACAGGAAAAGCATAAAGCAATACATGCTGTTTTTTAAAATATATATGATTTTGTTTTCAGCCTAGTGTCCAGCAGCTTCACAGCTAAAGCCTTAAAGATGGGCATATCAAATTGGTCTGATCTGTTGGCCCAGCCACTCAGCAGAAGCCGTAGAGGAAATGGAACAAGAGTTAAGTGGCCATCTGTAGTTAGTTAATATGGCTTTGTGGTCTGCACAGTCCCCTTTGCCCAGGTCAGCTTCATTGACTTTTCTCCAGTATCTTAAACTAACAGTTTGAGTAATGCTCTCAGGACAGTAATCTTATTAGTATTTCAGATCTTTTGTGCTCACTTCATTCTACCTGAACTGGTATTTCCCCCATTAGACACTGCCTTATCACTTCTCCTGTTTGACAAGTCTGAAAGTGAAGTCACTCAGTCGTGTTCGACTCTTTGCGAACCTATGGACTGTAGTCTACCAGGCTCCTCCGTCCATGGGATTTTCCAGGCAAGAATACTGGAGTGGGTTGCCATTTCCTTCTCCACTGACAAGTCTAGGACTCACTCATTTTATGATTTAATTTTAAATTCACGAAACCTATTTTTTCAGTGCCTAATTATGAAGGTTACTTGCAGTAGGCACGATTCTGCTGAGAAAATTTTAGATCTGGCATCTTTTCCTTCAGAGTTTACTTTTCAGAAGAGAAGTTTACTGTGATATAATCAGTACAGACATGTGACACTGAAATGTCCCAGCTTGCTTTGGGGGTACATTTTGCTGCATCATTTTAAAAGTCATCAAACCAAAATGATTTGAAAGCAGAGTGCTAACAACAGCTGAAATTAAAGTTCCTTCTTTTTTTTTTTGACATATGAAATCCATTAGAAAAGAACAACTACAGAGACATAATGTGCTTTCTCCCACCCCTACCCTGTAAAGTACATAAAGATGAGGTTCCCTTTATTACACAGTACAACATGGGGAGGGTTTAGGACATACTGGCGCCCCAACCTTACATACTTGTATTGACTTTCTGCCAGGACCATGTACCAGGGAGGTCATTTGCCTTACAGCAGAAGTGTATTTTTTATAAGAGATACCATGCATGATCCTGTGACACCAGTGAGCCAACTTCTTACAAGAACGAGAAGAGTTAACCAAACATGCAGAGGCAGTGGCAAGAAGGCACAACAAATGCAGGCATTTAACTAGCACAAACCATAATCAGGCTTGCGAGAAGAGAGCTTTAATGTAGCCTGCTCACTGCTCTTAAGTTTCTTCACCCATCAGTTCTCAGAGCAATTACATCAGGCACATCAGCCGGAGGTGGTGATTTAGTGGGAAGCTGAGGCTTCTTTTTGCATCTTTCTGCTTAGCAATGGGTCTCTCTTTCTTCACTGATCTCAGCTCTGCAGGCAGATCTGGGATATGTAAAAGTGTTAGTTCTTCCTGCTCTGCATCAAATTACTCTACTACTTACTGCTCAAGAGAAGCAGAAACCTTCTGAACCATCGAGGAGGTTTCCACTATTGTCTGCTCAACTGTAGTGCTTTCTTGGAGGCGGAGGACGGTTCTTGATGGTCTTACACTTGGGGATGTGCCGCTCTGCCACCTTGGGAGCAAAGTGGCGGCTACAGTGAGGGCATTGAATATAGTCTGGATTTTCTACAGGCAGGATGGGAGGCAGGTCTGAGGGGTTTCCACCTTTGGCAATCACCTGCTGGAACTCTCGAGCCTGACGGAGGGTACGGATGAAGGATTCATGCTTCTGTCTCCAGTTGCTCTTCCGAGGAGGTTCAACCTGTAAGTTGAAGAAAGACTGATCATTTAACTTGGTATCTAGGTCATCCCCTTCCTGAGTCTCCGTTAGAATGATAGTAAGGAAGTTAAAAGGGTGTTAATACACAAGGTCAGAGAGAACAGGAAAGGAGCAACAATGATAACTGACTTGCCAGAGTGGAGACACTTAAACCTAAGGGCCTGCAAAGGCGGATATCACTGAGAGGCAAGCTGGTTTTCCCTGAGAGGCTTAATGCTTGGAAATACAGGTAGTGGAAAGGGGAGGTACAGGGCTGGGAACAGGTCGGCTCCCATGGCTCCTCTCCACCTTGCATGTCCAAGTGCCCAGTACTTCCAACACCCTCTCTGGAGAAACTGAACCAGACAGGTTTCAGACTCAGGATATCCGGGCATAATGGAGAACAGCATTAATCTAAGAGCTGAAATGGGATTAAGGGCAAGTTGTACGTGATGTATTGTGTCCCCCACCATCCTCCAGAGTACCAGGCACACTGGCACCCTCATAGGAGACGAGAGTTCTCTGGATGCATCAAGCAGTTGAGAGAAGTTGAAATGCTGACTCTGTGCAACCCCACTTCAAAGGCTCACTGTTTGATAACCCCAATATGAAAGCCTTCAGTCAACAAGCCCCACTTAAGCTTAAATATGAATGGACAGACAAGGATGACTAGACATTTGAGTAAAGCTCTGACTTTAAACTTTCCTGACTTCAGACTACACCACAAAGCTACAGTCATCAAGACAGTATGGTACTGGCAGAAAAACAGAAATTTAGACCAATGGTACAAGATAGAAAGCCCAGAGATAAACCCATGCACCTATGGGCACCTTATTTTTGACAAAGGGTGCAAGAATATACAATGGAGAAAAGACAAGTCTTGTCAGTAAGTGGTGCTGGGAAAACAAGACAGCTACATGTAAAAGAATGAAATTAGAATACTTCCTACCACCATACACAAGGATAAACTCAAAACAGATTAAAGATCTAAACATAGACGAGAAACTATAAAACTCAGAGAAAAAATAAGCCGAATACAGTGACATAAATCACAGCAAGATCCTCTAGGACCCACCTAGAGTAATGGAAATAAACAAAGGAGATCTAATTAAACTTAAAAGCTTTTGCACAGCAAAGGAAACTATAAACAAGATGAAAAGATAATCCCCCAGAATGG
This sequence comes from Bos grunniens, assembly GCF_055505025.1. Lineage (NCBI taxonomy): Eukaryota > Metazoa > Chordata > Mammalia > Artiodactyla > Bovidae > Bos > Bos grunniens. The sequence goes on from NC_141174.1 coordinate 17,072,177, forward strand.
AAAAAAAATAGTTATAAATAAAGCAACTGACAAAGGATTAATCTCCAAAATATACAAGCAGCTCAGGCAGCTTAATATTAGAAAAATAAACAACTCAATCAAAAATGGGTAGAAGACCTAAACAGACATTTCTCCAAAGAAGATATAACAGATGGCTAATAAACACATGAAAAATTTGCTCAACATTGCTTATTATTAGATGCAAATCAAAACTACAATATATCACTTCACACTGGTCAGAATGCTCTATCTCTGCTCTGTTCAGTCATATCCAACTCTGCAACCCCATTAACTGTAGCCTGCCAGGCTCCTCTGTCCATGGGATTTTCCAGGAAAGAATACTGAAGTGGATTGCCACTTCCTCCCCCAGGGGATCTTTCTAACCCACAGATTGAACGCATGTCTCCTGCATTGGCAGGCAAATTCTTTACCACTGAGCTACCTGGAAAGCCAGAATGGCCATCATCAAAAAAATCTACAAACAATAAATGCTACAGGAGGTTTGCAGAAAAGGGAATCCTCTCGTACTGTTGGTGGGAATGTAAATTGATACAGCCACTATGGAGAACAGTATGGAGATTTCTTTAAAAACTAGGAATAAAATTACCATATGACCCCGCAATCCCACTACTAGGTTCATACCCTGAGAAAACCACAATTCTAAAAGACACATGTATCCTAGTGTTCACTGTAGCACTATTTACAATGGCCAGGACATCTAGGCCAGGAAGCAACCTATATGTCCATCAACAGATGAATGGATAAAGAAATTGTGGTACATGTATACAATGGAATATTTCTCTGCCACAAAAAGGAACAAATTTGAGTCAGTTATAGTGAGGTGGATGAACCCAGAGTTTGTTACAGAATGAAGTAACTCAGAAAAACAAATATTGCGTATTAACACATATATATGGAATCTAGAAAAATGGTGCTGATGAACCTATTTGTAGGACAGCAATAGAGACACAGACACAGCGAACAGACTTGTGCACACAGCGTGGGAAGGACAGGGCGGGATGCAGCACTGACACATACACATTACCATATGCAAACAAAGCCAGTGGGAAGCTGCTGTAGGGTGCAGGGCGCTCAGCCAGGTGCTCTGTGACAACCTGGCGCGGGCGGGGTGAGGTGGGAGGTGCGAGCAAGGCTCAAGAGGTAGGCTATGGCTGATTCACGTTGATGCATGGCAGAAACCACAACACTGTAAAGCAATTATCCTCCAATTCAAAATAAGTTTTATTTAAAAATCATAATATCAACAAGTGAGTATTAGAAGAGATTTTGTCTATGAAATGAGAATATATATATTATGAAAAAGTAATGAGAAAACCAAAAATAACTATTATAAATTAATGCTGTGATAACTAAAAAACAGAACTGTTGTAAATAATGTCAGAAAAATTACTCAGAATGGGAAAAAAGAATTAAGATGGAAAGTAGAAAACATCAGAAAATTAGAAAGCCAATCTAGAAAACCCAACACCAACCAATAGGAGTTCCAAAAAACAGGACGAGGTGGAAATTATTAAACAAATAAGACACTAAACATTCCTGGAAATAAAGGTCCCTACCCTTGAGATTGAAATGGCCTATGCACTACCCAACACAATCACTGCAGAATTTCAGATTAAAGAGAGAATCCTATAAACTTTAATAAAAAGAAAAAATATATAGACTTCATATAATGGAGAAGGAAACAAAACGGCATCAGATTTCTCAACAGTAACACCAGATGCTGAAAGCTAGTGGGAAACTATCATAAAAGTTCTCACAAAATAATTTTCCATCTAGAATTCTCTATCTGGCCAATTCATCAGTCAAAAAATAAGACTATAAGATATTTTCATTCATCCCATGACAAAAAAATATGCCTCCATTCACCTTTTTTAATAAGCTTCTCCAAAGCAAGGAGTCAAGCAAGAAAAAGGAAGACACAAGAGGCTAGGAACAGAGAAGTAAAGAGAAGGTCCCAGACAACAGGTCTGCACCAGGCCTAGAGGAGAGCCAGTCTGAACTGGAGCAGGAAGAAAACAATGGGAGGGAGGTTTCGGAATAAAAAAGTCAAATGGATAGACTATGAGAAGTGTTTCGGCAGTTACAAAAACATTAACAGGTGTCTGCGCTGGGAAGATCATTTAGGGAGGGAAAAACATTTGAGATCAGTATGTAGGAAACCAAGCAAATTAAAACATGAGTCAATTATTAACTCTGGGTACATGTGGACAGGGGCAGATTCTGTTCCCTGAGCAGTGAACAACATTTATGTGATTATTATCATATAAATAGCTGACTACTGGTTTAACCTAAAATTGAGATTTCAGTACAATGGAAGGACAGAAGTGGGAGGAGATGGGATATGAACCCACAGTGTCCATAAGTGGAGGTGAACAGATCATGTGCCAAACCAATAAATCAAGAAAATAAGTATATTATTTAGAAATATACATACCAGAAGAGTCATCTATCCGAACTGCCTGTTGGGGATAGCTGAAAGGCAAGAGAGGGATGAGGCAGAAGACTGTTGATCTGCACTACAGGTCACTTAGTAATACATGATTTTTAAATGTACTCAACCATTAGATGAAAATAATATTAAAAAGAAGGGGAAAAAAGGCAAGTAGCTACTTGGTGATGAATATAGGAAGAGATGTTATCAAAGGGAAAGGAAGGATCCATCAGGAGAGTCTTACTGAAAGAGACAAGGTAAGAGAATCAGTGTTAGAGATGGTATCTAGCAACCTTTAGAATAGAATTAGGGGAAAGTTCCTCAACCGTATGATACTTACACTTTAATTCTTCGTTGTATTGGAGTTCATTCAATTAACACTTATGAATCACAAAGCACAAAGATGTAGTCTCTTACACTCAATGCATGATGTACAGTAGAGAGACCAGAAGTATGAGTCTATCGGAAATTATGTGAATATTAAAGGAGAAAAGAAAAAGCATCCATTCTTCTGAATACACAGAAGGAATGACAGACACAAACCACTCAGCTTGCAAAGGCACAAAGCTTTGGAATAAGACTCAGGACAGTCTGAGGAGGGGAGTGCATCTCAATCCAGATACTTTCTGCCTTCCTATCCTCAACACAACATGTTTCCTCAAACAAGTTTCCACAAAGCCAGGGCATCTGATCTCAAAAATCCAATTGTTTTGCTTCATTGCTATGGTATTTGGGAATTTAAGAAATACAAGATTCTTTTTGGCTCTGGCCAGAAATGAACCACTGTAGTGGGACAGAGAATTCCCCAGTGGATTACCGGGTTGACCAGAAAGAAAACAGGAAAGAACAGGAACCTGTGATCATATCATTATCTGCAAGAGCAAAATGTTGACTTCTCATTGGCAACAGGATTTCAGGGAGATCATCGATAAACACAGAAACGACTTTCTTGTAGTCATTTCCCATACTAAAAGAAATAACTCTAACTGCAAAAAACATCTCTTAACAGCCTTCACATAAATGTGAGTTTTTAAAGGCCCCACAAATACACACATAAACTATAAAGTGCTAATGGACAAGAAATGCTAGTGCAGCAGTGGGGAGGGCTGGAAGGAAATGAAAATAAAATAATGCTTTCATAGTTTAGAGACAGGGCTTTGAGATCAGGTGGTCAAGGCTTTCCCACATTTTGGTCATTTGCATACCACTTTCACCTTATCCTCCTTACTATTGTTCTTTAAAGTCAATATTCCTAGAAATCAAGGGCTTGTTATGGTTTACTTTCCTAATACACATTAAAATTACTAAAATAAAAATTGTTTGTCAACATGCCATACTTATTTACAATCCCGGTGGTATAACCTTGACAAGGTATAACCAGACAATCTTCTCCCGATCTGACTGTCCAAATGTGCTTATGAAGTTCTCCCAAACGTATGGAAGTGTCTTGAAGTCACTTTTTACAACCTAATTTTTCTGCAGCTAGGAATGTTCACCAAAAATAAAGTCCTCTATCCCAGAAAAAAAATCACTCCTAGGCATATATCTGAAGAAAACCATAATTCAAAAAGATACACACACCCCGATGTTCACAGCAGTACTACTTAGAATAGCCAAGATACGGAAGCAACCTAAATGTCCAGCAACAGAGGGATGGATAAAGATGTGGTACATATACACAGTGGAATATTGCTCAGCCATAAAAAAAGAATGAAATAATGCCATCTGTAGCAATATGGATGGACCCAGAGGTTGTCACACTGAATGAAGAGAAAGCCAAATATCATATGATACCACTGTTATGTGAAAAAAAATTTTTAATGGTACAAATGTGCTTGTTTGCAGAACAGAAATAAGAGTCACGGATGTAGGGAACAAACTTGTGGTTGCCAAGGAGGAGTTGCAGGGGGGTATAAATTGGAAGACTGAGATTGAGATATACAGACTACTGTATATAAAATAAGTAACTAATACGGACCTGCTGTACAGCACAGGGAACTCAATACTCTGCAATGACCTATGTGGGGAAAGAATCTAAAAAAGAGTTATATACGTGTAGATATAGAGATGTCTATTCCTATATATGACTGATTCACTTTGTTGTACACCTGAAACTAACACAATATTGTAAATCAACTATACTCCGATAAAAATTATGTAAAAAATAAAGTCCTCCACCTTTAAGTTGTTTACACTCTAAATGGGGAGAAAAAGAATTCCAAACTTAATCATGTATTTCATGTATTTACTAAGAAGGTATATCAAAATTAGCCAAACTGGAAAAAGTAGATAGAGTTCCAGGAGTGGTAACAAGTCCTGATTTGGGGTGATGGTAGAATATTTTATAAAGAATGAGGAATTTTGTCAGGGTAGTGAAATGCTTCATAATATTTTTTTTTCATTCTCTTAAATTTTCTATAGTGTTTATTACTTATGTAACCAAAACGACATATTTTTTTAAGTCTAGATTTTGGAGTCATTCTGACCCAGATTTATATGCTGCCATTTAAAGCTGTTTGTGATCTTAAGCAAGTTAACCTGAGACTTGATTAATGAACTGATAAGACAATGAAATCTTCACAGGGCTGTAGTGAGGAACATATGAAAACCTCCCATCACTGTGACTGGCACACAGCAGTAATCAGTAAATCAAATGTGAATTTGTTCTCCCTATAAGACACATGAAATCTTTCTAAAGAAAATGGATGAGGACATAACAGGCTCTTAAAAGTGATCCCCACTCAATGGCAAATCCATAAGGCCCTTGTTACCTTGACTGAAGCTGGACCCTTCCAGTTCAAGTACTGCTCTAGTTCTGTGCCCTTGGCCCGGGCCCTGGAGGAGTCAAACACTTTCCTCTTGGAACCCTGCATCCTGCGGCAGATGCTGGAGTGTCTCTTCAGCCTGAGCAAGAGAAACTTTCGGCCGCAGTGGCTGCACTCGCCCAGTTCTGGCTCTTCAGTGGAACAGCTGGAGCCTGAAGAGTCTGGTGCCCTGGATGAGCTAGAATTGCTGGTGTATCTCTGCAAAGCGTTGAGCGGCGCTTCTGTAGCTTGAGAAAACTTCTCCTTCAATGGCCTTGAGACTCGGTCTCGGATTTTGTTATTGCTTGCCACGAGTCTTTCCCTTTTGAGCTTCTGAATTCTATAATTAGAGAACTGGAATGGACTAGAATTCTCTTGAGATTGTCCCCAAGTTTCATCTTCTCCTGTGTCTCTGCTGAAGACCTCCTCAGACCCAAGTGCTGGAGAGAAGATAGGTGTGTATGTGGTGATGCCATTATCTTTAACTCTCCTCCGTGAAAGCACCATTCTCTGGAGCTCTCTTTTTTCATTTTCCTCAGCCTGTTCTTTTCCCTTCTGGATCCTTCTGAGTTTCTCCTCCGTCTTCTTCAGCTTTTCCCTCAGAAGAGTCTCTTTTCTGCGGATTTCCTCCCCTAAGCTCTCCCCTGCAGCTTCTAGTCTTTGGATTTGCATCCACTCCGTCCTGTTGGCATTTGCCATGACCCTTTCCTCCTGAGTGGCAGCAACTGGACCAACCATCGATGAATTCACCCAGTTCCTCGAACCAAAGCTACTGTACGAATACTTTCTTGGCTCAGGGGTTCTTGGAAAGGCGTTCTGGTCTCCATCAGTGCCAGCCTCACCTGTACTATGGGACTTCCGATGAAATACAGGTTTCAGAGGGTATGCTCGGTCAACCCCCACTCGCTTCTTTGTCAAGGGGATGAATTCCTGGTCATTTGTTTTGGGATACTGGCACTGAGGGTCTGATGTGTAAAACAAACCCTTGGCTTGGCCCTGGGGATTGCTCCTTGAATCGTGCTGGCTCATTCCAGCACAGTGGGGATACGAACAGCTCTGGGCTTTTGTGCAGGTGTTCCACTTGGGGTGAGTGTAGAGATTATCCAGCATCAGTTCTTGGTTACTCCAAAGTTTCTGCTGGAAATTGTTCCTCGGGTGCCCTGTAGAGGACCGCTGGGAAGAGTCACCTTTTCTATAGGGGTCTTGCTTAGCTGAATGGAGCTCTGGAGAATCCCTTTTATTATGTGGGAGCATAACACCCATAGGCAGAGGCAACACCAACTGGAGACCAGCCATTCAGGGCCTGGACTGAAGCCTAGGGGAGATTTAAACCAGACATATGTGAGGAGTTTGTCTGAGGTTTACCTCCACTGCTAAAGTTTCTACATCTGTTTCTACATCTGCCTAACCACAATTTCCCTTAAACTTTTTAGGGACACTGTTGCTGGGACCACCAGAGCTTTCACTCAATAAGCATTTGGTGAATGCTTACTGTGTTCTGTGGGTGCTTATTAGGTTCTGAGGATAGAAAAAGGAGTGTGATACAGGTGTTCCTGCCACCTACCTTTCCTTTATATCACTACCAGCCTCTGCCATACACAGTGATGCTCCCGCACACACAATAATACACTCCAAAGCAGATGGAAAGAGCTATCGGATTGAAAGTCAGTTTTTAGGCCTGTGACACAGGACAAGCAGCTTCGCCTCGCTGGGGATTCACCCAGAGTTACAGGACTGGAATTTAGGGGCCGTAAGACTCTGAGTCCAGCCCCATCATTTTATAGGCAAGAAAACTGCAGCCCATTGGTAAGTGACCGGCACAAAAACTCTCGGGCTTCCCTCCTGCTGGAACCGTGCTTGACCCTAAAGAGCACAGAGCCGGTTCAGGGCATGCAGCAGGTGCTTGGCTGCCAAACCCTCACCCAAGGACCACACGATCCGGCCACCGCGGGTTTAGATCGGAACGCGGAAGTTGCGTTCTGTCCTGGAGGGTCACCCGGGACGTCCCCGACTTGTGACTCCGCTTCGAATACAAGCCCTCGGCTCTTCAGTCCGTCGGGCCTTGGGAGATCGATGCGCTGACCCCATGCCTTCCCGCCCTTCCGCGTACCTGAGGCTTTTTTGGAGGTGGCTCCCGCTTAGGGGAAGCCGCAGGACTCAGGTTCCCTCACCACTCGCCCTCCCGCAGCCGCCGGCCGCGCAGGCACTCTCAGAGGGCAGCTGTTATTCCCGTTGCCTGGAGACGGGGGCACGTGCGCGCGCCCAGCCCCGCCCCGCCGCGAATTCAGCTGGGGCGTGCGCAAGCGCAGTCCGCGCACCCGGGGCCGCTGGGGCCGCGGGCGCGGTCCAGCAGGGTCACTAGACTGGGTGTCCCGCCAACTCTGCAGCTCAGTCCAGCCCTGCCCTTGGGAACGTCGGTAGGGGGTGGGAGAGGCTCTTCTGGGGCTCCGTCAAAGAGCTTGTATTTTTCTCAGAGCGATGCTCTCTGATCCTGGGGTGTGCCCTTCTCTGGCAAAAGACGGAGCGCCTAGATGCGCCCTCAGGTCATTCTGCCGCAAGATTCCGGTGTCGGCCCTCCTCTTAGCGGGAGTGGGCATGCTGATCGCCTTTCTTGGCACGCTCGGCTGCTTGGTACCGGCCCCAGGTACGGCTGTCGACTCTCTGTCCATGCTTTTCCTCGCACATAATCTGGGGCTTGCGTCAGATTTTAGCAACTCTGCTAGGTTTTGCTACGCAGTCTCCTTCCGGGGAAGTTTTGGTAGCCAATCTCATTATTTTGATATAATGTTTTCCTTTCATGTGGTAACTCTGGCCCTGTCTTCTTAGGGCCCAAGAATGACTCAGACAAGTGTAATGATAATGAAGTTAACCACCAGATCCAAAATACTCAGTATAACCTGGTTTCAACCCTAAAGATATTCCATAACTTGTTAACATCAGAAGAAAGTTTGTCTTCATACTTCAGTTCATTTGTGCAAGCTGTTTGAAACAGGCAGCTTACTCTTTTTCCCTTGTAACTACTTAAAAAGATTCATGCACATGGAAAATAATATAGACAGCAGTGGTCGGTGTTACTACTTCAACATGTCATATTGCAGCTTTTACATGTTATAAATTCCTTGGTGGTGCTCCAAAGCAGTCTTCTGTTGCCCTGTTTTCTCTCCTAGTTGTCTCTCAACTGCCTTCTCTGTGTATGCATTTCCAGACGTTTCTCACTCTTTTCAAGGTCCGAATTATCTCAGCATGGGGCTTGCCTGTCATCAACTCCAAAGCTCCCCTCTAGCCTGGCAGAATTTCCCAGGGTGCCTCCTTCCATCTTGACTTCTTTCCATCTTGTTTCAGAGGAAAAAAAATCTTTGTCTTCCCTTGAGTTCTCTTAACTTAGTCCCTTTCAGTACCTTCCAGGAATTGACTCACTATACCCATCCATCTTGCTAACTTCAAGTTGTATCCATCCACACACACTGGTTTTAAAATATGCTTAGCTTTGCCTTACAAAAAAAAAAAAAAACTTCCTTTGCCTTAACCTCACCTCTCACCTTAGGGTCCCAGTCTTTTCTCTTCTTCTCCACAAGACTTCTTAACAGAAAGCTTTACACTTGCTGCCCCCACTTCTTTGACTCTCCCTCATTGTCCAGTCCATTGTGGTCTGGTTTCCCTGTCTCTGCTTTGAACTGGCCAGGCTACCAGTGACCTTCCAAAGACCCTAAAGACAAAAGCTGCTATTTCTTCAGCCTACTCTTTGACATTATTGATTTTTTCTCCCCGTTGGAACTCTCTTCTCACTTGCTTCTCTGTGTGTTCTTGGTTTCTTTTTTCATGTCCTTGTTCCATCTTCTTTCATATTTTGGATTTATGTCTTTTCCTCACCTGCCTCCCAAATGTAGTTGTTCTCCAAAGCCCGCTTATTTCTCATATAAATGCAGTTTCAGACATTCTCTTCCTTAATGATTTCAACCAAATGCTGGAATTTCAGTTCTCACCTATGTTTCAATGGCATCTAGCTTAGTTCTCTCCCTTAGTAACAGACTCACGTTTCCAAATGCCCACGTAGCACATCCACATAAATGTTCCTCAGGTATCTCAAAGTCAATATGACAGAAAACACACTTGTGATTACCTCCCTATTTCCCAGGCCCCTTCTCCAGTGTTCCCTCTCATGCTGAAACATCAGTCTTCTTCCACTCCCCACTATGTGTCACCCCTTCTAATTGGTCAGCAGGCTCTGTTGAATTTATTCTGCAGTGTCTCTTATATATGTCCCTTCCTTTTCATTTCTCCTACCCTAGGTGAGTTTCTTCTTCACTGCTCACTGGGACGGCACCACTCTCCTAACTGCTGTACATCTGCTTCTTTTGGCTGTTCTGAGTCTTCACTGTGGTGTGTAGGAGCTTCTCTAGTTATGATGTGTGAGTTTTAGTTTTCTGACTGGGGATCGAATGTGCATTGAAAGGTTAACCAGTGAACCCCCAGGAAAGTCCCTATCCTAAATCCTAAATACATCTGAACCTGTCATTCTCCCACCCAATTGCTTCTTATTTACCTACAGGATAAAGCTGAAACATGCCTTACCTCCCCAGAGTCAACCCTAGCTGTGTTTTAGGGCTACCTGGAAAGCAGTTTTTCTGGAGGTAAGGCCTGGGTATCAATCTTTTGTAAACTTTCCCCCAAAGTCTTAATGTACAGCCAGGGTTGATATATTCCCAGTAGTATATCAGTAGTATATACTCAGTAATATACACTCAGGGTCCAGCCACATCTGACTACTCATACTCTCTTACCTCAGTGGCCTTCCTCCAACTCCATGTGCTGGAAGGTAGTAGAATATAGCATTCAGTACAGAGTAGGCTCTGTACTCAGGCTGCTTGGAACTAAATCCCAGCTCCATCACTTACTCTTTGTGGTAGTGTAACCTTGGGTAATATGCCGTTTCCTCCAAGAACGCTTTCCCAGTCTTGCCAGCCAGAAGGAATCTCTCTGCTCCTTTGAGCTCGCATAATATTTTTGTCACAGGGCTGGCTCGTGATGAGCTCCCAATGGATGTTCATGGAACTGAATTCACATGTCGTGCACTGCATTGTCATCATTTGCATGCATGTTTGTCCCTTACGTGAAATAAAAAAGCTCTTTAAGGACAAAGATTATATACCATCCATCTTTGTATATCCTACAGTGTGTATACATGTAGGTACTGAATAGTTTGATGCTACAGAGAAACTAGGTTTTTTTTAATAAATTTTAGAGAAATAACATCAGCCAGTTACTCTGTTCAACATTATTTTCAAATATTGCCTAGCATAACAATTCAATCCAGTTTCCAACCTCACTGCCACCCCCATACCAACACTGAGGTCATATGACTCTCCAGGATCTGGACCCTCACTTTGTAGTGGGGAACTAATGGAATAATGAATCTCCATGGCCTGCAAATCCATCTCACCTTGCCAAGTCTGCCAACCTGGCATACATATGGAATCTTATGGAGGGATGTAAGGTACACAGCACTCCAAAGGGAACAGTAAGCACCACAGTTTATCTTCATTCACATTCTTTACATATATATATGTATAAATTTTTTTTGTTTATTTTTGACTACGCTAGGTCTTCATTGCTGTGCTCAGGCTTTCTCTAGCTGTGGCAAGTGAGAGCTGCTGTCTGTTGCAGTGCAAGGGCTTCTCATTGAGGTGGCCTCCCTTGTTGCAGAGCACAGGCTCTAGGCACTTGATCTTCAGCAGTTACAGCACGTAGGCTCAGTAGTTGTGGCTCTCAGGTTCTAGAGAAAGGGCTCAGTAGTTGTGGCACATGGAGTTGGTTGCTCTGTGGCACATGAGATCTTCCTGGACCAGGGATCAAACCCAAGTCCCCTGCACTGGCAGGCAGATTTTTATCCACTGTGCCACCAAGGAAGCCCCATATGTATTCTTAATCATAGGATATCTGGATATAAATGCCTACAAGGTGACCTTTGGCTTCCCTTGTGGCTCAGACAGTAAAAAGTCTGCCTCCAATGCAGGAGACCTGGGTTCGATCCTGGGTGGGGAAGATCCCCTGGAGAACAAAATGACAACCTACTCCAGTATTCTTGCCTGGAGAATTCCATGGGCAGAGGATCCTGGTGGGCTACAGTCCATGGGATCACAAAGAGTCAGACATGACTGAGTGACTGATACACACGAGATGACCCTACTTTTAACAATCAACACCCACAACTCCCCTTGACAAATTCCCTTCTCCCTAAAGAAATTCATGCAACTTGGTCACTTGGCTTGCTGCTGCTGCTGCTGCTGCTAAGTCGCATCAGTTGTGTCCAACTCTGTGCGACCCCATGGACTGTAGCCCACCAGGCTCCTCCATCCATGGGATTCTCCAGGCAAGAGTACTGGAGTGGGTTGCCATTGCCTTCTCCGGGTCACTTGGCTTAGGTTGACTGATTCAGTTGTGATTCTGGAGCCCTGGGTTATTTTGTTTGTGTTTGTGATTGGTTGCTTTAGATAAGCAACATTGTTTTGAGTTTACTTAGTAAGGTAGACTTAGTAAGGTAGACTTACTTAGTAAGGTAGACTCTGGTGGACAGCTTCCAGAATCACAGTGGGAGAAATAACCTTGTGTGCTACCTCCTATACTCTTGTCGCTGCTGCTACCAATTGCAAACTTAGGCATGACCCAGAATTGGAGGAGAATTGAGGAAAAGGGCAGAAAAATTTTATGTCTTCTGTTTATTTTTTTGTTTTGTTTATGATGTTTAGTGTTTGCCGTCCCTCTCTGTCTCCAGAATTTAAGCTCCTCCAATCCAGGGATCCTTTCTTTTTGTTAACGTGTGTCAAGCACCTAGAAGTGTGCCTGGCACAGAAGCTCTCAGTAATTATTTACAGAATGATTGGATTTATCTCAATTGTTTCTTCGTCTTCGTCCTTCTCCCCAGGAGAAACTTAAAAAAAAAAAAAAAAGAGGTGCGCTTAGTAACCAAGGTAAGATGAGGACTCGGTCTGTAGAGTCGTGGCCGAGACCCTGGACAGATCCTCCCCAACCCCGAGGCTCGGGCGCTCCTAGACACGCGCCTCCCGCCATCCCACCCTCTAGGCGGGCTCTGGGCCGAGCGCGCCGTGCGTGATTGGCCGGTGGAGATGATGGACAGGAGAGGCGGCGAAGGAGGAGCCGCCTTCTAAGCTTCCGGGCGCGGCGGTTTACGCGGCTGAAGGGTGACTGTTGGCCTGGTGGTCTGCCGGGTAGTCCCTAACGCTTGAGAGGACGACAAGGAGGGTGAGCCTGGGACAGGGACCCGGGGCGTGCCCGTGAGTTCGATTAGCCCTAAAATTTAATAGGGGGAGGTACTGGCGGCAGCGTGGAAGGCAGGTCTGTGGGAAGAGGGAAGGATGGAGAGGGAGTGGGACCGGGGATGGGTGTAGGGAGGTAATTGGATAAGCAGGTAATTGCCCCAAAAGAGGCCTCTGTGGGCAATCGCGACCCGAAGCTCCCTTGCAGGTGTCTTCCTGTTATTTCAGACACCCGCGCTTACACGTATCCGAAGTACGGGCACCTTAAGGTCAGGGAGAGGTCGCAGTGGTTAAGGATGTAGAGCTATAGATGTGATGACACTTTCTGCCTAAGGATTGGGGGTCCTGGAGTAGGATAATGACTCCTTTACTTTTCTGCTGTCCTCGTCTCTGACAGGTTTGAGCATGAGCATGGCAGAAGGGGATACCCTGATATCAGTGGATTATGAAATTTTTGGAAAGGTGCAAGGAGTGTTTTTCCGCAAGTACACTCAGGTATGTGACCCTACCTACATTATCAGCATGGGAACAAGAGACATGTTCCCGAAAAATATGCTTTGGAGAAGCTGGCTCTTTGTTAGCTGAATGGCAAAGAGGTGATTTGTAGAAGAATAGGTATGAAAATGCTTTGCAATGGGTAAACCACAACGCAAATGGAAGCTTTTCTGTCTGTGTGAGTGCATGCTCAGTCGTGTCCGACTCTTCAGCTCCACGAACTATATAGCCCTCCAGGCTCTTCTGTCCATGGGATTTTCCCAGCGAGAATACTAGAGTGGGTTGCCATTTCCTCCTCCAGGGGATCTTCTCCATCCAGGTCTCTGGCATTGGCAGGTGGATTCTTTTACCACTGAGTCACCTGGGAATCCCTACTGGAAGCTTTGTCTGCTGTTATTATTGGTCTAACAGTGGTATTGAGTACCAACACACATATGGATGAGCTTCTCTTTTACAAAGAGAAAGGGCTTCCCCAGTTCTCCCTACTGGGGCATCATCAAAACAAATCACAATTCTTACAGGAAAGTTAACACTGATCAAAGAGATGACATTTAAATGACTATGTAATTTATGTAACTGCTTCGTCTGTAGCTGTTGCATTTTCTTCAGACCTTTTTTTCTCTTAAACCTTCTCCCATTCCCCTACTTAATTCCTTAATTCTGCTCATTTTAGGTTTTAAAGAACAAATACCTTTTCCAGGGGAGGACTTCCCAGGTGGCTCAATGGTAAAGAATCTCCTGCCAATGCAAGAGACGTGGGTTCTGTCTATCCCTAGGTCAGAAAGATCCCTTGGAGATCCTTTGGAGAAGGAAATGGCAACCCACTCCAATATTCTTGTCAGGGAAATCCCATGCACAGAGGAGCCTGGAGGGCTACAGTCCAAGGTGTCACAAAGAGTCGGACACAACTTGGGGACTAAGCAACAACACCTTTTCCAGGTGAAGCTTTTCTAATGAAAATACTTTATTCATTCCAGGGTAAGTAATAGTAACACTGAACATGGAGCCTGGTATGACATATTAGTAATTGAGGGGATGAACAGACTGTTGACAGCCTCTGCCTTAACTTCACTCAGTTCAGTTCAGTTCAGTCGCTCAGTTGTGTCCGACTCTTTGCAACCCCATGAATCGCAGCACGCCAGGCCTCCCTGTCCATCACCAACTCCCGGAGTTCACCCAAACTCATGTGCATCAAGTCATTGATGCCATCCAGCCATCTCATCCTCTGTCGTCCACTTCTCCGCCTGCCCCCATTCCCTCCCAGCATCAGAGTCTTTTCCAATGAGTCAACTCTTCACATGAGGTGGCCAAAGTATTGGAGTTTCAGCTTTAGCATCAGTCCTTCCAAAGAACACCCAGGACTGATCTCCTTTAGGATGGACTGGTTGGATCTCCTTGCGTCCAAGGGACTCTCAAGAGTCTTCTCCAATACCACAGTTCAAAAGCATCAATTCTTCGGTGCTCAGCTTTCTTCACAGTCCAACTTTCACATCCATACATGACCACTGGGAAAACCATAGCCTTGACTAGACAGACCTTTGTTGGCAAAGTAATGTCTCTGCTTTTGAATATGCTATCTAGGTTGGTCATAACTTTCCTTCCAAGGAGTAAGCATCTTTTAATTTCATGGCTGCAATCACCATCTGCAGTGATTTTGGAGCCCCCAAAAATAAAGTCTGACACTGTTTCCACTGTTTCCCCATCTATTTCCCATGAAGTGGTGGGACCAGATGCCATGATCTTCGTTTTCTGAATGTTGAGCTTTAAGCCAACTTTTTCACTCTCCTCTTTGACTTTCATCAATCTTCCCTAATGACAAAGATGAAATCTTAGTTTGCCTTCTGTCTTCTATAGGGGAGTATCAGGCTACTGCCTTCCCAGTGTATCTCCAACCCCAAAGATAATGAGTTAAAATGAGTTAAGACTGCAGAACTTGCCAAAGCCACTTTAAAGTTCAAACCTGAATCTTTGAAATGTGAATGTTAAGTGCCACTACCTCTTTTTCCAATGATTTGCAAATCAGTTCCTCCTGATCCCTGCTCATATATGAAGTGCCTGTTGGAAGAAAAGAATTACTGAAAGTCCTAGCAAGAGCTATGTTCCAGATAGCTCTGCCTCCAGTTACATAGGGTAGGCTTTCTTGATAGCTCAGTTGGTAAAGAATCCGCCTGCAATGCAGGAGACCCTGGTTCGATTCCTGGGTCGGACAGACCCCCTGGAGAAGGGATAGGCTACCTAGTCGAGTATTTTTGGGCTTCCCTTGTGTCTCAGCTGGTAAAGAATCCGCCTGCAATGCAGGAGACCTGGGTTCGATCCCTGGGTTGGGAAGATTCCCTGGAGAAGGGAAAGGCTACCCACTCCAGTATTCTGGCCTGGAGAATTCCATGGACTATAAAGTCTATGGGGTCACAAAGAGTCAGACGCAACTGAGCAACTTTCACTTTGATGTAGGGTAAGTTCCTGTGGCTTAATAAGTGGATTAAAAATTAATGAAGATTAATTAAAGTTGTTGAGGGAAAAGGAGTAGATGGCAGGAGAGCCCATCTTTATAGCACCTCCCAACCCTCAGTGTAAAAAGAGAATAAAAGAATACAGAAAAACAATTTTTTTTTTAAATAGAAAAACAATTTTTAAATATTTATTTGGCTATGGTGGGTCTTTTAGTTGTGGCTAACAGGATCTTTGTTGAGTCCTGCAGATCTTTTGTTGAGCAAGGACTCCCTAATTGGGGTTGTGGGGGTCGTGTGTCTTAGTCGCTCTGGGGCATGTAGGAAATTAGTTCCCCTACCAAGGATCAAACCCACATTGCAAGGCAGATTCTTAACCACTGTACCACCAGAGAAGTTTCTTTATCTCTGTTTTATTTATTAACTCCTGCTCTAATGTTTATTATTTCCCTTTTTTTGCTTGATTTGAGTTCAGTTTGCTCCTCTCTTTGTAGTTTCCTAATGTGGAAGGTCTATGTTATTGGTTTGAGGATAACCTTTTTTTAGATTGAGACTAGAATTGGTGATTATAATCCTTAAAATATTTCCAGATGACAGTTCAAGAGGAAATATGGTTTTGAGGAGAATCAGCTTTTTGGAATTTTCTTAGGAGAGAGCACTACTTGCTTGTTTACATATATAGTCAAAGCTGAACATGACTCAGCAATATTGTGTTACCATTTAAAAATAAGAACAGAATCCAGTGCCCAGACAAAACCCATAGGAAATCTCCATTCTCAACACCTGTCAAAGTTGGGAGTGTTTTGTTTACTCTCAGGAGTTCAGATAAATCACACTACAGTTTAAAATGTTATTGAACTATTATAACCTCCTGCTCAAAACCTCAACACAATCGTTCTTATAGCAAGTTACCATATAAGGTAACTACGAACTAGGCATGGCCCACTCCCCTGGGTTAATATGAAGTAGGAGAGAGTGTGGTTGTTGCACAAAGTCAGTGGGATATGGAGTCTTATTCAAATCCATTCTCTGTATTCTTTTTAAATGCTTCAGTCTACAACCCTTAATCATGCTGTAGATATCTCTTATTTTTCTTCATTCTTTAATTTCCTCCATATCCTTTAAACTGTTATTTGACCGAAGTCTCTTTTGTTCATTATGCAAACATGTCTTTGCTTTGAACATAACTGATTTAATGAATACTTCAGTTCCTCATCAAACATACTTTTGCTCTGCATAACATTTTCTTTGGCCAACTCCAGCAGTTTCCCATATTTACTAGATCACTAGTCCAGCATTTGGACATGCAGTCATGTTAACTCCCATTTTCTTCTGTAATCCAACTCCTTCTATTTAGATAGAATGTAACAAGCAATAACTTTTATAAATCCTTAGTTGGAAATTTTACAAAAATAAAATTGCCTCTGAAACATTGCTACTTTCCCCCAGTTTTCAGTTATTTCACAGTTAATGCTTTATGGGAAAGAACAATAAAAAGTCTAAGAAAATGATTACAATTACAACAGTTACAATGATTAGATGTTTTCCTAAGCTTATTCAACATTAAAGGCCTTGTGATTATTTAGACAGAAGAAAGTCAAGTGAAAACAATAGTTAATGTGGTCTTATGAAATGTAGGTGTTTAGAGGCTGCTCACCAGCAACTTTTTCCTTCTCTCAGAGGATGAGAGAAAGTGGGCTTTGAATGCAAGGTAAAGACCTTGGATTAGACAGTTTCTCTACAGTGAGAACAATGGAATGATTTGCCCAGGAAATTGTGAAATACTCTCTAATGATCTTTAAAGATATAATGGACACTTAGTCATCTGGGTTTGTTTAGGTATTCAGTTCAATTCAGTCACTCAGTCGTGTCCGACTCTTTGCAACCCCATGAATTGCAGCACGCCAGGCCTCCCTGTCCATCACCAACTCCCGGAGTTCACTCAGACTCACGTCCATCGAGTCGGTGATGCCATCCAGCCATCTCATCCTCTGTCGTCCCCTTCTCCTCCTGCCCCCAATCCCTCCCAGCATCACAGTCTTTTCCAATGAGTCAGCTCTTCACATGAGGTGGCCAAAGTACTGGAGTTTCAGCTTTAGCATCATTCCTTCCAAAGAACACCCAGGACTGATCTCCTTTAGAATGGACTGGTTGGATCTCCTTGCAGTCCAAGGGACTCTCAAGAGTCTTCTCCAACACCACAGTTCAAAAGCATCAATTCTTCGGCGCTCAGCTTTCTTCACAGTCCAACTCTCACATCCATACATGACCACAGGAAAAACCATAGCCTTGACTAGATGGACCTTTGTTGGCAAAGTAATATCTCTGCTTTTGAATATGCTATCTAGGTTGGTCATAACTTTCCTTCCAAGGAGTAAGCATCTTAATTTCATGGCTGCAGTTGGTCTTGGCTAAAGAGAAACAGAAGGATCAGGTAACTTTATGCTTTTTTCTATTTAATATATCTATTAGATTCTTGATTAGGAGAAGGAAAATGAACAAGATATAATCCAGTATCCTAACAACAATCAGCCTTAGAGAATCATTTTGAAAACATCTGATTTGGTCTTAAATCTTTAGTACTTAATCAAATTGACTACACAGTGAAAAATTCTGGTGCCTGGGTTTTATAGGGTAGAAGAAGGAAATGAAGTCAAGTGGTCAGTACTTCATGTTAAGATCAGCAATGAGATTCTCCTTGCTGTAGTTCTGTTTTGACTGTTCTGGACAAAATTAATTTCAGTGGCTTGATTGTACGCCAAGGTTCTGGCAAGAGATTATAGTCTCGCTTTGTTTTGTTCAGTCTCACTGGATTTCTCTTTCTTGTCTTTTTCTTTCCCTTAGGCTGAGGGTAAAAAGCTTGGATTAGTAGGCTGGGTCCAGAACACTGACCAGGGCACAGTGCAAGGACAATTGCAAGGGCCCGCCTCCAAAGTACGTCATATGCAGGAATGGCTTGAGACAAAAGGAAGCCCCAAATCACACATCGACAGAGCAAGCTTCCACAATGAGAAGGTCATCGTAAAGCTGGACTACACAGACTTCCAAATTGTGAAATAATGGTCTGCATTTAAATTTTCCAAGATACTTAGCGGTTTTGTTTTTTATTGTTAATAGAGATAGAACTATTCTGTTGTCAATATTAGAATTTGTCAGTAAGTTATTTTAGCAGCAGTTACTTGATGGTTACTGTGTATTATATGTGTGATGAAAGAATTACAACTATATACAGTTCTAATCAATAAAAACAGAACTTTCTGTGTAAGATAACTTATTTTCTTTTGATGAACTTCATTTTGGGCAAAATAAGAGGCATTTACCCTGTGAGCATCTTTGGGAAGAGAATTTGGAGGTAACTTAAGGAAGTCTGAAAGAAAAAGCAGTTACTTTTCATCATTTCTTTTTAATAGTTTCCATGAAATTTTCTTCAGGAAATTGTACCTAATAAGAACAAAAGTCCTGGGACTCCCCTGGTGGTCCAGTGGCTAAGACTATGAGCTCTCAATGCTGGGGCTCTGGGTTTGATCCCTGGTTGGGGAACTAGATCCCACATGCCACAACTAAGACCTTGTGCAGGCAAATAAATAAATAAAAATAAATATTTTAAAAAAGAACAAAAATCCTAAAGTTCAATTTGTTGACTGTTCAAATGATATCTGGGTTTCCCTGTGGGCTCGATAGTAAAGAACCCGCCTACCAATGCAGGAAACCCCAGGTTCAATCCCTGGGTTGGGAAGATCCCCTGAAGGGGGAAAAGGCAACCCACTCCAGTATTCTTGCCTGGAGAATCTCATGGACAGAGGAGCCTGGCGGGCTATTACAGTCCATGGGGTCACAAAGAAACACGACTGAGCACAGCACATACACAAATGGTATCTTGGACTAATTATTTTACGTTTTCTGGAGTTTCTGCTGTCATTTCTGTCCTCCAGGTAAGGAATTCACATAAACTGATGCTATGTGTTAAATTATGTTACCCCCTCACCCCTGCCAAATTCACATGTTGAAGTCCTCTCAATACCTCAGTATGCGACTACATTTGGAGAGAGGGCCTTCATAGAGGTAATTAAGGTTAAATGGAGTCATTAGGGTGGGCCCTAATCCAATACACCCTAGTGTCCTTATAAGAGGAAATTTGGACACAGGTGTGTGTGCACAGAGGAAAGAACTTGTGAAGACAGAGGACGAAGATAGCAATTTACCAGTCAAGGAGAGAGGCCTTATCATCATTCATCATTTTAACACTTTGACCTTCAGATTTCTAGCCTCCAGAACTGGGACAAGATACATTTCTATTGTTTAAGCTGCCTAGTCTGGTATTTTGTTATGGCAGCCTTAGCAAACTAATTCAAGCAGTAACCATTTTCCTTCATCAGACTTAGATTATCTATCTCCTGATTTGGTTTTGTCAGCCATTAAAAAAGTATATATCAAATGCTTACTGAGTTTGACACATTGGTCATAAATTCCAGTCTTAAAAAAAACACGGTTTTGGATTTCCTTGGTGAGCCAGAGTTTGGGAGTCCACTTGCTAGTGCAGGGGACACAGGTTTGATCTCTGCTCCAGGAAGATCTCACCTCGCCCAGCCCAACTACTGAGCCCTCACTCTAGACCCTGTGCTCCACACCAAGAGAAGCCACCACAATGAGAAGCCCACGCACCGCCAACTAGAGCGTAGCCCCAACTCACTGCAACTAGAGAAAGCCAGCACAGCAAAAAATAAATACAAAAATTTTTAAATGAAAATACTCAATGAAAACAAGACAAAGAAACAACTGAAGGTTGGTCATGAATTTCCAAAACACGAATCTCACAGTAATGCTGTGTAAATGACCAGTGATGCTGAAGAACCTGCAGTTGAACGGTTCTATGTACTTTGGCCACCTCATGTGAAGAGTTGACTCGTTGGAAAAGACTCTGATGCTGGGAGGGATTGGGGGCAGGAGGAGAAGGGGACAACAGAGGATGAGATGGTTGGATGGCATCACCGACTCAATGCACGTGAGTCTGGGTGAACTCTGGGATTTGGTGATGGACAGGGAGGCCTGGCGTGCTGCGATTCATGGGGTCGCAAAGAGTCGGACACGACTGAGTGACTGAACTGAACTGATGAAGACCTAGAAGACCTTTTAGAACTAACACCCAAAAAAGATGTCCTTTTCATTATAGGGGACTGGAATGCAAAAGTAGGAAGTCAAGAAACACCTGGAGTAACAGGCAAGTTTGGCCTTGGAGAACAGAATGAAGCAGGGCAAAGACTAATAGAGTTTTGCCAAGGGAACGCACTGGTCATAGCAAATACCCTCTTCCAACAACACAAGAGAAGACTCTATACATGGACATCACCAGATGGCCAACACCGAAATCATATTGATTATATTCTTTGCAGCCAAAGATGGAGAAGCTCTATACAGTCAGCCAAAAACAAGACCAGGAGCTGACTGTGGCTCAGATCATGAACTCCTTATTGTCAAATTCATATTTGAATTGAAGAAAGTGGGGAAAACTACTAGACCATTCAGTTCAGTTCAGTTCAGTCGCTCAGTCATGTCCGACTCTTTGTGACCCTATGAACCCCAGCACACCAGGCCTCCCTGTCCATCACCAACTCCCGGAGTTCATCCAGATTCACGTCCATTGAGTCAGTGATGCCATCCAGCCATCTCATCCTCTGTCGTCCCCTTCTCCTCCTGCCCCCAATCTCTCCCAGCATCACAGTCTTTCCAATGAGTCAATTCTTCGCATGAGGTGGCCAAAGTACTGGAGTTTCAGCTTTAGCGTCAGTCCTTCCAAAGAACACCCAGGACTGATCTCCTTTAGAATGGATTGGTTGGATCTCCTTGCAGTCCAAGGGACTCTCAAGAGTCTTCTCCAACACCACAGTTCAAAAGCATCAATTCTTCAGCGCTCAGCTTTCTTCACAGTCCAACTCTCACATCCATACGTGACCACTGGAAAAACCATAGCCTTGACTAGATGGACCTTTGTTGGCAAAGTAATGTCTCTGCTTTTGAATATGCTATCTAGATTGGTCCATTCAGGTATGACCTAAATCAAATCCCTTATAATTATACAGCAGAAGGGACAAATAGATTTAAGGGACTAGATCTGATAGACAGAGTGCCTGAAGAACTATGGACGGAGGTTCGTGATATTGTGCAGGAGACAGAGATCAAGACCATCCCCAAGAAAAAGAAAAGCAAAAAACCAAAATGGCTGTCTGAGGAGGCCTTATAAATAGCTGTGAAAAGAGAAGCAAAAAGCAAAGGAGAAAAGGAAAGATATACTCATTTGAATGCAGAGTTTCAAAGAATAGCAAGGAGAAATAAGAAAGCCTTCCTCAGCGATCAATGCAAAGAAATAGAGGAAAACAAAAGAATGGGAAAGACTAGAGATCTCTTCAAGAAAATTGCAGATACCAAGCCCATGGAAAGATGGGCTCAATAAAGGACAGAAATGGTATGGACCTAGGAGAAGCAGAAGATACTAAGAAGAGGTGGCAAGAATACACAGAAGAACTGTATAAAAAAGATCTTCACGACCCAGATAATCATGATAGTGTGATCACTGACCTAGAGCCAGACATCCTGGAATGTGAAGTCAAGTGGGCCTTAGGAAGCACGACAAACAAAGCTAGTGGAGGTGATGGAATTCCAGTTGAGCTATTTCAACTCCTAAAAGATGATGCTGTGAAAGTGCTGCACTCAATATGCCAACAAATTTGGAAAACTCAGCAGTGGCCACAGGACTAGAAAAGGTCGGTTTTCATTCCCATTCCAAAGAAAGGCAATGCCAAAGAATGCTCAAACTACAGTACAATTGTACTCATCTCACATGCTAATAAAGTAATACTCAAAATTCTCCAAGCCAGGCTTCAGCAATACGTGAACAGTGAACTTCCAGATGTTCAAGCTGGATTTAGAAAAACCAGAGGAACCAGAGATCAATTGCCAACATCTGCTGGATCATCAAAAAAGCAAGAGAGTTCCAGAAAAACATCTATTTCTGCTTTACTGACTATGCCAAAGCCTTTGACTGTGTGGATCACAATAAACTGTGGAAAATTCTGAATACCAGACCACCTGACCTGCCTCTTGAGACACATGTATGCAGGTCAGGAAGTAACAGTTAGAACTGGACATGGAACAACAGACTGGTTCCAAATAGGAAAAGGAGTACATCAAGGCTGTATATCATCACCCTGCTTATTTAACTTCTATGCAGAGTACATCATGAGAAACGCTGGGCTGGAAGAAGCACAAGCTGGAATCAAGATTGCCGGGAGAAATATCAATAACCTCAGATATGGAGGTGACACCACCCTTATGGCAAAAAGTGAATAAGAACTAAAGAGCCTCTTGATGAAAGTGCAAGAGGAGAGTGAAAAAGTTGGCTTAAAGCTCAACATTCAGAAAACGAAGGTCATGGCATCCAATCCCATCACGTCTTGGCAAATAGGGAAACAACGGAAACAATGGAAACAGTGGCTGACTTTATTTTTGGGGGCTCCAAAATCACCGTAGATGGTGATTGCAGTCATGAAATTAAAAGATGCTTACTCCTTGGAAGGAAAGCTATGACCAACCTAGATAGCATATTCAAAAGCAGAATCATTGCCAACAAATATCCATCTAGTCAAGGCTATGGTTTTTCCAGTAGTCATGTATGATGTGAGAGTTGGACTATAAAGAAAGCTGAGCACCAAAGAATTAATGCTTTTGAACTGTGGTGTTGCAGAAGACTCTTGGGAATCCCTTGGACTGCAAAGTGATCCAACCAGTCCATCCTAAAGGAGTTCAGTCTTGGGTGTTCATTGGAAAGACTGATGTTGAAGCTGAAACTCCAGTACTTTGGCCCTCTGATGCAGAGCTGACTCATTGGAAAAGATTCTGATACTGGGAAGGATTGAGGGCAGGAGGAGAAGGGGACGACAGAGGATGAATGGCATCACCAACTCAATGGACATGAGTTTGGGTAGACTCCGGGAGTTGGTGATGGACAGGGAGGCCTGGCATGCTGTGGTTCATGGGGTCGCAAAGAGTTGGACACGACTGAACTGATCTCAAAATGCCCGTCGAGGTCCACTCTCATTTCATTAGAAAAATACCCCAAAAAAAGTCAGTGAAGAGTCTTGTTGTCCTCATCTGTAAGTTAAGAATAGAGCTATATAGATTCTTCATCTTTTCCAGCTCTGAAATAACTATAGATCTTTAAGATAGAAAGCTCTTGATTAATATTTGAGTGCCTAACATAAGCCAGGCACTGTTCTTGCCATGGGGATACAGCAGCAAATAAAAATAGATATATATCAACATTCTAGTGAGTAGACAGATGATAAGCAATGCCTCTTTGCAACCCCATGGACTGCAGCCCCTCAGGCTCCTCTGTCTATGGGATTTTCTAGGCAAGGATACTGGAGTAGGTTGCCATGCCCTCCTCCAGGGGCTCTTCACTACCCAGGGATCAAACCTTCACCTCCTGCATTGGCAAGCGAATTGTTTACTGCTGCAGCACCTAGGAAGCCTCTGTTGAATTAAACGGTAGTACGCACACAGCAGAAATGAGAAAGGGGAAAAGGGAAAAACGAGTAAAAATTGCTAGAAACATCTTTTCACACCATGATAAAACGGGGTAAAGACTGGAAACTTTCGGGTACCAGAGAGAAGAGACCTGGGAACACGCGTTACCAAGCCGACGACAACTGGCGCGCATGCGCATCGAGGTGTCACGGACTGGAGGGCGTCCTCCGCGCGGCCCCTCAGAAGCGCATGCTCGCGGGCTCGCGCGTGCACGAGCCTCACGTGTACGAGCTTCACCAGCCACCGAGCGCGCGCCCGGCGTCCGAGGCGGTTGGTATCAGGGAGTTGGGGAGGTACGATTCCAGGTGACTTGGGGTTAAGCACGCGACCAGAGGACGATTCTAGGAGCTCGTCTACCACTCGAAGGGCCTTGGCGACCGCTGCGGGCCAGCCTTACGGACCGCCGCGCGAGGGGCCTAGGACGTCTCCCGGCCTACCTTCGGCCGGCCGCCCGAACCTGGGCGGGCCAGGCCGGGGTTTCCGGTTGCCAGCCGGGAGGGCGCGGGGGTGGAGCTTGAGCCTTCCGGCCGCGGTGGGTGGGGTGGGGTGGGGTGGGGTGCGGACGCGGCCCTGCTCTTCCTGCAAGCTTTCTCAGCTCTGAACCCGGATCAAATCGTCCCACTTGTCACAGGAACCCCGAAAGCCCCGTAATCAGGAAATCGGAAATCGTTGAGTTTTGGGTACCAGTAGGAATAGGTACTAAATCTTGACCTCTCGTTTTTTGCCGGCTGCAAAGTACATTATCTTAGAAACCATCAGATCTGCAATTGGAGCTCTGATTTTCCCCAAGTTTGATCAACAAGCCCGACTACTCTTGAGACGGTCCAGCCCATGCTGCTCTCGGCTATGAAGGGAGGGGATCTTTCATTGAATTGTCATTTTTAGTTGCAAGAAAAAGTCTAAAGATCCCCTTGCCATCATTGTAACTTCCCTGGTGGCTCAGACGGTGAAGCGTCTGCCTACAGTGTGGGAGACCTGGGTTCCATCCCTGGGTCGGGAAGATCCCCTGGAGAAGGAAATAGCACCCCACTCCAGTACTCTTGCCTGGAAAATCCCATGGACAGAGGAGCCTGGTAGGCTCAGTCCATGGGGTCGCAGAGTCAGGTATGACTGAGCAACTTCACTTCACTTGCCATCATTATTATTGCTGAGGTAGTTTGGAGCCATCTGTAAAGTCCAAAAGAGTATTAATACAAAATAATAAATCATAAGTGGTAATAGGTAAGGGCCTTCTGAAAACTTAGTAATACATGTACAATATTTAAAAATCGAATGATAAAGGCTTAAAAGGCAAAGGAATTTTCCTGCCCTACCCGTTCCCATTCTTAGTCTCTTTCCCTTGAGATAACTACATTCAACCAATAGTAATTATTATAATAATTATCGCTCCTTGATATAATAATTTGATTTCATTTCCTCCTCTTCCTTCACCCTAATTAGTACAATGTCTTAACACTTCATTGTAATGTTTTTCTAAAAGTCATGGTTATTGTGTAATGGATAAATGTTATGAAACTAGCTTGGACATTTTTTTCATGAATGATTTCTAGCTAATGTTTCTTACCGGAAATTAGGCATCTGTTTTTGGTGAAGTGATTGGCAGTTTGAACACATTAGGGGTCAACTTCAAGTGTGATTATGATTTCACTTAGGGCATTTGGGATTTAGGAGCAGTAAAAATTATGAAATTATGAATACTGTTTTGGATGTTAAATCTGCTGTGCCAAATCTGAGCTGTTTGATCTGCCTAGAGATCAGAAGTATAATTTTTGTTTTGTTAATAAGAGATTTCACTTACCTCAAATATTTCTTTATAATGCCTGAGAGAAATGGTTGATGCCATGTAACTCTGAAGCTTTAATTGTGTGTGTGTGTGTTTTGTTTTCCTCCCCTAGGCAATTATTTCCAGTCAGAAAAGGGAACCACTGCCTGGCATTCTTACCAGCTTTCTACCTGCCATGATCAAATGCTTGTCAGCTGAAGTACAAGCTAGATTGCGTTCTGGTTTGGCTGTATGCTCCTTAGGCCAATGTGTTGAGGAGCTTGCCCTGAACAGTATTGATGCTGAAGCAAAATGTGTGGCTGTCAGGGTGAACATGGAAACCTTTCAAGTTCAAGTGATAGACAATGGATTTGGGATGGGGAGTGATGATGTAGACAAGGTGGGAAATCGTTATTTCACCAGTAAATGCAACTCCATACAGGACTTGGAGAACCCAAGGTTTTATGGTTTCCGGGGGGAGGCGTTGGCCAGTATAGCTGATATGGCCAGTGCTGTGGAAATTTCATCCAAGAAAAACAAGTCGATGAAAACATTTGTGAAACTGTTTCAGAATGGGAAAGCCCTGAAAGCTTGTGAAGCTGACTTAACTCGACCAAGTGCCGGGACGACAGTCACTGTATATAATCTGTTTTATCAGTTACCTGTTAGGAGGAAATGCATGGATCCTAGACTGGAGTTTGAGAAGGTTAGGCAGAGGATAGAAGCTCTGTCACTCATGCACCCTTCCATTTCTTTCTCTTTGAGAAATGATATTTCTGGTTCCATGGTTCTTCAACTCCCTAAAACCAAAGACATATGTTCCCGATTTTGTCAAATTTATGGACTGGGTAAGTCCCAAAAGTTAAGAGAAATAAATTTTAAATATAAGGAGTTTGAGCTTACTGGCTTTATCAGCTCCGAAGCACATTATAATAAGAATATGCAGTTTTTGTTTGTGAACAAGAGGTTAGTTTTAAGGACAAAGTTGCATAAACTCATTGACTTTTTATTAAGGAAAGAAAGTATTATATGCAAACCAAAGAGTGGTTCTGCCAGTAGGCAAGTGAATTCAAATCCTCGGCCTCGGTCTAATCCGGAACTCCATGGTATCTATGTAATCAATGTGCAGTGCCAGTTCTGTGAGTATGACGTATGCCTGGAGCCAGCAAAAACCCTGATCGAGTTTCAGAACTGGGATACTCTTTTGATTTGCATTCAGGAAGGAGTAAAAACGTTTTTAAAGAAAGAAAAATTATTTGTGGAATTATCAAGTGAAGACATTAAGGAATTTAGTGAAGATAATGATTTTAGCTTGTTTAGTGCCAGTCTTCAGAAGCAAGTGTCCTCTGATGAGAAGTGTGGCCAGGTCAGTTTCCAAGAAGCATGTAATAATATTTTGGATTCCTACGAGATGTTCAATTTGCAGTCAAAAGCTGTGAAAAGAAAAGCTCCTGTAGAAAACGTAAGCACACAAAATTCTAGGGATTCAGAAGCTATCAGAAAAAAGACAAATGATTCATTTTTGTACACTTACAAATCCGATGGGCCAGCCCATTGTAAAATGGCAGAGTCATCTTTGCAAAATGAAGACAGTGCTTGCTCACAGTCAAGGAACTTAGAACAAGAGACAGCTGGAGCATCAGAATTGGGAGAAAATAAGAAACATAAAAAATCTTGCTTGGAACATAACTCTTCAGAAAATCCATGTGGAACCACTTCAGAAATGTTTGGAAGCCCTTTTCAGACATTATATCACTTTGAGGGGAGTGGAGAAGATCTAGAAATACAGAAAGTAAGTACTACTGTTAATAGCATGGCTGCCAACATCCTAGAAAATAACAGAATTCAGAATCAACCAGAGAGATTTAAAGATGCTACTGAAATGGACTGCCAACCTCTGTCTTTTGAGACAGCATTATCAGGAGAACCTAGTGCTCAGAGAGAGGAAGAGAAAAGAAAAAAACCTAGTACTTGTGGAAGAATAAATGTTTTTCGTTATGGACAAGTTAAATTATGTTCCACTGGCTTCATAACTCATGTGGTACAGAATGAGCAAACTAAATCAACTGAAACAGAACATTTATTTAAAAGTTATGCTCAACCTGGTCCTGTGAGTGCCAAAGAAACATTTAGAAATAGAACACACCATTCAGTTGAGACTCCCAACAGCAAAGATTTAACCAGCACTTTAAGTAAAGAATTTGCTGAACTACCCAACAAAAGTCTGTACAGCACAAATCGAAGTTATGAGCTAGAGAACAAACATACAGCAGCCTGTAAAAATTTTGCTATTTTTCAGGAAAGTGGTAAAAAATCACACACAGGTGGCTTATTACCTAACACATCCTCTTTTTCTTGGGGTGGACATGTTTCAGATGGTAGTAAGAAAACAGACAAGTTGATTGGTCCTGCCGAACCCATACCTCATAAGAAGCTAAGCTTAAGCTCACAACTAGGATCTTTAGAGAAGTTTAAGAGGCAATATGGGAAGGTTAAAAATCCTCTGAATACTGAAGTGGAGGAAAATAATACTTTAGAAATCACTACCAATCTCAGTCCTCAGGTTGAAGCTGACATTCCATGGAAAGACAAAAACCACTTAGACAACTCTGACATCTGTGAAATCACTACTATGAAATATAATGATTCCTATAGTAGTTGTCAACCAGTAAATCACATGTTTTCTTCAGAAAAGCTTCCATTCTCCAAGGAAGATGATTGTTTGGAACAACAGATGCTTTGCTTAACAGAAAGCGCTGTAACTCTACAGGAGTTACCTCATTTTAACAGTAAATTTTTGGATGTTGAGAAGTCACCTGAATCACTAGCCTCTAAATTATCCAGATTGAAGGGTTCCGAAAGAGAGACTCAAAGGATGGATGTGAATCATTTTAATGAATTGCTACAATTAGATTCCAGTAGGAAAGATGGTGACTTGTCCAGTGGGTTAACCCTAGATTCTTGTAAGTTATTTAAAAATGAGCATAAAAACCCAGAAAGTGACAATATCCCAATGTCAGACTCTGTCACACAAGGTAATCTCTTCAGTAAAGACAGTGAAACATATTCTAACAACAATACCACTGAGAAGATACCAGAAAATCCTTTGGTACTGCCCTATGACCATGCTACAGTTATCAGTAAGGATTCAGATATTCTTATAGCTTCAAAACAACAGATTGGAAGTCCTGACTCTCTGAGTAGAATGTTAATGAGTCGCGTGGAAGATTCCACAGCTGACCAAAATGGAACTTGTTTTCAGAGTGAGGAATCCATAGCAAGAACTTGTTCTGAAAATGAAGAGTCCAACATATGTTCTTTGGATTGGCAGCAGCATTTTGATGTAACTCTGGGAAGAATGGTTTACATCAACAAACTAACAGGACTTAGCACATTCACTGCTCCTACTGAGGATGTTCAGGCTGCTTGTACTAAAGACCTGACAACTATGGCTGTGGATGTTCTACTGGAGAATGGTAAGTATATGGCATTCACTGGCATGAATGCTTTTGAAGGTGGAAATAATGGCTGAGGAGTAAGATAGTTATTATTTAAAGAGATTGTATCAGCAGATAGAACATTTTGAAGTTTAATTATAGAATGTGTTTTATTATATATGAAAACTCTCTAGGTCCAATAGTATTTAAACATAAAATTACAATGAAAGAATGATATAGAATGGAACTGTAAGTATATTTATCTATGGGTGCATGTGTGTACAAGAGGATGAGACAGTGTTTAATGAAAATGGTGCTATTGATAGTTGAGAAGAGTTACAGTGTTTCCCTGGTAGCTCAGCTGGTAAAGAATCTGCCTGCAATGCAGGAGACCCCAGTTCAATTCCTGGGTCAGGAAGATCTGCTGGAGAAGGGATAGGCTATCCACTCGGTATTCCTGGGCTTCCCTTGTGGCTCAGCTGGTAAAGAATCTGCCCGCAATGCAGGAGACCTGGGTTTGATCCCTGGGTTGGGAAGATCCCCTGGAGAAGGGAAAGGTTACCCACTCCAGTATTCTGGCCGGAGAATTCCATGGACAATCCATGGGGTCTCAAAGAGTCAGACACGACTGAGTGACTTTCACTTCACAGTGTTTCCCTTCCCACTTTCCCTCTCTTCCAAACATGCCACTCTAAGGAATTTGTCTTTAAAAGCACCTGCAATGCCAGTGTGGCATTTTTCTGGAAGTTGTTCTCTGCACCTCTCCCAGGTAAAGAACTAGAATGATTCTTGTAGTCATCCTAGATTTCCCAGTAAAATCTATGGCTCAGTAGTATATTTATAAACTTAAAAAAAAAAAGGACTTGACCATAAATTTTTTGGAATATAGGTTAAGTATGTATTTTTATAATCATACTTTTCAAATGTACTTTATTATAATGTATATGCTAATAATCTTGGTCTGTATAAGCGGTCGTTATTCAGAAAAACAATAATGTGGCTTTTAGATCAGACCACAAGGCCACATCAGAGCCTAGGCTAGGACTCTGAGTTCCCAGGTCTCAGTCAACATTAAAAGTGACATTATTTTGGCAGCATGTTGAGAGCCAGATGTTGGGAGATGGTAAAACTGATTTCCATCTGGCAGTAATCTTGGTTTTGCATCAGAAGGATAAACATTAAATGTTCATCTGTATTAAGCCTTGAATGTTGCAAAAGAATGTAAATTGTATGAAGGTAGTTCCAAATTAACTTATCATTTCTCCCTAGGATAAATATCTCTAGCAGGAGGCTCTGATTCATTTAAGGTTAAATAAGACTTTTATTTTTCAGTGGTTTCCAGTTTTTTTCCCTTGTGAAAAAAAGTAATCATTGTAGTAACTTTCAAAGTATTAAATAGAAAAAAATCTTTTTCTTCAGTACTGCGCCTGAGACTATCACGTGGCTCTTAAAGACACGTGTTTTTCAGCGTATGTAGTTTTGTGTCCTGATTTATACTGAATGCTAATCAAAGGTAAATCTAAGGCACTGGCACGTCATCTTTCTGAAATACAATTGCTTCTGATATGGTGACAAAAAATAACTGGATATTATTGAACTGAGATGGTTGTTTCTAAAACAAAAGGAGGAAATCTTGGCTGGCTATACTGAACATGAACATCTGTTCCTGTTAAATAAATCTACATGTCTAAAATGCTTCAGCCTACTTAATTTCTGGATTAGCATGTCTTGTAGTGAACCTTTGAGAGTCATGTTAAGTCAGAGATTCATAATGAAAAACTAAGTATTTGGGATCTAGGAGCTAGTTCCAAGAAAAATGGCTTCTAAGCACCCTTCATTCAGAGGTGGGGTGAGGGTTGGCTGCCATTCTGCAAATGGCTGGTGTGTAGCAGAACATTTAGGACATGGTTGAGCCTCATGTAAAAGGTTACATGAGATGAACTGTTAAGAGGTAGATTTAACTGCACAGAAGAAAGGCTCTACAAAGGTAATTTTAAGGAGTGGTTGTCAAGTCTCCAGCCCTGGTAGTTATTTTTCTTTAAAATGTCTTCAACTCTGTCCTTTCTATTGACAGGGACACAACTTTATTTCACCTCACACTTTTATTATTCTTAGTTAATCTCTCTCCATTTTTTGTCCAACAGATTTATCTTTTTGAAATAATAGTTTCATCATGTTTTACTCCTGTTTGAAACTGTCAAATTCGACATTGTCTCTAAAACTCAAATTTGATCATCCTCAGAGAGGAGGGCAGAATTTGGGCAACATCTTACTGGACATTGGAATTTAAACTGAAAATTTTTCATTCATTCATCTCTTTATTTATTCACTCATTTGTGATCCACACCATGCTTGGGGCTGCTGCATTGCATATTGACTGGCTTTGCTTTCAGTGGTCCAGACTATTAGGGAGGACAACCATCCAAACGTACTAATAGGATGAGGTAAATGTTATGATAGACACATACGTCTTGCGAAAAAGAGTGTGTCCATTGGGGGATCTTTTCTAGGTCTTCATTCTGTCTGGTATAGATGGGTAGTAGGACTAAGCGCTAGGGGAGATTACTAAATTAGCAGAATAATTTCATTTAAAAAACTTCTGACTCAATCTAGTGTTTACTAGTCTGCCGTATGTCTTAATTCAGTTGGTACAGAAAGAGATTTTAGGAAACCATTATTTTAATAGTGTATATTTTGAGTTCAAATGTCTAGTTTTTTTCTTTTTTATATTTAGGATCTCAGTACAGGTGTCATCCCTTTAGAAGCGACCTTGTTCTTCCTTTCCTTCCTAGAGCTCGGGAAGAGAGGACTGTGATGAGACAGAATAACAGAGGTAGGGGCATTAACAGAGATTGCCGGAACACCCAGTACATACTGTGCCACCAGCTCAGAGAAAACAAAGCAGGGCTGTGTTGCTGAGCTTGATCAGTGCCAGCTGTGCCTTCCTGGAACCAGGAACTCCCTGTAGTCCTGTTTCACAGCAGAACTAAGTTAATTCAGTGCATGCATTTAGATCAGAAATTACTTTTCCAGACGAGGTCAATGCTGGTTGATTAGGCACAGTCTGTGGTGTCTTGTGATTGAGAAAAATGTTTCTTATTTTTAAATATTGGCATTGACTCCATATTGCAGTAGTTTTATATAAGCAAAATTCTTATCTTCAAAAAAAAACTGCATTTATCATTTTTGTTTTCATTGTTTCTAAAAATAGATAAGGTATATTTTTACCTAAAAAAGTGGGGCTACTAATTTGAACCAGTTTCTTGTGGACTTATATTCTGAAATATCTCTTGAAAATAGTTTATAGAAAAAGCTATAATGCCAGAAGAATAGTCATCAACCCTAGTTTAAGAAATAACAGATAAAAACAATTTAGAGATACAGCCATCACTTCACATGTGCAGAATATGGGAACACGGTGTCTGATCTTTGGTCTTGAGGCCGCACTGCACCAAGCGTGAGACACCATGCGCCCTCTTCCCTGAGGCTCTTGATGCCAACTTTCCTTGTCCCCTTTTGCTCTAGCTACTGGGGACGATGCCTTTGGTCCTGAATCACTTCAATCTTTGTTCTCAGAATGGGACAATCCAGTATTTGCCCGTTATCCAGAGGTAGGTCTGCAGCACTTATTCTTTGCATGTTATTTTAAAATTTGAATTTCATTTAAATTGGGGGTGGGCATGAATGACTATATTGATTTGTAATTATGAAGGGAAAGTGAGCATGTTTCCAAATAATGTATTTGGAAATTAATATTTAACATAGAGAGGAAGAATCAGAATTCGTAGCAGTTTGGAAGCTTGGTCACTTTGGATGATACTTTAGACCCGTGTCATCAGTGTGTGAATAGTGAATGTGTTTACCACTCTCAGAAACCCTGACTTGCAGCTTTGGCCAAGTACTTAGGGTGATGGTAATAAAAACTGTTATCATTAGATAAAGCGGTGAGTCTTCTGCTTTGTACCCGAATCTTCGTCATTGGACCTGAGTATGCATCCTCTCCTCAGTGGGTGATCATACAGTGCGCTTTGTGTGTTGTAATGAGGATGCAGAGCGGATGAGCATTTGTTACTGATTGATCAGTTAAGATGTCTTTAAGGACATGCTTATGAAGCACAGGCAAATTGTTATTCTGAAAGAATTGGGCTTTTGTCAGTAATTTTGTGTATAAACAAAAATTATTATTCAAGAGTAAAAATTCATAGAGCCCTTTGAATTTTTATAAGTTCCCTGAATTCAACCCACCTCTAATAGGTTCTGTGAAAATGAATGTTATTAAAGCACTTTGAAATCTTTGGTAAAACAGTTCTGCAGACATAAAAGATTACAACGTAAATGACATTTGTTCTGGGTCTTTCTAGGTTGCTGTTGACGTAAGCAGCGGCCAAGCTGAGAGCCTAGCAGTTAAAATTCACAACATCTTGTATCCTTATCGTTTCACCAAAGAAATGATTCACTCAATGCAGGTAAAGGTTGCCTTTGAAATCTCATTAATATATATATATTATATATATAGCCTAAGCTAGGCTAACTCATGTGAAATTGGATTTACTTAATGATATAGACCACTCTGATCAAGACACATGTGTTCTTTTTAATTTTACTAAAACTTTTATCATCAGAAGAAAAAGCAGAGGACTAATTATAATTGCTATTGTTCAGTTGCTAAGTCATGTTCAACTCTTTGCAACCCCATGGACTACAGCACGCCAGGCTTCC
Source organism: Bos grunniens (assembly GCF_055505025.1). Taxonomy (NCBI): domain Eukaryota; kingdom Metazoa; phylum Chordata; class Mammalia; order Artiodactyla; family Bovidae; genus Bos; species Bos grunniens. The sequence continues at coordinate 17,106,147 of NC_141174.1, forward strand.
CTGTCCTTTACTGTGTCATAGAGTTTGCCCAGACTCATGTCCCTTGAGTTGGTGATGCCATCACTTACCAAAAAAAAAAAACATCCTTAGTGGGGTGAGCAAGTTTGGAGTGATGAATTATGGATTCAGGCACACAGTTTCAAGGATTATATATTGACTTTCTATACTGACAATTTATAAGTCAACTAAGTAATGTAGTTGACATAAATTTGGGCTTTCCTGGTGGCTCAGATGGTAAACAATCTGCAATGCAGGAGACCTGGGTTTCATCCCTGGGTTTGGAGAATTCCCTGGAGAAGGGAATGGAAACCCACTCCAGTATTCATGCCTGGAGAATTCCATGGACAGAGGAGCCTGGTGGGCTATAATCCATAGGTTGCAGAGTTGGACACAACTGAGCAACTAACACTTACTTACTTAAGTAATGTAGAGACATTGTCCTTAAATGTGCAATGATGCCCGTTTTTAAATGGCCCTCTATTGTATGAGGCTACAAATGACATGGCTTAGGAGATCCCAGATTGAGAAGTTAACACAAGGGACCCTTTTTCTAGTTTGCCCTCTCTCTACACCACTCAGGCTGTCCTCATCTTCTTATTTTCGGTATGGAAACAAATTAGAAGCTGAGACTGATCTAGGTAGAGGGCAGCCACCAAGGTCTCCAGCCACCAGTGGCTGTTAACTTACTGCCTTAATGTACCAGCTCCTACAAAAATGGTTTCCACTTTTTGTATACATTTTTTTGCATACATTTTCCAAATTTTTTTCAGCCCTATTTGTTGGCAGTCTCTGGTCATATTAATAATTCTCTGGTCATATTACCTGTTATTAAGAGTCCTTCTGTTGGGAACATTTCAAGTCTACTCTGAAGTTTTATTAACATAACCGTATGAGTTGCTTCAGTCTGTTCCCTTGTAGTCTTTCCTTTTGTCTTCTAGTTGCTCTACATGTCTATTCTTTATCCTTCCTAATGATGACCTCGAACTCCTGCAGGTTCATCCGCACCTCTCCTCAGTCTTCATATGAATGTTATAACGCAAACAACTTTAAATTAAGTGTGATTTTGTCTCTCTCTATGCAGATAAGCCATTGTTAACTTATAATTAGTATTGTTCCACTTACTTGAATGTATGGCAGGTTCTCCAGCAAGTGGATAACAAGTTTATTGCCTGTTTAATGAGCACTAAGACTGAAGAGAATGGTGAGGCAGGTAAGAATGGGCTTAGTCTTAGTGACCAGCTGGTCTTCTGACAGTCTCCTTTTAAGGTTATTTTTTATACATGATACAGTTTCAATGATTTGGCCAGATTAGGGAAAACCAATCTAAATTATGAAAATATATTATGAAACAATAGTTTTAAGTACATGTAGTTTTATGTACATACACATAGACATGTGTGTGTGTGTGTGTGTGTGTGTGTATGATACATGTTAAATTATTAAGAATGGTTACCTTGGGAGTGAGAATAGAAATGGGCAAAGGGGAAATTTCATCTTTTACTCTTTAAAATATTTTATATTCTCTAAATTTTTAATAATGTTTTAATACTATTGCTTTATAATAATAGAAAGTTTATATGATGAACTCTGTTAGGTTTATGAAGAGTTAACATATAACCTCTTGGTGACCTGCTTTAATAAAACAATAATAATTTGTAAATAATAACATTAACTCATTCAACAGATATTGATTGAGTACCTACTGCATGTGAGGGACTCTGCTAGAGACACAATGGTGGGACACAATATACATGCAAGTTACACAAACATTAATGTTTTAACTCTAGTGTTATGGAGGAGAGAAACAAGATGCTGTGAGAACCTGTATTAGGAGATTTGATTTAGTGAGGAGGTCAGAGAGGGTTCTGTTGGTAAAGAGAGATCTGAAGTATAAGTTAACTAGGTAAAGAAGGGAGGGAAAAGTGTTCTGGGCAGAGGGAATAACATGCAATTCGTGCTTCCTGCTCCTTCAGTGAGAGGAAGCAGGGCAAGCCCTTCCTTGTGTGAGAGCAGGGAGATGGGCTAGAGATGTAGGTCACAGCCAGATCTTAAAGACCATTGACAGGCATTGTCTTCATCCCAGTACCAATAGGAAACAATTGAAGGCTTTTTGTTTTATTTTTTATTGTTTGTTTTCACAGTGGCACGTGTCACATCACATTCGCTTTTTTTTTTTTCCCAGCTGTGCTGGGTTTTCCTTGCCATGAACAGACTTTTCTTGTTGGGACTTGCAGGCTTAGTTGCCCCATGGCATGTGGGATCTTATTCCCCGACCAGGGATCGAATCCCTGTCCCCTGCATTGGCAGGTGGATTCTTAACCTCTGGGCCACCAGGGAAGACCCCACATTTGCATTTTGAAAATACTGCTCTGGCTATATAGTGTGGAGCGTGGAGCAGGTGTGGAGGTGGAGACCTAGTAGCTGCAGAGAGAGTGTTAGGAGGATGTTGCAGTATCTAAGGAATGATGGGGAGGTGGCCTGGAAAGAAAGAGATTTAGGAGATAAGTCAGTAGGACTCAGTGATGGGTTGGACATAGGGAAGGGATATCAAAGAAGACTCCTGGTTTTCTGACCTCTAGCTGGATGATGCTACAGGACCAGGTTGAAGAAGAAGCAGGCAAGGAGGGTGAAAATCATGAGTTTGGTCTGAAATACCTTTGAAATGTTCAAGAATGTATCAGGAATGTGGTTGGATATTACACCTCTAGCAGAGACTCTGAAATCTGTGACATGGAAGAGAGACTAGGGAGGGTGAAAGCTTTTTTTTTTTTTTTTAAACTGGGAGAGCTTTGAGCTATTTACAAGGAATGCTAGATCCTGTCAGGTTCTGGAAAAGGCCTGAGTGCCTGAGAGTCCTGAGCACCCCTGCAGGAGTCGGCATCTGATAGGTAGGCCTGCAGGAGAGAGCTTCTAAAGTTTGAAAGTGGTTCATTCTCTTTGCTTTTCAAAATGTTCTCTTTTATCTTGTTACAGTATAAATTTATTTGATAAATATCATCATAGACCAGAGGTAAAGTAACCAAAAATTATCATTATTGTCATAAATGTAGCATTAGTAAATGTCAAAATCTAGTAGTCTTACTGTTTCTAAATATTTGATTACCTGAAATTCTTTGTTGTTTAATACCAAAATCTCTACCGTGGCACCTGAAATGGGTATAGCCACCAAATCTCCAGATATTTAAATGTCTCTTGCAGTTCCAAGAGAATTGATTACTATGTTGATTGGCTACCACCAAGGAGTATGTATTAGATTAAAAAAATTTTTTTTAATCAAAATGAGTTTTTATTGCTCATCAATACCAAAAGCAATGTATTCCTATAATTGTCTTAATTTTATTTTAATATTTGCACTAATTTTTGTAATGGACATAGAATTGTTTTAAATTATAGTGAAATTAATGCCATATAATGGCATCTTTATTGCATGTTTTCACCTATAATTATGATACTCTAAAGAATAAGGGTTCATTTATTTATTCTGTAAATATTTACTGAGTGCCTATGATGTGCTTGGTGCTGTTGTACATGCTGGGAATATAACAGACAAAAATCCTTGTCCTTATGAAGCTTCTATTCTGTTATTTTGAAATATCAAAAATATAGCTCTGACACAAGTAAATTACTTTTCATATATTCTGCTTCATTCAAGGAATGGAAAATGTCATGAACATTTTGTAGACTATAAGTCTTCCCTCCAGAGTGAGGTGCAGGATTGATTTCTTAGAGTTCTTGACTTTTGGTAATTTACACTGGTTGTAGTTTTGAGTTTGAGGTTACTCCCTCATAATTTATTATTTATTCCATTGTTTTGCCCAATACAGCATAGCATGTTCAGTATTCATCACAACCAGCTGCAACTCCTCCTATCCTCAAAGGAGCTTAAAATTCAGCATTTGGGGGCCTGTTATGTGGTGGAAAATGCTGTCAGAAAAATTACATAATCTTTTTTTTTAAGTCTGAAGCTCTTATGCCATGAATTTGATGGTGTCATAGAAACAGTTTTTTTATCTTAGTAGAAACAGGAAAAACAGACATTATCTCGTTTGATCAAATTCAAGAGGAGAACTCTTATTTCAGTATAATCAGTAACAATAAATGTCAGCCCTTTGGCCAAAAGTAATAAAATTACAAGGTAAAATGATGTACTAATCTCATCGAGATCAGTCCTCCTGTCAGCGAGAAAAGGATTTCCCTGTAGGTTTGGCTTTGGGGTCAGGACAATCTGTTTCCTCTGATGTACTTGAGAGTTTAAAGCCTAGCTACTCAAAATCAAGGTCAGTAAATGACATCACATGGGAGTTTGTTAGACTTGCACAATCTCGTGTCCCATTCCTAACCTACTGAATCAGAATCTGCCTCTTAGTAAGATCCCCAGGTGATTTGTCTACTCTTCAAAGTTTGTGAAGCCTGAGTCTAAAGCAAGGCACACTGTGGCCTGGGGCCAGATCCAGACAGTTATTTCTGTAACATCCAGAGCGATAAGAATGTTGTTTGTTTTTTTTTAATTGACATGTAGTTAATTTACGGTGTTACATTAGTTTCAGGTGTACTACATTTTTAACTAGTTGAAAAAAAGCAAAGGAAGAGTTATGTTTTTTAACACATTAAAATTATATGAAATTCTATGGCCAATTCATGTTGATGTATGGCAGAGGCCATCACAGTATTGTAAAGTAATTATCCTCCAATTAAAATAAATAAATTTTAAAAAATTATCTGAGGTAATATTTCAGTGTCTATAACATTTATTGCATCACAGCTACAACATTCACAGATCGTCTATGGCCACTTTGGTTCAGAATGAATATTTGAATAGTTGTGTCAGAAACCACATGTCCCAAAAGCCTAAAATATTTACTGTCTAGCCTTTCACAGAAAAGAAATCGCTGACCTCTGATCTAAAGTATAGTAGAATTACACTCTTCATGGGTTCTGGAGTAGCTTGCAAATCAAGGTCAGCTGATTAAAAAATATGTAGTTTAATGATCCTTCACTGTATCAAATTTGAATTAAAAAAGCAAAGTCAGTATTTAAACATTAAATTCACACATATTTTAGAAATGAAATACTAATGAACCAAAGAGTTTCTCATCAGAGATACATTTTAGTTTTTCCCATAATACTTTTTGGGAAAGAAAAGCAGCAGTTGTTGCTACATAGTTTGTATGCTTCTCTTATGCTCATGTTGTTAAATAGTTTGGATTAACCTTTCCTCCCTCGACACAACATGATTATCTTAATCTTGACCTGAGAATTTGAAACCCAGTGGTGCTTGCTGGTCTTCTAGGTGGAAACCTGCTAGTCTTGGTGGACCAGCACGCTGCCCACGAGCGCATCCGACTGGAGCAGCTGATCATTGGTAAGGATCTGCTGAGGCCTAGGAAAGATTCAAGACTCCCCAGCAGAATTAATGTACCTGAAAGGGTTTGCCTAATGGTGACTGTGGTGAAAAAGATGAATTGTACGTTTAAAAAAAAAACAAACAAACCCTAAAAAAATGAAGCTGAAGCCTATTGGAGTGACTTTTACAATTAAGAGAATGTAGTAGTTCACTTTACTAATTGAAACCTGTGGATCTTACTTACATGGTCAAAGGCATATTTGCCATATACTTACCATCAGCCCTAAAGATTAGGCTACTTTATTACAACATTCAGTACAAAGATATGCCCCTCCACATGCCCATGTGATTGTGGTTTATCTTCACAGTTCATTAGGCAGAGACCACCAGCAGCTCAGAAGGCCCAATATATTTTGTTTCTATTTTAAAATTTAATTTGTTTTTGAATAGGTAGTATAATTGAACAGGTTCCAGTCTGAAAGGTACAAAAAGGGAATAAAATAAGGTTTCTTTTCTACCCTTGTCCTTCATCGCACCTAGTTTCTCTCCCCAAAGGCAACCTGCATCACTAATTTGCTACGTATTCTTCCAAAGTCAATATGTGCTTTTTAATTTTTGCTACCCATTTTCATCATGCGGCTGTGTGTCCCCAAGATGATGTAAAATACCCAGGAAATCGTTACTCCTGTGGTCAAGTAATAACCAAATGGGTGAAGACTTGGGAGGTATTTCATGGACTGGAATGGCAATGATGTCGCTTTTCACTTTTCCTTAGAAAATGAAGACCTAAGAGTTGGGAAAGATAGAGTAAAAGCAGTGTTAGAAAAACTCACTTGCTGTAGGCCCTGGACCATTTGAGAATAGTAGTAATTCTCATCAGAGACTGGGCGATCCTTCTGAAGGAAAGGAGGTGCCTTCTTGAGCCTTGGGTTGTGCGTGCTGCGCTGTGCTTAGTCGCTCAGTCGTGTCCAACTCTTTTCAACCCTATGTACTGTAGCTTGCCAGGCTCCTTTAACCATGAGATTCTCCAGGCAAGAATACTAGAGTGGGTTGCCATGCCCTCCTCCAGGGGATCTTCCCCAATATTAGTCAACCTCTGTTATTGAAACCACATTTGTTGACTGCCTACCGAATCACTGCATTGTTCATTTGAATGTAAGATTTAAGTCTTATATTTTTTATTTAAGAAAATACTGCTAAAATGAGTAGACAAACTAGATATTTACTAGTTTGACTTTAATAATGGAAATTCAGAGCGTAAAACTGAACATTGAACATGCTGCTAAGTACTATAATAACCCCATGACTGAATCTTCATTTTTATCTGAATCTGGAAGACTTCAACTTCTTGCTCTTAACCTGTTCATCTTTCTCCCAATAGATTCCTATGAGAAGCAACAGCCACAAGGCTTTGGTCGAAAAAAATTACTGTCTTCCATTGTAAGTCCTCCACTAGAGATAACAGTGACAGAAGAACAAAGGAGACTCTTACGGTTAGTACCATCATGAGGATGTGGTGTAGCTAAGGTGCATCCTCACACTAATTCTGTGAGGTATAAACATAACTATCGTTCTTTTCTCAGATGAGGTTGGTCATAGCAAATATTAAGTGATGGAGCAGGCACTCACAGGCAGGTTGTCTGACTCCAAATGCTATTCTTTCTGCTATATCACAGCTGTTGAGTAAAGGATATAGTTTCCCTGGTAATTCTTTCCAGAAGTTGGCTTAGAGTACTCTTACCATTCCTTGGAACAGTCAGTATTTATGTTGTGCTGTTTCTGAAAGCAAAGTTACTGCAATAATTGCTTCCATTCTGCTTTGCCTTGGTGCATTCTAGATTCTTAGTTTTCATCACCATAATCATACTGGGAAGAAAGTAAAACCCCAGGCCCCAAGGAAGGGGCAAATCATATAATGAGTCATAAGGTAGGGCATTTTCCTACTTTGGGGCGGCATAGATTATTGGAAATGAAAAAGAGAGAATTGTCTCTAAATTTATTTAATATGGGGAATATGAGACTGCCAATAAAGCTTTTTCTCTGGGGCATAATTTATATTAGAGGCAGATCCATTTATTTACATCCCGTTAATCAGAACTTCTCAGTTCCTGGGGCTGTTAATTACCTCCCTGCTTTAGTGCTGATTCAAAACATTCTCAGCCCTTTTATTTGTGCCAGACTTCTTTAAGTGCCAGCAAGGAGTAGTTAGCAATCCCTCAGCGGAGAATAAAAATTCAGGAATAAGACACAGAAGCAAATTGATTCAGTGGAAGAGAGGGGAAAAAATAAAGGTTACTATAATTCAAAAAGGAAATTTGATAATAAAATCCTAAACAAACACAAGTGTGAGGAAAACAGTGCAAGTTTTAAAGCTCATGGCAGCTTTTGAGAAACTATCAAGTATTTGGAACCAATGCTGAAATGTGAATGAAGTAGCTGTTTTACATTTGAGGTTCTCTTTAGGTGTTACCACAAAAATCTGGAAGATCTGGGCCTTGAAATTGTATTTCCAGACACCAGTGATTCACTGGTCCTCATAGGAAAAGTACCACTCTGTTTTGTAGAAAGAGAAGCAAGTGAACTTCGAAGAGGAAGATCTACTGTGACCAAGGGCATTGTGGAGGTGAGACACAGCTGCAGATGCTGAGAAAACGGATGCTTGCTAATAACCTCCTCCTTTGTTTAGAAATTCTCTATATTCATCTTTTATTCAACAAGCATTTATGAAATACCTGCTGTCTGCCAGGTTCCAGAGATTCAAAGATGAATTAGCTCAAGGTGAGGAAGGATATTTAAATTATACTGCAGTGAAATTTGGCCAGCAGAGGTATGTTCAAAAGTGTTATGGCAATACAGAATATTTACTGTGCCCAGGAGAGTGGAGGTCAAGGAAACTATCAAAAGAAAAGCCTTTTTTTATTTGTTTTAGGAAAAGTCTTGTAGAACAGTGGGAGCCTGCCAAGTATAGAAGAGTGGAGGTCATTCTAGACAGATATCAGAGACTTGAAGCAGATCCTGTGCTTAGGGAGCTACCAATACACATGGCTTGTATTAAGATATACACAGGATAGTGGTGGGCCTAGATGAGCCTAGATAGGTGGTCAAGGCCAACTCATCAAGGGATTCAGCATATTCAGCTAAATAGTTTGCATTGTATCCTGTAGGCAGCCAGTGAAGAAGAGTAAAGTATACTTTAGCATTGCACTTTAAATACGTGTTTTTTTTAAAACAAACATGATTTATTTTGTATTTGTTGTCTTTTCTTTCCTGTTTTCTATTAAAGTTTCCTTTATTTCTCTTGTTTTCCCCTCTCCTGGTTTAGAAGGGGAATTTTAACTTGCATACGTAACTAACAGTAATTTGTTCTTCTGTTCTCTTCGTAAACTGTACATAAAATCACCACCTTTTATCTTCCAGCCCTCTTCTCCCACCTGTCCTTTTTTCATGGTGTCCTTTTTTTTTAATTCATTGTGATTTCTTAATTGCTTCTTTAGCTCTTTCAGTTTGGAACACAGGCAAATCCATATCAACTCAAGTCTATCATTTTTTCCAGACACCTGAATTACTGTAGTAAGAACATCTGAAAACAAAAGGTAGAAGACAGATTTAGTGGGTAAACTGTGGGATAGATGGATATAGGAAAGATTTGAGATGGAGAGCACCCGAGGGGCTAGTGCCAGTAGGACAGGATGAAGCTTTGACTTAAGCCAGTAGCGATGGGAGCGGAGAAGAGAGACGTATATGAAACGTAATCTGGAAGGCAGCATCGAGAGGACCTGGTAATCCAGAGAATGCAAAAGAGAAAGAGGAGAAAAGATAAGTCATGATTCTGAGGGTTCTCGCTTGGTCGACTGGAGGGATGGTGCTTTTGACAAAAAAAGGGAATGGAGGAGAAGAGTACCCTTGGCTGAGGAGTTAGACCACGAGCCTTCAGATGAAGGTGCGCCGTGGATAGACAGGCCAGATCCAGCACTTGGGAAAGAATTCGGGCTGTAGTATCTGTTTGGGAGTTAACACTGTAGAGTTATATGGCCCTTGAACAGCATGGGTTTGAACTGTGCAGGTCCACAGATACACAGATTCTTTTAGAAAAATACACCCTACCCTACTGCAGGATCTGCGGTTGGTTGGTTGAGTTCCCAGATGTGGAGGTGCGTCTATGGAGGGCTGACTGTAAAGTTATACAAGGATTTTCTCCCATGAAGAGAGCTGGTGCTCCTAACTCCTGCATTGTTCAACTCCTGTGATGGTCAACTGTTTATATTTTGATAATATCAGAAGCTGGAAAAGCATCTAAAGGACGTGAGATTGTTCCAGGAGAATATGAAGAAGAAAAAGAGAGCAAAGTGCAGGGCCTGTGGAACACCAGCATTCAGGGTGTATATGTTTTGGCAACAGTCCGGAACGCTAGCGCTAAAAAGAAGAGACCGTAAAGGATGGCTGAAAATACTTGGTGAGAGGAGGAGGAAAACCAGGGGAAAGTAATACTGCCACCACCAAGGGAAGTTTTCAGCAAGAAGGGAATGGTCAACGGTGGCCAGAGAGTAAAGCCTGAGAAGTTGGACTTGGCTTCGGGGGACACTGCCTGCCTTGAGGAACCCATTCTTAAGGGTGGGCAGGAGTGAGGGGAAGGGGGAGCTATGGAGGCCGCTCTCCCAAGGACTCTGGCAATGTACAGAAGAGATGGGGCAACAGCAAAAGGGGTGGGGTGTCAGGAAGTATGGGGCAGGACACCCGTGGAGGAAAGATTTTTGTTTCTTGTCGGACAGGAGAGACTTGAGCAGGTGTGTCGGCTAAGCGTGAGAAGACATTTGAGAGGAAGAGGCAGCTGACGGGCCAGCTGTGGGATCACCTTGACTTGAGCCTTCCCAGAATCGCCCTTTGATCAGACCACCTCTGCCCGGCTTTCAGCAGGGGCCCCTTTCTCCCTCCACAGCTTATTTTCGCCAAGGCTTCTCTTCCAAACTGTCTTAAATCCAACAGATAGGATCTGCTCAAATCTTTTATTGTAATTCAATCCTTAAGTATTTAACGAGAAAATTATAATAAAAACTTTCCCTAAAGTGACTTCAAAGACGACTGGTAAGAAGTTTACCTCAGACTGAAACAGGGCTTATGGTTTCAGCAAATCTTGATTATGTTAAGTCAGGCTGATCAGGAGAGATTTTGTCGATTCTGAAAGAAGCAGGAAAAGTTCTGGCATCTTGAAAAAGAGGTAGTTACTTGGATCCTAGCAGTTGAAGGATCAAACTAAGACATCTTTCTATAAAGTTCGACCCTCCAGCTTAATGAATATGCCTTTTAAATATTATTCAAGTTATCTAGCATTAATTGAACTACTGAAATATGAAATGAATAGAGGGTAAGATCCATTTCCTCTTCCCCAGGCTTACTAATGTTTTACAACTCCCAGATAGATAAGCAAAAGAGAGAATAGTAAAGTTAGGATTTGATCTGTAACCACACTAAATTTTGTTAGTGGGTCAGGTATAATGAGATCTGTTTAGGTTTGTTTGGGAAAATGCATGGCTTTTAAAAAATATATAATATCTACCCTCCTAGTTCTTGGTAACTGCTCATTTATATGGAGAAGGCAATGGCACCCCACTCCAGTACTTTTGCAGGAGCCTGGTAGGCTGCAGTCCATGGGGTCGCTAGAGTCGGACACGGCTGAGTGACTTCACTTTCACTTTTCACTTTCACGCATTGGAGGAGGAAATGGCAACCCACTCCAGTGTTCTTACCTGGAGAATCCCAGGGACCGGGCAGCCTGGTGGGCTGCCGTCTGTGGGGTCACACAGAGTCGGACATGACTAAAGCGACGCAGCAGCAGCAGCAGCAGCTCATTTATAAGTATGGTGTCCTAGTGTCTAAATGAGAGAGGCAAGAGAATTTTCTGAGTCTGATTTAAAAAGAATCTATCATGTTATAATCTTGGGAAGCTAATTTTTTTTTTTTTTTTTTGCTGTACCACTTGGCTTGTGGGGTCCTAGTTCCCCAACCAGGGATTGAACCCAAGCCCCAGGAGTGAAAGCACTGAATCCTAACCACTGGACCACCAGGGGATTCCCAGGAAGCTAATTTATACATTTCTAGGAGTAAAGAAATCCTGTGTTTTCTTATAAAGAAATTATTAAATGTGCCATATCACAAAACAGTTTTTAACCTCCAGAGGTTAAACAAATTAGTAACATGAAATAGTGTCTGCTTTAAATTTCTTTAGTCCTTTCATAAATATTAACATCTGCAGGGATATTCTTACTGCAAAGGCTACCCTAGGGACAGAGATATGCAAAGGAGAAGAAATTTCCCAGCAAAATGCCTCAAAGAGTAAGCTTTTTGACCTGTAGGGACTTATTGCACACAAAAAAATGCCTGTGGGAACTAACTACTTATGTTTCTGATATCAAAGCAAGTGTTATACTGAGTGCACAGGTGTGTTGATGGCTGTTGTGTATTCTGTTTATATGCCATGTTAAACGTGTTCTAGCCAAGATAATAAATACAAACAGACAAGCTCGCAGCGAGAAACCTCCCTGATATCTAGTCAAGTCATTAGGCTGCCAGTTACATAACTTCATGAGTTTATGAGCTATCTCTGGAGAAAGCTTCAGTAGCTAAATATTTTCTACTCAGTAAGAGTTCTTTCAGTTGTCTTGGTATTTCATATTCAAAGTGCCTTACCACAGATACATTATTTGTATCTAAGTGCTATATTGCTGGAGCTTTTTTCTTTAAGAGGCATATTTTTAAAGAAGGAAATTGGGATATTTTGTAAATTATCAAAGGGCAGTTATAACATAGCAACAGATTCATGTCTGTTGTCCTTTTCTCTTTGTAGGAGTTTATTCGAGAACAAGTGGAGGTAAGCTTTACTCTTATTTTGGGGTTCCACACAGAGGCACCGCACACAGAAGGCTCCATTGTTCCACTGGCTTTTCCATTAATAGATGTGTTTATGCATTAGCTACTCCAGACCACAGGAGGCATCCAAGGGACTTTGCCACTGACTGTCCAGAAGGTGTTGGCATCCCAAGCCTGCCATGGTAAGACTCTCAACACACCAGCTATTGAGTGCCTTTGCATGCTAAGCCCTGGCAGGGTTCAACAGTTATGAAAGTAGAAGGCATGATTATCATCTGCCTCTTGAAAGATACAGCTTAGATCAAGAAACAATACATTAAAAATGAACCCTAGAAAATTATTTTTACAAAGCAAAATTTGTTGTTGTTGTTGATTAGTCACTAAATCATGTCCAACTCTTTGTGACCCTGTGGATTATAGCCTGCCAGGCTCCTCTGTCCATGGGATTTCCCAGGCAAGAATACCAGAGTGGGTTTCCATTTCCTTCTCTAGGGGATCTTCCTGACTGAGGGGTTAAACCCATGTCTCCTGCATTGACAGGTAGATTCTTTACTACTGAGCCACCAGGGAAGCCCACAAAGCAAAATACCAACATATATAGTGGGCCATAATGCAGACTGACTTATTGTGAGTAGAGGAGTAACTCCTAGAGGAGATGCACTTTGAGTCAAGTTTTGAGTGAGATAAAGGACATGGATTCAGAGGAAGGGAAGGTTTAGTACAGAGGAGGAAACAGCCTGTGCAGAGATCCAAAGGCAGAAACAAATCGGTTATATGAGGAGCAGCAAAGAATACCAGGAAGTTAGGCTAGTGAGGAAGCATAGAATCCTAGAAGGTCACAACAAAACCTTTAGACCTTATACAGAAGGCAAGAATCACTGAGGGTTCTTGAGTAGGGTAATATGATAAAATAGAGAAAACGGTGTTGGAGGAACTTACTTTAGGGACATGAATCCCCTGCAACTCTCATTTGACCTCAGGGGTCTCCACTCCAGACACTGTCTCCCTCCATTTGATCTCCCCCTGGTACCCCATCAACCTTCCCGTCTCTTCACTTCCTGTCTTTTCTGGCCTTACAACCTCAGTCCCCCATTAGTTTGTCTCCTGCAAACACCATAGATCCCCTCCCGGCTTTATCCTATCTTTACTCCTCGTATCTACTCCATCCCCAATTTGATCATCTCTACCTGCAAAGTGTATCTTCAGCGTGTCTAATGCGATCTGTTTCCACTGCCGCCTCCCCTCCCAGGACTCAACGATTCTTCCCCTGTTGAGTCCTCTGACTTAGTCTTCCCATATCTATCCTGGTTTCCCTTCAAGCCATTCTTCTTCCCACAACACCCAGAGGAGTCTTCTTGAAACATAACTCCGAGCAAAGACAGGACAGTGGCTCCCATTGCTCTGACGATGACCGTCTTCCTCTCTACTGTGGCCTGCTGGGGTCTTCAGCTGCTTCTCACGTTACTCTCCACCTTGCCCTTCACATTGCAGCTGGCTTCTTTGTCTTGGTCTTGTGTGCTAAATTCTGCACTGGCCTTTTTCCTCTGTCTGAAATGCCCTTCTGCTCATTCTTCAATTAGCCGTGTTTTTCTTAACCCAAGGTCTCAGATTAAATATCATTTTGCCACAAAATCCTTCCCTGGCCTTCCTAAACCGGGTTTGGTCTTCCTGTTATATATTCTTTGATTTTCTATATTTTATAGTACTTAATAATTTTAATTATTGTTTAACTGTTTGTTTAATGTTTGTCTCACCTGTTAGAGAGTAAGCTTCGTGGGGGTGGTGATCATCCATCTCATTCACTGCCTGGCATAGCTCCAGCACAGAGTAGATACTTAATATTTGTTGACTGAGTAAATTACTGTAGGCGTAAAGGCAGTTTCTGACAGTATGAGAGTTTAGAGTAAGAAGATTATGACAGAAACAAAAAATCAGCAAATAAAGTGAACATTATAGGGAAACATATCTTGGTGATAGACTGGCTTTGGATGGAAGATGACCTTGATTTCACAAACTTAAGAAGTAGGCAAAAGTACTGCTCTTGCCTCTCTGAGAAAACTCTGAAGGCAAAGTCCTAACAAGTTAAGGAATGCCTGTTGCAGGGATTAGAAAGACAATTGACTCCATTAGGAAAGCTGAGAGACAAGTCAGTCCTGAAGCCTTAGTTTCATCCATGGACATAAAGGCCAATTTGAAGCAGTATTAAAGTCACATGAAAGAAGCCTAGGAACCATGTGTCTCTCCCCAGATATTTAGCTCTAACCCAGGGCCAGCATGGGTTTCCCACAGTACACACCATACTGTGTGTCTCTTTTGTTTAGGGGCCATTAAGTTTAACGATGGCCTAAGCCTCGAGGAGAGCTGCCGCCTTATTGAAGCGCTGTCCTGGTGCCAGCTGCCGTTCCAGTGTGCTCATGGCAGGCCCTCCATGCTGCCATTAGCTAACATCGACCACTTGGAGCAGGAAAAACAGGTACAGAAATGACTTAACAGGAGACTAGCTCCTGTGATCCAAATGTAATCTGTCTTAATCCTTTCCCCGATACAAGAGTTTTGAAAAATACTGGAAGTTTTTTTGGAAATCTCACCATTTCATCTTCTAGCTCAAATTCAAAACGGAGTTTAGGCAGAACTATCTGATTATACATATGATGCCTTCGCATTTTTTAAGCTTAACACACGTACAGACCGAAGCATCCGTTGCCTACCAGCTCTAGGTTTTCTGAGATAGAGAAGTTCTCTCTGGGACCACAGAAGGTTGGCCAAAACACAGCAAATTCATTGCTGGCAAATGTAGCCTGAAGAGCCAGTTGCTTAATAGTATCGGGTTGGCCAAAAAGTTCGTTTGGGTTTTTCCATAACATCGTACAGAAAACCCCAAATGAACTTTTTGACCAATCCAATACTTGTTGGAAATGGTAGCCATCTCCAGGGATCTCTAGAGTAATGATCTGAGGATCAGGCAAGGAACCAAGCTTAGGAGATTTTCACATTATGCTTTGGCCCTGATTACTCAGCAGTCCAGGAACAATGATGTGGATAATTCAATAAAAGTGGCAAGTGGTTTAAATTAAAGAACATTTCTATCCTTATAATCTTAAATGAAACAGAACACGAGAGCATAATAGGAATGTCCGCTTTCCAAAATCTTTTATTTTGCTTACCTTTCCTGCTGAGGGCTGTAAAGTCTTTTCTTGCATGGAGTTTTCAGGTACTAATGCTTTCTGACTCATCTAGTCCATTTTACTCCATTGAGAACTTTTTGTTTCATATGACAGTGGAAAAATGAAAGAAGTTTTGTCCCCATTCCTGAAGAGATGTGCCTCTAGACTTAGTTTTCAGTCCCACTTATCCTAAGGAAATCTAAAATTTTTTCTGAATCTAGAAACTAGAAATCCAAACTAATGTGAATAGCCGTAATTAGGAAATACTTGTAAGCTCCTTGGCTTTTCATACTGGTAATTGGAGTTATTCTCTTTCTGCCCACAGACTAAACCCAATCTTGCTAAACTTCGCAGAATGGCTCAAGCCTGGCATCTCTTTGGAAAGGAGAAGGATGTGATGTAGGGCAAGGCCTGCAGGCATCCATGCCTCCTTGTGAGCTGCCAAGAGAGCAGAATTACTGTCTGTAAGGAACCCAAGGGATGCTGACTGTAGGCCTTTGAGCAGAGAGTGAGCAATAGGCACCAGGCGGGTCTTGACTGAATGGCCCTGGGGCCCTGATGAGCATCTCCATCTTCCCTGAGCAGGTGATCCCTCCAGTTGAGGAGCCAGATGGATTTCAAGCCTAAAGACGGGTCATGCATTAGCATCCATGGACACAGGAGGTTGCCCCCTAATGTCTACATTTTGTAATTTATAAAGGGGATAAAATTTAATGATTAATTGTATGATTGTCTGGTTGGTTTGTTTGCAGAATTTGGGGGTAGTTGGATGAGGGTTTTGGTTTTGTTTTGCCACTTTTTTGAGCCTCATAATTTGCACTCATGTGATCACCTGGTGCTGAACTCCCTTCCCTTCCGGCCTCCTCCACTGCCCCCTGCTGCTGCTTCACATTCTGCCTTAAACAGTTTCTCCAAGCTTGTTAAAAATGTGCCTGGCAGTCTTCCACCAGGCCTGTAGTTAGATTTTAAGGATAAAAGCAATTGATAAAGAGAAGCAAGGACAAGGATGGAATAGAGAAACTGTAAAGCCCTGCTCCTGGTTTCTTGTTTGTTTTATTGCCTCCTTAAGACCTTTCAGGCAGGCACAAGCCCACCGTGGCTGGAGCTGCACTTCAGGTGGACACGGGCCCTCAGCTCTGCAGCCTCCATCTGCCTGCGAGGGAGCTGTCAGTTCCCTATGTCACGTGCTTGTTGATCACATGAAAATTCTAGAAACAGGTCCCCTGACATCTAAAAATGTTGGAACTGTATTGCTGAGGGCTGTAGCCTGTGGTGATGTAATAAAATTACAGATTCAAGTGGATGAAAAGGGGAAGATCATGAACGCCAGGTTTAAGATTTGGCTGTAGTTCTGCAGTTGCCTCCAGCTGGTTAGCCACCCAGTAGGTAAAAGGGAAAACGGTAGAGGAAGCCTTAACCATCAAATACATGGACGTAGCCAAGGAACTCTGCTTTCCTGCTGTGGCTGCACTGTTCCCTGTGGACTGAAGGTGCAGTCCAGGCTGCCCTGGCTGAGGATACAGGCAAACAAGAACCCAAGAAGGCAGGGGCAGAAAAGAAAGGAGCCCTTAGCGAAGAAGCCTCGGCCAGGTTGCATCAGCAGTTTGCTCCCCCTCCCCGACAGTAAAAGAGCTACGAGATTCACAAAACATTTGCTTTTCATAGTGTGGCTCAAATGCCAGCAAAATGCACGGTTTAGTTATTCTGAATCCTATGATTTCTTTCAGCCCACGTTTATCACCTTGACCCAGTTCATGAATATTCTGAATTGTCTGTACAGTCTCAAAACTGAAATCCATAATAAAGTTTCAGACTTCTCTGGTGGTCCAGTGGTTAAGAATCTGCCTGCCAAAGCAGGGGACATGGGTTCAATCCTTGGTCTGGGAGGATTCCATGTGAAAGGGGCAACCGAGTCCGAGTACAACAACTACCGAGCTCACACGCCTTCAGTCTGTTCTCTGCAACAAGAGAAGCCACTGCGATGAGAAGGCAGCACACCGCAACTAGAGAGCAGCCCCTCTCGCCGCAACTGGAGAAAGCCCATGCGACGAAGGCCAAGCACAGCCAAAAATAGTTAGTTTAAAAAACTTTAAAAAAAAACAATAATAAATGAAGTCTCAAGTTTTGGTAGTTCACAAAATGCACAAATAACCTAATTTCACCTGAATCTATTTTGAGGAAGATTCCCAACAGAATGCCTTTGATAGAAGACATGGATATATCTTCTATATTGAGGAGTCTATTTTGAGGGAGATTACCAATAGAAGTCTTTGATAGAAGACATAGGTATGATTATTTGATAGAACCAATTACTGTTCATAAAGCATGTTAATAAGTAAAAGAATATAAGACAGAATAATAAATAAACCCCCCTCTCTCAGAGACTGATATTGTTCACATCCCAGACCAGTAAAATGGTTAAAGTGCTGTGAGCTTGTTTTAGAAAAGATTTTTTTGTACACAAAGTATCTCTCTTAATGTGAAAGCAATTTTCATATCAAAAATGCAGCATTAATTCTTTTAACCTAACCAGATACATTCTCTACACTTTTTCAGGAGACAAGTGTTATTTTGGTCCCTTTCAAATTGCATCTTGCTTTTATTGTGGTACACATATCTAATGGCCCCATAATTTCATTTGGGACCAGGACTGATGTTTCTGCAAATGCTTGTTATGCCACTCTTAATCCATACTTGCCCCACCTTTTTAGATGACTTGATTTCCAGTTAATAAGACTCAAGAGACTAAAGTACTATAAAAGGAGAAAGAAAAAGCAAAAACAAAGCTAGTAATATGTCTGGGATGGGATGTGTTTTGAATGGGAGGCCATATGATGAGAAAGATGTTGCAATGAGAATTTCTACTTTTGTATTTCCTGGCCAGCCTGCTTACACTGGCCTGTGTAGCAAATGGAATGATTTTCTTCCTCTTTTAATACAGGAAACAAATTTGTCCTCATGGAAGAAAAATTCACTTGCCAGGAGCCCTGCAGTGAATCTTATGGGAGTGATGAGGTAGCGCATTCACAGAAGGTTTAGGGAAAGCCTTCACTGGGTTTCAAGGGGATCCTTGTAGAATTATGTAATTGGACCCCGGAAGAATAGGCGCCACTGTCTAAAAATGGCCTTTATTCCTCTAAATACGTATAAATGATTTCATAGGCTAGGAGGTATGACCTTGGAAAGGAGAGTGTTTTCAGGGCCTTAGCCTCCAGGAGCCGTGGGGTGCTGTGGCCCCTGGGCCTCTGCCTCTACTCCCCAGAACTTCATGGAGGTCAGCTGTCCTGGGTGTTTTAAAAATCTTTTTAGGTCAGACCAATCTGTAGGATTAAAAAAGAGTCTTACTATGCCTCTTACTTTAGGATGATGGGGTGCGATTTCACAAGGTTTTTCTAAAAATCCCAAACTCTGTTCTTGAGCAGGAGACTAGAAAAAGTTCTCCAGAAATCATGTAGCCAGTCATCGTGGCCAGCCTTGACTCTAGCAATGCAAGAGATAATTATTCTTTCTCAAAACAATTTTTTATTAATCTACCCATCTTTATCTTTACACAGCAGAAATGATTTATAACAAAGAGTCAAAATGCTGATTACATAGCTACATCAATCTAGTATCTTTAATTTCACATAGCAGCAATCATAACAAAAGGGTAAAAACACTGGTTATGTAGTCACTATATACATGTTATCCTTACTGTTTTTATCCTATCACATTCAGGTAATAAGAAAGAAAATGAATTTGTTATTTCCAAAATTTACCTAAAACAGCCAAGGTTTTATAATTCCACTGAAGTTTCAGAATTCAATTAAACACACATATAATACAAAGTGTTCTCTATCTTAATAATTTATACAGCAGCAGCACACATCAGCACAAAATCAACCAATTAGCAAAAAATATCATTACTTTTATTGCCTGTTAGCATTCTGTTAAGTTTTTTTAAATCAGGTGCCATAAGAGCAGACCTACATTTAATTTTCAAACAGCACGGTAATCATTATTTCCTATATGGTGTTTTAAGGTTTACAAATTATATTTGTGTAACTTACTTGAATTCTTGGCAACCCATGAAATAAGGTGGTAATTATTCTCTCCATTCTACAAAGTGGGAAACCAAGGCTGAAAAATACTGTCTAACATCACACAGCTAATAAGTAAAGCAGAGCATGGCATCCATGTTTTCCGGCTCCAAGAACAATGCTGGCTACCGTTTCCTGAGGGCTCACTATATACCAAATGCTTTGTATACGTGATCTCTCATCCTTACAAAGTCCCCTGCTGCTGCTGCTGCTAAGTCACTTCAGTCATATCCGACTCTGTGCAACCCCACAGACAGCAGCCCACCAGGCTCTGCCGTCCCTGGGATTCTCCAGGCAAGAACACTGGAGTGGGTTGCCATTTCCTTCTCCAATGCATGAAAGGGAAAAGTGAAAGTGAAGTCGCTCAGTCGTGTCCGACTCTTCGCAACCCCATAGACTGCAGCCTACCAGGCTCCTCCATCCATGGGATTTTCCAGGCAAGAGTACTGGAGTGGGTTGCCATTGTCTTCTCCGACAAAGTCCCCTTAGGAAGCTAATATCTCTCTTTTGCAGTGAGACTTCTTAACCTCAGAGATGTTAACAGGTTTGCTGAGCGTGAGAAAGCCCAGGTCTGTTGGACTTCACATTGCACCCTCCTTCCCATTATTACCCGACACTGCCCAACATATTTTAATTTATTAGGGATTTATCAGATTGTAAACCTGGGGTGGTTCAACTTTGTTTGATTCTGGTTGGTGGAGGAGGCTTCGTTAACTTCAGAGTAAAACTTGAGAGATGAGAAGTGCAACAAAACCATTCTTGAGAGCTCCTTTGTCAGTAACACTCATCAGAAGTGCACTGGGAAATACAGGTGTATACCTTCAAGACGCTTAGATTCAGTCAGGGAGAAAGACAAGGAAACTACTGTGTGTGCCATGTGCTTGGTTGGGAATGGCTCTTTGCGACCCCATGGACTGTAGCCTGCCAGGTTCCTCTGTCCATGGAATTTTCCATGCAAGAATACTGGAGTGAGTTGCATTTTTTCTCCTCCAGGGGATCTTCCCGACCCAGAGATCAAACCGCACATCTCCTGTGTCTCTTGCCTTGGTAGGTGGATTCTTTACCCACTGAGCTATCAAGGAAGCCCGAAACTAATGATAGACTATGGTAACTTCCTCTAGGTGTAGGGATTACCATGAGTTACAGCTATGTCTTTATTATTGAAACAAAAGGTGATACTTCTACGGTCAGAATTAAGATGGCAATAGAAGCTAGTAAAGAAAGCTGAGCGCTGAAGAATTGATGCTTTTGAATTGTGGTGTTGGAGAAGACTCTTGAGAGTCCCTTGGACTGCAAGGGGATCAAACCAGTCCATCCTAAAGGAAATCAGTCCTGGGATCTCTTTGTTCATTGGAAGGACTGATGTTCAAGCTGAAGCTCCAACACTTTGGCCACCTAATGCAAAGAATTGACTCACTGGAAAAACCCCTGATGCTGGCAAAGATTGAAGGCAGGAGGAGAAGGGGATGACAGAGGATGAGATGGTTGGATGGCATCACCAAGTCGATGGATAAAAGTTTGAGCAAGAAAAAAAAAAAAAAGAGTTTGAGCAAGTTCCGGGACTTGGTGATGGACAGGGAATAACTGCAGTCCATGGGGTCTCAAAGAGCCAGACATGACTGAGTGACTGAACTGAACTGAGAAGCTAGTATCGGAAAACTCAAGGCAGGAATTCCCTGGGCCGTCCAGTGGTTAGGACTGTCTCACTGGGTTTGATCCTGGCCACTCTCTCACATGCTTTCATTGGGTTTAATCCTTGGCCTGGAAACTAAAATCCCAACAAGCCATGTGGCCAAAAATAAATGAATTTCTTCTAAGAAAGAAATTTGGCAAAGCTTAAAATGTAGGCTAGAAGGAAAAGGAGAGGCTGGGGAGGGGGCTAGGGCAAAGTCCAGAACCCAGGTGCGGAGGTGGAACTCCTTGAGTAGCTGAAAATGAAGAGGATCTAGCAATCAGCCATCAGAGCAAGGGAAAAGGTCAGACACAAATCAACAGCTGGGATCTGAGCCTAACAGACAGTACAAAGAACAAGGCAGTCCAAACAGGTCAGAGCAGGAGGGGGCTCAAGGCCAAGTTCTGGAGATGTGTCGGGGGCTGAGGAAGCCATGCCAAGTGAGAACAGATGCAGCCCATCATTTCCTAGACAGAACTGACAACCAGGTTCAGCGGAAGCCTCAGGCGGGGGCCAGCACCAGCATACCTGAAGGGAGGGAAGAGCACTTTCTGGCACAAAGAACAGGCTCTCCTTACCTGTTTTCCACTGAAGCACACCCCCTTTCATCAAAACGCTTTACACAAGCAGGCTAACAATGAGAACTGACTGCTGTGTTTGCCACTGTATATCATGCCTGTCTTCACCCCTTCTCAGCTGAAATTGTTCAACACTGAGATGGCAAAATGTGGGGCTCAGCAGAGAGGAAAAGAAGGAAGCCTGGGAAACCAAAAATTTGGATAATCTGCACCAAATTCCTCCCTTCTATCCCTCCACTTATTCATTTGTTTATCATTCAGTAACCTCTAGTGAGTCCCTTCTAAACATATTGCTGCAGAAATTGTGGAGGCGATTAAAAAAAAAAGTGATCCTATCGTTTAGGACTTTTCAAGCCCTTGAATCACTTTCATCCCATGCCCGTTTGTCACAGAGCACTCAGTTTTATCAAGAAACATCTGATAAAGTTCAGGCAACCTGATCAAAGCCTGTGGAAATCTGAGTATCTATTATTTCGCAATCTATCGAGCCAGTAAGCTAGCGTGACTCAAGTAGCGGTGTGAAGCTGGATTTGGCCAGATTTTCCCTGTACAACTTGCCTGACTAAACAGTTTGCTCATATTTACTTTAAGAGCAAAGAGTATCCAAATGTGATTTAAAAAAAAAAAAAAGGTAGTCTGGAGTTAGTCTATCATTAGTTCATCACTGCTCTTAGTTTATCATCACTTAAGTATGCTACCACCTCTCTTTTAATAGAAGTTAACTGCAGGATTTTACATATAAATTATGAATCTTGTCAAGTTTTTAAGTAGCTTCCTTCTCCTCTAGGCAGGTCTTAATTCTAAATGAAAATAACATGCCTGCAAAAACACTACTGAAAGGCCCCTTCTCGTCATGACAGTACTTAATGTAAACATCAGGAGATCATCATTTCAAGTGCGGTTAGGCTTGAAAGGCAGTCCCACGTGTTGTGAAGGTTGAAAGCTTAGACCATAGCTCTTTATTAATAATAATTGCTTAGCCATTGTGCAACATCCTGGAACAACTGTTTGGTGAATGAAAGGGTAATTCAGAGCAGAGTAGACCAGATAAGAAAAACACTTCCAAACCACATTTCAAAATAGCTCCTTTGTGTCAACTGGGTGCGTGTCTGCAGAGTGGAGTTTTTGCGAGGACAGGTGGATAGTATGGAGCCTTTACAATAATGACATCCCCATCTGGTACTATCTTTATGGCAAAGCATGCTGCTGTACCAAGGTTTACATATGTGGTATCACAGAGTCAGGGAGCTCAGGGGTGGAACTGTGAGCTGGGCAGCCTTCATGAACCTAAACTGCTGCAACAGCTCACTTTGAGAAATGGCTTTCAAGCACATCTGTGAAACTTACGATCTTAGGAGTACCGGCATTTCTTTTGAGGTATCACTTTACACTTCAGTTTTTCTTGGTAGAGTATTTTTCAGAGACTTCTCTTAGGAGGCTATATTAGGAATTTCTGTTCCTTATTTGAGTTCCAGGAACTTGTGCCTTTCCTGCCCGCTGTCCAAATTGGAAGATACAAACCGTGGGAAAATGCGTCTTTACAAACTCTATGGAGTGAGTGACCTAACTTGGTTTATTTAGCATATTCAGGAAGACTTTCATGTCCATGGAATCCCTGATTGATTCTAAGCTACCACTGTTTTTAAATGAGCTTCTTCTGAGCTCTGCTGCAAAGGCAGGGGTGGGAAGCAAGTTCAAACAAAGGCTGACAGGTAGTAAGCAGACATGAACACCTCGGTGTCCCCCTGCTTAGATCAGGTTCTCCCTTCCAATATTTACTCTTCCTCAAGCAGGAAAAGGGAGAAAGAGAAATAGGAAAGCAAGGTATATAAATAGCATAGTGGGATTTACTTAATTGAAGTTCTAAAGTCTAAAGAATCCACATCCGTGCAGCTCTGTTGCAGGCACTGTAAGAGCTGGCCGCAGAGACGGAAAGCCTCTACCCTGGTAACCTTCGTCCACCTCAGGGATGCCTGGGACGGATGCTGGTGCTAATCTTAGACACAGAGACTAAGATGCACAAAGGACAAGTATGATAACACACTTCCAGAAACAGATTTAAATTCCTTCTCTTCCTCCAGAGCAGTCATATCCAGGCGAGCCGCTGTTAGGATGGGCGCCTTCAAAGACTGCTCGAAACGGGTAGCTACAAGCCTCTTTACCGAGAAAGCATGTGGTCTTAGATGTTTTAAGAAATAATTGACAACAAAGACCTGTGTGAGCCGGGCTCTTCTGGGTCAGAGAGCTTTCAGATCAGTCCTTTAGACTGACTCTCTTCAGTCTTGTCTTTTCCCTCTCTCAGGGAAGACAAGAGTCCAAAGGCAAAGATCTGCCCACGTCAAGCAGGATCAGAGTAGAGGCCTTTCCCTCATTGTCTACCTTCTGGCCAGTGTTTACCAAAACACAAATATCAAAATCACCTGGTAAAATCCCTTAAGATGCTCTTTAAACATGCAGATTCCTAGAACTTCCACCTTCTGCCTCATAGACACTGCTGCCAGAGGTTGACTTTGTGACAAGCATCCCCGGGCGGGGGTTCCCTTGCACACTTGGGGTATCTTGGCCCTAAGTTTGCTTTGCACCATGCTTCCCAAACATGGCATCCAGATCATCTGACCTGAGGAGGTTTTTTGAAAACATAAATCACTAAAGTAGCACACATGAAGAATAGAAACAATATCCTAAATAAATATCCTAATAAAATCTGCTTGCCAATGTTTCGTGTTAATTCTTCCAAGATTTTTATCCTGTGCATCCACATAATTTGTTTTAAGGAGCTAAGGATCATTTCCTGCAGATTGCCCTGCAGCTTGTTTTTTTCCCCAGCTTGTTTTTGGTTAATAGAATATAAAATTAGACTTGCTTATAAATCTATCCCATGCATTAACACAAGAGTCACAACTCAGATGCCCATAAGGCTTCAGCAGACAATATAAATGAGTTTTGTGAACCTGGCTTGGAATTGCAGAAAACAGGGCTTCCCATTTACTAGAATTAGAAACTATCCACCTATAGTCAAATTGTTTGCATTTGGGAGTGCGGGCCCAGAGTTCACCAACTCTTCAGGAGACGGAAGAAATCTGAATTTATTTAATGTGTAACATCCAGATTTTAAAATACTGATAACTAATTCAAATTAAATACCAGATGAATGAATCAAAATGTCTTTAATCCAGACACTGATCTCCGTCACCTTTTGAAACCTCTACTGCAATGTATACATCATCAAGTAGATCACATTTATAAACCTTTCTTGTTTTTAACTAACAGAATATAAAATGCTATATTGCTGCACCCTTAGGCTGTGACATTACAGCTGCTACAATGGACATTCTTGCCTATGTCTTTCTGTGCTTGCAAAAATAAATCTAGAAGGTTGAAACTGCCCTGGAAAAGGTTGTATCAATTTGCAATTCTATTATTAGTACATGAGGGGGTCCTTTTCCGGGATGCTCTAAGAATATTCCCAGGACACTCTAAGCCAACCCAGAGATCAGATGCAGTAGGTCTGAGATGGAGGCTGAGATTGTATATTTTCTTAAGCTCCCAGATGATTCTGATGATCAGTGATTTTGGAACCACTGTCTTGGATTATTAACGAGTTGTTTGGGACCATTTCCAGTGAGTTATAAAGGAAATCATAAATACTTTCATCTGAATTTCTGTTTTAGGCTGTTACCTCTAATTACTGCCCTCTATGAAAACACCAAAGGGTTCTGCTGCTGCTGTTTCAGGCAGTTCAGTCGGAGCAGAACAATAAATAAACCAACTCAGGAACCTTCAAGCAGCTTTTATTGGCACGGCCTCGGAAAAGGAGTGGCAGTCTTTCTGAGCAAAAACCTGTAGCCCAGCAAGTCTTTGGTGTCATGTTTAAAACACCACCA
Organism: Bos grunniens; assembly: GCF_055505025.1. Lineage (NCBI taxonomy): Eukaryota > Metazoa > Chordata > Mammalia > Artiodactyla > Bovidae > Bos > Bos grunniens. Next base: position 17,131,732 of record NC_141174.1, read on the forward strand.
AGCCGGAAAGTTTAAGTTCCTGAAACAGATGCTCCAAGTCACTAAGAGGCTCCAAAATCAAGAGATCAAGCCCTGCTGGCTCTGTAAGATCCAAAAGGCAAAGAACAGTCCTGGAGATGCATCCCAATTATGGGATGACCAAAATGGCAGGAAACAGTATCAGGTTTTCTAAGGCTGACTCTTGTTCGCTCCCCCATTACAAGGAAGATGCATTTCAGTTGTGGCACAGAAATCTCCTCTCTGTTCTGTGTTTGCCTAAGCAGCTTCTGCTTAGGACGAGTGGTGGTTATAGGACGTGATCGTCAGGATGGTAGAGTTCACTCATCAGGCGGTAGATGTAGGAAGGTGCATTCCCACCAATGTTGGAGATAAACAAAGTAATGAGCTCTGGAGGGACGTAGTCAAACACGGGGCAATGGACACTGACCTTCTCCAAGATGTCCCCTGAAAGGCAATCACATGAGCTGAAGACAAAACCGAGGCTCCTGTTCTAATAAGTATCTCATGGATTCTAGGCTCAATAACACAGGGATACTTGCCACCCCAAGGAAGGGAAGCTGTAGCAAAATACAAACCAGAAGAAAAGATGTCTGATCACGATCTGCCCTGTGTTTACGACTCTCCAATACCTTCCCATAGAAAGGCAAAAAAAGTTTCAAATTCGGGATTGCAGCTGTCAAGATTTGGGCCCTCCCCACTGCACTACACTCTAGTCTGTACCGCTCTCCCTCTTGCTCAGTACTCTCCAGCCACATGGCCATCTTTTTCGACCTGGCTAAGCATGTACCTAACTCAGGTCTTTTGCACCAACATCTGGAAAACTCTTTCCTTTGCTTTCATGTGGCAGGCTCTATTCCTTCAGGAATCAGCTGAAATGCCATCTCATTAAGTCCCTTTCCCAGTCTAAGGTAGTCCCCTAGTCACTTTCCATCATATCATCCATATTTTCTTCCTAAAACACTCCATGCCCTGACATATTCTTGTCTGTCTTTTGCAACATGATATAAACTCTGGGGGAGCAGGGCCCATCTGTGTTAATCACTGTTATATCCCTAGCGCCTGAAATAGTGCTGGATACACAGTGGGTGCTCAAGAGTCATAAATCTTTCTTGAAACAATGAATGTTTGAATAAATGGTGAAGTTATTAAATTTCCAAGAAGAATAAGCACTCCAAGTACTATGTTTTGCTCCCAGAGGATGTTAAAGACCATGCAAACTGTTGATGAGGCAGCAAGCTCACTGAGCTAAGTTGCTGCCTTCAAAAGAAGACAGAGAAAAGGTCCCCAACACACAAAAGTGTCCAGGCTACAGGCAAGTTTTATAAGTAACATTTCAGAGCCTGCTTCTTTGGCAGTCACATCACCAAAATGACTCCCTGCAGCAACCAAAATCAAGTACACTTTCTGATTGGGCTGTTGCCTGTATCTCAGACAACTTGTAAAGCCAATCCCAGTCAATGCTGGGTGATCCAACCCTCCATGGCCCCCATAACTCAGCTAAAATATATTAGTTTCAGAAGAAAATGAACATGGATTAGGTCAGGTCCGCAAACACTCTAAGATGCTAAAAAGAACAGTCCCCACAAAAAGTATGACTAATAAAACACAGCCCAACAACGTTCAATCCCACTGACCACCAAAAGACCAAAACAAACATACACAAAAATCCAAAACACACCAAGTGCGTGTGCCATACACATTCAAGCAACTTCTCTACCTTCTGTGAAAGGCAGGACTTCTTCAGGAGCCACAAACTTGTGAAATGAATCTTCTTCATTGGGAAACTGGAAAAGGAAAAATTAGGAAGAAAAAAAGAGAGATCTGACACTTTGACTTTCAGGTATACACCCAAGAGAAATAAAAAGACATCCAGACACTTGATTACAAAGGCTTATTGCAACATTATTTACAAAAGCCAGAAGGTAGAAATAACCCAGATGCTCATCAACAGATGAATGGATGATTAAATTGTGGTATATCCATACAACAGAACATTATTCAGTCACAAAAAAGGAATAAAGTATGTGCTATAACTCAGATGAACTCCCCAAATATTTAGAAATCAGAAACAAAAGGGTCCATAATGTATGACTCCTTTTATGTGAAATATCAAAATTAGGCAAATCCATAGAGACTCAAAGCAGACTAGCAATCACTAGGAGATGGGAAGAAGAAAGAAGGGAGTGATTACTTAATGGGTACAGAGTGTTCTTCTGGGATGATGAAAAAATTCTGAAACTAAAGAGTGGTAGTTGCACAATGCTGTGAATGTACTAAATGCCACTGAACTGTACATTTTAAAATGGTTAATTGTGTGTTATGTGAATTTCACTTCAATTTTTTTATGAGTAGACACCTATAGAGTCTCACCTATAGAGAGACACCTATATAGATAGGCTGTTATTTTCAAAGCAAGTAGTTTCTATCACTGGTAAAATGACTCTTTACTTAGTAACTGCTTGTGTTCAGGCTACAGAATACAGTCCCTGGAACTATGACAAATAAAAACCAATTCTGTGTTTCTAGTTTCAACTTGCTTGGCATTTTCAGAAATGGTCAGGGTGACAGGGGAGTGGTGGCAATGTAGACAAAGGGCCTTCCCCAACTACATATTATCCTGACCTTATAATTTTGACCTCCTGAAGCTGAAAGGTTGTAACTATCAATGGCTCTTCCTGGATCAAGACTACTGTGGCCTTTTCCAGTCTCCACTGGGTCTAATCCACTGAGTAAATGTAGATAAAGAGAAGTCCCAGAGTGAGAAGGCTGAAGGTTAGAGTTCAAACCTATACTTTGACTTCCTTCTGTTGGCTAGAGACAGACAGACATACCTGTGGGGAAAGCTTGAACATAGGAGCACAGACGATGAGTGGGGTGGAGTGGTGTTTTGCTGCCAGTGCTAGAGTATGAGTTCCTGCCACAGCTCGCAGGGCACCGTTGGCCAGGATGGTCTTTGTGCCAATGATCACCTTTGGGACAGGAAGAAAGAAGCGAGCCATCCTGAGAACAGAGCCTTCAACAAGCCATTGGGCATGAGCACCTGAATGCTTAGCCCCTAGTCTTGGCCTTCTGCAAGGGGTGGGCGTGGGGATCACACACCAGTAGAGGGAAAGGGATTCTAGGTTCAGATCACAAGTTCTAGCAGAAAAGTGGATTCCCAAGGGAAAAATGAACACAGAAAACTGCAGTGTTTATTGCTCTTAGCCCTGTCTTCCCTGGAAATCTATGTGCTACACCTCCTGAGAAGTGGGAAGCCTTTCTTCTACCATCCACCACTACCAAGCTCTCTGAGCAGAAGTGGGCAGCTCTCTTATCAGATCCCTAACATGCTGACAAGATTAGCTTAGTCCCATTTCATTTCTTTCAATCCTTTAACCAAAATGAGGTGCCTCCAAGGGAGGACAGAGAAGAAAATGACAACCCACTCCAGTACTCTTGCCCTGAGAATCCCATGGACAGAGGAGCCCGGTAGGCTGCAGTTTATGGGGTCGCTAGGAGTCAGACAGGACTGAGCGACTTCACTTTCACTTTTCACTTTCATGCACTGGAGAAGGAAATGACAACCCATTCCAGTGTTCTTGCTTGGAGAATCCCAGGGACAAGGGAGCCTGGTGGGCTGCTGTCTATGGGGTCGCACAGAGTCGGACACAACTGAAGCAACTTAGCAGCAGCAGCAGCCAAGGGAGGAATAAAGAGGGGGGATCAACATTAGAATAAGAGATTTAAAAGGTCCACGTATGTGTTTTCAAAAGGTAACTCTTTTGAAACTCTTCTCTCTTCTTATAGATCTTGGGGCCAGGGAGGGGGGCAGATATTAATATTTTAAAGTATAATCTTCATAAATTTGACATAATATAACCCAAATACACCCACCTTGTTGACTCTTGACATAACAGCAAAAATGGCAGCATCGGTCATGACAGTTGTCTCAATACCTGCTTTGGACAAATTGACTGCCATCTCATGACCCTGCATTTGGAGACAAAGGTTGACGCTGAGAGGAAGAGCGGGAGAGAGAGAAAGAGCTTTCAAACATAACTGGATCTGGGGGACTGTGTGACACTGGCCATATCCAACATGCAACTTCCAACAGGTAACTAACTCATCTGGTAGGTGTTCTCTGGGAAGCGGCAGGAAGCCCAGGGGAAGCTAATTAATGTTTATTACTCCCCAGCAGTGCTGGGACAGGCACAGAACTGGAAATACAACTTGCTTGTGTAACTGGGCAGAGCGCACAGGACAGCTCCTGGCTCATTATTTTACAACATCCTTGCATACTTACATATTTCCTTTCTGGAGACCTATTATTTACCTGAAGACTGAGTGAGATCAGACCAAGCATCAGTCATCCCCAAGGTCATTTACCCTATGCTGACAGATAGCATATTCAAAAGCAGAGACATTACTTTGCCAACAAAGGTCCGTCTAGTCAAGGCTATGGTTTTTCCTGTGGCCATGTATGGATGTGAGAGTTGGACTGTGAAGAAGGCTGAGCCCTGAAGAATTGATGCTTTTGAACTGTGGTGTTGGAGAAGACTCTTGAGAGTCCCTTGGACTGCAAGGAGATCCAACCAGTCCATTCTGAAGGAGATCAGCCCTGGGATTTCTTTGGAAGGAATGATGCTAAAGCTGAAACTCCAGTACTTTGGCCACTTCATGCGAAGAGTTGATTCACTGGAAAAGACTCTGATGCTGGGAGGGATTGGGGGCAGGAGGAGAAGGGGACGACAGAGGATGAGATGGCTGGATGGCATCACTGACTTGATGGATGTGAGTCTGAGTGAACTCCGGGAGTTGGTGATGGACAGGGAGGCCTGGCGTGCTTCGATTCATGGGGTCGCAAAGAGTAGGATACGACTGAGCAACTAAACTGAACTGATTTCTGAAAGAACTAATATTTATCTTTTCTTGGGCCAAGTAGTTCACTCAACTTCCTTAAATGAATATTTTAAGAAAGTTCACAGGATCAACAATGTAAAATTCTCTTAAATGTTTTACTCTATATCCTCAATGTTTAAATTGCATCGATTCAAAGATGGCATTATTCTCTCATTTTAAATTTTTCTTAGCAGCCCCAGCAGTCCCCATACCTGACAGAAAGGTGCACACTCTGCCACAATGACATGGAACTTCCTCTTTCGGGCAGCCTCTCTGAGGAACGCCTCCACCGTGCGGGAGAAGCCGATGGTCATGATGACCTCGTTGGAGTGGATATGCTCCAGGGCCTGGGCTGCGATGTTCTCCGTTGTCCCTTCTGCGAGAAGCCAGTTTTGCATGGAAAATATGACACAGTCACGCTACAACACAGACTTGAGAGAGAACAGAAAGGAACATGTGCCCTTTTGTACACTGCCCACCTAGCAGAGCCTGGTAACACATGGTCAATGGACTAAACGTGAAATGTCCTGTTTCCTTAAAAGCCTCCCTCCATGGTTTTCTAGCTCCCAAGCTCTCAGCCTACCCTCTTGCCCTACTCATCAACTTACTCCCCTCACCCCTACCTTGCCCCAGAACTAGTTCTTTACGACTGACTTTGAAGACAATGAATTTAGGCAAGAGATGTCCCAGGAAATCTGAAAGTGCTGAGAGTAGGGTAAACAGAGTTTCCCTCTAAAAGAATTCCTCCTCCAAAAGGTGGCCACAACGCCTCCACCTGACAGGGAGGACACATAAGAAAAACAGGGGAGGAATTTGGAAGAAGCAGCTCAGTGCACAGACAGACCCAGTTTCTTCCTTTCCTGGGAACACTGACCACAATAAATATCTGGTCTCCTAGGTCACAAAAATAGGGGGGATAGAAGTGGCTTGTGTGTATGCATATAGGTATGTATGTGTGTGTGTCTGTAAAATTTCAAGTTTAGTGAAAAAGGGTTTATCAACTGTGGTTTTCAGAGGTTCATCTTAAAAATAAAAGCTCTTCCCAAACAGTCTCTGCCCAGTGGATTTGCAGTAGATAAGGGGTCAGTCTGTAAGGAAATGTAGAAAGGGTTATCTTAGTCTTGCCACCTATTCCAATCGTTCTTAATCCGGATGAGGGCAAACCTATGAGAACCAGAAGACTGGTTATCTTCCATCTCTGCTTATGAACAACTTCCAGGGTCTTCTGTTCCCTCATCTGCCTGCAACTTGTCCCGTCCACCTAAGGATCAGGACTCACCCAGTTCCACCAGCAGCTCGTTAATTGCCTCAATGATGTTGGACTGGAGTTGAGCATAATGGGAACGGAAATCCTCGCTCAGGCCCCCGGATGTCAAGAGTTTGTGCAGAGACTCCTGCTGATCGCTCTCGTCGCTGCGTCCATGGAGTCTACGAAGGCAACAAGACCCAAAGGAGTTGGGGGAAGAGATGTGGTCGTTTAAGTAACGACAGCTACTCAGCTCCAACAAAGGCTCCAAGCAGGGAGAGAGAGGGGCCCGTGCAAAAAGCTTCACTGGGCCCAAGCCCCGCTCCAGGACGTGGGCCTGACCTGCCATACTCCTCCCGGATGATCCTGAGCACTCTCCGCACCATGTTGCCCACTGTGGTCTCTGAGGGTTGCGCGGCCGTCATCCTCCGGCCTTCTCTCCGGATCAGTTCCATCAGCTCCCCTACCGCCCAAAGAGAAAAGGTGAGCGCGAGAAGGCCGCGGCGTGGCTCCTGGGCGACTTTCCGCCCGGGAATCGGGATCAGAAAGGGGCGAGACCTGCCTCACCTGCATTGCTCCAGCGGTGGTCCGTGATGATGCGGCGAAGCAGTCCCAGAGTCTCCCGGGCCATGTCCTCGGAGCTGCGCCTCCCGCCGCCCCGCTTCAGCGCCTCCACGAAACTCTCGATCCTCTCGGACAGCTCCGAGCCCTTGGCGGCTGCCCCTGGCATCGCGAAAAAAGCCGCCTTGCCGGCGGTATCCACACCGGGCAGACGTCGAGCTTGGACTTCCGGGGCAGGAGAGGTCGGCTTCCGCTCTGCTAGAAAAAACTCTCGCTTGGGAGAAGACTGGGCCACGCCCCTCGCTGCTAACTCCCGCCCCCCCTCCCCCCCGCCCCCCCCCCCCCCGCCACCTGACTGAGCCAATCAGACTCTTGGAACTCGATGTGTTGCGTTTACCGCCGAGCGTCCGCGCGCCTCAGAGGTTGGAAGGCTGGAAGTGTCCTTTCTTGGCTTCTGGATCGCTGAAGACCTGACGGTTGACGCCACAAGAGGATGGCTAGTCCCGTTGCTGTGGAAACAGCCAGTCCGAAAGGCCCCCACTACTTCCCGAGGCTACGCTGGAGAAGTTGCAGCCCTCCTTCCCGGTCCCTCAGCTCCGGTGACGATCAGAGTGCCGCTCCAGGGTCCACTACCCCTAGGGCAGACGCCCCATTATAATGCTGTTACATTGCATGATACTGGTTCGTTTGCGCCTCTATCTCTGTAGCAGACCGAGCTCCCTGATGGCAAGGACCTTTTTTTTTTTTTTTTTTTTTTTAGAATAAGGGGACCTATCTCATAGAGATGCATTCAGTTCAGTCGCTCAGTCGTGTACGACTCTTCGCGACCCCATGAATCGCAGCACGCCAGGCCTCCCTGTCCATCACCAACTCCCGGAGTTCACTCAGACTCACGTCCATCGAGTCAGTGATACCATCCAGCCATCTCATCCTCTGTTGTCCCCTTCTCCTGCCCCCAATCCCTCCCAGCATCAGAGTCTTTTCCAATGAGTCAACTCTTCGCATGAGGTGGCCAAAGTACTGGAGTTTCAGCTTCAGCATCATTCCCTCCAAAGAAATCCCAGGGCTGATCTCCTTCAGAATGGACTGGTTGGATCTCCTTACAGTCCAAGGGACTCTCAAGAGTCTTCTCCAACACCACAGTTCAAAAGCATCAATTCTTCGGCGCTCAGCCTTCTTCACAGTCCAACTCTCACATCCATACATGACCACAGGAAAAACCATAGCCTTGACTAGACGGACCTTTGTTGGCAAAGTAATGTCTCTGCTTTTGAATATGCTATCCAGGTTGGTCATAACTTTCCTTCCAAGGAGTAAGCGTCTTTTAATTTCATGGCTAGATGAGACAATTCATACACAGTGTCTAACACCTACTAAACTCTAAGTAAAAGGTCATGTTATGTTTTACTCCCCAGTCTCTAGTCTGTCCAGATGGAAGGACATCATCTTTGCTCCCATTTTAACTGCCACTTTGAATCTCCTTATTGGTGGATATTCGGTCTCCTCATCTCTGAGATGTGCTAGATGTTGGTCTTATATTAGATGTGCTAGACGTTGAAAAGTGAAGTGAAGTCGCTCAGTCGTGTCCGACTCTTTGCAACCCCATGGACTGTAGCCTACCAGGCTCCTCTGTCCATGGGATTTTCCAGGCAATAGTACTGGAGTGGATTGCCATTTCCTTCTCCAGCGGATCTTCCCGACCCAGAGATCGAACCCAGGTCTCCAGAGAAAAATTGCCTTGCAGAAAAATATATCAGTACCAAAATCAGACAAAGATAATACAAAAAAAAAGAAATTTAGAGACCAGTGTCCCTCATGAATGCAGATGCAAAGAGCTGCAACAAATTATTAGCAAACTGAATTCATCAGTACATAAAAGATTCATGTAGGGACTTCCCTGGTGGCCCAGTGCTTAGGAATCCACCTCCCAATGAATGCAGAGGACACAGGTTCAATCCCTGGTCCAGGAGGATCCCACATACTGCAGAGCAACTAAGTGGTGTGCCACAAGTACCAAAGCCTGCGCCCTCTAGAGCAGGAGAACCACAATTACTGAGCCCCTGTGCCGCAACTACTGAGGCCCATGTGCCTAGAACCAGTGCATCACAAGGAACCCCTGCTCACCACAGTTAGAGAAAGCCTGCATGAAGCAAGGAAGACCCAACACAGTCAAAAGTAAATAATAAAATTAAGATTAATGTATAAATACCAAGTATAATTTAAATCTGGAAGGCAAAGCTGTTTCAATATTTGAAAATCAACTTGAGAAACTATGTTAATATTCTAAAAAGTAAAACCACATGACCATATCAATTGATGCAAGAAGCATTTGACAAAAATCAGCAGACATTGAATTAAAAACAAAAAACCTTAAAAAACTAGGAATAAAGAGGAGCATCTTCAGCATGATAAGGGCCATCTACAAAATCCTGTACCTAACATCATACTTTATGGTCGAAGAAAATTTCTCTCTAAAGATCAGAAACAAGGCAAGAATGTCCACTTTTACCATTCAAATTGGAACTCAAACATCTAGCCAGTGCAATAAGGCAAGAAAAAGAAATTATAAAAGCATACAGAATGGAAAGAAAGAAAACTAACAGAAAACACCATTGTCTTCATAGAAAATCCCAGAGAATCAACAATAAGAAAAAACCTCCTAGAACTAATTAAGCAAAGATGCAGGGTCAACACACAAAAATCAATCATATTTCTATATATTGTTAATGAATAATCAGAAACCAAAACTGAAAGCATACTAACTCCCCAAAGCCATAAAGTATTTATCAGTTTTACCATGTTAAATTTAAAATGTCTGAAAAGTTGTGTCAATTTACAGGCTTGCTGGCACTTATCATGTTCTGGCCAACTTTGGATATTGTCATGATTTTTCCAGATATAAAGACATTAAAAAATAAGATATGTACTGTTTTATACATACAAAAGAATATATATGTGTTGTGTATATATAATATGTATATGCAAGTTATGAATTGACAATAAATGAACACCTGTGAGCCCATCTATGAACTTGAAAACTAAAAATCTCAAATTCGTAGACACAGAAAGTAGAATGGTGGTTGTCAGAGGCTGGAGGGAAAAATTATTTATTGTTTAATGTATAGAATTTCAATTTTACAAGATGAAAGGAATTCTAGAAATGGATGATGGATGTGCATTTATATTGTATAACAGTGTAAGTGCATTTAATACCACTGAACTGCACACTTAAGGGTTAAAAAGGTAAATTTTCTGTGTATTTTACCACAATTTAAAAAATAAATAAATATGTGAAATATTAAGAAGACACCTAAAATACCGCCAATACCATCACATCAGTGTGTGTGCTCTTCTCCTAATCCATGTCCTTGCCTTCTACCACACTCAGGGATAACCACAAAATTTTGATTGATATTCCTTTGATTTATAAAAAAAAATTTACATATTTATAACCCCTAAATAACAAAGTGCTTAATTTTTCTTATTTGGAATTTTTTATAAATGGTATTATAATGTAATCTTCTACAAGTTGCTTTTTTTTTTTAACTCGGTACAACATTCCTAAAATTTCCCTCCATGTTGCTACATGTGTCTATAGTTCTGTTTGCACTGCTGCATAATGTTCCATCATGTGACTGTACCACAATTTGTGTATTCATTTTCCTTCAACAGATATTTGGGTTGTTTCCAATCTTTCTGGAGGGTGAGAGAATATAAACTATAAATATTCTTGTGTATATCTTGGCATACCTACAAGTGGAACAGCCAGGTCATAGGCTATGTGAATATTCAACTTTACAAATAATGCTAGTATTCCAAAGTGATTACATCAATGTATGCTCCCTCCAGAAGTGCTTAAAGATTTCTAGCTGATCTACTCCTTACCAACACTTGGTATTATCAATGGTTGAGGGAGGTGAGTGGAATCAGATAGATATAAAAGAACATATCATTGGCATCTTAATTTGTTTTTCTGATTACTAATGAGGTTTTTTTTTTTCATATGTTTATTGGCCATGTCCTTTTTCTCCTTTGTGAAATATCTGTCTTTTACCTACTTTCTTTAAGCTAAGGAAAAAAAAAAACTTTTTCTAACATATTTGTAGGAGTTCCTTATATATTCTGAAACTAGTTTTTTTTCCCCTTAATTTATGGCTTGTCTGTTTACTCACTTTGAGATATCTTTGAACAAAGTTCTTGATTTCTTTTATAGTTAATGCTTTTTGTGTTTTATTTAGAAAATCCTTCCCTAATCTAAAAGCATAAAGATAATCATCTGAATCTTCTTCTGAGTAATTTTACAAATTGCCTTTACACATAATTTTGAATTACTTTCTATATAGGATGAGAAATTTTATTTATTTTTTTTCTTTTTCCATTCTTTCTTCAGTGATTTTCAGTACTATCATGGTAATTTGTGAAGTTTCTACATTGTGAGAGTCTGTTTTGGGGCCCTCTGTTTGTTCCTATTGCTAAATTTGCCTATCCTTGAATCAATATTACATTATCTTAATTACTACTGTCTTTTTTTTTTTTTAAGTCTTGATATCTAGTAAGAAAAATTCTCTTACCATATTCCTTTCTTTAAGGGTGTCTTTAGTTTGGGGACTTTGCTCTTTCATGTATATTTTAGAAATAAAGCATCTATTTCTCAAAAAAAAAGCCACTCTATTGAGATTTTGTTTGGCATTGCTTTAAATCTCTAAACCAATTTGAGGACAATTGACATCTTTAAGATACCAAGTCCTACTGTTCATGAACATGGTATGTATCTGCATTTACTTAGGTCTTATTTAATGTTGTCCAGTAAAATTTTATAATTTTCTTCATTTAGGTCTTGCACATCATGTATATAAAATTTATTCTTAGGCATTTTATATATTTGTCTGTTTTTAGGTGATTATCATTCTTTTTCATCATTGCCAAATTAATAGAGAAATACAGAAACTACTTCTAATTTTTACCCTTTTGCTCATTAATCATGAAGAGCCTTTTTGCATATTTATTTACCGTTTGCTTTTCTTCTCTTATGAAGTACTGGTGCATGTGGTTTGCCCATTTTTCTAATGTGATGTATAGCAGACATTCTGGTTGTTTATTCAATATCCATTTTTCTCTTCTTTCTTATTAGAAAGAACTGATTTTGTTTGGTTTCTATCCACAGGGAAGGTGGTTTTAGCTTATGAGTAAACCTTGATTGATCTAAACCAATCATAGTCATTCCATTCTCTTTTTTTATTAAACAGATTGGTATAGAGTAACCTATTTTCTAGCCAGTGGAATGCAAGGGAAATCTGTTTGGCACTTCCTGGAAAGGTTTCCCTGTTCTAAAGAAAGAAACAGGCAAGACTACTTCGTCTATTCCTGGACTTCTTGGGTGAGATTCCTGGAGTTAATGCAGCTATCTTGTGACCCTGAGGTCTGAAGACTGAAAATAATGTTAACATGCTAAGGATTCCAGAACAGAAAAGCAGGGAGAACCTGGACTCTTGACAATATCAACACTTAATGGCTATTTTACATATGTTAGCTCTTCATCCTTAAACCTATGAGATAGATACTATTAATATAGTCTTTTTCAAAATAGGAAGCTAAGGCATAAATAGGACAAGTAACTTGCTCAGTGTCCCACACTCAGCAAATGAAAGGGCCAGAATATAAACCCAACAGCCTAGCTTCACAGCCTTTACCATTAGTCTATGTTTTGTGGTGGCTATTTTTAAAGTTATTGTGTGAAATCAACAAAATCAGAAGTTGCCCTATCTTTGGAGTTATTACATGAAGTCTAAATTTCTCTATTGTTTATATAATTTTAATTGGAATTTTATATCATTTGCAGCCCAAAGCATCTTGATTTGGGGTATTTATTTTTTCTAGTTGACTTATAAGATCTATTTAGATATTAAGAATGCTGTTTGACTATAATTTGTGTTGAAATACAACTGCCTAATTCTTATATACTGCTGTGGGATTGTAAATTGAAACTTTTAGTAGGACAATTTGAAAAAAAGGAAGAAAGCAAAATACTTTATAATGTTCATCCATACCCTTTATTTTTATTTATTTTATTTTTTTGCTGCACTGCACAGCATGCAGGCTCTTAGTTCCCCAACCAGGGATCAAACCCACACCCCCCTGCTATGGAAGCTTGGAGTCTTAAGCACTGGACTTAAGCACTGGATGTCCCTTCATTCATACCCTTTAAACCACTATCAGTTCAGTTCAGTTCAGTCGCTCAGTCATGTCCGACTCTTTGCAACCCCATGAATCGCAGCACTCCAGGCCTCCCTGTCCATCACCAACTCCTGGATATCTATGTCTAAAAATTTATCCTAAAGAAATAATCAGAAATAGGCATAAAGATTTTTCCACAATATTTTTCATTTTATTATTTATAACACAAAAATAAGAATATTCATGAAATTCAGGAATTCCTAAAATTTAGATTGGATATTATAGTATAGCTATACAATGGAATTGGAAAAGGCAATGGCACCCCACTCAAGTACTCTTGCCTGGAAAATCTCATGAACGGAGGAACCTGGTGGGCTGCAGTCCATGGGGTTGCTAAGATTCGGACATGACTGAAGCAACTTAGCAGCAACAGCAGCATACAATGAAATAGCATGTTTTAGAAGCATGTTTCCATTCCATGTTTAGAATGGAATAGCATGTTTTAGAACTAAACAACAATAAGTAATGACGTTGTTGTTTAGTTGCTATGTTGTGTCCGACTCTTTTGTGACTCCTCTGAATCGTAGCCCAACAGGCTCCTCTCTTCTTGGGATTTCCCGGGCAAGAACACCGGAAGTGAAAGTCGCTCATCTGTGTCCGCCTCTTTGTGACCCCGTGGACTACACAGTCCATGGAATTCTCCAGGCCAGAATACTGAAGTGGGTAGCTGTTCCCTTCTCCAGGGGATCTTCCCAACCCAGGGATTGAATCCAGGTCTCCCAAATTGCAAGCAAATTCTTTACTGCCTGGAGTGGGTTGATAGTTCCTTCTCTAGGAGATCTTCTTGATCCAGGGATTTAACCCATGTCTCCTGCATTGCAGGCAGAGTCTTTACCACTGAGCCACCTGGGAAGTCTTACTTAATTAAATAGAAAGTGTTTAACAATAAGGAAAATTGTTGACAACATATTGTTAAGTTTAAAAAAGTAGATTGCATACAGTGAGTCTGCAAAATAGTTTGGCAATTCCTTTCAGAACTGAAGATGGACTTATAATCAGATCAGATCAGATCAGTTGCTCAGTCGTGTCCAACTCTTTGCGACCCCATGAATCGCAGCACGCCAGGCCTCCCTGTCCATCACCAACTCCCGGAGTTTACTCAGACTCACGTCCATCAAGTCAGTGATGCCATCCAGCCATCTCATCCTCTGTTGTCCCCTTTTCCTCCTGCCCCCAATCCCTCCCAGCATCAGAGTCTTTTCCAATGAGTCAACTCTTCGCATGAGGTGGCCAAAGTACTGGAGTTTCAGCTTTAGCATCATTCCTTCCAAAGAAATCCCAGGGGTGATCTCCTTCAGAATGGACTGGTTGGATCTCCTTGCAGTCCAAGGGACTCTCATGAGAGATCTACAACCCAGCAATTATACTCTTGCTCATTTATCCCAGAGAAGTGAGCACTTCTGTCCAAATAGGAAGTTGTACACGAATGTCCATAGCAGCTTTATTCATGATAACCCCGAACTGAAAACTTACCCAAATGTTCTCCAGTTGATTAATGTTTAAACAGACTGTGGTATTACACATCCATACCATTGAATACAGCTCAGCAGTAAAAAGGAACAAACTATCGGCGTATGCAGCAACTTAGATGAATCTCAAGACAATTACAATGAGTGAAAAAAGCCAGTTCTAAAAGTATACATACTATCTAATTCCATTTGCTTAACATTTATGAAATTATGGAGATAAAGAATGGGTGCATGGTTGCCAGGAATTAGGAATGAGTGGGGGATGGGATGGGTGTGGCTCTAAAGGAGTGATGTACAGAGGATAGAAGAATTGAGTTTCTTTATTGTGGTGATGTAAGGCTACACATGAGTCCGTGTATAACTAATGAAATCTAAATAAGCTCTATGAACTGTACTAATGTCAATATATTGCTTTTGATATTGTCCCACCATTGTGTAAGATGTTACCTTAGGGGGAGGCCAAGGAAGACTGCATGGGCCTTGGTGTGCGTTGCTTTCAACTTCCTGTGAATCTACAATTATTTCAAAATAAGCAAAAACTTAATAAACCAGGACCTACAAAATAAAAACATCTGTCATTATTTAAAGAAATTCATAAAGCATTCAGTTCAGTTCAGTCGCTCAGTCGTGTCCTACTCTTTGCGACCCCATGAATCGCAGCACACCAGGCCTCCCTGTCCTTCACCAACTCCAGGAGTTCACTCAGACTCACGTCCATGGAGTCAGTGATGCCATCCAGCCATCTCATCCTCTGTCGTCCCCTTCTCCTCCTGCCCCCAATCCCTCCCAGCATCAGAGTCTTTTCCAATGAGTCAACTCTTTGCATGAGGTGGCCAAAGTACTGGAGTTTCAGCTTTAGCATCATTCCTTCCAAAGAAATCCCAGGGCTGATCTCCTTCATTACATTATTCTAATTGTTTAAAGGACTCAGTGCTAAAATAGACTGTAAAAAAGATTTTAGTTAAGAGCTGCAATTTCTCAAAAAAACAGGATAAAAAATAGTATATTTGATAGGAGCTCAATTTCATTTAAAATATATATGTTATTTATATAAATTTTATATAAAAATATGCACACATATGCACATATGTACTTCACACAAATATATGTACAATGTAGCTATATCTACATATCTACACATGTCTATATCTATTAGATTGATACAAAGATAATTATGGTTTCAGACTCTGAATTTTAAATCATTATAACTAAGCTCAAACACATCTTTATTAACCAAAATAGGAACCATTGAAATCAACGAGAAATACTTTTGCTTATTTCTGTTGCATAAAATCCGTGCTTCAGAATTTGACAAACTCTTGGAAAGCATTTTCTGCCTCCTGCTGGCTGTGGAAGCATTTTTCCTGCAAAAAATTGTTGAGATACTTGAAGAAGTGGTAGTCGGTTGGCCAGAGGTCAGGTAAATGTGGCAGATGAGGCAAAATTGTAGACCAGTTCATTCAACTTTTGAAGCATTGGTTGTGCAACGCGCAGTTGGGTGTTGTCGTGGAGAAGAATTCGGCCCTTTCTGTAGACCAATATTCGCTGAAGGCATTGCAGTTTTCTGTGTGTCTTCACGGTTTGTTGAATACACTTCTCAGATGTAATGGTTTTGCCAGGATTCAGAAAGCTGTAGTGCATCAGATGGGCAACAGACCACCAAACAGTGGCCATGATTTTTTTTTTTTTGGTGTAAGTTTGGCTTTGGGAAGTGCTTTGGAATTTCTCAGTCCAACTGCTGAGCCAGTTGTTGCCGATTGTCGTATACAATCCATTTTTCGTTGCACATCACAATCTGATAGAGAAATGGTTTGTTGTTGCATAGAATGAGAGAAGACAGCACCTCAAAATGACAGTTTTAAAAACTTCCAGTTAGCTCACGAGGCACCCATTTATTGAGCTTTTTCACCTTTACAATTTGCTTCAAATACGGAACAACCATAGAATGGTCGATGTTGAATTCTTGGGCAACTTCTCGTTAGTTACAAGAGGATCACCTTGTTGTCAACTTCCTATGGCCAGCCAGCTGCTACGCTCCTCATCTTCAAAGCTCTTGTCTCCTTTGCAAAAATTCTTGAACCACCACTGCACTGTATGTTCATTAGCAGTTCCTGGGCCAAATGCACTGTTGATATCGAGTGTTGTCTCTATTGCTTTATGATCCATTTTGAACTCAAATAAGAAAATTGCTCAAATTTGCTTTTTGTCTAACATCATTTCCATACTTTAAAATAAATGTAAAATAAACAGCAAGCAATTCTTCAGCAAAAAAACATAAAGTGAGAAATGTGCATTAAAATGACCTATTACATAACTGCATTTATTTAGAATGTATTCCAACATCAAATAGCAAATTTCAGCAAAGCAAAACCTCAATTACTTTTGTACCAATGTAATATTTTTCTGTATGCAAGTGTGTGTGTGTTTGTATGTGTGTATAAACAACATATACCAAGATGTTAACAGTGGTTATCCCTGGGTGTTATGGTAATAGGTTTACCAGTTCAGTTGCTCAGTCATAACCAACTCTTTGCAACCTCATGAACCTAAGCACACCAGGCCTTCCTGTCCATCATCAACTCCCAGAGTCCACCCAAACCCATATCCATTGAGTCGGGGATGCCATCCAACCATCTCATCCTCTGTCGTCCCTTTCTCCTCCTGCCCTCAATCTTTCCCAGCATTAGGGTCTTTTCAAATGAGTCAGCTCTTCACATCAGGGGGCCAAAGTATTGGAGTTTCAGCTTCAACATCAGTCCTTCCAATGAACACCCAGGACTGATCTCCTTTAGGGTAGACTAGTTGGATCTCCTTGCAGTCCAAGGGACTCTCAAGAGTCTTCTACAACACCACAGTTCAAAAGCATCAATTCTTTGGTGTTCAGCTTTCTTCACAGTCCAACTCTCACATCCATACACGACCATAAAAACCATAGCCTTGACTAGACGGACCTTTGTTGGCAAACTAATGTCTCTGCTTTTTAATATGCTGTCTAGGTTGGTCATAAGTGTCTTTTAATTTCATGGCTGCAATCATCATCTGCAGTGATTTTGGAGCCCAGAAAAATAAAGTCAGCCACTGTTTCCCCATCTATCTGCCATGAAGTGATGGGACCGGATGCCATGACCTTAGTTTTCTGAATGTTGAGCTTTAAGCCAACATTTTCACTCTCCTCTTTCACTTTCATCAAGAGGCTCTTTAGTTCTTCTTCACTTTTTGCCATAAGGGTGGTGTCATCTGCATATCTGAGGTTATTGATATTTCTCCCAGCAATCTTGATTCCAGCTTGTGCTTCTTCCAGCCCAGCGTTTCTCATGATGTACTCTGCATAGAAGTTAAATAAGCAGGGTGACAATATACAGCCTTGACGTACTCCTTTTCCTATTTGGAACCGATCTGTTGTTCCATGTCCAGTTCTAACTGTTGCTTCCTGACCTGCATACAGGTTTCTCAAGAGGCAGGTCAGGTGGTCTTTTTTTCTTTTTTTTTTTGGTCAGGTGGTCTTGTATTCCCATCTCTTGAAGATTTTCCACAGTTTATTGTGATCCACACAGTCAAAGTCAGTAAAGCAGAAATAGATGTTTTTCTGGAACTCTCTTGCTTTTTCCATGATCCAGCGAATGTTGGCAATTTGATCTCTGGTTCCTCTGCCTTTTCTAAATCCAGCTTGAACATCTGGAAGTTCACGGTTCACGTATTGCTGAAGCCTGGCTTGGAGAATTTTGAGCATTACTTTACTAGCTTGTGAGATGAGTGCAATTGTGTGGTAGTTCGAGCATTCTTCGGCATTGCCTTTCTTTGGGATTGGAATGAAAACTGACCTTTTCCAGTCTTGTGGCCGCTGCTGAGTTTTCCAAATTTCCTGACATATTGGGTGCAGTACCAGAGACCCCTTAATTGCCTCAGTAATAACTCTTCTGTAGTAATATTCTGGGCAATTAGCCACCCAGAAAAAAAGACTACATTTCCCAGTTTCCCCAGCAAGTAGATGTGCCCATGTGACTACATTCTTACCGCTGGGACAGTGTGGATGCCTTGTGTTGCAATTTCTGAGAATCTTCCCTAGGAGTAGCTGTCATGGGTCCTTGACCGCTTTATCGTCTTCTCCTTCTTGCTGCCTTTCTGCTCTGCTTGCTTAGATTATGAGGTGGCAGGCCTCAGTGCAGTGGTGGCAGAGTAGTGAGCTGGAAGGAGCCTAGGCATGGCAAAGCCTCTGGAGAGCAGAAGCCCCATGCAAGCCTGGACTTTTGGACTTCATGTAGCTTTGAGCAAAATAGACTTCAGTCCTGTTTAAGCCATTGTTAGCTCGGGATTCCTATCAGTTGCAGTCACACCCAATCCTAACAAATACAAGAGTAGTTGTTTTTTTTTAATTTATTTTTGTATTGAAGGATAATTGCTTTACAGACTTTTGTTGTTTTCTGTCAAACCTCAACACGAATCAGCCATAGGTATATATATATCCCCTCCGTTTTGAACCTTCCTCCCATCTCCCTCCTGATCCCACCCCTCTAGGTTGATACAGAGCCCCTGTTTGAGTTTCCTGAGTCATACAGCAAATTCCCTATTTTTAAAAATAGCTCTCTAGTTTACATATGGTAATATGAGTTTCCATGTTACTCTTTCCATTTTATATATGTTCTGTTCTGTGTTTTCAAAAATTCCTATAATACACATAACCCATTTATAAACAGAAAAAGTTATTTGTAAGAAAGAAAAGTTATTTTTTAAGGGAAAAAAAAGTCATCAGGCCCATTCTCTCAACCAGGAGTGTGATTATGTTGACCAGATCTTCCAGATTTTTGCAAAGGATCCCAATTTCAAACATTCTGGCTAATTGTCTGCAGAATTGTCAAATCACCATTTTCAAACTTAATTTGGAGAATAAGGTGCTGTGATGTGCTCAGTTGTGTCCAACCCTTTTGTGATGCCAAGAGTGGTCTGTTCACCAGGCTCCTCTGTCCATGGGATTCTCCAGGCAAGAATACTGGAGTGGGTTGCCATTTCTTCCTCTAAGGGATCTTCCCACCAGGGGTCAAACCCGTATCTTCTGAGTCTCCTGCATTTCAGGTGGAATCCTTATGCCTGAGTCACCAGGGAAGCCCCAGAAAATAACGTGATTATGATGATAATTCTCAACTGGCAGGGAAGGGGGGCGGGGAGGGGGCGGTGCTGACCAAAATATTTGTGTCTTTCTCCTAGTGTTCTAAAGAATCTCTTTTAGGCCATCGGATCACTTCCTTTTCCTGAAGGGCTTTGACTCAGCACTTGGGCATGTGAATGCACTACTGTTTTTATCCTTCTCTGATTGTTTTGGTGGATAAGTTATGTCTCTGCGCAACCTGAGAACAAGTGCTATTGTAGTGGACACCTGTTGTTTTTTTCTCCCCTGCACCTCCTTTCCTTTGGGAATTGCCCCTCCTCATCCCATGCCATTTAGGTGGAACTGTCAATCCCAAGGCCTCCTGGTACCCAGTGTGGCTCCTCACCACAGGGATGGCACACCACCCAGGTCTGGTCAGTCACCCACTTCCATGCGGACTGCTTGTGTAAAGCCTTTCAATTCGTCACTGTGATTTGCCATACAGACCCCAGAAGAGAGCAGGTTTCTATCTTCCTTGTCTGCTGTAGGGAAAATGGCTCAGGTCTATCAGTGGCCAGATTTCCTGCCTCATAGAGAAAGCTTGTCTGCAGGAGAAAGTCAGGCAACTGCTCCAGAAGAAACATAAGTCAGCAGAACCAAGTCCTAGAGCGAGAGGAGCGAGAGGGGAGAGAAAATAAGCTGATGATTTGAAGCAAGCTGACGGAGGCCCTTAGATCTAGCCAGGCCTGAAGGCAGAGTCACCCTTGGGCTTCACAACAAATTCCTCTTTGGCTTAACTTTTTGGGGTTGCTAGACCTTGACTAGGTTTCTCTTTTGTCTTCCAACCCTATTGTCAGCTAAGGTAGGAGTTTATTATTATTTGATTGATCCTGTTTGACTAGAAGCTAATCTTAGTCTAAATGTGAATGTACATGTTTTGCAAACTGGCTCTGTTCTTGAGATTCCCTGGAATTTAAACATGATTCATTCTTAGGAATTTGGAGGGAAAGTCTAATGATGACACAGTAGTAGTCCCAGGGCATGCAATTAGAAAACACATACACACACACATACACACACACACTGTTATTGTTATTAGGACTGGATATTAACAGTTGCTCTTCATAGAGCAACATATTCAATATGCAACAAACATTTATTCAGCATATAAATAAATATAAGCACCATGTTGCATATTGGAAAACAGCCCCCGTAGTAGGGGAGATTCTAATAATAAACAACATCACCCCTTACACTTAGAGGATCTTGCCTTTTAGTCAAAGATATTCATAGTCCTTGTCTCTTTTGGTCTCGAAAGAGCCCTTGAAGTGGGCTGACTCTGGTCAAGAGATCAGTCATTCCACAATTGATAGGTTCATTCTAAGTGAGACTTGCACCAAGCACCTAGGTAGATGGAAACAGTTGTGATTCTGGGGGAAAATACATGGAAACCAGGGCCCATTTTCCTCTTAGCTATGGTAGCAGCATATGGAATGTTAAACTGTTCATATGCTGGGATTTGGATGTCATGTAAATCTCAATTTAGATTTAAGGTCTGCCTCTCTGAAACTAGGTGATGTTATCTGTCAGGGGAGATGATAACGGCAGTGACACTGGATAAGGGTAGTGATTTTAAAGATTAGTGTAACCGCGTGCTAAGGTGCTTCAGTCATATCTGACTCTGCAGCGCTATGGACTATAGCCTGCCAGGATCCTTTGTCCATGGGATTCTCCAGGCAAGAATACTGGAGTGGGTTGCCATGTCCTCCTCCAGGGGATCTTCCCAACCCAGGGATCAAACCCGTGTCTCTTATGTCTCCAGCATTGGCAGGCAGGTTCTTTACCACTAGGGCCACCTGGGAAGCCTTAGTGTAACCTGTGAGTATTTCTGAACAGCTACAGACACTGCATGATGGTGTAGCCCAGTCAGGAAGCCTGGGTCCTGGGTCCCAGCACTTCTTACCATTCTTGGTGCATCTGTGACACTCAGCCACTAACCTGCAGGCAGAGGCTACTGGTGGATCGCAGGGGCCCAAGGCCCACCCTCTCCCATCTGGCTCCCTCCTTCTTTCCCTGGAATAGTTTCTATCTGCTGGTTTGATGGTTTGACGCCTACGGCCAGAAACATCCTTAACAACACACAATCATCGTCTAACTCTAGAGGGCAATTTGATTGACTGGTTGCTGACCAGAGTGGAGAAAGGAAAGGTGGGCGAGCTTCTCAAGCATGCTGTCCACATTGTGCAGAACCTGGTGGGTGGGGAGAACTGAACTGAGTACTAAGATCAGAAAGTTCTTTCTAATCTCAGCTTAGTTTCCTTCTTTGGGCTTGGGTAATAAAAATCAGTATCCTCTACTTATTAAGCACCACACCTACCTTGTGCCAGAGACTATTATTATAATTACATCAAAACCATCCAAGACTCTACAGGGTAAATGTTAATGTCTTTATTTCATAGTGGAGGGAGCTGAGGCTCAGAGAGCTTAAATGCAATGCCCAGGCATGTAGCCAGTGGGACAGAGGTTAAGTTCTAACCCAGGTTTGTCTTCCCCAGAGATTTCCACAGTGCCTCCTAATTCCACAACATCTGTACCCTTCATGTTAGAGTGGAGGAATGGTCTTTAGGGGTCAGGGGACCAGGCTCCCATCAGTCTCTGAGGTCTTCAGAATCTTGGGGATATAAAGTTCTGTGTCCCTACCCTGTCACATGTTTAAGGAGCTGAAGGATGAGACCGGAGCCGATGCTGAGAAAGCTGAGTGGCAGGCCTCTGAAAGCTGTGCCCTGGCTTTACTAGGATGCCCTGCACACACCTGAGGGCACAGAGGGGTGGTTAGGGGAATCTCCATGCCAGCCCCTATCCCCTGAAGGGAAGACTGCATGGAAACTTCCCAGGGCTCACAAGCCCTAGCCTGGGGTGGATGGATCCGTGAAGCCCAGTGGCCAGTCACACCCCGTGGGAAAGCCTTGGCCCTGGCCTGCCTGGGAGCCACGGTGGTGCCGCCTCCTGCCCACGGCTTGGCTCAGCGGGTTCCCAAGTGGCTTGACTTCCTGCCCCCCCCCCCATCCACCACCACACTCCCCCACTACCGTCCCCAGGGACCCAGGGAGGCCACTGGCAGAGTTGGCTCTCAGTCCCACAGGACTCCCAAAGCCTGTTCTTCCTACACCTTGGAGCCAGATTTACCCCAGGGAAGCAGGAGAGGAGACCCTCTAATCCCCCTAGGTCTCTCTGGGGCTGGCAGGCCTCATCCCCACTCCTTTTGCTGCACGCTGAGGCCCCAACTCTGGGCTGCAATAACAGGACTTTGGGTATGGGCTGTTGTTTTTGCAGCTGGGCCGGGGCGGAGCAGCAGGGGGAAGGCTTCGCGGGTACCAAACATCTGAGAAAGCCCCGAGCCCACATTCCCACTAGGGCTGGGACAGCGCTTCAGACTAGCAACTGTACTGTTCCTACAAGAGAGGCCCCTGGGCAAGGCTCAGAGTGTGGAGGGAAGGCAGAGAAGGAGGGAAGGCAGAGAAAGAGGCCAGCCAAAGGGGAGCGAGAGCGTAGAGGAGACCCTGGGCCTTCTCTGAGCCAGCCCTTCCCCAGCAGGCTGTGTTTCTCCCCTCATTTCCAACTGCAGCTGGACAGAGCCTCTCCCGCCACCCCCACCCCCACGCACATCTGGGAGATGCTGGAGCAAGCTTCCTTATAAAACAAACAACAAACAAACAAACAAACGAAACCTCGTTTACTAGGGCAAAATGTCAGAAACTAAAAAGAAGAAAGATCAACCCATAATCCCTTTACTCAAAAATATTCATTAAGGGCATTTTGATGTATTTCCCCTATGACCTCCTTTTTTTTTAAAAAAAAAAAAAAAGAGGTAAAATAAAAGAAAATTTACCATTTTCACCATTTTAAAAAATATAGTCGTTTTTAAATGTATGTTTATATTCTCGTGGAACCGCCATCATCGGCACTTTTTATCTTCTCACACTGAATCTCTGCCTGATTAAATAATAACTGTCCACTCCCTCAAGCCCCTAGCAACCACCTCTGTCTCAAAGAATTTGACTACTTTGGGTACCTCATATAAATCATACCATAATTGTCCTTTTCTGCCTGGCTTATTTCACTTAGCATAATGGCTCTAAGGTTCATTCATGTTGTAGTATTTGTCAGAATTCCTTTCTTTTTGAGTGGAATAATAATGTTCTATATATATTTTCACGTTTTGTTTCTCTATTCATTACCAATTTTTCACATAATTAAGATAATACTTTGTCAGTAGTTAGATATCCTGATTTTTTTTTACTCAGATGTTGCCATGTCATAAAAATTTTTTCCTAGACACGACTTACAGTGCTCATTCTTTAATTCCTTATGTAGATGATATAGCATAACATGCTTAACCAGTCTCCTACCATTGGATACTGCGATATCTTCTTTGTATGTTTGCTACTATAAATGACACTGAGAAGAACATCTTTGAAGACATTTTTTCCCGGCCTTCCTACAGCTCTGCCTGACTTCTGACATTTCAGATTATTTTCCAAGATAGAGTACCAGAAGTGGAATTGCTCATAAAGATGAGAAACACTCCGCAGTCTTCTTGATAAATATCACCCCAAACTTGCCAGAAGAATCCGGCCTACTGCTCCTCCCTCAAGCAGTATAGGAAATCCAGAGCCTTTTCCTTCCTTCACCTCATATTTTCCACATTGCTGAGCACTCATGTGTCTGGCCCCAAGAAGCCAACAATGCTCGTGCTTTGACTTCTCTTTCCTGGAGAAAGGTCGAAGCCTCCATTATAGTGGGGGCTTCCATCGTGGCCTGGCAATAAAGAATCGGCCTGCCAACGCAGGAGTTGCGGGTTCAATCCTTGGGTCAGAAAGACCCCCGGAGAAGGAAATTGGCAACCCACTCCAGTAATCTTGCCTGAGAAATCCCATGGACAGAGGAACCTGGCAGGCTACAGTCCATGAGGTTGCAAAGACAGTGACTAAACACCAACAAGGCCCAATGACTCCTCTCACAAGCCCTAGGCCATGGGCACCTCTACTTTCTCCATTTTACTGACAAGGCAACTGAGTTCTACGGCCATTTGCTTCCTCGTTCAAGGCACACAGCTGGTGTATCATAGAGCTGGGATTCATGCTCAGATGTCTCTAGCTCTGGACCCTGTGTTCTAGACTATTCCTATTTCCTGCTTCTTCTCTCAGGGGCACCCTCAAGGAAGAGAGAGGGAAGGGCTGTGGACCCGTGATGGTCTATGGGTTGAGATTTGGCTCTGCCCTCTGCACCCAACCTGGCCAAATTCGAGACCAGAGATCCCTGGCCATTGGCAATGGGGAGTGTTCTATGCCCCCAAGGGGACCTGGTGGGGCAGGGACGGGGTAACCAGATAGAGTGGCTGGGGACCACACTGTACACAGAGTCTGTTGTGTTGCAGCCTCTGCTCTTTGGGAAAATGAGCATCATGAAGTCTTCTTGTTTTGGACAATCTGGTATCCCAGAGACCCCAAACCAAAGCAAACATGGACCGAGGAACCAGAGCAAGCAATGCTGAAGCCTGCAGGTGAAACTGGCCCTCCTGGGGTTGCCCAAGGGAGTGCTCGCAGGTTCTCAACTGGGATGCGGGTGCTAATGACCGGAACAGACTCCTTGCCTGAGGGTCCTTCAGGTCCAGTCAAAGGACTAAGCCTGGAGCTAAGGGAATTACTCCAGAGACAGATGGAAGCCACTGGAAGCTCAGAGATCCGATGCACATTCCCTGGGCTCCGTTGCTCAACCTGGGGAACACGCCCTGAGATAAAGCAGGATAGGGGCCCACCAGGCCTCAGGTGGTCTACAAAGCAATCTACAAAGCAAGGGAAGACAGCTCGGTGAGAACCCTGGTGGGGAAGAGTGATCTTTTTTTTCCAGAACAGGACTCCCTGCGGGGCGCAGAACAGAAGTCAGTATGCGCTAGAGTCCCGGACATGCCTGCTTGACTCGGTTTGGGTCAAGAGGGCAGCCCACGGGCCTGGCCTCGCCAGCCAAAGCCAACACAGGAAATGCCAAGCAGACCTCAACAGCCGGGTACCTCATTTGCACTGGCTAACAGGGAGCACCCGCCTCCCCAGCACCACTGGAACTTAGCCATGGCATTAGCACTCAGGAGATGCACAGCCCCAGGCCTGCCCTGGTAGGCCCTCCACCCCAGGGCCCAGAAGAGCCAGGCAAACACACAGGAGGCTGGCAGGCAGTGAGAGGAGTCAGGCGTTAACCTGGATGGCAGCCATCAGATTGCTGTTGTTTGACACTCCTACTCCTTGGAGGAGAGCTGTGAGGGGTCATCCCCTCCAACAAACCCCGGGAAGGAGACCAATGGGCAGACAGTTGTTACTCAGGCCACCAGGGGGATTAAGGCCACTGTAATTGGCCTCGCAGACAGGCAGGGGCCAGGCCTGTCCACCGGCAGCCCCGCAGGGTGTACGGGGCAGGGGAGGGGACTGAGGCACAGGGAACAGCATGTTCTATAGCTGCTTGTGCTGCTCGGATTCATTTGTGAATTGACATCCAATCCTCCTCAGTGATTTTCTTTTTGGGGCCCCAGTGAGGGCCAGAACTGTGGGAGTGGGTGGGTTTTGGGCAGGGAGGGGACATGAGTCTTTGGGGGCTCTTTTTACCTGCGCACTAGCTGGGGCAGCTTCCAAGGTGAGACTGCATCCTAATTGTGGCCTCAGCTTTGCTACACTCTGAGCCCTGCAGAGACTGCTCGGGCTACCCCAGGTGGAGGGGTCCACTCATCTCTTGCTGGCTGGCCCCCCTCATTCCCAATGCAGGTGCACTCTGTACTCCCAGGCCCAGCACGGTGCCTGGCACAGAGTAGGTTTGCCAAGGATTTTGGCAAAGTGAGCACATTGGTGTCCTCTTTCCTAGTTGGTCTCCGTACCTTGTGGGAGAAACTCTGTGATCCTCTTTGAGGTCTGGGTGGTCCTTGTGGGCGCATTTTTCAGACAGTCTCAGTTATAGAGAGCTCTTGGGCCACTAGCCCTGACCCTGCTTCTCCAGGCAGCATCCTTTACACCATCTCTGATGGGCAGATGTGCTACACTTCAGCCAATTTCTTCCTTTCTACATAAGAGTATGTGTTTGTGTGTATGTGTGTGTGTGCGCGCACAAGTGTGCACATCCATGTGTATGGCTGGGGGAGACTACCTGTGCGGCCCTGGGTATTTTCTTTCCTGTCCATCCTCTGTGTTCCTTCCCTTGGAAGTCCCAGGCAAGGAGGAGAAAAGTGAGGCGTCTGGTGTGGAGGCTCCTGGGTCAAGGCCTTTTCAGTTCAACTCAGTTCAGTCGCTCAGTCGTGTCCGACTCTTTGCGACCCCATGAATTGCAGCACGCCAGGCCTCCCTGTCCATCACAACTCCTGGAGTTCACTCAGACTCACGTCCATCGAGTCAGTGATGCCATCCAGCCATCTCATCCTCTGTCGTCCCCTTCTCCTCCTGCCCCCAATCCCTCCCAGCATCACAGTCTTTTCCAATGAGTCAACTCTTCGCATGAAGTGGCCGAAGTACTGGAGTTTCAGCTTTAGCATCATTCCTTCCAAAGAAATCCCAGGGGTGATCTCCTTCAGAATGGACTGGTTGGATCTCCTTGCAGTCCAAGGGACTCTCAAGAGTCTTCTCCAACACCACAGTTCAAAAGCATCAATTCTTCAGGGCTCAGCCTTCTTCACAGTCCAACTCTCACATCCATATATGACCACAGGAAAAACCATAGCCTTGACTAGACGGACCTTTGTTGGCAAAGTAATGTCTCTACTTTTTAATATGCTGTCTAGGTTGGACATAACTTTCCTTCCAAGGAGTAAGCATCTTTTAATTTCATGGCTGCAGTCACCATCTGCAGTGATTTTGGAGCCCAAAAAGATAAAGTCTGACACTGTTTCCACTGTTTCCACTGTTTCCCCATCTATTTCCCATGAAGTGATGGGACCGGATGCCATGATCTTCATTTTCTGAATGTTGAGCTTTAAGCCAACTTTTTCACTCTTCACTTTCACTTTCATCAAGAGGCTTTTTAGTTCCTCTTCACTTTCTGCCATAAGGGTGGTGTCATCTGCATATCTGAGGTTATTGATATTTCTCCCTGCAATCTTGATTCCAGCTTGTGTTTCTTCCAGTCCAGCGTTTCTCATGATGTACTCTGCATAGAAGTTAAATAAGCAGGGTGACAATATACAGCCTTGACGTACTCCTTTTCCTATTTGGAACCAGTCTGTTGTTCCATGTCCAGTTCTAACTGTTGCTTCCGGACCTGCATACAGATTTCTCAAGAGGCAGGTCAGGTGGTCTGGTATTCCCATCTCTTTCAGAATTTCCCACAGTTTATTGTGATTCACACAGTCAAAGGCTTTGGCATAGTCAATAAAGCAGAAATAGATGTTTTTCTGGAACTCTCTCGCTTTTTGCATGATCCAGCGAATGTTGGCAATTTGATCTCTGGTTCCTCTGCCTTTTCTAAAACCAGCTTGAACATCTGGAAGTTCACCGTTCACATATTGCTGAAGCCTGGCTTGGAGAATTCTGAGCATTACTTTACTAGCATGTGAGATGAGTGCAATTGTGCGGTAGTTTGAGCATTCTCCAGCATTGCCTTTCTTTGAGATTGGAATGAAAACTGACATTTTCCAGTCTTGTGGCCACTGCTGAGTTTTCCAGATTTGCTGGCCTATTGAGTGCAGCACTTTCACAGCATCATCTTTGAGCATTTGAAATAGCTCAACTGGAATTCCATCACCACCACTAGCTTTGTTCATAGTGATGCTTTCTAAGGCCCACTTGACTTCACATTCCAGGATATCTGGCTCTAGGTCAGTGATCACACCATTGTGATTATCTGGGACTTGAAGATCTTTTTTGTACAATTCTTCTGTGTATTCTTGCCACCTCTTCTTGAAATCTTCTGCTTCTGTTAGGTCCATACCATTTCTGTCCTTTATTGAGCCCATCTTGCATGAAATGTTCCCTTGGTATCTCTAATTTTCTTGAAGAGATCTCTAATCTTTCCCAGGTCAGGGGCAGCGGCCGAGAGTGCCAGGCTGCGATGGTGCAGGAACGGCCGAGAGGAGCTACCCAAGTCTGAGGTCAGGGGTGGCGGCCGGGAGGAGCTACCCCACGCCCCAACGCCCGAGACCAGGGACGGCGGCCGGGAGGACCAACCCCACGTCCAAGAAGCAGTGGCTGCACGGGCGCAGGAGGGCCTAGAGGAGCTATCCCACGTTGAAGGTCAGGAAGGGCGGCAGTGAGGAAATACCCCTCGTCCAAGGTAAGGAGCAACGGCTGCGCTTTGCTGGAGCAGCCCTGAAGAGATACCCCATGCCCAAGGTAAGAGAAACCCAAGTAAGATGGTAGGTGTTGCAAGAGGGCATTAGAGGGCAGACACAATGAAACCATACTCACAGAAAACTAGTCAATCTAATCACACTAGGACCACAGCCTTGTCTAACTCGATGAAACTAAGCCATGCCCATGGGGCAACCCAAGATGGGCGGGTCATGGTGGAGAGATCTGACAGAATGTGGTCCGCTGGAGAAGGGAATGGCAAACCACTTCAGTATTCTTGCCTTGAGAACCCCATGAACAGTATGAAAAGACCTTTTCAAAGCCTGTCTTATTTACACTTCAGTCTGAGGAACAGGTTAGGCTGGCCTCTCACAGGCCTGTCCCCTCAGCCCCCTCCCTGAGGGGGTGTCCCAAGCCATCTGAGAGTAGAAGCCGCTCCTGGCTGCTCAGGGTCTTGGCTGGGATCTCTCTCACTGGAGGAAGTATCAGAGGCCAGGTACCTGGAGCCCTAGAGAGAGAACAGAAGCCCATTAGGTCAGCACCACAATTTATTGTGATCCACACGGTCAAAGGCTTTGGCATAGTCAATAAAGCAGAAATAGATGTTTTTCTGGAACTCTCTTGCTTTTTCCATGATCCAGTGGATGTTGGCAATTTGATGCCTGGTTCCTCTGCCTTTTCTAAAACCAGCTTGAACATCTAGAAGTTCACGGTTCACGTATTGCTGAAGCCTGGCTTGGAGAATTTTGAGCATTACTTTACTAGCATGTGAGATGAGTGCAATTGTGTGGTGGTTTGAGCATTCTTTGGCATTGCCTTTCTTTGAGATTGGAATGAAAACTGACCTTTTCCAGTCCTGTGGCCACTGCTGAGTTTTCCAGATTTGCTGGCATATTGAGTGCAGCACTTTCACAGCATCATCTTTCAGGATTTGAAATGGCTCAACTGGAATTCCATCACCTCCACTAGCTTTGTTCGTAGTGATGCTTCCTAAGGCCCACTTGACTTCACATTCCAGGATGTCTGGCTCTAGGTGAGTGATCACACCATCGTGATTATCTGGGTCATGAAGATCTTTTTTGTACAGTTCTTTTGTGTGCCTCTTGAGAAACCTGTATGCAGGTCAGGAAGCAACAGTTAGAACTGGACATGGAACAACAGACTGGTTCCAAATAAGAAAAGGAGTACATCAAGGCTGTATACTGTCACCCTGCTTATTTAACTTCTATGCAGAGTACATCATGAGAAACGCTGGGCTGGAGGAAGCACAAGCTGGAATCAAGATTGCTGGGGAAAATATCAATAACCTCAGATATGCAGATGACACCACCCTTATGGCAGAAAGTGAAAAAGAACTAAAGAGCCTCTTGATGAAAGTGAAAGAGGAGAGTGAAAATGTTGGCTTAAAGCTCAACATTCAGAAAACGAAGATCATGGCATCCGGTTCCATCACTTCATGGCAGATAGATGGGGAAACAGTGTCAGATTTTCTTTTTCTGGGCTCCAAAATCACTGCAGATGGTGACTGCAGCCATGAAATTAAAAGATGCTTACTCCTTGGAAGGAAGGTTATGACCAACCTAGACAGCATATTAAAAAGTAGAGACATTAGTTTGCCAACAAAGGTCCGTCTAGTCAAGGCTATGGTTTTTCTGGTGGTCATGTATGGATGTGAGAGTTGGACTGTGAAGAAAGCTGAGTGCCAAAGAATTGATGCTTTTGAACTGTGATGTTGGAGAAGACTCTTGAGAGTCCCTTGGACTGCAAGGAGATCCAACCAGTCCATCCTAAAGGAGGTCAGTCCTGGATGTTCATTGGAAGGAATGATGCTTAAGCTGAAACTCCAATACTTTGGCCACCTGATGTGAAGAGCTAACTCATTGGGAAAGTCCCTAATGCTGGGAAAGATTGAGGGCAGGAGGAGAAGGGGATGACAGAGGATGAGATGGTTGGATGGCATCACCGACTCCATGGACATGGGTTTGGGTGGACTCTGGGGTTGGTGATGGACAGGGAGGCCTGGTGTGCTGGGGTTCATGGGGTCACAAAGAGTCGGACATGACTGAGCGACTGAACTGAACTGAGGTCAGCACCAGTGGGCAGAGGCAATGGCCAGCACCTACCAATGGTGTTAGAGGAGAAATGCCCCTTCAAGCATAAGAACATATGTGCCCCAGCTACACTGGGGACTGAAATGCAATCCTTCCTTCCCTTTTTAAAAATGTATTTATTTTTAATTGGAGAATAATTGCTTTACAAAATTGTGTTGGTTTCTGCCATACATCAACATGAATCAGCCATAGGTATACACATGTCTCCTCCCTCTTAAACCTCCCTCCCACCTCCCACCCGGTCCCACTCCTCTAGGCAGCACTATTTACAATAGCTTGGACATGGAAGCAGCTTAGATGTCCATCCACAGATGAATGGATGAGGAAGTTGTGGTACATATACAGAATGGAATATTACTCAGCCATCAAAAAGAACACATGTGAGTCAGTTCTAATGAAGTAGATGAACCTAGAGCCTTTTTTTTTTTTAATTTATTTTTGGCTGTGGTGGGTCTTCATCGCTATGCGGGCTTTTCTTCAGCTGAGGAGAGCAGGGGCTGCCCTCTAATTGCAGTGTGCAGGCTTCTCATCGCAGTGGCTTCTCTTGTTGCAGAGCATGGGCTCTAGGCCTCATGGGCTTCAGTAGCTGCAACTCCTGGCCTCTAGAACACAGGCTCAGTTGTTGTGGCACACGGCTTCTTTGCTCTGCAGCATGTGGAATCCTCCCGGATCGGGGATCAAACCTGTGTCTCTTACACTGGCAGGCAGATTCTTTACCACTGAGCCACCAGGGGAGCCCCCTACAGGGCTGTTGCCAGCTTGAAATGTTAAGGTACCTTTGTTGAATGAATGAATGATGATGGATGAAGGCCCGCTGCACATCTGGCTCAGTGTACACTTCTCCCACCCCCACCCCCACCCAGCTAACTCTGACTCCCTATTTATCCACCTTATTCTCCTGAAGGGGTTAAAACAGCAGCACTTCCGAAGCAGAGTAAAGGGAGTCCAGAAGCCCCCCGGCGAGGCCTCAGCGGGATGTATGGGGTGACGTGGAGGTGGCACCGCCCATCAGGCTGCTAGGCCAGCCCTCTCTACTCAGCTCAAGACCTGCTTCCAATTACCCATGAAATCTGAGCTGGAAGAGACCTATTAAAGCCCCATTTAGTTTGATCCCCTTGGGGGCCAGGGATCTTTTCCGGCGACATACCCCTCCTTATCCGACTGGGACTCCAAGCCTTTTGGATGTTATCTCCTCCTGGGTCAATATTGTGACAACTCCAGCTGTGACCCAGGCCACCCTGGAGCCAGAGCTGATCTGAGCCTGCTGCTGTGCAGGAGGGCCCCAAACCCAGCTCCCTTTCTACCTCGAGGTTCCCAGAGGTAGTGGGCAGTCACAGAAAGCTGCCTTCCTCTTGCCACAACCCAGCCCAGCCTGCACCCCTCATTCCTGGCTGGTCTGCAAGTGGCTGGATGGCTCCTGGCCCACCTGGTCAATCCCAAGGGGAGTTCTTACTGGTAGGGACCATCTTTTGTATATTCCCAGTCGTGCCTGATACAAAGTCCCATGTTTCATAACCCCCATTACATAAGAAATAATAAATAATGATGATTAATGACCTCCTCCCCAAGTCCCTGAGCTTGCCTGGGTCAGACCTCCCAGGGATGTCACAGGAACTCCAGGAGGAGGGGCAGGGAGCCCAGGGTGTAGGGGATACCCACCCTCCATCCACACCCTCCCCAAAACTTCTCCATGTCCTCTCTCACAGCCAGTCCAGCAGGAGCAAGAGGAAGCCACCAGTAAACACAAGGCAGGGGCCCCAGAGCCTCTCAGAAGAGGGGACCCAGCACGGAGGTGGTGGCCCAGGGTTCAGTCTCCTGTTCAGTTGGCTTTGTTTCCCTCGGGGCCACCCTGGTGGGGGTGCCCTGTGCCCACTGAGGCCTGCCCTTTCATCCTAAGGTGCCCGGCCCTCCCGAGACACCCCTCCAAGTCTGGGCCTCTAAGCACTGTTCCTGTGGCTGGGAGGCACAGGGCTGCACTCCAGGGACCAGGCGGAACTGGGCTGGCCCTTTGGGGGTGGTCTGCTGGCGGATTCTGTGGCTTCTTTCCCGAATTCTGGAGCAGCAGGGAGGAAGCGAGGAAGCCACTTTGGGAGCAAGGCTGGGGCAGCCCCTAGGAGGTGAGGGGAGGGCGGCAGGAAGTGGAGGATAAGAAGGTTTTTGGTGGGAGGGGTGGAGGGAGGCATCTTGGGGGCAGTGAACAAAGCCAGCCAGGCTGATCCTCTCCCCAGTCTCCCCGACTGAGCCCCCTCAGAGTCAGAGGACTCCCGGCCAGTCTCCTGCCTCTGACCCTCTCCACCATGTCGTGAATGGATGTGGATGCTGTCTGGGGGATCTTCACGGATGTGGATTTTGTGGCCTTGGTCAATGAGGGACGCTCCTTCCTTCTGTCTAGCCTAAGCTTTGTTGCTGCGCTGTAAACTTGTAGCTCCTCATCCCCCCTAAAGTGGGTTCACACAAACGGACCCTCCCTCAGCACTAACTTGTTGCTTTGTTCCTCTGAAGTTCACTTCCCAGAGGAAAGAGGACCACGGAGCTCTGGCATTCCCTGGGTACTCTGGCCCTGTCTCTGTCCTCCCACCTCCAGTAGCCAACATATGCAACCCAGGGAGGGTTCCTGTTGCACAGGAACAAGCACAGAGCCATTACCTCTTTCTTCGACAAATCATGTTATTTATATATTTATGTTTGGCTGTGCTGGGTCTCCATTGCCATGTAGGCTACTCTCCAGTTCCAGCACATGGGCTTCTCGTTGCGGTGGTTTCTCTTGTTGGGGAGTACAGGCTCAAGGACACGCAGCCTCCGGTAGCAGTGGTGTGTGGACTCAGTCGGTGTGGTTCCCGGGCTCTGCAGCGCAGGCTCAATAGCTGTGGGGCACGGGCTTAGTTACTCCACGACACGTGGGATCCTTCTGGATCACGGATCAAACCCGTGTCTCCTGCATTGGTAGGTGGATTCTTTACCACTGAACCGCCAGGGAAGCCCGAGCTATTACCTTTTTGCTGGACCCCTCCTGAGCCCTCCTAGGCCCGGTCACTGGCCTTGTGGGGCACAAGGGGTCCCGAGGGCTGGGGGCCAGGGGCCAGGTCACCATGGGACCAGACCCCTGCCACTCACAGATGCTCATCGCCACAGCTGGACAACCGCACAGGAATGCTTCATTTATCTCTGTCAAAAGTCAGGATGCAGTGTGCAGCCCCTTCTCACACCCCTGGAGGTTGGGCGTGGGTGGTGTGTGGAAAGCAGACTGTTTGGGTACTTGGCCTTACTTGGGCCCAGTACCGTGGGCAGGGCAGAAGGAAGTACACCAGGATATGGACACTGGCATGCACAGATTCTCCAGCAGAATTCTCCAGAATTCTCCAGCACACTCCTTCTCTACACACCCCCCCAAAGCGCATGCTTTGGTCCATGAGCGCAGGATCACCTGCACAGGCTCACGTGCACACACGTGCACACACCCACTTTCACACAAGCAGAGGCACACTCATTTCCACACATTTCCAAGCCCACACATAGCTCCGTGTGCACATGCTGCCTTATATCTTCCCACGAAGGTACAAATATTCATCTCCATACAATGATACGCTTCATGTGGAATCACACGGAACATTAAGGGAAGGTTTTCAGCTGCTGCTTGATTTACAATATGGAATATACCATGGAAGTCATTCCAAAGCCGTTAACTCTAGAGAGCATGGGAAGAGGAACACTGGGTCCACAAGGGAAGTTTTCTCCCATGCCCTTTTGGGAGCCATCAGCCTCCCAGGGTACAAGGAGACCCCAGGCCTTGCAGAGTGGGTAGAATTTCAATAGGTAGGTGTGGTGACGTGTTCCAGGAAGAGAGTCTGGTCTGAGCAGGGGAGCAGAGAAGGAAGAGTTTCAGGCCAAGATTGGGGCAAGGCTTGGGGACGGCTTGACTGGAGTGGAGGGTTCTCTGGCACAGCCTAGGGGATGATGCAGCAGCTAGAGAGTGTAAAAGGTCTTTTGTGACGGAGAGCCACAGCAAATGTTTGAGCTGGAGAGTGTCAAGATAAGAACGGCTCCTTAGGAAGCTTCGTTCACTCGATGCCTTGTGAAACGAGAGCCCAGAGCGGAGAGGAAAGAGCTTCACGTCTGACATGGGCTTCCAAGGACGGACAGGAGTGGTCCAGACAAGGAAGGATGGGAAGAAGGCCTGAAGCTGGACCTGACAGCTGGGGAATGGGGAGAGGGCTGTGTTATTTTTCACATGCTGCTCATAGAGCCAAGCACAGGTTGTCTTGAGGAGCTGCACACAGCATCTAGCCTGGAATCAGGAGTACCAACAGCTATGTCCAAGTTCACCAGGACATCCAAAATGAGGCCACTGAACAGTGCATGATGTTATCCTAGGGCAGGCTGACCTGATCTCGAGAGGAGAACTCTTCTCCTGAATGAGTGAGAGCCCTGGGGTGAGGACACAGAAGGAGCCTTCAGGGCCAGTTGGCTGGCCTTCCCCAGGGATCACTCATGTCTCAAGGTCACCTGGATAGAGAAAAGGTAGAGCTATGGGGACCACCTGGCTCTGATCCTTTGACACATCCCCTCCCTTGGAAACCTCACTAAAGCCATTCTTGCCAACCTCTACCCCACTGTAACCCTGCCATCCTGCTGAGAGCTGTGGCCAAGAGGCCCAGTGCCCCAGGCTGCAAACCCACCAGAGCGGGAAACACCATATCCCAGCTGTCTGACCCAAATCCATACAGAGGCCAGCCAGCTTGGCTGGCTGACGTTCAACTTAGCCCAGATCCAGGAGACACTGCTGGGAAGAGGCAAGGGCTGAAAGAAAGCTGCTGGGTAAACCCCTTCTGAGCCCTACAGTGTAGGATTCCCCCTGGCACACCCATGGGCTTGTCCATTGCCACGTATTTCTCCAGGCCTTTCCGTGCAGTCTTAAGTGATACAAGCTGCCCTGACAGCTGGTGGTTGGACCCCAACCTGATTGCCAAAGGCCTTGAGGTCTGGCCTTGAGCCCCACTTAGGACAAAAGTGAATCTGGTTGAAAACCCGCAGTCCCATCTTGCAAATTTGGAGAAAGCTTGTCATCATGCAGAGACCCTCACTCTGAGATCAACTCCCTCCTTCCTCCTGGCCCTCCCTTCCCACCCCAGCCCTACCTGCAGCCAACAGCTTGCATCAGCAGCAACAGCTGTTGCAGCCCTTGGGACAGCCTGGGGCCACTACCGCCACTGTAGAAGATGAAAGGAGGCTGGGCGTTGTTGGGAGCGGGGAGCGGTCATGCCGGGCTGCTGCCTCCTCCCTAGTTCTGTGGAGTAGGCTCCTCTCATCCTCCAGACACCTGCCCCCTGGGCCCCCAGTCCCCGAGCAGGCTCCTCACTCCCTTCCCTCTGCTTTCTCCTCCATCCATGCAGCTCCCAGCCAGGAGACACTTTTCTGCTGCCTGTGGCCTCTGGTGCCATCTCCAGTCTGCCACATTCTATGCATACTCCCTCTCAGCCCCTTTTGCAGAGAAAGGAGCCATAGGGTCCCAGAGTCAGAATGAAGCAGCAGGGTGGGAACAGCCAGAGGATACAGCCTCTGAGACAGTCCCCGAGGACATCTGGTCACAGAAGGAGACATAGTAGTGGATGGTGAGACAGAGGCCCAGGGTCAGGTGACTCCCACCAAGCAGCCCCCATGAGGGTCGTCGTGGGTGCTCCTGTTGGGGGGCAGGGCCAGTGCTGAGACAATCTCATGAAGGGTGGGCCTGAGTGGGCCTGCCCCTCCCAACGTTCCCATTGCTACGTGCCCCGCTGGATCTGGGGCTCTAGACGGATCACCCGGTGGGCTGGTGTTTGGGATGGCTGAGGATGTGCGCTTTGGAGTGAGACACTCAGACCTGCCCTTCCAAGGCTCTGTGACGTGGACCAAGAGCCTTCATCGCTCCACGCCTTGGTGACTTCGGTGAAAATGGGTCTGCTCTTGCACAGATGATTCCTGTGAGACTCGGGTGAGTTAGTGTTGCAAAGTATTCTGCAGAGTTCCTGGCACTGAACAATGTGATCTTAGGGTCAGGCAATTATTACCCTTGTTTTCTGAGCTTTGATTTCCTTGCTTGTCAGAAAGAAAGTGAAAGTGAAGTCGCTCAGTCGTGTCCAACTCTTTGCAACCCCATGGACTGTAGTCTACCAGGCTCCTCCATCCACGGGATTTTCCAGGCAAGAATATTGGAGTGGGTTGTCATTTCCTTCTACCTACATACCTCCCAGTGGCTGTGGGGAGTGAGCAGGTAGACGTCAACTTGTGGTCTGGCTCTAAGCTTGAAGACTGTGGGGCCAGGACCCGCCCCTGTCCCAGCCCTGTGCCTGACTGGCCACCGAGGCCCCCAGGCAGGCTTCATGCCTAGCCAGGCAACAGGTGGCAGGGCCGGCCAGGCGCAGGTGCAGCTTTGTTGGGGGATGTAGGGGGGTAGTCCCTACCCCAGTTTCCTCCCCAGGCACGGCTTCCCCCAGCTGCTTGCTGGATGAGCTGTGCCCCGGAGGAAGGCTGGGCGGAGGGAGGCAGCCAACATGCATGCGGCCGGGGCTGAGTAAGCACCGTTTCCTGCTGCCACCGTCAGCAGCTTCAGCCCCACTGGCCAGTGGGTGGCTCACAATGCTTGCTGGGGCAGGTGCTCAGCCACGGGGCAGGGTCACTTCCCTGAATTGTCCTGGTCGCCGGCTACCCCAGCACACCTGGCAGGCCTGTATTGGGGAGACGTGGGGTGCCTAGTCAGGCCAGAGAACATCATACCAAAGGGCAGCCAACCCCCACAAGGGGGGTGGGGGGCTTGGTTGGGCGTGGGGTCCACAAGAGAACCAGGGAAGGGGGGTCCTGAGTTTGGCCCCAGCCTACTGTGCCCCCTTGGCAGCAGCAACAGGAGTGTCCGCACAGAACTCTACACCAAGACTGGACTTGGGCCAGCCTTCTGGCGGCATCTCCCACTATCTCGGTGGGCTCGGGGTATCACAAACACTCCAGCAGAGTGCTCTGAGACAACCGAGAGGGGTGGGATGGGCTGGCAGGTGAGAGGGTGGTTCACGAGGGAGGTGACATATGTCTACACATGGCTGATTCATGTTGATGTATGCAGGAACCGGCACAACATGCTAAAGCAATTATCCTCTAATTAAAAATAAGTAAATAAATAAAACCCAGCAGACAGTCAGAACAAATGCAAGTGGCTAAAGCTCACTTGGAGGGAGAATGTTCAACTCAACTCCCCAATAACCAAGAAAATGTATGCAAAACAATCCCAAGTCTTTCCCAGACCTAATGGCAAAGATGTAAAAAAAGAATGATGATAGTAAGGCCTGCCAAGGTGTGGCATCTCCTCATTCTGGACATGGTAGGGAGGAATGGAACGGCTTTACTCTAGGGAACTTGACAGTAAGCCTCAAAAGCCTTTGACCCAGAAATTCTACTTCTAAGCATGTAAGGGACGCAAACAATAAATACGTATGTGAAAGTCACTCAGTCATGTCCAGCTCTTTGCGACTGCATAGACTATACAGTCCATGGAATTCTCTAGGCCAGAATACTGGAGTGGGCAGCCTTTCCCTTCTCCAGGGGATCTACCCGACCCAGGAGTTGAACCGGGGTCTCCTGCATTGCAGGCGGGTTCTTTACCAACTGAGCTACCAGGGAAGCCCACATGCTCATCGTAGCACTGTTAATAATGGAGAAAACATTAGATACAAACTGAATGTCCAATTATAGGTGGATTTGAAAAGAAAAATTTAATCACACAGTGATAAGTCTTCTCTGGAACTACAACCATGAAAAATGATGCCAGATAGCAGCATTCTCAAATGTTAATGTGGGCAAGAATATCCTTGGGATCTTGTTAAAATGAATATTTTGATTTAACAGGTCTGGGGGTGATACCTAAAATCCTGCATTTTCAGCAAGTTCCTAGGGGATGTCAATGCTGCTGGTCCCTGGACCACACACTTCAAGCAGTGAGACTATAGAATTTTTACTACTCATAGGAAAAGATATTACCAAAATATGATAAAATGAAGAATAGCATGCTACAAGCAATATGATGCCATTCTTATTTTTAAAAAGCGATGCATGCTTAGCGGAGAAGGCAATGGCACCCCACTCCAGTACCCTTGCCTGGAAAATCCCATGGATGGAGAAGCCTAGTAGGCTGCAGTCCATGGGGTCGCTAAGAGTCGGACATAACTGAGCAACTTCACTTTCACTTTTCACTTTGATGCATTGGAGAAGGAAATGGCAAGCCACTCCAGTGTTCTTATCTGGAGAATCCCAGGGACGGCGGAGCCTGGTGGGCTGCCGTCTATGGGGTCGCACAGAGTCAGACATAACTGAAGTGACTTAGCAGCAGCAGCATGCATGCTTAGAAAGAAATCTAGATGAATATC
Organism: Bos grunniens; assembly: GCF_055505025.1. Classification (NCBI taxonomy): domain Eukaryota; kingdom Metazoa; phylum Chordata; class Mammalia; order Artiodactyla; family Bovidae; genus Bos; species Bos grunniens. The sequence continues at coordinate 17,171,021 of NC_141174.1, forward strand.
AAACAAAATATTGATAGAGGTTTTCTCTGAGTGACGAGGTTGGGTGGTTTTTATTTTACTCTTTATGTTAATTCATATTTTCTACAATGGATATATAGTCGTCTCTCGGTATCTACTGGGGAATTGGTTCCAGGACCACCACCTGCTGATGCTTAGGTCCCTGATATAATTGGCATAGTACTTGCATATACCCTATGCATGCACATCCTCCCACATACTTAAATTCTGTAGGTTTTAAAATTTCATTATTTATTTGGGGCTGTGCTGGGTCTTCGTTGCTGCGTGCGGGCTTTCTGTAGTTTCTGAGACGGGGGGCCTGCTATCTAGTTGCAGTTCTCGGGCCTCTTGTTGCAAGGGCTTCTCTCGTTGCAGAGCAGGGCCTCTGGGACACTCAGGGCTTCAGGGTTTCTGTAGTTGCGGTGCATGGGCTTAGTTGTCCCGCAGCATGTAGAATCTTCCCAGACCAGGGATCGAGCCCATGCTCCCTGCATTGGCAGGTGGATTCTTCACCACTGGACCACCAGGGAATCCCTCTCATATACTTTAAATCATCTTTAGATTACTTATAATACCTAATACAATGTAAGTGCTATGTAAATAGTTGTCAATGTGCAGCAAATCCAAGTTTGCTTTTTGGAAATTACTGGAATTTTTCTCCTGAATATTTTCAGTCCATGGGTGATTGAATCCTTGGATTCAGAACCCTCGAATGCAGAGGGCTGACTGTATTTGTTTAATTAAAACAAAGTGGCTGTTTATACTGCCAGGCCACACCCTGAATGTAAGAGGTGAGTCTCAGCGGAAGGGAAAGCATTGCTGAGACCAGTTATGAAAGGTGTGTCCCTCGGTGCAAGAGCCCGCCCTGAGCTGAGAAGGCCTGGCTAGGCCAGAGGCCTGGGAATGGGGTTTTTTGGACCTGGACCAGGAAGAGGATGCAAAGTGTCAGAGGAACCTTAGGTGATATGCTTGCAGATGAGCTGTCCTCTGCGAGGCAGGTACAGGCCAGGAACCGAGGCCCCCATCCCAGGCCTTTGACACTAGAGGGCACATCTCAGCCTCCAGACAGTGACCCATCCCACTTCCCTCAGTTTTTGTACCTCCTTTGTCCTTCTTTCCCCTGAGTGCCCACTGGGACCCACAGGGTGGGGACAGTGGGCATTAAGAACAGAGAGATCCCCACCGGCAGGTGAGTCCTATTTCAGGGCAGAGATCAGACTCCCAGGATGGCTCTTCCAGAAACTCTTCTTCGAGGACCAGCCTCCGTGGGTCTGGGTTTGCTGCAACGTGGGACAGGCTTCCCACACAGAGTGATGCTGTGTTCACCTACCCGAGGACAGGGCGACTAGAGAGGACCATCAGGCATTTGCAAAGTCTTTTGTGGGATAACTTGCTGGATGACCTTGTGTGGGCCTTGTGACCTCTACCTGAGCTTTCTCAGCCATAATAGAGAGGAAAATTACCCAGAGATCTTTTGGGCTGCATAAGGCTTTGAGTTTCATATGCTTGGGGAAAAAAGAAAAAACAAAAACAACTCTTTGCAAGTTGTAAAAACATGTACCAAAACTGAGAAGCTTGCCTATCCTTTTTGTTCTTTTTAAGAGAGGGAATGACTTAAGCCTTCCATATTGCCCAGCGGAGCTTGCCAACGAGGGTCTGCTCCCCAGACGTTACACCTATCCTGACTATGGAATTGGAACGTTCATTTTTCTATGCCACTGGTTCTCAAAGTATGGACAGCATATGAGATGATTTGGGGTGTGTTTGAGATGATTTTAGCTCACCTTGAATACGATCGAGTCATAACGTGGAAAGATTGTTCCCTTTCCAATTCTCTCTCTATGCTTCTAGTGAGTTCAAGACAAAACCTCAGTTAGGAGTTAATATATCTCTAACACCTAAATGTCCTGTCCAAAACAAAAAGAGCAGGCCTCAGACTCAGAGTCTTCCCTGGCCATATCCGGTTATAATTTATTTTTACAGTTACTTTACTATTTAAAGTAGTGATATAATGTTTCCTTTAAAAATGTTTTATAAGTTTAAAAAAAATCGATCTAAAACAAACAAACAAGAGTGTAGGCGGAACTAGGATTTGGCCAGCTTCACGATCGAGGCACGTGGTCCCTGGAGGAGGCAGGCACCCTCGCAGGGAGTGATCCCTCAGGTTGACTCTTCTGAGGCTCCGCCCGCCCACCCATCACTGCTTATACTGGCTCTGGTCTTAGCGGTGACTTCTCAGCTTTTCCTCCTCGTACTGCCAGGTTTTGGATGTGTCAGGGGCTGAGAGTGTTTAAGTCTCAGAATCTCCCCCAGAACAACCCAGCACAGGGCCTGGAACAGGATAAATGTCATGCACAAAGGGCTAAAAGACTTGAGGTCAGAGGTCAGGCTTCGTGGGGCATAAGAGATTTGCCATATCCAAGTATCCGCTGGAAGCTGGGAAACTGAGCACTGTCCTAACGCCTACGCTCTCATCTGTGGCCCTGGACAAGCCCCTTCCACCCCCTCATCTGACTGCATCACGGTATGTTTTCAGCACACTGAGTGGTCGAATCAAATCCAGTGTCATTCAAACCCTTTTGCATGTAAAAAACGAGAAGTAGAGATGAGCCTGGAGGAACAGAGGGTGGTAAAATGGGGTGAGAGGCAGGAGGGCTAGAAAGGGAGGGTGCCAAGGACCCTTCACAACCTCATCTAGGGCTGGGAAGACCTGGAAACTGCCCTCTGTGACTTTGAGCACAGGCCTCCGCTGCTAGCAGAGCTCCCCAGGTTTGTCCAGCACAAAAACCCTGGTCTTTGGAGTCACGTGTCTAGTATCACATGACAAGTTCCAGCTTGGCTACTCACTGGCTAGGTGACCTGAGGCAAATTACTTAACCTGTTGGTGCCTTACCATTCTCAGCACTAAGATGTGGTGATGCCAAGTCTCAGGGCTATTGTGAGGATAGAGTGAGATATCACATGTGTACATGCTATCTGACACATAGCAAGTGCTCAGTAAATGTGGGTTCTGGAGAACTCTTGAAGGTTCCTGGAAGAAATGTAGGGAAGTGATTCACACTATATGAAGTCATCTGGAGCACTTGATTCATAATTGGGGAGAATGGGACTCCCCAAAGCTGTCCTGTTCTAAAGCGAGAGCTGGAAAGTAGAGTGCAGCTGTCAGATCCACCTCCACCCCCATCTCCCACCTCCACCCTACGCTACTAAGGCAGGAGCCAGTTCTGCCCTCTTAGAGTCTCCTGGGCTATAGATTCGAGGCCCCTGTTCTCCAAGATGACGGGAGCTGGAGGAAGAGGAGAAGCAGCCAAGTGTTCTTTGACTCATAAGAGAGCCAGGGGCCAGGGGGCTGGCTGGAGGACCTCTGTCTGTCTGCTGAAAGCTCTGCTAGACTTTCTGTCTCCTCCACCCCTGGGAATCCAACCATAAGAGGAACTAATCTGGCTCCCCTCTGCACCCCTTGCCCCCAACACACTTTCCTTCCTGTGCTTTCTGGAAGAAGATGAGAGCTGGGAAAAGAGGGATGCAGCTGGGGAGGCAGGTCCAGCTCAGCTGGGCCGCAACATCTGTATGTTTAACTGTGGCCTCCCCATTCCTGTTTCGAACTAAGAGCTGAGAGGGGATGGGAGAGCACCAATTCTCCCCAGGAAGCAGTGATCCGATTCACTCTCCAGGATAAGCCATGGAAGAATGCAGCTTTTTTCTCTAAGACTCATATAAAACTGTGGAACTCATGCTCTTACCTTTATATGGCAAAATGTGGACGAGCACATTTGTTAACAGAAAACTCCAAAGTGATGACTTAAACAAGATGGAAGTTTATTTTCTCCTCACATAAAATAATTTTGGACATTAATAGCCAGGGCTGGTATGAAGACTCTGCAAAGTTTTCAGGGATCCAATTTCCTTTCAACTCATCTTCAAGGTCTAAGATGACTGCAAGAGCTCCTGCCATCATATTTGAGTTCCAGGCAAAAGCTTAGAGAAGCAAAGCATGCTTCTTCTTTAAGGGGACTCTTCAAAGTCCAAATTCCAAATTTTCCCTTACACCCAAAACTCTTCAGAAGCCCTCAGGGGCAAGGGTTGGCCAGAACTTGGTCATAAGGTCACTGCCAGCTCCAGACACAGCTGGGAAATGAGCTCTTCTATCTGGGGGACAATAGATCTTATCTCATCTCTTCACACAGCCACTGTCCTGAGTCAAACCTCTCTCAGCTCTATCATAAGCACAGATCTGGCCTGCCTGCCTCCAGGCCAACCCTCCACCTCTGGCCATATCACTCTCTTATTCAAGAACCTGCAGTGGCTCCCTGGAGCCCTTGGAATTAACTGCAAACTCGCAGTATGGCCTTCAAAGCTCTTTACAATCTGACTCCAGCCTTCTTTTCCAGCCTCTTCTTCAGGTACGGATGCATACTCTCCCAGGCCTGCTCTCTGTCCAGCCCCACCAGAGTCTTCTATGTCCTTCAAATAATCCATGCCTCACCAGGTTACTCCCCTTGACCAGAATGCTCTTTCCCCTCTTCGATTCCTGATAAACTTCCATCATCCTGTGAAATGCTGCACAAGCATCACCTTCTCCATGTGAAACCTTCCTTGCCTGCTCTGTGGACCTCCTGGCAAGTCTCTGGAACACTCTTCTATGTTAGAATGCCCTCCAGCGGACAGACGTCTAAGGTAAGAGCCGCTCACCTGCATGCTACCATGGGTCTGCAGCAGAGACCCTGGACGGTTTTGTTCTGCATGGACTTGGTGTTATTTAAGACCAGAAGCTCCTCCAGCACCATCATGGTCTTGGTGTCCCCCACAGCGAGCCCAGGGCCTGGTACAGGGTAGGGCTGAATAAATGAAGGACCCACAGAGGACGCAGCTCCTTCTCTTCCCCATTGTAGCCCAGAGTCCAGCCTATTCACCGGCCTGGCCCCCTCCCTCTGAAGTGCAGAATGACAGCTTGACCAGGGACTAACACTCTAAAGGATGACATTAAAATGGAACAGATACGGGCCCTCAAAGCAAACCTCACCCAGATCTACACCATTCCAATTATGAGATGTTTAGTCTATACTGTCTCCACTAACCTTTCGACCCATAACAGAGGCAGCGTCATTCCTGACGAGAACAGGAGCCCCTCACCGCCCCCTGGGCTCCCAACATCGGGGGAGCGCTGAGCCAAGACTCTAGGTCCTTTGTGCCCTGCCAACTCCGGGAGGCCGGACGGAGGACAGGCTGGCTGGCTCCCCAGACTCTGCAGCCTCTGGACATGGTGCTTCGAGGGTGAGGGGCTGGGATGGGTCTTCTGGTTGCTATTTTCTTCTACTTCTCCCCAAATCCCCCCATTCCTTCCAGGTGCTAGGAAGTCCTTCGGTTGCCACCAGAAAGCAGGCATGACTTTTTTCCTTTGGGAGGAGTCCCTGCAGAAGACTTTTGTCACACTGCCACCCGGAAGACACAGCTGGGGCTTTCAGCCTCCTTCCCCTAGGAGATCAGGCTCTGGTTCTAGGGCCCATCTCCCTTCTAGCTTCTGGGTGGAGGCCTCCCCTAGGGGAAGGAATGGTCAGGGTTCCCAGGCCAGGGAGATTCAATATTGATTTGGATCTCTCATTCCTACATGCACGCACGGACACACACAGATACACACACACCAGCATCCTCTTTCCCTCTTGGCGTTCCCATAGCACTTTGCACCTGGACTCTGGTTCTTCAGAGGCCAATTCACAATGATCTGTGATTGTCTATGACCCAAAAGCATCTCTGTTTCCTTGGGTGAACGGCACAGAGAAGGGGCCCAAGGATGGGGGTGCATGGGGTGCCCTCTCCTCTCCTGACACTCCAGTGCTATGGAGAAGGAGGTCTCTGAGGTTGACTCCACCCCCTTGGAGGTCAGAGGACTAGCCTGGAAGCCTTGCCTCCTCTGGGATGGCTTTCCTGCCATCCATGGTAACCATGGTGACCATGGAATGTCTGCATGACGCTTAGAGGGGGTAATCTGGCCCATGCCGTCCCCCTCTCCCCAGGAAATGATGATAACGGCTGAAGTTATTAAACACAAGGTACCATGCACTCTGCTATGTGATCGACTTCTGCTTTCTCACTTAAATCCAGCCACTAAAGATGGGGTTAGAAAGCTGGAAAGACTTGCCCAAGGCCACACAGCTAGAAAGAGACAAGCTCTCAAGCCCTGCCAGACACTGCCTCCTCATAGAGTCTCCGAGTGCTCTTCCATCCTTCTCCCTTCTGCAGCTTGCCAGGCACGCCGGAGGTGCTACACGGGGCGGGCAAGAGAGGCCCCCTGCCCTCTGCCCTCAGGCCTCCTTGGCGGAGTGGGGGAGGAGGAGGCTGACCTGCCACACCAGCCACCCAGCTGTTGTTGCGGGGGAAGGACGGCCCCGAGCTGTCACAGGCCCTCCAGTTCTCAGAGAGCTCTGTTCCACATCACAGCCGATTAGTTACAAATTGCTTCCTCTTCTCCTGTATCACTTACACCCCAGAGAGAAAGGGGAGATTGTTCCTAAGGAGGACGGTCTCCTTGGCCCCTCTCACCAGGGCAGCTGGGACACACAAAGGGAAGGAGAGGAGGGGCTGGGAGGAAAAGGGGGCGTCGTCATGGGACATGGGACGTCGAACAGCTCGGCAGCTGGGAAGGGACCCACCGTGTCCATCCCAGTGGGCAGCAGGCAGGTGGGGGACCAAGGCTTAGCAAGGGCCCTGAGCTATGGGGGCAGGATGGGCAGGCAGTTATGGTGCAGCTCAAGGGCCCAGTTTCAGGAGAACAGCTGGTCAAGGACCCCCACGCAGCCCTCCAGCCCCCTGCCCTGGGAGGATGGGCTCTGGTTGGGTAGCCGGAGCACAGCAGGTGCTGGCCTCTGGATTTCTCGAGAGCTTTGATAACTCGGGGATCTGAACAAATGCCTTCCCTCAAAACAGCCTGCCAGTCCTCCAGCTCCTCTGGTTTCGATAAAGCCCAGGCTGGAACCTGGAAGAGCCTGGAAGGAAGGGCACGAGGTGCTGGCTGCGGCCCCTGTGCCCCTGCTGCGCCTTGACTTCGCTGTTGCCACTAAGCGAGGTCCCAAGCACGCACAGAGTACCCCTTTGTCATTCCACTTCGCACAGCTGAGACCAGCTGGCATTTTCACAAAGGACTTTACTAAATACTAAGGGAGAACAAAAGGGAAATAATTACAGAAAACACGAAAAACCCAGCCCCAGCTGCCAAGTTCCCAAAGTACAGGTTTCCAATCCTCTGGTGACAACACGTCACCCCAAAAGCCTGGGCTAAGGCCGCGGGCACCTCGCCTGGCTGCCCTCGTTCATGGTCTCGTGGTGGCTGCCATCTTGCTTTCCACTCCCGGGAAACACTCGGTCCCCCATGGGTTCTACTCTTGTCTCTCTTCCAACTCAGACCTACCCTAGGCCTCCCACCAGGTTCTGGTCTCTGGCCCAAGGCGTGAGCCGTGTTCCCTGGGGGCTGGCGGGGTTGTGGTGACTAACGCAGGGCAGGATTACATAGTAACGGGAGGTTGTTTTCCCACACCACCCGACCAGAGGGGCCCACCCAAGTTGTCTTGAGCATGGGGTCTAGGAGGGCTACCTCTGAAGGCTGAAGGACTTTTGGATAAGGAATGAGCAGGCTTGGGACATTTTCCTTGTGGAGAGAGGAGAGTGCTCTGAGGATGGGCCCACTTCAACAAACATCAAGTAAGCCCCTACAGTGCGCCAGGCACTGCAGGAGGTGCTGGGGGGCCCAAGGGTGAACAAGTGTCTGTCTTGTAAGCTGAGGGAAGACAGACCAGCATCTGGGCAGTGGTGATGCTGAGGGCCAGGCGCTGTTATGGAAGGGAAATTCAAAGTGCGGAGGGAGCCTGGGTTAGGAGTGATGGTGGCCAGGGAGGCCAACGGAGCCTGAATGAAGTTCATGGAGAGAAGGAGACAGACTCAGGGTTGAGGCTGGGGCGGGGTCCACCGGCCCAGGAGGCTGGACAAGAAGGCAGAGAGGCCAGCCAACCATCTTCTTGCTGCTGACTTTGGCTTGCTGGTGGCGCAGCACACGTCCAGGCTATGAAGGGCAAAGGCCTTTGGCCCATGCTGCCCGCTGCCCCTTTCCCTGCCAGCCAGGAAGCAGGAGATTCTCGTCCTTGGATACTCTGCTTCTCTCTCATCTCTGGACACCATCTGGGGCTCAGGGACAAGGTCAGAGCCACCTGAGACACCACTCCAGAGGTTAATGATCAATGTCATCAAGGGAGAAGGAAGAAATCAGAGTTGGGAAATAGATCAGAGGGTCAAAGCTATGAAGAGGCCAGGCCGAAATGAGAAAATGAGTCAGGAAGCCAAAAGCCAAGAAATAGGGATGGGCTGGGGCAAGTGTTTCAGGCTCAGACCATGACTAATGCCAGGTGTGGGAAGCCCTGTGTCTTAGGGCAGTCTCAGGAGGCAGCCCGCATGCAGGACTAGAACCCACAGCTGCTCAAGGGGACTATTGTCATGGTGCAATCAACATTCCTATGGCCTAGACCCTTGTGTTTACCTGTGTTTACCTGCAACAGGGCCAATTCCAGGACTGAGATGACAGTTTCTCCCTCCTACACAACAGCCTTCAGAGTTAGTTAAGCAGCCATTCCACTCGAGCAAAGGGAAGATCCAGAAAAGCTTCAGGACATCAGCCCTACCTTCAAAGTGTCTGCAATCTGCTTGCAGAGAGACCTCATGGCTCACTGGAAAGAGCCCTGGAGAAAGACCTAAGCTTGATCTCCATCTCTGTTTCTTCCCTGGTAGCTAAATGTTTTATGGGCCAATTACTTCAACTCCCAGCACTTCCATTTTCTATGGCGGCTTAGACAGTAAAGAATCCACCTGCACTGAAGGAGACCCGGGTTCAATCCCTGGGTCGGGAGAATCCCCCTGGAGAAGGGAATGGCTACCCACTCCAGTATTCTTGCCTGGAGAATCCCATGGACAGGGGAGCCTGGCCAGACACAGTCCCTGGAGTCGCAGAGTCAGATACGACTGAGTGACTAAGCACACACACACACACGCACATACCAGGTTGTGGTGAGAATTCAGTGAGTTGAAGTGTTAAAAGCACCAAGCACGCAACTCAAAAAATACTCATTCTCTCCCTGAAACAAAAACAAATGATTGTCACGCTCCACAGCTAAATGTTGAGTTGTGAACACCGATGCTACCTGTGGATCTGCTCAGCACCTGCATCTACTCAGAAGGCCGCAGGCACAGCTGGGGACTGACCGCCTGGATGGTGATGGTATAGGTTGTGAGTGTTGTGTGTGTCTGTGTCTGTGTGTGGGTGTGTGCATGCATGCACGTGTGTTAGTCACTCAGTCATGTCTGACTCTTTGTGACCCCATGGACTGTAGCCTGTCAGGCTCCTCTGTCTATAGAATTCTCTAGGCAAGAATACTGGAGTGGGTTGCCATCCCTGCCGGCTCAGGTAGGCACACACGCACAAGTGCAAATCCCTGCATACTTTTGTGCCTCTGCAATTCAGAATCATGAGATTCTTCATCTCCTGTCTCTCATCCAGGATGGTGAGGACTCTACTCTGTAGTGTCTTTATATCTCCGATAAAAATAAAAAGTTGAATTAGAAATCATGCCTAACAGCTAACATTTCCGGTACTCCAGGTACTTTAGCAGCCCTCACCTATGAGGTAAGCAAGTTATTATTCCCACTTGAGATGGAGGAAGTCTAGGCTCTGAGAGGTAAAGGAAGTGACTTGAAGTAATACAGCTGATAAAGACTGGAGTCACAGTCCCGGGGAGCAAAGCCCCCAGCACACCTGCCCTGGACTGAATGTGAGCAACAGTAAACCTCTGTCTGACCCATGGACGTTCTGAAGTCTAATTGATTTCCGCTAGCCTACCCTCAGAGAAGGCAATGGCACGCCACTCCAGTACTGTTGCCTGGAAAATCTCATGGGCGGAGGAGCCTGGTAGGCTGCAGTCCATGGGGTCGCTGAGTTGGACACGACTGAGCGACTTCACCTTCACTTTTCACTTTCATGCATTGGAGAAGGAAATGGCAACCCGCTCCAGTGTTCTTGCCTGGAGAATCCCAGGGACGGGGGAGCCTGGTGGGCTGCCGTCTATGGGGTCGCACAGAGTCGGACACGACTGAAGCGACTTAGCAGTAGCAGCCTACCCTAGCCAATTCATCTCACAGCGCAAGAAGCCAGGTAGAGAATGATATGGTCTTCAGTTTAGTGACAAAAATCTGAGGTGCACTTGCAGGAATTGCAGACACTGCCCAGACACTGGGCTCACCCCAGAGAGTAGAAAGGGAACTGTGGCATTCCCAGCCATCTGAGCATAGTAGGGCTGAAGCAATGCATGTTGAATGAAAGAACAAATGAATGAAAACAAACACATACACACACACACACAAATATATGTTCCCTTATACTCCTTGGAAGGAAAGTTATGACAAACCTAGATAGCATATTCAAAAGCAGAGACATTACTTTGCCAACAAAGGTCCATCTAGTCAAGGCTATGGTTTTTCCAGTGGTCATGTATGGATGTGAGAGATGGACTGTGAAGAAGGCTGAGCGCCAAAGAATTGATGCTTTTGAACTGTGGTGTTGGAGAAGACTCTTGAGAGTCCCTTGGACTGCAAGGAGATCCAACCAGTCCATTCTAAAGGAGATCAGCCCTGGGTGTTCTTTGGAAGAAATGATGCTAAAGCTGAAACTCCAGTACTTTGGCCACTTCATGCGAAGAGTTGACTCATTGGAAAAGACCCTGATGCTGGGAGGGATTTGGGGCAGGAGGAGAAGGGGACGACAGAGGATGAGATGGCTGGATGGCATCACCGACTCGATGGACATGAGTTTGGGTAAACTCTAGGAGTTGGTGATGGACAGGGAGGCCTGGCGTGCTGCAATTCATGGGGTCGCAAAGAGTCGGACACGACTGAGAGACTGAGCTGAATACATATGCAAAGGTGCACAAATGCTCAAAACACTCCGTTAAAGACAAGCATATACAATGTGTGTGTTTGTCACTCAGTCATGTCCAACTCTTTTGACCCCATGGACTATAGCCCACCAGGCTCCTCTGTCCATGGAATTCTTCAGGCAAGAACACTGGAGTGGGTTGCCATTTCCTTCTCCAAAGCATGTACAATACAGATACTTAAATACACCCACTCATGCACAAAACACACTCGTGCCCACAATCACAAATCCGAAATAAAGACACACATAAACATATGCATATGTGTAAACACAGATATTATGGACAAACATATATGATCCAGATATGCCCAAACACTCATCTACTCACCCCTCATACACACACAGCGATGCCCAGACATCCTCCACCAAGACCCTGGGCCCAGGAAGGAATCTGTCTGCTCCACGAGCCTCAGCATGTTAGCGCTCGTCAGAAAATTCTTGCAGCCCCCACCTAGCTGGCTGGTGACTGGCCCCTGGCTCCTGGACCTCTGGGCTTGGGGCTGGCCAAGCAGAAGGCAGCCCCACGTGGGTGGGCGGGCAGACAGCGGACGCAGAGGTCACTGGGGTGAGGGCTGGGGCTGCTCTGGCCTCTCTTTTCCTGGCTGGAATGTGAGTTGTAGGGCCCGCCTCTCAGACCTCCCCCTTCTCCCACAGCCACCCACCAGCCCCAGGCCCAGGCCAACCCGTGACCCCCAGTCCTGCCAGGTTAATGGGTCCAGGAAGCTGTGCACAGAGGGTGGTGGCGGTGATGAACCCCTGAAGACACACACAGATATGCAGAGAGATGCACAGTCACACACAGAAGCCGGCCCAGATATTCACAAAGACATGGGCAGGCATACGAATTCACAATCCCGCTGAAAGTCACATTTAGACAGACTTCCAAAGCCAGCAGAAAAATCACACACCACACACACAATCACACAGGCATACAGAGATACCGAGAGAACAGACCCTCACACAAGCGACATTTACACAGACACTCGGACTACACAGAGACTGAGAGCATGTGGGGAACCTTCACGACCACACCTAAATGCCCACACACAGGCACAAGCATGCACACACACAGACCCCTGCTGCACTGGAACACCTCCTCCTTCTCCTGGGACCTGGAGGAAATGCTGCACTCGGCCCCTCTCCAACCCACATGTGGCCAGTTTGCTGGCACGGCCTGGGAAAACTGCTTCCCACAAGAGGAAATAGTGCTCAAGTCCTGGCGGGTGCCTGCTGTCTGAGTGCCTGGCTAGGAGGATGGTGCTTGGGCTGAAGAGACAGCCACATGGCTTGGCTTAGTTACACACACATACACACACACTTTTCAAGAGTACATATGTGTGTACAACACATACAGGTAGGGGCACTCTTGGAACCTCGGTTTCTTCGTCTGTGTGCTGTGCTTAGTCTCTCAGTCGTGTCAGACTCTGCTCTGTCCACGGAGCCTGGCCGACTGCAGTCCATGGGGCCTCAAAGAGTCGGACACGGCTTCCTCTATAGAATAGAGCTGATTATTCTTTCACCCTGGAGGATTATGGCGATGGTATAAGGTGGCACCATGAAGTGCCAGACCAAATCACTGCCTTCCTGGGGGCTCTGAAGCGGTATCTCTGCAGAGGCCGCTAACATCAGGAGCTTTGGACACAGGCGTCCGGCTGACCTGGTTGCCCCCCACCCGAGGTGGCCAGAGCCGAGCTCTGGTCCCCTGTCTGCGGCCCGCACTGGGTGCTGCCTGAGTCCGATAGTGCCTCGTGCTTGGCGGCGGCAGCAGGCTCCAAGCGTCGCCGGGCAGGATGCGGGCACGGGTCCGGCTGGCCTTCTTTCAAGTCCGCATCGGGATCGCCCCTTCCACGCACTGCGGCCGACGGAGCTGGGGCTCAGATCTACGCCGCCTGGCCGCCCTCTGGCCCCGCTGGGCTCGGCCTCTCCCTGGGACTCGGGTCTGGAGCCTCGTCGGCGGTGGGCGGGGCGGCCGTGCGGCCCCGCCCTGTCCGCGGCCCCTGAAACACCGCCGCCAACAAGCTTTAAGTCCCAGAAGGGAGCTGCTGTCTGAGCGAGAAGCGGCATCACTGGCCGGCTACGAGGGGGAGAGAGAGGACCCGGGATCGCGCTGGGGCTCCTGACCCGCCCTCCCAGGGACCCGCCTGCCCCACGCCGCCCGGCCCCGCCGGACTCTCTGCATCAGCCTTACCTGCGGGGGCCTCCAGAATCTCCAGGACTTTCAGAGGATGCTCAGGCCGCCCACGGGGACCTCGGGGCAGCAGTGAGGGGGGCATCCAGCTCCCATCCAACTCCGGTCCTGCGCCAGGGGCTCCCCCTGGAGATGAGCATGGTGGTTTTCTCTTGGAGTCCCCTGGCTTGGTACGTCTGAGAAGATGCCTACCGTGAGACTGTTCACTTGCTTCCTGCAGCTCCTGACGGGGCTGGTGTTGCCTGCCGTGCCCACGACGGTAAGACTCCCACCCCCAGCCTGAGAATGGGGAGGGGCAGGGCTCTGAAATCCCAGACCCACAGCGGGCAGTGGCACCCCCAAGGATGTCCACACGCTTCCCGGGAGCCAGGCTGGACCGGTCCTCTGGGAGGAGACCTCGGGCTGGACTGTCCCAGACTCCAGCCCCCAGGGTCTGTCTTGGCGGGGGCAGGGAAGCCACAGAGAAGGGAGGGAGGTTTCCTGTCTGGCCCCTAGAGCCCCCAGTGGCTTTGCTAAAAGCATCTCTCTGCTAATCCCAGGCCAGTCCCTGGCCTTTTGGTCAGGGTCGAGGCCCTGTGACCAGGCAGGCGCCCCCAGGACCTCTGACCTGGTCTGGTGGAAGGGAAGCCAGCCCAAGAGGCCATTGGTAGGGGAGGCTGGGCCCTGCCCCCTCCAAGGCTCTGGGTTGAGCCCAGGGCTCCTGGGTGGGCTGGGGCGGGGGGTGGTGAGACAAGAGTCCCACTGTGCCCTCTTTCCCCGGGTGGGCAGCCGGAGGTCCTGAGTGCGGGGCCTGGGGAAGTGAGCAGAGCCCTTTTCCCAGGAGCTGGGTAAGTCTGGCTGCAAGCCAGCTGGGGCAGTGAAATCCTGACAAAGCCAATGAAGCTCCCTTCCCACCACGGTACCCCCATGGCCCTATCCCATTGCCCTGGGAGTCCCGGGCCCCAGCACAGAAGTGGGTGGGCTGGGCAAGTCCCACGAGGGGGCAGGAGAGCCGTACCACCCGCCGCCCGCCCGCCTGCTGCAGGGCTGCTTAGAGGTGTAACTTTACCAGCGGCAGCAGCTCCTGGCGCCACCGGCTCCAGCGCCTCCGCTCCCACCGGCTGATGGCCTCCCCCTGGGCTCTGGCACCCAGCCAAGGCAAGCTGCACAGGACCTAGCCAGGCTGCCTGCGGGCTGGGTAGATGGGAGACCCCCATAGTCTCACCAGATCTTTGGGACATAGCAGGCAAATCGGTCTCCAAAAACTTCTCTAGTCTCCCACCCTTTCCAAATGAGGAAACTGAGGCCAGAGAAAGTAGGACCCATCCAGGCTCCCTCGAGTTGTCAGTTGCACTGGAAAGAGCGAGCCGTGAGATGGGGCAGCGTGTCTGAGCAGCAGGTGGGCAGGAGGGTGGAGGGGGCCTCTGTGCTCTTGCCAACGCACAGGACCCCAGAGCACAGAGGCCCAAGGTCGTCCCCCTCACCTCTGCACCTTTCTGTCCACAGCAGTGGGCCTTGTCTCCTGGGAACATTTCATCGGAGGTGGAAGGTAAGCTGGCTGGGCGGGGAGGGCATGGTGCAGGGCTCCCCAAGCCCTCACATCCCAGGGCTCAGCAGTGGATGGGAAAGGGTTGGCATGAACAGTGGGTGCAGGCCAATATTAAGTTGGAAGAGTCTGCAAGCTAGCTGAGGCCCTAGCTGACAGAGTTGGCAGGGCCTGAGAGATCCCCCTTGCATTGTGACCCAGAGGCCTAGAGAGGTCTCTTCCTGGGCCAGGGTCACCGGGCACCCAGAGAGCAGGGCAGGAGCACATATACCCAGTGTCCAAACAGTTGGCTCAGAGCCCTTTCCCAGCATGATACAAGGGGGCAGATGGGGTCTTGGAAGGCTGTGCAGCGGTGAGTGCCAAGGGCCAGACTGAGGGTCCAGAAGCAGGCTGCAGTGGGCCAGCAATCAAGAGGACCAGGGAGGGGCAAGAGGACTTCCCAGCAGCCAGGCTGGAGGAACTTAAGGGATCTGAGGAGACCTCTCCATTGATTACATATAGACAGAGTGAGTCGTGCCCTCCCCGGCCCCTCCACTCCCCACCCTAGGTTGCATCAAGGGAGAATCTTCAAAGGGCAAGACATTTGCCAAAGAGACATACGTGCAGAAGGCAGGAGGCCCATGCCAGGCCCCCCGCCTTGCTCCTCCCTCCCTGCCTCTCCGAGACGTGCAGGCAGGCCACACACCACTTCCCACGGAAGAAAGGGAGCGTGTAGGGACGTGCGCACGCACACGCGTGGTAGCCTCTGCGTGCTGGGAACACCCTCCCTCTACCACCTGGTAGCCAGCCTCTCCTGGACTTGGTCATGCTCTGCCAGCTTGAGTCCCAGGCCCCTTGGGCACTGAGAAGGTGGGGGAAGTAGCAGCCATTGATTTCATTGATACCCTCTTCCTAGCCCTGCTGTCCCCTCTGGGACTGGCACAATATTAGGCTTTCTGGGATTTGGAGAGGGACCTATCACCTATCTCCACCCCATGGCCCTTTTGATCCTTTTAGTATATTTTGGACAAAGAAATCTGAGCCTCAGTTTCATCATCTGTAAAATGGGAGTGTTAGACCAAATGATATCTAAAGGTTCTTTTTCCCAGGTGGCAGGATTCTCTGACGCCATAGAGGTGTCCCAAGAGTATATATATATCCCAGGGACCTGGATGAGGAGGCTTGG
Organism: Bos grunniens; assembly: GCF_055505025.1. NCBI lineage: Eukaryota > Metazoa > Chordata > Mammalia > Artiodactyla > Bovidae > Bos > Bos grunniens. The sequence continues at coordinate 17,186,865 of NC_141174.1, forward strand.
AAGTGTCAGTCCCTTAGGGCAGCTCCCCTGTCATCATCATCATTGATTAGGGAGCCTGTATTGTGACCAGGGAAAGAAACTTGGACCCCAGTTATCAAAAGCCTGAAAACGACATCCCCTAGTAATACCAGACAAGAGACAGAATGCTCTGTATTCTGCAGCCACAGACGTTGATTTTTTTACTGTTACTATTCATGGGAATAGTATCAGCCACTTACTGTAACTCCATGCTGACCACAAGCTGTGATGAACTAGGAAAGCCCTCATATTCTCTACGTTTTGTAAATGAAGGCTCTGGGGCTCAGAGAGGCCCTTGGGGTTGCCTAAAGGCTCAGACACTCCTCAGGACATGTGGCAGAGCTGGAGTTTATGACACCAAGCCTCCCCATGGCTCACAGCTGAGCAGGCATGAACAGGTTGTCTCTCGAGGCAGGCTGGCTGTGTGCTTTGCCGGTGACCACGGATGGGATACCTGCTGGGTTCGGCTGGTGGCCCGTGGCTCTGCCCAGTCCTGTCCCCCCTCCCCCACCCAGTGGCCTCCCCAGGCGCTTGCTCTCAGGATGAAACACTTCCCATCCAGGGATCTCCTCTGTCCTGGGTGTTAGGCAGCTGGAGCCAGACTGGAAGCTTGCCCAGGGGCTGGCAAGGGAGCCCACTCATGGCCCTGGGGGCAGCCAGGCGCCTGCCTGAGCCACAGGCAACCGCCCCCGCACCGTTCCTCTCTCGGACCCTGGCCTCTGAGCAGGTCGGGGGCCAGAGGAAGTGCTCTCAGGAGCAGGTGAGCAGAGCTCTTTGCTGAGGGGCTCAGCCCACATCTGGGAGCAGTCTCCGCACTCTCTCAGCCGGCCCCTCGCCCAGCACCCTCTGTTTCTCCCATACCCCGAGACAGCAGCCCCAGGGATGAGCGGCTCTCTTCCTTGATGACCACCAGGTAAACCAGGCCCAGCCCACCACCTTCCCTGCCCTCTCCCAACGCCATCTGGGCCGTGTGGCCCAGGACGTGCCGGGCTTCAGGGCCCTGGAGCCTGGGCGTGGGGGGAACAGGAAGTCTCTTCTGCCTTCTCAGCCCTGCCGGGCTCTGCTTAACCTGGCAGTGGCCCCACAGCCCGGCTGGGCTGGAGTCTGCTTGTGGGATGGTAGGGGGCTTCAGGGCCCCTCCTCTGCTTCTGTGCTCTTCCTGATGGCTGGTCCCAGGGCGGGACCCTGAACCTTCTATGGCACTTTGGCAGCCGGCTACTCTTCTCCTGTTATTTACGTTTTCCAAGGCAGAGATTAAACGTTGAGAGTTATGTAGTGCTCATGAAGGTTTTAGACTAAACACGCACTCATGGAGGTACATTAGGGAGCTGCTCCTCTGACCTCTCCCTACAAAGGCCAGTTTCCTGGGGCTTTGGGCTGCCTGGCGTACATGGCCTTGTTTCCTGCTTGGGTCCAGGGAGAGTGGCCCAGAGGCCTGGAGAGGCAGGATCAGGGAGGCCTCTGGTCCCCTTCCCATCCCCGGACCCAACCCTAGTGCCCCTGCAACAGACAGGGCAGAATGGAGCCGCAGACGCCCAGATAAGCATGGTTTATTGCTCTGTGCTGCCCCAGCCAGCTCCACGTGGACACACCGCCTCTTGGGTATTTTCCACCCGCTTGCAGCCTTTCCTGAGGGCCTCTGCTAGGGCTGAAGTTTATTCTTCCTCCGAGATTACCCTGAGACTCACGTCCTTGCAGGCTCAGTAGAATGGACTTCAGCCCCTTCTGCCTCCTAGGAAGGGCTGTGGAAGGAAGTGAGGGGCTGCTGGGAGCAGCCATTGCACCAGGGCAGAGGCTGCAGGGACCCCAGGTGGTCCAGCTCCCCTGTCCTCCCCCACCAGAGGAGGACGACCATCCAGTGCAGGGCAGGGTGACCCAGGATTGGCGATGTGTCTCCGCCCGCAGTCTCAAGGTTGGGCTGGGTCGTGTGCACAGTGCACTCAGAAACACAGAGCGCCTGTCAGAGCTGGGGGAGCCCTTAGCAACCATCTCTTCCCAGCCTTCTTCTTTTTCCCCAGCTGGAGAAACTGATACCCCCAGAAAGGTGCAGTGACCTCCCCAAGGTCACACAGCCAGCACAGGGCCGGGACCAGGAGCCAGTCTCCTAGCTCTGGCTATTCACTTCCTGCGAATCTGTGTATGGGTCCAGGCCCCAGGCCCTCCCCGAAAGGAGCAGCATCTTTTAAGAGACTCCAGATCAGGCCCCCAAAGATCCAGTCACGATCACCAGGACATTGTGGGGGCCAGGGATATCCCTGATAATTTTCAGTGAACTATCATCTACTCAATCAGTAATTACCTAGCCTGTGTTTACTGGATGTTTGGGTGCCTGTCTACAAGGAGCCTCAACTCGCTTGTAAAAACGATAAAAGCCACCAGTGACGTAGATAAAGCAAGCTCTTGGGGCTGAGTTATGCTCAAAAGAGGAACGTCTGTTCATATCAGACAAGTTGGAGAAGGCTTCAGAGAGGAGGCAGGGAGGCAGGGCTGGAGGAGTGGGTGGTGGGCTTTATTTGGTTAGAAATGAGAAAGGGGCAAGGAGCATGGACCGATAGAGGGTATCTGAGTGATGCGGCCCTGGGCCCATGCAAGGGTGGTCCAACCGAAAATGGAGAGCGGGGACGGGGCACATCGTTGGCTGCAGTCTGGGCCACCAGGCGGAGGAGCTAGCCCAGACATTAGAGGAAATAAGGACTAAGGGGAAGGTTCACCCTCCCTGTGGGACTCTGCAAGCCAGTCTTGCGGAACTTGCAGAGCTAACTGTATTCTGCCAATTCCCCAACACCAAGAGAGGACCAGGTCAGGCCCTGAGAAAGATCCAGAGGGCCTGGGGAGACTACCAGGACACGCTCCTCCGAGCTCCAAGGCCCCCGAGGCTGATGCCGGCACCTGAGCTGAGAACAGAGCCGAGGATCACAAGCCCCTAAGAAGTTCTGTTCCCCTGGGATTTCCATCTAGCAGATGAGCCGGGGCGGGCAGAGGGGAGGCCCAACTGTCGTCCCAGAGAATTGACGTCAGGAGTTCAGAGCAGGGGGAGCGCTCACGTAGGCTGGGGGCTTCCTGGAGGAGCGGGTGTGGGCTGGACCTGGGAGGACCTGCCGTGCCCGGGGACCTGAGCCAGCTGTCTGTGCCTCCTCGCAGTGGTGCCCTTCCAGCAAGTGTGGAGCCGCAGCTACTGCCGGCCGGTGGAGAGGTTGGTGGACATTGTGTCTGAGTACCCCAGCGAGATGGAGCATCTATTCAGCCCATCCTGCGTCTCCCTGATGCGCTGCACTGGCTGCTGCAGCGATGAGAGCATGCACTGTGTGCCCCTGGAGACAGCCAACGTCACCATGCAGGTAGGGTGACACCCCGGCTCGGGCCCCAGCCTGCCCCGCCATCCACAGCTGCTCAGAGGGCCACAGAGCCTGGTCCCCAAGAGAGGGGGCCAGGAGAGGGTAGGCCAGGGCCACAGGATCCAAACTGACACCCAGGTGTTCTTACCCACAGCACTCCTCCTTCTTGAGTCCCCACCCCATCTTTGAGCCCCCCTCTCCTCCTCCCTTAGCAGCTTTCTCAGGCTCTGGCTTAGCCCTATCCCAGGACACAAGATATCTGATTGAGGTTGGGAAAGAAATCTGTTCTTATTCAAGACATCCCTTTTTATACCAGGAGTGTTTGGTGCCCTGAGCTTTGCTTCCACACTCACACTCACAATGTTGGTCTTTTTTTCTGAGCACTTGAAACTTCAGAAATTTCCAAGCACTGTGCTTCAGAAATGTTACCTCAACATTCAGTCCTTGGAGCCAAGTGATATTCCCATTTTACAGAGGGAAGCTGAGCTTCAGAGATGATATTTCACCTACTTAGCAAGTGGAAAAGCCAAGATTTAAACATAGGTCTTCCTGCCTTCAGAGCACAGGCCACCTTCCTATCCTGTGCTTTGCTGATGGCCCTGGGAAGAGGGGGAATGGGAGCCTCCCTCAGGTCTGCAGGCAGGTAGGAGGGCTGTTTGCCCCACGCTCCAAGCATAATGAGGGTGTGTAGTACAGAAGTAAGTAAGTAAGCGTTAGTCGCTCAGTTATGTCCGACTCTTTGCGATCCCATGGACTGTATCACGGGATCTTCTGTCCATGGGATTCTCCAGGCATGAATACTGGAGTGGGTTGCCAAGCCCCCCTCCAAGGGATCTTCCCTACCCAGGAATTGAACCCAGGTCTCCCACATTGCAGGCTGATTCTTTACCATCAGAGCCACCAGGGAAGCCCAAGAACACTGGAGTGGGTAGCTTATCCCTTCTCCAGGGGATCATCCCTACCCAGGGATTGAACCCAGGTCTCCTGCATTGCAGGCAGATTCTTTACCATCTGAGCCACCAGGGAAACCCATGTAGTACAAAGGCTGGTGGGAAATAGGGAGTCTGGTCCTCCCCTAAGGGATGGCTGAACGGAGTATTGGAAACCCGCAGGCCACCCCCGCAGTCCAGTCACCCAACCTTTGTCTCCTCACAGCTCATGAAGTACCGCTCTCTGGACCAGCCCTTCTTTGTGGAGATGAGCTTCTCTCAGCACGTCCGCTGCGAGTGCAAGTGGGTCCTCGGGTGCGGCCGGGACAGCCCCCACACACCTGGCGGCATCAGCCAGGGGTTGCCCATCCGTGCTGCAGTCTGTGCCTCCTCCCTAGCTGATGGAGGCCAGGGAAATCGGGGACCAGTGGCAGCCCAGGGAGCTGGTCCCAGGAGCTGGAGCATAGCTACTGAGAAGCCACAGGGACAGAGGGAGCCAGGGTCCCTCCCAAACTGGCCAGGCTTGGGCACGCCGTCTCCCTCCTTGAGCTGGGATGGGGATGCCAGGGCGCTGGAAGAGGCACTTGGACCCACGGGAGCGGGAAACGGGATTGAGGAGCTCAAAGACAGACAAACCCTGGTAGGAGGGAAGGGGCAGAGGGAAGGAGGCACAGGCTTTCTTTAAAGTCAAGTCTCCACCTGGCAGAGCCTCTCCCCAACACATCTTGCTGCTGGTGCCCAGGGTGCTCTTAGCATTAGTTACCGGGAGCAGCAGGCCTGGCACCGGCGACTGGTTCAGGGGCACTCCTGATACCTCTGGGCCATGGGATGGAGGCATGGGACCAGAGGTCCTGAGCCATATCTTGGGGCAGGAAGAGGGGGAGAACCACCATTTATGGTGCATCTACTCTGTGCCTTGCCCAGCATAGGCACCCGACCTGAGTGTATTTTCTGATTTAATCAGCAAACATCTACTGAGCACTTAGTGTAGGCTAGGTATGGTCTCAGATGCTTGGGATATAGTGGTGAGCAAGACAGACCAGGTCCTTGGTCTCCTAACCACCCATTTTACAGATGAGGAAACCGAGGCTTGCTAAGGTTACGTGATTTGCCACAGCTAGTGGGTTGACCCCAGCCTGTTGACCCCTAAACCTGCCCTTTCTTATGCTACCTCTCATGGCCATTACCACGCTCTACAGAAGCTCCAGGACTGCCCTGGGCTTGGCCCTGCCTGGTGTCTGGGCTCTGGCCACTGCTCTTGGACCTATACCACCGCTCGAAGCCCTGCCTCAATCCGCTTCCTCCCATCCTCCCTTGCCAGGACTTGGCCATGTAACAACAGTTGAGTAGCAAGTCCTCCTTGGCAGTGCTAGACAGCAACCTTTCCCCTTCCCCATCACCTTTGCCCTCATAACCTGTATGTTGGGGCAGACAGATGAGAAGATTAAGGGCCCAAGAGTGTCTCTGACTGGTCCCAGATGGCAGAGACAGGACCAGACAGTCCCAGGAGGTGCTGGTACCCTGCCCTGGCTCCCAAGGGAGATGGCCAGCCTAGGGCAGCCTTCCCTGGCCCAAAGCTGACTGTCACCACGCTGTCCCACGCCCCCACCCTGGTTCCCAGGGAAGACTGTCGCCGTCCAGAGGGCTGAGCAACAGGGCCACCTTTCTTCTCTCTTCTGGGCCAACAGCCACGGCCCTGGGAGACAGAGCCAGGACAAGTCTGGTGACTGTGGGGCTTTCGATCACCTCCTGTCATCCCACTCCCTGAGTCCTTAAGATTGCTGCAACGTCACACGTCCCCAGGGTAGGGTGGTGGTAGTTGTGCCTTGACAGGTGGCCTTGCCCCTCATTCACTGTCAGTGAGGAGACTCCCAGAGGGCACCCTGGAAGGAAAGGGCACCCTGGCAGGTGCAAGGGAAGGAAGTGAACAGAGAAAGGCTGCAGAGAGCAGACTTGGCCCCCAGATTTGATTCCAAGAAGCAGAGGAGAGCAGATGGGTGTGGAGAGGACCCCCAAGAGGGCATTCGCACCTCTCTTAGTGGGGTCGCCAGGGCCTAGAGTGGGAGTGGAAGCCCCCAAGCCTCTGGGCATCTCTCCCTCACTAGCTCCATGCTACCCCCTAGTGGCTTCAGCACCAACTACAGGGCCAGCCCCAGTGATGGCAGGGAAGTCTGGCCAGGGAGCCCCGATCCACGGCTGTCCTAATTCTCCTCCGTTCCTCTCTCTGTTTTTCCAGACCTCTATGGGAGAAGATGAAGCAAACAAGGTAAGCAGCCTGGCAGGGGTACCGGGCTGTTCTCAGGCCTGCCAACGCCTGACCTAGCATGGGGGCCCCCAGCCGCTCTGTCTTGACGCTTTTGGCTTATTGCAGGAGGAGATCCAGGGTCAGGGGCCCGAGGAAGAGAGAGGAGCAGAAACACAAAGACTGTCACCTGTGAGTGCATGGGGGTGCCCAGGGATGGCAAGGAGGCTGGGCCAGAGGGGAGCCCCACCCTGCCAGCACGATCAGTGGTCGGGGAGGGACAAAGCCAGCGGTGCGGGCCAGAACCTAGAGATTCCAGGCCCTAGGAAGCCTCCAGTGAGCCGAGATAAGAACCAGGAAGCCGTCCCGGCTTCGTTCTGAGTCTCTGTGTGGCCTTGAGCAAGTCCCATCACCTCTCTGAGCCTAGTTTTTCTGTGTGTAGAATGAGGGTCAGCGGGGTCAACCAAGCATTCGGTCGATCTACAAACATTTACCAAGCACTTACTGTGTGCCAGGCACTTTTGTGGGCAGACCAATAATATTTCTGCCCTTACAGGGCTTACACTCTAGTGTTAGAAAGTCCAAAAATTTAGGGACTGAGGCTGGTGGGCTACAGTCCATAGGGTGGTAAAGAGTTAGACCCAACTGAAGCGACTTAGCACACGCACAGGCCAGCGGCCCAGTGGTTAAGACTCCACCTTCCAACGCACGGGTAGCCAGTTTGATCCCTGGTCAGGAAACTAAGGTCCCACATGCTACAGGGTGTGGCCAAAACAATTTTTTTTTAAAGTAAGAATTTTTTTTTTTAAAGTCCAAAAATTTAGCCAGGACTACCTCCTGGAGGCCATAGGGAAGGTAGAGCCCCTCACTGGCTCTCAGGCAAGTATTTCTTTCACTCCCAGGGAGCCTTGGGGTCTACTTGCTTTTCTTTCTTTGTCCATGTTACCTGTCCATTTGGCTTCACCTCTGGAGAAGGTGGCTGGGGTCCAGGCCTGAGTGTTGGAAGAGCAGAATTAGCAAAGGGCAACCCCGAATCTGTGAGAGTAAACAGGAAAAATAAAGTAGCTCACATGCGCAGTAACTCAGTCACACCACGGTTCTCCTTCAAGGCCAGTCTCCTCCCAGCGACAGGACTGTCTCCACAGTCCTGTCTTTTCCACAGATCTTCTCATGTCATGGGGCTGGAGCTGGCCAAGTTCTACCCTGTGAGCCTGTCCCTGCAGGAGCAGACACGTCCACCCCGTTCCGTGAAGCTAGGGATTCTGGGGAGGTTGGTCCCTGCAGGCATGTAGCCCTTATTTCTCCCCTGGTTCCAAGCAGTGACTAGGAGAGGGGCTGGCAGTCCCCACAGGGCTCCCCAGCCAGGCAGCCCCAGATGGAAAGCGTCCTGTCCTAGCTGCTGGGGTAGCAGCCCTCAAATGTTTCATTCGGGAATCTCTTGAAAGAACTTCCAAAGCCCAGGTGCCCCCTTGTTCATTTTTAAGTCGACATTAACCTTTTTCATCAACATTGTAGATAGTTGCAAAGGATGTAATATATTAATATTTTAATATAAAGCCATTATATCACTCTCCAGATGTATCCTGTGGAATAAGCCATCCAAATTTAATACCATCATCCACTTTTTAAAAATTGTTTAACAACATCAAAAAGTATATGAACACTCTCCTTTAATAGCTGCATATTTCCATTGCTTCTTTTTGCCTCGAACATGTCTTTCCATTTTACTTTTCCCAAGAATTTCAGCCTAATGTAATATTTTTTAAATAGTCAAACATCTTTTATGTACCACCTTGTCTTACTTATCTGCCACAACAATGGTATATGAGTTTGAATTATTTTAAATTTTCCTGTGAGCAGAAAACTCGAAATTAAATTTTTTTGGAATGAATTATCACAGTAATTGTTAGTAGTACCCATAGGTTAAAACAGCACAAATACATTATATTTTACTAGATGCTAAGCACAAAAGGACAATCAATCTTACTGGGGTTGCATCTCAATGAGATGGATGTAGCTACTTCTTTTCAATTAGTTGATGAACCCGGCAATGAACATTATCTCCTGCCAGACTGAGACTGGATTCAGCAGTAATTCCATTCCTGTTCATTTTTTGCAGATGAAAAGACTGAAAAACTGTTCACATAAATAAGTAAATGGGGCTGGGTGTTACTCGATCACTTGAACTCCTTCCAAGTTATCAATATTTGCCAAAAACCTGAAAGTGATCTGCTATAAGAATTTACTTCTCTTGACATTACCTGACGATTTAGCTAATCTCTTCAATTTTGTTGAAAGCAGACGTGGAAACCACCTGACTTGCGAAAGACTTGGTTACCCAATAGCTCACCATATTTCTTTTCTCAACCACCTACACCAATATCTATCAAATTGTTCTTGTATTCAGTGTCCCCCTGAATCCTTTTTACCTTGGGGCAAAGTACTGTAACAGGAACTTCCTTCCTTTCTGAGGGAGAAGGGCCTTTGGCAACAAGATGATGGGAAGCAGATCTCTGTCGCAGACAGTTTTCAGGCAGAGTGCAGGTAGAGGCTGGGAGCAGATTCCTTTAAAATCACCAATACTCACATAGGACTTGGACAATCTTCATGTGCATCCAGGGGTTCTGGTATCCTTGTTTGAAGATTGCTGCCCCAAGTAACCAAAGGCATTGGTGCATGGAGCCAGACTGTGTTTAAAGCCGGCTTTGTCACTAACTTGCTGTGTGACCTTGGGCAAGTTTCTTAACCTCTCTGAGCCTCCATTGCCTCATCTGCCAAAGGATGATAGTAATTGCGCCCTTCCTTGTGGAATATCGTTAAGGGTAAATGAGAGAGTGCTTGGCGCAGGCCTGAGCACCTGGGTAAGTGCTTGGTGAAGACCAGTTCCTAGCTGCTTCTCAGCCTCGTGCAAGCAGAGATCCAGGAGCATTGCAGGCTCTCCGTGCTCCCTGTCCAAGCTTCCCCTCCAGGAAGTCCTCCCACCCTCCACCTTGGACTGATACCTTCTTTCTGTGTTTGGTCTCTGGCAGGTGTGGTGATACTATTTCCCAGAGGTAACCAGTCCCTCGGAAGAGAGAGACCCCCCACACCCGGCTCGTGTATTTATTACCGTCACGTTCTCAGTTACCTCCCTGCTGGCACCTGCCCTCTATTTATTAGCCAATTGTATCCCTGCTGAATGACTCACTCCCTCCATGGGACAGGACCCTCAGGAATTCAGTGCCTTAAACAGAACGTGAGAGAAAGAAGACAGACCCATGTGGCTTCAGCTTGAGAAGGAGCAAGACTTACGGCTTTGTGATGGGCAGGCCTGGCCCCAGAGGCCCCGGGGGTCTCCAGGAGGCTGGAGAAGGAAGGACTGGAGACCCACCACCTGCCCTCCCGGAACCTTGGGCTCTGCGCAGACCAGCAAGCCTTGCTGGGGCAGCTCCTGGTGGAAGTGGGGGGTGTGGAGGCCCCTGCTCTGGCCACCCTGGCCCTGCTGAGAGGGTGGGCGGGCAGCCACTCTGCACCCCGGAGGTTGGACGTTCAGCTCTGGAAAACAGTGCTTGCCTGGGGGGCCTCTGCCACTCCTCGTCCCCTCAGTCTCGCCTCACCTCTTAACTGCTGCTTGTGCTGGGACATTGTTCTTTGTGGCCAAGGCATCATCGTCCTGCCCCTCTCAAGGACAAAGGCAAAAAGTGGGCCCCAAGCTGGACATGGAGTGAGCTGCCCTCGCGTGGCTGTCTGACTGCCAAGCCAGATTCTCTTGAATAAAGTATTCTAGTCTGCAACTGCTTTCCAGGGGAGCGTTCCTGTCAGAGCAGCGGGCGACAGCAGGAAGTGGAAGGGGGACGGAGGAAAGAGGACCGTGGGTTCCAAGGCTGCCTGGGGGTGGGGGGTGCGTGGGGGTCCAGCCTGCAGTCCCTGGGGCGTCTTCTCCAGATGCTTTAGGCAAAACCCTGAGGCCCACTCTTCCCATAATGAGGGGTTCCCAGAATGGAGGCTTGGCCCTAAACTTGGGTACCCAGGCTTCAGCCACCCCTGAACACCCTCAAATTCAAGAGCACAATCCTCTTCCCCTGGTACCTGCCACCTTCCCCAGGGTCACCCTACCCCCAGCCCAATGCCTGGCTCTCAGGTGCCACGGCTTCTGGCTCCAGAGACCTAAACCACGCCACCTCCAGCCTGCTCCGGCTGCTGAATGCAGGGACTGGCAGATGCTGCCTGATTTCTTCCGCCCTGGGCCTCCCATCTTCCTCTGTCTCCTCTTGAATGCCTTGGCATGAAAGGAGGAAAAAATGCTTCCCCCCCCCCACAATCCAAATCACTTATTATCTGACTCCCTTCAGCCTTCGACCCCCAAGGTGTGTCTGTTTTCCTGCTATGTTTAGGGACAGGGTGCTCCCTGTTCTCTCTGATTGCAGGCTGCTCAGATAAAGCCACAGGGCCTGGGGCCGGAGCCCTCCTCAGGCTTTGGAGGGAAGCCAGGGATGGTCTGGGTGGGGCAGCGCTGCCGAGGCAGCTGCCCTTGGTGGTCTGTCCACCACTGAGGCCTGGGCCGCCCTGGAGGACACCCCGGTCAGAGTGTGCTTCTGGCCGGCGATCACAGAGTGGGTGTGGGCTGGCCCCGCAGGACATGCTTCGTGGGAGAAAGGTATTTTCTCTTCTGCCTCTTCCCTCTTGGGCTACACCCGTTCTGAGCTGTTGCCTCGGAGGGATGGGTAGCCAAGAAGAGCACCCCTCCCCTTTAGTCAGTTTCTGATGGGGCCCCAGGGACACTACCCCAGCCCTTGTAGCATGTCCCAGGCTCTCGGCTTCACAAGTCACCCACATGGAGGTCTGCCTCTCCACCCAGACCAGCCACCCCTGGAGAGAACTAGACCAGGGGAGCAGCCAGAGGCCAGAAGCAAAACTCTGCATCTGTGGCCAGAACCTCACAGCTGGAGCCAGTAGGAAGGGAGCTGACTGGTGCATCTGGCCACGCTGGCCATCCTTTCAGGTCATTCAGGACGTAGCAGGCCCTTGTCTTTTGCTCTTTATCTCTTTGTGGAGCCCCACCTGTGTACCTAGGCACCAGGGACCCAGTGGGGAATAAAGCATCCAGGACCTGCTCTCATGGATCTCGTATTTGAGTGGAGAGATGGACTGTAATCATGGATTCAGGATGTGGGGTGGACTTCATTGGTTTTCACATTGGAGACTGGACCCAGCACTTAGGAGAAAGGGGTCTTGAGCACCCCCACACTTTTTAAAACAAAGAAGCAGCAATTTGGGGTTGGACACGTCTGTCTACAGGATTTATGATTAATAGGAGATGGCTGAAGTAGTCCTGCCAGGCTCAAACATCACTCAGTACGCCCTTCTTCAGCCTCCATAAGCAGCGGGATGGAGGAGGGTACGGGGTGGTGGGGGAGGAGAGAGAGGGAGGGGTAGTCATTGGACACCTGGGCTGCTGGTGTCTACCCTCCTCTCCCTGGAGCTGGATTTGCCATTCAGACTAGCCTGTGTGCTATCTGGCTGGAGGTTGGAGGGATGGAGAACTGAATAGTGACAAGGGACAGGGAGAGGGGACACTTAGGGACCTCCAGCAGTCATTTCCCACAGGTTGGGGGATGTGGGGAAGGTGAATGGCTGTGAGCTCCCTTGCCTATGGTCTCCCAAGAGGGACACCTGCAGGTGAAGAGACCCCATAGGCTATAGGCTGTGGGCGTAGAGTTGGGGCAATCACTGAGATGGGGTGTCAGGTATAGACCTGGAAAAGGAGCATAATAGGGAACAGAGTAGTGGGGCAACCCTGCGGTGCACCTACAGGACAGCTGGCATCTCGATGCCTACCATACCAGGTACGTTCACAGCTAGAGAAGAAATGGCCTCTGCTAAGAGGAACTTTTCCCCTAATTTCTCCTTCCTGACCCTGTGAAAAAGAGAAAAGGACTTTGGCCAGGAAAGTGGTGAGGGGTCTAAGAGCAGACCATGCCTCTTCCTGCTCGCTGGAGTTCAATCCAGGCCCTGCCCAGGAGTGAAAGGAGTTAGCCTTCAAGTAGATGGACCAGCTTAAATGAGGCCAGGCCTTTAATAAATTAAAGTGACGGGAACATTAGAAGATCTGCCCAAGATGCTATTAAGACACAGGAAAAGGAGAAACAACATAGTTCATCCAGAAGCAACGATGAGAGAAAGAAACTGGTTTGTTTGTATTCCTGCGGCTTGCTTAATAAGCAACTGATACATGTAAACAGAGAAATTAATGAGAAAACGGTCTTATTGCCAGAGTATGGGTCTGGCACATTAGAGATGGCCCTTCGTTTGAATCTGAGTAGACTTGGGTCTGCTTTGACCAATAGCGTAAGGCAGAAAGGACTCTATAATGGTTCCAAGTCCTTTAAAGAGGACTGGCAGCTCCTGCCTTGGTCTCTTGGAACCCTGAGCTGCCATGTGAGAAGTCCAACTATGATGAGGTCACCACGTTGGAAGGAAGCCCAAGCCAGTAATATAGACGTGTAGGGAGGAGGCAGGGGGGGATCAATCAGCCTCCAATTGTTCCAACTCCCGGGCAGTACAGTCATCTCGAATGAAGCCTCAGACCCCCTAGAGAACAGACAGATTGGGACTTCCCTGGTGGTTCAGTGGCTGGGAGTCCGCCTTTCAATTCCGGGGAAGTGGCTTTGATTCCTGCTTGAGGAACTGGAATCCTACATGCCGCAGGGCAACTTAGTCCGTGAGCTGCAACTGCTGAGCTGGCACGCTCCAGAGTCCCTGCTCCACAGCAGGAGAAGCCTGTGCACTGCAACAAAGACCCAGCACATCCAAACAAATAAATAATGAAATTGTTTCCCACTAAAAAAATCAAAAATAGAGAGGAGAAGCTGTACCCGCTGTACCCTAATTGATTTCCTCATTGTTGAATTATGAAATAAAATAATAACAGAGTGTTTGGAGGCAGTTGTCATGCAGCAGTGGAGGCTTCATGGAAATACAGAAATGTCATGAGACAGTGTTTTGGGAAAGTATTCTAGACCAGGAGGTCACAGAAGGCCTCTCGTGGAGGTGACCTTTATGGTGAAGTTATGGTCATGTGACGATTACTCCAAAGCAGGACAAGAGTCCTTCAAACATAAAACACAGCTGATGCTAAAGCCTGGAAGGAATCCCAATGTGTCTGGAGCCTGAAGGGCAAGGGAGGAAAGGCCGTGAGATGTGATGTTAGAGGTAGGCAGATCGTGAAGGGCTTTGCAGGGTAAGGAGTTTGAATTTTGTTATAATGTGGATGGAAACCATTGCAGGGGTTCAAGCAAGGAAACAAAGTGATAATCCGCACATTTTTTTTAAAGCTCACTCTGCCTTCCGTGTGGAGAATGGACCCTACGGGCATGAGACCAGAGGTACAAATACCACTGAGAAGGCCAGAAGAGAGTTCGATCTTAATTATGCGTGTGAGGTGGTTACCCTGATCAATCATTCATTCCTGAACATTTTTTGAGTCTACTAGGACCAGGCATTTTGTAATGGATACATGTGTAAAGGGGCAAAATATATTAGCACATGAAAGTCTTTCCAGTTCAGTTCAGTCGCTCAGTCATGTCCGACTCTTTGCGACCCCATGGACAGCAGAATGCCAGGCCTCCCTTTCCATCACCAGCTCCTGGAGTTTACTCAAACTCATGTCCATTGAGTCCATGATGCCATCCAACCATCTCATTCTCTGTTGTCCCCTTCTCCTCCTGCCTTCAATATTTCCCAGCATCAGGCTCTTTTCAAATGAGTCAGCTCAAGTGGCCAAAGTATTGGAGTTTCAGCTTCAGCATCAGTCCTTCCAATGAATATTCAGGACTGATTTCCTTTAGGATAGGCTTGTTGGATCTCCTTGCAGTCCAAGGAACTCTCAAGAGTCCTCTCCAACACCACAGTTCAAAAGCATCAATTCTTTGGTGCTCAGCTTTCTTTATAGTCCAACCCTCACATCCATACATGACTACTGGAAAAACCATAGCTTTGACTAGATGGACCTTTGCTGGCCAAGTATTGTCTCTGCTTTTTCATAAGCTGTCTAGGATGGACAGGGAGGCCTGGCGTGCTGCAGTCCATGGAGTTGCAAAGAGTCAGACATGACTGAGCAACTGAATTAACTGACTAACTGACTAGGTTGGTCATAGTTTTTCTTCCAAGGAGCAAGCGTCTTTTAATTTCATGGCTGCAGTCACCATCTGCAGTGATTTGGAGCCCAAGAAGATAAAGTCTCTCACTGTTTCCACTGTTCCCCATCTATTAGCCATGAAGTGATGGGACCAGATGCCATGATCTTAGTTTTCTGAATGTTGACTTTTAAGCTTTTTCACTCTCCTCTTTCACTTTCATCAAGAGGCTCTTTAGTTCCTCTTTGCTTTCTGCCATAAGGGTGGTGTCATCTGCATATCTGAGGTGACTGATATTTCTCATGGCAATCTTGATTTCAGCATGTGCTTCATCCAGTCCAGCACTTCTCATGATGTACTCTGCATATAGGTTAAATATGTAGGGTGACAATATACAGCCTTGAAGTACTCCTTTCCCAATTTGGAACCAGCCTGTTGTTCCATGTCCAGTTCTAACTGTTGCTTCTTGACCTGCGTACAGATTTCTCAGGTGGCAGGTCAGGTGGTCTGGTATTCCAGTCTCTTGAAGAAATTTCCACAGTTTGTTGTGATCCACACAGTCAAAGGCTTTGGCATAGTCAATAAAGCAGAAGTAGATGTTTTTCTGGTATTCTCTTGCTTTTTCGATGATCCAACAAATGTTGACAATTTGATCTCTGGTTCCTCTGGCTTTTCTAAATCCAGCTTAAACATCTGGAAGTTCACAGTTCACGTATTGTTGAAGCCTGACTTGGAGAATTCTGAGCAGTACTTTGCTAGTGTGTTAGATGAGTGCAATTGTGCGGTAGTTTGAGCATTCTTTGGCATTGCCTTTCTTTGGGATTGGAATGAAAACTGACCTTTTCCAGTCCTGTGGCCACTGCAGACTTTTCCAAATTTGCTAGCATATTGAGTGCAGCACTTTCACAGCATCATCTTTTAGGATTTGAAATAGCTCAACTGGAATTCCATCACCTCCACTAGCTTTGTTCACAGTGATGCTTCCTAAAGCCCACTTGACTTTGCATTCCAGGATGTCTGGCTCTAGGTCAGTGATGACACCATCGTGATTATCTGGGTTGTGAAGATCTTTTTTGTATAGTTCTTCTGTGTATTCTTGCCACCTCTTCTTAATATCTTCTGCTTCTGTTAGGTCCGTACCATTTCTGTCCTTTATTGAGCCCATTTTTGCATGAAAATTTCCCTTGATATCTCTAATTTTCTTGAAGAAATCACTACTCTTTCCCATTCTTTTGTTTTCCTCTATTTCTTTGCATTGATCACTGAGGAAGACTTTCTTATCTCTCCTTGCTATTCTTTGGAACTTGCATTCAGATGGGTATATCTTTCCTTTTCTCCTTTGCTTTTCGCTTCTCTTCTTTTCATAGCTATTTGTAAGGCCTCCTCAGACAGCCATTTTGCATTTCATTTTCTTGGGGATGGTCTTGATCCCTGTCTCCTGTACAATGTCACGAACCTCTGTCCATAGTTACTCCAGGCGCTCTGTCTGTCAGATCTAATCCCTTGAATCTATTTCTCACTTCCATTGTATAGCCACAAGGGATTTGATTTAGGTCATACCTGAATGGTCTAGTGGTTTTCCCTACTTTCTTCAATTTAAGTCTGAATTTGGCAATAAGGAGTTCGTGATCTGAGCCACAGTCAGCTCCCAGTCTTGTTTTTGCTGACTGTATAGGGCTTCTCTACCTTTGGCTGCAAAGAATATAATCAATCTGATTTCAGTATTGACCATCTGGTGATGTCCACGTGTAGAGTCTTCTCTTGTGTTACTGGAAGAGGGTGTTTGCCACGACCAGTGCATTCTCTTGGTAAAACTCTATTAGCCTTTGCCCTGCTTCATTCTGTACTCCAAGGCCAAATTTGCCCATTACTCCAAGTATTTCTTGACTTCCTACTTTGGCATCCCAGTCCCCTATAATGAAAAGGACATCTTTTTGGGGTGTTAGTTCTAGAAGGTCTTGTAGGTCTTCATAGAACTGTTAAACTTCAGCTTCTTCAGCATTATTGGTCAGGGCATAGACTTGGATTACTGTGATATTGAATGGTTTGCCTTGGAAATGAAGAGAGATCATTCTGTTATTTTTGAGATTGCATCCAAGTACTGCATTTTGGACTCTTTTGTTGACTCTTTTGGAGAAATGGCTACTCCATCTCTTCTAAGGGATTCTTGCCCACAGTAGTAGATATAATGGTCATCTGAGTTAAATTCACCCATTCCAGTCCATTTTAGTTCACTGATTCCTAAGATATTGATGTTCACTCTTGCCGTCTCCTGTTTGACCACTTCCAATTTGCCTTGATTCGTGGACCTAACATTCCAGGTTCCCATGCAATACTGCTCTTTACAGCATCAGACTTTACTTCCATCACCAGTCACATCCGCAACTGGGTGTTTTTGCTTTGGCTCCATCTCTTCATTCTTTTGGGAGTTAGTTCTCCACTGATCTCCAGTAGCAATTTGGGCACCTACTGACCTGGGGAGTTCATCTTTCAGTGTCCTATCTTTTTGCCTTTTCATACCATTCATGGGGTTCTCAAGGCAAGAATACTGAAGTGGTTTGCCATTCCCTTCTCCAGTGGAGCACATTTTGTCAGAACTCTCCACCATGACCCGTCTGTCTTGGGTGGCCCTACATGGCATGGCTTATAGTTTCATTGAGTTAGACAAGGCTGTGGTCCATGTGATCAAATTGGTCAGTTTCCTGTGATTGTGGTTTTCAGTCTTTCTGTCCTCTGAAGGAGAAGGATAAGAGGCTTATGGAAGCTTCCTGATGGGAGAGACTGACTGAGGGGGAAACTGGGTCTTGTTCTGATGGGCGGGGCCATGGTCAGTAAATCTTTAATCCAATTTTCTGTCAAAGGGCTGGGCTGTGTTCCTTTCCTGTTATTTGAGGGAGGCCAAACTATGGTTTGATTAAAGAATTGATGCTTTTGAACTGTGGTGTTGGAGAAGACTCTTGAGAGTCCCTTGGACTTCAAGGAGATCCAACCAGTCCATTCTGAAGGCGATCAGCCCTGGGATTTCTTTGGAGGGAATGATGCTAAAGCTGAAACTCCAGTACTTTGGCCACCTCATGCAAAGAGTTGACTCATTGGAAAAGACTCTGATGCTGGGAGGGATTGAGGGCAGAAGGAGAAGGGGATGACAGAGAATGAGATGGCTGGATGGCATCACTGACTTGATGGATGTGAGTTTGAGTGAACTCCGGGAGTTGGTGATGGACAGGGAGGCCTGGCATGCTGCGATTCATGCGGTCACAAAGAGTTGGACACGACTGAGCGACTGAACTGAACTGAACTGAACTAATGAAGATAATGGCGACCTCCTTCAAAAGGTCCCATGCATGCACTGCTACACTCAGTGCCCCCAACCCTGCAGCAGGCCATCATCAACCCATGCCTCTGCCAGAGCCTCCTGAACACTCACAGGCAAGTCTGGATTAGTCTCTTGTGGGGTCACGGTTCCTTTCCCCTGGGTCCTGGTGTGCACAAGGTTCTGCTTGTGTCCTCACAGAGTCTGTTTCCCAGTCCTGTGTAAGTGCTGGTGGTCTATGGTGGTTAATGGCGACCTCCTCCAAGAGGGCATATGCCATACCCAAGTCTACTGCACCCAGAGCCCCTGCCCCCGCAGCAGTCCACTGCTGCCCCGTACCTCCTCAGGAGACACTCAGACACAGTTCTGTCTCAGTCTCTGTGGGGTCTCTGGATCCTGGTGTGCGCAAGGTATGTTTGAGCCCTCTGAGCATCTGTGGCAGGTACGGGGTTTGATTCTAAATGTGATTTCACCCCTCCCACCATCTTGCTGGGGCTTCTCCTTTGCCCTTGAACATGGGGTATCTCCTCAAAGTCACTCCAGCACCACACAGCTGTCGCTCCAGCACCTACTATCTTGCTGGGGCTTCTCTGCCCTTGAACGTGGGATGTCTCCTTAAATTGTACTTTGATGGGGGGAAAGGGAAATAACCAACTTCAGAAACGCCTCTTCATTTCCGTCTCACCCAAGGTGAGGAAATTGGGAGAGACAGCTCTGCTCCATGGTGTCATTCAGGGGTTGAGGCTCACTCCTGTCATGCACTGGCCATCTTCCAGAGCCTCAGATTTTATATCTTCTTTCATGACGTGTTTATTCAAAATTTTTCTTCTTCACTGTTGTTTTCCTCTTCCCATTGGCAAGAAGACATAATCTCTTGTTATATATGGCTATAAAATCAACATAACGAAGCCAGAAAAGATGGATACTGTATTATTTCCCAAGGTGAGCTGACTGTTCATCTTGCTGGGGCTTCTCCTTTGCCCTTGGATGTGGGGTATCTCCTCACAGTCTTTCCAGTTTCCCACTTACTGAAGAAAACCCCATTCTGGAAGAAAGAAGGATAAAGAGAGAGGTCTTAGTTAGAAAGGCTAAGTTGTCTACCTGAGAACCAAGAGAGAGAAGACACGATGGGAGAGGGAAATAAAAGACATCAGGGTCAGAGCTAGAGAAGGAGCTTGGTGTTCTGTTTGGAGCTTATGATAATAAGTATGGGGTATGAAGGAAGTGACTTGGGAAATGCTGCAACACTACTTTGCTAATGTTGAAGGCCCTAATTTTTTGTTTTGCTTTGGTTTCTTAGCTCTGTGGCTTGTGGCATCACAGTTCCCCCACCAGGAATTGAAACTGAGCCCCTAGCAGTGGAAGCACAGAGTCCTGACCACTGTCCTGCCAGGGAATTCCCAAAGATGCTAGTGTTCTTTTCCTTAAAATTTATTTATTTACTTATTTATGTTTGGCTGCACTGGGTCTGCATTGCTTCTTCTAGTTGCAGTGAGCAGGGGCTACTCCCTAGTTACAGTGAGCAGGGGCTACTCCCTAGTTGTAGTGGGCAGGGGCTACTCCCTAGTTACAGTGAGCAGGGGCTACTCCCTAGTTGTAGTGGGCAGGGGCTACTCCCTAGTTACAGTGAGCAGGGGCTACTCCCTAGTTGTAGTGGGCAGGGGCTACTCCCTAGTTACAGTGAGCAGGGGCTACTCCCTAGTTGTAGTGGGCAGGGGCTACTCCCTAGTTACAGTGAGCAGGGGCTACTCCCTAGTTGTAGTGGGCAGGGGCTACTCCCTAGTTACAGTGAGCAGGGGCTACTCCCTAGTTGTAGTGGGCAGGGGCTACTCCCTAGTTACAGTGAGCAGGGGCTACTCCCTAGTTGTAGTGGGCAGGGGCTACTCCCTAGTTACAGTGAGCAGGGGCTACTCCCTAGTTGTAGTGGGCAGGGGCTACTCCCTAGTTACAGTGAGCAGGGGCTACTCCCTAGTTGTAGTGGGCAGGGGCTACTCCCTAGTTACAGTGAGCAGGGGCTACTCCCTAGTTGTAGTGGGCAGGGGCTACTCCCTAGTTACAGTGAGCAGGGGCTACTCCCTAGTTGTAGTGGGCAGGGGCTACTCCCTAGTTACAGTGAGCAGGGGCTACTCCCTAGTTGTAGTGGGCAGGGGCTACTCCCTAGTTACAGTGGGCAGGGGCTACTCCCTAGTTACAGTGAGCAGGGGCTACTCCCTAGTTACAGTGAGCAGGGGCTACTCCCTAGTTACAGTGAGCAGGGGCTACTCCCTAGTTACAGTGAGCAGGGGCTACTCCCTAGTTGCAGTGAGCAGGGGCTACTCCCTAGTTGCAGTGAGCAGGGGCTACTCCCTAGTTGCAGTGAGCAGGGGCTACTCCCTAGTTGCAGTGGGCAGGGCTCTCACTGCAGTGGCTTCTGTTGTTGCAGAACACAGGCTGTATGCATATGAGCTTCGGTAGTTGCAGCGCACAGGCTTGGTTGCCCTTCCACATGTGGAATCTTCCTGGACCAGGGACCTAACCTATGTCCCCTGCATTGGCAGGCAGATTCTTAAACACTGGACCACCAGGAATGTCCAGCCCTAATGTCTTAGGGCAAAGCAGAGCCCAGTGAAAAACCTGGATTAGCTGGGTTGTACAGAGATATACATAGGACTTCTTATATATACAGATATCTATATAGATACATAGGGCTACATATTTCTATATATATAGATATATATATATAGGGCCAGGGCTTCTATATATATATATAATAGAAAAATATAGAAGCCCTGGCCCTATATATATATATCTATATCTATATCTAGATATCTATAGATACAGATATCTAGGGCCAGGGCTTCCCAGGTGGCACTAGTGGTAAAGAACTCCCCACCAATGCAGGAGACGTAAGAGACGCAGGTTTGATCCCTGGATTGGGAAGGTCACTTGGAGGAAGGCGTGGCAACCCACTCCAGTATTCTTGCCTGGAAAATCCATGGACAGAGGAGCCTGGCAGGCTACAGTGCATTGATTTACAAAGAGTCGGACACAACTGAAGCGACTTAGCGCATGCATACACACACATACAGAGATAGCTAAGACATTTTCCCTGACCCTAAAAAGAGAGTCAAAGGAATCAGATATGCACAGATGATCACAATAGAAGGGGAAAAGTTCATGTAGATTCAGCAAATGCAGATGGATTGCTATTAAAGAAGTCTGAACCAATTTACACATGGGGAAAATCAGGGTCAGCTTCGCAAAGGCAGTGACATTGAGGAATAGGCCAGATTGAGTGTGAGGAGATGGCTGGGGAACCCATTAACAGGTTGGAGAAAACCCATTAACAAAGATCCAGGGTAGAAAAGCCAGGGGTTTTCAAGTGGTTCAGTGTAGCTGATGTGATGCCTAAGGTACCAGTAGATGGAAAAGGCAGGAAGGGAAAGGTGGGCTGGACCCCAGACTCCATCCTAGGGAATTAGGACTTTGCAAAGCAGTGGGAGGCACTGAAATGCTTTAAGCATGAGTGTGGCATGATCTTGACATTCAAAGTTGAAAGAAAACTTAGAAATAATCCATTTCTGTCTCCTTATCTTGCAAATGAAGAAGCTGAGACCCAAGGATCAAACTGGATGTCCTGCATTGCAAACAGATTCTTTACCCTCTGAGCCACCAGGGAAGCCCAAAAGCTGAGGACCAGGTGTGTCCAAAGCTATGGAAGTTAAGTGAGCCAGAATTTCATGACTGACCAGCGACTGTAATGGATTTGAATCCAGATCCGAATCCAGAACCTGTGCTCTCTACCCCTCACCATATCATCTCGTCTCAGGATGGAGCACAGAGGAGAGGAGGCGGGGAAGCAAACGGTGTCTGCTCCAAATCTGAGAAACAGGCCAGACATCTATGAGGTGGGCCCACAGAACAGGCCCCTCCGCACACTCTGATGGGAAACCAAGGCTCCAGACAGGGCGGTGACAGGACAGGGCCGTGGTGTGGAAAGATGATTCTGTCAACACCAGAGCCCAGCAGCTGTTTTTTCTAGAGAAAGCTGAACCTCCCCTTTCCTGAGGGGAGCCTGGAGCTCCCCTCCCGGCCCCTCACCGCCCACCCAACATTGGCTGTGACTGAGGCAGATGAGAACCTGGTCCCTGCTAGCTGTCTGTGGGCCCCACCTCACAGGCCATGGTGCTCCAGGCAAACAAGATGGTGTGTTTCTAGTTCCTGAGGTAACTTTGTTACCATAGAAACCACCAGGCAGGGAGGAGGGTGAGGGCTTCCCCACAGAGCTGGGCGCCCCTGCCTCCACCACCTCCATTTCTCTCACTCGAGAGAGTGTCACCTGGATGACAGGCAGAAGGTCCAGCCCCCTGTTCTCACTGGGCTCAGAATAGGAGAGACCCCCCACCCCCACCCCACTCCCGACCCTCGAAGTCTCCCCCTTCTCTCCCCTCTAAGGCCCCTGTCCCACCCACCCAGCCGTCAGCCGGGGACCCCCGTGAGTCACCATGTGGGCCACTCGGAAACGCAGGCCAGCAGCGCTGGTTGTTTACAGACATGTGATCGTCTGACGCCCCCAGCGGGGCCTGAGGTTTAGACTGTAACGGTGATATCCTCCCCTCCTTGAGCTCTTGATCCCTCTCAAAGCTGTCTCTGCCACAGCCCTCTTTCTGAAGCCTGTGAAGTCTTCTCATTTGCCAGACAAGCTGGAAGGAAGTACTGAGAGGGTGAGAAATCTGCCCAGGGAATTCCAGCCCCAGAGTCTCTGGAGGGTCAGGGGGGCCCGACAGCTGGCTGCGGCTGCCATGCAGGGTAAGGCAGAGGCCGAGGCCTCGCAGGCTCTGATCTGCTTGCGGACTGGGGGGCCGGCCCTGTGGGGTCGTGGAGGGCATCACTCAGGAGGGAGGAGGGCCCAGTCAGAACCTGAGGGTGGGGGGTGCCCAGGGGCTACTCCCCACCACCCCCACCATCAACGTGAAATACACCCTCTCACCAGACTGGGGGAGGTAAGGAACGGGTAGGACTCTTCCCTCACGACCATGTCCTGAGTCCAAATCCAGGAAACCCTGGGTGTCTTTGGGATCCTTCTTTAGAAACTAGTCCTGGCTAATCGGGATTAGCTCCAGCACAAAGGCCCCACCTGGGCTATTTCACTGAGACCATTCATCTTCATGTACATGTAGATTGTCCTGCCGTCTCAGTCCTTCTTCCCTAAGGAAATAACATTTCCCATCCTCTTAGGAAGAGATGAATTGCTGGGAATCCTTGGCAGTCCAGTGGTTAAGGCTCAATGCTCTCACTGCCAGGGACCTGGGTTTGATCCCTGGTCAGGGGACTAAGGTCTCACAAGCCACGGCAGCAAAGCCACACACACACATACACACAAAGATAAATTGTTAGGTAGCAAGTGACTCAACACCGATGGCATTACTGACTCGATGGACCTGAGTTTGAGCAAGCTCTGGGAGTTGGTGATGGACAGGGAGGCCTGGTATGCTGCAGTCCATGGGGTCGCAAAGAGTCGGACACAGCTGAGCGACTGAACTGAACTGAACTCTTAACACCAGGGATAAACCTCACTTCTGTGAGCACTTGCTTCAGTAACCTGGAATCTCATGCTGAACCAGTAATAACCCACCCTTCTGAGAACAACCAGGTATCAGCAGCCTATTCCGTTGACCGTGCTTCTAGAGGGTCAACCAGCCCTAAATTCTCTGAAAGCTGACCCAGTGCCGCACGCCTCCCTTCCCCAAAGTCTGTGTGAGATGACCCCTCTGCCTTGCTCAGAGACTGCCTTGCAAGAACAGCTCTCTGTTGCTGTCCACAGCAAGCAGTGGACTCACAGACTTTTGTTTCAGGAAGTGAGTAGTCACAGTTTCCTTTAAAACTACCCCCCACCTCTAAATCTTTCTTATAACCTATCACATATTCCTCCAAAGTCTAGAGAATGAACAATACCTTTTTTTTTTTTCCAGCTTTGGTATAAAGTTGGCCTAAGCTGGGGCCAGAAGGACCTTCCTTCTTACCCCTCTGCCCTCCCCACAACATCCCAGCTCCATTCTGAACCTACATGGAGCATCCACAAGACAAATAGATCTCTCGTTTGATAAAGTGGATCACTTCCCTTGGCATAATTTTTGCCATGGTGCGTTATGTCAAAAGACCCCCTCCTCTCAACCCACCAAGCATGAAGATGGGGAGAAAGGTAGAGATGGAGGAGACGTCCTGATACCAAAATGAGATCATAATATACTCATTATGTTATAACTGGCTTCTTAAACTTAATATGCTATAGAACTTTATATGTTCCCCCACAACAATAGACATTCTTCTACAAAATGATTTTTTAAGCACTGAATTGCTTTAGAGGAAGATGTGACCACTCACTGTCGGAAACAAGAGTCTGAGTATACTGTTGTTTGCTTTGCATCACTTAGATACTCCATTATTCGGTTAATTGAACTTTTGTTGGATATTTAAGTTCTTTTTGTTGTTGTAATAAACCGTGCTATGGTGAACATTCTTGTGGACGTGTCTTTGGGTGTAAATCTTTCTCATCATAAAGATAATGACAGCCAGCCCAAGTTAACCTCAGCTTTCAATGGCTTGTTCACCCTCCAGGTGCCTCTCTATCCCAGCCTCATCCTTCAGATCCACATGTTTTGAGAGTTGTCGAGGTCAACCCACTCCAGTATTCTTGTCTGGACAGTCCCATGGATTGAGGAGCCTGGTTGGTCCACAGGGTCGCAAGACTCATTGGTCCATAGGGTCGCAAGACTCAGACGTGACTTAATAACCGCAACACCACTACATCTTCAGCCTCTTTCTTGGTGTTTCTACCCACTACCAAGACACAGCCCTGCAAAAATGACTCCAGGGATTTCGGTGGTGCCATCAGTGTCCAGTTTTCACCTTACCCAACAGCACACACTATTCTGAGAATTAAATTCCCAGGCCTTTCCTCAGCCTACCAGCCTCCATGAGATTGGATGCCTGCCCACCTCTGCAGCCTTACTTCAAGCCATGTTCCCTCTTTCTCTAGAGCCCAACACACTTGTCTTTGTTCCGGGGGTGTGTGGTGATGGCCTCAGGGCTCTTGCTCATGCTGTTTCCTCTGCCAGGAAATCTACGCCCCGCTTCCCCTCCCCCTGCCCACACCCTACTCCCTTGCTGACTAACACACACACATCATCCACCGCTCAGCTCAAAGACACTTCCTCGGCAAAGTTTCCCAAACACCACTCCCCATCAAACCGGGTCAAGCCCACCATTAGAGGCTTATGGAGCACCGCCTACTAGCATTAACCACTATATTCTTCTTTTAGAAATATTTGATTATTTATTTGGCTGCATTGGGTCTTTGTTGCAGCACACAGGCTTCTCTCTAGCTGCAGTGCACAGGCTCAGTTGCCCTGTGGCATGTAGGATGTTAGTTCCCTGATCAGAAATTGAACCTACATCCCCATACATTGGAAGGCACCAAGGAAGTCCTGTGAATCACCATGTTCCAAAAAGTAATTCTTTAATTTCATGTATTGCGTTGGTAAGAGAAAAATTTTTGGCCCACCCAATATAACAGTTAATATAATTTTAAATACCTATATTTAAAATTAATTTATTATCACAAATAATATACCAGTTTACTTTGCCCTTTAAAAACATAGAACATTACAGTATTGTAGAGCTTTATTTGCCCACTGACCATCTCCTCTCCCAAGTCTCGGTCCCTGCCTCCCCTGGATAACTCCACTGTTAGAAGCTTAATATGATCAGCATAAGGTTCCAGCTTGGTTCTGGAGCCAAACTGCTTAGATTTGATTCCCAGTGCTCCTCCTTCCTAAGTGGGTAAGATTAAGCAAGTTACTTAACCTCAGTTCTATCATCTGTAAAGTAAGGATTAATAATAGTAACTAATAGTGTAGGATTAGGATTCACATAAGGTGTTCCTTATTAAATAATTGGGATAGTGCCAAGCTTGTAGTAGATAGATGTTAGCTATTGCTGTCGATGATAGTTAATTTTACGTGTCAACTTGACTGGGTCATGGAGTACCCAGATATTTGGTTAAACACTATGTCTGGATCTGTCTGTGAGAGGGTTTCCGGATGAGATTCGCATTTGAATTGGTAGACTACGTAAAGCAGATGGCCTTTCCCAACATGGATGCATGTGTGCACGCTCAGTCGCTCAGTTGTATCCAACTCTTTGCAACCCTGTGGACTGTAGGCCACCAGGCTCCTCTGTCCAGGGGATTCTCCAGGCAAGAATACTGGAGTGGGTTGCCATTGCCTGTTCCAAGGGATCTTCCTGATCCAGGGATTGAATTCATGTCTTCCGTCTCCTGCATCTCCAGCATTGGTATGTGGGTTCTTTACCCCTGAGCACCTGGGAAGCCCTCAAAGCGGATGAGCATCATTCAATCCACTGAGGGCCTGAATAGAACAATAAAGTGGAAGGGGGAGAATTTACTCTCTCTGCCTGACTGAGCTGGGACACTGATCTGAGACTTAGACCATCATTGCGCCTGGTTCTCAGGTCTTCAGACTCAGACTGGAACTGTGCCAGGCTTTTCTAGGTCTACAGCATGCAGACAGAGCAGCAGATCATGGGATAATTGCCTCCATAATTGCACGAGTCAATGTCTTACAGTAAGAGTATCTATCTACCTACCATCTATCCACCCTATTGATTCTGTTTCTCTGGAGAATCCTAACAGTCTGCAAAATATGGATAGCATTTAGTATTGTCTTGGTGTGTACTTTAAAAATATAAATATAAATGGCATCAAATTGTAGGTAGCTTTTAGGAACTGACTGTTTTTACTCAACAAAACATTTTTGAGATCTTGCATGTTTGTACATACAGATTTAGTCCTAGTTCATTCTTTTAAAATGCCGAATAATAACAAATCAGTATATAAATATACCTCATTTTATTAATTCTAGTCTACACTGATATTCCACAATACATGAAATTTGGAATTTTTCCCAATTTTTTTAATATTGCAGGCAATGCTGCAATGAATATCCACATATATCCTTATGAATCTGGGCTGGTGTTTTTTTTTTCCTTAAATATCTGGAAGTAGAATTGATAGGTTATAGATAATTTAGGTTAATTGTATTTCCACTTAAATAGTTCTGATAAATCACCCTCCAAAATGCATTAATTTATATATCCCTCTCCACCAAGAATATTTAAAGGTATTTTCTACCTGAAGATTTTGCTGATATTCTTTAATTCTTATAAAATTGTGAGGTTGTTCTCTTTTTTTTAATTTAGAATTTTAAACATGAATTTATTTTTGTATACATTGTGAGGAAGGGATCGATTTTTTTTCCTTAAGTCAATTGTCCTGACACCTCTCATGAAGAGTTGTCCTTACCCTACTGGTTCAAAATGCCTTCTTTATCCTAAGTCAAATTCCCCTCAGATGCATGAAGTGCTTTTATCAATTTTTTTTTTCTGGACTCTAGTCTTTTCTTACAGAATTGGTTGACCAAAAACATTTTTTTCCATAAGCAGCCTCTTATAGTACATACTTGTCTTTAATTTCATTCAAAACAATTTTGTTGGATTGTATTGTGACAGCTGTTATATGAGCATGTGTTTTTAAAAAAAAACTTATCAAAATTGGTGAATTTTTGTGTAGCCATTTTAATAGTGAAGATGGAAAAAGAAGGAACATTTCAGCATATGCTTTATTATCACAAGAAAGGTAAAAATGCAATTAAAATGCAAAGGAAAAAAAGAAAAGTTTGTGCAGCATATGAAGAAGCTACTGTGACTGATCAGAGTCAAAAATGGTTTGCAAAGTTTTGTGCTGATTATGTCTCACTGAATGATGCTCAGCTGTCAGGTAGACCAGTTGAAGTTGATAGCAATCATACCTAGACATTCATTGAGAATGATCAATGTTATACCATGCAAGCTAACTAACACACTCAAAATATCCAAATCAAGCCTTGTAAACCATCTGCACCAGCTTGGTTTGTTAATTGCATGGAAGTTTGGGTTCCACACAAGTTAAGCGGAAAAAACCTTCTTGACCATATTTCCACAAGCAATTCTCCACTTAAACGTAACAAAAACTTCCATTTTTAAAACAACCGTGACTGGAGATGAAAAGTGGATACTGTAAAATAATTTAGAATAGAAGAGTCAAGTGAAATGAACCACCACCAACCACATCAAAGGCTGGTCTTCATCCAAAGGTGATGTTATGTTTATGGTGGAATTGGAAGGGAGTCCTCTATTATGAGTTCCTTCCGGAAAACCAAATAATTCATTCCAACAAGTATTTCTCCCAATTAGACCAACTGAAAGCAGCACTTGAACAAAAAGCATCCAGAATTAGTTAACAGAAAACACGTAATCTTCCATCAGGGGAACACAGGACCCTGTTTCTTTGATGACCAGGCAAAAACTGTCACAGCTTGTCTGGGGAGTTCTGATTCATCGACCGTATTCACCAGACATTGCACCTTCAGATTTCCATTATTTTTCAGTCTTTACAAAATTCTCTTAAGTGGAAAAAATTTCAATTCTCTGGAAAACTAAAAGTCACCTGGAATAGTTCTTTGCTCAAAAAGAATCGGTTTTGAGAAGATGAAATTGTGACATTGCCTGGAAAATGGCAGGAAGTAGTGGAACAAAACGGTGAATATATTGTTCAATAACATTCTCGGTGGAAATGAAAAATATGTCTTTTTGTTTTTAAGCTTAAAAACCAAAGGAACTTTTTAGCCAACACAGTTTTTATGTGCACTGATGCCAACTGCTTTTTTCAAATTTATTTATTTGTTTTTGGCCACACGGGTCTTTGTTGCTGAACCCTTCCTCTATTTGCAATGAGCAGGGGTGGAGGGCTACTCTTTGTTGCAGCACAGGCTTTTCACTGCGGTAGCTTCTCTTGTGGAGCACAGGCTCCGTCTAGGACTTGGGGTCTTCAGTGGTTGTGGCACACGGTCTCAGTAGCCACCTGTTTTTAAAACTGCAGCTTTATAGTAAGTCTTTAGATCTGGTAAAGTGGATCCAAACTCCCATCATTTGTCTTTTTTTTTTTAGGGGGCTAATGTAACATTTATATCTACTGCATAAAATCATCATGAGATATTAGGTATCTATGTCTGTGTGTTTACTACTGTTTTTTCTGCATTAGAATAAGAGCTCCAGGAAGCCTTTTTTTGTTTTGTTTTGTTTTATTTACCACTGTATCCTCAGTACTTAGAACAAGGTTAGGCCCGAAGTAGGCCCTCCCTAAGTTTTTGTTAAGGAAATGAAGAAACATATGGATTTTAGAAGCATCCTATCAAGTTCTACAGAGAGTCTTTTTAGTATCTTGTTTGAGATTGCATTGAAGTTTTCAATTACTTTGAGGAGAATTGACATTTTAATGATGATAGTTATCCCATTATTGAACACAACAGCTGTCCAGCATTAGTCACTCAGTCATGTCTGATTTTTTGCGACCCCATGGACTGTAGCCCACCAGGCTCCTCCGCCCATGGGATTTTCCAGGCAAGAATACTGGAATGGGTTTCCATTTCCTTCTTCAGGGAATCTTCCCAACACAACACATCTCTTCCCTTTTTGGTGACTTTCAATTTTATTATTTTCTCCAGGAAAGTGCAAGTGTATCCTCAAGTGTTATCATTCAGTCGACTCTGACTCTTTGCGACCTCATGGACTATAGTGGGTCAAGATGCTCTGTCTATGGGATTCTCCAGGCAAGAATAGTGGAGTGGGTTGCCATTTCCTCCTTCAGGGGAACTTCCAGACTCAGGGGTTGAACCTGGGTCTCCCGCATTGCAGAAGGTCTTATATAATTCTAATTAGCTTATTCCTAAGTATTTTCTAGTTTTTGTTACTCTGATGAATGAAATTTTAAAGTTATATTACATTTTCAAATTACTATTTTTTAAACCTCTTTAAAATTTTTTATTTCTTTCTTTCTTTATTTTTGGATGCACTGGGTCCTCATTGCTATGCATGGGCTTTCTTTAGTTGTAGCAAGAGGGGGCTACTCTTCATGGCAATGAGGGTGTTGCTCATTGCAGTGGCTTCTCTTATTGCAGAGCAGGGACTCTAGGCATGAGGGTTCAGTAGTTCTGGTGCAGGAGCTTAGTTGCTCCTTGGCATGTGGGATCTTCCCAGACCAGGGACTGAACCTGCATGCATTGGCAGTCAGATTCCTAAAACACTAGACCACCAGGGAAGTCCCATCAAATTGGTCTCTTGATTTTAAATATTGATCTGGTGAACACATCAGTTGTTGCTCTGGGTTTTCAAGGTGGGTAATCACATTACCACAAATAATGGCAGTATGGCTTCTTCCTTTCCAGTCTTAAACCTCTTCTTTGTCTTTACTTCCTTATTGTGTTGGTTGTAATTTCCAGTATACTATTGACGAGTAGAGGTATTCGTTCATTTCTGACTGCATTGGGGGTATCATTCCAAAAAGGTCAAGGTTTGCTGCAATAACAAACAGCTCCAAAATCTAGTGGCTCAACACAATCAAAATTTATTTCTCACTTGCACCTCATAGTCAACACAAGTCGTGGGTAAGGGAGGCATTCCTTACTGTTCTTTCTCAAAGCCTCAAGCTGATGGAGGCTCTTGTCCTCCATGGATGTGCGCTTCCACAGTTGCTATGACAGAAGGAATTGCACACTGGCTTTGGAAGCCTCTGCCCTGAAGTAACCCATATTCTGTCCACTAGCATTTCAAGGCAAGGCCCATGGCCAAGTCTAACTTCCAGAGAAGTAGGAAGGTGTGATCCTGCCATGTGTCAGAAAGACAGCTGAGCCACGGGAATGTGCCTCATGCTCCATCGTCATATATGGTATTTGCTCTAAGTTTCTGGTAGATAGCCTTTTATCAAGTTTAGAAGCAAGTTCATGAGTTTGTTTAGAATTTGTTAAGCAAAGAATGTATCCTTATCGTGAATGAGTGTTAAATTTTATCAACTGGTTTTATGCCATCTGTTTTATGTATAAATATTGTTTTTCTGTCTTAATTTGTTAAGGCATTTATACATGATGATTCTCTGCCTAAAACATTCTCCTCCACAGTCCTCTTCAAACACTTTCCTTGTTAATTCTTTCTCATTCTTTAGACCTCATTCATTCATCCAATCAATACTGATTGAGCAATGCTATGTGCCAGATGTTATTCTAGGCACTTAGGACAGCAGTGAACAAAGCAGATGACAGCCTTGCCCATGTGGATCTACCTTACACTGGGGGCGGAAAGAAATAAACATACGAAACAAATAAGTAAATTAGATGCATACCAATAGTCTTTTTTACTTTTACTTACTTTCACTTTTCATTTTCATGCATTGGAGAAGGAAATGGCAACCCACTCCAGTGTTCCTGCCTGGAGAATCCCAGGGATGGGGGGAGCCTGGTGGGCTGCCGTCTATGGGGTCGCACAGAGTCGGACACGACTGAAGCGACTTAGCAGCAGCAGCAGCATTTGTTTATTTATGGTTTTAGAAAAGGCAGAGGAACCAGAGATCAAATTGCCAACATCTGCTGGATCATCAAAAAAGCAAGAGAGTTCCAGAAAAACATCTACTTCTGCTTTACTGACTATGCCAAAGCCTTTGACTGTATGGATCACAATAAACTGTGGAAAATCTTCAAGAGATGGGAATACA
The DNA here is from genome assembly GCF_055505025.1 of Bos grunniens. NCBI lineage: Eukaryota > Metazoa > Chordata > Mammalia > Artiodactyla > Bovidae > Bos > Bos grunniens. Next base: position 17,218,455 of record NC_141174.1, read on the forward strand.
AGACCACCTGACCTGCCTCTTGAGAAACCTGTATGCAGGTCAGGAAGCAACAGTTAGAACTGAACATGGAACAACAGACTGGTTCCAAATAGGAAAAGGAGTACGTCAAGGCTGTAGATTGTCACCCTGCTTATTTAACTTATATGCAGAGTACATCATGAGAAATGCTGGGCTGGAAGAAGCACAAGCTGGAATCAAGACTGCTGGGAGAAATATCAATAACCTCAGATGTGCAGATGACACCACCCTTATGGCAGAAAGTGAAGAGGAACTAAAAAGCCTCTTGATGAAAGTGAAAGAGGAGACTGAAAAAGTTGGCCTAAAGCTCAACATTCAGAAAACTAAGATCATGGCATCTGGTCCCATCACTTCATGGGAAATAGAGGGGGAAACAGTGGAAACAGTGTCAGACTTTATTTTTTGGGGCTCCAAAATCACTGCAGATAGTGACTGCAGCCATGAAATTAAAAGATGCTTACTCCTTGGAAGAAAAGTTACAACCAATCTAGATAGCCTATTGAAAAGCAGAGACATTACTTTGCCAACAAAGGTTCGTCTAGTCAAGGCTATGGTTTTTCCAGTGGTCATATATGGATTTGAGAGTTGGACTGTGAAGAAAGCTGAGCACCGAAGAATTGATGCTTTTGAACTGTGGTGTTGGAGAAGACTCTTGAGAGTCCCTTGGACTGCAAGGAGATCCAACCAGTCCATTCTGAAGGAGATCAGCCCTGGGATTTCTTTGGAAGGAATGATGCTAAAGCTGAAACTCCAGTACTTTGGCCACCTCATGCAAAGAGTTGACTCATTGGAAAAGACTGTGATGCTGGGAGGGATTGGGGGCAGGAGGAGAAGGGGACGACAGAGGATGAGATGGCTGGATGGCATCACTGACTCGATGGACGTGAGTCTGAATGAACTCCAGGAGTTGTGATGGACAGGGAGGCCTGGCGTGCTGCGATTCATGGGGTCGCAAAGAGTCGGACATGACTGAGCGACTGAACTGAACTGAACTGAACTGATGGCTGTGCTGGGTCTTCGTTGCTGCGCACGGGCTTTCTCCAGTTGTGGCAAGCTGGGGCTACTCCTGGTTGTGGTACAAGGGCTTCTCATTGCGGTGGCTTCTCTTGTTGCAGAGCACAGGCTCTAGGGCACATGGGCTTCAGTAGTTGCAGCATATGGGCTTAGTAGTTGTGGCTCTTGGGCTCTAGAGCTCAGGTTCAGTAATCATGGTGCAAGGGCTTTGTTCCTCTGTGGCATGTGGGATCTTCCCGGACCAAGGACTGAACCCATGTTCCCTGCATTGGCAGGCAGATTCTTAACAAGTAGAGCACCAGGGAAGTCCCTGTCCATAGTTTTGGACACAGCAGAAGAGAAGCAGAGCAGGGCAAGGGAGAAATGGAGGTATAGGGAGGGTGCAGTCAGAGTAAGCCTCTCGAAGAGGTGACATCAGGGAAATGACTCAAAACAGGGGCAAAGTTTACTAGGTAGGTATCCAAAGGCAGACTGTTTCAGGCAGAGGGCAGCTGCGAGCTAAAGGCCCTAGGGTGGGAGTTGCCATGTGGGTTCTAGAATCAGTGAGGAAGCTCGGGAGCTGAAACTGAGTGAATGGCCCTGGCAAGCAATGAAGCTGGAGAAATAGTAGAGGAGGCTGACCGTGAGGGCCTTGGAGGAGGTCATAGCAAAAACTTAAGAGTTTTTCTTGGGCTGATGAGTTTTGAGCTCTGGAAGAGTTTGGAGCAGAAGAGGTACAGAGTCTACTGTGCTTCGAAAGGATCCCCCGATGCCGTGTTGAAAACTGCCTGTAGGCTGGTAAGGGCAGAAACAAAAAGCTAGGCAGAATCCCCTATGGTAAATCAGGTATGAGATGATGTCACAGCAGTGGAGATGCTGAGCAGTGGTCAGATTCTGGGTATATTTTGAAGGAAACTACCATAATGGTATTCTAATGGATTAGAGTAGAGTGTGAGAAAATAAGCCAACGTGGCCTCAAAACTTTGGCCTGAGTGATGGGAAGGATGGGGCTGGAAGAGCGTAAGAGGCTTTAGGTGGATAAGGTTTCAGGTGAGGGAAGATCAAGAATTCAGTTGTTTTTCTTTTTCATTATGATGATTTTTTTTATTGACTATAATTCACGTATCATAAACTTCACCTCTTTAAAATGTGGCTTCGATGCTTCTCAGTATATTCATGAGTTGTGTATCCACCACACTATCTAATTCCAGAAAATCCATTGACTCCCTCCAAAGACCTATACCCACTATCCACTCCCCATTCCCCACTCCTTGACATCTACTTTCTGTCTTTATGAATTTCCCTATTTCTGAAAATTATATGTAGATAGAATCATAGAACATGTGGCCTTTTGTGTCTGGCTTCTTTAACTCAGCATTCTGTTTTCAAGGTTCCGGACTTGTTGAATTTGAGGTGTTTTATTAGACTTCTAAATATTTAAGTCTAGTAGAGAGGTAAGGAGAAGGCGATGGCACCCCACTCCAGTACTCTTGCCTGGAAAATCCCATGGACGGAGGAGCCTGGAAGGCTGCAGTCCCTGGGGTCACTAAGCGTTGGACACAACTGAGCAACTTCACTTTCACTTTTCAGTTTCATGCTTTGGAGAAGGAAATGGCAACCCACTCCAGTGTTCTTGCCTGGAGAATCCCAGGGATGGCAGAGCCTGGTGGGCTGCCATCTATGGGGTCGCACAGAGTTGGACATGACTGAAGCGACTTAGTAGCAGCAGCAGTAGTAGAGAGGTGAGGGCTAAGGAATACAAAAGATATATGATATCTATAAATAGATGCACAGAATCATTAACATATAGAATAACACTATTTCAAATCATGAGATGAACTGCAATCCATCATCAAGAAAGTAAGCACAGAGAGAACAAAGATGTCAAGCATCTGGGACACCTGAGCCCTGGGACCCTCAAACATCTGGAAGAGACGAAGCCATCACAGGAGACTGAGAAGGGGCTGCAACAGCGAGTGGGGGTCCTGAAAGCCTAGGGAAAACCGCATGGAGAGAAGGCTGTGATCCCTGGGTCTCAGAGGCTCCTAAGAGGTCAAGTAAGACGAGGACCAAGAAATGACCATTGGGTTTAGTAACCAGGAGGTCATGGTAACATGACAAAGAGCTATTTCAGACTAATGCCGGGGAAGAAAGCCTCATAGAAAGAGTTCAAGAAAGACCGGGAGAAAAGAAGCTGAGGACAGGAAGTAGTTTCTCTTCTCCAGTGGCAAGTTTCTCTTCTCCAATTTCTCTTCTCCCCTGGGGTGATAGAGAGGGGAGAAGTGAGGCCAAGACTGGTTTTTGTGTGGTTTTCAAGATGCAAGAATCAGCATGATGTTTGTTTCAGATGGGAAAGAAGGATGCAGTAGAAGCCAAAAATTAATGGTGGAGGAAAGAGAGGGGAGAATTGCTGGAGGAAGTTCCTTGAGTAGGTGATGGCACAAGATTGACCCCGAGGGGAAGGCTGGCCTTTGATGCGGCACAGACAGGTAGGTCATCTACAGAAAGAGATGGGGAGACGGTATGTGGATGCAGACTTGGCCAGCAGGCAGAGTAGGGGTCTGTGTTCCCATGTTTTTGAGGGATGGAAGAAGCATGCTTTTTGACTGAGAGTAAGGATTGGGGGAAGGCGCTGGGAATCAGAAGGGAATGGAATGATATCTAGCAGGGAGCAAGTGTACTAAGGAAGGATAGTATAAGTCCAGGCAGCTCTAGGGTGCAGGTGAAGTCTGTGTGCCCAGTTCAGAAATCACCCCCTCCCAAAGGACTTCTGACCCCCAAACTAGGTCACTCCCCTTGCTGTGAGTCTCACGGCTGCTATGGTGCTTCTCTCTTACAACTCTGATCACACCTGGAATGAAATATCAATGGTATTCTTTAGTTCTTTAATCCCTGTTACTTAGACTGTAACCCCCACGAAGACATTAGCAGAGACTGTCTACTCAGTCGCTGTATCTTGCCATCTAGCTCCTCCCACACAGTATTCTCTAAATACATAATACTTAAATAGTTGAATCAGTTCAGTTCAGTCGCTTAGTTGTGTCCAACTCCTTGCAACCCCATGGACTGCAGCACGCCAGGCCTCCCTGTCCATCACCAATTCCCAGAGTTTACTCAAACTCATGTCCATTGAGTCTGTGATGCCACCCAACTGTGATGCCATCCTCTGTCGTCCCCTTCTCCTCCCACCTTCAATCTTTCCCAGCATCAGGGTCTTTTCCATTGAGTCAGATCTTCGAATCAGGTGGCCAAAGTATTGGAGTTTCAGCTTCAGCATCAGTCCTTTCAATGCATATTCAGGACTGATTTCCCTTAGGATGGACTGGTTGGATCTCCTTGCAGTCCAAGGGACTCTCAAGAGTTTTCTCCAACAACATAGTTCAAAAGCATCAATTCTTGGGCGCTCAGCTTTCTTTATAGTCCAACTCTCACATCCATACACGACTATTGGAAAAACCATAGCCCTGACTAGACGGACCTTTGTTGGCAAAGTAATGTCTCTGCTTTTTAATATGCTGTCTAGGTTGGTCATACGGAGAAGGCAGTGGCACCCCACTCCAGTACTCTTGCCTGGAAAATCCCATAGACGGAGGAGCCTGGTAGGCTGCAGTTCATGGGGTCTTGAAGAGTTGGACACGACTGAGCGGCTTCACTTTCACTTTTCACTTTCATGCATTGGAGAAGGAAAAGGCAACCCACTCCAGTGTTCTTGCCTGGAGAATCCCAGGGACGGCGGAACTTGGTGGGCTGCCGTCTATGGGGTCGCACAGAATCGGACACGACTGAAGCGACTTAGCAGCAGCAGCAGCAGGTTGGTCATAACTTTTCTTCCAAGGAGTAAGCGTCTTTTAATTTCATGGCTGCAGTCACCATCTTCAATCATATTCAAGTAGTTGAATAAATGCATGAAATAACGAATGAGAAAAGTCCCCAAAGTGGCCCGTGTGCTTTTATTCGGCCTAAACTTCCGAAGCAACTCCTTCCGCATACCTGAGAGAGTCTGGACCTCCACTCTCTGCAGCTCCTACCCACCCGCCCGTCCCCAGCTCCATCTCCACCCTCATCCCCATCCCTATCCCCATAGCATTCCCTGCCCATCCCCATCCCCTCCGCATGCCCTCTCGCATAGCTCCGCTTTCCCGGCGCTGCTGCTTTAAGAGCCAGCACAAGCTGAGCCGGGCGCTGATTGGTGGTTTATTCTAACGCTAGCGGATGAGCTCATCTGCAACCAATGACCAGGCTGCATCGGCCAGACCCCTGTACCTGGGAGGAGGGCGGAAAGCAGCCGCCCGCGGTGCTATGTCCGGGGGCGAAGGGCAGGTGGCCGCAGGGCTGAGTCCGGCCGCGCGGACCGAGCTCCTGGCTCGGGCAGGTACGGTGTTAGCCTGGCTCCTCCTCCATCCCCTCTTCCCCAGGAGAGGATGCCCTCACCTCTCATTCCCCCAGTCCCCTTCCTTGGCGACCCTCACGGGGCAGTGCACCTTGCGTGCAGGGGACTCGCGGGCTGGATGCACGTCTTTCTGGGTCCAGACGCAGCTTTGCAGCTCTGCCTGGGAGGACCTGGCTCGGCAGGTGGACCCTGAAGCTAGGCCCTGACTCAGAGCAGCACACACTGCCGACCTGGGTGCCTCTGATCACAGGCCTCCGAGCTGCATGCCCTGGTGACTGGGCCGAATGGGAAGGGCGCGGCTTCCCTTCCTCCCCTCCTCCACCTCCTGGCCGCATCCTGGCCGGGGCTCAGCTGCCCGCTGCCTTGGAAATGTGGGTTTTCCTCCCCGCCCCATTCCCCATCCTGTTCTCTCTTCCCTGTCTCCACAGAAGTAGAAATGACCTGGGGTTTGGGCCCTGCCCTTTCGCAATGAGGCCTGAGAGAGCAAAGGTGCAGAGGCTGCAGTGAAGGATAGAGGCAGCTTTCTGGCCTCTCTCTGAGGTCTTTCCTTTCCTTCTGCCACTGCGCTAACCCTGGTGGCCACTTGTATCACTTGCTGCTCAGGGTGGAGCTGCTGTCCGGTCCTTGGAGGCCACGTGGCCTCCTGGACTTCTCAGAGCAGAGCCAGGGGGACAGAGCCATCCCCTCCCCAGGGCTGGTTGGGCTCTGACCTCATTCATCTAATTCCATCCAGAGTGGTACTGAATCTGCCAGTCATTTCATTTGCCTTCAGTCTTTAAGGCCAAGCCCTGTGCCCAGCTCTCCGCCTGGCTCCTTGGGGGTCCTCACTGATCTTGGGACCAAGGGAAATGAAATAAAGCCGGGGCAATCCCTCCTGTTCCGGGAGGTACCATGGAGCTGAACCCTGAAGGATAAGTGAGATTCCCATGGGAGGAGGTGGGAGGGGTAGACAGGGCACAGTATAAGGAATGGCCTGTGGGGCCCCGGCTTTTGCTTCAGCCTCAAAGTATGGTGACCTGCATATGTTTAATGTGCACAGAGGCCCTTTGAAGGCAGCTCTGAATCATGAATATCTTCAGCTCTCTCCGATACTCAGCACGTAGTAGGTGCTCCAGAAATACTTGTTGAACTGAATTTGAATGGAAAGAATGGTAAAAACAACTCAGAGCCCAAAGCATGTTTTTATTCTGTTATGACCACCACTTAGGAAAGATCTGGCTTAGTGAGGGATATTACCCCCATTAGCTCTGATCCCTCCAGCTCTTGGAGGTGAGTGTCAGTCTCCACAATACTGAGTGGAAGAAACCAGGGTACAGATGGGACGTTGTCCCCAACTGGGTTCTTCCTAATGCCTCTGCTCATTCCAGGTCCCTGACTGAGGGCAGCCATGAGCCTGGTGGCCTGTGAGTGCCCTCCTGGCCCTGGCCCGGAGCCCGAACCCTGCTCTCGAGCACGGTCCCAGGCTCGAGTGTACCTGGAGCAGATTCGCAACCGGGTGGCTCCGGGAGCACCTGACATGACTAAGCATGACTACCTGGTGGACGCAGCCTCTCAGATCCGGCTGGCCCTGGAGCGTGACGTCAGTGAGGACTACGAGGCCGCCTTCAACCACTACCAGAACGGCGTGGACGTTCTCCTCCGAGGCATGCACGGTGAGGCTGGGGCTGGGCAGGGGCCGAGGAAGGGCTCATCCCATCATCTGTCCATTTGTGCTGGGTGAGCAGGGCTCTGCGCTGACCCTGCAGGACCTATGAGAAGAACAGTAGTATTGATAATAATAGCCTTCACTTATAAAGCAGTTCCTTTACACTAGGCGCTGGTCTAAGGGCTTTACCTGTATCAATTCATTTCTGATTCACAGTAATACAAACCACTGTGTATGTTCTGGCATGTACTTCCAAATATACAAGAATGATTTTTATTCCCATTTTCCAGATGAGGAAATTGAGGCACAGGGCAGTTACATAGATTGCTTAAGACGCCACAGCTATCAAGTGACAAAGCTGAGATTTGAACAGTTTGGGCTCCAGAGGCTGTGAGCTTGGCCCACTAAGCCCTCCTGCCCCTAGAGCTGGGCTAGGGTCCTGCCCTCTGGGTACTTGCATTCTAATGGCAGAAGATTGATGAGTTGATGATGGACAATTAAAGTCCCAGGTGGCAAGGACAATGGGGAGGAAGTAAAGGGAGGGAAGAAGGAGACTGAGGCCAGGCAAGCCTGGCAAAGGGCATTTTCTAAAAGTCAAAACCCTAATCTGAGCACTGAAGAATGCTGTCCAGCTGAAGAGCCTGGAGAGGGAGAGAGAAGGGACAGGCAGAGAACACAGGCAAAGGCCTGAAGGTAAGAGGGGAGGCCTGTTCAGGGCAAAGGCAGGCATTTCCAAGTTGTAGGAGAGGCTGGCCCTGAGGCCAGTTGGAGACACCCGAGGGCCTTGATGGCCAGCCTGGAGGGTAAGAGTCAGGCCCCAGTTCACGCTTCCAGTCCCTGCACTGATGATGCCTCTCAACAGCTGGCTTCATGCCTGTCCCATGAACACCTTTACCCTCCAGGCCCAATGCTGTTCTGGCCTCTTTCATACTGGGCATCAAAGATAGCAGAAAGTGTGCTCTCTGGGGGACTTCCCTTTCTTCCTGAAAAAACAGACAGGAAATCTCCATTCCATCCCTTCCCAGGCTGTGACGGTGGCCAGGAGGTGGTGGGCGCCAACTGTAAGGTGCTGTAGTCCGAGGAGCCTCCCCGGCTCCCAGGCTCTCCCGCCACCATCCTTCGTCCTCCTCCCCTGCTGGTCTCCCACCCAGAAGAGGACCCAAGAACAGATGCGGAGCCAGAATCCACTGACCAGCCTCAGAAATAGGCCTTGCCCTCCTGTGGGGGGCAGAGCATGGGCAATGGGAGCCCAAACCCCCGCTCCTCCCATGGCTGGCGGGGTCCTCTTGACTCCTTCTCCCCACAGTTGACCCCAACAAGGAGAGGTGTGAGGCTGTCAAGCTGAAGATAACCAAGTACCTGCGGCGGGCGGAGGAGATCTTTAATTGCCACCTGCAGAGGACGCTGGGCAGCGGAGCCAGCCCTGATGAGGTGAGGAGCCCCCAGAGGCCTGAGGGCTCCGGGGGAAGAGAGCTAAGGCCCCCACCCGCCAGGCCAGGGAGCTGTCGCCTTGCCATCCCTGGCGGGGCAGACGGTGGAGAGCACAGGCAGGCTGGCGCGTGTCCTGGGGCTGCCGCCCTGCCCTCCTCCTCCTGGCTTCCTCCCTCTCTCTCCCACACTCTCCATAGCTCATTCACATTCTAACACTTGGTGAATCATCTCCAGTCCAGTCTCGCACCCTCATAGAGGAGACACACACACAGAGGCAGCTCCTCACCTTCCCACACAGCCCATACTCATGCTCACCTGTGTACACACTCAGGCTCCCAGAGTGCTTTTTGGCTGGGCTGCAGTGAGTGTTTGGAGCAGACATGAATACCCACATGCATATTCACAGACATGAATACCCACGTGCATATACACACACGTGAATACGTGCATATACAAATATGCACAAAGCCTCTCCCCACATCCTGACCCAGCGGGCCCCTCAGAGAGGGTTGAGAATGCACGCCCACTCCTCAACCCCTAGGTGTGCGCATACACACTCCTTCTAGGTCTGGTGCACCTTGTAAGATGCTTCCCCCAGTGCAGGTACCTGGGCCTGCCTTGGTCTTTGAAGCCTGTTGCCCGGGTTATTTCCCCACCCCTGGGCGCATCTGCCTTCTGTGGATGCCGCTTTTGAGAGGGGGTTTCGGAAGATTCCTTGGGCCTGGGAAGAAGCCCGGGTTGGGGCTGAGCTGAGAGGGTGGCCTGGCCACCCTGGACTGAGGCTGGGTCTGTCTCTGTGAGGTGGGGGTCTGCCTGTACCCCTGTCCTGCCCTCTGTGGCCATTGGTCTCCTGGCAAGCCAAGCCCTGCCCTCCGCTGGGTGAGGAGGCCATGACCCTGAGGCCGCCGTGGGGCTCTCTCCCGCTACCGCAGGGTTTCAGCAGCCTGAGGCTCCGGCCCATCCGCACGCTGAGCTCTGCCCTGGAGCAGCTGAGGGGCTGCAAGGTGGTCGGAGTCATCGAGAAGGTGAGTGAGCGACGCCCAAGGTGTGGGAGGACACAGCATGTGTGACCAGGAGTGGCCAGTGCTAGAAAGGCGTCAGGGGGTTCAAGCGGAGAAGGGCAGCCGGGTCCAGGGGTGCCCCACCCCTCCTGCCGCCCAGCACACACCAGCCCCGGAAAGGAAAAAGTGAGGAAGCCACAGAGGCAGACAGCGCCTCCCCACAGACCCTCCGGCTCAGACACAGAGCCGCTCCCTCGGCAGTTCAGGACAGCAGCCACAGGGGCACCCCGCCAGCCTGCGCTCCCTTGCGTGCCCCCACTTCCCGCTTCCTCCAGGGGCTGCAGCCAAGAATCTCCCCTGCCAAGCCCAGCCCAGAAGTTCCTGGGGCAGGAATGTGCTCATCGCTAGAAACCTGCCTTGTCCAGGGCCTTGGCAGCTCTGCCCTGTCTCCTGGCTTCTCCCGCGGTGCCCCCATCCAGGATCGGCTCCCTTAATTCAGGGCAGACAGGAGTCGACAGTGCAAACTGGACCTGGACACTCAGCAGAAGGACAGACAGGTTGAGTCAAATGAGGTTTGAGCCAATAATCAATTGCTCTCCACCTGGACCCAGAGATAGCTGGAGTATTTGCTTAAGTGTTTTTATTTTTTTTTTTTCAAACTGAACCGTTCATCAGAATCACCTGGGGGAGCTTCCTAACCACACAGATGCCTGGGCCCCATCCCAAACCCACCGAGTGAGAATTTCTAGGGTTGAACCCAGGCATCTGTCATTTAAGACACTCATGGGGGATTCGGGCGGGTGTGGGAGCCAGCAGAGAAAAGAGGACTGGTGTGTGCTCCTTCACACGCCGCCGAGGATGAAGTGCTGTCTGGACGGGCACTACATGGCCCCAGGCAAGCTCTTTGCCCTCTCTGGGCACCAGTTTCCTCCTCTGGAAGTGGGGAAGGGATTCTCCCACCCACCCGCACCCTCCCACCCAGGGGGATGTGGGAACTAAAGTGAAATAATTTTTGGGAAAGGCCTGGCACACGCTAAAGCATTTGATACAAGTTCGATGGCTGAAGGCTGATGACAAGAGTGGGTCAGCAGGAAGCAGGCTTACCATCCCTGGCCTCGCTCCAGCGGCTGCTCCCCAGTCCCTGGAGCAGGCTCCCGGTTTGTCAGCCAAGGCCCAGCCAGCTTCCATCTGCCCAGCCCTTCTCGCCCACTGCGTTCGTCCACGTGGCTCAGCCGCCCCCACGGGCAGGCCAAGGAGGCGACAGCCACCACTGTTTGCCCATGTGGGATCCCACTGAACCGATGGTGTTATGGAGAGAGGGGTTCTGGGTCAAATAAGCTTTAGAAACAGTGAGTTAAAGTTACATTACTTCATTGCTTTAATTCTAGGAAGTTTCAGGCTTTAAGGATGCAAATGTACACAGTGAATCTCTAAGAGGGAGGTCTATGACAGAATTCCCCGAATTTGAATTTGTTTAACCCCAGACGCACATGTGCAAAGCATTTTTGGAATCCTGTGTTCCGAGGCCTGTACATATGGGAAAAACAGATTCAGGCCAAGCCCAACCATTCTGTCTTACAAGTGCCCTCTTTTTTCCTTTATTACCCTTTCTTGGACACTCGACTTAGCCACTCCACATCCCTCCTAAAATCCTGTGGCCTTTTCCTGTGTCATTCGCAAGCCAGGAAAATCAGTCGCCCAAATTAGGAGAGATGTTAGGGCCACTGGGCCCAGGTCCCTGCAGCCACGCCTGGATGGATGTCACTGTCTTTCATCCATAGCTGTGCCCAGACAGCCCAGGGCGGGTTGTTGGCAGAGCAGTGCCAGTCTGCAGCAACCCCCAGCCTTAGGGCAGCAAAAGGCCCCACTCAGGAAGCCTTGAGAGCCCCCAGAGAAGTCCCACTGTGAGAGTTCATGGGGCTGAAGAGGGTTTCCTCGGGGCCAGAAGAGATACCTGCAGGGGTAGGGGGCGGCAGAGAACAGTGAGGTGGTGGGTCAGGGACTAGGTGGGCAGCTGGCCAGGATGCCCAGGGTCTGCTCTCAGGGAGCCTTGGAGGCTTAGAAGACAACACTGGCTATTTGCTGAGCTTTGTCCGGGAGCTAGGCCCTGAGGCAGGGATGGAGAAGAAAGAGAAGGACAGACAAATCCCTTCTGTGTTTTTGGCTCAAACATGAGGGTGTTTTTAAAATTGTTACTGTTTATCAGCATTTAAAAATTGGCAGGTTTCATAGAGAAAGTCCAAGTTTCCTACTTTTCCTGAGAAATGAGAGGATCTGGAAATGCAGGCTCACATTCCTGCCGGTCAACCCTGGGCAGATGAAGGGCTGTCCGCTTTAATGAGGTGCTCGGCCTACCCTTTCCTGTCCTGCCCACTGGCACACATGAACAGCCCCTGGGGACCTTCGTGCTTGAGAATCTATTTGAAACTTCTGGATTTGTTTGCTCCAGGAGGGAGTCCTCCTGGCCTTGACACTGTGGACATTTTAAAATAAAGGGTTAATGTGTTTTACCAAAGTTTTAATTGTCCATACATCCCGAGAGCTCAGTGCGTTTTATTTTTTTTTAAAGAGACTTCCTTTTTTAAAAAGATGGGAGCTGGCACTCAGAACTGCCTTACACTTTCTGGATAGCAATCTCACCTGGCATCTGTAAGGCCCATTGTAGTTGGCACAGCTGTTGCATTAAACCCACTCAGTCTCCCTGCGGGGGAAGAAGGAGATATAGCAGTCACCAGCCACAGTCCGACTGTTTGCGACTCCACGGACTGCAGCCCGCCAGGCTCCTCTGTCCATGGGATTCTCCAGGCAAGAGTACTGGAGTGGGTTGCCATGCCCTCCTCCAGGGGATCTTCCCAACCCAGGGATTGAACCCAAGTCTCTTACGCCTCCTGTATTGGCAGGCTGGTTCTTTACCACTAGTGCCACCTGGGAAGCCCATAATACTATTAAAAATTTTTTTTGGATAACACCACGTGACATGCAGAACTTCCCCGAGTGGGGATTGAATTCACACCTTCCACAGTACAAGCGCAGAGTTGTAACCACTGGACCACCAGGGAAGTCCAGTTTTAATAAAAATTAAATATTCTCTCAGTGGCACCCACTATATTTCAAAGGCTTGATAGCTACATGTGGTTCACGGCTTCTATATTGGACAAATAGACAATATTTCTGTCACAGCAGAAAGTCCTCCTGGGAAGTGCTGCATTTTAATCATTGTTTTACAGAGAATGTAACTGAGGCTCATAGAGGTCAAGTGACAAGCCAGTGCTCTGTCTCCCACAGCACAGAACAAAAGAGGGAGGGATTTTTTTTGTTTTGTTTGCTTGGTTTAATGGTGGGGGGAGATGCCCCCTTTGCTACCCTTTTGAAATATGGTGTAAAAGAAAAGAGTTTGAAACAGTAAGTGGGAATTTCCTGGTTGTCCAGCGGTTAGGACTGTGCAGTTCCACTGCAGAGGGGCACAGGTTTGATGCCTGGTTGGAGAACTAAGATCCCGCAAGCCATTCAGTGGGGCCAGAAACAACACTGACAACAAAGATTGTCCACCATACTACCTCATTCCAAGATAATCAGCATTGATGGTTTGGCCTAATTATTTCTTGATTCTTGTGTGTGTGTGTGTGTGTATGTATTTTTTCTTTTCTTTTTTAACACATTGTTTCAGTGTACTGATTAAGTTTTGTTTCTGGCCTCCCTGACCCTCCCTGCTGGTTTTTATTTTTTCTGAATCTGTAAACGAGAAGCCTTGCCCAGGACAAGGTGGTGGGGAATCCCACTTGGCAAGAGGCAGTGGGGAATTATCCGGGGTGTCAGCACTTGTGGGAAACCGTGTTATCCTTAATGACCCCAAAGTTCTCTCTTTCAAACTCACTGGGCAGAGGAGCGGGGACCAGGCTGGACTCCATCTCTGGCTGTTGGAGGAGAGACCTCTAGTGGTCATAAGGGGTACCTCACTCCTGATGCCCCAGCCCTCAGAATCCACCACCTTCATCTCACTGATGACAGGGAAACTGAGGCCCAGAGGGGAAGGCATGTGCCAGGTCGCCTAGCTGTGCCCCTGTTTTCAGTTATGTCTTCAAGGCTCCCGGGTCAGCCCATCTGAATTCGCATCCCGGCTCTGTGGGACCGCAGGCAACATTACCTCTCTGAACCTCGATTGCTTCATCTATGAAATGAGTCACTAGTAATACTTGGGGCTGCCCAGGTGGCACAGTGGTAAAGAATTCGCCTGCCAATGCAGGAGATGTAAAAGATGTGAGTTTGGTCCCTGGGTCGGGAAGATCTCCTGGAGGAGGAAATGGCAACCCACTCCAGTCTTCTTGCCTGGAGAATCGCATGGACAGAGGAGCCTGGCAGGTCTCAGAGAGTCAGACACGACTGAGCACAGCACAGCAGCATAGAAATACTCACCTGGTAGGGCTTTAAGAATAAAATGAAGTAAACTAGATAAGGCCCTTAGCACAGAGTAGTACTATACAGTATACAGTATAATACTCTACTATACTATAGTAATACTATACAGAGTAGTACTATACAGTAATACTATACACAGGTTTCCCTGTGCCGATATTAATAGTCATCAGCAAAGACTATAGAGAGCATGTTTTACAGCAGGCTCGAGCTGCCGCCATACTTGAGTTGTCTGACTCAACAGCATCCTCTTAATGGCCCCTGAAGCAGGTACTCCTATGACCCAGGGTGCAGGTCTTGTCCTCACGTGCCCCCCTGTCTGGGCTGAATCTTCCACCTTCCTATGGCTGGGGTTCACCCTGCCCATAATGGAGATGAGTCTAGGGCCCAGCTCCAAACAAGGCTCTGACCCAGCAATTGGCAGACCACTGCCTCCAAACAAAACCAACAGGAGAAGGAATAGGTTGCTTGCCAGAGTCCAGAGAAAAAGACCATTTAAAAAAAGAAAAAGACCATCGCAGCACAGGGAGTGGGGGGCAGGCGGTGCGACCTGAAGGAGCAAGCCCATGTGGTTTGGGGCACCATTGGGGCCACATTCTCAGAGCCTGGGCTTCTTCACCTGTAAAATAAGAGTTGAGAGAAGGTGACTGGCCCTGAGGTCCCTTCCAGCCACGACACCCTCAGATCCTACGGAATGGACCATTCACCTCATGTGTGGAAAGCTCTGACTACTTCCCTGTGAGGTGCAGGGCTCTGGGAATACAGAGCTGGACAGCATGGTCCCTGCGCTCTTGGAGCTCACAGCCCAGTGGAACAACAGGAAATCACACACGGTGTGCTGGGGGTGAGCCCAGAGAGCACTGCAGACAGGTTAGGAGTCCCGGCCTGATCTGAGGTTGGGAAGCCTCCCTGGAGGAGGTGGTACCTGATAAGACCTGCAGGTCTAACGAGAGTGGATGAATCGGATAGGTTCAATGTCATGTTGGTGGAGGAGGGGATATACTCTGTACCACCAAAGCCTGACGTCCCTGCCTAGCCTGGGTGGAGGAGCGTGGGGCCTGGGGGGGCGGGGGGTGGGGGCGTGGAGCCCCGGGAACTAACTTGTGCCTTGACTAGTGCCTCCTGGACCTCTGCAGGTACAGCTCGTCCAGGACCTAGCGACTGGAGGGACCTTCGTGGTGAAGGCAGGTGCCACCCCACCCCCTGCCATTCCTCCTTCCCCTTGGGACCTTCTTGGAGTTCTTGGAAACCCCTGCCCTCTGGGGAACCTCTACCCAGAACCCGTATGGGAAGCCCACATTCCCTCCAGATCCCACAGCTGCTAGTTCTGCACCCCGGGCATGTGCCCGACTTCCCAGAAACACACACACATATACTGCCTTACCCTTGGCCCAGACAGGGAGGGGATGGCCTGCCTTCCATGGTGGAAAGAGGGTTGAGGGTCAGGACAGAAACTGGGGGGAGGCAGCTGCTCCTCAGAGGGGCTCCCACACTTCATCTGGTTGCCCCTGAAGAGCAGAGTGGCCTCTGGCCAGTCCCCAGCTGATCTGCCCGGCCTGCCCCCTCCTCAGGGCCTGTCCAGGTGCCACGTGACGAGCCGAGAGCGGCTGACCATCATCCCGCACGGCGTCCCCTACATGACCCAGCTGCTGCGGTACTTTGTGACCGAGGACTCCATCTTCCTACACCTGGAGCACGTGAAAGGTGAGTGGGCCCTGGGGGCCCCGTCAGCTCCTCAGGCCTCGGGAGGTTGTCCTGTCTCATCCCCTTAAAATTCGGAACTCGTTCCCCAGCCACAGGCCCAGCCTTCCTCGAGGGTGAAGGCAGGACTAGCCTGCTGTGCGCTTCTCAGTGATGCCAGGGGGCAGGGGACGTCCAGGGAGGACGTTCACGTCTTGGGTGAACGAGGGCATGTATGCAGGTGTCCCCTTTGTCGCCATCTCCCCCAGTCTTGGCTCTTTTCACTTTTCTAGTCCGTGCCCACCCCTCCGAGTGGCCACATGCGATGATGGTGCCGAAGCTATAAGGACAGGAACTGGGCCACAGCAGATATTTATTGATCAGCTAGGATTTTTTGTTTGTTTGTTTTCAATGAGGTACATCTCTCTGGATCATGACATATAGTCATCACAGATCCATGCCTAGCCTTCTTTTATTTTACTTAAGTTCATGACACTATTCTCCCTTTGTGCTGTGCTTAGTCGCTCAGTCGTGTCCGACTCTTTGTGACCCCGTGGACTGCAGCCCTCCAGGCTCCTCTGTCCATGAGATTCTCCAGGCAAGAATACTGGAGTGGGTTGCCATGCCCTTTTCCAGGATTCTCCCTTTGACAAATATATATCAGACACTGGAGAACCCGCCACCTAGACCAAGGACATTAGAGAATAATTTATATCTCCTTAGGGGTTAAGCACATATTTTGTGAGGCTGGGGCCCCGTCATGGGTGGGTGGAGAGGAGAGAGGGCATCCTGGGCTTCGGGAGGGGAGGGAGCCAAGTGAGGACCTGAAGGCAGAGGGTCTGTGCCTATGACAGAGGGGGAGCAGGCGTGGGACAAAGACACGTCCACACTCATTTCCTCTCCTGTCCCCATGCTTGCGGCTCCCTCTGCTTGGCCCAGGAGGTACGCTCTGGTCCCACCTGCTCTCCCAGCCGTGCCCCCAGCAGTCTGGGACCGGGTCCGGCTCCAGCCTGGAGAGGATGAAGGCTCCGCTAAACTCCCACCTCAGCCTCAGGACCAGCTCGGTGCCCCTGGGATACACCCGCCTGCAGGACGGAATCCCTCTGGAGCCTCCATGGACTTCTCAGAGCCTCACCCCAGCCAGAGGGGTGGCGTCCGTTAAAGCCCAGAGAGAGGCTGGGGGTGAAGCCTCAGCCAGGACGAGCACTGCCCGCTTCTGGGACCTTCCAAAGGCCCCAGGTGGCTGCCTGCACTCCCACGCTGGGCGAGGGCCTAGCCAGAGCTCAGAGCCCGCGCCCCCGTGGGGGCTCCCTTGGGTTCGGGCCGGGGCTGGCCGGGTGCTGGGGGGCTGCAGCCGAGGCACAGGCCCAAGCCGCCCCTTGGCCTCTGGAGGGGCCAGCCCAGTGTCCGGCGAGGGCGCCTGGAGTCTGAAGGAGGAGCAGGTGAGGCAGTGGGCGGCCGAGACGCTGCTGGCCCTGGAGGCGCTGCACCAGCAAGGGGTGCTGTGCCGGGACCTTAATCCCCGGAATCTGCTCCTGGACCAGGCCGGTAGGAGCCCCAGGCGGGGGGGGGGTGGTGCTGGGGGCAGATGAGTGGGCCCTAACCCCACCCCCCCCTCAGGAGGGAGGCCCCCACAGCCTCAAGATTTCCCCAGAGCCCAGAGAAGGCGGACGGTATCTGACTGTTCCCCTGGGCCACCCGTGTCCCCTGCCTTTTCTGGAAGGCCTCGGCCAAGCTGGCCGGCTGTGGTTAAGCTTGGAAAGCAGACCCTTTCCCCACCCTGAGCTCTGGGGCAGCCGCTCCTTTGACGACCAGGTTGTCCCGGGGGCCTCAAGGGGCCGAGCCCCTAGGGAACCTCTGCCCAGCAAGGCCCACTGGCTCCTGGGGTCCCCTGCCCTACGTCAAAGGTTCCAAGATGACTAACTGCAGTTCTCGTCCCCTCTGGCTCCTCCCTGAACACACACGGCATGACAAGGCCACATCCGGCTCACGTATTTTGGCCAGTGGTCAGAGGTGGAGCCCCAGTGTTGCAGGGAGGCTTCGCACAACCTCTACAGTGCCCCAGGCAAGAAGGGAGGGGCGGGGCAGCCCCTGAGTGTCTGTGTGTGGGGTGGGCCGGGGGACTGAGGATGAGAGAGGCAACAGGCCCATTCTGGGGGTGGGGGTGGTGGGGAAGGGGTTGAGGGGAGACCTGCCCTCTCAGCGAGACTGAGGACTGTTCTGGCTCCCGCAGAGGTCGGTGGGATTTCGGAGCTGACCGACGCCTGCGACTGGTGGAGCTTTGGGTCTCTCCTGTATGAACTGCTGACCGGGACGGTGAGCTCTGTGTGGGCAGGGTGTGGAGCCTGGCGGGTGTCACTGAGCATAGGATGGGCTGGGGTTAGTCCAACAGTCAGTGTTGGGGGCTGAGCCTACCTGATTGCTCAAGACCTGGCCATTGGGCCCAATGTCTTGTCGGCACAGGCCCCCTCTGCCCCAGCTCGGAGACCGTGAGAGGAGGAGGAAGCAATTCCCACCCAGACCTTGGCCACACTTTGCACCCCGACCCTCGTCAGGCAAGTGGCGATAGCTAGGGAGACTGTCAACTTAGATGAGGGAGAGTTGAGCTGAGGTGCTCAAGGAAGTTTCCTGGAAGAGGGCGCTTGGGCCTGGCTCTGGAGGGAGGCTGAGTGTGACACAGCCCCTTTCCTCAGATCATCCCCCACAGGCCTCCTCTCCCCACTGCTCACACCATGTCCCCCCATCCACACCCTTCAGAGCTGTGGCCCCCAGACTTTGGCTGGAAGACCAGAGAGAGGGTTTCCATCATCCCAGGCCAGCAGCTTCCCTGTCCCGCCTGGGTCGACCCAGAGCTTGAAGTTCCCCTCGCAAGCACCTTGCTCATGGTGGTGGGCTCAGCTCTCTGTCCTCCCCCATGAGCTCAGTGCTCCACCTGGGGCTGGTTAAGTCAGGCAGCAGGGAGAAGCCAAGCACCATTTGAGCAGGAAGTGTCCTGAGTGGATGTGGTGTAACCGGAAGTTCAGAGCTGACTGGTCTCTCCTGGCTCCCTCCTGCTTTGGTCCCGAGGCCAGGGCCTCTGAGAGCCCTGGCTGCAAACAGCCGCCCAGAGTGGTTCTCTCCTATTAGCCAGGGCCCTCCCACCTCTCCAGCTCAGGGCTCCTGGCCTTCCTCCAGGTGGCTTCTTGCCTGTCTTCTTGACCTCCAGACACACTCCTCTGCTCCCCCACAGCTGCACCCTTCTGGAACACAGATAGGTCCTGCTTTCTCCCACCACAGCCCTGCCTTGACCCTGGCAGGAGCATGCCATGGCAAAGGAGCCGCCCGTGGAGATTTGCTTTCTGTAAGGAGACAGGTTTCAGTGCTATTCCTGACAGAGTGCTTGCCCCGATGGCAACCCAAGACCGGTGCTTCTAGCAAGCTTGGAGCCACAGGGGCCTGGGTTCAAACCCTGAACTCAGCACAAATCCGTCGACCTGCTTCTTGCCCTTAAAATGGGGGTGCCAATTGCTTACTTTGAAGGTTGTTGCGGAAACTAGGGATCACAGGTGCAGGCACCTTCCTCAGCCCGGCAGGCAGCAGATCCAAAGCAGAAGGCGATGGAGTCATGGCCGTGCCCGTGAGGTGTGACACAGGGGGAAGACATAAAATCTCGGGCGCCATTGGAGTGTACAGACTCCTGGGGGCCGCCTCCCCGTGTCTTCCCAGGCGCTGTCCCAGAGCCACCCCTCAGGAATCCAGCCCCACACCCAGCTGCAGCTGCCCGAGTGGCTCAGTGGCCCGGCGGCCTCCCTGCTGACTGAGGTGAGGTGCAGGTGGCCTCCCGGTGGTGCCTTCTTGGCCTGAGGGTGGACAGAAGGGAGGGCAGAGCCGTGTGTGTGAACAAGCCACCCCATGTGCTAGGTGTCCGGCACGGGTGCAGGAGGGTCACAGGGCCAACAAATTTCTCTACCTCGGTGGCCAAACACCAATGTCCGCCCCCTGCCCCCCCACCAGGGTAACACGGGGTTCCGGGGGCCTGGCCAGCCTGTCCAGGGCTGACTGGGCTTTTCTCCGCAGCTCCTGCAGTTCGACCCTGCCCGGCGCCTGGGCGCTGGAGGAGGCGGCGTCCACGAGCTCAAGGCCCACCCCTTTTTCAGTTCCATCCAGTGGAGCAAACTGGGGGGATAGGAGGGCGTGGTATCGGCAAAGGGAGTGGCTGGACTGGTCTGGATCTCCTCATGTCTCTTTGCCTGCCACCTCCCAGCAGTGGCCCGTGGGCAAAGAATGCAAGGCAGCTTGCCTTTCCTGGTCAGGACCCCACCCTTGGGCCTCAGAAGTCTCATCACCACTGACCAGGAAGGGCCTTGTGGACTCCCCCAGCCACCTCTTGGAGAAATGCTTTCTAGTTGGTGCTGAGGGGCAGAGATCTCAGCCTGTTAGGCAGCTTGAACGTCTCCACCTGTCCATCCTCCGCCCATCAGTCAAGTCACCTTCTGTGTCTACACCCTGTACCTTGAACTGGGACCTGCCCTGTTAAAAGGTGCCTTCCTTGGCATTAGCTCTGAGCTACTGACCACCACCTGCTGAGCCGAGAAATCTTGACTCGTGATCTGACATGTGCCCCACTCAGGATGGCTCTGGAGACTCATCTCAGGTTACTAGTCCCCTGGCTTCCTGGCTCCAAACCAGGGCTGTCCTAGCTGGTCATCTTAGCCACACAACCAGTGTGCCCCTTCTACCAAAGGCTACTTCCCCAGGGGATGGGGGAGGCGGGGAAGCAGGGAAGAAGTCTGTAGCAGATATGTGGTGGAGCGGGAGGGACGGGACAACCCACCCCCTCCTGACCATGCCGCTTATCTTGTAATTACAGACCTTTGAGAGCAAAAGGAAAGGAGGGGAGGAAAATAAGGATAAGGAGGGAGGGGGAGAAAGAGGGGAAGGCACAGCTCTGCCACTTACAGAAGTTTTGAAAACAGAATAAAGGGCTCCCTTCCCCAGCTAGCCCACCCACGTGGAGACAAAGCAAACCCTGGCCCGTGGGTCTGAGCTGGGGGACCATGATTCCGTCGCCAGCCTGAAGCCGCTTGAAGGAAAGTTGTCTCCACTAGGATTCCCTTCTTGGACTTCTGTCTTGTTTACCATTTTGCATTTCAGTGTTGAGGGTCCACTCAATCCACTGCCCACTGTGACTTCATTTCCTTTTGAAATGAAACCACGCAACACCCAGAATGATTGCCCAAGCTTCTAGCCAGAAGCAAGAAGTTTCTGGTCTCTGAAGAGCTAGCATAAGTAGTTACCCCCAAAGATAATTCCCTTCCCAGATTTGGGAGCCCTCTTCTTCCTCTCAGGACTGTCACTGGGGTGTGGCATCCAAGACAGAAATTTCCATAGACCTCTGCCCTCAACCCTTTCTCGCCTGTCTCCATCACCACCAGGGGGCATCTCTGACACCACCCTCCAGTCCTGGCTGTGAAGGGCTGGGGACCTGTGCTGTGGGGAGTCCTTGGGATGAGTCTGAGGCAAAGGACGCAAGGAGGTGCTGGCTCTCCCTGGGGCTTGCCCACCTCCTCCACCATCACTCCAATAAAGCCTGCTCTTACCTCTGGTGTCCTTGCCTCATCAACGCAATGAGAGGGGCCCTGCTAGAATGGGAATAAAGGAGGGTTCCCCCAGAGGAGCTCCATGATAACCAAGAGTGTGTTTGGAACCTGCTAGAAGGGAGGAAGCAGGGCTGGTAGTGAACAGCATGCCAGCCTATACCCCACAGAGCAGCTGTGAACCCACAGAAAAGTCCCAGCATGTAGGGGACACTGGGCTCTGTGGGACACGAAACAGGAAAGTCTTCAAAGAGGGTCATGGTGCTTGCGGGTGGGGGTCCATCCTCACAGAGATCCCTTAAACACATGGTGGCTCCTGAGAAGGCTGGAACTCAGGGGGGTAAATTAGAGGACCTGGCCAGAGCCTGGTGGAGTCCATTCCAAGTCTGTTCCTTCTACTACACCCCTGTCAGGCCAGAACCTCCAATCACCCTACGAAGCGCCAGCTGCCTCCGGAGCTTCTGGCCTCATTTGTGCAATAAGCACTGCACATCTGGCACTCTGCTAGGCCTTGGGTTTAGAACTGTGGTCCCAGCGGGGCTTACAGTCTGTCTCCATTTGACAAAAACGGGGCTAAATATTCCTCCTCTGTAGGTTTGCTAAAGACATGAAGGCTTGTAGCTCCATGCCCCAGACCTGATCATTCTAAAATTCTTTCACTGAACCCAAGTTTCTTCTCCCTACCAGCTCTAGTTCTGCCCTCTAGGAGTCACTCTGTTCCTGTGACAGACCTTCATATGAAGATGGTACCACTGTGAGCAAGGTCAGCAGGTGGGGACTGCGTGGGCAACAGCCAG
This sequence comes from Bos grunniens, assembly GCF_055505025.1. Taxonomy (NCBI): domain Eukaryota; kingdom Metazoa; phylum Chordata; class Mammalia; order Artiodactyla; family Bovidae; genus Bos; species Bos grunniens. Next base: position 17,240,399 of record NC_141174.1, read on the forward strand.
GCTGCTTCAGCCTGGACACTACCAATGTATGTCCCACGTACGCCGCACAGATCAGCTCTCAGCCCCATCCGCTGGCCCTCACAGACCACTGCCCCGAGGAGTGATCTACCCTCATCTGTTCTGACCAACCTTGAGCGTCTGGGTACCCACGTGGCCATCAACTGCAAAATATGAAATTATGGGTCGCTCCACCTCTCCCCAGTCCACCCCAGAAATAACACGAGGCCCCACCAAAATGTAAATGCTGGCATTTGAAGGGGCCTCAAGCAGGGGGGAACAAGTTTTTCTTCATCAGTACAACCTCAAAAGAAGTATAGAAGCAGAAACACCGTTTGCGAACATTTGCCCTTTAATTTGCATTTAAAATCAGTTTTTAAATATTTTAGTTACGTTCTGAATAGTGAAGACGTAGTAGCTGCTGCAGGCACTCAGTACTGGCTCCCACCCCTCCCCCCCCAACCCCCAGGCCTTGCTTCTTTGCTCAAGGTACAAATGGTCATTCCACACTAAGTCAATGGCTCCTGGTTGTCAAGGGTCAGCAGCCTCAGGCCTGGATACAGTTGGATACAATGTGATGAAGCCCAGTAACTCTGACAAGATGTGTGCATTTAACCATGCTCCAAAGAATTCCAATGTCGTGCCCAGACCCAAGGCAGTACCTCCGAGGTGACACTGGCCTTTTCCCCACTGTGTACGAGCATCTTGGGCTGGTTTCCACCACAATCCGTCCTGCACCAGACCTGTGTTCTATGGAAGAAGAGCCGAGGCGCCACTCCCGAAGGGCATTGACACAGAAAGGAACAGAACCGCCTCTGCAGCCCACAGGTTTATACCAACGGAATTTAAAAGCTCAAGACAATCCGAGCCAGTCCACAGGAAGTCACCTTCATGCCAGTCTCTACCAGGAGCCGTGTGAGCCCGAGGTTGGGACACGCTCTTGTCTCCCTACCAAGAGGTGCTAGCATCTAAGTGAGGACAAGATGGGATAAACTGCTCCTAGCAGCTGGGAAAGGTCAGCACCACCACAGCTGTGTGTGCTTGGGCCAAAATGGGTCTTCGTGGTGGAGTTATGACGGAGAGTGTGAGGGCAGGCCTGGGCTCTGCTCCAATCTCGTTAATAACACATGACCTCAGAATCTGCCCTCTCCCACCTCAACGCTGCCTACTCCCCAGCTCTGCCCCTCCAGATCCCCCAGCATGTGCTTCCTGGAAGAGGTAGAAGAGGCAGCTTTTAGACAATGACAGCTGAGAATGCAGGTGCCACTTAAGCAAAGCAGCACCCCGTGGCCTGTGGTACCTCCACACGGGTGGAATGGAGTGAGGACATGCACAGCCAGGACAGAGGCTGCTCCAAGCCTGGGAGGCAGAGCACCCTCCTAGGCGTCTCTGAAGAACAGACGTTCAAAAGATAGAAACTTAATCACATGGTCCCCGGCAGGTTCCCTATAGTGTACTGGACAGGAAGAAAGCGAAATCATCTCTGTGGAGGGCTAATGGGAGGAAAGGCAGGAATAATAAGGAGCATCCATTAAGGCTCTCTCTCTCCCTCAAGCCTAAGGAAATCAGATATTTGCGCGTAGGAGAGGGTGCAGAGAGGGAGAGAGCCTGGCAGAACACCAAGAGAGACCTGCGACTGCTGGTTACATAGTGCCCTGGTTTCCTTGCTTGAGGCCAACAGCATGTGCCTGTCACCAGGCTAACCTGGGGCCTGTGAGGGGACAGGGAGAAGACCGGTTTTCAGTTCCTGCATGGTTGATGTGTAGGGCACAAGGCTTCCTCCTAAAGGTCCAGTAGGAGGACTCTGGGATCCTCTACCGCTGCCTTAATTTTGCGGAGGAAAGTCACAGCCTCTCTGCCGTCGATCAGCCGGTGATCATACGTCAGGGCCACGTACATCATGGGCCGCACCTCCACCTACAGAGGAGAGAGGTCAACAGGTTTGTCTGCAGTGGTGCAGAGAAAGCCCTGATGAAGGGGGAAGATGACTAAGCACAGCCCACAGGTAAGTCCCCAGGTCCAGAGACTTTCCTACTTTGCTTTGTTGGTTCTAGATACAATGTGTTCAAAGACCAAGCCAGACCCTGAGTGCAAAACTCACATACTCAAAAACAAAAAGCTTAACCCAAGAAAACAGGAGTCTCCTTACAACCGTCTTTAAATAAAAACCATGCTCTGCCCTCTCACTTGTCTGCCATCTACAAGGAAAAGTTCCTCTTCAATTTTGGCTACCTGCAGTTTTTTCTTTAAAGATATAATAATTTTTTTTAACTTGGGGTCCACAAATTCTCTGAAACTCTATGCAAGGTTGGGTATATGAGCATTTTCAGCAGATATCTACAATTTTGGGGTTCAAGGAGTTAGGGACTTCAAAAGGTTCTAAACACAGGGGTCCCAGAAAACATTTTCCTACCAGCATAGCTCGCGGGGCCAGCTCAAGACCCTCTGGCCTCATTCCCTGATTCCCAGGAAAGCTCTGAGCCTCGTCACGACAAGCGGGCAGGCTGGCAGTGGCTCTGCACTGCTGCCCTCCACTTCCCGAGGCAAGGACCACGCCTTCGATGGCACCCCCACACTCCCTAGAGAAGGAAGCCTGCTGACTAGTCCCAGATGAAGGAGCAAGTTTTCTCAGCTCCATGGTGCTCAAACCTTAACGTGCCTCAGAACCATCTGTACTCTCTGCTTTACTAGGTCTGGGAAGGGGCCAAGAGTTTGCATTTCCAACAAGTTCCCAGGTGCTGCTGTTCCACACACAATTTGAGAACCAATGCCTTAGCTATTAATTAGAAATAAAGAGATTCAACTTATGCCTGAAATTATAGCAAATCTTTAAGGAGCATTTAGTTAAGACTTCCCTCACCTCATCATGTAGCTGCTGGGACATTAATGGTGATGGTTCATACCTTGCCTCCTATGACCACTGGCCTATCAACGATGGCATGCATGCCCAGGATGGCAGACTGAGGGGGGTTGATGATGGGTGTTCCAAAGAGCGAGCCAAAAACACCTCCATTGCTGATGGTAAAAGTACCACCATCCATATCTTCAATGGCAAGTTCATTCTTCCGGGCCTAAAAACAGATTTTATAATTGAAAGGTAATGTCAACTCAGCTCCCTCCACCTAAAGGAAGTCCAGAAGGCTCACATCTGAGATCAACGGTCCAAGTTCTAGCTTTAACTGAGATAGATGCCTGTGACTAGTTACAGGCCAGAGGAAAGGACTCCGGGACCTTTGCTTTTCCAAGCAGGTTTAACTGGATGAGATGAGATCTTCACTCACAAGAGCACCATAAGCTCCACCAGAGCCGTACTTCAGCTCTCGCACGTGACTGCCGTTCTCAGGGGCCACGTTCTCCTTTCACAACAAAGGGAGGCTCTAGCTCCCTGAGCACCGCTCACTGGCCCAGCCTTCCCAGGCTCTCTTCCATGACCTGCCCTGCAGCTCACATACACCCGTCCATTTTACCTTCTCTCCCAGTTCACTGATGGTTCGCTCAATATCGGCATAATTCATTGTTTCCACATTCCTGATGACGGGAACAACCAGACCCTGATGAGAGTAAAAAGTTCTTTTCAGGTGTAAATTAACAGTACCCATTATAGTTACAACTCTCTTGATTCAAGCCAAAGGTCTCCCCGCCCCAGAGTATCTTACTCAACGTGATTAACGTAGTCTAAAATATTTAGACTTGCAAAAGATAGAAGAATGTGGTATGGTCAAAAACAGATTTATTCTTCAAACAACTCCCTTCTAGAAAAACGAAAGTACAGAAAAAAGTCTCTCAAGAGGTCTGCTTCTTCAAATGGGTAAGAGTCAAAGACCAGAGCTCCCCACTTCTTGCTCCAACATACCCGAGGGGTGGCCACCGCAACGCTGATGTCAATATAATCCCTGTACACCACCTCTTTGGTTGCATCGTCAATCACTATGAGAGAGAAGACACACGTTACATACAACTCCCCAGGCCGAGGCTAGCGAGGCAACATTTGCATTAATAGAGTAAAAGTCCGAGAGGCTTCGTACGGTGTGGACTGACCAGCCAGCACAAAAACCGCCGCATTACAAGTGGCAGCCAGCACCCCTCTTACTCCCGCGCCAACCAAGCCTAACTTCTCCCAAGTGTCCTGACTAAGCACAGGAGCATCCGTCTCCTCGGCAGCCCTGAGAAGGATCGGTACACGGGCTAACACAGGGTAAGTATGTGCCCAAGTTCTCGTTCACCAGCTCTACTCCAGCCCTCCCTCAGCTAATGGCAGGTTTAAAAGTGCCCCCCAGAAAGGGCAAGTTAGTAAAGGAAGTGGAAGTGGGGGGATGTCACCCATTCTGCTGCTCAGTCGCAACAAGGAGCGAGGGAAGCCTCTTTCCAGAAGACTCAGTAGGAAGTGGTGTAGTCTGTCTTTAATATGCTAGCCTGAGAGAGCAAATCAATAGCTAAGAATTTAGGTCTGATGCTCATGAGAAAATACAGGCTTGAGAATCTTTTCCATAGGAATTCTATGTTGTTTTGTAGATAAGACATCCCGGAAAAGCAAATAAAGTGAGAAAGAGGCCAAGGGAACTCTAAGAAACGCCTACATGTATGGGCAGGCAGAAGAGGTGGAGAGAGTCATCAGGAAGCCTAAGAACGGAAGAAGTGCAGAGGTTTCACATTTGGATGAAACGAAGCCCCTCCCCTACCTGAGGGTGCACCACTTGGCGGAAGGGATTAGGACTTCTATTTCTAGACCTTTCGGGACCCTGCACGCTGAGGGTTGCAAAAGTACCCATGTCCTCTAATCTTCCAAGGACACAGAGAATTGTCTCAGTGGAGAAGAGAACTGCTTGTTAAGTCAACATTTCAACGATGTAGGTGAGGAAAAAGTAAGGAAAATGAGCATCAAGCCCACAAAAGAGGGGCCAAGCCCAAGGCCTTCCAATGAAGTCCACTGACCAGAAATCAAAGGTCACCCTGGAGCTATGCCAAATATAGAAGTCAGGTCCCATTGTGGGAGGGTGGGCACCAGCCACAACATGAAGTTTCCACACTGACATGAGAAACTTGGAGAAATGGACTGGCTCAGAACTGCCTGTCGCCAGAGCAGCTGCCAAGCTCTGCACTGGGAAGGGAACCTGTTCTGTCCAGCTGGTGGGGAGGAAGCACTCTTGATGCCCATTCAGGAAGGTCAGTCCAGAAATCCCTAAGAAAGGTACTCAAGTTCTCACACATCTGAAATAAGAAGCCTCAGTTGGAGGACCATCGGCTTTGTGTCTTGAGCGTGGGGGAGAATTTCTGTATTTATACACATACCTCCAGGACCTCTGTTGATTCTGGCCACCACAAACTCACCTGCATTTACCACAGGCTGCTCCTGCAAGGCAAAGGCTGAGGCCTTCACAAATGCTGACATGAAGCCTAGTTTGAGGTTATGTTTCTTCAGAAAAGCATCTTTGTGCCGAGCCCGCATCTCCTGGATATTACTGCAAGAACACATTACAAAACAAACTGACCACAAAAGACACCTCAATTCTGACTTTCACACTGGTTTCTAACTCCAGGCATACAACTGGGTAAAGTTTTCCCTTATTCTGGACCATCTAAGTTCAAGTTTTGAAATAGTCCACTAGAGGTTAACACAATTACTTCATTCCTTTAAAAACCTAGATCCAAGGGAATCAGATCCACTCTATGTAAGCACATTTTAATGCTCCAGAAGTCAGAGATTATGTGACAGACAAAATGAATGAGTTCATACAGCACATCAACAGCTTCACCCTGGACAAGAAAGTGACTTCTAGCTACACTGAATTCATGAGCTATCTACTCTGAAAATAGTTTTGGTGTTTTTTTTCTTAAAAGCATAAAGTCCACAAAATAAGCACCATTCTTTTTATTAAACAGGCTTCCCTGGTGGTTCAGATGGTAAAGAATCCGCCTGCAATTCAGGATACCCAAGTTCAATCCTTTGGTTGAGAAGATCCCCTGGATAAGGGCATGGCAACCCACTTCAGTATTCTTGCCTGGAGAAGTCCATGGACTGAGGAGATTGGCAAGCTACAGTCCTTGGGGTCACAAAGAGTTGGACATGACTGAGCAACGAACTTTCTCATTAAATATTTCTTGTTTATTTTCAAAATACCACCAAACCTAATTATGACTTCCTTGTGACATTCCTAACAAATGAAAACAAATAAAACCCCAAACCACACAGGTGCACAGGTTTCATGTGAGCAAAAGCAGTCTTGACTATCTATGGATGGATACAATCCAGTGTTGTGTTAGGCTCATGAGGAAGTCAGTATATTCATGGATCTCCCCAGAGTGAGCAGTTCCATCTGCTTGGTTCCTTCAAATGGGCACTAATACCCACCACACATGGTGGTCAATGCAAGACACCAAGACATAGCTAATACACAGTTCTTGCCCTTAAAATTAATTTAATGGACATAGTTTCCTTGGTAATTAGAAACATGTGTGGACCTAAGCTTTTTAAAGTATAAGCAGCAAGGCTACTGGGAAACCTTTGCAGTGTGACCAGTCTTTGTTCTTTTGGGGCTGGTTTTTCGCGAACATACAACACATGTACTGGAGTTAGCGGGAAATGGCTTTCCCATCATTTTGCTGCAGAAATCTCCGTATTTATGGGAAGACAGTTGCATGATGGAAATTGAATTTAACTTTATCTCAGGCCCAAATGCTCAGTTTTCTCTTTCTCCCTATAATGGCTTAATCTGACATTAGCACGAAAGATAAGATGGTATAACTTTAACTCCCCTCTTTAGACCTCTTGTTTTTTAAAACGGAAGTTTTCCTAGGGGGACTGATTGGGTTTAAAATGTTTGTTTTCCTGAGTCTAACTACATTTAGTGCTAGGATTACCACCCTAAAGACATTACTGGTTCCCAAGACACAAGAGCTGCAGAAGACAGAAAGAGAAGCGATAAACATCTCTGCTCTCAAAACTGCCCAAATGCTATTGTCTGGTCATTAAGTAGTTTCTATTTCAGAGTTCTGTCCTTGGAGGCAGAGGCTGGGACAACAGGGGAGAGGAGGAGGTCTCAGAAAGGCCCCTTATGGGTTAGCTGATCAGCACAAGACCCAAAGGGCACTCAATCTAAACCAGATTACTGACTGCAGAGGGACCCCAAGCCATCAGTAAGTGACACCTCGATTAGCTGCTGAAAGGAGATCCAACTACTGTACTTACTTTCCAATCAAAGCTGTTGGGCCAACTGCATCTTTCAAGGCCACAAATATTTACATGTTTTGTCTTAAGGAATTGGGTAGAATTTCAAAATCCAATTCAATTTGTGTACAATTTGGCCCTAATGCACTGAAACATAAGCTGCAGCCTTTGTGACTCATTAGTCAAGGTCCTTCCCTGCATCCTATGGATACAAGAGAAATCTTTGGCTTGGATGACATCTAGTCTTTTGGGGAAGCTTCACAATAGAATGGATGACATCCAGTGAAATGGACCACAGAACCCTGCTCTGTGAACAATGCTACAGCATGCTGTCATTAAACCATCTCCCTCTCTACATTTTTCAGACCCTTTCCAAAGGAAACCATTTACCCTAGTGAAATGCAGATTAGCAGACTAAGCACTTGGGATAAAAAGACGCAAAGAGATGACCTAAAGACTTGATGACTTTACTTCCTGTATTAGATATGAACTCTTAACCTGGCCCTTAAAACATTCTGAAATATGGATGCAACTTTCTTTACCATTCTTTCCTACACATCTTCCTCACAGTGATTGTTTCTCAGATGTGTCCTGTACTTTCCTATCTGTGCCAGGTCCATACTGTTAACATCTTCTGGAATAACCTTCCTCCATTACATCAAAATGTGAATTGTTAAGGCCCCTTAAAGATCTTTTTCTCCAGGAACCCTTTTCTGACTCCTACCTCCACCTCAAAAACAATCTCATTCTCTCCTCCACCTCACACTTTTTGTATTTTTCTGATACTTGTTTTTCTAGATTTTACTTTGCATTTATCCAACAAGATGGTAGCTCCAGGCTAAGCGTTCTTTATCACTCATCTTTGCATCCCACCAAAATATAGTGTAATATATTGTGCACAGTAAGCACTCAAAAACCATCTGTTGACTTTAACTACAATCTCTTCCCTATACCTGTAAACAAAGTCTTGCAGAAGAAAAGTGAGTCAACAATTATCTTACTATAGAAATGGGCTTACTGAATCAGCACCTTTGGTTAATATTCTGAGGTTTCTGTCTTTAAAAGCAAAACTTGCTTCCCATTTCATTATCGAAGTTGGAAAAGGTGAAAGATATGAAAAGCCTGTGCCTTTCTACCCACTCAATCCTGAGTCGCTTAGGAACACACATAAGGAGCAGTCACAGTGAGGAGGAAGCAGGATATGGCCCCCTGACTCTGGGCATGCTGTCAAATGATTCTCCATCCTGAATGGGAGCCTTGTTGGCCTGACTCCCCTCTCTCTACTTGTTAACAGTGATCATTAGAGTTTAAGACTATTACCAGCCTCGTTTATCAGAAATCACAAGATTCAGGTATAAATCTACAAGGCTAAGTTTTTTAAGTCACAGAGGAGGCAGGCATAGTATTAGAAAGTCAATCAGAGAATGAAACCAGTGGGTCACTCTGTGTAAGTCAAGAAACAGTGCAAAGAAGTACTTCTTTCCTGTTAAGTTAGTTTTGGGCAAGTTCAAGTATTTTACAAGAAAAAGAGCACAGGGAGGAGGAGGACTAGAGCTCTCACCTCATGTCAATCTCATTGAAAGTGGTGAGCATCGCGCAGGTGTTCTGAGCCTCCTTCAGACGCTGGGCGATGCGTTGCCGCATCCTGTTCATTTTCTCCTGAAAGGGAGAGTGCGACAAGTATTGCCAACCTGGTGTCTTTGGGCCTAGCCCTCCCACTTAGTCTGCAGGAGCACTGGGCTTGCTGGGAGGGGATAATTAAGGACTGTAGTATCTAAATACAGGAAGAGATCCAGGCTTCCTCTTTCCTGTGGTGGCTTGCTCCTCTGAGCAAAAACAAGGAAATACAGATTAAAAACTACTCACTCTGATGTGCCCTGAAGTCTGATGAAGAATAGAGGCCCAGGAAATGGTTTGGTTTATAAACCAAAACCAACTTATGGAAAGGAAGAGTGTGTGGTGTAGGGCTAGCCAGCCCAAGAGTCATTATAGACAAGGCAATTTCTGGTGATAAAGACTTGCATGAGAATAGCTACTTGTGGAATGGAAACTCAGAAGCAACACATTTTTCAGGCTATCGTATTTTTATGAGGTATTCTCAGGCAGAGGAACCCACACTCTTGACCATACTTCCTTGAGGTTTTATGTCTGCCCCTGACTGCCACTGGGCAGCCCTCAGCTAAGCATCCCGGAAGAACAGGAATAGAGCTCGCTAAACCACCTCTCTGAAGTGTGGGAGGGAGGAGACGCGTTACTAGGCTACCATCCCCTGTATGCACCTTTCTCACCCACAGCACTTCAGTGGTAGCACGAGAGAGGGAAAAAACCAGTGGACAAGTGTTCAGAAGACCTCCAGTTCCAGTCTTTTCATTTGACGGTCACGTGAATGAACAAGTCACTTCCTAAAATGAATTTCCTTGCCACGCCAAGGGAATCAGCTGCCGGCCACTCAAAGGCAGGCAGAGCATACCCATATTTTATTAATCTCAACACTGCTCCTCAGCTTCTTTCTTGGAAGTGGTCCTTAGAGGCTTACCCGATGTTCTGAACGCAGACCTACACCAGCTCCTGCCTCAGCTCTTGGAGGGGCAGCGGTGGGTTTTACAGCAGACACTGTAAATGAGAGCAGGTACACTGCATCAGACAATGAGAAACATTTACTCGAGTATATGCCCGTGCTTTCACACTGCACTTGTCACTTAAGTGTCAAGGTATGCTGAGATACATCAGTATCACTCCTACTTCACAAATAAACAATCTGGTCAGAGAAGTTAAATAACTAGTCTAAGGTCACACAGCTATACACAGAAAGCTGAGATGCAAACTCAGGTCTTCTGATACAAAGTCTAAAGTTTCTTTTACAATGCAGCCAATGAAACCTGTCCAGAGCCATAATTAGTCTTAGACTTTGCCCTCTGAGGGAATGTGGCATTAGATGAGATGGTCTCCCGTAGAAAGATACATGGGAGGCAGAGGCTTACCTGGTTTGCTAGTGAGCGGCTGTGAGGGCGAGGGCACAGGTGGCATCTGGGTGGGTATAGGTGCTGCAGGGGGAGGAGGAACAGCAGACACTGTGGGTTCTGCTTTTGGGGCTGCGGCAGCAGGGGCTGCAGCTGGCTTGGCCTTAGCAGGAGCAGCTGGAAAACAAGAAAAATAGATGCCATTGGCACTATGTGGAATGGAAAGCAACCAAACTGCAGATACTAAGTAGAATTTAGCAGCAAAAGCTCTCTTTCTCATCAGTTAACAAATGCTTCCTGAGTACCTTCTATACGTGTAAGGCTATGAGATACACAGAGTGACTTAAGGCACTGTTCTTTCCCCAGGACTCCTAAACATCCTACATAAGATAACTGGCTGAATTCAGCTGCCTTCCTGATTGCATAAATGTCTATTAGTCATCAAATTCAGCCAGTACTTTCAAAGCACCTAAGTCAATGGTAATAGACTTCAAAGCAAAAAAACCCCAGCAATTTAAGATGTTGAAACACACACATAAAAGTAACAACTTTCCAGGTACAGTAATACTGATTGTCTCCTATGTCTCCTATTTTAACATCACATGTGGAAAAACTCTTAACTATTAAAAAATAAACACTTAAATAATCAAGGACACATTTAGACTTAAGAGTTCAAAGCATTTTATCTAGAATAACTCTCAGAAACCAATGAGGTGATCAAGCAATGAAATTCACAACTTTAAATATTTTTTTATTTTACCCATTTGAATATCACCATCTGGGTTTATATTTAAATCAGAAGAACACCCTCTTAAGGAATGGTCAGAAGATGAAATTCTCCAACTAGAAGAATCAATCTTATTCCCTAGTCTTCTACTTGTGTAGAAGTGTACACAAGTGTATGTTCTTTCCATTCTGGGCTTCTGATCTTAACCTGATCAAACATAATGAGGCCATCTACAATCTTTCTGCTTAACTATCTTAACCATGAAATAGACTTTAGTAGTTACAGCATTTAACTAAGAATCAAAAGTTTTCTTCCCTAATCTCTAATACACTGACTATAAGATCCAATATAAATTCATTTCCTTATTTCTTCCCAAGAAAAATTCAACCCTCCCTAAAAAATGTTGTGACAGAACAGATGTGAAAAAACTACTCCAAAATTCTCCCTAATAGACATGATGAAACACTGCTTCTTCTCACTTTAGAACAGTGGCTGCCAGCCCTGGCTATGTATCAGAATCACTTGGAGAGTGTTAAAGACAATAACAAAAACTATGATAGATAACCAGGATCTGAAAACCCCAGATTTAATATATTAGAATCCCTTGGCCTCAGAATCTGGACATTTGTGTTATTTTTAAAGCCCCCATGTGACTCTGCTGCCAGGGTCAGGGAAGGGGACAGGAAAAAAAACACTCTCTCTAGAATCTTCTTCCTTCCTATTTAAGAAAAGGTCCAGCACCAAAAAGAACACTACTGTGAGGTTCTTTTCTTAATACCCTTTTCTTCTAAAACTTGACATTTAAAGTTCACACTATACATATATCTCTCTCCTCTTACTGCCTCACTAAAGGCAGAGGGAATGCAAAATGGTATTTGATGTATCAAGAATTAGTATATTATGCTCAGCCCCAATTCCAAGGGGGAACACTGGAGACCTTGACAACCAGGAGAACTTCTTTACCGCCAGTTTTCCTGAGTGTGAAAAGAGGAGTGCCTCCTTCTACTTTTCCCCCATCAGGTACCAAAAGAGCTTCAATCACGCCATTTGCTGGTGACGGAACCTGCACAGAGGTCTTCAAAAGGAAGACAGATGGAGAAAGAGTCCAAATGTTTACTCAGCATTAGAAAATTAATTGTACAGAATCGCAAATGAGTCACAAGAGTTGCAACACAGATATACAAGACCCTGCATAAACATCAAGGCCACACTTTCAGAGTAAGAGTAATCAATGCTACTGTGAAGATGCACCTTGTCTGTCCTTTCTCAGAAACATTAAAGCAAGATTCAGTTAGTGTGTTGCCAAGTGATACATAAAAAACAACTGGAAACAGTTCATGTATACACACACAAAAGCTACAAAACTAAAGCTACTAAAGTACATAGTACATACACCTAGAACAATCTAAAATTAAACGTTAAATGCTTTTTTTTTTCTTTTTACTGAGCTATTCCAACAATTTTACTGAGGCAGCTAACAATTATCTTCAAACAACAACTAAGTCCCTGTTCCTTTCATTAGGTTAAAACACCAAGGGGAGACCATGAAAAGATGGCACCAATAGGGCAAGCCTACCTTGTCAGTTTCAATCTCACAAACCACTTCATCTTCTGCAACTGTGTCTCCAACAGCTGAAAAGACAGTCAAAGGCTACCTGTTAGGGGTGAGCAGTGAGTAACAAGAAAACTAGCCACAAAATCCCCTTTGGCAGGTGTTACAGGACCCCTTTCCTACAAGCCAGGGGAAAGTACACTGCATGTAAAGAAGAGTGGAGCCATAGGTTCCACTGATTATCATGGAGGTAAGGGGAGTAAAGGGGACTTTTCAAAAGTATTTAAACTTAACAAGTGAGAAGGCAGTAAATCTTACCTTTCTCCCACCTGACATCCCCCTCTGTGACAGATTCTGCAAATGCTGGGGTTTTGACTGTAATCACATCATCCTCTAGGAAAAAAGGGGAGGGGGGGAAAATCACGCAGTCCATATTTCTCCTTTTTTTTCTGCCATTAAATTCAGTCAATTGCTATTCTTCTCATTAAAATTCCATTCCCAAGAATGCAGGGTGCTGAAGGTACTTACTGCACACAGCTGTAGTTCTAAAGAAGCGAACGCTGAAGATATTACTGCTGTTAATGCTACAAAACAAACATAAAAGTAAACTCCTTTAACAGGTGAATCACTCACATTTTAGTCTAGATAAGGCATGAGAATCACCTTCCCTTTATTTTTAATTAATTTTTATTAGAGTACAGTTGATTTACAATGTTGTGTTAGTTTCTGCTGTACAGCAAAGTGAGTTAGTTATACAAATATCCACTCTTTTTTAGATTCTTTCACCTTCCCTTTAAACCAGTGATTCTTGACTAGGAGTGGCCATCACAGTTACCTGGGGAACTTTTTCAAAGCATACCTGTCTAGGCCCCATTCCCAGAGACCCTGACTCAGCAGGTCTAGAGTAAAGCCTGGATTACTTGGGTGCCTCAAGCAGTGAGGCCCTTGGGTGAGTGAAATGTGCTGCAGTGAAATGCCAGCTCTTCCAGAACAGACTTACATTTGCATCTTTGAAGAAAAAGACAGCGTCTTGGTCCTTTGCATAATCACAAAAGGACTCAGCTTCCTGATTAGGTTTTTTCTTAACTAAATCCATGTAAGATAAAACTGTGTGCCCTCAGGGTACTTGCCACTTGCCACTTTAAAACAGAATTTCTGTTTATGTGATTATAGATTTAGATAAGACAGCAAGATGAAAGTAAAACAAGGTGTTATATGCAAAATAAACAAAACAAAACAAACAAACAAACCCCACTGAAAACCTCATAATCTCCTGTTCTCCTGCCAGAAAGCAGCACATCAGTCCACTCTGGACTCATTCAAGAGGAACCGCAAAAGAGCAAGGTATTCTCTGATATGGCACTAACTTGAAATAATGTAACCTGGAGAATGATATGACTTTGTATGCATAAAGCCATGAACATGGTTACCACTGGAGATGGGAAAACGTTGATATATATGCTATCTGTGGTTATCTGTCACATACACACATTTTGGAAGAGTGATTTGGACTTCAGGACTGTCTGAATATTCTACAACTAGCACCTTTACAATAAAAAGTGAAACAGATTTAAGTTGCCTTTGGTATTTTTAAGTTCTGTGTAAAATCAAGGGAAAATGTGTTATTAAAAAAAATACAGAACACAAAGTGTTCTGCATAAAAGTTTCCAACCATGTATGGATACACGTTCATGGGCAAGAACTAACGGGTAATGTGTCAATGCAGAGACTGCTCTCTGAGGACACCCAGAACCTGGCACATCAGCTATATCTGGGAATAGGAATGTAGTAGCACAGGAGAACAGGATAAAATCTTCTCATGCACACTCTTTTTACTTTTCAACCATGTAAATGTGTAACCTATTAAATAAAAACATAAAACCAAACATAGTTTTACAATAAAAGATTTTTAGTAAAACAGGTACCTTATTCACAGAAAAAAGACAAAATACAATACAAAAACAGTTACCAGATTAGAGTAATACCCTAATCTGTGATCCTCATCATTCAAAGTTTAGGGGTTTTTAAAATAATTTACTTTCAAATAGTTATTTATTTATTGCATAGGATTTGTGGTCGCTCTAATTTTCATTTAAACTATAGATGAGAAACACAGTTTGACACTCCCTAAATAATTTTTAATTTTCAAAAGTATTAGATGTTAACAATAGTAAACTTAGAAAGAACAAAAAGAACATTTACAATGGGACTATACCATACAATACAAAAGGAATAATTTTATAACCTGCTTTTTCCCACTTATAGAATGAACATATAACATAGCATAGCCTAACCAACCCATTGCTGTTTGACCATTCTGAGAAACACAGGTACACCAGGAGTTCAGTACAGATTCCTAGAAATGGGATTGCTAGATCAAAAGGTACACACAGTTCAAAGACTTATGAATGCCAAATTGACACTGTAATGCACAGTGAAGAAGGAGCAATCTGCTGACCCTTCATTTTGAAGATTCCACCTATAGAGAAAAATAGCTTGACGGCTGCTCAACAGGAAACTAAAGAGCGTCCTCTTACAACCACCCTGAAAATATTTGGAAGCAAAGAAGCATTAAGCAACATTCATAAGCAGAAGTTAATCTGAAACACACATGGGTGGCCTCTCTCCAAATTTTGCATTATGTAACAGTAGCATTCATTCCCTCTACACTAGTCAAAGTCCCAGGACTTAAATGACTAGTCTCTTGCTTTTACTGTTTCTAAAATGCGTAACTATGCAACCAAAAGGATGCTCTTAACCTCCACAATAAACATAACCTCCAGTCCTTCAGCTTCACTTGTATCCAACCAGAATATTTAGGAGCACCCTTCTATCAATTTCCATAAAAAGAGGATTCCAGCTCCACTTTCACTATAATCTGAACACCTGGTCCTGACACACTCCTGGTCCAATACTTCACATGGGGCTGAAGCTCAGGCTCATATCATAAATTAACATCAAGGTCAGGTCGAGGGACTCAATATAACCAGCTTGATTACTAGGCTTGAAAGACAGGAAAGAAAGCAGATGGTCAAACTGGTGTCAATACCCCGGGTCCACATATCTGTGCTCCCCAGTGATACTTACACAGTCTTCCTGCTGTCAGGGTAACCTGGTCCCTGACATAAGGAGATCCCTGCAAGAAACAAAACAACTCTTAACCAACAACTCTTTATCTCATACAGGATACCTGCTGGGAATGGAGAAGAAGTTGTTCACCCCCTAACTCAGAGAGAGCAGGATCAACAGCAGGCAATAATATAATCTGTATCACACAGAGTCCTGTCTCTTAAACTTTTCCACCATAGTAATCGTAATGGCAGAGAATAACGGGTATGTGAGACTGCAGGGAATGGGTTTGAAGAAGAAAGGGGAGAATTCTATAATCTTATTTATCTCGAAATTCATAAACTTTCATTATCCCTGTATGTTTTCATGATAGAATGCCTCTACTTCCCAAGTTTTCAAATACAATTGAAGCCTGAAGGAGACACATGATAGCTTATCCTGTGACTACACACAGCCTGGTGAAGCAGTGGAACGTTTGGCCAGAGTTTGTTTCCCTGGTTACTTAAAATGCACTGAGCTGGAAGTCTTGTTGCCTGAATCCCAACAGCAAAGACTAGGCTACTTCAGGCCCTAGGTCTTCAGCTTGCTCAAGCAAACTATTACACCTCCTTTCCGTTTATTGCCTTCCCACTCTTGCTGAGACCTTCCATTCTGGTCACACTTAACAAGGTGAGAGCCTCTTTCTGCTCCACCAATTGTCCTTATTACAAATAACCGCACTGCCGCAACAGACAACTAATTACTCTATCTGCTTCACCTGATTATATTCTTTCATGTGTCTTGTTTTTTCAGATCAAAAACAACTCTTGCTGAACCATGGGCACAGGAAATACCAACTGGAAGACAATTCTCTCTTGTCCCAGCTTCCCACAAACATCCTCAAGGTTTCAGTCACGTAAGTCACCTCTTTATGTCCAACAGCCAACGACTATAGTACAAATCCCAAACACAGCATGTATATGAGCTTGCAGCAAGCAAGCAGCCCATACTGATTTTTGGAACTCTAATTCCACTTTAGAGTTTATCCTACAGCAAGTTTCATTTATACAGTGCTTTAGAATTTATAAAAAGCTTTCACATAATGACCTCATTTTGATTTTCATCTAACACTCCCTGAAGTGGAATGACCATTGCCATTATTCTCATTTCATATATAAGGAGGGCTTTTGGAGGTTAAGTGACTAGCCCAAGGAGAAGCCCTGAACCACAGCACAAAAAGCAAGAACAAGGCTCTTCTCATTGTCCTGCCAGTCTATAAAATGGAGAAAATGTTTACTGACATTTTTCAAAATTCCAGGGTAAAGAGTTTATTACTGAGAGTCCCCTATGAGCTAACACTGTGCTAGGTTCTTATGATCTCATGACTGTAAGGATAAAGTCCAAAAACTTTACACATTTCTGTCCAGCCCTTCCAGACAAGCTTCTTTTCCATTTCTATGACTGGTCATGTCTCTTCCTATCTGAAAACTTTGCATAAGCCATTCCCTTTGCCTAGAATATCGTTCTCTTGGCCAACTCCTATATATTCTCCAAGACTTGGCATAAATGTCACTTCTCTGGGGAAGCCTTTACTGATGGTGCCACCTCACTCTCCACCCTCCCAAGCCTGGCTATATCATCCCACCCCCTACTTCTCTTTCACAGTAATCACAATGTAATTATGTACTTATGTAATTAAGGGTACTTATGTACCCTCCTGGAGAGTAGAGACCACCTCTATCCCTGCCACCTAGCATACTGTCTGGCTATGTAGTAAGAATTCAACAAATAATCTATTCATTATGAGTAAATGATTGGAGAAGGCAATGGCACCCTACTCCAGAACTCTTGCCTGGAAAATCCCATGGATGCAGGAGCCTGGTAGGCTGCAGTCCATGGGGTCACTAAGAGTTGGACACGACTGAAGCGAGTTGGCGGCAGCAGCAGCATGAGTAAATGATAATATGATGGGGTAGGAGTTCAGGCTGAGGAGCAGACCCGGCTTGACCAATAGTTGGCAGAGTGACCTTGGTCAAGGCACTTAACCTCTCTTAGCCTTGAGTCATACATTTGTAAAATAGAGAAAATATTTATTTTACTGTTTCTTGATGAGTAACTGAAAAAATGCACAGAAAGCACTCAAAACAATACTTGGCGCATAGAATGCCCATAAGAAAATCAACTCATTCAACGAATATTTATGCCAGGCATATAAAAAATTATTGGGATAAAAACCTGAATTCTTTCCATTCATCTCTCTACCATCTTCTATCTCATACCACTCTCTCCCTCAACCAAAATGCTCTGGCCAAATCACCTCTTATGCTAGTTCCAAAATACTGATGAGCGCTTTCCTTCCTCAAGGACTTTATACATGTCATTCCCTTTCCTTCTCCTGCTCTTCGTCTGGATGGCCCCTGTCCTGTCACATCCTCTGGGTCACAGCTTCAGTGTCCAGCTTCATTTGTTTCCTTTTCAGCATTCATGATAGTCCATCTGTTGAGCAATTTACATATTGTCTTTCCCTAATTAGGCTGTAAGCTCCCGGAGGGTGAGAAACCCACCCCCACCCGCCCCC
The DNA here is from genome assembly GCF_055505025.1 of Bos grunniens. NCBI lineage: Eukaryota > Metazoa > Chordata > Mammalia > Artiodactyla > Bovidae > Bos > Bos grunniens. The sequence continues at coordinate 17,258,426 of NC_141174.1, forward strand.
CCTTCACTGCTGTATCCCTTGTGAGTGCCTAGCAGCACAGGTGCCTGACACTGAGTAGATACTGAGTAACTATGTGCTAAATGAACAAACGACAGCTGTTACTAAATAGCATTTGGGGTGGCTTCCAGTGGCTAGGACTCGGCACTTCCAACCAATGCGGGGCGTGGAGGGTGGGTGGCGGGTGGCGAGGATGGGGGGGCGGCGATCCCCGTTCCATCCCTGGTCGGGGAACTAGATTCCCAAGTGCCTCAACTAAGACCTGGTGCAGCCAAATACACCAATAATTAAAAAAAAAAAAAGCGTCTTTTGTTTCGCTCCTCTCTCTCTCTCTCTGAACACGAGGCGGAGAAACACAGGCACCCGATTTCCTCACACGCGGCTCTGCCCAGGAGGAGGAGAGAGCATTTTTAGGGGACGGCAAAAGGGCAGAACTTACCAGGCAGGGAACGTCTCACTAGAGGGCAGTTCCCCTGTTGAGAAAGAAGACGTCGGTCACCCGAGACGAAAAGTGAGGGAGGAAACAGCTTTTCCAAGTACAGACTTAAAGCTGCCCCCGGGACTGGTGACAGGTAACCTCGGGCCTCCTTCCAAAGGCAAAGGCTACAGCAACAACGCGGGCGGGACGCCGGGCCTGCCAGACTATCTCAACCTTCCCCCACGGGAGTGATAACCCACTGGCTTTTTAACAGATTAGAAAAGAGGCCCCCGGATCCAGTCGGGGGCTTCCGCGGCGCCCCCCGCCCCCGAGCTCTAATAGAGTCTGGTGTCCGGGCGGGCGCGGTTCTGGGCGGCTCCTCGGCCGGCGCGGACTGAGGGTGGGGTCGGGCAGGGGCGCGGCGCCTGCGGCCGCGGGAAAGGCGCCCGGCCGCTAGGCTCCGCAAGACGCCCCGGAGGCGACAGCGGCTCCGGGCCGTCCAGCTCCGCGGCGGCGGCCTCCGCGTCCCGGTGCCCTTGGTGCCCGGCCTGGCCGGCGCGCCACGCCCCTTGTCGTCTCCACCCCACCCCTGTCTGCCCGCCGGCGACTTTCTCACCCGCCGGGGGTCCCGGCCCGGTCGGACCGTACCTTCTGGAAGGCGGACAGCGAGCGGCTGAACGCCCGGGACGCGCAGCGGGACCGGGACAGCATCACGGCGGCGGAGCCGAGGGCGGGCGGACACCGGATATCGGGCCCGGCAGCAACCGGAAGCGGGGCGGGCCGCGGCACCCGCTGCTCGGGGAGGGGGGCGGATGGCTGTCCGGACCGAACCACTGGCGGGCGGAACGGGGGGGCCTGCTGCGGCTCAGGCCGGGCCTCCCGAAGGCTCCTGAGACCGTCCGGCGACAGATCGCCCCCGCCCCGGGGTCCCATCCTCCCCGTATCTCTCCGCGGAGAGTTCGGATAAACTGGGCGCCCATCTCTCTTGGGACACCCCCCACCCAGGGCACCGCGCCATTCCTCCCCTGCATTCCCGGGGGTCAAAAAGCGGAAGGTAGCGTGGGCTTCTTCGGACTCGGACCTTGGCTGACGTGTCTGTGCGATCTTACACTTTGTGTGGACTTGGGCAGGTGACGTTGCTTCCCTAAGCCTCAGGTTCCTCCTCAAAGATAGAGCAGGGGGGAAAAAAAAATCACTTCGCTCGCTCCCTAACCCCGGAACAAAGAAACGGAGCACCGAGGAACCGCTAAAGGGCTCCCATTGCCCGTTAACTGACCTGAAGATGTTCACCAAGCCTTCTTCTGCATCCTTGTCTCCTCATCGTCCCTTCTCAAACTCTCTCCAGCTAAGCTGGTTGTTCCTCATACCTCTTGCGCGTTTTGGAGGCTGTTCATTTGTCATTCTACCCCTAGAATATAAACTCCATGAGATTAGGAACCTGGGCTATCTTGTTCACTTCTTTTATCTCCGGCCATTTATTAAAATTACAGTTTTTGTTGAAATATTATTGACTTGTAGCACTGTATACGGAGAAGGCAATGGCAACCCACTCCAGTACGCTTGCCTGGAAAATCCCATGGACGGAGGAGCCTGGTAGGCTGCAGTCCACGGGGTCGCTAAGAGTCGGACACGACTGAGCGACTTCACTTTCACTTTTCATTGTCATGCATTGGAGAAGGAAATGGCAAGCCACTCCAGTGTTCTTGCGTGGAGAATCTCAGGGACGGCAGAACCTGGTGGGCTGCCGTCTATGGGGTCGCACAGAGTCGGACACGACTGAAGCGACACAGCAGCAGCACTGTATAAATTTAAGATAGCGTAACTTGATTTATGCATCTCATGAAGTGATTATCACAAAAAGTTTAGCGAGCATCATCTCAGCATTCAAAAAACTAAGATCTTGGCAATCCATTCCTATCACGTTATGGCAAATAGACGAGGAAAAAATGGAAACCGTGACAGACTTAATAAAGTCTCCAAAGTCACTGCAGACGGTGATTGCAGCCATGAAATTAAGAGACACTTGCTCCTTGGAAGAAAAGCAATGACAAACCTAGACAGCATATTGAAAAGCAGAGACATGCTTTGCGGATAAAGGTCTATCTAGTTAATGCCATGGTTTTTCCAGGAGTCATGTACAGCTGTGGGAATTGAACCATAAAGAGGGCTGAGGCTCTCCAATTGTGGTGCTGGAGAAGACTGTTGAGAGTCCCTGGACTGCAAGGAGATCAAACCAGTCAATCCTAAAGGAAATCAACCCCAAATATTCATTGGAATGACTGATGCCGAAGCTCTAATACTTTAGACACCTGGTGCAAGAGCCAACTCTTTGGGAAAGACCCTGATGCTGGACAGATTGAGGGCAGGAGGAGAAGAGCACAGCAGTGGATGAGATGGTTAGATAGCATCACTCACTGACTCAATGGACATGAGTTTGAGCAAACTCTGGGAAATAGTGAAGGGCAGGGAAGTCTGGAGTGCTGCAGTCCATGGTGTCTCAAGGAGTCGGACATGACTTAGCAACTAAACAACAAATCATCTCATATAGATACAAAATTAAAGAAAATTTAAAAAAAAAGTTTTTCTTGTGATGAGAACTCTTAGCAGTTGCGCTCTTTAAAACATTCATATATATTAATAACATGCAACATAATTTATCATATTGTACATTGCATCCCTAGTACTTATAACTGGAAGTCCAATCCCCCTTCCTCTGGTAACCACAAGTCAGATTTCTCCATATGTTTGTTTGTTTTTGAAGTATAATGTATCCCCAGCACCTAGAACAGAGATTGTGATAGTTAAGATGTGCAGTAAAATTTTCTGGGCTGAATTGGACTGCCCTGCTTCAAAGTGAAAGCACATGGCACTCCCTCTATTCTTTAGCTTCCCCTCCTCTTGAAGCCCCAGGCTCCTGAGTATTCACTTTCATAGTTCACTTTTCTAATAGAAAAGGTGTTCTATAGGCTTCTGGTTGAATTAAGAATGAATGAATGTAAAAAAAAAAGAATGAATGAATGAGCCGCTTGATGCCTACTCATGTTGGTTTCTTTAGTTGAGTCCACTTGCCTGGTCCTTAGGAACTTTCTGGTGCCTTCAATGATGCAAACCCTGAAAGCACTTCCACTGGAATTCTGGAAGGGTGAGCAGAAGCCCTAACTTGAAATAGAGAAAACATCCTTGCCCTGCCGCTGCCCCGATCAAGTCCTCAGCATCCTTCACCTGCTGCTGCTGCTGCTAAGTCGCTTCAGTCGTGTCCGACTCTGTGCAACCCCATAGACGGCAGCCCACCAGGCTCCCCCGTCCCTGGGATTCTCCAGGCAAGAACACTGGAGTGGGTTGCCATTTCCTTCTCCAATGCATGAAAGTGAGAAGTGAAAGTGAAGTCCCTCAGTCGTGTCCGACTCTTAGCGACCCTATGGACTGCAGCCTACCAGGCTCCTCCGTCCATGGGGTTTTCCAGGCAAGAGTACTGGAGTGGGGTGCCATTGCCTTCTCCGATCCTTCACCTGCATTATTTTAAAAGGCTTCCCCAAAGGACCCAGGAGGCCACTCCCAAATTCTCTTAACTTATTCTCCACACCTGTGTCAAAGATGTCTTTGAAATGCAAATCTAATCCTGTCATTTCCCTGCTTAAAGTCCATAGGTGCATCTCCCTATCAGTGGGATAAAGTCCAAACTCTTCAGTTTGACCTGGCTTCTGGCTATATTGTAATCCTCTCTCAGTTCAGTTCAGTTCAGTCTCTCAGTGGCCACTGCTGAGTTTTCCAAATTTGCTGGCATATTGAGTGCAGCACTTTCACAGCATCATCTTTCAGCATTTGAAATAGCTCAACTGGAATTCCATCACCACCACTAGCTTTGTTCGTAGTGATGCTTTCTAAGGCCCACTTAACTTCACATTCCAGGATGTCTGGCTCTAGGTCAGTGATCACACCATTGTGATTATCTGGGTTGTGAAGATCTTTTTTGTATAGTTCTTCTGTGTATTCTTGCCACCTCTTCTTAATATCTTCTGCTTCTGTTAGGTCCATACCATTTCTGTCCTTTATTGAGCCCATCTTTGCATGAAATGTTCCCTTGATATCTCTAATTTTCTTGAAGAGATCTCTAGTCTTTCCCATTCTGTTGTTTTCCTCTATTTCTTTGCATTGATCGCTGAGGAAGGCTTTCTTATCTCTTCTTGTTATTCTTTGGAACTCTGCATGCAGATGATTTTATCTTTCCTTTTCTCCTTTGCTTTTCGCTTCTCTTCTTTTCACAGCTATTTGTAAGGCCTCCCCAGACAGCCATTTTTCTTTTTTGGATTTCTTTTCCATGGGGATAGTCTTGATCCCTGTCTCCTGTACACAATGTCACAAACCTCAGTCCATAGTTCATCAGGCACTCTATCTATCAGATCTGGTCCCTTAAATCTATTTCTCACTTCCATTGTATAATCATAAGGAATTTGATTTAGGTCATACCTGAATGGTCTAGTGGTTTCCCCTACTTTCTTCAATTTAAGTCTGAATTTGGCAATAAGGAGTTCATGATCTGAGCCACAGTCAGCTCTCGGTCTTGTTTTTGATGACTGTATAGAGCTTCTCCATCTCTGGCTGCAAAGAATATAATCAATCTGATTTCGGTATTGACCATCTGGTAATGTCCATGTGTAGAGTCTTCTCTTGTGTTGTTGGAAGAGGGTGTTTGCTATGACCAGTGGGTTCTCTTAGTAAAACTCTATTAGCCTTTGCCCTGCTTCATTCCATACTCCAAGACCAAATTTGCCTGTTACTCCAGGTGTTTCTTGACTTCCTACTTTTGCATTCCAGTCCCCTATAATGAAAAGGACATTTTTTTGAGTGTTAGTTCTAAAAGGTCTTGTAGGTCTTCATAGAACTGTTCAATTTCAGCTTCTTTAGCGTTACTGGTTGGGGCATAGACTTGGATTACTGTGATATTGAATGGTTTGCCTTGGAAACGAACAGAGATCATTCTGTCATTTTTGAGACTGCATCCAAGTACTGCATTTCGGACTCTTTTGTTGACCATGATGGCTACTCCATTTCTTCTAAGGGATTCCTGCCCGTAGTAGTAGATATGATGGTCATCTGAGTTAAATTCACCCATTCCAGTCCATTTTAGTTTGCTGATTCCTAGAATGTCTTGCCATCTCCTGTTCAGATTAGAGTAGAGAGGATTTCCAACAAATTTGGAAAACTCAGCAGTGGCCACAGGACTGGAAAAGGTCAGTTTTCATTCCAGTCCCAAAGAAAGGCAATGCCAAAGAATGCTCAAACTACCACACAATTGCACTCATCTCACATGCTAGTAAAGTAATGCTCAAAATTCTCCAAGCCAGGCTTCACCAATATGTGAACCATGAACTTCCTGATGCTCAAGCTGGTTTTAGAAAATGCAGAGGAACCAGAGATCAAATTGCCAACATCTGCTGGATCATGGAAAAAGCAAGAGAGCTCCACAAAAACATCTATGTCTGCTTTATTGACTATGCCAAAGCCTTTGACTGTGTGGATCACAGTAAACTGTGGAAAATTCTGAAAGAGATGGGAATACCAGACCACCTGACCTGCCTCTTGAGAAACCTGTATGCAGGTCAGGAAGCAACAGTTAGGACTGGACATGGAACAACAGACTGGTTCCAAATAGGAAAAGGAGTACGTCAAGGCTGTATATTGTCACTCTGCTTATTTAACTTATATGCAGAGTACATCATGAGAAACGCTGGGCTGGAAGAAACACAAGCTGGAATCAAGATTGCCAGGAGAAATATCAATAACCTCAGATATGCAGATGACACCACCGTTATGGCAGAAAGTGAAGAGGAACTAAAAGGCCTCTTGATGAAAGTGAAAGTGGAGAGTGAAAAAGTTGGCTTAAAGCTCAACATTCAGAAAACGAAAATCATGGCATCCGGTCCCATCACTTCATGGGAAATAGATGGGGAAACAGTGGAAACAGTGTCAGATTTTATTTTTGTGGGCTCCAAAATCACTGCAGATGGTGACTGCAGCCATGAAATTAAAAGACGCTTACTCCTTGGAAGGAAAGTTATGACCAACCTAGATAGCATACTGAAAAGCAGAGACATTACTTTGCCAACAAAGGTCCGTCTAGTCAAGGCTATGGTTTTTCCTGTGGTCATGTATGGCTGTGAGAGTTGGACTGTGAAGAAGGCTGAGCGCCGAAGAATTGATGCTTTTGAACTGTGGTGTTGGAGAAAACTCTTGAGAGTCCCTTGGACTGCAAGGAGATCCAACCAGTCCATTCTAAAGGAGATCAGTCCTGGGTGTTCTTTGGAGGGAATGATGCTAAAGCTGAAACTCCAGTACTTTGGCCACCTCATGCAAAGAGTTGACTCATTGGAAAAGACTGTGATGCTGGGAGGGATTGGGGGCAGGAGGAAAAGGGGAGGACAGAGGATGGATGGCTGGATGGCATCACTGACTCGATGGACGTGAGCCTGAGTGAACTCCGGGAGTTGGTGATGGACAGGGAGGCCTGGCGTGCTGTGATTCAGGGGGTCGCAAGGAGTCAGACACGACTGAGCGACTGAACTGAACTGACTGGCTATACTGCAATGCTCTCCCTACTTGCACACCCCCATTCTCACGGCTTCTGAGCTTTAATAGCTTTATTGCACTCCTTCACACCTTTGCCTGGGCTGTTCCCAACTCCTGTTCCCTTGCTGCTGCTGCTGCTGCGTTGCTTCAGTCGTGTCCAACTCTGTGCAACCCCATAGACGGCAGCCCACCAGGCTCCCTCGTCCCTGGGATTGTCCAGGCAAGAACACTGGAGTGGGTTGCCATTTCCTTCTCCAATGCATGAAAGTGAAAAGGGAAAGCAAAGTCACTCAGTCGTGGCCGACTCTTAGCGACCCCATGGACTGCAGTCTACCAAGCTCCTCCGTCCATGGGATTTTCCAGGCAAGAGTACTGGAGTGGGGTGCCATTGCCTTTTCCTAGGCACTCCTAATCATCCTCTAAATACCTTTTGAATCCCTTCTGAATCCCATGTAGCAGAATTAACATCTTTTCTGTTTTTCCAAAGCATGTGCCTGTGTCTCTACATTGCAATGTAATAACATTTTTACCTGTCTGTCTCCTCAACTGGGAAGAGTAGCAGGAGGAAAGAGTTGACTGTGTTTTCCTGAATGCTCTGCACAGGATGCAGTCTCTGGTATTCCATAGGTACTCAATAAATACAAATGGAATGAATACATACTGCCATGCTGACAACACTGATGGATGCAGCTAAAGAATCCAAAAACAGTAATCAGGAGTCGTGGCAATCTTTGCAGGGGTAGCTGTTAATATTTCTTAATAGCTACTTAATTTTTGCAGTTTTCAATAATTAGTTTTTGAGATTCTCATTGACAGATTAGAAGCTCAGGCCTGGACAATGTGGCAAAGCATTTCTCCTGGAGTTTCAGTCATCACCCAAGTTAATTAGATGTTACAGTATCAGATACTGCACACATGTAGGAGTGTACATGTGTGTGTACACACGTATGTGGTAACATGTAAAGTTTATCTCACAGGATAAAGGTAGAAACTAATTTTCTTGAAATTCTCATATAAGCTCCCGTGGAGCCCAAGGTCCACCCCAATCAGCTTACACCTTCTGTATTTAAAGCCTCCCAGGACACAGCATCATCTATTGGGACAGGAGTTGATGACTACAAGTTCATAAACTTGTGTTTATGGCAGGGGTCCTAAGAAAATTTTTAAATTTTTATGGTAAAATATATATTCAAAATGGCATATAAAATACATGTGTGTGATTTAAAGGAAAGGAATAAAAAAGAATACCCATGCTCACCATGCAACTTAAGAAATGACAAAGCCCTGTGTGACCCTCCTTGCTGGTCATCCCAGAGTTAACCCCTGCTATACTGGACTATATATTAACCATCTCGTTTTCATCGCAGTTTCAGTACATGTTTTTGGCTCTTTAAACTGAGGAAAACATGTATCTACTTTCAAATTGTACAAGAAAAAAGTATGTATTTCTAGGAAGAATAAATGGCTCAGTTAATTAAAAAAAGAAAAAAAACACCGCAGAGAGGACATGTGCATGCATGCTCAGTTGTGTTGGGTCTTTGCAATTGAACCTATGTCTTCCTGCATCAATAGGCAGATTCTTTACCACTGTGCCACTTGGGAAGCCCCACAAAGAGGGCAGCTCAGCCTAAATAATACACACAGTCTAATTTTTCTTTAACTGAAATCCTCCAGTATTCATAAGTGTGGCCTGAACTTCACACTCGCATCCTTTCTTACATTTTTCCTAATATTTACCAGATGGTAGATGGGGCTAGAGCCTGGGGTCCATAGAGACTGTATCTATATTCTCTTTGTATTCTCATGATACCCAGATTCCATCCATCTATCTCTTCATTCATTTGTAATTAAAAATAATGGATAGATAAGTACTCAGCAATAATCTAGACATTTTGGTCTATTTTTAAATGCAATATAAATGGAATCACAGTACCTGTATCATTCTGTGACTTAAGTCTTTCACTCAACATTATGTTTTGAGGACTTATCCATGGTGAATTGAGCTTTAAGCTCATCGATTTTCATTGCTGCGTTTCACAACATTCACTTTACTTCCCAAACTGAAGGAGAAGTTGCTAAAATTCAAGTGATGTTTGGGGGAAGTGATTTGGTCAGTGAGTTCTCCCCAGCTCTGCCAGAGAAGGGGGCTTTGGGCCCAGCAAATGACCTCCCCTACGGTTTCCAGACCTCTGCTGGAGGGAGAAGTCACATAGCTTTCCTGCAGAGCTGAGATGCCATGTTTTTGGTTCTGAGCTGGTTTCCATATCCTCAAGAAACTTGAGGGACAGGGAGAAAAATGATCCCTTTGGTGCTGACTCCCTGGAGAACCTGGAAGCAGAGGTCGGGAGCGCTATGTAATGGGAGAAGCTGGATAATTCAGTCTCAAAATTTCAAGAGGCTCTGTGGATCCTTAGGCAACAGCAGAAGAGATGGCATTTCAAGAAGGTCCTCTCTGAGCTGGCTCTTCTGCGCATCTGAGTTAGGGTGGGAATGGGAGATGGCAGGGGGCAGCCAACCAGCTCCGGCCTCTATCTGCATATTCATCAGCCCCTCCCACCCCCCCACACTGGTTGGCTGTGCTAGTCAGCCCCCACTGTCCCCAGTGCCTGCGGCTGCTTGGCTGCTTTGGCTTCGGAGCTGGGTCTGTCAGTGCCTTGCCCTGAGAAGAGGTGGGAGGCTTCCCTCACCCAGCCACAGGCACCTGGCCTGCCTGGGGAGGAAGCAGGGAAACCAAAATCACTTCCTGACCATGGCTCTGTGCCCAAGGCTGGTAAAGGGTGGGCTGCTGCAGCTCCTTGGATGGTGAACCCCACCTGGCTGAAGAGCCTAGGACTGGACCTCCCCGAGGGCATCTTCTCCGTGAGTAACACCCTCTCTTCTGTTTACCTTGCTCAAGTACTTTTTTGGATGACTATGGAATGCTTGCTATGAAAAATTTCAAGTATTCAGAAAAGTGTAGAGATAAGGGTAACTATACCCATCTATACACCCTTCACCTAGATTAATCATTGTTCACATGTTGCCGTATTTGCTTCATCTCCTTTTGTTGGCTGAAACACTTTTAAGCAAATCACAGACCCTGAAACTTTTCACTCCTAATACCTCATTCTCTAATAGCCTGGAATGCATCTCCAAGCGGGTTTGTTTTTTCATTTTTTTAAGATTTGTTGATGTGGAAGTCTAGAGTTTGTTAAGACATTTCTTCTTCTTTATGGTTTGGTTTTTTGGCCCCGAGGCATGTGGGATCTCAGCTTCCCAACCATGGATCGAACCCACACACCCTGCATTAGAAAGTGAAGTCTTAACCACTGGACCACCAGGAAAGTCCCTTCGAGCAGGTTTGAAGCACTTCTTTCATTAGATTCTCAGACAGTCTTGAGTGAGGGAGTGATGACCATCCCTATTTTAGAGAAGCAGACAAGGCAGAAAATGTGGCTTGAGGGCAAATGGCTGGGAGTGGAGCCCAGACCTACTGACCGTCAGCTCAGCGCACCCATCTCAGCCACAAGAAAGGGACTCTCCCGCTGAGCTGTGTCGTTCTAGACAGCACTGACACATGGCAGCCACTGTGTAACCTTGGGCATGTCATGCCACCTCTCTGGGCTTCAGTGGCCTCATCCATAAAGCAAAGGCCTGGCTTGACGATCACGGATCGTCAGTGATGTTTTCACTGATTTTCAGAAAATACAATGTAAAGAGTTGTGTGTGTGTGTGTGTGTGTTTTAATGAAGCTGGATATTATGCCAGTCCTCTTTTTTTAAAACAGGGTGGTTAAGATTCTTTTTTTATGAAATAAAATGAGAGTAGATTTCAGTCTTTGTACACTTATTTTTTGTGCCCTTACCTGCAAATAAAGTGTCAGCAACTCTCAGGCTGATCCTTTTTTTAATTATTACTTTATTAATGATTGAAATCTAAAAGTCTGGAAACACTGTGCCAGGGCATCCCTAAGCCCATTCCAGTGCTAAAGTGCTAAGACTATGGGGCCTCCCAGACCTGCCCTAGGGGGAAAGGAAGCTTCAATTTAAGAAACACCTATGATCAGTGCTAGAGAGTGTAAGTTCAGGCACTGGGCATGTGTTAACATCTGCAAAACCCCTAGGAAATGGCATTGTTATCAACGCCATTTCACAGACAAAGAAACTAAGGAAAGAGGCAAAGTTAACTTGCATGAGAGCTGGTGAATCCAGCACCAGTAGATGACTCCATAATTCATGAGCACTAGTCACACGGACCACCAGGGCTTCTGAAGTGATTGTATCTCAGTCTGTCAATGGTCAGGGCTGTGCCTACTGGGCCATCAGTCTGACCTCCTCTCACCATTTCCACTATCGGCCAGTGCAGCAGGGAGAGCTACTCAGGGCTGGACCAGAGATGAACGGGCGCCTCTGCTCCTGCCCACAGCCACAGGAGACTAACGCAGGGGGCCCCAAGAAGATGAAGAGAGGTGAGGTCATGTGTGAAAACACCTTAGTAGAATATAAAAACACTGTATGTCCTTGAGATATACCACCTAGCACAGGTCTTAGGTGGCAGCTAAAGCTTGCTGAGCCTGCTAAGGACTTGGATGGAAAGCTGTTCAGAAATACCATAGGTCAGGCGAAAATGTATTTGTATATAAACGTGTGATTAAGTGATCGTTACTGTGAAGCACTGGTGGTGGGCCCTTAGATCTCATGATAATCTGCTCAGGAGAGGCTGTTTCAGGATAAGGCACTTCCTTCCATATTTCTCCAACCATCTTGGGGCAGTGATCTACTAGGCTGGTCCAGTCGAAATCCAATTGAGTCTAGGAAGTGAATGAACAAAATCCTGCAAAGACAAACACTACATTTTCCCAACCCAAACTTGGCAGGAACATTATCAAGGAAGTAACAATAAACCTCGTCTAAACCTTGGGCTGAGCATCAGTCACAGGGATGAGAATGAGTCAGTGTCTCTTGGGCTTCACATGGTGCCTCTTATCTAAGGACTCCCCATGGCCAACCTTGTTTTATTGACTGGTTCTCAGTGGCCCTGCTGGAGTCTGTAAGAAGTGTTTGCTGTTCCGCCAAGTGTGGACACATCACAGAAGGAGAGACATAGCCTGTGAGCTGCTGGTCTCACCCTAGCCCACCTTGTGGGCAGCTCTTCCCCTTTGTCCTCTTGGGGAAGAGCTTTTGGGAGATCTCGAGAGCGATTCCACGGAAGGGCACAAACTCACAGGGAGAAAGGTTCTCAGGTCAGGAGGTGATCTGTGTAATTGAGAATACCCCAGACACTGACTTTTCAGCTGGTGCCCATGACCTCAAACACTTCAACTGAAAAGAAATGACACAGAGCTTCTTTCTTATGTCTGTTATTTACTTGAAATTCAACCTCGCCCGCATTTCACCCTTTCTAGTTATAAGATCCTATATAACTTTGCAGTGATCTTATGAGGCCTGAGTTCTGTGCTTGTGTTTGTGGCTGAATTTGCTTCTCCAGTGGGGCTTTTCCTGTCTGGTGCCCAGAAATGTATGTCTGGGAAAGAAAAATGCCTGTTTTGTTTGTTTGTTTTAATAGATCCTATTTTTTAGAGCAGTTTTAGGTTCCTGGCAAATTAACCAGAAAGTACGGAGATTTCCTATATATTCTCTGCCCCTAAATATTCACAGCATCCCCTATAAATGCAAGTTTTTAATTATTCAAGGCAAGGGATCCTTTTTTAAATTACAAGAGTGAGAACATACTCATTAAAAATATGGAAAATACAGAAAAGTTAAAAAAAAAAGAAATTGAGAAAAAAATTACCTAAGGTTCCATCACCCCCAAAGAAGTATTGCTAACAATTTAATATATTTCCTTCTCATGCTTTTTTTCTTTGTATTTTTAATGTGATTTTTCTCTCCCCCTATTTATTATAAAGTAATATCCTACAAACTCTTCTTAAACATGATTTTTTAAATGACTGCATGACATAGCATCACATAGATGATACCATACTTTATAATTTATTTAACCATTCTCTAGTCTTATAAATAATAATAAGGTAATCATTGTTACATAAATCTGTGGGTATCACATCAATTTTCTTTTTTTAAGTTTTAAAAATATATATATATTTTTTAATAATGTCTTGATTTTACTTCTTAGATGTAGAGTCATTGACCCAAATGGCATAAACATGTTTAAGTTTCATAATATATGCAACATAACTATTTCTCCCCAAATATATGAAAAATGAGCAAGAGATACAAATTATGAGATAACATTTTCACCTATCATGTTGGCGAAGATTTAAAAGGCTGACACTGACAAAGAACTGACATGCTCAGTGTTGGTGAGGATGAGATCATATGTGTTCTTTTAAAGATATGTTGGTAAGAGAGCAAACTATTTAAAAGTATATGTACAAGTAATGCATGAGTACCTTCTGATGAAACTTCAATTAATACAGAAATATACAGTTAAAATGAAAAATTCTCCTTCAGACCCTCATCTTTACTTCCAATCAGTTGGTACATTTCTGGAGAGCAGGTGGATGACAAGTATGAAAGTTTAACATATACCTAGTTTTTGACCCAGAATTTCCACTTCCAGAAATGTAACATAAGAAAATAATATGTTTCCAAGGATATAGATAGGAGTGTTCATCTCAATACCATCTCAATAATAATAATAAAAATAGCTAACACATCAGCAACTGACTATGTACCAGGAACTGTTCTAAATCCACGACATACATTAACTCATTGGATCCTTACAACAGCCCTATGATAACAGTGCACACTATGGTTATTCCTGGTTTAGTGAGAGGAAGGCTGAGGACCAAGAGGTCCCAAAGCTAGTAAGTGGCTCTAGGGATTCAATCTGGGCAGGCAGCCCTATGTCTGGGTCACGGAGTGGCCACTCGTGGTCTCCTCTGCAAATGAGCTCCATCATCAAGTGCCCTCATCCCTGCCAGCTGTGACCATGGGTTTCTGTCGAGGTTCCCACCAGCCCACAAGCAAGAGCAAGGCAGCCAGCCGCTCCAGCAGCTCGGCTGGTGGCCACCCATGACCACAAGGGCTCCCTGGGTTTCACTTTCAGTAACAACTTTTGCAGAGGTGCCCAGTACCCTGGGGACACCAGCCCCTACTACCCCAGTCCCCTCAAGGTCAACTTGGGCACTGATGGGCCACATTCTTTTTCAAGAAGTCCACACCCCTATTCATGGCCACAGTGTTGAAGTCCTCAGTCCCCCAGCGTCCAACTGCATGGTCACCCATGACCTGGCTTGGAAAACCATGAGGAAGCAGCAGCCTGTTGGCCAGCCCAACAAAACCAATGCCAGGCCCCCGTCCAGAGTGGCCACCTCCAGCCACCAGGCTTCCTTCCAAGGCTCTAGGCACTAAGAGCCCTGCCCCACCCCTCCCCTTCCCCCAGCTCCCCACCTCAAGACTTCACAGGCAGTAGCCAGCAGAAGCAGCTCCATTCTTTAATATCAAAGCAGCAGAATGCCAAAAAGGAAGTTAAGAGGATCTCCTTCTTTACTATTCAAGCCACACAAGAACCTTCCCGACACCCCATAACTCTGTGCCTGGCACCAAGTGGAAAGTCAACCAGCAAAAAGTTAAAAAAAAAAAAAAATCCAAGCAGACTCCAGGGTCCATGCTTTCAACTCCTCTCTACAGCTATAACAATGAAAACAGAGGAAGGAACCTAACTGTCCCTAGAAAGGGGCAGAGAAGCCTGGTGGGCTACTGTCCATGGGATTGCAAAGAGTTGGACAGGACTGAGCAACTAAGCATATACACACAGAAAGAGAATTTACCAAATAAGTTATGGTCCATCCATACAATGGACTACTATTGGCTTTTACAATGTTGCTGTAGATTAATATTCTTTGACACAAAAAAGGAACAATGGAAAGCTACAGAACTATGTATTTATGATTCCATTTTATTTTTTAAATAAATAGAATTATGAAAATTATGGAGCTTTATACACAGAGAAAAATTACAGAAAAAATGATGAACATCAATATGTTGGCTGTGATTTTTTTTTTTCCTGGGAGGCAGCATTATAAGTGTCTTTCTTCTCCTATTAACACATTTCTGTATTTGGGAAGTAAAATGATCCTGTATTACTTTCATGACTTTCACTTTTCAAGAAAAGCAGTAAACCTATTTTTAAAGGGCTGTGACAATGGTCACTTCTATCGGTGAGTGTGAGAGTGCTGCTAGTTAATTTTCAAACAGACAGCATCGCTGCTTCAAGCCACACCCAGATCCGGGACTGGGGCAGCAGGCTGGGGCAGCAGGCTGGGGCAGCAGGCTGGCCCAGCATTAGAGGTTTCCTGTTTCTTGGCTGCCCGGATGCAGAGTTTCCATGGCTGTCCTACAGAGATGGGCGTGGCCATCTCTGGGCAACCGGCCACGGCAGTGTCTGGCTGGACTTCCAGTTTCTGACATCAAAACATTCTTGCTGATCTTTGCTTCATCAGATAGACTGAGTCCTGTCCTTTACTCTGGTGGTTGTGCCGTCCAGGGCACGTGGACTACACCGAACACCAGAAACAATACCTTCGGTAACCCACAAGGGAGATTTGGCAGTTGGTGGCTCTATGCTCTTCTGTCTGTCTGTTTCTGTCTCTCGGTCTGGCTGTGTTGGTTTTGTTTCATGCACAAGGCTCTGCGCTTGGCGTTGGAGGGATCTGAAATACCGCACCTCTAATGAGGAGACAAAAGTCAGTCCAAATAAAGTGCTGAGAGAATATGTGAGCACAAACCTGTTTGGTGACAATTGGTGAGCAGGCACGACTTGGAGAACTCAGAGCGTGAAGTGCGGGGGAGACACGCTGACTGCTTCAGAAAGGAGCAGGCGTTTCAGTTCAGTTTTAAAAGAGGAGTAGAGGCTCATCAGGTGAGAAAGCAGAAGGGCCTCCCAGGTGGAGGGAGCAGCAGGTGTGAAGATCTGGAACATGAAGCAGTTCGGTGAGCTCAGGAAACACAGCCCAGGAGAGTACAACACAGGTAACGGTTGAGGGTAGGGGCTCCAGAGGAGTTAGAGTAAGACCGTGGTTACCAGGAGCCAAGACAGCTGCACCTTACCGTAAATAGGAAGCTAGCAAAGGCTTTGATTCCATGGAGGGGCATAAGCAGACCTACATTTTAGAAAATTAATGTCAATGACGATGTTGCTGAGAAAACTGAAACCGTCAAAAGGGACTTCCCCCACCGAGCTCCCATCACCGCATCTACCCACCTGCCAGCACTGCCCACGTACCTGCCTTTCTCATGCTACCACCAATGAACTGAGGGTTCTCCTCCCTGAAGTCAGCCCTCCTCGTCTGCACCACATCACACCCCCTCCTTCCTACCCAAAGACAAAGCTCCAGAAATTCTCCCCCTCTTGCCTATATTAACAAACATTATCTGTCTACTACATCATTGCTATTAGCCTACAAACATCCTGTGATACCTCCTATCCCAAGAAAGTATCTTTTTTTTAATTTAATTTTTATTGGAGTATAATTAATTTACAATGTGGTCTTAGTTTCTGATGTACAGTTATACGTATAGACTATTCCTTTTCAGCTTCTTTTGCATTATAGGTTATTACAAGATATTGAATACAGTTCCCTACGCTATGTAGTAAATCCTTGTTGTTTCTCACTTGCTTTGTATGTAGTAGTGTGTATATGTTACTCCCAAACTCCGAATTTATCCCTCCCTCCATCTCCCCTTTGGTAATCATAAATTTGCTTTCTATGTCTGTGAGTCTATTTCTGTTTCGTAAAAAAGTTCATTTGTATCGTTTTTTTAGATTTCACTTATAAGTGATACCATATATTTGTCTTTCTCTGACTTACTTCCCTTAGTATGATCATCTCCAGGCCCATCCATGTTGCTGAAAATGGCACTATTTCATTCTCTTGTATGGCTGAGTAGTATTCCATTGTATGTATGGACCACATACTCTTTATTCATTGTATTCCATTGTATGTATGGACCACATACTCTTTATTCATTCATCTGTTGATAGACATTTAGGTTGCTTCCATATCTTGGCTACTGTAAGTAATACAGATGTGGGGGGAGGGGTGCATGTATCTTTTTTTCCACACAGCAAGCAGGATCTTAGTTCCCCACTCAAGGATGGGATCTGTGCCCCCTGCAGTGGAAGCTTGGAGCCCTAACCACTGGAGGGAATTCCCTGCATGTATCTTTTTGAGTTAGAGTTTTCTGCTGATATAGGCCCAGGAGTGGGATTGCTGGATCATACGGTAACTATTTTTAGGAACCTCCCTGCTGTTTTCCACAGTGGCTGTGCCAATTTCCATTCCCACCAATGGCGTGGGAGGGTTCCTTTGAGAAACCCTCTCTGACCCCACTTCTCTTTCCAGCTACTTTCCCATTTCTCTCTTCCTTACAAAACACCTTGAAAAAGTTGTCACAGTCAACGTCACCAATTCCTCTTCTTGTCCTCTCCTTAAAATTCAGTCCAACCAGGCTTCCCCTGCCCTCCACTCCACCAAAACTGCTCTGATAAACACCCCAAGTGACTCTGAGTAACATCTAGAATTACTAACTTGAACGGTCAATTCACAATCCTTATGTGACTTGACCTCTCCGGTCTCCTAGAAACACTTCCTTCACTGGGCTCTCAGGACCTCACACACCCCTGGACCAGACTAGACTAAACTTCTTCCTGCTTCACTGATTGTTCTTTGTGTTTCCTGTTTGGGTCCCCTCTTGCCCCGCCTCTTCATGCTATTAAGTCCCAGGACTCAGACTTCAGCCCCCTGCTCCTCTCTGTCTACATTCACTTCTTGATGAGAACATCCATCTATTTACCAGCAACTCTCAATTGTATATTTCTAGCCCAGATCTCCCCATTGAGCCCAAGGCCTAGTTATCCAACTCCTTTCTCAGCATCCTCGTTGAGATGCCTGATCATTATTTCACATTTATCACTTTCAAAACTGGGCTCCTGATATTCCTCCCCAAGTCTGCTTCTTCTGTAGCCCTCCCCATCTCAGTTCATGCAACTCCATCCTTCCAGGCCGAACACTTTGGAGCCATCATCAGTGATGCTTCTTTTTCTCTTGGGCCTCACATCCAATCTGTTATCAATAGTAAACCTCACTGGTTTCAACTTTGACATATATCCAGGATCTGACACCACTTCCCGCTTCTGTTGCTGTCACCCTGGTGCAAGCCATCTCATCTGAATTATTATCATCTAGATGATCTCCAGAGCCTCCTAAGCCATCTCTCCTTTCAACCCTTGCTTGCCACCCCTAGTTTATTACTCACCCAGTAAAGAACGAGCCTTTTAAAACTAAGTCAGGTCACCTTTGCACATAGCCTTCCATTGGGTCCTCGTTTACTGGCCTTCAGAGTGAAGGCCAATATTTTCACAGTTATCAACAAGGCCCTGTATATTGGCCTTCCATTCCTTACTAAGTTATTACATCTGTCTCCATTTGCATGATTGTTTGCTCCACTTGGGCAGAGGATTTTCTTGGTTGTCACTACTCAGCCCATATTTCTTGAATGGATAAATGAATGAATGTAGAAAAAGGACCAGAGTGAGAAGAGGCTAGAGGATGGGGACCAGTCATGAGGTATTAGAATTGCCCAGGTGAAAAATTATGAGATGCGGAGTCAGGAAAACATAATGGGAACAATATGGCAGAATGCAGTTCAGAGTCATTTTTTTCCCAAAATTTACCAGCCATAGTGGCCACATGTTGAGGATAAGAAGATGGGCAGGGGTCAAAGGGGCTCTCCAGCTTCTGGACTGAACAAGAAGATAGGTGGCAGAGAGGTAAGGCAGAGGGCAGCCATAGAGTCTGGGTTTGAAAATGTTGAGTTTAGGAAATGGTCACTAAGAATAACTATTAACCAAACCCTTCTTCTGTTTGGAAGCTGTGAGGGGCTTCCAACTCTTTCCACTCTTGAGCAGAGAATTCCACTCTTGAGCAGAGCAGAGAATTCCAAGCAAGCTTCAAGAGGAAAATGGGAAGAAAGAGTCATGTCCAACTCTGCGACCGCGTGGACTGTAGCCCACCAGGCTCCTCTGTCCATGGGGATTCTCTAGGCAAGAATACTGGAGTGGATTGCCATGCCCTCCTCCAGGGGATCTTCCCAACCCAGGGATTGAAGCCAGGTCTCTTGCATTGCGCACAGATTCTTTACCGTTTGAACCACCAGGGAAGCCCAAGAATACTGGAGTAGGTAGCCCATCCCTTCTCCAGGGGATCTTCCCAACCGAGGAATCAAACCAGGGTCTCCTGCATTGCAGGCAGATTCTTTACCAGCTGAGCTACCAGGAAATATACCATGTATATTTTAACTGAAAATATACATGGTTTGTACTATTGTTATTTACTCCCTCTAAGTTAAAATATCAATTGTGCCAGTGTAGTGATCATTATTGGTTAGAAAGCAGCTAATGTATATGCAATGATCCAGTTATGCTTATTAGATGATATGATTTTAAAATAATTTTTTCATATTATACAAATAGTGTATATTCATTGCCATGATCACAGGAAGTTAAATGTTTCTCTCTCCAAGAGGCAGTAAACTATCCAAACTATTGGTAAAACTTGGCAATAGCAAATTCTTTCATTTATATTAATTTGGCAAGTCATTGATTTTTATTTTTAGTAATTTACAAATGTTTTACTTATTCAAAACCAGACTCTTCTAATTGACCTGAGATCCTAGCCTTCTTTCAGTGGCATTTCCCTCAAAATGGCATGCAGTTGCCATTTCCTCCTACCCTTCACTCTAGTGCTGGCATGAAGTTGCCCTCAGAGAGCTTGTGTTGTGTGTCTGCCAGCTGCCAGCCAGCTCCAGGTGGAAGCTGTGGTCAAGTCTCCAACTAGAATCCATTAGCTGCAGAAGATCTGGGATTTCCTGAAGCAGAGAATTCCAAGCAAGCTTCAAGAGGAAAATGGGAAGAAAGCAAAGTCTCTCCCACCAGCATTTGTACTAGAGAAGCAATCAAGAGTGGAAATCTGTAGAGAAAAAACAAATTCATTTAAATTTTCTAAGAAAGGATGAATCTGCTTAACAGGCAGAGAAGTCAGTCTCTTATGCAGGTCTTCTTTGAGGAAGGACCTGAAGTGTGTTTGCATTAGAAGATTGGAATCTTAGTAACCGAGAGCCATTCTTAACCTTGATGAGCCTCAGTTTCCTCATCAACAAAATGGGAGAATTACACCAACTGTCAAGTTTGGTGCGAGACGTAATGACTACACATATGAATGTTTCATAAACTTGAAGTGCCTTATACCTGCTACCTGAATTACCTCCTGGTTCAAATGCAGTGTACTTTGATATTCATGGGAATAAAACAGCTTTATGCAGCCTTTTCTAACATTGCTCCCTCATTCTCCCATACCTTCATCCCAGTCCCTTATTGTCTTTTTTCTTCATAGAAGTTATCATGACCTGAAAATGTACTTATTTATTCTCTCTTCCCCTGCTATATGTCCTGCTCTATGAGAGCAAGACTATGCTGCTTTATTCACTACAGACTCTCCAAGCATCCAGAAGAAGTCTTGATGTACAGTAGATGCTTAAAAAGCAGCGGTGAGAACATTGAAAGATTATGATCCAACTCTTCCGGGAGCAGGACTGCATAGTGGTCAAACAGCACGTTCTCAGACTTCAGTTTGCTTGTTTCAAAGGCAGGTGCCCTAACACAGCACCAAGGACTTCTGGTTAAACAGGACTGGCCGACCTACTGGATCTGCTATTTTTAACAAGTGCCCAGGGTGATTCTATTGCAGAAAGTCATTCTAAATCAAGATAAATCTTATTCTGACTCCAGTCTGACACTAACTATATGACCTTAGGGAGGTAACTTCTTAATTCCTCTGAGCCTGTTTCCTTTATCTGTAAAATAGGACTGCCAGCATTCCCACGGAGCTGTTAAGAGAATTACATCAGGTAATGGGTGTAAAGTTATTGGCACAATGCTGGTTATGCAACTGGCTGCCACAATCATTATTATGGATTATTTTATTGTTATATCCTGGCAGGACAAGAACTTTCTCTCGGGAGGCCTGTTCTTGGGAATGTCTTCAAACTGTGGTCAGGACCAGCGGCATTACCTGGGAGCTGGCTGGGGATACAGATTCAATCGCTGCCCCACACCAGACCTGCTGACTAAGAATCTACATTTTAACAAGATTCAAGCTGATTCGTCTGCTGGTCAAGTTTGAAAGGAACCACTCAAAGTCACAGGTCCTGTTTTCTCTCATCTCTATTTTCAGAGTGCCCAGGTGGTGGGTGAGCGCCTGGAATCCCAGAGTCTGAATCCTTCCTCTAAGTGGAGAGGAGAAATCCCCAGCTCCCTGGAGGTGCATGTCCAGCTGAGAGCCTCCAGAGGAGGAACTGTCTTGCGGAACCCTGACTACGGCATCTGTGGAGCCAAGAGATGGATCCAAACTCCAGCTTGCTTTTGGGACCAGCCCAGTATCCGACAGAACCTTGTATGGAAGGTGGAAGAAGCCTGTCCCCCAGAGAGCAGAGCAGATGCTCCCCCTTTGCCTGGAGTCAGGTCCCCAGCTCCAGCTTCTCCGACCCTGACTGCTTTGGGGATGAGCACATCCAGGCAAAGAGGGCCAGAGTAGAGACCATTGTCCAAGGCATGTTCCTCTCCCCAACCTCTCTGGGGCCAGGCAGGGCCCCCACTGGGGACAGCCCTAGCCGCCCAGAGAAGGCCCAGGGGCGGAAGAGGAAGCAGAGCCTTCCAATGCAGCAAGACCCCCTGGAGGCAGGCCCCGCCGGGAACCGGGGCGGCGGCAGGAAGGGGGGCCCTCGGGTGAGAGGACAGCTCCACCTGCTGAGGCAGCAGATGAGACACCTGCAGCAGCGCATCCTGCGGGCCGTGGAGCCCAGGGCCGCAGCTCAGGGCCCTCCAACGGCAGACCAGAGGAATGGCTCTAGGTCTGGGCCCTGGGGGGCGGACAGCGACCACAGCCAAGGGTCCATCGGGGACCTCTCCAGGGTGGAGAAACACAGAGTGTCTGAGGTCCAGTACCTGTCTGAGGGGCCCAGGTTTCTTCCCGCTGGAGCACGGGCCTTGCTGGAGAGTCTGAAGAAAGAACTGACGGGGGCCATATCCCAGGCTGTGGACTCGGTGTTACAAAAGGTACTGGTGGATCCATCGGGGCACCTGACTCAGCTGGGTGGGAGATTCCAGGGGCCAGTGCCAGACGGGAGAAGTGAGCCCTTGCCTCCCGAGGGCAGTGCCCGTAAAGATTCACTACCTCTGGCAGCCTTGCCCAGGCGGGCCCAGCCACCAGGGGAGGCTCCGCTGGGAAGCTTATCGCTGGCCAAGCCTCTAGATTCTCCCAGGTACCCCGTCTCTCCGAGAATGATCCCCAAACCCTATCAGGCTCCCCCAGCAGACTGTCCCTTGGCGGTTACACCTGCCCACATCCAGGAGGAGTGGATTCTCGGCCAGCTACTGGGCCACGGGCCCGGTGGCCGCTGGAGGGGCGATCTTCCTCAGGACCCATCTGCCCCGAGCCAGCCCTCCTCCAAGGTGGCCCTGCGACCTTGGGGAGCTGCCAAACTGCGACCTCTGGCCTTGGGCCAGCAGCAGTGCCCCTGGCCCTTCACGTCCACCTGTTTGGAAAGACTGCCCCTCGTTTCCCCGGTGAAAATGGAGCCGGGTGGCCGGCAGGCCGGCATGGACGCGCTTCCTTTCTCTGCGGCCCACATATCCTTTTTGGGCAATCGGGGTTCTCGTTTGTCCCAGCCCAGAGAGACAGAAACTCTGGACGCTGAGGGGAGGTTAGGGGACAAATAACTGCTTGGCACAGGGAACTGCTCTGCCCTTCCAGAGGAGAGCGGGTCTTCTTAATGTTCGTTCTGGGGCTTCCTTCCCCTGTGGCTCATAGCTAGTAGGTTCCTGAGAAAGTGGTGACCACGTTCTGAGATCTAAGGGTCTGGGAGAGTTCCTTTACCTTCTTCTGTAACATAGATTCTATCACTACTGACTTAGTCCTTTGGGTCTGGAAGGGTTTTGTTTATTTTTAAACCCAAATGGGCTCCCAAAATATGACAAAAACAGCTTGTGGAAGGAAGAACCCCATCACTGAGACGTCAGCTGCTCAGACACCTCGGCAGAACAGGTCAAAGGAATGCCCTTACCTGAGGCGTGGCTCCCGGAACCTCTTGTCTCTTCAGGCAAAAAGAGACATCTGCTTCATTGAGACATCTCATTAAATTGCATCTCCTTGTGTCTGTGGAGTCACACTAGCAGGGGGAATAGTCATGCCCCTCTACCTGCACACTAGATAACTCATGGGCAATACATGAGGGGCCAGAAACTTGTGGGGCCCATGGGAAAAGGGGAGATTTTCTTCAGGGACAATACCTGAGGCCAGGTGAAAGGGGTAAGAAGACTTCAGTTTAAGGACTAGCTTCTAGGCTGCAGCTGAGGAAAGAGCTGGGTGCTGTGTGTGTGTGGAGCAGGGTGGGGGGCCCCTGCCGAGCAGGCTGTGGGGCCCAGGCTGGTCTGCAGGGGGTCTGAATCTTACTGCATCACCTCTGCAAGCCGTAGGGAGATCCCACTCAGAAACAGGCATTTCTCCAGAGTAACCCTCCCTCAGGAATGTAAAAGTTGTTGAAGCAAGAGAAGAAGTTGCTTGGGTAAACACTGGGTTAATTCCATTTCTGTGGGACTTCTCAGAGCCTTTTTAACATGAAGTCCGATGAAAAATGCTAAGAGGAGAATGTATGCGGTCCCACACGCATAAAACCAAAGAACCCTCTTTCAACCAGCATCTTATGAGATTAAAGCTCCTGAGAACATATTTTGGATGTGGCTTTTTTAGTGAGCCAAGCTCACGCTGCTGCTTCTCAGGAACAGCCTTAAATTGCATCTCCTGGGTTCTGTGGAGTCACACAAGCAGGGTTGAATAGTCTTGCCCCTTCTACCTGGCAGGCTGTGGTGAAGGCGGCAGGATGGGGTGGAACCAGCTCACGGCCACACCAGGCTGGCTCTTGTGTCCTAAGTGCTATGAGCGCCACCTGCTGGTCACAAGTGTTGGCAACACTGCCCAAGCTTGGACACCCCTGGGTTCTTTTCCTAGCAGGCAGGGAGCAACAGCCACAAACAAACCCAATGCGGAGAGCATCTCGACGGCCACCAGTACACCTTTCAGGCAGTAGACACGGAGATATCACCATAGACAGATTTTCTTGTCAGATGAAAGCCCTCTGTGAGAGAAGCTATCTGTCTGGGTCTTTGATAAGAGGCCACTGGTTAAGTCTCCCTGTCAGATTGTGGAAGAACCTCAAGAACTCAGTCCCCAAAGATTCTCCACTGATCTTCCCCTGGGAAGGGTATTCTGCTGTTTCAGAAAAGCACCTCCTGTATGCCTGGCCCTGCCTTGTGAAATGAGGCTTGGGCTCCGAGAACTTCAGGAGTTTTCAGGGGCCACCCACAGGGCCTGGCTGCCCTGGTCATGCAGTTGGCTACCTTTGGAACGATTTGGGGCCCCCAGGCAGCATCTTGGCCCCAATTATTCCCTCATTCTAGAATTATAAATTTGTTCTTCTGGGCCTTCAAAGCCCAGAAGAGCAAGATGCTTAAGTATAAATGAACTTTCCATTCACATGACACCCTGTGAACAGGTGGAGAGGGTACGATGACGAGACAATGATGGGTGACCGCACACCTCCTGGGCAGCGGGCATTGGGACTGACAGTGCCCCTGTGCACTGCCACCTAGACACAGTTCTGAAACTCAAAATGCTCTGAAAAGCTCTATGATTTCTTTCTCCTAAGGTCGATGGGAAATTCTCTTGGTTGCAAAACCTGACCTGTGCCGTGTGCTAAGTTGCTTCAGTCGTGTCCGACTCCTTGCAACCCCATGGACTATAGCCCGCCAGGTTCCTGTGTCCATGGGGACTCTCCAGGCAAGAATACTGGAGTGAGTTGCAATGCCCTCCTCCAGGGGATCTTCCTGACCCAGGGATGGAACCCACATCTCCTGTGTCTCCTGCATTGGCAGGCAGGTTCTTTACCACCAGCAGCATCTGGGAAGCCCTCCCTGTGCTGATAGGAGGCCTCTTATAGACTATCTCACTTAGCACAATTAGTCATTGATTTTGCCGTTGCAACTTTATCTGATTGGACAGCTGCCACAGACCCTGCTGTGGGCAGTAACTAACACATCATACACGCACCATATTGCCTTGATAAAATAAATTCTGAAACCTGGTGTCCATTTGGCCCACTGTTTCAGATAAGGGGTTGTGAGCCCGAGTTACCTCACCACCCTCAAGTATCCACTCTAGATCAGTATCTGAGAAGGACAGAGAAGCAGACTAACTTGCTCAAAGACAAACACATGCAGAGCCAGGATTCAAAGCCAGCATCTGACTTCCAAGCACAAGTTTCAACCACTACACTCCACAATTTAGAAATGGGGCCCAGAGAAGGTAAGCGGCTTGCCCAGGGTCACATAGCGACTAGGTGGCAAAATCTATTATCTGAAGCTGGGTCTTTGAACTCCCAATCCAGGATTCTTTCCACAGCACTTATAAAGGATAAGAAGTAGGGCTAATGAGGCAAGGGGCAGGGGCCTCCTGGACAGTGGCCTGGGTGCCTGGGCCAGCTATAGTTGTAATCAGTTGTCTGGTTTCCTTTGGGTAAACTGACCTGTCCTACTAAGAAGTCTTCATTGTCCTAAAGCTACAGCTCTCAGCCTCAGCTCCAAGGTTACCCTGCACGTTTCCCACTCAGCCCTAGGATTGTTCCTGGGAATGCTAAGTGTTCTAGCGTAAGACTCTTTATTTCCCTACCACCCTGGTGCTAAGTTTTCAGGCCACAACCCCCTGCTCTTATTAAAGGGGAAGGGATCTGTTCCCAGAGTGAGAGGCATGGGTTGGAATAGAATCGCCATAGTTAATCGTGGATTAAAGTTGACAATTCATTCATTCTTTCATTCACCAAACATTTATTGAGCACCTACTCTGCTCCTAGCACCGGGCTAGGCACGTGGAATACAAAGATGAAAGGGTAAGGCCCTTGCTCTCAAGGAGCTCACAGTCTAAATGGGGAGACAAACGTGCACTAAAGATCCCAATCACGTCATTCTTACAAAAACAGCTTATACAAAGAACGCTGGTAGCCAGGGTAAGGAGGGCCTACCTCGGCAAGGAAGCGTTTCACAGCAGAGGGGGCATCTGAGTTGAGATGGGGAGGGTGAGGGGGAACTTCTGCCAGGCAAACAGAGAGAAGTGCAGCCTGGCAATTCAAGCTTCTTGAGCCAAAGCCAGATCACTGAGTACCATGATCTGGTACTCAGTCAGGTTAGGTGCTTGCTGGCATCAACACCACAAACTCAACGATGAGGGCCAGAAAGGGGACCACCTAGTTGACTCCTCTCATTTTACAGATGAGGAAACTGAGACAGAGAGAAGCAAGTCTCTACTTGGGGATTTAACATAGTTTATCTGGGGGACAGCTGCCATCTCTTCCCACCCTATTGTGAAAGCGCGCACACTCACACTGAGTACAACAAATTGTATTTGCTATCACATATGCAATAGATCTTTAACATATCAAAATGTTTTTTAAACTCTGCAACTTGACTGTACATAGATGGTATTCAGCATCTGGAAAGAAAGAAGTTTATCTGATCATACTTGCTAGAGACAGAAAAATGAAGCAAATACATCATTCAACCGGAAAAAAATTAAATAGAAACCATAAGGAACAGGGCAATTTAGCATTTGGATAATTTGACAAAATCATTTGATAAACTGGTCTTAGTTTTCCTTGACCCTGGGCCAAATCCAGGAGGGCCTCAATCCTGGTCACTTGAAGAAGGCCAAACTAATGTTTTTCTTCACACGCTACCCCAGCTCCAGCCTCCTGAAGGCTTATTTCCCTGATGTTCAGGTAAAGTCCTTCAACTGAGTTTCAGTCTCTGCAAAACTCCCCAGGGGCCCTAGGTATTTCCCACGTCGAGTCAAACCCTAGGTCATCATCTGTGCACTTTAGCCCCTCTTCTTGTTGTGGGATTTTTGTCCTGGGCTGAGAGACTGAACAAACAGGGGTAACTTTGGGGGAAGGAAGGTCGGGTCTCTGAACGTAAGCTTCTGAGCTATAGCTAGGACCCAGAAACACTTGGGGAAGGAGGCGGGCTTACAGAACCAAGAGTAAACAGCACCTTTAGCCTAGTGTTCTGTCTTTGCTGGGGACACTATAAAAAAGAAAGAATATATCAAGAGTTGGACACTGTGGCTGTTAAATTTACCTTTGAACTTTTTTGTTTCAAAATTGAGTGAAGGACCATACAAATCAGTGTGACAATGAGAAAAATCAAGCTCTAATGGTTGGAACCAGGCCTTGGAAGTTTCCATGGTTTCAGAGGGCCTCCTTTACCCTGGGTGTTGGGTTAGGGGCTGTTAATACTTTGTATCCTTTGTATCTCAATCATCCTTTGTTTTTTTTTTGTTCTTTTTTTTTTTTTTTTGAGCTATTTCCCTCATACCCAGTCCCTTGCTTCTTCCCTGATCCAAGTTCTCATTTTTGATTCATTCTGCAACTCTGAGTTGCCAATACATAGTTCTCTGATCTATACCATTACCCCTTCCCTTGGCTCTACCTGGCAGAGGGCACTGGGGCTGTGATGTAATCTACCTGGGTGCTGCAGACACTGGAACCACACTGATCTTGACCTTGGGCCCTCCCAAAGTCACACTTAAGGAGTGAAAAACCTTTATAAGTCTAGGCTATAAAATACATTTGTTTTCTACTGGGCATTACAGCTAATTCAGATTTTTCCATGTATAACTGTATAGGCTTAGAAAATAGCTGTGACTTCTTTTTTAAAGAAAGCCCTGTTTAGTGTGAATTGAAGCCACTCTTGCTAACCCCTGTGTTGAATTGGAAGCTGGCAGTTCTGACTCTGAGCACCTCGAGGCAAACGTCTGACTTCATGGATCCTGTTGTTTGCACAGTTCAACCGCTGCATCACCTCCCAGATGATCAAGTGGTTCAGCAACTTCCGTGAGTTTTATTACATACAGATGGAGAAATTTGCCCGGCAAGCGATTTCAGATGGTGTCACAAATCCCAAAATGCTGGTGATTCTCCGTGACTCAGAACTTTTTCGAGCTCTCAATATGCACTATAACAAGGGAAACGACTTTGAGGTAAGACCATGCACTCGGGTCCCAGGAGGTCTGATGAGCGCCTTCCCTTTGTGATTGCAGTTTTAGGAAAGATCCCCTTCCATGTCTGTCCTTACATCACTGAGAGCAGGGCAGCCTGGGACCCATCTCTGTACCATCCACAAAGATGACGGCCTCCGCATCTTCTCGTAGGCAACAGGTAGATACCAAACTGAATCTCCAGGCAGTCTTTATTCAGAAACACGGGCAGAGGTCAGGTGTTAGGCCATTTTAGACAATACTCTGTAATGACCGGGTTGTACACCCTGAAAACCTTCTCGCCTTTGCACCAGGAGGCCCAGGATAAACGCCGGGCTCTAGCTGCAGCACTAGTTCTTGGCCAAGGTTTTCTTTACACCAGTTGCTGTTCATCATTTGGTTCTTACCTTTATTCTCCCTTGAACAGTTTTATCTGTGCGCCTTCCATGGCAAGTCATCTTAAACCCTTTCTGGAAGTAATACATGATACTTAAGCTGCTCAGTCCTTGGGGATCCCTGTGAACGCACACTGGTGGCGCCTTAGAGGTCAAGCATCGGTGAGGGGTGGGCACGTGGCCCAAGTGTCAGCGGTGAGAGCTTGCGATCTTCCTTGTGTGTGGCCAACAGCTCTGTTCGGCTGGCATCTTGTTCTGCAGGTGTCCTGTGTGTCTGGTCACGAGCTCTTCTCACATTTCTCACTTGACTGTGCGGTCACGAAGAGCAGTGTATGGACACCTCCAAGGAAGCAAAGAACTGCTGGCATCCACTGTTCAGATGCCCCATCGGAATATGTTTAGAAACCTAAGCCTACATGTGGGGGGTCCAGGCATGTGGGTGGGGGGCAGCACTGCGTCTTTCCATGTGGAGGTGGTCATCTGGCAGGCAGTGGGGGCAAGCCCCCAGCCAGGCTGGATCTGGAGGCCCTGCGGGATGTCTCATCATTAATGTTGCCAGTCTGGGTGAGGTCCTGGAACATAGTCTTGAGCCCTCTCCACCCCCAAGCCAAATGGTTGGCTTTCGAAGCAGGAGTGATTCCAAGTCCTTTGAATCTAGTCCCCAAAAAAGGTGGAATGAGGTACGACAGTCATAAGCTTGGGGGTGGTTCTTTCCAAGGCACTTAGTGCCTTAGTGAGGCACTAAGGAAAAGAATACCAAAAACCTCTTTCGAACCACAGATTTCATTTCAACCAGTCAGAATTTCCCACTTGCTGAAAATGTCACCCATTAACGGAATCAACTACTCCTACAGAGGAAGTGTCCCTAATCCGTTTTTTCCCAGGGCTGTCTCATCAGGATCATCATTTTAAGGTCCGTATTTGATGAGGGAGCAAGGGATTCCTGGGGCTTCAAAAGTCAGGGGCCAGTAGAGTGGGGGTGCTCCGATCAGCCTGCAACCCAAGGAAATGGCAGCATCAGACAATGAGGTCTGGATGGCGCCAGGCTTCACGGCCTCACGTTTTTTCTTTCTCGTGGGTCTCTTTGGGAATGCAGGTCCCAGACTGCTTCTTGGAAATCGCCAGCTTGACTTTACAGGAGTTCTTCAAGGCTGTCTCCTCAGGCAAAGACGCAGATCCTTCCTGGAAGAAACCCATTTATAAAATTATTTCAAAACTGGACAGTGACATCCCAGAGATATTCAAATCTTCCAGCTATCCCCAGGAACTGTTTCGGAATTAAGATCCCACAAAGTGAGGAGTGACTGGTCTGGCTTTCCTGGGTTTGGTTCTCAAATGGCAGTCAGTACAGCTGTAGTCATATAATGAGGGCATAAGGAGAAATCCCTC
Source organism: Bos grunniens (assembly GCF_055505025.1). Classification (NCBI taxonomy): domain Eukaryota; kingdom Metazoa; phylum Chordata; class Mammalia; order Artiodactyla; family Bovidae; genus Bos; species Bos grunniens. The sequence continues at coordinate 17,288,334 of NC_141174.1, forward strand.
AAATAGGTACAATGACCACTTTTTGATCATTTATTTCCTTTTCCAGAATTACCAGAGGTTTAACATTAACTATAAAATACTGTAAAAGGAACACAACGGTTTGGAACCAGAAGAATCTCCACTCCACTGTTTTCAGGTATCATGACCCTGGGAACCTGCAGGTATCCCTGCATCTGTAAAACGAGGTTGTAAGGATAAAGAGATACGTCTGAGAGTACTCTGTGAAATGTTTATTACTCACTACACAAATGTTTTTTTCCCCCCCTTCAGCTTTCAGATAAAGTTATCTTATTTGGAGTCTTTTTTACAAATTGCTGTTTTTAGTTATCTATTTATCAAATTTTACTGATTTGCAAGACACTTTCAAATACATTACCTTTAAGCTATTTATCCTGAAAAGTAGATATTATCTTCATTTTAAAAATAACCAAACAGAATCTTAGAACTGTGAGGTAAGTCGCCAAAGGCTATGAAGCCAGGGCATTTGGGTTGGGAGGGGTGGTCAGGAGCATGGAGGCACCCACGACCTTCTGATGCCAGGCTGCATGGGGACCACCTTGTGTTGCCACCCATGCTCTCAAACAGGCCACTGTCCCCGGTGAGCATCAGCACTGATGGGCACTGTCTTCTGACAACCCTTGCCTGGCACTTAGGAGTGCTTTGTTACCCGGATGTCCACCGATCCTTTCAGCAAAGCCAACACAAACTTTCTGCAGGATTTGAGTGTTGTTATACATTCACAGTTAATCTGCTGAAGTTTATCAGCAGTTAAATAACCCAAACTGTCTCTAGTCGACCAATGTAATGAATGTCCCAAGCTCCTATGTGATGAAGAAACTGAACTTCAGGCCATGAAAGCTAGAAAGGGCCTGAGGGGCTCATCTGGCCCAGCTTGCTTAAAGGAGGAAACTGCAACTCAGACGGGAGGTTTGTACACAGCCTCTCAGATGATGAATGGCATAACTGAGACAAATACGGCATCACACAGAAATGGAAACTCCCCTGCTCCATAAGGACCTTACCGCCCATGGTCAATCTTTCACAGATAAAGGAATTCAGGAAATCAACTTTTTTTTTCTTTTCCCCCTGCTGGTCCAACACAAACAGTGACTTGCTCTGAGCATATAAGCGAGACCTCTGGAATGCTGGGTAATTGCAGCAGCCCAGCTAGTCAGAAAATCAAGTCTTTGAAAGCATGCCAAAAGTGCACAGGCCAGGGCGGGCATCACTCAGAGCTCATTCTGACTAAGGGGTGTCTGTGATTTCAGTAGCTTACTGCTTTCTCCTCTACAGAAATTACTATACCAACTAGCCTACTTCCTTGACATTTCACGTCAGCTGGATCAGATAGGATGAAGTTCCTAAATTATTGATAGATGTATCAACACAAAAAGGTAGGAAAGGTGACCTTCTTTTGAATTTTCTCTTACTCCAAACAGCCAAGAGGAAACACAAAATTAAAAAAAAAAAAGAGAGAGAGAGAGAAAGAAAAAGAAAAATATTCAGCCTGAACCAGTCTTTTGGGGTTGTTTCAAGGTTATTTGTAAGTGTCCTTCAGTACATCCAACTGCACTCAGATGATCTTTGCCCTATTTTCTCCCACAATGTTCCCGTTACAAACATGAAAGACTCTGCCAAATCTACGTTTTAAAAGCAAGCAAGCACTGAGTATCCTGAGCAAAGGCAATCAGTTATCTGTTTGGAGACAGGAGAAGAACCTGCTGTCCAGAGTGACATTACACAGTTATTTAAGACATTCATGGAAAGCAATTCCAAGTTCACATGATTGTCCAATGTGGAACAGCCACTTTCTGTCCCAAACCTGAAATTCATTAGTGTGTTTTAAACACTGAGCCAAGCCACCTCCAGGGCAGTGAACCTTGAAATGTACAAGTTCAAATTGAAAACACTTGTGTACTGCAATCTTTCCAGGAAGTGTTCTCTAACCACTGAGCTAAACACACAAGAATGTATAAATACATATTCTCTGCCAACAGAAGAATTTTCTGTTTTATTATATTTTTCTGTTTCTACCAAGAATGGAGGGAACACATTCGGACTGTAAGCTGAGCTGGTTATTGTGTTCTTTTAGCAGTCATAATATTGTCAAAGGTCAATTGTCTATTCACCTTTTTCTTCCCATTAAGGTACACATGGGTACTATTCTCTCCCAAAGTAAACATGCCCAGTGTCTAGTCAAATACTGCATAACTGTCCAATCCTTCATTGATGGACAGTAGGGGCTGGACTAAGGTTTAAGATGATGGCACTACTTAGGGATTAATGTCCAATTATCAATTAAAAGCAGGCAGTTAATTGGCATTTCATGCAGAAAGAGGTTCATTAGGACCCTTTATTTCAAACATGGTTGCATTTAGTATACACAGCTCCAAACCAGATTCATACAGTAAAGAGGCCAAAGGCATCTCCTAGGTATATAAGGGGGACCTGAACCATTTTCTTTCCATCAGAGAAAGTGCATACTGGCAGATATAGCACACCACTCTTTAATAAAGTTGCATACCCCAGACCCATGGAGGTACATAGGTCTACTTTTTAAAACGTGTCTTTGTTTTCAATGATGTAGAATCTTAAGAGAAATTAATAATTTAAAATAAGGCTTCCATAATTTTACATGTACCTTTACGAAAATACATCTTTTTTAAGTCAAATCCTTAAAATATTTGCTGAAATTTTGGTGATCAGTTTCCCAGATGAGGTGTATTCTAAATTGTTCATAATCTCTTTTTAAAAGTGAAATATAGTTGATGTTTGTTAGTTTCTGGTGTACAGCAAATTACTCCTGGTCAGATTTAAGTATATACAACACACACTGTAAGGGATGAGCTCTGGTTACCTATTTGAGATTGATTATTGATAACGTGTGCCGTATCTCTGAGGTCGATCATGGTACCTATACTTAAAAAGATGTACTAAGTGCTCAGTTGTAGAATAAGATAATTCATGAAAAAGGCATTTCTAAAGGGCAGACAATTCCTACAGACCAGAAGGAGCTCTTTCAGATTATATAAACTTAAATAGTACAACCAAGTACCCAGGAGTTGATGCTCAATCATGTTGTTTTAGAAAATCAGATGTGAGGCCCCAGAGAAGGAAGGGAATGTCTGAGGAAATGCTGAGGACAGGTATAGATAATGAAAACAGTACAGGAACACCCACCCACCCACCTCCAAACTCCACCAGTTTCACATGTTCATACATTCCCTGAGGAATCTGCCTTCGCTTTCACCAAGTCCCCTGGGGTTGTTTCCCACAATCTTATCCTTCATACTCATAAACTCTTGCTTTGCCTCTTTGGAATTCTCCAGACTCACCCCTTAAATGTCAGATCCTAGTCTTTCCTTCAGTTCAGTCGCTCAGTCATGTCCAACTCTTTGCGACCCCATGAACTGCAGCACGCCAGGCCTACCTATCACCAACTCCTGGAGCTTATTCAAACTCATGTCCATCAAGTTGATGATGCCATCCAACCATCTCATCCTCTCTTGTCCCCTTCTCCTCCTGCCTTCAATCTTTCCCAGCATCAGGGTCTTTTCAAATGAGTCACTTCTTCGCATCAGGTGGCCAAACTATTGGAGTTTCAGCTTCAACATCAGTCCTTCCAATGACTATTCAGGATTGATTTCCTTTAAGATGGACTGGTTGGATCTCCTTGCTGTCCAAGGGACTCTCAAGAGTCTTCTCCAACACCACAGTTCCAAAGCATCAATTCTTCAGGCTCAGCTTTCTTTATAGTCCAACTCTTACATCCTTACATGACTACTGGAAAAACCATAGCTTTAACTAGATGAACCTTTGTTGGCAAAGTAGTGTCTCTGCTTTTTAATATGCTGTCTAGGTTGGTCATAGTTTTTCTTCCAAGGAACAAGCGTCTTTTAATTTCATGGCTGCAGTCACAATCTGCAGTGATTTTGGAGCCCCCCAAAAATAAAGTCTGACACTGTTTCCACTGTTCCCCATCTATTTGCCATAAAGTGATGGGACCAGATGCCATGATCTTAGTTTTCTGAATGTTGAGCTTTAAGCCAACATTTTTACTCTCCTCTTTCACTTTCATCAAGAGGCTCTTTAGTTCTTCTTTGCCTTCTGCCATAAGGGTGGTGTTATCTGCATATCTGAGGTTATTGATATTTCTCCTGGTAATTTTGATTCCAGCTTGTGCTTCATCCAGCCCAGCATTTCTCATGATGTACTCTGCATAGAAGTTAAATAAGCAGGGTGACAATATATAGCCTTGACTGATTTGGAATCAGTCTGTTGTTCCATGTTCAGTTCTAACTGTTGCGTTTTGACCTGCATACAGATTTCTCAGGTGGCAGGTCAAGTGGTCTGGTATTCCCATCTCTCTAAGAATTTTCCAGTTTGTTGTGATCCACACAGTCAAAGGCTTTGGCATAGTCAGTAAAGCAGAAATAGCTGTTTTTCTGGTATTCTCTTGCTTTTTTGATGATCCAATGGATGTTGGCACTTTGATCTCTGGTTCCTCGCTTTTCTAAAACCAGCTTGACCATCTGGAAGTTCACGGTTTACGTACTGTTGAAACCTGGCTTGGAGAACTTTGAGCTTTACTTTGCTATCATGTGAGATGAGTGCAACTGTGAGGTAGTTTGAGCATTCTTTGGCATTGCCTTTCTTTGGGATTGGAATGAAAACTGACCTTTTCCAGTCCTGTGGCCACTGCTGAGTTTTCCAAATTTGCTGGCATATTGAGTGCAGCATCATCTTTAAGGATTTGAAACAGCTCAACTGGAATTCCATCACCTCCACCAGCTTTGTTCGTAGGGATGCTTCCTAAGGTCCACTTGACTTTGCATTCCAGGATGTCTGGCTCTAGAGGAGTGATCACACCATCTTGGTTATCCGGGTCGTGAAAAAGATCTTTTTTGTACAGTTCTTCTGTGTATTCCTGCTACCTCTTCTTAGTATCTTCTGCTTCTGTTAGGTCTATACCATTTCTGTCCTTTACTGTGCCCTCATATTGTTCTCCTCGTATTTCTTCCACCCAGACTCCTATCTCCTTGATCACTGCTTCTCCTTAACTAAGTTTGAAAAGTAAGCAAGCACTGGGTAGCTTAGGCTAGAAAAGCAGTCTAAGGTCAGAATGTCTCGTTTTTCTCCACTTTATTCCCAGTGATCTGATCTGCAGTTTCCCTACCTTCACTTTCCCCCTCAACCAACACCTTTCTGAAGAAGAGTACTGTGGTTAGGGGCATGAGTTCTAGAGTGTCTTTCCTTTCTGGCTCAAGCACCTACCAGCTATGATCTCTGCAAACTGTTTATTCCCTTGGCTTCAGCTTTCCCATTTGTAGAACAGAGATAATAAAAAAGTAACTACCTCAGTAAAACTGTTCTGAGTTTTAGGTAAAGTCATACACATGAAATTCTCGGCACACTCCGAGTGTTCAGTAGGTGCTCAGTAGCTATGTTCTTACTCAGCAGTCATAAACTGTTGGCAAAATCATGAATCTGTACTCCCACCAGTGAAAAATAATTATTTCTTAAGAATGGCCCTGATGTGTGACATTAGTGATACAAAACATATTCTAAATTTTCTTTTCACTACAACCATGCAGTAACACGCACTGATTTAGGGGACGACAGCATAAAACATAGCTTTAAAGCGGCATCTCCTGAGAGGTAAACAAAACCCAGCTTTATTTTATTTATTTTTTTTTTTTAAGAGGCGATGCTATTATTACTCCCATTTTACAGATGAGGAAACTGACTTGTCACATGGTCGTGGCTGGAAAGTGCATAAATGGCAGAGGCAGGCTGCCTTCAGACCCCATGCACTTCACCGCATGAAGGACAGTTCTGTCCCCACAAGAGGCCTCAGGGGCAGTGGAGGGGAACACTGAGGGGAGCCTGGCAAGGGGGAACTCGGCCCTCCATCCAGTCCTGCAGAAAAATTACAGAGAACAACTTCCCCGGGGCAATGCTACCGATCTATTCCTCAGGCACACACTGAGCACCCTCTGGAAGTAGAGTTGTGTCTGCCTTTGGGTGTGGAATAGACCAGTCTCCCTTCCTGAAGTTTCATCCTTTTGTTCAGACTTATTTCTTTTTTTTTTTTTTTTTTTGGCATTTGTGACAACGCAGATGGACCTTGAAGGCATCATGCTAAGTGCAATGTCTGTCAAAGAAACACAATTTGCCATATGCTCACTTATATGTGGATAACAACCGATCTATAAAAAACAGAAACAAAAACAATTAACTTACAGATACAGACAGATAGTTGCCAAAAATGGAGGACTTGGGGTAGGCAAAATGAGTAAAGATGATCAAACAGTAGAAACTTCCAGTTACACAGTAAGTCACGGAGATGTAATGTATAGCATGGGGACTATAATTAATAATACTATATTGAATATTTGAAAAGTGCTAAGAAAATAGATCTTAAAAGTTCTTATCATAAGAAACAACTGTGTAACTGTATGGTGATGGATGTTACCTAGACTTACTATGGTGGTCATTTCACAACACCTAACAAATATCAAATCACTCTGACATACATCTGAAACTAATACACTATGTTGATTATATTTCAATTAAAAATAAACAGCTCTTCCAGGAGAGCTTTGTGCTATGAACTTTATATGCATCCTCATTTACTCTTTGTAAAAATTGCATGTTGACGTGCTGCTTTCTAGACATATGACACAATCATTGCCATTTGCTAGTTGGTTGCTAATACACCAACCAGCTTTTCTTTTTTATAGGCCAATACATTGTTTTTTTGACATCCTTTTAACCATAAACTTTGTGACTGATGTACTGATAGCATTTCTAAAATTATCCTACTTGCTGTCTTTAGCAACTGCTTTTAAAAGCTGTATCAGTGTCCACTGGACAGTTCTTGGCTTGATATTTTATGAATTAACTTCTGTGCAGTTATTCAAAACATCTTTGAATTGTTCCACTTGTTAAAGAGGCTGTCTCACTGCTTTCTTGATTGGGTGGGTGGGTTCAGGGAGCATTTACTGACATAACCCTAGCTTTCCTCTCAGTATTTGAGAGGAAATTAATATTTCTTTAATATTTCCTCTCTTAATATTTAAAATCTACATTTCCACAAAGATAAGCTTGCTTTATTAAAAATAATCCGACGTCTCATTTTAGTCATTAAATTTGATTATTTTCTTCCTCTGCTCTTTTATGAATGTGGGTTGGTGCTTACTTTTTTCAGAATATTTAAGACTCTAGATGTTTTTTGCCTACTGTTTCTAAATAAACTGACTTTCAAATCTAGCTTTATGAGAGAATTTATTGTCGTTCAGTCGCTAAGTCATGTTTGACTCTTTGCGACCCCATGGACTGTAGCACACCAGGCTTCTCTGTCCTTCACTATCTCCTGGAGTTCGCTCAAGTTCACGTCCATTGAGTCGGTGATGCTATCTAACCATCTCATCCTCTGTTGCCCTCTCCTTTTGCTGTCACTCTTTCCCAGAATCAGGGTCTTTTCCAGAGTCAGCCTTTTGCATCAGGTGGCAAAGTATTGGAACTTCAGCTTCAGCATCAGTCCTTCCAATGATTATTCAGGGTTGATTTCCTTTAGGATTGACTGCTTTGATCTCCTTACAGTCCAACAGACTCTCGAGTCTTCTCCAGCACCAGGATTCAAAAGCATCAATTCTTCAGTGCTCAGCCATTTTTATGGTCCAACTCGCCCATCTGTGACTAGAAAAACCACACCTTTGACTATACGGACCTTGTCTGCAAAGTGATGTCTTTGCTTTCTAATACACTGTCTAGGTTTGTCATAGTTTTCCTTCAAGAAGCAGGTGTCTTTTAATTTCATGACTGCAGTCACTGTCCACAGTGATTTTGGAGCCCTCCTTTCCCCCCAAAGATCGGCCATTGCTTCCCCCTCTCCCTATCTACTGGCCATGAAGTGCTGGGACTGGATGCCATGATCTTAGTTTCTTGAATGTTGAGTTTCTAGCCAAGCTTTTTCACTCTCCTCTTTTACCGTCTTCAAGAAGTCCCTTAGTTCCTCTTCACTTTCTGCCATCAGAGTGATATCATCTGCATATCTGAGTTTGTTGATATGTCTCCTAGCAATCAATTCCGGCTTCGGACTCATCCAGCCCAGCATTTCACACGATGTGCTCTGCATTTAAGTTAAATAAGCAGGGTGACAATATACAGGCTTGCTGCACTCCTTTCCCAATTTTGAACCAGTTATTCCATGTAAGGTTCTAACTATTGCTTCTTGACCTACATACAGGTTTCTCAGGAGACAGGTAAGGGGGTCTCATATTCCCATCTCTTTTAAGAATTTTCCAGTTTATTGTGATCCACACAGTCAAAGGCTTTAGCATAGTCAATGAACCAAAAGTAGGTATTTTTCTGGAATTCTCTTGCTTTCTCTATGACAACAGGATTATCAACTTGATGCTTTGCTGAACTCACAGTCTATCAAATCCCTAACAAATATCCCACAATTTTATAGGGCAGAATATATTCTTTATAAATACCCCAAAGCTGCTTTTATTCAAGATGACTATCTTGGTGTTTAGATACTTCATCCCTCATCATACATCCCATTACTTCATCAGGGCTGAGCTCACTGACTGAACCAACTAGAACAAACTCCAGAATTATTCTCTCCTATGGAACTCTTGCCAAAGAGTGTCAGAAATAAGAGTTTCTATGGAAGACAATGTGGTGCAGAGCACACATGTAAACAGTTTTTGCTAGATTGTAGATTTATCTGCAAATCCTGGGAACAGAAAGCTTAACACTGGACTTAAATTCCTAAACACCTTAGTTTTGCCATACTGGATGCAAAGATAATTAAAATTCCCATACCATGTAAATGGTAAATATGATTATGTATCATTCAGCTCTGGAGACAGTAATTACCTAAACAATGTGAGGCAGAGTTTAATATGTTTGACAGAGAATATGCTGTTAAGTGACAGTTTTCACGTGTTATAGAATCATGCCTATTCACTTCAAATATATCCCGGCATTTCTCTGGGAGGTGGACAGTCTTCTGTTTTAAGAATTAGAAAGACACTATTTATTGAGCAAATCTCACATGTTCTAAAAATTGGCAGGAAAAGAACTTCCAAACATTCAGTCATTTGTTGTGCCAGAATTGTTGAATTTGCCTCCAAAATGAAGATCATTAGCAGATT